>NC_136416.1:108500743-114430743 GCF_051521515.1 Lactuca serriola
AAATGCCCCTGGAAATCAACTGGTCAACTCTTGGTCAAAGTCAAAGTCAAAGTCAACACCTGACTGAGTCTACTCGCCGAGTCAACCCGGTGACTCGCCGAGTCCCCATGCATAGAACTTCCCCAATCCGCGACTCAACTCGCCGAGTCACCTCGAGACTCGCCGAGTCCAGCAACTCTGAGTCCTTTCACACTCGACTCACCGAGTAATCCCTTGACTCACCGATGCACAGCTCAACCAGAAGAAAGGTTAGGACCTCACGACCAGACTCGCCGAGTCCAAGGCTATCTGTAACCAACTCGCCGAGTTGTTCTTCCAACTCACTGAGTTCCTGCCCATATTCAACCAACTCGCCGAGTTGTTCTTCCAACTCATCGAGTTCCAGCCTATCTTCAAGCAACTCACCGAGTACACCCTTGTGACTCGCTGAGTACCCCTAGATCTGAAACCATATAGAGGCTTTCCAAGCCATGCAGAAGCTCTAAACCATAGATCTACTCTTTTACAAGCCATCCATCACGTAAAGTGGCAAACTTTACGTGGATCCAAAAAGGTCTAGGCATTTTACACTCTAGGGCTAGGGTTTAGGACAACATGACTTCACTAACAACTCTTGAGCATAGACTTTATGGCTTTCTGGATCATTAATTACCTAGATCTGAGGTAGCAACCTCAGATCTTACACCAAACTTGAGATGAACCTCATTTATGCCCCAAAACTCCCACAAATGATAGATCTAGATGCACAAAAGCTCAAACAAAAGGTTATTACCTCAAATGAAGGCTCCCACTGATGAATGAACCAATTCTCTGCAAAGCCCCTTGATCCACTCTTCTTGCTCTTCAATTTCCTTCCAAGATTACCTCTTCCAAGGCTCTAATCTCTCACCAAGGAAGGCTCACACGAATTTAGGGTTTCTGGAACTCAAAGGGAAGGTAAAGAGGCTGGGTAAGAAGTGTTATCTTCGTTATATAGGGCTCAACCTCCGAAATTAGGGTTTTCTCCATTCAGCACCAACTCGCCGAGTTGGTCACTTAACACGCGACCAGAGTTGCGACCCTACTCGCCGAGTCCACTCGTGGACCCGCCGAGTTGCCCTTTCCCACTTACACTTTTAGCCCTTCAACTCTAATTCTGATATACCGGGATGTTACATTGAAAATAATTTTTTCTCGGGAACATTGGAGCGTCGGGACTTGCTTCGGGTTTTAGGGATGTTCCCTAGGCGGCGGGGGTGTTAGAGATGCTTGAGAGTGAGTAAAAATGTGTGAAAGAATAAAATTTGTAATCAAAAACCTGAGACCCTCGGTTACTATTTATAGGTTGCGTAGCTGCTGACTACGTTGGGCATAAGTCCTATGTATGCTGGGCAAACATCGAGGCGGTCCACTATACGGAGCGTAACCCTTGTACGCGGGGCGTAGAGGCTTGGTGTCTTCGAACGTGTCAAATGTACTAGATACGTGGCATCTGAGCAAAAATTGGCGACGTGGTTGATCCGAGGCCCTACAATGAGTACGTTGGGCGTACGAGATACTCCATACCAGTCTCGAAAATCATGCCATAAAATTCAAAAATTCGTATATTTGCATACGAACTCCGTTTTTGACGTTCTTTATATCCACACGTAGGTAAGATTATGATCTACAACTTTCGTTTATTCTCCATTAGCTAATTTTGACTTCATTTTTATTATTATATTTTTAACATGCCGGGACAGGATAAGACCGTTAAAAATTCATAACTTCGTTTTCGTCTGTCTTTTTACCATTGTATTACTATTGATGAAACCTTCGATTCTCATTTAGATTGTGATGGCTAAAAATCACTCGATCTTTATTTCGATTTTTTAATTGTCTACTGTTATTCTGAATCTTAGAAAAATCATAACTTCCTCATATGAAGTTAGATTTTGACATTCTTTTTATGAAATTTCTCGGTTTAACGAAGACTAAAACTTTCATTTAGATCACTAAAGCTAAAAAGTAGTTTATCGTAAACTCACTTTTTATGTCATACGGCGTCGTGCTGGTTCTGTCGTGAAACTTCAATAAGTCATTACTTCTTCGTTATAACTCAGATTTCGATTAGGTTTTCGCCTAAATGTTTCTAAGAAGGTTCTTTAAAACTTTCTTTAACATTATTTTCACTTATTTCAAATTTCATATTTTTGTTAATTTTAATAATATAATTTTTACTTAATTTCAATAACTGATATTTGATTGGAATCGCATAAGACTTCCAATAATTTCTGAATGATTCTAAACATAGTTTTACTTTACTTGTAGTAAAAACTATCTGTTAGAACTCATTGTTCAAATTCATATTTCATTCACTTTTAAAATTACATAACACGATAGTTGAACGTGTATGTTACATTAATATAATGATAATCTGGAAAACCTGTTATAACCTGTAAAAGGGTAAAATCGAATATTTTTTTTGGAAAATATATGGGTAAAAATGGACATTAAATTCAACTTTAGGCAAAACCGACAAAACTTTGAAAACTTGAAGGTTTGTTTGACATTAACCCTTGGTTTGATTACTGGTTAATAATATGAGCACCCTGTTTATTAGACATATTTGTATCCTTCATATTAATTATTTTTGCACATTATACCTCAAAAACATTCTTGTTACTCCTAAAATGATTAAAAATTTCATTTTCATTCGTAAACTCACTCGTGAAAATAAGTGTTCTATTGAATTTGTTGAATTTGGTTTTTCTGTGAAAGATTTCATGACCAAACAACTCCTCCTTAGATGTGATAACTCAGGTGATTTGTATTCATTTACTAAGTCTAACCTTCAAGCCTTTGTCTCCATCAACTCTTCTTTGTGGCATCAAAGACTTGGTCATCCCAGTCAACCTGTATTCAAGCATTTAATTTCTATTAATTCAATTTCATGTAATAAAAAGAGTCTCCTTTACTTTGCCATGCTTGTCAACTTGGAAAACATGCTCGTTTATCTTTTTCCTTGTCTAAAACTGATGAGTTGTTTTGCTTTCAAGTTATACTTTCCGATGGGTGGATATCTCCTTTACAAAGTCATAGTGGTATTAAATATTGTGCGGTTTTTCTTGATCAATTTATGCACTTTGTTTGGGTGTATCCTCTTAGAAATAAATCTGATGTGTTCTCAAAATTTTATCACTTTCACGCCTTTATTAAATACTAGTTTCAAACCGACATTCAACATTTCCAATGCTATAATGGAAAAGAATATGACAACACTAATTTTTGCCAACTTTGTGACACTCATGGTATTCACATGCGTTTTTTGTGTCCTTATACCTCCCAAAAAATGGTAAATCCAAACGCATGGTTCGTACGCTAAATAATATGATGAGTACTCTCCTATTCCAAACCCATATTTCACTTACATATTGGGTGGAAGCCCATCGTATGGTCACCCACCGATTAAAATTTTTTCCAGCAACCGCTCTTAAACATGACACTCCATTTAATAAATTGTTTCACAAACACCTATCTTACACCCACCTTCGTGTATTCAAATGTCTTTGTTATACCCATTTTAATAATACCAACCAACTCCAACATTGATCCGTTCCTTGCATCTTGCTTGGTTACCCTTGTAACCATAAAGGTTTACGTTGTCTTAGTCTCCACAACAAACAAATCATTATATCACGACATGTCATTTTGATGAAGTCGTCTTACCATTTGGTTCTATGACTCATGATATTATCCCCCTAATTATGACTTCCTTGACTTTGATGAATCTCGAAATCATTACAATAACCCAAAAAGACATGCCACACATATCAGGATCATTCTATTCACTCCGATGCTGTTGATCCTTCCAATCACATGTCATCTGCTGTCATTCACTCCTCGGTAGTCGGTTCCTCCGATGTCACTACCTCATCAAACGATGACGTCTATGTTTCCAACCCCCATGCAATCTCAAACAGTCTCTTGGTTGTATCACACCCATCTTGTTGTTCCATATTTGTCACCTCTTTCCTCTCCCCCGAACTCACTCAATGGCCACCCATGCCTCGCACAGTATTTACAAACCTATTGACAAACTTAACCTTAAAACCAACACATCTCCTCTTTCTCTCCGATTCCGTGTTCATACGCTCAAGCTTTCCGAGATCCTAACTGGCCAAATTCGATGAAAGACAAATATAATTCACTTATTTTCTAATAGGACTTGGGTACTTGTACCTCAGCCTTATAATGCTAACGTGGTTAATTGTATTTAGTTGTTCCAAAAGAAACTTAATGTTGATGGCTTTCTAGCTAGATACAAGGCAAGATTGGTTGCTAATGGTTGCAGCCAACGACCAGGTATAGGTTGCAAGGATACTTTTATCCTGGTGATTAAATCGATAACTATTCAGACTATTTTGAGTTTGGTTAACTCTCACCACTGGCCGGTTTACCAGTTGGATGTGAAGAATGCATTTCTTCACAGGCACCTTCAAGAGACTGTCTACATGCATCACCCTCCCGGTTTAGAGATCACTCAGCACTCGATCACATGTGTCTACTTCAATGCTCTCTATATGGTCTCAATCAGGCTGCACGTGCGTGGTACCATCGATTCGCTCATTTTATCACTCGTTCATGTTTCTCAAACAACAAATCGAAATAATCTCTCGTCATATATAGACAGCGTAATTAGATCGCGTATCTTCTTATTTATGTTGATGACATTATCCTGACTGCCTCCTCTGTGGATCTCCTTTAGTAGGTTATTCAGATGCTTTGGTCGTAATTATCCATGATAGATTTTGGAGTGTTCAATTACTTTCATGGTATTGCAGTCATGAGAGATAGACATGGCATGTTTTTGTCCCAACAAAAAATATGAAACTGTAACACCCCATTTTTCACCTTTACTGTAAGTTTTAATATAGAACATTCGCTATAAACTTTGAAGTATAAATATATTACTTTTTAGCCAAAATAATCATCATGCAGATGAAGTATATGTCAATACGATTAAGTGGATATAAAAAACGCCTAAATCTGACTTCGTATGAGGAAGTTATGATATTTCGAAGTTTCGTTGCGACACAGTATATTAGTGTGCTACACAAAAATAGAAATGAAAATCGGTTGATTGTTAGCTAAACCAATCTAAAGAAAATTTGAGGTTCTCGTAAATACAAAACCATCGATGTAGAGAATGTCGGTCTTTTAAAAATGTAAAATTTATGTTAAAAATTGTGACGTTACAGGAACCGAGATGATTAACCATACAAAAAAATGTCTAATTGGAAACCTACTTGGACTCCTACTCAGACTCCGACTCTTTATCAAATCCTTGTAGGTGCATTACAGTACTTGAATTTCTCCCGCCCCGACATCTCTTATGCTATTCAACAGGTTTGTCTCTACATGCATGATCCCATAGAGTTCACTTTGTTGCTCTAAAGCATATTATACGCTACATTAAGATATTCTACGCTACATTTGGGCCACTCTCCATCATGTCTTACATCTCTATGCTTCAGCTTCTCGCGAGTTTATTGCATACTCTGAAGCTAATTGGGTCGGTTGCGTATCCACCAGATGCTCCACCTTGGGCTATTGTGTTTTTCTTGGTGAGAATCTTCTCTCCTAGTCGTCCAAGCGTCAAGTTACGATCTCTCGGTCTAGTGATGAAGCCAAGTATCGTGGCATCGCAAACGCTATTGCAGATACTAGTTGGCTTTTATGGTAGCTTCAGTACCCATCGCTTTCCGCTACTTAGGTATATTGTAAAATGTTAGTGTTTACTTATCCACCAGCCTAGTTTAACATCGGTGCACCAAACATATTGAGATTATCATTGAATTTGTGTAAGAGAAAGTTGTTTCGGGCAAGATATGTGTTCTTCATGTTCCATTGTTCTCTCAGTATGCTGACATCTTCACCTACGAGCTCCCGTATTCATTGTTCCTTGACTTTAGATCCAATTTTTGAACGTTCGCTCCAGACATCCTGTTTCGACTATGGGGGGTTGTTAGACATATTTGTATTATTCATATTTATATTATATATTTAGTTATCCCTTTTACGTATTTAGGCTTATATTGTAAATAGCCCATCGTATTTGTATTGAGACCACGTTGCATTTAGAGTATATAATAATATCTCAAGGCTATTATCTACATGGGGCTTAGAGGGGGGCAAAGTGGGCAGCTGTACAGGGCCCAATGTTTTTCATTATATATTTTTATTTAAAAATACAAAATCATAATAAAGATGAGGGCCATTTTTTTCTTATTGGTCCTGAAGCTTTAAAATTATTTCATTTTTCAGGACCGGTGTGATTATCTAATTCATGGAATATTACGACTTGCAACACCGTTTCTCAGTATGGATGTACATAAATTGGCTTGTGTTGCTCTCGTTATTAGACTTTTTATCATATTTCTAGTTTGTTATCCGTTTTGTTCTTGGGTTTTCCACTTATTTATGGGATCACGAGTTTGATATATATATATATATATATATATATATATATATATATATATATATATATATATATATATATATTCATGATATGTTTGTATTGCTAAGGTAATAATTTGGATCTGCCATATTATCCCTTAATAATGGTATAAGAGTTTCTAGGTTTTCATTAGAGGCATTTAGGGCTTTCCTTATTTTTTAGGTTTGCTAATTTCCAAGTGTTCAATAAAATGTATGTTTTTATTATAGTAATATATTGGCTACCAGATTATCATCATCATATGTTAAGGGAATTTTATGTTATTTAGGGCTCCACCCTTCATAATGAAATATGGAATAAGGATGGTAATTTTTAGTATATGATAATGAAATATGAGATTATGGGCATTTAAATCTCTATGGTTTGTTGTGGGAGAAAGAGGTGATTAGCAATATTAGTATAGCGAGTACTAATGAGGGTATTTGGTATAATCTTAAGGAGATTTATTTAACGAAGTCACTACTTGACATGCTAGATTCGATGAAGTTGAATCTCACTTACAAGTTGAGGGAGGGGTCGAGTATGAAGAATCATTTGGAGGTATATGATTATTTGAACATGAGGTCGAAGGCCACAAGTTTAAAGCTTGGTAAGTAGCTTTGGGCTATGGTACTTTTACTTTCTCTCCATGATAAATATACTTATTTGGTCGATAGCTTGATTTATGGTCATGAGATCGTTATAGTATTTGATGTGAAGATTGGCATTGACGGTGATGATTTGAACATGTAGATGTTTGTACTTAGTGAGAATCCCCATTTATAGAGATAATATACTAGACTTGTATGTTGAATAGGTTTAGGTAGCTTTTAGCAGGAGTAAAAGGCTAGAATTTTGAACTTTCATGTTTAAAAAAGATCGTTAAAGGAAGTTTGTCAAAGAATAAAGATATGTGCATGGTAGAGTTTTCTTCAGATCATCGTAAGAAGGGTGAGAAAAAGGATAATTTGTGTGTTTTCATTTATTATGAGATTTTGGGTGCTCTTCTTGGTAATTTGAACATATGCTGATTCTAGTACCATTCTAATATTTAGAGTCTTGTGTTTGGAATGGGTCAAAATTTGGTTGATTGACAATTTGTGTACTATGGGGTTTTTGGTTACGTACATATGTATTGACTAGAGACTTTTGATGTGTAGTTTGTTTTGTCGCCACCTTAGTTATCGTTTGTTCTTCGGACATATTTGCATGAATTGGTTGTTAATTCATTTGTATTAGTTTAGGTACTAAAGTACAATTGGTGTATGTTCTTTATCTTTGGGTTCTTTTTTCAATGCTTGGTTATGTTGGTGATGATGGTTGATCATTTTGTAGTTACTTGATGTTTGTTTATATTTGTCTAACTTGATGCATATTTTTTCATTTCGAGTTTAACGTTTAACATTTAGGACGTGGATTTCTTTCATCTTGTTTATTAGATATAATTGTTGTTCTTTTCCAACACAACACATTTGAACTCCATAATTATTGGTATTCTGTTAAATATTTTGAACAATCTTGAGTTTTTAGGCGTTTTTTTATCACAACTGATGCTTATTGTGTGATCGGATTGTGTTCGACCAACTACGAATGATTTTTTTTGGTTTTGGACGGGTAGATTATATGATTTTGCATTTTATACATTTTATGTTGAGCATTATTAGCATCAATACACTATCTTATGACAATGAAAATAATCAATAGATATACCTAAGTATACATGCACCATAAATATAGATTTTACTAGTTATGACAACGAACTTTGACAATCAACTAGAAAGAACATAGTAACCTCTTGTTTGCTCGATTGGGATCTCGTACGTGCCAATACTTGCAATGGATAAAGGATCATTTGGAGGTATATGATTATTTGAACTCCTCTAATGTATTCAGACCCACAAAAACCAAAAAGAAAAAGGAACAAACCCTAGACTAGGGTTTAATCGAAATTATCTATCCCTATGAGAGAGATTAGAAATTCCATATATGGTGAGAGAGAGAGAGAGAGAGAATGGGGGAGGGGTTGAACAATTTTATGAGTGGATTTAGCAACCTTATGGTCTACCCCTAGTAGTCAATTTATAATTGCAGATAGAATCTTAAAAGGATTCAAACTCTTTAGGCTAATCCGTATCTGATTCAAACATGCTTTATCCCTATCAAGGAGGTAGCCAAAACCGTTAGCCCTATGGTCTTCGCGCTTCTGGAATATTCCAAATTAATCTCTATGATTTAATTAATATTCAAGCTCATTAATTAATTAAAAATTTTTAATTAATTCTAAAATAATTTCTAGTTAATTTATTAATTTCTTAATAAATTAATAATTTATTTATCTCAATTGCTTTAATGTTATTTGTGACATCTCAAAATTTAGGGCTAATATTATAGACCGTCAATTCAATGCGAATTTCATTGTAACTTGACATAGTGTTAGTGCATTCAAAGTAAAATAAATAATTTTATTTCAAATATTATACGATGTTAGATGATACCTTACTTCCAAATGCGTAAACTTTCAACTGAATCAAACCACTTAAACGGCAACGCCAATAAATGCGTCTAAAAATTTGAAATTTTACATTAAGAAGTTTTGAGCAAAATAAACATTAAAATATTATATTACATGTTCCCCTGTTTCCGAAAATATAAGAAACGTCCAAAATGGAGTTCGTCTGCAAAAAATACGACCGTTTTAAGAAAACAAACAATAAAACACTAGTTTCTTTAATTGAGTAAAATTGAATTGATCCGTTAAGGTACTTACGCTTTGCCGACGGGATTTCCGAGAATGTTTTTGAAATCAAACTATATTCTATTATTTAATTTCATACTCGAAATATTTTTAGTAAAAATATTTACAAAAATCGCAAAAACGGACACTACAATCCGTTTAGACGCGATTTCCCGGAGTTCCGTAACTCCAAAAATTAATCCGTTTGATATTCCGGAATTCTTAAACTAAATTCTAACTTGAAAAAATTTCTCTGCTTTTGAATCACCATGCACCCGATTTGGAGTGTTTTTGGACATTTAATTAAGGTATAACCCAATGTGGGACCCACATAACTTAGTAGAGCCAAAAAGAAAATCAGATTTCTTCTCCTCTTGGGGTTGCCCACATGGGTAATCCCTGCCCACCACATTTCCCTTTGTGTACAAATCTCTCCAAGAGGGTACATTGCATGGTTAGAGGCATTGCCTTATTTGGTTTGTGTGTGTGTTTTAGCTATAAAAAAGGAATATTGGGTTACTCCATTCAACACACAAACCTCCAACCATCTTCTCTTTTTGAAAAAACTCTCACAAACCCCTCTCTAAATCCTCCACATTTCATTCCCCAGTTTACAACAAAACCACCCAACACCACCACCCTAGCTAAACCACCACTCTACCACCCAAAGCACCTCCTTATAACCCCTTATGATCATTAAAACCCTCAGCTCCCTCCCCCCATCGTTATTAGTTCAAAAAGAAGGAAGAAAGCTGAGGGTAGCACTGCCAGAAAATAGGTAATACAGTACACCCTCATCTAATAGGTTGTAATGAAAACCATATTATAAAAGGCTAAATTAATCTAATACACACAAATGAAGAAATCTAATACGGTTAATTAGGTGTACTAGATAATATTTCCAATTAAAATTTGTATTTTTACAATTATTAATAAACTTTAGCCTTTGCATCGACCAGAATGTTTAACAAAACACTGGATGTTCATTTGATGCAACGTCAAAATTGAATTGACCGTTCATTTGTATTTTTCCCATTTTGCCACTGTAGATCGCCTTCACTCTTTTATGGTCAAACGGCTTACTTATCAAAGCATCGATAAACGACAACATCAACTGCAAAATTGATCACTCTCTCTCTCTCTCTCACACACTCTCTCTCTCGATCGACCAATCGATCAACATACTTCGTCGCCTCTCTTCACTGGCGAGCACCTCTTCAAAACTCATCGTCAATCCAGCTAATTCAATGTCTCTTCATCGCTGATTCAAAATCGATTTCAGATTTGTGTATCTTCACCACCGATTCAAAATTGATTTCAGATTTAAATCCGTCGAGTCTTCCGTATTGAACAACCAGATATTCTTTCAAATCAGTTGTTTAATTAATGTCACAATACATTAGCAATTGATAAAGTTAATTCCGTGTTCAAACTGTTCATTCTATTACATATTTGGTCATTTGATTTTCGTTTATTGGAGTACATTGAGAACTGTATATGCATGAAACTTACGTTTCTTCATCTGGTTCGTTCTTTGCAGCTCAAGTTCCTCATCCTCATCTCCAGCCTTCATCGGAGAACCTTCCGTAACTATTTCCCATGTCTGCTTCATCTATGCACATTTCAATAACGATTCCGATCTCCTCAGCTTCAAATCCCCTCTCCTTTAGCAATATTTCTTCAATTGGATTTTCTGAGAGAAAGAAGGTGTTCATTCTTAACTTTGTTCCTAATTTTTTGATTTTCTTAACATCATTTTACATGACCAGTTGAAAATTTTGGGTTTTTGCTACATGTTTTCACTATGCTTTGAATATAACCTGTCTTTTTATAAATTGAAATAATTAACTTAAACAAACAAACTGATGCCAAACCGAGATTGGTAAGAATCAACGTATCTGCTAGATAATAATAATTGATTATACTGATTACGAACAAGAGTATTCTCATTCTAATGATTTTCAATGGATAATGAGATTGGTGTTACATCTGCCACTAACTTTGATATCCTTATCCTGTTTGATTAATGTTAAAATTGTTAAAATGGAGATTGTTGTTGGTAATGTGGTATAGACCCCTTGGAAATAACTTTGTTTATCTTAGTGCATAACTAAAATTTGACTGTTGATTTCAACATTCTATAACTGAATGATGGCTATGGTTTCTTCAATAGTGCAGGAGCATCCAAAATAATCAGAGTTTTGTTCATAGAAACATGTGTTCATCAAAAGAGCCACTAGCAGAAAAAGGGCTCACATCAAAAGCATTTGAATCACTAAAGATTGGGTCAACAACCATTATAGTGGAAGCTCCTAAAATGTTGAAGACAACAACTTGTTTGCCTTGTCTCAGAGTTAATTCTGGTTTAGTTAAAGCCGATGATGTTAGCAGGTAATTTTTTTACCGAACATCAATAACAAGAGAGTTTTTTGCTGGAATTTTTTCATTATAAAACTTTAAATGAAAAAGCTCCTTTTATGTCCACAATAGAAACATTATTTTAGTTTGTTATTTGTAGGGACCTTGTATATGTTGTCTATATACAATTGGTTGAAAACCCATGGATCCACCAAATCATTAAAAGCTTGTTAATTAACAAGCTCTTTGAAAAAGATCATCCAATAACTTCTTCAATTTTCTTGAGTTTTTATTTTTATTTTTATTTTATTATTACTTGAAAAAGCTCCTATTGTGATGTTCTTATTAACTAGTTATTTGGTTTCATTTTATACATTTTTTTAGTAAATATCATATATGATTAATAAATTTGGAACCAGTTAAAAGGGTGAAGGCTATCTTTAATTAATATACACTAACAGAGACAATAGCGTGTTTAAAGAGAAACTTATTAATTTCATGAACAAAAGTTGATCTATATTATAGCAAATTTTTTTGAAGGTTGTGTTCAAAGTAAACAACTGATTTTGATATTTCCATTTCTACACTATACTTAAGAGTATTACTTTGATGGAAGATCATAGACACATCCTCAAGATTATAGTTTTTGATTAAAGTAAAAAACTAAGAATACACATTTGATATATAAGAAATAAGGAATATTATCACCATAACTATAGCATGCCACCTATGTTATCTTGTTTAATGCACCTTGTGTGCAAGATTTTATTTAGGCATTGTATTTTTTTCTGAATTTACCATTCATAGCATCGTACTTTCAAATTTTCTTTTTGTTTTTTAGACATTATTCTTTGAAAATTTTATCAACTACTTTGTAATTTGTAGAGATTGATCCTTCGGTCACAACTCGCATGGGAGGGACAATGAGTTTTTGACATCATTATAAATGGTGATAACATGTTTCAAGAGATTGATATTGTCAAAATGAGTGGAGATATTAATAGTGCTCTTGTGCTAAAAATTCATGTTAGCAGGAAGAGTTTGACAATAATTTTGCCATAGAGACAATAGAGATCTTTGAAATTGTGCCATAGAGACCATAGAGATCTTTGAAATTGTTAGAGCTGAGGTCAATACTTCAATTGATGAAGGTACTTTTAAAACATTTCTTGGAATTTGAAGCTTTGAAAAGGATTCTTACGAAGTAAAAATTCTTTCTTTATGTTGTAGTAAAAGCTTTGCAGAAATTGAAGAGTTTTTTTTAGTTTGAATGGCGATCCATGTGTTCCACAGCATCATCCATGGAGTGGAATTGGGTGATGAATAAGGCTGGAATGCACAGCCAGAATGGGCTGGAATGCAATCAGGAATGGATTGCAGGAATGGGGGATGTGACATCAAGTACGGTTGTTTATGGTGTATTAGATGTTAATACCTGGTGTATTAGATTCTTTTATGCGATGGTTGTAAAAAGTAGATTGGATACATATAGAGTACGGTTAAATAGCTGTACTCTATTAGGCATGTAATCTAATACACCTCTCTATTAATACGGGCTTAAACTACGTACTATATTCATATTTTCAACCGTAGTATATTACGCCCTTTCTAGTAGTGTAGCCACCACCGGTCACCCTCCTTCCACTATCAAAACCCTCACCGTTACCAACAGAAAACACCATCTTCAAGCATTGGTTGCTATTGTTTTTGATCCCCAAGGTTCCCTCCCTACCCCCTTCATCGAAATCAGTTGATATAAGCAAGAAGAAGGCAACAGAAGACCACCGGAGTGGCCTCCTGCCACCCTCGTCACCCCCACTGTCGTGGATCACCGGTCAGCACCCTTCTTCGACCTTCACCTCCTTCGTAAATGCTCCTAAACCCTTTGTAAACAATAATGTTTCAGTCGAGTTCCATATTCGAAGACACAGAACTAATTCGTTTTTTTTTTTGGAAGTGTTGTTGCGATCATGTACATGAAAAAAGGAACACAGGAGGTTGATCACCTCCCGTGTAATCAAACTCATATGCAAAATAAATAGATACAGTCCCTATACTTCGAATTCGTCCAACTTTAGTTTTAGACAATGAAATTTTAACCAAAATGTTTAAAATTAACCCAAATTAGGAAAAACCCTTTGACAATGAGTCAGAGACAAATAGGGCTGTCAAATCAGGCAGTCGTGTCGTGTTTTTGTCTGACACGACACGACACGATGTCGAGTTTTTTTTCATTAACACGAAAACGAACCAATTAAAACACGACAACACGACACGACACGATAAATATAATATTACATAACTATTAGTGTATTTCATTCATACTTAAAGATATATAACACGACAAAAACGACAAACACGAAAAACCCGACAACCACATGCTTAATCGCGTCTATTTCGTGTCGATTTATGAACACGAACACGAAAACGACACGACACGGCATCGTATTTTTTAATCTTGACACGAACACGAATTCGAATTTTGATTTCATCCTAATTTCGTTTCGTTTCGTGTATTTTTGTCGTGTCGTGTCATAAATTGACATCCCTAGAGACAAGCATACAAAAATTTCATATATTTATTTATAAAAATTTTATACATTAATCTATTTTAGACATTAGATTTTTTTTTAATATTTAGAAATTATAAATTGTATTTTGATTTAAATAAATTTTGGACATATTTAAATATTTTGGAAAATAATAAACTAATTTTTTTAGATATAATTTATTTAAATAAATTATTTAAATAAATTTTGAAATAATAAAACTTGGAAATTAATAAGTCATTATACTTAGTTAAAATATACAATCACTTCCAAATATTAATTTATAGCAAATTTTTCTAGGAAATCGAATTAATCCCGGAAATCACGACCTCTCGACAACACATCTCGGTTTTCAGAACAACTCGATAAGACGATAACCGTTCGTTAACTTGAGTGTTACGACCCCATTTTTATATATTTTCGGGGAGGGGGGGGAGAATACTTGTACTATATATATATATATATATATATATATATATATATATATATATATATATATATACACACACACACATGTGCCTAAATGTTTTGTTTATACAAACAACATCATCATTTTTATGTGATATAAATCACACAAAAATATTATTTGCCACTCTAACACTTACGTTTCGGGAAATCTAATTTAAAGGGTCGTATAGGGTTGTTGGATTTCAAAACGGCTTAATTTTTAAAATGATTATCTCCTCCAGTGTTTCATGTCTGGCCCTCGTCTGTACATGGTAGTACGGGTACTAAGTAATATTTATTATACAAAATACACATAAAATATCATTAATTTGTGCAAACACATTACTAGTTGGTGAAATATTTTTTTAAATGTTTATGTGTTTTAATTAAACAAGCGAGTTTTAAACCTCAATATCAATACATGTTATGTCCTTAAAATCATACAACTAATAAAAGTAACATATACTTTCCGACTACAAATGTGTTATGACTGTATAGACGGTTATCAACTTGGTACTTTTAATATACCTCACACATACACAAAAACATATAAGTTTATATATTTATAAAAGTTATACAACTTGTTTCTTAGGCTCATATATGTGCTTGTGTACAATACCCTAAGTTTTATCAACTGTTTAAACAAGTATCGTACACTTTTACGCTTACGCTTATCAATTATACTTGTCTTCCATCCGTTTATCAGTGTCTGCAGTTGTTAAGTAAAACCTTGGCAGAAAACTTTATCCGTATATCCGTATGTCTATTTATCCATTATTTATACAACTTTATCACTGTAAATGTTAATTAGATTTCATTATCTAGAAACCACAGTTTAGATTTCTATCTTTATCAAAAATTTCCAACCACAGTTTTACTTACGAACTAAGGCAATAGTTTTTGGATCATATTAAAAGTTTCATTGTTACAGAAAACCTGTTACTCTCACCAACCTTTGTGTTAACCCTCAAACTTACATGTATTCTAAGGAGAGCATTAGACAAGCTTTCAAACATAAGTTTAGTCATGGATTACAGACGACCTAGCTATCTAGTTTTTGTTATCTGTCTACCTGTTTAAGGAAACTATTGTACTATTATTATCTATAAGAACCCTTTATTCTAACTTAAAGATGTAACATAAATGTTGTTTTGTTTATCGTTGTACTTGTGCTAAATATTCAGTTTACATGTGATCCATGAACTTAATCGTACTCTCAATATGTTCTACCTCTGTCGGAGGTGTGAAACTATTTGGGTTATGATTGTGACAACCCGAAATTTCTATCTTGTACAAACCCCACATTTCAGTCAAAGTCAAACTTGCTTCTGCTAACTTTTAGCACTTTTGGAGTCCGTTTGAGCATTCTGAGCTTTAATACATCAAAGGAATAAGTGAATGAGAGTGTCAGTTGAACTTGTAACATGTCAAACAAGCCTTATCCTTAAGCCCTCAAAAGAGGAGTTTATGGCCAAAGCCTTGCAGTTTACGGCCGTAAACTCAAGGTGGCCGTAAACCCCTAGTGTGTGTGTGTGTGTGTGTGTATATATATATATATATATATATATATATGATATTTTGTCATTTTTCACTCATTCTTCACCTTCTTAGCTAGAGAAATCAGATTCTCTCCCAAGGATCTTCAAGTTTTTCTTCCAATCTTCACAAATGTAAGTAAACCTTTCCATCTATGTGTTGTTACATCACTTTTTCTTGATTCATCTTGGAATCCATCCACAAATTCCATCATTTGTTCTAGATCTTCAAGATCCTCAAGAACACCAAGAACACTAAAGTGTTTTGGGCTGAAAACTCCCATCTTTAGCCTTCAAATTGCAAGTCCTTACCTCCTTTACATGTTTATTAGTTAGGATAATGAATTAGGGACTTGAAAACACCAAGAATCCAAGAACAAAGGGAGTTTACGGCCAAGGCAATCCCCCTTGGCCGTAAACCCTAAGAATGGGTGCAATGTTGCCCTAAACTCCTTCCTAAGGCTTAGAATTTGGTCTAGAACACTTCCAACTTTAACTAAGGACCTTAAACATCAAAATGGTACAAGTCACCATCGGTTTACGACCGTAAACCCATAAGGGCCGCAAACCCTAGGCAGTAAACTCATGGAGAGTTTACTCTTGGGCTGTGAACTCCAATGTACACCCCTACAACCCTTAGATGCAAACCTTTAGTACTTATAACACTTGAATCAAAGTTTTTTCCATGTTCTAGGGTGTCTTTACTTGCTTAAATAGTGTTATAATCATTAATTTGATACATATATGTGTCTTTATATGTTAAATAGGATCACTGTGTGTGTGTGTGTTCAAGTATTCACTTGACACCTAGTACCTTATCCAACACTTTCATGCAATCTACTCACTACAGGTGAGTTCATACCCCTTAATCAACCTTTTAAATAATTTTAAATGCTTTAATGGGGGGGGGATACAAGTTGAACATCATAGTTATTATATCAATCACATGTGATTAATAACTATCAAACATATGGATTTACTATGCTTTTAACTGTTTTATCAAACAAACTACTTCAACCGTTTATCAAACTCTTTTACATGTTAAACTATTTACCAAACTTGTTTTTATAAGTCAAACCTTTTCCTTTACAGCTTTTTAAAACTTATATATTGTTAAAACCGTGTCTAATGCATATATACTTATATAAGTAAGGTTTGAAGGACTTAGGACTGATAACTCACTTTATTTCCTGCTCCTTGTTTGGTTGTGGACTTTGAGTACCCTGTTATTTTTCCGAGTATCGCTTGATCCTTAGTTATATATTATGTATATATGTATAGATATAAAGGCTTTTATCTTAGTTCAATACATTCAGTCATACAAACAATTCTACTAGTAAACTATAATAGGTATAGTTTAGGAAGATACTATTCATTTCTTCTAAGTTCAATGAAGCATACAAAGAGTCAGTTCATTCATGAGTCGATACTTACTATTATGAGAAACTATACAACTTTACTATGATGAGAAACTAAGAGAACTTACTATTATGAGAAACTATACAACTATACTATGATGAGAAACTAAGAGAACATACTATTTTGAGAAACTATACAGCTATACTATGATGAGAAATTAAGAGAATTTACTATTATGAGAAACATTACATATACATTTACAAGTAAACAGAAGGAACATACACCAACATAACAATTAGAATATGATATTTACTTCTATATGACGCGGATTCTCTCGTTGTCATGGTTGTAACTAGAGTCTCCTGGAGGGAGAGCGGGCATTGTGTGTATAGATCTATACGGGACACACTATCCCGCACCCCGACTGTTAGCTATAGTCCCCGGCCAACCAAGCGAAGGGGTGACAAATTTCACATTTATTTCGACATCTTTCATCGTCGTGTTTTACAACAGTCAATCAATATGGTTACAAATCTCACCTTATCTTATAATTCATTGGCTTTAAGATAAGTAGTACTTAGGTAGTTTACACATACAAACTACAGTACTATATCATTTTCCCATTGCATTCACTTTGTGATATTTTCACATAAACGGTAATGTATAAACTATATTTTGTTAATGATAGCCAAACTTTGGGAAAATTACACACTTTTACAAGAAACGAACATACAAAACAGTCGGGCCTTGGTTTAAGGCCACTTTTAGTAGAAAATATAGGATTTTCTAGGATTTACAAACATTTACAAACATTCACATACTTTTACTACAAACATTTACAAACTCATACTTCAAACACTGTTACAATCAGTTTTGATGCAAACAATGACACTAAAATACTTCTGAACTCACCAACTTTAAAGCTGATAAACTCTTTCAAAATAACTTCTAGATAGGTACCGATGCCAGCTTTTGAGAAGATGGAGCTCATTCAAGACTCATCCTGTATTTTGATTTACATTTTTGGTGTCTTATAAACTATACAGAACACACTTGTATTAAATGATATTATTAATGCAATGGATGGTGTTGTTTGTTTGTTCACTATTATTCTGTGTTGTGATACTATACATGACGTCCTCCACCCCCGAACGTTTCCGTCGTTCCGGTTTTGGGGTGTGATAGATTGGTATCAGATCATCGTTTGTAGTGAATTGAGTATATCAACCCATAAAAGATATACAAACTATAAACACAACGGGATTAAAATACTCTGACCAAGATTTTATACTTTTAAATAATAAAATATTTAACTAAGTATACATACATGCATTCGTACTAAAAAATCAGTGTGACTAGGACAGAACAAAAGTATTATGATTGTTGAATATCACAAGTAGGCTTGGGAATGTATGGTCAGTTTTAGGAGTGACATAGCCTGATCAACTATGTTGGTCCAAGAAGTGATTAGCATATGCCCGAGAATGGTTGTAATATGACAACAAGTCTAAAAACTTACCAACACTACTACAATGATAACCTTAGAACAAAACATAAACCTAAGATACTATAAGAGTATTTTGTATTACCATAATTACTTATCTGAGAGCTAAAGGTCTTCATTAGTAGGTCAATAGTTGCTAAGTGGATACACTAAGGTTATATGTAACTAGGATGTCATAGAATTAGAATCTGTGAATCTTTGCTTAACTCCCCGTTCCTTGTGTATTTGGAGTTAGGGTTACTTATTCGAAAGTCTATCCTATTTTGATTACATATAACTGGTATGCACCATACAAATATTGAAGTAACCGCTGAAGATCATTTTATAATTATCTTGTTAGTACGTCTATTAATTATTTCTTTATCCCTATCCTCGCGTAGATAACATTGTTGGATTCCATCCTCACAATGACCCCTACTTCCCAAACGAAGGCAATGCAGGATGGCTTGAGGAAGAGCCAGAAGATGATCATCCAATCCCTTTGGATGATCACCATGTTGAAGGATTTTCTGATGGTTTTGACTCCGAACCTAAAGTCAATAACCTACCCCCGATGGCTCCCATCCCAAATCCTAACCCTCATCCGGCTTTTCAAGGCCCGACACCTCCTTGGGTAGAAATATTAGAAACATGGAGCCAAGAGCAGAATCAACCCATGTCATTCAATGGAGACCGAAGCTTTTATGACCTGAGTGAAAGAGGCTCAGCAGACAGAGTCTTGCCAATCCTGGTCCGTAGAGTTTCCCGAAACGAAATTCAGGGCAGGACGGCTCTCCATCAAATCACAGAAGTTAATGCCAATGCGAGAATGCATACCATTCACACCATTCATCTTGAAAATGCTCAGGAGAGGTCTGCGGCAGACCACGAGGCACTGCTACAAGCACTAGCTGAGACTCGGGCTGAAGTCATAGAAATCCGGGTTCGCCAGAGAGTTTATGAACGACACCTTCTCGACATGGAGCGTCAACTGGCAAACTTGAGGGTTCTCCCGAGGGGTACCCGCCGCCGGTAGAAGATGTCTAGCTCATCTTTTCTTTTGGTTTAAGGAATAGCCTTTCGTATTTGTTCTCTATGAAGCATTTGTTTGTAAAATATTTCTACCTTTCAAGTACTTTAACTAGACTTCTAAGCTGTCAACATTTTACCTTCGGATATGATGTAAGACCTACTCCAAGGTTTTTCCCGAACTAATTACATCTTAAATATCAATAATACTGATCGTCGGCTAATTCTTGTGACAATCCTTGTTCAAATACTTTCATTCTACTATCAATAGAACACTTCCAATTCTTGGTGAAGGTTGGATCATGTTATCCACCAACCAATGATAGTCTAGTTCGAAATACCGTACGTCCTGTGACCATTATATGAACTTACTTCAACTCCTTACCAGTACTGCATCATAGGGATGTAGGTCCAACCATTGAGAATAGTTTAACAAAACGGAAAACTTACATTTACGTAAATGAGTAGAATACATCTAGTTCCGACCATAATCACTCATGAACTCCTTTTCTTTTGTATAATAGAATCATTTCGTCATCCAGAAATAGTCAGACGAACGACGAAACACCGATCCTCAATATAGACGCAACTACATTCCAAGTTGTGGTAACAGCTGCTGTGACCGCTGTCATGGCACAATTCCAATCCAACAGACCAAACGGAATTAAAGGCAATATCAACCCCTCATGCCGAAGTAACATGCAAGGAAACCAACGAATGCCAACCCAAGTGGACATCCTAACCCATAAACCAAAGAGCAAGAAACGAATATTCTGGGATAAGAAGAAGGGTAAAACATCTCAAAAGGTATCCAAGAGACAACAATCAAGGCCAACCTCTGTAGCCACAACGTCTATTACCCCTACCATCGTTCCGTCTAGTATCCCAGTTACTCCTATCCCTGCAAGGCATTATGCCGGAAATCTACCCAAATGCACAAAGTGTAATTTTCATCATCTCGGAGTTTGCCATAATTTGCAATGCAATAATTGCAACCGAATGGAGCACACTACTCGTGTCTGTAGAGCGCCGGCATGAACCATGTCCCAAGCCACTAGCATCGAGGCCAACCCGGCTTGTTATGGTTGTGGTGAAACCGGACACTATAAAAGGAATTGTCCAAAAGGGGGGAGTAACGAAAGCACTCGTGTCCACATCACTCCGACCCGACACATCACTTCCACTACCAATGCTGGTACAAGCCAGATATGTCATTTATACGGAGAGATAGGACATCTCAAGAAAGATTGTCCAATAACAAAGAACTCTGGCACAGACGAGAAGATAGTAAGGATCACTGCTGCATGAGAGACTACTCCGGACCCACGCTGAAATACTAGGGCATTTCATTATAGCAGACTTTTAAACTGGTAAAAACTACTGCAACTCGAGTCTTATCTTTTGCGACATCTCGATAGTCAAAGGGCTCTCATGCTGCGTATACTTGCTTTTTGTAGTATACCTTGTTCGCAGCAGTAGTCTTGTAGATAAACTAAAGTACTGAAACTCTGTCAAAGTTGCACCATTTTTTTATTGTAACACTTTTATGGACTAATCTAACTCCTTTTATTCCGAGTAGTTCGACATTGTCATGTAACTTTAGTCAATTCGATTCTCACAATGACAGTTCGTGCGCAATTTTCTTTTCCTCGTAACAACCTTTCTAGCGAAGCCGTCATTCCAGAACTCCGAGATACTGATGCATATAGTATCTTATGGTTTGTATCCTTCCCGAAGAAACCTCCCTGGAATACCACTCGTACAGTATGTCAAGTTCAATCCGAAGACCCATGCGGTTAATCTATCGCTGAGGAATGTATACTCAAGGGTGGTATATAATTAAGGTTCTACAGGCTAAGAATTGATGATTCCGCTTTAACTTCTTTTCCTTGTTTGGATGTGAGCTTAGAGAAGAATCATTTATTTGACTGCCTTTCAGTCTTAATTATGTATGACTCGTATACGCGAAGCTGTGATTGATGAACCAAATATGACTTCTAATATGAACTTCAGGATGGAGACTGCCAAGACTACGAGTGATCGCGTTTCCATGCGAATAAACTTTGGAGTCAAACAAATGCCTTTCCCACCAATCGGGACAAGAGATGTGGATAGAACAGAAGTACATATCCTTCATGAGTAACCGTACTTTCTTTTAGATGTCCCCGAGATCTATCCAGAAGAACTACCAGGATTACCTCCGCAACGACAAGTCGAGTTCAGAATCGACTTAGTCCTAGGAGCTACCCAGTAGCCAAATCGCACTACCATCTAGCACCTGCTGAGATGCAAGAATTGTCCGGTTAACTTAATGAACTGCTTAGCAAGGGCTTAATTAGACCAAGTTTCTCACCCTGGGGAGCACCGGTCTTATTCGTCAAAGAAGAAAGATGGATCATTTCATATGTGCATCAACTACAGGGAGCTCAACAAGCTTACCCTTAAGAATCATTACCCTCTGCCTCACATAGACGATTTGTTTGACCAACTTCAAGGGGCGAGTTACTTTGCAAAGATAGATCTAAAATTTGGGTATCACCAATTACAAGTGCTAGAGGAGGATGTCCCGAAGATAGCCTTCCGAACTCGTTACTGACACTACGAGTTTGTAGTGATGTCGTTCGGATTGACCAATGCACCCGCACTATTCACCGGCTTAGTGAATAGGGTATGCTGTCCTTACTTGGATTAGTTCGTCATTGTATTCATAGGTGACATACTTATCTACTCTCGTAGTAAGGAAGCGCATAGTAAGCATCTACGTCAGATCTTGGAAACATTACGATCAGAAGCTCTACACGAAGTTCTCTAAATGCAAGTTCGGGATTTGAAGAGTCGAATTCCTAGGTCACGTTATTAGTGAAGAGGAAATTCATGTAGACCTTTCCAAAATCAAAGCCATTGAGAATAGATCAGCACCGAAGACGTCTACAGAAATTCGCCAATTTCTAGATCTCGCTGACTACTATCGTAGGTTCATTCAAAACTTCTCTCAAATTGCGAAACCTCTTACGACTTTGACCCAGAAGGGCGTGACCTTTGGCTGAGAAGAGAAGGAAGAGATAGCGTTCCAAACACTGAAACGAGCCTCATGCACCGCACCGATACTATCCCTCCCAGAAGGAATATAAGACTTCGTGGTCTATTGCGATGCATCCAATCAAAGACTCAGTTGTGTTCTGATGCAACGAGGTAAGGTCATTGCCTATACCTCCCGTCAGCATTAACACACTCGAAGCCAACTATATAATACACGATCTGGAGATAGGGGCAGTGGTAATTGCTCCAGAGGTCTAGAGATCATTTGGGAAACGACAGAGAAGATCGTTCAGATTCGTGAACGATTGAAAGCCTCTAGAGACCGACAAAAAAAGCAGACAAACGAAGGAAACCTTTGGAATTCCAGGTGGGAGACCGCGTTCTTTTGAAAGTCTCACCCTAGAAGGGCTTGATACGCTTCGGAAAGCATGGGAAGCTCAATCCAAGATACATAGGGCCTTTCAAGAATCTCGCTAGAATCAGACTTGTAGCTTACAAACTCAGCCTACCCCACGAACTTAGTAACGTACACTCTACTTTCCATGTCTCGAACATGAAAAAGTGCCTATCCGACGAGACTCTTGCAATCCCACTCGACGAGATCGAGATCAAAGAGAGTCTTAACTTCGTGGAAGAACCTGTAGAGCTCATGGACCGAGAGGTCAAGCAAACGAAGCAAAGCAGTATCCCGATAGTGAGGGTTTGCTGGAATGCCAAGCGAGGACCGGAATTCACTTAAGAGCGCGAGGATCAAATGAAATTGAAATATCCTCATCTTTTCGCTTAGTTATTTGTAACTATTTATTGCTTAAACTCTAATTTTGGGATGAAATTCTCTCTAACGGGGGGATGATGTGACAACCCGAAATTTCTATCTTGTACAAACCCCACTTTTCAGTCAAAGTTAAACTTGCTTCTGCTAACTTTTAGCACTTTTGGAGTCCGTTTGAGCATTCTGAACATTAATACATCAAAGGAATAAGTGAATGAGAGTGTCAGTGTAACACCCATAAAATTTATGCCAAATTTAAACATTTAATACTAACAAAAGAGTCAATAGTAATTATTTTTACAAAACATTTCCAATTCTTTTATCATCAGAGTGTCCCAAAATAGATCATGAGGATGAGGAGCGGTACGGTCACGCCTTTGCCTTCCCTCGCTCTCCTGAAGTACCTGAAACAATAAATTGAAAACTGTAAGCCCGAGGGCTTAGTGAGCTACCCCCAAAATACCAATACCACACTGGCAGAAACCATAGCCATAACGATCAATCAAACAGCATACATACTGGGTCATCGGCCGGACTGGTCCGCCCTACTGGGCCTACAGTCTATCTGAATCTATCCCGAGCCTTCGGCATGACTGGTCCGCCGCGTGGGCCTATAGTCTCCCCGGACCACTCAGAGGGTGTGTTGGCCTTCAGCACAAAGCAGGACCGCCTCAACCCAACCAACAAGCAACTAACCATGTACGCATACTATCATATACTGGCACATACACATAGCAAACATATCTATCTCATTTACCATCAATCATAGAGTTTTACTCGTAACTAGAGCATCGACCTAACAGGTCACTAACATACCAATCCTTACGGATCATAAAAGCATAACATACTATCTATCCTGATTTCGATTTAACAGATCAGAATCATATGTAGCATACCATGACAACCGATCTAACCAATCTCTAGCATAACAACCATCCGAAACAAGATGAATTCTAACATAGCAATAACATAACACCCATCCTAAATCAGGATGAAATCTAACATGGAAATAACAAAGCAACCATCCTAAACCAGGATGTAAATCATAAAGGGTCAGCATTGGTGCCATAGACCCTATCGATATAGTGAGGATAACTCACCTCACAGATGTCGAATCGAAAAGCAAACTCCAACTATCGGATCACTTGACACCGGCTCCACTACCTATAACCATATCACAATATACTCATAAGTTCTTACTCTTATGAGACACCCCATAACCTCTTAGTGATTCCTGATCAAGGTCAAAACCCTTAGTCAAGGTCAACAGTCCATGTTGACCTCAACTCGCCGAGTACACTCGGCCACTCGTCGAGTCCATGGAGCACATTCCAACTCGCCGAGTCATCGGAGTGACACGTTGAGTTCCTTTGAATCCTGATCAATCCTTAAGGCCACCCGTCGAGTTTCCTCCTTGCTACTCGATGGGTACACACGCATGCATATATTAGGGGAAAAGCCATCCGACTCGCCGAGTTGTTCTTCAACTCGTCGAGTTTTATGGCGATCTTCATCGGACTCGCCGAGTTGTTCATCCAACTCGCTGAGTTCAATGACCATCTTCATGTGACTCGTCGAGTCATCCTTGCGACTCGCCGAGTCCATCCAGTCCTCTTTCCATACAGACTTGTTTTGAGCCATGCAACGGCTCCAAATCACAGATCCAAGCTTCTAGGGATTACTTACAGCGTAAAGTTGCCAGATTTACGTGCATGCATGGTTATAAAGGCTCCAAATGTCTATTTTAAGTTCTTAATGGAGCTTCTACTCCAAGAGGGACTTCAACCACAACCAATACAGCAACTTTATGACTCTAGCATCCAAGGAGGGTCCAGATCTGAAGTTACAACTTCAGATCTAGCCCATAGCTCATCATCTCAGCTTGAAAATCCATACAAATCCTTAGAACTCAACAAAAGGGAAGAAAAGGAAGTAAGAATGGCACTTTGATACCTTCAAAAGATGCTAGCTGACGCAAAACCTGCTTCCTACTCCTTTGTTGCTTCAATTTCCTTTGCACCCTTAGCTTCCTACCTCCAAGATCCTCTTTTCCAAGCTTCAAACCCACACCAAGGCACACACACATGAATTAGGGTTTTAAGGGCTCCCAAAGACTGTAAGGAGGCCCAAAGGAGGCTGAGGCTCCTTTAAATACGGGTGCAAACCCCGGGATTTAGGGTTTCATCTGCCAACTCCTACTCGCCAAGTCCCAATAGTGGACTCGCCGAGTAGGTCACTAAACACGTGTTCTCACCCCGCTGCAACTCGGCGAGTAGGTCGACCAACTCTTCGAGTAGATCTTCATCTAGAAATTCTTAATTAATTAATACCTGAGGATTGGGGCGTTACAGTCAGTTGAACTTGTAACCTGTCAAACAAGCCTTAAGCCCTCAAAAGAGGAGTTTACAGCTAAAACCTTAGAGTTTACGGCCACAAACTCAAGGTGGCCATAAACCCCTAGTATATATATATATATATATATATATATATATATATATATATGATATTTTGTCATTTTTCACTCATTCTTCACCTTCTTAGCTAGAGAAATCGGATTCTCTCCATGGATCTTCAAGTTTTTCTTCCAATTTTCACAAATGTAAGTAAACCTTTCCATCTATGTGTTGTTACATCACTTCTTCTTGATTCATCTTTGAATCCATCCACAAATTCCATCTTTTGTTCTAGATCTTCAAGATCCTCAAGAACACCAAGAACACTAAAGTGTTTTAGGCCGAAAACTCCCATCTTTAGCCTTCAAATTGTAAGTCCTTACCTCCTTTACATGTTTATTATTTAGGATAATGAATTAGGGACTTGAAAACACCAAGAATCCAAGAGAAAATGGAGTTTACGGCCAAGGCAATCTCCCTTGGCTGTAAACCCTAATAATAGGTGCAATGTTGCCCTAAACTCCTTCCTAAGGCATAGAACTTGGTCTAGAACACTTCCAACTTGAACTAAGGACATCAAACATCAAAATGGTACAAGTCACCATGGGTTTACAGTCGTAAACCCATAAGGGCCACAAACCCTAGGCCGTAAACTCGTGGAGAGTTTACTCTTGGGCCGTGAACTCCAATGTACACCCCTACAACCCTTAGATGCAACCCTTTAGTACTTATAAAACTTGAATAAAAGTGTTTTCCATGTTCTATGGTGTCTTTACTTGCTCAATTAGTGTTATAATCACTAATTAGATACATATATGTCTCTTTATATGTTAAATAGGATCTCTGTGTGTGTGTGTGTGTGTGTGTGTTCAAGTCTTCACTTGACACCTAGCATCTTATCCAACACTTTCATACAATCTACTCACTACAGGTGAGTTCATACCCCTTAGTCAACCTTTTAAATGATTTTAAGTGCTTTAATGGGGGGGATACAAGTTGAACATAATAGTTATTATATCAATCACATGTGATTAATATCTATCAAACATATGGATTTACTATGCTTTTACATGTTTTATCAAACAAACTACTTCAATCGTTTATCAAACGCTTTTACATATTAAACTATTTACCAAACTTGTTTTTATAAGTCAAACCTTTTCCTTTACAACTTTTTAAAACTTATATATTGTCAAAACCATGCATAATGCATATATACTTATATAAGTAAGGTTTGAAGAACTAAGGACTAATAACTCACTTATTTCTTGCTCTTTGTTTGGTGGTGGACTTAGAATACCATGTTATTTGTTTGAGTGTTGTTTGATCCCTAGTTATATATTATGTATATATCTATAGATATAACGGCTTTTATCTCAGTTCAATAAATTCAGTCATACAAACAATTCTACTAGTAAACTATAATAGGTATAGTTTAGGAAGATACTATTCATTTCTTCTAAGTTCAATGAAGCATACAACGAGTCAGTTCATTCATGAGTCAATACTTACTATTATGAGAAACTATACAACTATACTATGATGAGAAACTAAGAGAACTTACTATTATGAGAAACTATACAACTATACTATGATGAGAAACTAAGAGAAGATACTATTTTGAGAAACTATACAGCTATACTATGATGAGAAATTAAGAGAATTTACTATTATGAGAAACATTACATATACATTTACAAGTAAACAGAAGGAACATACACAACATAACAATTAGAATATGAGATTTACTTCTATATGACACGGATTCTCTCGTTGTCATGTTGGTAACTAGAGTCTCCTGGAGGGAGAGCGGACATTGTGTGTATAGATCTATACGGGACACACTATCCCGCACCCCGACTGTTAGCTATAGTCCCCGGCCAACCAAGCGAAGGGGTGACAAATTTCACATTTATTTCGACATCTTTCATCGTCGTGTTTTACAGCCGTCAATCAATATGGTTACAAATCTCACCTTATCTTATAATTCATTGGCTTTAAGATAAGTAGTACTTAGGTAGTTTACACATACAAACTACAGTACTATATCATTTTCCCATTGCATTCACTTTGTGATATTTTCACATAAACGGTAATGTATAAACTATATTTTGTTAATGATAGCCAAACTTTGGGAAAATTACACACTTTTACAAGAAACGAACATACAAAACAATCAGGCCTTGGTGGAAGGCCACTTTTAGTAGAAAATGTAGGATTTTCTAGGATTTACAAACATTCACATACTTTTTCTACAAACCTTTACAAACTCATACTTCAAACACTATTACAAACATTTTTAATGCAAACAATGACACTAAAATACTTATGAACTCACCAGCTTTATAGCTGATAAACTCTTTCAAAATAACTTGTATTCTCAGGTCATTAGTAGACAGGTACCGATGCCAACTTTTGAGAAGATGGAGCTCATTCAAGACTCATACTGTAATTTGATATACATTTTTGGTGTCTTATAAACTATACATAACACACTTGTATTAAATTATATTATTAATGCAATGGATGATGTTGTTTGCTTGTCTACTATTATTCTGTGTTGTGATACTATACATGACGTCCTCCACCTCCGAACATTTCCGCCGTTCCATTTTTGGGGTGTAACAATGATTCCAGCCCAAAATGACCTTGCTATTATTAGAAATAATACCAAAATAGTTAATGACCTTGGATACTATTTCCAACAGTTTCCCACGTGGACAATTCATTAACGTTTAAGATCAAAACTTTTCATTTACAATCATCAAAGAATGATCATCCAATGGAAATTCTTTAAGACAAGTGATCAATTACTCATTTGTTCTAGAAATCTCTATGAATATGAGACATGGGTAAGGGTAAATCTAAGTGTTCAACATTCTATTTCCCGATTAACAATTTCTGACAGTACATCTGACTTCTTATGCAAACACATCAATTTAGTCAACGTTCAACCAAATACTTTATTTGTCAATACTAAATCATCGATGGGCCCATAGATATCGCTTCCCCGTTACAAGAAGGAACAAATAATATTTGACTACATAGTTTTTGCCTACTGGTCTTATCATAAATGGAGAAACCCTTAATGACATCAATTATGGATAACGTTAGAGCATAAAAATATACAACAACTTTTGTAAACAAAACCCCATATGCATCTCATTTTAAAGAATAAAATATATATATTCATCATAAAATTACTTATGATTAGATCCATGAAGTCATATCTAAGTGCAGGTTGTTCTAATTTTGAAATCTCTATTTCAAGTACTTGTGAGTCTTAAGACAATCTCTATTGCAATGTCCAAAACAACTTTGGCTTATCAACCAATACTCATGGCATTCTTGAATCACTCACTCACTTCCTAGAGTGTGATTGATTGTGGGTGTTTAAATATAATTAAACTGTAACATCCTAAAGTTTAAGAATAGGTTCTTAAATTAATAAATTAAATAAGTGAAAGATGATTTATATAGTTAAATCATCAAGGAATAATCATATCATTGGTTGATATAAAGTTTAGAAAGTTAGAAGTGAAAATAGTAACATTTCTAAAATTAAAGGGCCAAAAGTGTCAAGTTGACAAAGTGAGTTGACCAAAGTGTTGACTCGATTAATGGAAGGGACTATCAAATTTATATAATTGATAGAAGAGGACCTGTTATGACAACCTTTTAGGAAAATGTGAAAAATAAATGGAGTAATGGTAAATTTGAAAAAAGATGTAAACTTGAGGTACCAAATATGAAAATGTTGGGGGAAATAAGATGCATCCATTTCCCCTCATTCATAAAACACCTAGAGGAGAAGATAATGATATCTCTCATGATGATTTTTTTCCAATTTTGCACCTAAGTTTTGATCCAAGACAAGATTTGAGCATTCAAGTAAAGGGAAGAGAAATCAAAAGTTTTCTAGGTATAATCTTGTATCTTTTACCTTTAAATTTCAAATTCAAGGTTTGGAGAAAATCCCACTGTCGAAATTTACTTTTTCTAATGGTTAGCATTTTATTTTAAACACCTAATGATCTTGAACACTATTGTAGGTCTTAATCACTCAACATTCTATTCAAGTCTCCATCAGTCTTCACACCGCTACCTGTGATACATTTATATTGTATAATACCCTATTTTTACTACTTCCGTAGATTGCAATATTAATCGATTATTATAAAATACTAAGTATAAATATATTACTTTTGAGCCAAAATGATAATTATAAACATGTATAAAACATTAATATGGTTTCCATCGATATATAGAACGTTTAAAACCGACATCGTATGAAGAAGTTATGCTTCTTCAAAGTTTTGCGATTAAACCGGCACGACACTGCATATTGTAAAAGTAGAATTTTTTATAGGTTGGTTATTAACATAATCAATCTAAATGAAAGTCATAGAGATCGTAAAACTGAGAGCATACATATAAAGAACGTCCAAATCTGACTTCGTATGAGGAAGTTATGATTTTTAGAAGTTTCAGCACAACAGTGTGCGACATAGAATCTGAAATTAAGATTGGTCGATTGTTATGAAAATCTATCTAAATAAGAGTTGAAGATCTCATAAATATGATAATGTCGACATAAAGACAGCCGAGAATTGAGTTTGTATGAAAGAGTTATGAATTTTACGTAGTCGTCAACAATATAATCTACATAGACTGTTAAATTTACGAGTGGGCGAAAATAAGCCAACAGAGTTTAAACAAAACTTATATTACTCGTCGATAGCTACTTATGGGTATAAAGGACGTAAAAACGGAGCTCGTATGAGAGAGATATGATTTTTAGAAGATTTGGGATTTTACCCGACACGGAAGGCCCAAAGAGCGACACGTGGTAGGTCGGGCTCCACCCAAGCCACCTACCAAAAGGCGTGACCCGTGTGGTAGGTGGCGTGGCACATAATGCCCGATTTTTTCTCTATAAATACCAAAATTTTCCTTCATTTTCCCTTCACAACAAATCGCTTCTCTCTATTCTTTCTCTGGTCCAATTTTTGGAATATTTCGGGAGTTTAAGTTTTCACTTTAGTGAAAACTCAGGAGCATCAGAGGGCTCGGGAATTAGAAGCTCTTAGTTTTCACTTAAACTCTCTGTAAGTTAGGCTACACTTACTATGCTTTAAGTGTAACTTGTATTTATATTCATAGTCGTTGTTATGAATGTGTATATATAAGTTTTATCAATAATTCCAGTTATAATATTGATTGATCTACTTATGGGAGAGGTGTCTAGAATGGTTACGCTGGCTTGGTTGTTGGATTTTAGAAATGCTATACGTTGAAATGGTCCTGCCTCACAATTGTCCTACCTGGCCGATCCTTATTTGATAGAACTCTAAGTATTCTTTAGGATTAGTAAAGGATCTAGGTTTTCATTACCAGAAGATTCCCATAGGAATTAACAAACTATAGTATTATAGGTAAATCCTCGTTGGCGTATTGCTCGCCAGTGAATTGTCTGGTTAACTGTTAAACCTATAAGAAGTTGTTCATATGAGTTCTCCTCACTATATTGTATATTCTAGTGTCTATCATTTCTATATTAGGATATAGTTACCTTATAGTATGAAGTCAAGCCACTAGACTAGCTTAGTTAGTTGCCTATCATATTGAACTTTTTTCCTGTTAGATAAGTATTGGTATATATATATATATATATATATATATATATATATATATATATATTCATAAGCATTTAGCTTCAAATGCTGAATTTTAAGAGGTACAAGGTGATCAACAATATGTACAACCATTTTAAGCATTAAAAAGTATCTAATCTTATCGGTTCAAAGTCAAAAAGTCAATACGTAATTCAAAAGTCAAATTTAATTTGAAATTCAAATTCATTCGCAAAGTTTCTAGGCTATTGACCAGTCTGCGTGCTTAAATTTCTACAAAACTGTCTCATTTCTGGTTTATCATCCCTGTACACTTTATAAAGCATTTCCTCTCTCTCTCTCTATCTCTCATCCTCTCTCAACCATCGTTTCCCCTAGTTTGCTTTCTCCATCGATAAATCTTGATACATCACAACCCTTATAGACCCATTTTCTCTATCTTCTACCACCGCACACCATCGTCTCCTGCCACCTCACACCTAATACCACTATCGCCATCAGCTCTGTATCACAACACCACCATCGCACCACTATTACGCCATCATCACTAGCCACTCAACCATCAACGTTCTTTTCCTTCTTACCCCTTAATCGGAGAGCATCGCAAGCCATTACCCATACCCCACTTTATCTTCGATCACCTGGATACCCTTATCGACCATCGGTGTAATGAGAAACCCTAGCCACCATAATATACAAACTCATTAATCAGAAAACATCGCGAATTCATTAACCTCTCTTGTTGTAATCTTCATGAATAACCCTAGCTTTGAGCTCCTAGAGCTCCCCTTATTCCCTAACTACGAATGTTTTGAGCCTAAGATAGCGCTCCTCCATCTCACTCTGTAAAGAAAAGCCCTAAGTGCCACCACCACATCTAATTCATATTCTCATGAAACCCATCTCAAGACAGATGAGAATCTCATCCCACTATCCGTCATCTGTCAAATCTTTCTTCTCCTTCATAGAAAAACCTTTTATCTCTTAGTTACAAATCCCTAAAATAAAAAAAATCTCTGGATTACAAATCCCTAGCCTTTTTGTTTTTTTTTTCTTTTTTCTGTGAATTTTGCAGGTTGTAGTGTATACGTGAACTTATTCTCAAGATTAAGAAATATTTTGTAGGTATCTTGGATTTGCTCAAAACATATTAGATTTGATGTGTTTTTTTGTTTATCCTCTGATTTTCTCAAAAAAATATTTCTTTTTGTTTTTTTGTTATCTCAGATTTGTTCATAATAGAAATGAATGGTCAAACTCTTAAATTGTGTTCCATCTTCATTGAGGTATATAAATGTATGCGTATGGTGAAATCAGATATGGAAATCAAGATTGTCGTCTATGTTATCTCATCCAGGTAGCATAACGGACTCCCCTTCTATATCTTTTTGGATTTGTTTTGGTTCTTTTTTTGTACACACCAAATTTTGGAAATTATTCGCTCACTAAGATCCATCCAGATGTATATTTTGACCTAGATTTATATGGTCTCACATTATCTAGGTTAAAAACCTTGCAATTTTACTTTGATTTCATTTAGAATATGGAGAGACTTTAAAAGATCTAACCTCAGGTATCAACCTATATAGTTCATATGCATGATTTATTATTGTATTTGGTTTAAATTTAAAAAAATACCCTTAGAATTAATAAGAGTTGGAACTGAACTCTCATACAAGGTTCAAATTCTGTTGATTGTGGTTCATGTTCATGGAATTGGTTAACTACTGGTGGTTTCTTTAATCTATCTCCAGCTATTTCATATTATACGGTATTTTAGTCAGAATTATTCATTGGATCAATTTTCCTTAAATCAAAAGTTAGCCCCATACACACCTTTTCATTAAAATCAATATTGATTTCTATCTATGTAGGATCTGGATGCACTAGAGATTCTCGTAATGCTTGGAAAGATTCAATTTTTATTGGAATTTATGAACTCCCTATACGAGTGGCAAATCCTTCTAATCTTTTCTAATTTTGGTGAGTTTAGTTTAATACATTTTATACTTTTTACTTTTGATTTCATTGATCCAAAAGCAATTCATTTACATTAATTTCATTGAATTAGATAGATGAAAACTTAGGGGTTGTCTTATTTGCAAAATGTTCTCGGAAACAATTGGAATTTGGTGGATGGTATGGCTTATGGATTTCTTAGAAATATAGATTTCATTATCACGTGTGTTTGGTTGCAAAATGTAGGGAATGCAATTCTGTCATCTTCCATCAATTTCCATAATGTTTAATGGATTTCATCATTCCTAGGCGTGGGTGGAACGAATTGGAATCCATTCTTCTTTTTTTGTGTAAAAGACCAAAATACCCCCATTATTTATTATGAAATAAATAAGAGTAATGAATAAAATATGTAATTATAAATAATAATTTAAAAACAGTTCGGTTTTTTATCATTGAATTCCATCCATTTCAAGCAAACATGTGACAAAACCCAACTCCTTCCTTTTTTATTCATTTGGCAGACTCAATTCCATATAAAACATTACGTGAATAAAAAAAACCCCATTGGAGAATTATATTCTATTCAGCGAATGGTTGTAAGAAAATGTAGTTGAATTTTCATTTGCTATGAAAATTGAATCATTTTTAAAACTTTCATTTGTTATTAAAATTTCTTTTCAAATCTCAATTGGTATGGTTATTTTGGTCTTTTTAATAAAAATGAAAAAAAATGAAATTGTATTTCATCCACCCACCCCTAGGAGTGATGAAATTCTTTCAACATCGATTAGAAGCAACCTCCCAGAAAAGAAACCAATACCATTAGTCTAGCAATATGAAATGGAATTCGAGATTCTAATTTCATTGTCTTCTGTTAGAATCCACAAATCAAACATGCCCTAAGGTGGCGTATGGTTTGCAGAATGCTATTGGGAAGAATTGAATTCATCAATGGAATTGTAATTGGTTAGGTGTTCGATCGGGGAAGGAAATTATGACAACCCAGAATTTTCATTCGGTCAAACCCTAAAGGTCAATCACTTCATATTATAAGTCAAGTTCACTTTTATTTGTTTTTAGGAAATCTAAGTTCGTTTGATTATTTTAATAATTAATCTTTAAACGAACGGGTGAACGGATGGGCCGTCTCGGGTCTTGAAATTTCAAAACCGCGAATACCACGTAGCTTAAAAGTTCACGGCCAAACTTTTATATTTGGGTTGTAAACTACCCCAAAAACCGTAAACTCATGCCTTAAGCATGAGTTTACTCCCCAAAGTAGATCACTTCTCATTTTCAACCTAAAGAGTAAACTCCAAAACACTCTCAACTATCATCCCGGTTTTCGCCCGATTTCCCGAAAACGTAAGTACTTCTTGGCTTGATTTGTTGTTATATCACAACTACTAGTGATTATACATCTTTTAATCCATCAAATTTCATGTTTTGATTAGATTTCCAAAACACCAAGAACACACACTAGTGTTTTTGGACTTTTAGTTCATTTCAAGCTTCCACAAAGTAAGTACTTCTATCCTAGAGTCCTTTAGAGCTTGCTATACATCTTAATATCAAGGAAATATCCCAAGAACACCAAGAACAAGGTGTTCACGGTTTTGGGAGGCTCCCAAAACCGTAAACGCCAAGTAAGGTGCAAAAGGGTGCCTACGGGTGCCTAGATGCTTCACAATGCCTTAGGGACTTGTCTAGATCCTTCCTTGATGATTTTATAACACAAAAATCACAAAAATATCACATTTATATTTATTTATGGTTTGGGGATCTCCTAAAATCGTAAACACCCCAAAAGGTGTATAAATGTCCCATATTTATTCCTTATGCCTAGAATCTAACCTAGGCTATTACCTTGAAGTGTTTAGAACCTGAAAACATCATAAAGCCATGTTCCATTGGATTTTACGGTAGTAAACTTATGGAGAATTGGTACATGGACCGTAAACTCCATTTAGGAGTGTATTGATGCCACACAACACTTCCTAAGGCTTAAACATGAAGTATGAATGCTTGGATTGGCTTAGAAAGCTTCAAAAAACAAATGGTCACAAAGGGGGTGAGCTTACGACCGTAAACCCAAGGGTTTATGACCGTAAACCCAAGGGTTTACGACCGTAAACCCTTTTGGTTATAACCACAAAACCATAAACTCCCTAATGGAGTTTTCCTTGAACCCCAAACACACTAGCCTTTCCCTACAACACTTAGATGCAATCCTTGAGACTTATAACACTTGTATAAGGTGTTTAGCATGTCCTAGGGTGTCTTGACTTTTTTATTAGTTGTTTAAAGGCTAACTGGATACATATATTTGATATTATATGTTAACTAGGATCATAGAGTGTGTTCAAGACTTCACTTAACACCTAGCAATCCTACATCTTCAGTTCATCCGTACCACTCACTACAGGTGAGTTCATACCCCCTTAATCAATGGTTTAAATGTTTTTAAATGCTTTATGGGTGGATACAAGTTGAATACTTATAGTTATTACATCAATCACATATGATTAATAACTACAAAACCAGTGATTTTCTTACTGTTCAAACTGTTTATCAAACTGTTTTGCTTCAAATTGTTTTACAAATTCTTATACTTATCAAATACATTTACTTAAGCTCTGTTATACTTATTATCAAATGCATGCCTATGTATATATATAGTTATATAAGCAATGTTTAAAAGGCTTAGGAAGGCCACCTCGCTTTATTTCCTTTTCCCCGTCGGGATGTGGTCTGGTAAGGTATCGGGTATCCGTCCGAAGGTCGTTTAAATATTAGTTATATATCATGTGTACATATATAGTCATAAAGGTTCTTCCAGTCTAATCAATACCTTGGGTAGCAAGGGTATACTTCCATGTTTATACGTACCAGTTACATCACTAGTAAGTTACCATAGGGGTAGCACAGGAAGATACTAATACTATTACTAGAACAATGAAACATACAATGAGTCAGTTCATTCATGAGTCAGTACATTACTATACATGCTAGATAGAGAGAGAACATACATTACAACTAGCACACGCAGAACATTTCAGTACATACAGGCTAGACAGAGAAAGAGTACACTTTCAGTTAGCACATTCATTACATATAAATTCATGCAGTTATGTGAACCATTGAGCGGGTCCTGGCACTTCCTGCCATGACCGCTTTTGTATCCCGAATCTCTTTAATTGGGGAGTGTATGAGTTTGCGTATAGATCTATACTGGATTGACTATCCTACGCCTTGTTGCTCGCTACAGTGGGACTTGCAAATCTACGGGTGCCAAATGTCATTTCTTACGGCGTCTTACATCGTCGTTTTACTAGAGTCGGTAGCAGGATACAGGTCGATCACATGTTACTTTGAACACCTTTTGTTTTAAGGTAGTTAGTACAATGGTAGTCACTTATTACAAATACTACGGTACTATAATATTTTTCCCATTACATTCACTTCGTGAATATTCACACGATGCACGGTAATGTAAAAACTATATTTTTGGTTAATGATAGTCAGAATTGGGAAAACACACACTCTAACAAGATACACACGCACAGACACTAGATGCCTTGGTAGAATGCTATAGTTAGTAGGAAACATAGGGTTTTCTAGGAGAGTTCAAACATTTTACAAAACATTATACAAAACATCTTACAGAACATCTTACAAATGCTTTCATACAAACACAGACATTAATATACTTATGATCTCACCAGCTTTAAGCTGATACTCACTTTCAAAATAACTTGTATTCTCAGGTCACCAATAGACAGGTACAAGTGCCAGGCTTTTGAGAAGATGGTGTTCGTTCAAGACTCATCTTTTATTTTGATATGTATATTTTGGTTTCTGTATAACTTGACAGAACACACATGTATGAAATTATATTATTAATGCAATGGATGATGTTGTTGCTTGATTACTACTATTCATTGTTATGATATTGTACATGATGTCCTCCGCCCCAGAATGTTTCCGCCATTCATGGTTTTGGGGTGTGACAGAAATGAAATGAAATTCAGTAGTAAAAATAATTTCATTCTATAAAACTTTATGTATAATTATATTTTGTTATATTGATAATAAACATGTACAACATTTTTTTTATTTCAATGTAGCTACAATATATGATGAAGGTAGTTTAGTCCTTTAGCAGGTGTTTTAATTTGTTGGAAACATGGATTTATCACGGATTGGAGCTCATTTAAAGGAAGACAAATTGGATCTCTTATTATTAGATGATAGAACATACTTTTGTTTTTCTATTGAGTAGCTTATATAATTTGATATGACAGTTAGTTTTTTTCAATTTAGTTACTCCATTTATCAAATACACAACATGTGATATTATCATATAACATTAAGTTGAAGTTAAAGTTTTTTACTTTTTTTATTGAATTTCTAATTGGAATTCGAATATGGAGGCCTCACTTTAAAACTATGTTGGTAATTATTTATTTGACAATAGACATGGATGCAATATCTATCTTATAAAGATTAGGAATAAATATTTTTCATGTATTTATAATATTTTATGTTAAGAGGAGGATTACATAACATATATCTTCTTTTATTGTTTATAGTTTATTATAAATATATAACCCTATTCTGACAAATTTTATATAATATTTTTATAATATAGTTATAACATAAAATATAATATGTAAAATATAACTATTGTATATAAAGTCATCTTTTACATGTTATATGATGTTAAATTAAAAATAGATTGTTACTATAAATAAGAAATAACATCTTAAAAAACACTTTATATTGTTTTGTCTTTTATTAAATACGAATCAAAAGTAGAATGCTAAAATACATAAGACATATAATTACAATGTTATTTTGTGTTTTAAAAGTTAACAGTGATTTTCAAATAAAAGAATTAACTTATCCTAGAAAGAAGTTGCCAACTATAGTTTGTTGATAACTTTTGAATTTTAATTACCTATTTCTCCTTTTTTTTATAGAATTGGAATTCAAGATTCAAGTCTATTATTTGTCTGATTGCCAAATGGATGACTTTCAATTTTGTCAGGATCTTCTATTCCTATCAATGATGGAAGGAGTTCAAATTCACCATTTATTTCTCTATTAAAAGACCAAAATACCCTCATTTTCATCAGAGTGAAGTGCCATACTAATATAGCAAATGGTTCCGAAAACTATATGTACAAACGAGGTTCTAGAGGTGGATTTACTTGGTGAATAATATTCAGTTCATAGCAGTGTACTTTGTTGTAAATTACAAAAATGGCAATTTACTTGGTAAAAATGTTAAAATAATGCTCATTATTTTTTTTAATATATTTCTTCTGGTTTCTGATTTTTGAATGTATTGATCTTAGCTCTATTTTCTATAGGAAGGCAAACAAAAATCCAGTGATCGACAACTTTGACAACTTTTACTTGAGGACATATAGATCTATAAATTGGTGTCTACGTATCATGTCCCATGTATTTTATAAAAACTATTATTTTTTTCTTTTATTATAATTTGGTTGTGATTTAAAGTAAACAATTATAGCATTGTACTGTGATGGATGAGTTTAAATTGAATGGATTTAGTTGTATACTTAATTATTGTTAGTGAACATTAACATATATCTAGGTGGGTTGATTATGAGAGTTTTAAGATTTCCTTGAATCGAGTTTTGAACACCCGCTGTCTATTTGATGTAGTAAACTATTCGCACAAAAGAACTAATCTCCTCTAAAAACTAATTTCTGAAAAAATTGTTCGCACTCGTCGCTGGGCGCGGGTAAACGGCTAGTGTGTGTGTGTTTGTGTGTGTGTGTATATATATATATATATATATATATATATATATATATATATATATATATATATATATATATGAGTTGAGGGCAGACCAACTTTATACTAAAGGCCAATAAACTCGGGCGGACCAGAGTTACATTGAAGGCCAATGTACGGACCTGCTTTACGCTGATGGAACAAATGGGCGGAACAACTTATACTGAAGGCCATTATGTGTATGCATTGAATATGTATTCTGGTATATGGTATCTTAGGGAAATTTACTAAGCCTCAGCTTATAGTTGTTGATTAACTATTTTTCAGGTTCTTCAGATCAAGGAAAGGCTCACGCATAATTGTACCTACATCGAAGGCAGTAATAAATTTTTTTAAGACTTCCTCTAAAAATCTCTTTTATAATTAATATGTAATATAACATGTTTAAGACTTATATTATGAATAAAATAAAAATGAAACTTTTGCCTTGAAAATTGGGATGTTACAAGTTGGTATCAGAGCCCTGGTTTGAGAGAATTAGAAGGACACTCGTGTGATTCCAGACTCAAATTAAGGATCAAAATATCAAACAAACCTTTTTAGAAAATAAATTATACAAAAAGTAAAGAATGTGATGTGTACAGTCAGATGGAGCTTAGAACGAAAAGTGATTCACAAAATATCCATATTGTTATATCTAATGGTATATGATCTGTCAGAAATGCATACTGGTATATAGGATAGGAATTTTTCAGGAATTATAAGACTAAGAAGTGCCTAACACTTAATATGCCTTATAGGATAGAGAATTACTTTCTAAATTGTTGGTTAGAACCTATATTGATGCTCATTAGTTATTTGACAAATATGTTAGGTTGCATGCTCCCAGAGTTAAATAGGTTTAGATTACCAGATTCGACGCTATTCCACAGCTGTTGTCTGAATCCAACCATCGTATTGTTGAAACTTATAGTCGATAGACTATCTAATTTTAGTGGCATGCAATCATATTTCATTCGATAATTAATTAGAGTTAGTAGATGTTCTCAACCAATGGTAGGATGAAGTGGAAAGAATCCTAGGGGAAGAATCTAGGAAAATAATAATTATATCCTTATAACACTGTGTGAAAAGACCTAATAATAGGAGAGTGTAGTGACTTAGAAACATTAGGGGCAATACTTGGATCTGGTATGGATCGGTCAGGAAGGTAGTTTGGGCCTATACTACCAGGAGCACAAGGTCTATATGGGAATCAAGAAATGTCGCAGAGTTACTAAGAAACTGGAAAGGATTGGATTTTATTCAAATATAAAACAATAAATTCGTATTGATCTAGTCCCATTTATATCTCCAACATGGTGATGATTATTAGAGCAGACGGTTCTGGTTATAGATCGGAAGGTTCAGGACCAAGTGAGACTAACATACGTGACTTGTAGAGGCGACAATATCCGCAACCTTGAGAGAAATGATTCCAGAGATTTTTTTTATCTATCAAAACCGAAAAAATCACCCTGTTTGATGAGAGGTATGTTGTTGTTGCTAGTACCACTGCTGCTACAACTATTGCTACTGTCGCTGCTGTAACTGCACTTGGAGAAAAGAAAATTCCTTACCGAGAGTTCAAGAACACTGAACCCCTAGAGGTTGATGGTGTTAGAGATCAAATTGTTTCCATTCGATGGATCTTAGATGTATAAGGATGCCTCTACACTTGTTCTTGTCCCGTTAGGCTGAATTGTAGGTATGCCCAAATTCTCCTTCATCATGGAGCGAAATACTGGTGGAGTTTGTTGAAAAGCACAGTAACTTGGGTGCAGTTTGTTGAAAAGTTCAGAGAAGAGTATGTCCCACTAGTAGAAAGGGAGTGAATAGATTAGGAGTTCTTGTTGCTTTAGAAGACAACTGAATCAGTGAAAAAGATCACCAAAATGTTCACTGAGAGAGCCTTGTACTGTCTCGAGTATGCATCCTCAGAACAAGTAAAAATTTTATGGTATTTGATTATACTCAAGACTGGCATCAGGGAGTTTGTATCAAAAAATTGATACAAGACCCTTAGCTAAGATGAAAGAGAAAGTCAGGAGGAGAAAATCGAGTTAGAGAGCCAAACAAAAGAGAAATGGCAGATTACGACACCGTCTCAGCCGGCATCCAAGAAATTCAAATCCAATGGTTCCGGGTTTGGAAATCAGAAGAGGCGCAATACAAGTGCGGAAAGTTTCATAATGGTCCTTTTCGATAGTACCTGGGTGCCACAAATATGGCAAGGAAAGGCATTATTCTAGGGATTACAAATAGAACATGTGTGTCTGCTTCAATTGCAACTAGTTGGGTCACTACAAGTCTGGATATCCTCTTCTGAAGACAACCGGTGCAATGTAGGCTCCAACACTTGCAACATTGAGGTTTACCAATGGGTGCCAGGGAAGAGCAACATCTCCAAGGGGCAATCCATTCATCTCACAACAGAATAATCAAAGAGTCACCAGATGTCGTAGCTGGTACTCTACCAAGTCAAATCCATACCTGTCATAGTACTATTTGATTTTGGAGAAAGTCATTCATTCATATTACTTGCGTTGAGCAAGAACCGTAATAACACCATAAGAGATTTAGAACATCCTCTAAGAGTGGAAATATCTAACAATCGAATAGTTAAAGCATCAAAGGTTTACCGTAGTTGCAATTTAAGAATCGGCGATATTAGTTTCCTAATAAATCTCATTCCTATTCATATGCGAGAGATGAACGCAATAGTAGGTATGGATTGGATAAACCAGTTTGAGGCCCTAATTGACAGTAGACAGAAGATAGTAAGGTCTTGGACTCTAAGTGGGGGAGAACTTACTATATGGGGCAAAGATTCTAAAAGTAGTGTAGTATTTTGTTCTGCCACAAGGTCCAGAAAGTATCCACAACATGGTTGTGAAGGATTCTTGACCTATGTAGTCGACACTAAAAAAAAAAGGACGCTATTCCAGAAGTACTAGTAGTTTGTGAATTCCCTGATGTGTTTCTTAAGGACCTATGTGGTGTAACTCTAGGGTGACAAGTAGAATTTAGAGTCAAATTAGTTCCTAGTACAACACCTGCAGCCAAGGCACCATATATTACCTTGCACCCCTAGAAATGCAGGAGTTATCTAATCAGCTTCAGGAGTTGATGGACAAAGGGTTTATTCGACCAAGTAGTTCGACTTGGGGAGCGCCAATTTTGTTTGTAAAAATGAAATACAGGTCACACATAATACGTATATACTATTGGTAACTTAACAAACTCATAGTGAAGAATTGTTAACCACTGCCAAAACTCGACAACTTTTTGATAAACTCCAAGGAGCACCGTGGTTTTCCAAGATTGATATACGATTACGATACCACCAGATGCTAGTAGGAGAGGAAGATATACCAAATATGACATTTAGAACTATGTACAACCATTATGAATTTCTGGTGATGTCTTTTGGCCTCAATAATTCACCCACCGCATTCATGGATTTAATGAACCAGATATGTAGGCCATGTTGGATTAGGTGTCTAAGCCCATAACTATAATTAGTATGTATTTGACCCGATAATAGCATTGTCCATTTGGGTTGTAACACTCTGGAACAATTTGATAGGATGGATACTTGAAGGAGAGTTCATTGTGGTATATTAATATATTATAAGTATCATATATTAATTGAGGAATTAAATTATTTAACTAGTATTGATCAAGAATTAATTTGGTATTAATTCAGTGATCAAAAGAAACAAATTAAAGATACACAGACTGATTAGGTAAAGCGGTAATACTTCTAGTTGGCCTCATGACTCATGTTGATTATAATTGGAGTAAACCTATGTGAAAGTCCAAGAAGGTTTAGCCCAAAAGACTAAGAAATATGAAGAGTCATTTGGGTTTGCATGCTTGTAATCCTAATCTATAAAAGAAGTCCCTAACCCCTAAAATCGGCACTCATGCACATTATAGTGGTGGCTAGCTGATTTTGATCTCCCAACCTCTCTCTTTCAAGTCCATTCTCTTGTTCTTGGTTTGTTATAAGACATTTGAGGCATCACATTTGAGGTCCTAGGATCCTAAAGGTCAAAGACAAGCAAGCTACTACACAAGGTAATCTTCTAACTGTTTTTATGATTCAACTATCGCCTTGCATGCTAGTTTAGGCTATATGCTTTGGAAAAACAATGTTGCATATATAATTAGAGAAAACTTAGATCCAAAGCATTAGGGTTGTATGTGCACCATAGGAATGTTAAAGTACATAAAACCCATCAGTGATACTAGAGCCTAGGGTGTTTTCTATTATATTGATGCAAATGTGTGATTTTTAAAGTTGGAAAAATGACTTTTCTGGCCATTGTCTAAAGTACTCGACAAGTCCATATATGGACTCAACGAGTTGGATGAGTTTTTCCATGAACGCGACGAGTCCAAAGCCTGGCTCGACGAGTTGGCTCATCTGATGGCATATTATTCGAGTTTTTGGCCTGTTTTGGATTAGGATCATTACCAAAAACTGTTTTGGTTGATAAAATTTGATTGTAAAAATATGGTAATGGCTATCCTCATCCAAAACATGAAGTTTGTCAAATTTTAAGATAATTAATCGAATTTTTGAAAAACTAGTTATTTGTAAACTTTTAAGTTATCATGTGGTATGAATCAAATTAGGTCAAATTGGTAAATGATTAATTATATGATAATTGGATTAGTTAATTTGATCTTTATGTGGTTCTTGAAAAGTTCCATAACTTGTCCTCAAGTTATGGAATATGAAAAGTCATTATTAATGAAACTATTAACTCATGTAAGTTATAGAATTCAAGAGTCTTGAAAGGTTTCATAACTTGTCCTCAAATTTGGAATTTGAAAGGTCTCATTCATGGAACTTAATCCATAAGTTATGGAAATCAAATGTCTTGACAAATTACAAAACTTGCCCTCAGGTTTTCGAACTTGAAGAGTCTCATTTATGAAACTTTAATTCCAAACCCTAGAATTTCAAAAGTTTAAAATTCAACCCTTATACTATTATAATATTAAAAGTTTAATACTTATATATATATATATATATATATATATATATATATATATATATATAGGACAAGTTAGTCTTACCGTTAGTATGCCTCATTCACGAAGCCAGTCTATAAGGGGGTATAATGTTACTGCCTGTAAAATGGTGGTTTAATGGGTGTCCACTCTCACCCATCACTTCCTTGACTAGTGGAGGGTCGTTAGCCGAACGGGTAGGATAGGAAACTAATTCTCATCAATAAGTATATTGATAATTATTAAAGTAACTAAGCTTTTATAAATTCCCAATCTTAGTTACTTGAGGAAAATGTGAAAATGATGTTATTCCATGAAATTGCACTTTGCACCTTGTTAAGTCGTTGGTGGAGCGTGTGTGCTTAGCCGACACACTAATTTAGGACTGACAATGTGTGGAAAAGGGTAGCTTAATGTTAATCATGGATCAATGGAGCGTGTGTGTTTGATTGAGACATTGATTGGATGATTTGTAACATTAAGTGTACCAAGCTAATTTGCATGGTTATTCACTGTAACACCGAAATTTCAAAACAATTTTTCATTTAAAATTAATCGTTTAATTCTTAGAAACACTTTGCGTAAAATCTCATTCATAATCGAATTACAAAACATAACTCCATTTTCACTTGCATAATAAACCAGGATCCTCAAAACATGACTCTTTCTCTGGTGTGTACAATCGAGCCGGTGTTGTCCCGTGATCCTGAGAGAAACCTGAAACGCATAACACAAAACACTGTAAGCACGAAGCTTAGTGAGTTCCCCAAAATACCACACATAACACATATTAGCCACTCGAGGCTATAACTCTATGGGTCCGTGGACCCTACTCTGTGAACCTTCCGGTTCTAACTCTGTAAAGATGCACAACATAAATCACATAGAAATAATGCAGTACAACACATAACATACACAGCATACAAATACTCTGCCACATAACTCTGGTTACCTACTCAAGGTAAAGTATAGTGAGAAGACTCACCTGGCAATCAGAAAGTAATTATCTGCACATGCGAACCTCGGACTCGCCACCGCCTAACACATAAGGCAAATATCTCTAATTAATACTCGAAGTCCCAATTCTAATTAACCGACGATTACTCTTTCCCTCTCTAGTCAGGTAATGGGTAAAAGACCATTTTACCCCTCCTTGACCTCTATTACCTCTGTTGACCAAAACCCCCAAAGTCAACATAAGACAACTCAAGTCAACAGTCAACACTGACCAGACTCGGCGAGTACACAAGAGTGACTCGGCGAGTCCATGCGGGTTCTCTAAATTCTTTCTAAACCTCTTAGACACGACGAGTTCCCTCTCCACTCGTCGAGTTACTCGACAACGAAAAGCGGGGCAACCCCGACTCGACTCGTCGAGTCTGCCTATGGACTCGGCGAGTTGCTCCCATGACAACCCTCATCTGACCTACTGAGGTCAGATCTGCTTCACCAAACCATAGATCTAACTCCCTCAAAGCCAATAACCACGAAAAGGTCGAACCTTGGGCACTCATGCAAGGTTCTACAAGCTCATTTGGGTGAAACCCTTCATTACATAACAACCCTAGCTCAAAACTCCAAATAGAATGCATAAAGTAGGATGGAAGGGACTCTCTGGACCCCTTTGGGTTGGGCCCATGGCTGTTACGACTCATGATGGATTATGGTTTTGTATGGTACATGGATAGCAAGACCATGGGTTGGGCCCATGGCTGTTACGAAGTTTTGTAAGACTACAAGGTAGTCGTAGGAAACACAAGGTTAACAGATTATGGTGGAAGTATTGTAAGTCTATGATGGAGTCGTAGCATTCACTAAGATGAGATACACCAGTTCATGAATGGTTGCTGGACAGTGTGAGGATTGTAATGCATGCTTGGGTCAAGTTGGACAATTATTGTTGATTGACCACTCCTTTTGTATGTCAGGAAGTCAGACAAGGTATTGGATTTTTGGATTTTGGGTTGATTTGTGATGGCTATTCTTCACTTGTTAAAGTTAACGGGACAAGGATTCGTTCATTGTCAGGTTATGTGAGTCCTACTAAGGTTGGGTTTGATTCTTATTATTGGAAGGCCATCGTATGTTAGAGTCGACTTTTATCAAGGTTTTGGAAAAATTAACTGAATCATCTCGAATGCTTGGAATGTAGTGAGAAGTGATTTCGAGGATGAAATCTAATTGAAGTGGAGGAGAGTTGTAACACCCGTGTTCCATATTGGTTAAGCTTACTTATATCAAGGACTGGAGATGGAGTTTTAGAGGAAACTCTATGACCAGGCGTGGAAAAGGAACGCCACAACATGACAACAATTATTTGATCGCAAGACTTTTTTTGGACCACCACGGCATGGCCAAGGAAGGTCATGATGTGGCAGCTGATCAGGCCTAAGCCCATGACTCTTTTAGGGTTGCCTTTGTATTTAAACCCCTCTAATTCATTTTTAGTGTTCCTTATCAGCCTCCACCCCCTCCATCTCTCTTTCATCATAGAAAACCCTAGCCTTCATTCCTTGTTGGATTCTTGAGCTTTTTGGACTTTTCTTGGCTTAAAGAAGAAGAGAACAATAAGTAGGTGATCATTTGGTGGAGCTTGCAAGGAATTAACATCATCTTCACCTCATATTGCATTTGAACCTTTGAGTGTTGTAGCAGTAGTTGCGAGGCTTTGAGCTTTTTTTAGCTTATTTGTGAGTCTCTTCACTATACTCGTGGGTCGAAGGCACTATTGCCAACCCATTAGGATATGTTATCTAGAATGCTAGCTGTCTTTGTGACTCTTGCATTGTATGTTGGGCTAGGCCCATTAGCATGCATGTAGGGTTAGGCACAATTGCATGAGTATGCTAGGCCCATTTGTATGCCTGGTTGGGCCTATTGTTTAGGAAGGGCTAGGCCTATTATTATGGGTTGGGCCCAATATGTGGGCTATGCCCAAGGAAATGTATGGTATGTAGTATTTTTGGAAAAACTCACTGAGCTTTGTGCTTACGGTTATGTGTTTATGGTTTCAGGTACTTTCGGTTACAAAGGGCAGGACTCTACATGATTGCACAACATCCCCCAACGTTCTCCACATTAGTTTTTAATGACTTTTACTCTGATGTTAAAATGATATAATTACTTTAGTTGGTTTAGGAACAAATCGTTTGTATTGTTTATGGTTTTTAAAAAATGAAAATTTACAATAATGTTTTGAGATGTTACAGGTTATGTAACTTTCACTTAGGAAATTACATGGACGTGTACTCATACCAGAAAGTCAAGTTTATTACTCTTAAGCGAATGTACTTTGCTCCTCTTTCTACCAAACTTCACTAATGAGTCTTAATAACTTAAATAGGAATTAATATCATCATTTTATCTTAATTAAGTTTACCGTAATCATAAATTAATGGTTAAGACATTTAGACATGACAAGAGCTAAAAGGAAGCTCATGTAGATGTCATGGCATCAACATTGATCCATAAGTTATTAATAGATTGCAATGGTATCTTAAGAACTTAATAATTATTAATAAACTTCTAATAAAACTTTTAACATGGATAAAATAATGATTTACATCCATAATTTTGTATATTGGTTAACTACAAACTCTAAAAACTCAATAAAAGCAACAAATGGAGACATAGTATCTACATTGACATTTTCACCATATTTGACCTATGGACTTCAACCAAAGGACACAAAAACTTTATGTATAGCTTTTGGGACATAATATTAATGTTTATGAAGTTCTATGACTTAATAGTTAGTTGTCGTTAAGTTTTAAACACATAATGACACATAAAGGGATAAAAAAAATTTATCGAAAGTTCAGTTGACACCAATGGAAGCATGATTTACAAGATGAACTAACATAATTGATGAATTATCATAAGTTAAGCTATAAAAAAATTCATAACATCAAATGAAACATAAAAATAGGATTCTATGGAAACTAGGCTAGGAAATCTCAAAACAACTGAATGGAAACCTTCAATAATGATATAATAACTTGATTTAGATCAATAAAAAAACATATATGTCAAATCAAAACATAGGAATTGAAATGCAAAGAAGTAGGGTTTGAAATCCTCAAAACCTCCTTCAATCCTTCAATCTAACATCTATTGGGAAGTTGTTGCTTGAAGATTGATTCCAATAAGAGATTAAAAATTATAAAGTCCACTATAATATAGAATAAAGTTTGAATTTTTGATTATATATCATAGATAAAAACACTTGCTAGTGGAATGAAGATATTTTAAAGAGAAATCTACCACAAATCACTAAGAGATGAAGGACAATGGTTGATTCTTAATTAACACACCAAATGAGCTTCAATTGCCATCATGGAAGGGTGAAACCTTCATAATCTAACTTATAAAATCACCTCTAAATTGTTTGAATGAAATGGAGAGGAAGGAAGACACTACTTGTTATGGTCATAGTCTATTTGCACAATATTCCCTTAAGTTGCTTATTTTGCACAATAATCAACATGTGACTACACTTACTAATCAACATCTTCAATATTTTCATAAATTCGCTTTGCCACCATTTACTTAATATTTAACTCCTTATGATTTAATGAAATGAACACTAGGTCAAGTCTTACCTTTTACATGTGGCAATTATCGTCCCTTAAGCTCTATATTATCAATTTAACTCTAATAACTTTATGCCTAATATCAATCCATATATTTAATAATATTATACACTTATTTGAATCTTAATAAACACAATTAAAATTAATTGAATATTATTTTACTTAAAAATAAATATTTTCATTGAAGGTCAAGAACTTTTAGGCCTATTTTGAGGACGTTGCGCATGCGCATCACAACGCTCAAGCTAATTCGAGATGAATATGGAAAGTTGTGATGCTTTTTGAGGTTTCTCGTGATTTACAATACTCAATTTCGAATTGAATGTATGACTTTTTATACTTGATTTCAAATTGAGTGAACAAGTTTTTCAGACTATATATGGTGCAAATTTCCTTGGTTTTAAAAGACTAAACACTTGAATATAGAATGAAGGGAAAATGACTTACCAAGGTAATTAACTTTTCGGTATGTTCATATATAGGTAACTATCTTTTTTTTGTATATATCTAGATAACAAACTTGTTGGAAGTGTTCACATATGACCATTATGACCTGCTATAACAGGTTAAATCCTAGATGTGAACAGTTTCAACAAGTTCGTTACCTAGATGTGTACAAAATAAATAGTTACCCGAATATGAATAAAACGAAAAGTAAAAATAAATTACATGAATGGTCCTTGTGGTTTGGAGGAATTTGTGTTTTTGGTCTGTAACTTATTTTTTTAATTCGGATGGTCCTTACTGTTTATTTTTGTTTACTGTTTATTTTTGTTGCGCGTTTGGTCCCTGCTTACCTAAAAAGACTATTTTGCCCTTATTAATTTATTTTTTAATTAATTTTCTTATTTATGTATTTATTTTTTATATATTTAAAAAAATTAATAGACCCCACATATCTGTATCTCCTCGCCATAAACCTCAAACCATTTTTGAGAAATTTAATTCAGATGATCCCTACTATTTTTTGGTTGCGCGTTTGGTCTCTATCTTACCTAAAAAGACCATTGTGCCCTTATTACTTTATTTTTTAATTAATTTTCTTATTTATGTATTTATTTTTGATTTATTTAAAAAAATTAACAGACTCCACATATCTGTATCTCCTCAATATAAACCTGAAACCACGTTTGAGAAATTTAATTTGGGTCTTACCGGTCACCATCCCATCTCTCATTCTCCCCAACTTTTATTTCTTTCATCTTTAGTGACATCGACGTGTTCATCATCCTTCTTTTTTTGGTACTTCAACTCTGACGAACCAACACTATAACCTACTGTTTCTTCATCTTTAGTGGTTGTGGTGTTGATTCGATGGAGTTAAAGGACCGAAAAAAGAAGGGATGGTGAAGACGTTGATATCACTAAAGATGGAAAATAAATATAAGTTGAGGATGATGAAATATGAGATTGTAAGAAGATACAGATATGTGGGGTCTATTAACTTTTTTTAAATATATAAAGTATACATACATAATTAAAAAATAATAATAATAAAGGCACAATAGTCTTTTTAGGTAAGACAGAGACCAAACTCGTAACAAAATTAAACAGTATGGATCCTCCGAGTTAAAAAATAAATTAATTAAAAAATACACAGTAAAGATCATCCGAGGAGATACAAATATGCGGGGTCTATTAATTTTTTTATAATATGTAAAAAATAAATAAATAAATAAGAAAATTAATTAAAAAAATAAATTAATAAGGACGTAATAGTGTTTTTAGATAAAACAGAGACCAAACACGCAATAAAAATAAACACTATGGGCCATTCAAGTTAAAAAAATAAATTAGAGACAAAAAACACAAATTCCCCTAAACCATAGGGACCATTCGTGTAATTTATTTTTACTTTTCGTTTTGTTCATATTTGGGTAACTATTTTTTTGTACACGTCTAGGCAACGAACTTGTTGAAAGTGTTCACATCTAGGATTTAACCTGCTATAGCAGGTCATAATGGTCATATGTGAACACTTCCAACAAGTTTGTTACCTAGATATGTACAAAAAAAAAAAAAAAAAAAAAAAAAAAAAAAAAAAAAAAAAATAGTTACCTATATATGAACATACCGAAAAGTTAATTACCTTGGTAAGTCATTTTCCCTAGAATGAAAATAAAAAATGTGGAATCATGGTAAGGTCTTGCAAATCTAGTGAGGATCCAAGAATCCCACCATATATATTGCTTGAAAATGGGTCCTTCTTTGATTGGCGTTGTTTTTCGCTGGTAGGATCCTAAGTTCAAATCAAGATATAATGTGTTTTCTAAATCCTCGAGTTTTTTGTTAAAAAATAACAAATAAAATACAAAAATACAGTAAATCTGAAGACATAGATTTCAAAGCATATCATGGATTAATATATGGACACCATCAAATAATTTAAACTAACATATTAAATTGAAATCTACACCAAAATCATTTTAATTTATTGACAAAGTATTAACAATCAATCTTAATTTAAACATGAAATTTAAATTTTAATAACAAAAATGACATATGGGGATGGATGGGTACAACAAGGCTAAAGGAGGAATCGTTGGCCATAGTCGGTCTCGAAGTAATGAGAGGGGAAGAGGTAGGCATTTGTTATTATTTGATTTACTTAATAGATATCTGACAACGATTATTTGAAGATATCTAAATTCCAAACTAATATTAGTGAAGCATGGTGAATCTTGGGATATATTTTTTCTCAAATAAAAAATTTAAATTCAAAAGTGATGTATTTACTTTAGGTCCTTATATGTTATGAAGAGATTTAAACTAGGTTTTACAGTGGTTGTTCACTCGCTCCATGTAATGTAGATTTCTATGTTAGTGTCCCATCTCTAATTTGATAGACTCCTTTAAGCATGGTACCTTTTGTTTGAAAGTGCATTTGTTAGAATGTTTTATGTTGTGGTTATCAGAAAGCCACTATGGCATGAGTGTTTGGTGTCATTGATAAGTCTACATACATCTATTAGGATACATTTGTTATACCATAGGGAAATCCAGGTTATAGGTTCTTATCCGAAGGTGTTTTGGATTATGTATGATTTGATGTTGATTAAGTCATCAATGATGGAATCAAATTTAACTTCTTAACCAATATCTATAACTCTTGTATATGCAAAGCCACAACAATTAAAAAGAAAACATCTTAAAAGAAAAAGAAACAATATCATTATGACCATACGCACCATGAAGCTCTAGCTAATTTGAGATGGATATGTAAAGTTATAATGCTCTATGAGGTTTATCAAGATACACAATAGTTGATTTCGACTTGATTGTATGACTTTTATACTTAATTTCAAGTTGTATGAAAAAAAAATTAGGCTATATATAGGATTTTAATTAGAAAGAACTAATTTATTTGGGTTTAAATGACTAAAGACTTGACTATAAAATACAAAACCAAAATGGTAGAATTAGGATAAGATCTTTTAAATCTAATAAAGATCCAAATATATCACTACATATTTTGCTTCAAAATGGTCCTAGTATGACTAATGTTGTTTTTTGCTTGTAGAATCTTAATATCAAATCAAGAACCGATGTCTTTTGTATCTCTCATGTTTTTATTAATTAATAATTAATAAAATACAAATAAAAAATACAATACAACTAAGAAACATTGATTGCAAAGCATAATGTGGATTAATAAATGAATTCGATCAAATAATTAAAACTAACCAAACATATCAAATTGAAATCTATACCAATAACAAAAAGGGCATATAGGGATAAACACGTACAATGAGCCTTGATGAGGAATGATGTAACATGTGGTTGTAGTTGGTCTTGGAGTAATGGGAGGGGAAAAGGTAGGCAGGGGAGACGATGCGTCGAATATGCTATGTGTGTAAGTATGAGCATCATCGCATGAGCTGCATGTGCGATAGAGAGGTGGGTTCCGGTGTCAGACGCCATATTTGCAGGAACAAGAAAGGGATGAGTTAAAGGCTTTGGCGTCGGAGGTGAATTACGAAAGTGTTCCCGGCGTCGGTGTCAAATTTCTAAAGGGACGTGTTGTTGTGTGGAATGAAACTGTTTGTGGGATGGTGGCGGAGGAGAGCATATAATGTGTTGTGACCGACCCTAGATTTAGGGTGTTCAATTTATATGTAATTTTCAGAAATGGTCCTTAGAGTTTCTAGTCTTCATTAACTTTAGTATGAGGAAAAAAATATTTCTATATTAGCCTTAACAAATTATTCTAATAGTGTTGGATAAAATAAACAAACTTGATGATTTTAAAACATTAAGGATCATGTGTATTAATTTTTCAAAACATGGACCAAACTTGTAGACGAGTGTCAACCGCAAGGACCAAAATAATAATTTACTCTTAATTTTTTAAAATTTTGATTAAAGTTGACCTCTACTAATACACCAACAATCAATGCTGACAACTGTACGTTGACGGATCCTAGCTTTTACACCTCCATCCATAACTATTTGATTTCCCTCGATATCTTTAGATACTCATTTTCAATCCTATAAATACCTCTTAAGAACCCAACTCCATTCACATCAACTATTCATACTTCCTATTCCTTCTTCTATAACAATGGCTTCCGGTGCTCCTCTTCTCCTAACTCTCCTATTTTTATTGTCCGTTTTCAACTTCTCATTAGCAACTAGGCGACTCACTGAGTTAGTCCACGACTCGTTTCCCCTCATGCAATACCACAACGGTGCCCTCCTTACCGGCGACATCTCCGTCAACCTTATTTGGTATGGCAACTTCAAACCCACCCAGAAAGCCATCATCACCGATTTCATCACCTCCCTCTCCTCCACCTCACTCAAATCCCAAATCCAACCTTCCGTCGCCACATGGTGGAAGACAACAGACAAATACTACTCAAAAACAAAGAAACCCTCCCTCCGACTCGGTAAACAAGTATCCGACTCAGATTGCTCACTCGGGAAATCCTTAACGGACACAAACCTGCTCCAGTTAGCTTCAAAGGGTGAAGCAACCAACGCCGTGAACATAGTGTTAACTGGAAATGACGTAGTAGTCGCCGGATTTTGCTCCAGTACGTGTGGTACCCATGGCCACTCCTCATCTACCATTGTGAAAGGTAAAAGCGACAAGTTTGCTTACATCTGGGTTGGCAACTCGGAGACTCAGTGTCCTGGTCAATGCGCGTGGCCATTCCATCAACCGATTTACGGACCACAGGGTGCACCACTGATCGCACCGAACAACGACGTGGGTGTGGATGGAATGGTGATAAATCTGGCTACTCTTTTGGCTGGAACTGCTACAAATCCATTTGGGAATGGGTATTATCAGGGGGATGCTGGTGCACCATTAGAAGCTGCATCTTCTTGTCCGGGGATATTTGGTAAAGGGGCGTATCCAGGGTACGCAGGGGATGTGTTGGTGGATCCGACGACTGGTGCAAGTTACAATGCTCATGGTGTAAATGGAAGGAAGTATTTGCTTCCAGCTTTATTTGATCCATCGACTTCTACATGCTCTACTTTAGTCTAATTATAAACCCCAATAGAAGAAATCCGTATGTTGTAGAAAGTATTATATGAGGAATGACTCAAAAACAATGTATTCCTTGATTCATATCAATTATTATTATTATTATTATTATTATTATTATTATTATTATTATTATCGTTATTATATTAGAAAGGCATTAGTTATTTAAGTATTACTAATATCTTATGTTTATTGTGGAAATATGTAGATTGTGTTGATAGTGGACTTGATAACTGGGTATTTGGAAAACAACTAACTATTGGTATTTACTCATACAAGTTTTTATTTTAAAACTTTTTAATGCTTTGTATAAAATATACCTTCAGCAAACCCAAAGAAGGAAATATTTTAAATGAGTAATTGAGATACTAATTAATATACGATATTTAATGATAAATAGTCGAAACACTTGATATAATATGGATATTTAAGACCAAATATACGACATTCAATAACCAAAAAGGCAGACACTTGATATCATGTGAATATTTTTACGATCTTTTCTATAAAATAAACAAAAATACAAAAAAAAAATCCACACAATTCCCTTCAAGGAACGAAATGCCACTTTTTTTAATGGCAAGACAAGAAAAATATATAAACTAATACCAACGAGAAGTAGAAAAAATACAAGGAAAAAGAAAAAAGCAACAAACAATGTAAGCATTACAGAACAGAAGAAAGGGGAAAAATGGACAATAGGGGAAAAGCTCCTGAAAGGAAAAGGGGATTCAAAGGGATCAACTGCATCAACTCCTAGACCTCGATCACACACTATATATGCAATCGCGTAGAAGCTAAAAGCCTTGACCTTACACCATAGTGTTGAAATCTAAAAAAATGGGATTGTTTCTTGAACTTCAAAAAGTCTGTTTAGATAAAAGTGTTTATTGATTTATGGTAAAATGAATTTTTAAAAAAATTGTTTGGATTAATTTTTATGGTGGAAATGACAATAAGTCAATAAGTTAAAAAGTATTGGGTTTAAAATCTCCTTTTTAAAGTTATTAGGTTGTGGGGTGTCGTGATAATTTTACCATCGATATGAAGAAGTGGCGTGTTTAGCGGTGGTAAACACCTCACCACTATCCTAATCTTTGTCAGCAGCAATTTTCAACGGTGAGTTCTCATCGTCCAACTCACCGCCCGTTAAAACAACTCACCAAACTCATATCACTTCTTGTTACTCCAATGTATTTTTGGATTAGCTCATGGTACAACAAACCAATGATAAATGTTTGACATCATGGCATGTGTGACTTTTAAACGGCAAATTCATGTATACTTTTTTTAATGCACATCATACAGCTTTTCAAGCATGAACTGGAAAAAAATGAGTTTGTAGGCAAAAATATCACCACGCTCCAATTGTAGGTAAAACATGGCAAAATGGTAAAAGCTTATGTTGTGCATACGTAGCAACTTTTTACCATTGACAAAAATTGTATCACATCCTTTAATCTTATAGTAAAAAACTAAAAACAGTTTTGAAAAGTCAAGTGGAGATGCTTTTGGAAATCTTTTTGAAGTATATTTTTTAGAAAGTGATTTTAGGATTACCAAGCACTTTTTTTTACTTATTGACTTTTCAAAAACATAATAAATCAATAAGTTGTTTTGAAAAACAATCACAAACACCCCCTAAGGTAGCACCATAGTCAATCTAGCGAGTCATTAATTATTGTGCTTCAAGATAAGAGTTACCATATTCTTTAAAGAAGGAAGCATCAACATATTAGTAATCCAAAAACAAGCAATGAACCAACTCGAACAGAAAAGGCACACCATTGTTAGTAAATAGGGTTTAGGCTCAATCACCTTAGGATTTAGGTATTCTCTATATAATCCTATATAGTTTTCTTTTGAATAATCAAGCTAGTAATTATCTATCATGATATTATAGTTCTAGGTTAAAACCTTACTATTGACCACAACCCACAAGCGTCACCATCTACCTCCTACGACCTTCTCTAATAGTCGTCGGATGCCTTCATTATGCTCAATATTTTGCCTTTTCTTCTTTTTCATCCTAAATAATAATAAAGTCGCCGACACCAAACCATACCTTCTTCCTTGGCTTCTTCTACTTCCTTGTCTGTGGTTACCTCCTCCTCGGCAGGACTAGTCCTGAGGATTCAAATGCCCAGGACAAGGCGGATAAAAAAGGCCCTTATGCCATAATGTGTAACGAATTAAATTACATAAATTATTTTTTATTAAAATGACAATAAACTTTATAGCAATAAACAGAGAAAAATCATAGTATTTTAATGAGTAATTACATATCGTAACAGCTAACCGACGATCCGTGAAGCTCTCTTAGCATTCTTGATAGCAAATTGGTTGATCAACTCTTTATAGTCTATACTCTTTAAGATTTCGTTCTCGATAGATATCACCTCCAAAACGCTAAGTCTTTCTTGGGTCATTGTAGAGTGTAAGTAAGATTTCACAAACTTCAATTTTGAAAAATTCATTTCTGCAGATACGAGCATTACTGGAATAGTCAACAATATCCTATATGCAATGCTTGCATTTAAGAAATAATCGAGTTTGTTCAAAAACTTCAAAACATCTATGGAGTTGCTAAATTCATTGGTTTCCAACGTCTCAAATAATTTCAACTCCGTATAATGTTCCTCGGCATCAATATTTGATCTTTCTTCAAATTTGAGTCCTTTTTCAAAACAATGACAATACGACTTAAGATCTTTATCTTCAATTCCCCTAAAATTATGTGGAAATAAAAAAACCAAATACTTTGTTATACTCATTGAATTGTTCAAATCTTGTCTCAAGAGAAGAAATAGCTTGATCAATAGTTCATAAGAAATAATTGACTCTTAAATTCTCTTCAGGAGTAAATAACACTTCTTATGTACTTGAACTCTCATCAAACCTTTTTTTCCTTTCAATCAAATGCCATTGTGGAAATATTAGATCAATACCCATTTCAATAATAAACTCCTTAACTTCAACAATCTCTTTTGAAAAATCAGTTTCTCTATAATCCTTGAAGTACCCAATCAATTTGTTTATTTCTGTAATATCATTATCAAGATGAATATCCTTTGATTGTAACTTCTTACTCACAATATTCACATGGTTTAATACTTCATACTAAATAACAGTTGATACCAAAAATTCAAAGTCACCAAGTTTTTTTTCTACTCGTGAAGTTGCTTCACTTATAATTGCAACATCATTATCTTTTTCTCCAACTTGAAGTAAAGCTTCTAGTACATCCACAAGTTGCAGTTTAATAGCCTTTACACTCTTAACACGGCTTTCCCAACGAGTTTAACAGAATGACTTAAGACTCCAAGCTTTAACGTTATCTTTCAAAATTTCACACCTCTTAGTAGAATTTGCAAAGATAATATAAATACATTGGATGAATCCAAAAAAGTTATTTCTTTTAACACACTTGTTAGCCATATCACATAATGTTAAATTAAATTAATGACAACCACAAGGAGTGTAAAATGCTCTAGGATTTATATCTAAAAATCTATTTTGCACTCCTTGGTGTTTTCCTTTCATGTTTGCTCCATTATCATTGCCTTTAACCACGTATATCATCAATTTCAAGACCAAGAGACTTTAAATCCTCAAGTTTAATATCAAATAGTCATTTTCCAGAGGTATCATCAACATTCAAAAAACCTAAAAATGACTCCTCAATAGTAAGAGAATTATATGATAACTTTAAATACCTCACTATTATGGTCATCTGTTCTTGGTGCCTTGAATTGAGAGTACAATCAAGTATGATTGAGTAGTACTTTGCATCCTTTATCTTCTTGATAAGTTCTTTTTTTTTTTAATTTCTTGAGCTATCAAAGATATTAGTTCGTATTGGATTATGTGGCCAAGATAATGCACATGAAGCCCGTCGCTTATGATCTGTCGCACATGCTGTGACATCCCCATTTTTACGGTCAGAAAAGACCGCTTTTGTTTATGCTTTATAAAAATCAGAGTACTTCTTTTAATAAAAAAAGCTGCAGAATTTGTTCCCAGTAAAACATGATAAATACGTTATCAAAGCATTTCTGAAGAAAAGTATTTTATTCATTTTAAAACATTTGGAATGTCATCATCAATACAAAAACATAAGCATAAATAGAACTTACATTCATTATCACTAGTGATATATATCTCTTTAATCTCTCAGTGTAATGTGACTTCATATCAACACCTATGATATAAATAAACTGAGTGGGTCGGGTTGGGAAACATGGTGAGTACATAGGGTTTTCAACCCACATTAAATAAGTTTATTAACTTTATCAAACCAAACAAACCCGATTACCCGTTCCCGTTATCCTCACTTTACGTCCCAAAAACATCTAATACAAGGCACCTAGTCTAAGGACTTTCATCGGGGTAAAAACACATGCTTCGAGGGTTCCTCAACAATTCATGTCAAATAAGGCGACCATGTGGGGGATGGAGTACTGCTGGTGAGCACACAGTTCAAATAAACACCTACAGGTTGCGAATCTGCTAGCGTTCCATTGGACTGTCTAGTATAGTTTGTGGTCGTCGTATGTACTCCACTAGATGATTGTATCATCAATAACATCGATAATGAGGCCTCTCATTATTTTATTTTGTCACACAACAACTATTACATCTATCCATGTTTTACCCAACACATTTTGTAGATATAAAATACATATACAATTTAAATTATTTAAAACGTGTATAAAATCGTTCATCCAGCATAGATAGCAAGTATACAGGTAATATGCACACACAACACGTAATTTATATAAAATACTTCATATCTATGTGTAAGATGAAAGTAACTATGCACTCACATGAGAAGGTGGTGACTCGGCACTCGAACAGCACTTCGATACTCTTAACACAATTTTCTTCGGATAAAACCTAGTATCATTACCACTAGAGTTTAGTCTGATATTCACCAAGACTAATTAATAGTCTAGCTATTATTACTATTATATAAACGTTAAACAGTACTTATATAACCCATAATAATATCCCAAGTACTTATTATAAGTTCGTAATAACGTTACTATAGTTAAATAAAAGCTATATTAAGAATAGTGTAGGCGTAGCTCACTTACAGCGGGTTTTATAGAAAACTGGGCTTCGCTTGGAGTAGCGTTTCCTAACCAAAAGACCCTTTTTCGCGGGACTCCGGGAGCCTCGGGGCTTCCTTTGGGTGCTAGGGGTTTACCTAGACTTAGGGGGGTTAAGGAAGCTAGAGAGAGAAAGAAACTAGATAGAAGTAAGAAAAATGAGAAAAGTGCAAGAAATGAGCCCACCCTCGGTTCCCTTTTATAGACCGAGAGGCCTCGCTACGCTGGGCGTTCAGAAGCTCTACGCATGGCGTAGCTTCGAATAAGGACTACACATGGCGAGCTTTCGGTGGTGGAGCGTAGCTCGTCTCGGACCGCTGAAGACCGAAGTACGTGAGGCGTTCGGACCTCGTATGCAGCGCGTAATGCGAACACAGGGCGTCCGAAGGTACGCTGGGCGTACCCCTTCGCACAGCCTCACAATTTCACCCTCCGACTTCCAAAAATCATAACTCTCGCATACGAGCTCCGTTTTCGATGTTCTTTATATCCACACGTAGGTGGGAACGTACTCTACAACTTTTGTTTAGACTCCATCGGCTAATTTTGAATTTATTTTAAATTTTATATTTTTAACAGGCCGGGACAGGATTGGTCCGTTAAAAATCCATAACTTCTACATCCGATGTCCCTTTTCATCTATCTTTTATCGTTACGCTACTATTAACGAGATCTTCGGTTCTCGTTTAGGTTGTGTCGGTTAAATACCGTTCGATCTAATATTCGAATTTCGGATTTTATACGGCTAAGCCGAAAATTCAAAAAATCATAACTTCCTCATACGATATCAGATTTGGGCGTTCTTTTTATGGACGCACTTGGTTTAACGTATTCTACGACTTTCGTTTAGATCGCTAAGGCTAAAAATTGATCTACCGTAAATTCATTATTTACGCTTCTCAGTGTCGTGCTAGTTCCGTTGCGAAACTTCGACGGGTCATAACTTCTTTGTTATAACTCATTTTTCGGCGTTCTTTATATGTACGGAACCCATAGACATATTTTACAACTTGTTTAAGATTATTTATTCTAAATAATCTTTTGTCGAAAAGTCGTTTTCGACCCCAATTATCTCTAAATTGACTAGCCCGGATCTACGGACGTTACAATTATCTCCCCCCTTAGGATGATTACGTCCTAGAATCATCAACTAAACAAGACTCACATGATGACTCCATACGTTATCTCTTCATCCTATGTAATAACCATAACTTTGATGTTTCTTCGAACGAGTATATAACTCTAAGACTTCATGACTGCAGGCGGTGCCTGATCTTGGACCCACTCTCTATCTCATTTTAGACTTCCAATCATGATCTTCATGTTATGATCTCGATCTTTATTAGAGACTCCTTCTTCTTCTTAACAACCTTAGGATAAGTTATTCGATTTCCATAACAAACCGATGGGTCACGTTCTAATGACCTTTCAACGTATGTTGCAACGCTTAGACTCAGGTCTCTTAGAGTCTTCCAGAACATATTATACCTTCTTTCATGTTCTAATGTGATATAATCACATCTTAAAAGGTAGCATTTCTAGCTACAAGCAACTATCGCAATACTTCTACTAATCGCCTTGATTATCTTCTATTTCAATCTTCTGGCTTAAGTCAGCTGCTACATCGAACATACTCATTGTAGTCGGACTCAATTTGATATGACCACTAGGGTCGGAATAACAAACATCTTCTTAGTCATTACCAAAATGATGGTAACAACATATTTGAATAAAATAGTATCAATTACTAGCTTTTTGGTAACCTTGTGACTTTCCTTGATCCAAGTGTGAGTCTTGTACTTCCAGTAGTATAGGCCTCTACTACCATTCACACCTACTCAAATCATCCCAAGTATTGTCTCGCAGTTCACCCAAGTCACCATACAATAAATTCACTTAACAACTTGACACGTTAGATAACAAAACGAAGGTTTTATATTATTCCTTGAAACGATTACATAGGTGTTCAAGTTCAACCTATATTATGCCTCTAATAGGCTATACTACGTGGTACTATCTACACGACTACTTCATATATCATTATTCCTGATCCCTTTCATTTCCATCTGCTTTGTCAAGGATCATATGGAACGCTTTTGCCTTTGGTTTTGGTGGAATGTTGGGCCTTGCCGCCTCTTTCTTCTTTGGGAAATCCTTAGCAACATGCCCTTCTTCGTGACATTCATAACACACCCTTTTGCTGGCGGTGCACTCATTGGCATAGTGCCCGGTCTTCCCATACTTGTAGCAAGTCACTTCCTCGCTACATTTCCCTAAGTGCTTCTTTTTGCAATTCTCGCACCGTTTTGCTTCGTTTCCTCCTCCACTAAACTCCTTTGAACCAGAATTGATCTTCTTATTGTTGGACTTTGCATACCCCTCGAACTTCCTATTCTCTCCAACATCAACCTTGCTGGCAGCTCTTCGCTTGATCATCTCCTCCACAGACTTGGCAACCCAGATAGCTGCCTCTAGAGTATGTGTCTGATGCACTGGCACCGTGTACTCCCATGGAAGTCCCTTTGCATACTTGTCGATTTTCATCAACTCATATGGAAGAAGACGCAAGGCGAACATCATCTTCTCTGTGAAGTTGTTGGTGTATTAATCAATCGACATACTTCCTTTCTTCAAAGTCAGGAATTGGTTTTCTAGTTCGAGCAGGTTTTGGGCCGAGCAATACTTGCATTTGAACTGTGCCAAAAACTCTGCCCATGACAGTTGCAAGGGCTTATTAGGGCTTAAAGTCTTCCCTAGAGTGTTCCACCAACGAACCGCGCCTCCTCTGAACTGGCGCACTGCAAATGTGGTTTGTAGTTTGCCTCTGCAATGACACATCATAAAAGCCAACTCCATCTCTGAGATCCAATCCATAACTCTTATCAGATTTTCCTTCCCGGTGAAGGTTGATGGCTTGCAAGTTAGAAAATCATTGTACTTACATATGTTCCTCTCGACTCCATCATCTTGATTATTCCTCCTAATTACTGGCGGATCAGCTTGACCAACGGTCCCGCTGTAGTTACCTCCATCTTACTACCCATCATTCAGTTTGGGCTGTTCAACATGCATCGTGGGTTCGTCCTGATTCTGTTAAAGTAACCGCCTTGTTTCCTCCATTTTACGATCCAATATCGTCTGGATCATCGCTTGCACTCCAACCATGATGATTGGCTCTGGAGCGACTACCACAATGGCTATTTGCTCAATCACTGGAGGTTGATTCTTGTTGCCATTTGCATTCCCGGCTCCACTGCAGGTTCTCGCCATTTCGATCTTTACATCGAATAAGGTAAACTTAGATCTTTACTTAGGATAGATGTTTAAATCATCCTTTTCTCTAAAAAAAGTTTATATGATAGTTATAATATCGTATTCGTACATTTAGAATCCTAAACACACAAGGTTTCCAGATCCGGTCGACAACAGACCATAGATTCGAACAAATAACATCATATCAGGCACAAAACATTTAGCACAAAAAAGCATTTTAGGCATAATTCCTAAAATAAGCTAGTGCTCACATCTCACAATCATCACTTAGCATTCTAAGTTTAAATCTAGAAATCCTACAAATTCCTAGTTCGCTTAAACTAATGCTCTGATACCAACTATGACATCCCCATTTTTACGGCCAGAAAAGACCGATTTTGTTTATGCTTTATAAAAACCAGAGTACTTCTTTTAATAAAAAAGGTTGCGGAATTTGTTCCAAGTAAAACATGATAAATAAGTTATCAAAGCATTTCCGAAGAAAAGTATTTTATTCATATTAAAACATTTGGGATGTCATCGTCAATACAGAAACATAAGAATAAACAGAACTTACATTCATTATCACTAGTGATTTATATCTCCTTAATCTCTCAGTGTAATGTGACTTCATATCAACACATGTGATATAAATAAACAGAGTGGGTCGGGTTGGGAAACCTAGTGAGTACATAGGGTTTTCAAACCACAATAAATAAGTTTATTAACTTTATCAAACCAAACAAACCTGATTACCTGTCACACCCCCGAACCAGACGGCGGAAACGTCCGAGGGCTGTTGTGACTTAATTGAATACCATAACATTGAATATATATGAAACATAACATCATTCGTCACCATGCATTAATATAGTACAACTGATAGTGTTTACACTGAGTACATTGTTTTAACATTACATTCCCAAAACAAATTGTTCGGTTCATAGATAAACAAACTGCGAGCCATCACTGAGTACATTTTCCTTTGGTTCACTTGTTACCTGAGAATACAAGTATTTTGAAAAACGTCAACATATGAAATGTTGGTGAGTTCATAAGCGGTATTTGAAAAGCAACGTTTTGTATCATTTTGAAAACCACCAGAAAATCCGATATTTTCTGAAAAGAGTTTCTAAAAAAGTTTGTGAAGATCCATAAGTATGCTTGTTTGTTTCTATAGTTGTAAAAAGTATTCGTTGAACTTGTGTACATTTCGAAACTGTATGTATTGAAAAACCCTAGGAAAACCCGATGTTTTCCTAACACTTTGAATTCCATGTAGTTGTTGTACCATCGTGGCATGTGAAGTCATTGATTCCAGGCGACGTCGGATTATTGCGCATTGTGAATTATTATACACACGCGTTACGCAAACGACCAGTTTACAATTATACAAACGATCCCGTGGGTGTCGTTCGTACTATTCACGTAATCCAACCGCCCTGACTTCTTGTAGTCCCGCATCCGAAGAGAAAGAGGGCACGAAGACCTCGGTAACTCCATTAGCCGGTTGGGGATAAAAAAAGTGTACGAAGGGCCCTTGGCCCACTCGCATGTGAATAACCGACTTTACTAGCAGTACCAAAGGACCCTTGGGGACCAATAGTAAAAAGCCATTGAAAGTCCTTTTACGCTGTGTTGGATCATGTAAGACCCAACAACTCGTAAGGTTGGAGTCTTTGGGCCTAAAGATCAGGTCATTGGGCTAGCTAGGCCCAACAAACAAGATTTTACACTTTGGGGCCCAAAGATGGTGCGTCGACGTCTGTGCACTCTCACGTGTGTATTGAATTCCCAAATGTTTCCGTGTATGAGTCGAGTTATAGTCGTGTTAGTAGTTTCGGGTTTGTCATTGATTCGAGACCGAATCAATTCGTTTGATAACGATTTTTGGTGTTGTTGTGTAATATAATTCGTCAGTAGTCGTAGTGCCAGTGTTTGATCACAACGGATGTATTGAATTAACATTTCAACTTTCTGTTACAGCCCCTCTTTTTGTTGTGAATTTACTTCTTCAACCCTTTAATTAAATAAATTTCCGGTTTGGTCCTTAAACCATTTTTCTTGACATTTTAACACCAAAACTTATTGAATTTGATATTTTTCAGCATATTTTTAGTTGAAAACAGTTTGAGTCCCTGAAAATACAGTTTTCTCGGTTATAACCCCTCTTTTTCGCAGTTTTTACAATTTTGGCCCAAATTGGAAATTTTTTGCAACTTTGGTCCTTTTAAAATTTGAAACGCATTTTAAACCTTAGAAAAGGACTTGGGCCACTAGTAGTCCACTGTTTTGCAGAAAAATACAGTTTTGGTCCTTCAAAACAGAAAATTTCGCATTTTGGGCCCTATTGGGCCAAAAATGTCATTTTTAGCCCATTAAGCTTGAAATTTATATTTTTAACCTTCCAAAAGGGTATATTTCCAGAAAATACTTTATTGAAACTGTTTTGACTCTTCTCATCCATCAGAATTCGTAATATGTCATTTTGGGCCCTTTAACTTTGTATTTTTAACATTTTATGTCCAAAAATTGAGTTTTTAGCCCAAAGAAAATGTTATTAAGCCACTTAGCTATTTTTCTTGGAACACTTTGTATGTAGAAATATATTTTGTGCTAGTATCATTTAACATAAGGTATATCTCGATTTTTAGGGACTTATGACTAGATCCAACATCATAAACACACAAAAACACACATATAAGCATAGAAATCATACAAGGCATACAAAACACATATAGATCTACACTTTCACTTGTATCCCCCCCCCCATAAAACTTATAAAACAGAAAAATAGGGAGTATGAAGCTCACCTTAGGGTGTGGTTTCGGTTTTGGAGGAGAAATGGAAAGGAAATAGGATGATTTTCGGCCTAAGCAACCTTTTCTTGATGATCTCGAGTTTGAGAGGTTCTAAGACACAAGATTATGATTTCATATCAGTTAAGAAGAGATTTTTGGGCATAAGAAGAAGTCTAAAGTGTGGATCCAAGTTTCAACTTACCTAGATGATGATCTTTGTGGAAGAAAACCCTTGAACACCTCTTAGATCTCGAAAATTTGGAGAGAAATGGAGAGAGTTCCTTGAGAGAAAAGATGAGTGAAATGTTTGTGTGTGTGTTTGGGATTCGGCCGAGAGGGAGAGAGAGGAAAGAAGAGAGTGACTTTGACAAGATAGATGCTTGGAAGTATGAGTTTCATGCATGGAGACCCAACAAATAAAAGTAAGGTGGCAATCCAAAGTCAACTCTTCCTTTTCCTTGGGCTTGGGCCGAGAATGGAGAGGGAAGAAAGGATTTTTGGGCTTTTTGCCCCTAAGCCCAATATTAGAGTTAGTTTGGGTGATCATTGGCCTTATAAGATAAAATTGTGATTTTTATGCTTTATTAAGCTAGATTAGGTTAATCATGGATCAAAGCTTTTAATTCATTTCATTCTAGGCCCAAATGACCCAAAATGTTGAATTAAATTAATGTGGGTCCAATTAGAGCCCATTTAAGGGTTCTAAGCCCATGATAGTTAAATTGGAAGCTTATTGGTCCATAGAGTCCAATAAGGAAGTCCTAGTCCAAAATGGACCTAATCAAGAACTTCTAGGGTTTCCAATTGCTTGATGTAGTGAATTGAGGTTTAGTTTTCCATTGAGTAAGCATCATACATGCTCTTGAGTTTTTGAATTCAACATTTACTTGAGTATAGTGATTACAAGACACAAAATTTCTAGTTGTGACATCATCCCCCCGTTAGAGGGAATTTCGTCCCGAAATTCTGTTTGAAAGCTAGATTCGAGTATGCTAGAATAGGTGAGGGTACTTTTGCTTCATTTGGTCTTCGCGTTCCCACGTGAATTCTGGTCCACGCTTTGCGTTCCACCGTACTTTCACGATCGGGATGCGACTTTGCTTAGTACGCTTCACCTCCCTGTCCATGATTTCAATTGGTTCTTCAACGAACAGGAGATTCTCATTGATTTCGATCTCGTCAAGATGAATGACGAGGGTTTCATCTGATAGGCACTTCTTCAGATTAGAGACATGAAACACGGGGTGTACACCGTTTAGCTCTGCGGGTAGTTGCAGTCTGTATGCTACCGGACCTATTCGGGTGACGATTTCGAAAGGTCCAATGTATCGTGGGTTCAGCTTTCCCCGTTTTCCGAAACGTATAACCCCTTTCCAGGGTGAGACTTTCAACCGACCTGAAATTCTAAGGGCTTTCGCCGTTTATCAGCGTAGCTCTTTTGTCGGTCACGCGATGCTTGCAATCGAGCTCTGATTTGAACGATCTTTTCTGTGGTTTCGCGAATGATCTCCGGTCCCGTTAGTGATTTGTCCGACGTATGTGTTTTTGCTAGCTGGGTGTCACCTACTTCAGCCCAACATAACGGTGATCTACATTTACGCTCGTACAGTGCTTCGAAAGGAGCCACCTTGATGCTCGAATGATAACTATTGTTATATGAGAACTCGATTAAAGGTAGGTGGGTATCCCAAGACTTCCCAAAGTCTATCACGCATGCGCGGAGCATGTCTTCGAGCGTTTGGATGGTTCGCTCGCTTTGACCATCCGTTTATGGATGATAAGCGGTGCTCATGTCGAGGTTTGTTCCCATCGCCTTATGGAGTGATTGCCAAAATCGTGAAGTGAACCTACTGTCCCTATCCGAGATGATAGATACTGGTATTCCGTGGAGTCTCACGATCTCTCGAATGTACAAACGTGTCAATCTTTCCATCTTGTAGGATTCTTTTATAGGCAGGAAATGGGCAGACTTCGTCAGTCGGTCGACTATTACCCATATGGTGTCCAGACCGTCTGACATCTTGGGTAGCTTGGTCACGAAATCCATAGAAATCCCCTCCCATTTCCACTCAGGGATTACCGGTTGCTGTAACAATCTTGAGGGTTTCTGGTACTCCACCTTCACCTTGGCGCACGTAAGGCACTTACTAACGTAGGTCGCAATTTCCGCCTTCATGTTAGGCCACCAATAGTGTTGTTTAATGTCCAAATACATCTTGTCTGAACCGGGATGAATGGAGTATCGTGTCTTGTGGGCTTCCTTCATAACAACCTCCCTAAATCCTCCGATTTTTGGGACCCAAATTCGGTTCATGAAGTAGTACACTCCATTCTCCCTTGTCTCTAGGTTCTTCTCCATCCCGCGTAATGCCTCGCTTGCTCTATTTTCCGTCCTCAGGGCCTCTGACTGGACTGTTGCAATTTGGGTGGCCAGATGAGATTGAATGGTTATCGAGAGAGTTTTCGCACGGCGATTAGAGTACTCCTTCCGACTTAATGCATCAGCTACCACGTTGGCCTTGCCTGGGTGGTACTTGATCTCACACTCGTAGTCGTTTAGCAATTCAACCCATCTTCGTTGTCTCATGTTCAGCTCCTTCTGGTTCAAGATGTGCTGGAGACTCTTGTGGTCCGTGAAGATGGTGCACTTCGTACCGTACAGGTAGTGCCTCCAAATTTTCAGAGCGAAGACCACGGCTCCTAATTCTAGGTCATGGGTCGTATAATTTACTTTGTGCGTCTTTAGTTGGCGGGATGCGTATGCTATCACCCTTCCACGTTGCATGAGAACGCAACCTAAGCCTTGATTTAACGCGTCACAGTAGACTACAAAATCTTCCGTTCCTTCAGGTAGAGATAGTACAGGAGCGCTACAGAGAGCTTGCTTCAAAGTCCGAAACGCAATCTCTTGTTTGTCTGTCCATTTGAATGGTACGCCCTTTTGCGTAAGCGAGGTAAGTGGTTTGGCGATCTTAGAGAAGTTTTGAATGAATCTCCAATAGTAGCCCGCTAGGCCTAAGAACTGACGAATTTATGTGGGCGTCGTCAGGGTTGCCCATCCTTCAACAGCTTTGACCTTAGAGGGATCCACATGAATTCCATCTTGGCTAACTACGTGACCTAGGAAGTTCACACTCCGGAGCCAGAACTCACACTTGGAGAGTTTGGCGTAAAGCTTTTCCGATCGCAGAGTTTATAGGACTTGTCGGAGATGTTGGCCATGCTCTTCTTTGCTTCGAGAATAGACGAGGATGTCATCGATAAAAACAATGACAAAGTTGTCGAGGAACGGTCGACAAATTCGATTCATTAGGTCCATAAATGCGACAGGGGCATTCGTCAGACCGAAGGGCATTACGACAAATTCATAATGTCCGTAGCGAGTTCGGAAAGCGGTTTTTGGGATATCCTCTTCCCAGAATTTTAGTTGGTGGTATCCGGACCGTAGATCTATTTTTGAAAAATAACTAGCTCCTTGGAGCTAGTCGAATAGATCATCGATTCGTGGGAGTGGGTAGCGATTCTTAACAGTGAGTTTATTTAACTCTCTGTAATCGATGCACATTCTAAAGGATCCGTCCTTCTTTTTGACAAAGAGCACCGGAGCTCCCCATGGCGAGTAACTAGGTCGGATAAATCCCTTGTCCAGAAGCTCACTGAGTTGGCTGGACAATTCCTACATTTCAGCAGGAGCCAGCCGGTAGGGTGATTTAGCGAGAGGGGTTGCTCCTGGAACGAGGTCGATTCGGAACTCAACCTGTCTCTCTGGGGGTACTCCCGGAAGATCTTCAGGAAACACGTCTGGAAATTCACACGCTACCGGAATATCTTGAATGTTAGTCTCTTCCTTGGTTTTATCCACTATGTGAGCTAGAAATACCGAATCCTTCTTTCGTAAGTGCTTTTGTGCCTTAATGCACGAGATGAGGCGAAGGTTCATGCTGGGTTTGTCTCCATAAATTACTAGGGTTTCGTGATTTGGGAGACGAAGACGAACGACCTTCTCATGGCACATAATTTCAGCATGGTGGGGGCTTAACCAATCCATGCCGATGATTACATCGAAACTCCTAATTAATACATGCATTAGGTCTATTCAGAAGACGTGTTAGTTAAGGGTTAGGGTACATCCGATGTAGATTTCCCCAGTGGATTCGGTCTTCCCATTGGCCATTTCCACCGTATAGGTTTCATTTAGCTTTTGGGGTTGTTGTTTTAATAAATGCTTAAACTTATCGCTTACGAAACTTCGTTCCGCTCCGGTGTCAAATAGGATGCATGCATAAGTGTGATTTAGGAGAAACGTACCGGTCACAACTGTGGGGTCCTGAACCGCCTCTCCTTGGCCCATGGTCAGCATCCTTCCTGTTCCTCTGTTCCCGGGATTGTTGTTGTTAGGGCAGTCTCGGCGGAAGTGCCCAGTCCTCCCACACCCGAAGCAGGTGTGGCTAGGCTCTGCATTATTGCCGCCGGCATTGGTGTTGTTGTTGTTGCGATAGTTGTTGTTGTTTCCCTGATTTTGGTTCTGGGGTGGGTAAGTCCTGCAGTACCTCGCAGTGTATCCCCTTCGATTGCAACTGGTGCACTGAAACTCCTTGCATTCTCCATGGTGATGGAAACCGCACTTGTTGCACTTGGGAAGATTACCGGAATAGGGTTTTGAAGCATTTGAAGCGGCTGAGGCTGGAGCATGTGGGGTGGCTGGAATCGGTGCAGTGGCAGCATTAACCGCCACTGTCTGCTGCTTTTTAGAGGTTTCGGGGCCCTGACGTCCCTTCCTCTTGTTGTTCTTCCCTTTCTTGCCATCACCTTCCTTTTTGCCCTCAGTCTCCGCTGGCTTCTCACCCTTCTTGGTGTTATGGTCATACAACTTCTTCGCCAATCTCTTCGCACTGTCAAATGTTTCCGGGTTTGCAGCTATTACGTTTCCTTGAATGGATGATGTTAGTCCCCAGATGAATCGCTCAAACTTCTTTCCTTCCGAGGTGATCATACCCGGGAACAGCAGAGATAGTTCACTAAATCTCGATATGTAGGCATCGATATTCGTATTCTGCACAGTGAGGTTCCATAGCTCTTGCTCCATCTTCTGTATTTCGCCTCGTGGGCAGTACTCAGCCATTAACATTTCTTTCATCTCTGCCCACGGCATAGAGTTGGCTACAGGGAGCGTCATGGCTTCCACGTGTCCGTTCCACCAAGTGAGTGCTTGGTCCACAAAAGTGCAGGCCGCGAACTTCACCTTCATCTGCTCAGGCCAATCGCATATCTCGAATACCGACTCCACCTTTTCGATCCATCGCTTCAGAGTGATCACCCCTCGAGTGTCGTTAAAAGTTCGTGGTTTGGCGTTTGTGAAGTCCTTGTAGGTACATGTTTTGGTGGGTCCTTGATTCATTCCGTTGTTCGAACTTCCGGCTCCTTGTCCATTGACTCCTCCATTATTCCCTTGATGAATTTGTGCAATCGCTGCAGTGACCGCAGCAGATACAGCTGCCTGGAACGCGGCTGAGTCAACTTCAGGTGGAGTTGGTCCTGGGTTTCCGCGAGTAGGTCGGAGAGGCATCTTTCTGTCACGAAACGGAAAGATGTTGAGTGTATGTAGCTTCTGTGAGGTTGTGATCCTACTGACTAGGTGCACGGTATGAACTGGAACACTACTTCCCTTGGACATTCAATCGTAATTTCTCAACACATAGCAATTTGCAATATCATAACAAAGCACATAAAAGTTTATTGATATTATCCGCATTTGATACAAGAAAATTTTGCTCGTAAGAGCATACATGAGTGACACTAATTCGACAACATAACGGCTCTATGAGTAGTGTAGTCACTTAAACGTAGAGTCGGGGTACATAGCATAGTTCCTATCGATCTACTATAGTAAGTTTATTCCTAACCGCGATGAGTTGCATCCTACGTAGCGACGGGGTCATATGCCGAAATGTTGCGCTAGTAGCTGAGCCATCTCCGTCATGTCTCCAATAACCTCATCCCTCTCATGCTCAGCTCGCATTGCCCGAGCTTCCATAGCATACAGCTGTTGTCGCAGTGCAGCGATCTCAACCTCGGGGGAACGGTTCTCCCTTGGGGGGTTCACTGGTGGAGCGGGGTGGTCTGGTTGCGCCTCGTTCTCCCACGGAGGGATATGGTTCGTATCCCCGTCTTGGCCTTCCTCGACGTCGCCGTCGGCCTCTCCAAATTCGTAGTCGGTGTCTATGTATTCGTTAGGTCCGACATCGTGTGCTTCCTCTGGATTCCCTTCTGGTTCATCTTCAAGCATCCCGTGAGCCACTAGGACTTGATGGAACTGAATACCCAGCTGCTCTCCCTCCATGACGACTGGGGGAAAGTATAAACTATCGTCACTCTCACGACCACGATATATAGTAAATAGACGTTTTCTTTTTGGTGCTAGAAGGGTATAGTTTTAGGTTCCCTAGTTATTCCGATCTCATCAAAACGTGTGTTAGTTGTACTTTGGAGAGAATGTAGTTGATCAGGCTACATCCACTCCTCGGTACCCCTAAGAACAGTCCTGAATTAACCGGGATATTAGCATTATTTTATTTGGTTCGGCGTTATGTTCCTATTCCTACTGCAAGCAAGGGTGTTTTATTTACTTGTTTTGTTCAGAGTTATGTTAGTCCCTCTTTTTGGTTTATAGTTGCATATCAATGTGTGGCTAGACATGCTAGTTCACTATAAACCTGACTCTGATACCAACCTGTCACACCCCCGAACCAGACGGCGGAAACGTCCGAGGGCTGTTGTGACTTAATTGAATATCATAACGTTGAATATATATATGAAACATAACATCATTCGTCACCATGCATTAATATAGTACAACTGATAGTGTTTACACTGAGTACATTGTTTTAACATTACATTCCCAAAACAAATTGTTCGGTTCATAGATAAACAAACTGCGAGCCATCACTGAGTACATTTTCCTTTGGTTCACTTGTTACCTAAGAATACAAGTATTTTGAAAAACGTCAACATATGAAATGTTGGTGAGTTCATAAGTCGTATTTGAAAAGCAACATTTTGTATCATTTTGAAAATCACCAGAAAATCCGATATTTTCTGAAAAGAGTTTCTGAAAAAGTTTGTGAAGATCCATAAGTATGCTTGTTTGTTTCTATAGTTGTAAAAAGTATTCGTTGAACTTGTGTACATTTCGAAACTGTATGTATTGAAAAACCCTAGGAAAACCCGATGTTTTCCTAACACTTTGAATTCCATGTAGTTGTTGTACCATCGTGGCATGTGAAGTCATTGATTCCAGGCGACGTCGGATTATTGCGCATTGTGAATTATTATAAACACGCGTTACGCAAACAACCAGTTTACAATTATACAAACGATCCCGTGGGCGTCGTCCGTACTATTCACGTAATCCAACCACCCTGACTTCTTGTAGTCCCGCATCCGAAGAGAAAGAGGGCACGAAGACCTCGGTAACTCCATTAGCCAGTTGGGGATAAAAAAAAGTGTACGAAGGGCCCTTGGCCCACTCGCATGTGAATAACCGACTTTACTAGCAGTACCAAAGGACCCCTGGGGACCAATAGTAAAAAGCCATTGAAAGTCCTTTTACGCTGTGTTGGATCATGTAAGACCCAACAACTCGTAAGGTTAGAGTCTTCGGGCCTAAAGATCAGGTCATTGGGCTAGCTAGGCCCAACAAACAAGATTTTACACTTTGGGGCCCAAAGATGGTGCATCGACGTCTGTGCACTCTCACGTGTGTATTGAATTCCCAAATGTTTCCGTGTATGAGTCGAGTTATAGTCGTGTTAGTAGTTTCGGGTTTGTCATTGATTCGAGACCGAATCAATTCGTTTGATAACGATTTTTGGTGTTGTTGTGTAATATAATTCGTCGGTAGTCGTAGTGCCAGTGTTTGATCACAACGGATGTATCGAATTAACATTTCAACTTTCTGTTACAGCCCCTCTTTTTGTTGTGAATTTACTTCTTCAACCCTTTAATTAAATAAATTTCCGGTTTGGTCCTTAAACCATTTTTCTTGACATTTTAACACCAAAACTTATTGAATTTGATATTTTTCAGCATATTTTTAGTTGAAAACAGTTTGAGTCCCAGAAAATATAGTTTTCTCGGTTATAACCCCTCTTTTTCGCAGTTTTTACAATTTTGGCCCAAATTGGAAATTTTTTGCAACTTTGGTCCTTTTAAAATTTGAAACGCATTTTAAACCTTAGAAAAGGACTTGGGCCACTAGTAGTCCACTGTTTTGCAGAAAAATACAGTTTTGGTCCTTCAAAACAGAAAATTTCGCATTTTGGGCCCTATTGGGCCAAAAATGTCATTTTTAGCCCATTAAGCTTGAAATTTATATTTTTAACCTTCCAAAAGGGTATATTTCCAGAAAATACTTTATTGAAACTGTTTTGACTCTTCTCATCCATCAGAATTCGTAATATGTCATTTTGGGCCCTTTAACTTTGTATTTTTAACATTTTATGTCCAAAAATTGAGTTTTTAGCCCAAAGAAAATGTTATTAAGCCACTTAGCTATTTTTCTTGGAACACTTTGTATGTAGAAATATATTTTGTGCTAGTATCATTTAACATAAGGTATATCTCGATTTTTAGGGACTTATGACTAGATCCAACATCATAAACACACAAAAACACACATATAAGCATAGAAATCATACCAGGCATACAAAACACATATAGATCTACACTTTCACTTGTATCCCCCCCCCCCATAAAACTTATAAAACAGAAAAATAGGGAGTATGAAGCTCACCTTAGGTCCCGTTATCCTCACTTTACCCGTTCCCGTTATCCTCACTTTACGTCCCAAAAACATCTAATACAAGGCACCTAGTCTAAGGACTTTCATCGGGGTAACAACACATGCTTCGGGGGTTCCTCAACAATTCATGTCAAATAAGGCGACCATGTGGGGGATGGAGTACTGCTGGTGAGCACACAGTTCAAATAAACACCTACAGGTTGCGAATCTGCTAGCGTTCCATTGGACTGTCTAGTATAGTTTGTGGTCGTCGTATGTACTCCACTAGATGATTGTATCATCAATAACATCGATAATGAGGCCTCTCATTATTTTATTTTATCACACAACAACTATTACATCTATCCATGTTTTACCCAACACATTTTGTAGATATAAAATACATATACAATTTAAATTATTTAAAACGTGTATAAAATCGTTCATCCAGCATAGATAGCAAGTATACAGGTAATATGCACACACAGCACGTAATTTATATAAAATACTTCATATCTATGTGTAAGATGAAAGTAACTATGCACTCACATGAGAAGGTGGTGACTCGGCACTCGAACAGCACTTCGATACTCTTAACACAATTTTCTTCGGATAAAACCTAGTATCATTACCACTAGAGTTTAGTCTGATATTCACCAAGACTAATTAATAGTCTAGCTATTATTACTATTATATAAACGTTAAACAGTACTTATATAACCCATAATAATATCCTAAGTACTTATTATAAGTTCGTAATAACGTTACTATAGTTAAATAAAAGCTATATTAAGAATAGTGTAGGCGTAGCTCACTTACAGCGGGTTTTATAGAAAACCAGGCTTCGCTTCGAGCCGCGTTTCCGAACCGAAAGACCCTTTTTCTCGGGACTCCGGGAGCCTCGGGGCTTCCTTCGGGTGCTAGGGGGTTTACCTAGAATTAGGGGGGTTAGGGAAGCTAGAAAGAGACAGAAACTAGAGAGAGAAGTGGGAAAGATGCAAGAAATGAGGAGCCCTCATTTCCCTTTTATAGGTCGAGAGGCCTCGCTACCTTGGGCGTTCAGAAGCTCTACGCGAGGTGTAGCTTCGGATAAGGACTACACGTGGCGAGCTTTCGGTGGTGGAGCGTGGCTCATCTCGGACCGCTGAAGATCGAAGTACACGAGGCGTTCCAACCTCGTACGCGGCGCGTAATGCGAACACAGGGTGTCCGAAGGTACGCTGGGTGTACCCCTTCGCACAACCTCGCAATTTCACCCTCCGACTTCTAAAAATCATAACTCTAGCATAAGAGCTCCGTTTTCGACGTTCTTTATATCCACACGTAGATAGGAACGTACTCTACGGCTTTCATTTAGACTTCGTCGGATAATTTTGACTTTATTTTAAATTTTATATTTTCAACCGGCCGGGACATGATTGGTCCGTTAAAAATCCATAACTTCTCCATCTGACGTCCGTTTTTGTCTATCTTTTTATCGTTACACTACTATTAACGAGATCTTTGATTCTCATTTAGGTTGTGTCGGCTAAATACCGTTCAATCTAATATTTGAATTCTGGGATGTACACTGCTAAGCCTAAACTTCGAAAAATCATAACTTCCTCATACGAAGTCAGATTTGGGCGTTATTTTTATGGACGCACTAGGTTTAATGTATTCTAAGACTTTCTTTTAGATCGCTAAGGCTAAAAATCGCTCTAGAGTAAATTCACTATTTACGCTTCCCGGTGCCGTGCCGGTTCCATCGCGAAACTTCGACGAGTCATAACTTCTTTGTTATAACTCGGATTTTGGCGTTCTTTATATGTACGGAACTCTTGAGACATATTCTACAACTTGGTTAAGATTATTTATTCTAAATAATCTGTTGTCAAAAAGTTGTTTTCGACCCCTTTTATCTCTAAATTGACTAGCCCGGATCTACGGGCGTTACACATGCTCTTTGATAACCAGGTCAAACTCTTCCAATATTTCAGTGACACCCAAAAATTTTCCATTACCACTTAAAGTCAACGGTCAACATCCAGCCAGAGTACACCTATCATAATAGCTCCATGCCCAACGTAGACCCTAGGATGGAAAAAGCGGGTGCAAATGAGGCTATGCGTTACGTAGCAAGAATTAAGACCTGCGTAGGAAGCTGCTGCCCAAACCTATACATTAGGTACTTAATACAGAAGGTCAACCCATTAAACACTCAGATCTAAAAAAAATGAACGTCTTAATGGATAAAGTTTCCGACTTTATCCATTTGCATGCATCCAAAGGACACCAATCCAAACCCTAGGTCCAAAAGGTCGTCTATTGTTAAAAAAAACTCATGCATGGGAGAATGAGAGTGACCAAGCTCTCATTTTTATGTCTTAATCAAAAACTCCAAAATCGACTGGAAATGATACCCTAATGGCCGAGAGTAGCTCATGCTCATAAGAACCAAGGTTATGGGGACAAAAGCATATAATTCTTAAGCATAAACTACATCTATCATAAACAACTTCAAGATAGAAACTTTATACCTTCAGGGGTGATTATGAGATGCATATTCCATATCCAAAAAGCTTTGGAGCTTCCCAAGTGCTCTTCAATGGAGTTCTGCCTTCACAACAACACACTAAACACTTAAGGGTTGCAAAAACCCACACAAGAAGATTAGGGTTTCGAGGTGGCTGCTTAAAGGGGGTGGAGGCTGATAATGGAAGGCCTCAAGAGAGTTAGAGCCATTAAATAGGGCTCAACTGTCACAACTAGAAATTTTGATGCTTTGTAACAATGATAACAATTGTGAACCAAAAATGTGGAAGCATGTATGATGCTTATTCAATAACAACAAAATCCCCATCAAACACTCTATACAAGCACTTCAAATAGTCAACAAAAAATTGGAAACCCTAGAAATCCCAGTTTAAGTCCATTATGGACTAGGATTTCCTTATTGGTCCTAATTGACCAATAAGCTCCCAATTTGACTATTCTAGGCTTAGAACTCTTATATGGGCTCTAATTGGACCCACTTCCATGAAACTTAACCTTTTGGGCCTTATAAGCCTAAAATGGACTAGTTTATCTTTAATGGGCCTTATTGGGCCACAACAAATCCAATTAGCTTTAATGGACTTAAATCCATTCCTTTATGCTAGATTTGGGCTATAAACACCTCTAAGGGCCCAATGGGCCGAAACTTATCAAAATAGGCCTCCTATTATTGGAACCAAGCATTAAAGGCCTACTCTATCTCTCTTCTCTCTCTTTCTCGGCCCAAGGGGAAAAAAAAAAAAAGAATAATAAGGGTTGACTTTTATGTGCCATCTTCCTATTATACACCAAATAAACGTGCATGGTCCAACATACATCCAAGACCAATCTCATGTTCCCATGCACTCATCTTTCTCTTCCCCCCTCTCCTCTTATTTCGGCCAAGACCATCACACACACACCCACACTCTTCCAAATTCTCTCAAGCACTCATAAGAACACTCTACATTTCCTCTCTAATTTTCGAGAATTTTCACATCTTCAAGAAGAGTTTCATCATCAAAAATCATCAATTCTTGGTAAGCCCTACCACACCTAAGTTGTATAACTTCATTTTTCATGTTAGATCACTCATTCTAAGTAAGTTTTTCATGATTTACTCCTTACAAGCTTCTTAAGTTCGAAATCAACCCAAGAAAGATTGCTAGGGCCGAAAATAGCATCAAACTTCTTTCATTTCTTCTTCAAAACCAAGATCCACAAGAAAAGGTGAGTTCATACCCCTTTATTTTCGGTTTTCATATGTTTTATGGAGGAGAATACAAGTAAAATGTGTAGATCTATGTGTATGTGTATGTTATGTGTGATTTCATGTGTTTATGTGGTAAATGTGTAACAAAAAGAATAGAAATCCGAGATCTATGGCTCTAAGAGGAAGATAAATATGATCTAAGATGTATTACACTAAAACAAGTCAAGAAAAATTACCCTTTAAGATTAAAGTATACATATTGCAACATAAAACTCACTTTTGGGCTAAAATTGTCAAACAAACAAAAGTTGGGTTGAAAAAATTGCTATTCACAGTTTTATCAAGGATTAAAAGAGTCAAAACAGTAAAAATAAGTGTTTTTATCAAGGTTGTAAAAATCGCTCGACGGTCGACTGGTGTTAAGGGATTAATCGGTCTTGGCGGGGATTAATCGGGGACCATATATTATTAATAAAATATTAAAATTAATTAAATATTAATATATCTTAAGAAAAAACAAATACTTCAAAATTAGAAAATAAGAAAAATTGTAATTTGGAAATTTGGAAATACGAAAATATGAACATTTTGGTATAATATTTGAAAATTTGAAAATTTTGGAGTAAAAAAAAAAGTTGGTTTTTTGAATTTTTAAAATTTTTTTTTGAATTTTTAAAATTTTTTTTTCACTTTTTTTTGAATTTTTTTGACTTTTTTGACTTTTTTGACTTTTGTTGACCGATTAATCCCGCCAAACCCGATTAATCCTAAATTTTCGATTAATTCCCTAATCCTCGACGGTTGGAGAACGCCAAGCGATTAATCCACGATTAATCCCGATTTCTGCAACCATGGTTTTTATGAATATCATACTCTTTTAAAGGTTAGAAATGAAATTTATGGCTTAATGGGCCAAAATTTGGGTTTTTCGGCCCAATGAGCCAAAACATGCGAAAATTACAACTTTCAAGGGGTTGAAATGATAATTTTCTAAAAACAGGGGGTAAAAGGGGTGAATAAAGCTAATTCAGGGGTTAAAACGGTGTATTTTCCAAACAAGGACCAAAATTGTAAACTTTTTGGATTTTGGGCCAAATTGTAAAAGTTGCAAAACGTTTGGGCTTTAACCGAAGAACACTTTTCTGGAAGGGCTGAAACTGCCAAAGAATAAGTTTTGAACTAAAAATATCACTTGAACAAGTCTATGGGTCAAAAGTATCAAGAAAATGGTTTAAGGGCTTAAAATGTCTTTTTTTGTATAAAGGACTAAAATTGTCAATTTTACTAAAGAAGGGCTGAAAGGGTTCATAACTATATTTTTGAGTCAATTATTTTATTTTTAAGATATTTGAGTTAAAATAAAAATATCAAACTAAAATTCATGAAAATGGAAAGATGGAAATACGTATAATTTTTAACATCGTTATAAATAACCGTCGGCCTCGTTCTGGTGTGAAATTAACAATTACCCAATCAAACTTTCCAACAATTATATTATACCTAAAACAAGTCAACGTCCAAATCTTTGGGCTTGAAAGTTCCAATCATGCTTGTTGGGCCTTTGTGACCCATTAACATGATTTTTGGGCCCAAAGGATAATAATAAATGTTTTTGGGCCTTCTATGACCCAAATTCATATTTAAGGGACCCTCAATGGCTTTTAAGTGCCGTTGGGTCTTAGTGGCCAATTAGTACTGCTAGTAAGGTCCAAGTAAATCAAATGCGAAATGGGCCAACGTGCCCTTCGTATACCCAATAGCCATAAATAATACGTGAGATTAGTAGGACCTTGTAATCCTCTTCTCCTCGTTTATTAAGCCTACATTCAATTTAGTAAATATATACAAGTCGTTAATCAATGGTAATCAAATTCATGTTAGATTTAGTGAGTAATAGCGGACGACACCTCTATGGGTCGTCTATAGTCTGTAGTTATAATCAAAGTCTCCTGGAGGGAGAGCGAGAGTTTGTGTATAGATCTATACAGCGGTGACTCCCCTACACCTCAGCTGTTCGCTACAGTTAGACTCGGCCAGTCTAGGGTGACAAAATCTTAAGATCAATTCCGACGTTCGTTAGAATGCCAAGACAGACAAACTAGTCATTATCATGTATGGTTATAACGACTCACAATTAAACAAATCTAACACTATCCGAGTAATCAAGGAAAAATCATAATTATTCGTCGTGACGATTTAACAATTTGAAACAATTATATTTTTCTTATCGGAAAACATCGGGTTTTTCAAGGAAATCAACACCATTCATTTGTATTTTTCAATAACTATAATGCAAAACTTTTCATTTATACACGCTTTGAAATCATTCATGCATAAACCGATAGATCTTCACACTTTGGTATGAACAATTGTCTTTTTCAGAAAATATCGGATCTCCTGGGTTTTATAAACTATACAAACATTTTCAAAACAACCATGCTTATGAAATCACCAACATTTCATATGTTGACGTTTTTCAAAATAACTTGTATTCTCAGGTAACAGGTAAGTCGAGGAGTAACATCGAGTAGGTTAGGGTATTATGCTTTTGGAAAAACTATCAAACAATTTATATTATGGATATGTATTGATTAAACAATGTATTTGATGTGAAAAATGCCAGTTGTAATGTATTGATGCATGGTGAAGTTTATGTTATGATTCATGTATATTCATTGTGATGATATTCAATATAAGTCATGCAAGCTCTCGGACGTTTCCGCCGTCTGGTTCGGGGGTGTGACATCAACCCCCCCCCCCCACCCCCTAATATTAGGCTACATAGCTAGATCTACACCATGCTTAGATCATTAAACCCTCATATCAAGTTTTCCTCCTACGCACTGTATAGGATATTACCATATGCCCCGCATAGGATCAAATTCTCCAAATTACATTTTAAAATTACAGAAGGAAATTTACCTAATATAACCGAGTGCCACATCTATATACAAAGTGAACGACCCTCAAGTTATTGGTGAGGTTGTGCAATGAGTTTTCCAATTTCTTCCATAATGGAGTTGAACTTACAAATTTGGTTTTGAATCCTAGCACGGTAAGCTAAACTTTTCAGATTTGAGTTGCGAAATTTGGCATGGAAATTGTTGACAAATGTCATAAACAATACCTATAGTTTCAAATGAGATTTATGATTTTATGTTATAGTAAAAGTGGTTAAGCAGATAAAAACAACTAGTACCTATGAAAACTATATGGTTCCAACCAGGGGGATCGTTGCTCATTAACCACCTTTAGGTTTCCACTATGACGATCAAATATTAAACAGATAATGTATCGTTCTTTCACCACATGTTTCTTGACATGATTAAGAAAGCAAAACCAACTACTATATGACTCATTTTCAACAATAGCAAATGCAAGAGGAAAAAACTGAGTGTTGCCATCAACTCCCATTACAATCATCATCTTTCCCTTGTACTTACCATATAAATGTGTGCGTTAATGCTAATAACCGACTCCACAATGCTCAAATCCATAGAGGGAGAAAAAGACCAAAAAGCATATCTGAGCTCCACTTGATCCATATTACTCAATCTCGTAATGCACCATTCAACTATAATCCTTTGATTAGAAGTTTAGATTATAGCAAGATGTTTTGGTAAAATATTATAAGATTCCTCCCAGTTTCCATATACATTTTCAATAGCCTTATACTTTCCCAATCGAACCTTCCTATATGAAGGAGTTCAACTTAATTGATCAATTATTCCAACTCTTAAAGTAGGAACACTAATAGATGGTTTCTCCTTTATAAGGTGCTTAGTTTCTTGAGCTATAAGACTTGCATCCAGATGTGGGTGGTCTTGAATAATCCTATTCTAGAAACAAGTATGTGGACATGTGTATTGTGTTATCTCAAATTACTTACTAAACATACATTTACATGCATGTAATTGCCACTTACAACCCATTTACGAACATAACATACATCTTACCTTCCAAATTGTTGAGCATGTTTTAACCACTTCATATTGTAGATGCTTCCTAATTGTGTAAAGATTGATAACTCTAATAAGTTCTCCTTATATTTAAAATTATTTTCTCCTAAATCTCGAGTTAAATCATTTGTACTTTCAGATTGTGACACCATCCAAGTGTCAATATTATCCTCACCTATTCCTTCTAAAGTAGTAAAATTAGAAGGTAACTTAATGTCATCACCATCCATAATTGCATATTAATCATTGTCAATTCCATCTTCATGTTTACGTTCATCTTCTTCATTGTTCATGTCAAAGCCACTATCCATTCCATTGTTCACAGCCGCAAGTTAGGAAATGGTGTCAAAATCCTCATCCATAATCATTTCTTCCATGAAATTAGTATGAATCATAATCGGTAATGGTCGTGTCCCTTTCTTGTTCTATCGAAACAGTTGCTTCAATTATGTAGTTAATGTAACATAGAACATAAAAAAAATACAAGTAAAAGTTTGAAAATTTATATATATGATTAATTTTAATACCTGGGTGTTATCTCTGTATGATTTTTATTGCCATTGACTTCAACCTCTAAGTATATATCAATGTTACTTAGTTCTTGATGGAGACTAAGAACATCAAACATTAGTTCTTGATGGAGACTAAGAACATCAAACATGATCTCAACGTCATTTTCTTCCTTAATTTGGAGAGGAATATAATTCATTACTTTTCCAACAACTAATGGATATCTAAAATTACTTTAATAAGATATTGTGTCTTATCAATCGATGTTGCAATATGAATTTGGTTGACAAGGTCATTGAATCATATTACATCTTGAACCTTTATAACTTTACATGGAGACTGGTTGTAAGTTATACCTTATTCTCCATCGCAAATTTTTCCATCTCGATAGCATAACAATGTAATAAATCTACAAAGAAACAAGAAGTATTATTTTAGGTTATATACCAACACATCAGTATACAAAACTTATTGTATTGATACCAAAACCTATAAACCAGCATTGATAACAAAATCTATAAACCAGGATAGTAAATACGTTTAGGAAGAAGTTACATTATTATTAGTAATTTAGTATGCATGTGATTAAATACATATATAATTAATTAAATAACTAAAGTAAAAAAAAAAAAAAAAAAAAAAAAAACACATGACAGTGAGGTACAAGCTAACAAGCATATGCTACTAAAAGTGATGCAAAATAAGGTACATAAAAAATATAAAACAAATTTAGAGTAAAACAAAATTCTAAAACTTTATCCAAGAAGAAAGCCACGAAGAATTGAAGCAAACATTGATCAACAGAAGCAGATAAGAAGAATCACTTGCAGACTTAAGAAGGATGTAGGAAATTTTGTAGATGGAAGGGGTCCGTAGTGTGGCAAAGATGGGGGAGGATTATTTTCGTTTCTGACGTTAGCAGGGATGTGGTAAGTAGTTTGACGATGGCAGTCCAGTAAAGATAAATGACATGTGAGCAGACGAAAAAGGAGCCATGCATGAAAGAAACAGAGGCTCACATGGTTTTTTTTTTCTTTTTTTGTTAAAATATAAAGTACAATTAATTCGTAAATAAATTTTAAAATAAATTTACTTGGTAAATAAAATTTCCAACCGTTATATTCTAGCAAAAAAAGGCAATAAAAACTTGTTATTTGTGTGATTTGGTTATTAATGTTTTTTTGGTGTAACAGATTACTAAGGTTTTATTTTACCTTTTAATTGTACTTTATATTTTAACAAAAAAAAAAAAGAAAAAAAATTCAATTTATTTACGAATTAATTGTACTTTATATTTTAACAAAAAAAAGAAAAAAAAAAACCATGTGGGCCTCTGTTTCTTTCATGTATGGCTCCTTTTTCGTCTGCTCACACGTCATTCGTCTTTACTGGGCTGCCATCGTCAAACTGCTTACCACATCCCTGCTAACGTCAGAAACGAAAATAATCCTCCCCCTTCTTTGCCATACTACGGACCCTTTCCATCTACAAAATTTCCTACATCCTTCTTAAGTCTGCAAGTTATTCTTCTTATCTGCTTCTGTTGATCAATGTTTGCTTCAAATCTTCGTCGCTTTCTTCAAATTCATCCTAGTTTCACATGTTTCATTTAGTCTACGTGGCTTTATTCTTATTGTTTTTAATACATGGCTTTATTCTTATTATTTTTAATACACGGCTTTTTACCCTTTATAAAACCCTACATTAAAAACCCACCCCTTGCACACCATGAAGACTACATCTTTTTCTCAGTTCCCACCAAGATTGTTAAGATCGGGATCCTATCTATGATCGTTTTTGGGTTTTCAAGATCAGGATCGGGATCTTAGGATCCCACAAAATAAAATATAATTTTAAATTATAACTTTTAATCATGAAAAATATTTCAAACATTTAATTTTTGTTCAAAAGTTATAAAAACTTCAAAATATCAATAATAAGCCACAATACAAAATGATAAATGTTAAATTGGTAAATGATAAAAGACATAAAGTGGTAAAAAAAATTCTTTAGCAAAAAAAAAAAAAAAAAAAAAAAAAAAAAAAAAAAAAAACAAGGGATGGTAGGATCGGATCGGATCGGATCTCGATCTTACGATCCTACCCCAAATACGATTTTTTTACGATTCGGATCGTTTTTCATACCTTGGATCGTTATATATATATATATATATATATATATATATATATATATATATATATATATATATATATATATATATATATATATATATATATATATAATGAATCTACCATAAGAACATGGTCTGAGAAGTTCACCGGCAGTGATGATATTATTCATAATGTTAAGAGCAATAAACATTTTGAAAGATTCACATCATTGTCGAGTAATGGTGGCAATGGTAGCGTTTATTAAGTGTATAGAATAATTTTCATTATATACATGGCTTAGATTAGATACCACGAGCTTCTATCATAATAAATAAAAATGATTTTGCCACATGTCCTTCTCTCATTCAATTTGCCACATGTCATTTTGTTATAATTTAGAGATATATTTATTTTCCACTTGTCATTTATTTCATTTTCCATTTCTAATATATTATTAATTAGTTTCCATAAATTAAATCTACCATAATGATATTAATTTCAAATTTTAAATTTTAAATTTTAAATTTCAATTTCAATTTCAAATAATTTACAGTTTAAACCTTTGTGTTTAACATTTTATTATAATTAATTTGTTTAGTATACGGATCTGATAACTAAACAATAATTTTAATTTATTTATTTTTTGCATGTTTTTTTTTTTTTCATAATTTTTATTTATGTCAAATTTCAAATTCAAATAAACTTCTCATTTAATCGTTTCTATTTAATATTTTGTTTTAATCAACTCGTATAATATACGGGTTTCACAACTAGTATGTAAATATAATCAAAGATGACAATAATGGCACCGACGAAAATTATGTAAGATCTGTAATGTTAACACTCTTAAAAAAACTAAGAAATTGCATCAAATACAAGTGAAGTCGGAGAAGTTCTTGAAGATCGCATTGGCATTACCGGAACAAACAAGCTTGTTTGACGTCAGGACTCTACGAATCCCTCCACATTTACCTCAAGGTAATCTTTGCATGGGGGCACAAAGTGGACAGCTGTACAGGACCCAAATTTTTTTATTATACATTTTTATTTAAGAATAAATATTATAATAAAGATAAGGGTCATTTTCTTCTTGCTCGTCACATTCGAAGAAGCAATAAAAGGAGCGGGACAAAGTTCAAACTAGTGATCCCCAAATGATCTGCAAAGCGCCCTTACCACTAGGCTTCAGATATTTTTGTTAAATAATGCCTCATTTTGTTTATATAACACTAATAGCACTAAACAATAAATGAGAAAAAGAATGACATAAAGATTCGAACTTAAAACGTTAACTTCAAAAACAAATACTTTTCCCATCATGCTAAAACCACTTAATCTCCCTTCCTTGCTTTTTTAGATATAATGTGTAACTCGAATAATAATTTCATATATAAATACATTTTAAGTGTGTATTTATATTTATAAAAATATATTTATGTATATAAAAAGTATAAATATAAAACAGATGTAGAAAACATTTTTTATATGTGTTTATACCTTAAAAGATATTGTTAAAGTTTTTTCAGTTAAACATATTTATACATATTTTTCAGTTTATACCTTAAAAGATATTGTTAAAGTTTTTTTATGTGTCTAATATAAACTCATTCGAGAAAACGGCTAAATTGACAGGTTATAAATGATTTTAATGGTTTATTGCGTAAAAAAAGTTTGATCACCAAATCAGGCAAACAACAAAAGTTTATTGTGTTACAATGATATTTTTCCTTTAGACTAAATTATGGAAATGGTATTTGTTGTGGCAAGTAATAAATTTAACTTTTTATTAACGGTTATTGATTAAAGAGATTGATATGGAAAAGAGATTCGAAGAAGATGTCACACCCTCAAACCGGAGTGGCGGAAACGTTTTGGGGCATAGGACGTCATGTACAGTATCACAACAATTGTATAATAGGAATCAAAGCAAACACAACCATTACATTGATAACGTAAAGTATTTACATATGTTCAATACATTGTTTGTATGACATTCCAAAATGTATAACAAAAGTATAAAAAACGCGACTCTATAAGTTTCGTCTTCTCAAAACCTGCAGGTATACCTGAATTACCGGTTCCCTAAGAATACAAGTGATTTTGAAAGTGTATCAACATTTAAGTTGGTGAGTTCATGAGTATCTTTTAGTGATGGAAAACTTGTCTTTGTACTTTGAAAATGCTAGTATGTCTCTCCAGAAAATCTAATAACTTCTATAGTGAATGTAATGTAGTCATGTATGTTCGTTATGATTGTATGTTGTATTAGTGTACTCAGTACTAGAATATAGTGTATTGTAACTGTATTTATATGAACACATTAGTATGAATGACTGGATACCACCAGCTGTAGTGTATCATTGTAGTGTATGTGTGAAAACCTTGTATGAATGCCTGGATACCACCAGCTATAGTGTAAAGTAGTGTACTGTATTAGTGTTTGTATGAAAATCTTAGTGTGAATGCCTAGATACCACCAACTGCAGTGTAAAGTAGTGTACTGTAGTTTTATTAATTAAAATAAAACTGTTGAAGTAGTTATATTCCCGTAAACAAATGTTTGAGTTATACTGTTGTGAGTTTCATATAACCATGCTTGATATGACCTAGTGACCTCTACGACATTCTTCAAGTGTCTGAAAAGTTATGACATTTGTCACCCCAGGCCTGCCGGCCTAACTGTAGCTAGCAGTTCATGTGTGGGATTGTCAGTCCCGTATAGATCTATACAAAAATCTCACGCTCTCCCTTTAGGAGACTCTGGTTATACTGTATAGGATTTAGTTCCACACCAACCCTGTATTAACTAGTTTACATGTAATGTTGTAGTGTTGTAGTGTTCTCTTATATTGGAAATTGTATGTATAACCTTGTTGTAGTGTACTTTGTAGTTTAAAATAATTATACTTAGATAATTATTTTAGTAGTGTATACTTGTATCAATGTATTAGAGTAGTGTTTCCCAAACTATACCTATTATAGTTTGAATAACTGTTATTGTTCTGCATATTGTATTTAGTAAAATAGTGTAGTGATTCCTAAACTATACCAATTATAGTTTAACTGTAATGTTCTGTAGTGTACTGAGAACATTTGCAATCTAATCGTATGAAAGTAAAATTACCCTTATGCTCGACATGTTACAAAAGGGTTAAAAATATACCAATATTTTTAGGAAATGTAGCGAATACTTGGTTTGGGATCAATTGCAAAGGTCTTAAAACTGCTTAAAAATGTTTGTACAAAAACACAAAAGTCCTTGTGTTTTACTTGTATTTCCCCCATAAAAACATTAAAATATTAAAAATTTAGGGGTATGAACTCACCTTAAATGTACGTTAATTTGAATTAGCGAGTTGTAGAGATGATCATCGGGTAAGCATACGTGCGAATAACGTTATCCTAAAAATAATTATATTCGACGTCGTATTTAAATTAATAAGATATTAATTTAAATAATAAATTAAATAATATTGGAAATAATAATTAAAGTGTTAAACAATACTTTAATCATGTAAGAAATACTTACAATAATTATCTGGAATTGTTTGGAATGTTAAAATGGGTTTTTTGGTGGAAAATGGAGTTTTCGGTTGGGCATAAGTGTTTTCGGTTGGATCTTGGTGTTCTTGAGTGAATGTTTGAAGATTTGAAGATTTATGAATGTTCTTGGGAAATTGGTTGAAGATTTGAAGATTCTGGGGACAAACTATGAATGTTTAAAGGTTTACGGATCGTAGTTAAGAGGATTTTGGGGGTGTTTACGGATAAAAAATGTGTGAAATGAAAGTGTTTTCGCCAAAACACTTATATATAGGGGTGGTTTACGGTCATAACGGGCCATGGCTTGGGTTCACGGTCTACTAATGGACTTTTGATGGAGTTTTTGGCCCATTAAGGGGTGTTCTCAGTCATGATTGGCCGAGAACTCTTGTTCTTGCTTTAATTCGGCCGTGAAATCTATTCGGAGTGGATTCCTCAGCCGTGAACTCCATTTGGCCGTGACTCTTTGCTTATTTATTTACTTGGCCGTAAACTCTTAAATGGGGTTTATTTTATGATTTAAACCTTAGTCTATCAACCTATGTTAAGTTATAATATCATAAATCAACTTAAGACTTAAGCAACATTTAGATATTAGCTTACAAATATGCCCTTGAGATAATAGAGTATATATATATATATATATATATATATACACACATACACACACACACATAAGGATCGAAATCTAGTTTTAGACTATTATTTAATTGAGAATGACGGGTTGTTACATTATCACCCCATTAGAGGGAATTTTGTCCTGAAATTATTGCTATAGTGAATACATCATGGACTATGGAAAAGATGTGGGTACTTTTGTTGCATCTGGTCTTCTCACTCCGAAGTGAATTCAGGTCCCCGCTTAGCATTCCAGCGAGCCTTCACTATCGGTATGCGACTTTGTTTCGTTCGTTTAACTTCCCTATCCATGATTTCTGCAGGTTCTTCCACAAAGTTAAGGCTCTTGTTTATCTCAATTTCATCGAGTGAAATCACAAGAGTTTCGTCAGTTAGACACTTCATTAAATTCGACACGTGGAAGACATGGTGTAAATTGTTAAGTTCTTGTAGTAAACGGAGTTTGTAAGCTACGACGCCGATTCTAGCTAGGATCTTGAATGGACCAATGTACTTTGGATTTAGTTTCCCACGCTTTCCGAAGCGTATCATGCCCTTCTAGGGTGAGACCTTCAACAGTACGCGGTCACCAACCAAAAACTCCAAGGGTTTTCGTCTCTTGTCTGCGTAGCTCTTTTGTCTATCTCTAGAGGCTTTCAATCGTTCTCGGATTTGTACAATCTTTTCTTTGGTTTCTGGAATGATTTCCGGACCAATGCGTGAGCTATCAGGGTCTTTCCCTTAGCTAGTTGCATGTCACCCACTTCAACCCAACACAGAGGGGATCTACACTTGCAACCATAGAGGGCTTCGAATGGGGCGGCCATGATGCTAGAGTGGTAGTTGTTGTTATATGAAAACTCGAAAAGTTGCAAATGGGTATCCCATGCCTTACTAAATTGGATAACACATGCTTGTAGCATGTCTTATAGTGTTTGAATGGTTCTCTGTAACATCCGAACTTCCAGGTATATTGTTTATTAAACTATTTATCTATTATGAGAACTATTGAGCTACTCGACGAGTTGGTGCTCCAACTTGTCGAGTAGAGTCGCGATATACCACGTGGGATTAATGAGCTACTCGACAAGTCCGAGAGCCGACTCATCGAGTAGACGCTGGGATGAGAAACCCTAAATCCCCGGGTTTGGGGCCTATTTAAAGGAACTTATAGCGTCATTTGCAACTATGCTTCCATGAGAGAAACCCTAATCTCCCTTTGAGCTTATAGGGAGAGAGTGTCTGAGCTAACTTTGAGTATTTTTGTGTATCTTTGGAAGAGAAGAGAAGGATTTAAAGCTAGGAGCAAGAGGAGGCTATTAGATATGTTGTAATTCATCCAAGAGCTCATGTTAGAGGTATAAAGTTCGAACCTTTCTCATTTGTTTGTATAGATCTCATATTTTTGGAGATTAGGGCTTCTTTTCTATATATTATTGGGGCTTTGAGGCTATTGAGTTCATATGGAAGTTTGGACTTCAGATCTGGACCTTGTGAGGTCCCTAGCATCAAAAGCTCCTTGCTTTATTCAGCCTTAATGGAACTCTTGAGTGAAAAACCCTTATTAGAACTTGTTCTTGGCATTTCAAGCCCAAAGTGCCATGCATGGACGTAAAGTCTGTGACTTTACGTGATAAACGACCCTTGAGAGTGTAGATCCATAGTTTGGGAAGGTTTTCTACCTTAAAATCGTCTGATTAGGGAAATAGTATGAATGGACTTGCCGAGTCAGTTAGGGTTTGTCCCGATGAGCTGTCGATGCTGTTACTCGGCAAGTTTGGGGTTAACTCAACGAGCTTGACCATCACAAGGACCTCTGAGTAACAATTGGACTCCACGAGTCACATGAGTGCACTCGGTGAGTAGGGTCAAACTAGGACTGTTGACTCGAGTTGACTTCTGTTGACTTTAGGGTTTGGCCAACATGGACCGTGGAGGGGTAAAATAGTCTTTTACCCATTCTAAGAGTTAGAAAGAGAACAAAAGAAACTTTTAGGGTATTTGAGTAAGAGTGGGGTATTGATTAGAGATGCTTATCTAATGTGTTAGGCGGAGGCTAGTTCGGGATTTTCGAGTACGTGTCTGTTACTTGCTAGTTTACGAGGTGAGTCTTATCACTATACTTACCAAGAGTGGTATTTTTATGTGATTGAGCTGTTTTATGTGTTTATATGTGTATTTTAATATTTTGGATTATTTCTTTGTGATTTATGCTGAATATTGTTACTATGAGTGTTGGAATAGTGTCCAAGGTCATTAACTATTGGTAATATTTCTAATAATAGCAGGGTCCTTTTGGGTTGGCCTCAAGACCCAAATTGAGTAGAATAAATAAAAGGAGAAATTAGTTTATTAATTATTATGGTTAATAATTAATTAGAAACTGATTGGAAATATATTTTGGAAATATATTTTGGAAATTAATTAACAGTTTAATTAATTAAAGGGTTGAATGTTCATTAATTGATAGTTGGTTAATCATGAATGTTCCAGAACCTTTATGGGATTAGGTTTGGATGAAAATCACTCCATCCCACATGGGAAATGAGTGAAATTTCGTGGTTATGCTCCCATCCAACATGGAAAGGAGTACTAAACCTAACGAGGCATCCAAGGCTATAAATAGGGCCTTACGGATTTCTTTCCTCCTTGCACCTTGGATTGAAGTATTCGCCAACCCTTCTTCCTCCCCCTCTTAGGGACGATTTCTAACCCCTTTGGGTTTGTGAAATTGAACCATCTCCTAGTTATTTTTATTCCACTCTTTGGTGTCATTGGGTGTGATACCATTAGAGGGATTCTGGTTTAGGTCCTTTCATCCAAGCAACTTCATGGAGGTTCAAGATCTCAAGCATGGAGATCAAGGGCATCATAAGAGGTATGTTTTCTTACTTATGTTTTAGTTTTCTAGGGTTGATGTAATTAGCATGAAGTCATAGATCCATAGGATGCATGTACACTTAGGTATATCGTTGTTTCGATTTTTCCGCTGCCTAGTTTTAGAGTGTAATTGATGTGTAGAAAACCTAACAGTGGTATGAGAGCCATTGGTTCATGGTTATATTCACCCTAGGTCCATATTTTTTTGTAAAAACTTGTTTGAAATTGAATGATAGAAGATTAATTGAAAATTTTGTAATGGTTAAAACCATAGTCGCAGCGCACGACGTGAGAGCTAGGAGCTCACGACGTGAGCTCGACAAAATTAGGGTTTCGGATTTTCTTCCATTTTTCAAATATGAAGGTTTATTAAATATGGATAAATACCAAATTTAAATGTTTTTGAATCTGGAAAATTGATAAATATTATTTTAATGTGTTTATTTGAATTTGAATATTTATTTAATAATGGATAAATATTATTTAAAATGTGTTTATTTGAATTTGAATATTTATTTGTTATTTAAATAGTGAATTTAAATATTTAATATTATTTATAATAGAGATTTATAAATTTGAATATTACACCCTCATGATTTATTAATTGTTACATTGCGTCCTCGCAATTAATTAGAGTTAATAATAGACAACTAAATTTAAAGAGTTTTAAATTTACCCCTTATATATATATATATATATATATATATATATATATATATATATATATATATATTAGAATTGTGTTTATCATATGTATAAGAAAGTTACAACATGCACCCTCGTGTGTTTAAACATTGACATTGTCAGTCTTACCTCGACTAGGCTCACCCGGTCTAATGTAAGGGTTTAAAGAGGTCTCTTTGATTTCTAATGAGGTCGGTTTTTAATATGCTTCGCGTTTAGCACCCTCACCGCCCTATTGAATTTTGAGAATGGAGTTACTGAAAGGGTTTGATAATGATAATGGTCAATCTAAAAGTATTATAATTACAAGTATAAAACAAAATCCCGATTTATTAATAGAATGTGAGTTTATATTATCCATGAAAATTGCACATTCTCTTTATATTCTGTTAGTGGAGCTCGTGTGGTTAACCGGCACATCAATCTAGAATATAGTCGAGAATGATATGGAACTCGCGAATCTCAAGCGTAACTTGAGCCGGGGACCATGCGATTTTGCAAGGTTAATTATCAATCTATTTAATGTGAGCCTTATGTTATCCATAAAATTTGTACATTCTCTTTATAACTTGTTGATGGAGCTCGTGTGGTTAACCGACACGTCAATTTGAGAGTATAGGTAGAGAATGATGTGGAAATCGCAAATCTCAAGCGTAACTTGAGTCGGGGACCACGAGATTTTGTATGGTCAATTCACCATCTATTCAGTGATCCGCGGCGACCCCGTCTTTGAATTTGAGATGAACATAATCTGAGATTAACATGCCATTGATAGTCAATGAATCTCAAAGATCTAGGAGTTTTGTAGTGATCGAAATTGGCAAATGGATTTGCCTACCTAAATAACTTTATGGTGTGTTTACGGCATCCCTTTTCACATCATGAAGCCAAATATGGATCCTAGCCTTCTAAAATATTTTTATTTAGGGTGATTATTTTCTAAGGATAAGTAAAACAAACTATAATGGAATTTGTTATTGAATGATGTCTATAACCTACTGCTATAAAACCTTTGAAAGGATTAGCTATGAGGATGATCAATCTTGTCAAATTTATAGTTTGGGAATAGTACTCATAAACGAAAAGAAAGAACATGCCATTGTTAAAGCTCTTCCTAGGTTGCTTTAAACTTTGCATTCTAAATTGTTAGAAAGAGCAATTATTGAATGTACGTTGTAAATTGACATATTGAAGTAAAATGGAATTTCCTTGAGTTAGAAGTTGACTAGGGTTAGTCAACTAGCTGACATGTACTTATAATCAATTCATTTTGATTTTGATATGAACAACTTGGAATGTCCATTAAGGAGTTGTGTAACATGTTGAGGTTTCCTTTTGAACTAACATGGCCAATCATAGAAACTTATACTTCAAAACACTCCCATATATTTACTATCATGAATAGAAGTGTGAAGAAGAAATCCAATTGCCCATGGTTTAAAAATCGATTAGTATATCTAATCTAGGCCATAATACCTAGGACAAAGGAAGGCTTATTCCAATACATGTTTTGATAGCTGCTAGTTTCCATAACAAGGAAAAGACTAAAGAAAGCAAAATTGCCCAAATGTATATTTGAGGTGAAAGGACTGGAACATGAAGAAGTTAAATTTGATCATGGATCACGAGCCCGTGCTACTTTCCATCGGATCAAAAGATAACTAGTTCTTCCATGTTTGTTATTCAATCAAATATATGGATTTATACTGCCATCAAAACATTACTTCTAAACCTTGAGTGTTTTGCTAAGGATTAGTGCTGACATTTGCAAGAATGTGCAGTCATTAAAATGAAGTAAGAAGACTAAAACATGGGGAAGATAATTTGATCATGAATGCCAAGCCCTTGCTACATTTATAGGATCAAAAGACAACTCTTTTCAAAATGTTTAGTCTATGGTATTATAATTGAAATTGTTTATACTGTGATTCATGAGATAGTTCTGACTTATTTAAATGTGGAGCATTTCTAACATGTTAAAAGAAAGTCATGAAATCTATGAAGCTAGTACAGTAGCAATAGTTCAAAATTGATTCGAATATTTGAATAAGGTGTATTATTGTGAATATCTGTTGATGTTAGTTCAACTAATGGATCGTTATTGACCCTAATAAGTACTTATTCAAATACATCCAAATGTTTGGGTGAAATGTATTTGTGGAATCATAGTATTGGATACATAAATGAGAAATGCATTACCAAGTATCCAGTTGAATCAGATTTTGGATATCATTTGACCTCGAGTCTTATGATACATGCAAATCTTGTTTATCAAGATAGATGATGAATGTGTCACTGGGTGATGAGAGTATCTGATGGAATTAGTTCACACTAATGGACCGTTCAGATTAAGCACGATACATAGTGAGACCAACTTCGTATGAATGTGAGTCTGGAACCTCTCAGGTGTTCAGAGCTCTCATATAGCGAAGTTAAGAATTAATTGGGCAATAGGATGAGACACTCATAGTGAGAATCCCATTCCAAAATTTATCGATCATCTAAATGATTGTGAAAGAGTTTCATGATCTATCTATGCCTAGAACACTGCCACTAGGAAGTGTTAGTTGGTTAGAGAAACAAATCGTTCATTGATTTTATACTAGATGAGTCGCACTGTTTTTGCTAACAATTCGTCGATTGTACCATGAATAGTGTTACAAGAAGTCCTGTGGTCTTGTGCCAACTGAGTAGGTTCTTGAAACACTCCATGGTATGTGAAGTGCGATTCTATCCTCACTAACATATATGGAAGTCTACGATCATGAGGCTTACGCTCGTCGCAAAGCGCTCGACAATCTAGGACTTTGAATAGAGATGTGTTATCTCGTTGGTGATCTCATCAATCATTTTGGATAATTGTTTAACAATCCTTATGAGAACAAAGTGTATGTTGCTCGAAGGGCAGTCTTCTAAGAGAGGGAGCTGATTTCCAAAAGGGCTAGTGAGAGCCACATTGATATTGATAAGATTCAAGAGTTAACTACGAAGAGCATAAAGTTGGACATAGCATTCAATTTGGAATTGAAAGAGCTATTAAGGAAACCGACATATTTCCATTTTTCCTTATAGATCTGATAGAAGACGTCATGGACCTAGTTATATAAGAGTTTATATTGCTAAGGTATTTGAGTCACTGGTAGATAGAAATTAGAGTGTACCAGCTATCGAAAGCTATGATAGGCCCTAAAGGCAACAACATAGAAAGAGGAGTCGGAAAGCGAGATTCAATCCATGTATGTTGTTACACCCTTAGGTGCAAGTGGATCTTCAAGTAGAGACAATCAGGGATAGGAACTAACATATAATTAAACCAAGATAGGTTTTGAAGGATGTGTAAGCTTAATAAGTTCATTTATGGACTGAAATAAGCATCTCGCAAGTGGGATCATTATTTCAATGAGAAAGTTCAAGGAGTTTGAATTTCGAGAAATAAAGATAAGCCATATATATGTCAAATATAGTGGGAGTAATTGGAATCTTTTTTTCAATGAGAAAAGTTCAAGGAGTTTGAATTTCGAGAAACATAGATAAGCCATATATGTGTCAGTACTAGTGGGAGCACTATAGTCACCCTTGTATTGTACATAGACAATGTACAATTCATAGGAAACTATGTTCTAACTTAGCAAGTGTAAAAGCTTGGCTTTGTATAGGAATTTCTTCGCTATGATATACATGGGAGATACAACACACGTACATAATAAGGATCTATGGAGATAGATCTAAGTGATTCGTTGGATTGAGCTAAAGTACATGATATGTTGACGAAAGTTGACATGCAAAACTTGGAAAGGTTCGTGATTAATATGGCATGACATTGAGCGATGCTAATGTCCTAGTTCTACTATTGAGCTAAAGCAAATGAGTCATGTCCCATATGCTTCTGCTATGGGATCGATTATATATGCCATGAAATGTACCAGATCTAATGACTCGTATGCCTTGAGCATGACAAGTTAGATTAGATCAATTTGGCAAGAATCAATGAATACAGATCAAGAACATTCTTATGTGTCCTTGGAGGACAGAAGATATGATCTTGATAGTATAGAAGAGATCATTGTAAGAGTTACATTGATGCTAAGTTCCATACTAATAAAGGCAATTCCGTTTGCAATCTGAATTCATGCTTTTGCTAATGGTGATATATTAGCTTGGAAGAGTACCAGATAATACACCATAGTGGATTTAACATACTTATTATATATTGCAGTTGGTTAAATTGCAAAGAAGACAATGTTACTAAAAGAGATTCATTAGTGACATCTTTGTTGAAATTCAATCATTGATGGTCCTTATGAAGTTTCTTGTGACTTTGGGTGAACTTACCTCGAGTATGGATCCCAAGTCAAACAAAATCATATTACACATACTTAGTAAGTACCAACACATTTGACAGTGATTCAAATGTAAAGACATCATAGTCAATGATTCATATCGAAAGATAATCTTGTCGATCCATTCCTAAGCTGATGTCATTGACCAAGTCTGACAGTCAGACAAAGTCGAGAGGCATTAGATTTGCAAGTGAATTGGCTTAAAAACTCTTAGTTTGGTTTGTTTTAAAACCCAAGAACTTTAAACGTTATAAGAGTTAATTTGATTTGGCGTTTATTAAGTGGTCATCTTAATATATGATGGATTTCGGTCATTTCAATTAGCCAATCACTGCGTTCTCACTTTTGCATGTTTGGAACCCACTTCTCGAGTATTAATTTACTCAAACATCCACATTCAGTCATACTCTTGGAAGTAAGTAGTGATTCAAGACTGTCGTGAGTATTATTAGATTGTCCATATTGATTGGACATAGCATAGAGATTGCGCTAATACTCATGAGTACTTAATAGAGATTTAAGTATTGGACCAACCCACGCTTAGAGATTACTTCATGGATTCAGTCACAAGTAATTTTAAGACGATAATATCCTCTATTCTTCAAACCTAGATGCATATGGGGTTTTGCTTTAAGATTTTGTTATGTATTGGTCTACTCCAACGCTAACCGTAACTGGTAGTTATAAAGGGTATGTCCATGTGTGACATGATGAAATAGACAAAAACCATGTAGTCGAAGTTTATTCATTCCTGCTGCCTTAATAGGAGAAGCGATATTTATGGGCCCCTCGATGATTTGGTGCTGACATCAAAAGCGCTTGGCCGAGCCCTGACTGGAATTGATGTGTTCAATTTAGTAGTCATATGCAGTCGTCACAAATCTATATCGGGAAACATAATCTTGAATTCTTGAGATTGACCATTATCCATGTCTCGAATACATACATATATCATAGAACGAAGGGATAGTTGATCACTTATCTAAGGCTTGAATCTTGATTAGATCAAGAGTTCGGTAGTTGCATTGGATGGCTAACTCTGTTGATTTTTAGAGAAATATTAGTCCTCGGATAGTTGATGACTTGTCCAAGTGGGAGACTGTTGGAATAGTGTCCAAGGTCATTAACCATTGATAATATTTCTAATAATAGCAGGGTCCTTTTGGGTTGGCCTCAAGACCCAAATTGAATAGAATAAATAAAAGGAGAAATTGGTTTATTAATTACTATGGTTAATAATTAATTTGAAATGATTGAAAATATATTTTGGAAATATATAATTGGAATTAATTAACAGTTTAATTAATTAAAAGGTTGAATGTTCATTAATCGATAGTTGGTTAATCAGGAATGTTCCAGAACCTTTATGGGATTAGGGTTGGATGAAATTCACTCCATCCCACATGGGAAAGGAGTGAAATTTCGTGGTTATGCTCCCATCCCACATGGGAAGGAGTACTAACCTAGGGAGGCATCCAAGGCTATAAATAGGGCTTTAGGGATTTCATTCCTCCTTGCACCTTGGCTTGAAGTATTCGCCAACCCTGCTTTCTCCCCCCCCCCTCTTAGGGACGATTTCTAACCCCTTTGGGTTTGTTAAATTGAACCTTCTCCTAGTTATTTTTATTCCACTCTTTGGTGTCATTGGGTGTGATACCATTAGAGGGATTCTGGTTTGGGTCCTTTCATCCAAGCAACTTCATGGAGGTTCAAGATCTCAAGCATGGAGATCAAGGGCATCATAAGAGGTATGTCTTTTACTTATGTTTTAGTTTTATAGGGTTGATGTAATTAGCATGAAGCCATAGATCCATAGGATGCATGTACACTTAGGTATATCGTTGTTTCGATTTTTCCGCCGCCTAGTTTTAGAGTGTATTTGATGTGTAGAAAACCCAACAATGAGTTTACTAAGTTGGGACCGGAGGGTTCCACTGAGACACATAGACCGGAGGGTATTATTGAGTTCTGGCCTAGAGTGGCTAATTAGTTGTGTATGGTATTTTGGGGAACTCACTAAGCTTTGTGCTTACCGTGTTATGTGTTATGTGTTTCAGGTACTTCTCAGGATCACGGGAAGGCGCCGACTTGATTGTACACACACCGGAGATTGTTTTATTATTGAGAGGATCCTGAAGTCTTATATACAGTGTTCTTTTAGATATGAGTTTTGATGAATTAACATTGTTGCACTTTGTGGTTTTATTATTGGAATGAATGTGTTTAAAATTTAAAAAAAAAATTGGTCAAAAATTTTACGTTGTTACAAGTTGTTATCAGAGCTTTGGCTTGAGGGATTCGGATACACCTCCTGGTGTGTTTGGAATCAAACTGAGGATTTGAGAAGAATTTTCCCAAAATGAGAACGAGTTTTAAGAGAAAACAAGTTGAAGCAGTGTGTACAATCAGCCAGAGCCCGAACGGTGATCTCCCAAAATATCCTTACTTTTGTGTTACGTGATATTTATGAGATATTTACTAAAATTTCATGCGGGAGGGTAAGCTAGGTATTTCATACTCTAGGGCTAGAGTTTCCTTATTTGTGATGCCTTAGCCTAGGATATGATTTGATCAATGTTATCTGTTAATTGCTTGAGTATGTGCTGAATTCTGAGTCGGGAAATAATCTAGGAAGAGATAATTAGATGAGCTTAAAGAGGTTCTTCTGAGAAGGCAGTCTGTGATTCGTGAGATATAAAGTATTTGTGAATTATAATCCTAAGAGGAGGACTTGGGGTGACTACATGTGGGGTGTGGAAGGTAGTATTGGGCCCTTACTACTGAAATCACCCGATTTGCAGGCAACCCAAGTAAGAATCCTTAGGATGCTAAGGAGCAAGTAAGGATGAGTAGTCGAGTGTGAGTATGCTCGAGCGAGTCTCAGATTATTTTGTGTTGTGTTTCAGAGAAATCATGGTAGGTACGCACCACAACCCAGGGAGTAGTGGAGTTAGCGATGGTGAGATTCGCAGGATGATTCACGACGAGGTGGTCGTAGCTATACAAGAGGCTATTTCGGAGATGTTTGGGTCTATTAAGACCACTTTGATCGAGAAGTTTGACGACCGATATGCTGAAGTTTCTGAGGTGGCTGTTGTTGCAGCCACTGCAGCTGTCGCTGCTGCCAGACCGTAGGGAGGTGACTCGTTGCTGTACTGGGAGTTCAGCAACATGAAGCCACCAGAGTTTGATGGGACACATGATCTGATTGCTGCGATGAGATGGATCTCTAATATTGAGGGATGTTTCTACACTTGTTCATCCCCAGATCATTTGAGGGTGCGGTTTGCATTGAACCAGCTTCACTTAGGAGTGAAGGATTGGTGGAAATTTATGACGGCCAGTTTTACTCCTACTGAGCATGTTGTGGTGACTTGGTAGAGGTTTGTTGCGATGTTCCGAGATGAGTATGTTCCCCAGGTGGAGAGGGAACGGTTGGACCAGGATTTTCTGTCTCTTAAACAGAAGACAAATTCGGTGACTGTGATTACGCGGATGTTTCACGAGAGAGCGTTGTTTTGCCCTGAGCATGTGGCGATTGAGCAGGCACACATGAGCCAGTACTTGAGCATTCTGAGGAGGGATATTCAGGAGTTTGTGGCGAACTCGTCTTATCATACATTTGCTGAGCTCTAGGAAAATGCCAGGAGAAGAGAGATCGAGCTGGAAATTCAGGCGAGGGAGGACGCAGAGTCTCAGGGGAGAGACCGGTGGTCGTCACAGCTGGCAGCCAAGCAGGCTAAGTCCGCTGATTCGAGATCAGGAGGCCAGAAGGGCCGCACTTGTGGCAAGTGCGACAAGAGTCATGAGGGATCTTGCCGAGCGGGGATTTGCTACAAATGTGGCAAAGAAAGGGCATATGGCGAAGGATTGCCCCAAGGGTTTTGCAGTCTGTTTCCAATGCAATCAGACCAGCCATCGGAAGGCCGAGTGCCCTCAGCTTGTTTAGGGATCAGCCCAGGGTTCCAATCCTTTTGCATTGCGTGCTACTGATGTTAGGCTGGTGAAGGCCGAGGTTTCAAAGGCTCGCGGGAGAGCTTTTCAGCTGACAACGGAGGAGGTCCGCGCAACACCTGATGTCATGGCTGGTATGTATTTGCTTATTTATTTATTTATTCTGAGATTCTTTTTGTGATTATCCTGTGCTATATTTATGTACATTTCTTGTGAGTTCTGTACCTGCTTTAGTGTTATTTGACTCGGGTGCGAGTCGATCATTCGTGTCTATAGCCTTTAGTCGTCACATTGGTATCCAACATGAGGCGTTGAGTCGACCTTTGAGGGTTTCTATAGCAGATAAGCATGCAGTTTTTGCTACCGAGGTATTCCGAGGATGTGTGCTGGAGATTTTTGGCGTCGATTTTCCGATTAAACTGGTACCGATCACGATGGGTGATGTTTGCGTCATCATGGGCATGGATTGGTTAAGTCGCTTTGGAGCAGTGATTGACTGCGAGCGCCAGTTGGTGACTATTCGAGACCCTAGTGGGGGAGTGCTTATAGTGTATGACGAGGGTACCAGATCTGGGTCAGCTTTCTGCTTTGCCGCCAGGGCAAGGCAAAGTTTACAGCAAGGTTGTATGGGATTCCTGGCGTACGTGATGGATTCACGGAATGTGTCGGAGAGGTCGAGTTCTATCTCCAAGGTTCTGATTGTATGCGAGTTCCCTGATGTTTTCCCCGAGGAGTTACTGGGTGTGCCTCCTGAGAGGCAAGTGGAGTTTTAGATTGATTTGGTTCCGGTAGCAGCACCTATTGCCAAGGCACCTTATCGCCTTGCACTGCCAGATATGCAGGAGTTATCCTCACAGCTTCAGGATCTGCTTGGGAAGGGATTTATACGACCGAGTAGATCGCCTTGGGGAGCTCCGATCATTTTTGTCAAGAAAAAGGATGGTTCACACCAGATGTGCATTGATTACCGGGAGTTGAAAAAGTTGACAATCAAGAACCGTTATCCACTACCGATGATTGATGATTTATTTGATCAGCCGCAGGGGGCATCTTGGTTTTCCAAGATTGATTTGAGATCCAGATATCATCATATGAGAGTGTGCGAGGAGGATATTCAAAATACGACCTTTCGAACTCGTTATGGGCATTACGAGTTTGTGGTGATGCCTTTCAGACTCACCAACGCATCGGTGACATTCGTGGATCTCATGAACCGGGTGTGTAGGCCTATGTTGGACCGGTTGGTGATCGTGTTCATTGATGATATCTTAGTGTATTTGAGATCGAGGGAGCAGCATGAGGAGCATTTGCGAGAGGTTCTTAGGGTTTTGAGGTCAGAAAGGTTGTACGCCAAATTCTCCAAGTGTAATTTATGGTTACAAGAGGTCCAGTTTCTGGGACATCTCGTTAATCAGATGGGGATATTGGTCGATCCGTCCAAAATTGAGGCGGTTATGCGATGGGAGGTGCCGATATCCCCATCTGAGATCAAGAGTTTTCTAGGATTGGCCGACTACTATCGGAGATTTATCAGGGATTTCTACAAGATTGCGGTTCCTCTCACCAAGTTGACCCGAAAGGGCGTTACTTTTGTTTAGGGGCCTGAGCAGTAGGCATCTTTCGAGACCCTTCGCCATAAATTGTGCGAAGCTCCAGTGTTAGCCCTTCTGGAGAGAGTGGAGGACTTTGTGGTCTATTGTGATGCATCTATCTCAGGGATAGGTGCAATGTTAATGCAGAGGGATCACGTGATTGCATATGCGTCGAGGCAGCTGAAGCCTCACGATACGAGGTATCCCACACATGATTTGGAATTAGGGGCGGTGGTGTTTTCCCTCAAGATTTGGTGCCACAATCTTTATAGTGTTAGGTGTACCATATACACAGACCACAAGAGCCTGAAGTATCTTATGGATTAGCCCAACCTAAATATGAGACAGAGGAGGTGGTTGGATGTGGTGAAAGATTATGACTGCAAGATCTTGTACCATCTGGTCAAGGCTAATGTGGTAGCTAACGCTCTGAGCCATAAAGCAGAGAGTGCACCAATCCGAGATGTGTACATGAGGATGATAGTGATAACTCCAGTCTTAGATACCATTCGAGAGGCCTAGGTGGAGGCCATGAGACCAGGGAATCGCAAAAGGGGGCGGGTGCTTGGGCAAGTGTCCGAGTTTTTTCAAATATTCGAGGGCTTATGATTTTCCAAGGGCGGATTTGGGTGCCCTAAACTGGTGTAGCTCACCGTATTCTGATGGAGGAGGCGCATAGATCGAGATTCTCGATCCATCCTGGAGCCACTAAGATGTACTTGGACCTGAAAAGAGATTATTGGTGGCCACGTATAAAGAGGGACGTGGCTTGGGTAGTCGAGAGGTGCTTGACTTGTCGTCAGGTTAAGGACGAGCACCAGTGTCCTCATGGTCCATTGCAACCTCTGGAGATTCCCCAGTCGAAGTGGGAACAGATCTCCATGGAATTTATCACCAAGTTGCCGAGGACTGCACGTGGAGTTGACGCGATTTGGGAGGTTTTGGATCGGCTGACGAAGAGCGCTTACTTCCTCGCCATCGGTGAGAGTTCTTCTGCAGAGAGATTGGCCGAGATTCATGTGAGCGAGGTGGTAGCTCAGCATGGAGTACCGACCTCGATAGTGTCAGATCGAGACGTGCGTTTCACTTCCAGATTTTGGAAGAAATTTCATTAGGAATTGGGTACCTAGTTACACTTCAGTACCACATATCATCCGCAGACAGACGGGCCGAGCGAGCGGATGATTCAGACGCTTGAGGACATGTTGCATGCAGGTGTTATGGATTTCGAAGGAAGTTGGGACACTTATTTTCCCTTTGATGAGTTTTCCTACAATAACAACTATCATTCGAGTATCGGTATGCCTCCCTTTGAGCTTCTTTATGGGAGAAAGTGTCGAACTCCCATTTGTTGGGGAGAGGTGGGGCAGTGAATGATGGGTGGCACTGAGATAGTGCTGAAGATGACTGAGCAGATTCAACAGGTCAGACAGAGGTTACTGACAGCCCAGAGTAGCCAGAAGAGTTATGCAGATAGGCGACGATCCGAGCTGGAGTTCCAGGTTGGAGATTTTGTACTCCTAAAGGTATCCCCTTGGAAAGGGTGATCCAATTCAGGAAACGGGGCAAGCTGGGGCCCCGATACATCGGTCCTTTCAAAGTGACCGCCAGAGTGGGTAGGGCAGTGTATCGTTTGGAGCTACCTGCAGATTTGAGTCAGATTCATAACACCTACCATGTGTCTCAGTTGAGGAAGTGTGTAGTCGATGAGACATCAGTGGTACCACTAGAGGACATTCAAGTGGATGCGAGCCTGAATTACATTGAGAGACCGATTGTAATCATGGATCGAAAGGTGAAGGTTCTGAGGAACAAAGAGGTACCCCTAGTTCAGGTCCAGTGCCAACATTGGAGAGGGTCCGAGTTGACATGGGAGCCGGAGTCCAAGATGTGAGAGCAGTATCCAGATTTATTTTCAGATCATGTGCCACGTGGGATTAATGACCTACTTGACGAATCCGAGAGCCGACTCGCCGAGTAGATGTTGGGATGAGAAACCCTAAATCCCCGGGTTTGGCGCCTATTTAAAGGCACTTACAGCCTCATTTGCGGCTATGCTTCCCTGAGAGAAACCTTAATCGCCCTTTGAGCTTATTGAGAGAGAGTGTAAGCTAACTTTGAGTATTTTGGTGTATCTTTGGAAGAGAAGAGAAGGATTTCAAGCAAGCAGCAAGAGGAGGCTATTAGATTCGTTGTAATTCATCCAAGAGCTCCTGTTAGAGGTATAAAGTTTGAACCATTCTCATTTGTTTTGATAGATCTCATATTTTTGGAGATTAGGGCTTCTTTTCTATATATTATTGGGGCTTTGAGGCTATTGAGTTCATATGGAAGTTTGGACTTCAGATCTGGACCTTGTGAGGTCCCTAGCATCCAAAGGTCCCTACTTTATTCAGCCTTAATGGAACTCTTGAGTGAAAAACCCTTATTAAAATTTGTTCTTGGCATTTCAAGCCACAAGTGCCATGCATGGACGTAAAGTCTGTGACTTTACGTGATAAATGAGCCTTGAGAGTGTAGATCCATAGTTTGGGAAGGTTTTCTACCTTAAAATCGTCTGATTAGGGAAATAGTATGAATGGACTCGCCGAGTCGGTTAGGGTTTGTCCCGATGAGTTGTCGATGCTGTTACTCGGCAAGTTTGGGGTTAACTCAACGAGCTGGACCATAACAAGGACCTCTGAGTAACAATTGGAGTCGACGAGTCACATGAGTGCACTCAGCGAGTAGGGTCAAACTGGGACTGTTGACTCGAGTAGACTTCTTATGACTTTAGGGTTTGGCCAACATAAGTAATGGAGACCGTGGAGGGGTAAAATAGTCTTTTACCCATTCTATGAGTTAGAGAGAGAATAAGAGAAACTTTTAGGGTATTTGAGTAAGAGTGGGGTATTGATTAGAGATGCTTATCTAATGTGTTAGGCGGAGGCTAGTTCGGAATTTTCGAGTACGTGTCTGTTACTTGCTAGTTTACGAGGTGAGTCTTATCACTATACTTACCAAGAGTGGTATCTTTATGTGATTGAGCTGTTTTATGTGTTTATCTGTGTATTTTAATATTTTGGATTATGTCTTTGTGATTTATGCTGAATATTGCTACTATGAGTTTACTGAGTTGGGACCGGAGGGTTCCACTGAGACACATAGACTAGAGGGTCTTGTTGAGTTACAGCCTAGAGTGGCTAATGAGCTGTGTATAGTATTTTAGGGAACTCACTATGTTTTGTGCTTACCGTGTTATGTGTTATGTGTTTCAAGTACTTCTCAGGATCACCGGAAGGCGCCGACTTGATTGTAGACACACACCGGACATTGTTTTATTATTAAGAGGAACCTAGAGTTTTATATACATTTTTCTTTTGGACATGAGTTTTGATGAATTAACATTTTGGCACTTTGTGGTTTTATTATTAGAATGAATGTGTTTAAAATTAAAAAAATTAGTAAAAAATTTTACGTTGTTACATTCTCTCACTTTGCCCGTCCGGTTGTGGATGGTAGGTTGTGCTCATGTCCCGCCTAGTTCCAAGAGCCTTCTGAAGTGACTGCCAAAATCACGAGGTGAATCTATTGTCTCTATCTGAGATAATAGATATGGGCACACCGTGCATTCGTACTATTTCTTATATATAAGTTCTAGTTAGCTTCTCCATCTTGTCTATTTCTTTGATTGGCAGGAAGTGGGCGGACTTGTTTAATCTGTCAACAATTAACCAAATAGTGTCATGACCACCCGAGTTCTTGGGCAACTTGGTTATGAAGTCCATTGTAATCCGCTCCCACTTCCATTCAAGTATTTCTGGTTTTTAGAGTAAACCTAAGGGCTTTTGATATTCTACCTTGACTTTGGCACAAGTTAGGCACTTGCCCACGTTGGTAGCAATTTCGGCTTTCATGTTTGGCCACCAATAGAGTTTCTTGAGATCCAGATACATCTTATCTAATCCTGGGTGAACAGAGTATCGAGTCTTATGTGCTTCATTCATGACTACGTTTCTATGAACCTTGGGGTCCAGATTCGGTTCATGAATAACGAACTCTGTCTCTATTGATCTTAAAGTTCTTCTCCATTCTTTTTAAGGCTTCACCCACCACATTTTCATGTTTTAAAGCTTCTAGCTGAGCCTCTTTGATTTGTGTGGACATGTGGGAATGGATTTTCATGGTTAATGCCTTCACCCTACGACCTGAGTACTCCTTTTGACTAAGGGCATCAGTTACTACATTGGCTTTACCTGGATGATAGCGAATTTTGCATTCGTAATCATTGAGTAGCTCTACCAATCATCGCTGTCTCATGTTAAGTTCTTTCTGATCGAAGATATGTTGAAGGCTTTTGTGGTCGGTGAAGATGGTGCACTTGGTACCATAATGGTAATGTCTCTAGATTTTTAGTACGAAGACTACTGCTCCCAATTCAAGATTGTGAGTAGTGTAGTTGACTTTGTGTGGCATAAGCTGTATCGAGGCATAGGCAATAACATTTTCGCACTGCATAAGCACACAACCTAGCCCGTAGTTGGATGCATTGCAGTACACAACAAAATCCTTTGTCCCTTTTGGAAGAGACAAGATTGGTGCGCTGCACAGGGCTTGCTTCAGTCTTTGAAATGCAATGTCTTGTTTCTCTCCCCAGCTAAAAGTTACACCCTTCTAAGTCAGGGCAGTAAGAGGTTTAGCAATTCTGGAGAAGTTTTGTATGAATCTGCGGTAGTAGCCAGCAAGACCCAAGAATTGATGAATTTCTGTGGGCGTTCTCGGTGCTGACCAATTATTGATTGCCTTTAATTTTGAAGGGTCCATGTGTATGCCTTCTTCGCTAACTACGTGACTAAGGAAAGTCACCTTCCTAATCCAAAACTCGCAATTAGAGAATTTTGCGTATAGCTTCTCAAGTGTTGACTATGTTCTTCCTTGCTTCGTGAATAGATAAGTATATCATCTATGAATACTATCACAAATTTGTCTAGGAAAGAACGACACACCCGATTCATTAAGTCCATGAACACAACGAGTGTGTTGGTTAGACCAAAGGGCATCACCACAAACTCATAGTGACCATACCGAGTTTGAAATGTTGTCTTGGGAATATCACTCTCCTGGACTCGTAATTGATGGTACCCTGATCTCAGGTCTATCTTTGGGAAGTAGCTCGCTCCTTAGAGTTGGTCAAACATATCGTCTATTCTGGGTAGAGGGTAGCGGTTCTTAATGGTGAGTTTGTTTAGTTCACGGTAGTCTATGCACATTTGGAAAGATCCATCCTTGTTCTTCACGAACAAGACCGATGCTCCCCAAGGTGAGAATCTTGGTCTAATGAATCCCTTACTGAGCAGTTCGTTTAGTTCGCTAGATAATTCCTGCATTTTTTATGGTGCTAGACGATAAGGGGATTTAGCTACGAGGCTAGCTCCAGGAATTAATTCGATTCGGAACTCGACTTGGCGTTAGATAGGAACTCCTGGAAGATCTTCAGGAAAGATATCAGGAAAGTTGCAGACTTCGGGGATGCTCTTGAGGTCTTTAGCTTCTTGTTTTTCGTTAACTACATGAGCTAGGAATGCGTGACACTCCTTTCGCAGATACCTTGGGCTTTGATGCACGAAATCATGCGAAGGTTCATGCTAAGTTTGTCGCCATAGATAACGAGGGCTTCGCCATTTAGCATATTGAGGCGAATGGCTTTTTCGTAACAAAAGATATCAACACATTTAAGACTTAGCCAATCCATTCCGATGATGACATCGAAGCTTTTTATGGAGACCGACATAAGATCGATTGAAAAGGAATAGTCATTTAGAGTGAGGGTGCATCCTATGAATACGTCATTAGTGCTCTCTTTCTTCCGATTAGCCATCTCGACGGTGAATGTTTCATTTAGTGGTTGGGATTTGTGTTTGAGTTAGTGCTTGAATTTATGACTAACAAAACTCCTTTCTGCGCCACTATCAAAGAGAATGCATGCATAAGAGTTGTTGAGGAGGAACGTACCCGTGACTACGGTGGGATCTACAACTGCCTCCTCTTGGCCCATGGCTAGAACTCTCCTTGTGTTGCCAGCATCTCTTGCCTAAGGGCAATTCCTCTTATAGTGTCTGGTTTCATCGTGTGACAACCCGATATTTCAACTCCTTGTAATGACCTAGATGGGTCAAGTATTGTAACCACTTTTGAGTAATAAAATTTACTTTCATAACAAAATGAACAAATAGTTCTATTTAAATTTCCTTCTATGTTTAAAATGTCTTTAAACCATGATCGTACGTAAAAAGAACGCCCAAATCCGACTTCATATATCGAAGTTATGATTTTTCCAAGTTCAGCTTAGCAACAGACAGCTAAAAACTCGAATCAGAGATCGAGCGACTTTTGGCCGGAATGACCTAAACGAGAATCGAAGGTCTCGACAATGGTATTTCAGCGGTAAAAAGTCTGGCAAAAACCGACGTCAGATAAAGAAGTTATGAATTTTTGAAGAAATTCCTTAAACACGATGAGTTATAAAATAAATAATAAAAATAATTTCGGAATTTGCCAACGGAGTCTAAACGAAAGTTGTAGAGCGTAGTCTCACCTACACGTGGATATAAAGACCATCAAAAACGGAGTTCGTATGAAAAAGATATGAATTTTTGAAGTTTATTAAATAAATTATATATTTATTTAATTCAAAATTCGGACCTTATCCGAAGAGGGGTCAGCGTCCTCATCCGAGGTACGCACTGCGTACCCCTGTACGCCCTGCGTACCCGAGAGACTTGGCCTCTGATCGTCCACGTCGCCCTATCCGAGGCTTCCGACCCGTCCGACCCGCCCATCCGACCGACCCGTCCGACCCGCTGTCCCATCCGACCCGCCGTCCCATCCGACCCGCCTCCCCACCGATCCGTCCCATCCGAAGCCGAGGCAGTCGAGGCTTCGGTCATGCATGACGTACGTGTACGCGCTGCGTACGAGCGTACGCCCCGCGTACCGAGGCGGTTCAGCCTTCCTATAAATAGAATGCGAGGGCTTCCGAGAAAAATGCTCATTTCTCTCCTTTCTCTCACAATCTTGCCTCATTTTCCGTGCCCGTTCAAACCCGAAGCTCTGGTCTTTTTGCTCAAGTCCCGATGGTCGATTTTACTCCTGAGATTCCCGAGAATCCCGAGAAAAATCCGTTTCCCGAGACGAAACTCTGCCCGGTTTTCCACCTCGCTATCTTCAAACTTTCAAGTGAGTTCATACCCCTTAATTTACCTTTTAAATATTCTCTAAATTCTTTTATATGCTTTCAAGGGGGGATTACAAGTAAAACACACGAGTATTATCGTGTGTTACATAAACAATTATTTTATGTGCTTTTATATATCCAAATCGCATGTGATTTACAAACTTTTAAGGAACTTTCATATATATAACATATGTTAAAATAGCATTCTATCTTTTGAAATATAAATTTGTTGTAATGCATGTATAAACTAAACTTTTCTTAGATTATTCTTGTCTATCTTAGACTCTACACCAAAAATCTATGCTTTCATAAACAAATGATTCCTTTTTTAGGTATTTCTAAACAAACGAGACACACTTTTAGAAAACTATAATATGTATAGTTTTACGAACAAATTTCTAACTCTTATGTACTAGAAACATGAATTTCAAGAAGTTTACTTTCGTATACAAGAACAAACGTAACATTTTAACAAGTAGATCTGTTTTTATACCACGGTTTTGTGAGACGCTAACTTCACGTACATTTGAGTACACATTTCAAGTCCTGTATTATATACCAGAATCCCTTGGAGGGGGAGCATGGTGTTTGTGTATAGATCTATACGGGCTTGACAACCCGCGCCCTGACTGTTAGCTGCAGTCCACCGTTTGGGGTGACAAACGTCATAACATTCCAACGCCTGAAGAACGTTGTGTATAGGCATTCCGAGTCAATAGTATGGTTATAAAACTCACATGGGGTATTAAAAATGCATTGATTTACAAGGTTTTCAAAACACATTGGTTATTTTACACTTACATACATTTTGGAAACAAACATTGGTCTTGAGAGAAGGCTACTTTTATACTAGTAGAAAATATAGGATTTTCTAAATACAAACAAACAAAGACAAAACATTTCATTTCATACAAACATTGTCACTTAAATACTTATGAAACTCACCAGCTTAAATGCTGATCTACTCTTTCAAAATTACTTGTATGTCCCAGGAAATCAGTAATTTCAGGTATTCATTACGCTTTTGATGAAGGGATGCTGCGGCGCCAGTTTAATCTCGTATTTTTGACATCATATTGTAATTGGTTTTGAACATGTAACTTTTGACAAATGTAAACTTTCAATTATATATATGATGGTTGTATTGCTTTCTTTACTATGTATTCAATTGTTACGTTACCACATGAAGTCATCCGCCCCCGAACGTTTCCGCCGTTCAGGTTTGGGGGTGTGACAGATTGGTATCAGAGCAATGTTTATAGTGAACTAAGTATATCGAACCACATAAGATATACAAACTATAAATGCTTAAGGGACTAATACTCTCTGACAAAACATTTTTCTTTTTACGCTTAAACAGCGTTACGTTTAACTTAAATTGATAGTTCATTTAAGTACAATTACATGCATACAACAAATTATTTTCATGATATCTAACTATACAACAAGTATTTAGACAAGTTGACACTACGATTAAGACTCTATATATGTAATCAGATTTGGGACAAATATAGCGTGATCAACTATATTTGCCCGAGATTGGACCAACGTATATCGAGGAATGATCGTAGTAAGCAACAAGTCAAACCTTACCAAACCATTACAAGAATCAAACACAAGAATTAAAATACTATAGGAGTATTTGCTATCTAAACTAGTTTAACTTACATGTTTTGAATGTTTCGACTTTATTCAATTCTTATAACCCTATTTCTCGTACAGTCAAATGGCTGGATTTCACCACCCTGGCGACCCCTACTTTCCCAACCAAGGCAACGGAGGATGGATCGAAGATGATCCCGAAGAGGACGAGGAACCCATAGAAGTGGGTGATGACTCCGGTACCGACTCAGAGCCGGAAGTTATCAATCCACCACCCATTCAACCTCCCGTCTTCGTAAGGAACTTTCAAGGACCGACTCCCATCTGGGGAAGTCACCTCCACCATTGGAGCCAACAGCAAAACCTACGCCCTCCCTACGGCATGTGCCGGGACTTCTATGATGTCCGTGGCGGAGGTTCGGCTGATCGAGCACTCCCGGTAATGGTGGGTAAGTTAGCCAATCAGTCCTATCAGTCCGGAGTTCAAGCTAGCCGACTCCGGGATGTCAACGTGGAAGTACAGGTTCACACTTCTGACATCCGTAGGCTGGACAAGATACAAGACAATGCTCAACTCCAAAACGAAGCATTTCAAGCGCAAATGATTGCATCCCTCACTGAACTGAGGGAACAGCAAGCCGCTTTTGATAGGCGTCTAATGGAGTCGAAGCAATCAGATGCGGAGTCAAGCTCCAAGCACAACCTACGTCGCAAGTAGTGCTTGTCAAAGACTCAAATTTTGTTATAGCTTAGGACATCGGCTAAAAGTCTTTAAATTTCTCGAACTTTGTAATCGGAGACCCTTATAGGGGTCAAATTTTCATGATCGTTGTAACAACTTTTATATTAATATAAGTGACACTATTACTACTATGTTAAGTATTTCGTTCGAACCTTGAATGGTCTTTGTGAAACCAAATACTTGTTTCATACCTTCAGTCTTACAAATAACTTTCATTCTTCTATTTTAAGACTCATACTATCATCTGTTGTTGAACTATAGCGATTCAGTTCATGAGACACATACATTTTCTATTCTACGAAATTCTTATCCTTGTCTTTTCAACCTATAGTTGAAGGATGCCTCCGCGTAGGAACCCAAGGCGAAACAACGGTGGGGAAACACCTATACCACCACCACCTCCACCACCCCAATTTGATGCTGTTATGTTCCAAGCAGCAGTCACCGCAGCGGTGGCAGCTGCCATGTCACAGATCAATAACTCGAGTACTAATGGCTCCGGATCTGGCACACACCCATCCAACCATGGCGAGAGTTATGGACCACCCCGAGAATGTACCTATAAGGACTTCACTAATGCCAAGCCCCGGATGTTTTATGGAACTGGTGGTGTGATGGCCCTGAGACAGTGGATTGAAAGGACGGAGGCAGTCTTTGAAATCTGCTCTTGTCCCGAGCACAGCAAAGTCAAATTTGCAACTTTCACCCTTATTGATAAAGCTTTAACTTGGTGGAATGGCCACGTTAAAGTACTTACCCTAATCGTGGCAAGCTCCATAAGCTGGGAGAGCCTGAAAGCCATGATGATGAGAGAATACTGCCCACGGGGAGAGATTCAAAAGCTAGAACACGAACTATGGACTCTCGGAATGGTTGGTATCGACATCGTTACTTATACCAACAGATTCTGCGAGCTGGCAATCCTTTGTCCAGATATGATTGCTCCCGAGAGCAAGAAAATAGAAAGGTACATCTGGGGACTGACGCCCCAAATACGATCAAGTGTGTTAGCTTCCAAACCTGACACCTTTGAAAGTGCTAAGGAACTGGCACAATCTCTGATTGACTACGGAGGTCATCAGAACTCAACCACTTCTGCACGAGAACCACAGAAAGGAAACAACAACAACAACAACAACAACAACAACAACAATAGCAGGAAGAGAGTGTGGAATAAAGGGAAGGGTGGGTCTTCCCAGGAATCCGCAAAGAAACAACTGGTTTCAGTGAATGCTGCCACTGTACCTACTACAACTCCTACAAATACCTACCCAACAAAGCCTTATGCAGGTAACCTCCCAAAGTGCACCAAATGCAATTACCACCACCATGGACCTTGTCGGGAAATACAGTGCGCCAACTGCAACAGGAAGGGACACACAACCCGTTTCTACAAGGACCCCGCAAAGCCGATCACTCAAGTTCCCGGTGCGGGTGTAGGGCAGACTTGCTACGGTTGTGGCGAGGTGGGCCACTACAAGAGGAACTGTCCTAAGGCAGCAGGCACCGGAGGTGTGGGACGAGTTTTGGCAATAGGCCACGACGAAGCTGTAGCTGACCCAACTATAGTTGCTGGTACGTTCCTTCTCGATAATTCATATGCATGCATATTATTCGATAGTGGAGCGGAGAGAAGCTTCGTGAGTCAAAATTTTATTCATTTACTCAAACCTAAACCTAGCAAGTTAGAAAAATCATTCACGGTAGAGATGGCCAATGGAAAAACCGAAAACACTAACTGCATATACATGGGTTGTACGTTAACTTTAGACGGCCATTCTTTTCCAATCAATCTCATGCCGGTCCAAATTAAAAGTTTCGACGTCATAGTCGGCATGGATTGGTTGAGTCTTCTTCGCGCCGACATCATGTGCTTTGAAAAAGCACTTCGTCTTAACCTCCCTAACAACGAAACATTAGTTATCTACGACGACAAATCTAGTACAAACCTTCGCATCATTTCGTGCATCCAAGCTCGAAAGTGCTTGCGGAAGGATTGTCGAGCATTCCTAGCGCACATCGTTGATACAAGTCAAGAACTGAAGGACATCAAGAACATCTCGGTAGTACGCGACTTATTGATATCTTTCCAAAAGAACTACCAGGATTACCACCGCAACGCCAAGTCGAGTTCAGAATCGATTTAGTTCCAGGAGCTACCCCAATAGCGAAGTCGCCTTATCGTCTCGCACCAGCAGAGATGCAGGAACTTTCCAGTCAACTTAATGAACTCCTTCAAAAAGGATTCATAAGACCAAGTTTCTCACCTTGGGGAGCACCGGTCTTGTTTGTAAAGAAGAAAGACGGATCGTTCCGTATGTGCATCGACTACAGAGAGCTGAACAAACTTACTGTCAAGAACTGCTATCCTCTACCCCGTATTGACGACCTTTTCGATCAACTTCAAGGAGCGAACTACTTCTCCAAAATAGATCTACGATCCGGATATCACCAATTATGAGTTCTAGAGGGGGAAATTCCAAAGACAGCTTTCCAAACTCGTTATGGACACTACGAATTCGTAGTGATGCCGTTCGGATTAACCAATGCACCAGCAGTATTTATGGACCTAATGAATAGGGTATGCCGCCCTTACTTGGATCAGTTTGTCATCGTCTTTATCGATGATATACTTATCTACTCTCGAAGTGAGGAAGAGCATAGTCAGCACCTACGAAAAGTCCTAGAAACACTGCGAACGGAGAAACTCTATGCGAAGTTCTCTAAATGCGAATTTTAGATTCGAAGAGTCGAATTTTTAGGCCATGTTGTTAGCGAGAAAGGTATACACGTGGACCCCTCCAAAATTAAGGCCATTGAGAACTGGTCGGCACCCAAAACACCTACATAAATTCGTCAATTTCTAGGTCTCGTTGGCTACTATCGCAGATTCATAAAGAACTTCTCTAGCATTGCGAAACCTCTTACTACATTAACCTAGAAAGGCGTGGCCTTTGGCTGGGAAGCAAAACAAGAGAAGGCATTCCAGACGCTAAAACAGGCCTTGTGCACCGCACCGATACTGTCCCTCCCCGAACGGATAGAAGACTTCGTAGTGTATTGTGATGCGTCAAATGAAGGACTTGGTTGTGTTCTTATGCAGAGAGGGAAGGTTATTGCTTATGCCTCCCGGCAGCTTAAGACACACGAAGTAAACTATACGACACATGATCTTGAGTTAGGAGCAGTGGTATTTGCTCTGAAGATCTGGAGGCACTACTTATACGGAACAAAGAGTACTATTTTCACCGATCACAAGAGCCTTCAATGCATTTTCGATCAAAAGGAACTCAACATGCGACAACGACGATGGGTTGAGTTACTAAATGACTACGAATGCGAAATTCGTTATCATCCGGGCAAGGCCAACGTAGTAGCTGACGCCCTCAGTCGAAAAGAATACACTGGTCGGAAGGTCAAATCTCTGACTATGACTATCCATTCCCACTTATCCACACAAATTAAGGAGGCACAAATGGAAGCTTTGTAACCTGAAAATGTGGCGGGTGAATCCCTGCGAGGAATGGAAAAGAATCTAGAAGTCAAGGGTGGCGGAGCCTACTATCTCATGGACCGAATCTGGACCCCGAAACATGGTGGTTTCAGAAACGTAGTCATGACCGAAGCTCACAACTCAAGGTATTCCGTTCACCCGGGTTAAGATAAAATGTATCTGGATCTTAAGAAACTGTACTGGTGGCCTAACATGAAAGCAGAAATTGCTACCTTCGTGAGTAAATGTCTTACTTGCGCTAAGGTTAAGGTCGAGTATCAGAAACCGTCAGGATTACTACAACAACCAAAGATACCAGAATGGAAATGGGAGCGGATTACTATGGACTTCATAACCAAGTTACCCAAGACGACAAGTGGACTCGATACCATATGGGTCATTGTCGACAGATTGACCAAATCCGCGCATTTCCTACCCATCAAGGAGACTGACAAAATGGAGAAGCTTACAAGAACTTACTTAAGGGAAGTAGTGCGACTGCATGGTGTTCCGATATCCATTATCTCCGATCGAGATAGTAGATTCACTTCAAGATTCTGGCAGTCACTACAAAGTTCCCTAGGAACTAGGCTAGACATGAGTACAGCCTACCACCCACAAACAGACGGACAAAGTGAGAGAACGATACAAACTTTAGAAGATATGCTGAGAGCCTGTGTGATTGACTTTGGAAAGGCATGGGATATCCATTTACCCCTTGTCGAATTTTCATACAACAATAGTTATCATACAAGCATAAAGGCTGCTCCGTTTGAAGCCCTCTATGGTCGAAAGTGCAGATCCCCTCTGTGCTGGACTGAAGTTGGCGATACCCAGTTAGCTAGAGGAAGAGTTCCTGAAAGAACTCTCACCGGTCCGGAAATCATACGAGAAACGACAGAGAAGATCGTTCAGATTCGTGAACGATTGAAAGCCTCTAGAGACCGACAGAAAAGCTACGCTGACCAAAGGAGGAAACCTTTGGAATTCCAGGTAGGAGACCACGTCTTATTAAAGGTCTCACCGTGGAAGGGTTTAATACGCTTTGGAAAGCGTGGGAAACTAAATCCAAGATACATAGGGCCTTTCGAGATTCTTGCCAGAATCGGCCCTGTGGCTTACAAGCTTAACCTACCGCGCGAACTTAGTAACATCCATCCAACCTTCCACGTCTCAAACTTGAAAAAGTGTTTGTCCGATGAGACTCTTGTTATTCCACTCGACGAGATCGAGATCAACGAGAGCCTCAACTTTGTGGAAGAACCGGTAGAAATCATGGACCGAGAGGTCAAACAAACAAAACAAAGTCGCATACCCATCGTGAAGGTTCGCTGGAACGCCAAGCGAGGACCTGAATTCACATGGGAACGCGAAGATCAGATGAAACAAAAGTACCCTCATCTCTTTCATGTTCACTAGTATCTTTACTACTTTAAATTTTGGGACGAAATTCTCTCTAACGGGGGGATGATGTGACAACCCGATATTTCAACTCCTTGTAATGACCTAAATGGGTCAAGTATTGTAACCACTTTTGAGTAATAAAATTTACTTTCATAATAAAATGAACAAATAGTTCTATTTAAATTTCCTTCTATGTTTAAAATGTCTTTAAACCATGATCGTACGTAAAAAGAACGCCCAAATCCGACTTCATATATCGAAGTTATGATTTTTCCAAGTTCAGCTTAGCAACAGACAGCTAAAAACTCGAATCGGAGATCGAGCGACTTTTGGCCGGAATGACCTAAACGAGAATCGAAGGTCTCGACAATGATATTTCAGCGGTAAAAAGTCTGGCAAAAACCGACATCAGATAAAGAAGTTATGAATTTTTGAAGAAATTCCTTAAACACGATGAGTTATAAAATAAATAATAAAAATAATTTCGGAATTTGCCAACGGAGTCTAAACGAAAGTTGTAGAGCGTAGTTTCACCTACGCGTGGATATAAAGACCATCGAGAACGGAGTTCGTATGAAGAAGACATGAATTTTTGAAGTTTATTAAATAAATTATATATTTATTTAGTTCAAAATTCGGACCTTATCTGAAGAGGAGTCAGCGTCCTCATCCGAGGTACGCGCTGCGTACCCCTGTACGCCCTGCGTACCTAAGAGACTTGGCCTCTGATAGTCCACGTCGCCCTATCCGAGGCTTCCGACCCGTCCGACCCGCCCATCCGACCGACCCGTCCGACCCGCTGTCCCATCCGACCCGCCTCCCCACCGATCCGTCCCATCCGAAGCCGAGGCAGTCGAGGCTTCGGTCATGCATGACGTACGTGTACGCGCTGCGTACGAGCGTACGCCCCGGGTACCGAGGCGGTTCAGCCTTCCTATACATAGAATGCGAGGGCTTCCGAGAAAAATGCTCATTTCTCTCCTTTCTCTCACAATCTTGCCTCGTTTTCCGTGCCCGTTGAAACCCGAAGCTCTGGTCTTTTTGCTCAAGTCCCGAGGGTCGATTTTACTCCCGAGATTCCCGAGAATCCCGAGAAAAATCCGTTTCCCGAGACGAAACTCTGCCCGGTTTTCCACCTCGCTATCTTCAAACTTTCAAGTGAGTTCATACCCCTTAATTTACCTTTTAAATATTCTCTAAATTCTTTTATATGCTTTCAAGGGGGGATTACAAGTAAAACACACGAGTATTATCGTGTGTTACATAAACAATTATTTTATGTGCTTTTATATATCCAAATCGCATGTGATTTACAAACTTTTAAGGAACTTTCATATATATAACATATGTTAAAATAGCATTCTATCTTTTGAAATATAAATTTGTTGTAATGCATGTATAAACTAAACTTTTCTTAGATTATTCTTGTCTATCTTAGACTCTACACCAAAAATCTATGCTTTCATAAACAAATGATTCCTTTTTTAGGTATTTCTAAACAAACGAGACACACTTTTAGAAAACTATAATATGTATAGTTTTACGAACAAATTTCTAACTCTTATGTACTAGAAACATGAATTTCAAGAAGTTTACTTTCGTATACAAGAACAAACGTAACATTTTAACAAGTAGATCTGTTTTTATACCACGGTTTTGTGAGACGCTAACTTCACGTACATTTGAGTACACATTTCAAGTCCTGTATTATATACCAGAATCCCTTGGAGGGGGAGCATGGTGTTTGTGTATAGATCTATACGGGCTTGACAACCCGCGCCCTGACTGTTAGCTGCAGTCCACCGTTTGGGGTGACAAACGTCATAACATTCCAACGCCTGAAGAACGTTGTGTATAGGCATTCCGAGTCAATAGTATGGTTATAAAACTCACATGGGGTATTAAAAATGCATTGATTTACAAGGTTTTCAAAACACATTGGTTATTTTACACTTACACACATTTTGGAAACAAACATTGGTCTTAAGAGAAGGCTACTTTTATACTAGTAGAAAATATAGGATTTTCTAAATACAAACAAACAAAGACAAAACATTTCATTTCATACAAACATTGTCACTTAAATACTTATGAAACTCACCAGCTTAAATGCTGATCTACTCTTTCAAAATTACTTGTATGTCCCAGGAAATCAGTAATTTCAGGTATTCATTACGCTTTTGATGAAGGGATGCTACGACGCCAGTTTAATCTCGTATTTTTGACATCATATTGTAATTGCTTTTGAACATGTAACTTTTGACAAATGTAAACTTTCAATTATATATATGATGGTTGTATTGCTTTCTTTACTATGTATTCAATTGTTACGTTACCACATGAAGTCATCCGCCTCCGAACGTTTCCGCCGTTCAGGTTTGGGGGTGTGACACACCGCACCCATAACAAGCCTGGCCTATTCCAGCTCCGGAGGTATGGGCATTATGTTGTACAGGTGTCTTGCAGAAGCGGGTTGTATGCCCTTCTTGTTGCAGCTAGTGCATTGCAATTCCCGACAAGGTCTGTGATGATGGAAGTTGCAATTGTCGCTCTCCGTCGTATCTACCGGTAGGTGCTTAAGTAGTGGGTACAGCAGCAGGAATGGTAGCAGCATGGACTGCCACTGTTTGCTATTTCTTGGAGGGTTCCTGCAAAGATTGGCCATTCTGCTTGTTCCCGAACTTCTTCTTTCCACTACCTCTTTTCGGTGGTTTGGGAGCGGCTGCTATGGGGTTTTGGCGATCCCCATAATCCACCAAGGTTTGTGCCAGATGTTTGAGTTATATTGTTGTAAGTTTCATATAACCATGCTTGATATGACCTAGTGACCTCTACGATGTTATTCAAGCATCTGAAAAGTTATGAGATTTGTCACCCCATGCCTGCCGGCCTAATTGTAGCTAGTAGTTCAGGTGTGGGATTGTCAGTCCTGTGTAGATCTATACAAAAATATCACGCTCTCCCTTTAGGAGACTCTGGTTATACTGTATAGATTTAGTTCCGTACCCTACTAGATACAAATTGAAGTAGTGCCTCACAACCCTGTATTAAGTAGTTTACGTGTAGTGTTGTCGTATTCTCTTGTATTGGAAACTGTATGTATAACCTTGTTGTAGTGTACTTTGTAATGTAAAATAATTATACTTAAATAATTATTTTAGTAGTGTATACTTGTATCAATGTATTAGAGTAGTGTTTCCCAAACTATACCTATTATAATTTGAATAATTGTTATTGTTCTGCATATTGTATTTAGTAAAATGGTGTAGTGATTCGTAAACTATATCAATTATAGTTTAACTTTAATGTTTTGTAGTGTATTGAGAGCATATGCAATCTAATCATATGAAAGTAAAATTACCCGTATGTTCGACATGTTACAAAAGGGTTAAAAAATATACGAATATTTTTAGGAAATGTAGCGAATACTTGGTTTGGGATCAATTGCAAAGGTTTTAAAACTGCTTAAAAATGTTTGTACAAAAACACAAAAGTCATTGTGTTTTACTTGTATTCCTCCCCCCCCCCCAAAAAAAAAAAACATAAAAATATTAAAAATGTAGGGGGTATGAACTCACCTTAAATGTGCGTTAACTTGAATTAGCGAGTTGTAGAGACGACCCTCGGGTAAGCATACATGTGAATAACGTTATCCTAAAAATAATTATGTTCGACGTCGTATTTAAATTAATAAGATATTAATTTAAATAATAAATTAAATAATATTGGAAATAATAATTAAGTGTTAAACAACACTTTAATCATGTACGAACTACTTACAATAATTATATGAAATTGTTTGGAATGTTAAAATGGGTGTTTTAGTGGAAAAATGGAGTTTTCGGTTGGGCATAAGTGTTTTCGGTTGGATCTTGGTGTTCTTGAGTGAATGTTTAAAGATTTAAAGATCTTATGAACGTTCTTGGGGAATTGGTTGAAGATTTGATGATTCTGGGGACAAACTATGAAGGTAAGTTATAATATCATAAATCAACTTAAGACTTAGGCTACATTTACATATTAGCTTATAAATATGTCCTTGAGATAATAGAGGATATATATATATATATACATACATACATACATACATACATACATACATACATAAGTATCGAAATGTAGTTTTAGACTCTTATTTAATTGAGAATGACGGGTTGTTACAGAAGAAAAGGCCAGTTGAGGAGAGAGGTCATCCAAGGAGGATACAGAAGGCTCAGAGACAAGGGCCATATGAGGAGCAGGCTCGGTTTAGACGAAGGGCAAAGTGTGCATTGGAAAAGGACCATAATTTTAAGGGGCCCATTTTTAAAAAAATAGTATATATAGTTTTCAGCCCAATCCAACAATCTAAATGCAAACCAGTCCATGATCATCTGCCATCGCGTATGGGAGAAGGCACAAGGCACATCGAGTATTGGTATTTGATGAACAGAAGCCAGAAGCATCACATCGTCTCTAAAAAAGAGATCACCAACAAGACAAGTTAGTGATAAGCCGACAACAATTCAGCCACATCGAGTCATCGACTTAGCATTCAGCATGACAACAAGGGTCGATTATCTTATCTCCTACTAATCATGTAATACCGTAATAGTCTAATAGATTATGATTTATGTGAAACTGAGGATTATCAGTTCATAAATGTCAATTGCATACTTGAATGATTCATATAATAGTTTATTGTCACTACAGAAATCACTCAATCAGTTTAATATAATGTTGAATGTATGAAAATATGAAATCTTATTTGTAATCACTAATCGATTGCTGAATTGCTGAGATTATTACTATTAGAAACTAAAATAGTTATTACTATTACTCTATTAGAAATTAAATTCTGATAGTAATTGAATTCTGAAATAGTGAAATAGATTGTTGATTTTAATTGTAAAATTGTATCAGAAATCAGAATCTGATTTCTTGGTTTAGTGAAATATTACTCCATTGTTGATGTTAATGGTTCTTGGTTTAGTGAATATTGGAATATTACTCTAGTACTCTATTGTTACTAGATTATGTTAACTGTAAAATTTTTTATCAAAAATCAGGTTATGTAATTATCAGATTTTCAAATTATGTTTATTGTAATTACGTGAATGTTGAAAGTTGAAAACTTGAAACTAATGAACTTGTAATGATGAAGTCTAAACAACCATCTGGTTGTCAAAAACGTAAAAAGAGAAAACTAGATGAAGAAAAGAGAAAGGATGGTGTTGGTACTCTAGATGTGTTTATCCATAGACAACCTGTTGAAGAGCATGTTGAAGAGAACATTGAAGAGCATGTTGATGGGCAAGAGCATGTAGAAGTAGAATAGGTAGAAGAGTAAGAGCCCATTAAAGAGCTTGTTGATATATATGATCCAAGAAGATGGGAAAACTTAATTATGATGAGATTAAACTTTTGGTCGAGAAAGGTCCTAAAAGAGATAAGAGTATTATGTATGGTCCCTATGATAAATTTGGTAGAAGATTTTCTACAGATTTATATATAAGAACTTTATCAAATTTGGAGAAGTGAGATAGAGAATGGATAATATATTCGAAAGAGCTAGACGTAGTATTTTGTTTTTGTTGTTAAGTGCTTAGAAAATGAATTTCGAAAGGTAAATTGGATGGTGAAGGTTATGCAGATTGGCACCATGTTACCACTAGGGTTAAAAAACACAAAATTTCATTGGAGAATCTTACAAATAGGAATAAGTGGTTGGGTATGCGTAAAAGATTAAACTTGAACGAAACAATTGATAAAGTTCAATACGAGCAATTCAAGAAAGAAAGAGATTACTAGAAACAAGTCCTTTTGCGAATTATTGTAGTAGTGAAGTTTCCTATTAAACATAATTTAGCATTTCGTGGATCCAATGAAAAGTTGTATAAAAAAGCTAACTATAACTTGTATTTTTTTGTTCCATTTCCACCAAATACCATTTTATTAATTATTATGACTGATTGGTGATTCCACTTCTTATTTATTAACTGTATTTAACAGGTAATGGAAAATTTTTGGGTGTCATTGAAATGTTGGAAGAGTTTGACCCGATTATCAAACAACATGTGCGGCGGATCATAAGTGACGGGCTGCATGTACATTATCTTGACCACATATATAATCGAAAACGAAGTAATATCTTTGATAACTCAAAAAAAAAAAAAAGAACTTATCAAGAAGATAAAGGAAGCAAACTACTACTCAATCATACTTGATTGTACTCTCGATTCAAGTCACCAAGAACAAATGAACATAATAGTGAGGTATTTAAAGTTATCATATAATTCTGCTACTATCGAGGAGTCCTTTTTAGGGTTTTTGAACGTTGATGATACCTCCAAAAAATGACTATTTGATATTACACATGAGGAGTTAAAGTCTCTTGGTCTTGAAATTGATGATATACGTGGTCAAGGCAATGATAATGGAGCAAACATGACAGGAAAACACCAAGGAGTGCAAAAGAGATTTTTAGATATAAATCCTAGAGCATTTTACACTCTTTGTGGTTTTCATTCACTTAATTTAACATTATTTTGTATGGCTAACAAGTGTATTGAAGGAAAGAGATTTTTTGGATTCATCCAACATATTTATACTATCTTTGCAAATTCTACTAAGAGGTGGGAAACTTTGAAAGATAATGTTAAGGCTTGGAGTCTTAATTCATTGTGTCAAACTCGTTGGGAAAGCCATGTTGAGAGTGTAAAGGCTATTAAACTGCAACTTGTGGGTGTACGGGAAGCTTACTTCAAGTTGGAGAAAAGATAATGCTTTTGTGGAAATATTGGATCAATACCCATTTCAATAGCAATCTCATTAGCTTCTGCAATCTCTTTTGAAAAAGCAGTTTCTCCATAATCCTTGAAGCACCCAATCAATTTGTTTATTTTTGTAATATCATTATCAAGATGAATATCCTTTAATTGTAACTTCTTACTCACAATATTCACATGGTTTAGTACTTCATACCATATAACAGTTGATACCAAAAATTCAAAGTCACCAAGTTCTTATACATTGTTGATCAAGCTATTTCTTCTCTTGAGACAAGATTTGAACAATTCAAAAAGTATGACAAAGTATTTGGTTTTTTATTCCACATAATTTGAGGGGAATTGAAGATAAAAATCTTAAGTCGTATTGTCATCGTCTTGATAAAGCACTCAAGTTTGAAGAAAGGTTGGATATTGATGATGAGGAACATTATATGGAGTTGAAATTATTTGAGACATTGAGAACCAACGGATTTACCAACCCTAAAGATGTTTTGAAGTTTTTGAAAGAACTCGATTATTTTCCGAATGCAAGCATTACATATAGAATATTGTTGACTATTCCAGTAACGGTCGCATTACAGAAAGGAGTTTTTCGAAATTGAAGTTTGTGAAATCTTACTTACGCTCTATAATGACCCAATAAAGACTTAGCAGTTAAGCGATGATATCTATCGAGAATGAAATCTTAAAGAGTATAGACTACGAAGAGTTGATCAACCAATTTGCTATCAAGAATGCCAGGAGAGCTACACGGATCGTCGTTTAGCTATTACGATATGTAATTACTCATTAAAATACTATGGTTTTGTTATGTTTATTGCTATAAAGTTTATTGTCATTTTAATAAAAAAATAGTTTATGTAATTTAATTCTTTACAAGGCTTTTTTTATCTGCCTTGTCCTGAGCATTTAAATCCTTAGGACTGACCCTAATGATTATGGAACCGAGGGTAATCCAGTCCGATGACTGTGGATCTGTATGCATGCTTTTATACCTTTTGTTATTTGTGGTATTCTAGGGGGACACACTAAGCTTTGACTTACAGTTTGGTTTCATGGTTTCATGTACATCAGATGATGGGTGCAAGACGAATGCGTGATCGTACACATCATCCTTGGATTCATGTTGAGAGATATTTTTGGATACTCTGATTTTTATGACTATGTTTTGGAAATATTGTTTTATATGACTTGTGGTTTATAAAATAATTTTTGAAAAATAAAATTTTTTACCATGATTTTTGAGACGTTACACTAGACACTTGCACATGATGGTAGCGTCAATGTCAAAAGCTACTACACGTAGTGAAAGGAATTTTTGAGGTTGTTACTTAGAAAGGGAAAAATATCCAAGTAGTTGATTTGGAGAAAATAACTTGCATATGCATTAAATGAGAGGTATACAAATATCCTTGTTCTCATGTTCCCGATGTGTATGCTTGTCTTTCGTTAAATAATTGTTAATATACTAAACAATATTACTCAATTGTTAAGTATTCAACTACTTGGGCTTATAAGTTTTCCCTAGTTCCACATGAAACATATTGGTAGAGACAAATATTCGAAAAATGCTTCCAAATTCAAAGTTGAAACGAAACGAAAAAGACCGTCTTCGCTCGACAAGACTACAAAATGGAATGAACATCATAAAATGAAAAAAAAAACTAATTTTTATGATATTTGTAGACAACATAATCATTATCAAAAGAAATGTTCATTAAGATCTAAAAAAAACATCATGATCCATAATAGTGTTTAATCCTCTAATATTTGTTCGAGTTTTTGGTACTTTATTTTAAATTTGTCCATTTTATGCTCACGTGTTCAATTTTTCTATACTTTAGGTTACATTTATCGGTTTTTTAAAGGACCTTTGATTATGTAAGATCTATTAAATTTTTTATTTTTATTTTATTTTTTAAAAATTTGTAACCGCTAATATTTATGTCAGTCAATTTATGCTATTAAGGTATGTGGTAAATATTGCTTTTTATAAAATAATAAATTATGACTTGCAAGAAATATGGCATTTGATATAAAACAACTTGATAACTTTATTAAAAACTAGGTGTGAGATTCATGTATTACACGAGTTTATAAAAAAAAAATTTAATATAAAATTATAAGCATTACATATTTTTTAAAGTAATAATTTTACATAAATACAAAGAATATAATAAATAAAGTAAATAATAAAGGTTGTAAAACATTTATTATGAAATTTAATAGAATGATCTATTTTATATATATAAATCTCATTAAAATGTGAATATTAAATTTAAGAAAAATGAAAAATTTAAGAAAATGACAAGTGGAAAAGAAATAAATCAAAAACTCTTAGAAAATGATATGTGTCAAATTTAATGAGAACATGACATTTAGCGGCAAAAATGATTTTCATTTATTAGGTTAGATACACTCAGCTATCGACAAAATCTTGTTCTTTTCAATCTTTTAATTAGTAGCAAGCTATTTTTTTTATGAAATATAGATTTTTTACATTATGCTGAATGATACTGTATGAAATATAATCTTCTAAAATAAAATAAATAAAGAATTATGTATAAAATGTAAATTAGTTTAATGTTATATTGTATTAAAATAAAAAAGTTTATATGGCTAAGAATGAAATATAGATACTTTTGAAGTTAAAGATTAAGAAAATATATTATTTACACATTGAAAAAAGATATCACCATATTTTAATAATTAAATTAAAACTATTATGAATAGGTAAATAAATTTTAAAAAAGATTTTGGGTTGGTATGAAACTCGATTTTATCGTGTCACCTTTATTGTTCCCCAAATCCCCACTTTTACAAGAAGATTCTCAAAATCACTGCAGCCATCGTCATCACCATCGGCCTCTGATGCTTGAAAGAGGTATGCCATCTGCTAAAATTCGAAGTTTTGTGTTCATCTTTAAGTTTTAGGATTCTCCTTTTCTTTTACAACTTTAGTTTCTTTACAAGTTTTTCCATGGTTGAAATGTTAAAATTATGTATCGATTACAACTTGTAATGCACACTGTACAAGTGATTAGCAGAATTACATCTGTTTGTGGTTCTATATCTCTCATTTACTGCATTACTCTCTGCTGATCCGATTTTTAATCAAAAATGATTGTAGCGCGTAAAAATGTCCTTTCACTCTGTCGTTTTCAATTGTTAGGGTTTTGTTAATTTCATGTTTATGGGTTTATCAATTCGATTTTAAGTACTGCAGATATGTTGTTATCAACCACAAAAAATGAACCATCCCACTATATGTTAAAGATCGAGTCGTTCTCTATTCTTTCTGAAGCTGGAAATATCAAAATTGAATCTGATGTTTTTGAAGCCAGTGGTCATAAATGGTAATGTCAGTTTAACTTCCTTGTAGAAATGAATGTAGTTTTTGTCATTTTTATCACACCTTACATGAATTACAACCATTAAAACTTTGTAGGAGACTGGATTTGTATCCAAATGGAAATAAGGAGGAAAAGGGTGACAATCACATTTCTTTGTATTTGATTATATGCGACACTGAAAGTCTTGAAAAGGGGTGGAAAGTCCATGTTGATGTCAAATTTTTTGTTTATGATCATATAGCTCACAACTATGTAATCTTTCAAGGTAAAGTTTTATTTCCTCTATGTTATTAAGGGCAAATACCAAAAAAGTCGAAAGTTTTACACATGAAGTTGGCAAGAAACCTAACTTTTTTTTTGGTTGGTAAAAACCATAAGTTTTCAGATGAATGGTTTTCTGAAAACTTATGGTTTTTACCGAAACAAAAAGTTAGGGCTTTTGCCAACAAAACGTATAAAACTTGTGACTTTTTTTGTATAAAATATCAAAAAAGTCCAAGTTTTATACGCTTTGTTGGTAAAAGCCATAACTTTTTGTTTTGGTAAAAACCGTAAGTTTTCGGAAAACCTTTCATTTCTATAAATGAAAGGTCGTCCGTCAAAACTTATGGTTTTTACGTTTTACCAACAAAGTTAGGGCTTTTGCCAACAAAGCGTATAAAACTTGGACTTTTTGATACTTTATACAAAAAAGTCTCAAGTTTTACACGTTTTGTAGGCAAAAGCCCTAACCTTTTGTTTTGGTAAAAACCATAAGTTTTCAGAAAACCTTTCATCTGAAAACTTATGGTTTTTACCAACCAAAAAAAAGTTAGGTTTTTTGCCAACTTCATGTGTACAACTTTCGACTTTTTTAGTATTTGCTCATGTTACTAATTACTTTTTATTACAAAATATAAACCATTTTGTTGTGTTAATAGATGATGATAGAAATAGGACAAGGTTTCATGAGAATCAAATGAAATGGGGTTTTGAGAAACTAATATCTTTGGAGCATTTTAAGGATAGTAACAAAGGGTACATTTTCAACAATTCATGTATCTTTGGAGCTGAGGTTTTTTCAGTTCCCGAGTATACCCTGAAAGACAGATGCTTATCCATGATAAAGCCTCCAGCAACTACGAACACTTTCACATGGATTGTTGATAAATTTTCTTCTATAAAAGACGATTGCTTGCATTCTGAGGTGTTCAAAGTTGGAAAAATCAAGTGGAGTTTATCACTCTTTCCAAAAGGAAGAGGTGCAGGAGTAGGGACAAATTTGTCATGTTTTTTAAAGGTACATGAGGCTAAGTCATTTCCTGATGATTGGAAAATTTATGCAAGATTTGAACTTTGGATTAAAAACAAAAGTGGTTATGCTGCAAAAGGTAAAATACTTGATGATCATGCTGATTATTTTGTGTAACTCTGAGTTCTTGATGATTTGTATTTCTATAATTGCTTGTAGACACTGGGCATTGGTTTTGTGAAGAGGAAGATGATTGGGGGTTTTCATGTTTCATATTGTTGAGTGAACTTCGTGACATGAGTAAGGGGTTTCTGAAGAATGATAGGCTTATTGTTGAAGCAAAGATTTCAGTTGTTGGGATGCTAAAAAATTTCATATGAAACATGTGTTTAATTAATGTTGTTTTTTGGCAACATATGTTGATAAATATATTTTTTTTGTTTAGACCTATGGTTTTTGATGTTTGGAATTATGGATGAATGTGGTGTTCATTTGGTCATGGAATGTAAGAGTTAGGATATTAGGAGTTTTTATCTTGTCTATGTCTCGTTCACATTAAGTTATTTATATTGTGATAACGAAAAAATGGAAAATAATTCCGCAGTGTGTGAGAGAGAATGGAAGATAATTTTTTATGGTGTGGTTTATATTTTAGGTGGGTTATAAAAAAAAGTCTAATAAAACTTTGCTATAAGTAAATAGAAAACATAAAAAAAAAAAAAAAAAAAATCCATCCCCTCTTTTTCGTTCATATCATTAGTGAATTCACATCCAAAAAAATAGGGATGTAATTAAAGATAGTCTCAATAATTAAAGTTGAAATTTGGTTATAGATAATTAATAAGTGAAAGAGAAGGAGAAATATCAAAATACCCTTAGAGGTTCATAACTTATTTTTTTAATTCGGAATGTTCTTACTATTTGTTTTTGTTGTGTGTTTGGTCCTTGTCTTACCTAAAAAACTATTTTTGCGGTTGAATTTTTAATTTATTTAAATAGATATATCCCAAACCCCACTTCCATCTTACCTTACCTATCCTATCTTATTTAAATAAATTAAAAAATCAAAGGCAAAATAATATTTTTAGATAAGATAGAGGCCAAACACGCAATAAAAACAAACTGTAGGAACCTTATGAGTTAAAAAAATAAATTAAAGACTAAACGTGCAAATTACGTCAAATCATAAGGACCATTCGTGTAATTTACTCATAAATACTCATATGGATTATGTAATTTACCTTACCTATCCTATCTTATTTAAATAAATTAAAAAATCAAAGGCAAAATAATGTTTTTAGGTAACATAACGCGCAACAAAAACAAACTGTAGGAACCTTATGAGTTAAAAAAAATAAATTAAAGACTAAACGTGCAAATTACGTCAAATCATAAGGACCATTCGTGTAATTTACTCATAAATACTTATATGGATTGGATATTTGCATGTGAGGGACAATGGGTGAAACGATCAAACAAAACATAGGGACTTCTTTGGGAAAACACCAAAAATAGGGACCAATATTGCAACTTTTGGTAAAGCTTAGAGACAACTCTGTAAATTACTCTAAATAAAATTTTCGAACTTAACAATTATTTGGATTTAATTGCAAGTCGTTATCACATCAAGTCAACGACTCTCCTTCCCCGGCACACCGGCACACACACGTCGGAGCAATAATGGCGGCGTCGGTGGTAGCAGCATTGAAGACGCTGTTCAGCCTATTGGCTTGTGTGATGTTCGCCACGCTTCTTTGGGCAATCGCCATGGATGGCCTCGCTTCTTGCGTAGACCTTCGGGCAAGGTAAGTTACAATCTTAAATTACAGATTTGTGTATCGAGATTACTGGTTGAAATTTGATGCCTGTTTTCCCCATACCTTGTGTTTCGATTGAAAACAAATGTGAAGTGTTTCATCTAATCATCTGTATTTTGAGCAGACGGAATTTCTGAACAATTTAGGTATTTGAGACTTATGTAGAATGCTCCATAGTTGCTTAAACCCTCACACAATTCAGAGATTAAATTTTACTCATCACATCATAGTTTATATCGATTGCTCTGTCTGTTCCGAAATTAATCCAATTTTCAGGGATAAAGTTTTTGAAACGAAACTCGCATCAATTGTAATTTACAAAGAATACTTTTCGATTGGTCTGTTGTTGATGGATCGATGTTTGGATCCATAAATCGTTCAAATTTGATGAGTTTATTGTCAAATGTATGTTAGAGAGTTTCAAGATCGAAGTTAATTAGGGATGATTTTTACCCAAAATTAAATCCCAAATAATTTCCTATTTAATTGCAGGTGGTTGTTTGTGGCGTACATAAACTTTTACATAAATGTTGCTGTTATAGGGGTAAGAAATTCATATCAGCTACAAGGAATTTAATCATTTATGCTTAACTTGATTACTTGTTGAATTCATATGTGATTTTTATACTTGTATTCTACTATTCTTTAGGTTTGGTTTGTTTACAAGGAAGCAAGCTGGATGAGGGCAGTTGTTTTGATACTTTTAGAAATTGTGTTTGGAAGGTAATCTTCTTGCTTTTAAAAAATACATTTTGAAATTTGTAAATATCAAAATATCAAAACTCAAAAGATATAAAATTATTTTTCCTTGTGCAGCATTATTACATCTGGATATATTGTTATACAGTTATTCAAGTTGTCACATGAAGAATCTTCAAAGGATCCATTATATTTTGTGTTGGTAAAACATGAAAAAAGGTCGGCATTATTTTTCTTATAACTTTTTAGGTTTTAACTAGGATTTTATCCATCGCGCGTTGCGGCGACAGTAATGTATTTGAGAAGCAGTAGAAAATATGTTGTCAGGTGTTGAATAGAACTTAGTAAGAGTTAAGTTGGCAAACCACAAAAGTCAGGGGTCAACGCCATACCAAACAAATATAATAAAAACTGTATTACATACATACCGACGCATACAAAAATTTAGAAAGTCGTAGGCGTTGGAACTGTATGGTAATCAAATTGTATATATTATAGGAGATAAAACAAAACTTTAGAAAATAAAATAGTGAAATTGATATTTTTCAAAGTTTGGTGAAAATTACATTTTAAAAAATAGAGGGTTGAAATGCTATTTTACAAAGTATAAACATAGACGAAGTCGAATTATACCGACACGTATACAAAAAGAACAAGTATTTTTTTTTAAATCAACGAACGAAAGTTCTAAATTTACGTCGAAACGTTGACCACCTCTACTTTATATCAATGCATACGAAAGTTTAGAAAGTCGAATGAGTGGTAACTGTAGGAAAATAAGATTGTTTTTATTACGGACAATAAAACAAAAACTTAGAAAATGAAAGGGGTGAAATTGATATTTTTCAATGTTCAATTACCAAATAAAAATTATACTTTAAAAAGTAGAGGGTTGTAAAATGTCTTTTATAAAGTATATGAATGATAGCAATAGAAAACTAGTAGAGGGACTTAAATTGCCAAAAACTATAAATTGAAAATCAAACAAAGTGAGGACTCAAAATGGAAATAAAAAAGAGTAGAAGGAATGAAAAAGGCAAAAGAGGCGACACCCACATTGGTATTTAGAATAGATATAACGAGCTTTACTATGTTTATTATTATTTTTTTTGTTTTTTTTTTAGATTTTCTTAATCTTAAGAAATATATATATATATATATATATATATATATATATATATATATATATATATATATATAGAGGACGGTTCACTTGAGATTAAAAAAAAAGTAGAGATTTTAAGATTAAACCCCAACCACATATTTCACATTTGCTACTGTAATGCTCCAGTGTACCAGCAGCAACGATGTATGCCTAATCATAAATGATTATATGGCAGAGAGGTATAATCATACAAGATTATACATGTTTATATGTATATGCATAATCATAAATGATTACACATATATGTCTGTTCACAGATTGAGTAATCATAAATGATTATTACAATTAGTCGCAGAAGAGGTGGTGGTGACAGAGGTGGAGGTGGTATAAGTAATGGAAGTGACAATGGTGGGGTCGACTGGTGTCAGAGGTGATGGTAGTGGTGGTGGCGGTGGCGGTTACGGTGGTGGGGATGGTGGCGGAGGAGAAAAGAACGGGTGACACTGTGTAATCATTTATGATTACACCAGACCTGCTGCGCCGGTACACCGAATGATTAGAGCGGCAGATGTGAAATACGTGGCTGAGGTTGAATCTCGAGATCTCTCTCTCTCTCTCTCTCTCTCTCTCTCTATATATATATATATATATATATATATATATATATATATATATATATATTTTAAAAGTTATATATTATATTTACATATAATCAAAAATGGTTAATCTCATAAAAAAACATTACAGATTAAACATCAAATTTATTTTTTGTCTAAAAATTTCCTTGTATTTTTCATTTTTTCCATAAAAGCCCTCAAGTTTGTATTTTTTTCTAAAGAAAACCCTCAACTTTTTAGTTTTTTCTCGAAAAACCCTTACATTTTACAATTTTTTTTTTGGAAAAAATAACTAAAAGGGCCAAATAGGAAAATATGAAAAAAATACAAGGTATTTTTCAGACAAAAAATAAATAGGTTTAATCCGAAAAACACAAAATATAAGCTCTTTTATGAGATTAATGCTAAAAAAATTTCATACGATTTCTTTCTATTACTACATGTCAACCAAACAAGATCAAAAAAAGATTCATTAAATTGTACATTCCTTTCTTTATATCATTCTATCTAACCAAACAGACCCGAAGGATCTAATTGGAATTGGAATTTGAGATTCCATTCTATGATATGTTTGGTTGCTAAATGGACAAAATTCATTTCCGTTAAAATCCTTCAAATTCCATGTTTCATAGATCTTACCATTCCTATACGATATTGAAAGGAATTCAATTCCTTTCATTCTTTTTTGAGTAAATTACACATATGGTCCCTATGGTTTTGAGATAATTTGCATGTTTGGTTCCTAACCTATTTTTGTAACTTAAAAGGTCTCTACAGTTTGTTTTGTTTCGCACTTGGTTCCTATCTTACCTAAAAAGACTTTTTGCCCTTGATTTTTTAATTTATTTAAATAAAATGGGGTAGGTAAGGTAAGGTGAGGTGGAAGTGGGGTTAGGGGTGTATTTAAATAAATTAAAAAATCAATTACAAAATAGTCTTTTTAGGTAAGACATGGACCAAACGTGCAACAAAAGCAAACAATAGGGACCTTCCGAGTTAAAAAATAAGTTAGGGACCAAACGTGCAAATTACCAAAAACCATAGGGACCATTCGTGTAATTTACTCTTCTATTTTATTAAAATACCAAAATACCCTCATGTTAAACTTGTAATTTCGTTTGTATATTTTACTTAGGGATGCCACGGGACATAAGATGGGAGTGTCTAGTGTAACATCAAGAATAATCATTTCTTCACTAGGCTGCTTCATGCTTGGAACTTTTATTTATGTGCTTATTGTTGATGGATCTCCATTTCGTACTCAAGTATTCTCAACGTAAATTAAATTTCCTTCTCTTTTTTATTTATATAAAAAATTGAAATGAGCGACTTGAAGTTGACTACAGTAAATGCTTGTAGGTGCATGATTGGAACACTAACCGACTTCTATTTTAATGTAGTGGCTTTATCGGTATGTCTCCATACATTATATAGCTGATCATTTTTTTTTTTTTTTTTTGCAATTTTGCTCCTAAAATATAGTCACTTTTCTAGAACATGGACCAAAAATAATAAAGATCAAATTTGGAAATGAAAATTTTTTGGCACCAAAATTGTTAATCCAAATATATTCAGGGACCAAAAATGTAATTTTCTCAATATTTTAATATTTGGGTTGGGTTTTTCGGATTAACCTCAACTTCAATTTTTCTTTTCTAAAAAAGCCTTTATATTTTTTCCACTTTTCCATTTTTTTTTTTTTTTTTTGATTTTGTCCTAGCTTTCTATTTTTTTCGATTTGGCCTTGATATTTTTTCTTTTCGGATTACACCTCAAATTTTTTTTTTTCCTAAAAAAACCCTTATATTTTTATGTAAAACCGAAAGATTACCGGTAAACTTGCTAAATGATCAAATTGAAAAAAATTAAAATGTGTAAGAGTATTTTTAGAAAAAAGTAATAAAATTGAGATTTTTAGTAATTAACCCTAGAACATTTGACTATTTGTTTTAGGTGTGGGTAGGATATAAGGAATCAAGTTGGATAAGTGCTTTTTTGTGGATACTATCACTTATATGTTTTGGGAGGTAAGTATTATATCTTTTATGTATTATATCTTTTTTTTTTTTTTTTAGCTCTGGATTTTATTTTCTTTTACAGCATTGGTACATGTGTCTACATACTCCGGCAGTTGTTGAACATCACACCTCAATAGCCTGTTTCCCTTGTGCTTTTCAACAACAATAAAAGGTAAGTCCCTAAATAATTATTTGTCTGTCTTATCGATTATAAAGGGATTTTTATTTTTCTTGATTACTTTTTAAATTTTACAGAGACTTGTCAAGCGATTCTCTATTGATGGCGCATGCAATTGTATAACTTTAGTGTTTAGCAGTTTGCTATTTTTTCTAACAAAAGTGGCATTTTGAAATTAGTATTCACCATTGAAGACACATCGTTGTACTATATGAATTATGATTCTATTATTAGGTAACTACTTTAACTACTTTCCAGAGCAATATGGCTACCATATTTGGGAGTTGAGAAACTTTTTAGGACTATTTTTGTTGAGGGGATTCATGGCTTTGGCATATACAAATTGAGAGCAAACCAAAAAATTACAATTTATGTCTCACTGATATCAATCCAAACATAATGTATGCCAAACATACTAGTTATATTATAGTATATTGTTTTAACAAATGGAAAGATATCGTCAAAAGAGGAAACTCCCTTTATGCAAACGTTTCAAACAAAGAAGTTATTAGTCTTTTGCTAATATTAGCTTATGCAAACTAATCTAGGATGCGTTCGCTTGAGTGTTGTTTTTTTTTTTTTTTTTTTTTTTTTTTTTTTTTTTTTTTTTTTTTTTTTGTAAAAGAACCTTTTTAGACCTCTTATTGTTGCGCGGCGCAGCATACGCACAACACTTTTAATCTCGCAGCTGTTTGTTTTTTAAAATCTACAGAGTAAGAAACCTCTGCGCGTGTTCTGTTTGGTGCAACACTTGTATTTCCTTTTCGAGCCTCTTCTAACATCTTTTTTTTTTTTTTGCTGAAATCTTATTTTACCTTTTTTTTTCATTTGTTTTTTGTTTATTCTTTTTGAATTCTTTTTTTTTCTCAAGTTTTTTATATTGAATAATGATAATTTTTTGATGAAATATCATTATTTTTGTTAAAATATCTTTACTTTTTGCTGAAATATCATTATTTTTTTGCTGAAATATCATAAATTCTTACTAAAATATCATATATTATTAATTTTTCGATATTAAAAAACTATTTCGGTTTATACAATCAGTTTATTTTAATTATTTAATATCTGCAGTAACATGCAGATATCAAAAAAACAAACACGCTTCTTATTACTGTCTGCGGCCGTTTGGTCCACTTTTTCTACTACTACAGAGGATTACAGAGGTGGTCCGCAGCCTTCATGAATTATTGCTTCAAAAAAAAACAAACAACACCTTCCTCAACGGGCTACACCATCAACCATCATCATGTTCCTCTTCGCAATCTATCTCCTTTTGCATCCATATAGGGAAAACTTTTAAATTATAATCTTTTCGAAGTTTGTGTATGTGTTTGCTACGACCTCACTTTCTTGAGTTCCTCTTTGTTGCTTCATGGGATATGGTATCGAACAAAAAAGATCCGAGTGCTGAGATCCTATATGCCAATAACTCGATATATTTTGTCCTATTTTCTAGGGAAATTTTAATTAAATTCTCTACATTCTGAATTCATTTACGATTTATCCGTGACTTTTTTATGAGCAAAAAAATCTGAGAAAACTTGTAAACAATTTTGATTTTCGGAAAAATTCTTAGTTACGTTGCTTCTGTTGGCATTGTTGAGGTGGAGTTTTAGGTGGATAAGTGACATGTTGAGTTCGCATTGCCGCGCAGAGGGGGGTGTAAATAGAAAAGAATAGTGTTGCAGAAACCGGCCTTAGCGGCCTTGAACCGATTACGATTAAGGTGTTTAGTGGAAATTGGTCAAAATCAGTCAAACTCGGGCTTAGCGGTCCTTGGCGGGTAATATTTAAAAAATTCAAATTTTTTAATTTTCAAATATTACATCAAAATTTTTAAGCTTTAAATTTTAAGATATTATACTAAAATTTTCAAAATTTTAAACTTTCAAAATTTTAAATACTAATTTTTTTAAGGATATATTAAGTTTTTAAATAATTTTATTAATAGTTTAGGGTCTCCGATTAATCAGCGGGTAATCCCCGTCGAGTCCGATTAATCGTTTAACGCTAGTTGACCGCCGAACGATTTTCACAACCATGGAAAAGAATAACAACTTGTACCATATTTGCATGTTCCAAAATAATTAGGGAAAGTTAATGGCATCATCTTCTTCAAGCACCCCAATTGTACATAGTCTCAATCAATTACCTTGATATTGTGTTAGGGTGAGGTATAGATGTAGAGATTAATGTGTGTAAATGCTAAAAGGCGATATGTGTGCGGACAAGGTTTGAAAACTCAAATATTGAATCAACTTAAGATCAATGTCTACTGATAATATTAAAGTCTAGTCAAGTCTGGTAAACTGGTATTGTTTCGAAATTAGAAGTTCAACGAAGTGCTCAAATAAGTAAAATAAGTATGAATAATGTAAAGCGATTTTAAGAACAATAAGAATGATAGAGAGAATGATTTGACTGAATGATTCTTGGAATTGATGTGAAAGAGAATATTGCATTCATGTATTTTTTAACACTAAGGATACAATTCCGTAAATAGACAAGAAATGAGAAAAAGACAAATATGCCAAAGTGCATGGACTTTAGACAACTAAAGATCAACAGACTGACCCAACTGCTTTTGTTGATCTTGTCCCATGTGTTGTACAATAAAACAATAACTAAAGGAAAAAGTAGTACTAGGAACATTTAATGCACATTACAGACTCAAATAGCAAATGAAAAAAGATGCATCTCAGATTGATCTTCACTTCGGAATTACCTTCATCTCGGAACACTTCTTACTTCCGAATTGCCTTCACTTCAAATTACTAAAGGATCACTTTTCATGTATCAACAATCTCCCCTAAGTGACCTTATGAATCATTTGACTCATCACTTAGCCTCATCTGGATTGCCATCGAGCCCACAGTACGAGTCTCCCTTAGCCCGTAACTGGAATGCTCCCGGGTTTGTTGGTTACCACACGGAGCAGTGTCACCTCAACCCATCCCACATAACATATCAACATATAACATAACCACTGAGCATGCAGATAATCATATAACAACACAGGTAGTCCTACAGATTTACCTAACTGGCATAACCACTGAGCATGCAGATAAGCATATAACAACACAGGTAGTCCTATAGATCTACCCAACTGGCGTAACCACTAGCATGCAAAATTAACTTCATTCTCAACATACTAACACTGCTACGATAACATATTCAATGGACCGGCCTTGGTGCCTTAGACCCTTTAGTATAGTGAGGTAACTTACCTCGCACTGTCGACTCGAAGATAAACTCAAGCTCTTGGATTACTGCTACGAACTCCACCCCCTATATTCATTGTAAACATACTTGTAAATTTCCAATCTTTCCAAAATGTCCTCCAAAAGTCAACTGGTTAACTCATGGTCAAAGTCAAAGTCAACTGCCAAGGTCAACAGTCCATGTTGACCTCAACTCGTTGAGTACCCTCAGCTACTCGCCGAGTTCCTTGTAATACTCGTCCGCTCGCCTAGTCACTTGAGTGACTCGTCGAGTTCCTAGTGTCAGTGGCCGTAACTCCTTGTCCAACTCAGCGAGTTTTCCCATTACAAATCGCGGTGTTCATACGTGTCCAAAGGTTGGGAAAACCCTAGTCGACTCGCAGTGTCATCGACTGACTCTCCGAGCCCAAGGCAATCTTCATCGGACTCGTCGGGTTGTTCATCCCACTCGTTGAGTTCATGACCATCTTCATACGACTCGCCGAGTCGACTATGCAACTCGCCGAGTCCCTTCAATCCTTCATCCATATAGATGCTTTTTAAGCCATGCAAAGGCTCCAGATTTCAGATCCAACCTTCCAAGGCCTGATTACCACGTAAAGTTGCAAACTTTACGTGCATGCAAAGCTTTAAGGCCCTTAAATGACAAACTAAGCTTGCAATGAAGTCTCACACTTGAGGGATGGCTCATACTAGGCAAGGCTGATAACTTTATGGATCTAGAGGCCAAAGGGAGTCTAGATTTGAAGTTACAACTGCAGATCTTAGCTCAAATAAAAGAAGCCTTTCATAAAACCCATCTAAAAGAGGTTAAAAGAGAGATGAGCCAAGGAACCAGCTTAATACCTTCCAGAGAGTGACAAATGATGAATCTCTTAGCTCCACACGAGTTCCTAGCCTTGATTTCCTTGCTTCGCCAAGTATTTCCTCCTTTAAAATTCCACCTCCAAGCTTGAACACACCAAAAGAACACACACACGAATTAGGGTTAAAGAGGGACAAGAAGTAGTAAAAGGGAGGCTGGGGGAGGCTAATGATCCTTTAATTAGGGTGAAATGCCACAGAATTTAGGGTTTCATCTGCCAGCTCCTGCTTGTCGAGTCCCTTCTTGGACTCGGCGAGTAGGTCACTAAAACCCATGGACCATCCCGCTACTACGCGACGAGTAGGGCGACCAACTCGTCGAGTAGACCCAAAGACCAAGAAGGATTCATACATAAATCAATACATGAGAATCGGGACGTTACAATTCTCCCCCACTTTAACTAGACTTCGCCCTCGAAGTCTGCTGAGGTAAACAACGTCGGGTAGTGCTCTCGCATCTCCGCCTCCGGCTCCCATGTCCACTCATATCCCCTCCGATGTTCCCACTGCACCTTCACCAAAGGTATCTCCTTGTTCCGCAGAATTTTCTTCTTCCTTTCCAAAATGGCCACATGCCTCTCCACGTAATTCAGGCACTCGTCGACCTGAATATCATCCAACGGTACTACTGCCTCCTGGTCCATAATGCACTTTTGCAACTGCGAAACGTGGAATGTGAATCCGGCTAAGCTCCTCTGGTAGCTTTAGCCTGTAAGCCACCTTGCCAATCCTGACAATGATCCTGAATGGCCCAATGTAACGGGGACCCAATTTCCCTCTTTTTCTGAAGCGGATCACGCCCTTCCAGGGTGAGACCTTCAGAAGTACCATATCACCCACCTGGAACTCTAACTCAAATCGGCGCCTGTCAGCATAGCTCTTCTGCTAACTCTGAGCGGTCTGTAATCGCTGCCAAATCTGTTGAATCTTTTCGGTAGTCTGCAGAACTACCTCCGTCCGTCCCATCACTCGGTGTCCAACCTCACCCCAACAAACCGGGGTGCGACATCTTCGCCCATATCAATAACTCAAAAGGCGGGGCACCAATGCTGGAATGGTAGCTGTTGTTATAGGCGAACTCTGCAAGCGGTAGGTGGGAATCCCAGCTCCCACCGAAGTCAATGACATACGCCCTCAGCATATCCTCGAGGTTCTGAATGGTCCGCTCGCTCTGACCGTCAGTCTGCGGATGGAATGATGTGCTAAAGTGCAACCGCGTGCCCAGTTCCTCATGGAACTTCTGCCAAAAACGGGAGGTAAACCTAACATCTCGGTCGGAGACAATTGAGACAGGAACCCCATGGCGAGACACGACCTCGCGAACATACATGTCGGCCAATTTCTCGGCCGATGAACTCTCCCGATTAGCCAAGAAATGGGAACTCTTGGTCAATCGATCTACGATGACCTATATGGCATCAAATCCCTTCGCCGTCCTTGGCAACTTGGTAATGGAATCCATCATGATCTGTTCCCATTTCCACATGGGAATCTCTAGAGGCTGCAGCTTACCATGTGGCCTCTGATGCTTGACCTTGACCATCCTACAAGTCAAGCACCTCTCGGCATACCAAGCGATTTCTGCCACCAGTAACTCAAACTCAGGTCTCGGTACATCTTGGTGGCCCTCAGGTGTATGAAAAAAATGAGACTTATGAGCCTCCTCCACCACTGTCTGTCTGACTCTACCAGTCATCGGAACCCAAACTCGACCACGTCGGGTCAATAACCCTCGGCCATCCTGAACAAACCAATCACTTTCGCCCTTGATCCTTTCCAACTTCCAATTCTCTGTCCGCATGCCCTCAACCTAAGTATCTCTGATCAAGCTCACAAGCGGGAATCCACTACTATCCTCATACATATCGCTGGAGTGGAAGTCCCAACTGACTTGCGGCTCAGAGCGTCTGCCACCACATTCGCTTTACCGGGGTGGTAAAGGATCTCGCAATCGTAGTCCTTGACTACATCCAGCCACCTGCGTTGCCTCATGTTCAGGTTCGGCTGATCCATGATATGTCTCAAGCTCTTGTGATCCGTGTAAATGGTATAACGGACCCCATAAAGGCAATGCCTCCATATCTTGAGAGCGAACACTACTGCTCCCAGCTCCAAATCGTGCGTAGGGTATCTCGTCTCATGCGGCTTCAGCTGCCGCGATGCATAGGCTATCACTCGTCCTCTCTGCATGAGGACCTCCCCTAAACCTATGATGGATGCATCACAGAACACCACAAAATCCTCAACTCCCTCCAGGAGTGTCAAGATTGGGGCCTCACATAACCGCTGTCGAAGGGTCTCAAACGCCCCTCTGCTGCTCAGGGCCCCACCAGAATTCCACCCCTTCCTCATCAGACGAGTGAGGGGTACTACAATCTTGGAGAAATTCTAAATGAATCTCCGGTAGTACCCTGCTAATCCCAAAAAGCTCCTGATGTGTAACGCCCGTAGATCCGGGCTAGTCAATTTAGAGGCAATAGGGGTCGAAAACGACTTTTTGACAAAAGATTACTAAGAATAAATAATCTTAACCAAGTTGTATTATATGCTACAAGGTTTCTGTACATATAAAGAACGCCAAATCCGAGTTATAACTAAGAAGTTATGACTCGTCGAAGTTTCGCGACGGAACCGGCACGACACCGGGAAGCGTAAATAGTGAATTTACGATAGAGCAAGATTCAGCCTTAGAAATCTAAACGAAAGTCGTAGAATACATTAAACAAAGAGCGTCCATAAAAAGAACGCCCAAATCTGACTTCGTATAAGGAAGTTATGATTTTTCGAAGTTTCGGATTAGCAGTGTACAACTCGAAATTCGAATAATAGATCGAGCGGTTTTTAGCCGACACGACCTAAATGAGAATCGAAGATCTCGTTAAGAGTAGCGTAACAAGAAAAAGATGGGCGAAAACGGACGTCAGATGAAGAAGTTATAAGTATTTAACGGACCAATCCTGTCCCGACCTGTTAATAATATAAATTTTAAAATAAAGTCAAAACTAGCCGACGGAGTCTAAACAAAAGTTGTAGAGTACGTTCCCACCTTCGCGTGGATATAAAGAGCTTCATAAACGGAGCTCGTATGCGAAAGTTATGATTTTTAGAAGTCGGAAAGTAAATTTGCGAGACCTGTTGCGAGATTGATGACGTGGCTGCATCTGGGCCGTTGCTTGTTGACCAAGGCTTCGCGTCAGATCGTGACACGTCGCCCTCGCAGTACGCCCCGCGTCCGAAGAAGTTACGCCCCACGTAGCTCCGATCTTATCCATCTGACGGTGCGAGACAGCTGGCTTCAGCTGGCAACCTTATCCGAGGTGTACGCCCAACATAACCTCGGTACGCCCAGCGTAACCGAGGCTGCTGGCGCCTATAAAAGGGGTCCGAACTCCTCCGAATTTCTCACACCTTTCTGATATCTCTCTCTCTCTCTAAGGGTTTTAACCCTCCCCCAAGCCTAGGTGATCCCCTAGCACCCTAAGGAAGCCCCGAGGCTCCCGGAGTCCCGAGAAAAAGGGTCTTTCGGTTTCGGAAATGCTGCTCCGAGCAAAGCCCGGTTTTCTTTAAAATTCGCTGTAAGTGAGCTACGCTTACGCAATTTTTAATATAGCTTCCAAATAATTATAGTAATGTTATTACGTCCTTAAAATAATTATTTGGGCCATTATTATGAGTTATATTGAGTGTTATTTAACGCTTATATAATAATAATAATAATAATAATAATAATAATAATAATAATAATAATAATAATAATAGTCAGACTATTAATTTGTCGCAGTTATCGTTAGACTAAACCCTAGTGGTATTAATACTAGGTTTTATCGAAGGAGAATTGTTTTGAGAGTATCGAAGCTGTCTGAGTGCTGAGTCACCACCTTTCAGGTGAGTGCATAGTTACTTTCAGCTTACACATAGATATGAAGTATTTTATATAAATTACGTGCTATGTGTGCATATTATCTGAATACTTGCTATCTATGCTGGGTGAACGATTTTATACAAGTTTTAAATGATTTAAACTGTATATGCATTTTATATCTACGAAAATGTTGGGGGTAAGACATGGGTAGATGTAATAGATGAAATATGAGTTGGATGATGAGTTAAGAGGTGAAATAGACCGTGAGGTGAGGGTGAGAGGTGGACGACGTGAGAAGCCTTTTTCCCAAATGATGGCCCCGTCATTCGGCAGAATATGGATGACAACCACGGACTATTCTAGACAGTCTAGTGGAACACTAGCAGACTCGCAACCTGTAGGTGTTGTGAACGACGTGTTCACCGGTGTACTCTAAAAAAACCCATTGATATGTATTACGAGTGGACTCTCGAAAACGATACTATCAATAAAACCCGGGATATGCTCCTAAAGGACTCTACCGGCATAAGCGCCTAATAGAGAACCTCATAACCCCGACAGATGCGCCTAAAGGACTATTTCGGCAGATGCGCCCCATAGAGAATGTCACAATTTTGGTAGTTACGCCCTAGTGACAGAACTAGCAGATTGTGCTTGACAGATGTGTCATTTACAACAATGGAATTCGTACCTATTCCTTAGGATACTCCTTAGGAATAAATGAACGAGGAATAGCTGATTCTTAGGGTAGATCCTTAAGAATAAAGAAGATAATGAGGATGGGTAATTGGGTTGATTGTTTAATTGTTTAAACATAATAATTATATTATTGTGGGTTGAAAACCTTATATACTCACCAGGTTTCCCAACCTGACCCACTCAGTTTATTTATATCACAGGTGTCAATATGAAGTGACATTACACTGAGAGATTAAAGAGATGTAGATCACTAGTGTAAATAAATGTAAGTTCCGTTTATGCTTATGTTCCTGTATTGAAAATGACATCCCAAATGCTTTAAAATGAATAAGATACGTTTCTTCGAAAATGTTTTGATAACGTATTTATCATATTTTTCTGGGAACAAATTCCGCAACATTTTTATGAAAAGAAGTACTCTGATTTTTATAAAGCATAAACAAATTCGGACTTTTCTGACTTTGAAAATAGGGATGTCACATGATGTCTGAGGGAGATTTTGTTGGATTAGTGTCCAAGTCCATAACTATTTTGGTATGTGTCACACCCCAAAATCGGAACGGCGGAAACGTTCTGGGGTGGATGACGTCATGTCAAGTATCACAACATATGCAGTATAGTAATCAAAGTACAACAACCATTGCATTAATAGTAATAGTTTTACATAGTTTACATTGCATAGTAACATCAAAGTAATACAAGTAATAATATAGGTGCAGCTTGGTACTAAACTATCTTCATCCAAAAGCTCCTGGAATGTACCTGTCTATTGCTGGCCTGAGAATACAAGTTATTTGAAAGCGAGTATCAGCATTTTTACAAATGCTAGCGAGTTCATAAGTATTTAGTGTCATTTTATTCAAATAACTTTATAAAATGTAGTAGTTTAGAATCAACAGTGTATTAGAGTACTTTCCAAAAAATCCTATATTTTTTAATTATAAGTAGTCTTCTACCATGACCCGATAGTGTTATGTTTTTAAAGAGTAATTTCCCTGAAATATTATCATTACCAAAATACGGTATTTGACTTTATGGAAAGTAGGAGAATATCACTAATAAAATACGAGGGAAAATAACATATGCCTCAGCAGAATATACTGCTGACTATGGCAACGAAATCATAGACTCCAGGAGAGTGTCGAATGAACGACACGCCTGGCTCAGTCTAACAAAAGGGAGACACAGACCCCAGATGGTATCAAATGAAAGATACGTCTAGCAAGGTCTAAAAACAGTGAAAAAAAAACCTCAGACAGTATCAACTAAATGATACGTCTAGCAAGGTCTAAAAACAGTGAAAACAGACCTCAGACAGTATCAACTGAATGATACGTCTAGCAAGGTCTAAAAATAGTGAAAACAGACCTCAGACAATATCAATTGAATCATACGTCTAGCAAGGTCTAAAAACAGTGAATACAGTGTTAAATTACTGTTACCTTAAAGCCATGAATTATAAGGTAACCCCGAGATACTCGTAACCATACTGAACTAATGATAGAGACTCACAACTGAACTGACCGATGTAAACCTATATATCTATGCTTGTATACATAATATATAACTAATGATCAAACGACCTTCGGACGGATATCCGATCCCACCAGACCACATCTCAACGAAGAAAATGAAATAGGGCGAACTAGCCTTCCTAAGTCCTTTAAACATTATTTATATAACTTATACAAGCACATGCATACATTTAACTAAGTAGAAGCGTATCGTGATGTAGGAGCGTATCATGAAGTAGAAGTGTTAACAAGTAGGAGCGTATTACGGAGTAAAAGTGTATCACGATGTAAAAACGTTAACAAAGTAGAAGCGTTTAACTAAGTAGGAGTATTCACTAAGTAGAAGTATAATGAATCAGTAATATCTAACAAAGTAGGAGTATAAAAACATGGAAGAACTTTGGAAAACCTTTAAACTTTAAGAAAATCACGACTTGGTAATCTTTTGTAATTTAAGTTTGAAAACCTTTAGAAATCCTTTGAAAAGCTTTCATTGACACGTTTTGAATGTAATTTCTGATAAAACAATATAAGTGAAGAAAACCTTTGTTTCAAATACTGTTGTAACTGAATTTAAAGTAAAACATACAGCGCTAGAGACAATTTGAGAAAAGCTTTGAACAAGTAAAGACGTTTTGGAAAACCATTTACAGTATCATACTTGGTAAAACAGTTGACAGTGTAATAAATCCATGTGGGTTATCAATCACATGTGATTGATATGATAACTGGAATGTTTAATTTGTATCCCCCCATAAAAGCATGTAAAAACATTTAAAAGGTTAATTCAGGGGTATGAACTCACCTGTTGTAAGTGGATCGAACGAAGGTGCCGGTTGGGCGTTCGGTGTCAAGTAAAGACTTGAACACACTTAGTGACCTATTAACAAATGATGACATATGTTTACATACAATTAGTAAATATAATACTAATTAAACATGTATACGCACCCTAAAGTGTGGAAAGCACTTTGATTAAGTGCTAGGGGTGTCCCGGGTAACATCTATGGGTATGTATGGCCTAGATAGGGAGTTTACTCTTCAAGAGTAAACTCTTTATAGAGTTCACGGCCCTAAGACAACCTCCCTATGAGTTTACGGCCGTAAACTCATGGTGGGGGTGTTCTAGGATGCTAAATGGTCTTATCTCACTCATAGAATTAGGCTAGGTCCCGATATAAGGCATATGAAAGGGTTTAAGGCTCTTAAGGGACCATTTGAGGAGTTTACGGCCCTAAACAAGGAGTTTACGGCTGTAAGCTCCTATATGCATGTTCTTTTGGTGTTTCAAGGACTTAAATGTTAGGAAATAAAGTTCTATGCATTTTTCCAAGTCAAATGAAGGAGTTAGGGCATCATTTGGGCACTTAATGGGAGTTTACGGCCCATGGACCAATTCTATGGGGGTTTACGGCTGTAAGCTCCTATTTCCTTGGTTTAATTGATGTTTAATGTCCTTACTACAATGGAGGTTGCTTCTAGACATTTTCCAAGGCCATAGGAGGTGTTTGAGGGAATTTCTAACACTTGAATTTGAGTTTACTCCCCATGAAGAGGAGTTTACGTCCCAAGCCTGTTCTTGGGCAGTAAAATCAAGTTTACTCCCCAAAAGTTAAGTTCAAGGTGTTCGAAGTCCGTTCCCATAAGTCATTCAGCCATATCTAAGCCTTAGGTGTAGTTTAGAGGGGTTTTGGGGCTTAAAAAACCCCAATTAAGGGTGTTCACGGTCCAAGAGTGTTCTTGGGCCGTAAACACATAACTTGGCCCCTATTTGTTGTCTTAAACACGAATTTGCATGATATTTAAGCTATACATCAAGTTAGGATAGATTACTTACTAGTTTGGGGCTCGGAATGGGCGTTTTTGGCTCGAAAACAAGTTGTAGAGAGAGAGTGTAGAGAGAGAGTGTGGAAAGTTTCTATGGAGTCCACTCCCCCTTATATAGGGGTTTGAGTTGGGGCTCAGTGGAAATCTACCCGATACTGCCGTTAAACGGGGATTTTTGGTCGCACCCGATTAAACGGTCGTATTTTGACTTGGTTGAAACTAACAATTTTCAAGGGAATATTGGGGTGTTTATAACTTGTTTCAACCCTTACAAAGTCGTTATAAAACTCCCAAATTAATTAACCTCTTCCAAAAGGTTAACGGACAATTAACAAAGCGAGGCTTATTAACGGAAGGAGGGGTTAAAATTGACGGAATAAATTTCGGGTTGTCACATCATACCCCCATTAGAGGGAATTTCGTCCCGAAATTTAGGTTTAGGCAAGGAAGTAATCATGAACAATCGGGTAGAGGTATGTGGGCACTTCCTATTCGGTTGGTCCTCGCACTTCCAAGTGAACTCTGGCCTTTACTTGTCATTCTAACAAACCTTCAGTTACGGGATGCGGATTCCGTCTCGTGCAGTTAGCGATTCCTACCGGTTCGTCTACGAAGTTAGGGTTCCCAATGGTTTCTATCAAGATGAGTGGGATACAAAGAGTGACTTCGTGCAAACACTTATCAAGTCTAAGAAGTGGATTGATTTGGGGTGAAACTTGTGGAATTTCTGAAAGTAGTAGTGGGCTGACGAGGGTTGGACCAATCTCCATAAAGAATCTCGGATGGTCCTAAGCTCTCGGAAGGGTAGAGCTTTTCAGTACTTAGAACATAGTGTACTTCTATGGCGAGATCATCACTGGCGTGATCTCCATTCTGAAGTTCCAAACATTCTCTCTCATACTGGAAGTGTAGTCCTTCAGGTTGTTTCTAGATCATCGGATGGATTGCGTGTCTATGGATATCTGTTTGCTGCAGAGTGTCTATCTCAATCTCGTGCAAAATGAACCTGCACTTCTGATTGTTGAGATATTTCTAACGGAAACCCTCAGGGTCGTGGAGATAGGGTTTCACCAGACGAGTGTTGGACTATCTCAGGAGGTGATTCTACTATTTCTGTGCGAGATGGTATTCGTGGAACACCTAGTAGTCCAATGAATCTCTAAGATATGCCCTACTATCTAAGGCGTTGGTTTATCTTAGCGTGGAAAGCACGTGCTCTTGTATAACCCATCGACTAACACCTAGATTGGTGTCAAGTCTATAATCTCTTCGGGATCTGGGTTATAAGGCTTAACACCACCTACTTTTGCACTTTATTCAAGTATTCTTGGCTGCGAGGGTTATCCTGTGGTTCTCGGTTTTCTAGTGTTCACTTTGGAGAATGCCGTCTATCATCTACAGGGTGACGGTGATTTCCTCCATGCGAGAGGGCGGAGGGTACTAGGCACTACTCGTCGGTAACGGGGCGGAAGAAGTGCCTGAGTGGTGCGAACATCTTCAACAACTACTCTACCGAAGGTTCCGAGTTTTCCCGATCTAGGTCAAATCTAGTGAGTATAGGGTTCCATCACTCAGAACTTTAATCTCCTCATCCACTCTTCTCAGAGTTTAACTTATCGTAGCTTCCAGGGATACGGGATATCCGCTGAAATGCCTATTTCTAGGAATTAAGCGTGAGTGGATGGTCGTAGTCAATGTCCTTGACTCTTACGACTCAGATTTCCTTACCAACCGAGGGTGTTAGCTACTATGTTGGCATAACCGGGATGACAACAAATTTTGGATTTGCGGTCATTATAGTAGCTCAACCTGCTGTGGTTCTCTTGACTCTAGCTCCTATTCTATGGAATATGATGAAGGGTTTTACTATGAGGTTCGTGGTAGGGCTCATACTTGGCTTAACCACTACTACTTGGTGTATGCAAGCTGTATATAATTGAGGTTGGCAGGATGTTCAGTTGTGCGACTCCACCCCAGACCCACAACCCAACGAGGAACAGGGAGTAGGGAGGAAGCACACATCTTAAATCTTTTTGATCTTAATTATATACCACTCTTATGCATATACTCAGTTATAGTAGTCAGTCCCATGAGTTCTATCCTCTGGGTTCACGAACCTGATTTGCGAGGTGCGAAGGGTCTTTCTAGGGGATCTATGGAGTATGCTTCGGGTGGTAATTGTCTTCTGGAATACCTGCAGTGTCTTTCACTTCGTTTCTATATGTCTAAGAAGGGTTGGTTAACAGCGCGCGGTACCCTTCTCCTGGGTACTTCGAAAGGTTTGAGATAAGAGTGACGACTGACGGATCGCATTAATTTTTATTATTTTTATTTTGTTTAGGTTCGGAAGAACCTTTATCTGCTGAAATGGCTATGGTGAAAGTTCTTTTTACACAGCACTAGGGAGTTACACATGGTTGCAAGAAGTCGAACCATGATCGATAGAGGCGTCGAAGTTGGCATACTTTGACATGACATAGAATGAGGGTCGATAGAGTCATGTGCCGAATGGGCACACAAGTTCTAGGCGTCTCGGGTTTCGTCCCATGTATCACTATCACGGATACTTGGACCGATAGAGTCGACGTGAAACTATAGAGGGTCCTAAGTGTTTCTGAGTAAAGTACCTTTTCATGAATGGATTTTCACGAGGCATTTCTATAATCGCCAAACATATACTAGCCATGTATAATTAAGGTGGGGAGGACTGTTGACTGAGCGACTCCGCCCTAAATCCACAACCAAATAAGGAACAGGAAATGAGGCGGCCTTCACTCACTCTAGGTCTATCCATCTCAATTATACATGGTCGTAACGTATATATCGAGCCATTATAGTTTTACCTGATGAAATTTCACATTTTATAACAGTGCTGTGACTTTCGCCTTAATGGGGAAGTATTTACATTTAGAATTAGCCTATTTAATGTTTTCGGTTAGTTATCTGAGATTGAGAGACGTACCAAAACCTACCGGGTTCCTTGATGTTTCTCCCCCAAGCATTAGAGTTAGACTCCTCCTGTGTCTTTGTTGTTTCCTTCGGTTGGGCAGTCCCTTTTGAAGTGTCCCACTTCACCACATAGGTGGCAAACTGTATTGGTCGCCACATTGGTGGTTGATGCAATAAACTCAACCGGGGTTCTGCAGACGCGAGCAGTATGCCCCTTCATGTGGCACCTAGCACAATAGAGTTCTCGATAGATACCATGATGATGGTAGCTACATTTGCTGCAGTGGGGAAGGTTTCCTAGGTATGGTCTTCTTGAAGTCGGGGTGGAAGGGCTGGCAGTGGTATTGACTGTCTCAGCTCGTTGCCCTTCGGAAGGTCCTTGAGCCAAGGTACTTCCCTCCTCGATCTTGATCTTTCTCTTCAGTGGATTTAGTTGAGGTTCTTGGGTGGCTGGGTATGCAGGTGTTGGTTGCTGCTGTCCATTACTTGGATCGGAATTTCCGATAGGGCTCTTGCTAACATTGGCGTTGTTAGCATTTAGTTGAGCCATGACAGCTGCTACAGCTGCCGAGACCGTAGCTTGGAACGTAGCTTCATCGAATAGGAGAGTCGGTTTATTGCCGGCGGATGGGTTATGCTTCCTTGGAGGCATGGTTTTCCCTACACGGAAAGGAACACAAGCTGATGAGAGATGATGGTTAACCCTTAGACGTATCTATCCATACTATAATAGGCATAAACTTTTCCCGTGCCTCGGATATTGGTTGACTGAGTGTTGACCTACATCCCTATGATGTAGTCTGGGTATCAAGGTATAAGTATGAGTATCGGAAAAGCCATAAGGTGGGAGTCGTTCCTACTAAGTTACCTTTATACTGGGAAAGGTTCACTCTCCGGCTTGGAAAGATCTGAGAACAGTTCGGAACGAAGACCGCGGGAAAAAAGGCTCATGAAGACTTATGGCTAAACATCCTCAATAGAGGTGTTGGGGATCTGCTCTAAGCGTATTACTTGCAATGGGAAAAGACAATTTACTAACACATAGCATGAGTAGTGTGATCACTAACTCACTAAATTGTATTATTTTATTGGTGTATTAGCGTGATGAACACGAGGAAAAGACACTTCTCGGGTTCCATGTACTGGCTCCCTCTGCCTACCTCGTATCTTTGACTGGGATCGGCGTTGGTTTCCTTCGGGTAGTTACCTAGGGTTCTTTTCTCGTGAGGACATATTGAATCTCTACTCCGCCTTACTTCCGAATCCGACTCGGGTTGTCATCACTGGAAATCTTGGAAGTTTAGGCGAATTTCCCACCATGTCCCTAAAAAGATATAGGCACTTGGTGATTTCAATAGTCTCGACCTAGTTCATTTATTTCCGAACTAGAAATCTTCTCAATGAACCTCTTCTGGGTCTGAGTCAGTTCTTCTGCCGAGTACTGAAGCGGATAGGGTTTTCTACAGGGTTCGTGCGAGAATGGAAATGTCTAAAGAATCCTAAGAGATTATTAACATTTCACTGGGTGATCCATATCGAGTCCTGCTACGATTACATAAGGTATACAAATCATATATAATTCAGATCCAATAGGCCTTCGAATATGTGATACTACTCTATATCCACATCCCAACGAGGAAAAGGAAGTAGAGCGAAACCAGACATTTTTAGCCTATGGGATCCTTATTATATATAATTTTGGGAGTATACCCTCTGTAATTGTAGGTATATCAATAAGGATCTTTTTAGTTCTTCACACAAGGTTATCTATGGAACCTAAAATACCCTTATGGTATTTTAATCTCTTGTTTATTTCTTATCTTCTGAATATGATTCTGGGATTAATGTGAGTCATATAGTATTCCAAAATACTCCCATAGTATTTTAAGCTTTATGTTTGGCTCTAGCATTCCTAGTTGGTAAGTTTCAGACCTGTTGCAACACCACTATCACTCCCAAGCACACGTTCATCGCATCTCGAATAAATGTAGTTGATCAGGTTACATTTATTCCTGCTTACGATTACATAACTGCCCAGGTTTGACGGTAATTCTCAACATCCGAAGACTTTTATTCTTGTTCTTCTTGTGATACTTGTGTTCGAGTGTTTAGGTTCTGGATGTTCTTATACTTTGGTAAAATATGGTTATATTTTAAAGTATAATTCTTGGTCAGAGTGTTTTATCCCTATGTATTTAAAGGTTGTATATCTTTTATGAATTGATATATACTGAGCTCACTATAAACAATGCTCTGATACCAATCTGTCACACCCCAAAACCGGAACGGCGGAAACGTTTTGGGGTGGATGACGTCATGTCAAGTATCACAACATATGCAGTATAGTAATCAAAGTACAACAACCATTGCATTAATAGTAATAGTTTTACATAGTTTACATTGCATAGTAACATCAAAGTAATACAACTAATAATATAGGTGCAGCTTGGTACTAAACTGTCTTCATCCAAAAGCTCCTGGAATGTACCTGTCTATTGCTGGCCTGAGAATATAAGTTATTTGAAAGCGAGTATCAGCATTTTTACAAATGCTGGTGAGTTCATAAGTATTTAGTGTCATTTTATTCAAATAACTTTATAAAAAGTAGTAGTTTAGAATCAACAGTGTATTAGAGTCCTTTCCAGAAAATCCTATATTTTCTAATTATAAGTAGTCCTCTACCAAGACCCGACAGTGTTATGTTTTTAAAGAGTAATTTCCCTGAAATATTATCATTACCAAAATACGGTATTTGGATTTATGGAAAGTAGGAGAATATCACTAATAAAATACGAGGGAAAATAACATACACCTCAGTAGAATATACTGCTGACTATGGCAACGAAATCATAGACTCCAGGATAGTGTCGAATGAACGACACGCCTGGCTCAGTCTAACAAAAGGGAGACACAGACCCCAAACGGTATCAAATGAAAGATACGTCTAGCAAGGTCTAAAAACAGTGAAAACAGCCTCAGACATTATCAACTGAATGATACGTCTAGCAAGGTCTAAAAACAGTGAAGATAGACCTTAGACAGTATCAACTGAATGATACGTCTAGCAAGGTCTAAAAATAGTGAATACAGTGTTAAATTCCTATTACCTTAAAGCCATGCATTATAAGGTAACCCTGAGATACTTGTAACCATACTGAACTAATGATAGAGACTCACAACTGAACCGACCAATGTAAACCTATATGTCTATGCTTGTATACTTAATATATAACTAATGATCAAACGACCTTCAAACGGATATCCGATCCCACCAGACCACATCTCAATGAAGAAAAGGAAATAGGGTGAACTAGCCTTCCTAAGTCCTTTAAACATTATTTATATAACTTATACAAGCACAGGCATACATTTAACTAAGTAGAAGTGTATCGTGAAGTAGGAGCGTATCATGAAGTAGGAGCGTATCGTGAAGTAGAAGTGTTAACAAGTAGGAGCGTATTACGGAGTAAAAGTGTATCACGAAGTAAAAGCGTTAACAAAGTAGGAGCGTTTAACTAAGTAGGAGTATTAACTAAGTAGAAGTATAATGAATCAGTAATATCTAACAAAGTAGGAGTATAAAAACATGGAAGAACTTTGGAAAACCTTTAAACTTTAAGAAAATCACGACTTGGTAATCTTTTGTAATTGAAGTTTGAAAACCATTAGAAATCCTTTGAAAACCTTTCATTGACACGTTTTGAATGTAATTTCTGATAAAACAATATAAGTGAAGAAAACCTTTGTTTCAAATACTGTTGTAACTGAATTTAAAGTAAAACATACAGCGCTAGAGACAATTTGAGAAAAGCTTAGAACAAGTAAAGACGTTTTGGAAAACCATTTACAGTATCATACTTGGTAAAATAGTTGACAGTATAATAAATCCTTGTGCATGCGGGTTATCAATCACATGTGATTGATATGATAACTGGCATGTTTAACTTGTATTCCCCACCATAAAAGCATGTAAAAACATTTAAAAGGTTAATTCAGGGGTATGAACTCACCTGTTGTAAGTGGATCGAACGAAGGTGTCGGTTGGGCGTTCGGTGTCAAGTAAAGACTTGAACACACTTAGTGACCTATTAACAAATGATGACATATGTTTACATACAATTAGTAAATATAATACTAATTAAACATGTATACGCATCCTAAAGTGTGGAAAGCACTTTGATTAAGTGCTAGGGGTGTCCCGGGTAACATCTATGGGTATGTATGGCCTAGATAGGGAGTTTACTCTTCAAGAGTAAACTCTTTATAGATTTCACGGCCCTAAGACCAACTCCCCATGAGTTTACGGCTGTAAACTCATGGTGGGGGTGTTCTAGGATGCTAAATGGTCTTATCTCACTCATAGAGTTAGGCTAGGTCCCAATATAAGGAATATGAAGGGGTTTAAGGCTCTTAAGGGACCATTTGAGGAGTTTACGGCCCTAAACAAGGATTTTACGGCCGTAAGCTCCTATATGCATGTTCGTTTGGTGTTTCAAGGACTTAAATGGTAGGAAATAAAGTTCTATGCATTTTTCCAAGTCAAATGAAGGAGTTAGGGCATCATTTGGGCACTTAATGGGAGTTTACGGCCCATGGACCAATTCTATGGGGGTTTACGGATGTAAGCTCCTATTTCCTTGGTTTAATTGATGTTTAATGTCCTTACTACAATGGAGGTTGCTTCTAGACATTTTCCAAGGGCATAGGAGGTGTTTGAGGGAATTTCTAATACTTGAATTTGAGTTTACTCCCCATGAAGAGGAGTTTACAGCTCAAGCCTGTTCTTGGGCAGTAAACTCAAGTTTACTCCCCAAAAGTTAAGTTCAAGGTGTTCTAAGTCCGTTCCCATAAGTCATTCAGCCATATCTAAGCCTTAGGTGTAGTTTAGAGGGGTTTTAGGGCTTAAAAAACCCCAATTAAGGGTGTTCACGGTCCAAGAGTGTTCTTGGGCCGTAAACACATAAATTGGCCCCTATTTGTTGTCTTAAACACGAATTTGCATGATAACTAAGCTATACATCAAGTTAGGATAGATTACTTACTAGTTTGGGGCTCGGAATGGGCGTTTTTGGCTCGAAAACAAGTTGTAGAGAGAGAGTGTAGAGAGAGAGAGTGGAAAGTTTCTATGGAGTCCACTCCCCCTTATATAGGGGTTTGAGTTGGGGCTCAGTGGAAATCTACCCGATACTGCCGTTAAACGGGGCTTTTTGGTCGCACCCGATTAAACGGTCGTATTTTGACTTGGTTGAAACTAACAATTTTCAAGGGAATATTGGGGTGTTTCTAATTTTTTTCAACCCTTACAAAGTCATTATAAAAGTCCCAAATTAATTAACCTCTTCCAAAAGGTTAATGGACAATTAACAAAGCGAGGCTTATTAACGGAAGGAGGGGTTAAAATTGACGAAATAAATTTCGGGTTGTCATAGTATGTACTTGACCCGATTATGAGCATGGTCCTTTTGGGTTGCCTTCACCATAGCAATATGTAGGATGAATTAAGGAGAGAAAGGTTTAATTGTGATTTATTAATATATTATGAGAATAATATATTAAAGGAGAAATCATAATGCTTCATTAATATTGGTCAAGAATTAATTGAAAATTAATTTTGTGGCTAAAAGAGATTAATTAAACATAGGGGACTGGAATTGTAATTATAAGATAATTGAAATTCGGCTATGGATCACCTTGGAATAATGGGTTGGACGAATTCTATGGGGAAGCCCATTAGAAATCGTCCAAAGCATGTTCCAGAAGGGGTCCATGGGTTGCTTAGGGCTTAAACAGTCAAATTAGGGTTTCCTTGTTAGATAACCCTAATTGCCTACCTATTTAAGGAGCCCTTAAACCCCAAAAACGTGGTGAACGATTCCCTTAAGGTTTCTGGATGATTTTTGGTGCTCCCCTCTCTTCTCTCTTCATCCAAGTTGCTTAGTGGTGTTTGTGACTCCATTAGAGGTGCAACACTTGAGGCACTAAGCTTTCTGAAGTTAAGGAATTGATTGTTATTGCTACATAACAATGAAGGTAAGATCTAAACCATAATTCATATGTTGATTTGATTACTAGTATGCTAGATCTAGGATTTGTAAGTCTTGGAAGTTTATTGCATGTTCAAAGTAGAAAAACTAGATTCAAGCAATTAGGCGTGCATGAACACCGTAGGATTGATGTTATGCTCAAAAAACCCATCAGTGGTATCAGATTCTAGGTCGTTTTTCTATTGAATAGATGCATAATTGGACTGCCAAAGATCAGAAAAATCGAATTTTTTGCATTCTGACAGGTTGAGTCGCCGAGTCCATTCATGGACTCGACGAGTTGGGCCAACTCAACGAGTTCCATGGTGGACTCGACGAGTCCAAGGGTCAGTTGTCGGAATTTTCGTTTTTTTGAGCAGATTTTGTTAAGGATATTTACCAAAACTCGTTTTTATTGCCTAAAATCGATTTTTTATGTTTGGAATGTTTATCCTTATAAAAATTAATGGATTTGGTTAAATATGGATAATATAGGATTATTATTAGATAAATATTTGACCTAGTAAGTTTAAAAAGTTTCAATTTGCACCCTTTAGGTTTTATAGTTCAAATTTGAACTTAAAAGTTTTTGTTTTTGAAATTTAAATAGTTAAACCTAAATGTTTTGAAATGTTTCAAAACTTGTCCTCAAGTTTTGGAATTTAAATTTTGATTAAAATTTTAATTTTGAAATATTTAAATTCTAAACCACAAGTTTGAAAAAGTTTCAAAACTTGACCTCAAGTTTTGGAATTTAAAAGTTGATTAAAATTTTAATTTTGAAATGTTAAATTCTAAAACCCTAGTATTTTGAAAAGGTTCAAATTACACCCTCATGGTTTTGTTAAATTAATTAAAGGGTTTGATTAAAAGAGAAATTTAATAAAACCACCTAGTATTTAACAAAGTGTAAAATACACCCTATACTATATATATGTAACATTAAAAGTTTAATATTATATATATATATATATATATATATATATATATATATATATATATATATATATGAGTAAAGAGTCAGTCTTACCGTTAGTAGGCCTCATTCACGAAGCTGGTCTATAAGTGGTGTTTAAGGAAATTGCCTATAAAATGGCGATTGAATGGGTATCCACTCTTACCCACTGCACTCTTGACTAGTGGAGGGTCATTAGCCGAACGGGTAGGATAGGACAGATTCCTTCCATTATAAGTATAATGAAGTACAAAGTATCTAAATGCTTTTACAAATTCCCAAATCATAGTTACTTTAGGAAAAATGTGAAATTGTATGCTAATCCATGGAATTACACTTTGTACCCTTGTCAAACGTTAGTGGATCGTGTGTGGTTAACCGACACACTAATTTGGGGATGACATTGGTAGCAAAGGGTGGCTCTATGCTTATCATAGATCAATGGATCATGTGTGGCTAATTGGCACATTGATTAGGTGATAGTAGCATTGGGTGCACCACGTGATTCGTATGGTTATTCACACCTTATTTGTGATCCTCGGCATCCCAGTCGCAAATAGAAGGGCATAATCGAGGTTAAACATGCCATTGAAAAGTGCAATAAATCTCCAAAGGTCTAGGAGTTTCAATTCATTTAAAACTTAAACTTCCTTTTCGTTTTTCATGGTGGAAATTGGTAAATCGTCATTTACCTACCTTCAAATATTCTGCAACTAGATTACAACATCCCTCTTCTAGGTTGTAGAGTATTGTGTTGGATCCTAGCCTTAATAATTCATTTGGGTGTTTTATTAAGGACTCAATCAGCTTAACTTGAATTTCTCCCATTTTGTAGATGTCTGAATCTTACAATTGTCTTCCCAAATCCCATGGAACAAGTTTTCCAAATGGAGATGATATTCCACGATATGATCGAGGAACCAGAGATCATGCTTCATTTCCTCCAATCATTATCCCTAACCCACAAGTTCGAAGGCTTGAAAAGTTCAAGCTCACTCAAGCTCTATTGGTAAGTAAACACAAAGATGGGAAACCTGTGTGTGTACACATCTTAGAGATGAAGTCACACATTGATAGGTTAAGGATGATGGGTGTCGATATCTTAGAGATGTTGGCTGTTGACTGGATTCATCAGTCGCTTCCTGAATCATATAGTAGGTTTGTTAGAGACTGCTATATGATGAACCACGACGTGAACCTCATTGATCTCACCTATTTGCTTATAGCTGCTGAATCAACAATGATTTGGCGTGCTGGTCAAGCAAATTTGTCTGGTGAATCAAACTCCCAAACTTCAATGGACACTGGCAACATTGAAAGTCCAGAAAGGACTAAGTATGAGATTGTCCCATGTGCTGTGCCAAAGGAGTCCATTTGCTTTTATTGCCAAGAAAAGGGGCATTGGAGACGAAGCTACCCAAACTACCTGAGAGATCTAAGAGATGGGAGAGTCAAGACGTATGGCTCCATTTTAGGTAAAATCCAATAACTAACTCTATAAGTTCCTATTCTTTGATTTTCAATACATGATGTGATAAGATTACATTTTGATGTTTCGTAGGATCAAAGAAAAGAGAGGAGGCTTAAGGAAAGAAGTAAGATGAATTTGATCATGAAGAAATGGATTTCGATCGCATTGCTTGAAGATCGGATTTTTGAGCTACTACTTTAGAGTTAGAATAGATTGCTTAGAAATTGAAATAACTTAGTTTTCATTTGAATTGCATTGTAAGGACAAGTTTTTCCGCAATAAAATGAATTTTGATTTCATCTTATTTATTTATCCTTGCAATGGCATATGTGAAAATGGATGTTTATGTATTTCTAATTTTATCAATGTTGAATTGGATGTGATTCTTGATTATGTTATTTGTGAATGTCGAGAATTTACCAAATAGGGAGAGTTTTTCATCTCCCAAGTTTCAATTGGACAGAAACTTGGAATTATGCAACATGCATTGCGTGATGAATGAGAAACTTCATATTTGGAAATCAGACTAAATCTTTGGCAAAGTGTCAACTGAAGGACTAAGAGATCGAGTACACTAGGTTGTACATTGATCAAGTCCACCACAAGAGTGATAAAGATATTTGTCATGATTTACTAAAGTTTAGTAAATATGATTATACTTATAAGATTAAGTGTAATTCTGAGTTGGTTGAAAGAGTTTCAATGAATAGCAGAACGAATAAAGAAGAATCAAGTAGGCAGAAAGATAAAAGTTTCTCCATTCTAAGAAGAAGGGAGAGTACCTTTTATTGTGTTTTATGATAAGTTTTAATGATTAAGAACCATATCTCAATTGATCCTCTAAGTGAGTCTTAGTGCATTTGTATGTCTAAGAAGAGGAATCGAGAAATGTGGAAATGGTTAAATCAAGAAGTCAATCATACTTCATTCCAATATCAAGTCTTAGAGTTATACTCCAAGATTGCGAATTGAGTGACACATCTTTAGTAGGTTTATAACACTCAACAAATGTGGAATTAGAAAAAGTCTTCTTATTCTTGCACATTTGAGATTGGTAAGTTGTGATGTCTTGGATAAGACAAAGACCAACTAGAGCCAATTATGTGAAGTGATAGTCTTGATAAAAACTACACTAACTCTTGAATATTTGTTTTGTCAAGGAATGTTTCTTGACAAGAGAATCTTATATGTCAAGGAGTCAGTGGGAGTCTTAATGGTCTTGAAAGGTTTCAAGAACAAATCAAGAGTTAAACCTAGTTGATCATCACTAGCACACAACTTGAGGTTTAAAGCCTATCGTGGATGACATATTTTTTTTCTGTGCCATTCCAATTGAGTTAATTATGCATGTGAGTTGTATGAGTTCTCATTTGAATGCATAAAGACAAAGCACCTTGATCAATGGAAAGTACATTGATATGAAGGGGTGAGTTTCTTGGAAGACATGGTGGGTATTCATGTTTCCATGAGGAAAGAAATCGAGATTGAACACGTTCGGTCCATATGAGTTTTGATTTGTCGCAAACTTTGGTTTTGGAAAATTCACATGGATAGGAACACATACACTTTAAAATCTAAGTGTCATGAGGTTTCCCTCCTTCATGAAAATGATTGTAAGGAAATGCTTTCCCTAAGAGAGATTTTAAGAAGATTGCAATTGTGAAAATTGTATTCTCAAATTCGATTATGATTATGGCATCCCTCTTCATAGTTCGAATTGTGAGATTTGGCAATTAGTCTGAACATTTGGGACTTAGTAACATAAGTTCTGAATTTCTTTAGACACACATGTGAGCTTTCTAAGGCAAAGGTGTAAGAGGTTAAGAAGCTTAGATAAAGTCTTATCAAAGCATCAGATATTTAGAAATATGAACTTAAGGAATTCAATAAGCATTGTTTTTCTAGAAGTTCAAGTGTTTTCTGAATACGAGTCAAAGCTAATGGGAGCATAAGTGTTATGCTTGTATGGTAATAATCATCGTGTTAGTGGGAGCATGATTATTATCGCAAGTTAGCAATATTAATTATAGAAAACAAAGAGTCACTTTGCCAAGTCGTAGGGGTTGAAAAGTTGTTTTGCTATAATTAACGGAGAGAATATTATACTTCATTTCAAATCTACAGGCTTAGATTGTGAAATTTTAATTAAATTTAGTCAAATATATATGAATGTTATGTTGGAATGGTTCAACATGAGGAAATTCTATATATGGAAAGGATAATCGCATTCTCAAAATTTGGTTATGATTACGGCATCCCTTTTCATAATCAAAATTGTGAGAACATGGCAAATAGAAATATTATAGCAAAAGACTGGTAAAGTATCACGTCTTTATGCAAGATATTATGAATCGTGTCCCATACACTTCGGGTATAGGATCGATTGCATATGCTATAATGTTTGATCATTCTAAAATTTTCCAAATGCTTAGCACATTAAGAGGGAATAAGGACTAGAACGGTTTTGGCTAAAGTAATTAAACAACTATCAAAGGATGATCTAAGGTTCGCCTAGGATTTGTTGCTTGTGAGTAGTTGGAAGTATACTATTGGATAGACCATGTTGACATTATTTTGAATAAATAAGACTTTATTTAGAATAAGTTTTCATATGGAAAATAAAGAAACGTTTCCATATTAGGAGTTGGATATTGAGAGTCTATGTCTAGATTAGAAACTTTTATGCAAGAAGGATGTTCAAAGGAATGTAATTTGAATGTGAGACTTCGCATCTATGGAATTTTATTGTAACCATTTCCGATAGAATACCTTGGAATTTCATTAGCCAAGTCTTGGTGACTTTTGTGCTATGACATTACGAAAGGATCATTGCATAAAATGTTAGAATCTAACATATTCTATTAGTGGCAAGAATGTTGTGATCTTACACTAATGATAAGGATTAGGAATTGTGAAATGAGTTTCATTGGAAAGGTTTTCAATTGATCTATTTCACAAAGTAAGGATCATAGGTAACATAGTGTGCATGCTCGGAGCATGGGACAGTTATTGTTGTAATTCAAGTAATAAGTTGATTATCCGAAACATTAAACAATGAATAATGAGTAGTCAATATGGTGTTTAAATAAAAGTGTTTTATTTACGCTCAAAAGTTTTGGGGCCATATAGGATTAAGTATCATCGTTGTGTTTCATTATTCATGTTTTGACTTCCAGAATAACTGGGTTATTCGAACCTCCACAGTCAGTCATACGTTGGAAGTAGGTATGAAGGAAGACTATCATGAACCTGTCTGTAGATTCACTAAAGTGTTTAGACATAGCACAAGTTTGCTGCAGAGTTCATGAGTGCTTTTATAAGATTAAATTATTGGATTAATCCCACGCTCACTTGAATCACTTCATGGATTTATCACGGGTGATCAGTGAGATGATAACATTGTATATTCTTGAAACCGAGACGTGTGAGTTGTTATTTGCTGGTCGGTTGCACATTGATGATAAGTAAACACACCAGTAACTTGGTGTTATAAAACTTATTATTGTGTGTGATTCGATTAGTAGGTGCAAGCAAGCATTTGAGTCAAATTTTATCCATTGCTTTTACCCAAAGTAGGATAAAATCGATATATGTGGGCCCCTCAATGATTTAGTGATGACACCTAAGCGCTTGGCCAAGCCGGGACTAAGTTGATTGTTCAATTGTAGTCTGTTGTCAGTCGTCATAAATCAGATGTCGGGAAACAATACATAGACAGAGAGAATGATTTAAATCCATGTCTCGTGTCTATACGATATCTTGAGAATGGAGGAATATATGATCCCTTATCTAAAGGACACATATATCTGATAAGATCAGAGTTGACAACGGCTTTTGAAAGCTACGATTGCTGATTAGGTTTTTATGTTATACAAAATAGTTATTAGACTTATCCAAGTGGGAGGCTGTTGGATTAGTGTCTAAGTCCATAACTATTTTAGTATGTACTTGAACCGATTATGAGCATGGTCCTTTTGGGTTGCCTTCACCATAGCAATATGTAGGATGAATTAAGGAGAGAAAGGTTTAATTGTGATTTATTAATATATTATGAGAATAATATATTAAAGGAGAAATCATAATGTTTAATTAATATTGGTCAATAATTAATTGAAAATTAATTTTGTGGCTAAAAGAGATTAATTAAACTTAGGGGACTGGTATTGTAATTATAAGATAATTGCAATTGGGCTATGTATCACCTTGGAATAATGGGTTGGAGAAATTCTATGGGGAAGCCCATTAGAAATCGTCCAAAGCATGTTCCAGAAGGGGTTCATGGGCTGCTTAGGGCTTAAGCAGTCAAATTAGGGTTTCCTTGTTAGATAACCCTAATTGCCTACCTATTTAAGGAGCCCCTAAGCCCTAAAAACGTGATGAATGATTCCCTTAGGGTTTCTGGACGATTTTTGGTGCTCCCCTCTCTTCTCTCTTCATCCAAGTTGCTTAGTGGTGTTGGTGACTCCATTAGAGGTGCAAACTTGAGGCACTAAGCTTTCTGAAGTCAAGGAATTGATTGTTATTGCTACATAACAATCAAGGTAAGATCTAAACCCTAATTCATATGTTGATTTGATTACTAGTATGTTACATCTAGGGTTTGTAAGTCTTGGAAGTTTATTGCATGTTCAAAGTAGAAAAACTAGATCCAAGCAATTAGGAATGCATGAACACCATAGGATTGATGTTATGCTCAAAAACCTTCGGAACCTACCACTGCGTAACCGCCTTGATTTTGGCCAGATCAACCAAATTCCCCTCCTGGTTAACGAGATACCCCAAGAACTAGACCTCTCGTAACCAAAACTCGCACTTCGAGAACTTGGTATTGAGCCGTTCGCGCCTCAAGACTCCCAATAACTCCCGTAGATGCTCATCATGCTGCTCTCGGGTCTTGGAATACACCAAGATATCATCTATGAATATAATGACCGAACGATCGAGCATCGGTCTCCAGACTCGATTCATCAGCTCCATAAATACTGCTAGTGTGTTGGTGAGCCCAAACAGCATCACCACGAACTCGTAATGTCCATAACGAGTCTGAAACACGGTCTTCTCCACGTCCTCCTCTCTGACCGGGACCTGATGATAACCCGACCTCAAATCTATCTTGGAGAACCAAGATGCCCCCTGCAACTAATCAAATAGATCATCTATCCTAGGGAGAGGATAACGGTTCTTTACCTTCAACTGGTTCAGCTCCCTGTAATCAATGCACATCCTGTGCGAGTCATCCTTCTTCCTGACTAAGAGGATCGGTGCTTCGTATGGAGCACTGCTAGGTCGGATGAACTGCTTTCCTAGCAGCTCCTAAAGCTGTGATGACAACTCCTGCATCTCAGGTGGTGCCAACCGGTACGGCGCCTTGGCGATAGGGGCCACACCTGGCACTAGGTCGATCCTGAACTCAACCTGTCTCTCCAGAGGCACTCCGAGTAATTCCTACGGAAACACATCAGCAAACTCTCTGACTACAAGAACTTCTGAAACTGAAATCTGATGCCTGACTCGCGTATCCACCACATACACTAGATAACTCGCACTCCGTGCTGAATGTCCTGCCGAGCCCTGGCGGCTGAACAGAACCCCGACCTACTCTGGTGTCCTCACCATATACGATCGGTTCTTGTCCACTTAGAGTTCGAACCACCACTTTCTGACCCTCGCAATCAATTATGGCACTGAATCGACTGAGCCAATCCATCCCCACAAACACGTATACAACCGTCATGGGAAAGTCTATCAAAAAAGGTATCGCGAAGATCTCCATCTCACATCCTCGGTAGACCGAAGAAGCAGAAACCTCGTGTTCGTTGATAGAGACTCGCAACGAACACTCTAGTTCACCTATTGGCACTCTGAATTCCCTACTAAATGTCTGAGATACAAAAGACTGACTCGCTCCCGAGTCAAATAAAACCAATGCAGGTAAGAAGTTCACAAGAAACGTACCTAATCACATGTACAAAAGATAAGCATACTACAAATATAGTAAATGAGATAAAAGACAGAAACATACCAGCAACCACATCTGGTGCTGCCTTGTCCTCCTCGGTCGTAAGCTGGAAGGCACGCCCCTGAGCCTTCGGAGGCTCTACCCTAACTGGTCCCCCATCAGTAATCCTCAATGTAGTTCGCGCGGAAACCTGCGTCGGCTTAGCGGCAAGCAACAGATAGTTCGCCTTTACGTGGCCAACCTGATCACAGTGATAACATAACCTCATACCCTGAATCGGGACTGCCTGGCGACAATCCTTCGCGTAATGACCTTCCTTTCCACACATGTGGCACCCACTACCAGCTCGACATATACCAGAATGACCCTTGCCACACTTTCCACAAGTGCGGCTCTGCTGACCCCCGATCCTAGAATTAGCGGTCTTAGACTGCTTCAGCACTAGCTGCAACTGTGTCGGGGCCTGCCGCTGCTCCCTCGACTGCAACTCAATCTCCAACTCACGCCGCCTAGCGGCCTCCTGCAACTCCAAAAGAGTATCACATCACTGGGTAGACACAAACTGAAGGATGTCAGCCTTGAGCATGCTCAGATAACGAGTCATTTGAGCTTGCTCGGAAGCGAACTTTGGGCATAACATCTCCCTCTTTGTAAACATGCGGGTGATCTCCATAACAGACTCCCCAACCTGTCTCAAACTCAAAAACTCCTGTGACAACTGTTCGCGCTCGGCTCGTGGAATGAATCGAGCACGGAACATATCGATGAACTGCTCCCAAGTAACAGCAGCTCTCTAATCATCAGTGTACGACCCAGTCGCCAATCTCCAACAGTCCTTGGCCCCGGACCTTAGCAGGTTCAGAGTACACCTAACCTTTTGTTCAGTAAGGCACGATCAGGTAAAGAAACACCCCTCCACATCTGATATCCACCTCATAGCCTTGATGGGGCCCTGCGTCCCATCAAAAGTAGGGGGCTTCATGTTATCGAAGTCCCTGTACTAGAAGCCCCGAGTGGCTCCTACTCCTCCCCCTGCCGCTGTTACAGCCGATGCAACTGCAGCGGGAGCCGTCTCCGCAAGGGTTGCGTATCGCTCGTCGAAGTACCCGACCATGGCCGTCTTAATAGACCCAAACATCTCTGGGAGCTGTGCCCGGAAAGCAGCAGCAACCTCATCATGCAGGATCTCCTGAATCGTGGCGTCCAACTCCTCTATACCCATCTGCACCACGGGCTTAGGTGCTATTGGCCCGTCCTAGCCCCCATCTCCTAATCCTGATCCTAAACCGGATCCAGTCACAAAGCGTCTCATCATCACCATTCTGAAACATACCACAAGATATCAGATAATCCACATAAACAAATGGGAGCTAGCTCCCGACTAAACCGTAGGGTTGTGACTTCCTTGATACGCGTATGGGTCCTGTGCTTTCAGTAGTATGGGTCCATACTACCTTCCACACCTACCCATATTTGTCTCAAGTATCACCACAACACCCTACTACTACGTAAACATAGCGAGCTCTCAATCCTCACTCCTAGAGGAATGCTAGATATCTCATAACCCATTCATCCATGAAACTTCCACCAACTCTGCAGCACTAGTGTATGCTAGCCATACATAACACTGGACCCCATAGAATTTCGAATATCCGATCCTACCCTAAGCCCTAATCAATGAGATCGGAAAATAAGGTCGAGCCCAACATTCTCAGGCTATAAGATCTTACTTATGTATAACCGTGATGCATACACTAAGCAGCTACAGTAATGATGTCAATCTCATATAAGGAAAACCCTAGGCTAGCAGGCATCATATAATTAGGCAATCCTATCATGCAATTCCTGAAGATCCCTAGCCTATCTCTAGCATGTTGTTCTTGTTGGATTAGTGTCTAAGTCCTTAACTATTTTGGTATGTACTTGACCCGATGGTGCATGGTCCTTTTGGGTTGCCTTCACCAAAGCAACTTGATAGGATGAATTATGGAGAGAAAGGATTAAATATGATTTATTAATATATTATAGGAATAATATATTAAAGGAGAAATCATATTGTTTAATTAATATTAGTCAATAATTAATTGGTAATTAGTTTTGTGACTAAAAGAGATTAATTAAACTTAAGGAACTGGAATTGTAATTATAAGATAATTGCAATTTGGGCCATGGATTGTCTTAAATCAAGAGGTGGACGAATTCTTATGGGAAGCCCATAAGGAAATCGTCCAAGGGCTTGATTAAAGGAGTCTATGGGTTGCTTAGGGCTTAAGCAACCAAATTAGGGTTTCCTTGTTAGATAACCCTAATAGCCTTACTATATATAAGATCCTTATGACTCAAAAACGTGGGGAACTTCTTTTCTAGGGTTAGAACACGTTTTGGGCAGCCTCTATTCTCTCTCCTCTTCATCCTCTTGCTTATGGTGTTTGTGAACCATTAGAGGAGTGACACTTGTGACTCTAAGCCTTCCAAGGTCAATTCAAGGAGGAATTGAGATTGTTATTACTACATAACAATCAAGGTAACATCTTAAACCTAATTATATGTTAATATTGATTTCCATATGCTAGAATTAGGGTTCATAGTCTTGGATTCAAAGCATGTACAATAGAGAAACCTAGATCCTAGCATTAGGGTTTGTATGAGCACATAGGATGTCTTATGACCAAAACCCATCAGTGGTATCAGAGCCTAGCTTGGTTTCAATTGTATTGATGCTTGATGTAACTGGAAAATTCGATTTTTTGGATTCTGGAGGCTGGACTCGCCGAGTCCATGGTTGAACTCGCCGAGTCCATGCAGACTCGACGAGTCCAAGGCTGACTCGACGAGTCAACTCGTCAGATAGGCGGATTTTCGGGATTTTTACCTATTATGACTTAGGATAATTGCCATAATTGTTTAAACTTAATAAAATTCGAATTTTGTTAATCCCTTATGATTATCCTTGTGAAAATAAAAGATTTTGGTCATCTAATTAGATAATTGTTACCTTATTTGATATATGTTAAGTTATGGAAATTATTTGATCATTATCTTGCAAGAATTTGAACTAGATCTAATTAGATAACCACCAATTATAGTTAATTGCCTTATTTGATTTATGTGATCTAGAATATTCTTGACAAAGTTTGGAATAGTTTCAAATTAATCCCTTTAGGTTTTATATTTTAAATTTGAACCCAAAAGTTTTGTTGTTTTGAAATTTAAATAGTTAAAACCCTATTGTTTTGAAAAAGATTTCAAAATTTGCCCTCAAGTTTTGGAATTTAAATTTTGATTAATTGTTTAATTCTGATGTATATTTAAATTCTACACCCTAATGTGTTGAAATGTTTCAAAACCTGCCCTCAAGTTTTGGAATTTAAAAGTTGATTAAAAGTTTAATTAGGAATGTTAAATTCTAAAACTCTAGTATAGTTTTGAAAAAGTTCAAATCACACTCTTATGGTTTTATTAATTAATTAAGGTGTATAATTAAAAGAGATTTAATAAATACATAAAAGTTTAGGTTTACAATTTAATTGAATTAAAAGTATAATTGTTAAATTAGACCACATAGTATTTTAAAAGTGTTAAAATACACCCTATACTATATATATAACATTAAAAGTCTAACATTATATATATGTATGAGTAAAAGTCAGTCTTACCGTTAGTAGGCCTCATTCACGAAGCTGGTCTATAAGGGGTGTTTAAGGAAATTGCCTATAAAATGGCGATTGAATGGGTATCCACTCTTACCCACCGCACTCTTGACTAGTGGAGGGTCGTTAGCCGAACGGGTAGGATAGGACGAAACCTTCCATTATAAGTATAATGAATTACTAAAGTAACTAAATGTTTTTCATAAATTTCCCAATCTTAGTTACTTAGGCAAAAGTGAATTGATGCAATTCCATGAAATTACACTTTGTGCCCTTGCGAAGACGTTAGTGGAGCGTGTGTGGTTAACCGACACACTAAATGGGTCTAAGCAAAGGTAGCAAAGGGTGACTCAATGTTTGTCATAGTTCGGTGGAGCGTGTGTGGTTTACCGGCACATCGAATAGGTGACTGTAACATGTGAGGGCACCATGTAGTTTGCATGGTAATTCACACCCGCTTTATGATCCTCGGCATCCCAGTCACAAACAAGAGGGGCATATCGAGATATAAACATGCCATTGAAAGTTCAATGTATCTCAAAGGATCTAGGAGTTTTCATAGATTTAAAACTTAAATTTCTTTTACGTTTTTCATGGTGGAAATTAGTGAATCGTCATTCACTTACCTTCAAATATTCTGCAACTACATTACGGCATCCCTTTTCTAGGTAGTAGCGTATTGTGTTGGGTCCTAGCCTTGGAATTTCATTTGGGTGATCTACCAAGGACTCAATCTATCTACTAACTTGAATTCATTTTTCTCCCGTTTTGTAGATGTCAAAGTTCGACAACTATGGTGTTCTCAAATCCCGTGGAACAAGCATTCCACATGAAGATGATATTCCACGATTCGATCGAGGAACAAGATATCATGCTTCACTTCCTCCTCCTCCTCCAATTATTCTCCCTAACCCACAAGTTCAAAGGCTTGAAAAGTACAAGATCACTCAAGCCCTTTTGGCAAGTAAAAGAGGAAAAGTCCGTGTGTGTACACGTCCTAGGGATGAAGTCACACATTGATAAGTTAAGAATGTTGGGATCCGTTGTCTGTGAGGAAATGGCTGTTGATTGGGTTCTTCAGTCACTTCCCAAATCATATAGTGAGTTCGTAAGAGAGTACTATATGATGAACTACGACGTGACCCTTATAGATCTCACCTATATGCTTATTGCTGCTGAATCTGCAATGATTTGGCGCAATAGAAAAGCAAAGTTGATTGGTGAATATGCCTTCGAGACCTCTATGGATACAGACAATGGCAACGAAAGACATGCTATGATCGAAAAGTTTGATCATAAGAGAAAGGCGATGTCTGAAGTAGTTCCATGTCCTGTTCAAAAAGAGTCGATTTGCTTTTATTGCCAAAAGAAGGGGCATTGGAGACGAAGCTACCCCATTTACCTAAGAGATCTAAGAGATGGGAGAGTCGAAACGTATGGCTCTAATATAGGTAAAATCCATTTACTAACTCTTTTAAGCTTCTATTCTAGATTCTTAATACATAATGTAATAAGATTACAATTGATGTTTTGTAGGATCGAAGAAAAGAAAGGAAGCTTAAAGGAAGAAGTGAGCAGAATCTAACCGTGAAGGAATGGATTTCGATCGCATTTCTCAAAGATTAGATTCTTGAGCTACTACTTAGAGTTAGAATTACATTGCTAAGAAAGATGTATTAGCATAGTTTTTCAATGAATTGCATTGTAAGGACAAATTTTTCCGCAATAAAATAAATTTTGATTTTAAATTTTATTTATTTATCCTTGCAATGACGTGTATGAAAAAATTGATGTTAAAATGTTTCTATTATTAGCAATAATAGATTTGGTTCTTATTTATGGAAAGTCGAGAATTTACCAAATAGGGAGAGTTTCTCATCGCCAAAGTTTCAATTGGACATAAATTTGGAATCATGCAACTTGATTGCACGATGAATGAGAAATTTCGTATTTGGAAATTAGACTAATTCGTTGACAAAGAGTCAAGTGAAGGACTAGGAGATCGAGTACACAAAGTTGCGTATTGATCAAGTCCACCATAAGAGTAACAAAGATATTCGTCATGATTTACTAAAGGCTTAGTAAATATGATTATACTTACAAGATTAAGTGTAATTCTGAATTGATTAAAGGGTTTAGATCAATAGCAGAACGAATAAGAAGAATCAAGTAGGCAGAAAGATAAAAGTTTCTCCATTCTAAGAAGAAGGGAGAGTACCTTTTATGCTTTATGATAGGTCTTAATGATTAAGAACCATATCTCAATTGATCCTCTAAGTGAGTCTTAATACAATTGTATGTCTAAGAAGAGGAATCAAGAATTGAAGAAATGGTTAAATCAAGAAGTCAATCATACTTCGTTCCAATAACAAGTCTTAGAGTTAAGATTGTGACAATGAGTGACAAGAATTAAGAAGGTTTATAACATTCATCAATTGTGGAAAGTTGTGATGTCTTGGATAAGACAAAGACCAACTAGGACCAAAGTTATGCAGTGTTTTGTCTTGATAAGAGCTACACTAACTCTTGAATATTTGTTTGTCAAGAAATGTTTATTGACAAGAGAATCTTATATGTCAAGGAGTCAGTGGGAGTCTTAATGGTCTTGAAAGGTTTCAAGAACAAATCAAATAAACCTTATCGATCATCACTAGCACACGAGTTGAGGTTTACAACCTATCGTGATGACATCATTTTGTTTCTATGCCAATCCAATCAAGTTAATTATGCATGTGGGTCCTATGAGTTCTCATTTGAATGTATAAAAGGCAAGGACCTTGATCAATGGAAAGTACATTGATAAGAAAAGGTGAGCTGCTTAACTACTTGGAAGACATGGTGGGCAGTTGTGCTACCATAAGGCAAGAAATCAAGATTAAGAAAGTTCGGTCCATATGAATTTGAATTTGTTGTAAACTTTGGTTTTGACAAATTCACATGGATAGGAACACATACACCGTTTAAATCTAAGTGTCATAAGATTTCCTCCTTCATGAAAATGATTGTGAGGAAATGCTTTCACTAAGAAAGATTTTAAGAAGATAGTGATTGTAAAATTGCATTCTCGAATTCAAGTATGGTTACGGCATCCCTTTCCATAATTTGAATTGTGAGGTTTGGCAATTAGTCTTAATTGTTTAGACACACATATGAACTATCGAAGGCAAAGGTGTATAAGTTCAAAAAGCCTTGATAAAAGATTATCAAAGCACTAAGTATTAGGAACATGAACTTAAGAAATTCAATAAGCATTGGTTTTCTGAAAGTTAAGATGTTTATGAATACATGTCGAAGCTAGTGGGAGCATAAGTGTTATGTTTTATAACAATCATCATGATAGTGGGAGCATAAAAGTTATGATTGTATGATTATTAAGGAAAGTATTGCAAGGTTAGCAATATTAATTATAGAAAACAAGAGTCATACTTTGCAAAATCGCAATAGTTGAAGAGTTGTTTTGCTATAATTAAGGGAGAGAATATTATGCTTCATTTCAAATCTAAAGGTTTAGGTTGAGAAATGTTAATAAAATTTAGTCAAAGGTACAAAGTGTGTTCTTAAAATTTCGATTATGATTACGGCATCCCTCTTCACAATTCGAATTTTAAGAACATAGCAAATAAAACATTATGCGTCGTGTCCCATACGCTTCGGATATAGGATCGATTGCAAGTGCTTTAATGTTTGACCATTCTAAAATTTTCCAAATGTCAAGCGCATTTAGAGGGAAAAGGGACTAGAATCGGTTTTGACTAAAATAATTAAACAACTATCAAAGGATAATCCAAAGTTCGACGAGGATTGGTCGCTTGTGAGTAGTTGGAAGTATAGTATTGGAAAATATGGAAATGTTTCCATATTGGATGGACCATATCGACATCATTACGAATAGATAAGATTCTATTAAGAATGAGTTGTCATATGGAACATATGAAAGTGTGTCCATATTGGGAATTGAATATTGAGAAATCTATGACTAGATTAGAAACTTCTATGCAAAAGGATGTTTAAAAAATGTACTTTGAGTGAGAGACATCACGTCTATGGAATTGTCTTGTAACAATCCCCGATAGAGGACTTCGTAATATAATTGGCAATAGTCTTTGTGACTTTGGTGCAGTGACATTATGAAAGGATAAGTTGCATAGAATGTTAGAATCTAGCATATTCTATAAGTAGCAAGAATTTGATATTCTTTAACTTATGGAAAAAGGATTTGGAGTTGTGAAATGAGAAAGATTGGAAATGTGTTCAATTTGATCTATTTCATAAAGTAAGAACCATAAGTAAACATTGTGTGCATGCTAGGAGCATGGGACAAGTGTTGTAATTCAAGTAAGAAGTTGATTAACCGAAACGACAAATAATGAGTAATCAATATGGTGATAAATAAAAGGTGTTTTATTTATGCTCAAAGGGTTGAGGCCATATGGGATTAGTATTATTCTTGTGTTTCACTTTGCATGTTTTGACTTCCAGAATAATTGAGTTTATTAAGAATAATCGAATTATTCAAACGGGCCACAGTCGTTCATATGTTGGAAGTAGATATGAATGAAGACTGTCGTGAATTGGTGTATGGTTGTCTAAAAGAGTATTAGACATAAGCAAATGTTTGCTGCAACGTTCATGAGTGCTTATGAATATGATTTGAGCATTGGATTAAACCCACGCTCACTTGGATCACTCCATGAATTGTATCACAAGTGATTGGTGAGACGATAACATCTTATATTCTTGAAACCGAGATGTGTGATTTGTATCTTGCAAATCGGTTGCACATTGATAATGTGTAAACGCACTAGTAACTTGGTGTTATAAAACATATTGTTGTGTGTCATTCGGTGAGTGAATGCAAGCAAGCATTGTATCAAAGTTTATCCATTCCTTTTATCCAAGGTAGGATAAAAGCGATATCTTTGGGCCCCTCGATGATTTAGTGATGACAAATGTAAATGCTCAGCCGGGCTAGGGCTAATTTGATTTGTTCAATTAGTCAGTCGTCATAAATCGGGAATCGAGATATAGTACAAAGAGAATGATTTCAAATCATATCTCATATGATATCTAGAATGGAGGAATATATGATCCCTTATCTAAGGACACGCGTATCTGATAGGATCAGAGTTGACAACGGCTTTGGAAAGCTACGATTGCAGATCAGGATCTGAAGTCATACGCAGAATAGTTATTAGACTTATCCAAGTGGGAGACTGTTGGATTAGTGTCTAAGTCCATAACTATTTTGGTATGTACTTGACCCGATGGTGCATGGTCCTTTTGGGTTGCCTTCACCAAAGCAACTTGATAGGATGAATTATGGAGAGAAAGGATTAAATATGATTTATTAATATATTATAGGAATAATATATTAAAGGAGAAATCATATTGTTTAATTAATATTAGTCAATAATTAATTGGTAATTGGTTTTGTGACTAAAAGAGATTAATTAAACTTAAGGGACTGGAATTGTAATTATAAGATAATTGCAATTTGGGCCATGGATTGTCTTAAATCAAGAGGTAGACGAATTCTTATGGGAAGCCCATAAGGAAATCGTCCAAGGGCTTGATTAAAGGAGTCTATGGGTTGCTTAGGGCTTAAGCAACCAAATTAGGGTTTCCTTATTAGATAACCCTAATAGTCTTACTATATATAAGATCCTTATGACTAAAAAACGTGGGGAACTTCTTTTCTAGGGTTAGAACATGTTTTGGGCAGCCTCTATTCTCTCTCCTCTTCATCCTCTTGCTTATGGTGTTTGTGAACCATTAGAGGAGTGACACTTGTGACTCTAAGCCTTCCAAGGTCAATTCAAGGAGGAATTGGGATTGTTATTACTACATAACAATCAAGGTAACATCTTAAACCTAATTATATGTTAATATTGATTTCCATATGCTAGAATTAGGGTTTATAGTCTTGGATTCAAAGCATGTACAATAGAGAAACCTAGATCCTAGCATTAGGGTTTGTATGAGCACATAGGATGTCTTATGACCAAAACCCTTCAGTTCTAACATATCACATAATCAAATAGCTGTATGGTATTTTGGGGTCTACTTACTGGCTCCGGCTGATCGTACACCCTACATCCTCCTTTAGTTATTTGAAAACCATTTTTAAAATCATTTTGAAAACCTTTCCTTGATTTGAGATTGGATTCATACTCATGTTCAACCAATTCACTCAAACCAAGGCTCTGATACCAACTAGTAACACCCATAAAAATGAGACCAAATTTAAACTTTTCAAAACATTAAAGATCAATTAATGATTACAAATTCATTTTCGAAAATAGTTTATATCAGAGTTTTTCCCCAAAACCATAGACAAAATAGGAGGAGTTGTACGATCATGCCTTCGCCTTGCCACGATCCCCTGATGTACCTGAAACAATAAACTGAAACTGTAAGCCCGAAAGCTTAGTGAGCTCCCCCAAAATATCGATATAGTGCACATAACACATAAATAAGCAACAACATGTACTGGGTCCATAGCTTTGCAGACTGGTGTTGGATTAATGTCTAAGTCCATAACTATAATTGGTAAGACTTGACCCGACCCGACATGGTCCATTTAGGTTGCATGGCATCATGCACTTGGATAGACTATAACGAGAGAAATAACACTTAAGGTTGATTAATATATTATAAGTTCTAATATATTAGTAGGATTATTTAATTAGTATTGATCAAGAATTAATCTAGAATTAATTAAGTGATCAAAAGAAGACTAATTAAATATATGGGTTGATTGTGTAAATCATCTATACTTTTATAGTGGGCTAATGCTCCATGGATAATCAAGTTGGGCTAAAACCCATAGGATGGTCCATGAATGCTCCATGGTGTATTTGAACCCATGGATCCAAGGAAATGGAAGGCTATGACAATTAGGGTTTACCCAAATTGTAACAACTATATAAGATCATATTCTTTGGGAAAAATTGGTCACTATGAATAATAAGAAAAGGGCTAGCCGACTTTAGGAGTGTTCAAGTTTCTCTCAAGTTATTCCAAGTGTATTTGGTGTTATGTGAACCATTTGAGGTGTCACACTTGAGGCAGTAGGCACTCAAGCTTCATGAAGACATTCAACATCAAAGAGGTATGTATTCTATCTTGTTATATTCATTATTTTGTATGCTAGATCAGGATAATACCTTGGATGTTCATAATTGCATGTATAATAGAGAAAACATAGATCCAAGGTATTTAGGGTTGCATGTACACTTAGGAGTGTTAGAATGCTCAAAACCCAACAACTGGATCACCCCTGAGCCCACAGTGTGAGTTTGGATTGCCTTACAGGCCCACAACTCACATTTGGATTGCCATTGAGCCCACAGTACGAGTCTCCCTTAGCCCGCAACTGAAATGCTCCCGGGTTTCTTGGTTACCGCAGGGAGTAGTGTCACCTCAACCAATCCCACATAACATATCAACATATAACATAACCACTAAGCATGCAGATAATCATATAACAACACATGTAGTCCTACAGATCTACCTAACTGGCATAACCAGTGAGCATGCAGATAATGATATAACAACACAGGGAGTCCTACAGATCTACCTAATTGGCATAACCACTGAGCATGCAGATAATCATATAACAACACAGGGAGTCCTACAGATCTACCTAACTGGCATAACCACTGAGCATGCAGATAATCATATAACAACACAAGGAGTCCTACAGATCTACCTAACTGGCATAACCACTGAGCATGCAGATAATCATATAACAACACAGGTAGTCCTACAGATCTACCTAACTGGCATAACCATTAGCATGCAACATTAACTTCATACTCAACATACTAACACTGCTAGGATATCATATTCAATGGGCCGACCTTGGTGCCTTAGACCCCTTAGTATAGTGATGTAACTCACCTCGCACTTTAGACTTGAAGATAAACTCAAGCTCTTGGATTACTGCTACGAACTCCACCCCTTATATTCATTGTAAACCATACTTGTAAATTTCCAATCTTTCCAAAATGTGCTCTAAAAGTCAACTGGTTAACTCATGGTCATAGTTAAAGTCAACTGCCAAGGTCAACAGTCCATGTTGATGTTGGATTAATGTCTATGTCCATAACTATATTTGGTATGTACTTGACCCGACCCGGCATGGTCCATTTGGGTTGCACTTCACCGACACAATTTATATGGATAATCTTTTGAGAATAGTATATTTATGATTATATTAATATATTATAAGTTCTAATATATCAATATGGAATCATATTATTTAATTAGTATTGATCAATAATTAATTTAGAATTAATTAAGTGATCAAAATGAACTAAAAATATGGACTCTTAGATATATGTGTGTGATGGGACAAGTTCATTTAGGTTGGGCTAAGCTTTCATGGATAGTCCATGGAGTGTTTAACCCATGGATCATATGAAATGAAAGGTCATGGGTTTAACCCTAGTTTCCACACTATATAAATATGTCCTTGGTTGGTGAAATGAGCACTAGTGTGGGTACACTAAGAGGGCTAGCCGATTTCACTAGAGAGAGCCAAGTATCCATATTCTCTAAAGTCTTCCAAGGTGTTTTGGTGATTTGTGATTCCACTTGAGGCTTCCACACTATTAGGGCTAAGCTCTTAAAGCTTGAAAACATCAAGCTACACCAAAGGGTATGTCATCTAACTAGTCTTTGTAGTATAGTTGCCTCATTGTATGCTAGTGAGGGTTAAAGCCTTGGAAAGTTCTTATTTGCATTTATAATAGAGAAAACATAGATCCAAGGTTTGTATGGTTGCATGTACACCATAGGAGTGTTAGAATGCTCAAAACCCAATAGTGGTATCAGAGCCTAGGCTTGTTTTCTTGTTATTCTTGCAAAATTGGCTGAAAAATCGAGTTTTTATGCTGTCTGCTTATCAGACTCGCCGAGTCCACTGATGGACTCGCCGAGTCCAAGACAAAATGCATCCAACTCTCCGAGTTGGTTCGTGCACTCGGCGAGTTGGACCCCCAGACAGCATATATTCGACTTTTTTGGCTAGAAATGGACTAGGAACATTACCCTAAGTTGTTATTGAACTTAAACCTATTTTTGACGTGGTAATGTTCATGTTAATCCAATTTCAAAGATAATTGTCAATAGATTCATGTTTTGTATTAGTGTAAGAGTATTGCTAATTACATGGAAAAGTTTGATGTGAATTATCTTTGTTCATACGAGTTGCTTAGATTAATAGAAAAGTTAATTGAATAGTTGTTTTTAGTCCATTTTAATCTAAAAGTTGATTCTAAAATGTGTTTGTGTAACTTGTCCTCAAGTTACATGAAAAGTCACATTTAAATTTCTTAAAACTCATAAAAATTGTCATAGGTTACAAAATGACGAGTCTTGTTCTCATTAAATGGTTTTATGACTCCATAACTTGTCCTCAAGTTGTGGAGGTTCAAGAGTCTCTTCATTAAATAATATATGTGTAACCTTAGTTAAACTCATAAAGCTTCCATAAGTTATGAATTATGAAGAGTCACTTTCTTAATTAGTTTAAAGTCTTCCATAACTTGTCCTCAAGTTATGGAACTTGAAGAGTTTTTTTAGTTAAAACTACTTTAAACACATAAGTTATGGAATAGAAAAGTATTGAAAGTTACAAAACTTGCCCTCAAGTTTTGGAATTTGAATAGTTTTCTCTTATGAATACTTTAATTCCAAGTTTGGCCCTTAGAATTTTAAAAGTTAAAATTCAACCCTTATACGTTATAATATTATAAGTTAATAATATATATATATGTATAAGAGTAAAGTCAGTCTTACCGTTAGTAGGCCTCATTCACGAAGTCGGTCTATAAGGGGGGTATAAGGTTACTGCCTATAAAATGACAGTTTAATGGGTGTCCACTCTCACACACCGCTTCCTTGATTTGTGGAGGGTCGTTAGCAAAACGGGTAGGATAAAGACCATAAATTCTCCCTTCATTAAAAGTATTAACGATAAATACTAAGTAACTAAACCTTTTATAAATACCCAATCTTAGTTACTTAGGAAAATGTGAGTAAGGTGCTAATCCATGAAATTACATTTTACACTTTGTGTAAGTCGGTTAGTGGAGCGTGTGTGGTTAACCGGCACACTAACTTGTATTTAACAAGGCAGACAAAGGGTAACTTAATGTTTATCATAGTATTGGTGGAGCGTGTGTGGTTAACCGGCACATCGATTGAGGGGTAAACACTTAAGGGTACCAAGTAATTTGCATGGTTACTGCACACCTTCTTTTGTGATCCTCGGCATCCCATTCACAAAACCTTAAGGGCACACTCGAGATTGAAACATGCCATTGAAAAGTTCAATGAATCTCAAAAGAACTAGGATTTTCAAAACCAATTAAAACCTAATAATACATTTCGTTTATCTTGGTGGAAATTGGTGAATCGTCATTCACCTACCTTCAAATATTTTATAGCTTGGATTACGGCATCCCTCTTCCAAGTTATAAAATAGTTTGTTGGGTCCTAGCCTTAATATTTCATATTGGGTGTTATATTAAGGACTTAAATCAACTTTACTTGAATTTCTCCCATTGTAGATGTCTAGTTCAGACATCTATGATCTTCCCAAATCTTTTGGAACTTTACTTCCTCCACCTCCTCCAATTATTCTCCCTAACCCACAAGTTCAAGGCCACTCAAGCCCTATCAGCAAGGCAAGGTCTAGGTGTGATCACATCTTGGTGATGAAGTCACATATTGACAAGCCGGGAGAGTTGGGTGTCAAAGTCTTGAGAGAGTTGGTGGTTCAATCACTTTCTAAGTCACATAGTGAGTTCCTTTGGGACTCCTATGAAACAGACTATGACAAGACCCTTAATAATCTTATCTATTTACTTGGTGCTGCTGAATCAGTAATGATTTGGAAGGCTAGTAAATCAAATTTGATCAGAAGATCGACTCCGCAAAACTTTATGGACATTGAAAATGGTGACACTGGAAATCCAGAAAAAGCATTCTCTTCCCAATGTAAAGGGATCAGCCATAGTCAACTCGGTTGACCAAATGGTAAAGAGAAAGGCTAAGTCTGAGATTATCCCATGTACCATTCCCAAAGGATTCATATGATTCTATTGCCAAAAAGGAAAGGGCAGTGGTTGCGAAGTTGCCAAATTTACTTGAAAGATCATAAGGCTGGTAAAGTCAAGAAGTTTGACTCTACTTCAGGTAAAGTCCACTATCAAACTCTATTAAGTTTCTAGTCTGAGATTCTTATTACATGATGTGACTGGGTCACATGTAGATATTTTAAAAATCAAAGGAAAAACGAAGGAAACTTAAAGAAAGAGTATGTTGAATCTGACCGCGAAGATGGATTTCTATCGCTTGATTGAAGATCAGATTCTTGAGCTACTTCTTAGGAGTTATGATAGATTGTTAGGAAACATGTAATAACATATTTTTCATTTCAATTACATTGTAAAGAAAAAGTTTTTTCCGCATTTTAAAATAAATAAAAGTTCGTTTTACTTTATTTTTATCTCCTTACAATGACATTCATGAAAACTTGATGTTTGTATGTTTATAGCAATATTGGAAAAATGAATTTGATTCTTTCATTTGTGGTAGTGTCTAAATTTACCAAATAAGGAAATATTCTCATCGCCCAAGTTTCAATTGGACCGAAACTTGGAATCATACAAGGTGTTGAGTGTGATGTGTGAGAATTTTCAACTTTGTAAAATTAAGACTAGTTCCGTGTTCACATGTATATGTGACTCAAGAGAAGGACTAAGGGATCAAGTACACTTTCTTGTGCACTTGTCAAAGTCCACCACAAAAGATGGATAAGACTATTCTTCATGATTTACTAAGATTTAGTAAATATGATTATACTTACAAGCTTAAGTATAATTCTGAAACTTTGAAAATTTTTTCAATGTATGACAGAACGAATAAGAAGAATCAAATTAGGCAGAAGGATAAAAGTTTCTCAAATCTGAAAAGATGGGAGAGTACTTTAGTATGATGTTTTAAGATCAGCTTAATGATTTTGATACCTTATCACAATTCATCCTCTAAGTGCATTGTGATAGTTAAGAAGAGGAGTTATGAATTGTTGAAGTGGTTAAATCAAGAAGATGATTCATACTTCGTTCCAAAAACAATTCATAGAGTTATACTCTAAGATTATAACTTGAGTGACATGTCTTAAATAATGTTTAAAACACTTGTCAAATGAAAGAGTAAAATTTTTATACTCTTGTACATTTGAAATTGGTAAGTTGTGATGTTTTGGATAAAACAAAGACCAACTAAGGCTAATTGTGTTAAGTGTCTGTCTTGATTAGAATACACACTATATCTTGAATATTTGGCAAGAAAGTCTTATAGGTCAAGGAGTCAGTGGGAGTCTAAAAGATCCTGAAAGGGTTTCAAGAAGTAATCAAGAATAAAAACCTGTATTTCATCACTAGCACACAACTAGAGGTTTATAACCTATCGTGTTGACATTTCTGTGCCCATTCCAGTTAAGTTGGCGATACATTTGAGTTCTACATGTTCTCAATTGTTTGCATAGCTACTTGGAAGCAATGGCGGGCCCTTGAGTTTCCAGGTGGCAAGAAATTAAGACCGAGTTCAGTCGATATGAGTTTGGATTTGTCATTATCCTTGTCTTGTGACTGTGGTTTTGACAATTCACATGGATAAGAACACATACACCATAAAATCTAATTGTCATAAGGTTTCTATCCTATTCATGAAAAATGGTGGTGAGGAAATTCTTTCACTAAGTAGATTTTAAGTAGATAGAAATTGTGATATTTGTAGTTCTCAAAGTCGTTAGTGGAGCGTGTGTGGTTAACCGGCACACTAACATTGACTTATGAGAAATGGAAAAAGGTCTAAACAATTGAGACTATGATTACGGCATCCCTTCTCATAGTTCTGAAATTTTTTAGACACACCTGTTGGTGTATGATTTTGATAAAGTCTTATCAAGGCAATCTAGTATCAGAAATCCGAACTATGGTAAGAAATTCAATAAAGTATTGTTTTTCCTAGAAGTTCAGCTAATTTCTGAGTACATGTCAAAGCTAGTGGGAGCATAAGTGTTATGCTAATAATCATTATGTTAGTGGGAGCATGATAATTATGATAAAGGTTGCAAGTTAGCAATGTTAATTATAGAAAACAAAAGGTCTCAATTGGGAAAAAGTTGTTTTGCTATAATTAAGGGAGAGGAAATTATACTTCATCTCAAATCTAAAAGCATAGATTGAGGTCTTAATCATATTTAGTCAAGAATATATATGAATTTTATGTTGGAATGGCTCAACATAAGGAAATTCTATATATGGGTTCATTATTTGCGTTCTAAAATTCGATTATGATTACGACATCCCTTTTCATTATCTGAATTATGAGAACTTGGCAAATAGAAATGGAAATATCATAGCAAAAGATTGGTTTAGTTTTTATGTGAGACATCATGAATCGTGTCCCATATGCTTCGGATATAGGATCGATTACATGTGCTATATTCATCCTTTCTAAAATTTTCCAAATGCTTGGGGCATTAAGAAGGGAAAGGGTCTAGAATTGGATATGACTAAAATGATTAAGCAATTGTTGAGGACAATCTAAGGTTTACCAAAGATTGGTTGCTCTAGGACAGTTGGAAGTATAGTGTTAATTCTGGAAGGACCATATTGACATAATCTGTAAGGAGGCAACTCTTGTTCAGAAGTGATAGTCAAACTGGAATATGGAAATGTTTCAAAGTTAGAAAGTATTCAATCCGTAAGATTAGGAAACTTAATGCAAGAAGGATGTTTCCAAGGAGTTGATCTCCTTTGGAATACTCTGTAATGATTGTTGCCAAGTCTTTGTGAATTTGTGCATAATCATTACAAGAGGATCAATGCATATAAGTTTAGAATCTAACATATTTCAGTAAATGGCATGAATTTGGAATTCTTGTATTTGCAGTAAGGAATTGGGACTATGAAATGAGAATCATTGGAGTTACGTTCAACTGGTCTAATCCACAAAGTAAAGATCATAGACAAACATAGTATGCATACTTGGTGTGTGGCATGACTAGTGTTTAGAAAAACATAGTGTACATGCTTGGAGCATGGGACAACTAGTGTTTTAACTCAAGTATAAAGTTGATAAAACCGAAACAATGAATAATGAGTAATGAGTATGGTGATAAATAGAAAGTGTTTTATTTATATTCATAGGTTTTGATACCATATTAGATTCATTTATTCTTGTGTTTCACTTTGCATGTTTTGACTTCCATAATAACTAGGTTATTCTTTAGGAATGACTAAGTTATTCAAACTATCCACAGTCGGTCATATGTTGGAAGTAGATATGAATCAAGACTGTCATAGGTTGCCTTGTAGAGGTCCAAGTTGGTGGATAAAGTTGTGCTACAACACTCATGAGTGCTCATAAGTTCTGAGTATCGGATTCAACCCACACTCATTTGAATCACTTCATGGATTTTATCACGAGTGATCATGAGACGATAATATCTTATATTCTTCAAACCTAGAGATATGAGTTGTTACTATGAGTTGATAGTACATTGATTGCACGAAAAAGAATTGGTAACTCGGTGTTATAAAATGTGCCTTTGTGTATGATTCAACAAGTAGTAGAACAAGTCATATGAGTCGAAGTTTATCCATTCCTTTTACCTTTGGGATAAAAGCGATATCTGTGGGCCCCTCGATGATTTAATGACGACACATGTAAGTGCTTGGCCAAGCCAGGACTGATTTGATTTGTTCAATCAGTTAGTCATCATGAATCGGAAATCAAGAAACAACAAATGGACAGAGAGAATGATAATAATGCATGTCTCAATCCATATGATATCTAGAATGGAGGAATATATGATCCCTTATCTAATGGACAAGTCATTGACAAAGGTCAGAGTTCGACAACGGCTTTAAGAGCTACGATTGCCAGTTAGGTTTTGAAGTCATACTCAGTAATAGTTTTAGACTTATCCAAGTGGGAGACTGTTGGATTAATGTCTAAGTCCATAGCTATATTTGGTATGTACTTGACCCGACCCGACATGGTCCATTTGGGTTGCACTTCACCGGCATAATTTATATGGATAATCTTTTGAGAATAGTATATTTATGATTATATTAATATATTATAAGTTCTAATATATTAATATGGAATCATATTATTTAATTATTATTGATCAAGAATTAATTTAGAATTAATTAAGTGATCAAAATGAACTAATTAAATATGGACTCTTAGATATATGTGTGTGATGGGCCAAGTTCATTTAGGTTGGGCTAAGCTTTCATGGATAGTCCATGGAGTGTTTAACCCATGGATCATATGAAATGAAAGGTCATGGGTTTAACCCTAGTTTCCACACTATATAAAGATGTCCTTGGTTGGTGAAATGAGCACTAGTGTGGGTACACTAAAAGGGCTAGCCGATTTCACTAGAGAGAGCCAAGTATCTGATGGGTTTTGAGCATTCTAACACTTCCTAAGTGTACATGCAACCCTAATAACCTTGGATCTATGTTTGTCTAATTATCATGCAAAGTTGAATTCCAAGGTTATATTCCTATCTAGCATACATGGGGAACAATTTTAACTTGAATCATAGATAGAATAACTTACCTTGTTGTTGCTTGTGTTCCTTGAAACCTTGTGAGCCTAGCACCCCAAGTGTGATGCCTCAAATGCTTCACACAACACCAAATGCTTTTGGAAAGACTCTTGAGATAACACACACTTCTCAAAATCGGCCAAGCCCTCTAGTTTCTTATGTCTCTATGTGTAGCCAATTTTGGTGGAGAATATGATTCTTATATAGTGTTGACACATCTAGGGTTACACCATGTAAACCCTAATGTGTCATGACTCTTCATTTCCATGACCCATGGGTTTGTAACTCCCATGGAGCATCCATGGAGCATCCTATGGGTAGAACCCAACTTGATAATCCATGGAGCCTTTTAGCCCACTATACAAGATATGGACGATTTACATAATCAACCCATATATTTAATTAGTTATCCTTTGATCACTTAATTAATTCCAAATTAATTCTTTGATCAACTAATTAAATAATATTATTAATATATTAGAACTTATAATATATTAATAATCTCCAAGTGTTATTTCTCTCATTTAGTCTATCCAATTGCATGGTGCCATGCAACCCAAATGGACCATGCCGGGTCGGGTCAAGTACATACCAGAAATAGTTATGGACTTAGACACCTTATCCAACAGTCTCCCACTTGGATAAGTCTAATAACTATAACTGCAAGTATGACTTCAGGAACCGATCGGCAATCGTAGCTCTTTTCAAGGTTTCTCGGAACTGAGAAGATGATGGTACGCCATTTAAGATAAGTGATCATATAATCCTCTGTTCTAGACATCAGCCGGACAAATACATGGAACATTGTCTTGCTTATTGTCCAGAATTTGTTTCCCGATTTCCGATTTGTTTGACATAGAACTTAATTGAACACATCAACTTAGTTCTGACCGGGCCCGGTACATGGGTCAAAACAAAATCATCGAGGGGCCCAAATACCAGCTTCTAATCCAAGAAGGAACAGATAAACTTCGACTCATATGTTTGTTCTACCATTTATTGAATTACACACAAAAGTACGTTTTATAACATCGAGTTACCAATGCGGTTTCGTACAGTCAATGCATAACCAACTTGTAAGTAACAAATCATATCTCTAGGTTTGAAGACTTATATGATATTACCGTCTCACGATCACTCGAGATAAAATTCCATGAAGTGATTCCAGTGAGCGTGGGTTGAGTCCAATGCTCAGAACTTATGAGCACTCATGATTGTTGTAGCCTTGTCCAAGACCTCTACAACCAAACATGACAGTCTTGATTCATATCTACTTCCAACATATGACCGACTGTGGAGGTTTGAATAATATGTTATACCAAACAAAATTATTCTGGAAGTCAAAACATGCAAAAGAAATATAGTAAACGATTGACAAGAGATAGCAACACTTTACTCATAAATAAAACACCTTTTATTCATCATCAAATGTCAATTACACTTTACAAATTTCCGGGTTATCTAACTACTAAAACTTATATCATCCTTCAGCCCTATGCTCCGAGCATGCTGAAGATGCTTAACCCTACTCAGTCCCTTCGTGAGGGGATCTGCTGGGTTCTCATCCGATGATACCCTCTTTGCCACGAGGAGTCCTTCTTCGATCTGATGTCTGATGAAATGGTATTTTCTGTCGATGTGTCTGGATCTACCGTGATCCCTTGGTTCCTTGGCTAAGGCAACAGCACTTTCACTATCACAGAAAATTTCCATTGGCTCTTTAATAGCTGGTACAACTCCAAGGTCTCCAATGAAGTTCTTCAGCCATATCGCCTCCTTTGCTGCTTCACTAGCTGCAATATACTCTGATTCACAAGTAGAATCTGCCACTGTCTCTTGCTTGGAACTCTTCCAAGAAATTGCTCCTCCGTTTAGGGTAAAGACCCAGCCCGACTGAGAGCGGAAATTATCCCTATCAGTCTGGAAGCTAGCATCACTATACCCAACAACTCTCAAGTCATCACTCCCACCGAGGGTAAGAACCCAGTCCTTAGTCCTCCGTAGGTACTTGAGGATATTCTTTACCGCAGTCCAGTGTGCCTTGCCAGGGTTCGCCTGATACCTGCTAACCATGCTCAAGGCAAAAGCTACATCGGGTCGAGTACACGTCATAGCATACATGATCGATCCTACAGCCGAAGCGTAAGGTGTTCGACTCATTTCTGCTATCTCAGCCTCAGTGCTAGGGCTTTGTGTCTTACTCAATCTGGTGTTACTCTGGATGGGTAACTCTCCTTTCTTGGAATCCTGCATGCTGAATCTCTTCAGCACCTTATCCAAGTAGGTACTCTGACTAAGTCCAATTAGTCTTTTACTCCGATCTCTCAAGATTCTTATCCCTAGAATATAGGCAGCTTCACCAAGGTCCTTCATAGCGAAACACTTACCAAGCCAGGACTTTACTTCCTGCAGGGTTGGAATGTCGTTTCCTATGAGTAGTATGTCATCCACATACAATACCAAAAAGCTAACTATACTCCCACTAGCCTTGACATACACACAAGATTCATCTTCACTCCTAGAAAAGCCAAATTCCTTGACCTTTCCATCAAAGCAAAGATTCCATCTGCGAGGTGCTTGCTTCAATCCATAAATGGATTTCTCAAGCTTACACACTCTATTAGGGTACTCGTTGCTGACAAAACCCTCTGGCTGACTCATGTAAACATCTTCAGCCAACTTTCCATTAAGGAAAGCGGTTTTGACATCCATCTGCCATATTTCATAGTCATGAAATGCAGCTATGGCTAACAGAACCCGAATAGACTTAATCTTGGCTACCGGAGAAAAGGTCTCATCATAATCCACTCCAGGAATTTGAGAGAAGCCCTTTGCAACCAGTCTAGCCTTATAAGTGTGTACTTTACCATCCATGTCGGTCTTCTTCTTGAAGACCCATTTGCACCCTACTGTCTTACGACCTGGTACATTTTCAACCAAGTTCCAAACTTGATTGTCATACATGGATTGTATCTCGCTATCCATAGCCTCCTTCCATTTAGCAGACTCGGGGCCTGCCATGGCTTCCTCGTAGCTGTTAGGGTCATCTTGACTTACTAGTGTTTCATCACTAATAAGTGTCTCACCTTCTGCAGTAATATGGAATCCATAGTAATGCTCAGGTGCACTCCTAACTCTCGTGGAACGTCTCAGAGGTACAGATTTGTCAATTGGCTCAACAGGAGTTTCCTCCTCAAGTTGAGGGCTAGAGTTTGAAGTTCCTTCACCGCTTGATTCTTGAATTTCTTCAAGATCAATTTGCCTCCCACTGTCTCCTTGGCTTATAAATTCTCTCTCTCGAAAGACTCCTCTTCTTGCTACAAAGACCACATTGTCACTAGGTCTGTAGAAGAGGTAACCAAAGGATCGCTGTGGGTAACCGATGAAAATACACCTCTCGCTTCGAGGTTCGAGCTTATCATGAGTCTCGCATCTCACGAAAGCCTCGCAACCCCAAATCTTGATGTGGTCTAGTTTAGGTACTTTACCAGTCCACATCTCGTGAGGAGTTTTGGCAACTTTCTTTGTAGGGACTAGATTAAGAATATGGGCGGCAGTCTCTAAGGCATACCCCCAGAATGAGATTGGTAGCGTAGCTCGAATCATCATGGAACGAACCATATCTAACAAGGTTCGATTACGCCTCTCAGCCACACCATTCAACTGTGGTGTCCTGGGAGGTGTCAATTGTGAGACTATCCCACATTCCCTTAGATAGTCGAGGAACTCTGAACTAAGATACTCACCACCACGATCGGATCGAAGCATCTTAATGTTCCTGCCCAATTGATTCTCGACTTCCTGTTTAAATTCCTTAAACTTCTCGAAAGTCTCTGACTTATGCTTGATCAAGTAGACATATCCATATCTACTATAATCATCAGTAAAAGTCAAATAATAACGATTAGCATCCCTTGTGGCATGTTTGAATGGTCCACACACATCCGTGTGTATAAGGTCCAACAAACATTCACCCCTCTCACACGAACCTGTGAAGGGTGACTGTGTCATTTTTCCAAGTAAGCATGATCTGCAACTATCATCTGACTTTAGGTTAAACGACTCCAAGACTCCATCCTTTTGGAGTTGGCCTATGCGCTTCTTGCTTATATGTCCAAGACGACAATGCCATAATGATGCTTTATCCAAGTTATTATTAGTAGAATCAATACACAAAACATTATTTCCTAGGTTATCAACAACAGATACAGCTTCATACACACCATCACAAGGTAATGCTTTAAAATAAAGAACATTATTAAAGAAAGCATCAATAGAACCAACTTCATTATTAAATGAAAAGGTAAACCCTTGTTTGTACAAAGCATGGAAGGAAATAATATTTCTTGCCATTCCTGGCGAATAACAACACTTATTCAAATCTAAACTAAACCCACTACTTAGCGATAAAGTATAAACTCCAATCTTGGTAACAGGTATAGCTTTCCTATTCCCCATGATCAAGTTTATCCTTCCTTGCTCCACATCCTCACTTCTTCTTAGTCCCTGCAAGTCACAACAAATGTGAATACCACACCCGGTATCAAGGACCCAAGAAGTAGAATGGGGTGAGTTATTAGAAATGATAGTGTAAATACCTGCATGGTTGGGTTTAACTTTCCCATCCTTCACATCTTGCTGGTATTTTGGGCAGTTCCGCTTCCAATGAGCTTTTTCATGGAAATAGAAGCATTCAGCCTCTTTTGGGTCAGAAGAAGGAGTAATGAAACCTTTCTTGGTTCCACTTGAAGAAGAGCCATCAAGGGTCCGAGCCTTGGTACCCTTCGAAGATCTCTTTCTCTTCCTCCATCGATTCTTCCCAATTGCCAAAACCGGAGTAGAGTTTTGAGTAGGAGTGATAGCAACCGACTTCCCCTTAAGACCTGATTCTGCGGTCTTGAGAAGTCCCTGAAGTTTGCTGAGGGTGACTTCTTCCTTGTTCATGTGATATGTCATGCGGAATTGATCATAGCACGATGGTAAGGAATGCAAAATAATATCTATTGCAAGATCCTCCGGGAAGTTCACATTAAGCTTCAGCAAACGATCCACATACCTTTGCATTTTCTGCATGTGGGTCGTGACGGATTCCCCGTCCTTCATCATGGTTGTTATCATGGAGCAGATGATTTCATACCTCTCTTGTCTTGCACTTTGATGGTATCTTTCCATCAAATCTTGGTGCATGTCATAAGGGTAGAAATCCTCATAAGACTTTTGGAGTTCCGCTGTCATCGTGGCCGTCATGATGCAAGCCACTTTCGTAGCATCCCTTTCATGTGCCCGAAATTCAGCGATCTCCTGAGGAGTTGCAATGGACTCATCAATCTCCTTAAGCTCCTTGTCAAGGACATATTCTTTGTCCTCGTAGCGGGTAATCATCCTGATGTTTCTGATCCACTCATTGAAGTTGGATCCATCAAAGGTGACTTTCCCACACAAGTTCATAAGGGTAAAGGAGCCATTAGGATTAGAGCCAGAAGCATTGTTGAAAGACATCTGAAGGGAGGAGGACAAGATTAGTTTAGATATAAGAGAGTCCTTAATAAAACACCCAAATGTAGTATTAAGGCTAGGATCCAATCACAATATAATATAACTTAGAAGAGGTATGCCGTAATCTAAGCTATATCATATTTGAAAGGTAGGTGAATGACGATTCACCAATTTCCACCACGAAAACCGCAATATTTTAGTATTAGGTTTTTGAATGGTTCTTAGAAATTCCTAGATTCTTTGAGATTCAATGAACTTTTCAAAGGCATGTTTCAATCTCGAGTGTGCCCTCCAAGTTTTGTGACTGGGATACCGAGGATCACAAAACGAGGTGTGAAGTAACCATGCAAATCACTTGATACCCTTAAAGTTTATCACTCAATCGATGTGCCGGTTAACCACACACGCTCCATCGATACTATAATAAACCCTAAGTCACCCTTTACCTACCTTGTTAAGTCCAAGTTAGTGTGCCGGTTAACCACACACGCTCCACCAACGACTTAATCAAAGTGTAAAGTGTAATTTCATGGAATAGCACCTTATTCACATTTTTCCTAAAGTAACTAAGATTGGGAATTTAATAAAACATTTAGTTACTTTATAATATTCATCATACTTTGAATGAGAATTAATAAGTCCTTGTCTTACCCGTTCGGCTAACGACCCTCCACCGATCAAGCAAGCGGTGGGTGAGAGTGGACACCCATTAAGTCACCATTTTATAGGCAACAACCTTATACCCACCTTATAGACCGGCTTCGTGAATGAGGCGTACTAGCGGTAAGACGACTTTGTTCTTATACATATATATATAATTATTAAATCATAATAATATAAGTATAAGGGTTGAATTTTAACTTTTAAAATTCTAGGGGTTGGAACTAAAGTTTTAACTTAACTTTACTTGTTCCAAAACTTGAGGGCAAGTTTTGTAAACTTTCAAAACTTTTCATTTCTTGTAACTTATGAGTTTAATAGAGTAATAAAATGAGGTCTTTTCATTTTTCCTAACTCTTGTGTTCTTTTAATGGTTTTTAACCCAAGAGACTTTTGGTTTTCCATAACTTGAGGACAAGTTATGGACTCCATTAAAACACATTATGATCATGAATTAATCTACCACATAGGTTACAAATAATTCCTATGATCATCTAAACATCATAAGAACAAGAATATGAATATGAACACTTTCAAGAATCAAAATCACATTTAATCTTTGTAATTTTGATAACTAGTTGTTGTAAATGAGTTAGAAAAGACATTACACCTTCTAAAACAAGTTTTCAAGTACCAAAACATTTTAGGGTAATGATTCTAATCCATTTCCAGCAACTCAAGTCGAAATTCTGCACTCTGTCGACCCTACTCGCCGAGTGCATAAACCTACTCGCCGAGTAGGTTGAAGATACACATGAACTCGACGAGTCCTCCCCATGGACTCGCCGAGTCCATCAGTCAGACATCAAGATTTTCGACTTTCTTCAACTTTTAAGCACAAATAACAAACAAACAAGCCTAGTCTCTGATACCACTGATGGGTTTTGAGCATTCTAACACTTCCTAAGTGTACATGCAACCCTAATAACCTTGGATCTATGTTTGTCTAATTATCATGCAAAGTTGAATTCCAAGGTTATATTCCTATCTAGCATACATGGGGAACAATTTTAACTTGAATCATAGATAGAATAACTTACCTTGTTGTTGCTTGTGTTCCTTGAAACCTTGTGAGCCTAGCACCCCAAGTGTGATGCCTCAAATGCTTCACACAACACCAAATGCTTTTGGAAAGACTCTTGAGATAACACACACTTCTCAAAATCGGCCAAGCCCTCTAGTTTCTTATGTCTCTATGTGTAGCCAATTTTGGTGGAGAATATGATTCTTATATAGTGTTGACACATCTAGGGTTACACCATGTAAACCCTAATGTGTCATGACTCTTCATTTCCATGACCCATGGGTTTGTAACTCCCATGGAGCATCCATGGAGCATCCTATGGGTAGAACCCAACTTGATAATCCATGGAGCCTTTTAGCCCACTATACAAGATATGGACGATTTACATAATCAACCCATATATTTAATTAGTTATCCTTTGATCACTTAATTAATTCCAAATTAATTCTTTGATCAACTAATTAAATAATATTATTAATATATTAGAACTTATAATATATTAATAATCTCCAAGTGTTATTTCTCTCATTTAGTCTATCCAATTGCATGGTGCCATGCAACCCAAATGGACCATGCCGGGTCGGGTCAAGTACATACCAGAAATAGTTATGGACTTAGACACCTTATCCAACAGTATCCATATTCTCTAAAGTCTTCCAAGGTGTTTTGGAGATTTGTGATTCCACTTGAGGCTTCCACACTATTGGGGCTAAGCTCTTAAAGCTTGAAGACATCAAGCTACACCAAAAGGTATGTCATCTAACTAGTCTTTGTAGTATAGTTGCCTCATAGTATGCTAGTTAGGATTAAAGCCTTGGAAAGTTCTTATTTAGATGTATAATAGAGAAAACATAGATCCAAGGTTTATAGGGTTGCATATACACCATAGGAGTGTTAGAATGCTTAAAACCCAATAATAGACCTCAACTTGTCGAGTACCCTCAGCTACTCGCCGAGTTCCTTGTAATACTCGTCCGCTCGCCGAGTCACTTGAGTGACTCGTCGAGTTCCTAGTGTTAGTGGCCGTAACTCCTTGGCCCATACAACTCGTCGCATTCATACGTGACCAAAGGTTGGGAAAACCCTAGCCGACTCGCCGAGTCATCGAATGACTCGCCGAGCCCAAGGCAGTCTTCATCGGACTTGACGGGTTGTTCATACCACTCGTCCAGTTCATGACCATCTTCATACGACTCTCCGAGTCGACTATGTGACTCGCCGAGTCCCTTCAATCCTTCATCCATACAGATGCTTTTTAAGCCATGCAAAGGCTCCAGATTTCAGATCCAACCTTCCAAGGTCTGATTATCACGTAAAGTTGCAAACTTTACGTGCATGAAAAGCTTTAAGGCCCTTAAATGACAAAACTAAGCTTGCAATGATGTCTCACACTTGAGGGAAGGCTCATACTAGGCAAGGCTGATAACTTTATGGATCTAGAGGCCAAAGGGAGTCCAGATCTGAAGTTACAACTTCAGATCTTAGCTCAAACATAAGAAGCCATTCATAAAACCCATCCAAAAGAGGTTAAAAGAGAGATGAGCCAAGGAAGCAGCTTAATACCTTCCATAGAGTGACAACTTATGAATATCTTAGCTCCCCACGAGTTCCTAGCCTTGATTTCCTTGCTTCCCCAAGTGTTTCCTCCTCTAAAATTCATCCTCCAAGCTTGAACACGCCAAAAGAACACACACACACACGACTTAGGGTTAAAGCGGGACCAGAAGCAGTAAAGGGGAGGCTGGGGGAGGCTAATGATCCTTTAAATAGGGTGAAATGCCCCAGAATTTAGGGTTTCATCTGCCAACTCTTGCTCATCGACTCCCTTCTTGGAATCGGCGAGTAGGTCACTAAAACGCATGGACCATCCCGCTACTACTCAGCGAGTAGGGCGACCAACTCGTCGAGTAGATCCAAAGACCAAGAAGGATTCATACATAAATCAATAACTGAGAATCGGGGCGTTACAGTCGTATTCATCATCCATGAAACCATCATAGCGTTGATTGTATTTCAGTCTGACTGTGTGCAAGGTAGTTCAAGTTTCGAGACCGTTCCATCCAGAAACACAAATTTTTTAGAGCCTGTAATGTGATTTTGACATCATCGGCCCAATCATCATATTTATCTCCGTGCAACCTCGTTGGAGTAATGAAATCTCCTGTTAAATCTTAAGGGCCAATGAAGAATGGTGAATTTGGCTCTATTTCCTGAACCAACGGTGGCACTCCACCGACCATGTTTTCCTAGGCTTTTTAACCCCGCTCGGTTATCATTAAACAATTCGATTTGGAAAAGCTATGTTTCTCATTCAATTTACAGGGGAATAAAATAGACTACAATTGATGTAAAAATAGGAACTAAATAAACATCGTAAATAGATCGAATCAAACTGATAAAAAGGAATCGATATGTAAGGAATTGATATGGGTGGATTGTCTAACGAATAGTGTCATTTCTGTCCCCGGTCCGCCCCCGTCTCAAGTATTAAGTTTTAGATCCGTCTCTGTCTCGTTACCCGTTAGGACGGGAAATCCCTGTGATATGTTGTAAGGTTCGGATACATATGTGTACCCGAATCCGCGGGTCAAACTTACATCTATGGGGAATGGGGAAGCTTGGGGGGAAATAATATTTAAGGCTAATATATGACTAATTTATAAACTTGGTCCTTATATTTATTTTTTAGTTTTTTACTCATTTGATTCGAGAGTAAATTTCTCATATTTGAAAATCTAACGGATGACTAGTTAGATATAACGATCAACGTACCTTTAGTGTAATTTTCCTAAACCAACAAGATGGTTTTTATTAACTTTACAAAAAGTAAACCAAATCTGTAAAATAAATCAAATCATATGCATCGTTTCTATAATTTACTAAAAAATTTACAAAAAACAAGTGTGATTTGAATAGAAATAAAACTCTTAGTTCTTGGCTTGTAGCAAGATAAATAGATGTTGAGGTGTAACGTAGCACATTTTTAATTAAAAAGTTTCTACATTTGTTTCACAAAGGAAAAGTAAGTTTTATCACTTTAAAACTTTAAAGATAGGCTCGAGAAACCAAAAAGTAGACACCAAACAGAATGTTGCATTAAACACTTCAAACGTGTAACATGTTGAAAATTAAAAATCAGGTTTACCAATTATAAAATATTAAAGATCCATATATAGGATATGGGATTTAGCATAACTGCATTAATCTGAGATTATACAATTAAAAAATACTTCGGATTTGGAGTGAGATCGTGTAATTGAACTTTTGATTCTATTTGACAAAATGCTTCAGGGTCTCCCTATTAATATTTAAATTCATGAATATTCTATTAATATTTAAATTCAAGAAAATTCTCATTCTTAAACTTTCTCCATAGATATCGCTTTTTATCCATACTTTACGAGTTTATACAAATTATTTTGTCACATCTTGACTGTTGGAAACAGTTAGCTAGTAGTTTGTTTTTGTACAACAGTGTTCAACACAAATGGGAAAAAAAATTTAATATATAAAAAGGTAAGTTACAAAATTCAACATTCGTGTATGTGTTAAAACGCATGTTTAATCTTTATTTTTAAAAATTAACTTGAACCGTTCATAGGTTTGTTTTGCACGTTTAGTCCCTATTGATACGAAATGTCTATTTTACCTTTAATAATTTCTTTTTCATTTTTTTTTTATTAATTTATCCGTTTAAAAACAAAGTAAATAAAAAGAAATATATCCATCCTTCCCTTTCATTTCCCCATCTCAAGATTTCCACATATTACCCACAACCACTTACACCTACACTACCTTTGACACCACCACCTTCAACACCACCCCTATCACCGCCAACTCATCCTCCAACCAAAACATAATCTAAAAACCTTGCACTTGCCTTCTTGATGCATCCAAAAATCTAGATGTAATAGAGATCTAAACATCAATCTAGGTTAAAATATGATAAACATCGAAATCTAACTAGAAACACACACAGACATTCAATGTAAAATCATGATTGTCAATCCTTTATATTTGTAAAGTCGTGCCCAAAAATTGTTTGAAAGAACGTACAAAAGACTTTAAAACTCTTTGAACAAGATAGTGCTGTATCTGTGCATTCTTGGACGCGAATCCAAAAATTACACATGAAATAAGAACATGACCCATTGATATTGTTCAAAACTCTGATTTTAAACCCATTTTGAAATAAAACCTAGATCAAACCACCACCCTAGATCAGACCGAAATCGAGTTCATCCATGGCAGATATGGAACAAAAAGTCCTTATGTTCAATTTCCTTTACTGATCGAGTTTTGTGTATAACTGTAAGTTATGGGTTTTGATTCATGTACATATGATGGTGGATCGCAGATAGTTTGGGAGGTGACGATGGTGTGAGTTGTTTGGCGGAGTTGAGAGAGATTGAGAGTCTGTATATATGTGTTGGTGTCAATGTTTCATAGAATAGAGAAGAGTCTCGTCATGCACGTTAAAGCAAGATGAAGTCTGAGGTTATGTTTACGAGAGGAAGATGAAGTCGTTGAGATGTTTTTTTTGGCATTTGGTGTTTCGATTTTAATTATTTTTCTTCTTTGAGTTAATTTTTGAAAATAATGACTAAACATACCTTGGAACCTACACGAGGTACAGATATATATATAATTTACTCTATATAAAATTAGATAAAATAACATAGACTAAACTGCAAAATTGGTCCCTGTGGTTAGCCAAAAAATGTGGATGAAGTCTAAAAAATTTCTGACTTGCACCATTGGTCCAAAATTCAATATTTTTTGGTGGTTTTGGTCCCTGATAAAACGAAAATAACTTGAAAGGATTATTATGCCCTTCCTATTTTCTTTTTACATTTATTTAAATATATTTTAATATTTAAAAAAAAAAAAAAAGAACCACCCCTACGTTCGGTAAACCCCCCTCTCTCTATCTCTCTTGTAGCAGTAAAAGAATCCATATTCATGGATATTCAAGGTCATCGGGAGCAAACTAATAAATAGGGTTTTATGATCTATAAATCCACACAAGAATAAAAACAAATCTCCAAGATAATCAAAGTATCAAACCCATTTGAAGAAGTTGATGGTTGTTATAAGGTTTAACTGTTAGGGTTTATAAACCCACTTGACTGGCCGCCAATGTGCTCGTCATTTCATTCATAGAGGTGGGCGGTGGTGGTCGTCGTTCCATTCATGGTGCTTCCTTCATACTTGCTCGATTCGAAAATGGATTCTTGATGAACACACACAATGGATATGGATGTGAAGATGATGAACTTGTTGGTGTGAAGATGATGATGACTCAACGTGTTTGTTCCAAGAACTATGAGATTGTAACACCGTAAATTTTCAAAACAAAATCTTAAAATTAAAACACATATATCTCATTTTCAAAATTCAAAAAAGTGCCACAAATATCAATTCATCAAAACTCATGTCCAAAACTATATATATCACAAATCCAGGATCCTCTCAAACATAACTCTAACTCTAGTGTGTGTACAATCAAGTCGGTGCCTTCATGTGATCCTGAGAAGTACCTGAAACACATAACACATAACCCGGTAAGCACGAAGCTTAGTGAGTTCCCCAAAATACCATGGAATATGGGTGCAGTCGTGACTCGTGAACAAGGGTCGGATCGCCGGTGGTGTAACATCCCGAATTTCAGAAGTATGATTTAAGGGTTTAAAGTGTAGTTTCGAAGAAAGGACTCGACGAGTAGGTATGCTTACTCACCGAGTCGAAGCGAGTTTTGGGTCGCGAATTAAGTGACCAACTCGCCGAGTCGGAAGCTGGACTCGATGAGTTGGTGCTGGAATGAAAAAAAACCCTAATCTTAGGGTTTGCACCCTATTTAAAGGACTTTATGTCCTTCTCTCAGCCTCCTTATTGCCCTTGATAGACAGAAAACCCCTAATCTGGTGTGTATGAGGCCATTGGAGGGTGATTGAAGCTTTGAAATGTGTTCTAGTGGAAGAAGCTTGAAGATCAAAAGGGCTTGCATCAAGAGAGTGGTGTAGATCCAGAATCTACTGTAGTTTGGGCACATCTTGGAGGTAATAAGCTGTTACCTTGCCTTTGTTTCTTCTAGATCTATTCTTGAATGAAATTTTGGGCCATTTTGGTATGATTGAGATCTATTTCGGGTTTGGAGTTTAGATCTGAGGTTGCTACTCCAGATTTAGACTTGTTTGGTCTAGAATGTCATAAAACATTAGTCAATGAGTTGTTGGTGAAGCCCCTTTGTCTTAAACCCTAGCCCTAGAGTCATTTTGGACCTTTAACTCCTTGGTTTCATGTAAAGTTTGCAACTTTATGTGGGATTTATGCACTAGAAGAGTGGATCTACAGTTTAGAGCCCCTGCATGGCTCGAAAAGCCTCTATATGGATTAAGGACTGAAGGGACTTGGCGAGTCACATGGGTGGACTCAGTGAGTCATATGAAGATGGGCATGGCCTCAATGAGTTGGATGAACAACTCAGCGAGTCTGTTAAAGATTGTCGTTGAATCGGTGAGTCTATTCTTGGACTCGGTGAGTCAGGTCGCAGAACCCCAACCTCGTTTGGTTAAAGCCTCGGATTAGTGAGTCGGTTGGCGACCCAGTGAGTTGGACAGGATGGGACTCAGAGATCGTTGGACTCGACGAGTCTTGGGGTGACTCGGCGAGTTTATTCGTGCTGTGAGAGTTTTCTGAGTTTGAGAACTCGGCGAGTCGACGGGTTGACTCAGCGAGTAGAGTCAATCAGGAAGGATGACTTTGGCCAGGACTTTGAATTTGACCTGTTTGACCTTCAAGGGTGTTATGGTATTTTGGATATTTATGTCATGGTCCATTGATGGCATCAGGTGTTCGAGTTTGGAGCAGTGCTTCGGGCCAGTGCCTTCGTGGTTCGATTCGGCAGTTGCAAGGTGAGTTATCCTCACTACATCAATAGGGTCTAAGGCACCAAGTCCGCCCTTTATCAGATTTGAATCCTGGTAACTGTTTGATATGTTTTTGATTTGTTAGATCTGCATCCTGGTAATTAAGATGGTATTATGTTAGTGACCTGGTTTAGGTCGGTATCCTGGTATATAGGATGGTGCTATGCTAGTGACCGGTTAGGTCGGTATCCTGGTTAGGATGTTTCTATGCTATATGATCTGCTGGATCGGTTTGTTTGGTTGTGGATAGTTATGTGATTACCTGTTTATGTGCACATGGTTGTTTGATTAGGGTTGGGTTGATGCGGGTCCTGCTTTGTGCTGTAGGCCAACAAACCTAGGGCGAACCGGATAGACCGAAGGCCCAACGAGCGGTCCGGATAGGCTGAAGGCCCCAAGAGGGCGGTCCAGATGTACCAAGGCTCGAAGAGTGGACCAGACAGACTGAAGGCCCGGTGCGGGCGGACCAGTCATACTTTAGACTCAGAGGGTGGACCAGGTAGAATGAAGGCCCGATGCGGGTGGACCAGTCACACTGTAGATTCGATATGCATGGCTGCTCTGTATTGTGAAATGATATGATATGATTATGGTTGTATGTGGTTGGTATTTTGGGGGAACTCACTAAGCTTTCGGGCTTACAGTTTCAGTTTATTGTTTCAGGTACATCAGGAGATCGTGGCAAGGCAAAGGCGTGATCGTACCGCTCCTCACTTTTATGATTTTGTTTCTGGGATACTCTGATAAATAATATTTTGAAAACAACGTTGGAATGTTTGATGAACTTAATATGTTTTGAAAGGTTTAAATTTGTTTGAAATTTTATGGATGTTAAAAGTTGGTATTAGAATCTTGGTTTGAGTGAATTGGAGGAACATTCGTGTGAATCCAGTCTCAAATCAAGGGGAGTTTTCAAAATGATTTCTAAAATGGGTTTCAAAATAAGTAAAGGAGGATGCAGAGTGTACGATCAGCTGGAGCCAGTAAGTAGACCCCAAAATACCATACAAGTTATTTGATTATGTGATATGTTAGAACAACATGCTAGTACTAGGCTAGGGATCTTCAGGAATTGCATGATAGGATTGCCTGATTATATGATGCCTGCTAGCCTAGGGTTTCCTTTGTATGAAATTGACATCATTACTGTAGTTATTTAGTGTATGCATCATAGTTACACATAATTAAGAGCTTATAGCCTAAGAATGTTTGATGTGGCCTTATGTTCTGTTCTTGTATGATTGGGAGCTTAGGGTAGGATTGGATATTCGAAAGTCTATAGGGTCCAGCGTTATGTATGACTAGCATACACTAGTGCTGCAGGGTTGGTGGAAGTTTCATGGATGGGTGGGTTGTATGGGAAAAGTAGGTCGGTTATGAGATAGTTGTGCTCCTTTAGAAGTGAGGATTGAGTGTTCGTTATGTATATGTTATTGTTAGGGTGTTGTGGTGATAGTTGATACAAATATGGGTAGGTGTGGAAGGTAGTATGGGCCCGTATTACTGAAAGCACAGGACCCATACGCTTATCAAGGAAGTCACAACCCTTAGGGTTTTATTGGGAGCTAGTTCTTGGGGTTATTATGAGGAATGCCTAATATCTTGTGGCGTATTTTCAGTATGGTGGTTACAAGGCGTACCGGGGATGGGTTCGGATCAGGAGAGGGTGGTCAGGGCGGATCAGCTCCACCCGAGGTCGTTGTTCAGATGAGTACGGATGAGTTGGATGTCAGGATTCGTGAGATCCTGCATGATGAGGTTGCTGCTATGTTCCGGGCTCAGTTTCCGGAGATGTTTGGGTCGATCAAGACCACCATGGTTGAGTACTTTGATGAGCGCTATGCAGCTCTTGCGGAGACAGCTGCCGCGGTAGCTGCAGCGGCAGGAGGAGGAGCCGATCGGGGCTTTCAGTATCGGGACCTCGATAATAAGAAGCCCCATACTTTTGATGGAGTTCAGGATCCGATCATTGCTATGAGATGGTTGTCAGATGTGGAGGGTTGTTTTTTCACGTGTTCATGCCCTGCGGATCAGAGGGCGAGGTGTGCTCTGAACCATTTGAGGCTCGGGGCGAAGGATTGGTGGAGGTTGACTACGGGATCTTATTCTGATGTGCAGCGGGCTGCGGCTACTTGAGATCAGTTCCGGGAGATGTTCAGTACTCGTTATGTTCCGCGGGTTGAGAGAGAGAGAGAGAGAGAGGTTGGCTCAGGAGTTCTTGGAGTTGAAGTAGGATTCAGAGTTGGTGATAGAGATCACTAGGATGTTCACGGAGAGGGCAATGTTTTTCCCCAAGTTTGCTTCGTTGCTGGCTCAGATGTTCCGGTATCTGAGTATGCTCAAGAGGGATATCAGACATTTTGTGTCCATGTAGAGATGTGATACCTTGTTGGAGTTGCAGGAGGCCACCAGGCGGCGTGATTTGGAGATTGAGTTGTAGTTGCGAGAGCAGAGGCATGCCCCAGTGCAATCGCAGCCGGTGCCGAAACGGTCCAAGACCGTTGACTCTAGGATTGGAGGTAGAGCAGCCGCACTTGTGAGAAGTGTGGGAAGGGTCATACCGGAGTTTGTAGGTCCAGTGGTATGTGTCGCAACTGCGGGAGAGAGGGGCATTATGCGAGGGATTGCCGTCAGTCGGCCCCGGTTCAGGATGTGAGGATTTGTTATCACTACCATCAGGTTGGTCACATGAGGGCCAACTGTCCACAACTTGTTACAAGACCGGTGCAGACTCCAGCACCGGCCACTTTGAGGATTACTGGCGGGGGTCAGGGTGGAGCGGAGCCTCCGAGGGCTCAGGGACGCACTTTCCAACTTACATGAGAGGAGGTCAGGTTAGAGCCAGATGCAGCTGCTGGTATGTTTCTATCTTGATATCTTGTTATTGTGTGGTATTGTAAACCTTTCCGTCTTTTCAGCATGATTCATTGGAGATTTGAGGATTTTAATAGTTAGGAGTTGTGGACGGTTAATTCCCAAGAGTTTAGATGATCGAAAGATAGGTTATATGATCTCTTTGCTAGGTATAGCATCTGCGATGTGAGAAGTGTTCAGCTGAGATTAGAACTTCCTTAGAGTTCAGATGTGCGATAACAGGAGGGTTGTTCTGCAAAGGTTGCTCACTCCTGAGGGAATCAGTTCATGGATAAGGGGGAATATATCGAGTAGCGACGTTTGAGCTATGCCGGTTTCGCCATCGGTAGTTAGTAGTTGGTGCACTAATCGGGGACAATTGGAAAATTCTCAGGTCAAATAGCAAGCATCCAAGGTTGGTTAGCTATTTGGATTCAGCAGTGTCTTTAGCTGAGAGTGTGGTCTGATTAGAGCAGGTGATAGACACGTAGGGAAAGGAGCAGACCGTGGTTTCAGATAAGGTGGTTGATTGACATGAGGCCTGGGGTTAGGCCGGGGTTAAAATTCATAGAATAGATCTGGAGTTCGGAACCCCAAGAGGGCTAGAACAGTCTACATGGGAGAGGTTCCCGGGAAGAATGGTTCAGGGTAGTGTACAACAGTTTTGAGCGGTCCGGATAGACTGAAGGCCAAAGGGAGTACCAGTCAGGCCGAAGGCTCGAAGGACGGTCCAGATAGGTTGAAGGCCCAAGAGGGCGGTCCAGACATGCTGAAGGTTCTGAGAGTGGTCCAGATAGGTTGAAGGCCTAGTAAGGCGGTCCAGTCATGCTGAAAACTCTGTATGTGTTAGTAGACCTGTATGCGGAGATTGAATGACTATGTTGCTATGAAATAGCAATCAGTAAGTCTGGCCCTAAGTATTGATCATGAGGATGGAGCTAGCTGAAGGCTGTGTGTGGGCCTTGTTAGTTATGTGATCAGATTCTAAGTATATGGGAGTTTCGAAGTAGCAGTTTCTCTACAAATGAATAGTGTGGAGTGGAGTTCTAGCACCATGGCACGTGTTGATGTGGTAAAGGTCGTCGAGTAGACTTCCTTGAATAATGGAAGGGAAATGTATGTAGCTCTGGGAAGGAGTGTTGGTCAACTGAAGAAAAAACAGTAGTGTGAATGGATGATCGAAAGTATTTCAGTTATGGGCAGTGAACATTGGGATTGTACTAGTTATATGGGAGCACATCTGGGTTGGGTGTCTGTTGAGGTTGTGGAATGATTAGCGGTGGTGTTGAATTAGAGGAGCTCGGAAAAGATGCAAGGATAAATCCTTGGATTCCAAGTATGGTTATACTCATGGGTTATGTATGTAGTGGTATTTCATCCTAGGGATGACTGGACCCATCGTAGGTATGCCTGGTATTCCAGCCCGAGGCTGATTGGGCTGGATACGATGTGTATATGCGTTATAGATGAGTGTTCATGGGAGTTGCTCAGAAGTTGAAGGATGCGTTATCATGTCATCGCGGAAAGGGATTGGATTCAGGAAGGAAACAGGATGAGTTCTCAACAATGCAATTTGATAGAAGTTACGCCTATTGGGCAAGGGATAGCAGATTAGTACTGGGTCAGGGCCCGGTGGTTTATAACGGTATCCAGTATTCGTAAGCTGCAAATGAATATGTAAGCTGGGAATATGGTAGTATCATCGGGTGATACTTAGTTGATATGTGTTGTCATCAGGGAAAAGAAGCCGGTGGTCGGCTTTTATCAGTTGTCAGAGCCCTGTAGGGGAAGGGATTGATTTTTTTGGGATTCGATAGTAGTGTCTGAAGAGACCTGGGTCGGTTGAGATCGAAGGTTGCTTTGAAGGAGTGTTATCCGAAATCGTGTGATGAAGTAGGCTTCGAGGATGAAGCCTAATTTAAGTGGGGGGAGTTGTAACATCCCGAATTTCAGAAGTATGATTTAAGGGTTTAAAGTGTAATTTCGAAGAAGGGACTCGACGAGTAGGTATGCTTACTCGCCGAGTCAGAGCGGGGTTTGGGTCACGAATTAAGTGACCAACTCGATGAGTCGGAAGCTGGACTCGATGAGTTGATGCTGGAATGAAAAAAACCCTAATCTTAGGGTTTGCACCCTATTTAAAGGACTTTATGTCCTTCTCTTAGCCTCCTTATTGCGCTTGAGAGACAGAAAACCCCTAAGCTCGTGTGTGTGAGGCTATTGGAGGGAGATTGAAACTTTGAAAGGTGTTCTAGTGGAAGAAGCTTGAAGATCAAAAGGGCTTGCATCAAGAAAGTGGTGTAGATCCAGAATCTACTGCAGTTTGGGCACATCTTGGAGGTAATAAGCTGTTACCTTGCCTTTGTTGCTTCTAGATCTATTCTTGAATGAGATTTGGGGCCATTTTGGTATGATTGAGATCTATTTCGGGTTTGGAGTTTAGATATGAAGTTGCTACTCCAGATCTAGACTTGTGTTGGTCTAGAATGTCATAAAGCATCAGTCAATGAGTTGTTGGTGAAGCCCCTTTGTCTTAAACCCTAGCCCTAGAGTGATTTGGACCTTTAACTCCTTGGTTTCACGTAAAGTTTTCAACTTACGTGGGAGTTATGCACTAGAAGAGTGGATATACAGTTTGGAGCAACTGCATGGCTCGAAAAGCCTCTGTATGGATTAAGGACTGAAGGGACTCGGCGAGTCACATGGGTGGACTCGGCGAGTCATATGAAGATGGGCATGGCCTCGACGAGTTGGAAGAACAACTCGACGAGTCTGTTAAAGATTGTCGTGGACTCGGCGAGTCTGTTCTTGGACTCGGTGAGTCAGGTCGCAGAACCCCAACATCGTTTGGTTTAAGCCACAGATTAGTAAGTTGGTTGGCGAGTCAGTGAGTTGGACAGGATGGGACTCAGAGATCGTTGGACTCGACGAGTCTTGGCGTGACTTAGCGAGTTGATTCGTGCTGTGAGAGTTTTATGAGTTTGAGAACTTGACGAGTTGATGGGTTGACTCGGCGAGTAGAGTCAATCAGGAAGGTTGACTTTGGCTAGGATATTGACTTTGACCTGTTTGACCTTCAAGGGTTTATGGTATTTTGGATATTTATGTCAGGGTCCATTGATGGCATCATGTGTTGGAGTTTGGAGTATTGCTTCGGGCCAGTGCTTTCGTGGTACGGTTCGGCAGTTGCAAGGTGAGTTATCCTCACTATATCAACAGGGTGTAAGGCACCAAGGCCGGCCCTTTATCGGATTTGAATTCGGGTAACTGTTTGATATGTTTTTGATTTGTTAGATCTGCATCTTAGTAATTAGGATGGTATTATGTTAGTGACCTGGTTTAGGTCGGTATCCTGGTATATAGGATGGTGCTATGCTAGTGAATAGTTAGGTCGGTATCTTGGTTAGGATGTTGCTATGCTATATGATATGCTGGATCGGTTTGTTTGGTTGTGGATAGTTATGTGATTACCTATTTATGTGCACATGGTTGTTTGATTAGGGTTGGGTTGATGCGGGTCCTGCTTTGTGCTGTAGGCCAACATACCTAGGACGGACTGGATAGACCGAAGGCCCAGCGAGCGATCCGGATAGGTTGAAGGCCCCAAGAGGGCGGTCCAGACGTGCCAAGGCTCGGAGAGTGGACCAGACAGACTGAAGGCCCAGTGCGGGCAGACCAGTCATACTTTAGACTCAGAGGGTGGACCAGCTAGACTGAAGGCCCGGTGCGGGCGGACCAGTCACACTGTAGACTCGATATGCATGGCTGCTCTGTATTGTGATATGATATGGTATGATTATGGATGTATGTGGTTGATATTTTGGGGGAACTCACGAAGTTTTTGGGCTTACAGTTTCAGTTTATTGTTTCAGGTATATCAGGAGATCGTGGCAAGGCAAATGCGTGATCGTACCGCTCCTCACTTATATGATTTTGTTTCTGGGATACTCTGATAAATAATATTTTGAAAACAACGTTGTAATGTTTGATGAACTTAATATGTTTTGAAAGGTTTAAATTGGTTTGAAATTTTATGGATGTTACAGGTGGGTTTGCCTCAAACTGAAGCTTCATACTTGAAAATGGAGATCCCATGGAAATCCTTCTATTTTTATTATGTTGTGTGTATGTGTGTGTTTTGAGTTGTAGGTATATATATATATATATATATATATATATATATATATATATATATATATATGTTTTTTAATCTTTAGTGAAGATGAAGATGACGTAGACGATAAGAGATGATGTATGTGTGTGTGAGAGAGAGAAAGGTGCATAGGTGGGGTTTTATTTTTATTTTTTAATTATAAAAATCCTAAAATAAAATATAAAAATGCAAAAAACAAATTAAAATGGTATAATAGTCTTTTTATATTAGACAAGGACCATAACCACAAAAAAAAATTCGATTTTGGATCAGTGGTACAAGCTGAAAAGATTTTGAACTCCATCCATAATTTAACCATAGGGACCAAAAATGCAGATTAATCTTTTCAAGATCTACAAATTATTTTTATCGAAAATTAATATTCAAGTTAAAGTTAAAGCCTTCAACTATTAGTTTATCTAAAATTAACAATATTCAATTTACTTTAAATTAGGCTTACCAAACAATTAATTAATTGTCCTAAAAAAGTGATTATAAGTAACCTCATCCGACAATATCTAAAACATAAAAGGAAAATAGTAAGTTTACTTTATATTAATATTTTTGAACGGCTTTTTATATAATATTTTAAAACAGAAACAAACGCAATACTCATCATATTTGACCAAAAATTAAATGTAATTATGGATTTGACTTGAGTTGCTTTGGACAGCTGGATCTTCCTCATCTTCACATATACCCTTCTCCTATTAATCCCATTTGCTCGCCTAAAGCTAAACCTTCGACCCAGCTTGTATGATATAATATTTCCTCCCACTTATAAAATATCAACTTGAAATATAAAAGTTGAATATAAAAGTTTGTATTTCAATCCACAGTTTATATATATATATATATATATATATATATATATATATATATATATATATATATATATATATATATATATATATATATATATATATATATATATAGGTGGGTTCAATTGAGAAAATAAAAAAAGTTGAGAATGGGGGAATCATTCTCAGCCACTCATTTATATAAGCATAAAAAGACACGGTGACAAACTTGTAAATATGTTAATAACCTTCAATGTCAAATACGCAACTATAGAGATTTCGATAACAGTTCGTTCATCCTCAAAATTTCTCCTCCAACCTTCAACAATCATCCAAATTTTTTCAACTAAACCATCATCAATGTCATCCAGTGTTAATTAATCATCAATATTCGTAGATGGGAGGTTCGTCGTTCAAGACAAATTCGCAACCCAAATTCATCAGTTTCATCGATTTGTTAAAGTTTGGAACTGAAATTTCCCAGATTCGCAAACGAAATCAGTTGGAATCGGAATTTCTTCGCTGTTCATGAAATTGGAATCAGAGTTCTTGACTCGCAGTCACGGTCGACATTGAAGGACTCAGAATCGATACTCACAGGTTCCCAATCTGATTTTCGGAAATCAAAATCAAAATGAGAAATCGATCAGACATAGGTGTCGCATCTGAAGTTGAAATCGGAAGTATATGATGATTTTGAATTGATAACTTGATGTTTTTAACATTTTTAAAATAGTTAACTTGTATGCACTTCAACTGTTTGATGAAATGCATAAACTAAATTACCACGTTATATTCATATATGAATATGTTTTCTCGCTTGAATCAGTATATGATTATTAAAACAAAAAAACGAATATGCGAGTCTGTATGTTATTCATATGTGAGTAACATATAAAAATCATATATATTTGTGAAAATACATTGTAATATTCATATGTTAATATACTGTGTAATATTCATAGGTGAATATATCATCTAATATTCACAAGTGAATATACTATGTATTATTCACATTTGATATACCATGTAATACTATGTAATATTCAGATATGAAAATATTATCTAATATTCATAAGTGAATATACCATCTAATATTCACAAGTGAATATATACTATGTAATATTCACAAGTGAATGAATCGTCTAATATTCAAATATGAATATACTATGTTTAGTATATGCTATATTCATATATGAATGATACTTAAAATGTAAAAAAAAAAAGATTAATCATAGTTTTTATTCATAAGTGAATAACAAATGTACTGTAGAAAAAACTTGATTCATTTTTATTCACTTATGAATAACGATAGCTGAAAATATAAAAAAAAATAAATTTTTATTTTATTTTAAAACTATATCAATATGGATGTCTATTTATAGAGAATAAAAAATCATGAATTTTGGTATATTTAAAATAACTTTTCGATAAAATTAGCTTCTTAAAAATTAAAAAAAAAAACGAAAAAGACTATGTTTTTGTATATATTAAGGTAATGATTAGCATAGTTTAAGGAAATATGTTTTGTTGGAAAACACATGTCTATTCTTTTCCCATTTCCGCTGGTATGACGGAGGCTTTTGCGGCAAAAATAAATGAGTGGCTGAGAATGATTCCCCCATTCTCAACTTTTTTTTTCTCAATTGAACTCTCCCATATATATATATATATATATATATATATATATATATATATACACACACACACACACACACACTAGGTTACAACCCGTGGAAACCACGAATAAAAAATTTATAAAATTTGTGAAATTTCAAAGATTTATGCCTTTTAGACTTTTGTATTGATTATTTAACATTATACCCATCCTTGACTTTCATATGAGATTTTATACCTTATCATCATTCTTTTCATCCACATTGACCAAACGATGCATCCATAAAAAAAAATGGATCCATTGTTAACTTGTAAACCACAAAAACTAAAACACAAGTAATTGAAACTCTTTTTACATTATAAACTTTCAATTGTTTCAAGTATTGTTCCTTTCAGAGTTATCCTCTTTTGATTATTCATTTAACAAACTAACCACCGCTTCAAACCATTTTTTCAAGCATAAGAATCTTACATCCCAATCTTTGGTTCCTTTGCAAATAATGAAAACACTTGGAAGTATTTTGTGGAAAAAAAGTCAAGTGGTTTCCTTCAATAAAAGATGTTTCTTCTGTGATTGTTTCAAGCACACGTTAAGGGTTACTAGAAAATCATCCCTTCCCTGAAATTCAATGATAATCTTGAGTTATTTGCAAACAATAGATTGAAAGAATAAAGAATGTTTGCTCAAATGTGAAAATGTAAATGCTGAAAAATAATAATGGGAACACCTTTTCCCTCTTTTTTAAATAATAATTTTCGAAATTTTAATAATATCATACCATGTTACCAAAATCAGCTTCTCAAAAACCCCAACTTTTATTTCCAAAGCATACAAACATTTAGATATCAATATATTATATATTTTTCATTTTGTCTTTTATAAAATTTCGATAATTTTACGTCTTTTTAAAATTAAGTAAAATTCCATTTTTCTCAACCGAAACTTGTCATATTTTGGTTAAATCTTATATCTCACATTTTATTAACTTACTCTAAGTTAATTCCATTCAATTTATTAAAAAAATTCAAATTTATCAAAATGTCAATAAAAGTCAAGTTGTTCATTTTTTGACAACACCAAAAGTTAGCATGTAGCTAACTTTAAACTCTCGTATCTTGTTTGTACGATATCCATATGAGTTAAATAAACTTGCTGCCCCTTCCTCTCATTCCGACTAAATTTTTGGCTCAATAATGAAATGATTTGGATGTGTATAACTCAAGTTATGCAACCCTAAAAATGACATCTGAATACTTTAGACACAGCTTTCCAGTTTTGTGCATAATTTTACTCAACTTTAAACACACATCATTCTCTCAAATTAAGTCGGATTAGTTTGATTTTTTTTCTATGTTCTATTTTTGTTTGGGCGACAATTTAAAGCAAAAAAATTACATGCCTTCCTACATTAAAGATCGAGTTATTCAACCTCAAACATAGGTTCTTGGATTAATTTAACTAAAATTTTGCATTTATTTTCATTTTGTTCAAAAATGGAATTAGTGATTCCATTCCAAGCTTCTTTGCATTTCACATATTGGTAACATACTTTCAAGTTTTATTTTCTTTGTAATTATATATTAATACTTAATTACATCTGACCAATTTCCAACATTTCTAGCATTACTGAATTAAGTATTCAAGTTAGCATAATTCTTTTTCATCAAATAATCCTAATTCCAATTTCATGTCATAGTTTAAGCAAGCTAGAACGCCCCCTATAAAATCCTAGATAAATAAAAAGGTTAAATGCATACCTTATTCCAAAAACAATATCAGTTGAATGATATAAATGTACCTTTAGGGCTTCAAGAATCCAAGTAAATAATTCTAGATTCCAAGAAAACATGCTCAGACACTCTTTCATTTCTTCTTAACACATTTTTGATCCAGGAGATCTACAATTTTGCACTAACAAAATCAAATTAGTTTACAACTAAAACAAAATAGTTCACCTTTTGAAAAATCATCTTTATAACAATGGTAATCGAAAACAGTAAAAATAAAATTGAATAAAAGAATATGACAATAAAATATTTTAAAATAATACCATATACAAAGAAAAAAAAACAACCACTACCCACCATTACATATTTCATATTTCATTCAAGCATTCTAGCAAACACTTGGCAGACAAATGATGCAAGGATTTATTCAGGCACTTCTCCATCACTGAAGTCGCACACCAATTCATCAATGTTGTAGCTTTTAGTTTGGAATACATTCAAGTAAGTCTAATGGATCAAAAACGTATAGAAAGAAGAAAAAAGAAATAGAAGACGCATCGGTCGAACTAAGACGTTTTACTTCTCGAATAACTATAAAAAAAGTTAAATTTAGTTGGAAAACAACATTATCAAGTGTTATTACCTGCTTCTAAAATCATGTATTGAGGATGTTTTTGACTTCCTGTAATCAAATCACTGCTATTCTCCTCAAACTGGATGCATATGTTTCGCCATTCTCCTCGATTTGAAAATTTAAATATGAAGATAAAACTTGAAATGAATTTTGAAATCATTCAATTAGACATAAACTTGTGCGTAAATTAGGGGATAATCATGGAAACTGTAAACGAAAGATGGGAGATATTCATGGGATAGAAGGATAAAAAGCTAATTCAAATTAGGAGGAAAAAGCATTTTAAGAGACGACACATATACAAAATGGATATATATATATATATATATATATATATATATATATATATATATATATATATATATATATATATATATATATATATATATAAACTGTGGATCGAAAAAACAAGTTTTATATTTAACTTCTATATTTCAAGTTGATATATATATATATATATATATATATATATATATATATATATATATATAAAAGATTGGTCGTCTAAGGAAGGAATACCAACTATTGATTTTATATATATATATATATATATATATATATATATATATATATATATACCATTTTAAACCTTGGAAACAAAGAACCATTATTTTTTCAAGTTCAGATCTAATTATTTATAAAAAAAAGTTATAAAATATAGAAATTAATAACTTTTTATCTTCTTTCCATTGATAACAAATTTAATAGTTTATTTTTATTTCTTTTATCTGTTCAGATTTACATTGTGAATCCACACTATATATCATTAACTTTGTATGAATTTACTGTATGAATCTGCATAAATTCACATAAATTAACAGTGTGAATCCGTACATATTCAAAATTTGAATCTGAACAGATCAAATTGCTTTTTTTTTTTTTTTTTTTTTTTTTTTTTTTTTTTTTTTTTTTTTGTCAAATTCAATATCAATTGATGGAAGACAAAAAGTTATAAATACTTATATTTTTAGTCTTTTTTTTATGAAAAAATTGCTCTAAAAGTTGAGAATAAAATTGTTTATGTAGTTCTAAGGTTTAAAACGGTTCTTTGTTGAACCCAACCATATATATATATATATATATATATATAGTGATGGTTAATAGATAACGATTATTAAAAAGCATCCAAGGAACCAATCGTTAGCTTTGAAATTTAAACCGATCAACGACAATGGAATGAATGTACATTTGTAAATTGGACGCACATACAACGGATTATACCATAAAACTCACATATTTACAAAAAATTCACCTTTATTCGTTTGAATTTTTTAAGCCACGTTTTTTTTATGAAAAAAAAAAAATAGACCGTTGCACACATTTTCGTGCTCTTTTCATAGATATCCATGTTGATATGTAAAAACATACTTAAAAAAAAAATAATAAACCCACTTCGTTTTGTAGCTTTTTTTTCAATATTTATGTTTATTTTTATAAAAAAACCAATTATACCAAAAATATTTTGTCCTCTATTAACAAACATCATCAACGATTAAAAAAAACTCTCGATTAGTTCAGATTCATATTGTAAATCTAAACTGTAAATATTTTAATTTGAACATTCACAATGTGAATCTGATTTATTGTATTAGTCACATTGTGAATCTGCTCAGATTCACAATGTGAATCTATACTGAAATTTCGTTTTTTTATATCAATATGAATCTATGTTTGAAGAGTACCAAAAGATATGAATACATATATATATATATATATATATATATATATATATATATATATATATATATAACAAGGTTCTAAAAAACGTAAGGCGTGACTTGGCGGCAATGTCAAGCCTCAAGCTTTTCCGAGCCTTGGCGTGTCATGATGTTTGTAAGGCGTGACTTAATGCGGCAATTTTCTATATAATTAATATTTTTATATGTATTTTCAACTATTATTCATTTTTATACACATATATGAGTTAAGGCGGCGTTTTGGCAAAGCTTGGTGGCATGTCCAAGCCTTGGAGTCGTGGTGCGCCATGACGAAGCCATGATAAGCTTTTTAGAACCTTGATATATATATATATATATATATATATATATATATATATATATATATATATATATATATATAGAGGCGTTAATTTTTCAAAAAACAAAGAAATGAAGTGGATTATTTTGAAAAAAAAATCATTTTTTGTTTAACAATATAGATCTCTGTGGAAAGAGGACGAAAAATCATGAGCAATGGTATATTTAGTTTTTTTTCCAATAAAAAGTTGACCTAAATAATATTTAAACGAAAAAAATGAGTTTTGTTATAATTTGGTGCATGTGCGTCCATTTTAAAAGTCTACAACCCTTACTTCCGCCCTTGATCGTGTAACGATGCAAATTTTTAAAACAATTTTTCATTTTTAAGTCAAATTTTCAATCACAAAAAACAATATCCAACAACTGTATCTAATGTCATCATAACAAACAAATCCTAGAATCTCAACTACATAAATCCGCTCAGTGTGTACGGATCATGCTGGCGCCTTCCCACGGTCCTCGCTAGTACCTGAAACACCCAACACAACAACTGTAAGCATAAATGCTTAGTGAGTTCCCCAAAATACCACATACAACACATACGCCTTTCCAGGCCATAACTCTGTGCGACCTTCCGGTCCAAGTGTCTTAGGAGACTTTCGTCCCATATCCCGGTAGACCTTCCGGTCCTACCCGTATCGACCTTCCGGTCCGTAACCTCCTGACCTTCCGGTCCATGTCCTCTTGACCTTCCGGTCCATTTCATCTTGACTTTCCGGTCCTTATCATACATAGCATACATAACACATACATATCACATATCATCATATAGCACATATAAGACCTTCCGGTTACACATAGGTACCCTTCTAGGTACAGTATAGTGAGAAGACTCACCTCAGCTATCTCGAATAATCTCGCACACGGATACACTGATCTAGCCTCTGCCTAAACACATAAACAATTATCTCAAATCAATAATGGCTCTCCAGGCTAGAATAGTCTCTTCCATGTCCTCTAAGAAGGCTAAAAGACCATTTTACCCTTCAAATGGTCTTCAAGCTCAATTGTTGACCAAACCCTGAAAGTCAACAAAAGTCAATGGTCAAACTTTGACCAGACTCGTTGAGTGCACTCGTACGACTCGGCGAGTCCATGCATGTCCTCTTAGCCCCTGGTCCTTACTCGACTCGCTGAGTCAACCCTACACTCAACGGGTTATCACAGGTCGCAAATCGCGGGGCAACCTGACTCGACTCGTCGAGTCCTTTATGGGCTCGGCGAGTTCCTCCCATGAGAACACTCAAACGATCCTTTGAGGTCGGATCTGGTTCACTAACCTATAGATCTAACCTCCTAACACTCGAAAGTCACGTAAAGGTTCAAACTTTACGTTCATGCAATGCTTATAAGACCAAAAATGGAGAAATAACCTTTAAAATGGGGTTCTACTCTCAAGGCTCACATGAAACCCCATAAATCTGGAAGCTTGGGACCTTTTAGACCTCTCAAGGTCCAGATCTATCATCTATACCCAAAGGGACCCCAAATGCTTCACAATCCAACTCAAAATGGCACAAAGGAAACCCTAGATTCAAGGAATCTATCAAATACACGAAATTGGAAGGAACTTGTACCTCAAAACGTGAATCTCAGTGTACACAACACAGATCCAAGCTCCACAATCGATCTAGCTTGGATTTTCCCACTCCTTCTTGGAAGATCACACCAAAGGATGAAGAATTAGCCTCCAAAATGCTCTCGAAGCTCTCTTTGCTCTCTAGGGTTTTCACAGGGGAGTAATGGCCGCAAATGACGGCCATAAGGGCCTTTAAACAGGGCTCAGGCCCTGACAATTAGGGTTTCACTTAAAACGCGGACTCACCGAGTCCACTCATCGACTCGTCGAGTCCGGTCATTAATCCAGACAAAATTCGCGATCCTGCTCGGTTAGTCTGAGCGCCTACTCGCCGAGGCCCTCCCTAAATCTCAAGATAAATACCTAAAATAAGATACTTGGGAATCCGGATGTTACAATTCTCCCGCACTAGAAACAGACTTCGCCCCCGAAGTCTCATTCTACAAAAAGCTCTGGATGGAGCTTCCGCATCTCCGCCTTAGGCTCTCAGGTCAGCTCGGATCCTTTTCGATGCTGCTACTGAACCAGAACCAGTGGCACTTTCTTATTTCTCAAAACCTTGATCTTCCGATCCACCACCGCGACTGGCCTCTCAACATAATTCAGGCTCACATCCACCAGAATATCCTCCAATGGTACCACTGCCGAATCGTCGGCTATACACTTGCTCAGCTGAGACACGTGGAAGGTATCATGTATCTAACTCAACTCCGCAGGTAGCTCCAACTGATATGCTACCCTGCCCACCCTCGCAGTCACCCTGAACGACCCAATATACCGGGGGCCCAGCTTGCCCCTCTTCCTGAATCGAATCATTCCTTTCCAAGGAGACACTTTCAGGAGTACAAAGTCCCCGACCTGAAACTCGAGCTCGGATTGTCGCCTATCCGTGTAACTCTTCTGGCAACTCTGATCTATCAACAACCTCTGCCTGACTTGCTGTATCTGCTCTGTCTTTTGAAGCACAATCTCAGTGCTGCCCATCACTCGCTGCCCTACCTCTCCCCAACCGATGGGAGTCTGACACCTCCTCCCATGCAACAACTCGAAGGGAGGCATAACAATGCTCGAATGATGACTGTTGTTATAGGAAAACTCAGCCAACGGCAACTACGTGTCCCAACTCCCTCCGAAGTCCAACACACATGCCCGAAGCATGTCCTCGAGCGTCTGAATCGTCCGCTCACTCTGTCCGTCCGTCTGAGGGTGGTAAGTGGTACTGAAATGTAGCCTCGTGCCCAACTCCTCGTGGAACTTCTTCCAGAACCTGGAAGTGAAACGTACATCCCGATCTGATACAATCGAGATCGGCACTCCATGCCACGATACCACCTCCCTCACATACAACTCTACCAGCCTCTCCGCAGAAGAGCTCTCACTGATAGTGTAACGCCCAAAATTTCAAAATAATTTTTCACATTTTATAAAACACATTTTCATTCATAATTGTTATAAAAACACCATTGTATCACATAGTCAAAAATAACAGCAAATCCCAAGATCAAAATATAAAAAACTCCTCGTGTGTGTAATGATCAGGCCGGCGCCTTCCCGCGATCCTCACTGGTACCTGAAAGACATAACGCAACACTGTAAGCTTAAATGCTTAGTGAGTTCCCCAAAATACCACACACAATACATATCAGCCACTCGAGGCTATAACTTTGGTTGACCCTCTGGTCAATGTGTCCCAGTGGGACCCTCCAGTCCCATAAATCTGTGGGCCCTTTGGCCCTAACTCTGAGGACCACGGTCCTAACTCTGAAAACTCTGGCACATATAGCATAAATCACATAGAAATCACATCATGCAAAAGCATACAAAATACTTTGTCACATAACTCTAATTACCACTCTACGTAAAGTATAGTGAGAAGACTCACCTCAATGAAGTCGGATAAACTCTCGTGCTCAACGTCCCGACCTAGCCTCCTCGTATTATTCAAATAACATTCCCGATCAATACTCTCCCATGATCTCATCTCTACAGACTGCGTAGAAGGCTATTCTACCCTTCCCTAAACTCTCTAGAATCAGTCTTGACCAGAACCCTAAAGTCAACGAAAGTCAACGGTCAACTTTGACCTGACTAGTCGAGTGTACAAAGGTGACTCGGCGAGTCCAAGCGGGTCCTCTGAATCCTTTCAGGCTCTCATGGCTCATCGAGTCTTCCTTCCACTCGACGAGTTACACCTGTCACGAATCGTGGGGTAACCCCGACTCGACTCGTCGAGTCTGCTCATGGACTCGGCGAGTTCATTCCATGCTCATATTCAAATGACCTTCTAAGGTCAGATCTGTTCCTCTAATCCATAGATCTAACCTCTTTGATGTTTATTTATGTAATTGTCATCAAACGTAACATAATAGATTTCTGATGGGTTTGAGCCACAAGAACATCCTATGTGCTCATGTAAACCCTAATGCTTAGATTTAGGTTTCTCTAATTGTACATGCATTCATCCAAGACTTTCTAACCCTAGATCTAAGATATATGTTTCAAAATTAACATGATAAAACAGATCTAGAAGATTACCTCTTGTTGCTTGCTTTAATCTTGCTTCTTCCTTGAGCTTAGAGTCATAAGTGTAACTCCTTTAATGGCCTACAAACACCCACTAGCAAGAGGGTAATACTTGAGAGAGGAAGAAGGCACACATTGCGTGGGATGTTTTGGCATGAGTGTCTACTCTTACGAAAGCCTCGCAACCCTAAACCTTTATATGTGCCAACGTGGGAGCCTTCACTGTCAACATTGCGTGAGGTGTTTTGGCAACCTTCTTCGAAAGAACTAAGTTAAGGATATGGGCGGCAGTGTCTAAGGCATACCCCTAGAAATGAGATAGTTAGTGAAGCACGACTCATCATGGAACAAACCATGGCCAACAAGGTTCGCTTACGCCTCTCAGCCACAACGTTCAACTGCAGTGTCCTACGTGGCGTCAATTCCGAAACTATTCCACATTCCTTGAGATAGTCGTGGAATTGAAGACTTAGGTACTCTCCTCCTCAATTGGATCGAAGCATCTTGATTTTCCTGCCCAAATGATTCTCCACTTCTTGTTTAAACTCTTTGAACTTTTCAAAGGTTTATGACTTGTGCTTGATTAAGTAGATATATCCATATCTACTATAATCATCTGTAAAAGTCACGTAGAAGCGGTTCGCATCCCTTGTGGTGGATCTAAAGGGCCCACGCACATCGGTGTGTATGAGATGCAATATTAATCAAATAATATGATTTCTCCTTTAATATATCATTCTTGTAATATATTAATAAACCATAATATCTTCTCTCTCTTCATAAATCACCCTGTCAAGTTGCTATGGTGAAGGCAACCCAAAAGGACCATGCACAACCGGTTCAAGTACTTACCAAATCTTGTTACGCCTTAGACACTGATCCAACAGTCTCTCACTTGGATAAGTCTAGTAACTATAATGTAAGCATGTTCCGATTAGCAATCGTAGCTCTCAAAGACGCTGTCAAACTCAGATCTTATCAGCAACCTGTCTTTTAGATAAGGGATCGTATAGTCTTCTGTTCTAGATATCATGTGGACAATTACATGGAACATATTCATACTTATTGTCCAGCAGTTTGTTTCTCAATCTCAGGTTCATTTGACATAGAACTTAATTGAACACATCAATTCAGTCCTGACCGGGCCCGACACATAAGTCAAATCAAATCATCGAGGGGCCCTGATATCGCTTATATCCTCTTAGATAAAAGGAACATATAAACTTCGACTTATATGCATTTACTATTCACTAATCAAATTATACACAACAATGCGTTTTATGACATCAAGTTACTTATGGGTTTTCGCATTATCAATGCACAACCAATCAGCAAACAATAAACCATATATCTAGGTTTTGAGACCATATGATATGATCGTCTTGCGATCACTCGTGATAAATTCCATGTAGTGATTCCAGCAAGCGCGGGTTTATTCCAATGCTCAAAACTTGTTCGTCAGCACTCATGAACGTTGTAGCAAACCTTTGTTATGTCTAATACCTTTTAGACAATCTACACACCTATTCATTACAGTCTTCATTCATACCTACTTCCAACATATGAACGACTGTGGACCGTTCAAATAATTCGATTACTCTTAAATAATTCAATTATTCAAAAAGTCAAAACACGCAAAGTGAAACAATAGTTAAATAATTAACACAAGATAGTAACTTTACTTATAAATAACACTCCTTTATTTAATCATCAAATGTCAATTACATTTATCTGTTACACGTTTCCAAAGTATCTAATCTAAACTAATATCGTCCTTCATCCCAATGCTCCTAGCGTGCTGCAAATGCTTAACCCTACTCAGCCCTTCGTAAGTGGATCTGGTGGGTTATCCTTTGACGATACCCTCTTCACTACGAGGAGTCCTTCTTCTACCCGATGTCGAATAAAGTGATATTTTCTATCGATATGTCGAGATCTACCATGATCCCACGGTTCCTTGGTCAAGGCAACCGCTCCTTCATTATCAATTTTTTTCCATGGGCTCATTTATGGTAGGCACAACTCCAAGGTCTCCAATGAAGTTCTTCAACCATATCGCGTCCTTTGACGCTTCGGTCACTACAATGTACTCCAATTCACACATTGAATCAGCTACTGTCTCTTGCTTGGAACTTTTTCCAAGTCACTACTCCTCCATTAAAGGTAAAGACCCAGCCCGACTGCGAATAGTTGTTGTCTCTGTCGTTCTGAAAACGGCATCACTGTACCCTCGCACCTTGAAGTCATCACTCCCACCGAGGACTTGAAACCATTCCTTGGTCCTCCGAAGGTACTTAAGAATGTTCTTGACTGGTGTGCAATGTGCTATGCCAGGGTTCCCTTGATATTTGCTGACCGTGCTCAAAGCGAAGGCCGCATTAGGGCGAGTACAAGTCATAGCATACATAAACGAGCCAACTGCGGAAGCGTATGGTACTCGGCTTATTTCTGCTATCTCAACTTCAGTACTCGGGCATTGAGTCTTACTCAACTTGGCATTAATTTAGATCGGTAACTCTGCCTTCTTTGAATTCTCCATACTAAAACGTTTTAGCACCTTGTCCAAGTAAGTATTCTGACTAAGTCCTATAAGTCTCTTACTTCTATCTCTCACTATCCTTATTCCCAAAATATAGGAAGCCTTTCCGAGGTCCTTCATAGTGAAGCACTTCCCGACCCAGGACTTAACCTCCTGAAGTGACGGGATGTCGTTTATTATGAGCAGTATGTCATCGACATAGAATACGAGTAAGCTAACTATACTCCCACTGGCTTTGACATATACACATGATTCATCTTCTCTTCGCAGGAACCCAAACTCTTTGACTTTCTCATCGAAACAAAGATTCCATCTGCGAGATGCTTGCTTAAGTCCATAAATGGATTTTTCAAGCTTGCACACTCTATTGGGATGCTTCGCATTGACAAAACCCTCTGGCTGAGCCATGTAAACATCCTCAGCCAACTTCCCATTAAGGAAAGCAGTTTTGACATCCATTTGCCATATTTCATAATCATGAAAGCAATGGCCAACATCACCCTAATAGACTTTATTTTAGCTACTGGCGAGAAGGTTTCATCATAGTCAACTTCGGGAGTTTGAGTGAAACCCTTCGCAACCAATCGCGCCTTATATGTGTGCACATTCCGATCCACATCGTTCGTCTTCTTGAAGATCCACTTGCAACCGACCGTCTTATATCCGGGTACATGGTCAACCGAATTCCAAACTTGGTTGTCGCACATGGACTGAATCTCGCTTTCCATTGCCTCTTTCCATTTTGCAGACTTCGGGCCTGCCATGGCTTCCTTATAGTTGTTAGGTTCGTCCAGATTCACTAGTGTACTGTCACTAATGAACGTATCCCCTTCGGTAGTAATATGAAAACCATAAAACTAGGGTTGAATCCTAACTGTAGCGGAACGTCTAACAGGTAAGGACTTGTCAATCGGTTCAACCGGAGTTTCCTCCTCGGGTTGTGTGCCAGATTTAGAGGTTCCTTCATTACTCGGATCTTGAATCTCTTCAAGATCGATTTGCCTCCCACCGTCCCCTTGGCTTATGAGTTCACGATCTCGGAAAACCCTTCTCCTCGCAACGAAGAGAACATTGTCACTCGGTCTATAGAAGAGATATCCAAAGGATTTCTACGGGTTGCCGATGAAAATACATCGCTCACTACGAGGTTGAAGCTTGTCATGAGTGTCTCGTCTTACGAAAGCCTCGCAACCCCAAACCTTTATATGTGCCAACGTGGGAGCCTTCCCTGTCAACATTGCGTGAGGTGTTTTGGCAACCTTCTTCGTAGGAACTAAGTTAATGATATGGGCGGCAGTCTCTAAGGCATACCCCTAGAAATGAGATAGTTAGTGAAGCACGACTCATCATGGAACAAACCATGGCCAACAAGGTTCGCTTACGCCTCTCAGCCACAACGTTCAACTGCGGTGTCCTACTTGGCGTCAATTCCGAAACTATTCCACATTCCTTGAGGTAGTCGTGGAATTGAAGACTTAGGTACTCTCCTCCTCAATCGGATCGAAGCATCTTGATTTTCCTGCCCAAATGATTCTCCACTTCTTGTTTAAACTCTTTGAACTTTTCAAAGGTTTATGACTTGTGCTTGATTAAGTAGATATATCCATATCTACTATAATCATCTGTAAAAGTCACGTAGAAGCGGTTCGCATCCCTTGTGGTGGATCTAAAGGGCCCACACACATCGGTGTGTATGAGATCCAATATTAAGCAAATAATATGATTTCTCGTTTAATATATCATTCTTATAATATATTAATAAACCATAATATATTCTCTCTCTTCATATATTACCCTGTCAAGTTGCTATGGTGAAGGCAACCCAAAAGGACCATGCACAACCGGTTCAAGTACTTACCAAATATTGTTACGCCTTAGACACTGATCCAACAGTCTCTCACTTGGATAAGTCTAGTAACTATAATGTAAGCATGTTCCGATTAGCAATCGTAGCTCTCAAAGAAGCTATCAAACTCTGATCTTATCAGCAACCTGTCCTTTAGATAAGGGATCGTATAGTCTTCTGTTCTAGATATCATGTGGACAATTACATGGAACATAGTCATACTTATTGTCCAGCAGTTTGTTTCTCAATCTCAGGTTCATTTGACATAGAACTTAATTGAACACATCAATTCAGTCCTGACCGGGCCCGACACATAAGTCAAATCAAATCATCGAGGGGCCCTGATATCGCTTATATCCTCTTAGATAAAAGGAACATATAAACTTCGACTTATATGCATTTACTATTCACTAATCAAATTATACACAACAATGCGTTTTATGACATCAAGTTACTTATGGGTTTTCGCATTATCAATGCACAACCAATCAGCAAACAATAAACCATATATCTAGGTTTTGAGACCATATGATATGATCGTCTTGCGATCACTCATGATAAATTCCATGTAGTGATTCCAGCAAGCGCGGGTTTATTCCAATGCTCAAAACTTGTTCGTCAGCACTCATGAACGTTGTAGCAAACCTTTGTTATGTCTAATACCTTTTAGACAATCTACACACCTATTCATTACAGTCTTCATTCATACCTACTTCCAACATATGAACGACTGTGGACCGTTCAAATAATTCGATTACTCTTAAATAATTCAATTATTCAAAAAGTCAAAACACGCAAAGTGAAACAATAGTTAAATAATTAACACAAGATAGTAACTTTACTTATAAATAACACTCCTTTATTTAATCATCAAATGTCAATTACATTTATCTGTTACACGTTTCCAAAGTATCTAATCTAAACTAATATCGTCCTTCATCCCAATGCTCCTAGCGTGCTGCAAATGCTTAACCCTACTCAGCCCTTCGTAAGTGGATCTGCTGGGTTATCCTTTGACGATACCCTCTTCACTACGAGGAGTCCTTCTTCTACCCGATGTCGAATAAAGTGATATTTTCTGTCGATATGTCGAGATCTACCATGATCCCACGGTTCCTTGGTCAAGGCAACCGCTCCTTCATTATCAAATTTTTTTTTCCATGGGCTCATTTTTGGTAGGCACAACTCCAAGGTCTCCAATGAAGTTCTTCAACCATATCGCGTCCTTTGACGCTTCGGTCACTACAATGTACTCCAATTCACACATTGAATCAGCTACTGTCTCTTGCTTGGAACTTTTTCCAAGTCACTACTCCTCCATTAAAGGTAAAGACCCAGCCCGACTGCGAATAGTTGTTGTCTCTGTCGTTCTGAAAACGGCGTCACTGTACCCTCGCACCTTGAAGTCATCACTCCCGCCGAGGACTTGAAACCATTCCTTGGTCCTCCGAAGGTACTTAAGAATGTTCTTGACTGGTGTGCAATGTGCTATGCCAGGGTTCCCTTGATATCTGCTGACCGTGCTCAAAGCGAAGGCCGCATTAGGGCGAGTACAAGTCATAGCATACATAAACGAGCCAACTGCGGAAGCGTATGGTACTCGGCTTATTTCTGCTATCTCGACTTCAGTACTCGGGCATTGAGTCTTACTCAACTTGGCATTAATTTAGATCGGTAACTCTGCCTTCTTTGAATTCTCCATACTAAAACGTTTTAGCACCTTGTCCAAGTAAGTATTCTGACTAAGTCCTATAAGTCTCTTACTTCTATCTCTCACTATCCTTATTCCCAAAATATAGGAAGCCTTTCCGAGGTCCTTCATAGTGAAGCACTTCCCGACCCAGGACTTAACCTCCTGAAGTGTCGGGATGTCGTTTCTTATGAGCAGTATGTCATCGACATAGAATACGAGGAAGCTAACTATACTCCCACTGGCTTTGACATATACACATGATTCATCTTCTCTTCGCAGGAACCCAAACTCTTTGACTTTCTCATCGAAACAAAGATTCCATCTGCGAGATGCTTGCTTAAGTCCATAAATGGATTTTTCAAGCTTGCACACTCTATTGGGATGCTTCGCATTGACAAAACCCTCTGGCTGAGCCATGTAAACATCCTCAGCCAACTTCCCATTAAGGAAAGCAGTTTTGACATCCATTTGCCATATTTCATAATCATGAAAGCAATGGCCAACATCACCCTAATAGACTTTATTTTAGCTACTGGCGAGAAGGTTTCATCATAGTCAACTTCGGGAGTTTGAGTGAAACCCTTCGCAACCAATCGCGCCTTATATGTGTGCACATTCCGATCCACATCGTTCGTCTTCTTGAAGATCCACTTGCAACCGACCGTCTTATATCCGGGTACATGGTCAACCGAATTCCAAACTTGGTTGTCGCACATGGACTGAATCTCGCTTTCCATTGCCTCTTTCCATTTTGCAGACTTCGGGCCTGCCATGGCTTCCTTATAGTTGTTAGGTTCGTCCAGATTCACTAGTGTACTGTCACTAATGAACGTATCCCCTTCGGTAGTAATATGAAAACCATAAAACTAGGGTTGAATCCTAACTGTAGCGGAACGTCTAACAGGTAAGGACTTGTCAATCGGTTCAACCGGAGTTTCCTCCTCGGGTTGTGTGCCAGATTTAGAGGTTCCTTCATTACTCGGCTCTTGAATCTCTTCAAGATCGATTTGCCTCCCACCGTCCCCTTGGCTTATGAGTTCACGATCTCGGAAAACCCTTCTCCTCGCAACGAAGAAAACATTGTCACTCGGTCTATAGAAGAGATATCCAAAGGATTTCTATGGGTTGCCGATGAAAATACATCGCTCACTACGAGGTTGAAGCTTGTCATGAGTGTCTCGTCTTACGAAAGCCTTGCAACCCCAAACCTTTATATGTGCCAACGTGGGAGCCTTCCCTGTCAACATTGCGTGAGGTGTTTTGGCAACCTTCTTCGTAGGAACTAAGTTAATGATATGGGCGGCAGTCTCTAAGGCATACCCCTAGAAATGAGATAGTTAGTGAAGCACGACTCATCATGGAACAAACCATGGCCAACAAGGTTCGCTTACGCCTCTCAGCCACAACGTTCAACTGCGGTGTCCTACTTGGCGTCAATTCCGAAACTATTCCACATTCCTTGAGGTAGTCGTGGAATTGAAGACTTAGGTACTCTCCTCCTCAATCGGATCGAAGCATCTTGATTTTCCTGCCTAAATGATTCTCCACTTCTTGTTTAAACTCTTTGAACTTTTCAAAGGTTTATGACTTGTGCTTGATTAAGTAGATATATCCATATCTACTATAATCATCTGTAAAAGTCACGTAGAAGCGGTTCGCATCCCTTGTGGTGGATCTAAAGGGCCCACACACATCGGTGTGTATGAGATCCAATATTAAGCAAATAATATGATTTCTCGTTTAATATATCATTCTTATAATATATTAATAAACCATAATATATTCTCTCTCTTCATATATTACCCTGTCAAGTTGCTATGGTGAAGGCAACCCAAAAGGACCATGCACAACCGGTTCAAGTACTTACCAAATATTGTTACGCCTTAGACACTGATCCAACAGTCTCTCACTTGGATAAGTCTAGTAACTATAATGTAAGCATGTTCCGATTAGCAATCGTAGCTCTCAAAGACGCTGTCAAACTCAGATCTTATCAGCAACCTGTCTTTTAGATAAGGGATCGTATAGTCTTCTGTTCTAGATATCATGTGGACAATTACATGGAACATAGTCATACTTATTGTCCAGCAGTTTGTTTCTCAATCTCAGGTTCATTTGACATAGAACTTAATTGAACACATCAATTCAGTCCTGACCGGGCCCGACACATAAGTCAAATCAAATCATCGAGGGGCCCTGATACTCTTATATCCTCTTAGATAAAAGGAACATATAAACTTTGACTTATATGCATTTACTATTCACTAATCAAATTATACACAACAATGCGTTTTATGACATCAAGTTACTGATGGGTTTTCGCATTATCAATGCACAACCAATCAGCAAACAATAAACCATATATCTAGGTTTTGAGACCATATGATATGATCGTCTTGCGATCACTCGTGATAAATTCCATGAAGTGATTCCAGCAAGCGCGAGTTTATTCCAATGCTCAAAACTTGTTCATCAGCACTCATGAACATTGTAGCAAACCTTTGTTATGTCTAATACCTTTTAGACAATCTACACACCTATTCATTACAGTCTTCATTCATACCTACTTCCAACATATGAACGACTGTGGACCATTCAAATAATTCGATTACTCTTAAATAATTCAATTATTCAAAAAGTCAAAACACGCAAAGTGAAACAATAGTTAAATAATTAACACAAGATAGAAACTTTACTTATAAATAACACTCCTTTATTTAATCATCAAATGTCAATTACATTTATCTGTTACACGTTTCCAAAGTATCTAATCTAAACTAATATCGTCCTTCATCCTAATGCTCCTAGCGTGCTGCAAATGCTTAACCCTACTCAGCCCTTCGTAAGTGGATCTGCTGGGTTATCCTTTGACGATACCCTCTTCACTACGAGGAGTCCTTCTTCTACCCGATGTCGAATAAAGTGATATTTTCTGTCGATATGTCGAGATCTACCATGATCCCACGGTTCCTTGGTCAAGGCAACCGCTCCTTCATTATCAAATTTTTTTTTCCATGGGCTCATTTTTGGTAGGCACAACTCCAAGGTCTCCAATGAAGTTCTTCAACCATATCGCGTCCTTTGACGCTTCGGTCACTACAATGTACTCCAATTCACACATTGAATCAGCTACTGTCTCTTGCTTGGAACTTTTTCCAAGTCACTACTCCTCCATTAAAGGTAAAGACCCAGCCCGACTGCGAATAGTTGTTGTCTCTGTCGTTCTGAAAATGGCATCACTGTACCCTCGCACCTTGAAGTCATCACTCCCACCGAGGACTTGAAACCATTCCTTGGTCCTCCGAAGGTACTTAAGAATGTTCTTGACTGGTGTGCAATGTGCTATGCCAGGGTTCCCTTGATATTTGCTGACCGTGCTCAAAGCGAAGGCCGCATTAGGGCGAGTACAAGTCATAGCATACATAAACGAGCCAACTGCGGAAGCGTATGGTACTCGGCTTATTTCTGCTATCTCAACTTCAGTACTCGGGCATTGAGTCTTACTCAACTTGGCATTAATTTAGATCGGTAACTCTGCCTTCTTTGAATTCTCCATACTAAAACGTTTTAGCACCTTGTCCAAGTAAGTATTCTGACTAAGTCCTATAAGTCTCTTACTTCTATCTCTCACTATCCTTATTCCCAAAATATAGGAAGCCTTTCCGAGGTCCTTCATAGTGAAGCACTTCCCGACCCAGGACTTAACCTCCTGAAGTGACGGGATGTCGTTTATTATGAGCAGTATGTCATCGACATAGAATACGAGTAAGCTAACTATACTCCCACTGGCTTTGACATATACACATGATTCATCTTCTCTTCGCAGGAACCCAAACTCTTTGACTTTCTCATCGAAACAAAGATTCCATCTGCGAGATGCTTGCTTAAGTCCATAAATGGATTTTTCAAGCTTGCACACTCTATTGGGATGCTTCGCATTGACAAAACCCTCTGGCTGAGCCATGTAAACATCCTCAGCCAACTTCCCATTAAGGAAAGCAGTTTTGACATCCATTTGCCATATTTCATAATCATGAAAGCAATGGCCAACATCACCCTAATAGACTTTATTTTAGCTACTGGCGAGAAGGTTTCATCATAGTCAACTTCGGGAGTTTGAGTGAAACCCTTCGCAACCAATCGCGCCTTATATGTGTGCACATTCCGATCCACATCGTTCGTCTTCTTGAAGATCCACTTGCAACCGACCGTCTTATATCCGGGTACATGGTCAACCGAATTCCAAACTTGGTTGTCGCACATGGACTGAATCTCGCTTTCCATTGCCTCTTTCCATTTTGCAGACTTCGGGCCTGCCATGGCTTCCTTATAGTTGTTAGGTTCGTCCAGATTCACTAGTGTACTGTCACTAATGAACGTATCCCCTTCGGTAGTAATATGAAAACCATAAAACTAGGGTTGAATCCTAACTGTAGCGGAACGTCTAACAGGTAAGGACTTGTCAATCGGTTCAACCGGAGTTTCCTCCTCGGGTTGTGTGCCAGATTTAGAGGTTCCTTCATTACTCGGATCTTGAATCTCTTCAAGATCGATTTGCCTCCCACCGTCCCCTTGGCTTATGAGTTCACGATCTCGGAAAACCCTTCTCCTCGCAACGAAGAGAACATTGTCACTCGGTCTATAGAAGAGATATCCAAAGGATTTCTACGGGTTGCCGATGAAAATACATCGCTCACTACGAGGTTGAAGCTTGTCATGAGTGTCTCGTCTTACGAAAGCCTCGCAACCCCAAACCTTTATATGTGCCAACGTGGGAGCCTTCCCTGTCAACATTGCGTGAGGTGTTTTGGCAACCTTCTTCGTAGGAACTAAGTTAATGATATGGGCGGCAGTCTCTAAGGCATACCCCTAGAAATGAGATAGTTAGTGAAGCACGACTCATCATGGAACAAACCATGGCCAACAAGGTTCGCTTACGCCTCTCAGCCACAACGTTCAACTGCGGTGTCCTACTTGGCGCCAATTCCGAAACTATTCCACATTCCTTGAGGTAGTCGTGGAATTGAAGACTTAGGTACTCTCCTCCTCAATCGGATCGAAGCATCTTGATTTTCCTGCCCAAATGATTCTCCACTTCTTGTTTAAACTCTTTGAACTTTTCAAAGGTTTATGACTTGTGCTTGATTAAGTAGATATATCCATATCTACTATAATCATCTGTAAAAGTCACGTAGAAGCGGTTCGCATCCCTTGTGGTGGATCTAAAGGGCCCACACACATCGGTGTGTATGAGATCCAATATTAAGCAAATAATATGATTTCTCGTTTAATATATCATTCTTATAATATATTAATAAACCATAATATATTCTCTCTCTTCATAAATTACCCTGTCAAGTTGCTATGGTGAAGGCAACCCAAAAGGACCATGCACAACCGGTTCAAGTACTTACCAAATATTGTTACGCCTTAGACACTGATCCAACAGTCTCTCACTTGGATAAGTCTAGTAACTATAATGTAAGCATGTTCCGATTAGCAATCGTAGCTCTCAAAGATGCTGTCAAACTCAGATCTTATCAGCAACCTGTCCTTTAGATAAGGGATCGTATAGTCTTCTGTTCTAGATATCATGTGGACAATTACATGGAACATAGTCATACTTATTGTCCAGCAGTTTGTTTCTCAATCTCAGGTTCATTTGACATAGAACTTAATTGAACACATCAATTCAGTCCTGACCGGGCCCGACACATAAGTCAAATCAAATCATCGAGGGGCCCTGATACTCTTATATCCTCTTAGATAAAAGGAACATATAAACTTCGACTTATATGCATTTACTATTCAATAATCAAATTATACACAACAATGCGTTTTATGACATCAAGTTACTGATGGGTGTCGCATTATCAATGCACAACCAATCAGCAAACAATAAACCATATATCTAGGTTTTGAGACCATATGATATGATCGTCTTGCGATCACTCGTGATAAATTCCATGAAGTGATTCCAGCAAGCGCGGGTTTATTCCAATGCTCAAAACTTGTTCATCAGCACTCATGAACATTGTAGCAAACCTTTGCTATGTCTAATACCTTTTAGACAATCTACACACCTATTCATTACAGTCTTCATTCATACCTACTTCCTATATATGAACGACTGTGGACCGTTCGAATAATTCGATTACTCTTAAATAACTCAATTATTCAGGAAGTCAAAACATGCAAAGTGAAACAATAGTTAAATAATTAACACAAGATAGTAACTTTACTTATAAATAACACTCCTTTATTTAATCATCAAATGTCAATTACATTTATCTGTTACACGTTTCCAAAGTATCTAATCTAAACTAATATTGTCCTTCATCCCAATGCTCCTAGCGTGCTGCAAATGCTTAACCCTACTCAGCCCTTCGTAAGTGGATCTGCTGGGTTATCCTCTGACGATACCCTCTTCACTACGAGGAGTCCTTCTTCTACCCGATATCGAATAAAGTGATATTTTCTTTCGATATGTCGAGATCTACCATGATCCCTTGGTTCCTTGGTCGAGGCAACCGCTCCTTCATTATCAAATTTTTTTTACATGGGCACATTTATGGTAGGCACAACTCCAAGGTCTCCAATGAAGTTCTTCAACCATATCGCCTCCTTTAACGCTTCGCTCACTGCAATGTACTCCAATTCACACATTGAATCAGCTACTGTCTCTTGCTTGGAACTTTTTCCAAGTCACTACTCCTCCATTAAAGGTAAAGACCCAGCCCGACTGCAAACAGTAGTTGTCTCTGTCGTTCTGAAAACCGGCATCACTATACCCTCGCACCTTGAAGTCATCACTCCCTCCGAGGACTTGAAACCATTCCTTGGTCCTCCGAAGGTACTTAAGAATTTTCTTGACTGGTGTGGAATGTGCTATGCCAGGGTTCCCTTGATATCTGCTGACCGTGCTCAAAGCGAAGGCCGCATTAGGGCGAGTACAAGTCATAGCATACATAAACGATCCAATTGCGGAAGCGTATGGTACTCGGCTTATTTCTGCTATCTCGACTTCAGTACTCGGGCATTGAGTCTTACAAGACATCATTTCCTAGGTTATCTACAACCATAACAGTTTCATAAATTCCATTACAAGGCAATGATTCGAAATATAAAACACCATTTAGATAAGCATAAATAGAACCTTTCTCATTATCAAACGAATAACTAAATCCTTGTCTAAACAAACCATGAAATGAAAGATGTTTCTTGCCATATCTGCAAATAGCAACAATTATTTAAATCTAATCCTAATCCATTACTAAGCACTAGAGAATACACTCCAATCTTGGTGACAGGAAACGATCTTTTGTTCCCTATGATTAGATTTATCCTACCATGCTCCACATCCCTATCTCTTCTTAGTCCCTGCAAATCAGAACATATGTGAAAACCACATCTTGTATCAAGAATCCAAGAAATAGCATGTAATGAATCATTATACTTAATTGTGTAAATACCTGAAAAAGATAGCTTGATCTTCCCATCCTTGATGGCTTGTAGATATTCTGGGCAGCTTCTCTTCCAATGCCCTATCTTGTGGCAGTGGTGGCACTCTGCCTCCTTTGGGTTAGAGTTGGGCTTAGCAGAACCAACTTTGGTTCCAACAGAAGAGGTACCATCTTGGGATTTCCCCTTGTGGTGGCTCTTTGAAGGAGCCTTCCTTTTCTTGCCCCTCCCTTGCCCAATGGCCAAAACAGGAGCAGCGGTTGGAGTGGGATTTGATGCAACAGACTTGTCCTTGAGATTGCTCTCAACAGTCCTAAGCAATCCTTGAAGCTTGCTCAAGGTGACCTCTTCCTTATTCATATGGTAGGTCATGCGGAACTAGTTGTAGCAGGGAGGCAAGGAATGAACGATAATGTCAATTGCCAGCTCTTCATCGAAGTTAACATTCAACTTCAGCAGGCGATCAACATATCTTTTCATCTTTTGCAGATGAGCGGTAAGGGACTCTCCACTGCCCATTTTGGCAGTGATCATTGAATTGATAATCTCATACCTTTCTTATCTCGCACTTTGGTGATACCGGTCCACCAAGTCTTGATGCATCTCATAGGGATAGTAGTCCTCGTAGGACTTTTGTAGTTCAGCAGTCATGGTCGCCTGCATGCTATAATGGACTTTCATGGCATCACACTCATGGGCCTCAAAGGCAGCGATTTCTTCGGGAGTAGCAGTGCTGATGTTCATCTCCTTCATCTCCTTATCGAGGACATACTCTTTGTCCTTGTAACGAGTGACCATTCGGATCTTACGGATCCAATCACTGAAATTGGACCCGTCAAAGATCACTCTCCCACACAAGTTCATGAGTGAGAACGAGCCGGATGAGGTTGAGCCTGAAGCGTTGTTGTTGTTTGAGTTCGAAATCTGAAGAAAAGAAAAAAGTTTGATTAGAAATGAATCCCTAATTAAACACCCAAAATGAGAAATTAGGTCTAGGATCCAACAACATTATTTACATACTAGAAAAGGGATGTCGTAATCCAACATGCAAATAATTTGAAGGTAAGTGCATGACGATTCACTAATTCTCCATCATGAAAAACGAAAAGAAGATGAAGTTTTAAATGTATTGAAAACTCCTAGATTCTTTTGAGAGTCATTGAACTTTTCAATGGCATGTTTAAATATCAATATGCCCTCTAGTTTGTGACTAGGATGCCGAGGATCACAAAGCAGGTGTGAATAACCATGCAAATGTACATGGTTCCCTCATTGTTACAGTCACCTATTTGATGTGTCGGTTAACCACACACGCTCCATCGAACTATGACAAACAATGAGTCACCCTTTGCCACCTTTTCTTAGAACCAATTAGTGTTCCGGTTAACCACACACGCTCCACTATCTTCTTAGCAAGGGTACAAAGTGTAATTTCATGGGATTGCATCAATTAACTTTTCTAAAAGTAACTAAGATTGGGAATTTTGTAAAAACATTTAGTTACTTAATATAGATTCATTATACTTTTAATGAGGAAGGGTTTTCCCTATCCTACCCGTTCGAGTACCGACCCTCCACCAATCAAGAAAGCGGTGGGTGAGAGTGGACACCCATTAAACGGCCATTTTATAGGCCATAACCTTATACCCCCCACCCCATATAGATCGGCTTCGTGAATGAGGCGTACTAACGGTAAGACTCGCAATTTAAGTTTTATATATATATATATATATATATATATATATATATATATATATATATATATTAATTTTATAATATTATAATTAAACTTTTAAAATTCTAGGGTTTGAAATTTAAATAGTTCAACTTAAACATTTTAAATCACAAAATTTAAATTTCAAAACTTGAGGACAAGTTTTAAACTTTTTCAAAACACAAAGATTAAATAGAAAATAATTTTCAATTAAACATTTAATTTAACAGTTATCTAAATTTGACATAATCAATTTAACTTGCAAGATAATTTAACAATTAATTTAGATAATCAAGTATTATCAAATAAGGCAATTATTATTTAAACAAATGGTAATTATCTTTTGTTTTGATGAGGAGAAATTTCATCTATCTGACAGTGAAACTCGTCGAGTCCACATTAGAACTCGTTGAGTTCATCAGGAAATGGGCAAAAAAATATATTTTAAAGCTTGAACAAATAAACAAGGCATCAATACAATAGAAACCAAACCTGGCTCTGATACCACTGTTGGGTTTGAGCCACAAGAACATCCTATGTGCTCATACAAACCCTAATTGTATGTGCATTTATCTAAGACTTTCAAAACCCTAGATCTAAGATATATATTTCGAAATTAACATGATAAAACAGATCTAGAAGATTACCTCTTGTTGCTTGCTTGAATGTTTCTTCTTCATTGAGCTTAGAGTCACAAGTATTACTCCTCTAATGGCTTACAAACACCAACTAGCAAGAGGGTAATATTTGAGAGAGGAAGAAGGCACACAAAATCGGCTCTAGGGTTTTAGGAAAGCAAGTGGACGATTTCTGCAACCCAGGGCATCTATTTATATTGTGAGCAGCTAGGGTTTCAGTCAAAAACCCTAATGGATAGCTTAAACATTAAGCAGCCCATGGAGCCTTCTGGAATAAGGCCATGGATGAAAATATGATGGACTCCCATCATAATTTCGTTCACCCCTTAGTCCATAAGGTTTCCCAGCCCAAAAGTTAAACTATCAAACATTTGACAATTTAAGTCCCTTCATTCAATTAATCTATGACTAATATTAATCAAATAATATGATTTCTTCTTTAATATATCATTCTTATAATATATTAATAAACCATAATATCTTCTCTCTCTTCATAAATTACCCTGTCAAGTTGCTATGGTGAAGGCAACCCAAAAGGACCATGCACAACCGGGTCAAGTACTTACCAAATATAGTTACGAGCTTAGACACTGGTCAAACTCTTTCTTTTATCTTCTTCTATTTCTTTTTCAGAATAGGATACACCTTTGACGTTAATGAGTATCCCAAAGAGATTCCTTCATCAGCTTTCACATCAAATTTGTTTCGATGTTCTTTTGAATGGAACAAAAAAACTTGGATCCTAACACATGAAATAATTTAACGTTAGGCTTTCGATTGTTCATAATTTCATAAGGAGTAATTAGAAAACATTTGTTAATGTATGAGCGATTCTGAGTAAAACAATCAGTGGCAATAGAATCGACCAAGAAATATAAAGGAAGTTTCGCAAATGAGAGCATTGTCCTCGCAGCTTCATGGAGAGAACGATTTCGTCTTTCAACTACGTCATTCTGCTGTGGAGTGTAAGGCGAAGGGAAACTATGAAAAATTCCATTGCTTGTCAAGAATTCTTAAAATGAATGATTTTTGAATTATGAACCCTTATCACTTCGAAATTTCCGAACTGGATTTTGTAATTGTAGCTTAACATGCTTGATGAAATCAATTAGCTTCTGAGTCGCTTTGGATTTCTACTTAAGAAACAATACCCAAGTAAATTGAGAATAATCATCAACAATAACCGAACTCTATTTGTTACCGCCAATGCTTTCAATAGCTGATGGACCATAGAGATCAATATGCATTAATTCCAGTGGTTCAATGATTTTGGTATTCATTATGGAAGAATGACTCTTTCTTCTTTGTTTTCCGAGTTCACATGCAACACATAAGTGTTCCTTTTCAAAATTCAGAAGAGGAAGTCCCCGAACTAGATCACCAATTAAGAGCTTGTTGATATCCTTGAAGTTCAGGTGAGAAAGCCTCTTGTGCTAAAACCAACTGTTGTCCGAAGACGCTTTCGCAACAAAATAGATAGATGGTTTCCCTTGAATCAGATTTAGATTGCGAGGGTACATTTCTCCTTTCCCTTTTGACTTCAGAAGTACTGTTTTAGATTCCTTTTGTATGATTTCTGAACCTTCTTCATCAAAATATACTTTGAGACCTGTACCTAAAACATTGATAAACACTAATTAGATTGTGTTGTAAACCTTCAACATAAGCTACCTTCGAATTGTGAATTCCCCATTAGTTATCATGCCATATCCCTTTATTTCTCTAGTAGCATTGTTTCCATATTTCACTTTTCCTCTATCTTTCAAAGTCTGATACACTCTTAATTCAGATTCCCTTCCTATTATGTGATGAGAACAACCAATATCAATATACCATTTGGAATCACACTGCTCGTCATGCATAACATGAAAAATTTGAACAGATTGAGGAACCCAAAGCGACTTGGGTCCTTGTGAGAATTTCGATTGAATAGGAAAAATCTTTGTTTTTTTAACCCACAATTATTTTCTAATCAAAGTATTGTTTATCCCTTTCTCCATTTTAAAAACTTTAATTTTTTCATCACAAAGATTTATTTTAACAAAATCAGATTTATTTTCCAAAAACTCATTTTCTTCCTCTTTTTACTTTGCTTTATATTCTTCGAGAGTGAGTTCTGGATTGGAAACGACTTTGTTTTCAACAATTACATCTTTTGATTTAACAATTAGTTTTGAAAATTGTGATTTACGTTAATGACTCGATTTTTGGTTTCTGGATTTGAGATAAATCATTATTTTGATTAAAAGATCTTGGTGAATTGACAGAACTCTGGTTTGAATTCATTCCATTTTTCTTCCAAAATTTTTCTCTTTTAGCCAAATTCATTTCGTATTTCGCATTCATTTGCCTTTCTTTGCAAGAATTTCCTCAACAGATTTTCAAAAGTTTGATTTCAGATTTTCTTTTCAATTAGGTATTTCATTATTTTCCAATGAAGTTTCACTTGAAACTTCTTTTGTACCGCTCGGTCCAGCCTTATCACCAAAAATGGCTCACACGATTCAATGGTTCAGAAAATTATATTCCTTTTGATTTCTTGGAAGTCATTTCTGAGAGACCTTCTGTTTCATTAGCATTGTCAATTGGGTTTGACTAAAAATCCTCATCACAGTCTTTTGCATTATGAGGATCAACCATGGACGTTAATTCAGAAATGTCATTTTTTAGTCCTTGTTTTACAAAAACTTGATTTTGAGTTTTTTGAATTCTTGGAAAAATTGTTTCTTCTTCTTTCAATTTTTTCTTCTACAGAAAATTCACTCATTTAACTTTCATCAAATTCCAAAATATTCTCTGAATTAAGATTATTATTTGAGTTCAATTTCTTGCTTAATAAGTTATATTTCTACATAGCGCTCATTTTGATTTCTTGTTTATCTTCTTTAGTTAAAATATATTTCAACATGTTTTTATTTTCTTTGGACTTAATATATTGTTCAATTTTCTTAAGTTCAATTCTGTAAGAATAAGAAACATTGTCTCCTGAAGATACAATTGATTCACATTTATAACATTCAACATCAATCTCATCTTATTTTAGTTCAAGAGAAGGCAAAATCATCTTCTACAAAACCTTACCTATTTCGCAGTCGAAATGAAGTTGATTTATATTGAAGTACAAACGTTAATAAAACAGAAAATATTTCGTTATTTCAAAATACTCTAGTATCTCTCTTAAGGAAAATAACATTATCTCTAGATCTATTTAGCTCAACCTCCAAGGCTTCTATTCTAATACGTCTCTCCTCATTCTTAAATGTTATCCTGCTAAGATTATTATTCACATTAGAATTATGGGTACGAGTCCTTTTTAAGCTATCGCTAAAATTAGAAATCGTATAACATAAATTATTCAATTCGTAATCATAACATGATGTAGGAATATTAAGTGAATAGAGTGTACCTGGTCGACAACCCTCTCGCATTCACTCACTTTCTCTTTGATTGACTTTGTTGCAAAACAGCTAACTGAAGCTTTTCCACCATAAGTGACGAATCCTTTTCCTTCTGAACTCTTACTCCGAACCATCATTTTCCTACAAACCATTGCTTTTCAGATATCACAATGAGACAATCACCATTAGCAGGTATCATCACTTCATCATCTTCTGAGTCAGTGGAACACACTTCAACCTTTCCACTTGTTGGGTTTTGTATAATACAACATCCTATGGTGCGCATACAACCCTAAATGCTTTGGATCTATATTTTCTCTCATTATACATGAAATATTATTTCCAAAGCATTTAGCCTACAATTATCATACAATTGACATAAACAACATAAAAATGAGTTATAGAATTACCTCTTGTTGTAGCTTGTAGTTTTGGTCTTTAAGAACTTAGCACCTCAAATGTGATGCCTCAAATTGTTTAAAAACACCATGAACAAAGGGGGACTTTTGAGAGAGATTCTATGCACTCAAAATCGGTTATGGGAACTCCAAGAACACACTAGTGTAACCGATTTTAGCTATAGGGTGACATATATATATATATATATATATATATATATATATATATATATATATATATATATATATATTGTAGGATTCTAAGAGTCATGGTTAAACCCTAATCCATACCCTTAGGCTTATTATCTATAATCCATATGGACTAACTCTTTATGGATTCTTTCATAAACTTAGTCCATCATGTATCATAAACATAAACAATATATATATATATATATATATATATATATATATATATATATATATATATATATAATTTACACAATTAGTCCCCATTAATCTAATTAGTCTCTTTTGATCACTAAATTAATTCCAAATTAATTCTTGATCAATACTAATTTAATAACATGATTTCATATTAATATATTAAAACTTATAATATATTAATAAATCATAAATAACCTCTTCTCAAAAGTCCATGCTATCAAATTGCTCAAGTGAAGGCAACACAAATGGACTATGCTACTCTCGGGTCAAGTACATACCAATTATAGTTATGAGCTTAGACACCTAATCCAACAGTCTCCCACTTGGATAAGTCTAATAGCCATTATTGCAAGTACAACTCCACAACCCGAGTGTCAATCGTAGCTCTTAAAAGTCGCAGTCGAACTCTGACCTAGTCAATGACGAGTCCATTAGAAGGGATCATATATTCCTCCATTCTAAAAGATATCATATGGATTGATACATGGATTATAATCATTCTCTCTGTTCATCAGTTGTTTCCTAATTCCTGATTTATGACGACCGACTAATTGAACAAATCAAATCAGTCCAGGCTTGCCAAGCGCTTCGGGTGTCATCACTAAATCATCGAGGGGCCCGCAAATATCGTTTTCATCCCTCTAAGGGGAAAAGGAATGGATAAAACTCGACTCAAATGCTTTCTTGTACTTACTCATTAAATCATACACAACAATATGTTTTATAACACCAAGTTACTGGTGCCTTTACATATGTCAATGTGCAACCGACTTGTAAACTACAAGTCACATGTCTTGGTTTCAAGAATATAAGATATTATCGTCTCACAATCACTCGTGATAAAATCCATGAAGTGATTCAGATGAGCATGGGATTAATCCAATACTCGAATCTTATTCCAGGAATACTCATGAACACTGCAGCAAACTTGTGCTATGTCTAAAACATCTAGAGAATCTACAGTCAGATTCGTCATAGTCTTGCCTCAATACCTACTTCCATAGTATGATCGACTGTGGATAGTTTGAATAACCTAGTTATTCGGGAAGTAAAAACATGCAAAGTGAAACACAAGAATAATCGAATCCAATATGGTCTTAGAACTTATGAATATAAATAAAACACCTTTTATTTAATCACCATATTGATTACACATTATTAATTGTATAATGTTTCGATTAATCCAATTAATACTTGAACTAAAAAAACACTTATGCCATGCTCCAAGCATGCACACTATGTTTGCCTATGGTCCTTTCTTTGTAAAATAGATCAATTGAAAGCATTTCAATGATACTCATTTCACAATTCCAAATCCTTATCGTAAATGTAAGAATACCAAATTCTTCTCATTTACTATAATCTATTAGATTCTAAACTTAAATGCAATGATCCTCTTGTAATGACTATGCACAAAAGTCATAGAGACTTGGAAATAGACATTACAAAGTATTCCAATGGAGATCAATTCCATGGAAACGAAGTTTCACATTCAAAGTACATTCCTTTGAACATCCTTCTTGCATTAAGTTTTCTAATCTTACACAGATTTAAAGAATAACTTCCACTTATGGAAACATTTCCATATTTCCATTTTGACTATCACTCCTGAAGAAGAGTTACCTCTTCTCAGAGCATGTCAATACGGTCCTTCCAAAATTCAGAATACACTTCCAACTGTTCATAAGCAACCAATCTTTGGTAAACCTCAGATTGTCCTTGATAATTGCTTAATCATTTAAATCATATCTCGTTCTAGTCCCTTTTCCCTCTTAATGCCCTACACATTTGGAAAAATTAGAACAAATTAATATTATAGCATATGTAATCGATCCTATATCCGAAGCATATGGAATACGATACATAATGTCTCACATAAAGACATGATACTTAACCAGTCTTTCGCTATAATATTTCCACATATAGAATTTCCTTATGTTGAATCATTTCAACATAACATTCACATATGTCCATGACTAGATTCGATTAAAATCTTAATATAAGCTTTTAGATTCGAAATTAAGTATGAATTCCTCTCCCTTAATTATAGCAAAACAACTTTTCAAACCCTGCAACTTTACGAATTGAAACTTTTATTTTCTATAATTAACATTGCTAACTCGCAACAGTTAACATAATAATTGTGCTCCCACTAGCATAATAATTACATTCTTATCAACATAAGACTTATGCTCCCACTAGCTTTGACATTTACCCAGAAATCAGCTAGACTTCTGGAAGTCAATACTTATTGACTTTCTTACTAAAGTTCAGATTTCTGATACGAGATGCTTCGATAAGACTTTATCTAGGCTTCTCAAATTCATACAACTATCCTTATATAGCTCACATGTGTGTCTAAACAATTCTAGAACTTGCAACAATAAGTCTCAAATGTTTAGACCTTTTGCCATTTCTCACAATTTAAACTATGAAGAGGGATATCGTAATCATAATTGAATTCGAGAATGCAAATATCACAAATAATGTCTCCTTAAAATCTACTTAGTGAAAGAGTTTCCTTGCAATCATTTTCATGAATTGGAGAGAAACCTTATGACACTTAGATTTCATGGTGTATGTGTTCATATCCATGTGAATTTTTAATAACCATAATCATAAGACAAGGTTAGTGACAAATCCAAACCCATATGGACTGAACTTGTTTAATCTTAATTTCTTGCCACCTGGCAGTACAATGGCTTACCATTGCTTCCAAGTTGTTATCCAAACCATTGAGCACTCATAGAACTCACATGCATAGTCAACTTTAACTGGAATTGGCACAGAAACAAGAATATGTCAACACAATAGGTTATAAACCTCAAGTCGTGTGCTAGTGATTAACAACATGTTTACCCTTGATTAGTTCTTGAAACTATTCAAGATCATTAAGACTCCCACTTTCCTCTTAACATATAATATTCTCTTGTCAATAAACATTCCTTGATAAATAAATTTTCAAGAGTTAGTGCGGTTTCTTATCAAGACAAACATGTCACACAATTGCTCTTAGTTGGTCTTTGTCTTATCCAAAACATCACAACTTACCAATTTCAAATGTATAAGAGTAAGAAACATTCTACTCTACATTTGATAAGTGTTATAAATTTTTCTTAAGATTAAGTCACTCAAGGTTAGATCTTGGAGTGTGACTCTAAGATTCAATTTTGGAACGAAGTATGATTCACGTTTTGACTTAACCATTTCAACAATTCATGATTCCTCTTCTTAGTCACACAAGTACACTTAGAGGATCAATTGTGACATGGTTTCATAATCACTAAGATAATCATAAAACACGATACTCAAGTAATCTCCTTCTTTTTTAGATTTGAGAAAATTTTATCTTTTTGCCTAATTTGATTCTTCTTATTCGTTCTACCATACAAGTAAACTTTTCCAATGGTTCATAATTACACTTAATCTTGTAAGCATAACCATATTTACTAAACTTTAGTAAATCATAACGAATAGTCTTATCGTTCTTTGTGGTGGACCTGACCAGCGCACAACCAAGTGTATCCGATCCCCTAGTCTTTCACTTGACTCACATATACATGTGATCAAGGATTAGTCTTAATTTCCTAAAGATGAAGTTCTCAATCATGACAAAATACAAGTTGCATGATTCCAAGTTTCTATCCAATTGAAACTTGGGTGATAAGAATCTTTCCTTATTGGGTAAATTTTGACACTACCACAAACGAATGAATCAAATCCATTTTCCAATATTGCTATCAATGGAAACATATTAGCAACAATTTTCACAAATGCCATTGTAAGGGAACTTAAAATAAAATATATTTCAAAAAATTTCTTTATTTATAAAAATTGTGGAAAACTTATCCTTACAATGCAAATACATATGGAAACTACATTGTTATCTATTCCTAAGAAATCTAACATAACTCTTAAGCAGCAGCTCAAAATTTTGATCATCAAACCATGTGATTAAAATCCATCTCTTCACGATAAGAATCAGCTTACTCTTCCTTTAAGCTGCCTTTCTTTTCTTTGATCCTACAAAACATCAAAATGTTATTACATTACATCATATATTAAGAATCTCCGAATAGGAACTTAATAGAGTTAGATAATGGACTTACGTGAAGCAGAGTCACAGTTTTTGACTTTACCATCTTGGCGATCTTTCAGGTAAATATGGCAGCTTCGCAACCAATGCCCCTTCTCTTGGCAATAGAAACATATGAACTCTTTGGGAATGGTACACGTGACTATCTTGGCAATAGAAACATATGAACTCTGTCATATAGTAGCCCTTAATGAACTCACTATACGACTCAGGGAATAACTGAAGAACCAAGTCAATACCCAACTTCCTTCAGACATTGGCTCCTAACATTCTTAACCTGTCAATGTGTGACTTCATCTCCAAGACATGTGCACACACAGACCTTCCATCTTGGTGTTCCGCTAGCCAATAGGGCTTGAATGACCTTGAACTTTTCAAGTCTTTAAACTTGTGGGCTAGGGAGTATTATTGGAGGAGGTGGAGGAAGTGAAGTTCCACTACAACATGAAGAAGGGATTAATCTTTCACCTTGATCATCTTGTGGAATATCATCTTTATGAAGAAAGCTTTTTCCAAAAGGATAATGTAGACTATAGTTGTTAGAAATAGACATTTATAAGGGAGAAATTAAAGTTTTGTTAATTTAAGTCCTTAATATAACACCCAAAATGAATATATCAAGGTTAGGACCCAACACAATATTCTACAATTTGGAAGAGGGATGCCGTAATCCAATTGTAAAATATTTGAAGGTAGGTAAATAACGATTTACCAATTTCCACCATGAAAAATGAAAATGGACTTTAGGTTTTAAATGAATTGAAAATCCTAGATGCTTTGAGATTCATTGAACTTTTCAATGGCATGTTTAATCTCGATTATGCCCTTCAAGTTTGTGACTGGGATACCGAGGATCACAAACAAGGTGTGAATAACCATGCAAATTAGCTTGGTACTCTCGATCTCATTTATCACCTAATCAAAATTGCCGGTTAACCACACACGCGCCATTGATCTTTGAAAAACATCGAGCTACCCTTTTCCACCCTTGTTAGTCCAAGTTAGTGTGCTGGTTAACGACACACGTTCCACTAACGACTTGGCAAGGTGCAAAGTGCAATTTCATGGGTTAGCACCAAATTCACGTTTTCCTAAGTAACTAAGATTGGGAATTTATAAGACATTTAGTTACTTAAACTATTCATTATACTTTTAATGAGAATGTCCTATCCTACCCGTTCGGCTAACCACCATTTTATAGGCAGTAACCATATACCCCCCCCCCTCTTATAGACCGGCTTTGTGAATGAGGCCTACTAATGGTAAGACTGACTTGTCTTATATATATATATATATATATATATATATATATATATATATATATATATATTAAACTCATAATATTATAATAGTATAAGGGTGTATATTAAACTTTTAAAATACTAGGTGGTCTAATCTTTTAATTAAACTAGACTTTTAATTTAATTAAATTTAAACCATATCATTATGGATTTATTAAACTTCTCTTTTAATTAAGCACTTTAATTAATTTAATAAAGTCCATAAGGTGTAATTAATCTACTCAAATACTTCAATGTTCTAAATATAAAAATTCAAAATTAAAAACCATTTAATTAATTTTTTTTTAATTTATGAACCCAAGAATTACTCATTTTTAATCACAAGAGTTTCTTAATTTGAGACTTTTCAAATACCAAAACTTGAGGGCAAGTTTTGTAACTCTTGAAAAACATTTGATTTCCATAACTTATGCATTTAATGTGGTTTTTATGGAAAAACTTTTTATTTTCCATAACTTGAGGACAAGTTATGGAGAACTTTAAAGAACATTTAGATCATTATTTTTAATAAATAAAAAAAATTAATTTATGTATGATCTAGTTAAACTCGTAAGTCAAGATAATTCATATCAACAATTTTCAAGAAATTGGCCTAATAACTAATACAAATCTTGAAAATTTTGACAATTATCTTTTAATTGGATCAACATGATCACTACCATATCAAGAAAACAAATTTCATGTTTCAAAAAATAGTTTGTGGGAATGATCCTAGTCCAATTCTGGCCAAACACTCGAAAATCTGCAGCCATAGCCATCCACTCGAAAAGTGCATGAACCTGACTTCTCGAGTTGGTCTATTACTAAGTGGACTCGTCAAGTCAGCCAGTGGACTCGGCAAATTCATCAGTCAGAAGCTAGAAAATTGATTTTTTAACTTTCAAAACTAAGCAATGCATAAAATATAACGGAAAACAATCCTAGGCTCTAATACTAGCGTTGGGTTTTGTATACAACAACATCCTATGGTGCACATACAACCCTAAATACTTTGTATCTATGCTTTCTCTAATTATAAATGCAATATTTTTTCCAAAGCATTAAGCCTACAACTAGCATACAAATGACATAAACAACATAAAAATCAGTTATAGAATCACCTCTTGTTTTAGCTTGTAGTTTTGGCCTTTAAGAACTTAGCACCTCAAATGTGATGCCTCAACTGGTTCACAAACACCATCAACAAAGGAGGACTTTTGAGAGGGATTCTATGCACTAAAAAATTGGTTATAGGAACTCCAAGAACACACTGGGGTAATAGATTTTAGCTATAGGGTGATATATATATATATATATATATATATATATATATATATGGATTCTAAGAGTCTTGGTTAAACCCTAATCCATACCCTTAGGCTTCTTATCCATGATCCATGATCCATATGGACTAACTCTTTATGGATTCTTTCATAAACTTAGTACATCATGTATCATAAGCTCAAACAATATATATATATATATATATATATATATATATATATATATATATATATATGTATGTATGTATATATATATATATATATATATATATATGTATGTATTTATATATATATATATATATATATATATATATATATGTATAACTAACTTACATAATTAGTCCCCATTAATCTAATTAGTCTCTTTTGATCACTAAATTAATTCTTGATCAATACTAATTAAATAAAATGATTTCATATTAATATATTAGAACTTATAATATATTAATAAATCATAAATAACCTCTTCTCAAAAGTCCATCCTATCAATTTGCTCTGGTGAAGGCAACGTAAATGGACCATGCTACTCTTGGTTCAAGCACATTACGAGTTATAGTTATGGGATTAGACACCTAATGCAACACCACCATCACTATCCTCTTGTACCATTAGCATTGGTTTCGCAGTTGTTATAGCTTTCTTTCTAAGTTCTTCGATTTTATGAGTATAGTAAGCTTCATCCTTCTTTTTCTCATTCTTCTCATTGTATTTATGTAGCATACACTCTTTTTGGAAATGATTCTTACCATGAGAATAGTTGTAATCTATTTGATTATGAGCAAAACATCAATCCTATGGTGCACATGCAAACCCTAAAGATTTGGATCTAGCTTTTTCTATTTGTACATGCAATAATCATCCAAATCTCTCAAACCCTAGATCTAGCCTATCAAAATCGAAATAAACATAAATAAACTAGTAAGAATGTTACCTTTGATTGTAGCTTGATGATATTGAGCTTTTGAGAACCTAGCACCTAAAATGTGATGCGTATAATGAATCACAAACACCAAAAGCAATTGGATGATCTTGGAGAGAGGGGAGGAAGGTTCAAAATCGGCTCTATAATCCTTAGGTTTCAAGTGGCCCGTTTTTTGGATGCCAAAGGAGTCCTTACATAACTGAAGAATTAGGGTTTCAGTCAAAGACCTTATCGCGGTTGCTTAGGCTCTAAGCAGCCCACAAGAATCTTCCAGAACCTTAGCCCTTGGATGAAATCCTTATGGGCTCCCATAAGATTTTGTCCAACCTTTCCAAAGGGTTCCTCAGGCCGTTATGCAGTTATCTTATAATTACAACTTTAGTCCCCTTAATTCACTTAACCTCTTTTGACCACAAACTTAAATCTAAATTAATTCTTGACCAATGTTAATTAAATAATATGATTTCTCCTTTAATATATTATTTATATAATATATTAATAACCCATAATAACCCCTTTCTCCATTATTCATCCAGTCAAGTTGCTCTGGTGAAGGCAACCCAAAAGGACCACGCTACAACTGGGTCAAGTACATACCAAATATAGTTATGGCTTAGACACCTAATCCAACAGTCTCCCACTTGGGTAAGTCTAATAACTATAAATGCAAGTACGAATTCAAATCCGATTAACAATCGTAGCTCTCAAAAGTTGTTGTTGAACTCTGACACGTCCTTTACATAAGCGATTGTATAGTCCTGCGTTCTCAAGATATCATGTGGATAAATACATGGAAGTTAGTCATACTTATTGTCTAACGGTTTGTTTCTCGATCTCTGATTTGTGTAACATAGAACTTAATTGAACACATCAATTTAGTCCTGACCGGGCCCGACCCATAAGTCAAAACAAAATCATCGAGGGGCCCAAGATATAGCTTTTCGCCTTATAGGATAAAAGGAACAGATAAACTTCGACTTATATGCTTATACTATTTAGTCATCAAATCGTATACAACAATGTGTTTTATTACATCAAGTTACTGATGCGTTTACACATTATCAATGCACAACCGACTCGTGAACAACAACCCATATATCTAGGTTTAAAGATTATATGATATTATCATCTCACAATCACTTTTGATTAATTCCATGAAATGATTCAAGTGAGTGCGGGTCTAACCCAATACTCAAATCATATTTCATAAGCACTCATGAATGTTGCCGCAAACTTTTGCTATGTCTAAATGCTTAGACAATCTAATAGCCAATTCATGACAGCCTTCTTTCATACTTACTTCCAACATATGATCGACTGTGGATAGTTCAAATAATCTTATTATTTAGGAAGTCAAAACATGCAAAGTGAAACAATAGTAAATAATTGACACAAGACAGTAACATTACTTATAAATAAAACACCTTTATTTAATCATCAAAATGTCAATTACAATTATCTATTACACGTTTCTAAGGGCTATTTAATCACTAAAACTAATATCGTCCTACAGCCCAATGCTCCTAGCGTGCTGCAAGTACTTAACCCTACTCAGTTCCTTCGTAAGGGGATCTGCTTGGTTCTATTCTGATGATACCCTCTTTACTACAAGGAGTCCCTCTTGTACCCGATATCTAATTAAATGATATTTCCTATTGATATGCATAGATCTGTCGTGATCCCTTGGTTCCTTGGTTAAGGCAACCACACCTTCGTTATCGCAGAAACTCTCCATAGCCTCCTTTATGGCCGGTACAACTCCAAGGTCTCCGATGAAGTTCTTTAGCCATATTGCCTCCTTTGACGCTTCGCTACCTGCTATGCACTTTGATTCGCACGTTGAATCAGCTACGGTCTCCTACTTGGAACTTTTCCAAGTAACTGCTCCTCCGTTCAGGGTAAATACACAGCCCGACTGCTAGCGAAAATTATCCCAGTTAGTCTGAAAACTAGTGTCACTATACCCTCGCACTCTCAAGTCATCACTCCCACCGAGGATAAGAACCCATTCCTTAGTCCTCCGAAGGTACTTAAGAATATTCTTTACTGCGGTCCAATGCGCTCTACCAGAGTTCCCTTGATATCTGCTGACCATGCTTAAAGCGAAGGCCACATCAGGGTGAGTACATGTCATAGCATACATGATTGAGCCAACTCCGGAAGCATCAGGTACTCTGCTCATCTCTGCTATCTCCACATCGGTACTCAGGCTTTGAGTCTTACGCAACTTGGTATTGCTTTGGATTGGTAAGTCACCCTTCTTGGAATTGTCCATGCTAAAACGTTTTAACACTTTATCCAAGTAAGTACTTTGACTAAGTCATATTAGTCTTTTACTCCTATTTCTCAATATCCTTATCCCAAGAATATATGCAGCTTCTCTGAGGTCCTTCATAGTGAACCACTTCCCAAGCCAGGACTTAACCTTCAGCAAGGTTGGGATGTCATTTCCTATGAGCAGTATGTCATCCACATACAATACGAGAAAGCTAACTATACTCCCACTGGCGTTGACATCTACACATGACTCATCCTTGCTTCTTGAGAAACCAAAATCTTTGACTTTCTCATCGAAACAAAGATTCCATTTGCGAGATGCTTGTTTTAACCCATAAATGAACTTCTCAAGATCACACACTCTATTAGGGTGATTTGCACTAACAAAACCCTCTGGTTGACTCATGTAAACATCTTCAGCCAACTTCCCATTAAGGAAATTGGTTTTGACATCTATCTGCCATATTTCATAATAATGAAACACAGCTATGGCTAGCATAACCCTTATAGATTTAATCTTCGCAACTGGTGAGAAGGTCTCATCATAGTCAACTCCGGAAGTTTGAGTAAATCCCTTCACAACCAATCACGCCTTATACATGTGTACTTTCCCATCTATGTCGGTCTTCTTCCTAAAGATCCATTTGCACCCGACAGTCTTACGAATTGGCACATTGTCAACCAAGTTCCAAACTTGATTGTCATACATGGTCTAAATCTCGTTATCCATCACCTCTTTCCACTTTGTAGAATTCGGGCCTGTCATAGCTTCCTTGCAGTTGTTAGGTTCATCCAAATTTATCAGTGTACTATCACTAATAAACATATCACCCTCATCCGTTATTTGAAAACCATATAATATGGGTGGAACAGTAACTCTACTGAAACGTCTAAGAGGTAAGGACTTGTTAATCGGTTCAACAGGAGTTTCCTCCTCGGGTTGAGCGCTAGTGTTAGAAGTTCCTTCCTCGTTTGATTCTTGAAGCTCTTTAAGATCTATTTGCCTCCCACTGTCCTCTTGGCATATGAGTTCTTGCTCTCGGAAAACACATCTCCTCGCAACGAAGGCAACATTGACATTCGGTCTATAGAAGAGATGTCCAAAGGACTTCTATGGATAGCTGATGAAAATACACTGCTCACTATGAGGTTCAAGCTTGTCGCGAGTCTCTCTTCTTACGAAAGCCTCGCAACCCCAAACCTTGATATGTGCCAACGAGAGAAACTTACATCTCCACATCTTGTGAGGTGTTTTGGCAACCTTCTTAGTCGGGACTAGATTAAGGATATGGGCGGCAGTCTCTAAGGCATGCCCCAAAAATGAGATAGGTAATGAAGCTCGACTCATCATGGAACGAACCATGTCCAACAAGGTTCGATTGCGCCTCTTAGCCACACCATTCACATTCGGTGTCCTACGTGTCGTCCATTGCGAAACAATTCCGCATTCCTTGAGGTAGTCGTGGAATTCAACACTAAGGTACTCGCCTCCTCGATCGGATCGGAGCATCTTAATTTTCCTGCCCAGCTGATTCTCCACTTCTTATTTAAAGTCTTTGAACTTTTCAAAGGTTTCTGAATTGTGCTTGATTAAGTAGATATATCCATATCTGCTATAATCATCGATGAAAGTCACATAGAAGCGGTTAGCATCCCTTGTGGTGGATCTAAAGGGCCCACATACATCGGTATGTATGAGATCCGATAAACTCTCACCCCTTTCACAAGTACCAGTGAAGGGTAACTTGGTCATCTTTCCAAGTAAACAAGACTTTCACATGTCATCGTCCCTACAGTTAAATGACTCCAACACTCCATCCTTTTGGATTTGGGCTATGCACTTCTTGTTGACATGTCCAAGACCACAATGCCAAAAGCATGCTTTATCTAAACCATTGGAAGAATCGATATGCAACACATCATTTCCTAAGTTGTATACAACCATCACATTTTCATATATACCATTACAAGGCAATGCTTCAAAATAAAAAGTACCATTAAATAAAGCATTAATAGAACTGGTTTCATTATTAAATGAAAATCTAAAACCTTGTTTATACAAACCATGAAAAGAAATAGTGTTTCATATCATTTCTGATGAATAGCAACAATTATTCAAATCTAAACCTAACCCACTACTAAACACTAAAGAGTAAGCTCCAATCTTGGTGACAGGCGACACTTTCCTATTCCCCATTATCAAGTTTATCTTCCCATGCTCCACATCCCTACTTCTTCTTAGACCCTTCAAATCAAAACAAATGTGAAAATCACATCGTGTATCGAGGAACCAAGACATAGCATGTGATGAGTTATTAGCTTGAATAGTATAAATACCTATGAAGGTGGGCTTTATCTTCCCATCCTTGATGTCCTGCAGGTACTTCGGACAACTTCATTTCCAATGCCCTATCCCATGACAGTAGTAGCACTCCACATCCTTTGGGTTGGAAGAGGGATTAACAAGACCAACTTTGGTTCTAATAGAAGAGGTACCATCGTGAGACTTTCCCTTATGGCTCTTAGAAGTAGCCTTCCTCTTCTTTCCTTTTCCTTGCCCAATAAGCAAGACCGGGGCAGCAGTAATAGGAGTATATGCAATAGATTTGCCTTTCAGACTACTCTCAGCAGCCCTTAGCAGGCCTTGAATCGTGCTTAAAGTGACCTCCTCCTTTTTCATGTGGTTGGTCAAACGAAACTGGTCGTACCAAGGAGGTAAGTAGTGTAGAATAATATATATGGCCAACTCCTCATCGAAGTTAACATTTAACTTCAGCAAGCGGTACACATATCTCTGTATTTTCTGCAAGTATGCCGTGATGGACTCTTCATCCTTCATTTTGGTAGTGATCATCGTAGCGATGATCTCATACCTTTCCTGCCTGGCACTTTGTGTTGGATAAGGTGTCTAAGTCCATAACTATTTCGGGCTTGTACTTGACCCGACCCGGCATGGTCCATTTGGGTTGCATGGCACCATGCAATTGGATAGACTAAATGAGAGAAATAACACTTGGAGATTATTAATATATTATAAGTTCTAATATATTAATAATATTATTTAATTAGTTGATCAAAGAATTAATTTGGAATTAATTAAGTGATCAAAGGATAACTAATTAAATATATGGGTTGGTTATGTAAATCATCCATATCTTGTATAGTGGGCTAAAAGGCTCCATGGATTATCAAGTTGGGTTCTACCCATAGGATGCTCCATGGGAGTTACAAACCCATGGGTCATGGAAATGAAGAGTCATGACACATTAGGGTTTACATGGTGTAACCCTAGATGTGTCAACACTATATAAGAATCATATTCTCCACCAAAATGGGCTACACATAGAGACATAAGAAACTAGAGGGCTTGGCCGATTTTGAGAAGTGTGTGTTATCTCAAGAGTCTTTCCAAGAGCATTTGGTGTTGTGTGAAGCATTTGAGGCATCACACTTGGGGTGCTAGGCTCGCAAGGTTTCAAGGAACACAAGCAATAACAAGGTAAGTTATTCTATCTATGATTCAAGTTAAAATTGTTCCCCATGTATGCTAGATAGGAATATAACCTTGGAATTCAACTTTGCATGATAATTAGACAAACATAGATCCAAGGTTATTAGGGTTGCATGTACACTTAGGAAGTGTTAGAATGCTCAAAACCCTTCAGTGGTATCAGAGCCTAGGCTTGTTTGTTTGTTATTTGTGCTTAAAAGTTGAAGAAAGTCGAAAATCTTGCTGTCTGACTGATGGACTCGGCGAGTCCATGGGGAGGACTCGTCCAGTTCATGTGTATCTTCAACCTACTCGGCGAGTAGGTTTATGCACTCGGCGAGTAGGGTCGACAGAGTGCAGAATTTCGACTTGAGTTGCTGGAAATGGATTAGAATCATTACCCTAAAATGTTTTGGTACTTGAAAACTTGTTTTAGAAGGTGTAATGTCTTTTCTAACTCATTTACAACAACTAGTTATCCAAATTACAAAGATTAAATGTGATTTTGATTCTTGAAAGTGTTCATATTCATATTCTTGTTCTTTTGATGTTTGGATGATCATAGGAATTATTTGTAACCTATGTGGTAGATTAATTCATGATCATAATGTGTTTTAATGGAGTCCATAACTTGTCCTCAAGTTATGGAAAACCAAAAGTCTCTTGGATTAAAAACCATTAAAAGAACACAAGAGTTAGGAAAAATGAAAAGTCCTCATTTTATTACTCTATTAAACTCATAAGTTACAAGAAATGAAAAGTTTTGAAAGTTTACAAAACTTGCCCTCAAGTTTTGGAACAAGTAAAGTTAAGTTAAAACTTTAGTTCCAACCCCTAGAATTTTAAAAGTTAAAATTCAACCCTTATACTTATATTATTATGATTTAATAATTATATATATATGTATAAGAACAAAGTCGTCTTACCGCTAATACGCCTCATTCACGAAGCCGGTCTATAAGGTGGGTATAAGGTTGTTGCCTATAAAATGGTGACTTCATGGGTGTCCACTCTCACCCACCGCTTGCTTGATCGGTGGAGGGTCGTTAGCCGAACGGGTAAGACAAGGACTTATTAATTCTCATTCAAAGTATGATGAATATTATAAAGTAACTAAATGTTTTATTAAATTCCCAATCTTAGTTACTTTAGGAAAAATGTGAATAAGGTGCTATTCCATGAAATTACACTTTACACTTTGATTAAGTCGTTGGTGGAGCGTGTGTGGTTAACCGGCACACTAACTTGGACTTAACAAGGTAGGTAAAGGGTGACTTAGGGTTTATTATAGTATCGATGGAGCGTGTGTGGTTAACCGGCACATCGATTGAGTGATAAACTTTAAGGGTACCAAGTGATTTGCATGGTTACTTCACACCTCGTTTTGTGATCCTCGGTATCCCAGTCACAAAACTTGGAGGGCACACTCGAGATTGAAACATGCCTTTGAAAAGTTCATTGAATCTCAAAGAATCTAGGAATTTCTAAGAACCATTCAAAAACCTAATACTAAAATATTGCGGTTTTCGTGGTGGAAATTGGTGAATCGTCATTCACCTACCTTTCAAATATGATATAGCTTAGATTACGGCATACCTCTTCTAAGTTATATTATATTGTGATTGGATCCTAGCCTTAATACTACATTTGGGTGTTTTATTAAGGACTCTCTTATATCTAAACTAATCTTGTCCTCTTTCCTTCAGATGTCTTTCAACAATGCTTCTGGCTCTAATCCTAATGGCTCCTTTACCCTTATGAACTTGTGTGGGAAAGTCACCTTTGATGGATCCAACTTCAATGAGTGGATCAGAAACATCAGGATGATTACCCGCTACGAGGACAAAGAATATGTCCTTGACAAGGAGCTTAAGGAGATTGATGAGTCCATTGCAACTCCTCAGGAGATCGCTGAATTTCGGGCACATGAAAGGGATGCTACGAAAGTGGCTTGCATCATGATGGCCACGATGACAGCGGAACTCCAAAAGTCTTATGAGGATTTCTACCCTTATGACATGCACCAAGATTTGATGGAAAGATACCATCAAAGTGCAAGACAAGAGAGGTATGAAATCATCTGCTCCATGATAACAACCATGATGAAGGACGGGGAATCCGTCACGAGCCACATGCAGAAAATGCAAAGGTATGTGGATCGTTTGCTGAAGCTTAATGTGAACTTCCCGGAGGATCTTGCAATAGATATTATTTTGCATTCCTTACCATCGTGCTATGATCAATTCCGCATGACATATCACATGAACAAGGAAGAAGTCACCCTCAGCAAACTTCAGGGACTTCTCAAGACCGCAGAATCAGGTCTTAAGGGGAAGTCGGTTGCTATCACTCCTACTCAAAACTCTACTCCGGTTTTGGCAATTGGGAAGAATCGATGGAGGAAGAGAAAGAGATCTTCGAAGGGTACCAAGGCTCGGACCCTTGATGGCTCTTCTTCAAGTGGAACCAAGAAAGGTTTCATTACTCCTTCTTCTGACCCAAAAGAGGCTGAATGCTTCTATTGCCATGAAAAAGCTCATTGGAAGCGGAACTGCCCAAAATACCAGCAAGATGTGAAGGATGGGAAAGTTAAACCCAACCATGCAGGTATTTACACTATCATTTCTAATAAATCACCCCATTCTAATTCTTGGTTCCTTGATACTGGGTGTGGTATTCACATTTGTTGTGACTTGCAGGGGCTAAGAAGAAGTGAGGATGTGGAGCAAGGAAGGATAAACTTGATCATGGGGAATAGGAAAGCTATACCTGTTACCAAGATTGGAGTTTATACTTTATCGCTAAGTAGTGGGTTTAGTTTAGATCTGAATAAGTGTTGTTATTCGCCAGGAATGGCAAGAAATATTATTTCCTTCCATGCTTTGTACAAACAAGGGTTTACCTTTTCATTTAATAATGAAGTTGGTTCTATTGATGCTTTCTTTAATAATGTTCTTTATTTTAAAGCATTACCTTGTGATGGTGTGTATGAAGCTGTATCTGTTGTTGATAACTTAGGAAATAATGTTTTGTGTATTGATTCTACTAATAATAACTTGGATAAAGCATCTATATGGCATTGTCGTCTTGGACATATAAGCAAGAAACGCATAGGCCAACTCCAAAAGGATGGAGTCTTGGAGTCGTTTGACCTAAAGTCAGATGATAGTTGCGAATCATGCTCACTTGGAAAAATGACAAAGTCACCCTTCACAGGTTCGTGTGAGAGGGGTGAAGGTTTGTTGGACCTTATACACACGGATGTGTGTGGACCATTCAAACATGCCACAAGGGATGCTAATCGTTATTATTTGACTTTTACTGATGATTATAGTAGATATGGATATGTCTACTTGATCAAGTAGAAGTCAGAGACTTTCGAGAGGTTTAAGGAATTTAAACAGGAAGTCGAGAATCAATTGGGCAGGAACATTAAGATGCTTCGATCCGATCGTGGTGGTGAGTATCTTAGTTCAGAGTTCCTCGACTATCTAAGGGAATGTGGGATAGTCTCACAATTGACACCTCCCAGGACACCACAGTTGAATGGTGTGGCTGAGAGGCGTAATCGAACCTTGCTAGATATGGTTCGTTCCATGATGAGTCGAGCTACGCTACCAATCTCATTCTGGGGGTATGCCTTAGAGACTGCCGCCCATATTCTTAATCTAGTCCCTACAAAGAAAGTGGCCAAAACTCCTAACGAGATGTGGACTGGTAAAGTACCTAAACTAGACCACATCAAGATTTGGGGTTGCGAGGCTTTCGTGAGACGCGAGACTCATGATAATCTCGAACCTCGAAGCGAGAGGTGTATTTTCATCGGTTACCCACAGCGATCCTTTGGTTACCTCTTCTACAGACCTAGTGACAATGTGGTCTTTGTAGCAAGAAGAGGAGTCTTTCGAGAGAGAGAATTTATAAGCCAAGGAGACAGTGGGAGGCAAATTGATCTTGAAGAAATTCAAGAATCAAGCGGTGAAGGAACTTCAAACTCTAGCCCTCAACTTGAGGAGGAAACTCCTGTTGAGCCAATTGACAAATCTGTACCTCTGAGACGTTCCACGAGAGTTAGGAGTGCACCTGAGCATTACTATGGATTCCATATTACTGCAGAAGGTGAGACACTTATTAGTGATGAAACACTAGTAAGTCAAGATGACCCTAACAGCTACGAGGAAGCCATGGCAGGCCCCGAGTCTGCTAAATGGAAGGAGGCTATGGATAGCGAGATACAATCCATGTATGACAATCAAGTTTGGAACTTGGTTGAAAATGTACCAGGTCGTAAGACAGTAGGGTGCAAATGGGTCTTCAAGAAGAAGACCGACATGGATGGTAAAGTACACACTTATAAGGCTAGACTGGTTGCAAAGGGCTTCTCTCAAATTCCTGGAGTGGATTACGATGAGACCTTTTCTCCGGTAGCCAAGATTAAGTCTATTCGGGTTCTGTTAGCCATAGCTGCATTTCATGACTATGAAATATGGCAGATGGATGTCAAAACCGCTTTCCTTAATGGAAAGTTGGCTGAAGATGTTTACATGAGTCAGCCAGAGGGTTTTGTCAGCAACGAGTACCCTAATAGAGTGTGTAAGCTTGAGAAATCCATTTATGGATTGAAGCAAGCACCTCGCAGATGGAATCTTTGCTTTGATGAAAAGGTCAAGGAATTTGGCTTTTCTAGGAGTGAAGATGAATCTTGTGTGTATGTCAAGGCTAGTGGGAGTATAGTTAGCTTTTTGGTATTGTATGTGGATGACATACTACTCATAGGAAACGACATTCCAACCCTGCAGGAAGTAAAGTCCTGGCTTGGGAAGTGTTTCGCTATGAAGGACCTTGGTGAAGCTGCCTATATTCTAGGGATAAGAATCTTGAGAAATCGGAGTAAAATACTAATTGGACTTAGTCAGAGTACCTACTTGGATAAGGTGCTGAAGAGATTCAGCATGCAGGATTCCAAGAAAGGAGAGTTACCCATCCAGAGTAACACCAGATTGAGTAAGACACAAAGCCCTAGCACTGAGGCTGAGATAGCAGAAATGAGTCGAACACCTTACGCTTCGGCTGTAGGATCGATCATGTATGCTATGACGTGTACTCGACCCGATGTAGCTTTTGCCTTGAGCATGGTTAGTAGGTATCAGGCAAACCCTGGCAAGGCACATTGGACTGCGGTAAAGAATATCCTCAAGTACCTACGAAGGACTAAGGACTGGGTCCTTACCCTCGGTGGGAGTGATGACTTGAGAGTTATTGGGTATAGTGATGCTAGCTTCCAGACTGATAGGGATAATTTCCGCTCTCAGTCGGGCTGGGTCTTTACCCTAAACGGAGGAGCAATTTCTTGGAAGAGTTCCAAGCAAGAGACAGTGGCAGATTCTACTTGTGAATCAGAGTATATTGCAGCTAGTGAAGCAGCAAAGGAGGCGATATGGCTGAAGAACTTCATTGGAGACCTTGGAGTTGTACCAGCTATTAAAGAGCCAATGGAAATTTTCTGTGATAGTGAAAGTGCTGTTGCCTTAGCCAAGGAACCAAGGGATCACGGTAGATCCAGACACATCGACAGAAAATACCATTTCATCAGACATCGGATCGAAGAAGGACTCCTCGTGGCAAAGAGGGTATCATCGGATGAGAACCCAGCAGATCCCCTCACGAAGGGACTGAGTAGGGTTAAGCATCTTCAGCATGCTCGGAGCATAGGGCTGAAGGATGATATAAGTTTTAGTAGTTAGATAACCCGGAAATTTGTAAAGTGTAATTGACATTTGATGATGAATAAAAGGTGTTTTATTTATGAGTAAAGTGTTGCTATCTCTTGTCAATCGTTTACTATATTTCTTTTGCATGTTTTGACTTCCAGAATAATTTTGTTTGGTATAACATATTATTCAAATCTCCACATTCGGTCATATGTTGGAAGTAGATATGAATCAAGACTGTCATGTTTGGTTGTAGAGGTCTTGGACAAGGCTACAACAATCATGAGTGCTCATAAGTTCTGAGCATTGGACACAACCCACGCTCACTGGAATCACTTCATGGAATTTTATCTCGAGTGATCGTGAGACGGTAATATCATATAAGTCTTCAAACCTAGAGATATGATTTGTTACTTACAAGTTGGTTATGCATTGACTGTACGAAACCGCATTGGTAACTCGATGTTATAAAACGTACTTTTGTGTGTAATTCAATAAGTGGTAGAACAAACATATGAGTCGAAGTTTATCTGTTCCTTCTTGGATTAGAAGCTGGTATCTGGGCCCCTCGATGATTTTGTTTTGACCCATGTACCGGGCCCGGTCAGAACTAAGTTGATGTGTTCAATTAAGTTCTATGTCAAACAAATCGGAAATCGGGAAACAAATGCTGGACAATAAGCAAGACAATGTTCCATGTATTTGTCCGGCTGATATCTAGAACGGAGGATTATATGATCACTTATCTTAAATGGCGTATCATCATCTTCTCAGTTCCGAGAGACCTTGAAAGAGCTACGATTGCCGGTTGGTTCCTGAAGTACTAGAGATATAGTTATTAGACTTATCCAAGTGGGAGACTATTGGATAAGGTGTCTAAGTCCATAACTATTTCGGGCTTGTACTTGACCCGACCCGGCATGGTCCATTTGGGTTGCATGGCACCATGCAATTGGATAGACTAAATGAGAGAAATAACACTTGGAGATTATTAATATATTATAAGTTCTAATATATTAATAATATTATTTAATTAGTTGATCAAAGAATTAATTTGGAATTAATTAAGTGATCAAAGGATAACTAATTAAATATATGGGTTGGTTATGTAAATCATCCATATCTTGTATAGTGGGCTAAAAGGCTCCATGGATTATCAAGTTGGGTTCTACCCATAGGATGCTCCATGGATGCTCCATGGGAGTTACAAACCCATGGGTCATGGAAATGAAGAGTCATGACACATTAGGGTTTACATGGTGTAACCCTAGATGTGTCAACACTATATAAGAATCATATTCTCCACCAAAATGGGCTACACATAGAGACATAAGAAACTAGAGGGCTTGGCCGATTTTGAGAAGTGTGTGTTATCTCAAGAGTCTTTCCAAGAGCATTTGGTGTTGTGTGAAGCATTTGAGGCATCACACTTGGGGTGCTAGGCTCGCAAGGTTTCAAGGAACACAAGCAACAACAAGGTAAGTTATTCTATCTATGATTCAAGTTAAAATTGTTCCCCATGTATGCTAGATAGGAATATAACCTTGGAATTCAACTTTGCATGATAATTAGACAAACATAGATCCAAGGTTATTAGGGTTGCATGTACACTTAGGAAGTGTTAGAATGCTCAAAACCCATCACTTTGATGGTACCTTTCTATCAAATCTTGGTGCATTTCGTAAGGATAGTAGTCCGCCTAGGACTTCTGGAGTTCCGCAGTCATTGTTGCGAGCATGATTCAATGAACCTTCATAGCATCTCGCTCATGATTTTTGTATGCATCAATTTATTCGGGAGTGGAATTGTTCACGTTGACCTCCTTTAGCTCCTTGTCAAGAACATACTCTTTGTCCTTGTAGCGGGTGACCATACGAATGTTGCGGATCCAATCATTAATGTTGGACCCATCGAATATCACCCTCTTACACAAGTTCATGAGTGAGAATGAGCCGGAACGGATCGAGCCAGAAACGTTGTTGTTCAAAGTCAACATCTGAAATAGAAAAGGAACAAAGTTTAGATTAGATAAGAACCCCAATTAAACACCCAAATGAGAAATTGGGGCTAGGACCCAACACAATTATTTACAATTCAGAAGAGGGATGCCATAATCTAATTGCAAATAATTTGAAGGTGGGTAAATGATGATTACCAATTTCCACCATGAAAAACGAAAAGACAATTAAGTTTTAAATGTATTGAAATTCCTAGATCTTTTGAGATTCATTAAACTTTTCAATGGCATGTTTAAATCTCGATATGCCCTTCAAGTTTGTGACTCGGATACCGAGGATCACAAACAAGGTGAGAATAACCATGCAAATGTACTTGGTACTCTCGATGTCATTTACCACCTAATCAACATGACGGCTAACCACACACGCTCCATTGATATATGATACACTTCGAAATACCCTTTGCCACCTTTGCTAGTCCCAAATTAGTGTGTCGGTTATCCACGCACGCTCCACTAACGACTTGGCAGGGTGCAAAGTGTAATTTCATGGAATAGCATCATTTCACATTTTTCCTAAAGTAAATAAGATTGGGAATTTTATTAAAACATTTAGTTATTTTATATAATCATTATACTTATTAATGAGGAATCATTTTCCCTATCCTACCCGTTCGGCTAACAACCCTCCACCAATCAAAGAAGCGATGAGTGAGAGTGGACACCCATTAAACTACCATTTTATAGGCTATACCCCCCTTATAGATCAGCTTCGTGAATGAGGCCTACTAACGGTAACACTAGCTTTATCTTATATATATATATATATATATATATATATATATATATATATATATATATATATATAATTATTAATCTTATAATATTATAATAGTATAAGGTTGAATTTTAAACTTCTAAAATTCTAGGGTTTGGAATTTAAATATTTCAAAATTAAAACTTTTAATTAAAAATTTAAATCCCAAAACTTGAGTGCAAGTTTTAAAACTTTTCGAAACATCTTTTAGACAAAATTTGAAAAATAATTAATTAATCATATTATTAATCTTTATCACATAATTCGACCTAATCTATTTTCTTGATAAGATAATTCAAATCAAAATACAAATAATTAATCTTTATCATATAAAAAAATAATTATTTTATTTATGACAATTATCTTTAAATTGCATTAGGATAATCCATACCATATAGAAAAAATCAGATTTTATCAGCCAAAAACGTTTTTGGTAGATATCCTAATTTAATTTCAGTCAAAATCCCAAAAAATCAGCCCCCAGACGGCCTGACTGGCCGAGTCACAAAATAGACTCGTCGAGTTGCCCTAACTCGTTAAGTTCATCAGGTAACTCGACGAGTTCATCAGGCAGAAGCAAGATCTTTTGATTTTCAGCTTTGAACAATTTAACAATGCATCAAATACAAAAGAAGCACAACCTAGGCTCTGATACCACTGTTGGGTTATGAGCAAAACATCAATCCTATGGTGCACATGCAAACCCTAAGCTTTGGATCTAGCTTTTTCTATTTATACATTCAATAATCATCCAAAGCTCTCAAACCCTACATCTTGCATATCAAAATCGAAATCAACATAAATAAGCTAGTAAGAATGTTACCTTTGATTGTAGCTTGATGATCTTGAGCTTTTGAGAACCTAACAACTCAAATGCAATGCGTCTAATGAATTACAAATAACAAAGCAATTGGATGATCTTGGAGAAAGGGGAGGAAGGTTCAAAACCAGCTCTATGATCATTAGGGTTATAGTGGCCCGTTTTTTGGATGCCAATGGAGTCCTTATATAGCCGAAGAATTAGGGTTTCAGTCAAAGACCTCATCCAGTTGCTTAGGCTCTAAGCAGCCCACAAGAATCTTTCATAACCTTAGCCCTTGGCCGAAATCCTTATGGGCACCCATAATATTTTGTCCAACCCTTTCTAAAGGGTTCTTCAGCCCATTATGCAATTATCTTATAATTACAACTTCAGTCCCCTTAATTCAATTAACCTCTTTTGACCACAAAATTAATTCTAAATTAATTCTTGACCAGTGTTAATTAAATAATATGATTTCTCCTTTAATATATTATTCATATAATATATAAATAAACCATAATAACCACTTTCTCCGTTATTCATCTAGTCAAGTTGCTCTGGTGAAGGCAACCCAAAAGGACTATGCTACAACCGGGTCAAGTACATACCAAATATAGTTATGTCTTACACACCTAATCCAACAGTAATCATATCTAAAATCACCTAGCAGCTTCTTCTCTTTCTTCTCATCTTTATTCTAAAAGTTCTTATAGGTCTCCTATCTTGGCTTCTCGTAATTAGAATTGCCTTACTTATACTTGCTTCGGAATGAGGAAAATTCTTCTTGAAGAATTTCTTTGTGTTAGACACCATCAACACTTTATCTTCCTTAGAGAGATAATCATCCGAAATATCAGATTCAGAATCATCTACAAGTGACTTCTTTTTCTTATCACCATTAGCAACTAATGCCAACAAGCCAACACCAGAGATTAGCTTCGTTTCTTTTGTGACTTCATCTTCATGTGATTTCAGAATTCCCACCAGTTTTGCTAGAGAATAGTTTTTGAACTGTTCATGATCCTTAATAGTTTAAACTATCGATTTCCATTCAAATCTGAGACTGTTCATGAATGTTACTTTTTCTTCAATAAATTGTCATTTAAGATTGTCTTTAAGCATTCTTCTCAACAAGTGATTAAATTGATTGACAATTTGATCGAGATTCTCTTCTGATTTTTACACAAAGGATCCAAAACCTGACAAAATTGTCATTTGCAGAGAATGTTCCACATCCTTATCACCAGAGTATAATTCCTTCAGTCTATCCCATATTTTCTTTACAGAGTCAAGTGACTTGATAAGACTAATGTGTCAAGAGGAAGAGCAAATCGAATGATTATCATTAACTTCAAATTAGACATCAACTTGTCCTTTTCATCATTCGGAATTTCTGCATTTTCAGCAATGATTACATCATAGTGAGTTTCATTTTTGACATCTTCTCCCATACCAGAATACTTGTACATTTCAATCGTCATTGCATGCCAAATTCTAGATCCATGTGTTTCGATTCCCAACACATAATCTTCAAAAAGAAGAGCCCAAACTTCGTAATCTTCAGGAAAAAGGATAGGAATCCTTGTTGTTGGTCTAATGTTTCTTAGAAGATTGAACGAGAACGAGTGAAGATCATCTTTAGACATTTTAGTAAGAATTCAATGAAATTGAATATAGAATCATATGTGTAAGCTTAAATCGTGTTCAAGGGAAAATAAAAGATTTAGATCTAAGATCTACAATCATATTTCAACGAAGAGAATGTAAAATGCGGAAATGATTGAGAGAAAAAAAAAATCTAAAACAACTGAAAAACTCTTAACTCGACAGAAGAATAGTGATTATATTACACTATCTCCTGCTCTGATACAAATTTTTAGAGTACAATGATCGTCAGATGCTATATTATAAGATGAATTAATGATTTGAAATGATAATGATTAAAAAGAGATTAATCTTCATTCACTTGGCATTAGAACACTTCGTGTACAAGATCGGAACTATTCTTTCTATGCTAGGATCAAGTCTATCAAATAAGACAATAACAGTGCTCTATTTATAGACGCAAAAGAAAACGATTTCGAAAACAGATAGTCCCATTTCAGAATCGGAACAAGACTTAATTCCGAAAACAACCATTTTGACACAACACAAATGATGACTTAACACAGAGAGCCCACCGTTGACCACCAGTCTCTAGAACACCCGTCGAGCTATCACCAGCACTAGAGTCACCGCCGCTGGAGATTTGGAACAACATCTTGCACCTTCTCCGGTGACCATTAGAATAATAGAGCATCGACCAAACAACCATTGGAACACCACTTGAAACCTATAACAACCAAAAATCATGATATAATTTTTCATTGAAAGACTATCAATCTCATTCATTAAATTTTTTCAAAAACCCACCATCAGCTGAAGTCATGAGGGGAGTATGATGTGCCATCACTTCGGGCCCTTCCATTTTGAACCGGAAGTACTTGAAACCATAAACATAAACTATAAGCACAAAGCTTAGAGATTTCCCCAAAGTACCACATACCAATCATACATCTGGGCTTAACCCTATGGTGTGTTCAAACTTGATATGCATATATACGCCCAGCCCCGGGGCCTCGCCCTGGTGTGTATTTCAACCCGATAAACACATATGGGCCTGCCCTAGGGTATCTTTCTACCCAATCATACAATAGTGGGCCCCACCCTAGGGTCTATTTCAGCCCGAACATACGATAGTGGTCCCCGCCCTGGGGTTTATTTCAATTTGAACATGCAAACACATATAAGCCATATAACAACTATTATCCTACATAACACATTAATGGGTCGTCATTGGTGCCTTCGACTCATGGATACAGTGAGCAAATTCCCCTCACAAATGAATAATAAGCTACAACCACATGCTGCTCCAAAACCAACTCTACCGGTCACCTTTACAAATAACAATGACCAAAACTCAGGCTACAACTCAAAATACTCAAAATACCCCTAAGTCAAACTTGGTAAAAATCCTAGTCAAAGTCAAAAGTCATCCGAGTCAAATCCATCAGACAAAACCCTAGTATTTGGTTTTGTAAGATCCCGATGATAAGGTACTTCTAATTTCAAACCTATAATTTAATTATGTTGCATTTTGGTCCCTAAGTTCAATAAAGTGTGTAAAAGGAGCCCTAGTGGCATTGTTGTAATATTGGCCTTGGGATTACCCCATCCGTACGTGGTGTACGCTGAGCGTACTAGGGCGCGCCCTAGTACCCACGGCGTACATCAGTACGCTAGGTGGACTTGCCAGATATGGAAACCCTAATTTTTAGGGTGTGACACGTATTTCAAAACTCTTATGGCCTTATTTCATCCACCTTATCTGCCTCCATCCCTCTCATACGTCTTTGCAACCCTAGTTTCACCTTGAGGAGCCTTTTCAAGCCTAGAGTGTGTATTTTGGTGCCTTAAAAGAAGAAGGAATGAAGCCAAGCTCATCTTAAAGAAGAGAAAGACTTGGATCTGGGATTTCTACATCATTTGCAACCTTCCTAAGGTATAAATCTAGCAACTTTATCCCTCTAGCATATAAATCTATTTTTGGATGTCTTTATGGAGCTTTTTGGTCCCAAAAGGTTAGATCGTGAACATGGAATGTTCTTGACCTTTGAGTTATCCTTTCAGACCCTAGGAGGGGTCTTAAGTGATAAAAATGGGTTCCAAATGGTTACTTTTGCTTCATGCGTCATTTAGAAGGTCTTAACGGAATATGACCTTGAGTTAAGCACTTATTGGTCATGCTAAGTCATAAAGTTGGAGAATTTATGACTCATAAGAGTGTTTTAGCCATAGATCTGAAGTATGGACATAAGAGCCTAAGCCATTAAGCTCTTAATGGAATTTTTGGTTTTACGAGGCTATGCCCTGCGTACGAGGTCAACTACCCTGATGGTGGTCAACTTGTGAGGCTTCGTGTATGCCTAACGTACCTCCAGATTACGCCTCACATACGCACACTGAGTTGACTCGGTCGAGTTGAATTTATTAGGTTGACTCAGTTGACCTAGACAGTTTGACCAGTTGACTTTGACAAAGTTTGACCTTGAGGGTATTTTGGTATTTTTATGGAAATTGGTCATTTGGAGGGAATATGTGTCGGTTAGAGAGCTCAAATTCAAAGTCGAGACCTTATCAGCTTCTGTTCAATTTGTGAGGTGGGTTTTCCTCACTGTAATTTTGGGTCGAAGGTACCAAGGCCGGCCTAATGGATTGTTATCCTAGTTTATCGTATGTTGGTATGATGTAGTTATCTGTTAGATCTCTATCCTAATACATAGGATGATGTTATGACTAGTGAGCTGTATGATCTGTTTGATTGTCTGTTGACTGGTTTTATGTATGCTTATATTTATGTATATGTCAACATGGTTTATGTGTGGTTGGGTTGAGGCGGACCAATGTAGACTGAAGGCTAAGATACCCAGGGCGTCGCGGATAGACTACAGGCCTGAGGGGCGTACCAGTCAGGCTGAAGGTCCAGAGAACATTCCAGATAGGCTAAAGGCCCGGTGTGTCACACCCGTGAACCAGACGGCGGAAACGTCCGAGGGCTCGCGTGACTTTAATTGAATACCATCACAATGAATATACATGAATCATAACATAAACGTCACCATGAATCAATATATTACAACCAGAATTGTTCATATCAAGTACATTGTCTTAACATTACACATTCATAACATAAATAGTTTGAGTGTTTTTAACAACGTAACATCTAACATTACTTCATAATACTCTTCCGCTTACCTGTTACCTGAGAATACAAGTTATTTTGGAAAAACGTCAACATATGAAATGTTGGTGAGTTCATAAGAAATGTTGTGATAAAAAGGTTTGTGCAGTTTTGTAAAAACTCAGAAAATCCGATAATTTCTAAAACGATTTTTGTTTATCAAAGCGTGAGATCCATAAGTTGATGCATGAATGATTTTAAAAACATATATATATATATATATATATATATATATATATATATATATATATATATATATATATACGAAGGGTATTTTGTAATATTGTTATAAAGTTTCTAACGAGTAGTATTAAATTCCCCGGAAAACCTGATGTTTTCCGATGTTGACATGTATTCGTAATTATTGATTTTTGTATTGTCTTAACGAATGAGTATTGATCAATCCATATTGTATATTGTCCTAATTATTGTCTACTTTGATTTCCCGTAAGCCTTAACAAATGAAGAGAAGGGGGCATTATGTCCCACTACTATCGTAAGAACCTTAGGCTGTCGTGGATGCGCAAGACACAATGGTCCAACTCGCACTTGATTACTGTGACCTTACTAGCTTTTCTAACGGGACACTTTGTCCCACTAGCACATAAAACTATTGAAAGTCCTTTTATAAAATATTGGGTCATTGAAGGCCCAATAACATATAAGCGTTATCCCTTTGGGCCCAAAGATCATGTTGGTGGACTTGCAAGGCCCAACAAGCATGATTTGAAACTCATAAGCCCAAAGTTTGTAGGTTTATTCCTTTTAATCATCACATATCTATTGGAGAGTTTTGTTTTAGCGATTGTTGTTTTGTATTGATTCGAGACCAAATCAATTCGTTTATAACGATATTTGGTATTGAAGGTGTATTTGTTTTTTGTTTTGTCGCTAGTCGAATATCTCGTATTTTATCTTAATGAATTAATTTGTTTAGAAGTATGACTTTGACCTTTTCACTACCTTTCTTTTATAAAAATAACATTTTTAGTCCTTTATATAAAAGAATTTCATTTTTAGTCCTTAAAAACATTTTCTTGACACTTTTGTATCATAAACTTGTTGAAAAGACATTTTTAACCCTAATTATATTTAGTAAACAGTTTTAGCCCTTGCAGAATGGTGTTTCTTGGTTAGAACCCCAAATTTTGCAATTTTACAGTTTTCGCCCAAGATACAAAAAGTTTACATTTTTGATCCTTTTTGGAGTTTAAAAGAATTTTTGACCTTAGAAATAGTTTTATTTCACTTCATGTCCCCTGTTTTACAGAATATTACAATTCAGCCCCTTAAAAACTTCAATTTTCGCAATTTTGGGCTTGTTGGGCCGAAAAGCCCATATTTAGCCCAATAACTCAAATTTTTGCATTTTAAGTCCTTTGAAAATTCTAATAATCAGAAAAATGAATGTAAAATCTGTTTTGACTCTTTTGACCCTCAAGAAAATGTGACTTGACAGTTTTTACCCCAAGTTTTGTATTTTTAACATTTTAAGTCCAAAAATGGGTTTTATGTTAAAGTATGTTCCTCATAACCTTATAAGCTATTTTTCTTAACTAGCTTAGTGTAAAAGAACTTAGATTTGGTTTGTTTCTTTTCTCATGTCATAGATCTCGAATTATCATCCCTTTTTGTTATATATTTGTCATAAAAACACATAACATCACACACATACATGCATAAAATCACACATAGCATACAGATACACATAGATCTACACATTTACTTGTATTCTCCCCCATAAAACATGTGAAAACCAAAAATAGAGGGGTATGAAGCTCACCTTGAGTTGTAGTTTCGGTTTTGAAGAGAGAAGGAAGAGAATTTTGATCCTAGCTAGTCCTCTAGGTAGATCTCGAGTTTAGTGGCTTAGATGATGTAAGATCACAAGTTTGAATATATTTAGAAGAGATTTTTGATGAAATGAAGTAGCTAGATTATGGATCCAAGCAATATCTTACCTTATGTAACGCCCATAGATCAGGGCTAGTCAATTTAGAGACGTTAAGCGTCAAAAATGACTTTTTGATGGAAGATTATTTTGAAGGAATAATCTTGACTAAGTTGTAGTATATGTTATAAGGATTCCGTACATATAAAGAACGCCGAAATCCGAGTTATAACGAAGAAGTTATGACCTGTCGAAGTTTCGCGACAGAACCGGCACGACACAGCGCGACGTAAAAAGTGAATTTACGTTAGAGTCATATTTAGCCTTAGCAATCTAAATTAAAGTCGTAGAATACGTTAAACCATGAGCGTGCATAAAAAGAACGCCCAAATCTGACTTCGTATGAGGAAGTTATGATTTTTCGAAGTTTCGACTTAGCGGTATGCAGCCCGAATGCTCGATTTGAGACCGAACGGTTTTTAGTCGAAACAATCTAAATGAGGATTGAAGATCTCATTAATTGTAGTAAAACGATAAAAAGATAGGCGAAAACGGACGTCGGATGACGAAGTTATGATTTTATAACGGAGTTTTCCTGTCCCGGCCTACTAAAAATAAATAATAAAAATAAATTCAAAATTAGCCGACGGAGTCTAAACGAAAGTTGTAGAGCGTAGTCTCACCTACGCACGGATATAAAGAACGTCGAAAACGGAGTTCGTATGAGGAAGATATGAATTTTTGAAGTTTATTAAATATTTTCGATATTTAATTTAAATATATATTGGCTGATATTATCCATGGGGGGAGTCAGCGACCTTATCACCATTACGCCCAGCGTAATTCGAGCTTCCAGCCCCTATAAAAGGGTGTCGAGGGCAGCCGAGTAGTTTGCTCATTTCTTCCCTTTTTCTCGCGTTTTTGCATCGTTTTTCGTGCAAGAATTATCCCGAAGCCCCGGTATCATTCCCGAGCCCCGAAGCAAGTCCCGAGGCCCCGAAGATCCCGAGAAGTGCAATTCCCGAGCCGAAGCTCTGCCCGCGAGGAGTTCGGTTTTTGTGAAGATCTTGCATATATGCCGAAGAATACTACCTCTACAAGCCGTAGTGCTGTGCGATCATCTTCTAATCAAGTGAGTGTGTGGTCACTTTCTTCTAACACATAAATATTAAGTATTTGCTATGAAATACGTGCTACATGTATAATATTTTGTTGTTTATTTGAGATGATTGTGGAACGGGTGAATTATATAAGTTTTAATGAGTTAAACTCTATACGTATTTTGTATCTAAAGATATGTTGGGTAGAACATGAGTAGATGAGGTTGTTGGTAGGTGATAAAAGGTGGGTTGGACCATGAGATAAAAGAATAAAGAGATAAACTTGTTTTAGATATGGATGTATGGATCATATTAAAAGGTTAGTTTAGGATCCGAGAGTATGGATCAGATCAAGAGATTAGTTTTAGATCCGAGAGTAGGGATCATATCAAGAAGTTAATTTTAGATCCGGGAATACGGATTATGTATTTTTGAATTACGTGTTCATTTGATAAGGTATCATGTGTATAGTCCCTTTTAGGAACGTGATTTTAACACTAGAATTGATTAAAGTATGAAATATACATATGTATGTGAAGTATTTGTTATCGTCCGAAATACGGGTTAGATATATTTGATAATATACAACGTGCGAATCAGTTATGGTTCAATGTGTGTTAAGATGTGAATATATGATATTATTACTTAAAACTCTGTGTTAAGTATACACTAGTTAGCATTTTCCTAAACAAAGTTAATATCGAAAATTGAATATAAGCATTGTATGCTTGCCTAGTGATGGGTTAAGGCTTAAATAGGGATGTTTAGTTCAATTAAGTTTGGACATTGGGTAGTCTCTTATTAAGAGTACGTGCGTTGCGAGATTGATGATCGGTGGAGTACGTCCTACGTATAGAAGTACATTTTATGTACAAAGTCTTTTTCAAAGCTCTGTGTCTTGGGTGCTGCTTGTGCCAGGGTACTATTATGTTCTCGGGTATGATTCTTTCACATACCAAAGTACTATAATGTTCCAGAAGTACTATCATGTACAAAGTCTTTTTAGCAATTTTGTGTGTCGGTTACGGGAGCGTACAGGAGTACTCTAGTAGTATTTCCCAATACTTTTATTTTGAGAGAGCTTTGGAGTCAGCGTTTCTTTTATGAGGTGATCGACCGAGCTTCATATGTCAGCGTTTTTCTTTCACGAAGTAATTAAGGGAACTTCATAGACTGCCTAGTAAAGTGTGTCGGTAATAGACCACTACTAGGTATGTTTGGTGTTATATTGCTGGATAGGGTGCGTATGGGGGTTAAATACCTCATGTATTCAGGCCACTGCTAGGCAAAGTTCGATGCTGGGATAGGTAAAGTCTGGGGGTATAATACCTCATGATAGTCAGACCACGCCTAGGCATTGTTATCTAGATTACTAGCCCTGACTTAAAATGTCCTGTGGTTCTTTCTTTTACGAACGAAGGTTCGTGGTGAAACTCATTCTATTCCCCTCATTTGATGTCTTTATTGATCCTCGTTTGTTGCTAGAGAATTTCCGAAACAACTTCGTCAGTTTGTTGTTCATACTGATTCCTTAGGCTAGATCTCGTAAGATCATAGTATAGGGTCAGTAGGTGGGGATCGACGGGATGGGATGTATTGTTTTAGAAATATAATTTATATATGTTTATAATATTAGTGATTTTTCAGGATCAAGATATATTTTATTATCACGTTGTTTGAACTAAGAGCTTTCATACTCTGTGTTCCTTAGGTGATTGGGTTCACCAGGGATATTCGTACTAAGTATTCATTAGATATTTGAATTTAGTGTTCATCAGAGATAATTGAACTAAGTGTTCATTAAGTGTTTGTGAACTAGGTGTTCATTGGGTAATATTGGAACTAAGTGTTCATTATGTGTTCTTGAACTAGGTGTTCATTAATTATTGTGAATTACGTGTTCACTAGAGGTAATCTAAGAACCTTGGCAGCACTAGACATTGCGTCAGTTCCTTAGGGCAATCCTTAGGAATGAATGGGAGAAGGGTAATTGGTTCTTAGGATAAATCTTTAAGAAATAAATGGAGATAATGGGGGTGGGTATTTGAATTGATTGTTTGATAATTAAATATTATAATTATATTATTGTGGGTTGAAAACTCTATATGCTCACCAGGCTCCCAAGCCTGACCCACTCAGTTTTCTTGGTATCACAGGTATCAATACGAAGATATATTTCACGGAGAGATTAAAGGAGATATAAAATTTTTAGTGTAAATAATGTAAGTTCTGTTTATGCTTATGTGTCTGTATCGGAACATGACATCCCGAGATTTTGTTATATAATAAAAATACATTTCTATAAAGAAATGCTTTGATAAATCTTTATCATATTTTGGGAACAAATTCTGCAACTGTTTTCTTTAAAAGATTACTCTGATTTTAAAAACCAAGCATAAACAAATCGGTCTTTTCTGGCCGAGAAATTTGGGATGTCACACCTTAGGTGATGTATTTGTTGAAAAACCTTCTTGAAAGCTTCATTAGTCTCGAAAATTTGATGAAGGAGTGTAAGAGTTCTTGAGAGGATTTGGAGAGAGTGGAGATGAGTATTGTGAGTGTGTGTGTCTCTTTGGGTTCAGCCGAGAGCAAGAGAGAGAAGAGAAGAGAGATGGTGATGGGATTGTTACATGGAGATATGAGACTTTGCATGGATAAACTCCATGTAAAAATGAGGTGGCACCCATACAAGTCAACTCTTCCTCTTGGATGGGCTTGGGCTAAGAATGGAGAGGGAAGAAAAGAAAATTTGGGCCTTGAATGCTTAAGTCCATTTTATGGTTAAGTTAGGTGATTTTTGGCCCAATAAAAATCAAAGAATGATTTTTATGACCAATTAGGGCTAATATAAATTTGTTTTGGTCCAATAAGGCCCATTAAAGTTAATCCAGATTATTTTGGGTTCATAAGGCCCAAAAATGTTAAGTTTCGTGTATATAGGACCAATTAGGGCCCATTTGAGAGTTCTAGGTTCAAGATAGTTAAATTGGAAGCTTATTAGTCCATTAGGCCCAATAAGGAAATCCTAGTCCAAGGTGAACTCAAAATGGAATTTCTAAGGTTTCCAATTCTTTGTTGACTACTTGTAGGGCTAGAATGTAGTATTTGATGGAGTTTTGTTTTTATAGAATGAGCATCATGCATGCTTTCATGTTATTGATTCATAGTTGTTATAAGTGTTGTGATTACAAGGCACCAAAATTTCTAGTTGTGACATCATCCCCCCGTTAGAGGGAATTTCGTCCTGAAATTCTTTTGAAAGCTAGATTTGAGAATGCGAGAATAGATGAGGGTACTTCTGCTTCTTTTGATCTTCGCGTTCCCATGTAAATTCTGGTCCGCGTCTTGGGTTCCATCTTGTAGGATTCTTTTATTGGTAGGAAATGGGCGGATTTCGTTAGTCTATCAACTATTACCCAAATCGTGTCCAAACCGTCCGGCGACTTGGATAGTTTAGTCATGAAATCCATGGTAATCCCTTCCCATTTTCACTCAGGAATTACTGGATGCTGTAGTAATCCAAAGGGCTTCTGATATTCAACCTTTACTTTAGCACAAGTGAGGCACTTGCTCATGTAAGTGGCAATCTCTGCCTTCATATTTGCCCACCAATAATGTTGCTTAACATCCAAGTACATCTTGTCTGAACCCGGATGGATGGAGAATCGCGTCTTGTGAGCCTCGTTGATGACTACCTCTCTGAATCTCCCAAGTTTAGGGATCCATATGCGATTCATGAAATAATATGCTCCATCTTCCTTCACCTCCAAGTTCTTCTCCATTCCACACAACGCTTCACTCGTTTTGTTTTCCGCCTTCATGGCATCTGACTGAGCCGTCCTGATTTGCGAGGTTAGGTGGGATTGGATGGTTATCGAGAGAGTTTTCACACGACGACTTGAGTATTCTTTCCGACTCAAGGCATCGGCTACCACGTTAGCCTTGCCTGGATGGTACTTGATGTCGCACTCGTAGTCGTTCAGTAGTTCGAACCATCTTCATTGCCTCATGTTTAGCTCCTTTTGATTCAAGATGTGCTGAAGACTCTTGTGGTAAGAGAAGATAGTGCACTTGGTACCGTATAGGTAGTGTCTCCAGATCTTCAGGGCGAAGACCACTGCTCCCAGTTCCAAATCGTGGGTCGTATAATTTACTTCGTGTGTCTTTAGCTTCCGGGACGCGTAAGCTATCACCTTTCCACGCTGCATGAGTACACAGCCTAAACCCTGATTTGACGCATCGCAGTAGACTATAAAGTCTTATGTTCCTTTGGGTAGTGATAGCACCGGTGCACTGTAGAGTGCTTGCTTCAGAGATCGAAACGCGGCTTCATGCTTGTCCGTCCATACGAAGGGTACACCTTTTTGTGTAAGCGAGGTAAGTGGCTTGGCGGTCTTAGAGAAGTTCTGGATGAATCTTATGTAATAGTCTGCAAGACCCAGAAATTGGCGAATTTTTGTGGGTGTTGTTGGGATTGCCCATCCTTCGATGGCTTTGACCTTAGAAGGATCCACATGTATTCCTTCCTGACTAACAACATGACCCAAAAAGTTCACGCTTCGGAGCCAAAACTCGCACTTGGAGAGTTTTGTGTACAACTTTTCGGTTCGCAGGATTTCTAGGATTTGTCGAAGGTGTTGGCCGTGTTCTTCTTCGCTTCGGGAATATAATAGGATATCATCGATGAAAACGATTACGAAATTATCAAGAAAAGGTCGGCAGATTCGATTCATTAGGTCCATGAATGCGGCAGGAGCATTCGTTAGACCGAAGGGCATTACGACAAATTCACAATGTCCGTATCGAGTTCGGAAGGCGTTTTTTTTGGAATATCCTCCTCCCCTACATTGATTTGGTGGTATCCAGACCGTAGATCTATCTTTGAGAAGTGGCTAGCTATTTGGAATTGGTCGAATAGGTCGTCGATTCGTGAAGTGGATATCGGTTTTTGACAGTAAGTTTGTTAAGTTCTCTGTAGTCGATACACATCCTGAATGTACCGTCTTTCTTCTTGACAAAGAGAACTGGAGCTCCCCAAGGTGAGAAACTGGGTCGGATGAATCCTTTATCCAAAAGCTCACTGAGTTGACTGGACAACTCTTGCATCTCTGCAGGGGCCAATCTGTAGGGCGATTTAGCGATGGGGGTAGCTCCTGGTACAAGGTCAATTCAAAACTCGACTTGTCTTTCTGGAGGTATCCCCAGAAGATCATCAGGAAAGACATCTGGGAATTCACGAGCTACTGGAATGTCTTGAATTTTGACCTCTTTCTTGGATTTGTCTACTATGTGAGCCAATAACGTCAAGTCCTTCCTTCGTAGGTGCTTCTGCGCTTTAATGCACGAGATAAGACGAAGGTTCGCGCTGGGTTTGTCTCTGTAAATAACTAGGGTTTCGTGGTTCGGGAGATGAAGGCGAACGGCCTTCTCGTGACACATAATTTCAGCATGGTGGGGGCTTAACCAATCCATGCTAATAATCACATCAAAACTTCTAATTGAAACAGGCATTAAGTTTATTTGAAATACGTGGTAATTTAAGGTTAGGGTACATCCGATATAGATTTCCCCATTGGATTCTGTTTTCCCATTAGCCATTTCCACCGTAAAGGTTTCATTAAGCTTCTGGGGTTGTTGATTTAACAGGTGTTTGAATTTATTGCTCACGAAACTTCGTTCTACTCCGGTATCAAATAGGATGCATGTATAGGTGTGGTTTAGGGGAAACATGTTGGATTAATGTCTAAGTCCATAACTATATTTGGTATGTACTTGACCCGACCACGCATGGTCCATTTAGGTTGCACTTCATCGACATAATTTATATGGATAGTCTTTTGAGAATAGTATATTTATGATTAATATTAATATATTATAAGTTCTAATATATTAATATGGAATCATATTATTTAATTAGTATTGATCAAGAATTAATTAAGTGATCAAAAGTAACTAATTAAATATGGACTCTTATATATATGGAATGGGCCAAGTTCATTTAGGTTGGGCTAAGCTTTTATGGATAGTCCATGGAGCTTTTAACCCATGGATCTTATGGAAATGAAAGGTCATAGGTATTAGGGTTTACATGGATGTAACCCTAATCCCCCATTATATATAAAGGGGTCCTTGGCTCACAAAATTGGCACAAGTGTGTGAAAATAATAGTGGGCCGATTTTAGTGTGCATACATATTCTCTTAAGTTCTTCCAAGGTGTTTTGTGGATTTGTGATTCCATTTGAGGCTTCCACACTATTGGGGCTAAGCTCTTAAATCTTGAAGACATCAAGCTACATCAAAAGGTATGTCATCTAACTAGTACTTTGTAGTATAAGAGCTTCATAATATGCTAGTTAGGATTAAAGCTTTGGAAAGTTCTTATTTGCATGTATAATAGAGAAAACATAGATCCAAGGTTTATAGGGTTGCATATACACCATAGGAGTGTTAGAATACTTAAAAGCCAACAGTGGTATCAGAGCCTAGGCTTGTTTTCAATTATACTTGATGCAAATTGCTGAAAAATGCTGAAAAAATCGATTTTCTAGATTTCTGGGCACTGGACTCGCCAAGTCCACTGATGAACTCGCCGAGTCCAAGACAAAATGCATCCAACTCGCCGATTTGGTTCGTGCACTTGACTTGTTGGACCCCCAGACAGCATATATTCGATTGTTTTGGCTAGAAATGGACTAGGAACATTACCCTAAGCTGTTTTTGTACTTATAAACTTGTTTTTGATGTGGTAATGTTCATACTAATCCAATTTCAAAGATAATTGTTAATAGATTCATGTTTTGTATTAGTTTAAAGTTTATACTAATTACATGAAAAAGTTTGATTTTAATTATCTTGTTCTTATGAGTTGCTTAGATTAATAGAAAAGTTAATTGATTATGTGATTTCAATCCATTTTAATCAAAGAGTTGATTCTAAAATGTGTTTTTGTAACTTGTCCTCAAGTTATATGAAAAGTCACATTTAAGTTTCATAAAACTCATAAAAATCGTCATAGGTTACAAAATGAAGAGTCTTGTTCTTATTAAATGGTTTATGACTCCATAACTTGTCCTCAAGTTGTGGAGGTTCAAGAGTCTCTTCATTAAATAAAATATATGTAACCTTAGTTAATCTCAGAAAGCTTCCATAAGTTATGAATTATGAAGAGTCACTTTCTTAATTAGTTTAAAGTCTTCCATAACTTGTCCTCAAGTTATGGAACTTGAAGAGTTTTTAATTAAAACTACTTTAAACACATAAGTTATAGAATAGAAAAGTTTTGAAAGTTACAAAACTTGCCCTCAAGTTTTGGAATTTGAAAAGTTTTCTCTTATGAATACTTTAATTCCAAGTTTAGCTCTTAGAATTTTAAAAAGTTAAAATTCAACCCTTATACTCTATAATATTATAAGTTAATAATATATATATATATATATATATATATATATATATATATATATATATATATATATATAGGTTTAGGTTCTATGGAAAACAAAAAACCCTAAAAAAAACCCTAAAAATCATAAAAATGCATAAAAAAATACTTAGAGATCACAAGACTTTTTTTTGAATTTATTTTATAAAAAATCGAAGCTTTTTATAAAAATTCGCTGAATTTTTTTTTTTTTTTTTTATAAAAAAAAAAGTTTTTTTTTTCAGCGATTTTCTTTAAAAAGCTGCAATTTTTTCTTAAAAAATGTCAAAAAAAAAGCTTTGTGATCTCTAGGTATTTTTTTTTATGCATTTTTATGATTTTTAGGGTTTTTTTGTTTTCCAAGTAACCTTTCCCTATATATATATATATATATATATATATATATATATATATATATATATATATATATATATATATATATATATATATAAGAGCAAGTTAGTCTTACCATTAGTAGGCCTCATTCACGAAGCCGGTCTATAAGGGGGGTATAAGGTTACTGCCTATAAAATAGCAGTTTAATGTGTGTCCACTCTCACCCACCGCTTCCTTGACCGGTGGAGGGTCATTAGCCGAACGGGTAAGACAAGGACTATAATTAACCCTTCATTAAAAGTATTAATGATAGATACTAAGTAACTAACCCTTTTATAAATACCCAATCTTAGTTACTTAGGAAAATGTGAATAACGTGCTAATCCATGAAATTACACTTTGCACTTTGTTTAAGTCGGTTACTGGAGCATGTGTGGTTAACCGGCACACTAACTCGTATTTAACAAGGTAGGCAAAGGGTAACTTAATGTTTATCATAGTATCGATGGAGCGTGTGAGGTTAACCGGCACATCGATTGAGGGGTAAACACTTAAGGGTACCAAGTAATTTGCATGGTTACTTCATACCTTGTTTTGTGATCCTCGGCATCCCAGTCACAAAACCTGAAGGGCACACTCGAGATTGAAACATGCCATTGAATCTCAAAGATCTAGGAGTTTCAAATCCAATTAAAACCTAATAAATTATTTCGTTTTTCATGGTGGAAATTGGTGAATCGTCATTCACCTACCTTCAAATATTCTATAACTTGGATTACGGCATCCCTCTTCCAAGTTATAAAATAGTTTGTTGGGTCCTAGCCTTAATATTTCATATCGGGTGTTATATTAAGGACTTTAAATCAACTATCTTGAATATCTCCCAAAAGATGTCTAGTTCAAACATCTATGATCTTCCCAAATCTCTTGGAACTTCACTTCCTCCACCTCCTCCAATTATTCTCCCTAACCCATAATTTCAAGGTCACTCAAGCCCTATTGGCAAGGCAAGGTCTAGGTGTGATCACATCTTGGAGATGAAGTCACATACTGACAAGCCGGGAGAGTTGGGTGTCAAAGTCTTGAAAAAGTTAGTGGTGTAATCACTTTCTAAGTCACATAGTGAGTTCCTTTGGGACTCCTATGAAACAGACTATGACAAGACCCTTAATGATCTTATTAATTTGCTTGGTACTGCTGAATCAGCAATGATTTGGAATGGTAGTAAAGCAAGTTTGATTAGAAGATCGACTTCCCAAAACTTTATGGACATTGACAATGGTGACACTAGAAATCCAGAAAAAACATTCTCTTCCTAATGGAAAGAGATCGGCCATAGTCAACTCAGTTGACCAAATAGTAAAGAGAAAGGCTAAGTCTGAGATTGTCCCATGTACCATTCCCAAAGGGTCCATATGCTTCTATTGCCAAAAGGAAAGGGCATTGGTTGCGAAGCTGTCAATTTTACCTGAAAGATCATGAGGCTAGTAAAGTCAATAAGTTTGACTCTACTTCAGGTAAGGTCCACTATCTAACTCGGTTAAGTTTCTATTCTGAGATTGTTATTACAAGATGTGACTGGGTCACATGTTCATGTTTAAGAATCAAAGAAAAAGTGAAGGAAACTTAAAGAAAGAGTATGTTGAATCTAATCGCGAAGATGGATTTCTATCGTTTGATTGAAGATCGGATTCTTGAGCTACTCTTAGGAGTTATAATTGTTGGATAAGGTGTCTAAGTCCATAACTTATTTGGTATATACTTGACCCGACCCGGCATGGTCCATTTGGGTTGCACTTCACCCGAACAATTTATATGGATTATCTTATGAGAATAGTATGTTTATGATTTATTAATATATTATAAGTTATAATATATTAATATGAAGTCATGTTGTTTAATTAGTTTTAGTCTTAAATTAATTATGAATTAATTTAGTGATTAAAAGGAAGACTAATTAAACATGGGCCATTGCATTTTATATAATGTGGGCTTAAACTCATTAGGAATGGGCTAAGCATGCATGGGGGTCCATGGATGATCCATGGAGCTTTTAACCCATGGATCCTTGGAAAGGAAAAGACATGGGTTATGAGGGTTTACCCTAATCCTCCACACTATATAAAGATGCACATATTGCAAGAATTGGCAACTAGGTGTGCGAGAACTAAGGGTGGCCGATTTCTACATAATCATATTATTCTCTCAAGGTTTTTCCAAGTTTGTGGTGATTTGTGATTCCACTTGAGGCATTCACATTATTGGTGCTAGGCTCTCAAACTCCAAACAATCAACCACCATCAAAAGGTATGTATTTCTACTAGTAGTTCTATGATTCATAATCGTTATGCTATGCTAGTTAAGAAGAAACCTTGGAAATTATTATTTGCATGTATTTTAGAAGAAAACATAGATCCAAGGTTTATAGGGTTGCATGCACACCATAGGAGTGTTAGAATGCTCATAACCCAACAACGGTATCTGAGCCTAGGCTGGTTTTCTTGAATACTTGATGCAAATTGTTGAATAATGTCGAAAAACTGCATTCTGCAAAGCCGACTCGCCGAGTCCATTCATCGTACTCGCTGAGTCCATATGTATATTCAATTAACTTGCCGAGTCAGTTCATGCACTCGACGAGTTGGCAGGCCTGAGTGCAGATTTTCGAGTTTTGGTGCTGGAATTGGTCTAGAATCATTACCTTAAACTGTTTTGATATTATAAAACCTGTTTTTTTTATATGGTAATGATTATGGTAAACCAATTTCAAGGCTATTATCAAAATTCCAAGTTTTATATGTGTTCATATGATTCTTGAAATTGTTGATATGGATATTCATGTTCTTATGAGTTTTGTTAGATCATAGGAATTATTTGCAAATTGTTTGTTAGTTAATTCTTGATCTTAATGTGTTTTAATCGAATTCATAATTTTTCCTCAAGTTATGGAATTCCAAAAGTTTTTTCTTTTAAATGTTTTTTTAAGAAGTCATAAGTTACACTTTTGAAGAGTTTTTCTAATAAATGCTTTTATGGACTCCATAACTTGTCCTCAAGTTATGGATTTCCAAGAGATTCTTCATTAAAAAGTTTTAAACACTTAATTAAAACTCATAAGTTATGAATATCCAAAAGTTTTTGAATTGTTTAAAACTTGCCCTCAAGTTTTGGAATTTGTAAAGTCTCACACAAACTTTAATTCCATACCCTAGAAGTTTTAAAAGTTAAAATTCTACCCTTATATTATTATAAGATTAATGGTTAATAATTATATATATGTATAAGATTAAGTCGTTTTACCATTAGTAGGCCTCATTCACGAAGCTGGTCTATAAGGGGAGTATAAGGTTGTTGCCTATGAAATGGCAGCTTAATGGGTGTCCACTCTCACCCACTGCTTCCTTGATCAGTGGAGGGTCGTTAGCCGAACGGGTAGGACAATGACTTTAAATTCTCATTAAAAGTATAATGATTATTATAAAGTAACTAAATATTTTTAATTCCCAATCTTAGTTACTTTAGGAAAAATGTGAAATTGGTGCTAGTCCATGGAATTCACACTTTGTACCTTACCAAGTCGTTGGTGGAGCGTGTGTGGTTAACCGGCACACTAACTTGGACTAGTAAGGATCTCAAAGGGTGACTTAATGTTTATCATAAATCGGTGGAGCGCATGTGGTTAACCGGCACATTGATTAGGTGATAATATGATTCTTGAAATTGTTGATATGGATATTCATGTTCTTATGAGTTTTGTTAGATCATAGGGCACACTCGAGATTGAAACATGCCATTGAAAAGTTCAATGAATCTCAAAAGATCTAGGAGTTTCAAATCCAATTAAAACCTAATTAATTATTTCGTTTTTTCATGGTGGAAGTTGGTGAATCGTCATTCGCCTACCTTCAAATATTCTATAGCTTGGATTAGGGCATCCCTCTTCCAAGTTATAAAATATTGTGTTGGGTCCTAGCCTTAATATTTCATATTGGGTGTTATATTAAGGATTTTGAATCAACTAACTTGATTATCTCCCATTATAGATGTCTGGTTCAGATAACTATCATCTTCCCAAATCTCTGGGAACAAGCTTTCCTCTTAAAAATGATGTCCCTCAACATCATGCTTCTCTTCCTCCACCTCCTCTATTTATTCTCCCTAACCCACAAGTTTAAGGTCACTCAAACCCTATTGGCAAGCATAGTCTATATGTGCTCACATCTTGGAGATAAAGTCACATATTGACAAGCCGGGAGAGTTGGCTGTCAAAGTCTTGTGAAAGTTGGATGTTCAATCACTTTCTTGGTAACATAGTGAGTCCCTTTGGGACTACTATGAGACAAACTATGACATGACCCTTAGTGATCTTATCTATTTGCTTGGTGCTGTGGAATCAGCAATGGTTTGGAACACTAGTAAAGCAAATTTTGTTAGAAGATCAACTTCCCAAACTTTAAATGGACATTGACAATGGTAGCACTGGATATCTAGAAAAGGATTTCTCTTCGCAATGGAAAGGGATCGGCCATAGTCAACTCGGTTGACCAAATGGTAAAGAGAAAGGCTAAGTCTGAGATAGTCTCATGTGCCATTACCAAAGGGTCCATATATTTTATTGCCAAAGGGAGGGACACTGATTGCGAAGCTGCCATATTTACCAGAAAGATGATAAGATTGATCAAGTCAAGAAGTTTGACTCTACTTCAGTTAAAGTCCACTGACTAACTCTATTAAGTTCCTATTTGGAGATTCTAATTACATAATGTGAATGGGTCACATGTTGATGTTTTTAAGAATGAAAGAAAAGATAGGAAGCTTAAAAGAAGTATATTGATTCTGATTGCAAAGATGGGTTTCGATCACATGGTTCGGTGATCAGAATTTTGAGCTGTTGCTTGAGAGTTATGATATATTACATAGGAATAGATAACAACAAGGTTTTCATATGGATTGTAAGGATAAGTTTTTCCGCAAAGTTTTAAATAAAAAAAGGGTTTTAATTTTATTTATTTTAAAAAATTTCCTTACAATGGCATTTGTGAAAAATTGTTGCTTATATGTTTCTAGAAATAGCAATATTGGAAAGTGGATTTGATTCTTTCATTTGTGGTAGTGTCTGAATTTACCAAATGAGGAAATGTTCTCATCACCCAAGTTTCAATTGGACCAAAACTTGGAATCATACAAGCTGTATCGTATGATGGATGAGAATCTTCATCTTCGGAAAATTAAGACTAACTCCTTATGTGAACAAGGAAAGGACTAAAGGGATCGAGTACACATGCTTGTGTACTGGTCAAGTCCGCCACAATGATTGATAAGATTATTCGTCATGATTTGCTAAAGCTTAGTAAATATGGTTATACTTATAGGTTTAAGTACAATTCTGAAGCATTGAAAAGTCTTCAATGTGTGACAGAACGAATGGGAAATAATCAAATTAGGCAGAAAGATAAAAGTTTCTCAAATCTGAAAAGATGGGAGAGTACTTTAGTATCATGTTTTATGATCATCTTAATGATTAAGATACCATATCACAAATTCATACTCTAAGGACATCTTAGTGCATTGTTATGACTAAGAAGAGGGGTCATGAATTGTTGGAATGGTTAAAATCAAGAAGATGAATCATACTTCGTTCCAAAACAACTCTTAGAGTCATACCCCAAGATTGTAACATTGAGTGACATAAAGTAAGGTTTAAAACACTTATCAAATGTAGTGTAAAATGTTTTCTACTCTTGTACATTTGAAATTGGTAACTTGTGATGTCTTGGATGAGACAAAGACCAACTGCCAATTGTGTGAAGTGTTAGTCTTGATAAGAATCCGCACTATCCCTTGAATATTTGTTTTGTCAAGGAATGGTCCTTGACTAGGGAAACTTATATGTTAAGAGGATAGTGGGAGCCTTAAAGATCCTGTAAGAGTTTCAAGATATAATCAAGAGTAAAACCTGAGTTTTATCACTAGCACACGACTTAAGGTTTGCAACCTATTAAGTTGATATAATTCTTATTTCTGTGTATGTTCCTATTAAGTTGACTATGCATGTGAGTTCTGTTAGTTCTAAACTGTGTGCATAACGGCTTGGAAGCATTGGTGGGCCTTGTGCTACCAAGTGACAAGAAATTAAGATTTGACAAGTTTAATCCATGTAAGGCTGAATTTGTCACTAACCTTGTCTTGTGATTATGGTTTTGACAAATTTACATGGATAGGAACTCATACACCATAAAATCTAAGTGTCATAAGGTTTCTCTCCGATTCATGAGGATGATGGTGAGGAAACGCTTTCACTAAGTAGATTTAAGTAGATGGCAATTATGATATTTGGATTCTCAAAGTCGTTAATGGTGCGTGTGTGGTTAACCGGCACACTAACATGGACTTGTGAGAAATGGAAAAGGACTGATCAATTGAGACTATGATTACGGCATCCCTTTTCATAGTTCTGGAAATTGTTTTGGACACACAAGGGAGCTATCTACGGAAAGGTGTATGAATCTAAATTTTAGAAGTCCAACCGATTTCTGAATACATGTCAAAGCTAGTGGGAGCATAAGTGTTATGCTAATAATCATCATGTTAGTGGGAGCATGATAATTGTGATTACTATTATTGCAAGCTAGCAATGTTAATTATAGAAAAACAAAAGTTTCAATTCATGAAGTTGCAGGGGTTGAAAAAGTCGTTTTGCTATAATTAAGGGAGAGGAAATTATACTTCATTTCAATTCTAGAAGCTTATAATTAGATTTTAATTATCTTTAGTCAAGGATATATGTATGAAATTTATTTCTGAATGGTTCGACTTAAGGAAATTCTATATATATTGTGTTCTCAAAATTCAATTATGACTACGGCGTCCCTCTTCATAGTTAAATTTTGAAAACATGGCAAATAAAAAATATTGTAGCAAGAGACTGGTCTAGTATCATGTCTTTATGTGAGACATCATGAATCATGTCCCATATGCTTCGGATATAGGATCGATTTCATGTGCTATAATATTCATCCTTTCTAAATTTTCCAAATGCTCAGGGCATTTAGAAGGGAAAAGTCTAGAACTGGATATGACTAAAGTGATTAAGCAATTGTCGAGGAAAATCTGAGGTTTGCCAAAGATTGGTTGCTTAGGGACATTTGGAGGTATAGTGTTAATTTTGGCAGGACCATATTGACATTTTCTGAAAAGAAGTAACTCTTGTTCAGAAGTGATAGTCAATATGGACCTATGGAAATGTCTCCATAGGTGGAAGTTATTCAATCTGTGTAAGATTAGAAAACCTTAATGCAAGAAGGATGTTCAAAGCAATGTACTTTGAATATGAGACTTCGTTACCATAGAGCTTATCTTCTTTGGAATACTCTGTAATGACCGATGACAAGGTTTTGGTGACATTGTGCATAATCATTATGAGAGGATCAGTGCATATAAGTTTAAAATCTAACAGATTTTTGGTAAATGGTAGGAATTAGAAATTCTTACATTTACAATAAAGATTTGAGATTGTGAAATGGGCATCATTGGATTCATGTTCAATTGATCTATTTCACAAAGTAAAGATCATAGACAAACATAGTGTGCATACTTGAAGTATGGCATAACTATTGTTTAGAAAAACAAAGTGTACATGCTAGGAGCATGGGATAACTATTGTTTTATTCAAGTATTAAGTTGATTATTTGAAACATTATGCAATGAATAATGTGTAATCAATATGGTGATAAATAAAAGGTGGTTTTATTTATAATCAAAAGGGTTCTGAGACCATATTGGATTCGATTATTATTATGTTTCACTTTACATGTTTTGACTTCCATAATAGCTAGGCTATTCTTTCGAATGACTAAATTATTTAAACACTCCACAGTCGTTCATATGTTGGAAGTAGGTATGAATTAAGACTGTCATGAATTGAGGTTGTAGATGGATAAATGGGTTTAGACATAGCAATGGTTGCTACAACATTCATGAGTGCTCATAAGTTTTGAGTATTGTAATAAACCCACGCTCACTTATATCACTTCATGGAATTTATCTCGAGTGATCGTGAGACGGTAATATCATATAAGTCTTCAAACCTACAGATATGAGTTGTTGCCTATGAGTTGGTTGTGCATTGATTGCACATAAACGCATCAGTAACTTGATGTTATAAAACGTGCCTTTGTGTACAATTCAACAAGTAGTAGAATAAGCATACGAGTCGAAGTTTATTTGTTCCTTCTAGAAATAGAAGCGATATTTGGGCCCCTCGATGATTTTGTGTTGACCTATGTACCGGGCACGGTCAGAACTAAATTGATGTGTTCAGTTAAGTTCTTTGTCAAACAAATCGGAAATCGAGAAACAACTGCCAGACAATAAGTAAGACGTTGTTCCATGTATTTGTCCGGCTGATATCATGAGAACAAAGGATTATATGATCACTTATCTAAAATGGCGCTTCGTAGTTAAACAGAGTTTTCGAGAGCTACGATTGCTGGTTGGTTCCTGAAGTAACATACGCAAATATAGTTATTAGACTTATCCAAGTGGGAGACTGTTGGATAAGGTGTCTAAGTCCATAACTTATTTGGTATATACTTGACCCTACCCGGCATGGTCCATTTGGGTTGCACTTCACCCGAACAATTTATATGGATAATCTTATGAGAATAGTATGTTTATGATTTATTAATATATTATAAGTTATAATATATTAATATGAAGTCATGTTGTTTAATTAGTTTTAGTCTTAAATTAATTATGAATTAATTTAGTGATTAAAAGGAAGACTAATTAAACATGGGCCATTGCATTTTATATAATGTGGGATTAAACTTATTAGGAATGGGCTAAGCATGCATGGGGGTCCATGGATGATCCATGGAGCTTTTAACCCATGGATCCTTGGAAAGGAAAAGACATGGGTTATTAGGGTTTACCCTAATCCTCCACACTGTATAAAGATGCACATATTGCAAGAATTGGCAACTCGGTGGGTGAGAACTAAGGGTGGCCGATTTCTACATAATCATATTATTCTCTCAAGGTTTTTCCAAGTTTGTGGTGATTTGTGATTCCACTTGAGGCATTCACATTATTGGTGCTAGGCTCTCAAACTCCAAACAATCAACCACCATCAAAAGGTATGTATTTCTACTAGTAGTTTTATGATTCATAATCGTTATGCTATGCTAGTTAGGAAGAAACCTTGGAAATTATTATTTGCATGTATTTTAGAAGAAAACATAGATCCAATGTAACATCCCGAAATATCAAGAGTAGAGTTGAAGGGCTAAAAGAGTAAATTGGGAAAAAGTGACTCGGCGAGTCCATGTGCGGACTCGGCGAGTAGAGTCGCGACTTGGTCGCGTGTTAAGTGGCCGACTCGGTGAGTCAGTGTAATGGACTCGGCGAGTTGGCGCTGAGTGGAGAAAACCCTAATTCTCGGGGTTGAGCCCTATATAAAGAACATAACATCCATTCCCCCAGCCTCCTTACTCATCCTCAAGTCCAGAAACCCTAACCCTTGTGTGTGAGTGGATCAAGTGCATTTGGAAGCTTGGAGAAGCAATTGTTGAGGAAATCTTGAAGGGTAAGAGGCTTGGAGCAAGGGGCTTTGCTTAGATTCGAGTTTCACTGCAGTTGGGGCGTTCCTTTGAGGTAATATCTCGTTTTTGAGCTGCTATTTCTTAGATGCATCATTCTGGGGGTGTTAGAGATCATATCTTGGGATGTATTGGAGTTTAGAGGTTCGATCTGAGGTTGCTACCTCAGATCTGGGAGGGAGAAGGTCTATAGTGCATGAAAGTCCCTATTTGTGGGTGGTTGATGGAGCCATCTTGTCCCAAACCCAAACCCTAGAGTGAAAACGCATAGATCTCTTTGGATTCACGTAAAGTTTGCCACTTTACGTGATGGATGGGTTGTAGGAGGCTAGATCTATGTTTTGGATCAATTACATGGCCTGGAGTGCTTCTGAATGGATTCAGACCGGTGGTACTCGGCGAGTCACATGGGTGGACTCGACGAGTTGCTTGAAGATGAGCTGCGACTCGAAAAGTTAGAAGAACAACTCGGCAAGTTGGATGAAGATGGCCTGGAACTCGGCGATTTGTATGAACAACTCGGCGAGTAGGTTAAAGATAGCCTTAGACTCGGCGAGTCTGTTCTTGGACTCGGCGAGTCTTGTCGAAGAGTCCCAATATTTTCTGGTTGAGTCGAGAATCGACGAGTCAAGGGATGACTCGGTGAGTTGTGTGCGAGTGGACTCAGAGTTGTGGGACTCGGTGAGTCTCGGGGTGACTCGGCGAGTTGAGTCACGGATTGGGGAAGTTCTGAGCATGGGGACTCGACGAGTCGACGGGTTGGTCAGCGATGTGGCCTTTGGGCCAAGTGAGGGGTAAAATAGTCTTTTACCCTTAAGAAGGTGCAATGAGAAGGTTGATTCTAGTCTCGAGAGTTATATTCATGAGAGTATTTGCCTTACGTGTTAGGCGGTGGCGAGTTCGAGATTCAAGTGTGGAGATATCTGCTTTCTGCTTGCCAGGTGAGTCTTCTCACTATACTTTACCTTGAGTAGGTAGCAGAGTTATGTGTCAGAGTATTTGTATGCTATGTATGTTATGTGTTGTACTGCATTATTTCTATGTGATTTATGTTGTGCATGTTTATAGAGTTGGAACCGTAGGGTTCCCAGAGTTAGAACCGGAAGGTTCACATAGTTAGAACCAGAGGGTTCACAAAGCAGGGTCCACGGACCCACAGAGTTATAGCCTCGAGTGGCTAATATGTGTTATGTGTGGTATTTTGGGGAACTCACTAAGCTTCGTGCTTACAGTGTTTTGTGTTATGTTTGTTTTTCAGGTTTCTTTCAGTATCACGGGACGGCACCGGCTTGATTGTACACACCAAAGAAAGAGTCATGTTTTGGAGGATCCTGGTCTACTATGCAAGTGAAAATGGAGCTATGTTTTGTAATTCGATTATGAATGAGATTTTAAACAAGTGTTTCTAAGAATTAAACGATTATTTTAAATGGGATGGTCCGTGTGGAAAGTATGGGTAGATGTGGCAGGTAGTATGGGCCCTTACTACTAAAAGCAGAGGACCCATACTTGATACAGGGAGTATTCTAAAGGTTCTAAGGAGCGGATTGACAAGTGATGTTATGGTTCGAGTACCATACATCGGAGCGGATTGAGGAGTGATGTTATGGTTCGAGTACCATACATCGGAGTGGATTGAGGAGTGATGTTATGGTTCGAGTACCATACATCAGAGCGGATTGAGGAGTGATGTTATGGTTCGAGTACCATACATCAGAGCGGATTGAGGAGTGATGTTATGGTTCGAGTACCATACATCGGAGCAGATTGAGGAGTGATGTTATGGTTCGAGTACCATACATCGGAGCGGATTGAGGAGCGATGTTATGGTTCGAGTACCATACATCGGAGCAGATTGAGGAGTGATGTTATGGTTCGAGTACCATACATCGGAGCGGATTGAGGAGTGATGTTATGGTTCGAGTACCATACATCGGAGCGGATTGAGGAGCGATGTTATGGTTCGAGTACCATACATCGGAGCGGATTGAGGAGTGATGCTATGGTTCTAGTACCATATGCCGGAGCATATTGAGAAGAGATGTCATGGTATGAGTACCATGGTTCGTAGGGAATGATGCTTGTGGTTCTCCGGCTATCTGGTCATGATTGAGTCCGAAGAGGCGTCCCTTGAGAGGGAGATCGAGAGCCTCTCAAAGTATTTTAGTAAGGAGTCAGTGAGAAGGGAGAATTTCGATCTGAGTTGAGCGATCAGTCGATAAAGGAGATGTCACCTTCTATGATTTGGGTGGTACTGATTATGTTCGTGTGCAAAAAATGAGAAGCATGATGTTTAAGTTTGGGGTTTGGGGGTAAACCCTGCAGGTCGTCATTAATGATGATTTCCCACCAGAGTATCAGGTAGCATGTGTGCCGCAAGGCAGTGATTTATCTAAGCAGATAGTCAGTTGGGACTGAGATAGTCGAGGACCACACTACACCTATTTGAGTATAGTAGGATGTATTGTAGTGGTATCAGTGGGGAGTTCAGTCGAGTTTAGCAGTGCAGAGAGTTTTCTATCTATGTTTGGTGTTGAATATGGGAGTGGGTCCCTGTTCTTGGGATGATCCCGGTGTTGGAGCATTGGTTGATGAATTGAGGTGAGGGGTACGATGATTTTGTGGTTCAGTCTATGAGCCAGGGATGTTATTGAGCAGTTGAGTTGTTTGGTACTAGATTGGTACGAGATTTGGAACGACCAAAGGCAGTCGTGACGAGAAGTTCTTGAGGAGTTCATCAGAGGTTCAGAGTATATGAGGTCGATTGATTTCCTTAAGGGGGAGCAGGTGCGATTTCGCTGGTGAAAATGGTTGTGGGTTGGTTGTGTGCTATTTGGTGATGGTTCGAACCCTAAGTGGGGGACAACCAGGTACCGTATGTAAGAAAGCAGAGATTTGTCAAGAGCAGTTATAAGTGGAGTATAGAGATCTACGGTAAGAAATCATGAGACCAGAGATGTCGGTGATCGAAGAAAGGGGTCAGAGTGAGTTAATGCGGGAAGTACTTGTTTGAGAAGGATAAATGTCTCCACGGCAGGTGTTTAGTGGTCAGTGTTGTTGCAAGTAGATAGAGAATGATTGGGCAGCCAACTCCCTAGTCGGTATGTGTATCCTTGCTTGGAATTTTGAGCGGTGGAAAAAGGGTTCGGAGAATTATCAGCGTATTTCGTAGCGTTAGCGTTTTCTCGTATTCCAATTGAGAAATTGGATACACCGAAGTTGCAATTTGGGAAAAATGTAGATCTAATTATGGGGTTCAGAGGAAATGTATTATTGTATCTATATAATGCTTGGGGCAGGAGATCAGTGGTTGTGGCAGGATCTTGTGATGTTCTGTTGGGGTATTTCGAGGTATCCGGGTATGATATCTTTATTTCGGAGTTACTCGTGAATCTTGAGTTGAGACAACTTGTGGCGTATCAGGTATCTATGGATTTAGTGGGAGCCCTTCGTGTATGGGCATCCATGGAGATTATTTAAGAGAGTGAATCTTCGCAAGGGTGGGCATTTGTTATGTCGATTGCCTCCAGAGTCTGTGATGCATATTCGAGTCGAGTATGGGTAGCTGCCTATGATAGTCTACGGAGCATGAGCTAGTGGGGTCAGCGAGTGTTGTGATACTGCAGGGAGCCGTAGTACTCACTAGTCAGAGAGTGTTGTGATACTGCGGGGAGCCGTAGTACTCACTAGTTAGAGGGTGTTGTGATACTGCGGGGAGCCGTAATACTCACTAGTCAGAGGGTGTTGTGATACTGCGGGGAGCCGTAGTACTCACTAGTCAGAGGGTGTTGTGATACTGCGGGGAGCCGTAGTACTCACTAGTCAGAGGGTGTTGTGATACTGCGGGGAGCCGTAGTACTCACTAGATGGCAAGAGAATGTGATGATGGGATATTCTCCGATCAATGTATGATGTGGAAGAGTTTTGGGCTTGAGTAGCCCTAGTATTGAGTTTTTGGAGCCTGGGTGTTGAACCGGGGGGGAGACTGGGGTCTCCGTCTCTGTCGGGAGATGCGGTGAAATGCGCAAGGGATATACGCAGCAGAAACTAGAGATCAGAGTTGAGACGATCCTCGGTTGGATTGTATTTTTCTCGCATGAGGAAAAGAGAATTTCGTGACTTGCGCGTCACTGGGCCGGGATAGTGGTCACGGGAGAAGAAGTTAGTGAGATATTTGGATCATGATATGGGTGACCTTTGGAGGCTCAGCTGTGGAGTCAAAAGCTGACCTGGTGCTCAGTCTCGAAGAGGGATATGAGAAATGAGCTAGAGCTTATCATGATGATGTATGAGGACACTTCAGAGCGAGCGAACGATGCAGACGCTCGAAGACATGCATCGGGCATGTGTATTAGATTTCGGAGGGAGTGGCGGCACGTATTTATCCTTGGTTGAGTTATCCTATATCAACAGCCATCATTAGTGCATTGGTATGCCACTCTTTGAGCTGTTGTATGGGAGGAGGTGTCGGACCCTCATTTGCTGGGGAAAGGTAGCGCATGGACCCGAGAGTCCTTGCGAGCAGATCCAGAGCATGTGCGATACATGGAGTAGTGGCAAGGTTGTCAAGTGGATTTCCCTGGTTAAGGGAATAGAAAGGTATGTAACCCCGGGGGGGGGGGGGGGGGGGGAAGTGTTGGTTCACGGAAGTGAAGGTAGTAGTGAGAATGGATGATTTGGAGTATGGGGGTTGAACACTGTGTCTAAGGCAGTGGTATGGAATGACATCATGATGGGATGTCTGCTGAGGACGCGGAAGGGATTCCGCGGGTGTAGAGCCAAGAGTCTCAGGATGGATGCAGGGATGGAGTCTGGGACTCCCAGCTTGATTCTGATCAAGGGTTGTGTGCGTAGTGGTGGTTCCTCCTAGGGATGTTAGAGATGTCGTCAGTGTGACGGGTTTTCCTAACCCGAGGGTGCGAAGGCTGGTGCAACATGTGTGTGTGATTGCAAGAAGAGGACTCATGGGAGTTGCTCTAAGATTGAAGAGTGGGTCTTTCTGTCAGCATGGAATGGATAGAGTGGGATTCGGATCGGGGATCCGTTGGTTCGTGATTATTTCTAGCTCGTAGGGGGTCGAGCGATTGTTGAGATTTGGAGCAGTGATGCATCTCGGGTAATTCTCGATAGTTGAGTGTGATTATCAGAGGGTACAGCCGGTGCCCGGTTTGAGACGGTGGTCAGGACACCGCAAGGATAGAGGAAGTGAGTTCGAGTTCGATGGTTATGCTTTGAGGAACCTGGTCCAGTTAGGGCCAGGTGGCGCGTCGTGGGAGTATTTTGGAGTTGAGTTGCCGTAGGCTTCGAGGACGAAGCCTAATTTAAGTGCGGGAGAATTGTAACATCCCGAAATATCAAGAGTATAGTTTAAGGGCTAAAAGAGTAAATTGGGAAAAAGTGACTCGGCGAGTCCATGTGCAGACTCGGTGAGTAGAGTCGCTACTTGGTCGCGTGTTAAGTGGCCGACTCGGCGAGTCAGTGTAATGGACTCAGCGAGTAGGCGCTGAGTGGAGAAAACCCTAATTCTCGGGGTTGAGCCATATATAAAGAACATAACATCCATTCCCCCAGCCTCCTTACTCATCCTCAAGTCCAGAAACCCTAACCCTCGTGTGTGAGTGGATCAAGTGCATTTGGAAGCTTGGAGAAGCAATTGTTGAGGAAATCTTGAATGGTAAGAGGCTTGGAGCAAGGGGCTTTGCTTGGATTCGAGTTTCATTGCAGTTGGGGTGTTCCTTTGAGGTAATATCTCAATTTTGAGCTGCTATTTCTTAGATGCATCATTCTGGGGGTGTTAGAGATCATATCTTGGGATGTATTTGAGTTTAGAGGTTAGATCTGAGGTTGCTACCTCAGATCTGGTAGGGAGAAGGTCTAGAGTGCATGAAAGTCCCTGTTTGTGAGTGGTTGATGGAGCCATCTTGTCCCAAACCCAAACCCTAGAGTGAAAACGCATAGATCTCTTTGGATTCACGTAAAGTTTGCCACTTTACGTGCTGGATGGGTTGTAGGAGGATAGATCTATGTTTTGGATCAATTGCATGGCCTGGAGTGCTTCTGAATGGATTCAGACCGGTGGTACTCGGCGAGTCACATGGGTGGACTCGAGGAGTTGCTTGAAGATGAGTTGCGACTCGATGAGTTGGAAGAACAACTCGGCGAGTTGGATGAAGATGGCCTGGAACTCGGCGATTTGTATGAACAACTCGGCGAGTAGGTTGAAGATAGCCTTAGACTCGGCGAGTCTGTTCTTGGACTCAGCGAGTCTTGTTGAAGAGTCCCAATATTTTCTAGTTGATTCGAGAATCGGCGAGTCAAGGGATGACTCGGTGAGTTGTGTGCGAGTGGACTCAGAGTTGTGGGACTCGGCGACTCTCGGGGTGACTCGGCGAGTTGAGTCACGGATTGGGGAAGTTTTGAGCATGGGGACTCAACGAGTCGACGGGTTGACTCGGCGAGTAGGGTCAACCACGAAGGTTGACTTTGACTGAGGACTTTGACGTTGACCAAGAGTTGACCGTTGACTTTTAGGGTTTGGTCAGCGATGTGGCCTTTGAGCCAAGTGAGGGGTAAAATAGTCTTTTACCCTTAAGAGGTGCCATGAGAGGGTTGATTCTAGTCTCGAGAGCTATATTCATGAGAGTATTTGCCTTACGTGTTAGGCGGTGGCGAGTTCGAGATTCAAGTGTGGAGATATCTACTTTCTGCTTGCCAAGTGAGTCTTCTCACTATACTTTACCTTGAGTAGGTAACCAGAGTTATGTGTTAGAGTATTTGTATGCTATGTATGTTATGTGTTGTACTGCATTTTCTATGTGATTTATGCTGTGCATGTTTACAGAGTTGGAACCGTAGGGTTCCCAGAGTTAGAACCGGAAGGTTCACATAGTTAGAACCAGAGGGTTCACAGAGCAGGGTCCACGGACCCACAGAGTTATAGCCTCGAGTGGCTAATATGTGTTATGTGTGGTATTTTGGGGAACTCACTAAGCTTCGTGCTAACAGTGTTTTGTGTTATGTTTGTTTTTCAGGTTTCTTTCAGTATCACGGGACGGCACCGGCTTGATTGTACACACCAGAGAAAGAGTCATGCTTTGGAGGATCCTGGTTTACTATGCAAGTGAAAATGGAATTATGTTTTGTAATTCGATTATGAATGAGATTTTAAACAAGTGTTTCTAAGAACTAAATGATTATTTTAAATGAAAAATTGTTTTGAAATTTACGGTGTTACATCCAAGGTTTATAGGGTTGCACGCACACCATAAGAGTGTTAGAATGCTCATAACCCAACAATAATAGATTGCTAGGAAACAAGTAATAACATAGTTTTCATTTCAAGTTACATTGTAAGGAAAAAATGTTTCCACATTTTAAAATAAATAAAAATTTGTTTTACTTTATTTTTATCTCCTTATAATGGCATTCATGAAAACTTGATGTTTGTATGTTTATTGCAATATTTGAAATAAGAATTTGATTCTTTCATTTGTGGTCATGTCTGAATTTACCAAATAAGGAAATATTCTCATGACCCAAGTTTCAATTGGACTGAAACTTGGAATCATACAAGGTGTTGATTGTGATGTGTGAGAATTTTCAACTTTGGAAAATTAAGACTAGTTCCGGGTTCACATGTATATGTGACTCAAGAGAAGGACTAAGGAATCAAGTACACTTCTTGTGAACTTGTCTTAGTCCACCACAACAGATGGATAAGACTATTCGTCATGATTTACAAAGGTTTAGTAAATATGATTATACTTACAAGCTTACGTATAATTCTGAAACATTGAAAAATTTTCAATGTATGACAGAACGAAGAAGAAGAATCAAATTAGGCAGAAGGATAAAAGTTTCTCAAATCTGAAAAGATGGGAGATTACTTTAGTATCATGTTTTAAGATCATCTTAATGGTTTTGAGACCTTATCACAATTCATCCTCTAAGTGCATTATGATAGTTAAGAAGAGGAGTTATGAATTATTGAAGTGCATAAATCAAGAAGATGATTCATACTCCATTCCAAAAATAATTCATAGAGTTATACTCTAAGATTGGAACTTGAGTGACATGTCTTAAAGAAGGTTTAAAACACTTGTCAAATGTAAGAGTAAAAGTTTTCTACTCCTATACATTTGAAATTGGGCAGTTGTGATGTTTTGGATAAAACAAAGACCAACTAAGGTCAATTGTGTTAAGTGTCTGTCTTGATTAGAATCCACACTATCTCTTGAATATTTGGCAAGGAAGTCTTATAAGTCAAGGAGACAGTGAGAGTCTAAAAGATCCTGAAAGGGTTTCAAGAAGTAATCAAGAATAAAAACATGTATTTCATCACTAGCACACAACTAGAGGTTTATAACCTATCGTGTTGACATCTCTGTGCCCATTCCAGTTAAGTTGGCTATACATTTGAGTTCTACATGTTCTCAATTGTTTTCATAGCTACTTGGAAGCAATGGCAGGCCCTTGAGCTGCCAGGTGGCAAGAAGTTAAGATTGCACAAGTTCAATCCATATGAGTTAGGATTTGTCATTAACCTAGTCTTGTGATTATGGTTTTGACAAATTCACATGGATAGGAACACTTACACCATAAAATCTAAGTGTCATAAGGTTTCTCTTTGATTCATGAAAATGATGGTAATGAAACTATTTCACTAAGTAGGTTTTGAGTAGATAGCAATAGTGGGAATGACAAAAGGTCTAAACATTATGATTACGGCATCCCTCTTCATAATTGTTTAGACACACCTGTGAGCTATCTAAGAGAGGTGTATGATTTTGATAAAGTCTTATCAAGGCAATATAGTATCAGAAATCTGAACTTTGGTAAGAAAGTCAATAAAGTATTGATTTCTAGAAGACCAGTTGATTTCTGGGTACTTGTCAAAGCTATAGGGAGCATAAGTGTTATGCTAATAATCATCAAGTTAGTGGGAGCATGATAATTATGGTAAGTATTGCAAGTTACCAATGTTAATTATAGAAAACAAAAGTTTCAATTCGTGAGGTTGCAGGGGTTGAAAAAGTTGTTTTGCTATAATTAAGGGAGAAGAAATTATACTTCATTTCAATTATGAAAAGCTTAGATTGAGTTTATAATCAATCTAAAGAGCTTATATTGAGATTTTAATCACCTTTAGTCAAGAATATATATATATATATATATATATATATATATATATATATATATATATATATATATATATGAATTTCATGTTGGATTGGTTCAACTTAAGAAAATTCTATATATTGCGTTCTCAAAATTCGATTATGATTACGGCATCCCTTTTCATAGTCAAAATTTGAGAATTTGGCAAACAAAAATTATTATGGCAAAAGACTGTTCTAGAACCATGTCTTTATGTGAAACATCATGAATCGTGTCCCATTTACTTTGGGTACAAGATCGATTACATGTGATATAATATTTATCCTTTCTGAATTTTCCAAATGCCTTGGGGTATTAAGGAGGAAAATGTCCAGAATGGGACATGACTAAAGTGATTAAACAATTATCGAGGACAATCTAAGGTTTACCAAAGATTGGTTGCTCAAGGACAGTTGGAAGTATACTGTTAATATTGGATGGACCATATTAACATAGTCTGAAAAGAGGCAACTCTTGTTCAGAAGTGGAAGTCAAAATGGGAATATAGAGTTGTCTTCATAGGTGGAAGAAATCTGTGTAAGGTTAAAGAAACTTAATGCAAGAAGCATGTTCAAAGCAATGCACTTTGAATTTGAGACATCGTTTCCATGGAAATGCTATCCATTGGAATACTCTGTAATGATTGTTGCCAAGTCTTTATGGCTTTGTGCATAATCATTACAATAGGAACAGTGCATATAAGTTTAAAATCTAAACAGATTTCGATAAAATGATAGGAATTTGGAATTCTTACATTTAAGACAAGTATTTGGGAGTGTGAAAAGAGAATCATTGAAATTATGTTCAATTGATCTAGTTCACAAAGAAAAGGATCATAGACAAACATGGAGTGCATACTTGGTGTATGGAAAAGCTATTGTTTAGAAAAACATAGTGTACATGCTTGGAGCATGGGACAACTAGTGGTTTTAATTCAGGTATAAAGTTGATAAAACCGAAAGAATGAATAATGAGTAATCAGTATGGTGATAAATAAAAGTGGTCTATTTATATTCATAGGGTTTGATACCATATTTGATTCATTTATTCTTGTGTTTCACTTTGTATGTTTTGACTTCCATAATAACTAGGTTATTCTTCCGTAATGACTAACTTATTCAAACCATCCACAGTTGGTCATATGTTGGAAGTAGATATGAATCAAGACTGTCATGGGTTGGCTTGTAGAGGTCCAAGTTGGTGGACAAAGTTGTGCTACAACACTCATGAGTGCTCATAAGTTCTGAGTATCGGATTCAACCCACGCTCATTTGAATCATTTCATGGATTTTATCACGAGTGATCATGAGACGATAATATCTTATATTCTTCAAACCTAAAGATATGATTTGTTACTATGAGTTGGTTGTACATTGATTGCACGAAAACGCATTCGGTAACTCGATGTTATAAAACGTGCCTTTGTGTATGATTCAACAAGTAGTCGAACAAGCCATATGAGTCGAAGTTTATCCATTCCTTTTACCTTCGGGATAAAATCGGTATTTGTGGGCCCCTCGATGATTTAATGATGATACATGTGAGTGCTTGTCCAAGTCAGGACTGATTTGATTTGTTCAATCAGTCAGTCATCATGAATCGAAAATCAGGAAACAACAAATGGACAGAGAGAATGATTATAATCCATGTCTCAGTCCATATGATATCTAGAATGGAGGAATATATGATCCCTTATCTAATGGACAAGTCATTGACAAGGTCAGAGTTCGACAGCGGCTATAAGAGCTACGATTGCCAGTTAGGTTTTGAAGTCATACTCAACTATAGTTTTAGACTTATCCAAGTGGGAGACTGTTGGATTAATGTCTAAGTCCATAACTATATTTGGTATGTACTTGACCCGAACCGGCATGGTCCATTTGGGTTGCACTTCACCGACACAATTTATGTGGATAGTCTTTTGAGAATAGTATATTTATGATTAATATTAATATATTATAAGTTCTAATATATTAATATGGAATCATATTATTTAATTAGTATTGATCAAGAATTAATTTAGAATTAATTAAGTGATCAAAAGTAACTAATTAAATATGGACTCTTATATATATGGAATGGGCCAAGTTCATTTAGGTTGGGCTAAGCTTTTATGGATAGTCCATGGAGCTTTTAACCCATGGATCCTATGTAAATGAAAGGTCATGGGTATTAGGGTTTACATGGATGTAACCCTAACCCCCCATAATATATAAAGGGGTCCTTGGCTGACAAAATTGGCACAAGTATGTGAAAATAAGAGTGGGCCAATTTTAGTGTGCATACATATTCTCTCATGTTCTTCCAAGGTGTTTTGTGGATTTTTTTTATTCCATTTGAGGTTTCCACACTATTGGGGCTAAGCTCTTAAAGCTTGAAGACAGCAAGCTACATCAAAAGGTATGTCATCTAACTAGTACTTTGAAGGATAAGAGCTTCATAATATGCTAGTTAGGATTAAAGCCTTGGAAAGTTCTTATTTGCATGTATAATAGAGAAAACATAGATCCAAGGTTTATAGGGCTGCATATACACCACAGGAGTGTTAGAATGCTCAAAACCTAACAAAACGTACCAGTAACAACAGTGGAATCCTGAACTGCTTCTCCCTGACCCATAGCTAGCACCCTTCTTGTTCCTGCATTCCCAGGGTTGTTGGTGTTGGGGCAGTTGTGACGGATATGCCCAGTCTTCCCATATCCATAGCAGGTGGGGCTTGATCCTATGTTGTTGCTGCTGTTGGTGTTGTTGTTGTTGTTGCAGTTGTCGTTGTTGTCGTTGTTTCCTTGTGGTTGATTCTGGGGAGGATAGGTCCTGCAATACTTTGCAGTGTGACCCTTCCGATTGTAACTGGTGCAATGCATTTCCCTGCAGTCGCCGTTGTGGTGGTAGTTGCACTTGTTGCACTTTGGGAGATTCCCAGAATACCGCCTAGGAGCACTTGGATTAGCTGAGGCTGGAGCATATGGTGTGAAGGGTACTTGGGTGGTTGCAGTGTTAACCGTCACCGTTTGTTGCTTCTTTGCCGATTCTGAGCCTTGTCGCCCTTTCCTTTTGTTGTTCTTCCCTTTCTTGTTGTCATCCTCTTTCTTGCTTTCAACTTCCGCTGGCCTCCCGCTCTTTTTTTTTGTTGTGGTCGTACAGTTTCTTGGCCAACCTCTTGGCACTGTCGAATGTTTCAGGTTTTGCAGCGATCACATTTCCTTGAATAGGGGAGGTCAATCCTCAAATGAATCGTTCGATCTTCTTTCCTTCAGACGAAATCATGCCAGGGCACAATAATGACAGCTCGCTAAACTTTGATATGTATGCATCAATATCAGAGTTTCGGACGATGAGATCCCACAGCTCTTGCTCCATCTTCTAGATTTCGCCACGAGGGCAGTACTCAGCCATCATCATTTCCTTCAGATCCGTCCATGGCATCGAGTTGTCTATAGGGAGAGTCATGGCCTCTATATGTCGATTCCACCAGGTGAGAGCCTAGTCGACAAAGGTGCATGCGGCAAACTTCACTTTCAATCCCTTGGGGCACTCACATATTTCGAACACTGACTCCACCTTCTCAATCCACCTTTTCAGGGCCATGACACCACCCGTGCCATTAAAGGTTCGTGGCTTGGCATTGGTGAAATCCTTGTAGGAGCATGTTTTGGTCGGTCCTTGATTGATCCTGTTGTTCGAACTTCCTGCCCCTTGTCCATTGACTCCTCCATTGTTCCCTTGGTGAATCTGCGCCATTGCTGCGGTGACCGCAGCAGACACAACAGCTTGGAATGCAGCTGAGTCAACCTCTGGAGGGGTTGGTCCAGGGTTACCGCGAGTTGGTCGTCAAGGCATCTTTCTGTCATGGAACGGAAAGATGTTGAGTGCCTATGGTTTCGTGAGATGGTGATCGTATAAACTAGGTGTGTGGCACGAACTTAAGCAATTTCACAATTTAGCATACAATCATGGATATATATAACACATAGCAGATTACAACATCACAGTGGAACACATAAAACTTTTCATTAATATTATCCGAATTTTTGATACATGAAAATTTTGCTCGGAAGAGCAATACATAAGTAGTGCAATTTCAGCGGCATAACGGCTCTATGAGTAGTGTAATCACTTAAACATAGAGTCGAGGTACATAGCATAGATCCTAGTGACATAGTACTAAAGACGGGCATGACTAGTCCTAGTCATGGTGGAATGTGCCAGGGGGTGGTGCTGAGGAAGTGGACGCTCCCTAAAGATGAGCCACCTATCGTTCCACATCTCGGAGTCGAGCCTCCCACCTCACCTATCTCATGTGGAACTCTCAGATAACCTCTCGTGTTTCCTGCTCTGCACGCTCGACCCTAGTCTGCATCTGGTGCATCTGATCGGCGGTGCTCTGAGCTAGGTCACCAGTGTTCCGCAATCGTCTCACCATGACCGGAAGAGCACGATCGGCTGGTCCTCCATCCCTCAAGTCATAGAACTCATGTGACATGCTGAACGGGGGTCGCTGTCCCTGCTGCCTGCTCCACCTCCAAAGGTCGATACCCCAGGGGGGTGTAGGACCAGTGGGGCCTACCCGATAAGCGGGCACCCTAATCGGATAAGGGGGGTTGATGACTTCGGACTCTGCGTCCGAATCACCATCTTCGTCTTCGTTGGGTTCTTCCTTGAGATCTCCTTCGGCTTCCTCCTCCTCCTGGTCCACCATTGGCTCAGCAGGTCCGCCTTCGGCTTCCGCCTCAGGTTCCCCCTCGGATTCCTCCTCGGGGTCTTCCTCGGGTTCCTCTTCAGACTCCTCCTCGGGGTCCTCTTCAGGTTCCTCCTCTGATTCTTCCAGCCATCCGTTATTCCCCTGACTAGGGAAATAAGGATCTCCAGGGTGATGGAAACCAGCCATGCTGTCTGCGAGGGTGTATAAACATGCTAATATCATTCCTAAGACGTATGGATTGAGTCGCTGTTCTCTTTTTGGTGCTAATGGGGTATGCTTTTAGGTTCCCTAGTCATCATGATTTCCTCGGGACATGTGACAGTTGTACCTTGGAGGAATGTAGTTGATCAGGCTACATCCACTCCTTGATACGACTATGAACAGTCCTGGCTTAACCGCGATGCTAACATTATCTTGTTTGGTTCGGTTTTATGTTTTGTTTCCTAATTCACGCAAGCAAAGAGGTTTTATAGTTGTGTTTTTATTTGTTTTGTTTTGTTCAGAGTTGGGTTAGTCCCTTTTTGGTTTATATTTGCATATCAATGTGTGGTTAGATATGCTAGGTCACTATAAACAATGCTCTGATACCAACCTGTCACACCCCCGAACCAGACGGCGGAAACGTCCGAGGGCTCGCGTGACTTTAATTGAATACCATCACAATGAATATACATGAATCATACCATAAACGTCACCATGCATCAATATATTACAACCGGAATTGTTCATATCAAGTACATTGTTTTAACATTACACATTCATAACATAAATAGTTTGAGTGTTTTAACAACATAACATCTAACATTACTTCATAATACTCTTCCGCTAACCTGTTACCTGAGAATACAAGTTATTTTGGACAAACTTCAACATATGAAATGTTGGTGAGTTCATAAGAAATGTTGTGATAAAATGTTTTGTGCAGTTTTGTAAAAACCCAGAAAATCCGATATTTTCTAAAAAGACTTTTGTTTATCAAAGCGTGAGATCCATAAGTTGATGCATGAATGATTTTAAAAACATATATATATATATATATATATATATATCTATATATATACGAAGGGTATTTTGTAATATTGTTATAAAGTTTCGAACGAGTAGTATTAAATTCCCCCGAAAACCCGATGTTTTCAGATGTTGACATGTATTCGTAATTACTGATTTTTGTATTGTCTTAACGAATGAGTATTGATTAATCCATATTGTATATCGTCCTAATTATTTTCTACTTTGATTTCCCGTAAGCCTTAAAAAATGAAGAGAAGGGGGCATTATGTCCCACTACTATCGTAAGAACCTTAGGCTGTCGTGGATGCAAAAGACACAATGGTCCAACTTGCACTTGATTACTGTGACCTTACTAGCTTTTCTAACTGGACACTTTGGCCCACTAGCACATAAAGCTATTGAAAGTCCTTTTATAAAATATTGGGTCATTGAAGGCCCAATAACATATAAGCGTTATCCCTTTGGGCCCAAAGATCATCTTGGTGGGCTTGCAAGGCCCAACTTTAGTGACAAAGAACATGGTTTGGCATGCGGAAATAAAGCTTGCACAATTGAACACGTTGATTTGGGTGTTTAAGAGATGTATTGATTGTATATGGTGTTACAAAAAGGATCTAGATCTAGACTACATAAATAACACACACTTACACACTCACTTTTACATCTCTCAAGCACACCTCTACAAGTGGACAAACCCACCTTATATAGAGGTGCTTACATGTCTCTCTCTCTCACTCTCACTAACAAATGGGTCTAAAGGCTAAAGCACCACATGCAAGTGGGTTTTACAAAAGTCAAACATTTACAAAGTCATGAATGAATAACTTTTCACCCCAACATTCTCCCCCTCAAAGTTAGGAATGAATGACCCATTTCAAATCTTCCAAAAACAAGCAACTACGCGGTTCGAGCCTCAAAGGTGACACATGTCGACACGAACTTCAATCTTCAATTCTTCCATGATTCTTCAATTTGGGCTCTAGGATGTGAGACCATACAAACCGAGCAGCAACGAATGATCAAGAGTATTCCAAACTCCAACTAATCACCCTAAAGTTGCGCATAAAAACACACCCCAAAAATCTTCAATAATTCCAAACCCATTTTGAATACATCACTTCCGAACTTCCAATTGCATCATCTCGTAATCTTCAAAACTTCAAGATCACTTCGGTATTCAAATCCGCGTAATATGAAAAATTCAAGTTCGAATTTCCATATAAAACTTCTCCCCCTTTTTATAATCGAAATTTGATTATAAAACTCCAAGGAAAACGAACGTGCTCTATTCGGAATTTTTCATGTCAAAACTCCCCTTTAACATGTGGCATAAACTTTGTGCTTCAATCCGGAAAATCCAAAAAAATAATCAATTTTTATCTTCGTTCGCGGATCGCCTTTGACAAAATTTCTCAAAAATGGGTAGAAGTTGTCAATTTCAAAATTTTGCAGTGACCCGGTGCGCCAAAAACAGCGAAATATGCGAAACACACCCCCATTTGTGAAACTGGGTAGAATGTGTAAATTCGCACAAACTGCATGGACCAGATTTGAAAATATTCCAATTTCTCAAATTTTTTACCCCAAATGCGAAACTGGGTAAAATTTGCCATCTTGCGAAGACTGCAGGGATGCGAAATGAAAATTCTGCATTTTTGTCATTTTATGATCCCATTTTGCGAAGTTGGACCAATTGAGTCATTTTGTGAAAATATAAGGGATCAAATTTGAAACTATTTGCTTTCTTCCCCAATTCACATTTTACAATGAAATACTTCACATCTTCCATATGCTTCGCACATCTACAAACCATGAATACTTCGCATCTTGTATCCATCTAAACAAATGCGAACTGTTAATCACCTTCGCATTCTTAATCCAATTAACCAAATGTGAAATTAGTTTTGAAACCCAGATGCGAACTCAACTTTGAGTCACCTATATGCGAATCCCAGTGATCATCAGAATCGATCCATAGATGCGAACTCAAAAACCTTTCAGATGCGAACACATTCCAAGAGAACAATTTCGCATTTATCATAAACAACAAACGATTTTGACTTCAAACCAAGCAATCAAAATTTTCATTTTCCTGTAACATCTTCGCATTTCGTTCCACAACCAACCAACAATCGAATTTGTGAACATCGGCACTTCACTGCAATCTAGATCATCGATATCACAGTTCTTCCCAAAAAAAATTTGTTCATTCAATCATCAACCATCGATTGCGAGTCTCAGTTCATTCCCAAGCCATCTCCTTTGAACATCAACTCCAATATCTTTCCAGTCGGCATAACCAATTTTCGATTTCTACTTATAACCATTACCATTTTTGATCTGAAATTCCTTGATCGAAAATCAAAGCATCAATTTTGACTTTAGGTTTCACTTTTCATTAGCCCATCGACACTGAAAAATCGATAAACACCAAATGTCTCATTCTTAGATCGATTTTCAGATTAAACATCATATTAGAAGAATGATCATCCTGTTCTTCATCATATTCAACATGTTCTTCAACTCTTCTTGATTATCGCCTTGGGATTTCATCACCGAATTCAAATCAAAGATCCAATTTTTGATTTCTGAATAGTAACTTAATCATAATCGATTTTGAGATTGAGCCTTTTATATAAAATCGATTCATAAGTTGATATTAATTGATACTTCAAATCGATTAGTTAAGAAATCATGAAAGAAAACTGGAACTCAAAGATTTAGATATCAACTTCTAAGCAAAACTTGAACAAAATCGATATAGAGATCGAACATATAACACAAAACCGATTCAGACAGCTATTTTATTGATCAAAACAAATGGCAATCGATCAATCAAAATGTTAAATTTGATGGAATTGGAACATTTGAAACAAGAACACAACAAGTCAAGAACATACAACTCTTTAGTGCATATGACAAAGAATGAACACTGAATAATCGAATCATATATATGATTTGGATGAATCTTTGGGTTCGATTAACAGATATTGGATTAAAATGCATATTAATGGGCAGATTGTGAACAGTATCTATCTCATTGAAGATTGAAAGTGCAAACATATTTGCGAATCGGTCCGAGAAAGAACATGAACAATTAGATACGATTTGGGCTCAGCTTTAATCAAATGAACAGTAAACTGGAATTGATTGTTTTTGGGCCAAATTTTGATTCAAATGAACATTTGCTAATTTAGAATCGAATCAACCAAACGAATATGAGATTCGATTGGGCTTGATCAATAAAAATTTATTGGATCATAACAAACGAGTTTTTTCAACAAAATTTAGATTCAACGAGTCAAATGATCACAAATCAAAAACACAACGCACGAATTCAATCATTACAAGAGATCATAGAGAGACTTACCAAAATTATTCAAATTGCGACAAATGTTGCCAAACCGAGAATCATTCTTCAAAAATCGCCTTGATCTTGAAGACCCGCTCTGATACCAATTGTAGTGACAAAGAACATGGTTTGGCATGCGGAAATAAAGGTTGCACAATTGAACATGGTGATTTGGGTGTTTAATAGATGTATTGATTGTATATGGTGTTACAAAAAGGATCTTGATCCAGACTACATAAATAACACACACTTACATACTCACTTTAAATCTCTCAAGCACACCTCTACAAGTGGACAAACCCACCTTATATAAAGGTGTTTACATGTCTCTCTCTCACTCTCACTAACAAATGGGTCTAAAGGCTAAAGCACCAGATGCAAGTGGGTTTTACAAAAGTCAAACATTTACAAAGTCATGAATGAATAACTTTGCACCCCAACACCAACAAGCATGATTTGAAACTCATAAGCCCAAAGTTTGTAGGTTTATTCCTTTTAGTCATCACATATCTATTGGAGAGTTTTGTTATAGCGATTGCTGTTTTGTATTGATTCGAGACCGAATTAATTCGTTAATAACGATATTTGGTATTGAAGGTGTATTTGTTTTCCGTTTTGTCGCTAGTCGAATATCTCATATTTTATCTTAATGAATTAATTTGTTTAGAAGTATGACTTTGACCTTTTCACTACCTTTCTTCTAGAGTAAATTACAAGAATGGTCCCTATGGTTTGTGGTAATTTGCATGATTGGTCCCTAACTTATTTTTTTAACTCGGAAGGTCCCTGTTGTTTGTTTTTGTTACGCGCTTGGTCCCTACTGTTTGTTTTTGTTACATGTTTGGTCCCTATCTTAGCTAAAAAGACTATTATTTAAATAGGAAAAGATGTTAGGGTAGGTAAGGTAAGATGAGGGGGTGGGGTTGGGGGTGTGTTTATTTAAATAAATAAAAAAAATCAAGGGCAAAATAGTCTTTTTAGGTAAGACAGGGACCAAGCGCGTAACAAAAGCAAACAATAGGGACCTTCCGAGTTAAGAAAAATAACTTAGGGACCAATCACGTAAATTACCCTAAACCATAGGGACCATTCGTGAAATTTACTCTTTCTTTTATAAAAATAACAGTTTTAGTATTTTATATAAAAGAATTTCATTTTTAGTCCTTAAAAACATTTTCTTGACACTTTTGTATCATAAACTTGTTGAAAAGACATTTTTAACCCAAATTATATTTAGTAAACAGTTTTAGCCCTTGCAGAATGGTGTTTCTCGGTTAGAACCCCAAATTTTGCAATTTTTACAGTTTTGGCCCAAGATACAAAAAGTTTACATTTTTTTATCCTTTTTGGAGTTTAAAAGCATTTTTGACCTTAGAAATAGTTTTATTTCACTTCATGTCCCCAGTTTTATAGAATATTACAATTCAACCCCTTAAAAACTTCAATTTTTGCAATTTTGGGCTTGTTGGGCCGAAAAGCCCATATTTAGCCCAATAACTCAAAATTTTGCATTTTAAGTCCTTTGAAAATTCTAATATTCAGAAAAATGATTGTAAAAACTGTTTTGACTCTTTTGACCCTCAAGAAACCGTGATTTGACAGTTTTTACCCCAAGTTTTGTATTTTTAACATTTGAAGTCCAAAAATGGGTTTTATGTTAAAGTATGTTCCTCATAACCTTATAAGCTATTTTTCTTAACTAGCTTAGTGTAAAATAACTTAGTTTTGGTTTGTTTCTTTTCTCATGTCATAGATCTCGAATTATCATCCCTTTTTGTTACATATTTGTCATAAAAACACATAACATCACACACATGCATGCATAAAATAACACATAGCATACACATACACATAGATCTACACATTTACTTTTATTCTCCCCCATAAAACACGTGAAAACCGAAAATATAGGGGTATGAAGCTCACCTTGAGTTGTAGTTTCGGTTTTAAAGAGAGAAGGAAGAGAATTTTGATCCTAGCTAGTCCTCTTGGTAGATCTCGAGTTTAGTGGCTTAGATGATGTAAGATCACAAGTTTGAATAGATTTAGAAGAGATTTTTGATGAAATGAAGTAGCTAGATTATGGATCCAAGCAATATCTTACCCTAGATGATGTATTTGTGGAAAAATCTTCTTGAAAGCTTCCTTAACCTCAAAAATTTGATGAAGGAGTGTAAGTGTCACACCCCGAAACCGATGGCGAAAACGTTCCGGGGTGGAGGTGACGTCATGCATAGCATAACAACCAATGAATAACAGCAAGCATAGTAAACACAACCAGACATTGAATACATATGTGAAAAAGGTTTACATTTTTTTAATACATAGTTTTGTTCTTATCAAAGGTAAAATAGAAATTCACGACACTAACGCTTCGACTTCTCCGAACTCCTGGAAGTACCTGTCTACTAATTCCCTGAGAATACAAGCAGTTTGAAAGTCAGCATAAAGCTGGTGAGTTCAAAAGCATTTAGTTTTGGTGGAAAAGTGTTCTTTGAATCCTTTTTGAAAAGTGTTCCTCAAGAAAATCCTATAATTTCTTATGAAAAGCGCATTTGAAAACCCATTCATTTCATGACTTCCAGGTTCGTACAGAACGTGTACAATCCAATGTGTCATGGAATGAATATGAATATCCGTTGGTTGAAAAACAATCCGTTTTGAGTAGCCGGTTTATCCCGGGAAAATCCTATATTTTCCCCTAAAGGTGGTTGGTTGGTTATCCGTTTTAAACTGAGGTTTGCAAGTATCTACCATACACGTGTATATATATAAAAGCAGTTTTCTTTTAAAGATCCTGGTTACACCCAGAGATATATTAGTCTTAAAAGCTAAATAAAAGAAAATGTGATGAACTAAGTCCTGAAGGTAGTATTAGTACCCTCCAGTAATCTAACAGTTTTTACTTTGAGGTTAGTTCATTTAATTCATTATTACAAAGTAAATTCCTGTTATCTAGGTTGTGAGTTTCGTAACCATAACTGACTGGACATGGCCCGCAACAGCCGATATCCTTAATGACTTTGTCACCCGCAGACCTGCCGGTCCAACTGTAGCTAGTAGTGAGGTGTGGGATTGTCAGTCCCGTATAGATCTATACATAACAGCCACGCTCTCCCTACAAGAGGTTCTTGTCACGAGTGCTAGTCCTCCACTCTGTTTATTGTGGTGAGTGTTACCAAGGACGTGTCTCAAACATAGCCTAACAAATTTACAAGTAATAACACCGAAAATCCTGTTTATGATTTGCATGAATCCTTTATGAAAAAATACATTTTACCATATGATTCACAAGTTCATTGTTCTTGTTTTGAAAACTGTTTCTACGAGTTGATTTCTTAATCGTTTGGTAAAACTATTTTCCGTGTCAAAAGCATGTTGAAATATGATTATCCTAAACAGAATAATAATATATTTTGAGCACAAGTTTCCTTGTACTTTTGCTTGTATTCCCCCCCCCCTTAAAACATAAAAATAACTTGGAAAAACGTAGGGGTATATGAACTCACAGTTTTTTCGTGGAGTTGTTGAATGGAATGAAGATTCCCGAGTTGTTGCGCGTGACACTTAACGAAATCTGAGACTTGCTTGAATCGAAGAAACGGGTTTTTAGCCTTAGAACTCGAGTTTACGGTCTCTGAAGATGGGTTTACGGTTTCTGAAATGAGTTTACGGTTTCAGCAGGTGGCTGAGTTTATGGTCTTTGAAGCTCGGACCGTAAACTCGGAAAATGAGGTTTTGAATGCAGATTTCGATGCGAGAAGTGATTCCAGACGATCCAAAAGTTGTTCTTCGACGTTTCCCGGAGTCTAAAGGCGTTTTTATGAGTTTACGGTTGAAGAACTTAAAGAGAAATGAGGAGAGAATGTGGCCAGAAAATATTCTAAAGAGAGTGGGGGTATCGTATTTATAGGCTGAAAAATGGGGTGCACTCCTCATTGACCGTAAACAGGGTTTACGGTCGTAAACGAGTTTACTACCGTAAACTAGCTGACGGTCGTAATCCCATTTAGACCAAAAACGTTTGATTTCTCGAGATATTCGGGTTTCCGTGCGATTTTTGGTTTCAACTCGTTAATAGTTTAATTAAATATAATTAGATTATTTTATTAAACCAAAATTTTGACGGAAAAATTTATGAATTCGAAATTTTATTAACGGAAATCGCGTGACAGAAACGGACAAAGTTTCGGGTTGTCACATCATCCCCCCGTTAGAGGGAATTTCGTCCCGAAATTCGAACATGGAACACAAATCATGGATTTGGAAAGAGATGCGGATACTTCTGTTTCATCTGATCTTCTTGCTCCCAAGTGAATCCAAGTTTCTGTTTAACATTCCAGCGGACCTTCACTATCGGGATGCGACGTTATTTCGTTTGCTTGACTTCTCGATCCGAGAGTTCAGGTGATTCTCACACAAATTGTAGACTCTTGTCTAACTTGTGGTTTTTAGGGGAATTCGCAGGTGTCTCATCGGATAGACACTCTTTTTGGTTCGACACGAGAAAGAAGGGATGAACTTTGCTGAGTTCTCGGGGTAATAGGCGTTTGTATGCTTACGATACCGATCCTAGCAAGGATCTTGGACGGTCCAACATGTCTTGATTTTTCTTTCCACACTTTCTGAAGCGTATCAGGCCTTTCCAGGATGAGACCCGCAAGAGACGCTTCCACCCATCTGGATCTCCAATGGTTTTTGTCTCTCATTGGCGTAGCCCCTTTTGCATAATCTTCTCAGTCGTCTTTCGGATGATTTCAGGACTTACAAAAGTTTTGTCGGGGACTTGACTCTGGACTAGTTGCGTGTCACCTACCTCAGTCCAGCACAGATGGGATCTGTACTTACGACCATAGAGGGCTTCGAAGAGGGATGAATTTTCGAGGTTCGCATCTAATTTGCCGTTACGAGCAACGGGAGTTTTGCGATCGAACGATTTTAAGACAAAGAGGTTTAGTATAACATAGACTCGATCCGACTAAACTGGACGACGTCATAGGATCGCACGTTAAGTTCGTCCGGAAAAATCGCTTTGTTAGCACATTGATGCCTCTGGTTGTATGTCTCTGGTGTTTGATTTGTTTAATTCAAAATTAACAAGTACTACTAACACGAGGGTTCCGATGTCTTGAATCTATGAACTTTCATGAAATGGTTCTTACTAGATTTCCCCATGATCGTTTGATGTACACAAACCGTGTATAATTACAACTGACCCTAGCATATTCAGTAAGTTATCATAATTTGTTCATTAGGGCTTTTAAATCTTATAGGAATGTCGCAATTGAATTTGGACGAGCAATTAATCACAATTATGAACCATTATAAGGGTTTTCGAAAATGTACCAAAACAAAGCTGGGTTCATTGATGCTTCCTCAATCTCTGAGGTCAGACTCCTCCCGTTTCCCCATTGTTCTTTTCTGTTGGACAGTCTCTTTTGAAATGTCCTAAACTTCCACAGAGGTAACAGGTTGGACTTGTCCCAACACTGGTAGTGGGAGTGATGAACTTGACTAGGGTTCTACAACCGCATGAGGTGTGTCCCTTCCTATTGCATCTGGTGCAATGCAGCACTCGACAGACCCCATGATGATGGTAGTTTCATTTTTTGCAGTGCATGAGATTTCCACAGTAGGGTATGGTTGGTGTGGGAATAACAGAGCTGACTGGGGTACTGACTGTCCTAATTCGTTGCCTCTCAGTAGATCTTTGGGTTGAACAAATCCCGTTTAACTTTCATTTTAGGATGTTAGGTGGGAGATTAGGCGTGTCCTTTCTAGTAGGCACTTGTTGTTGAGATTGGTTAACACCAAGATTCGGATTGCCATTCACACTTCCACCCATATTTGTGTTGTTAGAGTTAAGAACAACTAGGGCGGCTGTTACAGCTGCTGTGACTGTAGCTTGGAACGTAGCTGGGTCCATCTGGAGGATTGGTGTCTTACTGGTGGGTTGGTTACGTTTCTTCGGAGGCATGATCTGCTACATATCAAGGAAAGAAGATTGTGAGAAACAATAGTTGCCCCCGAATATATCCTAACTGTTCATCTATGCGTTGAGATTTCCCGTTAAGCTATTGGACTCTCTGTGATTCGACCCACATCCCCATGATGTGGTCTTAGCTATGATAGAAAAGATTTGAACACACAAAGTTCCAATATAATAAGTTTACGAACTCCTGGTTGCTCAGCTCATCGGGCTGTCTGAGTAACTCTCACATTTTTGTCGGCTTTTGACGATATGGAGATTTGGCTATAAGGGTAGTTCTGAGGATCAAGTCGATACGGGATTCAACTTGGCACTCGAAACAAATCCCTGGAATGTCTTTGGGGAAGACATCGGGAAAGTTGCAGACTTCGAAGATGCTCTCGAGCTCTTTATCTTCTTATGTCTCATTGTCAACATGAGCTAGGAATGCATAGCATTCCTTCCGCGGATGCTCCTAGACTTGACGTAGGAAATGATACGAAGGTTCGAAAAATCTTATCACTGAGACCAGTGAGGATTTCGTTGAAGGGTAGAATCGCTTTCCCCGAAGTAAGGGATATCAGCATGATTTGAGGTTTAACCATTTCGTGCCAATTAGGATATCGAAGCTGACACGAAATTGATGGGTACAGGAATAATCGTCTAAGTACATCTTATGATTCACATTTTGAGGATAAAACAGTGATGGGACCTTGATGAAGTTGCTTACTTTTCATGCTATCAATCTAAGGTACACTTTTGACATTGAAAATATTTAACTGAAATATGATAGTTGCCACTATTATCGATATCAAGATTACACATAGTTTGAAGAATTTGACCTAGGGGTAGGTCTACCACATACCAACAGAGGAACAATTTGACAACATAAAGAGCTAGCAAATCGATACTTGCAAGGCAAGAATGTCTAAGAGAAAGGAGCTACTTGGAACATAAATAGGGAAGCTACTCTTTAGACCAAAAGGAAAAACAAGTAGAATATTTCCTACTGGCGACGGGCACTTCTCGGGCGGAACCTTAGGTTAGTCAACTGGCGCTCCATTTCAAGTAGGAGACTCTCGTATACTGATTGACGTGCTCGGAGCTCCATGACTTCAGCTCGAGTTGCAGCTAGTTCTCGCTGTTGGGCTTCGTTGTCTCTCAAAATCCTCCCATAAGCAACCTCGAGACTACGAATACGGTTTGTGTTGGCATCCGAGTCTGCCTCAAGTTCCACAGTTCATTGAATAGCCGCCACGTTCATCTCGACATTGCGGGCTACTCGGCGGACTATGATGAGAAGGGCTCTATCTGTGGAACCTCCTCCGTCTACGTTGTAGAAGCGGTGATCCCCATTATACGGGCGGGGTTGGCCTTGTTCGTGAATCCACCTATCCAGGCTTCCGACCCACATAGGCATTGGGCTTTCGAGTACAAGCTGAGGGTTGGGATTTGGTATTGGGGCCACTGGGGCTAAGTTCTCAACTTCTGGTTCCGAGTCAGTCTCTTCAGGAAATGGTTTGGCAAAGCCAACATCAAAAGGGATTTCATGGTTTCCTGCTTGCTCTGGTTCGATCCATCCATCGTCTACTTGGTTAGGAAAGTACGGGTCGCCAGGAAGATGGAATCCAGCCATGCTATCTACACGAGGCGAGGGTAAAGGAATAGTTAATAGGCATCGAATCTATAATACTTCTAATGTATTATAGTCACATGATTGCTTCTCCTAGTTCAATCTCTGGTTCGGTCGTTATAGCACCCTAAAATACTCCTACAGTATTTTAATCCTTATGCTTGGTTCTAGAACTCTTCTGGTATCTAGGTAAGTTTTAGACTTGTTGCAACGCCATAGTTACTCCCGAGCACACGTTGGTCATGTCTCGAATGAATATAGTTGATCAGGCTATATTGACCCTAGACATGATTACATAACTGCCCAGGTTTAACCACAATGTCCAACATCCAAATAGTTTTGTTTTGTTCTACTCACGACACGGATTCTGATACTCGGGTATACTTATATACTTTTATAAAAATACTTTTATTTTCGAAAGTATACTTTTTAGTTTAGAGCACTTAGGCTCCTTTAATATTTATAGTGATATACCATGTAAGGTTCGGTATACTTAGTTTGCTATAAACAAGGGCTCTGATACCAATCTGTCACACCCCGAAACCGATGGCGGAAACGTTCCGGGGCGGAGGTGACGTCATGCATAGAATCACAACCAATGAATAACAGCAAGCATAGTAAACACAACCAGACATTGAATACATATGTGAAAAAGTTTTACATTTTTTTAATACATAGTTTTGTTCTTATTAAAGGTAAAATAGAAATTCACGACACTAACGCTTCGACTTCTCCGAACTCCTGGAAGTACCTGTCTACTAATTCCCTGAGAATACAAGCAGTTTGAAAGTCAGCATAAAGCTGGTGAGTTCATAAGCATTTAGTTTTGGTGGAAAAGTGTTCTTTGAATCCTTTTTGAAAAGTGTTCCTCAAGAAAATCCTATATTTTCTTATGAAAAGCGCATTTGAAAACCCATTCATTTCATGACTTCCAGGTTCGTACAGAACGTGTACAATCCAATGTGTCGTAGAATGAATATAAATATCCGTTGGTTGAAAAACAATCTGTTTTAAATAACCGGTTTATCCCGGGAAAATCCTGTATTTTCCCCTAAAGGTGGTTGGTTGGTTATCCGTTTTAAACTAAGGTTTGCAAGTATTTACCATACTCGTGTATATATATAAAAGTAGTTTTCTTTTAAAGATTTTGGTTACACCCAGAGATATATTTGTCTTAAAAGCTAAATAAAAGAAAACGTGATGAACTAAGTCCTGAAGGTATGATTAATACCCTCCAGTAATCTAATGGTTGTTACTTTGAGGTTAGTTCATTTGATTCATTATTACAAAGTAAATTCCTGTTATCTAGGTTTCGTAACCATAACTGACTGGACATGGCCGCAACAGCCGATATACTTAATGACTTTGTCACCCGCAGACCTATCGGTCCAACTGTAGCTAGCAGTGAGGTGCGGGATTGTTAGTCCTGTATAGATCTATACACAACAGCCATGCTCTCCCTACAAGAGATTCTGGTCACGAGTGCTAGTCCTCCACTCTGTTTATTGTGGTGAGTGTTAGCAAGGATATGTCTCAAACATAGCCTAACAAATTTACAAGTAATAACACCGAAAATCTTGTTTATGATTTGCATGGATCCTTTATAAAATAATACGTTTTACCATATGATTCACAAGTTCATTGTTCTAGTTTTGAAAACTGTTTCTACAAGTTGATTTCTTAATCGTTTGGTAAAACTATTTTCCGTGTCAAAAGTATGTTGAAATATGATTATCCTAAACAGAATAATAATATATTTTGAGCACAAGTTTCCTTGTACTTTTGCTTGTATCCCCCCCCCTTAAAACATAAAAATAACTCGGAAAAACGTAGGAGTATGAACTCACAGTTGTTTCGTGGAGTTGTTGACTGAAATGAAGATTCCCCAGTTGTTGCGCATGAAACTTAACGAAATCCGAGACTTGCTTGAATTGAAGAAATGGGTTTTCAGCCTTAGAACTCGAGTTGACGATCTTTGAAGATGGGTTTACAGTTTCTGAAAGGAGTTTACAGTTTCAGCAGGTGGCTGAGTTTACGGTCTTTGAAGCTCGGACCGTAAACTCGGAAAACGAGGTTTTGAATGCAGATTTTGATGCAAGAAGTGATTCCAGACACTCCAAAGTGCTCCAAAAGGTGTTCTTCGACATTTCCCGGAGTCTAAAGGCGTTTTTGTGAGTTTACGGTTGAAGAACTTAGAGAGAGAGAGAAGAGGAGAGAATATGGCCAGAAAATGTTCTAAAGAGAGTGGGGGTATCGTATTTATAGGGTGAAAAATGGGGTCCACTCTTCACTAACCATAAACAAAGTTTACGGTTGTAAACTAGTTTACGTTCGTAAATGATTTTACAACCGTAAACACGTTTACGGTCGTAATCCCATTTATACCAAAAACGTTTGATATCTCGAGATATTCGGGTTTTTGCGCGATTTTTGGTTCCGACTCGTTAATGGTTTAATTAAATATAATTAGATTATTTTATTAAACCAAAATTTTGATAGAAAAATTTATGAATTCGAAACTTTATTAACGGAAATCGCGTGACAGAAACGGACAAAGTTTCGGGTTGTCACAGTAAGTGTTCTTGAGAGGATTTGGAGAGAATGGAGATGAATATTGTAAGTGTGTGTGTGTCTTTGGGTTCGGCCGACAGCAAAAGAGAGAAGAGAAGAGAGATGTTTATGGGATTGTTACGTGGAGATATGAGACTTTGCATGGAAAACCTCCATGTACAAATGAGGTGGCACCCATACAAGTCAACTCTTCCTCTTGGATGGGCTTGGGCCGAGAATGGAGAGGGAAGAAAAGAAAATTTGGGCCTTGAATGCTTAAGTCCATTTTATAGTTAAGTTAGGTGATTTTTGGCCCAATAAAAATCAAAGAATGATTTTTATGACCTACTAGGGCTAATATAAATTTGTTTTGGTCCAATAAGGCCCATTAAAGTTAATCTAGTTTATTTTGGGTTCATTAGGCCCAAAAATGTTAAGTTTCGTGTATATAGGCCCAATTACGGCCCATTTGAGAGTTCTAGGTTCAAGATAGTTAAATTGGAAGCTTATTAGTCCATTAGGCCCAATAAGGAAATCCTAGTCCAAAGTGAACTAAAATTGGAATTTTTAAGGTTTCCAGTTCTGTGTTGACTACTTGTAGGGATAGAATGTAGTATCTGATGGAGTTTTGTTGTTATAGAATGAGCATCACGCATGCTTTCTTGTTATTGATTCATAGTGGTTATAAGTGTTGTGATTACAAGGCACCAAAATTTCTAGTTGTGACACGGTGAGGCGTATCAGTCATGATGAAGGTTCTGTGAGCGTACTAAATAGACTGTAGGTCGGTGGGGCATTCCAGCCAGGTTGAAGGCTCTTTATGCATGTTGTTTGTATTATGCTTATGTAATGTGTTGGTACCTTGTAGGAACTCATTAAGCGTTCGCTTACAGTTTTGGGTTATGTTTCAGGTACCTTGGATGATCGCGGGAAGGCGAAGGCATGACCATACATATCCACATGTTTTTGACTTATGATTTTGGGAGACTTTGATGTTAAACATGTTTTGAGAACTTTGATTTTAAACAACTTGCGAAATTGCTTGGTTTTAAAAAGTTTAAATTTCTTGTTATTTTTATGAGCGTTACAAGTTGGTATCAGAGCCTTGGTTTGAGTGAATTGGAGGAACACTCGTGTGAATCCAATCTCAAACTAAGGAAAAAGATTTCAAAAAAATCATAAGCCAGCTTTGTCAGAGGATCAAGTCAGGGATATCTGATATAGGCATATTTAGTCACATAATTTATGCATCATCTTAATACTTTATGTTGTTTTTGTCTTAAATATTGAACAAAAGGTACTTCATTAGTTTAAAAGTTCATTCTCAGCAACAAAGACATGCTCAGACGGAAAAGGAAGCAGAATTGGCGATTGGAAGCTTGGATCTTGGATCTTGAAGAAAGAAGATGAAATGGAAGAAGTACACGTCGTGTTACCCTCATCAACATGGCGTGTTGTATTGAAAAATCCCGATAAAATAGTGCCATCTCATACACACGTTTTTAATAATCCACACGGCGTGTTGAGTCTATGAACACGACGTGTTGCGCTTATTTTCAGAATCTATTTGAGGATCATTTCTGTTCAAAACCCTAAAGATTGCTTGGAGTTTTTATCGAATTTTGGAGGCCAGAGACATCCCTAGAAGCTGTAGATTTCAGAATTCGACTAGAGGCTTTGAATTTAAGAGATCTAAGGCAATAATCATTAGTAACTTACTTAATTCCTTTGTTTACATTATATTTGCATTGATGAATTTCGTTTTTATGCTTGTTTCTGCTAAAGTCATGGGCTAAACACCCTACTTTTGTTTAGAATAGAGGATCTTATGATTATGGTTTGATTTAGTGGCTTTGGATTATATTGATTTGATTATTTATCATGTTAAGCTTGTTAAAACAACCTTATGTGTTAATGACAATTATTTTTCGTTGATTATGAGTTATTGAGATTGCATGAACATCTTTCTTGATTGCTAACCTCTTATGATTTTGTGAAAACAAGATTATAAGCCTAGTGTTGTGAACATAAGTAAGTTAATGTGTGAGCTATATATGATGACCAACCATATATAAGTTAATTGAACCAACCAATTTAATTAACTACTATTACAAGTCTTTCTTGATTCGAATTAAACACTAGTAAACTCTTCAATTTAATCACTTGATCACTGCTTGAATTGATTTATTTGCTAAAGGATTAGTAATAGAGAACATAAACCTAATCACATTAGAAATCTATAATTGATGATATATTCGTTGCACTTGCCACGAACCATAGGAATAATTGAATAGAATCTAAACAGACGTGTCTTTAATATTATTGAATCTATTTATCTTTTGTTCCTCTTTCTAGTCATTAATTGTTCTTGCTAAGTGTTTAAGAAATTGCTTAAGTTTCTAATCTTGTAAAACTAGAGAAAAACCCCTCATTAATTCATTGTTTAAATTAGATAATATTAGTAGTAACTTTAATTGTTTATCGTTCCCTATGTTTGATACCCTACTTACCTTCACTAAACTGTTGATTGATAGGTACACTGCCTACCGTGTGTTTGATTTTGTGTTTAAGTTAGTTAAGATTAAAACTAGTACGTTGCACACGTATCAAGATCCTTTAGGAGGAGGTTGTTTCCCTATTTCAGGTATAGATCTCGGAGATGTTTAGGTTTATTAAGACCATTATGGTGGAGTACTTTGATGAACGTTACACTGCATTGTCTGAGGCTGCTGCTGCAACCACCATAACCGTTGTTGCTACTGGGATTGGTGATAGGAGAGCCTTTTAGTATAGGGACATCGACAATACGAAGCCCTCAACATTTGATGGAGTGCCATATCAGATCATAGCCATGAGGTGTTTGTCTAACAACTAGGGATGTTTCTTCACTTGCTCTTGCCCAGCTGACCAGAAGGTCAGGTGTGCTCTAAACCTTCTAGGGTCCGAAGCGAAGGATTAGTGGAGACTTGTTACTATCATGTATTCTTTTAAGCAGAGAACTATTGTGACTTGGGATCAGTTCTTGAAGATTTTCTGTTCTAGATATGTGCCACTGGTGGAGCATGATAGGTTGGCCTAGGAGTACTTGGAATTGAGACAGGGGACTGAGTTGGTAACGGAGATCACCAAGATGTTCACGGAGAGGGCCATGTTTTATCCTAAGTTTGTTGTGTCTAAGCAAACTCAGATGACCTGTTACCTAAGCATGATCAAGACGGATATCATGCAGTTTTTATCCACTCAACGTTATGGTTAATTGTTGGAGTTACAAGCGGTTGCCAAGCGGCATGAGATTGAGATGGAGCACTATTCGAGAGAGCAGATATTGGCCTCAGTGCACTCGCAGCCTGTGCCGAAGCAGTTCAAGGCCGCTTATACTATATTTGGAGGGTAAAGGGGCCGCACTTTTAGGAAGTGCGGAAAGGTACATGAGGGGGTCTGTCGATCAGGTGGTGTATGCCACAAAGGTGGCAATGAGGGGCACTATGCGAGGGATTGCCGCTAGCCGGCCCAAGTTCCAAGTTCCAGGATTTGCTATCACTATGATCAGGTTGGTCATGTGAAGGTCAGCTATCCATTGTTCGCCGCCAAGCTGGCATAGTCCCCGACGCCAGCTACTTTGAGGATCACCGATGGGTGCCAGGGGATGGTAGAGCCCCCGAGGAATCGGGGTCATGCGTTTCAACTCACTATCGATGAGGCCAGAGGAGATCCATATGTTGTCACTAGTATGTTCTATTTATTATTCTATTGATTATTTTTTATGTTATGCTCATATATATGCCCCTAAAAGGTACATTCTTAGTGAACTCTTTGCCTGCTCTGGTGTTATTTGACTCGGGTGCGAGTCGGTCTTTTGTATCTCGATCATTTAGTAGGGAGTTTAATACGGCTACTGGGGAGTTAGAGTGTCCGTTGCGAGTTTCCATCGCTAACAAACACGGGGTTTCTGCATCCGCAGTGTATCAGGGTCGTATATTAGAGATCTTTGAGGTGCCTTATCCGATTGATCCGATCCATGTCCCCATGGGGGAAGTATGCGTGATAGTGGGTACGGACTGGTTGAGCAGGTTTGGTACCATGATTGATTATGAGGGCTAACGAGTGGTTGTTCGAACCCTAAGTAGGGGAGAACTGGTTATTTATGGAGAGGGCACCAGGGTTGGTTCTGGGTTTTATTTGGTGGCCAGAGCTCTTCAGTATATTCAGCACGAGTGTGTGGGTTACTTGGCTTTTGTGGTTGATACTCAAGTTGGGGATCAGATTTCAGTTTTAGAGGTTTTAGTTGTCAGGGAGTTTGCTAATGTGTTCCAGGAGGAGTTACCCGGTGTGCCTTCGGAGAGGCAGGTTGAGTTTTGGATTAAGCTTGTGCCAGGTGGGGACCCGATTTCCAATGTGTTGTATCGTTTGGCACCACCAGAGATACAGGAGTTGTCATCTCAACTTCAGGAGCTGCTAGGCAAGTAGCTCATCAGACCGAGCAAGTTTTCGTGGGGAGCGTCGATACTGTTCTTTAAGAAGTTGGATGGTTCACACTGGGTGTGCCTTGATTACCGGGAGTTGAACAAGTTAATAGTGGATAACCGTTATCCCTTTCCACGGTTTGATGACCTCTTCGATCAGTGTCAGGGTGCATCTTGGTTCTCCAAGATAGATTTGAGTTCTAGGTATCATCAAGTGAGAGTGAGAGACAAGGACATGGAGAAGGCCGCATTCCGAACTCTTTATAGGCATTACGATTTTGTGGTGATTCCATTTGGGCTCAACAATGCACTTTTTGTATTTATGGATCTCATGAATCGGGTATGCAGGTTGATGCTTGACCGATCTATTATCGTGCTCATTGATGAAATCTTGGCGTGTTCCAAGAGTAAAGAGCAACATGAGGAGCAGCTTTCGAGAGCTTACGGGAGTTTTGAGGCGAGAACAGCTTTATGCCAAGTTCTCTAAGTGTGAGTTTTGTGTATGACGGGTCCAATTCCTTAGGCATCTCGTTAACTAGGATGGGATTTTGGTCGATCCAGCCAAGATCGAGGTTGTAATGTGGTGAGAGGTTCTGAAATCTACCTTAGAGATCAGGATTTTCTTCGGTTTGGCAGCATACTATCGGAGATTTATTCAGGACTTCTCAAAGATTGCGATACCCCTCACTTTTCTGATGAGGAAGGGGGTAGATTTCCGATGGGGCCCTGAGCAGTAGTCGACATTTGAGACTCTTCGGTAGAGGTTAAGTGAGGCCCCAATATTGACCCTCCCACAGGGGGTCGAGGATTTTGTGGTATTCTATGATAAATCCATCACTAGTTTAGGGGCAGTTCTTATGCAGGTAGGACGAGTGATTGATTATGCATTGCAGCAGCTGAAGCTGCATGAGACGCGATATCCCATGCAAGATTTGGAGTTGGGGGCAGTGGTGTTTTCCATAAACATTTGGAGGCATTACCTTTATGGGGTCTGTTATACACTCTATATGGATCACAAGAGTTTGAGATATTTGATGGATTAGTCGAACCTAAACATGAGGCAAAGCAGGTGGCTGGACGTAGTTAAGGATTTTGACTAGAAGATCATTTACCATCTGAGTAAAGCGCATGTGGTAGCGGATGTGTTCACCCACAAGTCGGTTGGGTCTTCAGTTGGGAAGGTGTGTAGGTGGATATCAGTTGATTCCCTGCTTTTGGGATTGATTAGGGAAGCTCAGGCCGAGGAAGTTCTGAAGGAGAAGTGGAAACAAGAAAGGATCATGGTGAGATCGAGTAGTTTATCACGGATAGTCAAAGCTTGTTGACTTGGTGTGGTAGGGTATGGGTTCCAGTTTATGGTGGGGTCAGGCAGATTGTGTTAGAAGAGGCTCATAAGTCTCGCTTTTCTTTACACCTAGGGGCCACTAAGATGTATCGGGATTTGAGATTGGGTTATTATTAGTCGTGTATGGAGATGGAGATAGTCTGGTATGTCGAGAGGTGCTTGACCTACATGATGGTCAAGGCCTCTAGAGGTTCTCATGTGGAAATGGGAGCAGATCTCTATGGATTTTATCACCAAGTTTCCGAAGACGGAGAATGGATTTGATGCTCTATGGGTCATCGTGGATTGATTGACCAATAATGCTCACTTTTTTGGCTATTCGGGAGAGCTCTTCGGCTGAAAACTTGGCCAATATGTATGTTCGGGAGATCGTCTCTCTTCATGGGGTTCTGGTCTCAATTTTCTTAGACCGTGATGTTCGGTTCACCTTCCGTTTCTGGTAGAAGTTCCACGAGGAACTGGGCACGAGGTTGCATTTCAGCACTGCATATCATCCGCAGACCGAAGGCCAGAGTGAACGGACGGTACAGACCCTTACGGATATGTTGTGGACTTGTGTTATTTATTTTAGCGGGAGTTGGGACTCCTACCTACCTCTTGCGGAGTTCCTCTACAACAGTAGTTATCACTCCAATATTGGTGCGCCGCCTTTTGAGCTCTTGTATGGTTGGAGGTGTCGTACCCCGGTTTGTTGGGGTGTGGTTGCTCGTAGGGTCATGGGAAGGACTGAAGTAGTCCTTCAGACCATGGATCTTATTCAACTGATCAGGTAGAGACTGGAGACAGCTCAAAGTTGGCAAAAAAGCTATGCCGACCGGCACCGATCCGAGTTGGATTTTCAGGCCGGTGATATGGTATTACTGAAGGTATCGCCTTGGAAAGGTATGATACGCTTCAGGAATAAGGGGAAGTTGGTCCCCTGGTATATTGGACCGTTTTGAGTGATTTACAGGGTTGGCAAGGTAGCTTACAGGTTAGATCTACCTGAGGAGTTCAGTCAGATTCAGAACACTTTCCATGGTTCACAATTGCGAAAATGCAAATTGGATGACGAGGCAATGGTTTCCTTGGATGATATTCAAGCCAATGAGCGCCTGAACTATGTTAAGAGACAAGTAGCTATTCTAAAAAGGAAGATGAAGTTCCTACATAACAAGGATATACCTTTGGTAAAGGTACAATGTCAGCATCAGAGAGGCTCCAAGTGGACCTGGGAGCCGGAGGTTAACATACGAGAGCATTATCCTGAGTTATTCGTCGCAACAAACTTTGAGGAGGAAGTCTAGATCAAGTGGGGGAGAATTGTTACATCCCGATAATAAAGTACTTATAATTTCAACCCTATAATCTAATTATGTTGAATTTTGGTCCTTAAGTTCAAGAAAGTGTGCAAATAAGCCCTAATGGCATTGTTGTAATATTGTCCTTGGGATTACGCCATGTGTACATGGTGTATGCAGAGCGTACTAGGGTGTGCCCTAGTACACGGGGTATACATCAATTTACGTTGGGCGTACTTTCTAGATGTGGAAACCATAATTTTTAGGGTGTGACTCGTATTTAAGTACTCTTATGGCCTCATTTCATCCACCTTATCTGCCTCCATCCCTCTTATACATCTTTGCCACCCTAGTTTCACCTTGAGGAGCCTTTTCAAGCTTAGAGTGTGTATTTTGGTGCCTTAGAAAAAGAATTAAGGAAGCTAGGCTCATCTTAAAGGACAGGCACACTTGGATCTAGGGTTTCTACATCATTTGCAACCTTCCTAAGGTATAAAGCTTGCAACTTTATGCATCTAGCATATAGATCTAGTTTTGAATGTCTTTATGGAGCTTTTTGGTCTCTAAAGGTTAGATCTTGAACATCGTATGTTCTTGACCTTTAAGTTGTCCTTTTAGTGTAACGACCCGTCTCCGGTATGTTGTTTCCATATTATTTATTTAAGAAGTTTTCTAGAGGGACTCGGCGAGTCTATAGCCTGACTCGCCGAGTAGAGACGGGATTTCGAGCACGTGTAAGTTAGCGACTCGACGAGTCCATATTCGGGACTCGGCGAGTCCGCCTGCCAGGATGAAACCCTAAATCCCTGGGTTTGCTCACTATTTAAGCAATGTTATGTGCCCCAACTCGCCTCCTTCACCCTCAGAGAGCTTGTGAGAAACCCTAAATCATTCCTTGTGTGATTAAAGTGTTTTTGGTGTGAAATCTTGAAGGATTGAAGAGGAGAAAGAAGAAAGGACCCAAAAGAGGAAGTGTAGAGAAAAGATCCAAGGCCAAGTCAGAGTTTATTGAGGTGTGTTTCGGAATTTCTCTGTTTGATGCTTAAAATCTCCATTAGAACACCTCTAAGGCTAGTTTAATGCATTTCCAAGCTTATTAATTGTATGGATGCCTTATTGGTTCGAGTTATCCCCAGATCTATTCATTTAGGAGCTTTAGAGCCCAGATCTATTGCCTTTTTTGAAGTTGTCTTGCATGAGAACCCTAGATCTAGCCTTATTATGCCTTTTGAGCCTTTTAATCTTCATGAATGCTTATGGGCACGTAAAGATAGAATCTTTACGTGTTAATCGAGCATAAGAATCCCAGATCTACAAGTTATATGCATTGGATTCAAGCAGAATCGAGTTTTTAGTAATTGCATGCATGTGACTCGGCGAGTCGAGTCGCGAGTCCCCGATCCTTCCCCTTTGAGTGATTCCGAGTGGAGACCAGTGAGTATGGAATGGACTCAGTGTGTCGGAGGTTAGACTGTGACAACCCGATATTTCGAGACAATGTAATGTAAAACCGATCAAATCTAGATCAAAATATAATTTTCCTAAAATCTTATTTGGGTTAATTAAAGTAGTGGGAATCGTATCAAGGTTTTCGTACATATAAAGAACCCTAAAATCTGACTTCGGATGAAGAAGCTATGAATTTTTGAAGAAATTCTTTAAACACGTCATTTTAATAAATAAATAATAAAAATAATTTCGGAATTTGCCAACGGAATCTAAACGAAAGTTGTAGATCTTGGTCTCACCTTCGCGTGGATATAAAGAACGTCAAAAACGGAGTTCGTATGAGGGAGATATGAACTTTTGAAGTTTATTTAAAATAAATATAAATTTAATTATAAACTCCGGGTATTATCCGAAGGGGAGTCATCGGATAGGACCGAAGTACGCCCTGCGTACCTTCGTACGCCCCGCATACTCAGATCAAGGGCCTCGGATCGTCCACGTCGCCCTATCCGAGGTTTCCGACCCGTCCGACCGACCCGTCCGACCCCCCGTCCCGTCCGACCCGCCTCCCCACCGACCCGTCCCATCCGAAGCCGAGGCAGTCGAGGCTTCGGTCATGCATGACGTACGCGTACGCGCTGCGTACGAGCGTACGCCCCACGTACCGAGGCGGTTCAGCCTTCCTATAAATAGAATGCGAGGCTTTCCGGAAATTTTGCTCACTTCTCTCTTTTCTCTCACAATCTTGCCTCGATTTTCATGCCCGTTCAAACCCGAAGCTCTGGTCTTTTTGCTCAAGTCCTGAGGGTCGATTTTACTCCCGAAATTCCCAAGAATCCCGAGAAAAATCCATTTCCCGAGACGAAACTCTGCCCGGTTTTCAATCTCGCTTTCCTCAATCAATCAAGTGAGTTCATACCCCTTAATTTACCTTTTAAATGTTCTATAAATTCTTTTATATGCTTTCAAGGGGGGATACAAGTTAAATACTTATAGTTATTGCTTCAATCACATGTGATTGCATTAATCACATGTGATTAATAACTAGGGAAACCAGTGATTTTATCACTATTCAAACTGTCTATCAAACTGTTTTACTTCAAAATGTTTTCCAAACCCATTTACTTTTCAAATTTATACTACAACTATGATTTGAACAAATGTTCCTTATACTTAAACTGTTTTAACCAACCCTACCCCTTCAAATTGTTTTATAGATTGACATCAAGTCGATCTTTCTTTAAAAATAATACTTATGTTTCAAATGTCTTATAAAAACTTATTTATGCTTTTATATTATAAATTGCATGCCCATATATGTATAGATGTATAAATAATGTTAAAAGGGCTTAGGAAGGCCATCCACCCTATTTCCTTTTTCTCGGTTTCGATGTGGTCTGGTGGGATCTCGGGTGACCATGCGAAGGTCGTTTCAATATTAATTATATATCCATTATACATATATAGACATAAAAGTACTTCCATATTCATATGTACTAGCCACACCATTAGTAAGTTACCATCGGGGTAACACAGAATCATACTATTACAACTGCTAGATCAATGAGTCAGTTCATTCATGAGTCTATACTAGGAAGAGAATATATGCAACTATACTATGAGAACATATATACTAGGACGAGAAACATTTCATCACATATGCAAGAATACGACAACAAATGTGATCCACTGTATCAGATCATGCCTTAAATGTCATGGCCCGAGTTGTAGCCAGAATTCTCTTGGAGGGAGAGCGTTGAGTTTGCGTATAGATCTATACTGGATTGGCTATCCTACACCTTGCTGCTAGCTACAGCCGGACCTGCAGGTCTGCGGGTGCCAAACGTCCTTCCGTTATTACGACCGTTCTTTATGTCGTTGTTATCAGTCGATAGTATGGTGCAATTATCACATTATACCTTAATATAAATCCGGTTTAAGGTAATTAGTACAGCAGTAGTCACTATAAAACTAAGCTACAGTACTACAATGATTTACCCATTACATATTTTTAGTGATAACCTCACTTGAATTTTAATATACAAACTATATTTTGTTAAAAGATAGTTGCACTTGGGAAATTACACACTTTTACAACAAGCGAACATACAAAACAGTTAAAGCCTTGGTAGAAGGCTACTATTTTAGAAAATATGGTTTTTTCTGAGAGATTCAAACTTTTACAAACACTTACATACATGAACTTATATTTGAGACATGTTCAAATGTTTTTGATAAATAAACACCGACATTAAAATACTTATGGACTCACCAGCTTAATGCTGATAAACTCTTTCAAAATAACTTGTATTCTCAGGTCATCAGTAGACAGGTACCGATGCCAGCGTTTGAGATGATGGAGCGCACTCAAGACTCATCATATTATTATTTTGATTTACGTTATATTTTTGGTGTCTAAAACTGTACAGAACACGCTTGTATTAAAAATATATATTTAATGCAATGGATGATGTTGTTTGCTTATTTACATTTACTGTGTTGTGATTACCTTACATGACGTCATCCGCCCCAGAACGTTTCCGCCGTTCTTGGTTTTGGGGTGTGACATAGACTCAGTAATTGAAGGACTCGGCGAGTTGTTCATACAACTCGGCGAGTCTAAGGCAATCTTCATAATTTCAAGAACAACTCGTCGAGTTGTTCATACAACTCGGCGAGTCGGATGCAGATAGTCTAAGTTTTAGAATCAAATGGGAACTCGTTGAGTTAAAGCCATACTCGACGAGTAGCAGCAAGCAGGGTTAAGAAATGAGAGTAGGGACTCGGCGAGTTGGCGAACTAACTCGGCGAGTTGGCAGCCTAACTCGGCGAGTCAGGTCAACTGTAAGTGACTTTGACCAGAAGAGTTGACCTTGACTAGGGGAGTTGACTATAGCCAGGGGTAAAAGAGTCGTTTTACCCCAATGCAGTTATTAGTATTTTGATTGAGTGTATTTGTGGAATTGTAACCGGGGAGATACCGAAGCCGCAGCAGATAGCTTCCAGAGCCATACACTCAGCAGCCAGATCATGAGGTGAGTTTCCTTCCAATAGGAACGGGTCTAAAGCCACAATGCCGGCCCGTATAGCTAGTAGTAGTTTCTGGACTTCGGTCTGATGCAAATTTTATTATGTTTGAAGCCTTCGTGGCTCAGGTAGGATTATGTGTTCCGGGTTACATCCCGATGCAGTATGGTATTTATGTGTTCATGCTAGTTGATATGTTTGTGCTATGCTATGATCAGTAGTTCCGGACTTCTGTCCGATGCAGTCAGTTTCGAACTATGGTCCGATGCAGTTAGTTCCGGACTTCGGTCCGATGCAGGAGGCAAGGCCTCAGTACTTCCGGACTTCGGTCCGATGCAGAGGGCAAGGCCCTGGCTAGTTCCGGACTTTGGTCTGATGCAGTTTCTGGACTTCGGTCCGATGCAGTGGGCAAGGCCCAGTATGTGTTTATATGTATTGTATGGTATGTGGTAATTTGGGGGAGCTCACTAAGCTTCGTGCTTACAGTTTCAGTTTTGGTTTCAGGTGCTTCTGCAAGTAATGGGAAGAGCTCGGGATGATGGCATCGCACACACCACAGCTTTAGTTTTTGTCCTGGGAGTTGATTTAGTTTCTTTGATATGTTTTTGATACAGTTGTGACACAGTTTTCTCATAGTATTTTATTATGGTTTTGAAATACGCAACGTATGGTTTTATCATGTGATACTCAGTTTTATGATCTTTGTGATATTATTTTAGTACTTTTAGTAATTTAAAAAAAAAATTCGGGTCGTATTTTTGGGATGTTTCAAGTTGGTATCAGAGCCTTGGTTTGAGGGATTCGAGCGCACTCCCGAGTGTGTCTGAACTCAAACTAAGGAAGTGGTAAAAAGTTTTTAAAAAAGAAAAGAGTTTTAGAAAAGCAAAAAGAATTTTTAGAAAGAAAAGAACTTTGAAAAGAGAAAAAGGGTGTGGTGCATGCAATCAGCCGAGCTCAAGTAAGTACTCCCAAGTTACCCATACAAGTTTTTATTATGACCAATTGTTTTAGTTTCAGCAGAACAGCATGCTAGAATAGGACTAAGGATCTAGGAGGATGCCTTATGTGCCTGCCTTGTGTGTTCCAGCTTTATGAGATTTGCATGCTAGTATTGAGTAGACAATAGTAGGATAGCCTATTAGGGTTATGCCTGATAGTATGAGCTTAGCATTGTATGCTAGTATAGTATCTAGTTATGAGAATAGATTTGCTTGAATAAATTTCCTGTATCCGAATGCTGCTTGCTTTGTGCTTTGTGGGACTCTGAGTGATGGGAGTTAGCCATTAGGTGAATACGTCACATCACATGCGATTAGGGTTGAATAATCTCAGAGTGTTAGATTTGGCCCTATTGCACAACTCTTGTTTGAGTCTAACCGTTGTAGGGACGAGTCTTTTACTCGAAGGATTATCTGAGCCTCATTACATGTGATGGTGTTCAGGTAATGACTAATTAGCATTACAAGGAGACCTTCAGCAGCTGAGGACTGTTTTGAATGAAGTTAGAGGTTTCCCCTAGGCAAGCCTAGGATGAGAGTAGCAGTGATCAGTAGTAGTAGAAGTGACTTGGTGGAGTCAAGGCAGTTCGTGAGGAAAGTACGGATAGATGTGGAAGGTAGTATGGGCCCGTACTACTGAGCAGAGGATCCGTACTCAAATCAAGGAAGGCCGAGACAAGATCTGGAAACTAGTATTGGTATCAGTGATCCCTTGAGATATTTCAATTTTCTGATGTTGCTATGATTTGTTTCAGAATGGTAGTTTTGCGTTCGAGGCCAGCAGTCGGCAGTTCAGGTGCCGGAGGGGGATCAGGACCAGGCCCGGAGGCCGGGCAGTTAGGTGAGCAGACCAGAGAGTTCCTTTCTTCGGAGGTTACTCGTATCATACTGGAGCAGACTCTTGTGATCTTCGGTTTGATCAAGGAGGGTATTCTAGAGCTGATGGATGAGAGATTGGGCACCTTCCGTGCCGAGATGGCGGCCATGATGGGGTCGCGCACACTTACGTTCAGGGAGTTCAGGGCATGTGGAGCTCCAGATTACCATGGGGCTCGGGACCCCATAGCGAGTACTAGATGGTTGGCGGATGTGGCCAACGCTTTCCGCACGAGCAGGTGTCCCGAGGGGGACAAGGTTAGATTGGCGTCCTATCTTCTGAAGGACAGGGCACGGGATTGGTGGGAGGAGGTCGGACATACCATTGGAGATGATGCAGCGTTAGATGCCATGACCTGGGCTGATTTCTCCACCAGGTTCAGGGCGGAGTTTGCACCGGTTATCGAGGTGCAGCAGTTAGCTAGGGAGTTTCAGGACCTCACCCAGACTACGGAGACCGTGGCGGAGATCACCGCCAAGTTCAGGGAGAGGGCTCTTCTCGTTCCTCAGTATGCAGCCGATGAGGAAATGAAGAAGGCCCGTTATCTTGAGATGCTGCGGAGCGATATCCGCCAGTTTGTGAGCCGGTCCAGCTGTAAAACGCTGGATGACATGATTGCTAGGGAGAGGGAGAGGGAGATTGACCTTGAGATGGAGAAGAAGTGGAAACCGGAGGCGGTTTCGGGTCGAACAGTTCGGGCAAAAAGCCCAAGGTTTCAGATCCCAGATCCCGGAGTCAGCAGAGCCACAGTCGTTGTGGCAAGTGTGGGAGATTACACGATGCGGTGTGCAAGGCAGGGAGTTCCGGTTGCTACAAGTGCGGTCGGACTGGGCATTTAAGCAGGGATTGTACGACTCCTGCTACCGCTATTGCAGCATCAGATCTGATTTGCTTTCAGTGCAATCAAAGGGGACATAAAAAGTCCCAGTGTCTGAGTTTAGCTGCAGCGGGGAAGGTGGTTGCACCTGCCCCTGCTACTTTGAGGATTACTGATAGCCGGCAGGGCCGAGCAGAGGCACCAGTGGCAAAGAGTAGAGCTTTTCAGATGACAGCAGAGGAGGCATGAGCGACTCCTGATGTGGTGACGGGTATGTATCTTCCCTTCATCTCTATATTATTATTGATTTTTGCTTATGGTTATATGTTTTGTATAGGGTCGTTCTCTGTGAACGGCATTTCCGCTACAGTATTATTTGATTCGGGGGCTACCCGATCGTTTGTATCGCTAGCGCTTAGCAAGTGATTTAGCAGAGCTCCAGAGGAGCTGGATTGTCCACTAGAGGTCGAGATAGCAGATGACAAGACCGTGAGAGTCGCCAGAGTGCATAGAGGATGTTCTCTTCAGTTGTTCGACGAGCAGTTCTCGGTGGATTTGGTCCCTATTCCCCTGCGAGGGAATAAGGTTATAGTAGGCATGGACTGGTTGAGTCCAAACGAGGAGTGATAGATTGCGAGTTACAGCTAGTGAGGGTTCGCACTCCCAGTGGGGGAGAGTTAGTGATTCAGGGCGAGAGGCCACAGCTTGGACCAGCTTTTTGTTCAGCCGCGAGGGCGAGGCGCTATTTTCAGCAGGGTTGCGCCGGTTACGTAGCTTATGTCTTGGATGCCCGGGAGAAGGGCAAGACGACAGTTGACGATGTTCCGGTAATGCGAGACTTTCCGGATGTATTCCCGGAGGATTTACCGGGAATACCTCCTGAGAGGCAGGTCGAGTTTGGGATCGACCTAATTCCAGGTGCGGCTCCGATAGCCAGGGCACCGTACCGGTTAGCTCCCCCTGAGATGCAGGAGTTGTCTACGCAGCTGCAGGAGTTGCTAGACAAGGGTTTCATTCGGCCGAGTAGTTCACCTTGGGGAGCGCCGATCCTGTTTGTGAAGAAGAAGGATGGGTCGCACCGTATGTGCATTGACTACCGGGAGCTGAATAAGGTAACGATGAAGAACCGTTACCCCCTCCCGAGGATAGATGATTTGTTTGATCAGCTTCATGGGACGTCTTGGTTCTCCAAGATTGATTTACGCTCCGGATACCACCAGATGCGAGTTAGAGGCGAAGATGTGCAGAAGACTGCTTTCAGGACCCGTTATAGTTATTACGAGTTCGTGGTGATGCCTTTTGGGCTCACTAACGCTCCAGCCGTGTTGATGGATCTCATGAATCGTGTGTGCAGGCCGATGCTGGATCGGTCTGTGATAGTATTCATAGATGATATCTTGGTGTATTCCAAGACTCAGGAGCAGCATGAGGAGCACCTAAGGGAGGTGCTAGAAGTTTTGAGAAGGGAGAGACTTTTCACGAAGTTCTCCAAGTGCGAGTTCTGGTTGCGCGAGGTGCAGTTCCTTGGACACCTCGTCAACCAGAAGGGTATTTTGGTAGATCCGGCCAAGATAGAGGCCGTGATGCAGTGGGAGGTCCCGAAGTCTCCATCCGAGATTCGTAGCTTCCTAGGTTTGGTAGGGTCTTACAGGAGATTCATTCAGGATTTCTCCAAGATAGCAGTACCGCTCACCTGACTGACCAAGAAGTTGGTGGTGTTTCGTTGGGGGCCTGAGCAGCAGGCGGCGTTCGAGACCCTCAGGCAGAGATTGTGCAAGGCTCCGATCCTTACCTTGCCAGAAGGAGTAGAAGATTTTGTAGTCTACTGTGATGCCTCAATCACAGGTATGGGAGTAGTATTGATGCAGCGAGGCCATGTGATAGCTTACGCCTCGAGACAGTTGAAGCCTCACGAGGCTAACTATCCTACCCATGATTTAGAGCTGCGGGCGGTTGTGTTTGCCCTCATGATTTGGAGACATTATCTTTATGGGGTCCGTTGTACTATCTACACGGATCACAAGAGTTTGAGATACCTTATGGATCAGCCGAGTCTAAACATGAGGCAGAGGAGGTGGTTGGATGTGCCGAAGGATTATGATTGTGAAATCCTTTACCATCCAGGGAAGGCCAACGTAGTGGCCGACGCCTTGAGCCGAAAGGTGACAGCAGCCCCTATCAGAGACTTATGTCTGAGGATGATAGTGATTACTCCGTTGTTGGAACGGATCAGGGAGGCTCAGGTTGAGGGCCTCAAAGAGGAGAGGCAGAAGTGTAAGAGGATAGTGGGCCGAGTAGCTTCGTTTGATTATGATAGTCGGGGGTTGTTGACCCTTCATGGGAGAGTGTGGGTACCGTACGGGGGCGGAGTACGGCAGGTGTTGATGGACGAGGCTCATAAGTCTCGATTTTCCATCCACCCATGGGCAACGAAGATGTATAGAGATCTTCAGCCCAATTATTGGTGGCCCTGCATGAAGCGGGATGTCGCCTGGTATGTTGAGAGGTGCTTGACCTGCAGGAAGGTCAAGGCGGAGCACCAGAGGCCTCACGGCAAGATGCAGCCGTTAGACATTCTCGTGTGGAAATGGGAGGACATCACCATGGATTTTATCACCAAGCTTCCCAGGACCGCACGTGGGGTAGATTCGATTTGGGTAGTAGTGGATCGGTTGACGAAGAGTACTCATTTCATACCAATCCAGGAGAGCATATCGGCGGAAAAGCTAGCAGATATCTATGTGTGGGAGATAGTTGCACGTCATGGAGTGCCGGTATCGGTGGTGTCAGACCGAGACATCCGTTTTACATCCAGATTCTGGAATCGGTTTCATGAAGAGATGGGTACTCGTCTCCATTTCAGCACCGCTTTCCACCCTTAGACGGACGGGCAGAGTGAGAGGACGATTCAGACTCTCGAGGACATGCTCCGGGCATGTGTCCTAGACTTCGGTGGCAGTTGGGATACGTATCTTCCGTTAGCGGAATTTTCGTATAATAACAGTTACCATGCGAGCATTGATCGACCTCCCTTTGAGATGCTTTATGGGAGGAAGTGCAGGACCCCAATTTGTTGGGGCGAGGTCGGTCAGCGAGTCATTGGGAGCACGGAGGTGGTGCTCAAGACGACCGAGTTGATTCATTGGATTCATAGTAGACTGCAGACTGCGCAGAGTCGGCAGAAGAGCTACGCCGACAGGAGGCTTTCAGACTTGGAGTTCCGGGTAGGCGACATGGTTCTTCTGAAGGTCTCCCCTTGGAAGGGTGTCATCAGGTTTCGGAAGAGGGGCAAGCTGGGCCCCAGAATGGTTGTGATAGGTTAACAAGTCTAAAAACTTACCAACCATACTACAAGAAGATCAGTAGAATTTAAGCTAAAAATACTATAGGTGTATTTTGTACTACTAGTTACATGTATACTACATTCTTAGACCTCCCTTCTCGCGTAGATCAAATGGCTAGATTCCATCACGGCGACCCGTACTTTCCAAATGAAGGCAATACCGGGTGGATCGATGAAGAGCCCGAGGTTGAGCATCCAATCCCTTTGGATGATCACCTCGCAGAAGACTTTTCTGATGGATCCTACTCCGAGCCTGAAGTCAACAACCCTCGACTAGCTTTTACGGGTCCTACTCCCTTGTGGGCAAAAAACTTGAATCACTGGAGTGATGGATAGGGTCAACCCTTACCATACTTTGGGGACCGAAGCTTTTGCAACGTCAACGATGGGGGCTCTGCTGACCGAGCTCTGCCTGTCATTATCCACAGAATAGCTCGTAAAGTCGAGCAAGGTCGAGCAGCCATCGACCGGGTCATAAAGTTTGATGCCAACTCAGGTGTCAACACAGTCCGCATCCGTCGTCTTGAAGAAGACATGGAACGGACCTGGAGAACAAATAAAAACCCTGCAGTAGCAGCTGGCTGCCCCACAAGCTGAAATCTTGGAACTTCGAGCTCGTCAGAAGGCTCAGGAGCGACACCTTCAAGAGGTTTTCCGTTAAGTGCCCGACCTTAGGGCTCGCCCGGGGAATTCCCATCGCCGTTAAACGATGTCTAGTGCATCTCTGTCTTTTGATTAAAGAGTAGTCTTTAACATCTGTGCTCTAAGTAGCACTTGTCTGTAAAATATTTCTAACTTTTAGTACTCAAATTTGAAATCTAAGAACTGTCAAACTTTTCTATATGGTATGATGTAAGACCTACTGTTAGGTTGATTTTCCCTGAACTTATTACATCTGTAATACCAGTATTATTGAGATCTATCTATCTATGGGAAAAATATATACACTTGTGCTTTCCTACTAATATTTCTTATTGTGGTTTCAAACACTCTTTCAACTGTTGGACTATGGGTAGTTAGTCCATGTGTCACTCTCTCGTTGCTTGCAAATTGATTCTTACCATTTTTCTTATCTTTATAAACTTATAGCTGAAAGATGCCTCCTCGCAAATCTCCCAGGAATAATCCTGCACCACCACCTCCTCCGCCTCCGGTCATCGATACTGTAGCCCTGAATGCTGCCGTAGCTGCAGCAGTGGCAACTGCCATGGCTCAGTATCACTCTTCTGATGCCAGCAGAGGTGGAACCCCTATGGAATCAACCCCGGTTGAAACCCTTGTGCGCTCGAGAGAGTGCTCATACAAGGATTTCACAAATTGCAAACCGAAGCCTTTTTACGGCACCGGCGGAGTCATTGCCCTCTCGCAATGGCTCGAGAAGACTGAATCAATCTTCGAAATCTGTTCATGCCCTGCGACGAGTAAAGTCAAGTACGCCACATGCACCTTTGAAGGAAAGGCCCTGACATGGTGGAACGGCCATGTTAAGGCATTAACTCTCGTTGTAGCCAACGACATAGGCTGGGAAACAATGAAAGACCTCATGACTGAGGAATACTGCCCGAGGGGCGAGATCCAGAAACTGGAGCAAGAACTCTGGAACCTGACGATGAAGGGCACCAATGTGGTCGCTTATACTGCCCGATTCAGCGAGCTGGTAGCCCTCTGCCCCAATATGGTTCCCACCGAGGGGAAGAAGATCGAGAGGTACATATGGGGGCTAGTGCCTCCGTATCAGGGGAATGTTCTAGCGTCAAACCCCGCTACCTTCGACAGTGCCAAGCGATTGGCACAACGACTCATTGACCATGGAGTCAAAACCCCTGCAACCACAACCACCCTAGCCATCCCGGAACCCTCCAAACCCGCTGATACTAAGCGGAAATTCTGGGATGAAAAGAAGAAGCAACAGGCTGCCAAAAAGCAGCAAATTGTGGCAATACATGCCGCAATAACCCCTACTGCTGCTACTACTGCTCCGGTGAGTCGGTATGCTGGAAGTTCGCCCAAATGCAACAAATGCAACTACCACCACAACAGCCCCTGCCGTGAAATGCAGTGCTCTAACTGCAACAGGAAAGGACACACCGTCCGATTCTGCAAGTTCCCGGCACAACCTATCAACCAAGTCCCTGGCTCTGGCGCGATCCCAACCTACTATGGATGTGGCGAAGCAGGCCACTTTAAGAGGGATTGCCCCAAAGCGAGGAATGCTGGAGGAGCAGGGAGGGTACTAGCTATAGGCCACGGGGAAGCAGTTGCTGGCCCGACAGTGGTGACTGGTACGTTCCTCCTCGATAACTCCTATGCATGCATTATGTTCGATAGTGGAGCGGAGCGAAGCTTCGTAAACCATAAATTTGCTCGCATGCTTAATCAACCACCGCACGCACTCAAAGAACTATTCACAGTAGAAATGGCTAATGGAAAAACTGAAAGTACGAGTAGCATATACTTAGGTTGTACCCTAACTCTAGATAACCATTCATTTCCAATCGTCCTCATGCCAGTCTCAATAAAAAGTTTCGACGTTATCATTGGCATGGATTGGTTAAGCCTTCATCGTGCCGACATCATGTGCTTCGAGAAAGTAGTCCGTCTAAACCTTCCGTCTAACGAAACTCTTATAGTCTACGGCGACAAACCCGGAGCAAGTCTTCGCATCATATCAAGTATTCAAGCACAGAAATATCTGCGTAAGGAATACCATGCATTCCTTGCTCACGTCGTCGACACGAGCCTCGAAACGAAAGAACTAAAGAACATCCCTGTAGTGAGCGACTTCCCCGACATTTTCCCAGAAGAACTACCCGGGTTACCTCCGCAACAACAGGTCGAGTTCAGAATCGACTTAGTCCCAGGAGCTACCCCAGTAGCCAAGTCGCCCTACCGCTTAGCACCGGCTGAGATGCAGGAACTCTCTGGTCAACTTAACGAATTGCCCAGCAAGGGCTTTATAAGACCGAGTTTCTCACCTTGGGGAGCACCGGTCTTGTTCGTTAACAAGAAAGACGGATCATTCCGTATGTGTATTGACTACAGAGAACTCAACAAACTGACGGTCAAGAATCGTTACCCTCTGCCTCGCATAGATGATCTACTCGACCAACTGCAAGGGGAAAACTATTTTTCTAAGATTGATCTGAGATCCGGATATCACCAGTTGCGAGTGCTAGAGGAGGATGTGCCGAAGACAGCCTTCCAAACTCGTTACGGACATTACGAGTTCGTGGTGATGCCATTCGGATTGACCAATGCGCCCGCAGTCTTCATGGATCTGATGAATAGAGTATGCCGACCTTACTTGGATCAGTTCGTCATCGTTTTCATTGACGACATCCTGATCTACTCCCGAAGTAAGAAAGAGCATGGCGATCACCTGCGACAAGTTCTAGAGACTTTACGAAAAGAGAAGCTTTATATGAAATTCTCGAAATGTGAATTTTGGATCCGGAGAGTTCAATTCTTATGACACGTAGTAAGCGAAGAGGGAATCCACGTGGACCCATCCAAAATTAAAGCCATTGAGAACTGGTCAGCACCGAAGACGCCTACAGAAATTCGTTAATTTCTAGGTCTCGCTGGCTACTACCGCAGATTCATTCAAAACTTCTCTCGAATAGCGAAACCCCTTACAACCCTAACCCAGAAAGGCGTGGCCTTTGACTGGGAAGAGAAACAAGAAAGAGCGTTCCAAACGCTCAAACGATCCTTGTGCACCGCGCCAATACTATCCCTTCCCGAAGGAATAGAAGACTTCGTAGTCTATTGCGATGCATCGAATCAAGGACTCGGATGTGTCCTGATGCAGCGAGGTAGGGTCATCACCTATGCCTCGAGACAGTTGAATACACACGAGGTTAACTACACGACCCACGATCTTGAACTAGGAGCAGTAGTGTTTGCTCTGAAGATCTGGAGACACTACTTGTATGGAACGAAGAGCACTATCTTTACCGATCACAAGAGTTTACAACACATTTTCGATCAAAAGGAGCTCAACATGAGACAACGACGGTGGGTCGAGCTACTCAGTGATTACGAATGCGATATTTGTTATCATCCGGGTAAAGCCAACGTAGTAGCAGACGCCCTAAGTCGGAAGGAATATTCTGGTCGCAAAGTCAAGTTATTGTCGATAACCATCCATTCACACCTGACTAAGCAAATTCAGGCGGCTCAACTTGAGGCCATGAAACCTGAAAATGTGTCAAGTGAATCCCTTAGAGGAATGGACAAGAATTTAGAAGCCAAGGGTGACTGAGCTTTATATTTCATGAACCGGATCTGGACACCGAAACACGGTGGTTTCCGAGACTTGGTCATGACCGAGGCGCATAACACTCGGTATTCCGTCCACCCAGGTTCAGATAAGATGTATCTGGATCTTAAGAAGCTATACTGGTGGCCTAATATGAAAGCAGAGATTGCTACCTACGTAAGTAAATGCCTTACTTGCGCAAAGGTTAAGGTCGAGTACCAGAAGCCCTCTGGTTTATTGCAACAACCAGAGATCCCGGAATGGAAGTGGGAGCGGATCACTATGGATTTCATAACCAAGTTGCCCAAGACAACGAGTGGACTTGACACCATATGGGTCATCGTCGATAGATTGACCAAGTCTGCACACTTCCTGCCTATCAAAGAAACCGACAAGATGGAGAAACTTACGAGAACATACATTAGGGAAATCGTACGGCTACATGGTGTACCTATGTCCATTATCTCCGATAGAGATAGTAGGTTCACCTCAAGATTTTGGCAATCACTACAACATTCCCTAGGAACGAGGCTGGACATGAGCACAGCCTACCATCCTCAGACCGACGGACAGAGTGAGAGGACCATCCAAACACTGGAAGATAAGTTGCGAGCCTGCGTGATTGACTTTGGGAAGGCATGGGATGCTCATTTACCCCTTGTCGAGTTTTCCTATAATAACAGTTATCACACGAGCATCAAGGCTGCTCCATTTGAAGCTCTCTACGGCCGAAAGTGCAGATCCCCTCTGTGCTGGGCTGAGGTGGGTGATACCCAATTAGCCGGAGGCAAGCTTCCGACAGTAATCTCACCGGTCCGGAGATCATTCAGGAAACGACAGAGAAAATCGTTCAAATCCGCGAACGATTGAAAGCCTCTAGAGACCGACAGAAGAGCTACGCTGATAAACGAAGAAAACCTTTGGAATTTCAGGTGGGAGACCGAGTCCTTCTCAAAGTCTCACCCTGGAAGGGTTTGATACGCTTCGGCAAGCGTGTGAAACTAAATCCAAGGTATATAGGGCCTTTCGAGATTCTGGCAAGAGTCGGCCCCGTAGCTTACAAACTCGACCTACCAGACGCACTCCGTAACGTGCATTCTACATTCCACGTATCTAACTTGAAAAGGTGTCTATCTGACGAGACTCTTGTAATCCCACTCGACGAGATTGAGATCAACGAGAGCCTCAATTTCGTGGAAGAACCTGTAGAGATCATGGACCGTGAGGTCAAGCAGACAAAGCAAAGCCGTATCCTTATCGTGAAGGTTCGCTGGAATGCTAAGCGAGGACCGGAATTCACTTGGGAACGTGAGGATCAGATGAAACTGAAATACCCTCACCTTTTTGCTTAGTTATTTGTAATTTCTTTCTTGCTTAAATCATAATTTCGGGACGAAATTCCTTCTAACGGGGGGATGATGTGACAACCCGATATTTCGAGACAATGTAATGTAAAACCGATCAAATCTAGATCAAAATATAATTTTCCTAAAATCTTATTTGGGTTAATTAAAGTAGTGGGAATCGTATCAAGGTTTTCGTACATATAAAGAACCCTAAAATCTGACTTCGGATGAAGAAGTTATGAATTTTTGAAGAAATTCTTTAAACACGTCATTTTAATAAATAAATAATAAAAATAATTTCAGAATTTGCCAACGGAATCTAAACGAAAGTTGTAGATCTTGGTCTCACCTTCGCGTGGATATAAAGAACGTCAAAAACGGAGTTCGTATGAGGGAGATATGAACTTTTGAAGTTTATTTAAAATAAATATAAATTTAATTATAAACTCCGGGTATTATCCGAAGGGGAGTCATCGGATAGGACCGAAGTACGCCCTGCGTACCTTCGTACGCCCCGTGTACTCAGATCAAGGGCCTCGGATCGTCCACGTCGCCCTATCCGAGGTTTCCGACCCGTCCGACCGACCCGTCCGACCCGCCGTCCCGTCCGACCCGCCTCCCCACCGACCCGTCCCATCCGAAGCCGAGGCAGTCGAGGCTTCGGTCATGCATGACGTACGCGTACGCGCTGCGTACGAGCGTACGCCCCACGTACCGAGGCGGTTCAGCCTTCCTATAAATAGAATGCGAGGCTTTCCGGAAATTTTGCTCACTTCTCTCTTTTCTCTCACAATCTTGCCTCGATTTTCATGCCCGTTCAAACCCGAAGCTCTGGTCTTTTTGCTCAAGTCCCGAGGGTCGATTTTACTCCCGAAATTCCCAAGAATCCCGAGAAAAATCCATTTCCCGAGACGAAACTCTGCCCGGTTTTCAATCTCGCTTTCCTCAATCAATCAAGTGAGTTCATACCCCTTAATTTACCTTTTAAATGTTCTATAAATTCTTTTATATGCTTTCAAGGGGGGATACAAGTTAAATACTTATAGTTATTGCTTCAATCACATGTGATTGCATTAATCACATGTGATTAATAACTAGGGAAACCAGTGATTTTATCACTATTCAAACTGTCTATCAAACTGTTTTACTTCAAAATGTTTTCCAAACCCATTTACTTTTCAAATTTATACTACAACTATGATTTGAACAAATGTTCCTTATACTTAAACTGTTTTAACCAACCCTACCCCTTCAAATTGTTTTATAGATTGACATCAAGTCGATCTTTCTTTAAAAATAATACTTATGTTTCAAATGTCTTATAAAAACTTATTTATGCTTTTATATTATAAATTGCATGCCCATATATGTATAGATGTATAAATAATGTTAAAAGGGCTTAGGAAGGCCATCCACCCTATTTCCTTTTTCTCGGTTTCGATGTGGTCTGGTGGGATCTCGGGTGACCATGCGAAGGTCGTTTCAATATTAATTATATATCCATTATACATATATAGACATAAAAGTACTTCCATATTCATACGTACTAGCCACACCATTAGTAAGTTACCATCGGGGTAACACAGAATCATACTATTACAACTGCTAGATCAATGAGTCAGTTCATTCATGAGTCTATACTAGGAAGAGAATATATGCAACTATACTATGAGAACATATATACTAGGACGAGAAACATTTCATCACATATGCAAGAATACGACAACAAATGTGATCCACTGTATCAGAGCATGCCTTAAATGTCATGGCCCGAGTTGTAGCCAGAATTCTCTTGGAGGGAGAGCGTTGAGTTTGCGTATAGATCTATACTGGATTGGCTATCCTACACCTTGCTGCTAGCTACAGCCGGACCTGCAGGTCTGCGGGTGCCAAACGTCCTTCCGTTATTACGACCGTTCTTTATGTCGTTGTTATCAGTCGATAGTATGGTGCAATTATCACATTATACCTTAATATAAATCCGGTTTAAGGTAATTAGTACAGCAGTAGTCACTATAAAACTAAGCTACAGTACTACAATGATTTACCCATTACATATTTTTAGTGATAACCTCACTTGAATTTTAATGTACAAACTATATTTTGTTAAAAGATAGTTGCACTTGGGAAATTACACACTTTTACAACAAGCGAACATACAAAACAGTTAAAGCCTTGGTAGAAGGCTACTATTTTAGAAAATATGGGTTTTTCTGAGAGATTCAAACTTTTACAAACACTTACATACATGAACTTATATTTGAGACATGTTCAAATGTTTTTGATAAACAAACACCGACATTAAAATACTTATGGACTCACCAGCTTAATGCTGATAAACTCTTTCAAAATAACTTGTATTCTCAGGTCATCAGTAGACAGGTACCGATGCCAGCGTTTGAGATGATGGAGCGCACTCAAGACTCATCATATTATTATTTTGATTTACGTTATATTTTTGGTGTCTAAAACTGTACAGAGACGCTTGTATTAAAAATATATATTTAATGCAATGGATGATGTTGTTTGCTTATTTACATTTACTGTGTTGTGATTACCTTACATGACGTCCTCCGCCCCAGAACGTTTCCGCCGTTCTTGGTTTTGGGGTGTGACATAGACTCAGTAATTGAAGGACTCGGCGAGTTGTTCATATAACTCGGCGAGTCTAAGGCAATCTTCATAATTTCAAGAACAACTCGTCGAGTTGTTCATACAACTCGGCGAGTCGGATGCAGATAGTCTAAGTTTTAGAATCAAATGGGAACTCGTTGAGTTAAAGCCATACTCGACGAGTAGCAGCAAGCAGGGTTAAGAAATGAGAGTAGGGACTCGGCGAGTTGGCGAACTAACTCGGCGAGTTGGCAGCCTAACTCGGCGAGTCATGTCAACTGTAAGTGACTTTGACCAGAAGAGTTGACCTTGACTAGGAGAGTTGACTATAGCCAGGGGTAAAAGAGTCGTTTTACCCCAATGCAGTTATTAGTATTTTGATTGAGTGTATTTGTGGAATTGTAACCGGGGAGATACCGAAGCCGCAGCAGATAGCTTCCAGAGCCATACACTCAGCAGCCAGATCACGAGGTGAGTTTCCTTCCAATAGGAACGGGTCTAAAGCCACAATGCCGGCCCGTATAGCTAGTAGTAGTTTCTGGACTTCGGTCTGATGCAAATTTTATTATGTTTGAAGCCTTCGTGGCTCAGGTAGGATTATGTGTTCCGGGTTACATCCCGATGCAGTATGGTATTTATGTGTTCATGCTAGTTGATATGTTTGTGCTATGCTATGATCAGTAGTTCTGGACTTCTGTCCGATGCAGTCAGTTTCGAACTTCGGTCCAATGCAGTTAGTTCCGGACTTCGGTCCGATGCAGGAGGCAAGGCCTCAGTACTTCCGGACTTCGGTCCGATGCAGAGGGCAAGGCCCTGGCTAGTTCCGGATTTTGGTCTGATGCAGTTTCTGGACTTCGGTCCGATGCAGTGGGCAAGGCCCAGTATGTGTTTATATGTATTGTATGGTATGTGGTAATTTGGGGGAGCTCACTAAGCTTCGTGCTTACAGTTTCAGTTTTGGTTTCAGGTGCTTCTGCAAGTAATGGGAAGAGCTCGGGATGATGGCATCGCACACACCACAGCTTTAGTTTTTGTCCTGGGAGTTGATTTAGTTTCTTTGATATGTTTTTGATACAGTTGTGACACAGTTTTCTCATAGTATTTTATTATGGTTTTGAAATACGCAACGTATGGTTTTATCATGTGATACTCAGTTTTATGATCTTTGTGATATTATTTTAATACTTTTAGTAATTTTAAAAAAAAAATTCGGGTCGTATTTTTGGGATGTTTCAAGTTGGTATCAGAGCCTTGGTTTGAGGGATTCGAGCGCACTCCCGAGTGTGTCTGAACTCAAACTAAGGAAGTGGTAAAAAGTTTTTAAAAAAGAAAAGAGTTTTAGAAAAGCAAAAAGAATTTTTAGAAAGAAAATAACTTTGAAAAGAGAAAAAGGGTGTGGTGCATGCAATCAGCCGAGCTCAAGTAAGTACTCCCAAGTTACCCATACAAGTTTTTATTATGACTAATTGTTTTAGTTTCAGCAGAACAGCATGCTAGAATAGGACTAAGGATCTAGGAGGATGCCTTATGTGCCTGCCTTGTGTGTTCCAGCTTTATGAGATTTGCATGCTAGTATTGAGTAGACAATAGTAGGATAGCCTATTAGGGTTATGCCTGATAGTATGAGCTTAGCATTGTATGCTAGTACAGTATCTAGTTATGAGAATAGATTTGCTTGAATAAATTTCCTGCATCCGAATGCTGCTTGCTTTGTGGTTTGTGGGACTCTGAGTGATGGGAGTTAGCCATTAGGTGAATACGTCACATCACATGCGATTAGGGTTGAATAATCTCAGAGTGTTAGATTTGGCCCTATTGCGCAACTCTTGTTTGAGTCTAACCGTTGTAGGGACGAGTCTTTTACTCGAAGGATTATCTGAGCCTCATTACATGTGATGGTGTTCAGGTAATGACTAATTAGCATTACAAGGAGACCTTCAGCAGCTGAGGACTGTTTTGAATGAAGTTAGAGGTTTCCCCTAGGCAAGCCTAGGATGAGAGTAGCAGTGATCAGTAGTAGTAGAAGTGACTTGGTGGAGTCAAGGCAGTTCGTGAGGAAAGTACGGATAGATGTGGAAGGTAGTATGGGCCCGTACTACTGAGCAGAGGATCCGTACTCAAATCAAGGAAGGCCGAGACAAGATCTGGAAACTAGTATTGGTATCAGTGATCCCTTGAGATATTTCAATTTTCTGATGTTGCTATGATTTGTTTCAGAATGGTAGTTTTGCGTTCGAGGCCAGCAGTCGGCAGTTCAGGTGCCGGAGGGGGATCAGGACCAGGCCCGGAGGCCGGGCAGTTAGGTGAGCAGACCAGAGAGTTCCTTTCTTCGGAGGTTACTCGTATCATACTGGAGCAGACTCTTGTGATCTTCGGTTCGATCAAGGAGGGTATTCTAGAGCTGATGGATGAGAGATTGGGCACCTTCCGTGCCGAGATGGCGGCCATGATGGTGTCGCGCACACTTACGTTCAGGGAGTTCAGGGCATGTGGAGCTCCAGATTACCATGGGGCTCGGGACCCCATAGCGAGTACTAGATGGTTGGCGGATGTGGCCAACGCTTTCCGCACGAGCAGGTGTCCCGAGGGGGACAAGGTTAGATTGGCGTCCTATCTTCTGAAGGACAGGGCACGGGATTGGTGGGAGGAGGTCGGACATACCATTGGAGATGATGCAGCGTTAGATGCCATGACCTGGGCTGATTTCTCCACCAGGTTCAGGGCGGAGTTTGCATCGGTTATCGAGGTGCAGCAGTTAACCAGGGAGTTTCAGGACCTCACCCAGACTACGGAGACCGTGGCGGAGATCACCGCCAAGTTCAGGGAGAGGGCTCTTCTCGTTCCTCAGTATGCAGCCGATGAGGAAATGAAGAAGGCCCGTTATCTTGAGATGCTGCGGAGCGATATCCGCCAGTTTGTGAGCCGGTCCAGCTGTAAAACGCTGGATGGCATGATTGCTAGGGCTCGGGAGAGGGAGATTGACCTTGAGATGGAGAAGAAGTGGAAACCGGAGGCGGTTTCGGGTCGAACAGTTCGGGAAAAAAGCCCAAGGTTTCAGATCCCAGATCCCGGAGTCAGCAGAGCCACAGTCGTTGTGGCAAGTGTGGGAGATTACACGATGCGGTGTGCAAGGCAGGGAGTTCCGGTTGCTACAAGTGCGGTCGGACTGGGCATTTAAGCAGGGATTGTACGACTCCTGCTACCGCTATTGCAGCATCAGATCTGATTTGCTTTCAGTGCAATCAGAGGGGACATAAAAAGTCCCAGTGTCCGAGTTTAGCTGCAGCGGGGAAGGTGGTTGCACCTGCCCCTGCTACTTTGAGGATTACTGATAGCCGGCAGGGCCGAGCAGAGGCACCAGTGGCAAAGAGTAGAGCTTTTCAGATGACAGCAGAGGAGGTATGAGCGACTCCTGATGTGGTGACGGGTATGTATCTTCCCTTCATCTCTATATTATTATTGATTTTTGCTTATGGTTATATGTTTTGTATAGGGTCGTTCTCTGTGAACGGCATTTCCGCTACAGTATTATTTGATTCGGGGGCTACCCGATCGTTTGTATCGCTAGCGCTTAGCAAGTGATTTAGCAGAGCTCCAGGGGAGCTGGATTGTCCACTAGAGGTCGAGATAGAAAATGACAGGACCGTGAGAGTCGCCAGAGTGCATAGAGGATGTTCTCTTCAGTTGTTCGACGAGCAGTTCTCGGTGGATTTGGTCCCTATTCCCCTGCGAGGGAAAAAGGTTATAGTAGGCATGGACTGGTTGAGTCCAAACAAGGAAGTGATAGATTGCGAGTTACAGCTAGTGAGGGTTCGCACTCCCAGTGGGGGAGAGTTAGTGATTCAGGGCGAGAGGCCACAGCTTGGACCAGCTTTTTGTTCAGCCGCGAGGGAGAGGCGCTATTTTCAGCAGGGTTGCGCCGGTTACGTAGCTTATGTCTTGGATGCCCGGGAGAAGGGCAAGACGACAGTTGACGATGTTCCGGTAGTGCGAGACTTTCCGGATGTATTCCCGGAGGATTTACCGGGAATACCTCCTGAGAGGCAGGTCGAGTTTGGGATCGGCCTAATTCCAGGTGCGGCTCCGATAGCCAGGGCACCGTACCGGTTAGTGTTGGATTAATGTCTAAGTCCATAACTATAATTGGTAAGCCTTGACCCGACCCGGCATGGTCCATTTGGGTTGCATGGCATCATGCACTTGGATAGACTAAATGAGAGAAATAAGACACTTATGGTTATTAATATATTATAAGTTCTAGTATATTAATAATAAGAATAATGAGATTATTTAATTAGTATTGATCAAGAATTAATCTAGGATTAATTAAGTGATCAAAAGAAGACTAATTAAATATATGGGTTGATTGTGTAAATCATCCATACTTGTATAGTGGGCTAATGCTCCATGGATTATCTAGTTGGGCCAAAACCCATATGATGCTCCATGGTGTATTTGTACCCATGGATCCAAGGAAATGGAAATTCATGACAATTAGGGTTTGCCCTAATTGTAACACTATATAAAGATATTATTCTTGGCAAAATCGGCCACTAGAGGCACTAGTATTATTCGAGAGAGGGCTAGCCGATTTTCATGAGTGTAGAATTCTCTCAAGTTAATCCATGTGTATTTGGTGTTGTGTGAACCATTTGAGGTGTCACACTTGGGGCACTTGGCACTCAAGCTTCATGAAGACTTTCTACACCAAAGAGGTATGTATTCTATCTTGCTATAGTTATTGTTTTGTATGCTAGATTAGGATAATACCTTGGAAGTTCTTATTTGCATGTATAATAGAGAAAACATAGATCCAAGGTATTTAGGGTTGCATGTACACTTAGGAGTGTTAGAATGCTCAAAACCCAACAGTGGTGTCAGAGCCTAGGCTTGTTTTCTTGTTATACCTGCAATAGAAGCTAAAAAAATCAAGTTTTGTTGTTGTCTGCCCAGTAGACTCGCCGTGTCCATGAATGGACTCACCGAGTCCAAGGCAAAATGCATCCAACTCGCCGAGTTGGTTGATGCCACTCGCCGAGTAGGATCCCCAGACAGCATATATTCGAGGTTTTTGGCTAGAAATGGACTAGGAACATTACCCTAAGTTGTTTTTGAACTTATAAACTTGTTTTTGATGTGGTAATGTTAATGCTAATCCATTTTCAAAGATAATTGTCAATAGATTCATGTTTTGTATTAGTTTAAGGTTTAGACTAATTATATGAAAAAGTTTGATTTGAATTATCTTGTTCTTATGAGTTGCTTAGATTAATAGAAATGTTGAGTGAAATAGTTGTTTTCAATCCATTTTAATCTAAGAGTTGAGTATAAAATGTGTTTGTGTAACTTGTCCTCAAGTTATATGAAAAGTCACATTTAAGTTTCATAAAACTCATAAAAGTTGGCAATGGTTACAAAATGAAGAGTCTTGTGTCATTGAATAATTTTTTATGACTCCATAACTTGTCCTCAAGTTATGGAAGTTCAAGAGTCACTTCACTAAAGAAAAATATGTAACCATAATTAAATCCATAAGTTATAAAATAAAGAAAAAGTTACTTCTTTTATTAGTTTAAAGTCTTCCATAACTTGTCCTCAAGTTATGGAACTTGAAGAGTTTTTGGATTAAAACTACTTTAAACACATAAGTTATGGAATTAATTAGTTTTGAATAGTTTCAAAACTTGCCCTCAAGTTTTGGAATTTGAAAAGTTTTCCTTATGAATACTTTAATTCCATGTTAGCCCTTAGAATTTTAAAAGTTAAAATTCAACCCTTATACTTTATAATATTATAAGTTAATAATAATATATATGTATAAGAGTAAAGTCAGTCTTACCGCTAGTACGCCTCATTCACGAAGCCGGTCTAGAAGGTGGGTATAAGGTTGTTGCCTATAAAATGGCAACTTAATGGGTGTCCACTCTCACCCACCGCTTGCTTGACTGGTGGAGGGTCGTTAGCCGAACGGGTTTGACAAGACTATAATTCTCCTTTCATTAAAAGTATTAATGATAAATACTAAGTAACTAAACTCTTAATAATACCCAATCTTAGTTACTTAGGAAAAATGTGAATAAGGTGCTAACCCATGAAATTACACTTTACACTTTGTATAAGTCGTTAGTGGAGCGTGTGTGGTTAACTGGCACACTAACTTGGACTTAACAAGGTAGGTAAAGGGTGACTTAATATTTATCATAGTATCGATGGAGCGTGTGTGGTTAACCGGCACATCGATTGAGGGGTAATTTATTAAGGGTACCAAGTGATTTGCATGGTTACTTCACACCTTGTTTTGTGATCCTCGGCATCCCAGTCACAAAACCTGAAGGGCACACTCGAGATTGAAACATGCCTTTGAACAGTTCAATGAATCTCAAAGATCTAGGAGTTTCAAAACCAATTAAAACCTAATAATACATTTCGTTTATCTTGGTGGAAATTGGTGAATCGTCATTCACCTACCTTCAAATATTTTATAGCTTGGATTACGGCATACCTCTTCTAAGTTATAAAATAGTTTGTTGGGTCCTAGCCTTAATATTTCATATTGGGTGTCATATTAAGGACTTTAAATCAACTATCTTGAATATCTCCCAAAAGATGTCTGGTTTAGACACCTATGATCTTCCCAAATCTCTTGAAACAAGCTTTCCTAAATGAAGATGATGTTCCTTGGAAATCATACTTCTTTCACCTCCTCTAATTATTCTCCCTAACCCACAAGTTCTTGAAAAGTTTAAGGTCACTCAAGCCCTATTGGCAAGGCAAGGTCTAGGTGTGATCACATCTTGGAGATGTAGTCACATATTGACAAGCCGGGACAGTTGGGTGTCAAAGTCTTGAGAAAGTTGGTGGTTCAATCACTTTCTAAGTCACATAGTGAGTTCCTTTGGGACACCTATGAAACAGACTATGACAAGACCCTTAATGATCTTATCTATTTGCTAAGATCAACTTCCTAAAACTTTATGGACATTGACAATGATGACATTGGTTATCCAGTAAAGCTCTCTCTTCCCAGTGGAAAGGGATCGGCCATAGTCAACTCGGTTGACCAAATGGTAAAGAGAAAAGCTAAGTCTGTGATAGTCTCGGGTACCATTATCAAAGGGTCCATATGTTTATATTGCCAAAGGAAGGGGCATTGGTTGCGAAGCTGCCAAATTTACCTAAGGATGTTAAAGTCAATAAGTTTGACTCTACTTCAGGTAAAGTCCACTATCTAACTCTGTTAAGTTTCTATTTTGAGATTCTTGATACATGATGTGACTGGGTCACATGGTGATGTCTTAAGAATCAAAGAAAAAGTGAAGAAACTTAAAGAAAGAATATGCTGAATCTGATCGCATAGATGGATTTCTATCACATAGGTTGAAAAATCGGATTCTTGAGCTATTTCTTAGGAGTTATGAGATATTGCTTAAGGAATAGATAACAACAAGTTCTCATATGGATTGTAAGGATAAATTTTTCCGCAAAGTTTAAAATAAAAGAAAATTTTTTTATTTTATTTATTTTAAAATATCCTTACAATGGCATTTGAGGAAAAATTGTTGCTTATGTGATTCCATTAAGAGCAAGAGTGGAAATATGAAATCGATTCTTTCATTTGTGGTAATGTCTAGATTTACCAAATAAGGAAAGATTCTCATCACCCAAGTTTCATTTGGACCGGAACTTGGAATCATGCAAGTTGTATAGCATGATGAATGAGAACTTTCAAGTTTTGGAAAAATTAAGACTAATTACTCGTTCACATGGATGTGTGAGTCAAGTGAAGGACTAAGGGATCGAGTACACATTCTTGTGCACTGATTAAGTCCACCACAAAAGATTGATAAGACTATTCGTCATAGTTTACTAAAGCTCAGTAAATATGATTATACTTACAAGCTTAAGTGTAACTCTGAGACATTGGAAAAAGGTTCCAATGTATGACAGAGCGAATAAGAAGAATCAAATTAGGCAGAAGGATAAAAGTTTCTCAAATCTGAAAAGATGGGAGAGTACTTTAGTATCAGTTTTGTGATCATCTTAATGATTAAGAAACCATATCACAATTAGTTCTCTAAGGAAATCTTAGTGCATTCTTATGACTAAGAAGAGGGATCTTGAATTGTTGAAATGGTTAAATCAAGAAGATGAGTCATACTTCGTTCCAATACAAGTCTTAGAGTCATACTCCAAGATTGTAACTTGAGTGACATGTCTTAAAGAAGGTTTAAAACACTTGTCAAATGTAAGAGTAAAAGTTTTCTACTCTTGTACATTTGAAATTGGTAAGTTGTGATGTTTTGGATAAAACAAAGACCAACTTAGGCCAATTGTGTGAAGTGTTTGTCTTGATTAGAATCCACACTATCTCTTGGATATTTGACAAGGGAGTCTTATAGGTCAAGAGGACAGTGGGAGTCTTAAAGGTCTTGAAAGTCTCAAGAACTAATCAAGAATAAAACCTAAAGTTCTTCACTAGCACACAACTTGAGGTTCATAACCTATCGTGGTGACATATTCTGTGCCCATTCCAGTTAAAGTTGGCTTTGCATATGAGTTCTTAGAGTTCTCAATGTGTTGCACAACAACTTGGAAGCAATGGCAGGCCCTTGAGCTGCCAGGTGGCAAGAAATTAAGATTGAGTTCAGTCCATATGAGTTTGGGTTTGTCATTATCCTTGTCTTGTGACTATGATTTTGACCATTCACATGGATAAGAACACATACACCAGTAAATCTAAGTGTCATAAGGTTTCTCTCCGATTCATGAAAATGATGGTGAGGAAACACTTTCACTAAGTAGATTTTATCTAGATAGCAATTGTGATATTTGCATTCTCAAAGTCGTTAGTGGAGCGCGTGTGGTTAACCGGCACACTAACATGGACTTGTGAGAAGTGGAAAAAAGGTCTAACCATTATGATTACGGCATCCCTCTTCATAATTGTTTAGACACACAAGTGTGCTATCTAAGGAAAGGTGTATGATTTTGATAAAGTTTATCAAAACAATCTAGTATCAGAAATCTGAACTTTGGTAAGAAAGTCAGCTGATTTCTGAGTACATGTCAAAGCTAGTGGGAGCATAAGTGATATGCTAATAATCATCATGTTAGTGGGAGCATGATAATTATGATAAGTATTGCAAGCTAGCAATGTTAATTATAGAAAACAAAAGTTTCAATTGGGAAAAGGTTGTTTTGCTATAATTAAGGGAGAGGAAATTATACTTCATCTCAAATCTATAAGCTTAGATCGTGAGGTTTTAATCATTTAGTCAAGGATATATATATATATGAATTTCATGTTGGAATGGCTCAACATAAGGAAATTCTGTATATGGGTCCATTATTTGCGTTCTAAAATTCGATTATGATTACGGCATCCCTTTTCATAATCTGAATTATGAGAACTTGGCAAATTGAAATGGACATATTATAGCAAAAGACTGGTTTAGTCTTTATGTGAGACATCATGAATCGTGTCCCATATGCTTCGGATATAGGATCGATTACATGTGCTATATTTATCCTTTCTAAAATTTTCCAAATGCCTGGGGCATTAAGAAGGGAAAAGGTTTAGAACTGGATATGACTAAAAGGATTAAACAATTGTCGAGGACAATCTAAGGTTTACCAAAGATTGGTTGCTCAAGGACAGTTCGAAGTATAGTGATAATTCTGGAAGGACCATATTGACATAATCTGGAAGGAGGCAACTCTTGTTCAGAAGTGATAGTCAAAATGGAATCTGGAAATGTTTCAAAGTTAGAGATTTCAATCTGTATAAGATTAAGGAAACTTAATGCAAGAAGGATATTTCCAAGGAGTTGATCTCCTTTGGAATACTCTGTAATGAGTGTTGCCAAGTCTTTGTGAGTTTGTGCATAATCGTTACAAGAGGATCAATGCATATAAGTTTAGAATCTAACAGATTTCAGTAAATGGCATGAATTTGGAATTCTTGCATTTGCAGTAAGGATTTGGGAATGTGAAAAGAGAATCATTGAAGTTATGTTCAATTGATCTAGTTCACAAGTAGTAAAGATCATAGACAAACATAGTATGCATACTTGGTGTGTGGCATGACTAGTGTTTAAGAAAACATAGTGTACATGCTTGGAGCATGGGACAACTATTGTTTTAAATTCAAGAATAAAGTTGATAGCTGAAACAGTATACAATGAATAATGTGTAATCATATGGTGATAAATAAAGGTGTTTTATTTATGTTCAAAGGGTTGATACCATATTGGATTCAATTATTATTGTGTTTCATTTTGCATGTTTTGACTTCCCGAATAAACTGGGTTATACTTCCGGAATGACTAAGTTATTCAAACCATCCACAGTCGGTCATATGTTGGAAGTAGATATGAATTAAGACTGTCATGGGTTGGCTTGTAGAGGTCTAAGGTGTTGGACAAAGGGCTACAACACTCATGAGTGCTCATAAGTTCTGAGTATTGGATTCAACCCGCGCTCATTGGAATCACTTCATGGATTTTATCACGAGTGATCATGAGACGATAATATCTTATATTCTTCAAACCTAGAGATATGAGTTGTTACTATGAGTTGATAGTACATTGATTGCACGAAACCGCATTTGGTAACTCGGTGCTATAAAACGTGCCTTTGTGTATGATTCAACAAGTAGTAGAACAAGCCATATGAGTCGAAGTTTATCCGTTCCTTTTACCTTCGGGATAAAAGCGATATCTGTGGGCCCCTCGATGATTTGATGATGACAAATGGAAGTGCTCGGCCGGGCCAGGACTGATTTGATTTGTTCAATTAGTCAGTCGTCATAAATCGAAAATCGGGAAACAACAAATGGACAGAGAGAATGATTATAATCCATGTCTCAGTCCATATGATATCTAGAATGGAGGAATATATGATCCCTTATCTAATGGACAAGTCACTGACAAAGGTCAGAGTTCATCTACAAGGTTAGAGTTCGACAGAAGCTTTTGAGAGCTACGATTGCCAGTTGGTTCCTGAAGTCATACGCAATAATAGTTTTAGACTTATCCAAGTGGGAGACTGTTGGATTAATGTCTAAGTCCATAACTATAATTGGTAAGACTTGACCCGACCCGACAAGGTCCATTTGGGTTGCATGGCATCATGCACTTGGATAGACTAAATGAGAGAAATAAGACACTTATGGTTATTAATATATTATAAGTTCTAGTATATTAATAATAAGAATAATGAGATTATTTAATTAGTATTGATCAAGAATTAATCTAGGATTAATTAAGTGATCAAAAGAAGACTAATTAAATATATGGGTTGATTGTGTAAATCATCCATACTTGTATAGTGGGCTAATGCTCCATGGATTATCTAGTTGGGCCAAAACCCATATGATGCTCCATGGATGCTCCATGGTGTATTTGTACCCATGGATCCAAGGAAATGGAAAGTCATGACAATTAGGGTTTGCCCTAATTGTAACACTATATAAATATATTATTCTTGGCAAAATCGGCCACTAGAGGCACTAGTATTATTCGAGAGAGGGCTAGCCGATTTTCATGAGTGTAGAATTCTCTCAAGTTAATCCATGTGTATTTGGTGTTGTGTGAACCATTTGAGGTGTCACACTTGGGGCACTTGGCACTCAAGCTTCATGAAGACTTTCTACACCAAAGAGTTATGTATTCTATCTTGCTATAGTTATTGTTTTGTATGCTAGATTAGGATAATACCTTGGAAGTTCTTATTTGCATGTATAATAGAGAAAACATAGATCCAAGGTATTTAGGGTTGCATGTACACTTAGGAGTGTTAGAATGCTCAAAACCCAACAGTTAGCTCCCCCTGAGATGCAGGAGTTGTCAACGCAGCTGCAGGAGTTGCTAAACAAGGGTTTCATTCGGCCGAGTAGTTCACCTTGGGGAGCGCCGATCCTGTTTGTGAAGAAGAAGGATGGGTCGCACCGTATGTGCATTGACTACCGGGAGCTGAATAAGGTAACGATGAAGAACCGTTACCCCTTCGCGAGGATAGATGATTTGTTTGATCAGCTTCATGGGGCGTCTTGGTTCTCCAAGATTGATTTACGCTCCGGATACCACCAGATGCGAGTTAGAGGCGAAGATGTGCAGAAGACTGCTTTCAGGACCCGTTATGGTTATTACGAGTTCGTGGTGATGCCTTTTGGGTTCACTAACGCTCCAGCCGCGTTCATGGATCTCATGAATCGTGTGTGCAGGCCGATGCTGGATCGGTCTGTGATAGTATTCATAGATGATATCTTTGTGTATTCCAAGACTCAGGAGCAGCATGAGGAGCACCTAAGGGAGGTGCTAGAAGTTTTGAGAAGGGAGAGACTTTTCACGAAGTTCTCCAAGTGCGAGTTCTGGTTGCGCGAGGTGCAGTTCCTTGGACACCTCGTCAACCAGAAGGGTATTTTGGTAGATCCGGCCAAGATAGAGGCCGTGATGCAGTGGGAGGTCCCGAAGTCTCCATCCGAGATTCGTAGCTTCCTAGGTTTGGTAGGGTCTTACAGGAGATTCATTCAGGATTTCTCCAAGATAGCAGTACCGCTCACCTGACTGACCAAGAAGTTGGTGGTGTTTCGTTGGGGGCCTGAGCAGCAGGCGGCGTTCGAGACCCTCAGGCAGAGATTGTGCAAGGCTCCGATCCTTACCTTGCCAGAAGGAGTAGAAGATTTTGTAGTCTACTGTGATGCCTCAATCACAGGTATGGGAGTAGTATTGATGCAGCGAGGCCATGTGATAGCTTACGCCTCGAGACAGTTGAAGCCTCACGAGGCTAACTATCCTACCCATGATTTAGAGCTGGAGGCGGTTGTGTTTGCCCTCAAGATTTGGAGACATTATCTTTATGGGGTCCGTTGTACTATCTACACGGATCACAAGAGTTTGAGATACCTTATGGATCAGCCGAGTCTAAACATGAGGCAGAGGAGGTGGTTGGATGTGCCGAAGGATTATGATTGTGAAATCCTTTACCATCCAGGGAAGGCCAACGTAGTGGCCGACGCCTTGAGCCGAAAGGTGACAGCAGCCCCTATCAGAGACTTATGTCTGAGGATGATAGTGATTACTCCGTTGTTGGAACGGATCAGGGAGGCTCAGGTTGAGGGCCTCAAAGAGGAGAGGCAGAAGTGTAAGAGGATAGTGGGCCGAGTAGCTTCGTTTGATTATGATAGTAGGGGGTTGTTGACCCTTCATGGGAGAGTGTGGGTACCGTACGGGGGCGGAGTACGGCAGGTGTTGATGGACGAGGCTCATAAGTCTCGATTTTCCATCCACCCTGGGCAACGAAGATGTATAGAGATCTTCAACCCAATTATTGGTGGCCCTGCATGAAGCGGGATGTCGCCTGGTATGTTGAGAGGTGCTTGACCTGCAGGAAGGTCAAGGCGGAGCACCAGAGGCCTCACGGCAAGATGCAGCCGTTAGACATTCTCGTGTGGAAATGGGAGGACATCACCATGGATTTTATCACCAAGCTTCCCAGGACCGCACGTGGGGTAGATTCGATTTGGGTAGTAGTGGATCGGTTGACGAAGAGTACTCATTTCATACCGATCCAGGAGAGCATATCGGCGGAAAAGCTAGCAGATATCTATGTGCGGGAGATAGTTGCACGTCATGGAGTGCCGGTATCGGTGGTGTCAGACCGAGACATCCGTTTTACATCCAGATTCTGGAAGCGGTTTCATGAAGAGATGGGTACTCGTCTCCATTTCAGCACCACTTTCCACCCTCAGACGGACGGGCAGAGTGAGAGGACGATTCAGACTCTCGAGGACATGCTCCGGGCATGTGTCCTAGACTTCGGTGGCAGTTGGGATACGTATCTTCCGTTAGCGGAATTTTCGTATAATAACAGTTACCATGCGAGCATTGATCGACCTCCCTTTGAGATGCTTTATGGGAGGAAGTGCAGGACCCCAATTTGTTGGGGTGAGGTCGGTCAGCGAGTCATTGGGAGCACGGAGGTGGTGCTCAAGACGACCGAGTTGATTCATTGGATTCATAGTAGACTGCAGACTGCGCAGAGTCGGCAGAAGAGCTACGCCGACAGGAAGCGTTCAGACTTGGAGTTCCGGGTAGGCGACATGGTTCTTCTGAAGGTCTCCCCTTGGAAGGGTGTCATCAGGTTTCGGAAGAGGGGCAAGCTGGGCCCCAGGTTCATTGGTCCTTACAGGGTTTTGGCCCGGGTGGGTCGAGTTGCTTATCGGTTGGATCTTCCGGCAGAGCTTAGCCAGATCCACAACACTTTCCATGTGTCTCAGTTAAGGAAGTGTTTGGTGGATGAGTCAGCAGTTGTTCCCTTGGAAGATATTCAGGTTGATAGCAGCTTGAATTATATTGAGAGGCCGGTCGCGATTCTGGATCGGAAGACAAAGACCTTGAGGAACAAGGTAATTCAGCTAGTGAAGGTGCAGTGGGAGCACCGGAAGGGGTCTGAGTTGATGTGGGAGGCTGAGGATGAGATGAGAGAGCACTACTCAGAGTTATTTGCAGATTCAGCCGTAGCAGACTTCGAGGACGAAGTCTGAGTCAAGTGGGGGAGAATTGTAATGACCCGTCTCCGGTATGTTGTTTCCATATTATTTATTTAAGAAGTTTTCTACAGGGACTCGGCGAGTCTATAGCCTGACTCGCCGAGTAGAGACGGGATTTCGAGCACGTGTAAGTTGGCGACTCAGCGAGTCCATATTCGGGACTCGGCGAGTCCGCCTGCCAGGATGAAACCCTAAATCCCCGAGTTTGCTCACTATTTAATCAATGTTATGTGCCCCAACTCGCCTCCTTCACCCTCAGAGAGCTTGTGAGAAACCCTAAATCATTCCTTGTGTGATTAAAGTGTTTTTGGTGTGAAATCTTGAAGGATTGAAGAGGAGAAAGAAGAAAGGACCCAAAAGAGGAAGTGTAGAGCAAAGATCCAAGGCCAAGTCAAAGTTTATTGAGGTGTGTTTTGGAATTTCTATGTTTTATGCTTAAAATCTCCATTAGAACACCTCTAAGGCTAGTTTAATGTATTTCCAAGCTTATTAATTGTATGGATGCCTTATTGGTTCGAGTTATCCCCAGATCTGTTCATTTAAGAGCTTTAGAGCCCAGATCTATTGCCTTTTTCGAAGTTGTCTTGCATGAGAACCCTAGATCTAGCCTTATTATGCCTTTTGAGCCTTTTAATCTTCATGAATGCTTATGGGCACGTAAAGATAGAATCTTTACGTGTTAATCGAGCATAAGAAGCCAAGATCTACAAGTTATATGCGTTGGATTCAAGCAGAATCGAGTTTTTAGTAATTGCATGCATGTGACTCGGCGAGTCGTTCTTCGGACTCGGCGAGTCGAGTCGCGAGTCCCCGATCCTTCCCCTTTGAGTGATTCCGAGTGGAGACCAGTGGGTAGTGGAATGGACTCAGTGAGTCGGAGGTTAGACTCAGTAATGGAAGGACTCGGCGAGTTGTTCATACAACTCGACGAGTCTAAGGCAATCTTCATAATTTCAAGAACAACTCGTCGAGTTGTTCATACAACTCGGCGAGTCGGATGCAGATAGTCTGAGTTTTAGAATCAAATGGGAACTCGTCCAGTTAAAGCCATACTCGACGAGTAGCAGCAAGCAGGGTTAAGAAATGAGAGTAGGGACTCGGCGAGTTGGCGGCCCAACTCGGCGAGTCAGGTCAACTGTAAGTGACTTTGACCAGAAGAGTTGACCTTGACTAGGAGAGTTGACTTTAGCCAGGGGTAAAAGAGTCATTTTACCCCAATGCAGTTATTAGTATTTTGATTGAGTGTATTTGTGGAATTGTAGCCGGGGAGATACCGAAGCCGCAGCAGATAGCTTCCAGAGCCATACACTCAGCAGCCAGATCACGAGGTGAGTTTCCTTCCAATAGGAACGGGTCTAAGGCCACAATGCCGGCCCATATAGCTAGTAGTAGTTTCCGGACTTCGGTCTGATGTAGATTTTATTATGTTTGAAGCCTTCGTGGCTCAGGCAGGATTATGTGTTTCGGGTTACATCCCAATGCAGTATGCTATTTATGTGTTCATGCTAGTTGATATGTTTGTGCTTTGCTATGATCAGTAGTTCCGGACTTCTGTCCGATGCAGTCAGTTCCGGACTTCGGTCCGATGCAGTTAGTTCCGGACTTCGGTCCGATGCAGGAGGCAAGGCCTCAGTAGTTCCGGACTTCGGTCCGAGGCAGAGGGCAAGGCCCTGGCTAGTTCCGGACTTTGGTCCGATGCAGTTTCCGGACTTCGGTCCGATGCAGTGGGCAAGGCCCAGTATGTGTTTATATGTATTGTATGGTATGCGGTAATTTGGGGGAGCTCACTAAGCTTCGTGCTTACAGTTTCAGTTTTTGTTTCAGGTGCTTCCGCAAGTAAAGGGAAGAGCTCGGGATGATGGCATCGCACACACCACAACTTCAGTTTTTGTCTTGGGAGTTGATTCAGTTTCTTTGATATGTTTTTGATACAGTTGTGACACAGTTTTCTCACAGTATTTTATTATGGTTTTGAAATACGCAACGTATGGTTTTATCATGTGATACTCAGTTTTATGATCTTTGTGATATTATTTTAGTACTTTTAGAAATTTTAAACAAAAATTTTCGAGTCGTATTTTTGGGATGTTTCATTCAGACTCTAGGAGGGGTCTTAAGTCATAAAATGGGTTCCAAATGGTTAGTTTTGCTTCATGCATCATTTAGAAGGTCTTAATGGAATAAGACCTTGAGTTAAGCACTTATTGGTCATGATAAGTCATAAAGTTGGAGACTTTATGACTCATAAGAGTATTTTAGCCATGGATCTGAAGTATGGACGTAAGAGCTTAAGCCATTAAGCTCTTAATGGAATTTTTGGTTTTACGAGGGTACGCCCTGAGTACTCGTAGTACGCCCTACTACGAGGTCAACCAAGCCGATGGTGGTCACCCTACGAGGCTTCGTGTATGCTCAACATACCTCCAGAGTATTCCCGACATACGCACCCTGAGTTGACTTGGCTGAGTTGACTCGGTTGGGTTGACTCGGCTGGGTTGATTCAGTTGACCTAGTTAGTTTGACCAGTTGACTATGACCAAGTTTGATCTTGAGGGTATTTTGGTTATTTTAGGATTTTGATGGAAATTGGTCATTTGGTGGGAATAGGTGTCAGTTAGAGAAATAAGATTCTTAGTCGAGACCTCATCAGCTTCTGTTCAGTTTGTGAGGTGCATTTTCCTCACTGTACTTTCGGGTCGAAGGTGTCAAGGCTAGCCCATTGGATTATGATCCTAGGTTATCTTATGTTGGTATGTTGTAGTGATCTGTTATGTTTTCATCCTGATAAATAGGATGATGTTATGCTTAGTGATTTGTAAGATCTGTTTGATTGTTTATTGACTAGTTATATGTATGCTTATATGTTATGTATATGGCGACATGGTTTATGTGTGGTTGGGTTGAGGCTAACTAGTATAGACTGAAGTCCAAGAGACCCAGGGCGTCCCAAATAGACTGCAGGCATGAGGGGCTTACCAGTCAGGCTGAAGGCTCGGAGAACGTTCTAGATAGGCTGAAAGCCCGGTGAGGCGTACCAGTCATGATGAAGGTTCTGTGAGTGTACCAGATAGACTGTAGGCCGGTGGGGCATTCCAGTCAGGCTGAAGGCTTTATACGCATGTTTTTGTATTATCCTTATGTTATGTGTTGGTACTTCTAGGGAACTCACTAAGCGTTGGCTTACAGTTTTGGGTTATGTTTCAGCTACTTCGGATGATCGCGGGAAGGCGAAAGTGTGACTGTACACATCCTCATGTTTTTAACTTATGATTTTAGGAGACTCTAATGTTGAACATGTTTTGAAAACTATGACAGTAAAAAATTTGTGAGATTGGTTGGTTTTAAAAACTATAAATTTCTTGTGATTTCTTTGAGCGTTACAGGTTTCACGTTGTGACTAGTCCTTGGTCACGTCATGAGAGTCCACCAGGTCATTCCAACAATTCGCTCCATGCTTAGACAACTCAGTCATGGATTCTTACTAGACGGACCTCACAATGTAGGAATCACAAAGCCACGTTGTGAGTTCCATGAGCTCAACGATTTACGAGGTTTATCGTTGTCATGTCGTAAGACCTTATATCTCACATCTTGACTTCAGTATGGAGCTAAAAGTCAAGGTCTTAAGTCCTTATTCCGTTAAGCCATTGAATCCATCTTATCCAGAAGCTAAAGGGGGGCCCGAAGGTCCATAAAAATGCTTGCTTTATGGGTATGCTTGCACCATGCATGACCCAACCCATTCTAGGTCAAAAAGTGGACAATATACATCAAACTCTCATGCTTGGCTCTTATACCTCACCAACTTCCATATTTTGACAATATGATGATCAAGGAACCCTTAGAATCCATAAAGTTGCTAACTCTATGGATTTACTTCACTTAATCATGCTTAACATGAAGAAATATGGAAAAAAAATCCTAGATCTATCCATAATCTGCAATAACATTTGAACCTTTTATACTTACAAAGGTCCAACAACAAGAAGAGATGATGATGATGATGATGATGATGATACTTTGCCCACTCCACCACTAGAGAACTTCTATCCTCTTCTTTTCTCCTTCTTCAAGCTAGAAAATGCACCAAAAATGACTAAGGGCTTCAAGAATGATTGATATCAGGGTTTCTGGAGGTTTAGGGATTGTTTGTTTGGTATGAATGGAGTGGAATTAAAGGGTAAAGGATTCCTATTCCCTTGAATTCGTGTGTTTGGTTCATCTTTAAGTGAAGAAAAAGAAATCCTAAATGAAATATTTTTCCTTCAAATGAAGGAAAGTTCATTCCTTCACCATCGTAATGGAATTAATTCCTTCATAACATTAAAAGTAGCAGATTACGATTTTCCTTTACTAAATATTGCCATACACTTCGTCAAGTAAACCTAGACATCATCTCATTCTCGTTCAGCCGACAACCACTCCATTGCGTCTTCTCCACTTCGTCACAGGGTTGTTCAACGAGCTTCATTACAGGTAATATATATGCCTTTATCTCTATCTCTTTTATATATTCGAACCACACAACCCCTTTTGAAGTCGACCCCAAACAGAGCTACCGTGACATCGCTGGAGGGTTTTTTTCTTCAATCGCTATTGTGACCTATCTAATATCATGATATAAAAATTTGAAAAAAAAAATCCTTTTCTTTCTCTTCAATAGTTTTCTTAGTTGAACTTGATCTATAGTGGATGTGATTTCAGGATGCTTTTTGTTGTAAAGAATCGAGTCTTTTTTGGTTTCGAATGGATCTGAACCATACTTACATAATTACTAATGAGATAGTGAGAAGTGATCGAATTCTCACTTTGTTCTTGCTCTTGATCGTAATTGATTGGTTAATATGCATAATTGGATTATTTGACATAACAAAAAGTAGTATGATGTTTACCCTTACCAGAAGTACCCCTTTTTGTAAATCTTCCAAGTTTATCATAGTTTAAATACTGATTTAAGGAGTTCTTGATCATACACACTTATTTATCTAATGCATTGTATCAAGTATGGTTGCTAATAACATTTTTCTAAATCGATAGAACATAAATTTTGTTTTGGTTTCATTTTCTTATGTGAAAAGAATTGTTGTACATGATATCAGAATATATATATATATATATATATATATATATATATATAAACACTGTGAAGAAGGTGATAGCTTGTAAGTTATATTTTCTTTTTTAACTTGTATGTAAAGATCCATTTCCTGCCAACCAAACAAGATTTGGAATCGGATTCAAATTCCTTATAGATTCATTTTCCAATTCCAATTTCAGTTCCTTCAGCAACAGTCTACGAACCAAACAACACCTTAGAGTGTGAGGGAGGCCGAGGGCGGATAATTCTAGCCCTCTCATTCTATTAAATACCGAAAAATTAGGGTTTTGGTCATCAAACCACTCTTACGTCGTGAGCAACAAGGGCTCATGTCGTGAGATTCAAGGAATGCGGGTCGACATGTCAACCTTGGCTAACGACGTGAGGGGCATTGCTCACATCATGACTTCACCCAAATATTGAATAAAGCTCGAAATCGTGCACCTTAAAACTGAATGTTACAAAACCACCTCAGATCTGTAAACAAGAAGACGAAAAAGTGGCGGTCGTTTGTAGATCGTCTCCGGTAACATCATAGCTCGCCACCCTAGCTTCGAGTTGCCCACATTTTCAGATCTATGTTGCCCTTTTTCTCATATTCACGCCGCCCATCATTGAGGTTTGCAGATCGATTCGTAAACACCATCCATCTTCTCTAGTAGTGTCATCATCACCTAACTTCATCATCACCTCGAGATAGATCGACAGATGTACAAAGGGTTTCAACATTCGATAAGGTTTTCTAAGGGTGATGACATTCCAGGATGGAACCGATGATAAGGGTTTCAATATGTGGTAGCGTTCCACCGGAGACCAAGAGTTTTCTAACGGTGATGACGTTCCAGGAAGAGACCGGTAGGTGGTAGTGGTTCAGATCTACATTGCCGAAGGTGGTTTTTGGTGGTCTGGCAAAAAAGGAGTCTCAGGTGGTGACTAGGATAGGCTGACGTGCGGTGGTGGTCCGACAGACAACGATGGTCATGAGAGGGAGAGAGAGAGAGAGAGAGATTATGATGATGATGTTAGTGTTTCAAGAGGCATATGGGTGGGGTAGGATGGACTTGTATATTTTTTTATTTAATTTTAAATAAGAAATACAATAAAATTATAAAAGAAATAGAAAAAGAAATTAATAAGGGAGTTCAAAACATATTGGATCAAAATCGCAACAAAATAAAAAGTTTAGGCCTCTGATGCTAGACCAAACTTTTTTGAACCAAAGTGGTAATTTTTAACTAACCATAAAAGACCCTTTATTAAATTGTGTCTTTATTTTATGAATTTACTAATTTCAAGTTATCTATGTATTTTTTTTCTAAATGTCTAAGACCTTGAGCCGCCTATTGAATTGTAATTTGTTTAGTTTGGATTTTAATTTAATTTCCACTATTTAAATTTATATTTTAAAAACCAAAAAAGATATTGAGTAACTTGATTGGATTTCCAAACACCCTAATTTTATCGTTCAAAAAAATTTTAAACCAATTAAATAACAAAAATTAAACTATCAACGATTTGAATATTGCAATAAATAAATATCAAACAGAATACACTCCATCATAGCTAGAGGCAGCTAGAGTAAATGTATCCCCTAAAACCTCCCGTGTACATTTAATCAACTAAGCGTTAGAACTTAAAAACAACGCGGATACCTCTTTCTCAACATGCGTCCCACTTACAAAATACAAACATCCCTTCTATTATAATGAATATAAATACTCCCTCTCATACCTTTCTCTCATTCAAAAACAACCACCATGGCTTCAACTTTGCTTTCAAATTTCACATTCTTAGCCTCGTTTCTCATAATCATCTCAACCCTAATCAACCCATCCTCCGCCACCATCCCCCGCCGTCTCGCCGTCGTCCAAACGCCACCCACAGTCCTCACTTACCACAAAGGCTCCGTCCTCTACGGCAACATCACCGTTAACCTCCTCTGGTACGGAAAATTTTCACCCGCTCAGAAGTCCATCATCATCGACTTTCTCAAATCTCTCAACAACCACCTCCCGCCACCCCCTTCCGCCGCTTCATGGTGGCAGACCACCCGTAGATACAAAGGCGGGAAAAGGAGCATACACGTCGGAAAACAAATCGTTGATGAAAAATACTCCCTTGGGAAATCGCTTAAAGAATCCAATCTCATTTCTTTGGCTTCTAAAGCTAAAGGCTTTAACGTCATCAGCCTGGTGCTCACGGCGGCCGACGTCGGAGTGGTGGGGTTCTGCATGAACCGCTGCGGGACTCACGGGACTACTCGGGTGAACAAAGGACATAATTTCGCATACGGGTGGGTGGGTAACTCGGCAACTCAGTGTCCGGGTCAATGTGCCTGGCCTTTTGCTCAGCCGATGTTTGGCCCAAAAATGCCATCGTTGGTGGCGCCCAACGGCGACGTTGGCGTCGACGGCATGATAATCAACCTGGCGGCGGTTCTAGCGGGGACGGTGACGAATCCGTTTGACGGCGGGTACTTCCAGGGTCCGGCTACTGCTCCATTGGAGGCGGTTACTGCTTGTACTGGTATATTCGGGTTGGGTGCTTTTCCCGGGTACCCGGGAACAGTTTTAACGGATAAAAAGACGAAAGCTAGCTATAATGCGCAAGGCGTGAACAAGAGGAAGTATTTGTTGCCGGCTATGTGGGACCCTAAGACTTCCACGTGTAAAACACTCGTGTGAGATAAGAATTGGATAACTACGAGGATGACGTGTCATAATATGACCTGTCATTTAAAATTTAAATATATATTTGATTTATTTGGTTGATAAAGTACGTGGAGTGAAAAAATGTAAAAAAACGGTGTATTGTGTATTTATGGTTTCATTTTTACTTTCATTTCGAGATTGCAATATATTTTTTTCAGATTATATTTTAAAAATACAGTATTTACATTATGCTTGTGATAAAAGGATTTAATAGTACGCTGAAAATAATTATATCTTTTCAGCTCAACTTTTATTAAAAAAGTTATACGTTGGCATTTTATTTAAAAGAAAGGATATGATCGTCAAAACTTAAAATTATTCTTAATATGAATAAACAAAAACACCGTACGCGTAATTTTATTGTCATTACAAACTAAGGTTCTTATCGCTTTATATCAATTGCTTTTGTATAAATCCTTACAACGTAATAGTTCCTATTATTTTTATGTTCAAGAAAAAATTTTATATTATTATTTACGTTTTAGATAAAACTAAATTATATATATTATTGATTGTATTCGAAAACATATTAAAATCTACATTTATTTCGATTACTTTTGTTCGATTATGTTCTTCATATGAAATAATACGATAGATTTTCCATCATTAACTAATCGTTTTTATCATAAATAACATCATTGTCGTATTAAAAAAAATGTTAGCAAAGATCAAATTTGTAGTCGTCGATTTCTCTGAAAAATCTGTATTTTGGTCTTTTACGAATGATAACAATTAATATAAAAGTTTTTCTAACATAGAAATAATAATATAAAAGTTTTTCTACATATAAGTATAGGTTTTTTTTTTTTTTTTTTTTTTTTTTTTTTTTTTTTTTTTTGACTAAATCCCTTATTTCAATCCAATTAATAATGACCAAAATTCAATAAAAAAAGAATCATACTTTTATATATATATATATATATATATATATATATATATATATATATATATATATATATATATATATATATATATATATATTAAAATGCATGGAAGGTTTCAACATGAAACTTTCTATGTTTATAATTTTAACACTATATTTTTATTTTTTCTTAATTTTGCCACTAAAGTTTCAACAAACTTTTCATTTTTATAATTTTGCCATTTTATTTTTACTTTTTCATATTTTTGCCACTAAATATATTAAAGCGCATGGAAGGTTTCAACAGGAAACTTTTCATGTTTATAATTTTAACACTATATTTTTACTTTTTCTTAATTTTGCCACTAAAGTTTCAACAAACTTTTCATTTTTATAATTTTGTCACTTTATTTTTACTTCTTGATATTTTTGCCACTAAACTTTCTTTTTTACTTCTTTAAAACCTTTTTTCTTTATTCTTTTATAATTTTACCACTTTATTTTTATTTTTTTATAATTTTGTCACTAAAGTTTCAACAAACTTTTTCTCTTTATTGTTTTTGAACTTTATTTTTACTAATTTTGCCACTAAAGTTTCAACAAACTTTTCATCTTTATAATTTTGACACTTTATTTTTACTTCTTTATATTTTTGCCACTAAACTTTCACCCGTGCAACGCACAGACCTTTTCCTAGTTTGATATTAAATTGGAAATATTTTTTCCATTTCAAATTTAATATTGGTTATTAAGTGTATCTAATTAGATCCATCCAATCTAATCTTTTTTAATACACGTTTAGAATGTATAAATATATAATTTTAATACTTTATGATATTTGGAATAAATGAGAATTTGATAATTCCTAATTGAATTTGAAAATTTGAAATTGGCATGTAATTATTCAAGCCTGGTGATTTTAAAAATTGTTTATGAATCAGTATAACATCAAAACTATAGTTTTAAAGTTTTAATCCCTAGGCCCATTTAGAATTATAAAGATAAACAATCACAATAAAGTTCAAAGATTCTACTACTTCAAGTGGATACATTTTTACGCCGAAAAACATTAAGAGCATATGGTATAGGCAACTTGAAGTGGTGTTGTAACAAGAAGCAAAAAGAAGAGGGAGTGGTGTTCATGGTGTTATAACACCATGTTAAGAGGAGAGAGATAGAGAGAGAGAGAGAGACAGAGAGAGAGAGAGAGAAAATTTGTGCAACCAATAGAAAATCACGTTGCATCTAGTCATGACCACAACAAGAAGCAACACAACTAGATACAACAAGAAGGTGGGGGGGGGGGGGTGTTGATGCTTCTTAACGGCATTGAAGATGCTCCACCTCAGCAACAACGATATGCAACATGCCCCATACCTTATACTCTAAGGTTATATCTCTTTTCTTTCTTAGGTTTGGCCACAAAGGGATGGGAGAAGGAGAGGCACCATATTTTTGATTAATTGAAGGAGTGTTGAGATGTTGTGTCTAACCTAAACAATGAAGGTGGAGTTACTATAACAACTTCGGGATAGGGTAAAGCACAAAACTTCAACATTCAAGTAATGATCCGGAATTGTCTGAAGAGCGCAAAGTTCAAAGTGTCCAAAGCTATCTGAAGAACTCTCTTATGTAGTGTTTTCAGTGGCGAATCTAAAATTCAAACTCATAAATGTCTAATTTAAATTGAATAACAAAAATAAAAGAATCAAATTTATGTTTTATCATGATGGGTTATTAATAATATCATACAAAATAAATATAGTATTAACTTTAACATAAAAAATCAAATCAAACGAATATATATAAATAAATGGGATTATTCTAAGCACTAATAGTACTTGTTCATGTTTGGTTTTATTCAAAAATATGAAAAGCTTGGAAATATTATAACTGTTGGATTTATATGCTCAAGAATCATTATTGAATGATATTACTAATAACATATGATCCTATAGGGTCATACATTTATCAAGTTGTCACATTTTGGATGTTTATTACTAATATGATTATTAATAAATAAATTTAACTCTTGTAATTAGTTAGGTAATAATTATTATTTATTGAAATAATATTTTCTAAGAGAGAAAAACAACTAATGGTTGATAATGTATGATTTATATGTTCTTTACATCTTTTTGGATCTTTAGTAGTTCATTTAGATAAAGCTAGTTATATAAATATAACATGCACATACATGTATACATTTGTGAGTGGAAGACCACCATACTTTGACCATTTGAAGGTCAAAGTTATAGGCAGTGATGGGAGAGATTCCTCCTTCACATCCAAGACTTCTTCCATTAGCCCATTCTTTCACTAAATGAGGATGATGCTTACTTCATGCATGTAACTATAAGAGAGGCTTAACTAGCTTATTTGGTGTCTTGAACTTTTGCTAGTCAAAAATTTCTCTTTCTTTCTCTCTCTCTCTCTCTCTCTCTTTATTATAGTCGTATGTTCTTTCTCTCCTCCCCCTCTTATTGTCTTTTGAAGCTAATTAAAGAGTTGGTGGCTTAGGAGTGGTTCTCCTTATTGCTTAATTGTGTCAAGTACTCAAGGGTTAAGAAGTACTTCATACAAGATGAGAACTAGCATTCCAAGTGTCTTACTCTTGATGATGGATACATTATAAAGAAGATCAAGCTTTTTGTTCTTTGTTATCTTCATCAACTCCCCAATTCCAACTGGGATCAAAGTCTTCAAATGTTGCAGTTCTAAACATATTATGGTTTTCATAATCTTTCTAGTTCATGTATTTGGATCCTCTTGGTGGATTTGTTAAAATGATATAAAAATAAACTACTTATTTTAAAGTCTTTTGTTTTCCGTTAAAATTATTTTTATAAAAAGATCATTTTTAGCTTCCCAAAACCCATAAAAAACAACCATAGGAAAGGAAAGTGTTACAACCTTTGAAGACTTTGGTTCCTTTTTGAGATTAGGAAGTTGATGTAGAATATACAACAAAGTTCCTTCTTGTCTAGGATGCCAACAACGACTCAACTTGATAAAGATGCTAGTCTTGATCTTGTAATAAAAGGTTACTCTTAAGATTTAAGTTAATACCAAGTATTAACTAAAACATATTAAGAAAGTATCATCCTCATCTTCATATGATTTAACCCATTAAATGTTTAGGAGAAGGAAATGGAAAATGAGAGCATATGTACAGTTATTCATAAGGGAAAAAGTGAAGAAGAAAAAAACTAGCTCTATAAGCTTATTTAAATACTTAAAATCATGCTTTTGAGTCTCATGAAACCATACCGATTTACTCTATATGTAAGAGATATGGAGTGATAGTACTTGTGGATAAAACCACAAGCAACAACCAACAAACCTACCTCTTAAATAGGTCCATCGGTTCGGAGTATCCAAGAGAGGAAGAGTGCTTTGCACTCTTCTAATTTATATAAGATAGTTTCAAGTTTTATAAAAACTAAACTAATTTAGTGTTTATAAAAGAACATGACTTATATAAATCATTCCATGTGTTTTTATTTGATACTTTCAATAGAAAAATAATATTTTCAAAAAATAATTATTTTCCAATTAATTACAAGAAATATAAATATTTATTAAGAATCAAATCCTTATTATATATATATATATATATATATATAAGTATGTATCAAGAATCAAATTCTTTTATATAATATATTATCATCAAGTTTGTTAGTGTAACCCTTCGAAGATCATATATTGTCTAGCAATATCATTCTATGATGTCTTTTGGGCATAAAGATCTTTCAATATCCTACCTGCACCAGACACATCATAAATTGATATAGACAATGGTGAACATCTAACAATATTCCACTTCCCCTATTAATATGTGATTTTGAGTCATTATATCAACATTCAATTCCTAGAAGCTCAAAGCTACAATTGATTAATAAGGTAAGTTTCTTAGTTGTCCATTTGTTACAAACATCATGTTGAACATGAGACTTGGATCTCAATCAATCTTATTTGGTGTCCAACTTTGGGTAATGCGCATTAGATGCCTAACTCTCAACACATAAGAGGAACAAATCCCCTCTTCATTACATAAGCCTCTTGCATAGTTCACACTACACCTGAAAATAGCCTTTATTACTTCCCCATTAAGGATTAGCATTTGATCACATCAAATCATAACACTCCTTTACTTAATTTCGAATATGTATCTCAATTACTAAGGGTAGAAAGATAGTACCTTTTATCAAGTATCACTCACAAAAGCAATCTATGGAGTGACCTTGATGCGGGTCTTTCCAATACCAGTTCTCTAACAAGTACCTATGAATATTGGTTACAAAACCTTGCATAATTTCATTTAATGATTGATGTAGTGCAGACTATACCTATATAGTTTTAAATTTGTATCCTAACTACTTATCTACTATTGCATTTATAGGTAGTGTACCTAGTCAATTTATATTATACTAAAGTAAGGTGGGGTCGAACATAGTGAACGGATTTAATTAACTAAGATAATTACTAAAAATTAATCTAAAACAAGCAAAAGTTAAAAATGGTTTTCTGTCTGATTTTACAAGTTCAGACAAACTTAAACACTTAACTAATAGTTTTAATCAATATTCTAAAAACACTTCCGTTTAGTTCGAATCCACTTCTCCTCTATGGTTAGCTACTAATTATGGATTATTAATGTTGGTCGCCAATAATTATGTAATTAGAAATTCAAGTCCAAATTTACTAAGATTTTCACCAATTCATGAACTACCATGTATGGTCATACATAAGCAAAACACATAATTAGTTTTTAATTATAGTTGAGCTATGTAAGATTTATCTAAACAAACACAATTATGGTCATAATTTATGTTCTCTAGCATAGCTATATTAGTTACTTTTATCACTTATCTAAGATTTGGTCGATCCTAGCTCTAGCAATTTAATAGTCACTAAACTACTAGGTAACAAATTCATGCAATTTAACGGCCACTAAGCTACACAACCTGAATTCAAGCAATCAAAGTTACAAATATTAACATGCTAGGTAAAGATAATCAAACACAAACATAGAACCAACTATTAAAATCGATAAATTAGATAACTAAACCGTAGAGTTAAAGCCTCATCTAGCTAAACAAAAGCAAATAAATTCAGCTACCCATGGCTAAAAACATAGACACAATCTCAATAGAATTCGACATAATTAAAGTGTACCAAACCAATGTGATGAGGTTTTCTACAATCTCTCGCTTTCTAAGTAATTCTCTTTCAAAAGGATGTTTTGTGCACTTCCTGGACTCTAAAATCGGTTTCTCAGAATAATTCTCCTCCAGAAAACTCTTCAAAAGCCTCCTAAAATCGTAAGAGTGAATGATAATTTATAGTTTTGGAAATTGTGCTTCACGACGTGAACAAGGATTTGACATCGTGATTTATATACAAATCCTTATCGGGAAAGGATTACGACTTCCCACATACTTATTTTCTAGAATTCACACTTCATGTCATGATATTAATGGCCACATCTGACTTGATTTTTCGATGGAATTTTCTTCTTTTAAGCTTCCATCCTCCAAAGTTCCAATTCTTGTCACTTCAGATTCCTATTCTTCAAAAGAGTGTTCCTTTTGGCTGCATAATACAATTTAATTCGATAAGTACCATATATATTTGCAAATAACCAAAATATTAATTAAAATGTATTAAAATATTGCCTAAAAATGTGTAAAAATAAGGCAATATCAAAATAACCCACACTTATCATTTGCTTGCCCTCAAACAAAATTAATTCATTTCAAATTAAACTTTCATCACCAATATCACATAAGACATTCCATTTTGAACTTAACCATTATACCAAGACCGCAATACGCATATTTGTGTCTAAGGTTCCTAATAACTTCTTAATCCTAAATAGTTACAATCCTGATGAACCTTCACCTGTTAGCTTATACGATACTCATTTCTACAACCCTCTGAATCTATCCTCAAAAATCTTTCTTAACCTTAAGGTGTTTTTGTTTAAGCTTCCCAAGCATACATATGATCTAGAAAGAATTACAACTTTAATATCACAATGGAGCTCTTTGAATTCTTCACTTCTTTGATATTTACCCTTTGATTTCTTTGAATTCAACACCTTTTTGTTTGATTTTTGGTATCTTCTAATTTTTTAATTCTTCATAATTTTTTATCTTCATAATTTTCATTCTTTGATAGCTCTAAAATTCTTACAACTTTTTAATAATTTCTCTCTCTCTCTCTCTCTCTCTCTCTCTATCTATGTTCATATATCTCACTTTTTTCGCTCAATTCCTATATGCTTAAGCAAGGGAGCTTAACTTTAACCTTTATTGGTTAGAAGTATTAGTCTAAATGCAATGACTACATAAGCTCTCCTGGATAGATTGTAGGTATACGCTATAAAACTTATTATTCCATATAAACTACCAAATTATCTTTCATATCTGATGGCTTTTCACTAAAACTTGGGAAACTACAATATACTATAATATATGTTGGCTCAATTAAAGATTTGAGCTTACATTAGATCATCCCACGCAACATTAGCAACTTAAGTATTAATTATCACTAGATTTAATTTTAGATTATTATTTCGAATCTATTTAAAAAAAAAAAATTCCTAGAAATTTACTTTTTTGGCCTCTACCCCACACTTATTTCATACAATTCGCTCATTGTATGCATAAAATAATTTAAAAGCAATAAAAGGGAGAAAAAGGAACAGACTCCCCTGGGTTAGTAGTGACAATATTGATTTCCGAGTGCGTGTGAAAAAATTGAACACATTAAGTATGTGACTGAAACTTGGACTTCATCGATACGTGTAAATGTGCTGGCAAAATGTGAATCAGAAACTGGCATATTTAACAACTATGGTGCATAAGATCTTCAAAGCATAACATCTCAATATGGGAAAGCATACGCCACATTGTAAGGTTGGAAGAATAGAATAAAAATGCCATATTTTACTGCTCATGACATGGTAAGAGAAATCAGGTCGTGTTATTGATATAAATCAAATTTTGAATCGTGATGGCATCAAAGTCACGACGTGAGAATAAATGCCACGCAGTGAAAACTCAGTGCACCGAAAGTTAGTTTTGCACGACTTCTTCCATGCAAGTGATGTGCAATGGACCTTCTTAATAGATTAAGACTCTTCTCAAAATTCAATATTTCTAAACTCTCTCTTCCTCTAATCTCTTTTCTTTCATGAAATTGGCCCCACACTTATTTAAAATTATAGGCTTCTACTCATAACTCTAAATCACACGGCTTTCTTCGTATGCTCTTATCTCTATTCTCTCATTTTTTATATCATGATATTCTACTAAATCTACAAAAAAACAAACAAATGTGGAAAGTAGAAAAACAACCATCACATAATTTAGTTACAAGTTTTCAAACATACCAAATAAAAAGTAAAACAAAGCACACCAAAAATAAACTAAGAAAATAAACTACTAAAAAAAATAAAAGGATAGATATCAATAATCATATTCGTCCTCTCATGCTCCACTTGTCCCAGCACCATCTCCTTTCCTTGTCCATAGCTCCTCCCATGTCAGAATATATGGGTAATGAGGCGGCATGATCGGCGGTCGCTCAACATTAAGGTGTGTAAATAAAACATCTATTTCTCTATTGTGATAATTAACACCCCCACAGAGATTGTCCAAATAAGTACCAACCCGACTTTGAAATGGGTTAGTTGGTACCCCACCCTCAAATGGTTGAGGTGGTTGTTGTCGGCCTCTTTCCCCACGAGCTCTAACATTTCTCCATCCCCTTTGCCTTGGTTGTTCCCCTTGTTGACCAATTGGCTCTTCATCATCTTTCGGGGGTATTACATATCCCCCGCCAGTATTCATCACAACTCGCATAAGACTCAAAAATTGAGTCGTCAAATCAGAATCTTTAAACCGTGTCAGATTCCTAATAAAGTTAGGACTTAAAATCCCATATGAGCGAGCTAGGTGAGTGACCAAATGTCCACCAGTAATGGGATTACCAGGCCGAGAATTTACCACCTTCTTTCCTAAAAATCTTGCAAGCATGTATGGAAGGTCATAAAAAAATTCTGGCATGATTATGCTCCAACGATAGAATAAATTCTATGAAGGAACCTTGTCGCCATGATGTTTGTGGTTAGTAGTGAAAGTGACCAGGTGATGTTAGAACTGATAGATAGGAGACCGGATCTTCCCTTCACAAGCATCACACGAACTATACTCGTGATTGGAAATGCTTCTCAAAAAATGTACATCAAGCAATCCTGTAGTAAAATCTCAAACGCAACCTGGTAGAAATAAGATAAAATGGGGTAATTAATTTTCTTCTTCAGTGTATAACCCTATTTGCCAATCAAATTCATGAAGGCTAGATTATCTATAAACACCACCCAATCGAAATGCAAGGGCCCGGTTATATGTCAAGTCGATTGTCCGTTCTTCAAAACTGAATGTGGAAAAAATTCAACAGATAAATCCCGATAAACATGCTCTTGAATAGAACATAAATTATGCCACGCGTTACATTGGAAAGTGAAACCTTCTCCTATAAATAACTTTCTCCAATATCATTCCACTTCCATTTCCGCTACCATACCAACCCCACGTAACCATGCCTAATCGTCCTATGGTGCTAATGCAAACTTCCAATTGTACAACCATCTAAACTAGGTTGCATAATTATTGAGCATGGTTTGCGAAACATTTTGAGGAAATATATAGAACGGATTTATACTTGGAACATAAATGTGGTATTTTTCTTCCGGAATTGTACGCCTCGGTCCCAAGATACCTGAAAGAGTAACATCAAACAAAACACCAAGACCACCAAACAATTAAGCAATAAGCAAAAAACTAGAAAACTATTTGCCCAGTTTCACGTCGTGGTCACGAAGACCACATCGTGATGCAGGTTCATGACGAATCTGTTTATTCGTTATTCCAAGGTTAAAACGGACTAAATTCATGTTTGGTATTTGTGTAATATGCCATTCTAAGGCTTTTTAACATACTTGCAACCACAAATTTCTTGACAATCGTCTCAATTTTGGCATTAAAGCTTTAAGAACAAACCCTAAGTCAAAATGCCTAAGAATATAAGAAATTAATACAATTAAAGAATGGAGATCTTACCAAAATAGGAGATTAAACACAGAATCAAGAAAAAGTTGAAGAAATCCGACACAAAATTAAACTATGGGGCTGAGTTATTCTGTTCGTGCGAGTGTTTAAAAGTGATACTAAAATGTTGAAGTCTTCTAAATTTACCCCCCCTACGGTTATTTTATATCTCACGTCATGAGTGTGAAACCTCACGTCGTGAGTTTTAAAATGTTTGAAAAATCATCAGAAAAAATTATTTCACCACGTCGTGGGCCTAACCCCACGTCGTGTTATCGAGGTTAGTTCACCAAAAATAACATTTTTCTAAAAAATCAACCACTCCTAAAATTTACCCCCACACTTGATTTTTTACTATTTAAAAAAAAAATAAGATGACTATGATGATGATTTAATCCTAAAACTCAAAGAGAAATGAAAAAAAATAAAAGTAAAACGCAAACTGAGCTCGAGTTGCCTCCTGAGAAGTGCTTCTTTTTATAGGTGTCATTAGCTGGACTCCGTGCCACCCTACGTTGTATTGTTTGGAGTTTTAATCACCATTTTCACCTTTTGTTCCCTCCATCTTTTCTTGTATGCTTGCACCCTTCTTAAGTAGGCCTTGTTAGAATTTTCCTTTTTTACTTTAGAATCGCCTTCTTCGAGCTTTCATTTAACCCCTTTATTCTTGATAACAAGTCTAGGCCCTTCTTTTTCTTCTTGTACCTCCTTAGTTTCAAAACCATCCTTGTCCAAAGTTAGTTGGCTCAAGTCTTGTATAACTTCCTCTTCTTCATCACTTTTCACCAAACTTTCTTCACTTTCATCACAAACTAGAGAACTTGGAGTTTTATAAGCAAAGACTTCAAAAACCATTGTAATTGATGTTCTAGGGTTAGTACACTTGAGTTGTTCTATTATTTTAATTTCTTCTTCCATCAATTTCTCCAACTCCTCAAACTCGTTTTCCTCATCCATAAAGAATACTTCATTTTGAGCATATTCTCTCTTAAATCCGTTTTCCACTCAAAGAGTCATTTCCTCATTTCCCACTCGTAAAGTAAGCTTGGACTAACGAATATCCACCAAGGATCGTGCGGTATTAAGAAAAGGGCGTATAAGGATAGTTGGGACATTTTTATCCACCTTCTCATTGAGCACCACAAAATCGATTGGAAAAACAAAAATTTCAATTTTCACCAAAATTTCCTGAACTATGACTCGATGATGAGTTACTGGACTGTTGGACATATGATTTGTTATTCTAGTAGCCTTCAACTTTGGAATATTGAGCTTTTGATAAAATGAATATGGCATTAAATTTATACTCGCTCCAGAATCGGCTATAGCATATGGCTTCATGTTGTTTCGAAACTCACATGGAAGTGTAAGGCATTCTGGATCTCCCATCTTCCTTGGTATCCCTTCCATAATAACCTTAGAACTTTTCTTACTAAGGACTAACTTGGAGGTATTTTCTAGTTGTTGGCGAGTATCGAGTAAATCTTGAAGAAATTTGGCATATTCAGGTACTTGTGCCAAGGATTCAATAAAAGGAGTACTAATCGGAATACCCTTTACTTGCTTCATAAACTTTATATGCTCTTGCTCTAGTAGTTGAAGTTTGTCTTGAGAAGGAAACGGTAAAGGAGGTTGATAAGATTGAACATCAACAAAATTTTCCCGCCCAGACTGGGCCTACGTCATGAGGATTAAAGCCTCACGTCGTGAGGTCGATAATTCAACAACATTATTTTATACTCTTTGGCTGTGATTCGGGCTACATTGTATCTTCTTCTAAGGCTTCTAAGAACTCATAAATAGTGTCTTCTTCAATATCGATGGCCATGACATGTGGTGGTGGTTTCTTATCGGGAAAAGGTGGAAATAACTTCTCGTTAACCAACATAGTTAACTGCCCGAGTTGAGCTTCAATGTTTTGATTGACGCTTGATGATTTCTATGTAAAGCTTGCTGAACTTTTATTAGAGTTAGCTGATCTCTCATTGATGCATCGGTTTCATCATGCCTCTTTTCTGACGCAACTATAAAGAGGGCAAGCATTGTTTCAAAATCCTTTTTATTTTCGAGTACTGACTCTTCTTTTTTATAAAACCCTCTTGCCTTTTGCTTGTATTTCTCTTCTTTTTGCTTTTTGTACTCATAGTAAGGTAACAATTCCTTCTTTGGCTTCCTACAATCTTCATCATATTGATCTCCACTTGAATAGAAGACTTGAGCCTTCCTATTCCTGTTCTCATAAAGATGACAATCTTTCGTCAATGTGGACCATTGTAATTCTCACAAACCACATGTATTGCGTATATGGATTGGTCCATCTTGGTCAATCTTCTATCCATGCTGATTAACATTTCCATTACCGCTGCCATATCTTCCGATGCACCATTCCCGATCCCTCTAGTTCCATCATTACAAGGGTTGTGATATTCCCGTGAATGCTTCAAAAATTCTTCAATTAATTCTTTAATTTCAATGGGATTCTTCTTAGTTAAACATCCTTGTGAATCAAGGAGTCACCTTGTCATGACGTTCACCCCATCGTAGAAGTTTGAAACCTCTTGTTGCTTGTTTAGGTAATTTTGGGGACAATTTCTTATTAGCCATTTGTATCTTTCCCAAGCCTCATACAAAGACTCCCCCACTTGTGGCTCAAAGTTTGCTATGGTATTCATGAGCTTAGAAAGTTTAGATGGTGGGGAAAATTGTTGGAGGAATTCTTCACACATCTACGCCCAAGTGGTGATTATTCCCGGTGAAAGTGCCTTCAACCAGTCTTTAGTTTCTCCTTTAAAAGTATCCGGAAGCATTCGTAACAAGACAGTCTATCGAGGAACATTAGGAATGTTGAAATAGTCTTCTATGTCACTAAATTCATCGAGGTGCTTGTATGCATCTTCATTGTCTTTTCCCGAAAATGGAATATCCTTTAACGCAGTAAGGATATGTCCCTTAAGCTTGAAGGTAGCAGTAGCGGGAGTTACGGGTTGCAAAAGTCCAGTACCAGTGTCCTCTCGTATTCTTTTCTTGTAGGCCTCCATTGTCATGTCAGCAATGTCCGTCATGATGTTTTTTCGGTCACTTCCGGGTTCACTACTTTCATCGGTTTCTGATTCGGGCTTGTAACCGGATACCTTTTTAGTAGGAGTCTTCTCGAAGACTTCATTTTTTTCTCTTCTTACGTAATTTGCTTGATCCTCTTCCGTTCTTGTCCTTTTGGTGGTGTCAATGGTGTGTTGGATCCACAGGTCATAAACTACCACAATAAAAACAAAAATAAAAATTTACAAATGAATAAAAACTAATTAAAATTTGTTGGATTAGGTGTCTAAGCCCATGACTTTAATTGGTATATATTTGAATTGATAGTAACATAGTTTTTTTGGGTTTCCCTTAAAACTAGCAACTGGACAAATGATTTTGGAGAGAGAGATTGAATTTATTATTTGATTAATAAATTGAAATAAATTATATTAAATATATTATGAGGAATAATATATTAATTAGAAATAATAATATTTAATTAATATTTAATCATAAATTAATTAGAATTAATTTCGGGATTAAAAGAATTAATTAAAATTGCAGGGCTTGAATTGTAATTGTTCAATAATTGAACAAGAGGCAATCTAGAACCATCCATATGTGGGGACCATTTGTTGGAGCCCAAGGGTTTCTAGAATAATCCCTAGTGGATAAATAGGAAAGTGGATAATTACCCGGTTTAAGATAATCTTTGATTTAGGCTTATCTAGGGTTTCCTGACTGCACTATAAACAGGGTATAACCCTATGATTTTCAAAAAAAAAAACCCTATTTAGAAGAGATCCAACTAAAATTTCTAGTCTCTTACCTCCTTCTCAATCATTCTTCCATTCTTACTGTTAGGTGTGAACCATTAGAGGCATGACATTTGTACCGCTTGCTCTCAAGGCTTCAACAACACAAGGATTTGAATTGCTATTACCATATAGCGATCAAGGTATGATTATTCTAACCCTATTTGTGAATTTTGAAATGAATAGTAGTATGCTAGGGTTTTTTTGTTGTTAAAGTTGTATTTTCAATTAAAGAAAACGTAGATCAAATTATTTAGGGTTGCTTGCACACATAAGATTATTTGTTTTGCTCAAAACCTATTAGTAGTATCAAAGTGTAGGTTTAGTTTTCTATTGAATTTATAAAATGGTGAACTTGAACAAGGAGGAGAAAATAGAATCATCATTCTGATCTTCAAACATGTCGTGATGTTCTTCCAACACGACATGGTGATCATTAAACACGACATGTTTAGCTGTCAAATCTGAAATTTTGTGCCTTATCTGCCTAATTTGGTTTTATATGATAATTACTTGCTATACTTATCCTCCAAATTCGATTTTGGTGTATCTATGATGATAAATTAAAAGCCTAGAAGTTAGGAGATAAATATTTGTCTTAATTAATTGTTTTTTGATTAATATGATAATTTTAAGAGTATAAATAAATCTAGATATTAATTGAATTAAATAATTAATGTCAAATAATATTTGGTATAAGTTTAAAATACATCCATATAGATATTATTATTAATTTAATTAAGTAATTAATTAACAATTAATAAATACATAAAATGGTTTAAATTTAATTAAATTAAAAGTTTAATTTGTTACAAGATTAAACCCTTGCAATTTTAAAATTTTTTAAAATTCTCCTTATATTATATATATATATATATATATATTATTGAAAGTTTAATGTATATTATACGTATAAGAAAAGTCAGTCAAACAACTAGTACGCCTCATTCTCGAAGTGTCACACCCCAAACCAGAACGGCGGAAACGTTCGGGGGCGGATGACATCATGTACAATATCATAAAAATTGAATAATAGTAATCAAAGCAACAAAGATCATTGTATTGATAATGTATTGTTTACATTTGTATTCGAATCATTGTTTGTTTGCCAACAAAACTATCGCAAAAACTAAGACTTGACGCTGCTAGGCCCCATCTTCAAAACCTGAGTGAGTACCTGTTTACTGATTTCCTGAGAATACAAGTGGTTTTGAAAGAGTGTGAAATTTTAAGTTGGTTAGTTCATAAGAATTTTGTATGAAAATGTATGTTCTTTGTTCCTTGAAATCGTTATTGATTCCTTCCAGAAAATCCAATATTTTCTTTTGTAAATGAAATGTAGTCTTAGACCTTAAGACCAAAATGTATACGTTTCTTATGCTTAAAATTTGTAATATGAAGTATGAATTCATGTAAGTTGTGTGACCCATACTAGTTCCTTCTATGATCACTTAGTATATACAAGTTATATTTAATCAAGATCGAACGAACAATCGAATTTGTCGTTCTGCTCTAAGCCCACAACCAAAAAAGGAACAGGAAGTAAGGCGGAAATTACACATTCTACTGCCTATCGGATCTTCATTGTATAACCCTAAAGTATTCACTAGGTAATCATAGAGTTAACAATAATGGTCCATTCAGAAAAATAAGTTGTACTGTACTAGAAAAGTAGCGTATTGTAGTTGTATTTATATATATAATCCTAGATCCATCAGCTGTACTGTAATTTTTTTTTTTTGTAGTTTTATTATTAAATAAAACCATTTGAAGTTATGCATGTATTCGTACAATAATCGTATTGTTAATACCAAATTGTGAGTTATTATAACCACGCTTGATGACCTAAGATGGCCTGATACGACGTTCTTCAGACGTCGAAATCGTTATGACATCTGTCACCCCAGAACTTCCGTTCCCACTATAGCTAATAGTTCGGGTGCGAGATTGTCGGTACCATATAGATCTATATACAAATTCACGCACTCCCTCCAGGAGAATCTGGTTATAAAATCAGGACTTTTGTTGGTACTTAGATAAGTACTTGAAGGCGTGTCTCACAAAGCTATATTGATGGTTACGTGTAGAATATTGAAAAGCTTTTTTGTAATGATGAATTGTATGTATTACCCTTTTCATAGTGATATCGTAATGTATGTCTCCTAAACTATACTTATTATAGTTTATATGTTTGTTTTTGTATTATTTTTCTGACTTAGTAAAATAGTATGTAAGTTCCACAAACTATATCTATTATCGTTTATAAGTTTGTTCTGTATGTAATGAAAGACCTTTGCTATTTAATGTTTTTATATAAACGGTAATAAAGTTTTTGAGAAAATACCCTTTTTTCAACTTGTTACAAAGTGTAAATAGTTCTATAAACCATTTTTCTAGTTTAACTTTTATGTTCATGTTTTTAGAAAAATTATAGAAAAATCATCATAAGTTGAAATATGAATCCGTAAACTTTGAGAGTTTAGAAAATGTGTCTACTTTGTCCATAATTATTATTATGGCCTTTAGTGGTCTCTAACCAGTGTGAAAATGTTCGTTTTCACAAACTGGTCTGAGATCCTTTCTGGAATGGCATGTAATTTTGTAAAAATCATCATAAATTGTAGAAAAATTGTATGAACGCGTGCAAGTAGTCCTTAAAAATTTATAAACCTGAACTACTTGCATATTGTACATTTTTGAAAAATATTAAGCGTAAGATGGGTAAAACAGTTCTTGAACAGATTACAACGTTTCTGTGGAAACCTGACGTTTATGTTTAGATTATGTTTTGGTGTTATAACTTGTATTCCCCAATTAAAGCTTGAAGAAAACATGAAAATGTAGGGGCATGAACTCACCTTATGTGATTCCTTTAAGAGTGGATGGTTGAGGATGATGAGTTTTCAAGTTAAGAACACTTGAACAATACTTGAGTGTTTGACGATGCTATAAACAAACATATAAATATTTGTGTAAATGTTTCACGATTGCATAGAAAGTGTAGATTGTGTAGAAGTTGAAGGAAGATACTTACCCAAAAAGAAGGAGAGTGCAAGAATACCTCCTGGAAAGGTCGTGGTTAGAGAGAGAGAGAGAGAGAGATAAGTTTTCTTTTGGAGAGAAGGTGGAAATCTTGGAGGAAAAGAAAGAACTCTCCTCAGATTGTTTATATGGATTTGAATATAGTAATGTGGATGGGTTGTTGTGAGAAATTATGAGAAGGACAATGATTTAACTAGCTAGAGTGTGAATAATGACATAAAGTAGACCTAGAGGTGGCTTGTGTCATAATATTTATGTGAAAAGTATAAGGTACCATTATGCCCTTTAGATATTATCTTAAACAAAAGTATGATTTATATTTAATAAATATTCAAGATGTGGATGAATATGTGTTTAGTTGGTCTAAGCTGTAAAAAATATGAGTTTGGTAGAAATCCCACGTCAAAAACCCATAAAAATGATGAAAAGTGCGAAACTGCCAAAAATATGGAATGGGAAGTGAGAGGGTTCGCTACTGAGAGGGTTCACTGCTAAAGGGGTTCGCTACGAGAGTGTTCACATCCTGAGAGGGTTTTGCAGCGAGAGGATTCACATCTTGAGAGGGTTTCACATCCTGAGAGGGTTCCTGCGAGAGGGTTTGCAACCTGAGAGGGTTTCGTAGAGAGAGGGTTCGCATCCTGAGAGAGTTCACTGCGCGAGAGGGTTCACATCCTGAGGGGGTTTTGCAGCGAGAGGGTTCACATCATGAGAGGGTTCCAGTGAGAGGGTTCACATCCTGAGAGGGTTTCTCAGCGAGATGGTTCGCATCCTGAGAGGGTTTGCTGCGAGTGGGTTTGCATCCTGAAAGGTTTTCGCAACGAGAGGGTTCGCATCCTGAGAGGGTTTCACAGCAAGAGGGTTCGCATCCTGAGAGGGTTTCGCAGCGAGATGATTCACATCCTGAGAGGGTTCGCTGCGAGAGGGGTTTGCATCCTGAGAGGGTTTCGCAGCCAGAGGGTTCTCTGCGAGAGGGTTCGCGTCCAAAGGGCTGTTTTTCATATTATCTTCCCACTTCGAGTGTTTTTCAACCAATTGAAGGGCTGGGATGGCACCGGTGTTTATGCAAAAGTTGAAAGAGATTTTGAGAGAGATTTAGGAGAGATTTTGGAGAGAGAGATAGAGAGAGATTGTATTTGTAGTTTGTGTTATGGTTTTTCCCCGTAGTGTTAAGATTGTAAACCCCACTATGCCATGTTATGAATGTTACCTACCCCCAGACAATATATGGTTGCATTTATCGAGTTGATACATCACTCACCCTATTTAGGGTTTTAGGTTTCCTGGACATTTAGAACTTCCGAGTGATACTTTGTATTAAGGTAGTTAGTTGTACATTAGAAAACATAGAGTGATCCCTAACATACAAGTACTAGCTAAGTTGACCGTGTTGACTTATCTTGACCAAAATTGACGGTCGTTGCACGAAGCCATACTATATAGGGATTTTAAGGAAGTGGCCTATAAAATGATCGCCATTGGTTATCCATTCTTACCCACCGCTCTCTTGTTTGGTGGATGGTCGTTAGCCGAACGGGTTTTATAGGACAAATTAATCTCATTAAACGTATAATGATATAAAGTAACTAAAGTATTTTAAATCCCATTCTTAGTTACTTTAGGAAAAATGTGAATTTGTATGGTAATCCATGAAATTGCATATTACACTCTATGAGTCGTTAGTGGAGAGTGTGTGGTTAACCGACACACTAATGAAGGACTTATAAAGGTTGGTAATGGGTGTCTCGAAAAATTATTGTTGATTAATAGAGTGCATATGGTTAACCGACACATTAAAACAAGATGATAAATTACATTGAGATTACTAAGCTAATTTGCATGGTTATTCACATCTCGTTTGTGATCATCAGCATCCAAGTCACAAAAGTGAGAGCATAAACATGCCATTGAATATTTCAATGAATCTCAAAAGATCTAGGAGTTTCATGAGATTGAATTTCATAAAAGCGTTACCTACCTAAAATAGATTCGAATTTGATTACGACATCCCTCTTCAAAGCTCGAATCAAAATATGGATCCTAGACTTAATTTAAATTGGTAGGTTAATAATTAAGGGTTAAAATCAAATAATTTAAATTCTCTTTTCTCCTATTATAGATGTCAAGTTCAGACAACAATGGTCTTCCTTTTTCTTTGGGAAGTGGTTTTCCTCTTCCTTTTAAAGATGATCTTCCACATTCTGGTCAAGGTGAAAGTATGTTCCCTTCTTCGATCAATGGTGAAATTTGAGATCATGCTTCTTCAACTCTTCCTCCTCTTCCGGTAGCTCTTCCTAAGTCATGCTTTCTTCAACTTGAAAAGTATAAAGTTACTCAAACCCTATTCGCATGTAAACATCAAGATGGGAAGTCTATGTGTGAGCATGTTTTGAAAATGAAATCACACATTGACAGATTGGGTATGTTGGGTGTTGTTTTCCCAAGAGAGCTAGCCATTGACTTGGTTCTACTTTCACTTCCTGAGTTATATAGTCAGTTCATTAAAGACTACTATATAAATGACCACGATGTGACCCTAATTGATCTAACATAAATGTTGATTGTTGCTGAAGTAGAAATGCTTAAGAGAAAAAGTGAAGCAAAAGTGTTTGAAGATTCTAATTCTAAAGTTACCATGGACAATAGCAGCAATGGTGGTCCAAAACATATTTCTCTTCCCAATGGAAAGGCGATGGCCAAGGTCAAACCATTTGATCGTATGGTAAAGAGAAAGGCTAGTTCTGAGATAGTTCCATGTGCTGACCCTAAAGAGTCCATATGTTTCTATTGCCAATTGAAGGGACATTGGTTGCGAAGCTGCCCTGACTACCTGAAAGACCTTAGAGATAGTAAAGTTGAGTCGTGTGACTCTACTTCAGGTACATCCATTATCTAACTCCATTTATTTATAAAGTTCCTATCAATAGATTCTTGATACATGGTGTGATGATCACATTTTGATGTTTTTGCAGGATCTAAGAGAAAGAAAGAAGCTTAAGAAGAGTGAGTTGAATCTAATCGTGGGAAATGGATCGCATGGTTAGATGATCAGATTCTGGAAGCTACTTCTTAGGAGTTATGATAACATAATATATCACTTAGGAGATGTTTAGAAACATAGTTTTCATTTTGCATTGTAAGGACAAGTTCTAAAATATTTCTTTTATTATTAATAAAATTGAAATTTTGATATATCTAGTTTGTTTACTTTACATTTCTTTACAATGACATTTATGAAAGTGTTGGTTACAATTCTATTGTTAGCAATATTAATTATGGATTTGATTCTTGTTATATCACTTGTGGTATTGTCTTAATTAACCAAGTCAAAATGAATTCTCATTGCCCAAGCTTCAGTTAGATAGAAATTTGGAGTCATGTAATTTGAATTGTGTGATGTATGAGAATCTTGATTGTTGGAAGACTATGACTGATTCATTAATCACATGTTTATGTGAGTCAAAGTGAAGCACTAATGAATCTAGTCCATTAATATGGACGATTCAAATCTACCACAAAGAATGAAAAACTATATTCCTCATGATTTATTGATGGTTCAGTAAACATGGTTGTATTTATAAGATTAAGCGGAATTCTAATACCTTGAAAGGGTTTCAATGAGTAGCAGGAAGAATAAGAAGAATCTATTGGGTAGAAAGGTAAAGGTTTCTCCAATCTGAAAGGATATGAGAGTACTTTAGTATCGTGTTTTGTGAAAGTGTTGGTTACAGTTCTATTGTTAGAAATATTAATTATGGATTTGATTCTTGTTATATCACTTGTGGTATTGTCATGATTAACCAAGTCAAAAGGAATTCTCATCACCCAAGTTTCAGTTGGATAGAAATTTGGAGTCATGCAATTTGGATTGTGTGATGTATGAGAATCTTGATTGTTGGAAGACTATGACTGATTCATTGATCACATGTTTATGTGAGTCAAAGTGAAGGACTAATGAATCGATTCCATTGATATGGATGATTCAAATCCACCACAAAGAATGAAAAACTCTATTCGTCATGATTTACTGATGGTTCAGTAAACATGTTTGTGTTTAAAAGATTAAGCGGAATTCTAATACCTCGAAAGGGTTTCATTGAGTATCAGGACGAATAAGAATAATCTCTTAGGCAGAAAGATTAAGGTTTATCCAATATGAGAGGACATGAGAGTACTTTAGTATCATGTTTTGTGATCACCTAAATGATTGTGGAACTATATCACAACTGATCCTCAAAGAACATCTTAGTGTAATTCTATGACTAAGAAGAGGAATTAGATATTGTTGAAATGGTTCAATCGAGAGATGAGTCATACGTCGTTTCCAATCAAGTTTTAGAGTCATGCTCTAATTACTAAACATCGTATATCGAAGCTTACTAAGTAGGTTTATAACACCTCATGAAATGTGGAGTAATAATGTTTTCTTACTCTAGCACATTGGAGTTGGAATTTATGATGTTTTGGTTTAATAAACAAAGGATGAACTAAGAGTGATTAATGAAGTATTTCTTGTTGGGAATCCACACTAAATTTTAAATATTTGTTTTTGCTCATCAAGTAACATTCCTTGAAGAGAGGAACTTATATGTCAAGAAGTCAGTGGGAGCCCTAATGATCTTGAAGAGTTTCAAGAGTCAATCAAGAATAAACCTTTTAGTAATCACTAGCACACGACCTGAGGTTGATAACCTATCGTGTTGACACATTCTTATTTATGTGCATCTTCTAGTTGAGTTGTCAAAAACACATCTGTCAGTGAAAGTACATTGATCAATATGGGTGAGCTGCTTAACAACATTGAAGCAGTGGTAGACCCTTGTTCTACTGGATGGCAAGAAATTAAGAATAAGAGAAGTTTGGTCCATGAAAGGAAAACTAAATTTGAATTTGGTTTTGTTATAAACCTTATCTTATGATTATAGGTTGAGGGGTTTACATGGATGGGGATGTATAAGATCTAAGTGGCAAAGTTTTCACTCTAATTCATGAAAATGATTATGAGGAAATACTTTACTAGTAGTTTTGAGTTCTTAAAGATCTAACAAATATCATTATGGTTAGTGGTTGTGTTAATTGCATTCTCAAATTTGCAATATGTTTATGGCATCCCTTTTCATAGTTTTTAATGTGAGAAATGGCAAGGAACTGTTTGAATGTTCAAGATTATAGCTATAAGTTCTGAAAGGGCTTAAACACACACATGTGCAATCTAATGAGGGTGTATAAGCTTGAGAAGTTTAGATGAAGACTTATCGAAGCACTACATATCAGAATTTTGCACTTTAGAAAGGAAGTCAAAAGTATTGACTTCTATAAGTCTAGTTGATTTCTGGGTACATGTCAAAGCTAGTGGGATCATAATTGTTATGCTAAGTGTTGTAAGTTGGCAATACTGATTGTAGGATAGAAAGATTTCAAATTTGCAAACTACAAAGTTTGGGAATTGTTTTGCTACTGAAAGATTTAGGGGAGAGGGCATTCTTACTTCATTTGAAATCAAATAGTTTAGATTGAATTTTTAATGAAACTTAGTCTTGGATATATATATATATATATATATATATATATATATATATATATATATATATCAATATCGTGTTGAATTGGTTCAATATAGGAACGATGTATAGTAGTATTATAGCAAGAGACTGAGCAATATCAAGTCTTTATATAAGACATAATGAATCAAGTCCAATTTGTTTTGGAAATTGGATCGATTACGTATGACATAATATTCAGTTGTTCTGATTTTTCGAAATGCTTTGGGCATTGAGAGGGAAAAAGGACTAGAACGTCATGTGACTAAAGTTGTTAAACAACTGTCAATAATAGTCTAAGGTTTACTAAATATTGGTTGCTTGTGAACAGTTGGATATAGTATTATAATGGACAGACCATATTGACATAATTCTGGGTGGAGGTGATTGTTATCTAGACTGAATGCTCATATGGGGATATGGAATTGTTTACATAGTAGGAGTTGACTATTAAAATCTATATGTGAGTTAGAAATTTTAATGCAAGGCGGAAGTTTAAGGAGTGTATCTTGATTTTGAGACTTAGTTGATTTAAGTAACAAAAGGTCCAATTGAACAGTTTGTAATATCGTAAGCAAAGTCTCTATGACTTTAAAGCCTCAACATTACAAAAGATCATTGCATTTAAGGTTGAACCCTAACACATTCTAGTAGTAACAAGAATCTGGTATTATGAAATAAGTGTCGTGTCTAATCGATATGTTCACTAAGGAAGGGCCATAGAGAAACATAGGACTGATGTTTAATTCAAGTGTTTAGTTGATTACTTGAAACATTATACAATGAATAAAGTATAATTAATATGGTGATTAGATAATAAGAGTTTTATTTATATTCAATAGTTTTGAGACCATAGTTAGGTAGGTTATTATTGTGTTTTACTTCCCGAATAATTGGATTATTCAAACATCCACAATCGCTCGTATTTTTGGAAGTATGTAGCAAATTAAGACTATCATGAATTAGATTATAGATTGTCTAAAGAGGTTTATAAATAGCAATAGTTTGCTACAATGTTCATGACTACTTTGAAAATGGGGATTTTGAGTATTGGATAAACCCACGATCAGAGAATTACTTCATGGATTTTATCACGAGTAATTCTGAGACGATAATATCTTATAATGTTGAAACAGAGATATATGAGTTGTATTTACAAGTAAGTTTTGCATTGATAATACGTAAACGCATCAGTAACTTGATGTTTTAAAACATATTGTTGTGCTTGATTTGATGAGTAAATAATGCAAGCATATAAGTGAAAGTTTATCCGTTCCTTTTGCCCTAACAGAAAAAGTGACATCTGTGGCCCCTAGATGATTTTATGATGACTAAAGTGCTTGGCCATGCATGGACTGAATTGATGTGTTCAATTGGTAGTCTAAATCGATCTTCATAAATAGAAATCGGGAAACAAATTTTGGACAGAGAGATTGATTATAATCCATGTCTCATGTCCTTATGATATCTTGTAGAATGGAGGAATACTTGATCATTTATCTTAGCACACGTAATTGACTGGGTCAGAGTTAGACATCAACCTTGAGAGCTATAATTTGCTAATTAGTTTTAGAAGTTATACTGGAAACTATAGTTATTAGACTTATCCAAGTGGGAGACAGTTGGATTAGGTGTCTAAGCCCAAAACTATAAATGGTATATACTTTAATTGATAGGTACAGTCCTTTTGGGTTGCCCTCAAAACTAGCAATATGACAGATGATTTTAAAGAGAGAGGGTGAATTTATTATTTGATTAATAAATTCAAATAAATGATTTGTTAATATATTATGTGAATAATATATTAATATAAATAGTAATATTTAATCATAAATTAATTGGAATTAATTTCGGGATTACAAGAATTAATTAAAAGTGAAGGGAATGAATTGTAATTGTTCAAAAGTTGAACAAGAGGAATTCTAGAACCATCCATACGTGGTGAATTTTTGTTGGAGCCCAAGGGTTTCTAGAATAATCCCTGATGAATAAACAGGAAAGTGGATAATTACCCGGTTTAAGATAATATTGGATTTGGGCTTATCTAGGGTTTCCTGACTGCACTATAAATAGGGTATAAACCTATGATTTTCGGAAAACCCTCTTTGGAAGATATCCAACCAAAATTTCTAGTCTCTTACATCATTCTCAATCATTCTTCCGTTGCTAGTGTTGGGTGTGCACCATTAGAGGTATGCCATTTGTGACGCTAGCTCTCAAGGCTTCAACAACACTAGGATTTGAATTGCTATTACTATATGGTGATCAATGTATGATTATTCTAACACTAATTGTGAATTTTGAAATGCATAGTAGTATGCTAGGTTTTCTATTTTGTTGTTCCAATTGTATGTTCACTTAGAGAAATCATAGATCAAATTATTTAGGGTTGCATACACACATAGGATTGTTTGTTATGTTCAAATCCCATAAAAAATTCCTACTAAAATTTTACCATGTCGTGGTAATGATGCCACCTCATGGAGAAGTAGAACAAGTCGATAGAATAAAAAACTAAAAATATTAAAATCACTGATATCACGTCATAGGGAAAGCCAGCACGTCGCGAAGTCGAGGTTTTTGAACAAAAATTAAATTTCGCCAAAAATTAACTTTTTTGCAGTTTTTTACCCCACAAAAAGGATCGATTAACCAAATGCAATTAAGTTAACACCTAAAATAGCCGTTCCTTGACAACGACACCAAAAACTTGATGTTGTACATAATATACATATCTAGTTTTAAAATTATCTCTAACTACTTATCTACTATTGCACTGATAGGCAGTGTACCTAGTCAGTTCATAGTAGAGTAAAGTAAGTTGGGGTCGAACACATGGAACAAATTTAATTAACAAAGATAATTACTAAAAATTAAGCTAAAACAAGCAAAAGTTAAAAATGATTTTCTATCTGATTTTAGAAATTCAGTCAAACTTAAGTACTTGACTAATAGTTTTAATAAATATTCTAAAAATACTCCCCTTTAGTTCGAATCCACTTCTCCTCTATGGTTTGCTACTAATTATGGATTATTAAAGTTGGTCACAAATTATTATGTAATTAGCAATTGACATCCAAATTTACTAATACTTTCAGAAATTCGTGAACTACCTTCTATGGTCGTACATAAACAAAACACAAAATTAGTTTTTAATTATAGTTGAGCTATGTAAGATTAATCTCAACAAACACAATTATGGTTATAATTTATGTTTTCTAGCACAACAATTGAAGTTACTTTTATCACTTATCTACGATTTGGTCGATCCTAGCTCTAGCAATTTAATAGTCACTAAACTACTAGTTAACAAGTTCATGTAATTTAATGGTCACTAAGCTACACAAAACCTGGATTCAAGCAATCAAAGTCACAAATATTTACATGCTAGGTAATGATAATCAAACATAAGCATAGAACAACTATTAAAATCCATAAATTAGATAAATAAACCATAGAGTTAACGCTTCATCTAGCTAAACGAAAGCAACTAAACTCAGCTACTCATGATTGAAGACATAGATACAATCTCAATAGAAATCGACATAATTAAATTGTACCAAATGAATGTGATGATGTGTTCTTTATTCTCTCGATCTCTAAGTAATTCTCTTTCAAAAGGATGTTTTGTGCGATTCCTGGACTCTAAAATAGGTTTCTAACAATAATTCTCCTCCAAAAAACTCTCCTAAAGCCTCCAAAAATCGTAAGAATGAAGGATAATTTATAGTTTTGGATATTTCGTGCTTCACGACGTGAACAAGGATTTCACATCGTGATTTTGATACAAATCCTTATCGGGTTAGGATGTTGACTTCCCGCGTACTTATCTTCTAGAATTCACACTCCACGTCGTGATATTAATGGCCATGTCGTGACTTGCGCTTTTCACTAAAAAATTCTTCTTTTAAGTTTCCATCCTCCAAAGTTTCAATTCTTGGCAATTATGGTCCCTATTTTTCAAGGGTGTTCCTTTTGGCTGCATAATACAATTTAATTCAATAACTACCATATATTTTTGCAAATAACCAAAACATTGAATAAAACGCATTAAAATATTGCCTAAAAATGTGTAAAAATATGGCAATATCAAAATACCCCACATTTATCCTTTGCTTGCCCTCAAACAAAATGAATTAATTTTAAATTAAACTTTCATCATCAATATCGTATAACACAATCCATTTTGTGGTGTAGGTTCCTAATAACTTCCCAATCGTAAATACTCACACTCCTTATGAACCTTCACCCGTTAGCTTATACGACACTCATTTCTACAACACTCCGAATCCATCCTTAGAAATATTTCTTAACCTCAAGGTATTTTTGGTTAGCCTACCCAAGCATACATATGATCTAGAAAGAATTACAACTTTAATACTGCAATGGGGCTCTTTGAATTCTTCACTTCTTTGATATTTAATATTTGATTTCTTTGAATTCAACACCTTTTTGTTTCATTTTTGGTATCCTTAAATTTTTGATTCTTCGGAATTTTTGATATTCATAATTTTCATACTTTGATAGCACCAAAACTTAATGTAGTGTAGACTATACCTTTCTAATTTTAAATTTATAGCCTAACTACTTATCTACTATTGCACCTATAGACGGTGTACCTAGTCAGTTTATTGTATAGTAAATTAAGATGCAGTCAAACACAGGAAACAAATTTAATTAAGGTAATTATTAAAAGTTAACCTACAACAAGCAAAAGTTAAAAATGGTTTTCTCTCTAATTTTACAAGTTAAGACTGTTAGGTTTTGAGCATTCTAACACTTCCTAAGTGTACATGCAACCCTAATAAACCTTGGATCTATGTTTGTCTAAAATACTTGCAAAATTTGTTTTCCAAGGTTTATAACTTATCTAGCATGGCATGGGGAACTTTTAAACATAAAAGAACTAGATGAATTACATACCTTTTGATGAGTGTTGATTCCTTAGAGTTTGAGAGCCAAGCACCAATAATGTGAATGCCTCAAGTAGAAATCATAACTCACCACAAACTTGGAAAACCTTATGAAAGTGTATACTTTGCACTAGAAATCGGCCACCACTTCTCACACACACTAGGGTATCAATTCATGCAACATAGGCTTGTTTATATAGTGTAGATGATTAGGGTAAACCCTAATAACCCATGTCTTTTCCTCTTCCAAGGATCCATGGGTTAAAAGCTCCATGGATCATCCATGAACTTCCATATAAGCTAAGCCCATTCCCAAATGAGTGTTAGCCCACACCATATAAATATAATAGCCCATGATTTAATTAGTCTTCCTTTTAATAACTAAATCAATTCATAATTAATTTAAGATTAAAACTTAATTAATTAACATGACTTTATATTAATATATTATAACTTATAATATATTAATAAAACATAAGTATACAATTCTCATAATATTATCCATAAATCGTTTGGGTGAAGTGTAACCCAAATGGACCATGTTGAGTCGGGTCAAGTATATACCAAATAAGTTATGGACTTAAACACCTTATCCAACAGACTCCCACTTGGATAAGTCTGATAACTGTATTTGCCTATATTACTTCAGGAACCAACCGGCAATTGTAGCTCTTGAAAACTTTGTTGAACTATTAAGCAACATTTTAGATAAGTGATCATATAATCCTCTGTTCTCATGATATCATCCGGACAAACACATGGAAAAAAGTCTTGCTTATTATTTGGTAGTTGTTTCCCGATTTACGATTTGTTTGACAAAGAACTTAACTGAACACATCAATTTAGTTCTGACCGGGCCCGGTACATGGGTCAATACAAAATCATCGAGGGGCCTAGATATCGCTTCTATTTCTAGAAGGAACATATAAACTTCGACTCATATGCTTGTTCTACTACTCTTTAAATTGCACACAAAGGCATGTTTTATAACATCAAGTTACTGATGCGTTTTCATGCAATCAATGCTCAACCAACTCATAGGTAACAACTCATATCTCTAGGTTTGAAGACTTATATGATATTATCATCTCACGATCACTCGAGATAAATTTCATGAAGTGATACAAGTGAGTGTGGGTTTATTCCAATACTCATAACTTATGAGTACTCACAAATGTTGTAGCAACCATTGCTATGTCTAAACACCTTTAGCCATCTTCAAACCCGATTCATGACAATCTTGATTCATACCTACTTCCGATGTATGACCGATTGTGGAGGTTTGAATAAATTAATTATTCTAGAAGTCAAAACATGCAAAACTGAAACATTAATAGTAAATAATTGACAATGATAGCAACAATTTAACCATAAATAAATTACAAATTTTATTCATCATCAAACGTCGATTACATTTTACAAGTTTCAGAAAAGGCTATCTAATATGTAAAAGTAATATCATCCCTCAGCCTGATGCGCCTCGCATGCTGCAAATGTTTAACCCTTGTCAGTCCCTTCGTAAGGGGATCTGTAGGGTTCTCATCTGACGATAACCTCTTTGCCATGAGGAGTCCTTCTTCTATCTTGTGTCTTATGAAGTGATATTTTCTGTCAGTGTGTCGGGATCTGCCATGATCTCTCGGTTCCTTGGCTAAGGCAACCGCACTATTGCTGTCACAGAAAATCTCCATAGGCTTCTTAATAGATGGTACAACTCCAAGGTCTCCGATGAAGTTCTTCAGCCATATCGCCTCCTTCGCTGCTTCAATCACTGCTATATAATCTGATTCACAATTCGAATCAGCCACCGTCTCTTGCTTGGAACTCTTCCAAGAGATTGACCCTCCATTTAGGGTAAAGACCCAGCCCGACTGAGAGCGGAAGTTATCCTTATCAGTCTGCAAACTAACATCACTATACTCTAATACTCTCAAGTTATCACTCCCACCAAGGGTAAGGATCCAATCCTTAGTCCTCCGCAGGTATTTGAGAATGTTCTTTACCGCGGTCCAATGAGCCTTTCCAGGGTTCGCTTGATATCTGCTGACCATGCTAAAAGCAAAGGCCACATCAGGGCGGGTACAAGTCATAGCATACATGATCGATCCCATAGCGGAAGCATACGGTAATCGACTCATCTCTGCTATCTCAGCCTCTATACTCGGACTCTGAGTCTTACTCAGTTTGGCATTGCTTTGGATCAGTAAATCTCATTTCTTGGAATTCTACATGTTGAACCTTTTCAACACCTTATCCAAGTAGATACTCTTACTAAGTCCAATTAGTCTTTTACTCCTTTCTCTTAATATCCTTATCCCTAGGATATAGGTAGCTTCCCCTAGGTCCTTCATAGCAAAGCACTTCCTAAGCCAGGACTTAACCTCCTGCATGGTTGGGATGTCGTTTCCTATAAGTAGTATGTCATCTATATACAGTACGAAGAAGCTAACTATACTCCCACTAGCTCTGACATACATGCAAGACTCATCTTCACTTCTCGAGAAGCCGATCTCTTTGATCTATTCATTAAAACAAAGATTCCAGCTACGAGATGCTTTTTTTAACCCATACATGGATTTCTCAAGCTTGCACAGTCTATTAGGTTATTCTGCACTGACAAAACCCTCTGGCTGATTCATGTACACATCCTCAGCCAACTTTACATTAAGAAAAGCGATTTTGACATCCATTTGCCATATTTCATAATCATGAAATGCAACAAAGGCTAGCATAACCCTAATACACTTAATCTTTGCTACCGGTGAGAAGGTTTCATCATAATCAATACCTTGAGTCTGAGTAAAACCCTTCGCAACCAGTTGAGCCTTATAAGTGTGCACTTTTCCTTCCATGTTGGTCTTCTTCTTGAAGATCCATTTGCACCCGACTGTTTTACGGCCTGGTACATTGTCGACCAAGTTCCAAACTTGATTATCATACATGGACTATATCTCGCTGTCCATAGCCTCCTTCCATTTAGCAGACTCTGGGCCTGCCATGGCTTCCTTAACACTGCTAGGTTCATCCAAATTTACCAATGTACTATCGTTGATAAATGTATCACCTTCGGTAGTAATATGAAAACCATAATAAAACTCAGGTGTGTTCCTAACCCATGTGGAACGCCTCGGAGGTACAGACTTGTCAGCTGGCTCAACAAGAGTTTCCTCCTCAGGTTGACTGCTAGTGTCTGAGGTTCCTTCACCAATTGATTCTTGAATTCCTTCAAGGTCAATTTGCCTCCCACTGTCTCCTTGGCTTATAAACTCTCTCTCTCTCTCTCTCTCTCTCTCTCTCTCTCACGAAAGACCCCTCTTTTTGCTACAAACCACATTCTTACTGGGTCTGTAGAAGAGGTAACCGAAGGATTTCTGTGGGTAGCCGATGAAAATACACCTTTTACTTCGGGGTTCGAGCTTTTCATGAGTCTCACGCCTCACGAAAGCCTCGTAACCCCAAATCTTGATGTGGTCCAAATTGGGAACCTTCCCAGTCTACATCTCATGAGGTATTTTGGTAACCTTCTTTGTAGGGACTAGATTAAGGATATGGGCGGCAGTCTCTAAGGTATACCCCCAAAAAGAGATTGGTAGCAAAGCTCGACTCATCATAGAGCGAACCATGTCTAACAAGGTTCGATTACGCCTCTCAGTTACACCATTTAGCTGTGGTGTCCTGGGAGGAGTCGATTGTGAGACAATCCCACAATCCTTAAGATAGTCAAGGAAATCGGTACTAAGATACTCACCACCTCGATCGGATCGAAGCATCTTAATGTTCCTGCCCAATTGATTTTCTACTTCCTGTTTAAATTCTTTAAACCTTTCAAAGGTTTCTGACTTATGTTTGATTAAGTAGACATAACCATATCTACTGAAATCATCAATAAAAGTCACATAATGCCGATTAGCATCCCTTGTGGTGGTTTTGAATGGTCCACATACATATTATGTATTAGGTCCAACAAACCCTCACCCCATTCACAAGTACCAGTGAAGGGTGATTTTTTCATCTTTCCAAGTAGACAAGATTCACAACTATCATCCGATTTAAGGTCGAATGATTCCAAGACTCCATTCTTTTGGAGTTGGCCTATGCGTTTCTTGTTTACATGTCCAAGACGACAATGCCACAATGATGATTTATCTAGACTAGTAGAAGAATCAATATACAATACATTATTTCCTAAGTTGTCTACAACCGACACAGTTTCATACACACCATCACAAGGTAACGCTTTAAAATAAAACACATTATTAAAGAAAGCATTAATAACACCACATTCATTATCAATTGAAAAGGTAAAACATCGTTGGTACAAACCATGCAAAGAAATAATGTTTCTCTCCATTTCAGACGAGTACACACATTTATTCAAATCTAACTTTAACCCACTACTTAGCAACAAGGTATAAAATCCAATCTTGGAAACAGGTGAAGCCTTCCTATTTCCCATAATCAGGTTTATCTTCCCATGCTCCACATCCTCACTTCTTCTTAGGCCCTGCAAATCAGAACACATGTGAATACCATATCCTGTATCAAGCACCCAAGAGTTAGATTATGGTGAGTTATTAGACAATATTATGTAAATACATGTGTGGGTGGGTTTCACTTTCCCATCCTTTTGATCCTACAAGTACTTAGGGCAGTTTCGCTTCCAGTGCCCCTTGTCCTGGCAATAGTAGCAATCAACATCCTTGGGAATGGCAGAAGGAGTGACAGAACCACTTTTGGTCCTTGATGAGGGGCCTTCAAGAGACTTTCCCTTAGTACCCTTCGACGGGGTCTTCCTCTTTTTCCCTTTGCCTTGCCCGATAGCCAAAACAGGGGTAGATGTTGGGGTAGGAGTAGTAGAGATAACAACCGACTTACCCTTAAGACCGGTTTCAGCGGTCTTCAAGAGTCCTTGAAGTTTTCTAAGAGTAACTTCCTCCTTGTTCATATGATATGTCATACGAAATTGGTCATAACAAGAAGGTAAGGAGTGCAAAATGATGTCAATTGCCAACTCCTCAAGGAAGTTCACATTTAGCTTAAGCAATCGGTCCACATACCTTTGCATCTTTTGCATGTGGCCCGTGATGGATTCACCATCCTTCATGCGGGTTGTTATCATGGAGGAGATTATATCATACCACTCCTGATGAGCACTCTGATGGTACCTTTCCATCAAGTCTTGGTGCATCTCAAAAGGGTAAAAGTCCTAATAGGACTTTTGGAGCTCGACTATCATCATGGCCATCATGATGCATGGCACCTTAGTAGTATCTCTTTCATGCGTCCTGAATTCAGCAATCTCCTCAAGAGTAGCAGTGGACTCATCAAGCTCCTTTAACTCCTTATCGAGGACGTATTCCTTATCCTCATAACGAGTAACCATCTTGATGTTCCTAATCCAGTCCATGAATTTGGAACCATCAAATATGACTCTCCCACAAAGATTCATGAGAGAGAAAGAGCCAGTTGGGTTATAGCCCGAAGCATTGTTGTTGGAATACATCTGAAAGGAAGAAAGCAAGTTTAGATTAGATATATAGAGTCCTTAATAAGACACCCAAATGTAATATTAAGGCTAGGATCCAATCACAATATATTATACTTAGAAGAGGGATGCCGTAATCTAAGTAATAACATATTTAAGGTAGGTGAATGACGATTCACCAATTCCCAACATGAAAAACGAAATGAATTATTAGGTTTTAATTGGATTTGAAATTCCTAGATTCTTTTGAGATTCATTGAACTTTTCAATGGCATGTTTCAATCTCGATTGTGCCCTTCAAGTTTTGTGACTAGGATGCCGAAGATCACAAAACAAGGTGTGAATAACCATACTAATTCACTTGGTACCCTTAATATTATCACCTAATCATTGTGCCGGTTAACCACACACGCTCCATTAATCTATGACAAATATTAAGTCACCCTTCGTGATCCTTACTAGTCCAAGTTAGTGTGCCGGTTAACCACACACGCTCCACCAACGACTTGGTAAGATACAAAGTGTGAATTCCATGGGCTAGCACCTTGTTCATATTTTTCCTAAAGTAACTAAGATTGGGAATTAAAATATTTAGTTACTTTATCATAATCATTATACTTATAATGAAAATTTAAAGTCATTGTCCTACCCATTCGACTAACGACCCTCCACCGATCAAGGAAGCGGTGGGTGAGAGTAGACACCCATTAAGTTGCCATTTTATAGGCAACAACCTTATACCCCCCTTATAGATCGACTTCGTGAATGAGGCATACTAATGGTAAAACGAATTATTCTTATATATATATATATATATATATATATAATAATTAACCATTAATGTTATAAATAATCTACGTGTTGAATTTTAACTATTAAAACTCTAAGGGTTAGAATTAAAGTTTATTAAAGTGTGTGAAACTTTACAAATTCCAAAAATTGAGGGCAAGTTTTGTAACTATTCAAACTTTTCATTTCATAACTTATGAACTAAAGGTTCATAAAAATGAAGACTCTTCATTTTTATGTAACTTATGTGTTTTAAATGTGTGTTTAAAAGAAGTGACCTTTGGATATCCATAACTTGAGGACAAATTATGGACTACATTAAAACACATAAATGATCAAGAATTAATTCAAAACAATTCATCAAATAATTCCTATCATCTTCTAAATTCATAAGAACATGAACTTGATCATCAAAGTTTCAAGAATTATATGAACACATACAAAGCATGAGATTTTGATATAAGCTATTGTAAATGGATTAGAAAAACCATTACACCAACTAAAACAAGTTTTAAAACACCAAAACAGTTTAGGGTAATGTTTCTAGTCCATTTCAAACAGCAACAATCGAAAAACTGCACTTTGCATGACCAACTCGTCGAGTGCATAAAAACCCTTGGACTCGTCGAGTCCCCCCATGGACTCGGCGAGTCCCCTGTTCAGACAGCAAACAGTTTCGATTTTAAGCACAATTTTGCATCAAGTATCAACAAACAAGCCTAGGCTTTGATACCACTGTTGGGTTTTGAGCATTCTAACACTTCCTAAGGGTACATGCAACCCTAATAAACCTTGGATCTATGTTTGTCTAAAATACATGCAAAATTGGTTTTCAAAGGTTTATAACTTATCTAGCATTGCATGGGGAACTTTTAAACATAAAAAACCTAGATGAATTACATACCTTTTAATGAGTGTTGATTCCTTGGAGTTTGAGAGCCAAGCACCAATAATGTGAATGCCTCAAGTGGAAATCACAAATCACCACAAACTTGGAAAAACTGATGATAGTGTATTCTTTGCACTAGAAATCGACCACCACTTCTCACACACACACACACACACTAGGGTGTCAATTCATGCAACATAGGCTTGTTTATATAGTGTAGATGATTAGGGTAAACGCTAATAACCCATGTCTTTTCCTCTTCCAAGGATCCATGGGTTAAAAGTTCCATGGATCATCCATGGACTTCCATATAAGCTAAGCCCATTCCCAAATGAGTGTTAGCCCACACCATATAAATATAATAGCCCATGATTTAATTAGTCTTCCTTTTAATCACTAAATCAATTCATAATTAATTTAAGATTAAAACTTAATTAAATAACATGACTTTATATTAATATATTATAACTTACAATATATTAATAAAACATAAGTATACAATTCTCATAATATTATCCATAAATCGGTTGGGTGAAGTGCAACCCAAATAGACCATGCCGAGTCGGGTCAAGTGTATACGAAATAAGTTATGGACTTAGACACCTTATCCAACAAAGACAAACTTAAATAATTAACTAATAGTTTTAGTCAATGTTCTAAAAACACATCCCTTTAGTTCGAATCCACTTATTCTCTATGGTTAACTACTAATTATGGATTAATAGAGTTGATCACCGATTATTTTGTAATTAGCAATTCAAGTCTAAATTTACTAATATTTTCATGAATTCATGAACTATCTTGTGTCGTCATACATAGGCAAAACAAAGAATTATTTTTTAATTATGGGTGAGCTATCTAAGATTTATCTAAATAAACATAATTATGGTCATACTTTATGTTCTCCAACGTAACTATATTAGTTACTTTTATCACTTATCTAAGATTGGGTCGATCCTAGCTCTAGCAATTTAATAGTCACTAAACTACTAGGTAACATGTTCATGTAATTTAATGGTCACTAAGCTACACAAAACCTGAATTCAAGCAATCAAAGTCACAAATATTAACATGCTAGGTAATGATAATAAAAAACAAGCATAGAACCAACTATTAAAATCCATAAATTGGATAAGTAAACCATAGAGTTAAAGCTTCATCTAGCTAAACGAAAGCAAATAAGTTCGGCAACTCATGGCTGAAAACATAGACACATTCTCAAGAGAAATCGACATAATTAAGCTGTACTAACCAATGTGATGATGTGTCTTCAATCTCTCCATCTGTAAGTAATTATCCTTCAAAAGGATGTGTTGTGTACTTCCTGGTCTCTAAAACAGGTTTCTAAGAAAAAATCTCCTCCAGAAAACTCTCCAAAAGTCTCCTAAAATTGTAAGAGTGAAGTATAATATATAGTTTTGGAAATTTCGTGCTTCATGGAGAGAACAAGGATTTCATGTCGTGATTTTGATACAAATCCCTAATGGATGAGGATTCCGACTTCCCATATATGTATCTTCTAGAATTCACAATCCACGTCGTGATATTAATGTCCACGTCGTGACTTGGGTTTTTCGCATGAATTTTCTTCTTTTAAGCTTCGATCCTCCAAAGTTCCAAATCTTGTTAATTATGGTCCCTATTCTTCAAGTATGTTCCTTTTAGCTGCATAGTACAATTTAACTCAATAAGTACCATATATCTTTGCAAATAACCAAAATATTAATTAAAACGTATTAAAATATTCCCTAAAATTGTGTAAAAATAAGGCAATATCAAATACTGCACACTTATCCTTTGATTGCCCACAAACAAAATTAATTATATAAATTAAACTGTCATCACCAATATCACATAATTCAATCCATTTTGAACTTAGCCATTATACCAAGACTGCAATGCGCATATTTATGTCTAAGGTTGCTAATAACTTCCCAATCCTAAATACTCACACTTCTCCTCTACAGTTAGCTACTAATTATGGAGTATTAATGTTGGTCACCAATAATTACGTAATTAGCAATTCAAGTCCAAATTTATTAATATTTTCACCATTTAGTTAACTACCTTGTATGGTCATACACAAGTAAAACACATACTTAATTTTTATTTGTAGTTATACTATGTAAAATTTATCTAAACAAACACAAATATGGTCATAATTTATGTTCCCCAACACAACTATATTAGTTACTTTTATCACTTATCTAAGATTCGATCGATCCTAGCTTTAGCAATTTAATAGTCACTAAACTACTAGGAAACAAGTTCATGTAATTTATTGGTCACTACACTACATAAAACCTGAATTCAAGCAACCAAATTCAAAAATATTAACATGATAGGTAATGATAATCTAACACAAGCATAGAACCAATAATTAAAAGCCAAAAATTAGATAACTAAACCCTCTTAAAGCTTCATATAGCCAATTGTAAACAACAAAATTCAGCTACTCATGGCCAAAAACATAGACACGATCTCAATAGAAGCCGACATAATTAAAGTGTACCAAACCAATGTGATGATGTGTTCTCAATCTCTCGATATCTAAGTAATTCTCCTTAAAAAGGATGTTTTGTGCACTTCCTGGACTCTAAAATTTGTTTCTCAGATTAATTATCCTCTAGAAAACTCTCCAAAAGCCTCATAAAATCGTTAGAGTGAAGGATAATTTTTGTGCATCATGACGTGAACAAGGATTTCACATCGTGATTTTGCTACAAATCCTTATTGGGCAAGGATTCTGATTTTCCTTATACTTATTTTTAGAATTCACACTCCACGTCGTGATATTATTAGCCACGTTGTGACTCGGGTTTTTCGCAAGAATTATCTTCTTTTAAGTTTCCATCCTCCAAAGTTCCAATTCCTGTCAATTCCGTTCCTATCCTTCAACAGTGTTCCTTTTGGTTGCATAATAAAATTTAATTCAATAAGTACCATATATCTTTGCAGATAACCAAAATTTTAATTAAAATGTATTAAAATATTCCCTAAAAATGGGTAAAAATAAGGCAATATCAAAATACCCCACACTTAACCTTTGCTTGCTGTCAAACAAAATTAATTAATTTTAAATTAAACTTTCGTCACCAATATGACATAAGACAATCCATTTTGAATTCAGCCATTATACCAAGACCGCAATGCATATATTTGTCTCTAAGGATCCTAATAGCGTCCCAATCCTAAATACTCACAATCCTTATGAAGCTTCACCCGTTAGCTTATATAACACTCATTTCTGCAACCATCCGAATCCATCATTAGAAATCTATCTTAATCTCAAGTTATTTTTAGATAAGCTAACCAAGCCTACATATGATCTGGAAAGAATTACAACTTTAATACCACAATGTAGCTCTTTGAATTCTTCACTTCTTTGATATTTACTGTGACAACCCGGAATTTTCATCAGTTCAAACTTGAAAGTAAAGCACTTAAATTAAAAGTCAATTACATTCCTAATAATTGTTATCCAATTTAAAATCTGTTTGAGTGTTTTTAGTATTTATTCTTCAAACGAACGGATGAAAGGAAGTACCGTCTCGAGTCTTGGAGTTGCAAAACCGCACATACCACCTTAATAAGGAGTTCACGGCCAAAATTTTAGAGTTTGGTCCATAAACTCCCTAGTGGCCGTGAACTCATGCCTTAGGCATGAGTTTACTCCTCAAACTCCTCACTTTTCACTTCCATTCTCAAGAACACCCTCTATTCTCTCTCAACTATCTTCCTATCTTTCACCCAATCTCCCGAAAATGTAAGTGTTTCTCGACTTGAATTGTTGTTATAACATAATACCTAGTGTTTATACATCATTTCATCCATTCAATTTTGTGTTTTACTTAGATCTTCAAAACACCAAGAACACACACTAGTGTTCTTGGACCTTAAACACCAAATCAAGCTTCTATCTTGTAAGTACACTTGCCCTAGCTTCTTGGGTGCTTAATATGAACTTGATAACACTTGAAAATCATCAAATAACACAAGAACAAAGGAGTTTACATCCAAGGATGTTCTTGGGCCGTAAACCCCTTTTTAAGTGGTAAAATGGACATTAGTCCCTTCCTAAGCCTTGGATGCCAACCTTGAACCTTCCTAGAAGTGTTTAAGATCTTAAACAACAATAAATACATGTACCTAAGAGAGTTTACAGCCGTGAACACATAATAATATGGTCATTTGGCCGTAAACTCCACCAAGTGGTCTTATTATGCCCCTAATGCTTTCCTAAGGCTTGGACTTGATCATTTGATGCCCAATCATGACTTGTAAGGCCTCAAAACACAATTTGGCACTTAGTACCATGAGTTTATGGCCCTAAACTCATGGGGAAATGGTAATGGGCCGTAAACTCCATAAAGGGGTGGTTCATGGGCCATAAACTACAATACCATATCATACAACCCTTAGGTGCAACCCTTTAGTACCTATAGCACTTGAATCAAAGTGTTTCCATGACCTAGGGTGTCTTAACATGATTAATTAGTTATTAATTGACTAATTAGATTACATATATGTTTATTATATGATAACTAGGACCATTGTGTGTGTTCAAGTCCTCACTTGACACCTAGCACCTTGTCCGACACTTCTGAACAAACCACTCACTACAGTTGAGTTCATACCACTTAATTAACCTTTTAAATTTTTTAAATGTTTTGAAATGTTTATAAGTGCTTTATGGGGGGGGGGGGAATACAATTTGAATCATGTTTAGTACTATATCAATCACATGTGATTAATAACTAGCCTGCAAATGGATTTACTATAGGTTAACTTTTTTACCAAACAGATTTCTTCAAATGACTTTCTTAAACGTTTTTATATGTTTAAAACTCTTTATTAAACTATCTTACATACTGTATGTTTCCTTTTAAACTTTTTTACAACTGAGTTTCAAACAAAGGTCTTCCTTATACTTAAACTGTCTTATCAAACAAAATACTTTCAAATCGTTTTACAAACTGACATCAAGTCATCGTTTCTTAGTATTAAACTTTTCAAAGGTTTTACAAAACTTCTTTTATGATTTTATATTGTCAAATGCATGCCCATATATGTATAGTTATATAAGTAATTTTTAAAGGACTTAGGAAGGCTAGTTCACTTTATTTCCTTTTCCTCGTTGGGATGTGGCTTTAGGGTATCAGTTAGTCGTCCGAATGTCGTCTGCATATTAGTTATATACCATGTATACATATATAGACATAAAAGTTTCCTCAGTCAGTTCAGTACCTTTGGGTAGCAAAGGCATACTTTCAGTTACACACGTACATTATTAGTAACTATTATAGGTATAGTTAGGAGATACTACTTACCATTCCAAGTACAAGGATTCACACAAGAGTAAGTTCATTCATGAGTCTATACTAGTACATTACATGTTACATGAATACGTTTACATAGATACGTTTACATAGATACGCTTACATAAATACATTTACATAGATACGCATACATGAATACGCTTACATAAATATGATTACAATACACAATAACAAAATAGACATAACAAGGTGCTATAGCATGGAACAATTTCAGGATCTAACTATACCAATGAATTGCAATGCATTGTGATAGTTATATTGGGTATACGTGATCATAGTAATGTGGATGTTCGTGGCTTGCAATCATTGCAGGGGTCGCGTTTGGTTCGCATAATCTCTTAACAGGGAGCGTTTAGCATGGGATCTAGCCATCACATTATGCCTTAAGCCTCAATTAAGGCAAAATAGTACAAAAGTAGTTACTTATTACAAATACTACAGTACTTACGACAATTACAAAAGGATATAAAACTCCAGTTAATATATTATTAATACCTTTATTATGTGGCATATTCACATGATCGATGAGGTAGATTAGAATAATAATAATAGTCGTACAGTCGGGTCATGGTAGAAGGCTACTTTCAAAACAGTCGGGTCTTGGTAGAAGGCTACTTTCAAAACAGTCGGGTCTTGGTGGAAGGTTACTTTCAAAACAGTTAAGTCTTGGTAGAAGACTACTTTTTATACTAGTAGGAATCATAGGGATTTTCTAGGGTTTTCAAACGTTTACAATTACTTACAAATGTTTTGATACTTATACAAACTTTTCTCCAAATGTTTACAAGTCTTTACTTCACAGTTTTACAATTCAAAGACACATTAATACTTATGAATTCACCAGCTTTTTGGCTGATACTCACTTTCAAAATAACTTGTATTCTCAAGTCACAAATAGACAGGTACGACGACCAGGTTTTGTGAAGACGGAGCAGTCAAGACTCCTCTTATATTTTGATTATTCATTATGTTGTCTTATACTATGAAAGAAAACACTTGTAACTAAAATTATACTATGAATGCAATGGATTATGTTGTTGCTTGTTTACTAATTTACATTGTTGCGATACATTACATGACGTCCTCCCCCAGAACGTTTCCGCCGTTCTTGGTTTTAGGGTGTGACTGATTGGTATCAGAGCATTGTTTATAGTGAATTAAGTATATCAACCCATAAAAGATATACTAACTATAAATACAAGGGATTAAAAATACTCTGACCAAGAGTTTATACTTTTAAATAATAAAATATTTAACAAAGTATACGTGCCTACATTCATACTAAAATCCGTGTCACAATGACAAGAACAAAAGTATTACGATTGTTGAATATCACAGGTAAACTCGGGGATGTATGGTCAGTCTTGGAAGTGGCATAGCCTGATCAACTATGTTGTTCCGAGGAGTGATTAGCACATGACCAAGAATGGTTGTGATGTGTCAACAAGTCTAAAAACTTACCAACACTACTACAATGAGAACATTATAACATAACCTAGGTATAAAATACCATAAGGGTGTTTGTGTTACTATAATTACTTACTTGAGAACTAAAAAGGATCTTCATTACTAAGTTGATAGTTGCTAAGTGGATACACTAAGGTTATATGTAACTAGGATGTTATAGACTTAGAATCTGTGAAATTTTTGCTTTACCGTGGTTCCTTGTGAATTTGGAGTTAAGGTCACTTATTCGAAGGCCTATCCTGTTTTGATTACATATGACTGGTATGCACTTTACAAATAGTGATGTAAGTAATGAAGATTTTCTAATAATTATCTAGATAGTTCGTCTAATAATTATTTCCTTACCCCAATTCTCGCGTAGATAACATGGATGGACTCCATCCCCATGGCAACCCGTACCTTCTGAATGAAGGCAATGCTGGATGGTTTGGAGAAGAACCCGATAATGATCATCCAATCCCTTTGAATGATCACCATGCTGAAGACATTTTGGAAGATGATAACTCCGAACCCGAGGTTGAGAACCTACCCCAGACAGCTCCCTTTCCAAATCCTAACCCTCGTCCGAATTTTCATGGCCCGACGCCTCCTTGGGTAGAATGCTTGGAAACATGGAGCCAAGGATAGGATCAGCCCATGCCATTTAATGGAGACCAAAGCTTTTATGACCTGAGCAATGGGGGCTCAGCAGATAGAATCTTGCCAATCCTGGTCCGCAGATTGGCCCGAAATGAGATTCAAGGCAGGACAGACCTACATCATATCATAGAAGTTGTCACCAATGTGAGAATGCATACCCTTCGCACCATTAGCCTGGAAGATGCTCGTGAGAGATCTGAGAGAGACCATGAAACCCTGCTTCAAGCACAGGCTGAATCACCAGCCGAAGTCATAGAACTCCGAGTACGCCAGAGGGTGTACGAAAGACACCTGCTTGATGTGGAACGTCAACTGGCTGAACTAAGGGTTCACTAGAGGGATGACCGTCACCAGTAGCAAATGCCTTACTTTCTTTCCCTGTTGAAAGGAATTGTTTTTCCTATCTTTGTCCTATGTGGCATTTTTCTATGAAACTGCCTTGTACTGTAGGTACTTTTAGTTAGGTCTTTATGCGGCCAAAACCTTTCTACTTTGGATATGATGTAAGACCTTCTACAAGGTCAATTTTTCCCGAACTTATTACATCATGTTTATCAAAGATATTGACAATCGGCTAACTTCTGTGTTATTCTTTATTCAAATACTTTCATCGTGCTATCATGGGAGTCTATTTGAAGCCCACCCTAGTCGAGTTATTAAACTAAGGAAATTTAACTCAGGGATCATTCCTAATTCTTTTTCAAGGATTGGATCATGTTATTTACCAACCGATGGTACCCTGTTTTAAACGCCAAGCGTCTTAAGACCATTCTACGAACATACTTCCACTCTTTACTAGGACTGCATCATAGGGATGTAGGTCAAACCTTCATGAACATACTTCCAATCCGTACTAGGACTGCATCACAGGGATGTAGGTCAAACTTTTGAGAACATACTCTTACTCTTTACTTGAGCGATCAAAGTACATCTAGGGTCAACCCAAAATCTCTCACAAAATCCTTATCTTTCGTGTTATAGAATCATGTCGTCATCCGGAAACAATCAACCGAACAAAGAAACCCCTGCCTTTCCTATGGACACCGCTACTTTCCAAGCCGCAGTTACAGCTGGCATGATGGTTGCCGTGACAGCTGTCCTTGCAAACCGTAACACTATCAACGCAAGAAATGCTGACGAAGGGGTTGAAAATCCTGATCGTAGTATCAATCCAGGAAGCCAACAAACGATAACAGCCGCAGGCTCGCGAAGCCACAACTCAGAGTTCAAGAAACGGAAGCGTCAAGCCCAAAAGGGACGCAAGAAATATGAGGGAACGCTCCCGAAGTGTAGCAAGTTTAGCTATCATCATAATGGAGCCTACCGGGTATTTCAATGTATCAATTGCAGCAGACTGGGACACATTACCCGTTTCTGTGGAACCACCACCACTAGAGCCAGACAGGGTTTCTATTATTGTGGTGAGACTGGACACTATAAAAGAAATTGCCCAAAAAGGGAGAACAAGGAAAGCAACCACGTCCACATAACTCCGACTAGACACCTCGTTTCCACCACCGATGCTAGTACCAGCCCCATATGTCACCAATACAGTGAGCTAGGGCACTTCAAGAAGGATTGTCCAATAACAAAGAACTCCGGCACAGACGGGGAAATTCTAAGGATCACTGCCGCAGGAGAGACTACCCCGGACCCTCGTTAAATTATCTAAGGCATTCGTTGTAATAGACTCATAAAACATGTTTAAAACTAGTGCAACTTGAGTCTTATCTTTTGCGAGACCCCGTCAGTAAAGGGACCCTCATGCTGCGTATACTTGCCTTTTGTAGTATACCTCTTCACAACATCATTCCTGTGGTTACTCTAAAGTACTATAAATCTGTTAAAAGTTGCACTATTGTGTTTTGTCTGTAACGCCTTATGTTTAAATATAGTGTCTTTACTTTCAAGTATGTCCGATATTATTATACCACTAGAGTCAATTTGATTCGCACAATACCAGTTTCATGCGCACATCTATTTCTTCGAAATCATCTTTCTAGCGAAGCTGTCATTCCAGAACACCGAAGTACTCATTCATAGAGTACCTCATGTTTCTTATCCTTTCCGAAGAAACCTCAACAAACCTCCCCGAAGTACCACTCGTACAGTACGTCAAGTTCAATCCAAAGACCCATACGGTTGATCTATCACTAAAGAATGTATACATAGGGGTGGTATATAATCAAGTTTCTACAGGTTTCGAATTGATGATTCCACTTTAACTTCTTTTCCTTGTTGGGATGTGATGTTAAATAAGAATCATTTATTCGGCTACCTTTTCAATATTAATTATATACGACTCGCATACACGAGACTGCGATTGATGAACCATGTATGACTTCTAATATGAGCTTCAGGACAGAGACTGCCTAAGATTACAAGTGCTCGCATCGTCATGCGAACGAACTTAGAACCCAATACGACTCCTGTAACCCGACCGCCCTACAGTCACACACCAACGGAGACACGAGAACCGTCCGGACAGCTTAACGACTACTCAGCAAAAGAATGAGAAGACCAAGCTCCTCACCTTTGAGAACTCCAGTCTTATTCATCAAGAAGACAGACTTCAGCGGGTGCGATCATACCAACACTAATGCACCGGATCCCATCAGAACTCCGTAGTTAAGCGTGCTTAGGCGAGAGTAGTACTAGGATGGATGACCCCCTGGGAAATCCAAGTGTGAGGCCAAATCCTTTTGGAGGCCTCACACTGGAAAGGCTTGATACGCTTCGGAAAGCATAGTAAGCTAAATCCAAGATAGTTAGGACCTCCGGGATTCTTGCCCGAATCGGCCCTGTAACTCACAAACCCAACCTACACTGAGAACTTAGTAACGTACATTTTACCCTTCACGTCTTGAGCTTGAAAATGTACCTTCCATCAGGAATATCGTAATCCTACTCGCCGAGATCAAGATGAACAAGATCCTCTCCTTCGTGGAAGAACCTGTAGAGATCATGGACCGTGAGGTCAAGCAGACGAAGCAAAGCCGCATCCCGATTGTGAAGGTTCGCTGGAACGCCAAACGAGGACCGAAATTCACATGGGAGCGCGAGGATCAAATGAAATTTAAATATCCTAATCTATTCTCTTAGTTATCTGTAACTACTTTATTTGCTTAGACTTTAATTTCGGGACGAAATTCCCTTTAACGGTTGGATGATCTGACAACCCGGAATTTTCATTAGTTCAAACTTGAAACTCAAGCACTTAAATTAAAAGTCAATTACATTCCTAATAATTGTTAGCCAATTTAAAGTATGTTTGAGTGTTTTTAGTATTTATTCTTCAAACGAACGGATGAAAGGAAGTACCGTCTCGAGTCTTGGAGTTGCAAAACCGCACATACCACCTTAATAAGTAGTTCACGGCCAAACATTTAGAGTTTGGGCCGTAAAATCCCTAGTGGCAGTGAACTCATGCCTTAGGCATGAGTTTACTCCCCAAACTCCTCACTTTTCACTTCCATTCTCAAGAACACCCTCTATTCTCTCTCAACTATCTTCCCGTCTTTCACCCGATCTCCCGAAAATGTAAGTGTTTCTCAACTTGACTTGTTGTTATAACTTAATACCTAGTGTTTATACATCATTTCATCCATTCAATTTTGTGCTTTACTTAGATCATCAAAACACCAAGCACACCAAGAAAACACACTAGTGCTCTTGGACCTTAAACACCAAATCATGCTTCTATCTTGTAAGTACACTTGTACTAGCTTGTTGGGTGCTTAATATGAACTTGATAACACTTGAAAATCATCAAATAACACAAGAACAAAGGAGTTTATAGCCAAGGATGTTCTTGGGCCGTAAACCCCTTTTTAAGTGGTAAAATGGACATTAGTCCCTTCCTAAGCCTCGGATGCCAACCTTGATCCTTCCTAGAAGTGTTTAAGACCTTAAACAACAATCAAAACATGTACCTAAGAGAGCTTATAGCCGTGAACACATAAGAATATGGTCATTTGGCCGTAAACTCCACAAGGTGGTCTTATTTTACCCCTAATGCTTTCCTAAGGCTTGGACTTGATTATTTGATGCCTAATCATGACTTGTAAGGCCTCAAAACACAATTTGGCACTAAGTACCATGAGTTGATGACCCTAAACTCATGGGGAAATGGTGATGGGCCGTAAACTCCATAAAGGGGTGGTTCATGGGCCATAAACTCCAATACCATGTCATACAACCCTTAGGTGCAACCCTTTGGTACCTATAACACTTGAATCAAAGTGTTTCCATGTCCTAGGGTATCTTAACATGATTAATTAGTTATTAATTGACTAATTAGATTGCATATATGTTTATTATATGATAATGTGAAAACCTGATACTTTTACATTGAGCAATCCATCCATATATCTAAAATTCACTTGAATTTAGCATCTTTTAATAGTATGTTGAGCCTGCGCTAGTGTTTTAGGCTTAATATATCATAGATATGGACCTTAGGAAAGATTAGGAACGATGCTGCATTGCAAAATCCAGCCAAACACACCAAGAGAGGTGTGTGCGGCCGCACACTAGTGTGTGCGGCCAAGCCAGCCGCACACCCAGCAGCAAACCCCTCCAGCCTCACACTCAACCCTATATAAAGTAGAGGACCCCCTTCCATTCACTTTTGGCTGCATCCTTTCTCTCTCTATACTTTCTCTCTCTAGAAAACCACCCAAGAACACCTAGAAGACTCCCAAAACGTGAAGAACACTATCATTTGACTTGTCATAGATGTGAAACACTTGAATCCAAGCCTCAAACTCATAATGTTCTTCATGTTCTTCATCCTATGAAGAAGTGCGGCCGCACACCTTCATCAGGTGGCCGTACACACACATAATACCCTCCAAAGTGAGAGTAAGGCCACACAATCGATACATGGGACTCGAACAAGGAGTGTACGGCCGCACACTCTTGTGTGCAACCTCACTCACAAGTCTGGCCGCTTACCCCAGCCACACACTCACCTTTATGGCCATACACACACCCTAATACTCATATTTGGCCTTAAACTTGCATAGATCATTGGGTATAGAACATGGGACACTTAGTCTTAGTGATTCCATGCCCTTAGGAAGGATTTCCCCTAATATTTAGTCATGAAAACACCTTAGCTCTAACTTTTATATGTGTCACCGTATGATTAATAGGGGTTGCTTGCGTTCAAAACATCTGTTGACACTCAACAGCTATACGAATCGCAAACTTGAACCCTATAGTAAACGATGAGTACATACCCTGTAATGAACCTTTTTAAATGTTTTTACGCGTTTTAGGGGGAGGATACAAGTATAATACTACGTGTTTTTATTATCAAATCATATGTGAATTACATTTCATCATCAAAAGGAGAACTCTCTATACTTTTAGATACTTATCAAGAAAACTATTTTCAACTAATTACTAAACGCGTTTTTATGGTTAAATTGTTGTTAAACTATCTTCAAAACTATGTTTAAACTACTTTTCTTTTAAAATATATGTACATTAATATATTTATATAAGTAAGACTTGAAGGACTTAGGACTGATAGCTCGCCTTATTTCCTGTTCTTGTTTGATGTGGTCTTAGAGTATTGGTTGTCCGTCCGACTGTCGTTGATTTCTTAGTTATATATCTTATATATTCGTGTTAGATATGAAAGTTTTCATCTTATTCAATACCTTTTGCTGATCAAAGGCAGGAATTCACACACTCTAGTTAACTATAATAGGTATAGTTAAGGCTACTACTGGTTACCTCTACTACTACTACTACTATACACACTACAAATGTCAATATTATAAGTTAATACAAGTATAAGAGAACACTCTACCTACTATACTAAAAGTCTACCATACTAAAGCATAAGAGAATACACTTATACAAAGTATAACACACTATCCCTCCATGAGGCACTCTACCGCGCTTACACCATGTGACCAGGGCTTCCAAAAAGGAAAGCAACAGTACATGTATAGATCTATACGGGACTGACACTATTACATCCCGACTATTAAGCACAGTCCGAGTCTATTGGGCTTAGGGACGGCACTACATCACTCACTACGGATGACCGGGAAGGTCATCAAACACTTTACTACTATATAGTTGGTCACATGAGGAGTTACATTTATACTCAAATAAATACACTAAGACTTAAAGTCTAAGCCAATATCCCGAAGTAATTAAAGACCTATCACTCACTAAAGTCACACCACTACTATTGTTAGCAGACATAATATTTTTTTTATTATTTTTTTTACAATTATGTTACTCACATGAGATTTATTACTATACTCTTATAATTGAGGTTTTCAAAGATAATACTTTTACACACTCAAAGTATTTGACTTACAAATGAACATTTCTGGAAAATATAGGATTTTCTAGGGATTCCTACTACTCGTAAACATAAGTTTCAGTTTCTACATCGTGTTCTTAAAAAGCTTTTACACAAATTACGACACTAAAATCTTATGAACTCACCAGCTTTATGCTGATACTCGTTTTCAAAATAACTTGTATCCTTAGGTCAAAAATAGACAGGTACTGGTGTAGCTTTTGGTGAAGATGGAGCACATACAAGACCCATCTTTATTTTGTTATACTTTTGGTGTCTATTAAACTTTACAGAACACATTTGTAATTATGATCACTATATTAATGAAATGGTTGTTGTTTCTTGTTGTACTATTATGCAATTGTAATGATACTGTACATGACGTCCTCCACCCCAGAACGTATACCGCCGTTCTAGGTTTTGGGGTGCGACAGATTGGTATCAGAGCCATTGTTTATAGTGAATCAAGTATATCAACCCATAAAAGATATACAAACTATAAACACATCGGGACTAAAACTCTCTGACCAAGAATATATACTTTTAAATACTAAAATATTTAATTAAGTATATACATATACATTCACCAATGCAAATGATTAGTATCATTCTAGAACAGAACAAAAGTATTAAAGATTGTTGAGCAGCATAATTAAGCTTAGAGACATATAGTCACACCTAGGTGGATGTAGCCTGATCAACTACATCTCTCTAGGAGTGACTAGCATGTGCCTAAGAGTGATTGTGGTGTTGCAACAAGTCTAAAAACTTACCAACACTACCACAATAACGTTAGAATAGGAATACTATACGAGTATTATGTGCCGCTAAAACATACATATGTAAGAAACTAAAAAGGGTCGTTACTAGTGGAGCAATAGTTGCTCAATGGATACTTTCCGGTTACTTGTGATTAGGGCGTTATAGACTTAGAATCTGTGATCTTTGCTTTACTTCCTGTTCCTTGTTTGGTTGTGGATTTACAGGTAGGGTCACTTATTCAACGAACTATCCTGCCCCGGTCACATGTAATTAGTATGCATTATGCAAGCATTGGTCTAACTCGTGATGATCATCTTATAAGTATTTTAGGTTAGTACATCTATTAATCTTCCTTTCCCCTTTTCTCGCGTAGATATCATGGTTGGTTTCCACTTTCCCGGCGATCCGTACTACCCAAATCAGGACAATGGTGGATGGCTCGACGAAGAGTCGAACGATGATCACCAGATCCCTCTGGATGACCACCGAGCAGAAGGCTTTTCGGATAGCTCTGACTCCGAGCCAGAAGTTAACAACCTACCTTCTGAAGCTCCGAACCCCAACCCCTGTCCGACATTTCAGGGTCCCACTCCCCTGTGGGCAATATCCTTGAACCGATGGAGTGAGGAGTAGGTCCAGCCTTTACTTTACAATGGAGACTGAAGCTTCTACAACATAAGCGAAGGAGGATCAGCGGACCGAGTTCTGCCCATCATGGTCCGAAGGATTGCCAGGAATGTCGAGCAGGGTCCAGTAGCCATTGGTCGAGTTGTAGAAGTGGATGCCAACTCGAATCTCAACACTGTTCGCATCCGCCAACTTGAAGAAGCCATGGACAGGACAAGGAGGACCAACGAGGCTCTGCAACAACAACTAGCTGCATCCCGAGCCGAAGTTAGGGAATTCCGAGCATGCCAAAGGACTCATGAACAACACCTTCAGGAAGTTATGCGTCAACTAGCGGATCTAAGGGTTCGCCCAACAAGTAACTGTCGCCTGTAGAAGACGTTTAGTTACCTCACTCTTTTATTTAAAGGACTAGCCTTCCCTCTCTATGTTTCGTAGATCACTTGTCTGTAAACATTCCTAGCTTAAAAGTACTCTAACTAGACCTCTAAACTGCCAACATTTCCCTTATGGTTTGATGTAAAACCTACTGTTAGGTCATTTTTCATGAACTTGTATTACATCATTAATACCAGTAAATTAGCAGTTAACTACTCTATTGCTATGAGTCTCATTCTGATCTTTGGATTACGTTGATTTAGTCCCTGCAACGCTCTACGCATACTCGCAATAGACTCTTACAGTGAAAGATGCCTCCACGAAAGCGTACAAACAAAGGAAGACCAGCAACTCAAACCCCTCCTCCACCACCTCCCCCTCCGCAGTTTGATCCAGTGCTGTTCCAAACGGCTGTGACCGCAGCTGTGATAGCAGCCATGGCTCAAATGAACTCCGGTGATGCGAGCGGTGGCAACTCTAGATTTGGTGAAGTCCGTCAAAGAGTGCAGGGATGCACTTATAAGGACTTCATGAACTACAAACCTACCTTCTTCGATGGTACCGGAGGAATTCTAGCATTGTCTCAGTGGTTCGGAAGGACCGAAGCTGTCTTTGAAATGTGCTCTTGTCCCGAAGAGAGCAAAATCAAGTTCGCTACTGCCACCCTCACCAACAGGGCCTTGACATGGTGGAACAGCCATGTCAGTGCACTCTCCTTCGTAACAGCCAATGCCATGGGATGGGACACTATGAAAGACCTCATGAGGAGGGAGTACTGCCCTAGGGGCGAAGTTCAGAAACTTGAGGAGGAACTCTGGAACCTCAAGATGAAGGGGACCGACATAACAACCTACACGGCCAAGTTCTACGACTTGGCGGCTATGTGTCTCAATATGATCCCATCTGAAAGCAAAAAGATTGAACGATACATTTGTGGTTTAATGCCCCCGTATCAAGGAAACGTTCTAGCCTCACACCCCGCCACCTTCGACGGCGCCAAGGAATTGGCCCAGAGTCTAATCAATCATGAAGTCTCTTCCACTCCAGCAACAACAACCACAACTGCCACTGCGCCACCCGATTCATTTGACAAAAAGATGAAGCGTTGGGATAAGAAAAAGGGCAAGAAAACTCAAACCTCCTCCAAGGATCAACAAATTGTGGTTGTCCATGCTGCCACCACTCCAGCCGCACCTGCACCAGCCATAACTTACATTGGGAACCTGCTCAAGTGTTCCAAGTGCTCTTTCCACCAGCACGGCCCTTGCCGCGAATTGCAGTGCTCCAACTGCGGCCGGAAGGGCCATACTGTCCGATTGTTTAGGGCCCCTCCCAAACCTATCTTGCAAGTTCCCGGTTCGGGAGTGACCCAGACTTGTTATGGCTGCGGTGAAGCTGGTCATTTCAAGAAAAACTGTCCGAAGGCTGGGAATGTTGGGGGAACAGGAAGACTACTCGCTATTGGTCACAATGAAGCAGTGGCGGATCCCACAATAGTCACGGGTACGTTTCTTCTCAAAAACTCTTATGCAGGTGTCTTATTCGATAGTGGTGCAGAAAGAAGCTTGATAAACCAAAACTTTAAGCACTTACTCAAACAATCCCCGCAACCACTAAAAGAAACATTCGTCATAGAAATGCCTAACTGGAAGACCGAAAGCTCTAATGAAATCTACATAGGTTGTACCCTCACGTTAGACGATCACTCATTTCCAATCGACCTCATACCAGTCTCAATCAAGAGTTTCGATGTCATTGTTCGTATGGACTGGTTGAGTCTTTATCGTGCCGATATCCTATGCTTCGACAAAGCCATTCGCCTGAATCTTCTGAATCACGAAACTCTATTGATCTATGGAGACAAACCCGGTACGAGCCTTCGTATCATCTCCAGTATTCAGGCCCATAAATACTTGCGTAAGGAATATCACGCCTTTCTTGCTCACGTCGTCGACACAAGCCAAAAAGCGAAAAATCCAAAAGACATCCCCGTTGTATGCGATTTTCCTGTCTTCCCGGAGGATCTTCCAGGTCTACCTCCCAAACGTCAGGTTGAGTTCAGAATCGACTTAGTCCCAGGAGCTACCCCCGTAGCTAAGTCGCCCTATCATCTAGCGCCTGCCGAGATGCAAGAACTATCCGGTCAACTTAACGAGCTGCTCAGCAAGGGCTTTATAGGACCAAGCTTCTCACCTTGGGGAGCTCCGGTCTTGTTCGTAAAGAAGAAAGGCAGATCGTTCCGTATGTGCATCGATAATAGGGAACTCAACAAACTTACGGTCAAAAATCGCTATTCTCTCCCTCGTATCGACGACCTATTCGACCAAATACAAGGGGCGAGTTACTTCTCCAAGATTGATCTTAGGTCCAGGTATCACCAGTTACGGGTGCTTGAGGAGGATGTTCCGAAGACAGCCTTCCGAACCCGTTACGGGCACTACGAGTTCGTGGTGATGCCCTTTGGTCTGACTAACGCACCCGCAGTATTCATGGACTTGATGAATAGGGTATGTCGTCCATATCTAGATCAGTTCATCATCGTCTTTATTGATGATATACTCGTCGACTCTCGGAGCGAGGAAGAACACAGGGATCATCTACGACGAGTCCTAGAAACACTTCGATCAGAGAAGTTGTATGCAAAGTTCTCTAAGTGCGAATTTTGGATCCGAAGAGTTGAATTCTTAGGACACCTGGTTAGTGAAGATGGAATCCATGTGGATCCCTCTAAAATTAAAGCTATTGAGATCCGGTCAGCACCGAAGACGCCTACAAAAATTCGTCAATTTCTAGGCCTCGCTGGCTACTACCGCAGATTCATCCAAAACTTCTCTCGGATTGCGAAACCTCTCACCATGTTGACACAGAAGGGCGTAACATTCGACTGGGAGGAGAAACAGGAGAAGGCATTCCAGACCCTGAAACGAGCCTTATGCACCGCACCAGTATTATCCCTTCCCGAAGGAACAGAAGATTTTGTTGTATACTGCGATGCATCGAATCAGGGGCTAGGTTGTGTCTTGATGCAAAGAGGTAAGGTCATCGCCTATGCCTCAAGACAACTAAAGACACATGAGGTAAACTACACTACTCACGACCTCGAGTTAGGAGCGGTCGTCTTCGCACTAAAAATCTGGAGACACTACTTGTATGGAACGAAGAGTGTAGTGTACACTAATCATAAAAGCCTCCAACACATACTAAACCAGAAGGAGCTCAATATGAGGCAACGACGGTCGGTCGAACTACTCAATGATTACGACTGCGAGATTCGTTATCACCCGGGAAAAGCCAATGTGGTAGCAGATGCCTTAAGTAGAAAATAGTATTCTGGTCGAAGAGTCAAGTCATTAACAATGACTATCCATTCGCATCTATCCGCACATATTAAGGAGGCTCAGCTCGAAGCTTTAAAGCCTGAGAATGTGACGGGAGAATCCTTACGTGGAATGGATAAGAACTTGGAGGTCAAGGGTAACAGAGCCTATTATTTCATGGACCGAATCTGGATGCCGCGTCATGGTGGCTTCAGAGATTTAGTCATGAAAGAAGCACACAACACTCGATATTCCGTTCACCCAGGTTCAGATAAGATGTATCTGGATCTCAAAAAGTTATACTGGTGGCCCAACATGAAAGCAAGGATTGCTAACTTCGTGAGTAAATGCCTTACGTGCACGAAGGTCAAGGTCGAATACCAGAAGCCATCAGGTCTTCTCCAGCAACCAGAGATACCGGAGTGGAAATGGGAGCGGATCACTATGGATTTCATAACCAAGCTACCCAAGACGACGGGTGGGCTGGATACCATTTGGGTCATCGTCGACAAATTGAACAAGTCCGCACACTTCCTACCCATTAAAGAAACAGACAAGATGGAGAAACTCACAAGAACATACATTAAGGAAATAGTTCGGCTGTATGGCGTCCCTATATCTATTATCTCTGATAGAGATAGTAGGTTTACTTCGAGATTTTGGCAATCACTGCAAAGCGCATTAGGGACGAGGTTGGACATGAGTACAACTTACCATCCGCAGAAAGACGGACAAAGTGAGAGGACTATCCAACACCTGGAGGACATGCTGCGAGCCTGTGTGATCAACTTTGGTAAGGCATGGGACACCCATCTACCTCTTGTAGAATTTTCTTATAATAACAGTTACCACACGAGCATCAAGGCAGCTCCATTCGAAGCCCTCTACGGTAGGCAGTGTAGATCTCCTCTATGCTGGGCTGAGGTGGGTGACACTCAGTTAGCTAAAGGACAAGTTCCTAACAGCGCTCTCATGGGTCCGGAGATCATCCGAGAAACGACCGAGAAGATTGTACAGATTCGCGAACGATTAAAAGCCGCTAGGGATCGACAGAAAAGCTACGCAGACAAACGAAGAAAACCTTTGGAATTCTAGGTGGGAGACCGAGTCCTTTTGAAAGTCTCACCCTGGAAGGGCACGATACGCTTTGGAAAGCGAGGAAAGCTGAACGCAAGGTACATAGGGCCTTTCGAGATTCTCGCCAGAATAGGCCCCGTAGCTTACAAACTTAACCTACCCCATGAGCTTAGTAACATACATCCTACCTTCCACGTCTTGAACTTGAAAAGTGCCTATCCGATGAGACCCTTGTAATTCCACTTGACGAGATTGAAATAAACGAGAGTCTCAACTTCGTGGAAGAACCTGTGCAAATTATGGATCGAGAAGTCAAGCGAACGAAGCAGAGTCGCATCCCAATTATAAAGGTTCGCTGGAATGATAAGCGAGGACCAGAGTTCACTTGGGAGCGCGAGGATCAAATGAAAAATAAATATCCTCATCTTTTTGCTTAGTTAATATGTAATAGATTAGTTGCTTGAACTATATTTCGGGACGAAATTCCCCTAACGGGGGGAGGATGTGACAACCTGATACTTTTACACTGAGCAATCCATCCATATATCTAAAATTCACTTGAATTTAGCATCTTTTAATAGTATGTTGAGCCCGCGCTAGTGTTTTAGGCTTAATATATCATAGATATGGACCTTAGGAAAGATTAGGAAGGGTGCTGCATCGCAAAATCCAGCCAAACACACCAAGAGAGGTGTGTGCGGCCGCACACTAGTGTGTGCGGCCAAGCGAGCCGCACACACAACAGCAAGCCCCTCCATCTTCACACTCAACCCTATATAAAGTAGAGGACCCCCTTCCATTCACTTTTGGCTGCATCCTTTCTCTCTCTATACTTTCTCTCTCTAGAAAACCACCCAAGAACACCTAGAAGACTCCCAAAACGTGAAGAACACCATCATTTTACTTGTCATAGAGGTCAAACACTTGAAACCAAGCCTCAAACTCATAATGTTCTTCATGTTCTTCATCCTATGAAGGAGTGCGGCCGCACACCTTCATCAGGTGCCCGCACACACACATAATACCCTCCAAAGTGAGAGTAAGGCCACAAAATCGACACATGGGACTCAAACAAGGAGTGTACGGCCGCACACACACCCTGTATGGCCACACACTCTAGTGTGCAGCCTGACTCACAAGTCTGGCCGCATACCCCATCCGCACACTCACCTTTATGTGTAACGCCCCGTTCCTAAGAGTACCTAATTGTGAGTCCTCGGGATTTAAGAGAAATGATACTTTGGTCATCTTGTGGGAAAAGTGGAAAATGAGGGGAAAGTATGAAATTTGAGGACTCGTCGAGTACGCCCAGCGTAAGGCGTATATGGACGCGGGTGCAAGGCTGAGTACGCCCAGTGTACTACAGGTACGCCCAGCGTACTCTCAGAGTTCTAAAACCCTAAAATTAGGGTCAACCACTATATAAGGAACATGTTGGTTCATACCCTAGCCTCCTTAAGCTCACCCTTAACCTCATAAACCCTAGAAACCCGTATTCCCTCCATTGTTGGCTGTGTTTGGCCTTGGAAAGCTCATTTTGGCAAAAGAAAAGCTAGAAGAAGAAAGGAGAAGTTGTCAAAGAAGGAAAGGAACGATTGGAGCTTGTAGATCTAAAGAGATATCATGCTTTGGAGCTTAATTGAGGTATAAAACTTCTTGCTTGCCATTTATTTTGCATGGATCTAAGTATTGTGAAGTTTTAGCATCTTTCTTGTCCCAAAGTTCTCATCTTGATTCGTGTTTTGTGTTGACCGAGATTATCTGTCCTTTCAGACCTTTGGAGAGGTATTGAGTGAGAAAAATGAGGTCCCAAGGGCTGTAGTTGTTCCATGTGTGGGATATATAGGTCTTAATGGATTAAGACCTTAGATTAAGAGCTTTTGGACGTCCCAAGTGATAAAGTTTGAGACGTTATGAATCTTAGGCGTATTTAGCCTAGGGATCTGAAATTTGGGCTTAAGAGCTTAAGCCATTAAGAGGTTATAAGGACTTTATAAGTAGCGAAGTTACGCCCCGCGTAACATGGTTGTACGCCCTGCATAGCGGGTTAGGGCCCCGATCCTCAGCTGCGTTTTAGTGTGTATGCCCCGCGTACCAAGGAGGGTACGCCCATCGTACTCCCCCTGATTGGACCTTAATATCGGGCCTTAGAGTTTGGGCCGTTTGTGGGTAGTTGGTTTATGGGCCAAGTCTGGAAATTATGGATAGAGTGTTTTGGGCCAAATTATTGTTATGGACCTTGGATCTAGACCTATTTGGTGAGGTGGGCCCAATTTGGTAAATTGGGCCAATATTGGACTTTGTATAAGATTTGGACTGTGGCCTTGGCCCGATAAGTGGATGTATGCTTGGCCTAATGTTTATTTTGTTAGGATGGCTACTTCGGGATTTGTGGTGAGTTGGTGATTCAAGAATCTGCTCTCCAGTTCAGAGTTTCGGCAGTGCGAGGTGAGTTATCCTCACTATATTGACAGGGTCTAAGGCACCAAGGCCGACCCTTTATCGGATTGAGATCCGGGTATTTGTTGTTATGTTATTGCTTTGATATGTTTGCATCTTGGTAGCTAGGATGGTATATGTTAGAGACCTGGTTAAGGTCGGTTCCCTGATATGTAGGTTGATGCTATGCTAGTGACCGGTTAGGTCGGTATCCTGGTTAGGATGATTATATGTTATGTGATCTGTTTGATCGGCTTGTTGACTGTGAAATCTTATATGATTGTATGTTTATGTGCACATGGTTGTTTGGTTTGGAGTTCGGTTGAGGCGGGTCCTGCTTTGTGCTGTAGGCTAAGATACCCAGGGCGGACCGGTTGTCCCGAAGGCCCAGCAAGCGGTTCGGATAGGCTGTAGGCCCCAAGAGAGCGGACCAGACGTGCCGAGGCTCGGAGAGTGGACCAGGCCGACTGAAGGCCTGGTGCGGGCGGACCAATCATAATGTAGACTCAGAGAGTGGATTAGGTGGGTTGTAGGCCCGATGCGGGCGGACCAATCACACTGTAGACTCGATGTATATGGCTAGACTCGGAGGGTGGACCAGGTGGACTGTTGGCCGGTGCGGCGGACTAGTCTCACAGTAGACCCGAAGTGCATGGTTGTTTTGTGTTTTGTTATGTTATGTATGCTATGTATGATATGGGCCGGAAGGCATTAGGGTTTGGACTGGAAGGTCGTAGCCTGGAAGGGCGTATATGTGGTTGGTATTTTGGGGATATCTCACTAAGCTTTCAGGCTTACAGTTGTGGTTTAATGTTTTTCAGGTTCTTCAGGAGACTGTGGCAAGGCGAAGGCATGATCGTACCGCTCCTCATGTTATGTTGTGATGTGATTCTGGGAATACTCTAAATAAATTGTATTGAAAACCTGTTTGTAATAATTTAATGAAATCGGGTTGTTTTTGAAAAATTTAAATTGGTTGGAATTTTTCGGTCGTTACAAGTTGGTATCAGAGCCTTGGTTTGAGTGAATTGGAGGAACACTCGTGTGACTCCAGTCTCAAATCGAGGAGAGTTTTCAAAAGAGAATTTAAAATGGTTTTCAAAATGAGTAAAGGAGGACGTGGAGGTACGATCAGTTGGAGCCAGTAAGTAACCCCAAAATACCATACATGATATTTGTTTTTGAGCTTTGATAGAACAGCATGCTAGTGCTAGGCTAGGGATCTTCAGGATTTCATGATAATGTTGCCTGATTTATGATTCCTATTAGCCTACGGTTTCCTTGTGTGAGATTTCCAGTGTTCCTCTAGTAGTGAGGGTTGAGCGATTGTTATGTATGTTTTCACTAGGATGTTGTGGTAGTACTTCATACAAATATGGGTAGGTGTGGAAGGTAGTATGGGCCCGTACTACTGAAAGCACAGGACCCATATGCGTATCAGGGAAACCATGACCTCTAGGTTTGGATTGAGAGTTGGTTCCCGGGATAGTGGGAAGAATCTGAGATTTTGTGGTGTTTTTCAGTATGGAGATTCTGAGGCATGCTGGGAGTGAATCCGGGTCAGGATCGGGAGTAGGAGAGGGAGTTTCGGGCGGGTCAGTACTACCCGAGGTTATTGGTCAGATGAGCACATGCGAGTTGGATGCGAGGATTCGTGAGATCCTGTGTGATGAGATTGCTGCGTTGTTCCGGGCTGAGTTGCCGGAACTGTTTGGGTCGATCAAGACCGCCATGGTTGAGTATTTTGATGAGCGCTATGCAGCTCTCACAAAGACGGCTGCCGCGGCGGCTACAATGGCTGTAGCAGCGGCAGGGGGAGGAGCCGGTCGGGGTTTTCAATATCGGGACTTCGATAATACGAAGCCTCCCACCTTTGATGGAGTTCAGGACCCGATTGTTGCTATGAGATGGTTATCGGACATGGAGGGGTGTTTGTTTACGTGTTCATGCCCTGCTGATCAGCTAGTGAGGTGTGCTCTGAACCTGTTGAGGCTCGGGGCGAAGGATTGGTGGAGATTGACCATGGGCTCATATTCGGATGTGCAGAGGGCTGCGGTTTCATGGGACCAGTTCAGAGAGATGTTCAGCACTTGTTATGTTCCGCGAGTTGAGAGAGAGAGAGATTGGCTCAGGAGTTCCTTGAGCTGAAGCAGGGTTCGGAGTCGGTGACTGAGATCACAAGGACGTTCACCGAGAGGGCGTTGTTCTGCCCTGAGTTCGCTTCGGAGCAGGCTCAAATGTCTCGATATCTGAGCATGCTCACGAGGGATATCAGACAGTTTGTGTCTATGCAGAGGTGCGAGACTTTGTTGGAGTTGCAGGAGGCCGCCAGGCGACGTGAGTTAGAGATTGAGTTGCAGTTGCGTGAGCTGAGGCAGGTTCCGGCGCAGTCGTAGCCGGCGCCAAAACGGTCAAAGACCGTTGATTCTAGAGTGGGAGATCTGAGTAGCCACACTTGTGGGAAGTGTGCGAGGAGTCACACCAGAGTTTGTAGGTCTGGTGGTGCATGCCGTAAGTGCGGAAAGGAGGGGCACTATGCGAGGGATTGTCGGCAGTCAGCGCCGGTTCGAGATTTGAGGATTTGTTATCATTGTCATCATGTTGGACATTTGAGGGTCAACTGTCCACAGCTCGCTGCAGGACCGGTGCAGGCTCCAGCACCGGCCACTTTGAGGATCACGGGTGGAGGTCAGGGTGGAGCGGAGGCCCCAAGGGCTCAGGGTCGTGCTTTTCAGCTTACAACAGAGGAGGTCAGAGTAGTGCCGGATGCAGCCGCGGGTATGTGTCTTTCTTGATGTCTTGTTTATCTTGTGATTACTATGGAGTATTGTTTATCTGCTAGTCTTATTGTGTGGTTTTCGGTGTGGTATTCGTTGTTCTTTGAGGGTTATGGGATGGTTATGGGTTAGTGTTGGGAATTTCGTTGGTTATCATTCATGGGGGTTATTAGTGGAAATCCGGCGTCTGATTTAAGGGATGGTTAGCATCCGCATTCTGAGGAGTGGTTAGCTGCAAATTGAGTTTCTTTCGAGCTTGGGTTAATCAGTGTTGATATGTGATTTTGTGAAGGTTGTTAGTGCTAGTGGGAATCAGTCCGTGTGTAAGTGTTGGCTTTGTGCAGGGTTGTTTTGGGAGGTCGGTGATAGTGACCAGTGGTTGATAGTCAGTGCCCTAAGTGGGGGAGAATTGGAAAATTCTCCGGAAGATCGATGAGCATGTGAGGCTGTTTAGCTGTTTGGGATTCAACAGTGTTTTGTCAGCCAAGAGCGTAGGCTGGTATGAGTAAGTGACAGGCATGCGGGGCAGGATACAAACCAAGGGTATTTGATTGTGGAGGGCCTGGGATCAGGCCTGGATCGAGTTTGTATGATGGAGATAGAGTTCGAAACCCCTAGAGGGCTAGAACAATATGTATGGGAGGATTTCCCGGAGAGATAACTCGGAGTGATGAATGCTAGTTGAGCGGTCCGGATAGACTGAAGGCCGGTAGGCGTACCAGTCAGGCCGAAGGCTCGGAGAACGGTCCAGCCAGGCTGAAGGCCGTGGAGGGCGGCACAGATTGGCTGAAGGTTCTGAGAATGGTCCAGATTGGCTGAAGGCCTGGTAAGGCGGTCCAGTCATGCTGAAGACTCTGCAGGTATTGTTAGATCGGTTCGAGGAAATGGATTGAGTATGTCACGATATGTTAGCATTGGAAGCTCTGGCCCCAGGTATTGATCTCGATTAGTGGAGATGGTGCATGGACTCGAGAGTCCTTGCGAGCAGATTCAGAGCATGTGTGTTGCATGGATAGCGGTTATGCTATAAGGGAGTGGTGTAGCATCGGGCGAGCACCGTGGCACTTGTCGTAGTGACAAGGCGACCAAGTGGATTTCCTTGGTAAGGAAACAGAGAGGAATGTAGTGCCAAGAGGGAGTGTAAGTTCATGGAAGTGAAAAGCAGCAGCGCAGAGTTATGTTTGGAGTGGTCCAATTATGGTCATTGAGCAGCATGATTGCAACAGTGGTATGGGATCACATCCGGAATGGATGTCTGCTGAGGTCGCGGAAGGGATTCCGCGGGAGTAGAGCCGAGAGGCTCGGAAGGGGTGCAAGGACGGGGTCTTAGATTCCTAGTTTGATTCTGATCAAGGAATTGAGTATGTAGTGGCGATTCATCCTGGGGGATGTTTGGAGGTGTCGTCAGTGTGAAGGGTTTTCCTAACTTGAGGGTGTTATAGCTAGTGCAACATGTGCATGCGATTGTAAGAGGAGAACTCATGGGAGTTGCTCTGAGGCTGAAGAATGTGTTGTTCTGTCATCATGGGATGGTTGGAGTTGGACTCGGATCGGGAACCCGGTGGTTTAGGGTTATATCTAGCTCGTAAGAGCCAAGTGATTGTTGTGATCAGGATCGAGGACGTGCCATGGAGTGGTACTCGGTTGATAAGTGTGGAGCCTGTAGGTGTGGTTATCAGAGGGTGAAGCCGGTGGCCGGCTTGAGGCGGTAGTCAGGACACCGCTAGAAGGAGAAAGTGAGTTTCGGGTTTTGATGGTTGCGTCTTGAGGAACCTGGTTGGGTTAATGCCAGGTGGTGCGTGGCGGGAGAAGTTCCGGGGTAGAAGTGCCGAAAGCTTCGAGGGCGAAGCCTAATTTAAGTGGGGGAGAATTGTAACGCCCCGTTCCTAAGAGTACCTAATTGTGAGTCCCCGGGATTTAAGAGAAATGATATTTTGGTCATCTTGTGAAAAAAGTGGAAAATGAGGGGCAAGTATGAAATTTGGGGACTCGCCGAGTACGCCCAGCGTAAGGTGTATATGGACGTGGGTGCAAGGCTGAGTACACCCAACGTACTAGAGGTATGCCCAACGTACTCTCAGAGTTCTAAAACCCTAAAATTAGGGTCAGCCACTATATAAGGAACATGTTGGTTCATACCCTAGCCTCCTTAAGCTCACCCTTAACCTCAGAAACCCTAGAAACCCGTATTCCCTCCATTGTTGGGTGTGTTTGGCCTTGGAAAGCTCATTTTGGCAAAAGAAAAGCTAGAAGAAGAAAGGAGAAGTTGTCAAAGAAGGAAAGGAACGATTGGAGCTTGTAGATCTGAAGAGATATCATCCTTTGGAGCTTATTTGAGGTATAAAGCTTCTTGCTTGCCATTTATTTTGCATGGATCTAAGTATTGTGAAGTTTTAGCATCTTTCTTGTCCCAAAGTTCTCATGTTGATTCATGTTTTGTGTTGGCCGAGATTATCTGTCCTTTCAAACCTTTGGAGAGGTCTTGAGTGAGAAAAATGAGGTCCCAAGGGCTGTAGTTGTTCCATGTGTGGGATATATAGGTCTTAATGGATTAAGACCTTAGATTAAGAGCTTTTGGACGTCCCAAGTGATAAAGTTTGAGACTTTATGAATCTTAGGTGTATTTAGCCTAGGGATCTGAAGTTTGGGCTTAAGAGCTTAAGCCATTAAGAGGTTATAACGACTTTATGAGTAGCGAAGTTACGCCCCGCGTAACATGGTTGTACGCCCCGCGTAGTGGGTTAGGGCCCCGATTCTCAACTGCGTTTTAGTGTGTACGCCCCACGTACCAAGGAGGGTACGCCCAGCGTACTCCCCCTGATTGGACCTTAATATTGGGCCTTAGAGTTTGGGCCGTTTGTGGGTAGTTGGTATATGGGCCAAGTCTCGAAATTATGGATAGAGTGTTTTGGGCCCAATTATTGTTATGGACCTTGGATCTTGGCCCATTTGATGAGGTGGGACCCAATTTGGTAAATTGGGCCAATATTGGACTTTGTATAAGATTTGGACTTTGGCCTTGGCCCGATAAGTGGATGTATGCTTGGCCTAATGTTTATTTTGGTAGGATGGTTAGTTCGGGATTTGCGGTGAGTTGGTGATTCAAGAATCTGCTCTTCAGTTCAGAGTTTCGGTAGTGCGAGGTGACTTATCCTCACTATATCAATAGGGTCTAAGGCACCAAGGCCGACCCTTTATCAGATTGAGATCCGGGTATTTGTTGTTATGTTATTGCTTTGATATGTTTGCAGCCTGGTAGCTAGGATGGTATATGTTAGAGACCTGGTTAAGGTTTGTTCCCTGATATGTAGGGTGATGCTATGCTAGTGACTGGTTAGGTCGGTATCCTGGTTAGGATGATGATATGTTATGTGATCTGTTTGATCGGCTTGTTGAATGTGAATTCTTATATGATTGTATGTTTATGTGCACATGGTTGTTGGGACTGGAGTTGGGTTGAGGCGGGTCCTGCTTTGTGTTGTAGGCCAAGATACCCAGGGCAGACCGGTTGTCTCGAAGGCCCAGCGAGCGGTCCGGATAGGCTGTAGGCCCCAAGAGGGCGGACCAAACGTGCCGAGGCTCGGAGAGTGGACCAGGCCGACTGAAGGTCCGGTGCGGGCGGACCAGTCATACTGTAGACTCAGAGAGTGGACCAGGTGGGTTGTAGGCCCGATGCGGGCGGACCAATCACACTGTAGACTCGATGTATATGGCTAGACTCGGAGGGTGGACCAGGTGGACTGTTGGCCGGTGCGGCGGACCAGTCCCACAGTAGACCCGAAGTGCATGTGTCACACCCCAAAACCGGAACTGCGGAAACGTTCTGGGGTGGATGACGTCATGTCAAGTATCACAACACATGCATTATAGTAATCAAAGTACAACAAAACATTTCATTAATAGTAATAGCTTTACATGATTCACATTACAATACAACAAAGTAATACAAGTAATAGAATAAATTCAGTGTGGTACTAAGCTATCTTCATCAACAGCTCCGGGGGTGTACCTGTCTAATGCTAACCTGAGAATACAAGTTATTTGAAAAGCGAGTATCAGCATTTTTACAATGCTGGTGAGTTCATAAGTATTTAGTGACATTTCGTTCAAATAACTTTATAAAGTAATATTTTAAGTGTTTATAGTGTATTATAGTTCTTTCCATAAAATCCTATATTTTCTTTAATCAAAGCAGCCTTCTACCAAGACTGGTCGATGTTATGTGGTAAAAAAATGGTTTTCCCTTAATTGCTATCATTATCAAAATACTGAATTTGATTATTAAAGTAAGCAAGAGACAACAGGGAAATAACATATGCCTCAGCAGTGAGGACTGCTGACTAAGGCAAAGGAATCATAGACTCCAGGAGAGTATCGAACGAACGACACGCCTAGTTCAGTCTAACAAATAGAGACACAGACCCCAGAAGGTACCAAATGAAAGGTACAACTGGTAAGGTCCAAAACAGTGAATACAGACCGCAGACAATATCAAATGAAAGGTATGTCTAGCAAGGTCAAAAACGATGAATACAGTGAATATAGTGAATACAGTGGATGCTGTGAATATAGTGGATACAGACCCCAGACGGCATCAAATGAGAGATACGTCTTGTAAGGTCAAAATAGAGGAGGCAGACCCCAGACAGTATCGAATGGAAGATACGTCTTGTAAGGTCAAAACAGTGTGACTCTGAACATGAGTTACCAGCATACAGTGTAAATTGTCGGAGAAATACCGTTACCTTAAAGTCAATGAATTATAAGGTAACCCGGGATACTCGTAACCATACTGACTAGAGTACCAGACGCCCTACAAGCGTCTAAAATGTGACATTTGTCACCCTTTGGATTGGTGGGCTGTGGACTGTAGCTAGCAGTCAGGGTGCGGGGGTGTCAATCCCATATAGATCTATACACACAATGTCCGCTCTCCCTACAGGAGACTCTGGTTACCAACTAGACGACGGAGAAGGCCGTGTCCTGAAGATGCATCCCAAATAGTGGGTAGAGACTTCCAACTAATGGGTTTCTAATGTAACTGTTGAACTAGAGGTAGAGACTCTTATCTGAATTGATTGAAGTAAACCCGTATGTCTATGCTTGTGTACATAATATATAACTAATGAATCAAATGACCTTCGGATGGACATCCGATCCCACCAGACCACATCTCAACGAAGAAAAGGAAATAGGGCGGACAAGCCTTCCTAAGTCCTTCAGTCATTGTTTATATGCATCTATACAAGCACATACATACATCCAACTACGCTTGAGTGTGTATCATACAGTGAAGTATAAGTGTACAGTGGAGCATCCGAGTCGTGAAGTATAAGCGTACAGTGGAACATCCGAGTCGTGAAGTATAAGCGTACAGAGGAACATCCGAGTCGTGAAGTATAAGCTTACAGAGTGGGATAATCGAATCGTAATGTATAAGTGTAGCAAGTGTATGTGTATCACGAAGTGGAGACGACGATAAGTGAAGTAAGAGCGTCTATCAAGTATAAGAGGCTACAAGTATAAGCGATATAGAGACAAAAATCTGGTATAAGTGTATCACGCAGGGAATGCATTATCAAGTAGGAGTTTTAAATAAGTAAAAGCGAAGCAGCAGTAACAACAAGTAAAAGTATACGTTGTGAAAGTGAACTTTGATTAAATTCTTGTAAAACCTTTATTCTCGGGGAAAAATCGTAATTTGTATTCTTTTGTAAAATATGTTTGTAACCCTTTGGAAATCTTTCTTAAAATAGTTTAAAATGAATTAGGACAAAGTAGTATAAGTGAGTGTTTTGAAACAATGAAAACCTTTAGAAAACCATTATAGTGTCCTACTCGGTAAAACAGTGTACAGTGGTAAAATCTTGTGCATGCGGTTTATCAATCACATGTGATTGATATGATAACTGGCATGTTTAACTTGTATTCCCCCCTATAAAACATGTTAAAACATTTAAAAGGTTCATTTAGGGGTATGAACTCACCTGGAGTAAGTAGGTCCGACGAAGGTGCCGTTTGGGCGTTCGGTGTCACGCAAGGACTTGAACACACACAATGACCTATTTAACGTATGATAACATATGTTCACATACAATTAGTATATTTAATACTAATTAAACAAATATACGCGCTCACAGGAGCGGAAAACACTTTGGTTAAGTGTTTGGGTGTCCCGGGTAGCGTTTAAGGGTGTATATGACTTAGGAATGGAGTTTACTCTCCAAGATTAAGCCCTTAATTTGATGTTTATGGCCCAGGGACTACTCACCATGAGTTTACGGCCGTAAACTCATGGTGATGGGTTCTAGGGTGTTTTAAGGCTTCTACTTGTTCATGGAATTATTCTAAGTACTTTTCCAAAAAGGCATGAGTGGGTTTAAGGCTTCTACGGGCATTATATTGGAGTTTACGGCCTAGGGACAACTCCTAAGGGAGTTTACAGCCGTAAACTCTCATCCCTTGAGTTTGGTGAAGTTTGAAGCCCTTATATCACTTCTATCAATTTATAATGGAGTGTGATGCCATTTTGGGGAATTAAAACTATCATTTGGGTGAGTTTTGGGGTGTTTACGGCCTTGACATGTGTCTGGGCCGTAAACTCCTTTTAATCCCTTAAATCCTTGAGTTTAAATGTTCCAAACCCAAAAGGATAAGCCCCTAATTTATCTATTAAGTCCAAGAGTGTTTTAGGGGTGTTTTTGGGACATTTAGGCATGATTAAAGGGTGTTTACGGCCTAGGCACTTGCTTGGGCCGTAAACTCCATGTTACCCCATATTTCCTTGTGTTTAAATGATTTAAACCCACAATACCAAGTCCCTAAATTATGTATGAAATCTAAGGGTGGTTTGGGAGTGTTTTTGGGGCCTTTTAACATAGTTTTGAGGTGTTTACGGCCTTGGCATAAGCCTAGGCCATAAACTCTCTTTTAAGCCTCAAAATGATGGTGTTAAATGTGCAAACACTCGTAGGCCAATTCCTCTATTTATTTCCAAGCCATTAGGGACAAGTTTGGGTCATTTTGGCCTCATTTTAGGTGTTTACGGCCTAAGGAGGAGCTTAGGCCGTAAACTCCTTTTCCATTGCTTCTAAGTCCGATTTTTGGGCTATAAACATGAACCAATATGTTTAGAGTAAGCTAGGGTAAGCGGACTTACAATTTGGAAGCGTTTGGTTGCGGATTCGGGGCGAAAACGAGTCTAGAGAGAGAGAGAGTATAGAGAGAGAGAGAGAGAGTGTGTTTAGGGAGTGTAAAAAGTCTCCAATGGGCTCCACTCACCTTTATATAGGGTTCCGAGTCGGGGCTCAGTGGAATTTTACCCGATACTGCCGTTAAACGGGGCTTTTGGTTGCACTCGATTTAGTGGTTGTAATAATAAAACTTAACATTTTCCAACTAAATGGAAATGTGTGTTATGTGTTTTTATTTCCTTTTATCACGACTTAACGGCATATTAATGTAAAACAATGGAATGTTTATTAAATTGGCACCCTCTAATTAACGGAACTTTTATACAGTGGAATATTCCATTAATGGTAACGGGGAAATGTAACGGGACAACTTGGGTTGTCACAGCATGGCTATTCTGTGTTGTGTTATGTTATGTATGCTATGTATGATATGGGCCGGAAGACACTATGTTATGGGCCAGAAGGCATTATGATTTGGACCGGAAGGTTGTAGCCTAGAAGGGCGTATGTGTGGTTGGTATTGTGGGGATATCTCACTAAGCTTTTGCGCTTACAGTTCTAGTTTAATGTTTTTCAGGTTCTTCAGGAGACTGTGGCAAGGCGAAGGCGTGATCGTACCGCTCCTCATGTTATGTTGTGATGTGATTCTGGGAATACTCTAAATAAATTGTATTGAAAACTTTTTTTAATAATTTAATGAAATCGGGTTGTTTTTGAAAAATTTAAATTGGTTGGAATTTTTCGGTCGTTACATTATGGCCATACACACACCCTAATACTCATATTTGGCCTTAAACTTGCATAGATCATTGGGTATAGAACATGGGACACTTAGTCTTAGTGATTCCGTGCCCTTAGGAAGGATTTCCCCTCATGTTTAGTCATGAAAACACCTTAGCTCTAACTTATATATGTGTCACCGTATGATTAATAGGGGCTGCTTGCGTTCAAAACATCCGTTGACACTCAACAGCTATACGAATCGCAAACTTGAACCCTACAGTAAACAATGAGTTCATACCCCGTAATGAACCTTTTTAAATGTTTTTATGTGTTTTAGGGGGAGGATACAAGTATAATACTACGTGTTTTTATTATAAAATCATATGTGAATTAGATTTCATCATCAAAAGGAGAACTCTCTATACTTTTAGATACTTATCAAGAAAACTGTTTTCAACTAATTATAAAACGCGTTTTTATGGTTAAATTGTTGTTAAACTATCTTCAAAACTATGTTTAAACTACTTTTCTTTTAAAATATATCTACATTAATATATTTATATAAGTAAGACTTGAAGGACTTAGGACCGATAGCTCGCCTTATTTCCTGTTCTTGTTTGATGTGCTCTTAGAATATTGGTTGTCCGTCCGACTGTCGTTGATTTCTTAGTTATATATCATATATATTCGTGTTAGATATGAAAGTTTTCATCTTATTCAATACCTTTTGCTGATCAAAGGCAGGAATTCACACACTCTAGTTAACTATAATAGGTATAGTTAAGGTTACTGTTGGTTACCTCTACTACTACTATACACACTACAACTGTCAATATTACAAGTTAATACAAGTATAAGCGAACACTCTACCTACTATACTAAAAGTCTACCATACTAAAGCATAAGAGAATACACTTATACAAAGTATAACACACTATCCCTCTATAAGGCACTCTACCGCGCTTACACCATGTGACCAGGGCTTCCAGAAAGGAAAGCAACACTACATGTATAGATCTATACGAGACTGACACTATTACATCCCGCCTGTTAACCACAATCCGAGTCTATTGGGCTCAGGGATGGCACTACATCACTACACTACGGATGACTGGGAAGGTCATCGGACACTCTACTACTATACAGTTGGTCACATGAGGAGTTACATTTATACTCAAATAAATACACTAAGACTTAAAGTCTAAGCCAATATCTTGAATTATTTAAAGACCTATCACTCACTAAAGTCACACCACTACTACTGTTAGCGGACACAATATTTTTTTTTTTATTTTTTTACAATTATGTTACTCACATGAGATTTATTACTATACTCTTATAGTTGAGGTTTTCAAAGATAATAATTTTACACACTCAAAGGATTTGACTTACAAATGAACATTTCTGGAAAATATAGGATTTTTTAGGGATTCCTACTACTCGTAAACATAAGTTTCAGTTTCTACATCGTGTTCTTAAAAATCTTTTACACAAATTACGACACTAAAATCTTATGAACTCACCAGCTTTATGCTGATACTCATTTTCAAAATAACTTGTATCCTCGGGTCAAAATAGAAAGGTACTGGTGTAGCTTTTGGAGAAGATGGAGCACATACAAGACCCATCTTTATTTTGTTATGCTTTTGGTGTCTATTAAACTTTACAGAACACATTTGTAATTATGATCACTATATTAATGAAATGGTTGTTGTTTCTTGTTTTAATATGATGCAATTGTAGTGATACTGTACATGACGTCCTCCACCCCAGAACGTATTCCGCCGTTCTAGGTTTTGGGGTGCGACAGATAACTAGGACCATTGTGTGTGTTCAGGTCCTCACTTGACACCTAGCACCTTGTTCGACACTTCCGAACAAACCACTCACTACATGTGAGTTCATAACCCTTAATTAACATTTTTAATGCTTTTAAATGATTTAAAATGTTTATAAATGCTTTATGGGGGTGGGGAATATAAGTTGAATCATGTTTAGTTATTATATCAATCACATGTGATTAATAACTAGCCTGCAAATGGATTTACTATACGTTAACTGTTTTACCAAACAAATTTCTTCAAATGACTTTCTTAAACGTTTTTTTATGTTTAAAACTCTTTATTAAACTGTCTTACATACTGTATGTTTCCTTTTAAACTCTTAAAGTGTCTTATCAAACAAAATTCTTTCAAATCGTTTTACAAACTGACATCAAGTCATCGTTTCTTAGTATTAAACTTTTCAAAGGTTTTACAAAACTTCTTATATGCTTTTATATTGTCAAATGCATGCCCATATATGTATAGTTATATAAGTAATGTTTAAAGGACTTAGGAGGCTAGTTCACTTTATTTTCTTTTTCTCGTTGGGATGTGGCTTCAGGGTATCGGTTAGTCATCCGAATGTCGTCAAAATATTAGTTATATACCATGTATACATATATAGACATAAAAGTTTCCTCAGTCAGTTCAGTACCTTTGGGTAGCAAAGGCATACTTTCGGTTACACACGTACATTATTAGTAACTATTATAGGTATAGTTAGGAGATACTACTTACCATTCCAAGTACAAGGATTCACACAAGAGTCAGTTCATTCATGAGTCTATACTAGTACATTACATGTTACATGAATACGTTTACATAGATACATTTACATAGATATGCTTACATAAATACGTTTACATAGATACGCTTACATGAATACGTTTACATAGATACGTTTACATAGATACGCTTACATAAATATGTTTACATAGATACGCTTACACGAATACGCTTACATAAATATGATTACAATACACAATAACAAAACAGACATAACAAGGTGCTATAGCATGGAACAATTTCAGGATCTAACTATACCAATGAATCGCAATGCATTGTGATAGTTATATTGGGTATATGTGATCATAGTAATGTGGATGTTCGCGGCTTGCAATCATTGCAGGGGTCGTGTTTGGTTCCCATAATCTCTTAACAGGGAGCGTTTAGCATGGGATCTAGCCATCACATTATGCATTAACCCTCAATTAAGGCAAAATAGTACAAAAGTAGTCACTTATTACAAATACTACAATACTTATGAAAATTACAAAAGGATATAAAACTCCAGTTAATATATTATTAATACCTTTACTATGTGGCATATTCACATGATCGATGAGGTAGATTAGAATAATAATAATAGTCGTACAGTCGGGTCTTGGTAGAAGGCTACTTTCAAAACAGTCCGGTCTTGGTAGAAGGCTACTTTCAAAACAGTTAAGTCTTGGTAGAAGACTACTTTTTATACTAGTAGGAATCATAGGGATTTTCTAGGGTTTTCAAATGTTTACAATTATTTACAAACCTTTTCATACTTATACAAACTTTTCTCCAAATGTTTACAAGTCTTTACTTCACAGTTTTACAAATCAAAGACACATTAATACTTATGAATTCACCAGCTTTTTGGCTGATACATGCTTTCAAAATAACTTGTATTCTCAGGTCACAAATAGACATGTACGACGACCATGTTTTGTGAAGACGGAGCAGTCAAGACTCCTCTTATATTTTGATTATTCATTATGTTGTCTTATACTATGAAAGAACACACTTGTAATTAAAATTATACTATTAATGCAATGGATGATGTTGTTGCTTGTTTACTAATTTACATTGTTGTGATACATTACATGCCGTCCTCCGCCCCAGAACGTTTCCGTCGTTCTTGGTTTTGGGGTGTGACATTTACCCTTTGATTTCTTCGAATTCAATACCTTTTGTTGGATTTATGGTATCTTCAACTTTTTGATTCTTCAAAATTTTAGATCTTCATGATTTTCATACTTTGATAGCTACAAAAACTGGTTGTGGAGGAAAATATACCTATCTAGTTTTAAATTTATATACTAATTACTTATCTACTATTGCACCTATAGGTAGTGTACCAAATCAGTTTGTAGTATAGTAATGTAAGGTGAAATCAAACACAAGGAATGGATTTAATTAACTAAGATAATTACTAAAAATTAACCTAACACAAGCAAAAGTTAAAAATGGTTTTCTGTCTGATTTAACAAGTTCAGACAAACTTAAACACCTAACTGAAAGTTTTAATCAATATTCTAAAAACACTTCCGTTTAGTTCGAATCCACTTCTCCTCTATGCTTAGCTGCTAATTATGGATTATTAATGTTGGTCGCCAATAATTATGTAATTAGAAATTCAAGTCCAAATCTACTAATATTTTCCCCAATACATGAACTACATTGTATGGTCATACATAAGCAAACCACATAATTATTTTTTAATTATTGTTGATTTATGTAAGATTTATAAAAAAAACACAGATATGGTCATAATTTATGTTCTCCAACATAGTTATATTAGTTACTATTATCACTTATCTAAGATTTGGGCGATTCTAGCTCTAGCAATTTAATAGTCACTAAACTACTAGGTAACAAGTTCATGTAATTTAATGGTCATTAAGCTACAAAAAACCTGAATTCAATAAATGAAATTCATAAATATTAACATGATAGGTAATGATAATCAAACACAAGCATAGAACCAACTATTAAAATCCATAAGTTAGATAACTAAACCATAGAGTTAAAGCTTCATCTAGCTAAACGAAGACAACTAAATTCAGCTACTCATGGAAGAAAACATAAACACAATCTCAATCGAAATTTACATAGTTAAAGTGTACGAAAGCAATGTTGTGATGCATTCTTCAATCTCCTGATCTCTAAGTATTTCTTCTCTAAAAGGATGTGTTGTGCACTTCCTGGATGCTAAAATCGGTTTCTCAAAATAATTATCCTCTAGAAAACCCTCCAAAAGCCTCCTAAAATCGTAAGAGTGAAGGATAATTTATAGTTTTGGAAATTTCATGTTTCACGACGTGAACACGGATTTTACATTGTGATTTTGATGTAAATCCTTATTGAGCAAGGATTCTGACTTCCCACATACTTATCTTCTTGAATTCACACTCTATGTTGTAATATTAATGGCCACGTCGTGACTTGTTTTTTTGTCTTGAATTTTCTTCTTTTAAGTTTCCATCCTCTATATTTCCAATTCTTGTCACGGTTTTTTAAGGGTGCTCCTTTTTGCTGCATAATACAATTTAATTCAATAAGTACCATGTATCTTTGCAAATAACCAAAAAATTATTTAAAATATATTAAAATATTGCCTAGAGTGTGTAAAAATAAGGCAATATCAAAATACCCTACACTTATTCTTTGCTTCCTTCAAAAAAAATTATTAAATTTATATCCTAACTACGTATCTACTGTTGCACCTATATGAATTGAACCTGACTACTTATCTACTATTGCACCTATAGGAAGCGTACCTAGTGAGTTTATAGTATAGTAAAGTATAGTGGGTCGAGCACAAGGGTATAATTTAATTAACTAAGATAATTACTAAAAATTAAGCTAAAACAAGCAAAAGTTAAAAGTGGTTTTCTATCTGATTTTACAAGTTCTGACAAACTTAAACAATTAACTAATAGTTTTAATTAATATTCTAAAAATACTTCCGTTTAGTTCGAATCCATTTTGCCACTATAGTTAGCTACTATTTAAGGATTATTAATTTTTGTCGCCAATAATTATGTAATTAGCAATTCCAGTCCAAATTTACTAATATTTTCACCAATTCATGAACTACCATGTATGGTCATACATAATCAAAACACATAATTCTTTTTTAATTATAGTTTAGCTATGTAAGATTTATCTAAACAAACACAATTATGGTCATAATAAATGTTCTCAGCACAACTATATTATTTACTTTTATCACTTATCTAAAATTTGGTTGATCCTAAGTTTAGCCATTTAATAGTCACTAAACTACTAGGTAACAAATTCATGTAATTTATTGGTCACTACAATACATAAAACCTAGTCAGCTTATAGTATAGTAAAGTAAGGTGGGGTTCAACACATAGAACACATTTAATTAACTAAGCCAATTACTAAAAAATAACCTAAAACAAGCAAAAGGTATAAATGGTTTTCTGTCTGATTTTACAAGTTCAGACAAACTTAAACACTTGACTAAAAGTTTTAACCCATATTCTAAAAACACTTTCGTTTAGTTCGAATCCACTTCTCCTCTCTATGTTTAGCTACTAATTATGGATTATTAATGTTAGTCACTAATAATTACGTAATTAGCAATTCAAGTCCAAATTTATTTATATTCTCACCAATTCATGAACTACCTAGTATTGTAATACATAAGCAAAACACATAATTACTTTTTGATTATAGTTGAGCTATGTAAGATTTATCTAAACAAAAACAATTATGGTCATAATTTATGTTCTCCAGCACAACTATATTAGTTACTTTTATCACCTATCTAAGATTCTGTCGATCCTAGCTCTATCAATTTAGTAGTCACTAAACTACTAGGTAACAAGTCCATGTAATTTAAAGGTCACTAAGCTACACAAAACCTGAATTCAAGCAATCAAACTTACAAATATTAACATGATAGGTAAAGATAATCAAACACTAGCATAGAACCAACTACTAACATACATAAATTAAATAACTAAACCATAGAGTTAAAGCTTCATCTAACTAAACAAAAGCAACTAAATTCAGCTACTCATTGCTGAAAACATAGACACAATCTTAATAGAAATTGACATAATTAAGGTGTACCAAACCAATGTGATAATGTGTTCTTCAATCTCCTGATGTCTAAGTAATTCTCCTTAAAAAAGGATGTTTTGTGCACTTCCTGGACTCTAAAATCGGTTTCTCTGAATAGTTCTCCTCCAGAAAACTCTCCAAAAGACTCCTAGCATCGTATGAGTGAGGCAAAAATTGTAGTTTTGGAAAATTCCCGCTTCACGACGTGAACAAGGATATCACAATTAGATTTTGATGCAAATCCTTATCTGGCAAGAATTCTGACCTCCCACGAACTTATCTTCTAGAATTCACACTCCACATCGTAATATTAATGGCCATGTCGTGACTTGGGGTTTTTTGCTGGAATTTTCTTCTTTTTAGTTTCCATCCTCCAAAGTTCCAATTCTTGTCAATTCTGGTCCCTATTCTTCAAGAGTGTTGCTTTTGGTCGAATAATACAATTTGATTCAATAAGTACCACATACCTTTGCAAATAATCAAAAAATTAATAAAAATGTACTAAAATATTGCCTAAAATGTATAAAAATAAGGCAATATCAAAATACCCTATACTTATTCTTTGCTTGCCCTCAAACACAATAATTAATTTTAAATTAAACTTTCATCACCAATATCTTATAAGAAGATCCATTTTGAACTCATCCATTATACCAAGACTGCAATGAACATATTTTTGTGTAAGGTGCCTAATAACTTTGCAGTCCTAAATTCTCACAATCCATTTGATCCTTCAGCCCTTAGCTTATATGACACTCATTACTGCAACCCTCCGAATCCATCCTCAAAAATTTGTCTTAACCTCGAGGTATTTTTAGTTCTAGCTACCCAAGCCTACATATAATCTTGAAAGAATTACAAATTTAATACCATAATGGAGCTCTTTGAATTCTTCACTTATTCGATATTTACTCTTTAATTTCTTCGAATTCAACACCCTTTTGTCTGATTTATGGTATCGACACCTTTTTGATTCTACAAAAGTTTTGATCTTCATGATTTTTTATACTTTGATAGCATCAAAAACTTGATGTGGTGCAGACTATACCTGTCTAGTTTTGGATTTATATCCTAACTAATTATCTACTATTGCACCTATAGGAAGTGTACCTAGTCAGTTTATAGTATAGTAAAGTAAGGTGAGGTGGAACATAAGGGGATAGTTTAATTAACTAAGATAATTACTAAAAACTAAGCTAAAACAACCAAAAGTTAAATGGTTTTCTGTCTGATTTTACAATTTCTGAAAAACTGAAGCAATTAACTAATTGTTTTAATCCATATTTGAAAAACACTTCCGTTTAGTTTGAATCCATTTCGTCTCTATAGTTAGCTACTATTTATGGATTTATTAATGTTGGTTGCCAATAATTGTGTAATTAGCAATTCCAGTCCAAATTTACTAATATTTTCACCAATTCATGAACTACCATGTATGGTCTTAAATTAGCAGAACACATAATTCTTTTTAATTATAGTTTAGCGATGTAATATTTATCTAAAAAAACACAATTTTGGTCATAATAAATGTTCTCCAGCACAACTATATTAGTTACTTTTATCACTTATTTAAGATTTGGTTGATCCTAGCTTTAGCAATTCAATAGTCACTAAACTACTAGGTAACAAGTTCATGTAACTTATTGGCTACTACGCTACATAAAACCTAAACTCAAGCAATAATACACAAATATTAACATGCTAGGTAATGATAATCAAACACAAGCATAGAACCAACTATTAAAATCCATAAATTAGATAACTAAACCATAGAGTTAAAGCTTCATCTAGCTAAACGAAAACTAAATTCAGTTACTCATGGCTGAAAACATCGACACAATCTCAATAGAAATCGACGTTGTTAAGGTGTACCAAATCAATGTGATGATTTGTTCTTCAATCTCTCGATCTCTAAGTAATTATCCTTAAAAAGGATGTTTTGTGTAATTCTTGGACCCTAAAATCGGTTTCTGAGAATAATTCTCCTCCAGAAAACTCTACAAAAGCCTCCTAAAATCGTAACAGTGAAGGATAATTTATAGTTCTAGAAATTTCGTTCTTCACAATGTTAACAAGGATTTCACATTATGATTTTGGTACAAATCCTTATCGGGCAAGGATTCTGAATCCCCACATACTTATCTTCTAGAATTCAAACTCCGCGTCGTTATATTAATGGCTACGTCGTGACTTGGGTTTTTGCAGTAATTTTCTTCTTTTATGCTTCCATACTCTAGTGTTCTATTTCTTTTCAATTATGTTCTCTATTCTTAAAAAGTGTTCCGTTTTGCTGCATAATACAATTTAACTCAATAAGTACCATATATCTTTGCAAATAACCAAAATATTAATTAAAACCTATTAAAATATTGCCTAAAAATATGTTAAAATGAGGCAATATCAAAATACCCCACACTTATCATTTTCTTGCCCTTCAACAAATTTTTTTAGTTTTAAATTATACTTTCATCACCAATATCACATAAGACAATCTATTTTGAAGTAAACCATTATACCATGTCCGCAATGCACATATTTTTGTTTAAGGTTCCTATTAATTTCTCAATGCTAAATACTCACAATCCTTATTAACCTTCACCCCTTAGCTTTTACGACACTCATTTCTGCAACCCTCCAAATCCGTCTTCAAAAAACATTCTTAACCTTAAGGTATTTTTAGTTAATCTATCCATGCATACATATGATCTAAAAAGTATGGAAAAATGAGTTGCTACCACTTTATTACCCAACATACATCAAGGCTTTGACCTCCATATATCCATGCATGCATCCTATCAGCTTTAAAGAAAGTCAGCTCCCTCTCCGCCTTCCCCCTCTTATGTCGGCCGATCCCTATACCCTAACAAACACAAAACACTCTGATTTCCTTACTTTGTTCTAAATAGGCTCCCCTCCTTATTCTCTCAAAAGTTTTGAACATCATCATTAACAAAGTCGATCCTAGGCATCTTGGTAAGTCCTTGTGAAACTCAAAGTGTTTTAATTCATGTTTGTGAAAGGATTATTCCACTTACACACACCATTTCATGTGTAGCTCCAAGAGCATCTCCATTTTTGAGAATCTCTCCAAGACACAAGGCTAGGCTCGAAAATTTCCTTCTTCTTCTTCTACCACTCAAAATCAACCAAGGTGAGCTTCATACCCCCATATTTTTTTTTCGTATTTTTCATGTTTTCGGGGTAAGCATATATGTTAAATCTTGTTTAACCATTAGATAATGGCATGGACCAATGTGTTATGTGTTTAACCTTTGGATAATTGCATGAACATGGCTTTTACCTTACACATCTACATAAAAATCATGAGAAATGTGTTTGTTAATATATATGTTGAATGAAATCTTGTGAATATGGGTTATACATTCAAAAATGACAAAACTATGAGTGTTGTGCTCAAACATGTTAACTTTTGGACATATACATTTTAAACACTTATACTTACACAAATATTAAAATATAATAAATTTCAAGGTTTCTATATGCATTTTTTTGAAAACCGTGACATGTTAGAGTCACAAAAAATAGAATCTTTTGTGTTACGTAACTCTTAAACTAAATTTTGGTGTAACTACAAAAATTGATTATTTACGAAAAATAATTTTTACTAGTAAAATATTCGTAATATGATGTCACCATTTTAATGGCATAAAACATAGAGGATTATGTTATTTACACAACATATATTACAAAGAGACAAGTCCATTAGTGATTATTTATAAGAAAAGTGTTATAAATAATTTAACCTATACGGTATACAAAACATAATTACACAACATATATTATACTAGTAATGTCTTTTTCATTATTCAACGAGTGGACTCAATGTTTTCGTAAATTAGTTAATGCTCTTGTGAGACTTTTTCTTCTCCGTACCTACCTAGCGTACACCGTAAGTCCTGCATTATAGCTAGAGTCTCCTGGAAAGAGAGCAAGACCATTGTGTATAGTTCTCTACGGGATTGACAACCACACACCTCAGTTGTTCCATACATCTAGACCAGCGTGTCTAGGGTGACAAAGATCCCCCAGCTCCGACGCTTGAAGAACGTCGTGTTCAGGCATATTTGTCATATTAGTATGGTTATAAGACCTCACATAGGGAGGCTTATACTTCATTAGTTTTTCTAAAAGATATAATACATACTATTTCGGTTTACGGGAAGCTTACACTTCAATAGTTTTTCTAAAAGATATAACTACATACTATTGTTCAGTACAACAACTTTTATACATTTTTGGTCTTAGGGTTTTAAGACTACATTTTTTCATAGATCAGAAAATATTGGATTTTCTAGGAACACACTCTTTACAATTAAAAACAAAAGAAAACAAAGGACATACATGCATATATTCACGGTTTTGGGACGAGAGTTACAAACCATTTTCATAAAAAATATCAGATTTTCTAAAAGTACTACAAGAACAATTCTAAAAAAGTAGAAAACCATTTTTATACAAAAATGCTTATGAACTCACCACCTTTCTAGTTGACGCTTTTCAAAACGACTTGTATTCTTAGGGATGCAGTAACAGGTAATCAACTCTGCTATTGGATCAAGTGGTGCAACCTTATGAAATTTTACTTTTGTCACTTTTGTGTAACCGATGAACAAGTACAATATGTAAACTATGAAAGAGTGTATTTTCTGTGTATGTCACTTGGAATGTTATGTTTCATTCATATTCAATTGTTATGATATTATACAATGACGACATCCGCCCCGCTCGATCTCAAATCGAATATTCAGGTTGCATACCGCTAAGTCGAAACTTCGGAAAATCATAACTTCGTCATACGAAGTCAGATTTGGGCGTTCTTTTTAAGCACGCTCTCGGTTTAAAGAACTCTAAGACTTTCGTTTAGATCACTAAGGATAAATATCACTCTAACGTAAATTCACTTTTTACGTCATTCAGCGTCGTGTCGGATCTGTCGCGAAACTTCAGCAGGTCAAAACTTCTTCGTTACAACTCGGATTTCGGCGTTCTTTATATCTCCGGAATCCTTCTCACGACCACTACAACTTAGTTAAGATTATCCACCCTAAATAATATTCTACCAAAAATTCATTTTTGATGGTTATTGTCTCTAAATTAACTAGCCCGGATCTACAGGCGTTACACATACCCCGAGAATGAGATAGGTAATGAAGCTCGACATATCATGGAACGAACCATGTCTAGCAAGGTTTGACTGCACCTCTCAGCTACACGATTAAGCTATGGTGTCCTAGGTGGTGTCAATTGTGAGGCAATTTCACATTCCTTAAGATAGTCGTGGAAATCGATACTAAGATACTCTCCTACACGATCGGATCGAAGCATCTTTATCTTCTGGCCCAATTGATTCTCCACTTCTTTCTTAAACTCTTTGAACTTTTCAAATGTTTTTGACTTATGCTTGATTAAGTAGACATAGCCATATCTGCTGTAATCATTAGTAAAAGTCCCATAAAAGCGATTAGCATCCCTTGTGGCAGTTCTGAATGGTCCATACACAACGGTGTGTATGAGGTCCAACAAACCTTCACCCTTTTCACATGTACCAGTGAAGGGTGACTTGGTTATCTTTCCAAGTAAACAAGATTCGCAAGTTTCATCCAACTTTAAGTCGAATGACTCCAAAACTCCATACTTTTGGAGTTGGGCTATGCGCTTCTTGTTGACATGTGTAAGACGACAATGCCACAAGCATGCCTTGTCCAAAGTATTGGATGAATCAATATTCAACACATTATGTCCTAATTTATCTACAACATTCATGGTTTCATATACATCATTGCAAAGTAATGCTTCAAAATAAAATACACCATTATAATAAGCGTAAATTGCACCAACTTCATTATTAAACGAAAAGGTAAAACCTTGTCTGTACAAACTATGAAAGGAAATAATATTTCTCGCCATATCGGCTGAGTAACAACAATTATTCAAATCTAAATTTAAACCATTTCTAGGAAATAAAGAATAAACTCCAATCTTGGTGATAGGCGACTTTTTCCTCTTCCCCATGATTAAGTTCATCTTCTCGTGCTCCACATCCCTACTTCTTTTTAGACCCTACAAGTCAGAACAAAAGTCCTCATAGGACTTCTGAAGCTCTGCAGTCATGGTAGCGATCATTATACACGACACTTTGGTCGCGTCCCTCTCATGAGTTTTGTACTCAACAATCTGTTCGAGAGTAGCAGTTGATTCATCAATCTCCTTAAGCTCTTTATCAAGGACATATTCTTTTTACTCATAACGAATAGCCATTCGGATGTTTCGAATCCAATCATTGGAATTCGATCCATTGAAGATGACCCTACCACATAAGTTCATGAGGGAGAAAGATCCAGAAGGGATTGGGTTGGAAGAATTTTTTGAAGTAGACATCTGAAAAGAAAGATAAAGTTTAAATTAGATAAGGCTCCTTAATATAACACCCAAAATGGAATATTAAGGCTAGGACCCAACACAGTATTCTACAATTCGGAAGAGGGATGCCGTAATCGAATTGTAAAATATTTGAAGGTAAGTAAATGATGATTTACCAATTTCCACCATGAAAAACGAAATTGAAGATTAGGTTTTAAATGAATTGAAATTCCTAGATTATTTTGAGATTCATTGAACTCTTCAATGGAATGTTTAAATCTCGATTATGCCCTTCAAGTTTGTGATTGGGATACCGAGGATCACAAACAAGTTGTGAATAACCACAAAAATTAGTTTGGTACTCTCGATGTTATAAATCAACTAATTAATGTGCCAGTTAACCATACACGCTCCATTGATCCATGATTAACACCAAACTACCCTTTGCCAAACATTGTCAGTCCCAAATTAGTGTGCCGGTTAACCACACATGCTCCACTAACGACTTAACAAGGTGCAAAGTGAAATTTCATGGAATAGCACTATTTTCACATTTTTCCTAAAGTAACTAAGATTGGGAATTTATAAAAGTTTAGTTACTTTAATAATTTTCATTATCCTTATTAATTAGAATTAGTGTCTTATCCTACAAGTTCGGCTAACGACCCTCCACCAGTCAAGAAAGCGGTGGCTAAGAGTAGACACCCATTAAACCACCATTTTATAGGCAGTAACCTTATACCCCCTTATAGACCGGCTTCATGAATGAGTCCTACTAACGGTAAGACTGACTTGTCTTATACATATATATATAAGTATTAAACTTTAATATTATAATAGTATAAGAGTTGAATTTTAAACTTTTAAAACTCTAGGGTTTTGAATTAAAGTTTCACTGATGTAACTTTTCAAGTTCCAAAACTTGAGGGCATGTTTTGTAACTTGTCAAAAAAAAAAAACTTTTGACATTCGTAACATATGAAGTTATATGCTCCATGAATGAGACCTTTCCAATTGCAAACTTATGTACAAGTTATGAAACCTTTCAAGACTCTTAGAATTTTATAACTTACATTATTTAATGGTTTCATAAATAAAGACGTTTCATATTCCACAACTTGAGGACAAGTTATGGAACTTTTCAAGAACATATATAGATCAAATTAACAAATCCAATTATGATATGAAGATCATTTACCAATTTGACCTAATTTGATTCATAGTACATGATAACTTCAAAATTTACAAATAACTAGTATATCACAAAAAAAAAAAGTAGTTATCTTAGAATTTGATAAACATCATGATATTTGATGGGGATACACATTAACAAATCATTAAAATCGAATTTTATGAACCAAAAAAGTTTATGGTACTGTTCCTAATCCCAAAGAGGCGAAAAACTCGAAGATTCTGCCATCAGATGCACCAACACGTCGAGTGCCGTAATGGAATCGTTGAGTTCAAAGAAACAACATCCAATTCGTCAAGTTCAATGATGGACTCGGCGAGTTGGCCCTAGCAGAATCCCAAAATGCAGTTTTTCATCTTTGAAAATTACACAATTGCATCAATATAATAGAAAACACCCATGGCTTTGATACCAGTGTTGGTTTTTATGTACTCTAACATTCCTATGGTGCACATACAACCCTAATGCTTTGGATCTAAGTTTTAACTAGTTATACATGCAATAAACATTTTCCGAACATGAAGCCTAAACTAGAATGCAAGGGGTTGTTTGAATCATAAAAACTAGTTTGAGTATTACATTGTGTAGTATATTGAATGATTTGGCCTCAAGAAAGCTTATCACCCTACGTGTGATGCCTCAAATGGAATCACAAAACACCAAGAACCATTAGGGTGAATATGGAGAGGTTATGGAGACTCTAAAATTGGTTCTTATGCTTCAAAATACAAGTGATATGTGTGTCTTTATCTCTAACCGATTTTAGCTTATGAATGTTTATATATATATATATATACACACACACACACACACACATATATATATATATATATATATATATATATATATATGTAGTATATCAAGGGTCATGTGTAACCCTAATCCATACCTATAAGCTTATGATCCACCCATTTGATTTGGATAACCACTTCATGGACTAACCCATAAGCCCAACACAAATTAATCATGGATCGTTAACCCAATCCATATGTATCAATTTAATTAGTCTCTTTTGATCACTAAATTAATTCTTAAATTAATTCTTGATCAATACTAATTAAATAATATGATTCCTCAATTAATATATAATACTTATAATAAATTAATAAATCATAATTAACCTCTTATTCAAATATCCTTCCTAACATATTGCTTTGATGAATGCAACCCAAATTGACCATGCTACTATCGGGTCAAGTACATACCAATTATAGTTTTGGGCTTAGATAACTTTTCCAATAGGTTGTAGGATGTAAATGAATAGGTACCTGCCTCTGCTCCATGGTCTAGGTCTCAATCTCAATCTCCCGTCTCTGGGCGGCGTCCTGAAGCTTGGAGAGGTTACTATAATGTTGAGTAGACACAAACTGTCGAATACCATTCTAGAGCATGCTCATGTATAGCGACATCTAAGCCTGCTCAGAAGCCGCAAACTCGAGACAGAATACAGTCCTCTCGGTGAATATCTTGGTTATCTCTCTCACCTTATCCGTCGTCTGTCTCAAATCCAGGTACTCCTAAGCCAATCTCTCTCTCTCCAATAGGGAAACATACTAGAACGAACCTCCTCTTCAGCCTCCCACAACAACAACGACTACGGCGGCTAGAACTGTAGCAGTCTCAATGAGGGCAGCACAACAGTCATCAAATAGCTCAATCATCGTGGTCTTGATAGAACAAAATAGCTCCGGTGTAGAACCCTAATAGAAGTATCCACCTCAGTGGTAATCAACTCTTGTGCTTGAATACTTGAGATGATACGAAGGCGCGTACCAGGTTTGTCACCGTAGATGATTAGATTTTCGTTAGCCGGAAGGTTTAGACGGACTGCTTTCTCGTAGTACATGATGTCGGAGCGAGGAAGACTCAACCATTCCATGTCGATGATGACGTCAAAGATTTTAATTGAGACCGGCATGAGGTTGATTGGAAATGAATGGCTATCTAAGGTTAAGGTACATCCTATATATATATATATATATATATATATATATATATATATATATATATATATATATATATATATATATATATATATATATATATATATATATATATATATGCTATTTGTGCTCTCAATTTTCTCATTATCCATTTCTACAGTGAATGGTTCCTTAAGTGTGTGTGGTTTTTGTTTAAGTAGGCGAGCAAATTTATGATTAACGAAGCTTCTCTCTGCTCCACTATCAAACAGTATGCATTCATAAGAGTTATCGAGGAGAAATGTACCAGTGACGACTGTAGGGTGGGAAATCGCTTCCTTGTGGCCTATATCCAAAACTCTTCCCCTTCCACCAACATTCCATGCCTTTAGGCAGTTCCTTTTGAAGTGGCCCACTTCGCCACAAACGTAGCACGCCTGGCCCACACCAGTGCCGGGAACTTGGGTGATCGGCCTTGCCAGAGATTTGCAGAAACGGACAGTGTGTCCTCTCTTTTTGCAGTTTGAGCACTGCATTTCATGGCAGGGTCCGTTGTGGTGGTATTTACATCTGTTGCACTTTGGCAGACTTCCAGCATACTTCCTTATTGGAGTAGCAGCGGTCGGTTCGATCGCAGCATGAATCGCCATGACTCCTGACTTTTAGCAGCTCGTTGTTTCTTCTTTTCATCCCAGAACTTTCGCTTATTGTCAGCGGGTTTGGAGGGTTCTGAGATGGCCAGGTTTGTTGTTGATGAAGAGGATTGGACTCCATGATCGATGAGTCGCTGTGCCAATCGTTTGGCATTGTCGAAGGTAGCAAGGTGTGAAGCTAAGACATTTCCCTGATGCGGAGGCACCAGCCCCCAGATGTACCTTTCGATCTTTTTACCTTCGGTGGGAACCATGTTGGGACAGAGAGCCACCAGTTCACTGAACCTGGCGGTATACACGACTATGTTGGTGTTGGATTAATGTCTAAGTCCATAACTACAATTGGTAAGACTTGACCCGACTCGACATGGTCCATTTGGGTTGCATGGCATCATGCATTTGGATAAACTATAATGAGAGAAATAACACTTAAGGTTTGTTAATATATTATAATTTATAATATATTAATAAGATTATTTAATTAGTATTGATCAAGAATTAATTAAGTGATCAAAAGAAGACTAGTTAAATATATGGTTTGATTGTGTAAATCATCCATACTTGTATAGTGGGCTAATGCTTCATGGATTGTCAAGTTGGGCTAAAACCCATAAGATGCTCCATGGATGCTCCATGGTGTATTTGAACCCATGGATCCAAGGAAATGGAAATCCATGACAATTAGGGTTTACCCTAATTGTCACTAACTATATAAGCATCTTATTGTTGACAAAAATCGGCTATTAGACTATGTGTGAGAATGAAGGGCTAGCCGATTTCATGAAGTGTGTATTTTCTCTCAAGTTATTCCAAGTGTATTTGGTGTTGTGTGAACCATTTGAGGTGTCACACTTGGGGTACTAGGTACTCAAGCTTCATTAAGACATTCTACATCAAAGAGGTATGTAATTCTAACTTGATATATTCATATGAATCAATGTTATTATGTTAGTTAGGATGAATACCTTGGAAAGTTCATATTTGCATGTGTAATAGAGAAAACATAGATCCAAGGTATTTAGGGTTGCATTTACACTTAGGAGTGTTAGAATGCTCAAAACCCAAGAGTGGTATCAGAGCCTAGGCTTGCTTTCTCTTATACTTGATGCAAATGTGTTTTTTCAAAGTTGAATCTGTCAGACCATAAAACTTGACGGGTTTATGCAAAAAACTCTACGAGTTCATCAATTTGGGCATGAACTCGACGAGTTTATAAAGCTTGTTGTTTGTTGTTTTGGCTAGAATTGGACTAGGAATATTACCCTAAGCTGCTTTTGAACATTTAAACTTGTTTTTGATGTGGTAATGTTCATGCTAATCCAATTTTAAAGATAATTGTCAATAGATTCATGTTTTGTATTAGTTTAAAAGTTATGCTAATTACATGAAAAAGTTTGATGTGAATTATCTTCGTTCATATGAGTTGCTTAGATTAATGGATATATTAATTGATTATGTGTTTTCAATCCATTTTAATCTAAGAGTTGATTCTAAAATGTGTTTTTGTAACTTGTCCTCAGGTTATATGAAAAGTCACATTTAAGTTTCATAAAACTCACAAAAGTTGGCAATGGTTACAAAAATGAAGAGTCTTGTCCTCAAGTTATGGAGGTTTAAGAGTCACTTCATTAAGTAATAAAATGTGTAACCTTAATTAAATCCATAAGTTACAAAATAAAGAAAATTTACATTCTTTTATTAGTTTAAAGTCTAACATAACTTGTCCTCCAATTATGGAACTTGAAGAGCTTTTAATTAAAACTACTTTAAACACATAAGTTATGGAGTTAATTAGTTTTGAATAGCTTCAAAACTTGCCCTCAAGTTTTGGAATTTGAAAAGTTTTCACTTATGAATACTTTAATTCTAAGTTAGCCCATAGAATTTTAAAAGTTAAAATTTAACCCTTATACTTTATAATATTATAAGTTAATAATATTTATATATATATATATATATATATATATATATATATATATATATATATATATATATATATATGTATAAGAGTAAAGTCAGTCTTACCGTTAGTAGGCCTCATTCACCAAGCCGGTCTATAAGGGGGTATAAGGTTACTGCCTATAAAATGGCAGTTTAATGGGTGTCCACTCTCACCCACCGCTTCCTTGACCGGTGGAGGTTCGTTAGCCGAACGGGTAGGACAAGGACTAGAATTCTCCCTTCATTAAAATTAATAATGATAAATACTAAATAACTAAGCCTTTTATAAATACCCAATCTTAGTTACTTAGGAAAAAGTGAATAAGGTGTTAATCCATGAAATTACACTTTGCACTTTGTTTAAGTCGGTTACTGGAGCGTGTGTGGTTGACCGGCACACTAACTCGTATTTAACAAGGTAGGCAAAGGGTTACTTAATGTATATCATAGTATCGATGGAGCGTGTGTGGTTAACCGGCACATCGATTGAGGGGTAAACACTTAAGGGTACCAGGTAATTTGCATGGTTACTTCACACCTTGTTTTGTGATCCTCGGCATCCCAGTCACAAAACCTGAACGACACACTCGAAATTGAAACATGCCATTGAACAGTTCAATGAATCTCAAAAAAATCTAGGAGTTTCAAAAACCAATAAAAACCTAATAATACGTTTTATTTATCTTGGTGGAAATTGGTGAATCGTCATTCACATACCTTCAAATATTTTATAGCTTGGATTACAACATCCCTCTTCCAAGTTATAAAAGTATTGTGTTGGGTCCTAGCCTTAATATTTTATATTGGGTGTTATATTAAGGACTTTAAATCAACTATCTTGAATATCTCCCAAAAGATGTATGGTTTAGACATTTATAATCTTCCCAAATCTCTTGAAACAAGCCTTCCTAAATGAAGATGATGTCCCATGGAAATCATACTTCTTTCACCTCCACCAGTTATTCTCCCTAACCCACAAGTTCTTGAAAAGTTTAAGGTCACTCAAGCCCTATTGGCAAGCAATGGTCTATGTGTGATCACATCATGGAGATGTAGTCACATATTGACAAGCCGGGAGAGTTGGGTGTCAAAGTCTTGAGAAAGTTGGTGGTTCAATCACTTTCTAAGTCACATAGTGAGTTCCTTTGGGACTCCTATGAAACAGACTATGACAATACCCTTAATGATCTTATCTATTTTCTAAGATCAACATCCAAAACTTTATGGACATTGACAATGATGACATTGGATATCCAGTAAAGCTATCTTTTCCCAATGGAAAGGGATCGACCATAGTCAAATCGGTTGACCAAGTGGTAAAGAGAGAGGCTAAGTCTGAGATAGTCCCATTATCAAGGGTCCGTTGCCAAAGGAAGGGGCATTGGATGCAAAGCTGCCAAATTTACCTAAGGATGTTAAAGTCAGTAAGTTTGACTCTACTTCAGGTAAAGTCCATTGTCTAACTCTATTAAGTTACTACTTGGAGATTCTTATTACATGATGTGACTGGGTCAAATGTTGGTGGTTAAGAATCAAAGGAGAAGTGTAGAAACTTAAAAGAAGTATATGCAGATTCTGATTGCAAAGACAAATTTCACTCGCATGGGTCAGTGATCAGAATTTTTTGGGTTGTTACTTAAGAGTTATGATATATATATATATATATATATATATATATATATATATATATATATTGCTTAGGAATAGATAACAACACGTTTTCATATGGATTGTAAGGATAAGTTTTTCCACAAAGTTTTAAAATAAAAGGTAAAACTTTTGATTTTAGTTATTTTATGTATCCTTACAATGGCGTTTGTGGAAAATTGTTGCTTATAAGATTCCACTGATAGCAATATTGGAAAGTGAATTTGGTTCTTTCATCTGTGGTAATGTCTAAATTTACCAAATAAGGAAATATTCTCATAACCCAAGGTTTCAATTGGACCAAGACTTGGAATCATGCAAGTTGTGTAGCATGATGGATGAGAACTTTCAAGCATTGGAGAATTTAAGACTAAATACTTGTTCACATGGATGTGTGAGTCAAGTAAAGGACTAAGGGATCGAGTACACTTTGTTGTGCATTGGTTAAGTCCACCACAAAAGATCGATAAGACTATGCGCCATAATTTACTATAGTTCAGTAAATATGATTATACTTACAAGCTTAAGTGTAATTCTGAGACATTGGAAAAGGTTCCAATGTATGACAGAGCGAATAAGAATAATCAACTTAGGCAGAAAGATAAAAGTTTCTCAAATCTGAAAAGATGGGAGAGTAGTTTAGTATCATGTGTTAAGACCATCTTAATGATTTGGAGACCTTATCACAATTCATCCTCTAAGTGGATTATGATAGTTAAGAAGAGGAGTTATAAATTGTTGAAGTGGTTAAATCAAGAAGATGAGTCATACTTCGTTCCAAAACAAGTCTTAGAGTCATACTCCAAGATTGTAACTTGAGTGACATATCTTGAAGGAAGGTTTCTTAACACAAGTAAAATGTAAGAGTAAAAGTATCCTACTCTTGTACATTTGAAATTGGTAAGTTGTTATGTTTTGGATAAAACAAAGACCAACTAAGGCCAATTGTGTGAAGTGTTTATCTTGATTAGAATCCATACTATCTCTTGAATATCTGACAAGAAAGTCTTATATGTCAAGAGGACAATGGGAGTCTTAAAGGTCTTGAAAGTCTCAAGAACTATTCAAGAATAAAACCTGAAGTTCTTCACTAGCACACGACTTGAGGTTTATAACCTATCGTTTTGACATATTTTGTGCCCATTCCAATTAAAGTTGGCTTTGCATATGAGTTCTTAGAGTTCTCAATTGGTTGCACAACAACATGGAAGCAATGGCAGGCCCTTGAGCTGCCAGATGGCAAGAAATTAAGATTGAGTTTAGTCCATATGAGTTTGAATTTGTCATTGTCCTTGTCTTGTGACTATGGTTTTGACAATTCACATGGATAAGAACACATACACTATTAAATCTAAGTGTCATAAGGTTTCTCTCAGATTCATGAAAATGATGTTGAGGAAACACTTTCACTAAGAAGATTTTAGCTAGATAGCAATTGTGATATTTGCATTCTCAAAGTCGTTAGTGGAGCATGTGTGGTTAACCGGAACACTAACATGGACTTGTGAGAAGTGGCAAAGGTATAAAAAATTGAGACTATGATTACGACATCCCTTTTCATAGTTTTTAAAATTGTTTAGACACACCGGTGAGCTATCTAAGATAAGGTGTATGATATTGATAAAGTTTTATCAAAGCAATCTAGTATCAGAAATCTGAACTTTGGTAAGAAAGTCAATAAAGTATTGATTTCTAGAAGTCCAGCTGATTTTTGAATACATGTCAAAGCTAGTGGGAGCATAAGTGTTATGCTAATAATCATCATGTTAGTGGGAGCATGATAATTATGATAAAGGTTGCAAGTTAGCAATGTTAATTATAGAAAACAAGAGGTTTCAGTTGGGAAAGAGTTGTTTCGCTATAATTAAGGGAGAGGAAATTATACTTCATCTCAAATCTAAAAGCTTAGATTGAGGTTTTAATCGTATTTATTCAAGTATATATATGAATGTTATGTTGGAATGGATCAACATAAGAAAACTCTATATATGGGTCCATTATTTGCGTTCTAAAATTCAATTATGATTACGACATCCCTTTTCATAATCTGAATTATGTGAAATTGGCAAATTGAAATGGAAATATTATAGCAAAAGATTGGTTTAGTCTTCATGTGAGACATCATGAATCATGTCCCATTTGCTTTGGATATAGGATCGATTACATGTGCTATAAAATTCTATTATGATTACGACATCCCTTTTCATAATCTGAATTATGAGAACTTGGCAAATTGAAATGGAAATATTATAGCAAAAGATTGGTTTAGTCTTTATGTGAGACATCATGAATCGTGTTCCATATGCTTTGGATATAGGATCTATTACATGTGCTATATTCATCCTTTCTAAAATTTTCCAAATGCCTGGGGCATTAAGAAGGGAAAAGGTCTAAAACTGGATACAACTAAAAGGATTAAACAATTGTCGAGGACAATCTAAGGTTTACCAAATATTGGTTGATGAAGGACAGTTGGAAGTGTAGTGTTAATTGTTGGAAGGACCATATTGACAAATTCTGAAAAAAAAAGGCAACTCATGTTCAGAAGGGATAGTCAAAAGGGGAATATGGAAATGATCCCAAAGGTGGAAGTTGTTCAATAAATCTGTGTAAGATTAGGAAACTTAATGCAAGAAGGATGTTTCCAAGGAGTTGATCTCCTCGGGAATGTTCTGTAATGTTTGTTGTCAAGTCTTTGTGACTTTGTGCATAATCATTACAAGAGGATCAATGCATATAAGTTTAGAATCTAACAGATTTCAGTAAATGGCATGAATTTAGAATTCTTGCATTTGCAGTAAGGATTTGGGATTGTGAAATAAGAATCATTGGAGCTATGTTCAATTGGTCTATTTCGCAAAGTAAAGATCATAGACAAACATAGTATGCATACTTAGTGTGTGGCATGACTAGTGTTTAGAAAAACATAGTGTACATGCATGGAGCATAGGATAACTATTGTTTTAATTCAAGAATAAAGTTGATAGGTGAAACAGTATGCAATGAATAATGTGTAGTCATATGGTGATAAATAAAAAAGTGTTTTTTATATTCATAAGTTATGAGATCATATTGGATTCGATTATTCTTGTGTTTCAATTTGCATGTTTTGAATTCCAGAATAACTAGGTTGTTCTTCCTGATTGACTAAGTTATTCAAACCATCCACAGTCGGTCATATGTTGGAAGTAGATATGAATCAAGATTGTCATGGGTCGGCTTGTAGAGGTCTAAGTTGTTGGATAAAGTGGTGCTACAACACTCATGAGTGCTCATAAGTTATGAGTATTGGATTCAAACCACGCTCATTGGAATCACTTCATGGATTTTATCACGAGTGATCATGAGACGATAATATCTTATATTCTTCAAACCTAGAGATATGAGTTGTTACTATGAGTTGGTTATACATTGATTGTACGAAAACGCATTGGTAAGTCGATGTTATAAAATGTGCCTTTGTGTATGATTCAACAAGTAGTAGAACAAGCCATATGAGTCGAATTTTATCCATTCTTTTTACCTTCAAGATAAAAGTGATATCTGTGGAGGCCTTGATGATTTGGTGATGACAAATGTAAGTGCTCGGCCGGGCCGGACCTGGACTGATTTGATTTGTTCAATTAGTCTATCGTCATAAATCGGAAATCAGGAAACAATAAATGGACAGAGAGAATGATTACAATCCATGTCTCAGTCCATATGATATCTAGAATGGAGGAATATATGATCCCTTATCTAATGGACAAGTCATTGACAAAGGTCAGAGATCATCGGGAAGGTAAGAGTTCGATAGAAGCTTTTAAGAACTACAATTGCCAGTCGGTTCTTCATGTCATACTTGTAATAGTAGTGTTAGACTTATCCAAGTGGGAGACTGTTGGATTAATGTCTAAGTCCATAACTATAATTGGTAAGACTTGACCGACTCAGCATGGTCCATTTGGGTTGCATAGCATCATGTATTTGGATATACTATAATGAGAGAAATAACACTTAAGGTTTGTTAATATATTATAAGTTATAATATATTAATAAGATTATTTAATTAGTATTGATCAAGAATTAATCTAGGATAAATTAAGTGATCAAAAGAAGACTAATTAATTATATGGGTTGATTATGTAAATCATCCATACTTGTATAGTGGGCTAATGCTTCATGGATTGTCAAGTTAGGCTAAAACCCATAAGATGCTCCATGGATGCTCCATGGTGTATTTGAACCCATGGATCCAAGGAAATGGAAAGCCATGACAATTAGGGTTTACCCTAATTGTCACTAACTATATAGGCATCTTATTGTTGACAAAAATCGGCTATTAGACTATGTGTGACAATGAAGGGCTAGCCGATTTCATGAAGTGTGTATGTTCTCTCAAGTTATTCCAAGTGTATTTAGTGTTGTGTGAACCATTTGAGGTGTCACACTTGGGGCACTAGGCACTCAAGCTTCATGAAGACATTCGACATCAAAGAGGTATGTAATTCTAACTTGATATATTCATATGAATCAATGTTATTATGTTAGTTAGGATTAATACCTTGGAAAGTTCATATTTGCATGTATAATAGAGAAAACATAGATCCAAGGTATTTAGGGTTGCATGTACACTTAGGAGTGGTAGAATGCTCAAAACCCAACAGTTGGAACCCCTCATGGTTAGGCTCCACAGCACCTGTTTCAACTTCTGGATCTCGCCCCTCGGGCAGTACTCCTCGGTCATGAGGTCTTTCAAAGTTTCCCAGCCAATGTCGTTAGCCACTGCGAGAGTTACTGACTTTACATGGCCATTCCACTATGTCGGGGATCTCTCTTTGAAGGTGCACACAACAAATTTAACTTTGCTCGCGGCAGGGCAGGAGCGAATCTCGAAGATTGACTCCGTCTTCTTGAACCATTGCGAGAGGGTAATGACTCCACCTGTCCCCTTGAAGGGTCTTGGCTTACAGATAGTGAAGTACTTGTAGGAGCACTCTCTCGAGCGCACAAGGAGTTCACATTGAGTAGATTTAATAGGGGTTCCACCTCTGCTAGCATCAGTGGAGTGATATTGAGCCATGGCCGTAGCCACGGCCGCAGCCACTGCAGCATTCAAAGCTGCTGCATCGAATTGTGGAGGAGGTGGTGGTGCAGGTGGAGTTGGAGCAGTTTGAGGATTACGCCTATTTGATTTGCGAGGAGGCATCCTTCAACAATAAGTTTAAAGGAAATATGTACATGGTGGTTAGAATCAATTGTAAGCATGGTGAGAGTGATCCATGGCCTAAATCGCCATAGTCCAACAGTTGAATGAGTGTATGTTTTGAAATAGCAGCACAGAAGAAAAGTAGAGGAAATACAAGAGTACAGATTTTTCTAACAGATTAGATAACTGTAAATACTACTGGTATTATTGATGTAACAAGTTCGGGAAAAATGACCTAACAGTAGGTCTTACATCATACCATAAGGTAAAAGGTTGATAGTTCTTAGATTCCTAGTTAGAGTACTTGGGAAGTAGGAATATTTTACAGAAAAAAGCTTCATAGAGCATAGTTAAGAAGGCTATACCTTGAGTCAAAAGAAAAGATGCACTAAACATCTTCTAATGGCGATGGAAATTCCTCGGGCGAACCCTCAGATCTGCCAGTTGTCGCACTACTTCTTGAAGGTGTCGCTCATGAGCCCTATGGCGAACTCAAAGTTCTATGACTTCAGCTCAGGAGGCAGCCAAATGTTGCTGCAGAGTCTCGTTGGTTCTCCTGATCCTTTCCATATCTTCTTCAAGACGGCGAATGCGGACGGTGTTGACACCGGAGTTGGCATCAATTTCCATGATTTGGCCGATGGCTGCTCGACCTTGCTCGCTATTCCGAGCAATCCTGCGGACCATGATACGTAGGACTCGGTCAGATGAGCCACCCTCATTTATGTTGTAGAAGCTCCTCTCCCCGTTGTAGGATAAGGGTTGACCTTGTTCGTCACTCCAGCGATTCAAGTTTGTTGCCCACAAGGATGTGGGACCCTAAAACGCTGGTCGGGGGTTGTTAATTGGGGTTTGACCTACTTGGGGTAGGTTATTGACTTCTGGCTCGGAGTCAGATCCATCCGAGAAGCCTTCTGTGTGATGATCATCCAAAGGGATTTGATGCTCATCATCGGACTCTACTTCAAGCCATCTAGCATTGCCGTGGGGTGAAAAGTACGGGTCGCCATGATGATGGAATCCAGCCATGATATCTACACGAGAAAAGGGGTATAAGAGTCTTATATAAATATACGTACTACCTAAGATAATTATAAGATGATCTTTATTTGTTATGTCAATACTTGTGTAGTGTATACCAGATATATGAAATCGACGTAGGATAGTCCTTCGAATAAGTGACCCTAACTCCAAATCCACAACCAAACAAGGACATGAAGTGAAGCAAAAATTCATAGATTCTGAGTCTATAACACCTGAATTTCATATAACCTTAGTGTATCCACTTAACGACTATTGATATACTTGATAGAGACCTTTTTAGTTCTTAGACAAGTGATTATAGTAACGCAAAATACTCCTATAGTATTTTAAACTTCTGTTCTGTTCTAGTGCTTTCATTGTAGTAGTGTTGGTACGTTTTTAGACTTGTTTCCATATCACAACCATTCTAGGGCATATGCTAATCACTCCTCGGACCAGCATAGTTGATCAGGCTATGCCACTCCCAGGACTGACCATACATCCCCGAGCTTACTTGTGGTATTCAACAATCGTAATACTTTTGTATTTGTCATTGTGACACTGATTTTAGTATGAATTTAGACTTGTATACTTAGTTAAATATTTTATTATTTAAAAGTATAGACTCTTGGTCAGAGTGTTTTAATCCCATTGTGTTTATAGTTAGTATATCTTTTATGGTTTGATATACTCAGTTCACTATAAACAATGCTCTGATACCAATCTGTCACACCCCAAAACCGAGAACGGCGGAAACGTTCTGGGGCGGAGGACGTCATGTATAGTATCACACCACAATATAATAGTAAACAAGTAAACAAAATCATCCATTGCATTAAATATATAATTTTAATACAAGAGTGTTCTGTAGTATATAACACACCAAAATATGAATAAAAAAATAAGATGAGTCTTGTATGTGCTCCATCTTCTCAAAAGCTGGCATCGACACTTGTCTACTGATGACCTGAGAATACAAGTAATTTTGAAAGAGTTTATCAGCATTAAAGCTAGTCAGTTCAAAAGTATTTAGTGTCCATGTTTGTATCAAAATGTTTGAAACAGTGTTTGAAGTACGAGTTTGTAAACGTTTGTAGTAAAATTATGTGAATGTTTGTAAGTCTTTGTAAAAGTTTGTAACTCCTAGAAAACCCATATTTTATACTAAAAGTAGCCTTCTACCAAGGCACAACTGTTTTGTATGTTTGTTTCTTGTAAAAGTGTGTAATTTTCCCAAATGTAACTATTATTATCAAAATATAGCTTGTACATTAATGTTTAAGTGAAATGATCACCAAATAAATGTAAAGGGTGAATTAATGTAGTACTGTACTTTTGTATTATAGGAACTACTGCTATACTAACTACCTTCAACCAAATTTATATCAAGGTATTATGTGATTAATTGTACCATACTATCGACTAGAAAACACGACAATGTAAGTCGTCAAAAGGTATGACGTTTGGCACCCGAAGACCCGTCGGGCGCACTGTAGCTAGCAGTAAAGTGTCGGATAGTCAATCCAGTATAGATCTATACACAAACTGACGTTCTCCCTCCAGGAGATTTTGGTTACTACTCGGGTCATGACAATGAAGGCATGCTCCGATATAGTGGATCGCATTTATGTTATCATATACTTGTATATGTAATGTATGTACTTGTGTAATGAATGTACTGTTTCCCATCATAGTATCGTTGTATATGTTCTCTTCATAGTATAGTTTTATATGTTCTCATAGTAGTAAGTAATGACTCATTAATGAACTGACTCTTGTATGCTTCATTGGACTAGAAGTAGTAAGTAGTATAACCCTAAACTATACCTATTATAGTTTATTAGTAGACTTGTGTGTATGACTGAATGTACTGAACTGAGATAAAATTCTTTATATCTATAGATATATACAAAATATATAACTAAGGATTCAACGACACTCGAACAAACAACCGGGTACTTTAAGACCACAACTAAACAAGGACTGTAAGTAAAGTGGGTTATCTCTCCTAAGTCCTTCAAACCTTATTTATATATCTATATATGTAGTAGACATGGTTTTAACAATATATAAGTTTGAAAACTGCAAAAGAAAGGTTTATATACAAAAGTGAATTTGATAAAGAGTTTGACATGTAAAATAGTTTGATAAATAATTTGTAGTCATTTGTTTGGTAAAACAGTTTAAAGTATGAAAATCGATTTGCATGCTAGTTATTAATCACATGTGATTGATATAATAAGTAACATGGTTGAACTTGTATTCCCCCACCCCCCACAAAGCATTTAAAAACATTTAAACACATTTCAAAGGTTAATTAAGGGGTATGAACTCACCTGTAGTGAGTGGTTTGTTCGGAAGTGTTGGACAAGGTGTTAGGTGTCAAGTGAGGAGATGAATACACACAATGATCCTAGTTAACATATAATAAAAATATATGTATCTAATTAGATAATTAACAACTAATTAATCAATTTAATACACCCTAGGACATGGAAATACTTTGATCCAAGTGTTATAGGTTCCAAAGGGTTGCATCTAAGGGTTGTATGGCATGACATTGGAGTTTATGGCCCATGAACAACTCCTTATGGATTTTACGGCCCATGACCATTTCTCCATGAGTTTATGGCCGTAAACTCATGGTACTAAGTGCCATATTGTGTTTTGAGGTCATACAAGTCGTGATTGAGCATCCGATGATCAAGTCCAAGCCTTAGGGAAACATTATGGGCACAATAAGACTACTTTGTAGAGTTTACGGCCTATGGACAATACCCTTAGGTGTTTACGGCCGTAAACTCTTATGGGGACTTGTTTTGATTGTTGTTTAAGTTCCTAAACACTTCTAAGAAGGATCAAGGTTGGCATCCAAGGCTTAGGAAGGGACTAGGGTCCATTTAGCCACCTTAAGAAGGGTTTACGGCCCAAGAACATCCTTGGCTGTAAACTCCTTTGTTCTTATGATTCTTGATGATTTTCAAGTGTTATCAAGTTCAAATTAAGTGTTGGGTTTTGAGCATTCTAACACTTCCTAAGAGTACATGCAACCCTAATAAACCTTGGATCTATGCTTGTCTAAGGTACATGCAAAATATTATTTTCCAAGGTTTATAACCTATCTAGCATGGCATGGGGTACTTTTAAACATAAAAGAATTAGATGAATTACATACCTTTTGTTGATTGTTGATTCCTTGGAGTTTGAGAGCCAAGCACCAATAATGTGAATGCCTCAAATTTTGTGACTGGCATGCCGAGGATCACAAAACAAGGTGTGAATAACCATACTAATTCACTTGGTACCCTTAATATTATCACCTAATCAATGTGTCGGTTAACCACACATGCTCCTTTTGTTGATTGTTGATTCCTTGGAGTTTGAGAGCCAAGCACCAATAATGTGCCCTCTCAAATTTTGTGACTGGGATGCCGAGGATCATAAAACAAGGTGTGAATAACCGTACTAATTCACTTGGTACCCTTAATATTATCACCTAATCAATGTGCCAGTTAACCACACACGCTCCATTGATCTATGACAAACATTAAGTCACCCTTCGTGATCCTTAGTAGTCCAAGTTAGTGTGTCGGTTAACCACACACGCTCCACCAATGTGACAACCCGAAAAATTTCTCGCATGCACTCTTCAATTCTTTCCAATATTAGACTTATTTTACTATATAGTAGTACCCTTTAGAGTCTAATGAAGAATTCTAAATGTGATATAAGCAAGGTAGGAGTGTTAAAAAGGGTTAACTCGAAGTGTAGGAATCAAAACCGGGCCAAACACTCCAACACATGGAGTGTGCGGCCATACACTTGAGTGTGCGGCCACACACTCTTGTTTGCGGCCTCACACCTTCCCAACCGCACAATCTACCTATATATGCCACCCTTATATCATTCTTGAACACTTCCTTCACTTCTTTAAGCATAGAACACGAAAATCCTCTCAATTATCATCCATTCTCCTTGAAGATCTTCATAAAAGGTACCAAGAACACCAAGAACGCCAAGATCTTCATCTGGCCACACACATGGCAGCACACACCACCTGGCAGCACACATGGCCGCACACAGGGGCTACACACATGTGCTGGCAGCACACTAGGCCGCACACACACATATAGTGTGTATTTTGGCCATACACCCTCTTGTATAGCCTTATAAACCCTCATACAATCATATATGATTATAACACTTCATTATAAGTGTTTACTAGTCCCTAAGGTGGTCCTAAAATCATCAATTAGTTGTTCATAACACTAATTAAATCCATATATGTGCCAATATATGCTAAATAGGATTCGCGCGTGTACTCAAGTCACCACTTGGCACCTAGCGTCTAATCCAACATTGTCATCAGAACCACTCACTGCAGGTGAGTTCATACCCCTTTAATTAACCTTTGAAATACTTTTAAATGTTTTAAATGCTTTTATGGGGAGGGGGGATATAAGTTGAATACTTATAGTTATTACATCAATCACAAGTGATTAATAACTAAAAAACCAATGATTTCATCACTGTTTCAAAATGTTTATCAATCTGTTTTACTTCAAAATGTTTTACAAACTCTTTTACTTATCAAATAATTTTATTTAAACTTTATTATACTTCTTATAAATTGCATGTCCATATATGCATAGATATATAACAAATGTTTAAAAGACTTAGGAAGGCCATCCGCCCTATTTCCTTTTCCTTGATTTGGATGTGGTCTGGTGGGATGTCGGGTAGCCGTCCGAGGGTCATTTCAATATTAATTATATATCATATGTGCATATATAGACATAAAAGTACTTTCATTATTCATGCGTTTCAGTTACATGATCAGTAAGTTACCATCGGGGTAACACAGGATTTCATTTATACTATTACTAGATCAATGAGTCAGTTCATTCATGAGTCATATACATTACATTACTATGAGTCATATACATTACATTACTATGAGAACATATACAACTATACTAGAGAAGAACATATACAACTATACTAAGAAGAGAACATATACAACGATACCAGAACAAGTAACATTACATTACATATACATGAATACGTTTACAATTGTGAATCACTGTATCAGAGAATGCCTTAAATGTCATGGCCCGAGTTGTAACCAGAATCTCTTGGAGGGAGAGCGTGAGTTTGCGTATAGATCTATACTGGATTGACTATCCTACACCTTGTTGCTAGCTACAGCCGGACTTGCAGGTCTGCGGGTGCCAAACGTCATACCTTTCTACGACCTACATTTGTCGTTGTCACTCAGTCGATAGTATGGTACAAGTTATCACATAATACCATAATATAAATCCGGTTTAAGGTAGTTAGTACAGCAGTAGTTCCTATAATACAACACTACAGTACTACATTAATTTACCCATTACATACATTTGGTGATTATTTCACTTAAACATTAATGTACAAACTATATTTTGTTAATGATAGTTATACTTGGGAAATTACACGCTTTTACAACAATCGAACATACAAAACAGTTAAGCCTTGGTAGAAGGTTATTTTAATAAAAAATATAGGTTTTTATGAGAGATTCAAACTTTTACAAACACTTACATACATTTTACGAACTTACAATGGAGACATGCTCAAACGTTTTGATAACAAACCTCGACACTAAAATACTTATGAACTCACCAGCTTAATGCTGACGTTCGCTTTCAAAATAACTTGTATTCTCAGGTCATCAGTAGACAGGTACCGATACCAGCTTTTGAGAAGATGGAGCGCATCCAAGACTCATCTTATTATTTTGATTTACATTATATTTTTCGTGTCTAAAACTGTACAGAACATGCTTGTATTAAAATTATATATTTAATGCAATGGATGATGTTATTTGCTTGTTTACTACTATTGTGTTGTGATACATTACATGACGTCCTCCGCCCCAGAACGTTTCCGCCGCTCTCGGTTTTGGGGTATGACAACCAACGACTTGGTAAGGTACAAAGTGTGAATTCCATGGACTAGCACCATGTTCACATTTTTCCTAAAGTGACTAATATTGGGAATTAAAAATATTTAGTTACTTTAGAATAATCATTATACTTTTAATGAGAATTTAAAGTCATTGTCCTACCCGTTCGGCTAACAACCCTCCACTGATCAAGGAAGCGGTGGGTGAGAGTGGACACCCATTAAGCTACCATTTTATAGGCAACAAACTTATACCCCCCTTATAGACCGGCTTCGTGAATGAGGCCTAATAACAGTAAAACGACTTATTCTTATACATATATATATATATATATATATATATATATATATATAATAATTAACCATTAATGTTATAAATAGTATAAGTGTAGAATTTTAACTATTAAAACTCTAAGGATTGGAATTAAAGTTTATTAAAGTGTGTGAAACTTTATAAATTCCAAAACTTGAGGGCAAGTTTTGTAACTATCCAAAAAATTTTCATTTCATAACTTATGAATTAAAGGTTCATAAAAATGAAGACTCTTCATTTTTATGTAACTTATGTGTTTTAAATGTGTGTTTAAAAGAAGCGACCTTTGGATATCCATAACTTGAGGAAAAATTATGGACTCTATTAAAACACATAAATGATCAAGAATTAATCCTAAACAATTCAGCAAATAATTCCTATCATCTTCTAAATTCATAAGAACATGAACATGATCATCAAAGTTTCAAGAATTATATGAACACATATAAAGCATGAAATTTTGATATAAGCTATTGTAAATGGATTAGAACAACCATTACACCAACTAAAACAAGTTTTAAAACACCAAAACAGTTTAGGGTAAAGTTTCTAGTCCATTTCCACCAGCAAAAGTCGAAAATCTGCATTCTGAGGCTCCTACTCGCCGAGTGCACGAACCTACTCAACAAGTAGGATGAATTTGGTCATGGACTCGGCGAGTCCCCCCATAGACTCGGCGAGTTCATCATGCAGACAGCAAGAAAATTGACTTTTTTTCACTATTTTGCATCAAGTATCAAACAAACAAGCCTAGGCTCTGATACCACTATTGGGTTTTGAGCATTCTAACACTTCCTAAGTGTACATGCAATCCTAATAAACCTTGGATCTATGTTTGTCTACGGTACATGCAAAATATTATTTTCCAAGGTTAGTAACCTATCTAGCATACCTTTTGTTGATTGTTGATTCCTTTGAGTTTGAGAGCCAAGCACCAATAATGTGAATGCCTCAAATTGAAATCACAAATAACCAGAAACTTGGAAAATGTATGAGAGAGTATACTAATACTTAGAAATCGGCCACCACTATTACACACACACTAGAGGTCTTTTTCATGCAACATAAGCTTGTTTATATAGTGTGCATGGTTAGGGTGAAACCCTAATAACCCATGTCTTTTCCTTTCCAAGGATCCATGGGTTAAAATCTCCATGGATCATCCATGGACTTCCATATAAGCTTAGCCCATTAACAAATGAGTATTAGCCCACACCATATAAATATAATAGCCCATGATTTAATTAGTCTTCCTTTTAATCACTAAATTAATTCATAATTAATTCAAGATTAAAACTAAGTAAATAACATGAATTTATATTAATATATTATAACTTATAATATATTAATAAATCGTAAGTATACAATTCTCATAAAATTATCCATAAACAGTTTGGGTGAAGTGCAACCCAAATGGACCATGTCAGGTCGGGTCATGTATATACCAAATAAGTTATGGACTTAGACACCTTATCCAACATTAAGCACACAAGAAGCTAGGGCAAGTTTACTTACAAGATAGAAGCTTGATTTGGTGTTTAAGGTCCAAGAACACTAGTGTGTGTTCTTGGTGTTTTGAAGAACACTTGAAGGTCTAGATGAAAGGCAAGAATGAATGGATGAAATGATGTATAACTACTAGATGTTAGGTTATAACAACAAATCAAGTCGATAAATACTTACATTTTCGAAAGATCGTGTGAAGAACGGGAAGATAGTTGACAGACAATGGGGAGTGTTCTTCAGGGTGGAAGTTAGGAAAAGTGAACACTAATCCAAGGTGTTGATTGTTCCATTGCTAACCCGATATCCTAGAAATTACTTCCTTTAATTCGTTCGTTTCAAGAATAATTATTAAAAGTACTCAAACGGACTTTAAACTGGCTAAAAATTAGCAGAAAAGTATTTAACTTTTAACTGACGTGCTTGACTGTAGAGTTTGTACGAATGAAAATTACGGGTTGTCACAGGTTCATGGCCGGTGGTGGGGTCCACCGGCCGTGAACGGGTTTATGGCCGTGAACTAGTTTACGGTCGTGAACACCATTTAGGACGGAAACTGCTGATTTTTCGAAGGAAACTTGGGTTTTCGCACGACTTTTGGTTTCGACTCGTATATAAATTTAATTATATAAAAATTAAATGATTTTCCAAACCATAGAAATTAACAAAACAAATAAAAATAAGAAATCTATTTAATGGAAAACGGCTAACTTTAACGTATAAAGGTTCGGGTTGTCACATAGTCGTTGAACTTAATTCTAAGATATTCTCCTCCCTTAATGGTTCAAAGCATCTTTATATTATTATGCAATTGATTCTATACTTCGTGTTTAAACTCTTTGAACTTTTCAAACCTTTATGACTTTTGTTTAATCAAATAAACATAACCATATCTATTGTAATCATCAGTAAATGTCACAAAGTAGCGGATTTCGTCCCTTGTAGCAGGTATGAAGGGTCCACACACATCAGTGTGGATTATGTCCAACAATCCTTCACCTCTTTCACATGCCCCTATGAATGATACTTTTCCATATTGCCTAATAAACAAGACTCACATTCATCATCTGATTCTAAGTCAAATGATTCCAAGACACCATCATTTTGGAGTTAGGAGATGTGTTTCATTTTTATATGCCCAAGAAAACAATGCCATAAAAATGCCTTGTTTAACATATTAAAAGAATCAATATTCAATACATTATTACGTATATTATTCACACACACACAAATTTTATATACACACCATCACAAAGATAAGCTTTGAATCTAAAGGAACCTTCTTTATAAACCAAAATATTTCCATCAATATCATCAAATGAATAACAAAAACCTTTTCTAAACATTGCATGGAATGAAATTATGTTTCTAGTAATCTTAGAAGAATAACAACAATTTATTAAATCTATTCTAACTCCACTATCAACCAAGAGCTACTAAATTCTAATCCTTGTAATATGTGTAGTGTGTCTATTCCGCATGATCAGATTCAGCTCCCCATTCCTGACCATCTCACATTCCTTTAGTCCATGCATATTAGAACAAATGTGAAAACCACATCCTGTATCAAGGACCCATGAATTTAAAGTTTTAGTGTTATAGAGTTCGACCATGTACATACCATAGGATGAGCCAGACACCCTGGCATTAGCATTTTTTATCTCTTGCGGGTACTTCGGGTAGTTTCTCTTCCAATGGCCATTTTGGTTATAGTGAAATCAAGTACCCTCTTTTAGATCATTAAAATGTGGAATATCATACTGGGCAATTCCCTTTGACCATTTACTAGACTCTCCAGCAGGGAGTTTTCCCTTTTGACTTGGTTTGGGAATAAGTCTTTCTTTTCTTTCCCTTACCATGTTAAATGGAAAGGATTGGAGCAGTAGAGGTAGAAGATCTATACGACTTTCTCATGTCTTCCTCGGCAGTTTGATACAAATTGTGGAGTTGCATCAACGTGGTTACTATGTTGTTCAAATTATAAGTCAAAATGAGCTTACCATAATAACTAGTACGAAGTTAAGACCATGTTAATAGTCAAGTCCTTATCGAAGCTCACACTAAGCTTCTCAATTGTTTCAATTTGTTTCTACAATTACTTCATGTGAGCACACACAAACTCTCATTCCTTTATCTTGCACACCATAAAGGTTTTGAGGACTTCAAATTGTTCTTGCATTGCCTACTTATGGAACATTTTCGCAAGTTGCAAGTTCATCTCAAACGCACAAGTATCCTCAAAGGTCTTTTGGAGCTGTAGGGACATTTGTAGGGACATTTTTGCTATCATGACACAAAAGACCCTTGTGGCGTCATCGACATGTTGTTTATAAGTAGCAATTTCTTCGAGAGTGGCAATATCCAAATCAATCTTGGCAATTTGGTTATCAAGAACATGCTCCTTGTAAACAAAGATTGTGAAAAAAATATTATGTAAAAAGTATTTAAAGTTTTTTTATAAAAATTAAAAGTTTGGAAAAGAAGTGTGAAGAAAGTAATTAAAAAAAAAGTTGTACAAAACTATAAAAAATTCATAATTTATTTTAAATCTATAAAATTTTGTGCAAATGATCTTCAAAAGTTTAGAAAGTTATAAACAATGAATTTGAAAAAAAAATAATAGTTTTGGGGAAATTTTATGAAGAAAAAAATCGGAATTAATTTGTAGAATAAATTAGAACTTTGGAAATATAAATATATATATATATATATATATATATATATATATATATATATATATATATATGATATAGTAAACTTGTAATACATATAAAAAATGTATCAACTTTATGTTCATTATTTTTTGGGCTATTACTTAAGTGGATAGAAAAATTTATGCATATTTAGGCAACGATGTTTCTTATACATGTTTCACGATTGAATTTGTTTTACCTATTCAAATAAGAGTAATGCTATCTATCACAAACAATAATACGAACCTTTTGTAACAAGTAAAAAAAGTTTAATAGTCAAAAATATAAAAAACATTATAAGTTAAATATAAACTTACAAAAAAGTTCTAACATTATAAAATGTAAATAATCATACGAATATGGAGGGGGAATCTTTTTTGGGTTTTTATGATCATAGCGGAAACAAGAATGGTAAAAAATAAAGATAGAAAAATAACAAAGGGGATAGATTTAATATACAATCTAGACCTATAATGTAACATTCGAGATTTAGTGTTATGTCCTTTTAGCCTTTATTGTGATTTATTTTCATTTTTTGTCCCTAATCAAGTATTTTAGGCGTACTCTATAAGTACGTTGGGTGTACACACTATTTCAATGGACGCGGAGAAGCCCATGTACACTGGGCGTACATGAGAGTACATAGGGCATACACTAAGCAGGGGAAAACCCTAATTTTTTGGTTTTATGTCCTATTTAAGTAACTGTTACCTTGGTTGTATCTTTTGGTCATCCTCCACTCCCTTATACCCTAAGATCGAACCTGTAGCATCCCATAATGTGTTCTTGAGCTTTGGAATTAATTTTGTGTTTTTTGTGTGCATTGAAGAAAGTGGTGCTTGGTAACCATGCTTTGGTTGGAATTGAGGTTGTAGATCTAGAATCTGCATCAAATTTGCTAGCTCTAGAAGGTATAAAGTTCTTATCTTGGAACCTCTTGGTGTTTGATTGAGATTAGGGCTTGTCTTTGAGCTTATTATGGTCTTTTGGGTTCTCTTTGGAAGTTTGCAATACTCCATGATCTAGGATTCAAGATCTTAACTCCTCTGATGTTCCTTGTGTAAAAAGATAGTATCTTAATAAATCATATTGGTCCATGCATGAGTTAGAGTCCGTATTATGGGTCTTAATTGATAAAATCAATTTTTGGGTCCCATTAAAACATGCAAGGTAATAAAGTTGTAAACTTTATGCATCAACACCTTGTAATGAAGTAGATATGAAGTTTGGACATTAAGAGCATAAGTGATTAAGACAAAAAATTGGACAAATGGGGATTTGGCAGGTACGTGGGGCGTAATCCCTAATACGCTGCAAGTACTGGGTCAACTTCCTGTTTTTGAGTCAACACTTCTACGCCGCACCTACAAGGAGTATGCCAAGCGTACTCGATGAAGTGGGCTTTCGACGTTCGAGTCTTTTTGGACTTGGGATTATTTTGGGCTGTTAGAGTTTGGGCCTTGTTGGGCCATTGGACTTCTGACTTTGGGCCATGAATAGACTATGTGCTATCTTAGAATTAGGTTCATGATGATTTTTCGTGCCCAATTAGGATGTTGGGCCATATTGGGCCTTGGAATGCCATTTATGAATTTGGGCCTTTTGAGTAAATGGGTTGGACCTTGGTTTTAGGCCAACTAGGAAAAGGGTAAAATGTTCTTTTACCCTGAATGTTTGACAGGTAGTTTAGATTCTAGATTATGGGTCGAGATCCAATTATTAACTGGATATTATCTTATGATGTTAGCACGAGGATTTTCCGGATTAGTAGAAGAAGATTTATCTGAGAGAATTAGTAGCTTGAGGTGAGTTTCCTCATGTTGTTTAGTGGGTCGAAGGCACCAATGTTGGCCTATGGTTTATTATGATTAGGATGCTAGTTGTCCGTGTGACTCTGCATGTATGTTTCCTGATATGTTTACCGGGCGGGACCTGATGATTATATAGTACGTTATTTATCTTTGTGATTTTTTCATGTGATTATATGTCTGTATGTATATCAGGCAGGGCCGAATTCTAGGTGGGGCCTAATGACTGATACAGTTGTTCTGAGTAGGGCTCATTACCGGTTGGGGCCCGATAACAGGCGGGGGCCATTATATGTTTAATATGTATGATATATGGTATTTTGAGGAACTCACTAAGCTTTGTGCTTACGACTTTTAGCTTATGTTCCAGGTACTTCTAGTTTGAATGGGAAAATCTCGAGATGATTGCAATGCACACACCACGTTGTCCCGCATTTTATATGACTCTGATTGTACTTGGATATTATTTTAGATACCCTAATTTCACTTTGATTTTGAAAACATTTTTTGGGATAATGGTTTTATTAATTTAAAAATTGAAAAATTTAGTCTTAATTTTTGGGGCGTTACAAGTTGGTATCGGAGCGTTAGTTTGAGGGATTCAGACATACTCTCGAGTGTATATGAACTCAAACTGAGGGTTTGGTAAAAAAAATTCAAGAAGAAATGTTTTATAAAAAGGGTTTTGTAATAAAAGCAAAAGGGTGTGGTGCATATAATCGACCGAGCTCAAGTAAGTATTCCCAAAATACTCATATGTGTCTTATGATATGCTTTGATTTGTGAATCCGTGAATCGCATGCTAGTTAGGGCTAAGGATTTGCTCAGGATTTGCATGATAGAATGCTAGGAGAGAGCCTTTTTATGCATATTGTATGAACTTGTATACTTGCATGCGTACTAATCATTCAGTGATAGGATTGCCTATTTAGGTTATGCTTGTTCCGGTTACTCGATGCTCGAATGTTGCTTGCTTTGTGCTTTTATGAGTTTCCATTAACCTCAGCAAACTAGTAAGCAAATATACTAAGTTACATATGTTGAGACTAAATAATTTTAGAAGGCTGGGATTGATCTCTATTACGCAGCTCTTTTTTAAGTCAAACGTTGTAGTTTGAGACCTTTCATTCGAAGAATTATCTGGTGTCGACGATATATAATTGTATTCGTCAGCTAGTTAGAGGATGTTAGGAGGAGTTCCGTCTGCAACTGATGGAGAAGAGTAGTGTAGTTTTTGCCTTAGGAATAAACTAGGAAGAGATTTAGTGTTTGGAGACTTGTCTTGTTGAGGATTGTATGTATGGATAAGGAGTGAATTGGAGGATTCAAAGAAATCCTTAAGTAAAGTACGAATAGATGTAGATGGTAGTATGGGCTCGTACTACTAGAAGCAGAGTATCTATACTCGAGTCAAGGAGAGTTGCAATGATACCAGGAAGCTTTTAGAGTATGATTCTATTGGATTAGTGTCCATGTCCATAACTATAATTGGTATATACTTGACCTGACCCGGCATGGTCCATTTGGGTTGCATGGCATCATGCATTTGGATAGACTAAAATGAGAGCAAAAACACTTAAGGTTTATTAATATATTATAAGTTATATTATATTAATAAGATTACTTAATTAGTATTTCTCAAGAATTAATCTAGAATTAATTATGTGATCAAAAGAAGACTAATTAAATATATGGGTTGATTATGTAAATCATCCATACTTGTATAGTGGGCTAATGCTCCATGGATTATCAAGCTGGCATAAAACCCATAGGATTCTCCATGGATGCTCCATGGTGTATTTGAAACCATGGATCCAAGGAAATGGAAATCCATGACAGTTAGGGTTTACCCTAATTGTGTCACACTATATAAACATATCATTCTTGTCAAAATCGGCCACTAAGTCTCTGTGTGGAGGGCAAGTCGATTTTTGAACTGTTCTATTTTTCTCTCTAAGTTATTCCAAATGCATTTGATGCTATGTGAACCATTTGAGGTGTCGCACTTGGGGCACTAGGCTCTCAAGCTACATGGAATCAAGTACCAACAAATAGGTATGTCATTCTACTATATTTTGTATTATTTGTATTTCATAATATGCTAGTTAGGATAATTACCTTGGAAATTGATATTTGCATGTATATTAGAGAAAACATAGATCCAAGGTATTTAGGGTTGCATGTACACCATAGGAGTGTTAGAATTCTCAAAACCCAACAGATACTCCTCAATATATATATATATATATATATATATATATATATATATATATATATATTGATATATGCATGTTCTGATGGTTTGTATGGTTTATTTTCAGTATGTTGACTCTTCGAGAAAGAGTGGTTAATGGTTCTGGTATTGGTGACGGTACAGGGTCGGGTTCTAGATCTGGGCGGTTGTATGATCAGACGCGGGAGTTCATTTTGTCAGAGATTACCCGCAGTATACTCGAGCAGACTTCTATGATCTTTGGTACGATCAATAAGGGCATTCTAGAGATTTTGTATGAGCGCTTGAAAGTTTTAGGTCTGACATGGTGGCATTGATGGGAGCTCGAACTTTGACCTTTTGTGAGTTCCGAGAATATGGGGCTCCAGAGTACTTTGGGGAGAAGGACTCGATCGCAAGCAGACGATGGTTAGCGGATGTCACGAATGCCTTCCACACAAGCAATTATCTTGATGGGGAAAAGGTCAGACTTGCATCATGTCTTCTAAAAGATAGAGCTCAAGGTTGGTAGGAGGAGATCGAGCACTATGTGTGTGATACGGTGGTTGATTCGATGACATGGGATGACTTTGTAACTTGATTTTGAACTAAGTTTTCATCGGTGACTGAGGTTCAGTAGTTGGCAAGGGATTTTAGGACCATTGCCAGACTACTGAGATAGTGGGTAAGATCACTGCTATATTCCATGAGAAGGTGTTTTTCGTTCCACGGTATATGGCGGATGGGGAGGTGAAGAAGGTGAGATACCATGAGATGTTGAGGAGTGATATCTGGCAGTTTGTGAGCATATGTAGTTTCAAGACACTGGATAATATGATAGCAAGGGCCAATGAGAGGGAGATTGATTTAGAGATGGAGAGGAAGAGGAAACCAGATCAGGCGCAAAGTTCAGGGGTGCAGTCAAGAGACCTAAGGTATTTGATTCAAGATCGAGAGGTCAGCAGCGACGCAGCCACTGTGTCAAGTGCGGCAGGACGCACGATGTGGCGTCCAGGGTCTGGTTTTGGTTGCTTCAAGTGCGGTCGGATGGGTCATATTAGCGAGGATTGCACTACTACTACCACCACTACCCTAGTATTTGATTTGATTTGCTTCCATTACAATCAGAGGTGTTGGGTTTTGAGCATTCTAACACTCCTATGGTGTACATGCAACCCTAAATAGCTTAGATCTATGTTTTCTCTATTATACATGGAAATATCAATTTTCCAAGGTATTATCCTAACTAGCATATTATGAAGTACGAGTAATATAAAAACAAGTAGAATTACATAACTCTTTGTTGGTGCTTGATTCCATGGAGCTCAAGAGCCTAGTGCCCCAAATGTGACACCTCAAATGGTTCACACAACACCATGAACATTTGGAATAACCATGAGAGAATGTATGAGTGCATGGAAATTGGCTTGCTTTCTTGTGTATACACTAGTGCCAATTTCACCAACCAATGGGGTCTTTATATAGTATGGCTATTAGGGTTACACCATGTAACCCATGACTTTACCGATTCCTTATGCTCCATGGGTTTTAATCTCCATGTAGTATCCATGGGTCACCACATGGGTTAAACCCAACATAAAGAATCATGGATCATAAGCCCACATATATAAGAATCAATGATTTACACAATCAATCCCCATATATTTAATTAGTCTCTTTTTGATCACTAAATTAATTCTTGATCAATACTAATTAAATAATATGATTTCATATTAATATATTAAAACTTATAATATATTAATATGTCACAGATATCTTCTTCTCATTAAAAGGTCTACCAAAATGTTCTCATGCCATGCAACCCAAATGGACCATGTCGAGTCGGGTCAAGTATACACCAATTATAGTTATGGACTTAGACACTAATCCAACAGTCTCCCACTTGGATAAGTCTAATAACTATTTGCAAGTATGCCTTCATAACCCGACCAACAACTATAGCTCTTAAAAGCTGATACCGAACTCTAAACGAATCAATGACGCGTCCATTAGATAAATGATCATATATTCCTCCATTCTAGATATCATATGGACTGAAACATGGATTATAATCATTCTCTCTATCCAGTTATTGTTTCCTGATGTCTGATTTATGACGACCGACTAATTGGACAAATCAAATCAGTCCAGGCTTGTCCAATCACTTACGGGTGCCATCACTAAATCATCGAGGGGCCCACAGATATCGCTTTTATTCCATTAAGGGTAAAAGGAATGGATAAAATTCGACTCATATGCTTGTAATAACTACTTGTTGAATTATACATAAAGGCACATTTTATAACATTGAGTTACCAATGTATTTTCGTGCAACCAATTTATAACCAACTCATAGTAAAAAAACTCATATCTCTAGGTTTGAAGAATATAAGATATTATCATCTCATGATTCACTCGTGATAAAATCCACGAAGTAATTCAAATGAGTGTGGGTTTAATCCAATACTAAGAACTTATGAGCACTCATGAATGCTGTAGCAACCATTTCTATGTCTGATGCACATTAGAAAAATCTTACAAGCCAGATTCATGATAGTCTTGATTCATATCTATTTCCAACATATGACCGACTGTGGATGGTTTGAATAACTTAGTCATTCGGGAAGAATTACCTAGTTATTCTGGAAGTCAAAACATGCAAAGTGAAACACAAAAATAATACTAATCCTATATGGCCTCAACACTTTGAGCGTAAATAAAACATCTTTTATCTAAGCACCATATGGATTACTCATTATTCATGTTTCGATTAATCAACTTAATACTTGAATTAAAACAGTAGTGATGCCATGCCCCAAGAATGCACACTATGTTTGTCTAAACAATAGTTATGCCATACTCCAAGTATGCACACTATGTTTACATATGGCCCTCTCTTTGTGAAATAGATCAATTGACATCATTTCAATGATGCTTATTTCACAATTCCAATCCTTATTGTAAATGTAAGAATACCAAACTCTTGCCATTTACTATAATCTGTTAGAATCTAAACTTATATGCAATGATCCCCTTGTAATGACTATACCCAAAGTCATAATGACTTCGCAACAGATATTACAGAGTATTCCAATGGAAAGAAATCCCATGGAAATGAAATCTCAAATTAAAAGTACGTTCCTTTGAGCATCCTTCTTTGCATTAAGTTTTCTAATCTTACACAAATTCAAAAAATAACTTCCACCTATAGAAACAATTCAACATTACCATTTTGACCATCACTTCTGAACAAGAGTTGCCTCTTTTTAGAATATGTTAATATTGCCCTAACTATATACTTCTAATTGTCCATGAGCAACCAATCTTTGGTAAACCTCAGATTGTCCTCGACAATTGCTTAATCATTTTAGTCATATCTAGTTCTATTCCTTTTTCCCTCTTAATGTCCTAGGCATTTGGAAAATTTAGAATGGATAAATATTATAGCACATGTAATCAAACCTATACCGACAACATATGGGATATGATTCATGCTATAAAAATTTTATTTGCCATGTTCTCACAATTCGAACTATGAAGAGGTATGTCGTAATCATAATCAAAATTTGAGAATGCAACATATATAGAATTTCCTTATGTTGAACCATTCCAACATAACATTCATATATATATATCTTTGACTAAAGTTGATTAAAATCTCAATCTAAGCTTGTAGAATTAAAATGAAGTAGAAAATCCTCTCCCTTAATTATAGGAAAACAACTTTTCAAAGTAAATTGAAACTTTTGTTTTCTATAATTAACATTCCTAACTTGCAACATAATCATCATGATCCCACTAGCATAATGATTATTATCTTACTAGCATAACACTTATGCTCCCACTAACTTTGACATGTACTCAGAAATCAACTAGACTTCTAGAAAAAACAATACTTTTTAGACTTTCTTACCAAAGTACAGATTTCTGATATGAGATGCTTTGATAAAACAATATCAAAATCATCCACCTTTCCTTAGATAGCACACATGTGTGTCTAAACCTTTTACCATTCTCACTAGTCCATGTTAGTGTGCCGGTTAACTACACCCGCTCCACTAACGACTTTGAGAATGCAAACATCACAATTGCTATATAGTTAAAAACAACTTAGTGAAAGCGTTTCCTCACCATCATTTTCATGAATCGGAGAGAAACCTTATGACACTTAGATTTTATGTGGTGTAAGTGTTCCTATCCATGTGAATTTGTCATAACCATAATCACAAGACAAGGTCAGTGGCAAATCCAAACACATATGGACTGAAGGTCATGGGTTAGTGATTAACAATACTCTTGATTAGTTCTTGAAACTATTTCAGGATGTTTTAGGCTCCCATTGTCATCTTGACATAAAAGACTCTCTTGCCAAATATTTAAGCGATAGTGTGGATTCTAATCAAGACAAACACTTCACACAATTGGCCTTAGTTGGTCTTTATTTTATCCAAAACATCACAACTTACCAATTTCGAATGTACAAGAGTAAGAAAACAATTTACTCTACATTTGACAAGTGTTTTAAACCTTTCTTCAAATTATGTCACTCAAGGCTCAATCTTGGAGTATGAATCTAAGATTTAACTTTGGAACGAAGTATGATTTATCTTTTGATTCAACCAATTCAACAGTTCATGATTCCTCCCCTTAGCCAAACAAATGAACTAAGATGTCCTTAAAGGATCAATTGTGACATGGTTTCATAATAACTAAGATAATCATATAACAAAATACTCAAGTACTCTCCCATCTCTTCAGATTGGAGAAACTTTTATCTTTCTGCCTAATTTGATTCTTCTCATCCATCCTGCCATACATTGAAACTTTTCCAGTGTTTCAGAATTACACTTAAACTTGTAAGCATAACCATATTTACTAAATTTTAGTAAATCATGATGAATAATCTTATCAACCTTTGTGGTTGACTTGACCAGCACACAACCAAGTGTACCCAATCCTTGAGTCCTTTTTACTTGACTCACATGTACATGTGAACAAGGAATTAGTCTTAATTTCCCGAAGATCAAAAATTCTCATTCGTCATATAATACAAGTTGCATGATTCCAAGTTTCTATCCATATGAACTTTGGGTGATGAGAATCTTTCCATATTTGGTAAATTATGACACTACCACAAATGAAAGAATCAAATCCATTTACCAATGTTGCTTATCAAAGGAAACATATAAACAACAATTTTTTCACAAATGCCATTGTAAGGATACTTAAAACAAATTAAAGAAAAATTTTCTTTTATTTTAAAAAACTTGCGGAAAAAATAATCCTTACAATGCAAATACATATGAAAAACATTTTGTTGTCTATTCCTAAGAAATATATATCATAACTCTTACGCAGCAGCTCAAAATTTTGATCATCGGACCATGCGATCGAAGTCCATCTTCGCGATCAGGATCAACATAATCATACTTTAAGCTTCCTTTGATTCTTCCAAAATATCAGAATGTAATTACATTACATCATGTATTAAGCATCTCAAAAAGAGACTTAATCGAGTTAGATAATGGAGTTTACCCGAAGCAAAGTCAAACTTTTTGAATTTACCTTCCTTATGAACGTTTAGGTAAATTGGGCAGCTTCGTAACCAATGTCCCTTTTATTGGCAAAAGAAATATATGTACTCTTTGTAAATGGTATATGGGACTATCACATACTTAGACTTTCTCCTTACCATTAGGTCAAACGACTTAACCATGGCCGATCCCTTTCAATTGGGAAGAGAAAGTTTTTCTAGGCTTCCAGTGTTACCATTGTCAATGTCCAAAGAGGTTTAGGAAGTAGATCTTCCAATCTAATTTTCTTTACTAGTGATCCAAATCATTGTTGATTCAACGTCATCAAGAAAATAGATAAGATCATTAAGTGTCATGTCGTGATCTATCATCGGGGAGTGACTGAAGAACCCAGTCAACAACCAGCTACCTCGAGACTTTGACACCCAACTATCCCGACTTGTCTACATGTGACTTAACCTCTAAGATGTAATCACATATAGACTTTGATTGCCAATAGGGATTGAGTGACCTTGAACTTATCAAGTCTTGAAACTTGTGGGATAGGAAGATTTGTTGGAGGAGGTGGAGGAAGTGAATTTTGATTTTCAGTCCCACTAATGCACAACAAAGGGATTGATCTTTCACCTCGGTCGCCATTTGGAATATCATCTTCATTAGGAAGCTTTTTCCTAAAGATTTTGGAAGACCATAGGTGTCTATAGGAGACATCTATAAGGGAGAAATTCATGTTAGTTGACTTAATGTCCTTAATATAACATCCAATATGAAATATTAAGGCTAGCACCCAACAACCTACTTATAACAAGAAAAGGGATGCTGTAATTCAAGTTATAAAATAGTTGAAGGTAGGTAAATGACAATTTACCAATTTCCACCACGAAAAAAACAAAATATAATTAAGTTTTAATTGGATTTGAAACTCCTAGATCTTTTCAGATACATTGAACTTTCGAGGGCATGTTTGAATCTCGATTGTGCCCTCTCAAGTTTGTGACTAGGATGCCGAGGATCACAAACAAGGTGTGAATAACCATGCAAATATACTTGGTACCCTTAATATTTATCACCTAATCGATGTGCCGGTTAACCACACACACTCCACCAATCTATGATAAATTTATGTTACCCTTTGCCACACTTGGTCAGTCCTAGGTTAGTGTGTCGGTTAACCACACTAGCTCCACTAACGACTTAACAAGGTGCAAAGTGCATTTTCAAGGGTTAGCACCTTTTCACATTTTCCTAAGTAACTAAGATTGTAAATTTATAAGTGTTTAGTTACTTAGTATTTATCATTAAACTTTTAATGATGGGAGAATTATAGTCCTTTCCAAACCGTTCGGCTAACGACCCTCTACCAGTCAAGGAAGCGGTGGGTGAGAGTGGACACCCATTAAACTGCCATTTTATAGGCAGTAAGCTTATACCCCCCTTATAGACCGGCTTCGTGAATGAGGCCTACTAATGGTAAGATTGACTTATTCTTATACATATATATAATTATTAAACTCTTAATGTTATAGAAGTATAAGGTTTGAATTTTAAACTCTTAAATTTCTAAGGTTTTAATTTGGAATTAAAGTATTAGAGAGTAAGACTTTACAAATTCCAAAACTTGTGGACAAGTTTTGAAACTATTCAAAACCTTTCATATTCACAACTTATGAGTTTAATGTACATTAAAATGAAGACTCTTCAGTTTATGTAACTCCTTATTCTTTAATAACACTTTTAAAGAAGCGACTCTTAAACATCCATAACTTGAGGACAAGTTATGTAGTCATAAAACAATTTAATGATAAAGACACTTCATTTTTCTGTAACCTATGACATTTTTATGAGTTTTAAGATTCATAAAAATGACTTTTCATATAACTTGAAGACAAGTTACAAAAACATATTTTATGAACTTCTTTTGGATCAATATGGATTGAAAATAACAAGCACATAATTTTTTTATTAATCTAATTCAACTCATAAACAAGGTAACACAAAAAAAACTTTTGGTAGTCCATAACTTGAGGAGTAGTTATGGATTCCATACAATTTCATTAAGATCAAGAATTTTACTAACAAAACAATTTGCACATAATTCCTATGATCTAACTAAAACTCACAAGCATGAACATTCATAATCAACAATTTTCAAGAATTACATAAACACATATAAACTTGAAACTTTGATTATAGCATTGAAATTGGTTTAACATAAACATTACCACATTAAAAACAGGTTTTATAAGTCCAAAACAGTCAAAGGTAATGATTCTAGACCAATTCTTGCACCAAAACTCGAAGATATGCTATCAGGGGGTCCAACTTGTCGAGTTCATGAACCAACTCGTCAAGTTCGTTGAATTTTGTGTAACACCTCAATTCTGGTATGATATTTATATATTTATTTTTCTTCAAGTTTTAAGGGGAACTCGACGAGTCAGTAGTTGGACTCATCGAGTAGAGTCGGGATTTCGAGCACGTTTAAGTTGGCGACTCGACGAGTCCATATTCCGGACTCGGCGAGTTTGCCAGTCTGGATGAAACCCAAATTTCAAGGGTTTGCACCCTATTTAAACAACTTTTGGGGCTTCAAGTCAGCCCCCATCACACCTCAGAGCATCATTCTTGAAACCCTAGAGCCCTCTTTGCATTTTTGTGTGATTTTGGTGTGTTCTTTGAAGATCTTAAGAGAAAAAAAGGAAGGTAGATAAAGAGGAGAAGAAGGAGATCCTAAATCCTTGAGGAATTTCAGAAGATAGTAAGGTATATCTTGGCCCTTTTCGGTTTCTATGCTTAAATCCCCTTTTTCAAGCCATTAAAGCTATTCTTGAACCATTTCTTGGCTTAGTAGTAGCATAGAGGACTCATGGAGTTGACTAGCCTTCGGATCTAGCTAGGTTTGAATTCCAGAAGCTTAGATCTAGCACCTTTATGGAGCCATTTTTTATGGAAGCTTTAGATCTACTCTTATAGTGTGCTTTGAACCCTAAAACCTTCATTTGATGTTATTTACACGTAAAGTTGGAAACTTTACGTGTTAATCAAGTCCCAGGAACCCAGATTTATGAATGGAATGGACCGGTTTCAAGCAGAATCGAGTATATAGTGTTTGCATGTATACGACTCGACGAGTCGAGTCGCGAGTCCCCTGTTTTTCCCTTTTCGAGTTATGCCAAGTGGTACCAGTGAGTGAGAGATGGACTCAGTGAGCTAGAGGGTTAGACTCATTCGTGGAAGAACTCGGCGAATCGATGCCCTGACTCAGCGAGTCCAAGGCAATCTTCATGCCTCAAGAACAGACTCGACGAGTTGTTCATACAACTCGGCGAGTCACAGCTAGAGTGTTCATCTGATGAAGGAGAACTTGACGAGTTGTTCATACAACTCGGCGAGTCGGATGCAGATTGTTGGAGTGTTAGTAACAAAGAGGAACTTGGCGAGTTTGTGCCAAAAGTCGATGATTAGTAGTGAGTAGAATCAAGAAAGTAAGAGTAAGGACTCGATGAGTTGGTGACCCAACTCGACGAGTCAGGTCAACTGAATGTTGACTTTGACCATTAGGTTGACTTGGACCAGGGGTAAGAGATTCATTTTACCTTGAGTATTATTATCAGTATTTGATTGATGGTGCTTATGGAAATTGTAGCCAGGGTGAAACCGGAGCCGCAGCAGACAGATTCTGGAGCAGTCCTTTCAGCAGCTAGGGTACGAGGTGAGTTTCCTTCCAGTAGGAATGGGTCTACGGCCAAAATGTCGGCCCGTTTAGTTAGTAGTAGTTTCAGACCTCGGTCCGATGCAGTAGTTAGGGTGCTTGATGTCTTTGTGATTCAAGCATGTTTGGTGTTATGTGTTCTGGACTATGTTCTGATGTAGTATGGAGTATAAGTATCCATGTTAGCTGATATGTTTATGCTTTGTTATGTTCAGTCAGTTCCGGACCTCGGTCAAATAGAGTTAGTTTCGCACATCGGTTCGATGTAGAGCGCAAGGCCCTGGTTAGTTTCCGGACTTCGGTTCGATGCAGTGGGCAAGGCCCAGTAGATGCTTTATATATTATGTATGGTATGTGGTAGTTTGGGGGAGCTCACTAAGCTTTGTGCTTACAGTTTCAGTTTTGGTTTCAGGTGATGGGTTTTGAGCATTCTAACACTTCCTAAGTGTACATGCAACCTTAATAAACCTTGGATCTATGTTTGTCTAAGATACATGCAAATAATTATTTTTCCAAGGTTTATATCCTAACTAGCATGGCATGGGGAACATGAATCAAATAAAGCTAGTAGAAATACTTACCTTGTAGTATTAGTTGATTGCTTGGAGTTTTATAGCCTAGCACCAATAGTGTGGATGACTCAAATGGAAATCACAAATCACCACAAACTTGGAACTTTGAGAGAATAGTCACTACTATCTTGAAAACGGCCCTCTTGCTTTACTTACCTCAACTAGCTAGATTTCATGAGCCAAAGCCTCCTTTATATATTGTGGTGGATTGGGGTTACATCCATGTAAACCCTAATAACCATGTCTTTTCATTTCCATGAGATCCATGGGCTAGAGCTCCATGGAGTATCCATGGACTTTCCATGCAAGCCTTGCCCATTCCAAATAAGCATTAGCCCACACTATATAAATATATAAGCCCATATTTAATTAGTAATATCCTTGATCTCTAAATTAATCCTAGATTAATTATAGATCAATACTAATTAAATAATATGATATTATATTAATATATTAGAACTTATAATATATTAATAAATCATAACTTGTACTATTCTCAAAAGATTATCCATAAATTGTTCGGGTGAAGTGCAACCCAAATGGACCATGCCGGGTCGGGTCAAGTACATACCAAATATAGTTATGGACTTAGACACTATATCCAACAGTCTCCCACTTGGATAAGTCTAATAACTACAGTTGCAAGTATGACTTCAGGAACCGATCAACAATCGTAGCTCTTTAAACTCTGTTGAACTAGAACGCGCCATTTTAGATAATTGATCATATAATCCTCTGTTCTAGATATCAGCCGGACAAATACATGGAACGTGGTCTTACTTATTGTCTAGCATTTGTTTCCTGATTTCCGATTTGTTTGACATAGAACTTAACTGAACACATCAATTTAGTTCTGACCGGGCTCGGTACATAGGTCAAAACAAAATCATCGAGGGGCCCAGATATCGCTTCTAATCCTAGAAGGAACAGATAAACTTCGACTCATATGTTTGTTCTACCACTCATTGAATTATACACAAAGGTACATTTTATAACATCCAGTTACCAATGCGTTTTCGTACAATCAATGCATAACCAACTCGTAAGTAACAAATCATATCTCTAGGTTTGAAGACTTATATGATATTACTGTCTCACGATCACTCGAGATAAATTCCATGAAGTGATTCCAGTGAGCGTGGGTTGAGTCCAATGCTCAGAACTTATGAGCACTCATGATTGTTGTAGCCATGTCCAACAGCTTGGACCTCTGCAACCAATCATGACAGTCTTGATTCTTACCTACTTCCGACATATGACCGACTGTGGAGGTTTGAATAATATGATACACCAAACATAATTATTCTAGAAGTCAAAACATGCAAAAGAACCAAACATAATTATTCTAGAAGTCAAAACATGCAAAAGAAATATAGTAAACGATCGACAAGAGATAGCAACACTTTGCTCATAAATAAAACACCTTTTATTCATCATCTAATGTCAATTACACTTTACAAATTTCGAGATTATCTAACTACTAAAACTAATATCATCCTTCAGCCCTATGCTTCGAGCATGCTGGAGATGCTTGGCCCGAGTCAGTCCCTTTGTGAGGGGATCTGCTGGGTTCTCATCCGATGATACCGTCTTTGCCACAAGGATTCCTTCTTCTATTCGATGTCTGATGAAGTGATATTTTCTGTTAATGTGTCTAGATCTTCCATGATCTCTTGGTTCCTTGGCTAAGGCAACCGAACTATCGTTGTCACAGAAAATCTCCATTGGCTCCTTTATAGCTGGTACAACTCCAAGATCTCTGATGAAGTTCTTTAGCCATATAGCCTCCTTTGCAGCCTCGCTTGCTGCTATATACTTTTATTCACAAGTGGAATCAGCCACTGTCTCCTGCTTGGAACTTTTCCAAGTAATTGCCCCTCCGTTTAGGGTAAAGACCCAGCCCGACTGACAGCGGAAATTATCCCTGTCAGTCTGAAAGCTAGCATCACTGTACCCTACAACTTTCAAGTCATCACTCCCACCAAGGGTAAGGACCCAGTCCTTAGTCCTTTGCAGGTACTTTAGGATATTCTTTACCACAGTCCAGTGTGCCTTGCCAGGGTTTCCCTGATACCTGGTAACCATGCTCAAAGCAAGGCTACATCAGGTCGAGTACACGTCATAGCATACATGATCGATCCTACAGCTGAAGCATAAGGTAGTCGACCCATTTCTGCTATCTCAGCCTCAGTACTAGGGCCTTGTGTCTTACTCAATCTGGCATTACTCTGAATGGGTAACTCACCTTTCTTGGAGTTATGCATGTTGAATCTTTTCAACACTTTGTCCACATAGGTGCTTTGACTAAGTCCAATTAGTCTTTTACTCATGTTTCTCAAAATCCTTATCCCTAGGATATAGGCATCTTCACCAAGGTCCTTTATAGCGAAACACTTCCCAAGCCAGGACTTTACTTCCTGCAGGGTTGGGATGTCATTTCCTATGAGTAGTATGTCATCTACATACAGTACCAAAAAAACTGACTATGCTCCCACTAGCCTTGATATAGACACAAGATTCATCTTCACTCCTTGAAAAGCCAAATTCCTTGACTTTCTCATCAAAGCAAAGATTCCATCTGCGAGGTGCCTGTTTCAATCCATAAATGGATTTCTCGAGTTTACACACTCTATTGGGGTACTATGTACTGACAAAACCCTCTGGCTGAACCATTTAAACATCTTCAGCCAACTTTCCATTAAGGAAAGCAGTTTTAACATCCATTTGCCATATTCCAGAGTCATGAAATGCAGCAATGGATAACAGAACCCTAATAGACTTAATCTTGGCTACTGGTGAAAAGGTCTCATCATAATGAACTCCCGGAGTTTGAGAACATCCCTTTGCAACCAGTCATGGCTTATAAGTGTGTACATTACCATCCATGTCGGTCTTCTTCTTGAAGATCCATTTGCACCCAACTACCTTTCGATCAGGTACATTGTCAACCAAATTCCAAACTTGAGTGTCATACATGGACTGTATCTTGCTATCCATAGCCTCTTTCCATTTAGTAGCCTCACAGCCTTCCATGGCTTCTGTGTAGCTGTTAGGCTCATCCAGATTTACCAGTGTGTTATCACTGATAAGTGTTTCACCTTCTGCAGTAATATGGAAACCATAATAATGCTCAGGTGCATTCCTAACTCTGGTGGAACGCCTTAGAGGTATAGATTCTTCAGTCGGCTCAACAGGAGTTTCCTCCTCAGGTTGAGGGCTTGGGTTTGAGGTTCCTTCATCACTTGACTCTTGAAGTTCCTCAAGGTCAATTTGCCTCCCACTGTCTCCTTGACTCATGAATTCTCTCTCTCGAAAGAATCCTCTTCTTGATACAAAGACCACATTATCACTGGGTCTGTAGAAGATGTAGCCAAAGGATTTCTGTGGATAGCCGATGAAAATACACCTTTTTCTTCGGGGTTCGAGCTTATCGTGAGTCTCGCATCTCACGAAAGCCTCACAACCCCAAATCTTGATGTGGTCTAGGTTGGGAGCTTTTCTAGTTCACATCTCGTAAGGTGTTTTGGAAACCTTCTTTGTAGGGACTAGATTAAGGATATGGGCAGCAGTTTCTAAGGCATACCCCCAAAATGAGATTGGTGGCGAAGCTCGACTCATCATGGAACGAACCATGTCCAGCAAGGTCTGATTGCGCCTATCGGCTACACCATTCAATTATGGTGTCCTAGGAGGTGTCAATTGTGAGATAATCCCACATTCCTTAAGATAGTCAAGGAACTCAGTACTAAGATACTCACCACCACGATCGGATCGAAGCATCTTAATGTCCCTGCCCAACTGATTCTCCACTTCTTGCTTAAACTCTTTGAATTTCTCAAAGGTTTCTGACTTATGCTTGATTAAGTAGACATATCCATATCTACTAAAATCATCAGTGAAAGTCACATAAAACCGATTAGCATCTCTTGTGGTAGTTCTGAAGGGTCCACACACATCCGTGTGTATGAGGTCCAACAAACCTTCACCCCTAGCACAAGTGCCAGTAAAAGGTGACTTTGTCATTTTACCAAGCAAACAAGATTCACAACTATCATCTGACTTTAGGTCAAATGACTCCAAGACTCCATCCTTTTGGAGTTGGCCTATGCGTTTCTTGCTTACATGTCCAAGACGACAATACCATAAAGATGCTTTATCTAAGCTAGTGGAAGAGTCAATATACAATACATTATTTCCTCGATTATCTACAACAGATACAGTTTCATACATGCCATCACAAGGTAAGGCTTTAAAATAATGAACATTATTAAAGAAAGCATCAATACTACCATTATTATTATCAAAATAAAAGGTAAAACCTTGTTTATACAATGCATGAAAGGAAATAACATTTCTTGCCATTTCTGGCGATTAATAACACTTATTCAAATCTAATGTAAACCCACTATTTAGCACTAAGGAATAAACTCCTATCTTGGTGATAGGTGAATCTTTCCTGTTTCACATGATCAAGTTTATCTTTCCTTGCTCCACATTCTCACTTCTTCTTAGTCCCTGCAAATCACAACATATGTGAATACCACAACCAGTATCAAGGACCCAAGACTTAGAATGAGGTGAGTTATTAGACAATATAGTGTATATACCTGCATGGTTGGGTTTTACTTTCCCATCCTTCACATCTTGCTGGTACTTTGGGCAGTTTCGCTTCCAGTGCGACTTTTCATGACAATAGAAGCATTCAGCCTCATTAGGGTTAGCAGAAGGAGTGACAAAACCTTTCTTGGTTTTGCTTGAAGAGGAGCCTTCAAGGGTCTTACCCTTGGTACCCTTAGATGGGTTCGTTCTCTTCTTCCCTTTGACATGCCCGATTGCCAAGACATTGGCCGCAGTAGGAGTAGGAGTAGGAGTAGTAACAACTGACTTACACTTTAGACCACTTTCCGCGGTCTTCAAGAGTCCCTGAAGTTTACTGAGGGTGACTTCTTCCTTGTTCATGTGATATGTCAAGCGGAATTGATCATAACACGATGCTAAGGAGTGCAAAATGATGTCTATTGCTAACTCCTCGGGGAAGTTCACATTCAACTTCTGTAAACGGTCCACATACCTTTGCATTTTCTGCAAGTGGCCCGTGATGGGTTCACCATCCTTCATTCGGGTTGTTATCATGGAGGAGATTATTTCATATTGCTCTTGACGAGCACTTTGATGGTAACGGTCCATCAAGTCCTGGTGCATCTCAAAAGGATAATAGTCCTCATAGGACTTTTGGAGCTCGGCTGTCATGGTGGCCATCATGATGCATGCTACTATTGTAGCATCCCTTTCATGTACCTCATAATCAGCAAGCTCTTCAGGAGTAGCAGTTAGCTCGGGTACCTTTAGCTCCTTGTCGAGAACATATTCTTTGTTCTCATACCGAGTGACCATCCAGATGTTCCTGATCCAATCAGTAAAGTTGGATCCATCGAAGATGACTCTCCCACAAAGATTCAAGAGAGAGAAAGAGCTAGTAGGGTTAGAGCCAAAAGCATTGTTATTGGAAGACATCTGAAAGGAAGAGGGAATAGATTAGATTAGATTTAGAGATGGTCCTTAATAAAACACCCAAATGCAGTATTAAGGCTAGAACCCAACACAATACTTTATAACATAGAAGAGGGATGCCATAATCTAAGCTATAAGATATTTGAAGGTAGGTGAATGGCGATTCACCAATTTCCACCATGAAAAACGAAATTTTAATTAGGTTTTAATTGGTTTAGAAACTCCTAGATTCTTTGAGATTCATTGAACTTTCTTCAATGGCATGTTTTAATCTCGAGTGTGCCCTTCAGGTTTTGTGACTGGGATGCCGAGGATCACCAAACAAGGTGTGAATAACCATGCAAATTACTTGGTACGCTTAATGTACTACCCCTCAATCGATGTGCCGGTTAACCACACACGCTCCATCGATACTATGATAAACATTAAGTCACCCTTCACCTACCTTGTTTAGTTCAAGTAAGTGTGCCGGTTAACCACACACGCTCCACTAACGACTTAAGCAAAGTGTAAAGTGTAATTCCATGGAATAGCACCTTATTCACATTTTCCTAAAGTAACTAAGATTGGGAATTTAATAAAGCATTTAGTTACTTTATAATTATCATTATACTTTTAATGAGAGTTTATAAGTCCTTGTCCTACCCGTTCGGCTAACGACCCTCCACCAGTCAAGCAAGCGGTGGGTGAGAGTGGACACCCATTAAGTTGCCATTTTATAGGCAACAACCTTATACCCACCTTATAGACTAGCTTCGTGAATGAGGCGTACCAGCGGTAAGACGACTTTGATCTTATACATATATATATATATATATATATATATATATATATATATATATATTATTATTAACTTATAATATTATAAGTATAAGGGTTGAATTTTAACTTTTAAAATTCTAAGGGTTGGAACTAAAGTTTTTTTAATATGATTTTACTTGTTCCAAAACTTGAGGGCAAGTTTTGTAAACTTTCAACACTTTTCATTTCTTGTAACTTATGAGTTAAATAGAGTAATAAAAATGAAGACTCTTCATTTTTCTAACTCTTGTGTTCTTTTAATGGTTTTAATTCAAGTGTGACTCTTGGTTTTCCATAACTTGAGGACAAGTTATGGACTCCATTAAAACACATTATGATCAAGAATTAAACTACCAAGTAGGTTACAAGTAATTCCTATGATCATCTAAATTCATAAGATCAAGAACATGAATATCCATATCAAAGTTTCAAGACCATATGAACACATATAATCATGAAAAATTGATATTAGCCATTGTAAATGGATTAGAACAAACATTACACCATCTAAAACAAGTTTTATAACACCAAAACAGTTTAGAGTAATGTTTCTAGTCCATTTCCAGCAGCAAAAGTCGAAAATCTGCATTATGTGGCTCCTACTCGACGAGTGCACGAACCTACTCGCCGAGTAGGATGAAGATACACATGAACTCGGCGAGTCCCCCCATGGACTCGGCGAGTTCATCAGGCAGACAGAAAGTTTTTCGACTTTTTCCAATATTTTGCATCAAGTATCAAACAAAAAAACCAGGCTCTGATACCACTGATGGGTTTTGAGCATTCTAACACTTCCTAAGTATACATGCAACCCTAATAAACCTAGGATCTATGTTTGTCTAAGATACATGCAAATAACTATTTTTCCAAGGTTTATATCCTAACTAGCATGGCATGGGGAACATGAATCAAATAAAGCTATTAGAAATACTTACCTTATAGTAGTAGTTGATTGGTTGGAGTTTTAGAGCCTAGCACCAATAGTGTGGATGCCTCAAATGGAAATCACAAATCACCACAAACTTCGAACTTTGAGAGAATAGTCGCTACTATCTTGAAAATGGCCCTCTTGCTTTACTCACCTCAACTAGCTAGATTTCAAGAGCCAAAGCCTCCTTTATATAGTGTGGTGGATTAGGGTTACATCCATGTAAACCCTAATACCCATGTCTCTTCATTTCCATGAGATCCATGGGTTAAAGCTCCATGGAGAGTCATCTTCATTTCCATGAGATCCATGGGTTAATGCTCATTTCCAAATAAGCATTAGCCCACACTATATAGATATAGAAGCCCATATTTAATTAGTAATATCTTTGATCTCTAAATTAATCCTAGATTAATTATATATCAATACTAATTAAATAATATGATCTTATATTAATATATTAGAACTTATAATATATTAATAAATCATAACTTGTACTACTCTCAAAAGATTATCCATAAATTGTTCGGGTGAAGTGCAACCCAAATGGACCATGCCGGGTCGGGTCAAGTACATACCAAATATAGTTATGGACTTAGACACTATATCCAACATCAGGTACTTCCGCAAGTAAAGGGAAGAGCTCGGGATGATGGCATCGCACTCACCACAGCTTCAGTCTTTTTCCTGGGAGTTTGTTTTGATTCATAGTTTGATTTGGCACGAATGTTCATGACATTTTATTATGGGTTGAGATATTTGACACATGGTTTTATGATGTGACGATCAGTATATGGTTTTTATTATTATTAAAACAAAAAATTTTGGGTCGTATTTTTGGATGTTACATTTTGCCTTGGACTCGTCGAGTCCATCAGTGAACTCGGCGAGTCCACTGTCCCAACAGCAAAAAAAACTTCGATTTTAAGTAGTTTGCATCAAGTATAAGTGAAAACAAGCCTAGGCTCTGATACCACTGTTAGGTTTTGAGCATTTTAACACTCTTAGGGTGTACATGCAACCCTAAATACTTTAGATCTATGTTTTCTCTATTATACATGGAAATATCAATTTTCCAAGTTATTATCCTAACTAGTATATTATGAAGTACAAGTAATATAAAAACTAGTAGAATTACATACCTCTTTGTTGGTGCTTGATTCCATGGAGCTCAAGAGCCTAGTGCCCCAAATGTGACACCCCAAATGGTTCACACAACACCATGTACATTCGGAATAACCATGAGAGAAGATATGAGTGCATAGAAATTGGCTTGCCCTCTTGTGTATACACTAGTGCCAATTTCACCAACCAATGGGGTCTTTATATAGTGTGGCTATTAGGGTTACACCATGTAACCCATGACTTTACCCATTCCTTATGCTCCATGGGTTTTAATCTCCATGGAGTATCCATGGGCCACCACATGGGTTAAACCCAACATAAGGAATCATGGATCATAAGCCCACATATATAAGAATCAATGATTTACACAATCAATCCCCATATATTTAATTACTCTCTTTTTTATCACTAAATTAATTCCAAATTATTTCTTGAACAATACTAATTAAATAATATGATTTCATATTAATATATTAGAACTTATAATATATTAATATGTCACAACTATCTTCTTCTCCTTAAAAGGTCTACCCAAATGTTCTGATGCCATGCAACCCAAATGGACCATGTCGGGTCGGGTCAAGTATATACCAATTATAGTTATGGACTTAGACACTAATCCACCAAGAGGAGCCATAAAAAGGCTAATTGTCCAAGTGTGACAGTAGGACTAATGGTAGCACCCACTCCATTGACTCTTTGGATTACTGATGGCCACCAGGGCAAGGCGGATGCGCTCGTGATGAGGAGTTGGGCTTGTCAACTGACTTCCGAGGAGGCTCGCATAACACTTGATGTGGTGATGGGATCGTTCCTTGTGAATGTTATCTCTACATTCGTATTGTTTGATTTAGGGGCTATCCGATCTTTTCTATCGCTTGTGCTTAGCAAGAGCTTCGTTGGAGCTCCGGGGGAGCTAGATTTTCCTTTTGAGCTTCAGGTTGAGATTGCAGATGACTGATTTGTCCCAGTATCGAGGGTTCATAAGGGTTATGTTCTCTAGATGTTCAACAATCAGTATCATTTTAATTTGGTTCCCATTCCTCTATACGAGAACAATGTTATTGTAAGAATGGACTGTTTGAGCCCCAATGGGGTGGTGATTGATTGCGATCATCATTCGGTACACATTCGGACCCCAGGTGTGGGAGAATTAGTGGTTCAGGGGGAGAGTGCTCAGCATGGGTTTATTCTATGTTCAAAAGCCAGGGCTACACTCTATCTTCAGCAGGGCTGCTCCAGAGATGTTTCCTATGTTATGGATACCCGTGATAAGAGTAAAGAGACTGTGGATGATGTGTTGATTATACGAGAGTACCCAGATGTGTTCCGGGAGGACTTACCCGGGGTGTCTCTGGAGAGGCAGGTGGAGTTTAAGATTGACTTGGTTCTGGGTGCGGCTCCAATAGCCAAAGCACCATATCGGTGTGCTCCTCCAGAGATGTAGGAGTTATTTATACACGTTTAAGAGTTGTTAGACAAGGAGTTCATTCGACTGAGCAGTTTGCCATGGGGAGAATCGATCCTGTTTTTGAAGAAGAAGGATGGTTCGCATTGGATTTGTATTTACTACCCGAGTTGAATAAGCTAATGGTGAAGAATCATGACCCACTCCTAAGGATTGATGATTTGTTTGGCTAGCTTCATGATGCATCGGGTTATCATCAGATGAGGGACAGAGAGGAGGATATGCAAAAGAAGGCCTTTCAGACTCGTTATGGTCATTATGAGTTCGTGGAGATTCCCTTTAGGCTCACCGATGCTCCAGCTGCATTCATGGACCTCATTAACTGCGTATGCACGCCAATGTTGGGTCTGTATGTGACAGTGTGTATTGATGAATTCCTTGACTAATTTAAGACCCAAGAAGTGTTGGATTAATGTCTAAGTCCATAACTATAATTGGTAAGACTTGACCCGACCCGGCATGGTCCATTTGGGTTGCATACCATCATGCACTTGGATGAGAGAAATAAGACACTTATGGTTATTAATATATTATAAGTTCTAGTATATTAATAATAAGAATAATAAGATTATTTAATTAGTATTGATCAAGAATTAATCTAGGATTAATTAAGTGATCAAAAGAAGACTAATTAAATATATGGGTTGATTGTGTAAATCATCCATACTTGTATAGTGGGCAAATGCTCCATGGATAATCAAGTTGGGCTAAAACCCATAGGATGGTCCATGGATGCTCCATGGTGTATTTGTACCCATGGATCCAAGGAAATGGAAAGTCATGACAATTAGGGTTTGCCCTAATTGTAACACTATATAAAGATCTTATTCTTGACAAAATTGGTGACTAGAATCACACTAGTGTGTGAAGAAAGGGCTAGCCGATTTTGATGAGTGTAGAATTCTCTCAAGTCATTCCAAGTGTTTTGATGATTGTGATTCCATTTTAGGTGTCACACTTGGGGCACTAGGCACTCAAGCTTCATGAAGACTTCCTACACCAAAGAGGTATGTATTTTATCTTGCTATAGTCATTGTTTTTGTATGCTAGATTAGGATAATACCTTGGATGTTCTTATTTGCATGTATAATAGAGAAAACATAGATCCAAGGTATTTAGGGTTGCATGTACACTTAGGAGTGTTAGAATGCTCAAAACCCAACAGTGGTATCAGAGCCTAGGCTTGTTTTCTTGTTATACCTGCAATAGAAGCTGAAAAAACGAATCTGGTGCTGTCTGGCCATTAGACTCGGCGAGTCCATCAGGAGACTCGGCGAGTCCATGCCTAAAAAGTGATGAATTCGATCCAACTCGCCGAGTTGGTTCATGCACTCGACGAGTTGGACCCCCAGACAGCATATTTTCGAGTTTTTTGGCTAGAAATGGACTAGGAACATTACCCTAAGTTGTTTTTGAACTTATAAACTTGTTTTTGATGTGGTAATGTTCATGCTAATCCATTTTCAAAGAGATAACTGTCAATAGATTCATGTTTTGTATTAATTTAAGGTTTAGACTAATTACATGAAAAAGTTTGATTTGAATTATCTTGTTCTTATGAGTTGCTTAGATTAATAGAAAAGTTAATTGAAATAGTTGTTTTCAATCCATTTTAATCTAGGAGTTGAGTATAAAATGTGTTTGTGTAACTTGTCCTCAAGTTACATGAAGAGTCACATTAAAGACTCATAAAATTCATAAAAGTTGGCAATGGTTACAAAATGAAGAGTCTTGTGTCATTGAAGAATGTTTTATGACTCCATAACTTGTCCTCAAGTTATGGAAGTTCAAGAGTCACTTCATTAAAGAAAAAATATGTAACCATAATTAAATCCATAAGTTATAAAATAAAGAAAAAGTTAGTTCTTTTATTAGTTTAAAGTCTTCCATAACTTGTCCTCAAGTTATGGAACTTGAAGAGTTTTTGGATTAAAACTGCTTTAAACACATAAGTTATGGAATTAATTAGTTTTGAATAGTTTCAAAACTTGCCCTCAAGTTTTGGAATTTGTAAAGTTTTCACTTATGAATACTTTAATTCCAAGTTAGCCCTTAGAATTTTAAAAGTTAAAATTCAACCCTTATACTTTATAATATTATAAGTTAATAATATATATATGTATAAGAGTAAAGTCAGTCTTACCGCTAGTATGCCTCATTCACGAAGCCGGTCTATAAGGTGGGTATAAGGTTGTTGCCTATAAAATGGCAACTTAATGGGTGTCCACTCTCACCCACCGCTTTCTTGACTGGTGGAGGGTCGTTAGCCGAACGGGTTTGACAGGACTAGAATTCTCCCTTCATTAAAAGTATTAATGATAATACTAAGAAACTAAACTCATAATAATACCCAATCTTAGTTACTTAGGAAAATGTGAATAAGGTGCTAATCCATGAAATTACACTTTACACTTTGTCAAAGTCGTTAGTGGAGCGTGTGTGGTTAACCGGCACACTAACTTGGACTTAACAAGGTAGGTAAAGGGTGACTTAATATTTATCATAGTATCGATGGAGCGTGTGTGGTTAACCGGCACATCGATTGAGGGGTAATTTATTAAGGGTACCAAGTGATTTGCATGGTTACTTCACACCTTGTTTTGTGATCCTCGGCATCCCAGTCACAAAACCTGAAGGGCACACTCGAGATTGAAACATGCCATTGAACAGTTCAATGAATCTCAAAGATCTAGGAGTTTCAAAACCAATTAAAACCTAATAATACATTTCGTTTATCTTGGTGGAAATTGGTGAATCGTCATTCACCTACCTTCAAATATTTTATAGCTTGGATTACGGCATACCTCTTCTAAGTTATAAAATAGTTTGTTGGGTCCTAGCCTTAATATTTCATATTGGGTGTCATATTAAGGACTTACGATCAACTATCTTGAATATCTCCCAAAAGATGTCTAGTTTAGACACCTATGATCTTCCCAAATCTCTTGAAAAGTTTAAGGTCACTCAAGCCCTATTGGCAAGGCAAGGTCTAGGTGTGATTACATCTTGGAGATGTAGTCACATATTGACAAGCCGGGAGAGTTGGGTGTCAAAGTCTTGAGAAAGTTGGTGGTTCAATCACTTTCTAAGTCACATAGTGAGTTCCTTTGGGACACCTATGAAATAGACTATGACAAGACCCTTAATGATCTTATCTAAGATCAACTTTCTTAAAACTTGATGGACATTGACAATAGTGACACAGGAAATCTCAGAAAGCATTCTCTTCCCAGTGGAAAGGGATCGGCCATAGTCAACTCGGTTGACCAAATGGTAAAGAGAAAAAGCTAAGTCTGTGATAGTCCTGTGTATCTTTATCAAAGGGTCCATATGTTTATATTGCCAAAGAAAGGGGAATTGGTTGCGAAGCTGCCAAATTTACCTAAGGATGTTAAAGTCAATAAGTTTGACTTTACTTCAGGTAAAGTCCACTATCTAACTCTGTTAAGTTTCTATTCTGAGATTCTTGATACATGATGTGACTGGGTCACACGGTGATGTTTTAAGAATCAAAGAAAAGTGAAGAAACTTAAAGAAAGAATATGCTAAATCTGATGGCGTAGATGGATTTCTATCGCATAGTTTAAAGATCGGATTCTTGAGCTACTTCGTAGGAGTTATGAGATATTGCTTAGGAATAGATAACAACAAGTTTTCATATGGATTGTAAGGATAGTTTTTCCGCAAAGTTTTAAAATAAAAGAAAATTTTTGATTTTATTTATTTTAAAATATCCTTACAATGGCATTTGAGGAAAAATTGTTGCTTATATGATTCCATTAAGAGCAAGAGTGGAAATATGAAATTGATTCTTTCATTTGTGGTAATGTCTAGGTTACCAAATAAGGAAAAGATTCTCATCACCCAAGTTTCAGTTGGACCGAAACTTGGAATCATGCAAGTTGTATAGCATGATGAATGAGAACTTTCAAGTTTTGGAAAATTAAGACTAATTACTTATTCACATGGATGTGTGAGTCAAGTAAAGGACTAAAGGATCGAGTACACATTCTTGTGCACTGATTAAGTCCACCACAAAAGTTTGATAAAGCTATTCGTCATGATTTACTTAAGTTCAGTAAATATGATTATACTTACAAGCTTAAGTGTAACTCTGAGACATTGGAAAAAGGTTCCAATGTATGGCAGAGCGAATAAGAAGAATTAATTTAGGCAGAAGGATAAAAGTTTCTCAAATCTGAAAAGATGGGAGAGTACTTTAGTATCAGCTTTTGTGATCATCTTAATGATTCAGAAACCATATCAAAATTAGTTCTCTAAGGAAATCTTAGTGCATTCTTATGACTAAGAAGAGGATCTTGAATTGTTGAAATGGTTAAATCAAGAAGAGGAGTCATACTTCGTTCCAATACAAGTCTTAGAGTCATACTCCAAGATTGTAACTTGAGTGACATGTCTCAAAAGAAGGTTTAAAACACTTGTCAAATGTAAGAGTAAAAGTTTTCTACTCTTGTACATTTGAAATTGGTAAGTTGTGATGTTTTGGATAAAACAAAGACCAACTAAGGCCAATTGTGTGAAGTGTTTGTCTTGATTAGAATCCACACTATCTCTTGGATATTTGACAAGGGAGTCTTATAGGTCAAGAGGACAGTGGGAGTCTTAAAGGTCTTGAAAGTCTCAAGAACTAATCAAGAATAAAAACCTGAAGTTCTTCACTAGCACACGACTTGAGGTTTATAACCTATCGTGTTGACATATTTTGTGCCCATTCCAGTTAAAGTTGACTTTGCATATGAGTTCTTAGAGTTCTCAATGTGTTGCATAACAACTTGGAAGCAATGGTAGGCCCTTGAGCTGCCAGGTGGCAAGAAATTAAGATTGAGTTCAGTCCATATGAGTTTGGATTTGTCATTATCCTTGTCTTGTGACTATGATTTTGACAATTCACATGGATAAGAACACATACACCAGTAAATCTAAGTGTCATAAGGTTTCTCTCCGATTCATGAAAATGACGGTGAGGAAACACTTTCACTAAGTAGATTTTAGCTAGATAGCAATTGTGATATTTGCATTCTCAAAGTCGTTAGTGGAGCGCGTGTGGTTAACCGGCACACTAACATGGACTTGTGAGAAGTGGCAAAAAGGTCTAAACATTATGATTACGGCATCCCTCTTCATAATTGTTTAGATACACAAGTGTGCTATCTAAGGGAAGGTGTATGATTTTGATAAAGTCTTATCAAAACAATCTAGTATCAGAAATCTGAACTTTAGTAAGAAAGTCAGCTGATTTCTGAGTACATGTCAAAGCTAGTGGGAGCATAAGTGTTATGCTAATAATCATCATGATAGTGGGAGCATGATAATTATGTTAAGTATTGCAAGCTAGCAATGTTAATTATAGAAAACAAAAGTTTCAATTGGGAAAAAGTTGTTTTGCTATAATTAAGGGAGAGGAAATTATGCTTCATCTCAAATCTATAAGCTTAGATCGTGAGGTTTTAATCATTTAGTCAAGGAAATATATATGAATTTCATGTTGGAATGGCTCAACATAAGGAAATTATGTATATGGGTCCATTATTTGCGTTCTAAAATTCGATTATGATTACGGCATCCCTTTTCATAATCTGAATTATGAGAACTTGGCAAATTGAAATGGACATATTATAGCAAAAGATTAGTTTAGTCTTTATGTGAGACATCATGAATCGTGTCCCATATGCTTCGGATATAGGATCGATTACATGTGCTATAATCATCCGTTCTAAAATTTTCAAAATGCCTGGGGCATTAAGAAGGGAAAAGGTTTAGAACTGGATATGACTAAAAGGATTAAACAATTGTCGAGGACAATCTAAGGTTTACCAAAGATTGGTTGCTCAAGGACAGTTGGAAGTATAGTGATAATTCTGGAAGAACCATATTGACATAATCTGTAAGGAGGCAACTCTTGTTCAGAAGTGATAGTCAAAATGGAATCTGGAAATGTTTCAAAGTTAGAATTTTCAATCTGTGTAACATTAAGGAAACTTAATGCAAGAAGGATATTTCCAAGGAGTTGATCTCCTTTGGAATACTCTGTAATGATTGTTGCCAACTCTTTATGACTTTGTGCATAATCATTACAAGAGGATCAATGCATATAAGTTTAGAATCTGACAGATTTCAGTAAATGGCATGAATTTGGAATTCTTGCATTTGTAGTAAGGATTTGGGAGTGTGAAAAGAGAATCATTGAAGTTATGTTCAATTGATCTAGTTCACAAAGTAAAGATCATAGACAAACATAGTATGCATACTTGGTGTATGGCATGACTAGTGTTTGAGAAAAACATAGTGTACATGCTTGGAGCATGGGACAACTATTGTTTTAAATTCAAGATTAAAGTTGATAGCTGAAATAGTATACAATGAATAATGTGTAATCATATGGTGATAAATAAAAGGTGTTTTATTTATATTCATAAGTTCTGAGACCATATTGGATTCAATTATTATTGTGTTTCACTTTGCATGTTTTGACTTCCCGAATAAACTAGGTTATTCTTCCGGAATGACTAAGTTATTCAAACCATCCACAGTCGGTCATATTTTGGAAGTAGATATGAATTAAGAATGTCATGATGGGTTGTAGAGGTCTAAGGTGTTGGACAAGGCTACAACAATCATGAGTGCTCATAAGTTCTGAGTATTGGATTCAACTCGCGCTCATTGGAGTCACTTCATGGATTTTATCACGAGCGATCATGAGACGATATTATCTTATATTCTTCAAACCTAGAGATATGAGTTGTTACTATGAGTTGATAGTACATTGATTGCACGAAACCGCATTTGGTAACTCTGTGCTATAAAACATGCCTTTGTGTATGATTCAACAAGTAGTAGAACAAGCCATATGAGTCGAAGTTTATCCATTCCTTTTACCTTCGGGATAAAAGCGATATCTGTGGGCCCCTCGATGATCTGATGATGACAAATGGAAGTGCTCGGCCGGGCCAGGACTGATTTGATTTGTTCAATTAGTCAGTCGTCATAAATCGGAAATCGGGAAACAACAAATGGACAGAGAGAATGATTATAATCCATGTCTCAGTCCATATCATATCTAGAATGGAGGTATACATGATCCCTTATCTAATGGACAAGTCACTGACAAAGGTCAGAGTTCATCTACAAGGTCAGAGTTCGACAGAAGCTTTTGAGAGCTACGATTGCCGGTTGGTTCCTGAAGTCATACGCAATAATAGTTTTAGACTTATCCAAGTGGGAGACTGTTGGATTAATGTCTAAGTCCATAACTATAATTGGTAAGACTTGACCCGACCCGGCATGGTCCATTTGGGTTGCATACCATCATGCACTTGGATGAGAGAAATAAGACACTTATGGTTATCAATATATTATAAGTTCTAGTATATTAATAATAAGAATAATAAGATTATTTAATTAGTATTGATCAAGAATTAATCTAGGATTAATTAAGTGATCAAAAGAAGACTAATTAAATATATGGGTTGATTGTGTAAATCATCCATACTTGTATAGTGGGCTAATGCTCCATGGATAATCAAGTTGGGCTAAAACCCATAGGATGGTCCATGGATGCTCCATGGTGTATTTGTACCCATGGATCCAAGGAAATGGAAAGTCATGACAATTAGGGTTTGCCCTAATTGTAACACTATATAAAGATCTTATTCTTGACAAAATTGGTGACTAGAATCACACTAGTGTGTGAAGAAAGGGCTAGCCGATTTTGATGAGTGTAGAATTCTCTCAAGTCATTCCAAGTGTTTTGATGATTGTGATTCCATTTGAGGTGTCACACTTGGGGCACTAGGCACGCAAGCTTCATGAAGACTTCCTACACCAAAGAGGTATGTATTTTATCTTGCTATAGTCATTGTTTTTGTATGCTAGATTAGGATAATACCTTGGATGTTCTTATTTGCATGTATAATAGAGAAAACATAGATCCAAGGTATTTAGGGTTGCATGTACACTTAGGAGTGTTAGAATGCTCAAAACCCAACAAGAAGTACAGGAATTGCATTTGAGGGAGGTGTTGGAGACCTTAAGGAGGGACAAAATTTATGAGAAGTTCCCCAAGTCTAATCGATCGGGCCAAGGTCAAGGTGGTGATGGCATGGGATGTTCTGAAGTCTTCATATGAGATTCGAAGTTTCCTTGGGTTGGCAGGAAACTACCGGAGGTTCATTTAGGATTTCTCCAAGATACCAGTTTCTCTTACTTGGTTGACGAAGAAGACTGTCACTTTTCATTGGCGACATGAGCAGCAAGTAGCTTTTGAGAGCCTGAGACAGAGATTGTGTGAGACACCAATTTTGACCCTGCCAAAGGGTGTTGAGGATTTCGTGGTTTATTGAGATGCGTCGGTCATAGGTTTGGATGCAGTTCTGATGTAGAGGGGTGGCATGATTGCTAACACTTTGAGGCAGATGAAGCCTCATGAGGCGAATTATCTGGCGTATGATTTAGAGTTGGGGACAGTTGTTATTGCCCTCAAGATTTGGCGACATTACCTCTATGGGGTCCGGTATATTATTTACATGGATCACAAGAGTCTGAGGTATTTGATGGATCTACCGAATCTGAACATGAGGCAGCACCGGTGGTTTGATGTGGTGAAGGATTATGATTATGAGATCCTTTACCATCCAAGGAAGGCCATTGTAGTGGCCGATGCTCTCAGCCGCAAGGCAGTCTCGACTCCGATCACGGATATTTGTATGAGGATGATAGTGATTACTCCACCCTTGTAGAAGATTCAAGAGGCTCATGAGATGAAGGAAGAGCACCGGAAGAGTACAACATATAGTGGGTCAGGTTTCTTCCTTCGATTATGATAGTCGAGGGTCATTGAATCTCCATCGGAGATTGTGAGTTCTTTATAAAGGTGTTGCGCGACATGTTCTAATGGATGAAGCGCACAAATCGAGATTCATCATTCATCTCGGGGAGATAATGATCTATAGATATATTCGTCCTAACTATTGGTGGCCTTGTATGAAGCAGGATGTAGCTTGGTATGTGGAGAGGTGCTTGACATGTAGGTAATTCAACGCCAAACATCAACGGCCTAACGACAAGACGCAGTCGTTAGAGATTCCCATTAGAAATGGGAGGAGATCGCCATGGATGTCATTACTAAGTTGTCCCGGACAGCGCGTTGAGTGGACTAGATTTGGGTCATCATGGATCGATTGACCAAGAGCACACATTTTATTCCGATTCAGGAGAGTATCTCGGCGGAGAAGTTGACTAACATATACATCAAAGAGGTTATGGCACGGTATGGGGTGCTGGTTTCTGTAGTTTCAGATACGGGCATCTGGTTTACTTCTAGATTTTGGAAGAGGCTTCATGAGGAGTTGGGTACTCGTCTGCATTTCAAGACGGCTTTCCACCCGTAGACAGATAGACAGAGCGAGCGGACCATCCAGACCTTGGAGGATATGCTTCGGGCATGTTTATTGAATTTCGATGGGATTTAGGATATGTATCTTCAGTTAGCAGAATTTTCATATCACAACATTTATCATGCCATCATTGATTGGCCTCCTTTTAAGATGCTCTACGGAAGGAAATGTAGGACCTCGATTGTCAGGGTGAGGTCGGTCAGCGAATTATGGAGAGTACCGAAGTGGTACTTACGTCTACCGAATTGATTCAGCAGGTTTGGGGTAGACTCCATATAGCTCCAACTCGGCAGAAGAGCTATGACGAAAAGTTTCGATCAGATCTCGAGTTCCAGGTTGGGGATATGGTTTTCTTGAAGGTTTCACCTTGTAAAGGTGTCATCCGATTCAGGAAGAAAGGCAAGTTGGGCCCAAGGTACATCGGTCCTTTCATGGTTTTGGCTCGGGTGGGCCGGGTTGCTAACTGCTTGGATCTTCCGAGGAGCTTAATCAGATCAATAGCATGTTCCACGTCTCTCAGTCGTGAAAATGTTTAGTGGACAATTCTGCGATGGTTCCATCGGAGGATATTCAAGTGGACGATTGCCTAAATTATATCGAGAGATCGGTGAAGATTCTTGACAGAAAGAAAAAAACCTTAACGAACAGGGTTCTAGAGTTGGTGAAGGTGTTGTGGCAGCACCGAAAAGGTTCAGAGTAGACTTGGGAGCCGTATGAAGAGATGTGGGGGCATTACCCAGAGTTATTTGTAGTAGCAAACTTTGGGGACGAAGTCTAATTCAAGTGGGGGAGAATTGAAACGTTCGATATTTAGTGGTATGTCCTTTTACCCTTATTATGATTTATTTTCATTTTGGTCCCTAGCCAAGTATGTTGGGCATACTCTATAATTACGTTGGGCGTAGTAGCTCAATCGATGGACGTGGAGGCGGCCACGTACACTGGGCGTAAATTTACTATGTAAAGCTTTTGCCAAAGAAGTAATTAGATCTATAACAAAACGAATGACAAAAAAATTGATATCTATAGAAAAATACATTTTAATCGTATAATGACTTTAGTTATTGGAATTTGTTGTCCATATTTCATAATTTAACTTGTTTTCTATCTACATTCAATCTATATAATTGGCTACAAAGGTTAAGTCGGCTTAAATAACTTAACTAAATAATATATTTTTCAGTTTGTACACATTTAATCTGTAATTTTGTTGGTACACATTTAGTCTTTATAACCTGTTTTTTCAAATTTTCCTTATGACATGTTATATAGGACAATCATTAATTTAAATGTTCTCATATGTGGTTTGTCCTTTACTTATATCGGTAACTTAATTCACAAATTGGTTAAATAATATTGGTGTCCTGGTTTTCTCCAAGCAAAATATTTATTTGTCTTCATTTTTCTCTACCTCTATAGTAGACAAAGAGTTATTTGTCATGGAAATATAATTCTAGTTGGGAAGAAGCAATCATAAAAAATCTCGATGTTTGCTATGTATATAGATAAAACTTTTTGTAGATGTGTACTTTTTATTTGGAAGTACAAATTATTGTAGTGTATTCCTTAATTCTTTTTGTCTTGAAAATGCAAATTCGAGATGGGAGTAAACAATCACAAAAAACACGTTGGTTAGATGATGCTATTTTATATGACCATTGCACTTGTTTTAGCTATTAAAAAAATGATAATATTTTGTGATAAGTAATATTATTTGTTTTTTTGTTCACAAAAAAGTAGTATTTTATGATATGTAATATTATCTTTGTTTCTAACTACTAAATCAAATTCATTGATTAAACATGTATAAAAAATATTGTTGGTTAAATATAAAGAAAAAAACAAAATTCATTATCTAGTTATTAACCTTTATTTTTTATATAATAAATTGCATTTGTTAGTAATTTATAAACAAATTAAATAACTTATTTTATAAAATCAGTAATAGTCTTTAATTTCCACCGGTAATTATAACTGTATAACGATAACTCCCAATATTCGTCGGTTTTAACTCGGTCGGTCAATTTCAATTAAATTTTTGCACATGCCTACGGTATAGAACTCTATATACACTTACTAAAGCCTATATAAATGATTGAAATGGATGTATTTATTATGGATTCATTGTTTATGACCACTTCGATATCGGCGTCTTGAGTTTACACTCAATCGATAATGTGCTATTGTAATTTTGTATTTAAAGAAATATGTATCATATATCTAAACGTCTGTCCTTTGTAAATATTCAGGGTTAAACCACGTTTTTAAAACCAAGGCTTTCCTTTTTGGAACGGCTTTTCTTTTTTGGAACCACGAAAATTTTATTAAAAAAACTAACAAGACATTAGAAAAAGGACATTACAATAAACAAGAAGCTAAAACAGGATTATGGAGCCAAGAGATCCACATTAACTTAGCTTGTCGACACCTATTAGAAATCCAAAAAAAAACTCTATCAGCCACCTCATCTAAAATATCAGATTTTCTAGGTAAAGTCGTCTCAAAAATAATGAAATTACGGAAATTGCAAAGAAACCAACAAGAAATCCACACAATCGCCTCAAAACTTGATCTTTAACCACTCGACAACCTGACTGCATCCGGCCAGGACATCAAATACTCAATCGAATATGTCTCTGGAATATCAAAACCCCACTAAATAGAATTATCGGTCCATAACTAAATAAACTCACTGCAACATATGAAAAGATGGTCAATAGTTTCAAGTTTCAACTGACTGAGAGCAAACTAGACAAATAATCGTCTCCACCTCAATGCCCCTACAAGACAATCTCTCTCAGGTAGGAACACTACATAAATGTAATCGCCAAAATAAAAATATTCACTTTAATAGGAACCCAATTACTCCAACGAGTCTCCAAACCTCTCGAAAACAACATCTCATTATCCAAAAAAGCTCTAGCAGAAGAGACTGAAAAAGAATCGGTAACATCAAACAACCAACTAAGTCTATCTGATCTATTGGCCAACTGGAAACCCTATAAAAGAGCAGGTAGCTCCTCCCATTGTGATTGTTCCATACCTCCCCTAGGCTCACGTCTAAGAGGACCAGTCTCCAAACTAATCAAAAAACAATCCCAAATTGATGCCTGTCTTTGCATATGAAACGCAAAAATCCTCTGAAACCTCAATGAAAGGGGGGAGGTACCAGACCAGACATCCATCCAAGAAGAAGGAATTATCCTGTCACCCACACATATTGGACAAAAAGACTGAAGATCCAAATCCCAATTCCCCAGAATATCCAAATCCCAATTCCCCAGAATACGTAAGGCATGAATAATACTATTCCAAGGACCCAAGTAAGCATTTTTTGGAGTAAGAGAAGAGCATCCGCCATCTATATTGTATATACCTCGAAGCATCTTAACCCACATCAGATCTTGAGCATGATAAAACCATCATTACCACTTGAAAAGCATAGCCCTATTAAACAAAAACAAGCTACCTACACCCAAACCACCGTCAACTTTACTCACCATCCCTCTATCCCATCTAATTCAATGCATACATTTATCATCAAGATCCGCACCCCAAAAAATCTAGCCCTGAGAGACACCAACTGCTTGAAAATTGTAACTGGAACTGGAAAAATTGACATCAAAATAACTACCTAAGCTGCCCTAAACAAATTTTATCAGAGTAAGGTGCCCACCAAACGACAGGCATTTTGCCTTCCACCCAGCCAGAAAACTCCTAAAGCACTCAATAATTGCAGACCAAGCGGAAACTCGAGCCATGTTCTGACCCACATGCTCACCTAGATGAATGAACAAAATAAAATCAGCTCCACAACCAACACAATTTTCAACATCCACAACCTGAGAAAACATGACTCCCACACCAATCAATTTGCTTTTAAGCAAATTAATTTTCAGTCCCAAAACAAGAAAGAAGCAACACGTGATATGTACAATCCTATAAGCACTCTTTGGATCCTAATCTGTCAGAAGCAACACATCATCCACATAAAATAAATGGGAAATCTCCATACCACTAACACTAACCCCCTTCAACGTATTAGCCAACTTGGCCCTCACCAAGGTGACATGGAACCCTTCTATAGCTAAAATAAATAAAAAAGGGGACAAGGGATCTCTTTGCCTAAGGCCTCTCAGCATTTGGAACTCAGTAATAGGAGAACCATTGACAAAAACAGAAGCTCTAGAAGACCTCAACATTTCTAAAATCCATCCAAACCAGATTGGACCCAAACCCATAATTTGTATCATCTCTAGTAGGTAATCCCAGGAAAGAGAGTCATAATCCTTCTCAAAATCCACCTTGAAGATCATTAGGGATGTTTTGTAGCTTTACTCCAAGCCATCGCATCATTCAATAGGAACATATGTAAAATCTGTCTACCCTTAACAAAACCACATTGCTCTAGGCTGACCAACGAATTAATAACATCTACCACCCTATTAGCTAAGCGTTTGCCAATAATTTTGTACCGACAACCAATTAAACTAATAGGTCTGAAATCTTTAATAAATTTTGGTTGTCTAACCTTCGGAATCACAATGAAAAAGGATGAATTACATCCCTTAGGGATGGAGGAAAGACGATGAAGGTGTGTCACACCCCCAAACTGGAATGGCGGAAACGTTTGAGGCTAGAGGACGTCATGTTCAATATCACAACAATTGCATCATAGTAATCAAAGTAAACACAACCATTAAATTGAAATATAGATATTTACATCTTTTTGATACATAGTTTGTATACATCAAAAGTATAACAAATTATAAAAGGCGTGACTCTATTCGCTCCGACTTCTCAAAGCTTGCGGGAGTACCTGTCTACTGATATCCTGAGAATACAAACAGTTTTGAAAGAGTATCAACATAAGGCTGGTGAGTTCATAAAAGTGTTTTTGTAATAAAAACATGTCATTGAATCTGTGAAAAATGTTTGTATGCTTCCTAAGAAAATTCAATATTTTCTAACATGTATGATCATTACTATGTTTTATAGTAGTGTATAAAATATTAGTATGTACGCCTGGTTACCACCAGCTGTATTTTATAATGTTGTTTTGAATGAAAACCCTTTTGTATAAAAACCCTGGCTACCACCAATAATGTATAGAATGATCTGGTTGAAAAACCTGGTTACCACCAGTACGTATAGTAGTTTTATTTCTTAACATAAAACCATGTATTGTATCTCTTGGAATCCTCCAGTAATGTATAGTAGTCTTATTAATTAAAATAAAACTAATGAAGAATGAAATCCCATAAGCAAATGTTAGTTTATACTATTGTGAGTCGTATAACCATGTTTGATATGACTGATGACCTCTGCGAAGTTCTTCAGGCGTCGGACGGTATGATATTTGTCACCCTAGGCAAGCCTGCCTAACTGTAGCTACCAATTCAGGTGTGGGATTGTCAGTCCTGAATAGATCTATTCACAAATCTCATGCTCTCCCTCCAGGAGACTCTGGTTACACTAAATGATAGGATTTAGAGCGTACCCCGAAGGGTACAATTGAAGAAATGTCTCACAATCCTGTACTAACTAGTTTACGTGTAGAGTGTATTGTTCTCTTGTATTTGAATCCTTTTGTATATCTTGTAGAGTAATAATAATTATACTTAAATAATTACTTAGTGTTGTACTCCTGAATAGTTTGCATGTATGTTATATACTTGGTTCATGTACTGATCTGAAAATTATGCAATTGTGGTTGTAAGTTCAAAACTTCCCTTATGCTCAACATGTTACAAAAGGGATAAAATATCTAAATATTTTATGAAATATGAAAAATCTTGTTGGTTCTATCCATTGCATAAGTTTTAAACATGTTGAAATTCTTTTGTATAAGTTCACAAAATCATTTGCGTTTGGCTTGTATCCCCCCCCCCCTCTAAAACGTTGAAAATAGTAAAAGCGTAGGGGTATGAACTCACTGTTGGTTGTGTGAAGGTGTCGGACTATGAAACTGGAATGAGGACCCTCGAGTTGTTGTACGTGGAATTAACGGAACCTAATAATAATTAAACACATATACACATATTATTAGCAAAACCATTAATTATAGTGTTGGAAAACACTTGCTTTTAGTTTAGGAGTGTTACCAGGACTCAATCGAATCTGAAAAGCAGGTTTTCAGCTAAGTTCACGGCTTAGGGTGGTTTGCGGCTGCGAACTGCTCTCAGCCGTGAACAGTTTTCGCCCCTTGAATGGTTTACAGACCTTGAAGGGTTTACTGCATGTTCTTGGTGTTCTTGGCAAGAATATGAAGGTTTGAAGGGTTTATGGTCGTGAGCTCAAGAATGAGGAGTGTTTGATTTGATTGTTTGATGCCCCAAAACAAGTTTTAAGGTGGTTTGGATGAATTTTATGATGATAAATGAGAGTGTTCTAGAGTTTTCGGCTGGGAGTTTTAGAGAGAGAAAGTAGTGTTTTTGGCCAGAAGTTTGAAAATGAGGGTAAGAACACACACACACACATACACACACATACACACACACACACACACATATATATATATATATATATATATATATATATATATAGGTTGGGTTCACTGACATAGATGGGTTCCTGGCCGTGATCGGGTTCACGGCCTTGAACACCATGCTGATCGAAATTTGTTGATTTTCGAAGGAAAAGCTCGGATTTTTCACGTGATTTTGGTTCCGACTCTTATATAAAATTTAATTATATAACTTAAATGGTTTTCCAAACCATTAGAATTTGACGGAACAAAATAAAATTCAAAATTTATTTAACGAAATCAGACTAATGTTAACGGAAAAAGGTTCGGGTTGCCACATCATCCCCTCGATAGAGGGAATTTCGTCCTGAAATTCTAACATAGAATAACAATCATGGACCTGGAAAAAGATGTTGTTACTTCTTTTGCATTGAATCTTCTTACTCCCAAGTGAAATTAGATCCCCACTTGGCATTCCATCGAACCTTCACTATCGGTATGCGACTTTGCTTTGTTCGTTTCAATTCCTGATCCATGATTTCGACTGGTTCTTCCACGAAATCAAGGTTCTCGCTGATCTCGATCTCATCAAGAGGGATCACAAGGGTTTCATCAGATAAACACTTTTTAATGTTCGATGCGTGGAAGACGGATGAATGTTGCTAAGCTCTTGCGGTAAACGAAGTTTGTATTTTACGGGACCGATCCTAGCGAGGATCTTAAATGGCCCACTGTATCTCGGATTCAGCTATCCATGCTTCCCAAAGTGTATCATGCCCTTCCAGGGTGAGACCTTCAACATAACACAGTCACCAACCTGGAACTCCAAGGGTTTTCGTCTTCAGTCAGCGTAGCTCTTTTGTCAATCCTTGGAGGCTTTCCGTCATTCTCAGATTTGCACGATCTTTTCGGTGGTTTCTCGAATGATTTTCGGGCCTATGAGGGTGTTGTCGAGGACTTGACCCTTAGCTAGCTACGTGTCACCCACCTCAGCCCAACACAGAGGAGATCTGCACTTACGGCCATAGAGGGCTTCAAATGCATAGCCTTGATACTGATATGATCGTTGTAGTTGTAGGAGAACTCGACCAAGGGAAAATGGGTGTCCCACGACTTGCCAAAGTCTATAATACATGCCCTCAACATGTCTTCCAATATCTGAATGGTCCTCTCACGCTGCCCATCGGTTTGTGGATGGTAAGATGTGCTCATATCCAGCTTAGTTCCAAGAGTCTTCTGCGGTGACTACCAAAATCTCGAGGTTAATCTGCTATCCTAATCGGAGATAATGGATACAGGCACACCATGCAGACAGACTATCTCTTGAATGTAGGTTCGCGCCAGTCTCTCCATCTTGAAGGTTTCTTTGATTGGCAGGAAGTGGGCGGATTTAGTTAATCTGTCAACAATTACCCAGATGTTATCGTATCCACTCGGAGTCTTAGGTAATTTAGTGATGAAATCCATCACAATTCATTCCCACTTATGCTTAGGTATTTATGGTTGTTGAAGTAGACCTGAGGGATTTTGATATTCCACCTTCACCTTGGCGCAATTCGGGCACTTGCCCACAAAGTTAGCAATCTCTGTTTTCATATTTGGCCACCAATAGTGATTTTTGAGATCTAGATACATCTTATCCGAACCTAGGTGAACGGAGTATGGAGTCCGGTGAACTTCGCTCATGACAACCTCTCTGTAACCGCCGAACTTTGGGGTCTAGATCCGGTTCATGAAATAGTAGACTTTGTGTCCCTTGATCTCTAAGTTCTTTTCCATTCCCCTTAAAGCTTCATCTAACATGTTCTTTGGTTCCAAGGCTTCCAGCTGTGCCTCTCTGATTTGAGGGGATAAGTGGGAATCGTTGGTCATAGTCAGTGCCTTCACTCTACGACCTGAGTACTCTTTCCAGATGAGGGCATTTGCTACCACATTGACCTTTCCTGGATGATAGCGAATCTCACACTTACAATCATTGAGTAGCTCTACCCATCTCCGTCGCCTCACGTTCAACTCCTTCTGATCGAAAATGTGTTGTAGGCTCTTATGGTCGGAGAAAAAAATGCACTTGGTTCCATAGAGATAATGTCTTAATATTTTTAATGCAAAGAAAACTGCTCCCAAATCCAGGTCATGAGTTGTATAATTGACTTCATGTGCTTTCAGCTGTCTCTAGGCATAAGCAATGACTTTTCCACTCTGTATGAGCACACAGCCTAGGCCTTCATTGGACGCATTGCAGTAGACAACTAAGTCCTCTGTCCCTTCTTGCAGAGACATGATAGGTGCGCTACATAAGGCCTGCTTCAATGTTTGAAATGCAGTGTCTTGATTTTCTCCCCAACTAAAGGGTACACCTTTCCGAGTTAGGGTGGTTAGAGGCTTAGCAATTCTAGACAAATTCTGGATAAATCTGCGATAGTAGCCAACAAGGCCAAAGAATTGACAGATTTATGTGGGCGTCTTTTGTGCTGACCAATTCTCAACCGCCTTGATTTTGGAAGGGTCCACGTGTATGCTTTCCTCGCTAACCACATGACTGAGGAAAGTTACCTTTCTGATCCAGAATTCACACTTAGAGAATTTTGCATATAATTTCTCCACCCGTAAAGTTTCTAGCAGTAGCCCCAAGTGTTGTGTATGATCTTCCTTTCTTCGAGAATAGACAAGTATATCATCAATGAATACTATCACAAACTTGTCTAGGTAGGTCTGGCACACCCGATTCATCAGATCCATGAATACCGCCAATGTGTTGGTTAGACCGAAGGGAATCACTACAAACTCGTAGTAACCATATCGAGTCTGAAATGTTGTCTTCTGAGTATCACCCTCATGGATTCGCAACTGATGGTACCTTGATCTTAGATCTATTTTTGAGAATCAACTGGCTCCCTGTAGTTGATTGAAGAGGTTGTCTATTCGGAGAAGAGTGTAACGATTCTTGATGGTGAGCTTATTTAGTTCACGATAATCTATACACATCCGGAAGGATCCATCCTTCTTTTCCACAAATAAGACCAAGGCTCCCTAGGGTGAGAAGCTCGGTCTAATGAATCCTTTGTTGAGCAGTTCATTAAGCTGGCTGGATAACTCTTGCATTTCTGTCGGTGATAGACGGTAAGGGGATTAGGTTATAGGGGTAGCTCCGGGGATTAAGTCCATTCAAAATTCGACTTGGCGTTCGGGAGGGATTTCGGGAAGATCCTGATGAAAGATGTTAGGAAAGTCGCAAACTTCGTGGATGCTCTCGAGATCTTTAACTTCCTGCTTTTCATTAACGACATGAGCTAGGAACGCTTGGCACTCTTTTCGCAGATATTTTTGGGCTTTGATGCATGATATGATACGAAGGTATTTACTGAGTTTATCACCATAAATGATGAGGGCTTCGCCATTAGGAAGATTGAGGCGAATGGATTTCTCGAAACAAAGGATATCAGCACGATGAAGACTTAACCAGTCCATGTCGATAATGACACCAAAGCTCTTAATTGAGACCAACATAAGATCGATGGGAAAGGAATAATCATTTAGGGTAAGGGTACAACATATGAATATGTCATTAGTGCTCTCTTTCTTACCGTTATCCTTCTCGATGGTAAATATTTCAGTTAGAGGTTGAGATTTATGCTTGAGTAGATTCTTGAATTCATGACTAACAAAACTTCTCTCCGCACCACTATCAAAAAGAATGCATACATAAGAGTTTTAACGTACCCGAAGCTATAGTGGGATCAGCGATAGCCTCCTCCTAGACCATAGCTAGCACTTTCCTCATGTTTCCAGCTGTTGATACCTTTGGGCAATTTCTCTTGAAGTGCCCGGTCTCATAACATCCATAACAGGCCTGACTCACTCCATCTCCATGATCCCGATTGGTTGGTTGGACTTGTGCCTTGCAAAAGCGAGCTATATGCCCCTTTTTGCCACAATTGTTCAACAAAATTTCACGGCACGGTCTGTGACAGTGGATGTTACACCTGTCACACCTTGGGAGAGTTCCAACATATCTAATGGCAGGTGCTTGAGTTGTAGGGGCCGTGGCAGGAGTAGTAGCGGCATGCAATGCGACTACTTGTTTCTTCTTGGAAGCCTCCTGCGGAGACTTTCCCTTGCGCTTATTCCAAAACTTATTCTTTCCACCATTCTCCTTGGGTGGTTCGTGGGCGGCTGGCACGGGATTCTGTTGATCTCCATGATCAATCAAAATTTGAGCCAACCATTTGGCACTATCAAACGTCAACGGATTTGCAGCCAGGACATTCCCCTGAGTTGGTGGTGTCAATCCCCATATGTATCTTTCTACTTTCTTGCTCTCCAGGGTGACCATTCCCGGGCAGAGAAGAGCAAGATCCCTGAATTTCTCAGCTTAGGTAGCAATTTTGGAGCCTTTCATCTTTAAGTTTCAAAGCTCCTCCTCTAGATTCTACGTCTCGCCTCGTGGGCAGTACTCAGTGAACATCCGTTCCTTTAGATCCTCCCAACTCATGGCATTATCTACCGGAAGAGTTAGAGATTTGAATTGGTCATTCCACCAAGTTAGTGCTTCGTTGGTGAAGGTGCACGCTGCAAACTTCACCTTGCTAGATTCGGGGCAAGCACATATCTCAAAGATCGACTCTGTCTTCTCAAACCATCGGGTCAGGGCAATGACAAGTCCAGTGCCATCATTAAGACCGCGGCTTAGCATTCAAAAAATCATTGTATGTACACTCCCAAGTGTGACCATGGATGTCACCGAGATTGGATGTAAGGGCACCACTACGCACCCCATTTGTACCGTTGTCGTTAATTTGGGACATTATAGTTGATGGGTTTTGAGCATTCTAACACTTCCTAAGTGTACATGCAACCCTAATAACCTTGGATCTATTTTTGTCTAATTATCATGCAAAGTTGTTTTTCCAAGGTTATGAACCTATCTAGCATACATGGGGTACAATTTTTCGTTGTATAAAAGATAGAACTACATACCTTGTTGTTGAAAGTGTTCCTTGAAACCTTGTGAGCCTAGCACCCCAAGTGTGATGCCTCAAATGCTTCACGCAACACGAAATGTTCTTGGAAAGACTTTTAAGAGATCACACACTTCTTAAAATCGGCCTAGCCCTCTTGTTTCATATGTATGACCGATTTTGGTGGAGAATGGGACTCTTATATAATGTTGACACATCTAGGGTTACACCATGTAAACCCTAATGTATCATGACTCTTCATTTCCATGACCCATGGGTTTGTAACTCCCATGGAGCATCCTATGGGTGGAACCCAACTTGATAATCCATGGAGACTCTTAGCCCACTATACAAGATATGGATGATTTACATAATCAACCTATATATTTAATTAGTTATCTTTTTGGTCACTTAATTAATTCTAAATTAATTCTTGATCAAACTAGTCAAATAATATTATTAATATATTAGAACTTATAATATATTAATAATCTCCAAGGGTTATTTCTCTCATTTAGTCTATCCAATTGCATGGTGCCATGCAACCCAAATGGACCATGCCGGGTCGGGTCAAGTACTTACCAGAAATAGTTATGGACTTAGACACCTTATCCAACAATAGTAGCCACGTCAGCTATCATAGCTGCATGGAAGACAGTTGGGTCGTACTGAGGAGGGGGCGACATTGGATCTGTTGGGGGATTGTTGGGTCTTCTCTTCGGAGGCATCTTATTCTAAAATAATCAAGAAGAAGAGAATGGTAAGTTCCCTAGATTTTAGAATGAAGTGATATGAAACAAAACATATCTCAACTTGATAGATAAAGTGTTCTACTAAGTGATATACAAAGAAAAGCTACCAGTACAAGTAAACTATCGCTAGAGAAGAAATAAGTAGCAAAACTTGGAATGAATCTCTACACCAAGTTCGACTCTAGATAAAATACTCCTATAGTAGTTTAAGTTGTATGTTCTATTCTATCGTTCCCTTATTGTATAACTTGGTATGTTTTAGGCTTATTGCAACACCACAATCACTCCCAAACACATGTTGGTCGTGTCTCAAATAAATATAGTTGATCATGCTATATTTATTCCAGACATGATTACATAACTATCCAGGTTTAACTGCAGTGTCCAACATCCAAATACTTTTGTTTTGTTCTACTTGCGATACTGCTTCTGGTATGTATATATACCTACATACTTCTTATAAAATACTTATATTTTAAAAAAGTATACTTTTAGTTCAGAGCACTTCAGCCCCTTAACGTTTATAGTTGTATACCATGTAAGGTTCGGTATACTTAGTTCACTATAAATAATAGCTCTGATACCAATCTGTTACACCCCCAAACCAGAATGGCGGAAACGTTCGGTGGTAGAGGACGTCATGTACAGCATCACAACAATTTCATCATAGCAATCAAAGTAAACACAACCATTACATTGAAATATAGATATTTACATCTGTTTGATACATAGTTTGTATACATCAAAAGTATAACAAAATCTAAAAAATGTGACCCTATTCGCTCCGTCTTCTGTAAAGCCTGCAGGAGTACCTGTATGTTGATTTCCTGGGAATACAAGCGATTTTGAAAGAGTATCAGCATAAAGCTGGTGAATTCATAAAAGTGTTTTTGTAATAAAAACTTGTCATTGAATCTGTGAAAATGTTTGTATGCTACCCACAAAAATCCAATATTTTCTAACATGTATGAGCTCCGAGCAAATCTTCTAGAGAGCGTACCCATCATTATTGTGTTTTATAAGAGTGTATAAAATGTTAGTCTGTATGTATGGTTACCACCAGCTGTATTGTATAATGTTGTTTTCAATGAAAACCCTTTGTATGAAAACCCTAGCTACCACCAGTAATGCATAGAATGTGCTTTTTGGAAACCCTGGTTACCACCAGTATGTATAGTAGTTTTATTCCATAAAATAAAACCATGTATTGTATCTCCTGGAATCCTTTAGTAATGTATAGTAGTCTTATTAATCAAAATAAAACTAATGAAGAATGAAATCCCGTAAAAAAAGGTTAGTTTATACTATTGTGAGTCGTATTACCATGCTTGATATGATTTATGACCTCTGTGATGTTCTTTGTGATGTTCTTCACGCATCAGATGGTATAATATTTGTCACCCCAGGCATTCCTGCCTAACTTTAGCTAGCAATTCAGGTGTGGGATTGTCAATCTCGAATAGATCTATTCACAAATCTCACGCTCTCCCTCCAGGAGACTCTGGTTACACTAAATGATAGGATTTAGTCTGTACCCCAAAGGGTACAATTGAATAAATGTCTCACAATCTTGGACTAACTAGTTTAAGTGTAGTTTGTATTGTTCTCTTGTATTTGAATCCTTTTTTATATCTTGTAGAGTAATAATAATTATACTTAAATAATTATTTGGTGTTGTACTCTTGAGTCCAAAAGTACTAATGTATATCATAAACTAGTTTTGCCAAAGTTTATATTTTGTTAATGTATAAGCTCTGAATTTGTAAAAATGTGTATTGAAATCCCAAACTATACCTATTATAGTTTGCATGTATGTTATGTACTTGGTTCATGTATTGATCTAAAAAGTATGCAATTGTGGTTGTAAGTTGAAACTTGTCTTATGCTCAGCATGTTACAAAAGGGATAAAATATCTAAATATTATATAAAATATGAAAAATCTTTTTGGTTCTATCCATTGCATATGTTTTAAACCTATTGAAATTCTTTCGTATAAGTTCACAAAGTCATTTGTGTTTGGCTTGTATTCCCCCCCCCCCTATGAAAACATTGAAAATAATAAAAGCATAGGGGTATGAACTCATGGTTGGTTGCATGAAGGTGTCAGACTATGAAACTGGAATGAAGACTCTCAAGTTGTTGTATGCAGAATTAACGGAATCCTAATAATAATTAAACACATATACACGTATTATTAGCGAAACCATTAATTATAGTGTTGGAAAACACTTTCTTTTATTTTAGGAATGTTACTAGGACTCGATCGAATCGGAAAAGCGGGTTTTCAGCTAAGTTCACTGCTTAGGGTGGTTTGCGGTCGTGAATAGTTTTCGCCTCTTGAATGGTTTACGACCCTTGAAGGGTTTACTACCTGTTCTTGGTGTTCTTGGAGAAAATGTGAAGGTTTGAAGGGTTTATGGCAGTGAACTCAAGAATGAGGTGTGTTTGATTTGATTGTTTGATGCCCCAAAACAAGTTCTAAGGTGGTTTGGATGAATTTTCGGATGATAAATGAGAGTGTTCTAGAGTTTTCGACTGGGAGTTTTAGAGAGAGAAAGTAGTGTTTTCGGCTAGAAGTTTGAAAATGAGGCTAAGAACACACACACACATACACACACAGACACACACACACACACACACACACACATATATATATATATATATATATATATATATATATATATATATATATATTGATCGAATTTTGCTGATTTTCAAAGGAAAAGCTCGGATTTTCGCGTGATTTTGGTTCCGAATCTTATATAAAATTTAAATATATAACTTAAATGGTTTTCCAAACCATAAGAACTTGACGGAACAAAATAAAATTCAAAATTTATTTAACGAAATCAGGCTAACGTTAACGAAAAAAGGCTCGGGTTGCCACAAGGTGAGACAATCACCTTAATGTCATTCGACAAAATATCCCAATATCTTTTGGAAGAAGCTAAAAGAAAAACCATGTGGACCTGGAGTTTTAGACGACCCACAATCCCAAACCGCCCTTTTAATCTCATCACGAGAAAAATGAGTAATAAGAAACCGATCCAATGCTCGAAAAGAGTACGAAAATAGCTCAACTTGGTCTTAAGACGTCTACTCTTTTCCTTTCAAAAAGGGATTGATAAAAATCATGAAACATGTCCTTAACAAGCATCGACTCATCAATCCACAATCTATCCGCATAACACCACGAATGGCAAGTAGTCGTATCTTACGATTAATAATGCCATATAAAAACTAGAATTCTCATCACCCTCAACACCCCCATTGAATCTTCGTATTTTTCATTAGATGAATTTGTGTAAGATACTGAATATCTGATAATTCTTTTACAAGAGTGATTCTTTCTTCTCGCAACAGATCCAAGCCATCAATCTCCATAAGACGTTGATCAAGAGATTCTATCTTCTCTTGAATCTCAGATCTCTTACCAAGCATCCGAGCCCTAGCAGAAGAGTTCTAGGCCCTCAAATTAGATTTAAGATGTTTGAATTTCTTCTTAAATCTAATCTAAGGATTAGGATGATTAGAAGCCCTGACTAAATGACTCGAATAATCCTTGACCACTTCTTCAAAACCCTCCATCTCCATCCAAAAATTAAATAATCAAAAAGGAGTACGACCATAATCGACAACATGCTCCACCATGAGGATAGGTCGATGATCTGGGATATTCTTCTCCAGCACCATACTTAATAAATGTAGAAAAGAACTAAGAATACCATCTAAAACCAACATTTGACCTAGCTTGCTAAATTTTGATCCTCATTTGTCACTCCAAGTAAATCTAGAGCCCCCCAAAGGCAATTCAATCAAGTCCGCCTCATCAATGAATTGATTGAAAAACCTTGTTGTATTTGCATGAAAAATAGATCCCATTCTCTCTGAATCATCATGAATTTTATTAAAGTCTCCCATCAAAATAGATTCCCTTGAGAAAGAAACAATTAGTTGTAAAAGGTTGATCCATGATTGTCTCTTACACTCTACATCTTGCAGGTCATAGATAGAGATAAGCATCATATCTAAACCAGACAGCACCCAAATAACGTCAAGTACTAAAAACCACTCAGATAATAACCCTTTTTGATAAAATCGATATGGGTTCCAAATAACCAAAGTTCTTCTTGAAGCTCCTCGGTATGAGAAAAATTAGTTTTTCCCCAATACGAGCATACCGCACCCAAGACTAAATATTCCATCTTCATTTATTGAATTGCTAAAAAGTTAACCTTATGTTTATGATGCGAGTTTTTCACCCAACCCATTTGTAACACCCGGTTTTGAAAGTCTTCGATTGTGTCTTCGGAGACCAAGTATATAAGTGTAATCTGACGATTCGGTCTATTATGGGTCTCGGGTCTTACTCGGAAGGTTATAGGGCTCGGGTGTGGATCTGGGAATGTAGGGTTTCTCATCACCTTTTCATGGATATGAAGTTTGTTGCAAACAAACTTAGAATGAAGAAGTTATAGTAATTTGAAGTTGTTGGCATAATTGGTCCCTGAATGGAAAAGCTAGCATTTCAGCCCATGCATGCAAAGTGGCGGCCAGGTGAGTACGCTCAGCGTAATCTGGGGTACGCCCAATGTAGTTATTTTGTGATTTGATATGTTTATGGAACCAAGTCCAGCCCATTATTTTATTATGGTATATATGTTATTCATTTTGTGATTTGATATGCTATGTGATTGTGTGTTATTGCATGGAAGACCCCGGGGGATCCCGTGGCATTGGATGTAAGACCATGTGGGGTAGCCCATGGTATTCCTAGGTAAAGACCATATGGGGTAGCCCATGACATAATGGTGTAAGACCCTGGGGGATCCTAAGACATCCTTACAGGTTTATTTGTGTTATGTGTAGGTATTTCTGTGATATATGATATGTTTATGTGATATGTATTATGCTAGTTGTCTTTGTGATACTTGCATGGAAGACCCCGGGGGGAGCCCGTGGCAATTAGATATAAGACGATGTGGGGTAGCCCATGGTATTCTCAGGTTAAGACCATGTGGGGTAGCCCATGACACATTGGTGTACGACCCTGGGGGGAGCCCACGACATCCTTACAGGTTTTTAGATTCATGGATTATGTGTTATATGTAGCTTTTATAGCTAGCAGGAAAATGTGATACAAGTAGCTTTTTTAGCAGCAAGATATGTGATATATGGTTTGTGTGTATGTTATGGTCTAGAAAAATCACTAAGCTTCGTGCTTACAGGTTTTGTTTATGGTTTCAGGTATCATCGTTTTGGATAGGAAGGGCTCGGATTGATCGCAGTGCACACTCCTATGATTTCCGCAATGAATGGTTTTGGGATGAACTCTGATAAACATTTTAATTAATGATGATTTGAATTGTTTAGAATAAATGGCATCAATGTTTTAACTATATTAAAAATGATTTTTTTACCCTTGATTTTTGGGTCGTTACAAGTTGGTATCAGAGCCTTGGTTTGAGGGATTCAGACATACTTTCGAGTGTGTTTGGACTCAGACTGAGGATCTGTAAAGTTTTTAAAAAGAAAAATGTTTTAAGTAAAGAATTTCTAAGAAAATAAAGGGTGTGGTGTATGCAATCAGCTAAGCTCGAGTATATTTCCCCATAATACCTATATTTGTTACCTGTTATGATTTTATTATGAACCTGTGAATCGTATGCTAGTTAGGGCTACAGGAGATACCTATATATGTTGTATGAGCTGATAGATTTGCATGCTATTGCTAAGGAGTCAGCAATAGGTTGGCCTGATATGGGGTGCTTGTAGCCAAGAGGATATTGGATGTCATGCTGGAATGAGAATGATAATTGGTATTTGTAACTGCAATGTGTATGTTTTGAAAATTGTATATGGTTAGGATCTTATAGCCTTAGAATAGCTGATTTAACCTTATTTCATGTGGTCTTAGGGTAGAGTCTATTATTTGACAGTTTATTAGATCATGGTCTGTGTATAATTTGCATGCATAAGGCAGCCGACTGTGAGGATGGAAGGATGTGGACAGCATGAGTCGAAACATGTGTGCATAATGTTCTATGATAGTTCTTTGGATCGTAATGCTACTGCACGAATGTTGCTTTCTTTGTGCTTCGTGGAACTCTTGAGTGATGGGAGTCAGCTACTAAGAGGATATGACGATATCCAGGAGGTGGATGGTTGGCATCATGGGGAGTCCTCAGCAGCTGATGGCAGGGCGAGGTTGGGAACCTAGGAAAGCCTAGGATATGCTCCAGTGAACTTAGTTGGATAGTTCGATGAAGTTGGGAACCTAGGGGAGCCTAGGAGGTGCTACTGTATAGATCGTTTTGATGTTTAGCAAACATTTAGTATACCGGTGAGGTAAGTGACTTAGAGGATTCAGGAGGATTGCTGAGGAAAGTATGGATAGGTGTGGAAGGTAGTATTGGGACCGTACTACTGAAAGCACATGATCCATACTCGAACCGGTGAGAGTCTTTGAGAATATATGAAGCTTATGGGAAGGAGAATTCTTGGTTATGTCTTGATCATGGGAATACCTGCTTTGTAAAATGAGGATGAGCATGCAGGGATGGGACAGGGTTTGGTCCCAACTCCGGTGGTGAGCTAGTTAGTGGAAGGACTGCTAGGATTTCAAATTCGCCTCATCTCTTGTATCAGGCGGCAAGGGTTGATTGTGCGATCTATTTCACATTCGGGCATGGAGACCAAGTCTCAGGGATAGTTTGACGCCCAGTTTAGAGCAGAGATTGCTCCAGATATTGCAGTATAGTCTTGACAATTGAGCTAATAAGTGGATCTGGGTGCGGGACCCTAAATGATATAGATCTTAGAGTCGAGGATGGAAGATTGATTAGGACTACCTTATGAGAGAGGTTCGGGTCAGGCGAATTTATTGGAAGAGTTTGGATCAGCTTTTAAGAGGCCAGAAGGGTCGGATCCAGTACAACGCTTGCAGAAACTGTGTGATGAAGTTTCGTTCCAAGGGTTTGGACTGTCATCGCGATCAGAAGGAGGTGCTACATTATGTTCTCAGGGTGGTCAGGGTACCATAGGAGGAGGTGGTCAGGAACCCTTCAGATGTTCGTGGATATGCTATCTTCGGCCATTTTCAGTGGATACCGGGTATTCGTATCGCTTGGGGAATTGTGATGAGTTGTATCTCGGTTTGGTTTTCTCATATTGTGTGACGCCCGTAGATCCGGGCTAGTCAATTTAGAGATAATAGGGGTCGAAAACGACTTTTTGACAAAAAATTATTTAGAATAAATAATTTAAACCAAGTTGTGGAATATGTCTCAAGGGTTCCGTACATATAAAGAGCGCCGAAATCCGAGTTATAACGAAGAAGTTATGACCTGTCTAAGTTTCGCGATAGAACCGACGCGACACCGAGGACACGTAAATACTGAATTTATGATAGAGCGAATTTTAGACTTAGTGATCTAAATGAAAGTCATAGAATATGTTAACCTGAGAGCGTCCATAAAAAGAACGCCCAAATCTGACTTCGTATGAGGAAGTTTTGATTTTTCTAAGATTTGGCTTAGCAGTGCACGGCCCGAAACTTGAATTTTAGTTTGAGCGGTTTTTGGCTTCCGCGACCTAAACGAGAGTTGAAGATCTCATTAATAGGAACTCAACGGTTAAAAGACAGACGAAAATGTAATCTGTATGAAGGAGTTTCGAAATTTTCACGGTCATTTAACAGTCTAATATTCTCGTACTGTTAAATTTAAGATCGGTTGAGAATTAGCCGACGGAGTCAAAATGAAAGTTGTAGATCATATCTTTACCTATGCGTGGATATAAAGAATGTAAAAAACGGAGCTCATATGTGAAATTTACGGATTTTAGAAGTCGAAAGTGTGCTGTGCGAAAATGGGTGACGTGGCACAATCTTGGCCATTGCTTTCTCCCCAAGTCTTGCCACCAGATGGTGACATGTGGCACCAAGTTCAGCCATATTTCACCCTATAATAAGAACCTCTCCCACCCTCATTTTCGTCACACCTTTCTCATTCTTTATTCTATTTACACTCTCTTTAGAACCTCTCTCTAGCCCCGAAAGCGCCCCCCCCCCCGGAAAGCCTAGGGAACCTCCCCAACACAAGGCGGAATCCCCGGAGTGCTCGATGGCTCTGAGAAGAAGAGCTTTTCGGCTTGGGAACGCTGCTCCAAGAAAAGCCCGGTTTACTATAAAACCCTATGTACGTGAGCTACGCCTACACTATTTTTAATATAGCTTTTATTTAATTATAGTAACATTATTAGAAACTTATAATAATTATTTGGGCTATTATTATGGGTTATATAAGTATTGTTTAACGCTTATATAATAGTAATAATAGCTAGACTATTAATTACTCTTGACGAATAATAGACTAAACTCTAGTGGTAATAATACTAGGTTTCTTCGTAGGAAAATATTTTTAAGAAGCGAAGCACTGTCTGAGTTTGGAATCATCACTTTAACATGTGAGTGCATAGTTATTTTCAACTTACACATAGATATGAAGTATTTTATATAAATTACATGTCATGTGTGCATATTATCTGGATACTTGTTGTCTATGCTGGATGAATGATTTTATAAATGTTTTAAATGATTTAAACTATATATTTATTTTATATCTACAAATATGTTGGGATAAAACATGGGTAGATGAAATAGTTGATGTGTTATGAAATAAAATGATGAGAGATAGGTGATGATAATTAGGTGAGGATAGATAGGTGATGATGAATCAGTGATGTAGGATGAAAGATACTATAACCTTGTCTGGAAATTTGGAGATGTAGTCATCTACCATAGTATAGATGGCGACCGCGAACTATTATAGACAACCCGGTTGAAATACTAGCAGGCTCATAACCTGTAGGTGATGAATTACTAGTTCAGGCGATGTTGTAACTACGTGTTCATGAGATGATACTTTGACCCCTTACTATGAATTACGAGTTCAGGCGATGTTGTAACTACGTATTCATGCGATGATACCCTAACCCTTATTGGGCACGTATTGGGGGAGTAATCGCTGAATCAATATTGTCTATGCGATGTAGGCGATGATCCTTAGGGAGAGTCCTTAGGAAGAAACATATAAGGAAATACGATGTAAGGAGATGAGAGGTAAATATGATGTAGGAGACGACCCTTAGGATAAATCCTTAGGGAAGGTACTTAGGAACAAATAAGACAATGGGGATGGGTAATTAGGTTAATTGTTTGATGATTAAACATAATAAGTATATTATTGTGGGTTCAAAACCCTATGTACTCGCCATGTTTCCCAACCTGACCCACTCAGTTTACTTGTATCACAGGTGACGAGGTGAAGTTACATTACACTGAGAGATTAAGGAGATATAGATCACTAGTATAAATGAATGTAAGTTCTGTGCTTATGGTTCTGTATTGACGATGACCCCAAATGTTTTAAAATGAATAAAAATACATTTCTTCGAAAATGCTTTGATAATGAAATTATCATGTTTTTCTTGGAACAAATTCTGCAACGTTTTTATTAAAAGAGATACTCTGATTTTTATAAAGCATAAACAAAATCGGTCTTTTCTGTCCGTGAAAATGGGGATTGCACAGTTCGTATAAGGGCATTAGTTTAAGCGAACTTGGAATTTGTAGGATTTCTAGACTTAAACTTAGAATGCTAAGCAATGACTGTGAGATGTGAGCACTAGCTTATTTTAGGAATTGTGCCTAAAAAGGCTTTTATGAGCTAAATGCTTTGTGCCTGATATGTTGTTGTTTGTTCGGATCTATGGTCTACTGCCGACCGGATTTGGAAACTTTATGTGTTCAGGTTTCTAAACATTTAATTACGGTATTAGAACTAGCATATAACTTTTCGGAGAGATAAAGGGATTATACGTCAATCATAGATAAAATCTTTCCTATCCTAGTTCTCGTCATTACACACTGACCGTATGATTTGGTGTATAGATCGAAATGACAAGAACCCGAAGTGGAGTCGGGAGTGCGAATGGAAATAAAAATCAACAACCCCCAGTGATTGAACAAATACTTGTTGTAGTAACCGCACCCGAACCAATCACCATGGTCGGGATACAAGCGATGATCCAAATGATGTTGGATCGTCAAATGGAGGAAACAAGGTGTTTACTTCAACAAAATCGAGAGGAACTCACAATGCCTATTGAACTACCCGAGCTGAATGATGGGCAGTTAGAAGGAGGGAACTACAGGGGAACGGTTGGTCAACACAACCCACTGAAGTTAGACGAAACAATTAGGATGGAGGAAATGACGAACGTGGATGAAAGTACAAGGATTTTATGGCATCAAAACCCCCGAGTCTTTCTGGAAGCCCATCACTGGTGGAAGTTATGGATTAGATCTCCGAGATGGAGACAATGTTTGAGAGTTGCGAGTGTAGCAACAAACAAAAGACCGCCATTGCGGTCCCTATGTTAAAGTCTGGAGTACTGAGCTGGTGAAAGCTACTAGCTAACACGATGTCCAAGGGAGAAGCAAGCAAGATGTCGTGGGAAGAATTCCTAGTGCAATTAAAGATGCAGTACTGCTCTGAGCAGGATCTTTTGGAGATCAAAAATGAATTCCAGAATCTGAAGAAAGGTAGGATGAGTGTCACCGATTATGCTGCAAGTTTTTCGGAGAAGATGAAGCCCGTTCCTTATCTAGTTCCAACTGAGCTCTCCAAGGTCAACAAGTTTGCCCATGGATTACCAGCGGACTTTGTGTCAAACCCCAAAACCAGAAAGGCGGAAACGTTCTGGGGTGGAGGACGTCATATCAAGTATCACAACATATGTAGTATAGTAATCAAAGCATAACAAGCATTGCATTAATTGTAATAATTTTACATAAGTTACATTTCATAGCAACAACAAAGTAAATACATAACATACATAGATGCAGCTTGTTTCCAGGCTGACTTCGCAAAAACTCCCAAGATGTACCTGACTATCGTTGACCTGCGAATACAAGTTATTTTGGAAGCGAGTATCAGCATTTTTACATGTTGGCGAGTTCATAAGTGTTTAATTACATTTGTATAAATACAAATTTTTATTCAAAATAACCTCATGAAAGATGGTAGTTTAGAATATACAGAGTATTAAAATTCTTTCCAGAAAATCCTATATTTTCTAAATAAAAGTAGTTTTCTACCAAGACCCAATTGTTTTGTGTTTAAACCAAGGAGTATCTCTATTAAAAGCAGTCTTCTACCAAGACCCGACGGTTTTATGTTTAAGGATTAATTTCCCCAAAAGTACTGTCATTATCAAAATATAGTTTTTTACTTTAAAGGGATTGTGAGAAAAGTCACAAGTAAAAATAGTAGGGAAAAATAATATTTTACCTCAGCAGAAACACTGCTGGCTAAAAGTTAATAAAATCTAGACTCCAGGCAGGACACCTCGCAAAGCTTAAAGGTAAATAAATCATAGACTTCAGGTGGGACGCCTTGCAAAGTCTAAAAAGGTAAATAAATACATAGACTCCAGGAAAGCATCGAATGGTCAATACACCTGGCTCAGTCTAAAGGAGAATAATACATAGACTCCAGGAGGGTATCGAATGAAAAACACGCCTGGCATAGTCTTAAATAGAATAAAACATAGACACCAGGAGGGTATCGAATGAACAATACGCCTGGCTCAGTCCAAAAGAGAGATAAAAGGGTTGAATATTAACTCGTACGTAACCATGCTGATTGACGGTCGAATCCTTGATGACCCTCCAGGTCACGCGTAGAGTTAGTAACATTATCTCATCCATAGGCCTTACCGGCTCGGACTGTAGCTAGCAGTCAGGATGCGGGAGTGTCTGTCTCGTATAGATCTATACACATGATGTCCTCACTCCCTACAGGAGACTCTGGTTATACGATGATGGCACTATGAAGCGTCGTATCGTGGAATAGTGTGTCACATTCTATTCAAAGTATTATAATAATAGTATAGACTCACGAATGAACTGACTTTTATGGAATTCTTCGTACTATAAAGAGTAAATAGAACCTCCTAGCTATTCCTATAATAGTTATTAATGTTTCTGGTATAAGAGAAATGAATGGAAGGATGCCTTTGCTACCCAAAGGAAACGAACTGGTTGATGGAAACCTTTATGACTATATATGTATACGTGATATATAACTAATAATTAAATGACCTTCGGACGGATAACCGATATCCACCAGACCACATCCTAACAAGGAAAAGGAAATAAGGTGAGCTAGCCGTTCTAATTCCTTTAAACATTATTTATATAACTATACAAATATAGGCATGCATTTAACGATATAATAACATAGAAGAAAACTTTGGTAAATCCATTTGGAAAATCTTTACAAATAAGAATTTACGACTTGATGTCAATTTATAAAACAACCTTTGAAAACCTTTAGAAAACCCTTGAAATACTTTTAATAATCTAAAAGATAAATTCATACTTTAAACAAGATTTGAAAACGAGATTGGAAAACCTTTTGCTGGATGAAGCAGTTTAACATGTAAAAATCCATTTGCTATACAGTTATTAATCACATTTGATGGATATAATAACTCTACAGTTCAGCTTGTATTCCCCCCCCCCATAAAAGCATTTAGAATCATTTAAAAAGGTTAATTCAGGGGTATGAACTCACCTGACGTGGGTGATCCGGATGAACGGACGATATAGGATGCTAAGTGTCAAGTGAGGACTTGACCACACACGCGAATCCTATTTAACATGTAATGATACATTAAAGTATCTAATTAGTCATTTAACAACCAATTATGCAATTATAAATAGAGTATGGCCTCACATTGGAGTTTACTCCTCAAATTGTGGCCCTCAGGGGTGTTTACGGTTCCTAGACCATAAACCCCATGAGTTTATGGCTGTAAACTCATGGTAGTGGTGCCATGGGGTGTTTAAAGTTCTTATCTCACTCAAGGACTTATGCTAGACTCGAATCAAGGGCTTAGGAAGTGATTAGGGCTCAAAACATACACTTTTTTGGAGTTTACGGTTCTTGGACCACTCCCTTGGGAGTTTACGGCCATAAACACATGAGTTTATGGTCGTAAACTCATGTTAGTCCATTTCTCTTGTGCTTTGGTGGTTCTAGCCTATGCATGCAATGTTCTAGTCACTTATACAAGCATTGGAAGGTGTTAAGGACACTTAAACCCCCTTAGAAGGTGTTTACGTTTTTGGGAGACCTTCCCAAATCGTAAACTCATCTTTGTCCCTTCATTTCATGTTCTTGGGGTCCCTAGTTCATGCAATTAAGGTTCTACTCATTACACAACCATTAGAAGACATTAAGGGGCATCTAAACACCTTTTGGAGGTGTTTACGGTTTTGGGATGGCCTCCCCAAAACCGTAAACACATATAATCATGGGGATTTGATGATTTTTGAGTGTTAAACTCATCAAGGAGGGGATATATGCTAGTTTTCAAGGCTTAGGATGAACCAAGGCACACTTTGGCACCCATTTAAGGGTTTACGGTCCAAGAACACGTTGGACCGTAAACACCTTGTTCTTGGTGTTTCTTGGATGATTTCATGTGTAAAAAATTTCCCATTAAGCGCACAACTAGGGTAAGTGTACTTATGTTCTAGGAGCTTGGATGATCGTTTTTGGCGGATTTGACGGGATGAATTTATGATAGTTGAGAGAGAATACTTGGGTGTTCTTGAGGTGGAAGTTGGAAAAATGAGAGAAAATGACCAAGTGTCATATTTATGCTCCTGGGGGGTTTCCGGTCAAAAACTCCAAATTGTTGGAGTTTCGCGACTTACGTGATATATGGCAAAATCTAAAGTATACATTCGTATTTTTTAATCGTTTGACGAATATTATTTAAAATATTCAAACGAGATTAAATCCGGCCAAAAATATTTTGAGACAAATTTGGCTAATTTTGAAGTGCGACAAAACAATTGGAAATTTCGAGTTGTCACATCATTCCCACGTTATAGGGAATTTCTTCCCGAAATTATAGTTTAGGCAACGAAGTAGGCATGAACAATTGAGCAGTGAGATGAGGGTACTTCCTATTCGGTTAGTCCTCGCGCTCCCAAGTGAACTCCGGTCTTTGCTTGGCGTTCCAGCGAACCTTCACTAACAGGATGCAGATTCGTTTCGTTCGCTTGGCCTCTTGGTCCATGATTTTTATAGGTTCTTTTACGAAGTTTGGGTTTTCAATGATTTCTATCTCGGCGAGTGGGATTATATGGGTCACGTCGGACAAGCACTTTGTCCACATTGGGGACGTAAATAGATTAAAGTGAAATTTGTGGGATTCCAAAAGTAGTCGAGGTCTGACGAGGGTTGGACCAATTCTTATAAACAATCTCTGATGGTCCTAAGCTCTCGGAAGGATAGGGCTTTTCAGTATTTAAAACATAAGGTACTTCTATGGTGAGATCATCACTGGCGTGATCGCCATTTTGAAGTTCCAAGAGTTCTCTTTTACTGAGGACGTAGTTCCCGGGTTGGTTCTTAGAAGGCTCATATCGTCTCCGGATTCGCATTTCCTACAGATGGGCTTTCGGAGGTTTTCTAGATCATCGGATCTATTGGCTACACATTGGCATCTATTGGTTACGGGACATCTATCTCGATTTAGTGCAAAAATGGACATGTAGTTTTGATTCTCGAGGTGTTTCTATCGGAAACTCTCAAGGTCAATGAGATCGGGTTTTACCAGACGATGTTTAGAAGGTTTTAATTTTCATCATCGTCTATCAGATGCTTTCACAGTATGACTCCTAATTGGAAAGAATCATTCTCTTACTCACTTCGCTGTTTCATGGATATCAGTCTCTGATCAGGGCTAACTTAGCCCTTTGAGATTTTCCGAAATGCTGGGCTATTTCAGGGGGGTTCTACTATCTCTTTAGGGATAGTATTCTTTGGAACACCAAGTGGCCCTACGAATCTCTAAGACATGCCCTATTTTCTAAGGTGTCGGTTCCTTTCAGTTTGGGGAAAGTGCGCGTTCTTGTATAACCCATCGACTAACACCTAGACTGGTGTCGAGAATATAATCTCTTCGCGATCTGGGTTATAAGGTTTAACGCAACATAGCATTTTACTTTATTCAAGTATTCTTGGTTGCGAAGGTTATCATGTGGTTCTTGGCATTCTAGTGTTCACTTCGGAGAATGCAGTCTATTGTCTACAGGGCGACGGTGACTTCTTTCTCGCATGAGGAAGGTGGTGTGTCCTAGGCACTACTCGTCTGTAACGGGATGGACGAAGTGCCTGAGCAGTACGAGTATTTTTTGCAGCTACTCTTCCGGGGTTTCAGAGTTTCCTCGATCTAGATTAAATATAGAGAGTACAGGGTTCCGTCACTCGGAACTTCTAATTTCCTCATTCACTTTTCTCAGAGTTTAACCTATCACAGCTTCCAGGTTTTCGGGATCTCTGTTGAGATGCTTAATTCGTGGGATTAAGCGCGAATGGATGGTTGTAGTCCATGTCCTTGAATCTTATGACTTGAGTTACTTTCCTAACCGAGGGTGTTAGCTACTATGTTGGCCTGACCGAGATGACAACAAATTTCGGATTTGTGGTCATTTTATTAGCTCAACCCGCAGTGGTTCTATTCACTCCGGTTCCTATTCTATGGGATAGGATGAAGGGTTTTACTATAAGGTTCGTGGTATAGCTCATACTTGGCTTAATCACTAATACCTGGTGTATGCAAGCCGTATATAATTGAGATCGACGGGATGTTCAGTTGTGCGACCCCACCCCAAACCCACAACCCAACGAGGAACAGGGAGTGGGGAGGAAGCACACATCATAAATCTTATTGCTCTGAATTATATACCACTCTAATTCATACACCCATTAGCAGTATGTTAATCCCATGAGTTCTTTCTCTTGATTCATGAACTTGGTTGCGTGGTGCTACTGGTCTTTCTGGGGAATCCACTGAGTAGGTTTCGGGTAGTTATCGTCTTCTGGAATATTTGCAGTGCCTTTCGCTTCTGGTCCTACATGTCTAAGGAGGGGTTGGTTAACAACGCGCGGTACCCTTCTCCCGGGGTACTTCGGAAGGTTTGGATAAGAGACACGAATGATGGTTCACATTAGGTTTTGTTATTAGTTATGGAAGAATCTTTATTTGACGCATAGGCTATGGTGAAAGTTCTCTTTACACAACACTAGGAATTTTCACATGGTCGCACCAAGTCGAACCATGATTGACGGCAGTGTCAATTTTCATTAACATTGACATGCTATGGGATAATGATCAATAGGCCCATGTGCTGAACAGGGCACACAAGTTCTTAGCGTCTCGGGTTTTGTCCATGGTATCACTATCGCAGATACTTGGACCGATAGAATCGACGCGGACTATAGGGGTCCTGATGTTTCGGAATAATGTACTTTTCTTGAATGGATTTCCTACGAGGCCTCTCTATAATCGCGTGGTATACACTAGTCATGTATAATTAAGGTGGAAAGGACTATTGAATGAGCAACTCCGCCCTAAATCCACAACAGTGCAACTTTTAACAGAGTTTCAGTACTAGATTTACTACTAGATTAATGTTGTGAACTAGGTATACTACAAAAGGCAAGTATACGCAGTACGAGGGTCCCTTTACTGACAGGACCTCGCAAAAGATGAGACTCTGGTTGCACTATTTTAAAACAATTTACAAGTCCGATACAACAAACGCTTTAGATACTTTAACGAGGGTCTGGAGTAGTTTCTCCTGCAGCGGTGATCCTTAGTATCTTCCTGTCTGCATTGGAGTTCTTTATTATTAGACAGTCCTTTTTGAGGTGTCCCATCTCGCCGCATTAGTGATATGTCTGGTTCGTACTAGTATTGGTGGTGGGAGTGACGTGGACACGGGTACCCTCCTCGTTCCTCCACTTTGAAAATTTCCTTTTAAAGAGTCCAGATTTATCACCACCTTTGTGTATAGGGTTGGTCCTGATGCCAGGGACTTGTGAAATGGGTCGTGCCGGTGCTGAAGGGGCGTGGGTTGCCACTTGCTGTTGTTGCACGGCAAGTCTTTGGAGTCGTTGGCGCTCTTTTCGAGCTTGGCGATTTCGTTTCCTCCTCTCGGTTTTGCAAATTTGCGTGTCCGTGACTATTGCCATTCATTGGCTTCCTGGATCGGTACAACGATCGGAATTTTCAATTCCTTTTCCAGTTGTGATTGCATTGCTAGCGTTGAGGTTTGCAAGGACAACTGTCACTGCAGCTGTTACATCGGCTTGGAAGGTGGCGGCGTCGATATGAAGGATAGGGGCTTGGTTGTTCGGCTGACTATTTCCAGATGACGACATGATTCTACAACACGAAAGACAAGGGGTTCGTGAGTGACCGAGGTTGTGATGGGTTTTATAAAAACAATCCTATGTGTGCATGCAACCCTAGAGTTGGATCTATGTTTTCACTATTAGTTATATAACTTTATGAACACAAAAAGAAACCTGGCATGCTACTATTATTTTCAAAATTCATATATAAAAATAGAATACATACCTTTTGTTGTTATATAGCAATAAAAACTAGTTCCTTGAATTTCCTTAGCTCTTGAAAGCAAGTACCACAAGTGTAGTACCTCTAATGGCTCACAAACACACTAGGTGAAAGGATGAATATGGGAGAGAGGAGAGAAGGGTATCTTGCCCTAGATTTCGTCCCTTCTAGGGTTTCCCAAGGCTTGTACCAAATCTTAGTGCCTTAGGGTGCTATTTATACTTAAGGCTAACTAGGGTTTCAAGGTGTAAACCCTAATCCCTTAGCTTAGGGCCTAAGCAAGTCCATGGACTCCTTTCCTTAAGCCCTTGGACGAAAACTCCTAGATCCTTCTAGGATTTTTGTTCAAGCCTTAATAAAGGTGATCCAATGGCCCAAAACCTCAACTATTGAATAATTACAAAATAGCCCCTGTACTTTTAATTAATTCCTTTTATCCCGAAATTAATTCCTAATTAATTTCTGATTAAATACTAATTAATAATATGATTCCAAATTAATATATTATTCATATAATATATTAAAAAAATTATATTTATACTCCAATTTATTATTCTTAACAATAAACAAGCCTCTCTCCTCAACAATCATCCTGTCTAGTCACCAGTGTGAAGGCAACCCAAAAGGACCATGCACAAACGGGTCAATTACATACCAAAATAGTTATGGACTTAGACACTAATCCAAAAGTCTCCCACTTGGATAATTCTAATAATTACTCTGCGTATAACCTCAGATCCTGATTAGCAATCGTCGCTTTCAAAAGCCGCTGTCAACTCTGATCTTATCAGAAGCGTGTCCTTTAGATAAGGGATCATATATTCCTCCATTCTTGATATCGTATAGACATGAGACATGGATTGAAATCATTCTCTCAGTCTATGTGTTGTTTCCCGATTTCCGATTTATGACGACTGAAAACAAACTACAATTGAACACATCAAATTAGTCTCGGCTTGGCCAAGCGCTTAGGGTGTCATCACTAAATCATCGAGGGGCCCACATATATCGCTTTCATCCTACTTTGGATAAAAGGAACGAATAAAATTTGATTCAATGCTTGCTTGTACTCACTTACCGAATCACACACAACAATATGTTTTATAACACCAAGTTACTGGTGCGTTTACATATTATCATTGTGTAACCGACTCGCAAGATACAACTCACACATCTCGGTTTCAAGAATATAAGATGTTATCATCTCACCAATCACTCGTGATAAAATCCATGAAGTGATCCAAGTGAGCGTGGGTTTAATCCAATGCTCAAATTATATTCAAAAGCACTCATGAACGTTGCAACAAACATTTGCTTATGTCTAATACACTTTAGACAGTCCACACACCAATTCACGACAGTCTTCATTCATACCTACTTCCAACATATGAACGACTGTGGTCCGTTCGAATAATTTGATTGTTCCGAACCAATTTAATTATTCAGGAAGTCAACACATGCAAAGTGAAACACAAGAATAATACTAATCCCATATGGCCCCAAACTCTGGGTATAAATAAAACATTTTATTTAATCACCATATTGATTACTCATTATTTGTTGTTTCGGGTAATCAACTTCTTACTTGAATTATTACTACACTTGTCCCATGCTCTCAGCATGCACACAATGTTTACCTATGGTCCTTACTTTGTGAAATAGATCAAATGAACACATTTCCAATCATACTCATTTCACAATCCTTATCAAATTCTTGCCACTTATAGAATATGCTAGATTCTAACAATTTTTGCAATGATCCTTTCGTAAAGTCATAGCTCAAAATCATCAAGACTTGGCCAATCTCTATCAAAACCAATTCTATAGATATGATGTCTCTCACTCAAAGTACATTCCTTTGAACGTCCTTCTTGCATAAAAGTTTCTAATCTAGACATAGATTCTCAATAATCAGCTCCCAATATGGAAACATTTCCATATTTTCCATATGACAACTCATTCTTAATAGAATCTTATCTATTCCTAATAATGTCGATATGGTCCATCCAATACCATACTTCCAACTACTCATAAGCGACCAATCCTTTGATAGTTGTTTAATTATCTTAGTCAAAACTGATTCTTGTCCTTTTTCCCTCTTAATGCGCTAGAAATTTCGAAAATTTTAGAATGGTCAAATATTATATCATTTGCAATCGATCCTATACCCGAAGCGTATGGGACACGATGCATAATGTCTTACATAAAGATACGATACTTTATCAATCTTCTGCCATACTATCTTATGTGTCTCATTCTTACAATTCGAACTATGAAGAGGGATACTGTAATCATAATTAAAATTTAAGAACACACTGTGTATCCTTTGACCAAATATATTAAAATTTCTCAATCTAAGCTTTAGATTTTGAAACGAAGTACAATATTCTCTCCCTTAATTATAGCAAAACAACTTTTCAACCCTTACAACTTTGCAAAGTATAACTCATGTTTTCTATAATTAATATTGTTAACTTGCAATACTTTCCTTAATAATCGTACAAGCACAACATTTATGCTCCAACTATCATGATGATTATTATCATATAAGCGTAACTCTTATGCTCCCACTAGCTTTGACATGTTTTAGAAAACAACTGAACTTCCAGAAGACAATACTTATTGAATTTCTTAAGTTCATATTTCTGATACCTAATGCTTTGATAATCCTTTATCTAAGCTTCTTAAACTTATACACCTTTGCCTTAGATAGCTCATATGTGTGTCTAAACAATTCATACTAACTGCCAAATCTTACAATTCGAATCATGGAAAGGGATACCGTAACCATAATCGAATTCAAGAATACAATTTTCACAATCACTATCTTCTTAAAATCTCTCTTGGTGAAAGCATTTTCTCATAGTCATTTTCATGAAGGAGGGAATCTTATGACACTTAGATTTTAATGGTGTATGTGTTCCTATCCATGCGAATTTGTCAAAACCAAATTTTGCGACAAATCCAAACTCATATGGACCGAACTTTCTCAATCTTGATTTCTTGCCTTATGGTAACACGAGTGCCCACCATGTCTTCCAAGTAGTTAAGCAGCTCATCCTTTCCTATCAATTTACTTTTCATTGATCAAGGAGCTTGCCTTTTATGCATTCAAATGAGAACTCATAGAACTCACATGCATAATTAACTCAATTGGAGCGGCACAGAAACAAGATAGTGTCAAGACGATAGGTTGTGAACCTCAAGTCGTGTGCTAGTGATGATCGATAAGGTTTATTCTTGATTAGTTCTTGAACTTTTCAAGACCATTAAGACTCCCACTGAGTCCTTGACATATAAGACTCTCCTGTCAATAAACATTTCTCGACAAACAAATATTCAAGAGTTAGTGTAGCTTTTATCAAGACAAAACACTTCACAAAATTAGTCCTAGTTGGTCTTTGTCTTATCCAAGACATCACAACTTTCCACATTTGATGAATGTTATATTCTTAAGACTTGTCACTCAATGTCACAATCTTAACTCTAAGACTTGTTTTTGGAACGAAGTATGATCGACTTCTTGATTTAACCATTTCTTTAATTCTTGATTCCTCTTCTCAGACATACAATTGTACTAAGACTCATTTAGAGGATCGATTGAGATATGCTTCTTAATCATTAAGACCTATCATAAAACATAATAAAAGGTACTCTCCCTTCTTCTTAGAATAGAGAAACTTTTATCTTTCTGCCTACTTGATTCTTCTTATCCGTTTTGCTATTGATTGAAAATCATGTTGAATATTTTTCTTACTCTTGTGGTTGACTTGATCAACACACATCCTTGTGTACTCGATCTCCTAGTCCTTCACTTGACACTTTGTCAACGAATCAGTCTAATTTCCAAATATGAAATTTCTCATTCATCATGCAACCAAGTTGTATAATTCCAAGTTTCTATCCAATTGAAACTTGGGCGATGAGAAACTTTTCCTACTTGGTAAATTCTTGACCTTTCTACAAATAACATAATTAAGAATCAAATCTATTATTGCTAATAATACTTACAAACATCAATTTTCATACATGCCATTGCAAGGATAAATAAAAAATATAAAATCAAAATTTATTTTATTGCAGAAAAATTTGTCCTTACAATGCAATTGAAAAACTATGTTGTTACATATTCCTAAGCAATCTATTCTAACTCCAAGTAGTAGCTTAAGAATCTAATCTTCAAGCAATGCGATCAAAATCCATTTCTTCACGATTAGATTCAGCTCACTTCTTCCCTTAAGCTTCCTCTCTTTTCTTTGATCCTACAAAACGTCAAAATGTAATCTTATTACATCATGTATCAAGAATGTAGAATAGGAACTTAAAGGAGTTAGTCAATGGATTTTACCTAAAGTAGAGTCATACGTTTTGACTCTTTTGGAATGGCACAAGGAACTATCTCAGAATCTACCTTTTCTGGATCTCCAATGTCACCATTTCAATATCCATTGAAGTTTGGGTGTTTGATTTACCAAACAAATTTGCTCAACGAGCTTGCCAAATCATCGCTGATTCAGCAGCTGTAAGCAAACATGTCAAATCAATGAGGGTCACGTCATGATCCATCATATAGTACTCTCTAACGAACTCACTATATGATTCAGGAAGCGACTGAAGAACCCAGTCAATAGCCAACTTACCTGAAATCTCGACACCCAACATCCTTAACCTATCAATGTGTGACTTCATCTCTAAGACGTGTATACACATAGGTTTCCTATGTTTACTTTCCAAAAGGGCTTGAGTGAGCTTGAACTTTTCAAGCCTTCGAACTTGTGGGTTAGGGAGAATAATTGGAGGAGGTGGAGGAAGTGAAGCATGATCTCTTGTTCCCCGATCACATCGTGGAATATCATCTTCGTTTGGAAACCTTGTTCCATGGGATTTTGGAAGACCATGATTGTCATAACTAGACATCTACAAAACAGGAGAAAATTCAAGTTAAGTTGATCAGAATCCTTGATGTGACACCCAAATGAAACATCGAGGCTAGGATCCAACACAATACTCTACAACCTAGAAGAGGGATGTCGTAATCTAGTTTGCGGAATATTTGAAGGTAGGTAAATGACGATTTACCAATTTCCACCATGAAAAACGAAAAAGAAATTTAAGTTCTAAATCTATTGAAAATTCCTAGATCTTGTGAGATTCATTGAACTTTTCAATGGCATGTTTAAATCTCGATATGCCCCTCGATTTGTGACTGGGATGCCGAGGATCACAAAACAGGGTGTCAATAACCATGCAAACTTACATGGTGCCCCCAATGTTACAGTCACCTATTTGATGTGCCGGTTAACCACACACGCTCCACCGAACTATGACAAACATTGAGTCACCCTTTGCAACCTTTGCTTAGAACCATTTAGTGTGCCAGTTCACCACACACGCTCCACTAACGTCTTCGCAAGGGCACAAAGTGTAATTTCATGGAATTGCATCAATTCACTTTTGCCTAAAGTAACTAAGATTGGGACTTTGTAACAAAATTCAGTTACTTTATACTTCATTATACTTTTAATGGAAAGGGTTTGCCCTATCCTACCCGTTCGACTAACGACCCTCCACCAATCAAGGAAACGGTGGGTGAGAGTGGACACCCATTAAACGGACATTTTATAGGCCATAACCTTATACCCCCCCCTATAGATCGGCTTCGTGAATGAGGCCTAGTAACAGTAAGACTAGCATTTAATTTATACATATATAATATTAGACTTTTAATGTTATACATAATATAAGGGTGTATTTTACACTTTTAAAATACTAGGTGGTTTAATTTTATAAATTACACTTTTAATTTAATTAAATATAAACCATATCATTATGGATTTATTAACTCTCTTTTAATTATACACTTAATTAATTTAATAAAACCATAAGGGTGTAATTTGAACTTTTCAAAATTAGGGTTTTAGAATTTAGACTTTTTCAAAATTAACCTTTTAATCCATAAATTTAAATTCCAAAACTTGAGGGCAAGTTTTGAAACTTTTCAAAACATAAGCAAGAACATTCTAGATCAAATTACAAATAATAATAATTAACCAATTAATTAGTAATTGTCTAAATATGACCTAATTCAATTTCTTGCAAGATAATCTATCAAATAATTCAAATAAATCAAGTTTATCAGATAAGGAAATGATTATCTAATTAATTTGACAATTATCTTTCACTTTGGTAAGTATATCTTTTAAATTAAACAATTAATTTAGCCTAATCCCTTAAATCCCCTAGAATTCGAAATTATGGGATGGGATATTCAAAATCTTTAATTACGAAATTTAAAAATTTAAAGGATAATTACAAGATATGGCAATATCCAAATCCCTAAAATTTAGGATCTAATCATGGGGAAAGAGGCAATTTCGAAATTCTAGGGTTAGACAACCCTAAAATCGAAATCTTGGGGCCAAAGAAAAAGGTTTAGGAAATCTTACCAAAAATTTCGAAATCTAGGGTTTAGAAACCCTAATTTCGAAAATCAAGCCTCCAGGGTTTATTAGCCATAAACTCTAATATGTCAAGCTCATACATTTGAATAAAGCTAATTGAAAAAAAAAAACAATGGCTCTGATACCACTGATGGGTTTTATACAAACAATCCTATGTGTGCATGCAACCCTGGAGTTGGATCTATGTTTTCACTATTAGTTATATAACTTTATGAACACAAAAAGAAACCTGGAATGCTACTATTATTTTTGAAATTCATATATCAAAATATAATACATACCTTTTGTTGTTATATAGCAATAACAACTAGTTCCTTGAATTTCCTTAGCCCTTGAAAGCAAGTACCACAAGTGTAGTACCTCTAATGGCTCACAAACACACTAAGTGAAAGGATGAATATGGGAGAGAGGAGAGAAGGGTATCTTGCCCTAGATTTCTTCCTTTTTAGGGTTTCCCAAGGCTTGGACCAAATCTTAGTGCCTTAGGGTGCAATTTATACTTAAGGCTAACTAGGGTTTCAAGGTGTAAACCCTAATCCCTTAGCTTAGGGCCTAAGCAAGTCCATGGACTCCTTTCCTTAAGCCCTTGGACAAAAACTCCTAGATCCTTCTAGGATTTTCGTTCAATCCTTAATAAAGGTGATCCAATGGCCCAAAACCTCAACTATTGAATAATTACAAAATAGCCCCTGTACTTTTAATTGATTCCTTTAATCCCGAAATTAATTCCTAATTAATTTCTGATTAAATACTAATTAATAATATGATTCCAAATTAATATATTATTCATATAATATATTAACAAATCATATTTATACTCAAATTTATTATTCTTAACAATAAACCATCCTCTCTCTCCTCTCTCCTCAACAGTCATCCTGTCTAGTCACCAATGTGCAGGCAACCCAAAAGGACCATGCACAATCGGGTCAAGTACATACCAAAATAGTTATGGAATTAGACACTAATCCAACAGGTTGGCCCTAGATAATTTGATTCTGACTAAGAGATGAGTTAGTATACATGAGAACTTAGCTTATACACGTTATGATATAATCAAGACTGGGCGGATAGTAAAATGTGTGATTCTACTTTAGTTTCACATCCCAACGAGGAAAAGAAACTAGGTCAGCAACCTTACATTCTACTGTCTACCAGGTCATCGTTATATATAACTTGGGAATGTATGAGCGAGGAAATCATACTAATAACCTTCTTACTAACCCTTCATAATTGAACTAGAATTCCTAGTAAAGGCTATCATTGGACCTAGATGTATTTCAATCGTTCACCTATGGAGTAGAAGTATGTTCTCGAAGGTTTGACCTACATCCCTATGATGCAGTCCGGGTATCAAGGTAGGAGTAAGAGTATCGGAAAGCCATAAGATGGGAGTCGTTCCTACTAAGTTATCTTTATACTTGGGAGATTCGCTCTTCGTCTTTGGAAAGGTCTGAGGACAGTTCGGAACGAAGATCGTGGAAGAAAAGGCTCATGAGGACTTATGGCTAAACACTCTCAATCGAGGTTTTGGGATCCGATTTAATCGTATTACTTGTGACTGGAAAAGGCGATTTACCTAACACATAGTGTGAGTAGTGTAATCACTAACTCACTAAATTGTATTATTTTATGCGTGTATTAGCGCAGCGAATACGAGGAAAAGACACGACTCGGGTTCCATGCATTGGCTCCCTCTGAGTGTCATCACTGCCTGGTTTTCTTTGGGTAGTTACCTAGGGTTCTCTTCTCGTGTAGACATATTGAATTTCTACTCCGTCTTACTTCCAATCCTGACTCTGAGTGTCATCACTGCCTTACTTCTGATCCTGACCCTAAGTGTCATCGCTTCATGATGGATGACTGGAAATCACGGAAGTTCAGGTGAATTTCTCCACCGATGTTCCTAAAAGGTGTAGGCACTTGGTGGTTTCAATAGTCTCGTCCTAGTTCATCTATTTCCGAACTGGAAATCTTCTCAATGAACCTCTTCTGGGTCTGAATCAACTCTTTTGTCGAACACTGAAGTGGATAAGGTTCTCTAAAGGGTTTCGTGCGAGAATGGAAATGTCTAAAGAATCTTAAGGGATTATTAAAACATTTCACTGGGTGATCCATATCAAGTCCAACTACAATTACATAGGGTATACAAATTATATATAACTTAGATCCGATAGGCCTTCGAATATGTGATACTACTCTATATCCACATCCCAACGAGGAAAAGGAAGTAGAGAGAAACCACACATTCTTAGTCTATAGGATCCTTACTATATATAACCTTGGAAGTATACCCTCTGTAATCATAGGCATATCAATAAGGATCTTTTTTGTTTTTCACACAAGGTTATCTATGGATCCTAAAATAACCCTATGATATTTTAATTACTTGTTTGACTCTTAACTTCTGAATATGATTCTGGGATTAATGTGACTCTTTTATTATCCCAAAATACTCCCATAGTATTTTAAACTTTATGTTTGGCTTTAGCATTCCTACTTGGTAAGTTTCGGACTTGTTGCATCGTCACTATCACTCCCAAGCACACATTAGTCGCATCTCGAATAAATGTAGTTGATCAGGTTACATTTATTCCAACTTACGATTACATAACTGTCCAGGTTTGACGGTAATGGTCAACATCCAAAAACTTTTGTTATTGTTCTTCTTATGATACTTCGTCCGGGTGTTTAGATTCTAAATGTTCTTATACTTTGGTAAAATATGGTTATATTTTAAAGTATAATTCTTGGTCAGAGTGTTTTATCCAAATGTATTTATATGCTGTATATCTTTTATGAATTGATATACTGAGCTCACTATAAACAATGATCTGATACCAATCTGTCACACCCCAAAACCGGAACGGCGGAAACGTTTTGGGGTGGAGGACGTCATGTCATGTATCACAACATATGTAGTATAGTAATCATAGCACAACAACCATTGCATTAATTGTAATAATTTTGCATAGGTTACATTTCATAGAAACAACAAAGTAAATACAGAACATAACATAGATGCAGCTTGTTTCCAAGCTGACTTCGCAAAAACTCTCGGGATGTACCTGACTATCGTTGACCTGAGAATACAAGTTATCTTGAAAGCGAGTATCAGCATTTTTACATGCTGGTGAGTTCATAAGTGTTTAATGACATTTGTATAAATACACATTTTTATTCAAAATAACCTCATGAAAGATGGTAGTTTAGAATATACAGAGTATTAGAATTCTTTCCAGAAAATCCTATATTTTCTAAATAAAAGTAGTTTTCTACCAAGACTCAATTGTTTTGTGTTTAAAAAAAGGAGTATCTCTATTAAAACAGTCTTCTACCAAGACCCGACGGTTTTATGTTTAAGGAGTAATTTCCCCAAAAGTACTATCATTATCAAAATATAGTTTTTACTTTAAAGGGATTGTGAGAAAAGTCACAAGTAAAAATAGTAGGGAAAAATAATATTTTACCTCAGCAGAAACACTGCTGGCTAAAAGTAAATAAAATCTAGACTCCAGGCAGGACACCTCGCAAAGCTTAAAGGTAAATAAATCATAGACTTTAGGCGGGACGCCTTGCAAAGTCTAAAAAGGTAAATAAATGCATAGACTCCAGGAAAGCATCGAATGGTCAATACGCCTGGCTCAGTCTAAAAGAGAATAATACATAGACTCCAGGAGTGTATCGAATGAACAATACGCCTGGCATAGTCTAAAATAGAAAAAAACATAGACTCCAGGAGGGTATCGAATGAACAATACCCCTGGCTCAGTCTAAAAGAGAGATAAAAGGGTTGAATATGAACTCGTACATAACCATGCTGATTGACAGTCGAATCCTTGATGACCCCCCAGGTCACGCGTAGAGTTAGTAACATTATGTCACCCATAGGCCTTACTGGCTCGGACTGTAGCTAGCAGTCAGGATGCGGGAGTGTCTGTCCCGTATAGATCTATACACATGATGTCCGCTCTCCCTCTAGGAGACTCTGGTTACATGGCGATGGCGCTATGAAGCGTCGTATCGGGGAATAGTGTGTCATATTCTATTCAAAGTATTATAATAATAGTATAGACTCACGAATGAATTGACTTTTGTGGAATTCTTCGTACTAGAAAGAGTAAATAGAACCTCCTAACTATTCCGATAATAGTTATTAAAGTTTCAGGTATAAGAACAATGAATGGAAGGATGCCTTTGCTACCTAAAGGAAACGAACTGGTTGATGGAAACCTTTATGACTATATATGTATACATGATATATAACTAATAATTAAACGATCTTCGGATAGATAACCGATATCCACCAGACCACATCCCAACGAGGAAAAGGAAATAAGGCGAGCTATCCGTTCTAAGTCCTTTAAACATTATTTATATAACTATACAAATATAGGCATGCATTTAACGATATAACAACATAGAAGAAAACTTTGGTAAATCCATTTGGAAAATCTTTACAATTAAGAATTTACAACTTGATCTCAATTTATAAAACAAGCTTTGAAAACCTTTGGAAAACCCTTGAAATACTTTTGATAATCTAAAAGAGAAATTCATACTTTAAACAAGATTTGAAAACGAGATTGGAAAACCTTTTGCTGGATGAAGCAGTTTAACATGTAAAAATCCATTTGCTATACTGTTATAAATCACATGTGATTGATATAATAACTCTACAGTTCAAATTGTATCCCCCCCATAAAAGCATTTAGAATCATTTAAAAAGGTTAATTTAGGGGTATGAACTCACCTGACGTGGGTGATCCGGATGAACAGACGATATAAGATGCTAAGTGTGAAGTGAGGACTTGACCACACATACGAATCCTATTTAACATGTAATGATACATTAAAGTGTCTAATTAGTCATTTAACAACCAATTATGCAAGTAAGGACATCCTAAGGCATGGAAACACTGTGTTACAAGTGCTAGGAGTACCAAGGGTTGCATATAAAGAGAGTATGGCCTCACATTGGAGTTTACTCCTCAAATGGTGGCCCTCAGGAGTGTTTACGGTTCCTAGACCATAAACCCCATGTGTTTACGGCCGTAAACTCATGGTAGTGATGCCATGGGGTGTTTAAAGGTCTTATCTCACTCAAGGACTTATGCTAGACTCGGATCAAGGGCTTAAGAAGTGATTGGGGCTCAAAACGGACACTTTTTGGAGTTTACGGTCCTTGGACCACTCCCTTGGGAGTTTATAGCCGTAAAAACATGAGTTTACGGTCGTAAAGTCATGTTAGTCCATTTCTCTTGTGCTTTGGTGGTTCTAGGCTATGCATGCAAGGTTCTAGTCACTTATACAAGCATTGGAAGCTGTTAAGGACACTTAAACCCCCTTAGAAGGTGTTTACGGTTTTGGGAAACCTTCCCAAACTGTAAACTCACCTTTGTCCCTTCATTTCATGTTCTTGGGGTCCGTAGTTCATGCAAGTAATGTTCTACTCCATTACACAACCAGTAGAAGGCATTAAAGGGCATCTAAACACCTTTCGGAGGTGTTAACGGTTTTGGGATGGCCTCCCCAAACCGTAAACACATATGATCATGGGGATATGATGATTTTCGAGTGTCAAACTCATCAAGGAAGGGATCTATGCTAGTTGTCAAGGCTTAGGATGAACCAAGGCACACTTTGGCACCCATTTAAGGGTTTACGGTCCAAGAACATGTTGGACCGTAAACACCTTGTTCTTGGTGTTGCTTGGATGATTTCATGTGTAAACAAGTTCCCATTAAGCACACAAGAAGCTAGGGTAAGTGTACTTATGTTCTAGGAGCTTGGATGATCGTTTTTGGCTGATTTGACGGGATGAATTTATGATAGTTGAGAGAGAATACTTGGGTGTTCTTGAGGTGGAAGTTGGAAAATTGAGAGAAAATGACTAAGTGTCATATTTATACTCCTAGGGGTTTGTGGTCAAAAACTCCAAGTTTACTTCCGTAAACTCCAAATTATTGGAGTTTTGCGACTTACGTGATATACAGCTAACTCTAAAATATACATCCGTATTATTTAATCGTTTGACGAATATTATTTAAAATATTCAAACGGGATTAAATCCGGCCAAAAATATTTTGAGATAAATTTGGCTAATTTTGAAGTGCTTAATTGCGGAGACAAAACAATTGGAGATTTCGAGTTGTTACACTTTGGTCCAATGGTCAAACAAGCAACCACGTTGAAAGACGCCATCTGGGCTGCAAAGAATGTGGAGACCCAGATAAGAGAGAAGGGTCTGGAGAGAGCTGAAGTTAGCGAGAAAAGGAATCACGAAGGATCTTCAAGGTCCAACAAGGAGAGAAAATTCCCAAATTATGGAGGAGGAGGAGGTGAATCAAGATGGTGTGAGAAGTGCAAGATGGTGTGAGAAGTGCAAGAAGAAGCACTTGGGAAGATACGATGGAGAAGTGACGTGCTATAAGTGTGGTAAGACCGGTCACTATTCCAGAGATTGTACATTCGACAATAAGAAGTGTTACGAATGTGGAAATGATGGGCATATTTTGAAGAACTATCCAAAGAAGAACGAAGCTGCAAGGCAAAATGCGCCGCGAAAGCCAAAAGCAAGAGCATTCCAAATGATCCTTGACGAAGTAGATGGCAATGCAAGGAATCAGGAGTGAGGATGGATATCCGAGGATCAAGTTATGAAGACGCCATGCGGATAGTATCAGGAGGTGTAGCCTATTAGAGGCATAGTATTGCTTGAACTTGAACACCAATGTAATCGTTTCAAGGAATAATATAAAACCTTCATTTTGTTATCTGATATGTCAAATTGTTATGTGATTTTTTTATGGTTAATTGGAAAACTGTGAGACAATACTTGGGACGAGTATGAGTAGGTGTGAAAGGAAGTAGATGCATATACTACCGGAAGCACATGACTCACGCTTGGATCAGGGAAAGTCACAAGGTTACCAAGAAGCTAGTAATTGATTTCGTTTTATTCAAGTATGTTGTTACCATCGTTTTGGTAATGACTAAGAAGGTGATTGTTATTCCGAACCTAGTATGATATCTAATTGAGTCCGACTACGATGAGTATGTTACGTGGTTCAGAGAACCAAGTTTGATGTAGCATCTAACTTAAATCAGAAGATTGAAATAAAAGATAATAAAAGCGATCGGTAGAGGTATCGCGATAGTTGCTTGAAGCTAGAAGCACTACCTTTTAAGATGTGATTAGAACATGAAGGTAGGTATAGTATGTTCTGGAGTTTGACTCTAAAAGACCTGATTCCAAGCAATGCATCATACGATGAGAGGTCAGTAGAACATGACCCGTTGGTCTATTATGATAATCAAAGGAAGAAACTTATCTAGAGTTTGTTAACGAAAGAGTCTCCAATAAATATTGGGATTGCGACATAAAGATTATCATTGGAAATCTAACATGAGATAGAGAGCGGGTCCAAGATCGGGCACTGCCTATAGTCAGCAAGTCTTAAAGTTAGATACTCGTTTGAAGAAACATGAAAGTTATGGTTATTACTTAAGATGAAGAGATAATGTATGGAGTCATCATGTAAGCACTGTTTTGTTGATTATTCCGGGACGTAATCATCCTAAGGGGGAGCTAATTATAACGCCTGTAGATCCGGGCTAGTCAATTAAGAGTTAACAGGGGTCAAAAATGACTTTTTGATAAAATATTAATTAGAATAAATAATCTTAACCAAGTTGTAGAATACGTATCAAGGGTTCAGTACATATAAAGAGTTCCAAAATCCGAGTTATAACAAAGAAGTTATGACCCGTCGAAGTTTCGCGACGGAACTGGCACGACACCGGGGATAGGTAAATAGTGAATTTATGATAGAGTGAGTTTTAGCCTTAGTGATCTAAATGAAAGTCGTAGAATATGTTAACCTAAGAGTGTCCATAAAAAGAACACCCAAATCTGACTTCGTATGAGGAAGTTATGATTTTTCTAAGATTTGGCTTAGCAATGTACGACCCGAAACTCGAATTTTAGTTCGAGCGGTATTTGCCTTACACTTCCTAAATGAGAGTTGAAGATCTCATTAATAGGAACTCAACGGTCAGAAGAAAGACGAAAACGGAGTCTATATGAAGGAGTTCCGATTTTTTTGCGGTCGTTTAATAGTCTAATCTTCTCATACTATTAAATTTACGATCGGTCGCGAATTAGCCAACAGAGTCAAAATGAAAGTTGTAGATCATATTTTTACCTACGCGTGGATATAAAGAACATCAAAAATGGAGCTCGTATATGAAAGTTACGGATTTTAGATGTCGGAAGTGTTCAGTGAGAAAATGGGTGATGTGGCACAATCTTGGCCATTGCTTTCTCCCCAAGTCTTGCCACTAGATGGTGACATGTGGCACCAAGTTCAGCCATATTTCACCTTACAAATAGAACCTAATCCACGCTCATTTTCTTCACACCTTTCCCATTCTTTCTTCTCTTTGCTCTCTCTAGAACCTCTCTCTAGCCCCGAAACCCCCCGAAAAGCCTAGGGAACCTCCCTAACACGAGGCGGAAGCCCCAGAGTGATCGACGACCCCGAGAAGAAGAGCTTTTAGGCTTGGGAACGCTGCTCCAAGCAAAGCCCGCTTTTCTATAAAACCCGCTGTAAGTGAGCTACGTCTACGCTTTTTTTAATATAGGTTTTATTTAATTATAGTAACGTTATTAGGGACTTATAATAAGTACTTGGGCTATTATTATGGGTTATATAAGTATTGTTTAACGCTTATATAATAGTAATAATAGCTAGACTATTAATTAGTCTCGGCGAATAATAGACTAAACTCTAGTGGTAATAATGCTAGGTTTCGTCGAAGGAAATTATTTTTAACAAGCGAAGCGCTGTCCGAGTTTGGAATCATCACTATAACAATTGAGTGCATAGTTACTTTCATCTTACACATAGATATGAAGTATTTTATATAAATTACGTGCCATGTGTGCATATTATCTGGATACTTGCTGTCTATGCTGGATGAATGATTTTATACATGTTTAAAATGATTTAAACTATATATTTATTTTATATATATAAATGTGACAACCCAAAATTTATTCCGTCAATTTTAACCCCTTTTCCGTTAATAAGCCTCGTTTTATTTAACTGTCCGTTAACTTTTGGACTGGTTAATTAATTTGGGACTTTTAAATGACTTTATGAGGGTTGAAACAAGTTAGAAAGACCCGAAAATTTTCCTTTGAAAAATTTTAGTTTCAACCAAGTCAAAATACGACCACTAAATCGGGTGTGACCAAAAGCCCCGTTTAACGGCAGTATCGGGTAGAGTTTCACTGAGCCTCAACTCAAGCCTCTATATAAGGGGGAGTGGACTTCATTTCCACCCTTTCCACTCTCTCTCTACACTCTCTCTCTACAACTTATTTTCGAGCCAAACTCGTCCGTTTCAAGCCCCAAACGAGTAAGCAATCTACCCTAACTTGTTGTATAGCTTAGCTAGCATGCAAATTCATGTTTAAAACATCAAATAGGGGTAGATTCCTGTGTTTACGGCCCAAGAACACTCTTGGACCGTGAACACCATTAAATGGGGTTTTTAAGCCCCAAAACCCCTCTAAACTACCCCTAAGGCTTAGATATGGCTAAATGACTTATGGAAACAGACTTATAACACCTTGAAATGAGTTTTTGGAGATTAAACATGAGTTTACTGCCCAAGAACATGCTTGGGCCGTAAACTCCCCTTCATGGGGAGTAAACTCAAAATCAAGTGTTAGAAATGCCCTCAAACACCTCCTATGGCCTTGGAAAAATGTCTAGAAGCAATCCCATAGATGTAAATGCTTTAAACACAAAAGAAACCAAGGAAATATGAGTTTACGGCCGTAAACACCCCTAGGAAAGGTCCATGGGCCATAAACTCCCATTAAGTGCCCAAATGATGCCCTAACTCCTTCATCTGACTTGAAAAATGCATAGAACTTTATTTCCTACCATTTAAGACCCTAATACACCAAAGGAATGAGTATATAGGAGCTTACGGCCGTAAACTGATTGTTTAGGGCCATAAACTCCTCAAGTGGTCCTTTAAGAGCCTTAAACCCCTTCACACACTTTGTATTTTGTCACACCCCAAAACCAAGAACGGCGGAAACGTTCTGGGGCGGAGGACGTCATGTACAGTATCACAACAATGTAAAGTAGTAAACAAGCAACAACATCATCCATTGCATTAATAATATAATTATTATACACGTGTGTTCTGTCAAATTTTGATAAACACTAAAGCATAAATCAAAATGAAAGATGAGTCTTCAACGAGCTCCATCTTCCCTAATCCTTGCATTGGTACCTGTCTATGATGACCTGAGGATACAAGTAATTTTGAAAGCGAGTATCAGCTTTGAAGTTGGTGAGATCATAAGTATTTTAGTGTCTTAATTTGTGTGTAAGTATTTGTATTTAAGAATTTGTATATGAACTGTAAGTATTGAAAATGTTTGTAAAACAACTGTAAACGTTTGAAAAACCCTAGAAATCCTTATGATTCCTACTATGATAACAGGGAGTCTTCTACCAAGACTTAATTGATCTCTATGTAGCCTTCTACCAAGGCATCTAGTGTTTGTGTGTGTCTCTTGTAAGAGTGTGTATTTTCCCAAGTCTGACTACCATTAAACAAAAAGATAGTTTCTACATTATCGTGCGTCGTGTAAATGTTCACGAAGTGAATGTAATGGGAAAAAGAAATAGTACTGTGGTGTAGCATTTAACTACAACTGTACCAATTACCTAAAGTCTAGTGTAATTCTTCTAAGTACTGTAGTATTTGATATAAATAACTACATCGGTACTCAACTGCCTTATTTGAGGGATAAGGTATAATGTGATGTCTAGATCCCAGACTATACGCTACCCTATCAAAGGGATTTTGGGACCTACCCACGACCCCTGCATGTATGCAAGCCATGAGCATCCACATTACTATGATCATGTATACTCGATATAACGATCACAATTGCGTTGTGATTCATCAATATAGTTAGATCCTGAACTGGTTCCATGCTATAGCACCTAGTGATGTCTGTTCTATGTATATGTAAGCGTACTCATGTAAGTGTGATCATATAAAAGTATATGAACGTATACCTTTGCTACCCAAAGGTACCGAACTGACTGAAAGGAACTATTATGTCCATATATGTATACATGATATATAACTAATGTTTAAACGACCTTCGGACGGGTACCCGATATCCCACCAGACCACATCCAAATCGAGGAAAAGGAAACAGGGTGGATAGCCTTCCTAAGTCTTTTAAACATTAATTATATAAATATACATATATAGGCATGCTTATCATCGAATCTCTATGTAAACGTAATCATGTAAGTGTGATCATGTAATAGTATAGTAATGTACTGTAATGTTCTAGCTGTAATGTATGCTCTCTCTCTCTCTCTATATATATATCTAGCAAGTATAGTAATGTACTGTAATGTTCTAGAAAGTATTGACTCATGAATGAACTGACTCATTGTATGATATCGCGTTCTAGTAAGAGTTCTAGTATCTTCCTAAACTACCCATATGGTAGTTTACTAGTAATCTAACTGGTACGTATGAACATGGATGTATACCCTTGCTACCCAAGGGCATTGGATGAACTGGAAAGACCTTTTATGACTATATATGTACACATGATATATAACTAATATTTAAACGACCTTCAGACGAGTACCCGATATCCCACCAGACCACATCCAAATCGAGGAAAAGGAAACAGGGCGGATAGCCTTCCTAAGTCTTTTAAACATTACTTATATAACTATACATATAGAGGCATGCAATTTATAATATAAAAACATAAAATAAGTTTTGTAAAACCTTTCAACATAATTATTATCTAAGAAAAGATCGACTTGATGTCAATCTATAAAACGGTTTGAAAGCTTGGGTTTGATAAAACAGTTTAAGTATTAATAAACATTTGTTTGAAACACAGTTGTAAATGAGTTTGAAATGAAACATAAAGAGTAAAATGTACAGTTTAATAAGGAGTTTTAAACATATAAAGTGTTTATGAAAATCATTTTAAGGAAACTGTTTGGTAAAACGGCTAATGAGTAGTAAATCATTTGAATGTTGCTTATTAATCACATGTGATTGATATAATAAGTAGCATGATTCTACTTGTATCCCCCCATAAAACATTTAAAAACATTTTAAAACATTGATTAAGGGGTATGAACTCACCTGTTGTGGGTGATACAGATGAACTGAAGAGGTAGGACCGCTAGGTGTCAAGTGAAGTCTTGAACACACTTATGATCCTAGTTAACATATAATTTCACATATATGTAACAAATTAGTCTATAAACAACTAATAAACAGGTCAAGACACCCTAGGACATGCTAAACACCTTTATCAAGTGTTATTAGCCTCTAGGATTGCATCTAAGTGTTTGTAGGGGAAGCTATTGTGTGTAGGGCTCAAGGAAAACTCCACCATGAAGTTCACGGCCCTAATGACACTACCAAATGAGTTTACGGCCGTAAACTCATGTGTTTACGGCCGTGAACTCATACCTATGTGTCCATTTGATGTTTGATGCTCTATAAGGCCCTAATAAGCATTTCTACTTAATGGCTTGGTCTATGGAAGAGTTTAGGGCATTATATAACTCCTTTTAGGAGTTTACGGCCATGGGACCATATTCCCTTGGAGTTTACGGCTGTAAACTCCCTTGGGAGGATGTTTAAGGTGTTTTCAAGTCCCTAAATTAACTAGGAACTAAACTAGGCTATTGTACAAGGTTTTGGAAGAGTTTATGGCACCTTTTGGCACCATTTTATGGAGTTCACCGCCCTAGAAACTTTTGGGCCGTGAACTCTCTTTCTCCCTTGAATCTTAATGGTTTTGGTGGTCTAAAAATGTAATATAGGCTTCTAGTTTGAGATCCGAGGCTTTGAGGAGCATTGGGACTCCATTGGCTCTTAAAATGGAGTTTACTCCCCAAGTGTTCTTGGGCGGTAAACTCCCAAATCATGGGGTTTTGGATTGTTTTCTAGTACTAAATACATTTATAAATAAGCCTAAGTTTGTTACTTATTATAGGGAAAAGACTAGGTAGCATTTAAGCCTCATTTTGGAGTTTACTCTCCAAGAACATTCTTGGGCGGTAGACTCCCGAATCTCACAGATTTGATATGTAATCTAAGTTATTAAGCACATAATAAGCATTATAAGACAACTAGAGAAGTGTACTCACGATTTGGGATAAAAACCCGAAGATCCGAGAGAGAGAAAATGGCTTTTTTCTAGTTAGAAATGCGAATAATGAATGAATATGGTTCAAAATTCTATTTATAGTCCTGAGATATTTTTGGCAAAAAATATTTTTATACCCGAAATGAACTGTACTATCCTAGAGTATTGGAATAATAGTGTTGCACTAAACCCTAGTGCATCCACTCTCCTGATATCTCCTTAAGTGTAAATCCTGAAAAACTGCCAAACTTATACTCGAAGTCTGGAATTTCACTTTAACTGTTCTAACTTCTATTGGATTGATATGGTTTGTACAGAATGGAAATTTTGGGTTGTCACATATTTGGACCTAGCCTAATTCCTTGAGTGATATAAGACATTTTGGCATCCTAGAACACCCTCAGCATGAGTTTACGGCCGTAAACTCATGGGGAGTTAGTCCCAGGGTCGTGAACTCTATAAAGAGTTTACTCTAGAAGAGTAAACTCCCTATCTAAACCATACACACCCTTAGATGTTACCCGGGACACTCCAAGCGCTTAATAAAAGTGTTTTCCGCACTTTAAGATGCGTATACGTGTTTAATTAGTATTATATTTACTAATTGTATGTAAACATATGTCATCATATGTTAATAGGTCACTAAGTGTGTTCAAGTCTTTGCTTCACACCGAGCACCCAACCGGCACCTTCGTCGGATCCACTTACATCAGGTGAGTTCATACTCCTGAATGAACCTTTTTAAATGTTTTTACACGTTTTATAGGGGGGAATACAAGTTAAACATGCCAGTTATCATATCAATCACATGTGATTGATAACCCGCATTCACAAGGATTTATTACACTGTTAACTGTTTTACCAAGAATGATACCGTAAATGGTTTTCTAAAATGTATTTACTTGTTCAACTCGTACTTATATTGTTTTATTAAAGTTATGATTAAAACATGTTTATGAAAGGTTTCTAAAGAATTTCTAAAGGTTTTCAAACTTATTTTATAAAAGAATACCAAGTCATGATTTTCATAAGTATAAAGGTTTTCCAAAGTTTTCACCGAAGTTTTCTTCCATGTTTTATACTCCTACTTTGTTAGATTTTACTGCCTTGTTATACTTCTACTTAGTTAAATGATACTACTTTGTTAACACTTTTACTTCGTGATACGCTTATACTTCACGATACGCTTATACTTCACGATACGCTTATACTTCATGATACGCTTCTACTTCACGATACGCTTATACTTCACGATACGCTTCTACTTCGCGATACGCTTATACTTTATGATACGCTTCTACTTCACGATAAGCTCCTACTTGTTAACACTTATACTTTGTGAAACACTTCTACTTCGTTAAACATTTAAACTTCGTTAAATGCTTCTACTTAGTTAAATGTATGTCTGTGCTTGTATAAGTTATATAAATAATGTTCAAAGGACTTAGGAAGGCTAGTTTGACCTATTTCCTTTTCTTTGTTGAGATGTGGTCTGGTGGGATCGGAGTCCGTCCGAAGGTCGTTTGATCATTAGTTATATATTATTTATACAAGCATAGACATATAGGTTTACATTAGTCCGTTCAGTTGTGAGTCTCTCTCATTAATCTAGTATTTTACATCAGATCTCACTATACGAGATACATCTTCACTACACGACCTTCTCCGTTGTCAAGTTGGTAACCAGAGTCTCTTTTAGGGAGAGCGGACATTGTGTGTATAGATCTATACGGGATTGACACCCCCGCAGCCTGACTGCTAGCAACAGTCCACGACCTACCAAGCCAAGGGGTGACAAATGTCACACTTACACAGATGCTTGCAGGGCGTCTAGTTCTCTAGTGTCTATCAGTATGGTTACGAGTATCTTGGGGTTACCTTATAATTCATGGCCTTATAGGTAACGGGTTTTAACACTGTATTCACTATTTTTAGACCTTGCTAGACGTATCATTCAGTTGATACTGTCTGGGGTCTGTGTTCACTATTTTTAGACCTCGCTAGACGTATCTTTCATTTGATACCATCTGGGGTCTGTGTCTCCCTTTTGTTAGACTGAGCCAGGCGTACCATTCATTCGATACTCTCCCAGAGTCTATGATTTCTTTTTGCCTTAGTCAGCAGTCTTCACTGCTGAGGCATATGTTATTTTCCCTGATATTCTCCTACTTTCTTTAAAATCAAACACCGTATTTTGGTAATGATAGTGTTTAAGGGAAAATTACTTTTTACAACATAACTCTGTCGGGTCTTGGTAGAAGACTAATTTTATTTAAGAAAATATAGGATTTTATGGAAAGGACTCTAATACAATGTTGATTCTAAACTACTACTTTTAATTAAGTTATTTGAATAAAATGACACTAAATACTTATGAACTCACCAGCATTTGTAAAAATGCTGATACTCGCTTTCAAATAACTTGTATTCTCAGGTCAGCAATAGAGAGGTACATCTCAGGCGCTTTTGGTGAAGACCGTTTAGTACCAAGCTGCACCTATATTACTACTTGTATTACTTGATGTTTTATATATAATGTAAACCATGTAAAACTATTACTATTAATGTAAGGCTTGTTGTACTTTGATTACTATACTGCATATGTTGTGATACTTGACATGACGTCATCAACCCCAGAACGTTTCCGCCGTTCCGGTTTTGGGTTGTGACAGATTGGTATCAGAGCATTGTTTATAGTGAGCTAAGTATATCAATTCATAAAAGATATATAGCCTATAAATACATAGGGATAAAACACTCTGACCAAGAATTATAATTTAAAATATAACCATATTTTACCAAAGTATAAGAACATCCAGAATCTAAACACTTGAACACAAGTATCACAAGAAGAACAAGAATAAAAGTCTCTGGATGTTGAGCACTAACGTCAAACGTGGGCAGTTATGTAATTGTTAGCTAGAATAAATGGAACCTGATCAACTACATTTATTCGAGATGCGATGAATGTGTGCTTCGGAGCGATAGTGGTGTTGCAACAGGTCTGAAACTTACCAACTAGGAATGCTAGAGCCAAACATAAAGTTTAAAATACTACAGGAGTATTTTGGAATACTAAAAGACTCACACTAATCCCAGAATCGTATTCAGAAGATAATAAACAAACAAGAAATTAAAATACCATAGGGGTATTTTAGGATCCATATATAACCCTTTGTGAAGAACTAAAAAGATCCTTATTGATATACCTACAATTACAGAGGGTATAATCCCAAGGTTGTATATAATAAGGATCCCATAGGCTAAGAATGTGTGGTTTCGCTCTACTTCCTTTTCCTCGTTGGGATGTGGATATAAAGTAGTATCACATAATCGAAGGCCTATCGGATCTAAGCTATATATGATTTGTATACCCTGTGTAATCGTAGCAGGACTCGATATGGATCACACAGTGAATAATCTCTTAGGATTCTTTAGACATTTCCATTCTCGCAAGAACCCTGTAGAAAACCCTATCCAATTCAGTTCTCGGCAGAAGATTTGAAATTAAGACCCCGAATAGGTTCATTGAGAAGATTTTCAGTCGGAAATAAATGAACTGGGTCTAGACTATTGAAATCACCAAGTGCCTATATCTTTTTAGGGACATCGGTGTGAAATTCGCCTAAACTTCCGAGATTTCCAGTCATCCATCATGAAGAGATGACACCCAGAGTCGTATTCGGAAGTAAGGAGGAGTAGAAATTCAATACGTCTCTAAGAAAGGAGAACCCTAGGTAGCTACCCAAAGGAAACCAACGTCGGTCTCAGTCAAAGATACGAGGCAGACAGAGGTAGCCAGTATATGGAACCCGAGAAGTGTATTTTCCTCGTGTTAGTCGCGCTAATACACCTATAAAATAATACAATTTAGTGAGTTAGTGGTTACACTACTCACGGTATGTGTTAGGTAGATCGCCTTTTCCCGTTGCCAGTAACACGTTTAGAGCGGATCCCAACACCTCTATTGAGAGTGTTTAGCCATAAGTCTTCATGAGCCTTTTCTTCCCGCGGTCTTCGTTCCGAACTGTACTCAGATCTTTCCAAACTGGAGAGTGAACCTTTCCCAGTATAAAGGTAACTTAGTAGGAACGATTCCCATCTTATGGCTTTTTACGATACTCATACTTCTACCTAGAACACCAGGACTACATCATAGGGATGTCGGTCGACACTCAGACAGCCAACATCCGAGGCACAAGAAAAATTTATGCCTAATACAGTAAGGATAGATACGTCCATGGTTAACCATCGTCTCTCATCCGCTTGAGTTCCTTTCCGTATAGGGAAAAACCATGCCTCCGAGCAAGCGTAACCAATCCACTAGCAAGAAGCCTACTCTCCTACTCGATGCAGCTACCTTGTAGACTGTAGTCTCGGCAGCCGTTGCATTTGCCATGGCTCAACCGAATGCTAACAACGCCAATGTTAGCAAGAGCCCTATCGGGAATCTCGATCCTAGTAATGGACAGCAGCAACCAACCTCTGTGTACCCAGCCACCCGAGAACCTCAACCAAATCCACTAAAGAGAAAACTCAAGATCGAGGATAGAAGTACTTGGCTCAAGGACCTTCCAAAGGGCAACGAGCTGAGACAGTCAATACCCATGCCTACCCTCCAATCCTGACCTCCAGAAGACCATACCTAGGAAACCTTCCCCACTGCAGCAAGTGCAACTACCATCATCATGGTATCTGTCGAGAACTCTTTTGTGCTAGGTTTAACAGGAAGGGGAACACCTCTCGTACCTGTAGAGCCCCGGTTGAGTTCATTACATCAACCACCAATGCGGTGACCAATGCAGTTTGCCACCTATGTGGTGAGATTGGAGACTTCAAGAAGGACTGTCCAACCGAAGGAAAAGACAAGTACACAGGAGGAGTCAAACTCTAATGCTTAGGGAGAAGCATCAAGGAACCTGGTAGATTTTGGTACGTCTATCAATCTCAGATAACTGATCAAAACGTTAAAAGGCTAACTCCAAATGTAATTACTTCCCCATCAAGGCGAAAGTCACAACACTGTTATAAAATTTAAAATTTCATTAGGTAAAACTATAATGGCTAAATATATATGTTACGGCCATGTATAATTGAGATGGATAGACCTAGAGTGAGTGAAGGCCGCATCATTTCCTGTTCCTCGTTTGGTTGTGGATTTCGCGCGGAGTCGCTCAATCAACAGTCGTCCCCACCTTAATTATACATGACTAGTATATGTGAGGTGATTATAGAAATGCCTCGTGAAAATCCATTCCTGAAAAGATACTTTACTTAGAAACACTCAGGACCCTCTATAGTTCCGCGTCGACTCTATCGGTCCAAGTATCCGCAGCAGTGATACACGGGACGAAACCCGAGACGCCTAGAACTTGAGTGTCTGTTCGGCACATGACCTTATCGATCCTCATTCTATGTCATGTCGATGTATGCCAACTTCGATGCCTCTATCGATCATGGTTTGACTTCGTGCAACCATGTGTAAATCCTTAGTGCTGTGTAAAAAGAACTTTCTCCATAGCCATTCGGAAAATAAAGGTTCTTCCGAACCTAAACAAAATAAAAATAATAAAGACTAATACGATCCGTCAGTCGTCACTCTTATTTCAAACCTTCCGAAGTACCCAGGAGAGGGGTACCGCGCGCTGTTAACCAACCCTCCATAGACAGATAGAAACCGAAGCGAAAGAATGTGCAGGTATTCCAGAAGATGATAACCACTCGAAGCATACTCCGTAGGTCCCCCAGAAAGACCCTTCATCCTATCCCATGGAACGGGAGCTAGAGTCAAGAGAACCCTTGCGGGTTGAGCTACTATAATGACCACATATCCGAAGTTTGTTGTCATCCCGGTTAAGCCAAGATAGTAGCTAAACACCCACGGTTGGTGAAGAAACCTGAGTCGTAAGAGTCAAGGACATTGACTATGACCATCCATTCACGCTTAATCCCCCGAATTAAGCATTGCAGCGAATATCCCGGAAATCCGAGAGCTGTGATAAATTAAACTCTGAGAAGAGTGAATGAGAAGATTAAAGTTCCGAGTGATGGAACCCTATACTCACAAGATTTGACCTAAATCGGGAAAACTCAGAACCTTCGGAAGAGTAGTTGCCGAGGATGTTCGCACTACTCAAGCACTTCGTCCGCCCCGTTACAGACGAGTAGTGCCTAGGATCCTCCACCCCATCACATGGAGGAAGTCACCGTCGCCTTGTAGACGATAGACTACATTCTCCGAAGTGAACACTAGAATACCGACAACCACATGATAACCTCCGCAGCTAAGTATACTTGAATAAAGTGCGAAAGTAGATTGTGTTAAGCCTCATAACCCAGATCCCGAAGATATTATCGACTTGACACCAGTCTAGGTGTTAGTCGATGGGTTATATGAGAGCACGCGCTTTCTGCAACTAGAATATACCAACACCTTAGAGAATAGGGCATATCTTAGAGATTCATTGGACTACTAGGTGTTCCACGAATACTATCTCGCGCAGAAATAGTAGAATCACCTCCTGAGATAGTCCAACACTCGTCTGGTGAAACCCTATCTCCATGACCTTGAGGGTTTCCGTTAGAAATATCTCAAGAATCAGAAGTGCAGGTTCATTTTGCACGAGATTGAGATAGACACTCTGCAGCAAACAGATACCCGTAGACACGCAATCCATCTGATGATCTAGAAACAACCTAAAGGACTACACTTCCAGAATGAGAGAGAGCGTTTGGAACTTCGGAATGGCGATCACGCCAGTGATGATCTCGCCATAGAAGTACACTATGTTCTAAGTATTGAGAAGCTCTACCCTTCCGAGAGCTTAGGACCATCCGAGATTCTTTACGGAGATTGGTCCAACCCTCGTCAGACCACTACTAATTTCAGATATTCCACAAGTTTCACACCAGACCAATCCATTTCTTAGACGTGATTAGTGTTTGCCCAACGTCACTATTCGTATCCCACTCATCTTGATAGAAACCATTGAGAATCCTAACTTCGTAGATTTACCTGTAGGAAATCGCTAACTACACGAGACGGAATCCGCAGCCCATAGATGAATGTTTGTTGGAATGACAGACACAGGCCCGAGATCACTTGGGAGTGCCAGGAAAACCGAATAGGAAGTACCCTCCAGCCTCTACTCGGTCATTCATACCTACTTCCTTGCCTAAACCTGAATTTTGGGACGAAATTCCCTCTAACGGGGGGATGATGTGACAACCCGAAATTGATTCCGTCATTTTTAACCCCTTTTCCGTTAGTAAGCCTCGTTTTATTTAGCTGTCCGTTAACTTTTGGACTGGTTAATTAATTTGGGACTTTTAAATGACATTATGAGGGTTGAAACAAGTTAGAAACACCCCAAATTTTTCCTTTGAAAAATTTAAGTTTCAACCAAGTCAAAATACGACCACTAAATCGGGTGCGACCAAAAGCCCCGTTTAACAGCAGTATCGGGTAGAGTTTCACTGAGCCTCAACTCAAGCCCCTATATATGGGGGAGTCGACTTCATTTCAACCCTTTCCACTCTCTCTCTCTCTACACTCTCTCTCTCTACTACTTATTTTCGAGCCAAAATCGTCCGTTTCGACCCCCAAACGAGTAAGCAATCAACCCTAACTTGTTGTATTGCTTAGCTAGCATGCAAATTCATGTTTAAAACATCAAACAGGCGTAGATTCCTGTGTTTACGGCCCAAGAACACTCTTGGACCGTGAACACCATTAAATGGGGTTTTTAAGCCCCAAAATCCCTCTAAACTACCCCTAAGGCTTAGATATGGCTAAATGACTTATGGAAACGGACTTAGAACACCTTGAAACAAGATTTTGGAGAGTAAACATGAGTTTACTGCTGAAGAACATGCTTGGGCCGTAAACTCCCCTTCATGGGGAGTAAACTCAAAATCAAGTGTTAGAAATGCCCTCAAACACCTCCTATGGCCTTGGAAAAATGTCTAGAAGCAATCCCATAGATGTAAATGCTTTAAACACAAAAGAAACCAAGGAAATATGAGTTTACGGCCGTAAACACCCCTAGGAAAGGTCCATGGGCCATAAACTCCCATTAAGCGCCCAAATGATGCCCTAACTCCTTCATCTGACTTGGAAAATGCATAGAACTTTATTTCCTACCATTTAAGACCCTAATACACCAAAGGAATGAGTATATAGGAGCTTACGGCCGTAAACTGATTGTTTAGGGCCATAAACTCCTCAAGTGGTCCTTTAAGAGCCTTAAACCCCTTCATACACTTTGTATTTGGACCTAGCCTAATTCCTTGAGTGATATAAGACATTTTGGCATCCTAGAACACCCTCACCATGAGTTTACGGCCGTAAACTCATGGGGAGTAGGTCCCAGGGCCGTGAACTCTATAAATAGTTTACTCTTGAAGAGTAAACTCCCTATCTAAGCCATACACACCCTTAGATGTTACCCGGGACACTCCAAGCGCTTAATCAAAGTGTTTTCCGCACTTTAAGATGCGTATACGTGTTTAATTAGTATTATATGTACTAATTGTATGTAAACATATGTCATCATATGCTAATAGGTCACTAAGTGTGTTCTAGTCTTTACTTGACACCGAGCACCCAACCGACACCTTCGTCGGATCCACTTACATCAGGTGAGTTCATACCCTTGAATGAACCTTTTTAAATGTTTTTACACATTTGATAGGGGGGAATACTAGTTAAACATGCCAGTTATCATATCAATCACATGTGATTGATAACCCGCATTCACAAGGATTTATTACACTGTTAACTGTTTTACCAAGAATGATACTGTAAATGGTTTTCTAAAACGTATTTACTTGTTCAACTCGTAGTTATATTGCTTTATTATATTTATGATTAAAACTTGTTTATGAAAGGTTTCCAAAGAATTTCTAAAGGTTTTCAAACTTATTTTATAAAAGAATACCAAGTCGTGATTTTCTTAGGTATAAAGGTTTTCCAAAGTTTTCACCGAAGTTTTCTTCCATGTTTTATACTCCTACTTCTTTAGATTCTACTGCCTTGTTATACTTCTACTTAGTTAAATGCTACTACTTTGTTAACAGTTTTACTTCGTGATGCACTTATACTTCACGATACGCTTATACTTCACGATATGCTTATACTTCAGGATATGCTTATACTTGACGATACGCTTCTACTTCACGATACGCTTATACTTCACGATACGCTTCTACTTCGCGATACGCTTATACTTTACGATATGCTTCTACTTCATGATAAGCTCCTACTTGTTAACACTTATACTTTGTGAAACACTTCTACTTCGTTAAACACTTAAACTTTGTTAAATGCTTCTACTTAGTTAAATGTATGTCTGTGCTTGTATAAGTTATATAAATAATGTTCAAAGGACTTAGGAAGACTAGTTTGCCCTATTTCCTTTTCTTCGTTTAGATGTGGTCTGGTGGGATCGGATGTCCGTCCGAAGGTCGTTTGATCATTAGTTATATATTATGTATACAAGTATAGACATATAGGTTTACATTAGTCAGTTCATTTGTGATCTCTATCATTAGTCCAGTATTTTACATCAGATCTCACTAGACGATATACATCTTTAGTAAACAGCCTTCTCCGTTGTCAAGTTGGTAACCAGAGTCTCTTGTAGGAGAGCGGACATTGTGTGTATAGATCTATACGGGATTGACATCCCCCACCCTGACTGCTAGCTACGGTCCACGACCTACCAAGCCAAGGGGTGACAAATGTCACACTTACACAGATGCTTGCAGGGTGTCTAGTTCTCTAGTGTCTATCAGTATGGTTACGAGTATCTCGGGGTTACCTTATAATTCATGGCCTTAATGTAATGGTTTTTAACACTGTATTCAGTTTTTTAGACCTTGCTAGACGTATCATTCAGTTGATACTGTCTGGGGTCTGTGTTCACTGTTTTTAGACCTTGCTAGACGTATCTTTCATTTGATACCGTCTGGGGTCTGTGTCTCCCTTTTGTTAGACTGAGCCAGGTGTACCGTTCATTCGATACTCTCCCAGAGTCTATGATTTCTTTTTGCCTTAGTCAGCAGTCTTCACTGCTGAGGCATATGTTATTTTCCCTGATATTCTCCTACTTTCTTTAAAATCAAACACCGTATTTTGGTAATGATAGTGTTTAAGGGAAATTTACTTTTTACAACATAACTCTGTCGGGTCTTGGTAGAAGAGTAATTTTATTTAACAAAATATAGGATTTTATGGAAAGGACTCTAATACACTGTTGATTCTAAACTACTACTTTTAATTAAGTTATTTGAATAAAATGAAACTAAATACTTATGAACTCACCAGCATTTGTGAAAATGCTGATACTCGCTTTCAAATAACTTGTATTCTCAGGTCAGCAATAGACAGGTACATCTTAGGCGCTTTTGGTGAAGACCGTTTAGTACCAAGCTGCACCTATATTACCACTTGTATTACATGATGTTTTCTATGTAATGTAAACCATGTAAAACTATTACTATTAATGTAATGGTTGTTGTACTTTGATTACTCTACTGCATATGTTGTGATACTTGACATGCGTCATCCACCCCAGAACGTTTCTGCCGTTCCGGTTTTGGGGTGTGACAGATTGGTATGTAAGCACTGTTTATAGTGAGCTTAGTATATCAATTCATAAAAGATATACAACCTATAAATACATAGGGATAAAACACTCTGACCAAGAATTATAATTTAAAATATAACCATATTTTACCAAAGTATAAGAACATCCAGAATCTAAACACTCGAACACAAGTATCACAAGAAGAACAAGAATAAAAGTCTTCGGATGTTGAGCATTACCGTTAAACCTGGGCAGTTATGTAATCGTAAGCTGGAATAAATGTAACCTGATCAACTATGTTTATTCAAGATGCGATGAATGTGTGCTTCGGAGCAATAGTGGTGTTGCAACAGGTCTGAAACTTACCAACTAGGAATGCTAGAGCCAAACATAAAGTTTAAAATACTATAGGAGTATTTTGGAATACTAAAAGACTCACACTAATCCCAGAATCATATTCAGAAGATAAGAAACAAACAAGAAATTAAAATACCATAGGGGTATTTTAGGATCCATAGATAACCCTGTGTGAAGAACTAAAGAGATCCTTATTGATATACCTACAATTACAGAGGGTATACTCCCAAGGTTATATATAATAAGGATCCCATAGGCTAAGAATGTGTGGTTTCGCTCTACTTCCCTTTCCTCGTTGGGATGTGGATATAAAGTAGTATCACATATTCGAAGGCCTATCGGATCTAAGCTATATATGATTTGTATACCCTGTGTAATCGTAGCAGCACTCGATAAGGATCACACAATGAAATGTTAATAATCTCTTAGGATTCTTTAGACATTTCCATTCTCGCAAGAACCCTGTAGAAAACCCTATCCAATTCAGTTCTCGGCAGAAGATTTGAAATTAAGACCCCGAAGAGGTTCATTGAGAAGATTTTCAGTCGGAAATAAATGAACTGGGTCTAGACTATTGAAATCACCAAGTGCCTATATCTTTTTAGGGACATCGGTGTGAAATTCGCCTAAACTTCCGAGATTTCCAGTCATCCATCATGAAGAGATGACACCCAGAGTCGTATTCGGAAGTAAGGAGGAGTAGAAATTCAATACGTCTCTAAGAAAGGAGAACCCTAGGTAGCTACCCAAAGGAAACCAACGCCGGTCTCAGTCAAAGATACGAGGCAGACAGAGGTAGCCAGTATATGGAACCCGAGAAGTGTCTTTTCCTCGTGTTAGTCGCGCTAATACACCTATAAAATAATACAATTTAGTGAGTTAGTGGTTACACTACTCACGGTATGTGTTAGGTAGATCGCCTTTTCCCGTTGCCAGTAACACGTTTAGAGCGGATCCCAACACCTCTATTGAGAGTGTTTAGCCATAAGTCTTCATGAGCCTTTTCTTCCCGCGGTCTTCGTTCCGAACTGTCCTCAGATCTTTCCAAGCTGGAGAGTGAACCTTTCCCAGTATAAAGGTAACTTAGTAGGAACGATTCCCATCTTATGGCTTTTTACGATACTCATACTTCTACCTAGAACACCAGGACTACATCATAGGGATGTAGGTCGACACTCAGACAACCAGCATCCGAGGCACGGGAAAAATTTACGCCTAATACAGTAAGGATAGATACGTCCAGGGTTAACCATCGTCTCTCATCCGCTTGAGTTCCTTACCGTATAGGGAAAAACCATGCCTCCGAGCAAGCGTAACCAATCCACTAGCAAGAAACCTACTCTCCTACTCGACGCAGCTACCTTCCAGACTGCAGTCTCGACAGCCGTTGCAGCTGCCATGGCTCAACTGAATGCTAACAATGCCAGTGTTAGCAAGAGCCCTATCAGGAATCTCGAGGATGGAAGTACTCGGCTCAAGGACCTTCCGAAGGGCAACGTGCTGAGACAGTCAATACCCTTGCCAGCCCTCCCATCCTGACCTCCAGAAGACCATACCTAGGAAACCTTCCCCACTACAGCAGGTGCAGCTACCATCATCATGATATCTGTCGAGAACTCTTCTGTGCTAGGTGCAACAGGAAGGGGCACACCTCTCGTACCTGCAGAGCCCCGGTTGAGTTCATTACATCAACCACCAATGCGGCGACCAATGCAGTTTGCCACCTATCTGGTGAGATTGGACACTTCAAGAAGGACTGTCCAACCGAAGGAAAAGACAAGGACACATGAGGAGTCTAACTCTAATGCTTAGGGAGAAGCATCAAGGAACCTGGTAGATTTTGGTACCTCTCTCAATCTCAGATAACTGATCAAAACGTTAAAAGGCTAATTCCAAATGTAATTACTTCCCTATCAAGGCGAAAGTCGCAACACTGTTATAAAATTTAAAATTTCATCAGGTAAAACTATAATGGCTAAATATATACGTTACAGCCATGTATAATTGAGATGGATAGACCTAGAGTGAGTGAAGGCCGCCTCATTTCCTGTTCCTCGTTTGGTTGTGGATTTGGCGCGGAGTCGCTCAATCAACAGTCGTCCCCACCTTAATTATACATGACTAATATATGTGAGGCGATTATAGAAATGCCTCGTGAAAATCCATTCCTGAATAGTTCCGCGTCGACTCTATCGGTCCAAGTATCCGCGGAAGTGATACACGGGACGAAACCCGAGACGCCTAGAACTTGAGTGCCTGTTCGGCACATGACCCTATCGATCCTCAGTCTATGTCTTGTTGATGTATGCCAACTTCGACGCCTCTATCGATCATGGTTTGACTTCGTGCAACCATGTGTAAATCCTTAGTGCTGTGTAAAAAGAACTTTCTCCATAGCCATTCGGCAAATAAAGGTTCTTCCGAACCTAAACAAAATAAAAATAATTAAGACTAATACGATCCGTCAGTCGTCACTCTTATTTCAAACCTGTCGAAGTACTCAAGAGAGGGGTACCGCGTGCTATTAACCAATCCTCCTTAGACAGATAGAAACCGAAGCGAAAAAAGGTGCAGGTATTCCAGAAGATGATAACCACCCGAAGCATACTCTGTAGGTCCCCCAGAAAGACCCTTCATCCTATCCCATAGAACGGGAGCTAGAGTCAAGAGAACCCTTGCGGGTTGAGCTACTATAATGACCACATATCCGAAGTTTGTTGTCATACCGGTCAAGCCAAGATAGTAGCTAAACACCCTTTGTTGGTGAAGAAACTTGAGTCGTAAGAGTCAAGGACATTGACTACGACCATCCATTCACGCTTAATCCCCCGAATTAAGCATTGCAGTGAATATCCTGGAAATCCGAGAGTTGTGATAAATTAAACTCTGAGAAGAGTGAATGAGAAGATTAAAGTTCCGAGTGATGGAACCCTATACTCACAAGATTTGACCTAAACCGGGAAAACTCAGAACCTTCGGAAGAGTAGTTTCCGAAGATGATCGCGCTACTCAGGCACTTCGTCCGCCCCGTTACAGACGAGTAGTGCCTAGGATCCTCCGCCCAATCACATGGAGGAAGTCACCGTCGCCTTGTAGACGATAGACTACATTCTCCGAAGTGAACACTAGAATACCGAGAACCACATGATAACCTCCGCAGCTAAGAATACTTGAATAAAGTACGAAAGTATATTGTGTTAAGCCTCATAACCCAGATCCCGAAGAGATTATCGACTTGACACCAGTCTAGGTGTTAGTCGATGGGTTATATGAGAGCACGCGCTTTCGCGCAGAAATAGTAGAATCACCTCCTGAGATAGTCCAACACTCGTCTGGTGAAACCCTATCTCCACGACCCTGAGGGTTTCCGTTAGAAATATCTAAAGAATCAGAAGTGCAGGTTCATTTTGCACGAGATTGAGATAGACACTCTGCAGCAAACAGATACCCGTAGACACGCAATCCATCTGATGATCTAGAAACAACCTAAAGGACTACACTTCCAGAATGAGAGAGAGCGTTTGGAACTTCGGAATGGCGATCACGCCAGTGATGATCTCGCCATAGAAGTACACTATGTTCTAAGTATTGAGAAGCTCTACCCTTCCAAGAGCTTAGGACCATCCGAGATTCTTTACGGAGATTGGTCCAATCCGCGTCAGACCACTACTACTTTCGGGTATTCCACAAGTTTCACACCAGACCAATCCATTTCTTAGACGTGATTAGTGTTTGCCCGACGTCACTCTTTGTATCCCACTCATCTTCATAGAAACCATTGAGAATCCTAACTTCCTAGACATACCTTTAGGAAATCGCTAACTACACGAGACGGAATTCGCAGCACATAGATGAATGTTTGTTGGAATGACAGACACAGGCCAGAGATCACTTGGGAGTGCTAGGCAAACCGAATAGGAAGTACCCTCTTGCCTCTACTCGGTCATTCATACCTACTTCCTTTCCTAAACCTGAATTTCAGGATGAAATTCCCTCTAACAGGGGGATGATGTGACAACCTGAAATTTATTCCGTCATTTTTAACCCCTTTTCCGTTAATAAGCCTCGTTTTATTTAACTGTCCGTTAACTTTTGGACTGGTTAATTAATTTGGGACTTTTAAATGACTTTATGAGGGTTGAAACAAGTTAGAAACACCCCAAATTTTTCCTTTGAAAAATTTTAGTTTCAACCAAGTCAAAATACGACCACTAAATCGGGTGCGACCAAAAGCCCCGTTTAACGGTAGTATTGGGTAGAGTTTCACTGAGCCTCAACTCAAGCCCCTATATAAGGGGGAGTGGACTTCATTTCCACCCTTTCCACTCTCTCTCTCTACAACTTATTTTCGAGCCAAAATCGTCTGTTTCGAGCCCCAAACGAGTAAGCAATCTACCCTAACTTGTTGTATAGCTTAGCTAGCATGCAAATTCGTGTTTAAAACATCAAATAGGGGTAGATTCCTGTGTTTACGGCCCAAGAACACTCTTGGACCGTGGACACCATTAAATGGGGTTTTTAAGCCCCAAAACCCCTCGAAACTACCCCTAAGGCTTAGATATGGCTAAATGACTTATGGAGACGGACTTAGAGCACCTTGAAATGAGTTTTTTGAGAGTAAACATGAGTTTGCTGCCCAAGAACATGCTTGGGCTGTAAACTACCCTTCATGGGGAGTATACTCAAAATCAAGTGTTAGAAATGCCCTCAAACACGTCTTGTGGCCTTGGAAAAATGTCTAGAAGCAATCCCATAGATGTAAATGCTTTAAACATTAAAGAAACCAAGGAAATAGGAGTTTACGGCCGTAAACTCCCTTAGGAAAGGTCCATGGGCCGTAAACTCCCATTAAGTGCCCAAATGATGCCCTAACTCCTTCATTTGAGTTGGAAAATGCATAGAACTTTATTTCCTCCCATTTAAGACCCTAATACACCAAAGGAATGAGTATATAGGAGCATACGACCCTAAACTCCTTGTTTAGGGCCGTAAACTCCTCAAGTGGTCCTTTAAGAGCCTTAAACCCCTTAATACACTTTGTATTCGGACCTAGCCTAATTCCTTGAGTGATATAAGACATTTTGGCATCCTAGAACACCCTCACCATGAGTTTACGGTCGTAAGCTCATGGGGAGCTAGTCCCAGGGCCGTGAACTCTATAAATAGTTTACTCTTGAAGAGTAAACTCCCTATCTAAGCCATACAAACCCTTAGATGTTACCCGGGACACTCCAAGCGCTTAATCAAAGTGTTTTCCGCACTTTAGGATGCGTATACGTGTTTAATTAGTATTATATTTACTAATTGTATGTAAACATATGTCATCATATGTTAATTGGTCACTAAGTGTGTTCAAGTCTTTACATGACACCGAGCACCCAACCGGCACCTTCGTCGGATCAACTTACATCAGGTGAGTTCATACCCCTGAATGAACCTTTTTAAATGTTTTTACATGTTTTATAGGGGGGATACAAGTTAAACATGCCAGTTATCATATCTATCACATGTGATTGATAACCCGCATGCACAAGGATTTATTACACTGTTAACTGTTTTACCAAGAATGATACTGTAAATGGTTTTCTAAAATGTCTTTAGTTGTTCAACTCGTACTTATATTGTTTTATTAAAGTTATGATTAAAACTTGTTTATGAAAGGTTTCCAAAGAATTTCTAAAGGTTTTCAAACTTATTCTATAAAAGAATACCAGGTCATGATTTTCTTAAATATAAAGGTTTTCCAAAGTTTTCACCGAAGTTTTCTTCCATGTTTTATACTCCTACTTCGTTAGATTCTACTGACTTGTTATACTTCTACTTAGTTAAATGCTACTACTTTGTTAGCACTTTTACTTCGTGATACGCGTATACTTCACGATATGCTTATACTTCACGATACGCTTATACTTCACGTTACGCTTATACTTCACGATACGCTTCTACTTCACGATACGCTTCTACTTCACGATACGCTTATACTTCACGATACGCTTATACTTCACGATACGCTTCTACTTCACGATACACTTATACTTCACGATACGCTTCTACTTCGCGATACGCTTATACTTTACGATACGCTTCTACTTCACGATAAGCTCCTACTTGTTAACACTTATACTTTGTGAAACACTTCTACTTTGTTAAACACTTAAAATTTGTTAAATGCTTCTACTTAGTTAAATGTATGCCTGTGCTTGTATAAGTTATATAAATAATGTTCAAAGGACTTAGGAAGGCTAGTTCGCCCTATTTCCTTTTCTTCGTTGAGATGTGGTCTGGTGGGATCGAATATCCGTCCGAAGGTCGTTTGATCATTAGTTATATATTATGTATACAAGCATAGACATATAGGTTTACATTAGTCAGTTCATTTGTGATCTCTATCATTAGTCCAGTATTTTACATCAGATCTCACTAGACGATATACATCTTTAGTAAACGGCCTTCTCCGTTGTCAAGTTGGTAACCAGAGTCTCTTGTAGGGAGAGGGGACATTGTGTGTATAGATCCATACGGGATTGACACCCCTACACCCTGACTGCTAACTACAGTCCACGACCTACCAAGCCAAGGGGTGACAAATGTCACACTTACACAGACGCTTGCAGGGCGTCTAGTTCTGTAGTGTCTATCAGTATGGTTACGAGTATCTTGGGGTTACCTTATAATCTATGGCCTTAAGGTAACGTGTTTTAACACTGTATTCACTGTTTTTAGACCTTGATAGACGTATCATTCAGTTGATACTGTCTGGGGTCTGTGTTTACTGTTTTTAGACCTTGCTAGACATATCATTCATTTGATATCGTCTGGGGTCTGTGTCTCCCTTTTGTTAGACTGAGCCAGGCGTACCGTTCATTCGATACTCTCCCAGAGTCTATGATTTCTTTTTGCCTTAGTCAACAGTCTTCACTACTGAGGCATATGTTATTTTCCCTGATATTCTCCTACTTTCTTTAAAATCAAACATCGTATTTTGGTAATGATAGTGTTTAAGGGAAAATTACTTTTTACAACATAACTCTGTCGGGTCTTGGTAGAAGACTAATTTTATTTAAGAAAATATAGGATTTTCTGGAAAGGACTCTAATACACTGTTGATTCTAAACTACTACTTTTAATTAAGTTATTTGAATAAAATGACACTAAATACTTATGAACTCACCAGCATTTGTAAAAATGCTGATACTCGCTTTCAAATAACTTGTATTCTCAGGTCAGCAATAGACAGGTACATCTCAGGCGCTTTTGTTGAAGACTGTTTAGTACCAAGCTGCACCTATATTATTACTTGTATTACTTGATGTTTTCTATGTAATGTAAACCATGTAAAACAATCACTATTAATGCAGTGGTTGTTGTACTTTGATTACTATACTGCATATGTTGTGATACTTCACATGACGTCATCCACCCCAGAACGTTTCCGCCGTTCCGGTTTTGGGGTGTGACAATAAATATGTTGGGATAAAACATGGGTAGATGAAATAGCTGATGTGTGATTAAATAAAATGATGAGAGATAGGTGATGATAATTAGGTGAGGATAGATAGGTGATGATGAATCGGTGATGTAGGATGACAGACACTATAACCTTGTCCGACAATTTGGAGAGTCGTCATCTACTAGAGTATAGATGGCGACCATAGACTATTATAGACAACCCCGTGGAAACACCAGCTGGCTCATAACCTGTAGGTGATGAATTACGAGTTCAGGCGATGTTGTAACTACATATTCATGCGATGATACTTTGACCCCTTACTATGAATTACGATTTCAGGCGATGTTGTAACTACGTATTCATGCGATGATACCCTAACCCTTATTGGGCACGTATTAAGGGAGTAATCCCTGAATCAATATTGTCTATGCGATGTAGGAGATGATCCTTAGGGAGAGTCCTTAGGAAGAAAAATATAAGGAAATGTGATGTAAGGAGATGAGAGGGAAATATGATGTAGGAGACGACCCTTAGGATAAATCCTTAGGGAAGGTACTTAGGAACAAATAAGACAATGGGGATGGGTAATTAGGTTAATTGTTTGATGATTAAACATAATAATTATATTATTGTGGGTTGAAAACCCTATTTACTCGCCATGTTTCCCAACCTGACCCACTAGTATAAATGAATGTAAGCTTTGTTTATGCTTGTGTGTAACAACCCGTTATTTCAGGTTAATGTAATGCCTAAAAGTCAAGTCTTGTAACCTCTTTGTAAAGTAATAAGAATATCATCGAAAATGAAATGTTCAAAAAACTCTGTTTGGGTACACTATATGGTAGATATCGTGATAGGGTTTCCAAAAATATAAATAACACTAGAATCTGAGTTATAACGAAGGAGTTATGGCCAATAAAAGATTCGTAGCACTACCGTTAAAGCGCTGTTAAGCATAAAACGAGAAATTTCAATAAAATACTTTTTAGCCTTAGGTTTCTAAATGAAAGTCGTAGATATCTTTAAGCCGCGAACATATATAAAAAGAACGCCCCAAATCTGACTTCGTATGAGGAAGTTATGATTTTTCGAAGTTTCTGACCTAGCAGTAGACAGCTAAAAACTCGAAACAGAGATCGAGCGGTCTTTAGCTGACATAACCTAAATGAAAGTTGAAGACCCCGACAATAGGAGTACAACAGTAAAAAGTCTGACGAAAATGGACATCAAATGAAGGAGTTATGGGATTTAAACGGACTTCTCCAGGCCCGGCCTATTAAAAATAATATAATAAAAGAAAAGTCAAAATTAGCTGATGAAGTCTAAACGAGAGTTGTAGAGCCTTTTCACACCTACGCGTGCATATAAATAATGGATCGGAGCTCGTACGCGAATGTTACAAATTTTGCAAGTTCGGGACACAAAACTCGAGGCTGACTCAGCCGCACGACGTGAGGGAACCATGCTCATGACGTGAGCTCGTGACTGACGGGTTCCAGTGTGTCAGCCACGTCAACTTGTCGAAGAGGATCATGCTGACTAATCCTCACGACGTGAGACCCCAAATCAGCCCCTATAAATAGAAGCCTAAGGGTGCCGGGTTTGTTGCTCATCTCTTTCCATATAAGTGTCATTACTCTACGTGATTACCTCGATAAGCCTTCCCAACGCTACAGTTTTTCATACTCGAGTCCCGACGGAAGTTCTACACTCCCGAGATCCTTGAGAATCCCGAGATTTCAACTCTCTCTAGTCGAAGTTCTGCTCGATTCTTCTCTCGACTACTTCAAAACAACCACTTCAATCAAGTGAGTTCGTACCCCTTTTATACATCTTCAAATACTTTATAATGTACTTTAATACATTTTGGGGGAGAATACAAGTAAACACCCAGTCAATCCCGAGTGAAAACGTGAAAACTCTTGTTATACCTTGCATGCATTAGATTTATACAAAATGCATAGTATCCAGAGTAGCCATCCTTATTAAACCATTTTATGCATTCAAAGAACTTATGAATTATGATTTGTCAAACATTGTGATAGAGGATAAACGTTGCATACAAAACTATCACTTTAAATACAGACTTAGTCGGGAATTCGTGAGACGATTACATCTTCAATGCTACCTTTTTGGTAAAAGGTATTACCTAAAGTCCTGTCTATTATAACCAGAGTCTTCTGTTGGGAGAGCGTGTCAAATGTGTATAGATCTATACAGGAAGTCATGATCCCGCGCCCTGACTGTTAGCTACAGTCCTTTGGGTGACAGTTTGTCATAAACATTTTGACGCCTGAAGACCATCGCCACAGGCATATTATGTTTAGTGTGGTTATAAAACTCACTGGATAGACAATTATTATGGTATTCTGATTTTATTAACTATTCTTCATCTAACGAGTGCAATCTTCTTATAGCTTTACTATATAAAATTATGCCTCAACCTTTAAGCATGTCAGTTGCTTGCAATTTTCGGTCTTGGACATTAGAGACTGCATGTTACTTTAGGAAAATAAGGGATTTTCCTGTATCCAGAACACGAACATTCATATGCATTTCATACTTTTATAAGAAAATAAGGGATTTTCTTGGAAAACGCACAAACTTTGGAATGGCATACATTTTTCTCAATACCGCTTATAAACTCACCAACTTAATTATTGACACTTTTTCTTTGAAATAACTCGTATTCTCAGGGAACCACTAAGCAGGTTTGGAAACCAACTTTTGGGGATTAACGCTCTGACGTTAATTACTTCTTTTGAAAGATGTTTATGTATTTATCTTTTGAACATGTAACAAATACAATTATGTAAACAGTTTGAAACCTTTTATATGTATTGTGGTGTGTACTTTCCTTACTATGAACTGTTATGATACTGAATATGATGTCCTCCGCCCCCGAACGTTTCCGCCGTTCTGGTTTGGGGGTGTGACAAATTGGTATCATAGCATTGTTTATAAGGAATTAAGTATATCAAAACCATTTTTGGCATACAACTATAAACACAACTGGGCAAAAACACTCTGAGTAAGAATCATACTTTAAAAAAAATTAAATTAATTTAATTTTTGTAAAGTAGGCATGCATTCATTTCATATTAATAACAGTGTCATAAATAGATCAATATAGAAGTATTATAAATAAATTGTGCAGTGCAGGTGTGCCTTGGGACATGTAATCGGAACTGGGATGAATATAGCCTGATCAACTATATTTGTCCGAGAGTCGACTAACGTATGCCAGAGAGTGTCTGCAGTGGACAATAAATTTAAAACTTACCAAGAGCATATCATTAAGAATACTATAGGAGTATTTTGGTATCTTCAATCGTCAAACTAAAGGGTACATTTTTTCATGTTTTAGCTTATAGTCAATTCTTAACTCTATTCTCGTATAGACTCAATGGTTGGATTCCATCACCCCGGCGACCCTACTACCCCAACCAAGGTAATGGGGGATGGATTGAAGACGACCCCGAGGAGGAACCCCTGGAAGACGAGGAGGAGGAAGATTCAGATAGCTCGGCCTCAGAGCCTGAGGTAAGCAATCCGCCAGCTGTCCGACCTCCATCCGTTCGACCTCCTTTCATGATCGGATTTCAAGGACCAACTCCCGTCTGGGGAAGCCACATCCACCATTGGAGCAAGCAGCAAGGACTACGTCCTCCTTACAGTATGTGTCGGGACTTGTACGATGTCAGGAGAGGAAGTTCAGCCGATCAAGTACTCCTGGTTATGGTAGGCAAACTTGCCAATCAGGCTTATCAATCCGGAGTCCAGGCAAACCGGATTCACGAGGTTGACATAAGGATGGAGGATAACACAGCTGATATCCGACGCCTTGAAATGCTACACGAGAATGCTCAACTCCACACCAACTCACTCCAAGAGCAAATGACTGCAGCTCTCTCCGAAATGAGAGATTTGAGGGATCAACAAGCTGCCTTTGATAGGCGTCTGATGGGAGCCGAGCAATCGGATGCGGAATCGAGCTCCAAGCACAACCCGCCCCAAGAGTAGTACTCGCCTAACTCCCAAATTTTGATATAGAATAGGAGCATCGGCTAAAAGTCTTACTTTCTTTAACGTTCTGTAATCGGAGACCTTTAGAAAGGTCAATTTTGTTCTAACTTTGGATGTAACGCAACCATATGTTTAATATATATATGGGGCATATCTCTCTCATGTGATAATTCTGTGAGGTAAATATGATGTAGGAGATGACCCTTAGGATAAAACCTTTGGGAAGGCACTTAGGAATAAAGAACACAATGGGGATGGGTAATTGGGTTAATTGTTTGATGATTAAACATAATAATTATATTATTGTGGGTTGAAAACCCTATGTACTCACCAGGTTACCCAACCTGACCCACTCAGTTTACTTGTATCACAGGTGGCGAGGTGAAGTTACATTACACTGAGAGATTAAGGAGATATAGATCACTAGTATAAATGAATTTAAGTTCTGTTTATGGTTATGTTTCTATATTGACGATGATCCCAAATGTTTTAAAATGAATAAAAATACATTTCTTCGAAAATGCTTTGATAATGAAATTATCATGATTTTCTTGGAACAAATTCCGCAACGTTTTTATTAATAGTGATACTCTGATTTTTATAAAGCATAAACAAAACCGGTCTTTTCTGGCCGTGAAAATGGGGATGTCAAAGTTGGTATCAGGGCATTAGTTTAAGCGAACTAGGAATTTTTAGGATTTGTAGAATTAAACTTAGAATGCTAAGCAATGACTGTGAGATGTGAGCACTAGCTTATTTTAGGAATTGTGACTAAAAAAGCTTTTATGAGCTAAATGCTTTGTGCCTGATATGTTGTTGTTTTTTTGGATCTATGGTCTACTGCCGACCGGATCTGGAAACTTTATGTGTTCAGGTTTCTAAACGTTTAATTACGGTATTAGAACTAGCATATAACTTTTCGGAGAGATAAGGGGATTATACGTCAACCATAGATAAAATGTTTCCTATCCTAATTCTCGTCATTACACACTGACCATATGATTTGGTGTATAGATCGAAATGACAAGAACCCAAAGTGGAGTCAGGAACGCGAATGGAATTAAAAATCAACAACCCCCAGTGATTGAACAAATACCTGTTGTAGTAACCGCACCCGAGCCAATCACCATGGTCGGGGTACAAGCGATGATCCAAATGATGTTGGATCGTCAAATGGAGGAAACAAGGCGTTTACTTCAACAAAATCGAGAGGAACTCACGATGCTTATTGAACTGCTCGAGCTAAATGATGGGCAGTTAGAAGGAGGGAACTACAGTAGGACGGTTGGTCAAGACAACCCACTGATAGTTAGACGAAACAATCAGGATGGAGGAAATGACGAATGTGGATGCAAGTACAAGAATTTTATGGCATCAAAACCCCCGAGTCTTTTTGGAAGCCCATCACCGGTGGAAGTTATGGATTAGATCTCCGAGATGGAGACAATGTTTAAGACTTGCGAGTGTAGCAACAAACGAAAGACCGCTCTTGCGGTCCGTATGTTAAAGTCTGGAGTACTGAGCTGGTGGAAGCTACTAGCTAACACGATGCCCAAGGGAGAAGCAAGCAAGATGTCTTGGGAAGAATTCCTAGTGCAATTAAAGATGCAGTACTGCTCTGAGCAGGATCTTCTGGAGATAAAAAAAAGGAATTACAGAATCTGAAGAAAGGGAGGATGAGTGTCACCGAGTACGCAGCAAGTTTTCCGGATAAGATGAAGCCCGTTCCTTATCTAGTTCCAACTCAACTCTCCAAGGTCAACAAGTTTGCCATTGGATTACCAGCGGACTTTGGTCCAATGGTCAAGCAAGCAACCGCTCTGAAAGCCGCCATCTGGGCTGCTAAGAATGTGGAGACCCTGATAAGAGAGAAGGGTCTGGAAAGAGCTGAAGTTGGCAAGAAAAGGAAGCATGAAGGATCGTCAAGGTCCAACAAGGAGAGAAAATTCCCGAAGTCTGGAGGAGGAGGAGGAGGTGAAGCAAGATGGTGTGAGAAGTGCAAGAAGAAGCACTTCGGAAGATGCGATGTAGAAGTGACGTGCTATAAGTATGGTAGGACCGGTCACTATTCCACAGATTGTACATTCGACAACAAGAAGTGTTACGAATGTGGAAATGATGGGCATATTTCGAAGAACTGTCCAAATAAGAACGAAGTTGCAAGGCAAAATGCACCGCGAAAGCCAAAATCAAGAGCATTCCAAATGATCCTTGATGAAGTAGATGGCAATGCAAGGAATCAGGAGTGAGGATGGATATCCGAGGATCAAGTTATGAAGAAGCCACGCGGATAGTATCAGGTGGTGTAGAGGCATAGTATTGCTTGAACTTGAACACCTATGTAATCGTTTCAAGGAATAATATAAAACCTTCGTTTTGTTATCTGATGTGTCAAATTGTTATGTGATTTTTTTATGGTTAATTGGAAAACTGTGAGACAATACTTGGGACGAGTATGAGTAGGTGTGAAAGGTAGTAGATGCATATACTACCGGAAGCACAGGACTCACGCTTGGATCAAGGAATGTCACAAGGTTACCAAGAAGCTCGTAATTGATTTCGTTTTATTCAAGTATGTTGTTACCATCGTTTTGGTAATGACTAAGAAGGTGATTGTTATTCCGACCCTAGTATGATATCTAATTGAGTCCGACTACGATGAGTATGTTAAGTGGTTCAGGGAACCAAGTTTGATGTAGCATCTAACTTAAGTCGGAAGATTGAAATAAAAGATAATCAAAGCGATCGGTAGAGGTATCGCGATAGTTGCTTGAAGCTAGAAGCACTACCTTTTAAGATGTGATTAGAACATGAAGGTAGGTATAGTCTGTTCTGGAATTTGACTCTAAAAGACTTGAGTCCAAGCAATGCATCATACGATGAGAGGTCAGTAGAACATGACCCGTCGGTCTACTATGATAATCAAAGGAAGAAACTTATCTCAAGTTTGTTAACGAAAGAGTCTCCAATAAAGATCGAGATTGCGACATAAAGATTATCATTGGAAATCTAACACGAGATAGAGAGCGGGTCCAAGATCGGGCACCGCCTGCAGTCATCAAGTCTTAAAGTTAGATACTTGTTCGAAGAAACATGAAAGTTACGGTTATTACTTAAGATGTAGAGATAATGTATGGAGTCATCATGTGAGCACTGTTTCGTTGATGATTCAAGGACGTAATCATCCTAAGGGGGAGATAATTATAACGCCTATAGATCCGGGCTTGTCAATTTAGAGATAATAGGGGTCGAAAATGAATTTTTGACAAATGATTATTTAGAATAAATAATCTTAACCAAGTTGTAGAATACGTCTCAAGGGTTCCGTACATATAAAGAGTGCCGAAATCCGAGTTATAACGAAGAAGTTATGACTCGTCGAAATTTCGCGACGGAACGGGCACGACACCGGGGACACGTAAATAGTGAATTTATTATAGAGTGAGTTTTAGCCTTAGTGATCTAAATGAAAGTCATATAATATGTTAACCTAAGAGTGTCCATAAAAAGAACACCCAAATCTGACTTCGTATGAGGAAGTTATGATTTTTCTAAGATTTGGCTTATTAGTGCACGGCCCGAAACTCGAATTTTAGTTCGAGCGGTTTTTGCCTTACACTACCTAAATGAGAGTTGAAGATCTCATTAGCCAACGGAGTCAAAATGAAAGTTGTAGATCATATTTTTACCTACGCGTAGATATAAAGAACATCAAAAACGGAGCTCGTATATGAAAATTACGGATTTTAGATGTCAGAAGTGTTCAGTGAGAAAATGGGTGACGTGGCACAAGCTTGGCCATTGCTTTCTCCCCACGTCTTGCCACTAGATAGTGACATGTGGCACCAAGTTCAGCCATATTTCACCTTATAGATAGAACCTATCCCACCCTCATTTTCTTCACACCTTTCCCATTCTTTCTTCTCTTTACTCTCTCTCTCTCTCTCTCTCTCTCTCTCTCTCTCTCTAGAGCCTCTTTCTAGCCCTGAAACCCCCCGAATAGCCTAGGGAACCTCCCTAGCATGAGGCGACAACCCCAGAGTGCTCGACGGCCCTGAGAAGAAGAACTTTTCAGCTCGAGAACGTTGCTCCAAGCAAAGCCCGGTTTTCTATAAAACTCGCTGTAAGTGAGCTACGTCTACGCTTTTTTAATATAGCTTTTATTTAATTATAGTAACGTTATTAGGAACTTATAATAAGTACTTGGGCTATTATTATCGGTTATATAAGTATTGTTTAACGCTTATATAATAGTAAATATAGCTAGACTATTAATTAGTCTCGGCGAATAATAGACTAAACTCTAGTGGTAATAATACTAGGTTTCATCGAAGGAAATTATTTTTAACAAGCGAAGCGCTGTCCGAGTTTGGAATCATCACTATAACAAGTGAGTGCATAGTTACTTTCATCTTACACATAGATATGAAGTATTTTATATAAATTACGGGCCATGTGTGCATATTATATGGATACTTGTTGTCTATGTTGGATGGATGATTTTATACATGTTTTAAATGATTTAAACTATATATTTATTTTATATCTACAAATATGTTGGGATAAAACATGGGTAGATGAAATAGCTGATGTTTGATGAAATAAAGTGATGAGAGATTGGTGATGACAATTAGGTGAGGACAGATAGTGATGATGAATCGGTGATGTACGATGAAAGATATTATAACCTTGTCCGGCAATTTGGAGATGTCGTCATCTACCAGAGTATAGATGGCGTCCACAGACTATTATAGACAACCCCGTGGAAACACCAGCTGGCTCATAACCTGTAGGTGATGAATTACGATTTCAAGCGATGTTGTAACTACGTATTCATGTGATGATACTCTAACTACTTACTATGAATTACGAGTTCAGGCGATGTTGTAACTACGTATTCATGCGATGATACCCTAACCCTTATTGGGCACGTATTGAGGGAGTAATCCCTAAATCAATATTGTCTATGCGATGTAGGAGATGATCCTTAGGGAGATTCCTTAGGAAGACACATATAAGGAAATGCGATGTAAGGAGATGAGAGGTAAATATGATGTAGGAGACGACCCTTAGGATAAATCCTTAGGGAAGGTACTTAGGAACAAATAAGACAATGGGGATGGGTAATTAGGTTAACTGTTTGATGATTAAACATAATAATTATATTATTGTGGGTTGAAAACTCTATGTACTCACCATGTTTCCCAACCTGACCCACTCAGTTTACTTATATCACAGGTGACGAGGTGAAGTTACATTACACTGAGAGATTAAGGAGATATAAATCACTAGTGTAAATGAATGTAAGCTTTGTTTATGCTTATGTGTAACTACTCGTTATTTCAGGTCAATGTAATGACTAAAAGTCGAGTCTTGTAATCACTTTGTAAAGTAATAAGAATATCATCGAAAATGAAATGTTCAAAAAGGTCTGTTTGGGTACACTATGTGGTAGATATCGTGATAAGGTTTCCAAAAATATAAAGAACACTAAAATCCGAGTTATAACGAAGGAGTTATGACCAATAAAATACTTTTTAGCCTTAGGTTTCTAAATGAAAGTTGTAGATATCTTTAAACCGCGAACATACATAAAAAGAACTCCCCAAATCTGACTTCGTATGAGGAAGTTATGATTTTTCGAAGTTTCCGACCTAGCAGTAGACAGCTAAAAACTCGAACTAGAGATCGAGCAGTCTTTAGCCGACACAACCTAAACGAAGGTTGAAGACCCTGACAATAGGAGTACAACAGTAAAAAGTCTGACGAAAATGGACATCAGATGAAGGAGTTATGGGATTTAAACGGGCTTCTCCAGCCCCGGCCTGTTAAAAATAATATAATAAAAATAAAGTCAAAATTAGCCGACGAAGTCTAAACGAGAGTTGTAGAGCCTTTTCATACCTACGCATGCATATAAAGAACGTCGAAATCGGAGCTCGTACGCGAAAGTTACGTATTTTACAAGTTCGGCACATAAAACCCGAGGCTGACTCAGCCGCACGACATGAGGGAACCGTGCTCATGACGTGAGCTCGTGACTGATGGGGTCCAGTGTTTCAGCCACATCAACTCATCGAAGAGGATCATGCTGACTAATCCTCACGACATGAGCAACCCAAAGTCACGACATGAGACCCCAAATCAGCCCCTATAAATAGAAGCTTAAGGGTGCCGGGTTTGGTGCACATCTCCTTCCAAATAAGTGTCGTTACTCTACGTGATTACCTTGATAAGCCTTCCTAAAGCCCCAGTTTTTCATACTCGAGTCCCGACGGAAATTCTACACTCCCGAGATCCCCGAGAATCCCGAGATTTTAACTCTCTCTAGTCGAAGTTCGACTCGATTCTTCTCTCGACTACTTTAAAACAACCACTTCAATCAAGTGAGTTCGTACCCCTTCTATACATCTTCAAATACTTTATAATGTACTTTACTACATTTCGGAGGGGAATACAAGTAAACACACGGTCAATCCCGAGTGAAAACGTGAAAACTCTTGTTATACCTTGCATGCATTAGATTTATACAACATGCATAGTATCCAGGGTAGCCATCCTTGTTAAACCATTTTGTGCATTCAAAGAACTTATGATTTATGCTTTGTCAAACATTGTGATAGAGGATAAACATTGCATACAAAACTATCACTTTAAATACAGACTTAGTTGGGAATCCGTGTGACGGTTACATCTTCAATGCTACCTTTTTGTTAAAAGGTACTACCTAAAGTTCTGTCTATTATAACCAGAGTCTCCCGTTCGGAGAGCGTGTCAAATGTGTATAGATCTATACGGGAAGTCATGATCCCATGTCATGACCGTTAGCGACAGTCCTTTGGGTGACAGTTTGTCATAACGTTTCGATGCCTGAAGACCATCGCCACAGGCATATTATGTTTAGTATGGTTATAAAACTCACCGGATAGACAATTATTATGGTATTCTGATTTTATGAATGAGTAGCTAATAAAACTATTCTTCATCTAACGAGTGTGATCTTCTTACAACTTTACTATATAAAACTATGCCTCAACCTTTAAGCATGTCAGTTGCTTGCAATTTTCGGTCTTGGACATTAAAGACTGCCTATTACTTTAGGAAAATAAGGTATTTTCCTGTATCCAAAACAATCAACTAATTAGAAAATAAGGGATATTCCAGCTGCAACTATTTACAATTCACAACATGAACATTCATATGTATTTCATACTTTTATAAGAAAATAAGGGATTTTCTTAGAAAACGCACGAACTTTGGAATTGCATACATTTTTCTCAAAACTTCTTATGAACTCACCAACTTAATTGTTGACACTTTTTTTTGAAATAACTTGTATTCTCTGGGAACCGCTAAGCAGGTTTGGAAACCAACTTTTGGGGATTAATGCTCTGACGTTAATTACTTCTTTTGAAAGATGTTTATGTATTTATCTTTTGAACATGTAACAAATACAATTATGTAAACATTTTGAAACATTTTATATGTATGGTGGTTTTCTCCGCCCCCGAACGTTTCCGTCGTTCTGGTTTGGGGGTGTGACATTATGTTTCTGTATTGATGATTATATCCCAAATGTTTTAAAATGAATAAAAATACATTTCTTCGGAAATGCTTTGATAATGAAATTATCATGTTTTTCTGGGAACAAATTCCGCAACGTTTTTATTAAAAGAGATACTCTGATTTTTATAAAGCATAAACAAAATCGGTCTTTTCTGGTTGTGAAAATGGGCATGTCACATATTGTCTGGGTTAGCAAGGATTGTCAGATGCCATTCAGCATGTTGAGGAATCTTTGAGGGATCTTTGGGCGGATGTATCTTGCGAAGCGGATTCTGTGTGTACCGTGATTGCTTCAAGTCGTTATCAGAATCAGTCCAGTGATCTCGATTGCTACAGGTGTAGCAGGTTTGGCCACGTCATCAGGGATTAGCCATAGGGAACAAGCCCATTACTTTTTCGTTGTGACGACAACGAGGTCGACTGTCTGACGATCAGGGAGGAGCAGTGAATGTACCAGCTCCAGCCATTCTCGTGGTTGGTTCAAGCGCTTGAATGAGGGAGTATGGCTAGTGTTCAGTAGCCTTAGTATTTATGTTTTGGATGAGCCATTGGTGTAACATCGTCATTTTTACCATAATTTTTTTACTTTTTAGAACATTTATTTAACAGAATACGTTAGCGGAAGACTTAGTTTTATTTTTTTAAATCAAAACATTTTCAAAACGACAACGTTACTTCAAAAATTCAAACATAATTCCAAACCATTAAACTGTAAACAAAAGTATTTTTAAAGTAAATAATAAAAAACTTGTCCAAGAGTGGTATCGTTTACAAAAATCTACTACCGATAAGAACCCCTCTCACCAAGGCCAATCTTCTAAACTGCCAGTACAAATCATAAGACACAAAAGAGAAAAGATACAAGTGTCAGCCCCCTGCTGAGTGAGCTCATAAAGTTACACATAAAACATACAACCCCCAAATGGGTCAATCATTCATTTTATGATGAAGCATAAAAATGATAGACAGATACCACTTAGAAAAGAACTGCATATCATAATTATTCAACCGCATCCATGCATATATGTTTAATCATAATTCTACCACATCACATATATGATCAACCAAATATCACATAAGCACCCGCATAGCATATAATTAATCACATTTCATATATAAGCAACCTTTACTTGTTCAACCTTTCTTTAATAACAAACCTTTTGTTACATATTCAACTTTTTAATATACATCCAACCTTTGTTATATATTCAACCTTTTAATATATAACCAACCTTTGTTATATATTCAACCTTTCAATATGCAACCAACCTTTTGTTACATGTTCATCCTTTTATTAAATCTATCCAACCGATTGATTCAAAAGTGTCCCTTAGTGCTGCCTAACCCAAGAGAAACACCCCGTTCACTACTAGTGTGCACGACCAGCCGAATGCTCTAAGTGGGTTATGACTTCCATCTGAATCACCAACTGCGTGACTCCACTTTTGATACTCCGACATTGCAAAGTACAAGTACCCCACGGTGTCGTTCAGGATCGGTACAAATGGTGCCAATTCCACCATTACACCTCACGATTCCCATGTGATGCTTGCGCTAGCCGCGAACGAGGGACCAACATCACTCCATCCCACGAACACCGAAGTGCCTGCAAACCATGTGTCACACGGTCATCTAGAAAGACCGGTAACTAACAACCGTTGGGGCAATAGATCTTCCTATAGATACTCTTTCAACCTAGTAGGCACCCTTCATGATCCGGATAGTGTTTTAGGCAAAGATCATGAACTACCCAAACCCTATATGCATAAGCCCGAAATGTTATTTATACATTAATAAAGTCATGTAATTCATACCATATGAATGTGTATTAAACATGCAATGTATTCATAACCAGCACATCAAAACATAACCATACTTCTTATTTCAAGCAACTTAAGCTGACATGTTATATACATCTAGTACATAAAAGTGTAAACAACATAGCAATTAGGTCATATCATGGCATTAGCACAAAGCATATATTAGCATCACAAATATCATATCATCATCAAGCATAATTAATGACATGTTCATCCTAATGTGAATAAAATCACCATCTACGGATTGCACGTTTCAATCATTTCAACCATAGTGAATTAAGACTATGAACTCAGCTTTAGCCTTGATGAAATCTTCCTTCTATTCCAAGTCTTGAACTTACTTGAAGTTCTCAAGGGTCCACTTAAACACCACACATAACATTCAGTTAACAAATAAAGTATATGTTTCAAAAATACAACTTTATTCTAACTTTTATATTAATTTTTATGTCTTCCTTGCCCAACCCCCGTTCAGTGTTTTAAGCATAAAACCTAAACTACAGCGCCATTTGGAATGATATTAGACATTATGGAAACAAGACTCGATTTCCTAGAACTTCATGATATAGGATCATCTTCCAATTCTACCCAGATTAGCAGCTATAGCTCTCGCAAGATGGGAAAAAAGTTGTTGTGCAAAATTCCAACATTCACCAAAATCACTATATGATTCAAGACTTTAGGTAAATGATTATAGTAGCTCAATTTTTACACACAAAATGATTGAATGATAGTACTAAGGCATCGGCTGTGTACTTTATGAGAATACCAAACAGATGACAAAAAATGTTGAGAGTATAATGCCTAAACATATAGACGAACGTTTAGAACAAAGTTCTAGATTTTGACCCGTAACAGCCATCTGTTCCTAGCCATTCTAACACCACCAAGGACTGCAAATTATACAATATTTTTTTTCTATATTCTAGTATTTTATACTTTTAGTTTTTCAGAAAGTACTTTGAAAAGTCCAAACGATTTTTCTACAATTTTATATGATTTTTACAAAACAGTCTATCCGTGTAGGTAATTTCCGACCAGTCAGTGAAAAAGGCAATATTCACCTATGTTGGAGGCAACAACAAGTCCTTGAAAATTCATGGACAAAATAGACGCAAAATGAAAATTTGAGAGTTTACAGATCCCTGATACGACTTTTGATAATTTTTCTACATTTTTTTCAAAACAGGGGTAGAATGGGAAAGTTTTCAGAAATTCCCAGCAATCCATTTGAAGGGTTATTTGATAACTTAACCCGTTAAGCCTTAACCAAAGTCTACTATAAAGAAGGAAATTGAGTGCCTAATAGTAGCAACATGTCATTAAGTTAAAACAATAATTCCAACCTCAATCCATGATTCAAAGTACATTGCTTATATGGGAAAACAATGTATTTTGCTAAAAGAGAAAGCACCACTAGGGCTTGAGTTTTCTCGACCATTAAGCTTCATATTAAGGCCTTTGGGAAATGTTTTGAAGGAACTTTGGATGGTTTAAAACATTGTATTTTTATAGAAAAATACTCACCACAATCAAAGATAACAAAAACATGAGTTCTCGCAACAAAAGAAAACAATTGACTCCAAGACTTGAAGAAATTCATGAACATGAAAAATAATTTCAAGGTGCTCATAACAAGATTTTGACTCCAAGTTTGACACCACAGCTCAAGCAATTATCAAACAATTTGAACTTAAACTTTAAGGAAGAAGGAAATTTTAGAATACATACCACTGGATTGGTAAATTTCGATTCCAACAACGATCCTCCAACACAACTCGTCGCATACTCCTTGCCCCAAGAGCTGACTTCGCTACCTCCCTCAATCCACGATCGTTCTCTTTTTTTTTTTCTATCGAATGTTTCTTGATCGTCGCCCACACAAGAACCAAAGGATTGATTTAGTTCAAAGGATTTTTCCTCGATTGCAATCCACATCAAATCCGCCAACCCCACATTCACATCCTCGCTATCGCCACAATCCCCATCCACTCGGTAGTTTTTTTCCCTTGTAACCTCTTGAGAATGACGCACGACAACACCAGGTCCAATTGGATCGACTTTATCGTTTGTATCAGTTAGGAAAGGCAGCAGACAAATTCCTTGAAGCCCATAAACACGTCGATTGAGTTCATGGGGTTTTAATTCGATTTTTATCCTACAACCCCTCAAGTTCATAAATTGAACTCTTTTACCCCTAACCCTAAATAACATAACAAATTATGTTTCTTTTATTGACATTTCAGCCCCTCCTTTCTATTTAAACATTTTTATGATTAGAGATTATCCTAAATACCCTCCCACAATAAACTTTTAGGTATAAATGACTTTTCTTTTAATTTAATTATATGCCCGTTAAATATAATTTACTTCTTTTGGATATTAATTAATATCTTTCTTTTTGTTAATTTATTCCTCACAAAATAAAATATATTTTGCATAAGTAGCTCCTCTGGTAAAGGAAAAACTAACGTCGTTTACGGTAGCATTTTTGGGTCGTTACAATTCTTCCCTCCTTAAAATGATTCCGTCCTCGGAACCATATATCGATATGAGCAACTCAATGTAACAAACCTTCATGTATTCAACCACCTTGGTCATTTCTGACCTGTACCTGTCCTCCCATTAGAACTTAATGGGCTTGACTCATTTTATCCCTTGCTGATTGGTCTCTCTCTAGCTATGTTATCTACCATATCTTCCAGCTCTTGCAATAACTCATCATCTCACAACTTGTCCATCATCAAGTCACTCGGCTCTTAACTTGTTGCGATTGACAAAATGAATAATTTAACCAAGGAGAGTCTTTCAATATCATTGTTTGTCCATTGAGGAGCGTACACAATCACTTCCTCTCGCTGCATCTTCTCACCCCTACCCAAAGTAGGATGAAGATTCCTATTTTCCTTCATCTTGATCGTAACCAATCTTAGATAAATGATACCCAATCACATCTATCGTCTTTTTTTAACGATTTGGACTAGCACTCCATAAAACGAGGAACTTGGTCGAATAATTCACGATCAAACAAATCATGAAGCTACGTCACCATTGCAATCATTAGCGAATGAACCAATTTAAAAGATACTTTGGCTTGGAGCCATAGAAAAAGTATGGTCAAATGAGAGCTCTACCTAACGTGGTGTTAACACACTCGCCACCTCATCAAGGAAAAATTTTGCTACATTCCTTAGCAAGCTCTGTATCGAAGAGACTTATCATCTTCCTTGAACTCTCAATCGCACAAATCAAGAAGACCTCACATCACCGCACTAGGAACTTGAGTGCCATCATCATAGGAATTGTAGGAGAAATAATACACAATAGAAAATTTCTCATAAGATATACCCTCTCTAGACAAGAAGAATACGTGTATGCTCTTCAACTTAGAGAATTTAAGTCCGGTTGGCGGAAAAACCAAACCATACTGAAAACAACACCGAACCACTAGATTCCAAAAAGGAGACAATGTTAGGGAAAAATGTGGTCATCTGTAAAGATTTCACACATGTCAAACATCTTACTACATTGGGGCTAGATTTCCTACAACCACATAACTATCTAACATCGGAGTTGACAGACCCTAAGATAAATCAAAACGAGCACAAAAAAGAACAATGACACAAAAACGTCTACCAAACTTACATCCATTCCAACTCTGAGTGTTGACCACCAGGTACTCGGGTTACTTTGTGGTTCCTCCAGTCCCAAATATATATCATGTGCTTATGATAGTACGGGCCCAAATACTAACGTTCACACATATATATTTGCTTCTGGCAATACCACGAAGTTATCTATGTCACTGGTTTAGGTTAAAGATCGGTACACCTATTTTGCTTCATGGATTCCATAACCTAAGAGAGTCCATAGACTACGATAAAACATCTCTTCCCGTTCGAATATCGACCAACGATAAACAAATAACTTTCAAGGCTTGTCAAATACATGTAGTCCAACCATCACTTCAAGATAATCTTCCATTTCATCGATATGTGAAACACTATTCGAATGATGAACGTTGTGGGATAACTAATATTGTTGTTTATGAGCATTTCCCCCAACGTCGAGAGATATTAACGATTACAGGATCCGCAAGAAAGAAGAGAGGATGCTTCGATATCGATATAAAAATAAAATGTCCTAAAGGCATATAGAAAATAACATATATCTCTCAACACACACCCTTCCCCCCTTAAAAATCCTAGAACACCTAACCGAGCCAGTCTACATTGTGAGTCTGAACATCGGCATCTGTATTCAGTTCACTCACATCATGGCTCCGATACTAACTTGTAACGTCGTGATTTTTACCATATATTTTTTTTAAAACATTTATTTAACAGAGTACGTTAGCGGAAGACTTAGTTTTTTTTTAAATCAAAACATTTTCAAAACCACAACGTTACTTCAAAAATTCAAACATAATTCCAAACCATTAAACTGTAAACAAAAGTATTTTTAAAGTAAATAATCAAAAACGTGTCCAAGAGTGGTATCGTTTGTACAAATCTACTACCCATAAGAACCCCTCTCACAAAGGCCGTCGTCTAAACTGCCTGTACCAATAATAAGACACAAAAGAGAAAAAATACAAGTGTCAACCCCCTACTGAGTGAGTTCATAAAGTTACACATAAAACATACAACCCCAAATGGGTCAATCATTCATTTTATGATGAAGCATAAAAATGATAGACAGATACCACTTAGAAAAGAACTGCATATCATAATTATTCAACCGCATCCATGCATATATGTTTAAACATAATTCTACCACATCACATATATGATCAACCAAATATCACATAAGCACCCGCATAGCATATAATTAATCACATTTCATATATAAGCAACCTTTACTTGTTCAACCTTTCTTTAATAACAAACCTTTTGTTACATATTCAACTTTTTAATATACATCCAACCTTTGTTATATATTCAACCTTTTAATATATAACCAACCTTTGTTACATATTCAACCTTTCAATATGCAACCAACCTTTTGTTACATGTTCATCCTTTTATTAAATCTATCCAAACGATTGATTCAAAAGTGTCCCTTAGTGCTGCCTAACCCAAGAGAAACACCCCGTTCACTACTTGTGTGCACGACCAGCCGAATGCTCTAAGTGGCTTATGACTTCCACCCGAATCACCAACTGCGTGACTCCGCTTTCGCTACTCCGACATTGCAAAGTACAAGTACCCTGCGGTGTCGTTCAGGATGTACTTGACCCGACCCGGCATGGTCCATTTGGGTTGCACTTCACCGGCACAATTTATATGGATAGTATTTTGAGAATAGCATATTTATGATTTATATTAATATATTATAAGTTCTAATATATTAATATAATCATATTATTTAATTAGTATTGATCAAAATTAACTAATTAAATATGGACTCTTAGATATATATGTGTAGTGGGCCAAGTTCATTTAGGTTGGGCTAAGTCTTCATGGATAGTCCATGGAGCTTTAACCCATGGATCCTAGGTAATGAAAGGTCATGGGTATTAGGGTTTAACCCTAATCCTCCACACTATATAAAGATGTCCTTGGTTGGTGAAATGGGCACTAGTGTGGGTACACTAAGAGGGCTAGCCAATTTCACTAGAGAGAACCAAGTATCCATATTCTCCAAAGTCTTCCAAGGTGTTTTGGTGATCTGTGATTCCATTTGAGGCTTCCACACTATTGGGGCTAGGATCTTAAAGCTTGAAGATATCAAGCTACATCAAAAGGTATGTCATCTAACTAGTCTTTGTAGTATAGTTACCTCATAGTATGCTAGTTAGGGTTAAAGCCTTGGAAAGTTCTTATTTGCGTGTATAATAGAGAAAACATAGATCCAAGGTTTATAGGGTTGCATGTACACCATAGGAGTGTTAGAATGCTCAAAACCCAACAGTGGTATCAGAGCCATTAGTTGTTTTCTGTTATATTAATGCAAATGTTTTATTTTCAAAGTTGAAAAAAAAGTAAAAAAACATGACGTTTGTCAAATTTTAAGATAATTACTTGTTTTTGTGAAAAACTAATTATTTGTAAAATTTGAATCATTTTCTATATGAGTTGGATTAGGTCAAATTTAGTAAAAGATAAAATTATATGATTATCTTATTAGTTTTAAAAGTTTGATCTAAAGAGTTTTTTGAAACCTCCATAAGTTATGGATATGAAAAGGTTTTAAAAAAAAAATTGATTCAAAGTTTTTTATGGAGTTACAAAACTTGGTCTTAATGTTTTAAAGAATTTCATAACTTGTTCTTAAGTTATGGAACATAAAAAGTTTCATCATAAAAGAAACATTAAACTCCATAAGTTATGGAATCCAAAAGTTTTTTTTTGTCTTACCTTGTTTTATGCGTTATTTTTAGATTAATGAAAAATATGTGTTAATAGTTTTCAATCCAAATTAATCTAAAAGTTGTTCATAAAATGTGTTTTTGTAACTTGTCCTCAAGTTATATGAAAAGTCACATTTATGAATCTTAAGAACTCATAAAAAATGTCTTATGTTACAAAAAAATGAAGAGTCTTTCCTTATTAAATGGTTTTATGACTCCATAACTTGTCCTGAAGTTATGGAGAACCAAGAGTCTCTTCATTAAATAAGAAATAAATAAAAAAAAGTGTAACCTTAATTAATTCCATAAGTTATAAAATAAAGAAAAGTTAATTCTTTTATTAGTTTAAAGTCTTCCATAACTTGTCCTCAAGTTATGGAACTTGAAGATTTTTTTAATTAAAACTACTTTAAACACATAAGTTATGGAATAGAAAAGTTTTGAAAGTTACAAAGCTTGCTCTCAAGTTTTGGAATTTGAAAAGTTTTCACTTATGAATATTTAATTCCATGTTAGCCCTTAGAATTTTAAAAGTTAAAATTCAACTCTTATACTTTATAATATTATAAGTTAATAATATATATATGTATAAGAGTAAAGTTTGTCTTACCGCTAGTACGCCTCATTCACGAAGCCGGTCTATAAGGTGGGTATAAGGTTGTTGCCTATAAAATGGAAACTTAATGGGTGTCCACTCTCACCCACCGCTTGCTTGACTGGTGGAGGGTCGTTAGCCGAACGGGTTTGACAGGACTATAATTCTCCCTTCATTAAAAGTATTAATGATAAATACTAAGTAACTAAACTCTTAATAATACCCAATCTTAGTTACTTAGGAAAATGTGAATAAGGTGCTAATCCATGAAATTACACTTTGCACTTTGTTTAAGTCGGTTAGTGGAGCGTGTGTGGTTAACCGGCACACTAACTCGTATTTAACAAGGTAGGAAAAGGGTAACTTAATGTTTATCATAGTATCGATGGAGCATGTGTGGTTAACCGGCACATCGATTGAGGGGTAAACACTTAAGGGTACCAAGTAATTTGCATGGTTACTTCACACCTTGTTTTGTGATCCTCGGCATCCCAGTCACAAAACCTGAAGGGCACACTCGAGATTGAAACATGCCATTGAAAGTCCAATGAATCTCAAAGATCTAGGAATTTCAAATCCAATTAAAGCCTAATTAATTATTTCGTTTTTCATGGTGGAAATTGGTGAATCGTCATTCACCTACCTTCAAATATTTTATAGCTTGGATTACAGCATCCCTCTTCCAAGTTATAAAATACTTTGTTGGGTCCTAGCCTTAATATTTCATATTGGGTGTTATATTAAAGGACTTTAAATCAACTATCTTGAATATCTCCAAAAAGATGTCTAGTTCAGACATCTATGATCTTCCCAAATATCTTGGAACTTCACTTCCTCCACCTCCTCCAATTATTCTCCCTAACCCACAAGGTTAAGGTCACTCAAGCCCTATTGGCAAGGCAAGGTTTAGGTGTGATCACATCTTGGAGATGAAGTCACATATTGACAAGCCGGGAGAGTTGGGTGTCAAAGTCTTGAGAAAGTTAGTGGTTCAATCACTTTATAAGACACATAGTGAGTTCCTTTTGGACTCCTATGAGATAGACTATGACAAGACCCTTAATGATCTTAACTATATGCTTGGTTCAGCTAAATCAGAAATGATTTAGTGTACTAGTAAAGCAAATTTGATTAGGATATCAACTTCTCAAAACTTTATGGACAGGGACAATAGTGACACAGGAAATCCAGAAATGCATTCTCTTCCCAATGGAAAGGGATTGGCCATAGTCAACTTGGTTGACCAAATGGTAAAGAGAAAGGCTAAGTCTGAGATAGTCCTCTGTACTATTACCTAAGGATCCATATATTTCTATTCCCAAAGGAAGAGGCTTTGGTTATGAATCTGCCAAACTTACCTAAGGATGATAAAGTCAATAAGTTTGACTTTATTTCAGGTAAAGTCCATGGTCTAACTCTATTAAGTTCCTACTTGGAGATTCTTATTACATGATGTGGCTGGGTCACATGTTGATGTTTTAAGAATCAAAGAAAAGTAAAGAAACTTAAAGGAAGTATATGCTGATTCTGATCACGAAGATGGATTTCGATCTCATGGTTCGGTGATCAGAATTTTGAGCACGTGCTTAAGAGTTATGATAAATTGCTTAGGAATATATGACAACAAGTTTCCATATACATCTGCATTGTAAGGATTAGCTTTTCCGCAAAGTTTTAAAATAAAAGAAAAGTTTTTAATTTTATTTATTTTAAAAAAATATCCTTACAATGGCATTTGGGAAAAAAGATGTTGTTTATATGATTCCATTGATAGCAATATTGGAAATATGAATTTGAGTCTTTCATTTGTGGTAGTGTCTAAATTTACCAAATAAGGAAAGATTCTCATCACCCAAGTTTCAGTTGGATAGAAACTTGGAATCATGCAAGTTGTATAGTATGATGAATGAGAACTTTCAAGCATTGGAAAATTAAGACTAACTGCTTGTTCACATGGATGTGTGAGTCAAGAGAAGGACTAAGCGATCAAGTACACTTTCTTGTGCACTTGTCAAAGTCCACCACAAAAGATGGATAAGACTATTCGTCATGATTTACTAAGGTTTAGTAAATATGATTATACTTACAAGCTTAAGTATAATTCTGAAGCATTGAAAAAAAATTCAATGTATGACAGAACGAATAAGAAGAATCAAATTAGGCAGAAGGATAAAAGTTTCTCAAATCTGAAAAGATGGGAGAGTCCTTTAGTATCATGTTTTAAGACCATCTTAATGATTTTGAGACCTTATCACAATTCATCCTCTAAGTACAATCTGAGAGTTAAGAAGAGGAGTTATGAAGTGGTTAAATCAAGAAGATGATTCATACTTCATTCGAAAATAGTTCATAGAGTTATACTCTAAGATTGTAACTTGAGTGACATGTCTTAAAGAAGGTTTAAAACACTTGTCAAATGTAAGAGTAAAAGTTTCCTACTCTTGTACATTTGAAATTGGTAAGTTGTGATGTTTTGGATAAAACAAAGATCAACTAAGGCTAATTGTGTTAAGTGTCTGTCTGAATTAGAATCGACACACTATCTCTTGAATATTTGGCAAGAAAGTCTTATAGGTCAAGGAGACAGTGGGAGTCTAAAAGATCCTGAAAGGGTTTCAAGAAGTAATCAAGAACAAAAACATGTATTTCATCACTATCACACAACTAGAGGTTTATAACCTATCGTGTTGACATTTCTGTGCCCATTCTAGTTAAATTGGCTATACATTTGAGTTCTACATGTTCTCAATTGTTTGGATAAATACTTGGAAGCAATGGTAGGCCCTTGAGCTGCCAGGTGGCAAGAAGTTAAGATTGCACAAGTTCAATCCATATGAGTTAGGATTTTTCACTAACCTAGTCATGTGGTTATGGTTTTGACAAATTCACATGGATAGGAACGCTTACACCATAAAATCTAAGTGTCATAAGGTTTCTCTTCGATTCATGAAAATGATGGTAAGGAAACTCTTTCACTAAGTAGATTTTAAGTAGATAGCAATTGTGATATTTGCAGTTCTCAAAGTCGTTAGTGGAGCGTGCGTGGTTAACCGGCACACTAACATTGACTTATGAGAAATGGCAAAAGGTCTAAACAATTTAGACTATGATTACGGCATCCCTTTTCATAGTTCTGAAATTGTTTAGACACACATGTGAGCTATCTAAGAGAGGTGTATGATATTGATAAAGTCTTATTAAGGCAATCTAGTATCAGAAATCTGAACTTTGGTAAGAAAGTCAATAAAGTATTGATTTCTAGAAGTCTAGTTGATTTTGGGTACATGTCGAAGCTAGTGGGAGCATAAGTCTTATGCTATTAATCATCATGTTAGTGGGAGCATGATAAAGGTTGCAAGTTAGCAATGTTAATTACAGAAAACAAAAGGTCTCAATTGGAAAAAGTTGTTTTGCTATAATTAAGGGAGAGGAAATTATACTTCATCTCAAATCTAAAAACTTAGATTGAGGTCTTAATCGTATTTAGTCAAGAATATATATATATATATATATATATATATATATATATATATATATATATATATGAATTTCATGTTGGAATGGCACAACATAAGGAAATTCTATGTATGGGTTCATTATTTGCGTTCTAAAATTCGATTATGATTACGGCATCCCTTTTCATAATCTGAATTATGAGAACTTGGCAAATAGAAATGGAAATATTATAGCAAAAGACTAGGTTAGTCTTTATGTGAGACATCATTAATCGTGTCCCATATGCTTTGGATATAGGATCGATTACATGTGCTATATTCATCCTTTCTAAAATTTTCCAAATGCCTGGGGCATTAAGAAGGGAAAAGGTCTAGAATTGGATATGACTAAAATGATTAAGCAATTGTTGAGGACAATATAAGGTTTACCAAGTATTGGTTGCTCAAGGACAGTTGGAAGTATAGTGTTGACTTTGGAAGGACCATATTGACATAGTCTGAAAAGAGGCAACTCTTATTCGGAAGTGATAGTCAAAATGGAATATGGAAATGGTTCAAAGTTAGAAAGTATTCAATCTGTAAGATTAGGAAACTAAATGCAAGAAGGATGTTTCCAAGGAGTTGATCTCTATTGGAATACTCTGTAATGATTGTTGCCAAGTCTGGTTGAATTTGTGCATAATCATTACAAGAGGATCAATGCATATAAGTTTAGAATCTAACAGATTTCAGTAAATGGCATGAATTTGGAATTCTTGCATTTGTAGTAAAGGCCCAAAACACTCTAGAGTTAGGGTTTAAGACAAAGGGTCTTCACCAATAACTTATTGACTTCAGCTTTAAGACATTTTGGACAATCACAACCCTAGATCTAAAGTAGCAACCTCAGATCTAAGTCCCAAACCCGAAATAGATCTCAATCTTACCAAAATAGCCCCAAAATCTAATTCAAGAATAGATCTAATTGCAATAAAGCCAAAGCAACAACTTATTACCTCAAGGATGACCTCCCACTGAAGAATAATCCAACTCTCTACAAAGCCCTTTGCTCCAGGCTTCTTGATCTTCAATATCTCTTCACAAAACTCCCTTATCTAAGCTCCAAATTGCTCCCAAGGACTCTCACTCAAGATTTAAGGTTTATGGATCTCAAAAGGGAAGTAGAGAGGCTAGGGAAGGGATGTGATGTTCTTTAAATAGGGCACAACCCCCGGGATTAGGTTTTTCCTCATCTAGACCAGACTCGACGAGTCCACTAGCCGACTCGCCGATTCGGTCACTTACTTTATGCCCCGGGTCCCGCTCCGACTCACTCGAGTTCCTCCCTGGACTCGACGAGTTGAATAATGACTTAGAGCCTTTTTTTTCTTGGTCTTTCTGATTCTGGGTGATACAACACTCCCCCACTTAAACTAGACTTCGTCCTCGAAGTGTGCCACGGCCAACTACCTTACCATCTGGTCACCACATTACCACTAGGTACACACTCCGCCTATCCGATCCAAACCTTGAAGATGTCATCTTCAGAATAACCCATTCCTTACTACCTTCGAGTAAAACATTTTTATTCAACCGGTAAACATACCGATACTCCTGTACTTGCCCTTGATTCGCAAGGGGTTTTACCCTTTTACCCTACACTGTCACTGGCCTTTCTAAGGTACTTTCCACAAGCAACAACCTTCCCAATTTCCTTCGAGGACTAATCCTCTTCTGAAACCGCAATCCTGGCCACTCCCAGTGCTGGCCATTATACCAATACTTACGGAATAACCCCCATACAATGCTCCAATACTGAAAGCTCCACCCAATCTTGAGAATTCAAACAATCCTTCGGGTAGCAGATCCCTCTCTGCTACGCTTAAGGCTCAGACGAGAACGGCGCCACCGAGCCAAATCCTTTACTCTAAGATCATTTGATCCTGCGATGAGCAGCTTAGCATCATCCGACCAGTTCATGGCTTTTCGCACTAAATCCCTTACCATCATTCCTGCCTGAAGTCCTGTTGACTCCCATCCGCCTACCGGATGAACCGAGACTGCCCTGGTCCCAACTAATCTACCATTACCCAGGATACCGGTTTCCCCCAAGTTATCTCAAAGATACGGGCCCCTCGCCCACTCTCCACCAACCAAGCTACTAATGAAGGCCACAGCTTACCCACAGTCTTACGCCACTCCTGGTCTCCAATGACCTATCGTCCTCCGGACCCAAACATAATGTGGCCCACTAACATCTGGGCGGCTGCCCCGCCGTGAACTTAACTATCTGAAAAACCCTTCCAATGAATCACCCACCTGATATATTCATACTATCGAATAGGGACCGATGAATGCTACGGGCCACCCCGTAGTCTTACTATACTTGCTCTGCAACTAGTGAATGCTACGGGCTACCCACACAGTCTTACAACACTTCTACGCTGCCAGCCAACTAAAGCTACGGGCCACCCTGTAGTCTTGCTATACCAGTGCTACAGGCCACACCGTAGCCTAACTATACTCACATACGATTGCTAAGGGCCACACCACAGCCTTACTAAACTAATGCTACGGGCCATACCGCAGTCTTACTAAACTAATGCTACGGGCAACACCGCAGTCTTACTACATTCCTCTTCTATCTGACCATCGGTGAATGCTACGGCCATCCAGTAGTCTAACAACATCTTTCCACACCGACTGGCTGCTAGTGGATGCTACGACTAACCCATAGTCGAGCATGAAAGCACAATCTAGTACCCCCACGCTGTACTCATGACCTATCTGGAATTCCTAACCGATTCTTCTACAATCTGCTATCGGGCAGCCCGAGAATGCGATCTCACAACTGGAAAGTTTTTCGAACTTCCAGTTCACACTTTCCTCAATTCTGATGGGATTAAAACAACCTTTAATCTATGAATATCGATTAGATCTTGAACAAGTATATAAATATAAAACAGTAAAAACTCAATAAAAAGAACAAGACAAGATTGAATCAAACGAGTCGAATGATTAAAACAAAATCCTCAGAAGAGCTCGATTAAGAACATCAACTGTAGAGGATTGGTAGGTTACAAGAACGATTAAAGAAACCTTGAAATTACTATCATTAAGCTCTCTATCGTTATTCTCTAAATCGTTACCCTAATATGCATGCAAGCATTGACTTATATACAATACATAAAAGGCTCTCGGTTGGACAGGCCCAAACCGGAGTGTACATGGCTAAACTATCGAGCCCAAAAGACGCAACATCAAAATGATCTTCAGCCCAACAATCTCCCCCTTTGCGTCAATTTGGAGCGAGACCTTCACTTCTTACTTGGGCCGGCAGCTGAAGCTGGTACCTTCTTCTTCACGGTGCTAAACAGACACTTGGTTATGGAGAGGATGGTCTGTCTAAACCGGATGTACCAATTGATCATATCATTGAAGTACTTGATGTCATCAGCCGAATTCTCTTTACACCGCTTGATAATCGATAAAATGTGCTCCAAGCAAGCTGTGGTGTAAAGGTGTTTGTCAGCTAAAGCGAAGAGACATTTCTGTCCTTCGGCTCTAGTGAACATAACCGAGTTACGCCTCGAATCAATCTTGCCCATTTTCATTTGGTTGAGATCACTGGCCGATCCCACAGGAGCTATCTTCGGTTTCTTCTTGAAGACTGTGGCAACCTCCTGATCCATTAGGGCAACCTCCATGATGTAGCATGCTAACATCCTCTTGACATGGTCTATGATGGGACCATATTCGGCTTCATCAGTCAAAAGGATATTGTACAAGACAATCCAATCATGAGGATTTAGATTGGGCAGATCCGCCAGGGAGATAATGTGAGCAGTTCTTGCAGATCCTCGAATGAGCTTGAACTTAACGTTTGTGAATCTCCCCACGGCATAAGGCTTCAACACCCGAACGTTCACAATCTTCTGAGCGCTCCATGTAAGGTATTGAGGGCGAGCGGCCTCCAGATAGAAGTCAATGAGCTCCCTGTCAAGCTCATCATTCGGATGCGGGACTTCAAAAATGTTAGAGAAGGCGTGGAAGATGAACGCCTTTCGAGTCAGCGGCATATCAAATTGCGAATCGACAGTGTTGTTGCATTCGAATGATATAACCGGCTCGAGCCATAATATGCTTGGAGTTTCTATGGCCTCTTTTATCATACGATCCCTGGTCCAGGCAGGGAAGAGCATCTTTCGGCTCTCAAGGAGATCGTTGGCTTCTTTTTGCTTGCGTTCGGCTTCTTCAGCCTCTCGCGCCACACGACTGGCATCATCATCAGCATTGCGACTGTTCTTTCGTTTCAACATGTCGGCAATGGTCTCCCTGTCTTCATCTTCATCTTCATCTTCCTCAGCTATGTTTTTACCCTTGTTCTTCACACCCGAACCCGAAGCATGACCAGTCGGAGGTGGTTCGGTTGTGTGAGTAGCTTTGGAGGAAGGAGGTGGTTTCGATCCCTTCTTCTCATCTCCCCCTTGTTTTGGAATGGACACGAAACTCGGTAGGCCTTCGATTTTGCTGAGAAGGTCCATGGCCGGAGAGAGCTTTTCAGCGAGGGTATGCCTCACCGAATGGTTTAGGATGGGGTCGTGTGCTTCCAGGATGTTGGATAGTGTTGCGTGGACATCCGAAACACACGTTTTGATCACCTCCCTTTCGGATCGAAGAGCTTCCAATTGTTGTTCGGAGTTGGAAAGTTGCGTGCTCTTGACCTTTAGGGCAGTTGTTTTACTCGCCAGAACGTCCATCAAAGAGTTCTCAGCTGCAAGATCCTCTTGTAGCTTAGCCAGGCGGGCATCGATGGAGGCACGAAGTGCCGAGTTGTCGTCGCTTATATTTTGGCGGAGTGTAGCGAACGAAGACAGCTCCGTTGAGACGAACTTGGCCAATTGTTGAACAATCGGTTCCAGAGTTGTCTTGGTGGCATCGGCGCTCTCCTGCAAGGACTTCAGCAGGATGGTAGCGTCGGAGAATAGTTTATCGACTTTTTCGGTCGCAGCCTCACACGCTCTGGTGGAGGCATCAATCGCAGCAGTTGCTGAGGCCATCGAATCATGTTGAGCCCTGGAGAAGGCATCAACGATTTTCTGAAGGGCAGCTTCAGAAAGAGAGGACTGCTGGTTGGAAGAGGAGGCGAGAAGTAGATCAACCTTCTCGTGAAGCTCTTTGAGATGCTTCTTTGTCACTGGAGCATCATCCTCCTCATCGCTCTGAACTTGAAACGGACTATAGTAGACCGAATCAAAGTTCATGTGATCACCACCAAGGTAAGGGTTGTCGCCATCGGAGGCATTTTCTGGAGATGGAGGTGGTGGTGAAGCTGGGGGTGTTGTGGTTGGTGTATGTTGAGTTTGAGTGTGGGGTGGGGTAGTTTCGGGTGGTGGTTGAGTTTGGGTTTCGGTTTGTGGTGGTTCGGTTACAGGAGGGGTTTCGGTAACTGGTGGTGTTTCGGTTGGTGTGGTGAAAATGGGTGGTGGTATAGGGAAAGAGGTTGGGGGAATGGTGGGGTTTATGGTGGGAATGGAAACAGGAATAGTTGGTGGAGGTGAAGGAACTGGGGATTGATGAAGTTGCATCTCTGGGGTTGGGGACCGAGGTGGTGTGTTGCCTCGTTGAGGAGATTCGTCTCCTTGAGATCCTTCAGAGTCCGAACTTCCACCCTCAGATTCACTTGAAGAGGAGGGAATAACTAGCTTTCGCTTCTGTTGGGTCTTCCTTCTCTTCGACTGTGGGGATGAAGCAGCCTTCGGTTGTTTCCTCTTTTTGGGAGAAGGTCCCTTTGGAGATTTGGACACTTTCTTCCCCTTCTCTGCCTTTTTGCCCCTGCCCACCGGTTTGTCGGCATCATGAATCGACCTTAGCATGTCCGGTGTCAGTTCCCTCGGACCAGTTGGCCTAAACTCCTTGATCGTTCTGATCAGTCTGCTGTCGGAGGGCACATCTGCATACATTGTCTCCGGGATGGAGCCAATGAAGGAAAATTTCGATGCATCTGATACGATGATCTTCTTGGTATGCAACGTACCAATAGAAGACATCCATGCACCATCAGCAGTTGGAATATTAAACTTGTCCATGGCCCATCGTGTTATCAAGATCCAGAACCGGGCCAACGACACCTCAGAGTGTCGGGATGAGGAAGAGAGGCTCTGAATCAGCTGTTGCCATAGGACAAACCCATAGTACAGGTTTATCCCGTTGTATACCCCATACATTATCGATAGGAAAAGACGACTTGCACCGTCAGATCCTGAGCTCCTCTCTGACAGACCCTTGAAAAGGATTGTAAATAGGCCATTCCACTGTGGCGGCAGGCAAGACTTCTTAAACTTGGCGACAGAGGTGAGAACCTCTGTGTATCCCATGTTGTAAAACATGTTAAACAGCATCCCAACCGGAATAGTCTTCGGATGAACTCGTGAAGGGTCAACGGCAAACCCTAGCATAGTGCAGAACCTTTGTCGGGAAACGGAGGTCTTGTGTTCTGCAAGCTCGAAAAATACCCGGTCAACGGCCTTGTCATAGTAAGCCGTCGCGTAGACCTGCGATAGGGCCACCATTGGTACAGTTTCAATTCTGGATAGTGCAGGTGCAAGCTGGGAGTACTTCAGGCATTCAATGACCGGCGACATGTAGGAATCGTACGCCAGTGGGTTAAGATCAATGACAAGACATTGTTGGGGTCGGATGGGAAGAATCTGTGAGGTTGCATGAACAGAAGAAGATTCAGCCATTGTTGCAGGTTTGGAGAAGAAGATGAGCGGGAGAGTGTTTGGGAATATTTGTGCTTTGGAAATTATGGAGGCAGTAAAGAGGTAAAAGGTGGTGTAGACGGCTTTTTATAGTGGGAGATAGGAGAGAGAAAAATCGTTTCAAATCTCTTATGGAAATACGAAGCGGGTTTTTGAGTGACTGATTGGTGACAGTTGGGGCGTGCGATGATCACGTAGGAGAGAGAGTGTCAGTTTCCTAGGATTACGCCGCCCAATAAGCGCCGGTTCAGAGAGAGGAACCGCTTCCATTTCCACACGCGCCTTTAATGCTAGAGTGATGACGTTTCGATATTGCACACGCGTCCATAATTGTCAGGAAAAGCGCGGCCGTTTCAAATTCACGCGCGCCTCCTTTTTACCGTCGTTTGAATTTTATCCCTTTAACTCCCGCCGAGTCAGCAACCTTGCGTCTTATCCCTTTTAAACGGCATTTTTGAATTAATGACCCACGTGGATAGTTTTTGACCACAACTTCATTATTAACCATCCAGTAATAATCCAGCCTGTAAATAATTAGTAACGGAATTTTGGAAAATCTAGGATTTTCGTGCAAAGAGTGTAAAAGAAAAAGAAATAAAGCAACTCTTTTAAGGATATTCTGTGATGTCAATAATGACACAAAACTGATGATCCCGGGCACGAATCTCTTCCTTCAAGGTCAAGAGAGACCTCAAAGTGTTAGTGTGGAATCCCGTTGAATTACGATCAAACACTTATTAATAAATGTTGAAAGGCTTCTTTTAATTAGGCTATTTAAGGGTGGTTTCGCTTTGATTCATCAATTCTATTCTTGATATAAGAAAGAAAATGAACAAAGTACTTGTGAGACCGGTGTAGCCTGTTGAACAAGTAGGTAGGAATTGATTTTGTATTGGCTTGGATTAATATAGAATCTCAGATAAAAAAATTTAAAATTGGATCCCTTGGGAAGAAATGTTATGGTGAGTAACAATTTCATGGGAATCACGCAAAAGAAAAATTGAGATTTCATGAAGGTACATTCGTCAATTCATTGGTGAAAACTTGAGCAAAGTAATTGGTCATCGTCAATTCGTTGGTGTTGAATTTTGGGTTTCACTCAGCTCGTAGTGGCACGAAACTCAGATCATAAACACAGATGTTGTGTAACCATAAACCTCAGTGGTAGTTTCTGAGAGTCTCAAGGGTTACGATAATGAAACGAATGTAGTGGAGAAGAGTTATGGAGATGGTGTAAGAAAATGTAGTACCTCTGCTGCGAAAATAAGGACCAAGCAGGAAACTCTTAACTCATGTGAGAAAAGAGTGAGGTAGCTCACGATGTGAATAAATGTGTTAGCCTTATTGGGAAGACAAGGTTTGTGTATACCAGGTCATGAAGGCTATTATTCAAAATCTTATGAGGCTTGGGACACATACAGCAGCATGCTTCTAGGGACACTTAAGTAAGTCATCAAATATATCCCCATAAACGAATGAGCACACAAAAAAATAAATAATATATATATATATATATATATATATATATATATATATATATATATATATATATTTTGAAATTTATCATAAAAATAAAAAAAATAATAAAAACGTTAGAAAAAAGAAAAAAAACTTTAAAAAAAAACTTTGGAAAAAAATTGAAAAACCGAACCCGAACTTTCGGTTGGTTTCGGTTGGGAAAAAGTTGAAAAACCGAACCCGAGCGTTCGGTTGGTTTCGGTTCTAGAAAATTTTGAAAAACCGAACCCGAACCTTCGGTTGGTTTCGGTTTAGGAAAATTTTGAAAAACCGAACCCGAACGTTCGGTTGGTTTCGGTTGGGAAAAAGTTGAAAAACCGAACCCGAGCGTTCGGTTGGTTTCGGTTCTAGAAAATTTTGAAAAACCGAACCCGAACCTTCGGTTGGTTTCGGTTTAGGAAAATTTTGAAAAACCGAACCCAAACCTTCGGTAGGTTTCGGTTTTGGAAAATTTTGAGAAACTAAGGAATTTAGACATACAAGAGATAAATACTTTTAACATAAAGAAAAACAAAATTGTACAAGAAATATACAACACAGAAAAACTACCTTTGAAGTAATGAGCGAGTCAGATGGTTGAACCGAACCCGAACGTTCGGTTGGTTTCGCTTCTTACGTTTGAGGTTGAGAGGTAGTGTGAGGTACTGACTCTAATTCCATCATACCTAGCCCTTGCAATATTTTATTGAATGATGCTTTTGGAAGAGCTTTGGTAAAGACGTCAGCCAGTTGATCAGTGGTTCTTACGAAGTGAACTTCGACATTTCCATCTTCCACATGATCTTTGATGAAGTGATACCTCAGTGCTATGTGTTTGGTTTTAGAGTGTTGCACTGGGTTATGACAGATCCTAATTGCACTTTCAGTGTCACAATATAGTGGGATCTTCTTCATATTGAGTCCATAGTCTCGAAGTTGACTTTGGATCCAAATCACTTGTGATGTGCAGGATGCGGCGGCAATGTATTCCGCTTCGGCAGTAGACAGCGACACACACGTTTGTTTCTTGGATTGCCAGCTGACTAACTTCCCGTCAAGGAATTGACAACCACCAGTTGTGCTTTTACGGTCGAGTCCACATCCTCCAAGGTCAGCATCAGAATAGGCTTGAACGAAGAAGCCTGAGTTGGATGGATACCATAGACCTAAGGAGGTGGTTCGCTTGAGGTAGCGTAAGATGTTCTTCACTGCCAGCATGTGAGGTTCGCGTGGGTTTGCCTGAAATCTAGCACAATAACACACAGAAAACATGATATCAGGCCTGCTAGCAGTTAGATACATCAGTGAGCCTATCATTTGACGATAGAGCGTGATATCGACAGCCGGTTTGTCTAGAGATGGGGTAAGCTTGGTGCCGAATGCCATTGGGACTTTGACTTTTGAGTCTCCCATCATGCCAAACTTCGCTAGGAGAGTCTTCGTGTAAGCTTCCTGATTTATAAAGATGCCTTCGGGTCCGTGTCTTATGTTTAAACCAAGGAAAAAGTTAATAGGACCCATTGAGCTCATTTCAAACTTAGTCTCCATCAGCTTTCTGAATTCAGCTGTTAAGCTGGGATTCGTGGAGCCAAAGATGATGTCATCGACATAAATTTGAACTATCATAAGGTGGTTACCTTCCTTTTTGCGAAAGAAGGTTGGGTCAACCGAACCTTGTTTAAATTTAGACATCTTTAAAAATTTTGTAAGTGTTTCATACCAGGCTCTCGGAGCTTGTTTGAGGCCGTACACAGCTTTATCCAGAATATAGCAATGATTTGGATACTTTTCGTTCACGAACCCAGGAGGTTGCTCCACATACACAGTTTCTTCGAGTTCTCCATTTAGAAATGCACACTTGACATCCATTTGGAAAACCTCAAAGTTTTTGTGAGCAGCGTAGGCCAGGAATATTCTAACGGATTCTAGCCTAGCAACTAGAGCGAAAGTCTCTTCATAGTCTATCCCTTCCTCCTGACAGTATCCCTTAACCACTAGACGAGCCTTGTTCCTTATGACATTACCTTCCTTGTCCATTTTGTTCCTAAAAACCCATTTGAGACCAACAACCGAAGCATCTGGAGGAGTTGGAATGAGGCGCCAGACTTTGTTCCTTTCAAATTCGTTCAGTTCGTCTTGCATTGCTTGAACCCAATCAGAGTGATCGAGGGCAGTGTTCACTGTCTTCGGTTCAACTTTTGATACAAATGAGTTAAACATACAAAACTCAACCTTTGAAAATAAGGATGTCTGTTTTGCCTTCAGTTGAGATCGAGTCAGAACCTTTTCAGATACATCACCAACTACTTGAGAGATAGGATGATCTCTGGTCCATTTGGTAAGAGGAGGATAATTCGGATCAAAGGTTGGGTCTAGCTCAGCGTTGATCATTTCTTCTGGCTCAGATTGGCTATCATAATCAAGCGTCATATCATCATGCTCCCCCTCAATTGATGAGTCTTGAGAAACATGAGGTTCAGGGGTTTCTTGTGGTGCTGGACTTTCAGGCGTTGAAGCATCTTCGTTTGGAGGGGCATCTTCTGTTGGTGAAGGACCTTCGGTTGAAGTTGTAGAGCTTGGCTCCCCCTGGACTTGTGAGCTTGGCTCCCCCTCTACATGAGAACTTGGCTCCCCCTCGACTGAAGCATTGTTGGATGGAGATTCATCAGTGGGCGATTCTCCTTCATGCATTCTTCTTGCAGCATCTTCGACAATCTGCTTCATATGATCAACTTTGTTGTCAGCTGCACCTGCTTCTGAGAGAGAAGCTTTTTCCGGTTTGTCAAAGAGTTCCAGAAATTTCTCGTATAAATTGGCGATCAAGACTGTGACTTGGCCAGTTTGAGGAAAGATTTCCCCGACAGTGTCTTCTATGGCCTGTAGCTTCTTGACATAGCTATCGTCAAAGGTCACATAGTATGTCTCTTCAATCCTTCTTGAACGTTTGTTTAGGACCCTGTACGCCTTGGATGTGAGCGAGTAACCCAGAAAGATTCCCTCGTCGGCTTTGACATCAAACTTGTTGCGGTGTTCTTTAGAGTTAAAGATGAAACACCTTGAGCCAAACACATGGAAAAATTTCACATTGGGCTTTCTGTTGTTTATTATCTCATATGGTGTGAGCGTGAATCGCTTATTGAGATAGGACCTGTTCTGTGTAAAACAAGCAGCAGAAATAGCGCCAGCCCAAAAATAAAGAGGTAAGGAAGCGAAACTTAGCATAGTTCGGGCAGCTTCACACAAAGATCGGTTTCGTCTTTCGACTATTCCGTTCTGTTGTGGTGTGTAAGGAGCTGAGAAATTGTGACTAATTCCCTTTTCTGCAAGAAACTCTTCAAACTCCATGTTCTTGAATTCAAGACCATTGTCACTCCTGATGTTGCGAACGACCTTCTTGAGCTGGACTTCAATTTGCTTGATAAACACTTTCAGCTTTTGAGTCGCTTCAGATTTGAGCTTTAGAAAGAACACCCATGTAAATCGTGAAAAGTCATCAACGATAACAAGAATATACTTGCTACCACCGATGCTTTCGACAGATGAAGGACCACACAAATCGATATGAAGTAATTCGAGTGGTTCAACAACTTTTGTGTTGATTACAGATGGGTGACTTTGACGACTCTGCTTCCCCATTTCGCATGCAGCACACAAATGGTCTCTGTCGAACTTGAGTAATGGAAAACCCCTAACATGACCTCCAGTGACAAGTCGGTTGATATCTTTGAAATTGAGATGAGAGAGTCTTCGGTGCCACAACCAGCTTTCGTCGGATTGAGCTTTTGATAACAGGCATATGGCTGGGTTTCCTTTGATGGGTTTCATGTTTAGAGGAAACATTTCACCCTTTCGCTCTGACTTTAGAATCACTTTCTTTGTCTTTTTCTCTATGATTTCAGAACCTTCATCATCGAATGAGACTTTGAGACCTGTACCTCCAACAAGCTGAGATACATTGATGAGGTTGTGTTGGAGTCCTTCCACATAAGCCACCTTCCTTATAGTGAAGTCTCCATTTGTTATCATTCCATATCCCTTTATGGTGCCGAAAGAGTTATTTCCAAACTTGACGTTGCCACCATTTGCAAGAGATCTGTATTCCCTGAGCTCCTCTTTCCTCCCTGTCATGTGACGCGAGCAGCCACTATCGATGTACCATTCTTCGTCAAACTGCTCGTCACTTATAACCTGCAAAAATTAAGCAGATTTAGGAACCCAAAGTTTCTTGGGTCCATGTGAGCTTTTCATGGGAACGGGAATAGTAAGAGAGATGTCAACTAGATATGTTCGTTTTATTAGAGTTGTTTCATCTTTCTTTTTAATGGTAAAGACTTTTATTTTGTTAGGATTGGGTGTGTTCGTTTTGGACTCTCGTTTAGATTCATTGACCTTCTGCTTTCCCTTTTGTTCAGCCGATGAATGAGATTTTTTAGAACAAGCGGAATTAGCTTTAGAGCAAGATGGAGATGAATCGGTGGAAGTAGAGGAATTAGAAGAACGAGAAGAATTAGAATGAGAGGGTTTGGATTGAGAGGACTTCCTGGTTGGTGACTCTAGGTGACCCTTTTTCTTTTGATCATTGGAGGGACTGACCTTAGAGTCTTGTTCTCTTTTGACTTCAGAACCGAACCTCTGCGTTCGGTTGGAGTTGTTCTTGGAACCGAACCTTTGGTTTCGGTTGAAGTCTTTTTCAGAACTGAACCTTTGCCTTCGGTTGGTATTTTCTTGTGAACCGAACCTTGGCTTTCGGTTCTTGGAACATTCAGGCTTTCTTACAGGATTGTTTTCATACTTCAGATTCTTGTCTTTGTGTGAGTAGTATGCATTCTGGGAGTGCCAGAATTGTTTCCTTTCAGAAAGGTTCTTCCTGTATCTTTGGTTCCTTTCAATCTTCCTATCCCTCATCTGCTTAGGTTGATGATGAACATTATCTTTCGTTTTTGTTGTCTCCTTGGCTGGTTCCTTTTGAACTTCAGGAGTTTTACTTTGAGCCGAGGGAGCAGAGGGAATATCCGAAGAAGATCCAGTTTGCACTGAGGGAGTAGAAGGAATGTCTGAAGAAGTTCCACTTTGAGCTGTTGGAGTAGAGGGAATGTCTTCTTTTGCTGAACGATCATCCTCCTGAGGAATATCTTTCGTACCACTGGTACTTGGCTCATTGAAATTATCTGGCTTGTTCAATGGTTCAAGGATGTATCTCCCTTTTCTCATCGAGGAGGTTCTTTCAGATAGGCCAACGGTTTCGTTTCCATTATCTATTGGAGCTTCCCAGAAGTACTCATCACAGCCATCAGCATTGTCTTCGTTTACAATATCTGTGAGCTCAGCTGTTTGATGTTCGGTTACTCCAGTCACCTTGTATACTTGATTCGGAGTAGTCCTGACCTTTTGATACACAACCGCTTTCTCTGCTAATTTCGAGGACTTTTGTTGGGACAAACGAGCAAATTCCACTGAATTTTCAGAAATAAGATTCTTGTGGTTTTCAGGTTCGCTTTTAACAAATTCTGAGCAGTCAACCGTGTCCTCTACAGAAATTTCACTCATGTTTTCGTCCTCGTTAAGCTCAGTTGCATTTTCAACATCAATTTTGTTTTCTGAGCTAACGTTGGCGTTTAAAGAGTCAAATTTTTGTATAGTTTCGGTTCTCAGTTTAAGTCTATCATTTTCATCCAAAAGATTTTTGAGCATGTCCTTGTGGTCCTTGGATTTAATGAAGGACTCAATTTTGTCCAGTCCATACATGTAGGTCGGATTGACATCATCAGACGATATCACACTCTCACAATTATAGGCTTCGGCATCGATTTCATCCTCCTTAAACTCTAGGAAGGGTAAAATCATGCGATGGATCTTTTGGCCTATTTCACAATCTAAGTGAAGCTGAGTAATATTGGAATATAAACGTTTAGCAATTAAACAAAAAACATTGCGCTGTTTTAACAATTTTAAATTGTCTCTTTGCAGATAAATGTTTTCGTCTTTAACTTTAATTAATTCCGACTCTTTTAACTCAATCCACATTCGCCGCTCCTCACTCTTCGACGCCACCCTGCTTAATTGATCAGTCAGGTTAGAATTGGTGACTCGAGTTTGAGTTAAGCTACTATCTAAATGAGAAATTCTTGTATTAACATTTTTTAGTTCTTTCTCATATGAGGATGGTGGTACTTTAGATGAAATAAAAACAGATTGTACCTTCTTTATCAGTTCATCGAGCTCATTGAACTGTTGGCTGAGTGGTTTGGCCGTAAAGCACATATCCTCTTGTACCTTCGGTCCATTGCTTCCTCCATCGGTGTTGTATCCCCTCATTTGAGATACGTCAGACACCATGAAGCATCTTCCTCCACTGCTTTCCTTCTTAGCCACATAAGCCTTTCCATGGGTAGGCTTCCTCACTTCATCATCTTCTGAGTCAGTAGACCAAACTTCAGTGCTACCGAACTCATCATCATTAACCGAACCCTGCACTATAAGAGCATTAATAGAGGGGTTAGCGGTAGACTTCTTCTTTTTCAACTCATCTAGTATCTTCTGTAACACAGCTTCCTCATCATTTCCATTGTCTTTTTCAGCCATCTTCTTAAGGACACAGTCCTTAGCATAGTGGTTTTTCCCACCACAGTAGAAACAGCTGACTCCGGAATCGCCATCTGCCTTCGGTTCCTTCTTGGGCTCCTCAGCCTTCGGTTCATTATTCACCTTTTCAGAATTGTAACTCCCCTGCCAGTTTCGGTTTTTGTTGCTGGGGAATCTCTTCTTTATGAACCTCTTGGGATTGGACACCATCATGGCATAATCCTCAGATGTGAGGTCATATTCTTCAAAGTTGAGGTCTTCATCCTCCATCACAGCTTTACTTTTAGATAGGAGAGCCAACGAACCAAGACTCGAAACGACGTTCTTTTCTTGCAGCACAATCTTCTCCTGGGACTTGAGAATACCCACCAGTTTCGCCAAAGAGTATGATTTAAACTGCTCATGGGCTTTGACTGTGGAAACTACTGCTCTCCATTCAGACCTTAATCCATTCAAGAAAGTAACCTTTTGCTCGATAAGCTTCCTTTCAATATCGTGTTTGATCATCTTGCTGAGAAGATGATTGAAGCAATCGAACGTCTGGGTCACTGTTTCTTCGACTCCTTGCCTGAATTCACCAAACTCAGATAAGAGCAAGGTTTGGATAGAATGTTCAAGATCCTCTTCTGTAGAATACAGTTCACGAAGTCTATCCCATACTTCCTTTGCCGTCGTACATGAGCTAACCAATCTGAATGTGTCGGACTGAAGGGCGAATCTGATCAACCTTAACGCCTTAATATTACACTGGAATTTGTCCTTTTCATCTTGTGCAATATCCTTCACATCCTTCAGCAAATCGTTGTACTCCTTTTGTGTCTTAATGATTCTGGACGTTGCTGAATGAGAAAACGATCCATTGATGATAGCTTCCCATATGAGGTACCCATTATCCTCCGATCCAATCACGTAGTCTTCAAAGGGATGCGCCCATACTTCATAGTCATGGGTGTATAAGATTGGAATCTTTGTCGTCGAACCGATGCTGTTGGAAATATTAATAGGGTTTGATTGCGTCTCGTCCATTATGATCGTAAAAACCTGTTCAAAGATCAGACTTGTAATAACTCAGATTAGGGCAAAACAATAAATATCAAGATACGTCAATAATGAGATGACGGCTCAATAAATATTATTAATTGCGGAAAAACCCTAATGGAAATCCTTTTCACAGTAAAGATGTGTATCGATTACACAGCCTCCTGCTCTGATACCAATTGATGGGATTAAAACAACCTTTAATCTATGAAGATCGATTAGATCTTGAACAAGTATATAAATATAAAACAGTAAAAACTCAATAAAAAGAACAAGACAAGATTGAATCAAACGAGTCGAATGATTAAAACAAAATCCTCAGAAGAGCTCGATTAAGAACATCAACTGTAGAGGATTGGTAGGTTACAAGAACGATTAAAGAAACCTTGAAATTACTATCGTTAAGCTCTCTATCGTTATTCTCTAAATCGTTACCCTAATATGCATGCAAGCATTGACTTATATACAATACATAAAAGGCTCTCGGTTGGACAGGCCCAAACCGGAGTGTACATGGCTAAACTATCGAGCCCAAAAGACGCAACATCAAAATGATCTTTAGCCCAACAAATTCATACAACCACCTGGGCCGTCTTTCATCCTGACAGGAGAGCAAAACATCTCCTAGTTCCAAAACCGCTATTTCTCCAATAACATGATTGTTTCTCCCCCACTTAGCTTCGGCTAAGTCTTTACTGCACGTGAAAACCCGAGGATTTTCATTCCTTCCTCCCTTGAACAACAGGCATGGTAACTACCATTGCCTTGATGTCGCTAGCGATCCATCACTAGCCCATTCCAAATACCGTACGATTACTGAAAACTAGATGAACGCCTCCTGCTTCCCGATACTTATAATACCCATCCCCTAGACTCCAACTAATGCCCTTAAAGTATGAATAACTAATGCTCAGAGAAACCCCATCAGTGATAGACCACTCCCCTTGATGCTTCCAAAAGCTATCCCAAGTACCAAGACCAGAGCCACCAACCCTGATAATGGTGGAGGGTTACTCCCTGGACCCTGCCCACCGACCTCCACGCAACGCTCCCGAACTGCTTTTGGTCATAATCGAGATCACTTCGAAACCGCAGTGAGAGATGTCCCTACACTAGCTACTAATCGCTCCTGGTATGCAATTGGCATAAGACAATTCTGAAAGTACAATCCGAATACAAGTAGAGAGACAACTCATACATACTATTACTAGAGTCTGGGGTAAGAACAACCCTAATACGCATAGGATCGAAAATAGCCATAGATACATACTTGCAACATTCCCTGCTGTAATTCAAATCTCCATCATCTGTCACTGCAAGGCCCTACCCTCTCACCCATCTGTAAACCTGAAAGTTGTCGGGGCAAACGCACTTCCCCCTTCTCCCATCATTGTCGCGCAGTCGACCTTCCTGTGGCCCACCTGATTGCAGTGAAAACATAATGGGCTTGCCCCTTATAGGCAGTCCCTGCTAACGTGACCAACACTGCCACACTTGTAGCATCCTAAACCCCTGGAACGACAAACTCCCTCTTGCAGTTTCCTGCACATTCTGCACTGAATTCAGCCCTTCCAGTCTGCTAACCGCTGATCTGAAGCCTTGGGTCTCTTCTCGGGACCCTCCAAAGTATACATCTGATCCGACCTTCTCTTTGCAATGTTCTCCAAATCAATCTCCCTTTCCCGCGCCCTGGCAATCATAGAGTCCAGGGTCGGGCATGCCGAGAAGCTGACATGCTCCCGAATATCAGCTCTCAACATGTCATGATAACGGGTCCTCTGCATCTCATCATCCCCCGCATACTGAGGCACCAATAAGGTTTTGGATTAATGTTTAAGTCCATAACTATATTTGGTATGTACTTGACCCGACCCGGCATGGTCCATTTGGGTTGCACTTCACCGACACAATTTATATGGATAATCTTTTGAGAATAGTATGTTTATGATTAATATTAATATATTATAAGTTCTAATATATTATTATGGAATCATATTATTTAATTAGTATTGATCAAGAATTAATTTATAATTCATTAAGTGATCAAAAGGAACTAATTAAATATGGACTCTTATATATATGGAATGGGCCAAGTTCATTTAGGTTGGGCTAAGCTTTCATGGATAGTCCATGGAGTGTTTAACCCATGGATCCTAGGAAATGAAAGGTCATGGGTATTAGGGTTTAACCCTAATCCTCCACACTATATAAAGATGTCCTTGGTTGGTGAAATGGGCACTAGTGTGGTACACTAAGAAGGGCTAGCCAATTTCACTAGAGAGAACCAAGTATCCATATTCTCTAAAGTCTTCCAAGGTGTTTTGGTGATTTGTGATTCCATTTGAGGCTTCCACACTATTGGGGCTAAGCTCTTAAAGCTTGAAGACATCAAGCTACATCAAAAGGTATGTCATCTAACTAGTACTTTAGAGTATAAGTGCTTCATAATATGCTAGTTAGGATTAAAGCCTTTGAAAGTTCTTATTTGCATGTATAATAGAGAAAACATAGATCCAAGGTTTATAGGGTTGCATGTACACCATAGGAGTGTTAGAATGCTCAAAACCCAACAGTGGTATCAGAGCCTGGTTTGTTTTATGTTATATTGATGCAAATGTTTTATTTTCAAAATTGAAAAAAAAGGAAAAAAAACATGACGTTTGTCAAATTTTAAGATAATTATTTTTTTTTGTGAAAAACTAATTATTTGTAAAATTTGAATCATTTGCTATATGAGTTGAATTAGGTCAAATTTAGTAAAGAATAAAATGATATGATTATTTTATTAGTTTTAAAAGTTTGATCTAAAGAGTTTTTTGAAACCTCCATAAGTTATGGACGTGAAAAGGTTTAAAAAAAAATGATTCAAAGTTTTTATGGAGTTACAAAATTTGGTGTTAATGTTTTAAAGAATTCCATAAGTTATTCTTAAGTTATGGAACATGAAAAGTTTCATCATAAAACAAACATTTAACTCCATAAGTTATGGATTACCAAAAGTTTTATGTTTCCTTGTTTTATGAGTTATTTTTTAGATTAATGAAAAATATGTGTTAGATGTTTTCAATCCAAATTAATCTAAAAGTTGTTCATAAAATGTGTTTTTGTAACTTGTCCTCAAGTTATATGAAAAGTCATATTTATGAATCTTAAAAACTCATAAAAATGCCTTAGGTTATAAAAAAAATGAAGAGTCTTTTCTTATAAATAGTTTTTATGGCTTCATAACTTGTCCTCAAGTTATGGATGCCAAGAGTCTCTTCATTAAAAGTTTTAATACTTTAATTAAAACTACTTTAAACACATAAGTTATGGAACTAATTAGTTTTGAATAGTTTCAAAACTTGCCCTCAAGTTTTGGAATTTGAAAAGTTTTCACTTATGAATACTTTAATTCCAAGTTAGCCCTTAGAATTTTAAAGAGTTAAAATTCAACCCTTATACTTTATAATATTATAAGTTAATAATATATATATATATATATATATATATATATATATATATATATATATATACGTATAAGAGTAAAGTCAGTCTTACCGTTAGTACGTCTCATTCACGAAGCCGGTCTATAAGGTGGGTATGAGGTTGTTGCCTATAAAATGGCAACTTAATGGGTGTCCACTCTCACCCACCGCTTGCTTGACTGGTGGAGGGTCGTTAGCCGAACGGGTTTGACAGGACTATAATTCTCCCTTCATTAAAAGTATTAATGATAAATACTAAGTAACTAAACTCTTAATAATACCCAATCTTAGTTACTTAGGAAAATGTGAATAAGGTGCTAATCCATGAAATTACACTTTGCACTTTGTTTAAGTCGGTTAGTGGAGCGTGTGTGGTTAACCGGCACACTAACTCGTATTTAACTAGGTAGGCAAAGGGTAACTTAATGTTTATCATAGTATCGATGGAGCGTGTGTGGTTAACCGGCACATTGATTGAGGGGTAAACACTTAAGGGTACCAAGTAATTTGCATGGTTACTTCACACCTTGTTTTGTGATCCTCGGCATCCCAGTCACAAAACTTGAAGGGCACACTCGAGATTGAAACATGCCATTGAACAGTTCAATGAATCTCAAAAGATCTAGGAGTTTCGAATCCAATTAAAACCTAATAATACATTTCGTTTATCTTGGTGGAAATTGGTGAATCGTCATTCACCTACCTTCAAATATTTTATAGCTTGGATTACGACATCCCTCTTCAAAGTTATAAAATAGTTTGTTGGGTCCTAGCCTTAATATTTCATATTGGGTGTCATATTAAGGACTTAAGATCAACTATCTTGAATATCTCCCAAAAGATGTCTGGTTTAGACATTTATGATCTTCCCAAATCTCTTGAAACAAGCTTTCCTAAATGAAGATGATGTCCCATGGAAATCATACTTCTTTCACCTCCTCCAATCATTCTCTCTAACCCACAAGTTCAAGGTCACTCAAGTCCTATTGGCAAGGCAAGGTCCAGGTGTGGTCACATCTTGGAGATGTAGTCACATATTGACAGGCCAGGAGAGTTGGGTGTCAAAGTCTTGAGAAAGTTGGTGGTTCAACTACTTTCTAAGTCACATAGTGAGTTCTTTTGGAACACCTATGAAACAGACTATGACAAGACCCTTAATGATCTTATCTATTTGTTAAGATCAACTTCCTAAAACTTTATGGACATTGACAATGATGACATTGGATATCTAGTAAAGCTCTCTCTTCCCGGTGGAAAGGGATCGGCCATAGTCAACTTGGTTGACCAAATGGTAAAGAGAAAAGCTAAGTCTGTGATAGTACCGTGTACCATTATCAAAGGGTTCATATGTTTATATTGCCAATGGAAGGGGGATTGGTTGCGAAGCTGCCAAATTTACCTAAGGATGTTAAAGTCAATAAGTTTGACTCTACTTCAGGTAAAGTCCACTATCTAACTCTGCTAAGTTTCTATTCTGAGATTCTTGATACATGATGTGACTGGGTCACGTGGTGATGTTTTAAGAATCAAAGAAAAGTGAAGAAACTTAAAGAAAGAATATGCTGAATATGATGGCGTAGATGGATTTCTATTGCATAGTTTGAAAATCGGATTCTTGAGCTACTTCTTAGGAGTTATGAGATATTGCTTAGGAATAGATAACAACAAGTTTTCATATGGATTGTAAGGATAAGTTTTTCCGCATAGTTTTAAAATAAAAGAAAATTTTTTGATTTTATTTATTTTAAAATATCCTTACAATGGCATCTGAGAAAAAAAATTGTTGCTTATATGATTCCATTAATAGCAAGAGTGGAAGTATGAAATTGATTCTTTCATTTGTGGTAATGTCTAAATTTACCAAATAAGGAAAGATTCTCATCACCCAAGTTTCAATTGGACCAGAACTTGGAATCATGCAAGTTGTATAGCATGATGAATGAGAACTTTCATGTTTTGGAAAGTTAAGACTAATTACTTGTTCACATGGATGTGTGAGTCAAGTAAAGGACTAAGGGATCGAGTACACATTCTTGTGCACTGATTAAGTCCACCACAAAAGTTTGATAAGACTATTCGTCATAGTTTACTAAAGCTCAGTAAATATGATTATACTTACATGCTTAAGTGTAACTCTGAGACATTGGAAAAATGTTCCAATGTATGACAGAGCAAATAAGAAGAATCAAATTAGGCAGAAGGATAAAAGTTTCTCAAATCTGAAAAGATGGGAGAGTACTTTAGTATCAGTTTTTTGTGATCATCTTAATGATTTAGAAACCATAGCACAATTAGTTCTCTAAGGAAATCTTAGTGCATTCTTATGACTAAGAAGAGGGATCTTGAATTGTTGAAATGGTTAAATCAAGAAGATGAGTCATACTTCGTTCTAATACAAGTCTTTAGAGTCATACTCCAAGATTGTTATTTGAGTGACATGTCTTAAAGAAGGTTTAAAACACTTGTCAAATGTAAGAGTAAAAGTTTCCTACTCTTGTACATCTGAAATTGGTAAGTTGTGATGTTTTGGATAAAACAAAGACCAACTTAGGCCAATTGTGTGAAGTGTTTGTCTTGATTAGAATCTTCACTATCTCTTGAATGTTTGACATGGGAGTCTTAGAGGCCAAGAGGACAGTGGGAGTCTTAAAGGTCTTGAAAGTCTCAAGAACTAATCAAGAATAGAACCTGAAGTTCTTCACTAGCACACGACTTGCGGTTTATAACCTATCATGTTGACCTATTCTGTGCCCATTCCAGTTAAAGTTGGTTTTGCATATGAGTTCTTAGAGTTCTCAATTTGTTGCACAACAACTTGGAAGCAATGACAGGCCCTTGAGCTGCCAGGTGGCAAGAAGTTAAGATTGAGTTCAATCCATATGAGTTTGGATTTGTCATTATCCTTGTCTTGGGACTATGGTTTTGACAATTCACATGGATAAGAACACATACACCATAAAAATCTAAGTGTCATAAGGTTTCTCTCCGATTCATGAAAATGATGGTGAGGAAACACTTTCACTAAGTAGATTTTAGCTAGATAGCAATTGTGATATTTGCATTCTCAAAGTCGTTAGTGGAGCGTGTGTGGTTTACCGGCACACTAACCTGGACTTGTGAGAATTGGCAAAAAGGTCTAACTATTATGATTACGGCATACCTCTTCATAATTGTTTAGATACACAACTGTGCTATCTAAGGGAAGGTGTATGATTTTGATAAAGTTTTATCAAAACAATCTAGCATCAGAAATCTGAACTTTGGTAAGAAAGTCAATGAAGTATTGATTTCTAGAAGTCCAGCTGATTTCTGAGTACATGTCAAAGCTAGTGGGAGCATAAGTGTTATGCTAATAATCATCATGTTAGTGGGAGCATGATAATTATGATAAGTATTGCAAGTTAGCAATGTTAATTATAGAAAACAAAAGGTTTCAATTGGGAAAAGTTGTTTTGCTATAATTAAGGGAGAGGAAACTATACTTCATCTCAAATCTATAAGCATAGATCATGAGGCTTTAATCATTTAGTCAAGGATATATATATATATATATATATATGAATTTCATGATGGTATGGCTCAACATAAGGAAATTCTGTATATTGGTCCATTATTTGCGTTCTAAAATTCGATTATGATTACGGCATCCCTTTTCATAATCTGAATTATGAGAACTTGGCAAATTGAAATGGAAATGTTATAGCAAAAGACTGGTTTAGTCTTAATATGAGACATCATGAATCGTGTCCCATATGCTTCGGATATAGGATCGATTACATGTGCTATATTCATCCTTTCTAAAATTTTCCAAATGCCTAGGGCATTAAGAAGGGAAAAGGTTTAGAACTGGATATGACTAAAATGATTAAACAATTGTCGAGGACAATCTATGGTTTACCAAAGATTGGTTGCTCAAGGATAGTTGGAAGTATAGTGATAATTCTGGTAGGACCATATTGACATAATCTGGAAGGAGGAAACTCTTGTTCAGAAGTGATAGTCAAAATGGAGTCTGGAAATGTTTCAAAGTTAGAAATTATTTAATCTGTGTAAGATTAGGAAACTTAATGCAAGAAGGATGTTTCCAAGGAGTTGATCTCCTTTGGAATACTCCGTAATGATTAGTGCCAAGTCTTTGTGAATTTGTACATAATCATTACAAGAAGATCAATGCATATAAGTTTAGAATCTAACAGATTTCAGTAAATGGCATGAATTTGAAATTCTTGCATTTGCAGTAAGGATTTGGGACTGTGAAAAGAGGATCATTGGAGTTATGTTCAGTTGATCTTGTTCACAAAGTAAAGATCATAGACAAACATAGTATGCATACTTGGTGTATGGCATGACTAGTGTTTAAGAAAACATAGTGTACATGCTTGGAGCATGGGACAGCTATTCTTTTAAATTCAAGAATAAAGTTGATAGCTAAAACAGTATACAATGAATAATGTGTAACCATATGGTGATAAATAAAAGGTGTTTTATTTATATTCATAAGTTCTGAGACCATATTGGATTCAATTATTATTGTGTTTCACTTTGCATGTTTTGACTTCCCGAATAAACTAGGTTATTCTTCCGGAATGACTAAGTTATTCAAACCATCCACAATCGGTCATATGTTGGAAGTAGATATGAATTAAGACTGTCATGGGTTGGCTTGTAGAGGTCTAAGGTGTTGGACAAAGGGCTACAACACTCATGAGTGCTCATAAGTTCTAAGTATTGGATTCAACCCGCGCTCATTGGAATCACTTCATGGATTTTATCACGAGTGATCATGAGACGATAATATCTTATATTCTTCAAACCTAGAGATATGAGTTGTTACTATGAGTTGGTTGTACATTGAATGCACGAAAACGCATTTGGTAACTCGGTGCTATAAAACGTGCCTTTGTGTATGATTCAACAAGTAGTAGAACAAGCCATATGAGTCGAAGTTTATCCATTCCTTTTACCTTCGGGATAAAAGCGATATCTGTGGGCCCCTCGATGATTTGATGATGACAAATGGAAGTGCTCGGCCGGGCCAGGACTGATTTGATTTGTTCAATTAGTCAGTCGTCATAAATCGGAAATTAGGAAACAATAAATGGACAGAGAGAATGATTATAATCCATGTCTCAGTCCAAATGATATCTAGAATGGAGGAATATATGATCCCTTATCTAATGGACAAGTTCCTTGACAAGATCAGAGTTCGACAGCAGCTTTAAGAGCTACGATTGCCAGTTAGGTTTGAAGTCATACGCAATAATAGTTTTAGACTTATCCAAGTGGGAGACTGTTGGATTAATGTCTAAGTCCATAACTATATTTGGTATGTACTTGACCCGACCCGGCATGGTCCATTTGGGTTGTACTTCACCGACACAATTTATATGGATAATCTTTTGAGAATAGTATGTTTATGATTAATATTAATATATTATAAGTTCTAATATATTATTATGGAATCATATTATTTAATTAGTATTGATCAAGAATTAATTTATAATTAATTTAGTGACCAAAAGGAACTAATTAAATATGGACTCTTATATATATGGAATGGGCCAAGTTCATTTAGGTTGGGCTAAGCTTTCATGGATAGTCCATGGAGTGTTTAACCCATGGATCCTAGGAAATTGGGTATTAGGGTTTAACCCTAATCCTCCACACTATATAAAGATGTCCTTGGTTGGTGAAATGGGCACTAGTGTGCTACACTAAGAAGGGCTAGCCAATTTCACTAGAGAGAACCAAGTATCCATATTCTCTAAAGTCTTCCAAGGTGTTTTGGTGATTTGTGATTCCATTTGAGGCTTCCACACTATTGGGGCTAAGCTCTTAAAGCTTGAAGACATCAAGCTACATCAAAAGGTATGTCATCTAACTAGTACTTTAGAGTATAAGTGCTTCATAATATGCTAGTTAGGATTAAAGCCTTGGAAAGTTCTTATTTGCATGTATAATAGAGAAAACATAGATCCAAGGTTTATAGGGTTGCATGTACACCATAGGAGTGTTAGAATGCTCAAAACCCAACATAAGGACCTCTCCCGAAACTTAGCGGTAATCTCCACCACCGACTCTGTCGTCTGCCTCATGTCTAGGAACTCTCTGGCCAGCTGCTGAAGCTCCACCACCGGCGCAAACTCCGCCCTAAACCTGGTCACAAAGTCGGGCCAGGTCATAGCCTCAATGGTTGATGCTCCGAAGGAATCACCAACCGACTCCCACCAGTCTCAGGCTTTGTCTCTCAAACATCCCGCCGCAAAGCGGACTTTCGACCCCTCCGGGCAGAAGCTCGTCAACTGTGCAGACTCAATGTCACGATCCATCTCCTGGCAGCAATGGGGTCCTTCACCCCGAGAAAATCCGGCGCACCACTCCCTATGAAGTCCTTAAAGGACAGTGTGCGCGTACTCGCTTGGCCAGATGCCAAATCACTCCTGAAAGCTCGGAGGCGATCCTCCATCAGCTCAATGATCCCTTCCTTGATCGACCTGAAAATGACCGGGGTCGCCTCAAGGATGCCACTCGTAATCTCAGATGCGATAAACTCGCGTAATCCGTCATCAATTTGCTCGGATCCCGCGCCCGTGCCCGATCCTGACCCAGATCCTGAGCCTCCTGCTCCATGTCGTGTGGTCACCATACTGGACATAAACACATAAATGTCCGGATCAAAACATACCCCGAGAGGTCTCACACATTATCCAAGATTCCTGGTTCCATCTCGGCCCTCCTTGACTCGTATACGGATCCTCTGCTTCTAGTAGTATGGGCCCATACTACCTTCCACATCTATCCGTACTTTCTTCAAGGGTTGATTCAACTTCACCAAGTCCCTTTTACTACTACTAACACTGCTTCCAACACTACTCTCATCCTAGGCTTGCCCTAGGGTAACCTCCAACCCGCACCCAGTCCTCAACTACAGAAGGCCTCCTTGTAATGCCAAATAGCCATTACCTGAATACCATCACATGTGATGAGGCTAAGATAATCCTTCGAGTAACAGACTCGTCCCTATAACGGTTAGACTCAGACGAGAGCTGCGCAATAGGGCCAAATCCAACACTTTGAGATTATTCAACCCTGATCACATGTGACCTGGCGTATTCACCTAATGGCTAACTCTCATCACTCAGAGTCCCACAAAGCAGAAAGCAAGTAGAATTCAGACAAAAGGGAAATCTAACCAGAACATAATCAAGCAATTCTATCCTCACAACAAGAATCTGTACTAGCATGTGATGCTAAGCTCATATAATCAAGCATAACCTAAACAGGCTATCCTATTACTGTCTACTCAATACTAGCATGCAATCTTCATAAGCTGAAGCACATAAAGCAGGCACATAAGGCATCATTCCTATATCGTTAGTCCTATTCTATCAGGCTGCTCTACTGAAACTGATAAATATAAAGTAAACGTGTATGGGTATCTTGGGGTAAACTTACTTGAGCTCGGCTGATTGCACGCATCACACACTTTGTTCTTCTCAAAGTTCTTTTCTCTTCCCAGATTCTTTTCAAACTCATGTTTATAAAATGGTTTTCCTTTTGAAAACTTTCATACCAAGCCCTTAGTTTGAGTTCAGACACACCTAAGGGTATGTATGAATCCTTCAAACCAAGGCTCTGATACCAACTTGTAACATCCCAAAATTTAAGGCTAAAAATTTCATTTTTAAATAAGATATTACATAAAACCATCAGTACAAAAACATTCATTATAATATCTCATGAAACCCCAAAGTGTCAGTAATCAAACATATTATCATAGAACGATATCAGAGTGTAATCCCAAAGATCTCATGTGCGGAAAACATAGTGTTATGCACTGCGATCGAGCCAGCTCCTTTCCTTAAAAACAAAATACCTGAAACCAAAACTAAAAACCGTAAGCACGAAGCTTAGTGAGTTCCCCAGATACCACATACCATACAAACCAACTGATCCATACATGCCATACATAGCCAAGAGCCATACATAACCAACATATGCATAATCAAGTAAGGTGCTATGTGCCAAACATAGTCTTGCCAAGGTGCTATGTGCCAAACATAATCTTGTGGTTATGCCACGGGCCGCACGTGGTCTTCCTGGTCAAGCCTGGGGCCACTCCCTGGGTCTTACAGACAAGTGCCAAGGTCCACCCCCTGGTCTTTCATGCAAGTATCACAAAGACAACTATACATACTACTCTACTAGGCTACTCCGCATATAGTGTGCCAGGAGCTACCTCCTGGTCTTCCATACACAATAACATACAGTGCGCCAGGAGACACCTCCTGGTCTTTCTTACATATTGCCTAGGGCTAAGCCCCAGGTCTTCCTATCATACATTATAACATACTATGTGCCAGGAGCCGCCTCCTGGTCTTTCATGCATAATGCCTAGGGCTAACCCCCGGGTCTTCCCATCATACATAACTACGTGGGCCGGCATTGTGGCCGTAGACCCATACAAACAGTGAGGAGACTCACCTTGCACAGCTGAACTTTGCTGATAAACCTCTGGCTGCAACTCTTTGAACCGTTGCCCCACTAGCTCCTCAAGCTGCTAATATCAATATAACACTCAATTTCAAACTCAACTCTAAAAGTCAAACTAAGTCAACTCTGGTCATAGTCAAAGTCCTGGTCAAAGTCAACCTTCCAGTTGACTCGACTCGCCGAGTTAATCCATATACTCGCCGAGTCACCACAAGACTCGTCGAGTTCAACGATCTCTGAGTCCCATCTTGACCAACTCACCGAGTCACCATTCAACTCACTGATCTATGTCTTAACCAGAAGAGGTTGGGGTTCTACAATCTGACTCGTCGAGTCCAAGAATAGATTCGCCGAGTCCTAGGCAATCTTCAACAGACTCGCCGAGTTGTTCTTTCAACTCGTCGAGTCCATGCACAAGTTCATACAACTTGTTGAGTACACCCATGTGACTTGCCGAGTCTCTCCAGTTCTCAATCCATACAATGGCTTTTCGAGCCATGCAGGGGCTCCAATCCATGGATCCACTCTTCTACAGTCTATCCCCCACATAAAGTTGCAATCTTTACGCGAAACCAAGGAGCTAAAGTCCCAAAACACTCTAGAGATAGGGTTTAAGACAAAGGGGCTTCACCAATAACTTATTGACTTCAGCTTTAAGACATTCTGGACCATGAGAACCCTAGATCTGAAGTAGCAACCTCAGATCTAAGTCCCACACCCAAAATAGATCTCAATCTTACCAAAATAGTCCCAAAATCTCATTCAAGAATACATCTAATTGAAATAAAGCCAAAGCAACAGCTTATTTACCTCAAGGATGACTTCCCACTGAAGAATAATCCAACTCTCTATAAAGCCCTTTGATCCACGCTTCTTGATCTTCAATATCTTCACAAAACTCCCTTATCTAAGCTCCAAATTGCTCCCAAGGACTCTCACTCACAATTTAGGGTTTATGGATCTCAAAAGGATAGTAGAGAGGCTAGCGAAGGGATGTGATGTTCTTTAAATAGGTCACAACCCCCGGGATTAGGGTTTTCCTCATCCAGACCAGACTCGCCGAGTCCACTAGCTGAGTCGCCGAGTCGTTCACTTAATTTATGCCCCGGATCCCTCTCCGACTCGTCGAGTTCCTCCCTGGAATCGACAAGTTGACTAATGACTTAGAGCCTTTCTTTTTTTTTCTTGGTTTTTATGATTCTGGGTGTTACACCGCAAACCATGTGTCACACAGTCATCTAGAAAGACCGGTAACTAACAACCGTTGCGGCTATAGCTCTTCCTATAGATACTCTTTCAACCTAGTAGGCACCCTTCATGATCCGGATAGTGTTTTAGGCAAAGATCATGAACTACCCAAACCCTCTACGCATAACCCCGCAATGTTATTTATACATTAATAAAGTCATGTAATGCATACCATATGAATGTGTATTAAACATGCAATGTATTCATAACTAGTACATCAAAACATAACCATACTATATATTTCAAGCAACTTAAGCTGACATGTTATATACACCAAGTACATAAAAGTGTAAACAACATAGCGATTAGGTCATATCATGGCATTAGCTTAACGCATATATTAGCATCACAAATATCATATCATCATCAAGCATAAGTAATGACATGGTCATTCTAAAGTGAATAAAATTACCATCTACGGATTGCACATTTCAATCTTGCAACCTTAGTGAATTAAGACTATGAACTCACCTTTAGCCTTGATGAAATATTCCTTCTGTTCCAAGTCTTGAACTTACTAGAAGTTCTCATGGCTCCACCTAAAAATCATACATAACATTAAATTAACAAATAAAGTATATGTTTCAAAAATACAACTTTATTCTAACTTTTATATTAATTTTTATGTTTTCCCTGCCCGACCCCCGTTTAGTGTTTGAAGCATAAAACCTAATCTACGGCTCCATTTGGGATGAAATTAGACATTATGGAAACTAGAATCGATTTCCTAGAACTTCATGAAAGAGGATCATCTTCCAATTTGCCCATATTAGTAGCTATATCTCTCGCAAGATGGGAAAAAAGTTGTGCAAAATTCCAACATTCACCAAAATCAATATATGATTCAAGACTTTAGGTAAATGATTATAGTAGCTCAATTTTACACACAAGATGATTGAATGATAGTATTAAGACATCGATTGTGTATTTTATGAGAATACCAAACATATGACACAAATTGTTGAGAGTAGAATGCCTATACATATAGACGAACGTTTAGAACAAAGTTGCAGATTTTGACCCATAACAGCCATCTGTTCAAAGCCATTATAACACCCCCAACGACTGCAAATTATATAATACTTTTCTATATTCCAGTATTTTATACTTTTATATTTTGAGAAAGTACTTTTAAAGCTACAAATGATTTTTCTACAATTTTATATGATTTTTACAAAACAGTCTATCCGTGAAGCTAATTTCCGACCAGTCAGTGAAAAATGCGATTTTCACCTAAGTTGGAGGCAACAACAGATCCTGGAAAAATTCATGGACAAACTAGACTCAAAATGAAAAATTTGAGAGATTACAGATCACTAATACGACTTCTGATGATTTTTCTACATTTTTTCAAAACAGGGGCAGAATGGGAAATTTTTTAGAAATTTCCAGCAATCCATTTTAAGGGTTATTTGACAACTTAACTCGTTAAGTCTTAACCAAAATCTACTATAAAGAATTAAATTGAGTGCCTAATAGTAACAAATTGTCAAGAAGTTAAAATAATAATTTCAACCTCAATCCATGATTCAAAATACATTGCTATATGTGAAAATAATGTATTTTGCTAAAAGAGAAAGCACCGCTAGGGCTTGAGTTTTCTCCACCATTAAGGTTCATATTAAGGCCTTTGGGAAATGTTTTGAAGAAGCTTTAGATGGTTTAAAACATTGTATTTTTACAGAAAAATACTCACTACAATTAAAGATAACAAAAACCTGAGTTCTTGCAACAAAAGAAAACAATTGACTCCAATACTTAAAGCTATTCATGGACATGAACAATAAAGTTCTTCAAGGTGCTCATAACAAGATTCTGACAGAAATGGGCCAGCAAAATATACCCAACAATCTGGAATCTAACCATATGAACATTCAAGGATTGCATGGAGGAAGAAGATATGATCATTAAAACCAAATAAGATGAAGTTTGACACGACAACTCGTCGCTTACTCCTTGCCCCAAGAGTCGACTTCGCTGCCTCCCTCAATCAATGATCGTTCTCTTTCTTTATTTTGTCGAATGTTTCTTGATCGTCGCCCACTGTTGGGTCAAGATTATGGTCTATACTTTGCTTTTCTAGGCAATTGTATTTTTATGTAATGTTTTATGAGTTTACGGTCAGGGAGGTGTTTATGGCCGTAAACCCATTTACGGTCGTAAACCCATCTACGACCCATGTTTCTCATATATATATATATATATATATATATATATATATATATATATATATATATATATATATATATATATATATATATAGGGTGACGGGTGTGAGGAAGGAACGAAATATTTTAGAGAGAGAAAGTTGAAAAGAGATTTAGTGTGTGTTAGTGTGTGTGAATCTTGTATCTTGATCTTCATTCATATCAAATCATACAAGATTTATCATCTTCTTCTTCTCCTTCTCTTCTATTAGATATGGCATCATCCGTTTGATCGGGACTCCGCACCATCAAACAGATCTGATTGATATGCAACCAGATCAGGGACTAACAACCACACAAAAACCAAAGGATTGATTCGGTTCAAGGGATTTTTCCTTGATTGCAATCCATATCAAATCCGCCAACCCTACCTTCTCATCCTTGCTATCGCTACAATCCCCATCCCCTCGGTTGTTTTTTTCCCTTGCAACCTCTTGAGAATGACGCACGACAACACCAGGTGCAACTAGCTCGACTTGATCGTTTGTATCAGTTAGGATAGGAAGCAGACAAATTCCTTTAAGCTCATAAACACGTTGATTGAGTTCATGGGGTTTTAATTTGATTTTTATCCTACAACCCCTCATGTTCATAAATTGAACTCTTTTACCCCTAACCCTAAATAACTTAACAAATTATGTTTCTTTTATTTACATTTCAGCCCCTCCTTTCTATTTAAACATTTTTATGATTAGAGATTATCCTAAATACCCTCCCACAATAAACTTTTAGGTATAAATGACTTCTCTTATAATTTAATTATATGCCTGTTAAATATAATTTACTTCTTTTGGATATTAATTAATATCTTTTTTTTTTGTTAATTTATTCCTCACAAAACAAAATAATTTTTTATAATTAGCTCCTCGAGTAAAGGAAAAACTAACGTCATTTACGGTAGTATTTTTGGGTCGTTACAATCGAGGTTATCGGGGGAAAGAGAGAGTTGTCGCTAAGGTTTTGGTTGGACTATCCATTCGTTGGACTCCGATATCTGAGGGTGATGTCGCTTTTAAGTGTTTGAATTCATTGATGCAGTTGGGATACAAGAAGTGTTAGCTGGATTTCAGGAAGTGCGCTGTTTGAGCAGGGTTATTCATGGTGTCTAGCTTTGGTAAGCACCGGTCGCCAACAAGGTGAACATTGGAACGTAATGAGGATTAGGAATCCATCAATTCTTGTGTGCCGAGCGGACTTAGTTGAATCTAAGCGGGGGAGAACTGCCCAGGTATCCAGGTCAGAAGCAAGGGTGAAAGTGATGTAAGACTACGGGGGAGCCGTAGCATTCACTAGTAGTAGAGTGTTGTAAGACTGCGGGGGTGCCGTAACGTTCACATATTCTTTCGATTGATTTAGACAAGGGCAGGCTAGTTCGCACGGTTGCGGAGGAAATCACAGGGTAGTAAGGATAAGGACCAGATTTGATTTGCCGATCAGTTATCCGGGGGCGAGCCTGAGTGGTTATGGGAATCCATTTTAGAACCGGTAGAGATTGTTAGGCCGAGGGTTGGGTCTTGAGAGAAAGGATCATGTGGATGGATAGTTCATGTTTCAGTAGCGTTACGACTGGATAGCCCTGATATTGGATCTCATATGAACCTGGTGGTTGGATCGGGTGCGAGACTGGTAGTCTCATGGAATCGGCTAAGGGTGTTGATTAATCGTTCGAGTAAAGGAGGATGGGAAGTTGAGGTGCACTATGCAAATACCAATTCGAGGATCTCTGGTTAGGAGCGGGGTAACAATTTGGATTTGGGATTGGAACTCTAACTGGAATTCGTGCAGGATTTTGTTTCAATGAGATGGGGTGTAGGGAATTTATATGCCAAGGACATCGCGGACAGAATTCTAGGGCGATGTACGGATTGGTTTGATGGTAGTCTAAGCCATTATGATGTGTCTCGGGTGGCTCTATCTGTAATAGAGCCACGACATGTCGGAATCAGGAAACGGTGGGTCGACGGAGGTCGGGTATTATGTAAGTCTTGAGCTATTCTAGTAGTATTCACCTTTTTAGTGTTGGGTTCAGTGGTGACAGGTTGTCAATCTATCTCGATCAGATGGATCAATGGGTTGAAGGATATAGGGCAATTATGGTTGGACGAGGTATTCCGTCGGAGGTCACAGGGGACTGCTGAGTGTGTTTTTGGCTCAGCAATTGGGTATGTACGGGGTGATCCAGACAGTGGAAGACAGGTTAGGACCAAGGAGGTCCCCAGGTGTTCTCCAGGGAAGCAGCCAAGTGGCAGTAAGAGGAGTAGGAGCGAATTCAGTGATTTGGGGTCTCTGTGTGGAATTGCTTGTTATTCGGTACTCGTAGTTGATTGGTGATCTTGTTCTTTAGGAAGAATCAAGGTATTACGAGTGGGAAGTATTCTATCTAGACTGGTTTCTTGGGAAATCAGTTTGATGATGATTTGTTGTGGGCAGTCTGTCAGGGAGACAGACTATCTCGAACTTCAGGTTTTGGATGAAGCCGATGTGATCAGGTTGCAAGGAATTTATTCATCTTTGGGTTCTAGAACCCTACGAGGGTTGGGTTCGGTTTCCTTGGATAGGCGATGGTATTCTCGAGGCAGTGGCCATGAGGCCTTAGTTATTTGGCGTGAGTAATGGTAAGGAATGATTTCGGGGATGAAATCTAATTTAAGTGGGGGAGAGTTGTAACACCCGGTTTTGAAAGTTTTCGATTGTGTCTTCAAAGACCAAGGGTATAAGCTTAATCTGACGATTCGGTCTTTTATAGGTCTCGGGTCTTACTCGGAAAGTTTAGAGCTTGGGTGTGGATCTGGGAGCGTAGGGTTTCTCATCATCTTTTCGTGGATATGAAGTTCGTTGGAAACAGACTTAGAACGAAGAAGTTATAGTACTTTGAAGTTGTTGGTAGAATTGGTCCCTGAATGGAAAAGCTTGCATTTTATCCCATGCATGTAAGGTGGCGGCCAGGTGAGTACTACCAGCGTAGTGTAGGTTATTAAATCGTGGGTGTTGGAGACGTACACCAAGTGTACGTCCAAGATCTCCAAAACACTAATTTTTAGGGTTGGCTCACTATTTAAGCACCGTAAGTCCGAGGGGGGTGCTCCTCCCTTTCATTCACATAGTCTTAAACCCTAAATTCGAGTGGTAGCTTCATCCAAGAGTGTTGTGAGCTTGGTGGGGTGCTTTCTGGGTGGTTATAGTGCATTTTAAGAAGATGGAACTTGTTGCAAAGATGTGAATCAAGGAGGAGCTTGTGGATCTGGCATTTGGGATCATTCTCAGCTTGATGAAGGTATAAATCTTTGATCTTGATTATTTATCTTCTTAGATCTGTTAGAGTGAGTTTTTGGACCATTTTGGTTCAAAGGTTTAAGCTTTGTGCTTCAATCAGAATTCTAGGACTTTGAGTTGCCACTTTATGGTTTAAGACGTCAATAAGCACTTGGATCTGTAATTGTAGCTTCTGGAGTAGAGTATTAAGCACTTAATGGGAATGTGACTTAGCACGGGGGATTACGTTGAGCGTACATACAAGTATGCCCAACGTACTCACCATTTGGCTTGTATGCTTAACGTACATAGGAGTATGCCCAGCGTACTCATTAGATATGGGTTTGGGCTGTTTTGGGCCTCGGTTTGGGCCATGCAAGGAATTTTGGTTTTTGGGCCTTAGTGGGCCATCAGAAATCAGATAATGTGTGCCAAGGAGATGTTTGGGCTTATATTAAAGTCAATTAGAGGATTTGGGCCCAATTTGGCAAATTTGGCCATTAATTGGCCACTAGTGGGCTTGGAAAGCCTACCTAGTGTTGGGCTTTTGTGTTGGAATTGGGCCTAAGTTTGGATCATACTGGTCTAGGGGTTGAATGGTCATTTTACCCCATGCATGGATTAAGGATTATGGTTTGGGACCCAATTGCTAATTGGGTATATTATTTGGTATAGGCAGCTCGGGAAATTGGCGAGGCAGCAGCAAAGGATTTCTTCAGGAAGCTTTTGCATTCGAGGTGAGTCTTCTCATCATACCCATGGGTTTAACGCACCAAGGCCGGTCCATTATGTGATTATGGTATATGTGTTAGTCATTCTGTGATTTGATATGCTATGTGATTGTGTGTTATTGCATGGAAGACCCTGGGGGATCCCGTGGCATTGGATGTAAGACCATGTGGGGTAGCCCATGGCATTTGTAGGTAAAGACCATGTGGGGTAGCCCATGACATAATGGTGTAAGACCCTGGGAGATCCCACGACATCCTTACAAGTTTATTTGTGTTATGTATAGGTATTTCTGTGATATATGATATGTTTATGTGATATGTATTATGCTAGTTGTCTTTGTGATACTTGCATGGAAGACCCTGGGGAGCCCATGGCAGATAGATATAAGACCGTATGGGGTAGCCCATGGCATTCTCGGGTTAAGACTATGTGGGGTAGCCCATGGCACAATGGTGTAAGACCCTGGGGGAGCCCACGACATCCTTACAAGTTTTTGTATGCATGGCTTATGTGTTATATGTAGCTTTTATAGCTAGCATGAAAATGTGATACAGGTAGCTTTTATAGCAACAGGATATGTGATATGTGGTTTGTATGTATGGTATGCTTTGGAAAACTCACTAAGCTACGTGCTTACAGTTTTTGTTTATGGTTTAAGGTATCATCGTTTTGCAAAGGAAGGTCTCAGATTGATCGCAATGCACACTCCTATGATTTCCGCAATGAATGGTTTTGGGATGAACTTTGATAAATGTTTTACTTAATGATGATTTGAATTCTTTAGAATAAATGGCATCAATGTTTTAGCTATATTAAAAATGATTGTTTTTACCTTTTATTTTTGGGTCATTACACCCTTTTATCCACAATGCCCGCTCTTTGAATATTTAAAGAAATACAATTCATGGGTACCATCTATTATCAACATGACCACTAACAGTTTCTGAAATCGAGATAAACAACTATTCGTAATAAATCCTGCAACATCTCCCATATCCATTGTTTTAATAGCCTCTCCTTGAACACTAAAATTCGAAAATGACCCTTCTAAAATTACTTTTTCCCCATTAGAGTTACATTTTTGTAATTAGAAAACCCCGAAGGGTGAGAGAGTTCATCTTCAGAAGTGTAAACCCCCAACATGATGCGTTTTATACAATAGAACATTCCTATGTGCTCATACAATACCCTAAAGCTTGGATCTAGGCTTCTCTATTATACATGCAATTCATCCAAGACTTGAAGCCCTAATATAGCATACATAGAAATCGAAATCTATAATAAACTAGTTTAGATGATACCTTTCAATGTTTGCAAGAATCCTTTGATCTTCAAGAAGCTTAGTGTCACAAGTGTAACACCTCTAATGGCTCACAAACACCACAAGAAAGAGAATGATGTAGAGGAGAGAGCATGAGATAGAAAAAGTCGGCTCCAAGTTTCCAAGGGCTCAAGTCTCCGATTTTCTTATCCCTAGGGATCCTTATATACTTGAGCTTCTAGGGTTTCAGTCAAAACTCTAATTGGATGAATTTGGCCCTAAGTACTTTGAGAACCTTCTGGTATAAGGCCTATATGGCTGAAATTAATATGGACTCATCCTTAATTTCGTCCATACCCTAATCCATAAGGATTCTCAGCCCAATATTCAACTATCACACAATTGACAGTTCTAGTCCCCTTTATTTAATTAATGTCTTTTAGCCACAAACTAATTCTTAATTAATTCTTGTCTAAAATTAATAAAACTTTATGATTTCTCTTTGAATATATTATTAATATAATATATTAAGAAACCATACTAACCTCTCTCTTCATAAATCATCATATCAAGTTGCTTTGGTGAAGGCAACCCAAAAGGACCATGCACAACCGGGTCAAGTGCATACCAAATATGTTGGATTAATCTCTAAGTCCATAACTATAATTGGTAAGACTTGACCCGACCTGGCATGGTCCATTTGGGTTGCATGGCATCATGCATTTGGATAGACTATAATGAGAGAAATAAGACACTTATGGTTATTAATATATTATAAGTTCTAGTATATTAATAATAAGAATAATGAGATTATTTAATTAGTATTGATCAAGAATTAATCTAGGATTAATTAAGTGATCAAAAGAAGACTAATTAAATATATGGGTTGATTGTGTAAATCATCCATACTTGTATAGTGGGCTAATGCTCCATGGATAATCAAGTTGGGCTAAAACCCATAGGATGGTCCATGGATGCTCCATGGTGTATTTGAATCCATGGATCCAAGGAAATGGAAAGCCATGACAATTAAGGGTTTACCCTAATTGTAACACTATATAAAGATCACATTCTTGGGAAAAATCGGCCACAAGAGAGAGTAAGAAAGGGCTAGCCGATTTTCATGAAGTGTAGAATTCTCTCAAGTTATTCCAAGTGTATTTGGTGTTGTGTGAACCATTTGAGGTGTCACACTTGGGGCACTAGGCACTCAAGCTTCATGAAGACTTTCTACACCAAAGAGGTATGTATTCTATCTTGCTATAGTCATTGTTTTGTATGCTAGATTAGGATAATTCCTTGGATGTTCTTATTTGCATGTATAATAGAGAAAATATAGATCCAAGGTATTTAGGGTTGCATTTACACTTAGGAGTGTTAGAATGCTCAAAACCCAACAGTGGTATCAGAGCCTAGGCTTGTTTTCTTGTTATACCTGCAATAGAAGTTGAAAAAACGAATTTGTTGTTGTCTGATCATCAGACTCGGCGAGTCCATCAGGAGACTCGGTGACTCCATGCCTAAAATGTGATCAATTCGATCCAACTCGCCGAGTTGCTTCATGCACTCGACGAGTTGGACCCCCAGACAGCATATTTTCGAGGTTTTTGGCTGGAAATGGACTAGGAACATTACCCTAAGTTGTTTTTGAACTTATAAACTTGTTTTTGATGTGGTAATGTTCATGCTAATCCATTTTCAAAGATAATTGTCAATAGGTTCATGTTTTGTATTAGTTTAAGGTTTAGACTAATTACATGAAAAAGTTTGATTTGAATTATCTTGTTCTTATGAGTTGCTTAGATTAATAGAAAAGTTGAGTGAAATAGTTGTTTTCAATCCAAATTAATCTAAGAGTTGATTCTAAAATGTGTTTTTGTAACTTGTCCTCAAGTTATTTGAAAAGTCACATTTAAGTTTCATAAAACTCATAAAAGTTGGCAATGGTTACAAAAGATGAAGAGTCTTGTCCTTAAGTCATGGAGGTTCAAGAGTCACTTCATTAATAAATAAATAAATAATAGGTAACCATAATTAAATGCATAAGTTATAAAATAAAGGAAAAGTTAATTCTTTTATTAGTTTAAAGTCTTCCATAACTTGTCCTCAAGTTATGGAACTTGAAGAGTTTTTGGATTAAAACTACTTTAAACACATAAGTTATGGAATTAATTAGTTTTGAATAGTTTCAAAACTTGCCCTCAAGTTTTGGAATTTGAAAAGTTTTCAAGTATGAATACTTTAATTCCAAGTTAGCCCTTAGAATTTTAAAGAGTTAAAATTCAACCCTTATACTTTATAATATTATAAGTTAATAATATATATATGTATAAGAGTAAAGTCAGTCTTACCGCTAGTACGCCTCATTCACGAAGCCAGTCTATAAGGTGGGTATAAGGTTGTTGCCTATAAAATGGCGACTTAATGGGTGTCTACTCTCACCCACCGCTTGCTTGACTGGTGGAGGGTCGTTAGCCGAACGGGTTTGACAGGACTATAATTCTCCCTTCATTAAAAGTATTAATGATAAATACTAAGTAACTAAACTCTTAATAATACCCAATCTTAGTTACTTAGGAAAATGTGAATAAGGTGCTAATCCATGAAATTACACTTTGCACTTTGTTTAAATCGGTTAGTGGAGCATGTGTGGTTAACCGGCACACTAACTAGTATTTAACAAGGTAGGCAAAGGGTAACTTAATGTTTATCATAGTATCGATGGAGCGTGTGTGGTTAACCGGCACATTGATTAAGGGGTAAACACTTAGGGTACCAAGTAATTTGCATGGTTACTTCACACCTTGTTTTGTGATCCTCGGCATCCCAGTCACAAAACCTGAAGGGCACACTCGAGATTGAAACATGCCATTGAACAGTTCAATGAATCTCAAAAGATCTAGGAGTTTCAAAACCAATTAAAACCTAATAATACATTTCGTTTATCTTGGTGGAAATTGGTGAATCGTCATTCACCTACCTTCAAATATTTTATAGCTTAGATTACGGCATCCCTCTTCTAAGTTATAAAATAGTTTGTTGGGTCCTAGCCTTAATATTTCACAGTGGGTGTCATATTAAGGACTTTAAATCAACTATCTTGAATATCTCCCAAAAGTTGTCTGGTTTAGGCACCTATGATCTTCTCAAATCTCTTGAAACAAGGTTTCCTAAATGAAGATGATGTCCCTTGGAAATCATACTTCTTTCACCTCCTCCAACTATTCTCCCTAACCCACAAGTTCTTGAAAAGTTTAAGGTCACTCAAGCCCTATTGGCAAGGCAAGGTCTAGGTGTGATCACATCTTGGAGATGTTGTCACATATTGACAAGCCGGGAGAGTTGGGTGTCAAAGTCTTGAGAAAGTTGGTGGTTCAACTACTTTCTGAGTCACATAGTGAGTTCTTTTGGAACACCTATGAAACAGACTATGACAAGACCCTTAATGATCTTATCTATTTGTTAAGATCAACTTCCTTAAAACTTGATGGACATTGACAATGATGACATTGGATATCTAGTAAAGCATTCTCTTCCCAATGGAAAGGGATCGGCCATAGTCAACTCGGTTGACCAAATGGTAAAGAGAAAAGCTAAGTCTATGATAGTCCCGTGTACCATTATCAAAAGGTCCATATGTTTATATTGCCAAAGGAAATGGTCATTAGTTGCGAAGCTGCCAGATTTACCTAAGGATGTTAAAGTCAATAAGTTTGACTCTACTCCAGGTAAAGTCCACTATCTAACTCTGCTAAGTTTTTATTCTGAGATTCGTAATGCATGATGTGACTGGGTTACATGGTGATGTTTTAAGAATCAAAGAAAAAGTGAAGAAACTTAAAGAAAGAATATGCTGAATCTGATCGCATAGATGGATTTCTATCGCGTAGTTTGAAAATCGGATTCTTGAGCTACTTTTTAGGAGTTATGATATTTTTGCTTAGGAATAGATAACAACAAGTTTTCATGTGGATTGTAAGGCTTAGTTTTTCCGCAAAGTTTTAAAATAAAAGGAAGTTTTTGATTTTATTTATTTTAAAATATCCTTACAATGGCATTTGAGGAAAAATTGTTGCTTATATGATTGCATTAAGAGCAAGAGTGGAAATATGAAATTGATTCTTTCATTTGTGGTAATGTCTAGATTTAACAAATAAGGAAAGATTCTCATCACCCAAGTTTCAATTGGACCGGAACTTGGAATCATGCAAGTTGTATAGCATGATGAATGAGAACTTTCAAGTATTGGAAAATTAAGACGAATTACTTTTCACATGGATGTGTGAGTCATGTGAAGGACTAAGGGATTGAGTACACATTCTTGTGCACTGGTCAAGTGCACCACAAAAGATCGATAAGACTATTCGTCATAGTTTACTAAAGCTCAGTAAATATGATTATACTTACAAGCTTAAGTGTAATTCTGAGACATTGGAAAAAGGTTTCAATGTATGACAGAGCGAATAAGAAGAATCAAATTAGGCAGAAGGATAGAAGTTTCTCAAATCTGAAAAGATGGGAGAGTACTTTCGTATCAGTTTTGTGATCATCTTAATGATTAAGAAACCATAGCACAATTATTTCTCTAAGGAAATCTTAGTGCATTCTTATGACTAAGAAGAGGGATCTTGAATTGTTGAAATGGTTAAATCAAGAAGATGAGTCATACTTCGTTCCAATACAAGTCTTAGAGTCATACTCCAAGATTGTAATTTGAGTGACATGTCTTTAAGAAGGTTTAAAACACTTGTCAAATGTAAGAGTAAAATTTTCCTACTCTTGTACATTTGAAATTGGTAAGTTGTGATGTTTTGGATAAAACAAAGACCAACTAAGGCCAATTTTGTGAAGTGTTTGTCTTGATTAGAATCCGCATTATCTCTTGGATGTTTGACAAGGGAGTCTTATAGGTCAAGAGGACAGTGGGAGTCTTAAAGGTCTTGAAAGTCTCAAGAACTAATCAAAAATAGAACCTGAAGTTCTTCACTAGCACACGACTTGCGGTTTATAACCTATCGTGTTGACATATTATGTGCCCATTCCAGTTAAAGTTGGCTTTGCATATGAGTTCTTAGAGTTCTCAATTTGTTGCGCAACAACTTGGAAGCAATGGCAGGCCCTTGAGCTGCCAGGTGGCAAGAAATTAAGATTGAGTTCAGTCCATATGAGTTTGGATTTGTCATTATCCTTGTCTTGTGACTACAGTTTTGATAATTCACATGGATAAGAACACATACACCATTAAATCAAAGTGTCATAAGGTTTCTCTCCGATTCATGAAAATGATGGTGAGGAAACACTTTCACTAAGTAGATTTTAGCTAGATAGCAATTGTGATATTTGCATTCTCAAAGTCGTTAGTGGAGCGTGTGTGGTTTACCGACACACTAACTTGGACTTGTGAGAAGTGGCAAAAAGGTCTAACCATTATGATTACGGCATACCTCTTCATAATTGTTTAGACACACAAGTGTGCTATCTAAGGGAAGGTGTATGATTTTGATAAAGTTTTATCAAAGCAATCTAGTATCAGAAATCTGAACTTTGGTAAGAAAGTCAATAAAGTATTGATTTCTAGAAGTCGAGCTTTCTGAGTATATGTCAAAGCTAGTGGGAGCATAAGTGTTATGCTAATAATCATCATGTTAGTGGGAGCATGATAATTATGATAAGTATTGCAAGTTAGCAATGTTAATTATAGAAAACAAAAGGTTTCAATTGGGAAAAAGTTGTTTTTGCTATAATTAAGGGAGAGGAAATTATACTTCATCTCAAATCTATAAGCTTAGATCGTGAGGTTTTAATCATTTAGTCAAGGATATATATATATATATATATATATATGAATTTCATGTTGGAATGGCTCAACATAAGGAAATTCTGTATATGGGTCCATCATCTAATGTCCTAAAATTCGATTATGATTACGGCATCCCTTTTCATAATCTGAATTATGAGAACTTGGCAAATAGAAATGGAAATGTTATAGCAAAAGACTGGTTTAGTCTTTATGTGAGACATCATGAATCGTGTCCCATATGCTTCGGATATAGGATCGATTACATGTGCTATATTCATCCTTTCTAAAATTTTCCAAATGCCTGGGGCATTAAGAAGGGAAAAGGTTTAGAACTGGATATGACTAAAAGGATTAAACAATTCTCGAGGACAATCTAAGGTTTACCAAAGATTGGTTGCTCAAGGACAGTTGGAAGTATAGTGATACTTCTGGAAGGACCATATTGACATAATCTGTAAGGAGGCAACTCTTGTTCAGAAGTGATGGTCAAAATGGAATCTGGAAATGTTTCAAAGTTAGAATTTTCAATCTATGTAAGATTAAGGAAACTTAATGCAAGAAGGATGTTTCCAAGGAGTTGATCTCCTTTGGAATGCTCTGTAATGTTTGTTTTCAAGTCTTTATGACTTTGTGCATAATCATTACAAGAGGATCAATGCATATAAGTTTAGAATCTAACAGATTACAGTAAATGGCAAGAATTTGGATTTCTTGCATTTGCAGTAAGGATTTGGGAGTGTGAAAAGAGAATCATTGAAGTTATGTTCAATTGATCTAGTTCACAAAGTAAAGTTCATAGAAAAACATAGTATGCATACTTGGTGTATGGCATGACTAGTGTTTAAGAAAACATAGTGTACATGCTTGGAGCATGGGACAGCTATTGTTTTAAATTCAAGAATAAAGTTGATAGCTGAAACAGTATACAATGAATAATGTGTAATCATATGGTGATAAATAAAAGGTATTTTATTTATGTTTATAGGTTTTGATACCATATTGGATTCAAATATTATTGTGTTTCACTTTGCATGTTTTGACTTCCCGAATAAACTAGGTTAGTCTTCCGGAATGACTAAGTTATTCAAACCATCCAAAGTCGGTCATATGTTGGAAGTAGATATGAATTAAGACTGTCATGGGTTGGCTTGTAGAGGTCTAAGGTGTTGGACAAAGGGCTACAACACTCATGAGTGCTCATAAGTTCTGAGTATTGGATTCAACCCACGCTCATTGGAATCACTTCATGGATTTTATCACGAGTGATCATGAGACGATAATATCTTATATTCTTCAAACCTAGAGATATGAGTTGTTACTATGAGTTGGTTGTACATTGATTGCACGAAAACGCATTTGGTAACTCGGTGCTATAAAACGTGCCTTTGTGTATGATTCAACAAGTAGTAGAACAAGCCATATGAGTCGAAGTTTATCCATTCCTTTTACCTTCGGGATAAAAGCGATATCTGTGGGCCCCTCGATGATTTGATGATGACAAATGGAAGTGCTCGGCCGGGCCAGGACTGATTTGATTTGTTCAGTTTGTCAGTTGTCATAAATCGGAAATCGGGAAATAACAAATGGACAGAGAGAATGATTATAATCCATGTCTCACTCCATATGATATCTAGAATGGAGGAATATATGATCCCTTATCTAATGGACAAGTCATTGACAAAGGTTAGAGTTCATCGACAAGGTCAGAGTTCGACAGAAGCTTTTGAGAGCTACGATTGCCAGTTGGTTCCTGAAGTCATACGCAATAATAGTTTTAGACTTATCCAAGTGGGAGACTGTTGGATTAATGTCTAAGTCCATAACTATAATTGGTAAGACTTGACCCGACCCAGCATGGTCCATTTGGGTTGCATGGCATCATGCATTTGGATAGACTATAATGAGAGAAATAAGACACTTATGGTTATTAATATATTATAAGTTCTAGTATATTAATAATAAGAATAATGAGATTATTTAATTAGTATTGATCAAGAATTAATCTAGGATTAATTAAGTGATCAAAAGAAGACTAATTAAATATATGGGTTGATTGTGTAAATCATCCATACTTGTATAGTGGGCTAATGCTCCATGGATAATCAAGTTGGGCTAAAACCCATAGGATGGTCCATGGATGCTCCATGGTGTATTTGAACCCATGGATCCAAGGAAATGGAAAGCCATGACAATTAAGGGTTTACCCTAATTGTAACACTATATAAAGATCACATTCTTGGGAATAATCGGCCACAAGAGAGAGTAAGAAAGGGCTAGCCGATTTTCATAAAGTGTAGAATTCTCTCAAGTTATTCCAAGTGTATTTGGTGTTGTGTGAACCATTTGAGGTGTCACACTTGGGGCACTAGGCACTCAAGCTTCATGAAGACTTTCTACACCAAATAGGTATGTATTCTATCTTGGTATAGTCATTGTTTTGTATGCTAGATTAGGATAATACCTTGGATGTTCTTATTTGCATGTATAATAGAGAAAACATAGATCCAAGGTATTTAGGGTTGCATGTACACTTAGGAGTGTTAGAATGCTCAAAACCCAACAAAATATAGTTATGGGGTTAGACACTAATCCAACATGAGATACAACCAAATCTCGTATTAAAACCAACTGGATTAGGTCCCGAGTTTTGAGACTTCATAGCAAAATTTGGGACCTCACTACTTTTGACAACACCGTTAACAGTAGGAGTTGCTGTCGAAAACAACAGAGGAGCAACAAAAGCCGATGTTGAGGAACTAGTATGTGAACAAGTAACAGGAATATCAGGCATTATGGGCAGATCTACAACATGCATGGAATGCTTCTTTGATGGGGTCGGATCTGTTGTCGTCAGATGAAAAGTTGAAGCATATATCTCTTCAGCACAAGTCTTAAAAGGTTGATTTTTTTCATCTGTGATTGGATTTTGAATTCCAAATGCATCCTTGGAGCACTAAACATTTTTTTACATTCTTTTCAATGTATCACAAATTCCAAACGGTTCAATTGTAGTTTCTTTGTTAACTTCAGGAGATTGAACACTGCCAACATTTTCAAATAAATCTTCCTTATTACCAATACCATCATCATTTTTTGAATTAGAAAGGCCCATAGAGACTGTGGGAGTTCAACTTAAGGCTTTTTTTACTCTTACTTTAAACATCACCATCTACATGAATTTTTATCACTTCCAAGATTATATCTTGACATGTTGTCAAGATACACACCATATTCTTATACACGTCTTCCCTAGGTCTTCATATAAATGAGCTATTTCACCCCATTTTTTAATGATCCTCCGAAAAGTATCCTTACTCCATGCACGTAGGGGAAAACCTTCAATATCAACCCAAACCAAACGTACCATGGGCATAAAATTCTTATCCCCATCTCTTTTTTTATCAATCAAATGATTCAAAACATCACTCGCCTTAAAGTTGTTACAAGCCTCTTTAGTCTTAAATTCAAACATAACCCAAATACCCCTACGTACCGTATAATGAAATCATTAAATACCTCATCCATGCAAAGCATCCGGAGGGAAGTAAGATCTGGAAAGTCTCTCACTTTAAAAAGACATGCACACTTCTTTTTTCTTCAGAACAAAGTCCCCTGACACAATATCAATAACCTCATCAGGAGAATTATTTAACTAATCAACCATAGGAGTACCATGTACCACATTAGCATAGGAATTAGACGGTGTATTTTGTTTCTTAACCTCGAGAGGAACCGGATTCTATGGAGCAGGACCAAAATTAGTGGATGGAAAATGGAAAGATGCTAATAGTTTGTGATAACCAAACCAAGTATCACACAACTGATTAAATAAATGGCTTGGATGTGTAATACCTGAGAACCTCACGAATCCAAACCTTTTACCCATATGAGACCTCTTTTTAGAAATGAAAACATCCACAATTTTACCAAACGATTTTAGACATGCCATAAATCAATGCTTAAAAAAGAGTAGGGGAAATTTGTTACATAAAAAGTTGAAATTTCTGGACTTACATGTGTCTTAATATTAAACTTTTTCTTACGATTAGACTTCATATTGCAACACCACAGTCCACTTTCCATTGAATTCCTATGCATGTGTTACTTTGCATGTAAAAGAGAAATCATGATTACAAGATGAAAAAGCCTTCCTCCATCGATCAGAATCCACCTCTGCACCTCCTTCTTGTGATGGATCAGAAAGCAATATTTTTGTTTCCTGTGTGTTATATTAAACTAGAAAACCAACGTAGAAGAGACGAAGACAATCAAAGAAATTAGCCACACAGCAGATGAAACCAAACACTTTAAATTAGTCTTTTTTATTTCATTATTAAATGTTTATAAAGCTAAGTTTTACTATTGTAGTGGATGCATACTATATTATGAGCTTAGTTACACTATCTCATCAAGAAATTAGCGACACAGCCGATGATATTTCAAGTTTTGTACGTTTAGTGCTTAACAAATTGCTACCTTCTTTGAATACTTAGAGGGTGTTTGGCAAAGCTTAAAAAAAGAACTTTTTGACTTATTACCGTTTCCACACGGGTATAAATCAAAAAGAGTGTATGGGTAAAAGCTTTTAAAAAAACAGCTTATAGTTATTTGGATCCTCCAATAAATCATTTTTTGATAAGTCATGTATATGTTGTTTGGTGAAGCTTATTTAATATAGTTTTATCTTTTTAACTTATAGTTTATTAACTTATATCGGTATCAAAACGAAATTTTAAAAAAAGTGTTTGGCTAAACTTATCTGATGTCAAAACCCTATGAGTTTATTAACTTAAAGCATATGTTTTTGTGTCGACATAGGATTAGGTTAACGAGTATATTTGTTAATTTTTTGAATGGTGAAATAAGGATTTTTTGATAAGTAAGGTGTAAGTGACTTATCAGAAAATGACTGCATGTTCAGAACAGCTATAACTTGTTTTCTTAAAAAAAATTTAGCCAAACACTCTTTTTAACTTATACCGGTGTGGAACATTTAATAAGTCAAAAAGCTCATTTTTAAGTTTTGGCAAACACCCTTTTACCCCTTACTTTTCACATGCTCCTTATTTCACCATTCAAAGAAATTGACAAATATACCCCCTAACCTAAACCGACATCAACACAAAAACATAAGCAATAAATTAATAAGCTTATAGCATTTTGACACCCAAGAAACTTAGTCAAACACTTTTTTAAAAACTCGGTTTTAATACAGCTATAAGTTAATAAGCTATAAGTTAAAAAGTTACAAGCTATTTTATAAAAGCTTTACCAAACACCCTCATATAATGTTGCAAATTGGGGTGTTAGTTTGGATGGGTTCAATCCGATTTAATGAATTGAATTCAAATTTCTTTTAGTTTTCAAAAATAGATTTAAATAATCCAAACTAAATTTACATCCGATCCAAACCAACCAAATTACAATTAGGTTTGATCGTTTTTAACAATTCGGCTTTTAAAAGACAAAATTTAATGACATATATAACTTGAATATTAGTCAACTTTAAACAGAAATAAATTGTTTAACTGTGAATTCAAATTTATAAATAACTATCAAGAAAAAACATATTATAATTTAATATTTTATAGATAAAAAGAGTTTTCAAAAACTACACATTAAGGTTTTGGCTGGGAAATATGTCTAAACTATTTAAAGATACAATTTAGTAAATTAATAAATAATGAGTCTCATGCTAAAAACAAAAAAATATAAAATAAATAAATAATAAATAGTTATTCAGTTTTTTAGACTATTCGGTTTTTATTTTATAAACCAAAACCAATTTAAAATTCAAAATATTAATTTGATTTGATAAAAAATAATCCAAAAACCTGAATATTCGAACCAAATTGTACAATTCAACAGTTTTATTCAAATATTGAGCAATCCTAACTACGAATAATATATTCGATATTTCTTACCTTACTACTCTATTATTATTGAGTAAATTACCTTCGATGTGTGTGAAGTTAGTTGGACATAAAGATTTTTCAGTTCATGTGGATATAATTGTGTAGATACATGAATGTGAAATTTGTTTACATCAACTTTAAATGAGTTGTGAATTTATGTTCATTTATAAATTTCCAGTAGATATTGGTTAAAAGTTATAACACATAAATTCAAAAAATTCAAGGTCACATTATCCTACTAGTTGTATTATATCCTAGTTATTTAATGCTTAAAAACATTTAGATAATGGCTGCTAAAATATTTTACCTAAGGGTGAATTAAAAAAATATTTTTAAAAGTTGTTATTTTGTACATACAAATGCATCCGACATTAAGAAACTATAAATATTACCAGTTTCAAAATTTTTACAAATGATATAGTATAGGTTCAACATCAAACATTTAACTTTTAATAATAAAAAAAATTAAGGTGGAACCGGACCAGCCTCAAATGATCAGACCTATAACTCACTGAACTAAAGAGAACTTCTATATTTGGTGTGATTAGTCCTGGACAAACAAATGATAGTTATAAAAATTTAATATGATATATATATATATATATATATATATATATATATATATATATATATATATATATATATATATATATATATATATATATATATATACACACACGCACACACTCATAAAGTGGCGGAGCCATGGTTAAAGGGGTGAGCAAAAACCGAACTGCAAAACAAAAAAATCGAAAAAACCGCATTAACCGAAACCGAAAAACCGAAACCGAAAAGAAAACCGACGGTGCGGTTTTTAGTTTTCCAAAAACCGAATATGTTCGGTGCGGCGCGGTTTCTAGTCTTAAAAAACCGCAAAAAACTGAACCGCACCGCATATATATATATATATATATATATATATATATATATATATATATATATATATATATATATATATATATATATATATATATATATATATATATATATATATAAGTGTTGATATTTTTAAGAACGAAAACTCATGACAATTAAATTTTCTATAAATATAAATGTCTAACTTATCAGAGGATCATTGTATATTTTAAAGCATACATTCAGTCAAATTTATAAGAACAAATAATGTTCTTGACTTTTTTTTAACATTTAAATATGAAGATTACTAGTGATGATAATATCATTTTTATGAATACATTAATTAATATTATCGCATGTACTTGTGAAAGTAACTCGCTAAATTACCTGAGTTTTAGTAAAAAGGCAAAACAAAAACCAAAAACAAAAATCGATAACAAAACCGCAAAAAAAAAATGAACCACGAAAAAACCGAACCACATAAAAACCGAACGGTGCGGTTTTTAAACTTCAAAAAACTGAAGTTGCCCATGCTCACCCTAGTTAAAATAAAGAGGTAGCACAAAAAAATTGTGTAATATACAATAAGAAGAAAAGTAAATTACACGAATGGTCCCTATGGTTTAGGTAATTTGCACGTCTGATCACTAACTTATTTTTTTTAACACGGAAAGTCCCTACTGTTTGTTTTTTTAAGCGCTTGGTCCCTGTCTTACCTAAAAAACTATTTTTCCTTTGATTTTTTAATTTATTTAAATAAACACACCACCAACCTCATCCCTCTCACCTTACCTTACATGTCCATCATTTTTTTCTTATTTAAATAATAGTCTTTTTAATTAAGATAGAGACCAAACGCGTAACAAAAACAAACAGTACGAACCAATGGTGTAACAAAAACAAACAGTAGAGACTTTTGAGTTAAAAAAATAAGTTAGGGACCAAACGTGCAAACTACCCCAAACCATAGGGACCATTCGTGTAATTTACTCTAAGAAGAAAAGAAAAACCACTAGTTTATTAGACATAAAGTTCAACATGCATAACAAAGTTATATTTTAAAGTTGACATCTTCACTCTTTCACTTCCAAAAGCAAGTAATTACGTTTTCAGTCTTAATATTTATAGGTGCTTCCTTTTCTACACTACGAACCATTAATAAAATAATTACCTATTCTATTACGCAAATCGGTCTTCAACAACTTCATTACAGAAAAGCACCGTTCAACAGTTGCGGTTGCGAAGAGCAAAAGCAAAGTTAGTTTTAATAATATGTAACCAAAGGAAAAGAGAGGTCCTTTAACCAAAGGTCCTTTAATAAAAATCATACTCCTTTGGTTAATAATGTCCTTTAATCAAATATGTTCTTATTTCATCCTTTTGATTATGAATATAAGATGTAATCTTTAGTTTATCCCTTGGGTCTAAAGGAAGACCATTCAATTTAAAAGATTGTGGTTTTGTGGTTTTTGAGAAAGTTCATTAGATTATATTTTTTTTGGTTTTAGTGTATGTTGATTGGGTTGTGGAACTTGTGTAGTTTCATTAGCTTTATTTTCTTGGAAGTTCCTTCACCATTGTTGTCTCTAACATCTAATTGTCTTTTGAAATAAAAATAGTAACCTATAATCAAAATATATCAACTATAAACTTGATTTCAAGTTTCAACAACAAATAGCAACCTACTATCAAAATATATCAACTATAAACTTGATTTCAAGTTTCAATAACAAATAACAACCTACAATCAAAATATATTAACTATAAACTTGATTTCAAGTTTCAACAACAAATACCAACCTACAATCAAAATAAAACTATAAACTTGATTTCTAGTTTCAACAACAAATAATCACTAATTATTAACCCTAAGGACCTAATTCAACAAACATAATTGGTAGTTTCTAATTTTTGAACACAATGCCAAAAATCGAATTTGAATTAACCTAACAATAAATAATAGGATTGAGTTATTTTTATTTAGTTACTTGTGTCATTGTGAACTTTTATCACTTATCACCATCCACTAGAAAAGATTGTTGGAATAAGCCATCGGCAACAACAAATCATCAACATAAGGCAAGACAACAACAACACGAGTCATGTTGAGTAGGGGAGAGGAATCGACAGTCATAAATGACTTTGATTTGGCTTGTTGAATTAGTTCTTTCGGTTTTTTTTTGCAAAAATGGGCTTCTAACTCTTTGTTTCATTAAGCTAGTTTGTATGGGCTTAAAAAGTTTGGACCACTTACTTTGGGCTTGTTTTTATTTGCATTTATAATTTAGAAGCCCAATTTTTTTCTACGTTATCACCGCAACATAAAACAAAATTTTCCGAACAACTTTACATTACTATACAAAAATTAAAGCGCATCTCGGGCCACCCCGGGCTCCAATGTGCATCCTCCAGTATATGTGTGTGTGTGCCTATACACACACACACACACATAAACCAATGTGAGCACTATTGACAGGAAGAGCTCGGGGTTCCTTAGATTTGTTTTTCTCAAGCATCAGTGGAGGAGGAGGGTCTTGATTTTTCATTATGGCATTCATAGACGACGATTGTTAGTTTTTTACTACCTTCGTACAAAATTTATTGTCTATTTCTAACTTTTGAAGTCTTTATTCTTCAACTTTGACCTTAAATATATTTATTTTTGTTATAAATTTTATGAAACTTATACCAATGAAAATACATTTAAAACACAACCCATTAATATATTTTCCACTAATTATTATTTATCAAAAACAAGCATATTTAAGGTCAAACTTGAAGAAAAAAGACTTTAAAAGTCAAAATTGGACAATAAATTAAAGTGAAGGAATTGAGAATGGGTTACAAAAGATGGAGGTTTGATATGGTATTTAAGTCGTTTAGTGAATATATTGTGATCAGTAAGTAGTGGTGGGGGTATTTTAGTCATAATGTTTGTGTCCCACTTCATTATATGTCTTTTGGTGGGACTAAAAGCTGTGTAACATCCTGTTTCAAGAAGTTTCTTATTTTGTGATTGTAGACAATAAACGGATCAAGTAAGGGCCTAGGGATTGAAGCGAATAGGGATTAGACCTAACTGGATGACGATAATGTTGGATATGTGATTAGAACCTTCGATTTATGCCTAGATGAAAAAGAATAAAATGGGAAAAGTTAATTGTTAGGCGTCTTGCATGGATTATGGTTTTTTTATTAGCATGTGTTAAGACAAAAGTAACAAGATAGAAGTGTGGGGCTTGTCAGTACTTTTTTTGGATATAAAGGTCACCGAAAACGGAGTTGAAATGATAAAATTATGGTTGTTTGAAGTTAAGGTGGGTTTGGGTGAAAGTCGTGGCTACAACGTGGGGATCAGAGCCCACATCATGGGGATCAGTCAGGCCCAAGCCCATGATTTTAAGGGTTTTCAATGTATTTAAGCTTAATGTTCCACATTTTGGGCATTTTATTAGCCTCCATCATCTCTAGAACCTCGTAGGAGAAACCTTAGCCCCCACCTTAAAGATTTGAGCTTCTCATCTCTCCTGTCTCCTTTTTTGAATGCTTTTATGTTATTTTGATGAAATAAGAAGATCAAGAAGCTTATTTTAGTTGCAAGGAGTTATGCTTCAAGTTTGGATCCATCAAATACACTATATTTATGTATAAAGTGTTGTATTAGTGTCTAAATCCATAACTATTTTGGTATGTACTTGACCCGATGGTGCATGGTCCTTTTGGGTTGCCTTCACCAAAGCAACTTGATTGGAGAAATAACTAGAGAGAGAGAGGTTGTTATGATTTATTAATATGTTATAAGAATAATATATTAAAGGAGAAGTCATATTTGTTTAATTAATATTGGTCAATAATTAATTAAGAATTAATTTTGTGATCAAGTGTAATTAATTAAACTAGAGGGGCTGAATTGTAATTATGTGATAGTTACAAAATAAGGTAAGGATTATCTTATTAATAGGTTGGACGAATTTAAGGTGATAAGGCCTTAGAATTCGACTAGGATAAGGGTTTTCAAGGCTTATCTTATGGTTACTTGATGGGCAAGCAACCAGATAAGGATAAGGACTAAAACCCTAATCTCTACACCTATATAAAGACCCCAAGGCTCATGAATTCGTCCATGACTTCCCAAGAGGTCCTAGAGACGAATTCTTATACCTCTGCTCTCTCTTTATACCTTCTCCATTTGCTCTTGGTGTTTGTAAGCCATTAGAGGAGTGACACTTGTGACTCCAAGCCTTCCAAAGTCAATTCAAGGAGGAATTGGGATTGTTATTGCTACATAACAATCAAGGTAATATCTTAAACCTAATTATATGTTAATATCAATTTCCATATGCTAGAATTAGGGTTTATAGTCTTGGATTCAAAGCATGTACAATAGAGAAACCTAGATCCAAGCATTAGGGTTTGTATGAGCACATAGGATGCCTTATGTCCAAAACCCATCAATGGTATCAGAGCCTAGACTGGTTTCAATTGTATTGATGCATTACGTGTTCAAAAAAATTTGATTTTTGATGTTCTGGAGGCTGGACTCGCCGAGTCCATAGATGAACTCGCCGAGTCCATGGTGACTCGACGAGTCCATGCCTGACTCGGCGAATCAACTCGTCAGATGGAGTATATCTCGGGATTTCTTGTTGTTTTTGCTTTGGGATAGTTACCTTATCATATTAGATCAATATAAATCCGACTTTATGATATATTTGACTATAATCTTGATCTAATTGAAGATATTTATCAATTAATAAGATAATTGTTTCCTTATGTGATAATTGATTAATTATTTTGACTAAATTGATAAATTGTTTTGCAAGAAATCATTAAATAAATCAAATATGGATAATTATGTAATTAAATGTTAATTTAGATTATTTTTTATTTGATCATTGTTGTTATGAAATGTTTCATATTTTCCCCTTTAGGTTTTATAGTTTAAATTTGAACCCAATAGTTTTGTTGTTTTGAAATTTAAATAGTTAAAACCCTAATGTTTTGAAAAACGTTTCAAAACTTGCCCTCAAGTTTTGGAATTTAAATTTTGATTAAATGGTTTAATTTTGATGTATATTTTAAATTCAAAACCCTAATGTGTTGAGGTGTTTCAAAACTTGCCCTCAAGTTTTGGAATTTAAAAGTTGATTAAAAGTTTAATTAGGAATGTTAAATTCTAAAACTCTAGTATAGTTTTGAAAAAGTTCAAATCACACCCTTATGGTTTTATTAATTAATTAAAGTGTATAATTAAAAGAGGTTTAATAAATCCATAAAAGTTTAGGTTTACAATTTAATTGAATTAAAAGTATAATTGTTAAATTAGACCACCTAGTATTTTGAAAGTATAAAATACACCCTATACTATATATAACATTAAAAGTCTAACATTATATATATGTATGAGTAAAAGTCGGTCTTACCGTTAGTAGACCTCATTCACTAAGCTGGTCTATAAGGGGTATTTAAGGAAATTGCCTATAAAATGGCAATTGAATGGGTATCCACTCTTACCCACCGCACTCTTGACTAGTGGAGGGTCGTTAGCCGAACGGGTAGGATAGGACAAAACCTTTCATTATAAGTATAATAAAGTACAAAAGTAACTAAATGTTTAAAAATTCCCAATCTTAGTTACTTAGGCAAAAGTGAATTGATGCAATTCCATGAAATTACACTTTGTACCCTTGCGAAGACGTTAGTGGAGCACGTGTGGTTAACCGGCACACTAAATGGTTCTAAGCAAAGGTAGCAAAGGGTGACTCAATGTTTGTCATAGTTCGGTGGAGCGTGTGTTGTTTACCAGCACATCGAATAGGTGACTGTAACATGTGAGGGCACCATGTAAGTTTGCATGGTTATTCACACCCGCTTTGTGATCCTCGGCATCCCAGTCACAAACAAGAGGGGCATATTGAGATTTAAACATGCCATTGAAAGTTCAATGAATCTCAAAGGATCTAGGAGTTTTCATAGATTTTAAAACTTAAATTTCTTTTTCGTTTTTCGTGGTGGAAATTAGTGAATCGTCATTCACTTACCTTCAAATATTCTGCAATTAGGGTTACGGCATCCCTCTCCCGAGTTGTAGAATATTGTGTTGGGTCCTAGCCTTAGTATCTCATTTGGGTGATTTACTAAGGACTCAATCAATCAACTAACTTGAATTTATTTTTCTCCCGTTTTGTAGATGTCAAAGTTCGACAACTATGGTCTTCCAAAATCTCGTGGAACAAGCATTCCACATGAAGATGATATTCCACGATTCAATCGAGGAACGAGAAATCATGCTTCACTTCCTCCTCCTCCTCCTATTGTTCTCCCTAACCCACAAGATCGAAGAATTGAAAGGTTCAATATCACTAAAGCCCTATTGGAAATGAAACATGAAGATGGTAAACCCGTGTGTACCCACGTTCTAGGAATGAAATCACACATTGATAGGTTGATAATGTTGGGTGTGTCATTCCCAGATGAGTTGGCTGTGAATTGGGTTTTGCAGTCACTTCCTGAATCACATAATAAGTTCAAAAGAAAGTATTATATGATAGATCATGACGACAACCTCATTGACCTAACTTACATGCTCATTGCTGCTGAATCAGAAATGATTTGGCGAAGCAATGGAGCGTATTTGTTGGGAAAGTCAACCGACCATGCTTCCAAGGACGTTCTAGGAGAACCGACCTGCGTTTGCTGCCAAAAGAAAGGGCGTTGGATACAAGTCTGCCCAAAGAACTTGAAGAGTCCAGAAGATGGGAGAGTCAAAGAGTATGGTTGCGCTTCAGGTAAAATCCACTATCTAACTCCATTAAGTTCCTATTCATTAATTCTTAATACATAATGTGATAAGATTGCATTTGAATGTTTTACAGGATCGATGAAAAGAAAGGAAGCTTGGTGAAAGAGCAAGATGAATTTAATCACAAGGAATGGATCTTGATCGCATGGACTTGAAGATTAGATTTTGAGCTTAGATAGTTATGATAGAGTTGTTAGAAATTTATTTGAAATACATAGTTTTCAATGGATTTTGCATTGTAAGGACAAATGTTTTCCGCTTCTTTTATAAATAAAATAAATTTTGTTTGACTTATTTATTTATTTGTTTATTTCCTTGCAATGAAATCGTTATGAAAAATTGGTGTATGCATATTTATACAACAAATGTATATGATTCTTATTTATGGTGTTTATGGAAAAGTCAAGAATTTACCAAATAGGGAGAATTTCTCATCTCCCAAATTTCAATTGGACACAAATTTGGAATCACGCAACTTGGTTGCATGATGAATGAGAAAGTTCATATTTGGAAATTAGACTAATTCATTGACAAAGTGTCAAGCGAAGGACTAGGAGATCGAGCACACAAAGTTGCGTGTTGATCAAGTTCACCATAAGAGTAACAAAGATATTCGTCATGATTTACTAAAGGTTTAGTAAATGTGATTATACTCACAAGATTAAGTGTAATTCTAGATTGATTGGAAAAGGTTTAAATCAATAGTAGAACGAATAAGAAGAATCAAGTAGGCAGAAAGATAAAAGTTTCTCCATTCTAAGAAGAAGGGAGAGTACCTTTTATGCTTTATGATAGGTCTTAATGATTTAGAACCATATCTCAATTGATCCTCTAAGTGAGTCTTAGTACAATTGTATGTTTAAGAAGAGGAATCAAGAATTGAAGAAATGGTTAAATCAAGAAGCCAATCATACTTCGTTCCAATAACAAGTCTTAAAGTTAAGATTGTGACAATGAGTGAAAAGTATTAATGGTTTATAACATTCATCAAATGTGGACAGTTGTGATGTCTTGAATAAGACAAAGACCAACTAGGACCAATTTATGAAGTGTTTTGATAAAAACTACACTAATTCTTGAATATTTGTCAAGAAATGGTTATTGACAAGAGAATCTTATATGTCAAGGAGTCAGTGGGAGTCTTAATGGTCTTGAAAGGTTTCAAGAACAAATCAAATAAACCTTATCGATCATCACTAGCACACGAGTTGAGGTTTACAACCTATCGTGATGACATTATTTTGTTTCTGTGCCAATCCAATCGAGTTAATTATGCATGTGAGTTCTATGAGTTCTCATTTGAATGCATAAAAGGCAAGGACCTTGATCAATGGAAAGTACATTGATAAGAAAAGGTGAGCTGCTTAACTACTTGGAAGACATGGTGGGCAGTTGTGCTACCATAAGGCAAGAAATCGAGATTAAGAAAGTTCGATCCATATGAGTTTGAATTTGTCGTAGACTTTGGTTTTGACAAATTCACATGGATAGGAACAAATACACCGTTTAAATCTAAGTGTCATAAGATTTCCTCCTTCATGAAAATGATTGTGAGGAAATGCTTTCACTAAAAAAGATTTTAAGAAGATAGTGATTGTAAAATTATATTCTCGAATTCGATTATGGTTACGATATCCCTCTCCATGATTTGAATTGTGAGGTTTGGCAATTAGTCTTAATTGTTTAGACACACATATGAACTATCTAAGGCAAAGTTGTATAAGTTCAAAAAGCATTGATAAAAGATTATCAAAGCACTAAGTATTAGAAACATGAACTTAAGAAATTCAATAAGTATTGTTTGTCTGAAAGTGAAGCTGTTTCTGAATACATGTCGAAGCTAGTGGGAGCATAAGTGTTATGTTTATAATAATCATCATGATAGTGGGAGCATAAATGTTATGATTGTATGATTATTATGGAACGTATTGCAAGTTGGCAATATTAATTATAGAAAACAAGAGTTATACCTTGCAAAGTCGTAAGGTTTGTAAAGTTGTTTTGCTATAATTAAGGGAGAGAATATTATGCTTCATTTCAAATCTAAAGGATTAGGTTGAGAAATGTTAATAAATTTAGCCAAAGGTACATAGTGTGTTCTTAAAATTTCGATTATGATTACGACATTCCTCTTCACAATTCGAATTTTGAGAACATAGCAAATAAAACATTGTGCGTCGTGTCCCATACGCTTCGGGTATAGGATCGATTGCAAACGCTTTAATGTTTGACCATTCTAAAATTTTCCAAATGTCTAGCGCATTTAGAGGGAAAAGGGACTAGAATTGGTTTTGACTAAAATAATTAAACAACTATCAAAGGACAATCCAAAGTTTGACGAGGATTGGTCGCTTGTGAGTAGTTGGAAGCATGGTATTGAATGGACCATATCGACCTTATTAAGAATGAGTTGTCATATGAAAAATATGGAAGCGTGTCCATATTGGGAATTGAATATTGAAAATCTATGACTAGATTAGAAACTTTTATGCAAAAGGATGTTCAAAGGAATGTTCTTTGAGTGAGAGACATCATATCTAAGGAATTGCATTGTAACAATCTCCGATAGAGGACTTTGTAATATCATTGACAATAGTCTTTGTGGCTTTGGTGCAGTGATATTACGAAAGGATCATTGCATAAAGTGTTAGATTCTAGCATATTTTATAAGTAACAAGAATTTGATATTCTCACACTTATGAAAAAGGATTTGGAGTTGTGAAATGAGAATGATTGGAAATGTGTTCAATTTGATCTATTTCACAAAAGTAAGAACCATAGGTAAACATTGTGTGCATGCTAAGAGCATGGGACAAGTGTAGTAATTCAAGTAAGAAGTTAATTAACCGAAACGACAAATAATGAGTAATCGATATGGTGATAAATAAAAGGAGTTTTATTTATACTCAAAGGTTTGAGGCCATATGGGATTAGTATTATTCTTGTGTTTCACATTTGCATGTTTTGACTTCCAGAATAATTAAATTTATTAAGAATAATCGAATTATTCGAACCAGCCACAGTCGTTCATATGTTGGAAGTAGATATGAATGAAGACTGTCGTGAATTGGTGTGTGGATTGTCTAAAAGAGTATTAGACATAAGCAAATGTTTGCTGCAATGTTCATGAGTGCTTATGAATATGATTTGAGCATTGGATTAAACCCACGCTCACTTGGATCACTCCATGAATTGTATCACGAGTGATTAGTGAGACGATAACATCTTATATTCTTGAAACCGAGATGTGTGAGTTGTATCTTGCGAATCGGTTGCACATTGATAATATGTAAACGCACCAGTAACTTGGTGTCATAAAATATATTGTTGTGTGTAATTCGGTGAGTGAGTGCAAGCAAGCAATGTATCAAAGTTTATCCGTTCCTTTTATCTAAAGTAGGATAAAAGCGATATCTTTGGGCCCCTCGATGGCTTAGTGATGACAAACGTAAATGTTCGACCGGGCTAGGGCTAATTTGATTTGTTCAATTAGTCAGTCGTCATAAATCGGGAATCGAGATATAGTACAAAGAGAATGATTTAAAATCATATCTCATATGATATCTAGAATGGAGGAATATATGATCCCTTATCTAAGGACACGCGTATCTGATAGGATTAGAGTTGACAGCGGCTTTGGAAAGCTACGATTGCAGATCAGGATCTGAAGTCATACGCATAATAGTTATTAGACTTATCCAAGTGGGAGACTATTGGATTAGTGTCTAAGTCCATAACTATTTTGGTATGTACTTGACCCGATGGTGCATGGTCCTTTTGGGTTACCTTCACCAAAGCAACTTGATTGGAGAAATAACTAGAGAGAGAGAGGTTATTATGATTTATTAATATGTTATAAGAATAATATATTAAAGGAGAAATCATATTTGTTTAATTAATATTGGTCAATAATTAATTAAGAATTAATTTTGTGATCAAGTGTAATTAATTAAACTAGAGGGGCTGAATTGTAATTATGTGATAGTTACAAAATAAGGTAAGGATTATCTTATTAATAGGTCGGACGAATTTAAGGTGATAAGGCCTTAGAATTCGACTAGGATAAGGGTTTTCAAGGCTTATCTTATGGTTACTTGATGGGCAAGCAACTAGATAAGGATAAGGACTAAAACCCTAATCTCTACACCTATATAAAGACCCCAAGGCTCATGAATTCGTCCATGCCTTCCCAAGAGGTCCTAGAGACGAATTCTTATACCTCTCCTTTCTCTTTATACCTTCTCCATTTGCTCTTGGTGTTTGTAAGCCATTAGAGGAGTGACACTTGTGACTCTAAGCCTTCCAAAGTCAATTCAAGGAGGAATTGGGATTGTTATTGCTACATAACAATCAAGGTAATATCTTAAACCTAATTATATTTTAATATCGATTTACATATGCTAGAATTAGGGTTTATAGTCTTGGATTCAAAGCATGTACAATAGAGAAACCTAGATCCAAGCATTAGGGTTTGTATGAGCACATATGATGTCTTATGTCCAAAACCCATCATAAAGTTCCAATCTTGCTATATAGTTCATTAGATATTTTCATTTGGGGTTTATGGCACTTTTTGTCTATTTTATGAGTATTCCTGAATTTAAGTGGACTCCAACATCTTTTGATCAGTTTTGAATGCTTCTTGCACCTAATAGACTAGGAAAGTTATGATCTTTAGCTTTCCCTTTTAGTCATGCACATTATCCTGGTCCTTTAGGTCATTATGGTGTATTAAATTTTAGATCTTGAAAGGTTGAGACATATTAAATGAATAAAGTTGGAAACTTTATTCATCCAAACATTATGTTGATCCATATATGAAGGTTAGAGACTTGGACTTAATAGATTAAGTTAAGAAAGATGCATTTTTGGTCCCTTTTGAGACTTAAAGTCAAGATCTTGTCTGTTTGGACCATCCAAATAGATAAAGTTGGAAACTTTATCCATTATGAAGCTATTAGGAACCAGATCTAATGTTATGAGTTTTGCACTTTATGCTTTAAGCTCTTATTGAAGAAAATCTTTTTAGACTGAAGGCCACAAAGTGGCCTTAGGTTGCCACGGCGTGTCGTTTGAGTATTTATCATCTGTTTTGTTGTTTGTGGTCCACAACATGGTCATGGATGGCCACAACATGGCAATTAACTTTTAAGCATTGACTTTTTGAGCACGTTGACTTTTAGGTCAAAATTGGGTAGAATTAAGCATTTGGCTAAGGGTTTGTCTTGGCTTGGTTTTACAAAGCTTAGGTTGGCAATGTTGTTGTTGAGGTAGCTCTTGAGCTGTTTAGGTTAGTTTTTCCTCATTGTTCATGTGGGTCAAAGGCACTAATTTCGACATACTAGGTTATGTATCCTGATAAATAGGATGATGCTATTCTAATTATATGTTAGATTGGTAGATATGTATGATTACATGTACTTGCTAGTTATATGTTTATTTGTTACATATGTCAACATAGTGTGGGCGGGTTGAGGTTGTACTACTTTGTGATGTCAGCAAACGAACATAGGCAATACAGTAGGGAGATTGTGGACTAGTGGCAATCTAATCAGCAGATTATAGGCCAAAGTGGCAATCTAATCGGGAGATTGGGCCAGAGTTGAAATCCAATCGAGAGATTATGTCACACCCCAAAACTAAGAACAGCGGAAACGTTCTGGGGCGGAGGACGTCATGTACAGTATCACAACAATGAAGAGTAGTAAACAAGCAACAACATCATCCATTGCATTAATAATATAATTATTATACAAGTGTGTTCTGTTAAATTTTGATAAACACTAAATCATAAATCAAAATGAAAGATGAATCTTGAACGAGCTCCATCTTCCTTAATCCTTGCGTCGGTACCTGTCTATGATGACCTGAGGCTACAAGTAATTTTCAAAGAGAGTATCAGCTTTGAAGCTGGTGAGATCATAAGTATTTAAGTGTCTTAATTTGTAAGTAAGTATTTGTATGTATGAATTTGTATGTAAGAATTTGCAAGTAGGTATTTGTATGTATGAATTTGTATGTAAAAATTGTTGGGTTTTGAGCAATCTAACACTTCCTAAGTGTGCATGCAACCCTAATAAACCTTGGATTTATGTTTGTCTAAATACATGCAAAATAATAATTTTCCAAGGTTCGTAACATATCTAACATGGCATGGGGAACATTTCAACATAAAAGAGTTAGAAGAGATTACATACCTTTTTGATGAGTTTGATTCTTGAGGAGTTTGAGGGGCAAGCACCAATAGTGTGAATGCCTCAAATGGAATCACAAATCACCACAAACTCTTGGAAAACTTTGAGAGAGTATACACACTTGCAATTTTTCGGCCACACACAAGCACACACACACACTAGTTCACTAGTTGCCATTTCATGCACCATAAGCATGCTTATATAGTGTACATGGTTAGGGTGAAACCCTAATAACCCATGACCTTTCCTTTTCCAAGGATCCATGGGTTAAAAGCTCCATGGATCATCCATGGACTTCCATCCAAGCCTAGCCCATTAACAAATGAGTGTTAGCCCACACCATAGAAAACCAATAGCCCGTAATCTAATTAGTCTTCCTTTTAATCTCTAAATTAATTCATAATTAATTTAAGACTAAGACTAATTAAATAACATAACCTCATATTAATATATTATAACTTATAATATATTAATAAACATATGTGTATAACTCTCATAAAATTATCCATAAATTGTTCGGGTGAAATGCAACCCAAATGGACCATGCCGGGTCGGGTCAAATATATACCAAATAAGTTATGGACTTAGACACCTTATCTAACAGACTCCCACTTGGATAAGTCTAATAACTCTATTTGCCTATATAACTTCAGGAACCAACCAGCAATCGTAGCTCTCGAAAACTCTGTTGAACTATGAAGCGCCATTTTAAGGCAAGTGATCATATAATCCTCTAGTCTCATGATATCAGCCGGACAAACACATGGAACTATGTCTTGCTTATTGTCTGGCAGTTGTTTCTCGATTTCCGATTTGTTTGACAGAGAACTTTACTGAACGCATCAGTTTAGTTCTGACCGGGCCCGGTACATGGGTCAACACAAAATCATTGAAGGGCCCAGATATCGCTTCTATTTATAGAAGGAACAGATAAACTTCGACTCATATGCTTGTTCTACTACTTGTTGAATTGTACACAAAGGCACATTTTATAACATCAAGTTACTGATGCGTTTACGTGCAATCAATGCACAACCAACTCATAGGTAACAACTCATATCTCTAGGTTTGAAGACTTATATGATATTATCGTCTCACGATCACTCGAGATAAATTCCATGAAGTGATACAAGTGAGCGTGGGTTTATTCCAATACTCATAACTTATGAGCACTCATGAACGTTGCAGCAACCATTTCCATGTCTAAACACCTTTAGCCATCTACAAACCCAATTCATGACAATCTTGATTCATACCTACTTCCGACGTATGACCGATTGTGGAGGTTTGAATAAATTAATTATTCTGGAAGTCAAAACATGCAAAACTGAAACAATAGTAAATAATTGACAATGATAGTAACACTTTACTCATAAATAAATCACAAATTTTATTCATCATCAAACGTCGATTACATTTTACAAGTTTCAGGAAAACTATCTAATCTGTAAAACTAATATCGTCCCTCAGCCCGATGCGCCTCGCATGCTGAAAATGATTAACCCTCGTCAGTCCCTTCGTAAGGGGATCTGCAGGATTCTCATCCGACGATATCCTCCTTGTCACGAGGAGTCCTTCTTCAATCTTGTGTCTTATGAAGTGATATTTTCTGTCAATGTGTCAGGATCTGCCATGATCTCTTGGTTCCTTGGCTAAGGCAACCGCACTATTGTTGTCACAGAAAATCTCCATAGGTTCCTTAATAGCTGGTACAACTCCAAGGTCTCCGATGAAGTTCTTTAGCCATATCGCCTCCTTCGCTGCTTCACTCGCTGCTATATACTCTGATTCACAAGTCGAATCAACCACCTTCTCCTGCTTGGAACTCTTCCAAGAAATTGCCCCTCCATTTAAGGTAAAGAGCCAGCCCGACTGAGAGCGGAAGTTATCCCTATCAGTCTGAAAACCAGCATCACTATACCCTAATACTCTCAAGTCATCACTCCCACCAAGGGTAAGGATCCAATCCTTAGTCCTCCGCAGATACTTGAGAATGTTCTTTACCGCGGTCCAATGAGCCTTGCCAGGGTTCCCTTGATACCTGCTGACCATGCTCAAAGCAAATGCCACATCAGGGCGGGTACAAGTCATAGCATACATGATCGAGCCAACAACGGAAGCATACGGTAGTTGGCTCATCTCAGCTATCTCTGCCTCTGTACTCGGACTCTGAGTCTTACTCAGTTTGGCATTGCTTTGGATCGGTAAATCTCCTTTCTTGGAATTCTGCATGTTGAACCTTTTCAACACCTTATCCAAGTATGTACTCTAACTAAGTCCAATTAGTGTTTTACTCCTTTCTCTTAATATCCTTATCCCTAGGATATAGGCAGCCTCCCCTAGGTCCTTCATAGCAAAGCACTTCCCAAGCCAGGACTTAACCTCCTGCAAGGTTGGGATGTCATTTCCTATAAGTAGTATGTCATCCACATACAGTACCAAGAAGCTAACTATACTCCCACTAGCTCTGACATACACGCAAGACTCATCTTCACTTCTCGAGAAGCCAAACTCTTTTACCTTCTCATCAAAACAAAGATTCCAGCTACGAGATGCTTGTTTTAATCCATAAATGGATTTCTCAAGCTTGCATACTCTATTAGGGTACTCTACACTGACAAAACCTTCTGGCTGATTCATGTACACATCCTCAGCCAACTTTCCATTAAGGAAAGCGGTTTTGACATCCATTTGCCATATTTCATAATCATGAAATGCTGCAATGGCTAGCATAACCCTAATAGACTTAATCTTTGCTACCGACGAGAAGGTTTCATCATAATCAATACCCTGAGTCTGAGTAAAACCCTTCGCAACCAGTCGACCCTTATAAGTAGGCACGTTTCCTTCCATGTCGGTCTTCTTCTTGAAGATCCATTTGCACCCGACTGTTTTACGGCCTGGTACATTGTCAACCAAGTTCCAAACTTGATTGTCATACATGGACTGTATCTCGCTGTCCATAGCCTCCTTCCATTTAACAGACTCCTGGCCTGCCATGGCTTCCTTAACACTGCTAGGTTCATCCAAATTTACCAGTGTACTATCACTGATAAACGTATCACCTTCCGTAGTAATATGAAAGCCATAATAAAACGAAGGTGTGTTCCTAACCCGTGTGGAACGCCTTGGAGGTGCAGACATGTCAACTTGCTCAACAGGAGTTTCCTCCTCAGGTTGATTGCTAGTGTCTGAGGTTCCTTCACCAATAGCTTCTTGAATTTATTCAAGATCAATTTGCCTCCCACTGTCTCCTTGGCTTATAAATTCTCTCTCACGAAAGACCCCTCTTCTTGCTACAAAGACCACATTCTCACTGGGTCTGTAGAAGAGGTAACCGAAGGATTTCTGTGGGTAGCCGATGAAAATACACCTTTCACTTCGGGGTTTGAGCTTATCATGAGTCCCACGCCTCACGAAAGCCTCGCAACCCGAAATCTTGATGTGGTTCAAATTGGGAACCTTCCCATTCCACATCTCATGAGGTGTTTTGGTAACCTTCTTTGTAGGGACTAGATTAAGGATATGGGCGGCAGTCTCTAAGGCATACCCCCAAAAAGAGATTGGTAGCGAAACTCGACTCATCATAGAGCGAACCATGTCCAACAAGGTTCGATTACGCCTCTCAGCTACACCATTCAGCTGTGGTGTCCTGGGAGGAGTCAATTGTGAGACAATCCCACACTCCTTAAGATAGTCAAGGAACTCGGTACTAAGATACTCACCACCTCGATCGGATCGAAGCATCTTAATGTTCCTGCCCAATTGATTTTCTACTTCCTGTTTGAATTCCTTAAACCTTTCAAAGGTTTCTGACTTATGTTTTATTAAGTAGACATACCCATATCTACTAAAATCATCAATAAAAGTCACATAATACCGATTAGCATCCCTTGTGGCGGTTTTGAATGGCCCACATACATCAGTATGTATTAGGTCCAACAAACCCTCACCCCTTTCACAAGTTCCAGTGAAGGGTGATTTTGTCATCTTTCCAAGTAGACAAGATTCATAACTATCATCCGATTTAAGGTCGAATGATTCCAAAACTCCACTCTTTTAGAGTTGGCCTATGCGTTTCTTGTTTACATGTCCAAGACGACAATGCCACAATGATGCTTTATCTAGGCTAGTAGAAGGATCAATATACAACACATTATTTCCTAAGTTGTCTACAATCAACACAGTTTCATACACACCATCACAAGGTAATGCTTTAAAATAAAACACATTTTTAAAGAAAGCATTAATACCACCACATTCATTATCAAACGAAAAGGTAAAACCTTGTTTGTACAAAGCATGAAAAGAAATAATATTCCTCGCCATTTCAGACGAGTACACACATTTATTCAAATCTAATTTTAACCCATTATTAAGCAACAAAGTATAAACTCCAATCTTGGAAACAGGTGAAGCCTTCCTATTCCCCATGATCAAGTTTATCTTCCCATGCTCCACATCCTCACTTCTTCTTAGGCCCTGCAAATCAGAACATATGTGAATACCACATCCTGTATTAAGCACCCAAGAGTTAGAATATGTTGAGTAATTAGACAATATAGTGTAAATACCTGCATGGGTGGGTTTCACTTTCCCATCCTTTAGATCCTGCAAGTACTTAGGGCAGTTTCACTTCCAGTGTGCCTTTTCATGGCAATAAAAGCATTCAGCATCCTTGGGAATGGCAGAAGGAGTGACAAAACCGCTCTTGGTCTTCGATGAGGAGCCTTCAAGAGACTTTCCCTTGGTACCCTTTGAAGTGTGCTTCCTCTTTTTCCCTTTTCCTTTCCCGATAACCAAAACAGGGGTAGATGTTGGAGTAGGAGTAGGAGAGGTAACAACCGCCTTGCCCTTAAGACCGGTTTCAGCGGTCTTCAAGAGTCCTTGAAGCTTGCTGAGGGTAACTTCCTCCTTGTTCATATGATATGTCATACGAAATTGGTCATAACAAGAAGGTAAGGAGTGCAAAATGATGTCAATTGCCAACTCCTCAGGGATGTTCACATTCAGCTTCAGCAAACGGTCCACATACCTTTGCATCTTTTGCATGTGAGCCGTGACGGAATCACCGTCCTTCATGCGGGTAGTTATTATGGAGGAGATTATTTCATACCGCTCCTGACGAGCACTCTGATGGTATCTTTCCATCAGGTCTTGGTGCATCTCAAAAGGGTAGAAATCCTCATATGACTTTTGGAGCTCGGCTGTCATCGTGGCCATCATGATACATGCCACCTTAGTAGCATCTCTCTCATGTGTCCTAAATTCAGCGATCTCCTCAGGAGTAGCAGTAGACTCATCAAGCTATTTTAACTCCTTATCGAGGACATATTCCTTGTCCTCATAACGAGTAACCATCCTGATGTTCCTCATCCAATCCATGAAGTTGGAACCATCAAAGATGACCCTCCCACAAAGATTCATGAGAGAGAAAGAACCAGTTGGGTTAGAGCCCGAAGCATTAGTGTTGGAAGACATCTGAAAGAAGAAGGCAAGTTTAGATTAGATATATAGAATCCTTAATAAGACACCCAAATGTAATATTAAGGCTAGGACCCAATCACAATATATTATACTTAGAAGAGGGATGTCGTAATCTAAGTAATAATATATTTGAAAGGTAGGTGAATGACGATTCACCAATTTCCACCATGAAAAAACAAAATGAATTATTAGGTTTTAATTGGATTTGAAATTCCTAGATTCTTTTAAGATTCATTGAACTTTTCAATGGCATGTTTCAATCTCGATTGTGCCCTTCAAGTTTTGTGACTGGGATGCCGAGGATCACAAAACAAGGTGTGAATAACCATGCTAATTCACTTGGTACCCTTAATATTATCACCTAACCAATGTGCCGGTTAACCACCCACGCTCCATTGATCCATGACAAACATTAAGTCACCCTTCGTGATCCTTACTAGTCCAAGTTAGTGTGCCAGTTAACCACACACGCTCCACCAACGACTTGGTAAGGTACGAAGTGTGAATTCCATGGACTAGCACCATGTTCACATTTTTCCTAAAATAACTAAGATTAGGAATTAAAAAGGTTTAGTTACTTTATAATAATCATTATACTTTTAATGAGGATTTAAAGTCATTGTCCTACCCGTTCGGCTAACGACCCTCCACCAGTCAAGCAAGCGGTGGGTGAGAGTGGACACCCATTAAGTCGCCATTTTATAGGCAACAACCTTATATCCACCTTATAGACTGGCTTCGTGAATGAGGCCTACTAACGGTAGAATGACTTATTCTTATACATATATATAATAATTAACCATTAATGTTATAAATAGTATGAGGGTTGAATTTTAACTATTAAAACTCTAAGGGTTGGAATTAAAGTTTATTAAAGTGTGTGAAACTTTACAAATTCCAAAACTTGAGGGCAAGTTTTGTAACTATCCAAAACTTTTCATTTCATAACTTATGAATTAAAGGTTCATAAAAATGAAGACTCTTCATTTTCATGTAACTTATGTGTTTAAATGTGTGTGTTAAAGAAAGTGACCTTTGGATATCCATAACTTGAGGAAAAATTATGGACTCCATTAAAACACATAAATGATCAAGAATTAATTCTAAACAATTCAGCAAATAATTCCTATCATCTTCTAAATTCACAAGAACATGAACATGATCATCAAAATTTCAAGAATTATATGAACACATAAAAATCATGGAATTTTGATATATGCTATTGTAAATAGATTAGAACAACCATTACACCAACTAAAACAAGTTTTAAAACACCAAAACAGTTTAGGGTAATGTTTCTAGTCCATTTCCAGCAGCAAAAGTTGAAAATCTGCAATCTGTGGCTTCTACTCGTCGAGTGCATGAACCTATTCAGCGAGTAGGTTGAAGATACACATGAACTCGGCGAGTCCCCCCATGGATTCGGCGAGTTCATCAGGCAGACAGCAAGTTTTTTGACTTTTCCAACTATTTTGCATCAAGTATCAAACAAGCAAGCCTAGGCTCTAACACCACTGTTGGGTTTTGAGCAATCTAACACTTCCTAAGTGTGCATGCAACCCTAATAAACCTTGGATCTATGTTTGTCTAAATACATGCAAAATAATAATTTTCCAAGGTTCATAACCTATCTAACATGGCATGGGGAACATTTCAACATAAAAGAGTTAGAAGAGATTACATACCTTTTTGATGAGTTTGATTCTTGAGGAGTTTGAGGGCCAAGCACCAATAGTGTGAATGCCTCAAACGGAATCACAAATCACCACAAACTCTTGGAAAACTTTGAGAGAGTATACACACTTGCAATTTTTCGGCCACACACAAGCACACACACACTAGTTCACTAGTTGCCATTTGATGCACCATAAGCATGCTTATATAGTGTACATGGTTAGGGTGAAACCCTAATAACCCATGACCTTTCCTTTTCTAAGGATCCATGGGTTAAAAGCTCCATGGATCATCCATGGACTTCCATCCAAGCCTAGCCCATTAACAAATGAGTGTTAGCCCACACCATATAAAACCAATAGCCCATAATCTAATTAGTCTTCCTTTTAATCTCTAAATTAATTCATAATTAATTTAAGACTAAGACTAATTAAATAACATAACCTCATATTAATATATTATAACTTATAATATATTAATAAACATATGTGTATAACTCTCATAAAATTATCCATAAATTGTTCGGGTGAAATGCAACCCAAATGGACCATGCTGGGTCGGGTCAAGTATATACCAAATAAGTTATGGACTTAGACACCTTATCCAACAAGAATTTGTAAGTAGGTATTTGTATGTATGAATTTGTATGTAAGAACTACTGTAAACGTTTGAAAAGCCCAAGAAATCCCTATGATTCCTATTAGTAACAAAAGGAGTCTTCTACCAAGACTTAACTGTTCTCAATGTAGTCTTCTACCAAGACCTAACTGCTCTGAATGTAGTCTTCTACCAAGAGCTAACTGTTCTAAATGTAGTCTTCTACCAAGACCTAACTGTTCTGAATGTAGTCTTTTACCAAGACCAACCTGTATTAGTATTACCCTTTGGAACAAGGGCAACTAACAATGTTAACTGAAGACATCCGTAGATTTACATTTACCTCTGTTGCTAACAACTGGGTATAAGAATAGTCAGTCCCCAAAAGTATACCTGTAATGGTATCAACCGTCGACATTCGTGGATGTGCTTTTACCTCTGTAGCTAACAGAGATTCTAGGAATGGTCAATCCCGCAACGTATCCTTTGGTACTAGGATATTAAATCCAATCTATCTCATCGATTATGTGATTGAATCACCAGGTAAAGATAAGAATGAGGATTATATAACAAAATCTATACATATAAAATGTACTAGTAATCCTTGTAAGTGTACTCATGTAAATGTGATCATGTGACCATATCTATGTAATAGTATGGTAATGTACTGTAATGTTCTAGCTGTAGTGTACGTGCTCTCTATCTAGCAAGTATAATAATGTACTGTAATGTTCTAGCTGTAGTGTACGTGCTCTCTATCTAGCAAGTATAATAATGTACTGTAATGTTCTAGCTGTAGTGTACGTGCTCTCTATCTAGCAAGTATAGTAATGTACTGTAATGTTCTAGCTGTAGTGTAACGTGCTCTCTATCTAGCAAGTATAGTAATGTATTGTAATGTTCTAGCTGTAGTGTACGTGCTCTCTATCTAGAAAGTATAGTAATGTACTGTAATGTTCTAGCAAGTATTGACTCATGAATGAACTAACTCATTGTATAGTATCGCGTTCTATTAATAGTTCTAGTATCTTCCTAAACTACCCGTATGGTAGTTTACTAGTAATCTAACTGGTACGAATGGACATGGATTTATACCCTTGCTACCCAAGGGAATTGGATGAACTGGAAGAGCCTTTATAACTATATATGTACATATGTTATATAACTAATATTTAAACGACCTTCAGACGAGTACCCGATATCCCACCAGACCACATCTCAAGCGCGAAAAGGAAATAGGGTAGATAGCCTTCCTAAGTCTTTTAAACATTTCTTCTATAACTATACATATAGAGGCATGCAATTTATAATATAAAAGCATAAATAAGTTTTGCAAAACCTTTGAACATAATTATTATCTAAGAAAAGATCGACTTAATGTCAATCAATAAAACATTTTGAAGTAAAAACAGTTTGAAGTAAAACGATTTGATAACAGCTTGGAGTAAAACAGAACGAAGTAAAGTGGTTTGAAAAAGGATCATACAGTGTGTAATGAACAGTTTAATAAGGATTTTGAAATATATAAAACATTTAAGAAAAATCATTTGAATAACCTGTTTGGTAAAACGGTTAATGTGTAGTAAATCATTTGAATGCTGCATATTAATCACATGTGATTGATATAATAACTAGCATAATTCTACTTATTAATGATATGTGATTGATATAATAACTAGCATAATTCTACTTGTATCCCCCCATTAAACATTTAAAAATAGTTTAAAACATTGATTAAGGGGTATGAACTCACTTATGGTAAGTGGATCGGAAGGAAGTGTCGGATAAGTGCTTGGTGTCAAGTGAAGACTTAGAAATGCACAAAGATCCTAATAACATATAAGGATATATGTATATACACAATTAGTCTTTAAACAACTAATAAACAAAGTTAAGACACTCTAGGACATGCTAAACACTTTTTACAAGTGTTATACGTCTCAAGGGTTGCATCTAAGTGTTGTAGGGAAAGGCTAGTGTGTTTGGGGTCCAAGGGTAAACTCCCTTGGAGTTTACGGTTTTGATGGTCATGACACGAAGAGTTTACGACAATAAACTCTAGAGTTTACGGTTGTAAACTCTAGTCCTAATGACTAGGTGTTGCTTGGTGGTTTAACAAGCCTCTTGGAGCAATTCTACTTAGTAGTTTGGCCTTTGGAAGGGACTAGGGCAACAAAACACCTCCTTTGAGGAGTTTACGGCCTAAGGAATTTTCCTTTGGGTTCATAAGCCGTAAACCCATATGGAAGAGTGTAAAGCCATGTTTTCAAGTCCCTAACACAATTAGGTAAGTGTATGTGCTAGTTTCTAAGGCTAAGGAAGGAAATTAACCCATTTAGACATACTTTTGGGTGTTCACGGTTTTGGGAGATCCCCAAACCGTAAACACCTATATTTGTGGGAATTTGATGTTTTTCAAGGCTTAAACACAACAAAGGAAGGTTTAAACATGTCAAGGATGGTTTAAACATCAAATTAGGTCTTAGATAAGGACTTAGGCACACTTCGGTGCATTTTATGGTGTTTACGGCGCAAGAACATCCTTGGAGCGTAAACACCTCCAACCTTGTGTTCTTGACACATTTTCTTGGTGTTTAATTGTAATACTAGATTTGAATCACTCAAGGATGGAAGTACTTACTATTAGAAGGGTTGAGTTGAGCTAAAAGGCCAAGAACACTTAGTGTGTATTCTTGGTGTTTTGGAAAATCTAAACAAAAACCGGAAATGAATGGATGAATAGATGTACAAACACTAGATTAAGTGTTTTACTAACTTGAAAGGGTTAAAACACTTACAAGATTGAAGATTTGGAATTAAATCTTGGATGATACTTGAGAGAAAACTTGGAGTTTACTCTTTTGACTTTTTAGGGAGTAAACACAAATGACTAGTTACTTGGGGAGTAAACTCCTACATAGGTATGAGTTTACGGTTTTGGGTGATTTTTCAACCCAAAATATAAAAGTTTGTCGGTTGTTTCTATTACGCAAAGTGTTTGCGTTTTTTGAAATTCGAAACCCGAGACGACACTTTCTTTCACCCGTTCGTTTAAAAATATTATTAAAATAATCAAACGAACTTTATATTTCTTAAAAATAAGAAATAATGACATTGACCTATGATACGAAGGGGTTGACTTTTAGGGTTTGACCGAATGGAAATTTCGGGTTGTCACATCATCCCCCTGTTAAAGGGAATTTCGTCCCGAAATTAGAATTTAGATAAGGAAGTAGGTATGAATGATCGAGTCGAGAGGATGGAATGTCCTAATCGATTGGTTCTAGTGCTCCTAAGTGAAATCGGGTCCTCGGTTGGTATCCCAACGAACCTTCACTAACGGGAGACTGCGTTGCTTCGTCCGCTTGACCTCTCAGTCGAGGGTCACTACGGTTCGAATACGAAGGCGAGGATCTTGACGAGTGGACTTACCAGAGTCCTAACGGAAAGGTATGGTTTCACGATCGAGACGCGAAGAGTGAAATGTACGTTTTTGAGTTCGCGGAGTAGGTCTAGTTTGTGCGAGCTACAGGACCGATTCTGGTAAGAATCCCGGAGGTCCTATCTATCTTGGATTTTGCTTTCCACGCGATACGAAGCGTACTAAGCCATTCCCAGAGTGAGTTTTTCCTAAAGAACTTGGTCTCTCACTTGGAGCTTCCAAGGGTTCTTTCTCTTGCTAAACTTCCCAGTCAAGGGCCACCCCTTGCTGGGTCAAAGTCGAAAGGGTTCCTGTAATTTACGAGGAGTTCTGAATAAACTATGACAGTAGGTCTGTAAGACCTAGAATGTGGTGAATTTCTGTCGGCATCTCTGGTGTCGACAAATTCTCAACGGTTTTGACAAATTGAAAGAGTACTCAAAATTTTCCACATCACTAATAGTGTGTCGTAGGAAATCTAACCCTTAAATTTCAAAACTCGTGTTTAGAGAACTTTGCGTAAGTTCCTCCGACGGTAATGTGTCCATGGGTTTCTTCTTACTACTAGGGTAGATAAGTAAGTCGTTACATGGAGAATGACGAACTGATCCAAGTAAGCAAGACGGACTCTATTTATTAAACTCATGAATACTATGGGCGTATTGGTCCTATCCGAAGGGTACCACTACGGATTCGAAGTGTCCGCATCGAGTTCGGAAGATAGTCTTTCGGACATCTTTCCCTAACACTCGAACTGGTGATATTTGGATCTCAGACCCATTTCTGAAAGTAATTCTTTCCTTGCATTTGCTCAACCATTTCATCTATGTGAGGCAGAGATAACGATTTCTAATGAAAAATCTTGACGGAGTCCTGGATATCCGAGGTACATACGATGCAATACGTCGATCTCTGGAAGAATAAGACCGGGGTTCTCCAGGGTGAGAAGCCTAGTCTTTTTAATTCTATTTCTTCGTAGTTCGTTAAGTTGTCTGTATTGTTCTTGTATCCCCATAGATGTTTAGACTGTAGGGCGATCTGTTTACGGGAGTCATACTGGGTTCTAGGTTTGTTCACATGACGATGTGATTACTCGTAGACTTAGGCAGTTCTCCGTCCTGAAGTTCATATTAGAATTCATACATGGTTTCACAATCACAATCTCGTGTATACGAGTCGTGTATAATTAAAACTGAAAAGGTAGTCGAATAACTGATTCTTCTTTAAGCTCATATCCCAGTAGGGAAAAAGAAGTTAAAGTGGAATCATCAATTCTAAACCTGTAGAACCTTGATTATATATTACCCTTATGTATACATTCCTCAGCGGTAGATCCACCATATGAATCTTTGGGTTGAACTTGACGTAATGCACGAGTGGTACTTTGGGGATTCCTTCGGAAATAAAATATCTAAGAGGTACTCCTGGCATGAGTACTTCGGTCTTCTGATATGACGGTTTCGCTAACAAGACGTTTACTGATAAGGAGACGTACGTATGAAGCTGTTTTCGTGAGGATCACATTGAATCTAATCATATGATAATGTCGAAATCATACAGAAACTTTAAAGACATTAGATTTGAACATAAGGCGTTTACAGACAAAACATAACTATGCAACCATGAACAGAGTTACATTACTTTAGATTTTCTACAGGACTATTGCTGCGAATAAGGTATACTAGAAAAGACAAGTATACGCAGCATGAGAATCCCTATACAGACCGGATCTCGCCAAAAGGTATTACTCTAGTTGCACTAGTTTTCGATAGTTTATAAGTCTGTTACAACGAAACGCATTAATTACATTAACGTGGGTTCCGGAGCAGGTTCTCCCGCAGTTGTGATCCTGAGAATCCTCCCATCTGCGCCAGAGTTCTTTGCTATAGGACAATCCTTCTTGAAGTGCCCTATCTCCCCGCATTGGTGGCATGACTGGCTAGTACTAGCTTTGGTGACAGGATTTCGGTGTTTAGCCAGTGTTATGTGGACACGAGTGCCTTCTTCGTTACTCCACTTTGAAAATTGCTTCCTAAATCGCTCGGCGTTATAACTACTCTCGTGTGTAGGGTGGGTCCCAATGAAAGGGACTTGAGTGATGGTTCGTGCCGGTGCTCCACAGTTACGAGCATGGTGCCCTATGCTTAGGCAATTGCAACATTGCATCTCATGGGAAGCCCCATGATGATGGAAACTACACTTACCACACTTCGGGAGTTTTCCCTCATATGGCCTGCTCGGTACGGGAATGGCAAGAGTTTCCACTTGCTGTTGTTGCATAGCCAGCCTTTGGGATTTCTTGCGTTCTTTCTGGGCTTGACGCTCTCGTTTCTTATTCTCTGCTTTTCGGCTTTGCGATCCTGTGACAGTTACTGTTTGGCGACTTCCTGGATGGATACCACGATTGGAAACTTCATTCCCATCAGCAGCATTGATTGTGCTGATAGCGCTACGGTGCGCAAGGAACGCAGTTACGGCAGCTGTAACTGCTGTTTGGAAGGTAGCGGCGTCCATAGGAAAAGCGGAGGTTTCGCTGTTCGACTGATTGCTTCCGGATGACGACATGATTCTGTAACACGAAATATAAGGATTTTGTGAGCGATTCTGGTTAACCCTTGATGTACTTAGATTGTTCATGTAAAGAGTACGACTATGTTCTCGAAAGTTTGACCTACATCCCTATGATGCAGTCCTAGCACGGATTGGAAGTATGTTCACGGAGGTTTGACCTACATCCCTATGATGCAGTCCTAGAACGGAATGGAAGTGAGTTTGTAGAATGGTCTCAAGACGTTTGTCGTTCAAGCCGAGGTATAGTGGGTTGGTGAATAACAAGATCCAACCACTGAAAGAGACTTGGAAATGTCTCCGGAGTTAAATTACTATAGTCCAATGATTTGACTAAAGCATGTTTCAGATAGACTCCAATGAAATTATGATAAGAGTACTTGAACAAAGAAGGACACAGAAGTTAGCCGACTGTCAATATCTTTGATATTCATGACGTAAAGATTCGGGAAAACAACCTTGTAAAGGTCTTACATCATATCCAGAGAAGATTGTTCTTGACAACATAAAGCTCTAACCAAAAGTACTTACAGTATAAGATAGTTTCATAGAAAATGCCACGTCGGGCATAGACGGAAAAACAATTCCTTTTAATAAAGAAAATAAAGTAAAGCGTCTACTACTGGCGACGGTCATCCCACTGGTGAACTCTTAGTTCAGCCAATTGACGTTCCACGTCAAGTAGGTGTCTTTTGTACACCCTCTAGCGTACTCGGAGCTCTATGACTTCGGATCGTGATTCAGCCAGTGCTTGCAGCAGGGTTTCATGGTTTCTCTCAGATCTCTCTCGACCATCTTCTAGGCGAATGGTGCGGAGGGTATGCATTCTCGCATTGGCGACAACTTCAGTGATCTGATGTAGGGCGGTCCTGCCTTGAATCTCATTTCGGGCCACTCTACGGACCAAGATTGGCAAGACTATGTATGCTGAGCCCCCACTGCTCAGGTCATAAAATCTTCGGTCACCATCATATGGTATGGGCTGATCTTGTCCTTGGCTCCATGTTTCCAAACCTTCCAACCATGGAGGCGTCGGACCATGAAAAGCTAGACGAGGGTTAGGAATTGGAACGGGAGCTTCCTGGGGTAGGTTCTCAACCTCTGGTTCGGAGTTAGCCCATCTGAAAGGTTTTCATCATGGTGATCATTCACGGGGATAGGATGATCATTGTCTGGTTCATCTCCAAACCAACTAGCAGTGACTTCGTTCGGAAGATACTGGTTGCCGTGGGGATAGAGTCCAGCCATGTTATCTATGCGAGAATTGGGGTAAGAAAGTAATTATTAGACGAATTATCTAGATAATTATTCAGAAACCGTCATTAGTTACATCGCTATTTGTGAAGTGCATACCAGTTATGTGTAATCTAAACAGGATAGACCTTTGAATAAGTGACCTTAACTCCATATTCACACAGAATAGGGGTAAAGAAAAATTTTCATAAATTCTAAGTCTATAATATCCTAATTACATATAGCCTTAGTGTATCCACTTAGCAACTATCAACTTCGTAATGAAGATCCCGTTTTTGTTCTCAAGTATAACGTACTTATAGTAACACCAAATACTCCTATAGTATTTTAAGTTTAATGTTATGTTCTATTGTTCTCATTGTGGTAGGGTTGGTAAGATTTTAGACTTGTTGCAACCACACAACTACACTTAATCACATGCTAGTCAACCCTCGGATAATATAGGTGATCAGGCTATATCTTCCCAGTTTTGACCATATGTCTCTAAGCCCACTTGTGTTGCCCAACAATCGTAATTCTTTTGTACTGTCCTAGTGACACTGATTTTAGTATGAATGCAGCACGTATACTTAATTAAATATTTTACTATTTAAAGTATAGACTCTTGGTCAGAGTATTTTTAATCCCTTATGTATTTATAGTTAGTATATCTTTTATGGGTTGATATACTTAATTCACTATAAACAATGCTCTGATACCAATCTGTCACACCCTAAAACCAAGAACGGTGGAAGCGTTCTGGGGAGGAGGACGTCATGTACGGTATCACAACAATGAAAAGTAGTAAACAAGCAACAACATCATCCATTGCATTAATAATATAATTATTATACAAGTGTGTTCTGTTAAATTTTGATAAACACTAAAGCATAAATCAAAATGAAAGATGAGTCTTGAACGAGCTCCATCTTCCTTAATCCTTGCGTTGGTACCTGTCTATGATGACCTGAAGATACAAGTAATTTTGAAAGGGAGTATCAGCTTTGAAGCTGGTGAGATCATAAGTATTTTAGTGTCTTAATTTGTAAGTAAGTATTTGTATGTATGAATTTGTATGTAAGAATTTGTAAGTAGGTATTTGTATGTATGAATTTGTATGTAAGAATTTGTAAGTAGCTATTTGTATGTATGAATTTGTATGTAAGAACTACTGTAAACGTTTGAAAAGCCCTAGAAATCCCTATGATTCCTATTAGTAACAAAAGGAGTCTTCTACCAAGACTTAACTGTTCTCAATGTAGTCTTCTACCAAGAACTAACTGCTCTGAATGTAGTCTTCTACCAAGAGCTAATTGTTTTGAATGTAGTCTACTACCAAGACCTAATTGTTCTGAATGTAGTCTTCTACCACGACCAAGCTGTATTAGTATTACCCTTTGGAACAAGGGAAACTAACAATGTTAACTGAAGACATCCGTAGATGTACATTTACCTCTGTTGCTAACAGCTGGGTATAGGAATAGTCAGTCCCCAAAAGTATACCTGTAATGGCATCAACCGTCGACATCCGTGGATCTGCTTTTACCTCTATAGCTAATAGAAATTCTAGGAATGGTCAATCCCGCAACGTATCCTTTGGTACTAGGATATTAAATCCATTCTATCTCGTCGATTATGTGATTGAATCACAAGGTAAAGATAAGAATGAGGATTATATAAAAGAATCTATACATATAAAATGTACTAGTAATCCTTGTAAGTGTACTCATGTAAATGTGATCATGTGACCATATCTATGTAATAGTATGGTAATGTACTGTAATGTTCTAGTTGTAGTGTATGTGCTCTCTATCTAGCAAGTATAGTAATGTACTGTAATGTTCTAGCTGTAGTGTACGTGCTCTCTATCTAGCAAGTATAGTAATGTACTGTAATGTTCTAGCAAGTATTGACTCATGAATGAACTGACTCATTGTATAGTATCGCGTTCTAGTAATAGTTCTGGTATCTTCCTAAACTACCTGTATGGTAGTTTACTAGTAATCTAACTGGTACGAATGGACATGGATGTATACCCTTGCTACCCAAGGGCATTGGATGAACTGGAAGAGCCTTTATGACTATATATGTACATATGTTATATAACTAATATTTAAACGACCTTCAGACGAGTACCCGATATCCCACCAGACCACATCTCAAGCGCGAAAAGGAAATAGGGTTGATAGCCTTCCTAAGTCTTTTAAACATTTCTTATATAACTATACATATAGAGGCATGCAATTTATAATATAAAAGCATAAATAAGTTTTGTAAAACCTTTGAACATAATTATTATCTAAGAAAAGATCGACTTAATGTCAATCAATAAAACAGTTTGAAGTAAAAACAGTTTGAAGTAAAACGATTTGATAACAGCTTGGAGTAAAACAGATCGACGTAAAGTGGTTTGAAAAAGGATCATACAGTGTGTAATGAACAGTTTAATAAGCATTTTGAAACATGTAAAACATTTAAGAAAAATCATTTGAAGAACCTGTTTGGTAAAACAGTTAATGTGTAGTAAATCATTTGAATGTTGCATATCAATCACATGTGATTGATATAATAACTAGCATAATTCTACTTATTAATCACATGTGATTGATATAATAACTAGCATAATTCTACTTGTACCCCCCCCCCCATAAAACATTTAAAAATAGTTTAAAACATTGATTAAGGGGTATGAACTCACCTGTGGTAAGTGGATCGGAAGGAAGTGTCGGATAAGTGCTTGGTGTCAAGTGAAGACTTGGACACGCACAAAGATCCTAATAACATATAAGCATATATGTATATACACTATTAGTCTTTAAACAACTAATAAACAAAGTTAAGACACTCTAGGACATGCTAAACACTTTTACAAGTGTTATACGTCTCAAGGGTTGCATCTAAGTGTTGTAGGAAAGGCTAGTGTGTTTGGGGTCCAAGGGTAAACTCCCTTGGAGTTTACAGTTTTGATGGTCATGACACCAAGAATTTACGGTAGTAAACTCTAGAGTTTACGGTCGTAAACTCTAGTCCTAATGACTAGGTGTTGCTTGGTGGTTTAACAAGCCTCTTGGAGCAATTCTACTAAGTGGTTTGGCCTTTGGAAGGGACTTGGGCAACAAAACACCTCCTTTGAGGAGTTTATGGCCTAAGGCATTTTCCTTTGGGTTCATAAATCATAAACCCATATGGAAGAGTGTAAAGCCATGTTTTCAAGTCCCTAACACAATTAGGTAAGTGTATGTGCTAGTTTCTAAGCCTAAGGAAGGAAATTAACCCATTTAGACATACTTTTGGGTGTTCACGGTTTTGGGAGATCCCCAAACCGTAAACACCTATATTTGTGGGAATTTGATGTTTTTCAAGGCTTAAACACAACAAAGGAAGGTTTAAACATGTCAAGGATGGTTTAAACATCAAATTAGGTCTTAGATAAGGACTTAGGCACACTTCGGTGCATTTTATGGTGTTTACGGCGCAAGAACATCCTTGGAGCGTAAACACCTCCAACCTTGTGTTCTTGACACATTTTCTTGGTGTTTAATTGTAATACTAGCTTTGAATCACTCAAGGATGGAAGTACTTACTATTAGAAGGGTTGAGTTGAGCTAAAAGGCCAAGAACACTTAGTGTGTATTCTTGGTGTTTTGGAAAATCTAAACAAAAATCGGAAATGAATGGATGAATAGATGCACAAACACTAGATTAAGTGTTTTACTAACTTGAAAGGGTTAAAACACTTACAAGATTGAAGATTTGGAATTAAATCTTGGATGATACTTGAGAGAAAACTTGGAGTTTACTCTTTTGACTTTTTAGGGAGTAAACATAAATGACTAGTTACTTGGGGAGTAAACTCATACATAGGTATGAGTTTACGGTTTTGGGTGATTTTTCAACCCAAAATATAAAAGTTTTGTCGGTTGTTTCTATTACGCAAAGTGTTTGCGTTTTTTGAAATTCGAAACCCGAGACGACACTTTCTTTCACCCGTTCGTTTAAAAATATTATTAAAATAATCAAACGAACTTTATATTTCTTAAAAGTAAGAAATAATGACATTGACCTATGATACGAAAGGGGTTGACTTTTAGGGTTTGACCGAATGGAAATTTCGGGTCGATTATATGCCAGTACCAATCCTATCAGGAAATTGTAGGCCAGAGTGGCAATCCAATTGAGAGATTGTGGGCCAGGATAATCCAATCGGGAGGCTATGGGCCAAACATGCAATAGGTATATTTGTTTGATTGTGTGTGGTATTTTGGGGGAACTCACTATGCTTTATGCTTATACTTTGATTTCATGGGTTCAGGTACATCAGATGATCAGGGCAAGGTGAATGCGTGATTGTGCACACCATCCTTGGATATTTTGTTGATTGATGATTTTGGGATACTTTGATTTCGACTATGTTCTTGAAAAAAGTGTTTTTGTATATTTTATGGATTATTAAAGGGTTTTAAAAATGAAAAAAAATTCCTATGGTTTTTAGGATGTTACAATTTGGTTTGAGTGAGTTGGATGAACATTCGTGTGAATACAAACTCAAACTAAGGATCTGCAAAAGTTTTCAAATTGTTTTCAAAAGTACCCAAGGAAGGATGAGATGTTTACGATAAAACAGAGGAAGAAAGTATTCACCAATATACTAAGACTTTTATTTTCTTATGATGATTATGATAGAATTTCATGCTAGGTATAGGCTAGAAATCTTCAGGGATTGCATAACTTAATTGCCTGAATTATGATGGCTGATAACATAAGAGAATTTCTTGTATTGTAGATGGAGTTGACATCATTACTTTATTTTCTTAGTGTAGACATGATAGTTGTACATAACTACGGCTATGTTTAATTTAGCTTTATTTCATGTACCTTGTCTGGTTTTGGGCTTAGGGTAGAATCAAGTATTCGATTGTCTATGGAATCCAACGTTATGTATGATTAGCATGCACGAGTGGCTACAAGGTTGGCGGAAATTCCATGAGTGAGTAAGGTTTATAACAGGTTAGCGTGAAGATTGATTAGCCACTCTTTAGAGAGTAGATATATGATGTATGTGTATCCTAGATGTTTGGGCCTAATGGTCAAGAATTTCATATGCAGATCTGCATGATTTTATGGTGTCTTTGTGCCAGACTGTTTCTCCTTTTGAATGTAGCTTTCTTTGTGCTTTGTAGGGCTTGTATTGATGTGAGTTAACTATTAAATAATTATGTGAAGTTACATACTGAAAAGGTTAAATAAATTTAGAATGATTGATTTGACCCTATTGAGTAGCTCTTATATGAGTGTAACCATTGTAGGGTTGGGTGTTTTATTCAAAGGATTATTAAGTTTTGTTGCTAATTGTATTCATGATGTTATTACATGACATTAATATGGGTTTTTTTAAAAGTTGATGGTTGCGTGAGGTGGGGATCCTAGGAGAGCCTAGGAAGTGCTATAGTGCGGGTGTTATGCTGTTTAGTGTGTATTGGGAGTATTATTATGAGTAGGTGATTTAGAGGACACGAGATGGTTCTTGAGGAAAGTATGGATAAATATGGAAGGTAGAATTAGGCTCATACTATTGGAAGCACAAGATCCATACTCAAATTGAGGGGAGTTATGAGAATTCTAAGGAGCAGGTTGAAGGTAGATATCATTGTTTGATTCCATGATTCTTGGAAGTGTTTCTGTATTTGTCGTTCTTCTGGTGATGACTGTGCGGGCTAAGGATGGGTCAGGTGATTGTTTGGGCCTTAGTAATCATGTCAATTTAGGTTTGAATGGTTCAGACCTAGGCGAGTTATTTGATTTTGAGGTCTCGAGGGCCTTGCTCAAGGTAGTGCCAGTTGAGTTACAAGACTCTAGAACAAAGTGATTGTTATGATCGACTCAAGGATTATAGACAGAGGCTGAGTGATTGACAGATGAATTGGAATGTCTCTATCTATGGTGGGGGTTATGTTCTTATAGCTTTCCGTGTTCGGAGGAAAGAGAGACAAACATGTGATTTTCAAAGCTGGGATGTAGACCAGCATGAGACTAAATGGTTGTTGTTTTTGGCGGCAGTATGGCAATGTGGGAATGCATAAGAGGATTCTCGTGGTATGGTTTCCTTGAGATGAGATCAACGGTCTTCTTTCTTTGGACATAGTCAGGTCAGCTGCTAATTGATGGTTTAGTATTTGTGAATCAGGTAAGTGGAAATCCATTTGTTTCTAGATAGAGAATCCATGCTATGAATGGACAGTCAGAATTATTGTTTGTGAATCCCCATGGGATTCTTGATGTTATAGGTGGTTATGATTGGAAGTTTCTGAGATCTCCATCTGAGATTTCGAATCTCTTTGAGTGTGCTTGTTCTTCATCTGAAAGATTATATTGCATTGTGTTAGTATTCCAAGAGTCAGGGATATTATGCATCTGGTTGAGCCGGTTTGAGTATTGGATGTTGCAACGCCATTTGGTGGTAGTTCGAACCCTAAGTTGGGGATAACTAGGTATTCTACTTGGAGGATCATCTATCATTTCGAGTTTATGGTGTCGGATGAATGGTTCATAAGGATCTTCGGTTCGGGTATGTGAGACATTGGTTCAAGATTTGGTCAAGTTGAGGGTATAGAGCAAGTTTTTATCAGATGTATATGCTCCAAAAATGCATGAGTCATCTTGAAGCAACAAGATGTTGGTTAAAGAGCTCGTTGCAGCCAGTGGTTCATTTTAGGATGTCGGTGAATAGATCAAGAGGCATTTGGGTCGTTCAAGTTGAGCATTGATTGTTGAGGAATTTGCAAGCTCGTTGCGTAGATTTATACCTATAGTCTAGGTTGGGCAGTTGTGGATCAGTAAATCAACTTTTCAGTTTGGTATGCTTAGTTGCACATGGGTTCTGTTAAGTAGTCTATTGGAACATTGGATTACTTGTCAATACATTCTTGATCGTTGGTCATTTCGTGCATCATCAAATCTGTACGGTGTATATTTTGGTTTCTAGGTATGGGTACCCTCAATTATTAGTTGTAGAATTATTGTTTATAGCATGCTCAAGTTTGGCAGAAGCCAATTTTATCATGTCGCGTCATTAGGGTTGGTATTTGGATTGATCCGACCAGGGTTTTAGCAATATTTCTGATAACTTTGGAAGTTTTATCGAGCTAGTTGCATAATGATGGAATATGTTCAGTTTCAAACGAGGGGTAGCATTTTGTTTTAGTAATTTATGAGGATGTTTCTGCTAATGATTAAGGTTCTTCATTTCTTGAGATCTACTGGTAATTCACCCTCTGGGTAAGGTTGCGAGGAAGAAGGAATGCATTGGATCTAGGGTTGGTTATGTGTTTCGCTTGGGGATGTATGTACGCTGAGTATGATAGCATCAGAGCACTTGGCTCGCGTTATTGGCATGGATCTTATTTAGTTGATAGCTCTTGGATTGGAGCAAGAGTGCAACCGCCCAGCTCATTTTCTCGTTGTGTGCGACCATGTTCTCATTTTGTAGAAGCATGTGCTGTGAAAGTAATTGTGTGTTATAGAAAGGTAATGCTTGATTTGTGCATAGCGGGATGTTGATTGGGTTCCTGAGAGTCGGTGGGTTGTTGGTTTAGTATCTTTAGGACCCTGTGGTGCTGGTCGTGAGTCTTTAGGAAAGTGATGGAATAGCGACAAGATCAGTGTGATACTGTGAGCTTATCGTCCTAGTGGGTAGATGGTTTTATGATGTATCGTGAACCAACGGTTGCATGACTCATATGGGAAAAACCCAATACTCATTTGATTCAGACTCTTAGGTCTCAAATCGTTAGTCTTATTGGAATATTTGGGTGTTAGTACATAGTTGGGATTCGAAAAACTCCATGACCAGCTGGTTTGGATCTTGAGGATAGTAGAAGTTTGGTTTGGTGGATGTATTAGTTCTAAAATCTCGAGTCCTAAAGTTCGTCATAAATGTCTCAAGTGTTTTGTAAGGTGAGGTACACCTGAGCTGATGAGGGATTTGGATGCAATGTGAGATTCTAGGATTGGACACCATATTACCTGTGGGAGTATCGGTTTGGTGATGACTTGTAAAGAAGTGAACGGTGTGTTTTAGGATTTTAGGCACAACTTCCAGATTTGGGATTGGATAATATTCTCAATCAATATGTTTTGAGTATTCTTTCTATATTTTGGTGGTGTCTCTTGTCAAGGGACTAGGGGTAGGTACGGCAATGGATGATCATTAGTCTTAAGGTACGATTCCAAGAGTTTAGACTGAGGGTTTTCGATTTTGGGGGTTTATTGATGGAGTTAGTTGCAGTTCCAGTTTTTTAGAGTTTCCATGTTGAGTGGTTTTTACTGAGAGTTGGGTCATACAATTAAGTAGAGAAAGATAGTTGTGGCAGTTGAGTATTTCCAAGTTTATAGGATTGTTGTTGGCGGTTGTCTATTTTCATGTTGTCTCTCGACTTTATTTAGAAAATACCTTCAATCGAAGTGGTTAGTGGAAACTTATCGAATGTTTGGACATTATTTTCAGAGACCCTAACCAAGATGGATTCCGAGGACGAAATCCAGTTTAAGTTGGGGAGAGTTTTAACATCCTGTTTCAAAAGGTTTCTTATTTCGGATTGTTGACAATAAATGGAGCAAGTAATGGCCTAAGGCTTCAATGGAATAGGGTTTAGACCTTGTTGGATGACGATAATGTTGGATAAGTGATTAGAACCTTCAATTTGTGCTTGGAAGAAAAACGGTAAAATTGGAAAATTTAATTGTTAAGTATCTTGCATGGACTATGGCTTTTAGATCGGCAAGTGTTAAGCCAAAAGTAACTACATATAAGTGTAGGTCTTGTCAATACCTTTCATTAGATATAAAGATCGCCAAAACGGAGTTGAAACAAAGAATTTATGACTGTTTGAAGTTGAGGTGAATTTGGGTGAAACCGAATTTTTTGGCATTTTATCAGCCTCCATCATCTCTAGAACCTCTTGGAAGAAACCCTAGCCTCCACCTTCAAAGTTTGAGCTTCTCTTTCTCCTCCCTCCAATTTTCGATGATTTTTTATATTATTTTGAAGAAATAAGAATATCATGAAGGTTATTTTAGTCGCAAGGAATGAAAATTCAAGTTTGGATCCATCAAAGGCACTGCATTTTTGGACTATTGTAAGTATAAAGTTCCAATCCTGCTATCTAGTTCATTAGATCTCGTCATTGGAGGGGGGGGGGGGGTTGGCACTTTTGGTCCATTTTATGGGTAATCTTGTAGTTGAGTGGACTCCAACATCTTTTGATCAGTTTAAAATGCTTCTTCGACCTCATGGACTATGAAAGTTATGATCTTTTGGCTTCTCTTTTAGTCATGTAAATTATCTTGGTCCTTTAGGTCATTTTGGTGTATTAAAGGTTACATCAGCAAAGCTTGAAATGTTATTATGGATAAAGTTACAAACTTTATCCATCCAAACATTATGTTGACCCACATCTGAAGGTTGGAGGCTTGGATTTAATGGATTAAGTTATGAAAGATGCATTATTGGTCCCTTTTGAGACTTAAAGACTAGATGTTGTATATTTCTGTTAGATTTGTGTCTAAGTCCATAACTATAATTGGTATATACTTGACCCGACCCGGCATGGTCCATTTGGGTTGCATGGCATCATGCATTTGGATAGACTAAAATGAGAGAAATAACACTTAAGGTTTATTAATATTTTATAAGTTCTAATATATTAATAAGATTATTTAATTAGTATTGATCAAGAATTAATTAAGTGATCAAAAGAAGACTAATTAAATATATGGTTTGATTGTGTAAATCATCCATACTTATATAGTGGGCTAATGCTCCATGGATTATCAAGTTGGGCTACAACCCATAGAATGCTCCATGGATGCTCCATGGTGTATTTTTGAACCCATGGATCCAAGGAAATGGAAAGCCATGACAATTAGGGTTTACCCAAATTGTGTCACACTATATAAGCAAATCATTCTCGTCAAAATCGTCCACTAAGTCTATGTATGGAGGGCAAGCCGATTTAATGAAGTGATGATTTCTCTCTAAGTTATTCCAAGTGCATTTGATGTTGTGTGAACAATTTGAGGTGTCACACTTGGGGCACTAGGCTCTCAAGCTACATGGAATCAAGCACCAACAAAGAGGTATGTAATTCTACTAGATTCTATATTACTTGTACTTAATAATATGCTAGTTAGAATAAATACCTTGGAAATTCATATTTGCATGTATAATAGAGAAAACATATATCCAAGGTATTTAGGGTTGCATGTACACTTAGGAGTGTTAGAATGCTCAAAACCCAAAAATTTGGACCACCAAAATGGATAAATATGGAAACTTTATCTATTATGAAGTTATTAGGAACCATATATGATGTTATGAGTTTTGGTCTTTATGGTTTAAGATCTTATTGAAGGAAAGCTTTTCAGACTAAAGGCCATGTTGTGGCCTTAGGTTGCCACAATGTGGCGAATAAGGGTTTATCGTCTATTTTGCCATTTGTGGGCCACGACATGGTAATGGATGGCCACAATGTGGCAGTTGACTTTTGACCGGTGACGTTTTGACCAATTTGACTTTTGGGTCAAACTTGGGTATTGGTCTTGACTTGGTTTTAGGAAGCTTGGGTTGGCGGTGCTGTTGCTGAGGTAGTTGTTGAGCTGTTCAAGTGAGTTTTTGCTCACTATACTTGTGGGTCGAATGCACCAATGTCGACTCACTAGGTTATGTATCATGGTGTGTAGGATGATGCTATGTTGATTATATGTTAGATTGTTAAATATATATATATATATATATATATATATATATATATATATATATATATATATATATATATATATATGATTACCTGTACTTACTATTTTGCATGGTTAGCCAACAAACATGGGCAATCCAATCAGGAAATTGTGGACCAGTGGCAATCCAATTGGGAGATTATGGGCCAGAGTGGCACTTCAATCGGGAGATTGTGGGATAGAGTTACAATCCAGTCTGGAGATTGTAGGCCATATTGGAAATCCAATTGGGAGATTGTGGGCTAGGATAATCCGGTTGGGAGGATGTGGACCTAGCATGCAATATGTATATTTGTTTGATTGTGTGTGGTACTTTGGGGAAACTCACTAAGCTTCGTACTTACAGTTTGATTTCATGGTTTCAAGTACGTCACATGATCGAGGCAAGGCGTATGCATGATTGTGTACATCATCCTTGGATATTTTGTTGATTGATAATTTTGGGATACTCTGATTCTGACAATGTTTGTGAAAGCAAGTTTTTGTATAGTTTATAGATTATTAAAGGGTTTTAAAAATGAAAATTTTTAATATGGTTTTTGGGATGTTACAAGGTGAAGGGTTGGTTACATTTTGTAACGACCCAAAAATCAAGGGTAAAAAATTTATTTTTTTATAGTCAAAACACAAATATCTTTTAAATCCAAGCTTTCCAAAAAAATTACTAATTAAAAACATTTATTAGAGTTCATCCCAAAATCGTATATTATGGAAAACATGAGTTTCTGCGCTGCGATCAAGACCAACCCTTCATTTCCAAACCAATGATACTTGAAACCATAAACAAAACTGTAAGCACGAAGCTTAGTGAGTTCCGCATAACAAACCCCACACAATCCACATAATCACATAAACCATATTAGCCATATAAGCTACATAAGCCGCATCAACGACATAAGCCAAGCATACAAACATATATGGTTGCCATGGAAACCCTCCAAGGTCTTACACCACATGCCATGGAAACCCCCACATGGTCTTATCCCACTGCCATATGAACCCCCACATGGTCTTAACTAACTACCATATGAACCATACATACAAACATATAAGAATGCCTTGGAAACCCTCCAAGGTCTTACTCCGTGTGCCATGTAAACCCCCACATGGTCTTAGCCCATTGACATGAGAACTCCCACCTGGTCTCATCCTTGAATGTCATGGGAACCCCCACATGTTCTTATATCCAATTGCCTTGGGAACCCCCTAGTGTCTTCCATGCAAGTCTCACAAAGACAACTAGTATATCATATACCCCATAATCAACTAGCATACAACATAACGCATAATCAATTACCATACGACATAACACATAACGGGCCGACCTTGGTGCCTTCGACCTGTTGGTATGGTGAGGAGACTCACCACGCATTACTAAAGTCCCGCGAATAAATATCTGGCTGCTGGCTGACAGATCCCCGAATTGTCAACATCAAAACAAAAAACCAATTAACAATTTGGGTTTCAATGCATAACCATAAATCCACACTTGGGGTAAAAAGACCATCTTACCCCTAACCTATCTTTGTCCAAGACCAAGGCCCAAACTCACACTCTAAAGGCACAAAAGCCAAATAATCAACCAAGGCCCAACTATGGCCTAATTTACCAAGTTAGGCCCAAACCCCTTACATGGGCCTTACCCTAAATCCCGTCCAAATAACCTAGTCCATACACTTGATCTTAGATGGCCCAACAAGAATCCAAACACCTAAGTCCAAAAGAAAGGCCCAACATGAAGCCCAAACATAATTAGGGTTTTCACATGAAATGATAATTAGGGTTAGATAAAAATACTAAACCCATTAAGGACTTAATCCATTAATTCCATTGTTCTACTAGGTCAATCATACGATGTGTTCGGGTGTAATTTATAATTCAATTCCAACGGTCCAAAATGCGGGTCCCGACGAATCCAAAACTAACATCTCCAAAATTAGGGTTTTCTAAACCCTAATTAGGGTTTCCAACCAAATGACAAGTCAGTCAGTCCAATGGTTAAATTTTTAGTTCAATTAGGGCTTCACTAGGGCAGGCACCACCCACTGCCACCTCGGGCACCGGTAGTCGATGGCGGCTAACGACTGCAGCCACCACCTCACGGTGGTGGTGTGGGTTTTCCTTGATTTTTCTCCGGCCAAAACATCCAATAAGAATCTCAACATAGAGGAAATGCACTCATACAATCAAATGACACACACAACCACCCATGCTATGGCAGGCGGTAGCAAACGATGGCAGCCACCACCTCACGGTGGTGGTGGTGGATTTTCCGGCCAAATAACGCGCATGCTACACCACAAATACCGAAAGCAACCTCTATAATCTATCACACGCACACTCAACAAGTTCATAAGCGGCTAATGTCGCTATAAATAGATGAAACAACTCCTCAAGGGACCTGGCGATAGTAACGATGTTCCCGACGTTGTACCCACAGAAAAGAATGAAAGAGAGGGGATGTGTGTGGCGGTTAGACTTACCGAGAGCTTCATGGTCGTTCCCGACCCCCGCATCGATGTTCGTGAATTCCATCGTCAGTCTCCGGGGTTTTTCTTGGCTACACATGACGTCCGGCGGCAGGAGATGTTGAGGAGGTGCCGACAGCAAGATAACCAGGTGGACAAATGGCGGTTGGAGTCGACACTGCGGCGGTGGCTGGAATGGCTTCCAAGATGATGGCGGTTGATGAAAGTGTTACTAGGTTTAGGGTTGGTCCAGCAAAAGAAAAGGAAGAAGCGTTGGGTTTAATCCCGTGTCCCTCATTCAAACTTATTCTCATTTTTCCAAGTTTAGTCCCTCTCTACCAAATATATTCAACTTCGCTCCAAAATTTACTAGTTATCCCCTGACTTCTGAAATTCTTTACAACCCAATCCGAAATTTACACTTAAACCCCCAAAATCCATATTATGACATTTAACTCCCTAAAACCAAAACCCTGCTAAGATATTACAGATTTAAGGTTGCAATAAAATATAATCTACATATCAGGGTTTATGGTTAATTATTCATTTACTTATTTTATTTTATTTCAAACGAAATGTTACAATTCTCCCCGAATTAAATTAGATTTCGTCCTCGAAATCATTACTTACTATACGCAACACGCCAAACAACTTGAGCAACACGACCAGAACCATGAGCATACCCCTGTCTTCTCAATGCAACCTAAGCCAACCCTCGTAGGGCTCTACAACTCGAAGATGAACGAATTCCTTGAAACATAATCACATTTACGTGATCTGAAATCTGAATTCTCGAGATGGTCTGACTCCTTAACAGACGCCCATACTGAACCAAAGTTGAATCCATCCCATTAATTTCCCAATTGACTACTTAGCTTTTGATATTAGAGATTCCCATTAGAAACATAATCGTTGAGCAATTATCCCTGTAGATCACTTATACTTGATAGTAGTCTCAGATAATCCTTCGAGTAGGCGACTCATCCCTGCAACGGTTAGACTCAGACAAGAGCTGCATAACAAGATCAAATGATCTACTCTGAGACTATCCAAACCCGACTGCAAGTGACCTAACCTCACTACAGAATAACAAGCTACTCCATAATCGAGCTCCAAGTCAATAATATCACTCTGACTTAACTTGATGCTCTTACAAATAGAACCAATCCATGACACAATCACAGGAGCTGACCTACCATCCAAACTAAACCCATTCATTACCATTGAGCCCTTCGATTGATGCCCTCGGCACAATGATACCCCAATCCTCAACCAACGGAAACAAAAATTCTGCACAAAACACTAGCGATACCCAACTCGAGATGTTACCCATAAACCAACCCGATACACAACTCATAAACCGAGATCCCCATATAACCACTTGTATTTCAACCAATACCTTCTGATAATGATAACCCTTGATAGACCGAGGTATAAAGGTTCCCAAACCAACGTTGAGACTACTAGTCTCACACCTAGTCCAACCACCAGGCTCCCAAGAGTCCATATTGTAGGATTAGGTGTCTAAGCCCATAACTATAATTGGTATGTACTTGACCCGAGAGTAGCATGGTCCATTTTGGGTTGCATTCACCAGAAGAATCTGATAGGATGAATATTTGAGAAAGAGGTTATTTGTGAGTTATTAATATATGTATAATATATTAATTGTGGAATCATATTATTTAATTAGTATTGATCGAGAACTAATTTTGAATTAATTTAGTGATCAAAAGAGACTAATTAAATTAACGGGGACTAATTAAGGAAATCAGTGCTACATATATAGTTTTGGCTAATGATTCATATTGATTAGTAATGGACTAAGTTCATGTAAGAGTCCATTAAGAGTTAGTCCAAAGGGCTTATCATACAAATTATTGGATTAAGACCCAAGGAAGTGGATTAGGGTTTAACTCTTGGAATTCTACACTATATATGTAAGCCACTAAGGCCAAAAAATGGTGTAAATGTATTCTTGGAGAAGCATATCCGATTTTATTTGTGTCCAAACCTCTCTCTCTCAAGTCCTCCATTTGTTCATGGTGTGTTGTGAACCATTTGAGGCATCACACTTGAGGTGATAAGTTCCCGAAGGCCAAATATAAAAATCTATAACAATAGGTAATCTTCTAACTAGATTTTATGATTCAAATTTCAAATTGTATGCTAGTTGTAGGCTTCATGATTTGGATAATTTTATTGCATGTATAACTACAGAAAACATAGATCCAAAGAATTAGGGTTATAAGTTCACCATAGGAGTGTTATAGTACTTAAAACCCAACAGTGGTATCAGAGCCATGGGTAGTTTTCTGTTATATAGATGCATTGGCTATTTGTTTAAAGCTGAAAAAATTGAAACATTGTTGTCTGAAGAGGGGACTCGATGAGTTTTATGATCTGACTCGATGAGTCTAGCACAAATCAAACGAAATCGACAAGTCCAGTATCTGACTCGATGAGTTGGATAGGATGTTTGTAGTTTTTTGGGTTTTTTTGGCCAGAATTGGATTTGGATCATTACCTTAAATTGTTTTGTATCTTAAAATATGTTTTTTTTATCTGGTAATGATTATCCCATCCAATTAAAAGAGAATTGTCAAATTTTAAGATAATTGGTAGTTTATATGATATACCAAATATTTGTATTATTTGATTTGAAGTTTTCTTGTGTGACAACCCGAAATTTCTATCTTATACAAACCATACATTTCAATCTAGTCAAACTTACTTCTGCTAACTTTTAGCACATTTGGTGTCCGTTTGAGCATTATGAGCTTTAATACATCATAGAATTGACTGAATGAATGGGTCAGTTGAACTTGTAACCTGTCAAACAAACCTTGGACCATCAAAAGAGGAGTTCATGGCCAAACACTTGGGTTTACGGCAGTAACGCCAAGTGGCCGTGAAACCCTTGTATAAAGGTGACACTTAGCAATTTTTCCCTTCATTCTTCACTTCTAAGCTAGAGAACTCGAGTTTCTCTCCCAAGGATCTTCAAGACTTCCTTTCAATCTTCACAAATGTAAGCAAACGCTTCCATCTTTGTGTTGATTACATCACTTCTACTTGATTCATCTTTGAATCCACCCACATTTCCATCTTTTCTTCTTAGATCTTCAAGATCCTCAAGAACACCAAGAACACTTGTGTATTTTGGGCCGAAAACTCCCCTTTTTAGCCTTCAAAATATAAGTCCTTAACCCCTTTAAATGTTTATAAGTTAGTATAATGAGTTAGGGGCTTGAAAACATCAAGAATCAATCAACCAAGGTAGTTTACGGCCAAGGAAATCTCCCTTGGCCGTAAACTCTAATAGAGGGTGCAAAGTTGCCCTACATTCCTTCCTAAGGCTTGGAACTTCGCCTAGAACACCTTCCCTTTGAGCTTAGGACCTTAAACATCAATTTCGTACAAGACACCATGGGGTTACGGTCGTAAACCCATAAGGGCCGCAAACCCTAGGATGTAAACTCATGGAGAGTTTACTCTTGGACCGTAAACTCCAATACACACCCATACAACCCTTAGATGCAACCTATGATCTTATAACACTTGAATCAAAGTGTTTTCCATGTTCTAGGGAGTCTTTACTTACTTAATTAGTGTTATAATCACTAATTAGATACATACATATATATATATATATATATATATATATATATATATATGAGTGTGTGTGTGTGTGTCTTTATATGTTAAATAGGATTACTATGTGTGTTAAAGTCTTCACTTGACACCTAGCACCTTATCCAACACTTTCATCCAAACCACTCACTACATGTGAGTTTATACCCCTTAATCAACCTTTTAAATGATTTTAAATACTTTTATTGGGGGGATACAAGTTGAATATCATAGTTATTATATCAATCACATGTGATTAATAACTATCAAACATATGGATTTACTATACTTTCAAACTGTTTTACCAGACAAATGACTTCAAACTTCTTATCAAAATATTTTACATGTTAGAATTTTTATCAAATTCACTTTTATGTATAAAACCTTTCTGTTACAACTCTCAAACTTATATATTGTTAAAACCATGTCTAATAGCTATATAGTTTTACAAATAAGGATTGAATACATTCAGTCATACAAACGATTCTTCTAGTAAGCTATAATAGGTATAGTTTAGGGTTATACTACTCATTACTTCTAGTTCGTTGAAGCATAGAAAGAGTTAGTTCATTCACGAGTCAATACTTACTATGATGAGAAACTGTACAACTATACTATGATGAGAAACTATACAACGATACTATTATGACAAACTATACAACAATACTATTATGAGAAACTATACAACGATACTATTATGAGAAACTATACAACGATACTATGATGAGAAACACTACATTCACTACACTAGTACATACATTACATATATAAGTATACTATAACATAAATGTGAACCACTGTTTCGGGGCATGTCTTCATTGCCATGGCCCGATTTGTAGCCAGAATCTCTTGGAGGGAGAGAGTGAGTTTTTGTATAGGTCTATACTGGAGTGACTATCCTACACCTTGCTGCTAGCTACAGTGGGACCTGCAGTTCTACGGTTGCCAAATGTCATTACTTTCGACGTCTTTCATCGTCGTGTTTATAGTCGATAGCATGGTACAATTAATCACATAATACCTGGATATAAATTCGGTTTAAGGTAGTTAGTACAACAGTAGTTATTATAATACAACACTACAATACAACATTAATTTCCCCTTTTCATTCACTTTGTGATCACTTCACTTAAACGATAATGTATAAACTATATTTCGATAATGATAGTTACACTTGGGAAAATTATACACTTTTACAAGAAACAAACATACAGAACAGTCGTGCCTTAGTAGAAGGCTACTTTTAGTAGAAAATATAGGATTTTCTAGGAGTTACAAACATTCACATACTTTTACTACAAACGTTGACTAACTCATACTTCAAACGTTGTTCCAAACATTTTGATACAAACAATGAGACTAAAATACTTATGAACTCACCTGCTTTAAAGCTGATAAACTCTTTCAAAATAACTTGTATTCTCAGGTCATCAGTACACAGGTACTAATGCCAGCTTTTGAGAAGACGGAGTGCATTGAAGACTCATCTTATATTTTGATTTACATTTTTGGTGTCATATAAACTATACATAACACACTTGTATTAAATTATATTATGAATGCAATGGATGATGTTGTTTACTTGTTTACTATTATGCTATGTTGTTATACTATACATGACGTCCTTCACCTCCAAACATTTCCGCCGTTCCGGTTTTGGGGTGTGAAAGATTGGTATCAGAGCATTTTTTATAGTGAATTGATTATATCAACCCATAAAATATATACAAACTATAAACACAACGGGATTAAAATACTCTGACCAAGAGTTTATACCTTTTTGAAAAGTAAAATATTTAACTAAGTATACATACCTACATTCATACTAAAATCTGTGTCACTAGGACAGAACAAAAGTATTACGATTGTTGAGCAACACAATTAGGCTTAGAGACATATATTTAAATCTGGGAGGATATATCCTGATCAACTATATTTTCTGAGGAGTGACTATAATGTGCCTAAGAATGATTGTGGTGTTGCAACAAGTCTAAAAGCTTACCAACACTACTACAATGATAACATTAGAGAAAAACATAATCTTAAAATACTATAGGAGTATTTTATGTTACTATACTTACTTATCTGAGAACTAAAAAGGTCTTTACTAGTAGGTCAATAGTTTCTAAGTGGATACACTAAGGTTATATGAGTTTAAGGTGTCATAGACTTAGAATTTGTAATCTTTCCTTTACTTCCTGTTCCTTGTTTGGTTGTGGATTTGGAGTTAGGGTTACTTATTTGAAGGTCTATCCTACTTTGATTTCATATAACCGGTACACACTATGCAAGTATTGATATAACTGGTAAAAATCGTCTTATAATTATCTTAAGTAGTACGTATATTTATATTAGTGTCTCATATCCCTTTTCTCGCGTAGATATCATGGATGGATTCCATCTTCACGGCGACCCGTACTTCCCAAAAAAAAGGCAATGCTGGATGGCTTGAAGACGAGCCAGAAAATGAGTATCCAATACTTTTGGATGATCACCATGAGGAAGGCTTTTCTGATGGTTCTGACTCCGAGCTAGAAGTTAATAACCTACCCCCTGCATGTAACGACCCAAATTTCAAGGCCAAAAATTTCTTTTTTGAATTAACGCATTTAATAAACATTTTACCAAAGCCTTGTCAATAAAACATTCCATTACAAAATCATAATGTTGTATTTCAAACCATAACATCATAAGTATTGAAAATCAGAGTACAGTCCCAAAAACTTCTTGCGGAAACATGTGTGTGTATGATGTGCTACTACACCGCCCGCTCCATCCCCATCGACGACGAGGTACCTGAAACCAAAACCAAAACTGTAAGCACAACGCTTAGTGAGTTCCCCAATCATACCACATACCATACAATATCTTCGGTGTCTTTCTACCGGTAACCTTCAACGATATCTTTCAACCGGTAACCATCATCGGTATCTTTCAACCGGTAATCAACATCGGTATCTTTCAACCAGTAATTGTGGACTATTTCACCCCTACCACTAGCATACAATCAACAGATATAAGCATATAGTCAGGCATATCCGGGTACTGACTTACCCGTGGGTCCTAAGGACGACTGTTAGGGAAACTAATCCCTACCATACACATAACATAAACCCAGATAAACCTCATAACCAATACATAACCAGACCAAGATAATTATCACAAAGACCGTTATCTTCTAAATACCCCTTTTTGGTGGGCTGACATTGTGGCCTTAGACCCACCCTTACTGGAAGGTAACTCACCTCAATTTCGTGCAATGTCTAAACTAGCCTCGGCACACAAGTCGACTCCCTACGAATCCTCGATTCCAACATGACAACCTTCAAGTCAACACACATCACATACAACCCTAAATAGGGTCAGTCCATGTTAAGTCAAAAGTCAACATTGGTCAAAGTCAACATTCAGTTGACCTGACTCGCGGAGTTGGCCTACCAACTCGTTGAGTCCATGCTTCTCTAATCCCACACAAAACACCGACTCCCCTCGTCCAGTCAAGCAAAACTCGACGGGTTCTCCTTCAATCCTAACATCGAGACCATCTTCATCCGACTCGCCGAGTTCTTTCTTGAACTTGCCAAGTTCATCTTCAACTTATGAACTTGTCCAGTCTATGACTCGCCAAGTTGTATGAACAACTCATCGAATCCATCTTCAAAGATTGGGAGATTGCTATAGACTCGCCAAGTCCACTCATACCACTCGCCGAGTCCCATGACTTCCAGGTCCCTTTCGCATCTAAACCCTCAAGGGACTTTCTTCCTTACACTTACCCATTCACAAGGGGGGGGGGGGGGTTGGAGCACAATGGTCACCGAATCGTCGAGTGCCAAGAGCAACACGCCGAGTCCATCCATGACCAACTCCATACAGTCGATTTAAATGAGGCCTAACACACCAAAACCATAAATCTAGCCTCCTAATGTCCATTTTATACGTAAAGTTCCAAACTTGATGCACTTGCATGGGGTTTTTAGCTCAAAAATCCATATAAAGTTTCCTACAATGTGCATTGGGCTCTCATGGCCCTAAAGTTGGCACCTTTATGCCATGAGACCCTTCTTAAGGCCCAGATCTGAAGGCTAGAGTCCACAAAACAACCTTTAAATCCGGAAATGGCTTGAAAGCCCTAAATGCACCCAAGATCTACAATCTAAAGATGAACAACCAAATGGCAGACCAAAGCAGGGGCATTTTACCTTGATTAAGCTGAAGATGGAATGAGATTTTTGGATTCACAAGCCCCAAGTCGAATACTCAAGCTCCTTTTCTTCCTTCCAAGCTTCACAAGTCAACAAAAGCACCAAAATGGCCTTAACACACTGTCACAACTAGCATTTTGCTAGGAAATTCTACTCTTATACAATCATTCACCTAGTGTAATAACTTGTACTCTAAGTGAATACTCTACTTCATACTCATTCAAATACATCTCATACGTTCAACTAAGGGTTGGAAACCCTAGAAATTCATGTTCAAATTCGTTATGGACTATGAATTCTTTATTGGACCTTATTGGGCCGATAATTTCTCCCTTTGATCTACATTGGGCCATGAACACACTTAAGGGCCCAATGGGCCGAATTTTTTTTTTTTTTGAGCTTCATAACTTCAAACCAAGTCAAGAAAGGAGCCCAAAACCATTCTATCATTTTGTCAAGCCCATTCTCGGCCCAACTTATAAAAAAAATGAATAAATCTAACTAATTCATACAAAGACACCTCATTATGCACTATAGGATCTCTAGGCACATTACCCACCATGTAACAATAAATCCCATGCTTCCATGCTACCACACTTCTACATAATCTCCTTCTTTCCCTATTCTTCATACTCTCGGCCACCACCACCATCATTTAACTTTCAAAGATCTCTTCCATTTTACTCTCAAACTCAGGGAAATTTACTCACCTTTTTCCCTTCGAAATTTCGAGTAATACAAGTGTGAATCAAGAGGATCATTGCAAGTTTTTCTCTAACTTGGTAAGTTATTGTCAAACAAAAGTATCTTCTTTCATCTTAACATGAAAAACTCCTTCTCACTTGGTTTTATTCCATGATCACACCTTAGAAGCTTCATAAACTCGAGATCCACAACAAAGGTGTGCTAAGACCCAAAAATCTCTTCATTTAGTCATCAAAATCCGAAATCTTCAAACAAGGTGATCTTCATACCCCCTATTTTTCAGTTTTTCTATGTTTAGTGGGGGGAGAATACAAGCAAATGTGTAGATCTATGAGTATATGTATGCTTTGTGTGATTTCTATGTTTATTTACATGTTCTTAAGTGATTATGGTGTTGGATCTAGTAAAAAAGAACTCAAAACCGAGATCTACATTATGTTGAATGAAATAAGTATAAATTACATTATTTCATACAAATCAACTCTAGAAAAATAACCAAGTTGGTTAATATGGACTTCTTTGGGCTAAAATTCCATCTTTGGACATTAAATGTTAAAAATATAAAGTTAAAGGGGCCAAAATGACAAAATACAAATTCTGATGATTGAGATGAGACAAAACAGTTTCAAGAATGTATTTTCTGGAAATTTACACTTTTGAAGGATTAAAATGTGAATTTTTAAGCATAATGGGCCAAAAATGAACTTTTCGGCCCAATAAAGCCCAAATTGCGAGATTTTCAAATTAGAGGGGCTGAAACTGTACTTTTCTGTAAAACAGGGGACTACTAGTACTCCAAGTCCTTTACAAGGGTCAAAAATACTTTTCATATTTAAAAGGGACCAAAGATGCAAAAAATTTCTATTTTGGGCCAAAAGTGTAAAGATTGCGAAAATAAAGGTTTCAGCCGAGAAAACTTCATTTTGAGGCACTAAAACTGTTTTTCAAATAACTTTGAGCTGAAAAATACCTTTTCTACAAGTTTTGATACTAAAGTGTCAAGAAAAATGGTTTAAGGACTAAAATAGAAATTCTTTTATACAAAGGGTCAAAAGTGTAAATTTATCCAAAAGAAAAGGGTTGCAGAAAGTAAATTTCTAATGTTTTAAACAATAAACCCGACATGATGAAATACTAGTACCTCGACTATCGGTGAAATATAATACAACTTCAACACCAAAATCGTTATCGAACGAATTGATTCGGTCTCGAATCAATAACGAATCAAAAATCTATACACGACAATACTACAATACACACGCTGAAATTACGGAAAGTCAATGCACACGCGGGAATTCACCAGACGTCGTTACACCATCTTTGGGCCCGAAAGTTTCAAATCGTGTTTGTTGGGCTTAGCTAGCCCAATGACATGATCTTTAGGCCCGAAGGAAACTCGCTTACATGTTGTTGGGTCTTATATGACCTAAATCCATGTAAAAGGACTTTCACTAGCTTTTGTGCTATTGGACCCCAAGGGTCTTTTGGTACTGGTAGCAAAGTCGAGAATTCACCAATGCGATTCGGGCCAAGGGCCTTTCGCATTCACGATAGCCTTGAACGACTTATGGAAATAGCGGGGGCTTCGCACCCTCTTTTCTCCTCGGTTATGGGGCTATGAGAAGTTAGGGTGGTTGGATTAAGTGAATAGTACAGACGACGCCTAAGGGATCGTTTGTATAGTTGTAAACTAGTCGTTTTCATTAATGCGTGTTTATAACAAATCACAACCCATAATTAATCCAATGTCACCTGGACTTATCGAATACACACATCACAACGGTATAACAAAATATAAAATGCGTAATTCAAAGTATTAGGAAAACATCGGGTTTTCCTAGGGTTTTCAATTCATACACCTACAAGATGCATACCAGGTCTAAATTTTTTTTTACATTTATTGAAACAAACAAGCATACTTACGGATCTTCACACTTTTTACACGATACTCTTTTCAGAAAATATCGGATTTTCTGGTGGTTTTTCAAAACAATACAAAACATTATATTTCAAACATTACTTATGAACTCACCAACATTTCATATGTTGACGTTTTTCAAAATACTTGTATTCTCAGGTAACAGGTAAATCGAAGGGAAAAATGTACTCAGTGATGTCTTGTTGTTTGTTTAACTAGTATCGAACAATCTACCTTTTGGGAATGTAATGTTATGAAACAATGTACTAAATCTAAACACTACCAGTTGTACTATTTCAATGCATGGTGATGAATGATGTTATGTTTCATGTATATTCACTGTGATAGTATTCAATTGAGTCACAACAGCCCTCGGACGTTTCCGCCGTCTGGTTCGAGGGTGTGACACACACACACACACAAATGGCTAGGTTTTCGATATGCAGCTCTAGGGGAGTGTTAGAGACAAGGGAGGCTGAGTTAAGGCGTTTATATAGGGTGCAAACCCTCTTATTAGGGTTTTTGTCCAGACAGCACGGACTCGTCGAGTCCGGTCTCTGACTCGCCGAGTGAGCCACTTAACTCCCGTGTCCAAGTCGTTTCTACTCGACGAGTTGGGCCTCCAACTCACCGAGTTCCAGGCCAAAATGCCAAATACTTAATTAAAAAAACACGTACCAGGAACCAGGTGTTACAAGTCTCCCCCACTTATTTTAGACTTCGTCCTCAAAGTCTGCCGCTTGTTCCTGGAAAAGCTCTGGGTAAACCTCCATCATCTCATCCACCGGCTCCCAAGTCCACTCCGAGCCCTTTCGGTGCTGCCACTGCACCTTTACCAGCTCCACTCTCTTGTTCCTCAGATCCTTTGACTTCTTATCATGGATTGCCACTGGCCGCTCGATATAGTTCAGGCTGTCATCAACCTGAATGTCCTCTCTGTCGAATCGTCCACCAAACATTTCCACAACTAGGAGACGTGAAAGGTGCTATGAATCTGACTGAGTTTGGTTGGCAGATCCAGCCTATATGCCACCTTGCCCACTCGGGCTACAACCTTGAAAGGTCCAATATACCTAGGGCCCAACTTGCCCCTCTTCGTGAATCGAATGACACCCTTCCAAGGTGACACCTTTAGGAGGACCATATCCCCAACCTGGAATTCTAAGTCGGATCGGCGCATGTCGGCATATCTTTACTGCCGACTCTGAGCAGTCTGAAGCCTGCTCCGGATCTGCTGAATCCTCTCCGTAGTCTTGAGTACCACTTCGGTACTCCCCATAACCCTCTGACCAACCTCACCCCAATATATCGGGGTCCTGCACTTCCTCCCGTACAACATCTCGAAGGGAGGATGGTCAATACTCGCGTGATAGTTGTTGTTGTACGAGAACTCAACCAAAGGAAGGTAAGTATCCTAACTACCTCTGAAGTCTAAGACACACGCCCGCAACATATCCTCCAACGTCCAGGTGGTCCGCTAACTTTGTCCATCAGTCTGCAGGTGAAAGGCGGTGCTAAAATGCAGACGAGTACCCAACTCGTCATGAAACTTCCTCCAAAACCTGGAAGTGAACCGCACATCCCTGTCTGAAATCACAGAAACTGGCACACCGTGCCGCGCCACCACCTCCCAGATATAAATGTCGGCCAACTTTTCGGCCGAAATACTCTCCTGAATCGGGATAAAATGGCGCTCTTGGTCAAGCGATCGACGATGACCCATCGAATCCACTCCCCGCGCGGTCCTGGGAAGCTTAGTGATAAAATCCATCGTCATGTCTTCCCATTTCCACAGCGGAATATCCAACGGCTGCATCTTGTCGTGAGGTCTCTGATGCCCAGCCTTGACCTTCCTGCAGGTTAAGCACCGCTCTACGTACCATGCCACATCCCGCTTCATGCAGGGCCACCAATAGTCCAGAGGAAGATCGATATACATCTTCGTTGCCCTGGGGTGAATGGAGAATCGAGATTTCTGTGCCTCCTCCATCAATACCTGGCGCACACCCCCATGATACGGGACCCAAAGGAGGAAACATGACCCATAGTTCGCTCGCTCTTCCGGTGTTCCTCTTTCATGGCCTCATACTGGGCCTCTCGAATCCACTCCAACAGCGGAGTCACCACCGTCGTGCTCAGGCAGATATCCCTGATCAGCACTGCCTTGGGCTAAGCGCGTCGGTCACCACGTTGGCCTTACCCGGGTGATAAAGGATCTCAAAATCATAATCCTTCACCACGTCCATCCATCGACACTGCCTCATGTTTAGATTCGACTGATCCATGAGGTACCTCAAACTCTTATAGTCCGTGTAGATAGTACAACGAACCCCATAGAGGTAATGACGCCAAATCTTGAGGGCGAAAACAACAGCCCCCAACTCCAAATCATGTGTCGGGTAGTTCGCCTCGTGACGCTTCAGCTGCCTCGACACGTAGATGACGACATGCCCTCTCTGCATTAGAACTGCGCCCAAACCTGAGATGGACGCATCACAATACACAACAAAATCCTCCATGCGCTATGGCAGGGCTAAGATTGGCGCCTCGCACAATCTCTGTCTCAGATTCTCGAATGCGGCCTACTTCTCAGGCCCCCAACGAAAGACCACGACTTTCCTTGTTAGCCTGCTCAGGGGTATGGCTATCTAGGAGAAATCCTGGATGATTCGCCGATAGTAGCCGGCTAATCCTAGGAAACTCTGAATCTCGGATGGAGACTTCGGAACCTCCCATCTCATCACGGCCTCTACTTTGGCCGGGTCCACTGAAATCCCATTCTGGTTGACGAGGTGCCCAAGGAACTGCACCTCGCGCAACTAGAAGTCACACTTGGAGAACTTATCATACAAGTTCTCCCTCCTCAAAGTCTCCAGAACCTCCCGCATATGCTCCTCGTGCTCCTCCTGCGTCTTGGAGTAAACCAAGATGTCATCAATAAACACTATCACAGACCAGTCTAACATCGGTCTACACACGCGGTTCATGAGGTCTATGAACGTGGCAGGAGCATTGGTGAGCCCGAAGGGCATCACCACAAACTCGTAGTGGCCATAGCGCATCCGAAACACAGTCTTCTATATATCCTCCTCTCTGACCCTCATCTGATGGTATCCGGAACGCAAATCAATCTTGGAGAGCCAAGATGCTCCCTGTAGCTGTTCAAAGAGGTCATCAATCCTCGGAAGTGGGTAACGGTTCTTCACCGTTACCTTGTTCAGCTCCCGGTAATCTATACACATCCGATGCGACCCGTCCTTCTTCTTCACAAATAGAATCGGAGCTCCCCAGGGAGAACTACTCAGTCTAATGAATCCCTTGTCTAACAGCTCTTGCAGTTGTGTAGACAACTCCTGCATCTCAGGAGGAGCCAACCGATACAATTCCTTGGCTATCGGAGCCGCACCAGGGACTAGGTCGATCCTGAATTCCACCTGCCTCTCCGGAGGTATCCCAAGCAACTCCTCGGAGAATATGTCCGTAAACTCACGCACCACGGGCACATCGCCCACCGTTGCCTTACCCGCCTCCCGTGTGTCCATGACATAGGCGACATATCCTATGCAACCCTGCTGAAGGTAACGCCTAGCTCTTGCTGCTGAACATACCGCTGGTCCTCGCTGCAGCCTCTCGCCCTGAACTACCAACTCTCCCCCACTTAGGGTTCTAATACGAACCAGCTGATGCGCGCAATCTATCACCGCCCCATTGGGGCTCAACCAATCCATGCCTATAATCACCTTGTTCCCCTCAACGGAATAGGAACCAGGTCTACCAGGTAACTGTCCTCAAACAGCCTCAATACACAGTCCCGATAGACCTCCGATGCTTGTACCGACCGGTCGTATGCAATCTCGACCTCTAGAGGGCAATCCAACACGCCCGAAGACTCTAGAAACTTCTTGCTAAGTGCAAGAGAGACAAATGATTTAGTGGCACCCGAATCAAACAACACCTGAACTGGGATCCCGTTCACATGGAATGATCCTAACCAAGGCACATGATTTATCAAATCGCAGTGATTCACTATAAAAGCATAAGGATAAGAAATAATACTCGTCACCACTTCTGTTGCAGCGTGTGCCTCCTCGGCTGTCAGCTGAAATGCTCGGCTCCGAACCACTGCAGCCTCCATCTTGACCTTCTGGCCATCCACAACCCGACCTGTCGCTGGAGTCGGCACCACTGTCGGTGCTGCTGCTGCTGCCAATCTAGGGCAATTGGCCTTTTTATGGCCCTTCTGATTGCAATGAAAACAAATCAGGTCTGACACCTGTATCGTCGGAGTAGGGGCAGTACAATCCCTTCCAAAATGCCCAACCTTGCCACACTTATAGCAGCCTGAACCCGACCCACTGCGACAAGCTCCCTCGTGTGACCGACCGTATTTCCCATAGTGGTCCCGCCCTGACTGGCCTTTCAACCTACCATCGGATCCCTTGGGCTTCTTCCCCGAAGCCCCCGCCGTCTGCCCCTCCTCTGCCTTCCTCTTCCGGATGAGCTCCAGATCAATCTCCCTCTTCCTAGCCCTAGCAATCATGGAATCCAGGGTAGGGCAAGCTGAAAAACTGACATGCTCCCGAATTTCAGCTCGTAGCATGTCATGGTAGCGGGTCCTCTTCATGTCCTCATCACCCGCATACTGGGGCACCAACAAAGCCCTCTCCCGGAACTTGGCGGTGATCTCCGCCACAGTCTCTGTAGTCTGTCTCATATCCAAGAATTCCCTGGCCAACTGCTGAAGCTCCATAGCTGGTGCAAACTCTGCTCTGAACCGGGTCACAAAATCCGACCATGTCATAGCCTCAACAGCCGAGGCTCCCATAGAGTCACCAACCAACTCCCGCCAATACCTAGCCTGGTCCCTCAAACACCCTGCTACAAATCGTACCTTCGACCTCTCTGGGCAGAAGCTGGTCAGCTATGCAGACTTAATGTCTGCAATCCATCGTCTAAAAGCAATGGGGTCCTTCACCCCGTGGAAATCTGGCGCGCCACTCCCTCTGAAGTCCTTAAAGGACAGTGTGCGTGGTCTTGACTGGCTGGTCGCCATGTCACTCCGGAACACCCTGAGACGATCCTCCATTAGCTTAATGATCCCCTCCTTGATCGACCCGAAGATAACCAGCGTCGCATCAAGGATACCCCTCGTGATCTCGGACGCAATGAACTCGCATAACCCATCATCCACATGCTCGGATTCTGCTCCCAAGCCCAATCCTAACCCGGGTCCTGAACCTCCTGCTCCATGTCGCGTGACCACCATTCTGAAACAATAAACATACGAATGTCACGGTCACATATACTTTCTAGAGGTCACACCCACTTCCAAGTTTCCCGGTTCCATCTAGGCCCTCCTTGGTTCGAGTACGGATCCTCTGCTTTCAGTAGTACGGGCCCATAATACCTTCCACATCTATCTGTACTTTCCTCAAGAGTTGCTTCGACTTCACCAAGTCCCTTTTTAGCAATACCCTTTCCACTGACCTCATCGTAGGATTCCCTAGGGCACTCTCCGACTTACTCTTTGCCATCAGCTACACTAGGAGTCCCTACCACCTCCCCCCTAACTAGCTTGCAGACACTGTTACATATCCACTCCTTAGTTAGTTGAAGTTGGTCAGAACCCCCATAACACAAAGCAAGCAGCATTCGTGCTTTGAGTAACCAAACCAGACATAACCTACACAGGCCATCCTACTGCTGACTAAACAGTCCTAGCATACAGCTCATACATTAGGCACATAAAGCATCCTTCCTAGATCCTTAGCCCTAACTAGCATGCAATTCTCAGAATCATATATCAGGCACATAACGCATCCTCCTAGATCCTTAGTCCTATTCTAGCATGAAGTTCTATGAATCAAAACCGTATAACATAACATAACAAGTGTGGGAATCTTGGGGAAGACTTACTTGAGCCCGGCCAGTCGCACACATCACACATTTTGTTTTTCTTCAAATTTCTCAGTTTAGACATTAGAAAACCATTTTTCCTTGAAAGATCCTTTAGTCCCTCAGTTTGAGTCCAGACACCCCCGAGGGTGTGTCCGAATCCCTCAAACCAGGGCTCTGATACCAACTTGTAACGACCCAAATTTCAAGGCCAAAAATTTCTTTTTTGAATTAACGCATTTTATAAACATTTTACCAAAGCCTTGTGAATAAAACACTCCATTACCAAAATCATAATGTTGTATTTCAAACCATAACATCATAAGTATTGAAAATTAGAGTACAGTCCCGAAAACTTCTTGCGGAAATATGTGTGTGTGTGTGATGTGCTGCTACACCGCCGGCTCCTTCCCCTTCGACGAAGAGGTACCTGAAACCAAAACCAAAACTGTAAGCACAACGCTTAGTGAGTTCCCCAATCATACCACATACCATACAATATCTTCGGTGTCTTTCTACCGGTAACCTTCAACGATATCTTTCAACCGGTAACCATCATCGGTATCTTTCAACCGGTAATCAACATCGGTATCTTTCAACCGATAACTGGGGACTATTTCACCCCTACCACTAGCATTCAATAACCAAATATAAGCATACAGTCAGGCATATCCGGGTATTGACCAACCCTTGCGTCCTAAGGACCACTGTCAGGGAAACTAATCCCTTCCATACACATAACATAAACCCAGATAAACCTCATAACCAATACATAACCAGACCAAGATAATTATCACAAAGACCGTTATCTTCTAAATACCCCTTTTTGGTGGGCCGACATTGTGGCCTTAGACCCACCCCTACTGGAAGGTAACTCACCTCAATGTCGTGTAGTGTCTGAACTAGCCTCGGCACACAAGTCGACTCCCTACGACTCCTCGATTCCTACACGACAACCTTCAAGTCAACACACATCACATACAAACCTAAACAGGGTCAGTCCAAGTTCAGTCAAAGTCAACATTGGTCAAAGTCAACATTCAGTTGACCTGACTCGCCGAGTTGGCCTACCAACTCGTCGAGTCCATGGTTCTCTAATCCCACACAAAACCCCGGCTCCACTCGTCGAGTCTAGCAAAACTCGACGGGTTCTCCTTCAATCATAACATCGAGACCATCTTCATCCGACTCGCCGAGTTCCTTCTTGAACTCGCCGAGTTCATCTTCAACTTATGAACTTGTCCAATCTATGACTTGCTGAGTTATATGAACAACTCGTCGAGTCCATCTTCAAAGATTGGGAGATTGCTACTCATACCACTCGTCGAGTCCCATGACTTCCAGGTCCCTTTTCGCATCTAAACTCACAAGGGACTTTCTTCCTTACACTTACCCATTCACAAAAAGGGGGGGGGGGGTTTGGTGCATAATGGTCACCTACTCGTCGAGTGCCAAGAGCAACTCGCCGACTCCAACCTTGACCAACTCCATGAAGTCAATTTAAATGAGGCCTAACACACCAAAACCATAGATCTAGCCTCCTAATGTCCATTTTATATGTAAACTTCCAAACTTGATGCACATGTATGGGGTTTTTAGCTCAAAAATCCATGTAAAGTTTCTTGCAATGTGCATGGGGCTCTCATGGCCCTAAATTTGGCACCTTTATGCCATGAGACCCTTCTTAAGGCCCAGATCTGAAGGCTAGAGTCCACAAAACAGCCTTTAAATCCGAAAATGGCTTGAAAGCCCTAAATGCACCCAAGATCTGCAATCTAAAGATGAACAACCAATGGAAGACCAAAGCAGGGGCATTTTACCTTGATTAAGCTGAAGACGAAATGAGATTTCTGGATCCACAAGCCTAAATTCGAATACTCAAGCTTCTCTTCTTCCTTCCAAGCTTCCCAAGTCAACAAAAGCACCAAAATGGCCTTAACACACACACAAACGACTAGGGTTTGAGTGTTAGGGACAAGGGATGCTGAGTTAAGGTGTTTATATAGGGTGCAAACCCTCATATTAGGGTTTTTGTCCAGACAGCACGGACTCGTCGAGTCCGGTCTCTGACTTGCCGAGTCAGCCACTGAACTCCCGTGTCCAAGTCGTTTCTACTCGACGAGTTGGACCACCAACTCGCCGAGTTCTAGGCCAAAATGCCAACTACTTAATTAAAAAAATACGTACCAGGAACCAGGTGTGACACTGCGGCTCTGGTCTCGAATCCTAACCCTCGTCAGGCTTTTCAAGACCCGACGCATGCATGGGTGGAATGCTCGGAAACATGGAGCGAAGAGCAAAATCAGCCCATGCCATTCAATGGAGACCGAAGCTTTTATGACCTGAGTAAAGGAGGATCAGCAGACAGAGTCTTGCCAATCCTGGTCCGAAGGGTTGCCCGAAATGAAATCCAGGGCAGGACAGTTCTCCATCGCATCACAGAGGTTGATGCAAATGCAAGAATGCATACCCTTCGCACCATTCATCTTGAAAATGCTCAAGAGAGGTCTACGATAGACCACGAGGTCCTGCTACAAGGACTGGCCGAGACTCGGGCTAATGTCATAGAACTACGGGTTTGCCAGAGAATGTATGAACGCCACCTTCTCGATGTGGAGCGTCAACTGTCAGACCTTAGGGTTCGCCCGAGGAATGTCCGCCACAGTTAGAAGATGTCTAGCACATCTTTTCTTTTGATTAAGGAATAGCCTTTCTTATCTGTTCTCTATGAAGCACTTGTCTGTAAAATATTCCTGTCTTTCAGTACACTATCTACTCTACTAAACTATCAACATTTTCCCTCATGTGGTTTGATGTAAGACCTACTGTTAGGTAATTTTTTCCCGAACTCATTTACATCAGTAATACCAGTAATATTGGTAGTTTCTAACCTATTGTAAAGTCTATACCCTTGTGTTTTCAAACTCTATTGATGTATCTCTATTCAAATCGTACATTGTTTTCTAATGTTTCGGGTATAAAGAAATAGTCCATGGATCACTCTCATCATGCTTTACAATTGATTCTTACTATTATCATCATCTCTATAAACTTTTAGTAAAAGATGGCACCTCACAAACGTCCTACCAAACGCAAGCCGGCAAATCAAACACCACCACCTCCTCCACTAATCGATACGGCATCTCTAAATGCTGTAATAGCTGCGGCTGTGGCAACAACCATGGCTCAAAATCACTCTACGGGTGCTAGCGGAGGTGGAACACCTGTTAATTCTACTCAAGGTGAAATCCTCATGCGCTCAAGAGAGTGCTCCTACAAGGACTTCACTAACTGTAAGCCAAAGTCCTTTAAAGGGACTGGCGGAGTCATTGCCTTCTCACAATGGTTCGAAAAGAAGGAGTCGATCTTTGAGATCTGATCTTGTCCAGTAGTGAGCAAGGTTAAGTTTGTTGCTTGCACCTTCGAGGAAAAAGCCCTGACATGGCGGAATAGCCATGTCAAGTCACTAACTCTAATAGTGGCAAATGATATGGGTTGGGAAACCCTGAAAGACCTCATGATTGAGGAATACTGCCCGAGGGGCGAAATCCAAAAGCTAGAACAGTAACTGTGGAGCCTAACCATGAAGGGCTCCGACATAGTTTCCTATACCGCCAGATTCAGCGAACTGGTGGCTCTATGTCCCAACATGATTCCCACGGAAGGAAAGAAGATAGAGAGCTATATCTGGGGGTTGTTTCCTCTAGTTCAGAGGAATGTATTAGCTTCAAACCCCGCTACTTTCAACAGTGCCAAGCGATTGACACATCGCTCATTGACCATGCGGTCTGTACACCGTCAGCAACAACAACCGTAGCCATCTCAGAACCCTCTAAAGCCGCTGACATCAAGTGGATATTCTGGGATGACAAGAAGAAGCAGAAAGCTGCTAAAAAGCAGAAGGTCGTGGCGGTTCATGCTGTGATAACACCTACCACTGCTGCTCCGATAAGGCAGTACGCAGGAAGTTTGCCTAAGTGCAACAAATGTAACTTCCTCCACAATGATCCCTGATGGGAAATGTAGTGCTCTAACTGCAACAAGAAAGGACACACTGTCCGTTTCTACAAGTCTCCGGCGAGGCCGATCAACCAAGTCCCCGATGATGGTGTGGGTCACGCTTGCTACGGTTGTGGCGAGATGGTCCACTAATAAAGGAACTGCACGAAGGTAGGGAATGCCGGTGGAGTTGGAAGAGTTTTGCCTATAGGCCACAAAGAAGCGGTTGCCGACCCTACACTGGTCACTGGTACATTTCTCCTCGATAACTCTTATGCATGCATACTGTTTGATAGTGGAGTGGAGAGAAGCTTCGTAAATCATTAATTTGCTAGCCTACTTAAACAACAACCAGGCGCACTTAAGGAACCTTTCACTGTGGAAATGGCTAACTGGAAGACTGAGAGCACTAGCAGTATATACAGAGGATGCATACCTTTTCAATTGACCTCATGCCGGTCTCAATCAAAAGTTTCAACGTCATAATCGGCATCGGTTGGTTGAGTCTCCATCGCGATGACATCATGTGCTATGAGAAAGTTGTTCGCCTTAATCTTCCATCTAACGAGACTCTTATTATATATGGCGACAAACTCGGCACGAGTCTTCGTATCATCTCAAGTATTCAAGCACAGAAGTACTTACGTAAGGAATATCGTGCATTCCTTGCTCACGTTGTCGATACGAGCCTAGAAACGAAAGAACTATAGAACATCCCAGTAGTGAGCGAATTTCCCGACATCTTTCCAGAAGAACTACTCGGATTACCTCCGCAACGACAAGTCGAGTTCATAATCAACTTAGTCCTAGGAGCTACCCCAGTAGCCAAATCGCCCTACCGATTTGCACCAGCTGAGATGCAGGAACTATCTGGTCAACTTAACGAACTACTCAGCAAGGGATTTATCAGACCTAGTTTCTCACCCTGGGGAGCACCGGTCTTGTTCGTTAAGAAGAAAGACGGATCGTTTCGTATGTGCATCGACTACAGAGAACTCAACAAACTTACGGTCAAGAATCTTTACCCCCTGCCTCACATAGACGATTTGTTTGACCAACTGCAAGGGGCGAATTACTTTTCCAAGATTGATCTAAGATCCGGATATCACCAGTTACGAGTGCTTGAGGAGGATGTCCCAAAGACAACCTTCCGAACTCGTTACAGACACTACGAGTTTATGGTGATGCCATTCGGATTGACCAATGCGCCCGCAGTATTCATGGACTTAATGAATAGGGTATGTCATCCTTACTTGGATCAGTTCGTCATCGTCTTCATTGACGACATACTAACGTACTCTCAAAGTAGGAGGAACATAGTGATCATCTGCGACATGTCCTAGGAACATTACGATCGAAGAAGCTCTATGCCAAGTTCTGGAAATGTGAATTTTGGATCCGAAGAGTCGAATTCTTAGGAAACGTGGTTAGCGAAGAAGGAATCCACGTGGACCCCTCCAAAATTAAAGCCATTGAGAATTGGTCAGCACCAAAGACGCCTACATAAATTCGTCAATTTCTAGGTCTCGCTGGCTACTACCGCATATTCATATAGAACTTCTCGTAGGTTGCGAAACCTCTTAGAACATTGACCCAGAAAGGCATGGCCTTTGACTGGGAATAGAAGAAGAAAAAGCGTTTCAAACTCTGAAGTGAGCCATATGCACCGCACCGATACTATCCCTCCCCGAAGGGATATAAGACTTCGTAGTTTATTGTGATGCATCCAACCAGGGGTCGGCTGTGTTATGATGCAACGAGGTAAGGTCATCGCCTATGCCTCGAGACAGTTGAAGACACATGAAGTCGACTACACCACACATGATCTTGAGCTAGGAACAGTTGTGTTTGCTCTGAAGATCTGGAGACACTACCTGTACGGAACGAAAAGCACTATCTTTACAGACCACAAGAGTTTACAGCAGATATTCGACCAGAAGGAGCTCAACATGAGACAACGACAGTGGGTCGAGCTACCCAATGACTACGAATGCGAAATTCGTTATCATCCGGGTAAAGCCAACGTATTAGCAAACGCCCTAAGTCGGAAAGAATATTTTAGTCGAAGGGTCAAATCATTGACCGTGACTATCCATTCGCATCTGTCCACACAAATTAAGGAGGCTCAACTCGAAGCCTTGAAAACTGAAAACGTGGTGGGTGAATCCCTTAGAGGAATGGATAAGAAATTGGAAGTCAAGGGTGGCGGAGCCTTATATATCATGGACCGGATCTGGACACTAAAACACGGTGGCTTCATAGACTTGATGATGACCGAGGCGCACAACACTCGATATTCCGTTCACCCAGGTTCGGATAAGATGTATCTGGATCTTAAAAAGTTATACTGGTGGCCTAACATGAAAGCAAAAATTGCTACCTTCATTAGTAAATGCCTTACTTGCGCTAAAGTCAAGGTCGAATACTAGAAACCCTTTGGTTTACTACAACCAGAGATACCAGAATGGAAGTGGGAGCGGATCACTATGGACTTCATAACCAAGTTACCCAAGACAACGGGTGGACTTGATACCATTTAGGTCGTTGTCGATAGATTGACCAAGTCCGCACAGTTCCTGCCTATCAAAGAAACTGACAAGATGGAGAAACTTATAAGAACATACATTAGGGAAATCATACGACTGCATGGTGTTCCTATATCTATTATCTCTGATAGAGATAGTAGATTCACTTCGAGGTTCTGGCAGTCACTACAAAGTTCCCTAGGAACCAGGCTAGACATGAGTACAACCTACCATCCTCAGACCAACGGAAAAAGTGAGAGAACCATTGAACACTAGAAGATATGTTACGAGCTTGCGTGATCAACTTTGGGAAGGCATGGGATACTCATTTACCCCTTGTCGATTTTTCCTACAACAACAGTTACCACATGAGCATCAAGGCTGCTCCATTTGAAGCCCTCTATGGCCGGTAGTGTAGATCCCCTCTGTGTTGGCTGAGGTTGGTGACACCCAATTAGCTAAAGGACGAGTTCCTGACAGCACTCTCACATGTCTGGAGATCATTCAGGAAACGACAGAGAAGATCATTCACATTTGTGAACGATTGAAAGCCTCTAGAGACCGACAGAAAAGCTACGCAGACAAACGAAGGAAACCTTTGGAATTCCTAGTGGGAGACCGCGTTCTTTTGAAGGTGTCACCCTAGAAGGGCTTGATACGCTTCGGAAAGCATGGAAAGCTAAATCCAAGATACATAGGGCCTTTCGAGATTATCGCTAGAATCGGCCCTATAGCTTACAAACTCAACCTACCCCGTGAACTTAGTAACATACATTCTACTTTCCACGTCAAGAACTTGAAAAAGTGTCTATCTGATGAGACTCTTGTAATCCCACTCGACGAGATCGAGATCAACGAGAGCCTCAACTTCGTGAAAGAACCTGTAGAGATCATGGACTGAGAGGTCAAGCAAACGAAACAAAGCCGTATCCTGATAGTGAAGGTTCGCTGGAACGCCAAGCAAGGACCTGAATTCACTTGGGAGCGCAAGGATCAAATGAAACTCAAATATCCTCATCTTTTATCTTAGTTATTTGTAACTAGTTATTGCTTAAACTCTAATTTCGGGACGAAATTCTCTCTAACGGGGGGATGATGTTGTTTGGTTTTGAGCATTCTAACACTCCTATGGTGTACATGCAACCCTATAAACCTTGGATCTATGTTTTCTCTATTATACATGCAAATAAGAACTTTCCAAGGCTTTAATCCTAACTAGCATAATATGAGGCAACTATACTACAAAGACTAGTTAGATGACATACCTTTTGGTGTAGCTTGATGTCTTCAAGCTTTAAGAGCTTAGCCCCAATAGTGTGGAAGCCTCAAGTGGAATCACAAATCACCAAAACACCTTGGAAGACTTTGAGAATAAGAAGACTTTGGTTCTCTCTAGTGAAATCGGCTAGCCCTCTTAGTGTACCCACACTAGTGCCAATTTCACCAACCAAGGACATCTTTATATAGTGTGTAGACTAGGGTTAAACCCATGACCTTTCATTTCATATGATCCATGGGTTAAACACTCCATTGACTATCCATAAAAGCTTCGCCCAACCTATATGAACTTGGCCCATCACACATATATCTAAGAGTCCATATTTAATTAGTTCACTTTGATCATTGAATTAATTCTAAATTAATTCTTGATCAATACTAATTAAATAATATGATTCCATATTAATATATTAGAACTTATAATATATTAATATAATCATAAATATACTATTCTCAAAAGATTATCCATATAAATTGTGCCGGTGAAATGCAACCCAAATGGACCATGCCGAGTCGGGTCAAGCACATACAAAATATAGTTATGGACTTAGACATTAATCCAACAGTATCCCACTTGGATAAGTCTAAAACTATTATTGAGTATGACTTCAATACCTAACTGGCAATCGTAGCTCTTAAAGCCATTGTCGAACTCTGATCTTGTCAACGACCTCTAACCTTTGTCAATGACTTGTCCATTAGATAAGGGATCATATATTCCTCCATTCTAGATACCATATGGACTGAGACATGGATTATAATCATTCTCTCTATCCATTTGTTGTTTCCCGATTTCCGATTCATGACGACTGACTGATTAAACAAATCAAATCAGTCCTAGCTTGGTCAAGCACTCACATGTGTCATCATTAAATCATCGAGGGGCCCACAGATATCGCTTTTATCCTAAAGGTAAAAGGAATGGATAAACTTCGACTCATATGAGTTGTTCTGCTACTTGTTGATTCATACACAAAGGAACGTTTTATAACATTGAGTTACCAATGCATTTTCGTGCAATCAATGTACTATCAAATCATAGTAACCACTCATATCTCTAGGTTTGAAGAATAAAAGATATTATTGTCTCATGATAACTCGTGATAAAATCCATGAAGTGATTCAAATGAGCGCGGGTTGAATCTAATTCTCAGAACTTATGAGCACTCATGAGTGTTGTAGCACAACTTTTTCCAACAACTTGGAACTCGACAAGCCAACCCATGACCATCTTGATTCATATCTACTTCCAACATATGACCAACAGTGGATGGTTTGAATAACTTAGTCATTCCAGAAGAATAACCTAGTTATTATGGATGTCAAAACATGCAAAGTGAAACACAAGAATAAATGAATCTAATATGGTATCAAAACCTATGAATATAAATAACATACTTTCTATTTATCACCATATTGATTACTCATTATTCATTGTTTCGGTTTTATCAACTTTTGTCACACCCCAAAACTGAAACGGCGGAAACGTTCTGGGGTGGATGACGTCATGTCAAGTATCACAACATATATAGTATAGTAATCAAAGTACAACAACCATTGCATTAATAGTAATACTTTTACATCGGTTACATGTTCTAGAAATATCAATTAAAGCAATTACAGAACATAGCATAGATGCAGCTCGGTACTAGACTGTCTTCACAAAAGCTCCTGGGATGTACCTGTCTATCGCTGACCTGAGAATACAAGTAATTTTGAAAGCGAGTATCAGCATTTTTATAAATGCTGGTGAGTTCATAAGTATTTAGTGTCATTTGTGTAAGTAAGCATTTTTATTCAAAATAACTTTATGAAAAGTAGTAGTTTAGAATCAACGGTGTATTAGCGTTCTTTCTAGAAAATCCTATATTTGCTAAATAAAAGCAGTCTTCTACCAAGACTCGACAGAGTTAGGTTTTAAAGAGTAATTTTCCCTTGCATACTATCATTACCAAAATACTGTATTTGACTTTAAAGAAAGTAGGAGAATATCACTAGTAAAAATACTAGGGGGAAATAACATATGCCTCAGCAGAAATACTGATGACTAAGGCAAAAGAAAACATAGACTCCAGGGAAGTATCGAATCAATGATACGCCTGGATCAGTCTAACAAAAGGAAATACAGACCCCATACTGTATCAAATGAATGATACGGCTAGCAAGGTCTAAAACAAAGAAACACAGACCCCAGACAGTATCAAATGAACGATACAGCTAGCAAGGTCTAAAACAAAGAAACACAGACCCCAGACGGTATCAAATGAACAATACAGCTAGCAAGGTCTAAAATAAAGAAACACAGACCCCAGACAGTATCAAATGAATGATACATCTAGCAAGGTCTAAAACATTCGTTCATCCTAAGTGGGTTGTCTCGAATTATAGTGTTGATTCTTGTTACCTTAAGGCCATGAATTATAAGGTAAACATGGAGATACTCGTAACCATACTGATTGACACTAGAGTACTTGACGCCTTGCAAGCGTCGGGATAGATGTAACATTTGTCACCCCTTGGCTTGGTAGGCCAAGGACTGTAGCTAGCAGTCAGGGTGCAGGATTCTTAGTCCCGTATAGATCTATACACACAATGCCCGCTCTCCCTCCAGGAGACTCTAGTTACCAACTTGACGAAAGGGAGATCCGTGTCTTGAAGATGTATCTCGTATTCTGAATTATGTTAGAGGCGCTGGAATAATGATATAGACTCACGAATGAACTGACTCCTTTGGAATTCTCGTACTAGAAAGAGTAAGTAGAACCTCCTAACTATTCCTATAATAGTTACTAGTGTCTCTGATCTAAGAACGTTGACTAGAAGGCTGCCCTTGCTACCCAAGGTAAATGAGCTGGTCGATGTAAACCTTTATGTCTATAAGTGTATACATGATATATAACTAATGTTTAAATGAACTTCGGACGGATATCTGATACCCACCAGACCACATCCCAACGAGGAAAAGGAAATAGGGCGAACTAGCCTTCCTAAGTCTTTTAAACATTATTTATATAACTATACAAGTACGGGCCTGCATTTAACGAAGTAGAAGCATAGAAGCATAGAATAAACTTTGGTAAAACCTTTGAAAACCTTTAAAAATAAGAATTTATGACTTGATATCGTTATCTAAAACAAGCTCTGAAAACCGTTCATAAACACGTCTTGAATATAATTTGATAAAAACAATATATGTAAAGAAAACCTTTGTTTAACACCCTGCTGTAACTTATTTTGAAGTAAAACATACGGCGCGAGAGACAATTTGAGAAAGATTTAAACAAGTAAAGACGTTTTGAAAAACCATCTATAGTATTATACTTGGTAAAACAACTGAAAGTGTGATAAATCCTTGTGCATGCGGGTTATTAATCACATATGATTGATATGATAACTAGCATCTTTTAACTTGTATCCCCCCCCCCATAAAAGCATGTAAAAAATTTTAAAAGGTTAATTCAGGGGTATGAACTCACCTGACGTTGGCGTTTCGGATGAATGGACGGTATAGGATGCTAAGTGTCAAGTGAGGACTTGACCACACACACGAATCCTATTTAACTTGTAATGATACATTTAAGTATCTAATTAGTCATTTAATAAATAATTAAGCAAGTAAGGATGTCTTACTACATAAAAACACTTTGCTACAAGTGCTAGAAGTACCAAGGGTTGCATATAAGGTGTGTATGGACTCACATTGGAGTTTACTCTTCAAATGATGGCCCTTATGGGTGTTTACGGTTTCAAGACCACTTCCCCCATGAGTTTACAGCCGTAAACTCATGGTAGTGGTGTCATGGGATGTTTAAAGGTCTTATCTCACTCATAGAATCATGCTAGAGTCGAATCAAGGGCTAAGAAAGTGATTGGGGCTCAAAATGGACACTTTATGGAGTTTACGGTCCTTGGACCACTCCCTTGGGAGTTTACGGCCGTAAACACATGATTTTACAATCGTAAACTCATGTTATCCATTTCTTTTGTGCTTTGGTGGTTCTAGGCTATGTAGGCAAGGTTCTAGTCACTTATATGAGCATAGGAAGGAGTTAAAGGCACTTAAACACCTTGGAAAGGTGTTTACGGTCTATGAAGGTGTTCTTGGTGAGTTTACTACCTTAAACACATGCGTTTACAGTTTTGGGAGACCTTCCCAAATCGTAAACTCAAGTGTTGCTCATTGGGGCATGTTTTGGTGCATCACACGAAGGATTACAAGGCTCTAGACACTCATGGAAGCTTTTGGAGGTGTTTGAGGGGTAATTTAACACCCAAAAAGGTGTTTATGGTCCTTGAAGATGGGTTTACGGTCCAAGAATGTTCTTAAACCGTAAAATCATGTTTACTCTCCCATTTGTTAAGATTTTGGTGTTCTAAGTCCTTTCATGTAAGCCCCTAAGTCATAACTAAGCTCCATAAGTGGTTTGGAAGGGTTTTTGGGCATTAAAACCCCATTTATGAGTGTTTACGGTCCAAGAGTGTTATTGGACCATAAACTCATGATTTTTCCACTTTTGGGAGTCTTAAACACGAATTTGTAAGTTAAATGAGCTAAACAACAAGTTAGGGTAGATCACTTACTAGTTTGGGGCTTGAAAGAGGTGATTTTGGACCAAACCCGATTTGTATAGAGAGAAAGTAGAGAGAGAGAGAGAGAGAGAGAGAGACTCCTAAGGTGTGAAAAGGGTTGGAATGAAACCCACTCAACCCTTATATAGGGTGGAGTTTATGGCCTGGTTGGGGGTCCACCTGACACCAACCGCGAACGGGGTTTTTCACGACTGCCGTTAAACACGGAAATTTTAAAATTAGACCACCTTATTTTTGGTTTGCTTGACGAATTTTATTTAAAATATTCCAACGGGTTTAATTCCGGTCAAAAATATTTTTGGGATAAATTTGGCTAATTTTTGACGTACTTAATTTCGACATTTAAAGTAACGGAAATTTTTGGGTTGTCACATCATCCCCCCGTTAGAGGGAATTTCGTCCAGAAATTAGAGTTTAGGCAAATAAGTAGGCATGAATGATCGAGTAATGAGATGAGGGCACTTCCTATTCGAATGGTCCTCGTGCTCCCAAGTGAACTCCGGTCTTCGCTTGGCGTTCCAGCGAACCTTCACTAGTGGGATGCGGATTCGTTACGCTTGCTTGATTCCGCGGTAAGCAGTTTCCTACGGGTTTTTCTACGAAGTTAGGGTTCCCAACGATTGTTATTACGACGAGTGGGTTTATACAAGTCACGTTGGACAAATACGTTGTCCATGCTGGAGACACAAATAGACTACGGTGGAATTTATGGAATTCCAAAAGCAGTCGTGGTCTGACAAAGGTTGGACCAATTCTTATAAAGAATATCGAATGGTCCTAAGCTCTCGGAAAGATAGAGCTTTTCAGTTCTTAGAACATAATGCACTTCTATGGTGGGATCATCACTGGCGTGATCGCCATTTTGAAGTTCCAAACGTTCTCTCATACTGGGGGTGTAGTTCTTCGGGTTGGTTCTTAGAATGCTCATGTCGATTTTTGATCCGTGTTTCCTACTGATTGGCTTTTAGAGGTTTTCTGGACCATCGGATGTATTGGCTAAACACTGGCATGTAATTGGTTTCGTGGAATCTATCTCATCTTAGTGCAAAATGGACCTGCACTTATGATTCTTGAGGTGTTTCTAACGGAGACTCTCCAAGTTAATGAGATAGGGCCTTAGAAGACGATGGTTAGAGGGTTTTAGTTTTCTTCGTCATTTAACAGATGCTTTCACAATATGATTCTTAACTTGGAAGGAATCATGCTCTTACTTGCTTCGCTGTTTCATGGATAGTAGCCTATGTTCAGGCTAACTTAGTCCTTAGAGATTTTCTGAAGTGTTGAACTATCTCCAGAGGTGGTTCTACTATTTCTGTGTGAGATAGTATTCTTGGAACACCTAGTAGTCCAATGAATCTCTAAGACATGTCCTATTCTCTAAGGTGTCGGTTTATTCCAATAGCAGAAAGCGCGTGTTCTTGTATAACCCATCGATTAACACCTAGACTGGTGTCAAGTCTATAATATCTTCGGGATCTGGGTTATAAGGCTTAACGTAACCTACTTTCGCACTTTATTTAAGTATTCTTGGCTGTGGAGGTTATCCTGCGGTTCTTGGCATTCTAGGATTCACTTCGGAGAACGCAGTCTATTGTCTACAGGGCGACGGTGACTTCTTCCACTTGAGGAGGCGGAGCGTCCTAGGCACTACTTGTCAGTAACGGGGTGGGCGAAGTGCCTGAGTAGTGCGAGCATCTTTTGCAACTACTCTTCCGGTGGTTATGAGTTTCCTTGATTTAGATTAAGTCTAGAAGTATAGGGTTTTGTCGCTCGGAACTTTTAATTTTCCTCATCCACTCTTCTCAGAGTTCAACCTGTTACAGCTTCCAGGTTTTCTGGGGACTCTACTGAGATGCTTAATTTGTGGGATAAAGTGTGGATGGATGGTCGTAGTCAATGTCCTTGACTCTTACGACTCAGATTTCTTTACCAACTGAGGGTGTTAGCTACTATGTTGGCTTAACCGGGATGACAACAAATTTCGGATTTGTGGTCATTATAGTAGCTCAACCCACAGAGGTTTTCCTAATTCTAGCTCCTATTCTATGGAATAGGATGAAGGGTTTTACTATAAGGTTCGTGGTAGGGCTCATACTTGGCTTAACCACTAATACTTGGTGTATGCAAGCCGTATATAATTGAGGTCGGTAGGATGTTCAGTTGAGTGACTCTACCCCAGACCCACAACCCAACGAGGAACAGGGAGTAGGGAGGAAGCACACATCTTAAATATTTTTGATCACCCTTATGCATATACTCAGTTATAGTAGTCAGTCCCATGAGTTTTATCCTCTTGATTCACGAACCTGATTGTGAGGTGCGAAGGGTCTTTCTGGGGGTTCTACGGAGTAGGTTTCGGGTGGTTATCATCTTCTAGAATGTCTGTAGTGTCTTTCGCTTCGGTTCCTATCTGTCTAAGAAGGGGGTTGGTTAACAACGTGCAATACCCTACTCAGGGGTATTTTGGAAAGTTTTAGATAAGAGCGACGACCGACGGATCGCATTAGGTTTTATTATTAGGTTCGGAAGAACCTTTATTCGCCGAAATGGCTATGGTGAAAGTTCCTTTTACACAGCACTAGGAATTTACACATGGTTGTACTAAGTCAAACCATGATCGATAGAGGCGTCAAAGTTGGCATACATCGACATGAAATAGAATGAGGGTCGATAGGGCCATGTGTCGAACGAGCACACAAGTTCTTGGCATCTCGGGTTTCGTCCCGTCTATCACTATTGCAGACACCTGGACTGGTAGAGTCGACGTGGAACTATAGAGGGTCCTGAGGTTTCAGAATAATGTACTTCTCATGAATGGATTCTCACGAGGCCTTTCTATAATCGCCTAGTATACACTAGTCATGTATAATTAAGGTAGGGAGGACTGTTAACTGAGCGACTCCGCCCTAAATCCACAACCAAACGAGGAACAGGAAATGAGGCAGCATCACTCACTTGAGGTCTATCCATCTTAATTATACATGGACTTAACGTATATACCGAGCCATTATAGATTTACCTGATGAAAATTTGAAATCTTACGACAGTGCTGCGACTTTCATCTTATCGGAAGAGTAATTACATTTAGAATTAGCCTTTTAATGTTTTTGGTTAGTTATCTAGGATTGAGAGATGTACCAAAATCTACCGGGTTCCTTGATGCTTCTCCCTAAGCATTAGAGTTAGACTCCTCATGTGCCCTTGTCGTTTCTTTCAGTTGGGCAATCTCGCTTTAGGTGCCCAATCTCACCACATAGACGGCATACTGGATTGGTCGTCACATTGGTGGTTGATGTAATGAACTCCACCGGGGTTCTGCAGACGCGAGCGGTATGCCCCTTCATGTTGCACCTAGCATAAAAGAGTTCTCGACAAATACCATGATGATGGTAGCTACACTTGCTGCAGTGGGGAAGGTTTCCTAGGTATGGTCTTCTTGAAGTCGGGATGGAAGGGTGGCAGGGGTACTGACTGTCTCAGCTCTTTGCCCTTCGGAAGGTCCTTGAGTCGAGGTACTTCCCTCCTCGTTCTTGAACTTTCTCTTCAGTGGATTTGGTTGAGGTTCTTGGGTGGCTGGGTACACAGAGGTTGGTTGCTGCTGTCCATTACTTGGATCGGGAATCCCGATAGGGCTCTTGCTAACATTGGCATTGTTAGCATTTAGATGAGCCATGACAGCTGCTACGGCTGCCGATACTGCAGCTTGGAACATAGCTTCATCGAATAGGAGAGTCAGTTTCTTGCCAGCGGATTGGTTACGTTTCTTCGGAGTCATGGTTTTCCTACACGGAAAGGAACACAAGCTGATGAGAGATGATGGTTAACCCTGGACGTATCTATCCTTACTATATTAGGCATAAATTTTCCCGCGCCTCGGATTTTGGTTTTCTGAGTGTCGACCTACATCCCTATGATGTATTCCGGGTACTCAAGGTAGGAGTAAGAGTATCGGAAAGACATAAGATGGGGGTCGTTCCTACTAAGTTATCTTTATGCTGGAAAGTTTCACTCTCTGGCTTTGGAAAGATTTGAGTGAAGTTCAGAATGAAATCACAGAAGAAAAGGCTCAATCGAGGTTTTGAGATCTGATCTAATCGTACTACTTGCGACGGGAAAAGGCGATTTACCTAACACATAGTGTGAGTAGTGTAATCACTAACTCACTAAATTGTATTATTTTATGGGTGTATTTGCACGACGAATACGAGGAAAATACACTTCTCGGGTTCCATGTACTGGCTCCCTCTGTCTACCTCTATCCTAGGCTGAGACCGACATTGGTTTTCTTCAGATAGATACCTAGGGTTCTCTCCTCGTGTAGACATACCGAATCTCTACTCCGCCTTAGTTCTGATCCTGACTCTGAGTGTCATCACTTCATGATGGATGACTGGAAATCTCAGAAGTTCAGGCGAATTTCCCACCGGTGTCCCTAAAAATGTATAGGCACTTGGTGGTTTCAGTAGTCTCGTCTTGGTTCATTTATTTCTGAACTGGAAATCTTTTCAATGAACCTCTTTTGGGTCTAAATCAACTCTTCTGTCAAACACTGAAGTGGATAAGGTTTTCTACAGGGTTTGTGCGAGAATGGAAATGTGTAAAGAATCCTAAGTGATTATTAACATTTCACTGAGTGATCCATATCGAGTCCTGCTAAAATTACATAGGTTACACAAATTATATATAACCTAGATCTGATAGGCCTTCGAATATGTGATACTACTCTATATCCACATCCCAACGAGGAAAAGGAAGTAGAGCAAAACCACACATTCTCAGTCTATGGGATCCTTATTATATATAACCTAGGAAGTATACCCTTTGTAATCATAGGTATATCAATAAGGGATCTTTTTAGTTTTTCACACAAGGTTATCTATGGATCCTAAAATACCCCTATGGTATTTTAATTTCTTGTTTGATTCTTAACTTCTGAATATGATTCTGGGATTAATGTGAGTCTTTTACTATTCCAAAATACTCCCATAGTATTTTAAACTTTATGTTTGGCTCTAGCATTCCTATTTGGTAAGTTTCAAACCTGTTGCAACACCACTATCACTCCCAAGCACACGTTCATCGCATCTCGAATAAATGTAGTTGATCAGGGTACATTTATTCCAGCTTACGATTACATAACTGCCCAGGTTTGACGGTAATGTTGAACATCCGAAGAATTTTATTCTTGTTCTTCTTCTGATACTTGCGTTCGAGTGTTTAGATTTTGGATGTTCTTATACTTTGGTAAAATATGGTTATATTTTAAAGTATAATTCTTGGTCAGAGTGTTTTATCCCTATGTATTTATAGGCTGTATATCTTTTATGAATTGATATACTGAGCTCACTACAAACAATGCTCTGATACCAATCTGTCACACCCCAAAACCGGAACGGCGGAAACGTTCTGGGGTGTGACAACTTTATACTAGAATTAAAACACTAGGTGTCCCATGCTCCAAGCATGTACACTATGTTTTCTAAACAATAGCTTTTTCATACACCAAGTATGAACTCTATGTTTGTCTATGATCCTTTTTCTTTGTGAATTAGATCAATTGAACATAATTTCAATGATTCTATTTTCACACTCCCAATTCCTTGTCCTAAATGTAAGAATTCCAAATTCCTATCATTTATCGAAATATGTTTAGATTTTAAACTTATATGCACTGTTCCTCTTGTAATGATTATGCACAATGCCACAAAGGCTTGGCAACAATTATTACAGAGTATCCCAATGGAGAGCAATTCCATGGAAACGATGTCTAAGATTCAAAGCGCATTGCTTTGAACATGCTTCTTGCATTAAGTTTCTTTAACCTTACATAGATTGCTTCCACCTATGAAGACAACTCTATATTCCCATTTTGACTACCACTTCTGAACAAGAGTTGCCTCTTTTCAGACTATGTCAATATGGTCCTTCCAATATTAACAATATACTTCCAACTGTCCTTAAGCAACCAATCTTTGGTAAACCTTAGATTGTCCTCGACAATTGCTTAATCACTTTAGTCATATCCAATTTTAGACATTTTCCTCCTTAATGCCCTAAGGCATTTGGAAAATTTAGAAAGGATAAATATTATAGCACATCTAATCGATCTTGTACCCAAAGTAAATGGGACACGATTTATGATGTTTCACATAAAGAAATGGTTCTAGACTAGTCTTTTGCCATAATAACTTTTTGTTTGCCATATTCTCAAATTTTGACTATGAAAAGGGATGCCGTAATCATAATCGAATTTTTAGAACGCAATATATAGAATTTTTCTTAATCTGAACCAATCCAAAAGGAAATTCATATATATATTCTTGACTAAAGGTGATTAAAATCTCAATATAAGCTCTTTAGAATGATTATAAACTCAATCTAAGCTTTTCATAATTGAAATGAAGTATAATTTCCTCTCCCATAATTATAGCAAAACAACTTTTCAACCCTTGCAACTCCACGAATTGAAACTTTTGTTTTTCTATAATTAACATTGCTAACTTGCAATACTTACCATATTTATCATGCTCCCACTAACATGATGATTATTAGCATAACACTTATGCTTCCACTAGCTTTGACATGTACCCAGAAATCAACTGGACTTGTAGAAATCAATACTTTATTGAATTTCTTACCAAAGTTTAGATTGTTGATACTAGATTGCCTTGATAAGACTTTATCAATATCATACACCTCTCTTAGATAGCTCATAGGTGCGTCTAAACAATTATGAAGAGGGATGTCATAATCATAATGTTTAGACCTTTTGTCATTCCCACAATTGCTATCTACTCAAAATCTAGTTAGTGAAAGAGTTTGCGTACCATCATTTTCAAGAATCAAAGAGAAACCTTATGACACTTAGATTTTATGGTGTAAGTGTTCCTATCCATGTGAATTTGTCAAAACCACAATCATAAGACTAGGTTAGTGACAAATCCTAACTCATATGGATTGAACTTATGCAATCTTAACTTTTTGCCACCTGGCAGCTCAAGGACCTGCCATTGCTTCCAAGTATAGCCAACTTAACTGGAACCGACACAGAAATGTATAGCCAACTTAACTGGAACCGACATAGAAATGTCAACACAATAGGTTATAAACTTCTAGTTGTGTGCTAGTGATGAATTACAGATTTTTATTCTTGATTACTTCTTGAAACCTTATCAGGATCTTTTAGACTCCCACTGTCTCCTTGACCTATAAGACTTTCTTGCCAACTATTCAATAGATAGTGTGGATTCTAATCAAGATAGACACTTAAGACAATTAGCCTTAGTTGGTCTTTATTTTATCCAAAACATCACAACTTACCAATTTCAAATGTACAAGAGTAGAAAACTTTTACTCTTACATTTGACAAGTGTTTTAAACCTTCTTTAAGACATGTCACTCAACTTACAATCTTAGAGTATAACTCTATGAATTGTTTTTGGAACGAAGTACGAATCATCTTCTTGATTTAACCACTTCAACAATTCATAACTCCTCTTCTTAACTATCGTAATGCACTTAGAGGATGAATTGTGATCAAGTCTCAAAACCATTAAGATGATCTTAAAACATGATACTAAAGTACTCTCCCATATTTTTTAGATTTGAGAAACTTTTATCCTTCTGCCTAATTTGATTCTTCTTATTCGTTCTGTCACACATTGAAAAGTTTTCAATGTCTCAGAATTATACTTAAGCTTGTAAGTATACTCATATTTACTAAACCTTAGTAAATCATGACAAATAGTCTTATCCATCTTTTGTGGTGGACTTTTACAAGTGCACAAGAAAGTGTACTTGATCCCTTAGTCATTCTCTTGACTCACATATACATGTAAACAAGGAACTAGTCTTAATTTTCCAAAGTTGAAAGTTCTCATACATCACACTAAACACCTTCTATGATTCCAAGTTTCAGTCCAATTGAAACTTAGATGATGAGAATCTTTCCTTACTTGGTAAATTAAGACACTACCACAAATGAAAGAATCAAATTCATATTTCCACTCTTGCTATTAATGGAATCTTATAAGCAACAAAATTTTTTCACAAATGCCATTGTAAGGATATTTTAAAATAAATAAAATCAAAATTTTTTCCTTTTATTTTAAAAGATTTGCGGAAAAAACTATCCTTACAGTGCAAAAGCACATAAAAACTTTGTTGTTATCTATTCCTAAGCAATATTACATAACTACTAAGTAAAAGCTCCAAATTCTGATCACCGAACCATGCGATCGAAATCCATCTTCGCGATCAGAATCAGCATTTACTTCCTTCTTCACTTTTTATTTGATTCTTAAAACATCAATATGTGACCCAGTCACATCATGTAATAAGAATCTCATAATAGAAATTTAATAGAGTTTGACAATGGACTTTACCTGAAGTAGAGTCAAACATATTGACTTTACCAGCCTGATGATCTTTCAGGTAAATTTGGCAGCTTTGCAACCAATGCCCTTTCCTTTTGGCACTTTAACATACGAACCCTTTGGTAATGGTACATGGGACTATCGCAGACTTAGTCTTTCTCTTTACCATTTGGTCAACGGAGTTGACTATGGCTGATCCTTTTCCATTGGGAAGAGAATGCTTTTTCTGGATTTCCAGTTTCACCATTGTCAATGTCCATAAAGTTTTGGGAAGTCGATCTTCTAATCTAATTTGCTTTACTAGCCTTCCAAATCATTGTTGATTCAGCAGCACCAAGCAAATAGATATGATCATTAAGGGTCTTGTCATAGTCTGTTTCATAGGAGTCCCAAAGGAACTCACTATGTGACTTAGAAAGTGATTCAACCACCAACTTTCTCAAGACTTTGACACCCAACTCTCCCGACTTGTCAATATGTGACTTCATCTCCAAGATGCGACCACACATAGACCTTGCTTGCCAATAGGGTTAGACTGACCTTGAACTTGTGGGATAGGGAGAATAATTGGAGGAGGTGGAGGAAGTGAAGTTCCAAGAGATTTGGGAAGATCATAGATGTCTGAACTAGATATCTTTTTGGGAGATATTCAAGATAGTTAATTTAAATTCGTTAATATAACACCCAATATGAAATATTAAGGCTAGGACCCAACAAACTATTTTATAACTTGGAAGAGGGATGTCGTAATCCAAGCTATAGAATATTTGAAGGTAGGTAAATGACGATTCACCAATTTCCACCATGAAAAACGAAATAAATTATTACGTTTTTAATTGGATTTGAAACTCCTAGATCTTTTGAGATTCATTGAACTATTCAATGGCATGTTTCAATCTCGAGTGTGCACTTCAGGTTTTGTGACTGGGATGTCGAGGATCACAAAACAAGGTGTGAAATAACCATGCAAATTACTTGGTACCCTTACGTGTTTACCCCTCAATCGATGTGTCGGTTAACCACACACGCTCCATCGATACTATGATAAACATTAAGTTACCCTTTGCCTACCTTGTTAAATACGAGTTAGTGTGTCGGTTAACCACGCACGCTCCACTAACCGACTTAAACAAAGTGCAAAGTGTAATTTCATGGATTAGCACCTTATTCACATTTTCCTAAGTAACTAAGATTGGGTATTTATAAATGGTTTAGTTACTTAGTATTTATCATTAATACTTTTAATGAAGGGAGAATTTAAAGTCTTTGTGCTACCCGTTCGGCTAACGACCCTCCACTAGTCAAGGAAGCGGTAGGTGAGAGTGGACACCCATTAAACTGCCATTTTATAGGCAGTAACCTTAGACCCCCCTTATAGACCGGCTTCGTGAAGGAGGCCTACTAACGGTAAGACTGACTTGCACTTATACATATATATATATATATATATATATATATATATATATATATATATATTATTAACTTATAATATTATAAAGTATAAGGGTAGAATTTTAACTTTTAAAATTCTAAGGGCTAAACTTGGAATTAAAGTATTCATAAGAGAAAACTTTTCAAATTCCAAAACTTGAGGGCAAGTTTTGAAAATATTCAAAACTAATTAATTTCGTAACTTATGTAAGTAAAGTAGTTTTAATTAAAAGACTCTTCAAGTTCCATAACTTGAGGACAAGTTATGGAAGACTTTAAACGAATTAAGAAAGTGACTCTTCATAATTCATAACTTATGGAAGCTTTATGAGTTTAACTAAGGTTACACATATTTTATTTAATGAAGAGGCTCTTGAACCTCAACAACTTGAGGACAAGTTATGGAGTCATAAAACCATTTAATGAGAACAAGACAATTCATTTTGTAACCTATGACAATTTTTATGAGTTTTAAGAAACTTAAATGTGACTTTTCATATAACTTGAGGACAAGTTACACAAACACATTTTAGAATCAACTTTTAGATTATAATGGATTGAAAACAACTATTCAATTAACTTTTTCTATTAATCTAAGCAACTCATATGAACAAGATAATTGGAATCAAACTTTTTCATGTAATTAGCATAACACTTAAACTAATACAAAACATGAATCTATTGACAACTATCTTTGAAATTGGATTAGTATGAACATTACCATATCAAAAACAGGTTTATAAGTTGAAAAACGGCTTAGGGTAATGTTCCTAATCCAATTCCAGCCAAAAAACTCGACAATATGTTGTCTGGGGATCCTACTCGTCGAGTGTATGAACCTACTCGACGAGTAGAATGAGTTTTTCCTTGGACTCGGAGAGTTCATTAGTGGACTCGGCGAGTCCAGTGCCCAGAAAGCCAGAAAATCAATTTTTTCAGCATTTTTCAGCACTTTGTTTCATGTATAATTGAAAACAAGCCTAGGCTCTGATACCAGTGTTGGGTTTTGATCATTCTAACACTCCTATGGTATACATACAACCTTATAAACCTTGGATATATGTTTTTCTCTATTATACATGCAAATAAGAACTTTCCAAGGCTTTAATCCTAACTAGCATAATATGAGGCAACTATACTATAAAGACTAGTTAGATGTCATAGCTTTTGGTGTAGCTTGATGTCTTCAAGCTTTAAGAGCTTAGCCCCAATAGTGTGGAAGCCTCAAGTGGAATCACAAATCACCAAAACACCTTAGACGACTTTGAGAATAAGAAGACTTTGGTTCTCTCTAGTGAAATCGGCTAGCCCTCTTAGTGTACCCACACTAGTGCCAATTTCACCAACCAAGGACATCTTTATATAGTGTGTAGACTAGGGTTAAACCCATGAGCTTTCATTTCATATGATCCATGGGTTAAACACTCCATCAACTATCCATGACAGCTTAGCCCAACCTAAATGAACTTGGCCCATCACACATATATCTAAGAGTCCATATTTAATTAGTTAATTTTGATCATTGAATTAATTCTAAATTAATTCTTGATCAATACTAATTAAATAATATGATTCCATATTAATATATCAGAACTTATAATATATTAATATAACCATAAATATACTATTCTCAAAATATTATCCATTTAAATTGTGCCGGTGAAGTGCAACCCAAATGGACCATGCCGGGTCGTGTCAAGTACATACCAAATATAGTTATGGACTTAGACATTAATCCAACAGATGTGACAACGCAAAATTTCTATCTTATACAAACCTTACATTTCCATCTACTCAAACTTACTTCTGCTAACTTTTAGCACCTTTGGTCCCGTTTGAGCATTCTGAGCTTTAATACATCAAAGAATTGAGTGAATGAATGGGTCAATTGAACTTGTAACCTGTTACACAAACCTGGGATCATCAAAAGAGGAGTTCACGTCCAAACACTTGGGTTTACGGCCGTAAACTCCAAGTGGCCATGAACCCCGTGTATAAAGGTGACACTTAGCCATTTTTCCTTTCATTATTCACTTCTAAGCTAGAGAACTCGAGATTCCCTCCTAAGGATCTTCAAGACTTCCTTTCAATCATCACAAATGTAGGCAAACTTTTCGATCTTTGTGTTGATTACATCACTTCTACTTGATTCATATTTGAATCCACCCACAATTCCATCTTTTCTGCTTAGATCTTCAAGATCCTCAAGAACAACAAGAACACTTGTGTATTTTGGGCCGAAAAATCCCATTTTTAGCCTTCAAATTGTAAGTCCTTAACCACTTTACATGTTTATAAATTAGTATAATGAGTTAGGGGCTTGAAAACATCAAGAATCAATCAACCAAGGGAGTTTACGGCCAAGGCAATCTTCCTTTCCCGTAAACTCTAATAGAGGGTACAAAGTTGCCCTACATTCCTTCCTAAGGCTTGGAACTTGGCCTAGAACACCTTCCCTTTGAGCTTAGGACCTTAAACATCAATTTGGTAGAAGACACAATGCGTTTACGGTCGTAAACCCATAAGGGCCATCAACCCTAGGCCGTAAACTCATGGAGAGTTTACTCCTGGACCGTAAACTCCAATACACACCCATACAACCCTTAGATGCAACCTTATTATCTTATAACACTTGAATCAAAGTGTTTTCCATGTTCGAAGTTGTCTTTACTTGCTTAAATAGTGTTATAATCGCTAATTAGATACATATATATGTCTTTATATGTTAAATAGGATAAGTGTGTGTGTTCAAGTCGTCACGTGACACCTAGCACCTTATCCAACACTTTCATCCAAAGCACTCACTACAGGTGAGTTCATACCCCTTAATCAACCTTTTAAATGTTTTTAAATGTTTTATGGGGGGGAATACAAGTTGAATATCATAGTTGTTATATTAATCACATGTGATTAATAACTATCAAACATATGGATTTACTATACTTTCAAACTGTTTTACCAAACCAATGACTTCAAACTGCTTATCAAACTATTTTACATATTAAACTTTTTATCAAATTCACTTTTATGTATCAAACCTTTCTGTTACAACTCTCAAACTTATATATTGTTAAAACCATGTCTAATACCTATATAGTTATATAAATAAGGATTGAAGGACTTAAGACTGCCAACTCACTTTATTTCATGTTCCTTGTTTAGTTGTGGACTTAGAGTACCCTCTTGTCTGTCCGAGTGTCGTTGGATCCTTAGTTATGTATTATGTATATATGTATAGATATAAAGACTTTTATCTCAGTTCAATACATTCAGTCATACAAACGATTCTTCTAGTAAACTATAATAGGTATAGTTTAGGGTTATACTACTCATTACTTCTAGTTCGTTGAAACATACAAAGAGTCAGTTCATTCATGAGTCAATACTTACTATGATAAGAAACTATACAACTATACTATTATGAGAAACTATACAACGATACTATTATGAGGAGCTATACAACGATACTATTATGAGAAAATATACAACGATACTATGATGAGAAAAAATACATTCACTACACTAGTACATACATTACATATACAACTATACTATAACATAAATGTGAACCACTGTTTCGGGGCATGTCTTCACTGCCATGGCCCGATTTGTAGCCAGAATCTCCTAGAGGGAGAGCGTGAGTTTGCTTATAGATCTATACTGGATTGACTATCCTACACCTTGCTGCTAGCTACAGTGGGGCCTGCAGGTCTACGGGTGCCAAATGTCATTACTTCTGACGCCTTTCATCGTCGTGTTTATAGTCGATAGTATGGTACAATTAATCACATAATACCTCGATATAAATTCGGTTTAAGGTAGTTAGTACAACAGTAGTTGTTATAATACAACACTATAGTACTACATTAATTTCCCCTTTTCATTCACTATGTGATCACTTCACATAAACGATAATGTATAAACTGTATTTCGATAATGATAGTTACACTTGGGAAAATTGTACACTTTTAGAAGAAACAAACATACAAAATAGTCGTGCCTTGGTAGAAGGCTAATTTTAGTAGAAAATATAGGATTTTATAGGAGTTATAAACATTTACAAACATTCACATACTTTTACTACAAATGTTTACAAACTCATACTTCAAACGTTGTTGCAAACATTTTGATACAAACAATGACACTAAAATACTTATGAACTCACCAGCTTTAAAGTTGATAAACTCTTTGAAAATAACTTGTATTCTCAGGTCATCAGTAGACAGGTACCGATGCCAGGTTTTGAGAAGATGGAGCGCATTCAAGACTCATCTTATATTTTGATTTACATTTTTGGTGTCATATAAACTCTACAGAACACACTTGTCTTAAATTATATTATTAATGCAATGGATGATGTTGTTTACTTGTTTACTATTATGTTGTGTCGTGATACTATACATGACATTCTCCACCCCAAACGTTTCTGTCATTCCGATTTTGGGGTGTGACATCTTGGTATAAGAGTTACATTAGATCAAATTGGTAAATGATAAAGAATATATGATTATTTTTATTAGTTTTAAATTTGATCTAAATGTTTTGAAGAGTTACAAAACTTGTCATTAATTTTGGAACTCAAAAGTATTTTTTAGATGAGTTACAAAACTTGTCATAAAGTTAAGAATCCAAAACGTTTTTCAAGAGTTACAGAACTTGCCCTCAAGTTTTGAAAGTTGAAAAGTCTCATTTATGAAATATTAAAACTCTTGTAATTGAAAGGTTTCAAAAGATGCAACTTCATAACTTAAAAATTAATTAAATAGTTTTTAATTTTGAATTTTTATATTTAGAGCCTTGATTTTTTTTTGAATAGTTCAAATTACCTCTTATGGATTGTATTATTTTAATTAAAATATTTAATTAAAAGAGAAGATTAATAAATCCATAATATCATGGTTTAAGTTTAATTAAATTAAGAGTATAATTTATTAACTAAACCATCAAGTATATTAAAAGTTTAAATTATACCATTATATTATATAAAATTAAAAGTTTAATATATTATATATGTATAAGTAAAAAGTCAGTCTTACCGTTAGTAGGCCTCATTCACGAAGCTAGTCTATAAGCGGTGTTTAAGGAAATTGCCTATAAAATGGTCATTGAATGGGTATCCACTCTTACCCATCACACTCTTGACTGATGGAGGGTCGTTAGCCGAACGGGTAGGATAGGACACATACTTCCATTTAAAGTATAATGAATTATAAAGTAAATAAACCCTTATAAATTCCCAATGTTAGTTACTTAGGAAAAATGTGAATTTGATGCTAATCCATGAAATTGCACTTTGCACCTTACCAAGTTGTTCGTACAGCGTGTGTGGTTAACCGACAAACTAACTTGGACTAGATGGGTGGCAAAGGGTAGCTCGATGTTTGTCATACATCAGTGGAGAGTGTGTGGTCAACCAACACATTAATTAGGACATTTACATGGTTATTCACACATTGTTTATTATCCTCGGTATCCCAGTCACAAATTTGAAACGCAAAATCGAGATTAATCATGCAATTTAAAAGTTCAATGAATCTCAAAAGAATCTAGCAATTTCAATTCATTTAAAACCTAATGTTCATTTTCGTTTTTCATGGTGGAAATTTGTAAATCTTCATTTACCTACCTTCAAATACTTTGCGATTAGATTACGACATCCCTCTTCCGATTTGTAGAATATTGTGTTGGGTCCTAGCCTTAATATTTCGTTTGAGTGATATATTAAGGACTTAAATAACCTAAACTTCAATTTCTCCCTTGTAGATGTCTAGTTTTGACAACTATGGTCTTCCCAAATCTTTTGGATAAAGCTTTCCTCATGAAGATGATGTCCCACGATTGGATCGTGGAAATGAAAAATCATGCTTCACTTCCTCCACCTCTCCCAATAGTTCTCCCTGACCCACATGTTCGTAAATTTGAAAACTTTAAGGTGACTGAAACCCTATTGTCTAGAAAACACCAAGATGGAAGGTTTGTGTCTACTCATGTCTTGGAGATAAAGTCACACATTGACAGGCTGGGAATGTTAGGATTCATGTCGAGGAAGTTGGTTGTTGACTTGGTTCTTCAGTCACTTCTCGAGTCGTATAGTTAGATTATTAAAGACTACTGTATGACAAACCGCGACATGACCCTTATTGACCTAACTTATTTGCTAATTGTTGCTGAATCAGAAATGATTTGGCGCACTGGTTAATCAATTTTGATTGGAAGATATACCTCCCAAACTTCCATACATTGGAAGTCTAGAAAGGTCTTTTCTTTCCAATGGAAAGGGAAAGACTAAGTCTGAGATTGTCCCGTGTGCCATTCCAAAATAATCTGCTTGCTTCTACCGCCAAGTGAAGGGGAATTGGTTTCTGAAGCTACCATATCTACCTGAAGGACCACAAGGAAGGTAAAGTCAAAATGTTTGACTCTGCTTCTGGTAAATCCACTATCTAACTCTATTAAGTTCCTATTTGGACATTCTTAATACATGATGTAATGTAATTACATTTTGATGTTTTGTTGGATCGAAGAAAAGAAAGGAAGCTTAAAAGAAGAGTATGTTGAGTCTGATGGCGAAGAGATGGATTTCTATCGCATGATTCGATGAGCAGAGTTTTGAGCTGCTGCTTAGGAGTTATGATAGATTCGTTAGAAATATTTAGAAACATAGTTTTCGTTTGTAGTTGCATTGTAAGGACAATATTTTCCACGTTCGTATAAAAAAATAAAAAAATTTGAAATTTATCTTACTTTATATTTCCTTGCAATGCCATTTGTAAAAATTGATGTTTGTATGTTTGTGGTAATGTCAAGATTTACCAAATAAGGAAAGATCCTCATCACCAAGTTTCAATTGGACAGATACTTGGAATCATGCAACTTGTATTGCGTGATGAATGAGAACTTTCATCTTCGGAAAATTAAGACCAATTCCTTGTTCACATGCATATGTGAGTCGAGTGAAGGACTAAGGAATCTATTACAAATTGTTGTGCACTGGTCAAATTCCACCACCAAGAACAATAAGACTAATCAACATGATTTACTAAGAATTAGTGAATATGATTATGCTTACAAGATTAAGTGCAATGCTAAATCATTAAAAAAAGCTTCATTGTATAGCAGATCGAATAAGAAGAATCAAATTAGGCAGAAAGATAAAAGTTTCTCTAATCTAAAAGGAAATGAGAGTATTTTAGTATCGTGTTTTATGATCATCATAATGATTATCAAAAAACAATATCACAATTGATCCTCTATGGACACCTTAGTGCACTTGTATTACTAAGAAGAGGAATTAGGAAATTGTTGAAAAGGTTAAATCAATTAAGGTGAATCATACTTCGTTCCAAAATCAAAGCTGAGAATCATACTCCAAGATTGTGACTTGAGTGACATGTCTTAAGTAGGTTTATAACACATCATGAAATGTGGAGTAGAAAATATTTTCTTACTCTTGTGCATTTCAAATTGGTAGCTGTGATGTTTTGGCTAAACAAAGACCAACTAAGACCAATTGTATGAAGTGTCATTCTTGATAAGAATCCACACTAACTCTGGAATATTTGTTTTTCAAGGAGTGTTTTTTGACAGAGAATCTTATATTTCAAGAGGTCAGTGGGAGTCTTAAAGATCTTGAAAAGTTTCAAGAACTAATCAAGAAAAAACCTATTCTTAATCACTAGCACACGACTTAAGGTTTGTAACCTATCGTGTTGACATATTCTTGTTTTTGTGCCTATTCCAGTAAAAGTTGACTATCCATGTGACTTTTATGAGTTCTCAGTTGTTTGCATCAGGCAAGGCACCATGATTAGTGAAAGTACATTGATCAATAAGGGTGATCTGCTCAACAACTTGGAAGACATGGTAGACCCTTGTGCTGCCAAGTGGCAATAAATTATGATTAAGTAAGTTCAGTCCATATGAGTTTGATATTTTCATAGACCTTCTCTTATGATAATGGTTGGAAATGACATTTTCACATGGATAGGAACATACACACACCATAAAATCTAAGTGACAAAGGTTTCTCTCCACTTCATGAAAATGATAGTGAGGAAACGCTTTCACTAAGTAGATTTTAAGGAGATAGAAGTTGTGTTAATTGCATTCTCAAATTTGATTATGATTATGCCATCCCTCTTCATAGTTTAAATTGTGACAAATGGAAAATAGTTCGAATATTTGGAACTTATTGTTGTAAGTTCTGAAATAGTTTAGACACACATGTGAGCTTTCTTATAAAAGGTGTATAGCTAAGATAAAGGCTTATCGAAGCATCTCATATCAAAAAATCTGAACTTTGGTAAGAAAGTCAATGAGTATTGATTTCTAGAAGTCTAGTTGATTTATGAGTACATGTCAAAGCTAGTGGCAGCATAAGTGTTATGATGGAAAGAATATAATTATTATGATAGTGGGAGCATGATTATTATGTGAAGTGTTGCAAGTTAGAAATACTGGTTATAGGAAACCAAGGTTAACAATTTTGCAAAGTTGCAAAATCAAAAAAAAATCGCTATGATAAGGGAGACGATACTTATACTTTATTTCAAATCTAAAAGCTTAGATTGAAATATTAATTAGACTTAGTTATGGACATATATGATTACCATATTGGATTATTTCAACATGGAATTCTGTATAAGGAAATATTATAGTAAAAGACTGGTTAAGTATCAAGTATTTATGTAAGACATTATGAATTGTATCATATATGCTTCAGGCATAGGATCGATTGCATATTCTATAATATTCGTGTGTTCTATTTTTCCAAATGCCTAGGCGATTAAGAGGGAAGAAGGACTAGAACTGGATATGACTAAGTTGTTAAAGAACTGTCAATGATAATCTAAGGTTCACCAAGGATTGGTTGCTTATGGGCATTTGGAAGTATAGTAATAAATGGACCATATTGGCATCATTATGAATAGAAAGTTTTCTTTTAATAATGAGTTGTCACATACAAAATATAAAAATGTTTCCATAAATGGGAGTTGGTGTGTAGGTTAGAAACTTTTATGCAAAAGGATGTTTATAGGAATGTACTTTGAATCTGAGACTTCGTCTCCATGGAATTGTCTTTTAACAATAACCAAAGGAATAGTTTGTAATATTGTTGGCAAAGCCTCTATGACTTTGGTAGCTCGACATTACAAAAGGTACATTGCATGATAGTTAAGAATCTAACACATTCTACTACTGACAAGAATTGGTATTCTTACACTAGTAATAAGAATTTGGAATTGTGAAATGAGTTTCATTCGAAATACTTCTATTGATCTATTTCACAAAGAAAGGACTATAGGTAAACATAGTGTGCATGCTCGGAGCATAGGATAACTATTGTTCTAATTCAAGTATTAAGTTGAGTAATCAAAACATTATATAATGAATAATGTGTAATTAAAATGGTAATTAAATAAAAGGTGTTTTATTTATAATCAAAGGTTTTGAGACCATATTGGATTTGATTATTTTTGTGTTTCACTTTTCATGTTTTGACTTCCCTAATAATAAGATTATTCAAACTATCCACAGTCGATCATACTTTGGAAGTAGGTATTGAAGCAACACTGTCATGAATTTCACTGTAGATTGTCTATGTGTTTTAGACATGGCACAAGTTTGTTGCATTGTTCATGAGTACTCATGTAATAAGATTTGAGTGTTGGATTAAACCCATGCACATGTAATCACTTCATGGATTTTATCACGAGTAATTAGTGAGACGATAATATCTTATATTCTTGAAACGAAGACATATAGTTGTACTTTGCAAGTCGGTTGCACATTGACGATATGTAAACACACCAGTAACTTGGTGTTATAAAACATAACATTGTGTGTGATTTGATGTGTAAATAGAGCAATCATATAAGTCAAATTTTATCCGTTCCTTTTACCCTTAGAGAGATAAAAGCGATATCAGTGGGCCCCTCAATGATTTAGTGATGACAACCCTAAGCGCTTCGCGAAGCCCGGACTGATTTGATTTTTTCAATTAGTCAGTCGTCATAAATGGCAAATTGGGAAACAACACATGAACAGAGAGAATGATTACAATCCATGTCTCAGTTGATACGATATCTAGAATGGAGGAATATATGATCCCTTATCTAATGGATGCGTCACTGACTAGGTCAGAGTTCGACAATGGCTTTTAAGAGCTACGGTTGCTAGTCGGTTTTGGAGTCATAATTGCAATAATAGTTATTAGACTTATCCAAGTGGTGGACTATTGGATTAGGTGTCTAAGCCCGTAAATACAATTGGTATGTATTTAACCCGAGAGTAGCATGGTTCATTTTGGGTTGCATTCACTAGAAGAATCTGATAGAAAGGATATTTGAGAAAGCGGTTATTTGTGATTTATTAATATAAGTATAATATATTAATTGTGAAATCATATTATTTAATTAGTATTGATCAAGAATTAATTTAGAATTAATTTAGTTATCAAAAGAAACTAATTAAATTAACTGGGTCTGATTAAGTTAATCAGTGATACATATATAGTTTTGGCTAATGATCCATATTGATTAGTAATGGAATAAGTTCATGTAAGAGTCCATGAAAAGTTAGTCCAAAGGGCTTAACATATGGATTATTGGATTAAGGCCTAAGGAAGTGTATTAGGGTTTAACTCTTGGAATTCTACACTATATACGTAACCCACTAAGGCCAAAAAATGGTGTGAATGTATTCTTGGAGAAGCATAGCTGATTTTATGTGTGTACAAACCTCTCTCTCAAGTCCTCCATTTGTTCATGGTGTGTTGTGAACCATTTGAGGCATCACACTTGAGGTGCTAAGTTCTTAAAGGCCAAATACAACAAGCTATAATAAGAGGTAATCTTCTAACTAGATTTTATGATTCAAATGTCAAATTGTATGTTGGTTGTAGGCTTCATGCTTTGGATAATTTTGTTGCATGTATAACTAGAGAAAACTTAGATCCAAGGAATTAGGGTTATCTGTGCACCATAGGAGTGTTATAGTACATAAAACCCAACACATATAACAAGGCTACTGTTAGGTCATAATTATGTGGTTTAGGCTAGGCATCTATCTTGTATAGGTCTTGGTGGGATGTTAGAGTGTTTTGTGGTGGTTGTGGTTTGTTAGTGGGTGTGTGCGGCCATACACGTGTGTGCGGCCGCACACGCTGTGTGCGGTTGTACATGTGTGTGCGGCTGCACACTTGTGTGCTGCTGTGGGTAGTATAAAAGGGTTGTGTCAGTGTATCAAAAGAGTACGTGTGAACAGTGACGTGTATGTGTGTGTTTCTAGGTGTACCTGACATTTATGAGTAATAGATGTGTGCATGCTTGATGTTATTCTTATTCTACTCGTTCTACACTCTGTTTGATTGCTTGGAATTCATTGACTACTGATTTGGATCCATAGATTCAGGAACTTACAATTGGTATCAGAGCCAATTCAGTGTCAATTTGAAGAATCATAAGAGTGTGCGGTTGAAGATAGTTGTGGCTTTTGAGTATTTTTTCGGTGTGTGGTTGGAACTTTGAAGGTGTGTGGCTGAGACTTTGAAGGTGTTCGGTTGGAACTTTGAAGGTGTTCGGCTGAGACTTTGAAGATGTGCGGTTGGAACATTGAGGGTGTGCGGCTGAGACTTTGAAGGTGTGCGGTTGGAACTTTGAAGGTATGCGGCTGAGACTTTGAACATGTGCGGTTGAGTATGTGGTTGGTGTGTGCGGTTGAGTGTGCGGTTGGTGTGTGCGGTTGGAGTGTTATTTTGGTGTGTGCGGTTGGAGTGTGTTGTTAGCATGTACGGTTGTGATCTGGTGCACGGACGTACACCTGTGTACAATTGTAATCAAGTGTACAACCGCAATCCCTTGTGTGGTTGTAAACCCTCTCAGTTGTTGCTCAACCTAGGCTTGTAATGACCTGGGTTCCCAAACCTAAATAATCCCACTCATTGTACAGGAACAACTGTGGAGGAATGTCGTCAGACCTTGGTACGTCGACAGTGCTTGTTCCATGCACATGACATGAGACATCTCCCAAATGCACGTCATTCAGACTATTAATAGGGGCTATGTTTCCTTCGCGGGAGGATATGGGTGGAAAATCACTCAAAAGGGAATAGTTACAAATGGAGTGTTGAGTTTTGGGAACGTCATCTATGCTCCTGAGTTAAAGTGTAGCTTGTTGAGTGTCTCACAGATCAGCCTATGGACTACGGATAATGATATAAGGTTAAGCAGTGAAGACCTCAATGGTATCTTTGACACTGTCCCAGATGTTGTGCAACCAAGATAGAAGGAGTTAGTGGTGTTCCCAAAGTGACGTCTCCAACTTTTGATCAGATGGTCGACGCCTTTCAACCGATATGGATACAACTTTAGGGATTCCTGCCCTTATTGGTGCTATTCGAACATCTATGCCATCGATGAGTGATTAGATACTTACACAAACATCTCAGCCTCCTATGAAATAAAGACGACTTGATCTGAGGAAGGGAGCACTTATCCAAGAACAAGCACCACCAGTCCAACAAACCTCCACAGCTTCTAAACCAACTCAACCGACCCTAATAGGACCAATTAATGATAGAACTTCGTTTAATGTCGGGAGTTCTTATGCTCCTGGGGTTTTTCTCCTACACATGATGTTGCCTCTGTGAGGCTTGCCAGGTTTCTTGCTCAAGAAGATTCAGATCCTTTACCTCATCGAAAATTAATATCAATAGGTGAAGGAAGTTTAGGGGGAGCAGAACCATCTATCTCAGAGCTCAAGGAGGAGATCACTACTCTTAAACAAAAGATCATCGAGAAAGACGTTCTGATCTGAAACGTCGATATTCGAGTTTCCGAGCTTGAAAAAAAAAAATTTCAGAAGTCTAAACAGATCTCCAATCTCCAGCTTAATATTGGTGCCATATCAGCAGGCTACTTTGACTTGAAGAACTAACTTATTGCAGAATTTGGTGACAAGTTCAAGACCACTATCGAAGAGCGTTGCGCCACTGCAGTGATCAAGTTTCAAGATATCGATTGCACTATTTGTCTTGATTAATGCTAAGGATCTTCTACAGTTCAGGAAGCCAGACATACACACCTTTATGACGTTGATCAAGAAGACCTGAGTTCATGCTAGCCACAAACCATGGGGGCAATGGTTAGGTCATAATTATGTGGTTTGGGCTAGGCATCTATCCTATATAGGTCTTGGTGGGATGTTAGAGTGTGTTGTGGTGGTTGTGGTTTGTTAGTGGGTGTGTGTGGCCATACACGTGTGTGCGGCCGCACACGCTGTGTACTGCTGTGGGTAGTATAAAAGGGTTGTGTTAGTGTGTCAGAAGAGTACGTGTGAATAGTGACGTGTATGTTTATGTTTCAAGGTGTACCTGACATTTATGAGTAATAGATGTGTGCATGCTTCATGTTATTCCTATTCTACTCCTTCTACACTCTGTTTGATTCCTTGCAATTCATTGACTACTGATTTGGATCCATAGATTTAGGGACTTACAGCTACCCAACCCAAACATCCCTCTGCACCACATACTAACCACACACTCAATTCTAAAATCTAAGATCCAATACCACGACCCAACGATCTCAACCAGGTCCCACCTGCATTGCCATAAACACACGGGCCTCACCCACGGTTCCCAACTAAACTATACCATGGAGCAGCCTTGCCCACCGGTCCCACCCATCTTGGGCTACACAAACACATCTGCACCTCGGACCCCAATGGTCATCAACCCATAACGGAGAAATACTTTTGGAAAATCCTGACTGGCATGTACGAGTCACAAACTGATTTCCCTTTTACGCTCATGTCCACTACCAATGATAGTCTGCTTTGAACAGGTGAAAGCCACTATCTCATCACAGTCTCACAACACTTTTAACCAACCGTGGGTACCATCCATGACCTTACCACATCCTACGATAACAACCCTAAGCATCCAATGTCGAAATCTGCATCTAACTATATCCAATCAGGTGTTCGGGTCATACCTTGAATTCCAAATTACTCAACTTGGACTCGACCACGAGCGTGCAATGCGTAACGAAGAAGACACCGGCTAGCGGTTGGGAGATTCTTGAACTCCCTCTCACACCACCTCAATATAAAAGGCCACTTGGGTCGTCCCTATTCCTGACTAGTATGTGAAACTTGCCCTAGTTCCACACATGATCCAACTCCGAGAAATTCGGATTGATTCTCCCCCACTTGGATTCAATGAAGCCCTTCCATCCCATAAGTCTAATGGATTCCCAACCTACGAACCACATATAACCAAAAGTGCCTATAATATGTGCATACCAAAACTAGCGTTCCATTACTAGCCAATCTCAATGATTGCCCAACTCCTGGAATCCAGAACAATACTCTTAAGACCTTAACCAATATGATAAGCCAAATCAGTTCCCATGATACCATACCAATTCCTTGAGTTCTTATGCCTTTAACAAAGAACTATAACCCCTGTCATGCAATGGCAAACCTCCACTCTAATTTCAATCCCCAAGAATCATTGAACTCTAACCAACTTTAGTCCATGCGAAGATACAATACTCTGACATGATTAACGGTCAAACAATCCAGGAAATTGACACCACTATCTTCTTGCTACCACTCCTTTCCTAGCAACGATATTGCTTGAACCCACAAGTTCTTCAATAGACGACTACTGATCTTACCAAAACAGATGATGAAACGGCCGATCCATGATTCAATGGAGAAATAATCTACTATCCTTGTCCAAAAGCCCTTTAACCGATACTTCTGAATTAATCCCAACAAAAACCTGCTTCAACATCTGAACATGTTGAAACCTTCTTGACAAAATACGACCCTCTTATGATTCATTGAAGACTTCCGGCATGCAGAATGGCATATCACACTCCTTTATAATATAATCATGACAATAGCATAAAATCCATCCAGGATGTTGCTTATCTAAATCCGAAGCCAAAATTCCAACACAGAAAAAATTCTTGATAACAACCCAGAAGAAAACAGAAGATATCATATCTGAAAAGGCATCAGAAGGAATCCCAACCTCCTCTCCCTGAGTTACCCGACTATCCATAGGACATGGTGGACACCTCACTTCCGATCCTAACTAACAAGAACTAACAATAGGATCCTCCGTCCTGAAGGATTCTAGGGATCCACAAGCCTTGGGCTCCAGACGAGCCCCCAACTGCCCTAATACAACGTCGGCCCGAAGGCTCCGAGATGATAGTACAAAATCTCCAAAATCCTCTCCTTGGCTTAACCAAAAACCACCAAGGTCCAATCCAAAACACTGCGAGTAATCTCCGATCAGATAAACTCCACGACCGTGCATCGATTGGCTCAATACCTGCTGTTGGTCCGAAATCAGAATCTGAACCCCATTCTTGAGTGCTTCACAGCCTACCGAAACAACCTCTAAAGGATCCGAATATATCCAGGTATCCTCATCCCACAGGCTTCCTAGATTCTCCAAGACTCTTCCCGATTCAAGTATGGATCCTGTGCTTTCAGTAGTATGGGCCCAATACTACCTCCCAAACCTATCCATAATTTCCTCAAGAATATTCCTGGATCCTCTAATCCATACACCAAGCACTCATGAAACAACGCATCCAATCCCACTAAAGCAATCCTTAGGCTTTTCTAGATTCCCGACTTCACCTTGCCATTATCTTCTGAAGAACTCCTCATGATGCCAGCCATCCATCTCCTGAATATCATCATATTTACTTGGTACCTAAATCACATAATCCAAGAGTTCCACAAAGCACAAAGAAAACAACATTCATGCAGTAACTCTCCAACCCATGAAACTATCATAAAACATTCAGCCCTCATACCACAACTCATGCTATCCACATCCACCCTTACTGTCGGCTTCCTTATGCATACAAATTATACACAGAACAAGATCAAACAAACTGTCAAATATTAGACTCTACCCTAGGACCACAACAAGACATGGAATGGGAAATAAGTCCAAATCAATTATTCTAAGGCTATAAGATCCTAACCGTATACAATTTTTAAAGCATACTCTTAGTAGTTACTAATACCAATAGTCATTCCCATTCCAGCATAGCATCCAGTATCCCAAAGGCTAAAAGCATCACATACCAAGCCAATCTATCACTGAATAATCAACACTAACATGCAATTCTACTAGCTCATACAACATGCATACAAAGGCAACTATCTTAGCCCTAACTAGCATGTGATTCACAGATTCATAAATCAATTCATAACAGATAACATATATCGTTATTCTGGGGAAAACTTACTTGAGCTTAGCCGATTGCATGCACCACACCATTTCTTGTCTTAGAAAACTACTTTCTTGAAAACATTTTTCTTTTAAAAATTTATAGATCCTCAGTTTAAGTTCAGACACACCCGAAAGTACGTCTGAATCCCTCAAACTAAGGCTCTGATACCAACTTGTAACAACCCAAAAATCAAGGGTAAAATTTTTATTTTTATTATAGTTAAAACACAGATATCGTTTAAATCCTAGCTTTCCAAAAACATTGCTAAATAAAAACATTTATCAGAAACATGGGAACCCTGACATGGTCTTAACTAACTACCATATAAACCATACATGCAAACATATAAGGATGCCATGGAAACCCTCCAGGTCTTACATCGGGTGCCATGGGAACCACCACATGGTCTTAGCTTACTGCCATGGGAACCCCCACAAGGTCTTAACGAACTTCCATGGGAACCCCCACATTGTCTTATCCTGGAATGCTATGGGAACCCCCACATGTTCTTATATCTAAAACATCCCAAAAATACAATCCAAAAATTTCGTTTTAATTTATAAATAAAACCATAGTAATCCAAAATCATATAAAAATCATAAGTCATGTATCTCAAAATATCATAAACATATGTGATATATATCAGAGTATAAACAACCCAGACTAAACAAATGGTCTGTGCAGTGCAATCCTCCCGAACTCTTCCCCTTGCTACTGGAAGTACCTGAAACCAAAACTAAAAACTATAAGCACGAAGCTTAGTGAGTCTCCCCAAAATACCACATACCATACACATAATCATGCTACTACGAAATGCAGGGCCCACCCACTCTCAAGGAGATATGGGGCCCACCCACTTTCCACTAACTAGGAGATACGGGCACCGCCCACACTCTACTGACTATGAGATATGAACCCCGTCCACACTCGGCTAACGACGAGATACTGGCCCCACCTACACTCGTCTAACTATGAGATATGGGCCCCGCCCAAACTTAGCTACTAAAAAACATACAAGTATCACAAAGACAACAAGTATAGCCAAATCTATCAAACTGTCCTATATACATACTCAAATAATTCTATGAGATACGGGCCCCGCCCACACTTATCTAATGAGATACGGGCCTCACCCACACACTATGAGATAAAGGCCCGGCTCACATTCAGCTAACTAGGAGATACGGGCCCCGCCCACACTCTACTGACTATGAGATACGAGCCTCGCCCACACTCACATTCCTAATAACACATACATGTATCACCCAGACAACAAGTATAACAATCCGACATTCTGGCTGATATCTACACTCAAGTAATAATGAGATACGGTCCCCACAGACAATCCTTGTTCCTATCAATAACATACAAACTACACGGGCTAGTATTGGTGCCTTCGACCCATTCAAATTAGGAGGAAACTCAGCTCGCACTGTTGAAGTCCCGCGGATAATTCTCTAGCTGTTGGCTGACAAGTCCTCGAACTGTCAATCGTCAAAACAAACCCAATTACCCATTTGGGTTTAAATGTATAACTATAAATACACACTTGGAGTAAAAGTACCATTTACCCCTAAAATAGCTTGGTCCAAGACCAAGGCCCAACTCATACTCTAAAGGCCCAAAAATCAAATAATCAACCAAGGCCGAACATAGGGCCCAATTTTCCAAATTGGGCCCAAACCTCTATATGGTCTTACATTAAGGCCCAACCATTTATTCTAGTCCAAACACTTGGCATTCTGATGGACTAATATCTCATAATCATCAAGGCCTAATTATGGCCCATCTCTGGCCCAATTTTAAAATTGCGCCCAAACCTTTCCAATGGGCTTTATCCTAAAGCCCAATCCCAATATTCTAGTCCATGTACTTGTTAACAGTCGGCCCATCAAGAGTGCAGACACCTAGGCCCAACATAAAGGCCCAACTCAAAACCCAACACAATTAGGGTTTTCACATGAAATAACGAGTATGGTTAATTAGAAACACTTAACCCATTAAGGATTTAATCCATCAAGTCCATAATTCTACTTAGTCAACCATACAGTGTGGTCAGGCTTAATTCATAAATCCAATCCAATCGTCCAAAATGTGGGTCCGGGCAAGTCCGAATTAAAATCTCCAAGATTAAGGTTTTCAAAACCCTAATTATTGTTTCCAACCAAAAAAACAAGCCAAATAAGTCCAAAACTATGCTATTGGGCCGATTAGGGTTTCTCTATGTCGAGCACCACTCGTTGCCACCTCGGGCAGAGAGGGTCGACGGCGGCGATGGGGGTTTCCCATGGTTTTTCTCCGGCCCAAAACACCTAATCGACATCTATTGACACACTCACAACCACCTATTGACACACTCACTGCCACCTACGCAGCGGCATCCGGCAGTAAACGGTGGCAAAGGGGGGCAGCCACCATGTTGAGGTGGTGGTGCTGGGTTTTTCGGCCATATATTGCGCCAACGACTCCCAGACCACAATAAAAAGCTTATATACTTTAACACGTAAACATCTAGCCACCTCCTAAGTGGCTGACGTTGCCGGAAACGATGAGATCAGCAACCAAAGACCACCGACGGTAGCAATGGCGTAGAAGACGTCAACACCGCGAGGGACGAAGTAGAGAAGAGTGATGACGATTAGGATTACCGGAACTTTTCCTAGTTGCTCACGTCCCACAAATCGCGGATCATAGTCATGATTTAGGTCTCGGCGCTCTTCCAACGGCCCGCGACGTCCAACAGCGAGGTTGTAGATGCGGGCGCTCGACGACGTATCAGGTGGGAAGGTGGTGGTTGGCTCGGTCTTGTACTTCTCGACTTCGCTGGCAAGGAAAAACCACAGCGACTGAAGGAGGGCTCCCATGGTGGTGGCGGCTAGGGAATACGATCTAGGTTTCAGGTGTCCTTAAGATGCGTCATTCAACGGGGTAGGGGGGAAATAACGGGTTTTACCTCCCGTCCCATAATAAAACTTCTCCTAAGATGACACATTTGGCCCCTGCACCTCATTTCATTTCAACCAAACTCCAATATTTATCATTTATCCCCTTACCTTCAAAAATCCTTTCATAATAAATCCAAACAAATTACCAATCTTACCCTGATTTCTAAAATTCTTTTCAAATTAAATCCATACTATACCAAACAACCCTCAACCTTCATAATTCTTTGCAAACTAGTCTGGAATTACATTTTAACCCCCAAACTCTCAAATATTCATGTATTAATTTGATCTATTTATTTATTTAATAAACGAAATGTTACAATTCTCCCCCACTTAAATTAGCTTTCGTCCTCAAGATCATTCCTTACCATTCTTGTGACGCAAAACAACTTGAGCGTCATCTCCATAATCCAGAGCATACCACAGCCTTTCCAAGGCAACCAAAACCAAACCTCGCAGGGCTCTACAACCCTTAGATGAAGGAATCCTTGCATCATGATCATATTTACTCAATTTGAAATTCGAAGTCTCGATATGGTCTGACCCCCTGACAGACCGCCCATATAGAATCATTATTATTGAATCCCTACATAACACTTATACTTGGAAGTAGGCTTATATAATCCTTCGAGTAGGAGACACGTCCCTGCAACAGTTAAACTCAGATGAGATATGTACAACAGTTAAACATAGACGAGATCTGCACAACAGTGTCAAATCTATTACTCTGGGATTATTTAATCCTACTGCTAGTGATTTACCATAACACTAGCAGTCAGTTACCCATCCATACCTGAAATCCTATAATGCTAATATTGCAAAGCGTATCTGGGTGCTGGCCTACCCTTCGGTCTATTTCAATCGGGTACTACCCAGAACACTAGAACAGCATGAAACACTAAACTACCTCCTGGCTGCTTTCCAAAATCCACCGAGACCTCCCCGGTCTCAATTCTTTTTCCAAACACCTACGATACCAGGTTCTGGCCCGGTTGTAGAGCCAAAGGCTCTCATACTGTAACATCCAATAATTTTATGCGAAATTTAAACTTTTTCAATCATAGATAAAACCAAATAGTATTTGTTTACAAAATGTTTTCAAATCACTATTCATCAGAATGTCCCAATAACTAGATCAAAAGGATGAGGAGCGGCACTGTCACGCCTTCGCCTTGCCATGATCTCCTGAAGTACCTGAAACAATAAACTGAAACTGTAAGCCCAAGGGCTTAGTGAGCTACCCTAAAATACCAATACCACACTGATAATACCATATCAATAACCGACAATCAACAACATACATACTGGGCCATCAGCCTGATTGGACCGCCCAGCAGGGGCCTACAGTCTATCTGAATCTGTCCCGAGCCTTCGGCATAACTGGAAAGCCATGTGGGCCTACAGTCACCCGGACCGCTCATAGGGTATGTTGGCCTTCAACACAAAGCAGGACTGCCTCAACCCAACCAACAAGAAAATATCCAAGTGCGCATAACTAACATATACTGGCATATACAAACATCAAACATATCTATCTCATTGATCATTGATCATAGATATCCCTCGTAACTAGAGTACCGACCAATCAAGTCACTAACATACCAATCCCTACGGATCATAAGAGCATAATATACTGTCTATCCTGATTTTGATCTAACAGGTCATAACCACATGTAGCACACCATAACAATAACATCTTAAGGGCCGACCTTGGTGCCGTAGACCCTATTGATATAGTGAGAATAACTCACCTTGCAGATGTCGACTATGTAGATGAACTCCAACCCTCGAATCACTGTCAAAAGCTCCACCACCTGATAACATAACATAATCATACTCATAAGTTCCCAACCTTTCAAGGTACCCCAACAGTCAACTAATCAAACCCTGGTCAAAATCAACGTCATCGGTCGACGTCAACAGTCCATGTTGACCTTAAATCGCCGAGTACCCTCGACTACTCGCCAAGTTTCCTTGAAATACTTTTCCACTCGCCGAGTCATAGAGCGACTCGTCGAGTTCCTTTGGTTTACGATCGAACCGTAAGGCCACTCGTCGAGTTTTCCTTCTTGCAACTCGACAGTTACAAATACATACATAAATTGGGGAAACTCATCCGACTCGTTGAGTTGTTCATCCAAATCGTTGAGTCTACAACAATCTTCATCGGAATCGCTGAGTTGTACATCCAACTCGTCGGGTCCAGTCTCATCTTCATGAGACTCGTCGATTCAACCTTGTGACTCGTCGAGTTCCTTCAGTCCTTAAGCCACACAGACTCTTTTAAGCCATGCAATGGCTCCAAATTACAGATCCAAGCTTCTAAGGTATGCTTTTCACGTAAAGTTGCAAACTTTACGTGCATGCATAGCTACAAAGGCTCCAAATGTCAAATTCAAGCTCACAATGGGGTTTCATACTTCAAAGAGGTTGCATACATGACCACATTCGGGGATTTATGACTCTAGAACCCAGGAAGGGTCCAGATCTGAAGTTACAAGTTCAAATCTAGCTCATATCCCCCATTATCATTTCAACCAAACCATAAAAACCCTAGATCTCAAACAAAAGAGGTTTAGAAGAAGAATGAAGTAAAGGTGACGAACTCCAAATGATTCTATCTGAGGTAGATTCCGGATTTCCCACACCTCCTTGCCCCTAGCCTTTTGTCCTCCAAGCTCTTCTTCTCAAAAGTTCTCCTCACCAAAGCTTTAGACACACAAGGAGGAAGCACCAACGAGTTAGGGTTTTCTGAGCTCTCAATGGACTACAAAGAGGCCAAAGGAGGCTTATGCTTCCTTAAATAGGGTGCAAAACCCCAGGATTTAGGGTTTCAGCTTCCTACTCGTCGAGTCTGTTTATGGACACGGTGAACAGGACACTAAATACGCGATCCCACCTGACTGCTACTCGACGAGTAGGGCAACAAAATCCTCGAGTAGGTCTCAAAACCAAATAACTTTCATTTAAACCCATACCTGAGAATCGGGGCGTTACAGTTCTCCCCCACTTGAACTAGACTTCGCCCATGGAGTCTGCTGGAGCAAAAAATGTCGGGTAATGCTTGCGCATCTCCACCTCTGGTTCTCATGTCCACTCGGATCCACTCCGATGTTTCCACTGCACCTTCACCAAAGATACTTCTTTTTTCCGCAAAAACTTCTTCTTCCTCTCCAAGATGGCCATAGGCCTCTCCACGTAATTCAGGCGCTCATCGACCTGAATATCATCCAGTGATACTATCGCCTCTTGATCCACAATGCACTTTCGCAATTTTGAAACATGGAACGTGCTGTGAATTCAGCTGAGATCCTCCGGTAGCTCTAGCCTATAAGCCACCTTGCCAACCCTGGCAATGATCCTGAATGTCCTAATATAACGGGGACCCATTTTTCCCCTCTTCCCGAAACGGATCATGCCCTTCCAGGGCGAGACATTCAGAAATACCATGTCACCAACCTATAACTCCAAATCTGGTCGACATCTATCAGCGTAACTGTTTTGCCAACTCGGAGCGGTCTGCAACCACTGTCTGATCTGCTGGATCTTTTCGGTAGTCTGCAAGACTACCTCCGTTCGACCCATCACTCTGTGTCTAATCTCACCCCCAACAAAATGGGGTTCTACATCTTCTACCATACAACATCTCAAAAGGCGGGGGGCCAATACTAGAGTGCTATTTGTTGTTGTAAGCAAACTCTACAAGCGGCAGGTGGGAATCCCAGCTCCCTCTGAAATCAATGACGCACGCCCTTAACATATCTTCGAGGGTCTGAATGGTTCGCTCACTTTGTCCATCGGTCTACGGATGGAACGTTGTACTAAAGTGCAACCGCGTACCCAGTTCCTCAGGGAACTTCTGCCAAAAACGGAAAGTAAACCTGACATCCCGATCGGAAACGATGGAGACCGGAACTCCATGGCGAGAGACAATCTCGCTGACGTACATGTCGGCCATTTTCTCAGCCGACGAACTCTCCCGTATGGCCAAGAAATGGGCACTCCTGGTCAACCGATCCACGATGACCCATATGGCATTGAACCCCTTCGCCGTCCTCGGCAACTTCGTAATGAATTCCATCATGATCTGCTCCCATTTCAATATGGGAATCTCCAAAGGCTGCAGCTTACCATGCCGCTTCTGATGCTCGACCTTGACCATCCTACAGGTCAGGCACCTCTCAACAAACCAACCGATTTCCCGTTTCATACCGCGCCACTAGTAACTCAAACTCAGATCGTGATACATCTTGGTGGCCCCGGGTGTATAGAAAAGTGAGACTTATGAGCCTCCTCCATAACTGTCTGTCGGACACCTCCGGTCATCGTAACCCAAACCCGACCATGTCGGGTTAATGACCCGTGGCTATCCTGAGAAAATCGGGTGCTCTCGCCCTTAGTCCTCTCCAACTTCTAGCTCTCTGGTCTCATATCCTCAACCTGAGCATTCCTAATCAAGCTCAGAAGTGGGGAATCCACCGTTATCCTCATACACCTCGTCGGGGTAGAAGTCCCAGTTGACTTGCGGCTCAAAGCGTCCGCAACCACATTCGCTTTACGAGGATGGTAAAAGATTTCACAATCATAGTCCTTAACAACATCCAGCCACCTGCGTTGCCTCATTTTAAAGTTCAGCTGATCCATGATGTGTCTCAAACTCATGTGATCCGTGTATATAGTGCAACGGACTACGTACAGATAATGCCTCTAGATCTTGAGAGCGAATACCACCACTCCCAACTCAAGATCGTGTGTAGGATATTTCGTCTCATGCGGCTTCAGTTTCCGCGATGTTTAGGCTATCACTCGTCCCCTCTACATGAGGACTGCCCACAAACCCATGATGGATGCATCACAAAATACTACAAAATCCTTGACTCCCTCGGGGAGTGTCAATACTGGCGCCTCGCATAAACTTTGCCGAAGGGTCTCAAACGCCCTTTGCTGTTCAGGGCCCCACCGAAAATCCACCCCCTTCCTCGTTAGACGAGTGAGGGGTACTGCAATCTTGGAGAAATCTAGAATGAATCTCCGGTAGTACCCTGCTAATCCCAAGAAACTCCTGATGTCTGAGGGAGATTTCGGAATTTCCCACTGCATAACCGCCTTGACATTGGCGGAGTTGACCAAAATCCCCGCCTGGTTAACGAGATGTCCGACGAACTGGACCTCTCGTAACCAAAACTCACACTTCGAGAACTTCGCATACAACCGTTCTTGCCACAGAACCTCCACCAGCTCCCTGAGGTGCTCTTCGTGCTGCTCTCGAGTCTTGGAATATACCAAGATATCATCTATGAACACAATGACTGAGTGATCGAGCATCGATATGCAGACTCGGTTCATCAAATCCATGAACAATGTCGGTGCGTTGGTGAGCCCAAACGATATCACCACGAACTTGTAATGACCATAACGAGTCCAAAATGCGATCTTCTCCACATCTTCCTCCCTCTCCCTGACCTGGTGATATCCGGATCTCAAATCGATCTTGGAAAACCAAGATGCACCCTGTAACTTATCGAAAAGATCATCTATCCTCGGAAGTGGATAACGGTTCTTCACCGTTAACTTGTTCAACTCCCTATAGTCAATGCACATCCTATACGAAATGTCCTTCTTCCTGACGAAGACGATTGGTGCTCCCCCAAGGAGAACTACTTGGATGAATGAACTGCTTACCCAGTAGCTCCTGCAACTGAGATGCCAACTCCTGCATCTCTGACGGTGCCAGATGGTACGACGCCTTAGCAATAGGGGCCGCACCCAGCACTAGATCAATCATGAACTCTACTTGCCTCTCCGGAGGCACTCAAGGTAGCTCCTTTGGAAACACATCAGCAAACTCTCTAACCATTGGAACCTTTGAAACAGAAGCATGATATCCAATTCGTGTATCCATCACATATGCAAAATAACCGGCACACCCATGTTGAAGAAACTGTCGAGCCATGGCGGCTGAATAAAACCCTGCTCCCACTCTGGTGTCCTCACCATACACCACCAGTTCTCCCCCACTTGGGGTTTGAACTACCGATCGCTGTCCCTCACAGTCGATCATAGCACCAAACTGATTGAGCCAGTCCATCCCTACGATCACACATACATCCCCCATGGGAATAGGAATCAAATCTATCGGGAAGGATACCCTGAAAATTTCCAGCTCGCATCCCTGGTAAACCGAAGAAGCGGTAAACCCCATGTTCGTTGGCGATCGAAACTCGCAACGGACACTCAAGCTCATCTACCGATACCTTGAATTCCCTACTGAAAGCCTGAGATACAAACGACCGACTTGCCCCTCGAGTAAAATAGAACCAAAGTAGGCAAAGAGTTTACTAGAAACGTACCTAACCATAGGTGCAATTAATAAACATACCACATATATAATAACTAAGGTAGAAAATAAAAACATATCAACAACCACATCCGGTGCTGCCTTGGCCTCCTCGGTCGTAAGCTGGAAGGCGCGTCCCTGAGCCTTCGGAGGCTCCACCTTGACTGGCCTCCCATCGCCAATCCTCAAAGTAGCCGATGCGGACAGTTGGTCTTCATGTGACCAACCTGATGACAATGGTAACAAATCCGCATATCTGCTGGAGGGGCGGACTGGCGACAATCCCTGGAATAGTGCCCCTCCTTGCCACATTTGTGGCAACCACCTCCTGCTCGACAAACCCCAGAATGACCGCTTCCACACTTTCCACAAGTGCGGCTCTGCTGACCCCCGGTCTGAGTATCAGCGGTCTTTGACCGCTTAGGTACCAGCTTCGATTGTGCCGGAACCTGAAGCTGCTCCCTCAACTGCAACTCTATCTCTAACTCACGCCGCCTCGCGACTTCCTGAAGAACCACAAGAGTCTCACAACGTTGCATAGCAACAAAGCATACTCAGATAACGAGTCATCTGAGACTGCTCTAAAGCAAACTCCGAGCAAAACATATCCCTCTCCGTGAACATATGAGTGATCTCCATCATTGACTCCCCGTCTTGCCTCAATGTCAAAAACTCCTGAGCAAGCCGCTCTCGCTCAACGCATGGAACGTAGCGGGTGCGGAACATATCCCGAAACTGCTCCCAAGTAACAGCAGCTCGCTGATCATCAGTGTACGACCCTGTCGTCAATCTCCACCAATCCTTCGCCCCAAGCCTCAGCAGGTTCATGGCACACCAGACCTTCTGGTCAGCAGGGCATGAACATGTGAAGAAAAAGCCCTCCACGTCAGATAACCACCTCATAGACCTGATCACATCCCACGTACCATCAAACATTGGGGGCTTCATGTTATCGAAGTCCCGATACTGGAAAGCCCTGACGGCTCCTCCTCCAACCGCTGTTGCAGTTACAGTCGATGTGGCTGCTGCGGCAACAGTCTCTGCTAGAGCTGCAAACCGCTCATCAAAGTACTCAACCATCACGGTCTTAATCAACCCAAACATCTCTGGCACCTGCGCTTAGAACGCCGCATCAATCTCATCGTGCAGAATCTCCCGAATCCTCACATCCAAATCCTCTGTCCCTATCTGTACCATGGGCTCAGGTGCTACCCGCACCTCCTACCTTCCGTCTCCTAATCCTGATCCTGATCTTGACCCTAAACCGGATCCAGTAACAAAACGTCTCGTCACCACCATACTGAAAAATATAACCAAGACGTCAGATAATTGACATGATATTAGGAGACAAATTCTCACAACCCTTGCTACGTTTATGGGTCTTGTGCTTTCAGTAGTACGGGCCCATACTACCTTCCACACCCACCCATATTTGTCTCAAGTATCATCACAACACCCTAACACTATCATCAACATAATATGTGCTCAAACCTCGCTCCTAGGGGAATATCAACTATCTCGCAACTGGTCTCACAGCTTCTCACAGCTCACACATCCATGGAACCTTCACCAACCCTACAGTACTAGTGTATGCTAGCCACACATAACGCTGGACCCAATAGACGTTCGAATATCCAATCCTACACTAAGGTCGAATCAAACATTCTCAGGCTATAAGATCTTGATTATACACAGCCATGATGCACACACTAAACACCTACAGTTATGATGTCAATTCCATATACAAGAAACCCTAGGCTAGTAGGCATCATATAATCAGGCAAATCTTATCATGTGATTCCTGAAGAATCCTAGCCTAGCACTAGCATGTTGTTCTATCATATCATAATATCAAATAACTGTATGGTATTTTGGGGTTTACTTAGAGGCTCCGACTGATCGTAGCCTCTGCATCCTCCATTCTTATTTTGAAAACCATTTTAGAATTTATTCCGAAAATTCCCTTGATTTGAGACAGGATTCACATGAGTGTTCCTCCAATTCACTCAAACCAAGGCTCTGATACCAACTTGTAACATCAAAAAAATTTACGCCAAATTTAAACTTTTTCAATCATAGATAAAACCAAATAGTATTAGTTTACATAATATTTTCAAATCATTATTCATCAGAGTGTCCCAATAAATAGATCAAAAGGATGAGGAGGGGTACGGTTACGCCTTCGCATTGCCATAATCTCCTGAAGTACAAGAAAAAATAACTGAAACTGTAAGCCCAAGGGCTTAGTGAGCTACCCCCAAAATACCAATACCACACCGACAATACCATATCAATAACCGACAATGAACAACATGCATACTGGTCCATCGGCCTGACTGGACCGCCCTGCAGGGGTCTAAAGTCTATCTGAATCTGTCCCGAGCCTTCGGCATAACTAGACCGCCATGTTGGCCTACATTCTCCCCGTACCGCTCATAGGGTATGTTGGCCTTCAACACAAAGCAAAACTACCCCAACCCAACCAACAAGCAAATATCCTTGTGCGCATAAGTAACATATACTGGCATATACAAACATCAAACATATGTATCTCACTGATCATCGATCATAGAAATCCCTCGTAACTAGAGTATCGACCAATCAGGTCACTAACATACCAATCCCTACGGATCATAAGAGCATAATATACTGTGCATCCTGATTTCGATCTAACATATCATAACCACATGTAGCACATCATAACAATAACAACTTAAGGTCCGGCTTGGTGTCGTAGACCCTATTGATATAGTGAGGATAACTCACCTTGCACATGTCGGCTATGTAGATGAACTCCAACTCTCGGATCACTGTCAAAAGCTCCACCACCTGAGAACATAGCATAATCATACTCATAAGTTCACAACCTTTCAGGGTACCCCAACAGTCAACTAATCAAACCCTGGTCAAAATCAAAGTCATCGGTCAACGTCAACAGTCCATGTTGACCTTAACTCGCCGAGTACCCTCGACTACTCGCCGAGTTTCCTTCAAATACTTGTCCACTCGCCAAACAGAGTGACTCATCGAGTTCCATTGATTTACGATCAAACGCTAAGGCTACTCGTCGAGTTTTCCTTCTTGCAACTCAACCATTACAAACACATAAATAAATTGGGGAAACTCATCCAACTCGTCGAGTTGTTCATCCAAATCGTCGAGTCTACAATAATCTTCATCGGACTCGCTGAGTTGTACATCCAACTCGTCGGGTCCAGGCTCATCTTCATGAGACTCGTCGATTCAACCTTGTGACTCGTCAAGTTCCTTCAGTCCTTAAGCCACACAGACTCTTTTAAGCTATGCAGTGGCTCCAAATTACAGATCCATGCTTCTAAGGCATGCTTTTCATGTAAAGTTGCAAACTTTACATGCATGCATAGCTACAAAGGCTCCAAATGTCAAATCCAAGCTCACAAGGGGGTTTCATACTTCAAAGAGGCTTCATACATGACCACATTCAGGGCTTTATGACTCTAGAACCCAAGAAGGGTCCAGAACTGAAGTTAAAACTACAGATCTTGCTCATATCCCCCATTATCATTTCAACCAAACCATAAAAACCCTGGATCACAACCAATAGAGGTTTAGAAGAAGAATGAAGTAAAGGTGACGAATTCCAAATGATGCTATCTAAGGTAGATTCTGGATTTCCCACACCTCCTTGCCCCTATCCTTTTGTCCTCCAAGCTCTTCTTCTCAAAAGGTCTCCTCACCAAAGCTCTAGACACACAAGGAGGAAGCACCAACGAGTTAGGGTTTTCTGAGCTCTCAATGGATTGAAAAGAGGCCAAAGGAGGCTTGTGCTTCCTTAAATAGGGTGCCAAACCCCGGGATTTGGGGTTTCATCCGCCAGCTCCTACTTGTCGAGTCCCTTTATGGACTCGGAGAGTAGGCCACCAAATATGCGATCCCACCTGGTTGCTAGTCGACTAGTAGGGCAACAAACTCTTCGAGTAGGTCTCAAAACCAAATAACTTTCATTTAAACCCATACCTAAGAATCGGGGCGTTACACATACAGTCGCCCCACATGACTTTCGAACGAAATCATTGTCTATCAATAGTTGCCACTAGTTATCTTGCTGTTGTGGCTCTAACAACTTTCTGATCTAATTAATCGGGTCCATACGACGAGTCCTGATATCACCAAATCCAAGGCTAAAGGTGATTGCTACATGACTAAAAGGTATCCTTGTACCACAAATGACCTTATATGGTCCACTTCTTCCTTGATCCTATAACCGTAGTGGCATTCCTAAGGTTGTATCGTCAGCTCAACCAGGTCTAATTCATCTGGAGAAATCCGTAGACCAATCTGTGGATTTTCCACGCCCTCACTGCTGCACCCGAACTGATGGGTACTACGGTTCCTTCTACGATCTAACAACACGCTCATGCTATCTACCAACCTAGTGAATGCTACAGCTACACCCGTAGTCTCATAACACTCTAGCACTATCTACTAACCTTGTGAATGCTACGGCTACACCTGTTGACTTACAACACTCTAACACTATCTGCCAACCTTGTGAATGCTACGGCTATACCCGCAGACTTACCACACACTAGCACTATCTACCAACCTTGTGAATGCTACGGCGACACCCGTAGACCTACAAAACTTTCTCACAATATCTGGTTGCTAATGAATGCTATGTCTATCCCACAATCTTACAACACTTTAACACTGTCTCAATCGCTGATTGCCACTCCGAACACATCTAAAGTCTAGCACACACATGATCTAAAATCCCAACTGAACTCATGTCCTTACTAGAATCCCCAGCCTGGTTCCCTAAGGCCTGCTATCAAACATTCCGTGAAATCGATCTCATCATTATCAGGTTTTTTGAACTCCCAACATACAATATCCTCAATCCATACATCCTCTTGGGCTATCTTCATTCCTAAAAAGGATGCAAAACTTATCCCTGTTTCAAAATTGCTCCTGCTTCTGAATCCCTATACGATTCTCCTCCACTTAGATTCGACTAAATCTTCACAATACATGAAAATTAAAGAAATTCCAACAATACTAATAACTCTAGATGCTGTGAAATGATACCGTATTCAAATCTTGGAGTCCAATTAATCAGTGCTCATAGAAAAACTTCAGTAATAGACCACTTCCCTTGGCGACCCCATGAGTCGATCTGAGCACAATGATTGAACCTCACCAAAACCTTTTGAGGGTGGATAACCGCCGTGCTGAACCTTGAGCGCAGAATTTCCTCATAATGCCCCTGAACCAATCTCGACCGCAAACTGGATGACATTATACACTCCCAACCCGCAGTTAGGGAAATGACCTTTCGCTACCCACTAATAATTCTCGGTATGCAATTGGCATATTAGATCTCTTGAAAATATAACTCAAACACAGACAAAGGATAAACCTAGAGTTACACTTACTCAAACCCTTGGAACAAAAGCCTCCGTCATATAGTTTCCCGCATGTGGTCCACCGAATCCGGCCCTGTTGGCCACTCAAATGTTGATCCGAAATTTTCGGTATCTTCCTGAGACCCTCCAATATATGCAATTGATCAGGTTCACTCTTCCCAATGTGCTCCAAGTCAATTTTCCGTTCTAGGGATCTAGAAGTTGTATCATTCTGGGTCTCGCACCTTGAGATACTCACGAACTCTCTGATACCATTCCGCAGAATATCATGATACCTTATCTTCTTCATTTCCTCATCTGCTGCATACTACGATACTAATTAAGCACTCTCCGAAGACTTGGCAACGATCTCTGCCAAAGTCTCAATAGTCTGGCGGAGATCCAACAACTCTTGTGGCAACTGTTGTGCCTCACTTTCCGAGGAAACTTCACCTGAAATCAAGTCGAAAAGTTATACCATGACATAGCATCAACCATTTCATCACTCAACTCACTACCAACCTCTTCCCATCAATCACGTCCCTTGTCTTTCAAAAGGCAGGAAGCAAATCGAACCTTGTCCCCTTCGGGACTACGGCTGGTACAAAAACATTTGCGACATCTGCCAATCACCTGTTGCTAGCAACGAGGTCTGTAGCCCCATAATAGTTTGGAGCTCCACAAGATTTGAACAACCAAAACATCAACGTATGCGTCCCTGTCATGGCCACCATTTTGGTGCGAAATGAACCCAACCTCTCATCACAAATCTCTAAAATGCCCTCCTTGACCGTACTAGAGATCAAAGGAGTCTGGTGAATGATATTGTGCTTAATTTCAAATGGAATGAACTCCATCATCTAATCATCGAGCTGCCCGACTCAAGAGTCTGAGTCGGATCCCTCGCTGGCACCAGAACTACCAACTGGCCTACCACGTAGCTTCACCATACTTGAAAATATACCGTCATAATCATCAGAATACTCATCAAACATCGAGAGATCATACAAACTACAAGTTCCCTGGATTCATCTCAACCTTCCTTGATTCGAGTATGGATCCTCTGCTTTCAATAGTACGGGCCCATACTACCTTCCACATTTATCCGTAATTTCATCAAGAACTGCTTCGACTCCACCAAGTCTCTTCTACTGCTACTGCTTCACGCGCTAATCTCATCCTAGGCTTACCCTAGGGTAATAACCAATCCACTATCCGCCATCAGCGGCATAAGAAGTCACTGCTATCTCCCCGTAACTAGCTCGCAAATACCATTACATATCACTAAGACTAGATAATTCTTCAAGTAAGAGGTCCTACCCTAAAATAGTTGGACTTAAACAAGAGCTGGGAAATAGAGCTAAACCTAACCTTATGAAATTATTTAGTCCCAGGAATATGGAACTTAACACATTTGTTTACTAGTTAGTTAAAGATAACTAGAGCTCCTAAAAGCACAAAGCAAGGAGCATTCGAGCATTGAGTAAACATAATCAAGCATATCCTAATCAGGCCATCATATCACTGACTAATCAGTACCAGCATGTAGTACATAAAGCTGATACACATATAACAGGCACATAAGGCATCCTGTCTAGATCCTTAGCTCTAATCTAGCATGCAGTAGTTCTCATAAGCATATCATAACATAAACTTGTATGGGTAATTTAGGAGTACTTACTTGAGCTCGGGTATTGCGTGCACCACACCCTTTTCTCTTTTCAAAGTTCTTTTTCTCTTTTCAAAATCCTTTTCAAAATTCTTTTTATAAAAATGATTTTCTTTTGAAAATTTTCATACCAAGTCCTCAGTTTGAGTTCAGACACACCCGAGAGTGTACACGAATCCCTAAAACCAAGGCTTTGATACCAACTTGAAACATCCCAAAAATAAAGTCCAAAATTTTCTTTTTAATTTATAAATAAAACCAGAGGAATCCAACATCATATAAAAATCTTAAGTCATGTATCTCAAAATATCATGAACATCTGTCATATATATCAGATTATAAACATCCCAGACTAAACAAATGGTATGTGCACTACAATCATCCGAAGCTCTTCCCCTTGCTAGAGGAAGTACTTGAAACCAAAATTGAAAACTTTAAGGACGAAGCTTAGCGAGTCTCCCCAAACTACCACATACCATACACATAATCATGCTACTAGGAGATACGGGCCCCGCCCATACTCAAGGAGTTATGGGCCCCGCCAACTCTCCACTGACTAGGAGATACGGGCCCTGCCTACACTTTGCTAACTATGAGATACGAGCCCTGCCCACACTCAACGAACTACGAGATATGGGCCCTACCCACACTCGACTAACTATGAGATATGGGCCCCGCCCACACTTAGCTACTAAACAAACATACAAGTATCACATATAAAACAAGTATAGCCAAATCAATCAAATAGTCCACTATACATACTCAAATAATGTTATGAGATATGGGCTCCACCCACACTCAGCTAATAATGAAATACGGGCCTCGCCCATACTCTATGAGATATGGGCCCCGCCCACAATCTTTGAGATATGATCCCCGCCCACACTCAGCTAACTAGAAGATACGGGTGTTGGATTAATGTCTAAGCCCATAACTATATTTTGTATGTACTTGACCCGACCCAGCATGGTCCATTTGGGTTTCACTTCATCGGCACAATTTATATGGATAATCTTTTAGGAATAGTATATTAATATATTATAAGTTCTAATATATTAATATGGAATCATATTATTTAATTAGTATTGATCAAGAATTAATTAAGTGATCAAAATGAACTAATTAAATATGGACTCTTAGATATATGTGTGTGATGGGCCGAGTTCATTTAGGTTGGGCTAAGCTTTCATGGATAGTACATGGAGTGTTTAACCCATGGATCATATGAAATAAAAGGTCATGGGTTTAACCCTAGTCTCCACATTATATAAAGATGTCCTTGGTTGGTGAAATTGGCACTAGTGTGGGTACACTAAGAGGGCTAGCCGATTTCACTAGAGAGAACCAAAGTATTCCTATTCTCAAAGTCTTCCAAGGTGTTTTGGTGTTTTGTGATTCCACTTGAGGCTTCCACACTATTGGGGCTAAGCTCTTAACGCTTGAAGACATCAAGCTACACCAAAAGGTATGTCATCTAACTAGTCTTTATAGTATAGTTGCTTCATAATATGCTAGTTAGGATTAAAGCCTTGGAACGTTCTTATTAGCATGTATAATAGAGAACACATAGATTCAAGGTTTATAGGGTTGCATGTACATCATAGGAATGTTAGAATGCTCAAAACCCAACAATGGTATCAGAGACTAGGCTTGCTTTCTCTTATATTGATGCAAATAGATTTTTCGAAGCCAAGAATCTGTCAGGGCCTAAAACTCAACGAGTTCTCGTAGGAAACTCGACGAGTTCATGTATTAGAGCATGAACTCGACGAGTTCCATGAAGAAATCGACGAGTTTGGCCTCCAGACAGCATATCTTTGTGTTTTTTGGCTGGAATTGGACTAGGAACATTACCATAAGCTGTTTTTGAACTTATAAACTTGTTTTTGATGTGGTAATGTTCATGCTAATCCAATTTCAAAGATAATTGTCAATAGATTCATGTTTTGTATTAGTTTAAGAGTTATGCTAATTACATGAAGAAGTTTGACGTGAATTATCTTTGTTCATATGAGTTGCTTAGATTAATAGATAAGTTAATTGATTATGTGTTTTCAATCCATTTTAATCTAAGAGATGATTCTAAAATGTGTTTTTGTAACTTGTCCTCAATTTACATGAAAGGTCACATGCAAGTTTCTTAAAACACATAAAAGATGGCAAAGGTTACAAAATGAAGAGTCTTGTTCTCATTAAGTGGTTTTATGACTCCATAAGTTGTCCTCAAGTTATGGAGGTTCAAGAGTCACTTCATTAAGTAGTAAAATGTGTAACCTTAATTAATTCCATAAGTTACAAAATAAAGAAAAGTTACGTTCTTTTATTAGTTTAAAGTCTTCCATAACTTGTCCTCAAGTTATGGAACTTGATGATTTTTTTAATTAAAACTACTTTAAACACATAAGTTATGGAATTAATTAGTTTGAATAGTTTCAAAACTTGCCCTCAAGTTTTGGAATTTGAAAAGTTTTCACTTATGAATACTTTAATTCCAAGTTAGCCCTTACAATTTTAAAAGTTAAAATTCAACCCTTATACTTTATAATATTATAAGTTAATAATATATATATATATATATATATATATATATATATATATATATATAAGAGCAAGTCAGTCCTACCGTTAGTAGGCCTCATTCACGAAGCCGGTCTATAAGGGGGGTATAAGGTTACTGCCTATAAAATGGTAGTTTAATGGGTGTCCACTCTCACCCACCGCTTCCTTGACAGGTGGAGGGTCGTTAGCCAAATGGGTAGGACAAGAATTATAATTCTCCCTTCATTAAAAGTATTAATGATAAATACTAAGTAACTAAACCTTTTATAAATACCCAATCTTATTTACTTAGGAAAATGTGAATAAGGTGCTAATCCATGAAATTACACTTTGCACTTTGTTTAAGTCGGTTAGTGGAGCGTGTGTGGTTAACCGGCACACTAACTCGTATTTAACAAGGTAGGCAAAGGGTAACTTAATGTTTATCATAGTATCGATGGAGCGTGTGTGGTTAACCGACACATCGATTGAGGGGTAAACACTTAAGGGTACCAAGTAATTTGCATGGTTACTTCACACCTTGTTTTGTGATCCTCGGCAACCCGATCACAAAACCTGAAGGGCAAACTCGAGATTGAAACATGCCATTGAAAAGTTCAATGAATCTCAAAAGACCTAGGAGTTTCAAAACCAATTAAAATCTAATAATAAATTTCGTTTATCTTGGTGGAAATTGGTGAATCGTTATTCACCTACCTTTAATTATTTTATAGCTTGGATTATGGCATCCCTCTACCAAGTTATAAAATAGTGTGTTGGGTCCTAGCCTTAATATTTCATATTGGGTGTTATATTAAGGACTTAAATCAACTATCTTGAATATCTCCCAAAAGATGTCTAGTTCAGACATCTATGATCTTCCCAAATCTCTTGGAACTTCGCTTCCTCCACCTCCTCCACTTATTCTCCCTAACCCACACGTTCAAGGTCACTCGAGCCCTATTAGGCAAGGTCTAGGTGTGCTTACATCTTGGAGATGAAGTCACATACTGATAAGCCGAGAGAGTTGGGTGTCAAAGTCTTGAGAAAGTTAGTGGTTCAATCACTTTCTAAGTCACATAGCGAGTTCCTTTGGGACTCCTATGAAATAGACTATGACAAGACCCTTAATGAACTTATATATATGCTAAGATCAACTTCCTAAAACTTTATGGACGTTGACAATGAAGACACTGGAAATCCAGAAAAATTATTCTCTTCCCAATGGAAAGGGATCGGGCATAGTCAACTCGGTTGACCAAATGGTGAAGAGAATTCTAAGTTTGTGATTGTATCGGTACCACTACCAAAGGGTCCATATGTTTATATTGCCAAAGGAAGGGGCATTAGTTGTGAAGCTGCCAATTTTATCTAAGGATGTTAAAGTCAATAAGTTTGACCCTACTTCAGGTAAAATCCACTATCAAACTCTATTCTGAGATTCGTATTACATGATGTGACTGGGTCACATGTTGATGTTTTAAGAATCAAAGGAAAAATGAAGGAAACTTAAAGAAAGAGTATGTTGAATCTGACCGCGAAGATGGATTTCTATTACTTGATTGAAGGTCAGATTATTAAGCTACTTCTTAGGAGTTAGGATAGATTGCTAGGAAACATGTAATAACATAGTTTCCATTTCAAGTTACATTGTAAGGAAAAAAAAAAGTTTTTTCCGCATTTTAAAATAAATAAAAGTTTGTTTTAATTTATTTTTATATCCTTACAATGACATTCATGAAAACTTGATGTTTGTATGTTTATAGCAATATTGGAAATATGAATTTGATTCTTTCATTTGTGGTAGTGTCTAAATTTATCAAATATGAAAATATTCTCATCACCTAAGTTTCAATTGGACCGAAACTTGGAATCATACATGGTGTTTGGTGTGATGTGTGAGAATTTTCAACTTTGGAAAAATTAAGACTAGTTCCGTGTTCACATGTATATGTGACTCAAGAGAAGGACTAAGGGATCAAGTACACCTTCTTGTGCACTTTTCAAACTCCACCACAAAAGATGGTTAAGACTATTCGTCATGATTTACTAAGGTTTAGTAAATATGATTATACTTACAAGCTTAAGTATAATTCTGAAACATTGAAAAATTTTCAATGTATGACAGAACGAATAAGAAGAATCAAATTAGGCAGAAGGATAAAAGTCTCTCAAATCTGAAAAGATGGGAGAGTACTTTAGTATCATGTTTTAGGATCATCTTAATGATTTTGAGACCTTATCACAATTCATCCTCTAAGTGAATTATGATAGTTAAGAAGAGTTATGAATTGTTGAAGTGGTTAAATCAAGAAGATGATTCATACTTTGTTCCAAAAACAATTCATAGAGTTATACTCTAAGATTGTAACTTGAGTGACATATCTTAAAGAAGGTTTAAAACACTTGTCAAATGTAAGAGTAAAAGTTTTCTACTCTTGTACATTTGAAATTGGTAAGTTGTGATGTTTTGGATAAAACAAAGACCAACTAAAGCTAATTGTGTTTAGTGTCTGTCTTGATTAGAATCCACACTATCTCTTGAATATTTGGCAAGAAAGTCTTATAGGTCAAGGAGACAGTGGGAGTCTAAAAGATCCTGAAAGGGTCTCAAGAAGTAATCAAGAATAAAACTTGTATTTCATCACTAACACACAACTAGAGGTTTATAACCTATCGTTTTGACATTTTTGTGCCCATTCCATTTAAGTTGGCTATACATTTGAGTTCTACATGTTCTCAACTGCTTGCATAGCTACTTGGAAGGAATGACAGGGCCTTGAGCTGTCAGGTGGCAAGAAGTTAGGATTGCACAAGTTCAATCCATATGAGTTAGGATTTGTCACTAACCTAGTCTTGTGATTATGGTTTGACAAATTCAAGTGAATAAGAACATAGATACCATAAAATCTAAGTGTCATAAGGTTTCTCTTCGATTCATGAAAATGATGGTAAGGAAACTCTTTCACTAAGTAGATTTTAAGTATATAGCAATTGTGATATGTGCAGTTCTCAAAGTCGTTAGTGGAGCGTGCGTGGTTCACCGGCACACTAACATTGACTTATGAGAAATGGAAAAAGGTCTAAACAGTTGAGACTTATGATTACGACATCCCTTTTCATAGTTATGAAATTGTTTAGACACACCTATGATCAATCTAAGATAAGGAGTATAATTGTGATAAAGCCTTATCAAAGCAATCTAGTATCAGAAATAAGAACTTTGATAAGAATGTCAATAAAGTATTGACTTCTAGAGGTCCAGTTGTTTTCTGGATACATGTCAAAGCTAGTGGGAGCATAAGTGTTATGCTAATAATCATCATGTTAGTTGGAGCATGATAATTATGATAAGAATTGCAAGTTAGCAATGTTAATTATAGAAAACAAAAGTTTCAATTTGTGAGGTTGTAGGGGTTGAAAAAGTTGTTTTGCTATAATTAAGGGAGAGGAAATTATACTCCATTTCAATTATGAAAAGCTTAGATTGAGTTTATAATCATTCTAAAGAGCTTATATTGAGGTTTTAATCACCTTTAGTCAAGAATATATATATATATATATATATATATATATATATATATATATATATATATATATATATATGAATTTCATATTGGATTAGTTCAACTTAAGAAAATTGTATATATTGCATTCTCAAAATTTGATTATGATTACGGCGTCCCTTTTCATAGTCAAATTTTGAAAATATGGCAAACAAAAAATTATTATGGCAAAAGACTGGTCTAGAACCATGTCTTTATGTGAAACATCATGAATCGTGTCCCATTTACTTTGGGTACAAGATCGATTACATGTGTTATAATATTTATCCTTTCTGAATTTTCCAAATGTCTTGGGGCATTAAGGAGGAATATGTCTAGAATTGGATATGACTAAAGTGATTAAGCAATTGTCGGGGACAATTTAAGGTTTACCAAAGATTGGTTGCTCAAGGACAGTTGGAAGTATACTATTAATATTGGTAGGAACATATTGATATAGTCTGAAAAGGGGAAAATCTTGTTCAGAAGTGATAGTCAAAATGGGAATATAGAGTTGTCTTCATAGGTGGAAACAATCTGTGTAAGGTTAAAGAAACTTAATGCAAGAAGCATGTTCACAGCAACGCGCTGTGAATCTGAGACATCGTTTCTGTGGAATTGCTCTCCATTGGAATACTTTGTAATGATTGCCAAGTCTTTGTCGCTTTGTGCATAATCATTACAAGAGGATCAATGCATATAAGTTTAGAATCTAACAGAATTCAGTAAATAGCATGAATTTGGAATTCTTGCATTTACAGTAAGGGTTTGGGAATATGAAAAGATGATCATTGGAGTTATGTTCAATTGATCTAGTTCACAAAGAAAATGATCATACACAAACATAGAGTTCATACTTGGTGTATGGCAAAGCTATTATGTAGAAAAACATAGTGTTCATGCTTGGAGCATGGGACACCTAGTGTTTTAATTCAAGTATAAAGTTGATAAAACCGAAACAATGAATAATGAGTAATCAGTATGGTGATAAATAGAATGTGTTTTATTTATATTCCTAGGTTTTGATACCATATTAGATTTATTTATTCTTGTGTTTCACTTTGCATGTTTTGACTTCCATAATAACCAGGTTATTCTTTTGAAATGACTAAGTTATTCAAACCATCCACAGTCGGTCATATGTTGGAAGTAGATATGAATCAAGACTGTCATGGGTTGGCTTGTAGAGGTCCGAGTAAGTGGATAAAGTTGTGCTACAACACTCATGAGTGCTCATAAGTTCTTAGTATTGGATTCAACCCGCGCTCATTTGAATCACTTCATGGATTTTATCAGGAGTGATCATGAGACGATAATATCTTATATTCTTCAACCTAGAGATATGAGTTGTTACTATGAGTTGGTTATACATTGATTGCATGAAAACGCATTGGTAACTCGATGTTATAAAACGTGCCTTTGTGTATGATTCAACAAGTAGTAGAACAAGCCATATGATTCGAAGTTTATCCATTCCTTTTACCTTCGGGATAAAAGCGATATATGTGGGCCCCTCGATAATTTAATGATGACACATGTGAGTGCTTGGCCAAGCCAGGACTGATTTGATTTGTTCAATCAGTCAGTCATCATGAATCGGAAATCGGGAAACAACAAATGGACTGAGAGAATGATTATAATCCATGTCTCATTCCATATGATATCTAGAATGGAGGAATATATGATCCCTTATCTAATGGACAAGTTCGTTGACAAGATCAGAGTTCGACAGCGACTTTAAGAGCTACGATTGTCAGTTAGGTTTTGAAGTCGTACTCAATAATAGTTTTAGACTTATCCAAGTGGGAGACTGTTGGATTAATGTCTAAGTCCATAACTATATTTGGTATGTACTCGACCCGACCCGGCATGGTCCATTTGGGTTGCACTTCACCGACACAATTTATATGGATAATCTTTTGAGAATAGTATATTAATATATTATAAGTTCTAATATATTAATATGAAATCATATTATTTAATTAGTATTGATCAATATTATCCATATAAACTGGAATCATATTATTAATATGGAATCATATTAAATAATATGGAATCATATTATTTAATTAGTATAATATGGAATCATATTATTAATATGGAATCATATTAAATAATATGGAATCATATTATTTAATTAATATGGAATCAAATTATTAATATGGAATCATATTAAATAATATTAATATGGAATCATATTATTAATATGGAATCATATTAAATAATATGGAATCATATTATTTAATATGGAATCATATTATTTAATTAGTATGGAATCACAATCTTTTGAGAATAGTATATTAATATATTAATATGGAATCATATTAATATATTAAATAATATGGAATCATATTAATATATTAATATATTAAATAATATGGAATCATATTAAATAATATGGAATCATATTATTTAATTAGTATGGAATCATAATCTTTTGAGAATAGTATATTAATATATTATAAGTTCTAATATATTAATATGAAATTAATTTAGAATTAATTAAGTGATCAAAATGAACTAATTAAATATGGACTCTTAGATATATGTGTGCGATGGGCCGAGTTCATTTAGGTTGGGCTAAGCTTTCATGGATAATCCATGGAGTGTTTAACCCATGGATCATATGAAATGAAAGGTCATGGGTTTAACCCTAGTCTCCACACTATATAAAGATGTCCTTGGTTGGTGAAATTGGCACTTGTGTGGGTACACTAAGAGGGCTAGCCGATTTCATTAGAGAGAACCAAAGTATTCCTATTCTCAAAGTCTTCCAAGGTGTTTTGGTGTTTTGTGATTCCACTTGAGGCTTCCACAGTATTGGGGCTAGGATCTTAAAGCTTCAAGACATCAAGCTACACCAAAAGGTATGTCATCTAACTAGTCTTTGTAGTATAGGTGCTTCATAAAATGCTAGTTAGGATTAAAGCCTTGGAAAGTTCTTATTTGCATGTATAATAGAGAAAACATAGATATAAGGTTTATAGGGTTGCATGTACACCATAGGAGTGTTAGAAAGCTCAAAACCCAACAACGGGCCCCGCCCACACTCCGCTGACTATGAGATATGGGCCTCGCCCATACTCACATTCCTAACAACACATACAGGTATCATACAAACAACAGGTATAGCAATCTGACAATCTAGCTGGTATCTACACTCATGTAATAATGAGATACGGGCCCCGCACACACTCTATGTTCCTATCAAGAATATACACACTAAATAGGCCAACATTGGTTCCTTTGACCCGTTCAAACCAGGAGGAAACTCACATCGCACTACTGAAGTTTCGTAGATAATTCTCTAGCTGCTAGCTGACAAGTCTCGAAACTGTCAAGAGTCAAAACAAACCCAATTAACCATTTGGGTTTAAATGCATAACCATAAATACACACTTGGGTTAAAAGGACCATTTACCCCTAAAATATCTTCGCCCAAAACCAAGGCCCAACTCATACTCTGAAGGCCCAAAAATCAAATATTCAACCAAGGCCCAACATATGGCCTAATTGTAACATCCCAAACTTCAAGGCCAGAAATTTCATTTTTAATTAGGTTATTACATAAAACCAAAGTGTGAATAATCAAAATATAATATTATGAAACCATATCAGAGTATAATCCCAAGGATCTCGTGTGCGGAAAACATAGTGTGATGTGCTGCGATCAAGCCGGATCCTTTCCTTTGCAAACAAAGCACCTGAAACGAAAACTGTAAACCGTAAGCACGAAGCTTAGTGAGTTCCCCCATCATACCACATACCACATAATACCATCGGTATCTTTCAACCGGTAACTACCATCGGTATCTTTCAACCGGTAACCGGGGACTATTTCACCCCTAGCACTATCACATAGTAATATATCATAAACATACTAATCACGTACTAACATCATAAACATGTTGATCACATATTAAGATCAGAAACAGAAAAATTAGCATTGTATGGGTTCTGTATACCCCATTGGTATCTTTCAACCGGTATCCGCCATCGGTATCCGGGGACTATTTCACCCCCACCACTACCATATTATAACATGTCATAAACATATTGGTTCCATGATAACATAACATAAACATATTGAATCACATAATGGCATATCATAACCATACTGGTCACTTAATAACATATCATACATGGGTTCTGTCTACCCCTTCGGTATCTTTCAACCAGTAACCGGGGACTATTTCACCCCTACCACTATCACATAATAACATATCATGATCATACTGATAGGCATGCATGGGTACTACCTACCCCTTCGATATCTTTCAACCGGTAACTATGGGCTATATCACCCTACCACTACTAACACATATGTCATAGCATCCTAACACATAAAGCATATCAGATAACAACACACCAGACAATTATCACAAAGACAATCATCTAACAAATAACTCCTACTAGTGGGTCGGCATTGTGGCCGTAGACCCACTCCTACTGGAAGGTAACTCACATCGCACTGCTGAAGTCCCGAAGACTTAACCCCTCACAGCTGACGTCCCGTAGACTCAACCTCAGCTGCTGGATGACAGATTCCCGGTCTGTCAATATCAAAACATAACCCAATTAATAATTGGGTTCCACTACATAACCATAAGTACATGCTTTGGGTAATTACTACATTACCCCTATTTTGGCTTATTTAAGCCCAAAGCCCAATCCAAAGGCCCAAAAGTCCAACTATGGCTCAAAGCCCAACATATGGCCCAATTTTCCAAATTGGGCCCAAGCCTATACATGGTCTCATTCTAAGGCCCAACATCATATAATCATTAAGGCCCAAACTATGGCCCCTCTATGGCCCAATTTTCCAAATTGGTCCCAAACCTCTTACATAGGCCTTACCCTTGGCCCATTAAATACTCTAGTCCATTCGCTTAAATTTGGATGGCCCATTAATAACGCAATCATGAAGGCCCAATAGAAGGCCCAACAATACACCCATGTGAAATTAGGGTTTCACATAAAATGACGATTAGGGTTAAGTGTTTCTCACTTAACCCATTAAGGACTTAATCCATTAAGGACTTAATCCATTAAGTCCATCATTCTTCTAAATGAGTCATATGGTGTGATTGGGCTTAATCACACAATTCCATTATTCCAATGGCCCACAAGTGGGTCTCAATAAGTCGAAGCCCATAAATCCAATATTAGGGTTTTCTAAACCCTAATTAGGGTTTCCAATCTCATCTTAGCCCAATAGGCGCAATTGATATGTCGTTTGATCATTTAAGGTTCATTAGGCCCATTAGGGTTTCACTAGGCCTATCAAGCCTCATTGGGCCCATTAGGGTTTGTTAGTCCCTTTGTCCAAACATCCAAACAAGTCACAATCCAACAAGGCACACCGCCACCCGACACGGCGGCCAGTGGCGGCAGGAGGTGGCAACCACCACCCTACGGTGGTGGTTTTGAGTTTCTTTCCATTATTCTATTTTTTGATACAAATTACAATGCTAAAAACTCAAATAAACACACACACTAAACAAAATAAGCACACACAAGCGGCACATGGCGGTAGCCACCACCATGAGGTGGTGGCAGTGGTGGTTCTTGCGATTTCTGATCAAACAAAACACACACAACATGCACTTAACAGAAATACACACACGCACGTTTTGTTGCCTGAAACTTGGACTCAGCCACCCTCTTGGTGGCGTACGGTGGCGGCAACAAAGGATTTCATGATGGCAGCGGTGATAGGAGCGGCGGTGGTTGGCGGCAATTATGCCTTGCACGGAGATAGTGCCACAATAGAAGAAGGAACGAGAAAACAGTGAACGACCCAACCATGCACCACAGCGGCCTTCCACTGTCGTCGGCGTTGATTCCCACAACTGAAACACCATAGGTGGCGACCAAAAGCCGTTGCCGGCAGCACCAACGATTTTGACGTCGAACCCGAAAGGAAGAACAAAGAAATGGGGTGGTTTTCTGGTGGTGTCGTCGTCGGATACAGGCCGGAAGAAACACAACGGCAGCTGTGCTCCATGGCGGCGGCTGGAGGGAGGTATAAGAGGGGTGGGGGGGTGACGGCTGGAAAGGGTTTCCCTAGGGTTAGGGTTACATGGAGCTTTTATACCCGACTCCTTTCATAAGTTTTCCATAATGGCAAGATAGGTCCCTCTTATCCGATTTCCTTTCCATTTAACTCAAATATTTTCCCTTTCTAGCCTAACCTCGAAAATCCTTTTCAAATCCAACCCATGAATTACTAAACAGCCCCTAATATCGCAATTATGACATATTCAACCCCTCCACCTCTTTTCCTTTTTAATTTAACTCCAATTAATTACCACGGGGTCCCTGTCTTCATTTATATTTATAAAATGAGTCCCGAACTCACACTTTTAACCCCTGGCTTCTAAAAATGTGGCAATTAACTCTACGAGACCATCATTTGGTATATAATTATTTATTTTAGGGCTTCTATTCGTTCATTAATTTATTTGTTTATTAAATAAATAAACAGAGTGTTACACTAAGATTTCAAATTGGGCTCAAACCTCTACATGGTCTTACCTTAAGGCCCAACCATTTATTCTAGTACAAAGACTTGGCATTCTGATGGTCTAATATCTCATAATTATCAAGGCCCAATTATGGCCCATCTATGGCCCAATTTCCAAATTGGGCCTAAACCTTTCCAATGTGCCTTATCCTAAAGCCCAATCCAAATATTTTAGTCCATATACTTGTTAATAGTTGGCCAATCAAGAGTCCAGACATCATGACCCAACTCAAAACCCAACACAATTAGGGTTTTCACATGAAATGATGCTTAGGGTTAATTAGAAACACTTAACCCAATAAGGACTTAATCCATTAAGTCTATAAATCTACTAATTGAATCATACAGTGTGGTCGAGCTTAATTCATAAATCCATTCTGGTCGTCCAAAATGCGGGTCCCGACAAGTCCAAATTAAAATCTCCAAGATTAGGGTTTTCTAAACACTAATTAGGGTTTCCAACCCAAAAAAAAGCCAACTAAGTCCAAAACTAAGCTTTTTCGATTAGGGTTTCACCATGTCGAGCACCACCCACTACCACCTCGGGCAGTGGTGGTCGACAACGGCTCACGGCAGCAACCACCACCTCACAGTGGTGGTGGGGGTTTCCCATGGTTTTTCTCCGTCTCAAAACACCGAATCAACATCTCAATAAGGAATTACACTCACACGCACCTATTGACACACTCACAGCCACCCACGCGGTGGCAGGCGGCAGTAAACGGTGGTTGGGGAGGAAGCCACCACCTTGCCGTGGTGGTGGTGGGTTTTCCGTCCATATGTTGCGCCAACAACTTCAAGACCACAATAAACAGCTTATATACTTTACCAGGTAAACATTTGGCCACCTCCTAAGTGGTTGACATTGCCTGAAACGACGAGATCATGGACCAAAGACCAATGGCGGTAGCAATGGTGTACACGACGTCATCAACGCGAGGGACAACAGAGAGAAGATATATGTCGGTTACGCTTACCGAAACTATTCCTGGTTGGTCACGTCCCACAACTGGTCGATCACCACTCACGATTCCGGTCTTTGTGATTTTCTGGCGGCCCGCGACGTCCGACAGCGGGGTTGTGGATGGTGGCGCTCTACGACATAACAGGTAGGAAGGTGGTCGTCGGCCCGGTCTTGTAATTCTCGACTTTGCCGACAAGGAAAAACGGCAACGGCTTAAGGAGGACTCCCATGGTGGTGACGGTTGGTGATACGATCTAGGTTTAGGGTTTCCTTGAGATGCATCATTTAACCGGGTAGGAAGGGAAATGACGGATCCTAAATCCCGTCCCATAATAAAACTTCCCCCAAAATGACACATTTGGCCCCTCCTCCTCAATTCATTGCAACCTAACTCTAATATTTACCATTTAACCCCTTACCTTCAAAAATCTTTTCATAATAAGTCCAAACAAATTACCAATCATACCTTGATTTCTGAAATTCGTTTCAAATTAAATCCATAGTTTACCAAACAGGCCTCAACCTTCAAAATTCTTTACAAACTAGTCCGAAATTACATTTTAACCCCCAAACTCTCAACCATGACTTTTTAACCCCCAAAACCAATGCCTTGCTAAATTATCCCACATTTAGGGCTACTATTCATTTATTAATCTTATCTATTTATTTATTTAATAACATAATTTTACTATATCCAATTGCCTCGGGAACTGATATGGGCATATTTAGTTATAAAATTCATGCATTATCTTAATTCTTTATGTTGTTTTTGTCTTATTTAATGAAAAAAAGGTGCTTAATTAGTTTAGAATTTCATTTTTCAGAAACAATGACATGCTCAGATGGAAAAGGAATCGAAACTAGCGATTGGAGGCTTGGATCTTGGATTTTAAAGAAAGAAGGATGTTGTTGGACAACTTGACCCCTCTTCAGTGTTTTGGCCATATCTCATGAACCGTAACTCCGATTGATGAGATTCAAAATGTTCTGAAAACCAGACACAATTTCGGACAACTTTTGCTTTTTGAGAAAATGCTGATTCCAAACGGACTCGACGCGTAGGCTATAAACTCGACGAGTCACTTTGAACTTTCGCGATTCTGGACGCGCTAACTTGCCGTACACGGGTTTTAAGTGACGGACTCGCCAAGTAGGTCACTGGACTCGATGAGTCACCTTTGTTTTGTGAAAATCTATATAAAGGGACTTTCAGATCGATACCCTAGCATATAAATGAACCCTTGGAGGCCAATTATCGACTAAAGGTGCTGCTAGAGCGTGGGAAGCTAAGGAATCAACCCTACATTCAATTTTAAGGAGAATCAAGTCAAAATCAAGTTTAATCTTACCTAATCTCTTGTTTGAACTATGTTTTTACCAATTGATTTCGTTTTTGAGCTTGTTTCTATTGTAATCATGAGCTAAAACTCATAACTTCTGTTTAGGTAGATGAATTTGTGAACATGGATTGATTATTTGATTAGGATGAATTTTAATTGGTGATTATGTTTTATTAAGCTTGTTAAAGAACCTTATGTGTTAACAATAACTATTCTTCTGTTAATAAATCAGTAATTAAGTTGTATGAACATCTCTTAGTTAATAATTTCATATAATTTATTGTGACCACATAGTTGTATGTCTAGGAATAGCGAATGTGAAACTAGAATTAACTAGAAGATAGGTAAGTTAATGTGTGAGCTTGTTTGATGAACATCAGCAAGAGGTTAATTGAAGGGCCAATTTAATTAACCATTACAAGTCTTATTTAACCCGAATCAAAAACTAGGAAATCTGTTAATTTAGACAACTGGCCACTGCTTGAGTTAATTTGTTTCCTAAGGATTAGTAATAGCAAACGTGAAACTAATCATCTTAGTCGGTAGCCAACGAAGAATTAATCCGATACATTGAAATCATCCATGGGAACAAATGATTCGAACCTAAACAGAAGTCTTCTCCATTATTGAATTTAGTTGATTTTTATTTGCTTAGCTCTTAGTTTCTTAGTTTAAGTTTTAGTTAATTGTTTAAGTTTCTAGTCTTCCAAAACTAGAGAAACCCCCTTTCTATTACTTGTTTTATTTAGATAATATTAGCATTTCTTTTAATTGTTTACCGTTCCCTGTGTTCGATACCCTACTTACCTGAACTAAACCGCTAATCGATAGGTACACTGCCTTTCGTGTGTTCATCTTTGTGTTTAAGTTAGTAGGATTAAAACTAGTTGGTTTTACACACATCAGGAACCCCCCGAGATCTTCAATGAAAGTATCACAAAGACAACTAGCATATCACATACCACATAATCAACTAGCATACCATATAACACATGATCAACTAGGATACCACACAAAACATAATGGGTCGGCCTTGGAGCCTTCGACACATTAGTATGGTGAGGAGACTCACATTGTACTGCTGAAGTCTCGTGAATAAATCTCTGGCTGCAGGCTGACAGTTCCCCAAACTGTCAACATCAAAACAAAACCGAATTAACAATTTGGGTTTCAATGCATAACCATAATTCCACACTCGGGTTAAAAATACCATCTTACCCTTAACCTATCTTAGTCTAAGACCAAGGCCCAAACTCACATTTTGAAGGCCCAAAAGCCAAATAATAAACTAAGGCCCAACCAATGCTCAATTTTCAAAATTAGGCCTGAATCCCTTACATGGGCCTTACCCTAAAGCTCATCCAAATATCCTAGTCCATACACATGATCTCAAATGGCCCAACAAGAATCCAAACACCTAAGCCCAAAAGAAAGGCCCAAATTGAAGCCCAAACATAATTAGGGTTTTCACATGAAATGACAATTAGGGTTAAGTTAAAATACTTAACCCATTAAGGACTTATTCCATTAATTCCATCATTCTACTAGGTTAATCATACGATGTGGTTGGGTATAATTCATAATTCAATTCCAACGGTCCAAAATGCGGGTCCCGACAAATCCAAAACTAACATCTCACAAATTTGGGTTTTCTAAACCCTATTTTGGGTTTCCAACCCAGTCACAAGCCAATCAGTCAAATGGTAAAGTTTTTGACCAATTACGACTTCACTAGGCCAAGCACCACCCACTACCACCTCGGGAAGTGGTGGTCGACGGCCGCTCACAGCGGCAGCTACAACCTCATGATTGTAATGGGGGCTTTACTTGATTTTTCTCGGTCCAAATAATCCAATCAACATCTCAACATAGAGGAAACACACTCACACACGTCAGTAGCACACACACAACCACCCACACGGTGGCAGGCGGCAGCAAACGGTGGCAGCCACCACCTCACGGTAGTAATGGTGGGTTTTCATGCCAAGGAACGTCCATGTTACAACACACTCAGCCACCTCCTAGGCAGCTAACGTCGCTGGAAATGGACGAAAACAGCGCCCCAAGGGTCACCGGCGACAGTAACAACGTTTCTGACGTTGTACCCATAGAAAGTGAGACTAGGTTTAGGGTGGTTCAAGAAAAAGAAAAGGAAGGCGCATCGGGTTCAATCCCATGTCCCTTATTCAAACGTATTTTTATTTTTACAAGTTTAGTCCCTCCCCACTAAATCTTTTCAACTTAGCTCCAAAATTTACGAATTATCCCATGACTTCTTAAATCTGTACAACCCAATCTGGAAATTACACTTAAACCCCCAAATTCTAAATTATGACATTTAACTCCCTAAAACCAACACCCTGCTAAGATATTACGGATTTAGGGTACAATAAAATATAATATACATCTCGGGGTTTATGGTTGATTATTTATTTACTTGTTTTATTTTATTTCAAATGCAATGTTACACATTTGTAGGTATAGTAAAGGGGAAATGACAAAAATGCCCTATAAAGTTTCTTGGGTTTGTCGATTTAGTCCCAAGTCATTTTGCTGCTTATATGGGGTATAAGGTAGGTTACAACATGCTCTTTTAGTCCCTTTCAACCTCTAATAGCTGGTACACCATGAGACAATGACCATTTAGACCAATAAAACTCACATTATGCCCTTATAAAGCCAAAAAAAAGTTTGGGGATGAAATGCTTATGCCACAACATTGAAGTGATTGAGAGAAGGAGAGATGATAGGATTAACTTCCATAAAAATTACGTTATGCTTGTTCATCTGGCGTTGGAGAGCAAAGAAGGAGAGATGATAGGCTTAACTTCTACAACCCCAAGTTTGTCAGATAAACGTTGTGACGCCATTACCATCGCCGCCAATCCTAGCCAGAAATCAACAAAAAGAGAAGAAACCCTTGGTTGTAGAAATAGAACGAGTTATTGGAGCAGGAATTTTCATAGATCGTGACATCAACATGCATGTTTCTTCATATAATTAAGTGAAATTTAGTTGTTAATTTTGTTTATTCGATGTGAATTATCAACATTGTAGTTATCCATTTTCCAATTTGAAAATGTGTGTTCCTGTGTTGTAAAATCAAATCACTAGTGAATCCGAGCAAGAAAAAACATTGTTTGATTCAGTTTTGTTGAATTCAACTGGAGAATGGAAGGGGATGTGTACCAACTATTAGAGGTTCAAAGGGACTAAAAGAGAAGGTTGTAACCTACCTTATATCCCCCTATAAATCCAAAAAACAACTTTGTAGGGCAATTGTGTCATTTCCCCTTTAGTAAATGAATACATGTACATCAAAATTATAAAATACAAACAATTACTGTGTTTCAAAAATAGTTATTGTATTTATAAATAATAAATTCAATTTTATAAATAGATTTAACCGATAAACATATAATGTACTAATAAAATCGGGATTCAAAATCACTTTACAATTTTATATACACATTTAAGATTAATAGATGTTTTTAAGTGTAACATCATTTCTATTTCAGGGTAGTGGGCCATAATTCGAATGTGTAAAGGATCTATGCCTTAAGGAGGTAAATTTTAGTCCTTATGGAAGAAGGTAATGATGGTTAAGAAATTTAACTCTTGAACTATGTATTGGGCCGAAGGGTAGAAAGGGGAAAGTCATAGGCCGGGTTCTTGCATGAAATATGGATTTTTGTTTGAGAAGTTTTTACTCCAAGATGTCTAGATAATATTGTGGGGGTCTTCAATACCTTTCCATGAATATAAAGATTGTTGAAATCGGAGTTAGAACAAAGAAGTTATGATCGTTAGAATTTTGGAAGGGTTTGGGTTTAGCCTAGTATGTTGGGCATGTTGGGAGTACGTTGGGTGTACTAGGCATGGATGATCATGTAGATTCAACTTGGTACATTGGGTGTACTATGAGTATGCAAGGCATATGCGATCAGAACCCACACCATAATTTCAAGAGTTTTGAGCCCTATTTAAGCTCCTTAACATCCCCAAACCCTTTCTATTCTCAGCCTCCACCTCTCCAACATCCTCCCTTGAAATGGTAACCCTAGTTTGAGCCTTATGAGCAAAATAAGTTGTTTTTGAGTGCTTTTGAGTGCTTTTGAGTGTTCTTGGTGCATCTTTGAGAAGAAGGAGCTTATTGGAGAAGTGTTGGTTGCATTGGAGCTTGTAGATCCAGATCTTGTTCACCTTGATCTTTCTTCTAGAGGTATAGAGCTTGAATCTTGATGATGAATTTCTTACATCTAGCTTGTTTTGGTTGTTATGAGTTTTTGGTCACTTTAGTGCATAAATTTTAGATCTTGAAAGTTTATGACCTTGTTAATGATAAAGTTGTAAATTTTGTCCATCTAAACATCATATTGATTCATATATGAAGGTTGGAGACTTGCACTTAATGGATTGAGTTAAGAAAGATGCACTTTTGGTCCCTTTGAGAATTAAAGACTAGGTCTTGGTTGTTTGGAGCATCTTAATGGATAAATTTGGAAACTTTATCCATTATGGAGCTATTAGGAATCGTATAAATGTGATCTTGGTCCCTATATCCATTCCATGCAAGAGTTGTGATGTCTTAATGGATTAATAAGTTGTGGTTTTTAGCTTTTTGGATCTTTCTAGCCATGGAAACTTGTAAAGGTGGAAACTTTATGACTTATGTTGATGTTTTGAGTCAAGATCTGAGATCTAGACAAAAGGCCATAATTTATAAAGTGCTTGATGGAGGAGTTAGATCAGACCGTGAATGTTGGGCATATGTTGAGTACGTTGGGCATACTTAGTAGCCTTGGACTTTGACTTTTGTGGACTTTTGTTGACCGTTGACTTTTTGGCCAACTTTAACTTTTGGTCAACTTTAGGATTTTAGGCTATTGATTAAGACCCTATCTGATTATGGTGTTAATGGATTCGTAGGTGCAAGAAGTATAGAAAAGGGATTGTATTGCAATGTTTTAGAGTTCTTCGATTCAGGTGAGTTTTCTTCATTGTACTTGTGGGTTGAAGGCACCAATGTCAGCCCGCTAGGTTATATATCCTGGTGTATAGGATGTTGTTATACTGTGGTGATCTATTAAATATCAATCATGGTATGTAGGATGTTGTTATGATTTGGTGATCTGTTAGATATGAATCCTTGTATATTGGATGTTGTTGTGCTATAGTTCTTAGGGCCAAGATCCTCAATCCGATCCAGGATCCTGGATCTTAAAGGAGTCTCAGGAACCCAGACATACATCAGGATCCCGGAGATCGCCATTATTATTTCCTAACATGTTTAACGACAATATTTCTTGTTTATTTTTCACGTGCGCAGAAATGGTAAACATAAGACTCATTCTCAATGAAGAAACATTCCAATTAGGCTTAAGACTTAGAAATACCAAGTTAAAGCACATACACATACCAGCTCAGCAAGATCCCATAAATCTCAGACATATAGTTACTTAACCTAGACTATAAAACAGTTTTAAATGACACAAAACAGGCACAATTTGTGTACACTTTACACACTTAGAGCTATAGAAGCACTCGTACTCATATTATCATTATCATCTATATAATTATACGTTCAAATCAATAAAATCATACAAGGCAAGTGATCATTATCACCTCTTAAAGTTTTATGTCAGAGATCCTAGCAAGGCAAAAGGGCTTTCCTTGTAAATCACTTGTGCAACCTTGTTCTAATTCCGTTAATCACTTCATCTACAACACCACAAACTCTCATGCAATATTGTTGATATCCATTTATCAATTTTTGACCAAAACAATTTGGCACCCACTCGTGGGACTGTGGTGTTCATAATTCTCGAAAATTATGTCTACACGACCAACTATACATTCTTCCTCCATTCTTCCCATTTTCTCAAAGAATCTTGCACCACTTCTAAATAGACCCCCTGGTTATAGGAAAACTCTGGATACCTCTAGATAGAACACCTCTCCGATCATCAGCCATGGGAATCCAGGTTCCCTGGGATTCTTGGATCTTCATGTTCCAATCCTTAAAAATGAACTCTTCCCCATGGTGAAGATGGTAAAGCAACTACTGAATCAACGATAGTAGGAACAAAGAATAGTGCTCAAGGAAATAGAGAGAATGAGAGCGGATATCCATAAACCCCAAGGAGCAGCACCCTCGATCTTGCAACCCAAGATCCTGAACATTGACAATGCAGGATCCTTAGGAAACCCCCAGGAGAAACGATCCTCAACACCAACACCTGCTCCCACCTGGGGTGTAACTCCAAATGAGAGACCCCATGTGATTCAGGATCCCGACAAAACCTTCACCACTCCCAGTAACAAGGATACTGGTAACTTCCTGAGTAATCATACCTTTAGTACCAACTCTATGGATCTTGATGTAGGAACGACTCAATTCATGGCCAAAGAACTTCGTCAACTAAGGCAAATGATCTCGAACGTATAAAGGGTAGTCCAACCTATACCCGAAGTATCCCTCACCAGTCAGACAACCTAGAGATTTTCTCTTGCAATAGCCAATCTAAATCCCAAACAAACCTTAAGATGGGACTACAGATCATGAAGAACATGTGGAGGAATATAGGTAGAGAATAGAGATCATCCAGATTCCCGCACAATTGAAGGAAGCTTTTCTGTGTAAGGATTTTTGTTCGACCCTCATGGTATCAACCTTAAAATGACTACTTAATATTCCTCCTTACTCTATTACTTCATTTGCATATTTAGTTAATATTTTTAACAACCAATTATCTAGTAGCAGAATGTTCGAAAGTATCACTAGTGATCTCTATCAGGTCTTAGGAACATCGTGAACAAGTTTGGTAGGGAGGAACTAAGTATCCCTAACATTTATATGGTAATTGTTGTAGAAGCCTTCAAAATGGGCTTAAAGAAAGACTCTCCTTTCTAAGAATACCTTGTAATGACTCCATTCAAAAGAATGGACAAAGTACGAAGTAGATCATTGAGTATCATAAGACTCGAAGAAGACAAGAAGATCCAAAATGAAAAAAAGGAGCAACCCACCAAACTCATACGACAACCCCAATACGAAGGCCGACTCCTAGACCTAAAAATCATGTAAGTCAAAACCATATTCCAAGCCTGAGCATCATTGGGTTAATTCCATTGACGATGAAGGAGAGGAAGATGAATTCCCCAAGCTCACTGACTATTGTTTCTATGTGGATGTTTCATGTATAACTTATGATATGTTGAATCTCGGTGACAAAGTAAGGTGGCCAAAGAGAAGAGAAAAGGCCCTTAGCTAGAAGGATAAGTAAAAGTGGTGTGTGTACCATGAAGACTTCAGCCATATTACAGAGAATTGTATAACTACCAGGAAGAATATCAACTACCTCATGAGCAAAGGATAGGGAAGACATCAAGGATCCCCACCATCACGAATTGGTGATCATCCTCTTCAATGTCATCCACTTTTCTAGAAGGATCCTTTTAATAGAGGATCCTCGGTCAAAATCATACTCCTAGGCACACTAAAAAGGATAAACATCCCAAAACATGAAATAGTTAAAAGATCCTCGGTGCTGGTAGGATTCAACACTGAAATAAAGCACACATTCGGAGAGATCAAGTCACCCACCTACATCGAGTGGGTAAGTTATATACAATGCTTTTGTGTAATTGATACACTGTCTTCCTATGATATTATATTAGGAAAACTATGGATCCACGATATGAAAGTTGTACCATCGATATACCACCAATGTGTAAAGATGCCCACTCCTTGGGATACAGTGAAGATTATAGGCGATCAACAAGAATCTAAGGAATGCTACAAGACCTCGATGAAATCTTCCAAAGAAACCATGACAAACATAAAAATTAATGCAGGGGGCACGAGGTGTACTAGAAGTAAGAGAACATGATGTGAACGAAGTGCCCCTAAACCTCGAGGATCTTAAAGCCAAAGTCCTCATAGCATCCTCAATACCAGAACAAATCAAGCAAGAACTAATAAAGTTCTTAAAAGACAAAAAGCAATACCTTCTCTTGAAGCATGAGGATATGACAGGTATTGATACGAAAATTATAACTCATAAAGTCAATATAGATCCTTCTTATAGGCCTATACACCAAAAAGGAAGGAAAATTGCACCCAAGAGGAACCAAATCATTCAAGAAGAAATTGAAAAACTTCTCAAGACATGGATGATTAAATAAGTAAAGTTCCTGTGATGGCTAGAGAACATGATAGTGGTCCAAAAAAAGAATGGAAAATGGAGAGTATGTGTGGATTACACGGATCTCGGCAAGGCATGTCCTAAGGATCCTTTACTTTTACCACATATAGACTCAATGATAGATGCCACGGTAGGGCAGGAGCTATTGACGTTCATGGATGCTTCGACAGGATTCCAACAAATCCATCTGGAACCATCCGATCAAGAGGATATTGCCTTTATAACTCCTATAGTGAAGAAAATGTTTAAGGATAAAATGGGGTACACCATGGAAGTCTATATTGATGATATGGTGGTTAAATCAAAGAAAGCTGAAGATCACCTTATGGATCTTCAAGGAGCCTTCAACATTTCGGATGAAAAAAAATTCAAGCTAAACCCTTTCAAATGCCACTTTGGAATGAACACAGGAAAATATCTTGGAAACATGGTAACCAAGAGAGGAATATAAGCAAGACTGGAACAATCAAGGACATGATTGATCTGAAATCCCCAACCAAGGATATGCAAAGACTAACATGAAGAGTGGCAACCTTGAATATGTTCATCCCAAGATCCTTAGAAATATGCAAACCATTCTATGATATCTTAAAGAAAAACAAGAGATTCGAATGGACCAAAGAAGATGAGGATGCATTCCAAGAACTTAAAAAATATTTAAATTTGGCACCTTTATTGTTAAAACCAATAAATGGGGAGCCACTCCTTCTCTATCATTTAGTGTTGTAAGTGTAGTCCTGCCCAAAGATCTTAATAGAGATCGGCATCCCATTTACTATGTAAGTAAAAGTTTATTGGATCTAGAAACCAGGTACTCTCATCTCGAAAAACTAATACTTGCACTAGTTATAGCTTCTACAAATTAAGAAATTACTTTGAAACTTATACTATACATGTTCAAACTAACTATCCTACTAAGAATGTTATAAGAAAACCTGAGATGTCAGGAAGGATGGAAAAAAATTTGTAATGCTAAAAAATTATGACATAAAGTATAAACAACGATAGGCAATAAAGTCACAAGAATTAACAAACTTTATGGCTGACTTTAGTGATGATCTATAGCCAGAAGTAGAACTAGAAACTCGACAACTTCTAGAAGAAGATCAAGGAAAATAAACTATCTTCACATATGGAGCATCAAACCAAAAGGGAATTGGCCTAAGGATCATACTAAAATTACCACAAGGGGACATCCTACCCCAACAAATTAGTAGTGAATTCAACGCAACAACGAAACATAAGTATGAAGCATTGATCACGAGGCTATAATTGACCAAGACTAGCATTATACATTTAATGGATTCCATGCGATTAAAGGAAAAGACTAGCATTATATGTTCAAATTCTTAAAAAATTAGCCTCCGAATTTGAAGGTTTTAGTCTGGATCAAGTTCCTAGAGAAGATAACAATGAGGCATATGCATTAACCAACTTAGAGTCTTCCCTTAGCATCCTGCCAAAGACTAGCATCCCAATAACCCACATCATGATCATGGCGGTAGAAGATCCCTCCAAGAGACCATATAACTATGATGACCATGACGAAACGGCTAACATAGCTACAATGGTTGGCCTAATACCTCGATTAGCTTACCATGAACCCGATCAAAACAGTCAGGATCCTCAGAGATATTTTAGATCATGGACATAAACTATCATAATATGTCTCCGGAATGGTACAATCACAAAAGAAGAAAAAATCAATAAGGCATTCAAGATGAGGATCTCACGCTTTGCTATTATCCATGGAGTATTATACAAGAAATCCATAACATGTCCATATATAAGACCAATAAGACATGGAAGTTCTAAAAAGACATACATCAAGGGGATTGTGGCAGCCATACTGGGGGTATATCATTGTGTTCTACAGTTCTAAGAACATGACACTATCGTCCAACTATAAAAAAAAAAAGATGTCTTCCCGACATGCTCAGAAGTGTGATGTCTATCTTATTGATTTAGAAGCAAGAATGGGGGCATATTGGTTAGCTACCCTAGAAGAAAGAATCTTGCCAAAATCCTCTAATGCTATAAACCTTGAAGCGTACTTTATGTAAGTCAATTTAGTCACATTTCATCATAACCGAATCAAGGTACCTACCTACTCCTTACCCAAATTTCTTTTCATTGTTTATTTTTATTCTAAGAACACTATTAACTTGAGCATTAGAGGGATGATAGCCAAGCTAACACCCACCCCAAGATAATGTTTGCAACATGTAGAAACTTAAGGATACTAGCCACTACGATTAGATATTGATCATCTCTCCTCCGATTAAGGGTACTTAATCCCCTCTAAGGTTTAAAGAGCTAATAACTACTTCATTCTTGTTAGGGTTTCCACACCCCACTTAGACGTAAGATATATTACTATAGTATGTGTGTAAGGGGATCATTTCACGCTTTAGTGACACGGAAACTCTCCTATTACTGAACATATGCTAAGCTCCTAAGGTTTAAAGAGTCAATGACCTCTTTCTCACGATTTTAAGTTTCTACACCTCTCTAAGACTGTGACAACCCGAAATTTCTATTTTGTACAACCCTTCAATAAAATAGAAGTCATAAAAGTTGCTGTTGAGTTTCAAACTTTTTGGAACAAATTTGAGTATGTTAGGATTTACACTTCGGGTGATAGCAGGAGAGAGGATGCCCTAGAGTATTTTGTGCATCATGAAAGTTTCAAAACTCCACGAGGTTGGAGTTTACGGATCAAATAATATTTTTGGACCAAAAACTCAACGAACTATATAAAGGGCACTTAGCCATTTTTAGTTTATTTCTTCCATTTCATCTAGAGAAAAGCTCGAATTCTCTCCCAAGGATCTTCAATCTTTTGCTCTGTATTGTAAGTACTTCTACCCTAGAGTGTTTTAAAGCTTACTACATGTTTAGATATGTTAGAAATCACTCAAGAATCACAAGAAGAAGGAGATTACGTCCCAAGATCTCCTTGGACCGTCAACTCTATTTTGGGTGCCAAAGTGCTCCCAAGTCTTCCCTTATGCTTAGAAACTAGTATGGAACCCTTCCCTAATGGTTATAGCTCATGAAAAACACCTTAAGACCCCTTGTATATGGGTTTACAGTTTGGGGATCTCCCAAAATCGTAAACACCCCAAAAGTATGCATAAATGGCCCTAGTCCCTTCACAAGCTTAGGAAAAATGTCTAAATCCTTCCTTGATGTGTTTAGAACGAGAAAAGAACCATAAAACCCCATGGAATATGGGTTTACGGTTTGGGAATCTCCCAAAACCGTAAAGTCCCCCAAAGTGTGTTTTAATGCCCTAAACACCCTTTTAAGCCTTGACTAGTAGCCTAGAACCTTACACCATCGACCTAAGGACCTCAATTCACGAAATAGATGGGTTACCATGAGTGTACTACCATAAAATCATGTGTTTACGGTAGCAAACTCCCAAGAACATGGTTCAAAAACCGTAAACACAAGTTAGGGTCATTTTAAGACCTTAAACTCACCCAAACACTTGTTTAAGCTTTGGAGCACTTAACCACTTGAACCCTTAGAGTTTTAAGCCCCTTTTGGTGACCAAATGAGAGTTTACGGCCAGGGGTTTACTCCCATGGGCCGTAAACTCCAACAAACATGGTCATTGGACCATAAACTCCCGTATGTGGCCTTTCACTCCTTTGTTGCAACCCGATAGCCTCCTAACACTTTTATCAAAGTGTTTCCATGTTCTGGAGTGTCCCAACTTAATTTATTAGTTATAAATTGACTAATTAGTTGTATATATATGTTTATTATATGATAACTAGGCTCGTGTGTGTGTACAAGTCTCCATTTGTCACCTAGCACCATATCCGACACTTCCTACCGATCCGCTCACTGCAGGTGAGTTCATACCCCTTGAATTAACCTTTTAAATGTTTTTACATGTTTTTAAATGCTTTCTGGGGGGAATACAAGTTGAAACATGTTAGTTATTATGTCAATCACATGTGATTAATAACTAACATGCAAATGGATTTACTATACGTTAACCGTTTTACCAAACGGATTTCTTCAAATGATTTTCATAAACGTTTTATATGTTTAAAACTCTATTTTATACAATGTATGTTTCATTTCAAACTCTTTTACATTTGTGTTTCAAACAAAGGTTTCTTTATACTTAAACTGTGTTATCAAACAAATACTTTCAACCCGTCTTATATACTGACATCAAGTCGATCTTTTCTTAGATAGTAGTCTTTTTCAAAGGTTTTACAAAACTTCTTTTATGCTTACAAATTATCAATTGCATGCCTGTATATGTATAGTTATATAAATAATATTTAAAAGACTTAGGAAGGCTAACCCGCTTTATTTCCTTTTCCCCGTTGGGATGTGGTCTGGTAGGGTAGCGGGTATCTGTCCGAAGGTCGTTTAACTATCAGTTATATATCATGTATACATATAGAGACAACAAAGTTTTCCTCAGTCAGTTCAGTACCTTTGGGTAGCAAAGGCACACTTCAGGTTATACATGTACACCATTAGTAACTATTATAGGTATAGTTTGGAGATACTACTTACCATTCCAAGTACAGGGAATCACACAAGAGTCAGTTCATTCATGAGTCTATACTAGTACATTACATGTTACATATACATTTACATAGATACGCTTACATGAATACATTTACATAGATACGCTTACATGAATACAATTACATAGATACGCTTACATGAATACATTTACATAGATACGCTTACATGAATACATTTACATAGATATGCTTACATGAATACATTTACATAGATACGCTTACATGAATACGTTTACATAGATACGCTTACATGAATACATTTACATAAGATACGCTTACATGAATACGTTCACATAGATATGCTTACATGAGTACGTTTACATAGATAATATATGATGACTTACTATTACACATTACATGTATAGATACAGTTATATAATTATCCTTCTTATCTTCATTATGTGATTTAATCACATAATCGATGAGATAGATTGGACGTAATATCCTAGTACCAAGGGATACTTTGCGGGACTAACCATTCCTAAAACCTTGTTAGCTACATAGGTAAATGCACATCTACGGATGTCAACGGTTAATACCATTACAGGTATACTTTAAGGGACTAACTATTGCTATACCCAGGTGTTAGCAACAGAGGTAAATGTACATCTACGGATGTCTTCAGTTAACACTGTTAGTTATCCTAGTACAAAAGGATAATACTTAGGTTATTTATATTATTACCTTTATCTTGTGACTCATTCACACAACTGATGACGTGAATTATATTTGAGTATCCTAGTACCAAAGGATACAATTTCTTATAATAATAATAATAATAATAGTAGCACAGTCGGGTCTTGGTAAAAGGATACTTTCAGAACAGTTAGGTCTTGGTAGAAGGCTACTTTCAAAACAGTTAGGTCTTGGTAGAAGATTACTTTCAAAACAGTTAGGTTTGGGTAGAAGAATCCCTTTTATACTAGTAGGAATCATAGGGATTTCTAGGGTTTTCAAACGTTTACAGTTGTTTTACAAACATTTTCATACTTATACGAACTTTCTTTCAAAACAATTTCAAGTCTTTCATTACAAGTTTTACAAATAAAAGACACATTAATATTTATGAATTCAGCAGCTTTTTGGCTAATACTCACTATCAAAATAGCTTGTATTCTCAGGTCACAAATAGACAGGTTCGACGACCAGGTTTTGTGAAGACGGAGCCGTTCAGACTCGTCTTTTATTTTGATTATTCATTATTTTGTTGTGTACTATGAAAGAACACACTTGTAATTAAAATTATACTATTAATGTAATGGATGATGTTGTTGCTTGTTTACTACTTTACATTGTTGTGATACATTACATGACGTCCTCCGCCCCAGAACGTTTCCGCCGTTCTTCGTTTTGGGGTGTGACAGAGTGGTATCAGAGCATTGTTTATAATGAATTAAGTATATCAACCCATAAAAGATATACTAACTATAAATACAATGGGATTAAAAATACTCTGACTAAGAGTTTATACTTTTAAATAATAAAATATTTAAGTATACGTGCCTGCATTCATACTAAAATCGGTGTCACAACGACAAGAACAAAAGTATTACGATTGTTGAATATCACAGGTGAGCTTGGGGATGTATGGTCAGTCTTGGGAGTGGCATAGCCTGATCAACAATGTTGTTCCGAGGAGTGATTAGCACATGCCCAAGAATAGTTGTGATGTGTCAACAAGTCTAAAAACTTACCAACATCACTACAATGAGAAGATTATAACAGAACCTAAGTCTAAAATACCATATGGGTGTTTTGTGTTACCATAATTACTTACTTGAGAGCTAAAAAGGATCTTCATTACTAAGTTGATAGTTGCTATGTAAATACACTAAGGCTATATGTAACTAGGATGTTATAGACTTAGAATCGGTGAAATTTTTGCTTTACCCCTATTCCTTGTGAATTTGGAGTTAAGGACCTTTATTCGAAGGCCTATCCTTTGTTGATTACATATAACTGTTATGCACTTTACAAATAGCGATGTAACTAATGAAGATTTTCTAATAATTATCTAGATAGTTCGTCTAATAATTATTTCATTACCACAATTCTTGCGTAGATAGCATGGCTGGACTCCATCCTCACGGCAACTCGTACCTTCCGAACGAAGTCATTGCGGGTTGGTTTGAAGAAGAACCAAAGAATGATCATCCGATCCCTTTGAATGATCACCACACTGAAGACCTAGCGAATGATGATAACTCCGAACCCGAGGTTGAGAACCTACCCTAGGCAGCTCCCTTTCCAAATCCTAACCCTCGTCTGGCTTTTCATGGCCCGACGCCTTCTTGGGTAGAATTCTTGGAAACATGGAGCCAAGGACAGAATCAGCCTATGCCGTTTAATGGAGACCGAAGCTTTTATGACCTGAGCAATGGGGGCTCAGCAGACATAATCTTGCCAATCCTGGTCCGCAGAGTGGCCCAAAATGAGATTCATGGCAGAACATGTGACAACCAGAAATTTCCATTTTGTACGAACATTAACTATTCAATAGAAGCTAGTCCAGTTTCAATGAACTTCAGACTTTTCCGAATAAGTTTGTGTACATTAGGGTTTACGTTTAAGGAGATATCAGGAGAGTGGATGCTCATGGGTTTGTGAAACTTGAGCATTTCAAAACTTCATAATGTTAGAGTCCAATTCCGGAATAAAAATATTTTCTGCCAAAATATTTCAGGCCTATAAATAGATTTCTGAACTAAATTCATTCATTATTCACATTTCCAACTAGAGAAAAGCCACATTCTCTCTCACGGATCTTCAGGTTTTCATCCCAAATCGTGAGTACACTTCTCTAGTTGTGTTATAATGTTTGTTTTATGCTTATTAACATAGATTACATGTCTAATATGTGAGATCCGGGAGTTTACCGCCCAAGAACGTTCTTGGGGAGTAAACTCCAAAATGAAGCTTTAAGGCTATCTAGTCCCAATTCCTTGTTAGGCAACTAGTTTCGGATAATATGTATGACCATTTGAGGCTAGAAATCAATCAAGAACACATAGTTCTAGGAGTTTACGGCCCAAGAGTTTCTTGGACCGTAAACACCATTTTCAAGGGCTTAATGTGCCCTAATCACCCCCTAAGGCTTTAGACTTTAACCCTCAATTACTTGTAGCTAAAATGGGGACTTTAACACATCAAAATCATCCCTAAAAGGGAGTTTACAGCCAAGAAATACTCTTGGGCCGTAAACTCCAAGTAAGGGCACCAAAGTGTGCCTAGGGTTCCCCTTAGCCTAAATCAAAAGCCTAGAAATTATCCTACTTGTGCAAGAGACTTGAAATAATTAAAACATCCATTCCATGAGAGTTTACGGCCGTAACCTCTAAGGGATATGGTCTTTAGGCCGTAAACTCCTCAAAGGAGTATTATATATGCCCTAAACTACCCAAAGGATTAAACCACCAAGCTAGGCCTATTCTAGAAATCATTTGGCACCTTAAAACACCCAAAACCACCAAGATTGGAGTTCATGGCCGTAAACTCAAGGTTTTACGACCGTAAACTCCTTGGGTGGGGTTTTTTGGGTAGTAAACTCTTATACAAGGTCCTTTGGTACATTAAACCCCTTTAGCCTTGTGCCATAACAACTTAGATGCAACCATTAGGACCTATAACACTTATACAAAGTGTTTACATGTTCCTAAGCGTCCCAACTTATTTCATTAAGTTATTATTTGGCTAATTAGTTATATATATGCTCATTATATGATAACTAGGCTCGTGCGTGTGAACAAGTCTCCGTTTGCCACCTAGCACGGTATCCGACACTACAATCCAAACCACTCACCACAAGTGAGTTCATACCCCTTTAATTAACCTTTGAAATACTTTAAATGTTTTAAATACTTTATGGGGGGAATACAAGTTAAATGCTTATAGTTATTGTATCAATCACATGTGATTACATTAATCATATGTGATTAATAACTAGAAAACCAATGATTTTATCACTGTTCAAAATGTTTTACAAACTCTTTTACTTATCAAATGATTTTATTAAACTTTGTTTTACTTCTTATAAATTGCATGCCCATATATGTATAGATATATAAGTAATGTTTAAAGGGCTTAGGAAGGCCATTCGCCCTATTTCCTTTTTCTCGATTTGGATGTGGTCTGGTGGGATTTCGGGTGACCGTCCAAAGGTCGTTTCAATATTAGTTATATATCAATTATACATATATAGACATAAAAGTACTTCCATATTCATGCATACTATACACATCATTAGTAAGTTACCATCGGGGTAACACAAGATCATACTACTACAACTTCTAGATCAATGAGTCAGTTCATTCATGAGTCTATACATTACATTACTATGAGAACATATACATTACATTACTACGAGAACATATACAACTATACTAGAAAGAGAACATATACAACTATACTAGGAGGAGAACATATACAACTATACTAGAACGAGAAACATTGCACTACATATACAAGAATACGTTAACAATTGTGATCCACTGTATCGGAGCATGCCTTAAATGTCATGGCCCGAGTTGTAGCCAGAATTCTCTTGGAGGGAGAGCGTGAGTTTGTGTATAGATCTATACTGGATTGACTATCCTACACCTTGTTGCTAGCTACAGCCGGACCTGCAGGTCTGCGGGTGCCAAACGTCATTCCGTTATTACGACCATTTGTATGTCGTTGTTACCAGTCGATAGTATGGTACAATTTATCACAATATACCTTAATATAAATCTGGTTTAAGGTAGTTAGTATAGTAGTAGTTCCTATAATACAAAACTACAGTACTACAATGATTTACCCATTACATATTTTTAGTGATTATTTCACTTAAACATTAATGTACAAACTATATTTGTTAAATGATAGTTACACTTGGGGAATTACACACTTTTACAACAAACGAGCATACAAACCAGTTAAGCCTTGGTAGAAGGCTACTTTAATAGAAAATATAGGTTTTTCTGAGAGATTCAAACTTTTACAAACACTTACATACATTTTACAAACTTATACTTGAGACACGTTCAAACGTTTTGTTAATAAACATCGACACTAAATTACTTATGAACTCACCAGCTTAATGCTGATAAACTCTTTCAAAATAACTTGTATTCTCAGGTCATCAGTAGACAGGTACCGATGCCAGCTTTTGAGAAGATGGAGCGCATTCAAGACTCATCATATTATTTTGATTTACATTATATTTTTGGTGTCTAAAACTGTACAGAACACGCTTGTATTAACATTATATATTTAATTTAATGGATGATGTTGTTTGCTTATTTACATTTACTGTGTTGTGATACTGTACATGACGTCCTCCGCCCCACAACGTTTCCGCCGTTCTTGGTTTTGGGGTGTGACAGATTGGTATCAGAGCATTGTTTATAGTGAATCAAGTATATCAACCCATAAAAGATATACCAAACTATAAACCCATTAGGGATTAAAGCACTCTGACCCAGAGTCTATACTTTAAATATTAAAATATTTAATTAAGTATACTAGTCTGCATTCATACTAAAATCAGTGTCACAATGACAAGAACAAAAGTATTACGATTGTTAAATATCACAAGTGAGCTCGTGGATGTATGGTCAGTCCTGGGAATGGCATAGCCTGATCAACTATGCTGGTCCTAGGAGTGATTAGCATATGCCCTAGAATGGTTGTGATGTGTTAACAAGTCTAAAAACTTACCAACAATACCACAAGAAGATCAGTAGAACCTAGACTTAAAATACTATAGGTGTATTTTGTACTACTAGTTACATGTATATTATATTCTTATACCTCTCTTCTCGCGTAGATTTAAATGGTTGGATTCCATCACGGCCACCCGTACTTTCCAAATGAAGGCAATGTCGGGTGGATCGAAGAAGAGCCCGAAGATGAGCATCCAATCCATTTGGATGATCACCTCGCAGAAGGCTTTTCTGATGGATCTGACTCCGAGCCTGAAGTCAACTACCTACCGCTAGTAGGTCAAGCCCCGAACAACAACCCCCGACCAGCTTTTCCAGGTCCTACACCCTTGTAGGCAACCAACTTGAATCGCTAGAGTGACGAACAGGGTCAACCCTTACCATACTTTGGGGACCGAAGCTTTTACAACGTCAGTGAAGGTGGTTCTGCTGACCGAGCTCTGCCCGTCATTATTCGCAGAATGGCTCGTAATGTTGAGCAAGGTCGAGCAGCCATCGACCGGGTCATGGAGATTGATGCCAACTCTAGTGTCAACACAGTCCGCATCCGCCGTCTTGAAGAAGACATGGAACAGACCCGGAGAACCAATGAAACCCTGCAGCAACAGTTGGCTGCCTCCCAAGCGGAAGTCTTAGAACTTCGAGCCCGCCAGAGGGATCAGGAGAGACACCTTCAAGAGGTGTTTCCTCAAGTGTCAGACCTCAGGACTCACCCGAGGAATTCCCATCGCCGTTAGATGATGTCTAGTACATCTCTGTCTTTTGGTTAAGGAATAGCCTTTAACATCTGTGCTCTAAGTAACACTTGTCTGTAAAATATTCCTAACTTTTAGTACTCTAATTAGGAATCTAAGAACTGTCAAACTTTTTCTGTATGGTATGATGTAAGACCTACTGATAGGTCGATTTTCCCTGAACTTATTACATCAGTAATACCAGTATTATTAACATCTATCGAATCTGTGGGAAAAATCTGTACATTTGTGTTTCCTGCTAATATTCTTTGTTGTGATCTCAAACACTCATTCAACTGTTGGGCTATGGTTAGTTAGTCCATGTGTCACTCTCACGTTGCTTACAAATTGATTCTTACCATTTTTCTTATCTTTATAAACTTATAGCTGAAAGATGCCTCCTCACAAATCTCCCAGGAATAACCCTGCACCTCCACCGCCTCCTCTGCCTCCGGTCATCGATACTGCAGCCCTGAATGTTGTCGTAGCTGCAGCAGTGGCAACTGCCATGGCTCAGTATCACTCATCTGATGCCAGCAGAGGTGGAACCCATGTTGAATCAATTTCGGTTGAAACCCCTGTGCGCTCGAGAGAGTGCTCCTACAAGGATTTCACCAATTGCAATCCGAAGTCCTTCTATGGCACCGGCGGAGTCATTGCCCTCTCGCAATGGTTCGAGAAGACTGAATCAGTCTTCGAAATCTGTTCATGCCCTGCTGCGAGCAAAGTCAAGTATGCCGCATGCACCTTTGAAGGAAAGGCCCTGACATGGTGGAACGGCCATGTTAAGGCACTAACCCTCGTCGTAGCCAACGACATGGGCTGGGAAACGATGAAATACCTCATGATTGAGGAATACTGCACGAGGGGCGAAGTCCAGAAATTGGAGCAGGAACTTTGGAACCTGACTATGAAGGGCACCAACGTGGTCGCTTATACTGCCCGATTCAGCGAACTGGTGGCCCTCTGCCCCAATATGGTTCCCACTGAGGGGAAAAAGATCGAAAGGTACATATGGGGGCTAGTACCTCCGTATCAGGGGAATGTCCTAGCATCAAACCCCGCTACCTTCGACAGTGCCAAGCGACTGGCACAGCGACTCATTGACCATGGAGTCAAAACCCCTGCAACAACAACCACCCTAACCATCCCGAACCCTCCAAACCCGCTGACACTAAGCGGAAATTCTGGGATGAAAAGAAGAAGCAGCAAGCTGCCAAAAAGCAGCAAATTGTGGCAGTGCATGCCGCGCTAACCCCTGCTGCTGCTACTGCTCCGGGGAAGCAATATGCTGGAAGTTTGCCTAAGTGCAACAAATGCAACTTCCACCACAACGGCCCCTGCCGTGAAATGCAGTGCTCTAACTGCAACAGGAAAGGACACACCGTCCGTTTCTGTAAGTTCCCGGCACAACCGATCACCCAGGTCCCTGGCTCTGGCGCGAGCCCGACCTGCTATGGATGTGGCGAAGCAGGCCACTTTAAGAGGGACTTCCCCAAAGCGAAGAATGTTGGAGGAGCAGGGAGGGTACTAGCTATAGGCCACGGGGAAGCAGTTGCTGACCCGACAGTGGTGACTGGTACGTTCCTCCTCGATAACTGCTATGCATGCATTCTGTTCGATAGTGGAGCGGAGCGAAGCTTCGTAAACCATAAATTTGCTCGCATGCTTAAACAACCACCACACGCACTCAAAGAACAATTCACAGTAGAAATGGCTAATGGAAAAACTGAAAGTACGAATAGCATATACTTAGGTTGTACCCTAACTCTAGATAACCATTCATTCCCAATCGACCTCATGTCGGTCTCAATAAAAAGCTTCGACGTTATCATTGGCATGGATTGGTTAAGTCTTCATCGCGCCGACATCATGTGCTACGAGAAAGCAGTCCGTCTAAACCTTCCATCTAACAAAAATCTTATAGTCTATGGCGAAAAACCTGGTGCGAATCTTCGTATAATATCAAGTATTCAAGTGCAGAAGTATCTGCGTAAAGAATACCATGCATTCCTTGCTCACGTCGTCGACACGAGCCTCGAAACGAAAGAACTAAAGAACATCCCAGTAGTGAGCGGCTTCCCCGACATTTTCCCCGAAGAGCTACCTGGATTACCTCCGCAACGGCAGGTCGAGTTCAGAATCGACTTAGTCCCAGGAGCTACCCCAGTAGCCAAGTCGCCCTATCGTTTAGCACCAGCTGAGATGCAGGAACTCTCTGGTCAACTTAACGAACTGCTCAGTAAGGGCTTTATAAGACCGAATTTCTCACCGTGGGGAGCACCGGTCTTGTTCGTTAAGAAGAAAGACGGATCATTCCGTATGTGTATCGACTACAGAGAACTCAACAAACTGACGGTCAAGAATTGTTACCCTCTGCCTCGCATAGACGATCCATTTGACCAACTGCAAGGGGCGAATTATTTTTCCAAAATTGATCTGAGATCCGGATATCACCAGTTACGAGTACTAGAGGAGAATGTACCGAAGACAGCCTTCCGAACTCGTTATGGACACTACAAGTTCGTCGTGATGCCATTCGGATTGACCAATGCGCCCGCAGTTTTCATGGATCTGATGAAAAGAGTATGCCGACCTTTTTGGATCAGTTCGTCATCGTTTTCATTGACGACATCTTGATCTACTCCCGAAGTAAGGAAGAGCATGGCGATCACCTGCGACAAGTTCTAGGGACATTACGAAAGGAGAAACTTTATGCGAAGTTCTCGAAATGTGAATTTTGGATCCGAAGAGTCGAATTCTTAGGACACGTGGTAAGCGAAGAGGGAATCCACGTGGACCCATCCAAAATTAAAGCCATTGAGAACTGGTCAGCACCCAAGACGCCTACAGAAATTCGCCAATTTCTAGGTCTCACTGGCTACTACCGCAGATTCATACAGAACTTCTCCTGAATAGCGAAACCTCTTACAACCCTGACCCAGAAAGGCGTGGCCTTTGACTGGGAAGAGAAACAAGAGAGAGCATTCCAAACGCTCAAACGAGCCTTGTGCACCGCGCCAATACTATCCCTCCCCGAAGGGATAGAAGACTTCGTAGTCTACTGCGATGCATCAAATCAAGGGCTCGGGTGTGTTCTGATGCAACGAGGTAAGGTCATCGCCTACGCCTCCAGACAGTTGAAGACACACGAAGTTAACTACACGACCCACGATCTCGAACTAGGAGCAGTGGTGTTTGCTCTGAAGATCTGGAGACATTACTTGTACGGAACGAAAAGCACTATCTTTACCGACCACAAGAGTTTACAACACATTTTCGATCAGAAGGAGCTCAACATGAGACAACGACGGTGGGTCGAGCTACTTAGTGACTATGAATGCGATATTTGTTATCATCCGGGTAAAGCCAACGTAGTAGCAGACGCCCTAAGTCAGAAAGAATATTCTGGTCGCAAAGTCAAGTCATTGTCAATAACCATCCATTCACACTTGTCTAAGCAAATTTAGGCGGCCCAACATGAAGCCATGAAACCTGAAAATGTGACGAGTGAATCCCTTAGAGGAATGGACAAAAATTTAGAAGCCAAGGGTGACGGAGCCTTATATTTCATGAACCGGATCTGGACACCGAAACATGGTGGTTTCCGAGACTTGGTCATGACCGAGGCGCACAACACTCGGTATTCCGTCCACCTAGGTTCAGATAAGATGTATCTGGATCTTAAAAAGCTATACTGGTGGCCTAATATGAAAGCAGAGAATGCTACCTTCGTAAGTAAGTTCCTTACTTGCGCAAAGGTTAAGGTCAAGTACCAGAAGCCCTCTGGTTTACTGCAACAACCAGAGATTCCAGAATGGAAGTGGGAACGGATCACTATGGATTTCATAACCAAGTTGCCCAAGACAACGGGTGGACTTGATACCATATGGGTCATCGTCGATAGATTGACCAAGTCTGCACACTTCCTGCCTATCAAAGAAACTGACAAGATGGAGAAACTTACGAGAACATACATTAGGGAAATCGTATGGCTACATGGTGTACCTATGTCCATTATCTCCGATAGAGATAGTAGGTTCACCTCAAGATTCTGGCAATCACTACAGCATTCCCTAGGAACAAGGTTGGACATGAGCACAGCCTACCATCCACAGACCGACGGACAGAGTGAGAGGACCATCCAAACACTGGAAGATATGTTGCGAGCCTGCGTGATTGACTTTGGGAAGGCATGGGATACTCATTTACCCCTTGTCGAGTTTTCCTATAATAACAGTTATCACACGAGCATCAAGGCTGCTCCATTTGAAGCTCTCTACGGCCGAAAGTGCAGATCTCCTCAGTGCTGGGCTGAGGTGGGTGATACCCAATTAGCCAGGGGGCAAGCTTCCGACAGTACTCTCACTGGTCCGGAGATCATTCAGGAAACGACAGAGAAAATCGTTCAGATTCGTGAACGATTAAAAGCCTCTAGAGACCGACATAAGAGCTACGCTGATAAAAGAAGAAAACCTTTGGAATTTCAGGTGGGAGACCGAGTCCTTCTCAAAGTCTCACCCTGGAAAGGCTTCATACGCTTCGGAAAGCGTGGGAAGCTTAATCCGAGGTACATAGGGCCTTTCGAGATTCTTGCAAGAGTCGGCCCCGTAGCTTACAAACTCGACCTACCCGACGCACTTCGTAACGTACATTCTACATTCCACGTATCTAACTTGAAAAAGTGTCTGTCCGACGAGACTCTTGTAATCCCACTCGACGAGATCGAGATCAATGAGAGACTCAACTTCGTGGAAGAACCGGTAGAGATCATGGACCGTGAGGTCAAGCAGACGAAGCAAAGTCGTATCCCTATCGTGAAGGTTCGCTGGAACGCCAAGCGAGGACCGGAATTCACTTGGGAATGCGAGGATCAGATGAAACTGAAATACCCTCATCTTTTCGCTTAATTGTTTGAAACTTCTTGTTTTCTTAAATTCTAATTTCGGGACGAAATTCCTTCTAACGGGGGGATGATGTGACAACCCGAAATTTCCATTTTGTACAAACATTAACTATTCAATAGAAGCTAGTCCAGTTTCAATGAACTTCAGACTTTTCTGAATAAGTTTGTGTACACATTAGGGTTTACGTTTAAGGAGATATCAGGAAAGTGGATGCTCATGGGTTTGTGAAACTTGAGCATTTCAAAACTTCATAATGTTAGAATCCAATTCCGAAATAAAAATATTTTCTGCCAAAATATTTCAGGACTATAAATAGATTTTTGACCTAAATTCATTCATTATTCACATTTCCAACTAGAGAAAAGCCATATTCTCTCTCACGGATCTTCGGGTTTTCATCCCAAATCGTGAGTACACTTCTCTAGTTGTGTTATAATGTTTGTTTTATGCTTATTAACATAGATTACATGTCTAATATGTGAGATCCGGGTGTTTACCGCCCAAGAACGTTCTTGGGGAGTAAACTCCAAAATGAAGCTTTAAGGCTATCTAGTCCCAATTCCTTGTTAGGAAACTAGTTTAGGATAATATGTATGACCATTTGAGGCTAGAAATCAATCAATAACACATAGTTCTAGGAGTTTACGGCCCAAGAGTTTCTTGGACCGTAAACACCATTTTCAAGGGCTTAATGTGCCCTAATCACCCCCTAAGGCTTTAGACTTTAACCCTCAATTACTTGTAGCTAAAATGGGGACTTTAACACATCAAAATCATCCCTAAAAGGGAGTTTACGGCCAAGAAATGCTCTTGGGCCGTAAACTCCAAGTAAGGGCACCAAAGTGTGCCTAGGGTTCCCCTTAGCCTAAATCAAAAGCCTAGAAATTATCCTACTTGTGCAAGAGACTTGAAATAATTAGAACATCCATTCCATGAGAGTTTACGGCCGTAACCTCTAAGGGATATGGTCTTTAGGCCGTAAACTCCTCAAAGGAGTATTATCTATGCCCTAAACTACCCAAAGGATTAAACCACCAAGCTAGGCCTATTCTAGAAATCATTTGGCACCATAAAACACCCAAAACCACCAAGATTGGAGTTCATGGCCGTAAACTCAAGGGTTTACGACCGTAAACTCCTTGGGTGGGGTTTGTTGGGTAGTAAACTCTTATACAAGGTCCTTTGGTACATTAAACCCCTTTAGCCTTGTGCCATAACAACTTAGATGCAACCATTAGGACCTATAACACTTATACAAAGTGTTTACATGTTCCTAAGCATCCCAACTTATTTCATTAAGTTATTATTTGGCTAATTAGTTATATATATGTTCATTATATGATAACTAGGCTCGTGCTTGTGAACAAGTCTCCGTTTGCCACCTAGCACGGTATCCGACACTACAATCCAAACCACTCACCACAAGTGAGTTCATACCCCTTTAATTAACCTTTGAAATACTTTAAATGTTTTAAATACTTTATGGGGGGAATACAAGTTAAATGCTTATAGTTATTGTATCAATCACATGTGATTACATTAATCATATGTGATTAATAACTAGAAAACCAATGATTTTATCACTGTTCAAAATGTTTTACAAACTCTTTTACTTATCAAATGCTTTTATTAAACTTTGTTTTACTTCTTATAAATTGCATGCCCATATATGTATAGATATATAAGTAATGTTTAAAGGGCTTAGGAAGGCCATTCGCCCTATTTCCTTTTTCTCGATTTGGATGTGGTCTGGTGGGATTTCGGGTGACCGTCCAAAGGTCTTTTCAATATTAGTTATATATCAATTATACATATATAGACATAAAAGTACTTCCATATTCATGCGTACTATACACATCATTAGTAAGTTACCATCGGGGTAACACAAGATCATACTACTACAACTTCTAGATCAATGAGTCAGTTCATTCATGAGTCTATACATTACATTACTATGAGAACATATACATTACATTACTACGAGAACATATACAACTATACTAGAAAGAGAACATATACAACTACACTAGGAGGAGAACATATACAACTATACTATAACGAGAAACATTGCACTACATATACAAGAATACGTTAACAATTGTGATCCACTGTATCGGAGCATGCCTTAAATGTCATGGCCCGAGTTATAGCCAGAATTCTCTTGGAGGGAGAGCGTGAGTTTGCGTATAGATCTATACTGGATTGACTATCCTACACCTTGCTGCTAGCTACAGCCGGACCTGCAGGTCTGCGGGTGCCAAACGTCATTATGTTATTACGACCATTCGTATGTCGTTGTTACCAGTCGATAGTATGGTGCGATTTATCACAATATACCTTAATATAAATCCGGTTTAAGGTAGTTAGTACAGCAGTAGTTCCTATAATACAAAACTACAGTACTACAATGATTTACCCATTACATATTTTTAGTGACTATTTCACTTAAACATTAATGTACAAACTATATTTGTTAAATGATAGTTACACTTGGGAAATTACACACTTTTACAACAAACGAGCATACAAACCAGTTAATCCTTGGTAGAAGGCTACATTAATAGAAAATATAGGTTTTTCTGAGAGATTCAAACTTTTACAAACACTTACATACATTTTACAAACTTATACTTGAGACACGTTCAAACGTTTTGTTAACAAACATCGACACTAAATTACTTATGAACTCACCAGCTTAATGCTGATAAACTCTTTCAAAATAACTTGTATTCTCAGGTCATCAGTAGACAGGTACCGATGCCAGCTTTTGAGAAGATGGAGCGCATTCAAGACTCATCATATTATTTTGATTTACATTATATTTTTGGTGTCTAAAACTGTACATAACACGCTTGTATTAACATTATATATTTAATGCACTGGATGATGTTGTTTGCTTATTTACATTTACTGTGTTGTGATATTGTACATGATGTCCTCCGCCCCACAACGTTTCCGTCGTTCTTGGTTTTGGGGTGTGACAGAACAGCCCTACATCAAATCACATAACTTGTCACTAATACGAGAATGCATACCCTTCGCACCATTCGTCTGGAAGGTGCTCGTGAGAGATCTGAAAGAGACCATGAAACCCTGCTTCAAGCACTGGCTGAATCACGATCCGAAGTCATAGAACTCCGAGTACGCCACAGGGTGTACGAAAGACACTTGCTTGATATGGAACACCAACTGGCTGAACTGAGAGTTCACCAGAGGGATGACCGTCGCCAGTATTAGATGTCTTATTTTCTTTCCCGGCTCTAGTGGGATCGAACGAGCCAAAGTCATAGAACTCCGATTACGCCAGAGGGTGTATGAAAGACACTTGCTTAATATGGAACACCAACTGGTTGAACTGAGAGTTCACCAAAGGGATGACCATCGCTTGTAGTAGATGTCTTATTTTCTTTCCCGGTTATAGTGGGATCGATTTCCTCACTAGGTCCTGTGCGACATTTTTTCTATGAAACCATCTTGTACTATAGGTACTCTTAGTTAGGCCTTTATGCGGCCAAAACTTTTGCTACTCCGTATATCGATGATATTGATAGTCGGCTAACTTCCATGTCACTCTCTGTTCAAAAACATTCGTCATACTTTCATTGGAGTCTATCTGAACCTTGCTTTAGTCAAAGTCTTTGGACTATAGTAATTTAACTCCAGAATCATTTTCAAGCCTCTTTCAAGGGTTGGATCACGTTATTCACCAACCAATGATGCCTCGGCTTGAACGACAAACGTCTTCACACCATTGTACAAACTTACTTCCACTCTTTGCTAGGACTGCATCATAGGGATGTAGGTCGAACCCACGAGAACATACTTCTATCCTTTACATGAATGATCGAACTACGTCTAGTTTCAACCATGCTCTCTCACAAATTCATTTTCTTTCCGTGAAACAGAATCATGTCGCCAAAGAATAACGATCAACCCATCAACCAAACACCAACTCTTCAAATTGATGCAGCTACCTTTCAAGCTGTAGTCTCGGCTGCCGTGTCAGCTATTCTAACCCACCTTAACGCTAACAACGCAAATGTTAGCGGGATCGTTAACAACAATTCCACTTCAGGTAACAATCAGGTACGTCAGCAAGCAACAAACTGCCATGATACCCCGAGTTCCAACACCAATAGTAACAAACAGAAGTTTGGGCTAAAACTAAGGACAAATCGCTTCGAGGGGCGAACAAGAAACAACCACGGGTAATGACCTTCATAGCTATGAAATTTGTACCTCCTACTACCATTCCTTCTGGTATCCCAATTGTCCCTACACCAGCTAGGCAATATGCTCGAAACCTACCGAAATGCTATGAGTGTAGCTTTCATCATCTGGGTAGTTGTCGTCCGTTACACTGCTTTAAGTGCAACAAGAATGGACATACTACCAGCTGCTGCAGGACCCAGATCCAAAACGTTACTTCAACCACCAATGTCCAAACCTCTCGGATATGTCGTCGATGTGGCGTCAGGGACACTTCAAGAGGAACTGCCCAGCAAAGAAGAACGACGGCGAATCCGGAGGAGTTTGACCTCAGAATACAAAGAGGCAACGAAGGACCCTGCTATAGTATAGGTTCACTTCCAATCGTCGGTATTTGGTATGTTGTTGAAACATGTTTAAAACTAGGGCAACTCGAGTCTCATCTTTTGCGAGATCCCGTTGGTTAAGGGACCCTCGTGCTGCGTATACTTGTCTTTTGTAGTATACTTTGTTCGCAGCAGTATTACTATAGTTACTCTAAAGTACTGTAACCCTGTTAAAGGTTGCACTGTGGTGTTTTGTCTGTAACGCCTTATGTTCAAATCTAATATCTTTAGTTTCCATATGATTCCGACATGTTCGTACAACTTGAATCAATTTGAGCCCCACAATATCTTATTCGTGCATACATCTCTTTCTCCGAAGTCATCTTTCTAGCGAAGCCATCATTTCAGAGCTCCGAAGTCCTGATGCCAGGAGTACCTCATCTTCAGAAACCTCAACAGGACTTCCATTAGAAATCATTACCCTCCGCCTCGCATAGATGAATCGGTTGACCAACCGCAAGGAACGATGTACCTTTCATAAATGGACCTAAGATCCGAATATCACAGTTGCGAGTGTGAGTGAAGGATGTTTAGAGGACAATCTTCCAAACTCGATACGGACACTACGAGCCATAGTGATACCCATCGGATAGGACAATTACGCCCATAGTATTCATGAAGTTAATGAATAGGGTACGCCATTCTTACTTAGATCAGTTTGTCATGTCATTGTAAATGACTTACTTATCTACCCTCGTAGTAAGAAGGAAATCATAAAGAGCATCTACAACAAACCATGGAAACATTTTGATCAGAGAAACTTTACGCGAAGTTCTCTAAATGTGAGTTTTAGATTGGAAGAGTCGAATTCCTGAAGCACAATATTAGTAATGTGGGAATTCTTGAGGACCTTTCCAAAGATCAAAATCGTTGAGGATTTGTCAGCACCGAAAATGCCGACGAGATTTCGCCAAATTCTAGGTCTCGATGACCTATTGTCGAGAGTTCATCCAGAACTCCTCGCAAATCACGAAACCTCTTATGACTTTGACTCAGAAGCGAGTGGCCCTTGACTGGGAAGACAAGCAAGAGGCAGAAAAACCTTGGAATCCCAAGTGAGAGACCAAATTCTTTTTGAAGTCACACTCTGGGAAGGCTTGATACGCTTTGGAAAACATGGTAAGCCAATTCCAAAATGGTTAAGACCTCCGAGTTCTTGCCAGAATCAGTCCTGTTACTCACAAACTCAACCTACACCGCAAACTCAGTAACATATATTTTACCCTTCACATATCGAACTTGAAAACGTACCTTTCCGTCAAGACTCTCGTAAGCCCACTCAACGAGATCGATATCAATGAGATCCTCGCCTTCGTGGAAGAACCGTAGTGACCATCGACCGAGAGGTCAAGCGAACAAAGCAACGCCGACTCACTTTAGTGAAGGTTCGTTGGGATACCAACCGAGGACCCGAATTCACTTATGACCACGAGAACCAATCGATTAGGAAGTTGTCCCACCTCCTTATATCGATTATTCATGCCTACTTCCTTAAATTATAATTTCGGGACGAAATTCCTTTTAATGGGGGGATGATGTGACAACCCGAAATTTCTATTCTATACAACCCTTCAATACAATAGAAGTCAGAAAAGTTGTTGCTGAGTTTCAAACTTTTTGGAACAAGTCTGAGTATGTTAGGATTTACACTTCGGGTGATAGCAGGAGAGAGGATGCCCTAGAGTATTTTGTGCATCATGAAAGTTTCAAAACTCCACGAGGTTGGAGTTTACGGCTCAAATAATATTTTTGGACCAAAAACTCAACGGACTATATAAAGGGCACTTAGCCATTTTTAGTTCATTTCTTCCATTTCATCTAGAGAAAAGCTCGAATTCTCTACCAAGGATCTTTGATATTTTGCTACGTATTGTAAGTACTTCTACCCTGGAGTGTTTTAAAGCTTACTACATGTTTAGATATGTTAGAAATCACTCAAGAATCACAAGAAGAAGGAGTTTACGTCCCAAGATCTCCTTGGACCGTAAACTCTATTTTGGGTGCCAAAGTGCTCCCAAGTCTTCCCTTATGCTTAGAAACTAGTATGGAACCCTTCCCTAATGGTTATAGCTCATGAAAAACACATTAAGACCCCTTGTATATGGGTTTACGGTTTGGGGATCTCCCAAAACCATAAACACCCCAAACGTGTGCAAAAATGGCCCTAGTCCCTTCACAAGCTTAGGAAACATGTCTAAATCCTTCCTTGATGTGTTTAGCACGAGAAAAGCAACATAAAACCCCCTGGAATATGGGTTTACGGTTTGGGAATCTCCCAAAACCGTAAACTCCCCCAAAGTGTGTTTTAATGCGCAAAACACCCTTTTAAGCCTTGACTAGTAGCCTAGAACCTTACACCATCGACCTAAGGACCTCAATTCACGAAATGGATGGGCTACCATGAGTTTACTACCGTAAACTCATGTGTTTATGGTAGCAAACTCCCAAGAACATGGTTCAAAAACCGTAAACACAAGTTAGGGTCATTTTAAGACCTTAAACTCACCCAAACACTTGTTTAAGCTTTGGAGCACTTAACCACTTGAACCCTTAGAGTTTTAAGCCCCTTTTGATGACCAAATGAGATTTTATGGCTAGGAGTTTACTCCCCTAGGCTGTAAACTCCAACAAACATGGTCATTGGACCATAAACTCCCGTATGAGGCCTTGCACTCCTTTGTTGCAACCCGATAGCCTCCTAACACTTTTATCAAAGTGTTTCCATGTTCTGGAGTGTCCCAACTTAATTTATTAGTTATAAATTGACTAATTAGTTGTATATATGTTTATTATATGATAACTAGTCTCATGTGTGTACAAGTCTCCATTTGTCACCTAGCACCATATCCGACACTTCCTTCCGATCCGCTCACTGCAGGTGAGTTCATACCCCTTGAATTAACCTTTTAAATGTTTCTACATGTTTTAAATGCTTTATGGGGGGAATACAAGTTGAAACATGTTAGTTATTATGTCAATCACATGTGATTAATAACTAACAAGCAAATGGATTTACTATACGTTAACTGTTTTACCAAACGGATTTCTTCAAATGATTTTCATAAACGTTTTATATGTTTAAAACTCTTTATTATACATTGTATGTTTCATTTCAAACTCTTTTACATTTGTGTTTCAAACAAAGGTTTCTTTATACTTAAACTGTGTTATCAAATAAATACTTTCAACCCGTCTTATATACTGACATCAGGTCGATCTTTTCTTAGATAGTAATCTTTTTCAAAGGTTTTACAAAACTTCTTTTATGCTTTTATATTATCAATTGCATGCCTGTTTATGTATAGTTATATAAATAATATTTAAAAGACTTAGGAAGGCTAACCCGCTTTATTTCCATTTCCCCATTGGGATGTGGTCTGGTAGGGTACCCGGTATCCGTCCGATGGTCGTTTAACTATCAGTTATATATCATGTATACATATAGAGACATAAAAGTTTTCCTCAGTCAGTTCAGTACCTTTGGGTAGCAAAGGCACACTTCAGGTTATACATGTACACCATTAGTAACTATTATAGGTATAGTTAGGAGATACTACTTACCATTCCAAGTACAGGGAACCACACAAGAGTCAGTTCATTCATGAGTCTATACTAGTACATTACATGTTACATGAGTACATTTACATAGATACGCTTACATGAATACATTTACATAGATACGCTTACACGAATACAATTACATAGATACGCTTACATGAATACATTTACATAGATATGCTTACATGAATACATTTACATAGATACGCTTACATGAATACATTTACATAGATACATTTACATGAATACGTTTACATAGATACGCTTACATGAATACATTTACATAAGATACGCTTACATGAATACGTTCACATAGATACGCTTACATGAGTACGTTTACATAGATAATATACGATGAGTTACAATTACATATTACATGTATAGATACAGTTATATAATTCTCCTTCTTATCTTTATTATGTGATTCAATCACATAATCGACGAGATAGATTGGACGTAGTATCCTAGTACCAAGGGATACTTTGTGGGACTAACGATTCCTAAAACCTTGTTAGCTACATAGGTAAATGCACATCTACGGATGTCAGCAATTGATACCATTACAAGTATACTTTAAGGGACTAACTATTCCTATACCCAACTGTTAGCAACAGAGGTAAATGTACATCTACAGATGTCTTCAGTTAACAGTGTTAGTTATCCAAGTACAAAAGGATAATACTTAGGTTATTTATATTATTACCTTTATCTTGTGACTCATTCACACAACTGAGGAGGTGAATTATATTTGAGTATCCTAGTACCAAAGGATACAATTTCTTATAATAATAATAATAGTAGCACAATCGGGTCTTGTTAAAAGGCTACTTTCAGAACAGTTAGGTCTTGGTAGAAGGCTACTTTCAAAACAGTTAGGTCTTGGTAGAAGATTACTTTCAAAACAGTTAGGTTTGGGTAGAAGACTCGCTTTTATACTAGTAGGAATCATAGGGATTTCTAGGGTTTTCAAACGTTTACAGTTGTTTTACAAACATTTCCATACTTATACGAACTTTCTTTCAAAACAATTTCAAGTCTTTCATTACAAGTTTTACAAATAATAGACACATTAATACTTATGAATTCAGCAGCTTTTTGGCTAATACTCACTATCAAAATAACTTGTATTCTCAGGTCACAAATAGACAGGTTCGACGACCAGGTTTTGTGAAGACGGAGCCGTTCAGACTCGTCTTTTATTTTGATTATTCATTATGTTGTTGTGTACTATGAAAGAACACACTTGTAATTAAAATTATACTATTAATGCAATGGATGATGTTGTTGCTTGTTTACTACTTTACATTGTTGTGATACATTACATGACGTCCTCCGCCCCAGAACGTTTCCGCCGTTCTTGGTTTTGGGGTGTGACAAAGACACATGATATCTAACTATGGGATGTGAATAAGGTGATTATTTCACACTTTAGTGATTTGGCAACCCTCTTATTTCAGATCATATGTTAAGAACCTAAAGTAAATGTAAAAGGTTTATAACATTGTCATGTTATCTTACGAAATAGGATTTTCCCTAGTTATTATCTAAAGTTGGCATTTTTCCCCAGTTATTATATGAATTTGGGATTTTCCCTAGTTATTATCTGAAGTTGGGATTTTCCCCAGTTATCATCTAACGTTAGATAATCCCTAATATTTCTTAAGTTGGGATATTCCCCAATACTTCTTAGGTTGGGATCCTTTCCAGTATTTCTTCAGTTAGGATCTTCTCCAAGATTTCTTAAGTCAGGAGCTTCTCCACGATTTCTTAAGTTGGGATCTTCCCCAGTATTTCTTGAGTTGGTATCTTCTCCAAGATTTCTTAAGTTAAGATCTTTCCTAGTATTTCTTATGTGAAATATTCGAAAAGATCTCTTAAGTTGGGATTCTCCCCAATAAAACTAAAAACTGGTACCTTCACTAGTTAATTCTTATGTGGGATCTTTCCCAATATTACCTTAGCTGGGACTTTTCTTAATAAATTCTAAAGTTTGGATCGTCCCCCAAAATCATATTTAAAAGAATTCTCTTCAAGATGATAAGATTGGAATCCTAAAGAGAAGTTCAAGGAGGCAACTAAAAGTCTAATGGAAATCTAATAAAGAAGCCCTTTCCAGGTTCTATCTATCTTTATCTTCTATGCTTACTATGCCCAAAGTTCTTCCAAAAACTATATATATATATATATATATATATATATATATATGTGTGTGTGTGTGTGTGTGTACACACAAAAACACACTTTTCTTCCAAAGGTTTTCCTACTTTTCAAACCAAAACATACCTCTTCTAAAACCCTAGGATCCTGACCATTTCAAGATCCTAATCACGTAACTTTTTATCTTATATCTTTAGGATGCTAAAAAGTATTTGTAAATCCTAAACTCATTAGGCTCCTGATCATTTGAGAACCCTTATAAAAACTTGTTTTAACCCTATGTCTACAACTAGATCAACCACACAAGAAAAGAGATAAACGAAAGCATTAGTACTAAAAGGGGTTACTCTCTTACCAAACAAAAAAGAAAATAATATTTTATAGAACAAAAAATTAAAATTAATTTTAATTTTTATCAAACTTAATTCAATGTTTGATCACCCGAGATGGAATATACTGTGTCTCTTACTTCTCTTCTTCTCTGCAGGATAATGACTAGTATTTAAAAGTTTTGTAGTCAACTTAGCCAGGGTTTCACACCAACTGGCCATGTTTTACGATCTTGCATTCTCCACATCCTCTGCTAGCTTGATCCTTGCCTCGCAACTGACCTCAACAACATTTCTCTTACCCTCCGCAATCACCTCCTCGATCTCCAGCGCATGCTCCTCATCGTTCTCAACTTTCTCCTTATTCGGTTTATCCGACTTCTTCAGAAGCTCCTTGTTGATCCCATATTGCTCCTTCAAGGCATGCTCCACCCAGTCAAGCTTAACCTTTAGATCTTCGATGGATCAAGAAACTTGATCAACAAGCTATAAAGGACCACGATAAGTGAATTGAAATCAAACTATTAAAAAAACACCATGATCCTTACAACATGCAAGAAAGAGATCAGCTTCCTTAGCGCCTCGTCCACCCCAACTCTCTCCAAATCAAAGGTCTCATCCTACTTCCATTGGACGTACACAAGAAACGATAAAATGTCATAGCATGGAAGATCACCGACATCAAAGGCATTAGTCTCGCATATTGTTCGCATAAAATCAATCTAGAAAAGGTAGCTAAGCCAGTGGTGCAATGGCAAAGGACACTAAACTCGAACATGCAAGAAGTGGTGAAGAAAGAGGTAATCAAACTTTTGTATGCCGGTAACCGGGTGCGTATGTGCGTCAATTATAGCAAGCTAAACGATGTCATATGCATGGACCACTTTCCTTTACCATTTATTGATCAAATGCTCGAAATATTATCTGGTCATCTCTATTACTGTTTTTAGATGGTTTTTTAGGATACTTTCAAATCCCTATCGATCCTCAAGACAAAGAAAAGATTGTGTTCACTTTCCCAAGCGGGACCATTACTTATAGACGAATGTGATTCGGATTATGCAACACACCAGCCACATTGCAAAGATGCATGATGGACATTTTCCAGGACATGGTTGAAAAATTATTTGAAGTCTTAAAGGATGATTTTTTAGTTTTCCGGTCCTCTTTTGAAAATTGTTTGGCCAATCTTAACTTGATGCTACCAAGATGTGAAAAGACCAACTTGGTCTTAAATTGGGATAAATGTCATTTTATGATTAAAGAAGGGATAGTTTTGGGGCATAAAGTTTCTAAAATGGGTATAGAGGTGGACTGTGCAAATGTTGATATCATAGTGAAGCTACCACCTCCCACAAATGTGAAAGAGGTAAGAAGTTTTCTTAGCCATGCAGGATTCTACCACTGATTCATAAAGGATTTTTCAAGAATCACAAGGGCATTAACACAACTTTTAAAAGATGCCACGTTTGATTTCTTCAAAGATTGCATTGATGCCTTTAAATTATCGAAAGAGAAATTAACTAATACCCCTATTATGATTACCCCAAATTACAACCTTCCATTTGAGCTTATGTGTGGTGCAAGTGATTTTGCGGTTGGAGCTGTTCTTTGACAAAGGGTTGATAAACATTTTCAACCCATACATTATGCAAGCAAGACTCTCAATCCGGCTCAAGAAAATTATACTACTATAAAAAAGGAACTCCTTGTTGTGGTTTATGCTTTTGATAAATTATGCCCTTATTTAGTTTTATATAACCATTGTCTTTCTTGACCATTCTGCCCTTAAGTATTTTTTGCTAAATAGTAGGCTAACCCAAGATTGATACGATGGGTGCTACATTTCCAAAAGTTTGACATAGGAATAAGGGATAATAAGGGAATGAAGAATGTGGCGGCCGATCATCTATCGAGACTTGAAAACCCAAAATTGAAAGAGTTAAAAGAAAACAAGATTGGAGACGATTTTTCCAAAGAATATTTGATGGTAATTGCAGGATAGGTGCCATGGTATGAAGATTTAGGCAATTACTTAGCTAGTGATTATCTTCCAAAATGAATGACTCGACAATAAAAGAAGAAACTATTCTAAGAAGTTAAGTACTACTTTTGGGATGAACCACACCTCTTTAGAAGTTGTGCAGATGGAATGATAAGAAAATGTGTTTTCGGAAAGAAATTTTAGAGATCTTGAAGCATTTCCATAAGGGGCCCACCGGAGGACATCATGGAGCACATTATCAGGAAAAGAAGGTCTTTGATTTCGAATTTTATTGGCCTACAATTTTTAAAGATGCCACTTAATTTGTCAAGGAATGTGATTCATGCCAAAGGTCGGGAAACATCTCCACCCGAAACAAGATTTCCCAAAATATAATCCAAGTTTGTGAAATATATATTAGTGGCGGTTGATTATGTACCCAAATGGGCGGAAGCACAAGCATTACCTACAAATGATGCTTGAGCTGTAGTTAGATTTCTAAAAAAATTGATTTCATGTTTCGGTGTTCCGAAGGCTCTTATTACTGATTGGGGAACTCACTTTACAAATTAATAGTTACCCAATGTGTAGCAAAAATACGGTGTACACCAAAGATTCGCCACACCCTGCCATCCGCAAACAAGTGGGCAAATAGAAGTTACAAATCGGGCATTGAAAAGAATTCTGGAGCGATCAGTTGAAAGTAATAAGAATGAGTGGTCGGAAAAGGTTGATGATGTATTATGGGCATTTCGTACCACCCTTAAAACACTTATTGGTACTACACTGTCACACCACTGCCGTTGGTGGAAACACCAGGTAGTGTAACGTCATTTTTCGTATCACAGTTATATAACATACATTGAACAATAGTTAAAGAAAATACATACCTTTATTGATGATTGAAAGTTACATTATTGTTTTCCTAGTATTTATTACATAATATCCGACTATGACATACTTCTTAATAAACAGAAAGATAATAGTAAAACTTCTCCTGTTCGAAGACATACCAGCTTTTCAAGTTCCTGAAAACACATGCAATTTAAAATACGTCAACGTAAAGTTGGTGAATCCACAGGTTTTGACTCCATAAAATAATACATTTTCACATATTCAAAAGTATAGTTTTGAAAGTATCATTTTGACTCTCCAACATTAGGTATAATAGTATACTTATCAATTAAGTGTTATACCTAAACATTTCTTAATCTTAAGGTATAAGTAGGGGAAAACTTATACTTAACATTAATACCTATATACGACAAAGGTATAATGTTTCTAACAATTTGCTACCATGAGCCTGTAACCGTTGCTATGACATAATACCTCTAATAGAATACACTCATGATTTACCATGAGAAACAAACACACTCATGATTTACCATGAGAAACAACACCGTACGCTTCATTGACGCCGGAATAATAACAAATAAAAGGATAGTTCATCATCTGTTATTGGTTGACTGTAGCTAACAGTCACAAGTGGGGTGGTCAGCCCGTATACTAATTATACACGACTTCCTCGCTCACACCGGATTAACGGTTACAGTTCAGAGGATTTCCGCTAAGATCCCCAATCTTAGTTCATGTCTAAAACCTTAAGTTACTAGACTATGCTTTTAAACATTACTCCTAACTTCATAATATTTAGGCAGTATAATAACTATATCTTGAAGTAAAAACCAGGTTTTATCTTGACCTAAAGCCAATAATAACAACATATAACGTTTCTAGTTTTATCTTAACATAAAACTATCAATTACAATACCAAGTTTTATCTTGACATAAAACTAACAATAACAACATATAACATATCCAGTTTTATCTTGACATAAAACTAACAATAACAACATATAACATATCCAGTATTATCTTGACATAAAACTAATAATAACAACATATAACATATCTAGTTTTATCTTGACATAAAACTATTAATAGCAACATACTATATAACTTAACATTTAGAACTTTCGAATATTAATTCGGTATTATATCGCACACAACATATATGTAGAATCCTAAGTATAACTCAAGATCTACATTAGTAAATTAACATACTGATAAGTTAATAATAGTTGTATGTATTCAAAATGTTATATTTAGAACAATCATATCTCGATTATCATAACTATATACTATCATATAGACATAATAATAACATATATACAATAACTAGCATGCGTTTTCCCCCGAAATATTAGAAAGTGGGGCCGTGAAACTCACCCTAGTAGCATGATTTTATGTTATCTAATCAAAACGGTCAGCGTGCGAGATCGTCGGGGCTCGGGATGCAAGATGGCTTCAGCAGGGGAGAGAGGAGATAAGGAAATGGTGTAAGGAATAGCTGAAGTCGGACCTGCTATTTATAGTAAGGATTTTGGACTCTCACGTCGTGAGTTTCATAAGGCTCACGTCATGGGTCATACATGATCACCCAGTAGACTTGCCATTTGCATCCCTAGCTTCAGAAGGTGGCCATGTGACTCCTCACGTCGTGAAAAACACCTTGTTCACGACGTGAGTTTGGATCCTATCCCCTCGCAGCCTCGTCACACCTTCTAGATTCCAAAATGTGGCAAAATGACTCCTCACGTCGTGAATAAACCCTTGTTCACGTCGTGAGTTTAGTTAGATAAGGGTTTCTGAAAGCTGAATCTTCGGAAGGCCATAACTTTTGCATACGAACTCCGTTTTTGACGTTCTTTATATGCACACGTAGGTATTTATGAGTACTAAAACTCTCATTTAGAAATGAATAGATAATTCTAAGTCTACTTTATATTCCTCTTATTATAGAGATTTATAATGTTTGGTTTATCATAACTTCTTAATGCGAAGTCAGATTCAGACGTTCTCTATATTTTTGGAATCGTATGGACGTATACTTTGAGTTGTATCATAAAGAAAGTTCATATTAGTATTAGAATTTATCATGAACTACATGACACTCTTACCACATTACTAGGTTAACATAATCACATTACATGATTGGCAAAATCACATGTGATTGTCTATTGACCTATTTTGACTAGTGTTACATTCTCCCCCCGTTAGAACAATTTCGTCCCGAATTTTATCTTGTGGATAGGGTTTTGTCAAATAGTTGGGGGTATTTTCCTTTCATCTGATTTTCATGTTTCCAAGTAAATTCAGGTCCTCGCAAAGAGTTCCATCAAACTTTCACTATGGGAATACGACTTTGCTTTAATCGTTTGACTTCTCGATCCATGATCTCGACAGGTTCTTCTACAAATTTGAGTTTGGTATTGACTTGTATCTCATCGAGAGGTACCACAAGAGTGTCATCGGATAGACATATTTTGAGATTTGATATGTGAAAAACATCGTGTACATTACTTAGCTCGTGAGGCAACTTGAGTTGGTATGCGACAGAACCAATTCTAGATAGAATTTCAAAAGGTCCTATATACCGTGGGTTTAGTTTGCCTCGCTTACCGAATCGAATTACACCTTTCCAAGGAGAGACCTTCAAAATTAATTTATCTCCAACTTGGAATTATAAAGGCTTACGTCTTACGTCAACATAACTCTTTTGACGATCACGTGCAGCCTCTAATCGATCCTTAATTTGCACGATCTTTTCAATTGTCTCGTGGATTATTTCTGGTCCAGTACGTAAGGTATAGCCTGTATGTTCTTTGGCCATCTGCGTATCTCCAACTTCTGCCCAAGATACTGGGGAACGACATTTTCGTCCATAAAGAGCCTCAAACAGTGCAGCCTTGATGCTGGTGTGATGACTATTGTTGTAGGAAAACTCAATTAACGGTAAATGAGTATTCCATGCATTTCCAAAGTCTATTACTCAGGCCCGAAGCATATCTTCTAAAGTCTGAATGGTTCTCTCACTCTGATCATCAGTCTGTGTATGGTAAGCTGTACTCATGTCTAGACGTGTTCCTAAGGATTTTTGTAGAGATTGCCAAAATCGTGAAGTGAATCTACTATCTCGATCAGAAATAATAGAACTTAGAACTCCATGCAATCTAACAATTTCCTTAAGATAAATTCTAGTCAGCTTCTCCATCTTGTCGTTCTCCTTAATTGGTAAGAAATGGGCAGACTTAGTCAATCTATCGACTATTACCCAAATAGTGTCGAACCCACTAGGAGTTTTAGGTAACTTAGTGATGAAGTCCATTGATATATGCTCCTAATTCCATTCAGGTATTTCCGGTTGTTGAAGTAAACCTGAAGGCTTTTGATGTTCTGCCTTCACTCTAGAACAAGTCAAACATTTCCTTACATAAGTAGCAATTTCTGCCTTCATGTTTGGCCACCAATAATGTACTTTTATGTCTAAGTACAATTTTTCAGAACCTCGATGCACGGAATATCTGGACTTGTGGGCTTCTTCTAAGACCAAGTCCCTGACTCCACCGAACTTAGGCGTCCAAATTCGGTTCATAAAGTGTAGCGTTCCATCATCTTTTTGTATAAGTTTCTTTTCAATTCCTCGCAAGGCTTCGTTCTTGATGTTATGTTCTTTTAGATCCTCAAGTTGAGCTTCTCTAATTTGTGTGGCAAGGTTAGAATGGATAGTTATGGTTAATGATCGTACCTGACGGGGTTTAATATATTCTTTCTGGATCAAGGCATCTGCTACCACGTTTGCCTTTCCACGATGATAACGAATCTAACATTCATAATCATTCAACAATTCGACCCATCTTCGTTGTCTCATATTAAGATCTTTTTGGTCGAAGATGTGCTGGAGACTCTTGTGGTCGGTAAAAATAGTACACTTAGTACCGTATAGGTAATGTCTCCAGATTATTAGTGCAAAAACTACAGCTCCCAATTCAAGATCATGGGTAGTGTAATTATTCTCATGCACCTTAAGTTGCCGTGATGCATAGGCGATAACTTTTCCTCTTTGCATCAACACACATCCCAATCCTTTATTTGATGTGTCGCAGTATACGACGAAATCTTCTGTCCCCACTGGAAGGGATAGGATTGGTGCATTACACAACATTTGCTTCAGTTTCTAAAAAGCAGCTTCATGTTTGTCTTCCCAGTTGAACTTCGTATCCTTCTGGGTTAGTGTTGTAAGCGGCTTGGCTATTGTGACAAACCCGAAACTTCTAACCTATGTAATTGATCCGGGTATCAGCACTAAAACTTGAATTCAGTATCTTTAATTAAATCTTGTGGTTCCATATGGGTGCTCTAAACTTAGTATAATCTAGATATGAGTCTTAAGAAGGGTTGGAGAGTGTTTAGCATCACAAATTCAGGCCAAACTCACCAAATAAGGTGTGAGCGGCCAGACACCTGTGTGTACGGCCATACATCCATGTGTGTAGCCACACACCCAACCGCAAACACCCTCAACCTCACACCCAACTCAATATATGGATGGATACCTCTTCATTCATTCATTTAGATGTTCCTTTTCCCTCTCTCTACTTTCTCTCTCTAAATCATTAACCAAGAACACTTTGAAGGCTTCATATTCGTGATCTACTTCATCTTCAAGCTGATTATAGTGGTAAACACTTGAATCCCAAGCTTAAAACTCATCGTGTTCGTCATATTCATCGTCCCTTGAAGGTGTACGGCCGCACACCTTCATATGGGGGTAGCACACATTCAAAACTCCCATGTATGAATAGCAAACACTTCAAAAATCATCATATGGACTCAAATGAGGAGTGTACGGCCGCACACTCCTGTGTACGGCCGCACACACCCTCTGTACGGCCGCACACTCTTGTTTGCAGCCTCACACACACTCCTTACCGCACTACCCAACCGCACATTCATTTTCGAGACCATACACCCACTCTAATGCCCATATTTGGCCCTAAACTTGCATAGATCATCAAGTTTAGATCATAAGACACTTATTCTTAGTAATTCCAAGCCCTAAGAATGTTTTCCCATCATGTTTAGTCATGAAACGCCTTAGTTCTAATTCATTTATGTGTCATCACATGAAAATAGGGGCCATTGGCGTTCAGGGCATCCGTGACACTCGAACCCTACGTTAAACGGTGAGTTCATACCCCTACACCTTTTTCAGTGTTTTTCAATGTTTTCAGGGGGGATACAAGCAAACTATAAATGTTTTCGAAACTTAAAAACTGATGTAATTCTATAAATATCTAGCAAACTTTTAGACATCTTTACCCCTCATGTATTATGCAGAGCATAAGGGATGTTTTATCGATTATAACTACATGAATTTTAGTAAAGGAAACAATCAAACTAATCAAATTATTATGGGGATAATTTGGGATCTTCAGTTCTCATTTTATGAATTCAGATTTCATTCAATGTTAATAGATAAACTATGTTTGATTCAGTTTATCTCTGTTTATTGTAAAGTATTTTGCCAGATAGTTTCTTCGTATTAAATCATATATACTTTATTATGTTTCAAAACGATTAGTAGGTTTGATAACGTTCGATAACATCGTGTGTAATTTAATACTAGCTTGTGAGATTCATCATTATCCTTTGAGTTATCAATAAATCCTCCCCGGAAGTGTAACCAGAGTCTCCTGGAGGGAGAGCGTGGAATTTGTGAATAGATCTATTCGGGACTGACAATCCCACACCTAAAATGCTAGCTACAGTTAGGCGGGCACGCCTGGGGTGACAAATTATGGATATCGTCCGACGTCTGACGAACGTCAAGGAGGTCTCGGTGTCGCATCAGCATGGTTACCCGACTCACAATACGTATTAATATAAGTTTATTCACGGATTTGATTTTATAACTATCTTCTATCTATAGTTTCTATATCTAGTACGGGATGGTAGCCCCATGGTTTTCAATCTATATCTAGTACGGGATGGTAGCCCTATGGTTTTCAATCTATAACTAGTACGGGATGGTAGTCTCATGGTTTTCAATCTATATCTAGTACGGGATGGTAGTCCCATGGTTTTCAATCTATATCTAGTACGGGATGGTAGTCCCATGGTTTTCAATCGATATCTAGTACGAGATAATAGTCCCATGGTTTCAATCTATATCTATCTATACTTTCGCGTATATTAAACTATCTTATATCTAGTATGGGATGGTATTCCCATGGCTTTATATCTAGTACGGGACGGTAATCCCATGACTTTCAATCTATAGTCTTTGTGTATCAAGGTTATCTTATATCTAGTACGGGATAGTAATCCCATGATTTTTCAATATATAGTTTTATTTATTAAACTATACATCGTGGTATTCAACTAAACTTTACTTTTGGGAAAATAAGGGTTTTTCCTGGGATAATTGAACTGTACATAATCGGATCGTATAATAAACAGATAACTAAACTTTACTTATAAGAAAATATGGGATTTTCTTGGATACATAACATTTTCAGAAAACGAAAGGAAACATGTTCATTTCAAAAAACAAAACACTTGTGAACTCACCAGCTTTATGCTGATTTTCAAACTGCTTGTATTCTCAGGTCCACATTAGCAGGTACCATCGATCCTTTTGGCGAAGACGGAGTACGTAGAAGACTCGTCTGTACTTTTGTTCATATGATATATATGTATAATACTTGTAACACTTTGATTTCAAACAAATGTATTAATTATATGTAATGTAATGCTTTGTGTTTACTATGCTTACTATGTACATTGGTTGTGTTATTCATGACTTCCTCCGCCCCGAAACGTTTCCGTCTTTGGTTTCGGGGTGTGACAGATTGGTATCAGAGCCCTTGTTTATAGTGAACTAGTATACCAAACCTTACAGGGTATAAGACTATAAACATTAAGGGGCCTAAGTGCTCTGAATTAAAAGTATACCTTAAAATATAAGTATTTTTAAGAGTATACAAGTATACCTAACCGTCGAAATCCGTAACTACAAGTAGAACAGAAGATAAGTAAATAGGTGTTGTACGCTTCGGTTAAACCTGGGCAGTTATGTAGTCGTATCTAGGATCAATATAGCCTGGCGAACTATATTCATTCGAGACACGGCCAACATGTTCTTGGGAGTGACTGTGGTATGCGGCATGCCTAAAACTTACCCAATACCTAAACAACGAGTCGTCGCTGCAGCGAATCATGAAATACTATGGGAGTATTTCTCGAGCCAAATCCGTTATAGAAATTCTCATTCCAGCGTTGCTCCTCAATCATTCCTTTAGCGATAGTTTATCTGTTTTGATAACTCTTTCCTGCTTTATCGCTTAATAGAATTTTATATATGTCTTAATAAGGTATCCCATGTTCCATATCTCTTGATTCAATTCAGAGGACTTATGATCCTCTCTTTCCTGATCTTTTTAGATCAAGATGCCTCCCAGAAAGAGACCCAGCTCAAATAACAACAACAATCCTCCTCCGCCACGACCTCCTCCCCAATTTGATCATGTGATGTTCCAGGCAGCTGTTACTGCTGCACTGGCAGCCGCCATGTCTGAAATGAACCCCAGTGGTTCAGGAGGTGGTCCCCAGCCCCAAAACCAAGATGATAGCCAAGGACACCGGAAGGAGTGTTCCTATAAGGATTTTATGAACGCGAAACCCACATCCTTCGATGGCACTGGAGGTGTCATTTCCCTAACCTGATGGTTCGAGAAAATCGAATCTATTTTCGAAATCTGTGCCTGCTCTGAATCGGATAGGGTGAAGTTTGCTGCCTGCACGTTCACCGATAAAGCCTTGACTTGGTGGAACGGCCGAGTCAAATCCCTAACCCTACCTGTATCAAATGCCATGGGTTGGGAGGCCATGAAAGAACTTCTACTTCCAGAGTACTGCCCTCGGGGCGAGATGCAGAAATTAGAACATGAACTATGGAATCTAAAGATGCAGGGTTCCGACATAGTCGCTTACACTTCAAGATACGATAACATGGCGTTACTCTGTCCGGGAATGGTTACCCCGGAGAGTAAAAAGATTAAGAGGTTCATTTGGGGGTTGACCCAGCCAACCAAAGGAAATGTCTTGGCTGCAAAGCCAGACACCTATGACAGCGCTAAATGTCTTGCACAAATCATGATCGATCACGGAGATAACCCTGATGAGGAGACCACCACTCCTGAGCTAGTTAAGAGTAGTGGTGGAAGTAAAAAGGAATTTTGGAACAAGCGAAAGGCCCAAAGTACACATGGATCCTCCAAGAAATAGCAAACGGTAGCAGTCCACGCTGCTACTGCCTCTGCTGCTGTTTCTGTTGTTGGTTCCACTGCTCAGAATCCTACCAGTGGATATGCCGGTACCCTTCCTTGGTGCGACAAGTGTAGCTACCATCACCGTACTCCTGGGCCATGTCATGAACGTCTCTGCAACAACTGTGGCAGGAAGGGCCACCTTGCTCGAAACTGCATAAAACCAACCCAATCAACCAATCAAGCTTCCGGAGCGGAAATCAGTCCGGCCTGTTACGGTTGTGGCGAAGCTGGGCATTTCAAGCGAAACTGTCCCAAGGCAGCAACAACTGGCAACACCGGGAGAGTCCTAGCTATGGGACAATTTGAAGCAGCCGCCTATCCCACCATTGCCACAGGTATATATCCTTCCTCGACATCCCTTATACTTGCAAAACTTTTCGATTATATTGCTGAAAGAAAATCTGTTATCTATTCAATCAAACATTATCTTAACTTTAGTCCTCCATTAGTAACCGAAATGCCTACTGTCGAGATGTCTAACAACGAGAAAGAGGACGTTACCGATATATTCATAGGTTGAACCCTTAACCTCGGCAATCATCCTTTTCCCATCAATCTTGTGTCGGTTTCTCAATTAAGAGCTTTGAAGTGTTCATTGACATAGATTAATTGAGTCTCAGTCGTGTTGATACCCTTGGTTCCGAAAGATCTATCCGTCTCAACCTTCCCCCGATCAAACTCTTATAATCTGCAACAATAAACTTAGTTTCAGTTGTTGCATCATTTCGTACATTAAAGCTCAAAAGGTTTCTCCGAAGGGAGTGCCATAAATTCCTAGCCTATGTGACCATCGAGAAACAGGAAGTTGCATCCCCGAAATCTGCAACTTTTCTGGTGTCTTTTCCCGAAAAGCTTCCAGGAATTCCTCCTGAGTGTCGAGTAGAGTTTCACATCGACCAAATTCCTGGAGCTACCCTCGTAACCAAGCCCCGTATCGATTAGCGCCAGCAGTAATGCAGGAGTTTTCTAGTCAACTACAAGCTCACAGGAATGATGTTTCCAAAACAGCATTTAGAATTCGATATAGTCACTACGAAGATGTAGTGATGCCCTTCGGTCTAACCATTTTCTTTGGCCATGTAGTAATCGAAGAAGGCATGTTACCTTCTGAAACGTGAATCCTGAGGTACATAGAACTTTTCGAAATCCTCATTAGGATCGATCCCGTAGCCAACAAACTCCGACTAACCTCAGAACTTAGCAGCATCCATCTAGTATTTCACGTCTCTATCCTTAAGAAGTGCCTACCCGATGAAACCATAGTAATCCCTTTGATGAGACCGAAATCAATGAAAGTCTGAACTTCATGGTAGAACCAATCGAAATCATGGATCGGCAGATCAAACGTACGAAACAAAGTCGCATCCCAATAGTGAAGGTTCGCTGGAATGCCAAGTGGGAACCGGATTTCACTTGGGAGCGCGAAGACTCGATGAGACAGAAGTATCTGCATCTCTTTTCAAATCCATGATTTGTATCTTAATTCTGAATTTCGGGACGAAATTCCCTCTAACGGGGGGATAATGTGACAACCCGAAACTTCTAACCTATGTAATTGATCCGCGTATCAGCACTAAAACTTGAATTCAGTATCTTTTATTAAATCTTGTGGTTCCATATGGGTGCTCTAAACTTAGTATAATCTAGATATGAGTCTTAGGAAGGGTTGGAAAGTGTTTAGCATCACAAATTCAGGCCAAACTCACCAAATAAGGTGTGTGCGGCCACACACATGTCTGTACGGCCACACATCCATGTGTGTAGCCACACACCCAACCGCAAACACCCTCAACCTCACACCCAACTCAATATATGGATGGATACCCTTCATTCATTCATTTAGATGTTCCTTTTCCCTCTCTCTACTTTCTCTCTCTAAATCATTAACCAAGAACACTTTGAAGGCTTCATATTCATGATCTACTCCATCTTCAAGCTGATTATAGTGGTAAACACTTGAATCCCAAGCTTAAAACTCATCATGTTCATCATATTCATCGTCCTTTGAAGGTGTACGGCCGCACACCTTCATATGGGGGCAGCACACATTCAAAACTCCCTTGTATGAAGAGCAAACACTTCAAAAATCATCATATGGACACACCCTCTGTACGGCCGCACACTCTTTTGTGCAGCCTCACACTCTTAGTTCTAATTCATTTATGTGTCATCACATGAAAATAGGGGCCATTGGCGTTCAGGGCATCCGTGACACTCGAACCCTACGTTAAACGGTGAGTTCATACCCCTACACCTTTTTCAGTGTTTTTCAATGTTTTCAGGGGGGATACAAGCAAACTATAAATGTTTTTGAAACTTAAAAATTGATGTAATTCTATAAATATATGGCAAACTTTTAGATATCTTTACCCCTCATGTATTATGCAGAGCATAAGGGATGTTTTATCGATTCTAACTACATGGATTTCTGTAAAGGAAACAATCAAACTAATCAAATTATTATGGGGATAATTTGGGATCTTCAGTTCTCATTTTATGAATTCGGATTTCATGCAATGTTAATAGATAAACTATGTCTGATTCAGTTTATCTCTGTTTATTGTAAAGTATTTTTCCAGATAGTTTCTTCGTATTAAATCGTATATACTTTATTATGTTTCAAAACGATTAGTAGGTTTGATAACGTTTGAATACACCGTGAGTAATTTAATACTACCTTGTGTGATTCGTCATTACCCTTTGGGTTATCAGTAAATCCTCCCTGGAAGTGTAACCAGAGTCTCCTGGAGGGAGAGCATGGTATTTGTGAATAGATCTATTCGGGACTGACAATCCCACACCTAAACTGCTAGCTACAGTTAGGCGGGAACGCCTAGGGTGACAAATTATGGATATCTTCCGACGTCTGACGAACGTCAAGGAGGTCTCGGTGTCGCATCAGCATGGTTACCCGACTCACAATACGTATTAATATAAGTTTATTCACGGATTTGATTTTATAACTATCTTCTATCTATAGTTTCTATATCTAGTACGGGATGGTAGCCCCATGGTTTTCAATCTATATCTAGTACGGGATGGTAGCCCTATGGTTTTCAATCTATAACTAGGACGGGATGGTAGTCCCATGGTTTTCAATCTATATCTAGTACGGGATGGTAGTCCTATGGTTTTCAATCTATATCTAGTACGGGATGGTAGTCCCATGGTTTTCAATCTATATCTAGTACGAGATAATAGTCCCATGGTTTCAATCTATATCTATCTATACTTTCGCGTATATTAAACTATCTTATATCTAGTATGGGATGGTATTCCCATGGCTTTATATCTAGTACGGGACGGTAATCCCATGACTTTCAATCTATAGTCTTTGTGTATCAAGGTTATCTTATATCTAGTACGGGATAGTAATCCCATGATTTTTCAATATATAGTTTTATTTATTAAACTATACATCGTGGTATTCAACTAAACTTTACTTTTGGGAAAATAAGGGTTTTTCCTGGGATAATTGAACTGTACATAATCGGATCGTATAATAAACAGGTAACTAAACTTTACTTATAAGAAAATATGGGATTTTCTTGGATACATAACATTTTCAGAAAATGAAAGGAAACATGTTCATTTCAAAAAACAAAACACTTATGAACTCACCAGCTTTATGCTGATTTTCAAACTGCTTGTATTCTCAGGTCCACATTAGACAGGTACCAGCGATCCTTTTGGCGAAGACGGAGTACGTAGAAGACTCGTCTGTACTTTTGTTCATATGATATATATGTATAATACTTGTAACACTTTGATTTCAAACAAATGTATTAATTATATGTAATGTAATGCTTTATGTTTACTATGCTTACGATGTACATTGGTTGTGTTATTCATGACATCCTCCGCCCCGGAACGTTTCCGCCTTTGGTTTCGGGGTGTGACAGCTATTTTGGAGAAATTCTCTATGAATCTGCGGTAATAGCCAGCAAGTCCTAAGAATTAACACACCTCTTTTGGCGTCTTTGGTGCTTCCCAATTCCTGATTGCTTCAACTTTGGATGGGTCAAAATGAATTCCTTCGTTGCTAACTACATGACCTAAAAATTATACTTCTCTGATCCAAAATTCACATTTGGAGAATTTAGCGTACAACTTTTCTTTTCTTAGTAGTTCCAAGATTATTTGCAAGTGTTGACCATGTTCTTCCTTGGTTCGTGAATATATCAATATATCATCAATAAATACGATCACGAATTTATCCAAGTATGGTTTGCAAACACGATTCATGAGATCCATAAACATTGTTGGGGCATTGGTTAATCCAAAAGACATAACTAACAACTCATAATGACCATAACGAGTTCTAAATGTTGTTTTTCGAATGTCATCTTCTTGTACTCTGATTTGATGGTATCCTGATCTAAGATCTATCTTTGAGTAGTAGCTAGATCCTTGCAGTTGATCGAATAAATTATCATTTCTTCAAAGCGGATAACGATTCTTGATCGTTAGCTTGTTCAGCTCCTGATAATCAATACAAATTCGAAAGGATCCATCCTTCTTCTTGACAAACAAGATTGGTGCTCCCCAAGGTGAAAAACTTGGTCGGATAAAGCCTTTGTCAAGAAGTTCTTGTAGTTGACTAGATAATTCTTGCATTACGGATGGAGCCAACCGATAAGGAGATTTCGCTACTAGTGCTGCTCCTGGAATTAAGTCGATTTGAAACTCGACTTGTCGGACTATTCCAGGTAGATCTTCATGAAATATCTCAGGGAAATCACATACTTGAAGTATGTCCTTGATTTCTTTTATCTTTCTTCTCTTATCTGACAATGTGGGCTAAGAATGCGCTACATTTCTTATGTAGATATTTATGTGTCTTGGTACAAGAGATGACTTTGAGGTTTTTCCCAGACTTATCACCATAGATAATCAGGGCTTCGCCGTTTGGTAAGGGTAGTCATATGGCTTTCTCATGACATAGAATTTCGACGCGGTGTGAAGATAACCAATCCATGCCAATTATGAGATCAAAACTACCGATAGGCATTGGCATGAGGTTGACGTGAAAAGGGTAGTTATTAAGAGTTAACAGACAGTTTTCTAGGATTTCATGTGTTTTCTCAGTTTGACCATTAGCGATTTCTACTTCATAGATTTCTTTTAATATGCTAGACTTATGACTTAACAATTTTCTAAATGTCGGAGTTATTAAACTTCGATCGGCTCCAGAGTTAAAGATTATGCTAGCATATGAATTATCTATGAGAAACATACTAGATACAACTGAAGGGTTTTGGATAGCCTCTCTACTTCCGATCACAAATGCCCTGCCACGCCCTATGCCTCCTTGACTCCTTAACTTTGGACATTCTTTCTTGATGTGTCCAACCTCTCCACACTCATAACACTTACTTTCTTCACCAAGACCTATTCCAGTATTTGTTTGCTGATTGACTGTTGCAGGTCTTGTGCTCCTGCAGTAAATAGCAGTATGCCCCTTCTTTTTGCATTTCGTGCAAACAAAACAGTCGCCTGGGTGATGACGGTTGTAGTGGTTGCACCATGCAAACTTTGGTTGAGTAGGTACTGCTGTTGTAGCTGCGTAGTTGGTTGCCACTTCTTGTCTTTTCTCAGATAATTGTTTGGGATTCTTTTTATTAAACTTGTGCTTGTTTGTTCTATCTTTGGGAGACTCAGCCTTTGAGACCACTTCTCTTCCTTGGATCTCTGTGAGGGTTAGCTGATGAGCTATCCTCTTGGTGTTGTCATAAGTCGTAGGCTTTGATGCGATCACCATGCCTTTGATTTGCGATGCTAAACCCCAGATATATCACTCAAACTTTTTATATTCAGGGGTCACAAGTGCTGGACACATTACCGCAAGATCATTAAATCTTGCGGTATAAGCTTTTATCTCTGAACCCTTCATGGTTAGGGTCCACAGTTCTTGTTCCAGTTTATGTATTTCCTCCCTAGGACAATACTCCTCTACTAGCATCATTTTTAGCTCCTCCCATTTCATGGAATTTGCAGTATCAATTCCCATTGTATTCACATGGATATTCCACCATGTAAGTGATGCGTCAGCGAAAGTACGTGCTGCAAATTGTACTTTACAATCATCTGGACAAAAGCTTATTTGAAAGACAGATTCTGTATTTTCTATCCACCTTGTCAAATTCACTACCCCTTCATTTCCATGAAAGATTTTTGGCCTACAATTCATAAAATCTTTGTAGGTACATGTTCTAGCGGTACCTACATGGGCTTCATTTCTAAATCCATCTCTTGTGACATTAGATACAGCCGCAGCAATTCTTTGAGCTATGATTTCTTCAAGTTGCATTGTACTTACTGAGGGGTTTATTTCCGGCGGTGGTTGTGGTTGTTGTTGTGGTGCTGATGGGCGATTAGGGTTTAGCCGATTACTCCTTCTAGGCATTTTGTTTTAGTTCCTATTATAAATAATAAAAAAATTTATGAGTTTTGTTGATCATTTAATACACGAGTACTAAATACTCTAGTTATTATTCACAGCGTAAAACATAATAGACAACATAATGATTACTATAACTTATGCTTCATATTATTACCAGTGTTACATCAGTTTATTTAGGTTTATAAGAGAGAAGTTTCTATAAACATTGCAAAATTTTCAAGGTTTTCTACATCCTTGCTATAAACTTTCCTCTTTTCGCCTTAACTAGTCTGATTTTCTCTATTTACATAACCACTAGTTGTAGCTTATCTACCAGAAACCTAAGTGATGACCCAGCACGTCAGTGACATTAACCACCTGCTCTTCAAGTGCTTGAGTTCTCTGCTCAAGACTTCCCGTGCGTTCTTCATTTCTTGAGGTTTGATTGTAGAGCTCTAACTCTGCAATCCTTGTATCGTGAGTAATCATGTCATTATAAGCAAAATTTATACGATGATGGACATCCATCACTGATTCCTGATCTCGTGTCCTTTGTCCTTCTAGCCTTCGCACTCTTCCAGAGAGATGAGTAGCCCTCCCTTCGACAATTTCCATCTTATCTTCAATTTTCACACTTTTCTCAAACAATTGAGATAAAGTGTTATCTTCAAAAGAATGTGGGAGATGTGGTCGAGATGACTGACCAGTCTCATACATCTTGACAGCTTTTTCTTCCGCCACCCATTTATCAACTGTTTGTGCGATCCGTGCAGGTTCATCTTGAATTCTATGACTTCGTGAAGATGTTGCCTTCTGACTCTTCTTAAGCTTTTGCCATATCGATATAGATTTACGTGCAGTGCATTTCATTTTTACTCCTCCTGGAACTTTACGATAAAGAGTGTTCAGTGGTGGTAGAGATGATGCCACCGACTCTGTCTCCTCCAGGGATTCGCTTTCTTCCATTGGTTCACTCTCTTCCCATTCATTGGAGGGTAAAGGTGCTCCATTGGCAGAAGGTATTGGATGAAAGGTGGTTGGAGTTACCGGATAGTAAGGATCGCCTAACATCATAGGGAATGAAAGTTCCTCTTCTTCATCCGTATCCTCGATGATTATCCATTCTCGTGAATGTGCCATGTCGGATTCCTATACATTTTGGATCTCCAAGAGTTTAGTCTATCAAATATTTCTCCCACATTAAATATTTCATATGATCTGATCATAATAAAATGTAGTTGCGCACCTACACCTAGTTGTGATAGGATCTATGCACATACAAACTTTACTTAGAATATTTGATCTAAATCCTTGAGATCAAAAACATTTCGAGTATTAAGGTGTATTCTCATCGCAGGTCTGAGTCTTTATATATGACTCTATATTCTTATTTATTGTATTCACGCTTTTACTATTGTTTGTTACTTCAGGTCTATCTGATAAGGCTCCGGCCAGTCAAGACTGTCGAAAGGGCAGGATCATTTTAGCATATAGCCGTTCTGAAATCTAGCAACCCAAATCGACATGTCTATCCTTGTCACCACTCCCGTAAGTAGTCCTTCAGTAGTATAATTAATAATACTTTTTATTTATAGGCTAAGGGATATACCTAAACCTAATATAGTAAGTCCTAAACTATAGACGTGCTTTCCTAAGAAAGTACTAGTTCACTATAGTTAATAGCTCTGATACCAATCTGTCACACCCCGGCCGTCAACGGAAACACCGGGTAGTGTAACGTCATTTTTCGTATCACAGTTATATAACATACATTGAACAATACTTAAACAAAATGCATACCTTTATTGATGAGTGAAAGTTACATTATTGTTTTCCTAGTATTTATTACATAATATCCGACTATGACATACTTCTTAATAAACAGAAAGATAATAGTAAAACTTCTCCTGATCGAATACATATCAGCTTTTCAAGTTCCTGAAAACACATGCAATTTAAAATACGTCAACATAAAGTTGGTGAATCCACAGGTTTTGACTCCATAAAATAATAAATTTTTACACATTCAAAAGTATAGTTTTGAAAGTATCATTTTGACTCTCCAACATTAGGTATAATAGTATACTTATCAATTAAGTGTTATACCTAAACATTTCTTAATCTTAAGATATCAGTAGGGGAAAACTTATACTTAACATTAATACCTATATACGACAAAGGTATAATCTTTCTAACAATTTGCTACCATGAGCCTGTAACCGCTGCTATGACATAATACCTCTAATAGAATACACTCATGATTTACCATGAGAAACAAACACACTCATGATTTACCATGAGAAACAACACCGTACGCTTCATCGACGCCGGAATAATAACAAATAAAAGGATAGTTCATCACTTGTTTTTGGTTGACTGTAGCTAACAGTCACAAGTGGGGTGGTCAGCCCGTATACTAATTATACACGACTTCCTCGCTCACACGGGATTAACGGTTACAGTTTAGAGGATTTCCGCTAAGATCCCCAATCTTAGTTGATGAATACAATTACTCATGTAGACTTTGACGGCTTCCTACAGCTCTAACAACAAAAGCATCTTCATGTCTAAAACCTTAAGTTACTAGACTATGCTTTTAAACATTACTCCTTACTTCATAATATTTAGGCAGTATAACAACTATATCTTGAAGTAAAAACCAGGTTTTATCTTGACCTAAAGCCAATAATAACAACATATAACGTTTCTAGTTTTATCTTAACATAAAACTATCAATTACAATACCAAGTTTTATCTTGACATAAAACTAACAATAACAACATATAACATATCCAGTTTTATCTTGACATAAAACTAACAATAACAACATATAACATATCCAGTTTTATCTTGACATAAAACTAATAATAACAACATATAACATATCCAGTTTTATCTTGACATAAAACTATTAATAGCAACATACTATATAACTTAACATTTAGAACTTTCGAATATTACTTCGGTATTATACCGCACACAACATATATGTAGAATCCTAAGTATAACTCAAGATCTACATTAGTAAATTAACATACTGATAAGTTAATAATAGTTGTATGTATTCAAAATGTTATATTTAGAACAATCATATCTCGATTATCATAACTATATACTATCATATAGACATAATAATAACATATATACAATAACTAGCATGCGTTTTCCCCCGAAATATTAGAAAGTGGGGCCGTGAAAATCACCCTAGTAGCGTGATTTTATGTTATCTAAGCAAAACGGTTAGCATGCGAGATCGTCGGGGCTCGGGGTACAAGATGGCTTCAGCAAAGAGATAGGAGATAAGGAAATGGTGTAAGGAATAGCTGAAGTCGGACCTGCTATTTATAGTAAGGATCTTGGACTCTCACGTCATGATTTTCATAAGGCTCACGTCGTGGGTCTTGCATGATCACCCCATAGACTTGCCATTTGCGTCCCTAGCTTCGGAAGGTGGCCATGTGACTCCTCACGTCGTGAAAAACACCTTGTTCACAACGTGAGTTTGGATCCTATCCCCTCGCGGCCTCATCAAACCTTCTAGATTCTGAAATGTGGCAAAATGACTCCTCGCATCGTGAATAAACCCTTGTTCACGTCGTGAGTTTAGTTAGATTAGGGTTTCTGAAAGCTGAATCTTCGGAAGGCCATAATTTTTGCATACGAACTCCATTTTTGACGTTCTTTATATGCACGTGTAGGTATTTACGAGTACTACAACCCTCATTTAGAAATGAATAGCTAATTCTAAGTCTACTTTAAATTCCTATTATTATAGAGATTTATAGTGTTCGGTTCATCATAACTTCTTCATGCGAAGTCAGATTCAGACGTTCTCTATATTTTTGGAATCGTATGGACATATACTTTGAGTTGTATCATAAAGAAAGTTCATATTTGTATTAGAAATTATCATGAACTACATAACACTCTTACCACATTACTAGGTTAACATAATCACATTACATGATTGGCATAATCACATGTGATTGTCTATTGACTTATTTTGACTAGTGTTACATACATGATATAGGTTGGTCTATCGAAAGAATTGCCATTTTCCGGTAGAAACTGAACATAAGAAATTTTGGGCTTTGAAGATTTGTAACTTTGAATTGACCGAACTTCAAACAAACCGTTTAATGCAAATAAATGCTCTAGAGGAATTGAGGAATGAAGCATACACAAGCGCCTTAATCTACAAAGATAAAACCAAGAAATGGCATGATACAAGGTTAAGAGGATGCATGGAATTTCAAGCGGGGGAAAAGGTTCTCCTATTTAACTCAAGAATGAAGCTTTTTCCCAGGAAGTTCCAAACACGTTGAGATGCGCCTTTTGTTGTGAAACAAATGTTTCCACATAGGGCTATCTAATTATTTGCAAAAGATGGAATTCCCTATAAAGTTAATGGACAATGGGTAAATCACTATAAGGAAGGCATGATGATTGAGGAAAAAGAATGGGGAAACCATGAAGTTGCAGCACCCCATCAACGTAGAGCAGGAAGGAGTCTGGCTCATGACTCCCCAAAATAGAAGCGCTTGCAGGAGGCAACATGTGGTTTAGAGTTTGCGTTTTGTTTCCTTTTCTTTTATTTTCTTTATTTTTGTTTATTTTCTTTATTTTTTATTTTTCACTCCTCTGAATTTCTTTATGGATTTTGTTGAGAGAAATAGCATGGAATGAGTGTGGGGTGAAAGTTTTTATGAAAAATTTGTCAAAGTTAAATTATTTTTCTCACCACGACATGGTACTTTTAAAGAAAAAGATAACACAAAAATAGAGAAAACACGACGACGTGGTGACTGTTTACCAGCAGTCAAAATTAGGGTTTTTTAACCCAAATCAGTCAAATTTTCTTTTACTTTTCCCACTCCATCTCACCGTGTTCTTTCTCCCACAAAATCGTCTATTTTTTACAACAAAAGGTAGGATTTTTAAATTGTTTTCTTAGTAATAATCGAGTATATGAGTATTAATGGTACGAAATTGCTGCTATAAACTGTTATTTGGGAAATTTCACACTTTAGGGTTCCGAATTTTGTTCAAATTGGGCTTAATTTTTTATGTTTATACTTCGAATTCTATCTTAAAACATGCACATTTATGCACTTAGCAAAACCCAAACTTTATTTGGGTTGGAATGCCATGGAATTTTGTTAGATTAAACTGCAGATTACGCAGCGTGTTCGTCGACCACGACGATTCATCGTGGTGCTCGTCGTGGTCATTGTTTATTTGGTTTATATTAATTGTTTTCTATCCTAAACTTTCAAATGGTTATTTGGTTTTGTGTTTATGCTTCCCTTACAGAAAATGTCAAGCTATGGAAGAATAAATCAACCTGGGGGTCGTCCCGACTTCCCGTGGTATAACTTTCCAAGGGTGTTGGCTACAAAAGTATTGGCTCAATGGAATGGTAGGCTTGCATGGCTAAAGGAGCGTAGGGTACATGTGTCGGCAGAAATCAATTGGAATTGGATTGAGGAAGTAAGTTTATTGGAGGCCATTGAACCCTATCTTGTACAATCTTATGATGGAATCTAAGGGTGGTTTGTATGTACAACTTGGAGAACACTCTTTCATATCCAAGATCCGGTATACAAGGAGTTTGTTGTCGAACACTCTTTCGAAAATCAGCAGTTTTCGGCCTGAGTGGAGTTTATAGCCATAAACTTGTTCATGGCCATAAACCCGTTTACGGCCGTAAACTAGTTCACGGTTGGTGGACCCCACCACCGTCCATGAAACCCCCTATATATACGTGATACTTACCCTCATTTGAACTTTTCTGGCCGCGAACACACCTTCTCTCTCTAAAAATCCTCACCTGGAAACACAATATTTCTCTTCATTTATCATTCTATTCGCCTTGGAACTCATTTTGGAGCATCAAATCATCAGTATTTATCGAGATCAAGTGTTGTTGTTCTTGATTTTACGGTCGTACACCCTTCAAATCTTCAAACCTTCAACGGCCGCAAATTGTTTACGGCCGTACACCCATTAAAAATTCATATTTCCTTCAAGAACATCGTTCAAGGCTGTAAACCCTTCAAAGGGGTTGTTCACGGTCGAGAACAGTTCACGGACGTAAACCCTATTCACGGCCGCAAACCCTTCTAAAGTGGTGAATTTGATTGAAAACCCGCTTTCCCCGATTCAATCAAGTCCCGGTAACATTCCTTAACCGAAATCAAGTGTTTTTGTAACACCATATCTAACGAAATCGCTAATATAAAGGCAAATATCTATTTAAAAGTTATTAGGATTCTGTTAAGTGTCGCGTACATCAACCCAAGGGTCTTAATTTCCAGTTTCATTGTTCGACATTTCACGCAACCAACAGTGAGTTCATATCCCTACACTTTTATAGTTTTTAAACATTTTAAGGGGGGATACAAGCCAAACACAAATGATTTTGTGAACAAAAACAAAAGGATTTCAAAAAGTTTAAAACTTATGCAATTGATACAGTCAAACAATTTCCACATTTGATAAAATATTTATATATTTTAGCCCTTTTGTAATATGCTGAGCATAAGGGACACTTTCAACTTGAAATCATAATTGCATAGTTTTCAGAACAATTCACGAGCCAAGTACATAACATTTCAGGCAAACTATAATGGGTATAGTTTGGGGAATTCATTACATAGTTTTTACTAATTCAAACTATATACATGGGAAAACAAATAAACTATGACAACTTTAGTTTATGATATTCATTACTACATTCGGATAACAGGAGTATAACACTAAATAATTATTTAAGTATAATTAATAATACTCTACCAAGTATACAAATGGTTTCAATTATAAGAAAACGATAAAGAAGTACACTTAAACTAGTTAATACAGGATTGTGAGACATCTCTTCTATTGTACCCTTCAGGGTACTAGTAACATCCTCAACACTTAGTGTAACCAGAGTCTCCTGGAGGGAGAGCGTAAGATTTGTGAATAGATCTATTTGGGACAGATAACCCCACACCTAAACTGCTAGCTACAGTTAGGTAGGCACGTCGGGGGTGACAAATATCATATCGTATGACGCTTGAAGAACATCGATGAGGTCATCAGTCATATCAAGCATGGTTATACGAACTCACAATAGTATAAAATAATATTTGTTTACGGGATTTCATTCTTCATTAGTCTTATTTTAACTAATAGAACTACTACACATTACACTGGAGGCTTCCAGGGATACGATATTCGGTTTTATTTTAAATAATAAAACTACTATACATACTGGTGGTGACCAGGGTTTTCAATCAGAACATACAATACTTACTGGTAGTAACCAGGGTTTTCATATAAAAATGTTTGCATTCAAAACAATGATATACGATAGAGCTGGTGGTAGCCAGGCATACAAACTATTACTTGATACACTACTATAGATCACAGTAACAAATATATATGTTAGAAAATATTGTATTTTCTTGGGAAGCATACAAACATTTTTATAGAATTCAATGAAAGGTTTCAATACAGAATCATTCTTATGAACTCACCAGCTTAATGTTGATACTCTTTCAAAATCTCTTGTATTCTCAGGAAATCAGTAGTCAGGTACTCCTGCAGCGTTTTGAGAAGACGAAGCGTATAGAGACATGTCTTTTATTTATTTTGTCATACTTTTGATGTATACAAACTATATATCAAACATATGTAAATATTTATATCTTAATGTAATGGTTGTGTTTACTTTGATTACTATGGTGCAATTGTTGTGATACTACACATGACATCCTCCACCCCCGAACGTTTCCACCGTTCCGGTTTAGGGGTGTGACAGACTGGTATCAGAGCTATTGTTTATTGTGAACTAAGTATACTGAACCTTACATGGTATACAACTATAAACGCTAAGGGGCCGAAGTGCTCTGAACTAAAAGCATACTTTTAAAATATAAGTATTTTATAAGAAGTATACAAATATACATACGTACCAGAAACAGTATCATAAGTAGAAGAAAACAAAAGTATTTGGATATTGGATACTGCGTTTAAACCTGGATAGTTATGCAATCATGTATGGGGTCAATATAGCCTGATCAACTATATTTATTTGAGACATAACCAACATGTGTTTGGGAGTGACTGTAGTGTTGCAGCAGGCCTAATACTTACCAAGCTATATACAACAAGATATCGATAGAACAAAGCATACAACTTAAAATACTATAGGAGTATTTTAGCGAGAGCCGAATACGATTTAGAGAATCATTACAAGTGTTGCTACTTATTTCTTCCTAACGATAGTTTACTTGCGTTGGTAAATTTTCTTTGTTTATCGCTTAGTAGAACTCTTTATCATTCAGGCTGAGATATATCTTGTTTCACATCTCTCGATTCAAAAAACTAGGGGACTTACCATCCTCTTCTTCCTGATTATTTTTAGAAAAAGATGCCTCCAAAGAAAAGACCCAACAGAAAAAACAACAATCCCCCTGACGGATCCAATGCCACCACCTCCTCAGTTCGATCATGCCATATTCCAGGCAGCAATTACAACTGTTGTGGCTGCCGTGATGTCGCAGATCAATTCGGGCGGCTCTAGCAGGTTGGGAAGTGGTACCCATCCCTTAATCTTGATGGTAGTCAGTGTAACACCAGTCAAATTTAGGTCAAAAATAAATTGTTCACTAACCTTAATTGGGATAAATAAATTGGTAGAGATCGTAACTAGGTTTCCAAAAATAAAAAGAACACTGAAATCCGAGTTATAACAAAGAAGTTATGACCAATCGAAGAACCGCAACAAAACCGGCAAAATATTGTTAAGCATAAAATACTAAATTTCAATAAAATACTTTTCAACCATAGGTATCTAAACGTAAGTTGTAGATATCATTAAACCATAAACATACACAAAATGAACGCCCAAATCTGACTTCGTATGAGGAAGTTATGATTTTTCGAAGTTTCAGACATAGCAGTAGACAACCAAAAACTCGAAATAGAGATCAAACGACTTTTAGAAAACACAACCTAAACGAGAATCAAAGATCTCGACAATAGCAATACAACAGTAAAAATACAGATGAAAACGGATATCGGATGAAGAAGTTATGGATTTTTAACGGACGTTTCCTGTCCCGGCCTGTTAAAAATCTAATATTAAAAATAAATTCATAATTAGCCAACAAAGTCTAAACGAGAGTTGTAGAGCATAATCTCAACTATGCGTGCATATAAAGAACGTCAAAATTGAAGCTCGTATGCGAGATATATGAATTTTTAAAGTTGAGGCCACGAATTCCCACACTGTCAGAGGACTCACGACGTGAGCCAGTTATGGATAAGCTCCAGGGTCGGCGGTCAGAAGTCGAGTCAGCAGATGGATAAGAACCAAGTTCACGACGTGAACATCTTCATGTTCACGGCATGAACTCTAAAAGTTCTCCCTATAAATAGAAGTTGAGGGTTCGGAGTTTGGCTGCTCATTTCTATCCCCTCTCCTACTTTTACTCAGTGTTAAGCATTCCGAGACTACCCCGACGCCCCGGTTACATGTCAAAGCGTTGAAAGAAGCCCGAAGACCCAAAGTTCCCGAGGAACTTGCTTCTTTCCAGTCGAAGTACTGCCCGAGTTTAGTCTCGCCTTCTTCAACTCACCACTTCTATCAGGTGAGTTCATACCCCCATTTCTACGCTTTTAAATACTTTTTAAATGCTTTAAACACATTACGGGGGAGAATACAAATAAACACATGGTCAATATTGTTTTTAAGGTACCGCTAGAAGTCCTGTTTTATAACCAGAATCTCCCGTCCGGAGAACGTGACAAGTGTGTATAGATCTATACGGGACTAATAATCCTGCGCCGTGACTGTTAGCTATAGTCCTCGGGGTGACAAGTGTCATCTCATTTCGACGCCTGAAGAACGTCGCTACAGGAAAATTATGATAGTATGGTTATGAAAAATCACGAGATAGACAATTATTACGGTATTATGTTTTCACGGGGAAAGTAACTATTACAGTCACTTTTCATTTACAAATATGATCTTCTTATAGTGTTGTTTTATAATAAGACTATACATCATTCTTTTGAGCATGTCATAGTTGCTTACAGCTTACGGTCTTGGTCATTTGAGATTACATTTCACTTTTAGGAAAATAAGGGATTTTCCTGGTTCAAATACATACATTTATACAACGATCTTTCATACTCATTTCATACATTGAATAGAAAATAAGGGATTTTCTAGAAAACATACACAAACTTTCAAATAGCATTCACTTCCACAAAACACTACTTATGAACTCACCAACTTAATTGGTGACACTTTTTCTTTAAATAAATTGTATTCTCAGGAAACCGCTTAGCAAGGTTAGCGACTACTTTTGGAGATTAACGCTCTGGCGTTAATGTCATCTTTTGGAATTCATCATACTGTATTTGACTTTTAATCATGTAATAGATACAATCATGTAAACTTTTCAAATATATGTTATGGTGATGTGTACTTTCTTTACTATTCAATTGTTGTGATACTGAATATGACATCCTCCGCCCCCGAATCTTTATGTCGTTCAGGTTTGGGGTTGAGACAGATTGGTATCAAAGCGTTGTTTATAGTGAACTAAGTATATCAAAACCATTTTTGATATACAACTATAAACACAACTTGTCAAAAACACTTTGGTTAAGAGTTATACTTTTTAAAATAGAATTTTTACAAAAGTATACATGGATACATTACATAACAGAGTCAGTATCATAATAAAAACCAACATAGAAGTATTATAGATGAGTTGTGCACTACAGGTATGCTTTGGGACATGCAATCGGGACTGGGATAAATATAGCCTGATCAACTATATTTGTCAGAGAGCCAACTAGCATATGCCAGGGGATAGCTACAGTGGACAACAATTCTAAACCTTACCAAACTTATATACCTTAGAATCAAACATAACATTTAGAATACTATACGAGTATTTTGTAAAACAAATAGTTTAACCGTGATACTTAATTTACTCACTTTAGTTTTAGAAAATTCTCATATCCTATTCTCGCGTAGACACAATGGTCGGATTCCATCTATCAGGGGACCCCTACTACCCGAACCAAGGCGATGAAGCATGGATAGAAGAAGACTCCGACAGAGATCACGAAGACAATAATCTACCCTTAGTTGATCCAATCCAAAATCCTCATCCCCGACCGGCATTTCAAGGCTCGACACCTCTGTGGGTAGTGAACCTGAACAGGTGGAGTCGCGAACAGGGTCAACCCCCTCCGTACAATGGAGATCGGAGCTTCTACAATCTGAGCAAGGGAGGCTCGGCAGACAGAGTCCTTCCTATACTGGTTTGCCGGATTGCTCGCAATGGTGAGAAAGGAAGGGCAACTATCCAATCAACTGAGGAGAATGATGCAAACACCAGAGTCAATACAGTTCGCATCCGACGGTTAGAATCAACTCATAGAAGAAACATAAATCAAAATGAAGCTTTGCAGAGAGAGCTTACTACAACTCAAACTTAAGTCAGGGAACTTTGAGCACGACAGGCAATGTATGAATTGTGACTGCTCGAGATGGAGCGTTAGTTGGCAGAACCAAAGACTCAACCGAGCAGTTCTCGTCGCAAGTAGAGGATACCCTACTCACTCCTCCTTTTTGTTTTGTGGAATAACCTTAGTATGTACTTCGAGTAGTACTCTTTTCATGTAAATACCCCTATCTAACAAGTACCTTTTCACTAGATTTTTGTGCTGCCAAGTTTTCCCTGTATGGTATATTGTAGACCTACTCCAAGGTTAAATTTTCCGAATTCTATGTAACTTCTATACCAACTATTTAGACAGACTTCTTGTTTCCTTTAAAGATCATCGCTATCAATCCATGCTTTTGTGATTTAAACAGTTCATGTCGTAGCTGGAAAATGCCTTCTCGATAGTCAAACAGACTCAATCCTCCAATAAATCCAACTCCTCTATTACCTACACCCTGTAGAGAAAGAGGCAGTTACCAAAGGATAACAAATCTTTACAACTTCAATTAGGGCAATCAAAACAAAGACGGAGACGAAACATGTCTGAGAAAAATCAAGAACACCCTGTATATATAGTCAATGAAGTATTCGCTTTGCGTTTTACTTCCTTGGATATCACTCAAAATTCATAAGTTCATCGACTATTAGATAAAAATATCTTTATGAATCAAACACAAATCATTGTCTAAGTCGAATCTTAATACATAAAAGATCCAAAATAACTAACTTATTGACACCCAACTCTCAAACATCAAAGACTTATTGTCTTCATTGGTATTTCTTCGGCAGCATGATGCATGCTCGTAGATCCGGATGACACGGTACAGGTGCAACACCGATACCATCGCCACCACCTCCCTAATATGACCCCAATATGGTGCAGGCTGCTATCACCGCAGCAGTAGCAGCTGCACTGTCTCAAATAAAATCCAACGACACTGGAGGAGCTGGAAGTAGTACAAATCATCTGAACCATGGAACTGGTCATGGTCATGTCAGGGAATGCACCTACAAGGAATTCTGAAATGAAAATCCAAAGACATTCAATGGAATTGGAGGAGTCATTGCACTTATGAAATGGTTCGAAAAGACCGAGACGGTCTTCGAGATCTATTCATGCCAGTAAGCAAGCAAAGTTAAATTCGTTGCTTGCACTTTCTCTGATCGAGCCCTCACCTGGTGGAAGGGCCATGTGAAAGCCCTATCTCTCCCAGTTGCTAATGTCATGAGCTAGGAAGACCTCAAGGTCTTGATGATGGAGGAATCCTGCCCAAGAGACGAAATTCAAAAGTTGTAACAGGAGTTGTGGAACCTAAGGATGAATGGATCGGACCTAGACACTTACACGACCAGATTCAGCGATTTGCCAGCCTTGTCCCCATGCATGGTGAACCTGGAACCAAAGTAAGTGGAATGGTACATTTGGGGGTTGGCACCCTAGATCCAAGGGCATATTAAGCATAAAATACTAAATTTCAATAAAATACTTTTCAACCTTAGGTATCTAAATGAAAGTTGTAGATATCATTAAACCGTAAACGTACACAAAAGGAACGCCCAAATCTGACTTCGTATAAGGAAGTTATGATTTTTCGAAGTTTCAGACATAGCAGTAGACAGTTAAGAACTCGAAATAGAGATTGAGGTACTTTTATCCAACGCAACCTAAACGAGAATCAAAGATCTCGACAATAGTAGTACAACGATAAAAAGACAAACAAAAACGAACATCGGATGAAGAAGTTATGGATTTTTAACGCACTTTTTCTTTCCCGGCCTTTTAAAAATGTAATATTAAAAATAAAATCAAAATTAGTCAACGAAGTCTAAACGAGAGTTGTAGAGCATAATCTCAACTACGCGTGCATATAAAGAACGTCAAAATTGAAGCTCGTATGCGAGAGATATGAATTTCTAAAGTTCAGGCCACGAATTCCCACACTGTCAGAGGACTCACAACGTGAGCCTGAAGCTCACGACGTGAGCCAATTATGGATAAGCTCCAGGGTCGGGCGGTCAGAAGTCGATTCAGCAGATGGATAAGAACCAAGTTCACGGCGTGAACTCTAAAAGTTCTCCCTATAAATAGAAGTTGAGGGTTCCGAGTTTGGCTGCTCATTTTTATCCCCTCTCCTACTTTTACTCAGTGTTAAGCATTCTGAGACTACCCCGACGCCCCGGTTACATGTCAAAGCCTTGAAGGAAGCCCGAAGTCCCAAAGCTCCCGAGGAACTTGCTTCTTTCCAGTCGAAGTACTAACCGAGTTTAGTCTTGCCTTCTTCAACTCACCACTTCTATCAGGTGAGTTCATACCCCCATTTCTACGCTTTTAAATACTTTTTAAATGCTTTTAACACATTACGGGGGAGAATACAAGTAAACACACAGTCGATCTTGTGTGAAAACATCTACCTTTCGTTATACATTTCATATTGTTTTTAATAACTATCATATGGATCTGTTAACATGCAAAACATCTTACCCTACTTTACCCTCTCAGGATGAAACATTATTATAAATACTATAAGCTTATTTATACGTTTGCATCACGTCATGGGTAACCCTTTTTAGTATACCATTCTTATACATACAAGAACATACACCTCTTAATTATGCCTTTGTTATTGTGGAAAAGGGAAATCATTTCATACAAAGTCATCATTTTCAAGAATACAAACTTAGTTGAGAATCTGTGAGTCATTCATCTTCACTATACCTATTAAGGTACCGCTAGAAGTCCAGTTTTATAACCAGAATCTCCCGTCCGGAGAACTTGACAAGTGTGTATAGATCTATACGGGACTAATGATCTCGCGCCCTGACTGTTAGCTATAGTCCTCGGGGTGACAAGTGTCATCTCATTTCGACGCCTAAAGAACGTCGCTACAAGTAAATTATGATAGTACGGTTATGAAAACTCACGGGGAAAGTGACTATTACAGTCACTTTTCATTTACAAATACGATCTTCTTATAGACTTGTTTTATAATAAGACTATACATCATCCTTTTGAGCATGTCATAGTTCCTTACAGCTTACGGTCTTGGTCATTTGAGACTGCATTTCACTTTTAGGAAAATAAGGGATTTTCCTGGTTCAAATACATATAGTTTATACAATGGTCTTTCATACTCATTTCATACATTTAATAGAAAATAAGGGATTTTCTGGAAAACATACATGAACTTTCGAATAGCATTCATTTCCTCAAAAAACTACTTATGAACTCACCAACTTAATTGTTGACACTTTTTCTTGAAATAACTTGTATTCTCAGGAAATCGCTAAGCAAGGTTAGCGACTACTTTTGGAGATTAACGCTCTGGCGTTAATGACATCTTTTGGAATTCATCATACTGTATTTGACTTTTAAACATGTAATAGATACAATCATGTAAACTTTTCAAATATATGTTATGGTGGTGTGTACTTTCTATATTATTCAGTTGTTGTGATACTAAATATGACGTCCTCCGCCCTCAAATGTTTCCGCCGTTCAGGTTTGGGGGTGTGACAGTCAGGGATATCAGAAGGAGTGTTCCTACAAGGATTTCATGAATGCGAAGCCCAAATCCTTCAATAGAAATGGAGGATTCATTGCGTTAACCCGGTGGTTCGAGAAGATCGAATCAATTTTCAAGATTTGTGCTTGTTCTGAGGCCAGCAACGTGAAGTTTGCCGTCTGCACTTTCACCGACAGAGCATTGACTTGGTGGAATAGTCGGGTCAAATCCCTAACTCTGCCAGTAGCAAACGCCATGGGTTGGGAGATTTTAAAGGAACTCATGCTTGCTGACTACTGCCCAAGGGGGGAGATGTAGAAATTAGAGCATGAGCTTTGGAACCTGAAGATGAAAGGTTCTGACATTGCCACCTATACAGCTAGATTATGTGATCTGGCTCTCCTCTGTCTAGGAATGGTCACCCTATAAAGCAAGAAGATAGAGAGGTACATTTGGGGATTGACGCCCCCAACTTAAGGAAATGTTTCGGCTGCTAAACCTCTCACATTCGACAGCGCCAAGTGCCTGGTGCAGACCCTGATAGATCACGGGGTTAATCTCAATGAAGTGGCAGCTGCTCCTGAACCACCAAATGTGAGTGGTGGGAAGAAATTTTTTTGGAATAAGCGTAAGGGCCAGTCTTCACAGGATCCCTCCAAGAAACAACAAGTAGTGGCAGTTCATGCTGCTACCAATCCCACCACCGTCCCTGTAGCTCAAGCACCTACCAGTAGATATATTGGTACCCTTCCTTGGTTTGACAAGTGCAACAATCATCATCACGGGCCATGCCATGAAAATTTGTGCACCAGCTGTGGAAAGAAGTGGCACACAGCTCGAGTATGCAAGACACCAGCCCAACCAACCAATTAGGCTCCTCGAACAGGCGTTGGTCAATCCTATTATGGATGTGGAGAGATCGGGCACTTCAAGAGGAATTGACCCAAGGTAACAACAGCTAGCAACAAAAGGAGAGTGCTAGCTATGGGCCAGGAAGAAGCAGTTGTTGATCCCACCATTATTATGGGTACATTCCTCCTTGACAACTCTTATGCATGCATTCTTTTTTATTCTGGTGCGGAGAGAAGTTTTGTTAGTCATGCATTCAAGCATCTTCTCAAACATAAACCCCAACCCTTAACCGAAACATTCACCATTGAGATGGCGAACAGAAAGAAAGAGACACTAAGTTCATGCTCATCGGCTGCACCCTTACCCTAAACGACCATTCCTTTCCGATCAACCTTATGTCGGTTTCCATAAAAAGCTCCAACGTCATCATTAGCATGGATTGGTTGAGCCCCAATCGTGCTGATATCCTTTGCTATGAAAAATCCATTCGCCTCAATCTTCCCTCTGGCAAAGCCTTCATTATTTATGGTGATAAACTCAACTCAAACCTCCATATCATTTCATGCATCAAAGCTCAGAAGTATCTGCAAAAGGAGTGTCATGCATTCCTAGCCCATGTCATTAATGAGAAGCAGGAAGTTAAAGACCTCGAGAGCATCCTCAAAGTATACAACTTTCCTGATATCTTTCCGGAAGAGCTTCCTTAAATCACTCCCGAGCGCCAAGTCAAGTTCCGAATCGACTTAATCCCCGGAGCTACCCCCATAGCTAAATCCCCATGCCGTCTAGCACCGATAGAAATGCAAGAGTTATCCAGCCAACTCAATGAGCTACTCAGCAAGGGATTCATCAGACCGAGTTCCTCACCTTGGGGAGCCCCGGTCTTATTTGTGAAAAACAAGGATGGATCTTTTAGGATGTGCATTGATTATTGCGAATTGAAAAAGCTTACAATCAAAAATTGTTATCCTCTTCCGCGAATCGACGACCTATTTAACCAACTTCAGGGAGCTAGCTACTTCTCGAAAATATACGTAAGATCAGGGTATCATCAACTACGAGTCCATGAGGGTGATGTTCCTAAGACAGCATTTCGGACTCGATATGGCCACTACGAATTTGTGGTAATGCCTTTTGGTCTAACCAACGCACCAACGGTATTCATGGATCTGATGAATCGGGTGTTCCACCCTTTCCTAGACATGTTCGTGATAGTGTTCATTGATAATATACTTGTTTATTCCCAAATCGAGGAATTTCATAGTCAGCACTTGAGGCTAGTGCTAAAAAATCTAAGGGCAGAGAAGCTATATGCGAAATTCTCAAAGTGCGAATTCTTGATCCGAAAGGTAAATTTCCTTGGTTACGTGGTTAGCAAGGAAAGCATTCACGTGGACCCTTCCAAGATCAAAGCGATAGAGAATTGGTCGGCACCGAAGACGCCCACATAAATCTGTCAATTCTTGAGCCTAGCTGGCTATTATCGCAGGTTTATCCAAAATTTCGCCGAATTTCTAAGCCTCTAACCACCCTGACTCAGAAAGGTGTACCCTTTAGTTGGGGAGAAAGGCAAGACACTGTGTTCCAAACATTAAAGCAGGATTTATGCAACATACCTATCATGTCTCTGCTAGAAGGGACAGAAGACTTCAATGTCTATTGCGATGCATCCAAGCAGGGCCTAGGTTGTGTGCTCATGCAGCGAGGTAAGGTCATTTCTTATGCCCCAAGACAACTAAAAGAACACGAAGTCAATTATACAACTCACGACCTGGAGTTGGGAGCAGTGGTCTTCGCATTAAAGATATGGAGACATTATCTCTACGGAACCAAGTGCACTGTCTTCACCGACCATAAGAGCCTACAGCATATTTTTTATCAGAAAGAGTTGAACATGAGACAACAATGATAGGTGGAGCTACTCAATGATTATGAGTGTGAGATACGCTATCATCCAGGTAAGGCCAATGTGGTAGCCGACACCCTCAGCCGAAAAGAGTACTCAGGTCGTAGCGTGAAGGCACTGACAATGACCATCCATTACCATTTATCCACTCAAATTAGAGAGGCTCAGCTGGAAGCCTTGAAACCAGAGAACAGGTCGGATGAAGCCTTGAGGGGAATGGAAAAGAACTTAGAGATCAAGGGAGACAGAGTTTATTATTTCATGAACCGGATCTGGACCCCGAAGTTCGGTGGTTATAGAGAGGTTGTCATGAGCAAAGCTCATAAGACTCGATACTCTGTTCACCCATGTTCGGACAAGATGTATCTGGATCTAAAAACGCTCTATTGGTGGCCAAAAATGAAAGCAGAGATCACTACTTTCGTGGGCAACTGCTTGACTTGGGCCAAGGTGAAAGTTGAATATCAAAAGCCCTCAGTTCTATTTCAGCAGCCAGAAATACCTGAGTAGAAGTGGGAAAGGATTATGATGGATTTTATCACTAAATTACCCAAATCTTCGAGTGGGTACGATACCATATGGGTAATTGTCGACCGATTGACAAAATCCGCCCACTTCCTGCCAATCAAAGAAACCTTCAAGATGGAGAGACTGACTCGGATATACATTCAAGAGATAGTACGTCTGCATGGTGTGCCTGTGTCCATTATCTCAGATTGGGATAGCAAATTCACCTCGTGATTTTGGCAGTCACTGTAGAAAGCTTTTGGAACTAAGTTGGATATGAGCACAGCTTACCATCCGCAAACCGATGGGCAGAGTGAGAGAACCATTCAGAAAATGGAAGACATGTTGAGAGCATATGTTATAGATTTTGGTAAGTCATGGGACACCCATTTTCCCTTGGTCAAATTCTCCTGCAACAACAGCTATCATACCAACATCAAGGTTGCGCCCTTTGAAGCCCTTTATGGTCATAAGTGTAGATCCCCTCTGTGCTGGGCTGACATGGGCGACACGCAGCTAGCCAAGGGGCAAGTCCCCGATAGCGCTCTCATAGGCCTAAAAATCATCCGTGAAACCACAGAAAAGATCGTACAAATCCAGGAACGACTAAAGGTTTCGAGAGATAGACAAAAAAGCAACGCCGATAAGAGACGAAAACCCTTGGAGTTCCAGGTTGGTGATTGTGTTCTATTTAAGGTCTCACCTTGGAAAGGCATGATACACTTTGGAAAGCGTGGAAATCTGAATTCGAGATACATAGGACCATTCAGATCCTCGCTAGGATCGGTCCCTTGGCATACAAACTTTGTTTACCCCAAGAGCTTAGCAATATTCATCCCGTCTTCCATGTCTTGAACCTTAAAAAGTGTTTATCCGACGAAACCCTTGTGATCCCTCTTGATGAGATTGAGATCAACGAGAACCTTAATTTTGTGAAAGAACCAGTCGAATCATGGATCGGGAAATCAAACAAACGAAACAAAGTCGCATACCGATAGTGAAGGTCCCCTGGAATGCCAAGCAGAGACCTGAATTCACTTGGAAGCGTGAACATCAAATGAAACAAAAGCATCCCCATCTTTTTTCGAGTTCATGATTTGTATTATATGCTTGAATTTCGGGATGGAATTCCCTCTATCGGGGGTGATGTAACAACCCGAATCTTCTTTTGTTAATGTTAGTCATTTTCCGTCAAATAAATTTCACATTTTTATTTGTTCCGTTAAATTTCTATGGTTTGGAAAATCATTAAAGTTTTATATAATTAAATTTATGTATGATTTGGAACCAAAAATCATGCGAAAACCCGAATTTCCTTCGAAAATCAGTAGCTTTCGGCCTGAGTGGATTTCACAGCATACACCTGTTCACGGTCGTAAACCCGTTTACGTCCATAAACTAGTTCACGGCTGGTGGACTCCACCACCGACCATGAAACCCCCCTATATGTACGTGATCCCTACCCTCATTTGAACTTTTCTGGCCACGAACACACCTTCTCTCTCTAAAACTCCTCACCCGAAAACACAAGGAAACACAAGATTTCTCTTCATTTATCGTTCTATCCACCTTGGAGCTCGTTTTGGAGCATCAAATCATCAGTTTTTATCGAGATCAAGTGTTGCTGTTCTTGAGTTTACGGTTGTACACCCTTCAAATCTTCAAACCTACAAGGGCCGCAAACTGTTTACGGCCGTAGACCCATCAGAAATTCATATTTCCTTCAAGAACATCGTTCATGACCATAAACCTTTCAAGGGGCTATTCACTATATCTAACAAAATCGCTAATATAGATGCAAATATGTATTTAAATGTTATTAGGATTCCATTAAGTTCCGTATACATCAACCAGAGGATCTTCATTTCAAGTTTCATTGTTCGACATTTCATGCAACCAACAGTGAGTTCATACCCCTACACTTTTATGGTTTTTAAACATTTTCAGGGGGGAATACAAGCCAAACACAAATGATTTTGTGAACCAAAACAAAAGGATTTCAACAAGTTTAAAACTTATGCAATTGATATAGTCAAACGATTTCCACATTTTATAAAATATATAGATATTTTATCCCTTTTGTTATATGTTGAGCATAAGGGACACTTTCACCTTGAAATCATAATTGCATAGTTTTAGGAACAATTCACGAGCCAAGTACATAACATTTCAGGCAAACTATAATGGGTATAGTTTGGGGAATTCATTACATAGTTTTTACTGATTCAAACTATATACATGGGAAAACAAATAAACTATGACAACTTTAGTTTATGATATTCATTACTACATTCGGATAACAGGAGTATAACACTAAATAATTATTTAAGTATAATTAATAATACTCTACCAAGTATACAAATGGTTTCAATTATGAGAAAACGATACATAAATACACGTAAACTAGTTAATACAGGATTGTGAGACATCTCTTCAATTGTACCCTTCGGGGTACTGGTAAAATCTCAACACTTAGTGCAACCAGAGTCTCCTGGAGGGAGAGCATGAAATTTGTGAATAGATCTATTTGGGACTGACAATCCCACCCCTAAACTGCTAGCTACAGTTACGCAGTCATGCCTGGGGTGACAAATATCATACCGTACAACGCCTGAAGAACGTCGTTAAGGTCATCAGTCATAGAAAGCATGGTTATGGGATTTCAATCTTCATTAGTTTTATTTTAACTAATAGAACTACTATACATTACACTGGAGGATTCCAGGGATACAATACTCGGTTTTATTTTAAATAATAAAACTACTATACATACTGGTGATGACTAGGGTTTTCAATCAGAACATACAATACTTACTGGTAGTAACCAGGGTTTTCATACAAAAAGGTTTTCATTCAAAACAATGATATACGATACAGTTGGTGGTAGCCAGGCATAGAAACCATTACTTGATACACTACTATAGAACACACTAACAAACATATTTGTTAAAAAATATTGGATTTTCTTGGGAAGCATACAAACATTTTTACAGAATTCAATGACAGGTTTCAATACAAAAACATTCTTATGAACTCACCACCTTAATGTTGATACTCTTTCAAAATCGCTTGTATTCTTAAGAAATCAGTAGTCAGGTACTCGGGTTCAATATCAGCTAAGCGGAGGAGTTCCGAGAGTGGCAGGTGCCAAAATTTTCATGATGGAAGGTGTTGACCTGTTGTATGTCGCAGGTGTAGCGAGCAGGCTAATTTTTGTTAGGATTGTAGGCAGAGTTTGCGGGTTTGTTTCCATTGCGGCCACGAGGGCCACATCAGTGCTCGTTTTCCTTTCTTGTTTTCGGTGAGGTGTTGGACCCTACACCCCTAGCTTGGCATTTACTCAGCGGTCGTCGTGGGATGACCGGAGACCTGGAGACCGAGTTTTGAGTTATCAGTTTTTATATTTAGCAATTGATGCAGTATTAGTATTCATCTGTAATTCCTATTTGTGTTTTAAAGTTCAATTGTAATCTTGGATGATTAGTTGTATGGAATTATCTTATTTATCTTAGTTTAAATTGATTTTTTTTGTTATGATTGGATTAATTATCATTTTCCTCGGAATGCATGCATATTGGAAATTTATGAATGTTGTGTGGGTCAAGTGGTTGAGTTCAACTTATTCTGAGTATCGAAGGATTATGAAGTTGGCAGATTCTAGCATATCTCAAGTAGGGGATAGTGGAACCTCATAGAAGGAAGACTTTGTGCCAAGTTCCGGTTCTCAGTCGGATTTCTCCAAGTTTAATACTTTCGCACAACTATTGAATCTCCTGAATTCGCATTAAGATCATCATCGGTTGTTGGATTTCCCATCGAGTCGTATTAGTTTTATTTGTGATAACATCTAGAGGGCGTGCTTGTGCTTTAGACCCATGTGTTTTTGTTGGTTAGTGGATCAGGGTTAGGCCCGAGTGTTGTTGTTGGTTAGTGGATCGAGGATAGGCCCGACTGTTGTTGTTGGTTAGTGGATTGGGGGTAGGCCCGAGTGTTGATGGTTAGTGGATTAGCAGTAAGCCTAAGTGTTGTATTCAGTTAGGGGATCAGGGGTAAGCCTGAGTGTTGTAGTGAATAGCTAAGTTGGGATGTTGGAGTAGAGTAAGAGTGTGGACTATTTTAATATGTGACTAGTTGGTTTTCGTCACGATGGTGCACTTATGTGTGGGATTAGTATGACAATGTTTTGCCGAGAAGGTCTTCATTCTAGCAAATCTTCAGATTTCTGGACTGCTTAGTCGATGTGAGGGGTTACATCATGAAGTGGAAGTGGGAACTGATTTGAGGACGAAATCTAATTTAAGTGGGGGAGAATTGTAACATCATGTTTCATGTCATTTCTATTTCAGCGTAATGGGTCGAAAGTTGTATGTTTAAAGGCTATGGTCCTTAAGGAGGTAAAGTTTAGTCCTTATGGAAGGAGGTAATAATGGTTAAGAAATTTAACCCTTGAACTATGTATTCGGCCGAAGGGTAGAAAAGGGAAAGCCATAGGTTGGGTTCTTTCATGAAATATGGATTTTTGTTGAAGAATTTTTTAGTCCAAGATATCTAGATAATATTGTGGGGCTCTTCAATACCTTTCCGTCGATATAAATATTGTCGAAATGGAGTTCGAACAAAGAAGTTACGTCTGTTAGAAGTTAGGAAGGTTTAGGGTTTCGCCTAGTACATTGGGCGTACAAAGAGTACGCTGATCGTATTAGGCATAGATGTTTGCGGAGATTCAACCTAGTACGTTGGGCGTACCAGGAGTACGCGATCAGAACCCAAACCCTAATTTCGGTTTTTTAAGTCCTATTTAAGCTCCTTAACTTCCCCAAACCGTTTCCATTCGCAACCTCCACCTCTCCAACATCCTCCCTTGAAACCCTAAGCCTAGTTTAATCCTTTTAAGCAAAAGAAGGCGTTTTTTAGTTCTTTGTAGTTATTCTTGGTGCATCTTGGAGAATGAGGAGTTCATTGGAAAAGTGTTGGTTGAATTGGAGCTTGTAGATCCAGACCTTTTTCACCTTGATCTTTCTTTTGGATGTAAAAAGCTTGAATCTTGATGATGTTTTTGTTAGATCTAGCTAGTTTTGGGTGTTATGAGCTTTTAATCACTTTAGTGCATAAAGTTTAGATCTCGAAAGGTTATGAAGTTGTTTTGGACAAAGTTGGAAACTTTATCCATCTAAACATCATATTGATTCAGATTTGAAGGTTGGAGACTTTGACTTAACGGAATAAGTTGAGAAAGATGCACTTTTGTTCCCTTTGAGACTTAAAGACTAGATCTTGGTTATTTGGACAATCCTAATTGATAAATGTGACAACCCGAAATTTCCATTCGGTACAACAATATCAAGTCAATAGAAGTTAGATCAGTTGCAGTAAATTTTCAGACTTTTGGTATGAGTTTGAGTATTTCAGGATTTACACTCAAAGAGATATCAGGAGAGAGGATGCACTAGGGTTTTGTGCAACCCTGTTATTTCAAAACTCTATGATATTAGAGTTCATTAAGTGAATAAAATATTTTCTGCCAAAAATCCCAGGAGTATATAAAGGATTTTGAGCCATATTTATTCATTAGTTACATTTCCAACTAGAGAAAAGTTGAATTCTCTCTCAAGGATCTTCGGACTTTCATCCCAGAACGTGAGTACTTCTATCTAGTTGTGTTATAGAGCTTTTTATATGTCTAATACACTAGAAATCATAGGAAAACATCAAGATTTAAGAGTTTACGGCCCAAGAACATCTTGGACCGTAAACCCTTCTTTAGGGGTCAAATGATGCCCTAGTCCCTTCCTATTGCAATGAAACTAGTTTAGACTTGTACCCTAATGTGTTTAGGACTAGAAAACACCCCTAGAACACCAAGAGTAAGGTGTTCACGGCCCAAGAAGTTCCAGGGCCGTGAACTCCAAACAAAGGGGCCAAAGTGTGCTTTAAACTCTTCTAAAGCCTTGGACACTAGCCTAGATTTGTTCTTAGTTAAATTAGGGACTTGAAATCACCAAAAACAACCTTCCAAGGGAGATTACGGCCGTAATCTCCAAGGGGTTTGGTCTCAGGGCCGTGAACTCCTAAAAGGAGTTATATGATGCCCTAAACTCTTCCAAAGACCATGCCATTAAGTAGAAATGCTTCTTAGGGTCTTATAGAGCCTCAAACATCAATTGGTCATGTAAGTATGAGCTTACGGCCATAAACTCATGAGTTTATGTCACACCCCGAAAACCGAAGGCGGAAACATTTCCGGGGTTGACTCCATGTTGAGTATCAAATCCAATGCACATAGTAAGTAAAGTAGAACAACCATTACATTACATATAGAAAAGTTTTACATTTGTTTCAAAAGTAAATTTATATAGTTGTGATACATAGTATATAATAGCAAAACGAACTGGTCGTCTGTGCACTCCAACCTAGAACAAAATGATCTTCGGGTACCTGTTCTAACGCTGACCTGAGAACACAAGCGGTTTGAAAATCAGCATAACGCTGGTGAGTTCATAAGCGGTTTTTGTTTTGTGAAAACGTTCGAGTTTCCTTTCTGTTTTCTGAAAATGTTACACACACCAAGAAAATCCCATATTTTCTTAAAAAGGTTGGTTTTTGTTCTCAACATGTAAAGTATAGTTGTACACTGAAAACACGTTTGCTCTTGTGAAAATGTAACAATGTATCCCCAGGAAAGTCCCATACTTTCCTGATTGTGTTTTACCAATTGTAAAAGATGTAAAGTTATTCGGTTTGTTACACTTTTCTAGTTATGTAAACGTTCCCCAGGAAAGCCCCAAGCTTTCCTAAATGTTGGTTATCAATGTAAAAGATGTATTCTGAAACCTGGTTATCTTGTAAAATGTGTTAAGTTATTCATTATTACTATTAAGTAAATCTATGTTATCCTAATTGCGAGTTCCATAACCATACGATAGACTAGATATGGAAATAAGTAGTCCACATCACCTTATGACTTTCGTCACCCTTGAACCATTTCGGTTCGGCTGTAGCTAGCAGCCAGGTGTGGGGTAGTCAGCCTCGTATAGATCTATACACTCAAGTCACGCTCTCTAATCCCAGAGGTTCTGGTTACGGGTGCAGTCCTCCACTCGCGTATCTCTGTGGAGTGTTCACCGAGGACGTGTCTCCAATCATATAGGACTAACAAATTTACTAGTAATAATATGATAGTCCTCCACTCGCGTATCTCTGTGGAGTGTTACCGAGGATATACAGTGTCCAAGTTTTATGTTTCAAATGTTCTAATGTCATGCTTTTAACTGATAAAATATGGAGATTATTTGTGAAATATATAAAACACAACAGTTTATAAGCCCATTTCACAAACATATGTTTACTTGATCTGCATGTTCAAACAGTTATCAGTTGTATCAATCAGTGTTAAAAGCATATACTATGTGAAAAACACACACGAAAAACAAATTTTGAGTACAAGAAATCCCTTGTACTTTGCTTGTGTTCTCCCCCTAAAAACAGTGAAAAACAGTGAAAAAGGGTAGGGGTATGAACTCACCGCTTAATGTAGAGATCGAGTGTCAACGGATGCCCTGAACTCCTATGGCCCCTATTTTTCATGTGATGACACATAAATGAGTTAGAACTAAGGTTTTCCATGACTAAACATGATGGGAAAACATCCTTAGGGCTTGGAATTACTAAGAATAAGTGTTCTATGGTCCAAACTTAATGATTTATGCAAGTTTAGGGCCAAATATGGGTATTGGAGTGGGTGTATGGTCTTGAAAATGAGTGCAGCTGGGGAGTGCGGCCAGGAGTGTGTGTGAGGAAGCACACAATAGTGTGCGGCCATACAAAGGGTGTGTGCGGCCGTACACAGGAGTGTGCGGCCGTACACAGGAGTGTGCGGCCGTACACTCCTCATTTGAGTCCATATGTTGATTTTTGAAGTGTATGCTCTTCATACATGGGAGTTTTGAATGTATGCTGCCCCCATTTGAAGGTGTGCGGCCGTACACCTTCATGGGATGATGAATATGATGAACATAATTAGTTTTAAGCTTGGGATCCAAATGTTTACCACTATACTTAGGTTGAAGATGAAGTAGATCATGATTATGAAGCCTTCCAAGTGTTCTTGGTTGATGATTTAGAGAGAGAAAGTAGAGAGAGGGAAGAGAACATCTAAATCAACGAATGAAGGGGTATTCATCCATAAATTGAATTGGGTGTGAGTTTGAGGGTGTTTGCGGTTGGGTGTGTGGCCGTACACACAGGTGTGTGGCCGCACACACCTTATTTAGTGAGCTTAGCCCGATATTGTGATACTAAACACTCTCCAACGCTTCCTAAGACTCATATCTTAGATTATACTAAGTCTAGAGCACTTAATGAAACCATGAGATTTAATAAAAGACATGGAACTCAAGCTTTAGTGCTAGATCAATTACATGGGTTAGAAGTTTCGGGTTGTCACATTATCCCCCTGTTATAGGGAATTTCGTCCCGAAATTCAAAATTAAGATACAAGTTAAGATACAAATCATGGATCTGGAAAGAGATGTGGATACTTCTATTTCATCGAGTCTTCACGCTCCCAAGTGAACTCCGGTCCCCGCTTGGCATTCCAGCGGACCTTCACTAACGGGATGCGGCTTTGCTTTGTACGTTTAACTTCTCGATCCATGATTTCGATCGGTTCCTCCACGAAGTTGAGGTTTTCATTGATCTCGATCTCGTCTAAAGGAATCACTAGGGTTTCATCGGATAGGCACTTCTTGAGATTTGAAACATGGAAAACGGGATGGATTTTACTGAGCTCGTGGGGTAAACGAAGTTTATAGGCTACCGGACCGATCCTGGAGAGGATCTCGAAGGGTCCAATGTACCTAGGGTTAAGTTTCCCATGCTTTCCAAAGCGTACTGTGCCTTTCCAAGGTGAGACCTTCAACAGGACACGGTCTCCAACCTGGAAATCCAGAGGTTTCCGGCGGTTATTAGCGTAACTCTTTTGGCGATCTCGTGAAGCTTTCAATCGTTCTCGGATTTGGATGATCTTCTCGGTGGTTTCGCGGATGATTTCAGGACCAGTGAGAGCACTATCGGAAACTCGACTCTTGGCTAACTATGTATCTCCCACCTCGGCCCAGCACAGAGGGGATCTGCACTTACGACCGTAAAGGGCTTTAAACGGGGCAGCCCTGATGCTGGTGTGGTAAATATTGTTGTACGAGAACTCGATCAAAGGTAAATCTGTGTCCCACGACTTTCCAAAATCAATGACACATGCTCTAAGCATGTCCTCCAGGGTCTGGATAGTTCTCTCACTTTGTCCGTCAGTCTGAGGATGATATGTCGTGCTCATGTCTAGATTGGTTCCAAGGGCTTTCTGGAGAGACTGCCAGAATCTGGAAGTAAACCTGCTATCTCGATCATAGATAATAGACGCATGTACACCGTGAAGTCTAACTACCTCTTGGATGTAAATTCGCGCTAGTCTTTCCATCTTAAATGATTCTTTGATCGGGATGAAGTGGGCGGACTTTGTCAGACGATCGACAATTACCCAAATGGTGTCGTACCCACTCGGACACTTGGGTAGTTTGGTGATGAAATCCATGGTAATCATCTCCCATTTCCATTCAGGTATCTCGGGCTGCTGGAGCATACCCGAGGGTTTCTGGTATTCAACTTTTACCTTGGCGCAAGTCAGGCACTTGCCCACAAATGTAGCTATCTCAGCTTTCATGTTTGGCCACCAGTATTGTTTCTTGTGATCCAGGTACATCTTGTCCGAACCCGGGTGAACAGAGTATCTGGTCTTGTGCGCTTCCTCCATGACAATCTCCCTGAATCCTCCGGACTTTGGAATCCAGATTCGATCCATGAAGCAGTAGACTCCGTCGCCTCTGATCTCAAGTTTCTTTTCCATTCCTCTCAAAGCTTCGTTTGACACGTTCTTGGGTTTGAGGTCTTCTAACTAGGCTTCTCGGATTTGCATGGGTAAGTTGGAATGGATGGTCATCGTCTGGTTCTTCACTTTGCAGACCGAAATTTCCTTTCGGCTAAGGGCATCTGCTACCACATTGGCCTTGTCGGGATGGTAACGGATTTCACACTCATAATCGCTGAGTAATTCTACCCATCGTCGTTGCCTCATGTTCAAGTCTTTCTGATCAAAGATGTGTTGCAGGCTCTTATGGTCAGTGAAGATCGTACACTTGGTTCCGTAGAGATAATGTCTCCAAATCTTCAATGCAAAGACTATGGCTCCTAATTCCAAGTCATGTGTGGTATAGTTGACCTCGTGTGCTTTCAGCTGTCTAGAGGCATAAGCAATTACTTTTCCTCTTTGCATAAGCACACAGCCTAAGCCTTGATTTAATGCATCCCAGAAGACAACGAAGTCCTCTGTCCCTTCGGGTAGGGACAAAACAGGCACGCTGCACAAGGCTTTCTTCAACGTCTGGAACGCGGTTTCTTGCTTATCACTCCAACAAAAGGGTACACCTTTCTGTGTTAGAGTGGTTAAGGGTTTTGCAATTCTGGAAAAGTTCTGGATAAATCTCGGATAATAGCCAGCGAGACCCAAGAATTGCCAGATTTCTGTGGGTGTCTTCGGTGCCGACCAATTCTCTATTGCTTTAATCTTGGAAGGATCTACATGAATACCCTCCTCGCTTACTACGTGACCAAGGAAAGTTACCTTCCGAATCCAGAACTCACACTTGGAAAATTCCGCGTACAACTTCTCGGATCTAAGGGTTTCCAACACTAGCCTCAAGTGCTGTTTGTGATGTTTTTCACTTCTGGAGTAGACAAGTATGTCATCAACGAATATAATGACGAACTTGTCCAGATAGGGACAACACACCCGGTTCATCAGGTCCATGAACACTGTCGGTGCGTTGGTTAGACCGAAGGGCATCACTACGAATTCGTAGTGTCCATACCGAGTTCTGAAAGCTGTTTTGGAAACATCACTCTCATGAACTCGTAGTTGATGGTACCCTGACCGAAGGTCTATCTTGGAGAAGTAACTGGCTCCCTGGAGTTGATCGAAGAGGTCATCTATTCGCGGAAGAGGATATCGGTTTTTGACGGTCAACTTGTTCAGCTCACGGTAGTCGATACACATCCGAAAGGATCCATCTTTCTTCTTAACAAACAATACCGGAGCTCCCCAAGGCGAGGAACTCGGTCTAATGAATCCTTTACTAAGCAATTCATTGAGTTGGCTGGATAACTCCTGCATTTCTGCTGGAGCTAAGCGATACGGAGATTTTGCCACAGGGGTAGCTCCAGGAATTAGGTCAATACGGAACTCGACCTGACGCTCGGGAGGAATTCCTGGAAGCTCTTCGGGAAACACATCAGGAAAGTCACTGACTTCGGGAATGCTCGCGAGGTCTTTAACTTCCTGTTTCTCATTGATTACATGGGCCAAGAACGCAATGCACTCCTTTCGCAGGAGCTTTTGAGCTTTGATGCAGGAAATGATACGAAGATTGGGACTAAGTTTATCGCCATAGATTACGAGAGTTTGATCCGAAGGAAGGTTGAGACGGATGGCTTTTTCGAAACAAAGGATATCAACATGATTTGGACTCAACCAATCCATGCCAATGATGACATCAAAGCTCTTAATGGAAATTGGCATCAGATCAATGGGAAATGAATGGTCATTTAGGGTAAGAGTACAACCTATGAACACCTCGCTGGCGCTTTCTTTCTCACCGTTAGCCATCTCGACAGTAAACATTTCAGTTAAAGGTTAGGGATTATGTTTTAGGTTATGTTTGAACGAATGACTAACAAAGCTTCTTTCAGCACCCGAATCGAAAAGAATACTAGCATATGAGTTGTCGAGAAGGAACGTACCCGAGACAACAGTGGGATCGGCGACCGCTTCCTCCCGTCCCATGGCTAGGACTCTCCCGGTGTTATCGGCTGTAGACTTCTTGGGGCAGTTCCTTTTAAAGTGCCCAACCTCTCCACAGTTATAGCAGGCTTGACCAACGCCTGCTCCAGATGATTGATTGGCCGATTGGGCCGGAGCTTTACAGAATCGGACCGTGTGCCCCTTCTTACCATAATTGGTACATGATAGTTATCGGCAGGGGTCGGGGTTGTGATGGTATTTGCACTTGTCACACAGAGGAAGATTACCAGCATACTTGTTGGTAGGAGTTGGAGCTGTGGATCCCACAACAGAAGCAGCAGCAACTGGGGTAGTAGCAGCATGGACTGCTGCAATTTGCTGTCTCTTGGAGGATCCTTGGGAAGATTGACCCTTCTTCTTCTTCCAGAACTTTCTCTTCTCACCATTGCTTTTAGTCGGCTCAGAAACGGTGGTGGTTTCCTCGACATCATCACGATGATCAATTAGGGTTTGAACTAAAGTCTTGGCACTATCATAGGTATCCGGACGAGCAGCTAATACATGACCCTTTGTTGGTTGAGTTAACCCCCAAATGAACCTCTCGATCTTTTTACTTTCAGGATTGACTAGTCCCGGGCAGAGAAGTGCGAGATCATCGAATCGGGAAGTGTATGCAGCAATGTCGGAACCTTTCATTTTCAGGTTCCAGAGCTCGTGCACTAGCTTCTGCATTTCACCACGGGGACAGTATTCGGCTATCAAGAGTTCTTTCATGGCTTCCCAGCCCATGGCGTTGGCTACGGGTAGGGTCAGAGATTTGACTCGGCCATTCCACCAAGTCAAGGCTTTGTCGAGAAAGGTACAGGCTGCGAATTTGACCTTATCAGATTCCGCACAGGCACAGATTTCAAAGATGGATTCGATTTTATCGAACCATCGGGATAAGGAAATGACACCTCCAGTTCCATCGAAGGATGTTGGTTTTGCATTCATGAAATCCTTATAGGAACCCTCCTTTCGGTGTCCCTGATCACTTTCTTGATCCTGAGTTTGAGTACCACCTCCTGAACCACCAGAACCACGGGTGTTTAATTGGGACATAGCAACTGCCACCGCGGCGGTAACAGCTGCCTGAAATACCACGGGGTCTATTTCAGGAGGAGGTGGTGGCGGAGGGTTGTTGGTCTTTGAGCTGGATCTCTTTCTGGGAGGCATCTTGATCTAATAAGATCAAGAAAGAGAGGATGATAAGTCCTCTAATTGAATCGAGAGATATGACAGATTTTTATTCCGAATAAGCGATAAAGCAGGAAAGAGTTATCAAAGCAGGTAAACTATCGCTAACGGAATGATCAAGGATCTATACGTGAACGAGGATTTCTACAAAGAATTGGGTCGAGAAATACTCCCATAGTATTTCATGATTTGTTACTACACTGGCTCGATGTTTGTGGTATTAGGGTAAGTTTTAGGCATGCCGCATACCACAGTCACTCCCAAGCATATGTTGGCCGTGTCTCGAATGAATATAGTTGGCCAGGCTATATTGATCCTAGACACGACTACATAACTGCCCAGGTTTAACCGCAGTACACAACACCTATTTACTTATGTTTTGTTCTACTTGTAGTTACGGATCTCGACGGTTCAGTATACTTGTATACTTTTGAAAATACTTATAGTTTGAAGATACTTTTAATTCAAAGCACTTAGGCCCTTTAGTGTTTATAGTTTTATACCATGTAAGGTTTGGTATACTTTATTCACTATAAACCTGGCTCTGATACCAATCTTTCACACCCCGAAAACCGAAGGCGGAAACATTTACGGGGTTGACTTCATGTTGAGTATCAAATCCAATGCACATAGTAAGTAAAGTAGAACAACCATTACATTACATATAGAAAAGTTTTACATTTGTTTCAAAAGTAAAGTTATACAGTTGTGATACATAGTATATAATAACAAAACGAACTGGTCGTCTGTGCACTCCAACCTAGAACAAAATGATCTTCGGGTACCTGTTCTAACGTTGACCTGAGAACACAAGCGGTTTGAAAATCAGCATAACGCTGGTGAGTTCATAAGCGGTTTTTGTTTTGTGAAAATGTTCGAGTTTCCTTTCTATTTTCTGAAAATGTTACACACACCAAGAAAATCCCATATTTTCTTAAAAAGGTTGGTTTTTGTTCTCAACATGTAAAGTATAGTTGTACACTGAAAACACGTTTACTCTTGTGAAAATGTACCAATGTATCCCCAGGAAAGTCTCATACTTTCCTGATTGTGTTTTACCAATTGTAAATGATGTAAAGTTATTCGGTTTGTTACACTTTTCTGATTGTGTTTTACCAAATGTTTCTTTATACTTAAACTGTTTTATCAAACCCATGCTTTCAACCCGTTTTATAGATTGACATCAAGTCGATCTTTTCTTAGACAGAAATCATGTTCAAAAGGTTTTACAAAACTTATTTTATGCTTTTATATTGTCAATTGCATGCCTATATATGTATAGTTATATAAGAAATGTTTAAAGGACTTAGGAAGGCTATCCGCCCTATTTCTTTTTCGCGCTTGAGATGTGGTCTGGTGGTATATCGGGTACCCGTCTGAAGGTCATTTTAATATTAGTTATATATCATGTGTACATATATGGTCATAAAGGTTCTTCTAGTTCATTCAGTACCCTTGGGTAGCAAGGGTATACATCCATGTTCATACGTACCAGTTACATTACCAGTAAGCTACCATAGGGGTAGTTCAGGAAGATACTAGAACTATTACTAGAACACGATATCATACAATGAGTCAGTTCATTCATGAGTCAATACTTGCTATATAGAGAGAGAACACACGTTACAACTAGCACACGCAGAACACTACAGTACATTACTATACATTTACATGAGTACATTGACATGATACATTTACATGAGTACATTTACATGATTACATTTACATGAGTACATTTACATGATTACATTTACATGAGTACGTTTACATAGATAATATATGATGAGTTATTATTACATTTTATATGTATAGATTATGTTATAAAATCCTCATTCTTATCTTTACCTTGTGATACAATCACATAACCGACGCGATAGATTGGATTTAATATCCTAGTACCAAAGGATACGTTGCGGGATTAACCATTCCTAGAATCTCTGTTAGCTACAGAGGTAAAAGCACATCCATGGAGGTCAACGGTTGATACCATTACAGGTATACTTTAAGGGACTAACTATTCCTATACCCAGTTGTTAGCAACAGAGGTAAATGTACATCTACAGATGTCTTCAGTTAACATTGTTAGTTACCCTAGTACCAAAGGGTAATACTTAGGTTATTTATATTATTACCTTTATCTTGTGACTCATTCACATAATCGATGAAGTGAATTATATTTGAGTATCCTAGAACCAAAGGATACAATTTCTTATAATAATAATAATAATAGTAGCACAGTCGGGTCTTGGTAGAATGCTACCTTTAGAGCAGTTAAGTCTTGGTAGAAGGCTACATTCAGAGCAGTTGGGTCTTGGTAGAATACTCTCTTTTATAATAGTAGGAATCATAGGGATTTCTATGGTTTTTCAAACATTTGTAGTTGTTCTACAAACATTTTCATGTCTTTAATTACAAGTTTTACAAATTAAGACACATTAATACTTATGATCTCACCAGCTTTAAAGCTGATACTCTCTTTCAAAATAACTTGTATCCTCAGGTCGACCATAGACAGGTACCGATGCAAGGTTCAGAGAAGATGGTGCTCGTTCAAGACTCATCTTTCATTTTTATTTATACTTTAGTATTTATTATAATTTGACAGAACACACTTGTATTAAAATTATATTATTAATGCAATGGATGATCTTGTTGCTTGTTTACTACTTTTCATTGTTGTGATATTGTACATGACGTCATCCGCCCCAGAACGTTTCCGCCGTTCATGGTTTTGGGTTGTGACAATAAAGTTTGAAACTTTATCCATTATGAAGCTATTAGGAACCATAAAAATGTGATCTTGGTCCCTATATCCCTTCCATGCAAGAGTTGCGATGTCTTAATGGATTAATAAGTTAGGGTTTTTAGCTTTTTGGAACTTTTTAGCCATGGAAAGTCATAAAGGTGGAAACTTTATGACTTAAGTCAATGTTTTCATTCTAGATCTGAGGTCTGGACAAAATGCCTTAATGGATAAAGTGCTTAATAGATGAGTGAGAACAAGTCATGTACGTTGGCATACGTTGAGTACATTATCCGTACTCAATAGCCTTGGACTTTAACTTTCTGTGACTTTTGTTGACCGTTGACTTTTGACCATGTTTGACTTTGGGTCGAACTTGAGGGTTTAAGGCTATTGATTAAGATTCTATCTGGTTCTGGTGTTACTGGATTCGCAGGTGCAACTATTCTAGAGAAGGGATCGTATCACAGTGTTTCAGAGTTCTTCGATTTAGGTAAGTTTTCCTCACTGTACTTATGGGTCGAAAACACCAATTCCGGTCCACTAGGTTATGTATCCTGGTATATAGGATGATGTTATGTTGGGGTGATCTCATAGATATGTGATATGTGCATGTCTATACATATATTTTACATCATATCTTAATATTTCTAGTTATTTTTATGCCTTTTATACAAAAAAAAAAGGTATTTATTTATTGTTTACTATGTTGTAGGGGTAGTGAAAAGGAAGCTAGAAGCTAGGAATTTGGGTCAAGACCAAAAAATGAAGAAAAATACACCGACCATGTCGTGGTGACATTCCCACGACATGGCGTTTTGGATTGTCCCAATGGATCTAAAAGACTTGTTAAATATGGGATAAACATGAAGGCCACGACGTGGTGGACTTACCACATCATTGTGCTCTCTTTTCGGGAAATTATAAATATTGTCGATATTTGAAGGCCAAGTATTCACTTTGAAGCTTGGAAGTTCCAGAAGTCGATCATAGCTTAGAATCGAGAGCATTAAGGCAATACAACCATCTATGACGATTTTCTACTTTAGTTGAATCATGTTTATTACAGTGAATTTCGTTTTTCTGTGTTTGATTGCTAAAATCATGGGCTAAAACCCTATGAATTTCTTTTAGTGTAGGTTTCTTGACTTTTTATGGCATGATTTATGGTTAAGGTTAGGTTTAGTTAGTTATTTGTTACTTTAGCTTATTAAAGAACCTTTGTGCTTAAGAGAACTACTTTTCCTATTTATTGCTGAGTTTAATTAAATTTGCATGACCATCAGTCTAGATTAAACTTGAAACTTATGATCTTTGTGAATTGCAAAATTGTTGGACTAGAGTTTTGACCAAAAACTAGGGTTAAATAGAAAATTGGGTAAATAATCGTAAGAGCTAATATATGACGACCAATCATAGATTGAATTGACCTAATAAACCCAATTAATCAATTCATTATAAGTCAAATTTAACTCGAACTGAACACTAGTAAACTTGTTAGTTTATCCACCTGATCGCCGTATGTATGAACTTGCTAAAGGATTAGGATTAGTGAACATTAACCTAGTCATCTTAGGAATTAGTAACCAACGAAGCATAATCTATTCAACTTTCATAAATAAACCATAATAGCAAGTATATCAAAGCTAAACAAAAGTTTCTCAATTACCTTGGTTTAAATCGTATTTTGTGTTTCTTGTTTTTAGTTTTAATATTTGCTTCAATAGTTGATAGTTAGTTAGTTTGGTTAATAAGGTTTCTAGTCTTTCAAATCTAGAGAAAACCCCTTTTTCTTAATTTAATAGTAAATTAGGTAGTAAGTAGATAAGAATTAGCTAATCATTTTGTTCCCTATGTTTGATACCTGTCTATTGTGTTATACTGATTTCAACAAGGTACACTGTCTTAGGTAATAATTAGTTACATTAGAAAGACTAACTACTACATAATTATTTATGCAGCAATATATATCCTGGTATATAGGATGTAGTTATGTTGTGTTGATATGTTAGATATGTATCTTGGTATATAAGATGTCGTTGTGTTATAGTGATCTGTTATATATATATATATATATATATATATATATATATATATATTATGATAGGATGTTGTAGTAGTGGTTTACTGGTTATCCTCTAGTAGAGTGGCCTTGGGGATGTAAGTAGTCATGTAGGATAGCTTGAGAACTCTTGATCTAGGATTTCTTGCATGTTTATTGTTTGGTTGTGACTCTAGAGTAGGATCATATGTTCGGGTGGTTATCTTTCCTCTGATTACACATTTCATGTAGGATAGCTGGTAGCGGGATAATCTATTGTGAGAGGACTAGTAGGTGTTAGTAAGTTGTATGATTGATGTGTTGTTGTATTATGTGCCTACTTGATCCTTGATTATTTATATGTCAACATATGGTGGTAGTGATTTGAGGCAGTCCCGCTTTATGTTGTAGGCCAAGACACCCAGTGTAGGCCGACTGTAAGACGTAGGCATGGAGGCTAGGGAAGAGTGGTTGGGTAAAGGCGGTAGGCCAACAAACCCTGGGTATTCCAGCTCGATGGCTAATTGGATCCATTGCATGTTGGCATTCCAGCCCGAGGACTGATTAGGCTTAGGCATTCCAATCTGATGATTATAGGCCATTATGCATGCTTGTATTTTTATCGTATGGGGCATTTTTGGGGGAAACTCACTAAGATTTGTGTGCTTGCCTAGTTGTTTATGTTTTTCAGGTTTTATCGGGGATCGTGAGAAGGCGAAGGCAGGAGTATACACACTTATCAGCAACATTAAGGATTTTGTATTTCTAATATTACTTTGATTATCAATAAATGTATCTTCTTAATGGTATATTTATAATTCTGAAGTTTTACTCTAACAAAAATGCAAATTTTTTATTGTGAAAATTGAACGTTACATTAAGTTTTGTATGCGATGAATTGATTATACATGATACATATAGTAATAAACCTACAGTCTTTACTTTAAGACTTGTCAACAAAATAATTGAGTCAATGGTTTATTAATACATAAAAGCAAACCAATATTATAAATAATTAAGTGAACAAGAAACATATGTTAATTAAATAATTAATCATGAAAAGGCACCTCTTAGGAAATCTTAAAAGAAGTTTATTTAAAACTTTAAAATCATAGAACTTGTAGTAGAAAAGGTGTAAGACCCATTAGAAGTGGTTTTAAATGTGACTCTTTATTTCACCTTTTAGGCTATTGGAAGTGAGTAAAAGACTCAACATTTGCATACAAAAACCACTCCCTCAAAGGTGGCATGGCAAAGTAGCAAATTCAAATCACATGTTAGTGTGATAGAGGGAGCGGAGAGAGAATATGCATGTGAGTGTGTTTATTTCTTTTTTCTTTTCTCTTTTTTACCAAGTTAACCACCCTCTAAAAATGTCATATCATTTATGTTGTGTGGCAAAAATAAAATGGCAAGTAGTTTGTGGCCTCAAAGATGATGTGGGAGCATGGCATGGCATGCTCCATTCCCTCCAGCCTTAAAAGTAAACTCACGGTTGTCATCTTGTTAAAGGATCATATGAAAAAAAAACGAATAATACTCTATTATTATTGATCCTTAGTTTTTCTTGTTTTCAATTGGTCAAAGAGTTTTAAGATAAAAAATATTAACGCATGGAGATTACAGTTTATTCATGTCAAAATCAGTAACACAACGATTATCATGAATCATACTCCATAACTGGAATTAGGGTAAAAAAAAAGTAAAACTAAATTATGCTCTAAGACCACATGTTGAATTTATAGGCATAATCACAAGATTAATTCGATGTAATTTTGATAAACCAAATGAAGAATTCATTAGGGGGTCTGTTTAGAGGTTGTGGAAGATTCTTTTAGGAAATGAGAGGAATGGAGGAAGAAGATAAACTTGGTTGTGTAGACATGATTTTCGAGAATTATGAACACCACGGCCCCATGGTGGGCACCCAATTTTTTTGTTAAAAAATCAATAAATAGATATCAACCAAATTGCATGAGAGGTTGTGGTGTTGTAAGTGAAGTGATTAACAAAGTTAGAACAAGATTGCACAAGTAATTTACAAGGAAAGTCATTGATCCTTACTAGGATCTCCGACATTAAAACTTAGGAGGTGATAATGATCACCTAACTTGTTTTATTTTATTGATTTGAACGTATAATTATAGAGATAATAGTGAAAATATGAGTACAAGTGTTTCTATAGCTCTAAGTGTGTAAGGTTTTACAGAGATTGCGCTCGTTGTCAGTCATTTCAAGTGTATTTATAGTCTAGGTTAAGTAACTATAAGTCCGAGATTCCCAGGATCCTGCTGAGTTCGTATTTGTACGTGCTTTGACTTGGTATTTCTAGGTCTTAAGCCTGATTGGAACATTTGTTCATTGAGAATGAGTCTTATGTTCACCATTTCTGCACATGTGAAAATAAAGAATAAATATTGTCCTTAAACTTGTTAGGAAATAACAATGGTGATGTTCAGGATACTAATGTATGTTCAGGATCCTAAGACTCCTTCAAGATCTATGGTATGGATAGGATTGAAGATCTTGGCTCTAATAATAAGTTTTTTTTATGCGTTTTCCATTGAACATATATATATATATATATATATATATATATATATATATATATATATATATATATATATAGGGTTAGGTTATTTTGTTTTTACTAAGTATTGTGTGCCAGAATGCACAGATCTGGACCAATGGATGAAATTAATCAATGGACATGATTTGAGAGTGTATGATATTACAATGGAGTAACATGTAGCATATAATCACACAATTTTAAGCAAAAGGGTATTTTGGACAATTAACTACATTTATAAAAGGGAATTTTCGGATTTTTAGGGATGATTAATTATCCTAATTTAAAAAAATCTAAATTTTTTAATTAATTCAATTTCAATTTTTTACCAATTTTATTCTGTCAGAATATTTTTTGTTAGAATGATGCTCTTTCAGAATTTTATTCTAATAGAATATTATTTTGTTAGAATGACAGAATGTCAACCATAAACTAATAAATATATTTTCGATTTTATTCTTGCAGAATATATTTCCAATGCAGATATTTGATTTGAGAAATAAAAAACAAATTCATTCATATTATTACAGACTAATATCCTTATACATTTAAAATAGTTATACATATTCTAAAAGAATATCATCAAAGATGAATAAAATTCTTAAAAAATAGCATTCTTGAATATACAATTATTGAACAAATACACTTGATCTTCTTCAGTGGTCCGTATAATCCACTTGATCTTCGCATATATACTTGTTGTTGAACTCGATTCCAAATATTTTTCTTGTATAATCAATATTGAATTCCTTCTCTATGCAATTCTGAAAGAATAAGATACATTATTCATTAGTATTACCCGTTAAACAAATATACTAGTTAACAAACATTCATAAAGACATTCTAACAGAATACATTTATATAAATAAATTCTGACAGAAAACATTACAAAATGCACTTAAATAACATTCTTTTAAAAATATTTTTGCGAATAATAGGCATCAAATTGATGATTGTTACTAACATCATTCTAAAAGACATTTTGCAAGAATGATTCATTTAAGTTGTAACTAAAAAAACATACTATAAATTCTGAAGTACACAATACAACCATTCTAATAGAATGTCGCAGACATTGAAATTCTATCAAAATACATATAAACAATTAACCAAAATTCTATCGTAATGCATATAAACAATTAACCATTCTAATAGAATGTGGCAGACATTGAAATTCATTTACACAAGTATCTGAATTCCAATTGAAATTCTTACTAACAATTAACAAATGGTTTATTTTTACACCAAATAACATGACCAGAACCAGTAAAAAAAACCTAGATTTCAATTATGCATTTTATCGAACACTTGGTGTGCTTCTTCAATTTCTTCAAAAAAGAATTAGTGAGAGTCTTATCAATTCAGTTTCTTGGTGATCAATAATTGGAGATACAACTAAAAAAACATGTTATGATTAGTACAAGAGCATACCAATTCAGTTTCTTGGTGGTGTCGTTGACGACCAAAAATCCCCTGTTGCCTTTGTTTTCACCTCCTTTTGCAGACTCCACAACAGGCACCGAGCACCTCTTCACCGCCATCTGTTGATGTTGCTTTTCCCCGATTTATGTTCAACAGATTGATTTAGTTCAAACACAAAATCAATTAATAAGATTAGAATCGATTTTGATGACAGATGACTCGATTAGCGATAAACGATTTCATGGAATCGATATTTTCCTCCTCCTCCTCCTTCGAATCGGTGAATCACTGGAGGTGCTTCCTGATTTCTGATTCCAATCGTTCTTCTCCTCCTTAATCCGACGAAGATGAGCACAGGGGGATCTTCCCCTTGATCTTCTTTGCTGCCGACGACGAGAGAAGAAGGAAGAACCGTTGACTGCATTCCTTCACATCTTCCGCCATTGAAGAATTTTTCAATCGCATCTTCCGGTTGGTGAACTAGGAGTGAAAAGGGTTTGAGGATTCTGGAGGTTTTATTAGACAGGATTTAAGAGAGAGGCTAGGTCAAATATACTTATTCTATTTCCTTAATTGCAAGATTCAATTAAATGATTTCCTTAATTAAAAGTATAAAAGGTCCAAAATACCCTTAAATGATTTATTTAATTGTTTATTATTTCTTGAATTCTCATTGGTGCATTTAGGTATACAATATTTGCTAAAAACATTTAAACCTAGCTCTATATATATATACATATATATATATATATATATATATATATATATATATATATATATATATATATAGAGAGAGAGAGAGAGAGAGAGTTTTCAAGTATTTTAAAAAAATGTCTCATCAATTTAATATATATATATATATATATATATATATATATATATATATATAGAGAGAGAGAGAGAGAGAGAGAGAGTTTTCAAGTATTTTAAAAAAATGTCTCATCAATTTAAGGTTATGTGGTGCCCCTCTTACCGCATACCACGGTACACTGCGGTATGCGGTAAACATCGCATCGAGGGGAAAAAAGACATGTGGTAATGGTGGTATATGATATGGATTTGACACACGGGAAAAAGTTGCATCACTTCATATCTTGTATGCCATGCATAAGAATGTGTATTATGGTGGGTGTGGTAAGATGTAGTATGACACCCTTCAATTTTGTAGGATGTGGTAAAAATTTGAGGTGACACTTAAAAAAATACGATGAGTGTGGTATCACATCTACCCGTCTAAGCTAAATGAAACATGATTTTAGAAAATCTTATTTAGGGTTATATAAGCTAATAAATATTTGTCAAAAAATATTTATTGAAGTAAATAAGCGATCCTTAAAACCACAACTACTTTTATTTAAAATAAAAACATTAAACTCAATTTTTTCCCTTAAAAGACCGTGGGTCCTATTAATTTTGGCCGCACCTAAACCTGCAACAGCTACATCTTCTAGTTCGAAAGCAACTTCCTTTGATGATGAATCTTATCTTTGCCGAACTTATGTACTGTATCATTTGTAAAATTTCTTACGTTAGGAACATTTATAGCTCGGTCTAAACCTGAAACACACGTAATTAGGAAATGACAACTTTTTTAAAATATTTTACTAATTTACCTTTGGGTACAATAGGCCTGACCTAGTTTCACATCCGTAATTTAGCAGCCATTATGTGTTTTAACAAAATATACACCGGAATTTATAAATGCACATATATTCACAACTCATTTAAAGTTGATGTAGTTTCTTTTAACGTTATAACATTCGTCTACATAGTTATATCCATAAGAACTGAAAAAACTTTATATCCAACTTATTTTACACGCATCAAATGTAATTTACTCGATAATGATAGGCTTGGTAAAGTGTCAAAACATAAACTTTGTTAATGTGATGTGACCAACAAACTATTTAATAATGTTTTTATGTGTTAATTACAATTATATTATTTACTGTAACAATTATTGTAATTACATGACAAGTCTCTCTCTCTCTCTCTCTCTCTCTCTCTCTCTCTCTCTCTCTCTCTCTCTCTCTCTCTCTCTCTCTCTCTCTCTATATATATATATATATATATATATATATATATATATATATATATATATATATATATATATATATATATATATATATTGTTTATAACTAAGAGACTAATCTATGTGGTTCTATAACTTACCATAATTGATAAATTAAATATACAATTATGAAAGAAAACCATTAGTGGAATATAATTTGGTTCATCTTCCCCTCAAACATAATTTCCGCCTCTATATAAACCGCATAAACTTGTATGTGTCATCCATCCGTCGGATTGATCTATAAGACACCATAGCGAAAAATGAAAAATAATCATGAAATCGTCATCTTCACAATCAAGAAGATATCACCTTCTCCAAGTATTCTTCATTTGATTTATCAAAATTATGTTGAATTAATCTTGTAATTATGCCTATATTCAACATGTGGTATCAGAGCATAATTTAGTTTTATTTTTTTACCCTAATTCTAGTTATGGAGTATGATTCATGATCATCGTTGTGTTACTGATTTTGACATGAACAAACCGTAATCTTCATGTCTTAATATTTTTATCTTAAAATTCTTTGACCGATTGGAAAAAGGAAAAACTAAGGATCATTAATAATAGAGTATTATTGGTTTTGTTCGTATGATCCTTTAACAAGATGACAATTATGAGTTTACCTCTAAGGCTGGAGGGAATGAAGCATGTCATGTCATGCTCCCACAATATGATCCTTTAACAAGATGACAACCGTGAGTTTACTTCTAAGGCTGGAGGGAATGAAGCATGTCATCCCATGCCATGCTCCCACATCATCTTTGAAACAACAAACTGTTTGTCATTTCATTTTTGTCACACAACATAAATGATATGACATTTTTATAGGTTTATCAACTTGATAAAAAAGAGAAAAGAAATAAGAAATAAACACACTCACATGCATATTCTCTTTCCTATCTCTATATCACACTAATATGTCATTTGAATTTGCTATTTTGTCATGCCACTTTTGAGAGGGTGGTATTTGTAAGCAAATGTTGAGTCTTTTACTCACTTCCAATTCTAATGGGTCTTGCACCTTTTCTACTATAAATTTTATGATTTTAGAGTTTTAAATAAACTTATTTTAAAGTTTCCTAAGAAATGCCTTTTCATTTCATGATTAATTATTCACTTAAAAAATGTTTCTTGTTCACTTATTTATTTTTAATACTGGTTTGCTTGTATGCATTAATAAACCATCGACTCAATTATTTTGTTGGCAAGTCTTAAATTAAAAATTGTAGGTTTATTACTATATGTATCATGTATAATCAATTCATCGTATACAAAACTTAATATAACGTTCCATTTTCACAATAAAAAATTTTCATTTTTGTTATGGAAAATGAAACACTTGTACTCATATTTTCACTAGCATCTCTATAATTATACGTTCAAATCAATAATATCAAAAATGCAAGTGATCATTATCACTTCCCAATGTTTTATGTCGAAGATCCTAGCAAGGATCTACGGTTTTCCTTGTAAATCATTTGTGCAATCTTGTTCTAATTTCATTAATTACTTCACCTGCAACACCATAGTCTCTCATGCAATTTGGTTGATATCCAGATATTGATTTTTTAACAAAACAATTTGGCGCCCACCGTGGGGCCGTGGTGTTTATCATTATCGAAAATCATGTTTACACAACCAACTTTACGTTCTTCCTCCATTCCTCACATTTCCTCGAAGAATCTTTCACTACCTCTAATCATACCCCATGATTATAGGAAAACTTTGTATACCTCTAAAAACAACACCTCTCCGATGTTCAGCCATGGGAATCCAGGATCCTCATGTTCCGTTCCTTAATATCAAACGCTTCCCCATGGTGATGATGGTAACACAACAACTGAATCAACGGCAAGAGGACAACAGGACGGCACTCAAGGAAATAGAGAGAATGAGGGCGGAGATCCATAAACCCCAAGGAGCAGCACCCTCGATCTTGCAATCCAAGATCCTAAACTTTGATAATGCAGGATCCTCATGAAACCGCTTGGAGGTAGGATCCTCAACACCAACACCTGCTCCCACTTGGGGTGCAACTCAAAATAAGAGATCCCATGTGATCTAGGATCCATATATGAAAACTATGTTTCTAGATATTTCCTAAGCAATCTATTAATATATCATACTCCTATGCAGCAGCTTCCAAAATCTGATCATCGGACCATGCGACTGAAATTCATCTCTCGCAATCAGATTCATTTTACCCTTCTCAAGCATCCTTCTTTCTCTTAGATTCTGCAAAACATCAAAATGTGACTATCACATCATTTATTAAGAATCTATGAATAAGAACTTGATAAAGTAGAGTTAGATAGTGGATGTACCTGAAGTAGAGTCATACGACTTAACTTTACCATCTCTGGGATCTTTCAGGCATTCTGGGCAGTTTCATATCCAATGCCCCTTCAATTGGCAATAAAAACATATGGGCCTTTTAGGATTAGCACATAGGACTAGCTTTGGATTAGCCTTTCTCTTTACCATATGGTCAAACGGTTTGACCTTGGTCGATCCTTTTCCATGGGGAACAGAAACCTTTTCTGAACTAACAATGTTGCCATTTTCAAAGTCCATGGAAACTTGGGAGACAGATCCTTCAAACATATTCGCTTGATTTGTGCTCTTAAGCATTTCTACTTCAGCAGCAATCAACATATATGTCAGAACGATTAGGGTCACGTCGTGGTCCCTCTCATAGAAGTCTTTAATGAACTGACTAAATGAGTCAATAAGCGAAACTAGAACCAAGTCAATGGCCAGCTCCCTTGGGAAAACGACACCCAACATCCCCAATCTTTCAATGTGCAATTTCATTTTCAGAACATCCGCACATACAAACTTTTCATCTTGATGTTTACATACCAATAGGGCTTGAGTAGTTTCGTACTTTTTCAACTTGAAGAGGACATGACTTAGGGAGAGTCACTAGAGGAGGTGGAGGAAGAGTTGGAGAAGCATGATTTCCAGTTCCACCATTGCTTGAAGAAGGGAACATTCTTTCAGCTTGATCAACATGTGGAAGATCATCTGTAAGGGTTGTTTTGTTGTAATTAGTCGAAGCTTATTTTGTACTCTACGTATGAATTGTAATGTATTTTACTAGGGCTCTTTTGTACGAAGCTTAAGTGTTAATGCCTTAGTATATTTTTTATACGCTTTGTGTATCCTATAAATAGGATCATCTACTAGAGTTAGAAAACGTGAATAGCATTGTCTATTTTCTCTATAAAACACTTAAAGCATAATTGAGCTGAATCAAAATCTTATTTACATCTTGTGTTCAATTACTCATTCATTCTTCAATATCAACTCTGATTAATTTCATACTCGATTCATTGATTCATCAATTGGTATCAGAGCAGGAATCATCTTTGTGATCTAATTTTCAATTGTTCAAAAAGTTTTTGAATCAACTTTTTGGTTTAAAAGTTTCCACGCTTTTTGAAATTGAAAAATTCTCTTAGATCTAAGATTGTGATTCGATTCTGCATTTGGATTGTTGAATTTACTAAAATTTCTGTATCGTTTCAGATAATCGTTTTTCAAATTCTCGTTGTTAATTCAAAAATCACGAAAAACTTCCTATGTTCATCAATGGCGAATTTCAATATCAATTCAATGACTTCATTTTCTCATCTGCTTGGATCATCAACTAAAATTCCTATGTTGATTCCTGAATATTGTGATCAGTGGGTTGATCGTATGCAGGATTATCTTAATGGGATTGATGAAGAGTTATAGACAATGGATCAGTTCAGCCTCCAGCAAATGTTCAACCTTTAGGTTCGTCTGGAACTACTTCTGCTGTTGAAGATCAACAAACAATACTGAAGAACAATGAAAAGAGATGCATGAGAGAGTTGAGAGGTGCTTTGCCACCTGTTGTTTACAACTACATTCGTGGTTGTAAAACTACTAAGGGGATTTGGAATACTCTCAAAGAGAAGTATCAAGGAAGTGAAAAGATAAAGATCAATTCTGTAAAGCGGTGTTTGGTTGAACTGAAGGAGTTCAGACAAAAGGAAACAGAAACAATTGAAGTCTATTACGATCGTCTGAATGAGTTAATCAACAGACGAAGGATTCTATGCAAATCAGAACATCGTTGAAAACAACCTCACTAAAAATTCGTATGTTTTTCAAAAACAAAAATGGGTTGTTAAATCTGAAAAGGAAAATGAAGTTGTTACAAAAGAAGTTGTTAATTCAACTCCAATTGTGAAACTTAATTCAAATGAATTCAAAGTGTTTGTTAATAAGTTTTCAAAAGAACACAAAGTTTCAAAGAGAAAGGCAGGAAAAGTAATTTTTTTGGCAAGTAGTGTCTAATGAAAAACCTGCTTTAACTAAATCCAAAATTACATCTGAAAACAACAGTGTTTCAAAATCAAAATTAACAAATATTTCAAAACCAAAGAGATTTCAAAAGTCATTGTTCACAGAAAAACCACGAAACACATCTTTTCATCAACCAATGAATGTAATAGACACTTTTCCAATTAATCAAAAGGTTGCATATGTTCGAAAATATGATAACATTCGAAAGTATGAGACTTCACAAAAGGTTATGAATGTTCGAAAACTTAACAATGTTCGAAAATCAACGAATAGTCAACCAACTTCACACGAAGCTTTCAAATCATCCATAAAATTTACTCCACAAAAGCCAAATTTTCCAAATCCTTCAATCACAAAACCAACAAAGGTTTCAAGCACAAAAGGAAAATCAGAAGTTCATTTAGTTAATCATTGGCTTGAGGGACAAGGAAAACGTTTTCAGTCTGGAAAGTTTTCTCAAGGTCAGATCAAATCAGCCTATGAAAAGTATTTGAATGATTCCACAACTAGTAGTTTATCTTCTCAAGATTCGAATACTCCAATTCAGATATGGAATCCAATCAACAAAGTAACAAAAATTAAGAAGCCTGAGGTGCAATCTAGTGAAATCCAAAACCGTCAAAAAATTACATTTCAATATCTTTAGAAAATGATGTTGATTTAATTGATAAGATCAAAACACAAGTTCGAACTTTGGCTTTCAGTTCTAAAATTCATTCTTTGTGTCAAGCTAATAACCAAGGACCCAAAAAGCCACGGGTACCTAAATTTTTTCAATAATTGCAGGTACTTTGTGACGAGCAATACAATAACAAATGGTACATAGATAGTGGTTGCTCTCGTCACATGACTGGAAAGAAGGAGAACTTGAGAGATTTTCGAAGCTTGAAGAATGCTGAAATGGTTAAGTTTGGAAATAATCAAAAGTGTCAAGTCAAAGGATATGAGAAAATAACGAATGGTCAATTCATAGTGAATTGGGTTGCTTATGTAGAAGGTCTTCAACACAACTTGATAAGTGTATCACAACTTGTGGTAGGCACTCGAAATCAAGTACTTTTTAACGAAGAAGGAAGCATTATTTCGAATGTCAACACAAAAGAAGTATTGCTTAAATCCAAAAGAAAATGTGACATGTTTGCATTGGACATCAATCCAATTGTGGGTAAACCTGTTGTATGTCTACTTTCGAAAGCTACATCAGATCTAAGTTGGCTTTGGCATCGAAGACTTTCACATCTCAACTTTCGCAATATCAACAAACTTGTTGTGCAAGATTTGGTAACAGGTTTACATGTACTTAAATTTGATAATGAATCTTTATGTGCAGCTTGTGAAGTTGGAAAACAACATAAGCAAGGTCATCCAATCATGATTGATTCGAAGATTGTTGAACCTTTGGAGCTTTTACACATTGATTTGTGTGGACCATCGACTGTATCCACTCTCAACTAGAAACGGTACATTTTAGTAATTGTTGATGATTTTTCAAGATTCACGTGGGTTTATTTTCTTAGGCTTAAATCCGAAGTTGCACAAATCATGATTGACTTCATCAAGAAAATGGAAACGACGCTGAAAAAGATGGTTCGAAAGATAAAGAGTGATCATGGAACTAAATTTAAGAACAATGTTCTTGATTCGTTTTTGGTGGATAAAGGAATTTCGCATAATTTTTCATCTCCATATACACCACAACAAAATGGTGTTGTTGAACGAAGAAATAGATCTCTATGTGAAGCAACAAGAACTATGTTGGCATATGCGAATCTTCCACAATACCTTTGGGCTGAAGTCGTATCTACTGCATGTTTTACTCAAAACATATCTTTTATCCATCGTCGATTTAATATCACTCCATATGAAATAATCAATAATAGAAAACCTAATGTGAAATTTTTCCATGTTTTCAGATGTAGGTGCTTTATTATGAATCTTAAGGACAACCTTTCGAAATTTCAAGCAAAAGCTGATGAAGGGATTTTCCTTGGATATTAGCATAATTCAGTCGCCTATCGAGTGCTAAACAAAAGAACACGAAAAGTGGAAGAAACATTCAATCTTCCATTTGATTATTATTATATCAAACAAACTGAAAAACATTTTGAAAATCATCCTATTACAATCATATCCTTGAATCAACAAAGTTCAATGATAGTTCACCATCACATCATCAAACAATGGACGAAAGTATGCATATTAATCCACTTGAGGGGGAGCATTCTTTCGAGGGGGAGAAAGAAAGAGTGAATGCTGATGTTAACGGGGAGCAAGTTGAACAAAATGAAGATTTTCATGATATTAATGATGCATGTTTAATTGTAGGTTCAGAACATGATGATTTATACGAAGATGCACCTTTGGAATTTGATTCAGCTTAACCACCAATGGAAAAATGGACAAATGATCATCCAAAGGAGCAAATAATTGGTAATCCCTAAGAGGGAGTCTTATCAAGAGCTCAAATTCGTGCGAAGAATGAGGTATTAAATATTCATCAAGAATTTTGCATGTTCAATGTTTTTATCTCTAAAATTGAACCAAAGACAGCTAAGATTGCAATGGAACACTCAGATTGGGTTATGCAATCTGAATTATCTGAATTTGAACGAAATAAGGTTTGGAGATTAATTCCTAAGCCAAATGATGTTTCGATTGTCGGGTTAAAATGGATTTTCAAAAATAAAACTGACAAAGATGGAAACATTGTTCGAAACAAAGCCAGGCTTGTTGTTAAAGGTTATTCTCAACAAGAAGGAATAGATTACGAAGAAACTTTTACCCCTGTCGCAAGACTCGAGGCTGTTCGTATATTTCTCGCTTATACAGCTCACAAAGACTTTGATGTTTTTCAAATGGATGTGAAGTGTGCATTTTTAAATGGAGAACTTGAAGAAATTGTTTATGTTGAACAACCCCCAGGTTTTATTAACGAAGAACATCCTGATCATGTTTATATCTTAGATAAGGCAGTTTATGGTTTGAAACAAGCACCACGAGCATGGTATGCAACGCTTACTTCATTTTTTTGAAACGATCTAAATTTAAACAAGGATCAGTTGATCCCACATTATTTCAAAAGAAAGTTGGGAATCATCTAATGCTTGTTCAAATTTATTTTGATAATATAATTTTTGGCTCAACTGACCCTGTCTTATCTAGTGAATTCGAAAATTTGATGAAAAGCAAGTTTGAAATGAGCATGATGGGAAAAATAAATAATTTTCTTGGATTGAATATTCGTCAAAACAGAGAAGGTATTTTTATCAATCAAGAAAAATATACGAAGAATTTGCTAGAGAAGTTTGGATTGACGAATAGCACAAAATTACGAGTTCCGATGGCAACTGGCATAAATCTGACACCTTCGTTAGATAAACCTGCAGTTGATCTAACTCTTTACACAAGCATGATAGGTTCGTTACTTTATATTACTGCTAGTAGACCTGACATCATGTTTTATGTGTGTAATTGTGCAAGGTATCAGTCAAATCCACGAGAACCGCATCTCACTGCTGTAAAGAATATATTTTGTTATCTTAAAGGAACAATTCTGTTAGGATTGTGGTATCCTTCGAAAAATGGGTTCTTTGTTCAAGCTTATTCGGATGCAGACTTGGGAGGTTGTAGTCTTGATAGGAAAAGCACAAGTGGTGGTTGTCAATTGCTTGATGGAAAATTAGTAAGCTGGCAGTCGAAAAGCAAACTTGTGTATCAATTTCAACTGTTGAAGCTGAATATGTAGTTGTTGTTGCTTGTACTTCAAAAATCATTTGGATTCAAAGCCAATTGCGGGATTATGCAATTAATATGAAAAATATTCCATTATATTGTGATTCTCAAAGTGCCATAAGAATTTGTCATAATCCTTTGCAGCATTCAAAGACTAAACATATTGCTCTTCGTTATCATTTCATCAAAGATCATGTGGAAGATGGAAATATTGAAGTGCATTTTGTGAAAACAACACATCAGTTAGCTGATATTTTCACAAAACCTTTAGATGAAAAGTCTTTTGTAAGAATTTTGGAAGGACTTGGAATGATCGATGGAAATTTTGTTCCATGCGAAAAAGGAGAATGATGGTCAAAAAGAAATGGTTCATAGACACGTCATCAAAGAAAAAGGTTATTTTTCATAGTCACCTCTTCGAATCCTTCGAATTCGTATATTTGTTCTTTTTTTTTAGTGTTTAAATTTCGTATGTTTGCAACAACTACATTTTTTTTATTTTCGAAAAATCAAAAATACCAAAAAGATTTTTTTTTGTTTTCAAAAATTCAAAAACAACAAAAATATTTTTGTTTTTTCTTTCTTTTTCGTTGTTTGTTGCAAAGTTTCATGTACAATCTCTTGGAGTAGTGCTTACAGTTCTAGGGTCAAGTATTTTTCACACACTTTGACCTAGTTAAGATGTCCCTAGAAGCATGCTACAGCATGTTGACTAAAGCCTCTAATTGACTCAATGTTCAAAAGCCTTAATGAAATTTTCATACGAAGATTTCTTCCCAATCAGGCATGTATTCACATTAGTCTTCTAAGCTACCTGACTCTTCTCACATGAGTTAAGAGTTTACTGTTTGGTCCAAAAATAACAGAGGTACATGATGTTTCTTATACCAATCTTTTTCATCTCAAAATTCTTACACAATCACACACGAAGACATATGTCCAAGAGGTTTCTAATCAAACCAATCGAAACCTAGATATATCACAAATTTGTGTTTATGATCAGACATCATGAGACCGTGATGAAAGTGAAACCCAAATCTATCAACATTTAAGGAATTGACGGCGAATTATGTTTCGGGCTTTAACGAAACATTTGTTTTTGTACCTACATTCGAAACTCCAAATCATATTCATTTCTTATGAGTGGTCTTGATCAAACATTCGAAACGCACAATGAGGTGTTTGACTGGAAGAACAGTTGGTTTGGACAACGGAAGAATGGAGGTTTATGACATGGTAGCAGGGCTATATTATGATCTTCAAGTGGACTACTCTACTCAATTGTGGAAAGAATTCTTGAAGAATATTGAAAACATGAATGCTCTTCATGGCATTTCGTGTGTGAGATACTGGAGCTTGAATTTACAGTATTTCTATGAGAAGGAGGGGATTATGGTTCCTGCTGATGAAGAAAAAGTTGTTTTTCATGTGTATAGTTGTCCGAAGGATGCAACTGATGATGCTGAGGAGTTTCCAGTTGTTGCTCGTATTCCAGATGCAATGCTTAAACGAGTTGATCCTACGAACACAGTCTTAGTGACTTAATTACAAAAAATTGATACAACTGTTGAAACTGGAATTCTTTTGGAAAGAGAAGAGACGAAGTCCAAACATACGAAGAAGACTGATGTTGGTTCTTCTGAGAAACAAGTCAAGGAGTCCAAACGTACAGTTGCTGATACACCATTAACTCAAAAAGAGATTATTCCTTCGAAGACCGGTGTTTTTCAAAGAATAAAAATGAAATCCAAACACAAGAGCCGATCTCCGCTCACGAATATTGTCCGAAAGCCACAGGTTACTCATCAAGGACTTCTATTTCGTGAAATTCCAGCACCTGCTTCACCATCTTCAAAGAAACGAAGGGCTACTGATATGGCTAAACACATTTCTAAGAAGAAGAAGAAGAAAAGCAAAATGATCATCTCTTCTGAGTCTACAGCTGATGAAGATGAAACAATTCCATAAACTCCATAAGTCGATCTTAACAAAGAATCTTCTACTCCTACAAAGACAGCTGCTATACCACCTGAAGATTCGGTTGCCAAGTCAGTTTCTGAGGAGGCACGAACTTCTGATATTCTTGAAAACGTATCTAATACGAATGCAAATGTCATCATGGGTGAGGATGCTTCGCAGCAAGCTAAACAAGGTAAACCTTCGAATGTTACCTCAGAAATTGTTGTTTCTTTTCCTCCACAAATCACACCTATCATTCCTACTACTTCCACCACTGATTCTCCTACCTTCGAAAACATTATCAAATAACCAATTACTTCTCTTTTTTCTTCACAATCCACAGATCCACCCGCAAGCACTTCACCAATTCAAGAGTCTATTTTATGGAAACTGAGCATGAATCGGAAGGTTTTGGAGGCACGTTTGAAAATTTGGAGTTTGATGAAGAGGGAACTGATTTCCCAGATCACATGCTAATGACAATGAAGCAGTTCAAGATCTTGAATACAAAGCTCAATTCAATTCTTCAATCACAAGCAGATCTTGGGGGAGGTAATTCAGTGACCAGTTTAGAAGTTGATGGTTTGTTAAAACTGTTAGAAGGAACAATCACATCAAAAGTTTTGGGCATGATTAAAGACTCTAAGTCTCGTCTTTTAGAGAAAATGGATATTTGTGATCACAACAATGAGATGAGGGTAAATTCTTAGAAGTCTAAATTTGAAGGTGATTTGAAAGATTTGAAAATGTTGGCAAAGGAACGTCATGTATTATTTGTTCAAGATGTTAAAAAGGTGAGAGAGGATGTGAATTTTAAACTTCAAGAGCTTCGTCAAGACATGGAAAAAGAGATTAAAGTTGTTCGCACAGAGTTTGCATCTCTAAATCAGAAGGTGGATATAATTTGTGATGCTGTAACAAAGTTTGCTAAGTTGTATGAAAGTTTGAGTCCTCAAATAGCTCAACTTTCTACAACTGAAAACAAAAATTTTATGGATGTTCTCACACTGCTAAAGGAGCTCAAAGCCTTATCTTCAAAACCAGCTTTGTCTTCTTAATTCTCTTTGGATGATCTTTTCAAGAAGTTTTCTCAATTCAAAGCCTTACTTCTTCAACAGTTGGCTCCTATTTCCCGCATATCCAGCCTTCTTCCCACAACAAATGCCCCACCTATTTTTACAAGGGTGCAAGGGGGAGAAAGGAAGAGTGAAGGTTCGAAGGCTAGAGGTGATGATGTGAAGGTAGTAGGAAAGGTATTTCCTTCGAAGATTTCAACAACAAAACCAGTTATAGCATCTGTTGGTCCTGTTTCTTCAACAGTAGTAACAACTGTGCCAATTACAAGACCAATTTTAAAAGAAATTGTAATTGGTAAATCTGTTGTTATTGGTGGGAGTGATTCAAAGGTGAAAGAAGTAACAGAAGAATCAGCTTCGAAGGCAAGAGGAAAATCAATTTTGATAGAAAAGTCTAAGGAAGAAAAGAAGGTTGAGGCTGAGGCTAAACAGGAAATGATGAGATTAGTATAGAGTATAATGACTCAAAGAGCAAGTGATCCTACTGGCATGAACAAAGGTGATCCATCAAAGCATTACAACTATGAGACAATTGAAGCCAAGGTTGCATTTAATCACGTGTATTCATTCCAAAAGAAGCCAAAATAGAGCTACATTGTCACGAATACTGATGCAATCCAATTGGACTTTCCAATTAATAAGATGATGTTCATCATGCCCCAGTTCAAATCCGAAAGCAAGTTCAAAGAGAAGGATGAAGGAACTCACATGAAAATCAGGTTTCATGCAGTTCTTGCGAAACCAGCTGAAGAAGTGTGGTCATTGACGAAGATAAAGAAAGTTATCAGCATAAAGAAGGATGTTGTTTTCGAAAACACAGTCCAAAATATGAAGTATGTGGTGACTAGGGTGAATGGGAATGTTTGTGAGTTTACAATTGCTGATTTTCCTTTAATGAACTTGTATGACCTTATACAAGTTGCATTACTGCTGAAGGAAAGATCTTTCTCATATCTTCATAATACTGATCCAGATGAGTATAAGCTGGGAGTTACTCACATCAAGATCTTTATTGAAAATTATTATGAATGCTTAGCATTAACAGATGTGGAGTTGGCTACAGCTAAAGGATTGGAAATTACAGCTCCTATGGCTCATTCGAAGACTCAAGCAGAATTAAATAAGTATGCTGAAGGTGAAATTTGCTTGAAGCCATTTGGTTTAGTCTTCTCAGGGAAGGACAAGTCTGGGAAATCAAAACGATTTTTGTTCCAAGCTGGTGAGGTGGAAAGGTACTCAACTTCGCAATATACGAACTTAATTGTTCGTATGAATCATTGTAAGAAGAATAATGAAGGAGATAAAAAGGAACTCAAGAAGATTATCTCATGGTACACTGAGATACGAAGAGTAATGTTGTATTCCATTCAACTGCTTATGAACTGAAGTCTTCGATTATGATTACAAAGGAGGAGATTGTAAGGGTTGTTTTGTTGTAATTAATCGAAGCTTATTTTGTACTCTTCGTATGAATTGTAATGTATTTTACTAGGGCTCTTTTTTACGAAGCTTAAGTGTTAATGCCTTAGTATATTTTTTGTACGCTTTGTGTATCCTATAAATAGGATCATTTACTAGAGTTAGAAAATGTGAATAGCATTGTCTATTTTCTCTGTAAAACACTTAAAGCATAATTGAGCTGAAGCAAAATCTTATTTACATCTTGTGTTCAATTACTCATTCATTCTTCAATATCAACTATGATTAATTTCATACTCGATTCATTGATTCATCATCATCTTCAGAAAGAGAATGAAAAACATTTCCAGAAGGATGAGGAAGACCATTGATGGCTGAACTTGACATCTATAATAGGAGAAAAGAGAATTCAAGTTAGTTGATTTTAATCCTTAATTATTAAACCAAAATCTAAATTAAGGCTAGGATCCATGTTTTCGATTCAAATTCTGAAGAGGGAGGCCGTAATCAAATTCGAATCTATTTTAGGTAGATATTAGCATCTACCATTTTCAATCTTATGAAACTCCTAGATCTTTTGAGATTCATTGAACTATTCAATGGCATGTTTAATCTCGATTATGCTCTCACTTTGTGACTGAGAGGTCGAGGATCACAAACGAGATGTGAATTACCATGCAAATTAGCATGGCACTCTCATGTCATTTATCATCTGAAATTAACGTGTCGGTTAACCAAAAGCGCTCCATTAAGTCAACGATAATTTACGAGACACCCATTGCCAACAATATTAGTCCCATATCAGTCTGCCGATTAACCACACACGCTCCACTAACGACCAATAAGGTGCAACGTGTAATTTCATGGGTTAGCATCAAATTCACATTTTTCCTAAAGTAACTAAGAATGGGATTTTAGAGGCCGTTCAGCTAACAACCCTTCACTATACATGAGAGTGGTGGGTAAGAATGGATACCCAAGGGATTTCGTTTAACAGACCGCTTCCTTAAACTCCCCTTATAGTATGGCTTCGTGAATGAGGCGTACTAGCGATTCGACTGACTTTTCTTATACGTATAATATATATTAAACTATTAATTATATATATATATATATATATATATATATATATATATATATATATATATATATATTATAAGGTGAATTTTAAATTTTCAAAGGTTTAATCTTTTAATAAATTAAACTTTTAATTTAATTAAATTTAAACCATATATGGATTTATTTATTATCCTTTAATTAATCATTTAATTAAATTATTAACAAAATCCATAAGAATGTAATTTAGGGTTTACATTTTAATTTCAAAAATTAAACCTTTTAATTTAAATTTCAAACACCTTAAAATTAACTTTAATTAAAAATCAAATTAATTATTTAGTAACCATCTATGGATATATTAATTATCTTTTAAATAAACAATAAATTAAATTATTAATCATATCCATAAGAATAATTATAATCAAATAAAATCAACATTATTCAATTCATAATTATCTCCTAACATTTAGGTCATATGTAATTATCTAACATTACCAAAAATCAGATTATGGCAGATTTAATAAAAGATAATTACCAAATATTAACCAAATAAATCAAGTTAGGCAATAAAATCTGAAATCAAGATCTGACGCATAAACTCGACGAGTTGGAGGAACAACTCACCGAGTTCCAGTCCAACACGTCGAGTTCGAAGAACAGAATGACAATTATATTTTCTCCTCCTTGTTCAAGTTCATATTATTATTTATTTAATAGAAAAATAAACCAAGGCTCTGAGACCACTGATGGGTTATGGGCAAAACATACAATCCTATACATGCAACCCTAATTGAAGATCTACATTTTCTCTAATTGAACATACAATAATGAACAACAAAACATAAACCCTGGATCTATGGATAATAATCAAAAATCACATAATAGGTTTGTAATACATACCTTTAAGATTGTTATTGTAAATAATCTTGAATCCTTGCTTGAAAGACCTTTGGTAGCAAGTGCCACAAGTGTCGCGCCTCTAATGGTTCACAAACAAACTCAAGCAACCAAGGAATACTATAGAGAGAGAATAATTGAAGAGAAATTTCAGGCCTTAGGCTCTTGGAGGACTCATGGCCGAAATTTAACCCTAAGGAGGGTTTATATAGGTGTTGGGAAGGTATTGGATAAGGCAGGTGTATCCAAGATAACCCTAATTCCTTAACTTCCATCCTAAGGCATCTGAGGCACCCTTAGAACCCAAGGAAACGCTATGAGCGTCTAGATTTCGTTCCCCCTACTATAGGGAGGTTCTAGAATTGTCCAATCTTCAACTATTAAACATTGTCACCTTTAGTCCTTGTAGTTTCAATTAATTCATTTAGTCCCAAAATTAATTTTTGATTAAATATTAATTAAACAGTATTATTTCTAATTAATATATTATTTCCATGATACATTAATAAATCATTTTTTTATTTAAAATTAATTTATTAACCAAGTAGTAAATTAATAAATCATTCTACTCTTTCTAATAGTCATCCTATTCAATTGTCAGGTTTGAAGGCAACCCAAAATGACTATGCTACCATCAATTCAAGTTTATACCAATTATAGTTATGGGCTTAGACACCTAATCCAACATAATTATCTCTATGTCGCCCTGAAATCTAGAAGTCTAATACCTTATAAGACTTCCTGACATACAAAACCACTATGAGACATAGTCTAACGACTCCACTTTGCATCCCAAATCAAACTAAATTCCTTTGATTCTACATTATCTTGATGCCACCCCTGAAGAAAGAAGTCCTAACTAGTTAATGCTGTCGAATATGCCTTTCATCAAGCAAAGTTGACTCCATTGCAAGTCTCACCCTTAAGTGCCAGGCCCATATGTAGCTCACATCCAATAACTGAAGATTCACTTATCCAAGATCTCTTGCATCCATGCGGACCTTCTACTATACTGAGATATAAAGTCCCAATCATCCACTGAGATTGACAGTGTCACTCTTGGTACTACCACGAGACCCGGTCCAAGAGTCTAACTGATAAAGGCTACCCTCACTTATCTACCACACAGATTTGGTATGTTGATCACAGAGTCTCCCTACTCTGATTGTGATCCAGTACTTAACAAAGCTTGTTATTCCAACATTTCCCATAGATACAAGTTAATTTCCTTTGAAAATCCCAACACTTAAACATGCATATGCGACCAATTCTTCACCTACACTCTAGAGTGATAGGTCACTACCGCTCTTACCCTACTAGCGGTAGCAATTGGGTCAAAAGCCTATCAACAATCAGTTGACATACATCCTGAGAGACACAAGCATCTATGAAATCTGACTTCGTTGTCTTAGAAGGAAGGACATCCAGCTTCCATGAGATCCATTCCTGAAAGCTTCGATATGAGGACCTCACTCACCATCCTGAAGACATGAACCTAGCAGTGACTCCCTTGCACTCGTATTATGACAAGTCCCTTACACCCCACAGCTATATTGAATTCCAATGACCAAAAAAACTTGCACTATAACCCCTATGACCCATTGTGCTAATCCTACACGCCGATCCGACTGTTGATCCTCCAAGCAGGACTCCTAGTTTGCTCCCACGAAGGGCCCACAACAAAATGACTGACAACTTAATTCCATCTCAACAAGATGTGCTCTACGCCAAAATCTCGGTATGCAAAATGACATGAAAACCCTCAATAATAATAATTAGGCAACAAAAGAGAATGAAACTGAAAACCATGTCCTACACATACATCGCATGATCCAATAGCATATATATATATATATATATATATATATATATATATATATATATATATAAGGTATGAAGAAAGAAAAAATGAAACATACCCGCGACAGCATCCAATGGAACTCTGGTCTCCTTGCCTATAGTTGCAATGCTTGGCCCCTCACTGATGGTGCCTCTATCATGCCCTCACGACCATCAGTAATCCTCAAAATAACTGGAGCATGTGCACTTACAGCTCTACTCATCAGCCTCGGACAATCAGCCTTCCTGTGGCCCACCTGATTGCAGTGAAAACACATCAGAATCGATCCTCGAGGGCAATCCCTGCTGAAATGAACAGTCTAACCATAGATGAAATAACCCCTACCCTTCTCATGAGAGCTCCCCTCATGGGTCCTCCCACACTTGGCACAATACCCTGGCCTTGATGGCCTCCCAATCGTATATCATGAGACTTGGGCCTCTTCGCCTGGCCAACTATGGTCAGAACCTGCTCAGGCTTCCTCTTTCCGAGGTGCTCCAAATCAATATCCCGCACTTAGGCTATGGCTATCATATCATTTGGGTTCTTGCACCCTGATAAGCTCACAAACTCCCTGATTTCATCCCTCAACATATCATGATACCTCGCCTTCTTCATTTCCTCGTCTGTCACATACTTCAGAACTAACAAAGCCCTCTCTCGAAACTTGGCAGTGATCTTTGCCACCGTCTCGGTAGTATGACGAAGATCCTGAAACTCCCTCACTAACTGTTGTACCTCTATTACTGGTGCAAAATCCTCCTATAATTATGTGATAAACTCCTCCTAGGAAATTGCCACCACGGCTGCAGATCCCAGCGCACTACTAACCTCCTCCCACCAATCATGGGATCAATCCCTCAAAAGACAAGATACAAATCCCACCTTCGCCTCCTCAGGGCAGAAACTCGTCCACTGAGCATTCTCTATGTCAGTGATCCATTGGTGGCTAGCATTGGGGTCCTTAGCCCCAAATAACTTCGGAGCTCTACAAGCCTTGAACTCCCGGAAAGAGGGAGTCTACGCTCCAAACTGTCATGCCGCAATCTTGACCCGAAAGGCCCTGAGTTGCCCATCAAGTATCTCCATAATCCCAGAGCATTATGCATTCTGACGCTCCTCCATAATCTCCATGATCCCCTCTTTGATAGTACCAAATATCACAGGAGTCTACTCCAAAATACAACGGGTGATCTTTGACGAAATGAAATCCTACATTTGTTTATTCACCGACACAACACTTTCACCTAAGCCTGTACCAGAACCTGAACCTCCTTCATATGTGATCATCACCGTTCTAAAAAGCAATCATACAAATGATCAAAACATACCCAAAAAAAGCCTCATTTTACAGGTTTCCTATATTCTTCATGGCTCTCCTTGATTCGAGTATGGATTATATGTTTTCAGTAGTATGGTCCTAATACTACCTTCCATACCTATCCATACTTTCCTCAAGAATTATCCTGAATCCTCTAAGTCACCCTCTCAAACTGGTAGTCCAAGCACTCGCTAAACAGAGCATCCAAACCTACTAAAACACTTCCTAGGATTTCATAGGTTCCCGACCTCACCCTGTCATCAGCTGCTGAAGAACTCTCATTAATGTCAACTAACTACTTCATGAATACAATCACATGCAACAAAGCTTAGATAATCCTTTGATTAAAAGAATTAACACCCACAATTGTTAGACTCAAGCAAGAATTGTGCAATAGGGCCAAATCCATCACTCTGAGATTATTTAACCTTTGCAGCATGTGACTTAACGTGTTCAATTAATGGTTAACTCACATCAATAAGAGTCCCACAAAGCACAAAACAAGTAGCATCCGTGCAGTAATACTCCAAGCCACAAATCAAAAAAAGGACATCCCAAGCTCACTTGCTACTACCATGCTAGGAACTTTTACTCTCATTGTCGGTTGCCTTATGCATGAAAATTATATACAATACAGGATCAAATAGACTGCTAAATGAAAGACTCTACCCTAGGACCACAACCAGACAAGGATCGGGAAATAAGGAAATTTTGGTCATTCTAGGGTTGTATGATCCAAACTGTATACAATTTTAAAGCATATACTTAGTGATAGCTTCTACCAATACAATTTCCATATCTATCATAGCATCCAATTCCCTCTAGGCTACGAGGCATCACATATCAGACAAATCTATCATGCAATTCCTGAAAGTATCCCTAGCCTTATCCTAACATGTGAACATTCATATCATATAACATATCAACATGTATGGGTATTCTGGGAATCACTTACTTGAGATCGGTGATTGCACGCATCACACCCCTTTTTCTTTATAAAAAGAATCTTTTTAGAAATCATTTTCTTTTAAAAGATTTTAGAAATCCTCAGTTTGAGTTCAGACACGCCTGAGAGTGTGCCCGAATCCGTCAAACCAAGGCTCTAATATCAACTTGTAACATCCCGAAAATCCAAGGTAAATTTTTCATTTTTAAAACAATAAATCATATAAAAAATTGCTCCCAACACCATTCAAGGTAAAAAATAGTATTTGAACATCAGAGCAAAAATTATCAATGCGGAATAAACTATGGGGGATGTTGTGCAGTCATATCGGGCCCTTCCCTCTCGTATTAGAAGTACCTAAAACTATAAACATGAAACCATAAGCACAAAGCTTTGTGAGTTCCCCAAAATACCACATACCATACATATCCTTCGGCCTAGCCCTTAGCAATCCCAGCCTATAATAATGGGTATAGCCCTTCCAAATCAATAGGCCCAACCTAGCATACAAATAGGCCTAGACCGTCATACCATGGGTCAAGCCCAAGATACAATGGGCCTAGCCCAATATACAATAGGAGTAGCTCGAAATACCGTAGGCCTAGCCTGATATACAAATACAAGAGTCACGAAGATAGATAGCATTCTACATAACATATCCTAGTGGGTCGCATTCATGCCTTCGACCCATGGGTACACTGAGGAAACTCACATAAATCACAAAGCCAACTAACACTCAGCTCAAAGCCATTCAACTGCCACTACAACACTCCTATCACAACATACAAAGTCCGGCCTTAGACTACATACTGAAAATCAGCCATCTTGGCCCAAAGTCAACCCAGGTCAAATTCAAAGTCAACAGCCCATGATGTCAATTATTTAGCCTCACATCGTGACCAACCCTTGGGCACGTCGTAAGAATTCACTCGGTCCAATTCCAACTCATCTCAACTCAGCTTAGCCAACTCAGATATGATAAGTCACTGGAGTTGATCTCACGTCATGAGCAGCCTCCTCTCACGTCGTGCACTCCAAGAAGCATAATAGAAAATAGGGTCATGTAAGGTTCCTTTTACTCTAACTTTCTAGAAGGCCTTATAACTCCATAATACACTTAAAAGTTAATGCTTTATGGCATGAATGTCCGATGCATTCCTAGATCTCATTTGGCACCAATATTGAATAAAAGAGCATCCAACTTTCATGTAAGGTTCCAAAACCCAACCATTCACTAGATCTGAACTTCATGAGACTCTAAGGAACTTTATAACTCATAAAGTTGCCAACTTTATGGTTTCCAATCATTCAAACTTGCTCAACCAATGAGAAAAGTGGGACAAAACTTAGATCTTCCCACAAACAACAATAAATGTGGAAGCTTTGACACTTACAAGGGTCCAAAAACAATATGAAGTGATGATGGTGATGATTCTTAGCAAGCCTTTTCAAAATATCATCTTCTTCTTCTTCTCTTCTTCAAACCAATAAAGGCTCCAAAATGTCCAAGAATCAAGCAAGGGATGAATACTAGGGTTTTTCTAAGGTGAAAGAGGGTTTGGAGGCTGATAATGAACCCTAAAATGGGTTTAGAGGAGCTTAAATACGAAGGATCCCCTTAAAGACCATGGGCTTGGGCTGCATTAGTTCTCACGTCGTGAGCCTTTATGTCTCATGTTGTGAGACCGGTCTCGAAGAAAAGTTTCATATAAACTCATTTCATGTCGTGACCACTCAAACGTCACTTCGTGAGGCTCCATTCTTCCAAAATCCAACCTTTTGACTCCTTGAAACCCTAATTTGATTCATCCAGGAAAACGGGTGTTACACAACTCGCATGCCAAAAACTTCAAGGATAAATACCAATTGATTCATAATAAGAAATCAATTAAAACCATAGCTAAATAAGATGATTCCATTCAACTGATAATTCAAGATTACACCTGAACTTCAAAGCATAAACAGAAATACAAGGATATCAACAATGCAGTACCCAACCAAATCGAAGAACTGATAACTCAAACCTCTATCTTCGGGACTCCGGGCGTCCCATAACGTCCGTCAGGTAACTACCAAGCTAAGGGTGTAGGGTTCAAACCTCGCTGAAAATAATTAGGGGAAAATGAGCTCTAATGTGGCCCTCCTAGCTACAATGGAAACAAACTCACGTACTTTGCCTTCAGTCCCTACAAAATGTCCATCCTTGCCACACTTATGGTATGCAAAAGATCAGCCCCTCCCACCGTGAAACTTTCCATACCTACCACATTTGGAACTCTTCCCCTCAACTGGTCCGGAACTCGAGTCGGCGGACTTGAATCGCTTAGATGTCGGTTGATATTGCCCTGAAGTTGTGTTCTCCTCATTCCTTTGAATCTCCAACTCAATCTCCTTCCTTCTGACGCTTGACTGCAACTCGGTCAAGGTCCGATACGGCTGAGTCGATACGAACTCTCAAATCTCCTTCTTGAGCATACTCAAGTATCGTGATAGTTGGACCTACTATGAAGCGGCATACTCTGGGCAGAATATAGCTCTCTCTGTAAATATCTTGGTGATCTCCATCATCGACTCAGTCGTCTACTTGAGCGACAGGTACTCCTGTGCCAGTCGCTCTCGCTCCGGCAAAGGAACATACTATGCTCGGAACATGTCCAAAAACTAATCCCAAGTCACTACAGCTCGCTCTGCGTACAAAAATCCCTGGGTCACAAACTCCCACCAAGTCTTCGCACCCCAACGAAGAAGATTAAGCATAAATTTCACCTTCTGGTCCTCGAGACACGAACACATGTAGAAACATCCCTCTACATCAGATATTCATCTCAAAGCGATAATCAGGTCCCTAACCTAACCCTTTAATTATAAATATTTTTTCAAAAACATTTTGTGAAAATTCTCGGATCGCAGTTTGAGTTTAGATTCACACAAGTGTTCCTCCAAATCCCTCAAACCAGGGCTCTGATACCCACTTGTAGCTTCCCATTTTCACTACCAAAAATTTTCATCTTATTAATGTGAAACTCTGTATTAAGAAACCCATTTGTTCCAAATTACATTTGTTGAAAATCAAAGTAATATAATAACACGTAATTTCATTGTTTCTAATGAATGTGTACAGTCATGTCTTCTCCTTCCCACGATAAGCGATGATACCTGAAAAATAATAACAACTGGTTAAGCACGGGTTCCCCCAAAATACCCCACACAAAAAAAAACGAACATGTATATCGGGTCCTCAATCATCAAACTGGATTACCCCTGGCCCACAGTCTCTCGAATGGAATGCCCGGGTTTGTTGGCCTGCCACCTCAACCTAACCGCTCTTCCCAAACCTCTGTGCCTACGGCTTACAGCCGACACACACCTGGTATCTTGGCTTACAGCACATAATAGGACTGCCACAATCTCATCCGCTACCATATTTCGACATATAAATACTCAAGGATCAAGTATGCACATAATACATGTGATTATCAATCATACAGCTCACTACCGCCTACTAGATCCCTCACAACACATTACTCCACTACTAGCCAAACAAGGAACATGCAACAAAGCCTAGATCAAGAGTCCTCAGTATGTCCTACATGAGTACATACAGTCCCTATGGCATCCCTCTACTAAAATGATAACCAAAACTAGTGGGTCGGCATTGGTTGCTTTTACCAACGGGTACACTAAGGAAAACTCACTTAAAACGAAGAACCCAGAAACATTGTGACGTACTTCCCTTTTTACACGGATTGCTCCCACGGGCCCTCTAGCACCAAAACATGGAAGAATCTTAATCAACATCCCAAATCCTTCAAGTTTGACCCAAAGTCAACCCGATCAAAAAGTCAACAATCAGCGGTCAACGAAAGTCAACTATCAACTGCCCCTCAGGATGTGACCATCTATTTCTCACGTCGTGAGCCACTAAAGGACAAAATAATCGAGACACTTGATCCTCATGACGTGACAGGCATGGTCTCACGTCGTGAAATAAGTCTGAATGACATTTTGATGCATAAACTTCTTAATACATTAAGCCACTAATCCATCTTCTCCAAAAGGATTCCTAACACCCCTAAAGACCATAAAAATTGATGCGTTGAGGTCTTGCATGTCCAATGAAAGACTTGAGCTCAAATTAGGTCATTTATGAAGAAAAGGAGGTCAAAACCTCAAGCATGAGCTTAAACATCATCCAAACTTCAGATCCATCACATATAATCACCAAGGGACTCTAAGGACCTATGAAGTTACTAACTTTATAGAGTCCCAACACTCTGACTCAACTATCCATAGATAAAAATGCATAAAACCTTAGATTTAGCAACAAGGAATCATAAAGCTTGAATCTTGATTACTCACAATGGTCCAAAGATGTTGCTAGAAGATACAAATGAAGCTTTCAAGTTGGGTCTATGCTCCAAATGTGATATGTTCTTCTTCAAGACACCAAAATACCACCAAAAGCTCAAAATCACAAGAAAAGTCTAGGGTTATGGTTTTTCAGTGTTTGAGGACGAAGGAGGTTGTTAAGGAACCCTAAAATGAAGTTTATGGGGTTTAAATACGAAGAGAACTCTAAAAGATCATGGGCTTGGGTTGCAGTGCATCTCACATCGTGAGCACATATGTCTTACATCGTGAGCTCAGTTTAAATCAGCATTTTCATTTAATCACTTGTCACGTTGTGGCCTCTCCATGGTCACGTCATGATACTTGGGTTTACCCAACCATTCCTTTGACTCCTTGAATCCCTAAATTGATCCGTTCTGGAAACTAGGTGTTACATGGAGTCTAAAACCAACACCAAAGCTCAGATCTGAAGCATATCCTAGAGAAAATATCTTAATGATCCATAAAGTTGCTAACTTTATGGATCACATGCATGTTATCCCACCCAAACATGAAAAGAGAAGCATAAATCTTAGATCTAGCATGCATAATAGATAAAGGCAAAGCTTTAGGACTTACAAAGGTGCAAAAGCACTGCAAGATGGAGTGGTAGAAGCTTGATGGCCAAAAGGATGCCCCCAAGGAGTCTTCTTCTTCTTCAAAGAGCCAAAAACCACCAAAAGAGCCCTTAAGATCAATAATATAGGCTAATAACGATTTGGACGGAAAGGAGGTGATGAAGACTAAGGGTGTGCAAACCCTAGCCCCCCACTTTTCTTAAATAGGGAGCAAAACACTGGATTAGGGTTAGCTTGATCTCACATCGTAAGCCCCTAACCCTCACGTCGTGAGCCTTAAAAAAGCCACGTATCTTAGACTAAATTCACGTTGTAAAATCATACCTCTCACATCGTGACCTTCACATCTTAGGTCTTACATTCGTATTTAACTCAAAACACTGAAAGATCGATTACCTGCAAAAATGAGAATAATAATTTTAAAAAAAAATGAAAATGAATATTTTGTGAGAGTCTAATGATAGTTTAAATAGTTGTAATTTTATTAGTATTATTATTAAAGAAATGATTTGAGTTGTGAATCCTTAATTTATAAATGAGTTTTGAAAAACTATAATTAAAAAAATGATTTGAGTTGTGAATCCTTAATTTATAAATGAATTTAGAAAAATTATAGTGTATGATTGATGTATATACAAATAATGATTATTATGTGCTTGAAATAAGAATTACTTATTAAACTCTTTATAACTTATCCTTTTGTTAACATATGTTTTCCCAGTAACTTTATTTTAGAAGCAAGGATAGAAAAAGAGAGATTGTTATACCCGGCTCATATCAGTATATTAAAAAAAAATTAACTGTTCATGTTAATAACTTGTATTGGATTGTACACCAATGTGTTTATAAATAATAAGTGAAAATATTTTGATGTACCTTGTATTAAAAGCTGAGTATTAAAAGTTAGGTGTTACATGTGAATACTAGTTTCTATAGATTTAAGAATTCAACCACCCATAAATGCAAATAATATAGCAAGTCTAGTAATGTCCTCTTCATCCACCCTAGCCAAAAAACAAGTAGAATAATGAAACCAAAAAATTGGAAAACAATACATAACCTTTGTTTTTATTGTTTATTTTGATTTATGGGTTATTAATTTAATCCCACCCATGAAAGGCCTTAATGGTTCCGGAACAATAACGGTTCCATCTTCTTGTTGGTAGTTCTCAAGCAAACACACAATCATACGCGGGACCGCACACGCAGTTGCATTTAGTGTGTGAACGAATTCCGGTGGCGCCAGATTCCGGGCTTTTCCTTTTTTTGTATTTCCGGGATTTGTTGGATTTTCCGGACGGAATCGGATTCCTAATCTTCGGCTTTGGTAGTCTGTACAATTCGATGCACTCGATATCTGTATGATTATACAGATGATAGCAATGTCATCCAAATACAAATCAATTTTCGTTGCTACAAGAGAATCTTTAATGGTTAGCTTTTTTAAAGGTTTTTACTTTTGTCATATCAGCTTTCCACCAACTTTTATTTAAACCTTTTCAAAATCTTTTTTTAAAAGTTAATTAATTAATCATAATCTATATGAAATGTTTTAGAAATCCCCTCATTTAATAAGTTGTTTCTTAAGCATGCAATATTACATGTCATTTTGTTTTGTTTTGAAAGATGCTTTTAAATGATATCTTTTTAAAACATATATTACTCATTTTCATTTTCTATAATTAATAAGAAGTTGATCTCATAAAAGACCATATGTTTTGTATTTTTTCCGGATAAAACCTCGATCTTTATTTTTTTTTCCTGAAAAGACCTTGTATATTTTGGTTTTTTCCGAAAAACCCTCAACTTCGTCTTTTTTTCGGAAAAAAAAAACCTCAACTTTCTAACTATTTCCGAATAAATCCTCAACTTTTTTAGTTTTTCCCCAGAAAACCCTCACATTTTACAACTTTTTTCGGAAAAAAAAAATGACTAAAAGGGTCGGATCGGAAAAAATGAAAAATGCAAGGTGTTTTTCAGGAAAAAAAACCGAGGTTTGATCCGGAAAAAACACAAAATATAAGGTCTTTTATAAGATTAACCCTTTAATAAAATAGATTAAACCAGTAGAAAAATAATATAGATTTAATTTGTAAATATAATTATTGTGTAAAATGTAAAACAAATAAATAAATAAAAAGAATAAGCACTTGAAAAAATCATCACCTAACCTTCCATGTGAAAAAAAAAACTTTTTCAATGGATTATACAAATTTGGGTTAATCTCTTAAAAGACCTTATAGGCTTATATTTTGTGTTCTTTCCAAATTAAACCTCAAATTTACTTTTTGCCCGAAAAAGACCTTGTATTTTTTCATTTTTTTCGAGAAAACCCTCAACTTTGTACTTTTTCCAAAAAAAACTCAGCCTTCTAAATTCTTCCAAATAAACCCTCAACTTTTTTAGTTTTTATCGAAAAAACCCTCACATTTTACAACTTTTTCAGAAAAAAAAATGACTAAAAGGGCCAAATCGGAAAAAAAAATGAAAAAAATATAAGGTCTTTTATGAGATTAACCCTACAAATTACACAAAAAGATGCTATTCAAAGTATAATGTCTTAATAAGAAAAAATAATAATAATAAGTTGAAACTACAATGTTACAATGAGAAATGATATATAAAGTCAAGTGTAGAGTGTACCTCTCCATATCGATCTAAACCTGGCATCCAGGCTTCAATATCAAATTTACGGTAAGCAGGAGCACCTAAATCCCCGGTTCCCATATCCAATGTTCTGTCATGAAAATTAATTTTATTATATTTTGTGTGAGTGTGATGAAAATTTATTAATAATTAAATTATGAAAAATCCTATACTTGAAATGAAGTCCTAATTTTGAAAAAAGATCCTCTTCGATTTCAATTAGCTCCTGGTGGTATGTGTTACTTTCTTCAGGTCTGCATAATATGAACATCTCAACTTTGCTAAATTGGTGCACTCTGTATAGACCCCTGTTTTAAAAATCACTAATTAGTTAAAAGTTAAAACACAATATGCAAGAAATACCAACATATCAACCTTTTGTGGGTTAAATGCAAGAAATAGCAATGTACTTTTGAGATTTATTTATTTTATTATTATAGCATCCTACTTTCATTTTGTCAGATATAAAGCAATGATTGGGTATATTTTTAAAGGAAAACTCAATAAAAGTCCTTGTATATTTTTTTTGTTCAATTCAGTCCCAAAAACCGACAATTGTCTTCATTTTGACCCTTTTACCAGGTCAACAGGTCATCCCACTTTCAAAACTTACACTTTTGGCCCAGATTTTAAATTTCATTACAAGATTTGGTCCAAATTTTATACTTTTGGCCCAGATTTCAATTTTTTTTAGGAATTCATCCTACATTTTGGTATTTTTATAAAAACAAATTTGTAAACAAATGCATTTATTATAAAATAGGTGTAAGAATTCGTATCAAAATTTTGAAATCTGGGCCAAAAGTGTAAATTTTGGACCAAATTTGTAATAAAATTTAAAACCTGGGCCAAAAGTGTAAATTTTGAAAGTGGGATGACCTTCAGACCTGGTAAAAGGGTCAAAATTAATACAACTGCCGGTTTTCAAGACTTAATTGAATAAAAATATATATATAAGGTAAGGACTAAATCGATTATGAGGCCAAAATATAAGGACTTTCATGGAATATTCCTGTATTTTTAATAGTTCAAAGTCCTAATAAGGAAAAATAATACAATGCTAAAATAGGGTAGATTTCTAAAATACAATTGTTTAAAATGAAAAAACAATGCCATAATAGAAAAAAATAGATAGTAGAATGTTATAATAAACAAATAAATGAGAGAATAATAGAGTTCAATAATATTAATAAAATACCTAGTAGCTGCTCCAGCTGCACCTGCTTCTGTACGAAAGCAATGGGAAAAGGCAACATACTTTAAAGGTAATGCTGAGTCAGCAAGAATGGAGTCCATGTGTATTCCTCCAACAGGGATTTCTGCAGTCCCAATAAGACATTGATCACTACCCTCAATGGAATAAACCTGCAGCAGCATATAGACTCACTCACATGGTACGAAAAGGGCATTCATGTCTTTTCAACAAAACGTATTTACCTGAGTGTTATCTCCACGAGGTTGGAAGCCACACTTTTCAACCACTAAAGATCTAGCAATTTCTGGAGTTGTGAGAGGAGTAAAACCCCTTTTCATTACTTCTGAAAGAGTCCAGTTTATAAGACCCATTTCTAATAAAACTGCTTCGTTTTTTAGGTAATAGAACTTTGATCCACTAACCTATAAAAAAAAACACTTTGTTACATAAATTAGGAAAAAGGTTGAATCTTTGTTACATAAATCTGTATCTAATCCTAAAGATTATATCATTATAATACCATGAGTTCGAAAAAAAAAATACCTCTGCAGCAGCATCAAAATCAAAAAGATCGAGCTCTTTCCCAAGTTGTACATGGTCCTTGATAGGAAAGGTGAATTCACGGGGGACACCAATCTACACAATCATGTAGATATTGAGACTCCAATAAGACAATGAGGGTAGTTTAGGTAGAAAAAGAAAAGAGAGACATACAGTTTTCCTAATTATTGAACTATCTTCCCCTCCAATTGGGACATCTGGATGTGTCATATTAGGGATACATTGTGCTTCCCTTTGAAGAGAATCTGTAAGTTTGATAAGATCTTCTTCCAGTGTAAACAGTTTTTCCTTCAAATTCTTTCCTGAAAAAATTCCATTTGGAGTATGAGAATAGAGGGAGTAAAGACTAATGAACATAGATTTTGAATATGAGAATGTGACATAGAAATGTATGTATAGAGTATACCTTCTTCTATGAGTCTTTGACGCTCTAATGGTTCCACTTTTCCTTTCATCTTGTTTGCAACTGCATTTCTTTCATATCGGAGCTCTTCAACTTCCTGCTATCTGCGAGCAACAATTAGCTACAAGACAATAAACCAATCTTTCTGAGAAGATATGAAGAAGAATCATAAATTGATAATCTGTGATCTTTTGAAAGACAACAATATTCGCTATTTACTTCAATGCTAACTTTCATCCTTGAATTGATAGACCCCTAACCTTTTGAAGTTGCAGTAACTTCTCGTAAAGCTCAATGACTAATTCCAGGTTAGCTGTGGAATTCCTGTTCTTGAGGTTTGCTGCTACTGCCGATTTGTTCTCGAGAATAGACTTGAAATCAATTGCTGCTTTCCACTGAGGTTTCACAACTGCTGTATTTCATTACCAAAAACGAGTCAGAAAATAACTTAGAGATTGAAAAAAAAATGATTGGATTCCGCATTCCCAATTCTATGCCCAATCAATTTTAAGAACAGATTATGAATTGTGTGGTGAAATGGATGGCAGAAAGGACAATAGTAATTTTGAGCTCAAGTTTTCTCGACAAAGAACAAGGGAAAGACAAAATGCATAGCAGAAAGGAAAATGATAAATAAGATTCAGGAAGTATTACAGTAATCCACTGAAGCAATGGTAGTGGAATCAGCAACCGGTTGTGCAGAAGCCGCCGCTGAGGATAGTGCTCTGATGAGGAACGGAAACCGGTGTGTCGAGTTGCGTGAGAGAGATGCGGATAGGGTTTTGAAGAGAGTTAAACGTCTTGAAATGGCGGCGGAGGATCGCAGTGACGATGATGTTGAACACGTCATGTATGGAATTGACGCGAGTTTTAGGGTTTGAATGGTAGTTCCACCAAAACAGCACTGCAGCCCCATCTCTGTTTCTCGTGTGTATCTGTGTGAAGAAGATGAAACACAGAGACGCAAGACACAGTTCTTTTGCCTTTCTATTTCTATCCTCTTTGTGGGGGATTTAACGATTAAGGTATCGAGTAATCTAACCTTTTCTTTTTGGTTTTTTTTAAGAAAATAAATAATAGGTTTAAAATTAATTTTTGAAAAATTATCGTTCGGTCCGCAATGCTTATTCCGGATCCGAATTCGAAATGAGTAGACCGGTAAATGGTCCGACCCGGTTAGGCCTGACAATCCAACATGAACTCAACACATAATCAGTGGGTTTGGTAAGAGATTTTCACACGTTTATGTAATTAGGTTGACACGACACAACACAAAAATTAAACGGGTTGAGTTAAGGTCAAGGCTCTCAACTCGAATATGACATGTTTAATTATATATCATTTTTTATAAATTTCATATTTTTATTAGTATAATTGTTGAATATTGTGGAAAACTCATTAATTAGGGTTACGTATATTGCTATCAATATATATATATATATATATATATATATATATATATATATATATATATATGGATACTGATGTGCCTCAGATTTTGGCTCTGATTATCCTTCGAGTAATCAAGGTGTGAGACCGCCCAACTTGAGTAGCAATACACACAAGCAAGTCATTCATCGAGGATTTCTCGGGAGAACGCTCTGATGACAGAGTTAGAAAACAATATAGGAAGTTCTTAATCATAATAGAAAAATGGTTTCGTGGTTGTGTACCTTTGATGATACGCAGGGGTTACCTTTATATTAGCCTTCCTTGGGAAATGGTGATTTGGTACGTGTTGCACAGACGATGGTCTTATCACCATTAATACCCTTTGTCACACCCCGGCCCGTAGCGAAAGCATCGAGGTTGCAACGTTGAAAATTGGATTATAATTTACAAACATACATTGAACTATACAAAACTTGAATAACATTACATGTCTTCATAGATTTGAATACAAGGATTACGTTAATTTAAACATTGAAAATGCAATTTTATAAAACAAATTCAGCAAAGTGTAATTTAACAAAAGCAAAAAGCCTAAAGAGGTTAGCCAACAACAAAAGACAAAGAAAGATAAGTTATTCCATAACTCACGAGGCTTGAAATCCAGCTTCTAATTGCCTGATAATACACACGTTTGAAAATACGTCAACGAAATTGTTGGTGAGTTTTACATGTTTTGACTCTGTTTCTTTTGTTAAAAGAGAAATTTTATATAAAAATAAACAGTTATCAGATTGTATAAAATGTTACTTTTATAAGTCAAAGTGTGAAATAACATTGAGAAGTGTTATCTTGTCTTGTACTTGTGATCCCATACAAGTATGTATATTGATTCACTTATGAACTATAAGTTAAAGTCAACATGATTTCATGTTGTATGCTCTTAAGAGTTTATTTTATTTAAATAAAACACTACATTTAATTCTGATCTAACAGTAAATCCTTATGCTACATATAGTTTTATTCTAACTTGTATTAGTATTTTTGAAGTGAATTTCGGGCTATGTGGAGTTATAAATAAGCTATATGACTTGAACATGCCTCCGTGAATCACAATTAATAGGTTGGTGTTTGGTGTCCCAACGACGCTTCATCAATGTCGTGATAAAAAGAGCAAGATAAAAACAAGAAGTTAGCATTTGTTTTGTCTCATAATATGAAAGTTATAGCTAGCAACCACAAACGGGGGTGTCAACCTGTATAGATCTATACACAACATTCTTCGCTCAAAACGAATTAACGGTTATTACATAGATTTTTACTAAGTTTGTGTTCTTAGTTTGATGAATGCGAGAACTCCCATAAAAATCCAAGTTTAGTTGCAATTCTACAATTGTTTATGTTCATAAACTTTTCGTTGTAAGGCTTAATGAACCTTAAGTGTAAAGCTATAAAAGTTTTCCTATCCAAATCGGTTAGCATAACGATTGAGTTTCAACTAAAACTAAATTTCAACTTAAGTGAAACCAACCAAAATATTAACAATCTAAACATGTACAACTATAGCAATAAAATGTGTGCGAAAAATAAAGCAATTTAAATGTGTACATACACAAATCAAACATTTTAACGAACACATATAACATTTCTTTTTCGTTCTTTTCATATATATATATATATATATATATATAAAGCTAGGTTCAAGTATTATAACTAATTATTGTGTGGATGTAGAAATCATTATGAGTTAATCATTTCAAAACCTAAATAAGGTAAATTTGTAATGTTATCTATTAAGTAATTTTAGTAATTAAATAGAAATTTTAATTGATCCCTTTAATTTAGGCAAGATAGTTTAAGAATTAATTAAATAAGGTAAATTTTTAATGTTATATATTAATTAATTTTATTAATCAAATCTATTTGTTTAATAATTATATATTTAAGGATGTTATTTAGACTATTATTCTGTAAAAATATGTATAAATCTATATTTGCATTACAATGTTTGAATATATAAGGATCATGTTATATTTCAACCGAAGGTCCAAGAATGTTGTTTTTTTTACAAGAAATTACTTCAATCAAAATATATACTCTATCAAAATATATTATGGCATTTTCAAAGAATATCGTTCTAGCAGAATTGCATTATAAAAGAATAAAATCGAGTAAAATTAAAAATTATGTTAGAATTAAAATTTAATTAATTAAAAAAAATAGAATTCAAAATTAAAAAGAATCAATATCCCTTAAAATCCGAAATGTTCATTAATTAAACATGTGTTTCCTAATTTAAACATTTGTCTCATACTTTAAAGATAGGTAAATCATTACTTAAAATAACTAAAACCATTGCTCTACATTCATCTTTACATCCACACAATAATTAGTTAGAATACAATAACCTAAGTATATATATATATATATATATATACACACACGACATACTTCTATACAATTATTTTTGTATATCTCCTTTGATACATATATCATTTTATGTATAATACGTGTTTACATATAAACTACAACCATTTTATGTAACCAAGTGACATAAATGATATAAGTGTTTATATATATATATATATATATATATATATATATATATATATATATATATATATTTAAGACGTCCAAATCATTAAGCTAATTGTACAACTAATCACTAATAAAATAATATTAAAATTTAAACAAACGCCTATAAATCTTCTCTTCCAAGGTTTTGACCAGATTTTTTCATCCAAATAAATACTGAACACCCTATAATTTGGTCATTTCATGAATTTTCTTTATTTTTAGTATGACATGTTTACTAAAACAAACTGATGATTGAATTGAAAATTATCATTCTCCATCGAAAAGAAATTAATTGTCGAAACAAACTATTTGTCGTTCGCCGTTTTGCGCGGGTAAACGGCTAGTGTATATATATATATATATATATATATATATATATATATATATATATATATATATATAGGGAGAGGATATATTGAGAACGTAAAAAGGTTGAGAACGCGAGAACGGTTGTGGACCAATCATTTTCAAAGGGGCATTATAGAAATTTTGCAATTACATTAATGAGATAGTCAACTTAATTAAATGTTAGTTTTCTGTAATATTGCAATCATTTATTTCAATTTTTTTTCAGATTTGATTTTTATTAATATAAAATACTTCAACTCAATGAATTCCATTTCAAAGTATAAAGAATTCACATTTTTTTTTACCAATTGAAATTCAAATTATGTTATAACAAAAATATGATTTTTTTTTAATATATCAACAAAACTTATTTTTATTCTACAATTTTATTGCTTTCATTGATGAATTTGTAATGAGTTCTTTAACAAACATTAATAGTCTATATAACATAAATAAGATAATAGATTTTTATTCGTTGACAATTTAATGGGTTGATTCATATGTTTTTATTCATAAATGAATTCTTTTGAAAATTTTATTAGATCTATGTTAATCATTACTGTATATAAATAGACAAACAATAAGAACTATAATGAATAAAACAAAATAGTCATATTCATAAATAAATAATACATTTTATACATAGTTAGAGAAATCATAAACAACAAGTACATTTATAAATGAATAAGCACTTAGAGCGAGAAAAAATCTCAAAAAAAAAAAAATAGAAACTCGAGATCCAGATTTCCGTCCAAACCAATGAAAACTTATCATGTTGTTGCCTTCTTTTTGTCTGTTACAATGAATAAGCCAAAACAACAACAAATCTTAAATATTATTAAAAGAGAAACCTTATGACATCATCTTAAATAATTTGGACCATTGATTGTATTTTAATCTTATTTTTTCCACCCTTGGATCAAATTGCTGACATCATCTTCCCCATATGGAATGTATTTAATTCCAATAAATGCTTTCCAATCATGAATCAATAACTTACATTCGTTGAAATGGAATGTATATAATTCCAATAAAAGCTTTCCATATTTTACATCTTGAATTTTCAGTTATGAAGATTTTAATATGGTCAATTTTAAAAACATATTACTAACAAATCATTTCAATCAAGGCATTAATATCAATCATTAATATAAATTTGTTTATATTAGTAAACCATTAATATAAAATCTTTTTTTATTAGGAAATCATTAATACCGAAAAATCATATTCAAATTATCACATATATATACGATTCATCATTGAATCCGCGACTCACATTTATTTTCAATCGTTTCTTTTCTTCAAACCTTCTCCTACAACATCGTTAATATTGCTTATAACTTTCATCATCATTCTCTCTGCTATAAACATTCGCTCTTGTGCGCTAGAAGGTCAGTACATTCTTTCGCTTTTTATATTTTTTTCGATTATTTTTTGTTCCTATATCAAATGTATGTATTCATATATTTCGATTTTCTTTGTCACAAATTACATGAAATCAGTTAACTACTTTTCTGAAACTTTTCAAATAAACATGAAAAGATATTAGGTACCTTTAACAAAACAAAAATTAACTATCTTGGGAACTGACATTAATTACGAAAATGTTACTTTTATATATTAGAGATGATTATGATTTTTTTTTAATTTTTATGTCATAAGAATCCGGTTAATTTTGGCATGATTTTAAAATATCATTGAAATTATTATGTTTTTGTATATCATATCAACCTACTTTTTTATCTTTGTATAGTAACAATAAAATTTATTAATTTACACAACAAATATAAATATTTAAAATTTTGTAATATTATTATACCTTACAAAATACAACTCCCTCCAAAATAAATTTTCGCCAGTAATTTCATCCATAATTTCAACAAATTTAAATTTGTATGTTCTTTATATAAATTTTTTTAATGATCCTGATTTTTTTTCTCCAAAAGTATATCAAACATTTACGTCTTAAATAATGCTGCCCTATTATAATTGTTATTTTCCAAAAGTATATTCATTTAATGAGGAATTTGATATAATATAGGAAGTGAATGTTAATTAAAATGAGATATATATTCCATAATTATTACATGAGTTTATTAAAAAAATTAATATCAAGGTGTAAACATTAAACATTTTTAAAGTGAAATTTCAAAATGAATACAAACGATGATTTTGTACAATGAAATATAAAATTGAATAGACTGAAAAAAAAAACACTATTAAAGCAGTCAATCTTAAAAATAACATATTTATGAAAAATTATAAAGTAAGATAAAAATTATAAGATATTAGGAGATTTGTAAAAAGTACATTTAGTAAAAGCGTTACGGTTATTAGAAAAAATAAGACCGTTAAGATTAGTGAAAATACAATATATAAACTAAGTTATCACAATAGTAATGAAATGTCATTATTTGATATTTCATATAATTGAAAGATATGTCAAATTACATTGATAATATACTAAAATTATTCAAAGTTGCGCAAAAACTAATGCAAAGTTTTTGCGAACACCAAATAAATAAGAACAAACATAAAAGCTAGTATTTATATTTATAATCAATTTAAAATAAACCAATCATGATTTAGAAAAGAATCTTCATTAATGATATACTAAAATTAAATCTATATAACATTTAACATTTTATAAATTATATTGCATAACTTTATTTAAATAAATGAAATACTTGTCAATATTTAATGCAATAGAAAAAACAGTATATTGGTTGTCAATATATATTTAAATTAGGTAACATTATTATGCAAGGAACGTCTAATTAAAATGCTTATAAATATATAAATATCATAACTATATGAGACGAGGAAAGTCGTTCAACTAATAAAACAAAAAATGATGTCTACAAAGAGATCTTTCAATGATTATATATTTATCGTTTTCAATGTTTTTTCTACACATTTCAATAATACCAATAATCATATATTTTTTTTAATCATTATACAATATCTATAAAGGATTATATGTTTTTTTATGCGTTTCCCGCGTTTAACGCGGGCTATAATCTAGTTAATATCCAAACCAAAATATTTTCTGCTTAAATTCAAATTAGAAACCACAAACCCATTTTTTTATTTACTTGAGTAAATTACATGAATGGTCTCTATGGTTTAGGGTAATTTGCGCGCTTGGTCTCTAACTTTTTTTTTAACTCGGAAGGTTTCTACTGTTTTTTTTTGTTACGTGTTTGGTCCCTATTTTACCTAAAAATACTATTTTTCCCTTGATTTTTTTTTTAAATAAGCACACCCCAACTCCACCCCATCACCTTACCTTACCTATCCCACCATTTTTCTCTATTTAAATAATAGTCTTTTTAAGTAAGACAGGGACCAAGCGTGTAACAAAAACAAACAATAGGGACCAAGCGCGTAACAAAAACAAACAGTAGAGACCTTCCGAGTTAAAAAAATAAGTTAGGGACCAAGCGCGCAAATTACCCCAAACCATAGGGATCATTCGTGTAATTTACTCTATTTACTTTCATTTTAATATTAAATGAATAGATCATTTGATGAATATTATTCTAAATTCTTATTTGTGATGTAATCATTTATGGATATATCTGTATTCATAAAATGTATTGGAATTTTTTCAAAAATTCATATTATGTAATATAATCATTTACGATTACAACCATATCATTTAGCAAATGTTTTTGGGAATGTTATTCACTATGAAAAGTTTACTTCTTATGACTTGCTCATTTTGTAATGTTACTCACTATTAAAAGTTTCCTTCAAAAATTCAAAAATTCAAAAATTCATATTTTGTAACGTAATCATTTTGTGATGTTATTCACTATGAAAAGTTTCCTTCTTATGACTTGATCTTAAATGAATAACGGTAAAAATACGGTTAAAAGTTTAATTATTATTCGATAATGGTAACTGAATAAATGAAAAAACACAATTAAAATTACTTAGTATTCACTAACAAATGTAGTATGTTTTCGGCATATTCACAGTTAAAGGAGGTGTTAGAACTGATCAAGTTGTGTAAAAACAACTTCCAAGTTAATTAAAAAATTTAATTACTTATGGAACATCAAATGATTATCATACAAAAATGTTAATTACTTGAAAAGTTGTAAAGATTGAAAGGTATCAAAATGTGAAATCAATTTGAAATGTGTTATGATAGCAAATGCCAAGTTTTTCAAAAATCAAATTAAAATAAAAATAAAATGAAAACTAAAACAATGATGGAAGCGTAACATTTCATCACTTGGAACCGAACGAAAAGCTTTAATCGTCACTTTTAGAGGGTGTTTGGCTTAGCTTTTTAGAAGCCAAAAGTCCTTTTGGAAAAAGATAGAAAACAAAAGATGTTCGGCAAATGCATTTTAGAAGCTACTTTTGGATTTAGATACAAATAAAAATGAACTTTTTGGAAAAGTCAGAAAACCTGACTTTTTGTGACTTTTCAAAAAGGAGTTTTGCCCATGAAAAGTCAAGTCAAACACTTAAAAGCTACTTTTGACTATCATCAACATGAATCCAAAAAAAAACCAAAAATAAAATAAAATAAAATAAAATAAAATAAAATAAAAAAATCACCAACTAGTTACAAACCAATACAAATTATTCCACCGAATTCAACTTCTATTTCCATTTCATATAAACTGACTTTGTTAACCGGAACAACCAATTTACATATCCTTAATCAGTCAATAAACCATGAAAACCATCAATTTTGATCATTTTGAAAATTATTTTTGACCACCGAATTCATAGGCTTTTTCATTACTCAACTTTTCACACTATACCCACATCATTACGTACTCACCATATTGCATATTAGGAATCAATTCAGAACACCAAATCAATGAATTCAACAACATATGAGACCTTACTAGGCACATAATCACAGTCACCGAATAGCAAAATTACTTATAAAACATTACCAAATTTAAGCTAGGGTTAGGAATTACCTTCAAGTCTTGATCCATTTTGAAGCAATTAAAAGGTTTAGATGAATATCAATCACGTAGCCACCATCCGAAGCGGATAAGGGAAAGATAATGATATACCTTCTCTGAAGTCGGCGACATGCAGAAGGGAAGATGCGTACGCAGCTTGGCGATGTGAAAAACGAAGAAGAAGAGCAGAGATTGCTTGCATTTTGATGTCGAATAAATAGTGAGAGATAAAAGATAAATAAGGGATCAGTTAATCTGCATTTAAACACCCTAATTATGTGGAAATGTAAAATCCCCTCTATGCCCGTAACATCAATTTATAAGTTACAATTTAATGACATGAGTTTTGAAAATTTACATAAATGGCACTTTGATCTGAGTATTTGAATGGTTGATATATGTTCTTGCATTCTCAACCTTTTAACGTTCTCAAAATAACTTACCTATATATATATATATATATATATATATATATATATATATATATATATAGTGTTACGTTCAAATGTTTTCACTATCTATTGTGTGCATGTATGATTGATTTTGGACCAATCATTTTAGTTATTTTAAGAACGTAATTAATGCATATTAAATGCTGAAGATGTAATCAATATCCATTATATCTTCAACATGTAATATGCATTAATTACTTTCTTAAAATAACTAAAATGATTGGTCCATAATCAGTCATACATGCACACAATAGATAGTGAAAACAAAATAACCTAACCATATATATATATATATATATATATATATATATATATATATATAACTTAATTAAATGTGATAACCGTTAAGAATTAACGTAAAATGTTTGTGAATGTTAACAAATAATGTAAATGAGTGTAACATAAACGGGAACATAATTTATAACATAAACTTAAGGTTACATGTACTCTCCTCCGAAAGATTTAAAAAGATAAAAGGGACCATGAAACTCACCCTCATCGCGTAACAGTAATTGTTTTGAGAAAAATTTGTGACATTTTTGGTTCCGTCAAAACTTGAGATTTAAGTGTCTTTTGGGAAGTCTTAATACATAAAGACATGGATTAATAAGTTAGACCTCATCAAGTTGTATTTACAATATATTTTTATGACAAAAAAAGAAGTGATAAAGTTCATGTAATAACCTAGTTTTCATGGAATCCAATACCAAAATAGGGTTGGATCACAAGGATTTTGAGGAGTTTTTTCTTGGGTTTTAACACACTCGAAAACAGCTCTATATAGGGTTGTTTAGATCTTGATTTTTCAGCGAGAAAGCAAGGAAAATGAAAGCTTTTTTATTTGGTTTACGTTCTTAATTGTTCCAACAACTAAACACATGTTTCAGGGGGTTATCTAGACTTTTGAAAATTGCAAAAGTATATGAAGAGTTGTTGAACTGGAAAGCTAAAACCGAGGGGTGGCAGCATCATTTTGCCCTCGGTTCTTAATGATCTTCGAATAAGAGGAGAGGGGCTAAAATGGGACTAGTCTTAAGTGGAATTTAGCGAGGAAATGTGTGAAAGTTAGGAGAAAATAGAAGTAGAATGATAAAGTGAGAGAGTAGTCAAGATTTATATAAGAGAGAGGGAGGAAAGATTTATGTAATCTTGTAAGATATATGGGGATCATTTGGATTTGATCAAATCTCTAACAAGTTGATGCCCTTGAAATTTAGTTAGGAACACATCTAATTAGGCCTTTAGTTGGAGAAATAAGAGAGTACACATCCAAGACCATCCTTGTCTTGAGTACATATCATATGCTTCTAGTAGTATGAGCCTAATACTACCTTCCACACTTATTTGTACCTTCCTCAAGAACCATCATGGATCCTCTAAGTCACTACACTAACGCCTTATAACAATCCTATGATATACCACATACATATTCTACCATGACATCACATAGGCTTTCCTAGGAACTCTCAATTTGACCACCTCTACGATACTAAGAATCTCAACCAACACTGTTGGTTGCCATATGCATGCACATTATACAAGGAATGGGATCACATAAAATGTCAAATGATTGTATCCTAAGTCTACAACCAAACAAAGAACGGGAAATGAGGCTAAATCGATCATTCTAGGGCTATATGATCATATTGTATACAATTTTTAAAGCATACACTAAGCAATTAATTTATTCAATATCAATTCCAAGTAACACATAACATCCAAATTCCATAGGCTATAAGACATCACAAAAATCAGACAGTTATATCATACAATTCCCGAAGGTATCCTTAGCCCTACTCTAGTATGCAATTCACATATCAGACATACTAATCATAACACATCGATATGGGTATTTTTAGGAATCACTTACTTGAGCTCGGTTGATTGCACGCATCACACCCCCTTTTTTATTTTGTAAAAATCTTTTAGAAATTTATTTTTCTTCTGAAAATATTATTAGTTCCTCAATTTGAGTTCTAACACACCCGAAAGTGTGCCCGAATCCCTCAAACCAAGTTTGTGATACCAACTTGTAACATCCTAAAAATAATGATAAAATTTTCATTTTTAAATTCATCAATCTCAAACATCACATGTCTAAAAAACATCCATGATATAAACTATCTAAAACATAAGAGAAAGAAATCATAATTGCATAAGCATGAAGGGGAGAATGTTGTGTCTTCAAGCCGGGCCCTTCCCTTTTATATCGGAAGTACCTAAAACCAAAAACATAACTGTAAGCACAAAGCTTAATGGGCTTCCCCAAAATAGCACATACATTATACACATAAATATAACAACATGTGGTTGTGTTGGGTCTGTATCAACCCCCGGGTTCGTATCTGTTGGATTAGTGTCTAAGCTCGTAACTATATTTGGTATGTACTTGACCCGGTTGTGCATGGTCCTTTTAGGTTGCCTTCACCAAAGCAACTTAATAGGATGATTTATGGAGAAAGAGGATTAATTATGATTTATTAATATATTATATGAATAATATATTAAAGGAGAAATCATATTGTTTAATTAATATTAGTCAAGAATTAATTAAGAATTAGTTTTGTGACTAAAAGACATTAACTAAACTTAAGGGACTAGAATTGTAATTATAAGAAAATTACAATTGGGCTATGGATCACCTTGGAACATAGGTTGGACGAATTCTATGGTAAGACCATAAGGAATTCGTCCAAGGGGTGTTCTAAAGGGAGTCCAAGGGCTGCCTGGAGCCTAAGCAACCAAATTAGGGTTTCCTTGTTTGATAACCCTAATGGCCTTACTATATAAAGACCCCTATGGCCCCAAAAACGTGGTGAACTCTTTTGTAAAAACTCTAAGACGTTTTTGGTGCTCCTCCTCCTCCTCATTAGTCATTCTCTTGCTCTTGGTGTTTGTAAACAATTAGAGGAGTGACATTTGTGACTCTAAGCTCCAAGGAAAGAAGATTGAAGAGATTCAAGCCATTCTACAAGAGGTAATCATCTAGATCTGTTCTTACATGTCAATTTCGAAATTAGTATGCTAGATCTAGGGTTTATAAGTCTTGGATGAATTGCATGTACAATAGAGAAACCTAGATCCAACCTTTAGGGTTTGCATGAGCACATAGGATGTTCTTTTGTACAAAACCCATTTGTGGTATCAGAGCCTTGATTGGTTTCTTTTGTATTTGATGTTTACATATTCATCCATTGCTTGAAAAATCGATTTCTGCCCTCTGCCCGACTGAACTCGGCGAGTCTGGGAGTCAAATAGAGGGAAAATCAGGATTTTGCTATTTTTTTGCTGAAGGATAATTACCAAAAACATTTTTCATCAATAAATTTCGAATTTTATCAATATTTTGTGATTATCCTTACCAAAATAGAAGATAATTGTCAAAATTAAGATAATTACTTGTTTTATAAGATAAATATTAATAATTTGTAATTTTGTTTTGGATTATCTAGTAAGAAATTGAATTAGGTCAAATTTAGATAATTACCAATTATTTGATTAATTTTAATTATTTGTAATTTGATCTTGATAGTTTTGAAAAGTTTCTCTTCTGAGGTGATCATTCTGGGACATAGAAGAGATAGCTCGCTAAACATGGATATGTATGCATCGATATTGGAGTTTTGGATCGTGAGGTTCCACAACTCTTGTTCCATCTTCTGAATCTCACCTCTAGGACAGTATTCTGCCAACATCATCTCCTTAAGCTCTTCCCAGGGCATCGCGTTTGCCACCGAGAGTGTCATGGCCTCTACGTGGCCATTCCACCAGGAGAGAACTTGGTCAATGAACGTGCAGACTGCGAACTTGACCTTACACTCATCCGTACATCCATAGATTTCGAAAACAGACTCTACTTTCTCAATCCATCTCTTCAGGGCTATGTCGTTTCCCGTCCCATTAAAGGTCTGAGGTTTGGTGTTGGTGAAATCCTTGTAGGTGCATGGTCGTGCGACTCTGTGGTTTGTCCCTTGATTTATGCTTCCGGCTCCCTGTCCGTTGTCTTATCCGTTGTTTCCATTGTGAATATGTGCAAGTGATGTAGTGACCGCAGCGGACACTTCTGCCTGGAATGCAACCGATTTTATTTTTGGCGGGGTTGGTGTTGCGTTGTTCCCACGGTTGGGTCTTTAAGGCATCTTTCTGCCATGTAACGGAAAGATGTTGAGTGCATATGATTTTTGCGAATTGTGATCCTATAGTCTAGGGGTATAGCATGCACTTAAGTAATTTCACACGTTTGACATAAAACGGGGAAGTAAAACACATAGCAGATAACAATGTCATGATAAAACATAAAACTTTTTCATTAATACTAATAGTTTTGATACATGAAAATTTGTCAGAAGGCATACAGTACATAGAACTATACAATCCGGCAACATGACGACCCTATGAGTAGTGTAATCACTTAAACATAGAGTCGATAGTACATAGTATAGATCACATAAGCATAATACTAACGATAGGTATGGCTAGTCCACATATGGTGAGACCTATATAGCTAGTAGTAAGTCAAGTCCCATTAGTAATGATGACGATGACACTCAATCGTCGAGCTGACGTATCAGGAGTTCAACCAGTTCATTCGCTTCTTGGGTGATTACCTCTACCCTTTGCTCGGCTCGTACAACTCTTGCCTCGGCTGTAAAAAGTTGAAGTTTGAGGCTGATTATTTGTTCCTCGAGGGAGCGTAGATGGTCTGTATCACCCTTCTGAACCGTGCGTGGATCTGACGGGGCTTTCGATAAGTGGGGTTCACTGCGTCTCTCCTCAACGTCCTTTCCTTCATCTAACTCCTGGTCAGATTCGCCATTCTCGTAATCAGTTACCACATATCCTTTCGGTTCCACTTCGGGTCCCACCTCCGGATCCATGGCAGGGTCTCCTTCGGGGTTTTCTTCAGACCCCTCAAACTCATAGTCGGTACCGGCGTTCTCTTCGGGTCAAACATCATGGGCTCCCCTTTGTTCCCCTTCAGGATCCTCCTTAAGCACTCCTTGAGCCACTGGTGCTTGGTAGAAGTGCACCTCTTGCTGATCATCATCCATGGTGACTAGGGAGCAAGTCATGTTTTAATTATTCCTATAGTATATTTTTAGTTATTTGTGTTTTGGGTTCCCTAGAGTTATTGGTGTAACACCCATAAAATTCATACCAAATTTAAACTTTCAAAAACATGTAAAATACTAATAGTTATTACAAAAGGTTTCCAAAATAGTTTCATATCAGAGTTCCCAGAAATCAAAATCATAAATCGAGGGAGGTGTACGATCACGCCTTCGCCTTCCCGCGGTCATCCGTCGAACCTGAAACAATAATCGATAAATGTAAGCTCGAAAGATTAGTGAGTTACCCCTAAAATATCAACCTCATATAACCATAACATACCATACAACAAACATATAACAGCCATGCATCTAGAGTCTATAGAGTGACTGGTCCGCCCGCACCGGGCCTTCAGTCCACCTGGTCCACTCTCTGAGTCTTCAGTATGATTGGACCGCCCGTACCGGGCCTTTAGTGTATCTGGCCCACTCTTTGAGCCTCGGCATGTCTGGACCGCCCTCGCGGGGCCTTCAGCCTATCCGGACCACTCGTCGGGTCTTCGGCCTTACTATGTACTCTTCTGGGTCTGCAGTCTACCCGGTCCGCCCTAGGTATGTTGGCCTACAGCACGAAGCAGGACCCGCCTCAACCCAACCCCCATACCAATCAATCATGTGCACATAACAGATAATCATATAACAGTCCATATATAAACAAACCGATCTAACAGATCATATAGCATAACAACATCCTAACCAGGATACCGACCTAACAAGATCACTAAACATAGCATCATCCTATATACCAGGATACCGACCTAAACCAGGTCACTCAACACAATACCGCCCTAACTACCAGGACACATATCTAAAAGATTAATAAACATAACAAGCAAATACCAATACACAATCCGAGAAAAGGGTCGGCCTTAGTGCCTTAGACCCTGTCGATATAGTGAGGATAACTCACCTCGAAATGCCGATCTGAAGAGATGAGATCAAAACTCCCGACCACCACACGAACACCACCACCTAAAACTTCATTGAAACCATAACCATCAGAGCCCAAGTTACCAAAATACCCATTGAAGTCAAACTGGTCAACTCTCGGTCAAAGTCACAGTCCTTGTCAAAGTCGACCTTCCTGGTTGACCCTACTTGTCGAGTCAACCTAGGGACTCATCGAGTTCATGAACTCAGAAACCCCACAATTTGCGACTCGACTCGCCAAGTCACCCCATGACTTGTCGAGCCATTCAATCCGAGTCCTAGCCTGTCCAACTCACTGAGTTCACTCAACTCTCTGATCTGCATTATAACCAGATGGGTTAGGGTTTGCGAGCGAACTCATTGAGTCCAAGAACAGACTCGCCGAGTCTACTTAAGTCATCCCTATTCAGATGATTTCAGACCATCTCACTGCTTCCAACTCATAGATCTGGACTCCTAGGGCTAGTTTCACACGTAAAGTTTCCAACTTTACGTGCATGCAAGGCAATATAGGCTCAACACAAGCTAGAAAGAAGGTTCAAGACAAGAATGCTCTCAAATGAGCAAAAAGGCTGATACTTTATGCCTCCATGGACCAAGATAAGTCTAGATCTGAAGTTGCAACCCCATATCTAGTCCCAAAACCCGAAAGAGGACATAAGGTCCTTTAAATAGGGTGCAAACCCTAAAATTTAGGGTTGTCTCTTCCCAACACTGACTTGTCGATTCCAGCCGCCGACTCGACGAGTCAGGTCACGTATCACGTGCCCAACACACGCTCCGACTCGACGAGTTAAAGCTCCAACTCATTGAGTCTACTTTTCCGTTTACACATTACACCCCTGAACTCTTGCTTCCGAACTTGGGATGTTACAATTGGAGAGTGGGGTAGGCTTTTGGATTCATTTCACGTTGTGATTACTCCCGGACACATGTTGGTCATATTCTGAATAAATATAGTTGATCAGGCTATATTTATCCCTAATATAACTACATAACTGCCCAGGTTTAATCATAGTGTTCAATTTCCTCCATAAGCTTCTATTAAGTATTTTTAGGTTATAATCCTAATATATGCACATAAGTGTGAAATTTTTGTTTTGTTCAGAGTTATTTAGTCCCATTGTGTTTATAGTTGCATATCATTTATGGTTAGATATGCTAGTTCACTATAAACATTGCTCTGATACCAACCTGTCACACCCCCAACCAGACGGCTGAAACGTTCGGGGGCTCGTGTGACTAACAATTGAATAATCATATATACATGAATCATAACACGATCATCACCAACATTACATAATACAACTAGCATTGTTCACATCAAGTACATTGTTAAAATACATAAGTTCAAATTGTTAAAAGTACGATAATTGCTATTACATAAACGAAACCATACACACTTGCAAATCTTCCGGCTTAACGATTTCCTGAGAATACAAGTTATTTTGAAAACGGTCAACATATATAATGTTGGTGAGTTCATAAGTATGTTTGAGTAAAAGTCTTTGTATCTTTCATAAAACCCAGAAAATCCGATATTTTCTAAAAAAATGTTTAAAAAATGATGTGAAAATCAAGTATAAATGCATGTGTGAATTTCATAGTTATAACTTATATGAGTGTGGTTTAGATTCATTGTATTTTGAATAAATGATAAGTGTATATGAATAATTTCCCCAAAAAATCCGATATTTTCTGTTTTATAACAACGTCTAGGTTCTTGTATTGTTAAGTAAGTCGTTGTGCATTGACACAATTAAAGAATTTATCTTCAAAAGGTTAATCTTTTGGTATCGAATCCCTATATGAGCCATTATAACCATGCATGATAATGACTAGGTCGCCCGTCTTGGTATTTTTCCAAATGTCGGTCTTGCTAAGGATTTTGTGGCCCTAGACTGGCCTAGTCTAGCTGTAGTGAGCAGCTAAGGTGTGGGGGGTCACCCTGTATAGATCTATACACAAACTTCCGCTTTCCTATCAAGAAACTTTGATTATAACTACAAGCTACGATTGTACACTCAGAGGTGCCAACCGACATGTCTCACTAGATTCTCAACCCCTTTCTTACTATGTTTAATGTTTAAGGATATGTAGTATGTTTTTGTATTCAAACGGTACATATTTAAGTATACGAAGTTTAATGATTATGAAACGGTATATTTATGATCCACTAGCATATGAATTTCATTCCAAGCCCAATTAGCATGTAATTAGACCACAAGGGCCCAATAACATGTAAGAGGGTAATTTGGGCCCAATAACATGTAAGAGGGTAATTTGGGCCCAATAGGCATGTATATGGGCCACAAAGGCCCAATAAACATATAGTCCATAACATAGGCCCAAATTAACATGTAAGCGGGTCACAAGACCCAATAAACACGTCATGAAAAATATTGGGCTCAATATACATTTAATTGGGCCCTTAGGGTCCAATGGCCAAGTAACATGAATATTAAGCCCAATAAGTATTTATCGACGTATTTCATTCATTCGTTTTGTTCCGTTGGTTGTTTTGACTCAAGGTTTACTAGATTGATAATAAGGAGTTTTCATTTTATGAAACTGACATTTTTGGCTAACAACCCTCCAATTTTTAATTAAGGCCCAAAGTTTTGTAAAAATGAGATTTTAGTCCATAAGTTATAAAAATTTGCAATTTTGTCTCAAATGTCTAAAAATTTACGGTATTAGCCCAAAAAGTTATGTTTTCACATTTAGAACCCTGTTTTGCAGAAAATACATTTTCAGCCCCTTGTTTGTAAAAGTTTACACTTTCGGCCCAATTTTGGAAAACCTTACATTTTTGGTCCAATTTGAAAAGAAATGTTATTTTCACCTATGAATTTGGTTTATTTACATTTATGACTCAAACTTTGGCCTTTAATGTAAGTTTTTGTTGAAATCTTTTGTATCTTAAACATGTAATCATTTTTTGGCTTGGTAATGTGATGTATATAATGTCATAGTTCATAGATCTTTTCTAGATAATACTTAAATTTCGATATTTGCTAAGATCTAACCCATTATTACCAAATAAACTAAGTATTCACACAAAACATGCATATAACACATAGATCTACACATTTTACTTGCATTATCCCCCAAAAATCATATGAAAACCGAAAACAAGGGGGTATGAACTCACCTTTTTGCTTGATGTTCGGTTTTTGAAGAAGAAATGGAAAGATTTTTGGTCTTAGCACACCTTTGATGTAGATACCGAACTTAAGAAGATTTCAAGGAGTATGATTACCAAAAACTTTGCTTAAAAGAGTGATTTAACATGATAATGGAGTTATAAAAATGGATGTGTAAAGAGTTACCAAGAAGTGATGATTATCTTGTGAAAACCTTCTTGAAACACAAGCAAATTTCGAGATTTTTGATGGAAGGATTAGGATAATTCTTCAGAGTGTTTGAGAAAATTTGGTGTAGTGTGCGCGTGTGTGTGTGTGTGTCTTCGGCCGAGAGTAAAGAGGAGAGGGGATAGAGAGGGGTGAGGTGTAATGCCCGGGTTTCGGGGCTAAGCATTTTTAGACAATGTAATAGTCTATGTTAACTATTGTAACTCTTTTGAAGTAATAAATATGAAATATTTGAATACTATGTGAATTATGTGTATTTATGTGCTTATTACTTATTTATAAACTTATAATAAATAAAGAATAAAAAAATAAGCATCAAAATTAAAGTGTGAGATAAGCCAGATATCTTTACATAAAGTTGTAGTGGTCAAAACAAGGATTCCGGGGATATAAAGAACGCCGAAATCTGAGTTATAATGAAGAAGTTATGAGTTTAACAGACCAATCTTGTCCCGGCTTGTTAATAATATAACTTTTAAAATAAAGTCAAAATTAGCCGACGGAGTCTAAACGAAAGTTGTAGAATACGTTCCCGCCTACGCGTGGATATAAAGAACGTAAAAACGGAGCTTGTATGCGAAAGATACGAATTTTAGAAGTTAGTGTACAACTTGCAAAGCTGATGCATGAAACGATGACGTGGCCGAGCTCCCAGCCGTCGGATAAACTTGCTTCGAATGACGACGCATGGCCATCGTATTACGCCCCGTGTCCAAAATGAAGTACACCTAGCTGTAACGCCCGTGTTTCTGGGCTTGTCATTAATGTTGATGTAATAGTCTAGGTTAACCCTTGTAACCCGTTTTGAAATAATAGAAGTGTATTATTTAAGTATTATTTGTTTTGTGCTTAACTATGTGACTTAATTGAATTAAGTATGAAAATAAGCGTCAAAATGAAATATTAGATAAAGCCGATATCTATGGATGATGTTGTAGTAGTTAAAACGAGGTTTTCGAATATATAAAGAATGCCAAAATCCGAGTTATAACGAAGAAGTTATAATCTGTCGAAGTTTCGCGACAGAACCGACACGACGTTGAATGACGTAAAAAGTGAATTTATGTTAGAGCGATATTTATCCCTAGTGATCTAAACGAATGTCATAGATTTCGTTAAACCGAGAGCGTGCATAAAAACAATGCCCAAATCCGACTTCGTATGACGAAGTTATGATTTTTCTAAGTTTCAGCTTAGCGGTATGCAACCCGAAACTCGAATTCGAGATGGAGTGATTGTTTGTCACACCCCCAAACCAAGGATGGCGGAAACGTCCGAGGGTGGAGGACTTCATGTAGAGTATCACAACAACGAGTATAATAGTGCTCAAAGTAAATACAACTATTATAAATATAATTGAAAAAGTTACACCAAAGTATATGTTTACATGATTCGAATCAATTACAGTGTGATACAAAATGAACTGTATGACGATTTATCGTCCCATCCTCAAAACGTTGTTGATTTCCTGTTTTCACTGAATTCCTGAGAATACAAGTAGTTTTAAAAAGTGTCAACACAAAGGTTGGTGAGTTCATAGACTTTTGACAATAAGAGTTTGAAATTCGATCTTTGTAAAGAGATGTATGTTACCACGAAAAATCCAATATTTTCCTTATAAAAGTTATGTAGTCCTAAATGTCAGGTCCGAAAATGAACAAGTATTTTTCATACTTAAGGATATAAATGTGGTTTTAAATTGGCGTAAAACCCTTTCTGATTTGAGAAAAATCCCGAATGAATGATGTGTAGTCTTAAATACCAAGACTGAAAATATACCATAATATCTGTAATTATTGATATAAAAAGTGATTTTAAATCAACATAAAACCCTTTTTGATTTATGAAAATCCCTGTAAACTTTATGTTGTTAAATCCCTATGTGAGCCGCTATAATCATACTAATGACTGAATAAACTTGCCACGACGTTTCTCAGGCGTCGCGAAACTGAAATGACACTTGTCACCTCAGACCTGTCGGTCTAGCTGTTGCAAGCAGCTCTGGTGTGGGTTTGTCAAACCCAATATAGATCTATACACAACTATCACGTTCTCCCTCCAGGAGACTCTGATTATAACTACCAGAAATTTAGATTCCGCACTCGGACGTACGGAAGAGATTGTCTCACAATTTAGATTAACAAGTTTACGTGTGGTGTGCATGAGTGTAAAACCTTCTTTTGTGGGAATAAAACTTTCCAAAATGTGTTTGTTGTGTTAATGGAAACATAAACCATACCTATTATAGTTTATCCCAAAACGTTTGTAATGTATAAGAACTCTTTTATGAAAACGCATTTGTGTTATGAATCCATAAACTATGCTTATTATAGCTTAATATACGTGTTCTAAATGAATGAATAATCTTATCATGAATGACTAAGTTTCAGTTTATGATGATAAACTAACAAGGAAACACATTCAATATTTAGAACTTATTGTTATACACTTTGCTCAACATAATACAAAGTGTTATGAAATTTATATGCTGTTAACTAAATTTAACCTTCCTGCGCTGTTTTAGAAAAGTCAGAAAAATCATACGAAGTCAAAAACTAAATCCGTAAATTCTGAGAGTTCCCAAAATGTGTCTAGTTTACTCATAATTTGTATCATGATTTTTAATGACCTCCAACTTGGGTGAAATAGTCCATAATCACAGACTGGTCCGGGTTGGTGTTTGAAATGATAGGCAGTTTTGTAAAAATCACCATAAATTGTAGAAAAATAGTATGAAGATGTGCAAGTAGTCATTTTAAAGCTAAGAACTGGAGATACTTACACCTAAAACAGTTTTTCAAACAAAAATGTTTAAGTTGTCCAAAACAGTCCGTGAATGGAGTCCAACTTTTCTGATGAAAGCTGTTAGAAAATTTTAGTTATGTTCTTGGTGTTTTAATTTGTATTCCCCCCCCCCTCTAAAAACTTGAGAAAACATGAAAATGTAGGGGTATGAACTCACCTTAGGTGATTTCAGTAGATGATTGTTGAAGAAGAGAAGTGTCCAACTCAAGAACACTTGAAGAGTCACTTGAAGATTCGAAGATCTAACAAGAATGTGATGATGTTTGCGTAAGGAATCATTGATTTGAGAAAGAGGGAAGTGAAATAATCATAGAGAGGATGAATTATACTTACCAAGAGTGTGAGAAAGCTTGATAATCAGCCTTGAATCTCGAATTTGAGGGAGGAAGTTTGAGAGGAAAGTGGGTTTGATCTTTGGTGGAAGAATGAGAAAATGAGAGAAGTGTGAGGAGAGAGGAGACTTTTCTAGCCTTTGACCAATTGTGAGGTTGGAAAATGGTGGGAAAAGTACAATGAAGTGACTAGGTAGGGGCTGATGGGGAATAGTGACATGGAGTGGGTATGGGTGGTTGCTTGTGTCATAGAATAAAGGAAAGTCAACACTCCACCTCTTGTACTTCACCCACTCTTTTTGGATAAGGTTTTATCCTTAAAAACGTGATAATTAATTAATTATGGGTCCTTATATATTAAAATAAAATTTTGGGTGAAAATCGCGCGTTAAAATGATGAAAAACGAAGTTAAAATGAAGTCGTAGTCGAAAACCGGAAAGAATTGATCTTTCAGCGAGACCTCTCGGATTGGGTCGGAGGTTCGGTCCTCCTGAGGCTAGGCGCGAGGCGAAGCGAAGCGGTACAGTGAGAAGAGTAGGCTCAGTCCAAAGCAGTCAGAAGCGAACTAGACCGAAGGCATCATGGAGCGAAATGGACCGAGGCTTCGGGTTCGGGTCTTGTGCGAGGTTCGGGCCCGAGAGGACCCTTCGGGTTCGGTTCAGCAGCTTTCGGGTTCGGCTCAGAAGGGTTCGGTCCCTAAGAGGACTTTCGGCCCTAAGAGGGGTTTCGGGTCCTTCAGAGGGGTTTCGGGTCCTTAAGCCTATTTTACTCGTTTTTACCCCGTTTCAAGCCGTTTTTGACCCGATTAAGGGTCCGGATGGCTCGAATGACTTCAAAAAGTTACGGGAACTTTTGAGAGAGATTTGGGAGAGATTTCACATTCTTGGAGAGATTTCTCATACAAAGAGAGATTTGGGAGAGATTTCACATACTTAGAGAGATCTGGGAGAGATTTCATATTCTTGGAGAGATTTCTCATACAAAGAGAGATTTGGGAGAGATTTCATATACTTAGAGAGATCTGGGAGAGATTTCATATTCTTGGAGAGATTTCTCATACAAAGAGAGATTTGGGAGAGATTTCACATTCTTGGAGAGATTTGGGAGAGAATTGACATTCTTGGAGAGATTTCACATACAAAGAGATATTTGGGAGAGATTTCACATACTTAGGGAGATTTGGGAGAGATTTGAAATTCTTGGAGAGATTTCACATACAAAGAGATATTTGGGAGAGATTTCACATACTTAGAGAGATTTGGGAGAGATTCTCGATAAGGAGAAATAGAGTGAAAACGATTGAGAGCGTTTTTGTGTGTGACAAATGTGAGTGTCCGGCTTCGCAATGCAAGGTCTGTAAACCCTGTTAAGCCTTGTTTAAGGATCTTACACACTCCCGATGAGTATGCAACATTGTTTTATCGGTTTGGCTCGCCACGTACCACAGTTTTAAATTAAGGAGATCTAGATGTACGTACTTTTCGATTAATGATCTCTCATTAGAATAGTGAGTTGTTTAGAAATTACATAACGTAAACTCTGGTACACAAGGGTTAGTTGAGTTGACCGGTTTGACTTGTTGACTTTATTTGACTTTGAATTGACCAGAATTTGACGGTTGTCACATTGTTGGTCGAAACAATCTAAACGAGAATCGAAGATCTCGTTGATAGTAGTGCAATGGTGAAAAGACAGACGAAAACGGACGTCAGATGAAGAAGTTATGAATTTATAACGGAGTTTTCCTGTCCCGGCCTACTAAAAATAATTTAATAAAAATAAAGTCGAAATCAGCCGACGGAGCCTAAACGAAAGTTGTACATCTTAGTCTCACCTACGCGTGGCTATAAACAACTTCAAAAACGAAGTTCGTATGAGGAAGATATGAATTTTTAAATTTTATTAAATAATTAAAATATATATAGTTAATCTTTAATTCGGATGTATATCCGAAGGAGTCACCGATCTGATCCACGCTACGCCCCCGTGTAGCTAAGCATTACGCCCAACATAATGCGAGGGTTCCAGCCCCCATAAAAGGCATGCGAGGGCAGCCGATTCCTCTGCTCATTTTCTCTTCTCTCTCTCCCGTTTTACCTTTTTTCGTGGAAGAAATATACGGAAGCCTCAGTATTAATCCCGAGACCCGAAGCAAGTCCCTAAGCCCTGAAGATCCCAAGAAGTGTAATTCCCGAGCCGAAGCTCTACCCGCGAGAAGCCAATTTTTGTGAAGATCTTTCAGATCTACCGAAGAATACTACTTCTACAAGCCGTAGTACCGCCCGATCATCTTCTGATTAAGTGAGTGTGTAGTTACTTTCTTCTAACACATAATTCGAAGTATTTATATGAAATACGTGTTATGTGTATATTTTGTTGTTATATGTGTGAATGTATATTCACTTTCTTCTATCTCATAGATATGATTTATTCTCTATGAAATACGTGTTATGTGTATGTGTCTCATCTGTTGTTTGGAATATGTATTGAATGAGAATGCTATACATGTTTTAAACTATGTATAAAAATATATATTTTTATCTACTAATATATTGGGTAAAACATGAGTAGATAGTTGATGTGTGATAAACAAATGAGAGGCCTCGATGTTGTTGTTGTTGATCTAGTTATTCAGTGGAGTATGGATAACGACCATAAACTCTTTCTAGACAGTCCTATGGAACGCTAGCAGGCTCATAACCTGTAGGTGTTGTGAACGATGTGTTCACCGGTGTACTCTATCCCCTCATGGTTAACCTAGTTTATTTTGGGTTCATAAGGGCCAAAAATGTTAAGTCTCATGTGTATGGGTCCAATTAGGGCCCATTTGAGAGTTCTAGTTCAAGATAGTTAAATTGGAAGCTCATTGGTCCATTAGGCCCAATAAGGAAATCCTAGTCCAAAATGGACTTAAACCGGGATTTCAAGGGTTTCCAATCCTTTGTTGACTATTTGTAGTGCTTGAATGAAGTATTTGATGAGGTTTTGTTGTTATTGAATAAGCATCATACATGCTTTCATATTGTTGATTCACAATTTATATAAGTGTTGTAGTTACAAGGCCTCAAAATTCCTAGTTGTGACATCATCCCCTCGTTAAAGGGAATTTCGTCCGAAAATTCTTTTGAAAGCTAGACTTGAGAATGCGAGAATAGATGAGGGTACTTCTTTTTCATTTGATCTTCGTGTTCCCATGTGAATTTTGGCCTGCGTCTTGCGTTCCATCGAACTTTCACGATCGGAATGCGGCTCTTCTTGGTACGCTTCACCTCCCTATCCATGATTTCAACTGGTTCCTCGATGAACAAGAGATTCTCATTGATTTCAATTTCTTCTAATGGGATGACGAGAGTCTTGTCTAATAAGCACTTCTTCAAGTTGGAGACATGGAACACAAGGTGTATACTGCTGAGCTCGGCGGGTAGTTGCAGTCTATAAGCCAATGGACCGATTCGGGCAAGAATCTCAAAGGGTCCAATGTATCGAGGGTTTAGTTTTCCCCGCTTCCCAAAACAAATCACCCCTTTCCAAGGAGAGACTTTTAGTAGCACCCTATCCTCGACTTGAAACTCCAAGGGCTTTCATCGTTTATCGGCGTAGTTCTTTTGTCTTTCTCGGGACGATTGCAGTCGGGCCCTGATCTGGATTATCTTCTCAGTAGTCTCGTGTATGATTTCCGGTCCCGTTAGGGAATTGTTTGGAGTATTCCCTCCCGCTAGTTGGGTGTCTCCTACCTCAGCCCAACACAACGGTGATCTACATTTACGCTTGTATAATGCTTCGAAAGGAGCAACTGTGATACTCGAGTGATAACTGTTGTTGTATGAGAACTCAATCAAAGGCAAGTGGGTATCCCATAATTTTCCAAAGTCTATTACGCATGCGCGAAGCATATCTTCTAGCGTTTGGATGGTTCGCTCGCTTTGGCCATCCGTTTGTGGGTGGTAGGAAGTGCTCATGTCGAGTTGTGTTCCCATAGCTTTCTGAAGCGATTGCCAAAAGCAGGATGTAAAACTACTATCTCTATCTGAGATGATAGATACAGGTACTCCGTGGAGTCTCACAATTTCCTTGATGTAGATTCTTGTCAGGAACTCCATCTTGTATGATCCTTTTATTGGTAGGAAATGGGTGGATTTCGTTAGTCTATCAACTATTACCCAGATCGTGTCCAAACCATCCGTCGACTTGGGTAGTTTGGTCACAAAATCAATGGTAATCCTTTCCCATTTCCACTCTGGAATTACTGGTTGCTGTAGTAATCCGAAGGGCTTCTGATATTCCACCTTTACTTTAGCACAAGTAAGGCATTTGCTAACGTAAGTGGCAATCTCTGCCTTCATATTAGGCCACCAATAATGTTTCTTAACATCCAAGTACATTTTGTCTGAACCCGGATGGATGGAGTATCGCGTCTTGTGGGCTTCGTTCATGACTAGCTCTCTGAATCCCCCAAGTTTAGGGACCCATTTGCGGTTCATGAAGTAATATGTCCCATCTTCCTTCACCGCCAAGTTCTTCTCCATTCCGCGCAGCGCTTCACTTGTTTTGTTTTCCGCCTTCATGGCATCTAACTGGGCTGTTCTAATTTGCGAGGTCAGGTGGGGTTGGATGGTTATCGAGAGAGTTTTCACACGACGATTTGAGTATTCTTTTCGACTCAAGGCATCGGCTACCACGTTAGCCTTGCCTGGGTGGTACGTGATTTCACACTCGTAGTCGTTTAACAGTTTGACCCATCTTCGTTGCCTCATGTTTAGCTCTTTTTGTTTCAAGATGTGTTGGAGACTCTTGTGGTCGGTGAAGATGGTGCACTTAGTACCGTAATGGTAGTGCCTCCAAATCTTCAGGGAGAAGACCACTACTCCCAGCTCCAGACCGTGGGTCGTGTAATTCACTTCGTGAGTCTTTAGTTTCCGGGACGCGTAAGCTATCACCTTTCCACGCTGCATGAGTACACAGCCTAAACCTTTATTTGACGCATCGCAGTAGACTATAAAGTCTTCCGTTCCTTCGGGTAGCGATAGCACCGGCGCACTGCAGAGTGCTTGCTTCAAAGATCGAAATGCGGCTTCCTGCTTGTCCGTCCATACGAAGGGTACGCCCTTTTGTGTAAGCATGGTAAGCGGTTTGGCCGTCTTAGAGAAGTTATGGATGAATCTCCTGTAATAGCATGCGAGACCCAGAAATTGGCGAATTTTTGTGGGTGTTTTTGGAATTGCCCATCCTTCGATGGCTTGGATTTTAGAAGGATCCACATGAATTCCTTCCTGACTAACAACATGTCCCAAAAAGTTCACACTTCGGAGCCAAAACTCGCACTTGGAGAGTTTTGCATATAACTTTTCGGTTCGCAGGGTTTCCAGGATTTGTCGAAGGTGTTGGCTGTGTTCTTCTTCGTTTCGGGAATATACGGGATATCATTTATGAAAACGATAACGAAGTTATCAAGAAAAGGTCGGCAGATTCGATTCATTAGGTCCATGAATGCGGCAGGAGCATTCGTTAGACCGAAGGGCATTACGAAAAATTCATAATGTCTGTAACGAGTTCGGAAGGCAGTTTTTGGAATATCCTCCTCTCGGACCTTGAGTTGGTGGTATCAAGATCGCAGATCTATCTTTGAGCAGTGACTAGCTCCTTGGAGCTGGTCAAATAGGTCGTCGATTCGTGGAAGTGGATATCGGTTTTTGACAGTGAGATTGTTAAGTTCTCTGTAGTCGATACACATCCTGAAGGTACCGTCTTTCTTTTTGACAAAGAGAACTGGAGCTCCCCAAGGTGAGAAACTGGGCCGGATGAATCCTTTATCCAAAAGCTCACTGAGTTGACTGCACAACTCTTGCATCTCCGCAGGAGCCAATCTGTAGGGCGATTTGGCAATGGGGGTAGCTCCTGGTACAAGGTCAATTCGAAACTCGACTTGTCTTTCTGGAGGTATCCCCGGAAGATCATCAGGAAAGACATCTGGCAACTCACAAGCTACTGGAATGTCTTGAATGTTGACCTCTTTCTTGGATTTGTCTACTATATGAGCCAGGAACGTCAAGTCCTTCCTTCGTAGGTACTTTTGCGCTTTAATGCATGAGATAAGACGAAGGTTCGTGTTGGGTTTGTCCCCGTAAATAACTAGGGTTTCGTGATTTGGGAGATGAAGGCGAACGGCCTTCTCGTGACACATAATTTCAGCATGGTGGGGGCTTAACCAATCCATGCCGATAATCACATCAAAACTCCTAATGGAAACAGGCATTAAGTTTATTTGAAAGACGTGATGATTTAAGGCTAGGGTACATCCGATATAGATTTCCCTAGTGGATTCTGTCTTCCCATTAGCCATTTGCACCGTGAAGGTTTCATTAAGCTTATGGGGTTGTTGATTTAACAAGTGTTTGAATTTATTGCTCACAAAACTTCGTTCTGCTCCGGTATCAAATAGGATTCATGCATAAGTGTGGTTTAGGAGAAACGTACCAGTAACAAAAGCGGGATCCTGAACCGCTTCTCCCTGACCCATAGCTAGCACCCTTCCTGTTCCTGTGTTCCCAGAGTTGTTGGTGTTGGGGCAGTTCCGACGGATATGCCCTGTCCTTCCACATCCGTAGCAAGTGGGGCTTGATCCTGTGTTATTGCTGCTGCTGGTGTTGTTGTTGTTGTTGTTGTTGTTGCGCTTGATGTTGCTGTTGTTGTTTCCTTGTGGTTGCCTTTGGGGAGGATAGGTCCTGCAATACTTTTCCGTGTGACCTTTCCGATTGCAACTGGTGCAATTCATTTCTCTGCATTCTCCATTATGGTAGAGACCGCATTTGTTGCACTTTGGAAGAGTTCCCGAATATTGCCTAGGAGCACTTGGATTAGCTTAGGCTGGAGCATGTGGTGTGAAGGGTACTTGAGTGGTCGCAGCATTGACAGTCACTGTTTGTTGCTTCTTTGCCGATTCCGAGCCTTGTCGCCCTTTTCTCTTGTTACTCTTTCCTTTCTTGTTGTCATTCTCTTTCTTGCCTTTAATTTTCGCTGGCTTCTCGCCCTTTTTGTTGTTGTGGTCGTATAATTTCTTAGCCAATCTCTGGGCACTGTCGAACGTTTCAGGTTTTGCAGCGATCACATTTCCTTGAATTGGGGAGGTCAATCCCCAGATGAATCGTTCGATTTTCTTCCCTTAAGACATAATCATGCCAGGGCACAATAATGATAGCTCGCTAAACTTTAATATGTATGCATCTATATCAGAGTTTCGGACGGTGAGATCCCACAGCTCTTGCTCCATCTTCTAGATTTCGCCACGAGGGTAGTACTCAGCCATCAGTACTTCCTTCAGCTCCATCCATGGCATAGAGTTGGCTATAGGGAGAGTCATGGCCTCTATATTTCCATTCCACCAGGTGAGAGCCTCGTCGACAAAGGTGCACACGGCAAACTTCACTTTCACTTCCTCGGGGCATTCACATATTTCGAACACTGATTCCACCTTCTCAATCCACCTTTTCAGAGCTATCACACCACCCGTGCTGTTAAAGGTTCGCGGCTTGGCATTGGTGAAATCTTTGTAGGAGCATGTTTTGGTCGGTCCTTGATTTATCCCGTTGTTCGAACTTCCTGCCCCTTGTCCGTTGACTCCTCCATTGTTCCCTTGGTGTCTCTATGCCATTGCTGTGGTGACCGCAACAAACACAGCTGCTTGGAATGCAGCTGAGTCAACTTCTGGAGGGGTTGGTCCAGGGTTACCGCGAGTTGGTCGTCGAGGCATCATTCTGTCATGGAGCAGAAAGATGTTGAGTGCCTATGGTTTTGTGAGATTGTGATCCTATAAACTAGGTGTGTGGCACGAACTTAAGCAATTTCAAAATTTAGCATACAATCATGGATATATAACACATAGCAGCTTACAACATCACAATAGAAGACATAAAACCTTTCATTAATATTATCCGTATTTTTTATACATTAAAATTTTGCTCAAAAGAGCATACATAAGTGGTGCAAATTCGGCAGCATAACGCCTCTATGAGTAGTGTAATCACTTAAACATAGAGTCGGGGTACGTAGCATAGATCCTAGTAACATAATATTAAAGACGGGTACGACTAGTCCTAGTCATGGTGGGATGCGCCAGGGAGTGGTACTAAGGAAGTGGACGCTCCCTGAAGACGAGCCACCTGTCGTTCCGCATCTCAGAGTAGAGCCTCCCACCTATCCTGTCTCGTGTGGAACTCTTGGATAACCTCTCGCATTTCCTGCTCTGCACGCTTGACCCTAGTCCGCATCTGGTGCATCTGATCGGCGGTGCTCTGAGCTAGGTCGCCAGTGTTCCGCAATTGTCTCACCATGACCGGAAGAGCACGATCGGCCGGTCCTCCATCCCTCAGGTCATAGAACTCGCGTGACATGCCGAACGGGGGTCGCTGTCCCTGCTGTCTACTCCACCTCCAAAGGTCGATACCCCAGGGGGGTGTAGGACCAGTGGGGCCTACCCGATAAGCGGGCACCCTAACCGGATAAGGGGGGTTGATGACTTCGGACTCCGCGTCCGAATCACCATCTTCGTCTTCGCTAGGTTCCTCCTTGAGACCTCCTTCGGCTTCCTCTTCCTCTTGGTCCACCACTGGATCGGCAGGTCCGCCTTCGGCTTCCGCCTCAGGTTCCCCTTCGGATTCCTCCTCTGGGTCTTCCTCGGGTTCTTCTTCATACTCCTCCTCGGGGTCCTCTTCAGGTTCCTCCTCAGATTCTTCCAACCATCCGTTATTCCCCTGATTAGGGAAATAAGGATATCCGGGGTGATGGAAACCAGCCATGCTGTCTGCGAGGGTGTATAAACATGCGAATATCATTCCTAAGACGTATAGATTGAGTTGCTATTCTCTTTTTGGTGATAAAGGGGTATGTTTTTAGGTTTTCCTACCATCGCGATTTCCTCGGGACACGTGATAGTTGTACCTTGGAGGAAATGTAGTTGATCAGGCTACATCCTCTCCTTGATACAACCATGAACAGTCCCGGCTTACCCGAGATGATAGCATTATCTTGTTTGGTTTGGTATTATATTTTTTTTCCTAATTCACACAGGCAAAGATATTTTATAGTTGTGTTTTTATTTGTTTTGTTTTGTTCAGAGTTGGGTTAGTCCCTCTTTAGTTTATAGTTGCATATCAATGTGTGGTTAGATATGCTAGTTCACTATAAACAATGCTCTTATACCAACCTGTCACACCCCCGAACCAGGCGGCGGAAACGTCCGAGGGCTCGTGTGACTTTAATTGAATATCATCACAATGAATATACATGAATCATAACATAAACGTCACCATGCATCAATATATTACAACTGGAATTGTTCACATCAAGTACATTGTTTTCAAATATTACACTTCATAACACAAATTGTTTCAAAGTTTTCAACACAAAATATTCTAACATACTTGGTATTACCCTTCCGCTTATCTGTTACCTGAGAATACAAGTTATTTTGGAAAAACGTCAACATATGGAATGTTGGTGAGTTCATAAGCATAGTAAATAAAATGATTTGTATAGTTTATAAAACCCAGAAAATCCGATATTTTCTGAAAAGACATTTGTTTATCAAAGTGTGAAGATCCATAGTTGATGCATGAATGATTTCAAAACATATATATGAAGGGTGTTTTGTATTATAGCTATAGAAATTTCGAGCGAGTAGTATTGAATTCCCCGGAAAACCTGATGTTTTCCGATACTGATAGGTATCCGTGATTACTGATTTTTGTATTGTCTTAACGAACGAATATTGATTACTCCACATTATATATCGTCCTAATTTCGTCTACTTTGATTTCTCGTAAGCCTTAGCGAACGAAGAGAAGAGGAGCACTATGTCCCACTACTATCGTAAGTACCTTAGGCTGTCGTGGATGCGAAAGACACGAGGGTCTAACACGCATTTGATTACTATGACTTTACTAGCTTTTCTAATGGGCCTCTAGGGCCCAATAGCACATAAAAGCTATTGAAAGTCCTTTTATAAAATATTGGGTCATAGAAGGCCCAATAACATATAAGCGTTATCCCTTTGGGCCCAAAGATCATGTCGATGGGCTTGCAAGACCCAACGAGCATGATTTGAAACTCATAAGCCCAAAGTTTGAAGATTTACTCATTGTAGTTATCGCGTATCTATTGAAGTGTTTTGACTTAACGATTGTTGTTTTGTATTGATTCGAGACCGAATCAATTCGTTTATAACAATATTTGATGTTAAATGTGTATTCGTCTTCCATTTTGTCGGTAGTCGTGGATTTTGTATTTTGACTTAATGAATTAATTTGTTTAAAAGTAGGAGTTTGACCTTTTCACTACCTTTCTTTTTATAAAAATAACAATTTTAGTCCTTTATATAAAAGAATTTCATTTTTAGTCCTTAAAACATTTTCTTGACACTTTTGCATCATAAACTTGTTGAAAAGATAGTTTTAACCCAAAATTTATTTTGTTAACAGATTTAGCCCTTCCAGAATGGTATTTCTCGGTTAAAACTCCATTTTTCGCAACTTTTACAATTTTGGCCCAAAATCTAGAAGCTTTACATTTTTGGTCCTTTTTGGTAGTGAAAAGCATTTTTGACCCTTGAGATAGTTTTGTTACACTTTTTATCCCCTGTTATGAAGAAAGTTTCATTTCAGCCCCTTCAATTATAAGTTTTTCGCAATATTGGGCTTATTGGGCCAAAAAGCCCAAAATTAGCCCATTAAGCTAAAATTTTACATTTCAAGTCCTTTGAAAATTTTATTATTAAGAAAATCAATTATGGAAACTGTTTTGACTCTTTTGGCCCTTAAGAAACCGTGACTTGGCAATTTTTAACCCAAGTTTTGTATATTTGACAATATAAGCCCTAAAATGGGTTTTATGTTAGAATATGTTCATCATAATCTTATAAGCTATTATTCTTGACTCATTTAGTGTAAAATAACTTAGATTATGTTTGTTTCCTTTCTCATGTCATAGATCTCGAGTTAACACTCCTTTTGGTTACATATTCATCACAAAAACACATAAAATCACACACATACATACATAAAATCACACATAGCATACACATACACATAGATCTACACATTTTCTTGTATTCTCCCCCATAAAACATATGAAAACCGAAAAGAAAGGGGTATGAAGCTCACCTTGAGTTGTGGTTTCGGTTTTTGAAGGAAAAGATGAAGAAATTTCGATCCTAGCAAGTCTTCTTGGAGGATCTCGAACTTAGATGCTTCTAAGGTGCAAGATCACGAGTTTGATTAGGTTGAGAAAAGATTTTGATGAAATTAAGTAGCTAGATCATGGATTAGTCATCAACTTACCTTTGATGATGAATTACTTGATGAAAATCCTTAGACTTCAAGCCAAATTTTCGAGATCTTCAAAGGAGAAGAAGATGATCTTGAGAGTGGTTTAGAGAGAGTTTTTGGTGAGGTGTGTGTGTTGTGTTCGGCCGAGAGAAGAAAAGAGAGAGGAGGAGAGAGTAGTGATGGGATTGTTGCACGGAGATATGAGGTCTTAGCATGGGAATCCAAGAGATAATGGTGGGGTGGCTACCAAAAGTCAACTCCTCTTTCTTTGTGGGTTTTGGGTCAAGAATGGAGAGGGGAAGAGAGAAAATTTGGGCTTTTTTCCCTTAATCCCATATTATAGTTAATTTAGATGATTCTTGGCCCAAATAAATCAAAGTATAATTTTTGTGTCCTCTTAGTGCTAAATTAAATTGGTTGTGACCCATTAAAGTTAACCTAGTTTATTTTGGGTTCATAAGGCCCAAAAATGTTAAGTCTCATGTATATGGGTCCAATTAGGGCCCATTTGAGAGTTCTAGGTTCAAGATAGTTAAATTGGAAGCCCATTGGTCCATTAGGTCCAATAAGGAAATCCTAGTCCAAAATGGACTTAAACCGGGATTTCAAGGGTTTCCAATTCTTTGTTGACTATTTGTAGTGCTTGAATGAAGTATTTGATGAGGTTTTGTTGTTATTGAATAAGCATCATACATGCTTTCATATTGTTGATTCATAATTGATATATGTGTTGTAGTTACAAGGCCTCAAAATTCCTAGTTGTGACAGAAACCCCTTAGCAGTAATGTCTGTCCCGATAAAAATCCTAGATTAGGTCCCTTGAGAAAGATGTTGTTTTAGGGACGTAAAGTGAGGATAACGGGAATGGGTAATCGGCTTATTGTTGGTTGGTGAAATTAAATATAATTATTTATTATGGTTTGAAAACCCTATATGCTCACCGGGCTCCCAAGCCTGACCCACTCAATTTTGTTGTATTACAGGTAGTGGCGCGAGAGCATAAGTTGGATGACTTATCAAGATCTTTTGATATTAGACCAGTTGTTATATGTAACTGTTGTATGGTCTATCTTTTGTTGTTTATGCTTTTGGTCTGTTTATCGGAACATGACATCCCGAATATTGTTATATAATGAAAATGCATCTCTTGATGAAATGCTTTGATAAACTTTATTTTATCATATTTTGTTTTGGGAACAAATTCTGCAACTCTTTTAAATCAATGGATTTACTCTCAAACTATTTTAAAAACATAAATTAAAATGGTCTTTTCTGGATGTGATTTTTGGGATGTAAAAGTTGGTATCAGAGCATTAGTTTAAGCGAACTAGGAATTTGTAGGATTTCTAGACTTAAACTTAGTATGCTAAGAGAAGATTGTGAGATAAGTGTCTGTGATATTTTAGACACGAGCACTAGTATATTTTAGGAAGCTGCCTAAAATGCTTTTATGTGCTAAATGTTATTTGATGTCATATATGATATTATTTGTTCGGATCTATGGTCTGTTTTTGACCGGATCAGGAAACCTTATATGTGTAGGATTATAAGCGTAGGATTACGGTATTAGAACTAGCATGTAAACGTTTCGGAGTGATAAGGATGATTTAATTATCTATCATGGATGAGGATCTAATTTCACCTTATTCGGTGTATAGATCAAAATGGTAAGAACCAGGAGTGGCATTGGAAACGCGGATGAAAACAGGAATCAACCACCAGTGATTGAGCAAATATCTGTCGTAGCTGCTGCACCAGAGCCAATAACAATGGTTGGGGTGCAAGCCATGATTCGGGCTATGTTAGCCGAACAAAGGGAAGAAATGTGACAAATGTTGCATGAAAATAGGGACGAACCTATCATGCCCATTGAGCAACCCGAGCTGATTCCCGAGCAATCGGAGGAAGGGAACAATAGTCGCATTATGAGTCAAGTTGGGACTCAAGGAGAACTAAGGAAAGACCCGGAAAGGGGAAACAACAAGGATAGGCGAATGTATAAGAATTTCTTGAGCGCCAAGACTTTCTATGATCCCAAATCCTGTTGAGATTATGGATTGGATCTCCGAAATGGAGATGGTATTTGAAAGTTGCGACTGTAGCAACAAACATAAGACTGTCTTTGCAGTTAGACAACTGAAGACCGGAGTTTTGAGCTGGTGGAAGTTGTTGGCGGATACTATGCCACGAGGAGAAGCCCTGAAAATGTCATGGGAGGAGTTCTTGGAACAATTAAGGGTGCAGTATTGTTCAGATATAGATCTAATTGATCTGAATAATGAGTTCTGAAACTTGAAGAAGGGAAGAATGAGCATATTCGACTATGCTACTGCATTCACTGAGAAAATGAAGTTATTTACATACCTAGTGCCAACAGTGTTGGATTAGTGTCTAAGTCCATAACTATATTTGGTATGTACTTGACCCGACTCGGCATGGTCCATTTGGGTTGCATGGCATCATGCATTTGGATTGACTAAAATGAGAGAAATAACACTTAAAGTTTGGTAATATATTATAATTTCTAATATATTAATAAGATTATTTAATTAGTATTGATCAAGAATTAATCTAGAATTAATTAAGTGATCAAAAGAAGACTAATTAAATATATGGGTTGATTGTGTAAGTCATCCATACTTTTATAGTGGGTTAAGACTCCATGGATTATCAAGTTGGGCTAAAACCCATAGGATACTCCATGGTGTATTTGAACCCATGGATCCAAGGAAATGGAAAGCCATGACAATTAGGGTTTACCCTAATTGTGACACTATATAAAGATCATATTCTTGGGAAAAATCGGACACTATGTGTGATAGAAAGGGCTAGCCGATTTTATGAAGTGTTCCAGTTCTCTCAAGTCATTCCATGTGCATTTGGTGTTGTGTGAACCATTTGAGGTGTCACACTTGGGGCACTAGGCTCTCGAGCATCATGGAGTCAAGCTACATCAACAATGTATGTATTCTATCCTTTTTATTACCCAAGTATCTAAGAGATTGTATGCTAGATAGGGTAATACCTTGGAATATTCATATTTGCATTTATAATAGATAAAACATAGATCCAAGGTATTTAGGGTTGCATGTACACTTAGGAGTGTTAGAATGCTCATAACCCAACAGTGGTATCAGAGCCTAGGCTTGTTTTCAATTATACTTGATGCAAAGTACTGAAAAATGCTGAAAAAATCGATTTTCTTGCTTTCTGGGCACTGGACTCGTTGAGTCCACTGATGAAATCGCCAAGTCCATGAAGAAAATTATCCTACTCGTTGAGTAGGTTCATACACTCGATGAGTAGGAGCCCCAGACAACATATTTTCGAGTTTTTTGGCTGGAATTGGACTAGGAACATTACCCTAAGATGTTTTTGGACTTATAAACTTGTTTTTGATGTGGTAATATTCATGCTAATCCAATTCAAAAGATAATTGTCAATAGATTCATGTTTTGTATTAGTTTAAAAGTTATGCTAATTACATGAAAAAGTTTGATGTGTATTATCTTTGTTCATATGAGTTGCTTAGATTAATAGATAAGTTAATTAATTATGTGTTTTTAATACATTTTAATCTAAGAGATGATTCTAAAATTTGTTTGTGAAACTTGTCCTCAAGTTACATGAAAGGTCACATTTAAGTTCCTTAAAACTCATAAAAGTTGGCAAAGGTTACAAAAAAATGAAGAGTCTTGTCCTCATTAAATGGTTTTATGACTCCATAACTTGTCCTCAAGTTATGGAGGTTCAAGAGTCACTTCATTAAATCATTAAAATGTGTAACCTTAATTAGTTCCATAAGTTACAAAAGAAGAAAAGTTACATTCTTTAATAGTTTAAAGTATTCCATAACTTGTCCTCAAGTTATGGAACTTGAAGAGTTTTTAATTAAAACTACTTTAAACTCATAAGTTATGGAATTAATTAGTTTTGAATAGTTTCAAAACTTGCCCTCAAGTTTTGGAATTTGAAAAGTTTTCACTTATGAGTACTTTAATTCCAAGTTAGCCCTTAGAATTTTAAAAGTTAAAATTCAACCCTTATACTTTATAATATTATAAGTTAATAATATTTATATATATGTATAAGAGTAAAGTCCGTCTTACCGTTAGTAGAACTCATTCACGAAGTCGGTCTATAAGGACTACAATTCTCCCTTCATTAAAAGTATTAATGATAAATACTAAGTAACTAAAATCTTATGAATACCCAGTCTTAGTTACTTAGGAAAATGTGAATAAGGTGCTAATCCATGAAATTACACTTTGCACTTTGTTTAAGCCGTTAGTGGAGCGTGTGTGGTTAACCGGCACACTAACCTGGACTTAACAAGGTAGGCAAAGGGTAACTTAATATTTATCATAGTATCGGTGGAGCGTGTGTGGTTAACCGACACATTGATTAAGGGGTAAATATTAAGGGTACCAAGTATATTTGCATGGTTACTTCACACCTTGTTTTGTGATCCTCGGCATCCCAACCACAAAACCTGAAGGGCGCACTCGAGATTGAAACATGCCATTGAAAAGTTCAATGAATCTTAAAAGAATCTAGGAGTTTCAAAACCAATTAAAACCTAATAATACATTTCGTTTATCTTGGTGGAAATTGGTGAATTGTCATTCACCTACCTTCAAAATATTTTATAGCTTGGATTACGGCATCCCTCTTCCAAGTTATAAAATAGTTTGTTGGGTCCTAGCCTTAATATTTCATATTGGGTGTTATATTAAGGACTTTAGATCAACTAAACTTGAATATCTCCCAAAAGATGTCTAGTTCAGACATCTATGATCTTCCCAAATCTCTTGGAACTTCACTTCCTCCACCTCGTCCAATTATTCTCCCTATCCCACAAGTTCAAGGTCACTCAAGCCCTATTGGCAAGGCAAGGTCTAGGTGTGCTCACATCTTGGAGATGATGTCACATATTGACAAGTCGGGAGAGTTGGGTGTCATGGTCTTGAGAAAGTTGGATGTCCAATCACTTTCTAAGTCACATAGTGAGTTTCGTTGGGACTCCTATGAAACAGAATATGACAAGACCCTTAATGATCTTATCTAGTTGCTTAGTGCTACTGAATCAGCAATGATTTGGTGGGCTAGTAAAGCAAATTTGCTAAGATCAACTTCCAAAAACTTTATGGACATTGACAATGATGACACTGGAAATCCAGAAAAAGCATTTTCTTCCCAATGGAAAGGGTTCGGCCATAGTCAACTCGGTTGACCAAATGGTAACGAGAAATGCTAAGTTTGTGATAGTCATGTGTACCATTACCAAAGGGTCCATATGTTTATATTGCCAAAGGAATGGACATCGATTGCGAAGCTGCCAAATTTTTACCTAAGGATGTTAAAATCAATGAGTTTGACTCTACTTCAGGTAAAGTCCATTATCTAACTCTGTTAAGTTTCTATTCTGAGATTCTTGTTACATGATGTGATTGGGTCACATGTTGATGTTGTACGAATCAAAGAAAAGTGAAGAAACTTACAGAAAGAGTATGCTGAATCTGATCGCATAGATGGATTTCTATCACATAGTTTGAGGATCGGATTCTTGAGCTACTTCTTAGGAGTTATGATATATTTCTTAGGAATAGATAACAACAAAGTTTTCATGTGTTTTGAACTGTAAGGATAGTTTTTCCGCAAATTTTTTAAAATAAAAAGAAAAACATTTTGATTTTATTTATTTTAAAATATCCTTACAATGGCATTTGTGAAAAAAAATTGTTGCTTATATGATTCCATTAATAGCAAGAGTGGAAATATGAATTTGATTCTTTCATTTGTGGTAGTGTCTAAATTTACCAAATAAGGAAAGTTTCTCTTCACCCAACTTTCAATTGGACCGAAACTTGGAATCATGCAAGTTGTATAGCATGACGAATGAAAACTTTCAAGCATTGGAAAATTAAGACTAATTACTTGTTCACATGGATGTGTGGGTCAAGTAAAGGACTAATGGATCGGGTACACATTCTTGTGCACTGGTCAGAGTCCACCACAAAAGATCGATAAGACTATTCATCATAATTTACTAAGGTTTAGTAAATATGGTTATACTTACAAGCTTAAGTATAAGTTCTGAAACATTGGAAAAGATCCAATGTGTGGCAGAGCGAATAAGAAGAATCAAATTAGGCAGAAGGATAAAAGTTTCTCAAATCTGAAAAGATGGGAGAGTACTTTAGTATCAGTTTTTGTGATCATCTTAATGATTTAGAAACCATATCACAATTAGTTCTCTAAGGAAATCTTAGTGCATTCTTATGACTAAGAAGAGGAATCTTGAATTGTTGGAATGGTTAAATCAAGAAGATGAGTCATACTTCGTTCCAATACAAGTCTTAGAGTCATACTCCAAGACTGTAAGTTGAGTGACATATCTTAAAGAAAGGTTTAAAACACTTGTCAAATGTAACAGTAAAAGTATCTTACTCTTGTACATTTGAAATTGGTAGTTGTGATGTTTTGGATAAAACAAAGATCAACTTAGGCCAATTGTGTGAAGTGTTTGTCTTGGTAAAGAATCTGCACTATCTCTTGAATATTTGACAAGATAGTCTTGTATGTCAAGAGGATAGTGGGAGTCTTAAAGATCCTGAAAGGATAATCAAGAATAAAAACCTGTAAGTTTATCACTAGCACACAACTTGAGGTTTATAACCTATGGTGTTGACATATTCTGTGCTCATTCCAGTTAAAGTTGGCTTTGCATATGAGTTCTTGGAGTTCTCAATTGGTTGCATAACAACTTGGAAGCAATGGCAGGCCCTTGAGCTGCCAGATGGCAAGAAATTAAGATTGAGTTCAGTCCATATGAGCTTGGATTTGTCATTATCCTTGTCTTGTGACTATGGTTTTGACAATTCACATGGATAAGAACACATACACCATTAAATCTAAGTGTCATAAGGTTTCTCTTCGATTCATGAAAATGATGGTGAGGAAACACTTTCACTAAGTAGATTTTAGCTAGATAGCAATTGTGATATTTGCATTCTCAAAGTCGTTAGTGGAGCGTGTGTGGTTAACAGACACACTAACATGGACTTGTGAGAAGTGAAAAAAGTCTAAACAATCGAGACTATGATTACGACATCCCTTTTCATAGTTCTTAAAACTGTTTAGACACACCTGTGAGCTATCTAAGATAAGGTGTGTGATATTGATAAAGTTTTATCAAAGCAATCTAGTATTAGAAATCTGAACTTTGGTAAGAAAGTCAATAAAGTTTGATAATTATGAGTACATGTCAAAGCTAGTGGGAGCCTAAGTGTTATGCTAATAATCATCATGTTAGTGGGAGCGAATGTTAATTATGATAAAGGTTGCAAGTTAGCAATGTTAATTATAGAAAACAAAAGGTTTCAATTGGGAAAAAGTTGTTTTGCTATAATTAAGGAAGAGGAAATTATACTTCATCTCAAATCTATAAGCTTAGATTGTGAGATTTTAATCAAATTTAGTCAAGTATATATATATATGAATGATATGTTGGAATGACTCAACATAAGAAAATTCTATATATGGGTCCATTATTTGCGTTCTAAAATTCAATTATGATTACGACATCCCTTCTCATAATCTGAATTATGAGAACTTGGCAAATTGAAATGGAAATATTATAGCAAAAGACTGGTTTAGTCTTTATTTGAGACATCATGAATCGTGTCCCATATGCTTCGGATATAGGATCGATTACATGTGCTATATTTGTCCTTTCTAAAATTTTCCAAATGCATGGGGCATTAAGAAGGGAAAAGGTCTAGAACTGGATATGACTAAAAGGATTAAGCAATTGTCAAGGACAATCTAAGGTTTTACCGAGGATTGGTTGCTCAAGGACAGTTGGAAGTATAATGTTAACTTTGGAAGGACCATATTGACCTAATCTGAAAAGAGGCAATTCTTTTTCAGAAGGGGTAGTCAAAATGGGAATATGGAGTTGTCTCCATAGGTGGAAGTTATCTGTGTAAGATTAGGAAACGTAATGCAATAAGAATGTTCAAAGGAAATGAACTTTGAATATAAGACTTCGGTTCCATGGAGTTGATCTCCATTGGAATACTATGTAATGTTTGTTGACAAGTCTTTGTGACTTTGTGCATAATCGTTACAAGAGGACCAATGCAAATAAGTTTAGAATCGAACAGATTTCGGTAAAAGGCATGAATTTGGAATTCTTGTATTGCCATAAGGACTTGGGAGTGTGAAATTAGAATCATGGTTCAATTGGTTATTTCACAAAGTAAAGATCATAGACAAACTTGGTGTGCATACTTGGAGTATGGCATAACTAATGTTTAGACAAACATAGAGTGCATACTTGGTGTATGACAAAGCTATTGTTTAGAAAAACATAGTGTACATGCTTGTAGCATGGGGAAACTATTGTTTTAATTCAAGTATAAAGTTGATAGTTTGAAACAGAATGCAACGAATGATGTGTAATCAATATAGTGATAAATAAAAGGTGTTTTATTTATATTCATAAGTTCTGATACCATATTAGATTCACTTATTCTTGTGTTTCACTTTGCATGTTTTGACTTCCAGAATAACTAGGTCGTTTTTCATGAATGACTAAGTTATTCAAACTATCCACAGTCGTTCATGTGTTGGAAGTAGATATGAATCAAGACTATCATGAGTTGGGCTTGTAGAGGTCTAAGATGTTGGACAAGGTGGTGCTACAACACTCATGAGTGCTCATAAGTTATGAGTATTGGATTCAACCCGCGCTCATTGGAATCACTTCATGGATTTTATCACGAGTGATCATTGAACGATAATATCTTATATTCTTCAAAACTAGATGTAACACCCCAAGTTCAGAAGTGCAAGTTCAGGGTTCTTAGTGTAAATAAGGAAGGTCGGCTCGGCAAATCGATGGATGAACTCGGCGAGTCTAGTCGCGGTTCTAGTCACGTGTTAAGTGACCAACTCGGCGAGTCGGCAGCTGGACTCGGCGAGTTGGTGATGAAGGGAGAAAAACCCTAATCCAGGATTGTGCCCTATATAAAGCACATTATAACCCACCTTCAGCCTCTTTGCTACCCATTTGAGATCCAAAAACCCTCATCTCGTGTGTGTGACTCCATTGATGAAGAATTAGAGCTTAGAAGAGAATTTTGGTGTAAGAAGCTTGGGGATTTGGAGGCCATCATCAAGGGGCTTGAGTAGATATGGAATCTACTTCTGTTTGGGCATATTTCAGGGGTAAGGAACCTCCTCCTTAAGCTATTTCATTATTGATTCATGAATGGTGATTGATTTGGGATTCATTAGCTTGTTTGGGAGCTATCTCGAGTTTGAGGCTTAGATCTGAAGTTGCTACTTTAGATCTAGACTTTTGATGGCCCAAAAGGTCATAAAGTTTCTGTCTAAGAGTCATTGGTGAAGCCTTTTGTCTTAAACCCTAGCCCTAGAAGTGTTTTGGGCTTATATCTCCTTGCTTTCACGTAAAGTTTGCAACTTTATGTGAGGGTTAGGCTGTAGAAGAGTGGATCTATGGATTGGAGTCCCTACATGGCTTGAAAAGCATCTGTTTGGAATGAGAACTAAAGAGACTCGGCAAGTCACATGGGTGTGCTCGACGAGTTTTATGAATATGTGCATAGACTCGGCGATTCTGTTCTTGGACTCGGCGAGTCTGGTCGTGGAACCCTAGCCTTCTCTGGTTAAGCCGTGTCTCGGTGAGTTGAGGGACAACTTGGTGAGTTGAGCAGGATGGAACTGAAGATTATTGGGCTCAACGAGTCTTGGGGTGACCCGGCGAGTTGAGTCGTGATTTGGAGTTTCTGAGTATAGGGACTCGATGAGTCAACGCGTTGACTCGGTGAGTAGGGTCAACCAGGAAGGATGACTTTGACTGAGGACTTTGACGTTGACCAAGGGTTGACCAGTTGACTTCCATGGGTATTATGGTAATTATGGGTATTTATTGGATTTGGTTATTTGGTAATGTTCAGTGGTGGATTTCGTGTTAGTGGTCGGAGCAGCGTGATCTTATTCTTCAGTCGACGGTTGCAGGTGAGTTATCCTAACTATATCAACAGGGTTTAAGGCACCAAGGCCGACCCTTTATCAGATTGAAATCCGAGTATCTGTTTGATATGTTATTGCTTGCTATGTCTGTATCCTGGTTATTAGGATGGTGTATGTTAGAGACATGGTTAAGGTCGATATCCTGGTATATAGGATGATGCTATGTTAGTGACCGGTTAGGTCGGTATCCTGGTTAGGATGTTGCTATGATATGTGATCTGCTAGATCGGTTTGATTAGATGTGAATTGTTATATGATTATATGTTTATGTGCACATGGTTGTTTGGACTGGGGTTGGGTTAAGGCGGGTCCTGCTTTGTGTTGTAGGCCAACATACCCAGGGCGGATCGGTTAGACCGAAGGCCCGACGAGTGGTCCGGATAGGCTGAAGGCCCCAAGAGGGCAGACCAGATATGCCGAGGCTTGGATAGTGGACCAGATAGACTGAAGGCCCGGTGCGGGCGGACCAGTCATACTGTAGACTCGAAGAGTGGACCAGGTGGACTGAAGGCCTGGTGCGGGCAGACCAGTCACACTGTAGACTCGGAGAGAGAGTGGACCGGGTGGACTGAAGGCCTGTTGCAGGCGGACCAGCCACACTCTAGTCTCAATATGCATGGCTTTTCTGTTTATGATATGATGTGATATGTGTATGGTATTGTGGTTGGTATTTTGGGGGGTAACTCACTAAGCTTTCGGGCTTACAGTTTCAGTGTATTGTTTCAGGTACTTCTGGAGATCGTGGCAAGGCGAAGGCGTGATCGTACCGCTCCTCAGTTTTATGTTGATGTTTCTGGGATACTCTGATAATAAATGAATTGAAAACCTTTTTGTAAATACTTAATGAATATGAGTAGCTTTTGGAAAAGTTTAAATTGGTTGAAATTTTATGGTCGTTACACTAGAGATATGAGTAGTTACTATAAATTGGTTGTACATTGATTGCACGAAAACTCATTGGTAACTAGATGTTATAAAACGTGCCTTTGTGTATGATTCAAAAAGTAGTAGAACAAACCATATGAGTCGAAGTTTATCCATTCCTTTTACCTTCGGGATAAAAACGATATATGTGGGCCCCTCGATGATTTAATGATGATACATGTGAGTGCTTGGCCAAGCCAGGACTGATTTGATTTGTTCAATCAGTCAGTCATCATGGATCGGAAATCGGGAAACAACAGATGGATAGAGAGAATGATTTATAATCCATGTCTCAGTCCATATGATATCTAGAATGGAGGAATATATGATCCCTTATTTAATGGACAAGTCATTGACAAAGGTTAGAGTTCACCGGCAAGGTCTGAGTTCGACAACGGCTTTTGAGAGCTACAATTGCCAGTTGGTTCTTGAAGTCATACGCAATAATAGTTTTAGACTTACCCAAGTGGGAGACTGTTGGATTACTGTCTAAGTCCATAACTATATTTGGTATGTACTTGACCCGACTCGGCATGGTCCATTTGGGTTGCATGGCATCATGCATTTGGATTGACTAAGATGAGAGAAATAACACTTAAAGTTTGGTAATATATTATAAGTTCTAATATATTAATAAGATTATTTAATTAGTATTGATCAAGAATTAATCTAGAATTAATTAAGTGATCAAAAGAAGACTAATTAAATATAAGGGTTGATTGTGTAAATCATCCATACTTGTATAGTGGGCTAAGACTCCATGGATTATCAAGTTGGGCTAAAACCCATAGGATGCTCCATGGTGTATTTGAACCCATGGATCCAAGGAAATGGAAAGCCATGACAATTAGGGTTTACCCTAATTGTGACACTATATAAAGATCATATTCTTGGAAAAAATCGGACACTATGTGTGATAGAAAGGGCTAGCCGATTTTATGAAGCGTTCCATTTCTCTCAAGTCATTCCATGTGCATTTGGTGTTGTGTGAACCATTTGAGGTGTCACACTTGGGGAACTAGGCTCTCGAGCATCATGGAGTCAAGCTAGATCAACAAGGTATGTATTCTATCCTTTTATTACTCAAGTATCTAAGAGATTGTATGCTAGATAGGGTAATACCTTGGAATATTCATATTTGCATGTATAATAGAGAAAACATAGATCCAAGATATTTAGGGTTGCATGTACACTTAGGAGTGTTAGAATGCTCATAACCCAACAAACAGAACTCTCCAAGATTGAGAGGTTCGCTAATGGACTGCCTGCAGACTTTGGCCCGACAATCAAGATGGCAACCACTCTGAAAACAGTTGTTCGAGCACTAAGAATGGGGAGGCCCAACAGAAGGAAAATGGTCTAGAAAGGATAGAGGTTGGTGAAAAGAGGAAGTTCGATGGACCTTCGGGGTCCAACAAGAAAAACAAGTTCTCGAAGTCTAGTTCGAGAGGAGGAGGAGGCGAAGCGAAATGGTGCGACAAATATAAGAAGAAGCATGACGGAAAATGTGAAGTAGTGGCCACATGCTTCAAATGTGGAAAGCCAGGGAATTTTACCAACGAATGCACCCTCACCAAGAAAGTTTGATATGGTTGTGGTGAGCAGGGTCACATCTCAAGGGATTGTCTGAAGAAGAAGGAGGCAGCTAGGCCCAATATTCCCCCAAAGTCGAAGGCGAAAGCCTTCCAGATGACACTGGAAGCTGCTAAAGATGAAGCTGATGTCGCTTCAGGTACCTTTCTCGTAAACAAATTGCCTGCCCAAATTTTATTTGATTCTGGAGCCAACTACTCCTTTATTTCGCATGAATTTGGTAGAAAACTAGTTTTGCCTGTCGATAGACTAGATAATGATTTATTAGTCGAAGTTGCCAGTGGCAAGTTTGTACCTGTTAGCCATCGTATGAAAAACATCTTAATTGACTTGAATGGGAATAAGTTTCACGAGGAATTATTGCATATCGAACTTAACGGTTTCGACATCGTGTTGAGAATGGATTGGCTTAGCGCCAATGATGCTGAAATACTATGCAAGAAGAAGATTGTAAAGGTAAACCCGCCAGGGAAAGAGTCATTTATGGTGTATGGGGACAAACGCAGAGTAAATTTATAACACCCGAAATTAGAAAGGTCAAGAAAGGAAAGGAAAAACCCTAAGTTAAACCAAGGAGGAACTCGGCGAGTCGGAGCGGGATCCGGGTGTAAAGTAAGTGAACGACTCGGCGAGTCGGCAAGTGGACTCGACGAGTCTGGTCTGGGTTGGGAAACCCTAGTTTCGGGACTTGGTACCATATTTAAGCATCTTATTCTCTTCCTTAGGGCTCATTTGCGACCCCTATAGTCCAGAACCAGAAACCCTAAGCCTCCATTGTTGCTCATTCAAGCTTTCTTGCCATTTTGGGTGATTTGAAGGAAGAAGGAAGAAGGCACCCATTGGGGATTCAAGGATTGGCAGTAGATCCAGAGTTTGTGAGGTCTTCCAGAACATTTGAAGGTAATGAGTCGCTACCTTCCCTCTTTTGCATATAGATCAACCTTTATCATGAGATTCGGGGCTTTTAGGACAAGTTTATGAACCATTTCGAGTTAGAAGCCCAGATCTGAAGTTGCTACTTCAGATCTATGTGTATCTTGGGCTGGAGAATCATAAATCATCAGTCTATGGGTTGAATGTTGAGCCTTTTTGTCTCAAACCCTAGTTTATAGTGTTTTAAGCCTAGATCTCCTTAGCTACATGTAAAGTTTGCCACTTTACGTGAGGAATAGGCTTGGGAAGGGTAGATCTACAGTTTGGAGTCCATGCATGACTCAAAAGTCCTATGCATGTATGTAGATCTGAATAGACTCGGCGAGTCCTTTGAGTGGACTCGACGAGTAGCATGAAGATGAGGAGGAACTCGACGAGTGGGATGAACAACTCGTCGAGTCGGATGAAGTTGGGCATGAACTCGGCGAGTTGGAAGAACAACTCGACGAGTTGGTTGAAGATTGCCTTGGACTCGGCGAGTCTGTTCGTGGACTCGGCGAGTCAGGTCGCGAAACCCCAAACCCTTCGAGTTGAGACTAGAATCAGTGAATCGGGTGGAGACTCAACGAGTTGGTCAGGACAGGACTCGGAAATCGTTGGACTCGGCGAGTCATGGACTGACTCGGCGAGTCGAGTCGCGAATAGAAGGACCCTGAGCATATGAACTCTGCGAGTCAGTAGGTGGACTCGGCGAGTAGGGTTGACCTGGAAGGTTGACTTTGACCAGAGTTGACTTAGTTGACTTTTAGAGGACTGTCAGACTAAGTGTCATATTGATATTGGTAGCTCGGAGAGCTGGAGGAGCAGCGGCTCAGGGGATTGTCGATTAGCAGCCAGAGGATTATTGGCAGAGCTCAGCAGTTCAGGTGAGTTTCCTTCCAGTATGAACGGGTCTAAGGCCACAATGCCGGCCCGTTTAGCTAGCAGTAGTTTCCGGATTTTGATCTGATGCAGTAGTTAGTATGTTTGATGCCTTCGTGGCTCAGACATGATTTATGTGTTATGTGTTCCGGGCTACGGCCCGATGCAGTATGCAGTATATGTGTGTTCATGCTAGTTGATATGTTTATGTTATGTGATGTTCAGTTAGTTCTGTACTTTGGTCCGATGTAGGGGGCAAGGCCCCAGTTAGTCCGGACTTCGGTTCGATGCAGGGGACAAGGTCCCAGTCAGTTAGTCCGGACTTCGGTCCGATGCAGGGGACAAGGTCCCAGTCAGTTTCCGGACTTCGGTCCGATGCAGGGGGCAAGGCCCCAGTTAGTCCGGACTTCGGTCCGATGCAGGGGACAAGGTCCCAGTCAGTTAGTCCGGACTTCAGTCCGATGCAGGGGACAAGGTCCCAGTCAGTTTCCGGACTTCGGTCCGATGCAGGGGGCTAGGCCCAAGTTAGTCTGGACTTTGGTCCGATGCAGTGGGCAAGGCCCAGTATGTGATTTATATGTTATTTTATGGTATGTGGTAGATTGGGGGAGCTCACTAAGCTTCGTGCTTATGGTTTTCAGTTTTGGTTTCAGGTACTCAGTTTTCAAAAGAGGAGCTCAGGAAGATTGGAGTGCACACACCATAGTCAGTTAGCCTGGGAATGTTTGACTCTGATAATGAGATTATGTTTTGAATTTAATACTCGAAAGTTATATTATGACTTATGATACGTTTTTATAAAGCTGGTTTTAGTAATGTTTTAAAAAGAAATTTTTAGTCAGGATTTTTGGGTCGTTACAAGTTGGTATCAGAGCCTTGGTTTGAGGGATTCGGACATACCCTCAGGCGTGTCTGAACTCAAACTAAGGGATTGGTATAAAGGTTTTCAAAAGGAAAAGACAGTTTTGAAAAAAGAGTTTGAGAAAAGAAAAGAGTTTTAGAAAAAGCAAAAAGAATATTTAGAAAGTAAATAACTTGAAAAGAGAAAAAGGGTGTGGTGCATGCAATCAACCGAGCTCAAGTAAGTACCCCCAAATTACCCATACAAGTTATGTTATGATTATCAGTATCAGTATCAGTTTCAGTATCAGCTTCAGTTTCAGTTTCAGTCTTAGTTTCAGCTTCAGTTTCAGTAGAACAGCATGCTAGAATAGGACTAAGGATCTAGGATGATGCCTTATGTGCCTGCTTTATGTGTTTCAGCTTGATAAGAATTTCATGCTAGTGATGAGTAGACAGTAGTAGGATAGTCTGTGTAGGTTATGCCTGATAGTATGAGCTTAGCATTGTATGCTAGTACAGTTTCTTGTTATGAGAATAGTTTTGCCTGAGTATGTTTCCTTTATCCGAATGTTGCTTGCTTTGTGCTTTGTGGGACTCTGAGTGATGGGAGTTAGCCATTAGGTGAATATGTCACATCACATGTGAGCAGGGTTGAATAATCTCAGAGTGCTGGATTTGGCCCTATTACGCAGCTCTCGTTTGAGTCTAACCGTTGTAGGGACGAGACTTTTACTCGAAGGATTATCCGAGCCTCATTGCATGTGATGGTATTTAGGTGGTGGCTAATTGGCATTACAAGGAGGCCTTCAGCAGCTGAGGATTGGTTTGGGTGGAGTCAGAGGTTCCCTAGGGCAAGCCTAGGATGTGAGTAGCAGAGATCAGTAGTAGAGAAAAGGGGACTTGGTGGAGTTGAGGTAACTCTTGAGGAAAGTACGGATAGATGTGGAAGGTAGTATGGGCCCGTACTACTGAAAGCAGAGGATCCGTACTCGATTCAAGAGGGGCCAAGGCAAAACCAGAGAACTAGTAGAGTGTGTGAGAGATCCCTCAGCAGTAGTGTGTAAATTGATCAGGAATTGTTATATTTTCAGCATGGTGACGTTGCGCGAGATATCAGTTGGCAGTTCAGGTGTCGGGGAGGGATCTGGCTCAGGCTCTAGAGCCGGGCAGCTTGAGGATTAGATGAGGGATTTCATTTCCGCAGAGATCATGCGCAACATCATTAATCAGACTCCAGTGATTTTCGGTTCGGTTAGAGAGGCCATTGTGGAGCTCATAGACAGTCATCTTGAGGCCTTTAAGGCCGGGATAGTTTCAGGACAGATTGGGGCTCGTCTAGACCCCGATTCTTATGGAGTTTAGGGATCCATCGGGAAAGGGGATCCTATTTCTAGTTTTTTCCATCAAGGGACAGGAGTGAGTGGGGCACCCTGTCTCCAAGAGAGACCTTTGCATGATTGGATAGTTGAGGAGGTTACCCGAGCCATTCGCGAGGATCTGCCCGACATGGTTGTGAGGATCACTGATAGGTTGATTGTAAAGCTCCAGGATCAGACAGCTGTTGTTCAGTCGACGGGCGGTGTCAATAAGGTAACGCGGGAGCGAGAGACGGGCAGGGAATCAGAAAGGAAGAGGAAAACAGATGAAACTCAGGGAGCCGCAGGTTCGGGCAAGAGACCCAAGGGGTCGGATTTGAGGACGAGGAACTATCAGAGCCGCAGTCGATGCGAGAAGTGTGGTAGGACGCACATGGGTGCATGCAGGCGTAGAAGTGGTGGTGATGCTGTATGTTTCAAGTGCGGCCAGATTGGCCATTTTAGCAGAGATTGTACTGTTACCATCGCCCATGGACGTGATCCGATATGTTTCCATTGCAGGCAGGGGGGCCACAAGAAGGCCCACTGTCCGAGTTTGTATTTAGCAGGGCAGGTGCCAGCTCCTGCCCCTGGGACTTCGAGAGCCACCAACGGACATCAGGGCCGGGCAAGGGCGCCCATGGCTCGGAGCCGAGTTTTCCGGTTGATTTCAGCAAGGATTCGAGCAGCGCTGAGTGATGGAGAGTTTTATGCCATCTGCATACCTTGGAATTAGAATGGTGAATTGGAGGTCGTCCCCTCTAGATCAGGTTACTTTGGATACAGTGACTGTAGCATGTATGTGTAATAATCAGTAATGCCTCACTATTTTCGAAAAGTATCATTCGGGATTGGTCAGTTAAATCCTTAGTAGTGACAATTTAGAGCTTCTAGTGAGGTAGCCAGCGGGCAGTAAAGAAGTGGGTTGGGGATGTGCACCCCAAACGTAGGTTCTCAGGATGCAGTCCCTAAAGCAAATATGGTTAAGGATTGAAGGGTGCTCAGTTAGATAGCAAGAATGGTTCGGATCTGGAAAAAGTCAGTTGGAGCGCTGACAAAGGTAAACGTTGGCGGACATCATACCGCCCTTTTAATGGAAGGAAGGTTGGGGAATCCTTTCGACCAGTGAGCAGTAAGGAGTTAGCCGGATCCAAGTGGGGGAGAACCCTCCGAGTATACAAGGGTAAGAGCACGCAGTTCCAGAATGAGTACACGAACTCTGAGAAGAAAAAATAGTAGTGCAACAATTGATGGATTGAGGAGTTCAGAGTTGGGAGTTTGAGGAACTTCCCAACAATGAGTTCATGTGATTGAAATGGTTAGTAACTGGTTGAGAATCCAGGATTGGAGGATCGCCTGTAGGACTCTAGTGAGTCGGAATGAGGATCCTGAGGGCGGTTAGCAAGAGATGCTTTCGTATTAGTAGCCAGTGACAGAGTCAGCATGCAGGGTTGTGAAGATTCAGGAGTTGGGAGTTTGGAAACTTCCCAACAACAGCTTCTTGTATCCGGATTAGTAGACGGTTGGTTTGGGAACCAAGCCGAAGACTTCCTCGATGAAACGCAAAGTATATCAAGGATATAAGATGTCGAGGTTGATGCAGTATTCGATGACTGAGGGCTAGTTTTAAGAAATCAGGATGAGGAATCACTAGCAGGACTAGGGATAGTCAGAATGTCCTCGGAATAGTAGTAGAGTGTTGTAAGTCTGCGGGGGTAGCCGTAGCATTCACTAGCAGTTAGATAGTAGTAGAGTGTTGTAAGTCTGCAGGGGTAGCCGTAGCATTCACTAGCAGTTAGATAGCAGTAGAGTGTTGTAAGTCTGCGGGGAGCCGTAGCATTCGCTAGCAGTTAGATAGTAGTAGAGTGTTGTAAGTCTGCGGGGGTAGCCGTAGCATTCACTAGCAGTTAGATGATAGTAGAGTGTTGTAAGTCTGCGGGGGTAGCCGTAGCATTCACTAGCAGTTAGATAGTAGTAGAGTGTTGTAAGTCTGCGGGGGTAGTCGTAGCATTCACTAGCAGCCAGATAGTATTAGAGAGTTGTAAGTCCGCGGATGTAGCCGTGACCTTTATCAAGTTGGTAGGCAGCATGAGCGCGTTGTTGGGCGGGGGGGGGGGGGGAAGTAGTAGTACCCACCCGTTCGGGTGCAGTAGTCAGGATATGGGAATCCACGGGTTAGATTTTGGATTTCCCAAATGGTTCATTTATGGTTAAGTCGGCGATTTTTCAGTAGATCGTCACCTCAGTTATGAGATCAGAGTAGCAGTGGACCGTTGGGGTTCGGGTATGTTAAGGGCTACCGTCAGTCTGGGAGCCATCATGTTGTTAGTCGTGGAATTGATGATGTCAAGATGTGACGTTTGGACCTGATCGGTGGATCGGAAGGTTGTTAGAGCCACAGTGACAGGATAACTAGTGGAAACTAGTTCCAGAGAAGGATTTCGTTCAGAAGTCGTGGGAGCGACTAAGTGAGGAGTCCTTTGACTCCACAGTTGAGTTGGAACTCGGTGTTGCAAATAACCGACGAATGATTGGAGACCAGGAAGGTCTCGAGATATTTGGGAAGCAGCCATATGGCAATTCAGTGTTTCAGGAAGTTCAGTGTTTCAGGCAGTTCAGTGTTTCAGTCAGTTCAGTGTATCAGGCAGTTAAGTGTTTCGGGCAGTTCAGTGTTTCGGATAGTTGCAGTGTGATGGTCAGTATTAGTATGTGTGTTGGAATGCAAGTGCTGACGGTATAGTTGGTTGATTTGGAAATGGCAAGTCCCTCTCAGCAGGATCAGTTGAGCCTTCTACCAAGTATAAGTGATCTGTAAGGATAGCTAGGCAGGTAGCTTTTCTTTCAGGATGGAAGGCTCGAGTTAGTAGGAGTTGAGTAATCAGATGGGAGATAAGCAAGCTGGTTCCAGCAGCATCGTTTCAGTATGAGCGGCAGAGTGGATAGAACAGTTATATATAATCGAAGTATCTTCAGAAGTCGCTAGAAGCAACTAGTAGGTTGCGATGGGGTGTAGGGACCGGTGGGAGTCCGGTAACTCAGATATCGGCAGATTAGTTGGACCAGGGTGGTCTCAGTGCATTCGGTAGGCGGATGAGGGGTAACAAAATTTTCAGTCGGAGGAAGTAACGTTAAGGAAATTATGGAAAAGAGAAGAATTCAGTATGTACCAACAGTAGTGACCAGCACTGTGAGTGGCTGGAGTGATGGACAAAAGGGTTAAAGACACCAGGCAGGGTGTTGAGGCGGATTGCAGATCAGTTGATCATAGAGAACTTCGAGGACGAAGTTTAGTTTAAGTGGGGGAGAGTTGTAACACCCGAAATCAGAAAGGTCAAGAAAGGAAAGGAAAAACCCTAAGTTAAAGAGGGTTGACTCGTCGATTCCATGGAGGAACTCGGCGAGTCGGAGCGGGATCCAGGTGTAAAGTAAGTGACCGACTCCGCGAGTTGGCAAGTGGACTCGGCGAGTCTGGTCTGGGTTGGGAAACCCTAGTTTCAGGACTTGGTACCCTATTTAAGCATCTTATTCTCTTCCTTAGGGCTCATTTGCGGCCCCTATAGTCCAGAACCAGAAACCCTAAGCCTCCATTGTTGCTCATTCAAGCTTTCTTGCCATTTTGGGTGATTTGAAGGAAGAAGGAAGAAGGCACCCATTGGGGATTCAAGGATTGGCAGTAGATCCAGAGTTTGTGAGGTCTTCCAGAACATTTGAAGGTAATGAGTCGCTACCTTCCCTCTTTTGCATATAGATCAACCTTTATCATGAGATTTGGGGCTTTTAGGACAAGTTTATGAACCATTTCGAGTTAGAAGCCCAAATCTGAAGTTGCTACTTCAGATCTATGTGTATCTTGGGCTGGAGAATCATAAATCATCAGTCTATGGGTTGAATGTTGAGCCTTTTTGTCTCAAACCCTAGTTTATAGTGTTTTAAGCCTAGATCTCCTTAGCTACATGTAAAGTTTGCCACTTTACGTGAGGAATAGGCTTGGGAAGGGTAGATCTACAGTTTGGAGTCCATGCATGACTCAAAAGTCCTATGCATGTATGTAGATCTGAATAGAATCGGCGAGTCCTTTGAGTGGACTCGACGAGTAGCATGAAGATGAGGAGGAACTTGACGAGTGGGATGAACAACTCGTCGAGTCGGATGAAGTTGGGCATGAACTCGGCGAGTTGGAAGAACAACTCGACGAGTTGGTTGAAGATTGCCTTGGACTCGGCGAGTCTGTTCGTGGACTCGGCGAGTCAGGTCGCGAAACCCCAAACCCTTCGAGTTGAGACTAGAATCAGTGAGTCGGGTGGAGACTCAACGAGTTGGTCAGGACAGGACTCAGAAATCGTTGGACTCGGCGATTCATGGACTGACTCGGCGAGTCGAGTCGCGAATAGAAGGACCCTGAGCATATGAACTCGATGAGTCAGTAGGTGGACTCGGCGAGTAGGGTTGACCTGGAAGGTTGACTTTGACCAGAGTTGACTTAGTTGACTTTTAGAGGACTGTCAGACTAAGTGTCATATTGATATTGGTAGCTCGGAGAGCTGGAGGAGCAGTGGCTCAGGGGATTGTCGATTAGCAGCCAGAGGATTATTGGCAGAGCTCAGCAGTTCAGGTGAGTTTCCTTCCAGTATGAACGGGTCTAAGGCCACAATGTCGGCCCGTTTAGCTAGCAGTAGTTTCCGGATTTTGATCCGATGCAGTAGTTAGTATGTTTGATGCCTTCGTGGCTCAGACAGGATTTATGTGTTATGTGTTCCAGGCTACGGCCCGATGCAGTATGCAGTATATGTGTGTTCATGCTAGTTGATATGTTTATGTTATGTGATGTTCAGTTAGTTCTGGACTTTGGTCCGATGTAGGGGGCAAGGCCCCAGTTAGTCCGTACTTCGGTCCGATGCAGGGGACAAGGTCCCAGTCAGTTAGTCCGGACTTCAGTTCGATGCAGGGGACAAGGTCCCAGTCAGTTTCCGGACTTCGGTCCGATGCAGGGGGCTAGGCCCAAGTTAGTCTGGACTTCGGTCTGATGCAGTGGGCAAGGCCCAGTATGTGCTTTATATGTTATTATATGGTATGTGGTAGATTGGGGGAGCTCACTAAGTTTCGTGCTTATGGTTTTCAGTTTTGGTTTCAGGTACTCAGTTTTCAAAAGAGGAGCTCGGGAAGATTGCAGTGCACACACCATAGTCAGTTAGCCTGGGAATGTTTGACTCTGATAATGAGATTATGTTTTGAATTTAATACTCGAAAGTTATGTTATGACTTATGATACATTTTTATAAAGCTGGTTTTAGTAATGTTTTAAAAAGAAATTTTTAGTCAGGATTTTTGGGTCGTTACAAAATTCTGGAATCATTTCTCTAATGAAAGACAGAAAGTGTTTGGCCAAAGGATGTACCTCATATTTGACATTTGTGATAGATGCAAAGAAGGAGAAAAAGAGATGCAGAGCATTCCTGTCGTGTGTGATTATCCGGAATTATTTCCCGAAGATATTCCTAGATTACCACCTGATAGACAAGTGGAGTTTAGAATAGACTTGTTACCCAGAATGACGCCGATAGCAAAAGCACCTTATCGATTAGCACCGACGGAGATGAAGGAGCTGATGATGCAACTTCTGGAGTTATTGGACAAAGGTTTCATTAGACCTAGTTCATCACCCTGGGGAGCTCCAGTGTTATTCGTGAAGAAGAAAGATGGAAGTATGAGAATGTGCATCGCTTACAGAGAACTGAACAAGGAAACAATAAATAATAGATATCCATTGCCGAGGATTGATGACCTGTCTGATCAACTACAATGTTCAAGTTATTTTTCAGAGATCGAACCGAGGTCAGGATATCATCAGCTAAAAGTAAGAGTGCATGATATAGAGAAGACTGCATTCAGAACATGATATAGACACTACAAGTTTTTGGTTATGTCGTTTGGACTAACCAATGCTCCAGCAGCATTCATGGATTTAATAAACAAAGTTTGTAATCCGTTCCTTGATAAATCTGTGATAATGTTCATAGATGAAATTTTGATTTATTCGAAAAGCCAAGAGGAGCATGGCAGACACTTGCGAGAAGTGTTTGAAGTCTTGAAGAAGGAGATGTTGCATGCTAAGTTCTCCAAATGTGATTTTTGGATTCGAGAAGTCCAATTCTTGGGTCACGTGGTCAACCAAGAAGGGATAATGGTTGATCCAACAAAGATTGAAGCTGTAATGAAGTGGGAACAACCGAAAAGTCTCACGGAGATCCGAAGCTTTTTAGGATTAGCCGGATATTACCGAAGGTTTATCCAAGGCTTTTCTTCGATCGTTACTCCATTAACAGCTTTGAGCCACAAAGGAGTTACTTATGCTTGGAGTGATAAGCATAAAGAAGCATTCGAGAAGCTAAAGAAGAGATTATGTGAAGCACCGATTCTTTCTCTACCCGATAGGGTTGAAGACTTCGTTGTTTATAGCGATGTGTCTGGGATTGGGTTGGGTTGTGTTTTGACCCAAAGAGAAATGGTGATGGCATATGCGTCTCGACAGCTGAAAGAGCATGAAAGGAACTACTCACTCATGATTTGGAGTTGGCAGCGATAGTTTTCGCTTTGAAATTATGGAGGCATTACCTCTATGACATGAAGTGCAAACTTTTCACTGATCATAAGAGTCTTCAATATCTCTTTAATCAGAAAGAATTGACTATGAGACAATGATGCTGGCTAGAGTTACTTAAGGACTACGACTGTGAGATACTTTACCACCCCGGTAGAGCAAATGTTGTTGTTGATGCTCTCAGTCTGAAATTCAATATTGAAAGAAAAAGTCCAAGAGCGTTGAGAATAGAAGTTGTCTCGACCATTGTGGAAAGTATAAAGAAAGCTCAAGAGGAAGCTTCTAAGAAGAATGACCGAAAGGAAGAATGTTTAGGCAAAGCATTGGTGTTCGGTATAAACAGTCATAAACTGAAGGTGTTCCAAGATCGGATTTGGATACCTAAGACAGGAGGATTCAGAGATCTTCTGATGGAAGAAGCTCACAAGACCATGTACTCGATTCATCCCAGTAGCACAAAAATGTATAGGGACCTGAAACCCTACTACCGGTGGCTGACGATGAAGCTTGATGTTGCGAAGTATGTGGCTGAGTGTGTGACTTGTGCGAGAGTTAAGACACAACATCAAAAACTGTATGGGAGTTTAGAGTCGTTACATGTGCCTATGGGTAAATGGGAGGACATTACAATGGATTACTAAACTACCCAGAACAAAGAATGGTCATAACATGATTTGGGTGGTCGTTGATCGCTTCACTAAGAGTGCGCATTTCATAGCAGCCAATGAGAAATGGTCTATGGATAAGCTTGAGAATTCTTACCTGAAGGAAATTGTGAGGCTCCATGGTGTTCCGTTAACGATTGTTTCAGATCGTGACAGCCGTTTCACCTCGCAATTTTGGAAAAGTCTACAAGAGGAATTGGGTACCAAGTTGTGTTTGTGTACAGCTTACCATCCACAGACTGATGGTCAGAGCGAACGGATGATACAAACACTTGAAGATATGCTGAGAGCATGTACCCTAGAACTCCAAGGTAATTAGGATGAACATTTACCTTTGGTAGAATTTTCCTACAATAATAGTTTCCACTCGAGCATAAAGATGGCACCTGATCAAGCGTTATACGGACATAAGTGTCGTACGCCGTCTTGTTGGCTTGAGGCTGGTTAAAAGCAGTTTATGGAACCAGAGATAGTCCATCAAATCGCTGAAAAGTTGAAAATAATTAGGGAGAGAATGTTAGCAGCTCAGGATCGTTAAAAGAGCTATGCTGACAACAAGCGAATACCGATGACTTTTGAAGTTGGAGATTCGGTTTTGCTTAAAGTCTCGCCATGGAAAGGACTTATAAGATTTGTTAAAAGGGGAAAGTGGAATCCAAGGTTTCTTGGACCATTTAAAGTTCTTCAAAGGATTGGGAACCAAGCTTACAAGCTCAAATTACCCGAAGAACTGAATGGAGTTCTTAAAACTTTCCATGTGTGCTATTTGAGGAAGTTCATGGGAGAAGTTCCCGATATGATTCCACTTTCGGAGTTGAGAATTGATGAGAACAAGAGGTTAATTGAAGAACCAGAGTCAATCGTTGACCAAAAGACTAAGAAGTTGTGATGCAAGATGGTCGAGTTAGTGCTTGTCTGTTGGAAACATACAAATGGGCTGAATCTCACCTGGGAGACAGAGAGTGACATGAATCATCCTAAGGTGGAGAGAATTCTAACACCTGTGTTTCTGGGCTTGTCATTAATGTTGATGTAATAGTCTAGGTTAACCTTTGTAACCCGTTTTGAAATAATATAAGTGTATTATTTAAGTATTATGTGTTTTGTGCTTAACTGTGTGACTTAATTGAATTAAGTATGAAAATAAGCGTCAAAATGAAATATTAGATAAAGTCGATATCTATGGATAATGTTTTAGTAGTTGAAACGAGGCTTCCGAATATATAAAGATTGCCGAAATTCGAGTTATAACGAAGAAGTTATGATATGTCGAAGTTTCGCGACATAACCGACACGACGCTGAATGACGTAAAAAGTGAATTTACGTTAGAGCGATATGTAACACCCCGTTTATAAAATAAACAAATAAATGCATAGAAGCGCTAAAATCAATAATAGTTGAGCAAGGCGTTAGTTTCGAGGGCTAATTGTTACAATTTTAGAAGTTAGGGGTTAGAATTGTAAGTTCTGGATTTAATTTGAAAAGGATTTCAGAAGTCAGGGTGTGGTTGGTAGTTAATGGACTTAGATTGAAAAGATTTGAAGGTTTAAGGGGGGCTGGTTGGTAATGTTGGGACTTATTATGAAAGGAAATTATGGGACCAAGGACTAAAGGGTAATTTCTATACTTAAGTTGAAAAGATTTCGAATGGGAGGGGCTATTAGTGTCAAAACTGCATGAAGATCGGATGGGCACGGTATTAGTCGGTGTCTTCCTTTTTCCTCCCGTTGGAGCATCTAAACCTGTCACAACTGGCATTTTGCTATGGAATTCTATTCCCATGTAACCATCATCCATTGTAAAAGCTTATATTCTATTCTCGTTCAAATACATCTCATATGTTCAAATAAGGATTGGAAACCTTAGAAATTTCGGTTCAAGATTTTTATGGACTAGGATTTCCTTATTGGGCCTAATGGGCCAATAAGCTTCCAACATGACTATTTTGATCCTAGAACACTCAAATGGGCCATAATTGGACCCATATGCATGAAAATTAATATTTTGGGCCTTATAAGCCTAAAATGAACTAGGTTATATTCAATGGGCCTTTGGGCCATAACAAATCTAAATAGCCCTAATGGGCCATAAAACTCCTCCCTTGATTATTTTGGCCGTGAGCCATCTCCAAAGACCATGTGGCCAAAAATCATTTAAATGGGCCATATTTTGGACTTAAGCACTCAAGGCCCAAACCCTCTTTTCCCTTCTCCCCTTTCTCGGCCAACAAGTATAAAAAAAGGGAAATGAATGAAAGAATGGCTCCATGACACCTCATTATTGTTTAGAGGTTAAGTAATGGATTATCCAACAAACAACCATGCAAGTCTCATATACCCATGCAATTCTCTCTCTCTCCTCCTTTCTTCTTCTTAATCCTCGACCAAAGGAAAAACACACACAAATTTCACCGACTTCTTTCAACATCACTCTCCCTAGAAAGTCTTCACTTTTCCTCCTCAAATTTTCGAAAATCTAAGGTGAATCAAGAAGGTTTCCACCAAAAACTCATCTTCCCTTGGTAAGTCCTTACTCATCTAAGTTGTATAACTTCATCCTTGTGTTAAGATCATACATTCTAAGCATTTTGTGATCATACTCTTAAAAAACCTCCATAAGTTCGAGATCTACCCAAGGAGGACTTGCTAAAGCCGAAAACCACCTCATTTTCTTCCATTTCTTCTTCAAATCGAAAACAACAAACAAAGGTGAGCTTCATACCCCTCTCTTTTTGGTTTTCATATGTTTTATGGGGGAGAATACAAGAAAATGTGTAGATCTATGTGTATGTGTATGCTATGTGTGATTTTATGCATGTATGTGTGTGATTTTATGTGTTTTTGTGATAAATATGTAACCAAAAGGGGTGTTAACTTGAGATCTATGACATGAGAAAGGAAACAAACATAATCTAAGTTATTTTACATTAAACAAGTCAAGAAAAATAGCTTATAAGGTTATGAGGAACATATTCTAACATAAAACCTATTTTAGGGCTTAAATTGTCAAAAATACAAAAGTTGGGTTAAAAACTATCAAGTCACGGTTTCTTGAGGGTCAAAAGGTTCAAAACGGTTTCTATAATCATTTTTCTGAATATTAGAATTTTCAAAGGACTTGAAATGCAAATTTTTAGCTTAATGGGCTAAATTTGGGTTTTATGGCCCAATAAGCCCATAATTGCGAAAAATGAAGTTTAAAGGGGCTGAAATGAAACTTTCTGCAAAACAGGGGATAAGAAGTGCAATAAATCTATTTCAAAGGTCAAAAATGCTTTTTAATTCCAAAAAGGATCAAAAATGTAAACTTTTTAGATTTTGGGCCAAAACTGTAAAAGTTGCGAAATATGGGGTTCCAACCAAGAAACTACATTCTGGAAGGGCTAAAACTGTTAACAAAATAAATTTTGGGTTAAAACTGTCTTTTCAACAAGTTTATGATACAAAAGTGTCAAGAAAATGTTTTAAGGACTAAAAATGAAATTCTTTTATATAAAGGACTAAAAGTGTTATTTTTATAAAAGAAAGGTAGTGAAAAGGTCAAATCCTACTTTTAAAAAAATTAATTCATTAAGACAAAATACAAGATCCACGACTACCGACAAAACGGAAAACGAATACACATTCAACACCAAATAACGTTATAAACGAATTGATTCGGTCTCAAATCAATACAAAACACAATCGTTAAATCAAAACACTCCAATAGATACGTGATGACTAAAATGAGTAAATCTTCAAACTTTGGGCTTGTGAGTTTCAAATCATGCTTGTTGGGCCTTGCAAGCCCACCAGCATGATCTTTGGGCCCAAAGGGATAACGCTTATATGTTATTGGGCCTTCAATGACCCAATATTTTATAAGAGGACTTTCAATAGCTTTTATGTACTAGTGGGCCAAAGTGTCTCGTTAGAAAAGCTAGTAAGGTCACAGTAATCAAATGCGAGTTGGACCATCGTGTCTTTCGCTTCCGCGACAACCTAAGGTACTTACGATAGCAGTGGGACATAATGCTCCCCTTCTCTTCGTTCGCTAAGGCTTATGAGAAATCAAAGTAGACGGAATTAGGACGATATACAATGTGGAGTAATCAATATTCATTCGTTAAGACAATACAAAAATCAGTAATCACGAATACATTTCGACATCGGAAAACATCGGGTTTTCCAGGGAATTCAATACTACTCGCTCGAAATTTCTATAACTATAATACGAAATACCCTTCATATATATGTTTTTGAAATCATTCATGCATCAACTTATGGATCTTCACACTTTGATAAACAAAAGTCTTTTCAGAAAATATCAGATTTTCTGGGTTTTACAAACTACACAAATCATTTTATCACAACATTGCTTATGAACTCACCTACATTTCATATGTTGACGTTTTTCCAAAATAACTTGTATTCTCAGGTAACAGGTAAGCGGAAGGGTAATATGAAGTAATGTTAGAATGTTATGTTGTTGAAAATACTCAAACAATTTATGTTATGAATGTGTAATGTTAAAACAATGTACTTGATGTGAACAATTCCAGTTGTAATATATTGATGCATGGTGATGTTTATGTTATGATTCATGTATATTCATTGTGATGATATTTAATTAAAGTCACGCGAGCCCTCAAACGTTTCTGCCGTCTAGTTCGGGGTGTGACAGGTTGGTATCAGAGCATTGTTTATAGTGAAAAAACATATCTAATCATGCAGGATATGCAACTATAAATACAATGGGACTAAACAACTCTGAACATAATAATTAAAATACATACCTTTGTGTGCATTTTAGAGTAATAACACAACAAGAACAGTAAAAGTCTTTGGAGGATTTGAACATCGCTATTATACTCGGGAGGTTATGTAGTCGTATTGGGGGTGAATGTAGCCTGATCAACTACATTCATTCAAAATACGACCAACATGTGTTCGGGAGTAATTGTGATGGACAATGAATCAAAAACTTACCATTTAATTACCCAAAGAGCTTATAGAACCAAACCTAAACAAAATTAAATTACTATAGGAGTAATTGGTATGCTATTTGTTTCTAGTATTTATACCCCTTTGTGCAATACACTATAGACGAGTATCATTAGCCAAGAAACCCCTATCTCCATAGTCAGGGAATAGCAAGGTGGCTCGACTCAGAGGATGAACCAGAGGAGGAACACGGAGTAGAACTTGCAGATGGACCCACCGAGTCAATAGTGGACCTCGAAGAGGAAGAGTCAGAGGGCAATGGCGATGATGACTCGGATGCAGAATCCGATGTCATCTATCCTCCATGTAAAGCCAGAGTATCAACTTATCGTGTGGTCCCCGGTGGCCCCATGCCCCCTTGGGCACATGATATTAGGAGATAGAGTCACCAGCAGGGGATATGACCACATTTTGGTAGTAACCAAGGTCTCTTCAATCTTAGTCATAGAGGACCAGCTGACCGGGCCCTCCCGGTCATGGTCCAGCGCACCCGAGGTATTGATAACCAAGCTCAGGACACCCCAAAGCGAACGGAACAAATGCGGTTTGCTATTGAGAGAGATGAGAGACAAACACATGAAGTGAACGGAGACTCCCGAGCGAGATAGTTAGTTGGAGAGGTACGACTACGAGATACCGAGCAACAAGTAGCTCGTCTCCGAGGTGCATCCACTTCATCAGCACCACCACGAGACACTTTCCGCCACAATTAGGATCAACCTTTTCTTTTTTCCCCCCTACTATCTGATATGAGTCTCTTTCGTGTACTAATGAAATGATTATGTGCTATCTTTATTTCAAATTATTGCATAAATTCAATTATATACACAATCAAACCCTCGAAACCGCTAGATACTTAAGGATCTCGAAACCAAAACAACCCATATACTCTAAGGATAGACGTAACGATCGTGCCAAATCTGTTATTACCTACTACCGCGAATACATCATAGGGATGTAGATGGAAGCAGTGAGAATTATACAACAAGATGCAAAATTTATAGAGTACAACCAGGAATGACGATCATTACTTACGATCTGGATTATCAACGTGCAGCAGGGAAATGCCACCCCGCAGGAATAACAAGCGCACCCGCGAGACACCGCTCCTACAGATGGACTTAGCTACATTCCAAGCTGCTGTAACAGTGGCAGTAACCGCTGCTATGGCACAAATCAATGCAAACAACACCAATGGAGGCGGGAATAGCATTGACAACTCCAGCCGAATGAACCAACACCGAAACCAACAAGTGACAGCTTATCAAGGAACACTAAACCCCAAGCCTAAGATTAGGAAGCAAAATCCTGGAAGTAAGAGAAAGGGACATCCAACTCAAAGGTTCTGAAAGAAGCAACATGTTGTTGTTGTTCATGCAACCATGACCCCTATCACACCAACATCAGCGAGACCATATCCTGGAAGCCTTCCAAAATGCAACCAGTGCAATTTCCATCATAACAGAGCCTGGTGGGAGATGCATTGTAAGAAATGCAACTGAAAGAATCACACCACAAAATACTGTAGAACTTATCCATGCCAGAATCGTCGGCCAAACGAAAACAACAACAACGCAATAACCTGAACAACAACACCAATAATGAGACCAGTCACACCTGCTATGGTATGGAGGAACCGGTCACTTCAGGCGCAATTGCCCCAAGGATAACAATCAAGGAGCAGAAGGATCAGAAATGGTCGGTACCCTGGGTCAAGGCGAAGCAGTCCAAGACCCAACGGTTGTTACGGGTACATTCCCACTTAACAACTCTTTCGTTTACCTCTTATTCAATAGTGAAGCTGAGCAAAGTTTCGTTAGTGACATATTCAAACACTTACTAAAACCACAACCCTAGAGGCTAAACTAAACCTTAACGATGGAGATGACTAATAGGAAAACCGAATCAACCTACGATATTTATATAGGGTACACCTTAACACTAAACAACCATTCATTTCAAATAAATTTAATGCCAGTAAATATTAGGATTTTTGATGTGAAAATCAACATGGTTGGGTTAAGCCCCCACCGTGCTGATACTATGTGTCGCGAGAGGGTCGTTTGCCTTCACCTTCCCAATCACGAAACTCTAATAATCCATGGTGATAAACCTGGCGCCAATCCTCTTCCTATCTCGTGCATCAAAGCACAGAAGTGCCTGCACCAGAAGAACTACGTTTTCCTTAGTCTTGTTGTGGACAAGACCAAGGAAGAAGTAAGCATACAGGGTATTCCAGTAGCATGCGATTTTCCGGATGTATTTTCGGAAGAACTTCCGGGAATACCCCAAGAAACAGGTCAGGTTTCGAATTGACCTCATACCGAGAACCACATCAATTGCTAATTCACCCTATAGGTTAGCTCCCGCCGAAAATTCAGAAGTTATCCAGTCAATTAAGAAAATTTTTAGCAAAGGATCGATCGGACCAAGCTTCTCACCCTGGAGAGCTCCGTTCTTGTTCTTCAAGAAGACGGATCCTTCAGAAGGTACATCGATATTAGGAAACTGAATAAGCTCCCTATCAAAAAAATCGATACCCACTCCCTCGGACTGACGATCTATTTGACCAGCTCCAAGTAGCTAGTTACTTCTCTGAAATAGATCTAAGAATCGGTTATCATCAACTTCGAGTCTGAGAAGACGACATTCCAAAAACTGCCTTTCGAACTCGTCGCGACCATTTCAAATTCATTGTGATACCCTTCGGTCTAATGAATGCTCCCACGGTATTCATGGACCCTACGAATCGAGTTATCCCAACCATTCCTAGTCAACCTTTTCATTATTTTCATCAATAGCATACTCGTCTGCTCACAAAGCAAGAACAAAACTCTGTCAACACCTACAACCGGCCTTGAAAGCATCAAAGCCGGAGAATATCGCGAAGAAAGCGCTACATGGATGGATAAAACTCTCGGAGTCGAAGGACGAAGCTTATTGTTATAAGAGTTGAGTTGGGCGTTATCTGGGTGATCGTCGATAGGTTAACCCAATCTGCCCATTTCCCGCTAATACATAAATCAAAAAAGACGGAAAGATTAACTTGGATCTATATCAAGGAGATCGTGAGACTCCATGAAATATCGGTATCTACTATCTCGGATCGAGATAACGGAATTTCTTCAAGACTTTGAATGTCACTTCAGAGGGCTATAGGAACATAGCTAGATATAAGTGTTGCTTACCACCTTCACACCCATAGCCAAAGCGAATGAACCATTCAACCACTCGAAGTCATGCTCCGAGCCTGAGTGTTTGAATTCAGCAAGTCATGGGTGTAACAGCCCAAAATCCAGGTAAGCTTTATGGCCCTTCTATTTTGAAAGTTGGCAAGTTTAGTCCCTTGAGTTGTATGTTGAATTGGCGAGTACGCTGGGCGTACTGGGGTGTACGCCGCGCGTACTCACGCGCTTAATTTGGACGCGGACTTGACCGAGTACGCTGGGCGTAGTGAGCACAGATGCAAACCCTAATTTTTGGCTTGTGCACTATAAAAGGAACATGTGACCCTTTGCCCTAGCCACCATATTCCTTGAGTGAGTCCCTTGAGAGTTGAGATTTGTGCCTTAGCCTGTGTGTGTATGTTTTGAGCTTGGAGCTAACTTTTCAAGGTGAAGAAGGGAGGGAGGAGCCATTGTTGGTGCTAGAAGTGGAAGAACAAGTGTAGATCCGTGCTCTACAGTGGTTGGAGATCTCTTTTGAGGTAAAAAAACTCAGAGCTTTCCTTGTTCTTCTTAAGTTTTTCTTTTTGGGACCATTTTAGGGTTTTTGGGTCCAAAGTTTGAGACTTTGTGTGCAAATAGTCTCCATGAGCATGGATCTGGCCTCTTCTAGTGTGTTTGATGTTAATGATTCATAAAAATCCAGTCTTGGTCGTGGATCTAGTGTCATGCATGAGTTATAGTCCCATTATGGAAAGAGAAATGGTGTTTTGATCACAAAGTGACCTCTACAGCCATGCAAAGGCATAAAGGTCTCGACTTTATGGGTTAAGTCGTATAAAAGGAGTCGGATTTGGAGTTTCGACGAAAGTCTTAACAGATTAAGTTCTGAATGAATGGCATAAGGGAACTCGGTGTTAAGCTGGGCGTAATCCCAGTACACGCGGCGTACAGTGTCGCGTACCCCGATTCTGTGGAAGCTCCGGGTACGCCCAGCGTACATGTTGGTACGCGCAGCGTAACCCGGAGAGGGTTGACTTTTGTTGACTTTCAGGGTTTGGTCAACTCTAGTGTATTTGAGCCAAGCAGGGGGTAAAATGGTCTTTTACCCTTCCTAAGAGTGTTTAGAGAGTTTGGTCTAGCCTTGGGAAATTATGTTGATAACGAGTGTATATTTCATATGATTAGGCGGAGGCTAGTTCCTATTCACCGAGTTCGAGGTTTTCCGAGTTACCGAGTTACGCGAGGTGAGTCTTCTCACTATACGTTACCTTGAGTGGTATTCTGAGTTGACCGGAGGGTCTTATGTGCTATGTATGAGATTATGTGTTCTATTAGAGATTACATGCTATGTGTTATTTGTATGCTGTATGATTATATAGACCGGACCGGAGGGTCCAACGATTCAGACCGGGCCAGAGGGCCCAATGAGCTATGACCGGACCGGAGGGTCCGACGAGCTGCGGGACTGGAGGGTTCCGCTGAGACATCTTGACCGGAGGGTCGGGTTTAGCCTCGAGTGGCGTATTTGTGGTATGTGGTATTTTGGGGAACTCACTAAGCATTTATGCTTACAGTTGTTGTGTTTGATGTCTCAGGTACCAGCGAGGACCGTGGGAAGGCGACGGCTTGACTCGTACACACCCACTCCGATGGAGTTCACATTAGAGAGATCTTGGGATTTGTTTTGAAAACACTGTTGTTATGGATTTGAGATTATGATATAATATACATTTTGTGGTTTAAAAATGAAAAATTAAATTGGAAATTTTACGTTGTTACAATGGGATACCCGGTTGCCCTTGATTGAATTCTCACGCAATGACAATTATCGCACGAGCATCAAGGATGCTCCTTTCGAGACTCTTTATGGTCGTAAATGCAGATCACTCGTCAGTACTCTCAGGGGACCAGAAACCATTCGTGAAATGACAGAGAAGATAATCAAAATCAGAACTAGACTTCAAGCATCACAAGACAGACAGAAGAGTTATGATGGCAAATGACGAAAACCTCTGGAATTCCAAGTTGGAGGTCGGGTACTATCGAAATTTTTTCCCTAGAAAGGAATTATTTGCTTTAGGAAATAGGAGAACTGAACCCGCGATACATTGGACCATTCGAGATTCTTGCCCAAATTGGCCCAATGGCTAATAGGCTGCAACTACCTACCGAACTCAACAACGTACACCCTGTGTTCAATGCCTCGAATCTGAAAAAGTGCCTATTAGGAAGAACTCTTATCATTCTCTTAGAAGAGATCAATATAAACGAGAATATCCTATTCGTCGAAGAACCAGTCGAGGTATTGAATAGGGAAGTAAAGCGTACAAAACAAAGCCGCATTCCGATTGTGAAGGTTCGATGGAACGCCAGGCGCGGATCAGAATACACATGTGAACGCGAAGGCCAGATGAAGCAGAAGTACCCTCACCTATTCTCTCATTCATGATCCTATCTTTCAAAAGAATTTCGGGACGAAATTCCCTCTAACGGGGGAATGATGTCACAACTGGCATTTTGCTATGGAATTCTATTCCCATGTAACCATCATCCATTGTAAAATCTTATATTCTATTCTCGTTCAAATACATCTCATATGTTCAAATAAGGATTGGAAACCTTAGAAATCTCGGTTCAACATTTTTATGGACTAGGATTTCCTTATTGGGCCTAATGGGCCAATAAGCTTCCAACATGACTATTTTGATCCTAGAACACTCAAATGGGCCCTAATTGGACCCATATGCTTCAAACTTAATATTTTGGGCCTTATAAGCCTAAAATGAACTAGGTTATATTCAATGGGCCTTATTGGGCCATAACAAATCTAAATAGCCCTAATGGGCCATAAAACTCCTCCCTTGATTATTTGGGCCGTGAGCCATCTCCAAAGACCATGTGGGCCGAAAATCATTTAAATGGGCCATATTTTTGACTTAAGCACTCAAGGCCCAAACCCTCTTTTCCCTTCTCCGCTTTCTCAGCCAACAAGTATAAAAAAAGGGAAATGAATGAAAGAATGGCTCCATGACACCTCATTATTGTTTAGAGGTTAAGTAATGGATTATCCAACAAACTACCATGCAAGTCTCATATACCCATGCAATTCTCTCTCTCCTCCTTTCTTCTTCTTAATCCTCGGCCAAAGGAAAAAGACACATAAATTTCACCAACTTCTTTCAACATCACTCTCCCTAGAAAGTCTTCACTTTTCCTCCTCAAATTTTCGAAAATCTAAGGTGAATCAAGAAGGTTTCCACCAAAAACTCATCTTCCCTTGGTAAGTCCTTACTCATCTAAGTTGTATAACTTCATCCTTGTGTTAAGATCATACATTCTAAGCATTTTGTGATCATACTCTTAGAAAACCTCCATAAGTTCAAGATCTACCCAAGGAGGACTTGCTAAAGCCGAAAACCACCTCATTTTCTTCCATTTCTTCTTCAAATCGAAAACAACAAACAAAGGTGAGCTTCATACCCCTCTCTTTTCGGTTTTCATATGTTTTATGGGGGAGAATACAAGAAAATGTGTAGATCTATGTGTATGTGTATGCTATGTGTGATTTTATGCATGTATGTGTGTGATTTTATGTGTTTTTGTGATAAATATGTAACCAAAAGGGGTGTTAACTCGAGATCTATGACATGAGAAAGGAAACAAACATAATCTAAGTTATTTTACATTAAACAAGTCAAGAAAAATAGCTTATAAGGTTATGAGGAACATATTCTAACATAAAACCCATTTTAGGGCTTAAATTGTCAAAAATACAAAAGTTGGGTTAAAAACTGTCAAGTCACGGTTTCTTGAGGGTCAAAAGGTTCAAAACGGTTTCTATAATCATTTTTCTGAATATTAGAATTTTCAAAGGACTTGAAATGCAAATTTTTAGCTTAATGGGCTAAATTTGGGCTTTATGGCCCAATAAGCCCATAATTGCGAAAAATGAAGTGTAAAGGGGCTGAAATGAAACTTTCTGCAAAACAGGGGATAAGAAGTGCAATAAAACTATTTCAAAGGTCAAAAATTCTTTTTAATTCCAAAAAGGATCAAAAATGTAAACTTTTTAGATTTTGGGCCAAAACTGTAAAAGTTGCAAAATATGGGGTTCCAACCGAGAAACTACATTCTAGAAGGGCTAGAACTGTTAACAAAATAAATTTTGGGTTAAAACTGTCTTTTCAACAAGTTTATGATACAAAAGTGTCAAGAAAATGTTTTAAGGACTAAAAATGAAATTCTTTTATATAAAGGACTAAAAGTGTTATTTTTATAAAAAGAAAGGTAGTGAAAAGGTCAAATCCTGCTTTTAAACAAATTAATTCATTAAGACAAAATACAAGATCCACGACTACCGACAAAACGGAAAACGAATACACATTCAACACCAAATAACGTTATAAACGAATTGATTCGGTCTCGAATCAATACTGTTGGGTCGTATTTTGTGTTGCGTCTATTGGGCTCGTTAGCAAGTCCAATATGTATCTCCGGTATGGGCCTGTCCATCCGTGAGTTTTGTAGGGTTTAGTATAAATAGATGCTTGCATGCATCCTAGAAAGATAGATGATAAGTAACGATTAGAGAATTATTGTTCAGAAAATTTATCGTTCTTGTTTTGTAACCCTAGAATCCTCTACAGCGGAAGTTCTTAGTCGAGCTCTGCTGAGGATCGAGTAATCTAATCATTCGACACATCTTGATTCATACTTGTGTTTTGTTTACTGTTTTTACGTTCATCGCATACCTGCTACAAAGATCTAATAGATCAAAGAGTTAATTAATAACTCATCAATTGGTATCAGAGAGGGAGGCTGTGTAATTCATACACATCTTTTCTGTGAAAGAGTTTGCGATTAGGGTTATTCCGCATTAACTAATATTTATTGAGTCGTCATTCCATTATTGACGTAACTCAACATTTATTTGTTTGCCCTAATATTAAATATTACAAGTCTGATCTTTCAAACAAGTTAAAAACGATCAAGCATGGACGAGTCACAATCTAATCCCATCAACATCTCTAATAGCATTGGATCGACGACGAAGATTCCTATTCTTTACACCCAGGATTACGAAGTCTGGGAACATCACTTTGAAGATTATGTCATCGGATCGGAAGACAATGGATACCTTATTTGGGAAGCAATCGTTTCTGGACCATTTGCTCACTCTGGAACGTCAAAAATCATTAAAACTCATAAAGAGTACAATGATCTGTTAAAGGATATAAAGGATGTTGCTCAAGACGAAAAGGAAAAGTTTCAATGCAACATGAAAGCATTGAGACTGATTCGATTCGCTCTGCAATCAGATACATTCAGGCTAGTGAGTTCATGCAGCACTGCTAAAGAAATATGGGATAGGCTGCGAGAGCTATATTCCACAGATGAAGATTTCGAGCATTCTATTCAGACCTTGCTTTTGTCTGAGTTTGGTGAATTTAAGCAGATTTCTGATGAAACTGTTACTCAGACGTTCAATCGCTTCAATCATCTTCTTAGCAAGATGATCAAACACGATATAGAAAGGAAGCTGATTGAACAAAAAGTAACCTTTTTGAATGGCCTTAGATCCGAGTGGAGAGCGGTTGTGTCCACTGTTAAAGCTCATGAGCAATTTAAATCTTATTCGTTGGCAAAGCTGGTGGGGATTTTGAAATCCCAAGAAAATATTGTTTTGCAAGAGAAAAATGTGGTCTCCATTTTAGGGTCCTTGGCCCTCTTGTCCAAAAGCAAAAGTGTGGTAGAAGATGAAGATCTCAACTTAGAAGATTATGATCTTACTTCTGAAGACTATGCAATGATGGTGTCGAATCCAAAGAGGTTCATTAAGAAAAGGTTCCCTACCAATAAGAACCGAAATTGGCAGGGAAGCTACAGTTTTGAAAAGGTTAGGGAGGAACCGAAGACAAAGGAACCAAAGAAAGAGGCGAAAGTTGAAGGAGATTCAGGTGTGAACTGCTACTATTGTGGAGGAAAGAACCATTATGCCAAAGACTGCGTTCTAAAGAAAATGGCAGAGAAGGATGAGGAAAAAGATGAAGAGGCCTTGTTGATGAAAAAGCTGGAAGAGATCAAGAGAAAGAAAGCTATTGCTAACCCTTCAATGAATGCTTTAATTGTGCAGGGTTCGGCAGCGGATGATGAGTTCGGTGGCGTGCAGGTCTGGCCAACCGACTCAGAGGATGATGAGGTCAGGAAGCCATCTCATGGAAAGGCATACGTTGCAAGAGGTGAAGAAAGCGGTGGGAAGTGTTTAATGGTGACAGATGTATCTCAAATGAGGGGATACAATACGGATGGTGGGAATGAAGAATCCAAGGAGCGAGAGGACCTATGCTTCACAGCAAAACCTCTCAGCGTGCAGATCAATGAGCTAGATGAATTGATCAAGAAGGTACAATCCGTTTTTGTTTCATTTAAAGTCCTACAAAATTCATATGAAAAAGAATTAAAAAGCTTAAATTCAAAAATCTCAAATCTAGATAGCAGTTTAACTCAAACACGGATCACCAATTCTAACCTAACTGACCAAATAAGCAGGGTGTCTTCCAAGAGTGAGGAACGGAGGATATGGATAGAGCTGAAGGAGTCGGAGCTGATTAAATCCAAAGATGAAAACATTTATTTGCAAAGAGACAATTTAAAACTTTTGAAACAAAGAAATGTTTTTTGTTTAATTGCTAAACGTCTTTATGCTAACATCACTTAACTTCATCTGAACTGTGAAATAGGGCAGAAAATTCATCGCATAATTTTGCCCTTCCTTGAATTTAAGGAAGATGAAATCGACGCTGAAGCATATAATTGTGAAAGTGTAGTTTCGTCTGATGATGTGAATCCAACTTATATGTATGGTCTAGACAAAATCAAATCTTTTATAAAGTCCAAGGACCATAAGGACATGTTGAAAAACCTTTTGGATGAAAACGATAAACTGAAACTAAGGACCGAAACCATACAAAAGTTTGACTCATTGAATGCCAACTTGAGCTCAGAAAATAAAATTGATGTTGAAAACGCGTCTGAGCTCAATGAGGATGATGATATGAGTGAAATTTCTGTAGAGGATGAAGTCGACTGTTTTGAGTTTGTCAAGAGCGAACCCGAAAACCACAAAAATCTTATTTCCAAAAATTCTATGGAGTTCGCTCGTTTATCCCAAAATAAGTCCCCGAATCTTGAAGAAAAGGCCGTGGTGTACCAAAAGGTGAGAACAACACCAAATCAGGTGTATAAGGTCACAGCAGTAACCGAACATCAAACAGCCGAACTCACCGCCATAGTAAACGAAGATAATGCAGATGGTTGTGATGAGTTTTTCTAGTCTGCTCCTATAGATAATGCAGACGAAACCGTTGCTCTGTCAGAGCGAACGTCCTGGAAAACCAAAGGCAGATATGTGCCAGAGCCACTAAACAAACCTGACAACTTCGATGTGCCAAGTACCAGTGGTGCAAAAGAAGTTCCTGTAGAAGAAGTCACTCCTTCAAGCGAAACATCATCTGTTCAAAGTGAACCGGCTGAAAAAAAGCAAAAGCAAAAAGCCAACATCCACCGACAGCCGAAGCAAGTAAAGGATCAAAAGTAGCAAAGGAATCTGAGATACAAAAAGAATCTCTCATAGCAAAAACAGTTCTGGCGATCTCAAAACGCCCATTTTTCTAATCATGACAGAAAGTCAGAGAAAAGAGCAGTCAGACCGCAAGAATGTAATAACAACCAAAGGGAAAGGTTCGGTTCAGAGAACACAAGCTACCGAATGCATAGGTTCGGTTCCGAGAGCAAAAGCTACCAAGGTTCAAGGTTCGGTCCCACTAATGACCAAAAACAAAAGGGCCACCTAGAACGTCAAGTCAAGAAAACTTCTCAGTCTAAATTCTCTCATTCTAATTCTTCTCAACCCCATTCTATATCCAATTCTGTTCAAACTCAAAATCCAAAATCTTCAACGGATTTGAAAGGAAAATCGAAGGTTTCCTTAGTCAAGAATGATCAAAAGCATTCCAAGGCCCAAACGCCTGAACCTGAATCCAAACCGACTGTAACAAATCCCAACAAAATTAAAGTTTTCACTATTAAGAAGAAAGATGAAAGAACTTTAATAAAAAAAACATATCGTGTTGACATTTCTCTTACTATTCCTGTTCCTGTGAAAGGCTCACGTGGACCCAAGAAACTTTGGGTTCCTAAATCTGCTTGATTTTTGCAGGTTATCAGTGACGAGCAGTTCGACGAAGAATGGTATATTGACAGTGGTTGCTCACGTCACATGACAGGAAGGAAGGAAGAGCTGAGGGAATTCCGATCTCTTCCAAACGGCGGGAATGTCAAGTTCGGGAACAACTCATATGGCACGATAAAAGGTTATGGGATGATAACAAATGGAGACTTCACGATTAGAAAAGTTGCATACGTTAAAGGACTACAGCATAACCTCATCAGTGTATCTCAGCTTGTTGGAGGTACCAGTCTTAAAGTTTCATTTGACGATGAGGGTTCGGAAATAATAGAGAAGAAAACAAAAAGAGTGATTCTAAAATCAGAGCGCAAAGGCGAAATGTTTCCTCTCAATCTCAAACCTATCAAAGGAAATCGAGCTATCTGTCTGTTATCCAAAGTACATTCTGACGAAAGCTGGCTGTGGCACCGAAGGCTCTCCCATCTCAATTTCAAGGATATCAACAAACTTGTCACAGGAGGTCATGTTCGGGGTCTTCCATTGCTCAAGTTTGATCGAGAACATTTGTGTGATGCATGTGAAATGGGGAAGCAGAGTCGTCAAAGTCACCCATCCATAATAAACACTAAAGTCGTTGAACCACTTGAGTTAATTCACATTGACTTATGTGGTCCATCTTCTATCGAAAGCATTGGCGGTAGCAAGTATATTCTTGTTATTTTTGATGACTTTTCACGTTTTACATGGGTGTTCTTTCTGAAGCACAAATCTGAGGCAACTCTCAAGCTAAAGATGTTTATCAAGCAGGTTGAAGTGCAGCTGAGGAAAGTCGTTCGCAACATCAGAAGCGACAATGGGCTGGAGTTCAAGAATAAAGAATTTGAAGAATTTTTAGCAGAAAAAGGAACCAGTCACAACTTCTCAGCTCCCTACACCCCTCAACAGAATGGGATTGTCGAAAGACGAAACCGATCTTTGTGTGAGGTGGCCCGAACCATGCTAAGTTTCGCTTCTCTACCTCTATATTTCTGGGCTGATGCTATTGCTGCAGCATGTTTTACGCAGAACAGGTCCTATCTCAATAAGCATTTCACTCTTACTCCTTATGAGATCATCAACAACAGAAAGCCAAACGTCAAATTCTTCCACGTATTCGGCTCATGATGCTTTATCGTCAATTCTAAAGAACATCGTAACAAGTTCGACGTAAAAGCCGATGAAGGGATTTTTCTAGGATATTCTCTCACTTCGAAAGCATACAGGGTTTTAAACAAGCATTCAAGGAAGATTGAAGAAACGTATTATGTGACTTTCGATGACAGCTATGTCAAGAAGCTGAAGGCCACGGAAGAATCAGTTGGAGAAATCTTCTCTCAAAAAGGCCAAGTCACAGCCTCGATTGCAAATCTGTTTGAGCAATTTGTGGAGTTATTTGATGAACCGGAGAAGGCTACTCTCTCAGAAGCCAATGCAGCAGACAACAAAGTTGACCATTTGAAGCAAATTTTCGATGACGCTGCCAAACGACTGGGTGAAGGAGAATCAGTTTCAAATAAACCTTCTCGGCAAGGTGCTTCAGTTGAGGGGGAGAATCCATCTTCTTCAAAACAGCCGAGTTCACAAGTTGAGGGGGAGAATCCATCTTCTTCAAAACAACCGAGTTCACAAGTTGAAGGGAAAAACTCTTCTCCATCTGCTACCGAAAGTTCTACTGCACCCGAAGGTACTGTAGCTACCGAAAGCTCAAATGCACCCGAACTCCTGTAGCACCGGAAAGTCAAGATACCCCTGAAAGCTCATCAGTCGAGGGGGAGAATGCCGATATGTTTTATGACGATGACAGTCAATCCGAATTAGAAGAGATGGTAAATGTTGAATTGGATCCATCCTATGATCCAAACTCCTCTTGTCAAATGGACTAGAGATCATCCAGTTTCACAGGTAGTGGGTAATGTCTCCGAAAAGGTGTTGACCCGATCTCAACTGAAAGCAAAGCAAACATCTTTATTTTCAAAAGTAGAGTTCTGTATGTTTAACTCTTTCGTCTCAAAAGTTAAACCAAAGACAGTAAACACTGCTCTTGATCACTCTGATTGGGTTCAAGCTATGCAAGACGAACTTAATGAGTTCGAAAGAAATAAAGTTTGGCGCCTCATTCCAACTCCTCAAGATGCTTCGGTTGTTGGTCTCAAATGGGTCTTTAGAAATAAAATGGACAAGGAAGGCAATGTAATAAGAAACAAAGCTCGTCTAGTTGTGAAAGGATACTACCAGGAGGAAGGAATCGATTATGAGGAAACATTTGCTCCTGTAGCTAGGCTGGAATCTGTTCGAATATTTCTTGCCTATGCTGCACACAAGAACTTTGAGGTCTACCAAATGGACGTGAAGTGCACATTTCTAAATGGAGAACTTGAAGAAACGGTGTACGTGGAGCAACCTCCGGGATTCGTGAATGAAAAATACCCCAATCACTGCTATATTCTGGACAAAGCGGTATATGGACTGAAACAAGCACCTAGGGCCTGGTATGAAACGCTAACCAAGTTTTTAAAGATGTCCAAATTCAAACAAGGTTCGCTTGACCCAACCTTCTTTCGTAAGAAGGAAAGTAACCACCTTATGATTGTTCAAATCTATGTCAATGATATCATCTTTGGCTCAACGAATCCTAGCTTAACAGTTGAATTCAGAAAGCTGATGGAGACTAAATTTGAAATGAGTTCAATGGGTCCGATTAACTTTTTCCTTGGTTTAAATATTAGACAGGGACCCGAAGGCATCTTTATTAACCAGGAAGCCTACACCAAGACTCTCCTTGCTAAATTCGGCATGATGGGAGACTCAAAGGTTAAAGTTCCAATGGCGTTCGGCACCAAGCTCACTCCATCCTTGGATAAGCCAGCAGTCGATATTACGCTATATCACCAGATGATCGGTTCTTTAATGTACCTTACTGCTAGCAGGCCTGATATAATGTTTTCTGTTTGTTACTGTGCTAGATTTCAGGCGAATCCTCGTGAACCTCATATGCTTGCAGTGAAGAACATTCTCCGGTATCTGAAACGAACTACCTCTCTCGGCTTAAGGTATCCATCAAACTCAGGTTTCTTCGTTCAAGCCTACTCAGATGCAGACCTTGGAGGTTGTGGACTAGACAGGAAAAGCACCACAGGAGGCTGCCAATTCCTTGACGGGAAGTTGGTTAGCTGGCAATCAAAGAAACAGACTTGTGTATCTCTGTCTACCGTTGAAGCAGAATACATCGCAGCTGCCTCCTGTACATCTCAAGTGATTTGGATCCAAAGCCAGCTCCGGGACTATGGGCTCAATATGAAAAAGATCCCACTATATTGTGACTCTGAAAGTGCAATTAGGATCTGTCATAACCCAGTGCAACACTCCAAGACTAAGCACATAGCACTGAGGTATCACTTCATTAAGGATCATGTGGAAGATGGGAACGTCAAAATTCATTTTGTTCGAACCACTGATCAACTGGCCGACATCTTCACCAAAGCTCTTCCTGAAGCTTCTTTCAACAAAATTCTACAAGGGCTTGGAATGATGGAATCGGAGTCAGTACCAAAAATTACCTCTCAAGATCAAAAGTAAGAAGCGAAATAGACCGAACGTTCGGGTTCGGGTCTCTTGTATGCCGAAATAGACCGAACGCTCGGGTTCGTGTCTTGATCTGGTGTACCGAAATGAACCGAACGCTCGGGTTCGGTTGTATCATCTGATCTTCGCTTATCGCTCAAAGGTAGTTTCCTTGGTTGTAAATCTTTTCTATTATTTTTCCAAATTCATTTATCTTATTGTCAAAGTTCTTTTCGTTTGCAAACTTATTTTTTTTGGCAACCGAAATGGACCGAACGTTCGGGTTCGGTTCCAAAATATTTTCTCACCCGAAATAGACCGAACGCTCGGGTTCGGTTCAAAAAAATTTTCTCAACCGAAATAAGCCGAACGCTCGGGTTCGGTTCCAACATTTTTTTTTGTTGTATTCATTTTTTTTATGTCTTATTTATTTTTATCAAAAATTCCAAAAATATTTTTTTTATTCAAAAACTCCAAAAATATTTTTTTTATGTCTTATTTATTTCGATCAAAAATTCCAAAAATATTTTATTTTTTTTGTGGGTAACTTACTTCACTAGCTAAGTGTCCCTAGAAGCATGTTGTTGTAAGTGACCAAAGCCTCATCTCATTCAGAATAAAAGCCTTACTGACTTGGTACAAACAAACCCTGTCTTCCCAATTAGGCTCTCATATTTATTCTAATCATGAGCTACCTAACTCTCTTCTCACATGAGATAAGAGTTTTCTGCTTAGTCCCTATTTTTATAGCAGAGGCACTTAGGTTTCTTTACACCACTTACATTACTTTTCTCCATCACATTCGCTTCACAAACGTAACCCTTGAGACTCTCAGACATTACCACTAAGGTTTATGGTTACACAATTTCTGTGTTCATGATCTTAGCTTCGTGTCACTACGTGCTAAGTGAAACCCACAATTCAATACCTACTATGCATTGACGGTGAACAATTAACTTGCTCTAGCTTTCACTAATGAATTGACGAACTTATCCATGGGGGTACAACATGAAATCTCTATTTTTCTTTTGTGTGATTCCTATGAAATTGTTAAATCCAATAACATTTCTTCCCTTGGGATCCAGTTTTAATTTTTTTTTTGAGATTTCGCATACATTAGTTTACCTTGCCACTCAAATTATCTCCAACCTACTTGTTCAACAGACTACATTGGTCTCACAAGTACTTCTTTCGATTTCTATCTTATATCAAGATCAGGAATTATGAATCGAAGCGAAAGCCACCCCATAAGCCTACTTAAAAGAAGCCTTTCAACACTTCTTAATAAGTGTCTGATCGTTATTCAACGGGAAACCACACAAACACTTTAAAGTCTCTCTTGACTTTGAAGGAAGAGATTCGTGCCCGGAATCCATTGTTTCGTGTCTTTATTGACATCACATAATCCCTCAAAAGTGTTGCTTTATTTCCTTTTCTTTTACACACTCAGCACAAAAATCTTTTTGATTTTCCAAAATTCTGGTTTCATTAATTCTAAGGAATTTTAATTGGATTGGTAGTTATAAAAGGTTGTGGTTAATATTGATCCACGTGGGGATTTTACTTTAAAGATGTCGTTAATCTCTAAAGGGATAAGATGACGAAATGATGACTCAGGCAGGAGTCCAATCGATTTGATTTCAAACGGCGCAACAGGGAAAAACGTGTGAATAGGTTCGCTCATCGCTTCGTCTTCCACATCTCAGTCCTCCATATCTGAAGCTGCAATTCAGAAAATTGTTGAGGCTTTTTCCAAATCTCATCAAGTTTCCCTTGATTCCGCCACTGCAGCCATAGATTCCTCAACCAAAGCTTGTGAGGCAGCGACCAAAAAAGTCGATAAACTATTCACTGATGCTTATTTCTTGTTAAAATCTTTACATGAAACCGCTGAAGCCACCTCGACAAAGCTAGAACCCATTGTCAACCAGCTGGCTATCTTAGTCGCATTAGAGTTGAAGTCGTTCGCTTCGCTTCGTCAAACCATCTCTGACGACAACTCAGCTTTCAGAACAACCATTTAGGAACGTCTCTCCAAGCTTCAAGAAGACTTAGCTGCCGAGAATACTCTAATGGATGCTCTCGCAAGGAAGACTACCACTCTAAAGGTCAAGAGCATTCAACTCTCCAACTCTCAACAGGAGATTGAGTCTCTTCGGTCTGAAAGAGGGGTGGTTAAATCGTGTGTTTCGGATGTCCACTCAGCAATCTCAAACGTCCTTGAAGCACATGACCCCATCCTTAATTATTCTGTGAGGCGTGACCTTGCAGAGAAGCTCGCTCCCGCCCTTTCTCTACTCAGCAAAATTGAGGGCTCCTTGATTTCGTGTCCATTCCGAAACAAGGGGGAGAGAAGGAAACTATGTCTCAACTGCCTCCTACTTCAACAGCAACACACACAACCGAACCTCCTCCAGTAGGCCAAGCTTCCGGTTCCGGTGTAAAAGACAAGGGCAAAAACATTGCTGAGGAGAGTGATGAACATGATAAAGAGACAATTGCCGACCTTCTGAAGCGTCAAGGTCGAGATAAAGAGGCTGACATCAGTGCTCGTGTGGCTAGAGAGGCTGAAGAAGCCGAAAGGAAACAGAAAGAAGCCCATGACCTTCTTGAGAGCAGGAAAACTCTTTTTCCTTCTTGGACTCTTGAGAGGCTGATTAAAGAAGCCATTGACACACCAAGTAACGATTAGAGAATTATTGTTCAGAAAATTTATCGTTCTTGTTTTGTAACCCTAGAAACATCTACAGCGGAAGTTCTTAGTCGAGCTCTACTGAGGATCGAGTAATCTAATCATTCGACGCATCTTGATTCATACTTGTGTTTTGTTTACTATTTTACGTTCATCGCATACCTGTTACAAAGATCTAATCGATCAAAGAGTTAATTAATAACTCGTCAAATACAAAACAACAATCGTTAAATCAAAACACTCCAATAGATATGTGATGACTAAAATGGGTAAATCTTCAAACTTTGGTCTTGTGAGTTTCAAATCATGCTTGTTGGGCCTTGCAAGCCCACCAACATGATCTTTGGTGTCACACCCCAAAACCATGAACGACGGAAACGTTTTGGGGCGGAGGACGTCATGTACAGTATCACAACAATGAGTAGTAGTAAACAAGCATCAACATCATCCATTGCATTAATAATATAATTTTAATACAAGTGTTCCGATATGTCTAATAGACACTAAAATATAAATCAAAATGAAAGATGAGTCTTGATCGAACTCCATCTTCTTGAAACCTTGCATCGGTACCTGTCTACTGTTGACCTGAGGATACAAGTTATTTTGAAAGAGAGTATCAGCTTTAAAGCTGGTGAGAACATAAGTATTTTAGTGTCTTAATTTGTAAGAATCTATTTGTACGTGTATGAAATGTAAGTATTTGCACGTATATGAAATATAAGTATTTGTACGTATATGAAATGTAAGTATGAAAATGTTTTGAACATCCTAGAAAACCCTATGCTTCCTGCTGAAAGTAGCCTTCTACCAAGGCATCTAGTATATGTGTGTGTGTTTCTTGTGAGAGTGTGTATTTTCCTAAATCTGACTATCATTAACCAAAAATATAGCTTCTACATTATTGTGCATCGTGTGAATGTTCACAAAGTGAATGTAATGGGAAAATGAAATAGTACTATGTTGTAGTACCAAATAACTACCACTGTACTAACTACCTTAAATCTATTGTAATTTCGTAAGTACTGTAGTATTTGTAATAAGTGACTACTTTTGTACTATTTTTCCTTATAATAGGGATTAGGCATAATGTGATGGCTAGATCCCAGGCTTAGACGCTCCCCTGTCAAAGAGATTTTGGGACCCATACACGACCCCTGCATGTTTGCAAGCCGCGAACATCCACATTACTATGATCATGTATACCTAATATAACTATCACAATGCGTTGTGATTCATTAGTATAGTTAGATCCTGAAATCATTCCATGCTATAACACCTAGTGATGTTTGTCCTATTATCATATATGTAAACGCACTCATGTAAACGTATCTATGTAAACGTACTCATGTAAGCGTAATCATCTAAACGTAATCATGTAATAGTATAGTAGTGTACTGTAATGTTCTGCGTGTGCTAGCTGTAACATGTGTTCTCTCTCTATCTAGCATGTATAGTAATGTACTGTGTGTACTAGCTGTAATGTGTGTTCTCTCTCTGTCTAGCATGTATAGACTCATGAATGAACTGACTCGTGGTATGATTCCGCATTCTAGTAAACGTATTAGTATCTTCCTAAACTACCCATATGGTAGCTTACTAGTAATATAACTGGTACGTATGAACATGGAAGTATACCCTTGCTACCCAAGGGTATTAACTGACTGGAAGAACCTTTATGACTATATATGTACACATGATACATAACTAATATTTAAACGGCCTTCGGACGGATACCCGATACCTTACCAGACCACATCCTAACGGGGAAAAGGAAATAAAGCGGCTAGCCTTCCTTAGTCCTTTAAACATTTCTTATATAACTATACATACATAGGCATGCAATTGACAATATAAAAGCATAAAATAAGTTTTGTAACACCTTTGAACATGATTACTATCTAAAAAAAGGTCGACTTGATGGCAGCCTATAAAACGGGTTGAAAGTATTTGTTTGATAAACCATTTTAAGTATAAAGAAACATTTGTTTGAAACACAATTGCAAATGAGTTTGAAATGAAACATACAGTGTATAACAAACAGTTTAATAAGGAGTTTTAAGCATATAAAACGTTTATGAAGATCATTTGAAGAAAACTGTTTGGTAAACAACTAATGAGTCGTAAATCATTTGAATGTTGCTTATTAATCACATGTGATTGATATAATAACTAGCATGATTCTACTTGTATCCCCCCCATAAAAACATTTAAAAACATTTAAAACATTGATTAAGGGGTATGAACTCACCTGTAGCAAGTGGTTGGGATGAACGGACTGAAATAGGATGTTAGGTGTCAAGTGAAGACTTGTACACACACTATGATCCTAGATAACATATAATATCACATATGTGTACCCAATTAGTCTCTAAACAACTAATAAACAAAGTTAAGACATCCTAGGGCATGATAAACACTTTGTATAAGTGTTATAAGTGCTAAGGAGTGCATCTAAGTGTTGTAGGGCAAGGCTATTGGGTTTTAGGGTTCAAGGGAACCCCTAATATGAGTTTACTCCCCATAGACCATATCCCATTGAGTTTACGGTCGTAAACTCTTGAGTTTACGGCCGTAAGCTCATAACCTTTTGACCATTTGTTGGTCTGAAGTCTTCTAAACAATTCCAAGCATTCCTACTTCATGTTTAGGCCTTAGGAAATGTTTTGTGGCATCAATACACTCCTAAATGGAGTTTACGGTCCATGGACCATTTCTCCATGAGTTTACTACCGTAAACTCTTATGGACTAAGGTATTTTGATGTTTTCAAGTCCCAAGCATAACAAGGAATAAATCTAGACTAGTTTCCTAAGCTTGTGAAGGGACTAGGGCCATTTTTACACCTCTTTGGGGTGTTTACGGTTTTGGGAGATCCCCAAACCGTAAACACATATAAATGAGGGATTTTGTTGGTTTTCATGTGCTAAACACATCAAGGAAGGATTCTAAGTTAATACCCAAGGCTTAGGATAAGATAAAGCACACTTTCTCACCCTAAATAGGGTTTACGGTCCAAGGTGTTCTTGGACCGTAAACACCTTTAATCTTGGTGTTCTTGGACTATTTCTAGATGTATAGAAGTGTAACAAAGCTTTTAAGTCACTAGGATAGAAGCACTTACAAGTTAGAAGCTCGAAACGGTGCTAAGGGCCCAAGAACACTAGTGTGTGTTCTTGGTGTTTTGGAAATCTAGTCAAAACACATAAATGGATGGATGAAAAGATGTACAATCACTAGATTAAGTGATATACTAACTTGAAAGGGCTAGAAACACTTACAAGATTGAAAATATTGAATAAAAACTTGGATGATACTTGAGAGAGTTTTGGAGTTTACTCTTGAGGTTGCAAATGAGAAATGAAGTGTTTTGGGGAGTAAACTCACGCTTAAGCATGAGTTTATGGTTTTTGGGGTAAATGAAGGCCCAAACATAAAAATTTGGCCGTGAACTTCTAAGCTACGTGGTATTCGCGGTTTTGAAATTTCAAGACTCGAGACGGCACATCCTTTCACCCGATCATTTAAAAAATAATTATTATAATAATCAAACTAACTTTAAATTTGTTAAAAACAATTAGAAATGAAATTGACTTATAATATGAAGTGACTGACTTTTAGGGTTTGACCGAATGCAAATTTCGGGTTGTCACATTTGGGCCCAAAGGGATAACGCTTATATGTTATTGGGCCTTCAATGACCCAATATTTTATAAAAGGACTTTCAATAGCTTTTATGTGCTAGTGGGCCAAAGTGTCCCGTTACAAAAGCTAGTAAGATCACAGTAATCAAATGCGAGTTGGACCATCATGTCTTTCGCATCCACGACAGCCTAAGGTACTTACGATAGTAGTGGGACATAATGCTCCCCTTATCTTCGTTAGCTAAGGCTTATGATAAATCAAAGTAGACGAAATTAGGACGATATACAATGTGGAGTAATCAATATTCATTCGTTAAGACAATACAAAAATCAATAATCACGAATACATTTCGACATCGGAAAACATCGGGTTTTCCGGGGAATTCAATACTACTCGCTCGAAATTTATATAACTATAATACAAAATACCCTTCATATATATGTTTTTGAAATCATTCATGCATCAACTTATGGATCTTCACACTTTGATAAACAAAAGTCTTTTCAGAAAATATCAGATTTTCTGGGTTTTACAAACTACACAAATCATTTTATCACAACATTGTTTATGAACTCACCTACATTTCATATGTTGACGTTTTTCCAAAATAACTTGTATTCTCAGGTAACAGGTAAGCGGAAGGGTAATATGAAGTAATGTTAGAATGTTATGTTGTTGAAAATACTCAAACAATTTATGTTATGAATGTGTAATGTTAAAACAATGTATTTGATGTGAACAATTCCAGTTGTAATATATTGATGCATGGTGACGTTTATGTTATGATTCATGTATATTCATCATGATGATATTCAATTAAAGTCATGCGAGCCCTCGGACGTTTCCGCCGTCTGGTTCTGGGGTGTGACAAAACTCTAGACTGAGCAAGGACTTCAGTCGCCATCGTTAAGAGCTTCCTCAACTGCTGCTTTCGTCGCCAAGCCAGTGTGTCGCCCCTGATGCCTCGCCATTGTAGTGCCACCACCGGAACCTGTTTCCGGAGTTGATGTGTGCAATTGGAAGATCGCCAAGATCGATGGAAGGAAGCCGTGAGGCTGTGAACGACGGGAAGGCCCTCGGTAAGGTTAAATGTGACTTATCTCTCCCCTCCTTCGTTCTTTTTGGCAATTTGACGCTATGTGCGATGACTGTGGGTACCGGCGGCCCTTGCACCGCCATTTCTACTCATTCCAGTGACCTTGTCCTTCTAGTCGGTGGCTGGGGAGCCTTGGTCCTGTGTTGTTTATACGCTTGGGGTGCTGCCACGAGTTGAATGCGCAAATATGGGTGTTCTTTGACTAGAAACCCACTGCCACCACCTCATGGTGGTGGTTGCCATCGTTTTCTACCGCCACGAACGCCGTGAAGGGTGGTTGTGTGTGTGTTCGGGTGTATTGTGAGCCTAGTTGTGAGTTTAATGTGGTATGGATATTCTTGGACAGGGGAAACAAAGAGAATTTGTCATTGCCGCCTTATGCCACCAGGTGGGTGGCTGGACTTCCTTTATGAATAGAAGACGAGTGTGGATGTGTGATTTTATTGGGCGGAAACGCCACCATCACCGTAGGGTGGTGGCTGCCGCCAGGCACCGCCGCCGGCCACCATGGTGTGGTTGTGTGTGTGTGTTAGTTAGTGTGTGTTAGTGTGTGTGTGTTTATCTTTGGATTAAACATTGTAATTGTACTTAGATTTGGTTAATAATAAAAATAATGATAACCACCACCGTAAGGTGGTGGCCCCCGCCGTAAGCCGCCATAGACCACCACTACCCGAGGTGGTAGTGGATGGTGCCCCACTAGCAAACCCTAATGGGCTTAGAGATTGGTGCTGGGCCTATTGGGCCATGTTTGGGTGGAAGACCTTAATTGTTAGCAATTGGGCCTTGGACCTATTTGGACCCACTTTTGGGCCATTAGGATTGGATTGTGAATTAAGCCCAAACTATTCCATGCCATTTATCTAGTAGAGTAAAGGACGTAATGGACTAACTCCTTAATGGGCAAATTGAGAAAATCCTAATATTTGAGAAATTATCAGGACACACACGCGAATTATTTAATAAGTGAAATATTAAATAATAATCATTGGCATGAACTAATCTAAGCAATATTGGACTTAATGGATTAAGTCCTTAGTGGATTAAGTCCTTAGTGGATTAAGTCCTTAGTAGGTTAAGCCCTTAATGGGTTAAATGAGAAACACTTAACCCTAATTGTCATTTTATGTGAAACCCTAATGTCACATGGGCCTTGAGTTGGGCTTTTCATTTGGGTAATTGGTAATTGGGCCAATAATGGGCCACCCAAGAATGATTATGGACTACAATATTTAGTTGGGCTTTAGGGTAAGGCCCTACTGAAGGATTGGTCCCAATTTGGAAAATTGGGCCATATGTTGGGCTTTGATCCCTAGTTGACTTTGGGCCTATGGTTTGGACCTTGGGCTTGGGTAAGCCAAGCTTGGGGTAATGTAGTAATTATCCAAAGTATGTAATTATAGTTATGTAGTGGAACCCAATTATTAATTGGGTGTTATTTTGATGTTGATAGATCGAGAATCTGTCATCTAGCAGCTGGGGTCGAGTCTGCGGGACTTCAGCAATGTGGGATTGAGTCTGCGAGACTTCAGTAGTGTGAGGTGAGTTTCCTTCCTGTAGGAACGGGTCTACGGCCACAATGCCGACCCGTTTAGTTAGCAGTAGTTCTGGACCTCGGTCCGATGCAGTAATTAGATTGCTTGATGTCTTTGTGATTCAAGCATGTTTGTGTTATGTGTTCCGTACCCTGGTCCGATGCAGTATGCAGTATATGTATTCATGCTAATTGATATGTTTATGTTATGTTATATTCAGTCAGTTCCGGACTTCGATCCGATGCAGGTGACAAGGTCCCAGTCAGTTCCAGACTTCGGTCCAATGCAGTTAGTTGCGGACTTCGGTCCGATGCAGAGGGCAAGGCCCTGGTTAGTTTTCGGACTTCGGTCCGATGCAGTTTCTAGACTACGGTCCGATGCAGAGGGCAAGGACCTGGTTAGTTCCGAACTTCGGTCTGATGAAGTGGGCAAGGCCCAATAGGTGTTTATATGTTATTGTATGGTATGTGGTAGTTTGGGGGAGCTCACTAAGCTTTGTGCTTACAGTTTTCAGTTTAGGTTTCAGGTACTCAGTTTTCAAAATAGGAGCTCGGGAAGATTGCAGTGCACACACCATTTGTTCAGTCTGGGATGTTTATACTCTGATATACTTGACAGTTGTTATAATATTTTGAGATAGATTGCTTATTATTTTCATATGAGGTTTATCGACTATGGTTTTTATCATTAAATTAAACGAAATTTTTAGACTGTGTTTTTGGGTCGTTACTAGTTGGTATCGGAGCCTTGGTTTGAGGGATTCGGGCACACTTTCGGGTGTGTCTGAACTCAAACTAAGGAAGTGGTATACAGTTTTCAAGAGAAAAACCATGTTTATAAAAGGATTTTGTGAAAAGAAAACAATTTGAGAAAAGTATAAAAAAAGAGTTTTAGAAAAAGCGAAAAGAATTTTGAAAAGATAAAAGGGTGTGGTGCATTCAATCATCCGAGCTCAAGTATGTACTCCCAAATTACCCATACAAGCTTATGTTATGATTATCAGTTTCATTAGAACAACATGCTAGAATAGGACTGGGGATCTAGGAGTGTAACACCTGTGTTTCTAAGCTTGTCATTAATGTTGATGTAATAGTCTAGGTTAACCTTTGTAACTTTTTTGAAGTATTAATGATAAAATATTTGAGCATTATGTGAATCATGTGAATTATGTGTTTATTTTCTTAATTATTATAATTTAATGAATTAAGAATAAAATGAACGTCAAAATTAAATGTTAGATAAGCCCAATATCTTTACATAAAGTTGTAGTGGTCGAAACGAGGTTTCCGAATATATAAAGAATGCCGAAATCCGAGTTATAACGAAGAAGTTATGACCTGTCGAAGTTTCGCGACAGAACCGGCACGACACGGAATGACGTAAAATATGAATTTAAGATAAAGCGATATCTAGCCTTAGTAATCTAAAGGAAAGTCGTAGGATACGTTAAACCAAGAGCGTCCATAAAAAGAACGCCCAAATTTGACTTCGTATGAGGAAGTTATGATTTTTTCGAGGTTTCGACTTAGCAGTATGCAGCCCGAATCCTCGATTTGAGATCAATTGATTTTTAGCCGAAACAATCTAAACGTGAGTTGAAGATCTCGTTAATAATAGTGAAACGATAAAAAGATAGGTGAAAACGGACCTTAGATTAAGAAGTTATGAATTTATAACGGAGTTTTCCTGTCCCGGCCTACTAAAAATAATATAAAAGTAATATATTTATAATATATTAAAAATAAAGTCAAATTTAGCCAACGGAGTCTAAACGATAGTTGTAGAGCGTATTCTCACCTACGCGTCGATATAAAGAACATCGAAAACGGAGTTCGTATGCGAAAGTTATGAATTTCTGAAGTTCGGGGCGCGAAACCCCAAAATTGTCAGCCACCACGACGTGGTAAAAGTGCCACGAAGTGGCAAGAGCTCTGGAGTCTGTCAGACCCACTTGCAGTGACGCATGCAGTGACGACCCAGCCACCACGACGTGGTAAACCATACCACAACGTGGCAACGGCAAATTTTGCCCTATAAATAGATTTGAAGGGCCAGCCGAGTTTGGTTGCTCAAATTCTCTCCTCTCACTCATATTACCTCGATTTACGTGAAAAGAAGTACCCCCGAAGCCCCGGTATCATCCCCAGACACGAAGCAAGTCCCGAAGCTTGAAGATCCCGTGAAGAAAAGAGTTTCCGAGCCGAAGCTCTGCCCGTAAGCAGCCCGGTGAGTGAAGTGAACCCAGTTTCACCGAAGAATACTACTCTTAGAGCCGTAGTGCTGTCCGATCATCTTCTGATCAAGTGAGTGTGTAGTTACCTTCTTCTAACACATAATTATGAAGTATTTTTATACAAAATACGTGTTATGTATATATTTTTTTGTTATATGTGTGAATGTATATTCACTTTCTTCTATCTCATAGATATGATTTATTCTCTATGAAATACGTGTTAAGTGTATGTGTCTCATCTGTTGATTGGAATATGTATTGAATGAGAATGCTATACAGGTTTTAAACTATGTATAAAAATATATATTTTTATCTACTAATATGTTGGGTAGAACATGGGTAGATAGTTGATGTGTGATAAACATATGAGAGGCCTCGATGTTGTTGTTGTTGATCTAGTTATTCAGCGGAGTATGGATAACAATCACAGACTCTTTCTAGACAGTCATGTGGAATGCTAGCAGGCTTATAACCTGCAGGTTTTGTGAACGATGTGTTCACCGGTGTACTCTATCCCCCTCATGGTTGCCTTTAGGACATCTATTGTTGAGGAAACCCCTTAGCAGTAATGTCTGTCCCGATGAAAATCCTAGATTAGGTCCCTTGAGATAGATGTTGTTTTAGGGACGTAAAGTGAGGATAACGGGAATGGGTAATCGACTTATTGTTGGTTGGTGATATTAAATATAACTATTTATTGTGGGTTGAAAACCCTATATGCTCACCAGGCTCCCAAGCCTGACTCACTCAGTTTATTTGTATTACACGTAGTGGCGCGAGGGCATAAGATGAATGACTTGTCAAGTTATTTTTGGATTATAGACCTGTTCCTTTATATAACTGTTGTAAGGTCTGTAATGTAATGTTTATGGTTTTAGTCTATTTATCGGAACATGACATCCCGAGTTTTGTTATACAATGAAAATACATATCTTTAAGAAATGCTTTGGTAAATCTTATTTTTGTCATATTTCGTTTTGGGAACAAATTCCACAACTCTTTTAATCAAAGGACTACTCTGGAATTGTTTTAAAAGCATAAATTAAACTGGTCTTTTCTGGCCGTGATTTTGGGGATGTCACAAGCAGGATGCCTTATGTGCCTGCTATATGTGTTTCAGCTTTATGAGAATTGCATGCTAGTATTGAGTAGACAGCAGTAGGATAGCCTGGTTATGTAATGCCTGATAGTATGAGCTTAGCATTGTATGTTAGTGCAGATTAGTCAGTTTGATAGCCAGAGTGGTAAATGCTTGATTATGTACTTGATGCCCGAATGCTGTTTGCTTTGTGCTTTTAGGAGTTCTAGTTGTCTTTCATTAACTAGTAAACGAGTATGTTAAGTTACATATTGCAAGGACTAAATAATTTCAGAAGGTTAGGTCTAGCTCTATTTCGCAGCTATTGTTTGAGTCCAACCATTGTAGGGTAGGATCTTTCATTCGAATAATTATCTAGTCTTAGTAATATGTAATAGTATTCACGAGCTAGTTAGGGGAAGATAGCAGGGACTTCTTATGCAGCTGATGGCGAAGATTAGCAAGAGATCAGTAGTAGTGGTAGAAGGGACTTGGTGGAGTCGAGGCAGTACTTGAGGAAAGTACTGATAGATGTGGAAGGTAGTATGGTCCCGTACTACTGAAAGCAGAGGATCCATACTCGAATCAAGGACGGCTGAGATAAGACCAGGGAACTTGTAGTGTGTGAGATCCCTCGAGTTTTGATGAGTATTGTAATGTTAGTGATGGTATGTTGTCGAGTATAGTGACGCTACGTGATTGACACCAGATGGTAGTTCCGGTGTCGACGAGGGATCAGGCTCGGACTCTGGAGCCGGGAAGATTGATGATCAGATGAGGGAGTTCATTCCATATGAGAATTACGCGCAGTATCATTGACCAGACTCCTGTGATCCTCAGTGTGATCAAGGAGGGCATTATAGAGATTTATGATGAGAGGTCGAGTGCATTATCTACTGAGATAGCAGTCATGATAAAGACCCGTACGTTGATGTTTCGGGAATTCAGAGTTTGTGAGGCTTCAGATTGTCATGGTTATTAGGGACCCCATTGTTAGTAGCAGATGGTTGGCAGATGTCACCAACACTTTTAGTACCAGACGTTGTCTCGAAAGGAGACAATATCTGACTTACTTCCTATCTCCTGAGGGATAGAGCACGAGATTGATAGGAAGAGGTTAGTAGTGAGTTGAGTGATGATGTGGTTGATGTTGTGTCATGGGATGACTTTTAGACCAGATTCTAGGCAGAGTGTGTTGGATTAGTATCTAAGTCTGTAACCATATTTGGTAAGTACTTGACCCGGTTGTGCATGGTCCTTTTGGGTTGCCTTCACCAAAGAAACTTGACTGGAGAAATAAATAGAGAAAGTGGTTATTATGATTTATTAATATATTATAAGAATAATATATTAAAGGAGAAATCATATTTGTTTAATTAATATTAGTCAGTAATTAATTAGGAATTAATTTTGAAATCAAATGAAATTAATTAAACTAGAGGGGATTAATTGTAATAATGTGATAGTTGCAAAGTAGGCCAATGGTTACCCTAGATATAGGTTGGACGAATTCAAGGGATAAGGAATCCTTGAAATCGTTCAAGGATAAGGGTTATCAAGGCTTATCTTATGGTTACTTGGTGGGCAAGCAACTAGATAAGGATAAGGACTGAAACCCTAATCTCTACCCTATATAAAGACCCCTAAGGCCATAGAAATCGAACCACTTGATCCCTAGGGTTCCTAGAGCCTAATTCTACCTCTCCTATTCTCTCTCTATTGCCTCTCCAATTGCTTGTGGTGTTTGTGAGCCATTAGAGGTACTACACTTGTGGTACTTGCTTTCAAGACTTAGGGTTTGAAGATTTAAGTTGTTATTGCAATATAACAACAAAAGGTATGTGATCTATCTTTCTATGTGAATTTCGAAAATACTAGGAGCATGCTAGGGTTCCTCATGTGTTCATAATGTTGTGTATCTAATAGTGAAAACATAGATCCAAAATCTAGGGTTGCATGCACACATAGGATTTTTTGTTCAAAACCCATTAGTGGTATCAGAGCCTTTGTTTGACTTGTTTTCAATTAGTATTATACAATTGTATGAACTTGACATATTAGGGTTTATAGCCAATAAACCCTAGGAGGCAAGATTTTCGAGATTAGGGTTCCTAAACCCTAATTTGCGAAAATTTGAAAGGGTTTTTCAAATCCTTTCCTTTAGTGCCAAGATTTCAAAATCTAGGGCTTGCAAACCCTAGGATTTTCGAGATTAGCATCCTCCTCAAGATAAGATCCTAAATTTTAGGGATTTGGATTATCCTATATCTTGTAATTATCCTTTAATGTTTAAATATGGTAATTAAAGATTTTGAATTATCCTATCCCATGATTTTCGAAATTTAGAGGGATTAAAAGGATTAGGATAAATTAATTGTTTAATTGGTAATTATCCTTCATGATTTAAATAATCCCTTATGATTTAATATTTTAAATTAATAGTTTAATTCAAGATAATTATTAAATCAAGAGTTTTAATATTTAAAATATTAATTTAAATGGTATTAAATTTCGAAAATTTTAAATTGAGATTAAAACCCTAGTATTTTGAAATGTTTGAAATACACCCTATACTATTATATTATTACAAGATTAATATATATATATATATATATATATATGTATAACTAAAATGCTAGTCTTACCGTTAGTAGGCCTCATTCACGAAGTCGATCTATAAGAGAGGTATAAGGTTATGGCCTATAAAATGGCCATTTAATGGGTATCCACTCTTACCCACCGCTTCCTTGATTGGTGGAGGGTTGTTAGCCGAACGGGTATGATAGGGCAATCCTCTCTTCATCAATAAGTATAATGAATCAATATAAAGTAACTAAACGTTTTTCAAATTCCCAATCCTAGTTACTTTAGGCAAAAGTGAATTGATGCAATCCCATGAAATTGCACTTTGCACCCTTGCTAAGAAGTTAGTGGAGCGTGTGTGGTTAACCGACACACTAATTGGTTCTAAGCAAAGGTGGCATAGGGTGACTCATTGTTAGTCATAGTTCGATGGAGCGTGTGTGGTTAACCGTCACATCGAATAGGTGACTGTAACAATGAGGGCACCATGTACATTTTCATGGTTATTCACACCCAATTTGTGATCCTCGGCATCCCAGTCACAAACGAGAGGGGCATATCGAGATTTAAACATGTCATTGAAAAGTTCAATGAATCTCAAAGGAAATCTAGGAATTCTCAATACATTTAAAACTTAAGCCTTTATGTTTTTCATGGTGAAGAATTAGTGAATCGTCATTCACTTACCTGCAAATTATTTGCATATTGGATTACGGCATCCCTTTCTAATGTGTAAATAATGTTGTTGGGTCCTAGCCCTAATTTTTCATTTTGGGTGTTTAATTAGGGAGTTAATTCTAATCATACTTTGTTCCTTTCTATTTGTAGATGTCTAACGCTGCTCCTGTTTTGGCTATTGGGCAAGGAAGGGGCAAGAAGAGGAAGGCTCCTTCAAAGAGCCACCACAAGGGAAAGTCCCAAGATGGTTCCTCTTCTAGTGGGACCAAGGTTGGTCCTGCTAAGCCCAAATCAAACCCAAAGGAGGCAGAGTGCCACCACTGCCACAAAATAGGGCATTGGAAGAGAAGCTGCCCGGAATATCTGCAAGCCATCAAGGATGGGAAGATCAAGCCATCTTTCGCAGGTATTTACACAATTTAATCTAAAGATTCATCGCATGATATTTCTTGGGTTCTTGATACAGGATGTGGTTATCACATATGTTCTGATTTGCAGGGACTAAGAATAAATAGGGATGTGGAGTGTGGAAGAATAAATCTAATCATGGGGAACAAAAGATCGTCGCCTGTCACCAAGATTGGAGTGTATTCTCTAGTGCTTAGTAATGGATTAGGTTTAGATTTAAATAATTGTTGCTACTCACCAAATATGGCAAGAAACATCATTTCATTTCATGGTTTGTTTAAACAAGGATTTAGATATTCGTTTAATAATGAGAATGGTTCGATTTATGTTTATCTAAATGGTGTTTTATATTTTGAAGCATTGCCTTGTAATGGAATTTATGAAACTATCATGGTTGTAGATAACCTATGAAATGATTATTGTGTATGGATTCTTCCAATAGTATGGATAAAGCATGTTTGTGGCATTGTCATCTTGGACATGTCAACAAGAAGCGCAGAGCCCAGCTCCAAAAGGATGGAGTGTTGGAGTTATTCGACCTTAGGGAAGATGACACGTACGAGTCTTGTTTACTTGGAAAGATGACCAAGTCACCCTTCACCGGCACTTGTGAGAGGGGTGAGGTTCTATTGGATCTCATACACACCGACGTGTATGTGCCCTTTAGATCCACCACAAATGATGCAAACCGCTTCCATGTGACTTTCACCGATGATTATAGTAGATATGGGTATATTTACTTAATCAAGCACAGGTCAGAAACGTTTGAAAAGTTCAAAGAATTCAAACATGAAGTGGAGAATCAATTGGGCAGGAAAATCAAGATGCTTCGATCCAATCGAGGAGGAGAGTACCTAAGTCTTGAATTCCACGACTATCTCAAGGAATGCGGAATAATTTCGCAATTGACGCCACCTAGGACACCACAGTTGAATGGCGTGGCAGAAAGGCATAATCGAACCCTGTTGGACATGGTTCGTTCCATGATGAGTCGTGCTTCACTACCTATCTCATTTTAGTGGTATGCCTTAGAGACTGCCGCCCATATCCTTAACCGAGTCCCTACAAAGAAGGTTGCCAAAACACCTCACGAGATGTGGACAGGGAAAGCTCCCTCGTTGGCGCATATCAAGGTTTGGGGCTGCAAGGCTTTCGTAAGACGAGAGACTCACGACAAGCTCGAACCTCGTAGTGAGCGATGTATTTTCATCGGCTACCCACATAAATCCTTTGGATATCTCTTCTATAGACCGAGTGACAATGTTGTCTTCGTTGTGAGGAGAGGGGTTTTACGAGAGCGAGAACTCATAATCCAAGGAGACAGTGGGATGCAAATTGATCTTGAAGAGATTCAAGAGTCGAGTGATGAAGGAACCTCTATCGTTGGCGCTCAACTCGAGGAGGAAACTCCGGTTGAACTGATTGACGAGTCCTTACCTCTTATACGTTCCGAAAGAGTTAGAGTTCAACCCCAGTTTTATGGTTTTCATATTACTACCGAAGGGGAAACGTATATTAGTGATGGTACACTAATAAATCTAGATGAACCTAATAGCTATAAGGAAGCCATGGTAGGCCCATAGTCTGCAAAATGGAAAAGGCGATGGACAGCGAGATTCAGTCCATGTATGACAACCAAGTTTGGAATTTGGTTGACAATGTGCCTGGAAGTAAGACTGTTGGGTGCAAATGGATCTTCAAGAAGAAGACCGACGTGGATGGGAATGTGCACACGTATAAGGCGCGATTGGTTGCGAAGGGCTTTACTCAAACTCCGGGAGTTGACTATGATGAGACCTTCTTGCCAGTTGCTAAAATAAAGTCTATTAGGTTGATACTAGCCATTGCTGCATTTCATGATTATGAGATGTGGAAAATGAATGTCAATACCGCTTTCCTTAATGGAAAGTTGGCTGAGGATGTTTACATGGCTCAGCCAGAGGGTTTTGTCGATACGAAGCATCCCAATAGAGTGTGCAAGCTTGAGAAGTTCATTTATAGACTTAAGCAAGCATCTCGCAGATGGAATCTTTGCTTCGATGAGAAAGTCAAAGAGTTTGGATTTGTATGAAGTGAAGATGAATCATGTGTATATGTCAAGGCCAGTGGGAGTATAGTTAGCTTCCTCATTTTGTATGTCGATGACATACTGCTCATAGGAAACGACATCCCGACTCTGCAGGAGGTTAAATTCTGGCTTGGGAAGTGCTTCACTATGAAGGACCTCAGAGATGCTTCCTATATTTTGGGAATAAGGATAGTGAGAGAACGAAGTAAGAGACTAATAGGACTTAGTCAGCATACTTACTTGGATAAAGTACTAAAACGTTTTAGTATGGAAAACTCGAAGAAGGGAGAATTACCGATACAAAGTAATGCCAAGTTGAGTAAGACTCAAAGTCCGAGTACCAAAGTCGAGATAGCAGAGATGAGACGAGTACCTTACGCTTCCGCAGTTGGCTCAATCATGTATGTTATGACTTGTACTCGCCCTGATGTGGCCTTTGCCTTGAGCATGGTCAATGGATATCAAGGGAACCCTGGCAGAGCGCATTGGACCGTAGTCAAGAATATCCTTAAGTACCTTCGGAGGACCAAGGAATGGTTTTTGGTCCTCGGAGGGAGTGATGACTTAAAGGTGCAAGGGTATAGTGACACCAGCTTCCAAACCAACAGGGATAACTACCATTCGCAGTCAGACTGGGTCTTTACCCTTAATGGAGGAGCGATGACTTGGAAAAGTTCCAAGCAAGAAACAGTAGCTGATTCAACGTGCGAATCAGAGTACATTACAGCGAGCGAAGCATCAAAGGAGGCGTAATGGCTGAAGAACTTCATTGGAGACCTTGGAGTTGTACCTGCCATAAAGGAGCCTATGGAAATTTTCTGTGATAATGAAGGAGCGTTTGCCTTGACTAAGGAACCGAGGGATCATGGTAGATCTCGGCATATCGATAAAAAATATCACTTTATTAGACATCGAGTAGAAAAAGGACACCTCGTAGTTAAGAGGATATCGTCAGAGGATAACCCAGCAGATCCGCTTACAAACGGACTGAGTAGGGTTAAGCACTTGCAGCATGCTAGGAGCATTGGGCTGAAGGACGATATTAGTTTGGATTAGATAGTTTGGAAACTTGTAATAGATAAATGTAATTGACATTTGATGATGAAATAAAGGAGTATTATTTAATGGTTTATGTCTTATGTTAATTGTTTAACTATTCTTTCACTTTGCATGTTTTGACTTCCAGAATGATTGAGTTTATTAAGAATAATCGAATCATTCAAATGGTCCACAGTCGTTCATATGTTGGAAGTAGGTATGAATGAAGACTGTCATGAATTGGTGTGTAGATTGTCTAAAAGGTATTAGACATAACAAAGGTTTGTTACAACATTCATGAGTGCTTATGAAAAAGGTTTAAGCATTGGAATAAACCAACGCTTGCTGGAATCACTTTATGGAATGTACCACAAGTGATCGCAAGACGATAATATCATATGGTCTTAAAACCAAGATATATGGTTTATTGTTTACTAATTAATTGTGCATTGATAATGCGAAACCGCATCAGTAAATTGATTTCATAAAACGCATTTTGTGTATAATTTATTAGTGAATAGTAAATGCATATAAGTCGAAGCTTATCTGTTACTTTATCCTAAGAGGGTAAAAGCGATATTGGGGCCCCTCGATGATTTGATTTGACTTATGTGTCGGGCCCGGTGAGGACTGAATTGATGTGTTCAATTAAGTTCTATGTTAAATGAATCTGAGATCGAGAAATTGATTGCTGGACAATAAGTATGACAATGTTTCATGAGATTGTCCGTACGATATCTAAACAGAGAACTATACGATCCCTTATCTAAAGGACAGGTTACTGACAAGATCAGAGTTCGACAGCGTCTTTGAGAGCTACGATTGCTAATCGAGTTGTACTTGCATTTGCGGTTACTAGACTTATCCAAGTGGGAGAATTTTGGATTAGTTTCTAAGTCTGTAACCATATTTGGTAAGTACTTGACCCGGTTGTGCATGGTCCTTTTGGGTTGCCTTCACCAAAGCAACTTGACTGGAGAAATAAATAGAGAAAGAGGTTATTAAGATTTATTAATATTTTATAAGAATAATATATTAAATGAGAAATCATATTTGTTTAATTAATACTGGTCAATAGTTAATTAGGAATTAATTTTGTGATCAAGTAAAATTAATTAAACCAGAGGGGCTTAATTGTAATAATGTGATAGTTGCAAAGTAGGGCAATGGTTACCCTAGATATAGGTTGGACGAATTCAAGGGATAAGTAATCCTTGAAATCATCCAAGGATAAGGGTTATCAAGGCTTATCTTATGGTTACTTGGTGGGCAAGCAACTATATAAGGATAAAGACTGAAACCCTAATCTCTACCCTATATAAAGACCCCTAAGGCCATAGAAATCGAACCACTTGATCCCTAGGGTTCCTAGAGCCGATTTCTACCTCTCCTCTTCTCTCTATATTGCCTCTCCAATTGCTTGTGGTGTTTGTGAGCCATTAGAGGTACTACACTTGTGGTACTTGCTTTCAAGACTTAAGGTTTGAAGATTTAAGTTGTTATTGCAATATAACAACAAAAGGTATGTGATCTATCTTTCTATGTGAATTTCAAAAATACTAGTAGCATGTTAGGGTTCCTCATGTGTTCATAATGTTGTGTATCTAATAGTGAAAACATAGATCCAAAATCTAGGGTTGCATGCACACATATGATTGTTTGTCCAAAACCCATCAGAGTGTGCCCAGGCGATTGAGGTGCAGCAGTTGGTGAATGAGTCGTTAAATCTCCACCCGACGACTGAGACTGTGGCAGAGATCACTACCAATTCTCGAGAAAGAGCTTATATGGTGCCACAGTATGCATCAGATGAGGAAATGAAGAAGGTAAGATATCAGAACATACTGTAGAATGATAGAAGGGAGATTGTGAGTATCTCGAGGTGCAAGACCCTGAATGATATGACTTCTAGAGCTTGAGAGTGGGATATTGAATTAGAGCACAATGGTAAGAGGGAATCAGATCAGTTGCTTATATTGAGGGGTCTCGGGAGGGGACCCTAGATTTTGGATCAGCTTTTGAGAGACCAATAGGGTTAGATTCAGTACAACATGTGCGGGAAACTGCACGATAGAGTCTTTTATTCCAGGGGTTGAGTAAGTGTGACTTTGGGTTATCCTCCATTTGTGTTTGAATTATACTTCCAAGAAAATGGCATATGCCAATTGCATACCGAGAATTATTTTAGCAGATAGCGAAAGCTCATATCCCCAAATCGCGGGATTGGGAGAGAGTACATCGTCATCTTGGTTTATTCCAAGACTAAGGAGCAGCACGAGAAGCACCTGAGGAAGGTGCGAGAGACTTTGAGAAGGGAGAGACTTTTTTCAAGGTACTCTAAATATGAGTTCTGGTTGCGCGAGGTGCAATTTCTTGGGTACCTTGTCAATCAGAAGGGTATTCTAGTCAATTCGGCCAATATAGAGGCCGTGATGCAGTGAGAGATTCTGAGGTCTCCATTTGAGATTCAGAGTTCCCTGGTTCTAGAGATTTATTCCCGGAGATCTATTCGGGTTCTTGGAGGTGGTGTGATCTTTTGAATTGGCTAGTATTGAATCACTAGCAATGGTAAGCGTGGTTTTCAGCAGATTGGGCTTAGAATGGTAGGAAGAATTGAGAATTTTTCTAGTTTTAAGTGTTGTAGGGCACTAGTTGAATCAAATGGGGGAGAATCACCCAATGATTCAGAAGCAAGAGTGGTTATGAAGATGGGATAAGTTTCGCATCCTTATCAGGAAGGAAGAAAGCCCAAGCGACTGTATGATTTGAGGATAGTGTGAGATGGAAGTTTAGAAAAACTTGCCAATAAGGAGATCACGTTCCCATAATGTTTGCTAGCAAGCCTTATGGAATCAAGTTGGGGATTCTAGTCAGGACATGATTCAGTTGAGTGTGGGTCAAGCGCGTGTTCGATTCAGTGTTAGAGTGTTGTAAGTTTGCGGGTGTAGCCATAGCATTCACTGGCAGGCAGACATTGTTAGAGTGTTGTAAGTCTGCGGGTGTAACCGTAGCATTCACTAGCAGCCAAACAGTGTTAGAGTGTTGTAATTCGTAGCATTCACTGGGAGCCAGACAATGTTAGAGTGTTGTAAGTCTGTGGGTGTAACCGTAGCATTCACTAGCAGCCAGACAATGTTAGAGTGTTGTAAGTCTGTGGGTGTAGCCATAGCATTCACTAACAGCCAGACAGTGTTAGAGTGTTGTAAGTCTGCGGGTGTAGCCGTAGCATTCACTAGCAGCCAGATAGTGTTAGAGTGTTGTAAGTCTGAGAGAGTAGACGTAGCATTCACTAGCAGCCAGACAGTGATAGAGTGTTGTAAGTCTGCGGATGTAGTCATAGCATTCAGTAGGTTGGTAGATAGCGTGAGTGCGCTGTTAGGACGCGAAAAGAACAGTAGTACCCACCAGTTCGGGTGTAGCAGTAAGGATATGGAAATCCACGGATTGGATTTTGGAATTATTTTGACGGGTTAGATATGGTTAAGCCAGAGATAAGACTGTAGAAGCACCACTACAACTATGAGAGCAAGGAAGCAGTGGACTGCTTAAGGTCATTTATGACATAAGGCTACCAATGGTCATGTAGCAATCACTTTTAGCCTTGGGTTTAGTGACGTCAGGATTCGACGCATGGAACCAATCAGTTAGATCAGAAGGTCGTTAGGGCCACAGTGACAAGATAACTAGTGGCAACTAGTTCCAAAGAAGGATTTTGTTCAGACGCCATGTGAGGCGACTAAATAGGGAGTCCTTTGGCTCCGCAGCCGGGCTAGAACCCGATATTTCAAATGGCTGAAGAACAATTTGAGACCAGGAAGGTCTTGGTAGAATTTGGAAGGCAGCCATGGTGCAGTATACTGATTCAGACAGTTCAGTGTTTCAAGCAGAAATGGTATTTTGGGATTTCATGAATGGGTAGAGTCACAGATAGCTTGGGATATGCGAAGTCACTTACAACGGGATTATCTGAGTTTTGGTCAAGTATAAGTGAATCACAGGGATAAGTGGATCTGTGATTCTATTTTTCTAGTGGGAACCTTGAGTTATCAGGAGATGAGTAGGTAGTTGAGAGTCAAAGGGAATGGATTCGACAATAATGATTCAGTAAGAGTGGTCTATCAGGGATTCAAACCATCTCGAGACATCATAATTCAGATAAATTAGATGTGATCTTGTTGTGAGGAATTAGTTCGCCTGCTGATGTTAGGGCTTTGGGATGATTGGTCACAGCTACCTTGGGGAAGGCTAGAGCGTGCCCATGATGGTGACCATTTTACTAGAGTGGTTGGGCGTGTAAGATATGGTAAGGAATGATTTCGAGGACAAAATCTAATTCAAGTGGGGGAGAGTTGTAACACCCCGTTTAATAAATAAATAAATGCATAGAAGGCCTAAAATCAATAATAGTTGAGCAAGGCGTTAGTTTCGAGGGTTAATTGTTACAATTTTAGAAGTTGGGGTTAAAATTGTAAGTTCTGGATTTAATTTGAAAAGGATTTTAGAAGTCAGGGTGTGGTTGGTAGTTAATGGACTTAAATTGAAAAGATTTGAAGGTTTAAGGGGGGCTGGTTGGAAATTTTGGGACTTATTATGAAAGGAAATTATGGGACCAAGGGCTAAAGGGTAATTTCTATACTTAAGTTGAAAAGATTTCGAAGGGGAGGGGATATTAGTGTCAAAACTGCATGAAGATTGAATGGGCACGGTATTAATCGGTGTCATCCTTTTTCCTCCCGTTGGAGCATCTAAACCCTAGACCGAGCAAGGACTTCAGCCGCCATCGTTAAGAGCTTCCTCAACTGCCGCTTTCACCGCCAAGCCAGTGCGCTGCCCCTGATGCCTCGCCATTATAGCGCCACCACCGGAACCTGTTGCCGGAGTCGATGTGTGTAATTGGAAGATCGCCAAGATCGATGGAAGGAAGCCGTGAGGCTATGAACGAAGGGAATGCCCTCGGTAAGGTTAACTGTGACTTATCTATCCCCTCCTTCGTTCTTTTTGGCAATTTGACGCTATGTGCGACGACTGTGGGTACCAATGGCCCTTGCACTGCCATTTCTACTCATTCCAGCGACCTTGGCCTTCTTGTCGGTGGCTGGGGAGCCTTGGTCCTGTGTTGTTTATACACTTGGGTTGCTGCCACGAGTTGAATGCGCAAATATGGGTGTTCTTTAACTAGAAACCCACCGCCACCACCTCATGGTGGTAGTTGCCATCGTTTTCTGCCGCCACAGCCGCCGTGAAGGGTGGTTGTGTGTGTGTTTGGGTGTATTGTGAGCCTAGTTGTGAGTTTAATGTAGTATGGATATTCTTGGACAGGGGAAACAAAGAGAATTCGTCATTGCTGCCTTATGCCACCAGGTGGGTGGCTGGACTTCCTTCATGAATAGAAGACGAGTGTGGATGTGTGATTTTATTGGGCGGAAACGCCACCATCACCATAGGGTGGTGGCTGCCGCCAAGCACCGCCGTCGGCCACCATGGTGTGGATGTGTGTGTGTGCTAGTTAGTGTGTGTGTGTATTTATGTTTGGATTAAACATTGTAATTGTACTTAGCTTTGGTTAATAATAAAAATAATGATAACCACCACCGTAAGGTGGTGGCCACTGCCGTAAGCCGCCATAGACCACCACTTCCCGAGGTGGTAGTGGATGGTGCCTCACTAGCAAACCCTAATGGGCTTAGAGATTAGTGTTGGGCCTATTGGGCCATGTTTGGGTGGAAGATCTTAATTGTTAGCATTTGGGCCTTGGACCTATTTTGACCCACTTTTGGGCCATTGGGGTTGGATTGTGAATTAAGCCCAAACTATTCCATGTCATTTATCTAGTAGAGTGATGGACTTAATGGACTAAGTCCTTAATGGGCTAATTGAGAAAATCCTAATATTTGAGAAATTATCATGACACACACGAGAATTATTTAACAAGTGAAATATTAAATAATAATCATTGGCATGAACTAATCTAAGCAATAATGGACTTAATGGATTAATTCCTTAGTGGATTAAGTCCTTGGTGGGTTAAGCCCTTAATGGGTTAAGTGAGAAACACTTAACCCTAATTGTCATTTTATGTGAAACCCTAATGTCACATGGGCCTTGAGTCGCGTTTTTCATTTGGGTAATTGGTAATTGGGCCAATAATGGGCCATCCAATAATGATTATGGACTAGAATAATTAGTTGGGCTTTAGGGTAAGGCCCTAATGAAGGATTGGGCCCAATTTGGAAAATTGGGTCATATGTTGGGCTTTGATCCCTAGTTGACTTTGGGCCTATGGTTTGGACCTTGGGCTTGGGTAAGCCAAGCTTGGGGTAATGTAGTAATTATCCAAAGTATGTAATTATAGTTATGTAGTGGAACCCAATTATTAATCGGGTGTTATTTTGATGTTGATAGATCGAGAATCTGTCATCTAGCAGCTGGGGTCGAGTCTGCGGGACTTCAGCAGTGTGTGATTGAGTCTGCGAGACTTCAGCAGTGTGAGGTGAGTTTCCTTCCAGTAGGAACGGGTCTACGACCACAATGCCGACCCGTTTAGTTAGCAGTAGTTCCGGACCTCGGTCTGATGCAGTAATTAGATTGCTTGATGTCTTTGTGATTCAAGCATGTTTGTGTTATGTGTTCTGTACCCTGATCCGATGCAGTATGTAGTATATGTATTCATGCTAATTGATATGTTTATGTTATGTTATATTCAGTTAGTTCCGGACTTCGGTCCGATGCAGGTGACAAGGTCCCAGTCAGTTCCGGACTTCGGTCCGATGTGGTTAGTTGCGGACTTCGGTCCGATGTTGTTTCCGGACTTCGGTCCGATGTTGTTTCCGGACTTCGGTCCGATGCAGAGGGCAAGGCCCTGGTTAGTTTTCGGACTTCGGTCCGATGCAGTTTCCGGACTACGGTCCGATGCAAAGGGCAAGACCCTGGTTAGTTCCGGACTTCGGTTCGATGCAGTGGGCAAGGCCCAATAGGTGTTTATAAGTTATTGTATGATATGTTCAGTTTAGGTTTCAGGTACTCAGTTTTCAAAATAGGAGCTCGGGAAGATTGCAGTGCACACACCATTTGTTCAGCCTGGGATGTTTATACTCTGATATACTTGACAGTTGTTATAATATTTTGAGATACATTGCTTATTATTTTCATATGAGGTTTATCGACTATGGTTTTTATTATTAAATTAAACGAAATTTTCTGACTGTGTTTTTGGGTCGTTACACGATATTTAGCCCTAGCAATCTAAACGAATGTCGTAGAGTTCGTTAAACCGAGAGCGTGCATAAAAAGAATGCCCAAATCCGACTTCGTATGAGTAAGTTATGATTTGTCTAAGTTTCAGCTTAGCGGTATGCAGCCTGAAACTCGAATTCGAGATGGAGTGATTGTTGGTCGAAACAATCTAAACGATAATCAAAGATCTCATTGATAGTAGTGCAATGGTGAAAAGACAGACGAAAACGGACGTCAGATGAAGAAGTTATGAAATTATAACAGAGTTTTCTTGTCCCGGCCTACTAAAAATAATATCATAAAAATAAAATTGAAATCAGCCAACGGAGTCTAAACGAAAGCTGTACATCTTAGTCTCACCTACGCGTGGATATAAAGAACGTCGAAAACGGAGTTCGTATGTGGAAGATATGAATTTTTGAAGTTTATTAAATAATTAAAATATATATTAAATCTTTAATTCGGATGTATATCCGAAGAAGTCACCGATCTGATCCACACTACGCCCCGCGTAGCTAAGCATTACGCCCAACATAATGCGAGGGCTCCAGCCCCTATAAAAGGCATGCGAGGCAGCCGATTCCTTTGCTCATTTTCTTTTCTCTCTCTCTCTCTCTCTCTCTCTCTCCCGTTTTACCTCGTTTTTCGTGGAAGAAATATCCCGAAGCCCTGATATTAATCCCGAGACCCGAAGCAAGTCCCGAAGCCCCGAAGATCCCGAGAAGTGTAATTCTCGAGTCGAAGCTCTGCCCGCGAGAAGCCAATTTTTGTGAAGATATTCCAGATCTACCGAAGAATACTACTTATACAAGCCGTAGTACTGTCCGATCATCTTCTGATCAAGTGAGTGTGTAGTTACTTTCTTCTAACACATAATTCGAAGTATTTATATGAAATACGTGTTATGTGTATATTTTGTTGTTATATGTGTGAATTTATATTCACTTTCTTCTATCTCATAGATATGATTTATTCTCTATGAAATACGTGTTATGTGTATGTGTCTCGTTTGTTGGTTGGAATATGTATTGAATGAGAATGCTATATAGGTTTAAAACTATGTATAAAAATATATAATTTTATCTACTAATATGTTGGGTAGAACATGAGTAGATAGTTGATTTGTGATAAATTGATGAAAGGCCTCAATGTTGTTGTTGATCTAGTTATTCAGCGGAGTATGAATAACGACCACAAACTCTTTCTAGACAGTCATGTGGAATGCTAGCATGATCATAACCTGTAGGTGTTGTGAACGATGTGTTCACCGGTGTACTTTATCCCCCTCATGGTTGCCTTAGGACTTTTATTGCTGAGGAAACCCCTCGCAGTAAAGTCCACCCCGATGAAATTCCTAGATTAGGTCCTTTATAATAGATGTTGTTTTAGGGACGTAAAGTGAGGATAACGGGAATGGGTAATCGGGTTATTGTTGGTTGGTGAAATTAAATATAATTATTTATTGTGGGTTGAAAATCCTATATACTCACCGGGCTCCCAAGCCTGACCCACTCAGTTTTGTAGTATTACAGGTAGTGGCTCAAGAGCATAAGTTGGATGACTTATCAGGATCTTTTGATATTAGACCAATTGTTATATGTAACTTTTGTATGGTCTATCTTTTGTTGTTTATGCTTTTGGTCTGTTTATCGAAACATGACATCCCAAATATTGTTATATAATGAAAATGCATCTCTTGATGAAATGCTTTGATAAACTTTATTTTATCATATTTTTATTTGGGAACAAATTCCGCACCTCTTTTAAATCAATGACTTGACTCTGAAACTATTTTAAAAGCATAAATTAAAACGGTATTTTCTCGTTGTGGTTTTGGGGATGTCACACCAGCGTACTTCGGCCTTGTGTGGTTCAAGGAGTGAACATGCAGCACCACTGAAACTGTGACACGTGGAGACCTTATCCAAACTTACGCCCAACATAAGGCTTCGGTACGCCCAGCGTAAGTCCGAAGTCTAGGCTATAAATAGGGGGTCGAGGCTGCCCACTTTCTCACACCAAAAATCTCTTCTCTCTCTAACTTCTTTCTCTCTCTAAGGGCCCTGAACCCCTACTAAGCCTAGGTAAACCTCCTAGCAATAGAAGAAGGCCTCGGAGAGCCTGAAGGCTCTGAGAAAACTAGTTTTTTCGGTTTGAAACTCTGCCCGCACGGAGCCCGGTTTTCAAGCAAACTTCCCAGTTTCGTCAAAAAAGGTTATTTTTAGAAGCGAGGTGCTGTCCAAATCACTCCGTATCAGGTGAGTGTATAGTCACTTTCATCTTACATATATATATGAAGTATTTTATATAGATTATGTGCTATGTGTATATATGTTATATGTTTACATGAGATGTTTGTTGGATGAAAGATCAATACTTCTTTCTTTTAGATCTGAAACTTTTTCCTTCAGATCTACACTTTTTCATCCCAGATCTAAACTTTTTCTTAAGATCTAAATTGTATACTTTGAGATCTATGTTGGATGAAAGATATGAACTTCTTTCCTTTAGATCTGAACTTTTTCTTCAGATCTAGACTGTATATGCATTTTATGCCTTGAAAGTTATGCTGGATAAAAGATGTAAGCTTTGTTTTACAGATTTGGATCATGTATGTATTTTATATCTACAAATATGTTGGGTAGAATGTGGGTAGATGAAATAGTTGATGTGTGGTGAAATAAAATGATGAGAAACCTCAATGTTGACGTTGTTTCAGTCATCCAGTGGAGTATGGATGACGACCACATACTTTTTTAGGAAGTCTAGTGGAACGCTAGCAGGCTCGCAACCTGTAGGTGTTTGTGAACGAAGTGTTCATCGGTGTACTCCATCCCCCCATGGTTGCCTTACAGACACTTATGGCTGAGGAATCCCCTTAGCAGTAGTGTCCATCCCGATGAAATTCCTTAGGATAGGTCCCTTATGATAGATGCTTTAGGGACGTAAGGTGAGGATAACGGGAACGGGTAATCGGGTTAATGATTGTTGAAAATAATAAACTTATTTATCGTGGGTTGAAAACCCTATATGCTCATCAGGCTCCACATCCTAACTCACTCAGTTTCTTGTATTACAGGTAGTGGCAAAAGCATAGTTGGATGACTTGACGAGAGATTATGGATTTGAGGTCAGATTATGTTTTGTGGCCCAAGATGTTTATTTCTTTTTGGTTTATGCTTATGGTCTGTACCGATGATTGACATCCCGATTTTTTGTAATGTAATGAAAATACATTTCTTTAAGAAATGCTTTGATAAATTTATATCATATTTTGTTTTGGGAACAAATTCCGCAGCACATTTTTTTTAAGTTACTCTGATTTTTATTAAAAATCGGTCTTTTCTGGCCGTAAAAATGGGGATGTCACATGAGGTGACTAGCTTGGTTGCATGGTGGTCCTTGCATGGATGTATGATGAACAAAATGGAGGTGGCACCTCCAAAGTCAACCCTCCCTTAATTCTCTTTTTTTTTAATACATGGGTTGAGAATCTGGGCCAAGAAGAAAAGACGGGGTAGTTTGAGCCCATTAACTTTAGCTAGGATATTTGGATCTTAAACATAAAATTTTTCGGCCCATTGGGCCCTTGGAAGCATTCACGACCCAGTTAGAGTAAAAGAATGGGCTTATGGCTCACTAAGGTCAATTGGATTAGTTATGGCCCAATTAGGCCCATTAGGGTTAGAATTAATCATTCTAGACCCAAAATGGTCCAAAATATTTTGGATTTATGAATTACGTCTAATTAAGATCCAAATAGGGCTCTCTATGTCCAATGAAGTTGAATTGGGTGCTAATTGGTCCATTAGGCCCAATAAGAAACTCCTAGTCCAATATGGACTTAAACCGGGATTCTTAGGGTTTTTAGTCTCTTTGTCGAACATGAATGATGAATCTAATGAGCATTGTGTGAGATTTACTTAGAGTATATGATTTACAATAGTTGGATGGTTACACAGGAATAGAATTTCCTAGCTAAAATGCTAGTTGTGACATAATCTTTTGTTGCAGGCCATGACATATACAATCCGCTGCTTAAACAGGTTTAACTTATTTAAGCTACTAGTCTTATGTTGAAGACACTTGCTAATTACCTCTGTCAAATACTTCCACCCAACACAATAACATTGATGAATGGTATATTTAGTTGGATCACGAGTAGTACCATGAGTAGAGAAATTATGCCCTATTTTAGGTCGAAGAGACCTACATTTTTCTTCATAAGGAGTTTCAGAGTAGTTGTATGAAAATAGGCTGCATTGATAACAACCCTTAAATGACCGTTTCTAGTAGTTTTGGTGATGGTTTGAGCTTGACATCGACAATGCAGGAATAGTAAAACTTACACACTTGCTTAGGGTATGACGACTCCAAAAAATCACAGAATGCATAGCGAAGAGGATATCTTTTGACGTAGTCGACAAAATCTTCAATTCATGAATTGTATTGATTTGGGATGATATATGAGAAGGCCACGTTGTTTGCTTGGATAACGATGGGAGTGTCAGGAGCATGGGGGGCTTTGACTACATTAGCATCACAAGTAAATACATAGAAAACCTTTGACATGATGAAATCTTGAAGAACTTGAGACAGAGAAGATGATGATCAAAAAAACTTTTGTGAGAGAACTTCAACTACTTGGATGAGTTGTAAAAGCGACTTAGGAGAGAGAGAGAGCCTCAATTATTTTTTAATTGTTAAAATAGATAAAAAAAACGAAAGAAAAATGAAAAATACATAACCAATAGTATTATAGTAACTTCAATTTTCGAAGGGACCAAAACCACATACAAAAATGATAAAAAAATTGGGGTTTAAACAAAACCCCCCAAAAAAAAGTATACTACAAGACCATTTTTACAAATTTGTTTGCAAACAATTTCAAATAAGTTATGAATTACTAAAAAAAAAAAAAATTCAATACCTAAATACTAATAAAATCAAAATTTCGTTAATCACCTCATGCGATGCATTTTTAAATTTGGCTTAGAACAAAGCACATAAAGCTTATATAGAAATTACACAAAAAATCAACCAATAAGAACAAAGTATTAGGGTTCTACGATCCGTCTCATCCACATGGGAGACGCATCTCAACCGTCAAATCTATCCAAGAAAAAACACAGGATACGGAATCATTACCGTCAGATCCATCAAAACCACTCGATGCGTGGAAACAAAGACGCTATAAATACCCTTGTGCTTTCTCAACTTGAGTTCTCAGATTTATTTTCCCCCAAATTTTACCGATTCGTCACCGATAAGAAAATCGTTCGCGGTATGTTCTCTAAGCTTCTCTAAATTCTGTTTATTTTCTCGTTCTTAATCGATTAGTTAGCAGAGAAAACCTTTTACAAGATCTTTAGGTTTCCAATTTCGTTGATTTCGGTTTTAGGGTTTGTATTCAGTTTTTCCTTTCATGTTCTTCATTAGATGATTAGATCGTACAAGAGACTACTCGTTTCCCTCCCTTTCTTTTCTTTCTGAAGAGAATTTCGTGACTTATTTTGGTTGTTCGCTCTAGTTTTACAATTTCATTGATTATCTGATTAGGGTTCGTTAATTATTTCTTCTAATTACTTCAACGAGATAAATCTGTGGATCATCTTGATTTCTCCTCTATTCATTGATGTCGCGGTTGGATCGTATATTCAAAAAAAATCATGGATCGTACGTTCATCAAATTCGTAATGATTTCTATGTTTCAATTACTGTTTCTTGTAGATGGCTCGTACCAAGCAAACTGCTCGTAAATCCACAGGAGGAAAGGCCCCAAGGAAACAGCTTGCCACCAAGGTATATTCTTTTCCTTTCTCATCTATCCAAATCGCCGTTTTTCTTCAATTCTTGATGCTAAATTGTTAAGTTATGATCATGATATGATAGGCTGCTCGTAAGTCTGCTCCAACCACAGGAGGTGTGAAGAAGCCTCACAGATACAGACCTGGAACTGTTGCTCTTCGGTATGTTACATTTCTTTCTAATTCAATATCAATTTCGACGTTTTTATCCCATTTATATATATTGAAACTGGTTAATATTGTGCAGTGAAATCCGTAAGTACCAGAAGAGTACTGAACTTTTGATCAGGAAACTACCATTCCAGAGGCTTGTTCGTGAAATTGCTCAAGATTTCAAGGTTAGTTTTCACATGGAATTTATGCTGAAATTGGAATTCTATTCCATTCCAACATTTGATGACATGTTATTATGATGTGAAATGTTGCAGACGGATTTGCGATTCCAGAGTCATGCAGTGTTGGCATTGCAAGAAGCAGCTGAGGCGTATTTGGTGGGATTGTTTGAAGACACAAATCTGTGTGCAATTCATGCCAAGAGGGTGACTATCATGCCAAAGGATATTCAGTTGGCTAGGAGAATTAGGGGTGAAAGGGCTTGATTTGGGTGTTATGAAGTAGTAATTAGTGTGTGTTTTGTTGGATTGGAAACTGTGGTTTCTTTATTTTGTTTGGTAGGATTGTGAACTTGATTGTTGGTGGATTATGGTAATGGTTTGAGTATTTTCTTATGAGATGATGCAAGATTATGGTAAACGTTTAATTTAATAATTGAAACACAAAAAATCCATCTGCTTAGAAAAATTTCAGATAAAACTAATTAATAGATAGGGAAAAACAACAAGAAACCGATCTGATCAATATTTTTTACTATTTATTGTATCATATTATTAAAATTTCACTTAGTATTTTTTCGCAGTTTTATTTTTTTTCGAAAAACTGAATTTAAATAACGTATTTGACGATTTGATTGAAAATCTAAGCTGTATCTATGGAATGGAAGACCCTGACATTAAAATTACCATTAAGCCAAAAATGCTACATGCATATTCATAATTATAATTCACATTAGTGGTTTAAATAAAAAATTATCATTAAGCCAAAAATACATTCATAATTATAATTCACATTAGTGGTTTAAATAAAAAATTATCATTAATAATTATAATTCACATTAGTGGTTTAAATAAAAAATTATCATTAAGCCAAAAATACATTCATAATTATAATTCACATTAGTGGTTTAAATAAAAAATTATCATTAAGCCAAAAATACTACATGCATATTCATAATTATAATTCACATTAGTGCATGGATACAAACAAGCTAAAGGGTTTGTACAAAGTTTCATAATAACTAGTTGCATAGATACATAACTACCAATGAATTTATAATACTTATACATATATGTATATCAAGTACAAATCGTAATAGTGTCAACTACTTCTAAGTCCTCCAACAAAGTTGAAAGGTTTATCTGTTTTGGATGTTTATCATCTGAAATAATTAAGCACTGAGAGATAAGCGGACGTCGCTTAGAGAGTTCAAAAATAGATACAATATAACGCTATGTTGTATATAACAATATGACGAGTGTTAAGCGGGCGTCGCTCAGAGAGTTCAAAGATAGATACAATATAATGTTATGTTATATACATAACAATATGACAAGAACAAAAAGAAACAAAGGACAACAAAGACTCATATGTGTATCAAATGAAAGGCTTTCCGAATCAATCAATGGTTAGATTCAAGGGATTACAATCAATGAAACACAATAATTTAGGATCATAAACATCATAAATTCCAGCCCAAGAGGCATATAAAACACAATTCCTTTTTATCATGTTGCTAGAATATACGGGCTTTTAGCCCTACCTAGCTCGAGGCCAATACCAAAGTGATATGAATCATGCTCTACATGACCAAAGGCATAAAGCCAATACCAAAGGATACGAGTCATGCTCTACATGGTCAAAGACATTAAAATCCAATATCAAGTAATGACCACTTAGATCAATAACACAAGAAAGCACATTGCACATATAACACATAACACATAACATACAATTGTCCCTATATTAAACTCAGTGTGCTGTAACCGAATGTTGTGATAAATTTCTCTTTTTCTGATGAAATTACACCATCCCCAGGCCTTTAAAACCTTCAATTATACCCCTGGAGTTCATATTTCAATTTTCATAATCAATTACTCAACTAATCTCAAGTTATGTTGTTTTCAATTTAGAGATTTTAGTTTTTGTTTTTTGTATAGCTGTCACTTACAGATATGTTTTACCTTTCTTAAATATCAAAATAACTAGAAAATTCTAAATATTAAAAAAATAGACTCTTATATCTTTCCAATGCCACTGACCTCACATTTTTATGATTTTTCTATAATTTACTAAGAATTCTACAACACATCCCAAAGCTGTCAAAATTCAGTACTACACTGGACATATAGCTGTTTTCACCCATCTTAAGTCCGAAATTAGATTTTGGTGTTAAAACAAGAATCAAAGTATACATTCTCAACTTTCTAGGGATATATAACATATATCCATACAAATTTTCTACAATTTTTGGTGATTTTTACAAAAATAGGACAATTATACCCATTATGATTTCATTTTACCCTTTACATGATCAAATTTCATGATCAATATCACTAAGTTCTTGTTTTACAATGATAACAATGAATATTTTAGTAATCCATGCTAATTAAAGTATAAACCATGGGTTTCATTACTAATTTTCACTAATTACTCTTAAACCATGATTAATTCTCAAGTTTACATGTATTTACTTGATTTCCATTTAAGATTCTAGGTTAATAACATAAACTTATGCCTAATTTCATGAAATCAGTGGTAAACCCACTTTGATCAAACCCTAATCTCTTAATAACTCACTAATTACAAGGGTTAATCTAAAAATTAAGAGTCCATACCTTGATTACTAGACTTGATACTTCAAGAATACTCAAAATCTTGATTTAATCTTCAAAACTTGTTCAAGATTGATCATGTAGGTGAAAATCTTCCATAATGATGGTGAGGAGCAGAAAATATGCAGAAAATATGCCAAATTCGTGTTTTAATAGGTAACTTATTAAATAAACACAAACCCAACCTCACTTCCACCTCATCTTACCTTACCTACCCCACCTTATTTAAATAAATAAAAAAATCAAGGGCAAAATAGTCTTTCTAAGTAAGACAGAGACCAAGCGCGCAATAAAAACAAATTGTAGGGACCTTCCGAGTTAAATAAGTAAATTAGGGACCAAACATGCAAATTACCCCAAACCATAGGGATCGTTCGTGTAATTTACTCTAATATAAATATATTTAATTTAGATGTAAATTCGAATAAATATTAATATTAATATGTGAATGGTCTAAATTCACATATAGTTAATTTATTTGAATATTTAAAGTTTTTTTTACCATTGCAACAATTTAATTATACACAATAAATTTATTAAGATTTACAAGTGAATTTATTAAGAGATAAAAAAATTGTTGCATAAACTGGGTACAATTGCTATTTTAACGTGTACTAAAATATATGTAAAAAAAACTAAAAACTAGTTATAGTTCAAAGCACAACGTAAATCTAAAAGAGTCTTAACTAATTGATTAGTTAGAATTAGTTATACAATCCGTTAGAAGAAGGGCATTTATGTAATTTCAATTATTTGTTCGATTAATTTGATAGATTGTACATATTAGAACTTATGCATTGTATTGATTCAATTTTTAGTAATGAGAAATGAAGAATATTTCTTTCTCAAATTCCGCTCTTCAATCTCAGTTCTAACAAAGAGCTTCGGAACAATTTAGAAAAAGATACAATATTAATTTTCGTGTGAATCCAACTAATAAATATATATAGGCTTGTTTTTGACAGTCGATCGTTGATTGGTTAATTTTTAGGATATGGGTCCCACCAACATAGAAAAACAATGTAATTGAACTCAATATTATTATAATTATAAAAACTCCATGCATAGAACTTGTAAATTTATTAACAAGCTGAAAAACTCTCACAATAGTTTGTTTGACTTTATAAAGCTTATTACTTATATCGGGTTTGACAAATAAAAGAGTAAATTACACGAATGGTCCCTATGGTTTAGGGTAATTTGTGCGTTTGGTTTCTAATTTATTTTTTTAACTCGGAAGGTCCATACTGTTTGTTTTTGTTACGCGTTTGGTCCCTGTCTTACCTAAAAATACTATTTTCTCTTTGATTTTTAATTTATTTAAATAAACACACCCCAACCCTACCCACCCGTCCTCACCTTACCTTACCTACCCCACTGTTTTCCCTATTTAAATAATAATAATTTTTTTAGGTAAAACAGGGACCAGGCGTGCAACAAAAACAAACAATAGGGACCAAGCGCGTAACAAAAACAAACACCAGGGACCTTCCGAGTTAAAAAAATAAGTTAGGGACCAAACACGCAAATTACTCCAAATCATAGGGACCATTCGTGTAATTTACTCCAAATAAAAAACACGTTGCTATTCTATAACCATATCCTAAAAATTGAACACATCAAAAACTAATAATACTTATTAACCATTTTAAAAAATTCACTTTTGTTTCCTCAATGTCACAAAAAATTCAAAATAAAAAAATCGGGGAGAAACAAAGAACCATAACTCAACATAAAAATTAAATGATTTATTAACCAAATTTTATTAACCAAAATTTCTTCTATAAAGGACCTGGAAAAGTACCATTCTCCCTTTGTTCATTCCATCGGTCAACCTGCATCAATTACAAAACAATCATTTTACAAATTTGCCCTCGGTTATTTTTTCCTTCTATTTCCTATTTCCCAAGTGTTGTAATTTTCTCAAATATCTTTATAATAGATTACGAAAATGTCCCTGTCTTTTGCAATTTTTGTCCCAAAAAAGTCTTCAATGTTCCAAGTGAAATGAAAACATATTACCCTTTGTCTCATTTTTTAATAAATAAATATTTATTATTTAGTAACATTTTTAATCAATTATCATAAAATTCATATCGGGCAAAAAATATTGTAAAAGAATTAGATAAAGGGTAAAATAGTCATTATATTTGAAACAACGCTCAAAAACATTACAAAAACATCAAGACTTTATCCTGAAGGGTATTTTAGACATTTTGTAGTAAAGAAGTATACATACCCATTCGCCGGGGCAAAGTGAGCGATAATATTTTGCAAATTTGTCACATTCGGGAGCACCATCTCCCTTAGCCGCAACACACCTAAATTAATAATAATAAAATAAATATTAAAAACCAATAAAATATTCGAACAAAACATTTTTTCAAATATAATGTCAAAATAAGTAAAAGAAAATTAAAAGTAGAATACTATAATTTTATATTTTTTGACTCACCTGTGGTACTCAACATATCGTGTGAAACAATGCCTGCTTTGATTTGTAGTTGGGAATCGATAATCTCCTGGTGCTGTTTCAAGCTTTTTTTTGACCATAATAATTATATCAAATGAGGTGTTAAATAACTCGCAAATTTTCTGGTTAATTTTAATAAAAAAATAAAAGTTATAATCAACTATTGATTTTTTATTGTACCTTAATCTCTTTTGGTTTGTGGGCATTAGTGACAACAGAAGTTATTGTATCTAATTTATCTTGTGCCTCCTTTAGAAGATAATGCTGCATCAATATATTTGTTAAGTGAGAATATGAGATTGAATTAAAACCTATTTATGTTTTTCCTATTTCTAATTTGTCTTTTATATATATTTGAGGTCAAAAGTTGTGAAAATGTATAATACGTGAATGAGTATAGTAATAGTATACTCAAAGAACTTTGCATGAATATATGATAATGTACATATTCATAATTCATTAAGAACAAATAATTAAGATCTATATCCATAATAACAAATTGAGAACATGAACAAAATGACAAATTGATCGTAACAAGAGAGAATTAGATTTCGAACATGATCAGGACAAAAGGGATTTTGAAGAATATCAAAATATGAAGCGAAAAATGCGAAATTAATAAATCTAAATCAAACAAACGCGATATGATTCCGCGCAGGATTTATATACAATCTCTAGAGACGTAAAATTAAAATGCAAAAATCAACAAACTTTGATCGAATTTTGTATAAACGATACGATATTCATAACTTCGATTGAGAACAAGAATTCTAAGGAATCATACATCGATAATGCATGGTCATAAAAGAAGATGAAGAGGTATAGAGAATGTATATACCTCTGAGAGAGATTTTGTGTTGCCGGATTTCGCCATTGAGTGATCTAGTCGAAATTTGCGAGAGATGCGAAAATGAGACACAATTTGTAAGGTTTTCAAATGCAAGTGAATCGGATGCTCAGATAATTCGTCAAAAAAAAAAAAAAAAAAAAAAAAATGAAGAATGTAGATATAAAATAATATATTTACTATATTAATAGAAACACGAAGGGGTGGTGGCGCAGTTGGCTAGCGCGTAGGTCTCATAGCTTCTGAGTTATCCTGAGGTCGAGAGTTCGAGCCTCTCTCACCCCAACTGTTTTTTTCACTTCTCTTTCTCTCTAGTTTTGGCATATAACCCTTCCTAGGTTGTGTGTGTGTGTTTTTTTTTTTGCCAAAAGTGATGAAGAGGATTGTGTCGAGTGTTGCTAGATCATCATTCTTACATGTGACTACATCATAGTGCTTCGTATCTTAATCATATAAGATAACAAGAAATAATCAGATCATCATAACCCAACACCTACTACTTCGTATCTTAATCATATAAGATAACAAGAAATAATCAGATCATCATAACCCAACACCTACTACTCTGCTCTTAAATCTACACATTTCGTCCTAAGCGATCTCAACCTCTGGTTGAAGGACTCCTATCATTCAAATCCAGGTACCATTTTATTAGATTTAAGGATGATTTTAAAACAAAGAAAATTCAGATTTGGAGTTAAAAGCTTAATAAGTGACTTAATTGACCACTGAGATGTATTTTGTCCAACTATTGTTATCTGTAGGTAACCATTAAGTTCACAGACAACCCTAAAAGAGAAGAGAAATATGTCCGAGTTTTCTAGAAGATTTGATTTGATTAAATACCAAGAGTACATGTCCATATTACTAAATTTTTTATATATGATTTGGCTTAATTCTATAATATAGTACTCTTGATTTCTATGTGACTACTATATGTTATTGTTGCATTCATGAAACTTATTCTTGAATGTGTTAATTTACGTTTGATTGGAATTTAAATGGTTTAAGCATCCTATATTCCTATATGTTCATATCACTTAGGATGTGGTTGACTTGAGTGTTACTAGGGCACTTTTAGGATTAACTCTCATTTTGTTCTAAGCGGAGGATTCCGTTCTAATCGGAAGTTTTCGTTCGATATGGATGATTAGTTATCAGACCTTTAAATGAGTTTTTGGTCTGATGCTGCTACGTTATTTATGAAATTGAACCTTTTGTTACCCTATAATGAAAAATATTAGTTTTAAGAGCAGAGAAGTTGGGTTGGAATTGTAGATGCATGTGCATTCCATACTTGATTGGTTTTAAAATTAATTATTATATTATTCTTATCCTCATATACTTATTCACAAATGGTTTTGTAAAATATTTTTGGAGTTTGACCTTAGAATTGGTTTATTGCCTTTTATCCAATTACATTCAAAAGTCAAACTGTGGGTTTACTATTAGGGCTTTCCAAGCTCAATGTTACTACTTTGAATTACTATTGGGGATTTCCAAGCTTAATGTTACTGTTTTGAATGTACTCATATTAGAAGATGGAAGTATAGTTAAAGGCATAACTTGGAAATTCCATGTCACAAATTTTGTAATTGTTCATCTTTTGGCTTTTGTTATGAACTAATTATACACCCTTGTATTATAAGGTTTCAAACTATCATTTTGACATTAATTTTTGGACTTAAATTCCACAACAAATGACTAAATAAAAGATAATTTAAATACTTTTAGCGTATAAAGGGTGTTTTACCATTTTTTTCTTAGATGTCTGCAAAATAAACATGTCTTATGTGAAAATTACTACAATAACAATGTAGTTTTTGTTATTTCGCAAATGGTCTTTCCATTTTGTAGACGCCATCGGTAAAAAAAAATGGTTATCTTGGAAGCTCCTTAATTTTTAATAAATGAAATTATACATTATAAAACTTTAATTTAAAACTTTTATTATAAGTTTTGATTTACAATTTTTAAACTTTCAATACATAACCTTTAATCATATACTAATTCTTAGGATTATAAGTATATATTTATTTTGAAATATGTTAACTTTTATCAACGATTTAGCTTGTAAACAATATACTTGTATCTTTATTTTGAAAGTACAGAATAAACCTTTCAAACTAAATAACCTTTTAAAACTAATAATACTTTTATCAACGAACTATATATGTGGTTATTTAGTGATAATCTTGGAAAATGGCAATTATATAGCCTATTAAATATTAATTGAGTTATGTTCCTTAAAACTGATATTGATTCATGATTTAACAAAAAAGGAAATAAACCTAACAAGAGCAATGTTTTAAAAACCGGTTTTCTAGTTGAACCGGTATGGTGACTGGTTCCCGGTTCAATCGGTTTGACCGCCGGGTGAACCGGTTTCTATATTTTTCATGTTTTTTTTCTATTTTCCTACAAATACATACATATATAAATTATTAATTTGATGTTTACAAATTCAAACATTAAAAATATACATAAAAATAAGTTGTAAATGAATCAAAATACATTAAAATAACACATAACCATAAGTTTTAGTGTTTTACATCAATCGATATACACTAAAAAGAAAATAAAATATAATACCGAAACAAAATATAGTTTTAGATGAATACAACCATATCAAAAAACTTTATAACATTTACTCCCTCCGTTCTAAAATTATAGTCCATCTTTCCTTTTTGGTTTGTCCCAAAATAATAGTTCAATTCTAAAAATAAATAACATTTTTACCAAAATACCCCTCATTATTAGTTAACCAACTAAGCATTTAATGAAACATTAAATGCAAAGTAGGGATAAAATTGTCATTTTATTATATAAAATTAGTGGTAATTAATGATTTCTTAATATGTGTGTTTTTTGTCTGTGGAAAATAATATTGGAACGGAGGGAGTAACATATTTTTTATTTAGAAAAAACTAAATATATTTAAAAAAAAATACCAAAGTTTATTATGTAAATAATTATTTTTCATGTGTTTTTATTCGGATCAACCAGTTTATTTTGACCGGTTCAACCGAGTTTTTCTAAAAACCGGCCAGTTCAATCCGGTTCAGAAATCAATGTAAAACCGGTTCCCGGTCCAACTGATTCGACCCGTCGGTTCAAACCGATTTTTAAAACATTTAACAAGAGTAGCCAGTGCAAATCAATAATTCATTCAGCTAACTTCAATAATAACAAGAAATCATCACATGTGACGCGACAAAAGTACAAAACTGAGCATTGAAAATTCATTCAATAGTATAGTAAGTAGAACCTAATAAAGAGGAAATAAATCAATCACATTCCTACTACTAGAAAAACGTAAATAAAACAAAAACCTTAACATTATCAAAAAATAAAACATCACTACTGTTTTCCCCCTTCACTTTGCTTGGAAGCACCTGATTCCTTAATTTCATCTCCTCCCTCATCCTGCACCCCAAAAAACACCTCATTCAGTCATTCTTAATGGTTAAGCTAAAAATTTGTTTTTTAATGTAAGAATAAAAAAAAATCATTTATCTACACAACATTTAATTTATAAATATCGATACCTGCATATCAGAGGTCCACAATGTAAGATTGTCACGAAGGAGTTGCATGATCAAAGTGCTGTCTTTGTAAGAGTCCTCTCCCAATGTGTCCAGCTCAGCAATTGCTTCATCAAAGGCCTTCAAATTTATACAAAATGTTAATCCATCTTCAAATTCAGAAACCCTCTTATTTACTTAAACAAATCAATAGAAGTAATCATAGAATCTGTACAAAGGTTATAAAGAATGAATTTTCAATTGTGTTACCTGTTTAGCAAGACTACAAGCACGATCTGGTGAGTTCAAAATCTCATAGTAAAAGACAGAGAAGTTAAGAGCAAGTCCAAGTCGGATTGGGTGTGTTGATGCAAGTTCAGAGTTAGCAATATCCTGCAAAATTTGAAATTATCAACACACAAACAACTTTTATTCAAAATTTGAAAACCAGTTCATGGAAGCATTGAAAATTGAAAGGTAATTAAACCATCATCTCAATGTTTCTTAGCAGTTACTCCTAAGAGGAATTCTAACAGTTAAGTAAGTCATGTATGATTCGTAATTTTAGATGAAAATCTACATCTTTCACGCATAATCGATGGGGATAAATTACAACATAACCTATTAAACTTCCATGGAAGTAAGTTCTCTACGATGTGAAAAGTAAGATCCTAACCTGAGCGGCCTTATAGGCAGTGAGAGTGTTCTCTGCGGCCTCTTTACGTTCAGCGCCTGATTTAAACTCAGCGAGGTAGCGATAGTAATCTCCCTTCATCTTCAGATAAAACACCTTCGAATCACCGGAGGCGGCGGATGGAACGAGTCTCGATTCGAGCAGTTTCAAAATCCCATCGCAAATGTCGGAAAGCTCCTTCTCGATCTTCGTTCTGTAGTCCTTGATCACAGATACGTGGTCGGCGTTGCCGCGTGACTCCTCCTTCTGTTCGATCGATGAGATGATACGCCACGAAGCGCGGCGGGCGCCGATGACGTTCTTGTATGCGACGGAGAGGAGGTTGCGTTCCTCGATTGTAAGTTCTTCGGAGTCCGTGACAGCGGCGGAAACTTTCTCCATGAATTGAACCATTTCTTCGTAACGCTCCGCCTGTTCGGAAAGTTTCGCCATGTAGACGTTTTCTTCACGCGCCGATGATGCCATTGTAACGATGAGCGGGATCGGGAGAGACAGTAGGGATCTTAGGTTTTCGAATACAGTTTTAGAGAGAGAAAACGATGAGTAATGGGGTGGGTAAATTTTTGATACAAGCTACCATTTATTTTGAATTTTATGTATTTGAAACCTTCTTTTTCATTACATTCATTTAAAACTCTCATGACTTTTCAATTTCTTTATAATAATAATTATAATTTGTTAATTAGGTTAAATAAATATCAAATCTAAAGTGTAATCATATATAAACTAAATTTCAATATTAAAATGGTATCTTTACTTCTACTTATAAAATTATGTTTTTTTAACTTTTAACATATTACATTTAATTTATTAGTTTTAATATATTGTTGGATGTAAACCATTATCATTTTAAATGTATAATTTTTGAACAATTTGTATAAAATACTTAAATTATTAATTAAAATATAACATTATAGGCTTAACTTAAATATAAATTTTATTTAACTTAAACAACCCAAAAACTATTTTTTAAATAGTTAAAAGTGATAAATTATAGTGTCTTTCTAATAATGATTATAAGTTGGTTAATAAGGTTAAATAAATATCCAACCTAAAGTGTAATCATAAATAGACTAAATTTCAATTTTAAAATAATATATTTACTTCTATTTATAAAGTTATGTCTTTAAATTTTAACATATTATACTTAATTTATTAGATTTAAAATGTTGTTGCATGTAAACCATTATTAGTTTAAAGCTACAACTTTTAAACAATTTGGACAAAATACTTAATTTGTTAATTTAAATATAACATTACAGTGTCAACTTAAATAAGAAATTTCAGTTCCACTAAAAAAACCAAATAATATTTTATAAATAGTTAAAAGTGATAAATTATAGTGATAAATACAAAAACTAAATTGAAATATCAGCTTAACTAAAATATTTCCTAAATATATTTTTATAATCGTTAAAAAATTTCAAATAAGTACCTTAAAATAACTTATAATAACAATAATTAAAAATAACTCTATATAGATGATTATATTATTACCTTTAAAATCAAAAAATAATATTTGATGTTTTAAATAATTATAATGATAAAAATTAAAACATTAAGCAAATAAATTTTAAAAAATTAGTTAACAATAACAACAACTATAAATAATATTAAACCATATATAATATTTAATTTTATTGATGTGTAACTCACGAGTAGAAGTTATTCAAGTGATTGAGATTATGACGTTATAATAGATGTATATATTATCATATAATTCAAAATAATCAATATATTATATTAAATTAATATACAAATTATTATATCAAATTTAAAAACAATGTTAGTGTTATATTTAAAAAATATAAATTTGTAAAGACTTCAACTATATAGGTGTTTCTGTGCATTACAATGTCAACTCAAATATAAATTTCAGTTCCATTTAAAAAACTAAAGATTATTTTGTAAATAGTTAAAAGTGATAAATTGTAGTGATAAAAGCAAAAACTAAATTATAATATCAATTTAACTAAAATATTTCTTAAATATGTTTTAATAATCGTTAAAAGTTTCCAAATAAGTAGTTTAAAATAACTTACAATAACAATAGTTAAAAACAACTCTATATAAATGATTATATTGTTGCCTTTAAAATAAAAAACAATGTTTGATGTTTTAAATAATTATAATGATAGAAATTAAAACATTAAACAAATAAATTTTAAAAAATCAATTAACAATAAAAACAACTATAAATAACATCAAATCATATATTATATTTAATTTTATTCATGTATAACTCGCGGGTAGAAGTCATTTAAACGATTGAGATTATGAAGTTACAATAAATGTATATATTATCATATAATTCAAATATAATCAATATATTATATCAATTTAGTATATACAAATTATTGTATCAAATTTAACAACAACGTTATTGTTATATTTAAAAAAACATATATTTGTAAAGACATCAACTATATAGGTGTTTCTGCGCAACGCGCGGGCATTCGCCTAGTTATACTATATAGGCCTATAGGGAAATAGAGATAAAGACTATCTCTATCATATCTTTACATATACATCCCTATAAATATTATCAATATCTTTTTATTTATGAATATATTGTGTTTTTGTTATGAATAAATATATTGCTTTAGAAAAAATTAAAATGTAAAAGATAAATATAATGTTTAAACAGGATAAACACAAATAAAGGTAAAAAACAGGATAACACAAATAAATTAACCGACGTTAAAAAAGTTGGAGGTGGCATGAATCCCAACCTTTAAGACCGACTACAGTAATTCACTAAAATATATTAAACAAATTTTTTATAAATGGTCAAAATAGTAAGTTTAGGATATCTTCGTTATACTATACTTATACATATGGTTCTTAATGTTTTCAAAATTTACATGGTCTTAAATATATTTAATGATGTCAATGTTTCTCTATTAGAGCTTCACAGAAGAGGGTATTTTCGTCATTCAATTGTTACTGTCAAAGAAGCTTCCATAATGAAGCATATATTCGTCCTTTCTTCCGACCGCAAATATCATCCCTCAAGAAAACTCGTTGACATTCTTATCATCATCAATCTTTGTTCATCTATATCTTCCAACAATCTACTTTGCACAAGGGTTTTTTATAAAATGGTTTAGGCTTCAAGAGGATAGAACACGGGGTGACGCTAACGTCAGAAAATGTCTTCGTAAGGTTGTTGATGAGCATTTCACAGTTGCAGTGAAAATATTGTGTTCCTCAGGGGTTGCTCCATACGGGGATGCTACCACGGATACATTGGAGGATAAGCATCCACACAAGCCACCACCATCCATGCCGAATACCATATGTTCAATAACTCCCCTTGTGGTTGATATTAACAATGTCCTTGGGGGAATTAAATCATTCCCTAAAGGAACCTCGTGTGAGAGAGATGGGTTGAGAGCTCAACATATTTTAGATGCTCTTTGTGGAGAAGGTTCAACAATTGCCAAAGATCTCCTATGTTCTATCACATGTGTGATTGATTTATGGCTAGGGGAGATGCCATTCGAGTTTGGCGGAATTTGTTGCCTCTGCTCCTCTTACACCACTTCTAAAACTTGACAAGGGAATACGGCCTATTGCAGTAGGAACTATATGGAGACGTTTGGTTTCCAAGCTGGCTATGAAAGGTGTTGGTAAATAAATGGCCAAGTATCTTAATGATTTTCAGATCGAGGTCGGGGTGTCGGGTGGCGCTGAAGCCGTATTACATAGCGCTAACAGGGTGTTGAGTAAATGCCACAATGATGGGTCTCTTTCCATACTTACTGTGGACTTCTCCAATGCCTTTAACCTTGTTGACAGATCCACATTACTTCATGAGGTCAGATTGAGGTGCCCTTCTATATCCTTGTGGGTAGAATTTCTATATGGTCAAGCAACAAGGTTATATCTAGGGGACACACATATTTGGTCTTCTATTGGAGTTCAACAAGGAGGCCCCTTGGGACCACTTCTCTTTGCCCTTGTGTTGCACCTGCTCTTGCATAATATTAGAGATAATTGCAAGCTTCTTCTACATGCATGGTACCTGGATGATGGCACTCTTATTGGAGATTCTGAGGAGGTGGCCAAAGCCTTAAACATCATTAAGGCTATTTGCCCAAAATTAGGCCTTCGGTTGAATATCAATAAAACCGATCTCTTGCAGCCCTCGTGTGATGGAAGGAAGCTGTGTGAGGGGCTATTACCGGTTGGCATCGGGAGGCCGCCATTAGGGGTGAAACTTCTCGGGTGTCACAACTGGAAATTTTGTGTCTTGTAAACTATACATTCAAGCTAATGTGAACCAAAAACTTAAGAACGTGTGTAACACCTATGATTATGACATCAAAAACTTCAATCAAATACATCATACAAGTACTACAAATAGTCATCAAACAATTAGAAACCCTAGAAGTTCTTACTTAGGTCCATTTTGGACTAGAACTTCCTTATTGGACCTAATGGACCAATAAACTTCCAATTTGACTATCTTGGGTTTAGAACTCTTAAATGGGCTCTAATTGGACCCACATCTATTTGTTTCAACATTTTGGGCTATGTTGGACCTAGAATGAAAAGAATTAAAAGCCTTGATACATGAATAACCTAAACTAGTCCAATAAAAATATGAAAATCCTACCACATTTCTTTAGACTTAAAACATACTCAAGATTAACACTAATGTTGGGCTTAGGGGCAAAGGCCCAAATTTTTCCTTTTCTTTCCAAATTCTCGGCCCAAATGCACAAGCCCAAGAGGATGGAAGAGTTGACTTGTTGTGCCACATCATTGTTATCCAAAGGACTTCCATGCAAAATATCTCACATACCTCCATGCACATCACTTCAAAATCACTTCTCTTCTCTCCTCCCTCTCACTCTCGGCCGAAACACACACACACACACATTCACAAATCTCTCACAAATTCTCTCTAGATCACTCAAGAACACTCCTTCCTCCCCACTCCAAAAATCTCGAAAATTAGGAGCTCTCAAGAGGATCTTGCAAGTTAATCATCATCTTAGGTAAGTTTTTACTTATATATATGATCTAGCTATTTCATTCCATCAAAAACCTCTTCTAAATCTATTCCAAATTGTGATCATACACCTTAGAAGTCACCAAACTCGAGATCTACCAAGGAAGGGTGCTAAGGCCGAAAATCACTTCATTTTCCTTCCATTTTCTTTGCAAAACCGAGCCCCCACACCCAAGGTGAGCTTCAGACCCCTATTTTATGTTTTCATGAGTTTTGTGTGGGGGGGGGGGGGAATACAAGTGAAAGTGTATATCTATATGTGTTTTGTATGCCTTGTATGATTTCCATGCTTACATGTATGCTTTTGTGTGCTATAATGTTGGATCTAGCCATAAAACCCCTCAAAACCGAGATATATCTTATGTTAAATGATTTTAGCATCAAATGTATTTCTACATACCAAGTGTTTCAAGAAAAATAGCTAAGTGGTTTAGTAACAATTTTCTTTGGGCTAAAAACACAAATTTTGGGCCTAAAATGTGAAAAATACAAAATTAAGGGCCCAAATTGACATATCACGAATTCTGATGGATGAAGTGTGTCAAAACAGTTTCAATAAAACAATTTCTGGAAATATACTCATTTAGAGGATTAAAAATATAAATTTCAAGCTTAATGGGCTAAAAATGACAATTTCGGCCCAATGAGGCCCATTATGCGAATTTTTCTGTTTTGGAGGGCCAAAACTGTGATTTTCTGTAAAACAGTGGACCATAAGTGATCCAAGTCCTTTTCAAAGGTTTAAAATGCTTTTTAAATTAAAAAGGACCAAAGTTGCAAAAATTTTACAATTTGGGCCAAAATTGTCAAACTTGCGAAAAAGAAGGGTTATAACCGAGAAAACTGAAATTTTAGGGACTTAAGCTGTTTTCTATGAAAAATATGCTGGAAAATATTTATTTCAAAAATTTTTGGTGTTAAAATGTCAAGAAAATTGATTTAAGGACCAAACCGGAAAGTATTTGAATAAAGGGTTGAAAAAGTAAATTTTACAAACAAGGAGGGGCTGAAAACAGAAAATTTTCAAGACTAATTCAATACATGCAATTTGACCAAATAATGGTACCACGACTATCGACAAAATAGAATACATTACAACACCAAAAGTCGTTGTTAAACGAATTGGTTCGGTCTCGAACCAATAAAAATCCGAAACTACTAACACGACGACACTACGATACTACAACACTACGATTCATACAACTAACGATTTGGAATTCATTATACATGCGAATGTGCACAGACGTCTACGCACTATCTTTGGGCCCCACAAGTGTAAAATCTTGTTCGTTGAGCCTAGCTAGCCCGACAACCTGATCTTAAGGCCCAAAGACTTCAATCTTACGAAGTGTTGGGTTTTACCGATCCGACACGACGTAACCGGACTTTCAATGGCTTGTAGACTACTGGTCCCCAAGGGTCCTTTAGTGTCGCTAGTAGAGTCTGCCTTTTATGCGAGGCGGGTCTGGGACCCCTCGTACCTTTTTATCCCCAACCGGCTAATGGAGTCATCGAGGCCTTCGTGTCCTCTTTCTCTTCGGATGTGGGACTACACGTAGTCAGGGCGGTTGGATAACGTGATTAGTACGGACGACGCCTACGGGATCGTTAGTATTGCTATAGACGAGTCGTTTGTGTAACGCGTGTTTGTAGCAGATAATCATAATCCAATGTCGTCTGGTAATGATAACTTCATGCGTTGCAATGGTTTCAATGTAACTTCATGGAATTCAAAGAATTAGGAAAACATCGGGTTTTCCTAGGGTTTTTCAATACATACAGATTCGAAATACATACAACTTCAATGCACAATTTTTACAAGTATAGAAACAAACAAGCATACTTATGGATCTTCACAAACGTTTTCAAAAGCTTCTCTTTTCAGAAAATATCGGATTTTCTGGTGGTTTTCAAACGATACGAAACATTGTTTTTCAAATACAACTTATGAACTCACCAACATTTCATATGTTGACGTTTTTCAAAATACTTGTATTCTCAGGGAATCAGTGAATCAAAGGAAATCATATTCAGTGATGGCTTGCAGTTTATTTATGTACGAATCGAACAATCTATTTTGGGAATGTAATGTTTAAACAATGTACTTCATGTAAACTCTACTGGTTGTACTATATTAATGCATGGTGACGAATGTTGTTACGTTTCATATATATTCAATGTTATGGTATTCAATTGAGTCACGACAGCCCCCGAACGTTTCCGCCGCCTGGTTTGGGGGTGTGACAGGTTGGTATCAGAGCTTTGTTTATAGTGAACTAGCATGTCGAGCCACACATTGATATGCAACTATAAACCAAAAAGAGGGACTAACAGAACTCTGAACAAAACAAGTAAATAAAACACGCTTGCTTGCATTAGGGATAAGAACCTAACGCCGAATCAAACACAATAATGCTGGTATCTCGGTTAATTCGGGACTGTTCTTAGTGATACCAAGGAGTGAATGTAGCCTGATCAACTACATTCTCTCCAAAGTAAAACTAACACATGTCTTGATGAGATCGGGATAGCTAGGGAACCTAAAACTATACCCTTTATCACCAAAAAGAGAACGTTTGCTTGGTCTGTACAATAGTCATAGCATCCTAGGAATAATGTTAGCATATTTACGTACGCGCGCAGACAACATGGCTGGTTTTCATCACCCTGGAGACCCCTATTTCCCTAATCAGGGAAACAACGGGTGGCTAGAGGAGGAGGAGGAGCCTGAGGAAGAGCAGCAGGGTATCTAGTTTCATCAGGCTCTAGCAGCTCACGGGATGCTTGAGGACGAACCGGGAGAGAATCCGGAGGAAGCACACCACGTCGGACCCGACGAATATGTAGACACTGACTACGAATTTGGAGAGATCGACGACGACGACGAGGAAGGTCAAGTCGGGGACCAGGACCCCGTCCTTTCATGCGAGAACGAGACACAACCAGATCACCCCGCTCCACCAGTGAACCCCCCAAGAGAGAACCGTTCCCTCGAAGCTGAGATCGCCGCACTGCGACAACAGCTGTATGCTATGGAAGCTCGGGCAGTGCGAGCCGAGCATGAGAGGGATGAGGTTATTGGAGACATGGCAGAGATGGCGCAGCTACTGGCGCAAAATTTCGGCATATGACTTCGGCACCACCTCCAGTCGCAGCACATCGCGATTAGGGATGGACTTATCATGGTAGGACATTAGGAACTATATTATGTACTCCGGCTCTATGTTCAAGTGACTACACTACTCATGGAGCCGTTATGCTGTCGGATTAGTGTCACTTATGTATGCTCTTACGAGCAAATTTTCTTGTATTAAATGTGAATAATATTAATGAACTTTTGTGTGTCTTGCTATGATACTACCAGTTGTTATGTGTTGAGACGTTATGATTGTATGCCCGATGGTAGTAATGTTTAGGTTCGTACCATACATCTAGTTAGTAGGATCACGACCTCACAGAGACCACGTACACTCAACATCTTTCCGTTTCGTGACAGAAAGATGCCTCTCCGACCTACTCGCGGAAACCCAGGACCAACTCCACCCGAAGTTGACTCCACAGCATTCCAGGCAGCCGTGTCTGCTGCGGTCACCGCAGCTATGGCACAACTCCATCAGGGGAATAATGGAGGAGGCAACGGGCAAGGGGCAGGAAGTTCGAACAACGGGATGAATCAAGGACCTACCAAAACATGTACCTACAAGGACTTCACAAACGCCAAACCACGAACTTTCAACGGCACTGGAGGAGTGATCACTCTGAAGCGGTGGATCGAGAAGGTAGAGTCGGTATTCGAGATATGCGATTGCCCCGAGCAGATGAAAGTGAAGTTCGCGGCCTGCACTTTCGTGGACCAAGCACTCACTTGGTGGAACGGACACGTGGAAGCTATGACGCTCCCTGTCGCCAACTCTTTCCCCTGGGCAGAAATGAAAGAAATGTTAATGGCTGAGTACTGCCCTCGAGGCGAAATACAAAGGATGGAGCAGGAACTATGGAACCTCACGGTGCAGAATGCGAACATCGACGCCTACATCTCGAGATTCAGCGAATTATCTTTATTGTGCCCGGGTATGATCACGTCGGAAGGAAAGAAGGTTGAACGATTCATCTGGGGACTGACATCCCCCATTCAAGGAAATGTGATAGCTGCAAACCCTGAAACGTTTGATAGTGCGAAGAGATTGGCAAAGAGGCTATATGATCATAACAACAAGAAGGGCGAGAAAACAGTGGAGACTGAGAAGAAGAAGGAGGGTGATGGTAAGAAAGGATGGAACAACAAGAGAAAGGGGCGTCAGGGCCCCGAGACCTCTAAAAGGCAGCAAACAGTGGCAGTTAACGCTGTCACCGCACCGGTTCCAGCCACACCACATGCTCCAGCCTCAGCTGCTTCAAATGCTTCAAGACCCTACTCCGGTAATCTTCCCAGTTGCAATAAGTGCGGCCTCCACCATCACGGAGAATGCAGGGAACTCCATTGCACCAGTTGCAACCGAAGGGGACACACTGCAAGGTTCTGCAGGACGTACCCTCCTAGGAACCAGAGTCAGGGAAACAACCAGAACAACAACAACAACTACCGCAATAACAACAACACCAATGCCGGCGGCAATAATGCAGGGCCTAGCCACACCTGCTTCGGGTGTGGAAGGACGGGGCATTTCCGCCGAGATTGCCCTAACAACAACTCAGGAAACAGAGGAGCAGGAAGAATGCTGACTATGGGTCAGAGTGATGCAGTCCAGGATCCCGCAGTTGTGACCGGTACGTTCCTCCTAAACCACACTTATGCATGCATCTTATTTGATACCGGAGCAGAGCGAAGTTTCGTGAGCGAGAAGTTTAAACATTTATTAAAACAACAACCCCAGAAGCTAAATGAAACATATACGGTGGAAATGGCCAATGGGAAAACCGAATCCACTAGGGAAATCTACATCGGATGTACCCTAACCCTCAACCAACACGTTTTTCGAATAGACTTAATGCCAGTATCAATTAGGAGTTTCGATGTGATTATCGGCATGGATTGGTTAAGCCCCCACCATGCTGAGATTATGTGCCACGAGAAGGCCGTTCGCCTTCGTCTCCCGAATCACGAAACCCTAGTAATTTACGGAGACAAACCTAACACGAATCTTCGTCTTATCTCGTGCATCAAAGCACAAAAACATCTGCGAAAGAACAATTTGGCATTCTTGGCTCACATAGTGGACAAGACCAAAGAAGAAACTAACATCCAAGATATTCCGGCAGCGTGTGAATTTCCGGACGTGTTTCCTGAAGATCTTCCAGGAGTACCCCCAGAGAGACAGGTTGAGTTCCGAATCGACCTCGTTCCAGGAGCAACTCCTCTCGCTAAATCACCATATCGGTTGGCTCCTGCTGAAATGCAGGAATTGTCCAGCCAACTCAGTGAGCTTCTGGACAAGGGGTTTATCCGACCTAGCTACTCGCCATGGGGAGCTCCGGTGTTCTTTGTCAAAAAGAAGGACGGATCTTTCAGAATGTGCATCGATTACAGAGAGTTAAATAAGCTCACTGTTAAAAACCGCTATCCACTCCCACGAATCGATGATCTATTCGACCAGCTCCAAGGAGCTAGTTATTTTTCTAAAATAGATTTACGGTCCGGATACCACCAACTCAAAGTCCGAGAAGAAGATATTCCTAAAACCGCTTTCCGAACCCGCTACGGACATTATGAATTCGTCGTAATGCCCTTCGGTCTAACAAATGCACCTGCCGCATTTATGGACCTAATGAATCGAATCTGTCGACCGTTCCTTGACAACTTCGTCATTGTATTTATCGATGACATCCTCGTCTATTCTCGAAGCAAAGAGGAGCATGGCCAACATCTACGGCAAATTCTAGACACTCTGCGATCGGAAAAGCTTTACGCCAAACTCTCCAAGTGTGAGTTCTGGCTTCGGAGTGTGAAGTTCCTAGGCCACGTGGTTAGCCAAGATGGAATTCATGTGGACCCCTCTAAGGTCAAAGCTGTGGAAGGATGGGCAACTCCGACTACGCCCACAGAAATTCGTCAGTTCTTAGGCCTAGCAGGCTACTATAGGAGATTCATCCAAAACTTCTCTAAGATCGCCAAGCCGCTTACCTTGCTTACACAAAAGGGCGTGCCATTCAAGTGGACAGACCGACAAGAGATTGCGTTTCGAACCTTGAAGCAAGCTCTTTGTAGCGCTCCTGTACTATCACTGCCTGAAGGAACGGAAGATTTTGTAGTCTACTGTGACGCGTCGAATCAGGGCTTAGGTTGCGTTCTCATGCAACGTGGAAGAGTGATAGCATATGCGTCCCGCCAACTAAAGACGCACGAAGTAAATTACACGACCCATGACCTAGAACTGGGAGCCGTGGTCTTCGCTCTGAAAATTTGGAGGCACTACCTGTACGGTACAAAGTGCACCATCTTCACGGACCACAAGAGCCTCCAGCACATCTTGAATCAGAAAGAGCTGAACATGAGACAACGAAGATGGGTGGAATTGCTAAACGACTATGAATGCGAGATCAAGTACCATCCAGGCAAGGCCAACGTGGTAGCTGATGCATTAAGTCGGAAGGAGTACTCTAATCGCCGTACGAAAACGCACTCGATAACCATTCAGTCTCATCTGGCCACTCAAATTGCATCAGCCCAGTCAGAGGCTATGAAAGCGGAAAATAGAATTAGCGAGGCATTGCGCGGGATGGAAAAGAACCTAGAGGCAAGAGAGAATGGGGTATACTACTTCATGAACCGTATTTGGGTCCCAAAAATCGGAGGATTTAGGGAGACCGTTATGAAGGAAGCCCACAAGACACGATACTCCATTCATCCTGGTTCGGACAAGATGTATTTGGACATTAAACAACACTATTGGTGGCCTAACATGAAGGCGGAAATCGCGACCTATGTTAGTAAGTGCCTTACGTGCGCCAAGGTAAAGGTGGAATACCAGAAACCTTCCGGATTGTTACAGCAACCGGCAATCCCTGAGTGGAAATGGGAGGGGATTTCTATGGATTTCGTGACCAAGCTGCCCAAGACGTCGGACGGACTGGACACCATATGGGTAATAATCGACCGACTGACGAAATCTGCCCATTTCCTGCCAATCAAAGAATCCTACAAGATGGAAAGACTGACGCGGTTGTACCTACGAGAAATCGTAAGACTCCATGGAGTGCCAAAATCTATCATCTCGGATAGGGACAGTAGATTCACGTCGCGCTTTTGGCAGTCACTCCACAAGGCAATGGGTACTCATCTCGATATGAGCACCGCATATCACCCACAAACGGACGGTCAAAGTGAACGAACCATTCAAACGCTTGAAGACATGCTTCGTGCATGTGTGATAGACTTTGGAAAGTCTTGGGATACCCACCTACCGTTGATCGAATTCTCATATAACAATAGTTACCATTCGAGCATCAAGGTGGCTCCTTTCGAAGCAATGTACGGGCGTAAATGTAGATCACCGTTATGTTGGGCGGAAGTAGGTGACACCCAGCTCGCAAAAACGCATACGTCAAACAGGGCACTAACGGGACCGGAAATCATTCGCGAAACCACAGAAAAGATTGTCCAGATCAAAGCTCGATTACAAGCATCGCGCGACCGACAAAAGAGCTACGCTGACAAACGGCGAAAGCCCTTAGAATTCCAGGTCGGTGATCGAGTATTGTTGAAGGTCTCACCCTGGAAAGGGGTTATACGTTTCGGAAAACGGGGAAAGCTGAACCCGCGATACATTGGACCTTTCGAAATCGTCGCCCGAATAGGTCCGGTAGCCTACAGACTACAACTACCCGCGGAGCTAAACGGTGTACACCCCGTGTTCCATGTCTCAAACCTAAAGAAGTGCCTATCAGACGAAACCCTTGTCATTCCGCTTGACGAAATCGAAATCAATGAGAATCTCCTGTTCGTCGAAGAACCAGTCGAAATCATGGACAGGGAGGTGAAGCGTACTAAACAGAGCCGCATCCCAATCGTGAAGGTACGGTGGAACGCGAAGCGTGGGCCAGAATTCACTTGGGAACGCGAAGACCAAATGAAGCAAAAGTACCCTCACCTATTCTAGCAATTCTCAAATCTAGCTTTCAAACAGAATTTCGGGACGAAATTCCCTCTAACGGGGGGATGATGTCACAACTGGAAATTTTGTGTCTTGTAAACTATACATTCAAGCTAATGTGAACCAAAAACTTAAGAACGTGTGTAACACCTATGATTATGACATCAAAAACTTCAATCAAATACATCATACAAGTACTACAAATAGTCATCAAACAATTAGAAACCCTAGAAGTTCTTACTTAGGTCCATTTTGGACTAGAACTTCCTTATTGGACCTAATGGACCAATAAACTTCCAATTTGACTATCTTGGGTTTAGAACTCTTAAATGGGCTCTAATTGGACCCACATCTATTTGTTTCAACATTTTGGGCTATGTTGGACCTAGAATGAAAAGAATTAAAAGCCTTGATACATGAATAACCTAAACTAGTCCAATAAAAATATGAAAATCCTACCACATTTCTTTAGACTTAAAACATACTCAAGATTAACACTAATGTTGGGCTTAGGGGCAAAGGCCCAAATTTTTCCTTTTCTTTCCAAATTCTCGGCCCAAATGCACAAGCCCAAGAGGATGGAAGAGTTGACTTGTTGTGCCACATCATTGTTATCCAAAGGACTTCCATGCAAAATATCTCACATACCTCCATGCACATCACTTCAAAATCACTTCTCTTCTCTCCTCCCTCTCACTCTCGGCCGAAACACACACACACACACATTCACAAATCTCTCACAAATTCTCTCTAGATCACTCAAGAACACTCCTTCCTCCCCACTCCAAAAATCTCGAAAATTAGGAGCTCTCAAGAGGATCTTGCAAGTTAATCATCATCTTAGGTAAGTTTTTACTTATATATATGATCTAGCTATTTCATTCCATCAAAAACCTCTTCTAAATCTATTCCAAATTGTGATCATACACCTTAGAAGTCACCAAACTCGAGATCTACCAAGGAAGGGTGCTAAGGCCGAAAATCACTTCATTTTCCTTCCATTTTCTTTGCAAAACCGAGCCCCCACACCCAAGGTGAGCTTCATACCCCTATTTTATGTTTTCATGAGTTTTGTGGGGGGGGGGGGGAATACAAGTGAAAGTGTATATCTATATGTGTTTTGTATGCCTTGTATGATTTCCATGCTTACATGTATGCTTTTGTGTGCTATAATGTTGGATCTAGCCATAAAACCCCTCAAAACCGAGATATATCTTATGTTAAATGATTTTAGCATCAAATGTATTTCTACATACCAAGTGTTTCAAGAAAAATAGCTAAGTGGTTTAGTAACAATTTTCTTTGGGCTAAAAACACAAATTTTGGGCCTAAAATGTGAAAAATACAAAATTAAGGGCCCAAATTGACATATCACGAATTCTGATGGATGAAGTGTGTCAAAACAGTTTCAATAAAACAATTTCTGGAAATATACTCATTTAGAGGATTAAAAATATAAATTTCAAGCTTAATGGGCTAAAAATGACAATTTCGGCCCAATGAGGCCCATTATGCGAATTTTTCTGTTTTGGAGGGCCAAAACTGTGATTTTCTGTAAAACAGTGGACCATAAGTGATCCAAGTCCTTTTCAAAGGTTTAAAATGCTTTTTAAATTAAAAAGGACCAAAGTTGCAAAAATTTTACAATTTGGGCCAAAATTGTCAAACTTGCGAAAAAGAAGGGTTATAACCGAGAAAACTGAAATTTTAGGGACTTAAGCTGTTTTCTATGAAAAATATGCTGGAAAATATTTATTTCAAAAATTTTTGGTGTTAAAATGTCAAGAAAATTGATTTAAGGACCAAACCGGAAAGTATTTGAATAAAGGGTTGAAAAAGTAAATTTTACAAACAAGGAGGGGCTGAAAACAGAAAATTTTCAAGACTAATTCAATACATGCAATTTGACCAAATAATGGTACCACGACTATCGACAAAATAGAATACATTACAACACCAAAAGTCGTTGTTAAACGAATTGGTTCGGTCTCGAACCAATAAAAATCCGAAACTACTAACACGACGACACTACGATACTACAACACTACGATTCATACAACTAACGATTTGGAATTCATTATACATGCGAATGTGCACAGACGTCTACGCACTATCTTTGGGCCCCACAAGTGTAAAATCTTGTTCGTTGAGCCTAGCTAGCCCGACAACCTGATCTTAAGGCCCAAAGACTTCAATCTTACGAAGTGTTGGGTTTTACCGATCCGACACGACGTAACCGGACTTTCAATGGCTTGTAGACTACTGGTCCCCAAGGGTCCTTTAGTGTCGCTAGTAGAGTCTGCCTTTTATGCGAGGCGGGTCTGGGACCCCTCGTACCTTTTTATCCCCAACCGGCTAATGGAGTCATCGAGGCCTTCGTGTCCTCTTTCTCTTCGGATGTGGGACTACACGTAGTCAGGGCGGTTGGATAACGTGATTAGTACGGACGACGCCTACGGGATCGTTAGTATTGCTATAGACGAGTCGTTTGTGTAACGCGTGTTTGTAGCAGATAATCATAATCCAATGTCGTCTGGTAATGATAACTTCATGCGTTGCAATGGTTTCAATGTAACTTCATGGAATTCAAAGAATTAGGAAAACATCGGGTTTTCCTAGGGTTTTTCAATACATACAGATTCGAAATACATACAACTTCAATGCACAATTTTTACAAGTATAGAAACAAACAAGCATACTTATGGATCTTCACAAACGTTTTCAAAAGCTTCTCTTTTCAGAAAATATCGGATTTTCTGGTGGTTTTCAAACGATACGAAACATTGTTTTTCAAATACAACTTATGAACTCACCAACATTTCATATGTTGACGTTTTTCAAAATACTTGTATTCTCAGGGAATCAGTGAATCAAAGGAAATCATATTCAGTGATGGCTTGCAGTTTATTTATGTACGAATCGAACAATCTATTTTGGGAATGTAATGTTTAAACAATGTACTTCATGTAAACTCTACTGGTTGTACTATATTAATGCATGGTGACGAATGTTGTTACGTTTCATATATATTCAATGTTATGGTATTCAATTGAGTCACGACAGCCCCCGAACGTTTCCGCCGCCTGGTTTGGGGGTGTGACAGGTTGGTATCAGAGCTTTGTTTATAGTGAACTAGCATGTCGAGCCACACATTGATATGCAACTATAAACCAAAAAGAGGGACTAACAGAACTCTGAACAAAACAAGTAAATAAAACACGCTTGCTTGCATTAGGGATAAGAACCTAACGCCGAATCAAACACAATAATGCTGGTATCTCGGTTAATTCGGGACTGTTCTTAGTGATACCAAGGAGTGAATGTAGCCTGATCAACTACATTCTCTCCAAAGTAAAACTAACACATGTCTTGATGAGATCGGGATAGCTAGGGAACCTAAAACTATACCCTTTATCACCAAAAAGAGAACGTTTGCTTGGTCTGTACAATAGTCATAGCATCCTAGGAATAATGTTAGCATATTTACGTACGCGCGCAGACAACATGGCTGGTTTTCATCACCCTGGAGACCCCTATTTCCCTAATCAGGGAAACAACGGGTGGCTAGAGGAGGAGGAGGAGCCTGAGGAAGAGCAGCAGGGTATCTAGTTTCATCAGGCTCTAGCAGCTCACGGGATGCTTGAGGACGAACCGGGAGAGAATCCGGCGGAAGCACACCACGTCGGACCCGACGAATATGTAGACACTGACTACGAATTTGGAGAGATCGACGACGACGACGAGGAAGGTCAAGTCGGGGACCAGGACCCCGTCCTTTCATGCGAGAACGAGACACAACCAGATCACCCCGCTCCACCAGTGAACCCCCCAAGAGAGAACCGTTCCCTCGAAGCTGAGATCGCCGCACTGCGACAACAGCTGTATGCTATGGAAGCTCGGGCAGTGCGAGCCGAGCATGAGAGGGATGAGGTTATTGGAGACATGGCAGAGATGGCGCAGCTACTGGCGCAAAATTTCGGCATATGACTTCGGCACCACCTCCAGTCGCAGCACATCGCGATTAGGGATGGACTTATCATGGTAGGACATTAGGAACTATATTATGTACTCCGGCTCTATGTTCAAGTGACTACACTACTCATGGAGCCGTTATGCTGTCGGATTAGTGTCACTTATGTATGCTCTTACGAGCAAATTTTCTTGTATTAAATGTGAATAATATTAATGAACTTTTGTGTGTCTTGCTATGATACTACCAGTTGTTATGTGTTGAGACGTTATGATTGTATGCCCGATGGTAGTAATGTTTAGGTTCGTACCATACATCTAGTTAGTAGGATCACGACCTCACAGAGACCACGTACACTCAACATCTTTCCGTTTCGTGACAGAAAGATGCCTCTCCGACCTACTCGCGGAAACCCAGGACCAACTCCACCCGAAGTTGACTCCACAGCATTCCAGGCAGCCGTGTCTGCTGCGGTCACCGCAGCTATGGCACAACTCCATCAGGGGAATAATGGAGGAGGCAACGGGCAAGGGGCAGGAAGTTCGAACAACGGGATGAATCAAGGACCTACCAAAACATGTACCTACAAGGACTTCACAAACGCCAAACCACGAACTTTCAACGGCACTGGAGGAGTGATCACTCTGAAGCGATGGATCGAGAAGGTAGAGTCGGTATTCGAGATATGCGATTGCCCCGAGTAGATGAAAGTGAAGTTCGCGGCCTGCACTTTCGTGGACCAAGCACTCACTTGGTGGAACGGACACGTGGAAGCTATGACGCTCCCTGTCGCCAACTCTATCCCCTGGGCAGAAATGAAAGAAATGTTAATGGCTGAGTACTGCCCTCGAGGCGAAATACAAAGGATGGAGCAGGAACTATGGAACCTCACGGTGCAGAATGCGAACATCGACGCCTACATCTCGAGATTCAGCGAATTATCTTTATTGTGCCCGGGTATGATCACGTCGGAAGGAAAGAAGGTTGAACGATTCATCTGGGGACTGACATCCCCCATTCAAGGAAATGTGATAGCTGCAAACCCTGAAACGTTTGATAGTGCGAAGAGATTGGCAAAGAGGCTATATGATCATAACAACAAGAAGGGCGAGAAAACAGTGGAGACTGAGAAGAAGAAGGAGGGTGATGGTAAGAAAGGATGGAACAACAAGAGAAAGGGGCGTCAGGGCCCCGAGACCTCTAAAAGGCAGCAAACAGTGGCAGTTAACGCTGTCACCGCACCGGTTCCAGCCACACCACATGCTCCAGCCTCAGCTGCTTCAAATGCTTCAAGACCCTACTCCGGTAATCTTCCCAGTTGCAATAAGTGCGGCCTCCACCATCACGGAGAATGCAGGGAACTCCATTGCACCAGTTGCAACCGAAGGGGACACACTGCAAGGTTCTGCAGGACGTACCCTCCTAGGAACCAGAGTCAGGGAAACAACCAGAACAACAACAACAACTACCGCAATAACAACAACACCAATGCCGGCGGCAATAATGCAGGGCCTAGCCACACCTGCTTCGGGTGTGGAAGGACGGGGCATTTCCGCCGAGATTGCCCTAACAACAACTCAGGAAACAGAGGAGCAGGAAGAATGCTGACTATGGGTCAGAGTGATGCAGTCCAGGATCCCGCAGTTGTGACCGGTACGTTCCTCCTAAACCACACTTATGCATGCATCTTATTTGATACCGGAGCAGAGCGAAGTTTCGTGAGCGAGAAGTTTAAACATTTATTAAAACAACAACCCCAGAAGCTAAATGAAACATATACGGTGGAAATGGCCAATGGGAAAACCGAATCCACTAGGGAAATCTACATCGGATGTACCCTAACCCTCAACCAACACGTTTTTCGAATAGACTTAATGCCAGTATCAATTAGGAGTTTCGATGTGATTATCGGCATGGATTGGTTAAGCCCCCACCATGCTGAGATTATGTGCCACGAGAAGGCCGTTCGCCTTCGTCTCCCGAATCACGAAACCCTAGTAATTTACGGAGACAAACCTAACACGAATCTTCGTCTTATCTCGTGCATCAAAGCACAAAAACATCTGCGAAAGAACAATTTGGCATTCTTGGCTCACATAGTGGACAAGACCAAAGAAGAAACTAACATCCAAGATATTCCGGCAGCGTGTGAATTTCCGGACGTGTTTCCTGAAGATCTTCCAGGAGTACCCCCAGAGAGACAGGTTGAGTTCCGAATCGACCTCGTTCCAGGAGCAACTCCTCTCGCTAAATCACCATATCGGTTGGCTCCTGCTGAAATGCAGGAATTGTCCAGCCAACTCAGTGAGCTTCTGGACAAGGGGTTTATCCGACCTAGCTACTCGCCATGGGGAGCTCCGGTGTTCTTTGTCAAAAAGAAGGACGGATCTTTCAGAATGTGCATCGATTACAGAGAGTTAAATAAGCTCACTGTTAAAAACCGCTATCCACTCCCACGAATCGATGATCTATTCGACCAGCTCCAAGGAGCTAGTTATTTTTCTAAAATAGATTTACGGTCCGGATACCACCAACTCAAAGTCCGAGAAGAAGATATTCCTAAAACCGCTTTCCGAACCCGCTACGGACATTATGAATTCGTCGTAATGCCCTTCGGTCTAACAAATGCACCTGCCGCATTTATGGACCTAATGAATCGAATCTGTCGACCGTTCCTTGACAACTTCGTCATTGTATTTATCGATGACATCCTCGTCTATTCTCGAAGCAAAGAGGAGCATGGCCAACATCTACGGCAAATTCTAGACACTCTGCGATCGGAAAAGCTTTACGCCAAACTCTCCAAGTGTGAGTTCTGGCTTCGGAGTGTGAAGTTCCTAGGCCACGTGGTTAGCCAAGATGGAATTTATGTGGACCCCTCTAAGGTCAAAGCTGTGGAAGGATGGGCAACTCCGACTACGCCCACAGAAATTCGTCAGTTCTTAGGCCTAGCAGGCTACTATAGGAGATTCATCCAAAACTTCTCTAAGATCGCCAAGCCGCTTACCTTGCTTACACAAAAGGGCGTGCCATTCAAGTGGACAGACCGACAAGAGATTGCGTTTCGAACCTTGAAGCAAGCTCTTTGTAGCGCTCCTGTACTATCACTGCCTGAAGGAACGGAAGATTTTGTAGTCTACTGTGACGCGTCGAATCAGGGCTTAGGTTGCGTTCTCATGCAACGTGGAAGAGTGATAGCATATGCGTCCCGCCAACTAAAGACGCACGAAGTAAATTACACGACCCATGACCTAGAACTGGGAGCCGTGGTCTTCGCTCTGAAAATTTGGAGGCACTACCTGTACGGTACAAAGTGCACCATCTTCACGGACCACAAGACACGAAGAACAAACTTCCCTTAATTTTCAGAGATCTATCCAAAAACGCAAGAATATTTCGAAAATAAGATCAAATAATGCCCCAAATCTGACAAAATTGACTGATACAACTTGGCTCTGATACCAATTGTAAGTCCCTAATTTGCCCGTGTATCAGTCAGATCCGTTTGATGGTGCGGAATCCCAATCAAACGGATGATGTCAGATCAAATAGAAGAGAAGGAAAAGAAGAATAATATGAATCTTGAATGTATTGATAATATGAATTAAGTTCCTTACACAAGATTCACCCACACAAACGATCCTTTCTCTCTGGCCGTAAACTCCTTAGGGTTCATCAATCTGTATTCCTCACCCTAACACCTATATATACATGTTGGATATGGGCCGGAGAACATGGGCCGTAAATGGGTTTACGGCCGTAAGGTGTTTACGACCGTAAACTTAACCATAAACATGGGCCGTAAACTCCAGAAATATTACAGAAAAATATAATTTCCCAGAAAAACAAAGTATAAACCATATTTTGACCCAACAGTGTGTTTAGGAGTGATGTGGTGTCGCAACAGACTTAAAACTTACCTAACTCTTTATGCAAAGAATTTCTAGAATAGAACATAAAGTTAAAATACTATATGAGTATTTTATGATACTATAAGATAACAACAAGTATATAACTTACCAAGTTCATACCATTAAAATACTATAGGAGTATTTTAGGCACTATAAATAACTTATGTGAAAATTTAAAAAGACCCTTACTGGTAGGTATATAATTTTGGAGTGTATACTCCCAAGGTTTTGTATAATTGAGATTTTATACACTTAGAATTGGTGATCTATGCTCTACTTCCTGTTCCTTGTTTGGTTGTGGTTTTAGAGTAGGGTCACTTATTTGAAGGTCTATTTAATCTTAAATTATATACAACTTATATACACTGCACAATTATAGAAGGACCCGGTAAGGATCACCCCATAACGTTTCACTTAATCTCATAGATTCTTTAGACACTCCCATTCTCGCACGACAAACCAAGATATATGCAACCGCTCCATCATAGCAATCAACAGAGGAGTCAAGGAGGAACAAGAAGAGATTCATGAGGAGGATTCTGAGAAGGGAACAGTCGAAGAAACCAAACGTCCTATGCATCACACTAATAACTAATAACCTAAAATAGCTTAGTGAGTTAGTGGATACACTACTCACACTATGTGTTAGGATTATTTCATCTTTCGTAACAACTTATAACAGTTATTTAATTCACAGAAATTCATGCGAGGGTAGTCACTACTAATTCATAAGTTTATTTTATATGGACTGCCGTTATGAATTGTTTTTCAGAACCCTATGAAAGTCGAAACATGGTACACTCAAAACTAGGATAACTTAGTTAATCAACATTCGACTTATAACCACTGCTATAGAATTATCATTGTTTCATCTTGTATTCATTATAGCAAAAGATGCCTCGCGGTAGACCTATAAGATGCGTAGTCAATAACACAACATAAAATCCCCCACCGCCTCTACCACCACAACACGATCCTGCTGCTTTCTAAACATTGGTAACAACAGCAGCAACAACTGCTGTAATTCAAATTCGCGTAAGTGGTACCAGTGTATCTGGTAGCGGTAACTAACCTCGGAGTTACCAAGGGACACCCACATGAGTGTTCATACAAGGACTTCATGAACTACAAACCTAAATCCTTTAATGGAAATAGGGGAGTCATTGCTATGATATAGTGGTTCGAGAAAACAAAATCAGTTTTCGAAAAATTTCTGTGCCCAGAAGGGAGCAAAGTGAAGTTTGCTGCCTGCACCTTCTCCGACAGAGACCTAACATGGTGGAATGGCCATGTTAAGTCACTGACCCTATCAGTAGCTAACTCAATGGGCTGGGAGAACCTGCAAGAGATGATGATGGAGGAATACTGCCTAAGAGGCGAAGTTCAAAAGCTGGAGCAAGAGCTGTGGAATCTTACCATGGCCGACTCAGATATAGTAGCCTACACTAACAGGTTTACCGACCTGGCAGCACTGTGCCCCGGGATGGTTACCAAGGAAAGTAAAAAGATAGAGAAGTACATATGGGGCTTATCTACCCCGATTCAAGGGGATGTACTAGCTTCCAACCCAACCACCTTCGATAGCGCCAAACGCTTGGCCCAGTGACTCATTGACCATGGAGTCTACCATGGCGTGGTGGCCCCAGTTCCCGAGCCAACAAAGGTAGGAGACTATAAACAAAAGTCGGGGAACAAGAGGAAGGAACAAACAACACAAGAACCCCCGCAGGAGAAACAAATAGTTACTGTAAACGCCGCCATAACACCTACCGCTCCAGCGCCCATCAGTCGATATGTTGGAATTCTACCGAAGTGTAGTAAGTGTAGCTACCACCACACCGGAGCTTGTCGGGAGATGTAGTGCATGAATTGCCGCAGAAAGGGGCACACTGCCCGTTTCTGCAGGGCGCCGACACAATCAATCTCCTAGGTCCCCAAAGTAGGAGTGAACCTGGCCTGCTATGGGTGTGGTGAGACTGGGAACTACAAGAGGGACTGCCCAATAACAAAGAACTCTGGCGGGAAGGGCAAATACTAATGATCACCGCTGGAGAGACCTCCCCGGAACCACTAGCGAACAGCGGCACATATTCTAAATAAACTTACTTTAAAGATTTAAGTTATATTAATATTAAAACTTGAGGAAAATTTAAAAGTAGCTATAAATTAGTCACTTGTCCGAACAAGTCACAACATTCATAAGAGAACTAAAGATTCATATAGGTGAGCTATGATGGCTTAGTATGTACATCAGGGTTATGCATAACTAAGATTCTGTAGGCTTAGAGTGAGTGATTCTGCCTCATTTCCTGTTCCTTGTCTGGTTGTGGATTTAGGGCAGAGTCAGTCAACCGTCTTATTCATCTTAATTATACGTAACTTGTATATGCCAAGCGATCATAGAGGTACCGTGAAGGATCATAATATAAAGTATAGTCATTAGTTATCAAAGCACTTTCACTGCTAGTACTCGCTTATTGCGGTACGATTTGTGGCAGTGGTAATATCGAGAAAGCACTAGAAAGCCTACACAGAATGCACTATCGAGCACACTCGGGATACACCATCGTTATAAAAGACGTTTCTTTCAAATCGACTTAACACTTGTTTCTATAAAGAGTACAATGTCTTCATTCAACGTGGATTGGCGTGGTCCTCACCATACTAAGTTCATGTGTTACGAAAACCCACTGCCTTAACCGACCGATTAATGAAACCCTCGTCACTTGTAACAACAACCCGACACAGACCTCAGAATCGTCTCTCTCATATTCTAGACCCCGAAGTACTCATGCGAGGAGTACCTTGCCCTCCGAAACCTTTCCGATGTATACCCTACCATAACTACCACTCGTACAATAGGTCAGGTTCAAGCACAAAGGCTAAGGACAAATACGGTTAACCTATCACTACTAAGTGTATATGCGAGAGTAATATATAATTAAGATTCTACGGGCTAAGAATGTGTGCTTCCACTTTATCTCCTGTTCCTTGTCTGGTTGTGGACTTGTGACAGAGTCGCACATTCGACTGTCTTATTAATCTTAATTATATACGACTTGTATACACGAGGTAATGATAGATGAACCAGGTATGAATCCTACTATGAACTCCAGGGCAAAGCTTCCCAGGTCTACAAGTGGATATTCTACCATTCAGAGAGGCACAACCCCTGAAGTCCTGCTAAGAAAGCTAATTTTGGGACGAAATTCTCTCTAACGGGGGGATGATGTAACAACCCATTATTTCAGGTCAACAAAAGGTCAAACTTGGTCAATAAAAGTCAAACTTCTTATTTTGATCTATCTTAATTACGAAGATTTAAATTCTATATGGGTTCAAAATCCTTTAAATTAGAAGTGTTGCATGAATTTGGGGTGAAATGCATGAAAAACCAAGAACTTTGTCCAAGCCACAAACCACCTCGCAGCCGTGAACACTTCGGAGCCATGAACCCTCGACCGTGAACTCTGCAGACTGTGAACTCCTCCCTATATATATATATATATATATATATACGTTGGTCGATTTTATCCTTCACTTCTTCACTTCTAGCCGTAAACTCATCCGTTCTCTCTCAAGTATCATATACCAAGAACACCATTTTCACTCTTTTCATCCCTTTTCCTTTTGCATCTCCTTAGTATACCACTTAGGACCTTCAAACACTCACCAACCATCAAGATCTTCAAGTTTTCTTCCCTGATTTTGGGCCGTGAACCATCCATGGGCTGTGAACCTACCAAGCCTGGTCGTGATCAACTTTTAGCCTTCCATTTTTCGATTCTAATACTTCTTTGTAAGTGTTCCGTACTTCATAGGCTATTTCCTTTGCACCTTAGATGTTAAATGCACTAACTGTATACATATATATATATATGTCACAATATGCTATTTAGGACTCGTTTGTGCTCCGGGACTTCGTTCGTGAGTATAACATCCTTATTCCAGTCTTCAATCGAATCACTCACATAAGGTGAGTTCATTCCCCCATATTTATCCAAGCTTTTTAATGTTTAGGGGGGGGGGGATACAAGTAAACACAAGAAATGTTGTGTTATAAAATATAAATTGCTTATTATGTCTTTCTTACCTTTAAGTTGTATTTTAAACCTGAAACTTATTACAACATGGAATATAAGCTTATAAACTATAATCAGTATAGTTATGGAACAAATGGATATTTTTAGACACTTACCTGTTATTTATAAAAAGGGTTTTTCGCATTATTACTTGTAAAGTCGTTAGTCTAGTTTGTGAGACACGTCTTCGAATACTTACATAAGTACCAATGGAAGTCTACCCTTATGAACCAGAGTCTCCTGGAGGGAGAGCGTGAGTTTGTGTATAGATCTATATGGGACTGACAATCCCGCACCTTGTTGTTAGCTATAGTGGGAATGACAGGTCTACGGGTGACAAATGTCATATCTTTTTCGACGCATACAGAGCGTCGTGTTTAACCGGTCCAATTAGTATGGTCACAAAAGTCACAAGTAGATAACAACGAAATATTTACGTAGTAATATACTTTTTCATGAACAATCTCAAGTGATATTAACTATATGATTACTCAATATATACAATTGGGTTAGATAAAACTGAATTCCGGTAGACAGTGGAATGTGTGACTTCTGCCTTATATACTTCGTGTTCCTTGTTTGGTTGTGGGCTTAGGGCAGATTCACCCATTCAACTGTCTGTTCGATCTTGGTTATATACAACTTGTATGTATTAAGTGATCATAGGAGGGTAGTATCGTCATATTAGGTTTTTCAGAACAACCAAGTCTTTAGCTAGTCTAACTTATCAATAAAACTAGATATCATTAAAGTAAGTATAGTATTTATACTTGTGCTTTTCGGTCTTGGAATGAGTAAGACTACAAATCGGTTTTATAGAAAATACAGGATCTTTTATGGTAAACATCGTTATTTCAAAAATAAACTGTTTTCGATTGAACTTGCTGAAAACAACGTTTTACATTAGAGTAAATGGAATTAAGAACCTTTTTACAAAAGGTTAAACACTTGTTAACAAACTAGTATAACATAAAGGACCTTTAGTGGTTAATTCTATAATTCCTTAGTTTGTACATCAAAGTCGTTATATATAAATAATATCTGATAGGCAGTTGAATGTGTGATTTCCGCCTTACTTCCTATTCCTTGTTTGGTTGTGGGCTTAGGGCAGATTCACACATTTAACTGTCTGTTCGATATTAGGTTATATATAACTAGTATAAACTAAGTGATTGTAGAAGGAACTATTATAGCTATCGTTTTACTAAAGAAAATATAAGATTTTCTTAAAAGGATATTTTCATCATATTTCAAAGAACTATTACAGTTAACTCTGTAAGCACCTGGTGAATACATCAAAGTTATATACAATGAGGATCTAACAAACAATGGGATGTATGACTTCCACCTCATTTCATGTTCCTTGTTTGGTTGTGGGCTTAGGGCAGATTCACACAATCGATTGTCTGTTTGATTTGGATTGTATATAACTTGTATTCATTAAGTACTCAGAGAAGGAATTGTAAGAGTCATTTTTACTTATCATTCATCACATCAGAAAATATAGGATTTTCTGAAGGAACATACGAACTTTTCCAAAGAACATAGTGTTGGATTGTCCAAGTCCATAACTATAATTGGTATGTACTTGACCCGACTCGACATGGTCCATTTGAGTTGCATGGCATCATAACATTTGGATAGACCGTTACTGAGAAGAGGACATTTGTGACATATTAATATATTATAAGTTCTAATATACTAATATGAAATCATGTTATTTAATTAGTATTGATCAAGAATTAATTTAGTGATCAAAAGAGACTAATTAAATATATGGGGATTGATTGTGTAAATCATTCATTCTTATATATGTGGGCTTATGATCCATGATTCCTTATGTTGGGTTTAACCCATGTGGTGACCCATGGATACTCCATGGAGGTTAAAACCCATGAAGCATACGGAATGGGTAAAGTCATGGGTTACATGGTGTAACCCTAATGTGCACACTATATAAGGACCCTTTAGCTCAAGAAATCGACACTAGTGACACATATATGAGGGCTAGCCGATTTGAGCATGAAGTGTCTTCTTCTCATAGTTATTCCATGTGTTGATGATGTTTTGTGAACCATTTGAGGTGTCACACTTGGGGCGCTAGGCTCTCGAGCATCATGAAGTCAAGCTACATCAAGAGGTATGTATTCTAACTTGTTATATTACCCTAGTATCAAAAGATTGTATGCTAGATAGGATAATACCTTGGAATATTCATATTTGCATGTATAATAGAGAAAACATAGATCCAAGGTATTTAGGGTTGCATGTACACTTAGGAGTGTTAGAATGCTCAAAACCCAACAGTGGTATCAGACCCTAGGCTTGTTTTCAATTGTACTTGATGCAAAGTGATGAGAAAATCGATTTTCGGCCTGTCTGGGCACTGGACTCGCTGAGTCCATTGATGGACTCGCCGAGTCCATGAAGAAACTCATCCTACTCGTCGAGTAGGTTCATACACTCGACGAGTAGGACCCCCAGACAACATATTTTCGACTTTTAAGGATGGAATTGGACTAGAATCATTACCCTAAGCTGTTTTTGAACCTCTAAACCTATTTTTGATGTGGTAATGTTCATTCTAATCCAATTTCAAAGATAATTGTCAATAGATTCATGTTTTGTATTAGTTTAAGGATTAGGCTAATTACATGAAAAAGTTTGATTTGAATTATCTTGTTCTTATGACTTGCTTAAATTAATAGAAAAGTTATGTGAAATTGTTGTTTTCAATCCAAATTAATCTAAGAGTTGATTCTAAGATGTGTTTTTGTAACTTGTCCTCAAGTTATATGAAAAGTCACATTTAAGATTCATAAAACTCATAAATATTTCCATAGGTTATGAATAAAGAAAAATCACATTCTTTTAATAGTTTAAAGTCTTCCATAACTTGTCCTCAAGTTATGGAACTTGAAGAGTTTTTGGATTAAAACTAATTTAAACACATAAGTTATGGAATTGAATAGTTTTGAATAGTTTCAAAACTTGCCCTGAAGTTTTGGAATTTGAAAAGTTTTCCTTTATGAATACTTTAATTCCAAGTTAAGCCGTTAGAATTTTAAAAGTTAAAATTCAACCCTTATACTTTATAGTACTATAAGTTAATATATATATATATATATATATATATATATATATATATATATATATATATATATATATATATATATATAAAAGAGCAAGTCAGTCTTACCGTTAGTCGGTCTCATTCAAGAAGCCGGTCTATAAGGGGGTATAAGGTTACTGCCTATAAAATGGCAGTTTAATGGGTGTCCATTCTCACCCACCGTTTCCTTGACTGGTGGAGGGTCGTTAGCCTAACAGGTAGGACAAGGACTAGAATTCTCCCTTCATTAAAAGTATTAATGATAAATATAAAGTAACTAAATGTTTTATAATTCCCAATCTTAGTTACTTTAGGAAAATGTGAATAAGGTGCTAATCCATGAAATTACACTTTGCACTTTGCTTAAGTCAGTTAGTGGAGCGCGTGTGGTTAACCGGCACACTAGCTGGACTTAATAAGGTAGGCAAAGGGTAACTTAATATTTATCATAGCATCATTGGAGTGCGTGTGGTTAACTGGCACATCGATTAAGGGGTAAATATTAAGGGTACCAAGTAATTTTCATGGTTACTTCACACCTTGTTTTGTGATCCTCGGCATCCCAGTCACAAAACCTGAAGGGTACACTCGAGATTGAAACATGCCTTTGAAAGTTCAATGAATCTCAAAAGATCTAGGAGTTTCAAATCCAAGTAAAACCTAATTAAATTATTTCGTTTTCATGGTGGAAATTGGTGAATCATCATTCACCTACCTTCAAATATTTTATAGCTTGGAATACGACATCCCTCTTCCAAGTTATAAAAGTATTGTGTTGGTTCCTAGCCTTAATATTTCATATTGGATGTTATATTAAGGACTTTAAATCAACTATCTTGAATATCTCCCAAAAGATGTCTGGTTTAGACATCTATGATCTTCCCAAATCTCTTGGAACTTTACTTCCTCCACCTCCTCCAATTATTCTCCCTAACCCACAAGTTCAAGGTCACTCAAGCCGTATTGGCAAGCAAGGTCTATGTGTGATCGCATCTTGGAGATGAAGTCACATATTGACAAGCCGGGAGAGTTGGGTGTCAAATTCTTAAGAAAGTTGGTTGTTCAATCACTTTCTAAGTCACATAGTGAGTTACCTCTGGGACTAATATGTATAAGACTATGACATGACCCTTAATGATCTTATTTATTTACTTGGTGCTGCTGAATCAACAATGATTTGGAGCTTTGGTAAAGCAAATTTGATTAGTAGATCAACTTCCCAATCTACTGATACCATCTACCATGGACATTGACAATGGTAACATTGGACATCTAGAAAAGCGTTCTCTTCCCAAGGAAAGGTATTGACCATAGTCAACTCGGTTGACCAAATGGTAAAGAGAAGGCGAGTCTAAGATAGTCCAGTGCACCATTCCCAAAGAGTCCATATGTTTTGCCAAAGGAAGGGACATTGATTTCAAAGCTGCCTATTTACCTGAAAGATCATATGGTTGATCAAGTCAAGAAGTTTGACTCTACTTCAGGTAAAGACCACTATCTAACTCTGTTAGGTTTCTATTCTGAGATTCTTGTTACATGATGTGACTGGGTCACATGTTGATGTTTTAAAAATCAAAGAAAAGTGAAGAAACTTAAAGGAAGTATATGATGATTCTGATCGCGAAGATGGATTTCGATTGCATGGTTTGGTGATCAGAATTTTGAGCTGTTACTTAGGAGTTATGTAAATTGCTTAGGAATAGATAACAACAAAGTTTTCCATATACTTTTGCACTGTAAGGATAAGTTTTTCCGCAAAGTTTTTAAAATAAAAGGAAATTTTTTGATTTCCTTTATTCTAAGTATCCTTACAATGGCATTTGTGGAAAATTGTTGCTTATATGATTCCATTGATAGTAGTATTGGAAATATGAATTTGATTCTTTCATTTGTGGTAGTGTCTAAATTTACCAAATAAGGAAAGATTCTTATCACCCAAGTTTCAGGTGGATAGAAACTTGGAATCATACAAGATGTATAGTATGATGAATGAGAATTTTCATCTTTGGAAAATTAAGACTAATTCCTTGTTCACATGTATATGTGAGTCAAGTGAAGGACTAAGGGAACGAGTACACATTCTTGTGCACTGGTCAAGTCCACCACAAAAGATCAATAAGAATATTCGTCATGATTTACTAAAGTTTAGTAAATATGGTTATACTTACAAGTTTAAGTATAATTCTGAAACATTGGAAAAGTTTTGATGCATGGCATAACGAATGAGAAGAATCAAATTAGGCAGAAGGATAAAAGTTTCTCAAATATGAAAAGATGGGAGAGTACTTTAGTATCAAGTTTTGTGATCATCTTAATGATTTAGAAATCATATCACAATTAGTCCTATAAGGAAATCTTAGTGCATTCTTATGACTAAGAAGAGGAATCTTGAATTGTTGGAATGGTTAAATCAAGAAGATGAGTCATACTTCGTTCCAAAACAAGTCTTAGAGTCAGAATCCAAGACTGTAAGTTGAGTGACATATCTTAAAGAAAGGTTTATAACACTTTTCAAATGTAAGAGTAAAAGTGTCATACTCTTGTACATTTGAAATTGGTAAGTTGTGATGTTTTGGATAAAACAAAGACCAACTAAGGCCAATTGTGTGAAGTGTTTGTCTTGATAAAGAGTCCAAAATATCTCTTGGATATTTGGCAAGAGAGTCTTATATGTCAAGAGGACAGTGGGAGTCTAAAAGATCCTGAAAGAATTTCAAGATCTAATCAAGAATAAAACCTATAGTTTCTCACTAGCTCACGACTTGAGGTTTATAACCTACCGTGTTGGCATTTTTCCTATTTCTGTGCCTGCCCATTCTAGTGAAAGTTGTCTTTGCATATGACTTCTGAGAGTTCTCAATTGGTTGCATAACAACTTGGAAGCAATGGCAGGCCCTTGTCCTGCCAGGTGGCAAGAAGTTAAGAATGCACAAGTTCAATCCATATGAGTTTGGATTTGTCATTAACCTTATCTTGTGATTATGGTTTTGACAAATTCACATGGATAGGAACACATACACCATAAAATCTAAGTGTCATAAGGTTTCTCTCTGAGTCATGAAAATGATGATGAGGAAACGCTTTCACTAAGTAGATTTAGGTAGATAGCAATTGTGATATTTGCATTCTCAAAGTCGTTAGTGGAGCATGTTTGGTTAACCGGCACACTAACATGGACTTGTGAGGAATGACAAAGGTCTAAAAAATTGAGACTATGATTACAACATCCCTTTTCATAGTTCTGAAAATTGTTTAGACACACACATGTGTGCTATCTAAGGAAAGGTGTATGATTTTGATAAAGTTTTATCAAAGCATCTTGTATCAGAAGTCTGAACTTTGGTAAGGAAGTCAATAAAGTATTGATTTCTAGAAGTCCAACTGATTTCTGAGTACATGTCAAAGCTAGTGGGAGCATAAGTGTTATGCTAATAATCATCATGTTAGTGGGAGCATGATAATTATGATAAGTGTTGCAAGTCAGCAATGTTAATTATCGAAAACAAAAGTTTCAATTGGGAAAAAGTTGTTTTGCTATAATTATGGGAGAGGAAATTATACTTAATTTCACTTCTAAAAGGTTTAGATTGAGATTTTAATCATTCTAAAAGGCTTAGATTGAGGTTTTAATCATCTTTAGTCAAGGATATATATGAATTTTGTGTTGAAATGGCTCAACATATGGAAATTCTATATATGGGTCTATTATTTGCGTTCTAAAATTTGATTATGACTACGCATCCCTTTTCATAATCTAAATTATGAGAACTTGGCAAATAGAAATACTGTAGCAAAAGGACTGGTCTAATATAATGTCTTTATGTGAGACATCATGAATCATGTCCCATATGCTTCGGATATAGGATCGATTGCATGTGCTATAATATTCATCCTTTCTAAAATTTTCCAAATGCATGGGGCATTAAGAAGGGAAAAGGTCTAGAATTGGATATGACTAAAAGGATTAAGCAATTGTCAAGGACAATCTAAGGTTTACCAAAGATTGGTTGCTTAGGGGCAGTTGGAAGTATAGTGTTAATTTTAGAAGGACCATATTATGACAACCCGAAATTTTCTATCCTGTACACTTGTTCAAATCTATAAAAGATAGCCTCGTTTTGCTAACTTTTAGCATTGTTTGGGGTCTATTTGAGTGTTCTAAACATAGTACAATTAAGGTAGGAGCCTAGAAATGGGATAGCACGATGCATATAAGGTGAAATCAGACCAAACACTCCAACACATTGAGTGTGCGGCCGCACACTTGAGTGTACGGTCACACACAGGTGTGTGCAGACTCACACCCACTCGAGCCACACACTCCCACCTATATATACCACACTTAGTCATTTGGAACACTTTTCCCACTCCTTCAAAGCTAGAACTCGAAATCCTCTTAAGTATCATCCAACTTTTCGCTCCAATCTTCAAACAAGTAAGTGATTCATCCCTTGATTGACTATTACATGACCTTAACTAGCATTCTCCCCCACTTAGATCCATGAAAACACATTTTTGGTGTAGATCTTCAAAAACACCAAAAACACACACTAAGTTTTGGACCCTAATCACACTTTTTAAGCCTCTATAACGTGTATATACTTGTTATACCTGGTTATATGTTAAGAACACTTGATGGTATGCTTGAAAAACTCGAGTTTATCATCTTCATAAAGGGTGTGCGGCCGCACACCTTCATAGTGGCCGCACACACCCTTTTTAGGTCCTAAAATGACAATAACCTCCATGTAAGGCTAGAACATGAAGTGAGGAACCTTCCTAGATGACTCCTAAGGCCTTAAAATCCGTTTTGGCACACTTCATGAGCAGTGTGCGGCCGTACACGCATCCTGGCCTCACACACACCAATATGGTGTATTTTGACCATACACTCCCTTGTATAGCCATACACCCCTTATATACGATCATATATGATTGTAACACTGCAATATAAGTGTTTAATAGTCCCTAAGGTGGTCCCAATTCAATAATTAGCTGTTACAAACACTAATTGTATACATACATATGTCATAATATGGTTAATAGGATTCGTTTGTGCTCAAGCCCTCAATTGACACTCAACCTCCTAAACCGATCCTACCGTTGCATCACTCACTGACAGGTGAGTTCATACCCCTTAATTAAGCTTGTAAATGTTTTTAAATGCTTTTATGGGGGGATACAAGTTGAATCATGATAGTTATTATATCATTCACATGTGATTAATAAAAACTATAGATTTACTATACTTTTAGCTGTTTTACTCAGTACACTACTTCAAAATGATTTCTCAAAACATCTTTACATACTAAATTCTTTATCAAATTGTATTACATACTATATCTTTCCTTTCAAACTCTGTTACAAGTGTGTTTCAAACAAAGGATTGCTTATACTTTAAAATGTTTTTATCAAACAAACTGCTTTCAAATCGTTTTATAAACTGACATCAAGTCATCAATTCTTATTCATTAAATTTTTCAAGGTTTTACAAAACTTATTTTATACTTTTATTTTGTCAAATGCATGCCTATATATGTATAGTTACATAAGTAATGTTTAAAGGACTTAGGACTACTAGCTCGCTTTAATTCCTTTTCCTTGTTTGGATGTGGTCTTAGGGTATCGGTTATTTGTCCGAATGTCGTCTAAATATTAGTTATATATTATGTATACATATATAGACATAAAAGTTCTATCAGTCAATTCAGTACCTTTGGGTAGCAAAGGTATACTTTCGGTTATACACGTACATTACTAGTACCTATAATAGGTATAGTTAGGAGATACTATTTACTATTCCTAGTACAAGGAATCACACTAAGAGTCAGTTCATACAAGAGTCAATGCATACACTACACTAGTACATAATATACGAAGAGACACTAATACATACTATACGAAGAGACACTAATACATACTATACGAAGAGACACTAGTACATACTATTCGAAGAGACACGAACACATACTATACGAGGAGACACTAGTACATACTATACGAAGAGACACGAACACATACTATACGAGGAGACACTAGTACATACTATCTGGAGAGATACTACTACATACTACATGAAGTCATACTTGTACATACTCATGGACTGACCATCCTACACTTGGCTGCTCGCAACAGAAGGTGTGTTCATCTACGTATGTTCTCGGTTGTACTGTTCGGCGAGTTACCACGCCGTGTTTATCCTATACAAATGGATACATTCATAAGGACTATATTATTTTCCTTATTACCTTTACTTTGTGACACATTCACATAAACGATAAGGTAGGATATATTTTGATATAAATATATTATTTTCCTTATTACCTTTATTTTGTGACACATTCGCATAAACAAAGATGTAGACTATATTTGTATAATCATAGTTATACAGGGTAAAAACTGTCATTTTTACAATGATGCATACTTACAAAACAGTCGGGTCTTGGTAGAAGACTACTTTTTATACTAGTAGGAAATATGAGATTTTCTAGGATCTTTTATACTTATAAAAACTTTTTCTCAAACAATTACAAGTCTTACATTACAGTTTTTACAAATCAATGACACTAAAATACTTATGAATTCACCAGCTTTATGCTGATACTCGCTTTCAAAATAACTTGTATTCTCAGGTCACCAATAGATAGGTACGACGACCAGGTTGTGATGAAGACGGAGCAGTCAAGACTCATCTTTTATTTTGATTATTCATTATGTTGTTTTATTCTATGAAAGACCACGCTTGTATTTAAAATTATACTATTAATGCAATGGATGATGTTGTTTCTTGTTTACTACTTTGCATTGTTGTGATACTTTACATGATGTCCTTCGCTCCAGAACGTTTCCGCCGTTATTGGTTTTGGGGTGTGACAGATTGGTATCAGAGCATTGTTTATAGTGAATTGAGTATATCAACCCATAAAAGATATACAGTCTATAAATACAATGGGATTAAAATACTCTGACCAAGAGTTTATACTTTTAAATAATAAAATATTTAACTAAGTATACATGCCTGCATTCATAGTAAAATCAGTGTCACAATGACAAAAATAAAAGTATTACAATTGTTAAATATCACAAGTGAGCTTGGGGATGTATGGTCAGTCCTGGGAGTGGCATAGCCTGATCAACTATGCTGGTCCGAGGAGTGATTAGCTTATGCCCAAGAATGGTTGTGATATTGCAACAAGTCTAAAAACTTACCAACACTACCACAATGAAGACATTAGGAGTATTTTATATTACTAGGATCACTTAGTTGAGAACTAAAGATCTTCATTAATAGGTCAATAGTTGCTAAGTGGATACACTAAGGTTATATGTAACTAGGATGACATAGGCTTAGAATTTGTGAAATTTTGCTTTACCCTCTGTTCCTTGTGAACTTAGAGTTAAGGTCACTTATTCGAAGCCCTATCTTGTTTTGATTACTTATAACTGGTATCGAAGTAACTGATGAAGATGTTCTTATAATTATCTAGTTAGTACGTTTAGTAATTATTTCTTTACCCTAATTCTCGCGTAGATAACATGGCTAGACTCCATCCCCACGGCAACCCGTACCTTCCGAACGAAGGCAATGCTGGATGGTTTGGAGAAGAACCAGAGAATGATCATCCAATCCCTTTGGATGATCACCATGCTGAAGACTTTTCGGATGGGGCCAACTCCGAGCCCGAGGTTGAGAACCTACCCCCGGTAGCTCCCATTCCAAATCCTAACCCTCATACGGCTTTTCAAGGCCCGACGCCTCCTTGAGTAGAATGCTTGGAGACATGGAGCGAAGAGCAAGATCAACCTATGCCGTTTAATGGAGATCGAAGCTTCTATAAACTGAGCGAGGGAAGCTCAACAAACAGAGTTCTGCCAATCCTAGTTCGCAGAGTTGCCCGAAACGAAATCCAGGGCAGAACAACTCTCCATCGCATCACAGAGGTTGATGCCAATGCGAGAATCCATACCATTCGCACCAATATCCTTGAAAATGCTCGTAAGAGGTCTGAGAGAGACCACGAGGCCCTGCTACAAGCACTAGCTGAAACACGAGCCGAAGTCATAAGAGCTCCGAGTACGCCAGAAGGTGTACGAAAGACACATGCTTGATATGGAGCGCCAACTGGCTGAACTAAGGGTTCACCAGAGGGATGACCGTCACCAGTAGGAGATGCTTTATCTTTCCTTCCTTGTTATAAGGAATCATTTTCCTGTCTATGCCCTATGTAGCACTTTTCTATGTAACTACCCCAGTACCGTAAGTACCTTGAGTTAGGCCCTTACGCTGTCAAAACATTTCTACTCCGGATATGATGTAAGACCCTCTACAAGGTCAATTTTACCAAACCTATTACATCTTTAATATCAATGATATTGACAGTTGTCTAACTCCTGTGTCAACCTTTGTTCAAATACTTTCATCCTACTATCGTTGGAATTATATCTGAAACTCACTCTAGTCAAGTTATTGAGCTATGGCAAATTTAGCTCATGGATCATTTCCAATTCTCTTTCAAAAGATGGATCATGTTATCCACCAACCAATGATACCCTAGTTTGAACAACAAATGTCTTGTGACCATTCTATGAACTCACTCCTGCTCTTTACTAGGACTGCATCATAGGGATGTAGGTCAAACCCTCGAGAACTTACTTCCACTCCTTACATAAATGATCAGAATGCAGATATCTAGGTTCAATCATAATCACTCACGAACTCCTTTATTTCGTATAACAAAATTATGTCGGCATCCAAAATTAGTTAACCGAGCAACGAAACCCCTATCCTTCATATCGACGCTGCTACATTCCAAGATGCGGTAACAGCTGCCGTGACAGTTGTCCTTGCAAACCTCAACTCTAGCAACGCAAACAAAACTGGCAAAGGGGTTAACAACTCCGATCGTTGTATCAATCTAGGAAGCCAACAAATGATAACAGTCACAGTCTTGCAAAGCTGTAAAACCGAGAAAAGGAAATGAAAGCGTCGAGCCCAAAAGGAGCGCAAACACTCCCAAAGACTTGCCATGCAACAACAACAAGTGGCAACCCCTGCCATTTCAGCACCGATAAGGCCATACGAGGGAAGACTCCCGAAGTGTAACAAGTGTAGCTTTCATCATAACGGGGCTTGCCATGAAATGCAATGCTCCAATTGCCACAAAATAAGGAACCATGCTCATAGCTGTGGTGCACCGGCACGACCCATCACTCGAGTCCCTGACATCGGAGTCAACCAGGCTCACTATGGTTGCGGTGAAATCAGACACTTTAAATGGAATTGTTCGAAAAGGAGAAACAAAGAAAGCAACCGTGTCCACATAACTCCGACTCGACACATCACTTCCACCACCGATGCTGGTGCAAGCCAAATATGTCACCAATGCGGTGAGATAGGACACCTCGAGAAGGATTGTCCAATAACAAAGATCTCTGGCGCAGACGGGAAGATACTAAGGATCACTACCGCAGGAGAAACTACTCCGGACCCCCGTTAAAGTAATTAAGGCGTTTCGTTGTAACAGACTCATAAACTGTTTAAAACTAGTGTAACTAGAGTCTTATCTTTTGCGAGATCCCGTCAGTCAAGGGACCCTCGTGATGCGTATACTTGCCTTTTGTAGTATACCTTGTTCGCAGCAGTAGTCTTGTAGTTAATCTAAAGTACTGGAACTCTGTTAAAATTTGCATTGTTTTGTTTTGTTTGTAACGCCATTATGACCAAGTCTAATGCCTCTATTTCCAAGTGATCCCGATATTATCATACAACTTGAGTCAATTCAATCCTCACAATACTAGTTTCGTGCGAAAATGTCTTTCTCCGTAAACGTCTTTCTAGCAAATCCGTCATTCCAGAACTCCGAGGTACTCATGCATAGAGTACCTTATGTTACGCCTCCTTCCCGAAGATACCTCAACAAACCTCCCCGGAGTACCACTCGTACAGTACGTCAATTTCAACCCGAAGACCCATACGGTTGATCTATCGCTGAAGAAAGTATACGAAGGGTGGTATATAATCAAGGTTCTACATGCTTAGAATTGATGATTCCGCTTTAACTTCTTTTCCTTGTTTGGATGTGAGCTTAAAGAAGCATCATTTATTCGACTGCCTTTTAAATCTTAATTATATACGACTCGTATACACAAAGCTGCGATTGATGAACCAAATATGACTTCTAATATGAACTTCAGGACGGAGACTGCTCAAGACTACGAGTGATCGTGCGGCCATGCGAATAAACTTAGAATCCAATCAAAGGATAATCCTGTAACCAAATCTCCCTATAGTCTAACACTTACAAAGATGCAAGAACTATCCGTTCAACTTAGCAAACTGCTCAGCAAGAGCTCTGTAGGACCAATCTCCTCACCCTAGGGAGCTCCGGTCTTGTCCTTCAAGAAGAAAAACGGATTGTTTCGTATGTGCATCGACTAATGGAGACCTCGACAATATTTCCATTAGGGACCATTACCCTCTACCTCGCATAGATGGATTGTGTGACCAACCGCAAGGAACGAATTACCTTCGAAAATGGATCTGAGATCCGAGTATCGCCAGTTACGAGTGTCAGAGGAAGATGTCCCGAGGACATCCTTCCGAACTCGATATGGACTCTACGAGCCCGTAGTGATACCTCTCGGATAAGACCAATGCACCCACAATATTCATGGACTTAATGAATAGAATATGTCTCTCTTACTTGGATCAGTTAGTCATTATGCATATAAATGACATACTTATCTACTCTCGTAGTAAGAAAGGGTGTAGAAAGCATCTACGTCAGGCTGTGGAAACGTTACGATCATAAAAGCTCTACGTGAAGTTCTCTAAATACGAATTTTGGATTTGAAGAGTCGAATTCCTAAGGCACACTGTTAGTAAAGTAGGAATTCACGTGGACCCTTCCAAAATCAAAACCATTGAGAACTGGTCAGCACCAAAGACGCCTACGGGAATTCGCCAATTTCTAGGTCTCGCTGACTACTGTCATAGGTTCATCCGGAACTTCTCTCAAATTACGAAACTTCTTACGACTTTGACCCAGAAGGGAGTGGCCCTTGACTGGGAAGAGAAGCAAGGGAAAGACACCTTTAGAATTCCAAGTGAGAAACCATATTCTTTTGGAAGTCTCACCCTGGAAGGGCTTGATACGCTTCAGAAAGCGTGGAAAGCTAAATCCAATAAACATAGAGCTTTTTGAGATTCTTGCTAGAATCGGCCCTGTAACTTACAGACTCCACATACCCCGCGAACTCAGTAACATACATTCTACCTTTCACGTCTCTAACTTGAAAAAGTGTCTATCCGACGAAACTTTTGTAATCCCACTCGACGAGATCGAGATCAACAAGAGCCTCAACTTCGTGGAAGAACCGTAGTAACCATGGACCGAGAAGTCAACCAGATGAAGCAAAGCCACTTCCCATTAGTGAAGGTTCGCTGGAACGCCAAGCGAGAACCTGAATTCACTTGGGAGCACGAGGATAAATCGAAACTGAAATATCCTCATCCCTTTGCTTAATTTATTCGTTACTACTTCCTTGCTTAAACTCTAATTTCGGGACGAAATTCCCTCTAACGGGGGGATGATGTGACAACTCGAAATTTTCTATCCTGTTTGTTCAAATCTATCAAAGATAGCCTCGTTTTGTTAACTTTTAGCACTGTTTTGGGTCTATTTGAGTGTTCTAAACTTAGTACAATTAAGGTAGGAGCCTAGAAATGGGATAGCACGATGCATATCAAGCAAAATCAGGCTAAACACTCCATCACATGGAGTGTGCGGCCTCATACTTGAGTGTATGACCACACACAGGTGTGTGCGGCCGCACACCTACTCCAGCCACACACTCCCACCAATATATACCACACTTAGTCATTTGGAACACTTTTCCCACTCCTTCAAAGCTAGAACTTGAAATCCTTTCAAGTATCATCCAACTTTTCGCTCCAATCTTCAAACAAGTAAGTGATTCATCCCTTAACTAGCCTTCTCCCCCACTTAGATCCATGAAAACACGTTTTTGGTGTAGATCTTCAAAAACACCAAAAACACCAAGAACACACACTAAGTTTTGGACACTAATAACCTTTTTCAAGCCTCTATAACGTGTATATACTTGTTATACCTAGTTATATGTTAAGAACACTTGATGGTATGCTTGAAAAACTCGAGTTTATCATCTTCATAAAGGGTGTGCGGCCGCACACCTTCATAGTGGCTGCACACACCCTTTTTAGGTCCTAAAATGACAATAACCTCCATGTAAGGCTAGAACATGATGTGAGAAACCTTCCTAGATGAGTCCTAAAGCCTTAAAATTCGTTTTGGCACAATTCATGAGGAGTGTGCGGCCGCACACGCATCCTGGCCGCGCACCCTGGCCGCACACACACCAATATGGTGTATTTTGACCATACACTCCCTTGTATAGCCATACACCCCTTATATACGATCATATATGATTGTAACACTACAATATAAGTGTTTACTAGTCCCTAAGGTGGTCCCAATTCAATAATTATCTGTTACAAACACTAATTGTATACATACATATGTCATAATATGGTTAATAGGATTCGTTTGTGCTCAAGCCCTCAATTGACACTCAACCTCCTAAACCGATCCTACTGTCTCATCACTCACTGACATGTGAGTTCATACCCCTTAATTAACCTTTTAAATGTTTTTAAATGCTTTTATGGGGGGGGGGATACAAGTTGAATCATGCTATTTATTATATCAATCACATGTGATTAATAACTATCAAACTATAGATTTACTATACTTTTAGCTGTTTTACTCTGTACACCACATCAAAATGATTTCTCAAAACATCTTTACATACTGAATTCTTTATCAAATTGTATTACATACTATATCTTTCCTTTCAAACTTTGTTACAATTGTGTTTCAAACAAAGGATTGCTTATACTTTAAAATATTCTTATCAAACAAACTGCTTTCAAATCGTTTTATAAATTAACCTCAAGTCATCAATTCTTATTCATTAAAATTTTCAAGGTTTTACAAAACTTCTTTTATACATTTATTTTGTCAAATTGATGCCTATATATGTATAGTTACATAAGTAATGTTTAAAGGACTTAGGACTGCTAGCTCGCTTTAATTCCTTTTCCTTGTTTGGATGTGGCCTTAGGGTATCGGTTATTTGTCCGAATGTCGTCTAAATATTAGTTATATATTATGTATATATATATATATATATATATATATATATATACATAAAAGTTCTATCAGTCAATTCAGTACCTTTGGGTAGCAAAGGCATACTTTCGGTTATACACGTACATTACTAGTAACTATAATAGGTATAGTTAGGAGATACTATTTACTATTCCTAGTACAAGGAATCACACTAAGAGTCAGTTCATACATGAGTCAATGCATACACTACACTAATACATACTATACGAAAAGACACTAATAAATACTATACGAAGAGACACTAGTACATACTATACGAAGAGACATTAGTGCATATTATACAAAGAGACACGAACACATACTATACGAGGAGACACTAGTACATACTATACGAAGAGACATGAACACATACTATACGAGGAGACACTAGTATATACTATCTGGAGAGATACTACTACATACTACATGAAGTCATACTTGTACATACTCATGGACTGACCGTCCTACACTTGGTTGCTCGCAACAGAAGGTGTGTTCATCTACGGATGTTATCGGTTGTACTGTTTGGTGAGTTACCACGCCGTGTTTATCCTATACAAATGGATACATTCATAAGGACTATATTATTTTCCTTATTACCTTTACTTTGTGACATATTCACATAAACGATGAGGTAGGATATATTTTGATATAAATATATTATTTTCCTTATTACCTTTATTTTGTGACACATTCGCATAAACAAAGATGTAAACTATATTTTTATAATAATAGTTATACAGGGGAAAAACCGTCATTTTTACAATGATGCATACTTACAAAACAGTCGGGTCTTGGTAGAAGACTACTTTTTATACTAGTAGGAAATATGGGATTTTCTAGGATCTTTTATACTTATACAAACTTTTTCTCAAACAATTACAAGTCTTACATTACAGTTTTTACAAATCAATGACACTAAAATACTTATGAATTCACCAGCTTTATGCTGATACTCGCTTTCAAAATAACTTGTATTCTCAGGTCACCAATAGACAGGTACGACGACCAGGTTTTAATGAAGACGGAGCAGTCAGGACTCCTCTTTTATTTTGATTATTCATTATGTTGTTTTATTCTATGAAAGAACACGCTTGTACTTAAAATTATACTATTAATGCAATGGATGATGTTGTTTCTTGTTTACTACTTTGCATTGTTGTGATACTTTATATGACGTCCTCCGCCCCAGAACGTTTCTGCCATTCTTGGTTTTGGGGTGTGACACATATTGACGTATTCTGAAAAGAAGAAACTCTTGTTCAGAAGTGATAGTCAAAATGGGAATATGGAAATGTTTCCATAGGTGGAAGTTATTCAATTTGTGTAAGATTAGAAAACCTTAATGCAAGAAGGATGTTCAAAGAAATGTACTTTGAATTTAAGACTTCGTTCCATGGAGTTGATCTCCATTGGAATCAATGAAAAGAGAATCAATGAAATTATGTTCAATCGATCTAGTTCACAAAGTAAGGATCATAGACAAACATAGAGTGCATACCTGGTGTATGGCAAAACTATTCTTTAGAAGAACATAGTGTACATGCTTGGAGCATGGGACAACTATTGTTTTAATTCAAGTATAAAGTTGATAGTTTGAAACAGTATGCAATGAATAATGTGTAATCAATATGGTGATAAATAAAATATGTTTTATTTATATTCATAAGTTCTGAGACCATATTGGATTCAATTATTCTTGTGTTTCATTTTGCATGTTTTGACTTCCGGAGTAACTAGGTCGTTCTTCCTGAATGACTAAGTTATTCAAACAATCCACAGTCGGTCATATGCTGGAAGTAGATATGAATCAAGACTGTCATGGGTTGGCTTGTAGAGGTCTAAGATGTTGGACAAAGTGGTGCTACAACACTCATGAGTGCTCATAAGTTCTGAGTATTGGATTCAACCCACGCTCATTGGAATCACTTCATGGATTTTATCACGAGTGATCATAAGACGATACTATCTTATATTCTTCAAACCTAGAGATATGAGTTGTTACTATGAGTTGGTTATACATTGATTGCACAAAACTGCATTGGTAACGCGATGTTATAAAACGTGCCTTTGTGTATGATTCAACAATTAGTAGAACAAGCCATATGAGTCGAAGTTTATCCATTCCTTTTACCTTCAGGATAAAAGCGATATTTGTGGGCTCCTTGATGATTCAATGATAACACATGTGAGTGCTTGGCCAAGCCAGGACTGATTTGATCTGTTCAATTAGTCGGTCGTCATGAATCGAAAATCGGGAAAGAACAAACAGAGAGAATGATTGTAATCCATGTCTCAGTCCATATGATATCTAGAATGGAGGAATATATGATCCCTTATCTAATGGACAAGTCATTGACAAAGGTTAGAGTTCATCGACAAGGTCAGAGTTCGACAGCGGATTTTGAGAGCTACGATTTCCAGTTAGGTTTTAAAGTCATACTCAATAATACTGTTAGACTTCTCCAAGTGGGAGACTGTTGGATTAGTGTCTAAATCCATAACTATAATTGGTATGTACTTGACCCGACTCAGCATGGTCCATTTGGGTTGCATGGCATCAGAACATTTGGATAGACCGTTTGTGAGAAGAGGACATTTGTGACATATTAATATATTATAAGTTCTAATATATTAATATGAAATCATGTTATTTAATTAATATTGATCAAGAACTAATTTGGACTTAATTTAGTGATCAAAAGAGACTAATTAAATATATGAGGATTGATTGTGTAAATCATTCATTCTTATATATGTGGGCTTATGATCCATGATTCCTTATGTTGGGTTTAACCCATGTGGTGACCCATGAATACTCCATGGAGGTTAAAACCCATGGAGCATAAAGAATGGGTAAAGTCATGGGTTACATGGTGTAACCCTAATGTGCACACTATATAAGGACCCCTTTAGCTCAAGAAATCAGCACTAGTGACACATATATGAGGGCTAGCCGATTTGAGCATGAAGTGTCTTCTTCTCATGGTTAATCCATGTGTTGATGATGTTGTGTGAACCATTTGAGGTGTCACTCTTGGGGCACTAGGCTCTCGAGCATCATGAAGTCAAGCTACATCAAGAGGTATGTATTCTAAGTTGTTATATTACCCAAGTATCAAAAGATTGTATGCTAGATAGGGTAATACATTGGAATATTTATATTTGCATGTATAATAGAGAAAACACAGATCCAAGGTATTTAGGGTTGCATGTACACTTAGGAGTGTTAGAATGCTCAAAACCCAACACATAGAGTGTACCTTTTATAACAAAAATACTTATGAACTCACCAACTTAAATGTTGATACACTTTCAAAATCATTTGTATTCTCAGGAAACTAGTAGACAGGTACACACACAAGAATTCAGAAGATGGAGCATAGTAGCTTCATATCTTTGTTTTGTTATTTACTTTTGGAAGTTAATCTTTTGTGAATCGAATACAATGTAAACACTTTAATATTAATACAATGGTTGTTGTTGCTTGTTTTACTAGTCTGCATTTGTTGTGATACTGAGCATGACGTCCTTCGCCCCCGAACGTTTCCGCCGTTCCGGTTTGGGGGTGTGACAAATCTCAACTTCCATGACCCTTTGGGTGATTTTCCAGAAACCATAACTCTCTTTATTTCTCCTCTCTCTCTCTCTCTCTCTCTCTCTCTCTCTCTCTCTTTCTCTCTCTCTCTCTCTCTCTCTCTCTCTCTCTCTTTGTCTCTCACACACAGATTATTGAGCTTGTAGTGGATTTGTGAGCTTATTTATCCATTTTTGAGTGATGTATGAAGATCTTGAAGTTCTCTGGTGCCATTGAAGGAAGGATCAAGTATAGATTCATCAAAGTTACTTCATTTATGGAATATTGTGATTTGTGAGCAAAATACACACGCATCAATAATTTTACGATTTGAGATTCCGTACTGATTTCCTTTATAACTCTAATTTTGGATTGTGGTTTATGAACAAATTGTTTTGACTTGATTATAACATTATGAAAAAAGATGTTTATTCTAAATTAAATGAAAAAATTATTCTGAAAATTAAGACATTACACCTTACCTATACATGACATACACACACCTATTAATAGGAAAAATAAACTTAAGGTATGTGTTATCCAATCAAATAAGGACACTTAGGACTAGACCACATGGCAGTCTAACAAACACGTCATTATGTTAGGAGCATAATAATAGTCGTAAGCATCATTCTAGAAATATAATATCTTAAACATAAAATATCTATTACAAAAATACAAAATACATAACTGATTAATCTGAAGCTTCAGACTTGGTACAACAAATACAAAAATCTACAAAATAAATATGGCTACATGGTCTATTTCATAGTCTCAGGTTGAAGATGGAGAAACCAACTTTGTATTGTGGCAGTCATAGTGCATTGAGTCTAGCAAATAATCCGGTATATCATGAGAAATGAAACATATTAATATGAAGCTGAATTCCATTCATGGTGTTCTTGAAGAAGATATTTTCTCTATTGAGAATATAATAATTGAAGAGAACCCGAAAATATGTTAACAAAGATGCTACGAGTGGTGAAATTCACATTTCCTAGTGGATGTGGTAAATATCCGCAACAAATAAGACTCTTCAAAGAAAACTAGCAAGAAGGAGATGACTATTGGGAATCCTTAATTGTTGAAGATAATTCATGTCACATTGAAGATTAAGATTGTTAAAATGTGACTTGGAACTTGGTGACCTCCTAAATAAATAAATCGACCCGGAATGAACAGAACAAACCCGAACAACGAGTTTGAAGTAAGGTGAGATATTAGGCCTAAAGTTGTAGACCAGAAACACTTATCTCAGGTGGGGTTGCAGTGCGTGTAGGCCGCTAGGATATGGACGTTTTTAGTTATTACAGATTTACTTTTATATGATCTCGGTCCAACAGTTTCTAGGGTTTATGGATATAATTATTTATAATCATTTTGAAAACAATTGAGAGTAATAAAAAAGTTCTTCGGTACGTGCAGGTGGAGGCATGTCACATCCACGAAACCAAGTCGTTTCTTTATTGTTTTTCCTAATCACCTGCGTAACACAAAGAAAACAACCAAATGGACCAATTTAGTAATTTTCTTTGAAAATAATATATGGCACATCATCCTCGAACATGTACATTCAAGTGTCAACTCTTTGTTAAGTGCGTCGTAAATCACTGTGTGAAATGTAAAAGTATCTATAAAGGGTCCTACTAATTGGACTCCTGATTTCCTTATAAGACCCTCTGTAATTATGGTTGTTTAGTCAATTTTCAATATCTGGGAAATTAAACTTTTACTTTGGAAATTTAATATTTTCATCTTTTTTATGTTTTGAAAATTTAATATTTTTAGTTTTTTTCTGTAACAAATAAAAGTCTGTAATTTGTTAACATCAAAGTTTATTTTAAATAATCTAACAATCTTATTATAACAAATCCAAACTCGATATTTACAAATTCAGTTTTGGTATTCAGAAATCTAATTTTGATCTTCACAGTTTACACCATTCACAGTTTACATCATTGATATCTATAAATTTCAAACATTGAAAACTGTATACTCTTAATTCCTGATTAATTTTCAACTAATCCAACAACAACACATCTAATATAAAATCAACACACTGTAAACAAACAACAACAACAGCTTCTCATATTAACAAAAGGTAAAATGAAAATTAATGTAAATATATTTTAACACCTCTACTGAACACCACCACCTCCGGTCCGACCACCGGTGTTCCAGCCGTCGATGAAGGTGAGAGAGAGAACAAAAAATGAAAGTGAGAGAGAGGGAGAGAAATCGTTTGGTGGTGGTGTTCTTCGACCGCCATTCCCTTTGCCGAAGATGAGGGGCGATGATAGTGGCTTCCTTCGACCGCCATTCCCTTTGCCGGAAATCCCCGGTGGCGTTCCAGCTTCCTTCGACCTCCATTCCTTCGCCGCCCACTGCCACTGCCACTTCCTTTGATCGCCCACTAGCCTCGCATCTCACCACCGAACCCACTGGAAACGAAGGCCATTTATCTTCCCTTCCTCTTCTGCATCGACGACCACTGCCATCTTCCCTTCCTCTTCTGCGATCGAAGGTAGCCACCGACGATGCTCCCTTTGCAGGTGTTGCTGCCGGATGGAGCTGCTTGATCTTGAGGATGAGAGATTTGGCTCGATCATGAGGATGAGAGTTTGGCGGCCTGATAAGAAATTTAGTATTTTAGGTTTTTTTTTTTTTTTTTTTTTTTTTTTTTTTTTTTTTAATTTATATGTTGGTTTAGGGTTTTAAAAGTATTGGGTTGGGTTTAAAAAATTGGGTTTTTTTAAAAACGAAAATCGGATTTTTTTCTTAAAAAAATAATTCTTTTTATATAATATTTATTTTGCAAGTTTAAAAAAAATATATCAAAAAAAAAATTATATTTATCATATTTTATTTTGCAAGTTTAAAAAAGATTATTAAAATATGTTGACATAATTCATCATTATTTATTAAGTACTTAATAATTATAAATAAAAGACATAAAATTATTATGTAATGATGATTATTAAAAGATAATTATTAGTATAATGATTTGTTTATTTGAGGAAAAAAGTAAGACAATAATTAGGAGGGTCCTTTAATACTATTAAAGGGTCTAGTTAGATGGACACGGGTCCTACTAATTGAACCCCTGATTTCCTTATAAAACCCCATGTAATTATGGTTGTTTAGTCAATTTTCAATATCTGGGAAATTAAACTTTGACTTTTAAAATTTAATATTTTCATGTTTTTTATGTTTCGAAAATTTAATATTTTTAGTTTTTTTTCTGTTAAAAATAAAAGTCTGTAATTTGTTAACATCAAAGTTTATTTTAAATAATCTAACAATCTTATTATAACAAATCCATACTCGATATTTAAAAATTCAGTTTTGGTCTTCACAAATCTAATTTTGACCTTCACAGTTTACACCATTCACAGTTTACATCATTGATATCTACAAATTTCAAACATTGAAAACTGTATACTCTTAATTCCTAATTAATTTTCAACTAATCCAACAACAACACATCTAACATAAAATCAAAACACTGTAAATAAACAACAACAACAACTTCTCATATAAACAAAAAGTAAAATGAAAATTAATGTAAATATATTTTAACACCTCCACTGAACACCACCACCTCCGCTCCGACCACCGGTGTTCCAGCCGTCGATGAAGGTGAGAGAGAGAACAGAAAATGAAAGTGAGAGAGAGGGAGAGGAATCGTTTGGTGGTGGTGTTCTTCGACCTCCATTCCCTTTGCCGGAGATGAGGGGCGATGATAGTGGCTTCCTTCGACCGCCATTCCCTTTGTCGGAAATCCTCGGTGGCGTTCCAGCTTCCTTCGAACTCCATTCCTTCGCCGCCCACTGCCACTGCCACTTCCTTCAAATATATATATATATATATATATATATATATATATATATAACATATTTTATTTTGCAAGTTTAAAAAAGATTATTAAAATACTCTGACATAAATCATCATTATTTATCAAGTACTTAATAATTATAAATAAAAGACATAAAATTATTATGTAATGATGATTATCAAAAGATAATTATTAGTATAATGATTTGTTTATTTGAGGAAAAAAGTAAGGTAATGATTAGGAGGGTCCTTTAAGACTATTAAAGGGTCTAGTTAGATGGACCCAGGTCCTACTAATTGGACCCCTCATTTCCTTATAAGACGCCCCGTAATTATGGTTGTTTAGTCAATTTTCAATATCTGGGAAATTAAACTTTGACTTTGAAAATTTAATATTTTCATCTTTTTTATGTTTTGAAAATTTAATATTTTTAGTTTTTTTATGTAAAAAATAATAGTCTGTAATTTGTTAACATCAAAGTTTATTTTAAATAATCTAACAATCTTATTATAACAAATCCAAACTCGATATTTACAAATTCAGTTTTGGTCTTCACAAATCTAATTTTGATCTTCACAGTTTACACCATTCATAGTTTAAATCATTGATATCTACAAATTTCAAACATTGAAAACTGTATACTCTTAATTCCTGATTAATTTTCAACTAATCCAACAACAACACATCTAATATAAAATCAAAACTATATAAACAAACAACTACAACAACTTCTCATATCAACAAAAGGTAAAATGAAAATTAATGTAAATATATTTTAACACATCCACTGAACACCACCACCTCCGGTCCGACCACCGGTGTTCCACCCGTCGATGCAGGTGAGAGAGATAACAGAAAATGAAAGTGAGAGAGAGGGAGAGAAATCGTTTGGTGGTGGTGGTATTCAACCGCCATTCCGTTTGCCGTAGATGAGGGGCGATGATAGTGGCTTCCTTCGACCGCCATTCCCTTTGCCGGAAATCCCCGGTGGCGTTCCAGCTTCCTTCGAACTCCATTCCTTCGTCGCCCACTGCCACTGCCACTTCCTTCGACCGCCCACTAGCCTCGCATCTCACCACCGAACCCACTGGAAACGAAGGCCATTTATCTTCCCTTCCTCTTCTGCATCGACGACCACTGCCATCTTCCCTTCCTCTTCTGCGGTCGAAGGTAGCCACCGTCGATGCTCCTTTTGCAGGTGTTGCTGCCGAATGGAGCTGCTTCATCTTGAGGATGAGAGATTTGGCTCGATCTTGCGGATGAGAGTTTGGCGGCCTGATAAGAAATTTAGTATTTAAGGGTTTTTTTTTTTCTTTCGAATTTATATGCTGGTTTAGGGTTTTAAACGTATTGGGTTGGGTTTAAAAAATTGGGCTTTTTTAAAAACGAAAATTGGATTTTTTTCTAAAAAAAATAATTCTTTTTATATAAAATTTATTTTGCAAATTTAAAAAAAATATATCAAAAAAAATTACATTTAACATATTTTATTTTGCAAGTTTAAAAAAGATTATTAAAATACTCTTAAAGGGTCTAGTTACATGGACCCGAGTCCTACTAATTGGACCCCTGAATTCCTTATAAGACCCGCTGTAATTATGGTTGTTTAGTCAATTTTCAATGTCTGGGAAATTAAACTTTGACTTCGAAAATTTAATATTTTCATATTTTTTATGTTTTGAAAATTTAATATTTTTAGTTTTTTTCTGTAAAAAATAAAAGTCTGTAATTTGTTAACTTCAAAGTTTATTTTAAATAATCTAACAATCTTATTATAACAAATCCAAACTCGATATTTACAAATTCAGTTTTGGTCTTCACAAATCTAATTTGGATCTTCACAGTTTGCACCATTGATATCTACAAATTTCAAACATTGAAAACTGTATACTCTTAATTCCTGATTAATTTTCAACTAATCCAACAACAACACATCTAATATAAAATCAAAACACTATAAACAAACAACTACAACAACTTCTCATATCAACAAAAGGTAAAATGAAAATTAATGTAAATATATTTTAACACCTCCACTGAACACCACCACCTCCGGTCCGACCACCGGTGTTCCGGCCGTCGATGAAGGTAAAAGAGAGAATAGAAAATGAAAGTGAGAGAGAGGAATAGAAATCTTTTGTTGGTGGTGTTCTTCGACCGCCATTCCATTTGCTGGAGATGAGGGGCGATGATAGTGGCTTCCTTCGACCGCCATTCCGTTTGCCGGAAATCCCCGGTGGCGTTCCAGCTTATTTCGACCTCCATTCCTTCGCCGCCCACTGCCACTTCCTTCGACCGCGCACTAGCCTCGCATCTCACCACCGAACCCACTGGATACGAAGGCCATTTATCTTCCCTTCCTCTTCTGCATCGACGACCACTGTCATCTTCCCTTCCTCTTCTGCGGTCGAAGGTAGCCACCGACGATGCTCCCTTTGTAGGTGTTGCGGCCGGATGGAGCTGCTTGATCTTGAGGATGAGAGTTTGGCGGCCTGATAAGAAATTTAGTATTTTTTTTTTTTTTTTTTTTTTTTTTTTAGTTTATATGTTGGTTTAGGGTTTTAAAAGTATTGGGTTGGGTTTAAAAAATTGGGCTTTTTTAAAATCGAAAATTGGATTTTTTTCTAAAAAAAATAATTCTTTTTTTATAAAATTTATTTTGCAAGTTTAAAAAAAATATATCAAAAAAATTATATTTAACATATTTTATTTTGCAAGTTTAAAAAAGATTATTAAAATACTTTGACATAATTCATCATTATTTATTAAGTACTTAATAATTATAAATAAAAGACATAAAATTATTATGTAATGATGATTATTAAAAGATAATTATTAGTATAATGATTTGTTTATTTGAGGAAAAAAGTAAGGTAATGATTAGGAGGGTCCTTTAAGACTATTAAAGGGTCTAGTTAGATGGACCCGGGTCCTACTAATTGGACCCCTCATTTCCTTATAAGACCCCATGTAATTATGGTTGTTTAGTCAATTTTCAATATCTGGGAAATTAAACTTTGACTTTTAAAATTTAATATTTTCATCTTTTTTATGTTTTGAAAATTTAATATTTTTAGTTTTTTTCTGTAAAAAATAAAAGTCTGTAATTTGTTAACATCAAAGTTTATTTTAAATAATCTAACAATCTTATTATAACAAATCCAAACTCGATATTTACAAATTCAGTTTTGGTCTTCACAAATCTAATTTTGATCTTCACAGTTTACACCATTCACAGTTTACATCATTGATATCTACAAATTTCAAACATTGAAAACTGTATACTCTTAATTCCTGATTAATTTTCAACTAATCCAACAACAACACATCTAATATAAAATCAAAACTATATAAACAAACAACTACAACAGCTTCTCATATCAACAAAAGGTAAAATGAAAATTAATGTAAATATATTTTAACACATCCACTGAACACCACCACCTCCGGTCCGACCACCGGTGTTCCAGCCGTCGATGAAGGTGAGAGAGATAACAGAAAATGAAAGTGAGAGAGAGGGAGAGAAATCGTTTGGTGGTGGTGTTATTCAACCGCCATTCCCTTTGCCGGAGATGAGGGGCGATGATAGTGGCTTCCTTCGACCGCCATTCCCTTTGCCGGAAATCCCCGATGGCGTTCCAGCTTCCTTCGAACTCCATTCCTTCGCCGCCCACTGCCACTGCCACTTCCTTCGACCGCCCACTAGCCTCACATCTCACCACCGAACCCACTGGAAACGAAGGCCATTTATCTTCCCTTCCTCTTCTGCATCGACGACCACTGCCATCTTCCCTTCCTCTTCTGCGGTCGAAGGTAGCCACCGTCAATGCTCCTTTTGCAGGTGTTGCTGCCGAATGGAGCTGCTTGATCTTGAGGATGAGAGATTTGGCTCGATCTTGCGGATGAGAGTTTGGCGGCCTGATAAGAAATTTAGTATTTAAGGGTTTTTTTTTCTTTCAAATTTATATGCTGGTTTAGGGTTTTAAACGTATTGGGTTGGGTTTAAAAAATTGGGCTTTTTTAAAAACGAAAATTGGATTTTTTTCTAAAAAAAACAATTCTTTTTATATAAAATTTATTTTGCAAATTTAAAAAAAATATATCAAAAAAAATTACATTTAACATATTTTATTTTGCAAGTTTAAAAAAGATTATTAAAATACTCTTAAAGGGTCTAGTTACATGGACCCGAGTCCTACTAATTGGACCCCTGATTTCCTTATAAGACCCCCTGTAATTATGGTTGTTTAGTCAATTTTCAATGTCTGGGAAATTAAACTTTGACTTCGAAAATTTAATATTTTCATATTTTTTATGTTTTGAAAATTTAATATTTTTAGTTTTTTTCTGTAAAAAATAAAAGTCTGTAATTTGTTAACATCAAAGTTTATTTTAAATAATCTAACAAACTTATTATAACAAATCCAAACTCGATATTTACAAATTCAGTTTTGGTCTTCACAAATCTAATTTTGATCTTCACAGTTTACACCATTCACAGTTTACATCATTGATATCTACAAATTTCAAACATTGAAAACTGTATATTCTTAATTCCTAATTAATTTTCAACTAATCCAACAACAACACATCTAACATAAAATCAAAACATTGTAAATAAACAACAACAACAGCTTCTCATATAAACAAAAAGTAAAATGAAAATTAATGTAAATATATTTTAACACCTCCACTGAACACCACCACCTCCGCTCCGACCACCGGTGTTCCAGTCGTCGATGAAGGTGAGAGAGAGAACAGAAAATGAAAGTGAGAGAGAGGGAGAGGAATCGTTTGGTGGTGGTGTTCTTCGACCTCCATTCCCTTTGCCGGAGATGAGGGGCGATGATAGTGGCTTCCTTCGACCGCCATTCCCTTTGTCGGAAATCCTCGGTGGCGTTCCAGCTTCCTTCGAACTCCATTCCTTCGCCGCCCACTGCCACTGCCACTTCCTTCAAATATATATATATATATATATATATATATATATATATATATATATATATATATATATATATATATATATATAACATATTTTATTTTGCAAGTTTAAAAAAGATTATTAAAATACTCTGACATAAATCATCATTATTTATCAAGTACTTAATAATTATAAATAAAAGACATAAAATTATTATTTAATGATGATTATCAAAAGATAATTATTAGTATAATGATTTGTTTATTTGAGGAAAAAAGTAAGGTAATGATTAGGAGGGTCCTTTAAGACTATTAAAGGGTTTAGTTAGATGGACCCAGGTCCTACTAATTGGACCCCTCATTTCCTTATAAGACGCCCCGTAATTATGGTTGTTTAGTCAATTTTCAATATCTGGGAAATTAAACTTTGACTTTGAAAATTTAATATTTTCATCTTTTTTATGTTTTGAAAATTTAATATTTTTAGTTTTTTTATGTAAAAAATAATAGTCTGTAATTTGTTAACATCAAAGTTTATTTTAAATAATCTAACAATCTTATTATAACAAATCCAAACTCGATATTTACAAATTCAGTTTTGGTCTTCACAAATCTAATTTTGATCTTCACAGTTTACACCATTCATAGTTTAAATCATTGATATCTACAAATTTCAAACATTGAAAACTGTATACTCTTAATTCCTGATTAATTTTCAACTAATCCAACAACAACACATCTAATATAAAATCAAAACTATATAAACAAACAACTACAACAGCTTCTCATATCAACAAAAGGTAAAATGAAAATTAATGTACATATATTTTAACACATCCACTGAACACCACCACCTCCGGTCCGACCACCGGTGTTCCACCCGTCGATGCAGGTGAGAGAGATAACAGAAAATGAAAGTGAGAGAGAGGGAGAGAAATCGTTTGGTGGTGGTGGTATTCAACCGCCATTCCCTTTGCCGGAGATGAGGGGCGATGATAGTGGCTTCCTTCGACCGCCATTCCCTTTGCCGGAAATCCCCGGTGGCGTTCCAGCTTCCTTCGAACTCCATTCCTTCGCCGCCCACTGCCACTGCCACTTCCTTCGACCGCCCACTAGCCTCGCATCTCACCACCGAACCCACTGGAAACGAAGGCCATTTATCTTCCCTTCCTCTTCTGCATCGACGACCACTGCCATCTTCCCTTCCTCTTCTGCGGTCGAAGGTAGCCACCGTCGATGCTCCTTTTGCAGGTGTTGTTGCCGAATGGAGCTGCTTGATCTTGAGGATGAGAGATTTGGCTCGATCTTGCGGATGAGAGTTTGGCGGCCTTATAAGAAATTTAGTATTTAAGGGTTTTTTTTTTCTTTCGAATTTATATGCTGGTTTAGGGTTTTAAACGTATTGGGTTTGGTTTAAAAAATTGGGCTTTTTTAAAAACGAAAATTGGATTTTTTTCTAAAAAAAATAATTCTTTTTATATAAAATTTATTTTGCAAATTTAAAAAAAATATATCAAAAAAAATTACATTTAACATATTTTATTTTGCAAGTTTAAAAAAGATTATTAAAATACTCTTAAAGGGTCTAGTTACATGGACCCGAGTCCTACTAATTGGACCCCTGATTTTCTTATAAGATCCGCTGTAATTATGGTTGTTTAGTCAATTTTCAATGTCTGGGAAATTAAACTTTGACTTCGAAAATTTAATATTTTCATATTTTTTATGTTTTGAAAATTTAATATTTTTAGTTTTTTTTTGTAAAAAATAAAAGTCTGTAATTTGTTAACTTCAAAGTTTATTTTAAATAATCTAACAATCTTATTATAACAAATCCAAACTCGATATTTACAAATTCAGTTTTGGTCTTCACAAATCTAATTTTGATCTTCACAGTTTGCACCATTCACAGTTTACATCATTGATATCTACAAATTTCAAACATTGAAAACTGTATACTCTTAATTCCTGATTAATTTTCAACTAATCCAACAACAACACATCTAATATAAAATCAAAACACTATAAACAAACAACTACAACAACTTCTCATATCAACAAAAGGTAAAATGAAAATTAATGTAAATATATTTTAACACCTCCACTGAACACCACCACCTCCGGTCCGACCACCGGTGTTCCGGCCGTCGATGAAGGTAAAAGAGAGAATAGAAAATGAAAGTGAGAGAGAGGAATAGAAATCGTTTGTTGGTGGTGTTCTTCGACCGCCATTCCCTTTGCTGGAGATGAGGGGCGATGATAGTGGCTTCCTTCGACCGCCATTCCCTTTGCCGGAAATCCCCGGTGGCGTTCCAGCTTATTTCGACCTCCATTCCTTCGCCGCCCACTGCCACTTCCTTCGACCGCGCACTAGCCTCGCATCTCACCACCGAACCCACTGGATACGAAGGCCATTTATCTTCCCTTCCTCTTCTGCATCGACGACCACTGTCATCTTCCCTTCCTCTTCTGCGGTCGAAGGTAGCCACCGACGATGCTCCCTTTGTAGGTGTTGCGGCCGGATGGAGCTACTTGATCTTGAGGATGAGAGATTTGGCTCGATCTTGAGGATGAGAGTTTGGCGGCCTGATAAGAAATTTAGTATTTTTTTTTTTTTTTTTTTTTTTTAGTTTATATGTTGGTTTAGGGTTTTAAAAGTATTGGGTTGGGTTTAAAAAATTGGGCTTTTTTAAAATCGAAAATTGGATTTTTTTCTAAAAAAAAAAATTCTTTTTTTTATAAAATTTATTTTGCAAGTTTAAAAAAAATATATCAAAAAAATCATATTTAACATATTTTATTTTGCAAGTTTAAAAAAGATTATTAAAATACTTTGACATAATTCATCATTATTTATTAAGTACTTAATAATTATAAATAAAAGACATAAAATTATTATGTAATGATGATTATTAAAAGATAATTATTAGTATAATGATTTGTTTATTTGAGAAAAAAGTAAGGTAATGATTAGGAGGGTCCTTTAAGACTATTAAAGGGTCTAGTTAGATGGACCCGGGTCCTACTAATTGGACCCCTCATTTCCTTATAAGACCCCATGTAATTATGGTTGTTTAGTCAATTTTCAATATCTGGGAAATTAAACTTTGACTTTTAAAATTTAATATTTTCATCTTTTTTATGTTTTGAAAATTTAATATTTTTAGTTTTTTTTCTGTAAAAAATAAAAGTCTGTAATTTGTTAACATCAAAGTTTATTTTAAATAATCTAACAATCTTATTATAACAAATCCAAACTCGATATTTACAAATTCAGTTTTGGTCTTCACAAATCTAATTTTGATCTTCACAGTTTACACCATTCATAGTTTACATCATTGATATCTACAAATTTCAAACATTGAAAACTGTATACTCTTAATTCCTGATTAATTTTCAACTAATCCAACAACAACACATCTAATATAAAATCAAAACTATATAAACAAACAACTACAACAGCTTCTCATATCAACAAAAGGTAAAATGAAAATTAATGTAAATATATTTTAACACATCCACTGAACACCACCACCTCCGGTCCGACCACCGGTGTTCCAGCCGTCGATGAAGGTGAGAGAGATAACAGAAAATGAAAGTGAGAGAGAGGGAGAGAAATCGTTTGGTGGTGGTGTTATTCAACTGCCATTCCCTTTGCCGGAGATGAGGGGCGATGATAGTGGCTTCCTTCGACCGCCATTCCCTTTGCCGGAAATCCCCGATGGCGTTCCAGCTTCCTTCGAACTCCATTCCTTCGCCGCCCACTGCCACTGCCACTTCCTTCGACCGCCCACTAGCCTCACATCTCACCACCGAACCCACTGGAAACGAAGGCCATTTATCTTCCCTTCCTCTTCTGCATCGACGACCACTGCCATCTTCCCTTCCTCTTCTGCGGTCGAAGGTAGCCACCGTCAATGCTCCTTTTGCAGGTGTTGCTGCCGAATGGAGCTGCTTGATCTTGAGGATGAGAGATTTGGCTCGATCTTGCAGATGAGAGTTTGGCGGCCTGATAAGAAATTTAGTATTTAAGGGTTTTTTTTTTCTTTCGAATTTATATGCTGGTTTAGGGTTTTAAACGTATTGGGTTGGGTTTAAAAAATTGGGCTTTTTTAAAAACGAAAATTGGATTTTTTTCTAAAAAAAATAATTCTTTTTATATAAAATTTATTTTGCAAATTTAAAAAAAATATATCAAAAAAAATTACATTTAACATATTTTATTTTGCAAGTTTAAAAAAGATTATTAAAATACTCTTAAAGGGTCTAGTTACATGGACCCGAGTCCTACTAATTGGACCCCTGATTTCCTTATAAGACCCCCTGTAATTATGGTTGTTTAGTCAATTTTCAATGTCTGGGAAATTAAACTTTGACTTCGAAAATTTAATATTTTCATATTTTTTATGTTTTGAAAATTTAATATTTTTAGTTTTTTTCTATAAAAAATAAAAGTCTGTAATTTGTTAACATCAAAATTTATTTTAAATAATCTAACAATCTTATTATAACAAATCCAAACTCGATATTTACAAATTCAGTTTTGGTCTTCACAAATCTAATTTTGATCTTCACAGTTTACACCATTCACAGTTTACATCATTGATATCTACAAATTTCAAACATTGAAAACTGTATATTCTTAATTCCTAATTAATTTTCAACTAATCCAACAACAACACATCTAACATAAAATCAAAACATTGTAAATAAACAACAACAACAGCTTCTCATATAAACAAAAAGTAAAATGAAAATTAATGTAAATATATTTTAACACCTCCACTGAACACCACCACCTCCGCTCCGACCACCGGTGTTCCAGCCGTCGATGAAGGTGAGAGAGAGAACAGAAAATGAAAGTGAGAGAGAGGGAGAGGAATCGTTTGGTGGTGGTGTTCTTCGACCTCCATTCCCTTTGCCGGAGATGAGGGGCGATGATAGTGGCTTCCTTCGACCGCCATTCCCTTTGTCGGAAATCCTCGGTGGCGTTCCAGCTTCCTTCGAACTCCATTCCTTCGCCGCCCACTGCCACTGCCACTTCCTTCAAATATATATATATATATATATATATATATATATATATATATATATATATATATATAACATATTTTATTTTGCAAGTTTAAAAAAGATTATTAAAATACTCTGACATAAATCATCATTATTTATCAAGTACTTAATAATTATAAATAAAAGACATAAAATTATTATTTAATGATGATTATCAAAAGATAATTATTAGTATAATGATTTGTTTATTTGAGGAAAAAAGTAAGGTAATGATTAGGAGGGTCCTTTAAGACTATTAAAGGGTTTAGTTAGATGGACCCAGGTCCTACTAATTGGACCCCTCATTTCCTTATAAGACGCCCCGTAATTATGGTTGTTTAGTCAATTTTCAATATCTGGGAAATTAAACTTTGACTTTGAAAATTTAATATTTTCATCTTTTTTATGTTTTGAAAATTTAATATTTTTAGTTTTTTTATGTAAAAAATAATAGTCTGTAATTTGTTAACATCAAAGTTTATTTTAAATAATCTAACAATCTTATTATAACAAATCCAAACTCGATATTTACAAATTCAGTTTTGGTCTTCACAAATCTAATTTTGTTCTTCACAGTTTACACCATTCATAGTTTAAATCATTGATATCTACAAATTTCAAACATTGAAAACTGTATACTCTTAATTCCTGATTAATTTTCAACTAATCCAACAACAACACATCTAATATAAAATCAAAACTATATAAACAAACAACTACAACAGCTTCTCATATCAACAAAAGGTAAAATGAAAATTAATGTAAATATATTTTAACACATCCACTGAACACCACCACCTCCGGTCCGACCACCGGTGTTCCACCCGTCGATGCAGGTGAGAGAGATAACAGAAAATGAAAGTGAGAGAGAGGGAGAGAAATCGTTTGGTGGTGGTGGTATTCAACCGCCATTCCCTTTGCCGGAGATGAGGGGCGATGATAGTGGCTTCCTTCGACCGCCATTCCCTTTGCCGGAAATCCCCGGTGGCGTTCCAGCTTCCTTCGAACTCCATTCCTTCGCCGCCCACTGCCACTGCCACTTCCTTCGACCGCCCACTAGCCTCGCATCTCACCACCGAACCCACTGGAAACGAAGGCCATTTATCTTCCCTTCCTCTTCTGCATCGACGACCACTGCCATCTTCCCTTCCTCTTCTGCGGTCGAAGGTAGCCACCGTCGATGCTCCTTTTGCAGGTGTTGCTGCCGAATGGAGCTGCTTGATCTTGAGGATGAGAGATTTGGCTCGATCTTGCGGATGAGAGTTTGGCGGCCTTATAAGAAATTTAGTATTTAAGGGTTTTTTTTTTCTTTCGAATTTATATGCTGGTTTAGGGTTTTAAACGTATTGGGTTGGGTTTAAAAAATTGGGCTTTTTTAAAAACGAAAATTGGATTTTTTTCTAAAAAAAATAATTCTTTTTATATAAAATTTATTTTGCAAATTTAAAAAAAAATATATCAAAAAAAATTACATTTAACATATTTTATTTTGCAAGTTTAAAAAAGATTATTAAAATACTCTTAAAGGGTCTAGTTACATGGACCCGAGTCCTACTAATTGGACCCCTGATTTTCTTATAAGATCCGCTGTAATTATGGTTGTTTAGTCAATTTTCAATGTCTGTGAAATTAAACTTTGACTTCGAAAATTTAATATTTTCATATTTTTTATGTTTTGAAAATTTAATATTTTTAGTTTTTTTTTGTAAAAAATAAAAGTCTGTAATTTGTTAACTTCAAAGTTTATTTTAAATAATCTAACAATCTTATTATAACAAATCCAAACTCGATAATTACAAATTCAGTTTTGGTCTTCACAAATCTAATTTTGATCTTCACAGTTTGCACCATTCACAGTTTACATCATTGATATCTACAAATTTCAAACATTGAAAACTGTATACTCTTAATTCCTGATTAATTTTCAACTAATCCAACAACAACACATCTAATATAAAATCAAAACACTATAAACAAACAACTACAACAACTTCTCATATCAACAAAAGGTAAAATGAAAATTAATGTAAATATATTTTAACACCTCCACTGAACACCACCACCTCCGGTCCGACCACCGGTGTTCCGGCCGTCGATGAAGGTAAAAGAGAGAATAGAAAATGAAAGTGAGAGAGAGGAATAGAAATCGTTTGTTGGTGGTGTTCTTCGACCGCCATTCCCTTTGCTGGAGATGAGGGGCGATGATAGTGGCTTCCTTCGACCGCCATTCCCTTTGCCGGAAATCCCCGGTGGCGTTCCAGCTTATTTCGACCTCCATTCCTTCGCCGCCCACTGCCACTTCCTTCGACCGCGCACTAGCCTCGCATCTCACCACCGAACCCACTGGATACGAAGGTCATTTATCTTCCCTTCCTCTTCTGCATCGACGACCACTGTCATCTTCCCTTCCTCTTCTGCGGTCGAAGGTAGCCACCGACGATGCTCCCTTTGTAGGTGTTGCGGCCGGATGGAGCTGCTTGATCTTGAGGATGAGAGATTTGGCTCGATCTTGAGGATGAGAGTTTGGCGGCCTGATAAGAAATTTATTTATTTATTTATTTATTTATTTTTTTTATTTTTTTTTTTTTAGTTTATATGTTGGTTTAGGGTTTTAAAAGTATTGGGTTGGGTTTAAAAAATTGGGCTTTTTTAAAATCGAAAATTGGATTTTTTTCTAAAAAAAAAAAATTCTTTTTTTATAAAATTTATTTTGCAAGTTTAAAAAAAATATATCAAAAAAATCATATTTAACATATTTTATTTTGCAAGTTTAAAAAAGATTATTAAAATACTTTGACATAATTCATCATTATTTATTAAGTACTTAATAATTATAAATAAAAGACATAAAATTATTATGTAATGATGATTATTAAAAGATAATTATTAGTATAATGATTTGTTTATTTGAGAAAAAAGTAAGGTAATGATTAGGAGGGTCCTTTAAGACTATTAAAGGGTCTAGTTAGATGGACCCGGGTCCTACTAATTGGACCCCTCATTTCCTTATAAGACCCCATGTAATTATGGTTGTTTAGTCAATTTTCAATATCTGGGAAATTAAACTTTGACTTTTAAAATTTAATATTTTCATCTTTTTTATGTTTTGAAAATTTAATATTTTTAGTTTTTTTCTGTAAAAAATAAAAGTCTGTAATTTGTTAACATCAAAGTTTATTTTAAATAATCTAACAATCTTATTATAACAAATCCAAACTCGATATTTACAAATTCAGTTTTGGTCTTCACAAATCTAATTTTGATCTTCACAGTTTACACCATTCATAGTTTACATCATTGATATCTACAAATTTCAAACATTGAAAACTGTATACTCTTAATTCCTGATTAATTTTCAACTAATCCAACAACAACACATCTAATATAAAATCAAAACTATATAAACAAACAACTACAACAGCTTCTCATATCAACAAAAGGTAAAATGAAAATTAATGTAAATATATTTTAACACATCCACTGAACACCACCACCTCCGGTCCGACCACCGGTGTTCCAGCCGTCGATGAAGGTGAGAGAGATAACAGAAAATGAAAGTGAGAGAGAGGGAGAGAAATCGTTTGGTGGTGGTGTTATTCAACTGCCATTCCCTTTGCCGGAGATGAGGGGCGATGATAGTGGCTTCCTTCGACCGCCATTCCCTTTGCCGGAAATCCCCGATGGCGTTCCAGCTTCCTTCGAACTCCATTCCTTCGCCGCCCACTGCCACTGCCACTTCCTTCGACCGCCCACTAGCCTCGCATCTCACCACCGAACCCACTGGAAACGCAGGCCATTTATCTTCCCTTCCTCTTCTGCATCGACGACCACTGCCATCTTCCCTTCCTCTTCTGCGGTCGAAGGTAGCCACCGTCAATGCTCCTTTTGCAGGTGTTGCTGCCGAATGGAGCTGCTTGATCTTGAGGATGAGAGATTTGGCTCGATCTTGCGGATGAGAGTTTGGCGGCCTGATAAGAAATTTAGTATTTAAGGGTTTTTTTTTCTTTCGAATTTATATGCTGGTTTAGGGTTTTAAACGTATTGGGTTGGGTTTAAAAAATTGGGCTTTTTTAAAAACGAAAATTGGATTTTTTTCTAAAAAAAAATAATTCTTTTTATATAAAATTTATTTTGCAAATTTAAAAAAAATATATCAAAAAAAATTACATTTAACATATTTTATTTTGCAAGTTTAAAAAAGATTATTAAAATACTCTTAAAGGGTCTAGTTACATGGACCCGAGTCCTACTAATTGGACCCCTGATTTCCTTATAAGACCCCTGTAATTATGGTTGTTTAGTCAATTTTCAATATCTTTTCAATGTCTGGGAAATTAAACTTTGACTTCGAAAATTTAATATTTTCATATTTTTTATGTTTTGAAAATTTAATATTTTTAGTTTTTTTCTGTAAAAAATAAAAGTCTGTAATTTGTTAACATCAAAATTTATTTTAAATAATCTAACAATCTTATTATAACAAATCCAAACTCGATATTTACAAATTCAGTTTTGGTCTTCACAAATCTAATTTTGATCTTCACAGTTTACACCATTCATAGTTTACATCATTGATATCTACAAATTTCAAACATTGAAAACTGTATACTCTTAATTCCTGATTAATTTTCAACTAATCCAACAACAACACATCTAATATAAAATCAAAACTATATAAACGAACAACTACAACAGCTTCTCATATCAACAAAAGGTAAAATGAAAATTAATGTAAATATATTTTAACACATCCACTGAACACCACCACCTCCGGTCCGACCACCGGTGTTCCAGCCGTCGATGAAGGTGAGAGAGATAACAGAAAATGAAAGTGAGAGAGAGGGAGAGAAATCGTTTGGTGGTGGTGTTATTCAACCGCCATTCCCTTTGCCGGAGATGAGGGGCGATGATAGTGGCTTCCTTCGACCGCCATTCCCTTTGCCGGAAATCCCCGATGGCGTTCCAGCTTCCTTCGAACTCCATTCCTTCACCGCCCACTGCCACTGCCACTTCCTTCGACCGCCCACTTGCCTCGCATCTCACCACCGAACCCACTGGATACGAAGGGCATTTATCTTCCCTTCCTCTTCTGCATCGACGACCACTGTCATCTTCCCTTCCTCTTCTGCGGTCGAAGGTAGCCACCGACGATGCTCCCTTTGTAGGTGTTGCGGCCGGATGGAGCTGCTTGATCTTGAGGATGAGAGATTTGGCTCGATCTTGAGGATGAGAGTTTGGCGGCCTGATAAGAAATTTAGTATTTTTTTTTTTTTAGTTTATATGTTGGTTTAGGGTTTTAAAAGTATTGGGTTGGGTTTAAAAAATTGGGCTTTTTTAAAATCGAAAATTGGATTTTTTTCTAAAAAAAAATAATTCTTTTTTTAGAAAATTTATTTTGCAAGTTTAAAAAAAATATATCAAAAAAATTATATTTAACATATTTTATTTTGCAAGTTTAAAAAAGATTATTAAAATACTTTGACATAATTCATCATTATTTATTAAGTACTTAATAATTATAAATAAAAGACATAAAATTATTATGTAATGATGATTATTAAAAGATAATTATTAGTATAATGATTTGTTTATTTGAGGAAAAAAGTAAGGTAATGATTAGGAGGGTCCTTTAAGACTATTCAAGGGTCTAGTTAGATGGACCCGGGTCCTACTAATTGGACCCCTCATTTCCTTATAAGACCCCATGTAATTATGGTTGTTTAGTCAATTTTCAATATCTGGGAAATTAAACTTTGACTTTTAAAATTTAATATTTTCATCTTTTTTATGTTTTGAAAATTTAATATTTTTAGTTTTTTTTCTGTAAAAAATAAAAGTCTGTAATTTGTTAACATCAAAGTTTATTTTAAATAATCTAACAATCTTATTGTAACAAATCCAAACTCGATATTTACAAATTCAGTTTTGGTCTTCACAAATCTAATTTTGATCTTCACAGTTTACACCATTCATAGTTTACATCATTGATATCTACAAATTTCAAACATTGAAAACTGTATACTCTTAATTCCTGATTAATTTTCAACTAATCCAACAACAACACATCTAATATAAAATCAAAACTATATAAACAAATAACTACAACAGCTTCTCATATCAACAAAAGGTAAAATGAAAATTAATGTAAATATATTTTAACACATCCACTGAACACCACCACCTCCGGTCCGACCACCGGTGTTCCAGCCGTCGATGAAGGTGAGAGAGATAACAGAAAATGAAAGTGAGAGAGAGGGAGAGAAATCGTTTGGTGGTGGTGTTATTCAACCGCCATTCCCTTTGCCGGAGATGAGGGGCGATGATAGTGGCTTCCTTCGACCGCCATTCCCTTTGCCGGAAATCCCCGGTGGCGTTCCAGCTTCCTTCGAACTCCATTCCTTCGCCGCCCACTGCCACTGCCACTTCCTTCGACCGCCCACTAGCCTCGCATCTCACCACCGAACCTACTGGAAACGAAGGCCATTTATCTTCCCTTCCTCTTCTGCATCGACGACCACTGCAATCTTCCCTTCCTCTTCTGCGGTCGAAGGTAGCCACCGTCGATGCTCCTTTTGCAGGTGTTGCTGCCGAATGGAGCTGCTTGATCTTGAGGATGAGAGATTTGGCTCGATCTTGCGGATGAGAGTTTGGCGGCCTGATAAGAAATTTAGTATTTAAGGGTTTTTTTTTTCTTTCCAATTTATATGTTGGTTTAGGGTTTTAAACGTATTGGGTTGGGTTTAAAAAAATGGGCTTTTTTAAAAACGAAAATTGGATTTTTTTCTAAAAAAAAATAATTCTTTTTATATAAAATTTATTTTGCAAATTTAACAAAAATATATCAAAAAAAATTACATTTAACATATTTTATTTTGCAAGTTTAAAAAAGATTATTAAAGTACTCTTAAAGGGTCTAGTTACATGGACCCGAGTCCTAATAATTGGACCCCTGATTTACTTATAAGACCCCCTGTAATTATGGTTGTTTAGTCAATTTTCAATGTCTGGGAAATTAAACTTTGACTTCGAAAATTTAATATTTTCATATTTTTTATGTTTTGAAAATTTAATATTTTTAGTTTTTTTCTGTAAAAAATAAAAGTCTGTAATTTGTTAACATCAAAGTTTATTTTAAATAATCTAACAATCTTATTATAACAAATCCAAACTCGATATTTACAAATTCAGTTTTGGTCTTCACAAATCTAATTTTGATCTTCACAGTTTACACCATTCACAGTTTACATCATTGATATCTACAAATTTCAAACATTGAAAACTGTATACTCTTAATTCCTGATTAATTTTCAACTAATCCAACAACAACACATCTAATATAAAATCAAAACACTATAAACAAACAACTACAACAGCTTCTCATATCAACAAAAGGTAAAATGAAAATTAATGTAAATATATTTTAACACCTCCACTGAACACCACCACCTCCGGTCCGACCACCGGTGTTCCGGCCGTCGATGAAGGTAAAAGAGAGAATAGAAAATGAAAGTGAGAGAGAGGAATAGAAATCGTTTGTTGGTGGTGTTCTTCGACCGCCATTCCCTTTGCTGGAGATGAGGGGCGATGATACTGGCTTCCTTCAACCGCCATTCCCTTTGCCGGAAATCCCCGGTGGCGTTCCAGCTTATTTCGACCTCCATTCTTTCGCCGCCCATTGCCACTTCCTTTGACCGCGCACTTACCTCGCATCTCACCACCGAACCCACTGGATACGAAGGGCATTTATCTTCCCTTCCTCTTCTGCATCGACGACCACTGTCATCTTCCCTTCCTCTTCTGCGGTCGAAGGTAGCCACCGACGATGCTCCCATTGTAGGTGTTGCGGCCGGATGGAGCTGCTTGATCTTGAGGATGAGAGATTTGGCTCGATCTTGAGGATGAGAGTTTGGCGGCCTGATAAGAAATTTAGTATTTTTTTTTTTTTTTTTTAGTTTATATGTTGGTTTAGGGTTTTAAAAGTATTGGGTTGGGTTTAAAAAATTGGGCTTTTTTAAAATCGAAAATTGGATTTTTTTCTAAAAAAAAATAATTCTTTTTTTATAAAATTTATTTTGCTAGTTTAAAAAAAATATTTCAAAAAAATTATATTTAACATATTTTATTTTGCAAGTTTAAAAAAGATTATTAAAATACTTTGACATAATTCATCATTATTTATTAAGTACTTAATAATTATAAATAAAAGACATAAAATTATTATGTAATGATGATTATTAAAAGATAATTATTAGTATAATGATTTGTTTATTTGAGGAAAAAAGTAAGGTAATGATTAGGAGGGTCCTTTAAGACTATTAAAGGGTCTAGTTAGATGGACCCGGGTCCTACTAATTGGACCCCTCATTTCCTTATAAGACACCATGTAATTATGGTTGTTTAGTCAATTTTCAATATCTGGGAAATTAAACTTTGACTTTTAAAATTTAATATTTTCATCTTTTTTATGTTTTGAAAATTTAATATTTTTAGTTTTTTTCTGTAAAAAATAAAAGTCTGTAATTTGTGAACATCAAAGTTTATTTTAAATAATCTAACAATCTTATTATAACAAATCCAAACTCGATATTTACAAATTCAGTTTTGGTCTTCACAAATCTAATTTTGATCTTCACAGTTTACACCATTCATAGTTTACATCATTGATATCTACAAATTTCAAACATTGAAAACTGTATACTCTTAATTCCTGATTAATTTTCAACTAATCCAACAACAACACATCTAATATAAAATCAAAACTATATAAACAAACAACTACAACAGCTTCTCATATCAACAAAAGGTAAAATGAAAATTAATGTAAATATATCTTAACACATCCACTGAACACCACCACCTCCGGTCCGACCACCGGTGTTCCAGCCGTCGATGAAGGTGAGAGAGATAACAGAAAATGAAAGTGAGAGAGAGGGAGAGAAATCGTTTGGTGGTGGTGTTATTCAACCGCCATTCCCTTTGCCGGAGATGAGGGGCGATGATAGTGGCTTCCTTCGACCGCCATTCCCTTTGCCGGAAATCCCCGGTGGCGTTCCAGCTTCCTTCGAACTCCATTCCTTCGCCGCCCACTGCCACTGCCACTTCCTTCGACCGCCCACTAGCCTCGCATCTCACCACCGAACCTACTGGAAACGAAGGCCATTTATCTTCCCTTCCTCTTCTGCATCGACGACCACTGCAATCTTCCCTTCCTCTTCTGCGGTCGAAGGTAGCCACCGTCGATGCTCCTTTTGCAGGTGTTGCTGCCGAATGGAGCTGCTTGATCTTGAGGATGAGAGATTTGGCTCGATCTTGCGGATGAGAGTTTGGCGGCCTGATAAGAAATTTAGTATTTAAGGGTTTTTTTTTCTTTCCAATTTATATGTTGGTTTAGGGTTTTAAACGTATTGGGTTGGGTTTAAAAAATTGGGCTTTTTTAAAAACGAAAATTGGATTTTTTTCTAAAAAAAAATAATTCTTTTTATATAAAATTTATTTTGCAAATTTAAAAAAAATATATCAAAAAAAATTACATTTAACATATTTTATTTTGCAAGTTTAAAAAAGATTATTAAAGTACTTTTAAAGGGTCTAGTTACATGGACCCGAGTCCTAATAATTGGACCCCTGATTTACTTATAAGACCCCTGTAATTATGGTTGTTTAGTCAATTTTCAATGTCTGGGAAATTAAACTTTGACTTCGAAAATTTAATATTTTCATATTTTTTATGTTTTGAAAATTTAATATTTTTAGTTTTTTTCTGTAAAAAATAAAAGTCTGTAATTTGTTAACATCAAAGTTTATTTTAAATAATCTAACAATCTTATTATAACAAATCCAAACTCGATATTTACAAATTCAGTTTTGGTCTTCACAAATCTAATTTTGATCTTCACAGTTTACACCATTCACAGTTTACATCATTGATATCTACAAATTTCAAACATTGAAAACTGTATACTCTTAATTCCTGATTAATTTTCAACTAATCCAACAACAACACATCTAATATAAAATCAAAACACTATAAACAAACAACTACAACAGCTTCTCATATCAACAAAAGGTAAAATGAAAATTAATGTAAATATATTTTAACACCTCCACTGAACACCACCACCTCCGGTCCGACCACCGGTGTTCCGGCCGTCGATGAAGGTAAAAGAGAGAATAGAAAATGAAAGTGAGAGAGAGGAATAGAAATCGTTTGTTGGTGGTGTTCTTCGACCGCCATTCCCTTTGCTGGAGATGAGGGGCGATGATAGTGGCTTCCTTCAACCGCCATTCCCTTTGCCGGAAATCCCCGGTGGCGTTCCAGCTTATTTCGACCTCCATTCCTTCGCCGCCCATTGCCACTTCCTTCGACCGCGCACTAGCCTCGCATCTCACCACCGAACCCACTGGATACGAAGGGCATTTATCTTCCCTTCCTCTTCTGCATCGACGACCACTGTCATCTTCCCTTCCTCTTCTGCGGTCGAAGGTAGCCACCGACGATGCTCCCTTTGTAGGTGTTGCGGCCGGATGGAGCTGCTTGATCTTGAGGATGAGAGTTTGGCGGCCTGATAAGAAATTTAGTATTTTTTTTTTAGTTTATATGTTGGTTTAGGGTTTTAAAAGTATTGGGTTGGGTTTAAAAAATTGGGCTTTTTTAAAATCGAAAATTGGATTTTTTTCTAAAAAAAAATAATTCTTTTTTTAGAAAATTTATTTTGCAAGTTTAAAAAAAATATATCAAAAAAATTATATTTAACATATTTTATTTTGCAAGTTTAAAAAAGATTATTAAAATACTTTGACATAATTCATCATTATTTATTAAGTACTTAATAATTATAAATAAAAGACATAAAATTATTATGTAATGATGATTATTAAAAGATAATTATTAGTATAATGATTTGTTTATTTGAGGAAAAAAGTAAGGTAATGATTAGGAGGGTCCTTTAAGACTATTAAAGGGTCTAGTTAGATGGACCCGGGTCCTACTAATTGGACCCCTCATTTCCTTATAAGACCCCATGTAATTATGGTTGTTTAGTCAATTTTCAATATCTGGGAAATTAAACTTTGACTTTTAAAATTTAATATTTTCATCTTTTTTATGTTTTGAAAATTTAATATTTTTAGTTTTTTTTTCTGTAAAAAATAAAAGTCTGTAATTTGTTAACATCAAAGTTTATTTTAAATAATCTAACAATCTTATTATAACAAATCCAAACTCGATATTTACAAATTCAGTTTTGGTCTTCACAAATCTAATTTTGATCTTCACAGTTTACACCATTCATAGTTTACATCATTGATATCTACAAATTTCAAACATTGAAAACTGTATACTCTTAATTCCTGATTAATTTTCAACTAATCCAACAACAACACATCTAATATAAAATCAAAACTATATAAACAAACAACTACAACAGCTTCTCATATCAACAAAAGGTAAAATGAAAATTAATGTAAATATATTTTAACACATCCACTGAACACCACCACCTCCGGTCCGACCACCGGTGTTCCAGCCGTCGATGAAGGTGAGAGAGATAACAGAAAATGAAAGTGAGAGAGAGGGAGAGAAATCGTTTGGTGGTGGTGTTATTCAACCGCCATTCCCTTTGCCGGAGATGAGGGGCGATGATAGTGGCTTCCTTCGACCGCCATTCCCTTTGCCGGAAATCCCCAGTGGCGTTCCAGCTTCCTTCGAACTCCATTCCTTCGCCGCCCATTGCCACTGCCACTTCCTTCGACCGCCCACTAGCCTCGCATCTCACCACCGAACCTACTGGAAACGAAGGCCATTTATCTTCCCTTCCTCTTCTGCATCGACGACCACTGCAATCTTCCCTTCCTCTTCTGCGGTCGAAGGTAGCCACCGTCGATGCTCCTTTTGCAGGTGTTGCTGCCGAATGGAGCTGCTTGATCTTGAGGATGAGAGATTTGGCTCGATCTTGCGGATGAGAGTTTGGCGGCCTGATAAGAAATTTAGTATTTAAGGGTTTTTTTTTTTCTTTCTAATTTATATGTTGGTTTAGGGTTTTAAACGTATTGGGTTGGGTTTAAAAAATTGGGCTTTTTTAAAAACGAAAATTGGATTTTTTTCTAAAAAAAAATAATTCTTTTTATATAAAATTTATTTTGCAAATTTAAAAAAAATATATCAAAAAAAATTACATTTAACATATTTTATTTTGCAAGTTTAAAAAAGATTATTAAAATACTCTTAAAGGGTCTAGTTACATGGACCCGAGTCCTAATAATTGGACCCCTGATTTACTTATAAGACCCCTGTAATTATGGTTGTTTAGTCAATTTTCAATGTCTGGGAAATTAAACTTTGACTTCGAAAATTTAATATTTTCATATTTTTTATGTTTTGAAAATTTAATATTTTTAGTTTTTTTCTGTAAAAAATAAAAGTCTGTAATTTGTTAACATCAAAGTTTATTTTAAATAATCTAACAAACTTATTATAACAAATCCAAACTCGATATTTACAAATTCAGTTTTGGTCTTCACAAATCTAATTTTGATCTTCACAGTTTACACCATTCACAGTTTACATCATTGATATCTACAAATTTCAAACATTGAAAACTGTATACTCTTAATTCCTGATTAATTTTCAACTAATCCAACAACAACACATCTAATATAAAATCAAAACACTATAAACAAACAACTACAACAGCTTCTCATATCAACAAAAGGTAAAATGAAAATTAATGTAAATATATTTTAACACCTCCACTGAACACCACCACCTCTGGTCCGACCACCGGTGTTCCGGCCGTCGATGAAGGTAAAAGAGAGAATAGAAAATGAAAGTGAGAGAGAGGAATAGAAATCGTTTGTTGGTGGTGTTCTTCGACCGCCATTCCCTTTGCTGGAGATGAGGGGCGATGATAGTGGCTTCCTTCAACCGCCATTCCCTTTGCCGGAAATCCCCGGTGGCGTTCCAGCTTATTTCGACCTCCATTCTTTCGCCGCCCATTGCCACTTCCTTCGACCGCGCACTAGCCTCGCATCTCACCACCGAACCCACTGGATACGAAGGGCATTTATCTTCCCTTCCTCTTCTGCATCGACGACCACTGTCATCTTCCCTTCCTCTTCTGCGGTCGAAGGTAGCCACCGACGATGCTCCCTTTGTAGGTGTTGCGGCCGGATGGAGCTGCTTGATCTTGAGGATGAGAGATTTGGCTCGATCTTGAGGATGAGAGTTTGGCGGCCTGATAAGAAATTTAGTATTTTTTTTTTTTTTTTTTTAGTTTATATGTTGGTTTAGGGTTTTAAAAGTATTGGGTTGGATTTAAAAAATTGGGCTTTTTTAAAATCGAAAATTGGATTTTTTTCTAAAAAAAAATAATTCTTTTTTTATAAAATTTATTTTGCAAGTTTAAAAAAAATATATCAAAAAAATTATATTTAACATATTTTATTTTTCAAGTTTAAAAAAGATTATTAAAATACTTTGACATAATTCATCATTATTTATTAAGTACTTAATAATTATAAATAAAAGACATAAAATTATTATGTAATGATGATTATTAAAAGATAATTATTAGTATAATGATTTGTTTATTTGAGGAAAAAAGTAAGGTAATGATTAGGAGGGTCCTTTAAGACTATTAAAGGGTCTAGTTAGATGGACCCGGGTCCTACTAATTGGACCCCTCGTTTCCTTATAAGACCCCATGTAATTATGGTTGTTTAGTCATTTTTCAATATCTGCGAAATTGAAGTTTGACTTTGAAAATTTAATATTTTCATCTTTTTTATGTTTTGAAAATTTAATATTTTTAGTTTTTTTTTTTTGTAAAAAATAAAAGTCTGTAATTTGTTAACATCAAAGTTTATTTTAAATAATCTATCAATCTTATTATAACAAATCCAAACTCGATATTTACAAATTCAGTTTTGGTCTTCACAAATCTAATTTTGATCTTCACAGTTTACACCATTCACAGTTTACATCATTGATATCTACAAATTTCAAACATTGAAAACTGTATACTCTTAATTCCTGATTAATTTTCAACTAATCCAACAACAACACATCTAATATAAAATCAAAACACTATAAACAAACAACTACAACAGCTTCTCATATCAACAAAAGGTAAAATGAAAATTAATGTAAATATATTTTAACACCTCCACTGAACACCACCACCTCCGGTCCGACCACCGGTGTTCCGGCCGTCGATGAAGGTAAAAGAGAGAATAGAAAATGAAAGTGAGAGAGAGGAATAGAAATCGTTTGTTGGTGGTGTTCTTCGACCGCCATTCCCTTTGCTGGAGATGAGGGGCGATGATAGTGGCTTCCTTCGACCGCCATTCCCTTTGCCGGAAATCCCCGGTGGCGTTCCAGCTTATTTCGACCTCCATTCCTTCGCCGCCCACTGCCACTTCCTTCGACCGCGCACTAGCCTCGCATCTCACCACCGAACCCACTGGAAACGAAGGCCATTTATCTTCCCTTCCTCTTCTGCATCGACGACCACTGTCATCTTCCCTTCCTCTTCTGCGGTCGAAGGTAGCCACCGACGATGCTCCCTTTGTAGGTGTTGCGGCCGGATGGAGCTGCTTGATCTTGAGGATGAGAGATTTGGCTCGATCTTGAGGATGAGAGTTTGGCGGCCTGATAAGAAATTTAGTATTTTTTTTTTTTTTTAGTTTATATGTTGGTTTAGGGTTTTAAAAGTATTGGGTTGGGTTTAAAAAATTGGGCTTTTTTAAAATCGAAAATTGGATTTTTTTCTAAAAAAAAATAATTCTTTTTTTATAAAATTTATTTTGCAAGTTTAAAAAAAAATATCAAAAAAAATTATATTTAACATATTTTATTTTGCAAGTTTAAAAAAGATTATTAAAATACTTTTACATAATTCATCATTATTTATTAAGTACTTAATAATTATAAATAAAAGACATAAAATTATTATGTAATGATGATTATTAAAAGATAATTATTAGTATAATGATTTGTTTATTTGAGGAAAAAAGTAAGGTAATGATTAGGAGGGTCCTTTAAGACTATTAAAGGGTCTAGTTAGATGGACCCGGGTCCTACTAATTCGACCCCTGAATTCCTTATAAGACCCCATGTAATTATAATTGTTTAGTCAATTTTCAATATCTGAGAAATTAAACTTTGACTTTGAAAATTTAATATTTTCATCTTTTTTATGTTTTGAAAATTTAATATATTTAGTTTTTTTCAGTAAAAAATAAAAGTCTATAATTTGTTAACATCAAAGTTTATTTTAAATAATCTAACAATATTATTATAACAAATCCAAACTCGATATTTACAAATTCAGTTTTGGTCTTCACAAATCTAATTTTGATCTTCACAGTTTACACCATTCATAGTTTACATCATTGATATCTACAAATTTCAAACATTGAAAACTGTATACTCTTAATTCCTGATTAATTTTCAACTAATCCAACAACACATCTAATATAAAATCAAAACTATATAAACAAACAACTACAACAGCTTCTCATATCAACAAAAGGTAAAATGAAAATTAATGTAAATATATTTTAACACATCCACTAAACACCACCACCTCCGGTCCGACCACCGGTGTTCCAGCCGTCGATGAAGGTGAGAGAGATAACAGAAAATGAAAGTGAGAGAGAGGGAGAGAAATCGTTTGGTGGTGGTGTTATTCAACCGCCATTCCCTTTGCCGGAGATGAGGGGCGATGATAGTGGCTTCCTTCGACCGCCATTCCCTTTGCCGGAAATCCCCGGTGGCGTTCCAGCTTCCTTCGAACTCCATTCCTTCGCCGCCCACTGCCACTGCCACTTCCTTCGACCGCCCACTAGTCTCGCATCTCACCACCGAACCTACTGGAAACGAAGGCCATTTATCTTCCCTTCCTCTTCTGCATCGACGACCACTGCCATCTTCCCTTCCTCTTCTGCGGTCGAAGGTAGCCACCGTCGATGCTCCTTTTGCAGGTGTTGCTGCCGAATGGAGCTGCTTGATCTTAAGGATGAGAGATTTGGCTCGATCTTGCGGATGAGAGTTTGGCGGCCTGATAAGAAATTTAGTATTTAAGGGTTTTTTTTCTTTCTAATTTATATGTTGGTTTAGGGTTTTAAACGTATTGGGTTGGGTTTAAAAAATTGGGCTTTTTTAAAACGAAAATTGGATTTTTTTCTAAAAAAAAATAATTCTTTTTATATAAAATTTATTTTGCAAATTTAAAAAAAATATATCAAAAAAAATTACATTTAACATATTTTATTTTGCAAGTTTAAAAAAGATTATTAAAATACTCTTAAAGGGTCTAGTTACATGGACCCGAGTCCTAATAATTGGACCCCTGATTTCCTTATAAGACCCCCTGTAATTATGGTTGTTTAGTCAATTTTCAATGTCTGGGAAATTAAACTTTGACTTCGAAAATTTAATATTTTCATATTTTTTATGTTTTGAAAATTTAATATTTTTAGTTTTTTTCTGTAAAAAATAAAAGTCTGTAATTTGTTAACATCAAAGTTTATTTTAAATAATCTAACAATCTTATTATAACAAATCCAAACTCGATATTTACAAATTCAGTTTTGGTCTTCACAAATCTAATTTTGATCTTCACAGTTTACACCATTCACAGTTTACATCATTGATATCTACAAATTTCAAACATTGAAAACTGTATACTCTTAATTCCTGATTAATTTTCAACTAATCCAACAACAACACATCTAATATAAAATCAAAACACTATAAACAAACAACTACAACAGCTTCTCATATCAACAAAAGGTAAAATGAAAATTAATGTAAATATATTTTAACACCTCTACTGAACACCACCACCTTCGGTCCGACCACCGGTGTTCCAGCCGTCGATGAAGGTAAAAGAGAGAATAGAAAATGAAAGTGAGAGAGAGGAATAGAAATCGTTTGTTGGTGGTGTTCTTCGACCGCCATTCCCTTTGCTGGAGATGAGGGGCGATGATAGCGGCTTCCTTCGACCGCCATTTCCTTTGCTGGAAATCCCCGGTGGCGTTCCAGCTTATTTCGACCTCCATTCCTTCGCCGCCCACTGCCACTTCCTTCGACCGCGCACTAGCCTCACATCTCACCACCGAACCCACTGGAAACAAAGACCATTTATCTTCTCTTCCTCTTCTGCATCGACGACCACTGTCATCTTCCCTTCCTCTTCTGCGGTCGAAGGTAGCCACCGACGATGCTCCCTTTGTAGGTGTTGCGGCCGGATGGAGCTTCTTGATCTTGAGGATGAGAGATTTGGCTCGATCTTGAGGATGAGAGTTTGGCGGCCTGATAAGAAATTTAGTATTTTAGGGTTTTTTTTTAATTTTTTTTTTATTTTTATAATTTATATGTTGGTTTAGGGTTTTAAAAGTATTGGGGTGGGTTTAAAAAATTGGCTTTTTTAAAAACGAAAATCGGATTTTTTTCTTAAAAAAAATAATTCTTTTTATATAAAATTTATTTTGCAAGTTTAAAAAAAATATATCAAAAAAAAATTATATTTAACATATTTTATTTTGCAAGTTTAAAAAAAATTATTAAAATACTTTGACATAATTCATCATTATTTATTTAGTACTTAACAATTATAAATAAAAGACATAAAATTATTGTGTAATGATGATTATTAAAAGATAATTATTAGTATAATGATTTGTTTATTTGAGGAAAAAAGTAAGGTAATGATTAGGAGGGTCCTTTAAGACTATCAAAGGGTCTAGTTAGATGGACCCGGGTCCTACTAATTGGACCCCTCATTTCCTTATAAGACCCCATGTAATTATGGTTGTTTAGTCATTTTTCAATATCTGAGAAATTAAACTTTGACTTTGAAAATTTAATATTTTCATCTTTTTTATGTTTTGAAAATTTAATATTTTTAGTTTTTTTTTGTAAAAAATAAAAGTCTGTAATTTGTTAACATCAAAGTTTATTTTAAATAATCTATCAATCTTATTATAACAAATCCAAACTCGATATTTACAAATTCAGTTTTGGTCTTCACAAATCTAATTTTGATCTTCACAGTTTACACCATTCACAGTTTACATCATTGATATCTACAAATTTCAAACATTGAAAACTGTATACTCTTAATTCCTGATTAATTTTCAACTAATCCAACAACAACACATCTAATATAAAATCAAAACACTATAAACAAACAACTACAACAGCTTCTCATATCAACAAAAGGTAAAATGAAAATTAATGTAAATATATTTTAACACCTCCACTGAACACCACCACCTCCGGTCCGACCACCGGTGTTCCGGCCGTCGATGAAGGTAAAAGAGAGAATAGAAAATGAAAGTGAGAGAGAGGAATAGAAATCGTTGGTTGGTGGTGTTCTTCGACCGCCATTCCCTTTGCTGGAGATGAGGGGCGATGATAGTGGCTTCCTTCGACCGCCATTCCCTTTGCCGGAAATCCCCGGTGGCGTTCCAGCTTATTTCGACCTCCATTCCTTCGCCGCCCACTGCCACTTCCTTCGACCGCGCACTAGCCTCGCATCTCACCACCGAACCCACTGGAAACGAAGGCCATTTATCTTCCTTTCCTCTTCTGCATCGACGACCACTGTCATCTTCCCTTCCTCTTCTGCGGTCGAAGGTAGCCACCGACGATGCTCCCTTTGTAGGTGTTGCGGCCGGATGGAGCTGCTTGATCTTGAGGATGAGAGATTTGGCTCGATCTTGAGGATGAGAGTTTGGCGGCCTGATAAGAAATTTAGTATTTTTTTTTAGTTTATATGTTGGTTTAGGGATTTAAAAGTATTGGGTTGGGTTTAAAAAATTGGGCTTTTTTAAAATCGAAAATTGGATTTTTTTCTAAAAAAAAATAATTCTTTTTTTATAAAATTTATTTTGCAAGTTTAAAAAAAATATATCAAAGAAAATTATATTTAACATATTTTATTTTGCAAGTTTAAAAAAGATTATTAAAATACTTTTACATAATTCATCATTATTTATTAAGTACTTAATAATTATAAATAAAAGACATAAAATTATTATGTAATGATGATTATTAAAAGATAATTATTAGTATAATGATTTGTTTATTTGAGGAAAAAAGTAAGGTAATGATTAGGAGGGTCCTTTAAGACTATTAAAGGGTCTAGTTAGATGGACCCGGGTCCTACTAATTGGACCCCTCATTTCCTTATAAGACCCCATGTAATTATAATTGTTTAGTCAATTTTCAATATCTGAGAAATTAAACTTTGACTTTGAAAATTTAATATTTTCATCTTTTTTATGTTTTGAAAATTTAATATTTTTAGTTTTTTTCAGTAAAAAATAAAAGTTTATAATTTGTTAACATCAAAGTTTATTTTAAATAATCTAACAATCTTATTATAACAAATCCAAACTCTATATTTACAAATTCAGTTTTGGTCTTCACAAATCTAATTTTGATCTTCACAGTTTACACCATTCATAGTTTACATCATTGATATCTACAAATTTCAAACATTGAAAACTGTATACTCTTAATTCCTGATTAATTTTCAACTAATCCAACAACAACACATCTAATATAAAATCAAAACTATGTAAACAAACAACTACAACAGCTTCTCATATCAACAAAAGGTAAAATGAAAATTAATGTAAATATATTTTAACACATCCATTGAACACCACCACCTCCGGTCCGACCACCGGTGTTCCAGCCGTCGATGAAGGTGAGAGAGATAACAGAAAATGAAAGTGAGAGAGAGGGAGAGAAATCGTTTGGTGGTGGTGTTATTCAACCGCCATTCCCTTTGCCGGAGATGAGGGGCGATGATAGTGGCTTCCTTCGACCGCCATTCCCTTTGCCGGAAATCCCCGGTGGCGTTCCAGCTTCCTTCGAACTCCATTCCTTCGCCGCCCACTGCCACTGCCACTTCCTTCGACCGCCCACTAGCCTCGCATCTCACCACCGAACCTACTGGAAACGAAGGCCATTTATCTTCCCTTCCTCTTCTGCATCGACGACCACTGCCATCTTCCCTTCCTCTTCTACGGTCGAAGGTAGCCACCGTCGATGCTCCTTTTGCAGGTGTTGCTGCCGAATGGAGCTGCTTGATCTTGAGGATGAGAGATTTGGCTCGATCTTGCGGATGAGAGTTTGGCGGCCTGATAAGAAATTTAGTATTTAAGGGTTTTTTTTTCTTTCTAATTTATATGTTGGTTTAGGGTTTTAAACGTATTGGGTTGGGTTTAAAAAATTGGGCTTTTTTAAAAACGAAAATTGGATTTTTTTCTAAAAAAAAATAATTCTTTTTATATAAAATTTATTTTGCAAATTTAAAAAAAATATATCAAAAAAAATTACATTTAACATATTTTATTTTGCAAGTTTAAAAAAGATTATTAAAATACTCTTAAAGGGTCTAGTTACATGGACCCGAGTCCTAATAATTGGACCCCTGATTTCCTTATAAGACCCCCTGTAATTATGGTTGTTTAGTCAATTTTCAATGTCTGGGAAATTAAACTTTGACTTCGAAAATTTAATATTTTCATATTTTTTATGTTTTGAAAATTTAATATTTTTAATTTTTTTCTGTAAAAAATAAAAGTCTGTAATTTGTTAACATCAAAGTTTATTTTAAATAATCTAACAATCTTATTATAACAAATCCAAACTCGATATTTACAAATTCAGTTTTGGTCTTCACAAATCTAATTTTGATCTTCACAGTTTACACCATTCACAGTTTACATCATTAATATCTACAAATTTCAAACATTGAAAACTGTATACTCTTAATTCCTGATTAATTTTCAACTAATCCAACAACAACACATCTAATATAAAATCAAAACACTATAAACAAACAACTACAACAGCTTCTCATATCAACAAAAGGTAAAATGAAAATTAATGTAAATATATTTTAACACCTCCACTGAACACCACCACCTTCGGTCCGACCACCGGTGTTCCAGCCGTCGATGAAGGTAAAAGAGAGAATAGAAAATGAAAGTGAGAGAGATGAATAGAAATCGTTTGTTGGTGGTGTTCTTCGACCGCCATTCCCTTTGCTGGAGATAAGGGGCGATGATAGCGGCTTCCTTCGACCGCCATTCCCTTTGCCGGAAATCTCCGGTGGCGTTCCAGCTTATTTCGACCTCCATTCCTTCGCCGCCCACTGCCACTTCCTTCGACCGCGCACTAGCCTCACATCTCACCACCGAACCCACTGGAAACAAAGACCATTTATCTTCCCTTCCTCTTCTGCATCGACGACCACTGTCATCTTCCCTTCCTCTTCTGCGGTCGAAGGTAGCCACCGACGATGCTCCCTTTGTAGGTGTTGCGGCCGGATGGAGCTTCTTGATCTTGAGGATGAGAGATTTGGCTCGATCTTGAGGATGAGAGTTTGGCGGCCTGATAAGAAATTTAGTATTTTAGGGTTTTTTTTTTTATTTTTTTTATTTTTATAATTTATATGTTGGTTTAGGGTTTTAAAAGTATTGGGTTGGGTTTAAAAAATTGGCTTTTTTAAAAACGAAAATCGGATTTTTTTCTTAAAAAAAATAATTCTTTTTATATAAAATTTATTTTGCAACTTTAAAAAAAATATATCAAAAAAAAAATTATATTTAACATATTTTATTTTGCAAGTTTAAAAAAGATTATTAAAATACTTTGACATAATTCATCATTATTTATTTAGTACTTAACAATTATAAATAAAAGACATAAAATTATTGTGTAATGATGATTATTAAAAGATAATTATTAGTATAATGATTTGTTTATTTGAGGAAAAAAGTAAGGTAATGATTAGGAGGGTCCTTTAAGACTATTAAAGGGTCTAGTTAGATGGACCCGGGTCCTACTAATTGGACCCCTCATTTCCTTATAAGACCCCATGTAATTATGGTTGTTTAGTCATTTTTCAATATCTGAGAAATTAAACTTTGACTTTGAAAATTTAATATTTTCATCTTTTTTATGTTTTGAAAATTTAATATTTTTAGTTTTTTTTTGTAAAAAATAAAAGTCTGTAATTTGTTAACATCAAAGTTTATTTTAAATAATCTATCAATCTTATTATAACAAATCCAAACTCGATATTTACAAATTCAGTTTTGGTCTTCACAAATCTAATTTTGATCTTCACAGTTTACACCATTCACAGTTTACATCATTGATATCTACAAATTTCAAACATTGAAAACTGTATACTCTTAATTCCTGATTAATTTTCAACTAATCCAACAACAACACATCTAATATAAAATCAAAACACTATAAACAAACAACTACAACAGCTTCTCATATCAACAAAAGGTAAAATGAAAATTAATGTAAATATATTTTAACACCTCCACTGAACACCACCACCTCCGGTCCGACCACCGGTGTTCCGGCCGTCGATGAAGGTAAAAGAGAGAATAGAAAATGAAAGTGAGAGAGAGGAATAGAAATCGTTGGTTGGTGGTGTTCTTCGACCGCCATTCCCTTTGCTGGAGATGAGGGGCGATGATAGTGGCTTCCTTCGACCGCCATTCCCTTTGCCGGAAATCCCCGGTGGCGTTCCAGCTTATTTCGACCTCCATTCCTTCGCCGCCCACTGCCACTTCCTTCGACCGCGCACTAGCCTCGCATCTCACCACCGAACCCACTGGAAACGAAGGCCATTTATCTTCCTTTCCTCTTCTGCATCGACGACCACTGTCATCTTCCCTTCCTCTTCTGCGGTCGAAGGTAGCCACCGACGATGCTCCCTTTGTAGGTGTTGCGGCCGGATGGAGCTGCTTGATCTTGAGGATGAGAGATTTGGCTCGATCTTGAGGATGAGAGTTTGGCGGCCTGATAAGAAATTTAGTATTTTTTTTTAGTTTATATGTTGGTTTAGGGATTTAAAAGTATTGGGTTGGGTTTAAAAAATTGGGCTTTTTTAAAATCGAAAATTGGATTTTTTTCTAAAAAAAAATAATTCTTTTTTTATAAAATTTATTTTGCAAGTTTAAAAAAAATATATCAAAGAAAATTATATTTAACATATTTTATTTTGCAAGTTTAAAAAAGATTATTAAAATACTTTTACATAATTCATCATTATTTATTAAGTACTTAATAATTATAAATAAAAGACATAAAATTATTATGTAATGATGATTATTAAAAGATAATTATTAGTATAATGATTTGTTTATTTGAGGAAAAAAGTAAGGTAATGATTAGGAGGGTCCTTTAAGACTATTAAAGGGTCTAGTTAGATGGACCCGGGTCCTACTAATTGGACCCCTCATTTCCTTATAAGACCCCATGTAATTATAATTGTTTAGTCAATTTTCAATATCTGAGAAATTAAACTTTGACTTTGAAAATTTAATATTTTCATCTTTTTTATGTTTTGAAAATTTAATATTTTTAGTTTTTTTCAGTAAAAAATAAAAGTTTATAATTTGTTAACATCAAAGTTTATTTTAAATAATCTAACAATCTTATTATAACAAATCCAAACTCTATATTTACAAATTCAGTTTTGGTCTTCACAAATCTAATTTTGATCTTCACAGTTTACACCATTCATAGTTTACATCATTGATATCTACAAATTTCAAACATTGAAAACTGTATACTCTTAATTCCTGATTAATTTTCAACTAATCCAACAACAACACATCTAATATAAAATCAAAACTATGTAAACAAACAACTACAACAGCTTCTCATATCAACAAAAGGTAAAATGAAAATTAATGTAAATATATTTTAACACATCCATTGAACACCACCACCTCCGGTCCGACCACCGGTGTTCCAGCCGTCGATGAAGGTGAGAGAGATAACAGAAAATGAAAGTGAGAGAGAGGGAGAGAAATCGTTTGGTGGTGGTGTTATTCAACCGCCATTCCCTTTGCCGGAGATGAGGGGCGATGATAGTGGCTTCCTTCGACCGCCATTCCCTTTGCCGGAAATCCCCGGTGGCGTTCCAGCTTCCTTCGAACTCCATTCCTTCGCCGCCCACTGCCACTGCCACTTCCTTCGACCGCCCACTAGCCTCGCATCTCACCACCGAACCTACTGGAAACGAAGGCCATTTATCTTCCCTTCCTCTTCTGCATCGACGACCACTGCCATCTTCCCTTCCTCTTCTACGGTCGAAGGTAGCCACCGTCGATGCTCCTTTTGCAGGTGTTGCTGCCGAATGGAGCTGCTTGATCTTGAGGATGAGAGATTTGGCTCGATCTTGCGGATGAGAGTTTGGCGGCCTGATAAGAAATTTAGTATTTAAGGGTTTTTTTTTCTTTCTAATTTATATGTTGGTTTAGGGTTTTAAACGTATTGGGTTGGGTTTAAAAAATTGGGCTTTTTTAAAAACGAAAATTGGATTTTTTTCTAAAAAAAAATAATTCTTTTTATATAAAATTTATTTTGCAAATTTAAAAAAAATATATCAAAAAAAATTACATTTAACATATTTTATTTTGCAAGTTTAAAAAAGATTATTAAAATACTCTTAAAGGGTCTAGTTACATGGACCCGAGTCCTAATAATTGGACCCCTGATTTCCTTATAAGACCCCCTGTAATTATGGTTGTTTAGTCAATTTTCAATGTCTGGGAAATTAAACTTTGACTTCGAAAATTTAATATTTTCATATTTTTTATGTTTTGAAAATTTAATATTTTTAATTTTTTTCTGTAAAAAATAAAAGTCTGTAATTTGTTAACATCAAAGTTTATTTTAAATAATCTAACAATCTTATTATAACAAATCCAAACTCGATATTTACAAATTCAGTTTTGGTCTTCACAAATCTAATTTTGATCTTCACAGTTTACACCATTCACAGTTTACATCATTAATATCTACAAATTTCAAACATTGAAAACTGTATACTCTTAATTCCTGATTAATTTTCAACTAATCCAACAACAACACATCTAATATAAAATCAAAACACTATAAACAAACAACTACAACAGCTTCTCATATCAACAAAAGGTAAAATGAAAATTAATGTAAATATATTTTAACACCTCCACTGAACACCACCACCTTCGGTCCGACCACCGGTGTTCCAGCCGTCGATGAAGGTAAAAGAGAGAATAGAAAATGAAAGTGAGAGAGATGAATAGAAATCGTTTGTTGGTGGTGTTCTTCGACCGCCATTCCCTTTGCTGGAGATAAGGGGCGATGATAGCGGCTTCCTTCGACCGCCATTCCCTTTGCCGGAAATCTCCGGTGGCGTTCCAGCTTATTTCGACCTCCATTCCTTCGCCGCCCACTGCCACTTCCTTCGACCGCGCACTAGCCTCACATCTCACCACCGAACCCACTGGAAACAAAGACCATTTATCTTCCCTTCCTCTTCTGCATCGACGACCACTGTCATCTTCCCTTCCTCTTCTGCGGTCGAAGGTAGCCACCGACGATGCTCCCTTTGTAGGTGTTGCGGCCGGATGGAGCTTCTTGATCTTGAGGATGAGAGATTTGGCTCGATCTTGAGGATGAGAGTTTGGCGGCCTGATAAGAAATTTAGTATTTTAGGGTTTTTTTTTTTATTTTTTTTATTTTTATAATTTATATGTTGGTTTAGGGTTTTAAAAGTATTGGGTTGGGTTTAAAAAATTGGCTTTTTTAAAAACGAAAATCGGATTTTTTTCTTAAAAAAAATAATTCTTTTTATATAAAATTTATTTTGCAACTTTAAAAAAAATATATCAAAAAAAAAATTATATTTAACATATTTTATTTTGCAAGTTTAAAAAAGATTATTAAAATACTTTGACATAATTCATCATTATTTATTAAGTACTTAATAATTATAAACAAAAGACATAAAATTATTGTGTAATGATGATTATTAAAAAATAATTATTAGTATAATGATTTGTTTATTTGAGGAAAAAAGTAAGGTAATGATTAGGAGGGTCCTTTAAGACTATTAAAGGGTCTAGTTAGATGGACCCGGGTCCTACTAATTGGACCCCTCATTTCCTTATAAGACCCCATGTAATTATGGTTGTTTAGTCATTTTTCAATATCTGAGAAATTAAACTTTGACTTTGAAAATTTAATATTTTCATCTTTTTTATGTTTTGAAAATTTAATATTTTTAGTTTTTTTTTTGTAAAAAATAAAAGTCTGTAATTTGTTAACATCAAAGTTTATTTTAAATAATCTATCAATCTTATTATAACAAATCCAAACTCGATATTTACAAATTCAGTTTTGGTCTTCACAAATCTAATTTTGATCTTCACAGTTTACACCATTCACAGTTTACATCATTGATATCTACAAATTTCAAACATTGAAAACTGTATACTCTTAATTCCTGATTAATTTTCAACTAATCCAACAACAACACATCTAATATAAAATCAAAACACTATAAACAAACAACTACAACAGCTTCTCATATCAACAAAAGGTAAAATGAAAATTAATGTAAATATATTTTAACACCTCCACTGAACACCACCACCTCCGGTCCGACCACCGGTGTTCCGGCCGTCGATGAAGGTAAAAGAGAGAATAGAAAATGAAAGTGAGAGAGAGGAATAGAAATCGTTTGTTGGTGGTGTTCCTCGACCGCCATTCCCTTTGCTGGAGATGAGGGGCGATGATAGTGGCTTCCTTCGACCGCCATTCCCTTTGCCGGAAATCCCTGGTGGCGTTCCAGCTTATGTCGACCTCCATTCCTTCGCCGCCCACTGCCACTTCCTTCGACCGCGAACTAGCCTCGCATCTCACCACCGAACCCACTGGAAACGAAGGCCATTTATCTTCCCTTCCTCTTCTGCATCGACGACCACTGTCATCTTCCCTTCCTCTTCTGCGGTCGAAGGTAGCCACCGACGATGCTCCCTTTGTAGGTGTTGCGGCCGGATGGAGCTGCTTGATCTTGAGGATGAGAGATTTGGCTCGATCTTGAGGATGAGAGTTTGGCGGCCTGATAAGAAATTTAGTATTTTTTTTAGTTTATATGTTGGTTTAGGGTTTAAAAGTACTGGGTTGGGTTTAAAAAATTGGGCTTTTTTAAAATCGAAAATTGGATTTTTTTCTAAAAAAAAATAATTCTTTTTTTATAAAATTTATTTTGCAAGTTTAAAAAAAATATATCAAAAAAAATTATATTTAACATATTTTATTTTGCAAGTTTAAAAAAGATTATTAAAATACTTTTACATAATTCATCATTATTTATTAAGTACTTAATAATTATAAATAAAAGACATAAAATTATTATGTAATGATGATTATTAAAAGATAATTATTAGTATAATGATTTGTTTATTTGAGGAAAAAAGTAAGGTAATGATTAGGAGGGTCCTTTAAGACTATTAAAGGGTCTAGTTAGATGGACCCGGGTCCTACTAATTGGACCCCTCATTTCCTTATAAGACCCCATGTAATTATAATTGTTTAGTCAATTTTCAATATCTGGGAAATTAAACTTTGACTTTGAAAATTTAATATTTTCATCTTTTTTATGTTTTGAAAATTTAATATTTTTAGTTTTTTTTTTGTAAAAAATAAAAGTCTGTAATTTGTTAACATCAAAGTTTATTTTAAATAATCTATCAATCTTATTATAACAAATCCAAACTCGATATTTACAAATTCAGTTTTGGTCTTCACAAATCTAATTTTGATCTTCACAGTTTACACCATTCACAGTTTACATCATTGATATCTACAAATTTCAAACATTGAAAACTGTATACTCTTAATTCCTGATTAATTTTCAACTAATCCAACAACAACACATCTAATATAAAATCAAAACACTATAAACAAACAACTACAACAGCTTCTCATATCAACAAAAGGTAAAATGAAAATTAATGTAAATATATTTTAACACCTCCACTGAACACCACCACCTCCGGTCCGACCACCGGTGTTCCGGCCGTCGATGAAGGTAAAAGAGAGAATAGAAAATGAAAGTGAGAGAGAGGAATAGAAATCGTTTGTTGGTGGTGTTCTTCGACCGCCATTCCCTTTGCTGGAGATGAGGGGCGATGATAGTGGCTTCCTTCGACCGCCATTCCCTTTGCCGGAAATCCCCGGTGGCGTTCCAGCTTATGTCGACCTCCATTCCTTCGCCGCCCACTGCCACTTCCTTCGACCGCGCACTAGCCTCGCGTCTCACCACCGAACCCACTGGAAACGAAGGCCATTTATCTTCCCTTCCTCTTCTGCATCGACGACCACTGTCATCTTCCCTTCCTCTTCTGCGGTCGAAGGTAGCCACCGACGATGCTCCCTTTGTAGGTGTTGCGGCCGGATGGAGCTGCTTGATCTTGAGGATGAGAGATTTGGCTCGATCTTGAGGATGAGAGTTTGGCGGCCTGATAAGAAATTTAGTATTTTTTTTTAGTTTATATGTTGGTTTAGGGTTTTAAAAGTACTGGGTTGGGTTTAAAAAATTGGGCTTTTTTAAAATCGAAAATTGGATTTTTTTCTAAAAAAAAATAATTCTTTTTTTATAAAATTTATTTTGCAAGTTTAAAAAAAATATATCAAAAAAAATTATATTTAACATATTTTATTTTGCAAGTTTAAAAAAGATTATTAAAATACTTTTACATAATTCATCATTATTTATTAAGTACTTAATAATTATAAATAAAAGACATAAAATTATTATGTAATGATGATTATTAAAAGATAATTATTAGTATAATGATTTGTTTATTTGAGGAAAAAAGTAAGGTAATGATTAGGAGGGTCCTTTAAGACTATTAAAGGGTCTAGTTAGATGGACCCGGGTCCTACTAATTGGACCCCTCATTTCCTTATAAGACCCCATGTAATTATAATTGTTTAGTCAATTTTCAATATCTGGGAAATTAAACTTTGACTTTGAAAATTTAATATTTTCATCTTTTTTATGTTTTGAAAATTTAATATTTTTAGTTTTTTTCAGTAAAAAATAAAAGTCTATAATTTGTTAACATCAAAGTTTATTTTAAATAATCTAACAATCTTATTATAACAAATCCAAACTCGATATTTACAAATTCAGTTTTGGTCTTCACAAATCTAATTTTGATCTTCACAGTTTACACCATTCATAGTTTACATCATTGATATCTACAAATTTCAAACATTGAAAACTGTATACTCTTAATTCCTGATTAATTTTCAACTAATCCAACAACAACACATCTAATATAAAATCAAAACTATATAAACAAACAACTACAACAGCTTCTCATATCAACAAAAGGTAAAATGAAAATTAATGTAAATATATTTTAACACATCCATTGGACACCACCACCTCCGGTCCGACCACCGGTGTTCCAGCCGTCGATGAAGGTGAGAGAGATAACAGAAAATGAAAGTGAGAGAGAGGGAGAGAAATCGTTTGGTGGTGGTGTTATTCAACCGTCATTCCCTTTGCCGGAGATGAGGGGCGATGATAGTGGCTTCCTTCGACCGCCATTCCCTTTGCCGGAAATCCCCGGTGGCGTTCCAGCTTCCTTCGAACTCCATTCCTTCGCCGCCCACTGCCACTGCCACTTCCTTCGACCGCCCACTAGCCTCGCATCTCACCACCGAACCTACTGGAAACGAAGGCCATTTATCTTCCCTTCCTCTTCTGCATCGACGACCACTGCCATCTTCCCTTCCTCTTCTACGGTCGAAGGTAGCCACCGTCGATGCTCCTTTTGCAGGTGTTGCTGCCGAATGGAGCTGCTTGATCTTGAGGATGAGAGATTTGGCTCGATCTTGCGGATGAGAGTTTGGCGGCCTGATAAGAAATTTAGTATTTAAGGGTTTTTTTTTCTTTCTAATTTATATGTTGGTTTAGGGTTTTAAACGTATTGGGTTGGGTTTAAAAAATTGGGCTTTTTTAAAAACGAAAATTGGATTTTTTTCTAAAAAAAAATAATTCTTTTTATATAAAATTTATTTTGCAAATTTAAAAAAAATATATCAAAAAAAATTACATTTAACATATTTTATTTTGCAAGTTTAAAAAAGATTATTAAAATACTCTTAAAGGGTCTAGTTACATGGACCCGAGTCCTAATAATTGGACCCCTGATTTCCTTATAAGACGCCCTGTAATTATGGTTGTTTAGTCAATTTTCAATGTCTGGGAAATTAAACTTTGACTTCGAAAATTTAATATTTTCATATTTTTTATGTTTTGAAAATTTAATATTTTTAATTTTTTTCTGTAAAAAATAAAAGTCTGTAATTTGTTAACATCAAAGTTTATTTTAAATAATCTAACAATCTTATTATAACAAATCCAAACTCGATATTTACAAATTCAGTTTTGGTCTTCACAAATCTAATTTTGATCTTCACAGTTTACACCATTCACAGTTTACATCATTAATATCTACAAATTTCAAACATTGAAAACTGTATACTCTTAATTCCTGATTAATTTTCAACTAATCCAACAACAACACATCTAATATAAAATCAAAACACTATAAACAAACAACTACAACAGCTTCTCATATCAACAAAAGGTAAAATGGAAATTAATGTAAATATATTTTAACACCTCCACTGAACACCACCACCTTCGGTCCGACCACCGGTGTTCCAGCCGTCGATGAAGGTAAAAGAGAGAATAGAAAATGAAAGTGAGAGAGATGAATAGAAATCGTTTGTTGGTGGTGTTCTTCGACCGCCATTCCCTTTGCTGGAGATAAGGGGCGATGATAGCGGCTTCCTTCGACCGCCATTCCCTTTGCCGGAAATCCCCGGTGGCGTTCCAGCTTATTTCGACCTCCATTCCTTCGCCGCCCACTGCCACTTCCTTCGACCGCGCACTAGCCTCACATCTCACCACCGAACCCACTGGAAACAAAGACCATTTATCTTCCCTTCCTCTTCTGCATCGACGACCACTGTCATCTTCCCTTCCTCTTCTGCGGTCGAAGGTAGCCACCGACGATGCTCCCTTTGTAGGTGTTGCAGCCGGATGGAGCTTCTTGATCTTGAGGATGAGAGATTTGGCTCGATCTTGAGGATGAGAGTTTGGCGGCCTGATAAGAAATTTAGTATTTTAGGGTTTTTTTTTTATTTTTTTTATTTTTATAATTTATATGTTGGTTTAGGGTTTTAAAAGTATTGGGTTGGGTTTAAAAAATTGGCTTTTTTAAAAACGAAAATCGGATTTTTTTCTTAAAAAAAATAATTCTTTTTATATAAAATTTATTTTGCAAGTTTAAAAAAAATATATCAAAAAAAAAATTATATTTAACATATTTTATTTTGCAAGTTTAAAAAAGATTATTAAAATACTTTGACATAATTCATCATTATTTATTAAGTACTTAATAATTATAAATAAAAGACATAAAATTATTGTGTAATGATGATTATTAAAAAATAATTATTAGTATAATGATTTGTTTATTTGAGGAAAAAAGTAAGGTAATGATTAGGAGGGTCCTTTAAGACTATTAAAGGGTCTAGTTAGATGGACCCGGGTCCTACTAATTGGACCCCTCATTTCCTTATAAGACCCCATGTAATTATGGTTGTTTAGTCATTTTTCAATATCTGAGAAATTAAACTTTGACTTTGAAAATTTAATATTTTCATCTTTTTTATGTTTTGAAAATTTAATATTTTTAGTTTTTTTTTTGTAAAAAATAAAAGTCTGTAATTTGTTAACATCAAAGTTTATTTTAAATAATCTATCAATCTTATTATAACAAATCCAAACTCGATATTTACAAATTCAGTTTTGGTCTTCACAAATCTAATTTTGATCTTCACAGTTTACACCATTCACAGTTTACATCATTGATATCTACAAATTTCAAACATTGAAAACTGTATACTCTTAATTCCTGATTAATTTTCAACTAATCCAACAACAACACATCTAATATAAAATCAAAACACTATAAACAAACAACTACAACAGCTTCTCATATCAACAAAAGGTAAAATGAAAATTAATGTAAATATATTTTAACACCTCCACTGAACACCACCACCTCCGGTCCGACCACCGGTGTTCCGGCCGTCGATGAAGGTAAAAGAGAGAATAGAAAATGAAAGTGAGAGAGAGGAATAGAAATCGTTTGTTGGTGGTGTTCTTCGACCGCCATTCCCTTTGCTGGAGATGAGGGGCGATGATAGTGGCTTCCTTCGACCGCCATTCCCTTTGCCGGAAATCTCCGGTGGCGTTCCAGCTTATGTCGACCTCCATTCCTTCGCCGCCCACTGCCACTTCCTTCGACCGCGCACTAGCCTCGCATCTCACCACCGAACCCACTGGAAACGAAGGCCATTTATCTTCCCTTCCTCTTCTGCATCGACGACCACTGTCATCTTCCCTTCCTCTTCTGCGGTCGAAGGTAGCCACCGACGATGCTCCCTTTGTAGGTGTTGCGGCCGGATGGAGCTGCTTGATCTTGAGGATGAGAGATTTGGCTCGATCTTGAGGATGAGAGTTTGGCGGCCTGATAAGAAATTTAGTATTTTTTTTTTAGTTTATATGTTGGTTTAGGGTTTTAAAAGTACTGGGTTGGGTTTAAAAAATTGGGCTTTTTTAAAATCGAAAATTGGATTTTTTTCTAAAAAAAAATAATTCTTTTTTTATAAAATTTATTTTGCAAGTTTAAAAAAATATATCAAAAAAAATTATATTTAACATATTTTATTTTGCAAGTTTAAAAAAGATTATTAAAATACTTTTACATAATTCATCATTATTTATTAAGTACTTAATAATTATAAATAAAAGACATAAAATTATTATGTAATGATGATTATTAAAAGATAATTATTAGTATAATGATTTGTTTATTTGAGGAAAAAAGTAAGGTAATGATTAGGAGGGTCCTTTAAGACTATTAAAGGGTCTAGTTAGATGGACCCGGGTCCTACTAATTGGACCCCTCATTTCCTTATAAGACCCCATGTAATTATAATTGTTTAGTCAATTTTCAATATCTGGGAAATTAAACTTTGACTTTGAAAATTTAATATTTTCATCTTTTTTATGTTTTGAAAATTTAATATTTTTAGTTTTTTTCAGCAAAAAATAAAAGTCTATAATTTGTTAACATCAAAGTTTATTTTAAATAATCTAACAATCTTATTATAACAAATCCAAACTCGATATTTACAAATTCAGTTTTGGTCTTCACAAATCTAATTTTGATCTTCACAGTTTACACCATTCATAGTTTACATCATTGATATCTACAAATTTCAAACATTGAAAACTGTATACTCTTAATTCCTGATTAATTTTCAACTAATCCAACAACAACACATCTAATATAAAATCAAAACTATATAAACAAACAACTACAACAGCTTCTCATATCAACAAAAGGTAAAATGAAAATTAATGTAAATATATTTTAACACATCCATTGAACACCACCACCTCCGGTCCGACCACCGGTGTTCCAGCCGTCGATGAAGGTGAGAGAGATAACAGAAAATGAAAGTGAGAGAGAGGGAGAGAAATCGTTTGGTGGTGGTGTTATTCAACCGCCATTCCCTTTGCCGGAGATGAGGGGCGATGATAGTGGCTTCCTTCGACCGCCATTCCCTTTGCCGGAAATCCCCGGTGGCGTTCCAGCTTCCTTCGAACTCCATTCCTTCGCCGCCCACTGCCACTGCCACTTCCTTCGACCGCCCACTAGCCTCGCATCTCACCACCGAACCTACTGGAAACGAAGGCCATTTATCTTCCCTTCCTCTTCTGCATCGACGACCACTGCCATCTTCCCTTCCTCTTCTACGGTCGAAGGTAGCCACCGTCGATGCTCCTTTTGCAGGTGTTGCTGCCGAATGGAGCTGCTTGATCTTGAGGATGAGAGATTTGGCTCGATCTTGCGGATGAGAGTTTGGCGGCCTGATAAGAAATTTAGTATTTAAGGGTTTTTTTTTCTTTCTAATTTATATGTTGGTTTAGGGTTTTAAACGTATTGGGTTGGGTTTAAAAAATTGGGCTTTTTTAAAAACGAAAATTGGATTTTTTTCTAAAAAAAAATAATTCTTTTTATATAAAATTTATTTTGCAAATTTAAAAAAAATATATCAAAAAAAATTACATTTAACATATTTTATTTTGCAAGTTTAAAAAAGATTATTAAAATACTCTTAAAGGGTCTAGTTACATGGACCCGAGTCCTAATAATTGGACCCCTGATTTCCTTATAAGACCCCCTGTAATTATGGTTGTTTAGTCAATTTTCAATGTCTGGGAAATTAAACTTTGACTTCGAAAATTTAATATTTTCATATTTTTTATGTTTTGAAAATTTAATATTTTTAATTTTTTTCTGTAAAAAATAAAAGTCTGTAATTTGTTAACATCAAAGTTTATTTTAAATAATCTAACAATCTTATTATAACAGATCCAAACTCGATATTTACAAATTCAGTTTTGGTCTTCACAAATCTAATTTTGATCTTCACAGTTTACACCATTCACAGTTTACATCATTAATATCTACAAATTTCAAACATTGAAAACTGTATACTCTTAATTCCTGATTAATTTTCAACTAATCCAACAACAACACATCTAATATAAAATCAAAACACTATAAACAAACAACTACAACAGCTTCTCATATCAACAAAAGGTAAAATGAAAATTAATGTAAATATATTTTAACACCTCCACTGAACACCACCACCTTCGGTCCGACCACCGGTGTTCCAGCCGTCGATGAAGGTAAAAGAGAGAATAGAAAATGAAAGTGAGAGAGATGAATAGAAATCGTTTGTTGGTGGTGTTCTTCGACCGCCATTCCCTTTGCTGGAGATAAGGGGCGATGATAGCGGCTTCCTTCGACCGCCATTCCCTTTGCCGGAAATCCCCGGTGGCGTTCCAGCTTATTTCGACCTCCATTCCTTCGCCGCCCACTGCCACTTCCTTCGACCGCGCACTAGCCTCACATCTCACCACCGAACCCACTGGAAACAAAGACCATTTATCTTCCCTTCCTCTTCTGCATCGACGACCACTGTCATCTTCCCTTCCTCTTCTGCCGTCGAAGGTAGCCACCGACGATGCTCCCTTTGTAGGTGTTGCGGCCGGATGGAGCTTCTTGATCTTGAGGATGAGAGATTTGGCTCGATCTTGAGGATGAGAGTTTGGCGGCCTGATAAGAAATTTAGTATTTTAGGGTTTTCTTTTTATTTTTTTTATTTTTATATTTTATATGTTGGTTTAGGGTTTTAAAAGTATTGGGTTGGGTTTAAAAAATTGGCTTTTTTAAAAACGAAAATCGGATTTTTTTCTTAAAAAAAATAATTCTTTTTATATAAAATTTATTTTGCAAGTTTAAAAAAAATATATCAAAAAAAATTATATTTAACATATTTTATTTTGCAAGTTTAAAAAAGATTATTAAAATACTTTGACATAATTCATCATTATTTATTAAGTACTTAATAATTATAAATAAAAGACATAAAATTATTGTGTAATGATGATTATTAAAAGATAATTATTAGTATAATGATTTGTTTATTTGAGGAAAAAAGTAAGGTAATGATTACGAGGGTCCTTTAAGACTATTAAAGGGTCTAGTTAGATGGACCCGGGTCCTACTAATTGGACCCCTCATTTCCTTATAAGACCCCATGTAATTATGGTTGTTTAGTCATTTTTCAATATCTGAGAAATTAAACTTTGACTTTGAAAATTTAATATTTTCATCTTTTTTATGTTTTGAAAATTTAATATTTTTAGTTTTTTTTTGTAAAAAATAAAAGTCTGTAATTTGTTAACATCAAAGTTTATTTTAAATAATCTATCAATCTTATTATAACAAATCCAAACTCGATATTTACAAATTCAGTTTTGGTCTTCACAAATCTAATTTTGATCTTCACAGTTTACACCATTCACAGTTTACATCATTGATATCTACAAATTTCAAACATTGAAAACTGTATACTCTTAATTCCTGATTAATTTTCAACTAATCCAACAACAACACATCTAATATAAAATCAAAACACTATAAACAAACAACTACAACATCTTCTCATATCAACAAAAGGTAAAATGAAAATTAATGTAAATATATTTTAACACCTCCACTGAACACCACCACCTCCGGTCCGACCACCGGTGTTCCGGCCGTCGATGAAGGTAAAAGAGAGAATAGAAAATGAAAGTGAGAGAGAGGAATAGAAATCGTTTGTTGGTGGTGTTCTTCGACCGCCATTCCCTTTGCTGGAGATGAGGGGCGATGATAGTGGCTTCCTTCGACCGCCATTCCCTTTGCCGGAAATCCCCGGTGGCGTTCCAGCTTATTTCGACCTCCATTCCTTCGCCGCCCACTGCCACTTCCTTCGACCGCGCACTAGCCTCGCATCTCACCACCGAACCCACTGGAAACGAAGGCCATTTATCTTCCCTTCCTCTTCTGCATCGACGACCACTGTCATCTTCCCTTCCTCTTCTGCGGTCGAAGGTAGCCACCGTCGATGCTCCTTTTGCAGGTGTTGCTGCCGAATGGAGCTGCTTGATCTTGAGGATGAGAGATTTGACTCGATCTTGCGGATGAGAGTTTGGCGGCCTGATAAGAAATTTAGTATTTAAGGGTTTTTTTTTTCTTTCTAATTTATATGTTGGTTTAGGGTTTTAAACGTATCGGGTTGGGTTTAAAAAATTGGGCTTTTTTAAAAACGAAAATTGGATTTTTTTCTAAAAAAAAATAATTCTTTTTATATAAAATTTATTTTGCAAATTTAAAAAAAATATATCAAAAAAAATTACATTTAACATATTTTATTTTGCAAGTTTAAAAAAGATTATTAAAATACTCTTAAAGGGTCTAGTTACATGGACCCGAGTCCTAATAATTGGACCCCTGATTTCCTTATAAGACCCCCTGTAATTATGGTTGTTTAGTCAATTTTCAATGTCTGGGAAATTAAACTTTGACTTCGAAAATTTAATATTTTCATATTTTTTATGTTTTGAAAATTTAATATTTTTAATTTTTTTTCTGTAAAAAATAAAAGTCTGTAATTTGTTAACATCAAAGTTTATTTTAAATAATCTAACAATCTTATTATAACAAATCCAAACTCGATATTTACAAATTCAGTGTTGGTCTTCACAAATCTAATTTTGATCTTCATAGTTTACACCATTCACAGTTTACATCATTAATACAAATTTCAAACATTGAAAACTGTATACTCTTAATTCCTGATTAATTTTCAACTAATCCAACAACAACACATCTAATATAAAATCAAAACACTATAAACAAACAACTACAACAGCTTCTCATATCAACAAAAGGTAAAATGAAAATTAATGTAAATATATTTTAACACCTCCACTGAACACCACCACCTTCGGTCCGACCACCGGTGTTCCAGCCGTCGATGAAGGTAAAAGAGAGAATAGAAAATGAAAGTGAGAGAGATGAATAGAAATCGTTTGTTGGTGGTGTTCTTCGACCGCCATTCCCTTTGCTGGAGATAAGGGGCGATGATAGCGGCTTCCTTCGACCGCCATTCCCTTTGCCGGAAATCCCCGGTGGCGTTCCAGCTTATTTCGACCTCCATTCCTTCGCCGCCCACTGCCACTTCCTTCGACCGCGCACTAGCCTCACATCTCACCACCGAACCCACTGGAAACAAAGACCATTTATCTTCCCTTCCTCTTCTGCATCGACGACCACTGTCATCTTCCCTTCCTCTTCTGCGGTCGAAGGTAGCCACCGACGATGCTCCCTTTGTAGGTGTTGCGGCCGGATGGAGCTTCTTGATCTTGAGGATGAGAGATTTGGCTCGATCTTGAGGATGAGAGTTTGGCGGCCTGATAAGAAATTTAGTATTTTAGGGTTTTTTTTTTATTTTTTTTATTTTTATAATTTATATGTTGGTTTAGGGTTTTAAAAGTATTGGGTTGGGTTTAAAAAATTGGCTTTTTTAAAAACGAAAATCGGATTTTTTTTCTTAAAAAAAATAATTCTTTTTATATAAAATTTATTTTGCAAGTTTAAAAAAAATATATCAAAAAAAATTATATTTAACATATTTTATTTTGCAAGTTTAAAAAAGATTATTAAAATACTTTGACATAATTCATCATTATTTATTAAGTACTTAATAATTATAAATAAAAGACATAAAATTATTGTGTAATGATGATTATTAAAAGATAATTATTAGTATAATGATTTGTTTATTTGAGGAAAAAAGTAAGGTAATGATTAGGAGGGTCCTTTAAGACTATTAAAGGGTCTAGTTAGATGGACCCGGGTCCTACTAATTGGACCCCTCATTTCCTTATAAGACCCCATGTAATTATGGTTGTTTAGTCATTTTTCAATATCTGAGAAATTAAACTTTGACTTTGAAAATTTAATATTTTCATATTTTTTATGTTTTGAAAATTTAATATTTTTAGTTTTTTTTTGTAAAAAATAAAAGTCTGTAATTTGTTAACATCAAAGTTTATTTTAAATAATCTATCAATCTTATTATAACAAATCCAAACTCGATATTTACAAATTCAGTTTTGGTCTTCACAAATCTAATTTTGATCTTCACAGTTTACACCATTCACAGTTTACATCATTGATATCTACAAATTTCAAACATTGAAAACTGTATACTCTTAATTCCTGATTAATTTTCAACTAATCCAACAACAACACATCTAATATAAAATCAAAACACTATAAACAAACAACTACAACATCTTCTCATATCAACAAAAGGTAAAATGAAAATTAATGTAAATATATTTTAACACCTCCACTGAACACCACCACCTCCGGTCCGACCACCGGTGTTCCGGCCGTCGATGAAGGTAAAAGAGAGAATAGAAAATGAAAGTGAGAGAGAGGAATAGAAATCGTTTGTTGGTGGTGTTCTTCGACCGCCATTCCCTTTGCTGGAGATGAGGGGCGATGATAGTGGCTTCCTTCGACCGCCATTCCCTTTGCCGGAAATCCCCGGTGGCGTTCCAGCTTATTTCGACCTCCATTCCTTCGCCGCCCACTGCCACTTCCTTCGACCGCGCACTAGCCTCGCATCTCACCACCGAACCCACTGGAAACGAAGGCCATTTATCTTCCCTTCCTCTTCTGCATCGACGACCACTGTCATCTTCCCTTCCTCTTCTGCGGTCGAAGGTAGCCACCGTCGATGCTCCTTTTGCAGGTGTTGCTGCCGAATGGAGCTGCTTGATCTTGAGGATGAGAGATTTGACTCGATCTTGCGGATGAGAGTTTGGCGGCCTGATAAGAAATTTAGTATTTAAGGGTTTTCTTTCTTTCTAATTTATATGTTGGTTTAGGGTTTTAAACGTATTGGGTTGGGTTTAAAAAATTGGGCTTTTTTAAAAACGAAAATTGGATTTTTTTCTAAAAAAAAATAATTCTTTTTATATAAAATTTATTTTGCAAATTTAAAAAAAATATATCAAAAAAAATTACATTTAACATATTTTATTTTGCAAGTTTAAAAAAGATTATTAAAATACTCTTAAAGGGTCTAGTTACATGGACCCGAGTCCTAATAATTGGACCCCTGATTTCCTTATAAGACCCCCTGTAATTATGGTTGTTTAGTCAATTTTCAATGTCTGGGAAATTAAACTTTGACTTCGAAAATTTAATATTTTCATATTTTTTATGTTTTGAAAATTTAATATTTTTAATTTTTTTCTGTAAAAAATAAAAGTCTGTAATTTGTTAACATCAAAGTTTATTTTAAATAATCTAACAATCTTATTGTAACAAATCCAAACTCGATATTTACAAATTCAGTTTTGGTCTTCACAAATCTAATTTTGATCTTCACAGTTTACACCATTCACAGTTTACATCATTAATATCTACAAATTTCAAACATTGAAAACTGTATACTCTTAATTCCTGATTAATTTTCAACTAATCCAACAACAACACATCTAATATAAAATCAAAACACTATAAACAAACAACTACAACAGCTTCTCATATCAACAAAAGGTAAAATGAAAATTAATGTAAATATATTTTAACACCTCCACTGAACACCACCACCTCCGGTCCGACCACCGGTGTTCCGGCCGTCGATGAAGGTAAAAGAGAGAATAGAAAATGAAAGTGAGAGAGATGAATAGAAATCGTTTGTTGGTGGTGTTCTTCGACCGCCATTCCCTTTGCTGGAGATAAGGGGCGATGATAGCGGCTTCCTTCGACCGCCATTCCCTTTGCCGGAAATCCCCGGTGGCGTTCCAGCTTATTTCGACCTCCATTCCTTCGCCGCCCACTGCCACTTCCTTCGACCGCGCACTAGCCTCACATCTCACCACCGAACCCACTGGAAACAAAGACCATTTATCTTCCCTTCCTCTTCTGCATCGACGACCACTGTCATCTTCCCTTCCTCTTCTGCGGTCGAAGGTAGCCACCGACGATGCTCCCTTTGTAGGTGTTGCGGCCGGATGGAGCTTCTTGATCTTGAGGATGAGAGATTTGGCTCGATCTTGAGGATGAGAGTTTGGCGGCCTGATAAGAAATTTAGTATTTTAGGGTTTTTTTTTTTATTTTTTTTATTTTTATAATTTATATGTTGGTTTAGGGTTTTAAAAGTATTGGGTTGGGTTTAAAAAATTGGCTTTTTTAAAAACGAAAATCGGATTTTTTTTCTTAAAAAAAATAATTCTTTTTATATAAAATTTATTTTGCAAGTTTAAAAAAAATATATCAAAAAAAATTATATTTAACATATTTTATTTTGCAAGTTTAAAAAAGATTATTAAAATACTTTGACATAATTCATCATTATTTATTAAGTACTTAATAATTATAAATAAAAGACATAAAATTATTGTGTAATGATGATTATTAAAAGATAATTATTAGTATAATGATTTGTTTATTTGAGGAAAAAAGTAAGGTAATGATTAGGAGGGTCCTTTAAGACTATTAAAGGGTCTAGTTAGATGGACCCGGGTCCTACTAATTGGACCCCTCATTTCCTTATAAGACCCCATGTAATTATGGTTGTTTAGTCATTTTTCAATATCTGAGAAATTAAACTTTGACTTTGAAAATTTAATATTTTCATATTTTTTATGTTTTGAAAATTTAATATTTTTAGTTTTTTTTTGTAAAAAATAAAAGTCTGTAATTTGTTAACATCAAAGTTTATTTTAAATAATCTATCAATCTTATTATAACAAATCCAAACTCGATATTTACAAATTCAGTTTTGGTCTTCACAAATCTAATTTTGATCTTCACAGTTTACACCATTCACAGTTTACATCATTGATATCTACAAATTTCAAACATTGAAAACTGTATACTCTTAATTCCTGATTAATTTTCAACTAATCCAACAACAACACATCTAATATAAAATCAAAACACTATAAACAAACAACTACAACATCTTCTCATATCAACAAAAGGTAAAATGAAAATTAATGTAAATATATTTTAACACCTCCACTGAACACCACCACCTCCGGTCCGACCACCGGTGTTCCGGCCGTCGATGAAGGTAAAAGAGAGAATAGAAAATGAAAGTGAGAGAGAGGAATAGAAATCGTTTGTTGGTGGTGTTCTTCGACCGCCATTCCCTTTGCTAGAGATGAGGGGCGATGATAGTGGCTTCCTTCGACCGCCATTCCCTTTGCCGGAAATCCCCGGTGGCGTTCCAGCTTATTTCGACCTCCATTCCTTCGCCGCCCACTGCCACTTCCTTCGACCGCGCACTAGCCTCGCATCTCACCACCGAACCCACTGGAAACGAAGGCCATTTATCTTCCCTTCCTCTTCTGCATCGACGACCACTGTCATCTTCCCTTCCTCTTCTGCGGTCGAAGGTAGCCACCGTCGATGCTCCTTTTGCAGGTGTTGCTGCCGAATGGAGCTGCTTGATCTTGAGGATGAGAGATTTGACTCGATCTTGCGGATGAGAGTTTGGCGGCCTGATAAGAAATTTAGTATTTAAGGGTTTTTTTTCTTTCTAATTTATATGTTGGTTTAGGGTTTTAAACGTATTGGGTTGGGTTTAAAAAATTGGGCTTTTTTAAAAACGAAAATTGGATTTTTTTCTAAAAAAAATAATTCTTTTTATATAAAATTTATTTTGCAAATTTAAAAAAAATATATCAAAAAAAATTACATTTAACATATTTTATTTTGCAAGTTTAAAAAAGATTATTAAAATACTCTTAAAGGGTCTAGTTACATGGACCCGAGTCCTAATAATTGGACCCCTGATTTCCTTATAAGACCCCCTGTAATTATGGTTGTTTAGTCAATTTTCAATGTCTGGGAAATTAAACTTTGACTTCGAAAATTTAATATTTTCATATTTTTTATGTTTTGAAAATTTAATATTTTTAATTTTTTTCTGTAAAAAATAAAAGTCTGTAATTTGTTAACATCAAAGTTTATTTTAAATAATCTAACAATCTTATTGTAACAAATCCAAACTCGATATTTACAAATTCAGTTTTGGTCTTCACAAATCTAATTTTGATCTTCACAGTTTACACCATTCACAGTTTACATCATTAATATCTACAAATTTCAAACATTGAAAACTGTATACTCTTAATTCCTGATTAATTTTCAACTAATCCAACAACAACACATCTAATATAAAATCAAAACACTATAAACAAACAACTACAACAGCTTCTCATATCAACAAAAGGTAAAATGAAAATTAATGTAAATATATTTTAACACCTCCACTGAACACCACCACCTTCGGTCCGACCACCGGTGTTCCAGCCGTCGATGAAGGTAAAAGAGAGAATAGAAAATGAAAGTGAGAGAGATGAATAGAAATCGTTTGTTGGTGGTGTTCTTCGACCGCCATTCCCTTTGCTGGAGATAAGGGGCGATGATAGCGGCTTCCTTCGACCGCCATTCCCTTTGCCGGAAATCCCCGGTGGCGTTCCAGCTTATTTCGACCTCCATTCCTTCGCCGCCCACTGCCACTTCCTTCGACCGCGCACTAGCCTCACATCTCACCACCGAACCCACTGGAAACAAAGACCATTTATCTTCCCTTCCTCTTCTGCATCGACGACCACTGTCATCTTCCCTTCCTCTTCTGCGGTCGAAGGTAGCCACCGACGATGCTCCCTTTGTAGGTGTTGCGGCCGGATGGAGCTTCTTGATCTTGAGGATGAGAGATTTGGCTCGATCTTGAGGATGAGAGTTTGGCGGCCTGATAAGAAATTTAGTATTTTAGGGTTTTTTTTTATTTTTTTTATTTTTATAATTTATATGTTGGTTTAGGGTTTTAAAAGTATTGGGTTGGGTTTAAAAAATTGGCTTTTTTAAAAACGAAAATCGGATTTTTTCTTAAAAAAAATAATTCTTTTTATATAAAATTTATTTTGCAAGTTTAAAAAAAATATATCAAAAAAAATTATATTTAACATATTTTATTTTGCAAGTTTAAAAAAGATTATTAAAATACTTTGACATAATTCATCATTATTTATTAAGTACTTAATAATTATAAATAAAAGACATAAAATTATTGTGTAATGATGATTATTAAAAGATAATTATTATTATATAATGATTTGTTTATTTGAGGAAAAAAGTAAGGTAATGATTAGGAGGGTCCTTTAAGACTATTAAAGGGTCTAGTTAGATGGACCCGGGTCCTACTAATTGGACCCCTCATTTCCTTATAAGACCCCATGTAATTATGGTTGTTTAGTCATTTTTCAATATCTGAGAAATTAAACTTTGACTTTGAAAATTTAATATTTTCATCTTTTTTATGTTTTGAAAATTTAATATTTTTAGTTTTTTTTTGTAAAAAATAAAAGTCTGTAATTTGTTAACATCAAAGTTTATTTTAAATAATCTATCAATCTTATTATAACAAATCCAAACTCGATATTTACAAATTCAGTTTTGGTCTTCACAAATCTAATTTTGATCTTCACAGTTTACACCATTCACAGTTTACATCATTGATATCTACAAATTTCAAACATTGAAAACTGTATACTCTTAATTCCTGATTAATTTTCAACTAATCCAACAACAACACATCTAATATAAAATCAAAACACTATAAACAAACAACTACAACATCTTCTCATATCAACAAAAGGTAAAATGAAAATTAATGTAAATATATTTTAACACCTCCACTGAACACCACCACCTCCGGTCCGACCACCGGTGTTCCGGCCGTCGATGAAGGTAAAAGAGAGAATAGAAAATGAAAGTGAGAGAGAGGAATAGAAATCGTTTGTTGGTGGTGTTCTTCGACCGCCATTCCCTTTGCTGGAGATGAGGGGCGATGATAGTGGCTTCCTTCGACCGCCATTCCCTTTGCCGGAAATCCCCGGTGGCGTTCCAGCTTATTTCGACCTCCATTCCTTCGCCGCCCACTGCCACTTCCTTCGACCGCGCACTAGCCTCGCATCTCACCACCGAACCCACTGGAAACGAAGGCCATTTATCTTCCCTTCCTCTTCTGCATCGACGACCACTGTCATCTTCCCTTCCTCTTCTGCGGTCGAAGGTAGCCACCGTCGATGCTCCTTTTGCAGGTGTTGCTGCCGAATGGAGCTGCTTGATCTTGAGGATGAGAGATTTGACTCGATCTTGCGGATGAGAGTTTGGCGGCCTGATAAGAAATTTAGTATTTAAGGGTTTTTTTTCTTTCTAATTTATATGTTGGTTTAGGGTTTTAAACGTATTGGGTTGGGTTTAAAAAATTGGGCTTTTTTAAAAACGAAAATTGGATTTTTTTCTAAAAAAAATAATTCTTTTTATATAAAATTTATTTTGCAAATTTAAAAAAAATATATCAAAAAAAATTACATTTAACATATTTTATTTTGCAAGTTTAAAAAAGATTATTAAAATACTCTTAAAGGGTCTAGTTACATGGACCCGAGTCCTAATAATTGGACCCCTGATTTCCTTATAAGACCCCCTGTAATTATGGTTGTTTAGTCAATTTTCAATGTCTGGGAAATTAAACTTTGACTTCGAAAATTTAATATTTTCATATTTTTTATGTTTTGAAAATTTAATATTTTTAATTTTTTTCTGTAAAAAATAAAAGTCTGTAATTTGTTAACATCAAAGTTTATTTTAAATAATCTAACAATCTTATTGTAACAAATCCAAACTCGATATTTACAAATTCAGTTTTGGTCTTCACAAATCTAATTTTGATCTTCACAGTTTACACCATTCACAGTTTACATCATTAATATCTACAAATTTCAAACATTGAAAACTGTATACTCTTAATTCCTGATTAATTTTCAACTAATCCAACAACAACACATCTAATATAAAATCAAAACACTATAAACAAACAACTACAACAGCTTCTCATATCAACAAAAGGTAAAATGAAAATTAATGTAAATATATTTTAACACCTCCACTGAACACCACCACCTTCGGTCCGACCACCGGTGTTCCAGCCGTCGATGAAGGTAAAAGAGAGAATAGAAAATGAAAGTGAGAGAGATGAATAGAAATCGTTTGTTGGTGGTGTTCTTCGACCGCCATTCCCTTTGCTGGAGATAAGGGGCGATGATAGCGGCTTCCTTCGACCGCCATTCCCTTTGCCGGAAATCCCCGGTGGCGTTCCAGCTTATTTCGACCTCCATTCCTTCGCCGCCCACTGCCACTTCCTTCGACCGCGCACTAGCCTCACATCTCACCACCGAACCCACTGGAAACAAAGACCATTTATCTTCCCTTCCTCTTCTGCATCGACGACCACTGTCATCTTCCCTTCCTCTTCTGCGGTCGAAGGTAGCCACCGACGATGCTCCCTTTGTAGGTGTTGCGGCCGGATGGAGCTTCTTGATCTTGAGGATGAGAGATTTGGCTCGATCTTGAGGATGAGAGTTTGGCGGCCTGATAAGAAATTTAGTATTTTAGGGTTTTTTTTTATTTTTTTTATTTTTATAATTTATATGTTGGTTTAGGGTTTTAAAAGTATTGGGTTGGGTTTAAAAAATTGGCTTTTTTAAAAACGAAAATCGGATTTTTTCTTAAAAAAAATAATTCTTTTTATATAAAATTTATTTTGCAAGTTTAAAAAAAATATATCAAAAAAAATTATATTTAACATATTTTATTTTGCAAGTTTAAAAAAGATTATTAAAATACTTTGACATAATTCATCATTATTTATTAAGTACTTAATAATTATAAATAAAAGACATAAAATTATTGTGTAATGATGATTATTAAAAGATAATTATTATTATATAATGATTTGTTTATTTGAGGAAAAAAGTAAGGTAATGATTAGGAGGGTCCTTTAAGACTATTAAAGGGTCTAGTTAGATGGACCCGGGTCCTACTAATTGGACCCCTCATTTCCTTATAAGACCCCATGTAATTATGGTTGTTTAGTCATTTTTCAATATCTGAGAAATTAAACTTTGACTTTGAAAATTTAATATTTTCATCTTTTTTATGTTTTGAAAATTTAATATTTTTAGTTTTTTTTTGTAAAAAATAAAAGTCTGTAATTTGTTAACATCAAAATTTATTTTAAATAATCTATCAATCTTATTATAACAAATCCAAACTCGATATTTACAAATTCAGTTTTGGTCTTCACAAATCTAATTTTGATCTTCACAGTTTACACCATTCATAGTTTACATCATTGATATCTACAAATTTCAAACATTGAAAACTGTATACTCTTAATTCCTGATTAATTTTCAACTAATCCAACAACAACACATCTAATATAAAATCAAAACACTATAAACAAACAACTACAACAGCTTCTCATATCAACAAAAGGTAAAATGAAAATTAATGTAAATATATTTTAACACCTCCACTGAACACCACCACCTCCGGTCCGACCACCGGTGTTCCGGCCGTCGATGAAGGTAAAAGAGAGAATAGAAAATGAAAGTGAGAGAGAGGAATAGAAATCGTTTGTTGGTGGTGTTCTTCGACCGCCATTCCCTTTGCTGGAGATGAGGGGCGATGATAGTGGCTTCCTTCGACCGCCATTCCCTTTGCCGGAAATCCTCGGTGGCGTTCCAGCTTATTTCGACCTCCATTCCTTCGCCGCCCACTGCCACTTCCTTCGACCGCGCACTAGCCTCGCATCTCACCACCGAACCCACTGGAAACGAAGGCCATTTATCTTCCCTTCCTCTTCTGCATCGACGACCACTGTCATCTTCCCTTCCTCTTCTGCGGTCGAAGGTAGCCACCGTCGATGCTCCTTTTGCAGGTGTTGCTGCCGAATGGAGCTGCTTGATCTTGAGGATGAGAGATTTGACTCGATCTTGCGGATGAGAGTTTGGCGGCCTGATAAGAAATTTAGTATTTAAGGGTTTTTTTTTTCTTTCTAATTTATATGTTGGTTTAGGGTTTTAAACGTATTGGGTTGGGTTTAAAAAATTGGGCTTTTTTAAAAACGAAAATTGGATTTTTTTCTAAAAAAAAATAATTCTTTTTATATAAAATTTATTTTGCAAATTTAAAAAAAATATATCAAAAAAAATTACATTTAACATATTTTATTTTGCAAGTTTAAAAAAGATTATTAAAATACTCTTAAAGGGTCTAGTTACATGGACCCGAGTCCTAATAATTGGACCCCTGATTTCCTTATAAGACCCCCTGTAATTATGGTTGTTTAGTCAATTTTCAATGTCTGGGAAATTAAACTTTGACTTCGAAAATTTAATATTTTCATATTTTTTATGTTTTGAAAATTTAATATTTTTAATTTTTTTTCTGTAAAAAATAAAAGTCTGTAATTTGTTAACATCAAAGTTTATTTTAAATAATCTAACAATCTTATTATAACAAATCCAAACTCGATATTTACAAATTCAGTTTTGGTCTTCACAAATCTAATTTTGATCTTCATAGTTTACACCATTCACAGTTTACATCATTAATACAAATTTCAAACATTGAAAACTGTATACTCTTAATTCCTGATTAATTTTCAACTAATCCAACAACAACACATCTAATATAAAATCAAAACACTATAAACAAACAACTACAACAGCTTCTCATATCAACAAAAGGTAAAATGAAAATTAATGTAAATATATTTTAACACCTCCACTGAACACCACCACCTTCGGTCCGACCACCGGTGTTCCAGCCGTCGATGAAGGTAAAAGAGAGAATAGAAAATGAAAGTGAGAGAGATGAATAGAAATCGTTTGTTGGTGGTGTTCTTCGACCGCCATTCCCTTTGCTGGAGATAAGGGGCGATGATAGCGGCTTCCTTCGACCGCCATTCCCTTTGCCGGAAATCCCCGGTGGCGTTCCAGCTTATTTCGACCTCCATTCCTTCGCCGCCCACTGCCACTTCCTTCGACCGCGCACTAGCCTCACATCTCACCACCGAACCCACTGGAAACAAAGACCATTTATCTTCCCTTCCTCTTCTGCATCGACGACCACTGTCATCTTCCCTTCCTCTTCTGCGGTCGAAGGTAGCCACCGACGATGCTCCCTTTGTAGGTGTTGCGGCCGGATGGAGCTTCTTGATCTTGAGGATGAGAGATTTGGCTCGATCTTGAGGATGAGAGTTTGGCGGCCTGATAAGAAATTTAGTATTTTAGGGTTTTTTTTTTATTTTTTTTATTTTTATAATTTATATGTTGGTTTAGGGTTTTAAAAGTATTGGGTTGGGTTTAAAAAATTGGCTTTTTTAAAAACGAAAATCGGATTTTTTTTCTTAAAAAAAATAATTCTTTTTATATAAAATTTATTTTGCAAGTTTAAAAAAAATATATCAAAAAAAATTATATTTAACATATTTTATTTTGCAAGTTTAAAAAAGATTATTAAAATACTTTGACATAATTCATCATTATTTATTAAGTACTTAATAATTATAAATAAAAGACATAAAATTATTGTGTAATGATGATTATTAAAAGATAATTATTAGTATAATGATTTGTTTATTTGAGGAAAAAAGTAAGGTAATGATTAGGAGGGTCCTTTAAGACTATTAAAGGGTCTAGTTAGATGGACCCGGGTCCTACTAATTGGACCCCTCATTTCCTTATAAGACCCCATGTAATTATGGTTGTTTAGTCATTTTTCAATATCTGAGAAATTAAACTTTGACTTTGAAAATTTAATATTTTCATATTTTTTATGTTTTGAAAATTTAATATTTTTAGTTTTTTTTTGTAAAAAATAAAAGTCTGTAATTTGTTAACATCAAAGTTTATTTTAAATAATCTATCAATCTTATTATAACAAATCCAAACTCGATATTTACAAATTCAGTTTTGGTCTTCACAAATCTAATTTTGATCTTCACAGTTTACACCATTCACAGTTTACATCATTGATATCTACAAATTTCAAACATTGAAAACTGTATACTCTTAATTCCTGATTAATTTTCAACTAATCCAACAACAACACATCTAATATAAAATCAAAACACTATAAACAAACAACTACAACATCTTCTCATATCAACAAAAGGTAAAATGAAAATTAATGTAAATATATTTTAACACCTCCACTGAACACCACCACCTCCGGTCCGACCACCGGTGTTCCGGCCGTCGATGAAGGTAAAAGAGAGAATAGAAAATGAAAGTGAGAGAGAGGAATAGAAATCGTTTGTTGGTGGTGTTCTTCGACCGCCATTCCCTTTGCTGGAGATGAGGGGCGATGATAGTGGCTTCCTTCGACCGCCATTCCCTTTGCCGGAAATCCCCGGTGGCGTTCCAGCTTATTTCGACCTCCATTCCTTCGCCGCCCACTGCCACTTCCTTCGACCGCGCACTAGCCTCGCATCTCACCACCGAACCCACTGGAAACGAAGGCCATTTATCTTCCCTTCCTCTTCTGCATCGACGACCACTGTCATCTTCCCTTCCTCTTCTGCGGTCGAAGGTAGCCACCGTCGATGCTCCTTTTGCAGGTGTTGCTGCCGAATGGAGCTGCTTGATCTTGAGGATGAGAGATTTGACTCGATCTTGCGGATGAGAGTTTGGCGGCCTGATAAGAAATTTAGTATTTAAGGGTTTTTTTTCTTTCTAATTTATATGTTGGTTTAGGGTTTTAAACGTATTGGGTTGGGTTTAAAAAATTGGGCTTTTTTAAAAACGAAAATTGGATTTTTTTCTAAAAAAAAATAATTCTTTTTATATAAAATTTATTTTGCAAATTTAAAAAAAATATATCAAAAAAAATTACATTTAACATATTTTATTTTGCAAGTTTAAAAAAGATTATTAAAATACTCTTAAAGGGTCTAGTTACATGGACCCGAGTCCTAATAATTGGACCCCTGATTTCCTTATAAGACCCCCTGTAATTATGGTTGTTTAGTCAATTTTCAATGTCTGGGAAATTAAACTTTGACTTCGAAAATTTAATATTTTCATATTTTTTATGTTTTGAAAATTTAATATTTTTAATTTTTTTCTGTAAAAAATAAAAGTCTGTAATTTGTTAACATCAAAGTTTATTTTAAATAATCTAACAATCTTATTGTAACAAATCCAAACTCGATATTTACAAATTCAGTTTTGGTCTTCACAAATCTAATTTTGATCTTCACAGTTTACACCATTCACAGTTTACATCATTAATATCTACAAATTTCAAACATTGAAAACTGTATACTCTTAATTCCTGATTAATTTTCAACTAATCCAACAACAACACATCTAATATAAAATCAAAACACTATAAACAAACAACTACAACAGCTTCTCATATCAACAAAAGGTAAAATGAAAATTAATGTAAATATATTTTAACACCTCCACTGAACACCACCACCTCCGGTCCGACCACCGGTGTTCCGGCCGTCGATGAAGGTAAAAGAGAGAATAGAAAATGAAAGTGAGAGAGATGAATAGAAATCGTTTGTTGGTGGTGTTCTTCGACCGCCATTCCCTTTGCTGGAGATAAGGGGCGATGATAGCGGCTTCCTTCGACCGCCATTCCCTTTGCCGGAAATCCCCGGTGGCGTTCCAGCTTATTTCGACCTCCATTCCTTCGCCGCCCACTGCCACTTCCTTCGACCGCGCACTAGCCTCACATCTCACCACCGAACCCACTGGAAACAAAGACCATTTATCTTCCCTTCCTCTTCTGCATCGACGACCACTGTCATCTTCCCTTCCTCTTCTGCGGTCGAAGGTAGCCACCGACGATGCTCCCTTTGTAGGTGTTGCGGCCGGATGGAGCTTCTTGATCTTGAGGATGAGAGATTTGGCTCGATCTTGAGGATGAGAGTTTGGCGGCCTGATAAGAAATTTAGTATTTTAGGGTTTTTTTTTTTATTTTTTTTATTTTTATAATTTATATGTTGGTTTAGGGTTTTAAAAGTATTGGGTTGGGTTTAAAAAATTGGCTTTTTTAAAAACGAAAATCGGATTTTTTTTCTTAAAAAAAATAATTCTTTTTATATAAAATTTATTTTGCAAGTTTAAAAAAAATATATCAAAAAAAATTATATTTAACATATTTTATTTTGCAAGTTTAAAAAAGATTATTAAAATACTTTGACATAATTCATCATTATTTATTAAGTACTTAATAATTATAAATAAAAGACATAAAATTATTGTGTAATGATGATTATTAAAAGATAATTATTAGTATAATGATTTGTTTATTTGAGGAAAAAAGTAAGGTAATGATTAGGAGGGTCCTTTAAGACTATTAAAGGGTCTAGTTAGATGGACCCGGGTCCTACTAATTGGACCCCTCATTTCCTTATAAGACCCCATGTAATTATGGTTGTTTAGTCATTTTTCAATATCTGAGAAATTAAACTTTGACTTTGAAAATTTAATATTTTCATATTTTTTATGTTTTGAAAATTTAATATTTTTAGTTTTTTTTTGTAAAAAATAAAAGTCTGTAATTTGTTAACATCAAAGTTTATTTTAAATAATCTATCAATCTTATTATAACAAATCCAAACTCGATATTTACAAATTCAGTTTTGGTCTTCACAAATCTAATTTTGATCTTCACAGTTTACACCATTCACAGTTTACATCATTGATATCTACAAATTTCAAACATTGAAAACTGTATACTCTTAATTCCTGATTAATTTTCAACTAATCCAACAACAACACATCTAATATAAAATCAAAACACTATAAACAAACAACTACAACATCTTCTCATATCAACAAAAGGTAAAATGAAAATTAATGTAAATATATTTTAACACCTCCACTGAACACCACCACCTCCGGTCCGACCACCGGTGTTCCGGCCGTCGATGAAGGTAAAAGAGAGAATAGAAAATGAAAGTGAGAGAGAGGAATAGAAATCGTTTGTTGGTGGTGTTCTTCGACCGCCATTCCCTTTGCTGGAGATGAGGGGCGATGATAGTGGCTTCCTTCGACCGCCATTCCCTTTGCCGGAAATCCCCGGTGGCGTTCCAGCTTATTTCGACCTCCATTCCTTCGCCGCCCACTGCCACTTCCTTCGACCGCGCACTAGCCTCGCATCTCACCACCGAACCCACTGGAAACGAAGGCCATTTATCTTCCCTTCCTCTTCTGCATCGACGACCACTGTCATCTTCCCTTCCTCTTCTGCGGTCGAAGGTAGCCACCGTCGATGCTCCTTTTGCAGGTGTTGCTGCCGAATGGAGCTGCTTGATCTTGAGGATGAGAGATTTGACTCGATCTTGCGGATGAGAGTTTGGCGGCCTGATAAGAAATTTAGTATTTAAGGGTTTTTTTTCTTTCTAATTTATATGTTGGTTTAGGGTTTTAAACGTATTGGGTTGGGTTTAAAAAATTGGGCTTTTTTAAAAACGAAAATTGGATTTTTTTCTAAAAAAAAATAATTCTTTTTATATAAAATTTATTTTGCAAATTTAAAAAAAATATATCAAAAAAAATTACATTTAACATATTTTATTTTGCAAGTTTAAAAAAGATTATTAAAATACTCTTAAAGGGTCTAGTTACATGGACCCGAGTCCTAATAATTGGACCCCTGATTTCCTTATAAGACCCCCTGTAATTATGGTTGTTTAGTCAATTTTCAATGTCTGGGAAATTAAACTTTGACTTCGAAAATTTAATATTTTCATATTTTTTATGTTTTGAAAATTTAATATTTTTAATTTTTTTCTGTAAAAAATAAAAGTCTGTAATTTGTTAACATCAAAGTTTATTTTAAATAATCTAACAATCTTATTGTAACAAATCCAAACTCGATATTTACAAATTCAGTTTTGGTCTTCACAAATCTAATTTTGATCTTCACAGTTTACACCATTCACAGTTTACATCATTAATATCTACAAATTTCAAACATTGAAAACTGTATACTCTTAATTCCTGATTAATTTTCAACTAATCCAACAACAACACATCTAATATAAAATCAAAACACTATAAACAAACAACTACAACAGCTTCTCATATCAACAAAAGGTAAAATGAAAATTAATGTAAATATATTTTAACACCTCCACTGAACACCACCACCTCCGGTCCGACCACCGGTGTTCCGGCCGTCGATGAAGGTAAAAGAGAGAATAGAAAATGAAAGTGAGAGAGATGAATAGAAATCGTTTGTTGGTGGTGTTCTTCGACCGCCATTCCCTTTGCTGGAGATAAGGGGCGATGATAGCGGCTTCCTTCGACCGCCATTCCCTTTGCCGGAAATCCCCGGTGGCGTTCCAGCTTATTTCGACCTCCATTCCTTCGCCGCCCACTGCCACTTCCTTCGACCGCGCACTAGCCTCACATCTCACCACCGAACCCACTGGAAACAAAGACCATTTATCTTCCCTTCCTCTTCTGCATCGACGACCACTGTCATCTTCCCTTCCTCTTCTGCGGTCGAAGGTAGCCACCGACGATGCTCCCTTTGTAGGTGTTGCGGCCGGATGGAGCTTCTTGATCTTGAGGATGAGAGATTTGGCTCGATCTTGAGGATGAGAGTTTGGCGGCCTGATAAGAAATTTAGTATTTTAGGGTTTTTTTTTTTATTTTTTTTATTTTTATAATTTATATGTTGGTTTAGGGTTTTAAAAGTATTGGGTTGGGTTTAAAAAATTGGCTTTTTTAAAAACGAAAATCGGATTTTTTTTCTTAAAAAAAATAATTCTTTTTATATAAAATTTATTTTGCAAGTTTAAAAAAAATATATCAAAAAAAATTATATTTAACATATTTTATTTTGCAAGTTTAAAAAAGATTATTAAAATACTTTGACATAATTCATCATTATTTATTAAGTACTTAATAATTATAAATAAAAGACATAAAATTATTGTGTAATGATGATTATTAAAAGATAATTATTAGTATAATGATTTGTTTATTTGAGGAAAAAAGTAAGGTAATGATTAGGAGGGTCCTTTAAGACTATTAAAGGGTCTAGTTAGATGGACCCGGGTCCTACTAATTGGACCCCTCATTTCCTTATAAGACCCCATGTAATTATGGTTGTTTAGTCATTTTTCAATATCTGAGAAATTAAACTTTGACTTTGAAAATTTAATATTTTCATATTTTTTATGTTTTGAAAATTTAATATTTTTAGTTTTTTTTTGTAAAAAATAAAAGTCTGTAATTTGTTAACATCAAAGTTTATTTTAAATAATCTATCAATCTTATTATAACAAATCCAAACTCGATATTTACAAATTCAGTTTTGGTCTTCACAAATCTAATTTTGATCTTCACAGTTTACACCATTCACAGTTTACATCATTGATATCTACAAATTTCAAACATTGAAAACTGTATACTCTTAATTCCTGATTAATTTTCAACTAATCCAACAACAACACATCTAATATAAAATCAAAACACTATAAACAAACAACTACAACATCTTCTCATATCAACAAAAGGTAAAATGAAAATTAATGTAAATATATTTTAACACCTCCACTGAACACCACCACCTCCGGTCCGACCACCGGTGTTCCGGCCGTCGATGAAGGTAAAAGAGAGAATAGAAAATGAAAGTGAGAGAGAGGAATAGAAATCGTTTGTTGGTGGTGTTCTTCGACCGCCATTCCCTTTGCTGGAGATGAGGGGCGATGATAGTGGCTTCCTTCGACCGCCATTCCCTTTGCCGGAAATCCCCGGTGGCGTTCCAGCTTATTTCGACCTCCATTCCTTCGCCGCCCACTGCCACTTCCTTCGACCGCGCACTAGCCTCGCATCTCACCACCGAACCCACTGGAAACGAAGGCCATTTATCTTCCCTTCCTCTTCTGCATCGACGACCACTGTCATCTTCCCTTCCTCTTCTGCGGTCGAAGGTAGCCACCGTCGATGCTCCTTTTGCAGGTGTTGCTGCCGAATGGAGCTGCTTGATCTTGAGGATGAGAGATTTGACTCGATCTTGCGGATGAGAGTTTGGCGGCCTGATAAGAAATTTAGTATTTAAGGGTTTTTTTTCTTTCTAATTTATATGTTGGTTTAGGGTTTTAAACGTATTGGGTTGGGTTTAAAAAATTGGGCTTTTTTAAAAACGAAAATTGGATTTTTTTCTAAAAAAAATAATTCTTTTTATATAAAATTTATTTTGCAAATTTAAAAAAAATATATCAAAAAAAATTACATTTAACATATTTTATTTTGCAAGTTTAAAAAAGATTATTAAAATACTCTTAAAGGGTCTAGTTACATGGACCCGAGTCCTAATAATTGGACCCCTGATTTCCTTATAAGACCCCCTGTAATTATGGTTGTTTAGTCAATTTTCAATGTCTGGGAAATTAAACTTTGACTTCGAAAATTTAATATTTTCATATTTTTTATGTTTTGAAAATTTAATATTTTTAATTTTTTTCTGTAAAAAATAAAAGTCTGTAATTTGTTAACATCAAAGTTTATTTTAAATAATCTAACAATCTTATTGTAACAAATCCAAACTCGATATTTACAAATTCAGTTTTGGTCTTCACAAATCTAATTTTGATCTTCACAGTTTACACCATTCACAGTTTACATCATTAATATCTACAAATTTCAAACATTGAAAACTGTATACTCTTAATTCCTGATTAATTTTCAACTAATCCAACAACAACACATCTAATATAAAATCAAAACACTATAAACAAACAACTACAACAGCTTCTCATATCAACAAAAGGTAAAATGAAAATTAATGTAAATATATTTTAACACCTCCACTGAACACCACCACCTTCGGTCCGACCACCGGTGTTCCAGCCGTCGATGAAGGTAAAAGAGAGAATAGAAAATGAAAGTGAGAGAGATGAATAGAAATCGTTTGTTGGTGGTGTTCTTCGACCGCCATTCCCTTTGCTGGAGATAAGGGGCGATGATAGCGGCTTCCTTCGACCGCCATTCCCTTTGCCGGAAATCCCCGGTGGCGTTCCAGCTTATTTCGACCTCCATTCCTTCGCCGCCCACTGCCACTTCCTTCGACCGCGCACTAGCCTCACATCTCACCACCGAACCCACTGGAAACAAAGACCATTTATCTTCCCTTCCTCTTCTGCATCGACGACCACTGTCATCTTCCCTTCCTCTTCTGCGGTCGAAGGTAGCCACCGACGATGCTCCCTTTGTAGGTGTTGCGGCCGGATGGAGCTTCTTGATCTTGAGGATGAGAGATTTGGCTCGATCTTGAGGATGAGAGTTTGGCGGCCTGATAAGAAATTTAGTATTTTAGGGTTTTTTTTTATTTTTTTTATTTTTATAATTTATATGTTGGTTTAGGGTTTTAAAAGTATTGGGTTGGGTTTAAAAAATTGGCTTTTTTAAAAACGAAAATCGGATTTTTTCTTAAAAAAAATAATTCTTTTTATATAAAATTTATTTTGCAAGTTTAAAAAAAATATATCAAAAAAAATTATATTTAACATATTTTATTTTGCAAGTTTAAAAAAGATTATTAAAATACTTTGACATAATTCATCATTATTTATTAAGTACTTAATAATTATAAATAAAAGACATAAAATTATTGTGTAATGATGATTATTAAAAGATAATTATTATTATATAATGATTTGTTTATTTGAGGAAAAAAGTAAGGTAATGATTAGGAGGGTCCTTTAAGACTATTAAAGGGTCTAGTTAGATGGACCCGGGTCCTACTAATTGGACCCCTCATTTCCTTATAAGACCCCATGTAATTATGGTTGTTTAGTCATTTTTCAATATCTGAGAAATTAAACTTTGACTTTGAAAATTTAATATTTTCATCTTTTTTATGTTTTGAAAATTTAATATTTTTAGTTTTTTTTTGTAAAAAATAAAAGTCTGTAATTTGTTAACATCAAAATTTATTTTAAATAATCTATCAATCTTATTATAACAAATCCAAACTCGATATTTACAAATTCAGTTTTGGTCTTCACAAATCTAATTTTGATCTTCACAGTTTACACCATTCATAGTTTACATCATTGATATCTACAAATTTCAAACATTGAAAACTGTATACTCTTAATTCCTGATTAATTTTCAACTAATCCAACAACAACACATCTAATATAAAATCAAAACACTATAAACAAACAACTACAACAGCTTCTCATATCAACAAAAGGTAAAATGAAAATTAATGTAAATATATTTTAACACCTCCACTGAACACCACCACCTCCGGTCCGACCACCGGTGTTCCGGCCGTCGATGAAGGTAAAAGAGAGAATAGAAAATGAAAGTGAGAGAGAGGAATAGAAATCGTTTGTTGGTGGTGTTCTTCGACCGCCATTCCCTTTGCTGGAGATGAGGGGCGATGATAGTGGCTTCCTTCGACCGCCATTCCCTTTGCCGGAAATCCTCGGTGGCGTTCCAGCTTATTTCGACCTCCATTCCTTCGCCGCCCACTGCCACTTCCTTCGACCGCGCACTAGCCTCGCATCTCACCACCGAACCCACTGGAAACGAAGGCCATTTATCTTCCCTTCCTCTTCTGCATCGACGACCACTGTCATCTTCCCTTCCTCTTCTGCGGTCGAAGGTAGCCACCGTCGATGCTCCTTTTGCAGGTGTTGCTGCCGAATGGAGCTGCTTGATCTTGAGGATGAGAGATTTGACTCGATCTTGCGGATGAGAGTTTGGCGGCCTGATAAGAAATTTAGTATTTAAGGGTTTTTTTTTTCTTTCTAATTTATATGTTGGTTTAGGGTTTTAAACGTATTGGGTTGGGTTTAAAAAATTGGGCTTTTTTAAAAACGAAAATTGGATTTTTTTCTAAAAAAAAATAATTCTTTTTATATAAAATTTATTTTGCAAATTTAAAAAAAATATATCAAAAAAAATTACATTTAACATATTTTATTTTGCAAGTTTAAAAAAGATTATTAAAATACTCTTAAAGGGTCTAGTTACATGGACCCGAGTCCTAATAATTGGACCCCTGATTTCCTTATAAGACCCCCTGTAATTATGGTTGTTTAGTCAATTTTCAATGTCTGGGAAATTAAACTTTGACTTCGAAAATTTAATATTTTCATATTTTTTATGTTTTGAAAATTTAATATTTTTAATTTTTTTTCTGTAAAAAATAAAAGTCTGTAATTTGTTAACATCAAAGTTTATTTTAAATAATCTAACAATCTTATTATAACAAATCCAAACTCGATATTTACAAATTCAGTTTTGGTCTTCACAAATCTAATTTTGATCTTCATAGTTTACACCATTCACAGTTTACATCATTAATACAAATTTCAAACATTGAAAACTGTATACTCTTAATTCCTGATTAATTTTCAACTAATCCAACAACAACACATCTAATATAAAATCAAAACACTATAAACAAACAACTACAACAGCTTCTCATATCAACAAAAGGTAAAATGAAAATTAATGTAAATATATTTTAACACCTCCACTGAACACCACCACCTTCGGTCCGACCACCGGTGTTCCAGCCGTCGATGAAGGTAAAAGAGAGAATAGAAAATGAAAGTGAGAGAGATGAATAGAAATCGTTTGTTGGTGGTGTTCTTCGACCGCCATTCCCTTTGCTGGAGATAAGGGGCGATGATAGCGGCTTCCTTCGACCGCCATTCCCTTTGCCGGAAATCCCCGGTGGCGTTCCAGCTTATTTCGACCTCCATTCCTTCGCCGCCCACTGCCACTTCCTTCGACCGCGCACTAGCCTCACATCTCACCACCGAACCCACTGGAAACAAAGACCATTTATCTTCCCTTCCTCTTCTGCATCGACGACCACTGTCATCTTCCCTTCCTCTTCTGCGGTCGAAGGTAGCCACCGACGATGCTCCCTTTGTAGGTGTTGCGGCCGGATGGAGCTTCTTGATCTTGAGGATGAGAGATTTGGCTCGATCTTGAGGATGAGAGTTTGGCGGCCTGATAAGAAATTTAGTATTTTAGGGTTTTTTTTTTATTTTTTTTATTTTTATAATTTATATGTTGGTTTAGGGTTTTAAAAGTATTGGGTTGGGTTTAAAAAATTGGCTTTTTTAAAAACGAAAATCGGATTTTTTTTCTTAAAAAAAATAATTCTTTTTATATAAAATTTATTTTGCAAGTTTAAAAAAAATATATCAAAAAAAATTATATTTAACATATTTTATTTTGCAAGTTTAAAAAAGATTATTAAAATACTTTGACATAATTCATCATTATTTATTAAGTACTTAATAATTATAAATAAAAGACATAAAATTATTGTGTAATGATGATTATTAAAAGATAATTATTAGTATAATGATTTGTTTATTTGAGGAAAAAAGTAAGGTAATGATTAGGAGGGTCCTTTAAGACTATTAAAGGGTCTAGTTAGATGGACCCGGGTCCTACTAATTGGACCCCTCATTTCCTTATAAGACCCCATGTAATTATGGTTGTTTAGTCATTTTTCAATATCTGAGAAATTAAACTTTGACTTTGAAAATTTAATATTTTCATATTTTTTATGTTTTGAAAATTTAATATTTTTAGTTTTTTTTTGTAAAAAATAAAAGTCTGTAATTTGTTAACATCAAAGTTTATTTTAAATAATCTATCAATCTTATTATAACAAATCCAAACTCGATATTTACAAATTCAGTTTTGGTCTTCACAAATCTAATTTTGATCTTCACAGTTTACACCATTCACAGTTTACATCATTGATATCTACAAATTTCAAACATTGAAAACTGTATACTCTTAATTCCTGATTAATTTTCAACTAATCCAACAACAACACATCTAATATAAAATCAAAACACTATAAACAAACAACTACAACATCTTCTCATATCAACAAAAGGTAAAATGAAAATTAATGTAAATATATTTTAACACCTCCACTGAACACCACCACCTCCGGTCCGACCACCGGTGTTCCGGCCGTCGATGAAGGTAAAAGAGAGAATAGAAAATGAAAGTGAGAGAGAGGAATAGAAATCGTTTGTTGGTGGTGTTCTTCGACCGCCATTCCCTTTGCTGGAGATGAGGGGCGATGATAGTGGCTTCCTTCGACCGCCATTCCCTTTGCCGGAAATCCCCGGTGGCGTTCCAGCTTATTTCGACCTCCATTCCTTCGCCGCCCACTGCCACTTCCTTCGACCGCGCACTAGCCTCGCATCTCACCACCGAACCCACTGGAAACGAAGGCCATTTATCTTCCCTTCCTCTTCTGCATCGACGACCACTGTCATCTTCCCTTCCTCTTCTGCGGTCGAAGGTAGCCACCGTCGATGCTCCTTTTGCAGGTGTTGCTGCCGAATGGAGCTGCTTGATCTTGAGGATGAGAGATTTGACTCGATCTTGCGGATGAGAGTTTGGCGGCCTGATAAGAAATTTAGTATTTAAGGGTTTTTTTTCTTTCTAATTTATATGTTGGTTTAGGGTTTTAAACGTATTGGGTTGGGTTTAAAAAATTGGGCTTTTTTAAAAACGAAAATTGGATTTTTTTCTAAAAAAAAATAATTCTTTTTATATAAAATTTATTTTGCAAATTTAAAAAAAATATATCAAAAAAAATTACATTTAACATATTTTATTTTGCAAGTTTAAAAAAGATTATTAAAATACTCTTAAAGGGTCTAGTTACATGGACCCGAGTCCTAATAATTGGACCCCTGATTTCCTTATAAGACCCCCTGTAATTATGGTTGTTTAGTCAATTTTCAATGTCTGGGAAATTAAACTTTGACTTCGAAAATTTAATATTTTCATATTTTTTATGTTTTGAAAATTTAATATTTTTAATTTTTTTCTGTAAAAAATAAAAGTCTGTAATTTGTTAACATCAAAGTTTATTTTAAATAATCTAACAATCTTATTGTAACAAATCCAAACTCGATATTTACAAATTCAGTTTTGGTCTTCACAAATCTAATTTTGATCTTCACAGTTTACACCATTCACAGTTTACATCATTAATATCTACAAATTTCAAACATTGAAAACTGTATACTCTTAATTCCTGATTAATTTTCAACTAATCCAACAACAACACATCTAATATAAAATCAAAACACTATAAACAAACAACTACAACAGCTTCTCATATCAACAAAAGGTAAAATGAAAATTAATGTAAATATATTTTAACACCTCCACTGAACACCACCACCTCCGGTCCGACCACCGGTGTTCCGGCCGTCGATGAAGGTAAAAGAGAGAATAGAAAATGAAAGTGAGAGAGATGAATAGAAATCGTTTGTTGGTGGTGTTCTTCGACCGCCATTCCCTTTGCTGGAGATAAGGGGCGATGATAGCGGCTTCCTTCGACCGCCATTCCCTTTGCCGGAAATCCCCGGTGGCGTTCCAGCTTATTTCGACCTCCATTCCTTCGCCGCCCACTGCCACTTCCTTCGACCGCGCACTAGCCTCACATCTCACCACCGAACCCACTGGAAACAAAGACCATTTATCTTCCCTTCCTCTTCTGCATCGACGACCACTGTCATCTTCCCTTCCTCTTCTGCGGTCGAAGGTAGCCACCGACGATGCTCCCTTTGTAGGTGTTGCGGCCGGATGGAGCTTCTTGATCTTGAGGATGAGAGATTTGGCTCGATCTTGAGGATGAGAGTTTGGCGGCCTGATAAGAAATTTAGTATTTTAGGGTTTTTTTTTTTATTTTTTTTATTTTTATAATTTATATGTTGGTTTAGGGTTTTAAAAGTATTGGGTTGGGTTTAAAAAATTGGCTTTTTTAAAAACGAAAATCGGATTTTTTTTCTTAAAAAAAATAATTCTTTTTATATAAAATTTATTTTGCAAGTTTAAAAAAAATATATCAAAAAAAATTATATTTAACATATTTTATTTTGCAAGTTTAAAAAAGATTATTAAAATACTTTGACATAATTCATCATTATTTATTAAGTACTTAATAATTATAAATAAAAGACATAAAATTATTGTGTAATGATGATTATTAAAAGATAATTATTAGTATAATGATTTGTTTATTTGAGGAAAAAAGTAAGGTAATGATTAGGAGGGTCCTTTAAGACTATTAAAGGGTCTAGTTAGATGGACCCGGGTCCTACTAATTGGACCCCTCATTTCCTTATAAGACCCCATGTAATTATGGTTGTTTAGTCATTTTTCAATATCTGAGAAATTAAACTTTGACTTTGAAAATTTAATATTTTCATATTTTTTATGTTTTGAAAATTTAATATTTTTAGTTTTTTTTTGTAAAAAATAAAAGTCTGTAATTTGTTAACATCAAAGTTTATTTTAAATAATCTATCAATCTTATTATAACAAATCCAAACTCGATATTTACAAATTCAGTTTTGGTCTTCACAAATCTAATTTTGATCTTCACAGTTTACACCATTCACAGTTTACATCATTGATATCTACAAATTTCAAACATTGAAAACTGTATACTCTTAATTCCTGATTAATTTTCAACTAATCCAACAACAACACATCTAATATAAAATCAAAACACTATAAACAAACAACTACAACATCTTCTCATATCAACAAAAGGTAAAATGAAAATTAATGTAAATATATTTTAACACCTCCACTGAACACCACCACCTCCGGTCCGACCACCGGTGTTCCGGCCGTCGATGAAGGTAAAAGAGAGAATAGAAAATGAAAGTGAGAGAGAGGAATAGAAATCGTTTGTTGGTGGTGTTCTTCGACCGCCATTCCCTTTGCTAGAGATGAGGGGCGATGATAGTGGCTTCCTTCGACCGCCATTCCCTTTGCCGGAAATCCCCGGTGGCGTTCCAGCTTATTTCGACCTCCATTCCTTCGCCGCCCACTGCCACTTCCTTCGACCGCGCACTAGCCTCGCATCTCACCACCGAACCCACTGGAAACGAAGGCCATTTATCTTCCCTTCCTCTTCTGCATCGACGACCACTGTCATCTTCCCTTCCTCTTCTGCGGTCGAAGGTAGCCACCGTCGATGCTCCTTTTGCAGGTGTTGCTGCCGAATGGAGCTGCTTGATCTTGAGGATGAGAGATTTGACTCGATCTTGCGGATGAGAGTTTGGCGGCCTGATAAGAAATTTAGTATTTAAGGGTTTTTTTTCTTTCTAATTTATATGTTGGTTTAGGGTTTTAAACGTATTGGGTTGGGTTTAAAAAATTGGGCTTTTTTAAAAACGAAAATTGGATTTTTTTCTAAAAAAAAATAATTCTTTTTATATAAAATTTATTTTGCAAATTTAAAAAAAATATATCAAAAAAAATTACATTTAACATATTTTATTTTGCAAGTTTAAAAAAGATTATTAAAATACTCTTAAAGGGTCTAGTTACATGGACCCGAGTCCTAATAATTGGACCCCTGATTTCCTTATAAGACCCCCTGTAATTATGGTTGTTTAGTCAATTTTCAATGTCTGGGAAATTAAACTTTGACTTCGAAAATTTAATATTTTCATATTTTTTATGTTTTGAAAATTTAATATTTTTAATTTTTTTCTGTAAAAAATAAAAGTCTGTAATTTGTTAACATCAAAGTTTATTTTAAATAATCTAACAATCTTATTGTAACAAATCCAAACTCGATATTTACAAATTCAGTTTTGGTCTTCACAAATCTAATTTTGATCTTCACAGTTTACACCATTCACAGTTTACATCATTAATATCTACAAATTTCAAACATTGAAAACTGTATACTCTTAATTCCTGATTAATTTTCAACTAATCCAACAACAACACATCTAATATAAAATCAAAACACTATAAACAAACAACTACAACAGCTTCTCATATCAACAAAAGGTAAAATGAAAATTAATGTAAATATATTTTAACACCTCCACTGAACACCACCACCTTCGGTCCGACCACCGGTGTTCCAGCCGTCGATGAAGGTAAAAGAGAGAATAGAAAATGAAAGTGAGAGAGATGAATAGAAATCGTTTGTTGGTGGTGTTCTTCGACCGCCATTCCCTTTGCTGGAGATAAGGGGCGATGATAGCGGCTTCCTTCGACCGCCATTCCCTTTGCCGGAAATCCCCGGTGGCGTTCCAGCTTATTTCGACCTCCATTCCTTCGCCGCCCACTGCCACTTCCTTCGACCGCGCACTAGCCTCACATCTCACCACCGAACCCACTGGAAACAAAGACCATTTATCTTCCCTTCCTCTTCTGCATCGACGACCACTGTCATCTTCCCTTCCTCTTCTGCGGTCGAAGGTAGCCACCGACGATGCTCCCTTTGTAGGTGTTGCGGCCGGATGGAGCTTCTTGATCTTGAGGATGAGAGATTTGGCTCGATCTTGAGGATGAGAGTTTGGCGGCCTGATAAGAAATTTAGTATTTTAGGGTTTTTTTTTATTTTTTTTATTTTTATAATTTATATATTGGTTTAGGGTTTTAAAAGTATTGGGTTGGGTTTAAAAAATTGGCTTTTTTAAAAACGAAAATCGGATTTTTTCTTAAAAAAAATAATGCTTTTTATATAAAATTTATTTTGCAAGTTTAAAAAAAATATATCAAAAAAAATTATATTTAACATATTTTATTTTGCAAGTTTAAAAAAGATTATTAAAATACTTTGACATAATTCATCATTATTTATTAAGTACTTAATAATTATAAATAAAAGACATAAAATTATTGTGTAATGATGATTATTAAAAGATAATTATTATTATATAATGATTTGTTTATTTGAGGAAAAAAGTAAGGTAATGATTAGGAGGGTCCTTTAAGACTATTAAAGGGTCTAGTTAGATGGACCCGGGTCCTACTAATTGGACCCCTCATTTCCTTATAAGACCCCATGTAATTATGGTTGTTTAGTCATTTTTCAATATCTGAGAAATTAAACTTTGACTTTGAAAATTTAATATTTTCATCTTTTTTATGTTTTGAAAATTTAATATTTTTAGTTTTTTTTTGTAAAAAATAAAAGTCTGTAATTTGTTAACATCAAAGTTTATTTTAAATAATCTATCAATCTTATTATAACAAATCCAAACTCGATATTTACAAATTCAGTTTTGGTCTTCACAAATCTAATTTTGATCTTCACAGTTTACACCATTCATAGTTTACATCATTGATATCTACAAATTTCAAACATTGAAAACTGTATACTCTTAATTCCTGATTAATTTTCAACTAATCCAACAACAACACATCTAATATAAAATCAAAACACTATAAACAAACAACTACAACAGCTTCTCATATCAACAAAAGGTAAAATGAAAATTAATGTAAATATATTTTAACACCTCCACTGAACACCACCACCTCCGGTCCGACCACCGGTGTTCCGGCCGTCGATGAAGGTAAAAGAGAGAATAGAAAATGAAAGTGAGAGAGAGGAATAGAAATCGTTTGTTGGTGGTGTTCTTCGACCGCCATTCCCTTTGCTGGAGATGAGGGGCGATGATAGTGGCTTCCTTCGACCGCCATTCCCTTTGCCGGAAATCCTCGGTGGCGTTCCAGCTTATTTCGACCTCCATTCCTTCGCCGCCCACTGCCACTTCCTTCGACCGCGCACTAGCCTCGCATCTCACCACCGAACCCACTGGAAACGAAGGCCATTTATCTTCCCTTCCTCTTCTGCATCGACGACCACTGTCATCTTCCCTTCCTCTTCTGCGGTCGAAGGTAGCCACCGTCGATGCTCCTTTTGCAGGTGTTGCTGCCGAATGGAGCTGCTTGATCTTGAGGATGAGAGATTTGACTCGATCTTGCGGATGAGAGTTTGGCGGCCTGATAAGAAATTTAGTATTTAAGGGTTTTTTTTCTTTCTAATTTATATGTTGGTTTAGGGTTTTAAACGTATTGGGTTGGGTTTAAAAAATTGGGCTTTTTTAAAAACGAAAATTGGATTTTTTTCTAAAAAAAAATAATTCTTTTTATATAAAATTTATTTTGCAAATTTAAAAAAAAAATATATCAAAAAAAATTACATTTAACATATTTTATTTTGCAAGTTTAAAAAAGATTATTAAAATACTCTTAAAGGGTCTAGTTACATGGACCCGAGTCCTAATAATTGGACCCCTGATTTCCTTATAAGACCCCCTGTAATTATGGTTGTTTAGTCAATTTTCAATGTCTGGGAAATTAAACTTTGACTTCGAAAATTTAATATTTTCATATTTTTTATGTTTTGAAAATTTAATATTTTTAATTTTTTTCTGTAAAAAATAAAAGTCTGTAATTTGTTAACATCAAAGTTTATTTTAAATAATCTAACAATCTTATTGTAACAAATCCAAACTCGATATTTACAAATTCAGTTTTGGTCTTCACAAATCTAATTTTGATCTTCACAGTTTACACCATTCACAGTTTACATCATTAATATCTACAAATTTCAAACATTGAAAACTGTATACTCTTAATTCCTGATTAATTTTCAACTAATCCAACAACAACACATCTAATATAAAATCAAAACACTATAAACAAACAACTACAACAGCTTCTCATATCAACAAAAGGTAAAATGAAAATTAATGTAAATATATTTTAACACCTCCACTGAACACCACCACCTTCGGTCCGACCACCGGTGTTCCAGCCGTCGATGAAGGTAAAAGAGAGAATAGAAAATGAAAGTGAGAGAGATGAATAGAAATCGTTTGTTGGTGGTGTTCTTCGACCGCCATTCCCTTTGCTGGAGATAAGGGGCGATGATAGCGGCTTCCTTCGACCGCCATTCCCTTTGCCGGAAATCCCCGGTGGCGTTCCAGCTTATTTCGACCTCCATTCCTTCGCCGCCCACTGCCACTTCCTTCGACCGCGCACTAGCCTCACATCTCACCACCGAACCCACTGGAAACAAAGACCATTTATCTTCCCTTCCTCTTCTGCATCGACGACCACTGTCATCTTCCCTTCCTCTTCTGCGGTCGAAGGTAGCCACCGACGATGCTCCCTTTGTAGGTGTTGCGGCCGGATGGAGCTTCTTGATCTTGAGGATGAGAGATTTGGCTCGATCTTGAGGATGAGAGTTTGGCGGCCTGATAAGAAATTTAGTATTTTAGGGTTTTTTTTTTATTTTTTTTATTTTTATAATTTATATGTTGGTTTAGGGTTTTAAAAGTATTGGGTTGGGTTTAAAAAATTGGCTTTTTTAAAAACGAAAATCGGATTTTTTTCTTAAAAAAAATAATTCTTTTTATATAAAATTTATTTTGCAAGTTTAAAAAAAATATATCAAAAAAAATTATATTTAACATATTTTATTTTGCAAGTTTAAAAAAGATTATTAAAATACTTTGACATAATTCATCATTATTTATTAAGTACTTAATAATTATAAATAAAAGACATAAAATTATTGTGTAATGATGATTATTAAAAGATAATTATTAGTATAATGATTTGTTTATTTGAGGAAAAAAGTAAGGTAATGATTAGGAGGGTCCTTTAAGACTATTAAAGGGTCTAGTTAGATGGACCCGGGTCCTACTAATTGGACCCCTCATTTCCTTATAAGACCCCATTTAATTATGGTTGTTTAGTCATTTTTCAATATCTGAGAAATTAAACTTTGACTTTGAAAATTTAATATTTTCATCTTTTTTATGTTTTGAAAATTTAATATTTTTAGTTTTTTTTTGTAAAAAATAAAAGTCTGTAATTTGTTAACATCAAAGTTTATTTTAAATAATCTATCAATCTTATTATAACAAATCCAAACTCGATATTTACAAATTCAGTTTTGGTCTTCACAAATCTAATTTTGATCTTCACAGTTTACACCATTCACAGTTTACATCATTGATATCTACAAATTTCAAACATTGAAAACTGTATACTCTTAATTCCTGATTAATTTTCAACTAATCCAACAACAACACATCTAATATAAAATCAAAACACTATAAACAAACAACTACAACAGCTTCTCATATCAACAAAAGGTAAAATGAAAATTAATGTAAATATATTTTAACACCTACACTTAACACCACCACCTCCGGTCCGACCACCGGTGTTCCGGCCGTCGATGAAGGTAAAAGAGAGAATAGAAAATGAAAGTGAGAGAGAGGAATAGAAATCGTTTGTTGGTGGTGTTCTTCGACCGCCATTCCCTTTGCTGGAGATGAAAGGCGATGATAGTGGCTTCCTTCGACCGCCATTCCCTTTGCCGGAAATCCCCGGTGGCGTTCCAGCTTATTTCGACCTCCATTCCTTCGCCGCCCACTGCCACTTCCTTCGACCGCGCACTAGCCTCGCATCTCACCACCGAACCCACTGGAAACGAAGGCCATTTATCTTCCCTTCCTCTTCTGCATCGACGACCACTGTCATCTTCCCTTCCTCTTCTGCGGTCGAAGGTAGCCACCGTCGATGCTCCTTTTGCAGGTGTTGCTGCCGAATGGAGCTGCTTGATCTTGAGGATGAGAGATTTGACTCGATCTTGCGGATGAGAGTTTGGCGGCCTGATAAGAAATTTAGTATTTAAGGGTTTTTTTTTTCTTTCTAATTTATATGTTGGTTTAGGGTTTTAAACGTATTGGGTTGGGTTTAAAAAATTGGGCTTTTTTAAAAACGAAAATTGGATTTTTTTCTAAAAAAAAATAATTCTTTTTATATAAAATTTATTTTGCAAATTTAAAAAAAATATATCAAAAAAAATTACATTTAACATATTTTATTTTGCAAGTTTAAAAAAGATTATTAAAATACTCTTAAAGGGTCTAGTTACATGGACCCGAGTCCTAATAATTGGACCCCTGATTTCCTTATAAGATCCCCTGTAATTATGGTTGTTTAGTCAATTTTCAATGTCTGGGAAATTAAACTTTGACTTCGAAAATTTAATATTTTCATATTTTTTATGTTTTGAAAATTTAATATTTTTAATTTTTTTCTGTAAAAAATAAAAGTCTGTAATTTGTTAACATCAAAGTTTATTTTAAATAATCTAACAATCTTATTATAACAAATCCAAACTCGATATTTACAAATTCAGTTTTGGTCTTCACAAATCTAATTTTGATCTTCACAGTTTACACCATTCACAGTTTACATCATTAATATCTACAAATTTCAAACATTGAAAACTGTATACTCTTAATTCCTGATTAATTTTCAACTAATCCAACAACAACACATCTAATATAAAATCAAAACACTATAAACAAACAACTACAACAGCTTCTCATATCAACAAAAGGTAAAATGAAAATTAATGTAAATATATTTTAACACCTCCACTGAACACCACCACCTTCGGTCCGACCACCGGTGTTCCAGCCGTCGATGAAGGTAAAAGAGAGAATAGAAAATGAAAGTGAGAGAGATGAATAGAAATCGTTTGTTGGTGGTGTTCTTCGACCGCCATTCCCTTTGCTGGAGATAAGGGGCGATGATAGCGGCTTCCTTCGACCGCCATTCCCTTTGCCGGAAATCCCCGGTGGCGTTCCAGCTTATTTCGACCTCCATTCCTTCGCCGCCCACTGCCACTTCCTTCGACCGCGCACTAGCCTCACATCTCACCACCGAACCCACTGGAAACAAAGACCATTTATCTTCCCTTCCTCTTCTGCATCGACGACCACTGTCATCTTCCCTTCCTCTTCTGCGGTCGAAGGTAGCCACCGACGATGCTCCCTTTGTAGGTGTTGCGGCCGGATGGAGCTTCTTGATCTTGAGGATGAGAGATTTGGCTCGATCTTGAGGATGAGAGTTTGGCGGCCTGATAAGAAATTTAGTATTTTAGGGTTTTTTTTTTATTTTTTTTATTTTTATAATTTATATGTTGGTTTAGGGTTTTAAAAGTATTGGGTTGGGTTTAAAAAATTGGCTTTTTTAAAAACGAAAATCGGATTTTTTTCTTAAAAAAAAAATTCTTTTTATATAAAATTTATTTTGCAAGTTTAAAAAAAATATATCAAAAAAAATTATATTTAACATATTTTATTTTGCAAGTTTAAAAAAGATTATTAAAATACTTTGACATAATTCATCATTATTTATTAAGTACTTAATAATTATAAATAAAAGACATAAAATTATTGTGTAATGATGATTATTAAAAGATAATTATTAGTATAATGATTTGTTTAATTGAGGAAAAAAGTAAGGTAATGATTAGGAGGGTCCTTTAAGACTATTAAAGGGTCTAGTTAGATGAACCCGGGTCCTACTAATTGGACCCCTCATTTCCTTATAAGACCCCATGTAATTATGGTTGTTTAGTCATTTTTCAATATCTGAGAAATTAAACTTTGACTTTGAAAATTTAATATTTTCATCTTTTTTATGTTTTGAAAATTTAATATTTTTAGTGTAAAAAATAAAAGTCTGTAATTTGTTAACATCAAAGTTTATTTTAAATAATCTATCAATCTTATTATAACAAATCCAAACTCGATATTTACAAATTCAGTTTTGGTCTTCACAAATCTAATTTTGATCTTCACAGTTTACACCATTCACAGTTTACATCATTGATATCTACAAATTTCAAACATTGAAAACTGTATACTCTTAATTCCTGATTAATTTTCAACTAATCCAACAACAACACATCTAATATAAAATCAAAACACTATAAACAAACAACTACAACAGCTTCTCATATCAACAAAAGGTAAAATGAAAATTAATGTAAATATATTTTAACACCTCCACTGAACACCACCACCTCCGGTCCGACCACCGGTGTTCCGGCCGTCGATGAAGGTAAAAGAGAGAATAGAAAATGAAAGTGAGAGAGAGGAATAGAAATCGTTTGTTGGTGGTGTTCTTCGACCGCCATTCCCTTTGCTGGAGATGAGGGGCGATGATAGTGGCTTCCTTCGACCGCCATTCCCTTTGCCGGAAATCCCCGGTGGCGTTCCAGCTTATTTCGACCTCCATTCCTTCGCCGCCCACTGCCACTTCCTTCGACCGCGCACTAGCCTCGCATCTCACCACCGAACCCACTGGAAACGAAGGCCATTTATCTTCCCTTCCTCTTCTGCATCGACGACCACTGTCATCTTCCCTTCCTCTTCTGCGGTCGAAGGTAGCCACCGTCGATGCTCCTTTTGCAGGTGTTGCTGCCGAATGGAGCTGCTTGATCTTGAGGATGAGAGATTTGACTCGATCTTGCGGATGAGAGTTTGGCGGCCTGATAAGAAATTTAGTATTTAAGGGTTTTTTTTTTCTTTCTAATTTATATGTTGGTTTAGGGTTTTAAACGTATTGGGTTGGGTTTAAAAAATTGGGCTTTTTTAAAAACGAAAATTGGATTTTTTTCTAAAAAAAAATAATTCTTTTTATATAAAATTTATTTTGCAAATTTAAAAAAAATATATCAAAAAAAATTACATTTAACATATTTTATTTTGCAAGTTTAAAAAAGATTATTAAAATACTCTTAAAGGGTCTAGTTACATGGACCCGAATCCTAATAATTGGACCCCTGATTTCCTTATAAGACCCCCTGTAATTATGGTTGTTTAGTCAATTTTCAATGTCTGGAAAATTAAACTTTGACTTCGAAAATTTAATATTTTCATATTTTTTATGTTTTGAAAATTTAATATTTTTAGTTTTTTTCTGTAAAAAATAAAAGTCTGTAATTTGTTAACATCAAAGTTTATTTTAAATAATCTAACAATCTTATTATAACAAATCCAAACTTGATATTTACAAATTCAGTTTTGGTCTTCACAAATCTAATTTTGATCTTCACAGTTTACACCATTCACAGTTTACATCATTGATATCTACAAATTTCAAACATTGAAAACTGTATACTCTTAATTCCTGATTAATTTTCAACTAATCCAACAACAACACATCTAATATAAAATCAAAACACTATAAACAAACAACTACAACAGCTTCTCATATCAACAAAAGGTAAAATGAAAATTAATGCAAATATATTTTAACACCTCCACTGAACACCACCACCTCTGGTCCGACCACCGGTGTTCCAGCTGTCGATGAAGGTAAAAGAGAGAATAGAAAATGAAAGTGAGAGAGAGGAATAGAAATCGTTTGTTGGTGGTGTTCTTCGACCGCCATTCCCTTTGCTGGAGATGAGGGGCGATGATAGTGGCTTCCTTCGACCGCCATTCCCTTTGCCGGAAATCCCCGGTGGCGTTCCAGCTTCTTTCGACCTCTATTCCATCGCCGCCCACTGCCACTGCCACTGCCACTTCCTTGGACCGCGCACTAGCCTCGCATCTCACCACCGAACCCACTGGAAACGAAGGCCATTTATCTTCCCTTCCTCTTCTGCATCGACGACCACTGTCATCTTCCCTTACTCTTCTGCGGTCGAAGGTAGCCACCGACGATGCTCCCTTTGCAGGTGTTGCGGCCGGATGGAGCTGCTTGATCTTGAGGATGAGAGATTTGGCTCGATCTTGAGGATGAGAGTTTGGCGGCCTGATAAGAAATTTAGTATTTTAGAGTTTTTATTTATTTATTTATTTATTTTTTAATTTATATGTTGGTTTAGGGTTTTAAAAGTATTGGGTTGGGTTTAAAAAATTGGGCTTTTTTAAAATCGAAAATTGGATTTTTTTTCTAAAAAAAATAATTCTTTTTTTATAAAATTTATTTTGCATGTTTAAAAAAATATATCAAAAAAAATTATATTTAACATATTTTATTTTGCAAATTTAAAAAAGATTATTAAAATACTTTGACATAATTCATCATTATTTATTAAGTACTTAAGAATTATAAATAAAAGACATAAAATTATTGTGTAATGATGATTATTAAAAGATAATTATTAGTATAATGATTTGTTTATTCTAGGAAAAAAAGTAAGGTAATGATTAGGAGAGTCCTTTAAGACTATTAAAGGGTCTAGTTAGATAGACCCGGGTCCTACTAATTCAACCCCTGATTTCCTTATAAGACCCCATGTAATTATAATTGTTTAGTCAATTTTCAATATCTGGGAAATTAAACTTTGACTTTGAAAATTTAATATTTTCATGTTTTTTATGTTTTGAAAATTTAATATTTTTAGTTTTTTTTCTATAAAAAATAAAAGTCTGTAATTTGTTAACATCAAAGATTATTTTAAATAATCTAACAATCTTATTATAACATATCCAAACTCGATATTTACAAATTCAGTTTTGGTCTTCACAAATCTAATTTTGATCTTCACAGTTTACACCATTCACAGTTTACATCATTGATATCTACAAATTTCAAATATTGAAAACTGTATACTCTTAATTCCTGATTAATTTTCAACTAATCCAACAACAACACATCTAATATAAAATCAAAACACTATAAACAAACAACTACAACAGCTTCTCATATCAACAAAAAGTACAATGAAAGTTAATGTAAATGTATTTTAACACCTCCAGTGAACACCACCACCTCCGGTCCAACCACCAGTGTTCCAGCCGTTGATGAAGGTGAGAGAGAGAACAGAAAATGAAAGTGAGAGAGAGGGAGAGAAATCGTTTGGTGGTGGTGTTCTTCAACCGCCATTCCCTTTGCCGGAGATGAGGGGCGATGATAGTGGCTTCCTTCGACCGCCATTCCCTTTTCCGGAAATCCCCGGTGGCGTTCTAGCTTCCTTCGAACTCCATTCCTTTGCCGCCCACTGCCACTGCCACTTCCTTCGACCGCGCACTAGCCTCACATCTCACCACCGAACCCACTGGAAACGAAGGCCATTTATCTTCCCTTCCTCTTCTGCATCGACGACCACTGCCATCTTCTGCCGTCGAAGGTAGCCACCGACGATGCTCCCTTTGCAGGTGTTGCGGCCGGATGAAGCTGCTTGATCTTGAGGATGAGAGATTTGGCGGCCTGATAAGAAATTTAGTATTTTTATTTATTTATTTATTTATTTTTAGATTATATGTTGGTTTAGGGTTTTAAAAGTATTGGGTTGGGTTTAAAAAATTGGGCTTTTTTAAAAACGAAAATTGGATTTTTTTCTAAAAAAAAAAATAATTATTTTTATATAAAATTTATTTTGCAAATTTAAAAAAAAATCTATCAAAAAAAATTATATTTAACATATTTTATTTTGCAAGTTTAAAAAAGATTATTAAAATACTCTTAAAGGGTCTAATTAGATGGACCCGGGTCCTACTAATTGGACCCCTGATTTCCTTATAAGACCCCCTGTAATTATGGTTGTTTAGTCAATTTTGAATATCTGGGAAATTAAACTTTAACACCTCCACTAAACACCACCACCTCCGGTCCGACCACCGGTGTTCCAGCCGTTGATGAAGGTGAGAGAGAGAACAGAAAATGAAAGTGAGAGAGAGGGAGAGAAATCGTTTGGTGGTGGTGTTCTTCAACCGCCATTCCCTTTGCCGGAGATGAGGGGCGATGATAGTGGCTTCCTTCGACCGCCATCCCCTTTGCCGGAAATCCGCGGTGGCGTTCTAGCTTCCTTCGAACTCCATTCCTTTGCCGCCCACTGCCACTGCCACTTCCTTCGACCGCGCACTAGCCTCACATCTCACCACCGAACCCACTGGAAACGAAGGCCATTTATCTTCCCTTCCTCTTCTACATCGACGACCACTGCCATCTTCCCTTCCTCTTCTGCGGTCGAAGGTAGCCACCGACGATGCTCCCTTTGCAGGTGTTGCGGCCGGATGGAGCTGCTTGATCTTGAGGATGAGAGATTTGGCTCGATCTTGAGGATGAGAGTTTGGCGGCCTGATAAGAAATTTAGTATTTTTTTTTTTTTTTTTTTTTTTTTTTTTTTTTTTTTTTTATAATTTAGATGTTGGTTTAGGGTTTTAAAAGTATTGGGTTGGGTTTAAAAAATTGGGCTTTTTTAAAAATGAAAATTGGATTTTTTTTCTAAAAAATATAATTCTATTTATATAAAATTTATTTTGCAAGTTTAAAAAACATATATAAAAAAAAATTATATTTAACATATTTTATTTTGCAAGTTTAAAAAAGATTATTAAAATACTTTGACATAATTCATCATTATTTATTAAATACTTAACAATTATAAATAAAAGACATAAAATTATTGTGTAATGATGATTATTAAAAGATAAATATTAGTATAATGATTTGTTTATTTGAGGAAAAAAGTAAGGTAATGATTAGGAGGGTCCTTTAAGACTATTAAAGGGTCTAGTTAGATGGACCCGGGTCCTACTAATTCGACCCCTGATTTCCTTATAAGACCCCATGTAATTATAATTGTTTAGTCAATTTTCAATATCTGGGAAATTAAACTTTGACTTTGAAAATTTAATATTTTCATCTTTTTTATGTTTTGAAAATTTAATATTTTTAGTTTTGTTTTTCTGTAAAAAATAAAAGTCTGTAATTTGTTAACATCAAAGTTTATTTTAAATAATCTAACAATTTTATTATAACAAATCCAAACTCGATATTTACAAATTCAGTTTTGGTCTTCAGAAATCTAATTTTGATCTTCACAGTTTACACCATTCACAGTTTACATCATTGATATCTACAAATTTCAAATATTGAAAACTATATACTCTTAATTCCTGATTAATTTTCAACTAATCCAACAACAACACATCTAATATAAAATCAAAACACTATAAACAAACAACTACAACAGCTTCTCATATCAACAAAAGGTAAAATGAAAATTAATGTAAATATATTTTAACACCTCCACTAAACACCACTACCTCCGGTCCGACCACCGGTGTTCCAGCCGTCGATGAAAGTGAGAGAGAGAAGAGAAAATAAAAGTGACAGAGAGGGAGAGAAATCGTTTGGTGGTGGTGTTCTTCAACCGCCATTCCCTTTGCCGGAGATGAGGGGCGATGATAGTGGCTTCCTTCGACCGCCATTCCCTTTGCCAGAAATCCCCGGTGGCGTTCTAGCTTCCTTCGAACTCCATTCCTTCGCCGCCCACTGCCACTACCACTTCCTTCGACCGCACACTAGCCTCGCATCTCACTACCAAACCCACTGGAAACGAAGGCCATTTATCTTCCCTTCCTCTTCCGCATCGACGACCACTGCCATCTTCTGCGGTCGAAGGTAGCCACCGACGATGCTCCCTTTGCAGGTGTTGCGGCCGGATGGAGCTGCTTGATCTTGAGGATGAGAGATTTGGCGGCCTGATAAGAAATTTAGTATTTTTATTTATTTATTTATTTATTTTTAGATTATATGTTGGTTTAGGGTTTTAAAAGTATTGGGTTGGGTTTAAAAAATTGGGCTTTTTTAAAAACGAAAATTGGATTTTTTTCTAAAAAAAAAAATAATTATTTTTATATAAAATTTATTTTGCAAATTTAAAAAAAAATCTATCAAAAAAAATTATATTTAACATATTTTATTTTGCAAGTTTAAAAAAGATTATTAAAATACTCTTAAAGGGTCTAGTTAGATGGACCCGGGTCCTACTAATTGGACCCCTGATTTCCTTATAAGACCCCCTGTAATTATGGTTGTTTAGTCAATTTTGAATATCTGGGAAATTAAACTTTAACACCTCCACTAAACACCACCACCTCCGGTCCGACCACCGGTGTTCCAGCCGTTGATGAAGGTGAGAGAGAGAACAGAAAATGAAAGTGAGAGAGAGGGAGAGAAATCGTTTGGTGGTGGTGTTCTTCAACCGCCATTCCCTTTGCCGGAGATGAGGGGCGATGATAGTGGCTTCCTTCGACCGCCATCCCCTTTGCCGGAAATCCGCGGTGGCGTTCTAGCTTCCTTCGAACTCCATTCCTTTGCCGCCCACTGCCACTGCCACTTCCTTCGACCGCGCACTAGCCTCGCATATCACCACCGAACCCACTGGAAACGAAGGCCATTTATCTTCCCTTCCTCTTCTGCATCGACGACCACTGCCATCTTCCCTTCCTCTTCTGCGGTCGAAGGTAGCCACCGACGATGCTCCCTTTGCAGGTGTTGCGGCCGGATGGAGCTGCTTGATCTTGAGGATGAGAGATTTGGCTCGATCTTGAGGATGAGAGTTTGGCGGCCTGATAAGAAATTTAGTATTTTAGGGTTTTTTTTTTTTTTTTTTTTAATTTATATGTTGGTTTAGGGTTTTAAAAGTATTGGGTTGGGTTTAAAAAATTGGGATTTTTGAAAAATGAAAATTGGATTTTTTTCTAAAAAAAAATAATTCTTTTTATATAAAATTTATTTTTCAAGTTTAAAAAACATATATCAAAAAAAATTATATTTAACATATATTATTTTGCAAGTTTAAAAAAGATTATTAAAATACTTTGACATAATTCATCATTATTTATTAAGTACTTAATAATTATAAATAAAAAACATAAAATTATTGTGTAATGATGATTATTAAAAAATAATTATTAGTATAATGATTTGTTTATTTGAGGAAAAAAAGTAAGGTAATGATTAGGAGGGTCCTGTAAGACTATTAAAGGGTCTAGTTAGATGGACCCGGGTCCTACTAATTCGACCCCTGATTTCCTTATAAGACCCCATGTAATTATAATTGTTTAGTCAATTTTCAATATCTGGGAAATTAAACTTTGACTTTGAAAATTTAATATTTTCATCTTTTTTATGTTTTGAAAATTTAATATTTTTAGTTTTTTTTTTCTGTAAAAAATAAAAGTCTGTAATTTGTTAACATCAAAGATTATTTTAAATAATCTAACAATCTTATTATAACATATCCAAACTCTATATTTACAAATTCAGTTTTGGTCTTCACAAATCTAATTTTGATCTTCACAGTTTACACCATTCACAGTTTACATCGTTGATATCTACAAATTTCAAATATTGAAACTGTATACTCTTAATTCCTGATTAATTTTCTACTAATCCAACAACAACACATCTAATATAAAATCAAAACACTATAAACAAACAACTACAACAGCTTCACATATCAACAAAAAGTAAAATGAAAATTAATGTAAATGTATTTTAACACCTCAACTGAACACCACCACCTCCGGTCCGACCACCGGTGTTCCAGCCGTGGATGAAGGTGAGAGAGAGACCAGAAAATGAAAGTGAGAGAGAGGGAGAGAAATCGTTTGGTGGTGGTGTTCTTCAACCGCCTTTCCCTTTGCCGGAGATGAGGGGCGATGATAGTGGCTTCCTTCGACCGCCATTCCCTTTGCCGGAAATCCCCGGTGGCGCTCTAGCTTCCTTCGAACTCCATTCCTTTGCCGCCCACTGCCACTGCCACTTCCTTCAACCGCGCACTAGCCTCGCATCTCACCACCGAACCCACTGGAAATGAAGGCCATTATCTTCCCTTCCTCTTCTGCATCGACGGCCACTGCCATCTTCCCTTCCTCTTCTGCGGTCGAAGGTAGCCACCGACGATGCTCCCTTTGCAGGTGTTGCGGCCGGATGGAGCTGCTTGATCTTGAGGATGAGAGATTTGGCTCGATTTTGAGGATGAGAGTTTGGCGGCCTGATAAGAAATCTAGTATTTTAGAGATTTTTTTTTTTTTTTTTTTTTTTTTTTTTAGTTTATATGTTGGTTTAGGGTTTTAAAAGTATTGTGTTGGGTTTAAAAAATTGGTCTTTTTTAAAAACGAAAACTGGATTTTTTTTCTAAAAAAAAATAATTCTTTTTATATAAAATTTATTTTTCAAGTTTAAAAGAAATATATCAAAAGAAATTATATTTAACATATTTTATTTTGCAAGTTTAAAAAAGATTATTAAAATACTTTGACATAATTCATCATTATTTATTTAGTACTTAACAATTATAAATAAAAGACATAAAATTATTGTGTAATGATGATTATTAAAAGATAATTATTAGTATAATGATTTGTTTATTTGAGGAAAAAAGTAAGGTAATGATTAGGAGGGTCGTTTAAGACTATTAAAGGGTCTAGTTAGATGGACCCGGGTCCTACTAATTCGACCCTTGATTTCCTTATAAGACCCCATGTAATTATAATTGTTTAGTCAATTTTCAATATCTGGGAAATTAAACTTTGACTTTGAAAATTTAATATTTTCATCTTTTTTATGTTTTGAAAATTTAATATTTTTAGTTGTTTTTTCTGTAAAAAATAAAATTCTGTAATTTGTTAACATCAAAGTTTATTTTAAATAATCTAACAATTTTATTATAACAAATCCAAATTCGATATTTACAAATTCAGTTTTGGTCTTCACAAATCTAATTTTGATCTTCACAGTTTACACCATTCACAGTTTACATCATTGATATCTACAAATTTCAAATATTGAAAACTGTATACTCTTAATTCCTGATTAATTTTCAACTAATCCAACAACAACACATCTAATATAAAATCAAAACACTATAAACAAACAACTACAACAGCTTCTCATATCAACAAAAGGTAAAATGAAAATTAATGTAAATATATTTTAACACCTCCACTGAACACCGCCACCTCCGGTCCGACCACCGGTGTTCCAGCCGTCGATGAAGGTGAGAGAGAGAAGAGAAAATAAAAGTGACAGAGAGGGAGAGAAATCGTTTGGTGGTGGTGTTCTTCAACCGCCATTCCCTTTGCCGGAGATGAGGGGCGATGATAGTGGCTTCCTTCGACCGCCATTCCCTTTGCCGGAAATCCCCGGTGGCGTTCCAGCTTCCTTCGAACTCCATTCCTTCGCCGCCCACTGCCACTGCCACTTCCTTCGACCGCACACTAGCCTCTCATCTCACCACCAAACCCACTGGAAACGAAGGCCATTTATCTTCGCTTCCTCTTCTGCATCGACGGCCACTGCCATCTTCCCTTCCTCTTCTGCGGTCGAAGGTAGCCACCTACGATGCTCCCTTTGCAGGTGTTGCGGCCGGATGGAGCTGCTTGATCTTAAGGATGCGAGATTTGGCGGCCTGATAAGAAATTTAGTATTTTTTATTTATTTTAATTTATATGTTGGTTTAGGGTTTTAAAAGTATTGGGTTGGGTTTAAAAAATTGGGCTTTTTTAAAAACGAAAATTGGATTTTTTTCTAAAAAAAAAATAATTATTTTTATATAAAATTTATTTTGCAAATTTAAAAAAAATCTATCAAAAAAAATTATATTTAACATATTTTATTTTGCAAGTTTAAAAAAGATTATTAAAATACTCTTAAAGGGTCTAGTTAGATGGACCCAGGTCCTACTAATTGGACCCCTGATTTCCTTATAAGACCCCCTGTAATTATGGTTGTTTAGTCAATTTTCAATATTTGGGAAATTAAACTTTAACACCTCCACTGAACACCACCACCTCCGGTCCGACCACCGGTGTTCCAGCCGTCGATGAAGGTGAGAGAGAGAAGAGAAAATAAAAGTGAGAGAGAGGGAGAGAAATCGTTTGGTGGTGGTGTTCTTCAACCGCCATTCCCTTTGCCGGAGATGAGGGGTGATGATAGTGGCTTCCTTCGACCGCCATTCCCTTTGCCGGAAATCCCCGGTGGCGTTCCAGCTTCCTTCGAACTCCATTCCTTCGCCGCCCACTGCCACTGCCACTTCCTTCGACCGCACACTAGCCTCCCATCTCACCACCGAACCCACTGGAAACGAAGGCCATTTATCTTCCCTTCCTCTTCTGCATCGACGACCACTGCCATCTTCCCTTCCACTTCTGCGGTCGAAGGTAGCCACCGACGATGCTCCCTTTGCAGGTGTTGCGGCCAGATGGAGCTGCTTGATCTTGAGGATGAGAGATTTGGCTCGATCTTGAGGATGAGAGATTTGGCGGCCTGATAAGAAATCTAGTATTTTAGAGATTTTTATTTTTTTTATTTTTTTTTATTTTTTTTTAAGTTTATATGGTTGTTTAGGGTTTTAAAAGTATTGTGTTGGGTTTAAAAAATTGGGCTTTTTTAAAAACGAAAATTGGATTTTTTTTAAAAAAAAAATAATTCTTTTTATAAAAAATTTATTTTTCAAGTTTAAAAGAAATATATCAAAAGAAATTATATTTAACATATTTTATTTTGCAAGTTTAAAAAAGATTATTAAAATACTTTGACATAATTCATCATTATTTATTAAGTACTTAATAATTATTAATAAAAGACATAAAATTATTGTGTAATGATGATTATTAAAAGATAATTATTAGTATAATGATTTGTTTATTTGAGGAAAAAAGTAAGGTAATGATTAGGAGGGACCTTTAAAACTATTAAAGGGTCTAGTTAGATGGACCCGTGTCCTACTAATTGGACCCTGATTTCCTTATAAGACCCCATATAATTATAGTTGTTTAGTCAATTTTCAATATCTGGGAAATTAAACTTTGACTTTGAAAATTTAATATTTTCATCTTTTTTATGTTTTGAAAGTTTAATATTTTTAGTTTTTTTTTCTGTAAAAAATAAAAGTCTGTAATTTGTTAACATCACAGTTTATTTTAAATAATCTAACAATCTTATTATAACAAATCCAAACTCAATATTTACAAATTCAGTTTTGGTCTTCACAAATCTAATTTTGATATTCACAGTTTACACCATTCACAGTTTACATCATTGATATCTATAAATTTCAAACATTGAAAACTGTATACTCTTAATTCCTGATTAATTTTCAACTAATCCAACAACAACACATCTAATATAAAATCAAAACACTATAAACAAACAACTACAACAGCTTCTCATATACATAAAAAGTAAAATGAAAATTAATGTAAATGTATTTTAACACCTCCACTGAACACCACCACCTCCGGTCCGACCACCAGTGTTCCAGCCGTCGAAGAAGGTGAGAGAGAGAACAGAAAATGAAAGTGAGAGAGAGGGAGAGAAATCGTTTGGTGGTGGTGTTCTTCAACCGCCATTCCCTTTGCCGGAGATGAGGGGCGATGATAGTGGCTTCCTTCGACCGCCATTCCCTTTGCCGGAAATCCCTGGTGGCGTTCCAGCTTCCTTCGAACTCCATTCCTTCGCCGCCCACTGCCAACGCCACTTCCTTCGACCGCGCACTAGCCTCGCATCTTACCACCGAACCCACTGGAAACGACGACCATTTATCTTCCCTTCCTCTTCTGCATCGACGACCACTGCCATCTTCCTTTCCTCTTCTGCGGTCGAAGGTAGCCACCGTCGATGCTCCCTTTGCAGGTGTTGCGGCCGGATGGAGCTGCTTGATCTTGAGGATGAGAGATTTGGCGGCCTGATAAGAAATTTAGTATTTTAGGTTTTTTTTTTTTTAGTTTATATGTTGGTTTAGGGTTTTAAAAGTATTGGGTTGGGTTTAAAAAATTGGGCTTTTTTAAAATCGAAAATTGGATTTTTTTCTAAAAAAAAATAATTCTTTTTATATAAATTATATTTTGCAAGTTTAAAAAACATATATCAAAAAAAATTATATTTAACATATTTTATTTTGCAAGTTTAAAAAAGATTATTAAAATACTTTGACATAATTCATCATTATTTATTAAGTACTTAATAATTATAAATAAAAGACATAAAATTATTGTGTAATGTTGATTATTAAAAGATAATTATTAGTATAATGATTTGTTTATTTGAGGAAAAAAGTAAGGTAATGATTAGGAGGGTCCTTTAAGACTATTAAAGGGTCTAGTTCGATGGACCCGGGTCCTACTAATTGGACCCTTGATTTCCTTATAAGACCCCATGTAATTATGGTTGTTTAGTCAATTTTCAATATCTGGGAAATTAAACTTTGACTTTGAAAATTTAATATTTTCATGTTTTTTATGTTTTGAAAATTTAATATTTTTAGTTTTTTTTTCTGTAAAAAATAAAAGTCTGGAATTTGTTAACATCAAAGTTTATTTTAAATAATCTAACAATCTTATTGTAACAAATCCAAACTCGATATTTACAAATTCAGTTTTGGTCTTCACAAATCTAATTTTGATCTTCACAGTTTACACCATTCACAGTTTACATCATTGATATCTACAAATTTCAAATATTGAAAACTGTATACTCTTAATTCCTGATTAATTTTCAACTAATCCAACAACAACACATCTAATATAAAATCAAAACACTATAAACAAACAACTACAACAGCTTCTCATATCAACAAAAGGTAAAATGAAAATTAATGTAAATATATTTTAACACCTCCACTGAACACCGCCACCTCCGGTCCGACCACCGGTGTTCCAGCCGTCGATGAAGGTGAGAGAGAGAAGAGAAAATAAAAGTGACAGAGAGGGAGAGAAATCGTTTGGTGGTGGTGTTCTTCAACCGCCATTCCCTTTGCCGGAGATGAGGGGCGATGATAGTGGCTTCCTTCGACCGCCATTCCCTTTGCCGGAAATCCCCGGTGGCGTTCCAGCTTCCTTCGAACTCCATTCCTTCGCCGCCCACTGCCACTGCCACTTCCTTCGACCGCACACTAGCCTCTCATCTCACCACCAAACCCACTGGAAACGAAGGCCATTTATCTTCGCTTCCTCTTCTGCATCGACGGCCACTGCCATCTTCCCTTCCTCTTCTGCGGTCGAAGGTAGCCACCTACGATGCTCCCTTTGCAGGTGTTGCGGCCGGATGGAGCTGCTTGATCTTAAGGATGCGAGATTTGGCGGCCTGATAAGAAATTTAGTATTTTTTATTTATTTTAATTTATATGTTGGTTTAGGGTTTTAAAAGTATTGGGTTGGGTTTAAAAAATTGGGCTTTTTTAAAAACGAAAATTGGATTTTTTTCTAAAAAAAAAATAATTATTTTTATATAAAATTTATTTTGCAAATTTAAAAAAAATCTATCAAAAAAATTATATTTAACATATTTTATTTTGCAAGTTTAAAAAAGATTATTAAAATACTCTTAAAGGGTCTAGTTAGATGGACCCGGGTCCTACTAATTGGACCCCTGATTTCCTTATAAGACCCCCTGTAATTATGGTTGTTTAGTCAATTTTCAATATCTGGGAAATTAAACTTTAACACCTCCACTGAACACCACCACCTCCGGTCCGACCACCGGTGTTCCAGCCGTTGATGAAGGTGAGAGAGAGAACAGAAAATGAAAGTGAGAGAGAGGGAGAGAAATCGTTTGGTGGTGGTGTTCTTCAACCGCCATTCCCTTTGCCGGAGATGAGGGGCGATAATAGTGGCTTCCTTCGACCGCCATTCCCTTTGCCGGAAATCCCCGGTGGCGTTCCAGCTTCCTTCGAACTCCATTCCTTTGCCACCCACTGCCACTGCCACTTCCTTCGACCGCGCACTAGCCTCGCATCTCACCACCGAACCCACTGGAAACGAAGGCCATTTATCTTCCCTTCCTCTTCTGCATCGACGACCACTGCCATCTTCCCTTCCTCTTCTGCGGTCGAAGGTAGGCACCGACGATGCTCCCTTTGCAAGTGTTGCGGCCGGATGGATCTGCTTGATCTTGAGGATGAGAGATTTGGCTCGATCTTGAGGATGAGAGTTTGGCGGCCTGATAAGAAATTTAGTATTTTTTTTTAATTTATATGTTGGTTTAGGGTTTTAAAAGTATTGGGTTGGGTTTAAAAAATTGGGCTTTTTTAAAAACGAAAATTGGATTTTCTTCTAAAAAAAAATAATTCTTTTTATATAAAATTTATTTTGCAAGTTTAAAAAAAATATATCAAAAAAAATTATATTTAACATATTTTATTTTGCAAGTTTAAAAAAGATTATTAAAATACTTTAACATAATTCATCATTATTTATTAAGTACTTAATAATTATAAATAAAAGACATAAAATTATTGTGTAATGATGATTATTAAAAGATAATTATTAGTATAATGATTTGTTTATTTGAGGAAAAAAGTAAGGTAATGATTAGGAGGGTCCTTTAAGACTATTAAAGGGTCTAGTTAGATGGACTCGGGTCCTATTAATTGAACCCCTGATTTCCTTATATGACCCCCTGTAATTATGGTTGTTTAGTCAATTTTTCAATATCTGGGAAATTAAACTTTGATTTTTAAAATTTAATATTTTCATCTTTTTTATGTTATGAAAATTTAATATTTTTAGTTTTTTTTCTCTAAAAAATAAAAGTCTGTAATTTGTTAACATCAAAGTTTATTTTAAATAATCTAACAATCTTATTGTAACAAATCCAAACTCGATATTTACAAATTCAGTTTTGGTCTTCACAAATCTAATTTTGATCTTCACAGTTTACACCATTCACAGTTTACATCATTGATATCTACAAATTTCAAACATTAAAAACTGTATACTCTTAATTCCTGATTAATTTTCAACTAATCCAACAACAACACATCTAATATAAAATCAAAACACTATAAACAAACAACTACAACAGCTTCTCATATCAACAAAAAGTAAAATGAAAATTAATGTAAATGTATTTTAACACCTCAACTGAACACCACCACCTCCGGTCCGACCACCGGTGTTCCAGCCGTCGATGAAGGTGAGAGAGAGAACAGAAAATGAAAGTGAGAGAGAGGGAGAGAAATCGTTTGGTGGTGGTGTTCTTCAACCGCCATTCCCTTTGCCGGAGATGAGGGGCGATGATAGTGGCTTCCTTCGACCGCCATTTCCTTTGCCGGAAATCCCCGGTGGCGTTCCAGCTTCCTTCGAACTCCATTCCTTCGCCGCCCACTGCCACTGCCACTTCCTTTGACCACGCACTAGCCTCGCATCTCACCACCGAACCCATTGGAAACGAAGGCCATTTATCTTCCCTTCCTCTTCTGCATCGACGACCACTGCCATCTTCCTTTCCTCTTCTGCGGTCGAAGGTAGCCACTGACGATGCTCCCTTTGCAGGTGTTGCGGCCGGATGGAGCTGCTTGATCGTGAGGATGAGAGTTTGGCGGCCTGATAAGAAATTTAGTATTTTAGGGTTTTTTTTTTTTTTTTTTTTTTTTTTTTTTTTTTTTTTTAATTTATATGTTGGTTTAGGGTTTTTTAGGGTTTTAAAAGTATTGGGTTGGGTTTAAAAAATTGGGCTTTTTTAAAATCGAAAATTGGTTTTTTTCTAAAAAAAAATAATTCTTTTTATATAAAATTTATTTTGCAAGTTCAAAAAACATATATCAAAAACAATTATATTTAACATATTTTATTTTGCAAGTTTAAAAAAGATTATTAAAATACTTTGACATAATTCATCATTATTAGCATCCTCAAATCTAGCTTTCAAACAGAATTTCGGGACGAAATTCCCTCTAACGGGGGGATGATGTCACAACTAAAAATTTTGAGCTATGTAATCTATACATTCAAGTTAATGTGAATCAAAAACTTCAATCAAACACAACATGCTAGTACTACAAATAGTCATCAAACAATTGGAGACCCTAGAAGTTCTTGTTAAGTCTATTTTAGACTAGAACTTCCTTATTGGATCCAAATGGACCAATAAGCTTCCAATTGGACTATCATGGGCTTAGAACCCTAATTGGGCTCTAATTGGAACCACACTTATTTATTTTAACATTTTGGGCCATATTGGGCCTAGAATTAAATGAATTAAAAGCCTTGATACATGAATAACCTAAACTAGTCCAATAAAAATCCTACTACATTCTTTTAGACTAAAAACATACCCAAGGCTAACTCAAATATTGGGCTTAGGAGCAAAAGGCCCAAATTTCTTTTTTTCCTCCATGTTTTCGGCCCAATACCCAAGCCCAAGAGGATTTGAAGATAGTTGACTTTCAAGTGACACATCATTATTACCCATAGGATATCCATGCAACATCTCATGCCTCCATGCAAGCATCACTTCAAAAATCACTTCTTTCTCTTCCTCTCTCTCACTCTCGGCCATACACACCTACACACCCCAAAAATCTCTCAAACACTCTCTAGATCACTCAAGAACAACTCTCCCTCTCCACTCAAAAATCTCGAGTTCTAGGAAGCATTCAAGAGGAAATCTCCACAAAATTCTTCATCTAAGGTAAGATTATGCATAGATCTATGGTTTAAATTCTTTTGTTATCAAAATCCTTTCCTAATCTATGCAAAAATCGTGATCTGGCACCCTAGAACCATCTCAAAACTCGAGATCTTCATCAAAGGGAGCCAAGGCCAAAAACACTTCATTTTTCCTTCCATTTTTCCTTGCAAAACCGAATCAACACCCCAAGGTGAGCTTCATACCCCCTATTTTTTGTTTTTATGAGTTTTGTGGGGGGGGGGGGGGAATACAAGTGAAAGTGTAGATCTATATGTGTTTGTATGCCTTGTATGATTTCCATGCTTATATGTATGCTTTTATGTGTTTAATGTTGGATCTAGCCTTAAAACCCATCAAAACCGAGAACTATCTTGTGTTAAATGATTTTAGCTTTAAATATATTTCTAAACACAAAGTGTTTCAAGAAAAATGGCTAAGTGGTTTAGTAATAATTTCCTTTGGGTTAAAAACACAAATTTTGGGCCTAAAATGTGAAAAATACAAAAATAAGGGCCCAAATTGATATTTCACAGATTCTGATGGATGAAGTGTGCCAAAACAGTTTCCATAAAACTATTTCTGGAATTACACTTAATTAGAGGACTAAAAACATGAATTTCAAGCTTAATGGGCTAAAAATGAAAATTTCGGCCCAATGAGGCCCATTATGCGAATTTTTCTGTTTTGGAGGGCCAAAACTGTAACTTTCTGTAAAACAGTGGACTATAAATGTTCCAATTCCTTTTCAAAGGTTTAAAATGCTTTTTAAATTTAAAAAGGACCAAAGTTGCAAAAATTTTTCCATTTGGGCCAAAATTGTCAAATTTGCGAAAAAAGGGGATTGAAACCGAGAAAACTGCATTTTCAGGGTCTTAAGCTGTTTTCTATGAAAAAATGCTGGAAAATGGTTATTTCAATAATTTTTGGTGTTAAAATGTCAAGAAAATTGATTTAAATACCAAACCGGAAAACATTTTAAATAAAGGGTTGAAAAGGTAAATTTTACAAACGAGGAGGGGCTGAAAACAGAAAATTTCCAAGACTAATTCTATACATGCAATATGATCAAATAATGGTACTACTACTATCGACAAAATACAATACACTACAATACCAAAAGTCGTTGTCAAACGAATTGGTTCGGTCTCGAACCAATAAAAATCCGAAACCACAAACACAACGATACTATGATACTACAATACTATGATTCATACAAATAACGATTCGGAATACATTAGACATGTGCACAGACGTCTACGCACTATCTTTGGGCCCCACAAGTGTAAAATCTTGTTCGTTGAGCCTAGCTAGCCCGACGACCTGATCTTAAGGCCCAAAGACTTCATCTTACGAGGTGTTGGGTTTTACCATCCCGACACAACGTAACCGGACTTTCAATGGCTGTAGACTACTGGTCCCCAAGGGTCCTTTAGTGTCGCTAGTAAAGTCTGCCTTTTTTGCGAGGCGGGTCTGGGACCCCTCGTACCTTTTATCCCCAACCGACTAATGGAGTCGTCGAGGCCTTCGTGTCCTCCTTCTCTTCGGATGTGGGACAACAGGACGGTTGGATAGCGTGACTAGTACGGACGACGCCTTCGGGATCGTTGGTATTGCTATAGACTAGTCGTTTGTGTAACACGTGTCTGTGGCGGATAGTCATGCTCATCAATGATCCAATGTCGTCTGGAATAACAACTTCATGCGTTGCAATGGTTTCAAGTAATTTCATGGAATTCAAGGAACTAGGAAGACATCGGGTTTTCCTAGGGTTTTCAATACATACAAATTCAGAATACATACGATTTCAATAAACAATATTTTACAAGTATAGAAAACAAACAGGCATACTTATGGATCTTCACACCTTTTTGACTATACTATTTTCAGAAAATATCGGATTTTCTGGTGGTTTTCAAACGATACGAAGCATTGTTTTCAAATACAACTTATGAACTCACCAACATTTCATATGTTGACGTTTTTCAAAATACTTGTATTCTCAGGGAACCAGTGAATCAAGAGAAATCATATCCAGTGACGGTTGCAGTTTATTTTTGTATGAATTGAACAAATTAATTTTTGGGGGAATGTAATGTTTAAACAATGTATGATATGTAAACACTACTGGTTGTACTATGTTGATAAATGGTGACGAATGTTGTTATGTTTCATATATATTCAATGTTATGGTATTCAATTGAGTCACGACAGCCCCCGGACGTTTCCGCCGTCTGGTTCGGGGGTGTGACAGGTTGGTATCAGAGCTTTGTTTATAGTGAACTAGCATGTCGAGCCATACATTGATATGCAACTATAAACCAAAAGGAGGGACTAACATAACTCTGAACAGAACAAGTAAATAAAACACACTTGCTTGCATTAGGAATAAAGATCCAACGCTGAATCAAACACAATAACACTGGTATCTCGGTTAATTCGGGACTGTTCTTAGTGATACCAAGGAGTGAATGTAGCCTGATCAACTACATTCTCTCCAAGGTAAAATTAACACACGTCTTGATGAGATCGGGATAGCCAGGGAACCTAACACTATACCTTTTATCACCCAAAAAGAGAATGTTTGCTTAGTATGTATGATAGACATAGCATCCTAGGATAATGTAGCATATTTACGTACTCGCGCAGACAACATGGCTGGCTTTCATCACCCGGGAGACCCCTACTTCCCTAATCAGGGAAACAGCGGGTGGCTAGAGGAGGAGGAGGAGCCTGAGGAGGAGCAGCAGGGTATCCAGTTTCATCAGGCCTTAGTAGCTCACGGGATGCTTGTGGATGAGCCAGGAGGGAATCCAGGCGAAGCACACGATGTCGGACCCGACGAATACGTAGACACTGACTACGAGTTTGGAGGAATCGACAGTGACGACGAGGGAGGTCAGGCGGGGGACCAGGACCCCATCCCGCCATGCGAGGACGAGGCACAACCAGATCATCCTGCTCCACCAGCGAACCCCCCAAGAGAGAACCGTTCCCTCGAAGCTGAGATCGCCGCACTGCGACAACAGCTGTATGCTATGGAGGCTCGGGCAGTGCAAGCAGAGCATGAGAGGGATGAGGTCATAGGAGACATGGCAGAGATGGCGCAGCTACTAGCACAACATTTCGGCATATGACCTCGGCACCACCTCCTGACGCAGCTCAACGCGGTTAGGGATAGACTTATCATAGTAGGTTATTAGGAACTATGTTATGTACTCCGGCTCTATGTTTAAGTGACTACACTACTCATGGAGCCGTTATGCTGTCGAATTAGTGTTACTTATGTATGCTCTTACGAGCAAAATTTTCTTGTACTAAATGCGGATAATATTAATAAACTTTTGTGTGTTTTGCTATAATATTCTCAGTTGTTATGTGTTGAGATGTTATGATTGTATGCTTGATGATAGTAACGTTTAGGTTCGTACCATACACCTAGTTAGTAGAGTCGCCACCTCACAGAAACCACGTACACTCAACATCTTTCCGTTTCATGACAGAAAGATGCCTCGCCCAGCTACTCGCGGAAATCCCGAACCAACCCCGCCGGAAGTTGACTCCACTGCTTTCCAGGCAGCCGTGTCTGCTGCAGTCACAGCGGCTATGGCACAACTTCACCGAGGGAACAACGGAGGAGGTAACGGGCAAGGATCCGGAAGTTCGAACAACGGGACGAACCAAGGACTCACTAAAACGTGCACCTACAAGGATTTTGCAAACGCTAAACCCCGAACTTTCAACGGTACCGGAGGAGTGATCGCCCTAAAGCGATGGATCGAGAAGGTAGAGTCGGTATTCGAGATATGCGAGTGCCCCGAGCAGATGAAAGTGAAGTTCGCGGCCTGCACTTTTGTGGACCAAGCACTCACTTGGTGGAATGGTCATGTAGAAGCTATGACACTCCCTGTCGCCAACTCTATTCCCTGGGCAGAAATGAAAGAGATGTTGACGGCTGAGTACTGCCCCCGAGGCGAAATACAGAAGATGGAGCAGGAACTATGGAATCTCACGGTGCAGAATGGGAACATCGATGCTTACATATCGAGATTCAGCGAACTATCTCTGTTGTGCCCGGGTATGATCACATCAGAGGGAAAGAAGATTGAACGATTCATCTGGGGACTGACATCCCCCATTCAAGGGAATGTGATAGCTGCGAACCCTGAAACTTTTGACAGTGCGAAGAGATTGGCAAAGAGGCTATATGATCATAACCACAAAAAGGGCGAGAAACCGGTAGAGACTGAGAAGAAGAAGGAGGGTGATGGTAAGAAAGGATGGAACAACAAGAGGAAGGGGCGTCAGGGTCCCGAGACCTCTAAAAAGCAGCAAACGGTGGCAGTTCACGCTGTCACTGCGCCGGTACCAGTCACATCACATGCTCCAGCCTCAGCTGCTTCAAATGCTTCAAGACCCTACTCCGGTACTCTTCCTAGTTGCAATAAGTGCGGCCTCCACCATCACGGCGAATGCAGAGAACACCATTGCACCAGTTGCAACCGAAGAGGACACACTGCAAGGTTCTGCAGGACTTATCCTTCTTAGAACCAGAGTCAGGGAAACAACCAGAACAACAACAATAACCACCGCAATACCAACAACACCAATGCCGACAACAACAATGCAGGGCCTAGCCACACCTGTTTTGGGTGTGGAAGGACGGGACATTTCCGTCGAGATTGCCCTAACAACAACAACTCAGGAAACAGAGGAGCAGGGAGAATGCTGACTATGGGTCAGAGTGATGCAGTTCAGGACCCCGCAGTTGTGACCGGTACGTTCCTCCTAAACCACACTTATGCATGCATCTTATTTGATATTGGAGCGGAGCGAAGTTTCGTAAGTGAGAAGTTTAAACATTTACTAAAACAACAACCCCAGAAGCTAAATGAAACCTATACGGTGGAAATGGCCAATGGGAAAACCGAATCCACTAAGGAAATCTACATCGGATGTACCCTAACCCTTAACCAACACGTCTTATGAATAGATCTGATGCCAGTGTCAATTAGGAGTTTCGATGTGATTATTGGCATGGATTGGTTAAGCCCCCACCATGCTGAGATTATGTGCCACGAGAAGGCCGTTCGCCTTCGTCTCCCGAATCACGAAACCCTAGTAATTTACGGAGACAAACCTAGCACGAATCTTCGTCTTATCTCGTGCATCAAAGCACAAAAACATCTGCGAAAGAACAACTTAGCGTTCTTGGCCCACATAGTGGACAAGGCCAAAGAAGAAATTAACATCCAAGACATTCCGGTAGCGTGTGAATTCCCGGACGTGTTTCCTGAAGATCTTCCAGGAGTACCCCCAGAGAGACAGGTTGAGTTCCGAATCGACCTCGTCCCAGGAGCAACTCCTCTCGCTAAATCACCATATCGATTGGCACCTGCTGAAATGCAGGAATTGTCCAGCCAACTCAGTGAGCTTCTGGACAAGGGATTTATCCGACCTAGCTACTCGCCATGGGGAGCTCCGGTGCTCTTTGTCAAAAAGAAGGACGGATCTTTCAGAATGTGCATCGATTACAGAGAGTTGAATAAACTCACTGTTAAAAACCGCTACCCACTCCCACGAATCGATGATCTATTCGACCAGCTCCAAGGAGCTAGCCATTTTTCTAAAATAGATTTACGGTCCGGGTACCATCAACTCAAGGTCCGAGAAGAAGATATTCCTAAAACCGCTTTCCGAACCCGCTATGGACATTATGAATTCGTCGTAATGCCCTTCGGTCTAACAAATGCACCCGCCGCATTTATGGACCTAATGAACCGAATCTGTCGACCGTTCTTGGACAACTTCGTCATTGTGTTTATCGATGACATCCTCGTCTATTCTCGAAGCAATGAGGAGCATGGCCAACATCTCCGACAAGTCCTAGAAACGCTGCGATCGGAAAGGCTTTACGCCAAACTCTCTAAGTGTGAGTTTTGGCTACGGAGCGTGAATTTTCTAGGTCACGTAGTTAGCCAAGATGGAATTCATGTGGATCCCTCTAAGGTCAAAGCTGTGGAAGGATGGGCAACTCCGACTACGCCCACAGAAATTCGTCAGTTCTTAGGCCTAGCAGGCTACTATAGGAGATTCATCCAAAACTTCTCTAAAATCGCCAAGCCACTTACCTTGCTTACGCAAAAGAGTGTGCCATTCAAGTGGACAGACCGACAAGAGATTGCGTTTCGAGCCTTGAAGCAAGCTCTTTGTAGCGCTCCTGTACTATCTCTACCTGAAGGAACGGAAGATTTTGTAGTTTACTGTGACGCGTCAAATCAAGGCCTAGGTTGCGTTCTCATGCAACGTGGAAGAGTGATAACATATGCGTCCCGTCAACTAAAGACGCACGAAGTAAATTACACAACCCATGACCTAGAACTGGGAGCCGTGGTCTTCGCCCTAAAAATTTGGAGGCACTACCTGTACGGTACAAAGTGCACCATCTTCACAGACCACAAGAGCCTCCAGCACATCTTGAATCAGAAGGAGCTGAACATGAGACAACGAAGATGGGTGGAGTTGTTAAACGACTACGAATGCGAGATCAAGTACCATCCCGGCAAGGCCAACGTGGTAGCTGACGCATTAAGTCGGAAGGAGTACACAAATCGCCGTACGAAAACGCACTCGATAACCATTCAGTCTCATCTGACCGCTCAAATTGCATCAGTCCAGGCAGAGGCTATGAAAGCGGAAAATAGAACTAGCGAGGCATTACGCGGAATGGAGAAGAACCTGGAAGTCAAAGAGAATGGGGTATACTACTTCATGAACCGTATTTGGGTTCCAAAAATTGGAGGATTCAGGGAAACCGTTATGAAGGAAGCCCACAAGACACGATACTCCATTCATCCTGGTTCGGATAAGATGTATTTGGACATTAAGCAGCACTATTGGTGGCCTAACATGAAGGCGGAAATCGCAACTTATGTTAGTAAGTGCCTTACGTGTGCCAAAGTAAAAGTGGAATACCAGAAACCTTCCGGATTGTTACAGCAACCGGCAATCCCTGAGTGGAAATGGGAGGGGATTTCTATGGACTTCGTGACCAAGCTGCCCAAGACGTCGGACGGATTGGACACCATATGGGTAATAATCGACCGGCTGACGAAATCTGCCCATTTCCTGCCAATCAAAGAGTCCTACAAGATGGAGAGGCTGACGCGTTTGTACCTACGAGAGATTGTAAGACTTCATGGAGTGCCAAAATCTATCATCTCGGATAGGGACAGTAGGTTCACGTCACGCTTTTGGCAGTCGCTCCACAAGGCCATGGGAACTCATCTTGATATGAGCACCGCATATCACCCACAAACGGACGGTCAAAGCGAACGAACCATTCAGACGCTTGAAGACATGCTTCGTGCATGTGTGATAGACTTCGGAAAGTCTTGGGATACCCACCTACCGTTGATCGAGTTTTCATATAACAATAGTTATCATTCGAGCATTAAGGTGGCCCCTTTCGAAGCACTGTACGGGCGTAAATGTAGATCACCGTTATGTTGGGCTGAAGTAGGTGACACCCAGCTAGCAAGAACACATACGTCGGATAGGGCAATGACAGGACCGGAAATCATTCGCGAGACCACAGAAAAGATTGTCCAGATCAAAGCTCGATTACAGGCATCGCGTGACCGGCAAAAGAGCTACGCTGATAAACGGCGAAAGCCCTTAGAATTCCAGGTCGGCGATCGAGTATTGTTGAAGGTCTCACCCTGGAAAGGGGTTATACGTTTCGGAAAACGGGGAAAGCTGAACCCGCGATACATTGGACCTTTCGAAATCGTCGCCCGAATAGGTCCAGTAGCATACAGACTACAACTACCCACGGAGCTAAACGGTGTACACCCCGTGTTTCATGTCTCTAATCTGAAAAAGTGCCTATCAGATGAAACCCTTGTCATTCCTCTTGACGAAATCGAAATCAATGAGAATCTCCTGTTCGTCGAAGAGCCAATCGAAATCATGGACAGGGAGGTGAAGCGTACTAAGCAGAGTCGCATCCTGATCGTGAAGGTACGGTGGAACGCAAAGCGTGGGCCAGAATTCACGTGGGAACGCGAAGATCAAATGAAGCAAAAGTACCCTCACCTATTTTAGCATCCTCAAATCTAGCTTTCAAACAGAATTTCGGGACGAAATTCCCTCTAACGGGGGGATGATGTCACAACTAAAAATTTTGAGCTATGTAATCTATACATTCAAGTTAATGTGAATCAAAAACTTCAATCAAACACAACATGCTAGTACTACAAATAGTCATCAAACAATTGGAGACCCTAGAAGTTCTTGTTAAGTCTATTTTAGACTAGAACTTCCTTATTGGATCCAAATGGACCAATAAGCTTCCAATTGGACTATCATGGGCTTAGAACCCTAATTGGGCTCTAATTGGAACCACACTTATTTATTTTAACATTTTGGGCCATATTGGGCCTAGAATTAAATGAATTAAAAGCCTTGATACATGAATAACCTAAACTAGTCCAATAAAAATCCTACTACATTCTTTTAGACTAAAAACATACCCAAGGCTAACTCAAATATTGGGCTTAGGAGCAAAAGGCCCAAATTTCTTTTTTTCCTCCATGTTTTCGGCCCAATACCCAAGCCCAAGAGGATTTGAAGATAGTTGACTTTCAAGTGACACATCATTATTACCCATAGGATATCCATGCAACATCTCATGCCTCCATGCAAGCATCACTTCAAAAATCACTTCTTTCTCTTCCTCTCTCTCACTCTCGGCCATACACACCTACACACCCCAAAAATCTCTCAAACACTCTCTAGATCACTCAAGAACAACTCTCCCTCTCCACTCAAAAATCTCGAGTTCTAGGAAGCATTCAAGAGGAAATCTCCACAAAATTCTTCATCTAAGGTAAGATTATGCATAGATCTATGGTTTAAATTCTTTTGTTATCAAAATCCTTTCCTAATCTATGCAAAAATCGTGATCTGGCACCCTAGAACCATCTCAAAACTCGAGATCTTCATCAAAGGGAGCCAAGGCCAAAAACACTTCATTTTTCCTTCCATTTTTCCTTGCAAAACCGAATCAACACCCCAAGGTGAGCTTCATACCCCCTATTTTTTGTTTTTATGAGTTTTGTGGGGGGGGGGGGGGGAATACAAGTGAAAGTGTAGATCTATATGTGTTTGTATGCCTTGTATGATTTCCATGCTTATATGTATGCTTTTATGTGTTTAATGTTGGATCTAGCCTTAAAACCCATCAAAACCGAGAACTATCTTGTGTTAAATGATTTTAGCTTTAAATATATTTCTAAACACAAAGTGTTTCAAGAAAAATGGCTAAGTGGTTTAGTAATAATTTCCTTTGGGTTAAAAACACAAATTTTGGGCCTAAAATGTGAAAAATACAAAAATAAGGGCCCAAATTGATATTTCACAGATTCTGATGGATGAAGTGTGCCAAAACAGTTTCCATAAAACTATTTCTGGAATTACACTTAATTAGAGGACTAAAAACATGAATTTCAAGCTTAATGGGCTAAAAATGAAAATTTCGGCCCAATGAGGCCCATTATGCGAATTTTTCTGTTTTGGAGGGCCAAAACTGTAACTTTCTGTAAAACAGTGGACTATAAATGTTCCAATTCCTTTTCAAAGGTTTAAAATGCTTTTTAAATTTAAAAAGGACCAAAGTTGCAAAAAATTTTCCATTTGGGCCAAAATTGTCAAATTTGCGAAAAAAGGGGATTGAAACCGAGAAAACTGCATTTTCAGGGTCTTAAGCTGTTTTCTATGAAAAAATGCTGGAAAATGGTTATTTCAATAATTTTTGGTGTTAAAATGTCAAGAAAATTGATTTAAATACCAAACCGGAAAACATTTTAAATAAAGGGTTGAAAAGATAAATTTTACAAACGAGGAGGGGCTGAAAACAGAAAATTTCCAAGACTAATTCTATACATGCAATATGATCAAATAATGGTACTACTACTATCGACAAAATACAATACACTACAATACCAAAAGTCGTTGTCAAACGAATTGGTTCGGTCTCGAACCAATAAAAATCCGAAACCACAAACACAACGATACTATGATACTACAATACTATGATTCATACAAATAACGATTCGGAATACATTAGACATGTGCACAGACGTCTACGCACTATCTTTGGGCCCCACAAGTGTAAAATCTTGTTCGTTGAGCCTAGCTAGCCCGACGACCTGATCTTAAGGCCCAAAGACTTCATCTTACGAGGTGTTGGGTTTTACCATCCCGACACAACGTAACCGGACTTTCAATGGCTGTAGACTACTGGTCCCCAAGGGTCCTTTAGTGTCGCTAGTAAAGTCTGCCTTTTTTGCGAGGCGGGTCTGGGACCCCTCATACCTTTTATCCCCAACCGACTAATGGAGTCGTCGAGGCCTTCGTGTCCTCCTTCTCTTCGGATGTGGGACAACAGGACGGTTGGATAGCGTGACTAGTACGGACGACGCCTTCGGGATCGTTGGTATTGCTATAGACTAGTCGTTTGTGTAACACGTGTCTGTGGCGGATAGTCATGCTCATCAATGATCCAATGTCGTCTGGAATAACAACTTCATGCGTTGCAATGGTTTCAAGTAATTTCATGGAATTCAAGGAACTAGGAAGACATCGGGTTTTCCTAGGGTTTTCAATACATACAAATTCAGAATACATACGATTTCAATAAACAATATTTTACAAGTATAGAAAACAAACAGGCATACTTATGGATCTTCACACCTTTTTGACTATACTATCTTCAGAAAATATCGGATTTTCTGGTGGTTTTCAAACGATACGAAGCATTATTTTCAAATACAACTTATGAACTCACCAACATTTCATATGTTGACGTTTTTCAAAATACTTGTATTCTCAGGGAACCAGTGAATCAAGAGAAATCATATCCAGTGACGGTTGCAGTTTATTTTTGTATGAATTGAACAAATTAATTTTTGGGGGAATGTAATGTTTAAACAATGTATGATATGTAAACACTACTGGTTGTACTATGTTGATGAATGGTGACGAATGTTGTTATGTTTCATATATATTCAATGTTATGGTATTCAATTGAGTCACGACAGCCCCCGGACGTTTCCGCCGTCTGGTTCGGGGGTGTGACAATGAAGGTGAGAGAGAGAACAGAAAATGAAAGTGAGGGAGAGGGAGAGAAATCGTTTGGTGGTGGTGTTCTTTAACCGCCATTCCCTTTGCCGGAGACGAGGGGCGATGATAGTGGCTTCCTTCGACCGCCATTCCCTTTGCCGAAAATCCCCGGTGGCGTTCCAGCTTCCTTCGAACTCCATTCCTTCGCCGCCCACTGCCACTGCCACTTCCTTCGACCGCGCACTAGCCTCGCATCTCACCATCGAACCCACTTGAAACGAAGGCCATTTATCTTCCCTTCCTCTTCTGCATCGACGACCACTGCCATCTTCCCTTCCTCTTCTGCGGTCGAAGGTAGCCACCGACGATGCTCCCTTTGCAGGTGTTGCTGCCGGATGGAGCTGCTTGATCTTGAGGATGAGAGATTTGGCTCGATCTTGAGGATGAGAGTTTGGCGGCCTGATAAGAAATTTAGTATTTTAGGTTTTTTTTTTTTTTTTTTTTTTTTTTTTTTTTTTTTTTTTAATTTATATGTTGGTTTAGGGTTTTAAAAGTATTGGGTTGGGTTTAAAAAATTGGGCTTTTTTAAAAACGAAAATTGGATTTTTTTTTCTTAAAAAAAATAATTCTTTTTATATAAAATTTATTTTGCAAGTTTAAAAAAAAATATATCAAAAAAAATTTATATTTAACATATTTTATTTTGCAAGTTTAAAAAAGATTATTAAAATAGTCTGACATAATTCATTATTATTTATTAAGTAGTTAATAATTATAAATAAAAGACATAAAATTATTATGTAATGATGATTATTAAAAGATAATTATTAGTATAATGATTTGTTTATTTGAGGAAAAAAGTAAGGTAATGATTAGGAGGGTCCTTTAAGACTATTAAAGTGTCTAGTTAGATGGACTTAGGTCCTATTAATTGGACCCCTGATTTCCTTATATGACCCCCCTGTAATTATGGTTGTTTAGTCAATTTTTCAATATCTGGGAAATTAAATTTTGACTTTTAAAATTTAATATTTTCATCTTTTTTATGTTTTGAAAATTTAATATTTTTAGTTTTTTTTCTGTAAAAAATAAAATTCTGTAATTTGTTAACATCAAAGTTTATTTTAAATAATCTAACAATCTTATTGTAACAAATCCAAACTCGATATTTACAAATTCAGTTTTGGTCTTCAGAAATCTAATTTTGATCTTCACAGTTTACATCATTGATATCTACAAATTACACACAATGAAAACTGTATACTTTTAATTCCTGATTAATTTTCAACTAATCCAACAACAACACATCTAATATAAAATCAACACACTATAAACAAACAACTACAACAGCTTCTCATATACATAAAAAGTAAAATGAAAATTAATGTAAATGTATTTTAACACCCCCACTAAACACCACCACCTACGGTCCGACCACCGGTGTTCCAGCCGTCGATGAAGGTGACAGAGAGAACGGAAAATGAAAGTGAGAGAGAGGGAGAGAAATCGTTTGGTGGTGGTTTTCTTCAACCGCCATTCCCTTTGCCGGAGATGAGGGGCGATGATAGTGGCTTCCTTCGACCGCCATTCCCTTTGCCGGAAATCCCCGGTGGCGTTCCAGCTTCCTTCGACCTCCATTCCTTCGCCGCCCACTGCCACTGCCACTTCCTTCGACCGCGCACTAGCCTCGCATCTCATCACTGAACCCACCGGAAACGAAGGCCATTTATCTTCCCTTCCTCTTCTGCATTGACGACCACTGCCATATTCCCTTCCTCTTCTGCGGTCGAAGGTAGCCACCGACGATGCTCCCTTTGCAGGAGTTGCTGCCGGATGGAGCTGCTTGATCTTGAGGATGAGAGATTTGGCTCGATCTTGAGGATGAGAGTTTGGCGGCCTGATAAAATTTAGTATTTTAGGTTTTTTCTTTTCTTTTTTTTTTTTTTTTTTTTTTAAATTTATATGTTGGTTTAGGGTTTTAAAAGTATTGGGTTGGGTTTAAAAAATTGGGCTTTTTTAAAAACGAAAATTGGATTTTTTTTCTAAAAAAAAATAATTCTTTTTATATTAAATTTATTTTGCAAGTTTAGAAAAAATATATCAAAAAAAATTATATTTCACATATTTTATTTTGCAAGTTTCAAAAAGATTATTAAAATACTTTGACATAATTCATTATTATTTATTAAGTACTTAATAATTATAAATAAAAGACATAAAATTATTGTGTAATGATGATTATTAAAAGATAATTATTAGTATAATGATTTGTTTATTTGAGGAAAAAAGTAAGGTAATGATTAGGAGGGTCCTTTAAGACTATTAAAGGGTCTAGTTAGATGAACCTGGGTCCTGTTAATTGGACCCTTGATTTTCTTATAAGACCCCATGTAATTATGGTTGTTTAGTCAATTTTCAATATCTGAGAAATTAAACTTTGACTTTTAAAATTTAATATTTTCATCTTTTTTATGTTTTGAAAATTTAATATTTTTAGTTTTTTTTCTGTAAAAAATAAAAGTCTGTAATTTGTTAACATCAAAGTTTATTTTAAATAATCTAACAAGCTTATTGTAACAAATCCAAACTCGACATTTACAAATTCAGTTTTGGTCTTCACAAATCTAATTTTGATCTTCACAGTTTACACCATTCACAGTTTACATCATTGATATCTACAAATTTCAAACGTTGAAAACTGTATACTCTTAAATCCTGATTAATTTTCAACTAATCCAACAACAACACATCTAATATAAAATCAAAACACTATAAACAAACAACTACAACAGCTTCTCATATCAACAAAAAGTAAAATGAAAATTAATGTAAATATATTTTAACACCTCCACTGAACACCACCACCTCCGGTCCGACCACCGGTGTTCCAGCCGTCGATGAAGGTGAGAGAGAGAACAGAAAATGAAAGTGAGAGAGAGGGAGAGAAATCGTTTGATGGTGGTGTTCTTCGACCGCCATTCCCTATGCCGGAGATGAGGGGCGATGATAGTGGCTTCCTTCGACCGCCATTCCCCTTGCCGAAAATCCCCGGTGGCGTTCCAGCTTCCTTCGACCTCCATTCCTTCGCCGCCCACTGCCACTGCCACTGCCACTTCCTTCGACCACCCACTAGCCTCGCATCTCACTACCGAACCCACAGGAAACGAAGGCCATTTATCTTCCCTTCCTCTTCTGCATCGATGACCACTGCGATCTTCCCTTCCTCTTCTGCGGTCGAAGGTAGCCACCGATGATGCTCCCTTTGCAGGTGTTGCTGCCGGGTGGAGCTGCTTGATCTTGAGGATGAGAGATTTGGCTCGATCTTGAGGATGAGAGTTTGGCGGCCTGATAAGAAATTTAGTTTTTTTTTTTTTTATTTTTTATTATTTTTTTTTTTTTTATTTTTTATTTTATTTTTTTCTAATTTGTATGTTGGTTTAGGGTTTTAAAAGTATTGGGTTGGGTTTAAAAAATTGGGCTTTTTTTAAAAACGAAAATTGGATTTTTCTCTACAAAAAAATAAATCTTTTTATATAAAATTTATTTTGCAACTTTAAAAAAAATATATCAAAAAAAATTTGTATTTAACATATTTTATTTTGCAAGTTTAAAAAAGATTATTAAAATACTTTGACATAATTCATCATCATTTATCAAGTACTTAATAATTATAAATAAAAGACATAAAATTATTATGTAATGATGATTATTAAAAGATAATTATTAGTATAATGATTTGTTTATTTGAGGAAAAGAGTAAGGTAATGATTAGGAGGGTCTTTTTAGACTATTAAAGGGTCTAGTTAGATGGACCCGGGTCCTACTAATTGGACCCCTGATTTCCTTATAAGACCCATGTAATTATGGTTGTTTAGTCAATTTTCATTATCTGGGAAATTAAACTTTGACTTTGAAAATTTAATATTTTCATGTTTTTTATGTTTTGAAAATTTAATATTTTTAGTTTATTTTTCTATAAAAAATAAAAGTCTGTAATTTGTTAACATCAAAGTTTATTTTAAATAATCTAACAATCTTATTATAACAAATCCAAACTCGATATTTACAAATTCAGTTTTGGTCTTCACAAATCTAATTTTGATCTTCATAGTTTACACCATTAACAGTTTACATCATTGATATCTACAAATTTCAAACATTGAAAACTGTATACTCTTAATTCCCGATTAATTTTCAACTAATCCAACAACAACACATCTAATATAAAATCAAAAGACTGTAAACAAACAACAACAACAGCTTCTCATATCAATACAAGGTAAAATGAAAATTAATGTAAATATATTTTAACACCTCCACTGAACACCACCACCTCCGGTCCGACCACCGGTGTTCCAGCCGTCGATGAAGGTGAGAGAGACAACAGAAAATGAAAGTGAGAGAGAGGGAGAGAAATCATTTGGTGGTGGTGTTCTTCGACCGCCATTCCCTTTGCCGGAAATCCCCGGTGGCGTTCCAGCTTCCTTCGACCTCCATTCCTTCGCCGCCCACTGCCACTGCCACTTCCTTCGATCGCCCACTAGCCTCGCATCTCACCACCGAACCCACTGGAAACGAAGGCCATTTATCTTCCCTTCCTCTTCTGCATCGACGACCACTGCCATCTTCCCTTCCTCTTCTACGGTCGAAGGTACCCACCGACGGTGCTCCCTTTGCAGGTGTTGCTGCCGGATTGTGCTGCTTGATCTTGAGGACGAGAGATTTGGCTCGATCTTGAGGATGAGAGTTTGGCGGCTTGATAAGAAATTTAGTATTTTAGAGTTTATTTATTTATTAATTTATTTATTTATTTATATGTTGGTTTAGGATTTTAAAAGTATTGGGTTGGGTTTAAAAAATTGGGGTTTTTTAAAAACGAAAATTGGATTTTTTTCTTAAAAAAATAATTCTTTTTTTATAAAATTTATTTTGCAAGTTTAAAAAAATATATCAAAAAAAATTATATTTAACATATTTTATTTTGCAAGTTTAAAAAAGATTATTAAAATACTTTGACATAATTCATCATTATTTATTAAGTACTTAATAATTATAAATAAAAGACATAAAATTATTGTGTAATGATGATTATTAAAAGATAATTATTAGTATAATGATTTGTTTATTTGAGGAAAAAAGTAAGGTAATGATTAGGAGGGTCCTTTAAGACTATTAAAGGGTCTAGTTAGATGGACCCGGGTCCTACTAATTCGACCCCTGATTTCCTTATAAGACCCCATGTAATTATAATTGTTTAGTCAATTTTCAATATCTGGGAAATTAAACTTTGACTTTGAAAATTTAATATTTTCATCTTTTTTATGTTTTGAAAATTTAATATTTTTAGTTTTTTTTCTGTAAAAAATAAAAATCTGTAATTTGTTAATGTCAAAGTTTATTTTAAATAACCTAACAATCTTATTATAACAAATCCAAACTCGATATTTACAAATTCAGTTTTGGTCTTCACAAATCTAATTTTGATCTTCACAGTTTACACCATTCACAGTTTACATCATTGATATCTACAAATTCCAAACATTGAAAACTGTATACTCTTAATTCTTGATTAATTTTCAGCTTATCCAACAATAACACATCAAATATAAAATCAAAACACTGTAAACAAACAACAACAACAGCTTCTCATATCAACAAAAGGTAAAATGAAAATTAATGTAAATATATTTTAACACCTCCACTGAACACCACCACCTCCGGTCCGACCACCGGTGTTCCAGCCGTCGATGAAGGTGAGAGAGAGAATAGAAAATGAAGGTGAGAGAGAGGGAGAGAAATCGTTTGGTGGTGGTGTTCTTCGACCGCCATTCCTTTTGCTGGAGATGAGGGGCGATGATATTTGCTTCCTTCGACCGCCATTCCCTTTGCCGTAAATCCCCGGTGGCGTTCCAGCTTCCTTCGACCTCCATTCCTTCGCCGCCCACTGCCACTGCCACTTCCTTCGACCGCCCACTAGCCTCGCATCTCACCACCGAACCCAGTGGAAACGAAGGCCATTTATCTTCCCTTCCTTTTCCGCATCGACGACCACTGCCATCTGCCCTTCCTCTTCTGCGGTCGAAGGTAGCCACCGACGATGCTCCCTTTGTAGGTGTTGCTGCCGGATGGAGCTGCTTGATCTTGAGGATGAGAGATTTGGCTCGATCTTGAGGATGAGAGTTTGGCGGCCTGATAAGAAATTTAGTATTTTAGGGGTTTTTTTTTAATTTTTAAACTTATATGTTGGTTTAGGGTTTTAAAAGTATTGGGTTGGGTTTAAAAAATTGGGCTTTTTTAACGAAAATTGGATTTTTTTCTTAAAAAAAATAATTCTTTTTATATAAATTTATTTTGCAAGTTTAAAAAAAATATATGAAAAAAAAAATATATTTAACATATTTTATTTTCCAAGTTTAAAAAAGATTATTAAAATACTTTGACATAATTCATCATTATTTATTAAGTACTTAATAATTATAAATAAAAAACATAAAATTATTATGTAATGATGATTATTAAAAGATAATTATTAGTATAATGATTTGTTTATTTGAGGAAAAAAGTAAGGTAATGATTAGGAGGGTCCTTTAAGACTATTAAAAGGTCTAGTTAGATGGACCCATCTATAAATATTATTATTATATATACAAACAAACTCATTAATATGATGATAAGATTTGACATTTAATAGACCAGCCTTGCTAATTATATTAGCAACTAGTATTAATAACATAAAAACTGTTAATTTACAAATAATTAATCAACAATGGTAATCATTGATCTAACCTCAACACATGCCATTTGATTTCAAAATGTTTTGCAACAAACTAATATATAAGTCATCGTTATGTCTGATTTTGTCCCACATCACAGGTCAAGTAGGAAGGAAAGGTAAATAAAATATTTGTCGAGTGATTCTATTGAAAGCACAGAAGCGACATACACGCTAAAACTTTTAAAGAAAGAAACATAAACGAAGGCGAGAGGTAAAAAGAACTTGAGAAATCAATTTTTGTTATGAATTATTATTTAGTGAATGTCTATTGGATTCTCCATATTCCCCCATTACTCTCCATAATTAGTGAACATTATAGCAAACATTATTATGTGTTTTATGAGTGTCGTTATGCACCACTATAATGAGCATTCATATCATAGATCACCTTTCATCTTCTTTGTCTAGTATAAATAGTGAATATTATGTATTGTAAAGTTTGATAATTTCATCACAAGTATTGGAATAAAAGTTCTCTCTACTCTCATATCTTTCTTTACTCTATAACTTATCTTGTTATTTGATCATATTTTATAACACGTTATCAGCACGACTCTACCATATAGCTCTAACTCTTTATCGCTCTTATTATTTATTTTCAGGTATGTATTTTTTATAAGTTTACATGTACAATGCTTTAAAATTATTTTATGAAATTTATTAACTAACAATTCTTGAACATACAAGTCTTTATTTTGATTAGTATTTTCACTATGAAAAACTATGTTATGCTAGAGAAAATTTTCTCTACTTTCGATGCCACCAACATGCTCCTGCAGTAGCAATATCGTGAGAAAGATTTAAAAAGAATATATTATGAATTAATCTCATTTCTTCTTGTGGCTGAATAAAACTATGAACTATTGATGAAAAGTCATCAACCAATCCCGTCCGGTTCTAGTGCATTCCCTGAAGCGAATGCAATATCATATAATCATAATAGTCATGAGTATAATCGAGGTCGTGGAGGTTATTATCATAAAAAATAACAAGATTACAAGCAACCACCGGAAGTTGGAACATAGCAAAAATCCACATCCTAATGATAGAATTGGTCAAGGAAAAAAAATTAAAAATGTTTGTCACTGATGTGGAACGACCATTCATTGGTCTTGTACATGCCGCTTACCAAAGCATTTTGTTGATCTTTATCAAACTTCTCTAAAATCTAAAGAAAAATAATATATGAAAACAAATTTTATTCAAAGTGATATTCATGAAGATCAACCTGAAATGACACATTTGGATGTTGCCGATTTTCTTGTCTACCCAGAAGGGACAAGTGGTGATATGGATGGTGATTGAAGAATATTGTGTAGTTATGTTTCATGACATTTATTATGTTTTTATGTCATATGTCGAATGTTTCTTATGTTTTATTTATTTATTGAAAAGAAATATGAATATTCGCAAAAGAAATAAGGAATATATATTTCTTGCAGACAATGCAATAACATTCTGCTTACTTATCAATTAGAGAAGCAAATGTTAATATAATAATAGGTAATACAAAAATGATTAAAGGCTCCGGAAGAGCAAATATAGTATTACCATAAGTGACAATAATTACAATTAGTGATGCATTATTTTTATTAAAATCATCAAGAAAATTATTAAGTTTTAAGGATATTCGGTCTAACGGATATCCTATTGAAACAACTAATGATGGTAATAAAAATTATCTCAACATTACAAAAATGATATCAGATAAGAAAAGTTTTTTGGAAAAATTACATGTATTGTCCTCCGGATTGTACTATACAAATATTACAATGATTCATGCTACTGAAAATATTACAATGATTCATGTTATTGAAAATAAAAACGGTATGATATTACCTTCATAGTTTGGCATGACCGGTTGGGCCATCCCGAATCAATTATGGTATATAGAATAAATGAAACTTCAAGTGGTCATTCCTTGAAAAACCAGAAGATTTTTCAAGATAATGAATTGTGTTGCATGCTCTTAAGGAAAATTAATTTCCAGTCTATCATTGAACAAAGTTGGGTATGAAAGTCTTAGTTTCTTACAAAGAATTCAAGAGGATGTATATGGACTAATTCATCCAACACCATGTGGACCATTTAGATATTTTATGGTTTTAATTGATGAGTCAACTAGATTGTAACAGCCCGAAATCCAGGTATTCTTATTTTGGCCTTGCATCTTGGTTAAGTTGATAATTTAGGGTTTTCATGGTAGGCGAGTACGCTGGGCGTACAAGGTGTACGCTGCGTGTACTCGCGCGCCTCATTTGGACGCGTTCCCCCTCAGGTACGCAGGGCGTACCCAAGGTTACGCCCGGCGTAACTCATTCAGATCCAAACCCTAATTTCCTTTGGAGGGGCTATAAAAGGAATGTGTGGCTGGACTTCTCAGCCACCATCCCTCAAAGTGAAACCCTAAAAAGAGTGTACCTTCGTTCTTTGGCCATTGTGTGTGTATTCTAAGCTTGGTGGTGCCATTCCAAGGTGGCAAAGGAGAAGAAGAGCTTGTTGGAGAGGCTAGAAGTGGTGCTCAAGTGTAGATCTGAGCTTTGCAAGGGTTAAAGCTTCATTTTCAGGTAAAAAGTTCGGATCTTGTCACTTGGTTCATGTTATATGCTGAAGATGTCATTTTCTAGTGTTTAAGTCCCAAAGGTGGAGACTTTTTGTGCAAATGGCCTCCATAAGCTTAGATACTTCATATTTCTGATCTATTGGAGTTGTAGACTCATAAAAATGGCATCTTGGACATGGGTATTGCACCATGCATGAGATCTAGGTCCTTGAGTTTGAATAAAAGGTTGTTATGTGATGTTGGAGCCTTTACAGCCATGCCAAGGCTTAAAGGTCTCGACTTTATGGGTTTAGACACACTAAAAGAGTTGGATCTAGAAGTTGTAGTAATGGCTTAACCGATTAAGACCAGAAATGGAGGGTGGATGATTCTGGTGGTTACGCTGGGCGTAACTTCCAGTACGCGCAGCGTACTAGGTGGAGACCCCAATCCAAGGGGGGGGGGGGGGTTGGCGATGTACGCCCCGCGTACATCTAGCAGTACGCCCAGCGTACTCTTAGGGTTGACTTTTGTTGACTTTTAGGGTTTTGGTCAATATAAGGACTTTAGGTCAAGGAAGGGTAAAATGGTCTTTTACCCCCTGAGGAATGATGATAAGGGTAAAGTTTTAGTGGTGGAAGTCTTTGTGTAATAAATGATATTTTTATGTTTAGGCGAGGCTGAGCCGTCGTTTGGATTCAGTGATAGCGAGGACACGAGATCTTAGACTTTCCACAAGGTGAGTTTTCTCACTATACTGTACCCGGAAGGGTTTGTCTGTGTGACCGGAAGGTCGGATATACTATGAGATATATGTGTTATGTGTGATAAGTTATTCGTTATATGTGCCATGTATGATATGCTTGATATGGGCCGGAAGGCATTATATTATGGGCCGGAAGGCGAATATGTTATGGGCCGGAAGGCGTTGCGATGTGGACCGTAAGGTTGACGTGGGTAGGACCGGAAAGTTTACCTAGTCGGGACGGAAGTCCCCTGAGACACATGGACCGGAAGGTCAGGGCCTGGAAAGGCGTATGTGCATAGGTTGTATTTTGGGGAGCTCACTAAGCAATTATGCTTACAGTTGTTGTGTTATGTGTTTCAGGTACTAGCGAGGACCGTGGGAAGGCGCCAACGTGATTGTACACACTCATGGAGAAACTGTTTTTATGATCATGGGATGTATTTCGTTATGATAATATTGTTCACATTTGAATTTGGAATATTAAACGATGGTTTTTGATGTTTACAAAAATGAAAAAATTGGTTTTAAAATTTACGTTGTTACAAGTTGGTATCAGAGCCTTGGTTTGAGGGATTCGGATACACCTTCGGGCGTAACTGAACTCAAACCGGGGATTTGAGGAAAATTTTAATAAAAATGTGATAAAAGATTTTAGAAACAACCAAAGGAGAAGCAGTGTGTACGGTCAGCCAGCGCCCGAACGGTAAAATCCCCAAATTACCCTTACAATATGTGATATGAAATATGTTATGATATGATACGCATGCTAGTAGACTAGGTATTCATATTAGGACTAGAGTGGCCTGATTTGTGATGCCTTAGTCTAGGGGAACCTGCTGCTATGAGATGCTTTGAGAGCGAGTGAGTAGCCAGTGCATAACAAGAATAGAGTACTCATGATCCGGGGTTCGGGGAGGAGGACTTGGGGTGAATGCTGATGCGGTGTAGTCGGTAGTATTGGGCCCGTACTACTGAAGACACCGGGTCAGTGGGAAACCCAAGTAAGAAATCTTGGGTATCGGAGACCGAGTAGGGTTGCGTTATCGAGTGCGAGTATGCTCGAGGGAGTCTCTGATAATTTTTCTGTTGTATTTCAGAGGCATCATGGTTGGGACGCGTCACAGACCTGAGACGAGCGGTGTGAGTGGCGAGGAGCTCCGTCAGATGATTCACGATGAGGTAGCTGCGGCAATCCGGGCCGAGATTCCGGAGATGTTCGGGTCTATCAAGACCACGCTGTTGGAGACTTTCGATGAGCGGTATGCCGCGGTGACTGAGGCCGCAGCCGCTGCAGCTACCGCAGCTGTGGCCGCTGCCAGACCACAGGGAGGTGACTCGTTGCTGTTCCGGGAGTTCAGCAACATGAAGCCACCTGAGTTTGACGGGACGTAGGATCCGATCGCTGCGATGAGATGGATTGCTGATATCGAGGGATGCTTCTACACTTGTTCATGTCCGGAGCATCTGAGGGTACGGTTCGCCTTGAACCAGCTCCGCCTGGGAGCAAAGGATTGGTGGAAGTTCTTGACGGTGAACTTCACTCTGGCAGAGGTTTCAGCTGTGACTTGGGAGAGGTTTACTACTATGTTCAGAGACGAGTACGTTCCCCCGGTGGAGAGGGAACGGTTGGTTCAGGAATTCTTGACCCTCAAGCAGGGTAATGATTCTGTCACGGTGATCACGCGGAAGTTTCATGAGAGGGAGATGTTTTGCCCTGAGCAGGTGTCCACGGAGCAGGCTCGGATGAGCCGGTATTTGGGTGTGCTGAGGAGGGATATCCGGGAGTTCGTATCGAACTCGTCATACCAGACTTTTGCTGAGCTTCAGGTGAATGCCAGGAAGCGTGAGATCGACTTGGAGACCCAGGCCAGGGAGGAGGCCGAGTCTCAACGGGTGGATCGGCGGCCAGCTCAGTCTCAGCCGGCAGCCAAGCGGACCAAGTCCGCCGATTCGAGATCGGGAGGTCAGAAGGGCCGCACTTGCGGGAAGTGCGGCAAGGGTCACGAGGGGGCATGTCGATCGGGTGCTTGCTACAATTGTGGCAAGGAGGGGCACATTGCTAGGGATTGCCCCAAGGGATTTATGGTTTGCTTTCATTGCAACCAGACCGGCCACTGGAAGGCCGAGTGCCCCCAGCTTCGCCAGGGTTCTACGCCTGCTGCCAGGGTTACCGAGACTCGGCCAGTGAAGGCCGAGGCTCCGAAGGCTCGTGGAAGAGCTTTTCATTTGACTGCGGAGGAGGTCCGCGCGGCGCCTGATGTCGTAGCTGGTATGTATTCTTTCGCGTATTTACTTTTATGATAAGGTATTGTGCTTATATTATGATATGTGTAGGTACTTTTCTTGTGAATTCTGTACCTGCTTTGGTATTATTTGACTCGGGTGCGAGTCGGTCTTTTGTATCGTTGGCTTTTAGCCAGCACATCAGTATTGATCGGGAGGTGATGAGTCGACCCCTGCGAGTTTCTATAGCAGATGAGAAAGCGGTATACGCCACTGATGTGATTCGAGGATGTGTGCTCGAGATTTTCGAGGTCAAATTCCCTATAGACTTGGTTCCTATAGCGATGGGGGATGTCTGCGTCATCGTGGGCATGGACTGGTTGAGTAAGTTTGGGGCAGTCATTGACTGCGAGAGACAGCTGGTGACGATTCGAGACCCTAGTGTGGGAGTGCTTATGATGTATGGTGAGGGGACCCGGTGTAGGTCGGCGTTTTGTTCGGCTGCCAGGGCGAGGCAGAGTTTGCAGCAGGGCTGCAATGGATTCATAGCCTACATGGCGGATACTCGAGTGGCCGCGGGGAGGCCCAATTCGGTTGATGACATTCCTGTTGTATGCGAGTTTTCAGATGTGTTCCTCGAAGAGTTACCAGGTGTGCCTCCGGAAAGGCAAGTGGAGTTCCGTATCGATTTAGTTCCGAGAGCGACGCCCACGCCAAGGCGCCTTATCGTCTCGCTCCACCGGAAATGCAGGAGTTATCCTCGTAGCTTCAGGAGCTGTTGGGGAAGGGGTTTATTCAATCGAGTAGCTCACCTTGGGGAGCGCCGATTCTATTTGTCAAGAAAAAGGATGGTTCGCACCAGATGTGTATCGATTATCGGGAGTTGAACAAGTTGACGGTTAAAAACCGATATCCGTTACCTAGGATCGATGATCTGTTCGATCAGTTGCAGGGGGCATCTTGGTTCTCCAAGATAGACTTGAGGTCGGGTTATCATCAGATGAGGGTTCGGGATGAAGATATTCAGAAGACTGCATTTAGAACTCGTTATGGACATTATGAGTTTGTGGTGATGCCTTTTGGGCTCACCAACGCCCCGGCCGCATTCATGGATCTTATGAACCGGGTGTGCAGGCCGATGTTGGATCGGTCGGTGATCGTATTTATTGATGATATTTTGGTATATTCGAGGTCTAGGGAGCAGCATGAGGAACATTTTAGGGAAATTCTTGGGGTGTTGAGATCGGAGAGGCTGTATGCCAAATTCTCCAAGTGTGATTTCTGGTTACGAGAGGTCCAGTTCCTTGGGCATCTTGTTAACCAGAAAGGGATATTGGTCGACCCGGCCAAGATTGAGGCGGTGTTGAGGTGGGAGGTGCCGAGATCGCCCACTGAGATCAGGAGCTTCCTGGGGTTGGCTGGATATTATCGCAGGTTTATCAAGGATTTCTCCAAGATCGCCGTGCCACTTACTAGGATGACCCGGAAAGGTGTTGCGTTTTCATGGGGACCGGAGCAGTAGTCCTCCTTCGAGACCCTCCGTCAGAAATTGTGCGAGGCTCCGGTGCTTGCACTCCCGGAAGGGATGGAGGATTTTGTGGTGTACTGTGATGCATCTATAACGGGTTTGGGGGTGGTGCTTATGCAAAGGGGACATGTGATAGCGTATGCTTCGAGGCAGTTGAAGCCTCATGAGTCGAGATATCCCACCCACGACCTGGAAATGGGGGATGTGGTGTTTGCCCTCAAGATCTGGCGGCATTATCTTTATGGGGTTCGGTGTACCATCTACACGGACCACAAGAGTCTGAAGTACTTGATGGATCAGCCAAATCTAAATATGCGACAGAGGAGATGGTTGGATGTGGTGAAGGATTACGATTGTGAGATCCTGTACCACCCGGGCAAAGCTAATGTGGTGGCCGATGCGTTGAGCCGTAGGGCGGAAAGCGCCCCGATCCGGGATATTTGTATGAGGTTGACGGTGATGACCCCGATTTTGGATACCATTCGAGGAGCTCAGGCTGAGGCTGCGAAGCCAGAAAATCAGAAGAGGGAGCGAGTTGTAGGTCAGGTATCAGGATTCGTTATGGATGGTCGAGGGCTTATGACTTTTCAGGGTCAGATTTGGGTACCGTTTGTGGGCGGTACGCGTACTATTCTGATGGAGGAAGCGCATCGATCGAAATTCTCGATTCATCCCGGGGCTACAAAAATGTATTTGGATCTAAGGAAGGAGTATTGGTGGCCCTGTATGAAAAGGGATGTTGCATGGTTTGTTGAGAGATGCCTGACTTGTCGGCAGGTGAAGACCGAGCACCAGCGTCTGCACGGTAAATTGCAGCCGCTAGAGATTCCCGAATGGAAGTGGGAATAGATTGCCATGGATTTTATCACCAAATTGCCATGGACTGCGAGGGGAGTTGATGCAATTTGGGTGATCGTGGATAGATTGACGAAGAGCGCTCATTTTCTAGCCATCCGCGAGAGCTCTTCTGCGGAGAAGTTGGCGGAATTATACGTGAGGGAGGTGGTATCGCGGCATGGGGTTCCGATGTCGATTGTTTCAGATCGTGATGTGCGTTTTACTTCCAGATTTTGGAAGAAGTTTCATGAGGAGTTGGGTACGAGACTGCATTTCAGTACCGCATACCACCCGCAGACGGACGGACAGAGCGAGCGAATGATTCAGACGCTTGAGGATATGCTCCGACCATGTGTTTTGGATTTCGGAGGGAGCTGGGACACCTATCTAACTTTAGCAGAGTTTTCGTATAACAACAGCCATCATTCGAGCATTGGTATGCCACCCTTTGAGCTGTTGTATGGGCGGAGATGTCGCACCCCCATCTGCTGGGGAGAGGTGGGGCAGCGGGTGATGGGTAGCACGGAGATCGTACTCCAGAAGACTGAGCAGATTCAGCAGGTCAGGCAGAGGTTGTTGACCACGTAGAGTCGCCAGAAGAGTTATGCGGACAGGCGGCGGTCCGAGCTCGAGTTTCAGGTTGGTGACCTTGTGCTCCTCAAGGTCTCTCCTTGGAAAGGAGTGATACGATTCAGGAAGAGGGGCAAGTTGGGACCCCGGTACATTGGACCCTTCAGGGTAATTGCTAGGGTAGGTCGGGTAGCCTACCGGTTGGATCTACCTGCTGAGTTGGGGCAGATCCATGATACCTTTCATGTCTTGCAGTTGAGGAAATGTATTGCCGACAAGTCGGCAGTGGTGCCATTGGATGATATTCAGGTGGATGCAGGCCTGAACTATGTGGAGAGACCAGTAGCAATCAGGGATCGGAAAGTTAAGGTTCTGAGGAACAAGGAAGTACCCCTAGTACAAGTGCAGTGACAACATCGGAAGGGGTCCGAGCTGACATGGGAGTCCGAGTCTGACATGCGGGATCAGTATCCAGAATTGTTTACAGTATGAGACTTCGGGGGCGAAGTCTGATTCTAGTGGGGGACAATTGTAACAGCCCGAAATCCAGGTATTCTTCTTTTGGCCTTGCATCTTGGTTAAGTTGATAATTTAGGGTTTTCATGGTAGGCGAGTACGCTGGGCGTACAAGGTGTACGCTGCGCGTACTCGCGCGCCTCATTTGGACGCGTTCCCCCTCAGGTACGCAGGGCGTACCCAAGGTTACGCCCGACGTAACTCATTCAGATCCAAACCCTAATTTCCTTTGGAGGGGCTATAAAAGGAATGTGTGGCTGGACTTCTCAGCCACCATCCCTCAGAGTGAAACCCTAAAAAAAGTGTACCTTCGTTCTTTGGCCATTGTGTGTGTATTCTAAGCTTGGTGGTGCCATTCCAAGATGGCAAAGGAGAAGAAGAGCTTGTTGGAGAGGCTAGAAGTGGTGCTCAAGTGTAGATCTGAGCTTTGCAAGGGTTAAAGCTTCATTTTCAGGTAAAACGTTCGGATCTTGTCACTTGGTTCATGTTATATGGTTAAGATGTCATTTTCTAGGGTTTAAGTCCCAAAGGTGGAGACTTTTTGTGCAAATGGCCTCCATAAGCTTAAATACTTCATATTTCTGATCTATTGGAGTTGTAGACTCATAAAAATGGCATCTTGGATGTGGGTATTGCACCATGCATGAGCTCTAGGTCCTTGATTTGAATAAAAGGTTGTTATGTGATGTTGGAGCCTTTACAGCCATGCCAAGGCTTAAAGGTCTCGACTTTATGGGTTTAGACACACTAAAAGAGTCGGATCTAGAAGTTGTAGTAATGGCTTAACCGATTAAGACCAGAAATGGAGGGTGGCTGATTCTGGTGGTTACGCTGGGCGTAACTTCCAGGGTTGGCGATGTACGCCCCGCATACATCTTGCAGTACGCCAGCGTACTCTCAGGGTTGACATTTGTTGACTTTTAGGGTTTTGGTCAACATAAGGACTTTAGGTCAAGGAAGGGTAAAATGGTCTTTTACCCCCTGAGGAATGATAATAAGGGTAAAGTTTTAGCGGTGGAAGTCTTTGTGTAATAAATGATATTTTTATGTTTAGGCGAGGCTGAGCCATCGTTTGGATTCAGTGATAGCGAGGACACGAGATCTTAGACTTTCCACAAGGTGAGTTTTCTCACTATACTATACCTGGAAGGGTTTGTCTGTGTGACAGGAGGTCGGATATACTATGAGATATATGTGTTATGTGTGATAAGTTATTCGTTATATGTGCCATGTATGATATGCTTGATATGGGCCGGAAGGCGTTATATTATGGGCCGGAAGGCGTTGCGATGTGGACCGTAAGGTTGACGTGGGTAGGACCGGAAAGTTTACCTAGTCGGGATGGAAGTCCCCTGAGACACATGGACCGGAAGGTCAGGGCCTGGAAAGGCGTATGTGCGTAGGTTGTATTTTGGGGAACTCAATAAGCAATTAGGCTTACAGTTGTTGTGTTATGTGTTTCAGGTACTAGCGAGGACCGTGGGAAGGCGCCGGCGTGATTGTACACACTCACGGAGAAACTGTTTTTATGATCATGGGATGTATTTCGTTATGATAATATTGTTCACATTTGAATTTGGAATATTAAACGATGGTTTTTGATGTTTACAAAAATGAAAAAATTGGTTTTAAAATTTACGTTGTTACATAGATGGTCACATGTGTGCTTGTTGTCTAGCTGTAATTTGGTTTTTACAATATTACTTGCATAAATAATCAGCCCAAGGGCACATTTCCATGATTACCCAATTAAGATAATTCGACTTGACAATGTTGCAAATTTTCATTGCATGCTATTAACGATTATTGCATGTCGATTGGATTGAACATCCTGTTACACATGTTTGTACGCAAAATGGTCTAATTGATTAATTAATCAAACATCTTTAATTAATTTCAAGACCATTACTAATGCATTATAAACTTTCTAATCAACATAAGGGCATGAAATTTTACATGCAACATCACTTATATGCATAATGCCAATTAGTTATCATGAGTTCTCCCCTATTCAACTGGTTTGCGGCCAGGAACCAAATATTTACCATCCAAGGATGTTTGGATGTACAATTTATGTACCCATTTCTCCACCTCACTTCACAAAAATGGGTCCTCAAGAAGAATGAGAATTTATGTTGGATATGAATCTCCATCTATAGTAAAATATTTAAATTCATCAATTGGAGATTTATTTATAGCTATATTTGATGATTATTATTTTGATGAATCATATTTTCCAACATTAGGGGAAGAAATAAAGAAGTTGGAAAATAAAATCTCGTGTACTAGCTATAATGATCCAATTAGAATTGATATCCCAGGAGGAAAAATACAACTGCAAATGAATCTTAGGCATGCCTGAAGCGTGGAAGATCAGCCGGTTCCAAAGATAAAAATCCTTGAAAATGAAATGAAGCAAATACAATTGATGGTCCAAAAGAGAAAACATAATCTCTTGAAAAGATTAATGAAGCTCTAGAAGAGCCCAATGACATAACAAAAGAAAATAAGGTACCTGAAAAAATGAAAATGATGAGATCTCAATAAATTATGTCATGACATCAATAAGATGGAACCGAAATAAGATAGACGTCGACGATAATTTTTTATATCATGTTCCGCGTGTGATTATAAAGAAAATGAGGATCTTGAACCTAAATCTATTGAGAAATGTATGAATAGAAAATATTGACCAAAATGGAAAGATGAAATAAATAAAGAGCTTAATTCTCTTACTCAACGAAAAGTTATTGGACCTGTAGTCCATACACCAAACAGAGTATGAGCAGTGGGACACGAATGAGTATTTGTGCGCAAAAGAAACGAGAAAAAATGAAGTTGTGAGATATAAAACAATACTTGTTGCACAAGGTGTTACCCAAAGGCCCGAAATTCATTATGAAGAAACGTATTCTCCTGTAGTTGATGCAATTACATTCAGTTATTTTATAAGTTTAACAACATATGCAAAACTGGAGATGTGTCTAATGGATATATTTTACCGCTTATTTATATGGTTCACTTGAAAATGATATTTATATGAAAATCTCAGAAGTGTTTAAGGTGCTAGAAGCACAAACTTCTAATTCTCGTGAAATATATTTAGTAAAATTAAATAAATCTTTATATAGATTGAAACAATTTGGCCGTATGTGCTTCAACTGTTTTAGTACATTTCGGTTGAAAAAGTGCTATAAAAATGATCCATTAAGCCCATGTGTATTCATAAAAAGATGCAGATAAGAGTTTATCATAATTGATGCTATTGTAGATGATTTGAACATAATTGGAACTCCTAGAGAATTGGAAAAGGTCACTTCCTGTTTGAAAGAAATTTTTGAAATGAATGATCTTGGTAAGATGAAATTCTATTTGGGTCTTCAAATTAAGCACACAAAAAATGGAGTTTTTGTACATTAATATCTAGAAAAGGTGCTGAAAAGGTTTTATATGAATAACTCACATCCATGAGTAACCCGAAGGTGGTAAGGCACTTATATGCCAAAAAGGATCAATTTCAACATCATAAAAAATATGAAAAACTTCTTGTTCAAGAAGAACTATATCTTAGTGCTATTGGTGCACTAATATATCTTACTATTAATACAAGACTTGATAAATATTTTGTCGTAAACTTATTAGCAATATATAGTTGTTGTCCAACAAGAAGATACTGTAATAAAGTCAAACATATTCTTTGATATCTTCGAGGTACAATGGATATGAATTTATACTAATCAAATTCTTAAAATGCGAAGTTAATTAGTTATGCATATGCTGGATATTTATCTGATCCACACAAAAAGGTTATTTATTCACTTGTGGAGGTAACGTAAATTCTTGTCATTTTGTTAAACAAACTTTAGTTGCTGCTTATTCTAACCATGCAGAGATTATAGCAATTTATAAGGCAAGTCATGAATGTATTTGGTTAACAATTTTAACTCAACATATTTGCAAAAATTGTGGTCTAACTTCTAACAGGGATGTTCCAACTATACTATATGAAGATAATACAACTTGTATAGCTCCATTCAAGGAAGAATTTATAAAAGGAGACAGAACCAAGCATATATCACCAAAAATTTTTTTCACTCTTGATCTTCAAAAAGAGTGTGGCATCAACATCTAGAAAATTCAATCCAGTAACAACTTTCCTGATTGGTTTACTAAAGCACTTCCTACATCGAAATTGAAAAGATGGTACGAAACATTGTTATGCGGTGCTTCAAGAGAATCAAGTGGTGTGCTAATCAGGGGAAGTTGGAAACATATTGTACTCTTTTTCTTAGCTATGTTTTTCCCACTGGGTTTTCTTAGCAAGGTTTTTAACGAGGCAATTGTTTCCAATATCTATTATTAATCATGTACTCTTTTTCCTTAATAAAGGGTTTTTCCCATGAGGTTTTACCGATTAAGGTTTTAACGAGGCATGATACAATCGTCATTCAAGGGGGGGTGTTATGAATTATTATTTAGTGAATGACTATTGGATTCTCCATATTCCCCCATTACTCTCCATAATTAGTGAACATTATAGCAAACATTATTATGTGTTTTATGAGTGTAGTTATGCACCACTATAATGAGCATTCATATCATACATCACCTTTCATCTTCTTTGTCTAGTATAAATAGTGAATATTATGTATTGTAAAGTTTGATGATTTCATCACAAGTATTGGAATAAAAGTTCTCTCTACTCTCATTACTCTATAACTTATCTTGTTATTTGATCATATTTTATAACAATTTTGACATTTAAACTATTAGAAATAAATCCATCAACCACAAAAGAATAACTACGAAAATTACACAAATAACAAATTCAAATGTTTTAAGACGAATCGATGCATTGTATTTGAACATTCAACAAATGAAATAATCTTTTTAAGAGAACAATTTTGACAATTAATCTACCGGAAATAAATCTATCAACCACAAAAGAATAACTACGAAAATTACACAACTAACAAATTCAAATACTTTAAGACGAATAACGATGCATTGTATTCGAACTTTCATCAAATGAAACAATCTTTGTAAAAGACAACGGCATAGAGTACCGATATTACTGTGCAATTCGTGTACATTACTTTGTATTTTAGTACTTTGCATGTCGGAATGAGAGTTGATGGAGATCCTCTTGAACACTTGGTAAAGACGTCGGCTCTCCTCAGCATCAACCATTTTCCTCCTCACATTATTTTCTTCCGAAAGTGCTCCTTGTATAATTACCAAAAAGTCCCTACCCTTTAAGCGGCAAAACTCCAAGTCCATTAGCTCCAGCATCACCTCTTTCACATGCAGTCCCACGCCTCCGGCAGCCACCGCGAGTACCACCTGTATTCTACATTGTACCATCTTATTCGGATCACACCCGGGTAAAACAATGGCGTATACGAGATATGTCTGGTTAGTCATCCACCCTTGCCTTACACCAATCGGTTTGATACTCGATATATTTCCTGCCCGTTTTTGGGTTGGGTCGATTATGATCCAGTTTAAACTCAGGGATTCTTCCAAATGCGAAACTGTTGCTTCATCTGCCCCTGCAAACTCGTCAACATTCACGTTGATTGATCGCAAGATTCCATGTGCATGTTTGGATTCAATGTCATGGTTTAGTTTAATCCCTAATACCGACGACATAAACTCATCCGTTGTGTCTGTAAATTCAACTTTGGAGTAAATAGTATCATTTTGGTAACGAATGTCGACGGCTGATATGAGTTGAGATGACCAACGATGAGATGAACAGTTAAGATCATGAAGATGGTTGTGGTGGTTGACGTCGGTGACTAGGGCCGGGAAGGAGTCTTGGAAAAAAGAGCGGTGACCGGCGGAGAAAGAGGAGATGATATCATGGAGACGTGGGTCGTCGGCAATTGAGGGCCAGGTTGATTTGCAAATATGAGACCAGAGATTTTCATCGGTGCAGAGGTGTTGAAAGTATGATGATGCGGCTGCGGTGGAGGAGAGAGATAGACCGTCGAGACGTGGTAAAATGTGGGTCTGAATGATGGAGGGGTGGACATCGGAAAATGTTGTTGCCATGCTAAACAGAAGTGGTAATTTTGGGTTTTGTTTTGGGTATGGATAAGAAGCGCTGTAAATTTAGGATGTATTTGAAACCAGCGGAAAGTGGCCTAGTCTACGTTTAATATTCTTAGTTGATTTTTTGACGTAAATAGTATATGTGAGTTCATGGTGCAAGCTTCTAGATGCCATGATTTACGTGGCAAGACGAGAAGCTGGCTGCTTCTCCTACAGTTATTTTGAATGAAATAAACGTGTCAGGTTAATTATATTTGGATTCTAGATTCATTGTTATGGTGTTTATCTCGGTATTTGGCTGTCACTTTTGTAGTTGTTTCTGATTATAAAATATAATAATATATTTGTTATCGTAAGCAATATAACTAAGTAATGTACAATGTGGGGGCGAATCCAAGGTAGAATTCAAACCCACTTTTAACACTTACTTCCCAGTTAGGTTCAAATATATTATCAAACCCACTTTTGTTTTTTTGTTCTGATGTATCTGTAAGAAAAAGAAGATATTTCGGCCATGTGAAATGTGTCATTGCGTTTGATTTTGGAATGATCGCATATGGGATGAGTTTATTTTCAGAAGTGTCAAGTGGCGTTCAAATGGGGTGACTCTTTGGTTGGCTCCGGTTAAAAATTAGATGTGGGTGTGTAATCGCAACTTTTGATCTTTTGGTTTTGGTTGGCATTTGTGTCTCTTCAGATGTCGTCCAATTAAGTGTGCTTCCAAGCTAGTATATTGTAACAAGCTGGGTTTTACTCCTCCTTATTACCTTCATATATTAGGCAAATGCCCGCGCGTTGTGTAGAAACACTTATATAGTTGAAGTCTTTACAAATATATGTTTTTTTGATATAATAATTCGTATACTAAATTGATATAATATATTGATTATTTTGAATTATATGATAATATATATATATTTATTATAACTGCATAATCTTAACCGTTTGAATGACTTATACCCGCAAGTTACACATCAATACAATTAAATATAATATATGGTTTAATGTTATTTATAGTTGTTGTTATTGTTAATTAATTTTTAAAATTTATTTTTTTAATGTTTTAATTTTTGTCATTATAATTATTTAAAACAGTAAACATTGTTTTTTGATTTTAAAGGTAACAATATAATCATTTATATAGAGTTATTTTTAACTATTTTTATTGTAAATTATTTTAAACTACTTATTTGAAAACTTTTGAAGATTATAAAAATACATTAGGAAATATTTTAGTTAAACTGAGATTACAATTTAGTTTTTGCATTTATCACAACAATTTATCACTTTTAACTGTTTACAAAATATTATTTTGTTTTCTTAGTGGAACTGAAATTTATATTTGAGTTGACATTGTAATGTTATATTTAAATTAACAATTTATGTATTTTGTTCAAACTGTTCAAAAGTTGTAGCTTTAAACTGATAATGATTTATATACAACAACATATTAAATATACTACGTTAAAAGTTAAAGACATAACTTTATAAGTAGAAGTAAAGATATTATTTTAAAATTGAAATTTAGTATATTTATGATCACACTTTAGTTTTGATATTTACTTAACATTATTAACCAACTTATAATTATTATTAGAAAGAAACTACGATTAATCACTTTTAACTATTTACAAAATATTATTTGGGTTGTTTAAGTTAAACCAAAATTTATATTTAAGTTGGTCCTATAATGTTATATTTAAGTTTATAATTTAAATATTTTATACAAATTGTTCAAAAGTTGTAGCTTTAGAATAATAATGGTTTATATCCTAGAATATATTAAAACTAATAAATTAAGTATAATTTGTAAAAAGTTAAAAACATAACTTTATAAGGAAAAGTAAATATATTATTTTAATATTGAAATTTAGTTTATATATGATTACACTTTTGGTTTGATATTTATTTAATCTTATTAACCAACTTATAATCATTATTAGAAAGAAATTGAAAAGTCATGGGAGTTTCAAATGAATGTGGTGAAAGGAAAAATACATGAGAGTTTCAAATGAATGTGGTGAAAGAAAAAAAATGCTTCCTTTATAATATAGTATGATATGATAATCCATGTGTTTATTGTCTATATAAAGGATGCATATGGTTGATATTAGATATCATTTTTGGAATAGTTATAATAAGTGAGATATATTCAGTTATTCACAATATCACTTGATTAATGAAGTAAGATTTATGCGAACAACTTGAAGTTCAAACGGCGTTTTGTTTGTTTATGGAAGCTAACATTTTAACTGTAGAGCGTGTTCGGCAAAATTAGCTGACGGAAAAATTAGCTGGTAGCTAGTAGCGGGTAGCGGGGAGCGGGTAGCTTGTAGCGTGTAGCTTGTAGTGGGCAGCTTGTAGCTTGTAGCGTTTTGTTAAACGCTACATAAAGTAGCATTTGGATTTGAAATTTTTTGTTTAAACTAAACGCTAGAAGCTTGTAGTGCCAAACAATGTTTTCTGTTCAAAACGGAGTGTTTTGTCAAACGCTAGAAGCTAGAAGTTATTAAACGTTCCCAAAAGCTCCATGCCGAACACGCTCATAATCGTTTGAAATAAACAAAATGATTTTAATGGACGGGAATATATATAATTATCATATCAAAAGTCAAAACTAAGTTTTTAACGCTTTTATTTGCATTAATATAGTTTTGGGTAATGTTATCCATGTCACTAAATTTTTAAATTAAATAAAATATAAAATATGTTTTATGTATAAATTTTAAAATATAAAAGATATTTTAGTAATTAAATTTAAAAAAGTATTAATCATTACATACTAATAATTATAAGTGCACTCATAAGCTAATTAATTAGAATAATGATTAATGGGTAGGGATAAGCAAGAAAATGGTATGAATAAATGAGGCCTAAGAGCATTTACGGCTACTGTCAGAATGCCGAACACCAACCAACATTTAGATCGAGCGAAAGAGAACAAAAACGGAAAGAATAAAGTGAATCACTGTCGGATATGCCGGTGCACCATTTTGACCAACAACAGCGTCGGCTGTTGCTGGTTTTCCTGCCATCATTGGCGAGCAGCACAAACCAGTTTGAGGATAAGAGAAAAAAGGGATCGGAGGATGAGAGAAAAGAAGGAGTAGCAGCTAGGGTTTATAACATAACCAATTTCATATCCTCTATTTTACATTACAGCCTATCAATAGTGATAATATTACATTAGAACCTTCTAATATTAATTTATTTTAATTCATATATACATTGATATTATATGATTTTTAATACACAAACATAAAATAAATCATATAAATGATGATTACTATTAATATTTATGAGTTTATAGATACCATATTGATGAGATATGTTCCACTGGCATGGCCCAGACTGCTCTAGCGTGCCAGCCTAGCCTGACATGCTCCCGCCAGCCTTGCCTGGCGTTCTCCTGTCAGCCTCGCTGGGGACTCTCCTGTTGGTTTATATGACTAGTTCCAGTCCGATGTCATTGGCCGCGTACCAATAACACCAGACTGGGGGGACTTGATGAGATATGGTCCACTGGCATGGCCTAGACTGATCTAGCGCGTCAGCCTGTCCTGGCGCGCTCCTGCCAGCCCTTCCTGGTGTTCCCTTGTTAGCCCTGCCTGGCGTTCCCTCGCCAGTCTTGCCTGGGGACTCCCTCGCCAGCCCTGCTGGGGACTCTCCTGCCGGCTCGGCCAGACGCTCCCTCACCTGGCACTCCCTTGCCATCCTCTCTTGGTGCGCGCCCGCCAGCCCTGCCTGGGGCGCACCCGACGCCTCCGGGCGGCCTTGCGCAGCTCCTTGCTAGTTGGGCCTGAAGGGGGCTCGGCCCAAGGCATGACCTAATTGTCCCCTATTTAATGAATAGTACCTCCTCCATGGAGGGGGACCTTTCCCCTGGACTATCTCTCTCCCAAGTGGTGCAGTCACCACTAGACTTCCCCATGGCTCAGCCGCCACTACACCCCGGCCGGGTGGCTTAGCCGCCACCCGCCGCCGTCAGCCACCAGCAACAAGATGGTTCTCTCCAGCTATGGAGGACCATCTCAGATCTTCTAGCTGATCTAACTTGACCGTCGGAGTCCGCTCCCGGGGCACAGTCCCTGGGGCGGCTCTAACGCGTCTCTCTAATTGTGACTAGCAGATCTCCGCCATAGCAGAAGACTAAAAGCGCCGCCGGAGGTCCATGTTCCATCATTTGGCGCCATCCCGGACTCGAGCAAGTAGCAAAAGCCTCAGTTGGCCTCAAGCTCGTTCTTGTCTAGATCTGATCAGATCTGTTGTTCCTCACATCAGGTTTTCCTCAGATCTATTCATTTCTAGCACCATTTGCTTCAGATTCGTTTGGCTTTTGCCAAGATCTGTTCAAATCGATGTGGTTCTTGACAAGATCTTTTTAGATTTGTCTAACCATCGTTCAGATCTCTTGATTTGCCAAGTTTTATGATCTGTTTATGTTTTCTCTCTTAAATCTTCAGATTTGTATTGTCTTTTGCTCAGATATCTAGATATGTTTTGTTTTAGTTCATCTGAGCAACTCTCAAGTCTTAAAAGACTTTATTAGATCTCATTTTCGTCTATGTTTGAGTGTGTTCTTCAGCAAGTAGTGAAGAAAGAATCTCTTATGAGTTCCTTAACCCATTTTCGTTTTTGTTTTCGTGTTTCATATTACTAGAAACTCGTTCTTTACTTAAGATTTTTTATGTATAACCTTACTCCCAGTAACATTTGTTTGTAAACAAAGCTGGGATGCTTGTACATTTCAAACAAAATCGAGTTCTTACTCATTTTTGTTGATTTTTCTGGTGTTTTCCCTTACAAATTTAAAGAAGGAAAACAAAAAACTTCCAGATCTTTTTTTTGTTCATACTTTGATAGCTTGTTAAACAAGCTGAAGAGTGAAGAGAAGCAAAAAAGTTTTCTAAGAAAAATAATTTACTAAATCCGTTTTTGCTTTTTATTTTGAGTTTTTTTTTTTTTTTTTTTTTTTCCAGAAAGATGAGAAGGAAAGAGGCTTCTTATGAGTTTTATCTCATCATTTGTTCACATATTCTCAGAAAACCCCTTTCCAAGTGGTGCATTTTCATGTGTGTTTTTACTTTCTGTATGGCTTGTACAAAACCCTCATAAAGAAAAGAGAAGAGAGAGAAGCTTTGATGGGTCTTAACCCACCTTCAGTTTATATTTTTTTTTTTTCAGAAAATCCCATTCAATTTATGATTTTCAAAGTTTACCAAAGTTGTTCATATTTAAATTCATTTCAGTAATGATTTGTGGGTATAAATGGGTTTAAGTTGTAAAAACAGCAGTGAAGCTTGTGCATTTCAAAACCCATGAGATAGTATTTTTACCTTAAAAATTTACTCTATCATCTCCAAAATTTGCTGCTTAGTAAAAAAAAAAGAAGGGAGTGGAGAGGAGTTCTATATGAAGAACTGATAACTGTAAAAGAAAAAAAATTCTTGTGAGCTGTTGACCATCTTTCAGATATTATATTACCAAAAGTTAATTTTAGTAATCAATCTAAATATACAAATTTCTTTATGTTGTGTTGTAACTAGTAAAAGTTATTTTATAGTTTTACTATTTTCGTTAATGGTTATAATATATAAAAAAAAGTGTGTATACAGAGAAAATCACATTTACAGCTCATATATTCATGGCAAATCACTCAAATACATCAAAAAGGGTATATGTCATGTCTATCTAACAAAAAAGGGGTAAGGGTGCACAGTGCACCAGACTAGTGACAAGACAAGGACATAGTTGTCTGTAGAAGTCAGAAACAAGGGACCCCCATCTGGTCCAATCCCTTATGCACATAAAAAATAAAACAGTCGGGCCCCATCTAGCACACTCTTTCCTTGGAACACGATGCATCCGGTGGACAACCTCTAGCCCCGATGGCCCAGCCTAGGCAACAATAACCCCCACCAAACCTCGTCGGATCACCTGCAGCCGACAGGAAACTCCAAGCTCCAGAGTCGCGGATCACAGCCGCCATCATCGGCGTCTCTCGGCCAGCCGGCAAAGGCAACTCTAACTTTAGTGACCATCGTCACCACCAGACAACCTGCAACCAAATCACCACCAACCGTCAATCACCATCGCGAGGCAGTCCTAGTAACAGGCGTCATCCACAGTGAGACCAACATCTAGCAACACATCATTGACCGAATCAGCTGCCTGCCATAACCCATCCATTGTTTGCTACCCCAAGGGACAACTTTGTATCGCTAAACAACTTCAAGCGACGACCCAGCAAGTCGCCGCCGTTCCCCATCACACGACACCCAAAAACAATCAATCGCCGACCTGCTGTGTTCGAGTAGTCGCCACCTATTGGATCTAAGACATCACCAAAATATCATCGGAACCACCCATCAACCAAACTAGCCCTAGCGCCCGTCGCTGCCGGACTCACAACTCCATTCACCTTGACGACCCCCAGCAACCATTGCTTCACAGCAGTGCCGGCACCAGCAACGGTCACTGGTCATCTTTAACGCCTCCAGCAGCAACCGTTTTCCTCAACCCCGTTACCGGTGGTACTGACTGATCTGTTGAACTTACTTCAAACATAACCACCGACTAGAGCCATATCATTTCCGATCGCCACCCGCTAAGAGATTCTCTCCCATCACCACCAAATCACATCCAACCGGCGACTCAACTGATTAGCGTCGATTGCTAGATCGCTGCCGTTTCCTTTCTTCTTTGTGGAATTCTTGGAACAGATCGTGAGAGTAAGGGGGAAGAGCGGCTGTAAGATAAAAGTCAAAACACATTTTTGATACCCATGGACGTTTAAACGCACGTACACAACGAAAAAGGGATTTGGGCCTCCAACTCCATAAACCCTAACAGGCTGCATATGGGCTTTCATTTCTTTTCGGGCTCATCCTATCTCAAATGGATCCATATATATAATAAAAAAAATCAGCCACTTAAATACTCGCATACCGCAAGTTCCGTTCAACAGAATACACTTTTAAAATATGTATCACGACCCAGACCACTAGACGTTTTAAAACAAAATGGGGGAGGGAGAAGAGTAGTACATTGCTACTACTAGTCGTGAAGTGTTTCGAGATAGCCATTAGTAATTTCTTGTGCGGTCATCAGCAGCCACCACTAGACTTCCCCATGGCTCAGCCGCCACTATACTCCGGCCGGGTGGCTCAGCCGCCACCTGCCGCCGTCAGCCACCACCAGCACCAAGATGGTTCCCTCCAGCTATGGAGGACCATCTTAGATATTCTAGCGGATCTAACTTGACTGTCCGAGCCCGCTCCCGAGGCACAATCCCTGGGGCGGCTCTAACGCATCTCTCTGATTGTGACTAGCAGATCTCCGCCGTAGCAGAAGACCAGAAGCGCCGCCAGAGGTTGATGTTCCATTGGCATGGCTTGATGAGATATGTTCCACCGGCATGGCCCAGACTGCTCTAGCGTGCCAGCCTAGCCTGGCATGCTCCCACCAGCCTTGCCTGGCGTTCTCCTGCCAGCCTCGCTGGGGACTCTCCTGTTGGTTTATATGACTAGTTCCAGTCCGATGTCATTGGCTGCGTACCAATAACACTAGACTGGGGGGACTTGATGAGATATGGTCCACTGACATGGCCTAGACTGATCTAGCGTGCCAGCCTATCCTGGCGCGCTCCTGCCAGCCCTTCCTGGCGTTCCCTTGTCAGCCCTGCCTGGCGTTCCCTCGCCAACCTTACTCGGGGACTCCCTCGCCAGCCCTGTTGGGGACTTTCCTGCCGACTCGGCCAGGCGCTCCCTCGCCTGGCACTCCCTTGCTATCCTCTCTTGGTGCGCGCCCGCCAGCCTCGCCTGGGGCGCGCCCGACGCCTCCGGGTGGCCTTGCCCAGCTCCTTGCTAGTTGGGCCTGAAGGGGGATCGGCCCAAGGCATGACCTAATTGTCCCCTATATAATGAATAGTACCTCCTCCATGGAGGGGGACCTTTCCCCTGGACTCTCTCTCTCCCAAGTGGTGCAGTCACCACTAGACTTCCCCATGGCTCAGTCGCCACTACACCCCAGCCGGGTGGCTCAGCCGCCACTCGCCGCCGTCAGCCACCAGCACCGAGATGGTTCTCTCCAGCTATGGAGGACCATCTCAGATCTTCTAGCTGATCTAACTTGACCGTCGGAGCCCGCTCCCGGGGCACAGTCCCTGGGGCGGCTCTAACACGTCTCTCTAATTGTGACTAGCAGATCTCCGCCGTAACAGAAGACCAGAAGCGCCGCCGGAGGTCCATGATTATTATTAATATTTATGTATTACTGGTAAATAAACTAAATAAAATATAAAATATGTTTTATGTATAAATTTTAAAATATAAAAGATATTTTAGTAATTAAATTTTAAAAAGTATTAATCATTACATACTAATAATTATAAGTCCAATCATAAGCTAATTAACTAGAATAATGATTCATGGGTAGGGACAAGCAAGAAAGGGGAAGTGACTTGTTAGTCCGTATTCATATTCGGCGGAACTGTTTAGGCAATCCGCGGAAGTGACTTGTCAGTCCGTAGAAGTTATTGAACTGGCAGTCCGCGTAACTAAATGAATGGCAGTCCGCGTAATTGACTTGGCAGTCCACGTAACTGACATGTCAGCCCGGGTAACTGACTTGACAGTCTGCGTAACTGACTTATCAATCCGCATAACTGACTTGGCGGTCCGCATAACTGACTTGGCAGTCCGCATAACTGACTTATTAGTCTGCATAACCGACTTGACAGTCTGTGTAAATGATTTGTCAGTCCTCATAACTGACTTGACAGTCACCATAACTGACTTATCAGTCCGCATAACTGACTTGGCAGTCTGTGTAAATGATTTGGCAGTCCGCATAACTGGTTAAAAGGAACCGAAACATGGTATCATCCAAATTGTTGTTCTTGTAGACATTAATATATGCACGAGTAAGAAGCAAATACTCCTAAACGGTCCATGGTTTTGAACCCATTGTAAAAGATAAAAAGTAGATGAAGCGATATAGATTAGATGAAATGATACCCATTTTTGAGTCATTTTATAGTGAAATGACAGTTTGCGGAAGTGACTTGGCAGTCCATGAAACAAATATAATAACAAAATAAATAAGAAACATATTTGTATTAAACAAAATTACTAAAACATGTATTTCATATTAATATATACAAAGTTCCTAAAATCAAGATATATAGTATCCCAAATAATATTTGTCATCCTATTTCTGTAGAGAAATCCCACATCTCTACATACCTTATCAATCTTCACCGGTACCCTCGAAACAATCATTTCCATAAACATACATACGGATACTCCACAATCCTATTTATCTTCAATATATTCCTGCTGTGGCACGTCTATAGTATCAACAAACTCGACAATTGCGTTGGCTTTGTGTCCATCAGGGAAATCATTCCAGTACTCAATCACATCTAGCTCTGAGATAATACTATCCCCAAAACTTTTTAATTCTCCACCAATCAAGTCCTTTGAGAAGAAATTCATAGATCGTGCTGAATCATAAATGTGTACTTTCCAGGTATTTAAATGTAGCACTGCCAAAAACCAATGGACACCAACAACGTTTATGGGGAATAGTACCTGCAAACAAAAAAAAATTAAATAGTCGTAAATTCAGTTATATATATATATATATATATATATATATATATATATATATATATATAGATGATCAAATGAGAACACCTAAAAGGTTGAGAACGCGAGAACAGTTGTGGACCAATCATTTTATAAGGGTATATTAGTAACTTTATATAAATATTAATTAATGATTTCCTAAAATCTAGAGATAATGATTTTAATTACCTAAAAAAATTAATAGTTCTTTTTAGATAATGAAATATATACAATTTTTTTATGATGATTTTTCCGAAAAATAATTTATGACTGTTTCTTTTTCTTTAAAAGGAAATCGGTACAACTCAAATCACAATTGAATCCACTTTTATTTACAATCCCATTTTAATACACTTTTATTCACAATCACAAATGAATATACACTGTTATTCACAAATATCACAAATAGATATTGTTTTAATCACAAATGAATATAACAAAATAGTACATAAATTACATCTAAAAGAAAATGATAAACACGAATTTATGTTCATTATCATTTATTCAACCAAGATACAAACACCTTTAATCAATATTGAATACAGTTCAATCACAAATGAAATATACTTCTAATAAAAAAATGAAATTACAATACATAAATTAGTTGTTTTTTCTATCAGCATAAGAGAATACATATATGAAACATCAAGCTCCCTTTTCTTGAAAATTTGCTTCCAATTGCTATTTGGTTTCCTTATTTCTTCTCAATGGACCTAACACAAAAATCACTGGATCAATTCATCAGTTTTAACCTTTTATCAACGACCATTGTCTATGAAGTATGAAATTTTTTAAATAGATATGATCTTACTTGTATTGTTAGTAGAAATTGGTGAGATCGAAAACCATATATTTGAGTAATCTTGTTGGTTCATTTATCTTCTTTAGTATCCAAAACCTACATCAAGTGTTATAATCATTAATGCATCAAAGTGTTATAATCATTAATGAAAGGGACTTAATGCTTACCTCTTGATCTTTGGATCGCTAGTAATCATTAACTATTAATGATGTTGGTGCTTTTTGCCTTTTGTATTGCATCCAAATCTTGCTTTTATCGTCTCATGCTACCTTCTTGATTTAGATGCCTCTTATAATCAACTCTACTATGAGTTAGACTAAGACTCAACCAACTTTGATTTATGATTTTCTGCTAGTATCCAACATCACACCAAAAAACAAAGGCATTTGTGATCATTGTTATTCTTAAATTTATTCATGTAAAATGAGTTCAATGATATTAAAAAAAACAATTCACAAACTATAATAATATATAGGGAATGTATATATACATCTTCATTTATTCACGAACGCTTGTATATATGGTTATAGTTATATTCATGTATAATTATAGCTATATTCATGTATGATTATTGCAGAAAAGGAAGAAAAAAAAACAAATGGCAAACATATAGATATATTTAAGTAATTTTGTTTGCATCAATAGAAAGAAATTTGAATGTTCTATTGTTTTTGCTTGTCATTGAGGGTGTAGCAAAAGGTTAGGTTTGATTTTCATTCATTGAATATCGTTAGAAAAAAGAAATCAAAGAAAAGATTGAGAAAGAATCGAACATGCATTCAAGTTCCAGTTTTCTGAATTCGGGCATTTCATCGAGCACCTTATGTGCACAACTTACTTCTTCCCCTATTAGTCGATTTAAATGAGTAAAGTACCATACCTGAGAAACATGCACATGAAAAAGAATGTCACCTCTTGAATCTAGATGTAGGTTTGGGATATTTGAAACCAAAACGATATGCAATCAAGTATTTGCTCGAATAGGGGAAGAAGATAAGCTGTATGTGATTTATGTATCGAATTTGAAATCCAATTTATGTATAGAATTACCTGTATGTGATTCAAACGACACATTGGAAATCGAGAGATTCACTTTGGAAATCGATACATTGGCACAATACCCGTCGATCGATGTGACAACCTGAAATTTATTCCGTCGTTGTAACCCATTTCCGTTAATAGAATATTTTTTTTATTATTATTGTTATTAAAATTTCCGTTAACATTTGGGTTAGACAAATCAATTAATGTTTTATTTTATTTTTAGTGTCAAAATGAAATAAATAAAAACACGTGTAATACCCTCAAAATTATTTGATAAAAATTTTAGTTTACGACTAAGTCGGGTTACGACCATCTAATCGGGTAAAATTTTAAAATTCCGTTTAACGTCGGTATGGGGTGGATCCCCACCTGGCCGCCAACTCAAGCCCTATATAAGGGTTGAGTGGCTTTCACTTGAACCTTTTCTCACTCCTAGAAGCTTTCTCTCTCTACTCTCTCTCTACAAGTGGGTTTTGGCCAAGAAACACCTCATTCAAGCTCCAAATCCGTAAGTAATCATTCCTAGCTTGTTGTTTTGCTTTGTGTTCATGCAAATTCGGGATTTAACCACCCAAAATACCTTAAAAACTAGAGTTTATGGTTGGGGAACAGCTCCCAAAACCGTAAACTCCTATAAGGGGGTTTTAAAGCCCCAAAATCCCTCCAAAACCTTTCTAATGCTTATCTATGGCTTAGAAACTTGCATGCATGAAATTAGAAACCCAAAATCGTGCCTTCAAGGGAGTAAACATGAGTTTACGGTCCATGAACATTCATGAACCGTAAACACCAAAAAGGGTGTTTTGGTATCCCTAACTCCTTCCTTAGCATGTTTAAAGGACTAGAAACTTGTATGAATGAGCCTAGAACCATAAAATACAAAGGAAATGTTGTGCCCAAGGGTTTACGTCCGTAAACCCTAGTGTTTATGACCGTAAACTCCCAAGGAGTGGTCCAAGGACCGCAAAACTCCAAGGGAGTACCCCTTTTGAACCCTAATCACTTTACAAGCCTTGGATTTGATCTTAGAACCCTTCCTAATGATACAAGAGACCTTAAAGCACAAAAATACACCCCTCCCATGAGTTTACGGCCGTGAACTCATGGGGGAATTGGTCCCTCAACCATAAACTCACCTAAGGTGGGTATTTGAGGAGTAAACTCCATAGTGAGGCCATACACACACTTTAGAAGCAACCCCTAGCATTCCTTACACTTGTAACAAAGTGTTTTCATGAACTAAAGGGCCTTTACTTACTAAATTAGTGATAAAATGACTAATTTGATCCATCATGTGTCAATATATGTTACGTAGGATCCGTGGGCGTGTTCAAGTCCTCACTTGACACCTAGCATCCTACCCGACATTCCATCCACTCCACTCGCTACAGGTAAGTTCATACCCCTTAATTAACTTTTCAAATGTTTTTAAATGCTTTTATGGGGGGGGGGGGGGAGGGGATACAAGTTGAATCCAACAATTTATAGTATCAATCACATGTTATTTGTAGCTTACAATTATAAGGGATATGTGTACTTTTAACCGGTTTGCCATCAAAACTGATTTCAATGTTTTCAAACTCATTTTCATGTTAATTTGTTATAAAAACTATTTTCAAACTCTTCTAAAACTTCTTATGTTTCTAAATATATCCACACCAATATATTTATATAAGTAGGACTTAAAGGACTTAGGACTGATAGCTCGCCTTATTACCTATTCTTGTTTGATTGGGGTCTTAGGGTATATTGTTATCTGTCCGACTGTCGTTGAATTCTTAGTTATATATTGTATGTATTTGTGTTGGATATGAATGCCTTCACTCAGTTCAATACTTATGAGTATCCAAGAATGACTGCAACATACCAGTTAACTATAATAGGTATAGTTAAGGTTTACCACTCCTCACTACCATTACTATGACACATACCACGGTTAGTACTATTATGAGTCTCTACATGTTAAGTACTACACAAGAAGAATACTATACACTATACAAAAGAACATTAAATACATTGTACCGAGAAGCACACTATACACTAATATAAGAGAACATACTAAAACAGAATGTGATACACTATTTCTCCATACGTCACTTTACCGTGCCTTTACCGTGTAACCTTAGTCTCCTGGAGGGAGAGCGGGCTCTACGTGTATAGATCTATACAGGGCGGACACTCACACATCCGACTGCTAGCTACAGTCCGAGCCGACTAGGCCTAGGGATGATACCATGCTACCACACTACGTCTGACCTAGAGGGTCATGACACATTCAATCGCCTATCCGCCTGGTTACATACAGATTCACATTCGGAACCCTAAATTAACAAATTATGAATTAAAGGTAAAGTAGACTCCCCGAGGTGTATTAAATACATATAGCTACCTAGAGTCTGCGGTTAATTACCATCCAGTCGGCAGGAACACTGCTGGAATAATACATTATTTTCCCATTTACTTTGTTCAAACGAAGTCCAAACTATATTTTTGTAATAATTAAGAGTCTAATTGGGAAAACTTTTACATACTTAAAGGATCAAACCTACAAGTAACCAAGTCTTGGCAGAAGACTACATTTATTAGAAAATACAGGATTTTCTTGAGATTCACACTATTTTCAAACACGATAACAACTTTCATGTTACACGATTGTAAACACTCTTATACAAGCAATGACACTAAATTCTTATGAACTCACCAGCTTTATGCTGATACTCATTTTCAAAATAACTTGTATTCTCAGGTCGACAATAGACAGCTACAGATGCTGTTTTGAGAAGACGGAGTGCATACAAGACTCCTCTTTATTTTGATTATACTTTTTGGTGTCTATAAATTGTACAGAACGCGCATGCATTACAAATACTATATTAATTAAGTGAATGTTGTTGCTTGTTTTTACTATTATGCATTGTTATGATACTATACATGACGTCCTCCGCCCCATAACGTATTCCGCCGTTCTTGGTTTTGGGGTGTGACAATCGATTTGAAGTAGACCAGGGGAAGGTCGATGCCTCTTCTGCACCAGCGATGAGTAGATTAGCAGTTCATTGTCACTCGATCAGACGAGGATCGAAAATTCCCCAATCGATTATCCCTCCCGATCCCTGCTCCGTTCGTAAATCATGCTCCTCCGATCAACAACAATTTGGAGATCCTGTTTCCATTTCCTTTTTTTTGGCTTCATCGATTCCCTTTTGGTGGTGGATCAATGATGTAGGGTGGAGGCGTACCTAGGTTTACACGGAGAGATGAAAAGAGAGACGGGAAATGGAAGGAAATAACTGAGTGATTGAGGAATTATAGGAATTAACTAACGGTGGTAAAGATCTAATTACTATAATACCCTTATCACCATTTGAAGTTACACTTTAATACTTGTAACTTTTAAAACTTTACATAAATGACCCATTCAATAATAACCTTAGATTTAGGTTTTTAAACGGTTCAGATCCGTTCTCGCGTTCTCAACTTTTTGGGTGTTCTAATTTGATCCTATTCCTATATATATATATATATATATATATATATATATATATATATATATATATATATATATTAAACTTAAATAGCCATATCCACATCCTTCCATTTAGGATAGCCTCCAACACTACTTCTACATTCCTAAAAGAAATGATTTTATGGGTTGCAAATTGAGTTCTTGAGGGTATATCGTCCACCTTGCATTCACCAGTCATCTTTCCATGAGCAAACCACTCCATATCGCAATATGCTATACATTTTAAGATAAAAATGTTACAATTATTTATATAAATAATCGTGTAAAAAATAGTTAAAATTTAACGAATGTTACCGGAAAAAACTAACCACCTAAACTCTGTAACTGTAAGTAACCTTGAACAAAACTCCACATCCAGTGGGAGTATATGCAGCCTATGTGTAATGTTGAGGTTGGAAGATATCATATTCCGTTCTTTTCAAAAACCTAACATACTAGCAGCATAAAGACTGTCTACAGGAGATGATTTGAAACATCATTACTCTGTTCATTAATAATGTCTTCATTTGCTTTTTCCGGACTCTCCACTCCTTTTTTTCCTTGGTTTGATGATTTTCTTCAATTTCAGTGTGGATTGCATCTAAAAAATTAAAATGTTAAATAATTATCAATAACTTAACATTTTATAAATACACTAAAATTAAAATATGAGTTTTGTACCATTGTGAACGACATCCGCTAATACCATTCAACACTCCTCTTTCGTTGCAACCTAATAATATGAGTCACTGTTTTGTTGTGATGTTCACCCACATCCAGTGACAGCTCAACATGCGTAGGTTACACCCAAACTTCCCCTCCAAACCATGAGTTTATGTATCATCATACTCCAGTTGTGTACCATGATAATATGTTTCTTCCTCCTCTTCATTTACCATGTCCTCCTCCTCTCCAAACCCTGTATCCGGTTCATCTTTTTTTTTTCCTATAATACACGGTCTGCTTTAGAAGTTAAGTCAGCCATAACACATATTAGACACTTCATCAATGCCTTTGTGCTCGTCTTATTCTTCTTTACCGACTTTGCTGATGTGTCGCTTGACATATAAATTCTCTCTATTTCAGGTTGTTGCGAGGAAGAAGCATTTGTGGCGGTTTCAGTCGAAGATGTTTCCGACTTGTACTTCTTTCTTCAAGAGCGAGCCAACAATAGGTGGACTATGTTGCCATGGGGGAGATTCTTCATGGTGAAGAGTCCAATTGACGTAGCGAATATAAAACGACAATATGAGCGTCGTCGTGTTTTCCACGACAACAATAGGATGACTGTTAGTCTGCAAAATTCATATTGTTAGTTTGACATGAAAAAACATTGGAATTTGTAATTATATATAATTATAATATAAAAAGCATACCACAGACACATTGATTATTCGACAACATCAAACCCAAGATAAATGTGTTTTACTTCTCCACGGCCTCATTCGTGGCAATTCTATCTACATGCGTATATAATACTGGGTTGCCTCTGGGAACGTCTTCAAAATCCATATCTATGGAAAAAAAGATAAGTATGATGCTATTATAGTATAAAAATGAAAGTACAATGATATTATATAGTACAAACCGAAGTAGAATGTTATTATTGTATAAAAAACGAAAGTATGATAACTATTTAAATGCATTAGAAACTAACGTTAAACAGAAGCATAAAACCAACAACGATATACTTGTGTACTTTCTTGTATTCTGGATTGGCCTGCTTGAATATTCTAAATTTTTGTATTTTCTAAAACATTGCATGCATCAACCCTGAAGTATAGGTCCAAAAATATGTACCCCATGTAAACCTGCAATTTTCAATTTATTCATTATAATTGTTATTGTATTTATACACAATTTTTAAATATAATACCTGTTCCAATCATCTATATTATCAACAAGCGTGTATACTGCTGCAGTAATGCCCATTTTAACGTCTCGTCCGTGGACAACATAAAAACAAGTTGGATAAGCATTACAACATCTTCATCCTGAAGTGACAAATAATTCGGAGACATAATGTAGTCTTCTAAATCTTTCAGCCGCAAACATGCATCTGTAATGTCTGGGAACAATCGAACACGAAGATTTGAATTTGACCGGCCTCTTTTGTCATGGAGTAAATCCACATAAAGACCAACTCTTAAACCATAAATTAGAATATATTCAGTTTCACCAAAATCCAACTGCATCTTCTGTATCTCAAAAAGAAACCTCCCCATTTCCAACACTTCTTGAGACGTTACTTCATGCAACATCATCAAATGCACAAGGGGTCACCATGGGGGACATGCATTCCTAAGAATCTTCCAAACGGCGAATCTTCAAATAATACTCGTTGGGATTGTGTTAGGCACGGAAAATAGTCTTTAATGATCGTGCCGGCCACACATTTTAAAGTTAAATCTGCTTTTTGATTGAGATCATCGTGCTACAAAACATATACATTTAATTTAAGATAAAACTTTAGTAATTGAAAAAAAACAAGGTTTCTAAATTACTTTTCTAATTCGGTTTACGAAATAAATAACAACATACTTTTATATAATAAATAGTTGATATAAAATGGCAGAAAAATGAGGAAAAAAGCATTTTAAGGTCATTCCGCGGAGGTTAAAAGTCATTCCACGGAGATCCCTCTACGGAGTGACCAACACCTCTGCGGAGACGAAGTTTTCCCTTTTTGATTCATTCCGCGGAGACAATACGTCAATTTGCGGAGGTCCCTCTGCGGAGTGACTTACCCTCTGCGGAATTGATCTTCCCAAGTTCAAAAGTTGTTAATCCTAAAATCTAAATATGTACATATTGAAGGTTATCAATTGGATTTTTGTAACATTTCAATCTTAAATATATATACAATACGACATTAATCCAAAGAGGGGAAGGTGAAAAATACCCGTGAGCTGTATCCGTCGGCGAAAATATTGGGAAAATGACGTCTCTGAAGTCCTTCTCGCCTGGTTTGAACTCCTCGCCTAAATCGGAACAACCTTCCGATGCAGAGACAGGAACGAAAATTCGAAGTGGAAGAGGAATCGAGGGGGGGGGGGGGTGGGGACCAAGGAGACCCCTTTTTTTTTTTTAAAAAAAGGAGAGGGGGGAAATTACAAAATAGCCCCTCTCTGCGGATAATTCGTCATTCCGCGTAGCCCCGTAGAGGTTCCTTTGCGGAATGTGTGTCTATAGCCGAAAATGTGTGTTTTCATGACTAAATTTTGAAATACCCTTCCTCCCCAATTTTAATTTTTTTTTTTTTTTTTTTTTTTTTTTTTTGACTATAGCCGGTATTTTCTATAATTTTTATCATTGATTAGAACAACAATTTTGTGTCCATAATTAATGTATGGTAGCTTATTATTGGGGTGCAAATGACAATAATTTCATAATTTAATTGTCATATTTCTAAAACAACCCTTTTTCAAAAAAAAAAGTATCACATTTGCAGTTACACAATGACATCAATTTTAAAACAATTTTTTACAATCTTAATCGCCATTTCCAAAACATCAAATGATAGACCCGTTTTACTATATTAAACTATAAACATTAACTGGTAGCCAACCTTGAACCTTAGTCTTTGAAATGACAACAAACTTCTACGTATCAGCATCACCTCATCTATTTCTCTAATCTATAGATAAAGAATCAAGTGTTATGCTTTTTTTTTTTGTTTAAGGACCAAAATATAATACACTCAAGAAACATCATAAATCAAGCATCTTTCTCAACATACAATTTCAAATAACATCAAGCCGATCAAAGGTAATAATATCAAAAGCGATAATGTTAGCATGCTAAAAGCAAAGCAACTATGCTTTATTTATTAGACATGACAATGATAAAAAATTACAAAAAATGATAATACGTAAACTCTTGGGAAATATTTAACTAAAAGTCATTAGAATGACAAAATCATGTAACTGAAATGGTTAAGGAAAATAGAATAATAATACACCATAAGGGCCTAGTTGGGAAGATACATTTTTAGCACATTTGTAGAAGGCTTTTCATCATCAATTAGCTAAACTGGCAAATTGAGATGCACTTTGGCTGGGGATTCTTATCCATCACCTTATATGCATCCGCTACCTCATGTTTACAACTAAGCTTACAACTATACTAAAATCCATAAAATGCTTCATCAGGTTTGCTATATCAGATTCATACATAAGGTGCATTTTCTTGCAATTCAAGAATCATGAAAAATCATACATCACAAATGCATTAATGCATACCATGAACAATACATAGACCGAATCCTTATTGTGTCAAAACTAACACTAGATCAAACAAAAAAAAACATTTCGATTGTACATGAAAAACATAGTAGTTCAATCACAACATAGAATACTTATACTGCTTTTGGTTATTTAAATACAAGAATTAGGCTTCAAGAAAAGCTTACTGAACAATGCTGAGGAATTGAATAATATGATTTCAAGTGATTCCAGCAAATCTATCACTTCCTTTTAACATCTCGACCATTATTTGATGATAGGTAGCTTCCCCTAAAATAAAAAAAATGCATTGTAATACATACTTTTTACAATAGGAGAATTTACAAAAATAAAGTATTTAGAGTCGATATTTGAGTTTTAAAAAGAGGAACCACAATATGAAAAGAAGACGAAGATCTGAGTTTTACCTTAGGGGACCGAAAACATGGTTAGGGCATAATGGTTGCCAAATCTGCAAAACAATAAGTAAAATCTTACGGTTATAGGCACCATGATAGCATGAATCTTGCTTTCCTATCTCTCACAAACTAAAGAAATCAAATTAAAATGAAAATTAAAATAAAAATTTAAAATGAGATTTTCCAAAAGAAACAAAGCCCACCTTTTGGATATAGGTCTCATACTTAGACTATGAGAGATAGCTATGTGTGCATGTGTACTTGAAAAGAGTGGTCCCATGGTATATGGTGTGACAAAGAAGCAGACAAATCCAAACCATTTACTCTTGGAACATATACGTCATTCTTCTTTAAAATACATCCTCCGCTATTACAACAAAACTCAAAATCAAAAACCGTCATCTCCATATGTACACTCTCTATTTCCTTTCATCCCCCTTTTTCGTTCAGCGCTAAAACACACACAAACATAGACCATCTAGGAAGTACGATGATGATAGAGATGGTGGGCAGCGTATTGTGGCGACTGGCTGTGAGGGTGCGGCTGATGGTGGGTATTTTTAGGGATCGTAGAGGTTTAGAGAGAGAAATATTTTCCGATGGATTTGGAGTCAACATACTCAATCTGGGATTAAGGAGGGCTAAGTCAAAAGCTTCTGAGATAGATAAAGTATCAATGTATTAAAAAATTGTACATACGATTTCATATTTTGTACAATTTGCCTATATTTTAAAATTCACACGTATATTTTAAATCAAAGGAATTGTATTTAAAAATTTAAAATTAATTTATTTATAATTGGTTGTACTTTAAGCTTAGCGATTTGAACGTCTTAAAAAATATTATCATTATATTGAACCTATTTTTAGAAGGAATAAGATTTCATTTATAATGTAGTATAGATAACTAGATGTAAAACCCGTAGGACCCACGGTTGATTAATTTAAATAGAATCATAATTTTGATTACATAATAAAGGAAGATACCATAGTTAAGAAAAAAAGATAAATACATAATAATAGTATATTTATTTTATTAAGATTGTCATTTGTAAGTATTTAAAATTTATAAATTTTAAGCAATAATGAATTTTTAATTATAAAATTTTATTTAAAGTAATGTAATTAACATGAATAAAGCAAAAACAATAAAATATTATAAGTTAATTAACATTAATAAATCAAATACAATATATTAATATAATTAAATCAAGTTATATAATTTAATTAATTAATACTAAAAATAAATAAAAGATGATACAAAATAATTGATTATAAATTACTAAAAACTTCCTTATAAACAACATTGAAAGTTTTATTGGTTAGCTTACCATCCTTATCTAAAATTAACAATTTTAATCCCTCTCTACTTTGAACCCTAGATAAGGCAACATATAATTGCCCATGTGAAAAAACAGGATCTTTGAGGGACAAGCCAACCTTCGATAACGACTGTCCTTGACTCTTATTAATAGTCATACCAAAACATACAGCTAATGGAAACTGTCTTCTTTTGAATTTGAATGAATTTTTTTTTTCTGATGGCGTTAAAGACATTCTTGGAATAAAAGTCCGATTTCCAATATTAGTTCCAGATAAGATACGTGCCTCGATAACACGTTTGCCCAATGATATCACTTGGAGTCTTGTTCCATTACATAAGCCATTTTTTTGATGAATATTTCTTAGTAACATAATCGGAACACCGATTTTTAAAACTAACTTATGATTTGGTAGACCCGAAACTTTGAGACCATTTAAAACATCAGGTGAGTATAAATCTGCATCAAAATGATCATGGACAAATTCAGATTAGCATATACTATCTGAACTTAAATATTCAACCTCATCACCTGGAAACTTCAATAGCAAACGATCATTTATTTCCTGAACCACTTCATTCTTTGGAGCTAGTATTGCTCTTTCTTGAAAATAACTTGTATTGTTGTAATTATCCAAAATCGAAGGATATACAAACTCAATTAATGAACCTATAGGATCATTTGGATCACTAATGAGAATATCATCCGAAATATCAATAACCGTTTCACCGTCATTCTGACCACCAAGTTTGCCTTCTCCTATATCCAATAGCCGTTCTGCAAAATCTCTTATTTTTTCTACAGCAGACTGATCCCTTCCAACCGTTAGCCTCATGTTTTTTGTTAACTTATGGATTTTGCAATGTTGCCATAAATATGAAGAACTTAAAGAAGCATTAACAATGTTTTGTCTGCTGCCACCCGGAATAACAGGCAAAATTTGTCTGAAATCTCCTCCAAAAACAATAACTTTCCCTCCAAATGGAATATTCGACTCGGTAGAATATTCAGACCTCAATACATCTTTTAAACTTCGATCTAAAGCTTCAAATGCATGCTTATGGACCATAGGTGCTTCATCCCAAATTATCAAAGATGTTTTTCTCAATAAGCTAGCGAGCTCACTACTTCGATTTATTTTACATACAGAATCCTCAGTAAGTTCAAATGGAATTATAAATCGAGAGTGGGCTGTTCTACCTCCGGGCAATAATAACGAAGCAATTCCACTTGAAGCAACATTTAAAACGATATGACCATCACATCTAATTGCTGCAGATATTGTCTTCCATAAAAAAGTTTTACCTGTTCCACCATAACCATAAACAAAGAAGACACCTCCTTTATTTTTTTTAACTGCACCCATGATATCAAGGAAAATGTCACGTTGCTCATTTGTTAATGCAAGAAACATACGGTCAAACTCAGTCTTTATAATGGAAATGTCATAATTTAGCTCCTCGGTGATAAGTCGATTGTTTGAAGAAGAAACATAATCAACGTCCGGGTAAGGCATGTTTTTATAATTTTTGAGAGTGTTGTTGTTACGAAGTAAAATCTGTTCTATCTCGTACAGAGTTAAGTTCATAAGCCGATCTTCACTAAGAGTTAAGCCTGGAGGACAAAATATTAAATTAGTTACATATATTATTAACAATATTTACTTATAATTAAAATTTTATCAAATGCATGTTAGAAAATAAATAATTTAATTTTTAAATAAATAATAATAATAAAATTTTAATACCTGATAACTTTAATCTCTGTCGTTGATTATAAAGAATTCCATCTGCCAAATACTTCCATGTATTTTCCCAAACAACTTCTGGTTTAGACATACTGTTAGACATCAACAATGTGGCAAATACAAATCGTAGATAAAAACCAGATCCATAATGACTTGCTTCTTTAATTGCATCAATGTATTCTTTGTCATCATCCAAGAGCCCAAGAGCATAACAAGCATCTCTAAAAGACAAACATTCTTCACCATTTACTGTGCGAATCTCTTCAAATGATCTTGGACCTTTCACCTTATTTAAAAGAATCCTTAAGAAATAAGCTTCCTCTAGATTAGGTGAAACCGAATGAATTCTACCAATGCACTTTCCTACTTCCCTAGGCTTCCAAAACCTATCCTTACGATTCCATTTATAATGTATTATAGATAATCAGGCTTTGACTTCATTAAGACTAAAGAATGTGGCCCATGCAAAGCATAATTGTACAGTCTACTACGGAATCAGAATACACTGCTACTTGAGAAACTGGAATCAAACATAATTTGATGAATGAGTTTATTGAAAAACTAAGTTGATTCCTTCCATTCAATGATCACATAGAAAATTTTTGTGAGTTCAAGAGTATACTTTCTCAAGCTAAGAAACTCTATTTGATATTAGAACTTGTATCACTCTTACTCTCCAAGATATCTAACTATAATTAGAATAAAATTAATTATGGAGATGATCGTAATCGCAAAATCCATAAAATAAAATATAGTCAGACCCATTAATAAAGTCCTTCATGTACACTAAGCATAAGAGGTCACAATTTAGCTATAGGACTTTGTTATTCTAGAAATGAGATTTGATTTAGATTTAGTATTTGGATATTAGAACATTGTGGCAATAACTATTGTATTGTTTTGATATAGGGGTTATGCTCTTCAAATAAATATTTGTTATGTATTATACAAACATGTATAATCCATTAATAGTGAAATTATTCTAAAACATCATAGTTAGTCATAATTGTGGGAGAAATTACGAAGTAAGACTAATATGAATTGGATTGGTTGACTCTCATAAGATGAAAGTGGGCAATACGTTGTAACCAAGATTCATATGTATTTGTTTGGGAACAAGTATTAGACATGAACCACATTAAAATCACCTCATGGATCTCTATCATGAGTGATACTTGATAAAATGTACTATATTTTTATCCTTAATATATGAAATACATAGTCAAAATAAAGTGTATGGAATTCTATAATTTGATGTGGTTAAATGTTGTTCTATGCTATGAACTGTGGAAGAGCCGTATGTAGTCAAAACGAAAGTTGTTCCACTTATGTGTTGAGAGCTACACATCTAACGCGTGTTACCTAAAGTTGAACACCAAATGATATTGCTTGCAATCTAAGTGTTAAAAGTGCTATCGCGCATGATTTAAGCAAGTAATAAACTTACTGCTTGGTTATAGTAAATGATTGTAACACCCGCAAATTCGGGCTAGTTAATTTAGAGATAATAAGCGTTAAAAATGAATTTTTGATAGAATATTATTTAGAATAAATCATCTTAAATAAGTTATAATATATGTCACAAGGGTTCTATACATATAAAGAATGCTGAAATCCGAGTTATAACGAAGAAATTATGATATGTCGAAGTTTTATGGTAAAATCAACACGACACTGGGAATCATAAAAAGTGAGTTTAGTATAAGATACTTTTTAGCCTTAGTGATCTAAAAGATAGTCGTAGTATACGTTAAACCAAGAGCACACATAAAAAGAACGTCCAGATCTGACTTCGTATGAGGAAGTTATGATTTTTCTAAGATTTAGCATAGGAGTGCACAACCCGGAAATCGAATTTTAGATAGATCGATTTTTAGCTGATACAACCTAAATAAGAATTGAATATATCATTAATAGGAGCTCAACGATATAATGACATTCGAAAATGGACTTCGGATGACAAAGTTATGAATTTTTAATTGATTTTAACTGTCTAAGGCTGTTAAAATATATATTTAAAAATAAACTCAAAATTATCCGACGGAGTCTAAACAAAAGTTGTAGATCCTATCGGTACCTATGTGTGGATATAAAGAATGTCAAAAATGGAGGTCGTAAGAAAAAGTTATGAAATTTAGAAGATAATTAGTTTTTGGAGTAATCTGCGAGTGACACATGGCACGATCTGAGCCATTGCTTCTTCCCCACGCCTTGCCACTAGATGGTGACACTTGGCACCTCAACACGATGTGTTGGGGATCAGAACACGCCATGTTGGCCATTTCTAGGCTATAAATAGAGGTGTAATTCACCCCATTTCTTCACACCTTTCCCATTCTTTCTCTCTCAATACTCCCAAACTCTCCTTCCCATTCCCTATTACTTTCTAAGTGCTAGAGGCGAGTCCCGGAGCGCCAGAAGGCTCCGAGAAGAAGATCTTTCAGCTCGGAAGTGCTGCCCCCATAGAGTCCGATTCCTAGCCAAACCTCCTAGTAAGTGAGTTATTCTTACCCTATTTTAAGTATAACTTATGTTTAAATAAACCTATAAAATATATATATGTATCATAAAATATATTATAAAAAGTGTTATTATAATATCTTTTAACTGATCGCGGTATGTGGAATTTGGTTTGTAGGGCCGCATAGATTTGTTGGATTTTAGAAGTGTGATAATGCCAAAATGGTCCTTTCCTTCGGTGTTTCATGTTTGGCCCTGTCTATACATAGTGGTTGAAAAGTATTGTTTATCACTTATAAAACAATATTTCTCATAAATAGTCGCAATACATATTATACTAAAATATAGCGGTGATGATACTAGGTTTCGTCGAACGAAAATAGAATTGTTAGAAGCTAAGCGCTGCCCGAGTTTGGAATCATCACTTTAACAAGTGAGTGCATAGTTACTTTTATCTTACATATGGATATGAAGTATTTAATATAAATTACATGCTATGTGTGCATATTATCTATGTTCTGATATCTATGTTGGATGAATAACATATACATGTTTTATTCGATTTAAACTGTATATGTATTTTATACCTATAATTATGATGGGTAAAGATGGGTAGATTAAAGATGAGATGATAGTTGAAAGTTGAGATGAATGATGAGAGATGAAAGATGATATAGATATGACAGGTCAAAGATGATGAGAAGCGATAAACCAAGTGATGGCCCAATCATCTAGCATAATATAGATGACAACCACATACTATTCTAGCCAATCCATTGGAACATTAGTAGGCTCACAACCTATAGGTGTTGTGAACGATGTGTTCACTAGATGTACTCTAAAAACCCATTGACATGTATTGTGGGTAGACTCCCTAAAATAATACCGTCAATAAAAGAGATAAACCCTGACAACTATGGATTTAGTGCCTTACAAATGAACGTTGGTAGCTATGGATTTAGTTCCTTAGAAATAAACGTTGGCAACTATGGATTTAGTGCCTCACAAACAAACATTGGCAACTATGGACTTAGTGCTTGTTAAATAAACCCTGGCAGCGATGGACTCCGTGCCTATTCCTTAGGACAATCCTTAGGAATAATACTGAGGAATAGATGATTCTTAGGGAAGATACTTATGAATAAGGAAGATAACCGGGATGGGTAATCGTGTTAATTGTTTGATGATGAAACATAATAATTATATTATTGTGGGTTGAAAACCCTATGTACTCACCAGGTTTCCTAACTTGACCCACTTAGTTTATTTGTGTCACATGTATCGGTACGAAGCTACGTTACACTGAGAGATTAAAGGAGATGTAAATCGTTAGTGTAAATAAGGTTTGTTCATGCTTATGTTTATGTATTGACAATGACATCCGAAAGTTTTAATATAAATAAAATACATTTCTTTGGAAATGCTTTGATAATATATTTATCATGTTTTCTGGGAACAAGTTCTGCAATATTATTCTTAAAAATGAATATTCTGATTTTCAAATAAGTATAAATAAAAATTTTAAAATAACCGTGAATTTGGGGATGTCACAGTTGGTATCAGAGCATTAGTTTAAGTGAACTAGGAATAAGGATTTATTTCTAGACTTAAACTTAGAATGCTAAGTGATGATCGTGAGGAGTGTGTCCACTATATTAGGTAGTACACCTGAATAGACACAAGCACTAGCTTATTTTAGAAAAGATGCCTAAATTGCTTTTATGCGCTAAATGAATTATGTTATAGCTATAAAGATGCCTTATATGCTATTATTTGATCGAATCTATAGTCTATTGCCGACCGGATCTGAAAACTTTATGTGTTCAAATTTCTAAATGTTTAATTACGGTATTAGAACTGTCATGTAACTTTTCGGAGTGATAAGGAGATTTATACGTCTATCGTAAATAAAGCTTTCCCTATCTTAATTCTCGTCACAGCACTCTGAATATCTGATTTGGTGTATAGATCGATATGGTGAATGTTGGGTTTTGTGTACTCTAACATCCCTATGGTGCACATACAACCCTAATGCTTTGGATCTAAGTTTTCTCTAATTATACATGCAACATTGGGTTCCAAAGCAAGAAACCTAAACTAGCATACAAAATTTGACATATGAATCATAAAACAAGTTAGAAGAATACCTCTTGATGCAACTAGTAGGACTTTGTCCTTAAGTAAGCTTAGCACCCCAAGTGTTGTGCCTCAAACAAGTCACAAACACCAATAAACAACTAGATGAATATGAGAGAGGTTTAGGAGACTAGAAATCAGATTCTCTTCTTGAAATGCAAGGTGGCAGTCAACCGATTTCAGTGCATAGGGTTACATATTTATAGTGTAGAATTTCAAGAGTCATGTGTAACCCTAATCTTACAATTAAGCTTATGATCCATGCAATTGATTTGGATTATCACTTCATGGATTAACCCATAAGCATAGCCCATCACAAATCAATCATGGATCGTTAGCCCAATCCATATGTTTTACTTGATTTACATAATCTGTTCCTATTAATTCAGTTAGTCTCTTTTGATCACTAAATTAATTCAAAATTAATTCTTGATCAGTACTAATTAAATAATATGATTTCTTAATTAATGTATTTTACTTATAATATATTAATAAATCACTAATAACCTCTTACTCAAATATCCATCTATCAAATTGTTCTGGTGAAGGCAATACGAAATGGACCATGTTATTATCAGGTCAAGTACATACCAATTATGGGCTTAGACACCTAATCTAACAGTGAGAACTCGAAGCGGACTTGGAAACGGTAACCATCAACCTGAGCCACAAGTGATTAAGCGTGCACCAGAATTAACAGCTGCACCTGATCCAATCACAATGGGAGAAGTACAAGCGATGATGCATATGATGTTGGATCGTCAAATGGAAGAGACAAGGAATTTACTTCAACAAAATAAGGACGGACCTACTGTGCCAATAGGCCAGGCACATACTCTTGAGGAAGCTATCCAGAAATGATCAAAGGCAAAACCACCAAAAGGTTGAAGTTGGCAAGAAAAGGAAGATTGATGTATCCTCAAGATCTGATAAGAAAGGAAGATTCATGAAGCCCAACTGAGATGACCAAAAGTATTGAGGTGGTGGTGGAACCAAGTGGTGTGAGAAGTGCAAGAAGAAGCACCTCGGGAGATGTGATGGGGAAGTGACTGGCTCTAATTGTGGTGGGACCGACCACTATTCCAGAGATTGTACATTTGACAACAAGAAGTGTTATGAATGTGGAAATGATGGGCATATTTCTAAGAACTTCCCAAAGAAAAACGAAGCTACAAAAGAAAACGAGCCTCCGAAGCCAAAGTCAAGAGCATCTCAGATGATCCTTGAAGAAGCAGGTGACAATACAAGGGATCAGAGGTGAGGATCTATATATCCAAAGATCGGGATATGAAGCAGTCATATAGATAGTATCATATGGTATAACCTATTATAAAAGGTCTAGTGTAGGGTGAACTTGAATTACCAACAATACCCAATACTTCTTACAAGATCGAAAGCATAAAGGTATGAAATTTCAGTTTATATCAGAGTTAAATCCCAACATAGAATCAATCTGATACTTGTTACTTATTACCAGTTTACAAGAACAATTACGAATTCTATTAACTAATTAACTAGATTGATTAAACCCTAACTAAGTGATCAGACTAACAAGAATTAAAAATCAAACATTCATTAAGCTTAAACTAAAGCAACTAGATAAAAGCACATCATGAAAAACAAATTTGATAACTGATCACATTAAAAATACTAATCTTTTCCAGAACAGAAAACTAGGGTTTTAGTCAGACATGGCTAAAATCTGATAAAAACTAGTAAAAAGAAACATTAAACTACTAGATCTTACTAAACTAAATGTAGGACACGATCCACAGTCTTCAGATCTTCAGAAATATCTTAAATTAGAGAGAAATTGCCTCAAAAATTGTTTTTTCGTCATTTAGAGATTCAGAAATTGATTGGGCTTCAAACTGATCAAAGGGTTGTATTTATATGCATGCAGGTAACTTCTGGAGCAAGATAAAGAAAAATTTGATCGCAAATACCTAAAATTCGATCACATTTTTTCTAAAATTTTCCTAATTTGATGTTTAATTAAGTATGATGCTATTTTTGACCTTTTTTGAACCTTGACACAAAAAAGCTATCATTTCTATGATCAGATTTTTTCCCATATGATCGCATTTTTCATATCTTTTTCCCAGATGATACTTTTTGACCTTGCAAATCCTTGATCAGTTTGTGCGATTGCAAAAGTCTAAAAATGTGATTGCATTTTTGGCTTTTCGACACGTTTTGTTCATGATTATTCTGATTTAAAAATTCCAAGTCATTCGCCATCATCCCTCTTCAGTTCCAACTACATTTAAGCTCCAAATATGCATCCAGTTGCTCCCAAATTACTTCTGTATTTAAATTATCTAAAATCAAAATAAATATGCTAGTAGTACGAGAATTCTGACGATAAACATGAGCTGAACATTATTTAAACTAATCACATGAAAATATGTAAAATATGATGCTAAATGCTAATAAACACTACCTAAAAGAGGCGTAAAATGAAATCTATCAAATCTCCGCACACTTTAACCTTACTTGACCTCGCGTCATAAAAAGATTTAACATTATAAACAAATGGAAATATATAGATGACCTAAAAAGAACTTAGAACAAAAACCAAAATAACTTGAGACTAAAGACACTTCACTCTTTTTTTTTTCCACATGACCAAATTTTACACTGATGAAGCTGATAGGTTTTACATGTATTAATGCGGATAAATCCTTAACACTTAAGGGTACAAGCAACGTAAAGATTTAAGTCATAACACTATTGATGTAACATTCTATCGAACAACACAAACCCTAGGAACACACTATATAGTTAGATAAATCAATATAAAGGTTAAGGTTTACATACCTTATTGATTGTTGTAGTTACCAAAAAAGAATCCTTTCTTCAGTAACTTGGAAGCTAGCACCACAAGTATCGTGCCACTGATGGTTCACATCGAACACTAGCAACAAGAAGCTTTTGAGAGAGGAGAGAGGATCAATTTTCAGATATGGCTCTTAGAAAAGAAGTAGTCGAAAAGTGTAGGTCAATGGTGCCTTTATAATGAACCTTGGAGACCTAAATAACCATAATTCGAATTATGTAATACTAATTCAAATTCGTAATTATCCAGCTTCCTATTTATCTGCAAGGAATATTCCAGATACCCTGGAATATCCTAGAAATCGTCTACCTCCTTCCAAGGAAGGCTCTGGACATTTTCTTGTTCAACTATTGAACAATTGCACTTTAACCCTTGCACTTTTGATTAATACAATTAATCCCAAAATTAATTCTAATTAATTTATGATTAATTATCAGTTAAATATTACTATTTCTAATTAGTCTATTATTTTCATATCATATTAATAAATTCATTTATTGATATTTATTAATCATATAATAAATCAATAAATCAGTCTGTCACCGTCTCTCTCTCCCTCTCACTCTCACCCACTCACTCACTGACTCACTCACACACACACACACACACACACACTCTCTCTCTCTCTCTCTCTCCCTCTCTCTCTCTCTCTCTCTTTTTCTCTCTTTATCTCTCTCTAAAAGTTAAACTGTTCAATTACTAGGTTTGAGGGCAACCTAAAAGGACCTTGCTAATAGTTAAAGATTATACCAGTTCAGTTATTGGCTGGGACACCTAATCCAATAGCCTCTATAACTGAAATTACCAGTATAAATTCTAAAATAAACAACAAAGAGTGCTTCCATAGCAGCTGCCAAACTCTAAACTAAACAGACATTTGTGCCAAGATAAGTGATCAAATATTCCTCCATTCTTCTAGATATCGTACATATATGAGATATGGATTAGAATTAATCTCATTGTCCATGTTTTGTTTCCCCGATTTCCCGATTTGTGATGATGATATAAGACTTCTAATTGAACATATCAATTCAGTCATGGATGGACCCAACACTATAATTCAACACCAAATCATCAATAGGCCCAAAGATATCGCTTTTCCCCTTAGGGTAAAAGGAAAGAATAAACTTTGACTTATATGCTTGTGCGTTGTACTCATCAAATCATACATGACACTATATTTTATAATATCATGTTACTAATGTGTTTATGCAACACCAATACACAACCAACTTTCAAATTACAACTCATATATCTCCGTTTCAAGAATATAAGATATTATCGTCTCAAAATTACTCGTGATATAATCCATGAAGTAATTCTCTGAGCGTGGGTTTATCCAATACTTAAATCTCTATTTCTAAGTACTCATGAATGTTATAGCAATACAATTGTTATTTCTAACTCCATTATACATTCTACAACCCATATCATGACATTATTAATTCACTACTTACTTCCTAAAGTATGAGAAACTGTGGAATTTTAATAATTAAACTATTCAGGAAGTAAAACATGCTATGTCTAACAATTGCACATTAACCCTTACACTTTTGATTAATACAAGTAATCACCAAAAGTCAATTAGATTTATTTGTTTACAAGTTTTAAACTAATCATGTAACTACTAAAACTAATTTCATCTCTCAACTTAATGCTCCTAGCATGTTGTCTATGCTTAATCCTACTCAGAGCCTTTGTGAGAGGATCTGCAGGATTCTCTTTTGACGATACACTTTTCACTATGAGATGACCTTCTTTAACTCTATGGCTAATATAATGGTACTTTCTGTCAATATGTATTGATTTTGCCATGATCTCTCGGTTCTTTGGTCAAAGCAACCGCTCATTCGTTATGATAGAAAACTTTCATTGGTTCCTGAATGGTTGGGACAACTCCAAAATCTCCAATGAAGTTCTTCAACCATGCTGCCTCCTTTAATGCTTCACTTGTAGCAATGTACTCTAATTCCCAGGTAGAATTATCCAATGTGTCTTGCTTGGAACTTTTCCAAGTAACCGCTCCTGCATTTATTGCAAATACCCAACCATACTGAGAACGAAAGTTGTATCTATCTGTTAGAAAGTTAGCATCACTATGCCTAGTTACTCTCAACGTATCACTACAACCAATGACTAGAATAATATCCTATGTCCTTCATAGATACTTGAGAATGTTCTTTACTAGGGATGAGCAAGTGGACTTGGGAACCGGCTGGAATTGGTATCGGAACCGGAACCGATACTAGAACCGAAACCAGATAGAACCCATTGGGCTGGGACCGGGACAATATTCTTTTGGATTTTTGGACCCGTGAACTGGTAGAATCGGCAAAAATCAGAACCGTATATTGCTATTTCTCAAGGACCGGTTCCAACATCAAACACATGGCAAGAACCAGTTGGAACCGGTACCGACTCTGGTTCGGTTCGTATTTTCCACCAGGTTCGGTTCCCTGGTCGGTTCCGATGCTCATACTTATTTTTTACTGCTGTTCAATGACCTCTACTAGGATTTCACGGATAGCAACTGGCCATGCTTAAAGAAAATGACACATCAAAGCGAGTACATGTCAAAGCGTACATGATCGATCCTGGAACCAAAGCATAAGGAACTTGATGATGGGTTTTGAGCATTCTAACACTCCTATGGTGTACAGGCAACCCTAGAAACCTTGGATCTATATTTTCTCTATTATACATGCAGACTTTCTTTTTCCAAGGCTTTCATCCTAACTAACATATTATGGGGTATATGTATTACAAAACATAGTAGAATGACATACCTTTCTTGTAGCTTGGATTCCTTAAGACCTTGTGAGCCTAGGACCCCAACTGTGATGCCTCAAATTCTTCACACAGCACCACCAACAAAATGGAATAACTTGAGAGAAGAATATTAAGCACCAAAATTGTCTAGCCCTCACTAGAATCACTTAGGTGCCGATTTGCTAACACGAGGCTTCTTTATATAGTGTGCATATTAGGGTTACACCATGTAACTCATGAATTTTGACATTCCTCATGATCCATGGGTTTTAACCTCCATGGAGTATCCATTTGTAACCACATGGGTTTAGCCCATCATGAAGAACTATGGATCATAATCCCACTATATAAGAATGAATGATTTACCAAATCAATCCCTATTTAGTTAATTAGTCTCTTTTAATCACAAAATTAATTCCAAACTAATTATTGATCAATACTAATTAAATAATTCATATTAATATATTAGAACTTGTAATATATTAATAAGCCATAAATATCCTCTTCTCACAAAAGTCTATCCAAATTGTTCCGATGCCATGTAACCCAAATGGACCATGCCAAATCAAGTCAAGTACATACCAAATATAGTTATGGACTTAGACACCTTATCCAATAGTCTCCCACTTGGATAAGTCTAATAACTATAGCTGCAAGTACGACTTCAGGATCCGACCAACAATCGCAACTCTTTCAAAGTCTTGAAGAACTAAGATGATGCGCCATTTTAGATAAGTGACCATATAATCCTCTTTTCAAGATATCAGCCGGAAGAATACATGGAACAACGTCGTATTTATTGTCCAGTAGTTTGTTTCCCGATTTTCCAATTTGTTTGACATAGAACTTAATCAAACACATCAATTGAGTTTTGACCGGGCCCGACACATAGGTCAAAACAAAATCATCGAGGGGCCCAATATATCGCTTTTAATCCTCCAAGGACTAAAATGAACAGATAAACTTCGACTCATATGCTTGTACTAACTAATCATCAAATTATACACAACAACACGTTTATAACATCAAGTTACTAATGCGTTTTCATACTATCAATGCACAACCAACTAGGGGTGAGCGCGGTGCGGTTCGGTGCGGTTATTAGCCAAAACCTCACCACTAACCGCAAATGCGGTTAATCTATTTTCAAAACCGCATGGTGCGGTTATTTTTGCGGTGCGGTTAGGCGGTTATTTTTGCGGTGCGGTTTTGTTTTTTTTGTGTTGCGGTTATTAACCGCATGGATTTGGTGCGCTTATTTTGTGTGGTTTTTAACCACAGTTTAGAGTTCAAATAGTTTTAAGAGTTCAAACATATTACTTGTAATAATAATAAAAACCATAAGGTATAAGACAATTAACTATTTAACTTAAACCTCAAACAACTAATATCTTAAAAACATCAAATCAATAGTAATTAACAATAAATATCTTAAAATTGTCTAATTTCATTCTTTTTTTTGAAATTTAAACATAAGAAAAAACCAACACTTTTGTCTTTTAGTATTTTATCCGTCTTTCATTCATGAAACTTGTCTTATTTTTAATATTTAATAAACTAATAATTGATAAAAAATTGTATATAATATATGCGGTGCGGTGCGGTTTTTTTGCGGTTTTTGAAAACTAATAACTGCACCGCACCGCAAATTTGCAGTTTTTGAAAAACAGAAAACCTCACCATCGGTTTTTATTGCGGTTGCGGTTTTTCGGTTGCGGTTTATGCGGTTAATTTTAGTTGCGGTGCGGTTTTTGCTCACCCCTACAACCAACTCACAGTCAACAATTCATATATCTTGGCTTGAAGACTTATATGATATTACCGTCTCACGATCACTCGAGATAAATTCCATGAAGTAATACAAGTGAGAATGGGTTAATTCCAATACTCAGCACTTATGAGCACTCATGAATGTTGCAGCAACAATTGCTATGTCTAATACAATTCAGACAAATCTACAAACCCAATTCATGACAGTCTTATTTCAATACCTACTTCCACAGTATGATCGACTGTGGATAGCTTTGAATAACATGATATACCATAACATAATTATTCTGGATGTCAAAACATGCAAAATGAAACAATAGTAAATGATTGACACAAGACAGTACTATACTAGTAAATAAAACACCTTTTATTTAAACATCAAATGTCAATTACATTTCAACTATTACAAGTTTTGGAAGCTATCTAATTACTAAAACTAATATCATCCTTTAGCCCAATGTGCCTTGCATGCTGTAAATGCTTAACCCTACACAGTCCCTTCGTGAGGGGATCTGTTGGGTTCTCATCCGATGATACCCTCTTTGCCACGAGGAGTCCTTCTTCGATTTGATGTCTAATGAAGTGGTATTTTCTGTCGATATGCCTGGATCTACCGTGATCCCTTGGTTCCTTGGCTAAGGCAAATGCACTCTCGTTATCGCAGGAAATTTTCATAGGCTCCTTTATAGTTGGTACATCTCCAAGGTCTCCAATGAAGTTCTTCAGCCATATTGCTTCCTTCGCCACCTCGCTTGATGCTATATACTCTGATTCTCAAGTTGAATCAGCTACTGTCTCCTGCTTGGAACTTTTCCAAGTAATTGCTCCTCCATTTAGGGTAAAGACCCAGCCCGACTGAGAGCTGAAATTATCCCTGTCAATCTGAAAGCTGGCGTCACTATACCCCACTACTCTCAAGTCATCACTCCCACCAAGGGTAAGAACCCAGTCCTTAGTCCTTCGTAGGTACTTGAGAATGTTCTTTACCGCAGTCCAATGAGCCTTGCCAGGATTCCCTTGATATCTGCTGACCATGCTCAAAGCAGAGGTCACATCTGGGCCAGTGCAAGTCATAACATACATGATCGAGCCTACAGCGGAAGCATACAACACACGACTCATCTTAGCTATCTCAGCCTCTGTACCCGGGCTCTGAGTCTTACTCAATTTAGCGTTACTCTGGATTGGTAAGTCACCTTTCTTGGAATCCGACATGCTGAGCCTATTCAACACCTTATCCAAGTAGGTACTTTGACTAAGTCCAATTAGTCTCTTACTCCTGTCTCTCAATATCCTTATCCCAAGAATATAGGCAGCTTCTCCAAGGTCCTTCATAGGGAAACACTTCCCAAGACAGGACTTAACCTCTTGCAATGTTGGGATATCATTTACTATGAGTAGTATGTCATCCACATACAATACCCAAAAACTAACTATACTCCCACTAGCCTTAACATATACACAGGACTCATCCTCGCTCCTCGAAAAGCCAAACTCTTTGACTTTCTCATTAAAACAAAGATTCCATCAGCGAGATGCTTGTTTCAATTCATAGATGGATTTCTCAAGCTTACATACTCTTTTAGGGTACTATGCATCGACAAAACCCTTTGGCCGACTCATGTAAACATCCTCAGCCAACTTTCCATTAAGGAAAGCAGTTTTAACATCCATTTTCCATATTTCATAATCATGAAATGCAGCAATGGCCATCATAACCCTCATAGACTTAATATTCTCTACTAGTGAGAAGGTCACATCATAGTCAACTCTCGAAGTTTGAGTAAATCCCTTTGCAACCAATCACACTTTATAAGTATGTACATTCCCATCCATGTCTGTCTTCTTCTTGAAGATCAATTTGCACCCGACTGTCTTACGACCCGGTACATTGTTAACCAAGTTCCAAACTTGATTGTCATACATGGATTGAATCTCCCTGTCCATAGCCACTTTCCATTTGGCAGATTCAGAGCCTGCCATGGCTTCCTTGAAATTGTTATGTTCATCCAAATTTATTAGTGTACTATCACTGATAAACGCATCACCTTCTTCAATCATGAGCTCCTTCAGAGCTTCCCAGCCCATAGCATTAGCCACTACTAGAGTTAGTGACTTGAATGGCTATTCCACCACGTCAGGGCTCTGTCTGCGAAGGTGCAGCCAAAAAATTTAACCTTGCTCCCTTCCGGACAGGAGCAGATCTCAAAGATCGACTTCGTCTTCTCGAACCATTGTGAGAGGGAAATGATTCCACCAGTCCCGTTAAAGGACCTGGGCTTACAGTTGGTGAAGTCCTTATACAAACACTCCCTAATGCGCACAGGAGCATTACCTTGAATAGATTGCACAGCAGCATCACTCCCCCTGGTACCACTAGCGCTGAATTGAGCTAAGGCTGCCGTAACAGCCACAAATACATCAGCTTGAAGAGCTGCAGGATCGTTTTCTGGAGGAGGCGGTTGATTTGGAGTTATCAGAGGATTACGCCTTGTCACTCTTTGTGGAAGCATCGATCAACTGAAAGTTTACAAATACGACGATGATAGTAAGATTTTAATTGTGAGTATAATAAGAGTGGTCCATGGGCTAAATCGCCATAGCCCAACAAAATAGATGAGAGTATGTTTGGAATAGAGATCTAACATTAGAAAGATGCAAGCATTTGGATAAAGATTTCCCATAAGATTAGATTTCTGTCAATAATATTGGCATTAATGATGTAATAAGTTCATGAAAAATGACCTAGATGTAGGTCTTACATCAAAGTATAACGAGAAGTTTTTGACAGCATAGGAACCTAGCAGACTGAAAGTTCAAAGTTCTTAACATACAATGGAAATTAATGCTAGAGTCTAAGCATAGACCTAAAATATATCCTAAAGACAAGGTAGAGTAGGATCTAATGGAGACGGGAATCGCTCGAACGAGTCCTTGATTCTTCCAGACGATGCTCCATGTCTCGCATGCGCCTTTCAAATGTTTCCTGACAAGCTTGAAGTTCGCTGAATTTGGCTTGGGTTGTAGTAAGTTGTCTCTACATGGACGCATTCTGGTTTAGGGTTCTTCCCTGAGCAGACTCCAGATGGAGAATGCAAACGGTGTTGACTCCCGCATCAAAATCAACCTCCATGACTCGGTCGATGGCCACCCTTCCCTGCTCCTCATTGCGTGCAATCCTACGAACCAAGATATGTAGGACTCTATCTACTGAGCCTCCCTCGATCAAATTGTAGAAGATTTGGTCACCGTTGTAGGGTAAGGGTTGACCCTGCTCGTGACTCCGTCTGTTTAAGTTTGTTGCCCACAGAGGGGTGGGGCCTTGAAATCCTGGTTGAGGGTTAGGAATTTGGATAGGAGCCACTGGGGGCAGATTAATGACTTCTGGCTCGGAGTCAGAATCGTCTAGGAAGTTCTTAGTGAAGTCATCATCCAAAGGAATTTCATGATTCTCCTCGGGCTCTGCGTCGAGCCATCCCCCATTGCCTTGGTTGGGAAAGTATGGGTCGCCAAGAGGATGGATTCCAACCATGATATCTACGTGAGAATAGGGGTAAAAGAGATAGATAATAGACATACTACTGAAGATAATTATAGAATGATCCTTATTGGTTACTTCAATACTTTCATAGTGCACCAGTTATATGAAATCAAAACAGGATAGACCTTCAAATAAGTGACCCTAACTCTAAATCCACAACCAAACAAGAAACCGGAACTAAAGCAAAGGTCACAAATTCTAAGTCTATGACACCTTAGTCACATATAACCTTAGCGTATCCACTCAACAACTATTGATCTACCAGTAAATACCCTTTAGTTCTCAAATAAGTTCTTATAGTACACAAAATACTCCTATAGTACTTTTAAGTTTATGTTATGTTCTAAAGTTTTCATTGTAGTAGTGCTGGTAAGTTTTTATACTTGTTTCACACCACAACCATTCCTAGGTGCATGCTAATCACTTCTCCGAAATATATAGTTGATCATGCTATATCACTCCCAGATTTGATTATATGTTCCCAAGCCTACTTCTGCTGTCCAACAATCGCAATACTTTTATTTTCTCCTAGTATGACACTGATTTTAGTATGAATGCATGTATGTATACTTTAGTTTTATATTTTATTAATTAAAAGTATAATCTCTTGGTCAGAGTATTTTAATCCCGATGTGTTTATAGCTTGTATATCTTTTATGGGTTTATATACTTGATTCATTATAAACAATGCTCTGATACCAATCCGTCACACCCCCAAACCGAATTGGCAGAAACATTTGGGGACGGAGGACGTCATGTACAATATCATAACAATGCATAATAGTAAAACAAGCAACAACAACATCCATTGCATTAATAGTATAATTTATACATATATGTTCTGAATGTAAATGTAAGACACCAAAAATATATATTTCAACAATAAAAGATGAGTCTGAAAGTGCTCCGTCTTCTCAAAACCTGTCATTTGTACCTGTCTATTGTTCACCTGAGAATACAAGTTATTTTGAAAGAGTGGATCAGCATTTAAGCTGGTGAGTTCATAAGTATTTAGTGTCAATTGTTTGTATAAGTTTGAAGAAAGTGTTTGCAATTGTTTGTTGTAAAAGTTTGTAAGTGTTTGTATGACCTAGAATATCCTATATTTTCTACTAGAAATGTAGCCTTCTACCAAGACCCGACTGTTCAGAAAGTTTGTTTGTTTGTAAAAGTGAGTGTTTTTCCCCAGTATGACTATCATTACCAAAAAGATAGCTTACATTACTGTTTATGTGAGAAGATCACAATGTGAATGCAATGGTAAAAATAATGATGTATTGTAGTTTTGTATATATTAACTACTATTGTACTAACTTCCTTAAACCAATTGTTAATGAAGGTGTAATATGATATGGTTGTAAGCATGCTTGATCGACCTAGCGAAAACACGATGCTCGAAGACGTCGAAATGGTATGACATTTGTCACCCGTAGACCTATAGGTCCCACTATTGCTAGCAACAAGGTGTAGGATGGTCCATCCAGTATAGATGTATACACAAATTCACACTCTCCCTCCAAGAGACTCTGGTAACACAACGTGACACAACAGATACTACCATGCCATGAAGTAGTGGCTCACATTAATGTTATACTATTCTTTTATTTGTACAGTATGCTCTATCTGTTCTAGTGTATTGTATGTTCTCTTTGTATAGTATGTTCCTCCCTTTTTCTAGTTATAATATGTTCTTTCTGTTTCTCGTTATAGTATGTTCTTTCTGTTTCTCGTTATAGTATGTTTTGAACAAACACATGTATGGACTGACTCTTGTATGTTTCATTGTACTAGAAATAATGAGTAGTAATTGATGGGTTTGAGCCATAAGAACTTTCCTATATGCACATGCAAACCCTAATTTCTTGGATCTAGGTTTCCCTAATTGAACATGCATTGTATCCAAGACTTACAATACTAGATCTAATGAAAAAATTGAGTCTACTCATATGAAATCGGATTTAGAACAATACCTTGGATTACTTGCTTGATACTTCTTCTTCTTGGAGCTTAGAGTCACAATTGTCACTCCTCTAATGGCTTACAAACACCAACTAGCAAGAGAAAGATCTTGAGGGAGAAATAGGAGGGTGAGAAATCGGCCCTAGGGTTCCTTGCCTTGCATGAGTATCGATTTCCCTCACCCTAGGGATCTATTTATACAATGAGCTACTAGGGTTTCACCTTTAACCCTAATTGAATAACTTAGGCCCTAAGCAACCGAAGATCCTCCTAGATATTAGGCTTGGATGATTTTATGGTCTCCTAACCCTAAAATCCGTCCACCCTTATATCCATAAGGATACATAGCCCAGAACACAACTATCACACATTTGACAGTTTATGCCCCTTTATTCAATTAACCTCTTTAAGTCACAAAATTAATTCTCAATTAATATATGACTTATATTAATCAAATTACATTATTATTCTTTTAATATATTAATAATATCTCTTCTCTCTTAACAAATCATCCTGTCAAGTTGCTATGGTGAAGGCAACCCAAAAAGACCATGCATAACCGGGTCAAGTACTTACCAAATATAGTTATAGCCTTAGACACTAATCCAACAGTCTCCCACTTGGATAAGTCTAGTAAGTATATATGCAAACATAATCCGATTAGCAATTGAAGCTCTCAAAGACGCTGTCAAACTCTGATCTTATCAATATCCAGTCCTTTAGATAAGGGATCATACAATCCTCTGTTTAGATATTATACAGACAAACTTATGGAATTTATTATCCAACATTTGGTTTCTCGATCTCAGATTCATTTGAAATAGAACTTAATTGAACACATCAATTCAGTCCTGACCGGGCCCGACACATAAGTCAAATCAAATCATCGAGCGGCCCTGATATCGCTTTTACCCTCTTAGGATAAAAGTAACAGATAAAATTCGACTTATATGCATTTATTATTTACTAATCAATCATACATGTCACACCCCAAAACCATGAATGGTGGAAACATTCTGGGGCGGAGGACGTCATGTACAGTATCACAACAATGAATAATAGTAAACAAGTAACAACATCATCCATTGCATTAATAATATAATTTCATACATGTGTGTTCTGTCAAGTTATATAGACACCAAAATATACATATCAAAATAAAAGATGAGTCTTGAACAAACTTCATCTTCTCAAAAGCCTGGCACCTATACCTGTCTATTGGTGACCTAAGAATACAAGTTATTTTGAAAGCGAGTATCAGCTTAAAGCTGGTGAGATCATAAGTATATTAATGTATGTTTTTTATGAAAGCATTTGTAAGATGTTTTGTAACAAGTTTTGTACAATGTTTTGTAAAATGTTTGAACTCTCCTAGAAAACCCTATGTTTCCTACTAAATATAGCCTTCTACCAAGGCATCTAGTGTCTGTGCGTGTGTCTCTTGTTAGAATGTGTGTTTTCCCAATTCTGACTATCATTACAAAAAATATAGTTTTTACATTACTGTGCATCGTGTGAATATTCACGAAGTGAATGTTATGGGAAAATATTATAGTACCATAGTATTTGTAATAAGTGACTACCGCTGTACTAACTGCCTTAAAACAAAAGGTGTTCAAAGTAACATGTGATCGACCTGTATCCTGCTACCGACTCTAGTAAAACGACGATGTAAGACGCCGTAAGAAATGACATTTGGCACCCGTAGACTTGCAAGTCCCACTGTAGCGAGCAGCCAGGTGTAGGATAGTCAATCCAGTATAGATCTATACGCAAACTCATACGCTCCCCAATTAAGAAGATTCGGGATACAAAAATGGTCATGGAAGGAAGTGCCGTGACCCGTCTAATGGTTCACATAACTGCATGAAAGTATATGTAATGAATGTGCTAACTAAAAAGTGTACTCTTTCTCTGTCTAGCCTGTATGTACTGAAATGTTCTGCGTGTGCTAGCTGTAATGTATGTTCTCTCTCTATCTAGCATGTATAGTAATGTACTGACTCATGAATGAATTGACTCATTGTATGTTTCATTGTTCTAGTAATAGTATTAGTATCCTCCTGTGCTACCCCTATGGTAACTTACTAGTGATGTAACTGGTACGTATGAACATGGAAGTATACCCTTGCTACCCAAGGGTATTGAACTGACTCGAAGAACCTTTATGACTATATATATATATATATATATATACACATGATATATAACTAATATTTAAACGACCTTCGGACGGATACCCGATACCTTACCAGACCACATCCCAACGGGGAAAAGGAAATAAAGCGAGCTGGCCTTCCTAAGCCTTTTAAACATTGCTTATATAACTATAAATACATAGGCATGCATTTGATAATAAGTATAAAGAGCTTAAGTAAACGTATTTGATAAGTATAAGAATTTGTAAAACAGTTTGAAGCAAAACAGTTTGATAAACAGTTTGAACAGTAAGAAAATCACTGGTTTTGTAGTTATTAATCACATGTGATTGATGTAGTAACTATAATTATTTAACTTGTATCCCCCCATAAAGCATTTAAAAACATTTAAACCATTGATTAAGGGGTATGAACTCACCTGTAGTGTGTGGTACGGATGAACTGAAGATGTAGGATTGCTAGGCGTCAAGTGAAGTCTTGAACACACTCTATGATCCTAATTAACATATAATATCACATATATGTATCCAGTTAGTCTTTAAACAACTAATAAACAAAGTCAAGACACCCTAGGACATGCTAAACACCTTATACAAGTGTTATAAGTCTCAAGGATTGCATCTAAGTGTTGTAGGGAAAGGCTAGTGTGTTTGGGGTTCAAGGAAAACTCCATTAGGGAGTTTACGGTTTTGTGGTCATAACCAAAAGGGTTTACGGTGGTAAACCCTTGGGTTTACGGTCGCAAGCTCACCCACTTGTTGACCATTTGATGTTTGAAGTTTTAAGAGTCCCTAGAAGCTTTTCTACTTGATGTATGTGACCATGGAAGGTACTAGGGCACCATTTCACTCCTAAATGGAGTTTACGATCCCTAAACCATTTTCCTTTGAGTTTACTACCGTAAACTCATAAGGTTTCTGGTATTTGGGGGTTTTCAAGTCCTTAGCTCATCAAGGTAATAGTCTAGTTTAGATTCTAGGCATCAGGAATAAATATGGGCTATTTATACACTCTAAGGGGTGTTGACGGTTTTGGGAGATCCCACAACCGTAAACACATATAAATGTGAGATTTTTTTGCTTTTTGTGTGATAAACTCATCAAGGAAGGATCTTGCAAAGTCCCTAAGGCATTATGAAGCATCTAGGCACCCTAAGGCACCCTTTGGCACCTTACTTGGTGTTTACGGTTTTGGGAGCCTCCCAAAACCGTGAACACCTTGTTCTTGGTGTTCTTGGGACATTTCCTTGATATTAAGATGTATAGCAAGCTTTAAATGACTCTAAGATAGAAGTACTTACTTTGTGGAAGCTTGTAATGAACTAAAATTCCAAGAACACTAGTGTGTGTTCTTGGTGTTTTGGAAATCTAATCAAAACACAAAAACTGATGGATGAAAAGATGTATAATCACTATTAGTTATGATACATCAACTAATCAAGTCGAGAAATACTCACGTTTTCGGGAAATCGGGTGAAAATCGGGATGATAGTTGAGAGTGTTTGGAGTTTACTCTTGAGTTTGCAAGAAAGAATGAGGCACTTTGGGGAGTAAACTCATGCTTAAGGCATGAGTTTACAGTTTTTAGGGGAGTTTACGGCCCAAACATAAAAGTTTGGCCGTGAACTTCTAAGCTACATGGTATTCGAGGTTTTGAAATTTCAAGACTCGAGACGGCACATCCTTTCACCCGTTCGTTTAAGGAATAATTATTCTAATAGTCAAACAAACTTTAAATTTGTTAAAAACAAATAGAAATGAAATTGACTTATAATATGAAATGATTGACTTTTAGGGTTCGACCGAATGAAAATTTCGGGTTGTCACATCATCCCCCCGTTAAAGGGTATTTCGTCCCGAAATTAAAGTCTAAGTAAATAAATATGAGGATATTTCAATATCATTTGATCCTCGCGCTCCCATGTGAATTCCGGTCCCCGTTTGGCGTTCCAGCGAACCTTCACAATCGGGATGCGTCTTTGTTTCGTTTGCTTGACCTCTCGGTCCATGATCTCTACTGGTTCCTCCACGAAGTTGAGGCTCTCGTTGATCTCGATCTCGTCGAGTGGAATAACAAGAGTCTCGTCGGACAGACACTTTTTCAAGTTCGATATGTGGAAGGTAGAATGTACGTTACTGAGTTCGTGCGGTAAGTTAAGTTTTTAAGCTATAGGGCCGATTCTTGCGAGAATCTCAAAAGGCCCAATGTACCTTGGATTTAGCTTTCCACGCTTTCCGAAGCGCATCAAGCCCTTCTAGGGTGAGACCTTCAATAGAACACGGTAACCCACCTGGAATTCCAACGGTTTCCTACGTTTATCAGCATAGCTTTTCTTTCGATCTCTGGAGGCTTTCAATCGTTCACGGATTTGAACGATCTTCTCCGTCGTTTCCCGTATGATCTCCGGACCTGTGAGAGTGCTTTCAGGAACTTGTCCTTTAGCTAACTGGGTATCACCCACCTCAGCCCAACACAGATGGGATCTGCACTTTCGGCCATAGAGGGCCTCGAATGGAGCAGCCTTTATGCTCGTGTGATAACTGTTGTTATAGGAAAATTCGACAAGGGGTAAATGAGTATCCCATGCTTTCCCAAAGTCTATCACACAGGCTTGCATCATATCTTCCAAGGTTTGGATAGTTCTCTCACTTTTCCCGTCGGTCTGTGGATGGTAGGCTGTACTCATGTCCAGCCTAGTTCCTTGGGAACTTTGTAATGACTGCAAGAACCTCGAAGTGAATCTACTATCTCTGTCCGAGATAATGGATAAGGGAACACCATGCAGTTGTACAATCTCCCTAATGTAAGTTCTTGTAAGTTTCTCCATCTTGTCTGTTTCTTTGATCGGTAGGAAGTGTGCAGACTTGGTCAGTCTATCGACGTTGACCCATATGGTATCAATTCCACCCGTCGTCTTGGGTAACTTGGTTATGAAATCCATAGTTATCCACTCCCACTTCCATTCCGGTATCTCAGGCTGTTGTAATAGACCGGAGGGTTTCTAGTATTCGACCTTGACCTTTGCGCAAGTAAGGCATCTACCTACGAAGGTAGCAATCTCTGCTTTCATGTTAGGCCACCAGTATAACTTTTTGAGATCCAGATACATCTTATTTGAACCCGGGTGCACGAAATAACGAGTGTTGTGCGCCTCGTTCATGACCAAGTCTCTGAAACCACCTAGTTTCGGGGTCCAGATCCGGTCCATGAAATAATAAGCTCCGCCACCCTTATCCTCCAAGTTCTTATCCATTCCTCTTAGGGATTCACCCGCCACATTTTCAGGCTTCAAAGCGTCAAGCTGAGCTGCCTGAATTTGTGTGGACAAGTGTGAATGGATAGTCATAGTCAATGATTTGACTCTACGACCAGAATATTCCTTCCGACTCAGGGCGTCAGCTACTACGTTGGCTTTACCTGGATGATAACGAATTTCGCATTCGTAATCACTGAGTAGCTCGACCCACCGTCGTTGTCTCATGTTGAGCTCCTTCTGGTCGAATATGTGTTGTAAGCTCTTGTGGTCTGTAAAGATAGTGCTTTTCGTTCTGTACAAGTAATGTCTCTAGATCTTCAGAGCAAACACAACTGCTCCTAGTTCAAGATCGTGGGTCGTGTAGTTGAACTCAAGTGTCTTTAGCTATCTCGAGGCATAGGCGATGACCTTACCTCGCTGCATCAGAACACGTCCGAGTCCTTGATTCGATGCATCGCAATAGACGATGAAGTCTTCTATTCCTTCTGGAAGAGATAGTATTGGTGCGGTGCACAAGGCTCGTTTGAGCGTTTGGAATGTTCTTTCCTGCTTCTCTTCCCAGTCAAAGGCCACACTTTTCTGGGTCAGTGTTGTAAGAGGTATCGCTATGCGGGAGAAGTTCTGAATGAACCTACGATAGTAGCCAGCGAGGCCTAGAAATTGACGAATTTCTATAGGCGTCTTCGGTGCTCACCAGTTCTCAATGGCCTTGATTTTGGAAGGGTCCACGTGTATACCCTCTTCGCTAACCACGTGCCCTAAGAATTCGACTCGTCGAATCCAAAATTCGCATTTCGAGAACTTCGCGTAGAGCTTCTTCGAACGTAATGTTTCGTGGACTTGTCGCAGATGTTGACTATGATCCTCCTTACTTCGAGAGTAGATAAGTATGTCATCGATGAAGACGATGACGAACTGATCCAAGTAAGGACGACACACCCTATTCATTAAGTCCATGAATACTGCGAGCGCGTTTGTCAATCCGAATGGCATCACTACGAATTCGTAGTGCCCATAATGAGTTCGGAAGGATGTCTTTGGAACATCCTCCCCTAGCACTCGTAGGTGGTGATATCCGGATCTCAAGTCGATTTTTGAAAAGAAGTTCGCCCCTTGAAGTTGGTCAAATAAATCGTCGATACGAGGCAACGGATAACGATTTTTGACCGTCAGCTTGTTGAGCTCCCCGTAGTCGATGCACATACGAAACGATCCGTCTTTCCTCTTGACGAACAAGACTGGAGCTCCCCAGGGTGAGAAGCTTGGTCTTATAAATCCCTTTCTGAGCAGTTCGTTAAGTTGACCGGAGAGTTCTTGCATCTCCGTATGTGCCAGACGATAGGGCGATTTGGCTACGTGGGTAGCCCCTGGAACTAAGTTGATTCGGAACTCGACTTGACGTTGCGGAGGCAATCCTGGGAGTTCTTCTGGAAAGATCTCAGGAAAGTCGCATACTACTGGGATGTTCTGAATGTCCTTCGTTTCTTGGCTCACATTGAACACATTAGCAAGGAATGCACGACATTCCTTTCGCAAGAATTTCTGAGCTTGGATGCTCGAGATGATACGAAGGTTCGTGCCGGGTTTGTCGCCATAAACTACTAAGGTTTCGCCAGACAGCAGATTAAGGCGTACAACCTTTTTGTAACACATGATATCGGCACGATGAAGACTTAACCAATCCATGCCCATAATGACGTCGAAACTTTTAACTGAGACCGACATGAGGTCGATAGAAAATGAATGGCTATCGAAAGTTAGGGTACACCCTATGAATATACTGCTAGTGCTCTCTGTCTTTCCATTAGCCATTTCTATAGTGAACGGTTCATTAAGTGCTCGTGACTTTTGCTTAAGTACATGAGCAAATTTTTGGTTCACGAAACTCCTCTCCGCTCCACTGTCAAATAGAATGCATGCATAAGAGTTATCGAGGAGGAACGTAACAGTGACCACTGTGGGGTCATCAACCGCTTCCTCATGGCCTATGGCCAGAACTCTTGCCGCTCCACCGGCAAACACTGCCTTTGGGCAGTTTCTCTTGAAGTGGCCTACCTCGCCACATCCGTAGCAAGTTTGGCCCACTCCAGCACCGGGGGCTTGGTTGATTGGCTTCGCCGGAGCTTTACAGAAACGGGTTGTGTGCCCCTTCCCATTGCAGTTCAGACACTTCATCTCCCGGCAGGCGCCGACGTGATGGAAGTTGCACTTGTTGCACATGGGCAAACTTCCAGCGTACTGCTTTACCGGAGCAGTAGTGGCAGGTGCTATCGCAACATGCACTGCCACGACCTGCCTCTTCTTGGCAGCCTTAGTCTTCTTCTTTTCATCCCAAAACTTCCGCTTAGAGTCAGCGGTTCTTGCAGGTTCTGAGATGGCCAGGGTAGTTGTTGCGGCCGGGGTACGAACCCCATGGTCTATGAGCCGCTGTGCCAATCGCTTGGCACTATCAAATGTAGTGGGGTGTGATGCCAAAACATTTCCATGGTATGGGGGCACTAGTCCCCATATGTATCTCTTGATCTGCTTTCCCTCTGAAGGAATCATGTTGGGACAGAGGGCCACCAGTTCACAAAACCTGGCAGTGTAGGCGACTACGTTGCAGCCCTTCATGGTTAGGCTCCATAGCTCTTCCTCCAGCTTTTGGATCTCGCCCCTCGGGCAGTACTCCTCAATCATGAGGTCTTTCAAAGTTTCCCAGCCCATCACATTAGCCAATATAAGAGATAGTGACTTAACATGGCCATTCCACCATAATAGGGCTTCAGTTTCGAAGGTGCAAGTAGCGTACTTCACCTTGCTCTCCTCGGAACAAGAGCAGATTTCGAAAACCGATTCGGTTTTCTTGAACCATTACGAGAGGGCAATGACTCCACCAGTCCCTTTGAAGGACAATGGCTTGTAGTTGGTGAAGTCCTTGTAGGAGCACTCTCTCGAGCGCACACGAGCTTCAACCTGAATAGACTGAATAGGGGTTCCTCCTCTAATGGAACCAGATGAATGATATTGAGCCATGGCTGTAGCCAAAGCTGTGGCTACAACAACATTTAAGGCTGTCATGTCAAACTGAGGAGTAGGTGATTGAGGAGGTGGAGGAGGTGGTGTTTCGTTATTGAGGTTTCTCCTTGGATTTCTGCGAGGCGGCATCTTTGATCTATAGTTTATGAAGATGAAAATATTGATAAGATTTCAATGGAAGAATTGATGAGAATGACTAATGGACTAACTCTTCATAGCCCAAATGATACAGTTGAATGGAAATCTAGAACCAATAGGTGATCACATCTGGATAATAATTCCCATAAGATTTGGTACCTGTCAATATTACTGGAATTACAGATGTAACAAGTTCGGGAAAAATGGCCAACAGAAGTAGGCCTTACATCAACCAAAATGGGAAAATTTTGACAGAATTACAACCTAACCAAGACCTAACAAGCCTACGATTTACAACAGTAGAGAATTAGACCAGAGTTTTACATAAGTAGGTTATATCCAAAAGAGAGAAGTTAACGAGAATCTATCGGCGACAAGAACTACCAGAGTGAGTCCTTGATCCTGACAGGAGATGTTCTATATCCCTCATACGCCTATCAGCGCTTGCTTGCTGAGCTTGAAGTTCTCTGAATTCAGCTCGCGTTTCAGTGAGTTCCCTCTGAAGAGCTGCATTGTTAACCAGAGCCCTTTCATGAGCAGACTCTAGTTGGCGAATGCGGAGAGTGTTAACACCAGTGTTGGCGTCAATCTCCAAGACTCTATTGATAGATGATTGACCCAGTATCGTGTTCCGAGAAATCCTACGAACCATGATGGATAGGACTCTGTCAGCAGAACCTCCATCAGTGAGGTTGTAGAAACTTTTGTCTCAATTGTAGGGAATGGGTTGACCCTGTTCATGACTCCATGTATTCAAGTTTGTTGCCCACAGAGGTGTGGGTTGTAACAACCGAAAGATACAACCAATTTTAGATTTTTCAAAAACATCTTGATTCCATTAAATCTTTACAAAAAGGTTTTCAATACAAAACATTTAACATGTTCCCAGAATCACAATATTATGAAATCATGAGGAGCGGTACGATCACGCCTTCGCCTTGCCACAGTCTCCTGAAGAACCTGAAAAACATGAAACCACAACTGTAAGCCCGAAAGCTTAGTGAGATATCCCCAAAATACCAACCACAAATACCATACACGCACAACATGCCATAACGTATCCGATCACAGAACAGCCATGCACTTCGGGTCTAGTGTGGGACTGGTCCGCCGCACCGGCCTACAGTCCACCTGGTCCACCCTCTGAGTCTATCCACATACATCGAGTCTACAGTATGATTGGTCCGCCCGCTCCCGGGCCTTCAATCCACCTGGTCCACTCTCTGAGTCTATAGTATGACTGGTCCGCCCGCACCGGGCCTTCAGTCTATCAGGTCCACTCTCCGAGCCTTCGGCACGTCTGGTCCGCCCTTTCGGGGCCTACAGCCTATCCGGACCGCTCGCTGGGCCTTCGGGACAACCGGTCCGCCTTGGGTATCTTGGCCTACAGCACACAGCAGGACCCGCCTCAACCAAACTCCAGTCCAAACAACCATGTGCACATATACATACAATCATATAGCAATTCACATTCAACAAGCAGATCAAACAGATCACATAGCATATCATCATCCTAACCAGGATACCGACCTAACAGGTCGCTAGCATAGCATCTCCCTATCTCTCAGGATACCGATCTCAATCAGGTCTCTAACATATACCATCCTAGCTCTCAGGATGCAACAAATCATAGCAACAACGTAACAACAACTACCCGGATCTCAATCCGATAAGGGCCGGCCTTGGTGCCTTAGACCCTGTTGATATAGTGAGGATAACTCACCTCGAAACTGCCGACTGAACAGATAACCCAAGCTGCTCCGATCACTGATACGATCTCCACCACTGGACAACCACCAATGCACTGAACTCAAAACAATAATCAACAATTACCAAAATGACCCTGGAAACCATAGGCCAACCCTTGGTCAAAGACAAGGTCAAAGCCAACCACTGACTGACTCTACTCGCCGAGTCAACCCGATGACTCGCCGAGTCCCCATACTCAGAACTTCCCTCAACCCGCGACCTAACTCGCCGAGTCACCCCGAGACTCGTCGAGTTCAACAACTCTGAGTCCACTCGCACACAACTCACCGAGTCATCCCTTGACTCCCCGATTCTCGACTCGACCAGAAAAATATTGGGACTCTGCGACAAGACTCGCCGAGCCCAAGAACAGACTCGCCCAGTCTAAGGCTATCTTCAACCTATTCGCCGAGTTGTTCATACAACTCGCCGAGTTCCAGGCCATCTTCATCCAACTCGCCGAGTTGTTCTTCCAACTCGTCGAGTACACCCATGTGACTCACCGAGTACCACCGGTCTGAATCCATTCAGAAGCATTCCAGGCCATGCAATTGCTCCAAAACATAGATCTAGCCTCCTACAACTCATCCATCACGTAAAGTGGCAAACTTTACGTGAATCCAAAGAGATCTATGCATTTTGCACACTAGGGCTAAGGTTTGGGACATGATAGCTTCATCCAACACTCAACACAGGGACTTTCATGCATTCCAACTCTTCTCCTTTCCAGATCTGAGGTAGCAACCTTAGATCTAACCTCTAAACTCCAACACTTCCAAATATAATCTCTAATGCCCCCAAAATGATGCATCAAGGAAATAGCAGCTCAAAGACGAGATATTACCTCAAAAGAACGCCCCAACTGCAATGAAACTTGAATCCAAGCAAAGCCCCTTGCTCCAAGCCTCTCCTTCTCTAAGATCTCTTCAATAACCACCTCTCCAAGCTCTAATTTGCTCAACAATGGTGCTTCTCCACGATTTTAGGGTTTCTGGGACTCAAGGGGTGATAAAGAGGCTGGGAGGAAAACATAATGTTCTTTATATAGGGCTCAACCCCGAGAATTAGAGTTTTCTCCACTCAGCGCCTACTTGCCGAGTCCACCTCATTGACTCGCCGAGTCGGCTACTTAACACGCGACCAAATCGCGACTCTACTTGGATGGACTCGCCGAGTCACTCTTTCCCAATTTACTCTTTTAGCCCTTCCACTCTACTCTTGATATTTCGGGATGTTACATGGGTCGTTGAAATGCAGGACGAGGGTCAGGGTTTTGATCAGCTGGGGGCAGGTTGTTGACTTCTGGCTCTGAGTCAGAACTATCAGAGAAGCCTTCAGCTTCATGATCATACAAAGGAATTGGGTGATCATCTTCTGGTTCATCTTCTATCTATCCTGCATTGCCGTGGTTGGGATAGTACGGGTCTCCGGGAATGTGGAATCCAGCCATTAAATCTACGCGAGAAGGGAGGTATAAGAATCTAGCACATAAGTAACTTATAGTAATGCAAAATACTCCTATAGTATTTTAAGTTTAGGTTCTATTGTTCTCATTGTGGTATTGTGGGTAATTTTTTAGACATGTTGCAACCTCACAACCACACTTAGGCACATGCTAGTCAACCCTCGGATAATATAGTTGATCAGGCTATATCTTCCCAATTTTGACCATATGTCTCTAAGTCTAATTGTGCTGCCCAACAATCGTAAGGATTTTATACTGTCTTAGTGACATTGATTTTAGTATGAATGCAGGAACGTATACTTAATTAAATATGTTAAATATTTAAAGTATAAACTCTTGGTTAGAGTATTTTAATCCCAATGTATTATAGTTAGTATATCTTTTATTGGTTGATATACTCAATTCACTATAAAAAATGCTCTGATACCAATCTGTCACACCCCAAAACCATGAATGGCGGAAATATTCTGGGGCGGAGGACGTCATGTACAGTATCACAACAATGAATAATAGTAAACAAGTAACAACATCAACCATTGCATTAATAATATAATTTCATACATGTGTGTTCTGTCAAGTTATATAGACACCAAAATATACATATCAAAATAAAAGATGAGTCTTGAACGAACTCCATCTTCTCAAAAGCCTGGCACCTGTCTATTGGTGACCTGAGAATACAATTTATTTTGAAAGCGAGTATCAACTTAAAGCTGGTGAGATCAAAAGTATATTAATGTCTGTGTTTGTATGAAAGTTTTTGTAAGATGTTTTATACAATGTTTGAACTCTCCTAGAAAACCCTATGTTTCCTACTAACTGTAGCCTTCTACCAAGGAATCTAGTGTCTGTGCGTGTGTCTCTTGTTAGAGTGCGTGTTTTCCCAATTCTGACTATCATTTACCAAAAATATAGTTTTTACATTACCGGGCATCGTGTGAATATTCATGAAGTGAATGTTATGGGAAAATATTATAGTACCGTAGTATTTGTAATAAATGACTACCGCTATACTAACTACCTTAAAACAAAAGGTGTTCAAAGTAACATGTGATCGACCTGTATCCTACTACCGACTCTAGTAAAACGACGATGTAAGACGTCGTAAGAAATGACATTTGGCACCCGTAGACTTGCTAGTCCCACTGTAGGGAGCAACAAGGTGTAGGATAGTCAATCCAGTATAGATCTATACGCAAACTCATACGCTCCCCAATTAAGAAGATTCGGGATACAAAAATGGTTATGGCAGGAAGTGCCATGACCCGTCTAATGGTTCACATAACTGCATGAATGTATATGTAATGGATGTGCTAACTAAAAAGTGTACTCTTTCTCTGTCTAGCCTGTATGTACTGAAATGTTATGCGTGTGCTAGCTGTAATGTATGTTCTCTCTCTATCTAGCATGTATAGTAATGTACTGACTCATGAATGAACTGACTCATTGTATGTTTCATTGTTCTAGTAATAGTATTAGTATCCTCCTGTGCTACCCCTATGGTAACTTACTAGTGATGTAACTGGTACGTATGAACATGGAAGTATACCCTTGCTACCCAAGGGTATTGAACTGACTCGAAGAACCTTTATGACTATATATATATATACACATGATATATAACTAATATTTAAACGACCTTCGGACGGATACCCGATACCTTACCAGACCACATCCCAACGGGGAAAAGGAAATAAAGCGAGCTGGCCTTCCTAAGCCTTTTAAACATTGCTTATATAACTATACATACATAGGCATGCATTTGATAATAAGTATAAAGAGCTTAAGTAAACGTATTTGATAAGTATAAGAATTTGTAAAACAGTTTGAAGCAAAACAGTTTGATAAACAGTTTGAATAGTAAGAAAATCACTGGTTTTGTAGTTATTAATCACATGTAATTGATGTAGTAACTATAATTATTTAACTTGTATTCCCCCCATAAAGCATTTAAAAACATTTAAACCATTGATTAAGGGGTATGAACTTACCTGTAGTGAGTGGTACGGATGAACTGAAGATGTAGGATTGCTAGGTGTCAAGTGAAGTCTTGAACACACTCTATGATCCTAATTAACATATAATATCACATATATGTATCCAGTTAGTCTTTAAACAACTAATAAACAAAGTCAAGACACCCTAGGACATGATAAACACCTTATACAAGTGTTATAAGTCTCAAGGATTGCATCTAAGTGTTGTAGGGAAAGGCTAGTGTGTTTGGGGTTCAAGGAAAACTCCATTAGGGAGTTTACGGTTTTGTGGTCATAATCAAAAGGGTTTACGGTCGTAAGCTCACCCACTTGTTGACAATTTGATGTTTGAAGCTTTAAGTGCCCCTAGAAGCTTTTCTACTTGATGTATGTGACCATGGAAGGTACTAGGGCACCATTTCACTCCTAAATGGAGTTTACGGTCCCTAAACCATTTTCCTTTGAGTTTACTACCGTAAACTGATAAGGTTTATGGTATTTGGGGGTTTTCAAGTCCTTAGCTCATCAAGGTAATAGTCTAGGTTAGATTTTAGGCATCAGGAATAAATATGGGCAATTTATACACTCTAAGGGGTGTTTACGGTTTTGGGAGATCCCCAAACTGTAAACACATATAAATGTGAGATTTTTGTGCTTTTTGTGTGATAAACTCATCAAGGAAGGATCTAGACAAGTCCCTAAGGCATTATGAAGCATCTAGGCACCCTAAGGCACCCTTTGGCACCTTACTTGGTGTTTACAGTTTTCGGAGCCTCCCAAAACCGTGAACACCTTGTTCTTGGTGTTCTTGGGACATTTCCTTGATATTAAGATGTATAGCAGGCTTTAAAAGACTCTAAGATAAAAGTACTTACTTTGTGGAAGCTTGTAATGAACTAAAAGTCCAAGAACACTAATGTGTGTTCTTGGTGTTTTGGAAATCTAATCAAAACACAAAAATTGATGGATGAAAAGATGTATAATCACTATTAGTTATGATACATCAACTAATCAAGTCGAGAAATACTCACGTTTTCGGGAAATCGGGTGAAAATCGGGATGATAGTTGAGAGTGTTTGGAGTTTACTCTTGAGTTTGCAAGAAAGAATGAGGCACTTTGGGAAGTAAACTCATGCTTAAGGCATGAGTTTATGGTTTTTAGGGGAGTTTACGGCCCAAACATAAAAGTTTGGCTGTGAACTTCTAAGCTACATGGTATTCGAGGTTTTGAAATTTCAAGACTCGAGACGGCACATCCTTTCACCCGTTCGTTTAAGGAATAATTATTCTAATAGTCAAACGAACTTTAAATTTTTTAAAAACAAATAGAAATTAAATTGACTTATAATATGAAATGATTGACTTTTAGGGTTCGATCGAATGAAAATTTTGGGTTGTCACAATACACAACAATGTGTTTAATGACATCAATTTACTGATGTGGTTTTGCATTATCAATGAACAACCAATTGATAAACAATAAACCATATATATTTGTTTTAAGACCATATGATATTATCGTCTTGTGATCACTTGTGTCTCATTCCATAAAGTGATTCCAGCAAGCGCGGTTTATTCCAATGCTCAAAACTTATTCATAAGCACTCATGAACGTTGTAGCAAAGCTTTGCTATGTATAATACCTTTTAGAAAATCTACACACCAATTTATGACAATCTTCATTCATACCTACTTCCAACATATGAACGATTGTGGACCATTCGAATAATTCGATTATTCTTAATAACTCAATTATTCAGGAAGTCAAAACATGCAAATTGAAACAATAGTTAAACAATTAACATAAGACAGTAGCTTTACTTATAAATAATACTCCTTTATTTAATCATCAAATGTCAATTACATTTATCTATTACATGTTTCCAAAACTATCTAATCTAAACTAATATCGTCTTTCAGTGCAATGCTCCTAGCGTGCTGCAAATGCTTAACCCTGCTCAGTCCCTTCGTAAGCGGATCTGCTGGGTTATCCTCTGACGATACCCTCTTTACTACGAGGTGTCCTTCTTCTACTCTATGTCTAATAAAGTGATATTTTCTGTCGATATGACGAGATTTACCATGATCCCTCGGTTCCTTGGTCAAGGCAACTGCTCCTTCATTATCACAGAAAATTTCCATAGGCTCCTTTATGGTAGGCACAACTCCAAGATCACCAATGAAGTTCTTCAACCACATCGCCTCCTTTGACGCTTCGCTCGCTGCAATGTACTATGATTCGCACGTTGAATCAGCTATGGTTTCCAGTTTGGAACTTTTCCAAGTCACTGCTCCTCTATTAAGGGTAAAGACCCAACCCGACTATGAACGGTAGTTGTCCCTGTCGGTCTGGAAGCTTGCGTCACTATACCCTCGCACCTTTAAGTCATCACTCCCTACAAGGACTAAAAACCATTCCTTGGTCCTCCGAAGGTACTTAAGTATATTCTTGACCGCAATCCAATGAGCCCTGCCAGGGTTCCCTTGATATCTACTGATCATGCTCAAAGCAAAGGCCACATCAGGGCGAGTACAAGTCATAGAGTACATTATTGAGCCAACTGCGGAAGCGTAGGGTACTCAGCTCATCTCAGCTATCTCGACTTCTGTACTCGGACTTTGAGTCTTACTCAATTTGGCATTACTCTATATCGGTAGTTCTCCCTTCTTAGAGTTTTCCATACTAAAACGTTTTAGTACTTTATCCAAATAAGTATTCTGACTAAGTCCTATTAATCTCTTACTTCGTTCTCTCACTATCCTTATTCCCAAAATATAGGAAGCCTCTTTGAGGTCCTTCATAGCGAAGCACTTCCCGAGCCAGGACTTAACCTCCTGCAAAGTCAGGACGTCATTTCCTATGAGCAGTATGTCATCAACATACAAAACGAGGAAGCTAACTATACTCCCACTGGCCTTGACATATACACATGATTCATCTTCACTTCGTAAAAATCCAAAATCTTTGACTTTCTCATCGAAGCAAAGATTCCATCTGCAAGATGCTTGCTTAAGTCCATAAATGGACTTCTCAAGGTTGCACACTGAATTGGGATGCTTCGGAACGACAAAACCCTCTGGCTGAGCCATGTAAACATCCTCAGCCAACTTCCCATTAAGGAAAGCGGTCTTGACATCCATCTGCCATATCCCATAATCATGAAATGCAGCAATGGCTAGCATCACCCTAATAGATTTTATCTTAGAAATTGGTGAGAAGTCTCATCATAGTCAACTCCGAGAGTTTGAGTAAAGCCCTTCGCCACCAATCGTGCCTTATACGTGTGCACATTCCCATCCACGTTGGTCTTCTTTTTGAAGATCCATTTGCACCCAACCGTCTTACGTCCGGGCACATTGTCAACCAAATTCCAAACTTGGTTTTCATACATGGACTAAATCTCGCTGTCCATCGCCTCTTTCCATTTTACAGACTCTGGGCCTGCCATGGCTTCCTTATAGTTATTAGGTTCATATAGATTTATTAGTGTACCATCACTAATATACGTGTCCCCTTCGGTAGTAATATGAAAACCATAAAACTGGGGTTGAACTGTAACTCTTTTGGAACGTCTAAGAGGTAAGGATTCGTCAATTGGTTCAACCGGAGTTTCCTCCTCAGGTTTAGCGCCAGCGGTCGAGGTTCCTTCATCACTTGACTCTTGAATCTCATCAAGATCGATTTGCCTCCCACTTTCTCCTTAGCTTATGAGTTCTCGTTCTCGGAAAACCCCTCTCCTTGCAACGAAGACAACATTGTCACTCGATCTATAGAAGAGATATCCAAAGGATTTCTGCGGGTAGCCGATGAAAATACATCGCTCACTAAGAGGTTCGAGCTTGTCATGAGTTTCTCGTCTTACGAAAACTTCACAACCCCAAACCTTGATATGTGCCAACGAGGGAGCTTTCCCTGTCCACATATCGTGAGGTGTTTATGGCCCTATCTAGTATGCATTAAGTGTTCACGGTCCTAGGTTTGGACTAAAGACTAGTTTACGGCCAAGACTTGAACCAACACAAGGGTTTATGGCCATGCAAGGGTTTATAGTCGTAAACTCTTGATGTTCATGCACTATATGATGTTTCAAGGCTAGGAATCAAGTGTTTATCAAGCCTAACTAGAAGATAGAAGATATTTACCCTTTTGAAGTTTCCTAGGAAGTTCATGGTCCAAGAGCTAGTAGGTGTTCTTGGTGAAAGTGATGAAGACTTGAAGATCTAACCAAAAGAGATAATTTCATGGATGAAATCATGGATCTTCACTAGATAAAGGAATGTATCAACTAATCAATGGAAGGAATACTTATATTTTTGGACAATCAAGGTGAAAAGCTTGATGATAGTACAGAGAGAATTGAGTTTATTGAGTTGGAAGTGGGAAAAAGTGGTCAAAAATGATGGAATATCATATGTGAGGGAGGAGTTCACGGCCAGCCAGGGTTTACGGCCGTAAACCCTAGTTTATGGCCGTAAAATCCAATACTTTGAGGTTTCTGGCTTGAATGCTGCACAAAGAACTCTAGAATATACTTCCTAACACTCTAACCTTGAAGGTACTAGGCTTATAACACTCGAACATACCCTAAACAATGCTAAAATATAGCAGAAACGAGTCTGACTTTGATTGAATTGAATGACTGTACAAGATAGAAATTTCGGGTTGTCACATCATCCCCCCGTTAGAGAGAATTTCGTCCCGAAATTAGAGTTTAAGCAATTACAAATATCTAAGTAAAAAGATGAGGGTATTTCATTTTCATTTGATCTTCACGCTCCCAAGTGAATTCAGGTCCCCGATTGGCATTCCAACGAACCTTCACTATCGGGATACGACTTTGCTTCATTTGCTTGACCTCCCGGTCCAAGATCTCTACTGGTTCTTTCTCGAAGTTGAGGCTCTCATTGATCTCGATCTCGTCGAGTGGGATTTCAAGAGTCTCAATTGATAGACACTTTTTCAAGTTCAAAATATGGAAAATAGGGTGTACGTTACTAAGTTCGTGAGGTAGTTTGAATTTGTAAGCTACAGGGCCGATGCTAGCGATAATCTCGAAAGGCCCTACGTATCTTGGATTTAGCTTCCCACGCTTTCCGAAGTGTATCAAGCCCTTCCACAGCGAGACCTTCAAATGGACATGGTCACCAACCTGGAATTCTAACGATTTCCTTCTCTTGTCTGCGTAGATTTTTTGTTGGTCTCTAGAGGCTTTCAATCGTTCATGAATTTGAACGATTTTCTCTGTCATTTCCCGAATGATCTCTGGACCTATGAGAGTGCTGTCAGGAACTAGTCCTTTAGCTAAATGTGTCTCACCCACCTCAGCCCATTATAGAGGGATCTGCACTTCCGGCCATAGAGGGCTTCTAATAGAGCAGCCTTTATGCTTGTGTGATAACGGTTATTGTAGGAAAACATGACAAGGGGTAAATGAGTATCCCATTCCTTCTCGAAGTCTATCACACAGGCTCTCAACATGTCTTCCAAGGTTTGGATAGTCTTCTCACTTTGTCTGTTGGTTTGCAGATGAAAGGTTGTACTCATGTCCAGCCAAGTTCCTAGGGAACTTCGCAGCGACTGCCAGAACCATGAAGTGAATCTACTATCTCTATCAGAGATAATGGATATAGGAACATCATGTAGTCATACGATCTCCCTGATGTATGTTCTTATTAGTTTCTCCATCTTGTTAGTCTCTTTGATAGGTAGGAAGTGTGCGGACTTTGTTAACCTGTCTACGATCACCCAAATGGTATCAAAACCACCCGTTGTATTGGGCAACTTGGTTATGAAGTCCATCATGATCCGCTCCCACTTCCATTCCAGGATCTCCAGTTGCTGAAGCAAGCCTGAGGGTTTCTGGTATTTGACCTTAACCTTAGCGCAAGTAAGACACTTACTTATGAAGGGAGCGATTTCCGCTTTCGTGTTAGGCCACCAATATAGATTTTTGAGGTCAAGATACATCTTATCTGAATCTAGGTGGAAGGAATATCGAGTGTTATGAGCTTTTGTCATGACCAAGTCTCTGAAACCGCCGTGCTTCGGTGTCCAGATCTGTTCCATGAGATATAAGGCTCCGCCACCCTTGACTTCCAAGTTCTTATCCATCCCTCTCAGGGATTCACCCGCCACATTTTTAGGTTTCAAGGCTTCTAGCTGAGCCTCCGTAATTTGTGTGGACAGATGTGAGTGGATAGTCATAGTCAATGATTTGACTCTACGACCAGAGTATTCTTTCCGACTTAGGGCGTCAGCTACTACATTTGCTTTACCAGGATGATAATGTATTTCACATTCATAGTCATTGAGTAGCTCGATCCACTGTCATTGTCTCATATTGAGCTCCTTCTGGTTGAATATATGTTGCAGGCTTTTGTTGTCTGTAAAGATAGTGCTTTTTGTACCATATAGGTAGTGTCTCCATGTCTTTAGAGCAAATACCACTGCTCCTAACTCTAGATCGTGTGTGGTGTAGTTGACCTCGTGTGTATTTAGCTGTCTTGAGGCATAGGCAATGACCTTACCTCGTTACATGAGGACACAGCCGAGCCCTTGGTTGGATGCATCACAATAAACTATGAAGTCTTCTATCCCTTCTGGGAGGGATAGTATCGGTGCACTGCATAAGGCTCGCTTTAGTGTTTGGAATGCCTTTTTTTGTTTCTCTTCCTAGTCAAAGGCCACGCCTTTCTGGGTCAATGTAGTAAGCGGTTTCGCGATCCTAGAGAAGTTCTGGATGAACCTGCGATAGTAGCCAGCGAGGCCTAGAAATTGACGAATTTCTATAGGCGTCTTCGGTGCTGACCAGTTCTCAGTGTCTTTAATTTTGGAAGGGTCCACGTGAATTCCTTCTTCGCTAACCACGTGACCCAAGAATTTGACTCTTAGGATCCAAAATTCTCACTTTGAGAGCTTCACGTAGAGCTTCTTTGACCGTAGTGTTTCTACGTTCTGGCGTAGATGTTTAATATGCTCCTCCTTAGTACGAGAGTAAGTACGTATGTCATCGATGAATACAATGAAGAACTAATCCAAGTAAGGACGACACATCCTATTCATTAAATCCATGAATACTGCGGTGCATTTGTCAATCCGAATGGCATCATTACAAACTCGTAGTGTCCATTACGAGTTCGGAAGGCTGTCTTTGGGACATCATCCTTTAGCACTCGTAACTGGTGATAACCGGATCTCAGATCAATTTTCGAAAAGTAATTCTCCCCTTGCAGTTGGCCGAATAGATCGTCTATGCGTGGTAGAGGGTAACGATTCTTAACGGTAAGCTTGTTTAGTTCTCTGTAGTCGATGCACATACGAAACTATCTGTCTTTCTTCTTCACGAATAAGACTGGGGCTCCCCAGGGCTTCTCATAACAGGATTGAAGGTACTAGGCTTAGAACACTCAAACATACCCTAAACAATGCTAAAAGATAGCAGAAATGAGTCTGACTTTGATTGAATTGAATTGTTTGTACAAGAAAGAAATTTCGGGTTGTCTCAAAACAGGAGTTTCCTCCTTAGGTTGACATCTAGTGTTTGAGGTTCCTTCACCGCTTGACTATTGAATTTCTTCAAGTACAATTTGCCTCCCACTATTTCCTTGGCTTATGAACTCTCTCTAATGAAAGACTCCTCTCCTCGGCACGAAGACAACATTGTCATTCGGTCTGTAGAAGAGTTAACCAAATAATTTCTGCGGGGAGCCGATGAAAATACACCTCTCACTTCGAGGTTCGAGCTTGTCTTGAGTATCGCGCCTCACGAAAGCCTTGAAACCCCAAATCTTGATGTGGTCTAAAGTGGGAACTTTCCCGGTCCACATCTCGTGAGGTGTTTCGGCAACCTTTTTGGTAGGGACTAGATTAAGGATATGGGAGGCAGTCTCTAAGGCATACCCCCAGAATGAGATTGGTAATGAAGCTCGACTCATCATGGAACAAACCATGTCCAAAAAGGTTCGATTGCGCCTTTTAGCCACACCATTCAGCTGTGGTGTCCTAGGAGGTGTCAATTGTGAAACGATTCCACATTCCTTAACATAGTCAAGGAACTCGATACTAAGATACTTACCACCCCGATCGGATCGGAGGACTTTTATCGTCCTGCCCAACTGATTTTCCACTTCTTGTTTAAACTCTTTGAATTTCTCAAAGGTTTCTGACTTATGCTTGATTAAGTAGACATAACCATATGTACTGTAATCATTAGTAAAAGTCACATAGAAGTGGTTAGCATCCTTTGTGGTGGTTCTGAAGGGCCCACGCACATCGGTGTGTATGAGATCCAACAAACCTTCACCCCTAGCATAAGTACCAGTGAAGGGTGACTTAGTCATTTTTACAAGTAAACAAGATTCAAAATATCATCTAACTTTAAGTTAAATGACTCCAAGACTCCAACCTTTCCTAAGTTGTCTACAACCGACCCTGTTTCATATACACAATCACAACATAATGCATTAAAATAAAAAATACCATTATAAAAATCATTAATAGCACCACATTCATTATCAAATGAAGAAGTAAATCCTTGTTTGTACAAACCATGAAAGGAAATAATATTTCTTGCCATTTCAGACGATTAACAACATTTGTTCAAATCTAATATTAAACCACTACTAAGCAATAAAGAGTAAACTCCAATCTTGGTGACAGGTGAAGCTTTCCTATTCCCCATGATCAAGTTTATCTTCCCGTGCTCCACATCCTCACTTCTTTTTAGGCCTTGCAAATCAGAACAAATGTGAATTCCACACCCTGTATCAAGGACCCAAGAATTAGTATGTGTTGAGTTATTAGACAATATAGTGTAAATACATGCACGGGTGGGTTTAACTTTCTTATCCTTAACATCCTGTAAGTACTTGGGGCAGCTTCGCTTCCAGTGCCCCTTTTCCTGATAGTAGAAGCATTGTGCATCCTTCGGGTTGGAAGAGGGGGTGGTAGAAGCACCTTTGGTTCCACTCTAAGAGGAGCCATCAAGAGACTTTCCCTTGGTACCCTTCGAAGGGGTTTTCCTCTTCTTCCCTTTATCTTTCCCGATTTTCAGGATAGGGGCAGTAGTAGGAGTGCGAACAACATTCTTACCACTGAGACTACTTTCAGCAGTCCTCAAAAGTCCTTGAAGTTTGCTAAGCATGAATTCCTCTTTGTTCATATGATAAGTCATACGAAACTGATCATAAAGAGAGGGTAAGGAGTGTAGAATAATGTCTATTTCTAACTCCTCATCAAAGTTAAGATTCAACTTAAGCAACCGGTCCATGAATCTTTGCATTTTCTGTAGGTGGCCCGTGATAGACTCTCCATCCTTCATTTTTGTTGTTATCATGGAGGTGATGATTTCATACCTTTCCTGATGAGCATTCTGATGGTATCTTTCCATCAGGTCAAGGTGCATCTCATAAGGGTAGAAATCTTCATAGGATTTCTGGAGTTTTGTTTTCATGGTAGCCAACATGATACAAGACACCTTAGTTGCATCCTTCTCATAGCTGGTATACTCAACATTCTCCTCGGGAGTAGCAAATGCCTCATCGATGACCTTAAGCTCCTTGTCGAGGACATATTCCTTGTCCTCGTAATGAGTAACCATCCTTATGTTTCTAATCTAATCATTGAAATTAGTCCCATCAAAGATGACTCTCCCACAAAGGTTCATGAGAGGGAAGGAGCCGATAGGGTTTGAGCCAGAAGCAACATTGTTGGAAGACATCTGAAAAAGGAAGAAAGACAAGTTTAGATTAGATATATAATCCTTAATAAGACAGCCAAAGGAAATATTAAGGCTAGGACCCAACACAATATTTTATAACTTGGAAAAGGGATGTCGTAATCCAAGCTACAAAATATTTTGAAGGTAGGTAAATGACGATTTACCAATTTCCACCATGAAAAACAAAATAGATTATTAGGTTTTAATTGGATTGAAACTCCTAGATCTTTTGAGATTCATTAAACAATTCAATGGCATGTTTAAATCTCGATTATGCCCTTCAAGTTTATGACTGGCATACCGAGGATCACAAACAAGGTGTAAATAACCATGCAAATTAACTTGGTACTCTTAATTTTATCACCTAATCAATGTGTCGGTTAACCACATACGCTCCACCGATCTATGATAAACCTTAAGCCACCCTTTGCCACCCATATTAAGTCCAAGTTAGTGTGACGGTTAACCACACACGCTCAACTAATGACTTTAGCAATGTGCAAGTGTAATTTCATGGGTTAGCATCAATTTCACATTTTCCTAAAGTAACTAAGATTGAAAATTTTATAAAAGATTTAGTTACTTTATATTTATCATTATACTTTTAATGAGAATTATAGTCTTTGGCCTACCCGTTCGGCTAACGACCCTACACCAAGCAAGGAAGCGGTGGGTGAGTGGACATCCATTAAGCTTCCATTTTAGGGGCAACAACCTTATACCCCCCATATAGATCGGCCACGTGAATGAGGCCTACTAACGGTAAGACTGACTTGATCTTATATATATATATATATATATATATATATATAAAACTTATAATACTGTCATAGTATAAGGGTTGAATTTTAAACTTTTAAAATTCTAGGGTTTGGAATTAAAGTTTTCTAAAGTAACTTTACAAATTCCAAAACTTGAGGGCAAGTTTTGAAACTATATAAAACCTTTCATTTCTATAACTTAGGAGTTTTAATGATTTTAATGAAAAGACTTTTGGAATTCCATAACTTGAGGACAAGTTTTGGAGTCTATCAAAAAATATTTAGATCAACAATTACACTAACAAGTATGTCAAATAATTTCTATGATCTAAAAAACTCATACGCATGCATAATTCAAATCAACAAATTTCAAGTATCATATGAACTCAATATAAAACTTGAAACTTTGACAATTTTCATTGAAATTGGATAAACACAGTCAGTACCACATCAAAAACATGTTTAACAATCTAAAAACAGTTTAAGGCAATGATTCTAGTCCAATTCCAACAATAAAACTCGAAATTCTGCACTCAGGGCCTCCGACTTGTCGAGTGCACGGACCAACTCGACGAGTTGGATGAGATTTCACATGGACTCGTCGAGTCCCCCCATGGACTCGGTGAGTTCACTTAACAGCGAACAGAAATATCGATTTTTTAATTAGTTTGCATCAAGTATAATTGAAAAAAAGCCTAGGCTCTGATACCATTGACGGGTTTTGAGCATTCTAACACTCCTATGGTGTACATGAAACCCTAGAAACCTTGGATCTATATTTTCTCTATTATACATGCAAACTTTCTTTTTCAAAGGCTTTCATCCTAACTAGCATATTATGGGGCATATGTATTACAAAAATTAGAAGAATGACATACCTTTCTTGTAGCTTGGATTCCCTAAGACCTTGTGAGCCTAGCACCCCAAATGTGATGCCGCAAATGCTTCACACAACACCACGAACAAAATGGAATAACTTGAGAGAAGATTATTAAGCACCACAATCGGCTAGCCCTCACTAATATCACATAGGTGCCAATTTGCTAACATGAGGCTTCTTTATATAGTGTGCATATTAGGGTTACACCATGTAACTCATGACTTTCCACATTCCTCATGATCCATGGGTTTTAACCTCCATGGAGTATCCATAGGTAACCACATGGGTTTAGCCTATCATGGGTAACCACATGGGTTTATAAGAATGAATGATTTACCAAATCAATCCCCATTTATTTAATTAGTCTCTTTTGATCACAAAATTAATTGAAAACTAATTCTTGATCAATACTAATTAAATAATTCATATTAATATATTTGAACTTGTAATATATTAATAATCCATAAATATCCTCTTCTCACGAAAGTTTATCCAAATTGTTTCGATGCCATGCAACCCAAATGGACCATGTCAAATCGGGTCAAGTACATACCAAATATAGTTATGGACTTAGACGCCTTATCCAACAGTCGACTTATGTTAGCTATTTCTTCATCTATACTTGGGCTTTGAGTCTTACTCAATTTGGCATTTCTCTGAATACATAACTCTCTTTTCTTGGCATTTTCCATACTAAACCGTTTAGTACCTTGTCCAAATATGTAGTTTGACTAATTCCAATTAGTCTATTCTTTCCAAATCTCAAAATTCTTATCCTGAGAATATATGCAACATATCCTAGATCCTTCATAGCGAAAAACTTTCCAAGCCAATATTTCACTTCTTGCAAGGTTGGAATGTGGTTTCCCATGAGTAGTATGTCTTCAACATACAATACTAGAAAGGTTACTATGCCCCCACTAGCCTTGACATACACAAAGGACTCATCCTCACTCTTAGGAAAACCAAATTATTTGACTTTTTCATGGAAACAAAGATTCTAGCTGTGAGATGCTTGTTTCAGTCCATAGATTTATTTCTCAAGCATGCAAACTCTATTGGGAAACTTTGCATCAATAAAAACCTCTTGCTGACTCATGTAAACATCTTCAGCCAACTTCCTGTTATGAAAAGCGGTTTTGACATCCATCTAGCAAATTTCATAATCATGAAAGGCAGCTACGGGAGAATTATCCAAATAGATTTTATCTTAGCCACTGGTGAGAATTTCTCATCATAGTCAACCCCTTGGGTTTGAGTAATGCCCTTCACAACTAGTTGGATCTTGAAGGTATGCACATTTCATCCATGCTGGTCTTCTTCTTGAAGATCCCGTTGCAACCAACTGTCTTTCGATCAGGTTGTTGATCAACCAAATTCCAAACTTGGTTATCATACATGGACTTGAACTTGCTCTCCATTGCCTATTTCCACTTGGCTGCCTCTGGGCCTGCTATTTCTTCCTTGTAGTTAGTTTGCTCATCCAAATTTATCAATGCTTGATCACTAGTAAACGTATCACCATCTAAAGTTATATGGAAACCATAGAATTCAGGTGGCATGCTAAATCTACTGGAATGATGAAGAGGTAATGAATTGTCAATTAGCTCAAATGGAATTTATTCCTCTAGTTGAGTGCTAGTGTCATTTAAGGTTCCTTTATTGTTTGACTGTTGAATTTCTTCAGGGTCAATTGTGCTCCTACTATCCTCTTTGCATATAAGCTCTCTATAACAAAAGACTCCTCTTCATGCTACAAAGACCATGTTTTCACTAGGCTTGTAGAATGAGTATCCAAAGGACTTTTGTGGGTAGCCAATGAAATTACATCTCTCACTTCTGTCTTCCAACTTTTCATCAGTCTCTCGTCTTAGGAAAGCTTCACAACCCTATATTCGATATGTGCCAACGAGGGAACTTTCCCTGTCCACATCTCATGAGGATTTTTGGCAACCTTTTTAGTAGGGACAAGATTGAGGATATAGGCGACTATGTCTAAGGCATACCTCCAGAAGGAAATGGGAAGAGTGGATCGACTTATCGTGGAACGAACCATGTCTAACAAGGTTTGATTGTGCCTCTTAGCCACACCGTTAAGTTGTGGTGTCCTAGGAGAAGTCAATTCTGAAACTATTTCATATTCCTTGAGGTAGTCATGGAACTCGATACTAAGATACTCACCTCCTCTATCAAATTAAAGCATCTTTAAACTCTTTCAACTTTTCACATGCCTAATTGATTCTCGACTTCATGTTTAAACAAGTAGATATAACCATATCTACTATAATCATCCCTAAACGTTACATACATCAATTAGCATCTCTTGTAGTGGATTTGAAGAGCCCACACACATATATGTGTGTATGAGATCCAAAAAACCTTCACCTCTTTCACAGGATCCAGTGAAAGGTGATTTTTTCATCTTGCCCAAAAGATAAGATTCACATTCATCATTTGGCCTTAGGTCAAATGATTCCAAGACTCTATCATTTTAGAGTTAGGCGATGTGTTTCTTGTTAATGCGCCCAATACAACAATGCCACAAGCATGCCCTGTCTAGGCCATTAGACGAATCAATGTGAAATACACTATTGCATAAGTTATCAACACAAGTCAGAGTTTCATACACTCTATTGCAATGTAAAGCTTCAAATATAAAACACCATTTTTATAAACCAGAATTGAACCATTCAAATCCTTAAAAGAATATCGAAAACTTTGTCTAAACAATACATGAAATGAAATAATGTTTCGTGTGATTTCTGAAAATTAGCAACAATTGATTAAACTAATCTGAACAACACTACTAAATACTAGTGGATAAGTCCCAATCTTGATTACAGGAGATGATCGCCTATTGCCCATGATCATATTCATCTTCCAATGATCCACCTCGTCACTTTCTTTTAGCCCCTACAAATAAGAACTAATTTGAAATCCACATCCTGTATCAAGGACCCAATAATGAGTAGATGGTGAGTTATTAGTTTGAATAGTGTATATGCGTGCTGATGATGGCTTCACATTGCCATCCTCGATGTTTTGCAAGTATTTGGGGAAACTCCTCTTCCAATGGCCCTTGATATTGTAATAGTAATAGGTGGCCTATTTGGGGTCACTAACAGCTGGAATGTCTGAGTTAGACTTTGTCTTTTGCCCATTGCTTGATGACCCTACATGGGCCTTGTTCTTCCAGTTAGCTTCAGGAGCAACCTTCCTTTTCTTACCCTTAACTTTATCAATGGAGAGAATAGGAGCATTAGTTGGAGGGGCTGAATTATTCCCCTTTAATCCCCACTCAACAGTCTGTAGCATGTTGGCAAGGAGTTTAAGAGCATGTCAGTGGCCAACTACTCGTCAACATGCACATTTAGCTTAACCAGACAATCCATATATCTTTGCATTGCAGACAAACTCTCCTTCTTGCATCTTGCATGCCATGAAGGACTTGACCACATCAAATTTCTCTTGAAGATCTCTCTTGTGGTACTTCTCCACAATCTCATTGTTCATCTCAAATGGACAGTAGTCCTCATAGAACCTCTACAATCAAGAGTCATTGTGGTGACCATGATGCAAGCAAATTTTGTTTCATCAACGTAGTGTATTATGTAGGAGGATAGTTGTTTATGAGTAGCAGTATTTTCATCGACTTCAACGAGTTTTTCTTCGAGGACATATTCTTTTCCCTCGTATCGAAGAGCCATTCTGATGTTTTGCATCCAATCATTATATTTTGAGCCATGAAAGGTTAATTTGGACACGACGGAGAGAAGGCAAAAACCCGAGTGGTGGGTAGAAGATGATGGAGCAGAACCAATTTTGAATTATGAAATTCCAAGATCTTTTGAGATTCATTAAATGTATTAATGACATGTTTAATCTCAAATTATGCTATACTATTTATGACTAGGAAGCGGTGGGTGAGAGTGGACACCTATTTAACCATCATTTTATAGGCAGTTTCCATATACCCCCTTATAGTTCGACTTCGTGAAAGAGACATACTAATGATTCAACTGACATAATCTTATACATATGTATTTTAAAAACTTTTCAAAATACTAGGTTTAAATTAATTTAATAACCAATTATGTTTTTAATCTTTATCTTTTAATTGATCAAATAATTAAATATAATTAAAACATAAGGATAATTCACAAATTCAAGATAAGGATATCTAAGATAATTATTTAATTTTATATACAACTAAAAACATTGTCTAAAGTAATTATCTTAATCAATTTATGAATTAAGCAAAAAACAACTTTAGCATATCTGAGTGTCCACCACCTCATGGCAGATAATTGCCATGTCGTGGTCAAACAAAAAAAATGTGGATTCGAAGATCACGATGTCGTGGCTGAAGAACACCATGCCATGGTAACGCAACAAAATACTGATTGTATTTTTCTCCTTTGGGTTTTGCTCAAGTTCAAGCAATGTACCTTCAATTTTTAGACAAGAATACGCTCTGATACCACTGATGGGTTTTACATGTATTAACCCGGATAAATCCTTACCACTTAAGGGTACATGCAACCTAAGGATCTAAGTCATAACACTGTTAATGTAACATTTTATTGAACAACACAAACCTTGGAGCACCCTAGATATTTAGAAAAATTAATATAAAGGTTAGGGTTTACATACCTTATTGATTGTTGTATTAAATAATCAAGAATCCTTTTTTAAATAACATGGAAGCTAACACCACATTTTTCGTGCCTCTGATGGTTCACATCTATCACTAGCAACAAGAAGCTTTTGAGAAATGAGACATGATCAATTTCAGATATGACCCTTAGAAAAGAAGTGGCCAAAAAATATAGGTCAATGGTGCCTTTATAATGTAACTTGGAAACCTAAATAACCTTAATTTGAATAAATTAATATTAATTTAAATTGATAATTATCCAACTTCCTATTTATCTGCAAGGAATATTCCAGATACCTTGGAATATCCTAGAAATCGTCCACCTCCTTCCATAGAAAGTTCTGGTCTCTTTCTTGTTCAACTACTGAACTATCAAACTTTTACTCTTGCACTTTTGATTAATACAATTAATCCTAAAAATTAATTCTAATTAATATCTGATTAATTATCATTTAAATATTACTATTTCTAATTAATATATTATTTTCAAAACATAATAGTAAATTCATTTATTGCTATTTATTAATAATATAATATATCAACAAATCTCTCTCTCTCTCTCTCTCTCTCTCTCTCTCTTTCTCTCTCTAAAAGTCATCATAATCAATTACCAGGCTTGACGGCAACCCAAAAGGACTTTGCGAATAATTCAAAATTGTACTAATTCAGTTGTTCACTTAGACACCTAATCTAACAGAAGCTCCAATGAAATCACCACCCAAACAACAATCTCAATACCATTATTATAGATTTAGAATTTATAATTAATAAGTTAAACCAATCTTGAGTAAATACTTTTTTTTGCCGAATTAAATTTGTGAAAACAGAGTGTTTTATTAAATAATTTCACGAAAATTCGTTTATAAATATATCTTGACCGACCCTTCCTTTTTTCTGAAATCGTCCAATAAATGTGGTAAGCTCAATTATGGACAAAAAATCCAAGCTTACCCATCCGATTCCACTATTGAGGGATCTAACTGATTATACCATACATCTTCTTTTTCTTGATCAGCTCTTCAAATTTAACTTTTCTTGGTTCTTGATTTTGAGTTTAACATGACTTGGATTTGGCTTTAAATTTCAGATTACTCCGTACCATGTCTAACAAGTACATTAATTGGGTGCGAATTCCAATTTGCGGCCCACCATATCTTTAATACTTCTAAAATAATAATTAACTGTATGGATATAACAATCGTTCCCTCCCAACCTAAAAAGGCGTAGAAAATATAGGATTCTGCACTTTAAGGAAAGAAAAGGGTTATTTAATCTAGGTTCTTTTTAATGCATATAAGGAAATTATTTCTAAAACAATGTTCGTTTTTCCATCCCACACTTCCATTGTAAAAATTATTCAACTCTTATGTTGGTTCATATTTCGTAAACAATTAAAGCACTTTCTGATTTGAAAATATAATTTTTTAAAATTGGTTGTAATGAGAATGTTATTTTCGGTTTCTATCACACTTCATCTTTACAGAGCTATCGAATGTAAATAATATCCTCATCTCATGTAACTATTAATATTTTGTAGATTGTTTTTTATTGAAAATGAAGAAAATAAAAACTAAAATAACTAGAAATAAAATCTTGTTAGTTTTTTTTATGAATGTGGAAAAGTAAACATAAAATGTTTTTGGGTTTTTTATTCAAATTTTTTATATGCAAATGCAATATAGAAAATAAAATGCAAAAGGAAAATTGAAAATTTTAATTATAAATTTGAAAAATTAAAATTTTAACAAAAAATGCAAAAATTTACACTAACCCCTCCCAAGTGTAAAATGATGTATTGTACTGAATGCTCAGAGAGGAATGTACAAGTCAATAAAGCATAAAAAAGAAAGAAGGTGTAGCTAGGAAGGAATATACCTGATAAGTTTGTAGAAATTTCTGATTTTGACGAAGATGTTGGCGAAAAATCTGAATTTCAGTAACTATGAACATTCTGTGATTTCCCCAAGCTTGCCTCGGACTACGACCATCTCTTTATTGAAAGTAGATATATAAACTAAAACTACGTAGGTTGCCTCCTGAAAAGACACCCATTTTAAAGTTGTTGGCTCAACTTTTCCAAACCAAATTTTCAACTAGTCTGCTTGAGACTTCTCTATAGCTCAATCTTTTTCTTTGTCACTCTAGTTCCCTTAAGATATGGCAAGATTGGTGGATCTGGAACTTGTGCAGGAAACTGGAAACACTTCATATTTATATCAGATAAGTTTTCCTTCAGATTTTTAAGTCTGGTTCTTTTGCTGATTTTCTTTTTGGAAATCTCATCCTATTTCTGAACTTTTTTTCATCTTCTTCTAAGAAATCACCAACTCCTTTTCTTTTTCCAAAAACATTTTTCTTTTTAGTTTTTTTTTCTGTTTCTTCTTGAACAGAAATTCGTTCCTCTTTTTCCCCAAGTTTAGCTTTTTCAGTCAACTTCGTATCAACAACCATTTTCTACTCTTCTTGCCCAAGCTTTCCATTCTCTAGGTCTTTTAATGTGTCAGATAAATTTCTGCCTGTAAATATTTCTTGCACACAAGCATTAGAAAACTCACAACATTCCTTAGAAAAACGACTGCTGGTACCCATATAATTAACAAAAAATTTATTATGTTGAATTTCTTCTACATTAATAGTAAAATTAACCAAATCTCCATCAAATTCCATTGAAAGTGTACTAGTGAAAATATCAGTATTAGTTTTTACAGTTTTCATGAATGGCCTTCCTAAAATAATTCGGGTTTTATTAAGAACATCCACATCACTCATGTCTAGAATATAAAAACCAGCAGGAAAAATTATCCAATTCACTTGGACGAGAACATCCTCTAATACACCTTTTGGGTGTACTGTCGAGTGATCTGCCAACTGAACGAGTAAAGCGGTGTTTTGTAAAGATCCTAATTTTAATTTTTTAAAAACGAAAAGTGGGATGACATTGAATGAAGCACCTAAGTCTAGCATGAAATTTGAAAAATAAAGGTTTCCCAATTTACAAGGAATCAAGAAAATTGATCCTTACACTTTGGGGGTAAATCTTTTTGCAAAATGGCAGAAATATTTTCGCCGGCTTTGATTGTTTTGTTAATTTTCAGTTATTCTTAGAAACACATTAATCTTTTAGAAACATGGCATATCAAGGAACTTGTTTAATTGTATCTAAAAGAGGAATAGTTACCTCCGCCTTACGAAAGTTGTCGATAATATCGTCGTACACTAGCTCATGTTTTGTGCTTCTCTGTCATGATGAGAATGGGAGCAATGACTTGTACACTTTCAGATTTCGATTGGTTTTCTTGGGTGTCTCTTTTTCATCCACTTTTTTAGTTTCTTTTTCCTCCATAACTTGTTCAGATTGTTTTTCATCCTCTTTTTCTGGTTCAGATCTGCTTGGGCCTTCATAACTCTTCATACCTGTCAAGGATATCATGCTAACATTGTGTTTCGGGTTGTTTTCAGTGTGCCCCAGTAACTTTCCTTCAGATTCCATTTGACCCACTTAAGTGGCAAGTTGAGACACTTGCTCTTCCAGATTCTTGATACTAGCTCTGGTTTTGTTCTGGAATGCATGGCTGCTTGTGGCAAGACTCTTTACTATATCTTACAAGGTCATGCTATAGTTTCAAGATTACTGATGTGAATTCTAATTCTGAAAACTATGCTAATTTTGAAAATAATGTTGATGCCGAAAATTCAAATGTTGCTGAAATCCAAGAGGATGCTAAAATTGATGGTTCTACTGAAAATTACCGTTCCATCCTTGAATATTTTGCTGATAAAATTTTTTCTGCTGATACCCTCCAACAACTTTTACCCTAATTGTTTATTCGTTCAGTAATGGACACATATTAATAGGATGGTCTGTCTTCAAGTAGATTCCACATTGTTTTTTCGCAACTAATTTTTCCTTCGCCAGCAAGATAACAACTTCATTAGTGCAGATAGCTAGGCTTCCAAATGATGGGAGCTGACTTCTTTGACATCTTATAGCTGATCAATATGTTACCCGTCTTCAATTCTAGAATGTTTTGAATCAATCGCTAGCTTTTCGATTAGTTCCCATATTTTAGTAAGTGTCATGTTGCCTAAGGAACCACCACTTGAAGCGTTTATCAGATGACTCTCCATGGGTGTCAAACCTTCGTACAAGTAGTTATAGATATCGTAATCACTGGTTCCATGTTAGGAGAATCAAACCAGTAGGTTTTTAAATCTGTCCCAATATGTATGCAGAGCTTCTTTTCTTCTTTGTTTGATACCTAGAATTTCTCAGCAAAGACTCGAAACTCATGTTTATGGAAAATATTTTTTATAAAAATAATTTTGCATGTTCAGTCTTCATGGTTATTGAACCGGATGGAAGCTCGTACATCCATTTTCTTGTTGAATCTTCAACTGAAAAGAGGCATGCGCTCAGTTTTATCTGGTCTTTAGTTATGACATGTGGTTTCATTCATGAACAAACCACATGAAATTCCTTAAGGAATTTATGCAGATCTTCATTTTCTAAACCTTTGAACATATGGAGAGGATAAATCTTCCTATATTTAAATTTGAAATTTTGGGCTTCCAGAAAGGTAATGTATAGAGGTTGCTGATTAGCCTCCTGTGTGGTTTGTTCTCTAAAATTTTCTCTACTTTGTCTCCATTGATGGATGATTTTGGGGAGTTGGGTTTTGAAGATTCTTGTGTTTTTGAAATTTTAGAAGGTGCGACGAATATGTTTTAAATGTTGGTAAGGTAAGAGTGGTGGTATTTTTGGGAATGATGAAAAACTGGGGTCTGGTTCGTTCCACTGTGGTGTATTGATTTTAGGTGGTAGGGCGGATGATGATAAACCAAAGAAACAAATTGACTAATTTTTCTTTGTTGCTTCTTTCTTAAGTTTTCTTGTAGTTCTCTCAATTTATGGATTAAAATATGGGTGTTGATCGGGTAAAATTTTCGGGTTTCGGGTAATTCGGGTCGGGTAATTCGGGTTTTTCATGTTAAGAAAATTACCCGTTACCTGACCCAAATTAAATTCGGGTAATTCGGGTTTGGCTAATTCGGGTAATGGGTCGGGTTCGGGTAATTCGGGTATTACCCGATTTTTTTTTTAATAAATTTTATTGGCATCTAAAAATAAATTCAAAGAAATAAATATGTCATGATCTAACTTTGAACATTGAGATTTTTTAGTCAATTTAATCTAATCTAATAGAATCAAAAAATAGTTTAATATTTACACTAGATTTATTATTCATTGTTTTAGATGAAAGATTTGTAAACTAAAATACTAGAAATAAGCCAAAATCGAATGACAAAGAAAACTATACACAAATGCATTTTGATTAAATAATAACAACCAAAGTCAACCATTTAAATTACTTGATATTAATGTATATGCATGTATTTTGCATTTACCAAAAAACTCAGGTTTTAAATCTAAAAAACATAGATAACCATTACATATTATAAAAATAATAACATGTCATGTTCAAAAAGACATTCGTAAATATACTCGTTCTTCTTGCACCTACTCGTTCTTCTTGCACCTTCACTACTTCATCTTGCTCAATTCTATATAAAAAAAAGTCAAATAATGTTAGTATTAAAAGGAAAAGATATTAAATTTACAATCATTAAAATAATCAATGATAAACATTTACCTTTGTCAATTTGTTGATTTTCTTCCCAATCTTTTTCATAATCGATTGTGTCACTTATGCTACCCCGAATCCAATCTTGTGTACAAATTAAACTTTCAACAATCTTAGGAGTCAAAGAACTCCTAAACGGATCCAACACCCTCCCACTAGTGCTAAAACATTTTCTATTTTCCACTCCATTAAACATTTCTCAACCATTTTTCCAATATCGACCCCACGGTGACTCTCTTGAGAAGAAAAACACAACACTTTTTTTTCAATTTCCATTCGTTATCAATAAAGTGGGCGGTGAGACACATAACATGATTGTTGTTTAGAAGTCCACGTATCAGTGGTCAAACATATTCTACCAATGTTTTTTTTAATAAATTCATGAATTTTTTTCTTTTTCATCTACAAACAATTTGTAGACATCTGTTGTGCTTGTACTTCTACATGGAACTTTAAACAATGGTTGAGTAACACTATTGTAATACCTAAAGCCCGCACCTTCTACAAAGCTAAATGGAAGTTTGTCAACTACTAACATGTGGGCTAGAGCCTTCCGACTATCATTTTGATCAAATTTCCAAGTTGACAATTTGTTTTCATCACCATATTGTAAAGCTAGTTGTGTTTGCCCAACACTAAGTTTATCCAAGTAAGCTTTACATTTAGTCAAATGATAACCTAGATTTTTGGTCCCATAACCACCTGATTCACACTTGTATTTCCCGCCACCACAATGCTTACATTTTCATCTTTGCACACCATTTTCGTCCTTATACCTTTCAAATTCTTTCCAAACTTTCAATCTTGGATTAAATTCTTTAGTTTTTTTCACATTTTCTTGTGGAACTTGATCATTGGTTGGATTTTCAACTTCAATCGTCTCATCATCCACTTCAATATATTCATCCGTTTTTGACATCTAAAACAGAAAAAAAAATCAAAACAAAAAAACTGTTAAAAACATAATAATGAAGAAAAAAAAGATCATAATAGTTTATTGTCTAAATCGGTATAAGATCATGATAAAAAATTACGCAATTTGACTAAGATCATTTAACCTATTATCTATCCAACTTACCTATTTAAGATAATAAAAACTTCAGTAGAAAACAAAATTATTACATGTCTAAAGATGAATAAATTTGAAAAGAGTAAACAACAATTCGTCATTATTCACTATTATTACATTACCCAAAAAAAAACTGGAGCAGGTGATATCTAGAACTCATTTAACTTATTGTGCCAAACTTGGTGTCTCACAGTAATTCTTCTTCCATCATATGTGATAGGTTTTGTGAGAGAAGTTTTATAACAACCCTTGTTATACTACATTCCAGTTGTCGTTACTAAACATCTATTTTAAAAAAAGATGTTCAATTCCCATAATGTATCTTTATAACAAATTTATTATACTACATTACAGTACACCGATCCACCATTGAAATCGTTAGTTATATTTGGTGGTCGTTTTTCCACACTAAATCAAAGTGTATAGCTGAAATCGGAGTAATCAGATTTAGAAACCAAGATTGCAAACCTTAATATCATATGATTAACTAAAAAATGGCGAGAATTGATGACCGGTACGAGACTGAGAACTAACCTGCGATGACGAGCTGCTGACCGGCGACGACCTGATGACCGGTGACGATGACCTGATGACCAGCGACAACGATTGATGACCGGTGTTGACAATACAAGGAATGACGGACGAGGGTTTTTTTTAATCAAAAAAAATCTAGTTGTAGAGAGTAGAGAGAATAGAATGAGGGGATTGGGAGGGGAATTGGGCGGATTACAGACAATCGGACATATACCATACAGGGATCATAAATGGGGTTTAGTATTGGGCCATTATTTTTTAAGGAAAAATCGGGTAATCGAGTAAACCCGAAACCCAACTAAGATGCCCTTTATCTGAACTGAAAAAAAAAACGGGTTACCTGAATACCCGAAAAGGCTAACCCGATACCCGATTTACCCGATACCCGAAAAAATCGGATGGGTAATTCGGATAACGGGTATTTTCGACAGGGCTAGATTAAAATCGAGTCGTGTACCTGTACATGAAGATCTTGGCATCAAGTTATTAGAAGCACCATGTCACAGGAAATGACACCAATTTGTTAAAACAGGTTTCACGTACGATTTATGCAAATAATATTTTCACTACTTGGTAGTACTAATGGATAGCACATGGAACCAGGGTCGAACCCTTAGGGACACAACCTAATATTCAATACCTCTTTGCGTAAGGCATATGCTAGTCATTAAACAAAAAATAATAAAAAAGTGGTTTTGATTTAAAATAAAAACTAAAAATTGTAATGAAACAAGCTAAATGAAATCAGTAATAAAAATTAGTTCAGTTCTGCTACGACTTTCCTCAGCATGCGACCAGCTCAGATTTGGTTATCCAGAATTCATTCTATCCAAACTGGTATTGAGAAAAACTAACAAGCTCTAGTATAATCTCTTTCAACTAGTTAAATTAACCACAACAAGCTTTTTCAGTTAACCCTAAATTTTTACTATCTAATTAAACAAGTTCTAATTAAGATCATAAAAGTTGCATTAAGATCTGTATAAAATTCTTAGCAATACCCAATACTTATCATAAGCTTGAAAGCATAAAGGTATCAAATTTGAGTTTATATCAAAGTTAAATCCCAACATGGAACTATTCTGATACTTGTTACTTATTACTAGTTGACACTAATATTTACATATTCTATTAACTGACTAACTAGATTGATTACACCTTAACTAGGTGAGCAAACTAATAAGAATTAAAATTCAAACATTCATTAAGCTCAAAATTGAAACAACTATATAGAAGCACACAATGAAAACCAAATCTGATAACTGATCACATGAAAAATACTAATCTGTAACGCCCGTGTTTCCAGGCTAGGCATTAATATTGACATAATGGTCTAGGTTAACCTTTGTAACTCATTTAGAAGAAATGAAAGGGAATTATGTGAATTTTATGTGAATTATGTGTTTAATGCTAAATTATTAGGATTTAATTAATTAAGAATAAAAAGTGAGCGTGACAAGGATTATGGGTATATAAAGAATGCCGAAATCCGAGTTATAACGAAGAAGTTATGACCTGTCGAAGTTTCACGATAAGTTGGCACGATGCCGAATGTCGTAAAAAGTGAGTTTTTGATAAACCAATTTTTAGCCTTAGTAATCTAAACGAAACTCGTAGTGCTCGTTAAACCGAGAGTATGTATAAAAAGAACGCCCAAATCTGACTTCGTATGAGGAAGTTATGATTTTTTGAACTTTCAGCTTAACAGTAGACAACTAAAAACTCGAATTTTAGATCGAGTGATTTTTAGCCGACACAACCCAAACGAGAATTGAAGGTCTCGTCATTAGTAGCACAAAGGTAAAAAGTCTGACGAAAACGGACGTCGGATGAAGAAGTTATGAATTTTTAACGAATTTCCTGTCTCGATCTGTTAAAAATAATAATATAAAAATTAAATTCAAAATTAGCCGACCAAGTCTAAACAAAAGTTGTAGAGCGTAATTTTACCTAGACGTGCATATAAACAACGTAAAAAATGGAGCTTGTATGCGAAAGTTATGGATTTTTGAAGCTTTTGCACAAAAATCGAGTTGCTGAGTTATTCGAGCTGCTGAGTCATCCGAGCTCCTGATCTGATCCGAAGTGGTCCACTGAGAAGGCGACACGTACCCTCTAGCACATGTCCGAACCCTCGCAAGGCTGCCATGGATACCCCTACTTCGGACCTAGTATTCGGTCCAATCACAAGCTGCCAGCAGCCACTTCGCACGCGCAACCCATGTGCGAGCCCTATCCTACGAGCCTTGGATCTTTGCCACCTGGAGGCTTCTCAGCCGTCCGATCAGAAGCTTCTCCCGATAAATATAAGGCTGCGAGCCTTCTCGGATATTTTTAAGAAATTGCCACTTTTAACCCCTTTTTCCATATTTTCTTCATCTTAACATTCCCCAGAACCCCGGTATCGATTATAACCCTCGGAATACGCCACGAAGTGCCTGAGAAGCCCAAAAAATTTATCTTTTTGGTTTCGAAGCCCAACCCTCGTAGAGCCCGGTTTCTTAATAAAACTCCCAGTTTTATTAGAAACGATTGTTTTAGGAAACAAATTGCTGCCCGATTTTCATTAATTCAGGCGAGTGTGTAGTTACTTTCACCTTACACATAGATATGAAGTATTTTACATAAAATATGTGTTGTGTGAATATATATTGTTTGTTTATTTGAGATGGATGTTGAAGGAATGATTTATACAGGTTTTTAAATAATATAAACTGTATACGTATTTTTATCTACGAAAAATGTTGGGTAAAACATGGGTAGATGAAATGGTGGGTATGATGAAAGGTGAGGGCGATAAAGGAGATGATCAGTAATATTGATCATGAGTTGAGGGTGAGTGGTGAAATTTGAGAGAATCACTTACCCAAAATGTTGCCCCCCATCATTCAGCAGAGTATGGATGACAACCCTGGACTATTCTAGATAGTTTGTGGAACACTAGCCGGCCCGCAACCTGTAGGTGTAATGAACTATATGTTCATTTGATGTACTCTAAAAACCCATTGACATGTATTGTAGGGGGGAATACCTGTGAATAATAATTTCGATAAATGAGAGCAATGGGCTTAGCACATGTTGAATAAATCTTGGCAGCTATGGACTTAGTGCCTGTTGTATAAACCCTGGTGACGATGTGCCTTCGTGCCTATTCCTTAGGAAGGAGTGATAGTTGATTCTTAGGTTAAACCCTTAAGAAATAAATAAGATAATGGGGTTGGGGAAATTTGGTTGACTGATTGATGTTTAAACATAATAAATTTATGTATTGTGAGTTGAAAACCCTATATGCTCACCAGGCTTCCAAGTCTGACCCACTCAGCTTTTTATATTACAGGTAGTGGACCCCGAACATAGTCGGATGATGATGATGAGTGATTTATGGATTATAGGCCAGTAGTTATAAATAATTGTTGTAAGGCTTATAATGTCTTGTTTATGCTTTTGATTTGTATCGGAACATGACATCCTGAGGTTTTAATATAAAAGGAAATTATATATTTCCTAAAGAAAGGTTTTGATAAACTTTTATCATGTTTTTTTTGGGGACCTATTCCGCAACATCTTTTGAAAAGATTTCTCTAATTTTATTTTAAAAAGCATAAATTAAATCAGTCTTTTCTGGCCGAGAATTTATGGGATGTCACAGTTGGTATCAGAGCATTAGTTTAAGCGAACTAAGAAATTGTAGGATTTCTAGACATAAACTTAGAATGCTAAGTGATGATTGTGAGATGAGTGTCTACCATAATTTAGACACGAGCACTAGTTTATTTTAGGAAAGATGCCTTAAAATGCTTTTATGTGCTAAATGCTATATGCTTGCCATATATGCCATTATTTGTTCGGATCTATGGTATGTTGCCGACCGGATCTGGAAACCTTATGTGTGTAGGATTCTAAATGTATGACTACGATATTAGAAATAACATATAAACGTTTCAGAGTAATAACGAAGATTTAACGTCTATCGAAAATAAAGATCTAAAATCACCTACGATTGGTGTATAGATCGAAATGGCAAGTACGCAAAGTGAATTCGGAAACGATAATCCGCAGCCTGAGCCAATCATGATGGTTGGGGTGCAGGCAATGGTGCGTATGATGTTAGATGAACAGATAGAAGAAACAAAACGTTTACTTCAACAAAGTAAGGATGAACTTACTGTGCCAAAATGTTGAAGTTGACAAAAAGAGTTAATTTGAAGGGTCTTCAAGGCCCAACAAGAGCAACATATCCTCAAAGTCTGGAAAAAGAAGAGATAAAGGAAAATGGTGCGGGAAGTGCAAAAATAAACACTCTGGGAATTGTGATGGGAAGGTGAAGTGTTTTAGGTGTGGAGAAATATGACACTACGCCAATGAGTGTACGATTCCCAAGGGGGTGTGTTATGTATGTAAAGAAGAAGGCCATATTTCTAAGAACTGTCCGAAGAACAATGAAGTAACAAGGCCAAGTGCACCACCAACGCCACGGGAATTTCAGAATATCCTTGACGAAGCAATTAATAATGCTAGGAAGTAGAAGTAAAGACTTGATACTCGAAGATCAAGTTATGAAGTGGTAATGTGAATAGTAACAACTGGTTTAGCCAATTAGAGGCATAGTATAGGGTAAACTTGAACCTTTGTCTAATCGTTTCAAGGAAATAATATAAACCCTGGTTTTGTCATCTAATGAATGGAATGGTTGGTGTAAAATTTGAAGTTGTACCAATCGTCTGGAATTTCCATCACCAACCAAGTTGAAGCAGAATTGATGATTGAAGATACGCATGGAAGAAGTCCTAGTAGAGTCTAGGAAAACTTTATGATTAATTGGACATATTCATATGTGCTAAATTGTTTTGTAATTTTAGGACTTGGGGACTACGAGACAGTACTTGAGTATGAGTAGGTGTGAATAGTAGTAAAGATCTATACTATTGGAAGCACAGGACTCACGCTTGGATCAGGGAAAGTCACAAGGTTACCAAGAAACTCGTAACTGATTTCGTCTTATTCTAGTCTGTCGTTACCATTGTTTTGGTAATAACTAAGAATATGATTGTTATTCTGACCCTAGTGGTCATATCAAATTGAGTCCGACTACGATGAGTTTATTATGTGGTTCAGAGAACCAAGTTCGATGTAGCATTTGACTTAAGCCAGAAGATTAAAGTGAAAGATGATCAAAGCGATTAATAGAAGTATCGCACTCATTGTTAAAGAAGTTGGTAGTTAGAAATGATACATGTTGAACTATGATTGTATCACATTAGAACATGAAGGAAGGTATAGTTTGTTCCGAAATGTGTCCCTAGGAGATTTGAGTCTAAGTAGTGCAGTATACAATGAGAGATCATTAGGGCATGACCCATCGGTCTGTTACAATAAATGAAGGAAAGTACTTATTCCAAGAAGAAGAAGGAGTCCTTAATAAGGATTTATTTTGTAACTCAAAGGTTATGATTGAAATTCCTATGGAGATCTGAAGCTTTTTAGGATTAACTGGATATTATCGCTGATTTATCCAAGGCTTTTCTTCGATCCCTACTCCATTGACAACTTTGACCCACAAAGGAGCTATCTATACTTGGAATGAGAAGCATAGGAAGCGTTGAGAATTTAAAGAAGACATCGTGTGAAGCACCGATTCTTTCGTCACCTGAAGGAGTTGATGACTTCACAGTTTATAGTGATGCCTCTGGAGTTGGGTTAGGTTGTGTTCTAACCTAAAGGGATAAAGTAATAGTGAATGCATTGAGGCAATTGAAAGAGCACGAAAAGAACTACCCCACTCATGATCTGGAGTTGGCAGCGGTAGTATTCGCCTAAAAGGTATGGAGAAGGAATTGAACATGAGGCAACGACGCTGGCTAGAGTTACTCAAGGACTACGATTGTGAGATACTTTACCACCCTGGTAAAGCAAATGTTGTTGCCAATTCTCTCAGTCGGAATGTAAATCTTGAAAAGAAAAAGCCAAGAGCATTGAGAATTGAAGTTGTCTCGACAATTGTGAAAGCTCAAGAGGATGCTTTAGAGAGAAATGACCGAAAGGAGGAATGTTTGGGCAAAACGTTGGTGTTTGATACAAACGGTCAAGGACTGAAGGTATTCAAAGATAGGATTTGGGTACCTAAGTCGGGAGGAGTAAGAGATCTTCTGATGGAAGAAGCTCACAAAACCATGTACTCGATTCATCCAGGCAGTACGAAAATGTATAGGGATCTAAAACCCTATTACTGGTGGCTGACGATGAAGCTCGATGTTGCAAAGTATGTGGCCGAGTGTGTAACTTTTTCTAGGGTTAAGGCACAACATCAGAAACCGTATGGGAGTTTAGAACCTTTTCCTATACCCATGGGCAAATGGGCAGACATCACTATGGATTTTGTGACTAAACCGCCCAGAACAAGGAACGGTCACGACATGATTTAGGTGGTTGTTGATCGCTTCACTAAGAGTGCGCATTTCATAACAACCAACGATAAATGGTGTATGGATAAACTTGCGAATTCTTACATGAAATAAATTGTGAGGCTTCACGGTGTTCCATTAACGATTGTATATGATCGTGATAGCCGTTTTACCTCAAGGTGTTGGAGGAGTCTGTAAGAGGAATTAGGTACCAAGTTGTGTTTGGATATATCTTACCATCCGCAAACCGATGGTCAGAGCGAGTAAACGATTCAAACATTGAAGGATATGCTGAGAGCATGTACCCTGTAATTCCAAGGTAACTGGGATGAACATTTACCTTTAGTAGAATTTTTCTAGGGTAATAGATTCCACTCAAGCATCAAGATGGCACCTTATCACGCTTTGTATGGGGAAAAGTGTTGAATGTCATCATGTTGGATGGAAGCTGAGGAAAAGCAGTTTATGGGACTTGAAGTAGTCCGTTAGATTGCTGAAAAGTTGAAAGTGATTAGGGAAAGGATGTTAGCTGCTCAAAAGAGCTATACTGACAAGAAAAGACAATCGATATCATTCGAAATTGGAGATTTGGTTTTACTTAAAGTCTCGTCGTGGAAGGGACTTATAAGGTTTGGTAAAAGGGGAAAGTTGAGTCCAAGGCTTATTGGACCATTTAAAAGTTCTTCAGAGGATTGGGAATCAAGCTTACAAGCTAGAATTACCGGAAGAATTAGAGGGTATTAACAATACCTTTCATGTGTGTTATTTGAGGTAGTTCATGGGAGGCGTGCCCGACATAATTCCCATTTCTGAATTAAGGTTGGATGAGAGCAAGAGGTTAATTGGAGAACCTAAGGCCATCGTTGACTATAAGAATAAGAAGTTGTAGCGTAAGATAGTCAATTTAGTGCTTGTACGTTGGAAACATATAAATGGACAAAATCCCACCTAGGAAACGAAGAGTAACATGGTGAGTCACTACCCATAATTGTTTGTCGTTGTGTGATTCCAGGGATGGAATCATCCTAAGGGGGAGAGAGTTGTAACGCCCGTGTTTCTAGGCTAGGCATTAATACTGACATAATGGTCTAGGTTAACCTTTGTAACTCATTTAGAAGAAATGAAAGGGAATTATGTAAATTTTATGTGAATTATGTGTTTAATGCTTAATTATTAGGATTTAATTAATTAAGAATAAAAATGAGCATCAAATATTAAATTTTAGATAAAGCCGATATCGATTAAGAAACTTGTAGTCGACGTGACAAGGATTATGGGTATATAAAGAATGCCGAAATCCGAGTTATAACGAAGAAGTTATGACCTGTCGAAGTTTCACGATAAGTCGGCACGATGCCGAATGTCGTAAAAAGTGAGTTTTTGATAAACCAATTTTTAGCCTTAGTAATCTAAACGAAACTCGTAGTGCTCGTTAAACCGAGAGTATGTATAAAAAGAACGCCCAAATCTGACTTCGTATGAGGAAGTTATGATTTTTTGAACTTTCAGCTTAACAGTAGACAACTAAAAACTCGAATTTTAGATCGAGTGATTTTTAGCCGACACAACCTAAACGAGAATTGAAGGTCTCGTCATTAGTAGCACAAAGGTCAAAAGTCTGACAAAAACGGACGTCGGATGAAGAAATTATGAATTTTTAAAGAATTTCCTGTCCCAGTCTGTTAAAAATAAAAATATAAAAATTAAATTCAAAATTAGCCGACCAAGTCTAAACAAAAGTTGTAGAGCATAATTTTACCTACGTGTGCATATAAACAACGTCAAAATCGGAGCTCGTATGCGAAAGTTATTGATTTTTAAAGTTTTTGCACAAAAACCGAGAAAATTCGCATAGTCACGTTTTTGCCACGTCACCCTCGCTCAAAACACGCCACGTGTCCAAAACACTGCTGAGTCATCCGAGCTCCTGATCTGATCCGAAGTGGTCCACTGAGAAGGCGACACGTACCCTCTAGCACATGTCCGAACCCTCGCAAGGCTGCCACGGATGCCCCTACTTCGGACCTAGGCTTCGGTCCAATCACAAGCTGCCAGCAGCCACTTCGCACGCGCAACCCATGTGCGAGCCCTATCCTATGAGCCTCGGATCTTTGCCACCTGGAGGCTTCTCAGCCGTACGATCAGAAGCTTCTCCCTATAAATATAAGGATGCGAGCCTTCTCGGATATTTTTAATAAATTGCCACTTTTAACCCCTTTTTCCATATTTTCTTCATCTTAACATTCCCCAAAACCCCGGTATCGATTATAACCCCCGGAATACGCCACGAAGTGCCCTAGAAGCCCGGAAAATTTATCTTTTTAGTTTCGAAGCCCGACCCTCACAGAGCCCGGTTTTTCAATAAAACTCCCGATTTTATTAGAAACGATCGTTTTAGAAATCGAATTGCTGCCTGATTTTCATTAAATCAAGTGAGTGTGTAGTTACTTTCACCTTACACATAGATATGAAGTATTTTACATAAAATACATGTTGTGTGAATATATATTCTTTGTTTATTTGAGATGGGTGTTGAAGGAATGATTTATACAGGTTTTAAATAATTTAAATTGTATATGTATTTTTATCTACGAAAAATGTTGGGTAAAACATGGGTAGATGAAATAGTGGGTATGATGAAAGGTGAGTTGGATAAAGGAGATGATCAGTAATATTGATCATGAGTTGAGGGTGAGTGGTGAAATTTGAGAGATCCACTTACCTAAAATGTTGGCCCCGTCATTCAGCAGAGTATGGATGACAACCTTGGACTATTCTAGATAGCCTATGGAACACTAGCAGGCCCGCAACCTGTAGGTGTAATGAACTATATGTTCATGTGATGTACTCTAAAAACCCATTGACATGTATTGCAGGGGGGTGGTTACCTGAGAATAATATTGTCGATAAATGAGAGCTATGGACTTAGCACATGTTGAATAAACCATGGCAGCTATGGACTTAGTGCCTGTTGTATAAACCCTGGTGACGATGTTACTTCGTGCCTATTCCTTAGGATGAATCCTTAGGAAGGAGTGATAGTTGATTCTTAGGTTAAACCCTTAAGAAATAAATAAGATAATGGGGTTGGGGAAATTTGGTTGACTGATTGATGTTTAAACATAATAAATTTATGTTTTGTGGGTTGAAAACTTTATATGCTCACCAGGCTTCCAAGCCTAACCCACTCAGCTTTTTATATTACAGGTAATGGACCTCGAGCATAGTCGGATGATGATGATGAGTGATTTCTGGATTATAGGCCAATAGTTATAAATAACTGTTGTAAGGCTTATAATGTCTTGTTTTTGCTTTTGATCTGCATCGGAACATGACATCCCGAGGTTTTAATATAAAAGGAAATTATATATTTCTTAAAGAAAGGTTTTGATAAACTTTAATCATGTTTTTTTTTGGGGACCTATTCCGTAACATCTTTTGAAATGATTTCTCTGATTTTATTTTAAAAAACATAAATTAAATCGGTCTTTTCTGCCCGAGAAATTAGGGGATTTCACATAATCTTTTGCAAAACTAAAAGCATGGGTTTCAGGCAGACAATGCTAAAATATGCATCCTTTTTCAATTTAAGTATTCCAAGTCATTGCTCTATATCCTTCTTAAGTTCCAACTCCATTTAAGCTCCAAATATTCATCCGCCTACTCCCAAAGTATCGCTCCACTCGAATTATCTAAAAATGACATAAAAACGCTAGGAGTACGAGAATTTTGATGATAAACATGACTCCGACATTATTTAAACTAATGACACGCAAATGTATAAAATATGATGCTAAATGCGAATAAAAATACCCTAAAAGATGCATAAACTAACATCTTTTACTAAATCTCATGTTCAACAGGATGTCTATAACAAAGGGAAAACTGCTAAACTTAGCTTATACATGAATTGCATCTTTGAGCTTCTTGGAATTGGCACAAAGTCATATATTACTAGGGGAAATTAAATATTGCTAGATATTCACGAATATCCATATCAATCTATAATGAATTTTGTACAAGTGGGCGATTGAGAGATCTTTATGTTCAAGAATTATTATTGAATGATATTTGCTAGATAAATATATGATCCTAAAGGATCACACTAACAACTTGATGTAAATATATTATTTATATGAATTTGATACTTTATAAATATTTATATTTCAGTAATTAATTGGAAAATAATAATTTTATGTAATTAATAATTTTCAATAAGTATCACCTAAAATCATTAGATATGATTTAATGAAGTCATGTATTTTTATAGAAAATAAAATGGCTTTATTTGTTATAAATGTTTGACAAGTTTTATAGAAGTATGAAAGATTGTTGCATAATCATTGCTTTTCTTTTTCCTTCTAGAAGCCGAGGACACACCCTTATTGTGTTAGTTGGTGATTATTTGGCATGTCATGCTACTTAACGTCATACCTTACTTCCTTAATTTTCTATAGAGTCAAATATATCAAAGTCTTTGGTAGTAGTCGAAGTGTCGAATAGTTTGTCAATAACGAAGGTCATCATGAATTCAATATTGTATTTATTTTATTAGGGCTTATGTAGATTCTTTTTAACTCTCAATGTCTTGATAAAGTTTTTGTATCCGTAGAGTACACAGTAAATTATCTAGGTACCTAAGTCATTTGGAACTTTTGCAACTTGTGTATTGTGCTTAATTTCTCTTAAACATACTTGTACTTTCTACTAATAGTATAAGTTGAATCTAGATTATGTTTACATCTCATCTTCGTATTAACTCTGATTTTATATACGACTGATTGAATAACTCTTCAATTGGTCTCAGAGCAAAAATTGACCAATTGATTGAAGAATCTCACTCTCATTTCCATTTAAAATTTTTCCGCTAGTGAAAATATAATGCATCTATTAATCTCTTTTATTTAGCGATTATACAATTGTTAATCAATCATTTACATCTAATTTCATTATTTTCAAGTTTTTCATCTTTTCAAATCTATTCAATGGAAAATTTGAATGTGAATACCTTGATGAATTTCGTTAATTTGTTTGGGTCATTCATGAAGATTCCAATGTTGCTTCCTGAATACTATGACCAGTGGGTTGATCGTATGGAGGATTACCTCAATGAAATCAATGAGGATTTGTGGTGATATATTGTTAAAGGTCCACATCATGCTGATCTTATTCAAGTAGTGGGAACATCAAGTGGAAATGAAGACATGATTGCTTAAGATAACAGACAATATGCCAATGACAAAAGATGTACTCAAGAATTGCAAGGAGCCTTACCACCGGTTGTATATAACTACATCTATGGTTGCAAGACTTCAAAGGTGATTTGGGACACACTCAAGGAGATATTTCATGAAAATAAGCAAACAAAGTAGATTTCAATAAATCATTCTTGTCTTAGTTACTTAACTTCAAGTAGAAGCATAATGAATCTATCAAAGCATACTATGATTATTTCAATAAGTTGATTTACAAGTGCAAGAACCATAATTTTGTTCGTACTTCTCTAAAGCTCAATATTTCTTACATTCTTGGTTTAAAGGAGTAGATGGATATATGTTTGATGATTGAGACCCAAGAGAACTTCGACACTTACTCATTGTCGAATCTCTACAATATTCTTAAAGCTCATGAGTATGAAGTGAAATAGATTATAGAAGAGACGAAAAATGATTTTTGGAGGTCCCTTGGCATTGGTCTCGAAAGCTACAGGTAAAGAGGTCTTCTGATAGTGAAGCAGAAGATAGCGAAGAAGGTTTCTTGATGAATTTTGATGACGACGTTGTGGCCTATTTTTCAATAATAGTGTCAACAAATTTTACATGAACACAATTGGTGAAAACTTAAAAACCAGCTTTTATAAGAGGTCATCTTAAGGTTTTGGTGTTTCACAAAAAGAGTGTTGAGAAGGTGGAAGAGATGAAGGAAGAAAATAAAGTTGAGAAGAATTTAACTGGAGATTCTGGTTACGATTGTAAATACTTCAATGGAAAAAATCAACTTGCTAGGCATTATATGTTGAAGAAGCAAGAGGACAACAAAGAGAAGGTCAAAGACAAAGCTTACTATTCAATGAAAATTGAATACATTTGAGCAAAATCAAATAATTTTTCTTTGGTTTCAAGGAGTTCAAATGAGGAAGATGACATCTACTAGCTTTGGTTATCTGGTTCAAACAATGAGGAAATACATCATCCGACACATAGGGTTATGTTTGCTAATCACTATGGTGATCCTTCAGAGGAGAATAGATTGTTGATAGAGTATGTAGAGGAAAGTGAAGCAGAGAGTCAAGAGGAATAAGAAGTGTTGATTAAAGGAAGATGCTTTGTTTCAACCGCATCGAAGTCTCCTATGATTGAAGGTACGAGATCTCCTTATATTTCTTAATGTCCATTTAAATTCATAAAATGCTATTTTATCTAATTTTGGTGATACACGTTCTTATTTGAATTACATGCTAATTTATATGAGTAGTGAGTTGGAAAATAATAAAGCTTTGCTTTATGAGCCCAGGAATCAGTACGAAGAGAAAAAGGATACAAGCTACTGCTTAGATTTGAAAATTACAAATATTATGATCGATAGAGACTCCCTTAGAATGGACAATACTTTGCTTGTAAAACAACGAAACATATATTGTAATATAGCGAAAGAATTGTATGGGAAGCTTACACTTCTTTATCATTCATCAGATAATTTTAAAGAATAAATGAAGACGAAGAATCTTATTTCTAGTGCAGTTTAACAGCTAGAGACTTGGTTGTCTGACCACATAACTTCTTATACATATGATCTTAAAGAAATTCAAAATTTTGTGTGGGAGACACATGAAATTTTTCAGAAGATGATGAACTCTTTGAAAGAGTCTATTTAGTTGAAGATTAAAGATTTGGTTGATTTGTTCTCAAAATAAGTTACAAAGCTTGATACGTTCTATTTGGCAATTCAACAGAATGTTTATGCTCTTCTTGGTGCTACAAGAACATTAATCAAATACATGCGTGCTTTCAAGAAAGAGTATGATGATGATTTGAAGTTAAAGAAAGAATCTGATGCAAGTGAATTTACAAGAATTGAGAATTCTCTCATAGGTTTTCTTGATCGCTTATCGAAGTTTGATGATACCTCAACAACTTTGATTTATCAAGAACAAATCTCTTTTGTGGTTTCTTTAGTGGAGTCATGTTTTAAACTCAACTTGCTCTAATCTTGGATCTTGTTCTTCGATTGCCCAAAAATGCTCCATGCCTATCCATGTTCATGTCACATGGGGGAGATAAGGGTGGTTCATCAAACTAGAGGTGAAGACAAAGGAAAAGTAGTTGGAAGGTGATTTCCACTCAAATTCCAGTTTCAAATTCCAATTAAACCTATTCTAACAACTTCCACAACAAAAGAAACTCAAAATATCGAAATTAATATTTCAAAGCTTCAATCGATGAGGGGGTTGAACATAAACGAAGGAGGTTCAGGTTCTTCGATTGTTAAACTTGATGCAACCTCAAAACCAAATGGAAAAGGTGTTCAAGTGAAGACTACTAATGAAGAGAAAAAGAGACTTCAAGAGCTTGAAGTTGAGAGAATGAATCACCTTAACAACATTATGAGAATAAGAGCAAATGAACCTGATGGTCTTGACAAGGGAGATCCAAATAAGGTGTGGTGTTATGAAACAATTGAGACTATGGCTTATGGCGAAGTTGATGCGTTGAGAAAAGGACAAAGAAAAGCTACGACATCGAAGAATTAGATTTTAATCAGTGGGATTTCCATTCAATCATTCAATGTTCACATTTTCTCAATTCAAGCTTGTTGAGAATTTTCATGATACTAAGGAATTTGAGAGTATGAAGATTCGATTTCATGTGGTTCTTGGAAAGAAAGAAGAAGATGTATGGTCATTCGTGAAAATTATTAAACTTGTAATGATAACTCCTAATGTTATGTTCAAAGGAGTCATTTAAAATAATAGATATAAAGTTTGCAGAGTTGACAATGTTCTTTTTTACTTCACCATTGCTGACTTTCCCTTGATGGACTTGAATGTTCTCATCATTGTTACAAAGAGTATGAGAGATTTGAATAATGATTAAGTTTAAGATAAAGTTTCGTACATCATTGGGTATAATCATATCAAAAGCATCTTAGATTGTTATTTTGGTCATCCAGCGGTAACAAACTTTGAGTTCACTACTTCTTTCAAGATAAAGCCAAAGGTTCCTGAGTTATTGAGGAAAGGAAAAATGAATATTGATGATTCTGAAGATGGTGAAATCCTCAATCAACCTTAGGGTGTTGTCTTTCAAGGAGAGAACATGAAGGGAGGTAAAAAGAAATACTTACTCCATAGTGACAATAACAAAAGGTATTCAAATTAGAATATTTCTAGTATCCTTTGTCGCACCCCAAACCGGAACGGCAGAAACGTTCTGGGGCGGAGGACGTCATGTATAGTATCACAAAAATTGAATAATAGTAATCAAAGCAACAAAAACCATTGTATTGATATTAAAATGTTTACATTGTATTCGAATCATATATGATTGACTCCAAAAGTAAATAACAACATATAGACTTGAAGCTAGTATGCTTCGTCTTCTAGGAACCCGGGCGTGTACCTGTATATTAGTGTCCTGAGAATACAAGTCGTTTTAAAATAGTGTCGACAATAAAGTTGGTGAGTTCATTAGCGTTTTGTTTTAGAAAAAAAAGTTCTTTGTTCTTTGTAAACATGATGTGTTTCTCTAGAAAATCCTATATTTTCTGTTGTAATGAATGATAAGTAAAATGACTCGTACTAGTTCCTTCTATGAGTACTTAGTGTATACAGGTCATATACATTCCAGATCAAACGAAAAATCGATTGTGTGGTTCTGCCCCCAAGCCCATAACCAAACAAGGAACATGAAATGAGGTGGAGGCCACGCATCCCACTGTCTGTCGGATCCTTGTGTATATAACCATAATGTATTCACTAGGTACTTATAGAGTTAACTGTATTAGTCCTTTGAAATACGATGAAAGTGTTCCTTAAGAAAATCCTATATTTTCTTTGTAAGAATATGATAATATCAGTTCCTTCTATAACCACTTAGTTTATACTAGCTATATATGAACCAAGATCGAACGGACAGTTGATTATGTGGATCTGCCCTAAGCCCACAACCAAATAAGGAGCATGAAATGAGGTGGAAACCACACATTCCACTACCTATCAATATTCTTCATACATAACCTTGATGTATAAACTAAGGAATTATAGAATTAACAATGATTGTTTGTTAGTTGAATGGTAAACCGTCTGCTTGTAAAATACTGATGTTTGTCCTGGACAATCCTATATTTTCTATAAAAATGAGTTGTTGTCTTAAATGTTCCAAAACTGAAAAGTACAACTATTTCCCATACTTAATTTGTTAAAGTGTAGCTTTATTACTAAACAAAACTAGCCGAAAACGTGTTTGTTGTGTAAACTAGAAGGTGATGTTAATACCCTCCTATGATCGCTTAGTGCATATGATTTATAGAAGCGTAGATCGAACATACAATCAATTGGATGATTCTGCCCTAAGCCTACAACCAAACAAGGAACAGGAAATGAGGCGGAAGTCACACATCCCACTGCATTTCGGATGTTAATTTCATATCACCCTTGTGCATATACTAAGTAATCACATATTTATTAACCTTGGAGACTGTTTGTTAAGTATATTATTTCGTGAACGAGGCCATGTTATAACCGGGTGAGTTCTTATAAACATACTGATGGGCATTAAACCCAACGACATACTTTGGATGTCGTATACGTTAATGGCGTTTGTCACCCAGAACGACTGTAGCTAATAGTCAGGGCGCGAGATTGTCAGTCCCGTATAGATCTATACACAAACTCACACTCTCCCGCTGAGAGAATCTGGTTCATATGGTAGACTTATCTAGGTACTTAGGTAAGTCCTAGATGCTGTCTCTTACAAATTTGCTCCCTCAATGAATTCACGAATAATACAATGAAAACCCTTTTGTTATTAATTTGTATCCATGTAAAAGTAGTACGTTCGTTCCATAAACTACACTTATATTTTATAAGTTTGTTTTCGTGTTAAGATCTGAACTCGTAAAGTAGTTATGCCTTAACGTGTTTTGTAAATTGTTTGTAAGTCTCATAGTAACAATGTTTGTCGTGTTTAGTAAGTTCCACGTTCATATGCATGTTAACGGTAAGAAAATATAATAAACAAAATCATAGTTTTAAACACAAGATTACTTGTGTTTTACTTGTATTCCCCCCTAAAAACATAAAAAAAAAGCTTGGAAAAATATGGGGGTATGAACTCACATTGAATGTGCATTTGCCAGAATTAGTGAGTTGTAGAGACGATCCCCCGGGTAGCGTACATGCTAATAACGTTACCCTAAAATAATTATGTTCGACGTCGCATTTAAATTAATAATATATTAATTTAAATAAAGGGGTTAAATAATAGTTTAATTATATAAGGAGACTTACAAATAAATTGGAATTTAATTGGAAACTGTTGAAAATGGGGTTTATAGTTGGAGGTTTTTGGTGTTCACGGTTGGATCTTGAATTATTATGAAGGTATGAAGAATGCTTCAATATTTGAATGTGGTTATGAATGTTCTTGGTGAATTGGTTGAAGATTTGAAGATTCTAGGCGTAAAACTTTAAAGATTGAAAGGAAATGGGCTGTTCACAGATGAAGGTTGAGAGGATTTTGAAAGCGGTTCATGGTTGAGAAATGAGGATATGAATTGATTCGTGGTTTAAACACGTATATAGGGGGTATTTACGGTTCATATTGGTCTTGAGCTTAGGAGTTTACGTTTCTAATGTGGTCCTTACAAGGTGTTCACGGCCATACCTTGGCCGTGAACCCTTTTCTCCTTTGTCTCTAGTTGTGAACTCCCCTTGCCATTTAACGTCTAGGTCATAAACTACATTTGGTACTTAATGTTGGATTAGATGTCTAAGTTCATAACTATTTCTGGAATATACTTGACCCGGTTAGCATGGTCCATTTGGGTTGCATGACATTCCAACACTTGGATAGACTAAATGAGAGAAAGGAAGCTTAAGATTTATTAATATATTATAAGTTCTAATATATTAATAATATTATTTAATTAGTATTGATCAAGAATTAATTTAGTATTAATTATGTGATCAAAAAGAGACTAATTAAATGTATGGGGTTGATTGTGTAAATATCTATTCTTGCACTCGACGAGTTGGCTTGTCAGAGTGCAGTTTTTCGACTTTTACTGTTGGAAATAGACTAGAAACATTACCCTAAACTGTTTTGGTGTTGTAAAACTTGTTTTAGATGGTGTAATGGTTATGTTAATCCATTTTCAATGGCTAATATCAAAATTTCAAGTTTTGTATGGTTTATTTATAATTCTTGAAAGTTTTGATATGAACATTCATGAACTTATGAGTTTAGAAGATCATAGGAATTATTTGTAACTTGCTTGGTAGTTTAATTCTTGATCTTGATGTGTTTTAATGGAATCCATAAATTGTCCACAAGTTATGGATTACCAAAAGTCACACTTTTAAAATCCATTATTAAACACATTGGTTACATAAAATGAAAAGTCTCTCATTTTATTAGTCCATTAATTCATAAGTTATGAAATATGAAAAGTTTTGAAAGTTACAAAACTTGCCCTCAAGTTTTGGAACATGTAAAGTCACTTTAAAAACTTTAGTTCCAATGCCTAGAGTTTTAAAAGTTAAAATTCAACCATTATACTTTATAATATTATAAGTTAATATATATATATATATATATATATATATATATATATATATATATATATATATATACACACACATATGTATAAGATGAAGTTGCTTTACCGTTAGTAGGCCTCATTCACGAAGTCGGTCTATAAGGGGGGTATAAGGTTGTTGCCTATAAAATGAAAACTTAATGGGTGTCCACTCTTACCCATCGCTTCCTTGACTGGTGGAGGGTTGTTAGCCGAACAGGTAGGACAATGACTTTAAATACTCATTAAAAGTATGATGAAAGTAAAGTAACTTAATGTTTTTATAAATTCCCAATCTTAGTTACTTTAGGAAAATGTGAATAAGATGATAACCCATGAAATTACACTTTACACATTGTTTAAGTCGTTAGTGGAGCGTGTATGGTTAATCGGCACACTAACCTGGACTTAACAAGGTAGGAAAAGGGTGACTTAAGGTTTATCATAGGTTGGTGGAGCGCGTGTGGTTAAGTGGCACATCGATCGAGTGATAAAAATTAAGGGTACCGAGTAATTTGCATGGTTACTTCACACCTTGTTTTGTGATCCTCGGCATCACAGTCAAAAAACTTGAAGGGCACACTCGAGATTGAAACATGCCATTGAAGAGTTCAATGAATCTCAAAGAATCTAGGAGTTTCAAAAAACCTAATAATTTATTTCGTTTTTCATGGTGGAAATTGGTGAATCGTCATTCACCTACCTTCAAATATTTTATAGCCTAGATTACGACATCCCTCTTCTAAGTTATAAAATATTGTGTTGGGTAATATTACATTTGGGTGTTTTATTAAGGACTATCTTTATATCTACTCTAAAATTGTCTTTCTTTTTCAGATGTCTTCCAACAATGTTGCTTCTGGCTCAAACCCTACCGGCTCCTTCTCTCTCATGAACCTTTGTGGGAGAGTCATCTTCGATGGTTCCAACTTTATGGATTCGATTCGGAACATCAGGATGGTCACTCGTTACGAGGACAACGAGTATGTCTTCGACAAGGAGCTAAAGGAACTTGATGAGTCGTCTGCTACTCCAGATTAGATCGCTGAATTCCGGACTCATGAGAGAGATGCCACGAAAGTGGCATGTATCATATTGGCCACGATGACAGCCGAGCTCCAAAAGATGGTGAACCCATCACGGGCCACTTGCAGAAAATGCAAAGGTATGTGGACCGTTTGCTGAAGATAAATGTGAACTTCCCCGAGGAGTTGGCAATTGACATCATTTTGCACTCCTTACCTTCTTGTTTTGATCAATTCCAAATGACACACCACATGAACAAGGAGGAAGTTACACTCAGAAAACTTCAAGGAATATTGAAGACCACTGGAAGTGGTCTTAAGGGTAAGTCAGTTGTTACCACTCCTCCTACCACGGCCCTTGTCTTGGCAATCAGGCAAGGCAAAGGGAAGAAGAGGAAGAGCCCTTTGAAGGGAACCAAGGGAAATTCCCTTGATGGCTCCTCTTCAAGTGGAACCAAGAAAGGTTCCGTCACTCCTTCTGCCAACCCTAAAGAGGCTAAATGCTTCTATTGCCACGAAAAGTCGCACTAGAAGCATAACTGCCCAAAGTATCTGCAAGATGTGAAGGATGGGATAGTGAAACCCAGCCATGCAGGTATTTACACTATATTGTCTAATAACTCACCCCATTCTAATACTTGGGTCCTTGATACCGGTTGTGGTATTCATATTTGATATGATTTGCAGGGACTAAGAAGAAGTGAGGATATGGAGCATGGGAAGATAAGTTTAATCATGGGGAATAGGAAAGCTTCACCTGTCACCAAGAGTGGAGTTTATACTTTGTTGCTAAGTAGTGGTTTAACATTAGATTTGAATAAATGTTGTTACTCGTCTGAAATGGCGAGAAATATTATTTCCTTTCATGCTTTGTACAAACAAGGGCTTAGCTTTTCTTTTGATAATTAATATGGTAGTATTAATGCTTTCTTTAATAATGTTCTTTATTGTAAAGCATTACCTTGTGATGGTGTGTATGAAGCCATGTCAGTTGTAGATAACCTAGGAAATAATGTGTTGTGTATTGATTCTTCCACTAGCTTGGATAAAAGCATCATTATGCCATTGTTGTCTTGGATATGTAAGCAAGAAATGCATATGCCAACTCCAAAAGGATGGAGTCTTGGAGTCATTTGACATAAAGTAGGATGATAGTTGTGAATCTTGTCTACTAGGAAAAATGACAAAATCACCCTTCACTGGTTCTTGTGCTAGGGGTGAAGGTTTGTTGGTGTACGCCCAGCAGCCACTACGCTCAGCGTACCTTGGTGTATGCCCCGCGTACGCTACCAACTTGGACTTTGAGCACTTAGGCCTTGGAGTGGGTTGTGTTTTGGACTTAGGGCCTTTGGGCCTTAGGAGTCATCAGGTGTCAGCAAATATGGGCCCTATAAAGGTGTTGGACCTAGGGTAAGGCCCAATAGAGAGAATTGGGCTCAATGCAGAAATTAGGACCAGTAGTGGCCTTTAGTGGGCCATTGGAGGTCTTAGAAGGAATTAAGCATTTGGGGTCATGTTTGTGACCCACACCATAGCAGGGGTAAAATGGTCATTTTGCCCTAAGATTAGTTATCAGTATTTGATTTAGTGTTTATGGGATTTGTAGCCGGGGAGTTCCGGAGCAGCAGTCAGACAGTCTCAGTTTTAGCACCACAGCAGCCAATATTCGAGGTGAGTTTCCTTCCAGTAGGAACGGGTCTGCGGCCACAATGTCGGCCCGTTTAGTTGGCAGTAGTTCCGGGCCTTGGTCCGATGCAGTAGTATATATATGCTTGATGTCTTCGTGATTCATGCATATTTTGTTATGAGTAGTAGGTCGGGCACGCCTGATACAGAATGTGATTGTGTTATACGTTCATGATATGTTATATCAAATTACTCCGGACTTCGGTCTGATGCCGGGCGGGGCCCAAATTATTCCGGACTTCGGTCTGATGTCGGGCGAGGCCCGATGTAGTGGGCGGGGCCCAAGTTATTCCGGACTTCGGTCTGATGCCGGGCAGGGCCCGATGTAGTGGGCGGTGCCTAATATGTGTTATCTATATTATGGTATGATATGTGGTAGTTTGGGGGAGCTCACTAAGCTTTGTGGTTACAGTTTCAGTCTTGGTTTCGGGTACTTCCGCAAGCAAAGGGAAGAGCTCAGGATGATGGCATTGCACACACCACAGTTTCATCTTTTGTCTTGGGAGTTCATTGCAGTTACCATGTTATGATACAGTTCTTTTGTCATGACACATATATTATAACTATTTGGGATTTATGACGTACGATTTCATGTTATATTATAAATGGTTAAAACTTTAGTATTATTCAAACAAAAATTTTTGGGTCATATTTTGGGTTGTTACAAGTTGGTATCAGAGCCTTGGTTTGAGGGATTCGGGCGCACTCCCGAGTATGTCTGAACTCAAACTAAGTGGTATAAAGTTTTCAAGAGAAAAACCATGGTTACAAAAGAATTTTGGGAAAAGAAAACAATTTTAGAAAAAGTATAAAGAAAAGAGTTTTTGAAAAAGCGGAAAGAGTTTTGAAAAGAGAAAAGGGTGTGGTGCATGCAATCAGCCGAGCTCAAGTAAGTACACCCAAATTACCCATACAAGTTTATTTTATGATTGTCAGTTTCAGTTTCAGTAGAACAGCATGCTAGAATAGGACTAAGGGTCTAGGAGGATGCCTTATGTGCCTGCTATATGTGTTTCAGCCTTATGAGAATCGCATGCTAATATTGAGTAGAAGTAGTAGGATAGCCTGTTTAGGTTAGGCCTGATAGTACGAGCTTAGCATTGTATGCTAGTACAGTTTCTCGCTATGAGAATATATTTGCTTGAGTAGTCCCCTGTGTCCGAATGCTGCTTGCTTTGTGCTTTGTAGGACTCTGAGTGATGGGAGTTAGCCGTTAGGTGAATACGTCATGTCACATGTGATCAGGGTTGAGTAATCTAAGAGTGTTGGATTTGGCCCTATTGCGCAACTCTTGTTTGAGTCTAACCGTTGTAGGGACGAGTCTTTTACTCGAAGGATTACCTGAGCCTCATCACATGTGATGGTATTCAGGTGATGGCTAATTAGCATTACGAGGAGGCCTTCAACAGCTGAGGACTAGATTGGGTGGAGTCAGAGAATTCCTTAGGGAAAGCATAGGATGAGAGTAGCAGAGATCAGTAGCAGTAGAAGTGACTTGGTGGAGTCGAGGCAATACTTGAGGAAAGTACGGATAGATGTGGAAAGTAGGATGGGCCCGTACTACTGAAAGCAGAGGATCCGTACTTGAACCAAGGAAAGCTGAGATGAGACCAGGAAACTTGCGATAGTAGCGATCCTTCGAAATATATCAGTGTTTCTGATGTTTGTCGTGATCTGTTTTCAGAGTGGTGGTTTTACGTCGTAGACCGCCAGTCGGCAGTTCAGGTGCCGGAGAGGGATCAGGACCAGGCCCGAAGGCCAAGCAGTTAGACGAGCAGACTAGGGAGTTTCTCTCTTCAGAGATTACTCGCATCATACTTGAGCAGACTCCTGTGATCTTTGGTTCGATCAAGGAGGGTATTTTAGAGCTGATGGACGAGAGGTTGAGCACTTTCAGTGTTGAGGTGGCGGCTATGCTGGGGTCACGCACACTCACCTTTAGGGAGTTTCGGGCTTGTGGAGCTCCTATTTTACCATGGGGCGTGAGACCCCATTGCGAGTACCAGGTGGTTGGCGGATGTCGCCAATCCATTCTGCACCAGCAGATGTCCCGAGGGAGACAAGGTCAGACTAGCATCCTGTCTTTTTAAGGACAGGGCACGAGATTGGTGGGAGGAGATTGGGCATGTTATCGGAGATGACGCAACTATTGATGCAATGACCTGGGCTGATTTTTCTACCAGGTTCAGGGCCGAGTTTGCACCGGTTATCGAGGTGCAACAGTTAGCCAGGGAGTTTCAGGATCTCACCCAGACTACAGAGACAGTGGCGGAGATTATCGCCAAGTTCAGGGAGAGGGCTCTTCTCGTTCCTCAGTACGCAGCTGATGAGGAAATGAAGAAGTCCCGTTATCATGAGATGTTGCGGAGTGATATCCGCTAGTTTCTGAGCCGGTCCAGCTGTAAAATGTTGGATGACATGATTGCTAGGGCTCATGAGAGAGAGATTGATCTAGAGATGGAGAAGAAGAGAAAGCCAGAGGCGGTATCTGGCATTGGAAGTTCGGGAAAAAAGCCCAAGGTGTCGGATCATAGGTCCAGGGGACAACAGAGCCACAATCAGTGTGGCAAGTGTAGGAGAGTGCACGATGGGGTGTGCAAGGCAGGGAGTCCCGGCTACTTTAAGTGCGGCCGGACTGGGCACATGAGCAGAGATTGTACAGCTACTACTGTTGGATAAGGTGTCTAAGTCCATAACTTATTTGGTATATACTTGACCCGACCCGGCATGGTCCATTTGGGTTGCATCTCACCCGAACTATTTATGGATAATTTTATGAGAGTTATACACATATCTTATTAATATATTATAAGTTATAATATATTAATATGAAGTTATGTTATTTAATTAGTATTAGTCTTAAATTAATTATGAATTAATTTAGAGATTAAAAGGAAGACTAATTAGATTATGGGCTATTGGTTTTATATGGTGTGGGCTAACACTCATTTGTTAATGGGCTAGGCTTATATGGAAGTCCATGGATGATCCATGGAGCTTTTAACCCATGGATCCTTGGAAAAGAAAGGTCATGGGTTATTAGGGTTTCACCCTAACCATACACACTATATAAGCATGCTTATGGAGCATGAAATGGCAACTAGTGAACTAGTGTGTGTGTGCTTGTGTGTGGCCGAAAATACAAGTGTGTATACTCTCTCAAAGTTTTCCAAGAGTTTGTGGTGTTTTGTGATTCCATTTGAGGCATTCACACTATTGGTGCTTGGCCCTCAAACTCCTTAAGAACCAAACTCATCAAAAAGGTATGTAATCTCTTCTAACTCTTTTATGTTGAAATGTTCCCCATGCCATGTTAGATAGGTTATGAACCTTGGAAAATTATTATTTTGCATGTATTTAGACAAACATAGATCCAAGGTTTATTAGGGTTGTATGCACACTTAGGAAGTGTTAGATTGCTCAAAACCCAACAGTGGTATCAGAGCCTAGGCTTGCTTGTTTGAATACTTGATGCAAATTGCTAAAAATCGAAGATTTTATGCTGTCTGCACAGTTGACTCGCCGAGTCCATGAAGGGACTCGACGAGTCCAAGGCAAAACTCATCCAACTCGGCGAGTTGGTTCATGCACTCGACGAGTTGGACCCCCAGACAACATATCTTCGAGTTTTGGTGCTGGAATTGGTCTAGAATCATTACCTTAAACTGTTTTGGACTCATAAAACCTGTTTTTGATGTGGTAATGATAATGGTGGACCAATTTCAAAGTTATAATCAAAATTCCATGATTTTATGTGTTCATATAATTCTTGAAATTTTGATGATCATGTTCATGTTCTTATGAATTTAGAAGATGATAGGAATTATTTGCTGAATTGTTTAGAATTAATTCTTGATCATTTATGTGTTTTAATGGAGTCCATAATTTGTCCTCAAGTTATGGATATCCAAAGGTCACTTTTATTTAACACACACTTAAAACACATAAGTTACATGAAAATGAAGAGTCTTCATTTTTATGAACCTTTAATTCATAAGTTATGAAATGAAAAGTTTTGGATGGTTACAAAAGATGAAGAGTCTTGTCCTTAAGTTATGGAGGTTCAAGAGTCACTTCATTAATAAATATATAAATAAAGTGTAACCTTAATTAATTCCATAAGTTATAAAATAAAGAAAAGTAATTCTTTTATTAGTTTAAAGTCTTCCACAACTTGTCCTCAAGTTATGAAACTTGAAGAGTTTTTGGATTAAAACTATTTTAAACACATAAATCATGGAATTAATTAGTTTTGAATAGTTTCAAAACCTTCCCTCAAGTTTTGGAATTTGTAAAGTTTCACACACTTTAATAAACTTTAATTCCAACCCTTAGAAGTTTTAAAAGTTAAAATTCAACACTTATACTATTTATAACATTAATGGTTAATTATTATATATATGTATAAGAACAAGTCGTTTTACCATTAGTAGGCCTCATTCACGATGCCAGTCTATAAGGTGGGTATAAGGTTGTTGCCTATAAAATGGCGACTTAATGGGTGTCCACTCTCACCCACCGCTTGCTTGATCGGTGGAGGGTCGTTAGCCGAACGGGTAGGACAATGACTTTAAATCCTCATTAAAAGTATAATGATTATTATCAAGTAACTAAATATTTTTTATTTAATTCCCAATCTTAGTTACTTTAGGAAAAATGTGAATTTGGTGCTAGCCCATGGAATTCACACTTTGTACCTTACCAAGTCGTTGGTGGAGCGTGTGTGGTTAACCGGCACACTAACTTGGACTAGTAAGGATCACGAAGGGTGACTTAATGTTTGTCATAGATCAATGGAGCGTGTGTGGTTAACCGGCACATTGATTGGGTGATAATATTAAGGGTACCAAGTGAATTGGTATGGTTATTCACACCTTGTTTTGTGATCCTCGGCATCCCAGTCACAAAATTTGAGAGGGCACACTCGAGATTGAAACATGCCGTTGAAAAGTTCAATGAATCTCAAAAGATCTAGGAATTTCAAATCCAATTAAAACCTAATAAATTATTTCGTTTTTCATGATGGAAATTGGTGAATCGTCATTCGCCCACCTTCAAATATTTTATAGCTTAGATTACGGCATCCCTCTTCCAAATTATAAAATATTGTGTTGGGTCCTAGCCTTAATATTTCATATTGGGTGTTATATTAAGGATTTTGAATCAACTAACTTGATTTTCTCCCATTATAGATGTCTGGTTCAGACAACTATGATCTTCCCAAATCTCTTGAAGATGGTGTCCCTCAACATCATGCTTCACTTCCGCCACCTCCTCCAATTATTCTCCCTCACCCACAAGTTCTTGAAAAGTTTAAAGTCACTCAATCCCTATTGGCAAGCATAGTCTATGTGTGCTCACATCTTGGAGATAAAGTCACATATTGACAAGCCGGGAGAGTTGGGTGTCAAAGTCTCGTGAAAGTTGGATGTTCAATCACTTTCTTAGTAACATAGTGAGTCTCTTTGGGACTACTATGAGACAGACTATGACATGACCCTTAATGATGTTATCTATTTGCTTGGTGTTGTGGAATCAACAATGATTTGGAACACCGGTAAAGCAAATTTGATTAACAGAACAACTTCGCAAGTCTTAAATGGACATTGACAATGGTAGCATTGGATATCTAGAAAAAGATTTCTCTTCCCAATGGAAAGGGATCGGCTATAGTTAACTCGGTTGACCAAATAGTAAAGAGAAAGGCAAATTCTGAGATAGTCTCATGTGCCATTACCAAAGGGTCCATGTGTTTTGTTGCCAAAGGAAGGGGCATTGGTTGCGAAGCTGCCCTATTCACCTGAAAGGTCATAAGGTTGATCAAGTCAAGAGGTTTGACTCTACTTCGGGTAAAGTCCACTGTCTAATTCTATTAAGTTCCTATTTGGAGATTCTTATTACATAATGTGAAAGGGTCACATGCTGATATTTTTAAGAATCAAAGAAAAGATAGGAAGCTTGAAGAAGTATATGCTAATTCGGATTGCGAAGGTGGGTTTCGATCGCATGGTTCGGTAATCAGAATTTTGAGCTGTTGCTTAAGAGTTATAATATATTGCTTATGAATAGATAACAACAAGGTTTTCATGTGGATTGTAAGGATAAGTTTTTCCGCAAAGTTTTAAAATAAAAAAAGGGTTTTAATTTTATTTATTTTAAAAATATCCTTACAATGGCATCTGTGGAAAATTGTTGCTTATATGTTTCCAGTAATAGCAATATTGGAAAGTGGATTTGATTCTTTCATTTGTGGTAGTGTCTCAATTTACCGAATGAAGAAAGTTTTTCATCACCCAAGTTTCAATTGGACAGAAACTTGGAATCATACAAGTTGTATTGTATGATGAATGAGAATTTTCATCTTTGAAAATTAAGACTAATTCTTTGATCACATGTATATGTGAGTCAATTGAAGGACTAAGGAATTAGGTACACTGGGTGTGCACTGGTCAAGGTCCACCACAAAGATTGATTTGTCATGATTTACTAAAGATTAGTAAATATGATTATACTTATAAGGTTAAGTATAATTCTGTAACATTGGAAAGGTTACAATGTATGACAAAACAAATGAGAAGAATCAAATTAGGCAGAAAGATAAAAGTTTCTCAAATCTGAAAGGATGGGAGAGTACTTTAGTATCGAATTTCATGATCATCTTAATGATTATGAAACCATATCACAAATTCATACTCTAAGGACGTCTTAGTGCATTGTTATGGCTAAGAAGAGAGGTCATGAATTGTTGCCTTGGTTAAAATCAAGAAGATGAGTCATACTTCGTTCCAAAACAATTCTTAGAGTCATACTCCAAGATTGTAACCTTGAGTGACATAAAGGAAGATTTATTAACACTAGTCAAATGTAAGAGTAAAATGTTTTCTACTCTTGTACATTTGAGATTGGTAAGTTGTGATGTCTTGGATGAGACAAAGACCAACTAAGACCAATTGTGTGAAGTGTTAGTCTTGATAAGAATCTGTATTGTCCCTTGAATATTTGTTTTGTCAAGGAATGGTTCTTGACTGGGGAAACTTATATGTTAAGGGGACAGTGGGAGCCTTAAAGATCCTGAAAAGTTTCAAGATTTAATAAAGAGTAAAACCTGTAATTTATCACTAGCACACGACTTAAGGTTTGCAACCTATCGTGTTGACATAATTCTTATTTCTATACCTACTTCAAATAAGTTGAATTTGCATGTGAGTTATCAGAGTTCAACTTGGAAGCATTGGTGGGCCTTGTGCTACCAAGGTGACAAGAAACTAAAATTGAACAAGTTTAATCCATGTAAGGCTGAATTTGTCACTAATCTTATCTTGTGATTATGGTTTTGACAAATTCACATGGATAGGAACTCATACACTATAAAATCTAAGTGTCATAAGGTTTCTCTCCGATTCATGAAAATGATGGTGAGGAAACGCTTTCACTAAGTAGATTTTACGTAGATATCAATTGTGTTATTTGCATTTTTAAAAGTCGTTAGTGGAGCGCGTGTGGTTAACCGGCACACTAACATGGACTTGTGAGAAATGGAAAATTCCTAAGCAATTGAGACTATGATTACGGCATCCCTTTTCATAGTCCTGAAAATTGTTTAGACACGCATGTGAGCTATCTAAGAAAGGGTGTATGAATCTAAATTTCAGAAGTCCAGCAGATTTCTGGAAATATGTCAGAGCTAGTGGGAGCATAAGTGTTATGCTGATAATCATCATGTTAGTGGGAGCATGATTATTACGTTTAGTGTTGCAAGTTAGCAATGTTAATTATAGAAAACAAAGTTTCAATTCGTGAAGTTGCAGGGGTTGAAAAGTTGTTTTGCTATAATTAAGGGAGAGGAAATTATACTTCATTTCAATTCTAAAGCTTAGATTGAGATTTTAATCATCTTTAGTCAAGAATATATATATATATATATATATATATATATATATATATATATATGAATTTTATGTTGGAATGGTTCAACTTGAAGAAATTCTATATATATTGCGTTTTCAAAATTTGATTATGATTACGGCATCCCTCTTCATAGTTAATTTTTGAAAACATGGCAAATAAAAAATATTGTAGCAAAAGATTGGTCTAGTATCATGTCTTTATGTCAAACATCATGAATCGTGTCCCAAATGCTTCAGATATAGGATCGATTACATGTGCTATATTATTCATCTTTTCTAAATTTTCGAAATGCTTAAGGCATTGAGAAGGGAAAAGTCTAGAACTGGATATGACTAAAGTGATTAAGCAATTGTCGAGGACAATATGAGGTTCGCCAAAAGATTGGTTGCTCAGGGAAAGTTGGAAGTATGATGTAAGTTGTCGGAAAGGACCATATTGACATATTCTGAAAAGAAGTAACTCTTGTTCGGAAGTGATAGTCAAAATGGGACTATGGAAATGTCTCCATAGGTGGAAATTATTCAATCTATGTAAGATTAGAAAACCTTAATGCAAGAAGGATGTTCAAAGCAATGTACTTTGAATATGAGACTTCCGTTCCATAGAGGTTGACCTTCTTTGGAATACTCTGTAATGACTGGTGACAAGGTTTTGGTGACTTTGTGCATAATCATTACAAGAGGAACATTGCATAAAAGTTTAAAATCTAACAGATTTTTTGGTAAATGATAGGAATCGGGGATTCTCACATTTACAATAAGGATTTGGGTTTGTGAAATGAGTATCATTGGAATCATGTTCAATTGATCTACATCACAATGTAAGGCTCATAGACAAACATAGTGTGCATACCTGGAGTATGGCATAACTATTGTTTAGAAAAACAAAGTGAACATGCTAGGAGCATGGGACGACTGTTGTTTTTATTCAAGTCTTAAGTTGATTGTTTAAAACATTATACAATGAATAATGTGTAATCAATATGGTGATAAATAAAAGGTGGTTCTATTTATATTCAAAAGGGTTCTGAGACCATATTGGATTCGATTATTATTGTGTTTCACTTTGCATGTTTTGACTTCCAAAATAGCTAGGTTATTCTTTCCGAATGACTAAGTTATTTAAACACTCCACAGTCGTTCATATGTTGGAAGTAGGTATGAATCAAGACTGTCATGAATCGAGTTTGTAGATGGCTAAATGGGTTTAGTCATAGCAATGGTTGCTACAACATTCACGAGTGCTCATAAGTTATGAGTATTGGAATAAACCCACACTCACTTGTATCACTTCATGGAATTTATCTTGAGTGATCGTGAGACGGTAATATCATATAAATCTTCAAACCTAGAGATATGAGTTGTTACCTATGAGTTGGTTGTGCATTGATTGCACGTAAACGCATCAGTAACTTGATGTTATAAAACGTGCCTTTGTGTACAATTCAACAAGTAGTAGAACAAGCATGTGAGTCGAAGTTTATATGTTCCTTCTAGAAATAGAAGCGATATCTAGGCCCCTCGATGATTTTGTTGTGACCTATGTACCGGCCGGTCAGAACTAAATTGATGTGTTCGATTAAGTTCTTTGTCAAACAAATCGGAAAATCGGGAAACAAACTGCTGGACAATAAGTACGACGTTGTTCCATGTATTTGTTCGGCTGATATCATGAGAACAGAGGAGTTTATGATCACTTATCTAAAAATGGTGCTTCATAGTTCAACGTAGTTTTCGAGAGCTACGATTGCTGGTTGGTTCCTGAAGTAACATACGCAAATATAGTTATTAGACTTATCCAAGTGGGAGTCTGTTGGATAAGGTGTCTAAGTCCATAACTTATTTGGTATATACTTGACCCGACCCGACATGGTCCATCTGGGTTGCACTTCACCCGAACTATTTATGGATAATTTTATGAGAGTTATACACATATCTTATTAATATATTATAAGTTATAATATATTAATATGAAGTTATGTTATTTAATTAGTATTAGTCTTAAATTAATTATGAATTAATTTTGAGATTAAAAGGAAGACTAATTAGATTATGGGCTAATTGGTTTTATATGGTGTGGGCTAACACTCATTTGTTAATGGGCTAGGCTTATATGGAAGTCCATGGATGATCCATGGAGCTTTTAACCCATGGATCCTTGGAAAGGAAAGGTCATGGGTTATTAGGGTTTCACCCTAACCATACACACTATATAAGCATGCTTATGGAGCATGAAATGGCAACTAGTGAACTAGTGTGTGTGTGCTTGTGTGTGGCCGAAAATACAAGTGTGTATACTCTCTCAAAGTTTTCCAAGAGTTTGTGGTGTTTTGTGATTCCATTTGAGGCATTCACACTATTGGTGCTTGGCCCTCAAACTCCTTAAGAACCAAACTCATCAAAAAGGTATGTAATCTCTTCTAACTCTTTTATGTTGAAATGTTCCCCATGCCATGTTAGATAGGTTATGAACCTTGGAAAATTATTATTTTGCATGTATTTAGACAAACATAGATCCAAGGTTTATTAGGGTTGCATGCACACTTAGGAAGTGTTAGATTGCTCAAAACCCAACAACTACTACCACCACCACAGCAGTAGATCTGATTTGCTTTCATTGCAGTCAGAGGGGACATAAAAAGTCCTAGTGTCCGAGCTTAGCCGCAGCAGGGAAGGTATCGACACCTGCCCCTGCTACTTTGAGGATTACAGACGGTCGTCAGGGCCGGGCTGAGGCTCCAATGGCGAAGAGTAGAGCTTTTCAGATGACAGCAGAGGAGGCGCGAGTGACTCCTGACGTGGTGACGGGTATGTATTTCTCTCTTATCTCTGCATTTATTATTGAATGTTTCTAATGTTATATATGTGTTTGCGTATAGGGTCGTTCTTAGTGAACGGCATCGCAACTACAGTATTCTTTGATTCGGGGGCTACCCGATCATTCGTCTCTCTTGCGCTTAGCAAGAGGTTTAGCAGAGCTCCAGGGGAGCTGGATCGTCCACTTGAGGTTGAGATAGCAGCTGACAGGACTGTTAGGGTTGCGAGAGTACACAGAGGATGTTCCCTTCAGTTGTTCGATGAGCAATTTCCGGTAGACTTAGTCCTTATTCCCCTGCGAGGGAATAAGGTCATAGTAGGAATGGATTGCATGAGCCACAATGGGGCGGTGATAGATTGTGAGCTGCAGTTAGTGAGAGTTCGCACTCCTAGTGGGGGAGAGTTAGTGATTCAGGGCGAGAATCCACAGCGAGGACCAGTTCTGTGTTCAGCAGTGAGAGCGAGGTGCTATTTCCAGCAGGGTTGCACCGGTTATATTGCCTATATTTTAGATGCTCGGGAAAAGGGCAAGACTACGGTTGGGGATGTTCCGGTAGTGCGAGACTACCCGGATGTATTTCCAGAGGATTTTCCTGGAATACCTCCCGAGAGACAGGTCGAGTTCAGGATCGACCTGATCCCTGGTGCGGCTCCGATAGCCAAGGCACCGTATCGGTTGGCTCCCCCAGAGATGTAGGAGTTGTTTATGCAGCTGCAAGAGCTACTGGACAAGGGTTTTATCAGGCTGAGTAGTTTTCCCTAGGGAGCATCGATTTTGTTCGTAAAGAAGAAGGACGGGTCGCACCGTATCTGTATAGACTATTGGGAGTTGAATAAGGTGACGGTGAAGAATCGTTACCCACTCCCGAGGATAGATGACCTGTTTGATCAACTTCAGGGAGCATCTTGGTTCTCCAAGATTGATTTGTGCTCTGGGTATCATCAGATGCGGGATAGGGATGAGGATGTGTAGAAGACTGCTTTCAGGACCCGCTATGGCCATTATGAGTTCGTGGTGATGCCGTTTGGGCTCTCCAACGCTCCAGCCGCGTTCATGGACCTCATGAACCGCGTATGCAGGCCGATGCTGGATCGGTTTGTGATAGTATTCATAGATGACATCTTGGTTTATTCCAAGACGCAGGAGCAGCATGAGGAGCACCTAAGGGAGGTGCTAGAGGCCTTGAGGATGAAGAGGCTTTTCGCGAATTTCTCCAAGTGCGAGTTATGGTTGCGCGAGGTGCAGTTCCTTGGGCATCTCGTCAACCAGAAGGGTATACTGGTAGATCCGGCTAAGATAGAAGCCGTGATGCAGTGGGAGGTTCCTAAGTCTCCATCAGAGATTCGGAGCTTCCTAGGTTTGGCAGGGTACTACAGGAGATTCCTCCAGGATTTCTCCAAGATAGCAGTGCTGCTCACCCGACTGACTAAGAAGTCGGTGGTGTTTCGCTGGGGGCCTGAGCATCAGGCATCATTCGAGACCCTCAGACAGAGATTATGCGAGGCACCAATCCTTACCCTGCCAGAGGGAGTAGAGGATTTCGTAGTCTACTGTGATGCTTCGATCACAGGTATGGGAGCGGTGTTGATGCAGCGAGGCCGTGTGATAGCTTACGCCTCTAGACAGTTGAAGCCTCACGAGGCTAACTATCCTACGCATGATTTAGAGCTGGGGGCAGTGGTGTTTGCCCTCAGGATTTGGAGACATTACCTTTATGGTGTCCGTTGTACCATCTACATGGATCACCATGGATTTCATCACTAAGCTTCCCAGGACCGCGCGTGGAATGGATTCGATTTGGGTTATTGTGGATCGTTTGACGAAAAGTGCTCATTTTATACCAATCCAGGAGAGCATATCGGCAGAGAAGCTAGCCGATATTTATGTGCGAGAGGTTGTGGCACGACATGGAGTGCCTGTTTTGGTGGTGTCAGACCGAGACGTCCGTTTTACTTCCAGATTCTGGAAGCGTTTTCACGACGAGATGGGAACTTGTCTCCATTTCAGCACCGCTTTCCACCCTCAGACGGACCGGCAGAGCGAGAGGACGATTCAGACTCTCGAGGACATGCTCCGGGCATGTGTTCTAGATTTCGGTGGCAGTTGGGATACGTATCATCCGTTAGCGGAATTTTCGTATAACAACAATTATCATGCGAGTATTGACCACCCTCCTTTCGAGACGCTCTACGGGAGGAAGTGCAGGACCCCGATTTTTTGGGATGAGGTCGGTCAGCGTGTCATTGGGAGCACCGAAGTGGTGCTCAAGACGACAGAGTTGCTTCAGCAGGTTCGTAGTAGACTGCAAACAACGTAGAGTCGGCAGAAGAGTTACGCTGACAGGTGGCGTTCAGACATAGAGTTTCAGGTGGGTGACATGGTCCTCCTGAAGGTATCAACCTCGAAGGGTGTCATTAGATTCCGGAAGAGGGGAAAGCTGGGCCCCAGGTTCATCGGTCCTTTTAGGGTTTTGGCCCGGGTGGGTCGTGTTGCTTATCGGTTGGATCTCCCGGCAGAGCTCAGCCAGATCCACAACACCTTCCATGTTTCTCAGTTATGGAAGTGTTTAGTGGAGGAGTAAGCGGTTGTACCCTTGGAAGAAATTCAGGTCGATAGCAGCCTGAATTACATTGAGAGACCGGTCGCGATTTTGGACTGGAAGACAAAGACCTTGAGGAACAAGGTAGTTCAGCTAGTGAAGGTGCAGTGGCAGCACCGGAAGGGTTCAGAGTGGACGTGGGAATCCGAGGAAGAGATGTTTGAGCATTACCCAGAAATGTTTTCAGATTCATTAGCAGCGGACTTTGAGGACGAAGTCTGATTCAAGTGGGGGAGATTTGTAACGATCGCCTTTCTGAGGTATAAATTTATTTAGATTCTCAAGCTTTATGTTAGGCTATAATAGAGTTGTTTATGAGATGTGGGTCTCTTTGCTTTGGGCCGAGCCTTAGTCTGCCCATAAGCCGTACGCGGGGCGTAAACCCTTTGTATGTTGGGCGTAGCAATTAAATGAAGCGCGGGGAGGAGAAGCGTACGCGCAGCGTACCATATGGTATGCCCAGCATACGCGGCCAAGGGAAAAACCCTAATTTTAGGGGTTTAATGCTATATAAACCCCATTATAGCCTCCTTCCCTGTTTTCCCATCAGCCTCCTCACTCTCAAGAAAACCCTAATTCGTTCTTATCCTCTCTTTGTGGGTGAAGAAGCTTTTGTGAGTGTTTCAAGGAAAGGAAGTAGTGTAAAAGGAAGGAAGAAGTTTGAGAAGAAGCTTGAGCTCAGAGATCTGTACTTTGCACCCTCTTGGTCAGCAAAGGAAGGTATAAAGTTCTGAACTTTCTTCCTCGATCTAGATTATGGAAGTTTGGACCTTTTTAAGTCCAAAGGTTGAGTCTTGATCTTGTAAATCGGTTTGGAGTTTGGATTGCCATCCTTAAGGCTCAGAAACATTTTCCTAGCAATAAAGTTGCAATCTTTGTGACTTATATGGAACCATGCATGAGATCTAGTTAGCTCCATGGAAGTAGAATGTTATTTTTGGAAGTTTGAACCTTTATGAGACTTATAAGCCATCAAGTAAGCAACTTTATGGCATAAGACATGGAACAAGCTTAGGATCTATATTTGTAGCTTCTGGATCGGGTGAATAAGCACTTAATGAGATTTTTGGCTTAACAGGGTTGTACGCTGGGCGTACAAGGAGGTACGCGCCGCGTACAAGCCAGCAGCTAGTACGCTCAGCGTACCTTGGTGTACGCCCTGCGTACGCTACCAGCTTGGACTTTGAGCACTCGGGCCTTGGAGTGGGCTGTGTTTTGGACTTAGGGTCTTTGGGCCTTAGGAGTCATCAGGAGTCAGCAAATATGGGCCCTATAAAGGTGTTGGACCTAGGGTAAGGCCCAATAGAGAGATTTGGGCTCAATGTAGAAATTAGGACCATTAGTGGCCTTTAGTGGTCCATTGGAGGTCTTAGAAGGAATTAAGCGTTTGGGGCCATGTTTGTGACCCACACCATAGCAGATGTAAAATGGTCATTTTGCCCTGAGATTAGTTATCAGTATTTGATTTAGTGTTTATGGGATTTGTAGCCAGGGAGTTCCGGAGCAGCAGTCAGACAGTCTCAGTTTTAGCACCCCAGCAGCCAACATTCGAGGTTAGTTTCCTTCCAGTAGGAACGGGTCTGCGGCTACAATGTCGACCCGTTTAGTTGGCAGTAGTTGCGGGCCTTGGTCTGATGTAGTAGTATATATATGCTTGATGTCTTCGTGATTCATGCATATTTTGTTATGAGTAGTAGGTGGAGCACGCTCAATACACAATTTGATGATGTTATACGTTCATGATATGTTATATCAAATGACTCCGAACTTCGGTCTGATGCCGGGCGGGGCCCGATGTAGTGGGCGGGGCCCAATATGTGTTATCTGTATTATGGTATGATATGTGGTAGTTTGGGGGAGCTCACTAAGCTTTGTGCTTACAGTTTCAGTCTTGGTTTCAGGTACTTCCGCAAGCAAAGGGAAGAGCTCGGGATGATGGCATTGCACACACCACAGTTTCAGCTTTTTGTCCTGCGAGTTCATTGCAATTACCATGTTATGATACAATTCTTTTGTCATGACACATATATTATAACTATTTGGGATTTATGACGTACGATTTCATGTTATATTATAAATGGTTAAAACTTTAGTATTATTCAAACAAAAATTTTTGGGTCGTATTTTGTGTTGTTACAACATTTATCCAACTGGTAAGATGTCCACTCATAGTTCTGAGCAACATCTGTCCTGAAGTTCATGGTAGGACTCATACATGGTCCATCCACCATCGCCTTGTGTATACAAGTCGTCTATAATTAAGATTGATAAGGCGGTAGGATGGGTAACTCTGCCTCAAATCCACAATCAAACAAGAAACATGAGATAGGGTGGAAACACATACCTAAGTCCGTTGAGTCTTAATTTATATACCACCCTCGCGTATGCACTTAACTTCGATAGGTTAACCGTATTTATCCCTAGCATCTGTGCTTGAACTTGACTTGCTGCATATGTGGTATTCCTGGTAGGTCTGTTGGGAATACTTTGGGAAGATTAAAGAAGGATATAATACTCCTCGCATGAGTACTTTGGAGGTTTGAAGTGAGGGACAATTTTGAGGTTCGTATCTAGTTTTTCCTTAAGAGTGACGGGAGTTTCGTCGGTTGGTCGGTTAGAGTGAAGGGTCGTTCGGTAACACATGTGATTGGTATGGTGAGGACCAAGCCAACCCTAGGTCGGATGATGTCGTCAGAACCTCTTATTGTAACGTGTGTTAAGTTGGTTTGGAAGGAGTGTTTGTTAGAACGATAGTACATTCTATGTGTATGTTTCAAGTGCTTTTTGTTTTATCCTACTTGGTCTGTCTATAATCGCTTCTTGTCTACAAATTACATATAATTAAGGCTGAGAAGACAGTTGACTGAGTGAATTTTCCCTAAATCCACAACCAGACAAGGAACAGGAGATAAGGCAGAATCACGCACTCTAAGCCTATAGGTTTTTAATTATATGTGACCCTAATGTCTACACTAATGCATTTTAGCTTACCTGCAAGGATCCTAAGTATATATATTTATATGAGTGTTGTGATTCGATCGAACGAGAGAGTATTCTAACTACTTTTTAAATGACAGAAGTTTTAGCAAACATACCACGCACCATACAACATACAGTACTTAAATATTCTTGTTTTTGAAACACTCCTAAAAGTCCTAGTAAGGTTCCTCGCTGCTTTTAGTGGTTCGGTTGTCAAACTCCTCCTGCCCCTTTGTCATTCCTCTCGGTTGGACAATCCCTCTTGAATTTCCTCGTTTCACCACATAGATGGCATACTGGGTCACACTAGCATTGGTGTACGAGGTGTTGTGTCGGGCCGGAGTCTTACAGAAACGGGCAGTATGCCCCTTCCTGTTGTAGTTCTTGCAATGTATCACCCGTCATGCTCCATTGTGTTGGAAATTGCACTTGTGACACTTTGGAAGTGTTCCGTCATATCGACTGACAGGGGCTGGAATGACAGATGTCGTGGTGGATGTTGAGGAAGATGTTGTGACTGTTGTTGTGGCTGTAGGGACAGCCATGGGCCGTTGCCTCCTGGCAGGACCTTGAGTCAAATATGTCCCTTTCTTGTTCCACAATTTACATTTCTTGTTCCTAGGTTTGCGGTCTGAGATCTCCTCGTCGGTAGACACTCGCTGGTGTCCTTGATTGTTATCACGATTAGTATTGTCGGCACCGCTTCCGTTTCCATTGGTGTTGTTAGCATTGAGTTGTGCTATGTCGACTGTTACGACTGTTGTGACTACAGCTTGAAAAGTAGCGGAGTCTATCTACATAATTGGTGTCTCACCGGTTGGCTGATTTCCTCCTTGTGACAACATAATTCTGTTGCATGAAGAGAAACGATCTCGTGAGTAACGATGATCATTTTCAGTTGCATTCTTACAATTTATATACACATATATAAATTTTGAGTTTTGTTGATCTATCCTCAATGTTTCTGCTATACATAGTAGAGATGGAGTTATTGTAGTGGGTAGAAGTAGGTTTTGCACGAGTGTTAAGTTTGCCCATCCTAGTACTTCTCTCGGCCAAACACGCTTAGCCAGGGAGTTCTGATGGGATCCGGTGCATTAGTGCTGGTATGATCTCACCCTATAGGTCTACGAAAAGGCATCTTTTAACCATAAGGTTTATAAGATGAGACGGTAGTAAGTCTTTAGTTGTGGTTACAAGTCGTCTACTATTTGAATCCAAGTTATCTTAATTCTGAGTGAGTTATGTTCTGAATTTTACAGTGTTCTAAAAACAATTCATAACAGAGGTCTATGCAAAATAGACTTATTAATTTTGGATAGTGACCACCTTATTAGTGAAGTTCTTTGACCTGGTTTACTATTACTAGTTATTATGAATGTGGCAGTAAGCCTAACATATAGTGTGAGTAGTGTATTCACTAACTCACTAGTTTATAATTAGTTTATTAGTTCTTAGTATGACGCATAAGGTGTTGTGCCTCCTCGCATATCTCGTGAGTGGGTTCCTATGTTCTTTGTCCTAATTATGATTGCCCATGTTTCAGCTGTGGGAATTTGTTGTCTCTGGACTTTCCGATGGTGTTCTTGTTCTACGCAGGTGTGTTGAATCCTTTCTATGTCATGCTTCAGATTCTATCACTGATCTCCATCACTTCATGATGGAAAGTCTGATTCCAAATGTCCCAGTGAACGTAGCATGTCTGTTTCTGATAGGGTAAGGATCCCCAATGATTTCTCTAGTTCTTCACTCCTCGTCTGATCCCTTCTATCCACTTTATGAATCCTCTCTTGTTCTTCCTTGACTCCTCTATTGGTTGTTGTAGTGGAGTGGCTATATCTATCTTGGTTGTTCGTGCGAGAATAGGATTGTCTAAAGAATATTATGAGATTAAGTAAAACAGTTCTTTTGAAGTTTTTGGTGATCCAAACTAGATCCTCCTATAACCATGCAGTGCATGCAAGTTGTATATAACCAAGATCAAATAGACTTTCGAATAAGTGATCCTACTCTAAAACTATAACCAAACAAGGAACAGGTAGTGGATCGAAGATCACAAATTCTAAGTCTATAAGATCCCAATTATATATAACCCTAGAAGCATAAATTTCACAATTATAGACCTGCTATTAAGGGTCTTTAATTTTCACAAAAGTTTGTTATAGTGCCTAAAATACTCCTATTATTTTAATTGTATGATTGTTTCTAAAGTTTCTTGGTATATGGACTTGGTAAGCTTTTAGACTTGTTGTTATTCTATAGTATTATAAAATACTCCTATAGTATTTTAACTTTATGTTTTGTTCTAGATCGAGATCCTTTGTATATAGGATTGGTAAGCTTTAGACTCGTTGCAACACCACTATCACTCCCAAACACATGTTGGTCATATCTCAAACAAATATAGTTGATTATGTTATATTTATCCCAGATATGATTACATAACTGCCTAGGTTTTACTGTAGTGTCCAATATCTAAATACTTTTGTTTTGTTCTTCTTGTGATACTTGTTCTTGTATGTATGTTAGTTCGTATACTTCTTGTAAAATACTTATATTTTAAAAGTATACTTTTAGTCAAAGCACTTCGGCCCCATTATATTTATAGTTGTATATCTTTTATAGGTTGATATACTTAGTTCACTATAAACAATGCTCTGATACCAATCTGTCACATCCCCAAACCGAAACGGCGGAAACGTTCGGGGGCGGAGGACGTCATGTATAGTATCACAACAATTGAATGATGGTAATCAAGGCAACAACAACAATTGTATTGATATTAAAATGTTTACATTGTATTCGAATCATTTATGATTGACTCCAATAGTAAATAACAACGGATAGACTTGAAGCTACTATGCTCCGTCTTCTAGGAACTCGGGCATGTACTTGTCTACTAGTGTCTTGAGAATACAAGTGGTTTTGAAAGAGTGTCAACATTAAAGTTGGTGAGTTCATAAGTGTTTTGTTTCAGAAAACATGTTATTTGTTCTGTGTAAAACATGATAAGTAATGAACGATAAGTAAAATGACTCGTAGTAGTTCCTTCTACGAGTACTTAGTATATACAGGTCATATACAATCCATATTGAAAAGGGAATCGATTGCGTGGCTCTGCCCTAAGCACACAACTAAATAAGGAACAACAAATGAGGTGGACGCCACACATCCCACTGTCTGTCGGATCCTTATGTATATAACCCTAATGTATTCACTAGGTACTTATAAAGTTAACTGTATTAGTCCTTTGAAATACGATGAAAGTGTTCCTTAAGAAAATCCTATATTTTCTTTTAAAGAATATGATAATATCAGTTCCTTCTATGACCACTTAGTTTATACTAGCTATATATGAACCAAGATCGAATGGATAGTTGATTGTGTAGATCTGCCCTAAGCCCACAACCAAACAAGGAACAAGAAATGAGTTTTAACTTGACAATAACTAAATAACACACCAAGAATAGAATGACTTGTACAAGAACAAAATTCAACTACCTGCTTTGCTTTAACATCTGCTTCACTTCATCCCTTTCTTCCTTAAACCATGCTTTGACGTCATCCTCTTCAAATGTTATAACGCAATGACAATCCTATAATTTCATGTTCATGTTATTTAGACAAATCTTATAACACTTGCAAGGGAGTTCTGGTTCAAGCCATTTAAGTAATTACAAGTCAGATTGCTCCTACATGAATAAGGAATGGTACATTCCATTAAAGAACCCCAGGCAAAACACAAATTCTTAGGGAAGATGAATCTACCAATAAGTTAGGGCTCTTCATGAACATCCTGTAGAAGTCTTCATTTTGACTACATAAACACAATCGCACATTACATGGTTTTCCTAAAAATGTTTACCGAAGGTATTAGAGGATCTTGTAGGCTGTAGACATCGCATCTTAGTCTGTTAGTTTTGGAATGGAAGAAGGGTGAAGAACATGACAACCACACGACTCATTTAAGGGAGTTCCAATTAATAAACGAAACTGACTAACCGGGATCGGAGTGTAGCAAAAGGCAAAATTGCAATAGAATGGAAACTACGGCGCCGATTGAGGATCATGGTAACTTAAGTAACAAAATCTGTTCAAAAAAGTCAAAGTTCCAATATATATGATCATTTATATCATTTATTATTGAAGTGTTTTAAAATTTGATTTTCATCATTTGAAATTCACAATAACCTTAATTTGAAAAGAGTTTTTTACAATTTATTATAGTATATAACTTTTCATATTATCTCTGAGTATGCTTTATATAATTAAACAATAAACAGAAAACATAAACAAAAACCAACATGCCAATACAATTAACCCTAACGGCTAACTCCCTCTTTTCTTCTTCCTTTTTTACCCATGCCATTTTCTCTATTTTCATCTCCTTAAATTTCCTATAAGACCTCCATCTCTCCTCATCATCCTCCACCACTTTCCTTCTCACATTACTTTCTTCCCAAATTACCCTTTCCAAAATTACGAAAAGCTCCCTTCCATTTAAGCAACTACAATGCAAGTCCTCAAATTTTAATACCACTTCTTTCACGTACAATCCCACCCCTCCACCACCCACCCCCAATGCCACCTCTATTCTACATTGTACCATGTCATTCAGAGAACACCCGGGTAAAACGGTGACGTACTCAAGAAGGCTATCATTAGTCATCCAGTGCTGCATTACACTAACCGGTCTCATGCTTGATAAGTTAACTGCTCGTTTCCGGGTCGGGTCAATTAATATCCAGCTTAATGTAAGAGATTCTTTCAGGTGTGATAATGTTGCTTTGTTGGCTCCTAAAAGCTCGTCGACTTTCAGGTCGATCCATCTGGAGATTCCAGGTATCAATCTATTGATAGGTGGGTCGTCCTTTAATTCAACCCAAAACGGAGACCAAAGAAAATCATGTGTGGTATCAGTGAACTCAACTCTTGAGTAAATAATGTCGTTTTGGTAGCATATATCAATGGCTGAGATGAGTTCAGATGGGCAAGGATGAGATGAACATGACCATGAATTTGGTTTTGAAGAAGACCAGGTGGAGGGAAGAATGGTGTTGTAGTGGTTGACGTCGGTGATTAGAGCCGGAAAAGAGTCTTGAAAGAAAGATTGGTGACCGGCGGGGAAGGTGGAGATGAGGTGATCCAGACGTGGGTCGATGGTTGAAGGCCATGTTGATCTGCAGATATGAGACCAAAGATTGTCATCGGTGCATAGGGTTTGTAGATATGAGGATGCGGTTGCCGTGGACAAGAGAGATGGACCATCGAGACGTGGTAAGATGTGAGTCTGAACGATGTGTGGATGGATGTCTGCGAGACTTGTGGACATGATTTAGAAATAGACGTGGTGGTTTGGTTTGGATTACTTTAGGTATGGATGGGAATTGGTGGGGATGTAGGAGGGGTTATATTTGTGAATGAGAACGAACGAATAAATGATTGTATATATTTTTAAATTAAAATAACATCGTTTTCATTATTCTAATCCCATATGGATATTAAAACGACAATTTAATACTAAAATTATGAATATCCTATGTTAGTTAACCCCTACATTGATGTAAAGTTTGTTGGTGTTTGCTTTTTTCTAAAAAGTAGTTGGTTTATATTCTAGAAACATGTTGCTTTGAAAACTTTTGCCACATAGGATTCTGAAAATAATTTTTAAAATTGGTTAGTTTACACACCTCCATCATTTTTAATATTTTAACATTTAAAAATTATATAAATCGTAGCTCTTCAACATGTCTCTTTTTCTTTTATATATTTTTATTAAATAGTTCAGTTTTAATCCTTATTTTATATTATATATTATATATAATATATAGATGTAGATTAATTTATTTAAAATATATGACCACAATTTAAATATTATTTTCTAAAAAGACCAAGACCATGCTACTTTCATTTACCATATTATAAAATTTAAATATAAACTAAAGGGTTGACCTAAAAGCTCTCTTGCATACAAATATATTTTGGAATTTTTTAAAAACATTTCAGTATATCTTAGGAATTAGTCTTAAATTATTATTTTTTCCACAAAAAATTTCTGAACCCAATAGAAGGTTGCATTCTGATCTTTTTTTACTGATTCAGTCGATGACAAATTAATTTATGAATATTTCGTAAACATATCAAAATATTTAGACTTGTTCTAAAAAATAAACGTTTATTTTTATTTTTATTATTGACGACACGCCTCCCAACGCGGGATAAGAGCAGGATCTCTAGCCCGAAGGACCCTCTAGTTAGCTTAGCCATGCCATGTCTGGATGCCTAAGCAGAGCTCCAGCGTCCGGGCGTCCCTTCAGGGTGGGATGCCCGTGCAAGAGGTCCGGTCCCTTCAAGAGCACCTCCACTACAGGAAATTTACGACTCTAGGCGACAAAGAGTATGTCCATAGCATTACCGCCTGAGCCAATCGTTGTCCTCGACACAGTATGCGACACGATTAGCCCGTCAGGGTAACGAATATTGTCGGAACTACAGTCATTGTCCCCTGTATGGACCAACGGGGATCTTTAATATTATAGGGCCTCCTTTCCGCCTTGAGAAGTAAGTGATATCTCTCAATTCCCATCACTCTCACCCAGATATTTCCCACTGACTTGACCACGAAGCATCTTCCCAAGAAGTGCTGACGGCCATGCTTGTTGTGACTTTGAAGATCCCTCTGACGATATTCAACACTCCGAGAGTCGGTGGTTGAAGCCAAGGTCGCATCATTTGGTACTGTCTGTTTGTGTAACAAACGACACACAAAACCTGTTAGAATAAAAATTAAGATCGATAGATTCTATAATAAAGAACGTGAATTAAATGACAAGGAACAAAGATCAAAATTGTGCCTAATGCTTTGATTAATTGACTCTAGAAGAGTTCTCAAGAACTTCTCTATAAGAGCATACAAACAGAAATTAGGGCTGGAAAGCATTAACCCTAATGATACATGAATGCAATATATATATATATATATATATATATATATATATATATATATAATGATGGACTATATAGCTAAGTTGTAAATGGACAGGCCCAAACCGGAATAAAATAAACTATTATATGCATACATTTGACACAATACTATTAAACCCAACAATCTCCCCATTTGTGTCAAATTCCGAAGGTGAGTCTTTATTCTTTTCTTCGCTGTGCGTTGAACAATTTGGGCATCAAATTCAGAAGAACGTTTCAGACATCGAGCTACCATCTGATCATATATGTGAAGCATTTCAGATCCGCTGTTGTGTTCGCCTTGTATGTTTAAACCATTAAGAGAATAGTCTTCAGAGTGGAAGTTGAGTAGAGATGTTTTCCTCGTAAAAAGAACATAATCCTCTGAACTGTATCACCAACCTTTCGATTATACATAACGCTACAATGTTCTTTCCAAATAACTCCCAACTTTAGCTTCTGAATATCCTTAGCCTCCTCTTTGGGTTCTAGAATGTGCCTTTTCTTCAAAACCAACGTTATCTCCACATTAATCTTTGCAATCTATAAAATATAGCAGATGATCATCATTTTCAGACGGGTGACGATAGGCTCATATTTCTTTTCATCTTTCAGGACAATGTTGAGCAAAAAGATCCAATCGTATGGATTCATAAACGGCAAGTCTGCCAAAGTGAATTCATCAAAAACTTTATGGAATCCCCAAAATCCCTTGAACTTTATATTCATAAAATCTTCGGTCGGTACAGCTGAGAAAACCTTCAAACCCATAATTCTCTTTGAGCTACAAGTCTAATACTAAGGCTTGGCATACTTCAAGTAGATATTGAAGAGTTTCAGATTCACCGCTTTGTCAAAAATCAAAGCCTTTTATATCATCTTAAAACACCCAAACATAAAAGCCCTATGAGTGATGGGAAAAGCAAATTGAGATTCCACTTCGTTATTCGGATCAAAAGATACTGTAAGCTTAGGCCAATAAACACTCGAATCATCAGTGGCTTCTTTCTGAATTAATTATATCAATTGACCATGGAGGAAAGAGTTGATGAGTTTTGAGCATTCTAACACTCCTATGGTGTACATGCAACCCTAGAAACCTTGGATCTATGTTTTTTTTATTATACATGCAATTTTGATTTTCCAAGTTTCTCAACCTAACTAGCATGTTATGGGGTACTTGTAATATAAAAACTTTAGTAGAATAACATACCTTTTCTTGTGGTTGATTGCTTGGAGTCTTGATAGCCTAGCACCAATAATGTGGATGCCTCAAGTGGTGTCACAAATCACCAAACCAACTTGGAAACTTGATAGAATAGTATGCACTTAGTAGAAATCGGCCACACTTATGTTCTCACACACACTAGTGCCACTTTGTGTGCCAAAGACCTCTTTATATAGTATGGAGGATTAGGGTTATATTCATGTAAACCCCAATACTCATGACCTTTCAATTCCATAGGATCCATGGGATAAAAACTTCATGGACTATCCATGCAAGCTTAGCCCATCCTAAATGAACTTGGCCCCATTCCATATATATATATATATATATATATATATACATATATATATATATAAGAGTCCATATTTAATTAGTTCCATTTGATCACTAAGTTAACTCCAAATTAATTCTTGATCAATACTAATTAAATAATATGATTTCATATTAATATATTATAACTTATAATATATTATTAAATCATAAACATACTATTCTCACAAGATTATCCATACAAATTATTTCTGTGAAGTGCAACCCAAATGGACCATGCCTGGTCGGGTCAAGTACATACCAGATACAGTTACAGACTTAGACACCTTATCCAACAGTCTCCTACTTGGATAAGTCTAATAACTATAATATGACTTCAGGAACCGATCAACAATCGTAGCTCTTAAAACTCTAGTAAACTATGAAATGTCATTTTAGATAAGTGATCATATAATCCTCTGTTCTAGATATAAGCCAGACAAATAGATGGAACAATGTCGTACTTATTGTCCAGTAGTTTGTTTACCGATTTCCAATTTGTTTAACATAGAACTAAACTGAACACATCAATTTGGTTTTGACCGGGCCCGATACATAGGCCAAAACAAAATCATCGAGGGGCCCATATATCACTTTTAATCCTCCAAGGACTAAAAGGAACAAATAAACTTCGACTCATATGCTTATTATACTACTTGTTGAAACATACACAAAGGCACGTTTTATAACATCAAGTTACTGATGCGTTTTCGTACAATCCATGCACAACCAACTCATATCTCTAGGTTTGAAGACTTATATGATATCACCGTCTCACAATCACTCGAGATAAATTCCATGAAGTGATACAAGTGAGCGTGGGTTTAATATAATACTCAGAACTAACGACCACTCATGAATGTTGTAGCAACTCTTGTTATGTCCAACACCTTAAACATCTACAAGCAAACTTCATGATAGTCTTGATTCATACCTACTTCCAACATATGACTGACTGTGGAGAATTTGAATAAAGTAATTATTCTGGAAGTCAAAACATGCAAAATTGAAACAATAGCAAACAATTAACATAAGATAGCAACACCTTACTTATAAATAAACAACAACTTTTATTCAATCATCAAATGTCAAATACATTTTACAAGTTTCAGAGCTATCTAATGTGTAAAACTAATATCGTCCCTTAGCCTGATGCACCTCGCATGATACAAATGCCTAACCCTAGTCAGTCCCTTCGTGAGGGGATCTGTTGGGTTCTCTTCTGACGATATCCTCTTTGCCACGAGGAGTCATTCTTCTATCTTATGTGTTATGAAGTGATATTTTCTGTCAATATGTTTGGATCTTCCACGATCTCTCGGTTCCTTAGCTAAGTCAACCACACTATTGTTGTCACAGAAAATCTCCATAGGCTTCGTTATAGCTGGTACAACTCCAAGGTCTCCGATGAAGTTCCTCAGCCATATCGCCTCCTTTGCTGCTTCACTCGCTGCTATATACTCTGATTCACATGTCGAATCAGCTACTGTCTCTTGCTTGGAACTTTTCCAAGTAATCGCTCCTCCATTCATGGTAAAGACCCAGCCTGACTGAGAGCGGAAATTATCCTTATCAGTTTGAAAGCTAGTGTCACTATACCCCACTACTCTCAAGTCATCACTCCCACTAAGAGTAAGGACCCAGTCCTTAGTCCTCCATAGGTACTTGAGAATGTTCTTCACCACAGTCCAGTAAGCCTTCCCAGGGTTCCACTGATATCTGTTGACCATGCTCAAAGTAAAGGTCACATCAGGGCGGGTACAAGTCATAGCATACATGATCGAGCCAACAACGGAAGCATGTGGTAATCGACTCATGTCAACTATCTCAGCCTCTGCACTTGGACTATGAGCCTTACTCAGTTTGGCATTATGCCGGATCGGTAAGTCACCTTTCTTGAAATTCTGCATGTTGAACCTTTTTAACACTTTGTCTACATAGGTGCTTTGAATAAGTCCAATTAGTCTTTTACTCCTTTCTCTCAATATCCTTATCCCTAGGATATAGAAAGCTTCTCCATGGTCCTTCATAGCGAAACACTTCCCAAGCCAGGACTTAACCTCCTACAAAGTTGGGATGTCATTTCCTATGAGTAGTATGTTATCCACATATAGTACCAAAAAGCTAACTATACTCCCACTAGCTCTAACATATACACAGGACACATCTTCGTTTCTCAAAAAGCCAAACTCTTTGACTTTCTCATTAAAACAAAGATTCCAACTGTGAGATGCTTGTTTCAATCCATAAATAGATTTCTCAAGCTTGCACACTCTATCAGGGTACTTTGCATTGACAAAAACCTCTGACTGACTCATGTAAACATCCTCAGCCAACTTTCCATTAAGGAAAGCAATTTTGACATTCATTTTCCATATTTCATAATCATGAAATGTAGTAATGGCTAGCATAACCCTAGTAGACTTAATCTTTGCTATTGGTGACAAGGGTTCATCATAGTCAACTCCCTGAATTTGAGTGAAACCCTTCGCAACGAGTTGCGCCTTATAAGTGTGCACTTTCCCATCCATGTTCGTCTTCTTCTTGAAGATCCATTTGCACCCGACCGTCTTATGACTTGGTACATTGTCAACCAAGTTCCAAACTTGATTGTCATACATGGACTAAATCTCGCTGTCCATAGCCTCTTTCCATTTGACAGATCCAGGGCATGTCATAGCTTCCCTATAGCTGTTAGGTTTATCCAAATTTACTAGTGTAATATCACTGATAAATGTATCACCTTCCACAGTAATATGGAAACCATATTAATGCTCAGGTGCATTCCTAACTCTAGTGGAATGCCTCAAAGGTACAGACTCGTCAGTTAGTTCAATAGGAGTTTCCTCCTCAGGTTGATTGCTAGGGTTTGAGGTTCCTTCACCACTTGACTCTTGAAGCTCTTCAAGGTTAATTTGCCTCCCACTATCTCCTTGGCTTATAAATTCTCTCTCGTGAAATACCCCTCTCCTTGCCACAAAGACCACATTCTCACTGGGTCTGTAGAAGAGGTAACCAAAAGAATTCTATGGGTAGCCGATGAAAATACTGATGGGTTTTGGTCATAAGACATCCTATGTGCTCATACAAACCCTAATGCTTGGATCTAGGTTTCTCTATTGTACATACTTTGAATCCAAGACTATAAACCCTAATTCTAGCATATGGAAATCAATATTAACATATAATTAGGTTTAAGAACATACCTTGATTGTTATATAGAAATAACAATCCAATTCCTCCTTGAATTGACCTTGGAAAGCTGAGAGTCACAAGTGTCACTCCTCTAATGGTTCACAAACACCATAAGCAAGTGGAGAAGGTATAAAGAGAGAGGAGAGGTGTTAGAATTCGTCCCTAGGACTTCTTGGGAAGGGTTGGCCGAATTCACAAGCCTTAGGGGGTTTATATAGGTGTAAAGATTAGGGTTTTAGTCCGTATCCTTATCTAGTTGCTTGTCCACCAAGCAACCATAAGATAAGTCCTAGAAATCCTTATCCTAGTCAAATTCTAAGGGATTTACACCTCAAATTCGTTCACCATATATATAAGATAATCCTTACATTATTTTGTAACTATCACATAATTACAATTCAGCCCCTCTAGTTTAATTAATTACACTTGATCACAAAATTAATTCTTAATTAATTATTGACCAATATTAATTAAACAAATATGATTTTTCCTTTAATATATTATTCTTATAACATATTAATAAATCATAATAGCCTCTCTCTCTTTATTTATTTCTCCAATCAAGTTGCTTTGGTGAAGGCAACCCAAAAGGACCATGCACCATCGGGTCAAGTACATACCAAAATAGTTATGGACTTAGACACTAATCCAACAGTCTCCCACTTGGATAAGTCTAACAACTATTCTGCGTATGACTTCGGATCCTGATCTGCAATCGTAGCTTTCCAAAGCCGCTGTCAACTCTGATCATATCAAATACGTGTGTCCTTAGATAAGGGATCATATATTCCTCCATTCTAGATATCATATAATTTCTAATCATTCTCTTTGTACTACTTCTCGATTTCTGATTTATGACGACAGACTAATTGAACAAATCAAATTAGCCCTAGCCCAGTCGAGCATTTACGTTTGTCATCACTAAACCATCGAGGGGCCCAAAGATATCGCTTTTATCCTACTTTGAATAAAAGGAACGGATAAACTTTGATACAATGCTTGCTTGTACTCACGCACCGAATCACACACAACAATATGTTTTATAACACCAAGTTACTGGTGCGTTTACATATTATTAATGTGCAACCGATTTGCAAGATACAACTCACACATCTCGGTTTCAAGAATATAAGATGTTATCGTCTCACCAATCACTCGTGATACAATCCATGGAGTGATCCAAGTGAGCGTGGGTCTAATCCAATGCTCAAATCACATTCATAAGCACTCATGAATGTTGCAGCAAACATTTGCTTATGTCTAATACTCTTTTAGACAATCCACACACCAATTCACGACAGTCTTCATTCATATCTACTTCCAACATATGAACGACTGTGGCCCGTTTGAATAATTCGATTATTCTTAATAAACTCAATTATTCTGGAAGTCAAAACATGAAAATGTGAAACACAAGAATAATACTAATCCCATATGGCCTCAAACCTTTGAGTATAAATAAAACACCTTTTATTTATCACCATATTGATTACTCATTATTTGTCGTTTCGGGTAATCAACTTCTTACTTGAATTATTACACTTGTCCCATGCTCCTAGCATGCACACAATGTTTACCTATGGTTCTTACTTTGTGAAATAGATCACATTGAACACATTTCCAATCATTCTCATTTCACAACTCCAAATCCTTTTTCCATAAGTTAAAGAATATCAAATTCTTGCTACTTATATAATATACTAGATTCTAACATTCTATGCAACTTATCCTTTCGTAATGTCACTGCACTAAAATCACAAATACTATTGCCAATGATATTACAAAGTCCTCTATCAGAGATTGTTACAAGACAATTCCATAGATGTGATGTCTCTCACTCAAAGTACTTTCTTTGAACATGCTTTTGCATAGAAGTTTCTAATCTAGTCATAGATTTCTCAATATTCAATTCCCAATATGGACACACTTCCATATGTTCCATATGACAACTCATTCTTAATAGAATCTTATCTATTCGTAATGATGTCGATATGGTCCATCCAATATGGAAACATTTCCATATTTTCCAATACTATACTTCCAACTACTCACAAGCGACCAATCCTCGTCGAACTTTGGGTTGTCCTTTGATATTTGTTTAATTGTTTTAGTCAAAACCAATTCTAGTCCCTTTTCCCTCTAAATGCGCTCGACATTTGGAAAATTTTAGAATGGTCAAACATTAAAGCATTTTCAATCGATCCTATACCCGAAGCGTATGGGACACGACGCATAATGTTTTATTTGCTATGTTCTCAAAATTCGAATTGTGAAGAGGGATGCCGTAATCATAATCGAAATTTTAAGAACACACTTTGTACCTTTGACTAAATTTTATTAACATTTCTCAACCTAAACCTTTAGATTTGAAATGAAGCATAATATTCTCTCCCTTAATTATAGCAAAACAACTCTTCAACTATTGCGACTTTGCAAAGTATGACTCATGTTTTCTATAATTAATATTGCTAACCTTGCAATACTTTCTTTAATAATCATACAATCATAACATTTATGCTCTCACTATCATGATGATTATTATAAAACATAACACTTATGCTCCCACTAGCTTCGACATGTATTCATAAACATCTTGACTTTCAAAAAATCAATACTTATTGAATTTTTTAAGTTCATGTTTCTAATATTTAATGCTTTGATAATCCTTTATCAATGCTTCTTGAACTTATACACCTTTGCCTTCGATAGTTCATATGTGTGTCTAAACACTTAAGACTAATTGCCAAACCTCACAATTCAAATTATGGAAAGGGATACCGTAACCATAATTGAATTCGAGAATGCAATTTTACAATCACTATCTTCTTAAAATCTTTCTTAGTGAAAGCATTTCCTCACAATCATTTTCATGAAGGAGGAAATCTTATGACACTTAGATTTGAGCGGTGTATTTGTTCCTATCCATGTGAATTTGTTAAAACCAAAGTTTACAACAAATTCAAACTCATATGGACCGAACTTTCTTAATCTTGATTTCTTGCCTTATGGTAGCACAGCTGCCCACCATGTCTTCCAAGTAGTTAAGCAGCTCACCCTTTCCTATCAATGTACCTTTCATTAATTAAGGTGCTTTGCCTTTTATGCGTTCAAAATGAGAACTCATGGAACTCACATGCATAATTAACTCGATTGGATTGGCACAGAAACAAAATAATGTCAACACGATAGGTTGTAAACCTCAACTCGTGGCTAGTGATGATCGATAAGGTTTATTTGATTTGTTCTTGAAACCTTTCAAGACCATTAAGACTCCCGCTGACTCCTTGACATATAAGTTTCTCTTGTCAAAAACCATTTCTTGACAAACAAATATTCAAGAGTTAGTGTAGCTTTTATCAAAACACTTCATAAATTAGTCCTAGTTGGTCTTTGTCTTATCCAAGACATCACAACTTTCCACATTTGATGAATGTCACAAACCTTCTTAATACCTTTCACTCAATGTCACAATCTTAACTTTAAGACTTGTTATTGGAACGAAGTATGATTGACTTATTGATTTAACCATTTCTTCAATTCTTGATTCCTCTTCTTAGACATACAATTGTACTAAGACTCACTTAGAGGATCAATTGAGATATGGTTCTCAATCATTAAGACTTATCATAAAGCATAAAAGGTACTCTCCCATCTTCTTAGAATGGAGAAACTTTTATCTTTCTGCCTACTTGATTCTTCTTATTTGTTCTGCTATTGATCTAAACCCTTTAATCAATTCAGAATTACACATAATCTTGTAAGTATAATCATATTTACTAAACCTTTAGTAAATCATGACGAATATCATTGTTACTCTTATGGTGGACTCGATCAACACGCAACATTGTGTGCTTGATCTCTTAGTCCTTCACTTGACACTTTGTCAATGAATTAGTCTAATTTCCAAATATGAGATTTCTCATTCATCGTGCAACCAAGTTGCATGATTCCAAATTTCTGTCCAATTGAAACTTGGGCGATGAGAAACTCTCCCTATTTGGTAAATTCTCGACTTTTTTCACCATAAATAAGAATCATATCCATTTGTTGTAGAAATATGCAAACACCAATTTTCATAACGATTTTATTGCAAGGAGATAAGCAAATAAATAAATAAGTCAAACGAAAATTTATTTTTATTTATAAAAGCAGTGGAAAACATTTGTCCTTACAATGCAAAATCCATTGAAAACTATGTATTTCAAAAGAAGAATTTCTAACAACTCTATCATAACTATCTAAGCTCAAAATCTAATCTTCAAGTCCATGCAATCAAGATCCATTCCTTGTGATTAGATTCATCTTGCTCTTTCACCAAGCTTCCTTTCTTTTCACCGATCCTATAAAACATTCAAATGCAATCTTATTACATTATGTATTAAGAATTAATGAATAGGAACTTAATGGAGTTAGATAGTGGATTTTACCTGAAGCGCAGCCATACTCTTTGACTCTCCCATCTTCTGGACTCTTCAGGCTCTTTGGGCAGACTTGTATCCAACGCCCTTTCTTTTGGCAGTAAACGCAGGTCGGTTCTCCTAGAACGTCCTCAGAAGCATGGTCGGTTGACTTTCCCAACAAATACGCTCCATTGCTTCGCCAAATCATTTCAGATTTAGCAGCAATGAGCATGTAAGTTAGGTCAATAAGGTTGTCGTCATGATCCATCATATAATACTTTCTTTTGAACTCATTATATGATTCAGGAAGTGACTGCAAAACCCAATTCACAGCCAACTCATCTGGGAATGACACACCCAACATTATCAACCTATCAATGTGTGATTTCATTCCTAGAATGTGGGCACACACGGGTTTACCATCTTCATGTTTCATTTCCAATAGGGCTTTAGTGATATTGAACCTTTCAATTCTTCGATTTTGTGGGTTGGGGAGAACAATAGGAGGAGGAGGAAGAAGTGAAGTATGATTTCTCGTTCCTCGATTAAATCGTGGAATACCATCTTCATGTGGAATACTTGTTCCACGGGATTTGGGAAGACCATAGTTGTCGAACATTGACATCTACAAAACGGGAGAAAACAAATTCAAGTTAGTTGATTGATTGAGTCCTTAGTAAATCACCCAAATAAGATACTAAGGCTAGGACCCAACACAATATTCTACAACTCGGGAGAGGGATGCCGTAACCCTAATTGCAGAATATTTGAAGGTAAGTGAATGACGATTCACTAATTTCCACCACGAAAAAAACGAAAAAGAATTTATGTTTTAAATCTATGAAAACTCCTAGATCCTCTGAGATTCATTGAACTTTCAATGGCATGTTTGAATCTCGATATGCCCCTCTTGTTTGTGACTGGGATGCCGAGGATCACAAAGCGGGTGTGAATAACCATGCAAACTTACATGGTACACTCACATGTTACAGTCACCTATTCGATGTGCCAGTAAACCACACACGCTCCACCGAACTATGAAAAACATTGAGTCACCCTTTGCTACCTTTGCTTAGACCCATTTAGTGTGCCGGTAAACCACACACGCTCCACTAACGTCTTCGCAAGGGCACAAAGTGTAATTTCATGGAATTGCATCAATTCACTTTTGCCTAAGTAACTAAGATTGGGAATTTTGAAAAACATTTAGTTACTTTTATAATTCATTATACTTATAATGGAAGGTTTCATCCTATCCTACCCATTCGGCTAACGACTCTCCACCAGTCAAGAGTGCGGTGGATAAGAGTGGATACCCATTCAATCGTCATTTTATAGGCAATTTCCTTAAACACCCCTTATAGACCAGCTTCGTGAATGAGGCCTACTAACGGTAAGACTGACTTTTACTCATACATATATATAATGTTAGACCTTTAATGTTATATATAGTATATGGTGTATTTTATACTTTCAAAATACTAGGTGGTCTAATTTAACAATTATACTTTTAATTCAATTAAATTGTAGACCTAAACTTTTATGGATTTATTAAACTTCTTTTAATTATACACCTTAATTAATTAATAAAACCATAAGAGTGTGATTTGAACTTTTTCAAAACTATGCAAGGGTTTTAGAATTTAACATTCCTAATTAAACTTTTAATCAACTTTTAAATTCCAAAACTTGAGGGCAAGTTTTGAAACCTTTTCAAAACATTAGTGTTTTAACTATTTAAATTTCAAAACTACAAAACTTTTGGGTTCAAATTTAAACTATAAAGCCTAAAGGGCAAAACATGAAACTTTTCATAACAACAAGGATCAAATAACAAATAATTCAAATTAACATTTAATCACATAATTATCCATATTTGATTTATTTAATGATTTCTTGCAAAACAATTTATCAATTTACTCAAAATAATTAATCAATTATCTTATAAGGAAACAATTATCTTATTAATTGATAAATATCATCAATTAGATCAAAATTATAGTCAAATATATCATATAATCGGATTAATAATGATCTAACATGATAAGGTAACTATCCATAAGCAAAAACAGCAAGAAATCCCGAAGTACCCTCCTTCTTACGAGTTGACTCGTCGAGTCAGCCTTGGACTCGTCGAGTCACCTTGGACTCGGCGAGTTCAGCCATGGACTCGGCGAGTCCAGCCTCCAGAATGCAAAAAATCGAATTTTTCAGTTACAACAAGCATCAATACAATAGAAACCAATCAAAGCTTTGATACCACTGATGGGTTTTGGTCATAAGACATCCTATGTGCTCATACAAACCCTAATGCTTGGATCTAGGTTTCTCTATTGTACATACTTTGAATCCAAGACTATAAACCCTAATTCTAGCATATGCAAATCAATATTAACATATAATTAGGTTGAAGAACATACCTTGATTGTTATATAGCAATAACAATCCAATTCCTCCTTGAATTGACCTTGGAAAGCTGAGAGTCACAAGTGTCACTCCTCTAATGGTTCACAAACGCCATAAGCAAGTGGAGAAGGTATAAAGAGAGAGGATAGGTGTTAGAATTCGTCCCTAGGACTTCTTGGGAAGGGTTGGCCGAATTCACAAGCCTTAGGGGGTTTATATAGGTGTAAAGATTAGGGTTTTAGTCCTTATCCTTATCTAGTTGCTTGTCCACCAAGCAACCATAAGATAAGTCCTAGAAATCCTTATCCTAGTCAAATTCGAAGGGATTTACACCTCAAATTCGTTCACCATATATATAAGATAATCCTTACCTTATTTTGTAACTATCACATAATTACAATTCAGCCCCTCTAGTTTAATTAATTACACTTGATCACAAAATTAATTCTTAATTAATTATTGACCAATATTAATTAAACAAATATGATTTTTCCTTTAATATATTATTCTTATAACATATTAATAAATCATAATAGCCTCTCTCTCTTTATTTATTTCTCCAATCAAGTTGCTTTGGTGAAGGCAACCCAAAAGGACCATGCACCATCAGGTCAAGTACATACCAAAATAGTTATGGACTTAGACACTAATCCAACAAATACACCACTCACTACGAGGTTCGAGCTTGTCCCGAGTCTCACGTCTCACGAAATCCTCGCAACCCTAAACCTTGATGTAATATGAATTGGGAACTTTCCTAGTCCACATCTCGTGATGTGTTTTTGAAAGGTCCTTAGATCTGAGGAACCAAACCTGTGATCAAACAAATATCAATCAAACAAAGTGAGAATGGAGTAGAAGAAGGATTAAACCAAGCATGCATACGTTTATGTTACAACCCAAAGTTTATTCCGTTACATTACCCCGTTACCGTTAACAGAATATTCCACTGTATAAAGGTTCCGTTAATAAGAGGTCGTTAAATAAATAAATGTTTTATTTATTTATGTTTTTATGTCGTTATATTCGTAATAAAGTAAATGAAAACACTTAAATTACATTTCCAAAGTAATTTAGAAAAAGTTAGTTTTTATTATTACGACCACTAAATCGGGTGCGACCAAAAGCCCCGTATAACGACAGTATCGGGTAGAATCCCACTGAGCCCCAACTCCAACCCCTATATAAGGGTGAGTGGAGTCCATTGGAGACTTTTTACACTCTCCTCTCTCTCTCTCTCTCTCTCTACAACTTAAATTCGAGCCAAAAATCGTCCGTTTCGAGCCCCAAACGAGTAGGTAAACTATCCTAACTCGTTGTATAACTTATCTAGCATAAAAACTCGAGTTTAAAACATAAGATAGGGACATAATCAAGAGTTTATGGCCCAAGAACACTCTTGGGCCGTGAACACCAATTAATGGGGTTTTTAAGCCCCAAAACCCCTCCAAATTGTCCCTAAGGCTTAGATATGACTTGTAGGCTTATGGAATCGGGTTTAGAACACCTTGAACTAGCATTTGGAAGAGTAAACAAGAGTTTACTGCCCAAGAACATGCTTGGGCCGTAAACTCCTCTTCATGGGGAGTAAACTCATTTTTGTGTGTTAAAAATGCCCTTAAACACACCAATGGCCTTGGATAAAATTCTAGAAACGCCCAACAACAAGTTAGGGACCTTAAATGCAATTAAAACAACTCCATAAGGAGTTTACGGCCATAAACCCCTCATGGAAGGGTACCTGGGCCGTAAACTCCCACAAAGGGGTTATTTGGTGCCCTAAACTCTCCATTTGACTTGGAAAAATGCTTAGGAAATTACCCACTACCACTTAAGCCCTTAAAACACCAAAAGAAAGAGGGTATAGGAGCTTACGGCCGTAAGCTCCCTTGCTTAGGGCCGTAAACTCCTCAAAGGGGCCACTTCATGCCTTAAACCCATTTACACAATTGATATTTGAGCCTAGCATAAATCTACAATGGATATGAGACACTTTAGCACACTAGATACCCTTACCATGAGTTTACGGACGTAAACTCATGGTGAGTAGTCCTTGGGCCGTAAACTATGTAATAAGGGTGTACTCTTGGGGAGTAAACTCCATTCCTTAGCCATACACACCTTTAGACGCTACCCGGGACACCCAAACACTTATCCAAAGTGTTTTCTGCTCCTTTGAGCGCGTATATTTGTTTAATTAGTATTAAATATACTAATTGTATGTGAACATATATTATCATATGTTAAATAGGTCATTGTGTGTGTTCAAGTCCTTGCGTGACACCGAACGCCCAAACGGCACCTTCGTTGGACCTACTTACACCAGGTGAGTTCATACCCTTGAATGAACCTTTTAAATGTTTTTACATGTTTTATAGGGGGGAATACAAGTTAAACATACCAGTTATCATATCAATCACATGTGATTGATAACCCGCATGCACAAGATTTTACCAATGTACACTGTTTTACCGAGTAGGACACTATAATGGTTTTCAATTGTTTCAAAACTCTTACTTATAATGTTTTACTTAAATTTATTCTAAACTGGTTTATGAAAGATTTTCAAAGGTTTTCAAACATATTTTACAAAAGAATACAAATTGTGTTTTTCTCCGAGTAATAAGGTTTTTCATCAAAGTCTCCCTTTCACGACGTATACTTTTACTTGTTAGCTACTACTGTTTCGCTTATACTGATTTTATACTCCTACTTAGTAACACCTTCACTTATTGAAGCGCTTATACCAGATTTGGTCTCTATATTGCTTATACTTGTATTCGCTTATACTTGATAGACGCTCTTACTTCACTTATCATCGTTTCCACTTCGTGATACACTTACATTTAGTACACTTATACTTCACGATTCGATTATCCCACTCTGTATGCTTATACTTCACAACTCGGATGTTCCACTGTACGCTTATACTTCACGACTCGGATATTTCACTATACACTTATACTTCACAAGTCGGTTATTCCACACTGTACACTTGTACTTCACGATATGATTCCACTTGATACACACTCAAGCGTAGTTAGATGTATGTCTGTGCTTGTATAGATGCATATAAATAATGATTGAAGGACTTAGGAAGGCTTGCCCACCCTATTTCCTTTTCTTCGTTGAGATGTGGTCTAGTGGGATCAGATGTCCATCCGAAGGTCGTTTGATTCATTAGTTATATATTATGTACACAAGCATAGACATACGGGTTTTCTTCAGTCAATTCAGTTAAGAGTCTCTACCTCTAGGTCAGTACTTACATTAGAAACCCACTACCCACTGTTTGGAAGTCATTACCCACTATTTGGGATGCATCTTCGGGACACGGCTTTCTCCGTCATCTAGTTGGTAACCAGAGTCTCCTGTAGGGAGAGCAGACATTGTGTGTATAAATCTATACGGGATTGACACCCCCGCACCCTGACAGTTAGCTACAGTCCACGGCTCACCAAGCCAAGGGGTGACAAATATCACATTATATAGACGCTTGTAGGGCGTCTGGTACTCTAGTGTCGGTAAGTATGGTTACGAGTATCCCGGGTTACCTTATAATTCATGGCCTTAAGGTAACAGTATCCACCGGCAATTTGCACTGTATGCTGGTAACTCATTTTCAGAGTCACACTGTTTTGACCTTGTAAGATGTATCTTTCATTTGATACTGTCTGCGGTCTGTATCCTCTGTTTTGACCTTGCAAGTTGTATCTTTCATTTGATACTGTCTGCGGTCTGTATTCTCTGTTTTGACCTTGCAAGATGTATCTTTCATTTGATACTGTCTGCGGTCTGTATTCTCTGTTTTGACCTTGCAAGATGTATCTTTCATTTGATACTGTCTGCGGTCTGTAAACACTGTTTTAGACCTTACCACTTGTACGTTTCATTTGGTACCTTCTGGGGTCTGTGTCTTCTTTTGTTAGACTGAACCAGGCGTGTCGTTCGTTCGATACCCTCCTGGAGTCTATGATTATTTTGCCTTAGTCAGCAGTCCTCACTGCTGAGGCATATGTTATTTCCCTGACTTCTCTTGCTTTCTTTAATAATCAAATTCAATATTTTGATAATGATAGCGATTAAGGGAAAACTACTTTTACCACATAACTCTGTCCAGTCTTGGTAGAAGGCTGCTTTTATTAAAGAAAATATAGGATTTTCTGGAAAGAAATCTAATACACTGAAATCTCTTAAACTACTTCATTATAAGGTTATTTGAATAAAATGTCACTAAATGCTTATGAACTCACCAGCATTTGTAAAAATGCTGATACTCGCTTTTCAAATAACTTGTATTCTCAGTTTAGCATTAGACAGGTACATCTTCGGAGCTGTTGATGAAGATAGCTTAGTACCGCGCTGTAATTATTCTATTACTTGTATTACTTTGATGTATTAATGTAACCATGTAAAACTATTACTATTAATGCAATGTTTTGTTGTACTTTGATTACTATAATGCACGTGTTGTGATACTTGACATGACATCATCCACCCCAGAACGTTTCCGCCGTTCCGATTTTGGGGTGTGACAGATTGGTATCAGAGCATTGTTTATAGTGAGCTAAGTATATCAATGCATAAAAGATATACAACCTATAAACACAAAGGGATAAAACACTCTGACCAAGAATTATACTTTAAAATATAACCATATTTTACCAAAGTATAATAACATCCAGAATCTAAACACTTGAACAAAAGTATCACAAGAAGAACAAGAATAAAAGTCTTCGGATGTTGAAAATTTCCTTCAAACCTGGGCAGTTATGTAATCGTAAGCTGGAATAAATGTAACCTGATCAACTACATTTATTCGAGATGCGATGAACGTGTGCTCGGGAGTGATAGTAGTGTGCAGCAGGTCTGAAACTTACCAACTAGGAATGCTACAGCCAAACATAAAGTTAAAATACTATAGGACTATTTTAGAACACTAAAAGATCCACACTAATCCCCGAATGACACTCAGAAGATAAGAAACAAACAAGAATTAAAATACCATAGGGGTATTTTAGGATGCATAGATAACTTTGCGTGAAGAACAAAAAGATCCTTGTTGATAGACCTACGACTATAGAGGTTGTACTCCCAATGTTATATATAATAAGGATCCCATAGGCTAAGAATGTGTGGTTTCGCTCTATTTCCTTTTCCTCGTTGGGATGTGGTTCTAGAGTAGTATCACATATTCGAAGGCTTATCGGATCTAAGCTATATATGATTTGTATACCCTGTGTAATCGTAGCAGGACTCCATAAGGATCATCCAGTGAAATGTTAATAATCTCTTAGGATTCTTTAGACATTTCCATTCTCGCGCGAACCCTGTAGACAACCCTATCCACTTTAGTGCTCGGCAGATGAGTTGATTCAGACCCAGAGAAGGTTCATTGAGAAGATTTCCTGTTCGGAAATAAATGAACTGGGTCGAGACTATTGAATTCACCTAGTGCCTATATTCTTTTAGGGACATCGGTGAGGAAATCCGCCTAAACTTCGTAGATTCCCAGTCATCCATCATGAAGTGGTGACACCCAGAGTCGGAAATCAGAAGGAAGGCGGAGTGGAAATTCAATATGTCCATACGAGAAGAGAACCCTAGGAAGCCACCCGAAGGAAACCAACGCCAATTCCAGTCAAAGATACGAGGCAGACCGAGGGAGCCAGTACATGGAACTCGGGAATTGTCTTCCCCTTGTGATTCGTCACGCTAATACACCCATAAAATAATACAATTTAGTGAGTTAGTGGTTACACTACTCACGCTATGTGTTAGGTAAATCGTCGTTTCCCGTTGCCAGATACACGATTAGGGCAGATTCCTACATCTCTATTTGAGAGAATTTTAGCCATTTGCCCTTGTGAGCCTCTCTTTCCGCAGTTTCGTTCCGAACCGTTCTCAAATCTCTCCAGGCCAGAGAGTGAAACCTTCCCAGTATAAAGGTAACTTAGTAGGAACGACTCGCATCTTGTGGCCTTTTTCCGATACTCATACACCTACTTCGATTACTAGGATTACATCATAGGGATGTAGGTCGACACTCAGACGACCAGTACCCGAGGCACGGGAAAATTTATGCCTAATACGTTCAGGACAGAAATGTCCAGGGTTAACCATCGTCTCTCATTACCTTGTATTCCTTTCCGTGTAAGAAAACCATGCCACCGAAGAAGCGTAACCAATCCACAAGCAAGAAACCTACTCTCTTATCCGATGAAGCTACGTTCCAAGCTGCAGTCTCAGCAGCCGTAGCAGCTGTCATGGCTCACCTGAATGCTAACACCGCCAATGCTAGCAAGGGCCCTGTCGGGATTTCCAATCCTGGCAATGGACAGCAGCAACCAACACTTCCATACTCAGCCACCCAAGAACCTCACTCAAACCCACTAAAGAGAAAACTCAAGATTGAGGAGGGAAGTACCTCGGCTCAAGGACCTTCCGAAGGGAAACGAGCTGAGGCAGTCTATACCCCTGTCAATCCTTCCCTCCCGACTCCAAGAAGACCGTACCTAGGAGACCTTCCCCACTGCAGCAAGTGCAGCTACCATCATCATGGTGCCCGCTGGGAACTCTATTGTGCTAGGTGCCACATGCTGGGGCATACCGCTCGCGTCTGTAGAACCCTGGTTGAGTTCATTACATCAACCACCAATGTGGCGACCCGCACAGTTTGCCACATATGTGGTGAAATGGGACACTTCAAGAAGGACTGCCCAACCGAAGGAAAGACAAATACACAGGAGGAGCCTAACTCTACTGCTTAGGGAGAAGCATCAAGACACTCGTTAGATTTTGGTACGTCTCTCGATCTCAGATAACTAAACTAAATACATTAAAAGATTAATTCAAAATGTAAATTCTCCCCAGTAAGGCGAAAGTCGCAGCACTGTTATAAGATTTAAAAATTCATCAGGTAAAACTAAAATGGCTAAACATATACATTACGGCCATGTATATTTAAGATGGACAGACCTAGAGTGAGCGAATGCCGCCTCATTTCCTGTTCCTCGTTTGGTTGTGGATTTAGGGCGGGGTCGCTCAGTCAACAGTCCTCCCCACCTTAAATATACATGACTAGTATATGTGAGACGATTATAGAAATGCCTCGTGAGAATCCATTCATGAAAAGATACTCTACTCAGAAACACTTAGAACTCTCTATAGTTCCGCGTCGACTCTATCGGTCCAAGTATCCGCGGTAGTGATACATAGGACGAAACCCGAGACGCCTAGAACTGGTGTGCCTGTTCGGCACATGACTCTATCGATCTTCACTTTATATCATGTCGGAGTGTGCCAACTTCGACGACTCTATTGATCATGGTTTGACTTCGTGCAACCATGTGTTCATCCTTAGTGCTGTGTAAAAAGAACTTTCTCCATAGCCATGTCGGCAAATAAAGGTTCTCCCGAACCTAAAACCTAACACAAATAATCTAACCTAATGCGATTCGTCAATCGTCCCTCTTATCTCAAACCTTCCGAAGTAACCAAGAGAGGGTACCACTCGCCGTCGACCGACCTCTTGTAGTCAGATGAACACCGAAGTGAACGACATTGCAGATACTCCAAAAGACAACAACCATCCAAAGCGTACTTCGTAGTTTCCCCAAAAAGAGCCTTCGCACCTCGCACGTCAGGTTCGTAAGCATAGAGATTAGAACTCATAAGGAATGACCACCATAACAAGGTATATGCGTAAAGGTGGCATACAATTGAGATCAAAAAGATTTAAGGTGTGTGTTTCCTCCCTATTCCCTGTTCCTCATTGGGTTGTGGGTTTGGGGTGGAGTCGCACAGCTGAACATCCTGCCGACCTCAATTATATACTGCTTGCATACACCTGGTATTTGTAGTTAGGCTAAGCATGAGCTCTACCATGAACCTCTTAGAAAAGCCCTTCACCCTATTCCATAACATAGGAGCCGGAATCAAGAGAATCACTGCGGGTTGAGCTAGTAAAGTTCCGAGTGATGAGACCCTATACCCACTAGATTTGACCTAGACCGAGAAAACTCCGAACCTTCGGAAGAGTAGTTGCAGTAGATGTTCGCACTACTCAGGCACCTCGTCCACCCAGTTATAGACAAGTGGTGCTTATCATCCTCCACCCTCTCGCAAGGAGGAAATCGTCGTCGTCCGGTAGACGAAGAATCGCTCTTTTCGAAGTAAACACTAGAATACCGAGAACCACAGGATAACCTTCGCAGCCAAGAATACTTGGTCAAGTGCGGAAGTAGTTGCGTTAAAACTCATGACCCAGATCCCGAAGAGATTATAGACTTGACACTAGCCTTGGTGTTAGTCGAAGGGTTATGCAGGAACATACGCTTTCCGCACTAGAATAAACCAAAGTCTTAGAGATTCATTGGACTATTAGGTGTTCCACAAATACCATCTCACGCAGAGATAGTAGAACCACCTCCCGAGATAGTCCAACACTCGTCTAGTGAAACCCTATCTCCCCGACCCTCCGGGTTTCCGCATCTCAAGCTTCGATAATGCAGAATCATTTTGCACACGCTTGAGATAGACACTCTATAGCAAATAGACAACCATAGTCACGCAACCCACTTGACGATCTAGAAAGTCTCCATCGGCCAGTTGACAGGAAACGTGAAACCGAAGACCACTCGAGATTCCTAAGAACCAACCTGAAGGACTACACTGCTAGTATGAGTGAGAACGTTAGGAACTTCGGAATGACGATCACGCCAGTGATGATCTTACCATAGAAGTACACTATGTTCTTGGTACTGAAAAGCTCTACTATTTCGAGAGCTTAGGACCATATGAGAATCCTCATGGAGACTCGGTCCAACCCTTTTCCGGCCGTCACTACCTTCGGATATACCACAAGATTCGCACCCGATCGATCCACTTCTTAGACTTGATATGTGATTTCCCGACATCATTCTTCGTGCCTCACTCATCTTGATAGAATCCATTGAGAACCCTAACCTTGTAAATACACCAGTCAGAACCCGCCAACTCCACGAGACGGAATCCACATCCCGTAGGTGAAGGTTTGTTGAGATGACAAACATAGACTAGAGTTCACTTGGGAATGCGAGGACAACCGTATAGGGAGTACTCTCTTACCTCTACTCGGCCATTCATACCTACTTCATTGCCTAGACCTAAATTTCGGGACGAAATTCCCTCTAACGAGGGGATGATGTGACAACCCAAAGTTTATTCCGTTACATTACCCCGTTACCATTAACGGAATATTCCACTGTATAAAGGTTTCGTTAATAAGAGGTCGTTAAATAAATAAATGTTTTATTTATTTATGTTTTTATGTCGTTATAGTCGTAATAAAGTAAATGAAAACACTTAAATTACATTTCCAAAGTAATTTAGAAAAAGTTAGATTTTATTATTACGACCACTAAATCGGGTGCGACCAAAAGCCCCGTATAACGACAGTATCGAGTAGAATCCCACTGAGCCCCAACTCCAACCCCTATATAAGGGTGAGTGGAGTCCATTGGAGACTTTTTACACTCTCCCCTCTCTCTCTCTACAACTTAAATTCGAGCCAAAAATCGTCCGTTTCGAGCCCCAAAAGAGTAGGTAAACTATCCTAACTCGTTGTATAACTTATCTAGTGTACAAATTCGAGTTTAAAACATAAGATAGGGACATAATCACGAGTTTACAGCCCAAGAACACTCTTGGTCCGTGAACACCAATTAATGGGGTTTTTAAGCCCCAAAACCTCTCCAAATTGTCCCTAAGGATTAGATATGACTTGTAGGCTTATGGAATCGGGTTAGAACACCTTGAACTAGCATTTGGAAGAGTAAACAAGAGTTTACTGCCCAAGAACATGCTTGGGCCGTAAAATCCTCTTCATGGGGAGTAAACTCATTTTTGTGTGTTAAAAATGCCCTTAAACACACCAATGGCCTTGGATTAAATTCTAGAAACGACCAACAGCAAGCTAAGGACCTTAAATGCAATTAAAACAACTACATAAGGAGTTTACGGCCGTAAACCCCTCATGGAAGGGTACCTGGGCCGTAAACTCCCACAAAGGGGTTATTTGGTGCCCTAAACTCTCCATTTGACTTGGAAAAATGCTTAGGAAATTACCCACTACCACTTAAGCCCTTAAAACACCAAAAGAAAGAGGGTATAGAAGCTTACGGCCGTAATCTCCCTTGCTTAGGGCCGTAAACTCCTCAAAGGGGCCACTTCATGCCTTAAACCCATTTACACAATTGATATTTGAGCCTAGCATAAATCTACAATGGATATGAGATACTTTAGCACACTAGATACCCTCACCATGGTTTTACAGCCGTAAACTCATGGTGAGTAGTCCCTGGGCCGTAAACTATGTAATAAGGGTGTACTCTTGTGTAGTAAACTTCATTCCTTAGGCATACACACCTTTAGACGCTACCCGGGACACCCAAACACTTATCCAAAGTGTTTTCCGCTCCTTTGAGCACGTATATTTGTTTAATTAGTATTAAATATACTAATTGTATGTGAACATATGTTATCATATGTTAAATATGTCATTGTGTGTGTTCAAGTCCTTGCGTGACACCGAACGCCCAAACGACACCTTCGTCGGACCTACTTACACCAGGTGAGTTCATACCCCTGAATGAACCTTTTAAATGTTTTTACATGTTTTATAGGGGGGGGGGAATACAAGTTAAACATGCCAGTTATCATATCAATCACATGTGATTGTTAACCCGCATGCACAAGATTTTACCACTGTACACTGTTTTACCGAGTAGGACACTATAATGGTTTTCAATTATTTCAAAACTCTTACTTTTACTGTTTTACTTAAATGTATTCTAAACTGGTTTATGAAATATTTTCAAAGGTTTTCAAACATATTTTACAAAAGAATACAAATTGTGTTTTTCTCCGAGTAATAAGGTTTTTCATCAAAGTCTCCCTTTCACGACGTATACTTTTACTTGTTAGCTACTGCTGTTTCGCTTATACTGATTTTATAATCCTACTTAGTAACGCCTTCACTTCTTGAAGCGCTTATACCGGATTTGGTCTCTATATCGCTTATACTTGTAGTCTCTTATACTTGATAGACGCTCTTACTTCACTTATTATCGTTTCCACTTCATGATACACTTATATTTAGTACACTTATACTTCACGATTCGATTATCCCACTCTGTATGTTTATACTTCACGACTCGGATGTTCCACTATACGCTTATACTTCACAACTCGGATATTTCACTGTACACTTATACTTCACAAGTCGGATATTCCACATTGTACACTTGTACTACACGATATGATTCCACTTGATACACACTCAAGCGTAGTTAGATGTATCTCTGTGCTTGTATAGATGCATATAAATAATGATTGAAGGACTTAGGAAGGCTTGTCCGCCCTATTTCCTTTTCTTCGTTGAGATGTGGTCTGGTGGGATCGAATGTCCATCCGAAGGTCGTTTGATTCATTAGTTATATATTATGTACACAAGCATAGACATACGGGTTTTCTTCAGTCAATTCAGTTAAGAGTCTCTACCTCTAGGTCAGCACTTACATTAGAAACCCACTACCCACTGTTTGGAAGTCATTACCCACTGTTTGGGATGCATCTTCGGGACACGGCCTTCTCCGTCGTCTAGTTGGTAACCAGAGTCTCCTGTAGGGAGAGCGAACATTGTGTGTATAGATCTATACGGGATTGACACCCCCGCACCCTGACTGCTAGCTACAGTCCACGGCTCACCAAGCCAAGGGGTGACAAATGTCACATTATATAGACGCTTGTAGGGCGTCTGGTACTCTAGTGTCGGTTAGTACGGTTACGTGTATCCCGGGTTACCTTATAATTCATGGCCTTAAGGTAACAGTATCTACTGGCAATTTACATTGTATGCTAGTAACTCATTTTCAGAGTCACACTGTTTTGACCTTGTAAGATGTATCTTTCATTTGATACTGTCTGCGGTATGTATCCTCTGTTTTGACCTTGCAAGTTGTATCTTTCATTTGATACTGTCTGCGGTCTGTATTCTCTGTTTTGACCTTGCAAGATGTATCTTTCATTTGATACTGTCTGCGGTCTGTATTCTCTGTTTTGACCTTGCAAGATGTATCTTTCATTTGATACTGTCTGCGGTCTGTAATCACTGTTTTAGACCTTACTAGTTGTACCTTTCATTTGGTACCTTCTGGGGTCTGTGTCTTCTTTTGTTAGACTGAACCAGGCGTGTCGTTCGTTCGATACCCTCCTGGAGTCTATGATTATTGTTCCTTAGTCAGCAGTCCTCACTGCTGAGGCATATGTTATTTCCCTGACTTCTCTTGCTTTCTTTAATAATCAAATTCAATATTTTGATAATGATAGCGATTAAGGGAAAACTACTTTTACCACATAACTCTGTCCAGTCTTGGTAGAAGGCTGCTTTTATTAAAGAAAATATAGGATTTTCTGGAAAGAACTCTAATACACTGAAATCTCTTAAACTACTTCATTATAAGGTTATTTGAATAAAATGTCACTAAATGCTTATGAAGTCACCAGCATTTGTAAAAATGTTGATACTCGCTTTTCAAATAACTTGTATTCTCAGGTTAGCATTAGATAGGTACATCCCCGGAGCTATTGATGAAGATAGCTTAGTACCGCACTATAATTATTCTATTACTTGTATTACTTTGATGTATTAATGTAACCATGTAAAACTATTACTATTAATGCAATGTTTATTTGTACTTTGATTACTATCATGCACGTGTTGTGATACTTGACATGATGTCATCCACCCCAGAACGTTTCCGCCGTTCCGGTTTTGGGGTGTGACAGTTTATATCATAAAAACGTCAAATACACCTTGGATACACACACTAGGTCCGTAAACACTATGAGACGTCACTTGATTTGTCAACCCTCTGACAGACTCTGACATAAACTATATATAGGGAACATTTGGCCGTAAACAGGTTTACGACTGTAAACCTATTTACGGCCGTACACACATACTCAGCTGTAAACAAAGACTAACATCAACAAAACATGACCGTGAGCCCATTAAGACCTATACATATAATTGCCTAGCTCAAACCACAAAATAAAGATCTATCAATCTCCCCCTTGGTTTGTGGCTAGCATGAGCTCAGTCTCTTTCAATCACCAGCACATCCGATCTCCCCATTGCACCCAACCACATTGATCCTTAAGTCGCATTCTAAATCAACAGTAAGTATAAATTCGCCGCCTAATAAAGAAGAGATTAGGGACAATTTGTTCACTTCCAGGTTGGCTACTAAATCTGGAAAAGATATATTTTGAAATAAGAATGGATAGTACGAATGAAAGAGAAGTGATTAAGGGTAAGTTCCTAATGATACGTGTTATTGGTGCATCTCAAGTGTAAAACTATTTAAGTCCCGTCAACAAAAGAAGTTACGAAATGATCGAGGATTTCCGAAGTTATAATTTTTACTACGGGTACTCTAACTATAATAGAATCATAATTGAAGAGTATAGTTAGAGAGTCGTTGTTTCTAATGATGGCGGTGAAAGTTTATGATATTTTAAATCACATTATCTAGGTTGTATTTTGAGCGTTTAGAAATGATAATTAGTCTCACTGTTATTAAAATGTGTAATAATTCCAAGAAAATGAAGATACATGGGTGGCGATCAAACGAAGTAGTAAAATAATATAAAGATTAATTAGGTTAAATTTTTAAGTCATCATTAAGGGAACTTATACATACATATTTTGATTACACTTTTGAAAAATTGTCTGATTGTCTAAGTTAAGAAAAATACAATTTAAGAGGAGTCAGGGTATTTATGAAAACAAGTTTGAGAGTTTAGGAATTCACTGGAGATTGCAAAGTAGAATGCTATTTTAAGAAAGGAGTAAAAATATCAATCATTGAAAATAGTGCATTCTTAGTTTAGTGTTTCTACAAAAACAATCATTTAGTGAATAGATAATCGTAAAATTCAAAACTTTTGATGTATTTAAAGAAAAGAAGAAACATAAGGAAACATATCCTTCACATATATTGTCCGGATATAGAAAAATTATAAGCATAAGGGTATTCATCTTGTGTATTAATTATAAGGAAAAATACAATGAAACTTGCATTTTAAATCAAGTTTCCGAATTTAGAACGGAAAGAGCAAGCAAATGTAAATAAGGATCACTTGTTTATAGTATATTTCAAAATAAAAACAAGATTTATATAATAAAAGGCATAATTGAATATATCAAAGTTGAGTAAATCAAATGTATGCCTCATGACTATACACATATTAACCGCTCAAAACGAAAGGGTGGACTTCTAGTCTTTATGTATACGAACATGATACCAGGAGAAGCAAACTAGACAGAAACAAAGATAGACAATGTATTATGTTAATATTATGGCGTGCGAGTTCTAAAATCAGAAGGAAAGTGGGAAATAAAGTTCGGGGAAAAGAAAAGGAATGTAGCAGCGGAAATTATTGTTATTGTTAAAATTTTAAGAACAATACATATAGGTAGATTTAAAACCAGGTTGAGATATATTTCAAACCTCAATATTTGATGTATGTTGATGATTAAATAGACATGTGGAAGTTTTAAAGTGTTTGCTAAAAATCATGAGTGATCTATTAAGTTAAACTCCAATTGTGAAAAAGAAGAAGCACTATAACTGGTAATTGAAAATATGACAACTTCTAACTTTTTAGACTTGAGTCCAAGAATGGTTAAAACGGATGAGATAAAGACTCAACATATTTAGAGTAAGAATTATACATTGTTGATAGTGTGTCACTAGGAGTTTAAAAGCGAACACTAAGTTTTGCAATGTTGTAAATTTCAAAAACTTTATAGTTTATAAAGCTATATTAAAGCAAAGTACACAAATGAGGTATGTTTTGAAATGTAAGCATTAAAGATTTCTTATAAACATGTGTGAAGTAGAAACTTGCAGAAATATCATATTAGGTTTTAAGAAAACACATTTAAGTAAAGTACAATGCCTAGATGAGAAAGTGGTCAAAAGAGCCAAAACAAAAGAGGTTTGAAAGATCCGGTGAAGCTTTTACACGTAATATAAACCTCAATGTCATATGTTTAAGTTTTATAGAATAAAGTCTCAACATTTTTATAAAAGCAAATGTTTCTAAGTTTTTCGAAAACATGAAAAAATGGTAAGCAAGATTGAAAATGGGTTATATGCCCTTAAAAGCACATCTATCCATTGAAATGGATTTGAAATGAAATTGAAATAGCAATGTTAAAACCAATATTGATTAAAATGAGTTTTGAAGAAAAGTGTTAAGTTAAAGTAAGTTGTCAAAAGACTTTAGCGAGTTAAATAAAACCGATGAAGTGAAATACTTTTAAAATATTGGAGGTTTAATCATTGAATAAATTAAACTTTTAATTTAATTAAATTTAAACCCTTTATGGATTTATGAATTTTCTTTTAATTAAACACTTAATTAAATTATTAATAACATCCATAAGGATGTACTTTAAACGTTTTAAAATACTAGGGTTCTAGAATTTACGATTTCAAAATTAAACTATTAAAGTAAATTTTAAATTCCGAAACCAAGGGGGTATTTTTAAAACTTTTCAAAAATACTAGGTTAAATCCTTTTTAATAATTAAATTAATAAATTAATTTTGTCTTTATAAAAAATTTTAACCTAATCATGGATTCATGATAAGGATATAAGATTACTGATTTAATTTACCAATTTTAAACCATTAAAATGAAATTAAGGTAATTATCCTAATCAAATCCATGAAAGACATGTCAAAGCCGAAAATCTGGGATCTGACTAGCCAACTCGTCAAGTCAAGCAATGCACTCGTCGAGTTGGACCAACTTGTCGAGTTCCAAACATGAACTGGTCGAGCACTATGAACAAAATGATGATCATGTTCCGTTCTCCTTTGGAAAATTCACAATTGCATCAAGTACAACTAAAAAACATCCTAGTCTCTGATACCACTGATAAGTTTTGAGCATAACTACTAATCCTATGTGTTCATGCAACCATAAATTAAGGATCTTGATTTTCACTAGTTGAACATACAAACTTGAATACAAAAGGAGAAACCCTAGGTTCTATGTGTTATGATAAAAATTCAAATAATAAAGATTAAAATACATACCTTGATTGTTATATTGTAATAACAATCCAAAAACCTTGCTTGAAAGACCTTTAGTAGCAAGCACCACAAGTGTCGTGCATCTAATGGTTCACAAACAAACCTAACAACCAAGGATTGGTTTAGAGAGAGAAGGAATAGAGAAGAATTTTGGCCAAGGCTCTAGAAAAGAATTCATTCACGAAATTCAACCCTAATGAGGGCTTATATAGGTGTCAGAAAGGTATTGGATTAGGCGGGTGTATCCAAGATAACCCTAATCCCTTAAATTCCTCCCTAAGGCATCCAAGGCACCCTTAGAGCCCAAGGAAACCCTAGGAACACCCTAGAATTCGTTGCCCCCCTTTAGGGAGGTTCTAGAATGCCCAATGCTCAACTATTGAACATTGTCACATTTAGTCCCTACAGTTTCAATTAATTCCTTTAATCCCAAAATTAATTCCAAATTAATTTATGATTAAATATTAATTAACCAATATGATTTCTAATTAATATATAATTTACATAATACATTAATAAATCATTTATTTTGATTTCTAATTAATTTATTAACCAAGTAATAAATTAATAAATCATTCTTCTCTCTCTAAAAGTTATCCTATTCAATTGCCAATTTTGAAGGCATCCTAAAAGGACATTGCTACTATCAATTCAAGTTTATACCAATTATAGTTATGGGCTCAGAAACCTAATCCAACACAATTTATGGTTAGGGTTGCAAGAGAGGGTGTTGGAGAGGTGGAGGATGAGAATGGAGTGGGGTTGGGGGTGTTAAGGAGCTTAAATAGGGCTTAAACCATGAAAATAGGGTTTAGGCATTGATGTCGTACGCCCAGTGAATACTGGTATTTCCAGCTTACTAGGATGCCCTAGTACGCCCAACATACTCCCCGTACACCCAACATAAGCGGCTAGCCCCAAAATCATCCTAACCTCAAACGGTCATAGGGTTTTCTTTCCAAATTTGTTTTCTAAGTTCTTTATATCCACGGAAAAGTGTTCAAGAGCTCTGCAATGTTATCTAAATATCTTGGGCTAAAAACGACTCAGACAAAAATCCATATTTCATGCGAGAACCCGACCTATGACTTTTCCTTTTTTTATCTTTTGGCCCAAAACACAATTCAAGGGTTAGATCTCTCAACCATGATTACCTACTTCCACAAGGTATAATATTGACCTCCTTGAGGCCCAAACCTTTTACACAATCGACTTCCAGCCCACGAACCTGAAATAAGAAATGATGGGAAACATGATGTTACAATTTCCCTCTATAAATCTATTCTCCATATCAAATACTTTTTTATTGATTGACACACAAGGGGCCACACACCAATCATCACTATTATTCCCTATGTAATAATGCATTATTTATCAAGAACTTATTAAAGCATATTACTCTCCTGTCCCATAATTACTGTCTACTTTTCACTTTTGAAGTCCTTATTCTTCAACTTTAACCTTTAAATATATTTGTTTTTTTATATATAGTACTTGCTGCAAAATATATTAATGGATTATGTATTAATTGTGTTTTCATCGTTATAAGTTTCATCAAGTGATTCATAACACAAATAAAAATATTGAAGGTCAAAGTTAAAGAATAAAGACTTTAAAAGTCAAAAGTCGACAATAAATATGGAATGGAGGTAGTACATCGCTATGTAATCATGTAAATTCTATCAACACCATATCAAAGAATGGTACATTCTTATACAACACTAGACATCACTATGTAAGCATGCACATTTTATCAACACCACATGAAAGCATATTACATCATAATTCTTCACAATGTAATCATGCATAATATATCACACCCCATTTTAAAGAATATTGCATCACTTGTATGCAAAATTCCTACATCATAGGCAAGCATATCTCTAGAAACATATCATGTATAAATCATCACAAAGCACATTCAAAACATATCCGTAAATAACTTCTTCCATTGTAGACCATCACATTTTCAGTGCATATAATACACATAAACAGGTTCATACAACATATCATTGCAAGTATGGATCATCTAATTTGTACTATGACATGAAAATTCCCAACTATGTATTAGATTTGCAACAAAGATTGACTCACCTCAAGTCTAAGGTTTGGGAAGTAATGAAACAGAGTAAAGAACTCTGGTGGAAGCAATTAAGCACCCTAAGAGAACACATAAGAGCCGGTCATAAATGAGCCTCAAAATACAAAAGATAAAATACAATGCCTATTATCAATACTAAGGTTTAATGGTTGCGTCATTATAAATCAATAGGTAGTGAATCTAGTCAACACGAAACCCCAACGTTAGTCCTCAAGAAGGTGACCATCGCACCGTGAAGACGCTAGCAGTTACAAAACGTGATTCCGATCATCTATCCTTCTTGTCTGATACAAATCTAACTAAAACATAATTTTGGACAATTCCAACTCACCAAGATCATGACTAAGTGTTTACAATAATTTGGCATAATTCATGGCCAGTTCTTGAGTGTGCACCATATGGAGGAAATAGAGAATAATCAAAAAAGAATTTCTTACCTCCTATAACTCCCAAAAAGCACAAAGAATCTGGAGGTGAAGAAGAATGATCCCCCATTCACAACACACACACTCACTTTAAGATATGTTGATTGTAAATAGGGTTAGAAACCTAGATTCTAGGGTTAGCATGGCTTATATACTCCATCAGTGATAATCTAAGCCCTCAAAGTAAGACAAAATGACTTCTTAACACATGTACATGATAAAAAAAAATTATTCTATTACACTTTACCCCCATAACTTAACTTCAAATCAAGAAAAATTCCAGTTTAACAAAGTAACATTACGAAAAATAAATACGATGGCAGAATGAAAAAATCAGGTCAATACAATGTAAGAGGTATAGGGGAAGATGTCAGACCCCGCTAAAGCGGAAACACGGGGCATGGCAGTACAAAGGGTCTCATAGCTAAAGTTAAAAACAACACCAACCATAGTATTAAAAGCTTTACAAATTACAATAAGTTTAAAAAACTTTTAGAAGTAATTACAACGTATTAAAATAGAACCACACATGCAAATGCTCCTACAAGTGTTGTGTCTCTATGTGCCTCTTACTAGGTGATTCCTAAAAAAGCATGTAAAATGAGCATCAACTGTAAAAATAGTTGGTGAGTTCACAGATTAAAAATAATATTAGTTTCATGAATTGTAATCAAAGTGTTGATAAATGTTTCCATAAATAAAAGTACATTTCTAGAATGAGTAAATAAGTTTGCATAAACAAAGTTCGTTGTCATCATGAGAAATAAAGTATGTTGCCGGAGTGAGATGCAACGTTCATATTCTCATGGGAAATAAAGTTTGTTGCTAAATCAAGTAAACAAGTTTCATTGCAATAATAAGAAAACATGTTCGTTGCTAAAAGGAGCAAACAAGATCGTTGCTACAAGGAGCAAACAAGTTCGTTGCTAAGACAAGTACATAAGTTTCTAGTTACAAAAGTTTGTTGTTATATGAGAAACAAAGTATATTGCTATAATAAGTAATAAGTTTGTGTGTATATTAGTAAACAATGAGTTCACAACCAAGCGTATGACTAATGACCTAACAAGATCTATGCTTATCGTTCAAGAGATTAATATACTATCATGCACTCAAGAAACCGGGCGAGTGAGGAGTTGTTAATTCCTAATAGCGCTATCCATAATGACAATTGGCTCAAAGAGTTAATGGTTGGAGTAAAGTGTCAGTCAAGGGACTTAAGACGATAAGGCCTCATGTTTCAAGTTTCATAAACATACATAGCAAAATATAGCAATCAAGTTTGATACAAATCAATTTAAATACAACGAACAACAAATAGTTTTTCAGACATGCTTTCCACCCCAAAACATAAAAAACCAAAAATAGGTGAGTCGTGAATACTCATAATGCTTTGAGATGATGCAAATGACCCCTTGAACTAAGTTTCACTTATACCACTATCGATTCCTACAACGATATTACACACTAATGAGTCTCTAATCGATATCTAATACTAGTATACTTAACTTCTACAATAGAATTATGTCAATATTGTGTCAAATATAGGTTATTAATAAGTTGCAAATACTTTTCTAAAAATTTAGATTTCGATATACCAAATGGCTTATTAACATTTGCAATTGACAAATCCCATTTTGTGTTATTGTTTGCAATGCATTTTAGCACTTTTGGAAGAGCTTTGCAAGCTAAAAATCCAAAACTAAATCAAATCAGTTCTAAAAATTTCCAAACTTTACATTTCAGTTATAAATATAATTTAGAACCCTCTTGAAAATTTTCATGATTTTTAAATACGTTTAACTATTTTCCCACCATTTAATTCCTTGAAAATATCATAAAATCGTGAAAAATAATAATCAGTTAACAAAAATTCCCAATCTTTTTGTAAAAATGTTGTACAATGTATAGAAACTGGGAAACACACTCAAATTGATATTCAAACAGTTTAAACCGATTTTACGTGTTTGTGTGTTTATTCTAACAAAAATAAAGATAATTAGAAAACAGTTTCTAAAATTTTCCAAAATTTTTGTACTAGCGTTATTAGACATATAAAAGTTGGTTTCTAAACAATGTAGATATTTTCTTTTTTTATTCACTTAAATAAACATTACTTCATGAATAATTATTAAATGGTAAATGAAAATTACCAAACCCTTCGTAAAATTCATACATAATGTACATAAGCTGTGAAAATTACCAAAATTGATTTTCATATAATGGAGTCTGAGTTTTGGATTTATGCACATTTAATGTAAGAAATATATAGCATAAATAGCAAAAGGATTCAATATTTCTTCAAAATTTTTGTATAACTATTATTTGATGTATGAAAATTGGGGAAAATATCAAAACTATTTTTTTGAACAACTTAACCTGTTTTAAGATTTTTGTGTGTTTATTCTATTAAAAATTAAGATAAATAATAAATTGTTAACAAAATTGCCCAAGCTTTTTATTTGTGGTTAAACTGTAATGCGCGATGTTATGGAAATTTATTATTATTTTTAGAACAATTTAACTATTTTTCCCTGATTTATTCTCATAAATGAGCATTAATTCATGAAAATTAGTAAACAATAAGATAAATTCATTAAACTTTTTATTCATAATAAATATTTAATATAAGATATTCTAGTAAAAGTTTATAATTTTTTGACAAGTGTAACTATTTATTACCAATTTAACCAATTAAACATTCATTAAATCGGGAAAAACAAGAAATACTCATACAAACATATGTAAATTTGTGCATGTAATCTTTATGATATCCGTAAAATGTGAAAATTATTAGATATGGTTTTGGACATTTATAACTTAATTTTACTATTTATTTCTCTTCAACAAAAATAAATTCGAAATCAACAGAAGACAGCCACATAAATGCATGAAATTTCATGGAACGTTTTTAATCAGTGCATGGGTAATATAAGCAATTTTCTAGAATTTATTGACCGAAAAAGTATTTTATGTGAATTATTGATCTATTTTCTTGCAAAAATTACAATAAATCGAGAAAAATGATTTATTTTCTGAAAATTTACAGATCATTTTATTTTGTTGTCTGGATTTTAGAAAAAGTTATATTTGAATAGAAAAGTAGTTATAGATATTTATTTTTGAATAAATACTTTATGAACATATTTGAAACCTTTAACAACAAACTTTGATCATCTAGCATCTAAGCATGAAGATCATTACATGCATGTTAGTTCGAAAACAATTCATGAGTTTGAAATATTCAAAAGTTGTTTTTGAAAGAAAACTTAGGATGCATGTGGTGATTTTCCACCAAAACTTGTAAAAAAGTGCATTATGTTGATTTTTACTTAGGTTTTGCTCATGGGACTTCACCATTTACAACATGCATGTTGTTTTTGGGTGAAATCCTACCACCATCATCATCAAAACAGACATTCATGGTTATGAACATGAACGTTCATCAAGAATGGTGTAGAAAAAGAAGAAACTGTGAGAAACTTGTAAAAATTTAAAGAAAAGTGAAGGAGAATGACAAAGAGATTGAGGTATTTTACCTAGACTCTGATTTTAAGCTTCAAGAACACCCATGAGTCTTCAAAATTTCAAGATTAAAGGGTGTTAATGACTGATTTTAGAGAGTGTTTTGAGAGAGCGAGAGAGAAAGAGAGAGAGAGAGAGAGAGAGAGAGAGAGAGAGAGAGAGAGAGAGAGAGAGAGAGAGTATTCATGGAAGGTGGAAGAAGTGGTGGAGTGAAGTGTAAGAGAAAATGAGTGAATATGTGGGTTTCCAAGTAAGAGAGAGAGAGAGAGAGAGAGAGAGAGAGAGAGAGATGGATGAAGTTCTTGGAAGGAGACAGGGTTTTAAGAGGCTTTGAAAGCTTTAATTTAAATAAATATAGCCTCTTAATCATTTTTATAAAATCAACTTTAGTTTTTATAAAAATTCTTAGTGCATTTACAAGGTTTTATTGTATATTTGTCTTATAAATTAAGGGTAATTGGTAATGACCGAAAATTTTATTTTCCTTGATTATATTTCCCTGAATTTAATTATTTTAAATTCATATTTTAAGGTTCATAATTATTTTTATATAATTTTTGAGGTTTAGGTTTATATAATCAGGTATTTAGGGTTTTTGGGGTTTTCCAGATTTTGCTAAACTTTGAATATAAAAATAAATTGAATATTTGAGACTTCAAATAATTTTTGTGCATCCTAACTCTTATTCAAGTTAGAAATAATGTTTGTAATTTATTTTTATCGGTCTATTGGCAATCTATGTAGTTGTTCCAAGATTCAAGTGAAATTGAAGAACCAAGTATACTAGTCATTGTTTCAATTTTGACTTAAGTTCCTATGAGACTCAGACCAAATTTATACTACTAGGTCAACTACATGATGTGTCTACATGAATATACCAAAATGCTCGAGTCAAGGAATTACTCGAATGTGGATAGTTATTACAGTTAAAGTAACTATAGAAGTCACGTATCAATGTGAAATCTAAGTACACTATCCATCGATTCTACTTGTTTCCATGTTTCTAGTAGGTTATAACTTAGCTTCTAGTTAAAAGGTGTAGTATGTGTCGTGCCTATACGTGCAAGTAGGTTTAGTCAAATCTAGAACCGACTCGAATTTTTTACGGTCGTCACAGTCTCCCCCGCTTGAAAGAACTTCGTCCCGAAATTCAATTCATGACGCATTCTATTAGAACTCAGTCGAATACAATTGTATAATTGGAGAGATGGCGCTTGAAGAGCTCTTTGATTATTTAGGTTTAATTTCTCAAGGGAAGAACCCAACTCTTTAGCTATAATCAAATTAGTATTTCCCTAATTCGAGTTCTACAGTCTAGATTGTGTGAAATTTGGTTCATGGAATCATGATCCAACCACGGCGGCCTAGACAAAAAAAGATTATCTAGTTAGATGTTATCTGAATTAAGAGAGCGCTATAAGTTTTGTTGAAGCACCAACTGCATTGAACATTAAGTCCGCATTGATCCTTAAGTCGCATTCTAAATCAGTACTAAGTGTAAATTTGCCGCCTGATAAAGAAGAGATTAGGAACAATTTGTTCACTTCCGGGTTGGCTACTAAATCTGGAAAAGAGATATTCCGAAATAAGAAGGGGTAGCACGAATGAAAGAGAAGTGATCAAGGGTAAGTTCCTAAAGATACGTACTAAGGGTAGGCAACAAAGTTTTGGTACATCTCAAATGTAAAGGCTATTTAAGTCCCGTCTACTAATGAAATTATGAAATGGCCAAAGATTTCTGAAGCTATATTTACTACTACCATTACTCTCTCTACAGTAAAATCATATTCGAATATATATATATATATATATATATATATATATATGTATATGTATATATATATATGTATATATATAAATATATATGTATATGTATATATATATATATATATATATATATATATGTATATATATATATATACATATTTGGAGAGTCATTGTTGCTAATGAAAGCGATGAAATTTTGTGATAAATTAAATCATATTGTCTAGATAGCATTTTGAGTGTTTAGAAATGATAAGTAATCTTACTATTATCAAAATGTGTAGTAATTCCAAGAGAATAAAGATTCATGAGTCACGAACAAACGAAGTAGTAAAATAATATAAAGATTAATTAAGGTTAAAGATTTAAGTCATCATTAAGGGAATTCGTATAGAAATATTGTTATTACACTTTTTGGAAAATTGTCCAATTATTTAAGTCAAGACAAAATTAAGATTACTAGGTGACAAAAATATTTATGAAAACAAGTTTGAGAGTTTAAGAACTCACTGAAAATTCTAAAGTAGAATGTCGTTTTAAGAAAGGTGTAAAAATGTCGATCATTGAAAATAGTGTATTCTTTATTTAGTGATCCTACATAAAAAATCATTTGAAGGATAGATAATCGTAACATTTAAACCTTTTTATATTTTTAAAGAAAAGATGAAACAAAAGAAAAATTATTATACATATATATTTTCTGGATTTAGAAAAATGATAAGAACATGGGTATTCATCAAGTGTAATAATTATAAGGAAAAATACAATGAAAATTGCATTTTAAATCAAGTTTCCAAATTTAGAGTGAAAGAGTAATTGTAAATAAGGATTACTTATTTACAGTATATTTCAACATAAAAACAAAATGTATATGATAAAATGCGTAATTGAATATATCAAAGTTGACTAAATCAAAATTATGTCTCATGACTATACATGTATTAATCGATCAAAACGAAAGGGTAGACTTCTAGTCTGTATGTGTACGAACATGGTACCAAGAGAAGCAAAATAGACAGAAACAAAGTTAGACAATTTATTATGTTATTATTATGAGTTTGCGAGATCTCATATAAGAAGGAGAGCAAGAAATCAAGTTCGTGGGAAAGAAAAGGAAGGTAGCAGCAATGATTTCTATTGTTAAAATTTTAAGAACAATATATATATATATATATATATATATATATATATATATATATATATATATATATATATATAGGAAGATTTAAAACCATGTCAAGATATATTTCAATCTTCAGTCTTTGGTATGTTGATGATTAAATAGACATGTGGAAGTTTTAAAGTGTTTGCTAAAAATAATGAGTTATCTATTAAGTTAAACTCCATTTGTGAAAAAGAATAAGCACTACAACTGGTAATTGAAAATTTGACAGTTTTGACCTTTTAGACTGGAGTCGAACAATGGTTAAAACAAATAAGGTAAAGAATCAATATGTTTAGAAGAGTAATTATATATTGTTGAGAGTGTATCGCTGGAAATTTAAAAGTGAACACTATGGTTTTTCAATGCGATAAAATCTAGAAACTTTATAAATTACATAACTAATTTGTAATAAAATATACAAATAAGGTATGTTTTGAAATGTAGGCATTAGTGATGTCTTGTAAACACATTTGGAGTAGAAAGTTGTAAAAATATCATGTTGGGTTTCAAGAAAACACATTTAAGTAAAGTACAATGCCTAAATGAGAAAGTGGTCAACCAAAACAAAAGTGGTTTGAAAGATCCAGTGAAGCTTTTACACGTAATATGAACTTCAATGTCATATGTTTAAGTTTTATAGCATAGAGTCTAAACACTTTTATAAAAGAAAATGTTTCTATGTTTTTCGAAAACATACCAAAATGGTAAGCAATGTTTAAAATGGTTTACATATCCTTAAAAGCACATATGTCCATTGAAATGGATTTGAAATGAAACTGAAATAGCAAGGTTAAAAGCAATATTGGTTAAACTAACTTTTCAACAAAAGTGTTAAGTTAAAGTAAGTTGTCAAAAGTAATGTTAATTGATTTTTGCGAGAATATGGCTTACATTATTAGGAAATGTCTAGTAAGTTGTATGAAGTGGTTATAAAGTATTTTATCGATGATAAATAAAACCCATGAAGAGAAATAACTTTTCGATGGAAGATTAAGAAGTAAGCAAAAGGTGGATTAGTGTAGCTCTTCGTACCTAAATACTAAGGCAAGTACAAGGCGAGTACCGATGTCTTTTTCCCCAAGATAAAGGACAAGAAAAAAAAATTGTGTGTAAAATGTTTTATGGTGTCAATGCAGTTTCACGGCCTTTTATAGAGGTCAAAGGGATATCCTATGTTAATTTGTAAGCTCAAGGTGGAAACAATGTAGAGCTAAATCGTAGCGTAGATAGAAGGTCTCATATATTAGTAATAATGGGTTAAACTTACGTGTCTCCTCGTGATTCGAATCGGGAATGCTTGCCAATGGTATCCAACTGATTACTTAATGGTGACTCATCTACCTCCTTATATGATGCTCCAATTCTCATATGTGTCCGTATCGGAATGCTTTTCCTATTTGTAACTCTAGTATGAAGACGATGAAGAGGTATTGAGGGATAACTGGTACTGGTTTCGACATAGGATTATTACTAGTGTCTATCTAGCTACTAACCTTACGTCTAAAGTCAATAGCTACCAAGGAATACTCATTCTCGGTACTAAGTAGATTGCTCCTAGATTGACTAGCGATATAACCTAACTGGCTAGCCTAGCACTTGATAAGTATACGAATAAAGACATCATGATAAAAGTGCTCTTAGTTTCTCAATGTACCTAGATGAATGCATATAATATGCAATGCCCATACGCACACCAATTTTTTCTTTCAAAAGCTTAAGTTGAAAATCGTTTTAAATGTAATTCTACTACAACCGTTTCCAGTCTTGCATTAACTTTCCTTAATTAAGTATAGTTGGTCAAGCTATACTTAATTAAAGTGCAATAATGCATACTCGAATTAGGTATACAAGTAGTATGTTCAGTATCTTAAAAATGTTTTGAAAATTTTTGGCTATAGTTGTGGTTCTCCAAAGGAAAACCGATATTCTCTATAACCTTCGGCTCTGATACCATTTCTGCCATACCCCGCTAAAACGGAAACATGGGGAGTGGCAGTACAAAGAGTCTCATAGGAAAAGTTAAAACATAACACCAACCATAGTATTAAAAGCTTTATACAATAAAATAAGTTTGAACAACTTTTAAAAGTTATTACAACATATTAAAATACAACAACACATCCAACTGCTCCTACAATTGTTGTGTCTCTACGTGCCTCTTACTAGATGGTTCCTGAAAAATCATGTAAAACGAGCATCAAATATAAAAATAGTTGGTGAGTTCACAACTTAAAAATAATATTGGTTTCATGAATCGTAATCAAAGTTTTGATAAAAGTTTCCATAAATAAAAGTACATTGCTAAAATGAATAAATAATTTTGCATAAACAAAGTTCGTTGTCATCATGAGAAATAAAGTATGTTGTCCGAGTGAGAAGCAACGTTCATATTCTCATGGAAAATAAAGTTCATTGCTCATGAAGCAAACAAGTTTCATTACTATAATGAGAAAAAAAAGTTCAATGCTACAAGGACCAAACAAGTTCATTGCTACAAGGAGCAAACAAGTTCGTTGCTAAGACAAGTAAATAAGTTTCTAGTAACAAAAGTCCGTTGTTATAATGAGAAACAAAGTTTATTGCTATAATAAGTAACAATTTGTATGTATATGAGAAAACAATGAACTCACAACCAAGCTTATGTCTGATTCTCTATCAAGATCTATGCTTATCGTTCCATAGATTAATATGATATCATGCACTCAAGCAATCGGGCGAGTGAGGAGTTGTCAAGTCCTAATAGCGCTATCCATTATGACCATTGGCTCAAAGAGTTAATGGTTGTTGTAAAGTGTAAGGGAAGGGAATTAAGACAATAAGACCTCATGTTTCAAGTTGCGTAGACATACATAGCAAAATATAGCAATCAATTGATACAAATCAATTTAAATACAACAACAAATAAATAGTTTTTCGGACATGTTTTCCACCGCAAAACATAAAAACTGAAAATAGGAGGAGTCGTGAATACTCACAATGCTTGGAGATGATGAAAATGATGACTTGAACTAAGTTCCACTTTTACCACTACCGATTTCTACAACGATGTTACACACTAATGACTCTCTAATCGCAATCTAATACTACTATAATTCACTTCTACAATAGAATTATGCCAATATTGTGTCAAAGTTAGGTTTTGTATAAGTTGCAAATACTTTTTCGAAAATTCATATTTCCATATACCAAATGACTTATTGACATTTGCAAGTGACAAATCCCAATTTGTGTTATTATTTGTAATGCATTTTAGCACTTTTGGAAGAGCTTTAGAAGCTAAAAATCCAAAACTAAATCAAACCAGTTCTAAAAATTTCCAAACATTACATTTCAATTCTCACTATAATTTAGAACCCTCTTGAAATTTTTCATGATTTTTAAATATGTTTAACTACTTTTCCACCATTTAATTCCTTGAAAGCATCATAAAATCGTGAAAAATAATAAACAGTTAACAAAAATTCCCAATATTTTTGTAAAACTATTATAGAATGTATATAGACTAGGAAAAATACTCAAATTGATTATCAAACAATTTAACCCGATTTTATGATTTTTGTGTGTTTATTCTAACAAAAATAGTGATAATTAGAAAATAGTTTCTAAAATTTTCCAAACTTTTTGTACTAGCGTTATTAGATATATAAAAGTTGGGTAAAATATAAAAGTTGGTTTCTAAACAACTTAGTGATTTTCTTTGTTTTATTCACTTAAATAAGCATTAATTCTTGGATAATTATTAAAAAGTAAATGAAAACCACCGAACTTTTTGTAAAATTCATGCAGTTTAAATATGCTCGGAAAATTACCAAATTTGATTTTCATATAATGGAGTCCGAGTTTTCGATTTATGCACATTTAAAGTAAGAAATATATCATAAATAGCAAAATGATTCATTATTGCGTCAATTTTTTATATAATTATTATTTGATGTTTGCAAATTGGGAAAAATATCAAAATTGGTTTTTGAATAACGTATCGTGTTTTATGATTTTTGTGTATTTATTCTATTAAAAATTGAAATAAATAATAAATTTTTTAAAAATTATCCAACCCTTTTATTTGTGGTTAAAATGTAATGCGCGATGTTATGAAAAATTATTATTATTTTTAGAATAGTTTAACTATTTTTCCCTGATTGATTCTCATAAATGAGCATTAATTCATGAAAAATTAGTAAACAATAAGATAAATTTGTTAAACTTTTTTTCGCAGTTAACATGTATCATAATAAATTATGGTAAAGGTTTATAATTTTTGGTCAAGTGTAACTATTTCTTACCAATTTAACCCATTAAACATTCATTAAATCGGGAAAACTAAGAAATACTCATGAAAAAATATGTAAATTTTGGCATGCAGTCTTTATGACATCCAAAAAATGTGAAATTTATTAAATATGTTTTTGGACATTTATAACTAAATTTTACTATTTATTTCTCTTCAACAAAAATAAATTCGAAATCAACAGAAGACAGTCACATAAATGCATGAAACTTCATGGAACGTCTTTAATCAGTACATGAGTAATATAAGAAATTTGCCAGAATTTATTGACCGCACAAAAGTATTTTATGTGAATTATTGCTCTATTTTCTTGCAAAAATTACAATAAATCGAGAAAAACGATTTATTTTATAAAAATTTACAAATCATCTTATTTTATTGTTTGGATTCTGGGAAAAATTATATTTGAACAGAAAAGAAGTTTTAGATATTTATTTTTGAATAAATCTTTTATGAACATATTTGAAAGCTTTTAACAACAAACTTTGATCATCTAGCATCTAAGCTTGAAGATCATTACATGCATGTTGGTTTGATGACCATTCATGAGTTTGAAATGTTTAAAAGTCGTTTTTGAAAGAAAACTTATGGTGCATGTGGTGATTTTCCACCAAAACTTGTAGAAAAATGCATTATGCTGATTTTGACTTAGGTTTTGGTCATGGGACTTCACCATTTACAACATGCATGTTGTTTTTGGGTGAAATCTTACCACCATCAACATCAAAACCGACATTCATGGTTATGAACATGAATGTTCATAAAGAATGGTGTAGAAGAAGAAGAAAGTGTGAGAAACTTGTAAAACTTTAAAGAAAAGTGAAGAAGAATGACACAGAGATTGAGGTATTTTATCGAGAATCTGATTTTAACCTTCAAGAACACACATGAATATTCAAAATTTCGAGATTAAAGGCTATTAATGACTTATTTTAGAGAGTGTTTTGAGAGAGAGAGAGAGATAGAGAGAGAGAGAGAGATAAATAGAGAGAGAAAAAGAGAGAGTGTCTTCTTGGAAGGTGGAAGAAGTGGTGGAGTGAATTTTAAGAGAAAATGAGTGAATATGTGGGTTTCCAAGTAAGAGAGAGAGAGAGAGAGAGAGAGAGAGAGAGAGAGAGAAAGAGAGAGAGAGGGGAGAGAGATAGATGAATTTCTTGGAGGGAGAGAGGGTTTTAAGAGGCTTTGAAAGCTTTAGTTTGAATAAATATGGAATCATAATCATTTTTATAAAATCATCTTTAGTTTTTATAAAAATTCTTAGTGCATTTACAAGGATCATAATTAAGGTTCATATTGTAAGGTTCATAATTATTTTCATATAATTTTGAGGTTAAGGTTTATAAAATCAGGTATTTAGGGTTTTCAGATTGGGAAAATGACACATTAGCCCTATGTTGTTTTACACATTTATTTATTGAGCCCCTTAAATATTTTTCGTGCTTTATAAGGGAATCAACTTTGTTGTGACCTGTCTTTTTAGTCCCTCTAACCTATATTAGCCGGTTTGATGTTCCACGTATTCATTTCCTCATTTAAAAGTCAAAACACCATTTGTTCTTGTCTCAAAATCCATTAAAAAAATCGGAGACACACCCTCAAAATCAAGCCCTCTCTAGAACAACAAATCATTTATCGAACTAACTCCGGTTCAATTTAGTCATAGTGGTTATCTGCTCGGCGTTAATGGTGTTTTAGCTACTCTCTACTTCATGAGAAAACTGAAGATGGTTTACCTTGTTGAATTCTCTTGTTACAAACCTGATGGAGAAAGGCAAGTGAAGGTTGGTTTCATCTACTCATATTCAACTTCAATTTTGAATTTTGAGCAACACCCAAATGGTTGTATATGAATAAAAAAAGTATCTAATCACAAACAAATAAAACGGCTTAAAAAAATCAGCATGGCCAAATTCATAGCAGCTTTTCCATATGTCTTTGAGGTCTCCTTCAATAAACAAATCGATAAGAGGAAGATAGGATAAAGAATTATGCAACAACAGATGAGATTACCAACAAGAATAATTGGTTCCATGTTACCAAATTCTGAATGAATAGCCATGTTTCCCCAATTACTATAGAAGCCATGTTTGCTACAACCTGGAGCGGTATTACAATCATTAGAACTTTCTTCCCTTTCTCTTGCAAGAATGGTTTCAGAAAACAACCATCGAGTACCGATCAACATGGTCACGGTGAATAAAAGCACTGTCTGCAAGAATTGAAATGTGTAAAACAGTACATCCATGGGTTGTACCTGTAATTTGTATCTTATGTTTCTCCTTTGCCGCACATAGTAAGTTGAGTGATTTCACGATCAGCAACACGGCCATCAAGAAATGGATCCGATGAACGGATCCTATGTTGTTAAAGCATTCGAGAACCCAGAGAACTAGGAAACAGATGTAAACGATGAATAAAAGTAAGTAAAGGGATGAGAGACTTCCAACTCGACATTGATTTCATCATCTGTGAAGAGTCGATGAAGTATCCAAAGATAAATAGTCAAAACTGATTTCCTAAATAGTCAAAATTAGCTTCCAAATTTATTCCCATTCACCGTAAATGGCCCGATTCAAAGTCAAATGAGGAAATTTTCAAAGGAAGAAGTTAAAGTCGATTTCTTTGTTGAGGTGGTCAAGAAGTTACCGGCTTACCCCTTCATTTCTTGAAAAGGGACCAATTTTATCCGACAAAAATAAGTTTAGTCCCTCACAAAGCACTAACAATAATTAAAGGACTCAATGAGTAAATGTGCAAAACTTCATAGGGCTAATGTGTCATTTTCCCTTTTAGATTTTGCTAAACTTTGAGTATCAAAATAAATTGAATCTTTGAGACTGCAAATTATTTTTGTGTTTCCTAACTCTTATTCAAGTTAGAAATAATGTTTTTAATTTATTTTTATTGGTATATTGGCATTCTATGTAGTGGTTTTGAGATTCAAGTGAAATTGAAGAACCAAGTATACTAGTCATAGTTTCAACTTTGACTTAAGTTCCTACGAGATTCAGACCTAATTTATACTACTAGGTCAAGTACTTAATGTGTCTACATTAATATACCAAAATGCTCGAGTCAAAGAATGACTCAAATGTGGATAGTTGTTAAAGTTAAAGTAACTATAGAAGTCACGTATCAATGTGCAATCTAAGTACACATCCATCGATTCTACTTGTTTCCATCTTTCTAGTAGGTTATAACTTAGCTTCTAGTTACAAGGTGTAGTATGTGTCGTGCCTATACGTGTAACTAGGTTTTGTCAAATCTCGAACCGACTCAAATATTTGATGGTTGTCACAGAAGTCCACAAAGTAACCTGGGTGAGAAGTCTCAAGAACCAATACTAGATTCCTGTATGAGTTTACAAGAAACATAGATGATACAATCTGATAACATTGATGTGGTGGGATGTTGGGATCAATGGATTTTGAATTTGTTGTAATCCCAGCCACTGGTAGATCTAGTGGACTTCTAAGCATTTGGGATAGTCGATTGTTTACGGCCGATAAAGTGATTAAATATCAACACTTTTTAATTATTAGTCGTTCATAGAATGGAATTCAAGGAATAGTAGTCTTTGCCAATATATATGGACGTCAAGCATTATTAGGGAAAAAGGAAACTTTGGGAAGACTGGTTACAAATCAAAAAAGAGTGGAACTTGGATAGCATTTGGGGGCTTCAACACGGTCGAAAGCCACGAGGAGAGATGTAATTCCCACTTTTTTCATCTACCACATTCTCGTTTAATTGATTAATTAAGGAGTCCATGCTTCATGACTTATGAATAGATGGACACTAGTTTATGTACTTCTGCTAATCAGACTTAAAATTGAGTAAAATAGACATATTTTTTTATTTGGCCTACATTCCTTAATAGATTCCCAGGCACTTTTCTAATGGCTCTCCCCTAAGAATTGTCAGATTATTGTCATGTTCTTCTACAAACCACTACACCCGACTTTGGGAAGCTGCCTTTCAGATTCTTTAACTCATGGGTGGATCGAGAAGGGTTTGACCAGGTAATATGAAATTGTTAACGTTACCATGAACGGCCACATTAAATATAACAGAAAGTATAACAGAGACGTTACTACGCTAGAACCTTGGCCAAGACCCAGTATCGGCCTAAGTGAGCCAGCACCAGGGTGACAGTTCACTTTGCCTCAAGAGGTAAGAATATTCCCCGTGATCCTCTCATTCACGCACGACCAATCAAGACGTGACAAGAAGCTTAGGTGATGCCTAGAACTGACGTCACCAGGCAGTTAGTTAACGTGGGCGTGATCCTCCCAGTCAGAGGAGGCCACGTCTCACACACATTGGATGAGGTGCCCACGATTCGTTAGAAACTGGTATAAAATGATCTTTTCCGCCTTAAGGAAGTGATCCATCTTCTCTCTCAAAAATATTACCCTAAAGTTCTCTCTCTCAGGGAACTAACTTGATCGTCGGAGTGACGTCCTGGGACAACACTCGAACGTCCTTTAACGATTCTTCTGTGTTGTGTTCTCAGGAAAGTTCCAGGACAGATCCATCATCCAACATCCTAACCCCTATCGAACATGTCAAAACATTTGGCACCATCCGGACGTATCCTCAGAGTGATACAACCAATAAACGATGCATGTTCTTTGCAAAAGGGGGATCTAAGCCCAATAGTATATTGGACGGTAGTAGAAGATTTGTTCAGAATACTGGTGATGTTCAACAACAACCATTATGAGCGTAGGACATAGGCCCCACTCCAGGTGCTAATGGCACAGGTCCCACCGATTACGAGCCAGTACTCCAGAGCAATTTCCGGAAACTATCTTCGAATGTTTCACTGCCTCAAACGATGATCACATCCTGATCTGTTGCAGAAAAATCTGTATGACGACATTGAGGTACTTACTATCTCTAACTCCCGTAAGAGGAACACACCTCACTACACGGAAGACGAGATTGAGGCACTCTCGAGAAGCCTACTCAACATCAGTTTCTCGAGCGGCGATCCCAGATCCTCAAACTGGGATCCACGAGACCCACTCCTTATATTTGGATTCATTCGTAGCACGAAAGTCCACCGAATATACATTGACAATGGTAGTTGCTCTGATATACTCTATGAGCATTGTTTCTGGCAACTACCAGATGTGTGGAAGGAGGGGCTACAGCCCCTAACCGGTGGACCATTGGTAGGATTCACTGGACATAGCTTGTGGCCATCGGGCACTATCCGGCTTCCCTTAACGTTGGTCAGTCACGATGAGAGGGACCGAATCACAAGAACAATCGAATTCTCTGTGATCTAGTACCTAGAAGAACACAATATTCTGCTCGGACGATGGGGAATCTCCTTACTGCACCTCATACCATCGACGATCCATGACATCATTAATTTAGCACATGTTAAGGATCGACAACGGTCCTCGCCACAAATACCAGGGAACAACATTGCCACCAGATCATAGCCACCTCAGAACTCGTGCATGCATTAAAGAAGTCTAAGGAGGAATTTTCTACCGAACAACACCAGATAAACATGGAATATCTAGAACAGCTAGTGCGAATCAGTGCTCACTTATCAGACGAGACCAGGGCACGACTGATTGCACTCCTGAAGCAATACTCCACCGTCTTCGCCTAGAAACCAATAGATCTGACAGGCGTTGATCGACATGTTGTAGAACACAGCCTTAATGTCTTTCCTAGAAGCAATCTGGTTAAGAAAAAAAAGAGGGGCCAGGCGGCAGAATGGAGCAAGTTCATAAATGCAGAGGTAGCCGATCTGCTAAACACCGACATCCTCAGGGAAGTCATGTTCCCAACATGGATTCAAAATCCTATCATGGTAAAGATAGCCAATGTGACATGGTGAATGTGCATTAATTATTCAAACCTTAACAACGCCTTCCTGAACGATTGTTATCCTCTCCTAGAGATTGATCAAAAGGTCCAATCGCTCAAAGGCTTGCACCTCAGATGTTTCCTTGACGAATACAACGGATACCATCAATTATAGATTAAACGAGAGGACGAAGCGAAAATTTCCTTCCACACCGAAAAGGGCACCTTTCGCTACCAGAAAATGTTGTTTGGACTCAAAAATGCGGGTGCTACATATCAAAGGCTTATGGACAAAGTATTCACCGATCAAATTGGTAGGAATATCGAAGTCTATGTCGATAACATGGTAGTTAAGAGCCGCAATGAATAAGCATTACTCCACGATGTGGAAGAAACTTTCCAAACGATAGCCAAAGAGAAGATGAAGTTAAGCCCAGCTAAGTGTACTTTTGTAGTAGAGGAAGGGCAATTCCTTGGTTATCAGATATCCAAGGAAGGAATTCTGCCCAATTCCACCAAAATCCAGGAGTTCCTCGAGTCAAAAACTCCTCACAACCTCAAGGTTGTGCTAGAGATCAACGGTAGGTTAACGACATTGGGAAGATTCATCGAGTCGAAAACTCCTCACAACCCCTATAGCAAACACTTAAAGGGTGCATAGACAAAAAGCAGTTCAAATGGACAGAAAAAGTGGATGTGGCATTGCAACAACTGAAAGATGCCCTACACCAATTACCTGCTCTCGCCTGCCCGCTACCAGGGGAAACACTACAGATGTATCTAGTAGCTTCCGAAGAAGTTATCTCCTCTGTGTTAGCGGTGGAGAAGGAAGGCAAGCTGGTTCCGATCCATTTTGCTAGCAGGGCCCTACAAGGACCAGACGCCAATTACCCGACCTTGGAAAAACTGGTCCTCGCCCTGGTATAGAACGTCAGACGGCTACGGAGGTATTTTCATGCCCACAAGGTGGATGTTCGGACTAGTTATCCAATTAAGCAAGTGCTGCTAAAGTCGGAAAAGTCCGAGCGCCTGGCCAAGTGGGCCATAGAGTTAGGCAAACATGATATCCATTATCACCTCCGGACTAGCACCAGGGTCCGGGCGCTCGCATACTTCCTGGTTGAAATTCTAGATAACATTAAGGGAGTGTCAACGACGATCTCCGTTGTCCCACTCGAGCCTGAAGCCGACAAAGAACTCTTGAAGCTATACACCGATGGTGCAACAAGCAAGGAAGGTTTAGGCCTAGGCCTGATCCTGCAAAGCCCCAAGGGTGAAGAGATCACTTACGTACTGCGATTCTAATTCCATGTGTCAAACAACGAGGCAGAGTATCAAGTGCTCTTAGTAGGTCTGACGCTAGCCAAAGAGGTTGGCGCAAAACAACTAGCAGCTCTCAGTGATTCGTTACTTGTCACAAACCAAATAAACGGAACATATGAGGCAAAGGACCCCAGGATGCAGAAATACCTAGATGCAGTCCATACCTTAGCCAGTACATTCAAAAGTTTTTCAATAAAACAAATCTGTCGGGGGAAAAATGCAAGGGCAGACACCCTCAACAAACTAGCCTCTACATCATATGATCATCTCACAAATAAAGTGTTGGTTGACGTACTCCCGGAAATAAGTATCGATAAACAAAAGGTCAATACAATATCGGCCCCTCCAGAAGGGACCAAACCCTATCTCAATTACTTGCACCATGGCGTGCTCCCGGACGACCCATAGGAGGCAAGCAAAGTCAAAATCAGGCACCGCATTTCGCAATTAGCGACAATAAACTATACCGAATAGGGTGTTTAAGCCCATGGATCAAGTGCATCTCTAAAGAAGAGGGGCAGGAGTTCCTCGAAGAAAGCCATTCCATATACGCAGCTGCATACGAAGGCACTCACGCACTCATAGGAAAAATACTCCACCAAGGGGTATACTGGTCAGACGTGTAAAACGATGCCACAACCCTAACCAAGAAATGAAAAGAGTGCCAAACATTCGCCCCTTTCCAAAATCAATCGGCCATACCGTTAACCAGCATCATCAGCCCCTGGCATTTCCATCAATGGGGGATCGACATAGTGGGACCTTTCCCACTGACACCGGGAGGCGTGAAGTTTTTGCTGGTAGTCGTGGATTATTTTACGAAATGGATAGAGGTGGAGCCACTGGCCACCGTCACTGGCAAGCAAATGATAAAATTTATGACCAAGAACATCTTGGCCCGTTTTAGAACTCCTAGGATCCTTATAAGTGACAACGACACACAATTTGAAGGAAGTCCCTTCAAGGAGTGTTGCAAAGACAAGAAAATCCATCGTCGGTTCACATCAGTAGCGCATCCTCAGGCTAACAGAAAAACTAAGATATCAAACAAAACGATAGTTAATGGTTTGAAGAAAAGGTTACTCAGATTAAAGTCCGCCTGGGTGGATTAGCTCCCGACAGTGTTGTGGTCATATCATAACACAACAAGATCAAGCACGGGAGAAACACCCTTTAGTCTAACCTATGGGACGGAAGCAGTCTTGCCATTGGAAATAGTAGCCGGCTCCCTACGAACAGAGGGTTCGAGTAAGCAGCAAACGAGGAAGGTCGACGCCAGGACCTGGGCATGCTCGATGAAAAGCGTGAGGCGACACAAATGCGCCAGGCACTATACACATCACGAACTTAGAACTATTACAACCACCAAGTCCGGGTCCAGAACTTCAAATTTGGGGAATGGGTGCTAAGAAAGAACGAGTTTAGCTATGTTGAACCAGTGGGGAAACTCAGTGTCACGTGGTAAGGACCGTACAAAATCGTGGAAGCCCATAAGAATGGTGCTTATGTCCTAGGAGCTCAGAACAGGTGTGCCATTCCAAGAACATCGAATGCGCTAAACCTGCATCACTTTTACTCTTAATACCGGTGTTAAAGGTAGAATCAATGCTAGAAAAGGCATTGTGTATTAGTTTTAACATGTAAATGTAATTAGCAAAAAATATTTTACCACTCTCACTCTTATTACGCTCTAAACAAAACGAGAGTAAACAGAAAGGGCAATTCTGATGCTCCTTATTTTCAAGTTTGAAAAATAAAACAAATAGGCTGTCTACATTTACCATGTGACAACAAGGACTGATCATCCAACGTCACACGATCGAAATCATTACAAGGAGGCAGCCATGGAGTTTGCATAAAAAAAGGCTCATAACCTTTCTCCTAAAACGTGTTCATTAATTACACTATAGCGAACATACGAACAAACATGTGACATCTGTGTAGAAGGTGTTGGATAAGGTGTCTAAGTCCATAACTATTTCTGGTATGTACTTGACCCGACCTAGCATGGTCATGGTTGCAGAAATCGGGATTAATCGGCGATTAATCGTGGATTAATTGCTTGGCATTCTCCAACCGTCGAGGATTAGGGCATTAATCGGAAATTTAGGATTAATCGGGTTTCGCGGGATTAATCGGCCTTGGCGGGATTAATCTATCAACAAAAGTCAAAAAAATCGAAAAAAGTCAAAAAAAAGTCAAAAACAGTAAAAAAAAAAGGTCAAAAAATTTTGAAAAAAATTCAAAAAACCAACTTTCTTTTTTTACTCCAAAATTTACAAATTTTCAAAATTTCAAATATTATACCAAAATGTTCATATTTTCGTATTTCCAAATTTCCAAATTACAATTTTTCTTAGTTTCTAATTTTGAAGTACTTGTTTTTCTTAAGATATATTAATATTTACTTAATTTTAATATTTTATTAATAATCTATGGTCCCCGATTAATCCTCGATTAATCCCCGCCAAGACCGATTAATCCCTTAACACCAGTCGACCGCCGAGCTACCGTCAAACGATTTTTACAACTTTGGGCATGGTCCATTTGGGTTGCATGGCACCATGCAACTGGATAGACTAAATGAGAGAAATAACACTTGTGGTTATTAATATAGTATAAGTTCTAATATATTAATAATATTATTTAATTAGTTTGATCAAGAATTAATTTTAGAATTAATTAAGTGATCAAAAGATAACGAATTAAATATATGGGTTGATTATGTAAATCATCCATAACTTATATAGTGGGCTAAGAGGCTCCATCGATAATCAAGTTGGGTTAAACCCATTGGATGCTCCATGGAGGCTCCATGGGAGCTACAAACCCATGGGTCATGGAAATGAAGAGTCATGACACATTAGAGTTTACATGGTGTAACCATAGATGTGTCAACACTATATAAAGCTCATGTGTTCTCCCAAAATTGGCACTACTAGTGAAACAAGAGGGCTTGGCCGATTTTAGTGTGTTATACTTTCTCTCCAAGTCTACTCCATAGCATTTGGTGTTGTGTGAAGCATTTGAGGCATCACACTTGGGGTGCTAGGCTCACAAGGTTTCAAGGAACATTTACTACAACAAGGTATGTAGTTCTACCTATTATTTAAGTTAAAATTGTTCCCCATGTATGCTAGATAGGATCATAGCCTTGGAAATCAACTTTGCATGATAATTAGACAAACATAGATCCAAGGTTATTAGGGTTGCATGTACACTTAGGAAGTGTTAGAATGCTCAAAACCCATCAGTGGTATCAGAGCCTAGGCTTGTTTGTTTGTTATTTGTGCTAAAAAGTTGAAAAAAGTCAAAAAACTTGTTGTCTGCCTGATGAACTCGCCGAGTCCATGGGGGGACTCGCCGAGTTCATGTGTATCTTCAACCTACTCGCCGAGTAGGTTCATGCACCCGGCGAGTAGGAGCGACAGAGTGCCGATTTTCGACCTTTGCTACTGGAAATGGACTAGAAACGTTACCCTAAACTGTTTTGGTGTTATTAAACTTGTTTTAGATGGTGTAATGTTTGTTCTAATCCATTTACAATGGCAAATATCATTTTTTTCATGATTATATGTGTTCATATGGTCTTGAAACTTTGATATGAATATTCATGTTCTTGATCTTATGAATTTAGATGATCATAGGAATTACTTGTAACCTACTTGGTAGTTTAATACTTGATCATAATGTGTTTTAATGGAGTTCATAACTTGTCCTCAAGTTATGGAAAACCAAGACTCACACTTCAATTAAAACCATTAGAAGAACACAAGGGTTAGAAAAATGAAGAGTCTTCGTTTTTTATTACTCCATTTAACTCATAAGTTACAAGAAATGAAAAAGTTTTGAAAGTTTACAAAACTTGCCCTCAAGTTTTGGAACAAGTAAAGTCTTGATTAAAACTTTAGTTCCAACCCTTAGATTTTTAAAAGTTAAATTTTTACCCTTATACTTATAATATTATAAAGTTATTAATAATATATATATATATATATATATATATATATATATATATATATATATATATATATATATATATATATATATATATATAAGGTCAAAGTCGTCTTACCGCTAGTACGCCTCATTCACAAAGCTAGTCTATAAGGTGGGTATAAGGTTGTTTCCTATAAAATGGAAACTTAATGGGTATCCACTCTCACCCACCCTTGCTTGACTGGTGGAGGGTCGTTAGCCGAACGGGTAAGACAAGGACTTATAAATTCTCATTAAAAGTATAATGATTATTATTAAGTAACTAAATGTTTTATAAATTCCCAATCTTAGTTACTTTAGGAAAATGTGAATAAGGTGCTAATCCATGAAATTACACTTTGCACCTTGTCTAAGTCATTGGTGGAGCGTGTGTGGTTTACCGGCACATTAACTTGGACTTAACAAGGAAGGAAAAGGGTGACTTAAGTTTTTCATGAGGTCGGAAGGAGCGCGTGTGGTTTACCGGCACTACGATTAAGTGAAAAACATTAAGGGTACCAAGTAATTTGCATGATTACTTCACACCTTGTTTTGTGATCCTCGGTATCCCAGTCACAAAACATGAAGGCCACACTCGAGATTGAAACATGCCATTGAAAAGTTCAATGAATCTCAAAGAATCGAGGAATTTCTAAAAAGCCAAATAAACCTAATGATTTATATTTTGTTTTCATGGTGGAAATTGGTGAATCGTCATTCACCTACCTTTCAAATATGTTATAACTTGGATTATGGCATCCCTCTTCTAGGTTATAATATATTGTGATTGGATCCTAGCCTTAATTCTACATTTGGGTGTTTTATTAAGGACTATCCCAATATCTAAACTAAACATTTTCCTTCTTTTCAGATGTCTTCCAACAATGCTACTCCTAGCTCAAATCCTACAGACTCCTTCTCCCTCATGAACCTTTGTGGGAGAGTCATCTTTGATGGATCTAACTTTACTGATTGGATCAGAAACATCAGGATGGTCACTCGTTGCGAGAACAAGGAATATGTTCTTGAAAAGGAGCTCAAGGTGCCTGAGCCAACTGCTACTCCAGAGGAGTTTGCTGAATATGAGGAACATGAAAGAGATGCTACCAAAGTGGCATGTATCATGATGGCCACCTTGACAGCCAAGCTCCAAAAGTCCTATGAAGACTACTATCCTTTTGAGATGCACCAGGATTTGATGGACCGCTACCATCAAAGTGCTCGTCAAGAGCGATAGGAAATCATCTCCTTTATGATCACAACCCGAATGAAAGATGGCGAACCCATCACAAGCCACATGCAGAAAATGCAAAGGTATGTGAATTGATTGATGAAGTTGAAGGTGAACATCCCTGAGGAGTTAGCAATAGATATTATTTTGCACTCCTTACCTTCGTGTTATGATCAATTCCACATGACATACCACATGAATAAGGAGGAAGTTACACTTAGCAAACTTCAGGGACTCCTAAAGACCGCATAATCAGGTCTTAAAGGTAAGTTGGTTGTGACCACTCCTGCTACTACTCCAAACTCAGCACCTGTCCTGGCAATCGGGAAAGGTAGAGGGAAGAAGAGAAAGAACCTTTCGAAGGGTACCAAGGGTAAGACCCTTGATGGCGCCTCTTCTAGCGGAACCAAGAAAGGTTTCGTTACACCTTCTTCTGATCCCAAAGAGGCTGAATGCTTCTACTGCCACGAAAAGGCGCACTAGAAGCGTAACTGCCCAAAGTACCAGCAAGATTTGAAGGATGGGAAAGTTAAACCCAACCATGTAGGTATTTACACTATATCATCTAATAATTCACTCTATTCTAACTCTTGGGTCCTTGATACCGGTTGCGGTATTCATATTTGTTCTGAAATGCAGGGACTAAGAAGAAGTGAGAATGTGGAGCATGGAAAGATAAACTTAATCATGGGGAGTAGGGAAGTTTCACCTGTCACCAAGATTGGAGTTTATACTTTGTTGCTTAGTAGTGGATTTAATTTAGATTTGAATAAATGTTGTTACTCGCCAGAAATGGCAAGAAATGTTATTTCCCTTCATGCTTTGTATAAACAAGGTTTTACCTTTTCTTTTGATAATGAAACTGGTGGAATTAATGCTTTGTTTAATAATGTGTTTTATTTTAAAGCATTACCTCGTGATGGTGTGTATGAAGTTGTGTCTGTTGTAGATAACTTAGGAAATAATGTATTGTGTATTGATTCTTCTAATAACTTGGATAAAGCATCATTATGGCATTGTCGTCTTGGGCATATAAGCAAGAAACGCATAGGCCAACTCCAAAAGGATGGAGTCTTGGAGTCATTTGACCTAAAGTCAGATGATAGTTGCGAATCATGCTTGCTTGGAAAAATGACAAAGTCACCCTTCACTGGTTCGTGTGAGAGGGGTGAAGGTTTGTTGGATCTTGTACACACGGATGTGTGTGGACCCTTCAAACATGCCACAAGGGATGCTAATCGTTATTACGTGACTTTTATGGATGATTATAGTAGATATGGATATGTCTACTTAATCAAGCATAAGTCAGAGACTTTCGAAAAGTTTAAGGAATTTAAACAGGAAGTCGAGAATCAATTGGGCAGGAACATTAAGATGCTCCGATCCGATCGAGGTGGTGAGTATCTTAGTTCAGAGTTCCTCGACTATCTTAGGGAATGTGGGATTGTCTCACAATTGACACCTCCCAAGACACCACAGTTGAATGGTGTAGATGAGAGGTGTAATCGAACCTTGTTGGACATGGTTCGTTCCATGATGAGTCGAGCTACGCTACCAATCTCATTTTGGGGGTATGCCTTAGAGACTGCCACCCATATCCTTAATCTGGTCCCTACAAAGAAGGTTGCCAAAACACCTCACGAGATGTGGACTAGAGAAGTTCCTAGTCTAGCCCACATCAAAGTTTGGGGTTGCGAGGCTTTCGTGAGACGTGAGACTCATGACAAGCTCGAACCTCGAAGTGAGAAGTGTATTTTCATCGGCTACCCACAAAAATCCTTTGGTTACCTCTTCTACAGACCTAGTAAGAATGTTGTCTTTGTAGCAAGGAGGGTTGTCTTTCGAGAGAGAGAGTTCATAAGCCAAGGAGACAGTGGGAGGCTAATTGACCTTGAAGAACTTCAAGAGTCAAGTGGTGAAGGAACCTCAAACCCTAGCAGTCAACTTGAGGAGGAACCTCCTGTTGATCCAATTATACCTCCAGTTGTACCTCTGAGGCGTTCCACAAGGTTTAGGAATGTACCTGAGCATTACTATGGTTTCCATATTACTGCGGAAGGTGAGACACTTCTTAGTGATGAGACACTAGTAGGTCTGGATGAACCTAACAGCTATGCGGAAGCCATGGCAGGCCCTGAGTCTGCTAAATAGAAAGAGGCAATGGATAGCGAGATACAATCCATGTATGACAATCAGGTCTGGGACTTGGTTGAGAACGTACCAGGTCGTAAGACTGTAGGGTGCAAATGGATCTTCAAGAAGAAGACCGACATGGATGGTAATGTACACACTTATAAGGCACGACTGGTTGCAAAGGGCTTTTCTCAAACTCTAGGAGTTGATTATGATGAGACCTTTTCACCAGTAGCCAAGATTAAGTCTATTAGAGTATTGCTAGCCATAGCTGCATTTCATGACTATGAAATATGGCAAATTGATGTCAAAACTGCTTTCCTTAACGAAAAGTTGGTTGAGGATGTTTACATGAATCAGCCAGAGGGTTTTGTCAGCTCTGAGTAGCCTAATAGAGTGTGTAAGCTTGAGAAATCCATCTATGGATTAAAGCAAGCACCTCACAGATGGAATCTTTGCTTTGATGAGAAAGTCAAGGAATTTGGCTTTTCTAAGAGTGAAGATGAATCTTATGTATATGTTAAGGCTAGTGGGAGTATAGTTTATCTTTTTGGTACTGTATGTGGATGACATACTACTCATAGGAAATGACATCCCAACTCTGCAGGAAGTTAAGTCCTGGCTTGGGAAGTGTTTTGCTATGAAGGACCTAGGAGAAGCTGCCTATATTCTAGGGATAAGGATTTTGAGAAACCGGAGTAAAAGACTAATTGGACTTAGTCAAAGGATTTTGAGAAACTGGTGGACTTAGTCAAGGTGTTGAAGAGATTCAGCATGCAAGATTCCAAGAAAGGAGAGTTACCCATCCAGAGTAACACTAGACTGAGTAAGACTCAGAGCCCGAGTACTAAGGATGAGATAGCATAAATGAGTCGGATACCTTATGCTTCGGTAGTATCCTCGATCATGTATGCTATGACATGTACTCGTCATGATGTAGCCTTTGCTTTAAGCATGGTTAGCAGGTATCAGGGGAATCCTGGTAAGGCTCACTGGACAGCGGTAAAGAACATTCTCAAGTACTTGCGAAGGACTAAGGACAGGGTCCGTACCCTCGGTGGGAGTGATGACTTGAGAGTATTAGGGTATAGTGATGCTAGCTTCCCGACCGATAGGGATAATTTCTGCTCTCAGTCAGGCTGGGTCTTTACCTTAAACGAAGGAGCAATTACTTGGAAAAGTTCCAAGCAGGAGACAGTAGCTAATTCAACTTGCGAATCAGAGTATATAGCGGCAAGCGTGACAGCAAAGGAGGTTATATGGCTAACGAACTTCATTGGAGACCTTGGAGTTGTACTGGCTATATAGAAGCCTATGGAAATTTTATGTGATAGTGAAAGTACAGTTGCCTTAGCAAAGGAACCAAGGGATCATGGGAGATCCAGACATATTGACAGAAAATATCATTTCATCAAACATCGTATAGAAGAAGGACTTCTCGTGGCAAAGAGGGTATCATCGGATGAGAACCCAGCAGATCCCCTCACGAAGGGACTGGGTAGGGTTAAGCATCTCCAGCATGCTAGGAGCATAGGGCTGAAGGATGATATTAGTCTTAGTGGTTAGATAACTTTGAAATTTGTCAAATGTAATTGACATTTGATGATGAATAAAAGTTGTGTTTATTTATGAGTAAAGTGTTACTATCTTTTGTCAATCGTTTACTATTATTTCTTTTGCATGTTTTGACTTCCAGAATATTTATGTTGTTTTACATATTATTCAAATTATCCACAGTCAGTCATATGTTGGAAGTAGATATGAAGTAAGACTATCATGAGTTGGTTGTAGAGGTCTAAGATGTTGGACATGGCCTCAACACTCATGAGTCCTCATAAGTTCTGAGTATTGGATTCAACCCACGCTCGCTGGTATCACTTCATGGAATTTATCTCGAGTGATCGCGAGACGGTAATATCATATAAGTCTTCAAACCTAGAGATATGACTTATTAACTATGAGTCAGTTATACATTGAACGTGCGAAACCGCATTGGTAACTCGATGTTATAAAACGTGCATTTGTGTGTAATTTAACAAGTAGTAGAACAAGCATATGAGTCAAAGTTTATCTGTTCCTTCTTGGATTAGAAGCTGATATCTGGGCCCCTCGATGATTTTGTTTTGACCCACGTACCGGGCCCGGTCAGAACTAAGTTGATGTGTTCAATTAAGTTCTTTGTCAAACAAATTAGAAATCGGGAAACAAACTGCTGGGCAATAAGCAAGACTATGTTCCATGTGTTTGTCCGGCTGATATCTAGAACAGAGGATTATATGATCCCTAATCTGAAATGGCGTACCATCTGTTAGGTTTTGAACATTCTAACACTCCTATGGTGTACATGCAACCCAATAAACCTTAGATCTATGTTTTCTCTATTATACATGCAAATAAGAACTTTCCAAGGCTTTAATCCTAACTAGCATACTATGAGGTAACTATACTACAAAGACTAGTTAGATGACATACCTTTTGGTGTAGCTTGATGTCTTCAAGCTTTAAGAGCTTAGCCACAATAGTGTGGAAGCCTCAAATGGAATCACAAATCAACAAAACACCTTGGAAGACTTTAGAGAATATGGATACTTGGTTCTCTCTAGTGAAATTGGCTAGCCCTCTTAGTGTACCCACACTAGTGCCCATTTAACCAACCAAGGACATCTTTATATAGTGTGGAGGATTAGGGTTAAACCCTAATACCCATGACCTTTCATTTCCTAGGATCCATGGGTTAAAGCTCCATGGACTATCCATGAAGACTTAGCCCAACCTAAATGAACTTGGCCCACTACACACACACACACACACACACACATATATATATATATATATATATATATATATATATATATATCTAAGAGTCCATATTTAATTAGTTCATTTTGATCACTTAATTGATTATAAATTAATTCTTGATCAATACTAATTAAATAATATGATTATATTAATATATTAGAACTTATAATATATTAATATAAATCATAAATATACTATTCTCAAAATACTATCCATATAAATTGTGCCGGTGAAGTGCAACCCAAATGGACCATGCCGGGTCGGGTCATGTACATACCAAATATAGTTATGGACTTAGACATTAATCCAACAGTCTCCCACTTGGATAAGTCTAAAACTATTATTGAGTATGACTTCAAAACCTAACTGGAAATCGTAGCTCTTAAAGCCGCTGTCGAACTCTGATCTTGTCAACGAACTTGTCCATTAGATAAGGGAACATATATTCCTACATTCTAGATATCATATGGACTGAGACATGGATTATAATCATTCTCTCTGTCCATTTGTTGTTTCCCGATTTCCGATTCATGATGGCTGACTGATTGAACAAATCAAATCAGTCCTGGCTTGGCCAAGCACTCACATGTTTCATCATTAAATCATCGAGGGGCCCACAGATATCACTTTTATCCCAAAGGTAAATGGAATGGATAAACTTCGACTCATATGGCTTGTTCTGCTACTTATTGAATCATACACAAAGGCACGTTTTGTAACACCGAGTTACCGAATGTGTTTTCGTGCAATCAATGTACAACCAACTCATAGTAACAACTCATATCTCTAGGTTTAAAGAATATAAGATATTATCGTCTCATGATCACTCGTGATAAAAATCCATGAAGGGATTCCAATGAGCGTAGGTTGAATCCAATACTCAAAACTTATGAGCACTCATGAGTGTTGTAGAACAACTTTGTCCACCAACTTGGACCTCTACAAGCCAACCCATGGCAGTCTTGATTCATACCTACTTCCAACATATGACCGACTATGGATGGTTTGAATAACTTAGTCATTCCGAAAGAATAACCTAGTTATTATGGAATTCAAAACATGCAAAGTGAAACACAAGAATAAATGAATCAAATATGGTATCAAACCCTATGAATATAAATAAACACTTTTATTTGTCACCAAACTGATTACTCATTATTCATTGTTTCGGTTTTATCAACTTTATACTTGAATTAAAAACACTAGTTGTCCCATGCTCCAAGCATGTACACTATGTTTTTCTTAAACAATAGCTTTGCCATACACCAAGTATGCACTCTATGTTTGTCTATGATCCTTACTTTGTGAACTCGATCGATTGGACATAACTCCAATGATTCTCATTTCACAGTCCCAATTCCTTACTGCAAATGCAAGAATTCCAAATTCATGCCATTTACATAAATATGTTAGATTCTAAACTTATATGCATTGATCCTCTTGTAATGATTATGTACAAATTCATAAAGACTTGGCAACAATCATTACAGAGTATTCCAAAGGAGATCAACTCCTTGGAAACATCCTTCTTCCATTAAGTTTCCTAATCTTACAGATTGAATACTTTCTAACTTTGAAGCATTTCCATATTCCATTTTGACTATCACTTCTGTACAGAAGTTGCATCCTTACAGATTATGTCAATATGGTCCTTCCAGAATTAACACTATACTTCTAACTGTCCTTGAGCAACCAATCTTTGGTAAACATAGATTGTCCTCAACAATTGCTTAATCATTATAGTCATATCCAATTCTAGACCTTTTCCCTTCTTAATGCCCCCATGCATTTGGAAAATTTTTTAGAAAGGATGAATATAGCACATGTAATCGATCCTATATCCGAAGCATATGGGACATAATTCATGATGTCTCACATAAAGACTAAACCAGTCTTTTGCTATAATATTTCCATTTCTATTTGCCAAGTTCTCATAATTCATATTATGAAAAAGGATGCCGTAATCATAATCGAATTTTAGAACGCAAATAATGGACCCATATATAGAATTTTCTTATGTTGAGTCATTCCAACATAACATTCATATATATTCTTGACTAAATACGATTAAAACCTCAATATAAGCTTTTAGATTTGAGATGAAGTATAATTTCCTCTCCCTTAATTATAGCAAAACAACTTTTTCCCAATTAAAACCTTTTGTTTTCTATAATTAACATTGCTAACTTGCAATACTTATCATAATTATCATGCTCCCACTAACATGATGATTATTAGCATAACACTTATGCTCCAACTAGCTTTGACATGTACTCAGAAATCAGCTGACTTTCTTACCAAAGTTTAGATTTCTGATACTAGATTGTTTTGATAAAAACTTTATCAAAATCATACACCTTCCCTTAGATAGCACACTTGTGTGTCTAAACAATTATGAAAACGAATGTCATAATCATAATGGTTAGATCTTTTTGCCACTTCTCACAAGTCCATGTTAGTGTGTCGGTTAACCACACATGCTCCACTAACGACTTTGAGAATGCAAATATCACAATTGCTATCTAGATAAAATCTACTTAGTGAAAGTGTTTCCTCACCATCACTTTCATGAATCGGAGAGAAACCTTATGACACTTAGATTTTTATGGTGTATGAGTTCCTACCCATATGAATTTGTCAAAACGATAATCACAAGACAAGGATGATGACAAATCCAAACTCATATGGATTGAACCCAATCTTAATTTCTTGCCATCTGGTAGCTCAAGGGCCTGCCATTGCTTCCAAGTTGTTATGCAACCAATTGAGAACTCTAAGAACTCATATGCAAAACCACCTTTAACTGGAATGGGCACAGAATATGTCAACACGATAGGTTATCAACCTCAAGTCGTGTGCTAGTGAAGAACTTCAGGTTTTTATCTTGATTAGTTCTTGAGACTTTGAAGACCTTTAAGACTCCCACTGTCCTCTTGACATATAAGATTTTCTTGTCAGATATTCTAGAGATAGTGTGGATCCTAATCAAGACAAACACTTCACACAATTGGCCTAAGTTGGTCTTTGTTTTATCCAAAACATCACAACTTACCAATTTGAAATGTACAAGAGTAGAAAACTTTTACTCTTACATTTGACAAGTGTTTTAAACCTTCTTTAAGATATGTCACTCAAATTACAATCTTGGAGTATGACTCTAAGACTTGTATTGGAACGAAGTATGACTCATCTTCTTGATTTAATCATTTCAACAATTCAAGTTCCTCTTCTTAGTCATAAGAATGCACTAAGATTTCCTTAGAGAACTAATTGTGATATGGTTTCTTAATCATTAAGATGATCACAAAACTGATACTAAAGTACTCTCCCATCTTTTCAGATTTGAGAAACTTTTATCTTTCTGCCTAAGTCGATTCTTCTTATTCGCTCTGCCTTACATCGGAACCTTTTCCAATGTCTCAGAATTACACTTAAGCTTGTAAGTATAACCATATTTACTGAGCTTTAGTAAATTATGACGAATAATTTTATCGATCTTTTGTGTTGGACTTGACCAGTGTACAAGAATGTGTACTCGATCCCTTAGTCTTTTACATGACTCACACATCCATGTGAACAAGTAAATAGTCTTCATTTTCCAAAGCTCGAAAGTTCTCATTCATCATACTATACAACTTACATGATTCCAAGTTTCTATCCAACTAAAACTTGGGTGATGAGAATCTTTCCTTATTTGGTAAATTTAGACACTACCACAAATGAAAGAATAAAATTCATATTTCCAATATTGCTATCAATGGAATCATATAAACAACATCTTTTTTTTCCCAAATGCCATTGTAAGGATATTTTAAAATAAATAAAATTAAAGACTTTTCTTTTATTTTAAAACTTTTATGGAAAAACTAATCCTTACAATGCAGATGTATATGAAAACCTGTTGTCATCTATTCCTAAGCAATCTATCATAACTCTTAAGCACGTGCTCAAAATTCTGATCACCGAACCATGCGATTGAAATCCATCTTCGCGATCAGAATCAGCATATACTTCCTTTAAGTTTCTTTACTTTTCTTTGATTCTTACAGCATCAACATGTGACCCAGCCACATCATGTAATAAGAATCTCCAAGTAGGAACTTAATAGAGTTAGACAATGGACTTTACCTGAAATAAAGTCAAACTTATTGACGTTATCATCCTTAAGTAAGTTTGGCAGCTTCGTAACCAAAGCCCCTTCCTTTGGCAATAGAAACATATGGACCCTTAGGTAATAGTACATGGGACTATCTCAGACTTAACCTTTCTCTTTACCATTTGGTCAACCAAGTTGACTATGGCCAATCCCTTTCCATTGGGAAGAGAATGCATTTCTGGATTTCTTGTGTCACTATTGTCCTTGTCCATAAAGTTTTGGGAAGTTGATCTCCTAATCAAATTTGCTTTACTAGTACACTAAATCATTTCTGATTTAGCAGCACCAAGCAAATAGATAAGATCATTAAGGGTCTTGTCATAGTCTATTTCATAGGATCTATGGCACAACTTCACCAAGGGATTAACGGAGCAGGCAACGGGCAAGGGGCCGGGAGTTCGAACAGCGGGATGAATCAAGGACCCACCAAAACATGTACCTACAAGGACTTCACAAACGCCAAACCACAAACTTTTAACGGCACTGGAGGGGTGATCACTCTGAAGCGATGGATCGAGAAGGTGGAATCGGTATTCGAGATATGCGATTGTCCTGAGGGGATGAAAGTGAAGTTCATAGCCTGCACTTTTGTCGATCAAGCACTCACCTGGTGGAACGGACATGTGGAAGCCATGACACTCCCTGTAGCCAACTCCATGCCATGGGTGGAGATGAAAGAAATGTTGATGGCTCAATACTGCCCACGAGGTGATATTCAGAAAATTGAGCAAGAGTTGTGGAACCTCACTATGCAGAATGCGAATATCGATGCCTACGTATCGAGATTTAGTGAACTATCTCTGTTGTGCCCGGGTATGATCACCTCGGAAGGAAAGAAGATTGAGCGATTCATCTGGGGACTAACATCACCAATCCAAGGAAATGTGATAGCTGCAAACCCCGAAACATTTGACAGTGCAAAAAGATTGGTGAAGAAGCTGTATGACCATAACAACAAGAAGGGTGAGAAGCCAGCGGAGGCTGCAGGAAAGAAGGAAGGTGATGGCAAGAAAGGGAAGAACAACAAGAGGTGTAACAATGGAAATTTTTAAACAAATTTTTCATTTCAAAAGAAAGTATTTTCATCAAAAACAAGGCATAAACATTCAACGTGTCATATCATAATACAAAACATATGAATCCCAAGATCATAAATCATCGATCAGTGTGTACAGATCACGCCGGCGCCTTCCCACGGTCCTCGCTAGTACCTGAAACACATACACAACAACTGTAAGCATAATCGCTTAGTGAGTTCCCCAAAATACAACTTACGCACATACGCCTTTCCAGGCCCTGACCTTCCGGTCCATGTGTCTCAGGGGACTTCCGTCCCTGCTGGGTAAACCTTTTGGTCCTACCCACGCCAACCCTTCGGTCCACACTACAATGCCTTCCGGCCCATAACATATTCGCCTTCCGGCCCACATTAAACATATCATACATAGCACATATAACAATTAACTTATCACATATAACACATATCTCTCATATCATATCCGACCTTCCGGTCACATAATCAAACCCTTCCGGGTACAGTATAGTGAGAAGACTCACCTCGTGAATATCGATAGCTAGCAAATCCCGAAATCACTCGTGCTCGATCCTCCGAGCTACAATCTCCCTATAACATCATACATCTCTTATTAACACTTTTTATCTCTAAGGTTGACTATCCCTAAGAAGTCAACACAGGTCAACTCTAGTCAACGGTCAACGGTCAACTTTGACCGGACTCGGCGAGTGCACAAGGGCAACTCGGCGAGTCTAGACGTTTTCACCAACTCTCTAGGATTCCCTTCTTACACGTCGAGTACTCCCCCTGACTCGACGAGTTCCACCTGGAAGAATCGCGGGGCCACCCCGACTCAACTCGCCGAGTCTCAAGAACAACTCGGCGAGTCCCAGCTCGACTCAGTTCACCTGTGAACGCTCTCTAACTCACCCTGACTCACTGAGTCAATCTATGACTCGACTGGACCACTCACTGAGCGAACTCAAGACAATCTTCAAGCTACTCGCCGAGTCTGCTCATCGGACTCGGCGAGTCCATACCATGCAATCACTCAAACTCGCTTCTAAGGTCAGATCTGCTCCAACAATTCATAGATCTGGCCTTCCTAGACTGATTCATCACGTAAAGCCCCAAACTTGGCGTACATACAACCTCTATATGACCATTTATGAAGGATTATCCACAAATATCACTACTCAAGGTCATAATCTCCATTGCTCTTCATAAAGCTTGATGAATGAGGCTCTCTAGACCTCTATGGATCCAGATCCAAAGCCTCATCACAAGCAAGGGACTATTTGGCCATCAAATCCCTTGTCGAAGATCTAAGCTTCACCTCATCTCGTGCATCAAGGCACAAAAACATCTACGAAAGAACAATTTGGCATTCCTGGCTCACATAGTGGATAAAATCAAGGAAGAGGTTAACGTTCAAGACATTCCCATAACATGTGAGTTCCCAGACGTGTTTCCTGAAGATCTTCCAGGAGTACCCCCAGAGAGACAAGTGGACTTCCGAATTGACCTCGTTCCAGGGGCAATTCCTCTCGCTAAATCACCCTATCGGCTAGCTCCTGCTGAAATGCAGGAATTGTCCAGCCAACTCAGTGAACTCTTGGACAAGGGATTCATCCGCCCTAGTTACTCGCCATGGGGAGCTCCAGTCCTCTTTGTAAAAAAGAAGGACGGATCTTTTAGAATGTGCATCGATTACAGAGAGTTAAATAAACTCATTGTTAAAAATCTCTACCCACTCCCACGAATCGATGATCTATTTGACCAGCTCCAAGGAGCTAGTTATTTTTCCAAGATAGATCTATGGTCCGGATACCACCAACTCAAAGTCCGGGAAGAGGATATTCCAAAAACCGCTTTCCGAACTCGCTACGGACATTATGAATTTTTCATAATGCCCTTCGGTCTAACAAATGCCCCTGCCGCATTTATGGATCTGATGAACCGGATCTGTCGACCATTCCTCGACAACTTTGTCATCGTCTTCATTGATGACATTCTCGTCTATTCCCGAAGCGAAGAAGAGCATGGCCAACATCTCCGACAAATCCTAGAAACTCTGCGATCGGAAAAGCTATACGCAAAACTCTCCAAGTGTGAGTTCTGGCTCCGGAGTGTGAACTTCCTAGGTCATGTAGTTAGCCAAGATGGAATTCATGTGGATCCCTCTAAGGTCAAAGCTGTTGAAGGATGGGCAATCCCGACAACACCCACGGAAATCCGTCAATTCTTGGGTCTAGCAGGCTACTATAGGAGATTCATTCAAAACTTCTCTAAGATCGCCAAACCACTTACCTCGCTTACACAAAAGGGCATACCATTCAAATGGACGGACAAACAAGAAGTCGCATTCCGAACCCTGAAACAAGCTCTCTGTAGTGCCCCGGTACTATCACTACCGGAGGGAACGGAAGATTTCGTGGTCTACTGTGACGCGTCAAATCAGGGCTTAGGTTGCGTTCTCATGCAGCGTGGAAGGGTGATAGCTTACGCATCCCGCCAACTAAAGACGCACGAAGTGAACTATACGACCCATGACCTAGAATTGGGAGCCGTGCTCTTTGCCCTAAAAAATTTGGAGGCATTACCTTTACGGTACAAAGTGCACCATCTTCACGGACCGCAAGAGTCTCCAGCACATCTTGAACCAGAAGGAGTTGAACATGAGGCAACAAAGATCGGTTGAATTACTAAACGATTATGAGTGTGAGATCAAGTACCACCCAGGCAAGGCCAACGTGGTAGCTGACGCATTAAGTCAGAAGGAGTACTCTAATCGTCGTACGAAAACTCTCTCAATAACCATTCAATCTCACCTAGCCACTCAAATTGCAGTAGCCCAGTCAGAGGCCATGAAGACGGAAAATAGAGCAAGCGAAGCATTGCGCGGAATGGAGAAGAACCTAGAGGCAAAGGAGAATGGAGTATACTATTTCATGAACCGTATTTGGGTCCCTAAACTTGGAGGATTTAGGGAGGTAGTTATGAAGGAAGCCCATAAGACGCGATACTCCATTCATCCCGGCTCAGACAAGATGTATTTGGATATTAAACAACACTATTGGTGGCCCAACATGAAGGCGGAAATTGCCACCTATGTTAGTAAGTGCCTTACGTGTGCCAAGGTAAAGGTGGAGTACCAGAAGCCCTCAGGATTATTACAGCAACCGGTAATCCTTGAGTGGAAATGGGAGGGGATTTCTATGGATTTCGTGACCAAGCTACCCAAGACGTCGGATGGACTAGACACCATATGGGTAATAGTCGACCGACTGACGAAATCTGCCCATTTCCTGCCAATAAAAGAATCCTACAAGATGGAGAGATTGACACGTTTATACATTCGAGAAATCGTGAGACTCCACGGAGTACCAGTGTCCATTATCTCGGATAGGGACAGTAGGTTCACTTCACGTTTTTGGCAATCTCTTCAGAAGGCACTGGGAACTCATCTCGACATGAGCACCGCTTATCATCCACAAAGGGATGGTCAAAGTGAACGAACCATTCAAATGCTCGAAGACATGCTCCGCGCATGTGTGATAGACTTTGGGAAGTCTTGGGATACCCACTTACCCTTAGTCGAATTCTCATATAACAACAGTTACCATTCGAGCATTAAGGTCGCTCCTTTCGAAGCACTATACGGGCGTAAGTGTAGATCACCGTTATGCTGGGCTGAGGTGGGTGATACCCAACTATTAAAAGCATGTACATCGGACAAGGCGCTAACGGGACCGGAGATCATTCGTGAAACCACGGAAAAGATCGTTCAAATCAGAGCTCGATTACGAGCATCACGCGACCGACAAAAGAGCTACGCCGATAAACGGCAAAAGCCCTTAGAATTTCAGGTCGGGGATCGAGTACTGTTGAAAGTCTCACCCTGGAAAGGAGTTATTCGTTTCGGAGAACGGGGAAAACTGTACCCACGATACATTGGACCTTTCGAGATCGTCGCCCGAATAGGTCCAGTGGCGTATAAACTGCAACTACTCGCAGAGTTAAACAGTGTACACCCCGTGTTCCATGTCTCTAATCTAAAGAAGTGTCTATCGGATGAAACACTCGTCACTCCCCTTGACGAGATCGAAATCAACGAGAATCTCCTGTTCGTTGAAGAACCGGTTGAAATCATGGACAGGGAGGTGAAGCGTACCAAGCAAAGTCGCATCCCGATCGTGAAAGTACGGTGGAACGCGAAGCATGGGCCAGAATTCACGTGGGAACGCGAAGACCAAATGAAGCAAAAGTACCCTCACCTATTCTAGCATTCTCAAATCTAGCTTTCAAACAGAATTTCGGGACGAAATTCCCTCTAACGGGGGGATGATGTCACAACTAGAAATTTTATGTCTTGTAATCACTACACTCAAGTAAAATGTAGAATCAAAAACTTAAGAGCATGTATGATGCTTACTCTATGACAACAAAAATTTCAATTCAATACACCATACAAGTACTACAAAGAGTCAACAAGCAATTGGAAACCCTAGAAGTTCTTGTTAGGTCCATTTTGGACTAGGACTTCCTTATTGGACTCAATGGACCAATAAGCTTCCAATTTGACTATCATGGGATTAGAAACTTTAAATGGGCTCTAATTGGACCCGCATTCATTTATTTCAACATTTTGGGCCATATTGGGCCTAGAATGAACTAAATTAAACATTATGAACCATAATTAACCTAAACTAGCCCAACAAAGTATAAAAATCACACTTATATTTTATAGGGCCAACAATCATCAAACCTAACTCTAATATGGGCTTAGGGGCATTAAAGCCCAATACTCTCCTTTTTCTTTCAAAATCTTGGCCCAAAGCCCAAATCCAAGGGTGAAGAGTTGACTATTGGAGTGCCACCTCACTTATACCTCACATGCCTCCATGCATGGACCAACATGTATCTAGAAGTGTCACTTCCACTCCCTCTCTCTTCTTCTCCTTGTTCTCGGCCGAGAGTATCACACACACACACACACACACTCATTCACCTAAACACTCTCAAGAACACACCACATATCTCTTCACTTTCCATTCAAAATTTCGAGATTCAAGAGCCTTGCAAGGAGGAACCTTCACAAAAATCATCATCTAGGTAAGTTGAAGCTTGGATCCACACTTTAGACTCCTTCTTATATCAAAAAATCTCTTCTTAACTCATATGAAATCATAATCTTGTATCTTAGAACTCCTTAAACTCGAGATCTTCCAAGGAAAGGTTGCTTAGGCCGAAAATCATCTCACTTTCTTCCATTTCTTCTCCAAAACCGAAACCACACCCAAAGGTGAACTTCATACCCCCTATTTTTCGGTTTTTATAAGTTTTGTGGGGGGGAATACAAGCAAATGTGTAGATCTATGAGTATATGTATGCTTTGTATGATTTCTATGTTTATTTACATGTCCTTATGTGATTATGGTGTTGAAACTAGTCAAAAAGTCCTCAAAATCGAGAATTGCATTAAGATGTATGAATCAAGTATAAAACATATTATTACACACAAATCATTTCTAGAAAAATAACCAAGTTGGTTAAGAGGAACTCCTTGGGCCAAAAACCTCATTTTTGGACTCAAAATGTTAAAAATATAAGGTTAAAAGGCCCAAAATGACAAAATACAAATTTTGATGGATGAAATGAGTCAAAACAGTTTCAATAATGTATTTTCCTGGAAATATTCTCTTTGAAGGATTAAATGTGAAATTTTTAAGCATAATGGGCCAAAAATGAATTTTCAGCCAATAAAGCCCAATATGCGAGATTTTCAAATTAGAGGGGCTGCAACTGCGATTTTCTGTAAAACAGGGGACTACCAGTGCTCCAAGTCCATTTCAAGGGTTAAAAATGCTTTTCATATTTAAAAGGGACCAAAGATGCAAAAAATTTCTATTTTGGGCCAAAAGTGTAAAAACTGTGAAAATAAGGGTTTCAGCCGAGAAAAATTTCATTTGATGGACTAAAACTGTTTTTCAAATAACTTTGAGCTAAAAAATAACTTTTCTACAAGTTTTGATACTAAAGAGTCAAGAAAAATGGTTTGAGGACTAAAATAGAAATATTTTTTATACAAAGGGTTAAAAGTGTAAATTATCCAAAAGAAAGGGGCTGCAAAAATGAAATATTCTAATGTTTTAAACAATAAATCCGACATGATGAAATACTAGCACCTCGACTATCAGCGAATTATAATACACCTTCAACACCAAAAATCGTTATCAAACGAATTGATTCGGTCTCGAATCAATAATGAATCCGAAATTACTAACACGACGAAACTTCAATACACACGCGGAAATTTCGGGAAGTCAATACACACGTGGGAATACACCAGACGTCGATACACCGTCTTTGGGCCCGAAAGTTTCAAATCGTGTTTGTTGGGCCTAGCTAGCCCAATGACATGATCTTTAGGCCCGAAGGAAACTCACTTACATGTAGTTGGGTCTTATATGACCTTATTTCGTGTAAAGGGACTTTTATAGGCTTTGTGCTGTTGGACCCCAAGGGCCCTCTGGTGCTGCTAGTAAAGTCGAGAATTCACCAAATGCGAGTCGGGCTAAGGGCCCTTCGCATTCACGATAGCCTTGAACGACTTATGTAAAATATCGGGGCTTCGCACCCTCTTTTCCTCCTCGGTTGTGGGGCTACAAGAAGTCCGGGTGTTTGGATTAAGTGAATAGTGCGAGCGACGCCTAAGGGATCGTTTGTATGGTTGTAAACTAGTCATTTTCATTAATGTGTGTTTATAACAATTCACAATCCATAATTAATCCAACGTCACCGGGATTCAACGAATACACCTGTCGTAACGAAATAACAAGATATAAATCATTTGATGCAAAGTATTAGGAAAACATCGGGTTTTCCTAGGGTTTTCAATTAATACACCTATGAGTTACAAACCGAGTTTTACAAATTGTACTTTTACATTTATAGAAACAAACAAGCATACTTACGGATCTTCACACTTTTATACTATGCTCTTTTCAGAAAATATCAGATTTTCTGGTGATTTTCAAAACAATACAAACCACTATATTTCAAACATTACTTATGAACTCACTAACATTTCATATGTTGACGTTTTTCAAAATACTTGTATTCTCAGGTAATAGGTAAATCGAAAAGGAAAAATGTACTCAGTAACGTCTTGCTGTTGTTTTAATTAGTATCGAACAATTTGATTTTGGGTATGTAATATTATGGATCAATGTACTGAATGTAAACGCTACCAGTTTTAATATTCCAATGCTTGGTAATGTATGATGTTATGTTTCATGTATATTCATTGTGATGGTATTCAATTGAGTCACAATAGCCCTCGGACATTTCCGCCGTTTGGTTCGGGGTGTGACAGGTTGGTATCAGAGCTCTGTTTATAGTGAACTAGCATATCTAACCATACATTGATATGCAACTATAAACCAAAAGAGGGACTAACATAACTCTGAACAAAACAAGTAAAATACAACAATAAAACACCTTGCTTGCATTAGGAACAAGGAACATAACGCCGAACCAAACAAGATAATGCTAGTATCTCGGTTAATTTAGGACTGTTCTTAGCAGTACCAAGGAGTGGATGTAGCCTGATCAACTACATCCTCTCCAAAGTATAACTAACACACGTTCTGATGAGATCGGGATAGCTAGGGAACCTAAAACTATACCCCTTTATCACCAAAAAGAGAACGCTTGCTTAGTCTGTACAATAGTTGTAGCATCCTAGGAATAATGTTAGCACATTTACATACTCACGCAGACAGCATGGCTGGTTTTCATCACCCTGGAGACCCTTATTTCCCTAATCAGGGGAATAACGGATGGTTAGAGGAAGAGCCTGAGGAGGACCCCGAAGAGGAATCTGACGGGGAACCGGAGGCTGGAGACGAAGGCGAGCCTGCCGAACCAGAAGAAGACGAAGGGAACTTCAAGGAGGAACCCGATGAGGGTGCCTGCTTACCGTGTGGGCCCCACTGGTCCTACCCCTCCCTGGGTATTGATCTTTGGAGATGGAGCAGACAGCAGAGACAGCGGCCCCCGTTCGGCATGTCGCGCGAGTTCTTTGACCTGAGGGACGGAGGACCGGCTGACCGAGCCCTACCGGTCATGGTGAGACGATTACGGAACACCGGCGATCTTGCTCAGGGCACTACTGATCAGGTACGCCAGCTGTGGACTAGGGTCGAGCGTGCGGAACAGGAGACACGTGACGTCCTTCGGGAGTTTCACATGAGGCAGGTAAGGTGGGAGTCTCGACTCCAGGACGCAGAACGACTGGTAGCTCGTCTTCAGGGAGCATCCACATCCTCGGCACCACCTCCGGACGCAGCTCGTCGCGATTAGGGATAGACTTATCTTAGTAGGTTATTAGGAACTATGCTATGTACCCCGACTCTATGTTTAAGTGACTGCACTACTCATAGAGCCGTTATGCTGTCGAACTAGTGTCACTCATGTATGCTCTTACGAGCAAATTTTTCATATATCAAATGCGGATAATATTAGTAAACTTTTACGTGCTTTGTCATGATATTACAAATTGTTATGTGTTGAGAATCTATGATTTCATGTTAAATGGTAGGAGTGTTTAAGTTTGTACCTTGCACCTAGTCAGTAGGGTCACAACCTCCCAGAAACCCCAAACACTCAACATCTTTCCGTTTCATGACAGAAAGATGCATCGCCGACCTACTCGCGGAAACCCTGGACCAACCCCACCCGAAGTTGACTCCACTGCATTCCAGGCGGCCGTGTCTGCTGCGGTCACCGCAGCTATGGCACAACTTCACCAAGGGATTAACGGAGGAGGCAACAGGCAAGGGGCCGGGAGTTCGAACAACGGGATGAATCAAGGACCCACCAAAACATGTACCTACAAGGACTTCACAAACGCCAAACCACGAACTTTTAACGGCACTGGAGGGGTGATCACTCTGAAGCGATGGATCGAGAAGGTGGAATCGGTATTCGAGATATGCGATTGTCCTGAGGGGATGAAAGTGAAGTTCGCAGCCTGCACTTTTGTCGATCAAGCGCTCACCTGGTGGAACGGACATGTGGAAGCCATCACACTCCCTGTAGCCAACTCCATGCCGTGGACGGAGATGAAAGAAATGTTGATGGCTGAATACTGCCCACGAGGTGAGATTCAGAAAATGGAGCAAGAGCTGTGGAACCTCACTGTGCAGAATGCGAATATCGATGCCTACATATCAAGATTTAGTGAACTATCTTTGTTGTGCCCGGGTATGATCACCTCGGAAGGAAAGAAGATTGAGCGATTCATCTGGGGACTAACATCACCAATCCAAGGAAATGTGATAGCAACTTGACAGTGCAAAAAGATTGGCGAAGAAGCTGTATGACCATAACAACAAGAAGGGTGAGAAGCCAGCGGAGGCTGAAGGAAAGAAGGAAGGTGATGGCAAGAAAGGGAAGAACAACAAGAGGAAGGGGCGTCAGGGCCCCGAGACCTCTAAAAAGCAGCAGACAGTGGCAGTTAATGCTGTCACCGCACCGGTTCCAGCCACACCACATGCTCCAGCCTCAACTGCTTCAAATGCTCCCAGACCTTATTCCGGTAATCTTCCCAAGTGCAACAAATGGAGAATGCAAGGAGTTCCAGTGCACCAGTTGTAACCGAAGGGGACACACGGCGAAGTATTGCAGGACCTACCCTCCCCAGAACCAACAACAGGGAAACAGCAACAACAACAACAACAACATCACTACCGCCGGCCACAATGCCGGGCCTAGCCACACCTGATATGGGTGTGGGAGGACCGGGCATTTCCGCCAAGACTGCCCTAACAACAACAATCCAGGAAACGGAGGACCAGGAAGGATGCTGACCATGGGTCAGGGAGAGGCGATTCAGGACCCCGCTGTTATTACCGGTACGTTTCCCCTAAATCACACTTATGCATGCATCCTATATCACACCGGAGCGGAGCAAAGTTTCGTAAGCAATAAGTTTAAACGTTTATTAAAACAACAGCCCCAGAAGCTAAATGAAACCTTTACGGTAGAAATGGCCAATGGGAAAACCGAATCCACCGGGGAAATCTACATCGGATGTACCCTAACCCTAAATCAACACGTCTTTCGAATAGACTTAATGTCGGTATCAATTAGGAGTTTCGATGTGATTATTGGCATGGACTGGTTAAGCCCCCACCATGCTGAAATTATGTGTCACGAGAAGGTCGTTCGCCTACCCCTTCCTAATCACGAAACCCTAGTAATTTACGGAGACAAACCTAGCATGAACCTTCACCTCATCTCGTGCATCAAGGCACAAAAACATCTACGAAAGAACAATTTGGCATTCTTGGCTCACATAGTGGATAAAATCAAGGAAGAGGTTAACGTTCAAGACATTCCCATAGCATGTGAGTTCCCAGACGTGTTTCCTGAAGATCTTCCAGGAGTACCCCCAGAGAGACAAGTGGAGTTCCAAATTGACCTCGTTCCAGGGGCAATTCCTCTCGCTAAATCACCCTATCGGCTAGCTCCTGCTGAAATGCAGGAATTGTCCAGCCAACTTAGTGAACTCTTGGACAAGGGATTCATCCACCTTCGTTACTCGCCATGGGGAGCTCCAGTCCGCTTTGTCAAAAAGAAGGACGGATCTTTTAGAATGTGCATCGATTACAGAGAGTTAAATAAACTCACTGTTAAAAAACGCTACCCACTCCCACGAATCGATGATCTATTTGACCAGCTCCAAGGAGCTAGTTATTTTTCCAAGATAGATCTACGGTCCGGATACCACCAACTCAAAGTCCGGGAAGAGGATATTCCAAAAACCGCTTTCCGAACTCGCTACGGACATTATGAATTTTTCATAATGCCCTTCGGTCTAACAAATGCCCCTGCCGCATTTATGGATCTGATGAACCGGATCTGTCGACCATTCCTCGACAACTTTGTCATCGTCTTCATTGATGATATTCTCGTCTATTCCCGAAGCGAAGAAGAGCATGGCCAACATCTCCGACAAATCCTAGAAACTCTGCGATCGGAAAAGCTATACGCAAAACTCTCCAAGTGTGAGTTCTGGCTCCGGAGTGTGAACTTCCTAGGTCATGTAGTTAGCCAAGATGGAATTCATGTGGATCCCTCTAAGGTCAAAGCTGTTGAAGGATGGGCAATCCCGACAACACCCACGGAAATCCGTCAATTCTTGGGTCTAGCAGGCTACTATAGGAGATTCATTCAAAACTTCTCTAAGATCGCCAAACCACTTACCTCGCTTACACAAAAGGGCATACCATTCAAATGGACGGACAAACAAGAAGTCGCATTCCGAACCCTGAAACAAGCTCTCTGTAGTGCCCCGGTACTATCACTACCGGAGGGAACGGAAGATTTCGTGGTCTACTGTGACGCGTCAAATCAGGGCTTAGGTTGCGTTCTCATGCAACGTGGAAGGGTGATAGCTTACGCATCCCGCCAACTAAAGACGCACGAAGTGAACTATACGACCCATGACCTAGAATTGGGAGCCGTGGTCTTTGCCTTAAAAAATTTGGAGGCATCACCTTTACGGTACAAAGTGCACCATCTTCACGGACCACAAGAGTCTCCAGCACATCTTGAACCAGAAGGAGTTGAACATGAGGCAACAAAGATCGGTTGAATTACTAAACGATTATGAGTGTGAGATCAAGTACCACCCAGGCAAGGCCAACGTGGTAGCTGACGCATTAAGTCACAAGGAGTACTCTAATCGTCGTACGAAAACTCTCTCAATAACCATTCAATCTCACCTAGCCACTCAAATTGCAGTAGCCCAGTCAGAGGCCATGAAGATGGAAAATAGAGCAAGCGAAGCATTGCGCGGAATGGAGAAGAACCTAGAGGCAAAGGAGAATGGAGTATACTATTTCATGAACCGTATTTGGGTCCCTAAACTCGGAGGATTTAGGGAGGTAGTTATGAAGGAAGCCCATAAGACGCGATACTCCATTCATCCCGGCTCAGACAAGATGTATTTGGATATTAAACAACACTATTGCTGGCCCAACATGAAGGCGGAAATTGCCACCTATGTTAGTAAGTGCCTTACGTGTGCCAAGGTAAAGGTGGAGTACCAGAAGCCCTCAGGATTATTACAGCAACCGGTAATCCCTGAGTGGAAATGGGAGGGGATTTCTATGGATTTCGTGACCAAGCTACCCAAGACGTCGGATGGACTAGACACCATATGGGTAATAGTCGACCGACTGACGAAATCTGCCCATTTCCTGCCAATAAAAGAATCCTACAAGATGGAGAGATTGACACGTTTATACATTCGAGAAATCGTGAGACTCCACGGAGTACCAGTGTCCATTATCTCGGATAGACTTTGGGAAGTCTTGGGATACCCACTTACCCTTAGTCGAATTCTCATATAACAACAGTTACCATTCGAGCATTAAGGTCGCTCCTTTCGAAGCACTATACGGGCGTAAGTGTAGATCACCGTTATGCTTGGCTGAGGTGGGTAATACCCAACTAGCAAAAGCACGTACATCGGACAAGGCGCTAATGGGACCGGAGATCATTTGTGAAACCACGGAAAAGATCGTTCAAATCAGAGCTCGATTACGAGCATCGCGCGACCGAAAAAAGAGCTACGCCGATAAACAGCGAAAGCCCTTAGAATTTTAGGTCGGGGATCGAGTATTGTTGAAAGTCTCACCCTGGAAAGGAGTTATTCGTTTCGGAAAACGGGGAAAACTGAACCCACGATACATTGGACCTTTCAAGATCTTCGCCCGAATAGGTCCAGTGGCGTATAAACTGCAACTACCCGCAGAGTTCAACAGTGTACACCCCGTGTTCCATGTCTCTAATCTAAAGAAGTGTCTATCTTGACGAGATCGAAATCAACGAGAATCTCCTGTTCGTTGAAGAACCGGTTGAAATCATGGACAGGGAGGTGAAGTGTACCAAGCAAAGTCGCATCCCGATCGTGAAAGTACGGTGGAACGCGAAGCGTGGGCCAGAATTCACGTGGGAACGCGAAGACCAAATGAAGCAAAAGTATCCTCACCTATTCTAGCATTCTCAAATCTAGATTTCAAACAGAATTTCGGGACGAAATTCCCTCTAACGGGGGATGATGTCACAACTAGAAATTTTGTGTCTTGTAATCACTACACTCAAGTAAAATGTAGAATCAAAAACTTAAGAGCATGTATGATGCTTACTCTATGACAACAAAAATTTCAATCCAATACACCATACAAGTACTACAAATAGTCAACAAGCAATTGGAAACCCTAGAAGTTCTTGTTAGGTCCATTTTGGACTAGGACTTCCTTATTGGACTCAATGGACCAATAAGCTTCCAATTTGACTATCATGGGATTAGAACCTTTAAATGGGCTAAAATTGGACCCACATTCATTTATTTCAACATTTTGGGCCATATTGGGCCTAGAATGAAATAAATTAAATATTATGAACCATAATTAACCTAAACTAGCCCAACAAAGTATAAAAATCACACTTATATTTTATAGTTCTGCCGTCCACCCACTCAGACTAGCATTCTCCAAACTCAGGGATCCCACACGACCATTCAGGTGGCTTACCTCTTCCTCTAGCGTTTCCACTTGATTTGCCAAGATTGCCTTCTCGAGCAGCACCATCTCCTGCTTGGCCTCCCAGCTGCACTTTTCAGCTTCTAACATTGCCACCTGGGCTATCAGCTCTTTGCATTCAACGCTCCTCCTGTCAAAGTCAAACTGCAGGGTCTCCATATTAGATATACGTTTAGTGGCCGCGACTAAGTAATTGGGCGTCGGTGTAGCGCAAGTCGTCATCCATGTGCTCGTCTAACATGACAGTTAGGACCTCAGTGGTAGCAGGAGGAAAAGCATGCCGACACCACTTGAGAGCGTTGTCGTGATCGGAGACAAGGTATTGGGCAGTTAGCCTCCAAGCTGGCTTATAGACATCCGGATAAGAACCTACAAGAAGGAGGATGGTTACAATTGAGGCGAAACCTTGGGGAGGCGAAGATCCATTCTTCGCCTCTGCTCCCCCAATCATGGGAACAAGGCTGGTTTTCTCGGTACTTCCTTCTCCCATATGACAGGGTCGTTCAGTTTCCCTGGTTTGTGCCCCCTTCAGTAGTTTCGGAGGACTTTCATCGGGGGCACGGTTGAAATCCTTGGTACCCCCAATAAGAAACTCAGATTACATTTCTTACGAAGAGGGGGCCTGGTGTTGGTTGTCTCGGTTTGACCACTGGAAGAGGCTTCTAAGAAAGCAAAACGCTTCTTGACCTGGAAAAGACTCCTCAGGGACCTGGAAGGTGTAGGATCCTTCTAAGAAACACCAGTGACAACAATGTACTGCAGGTCTGGATCCTCTCCGGCACTGGTAACGTTGTCAGAACCGACAGTCGCCTTGATTCCTTGGCCAGAAATAGGGGGTAGAAGAGCCTCCATAAGATCGACATCACGACACTGAAGCTCTCTGTCGAATAGACCCTAAAGAGATTTCACTAAAGAAACAACCACCTCCACACCTGGCAACAAAACAAAAAAAACGATAGTTAACCAAAACTTTGAATAGACCCTAAAGAGATTTCACTAAACGGAAAGCATAACAGAGACGTTACTGCACCAGAACCTTTGCCAAGACCCGGTCTCGGCCTGAGTGTGCAAGCACCAGGGTGACAGTTCACTTTCCCTCACGAGGTAAGAATATTCTCCGTGATCCTCTCATTCATGCAGGACCAATCAGGACGTGACAAAAAGCTTAGGTGACGCCCAGAACTGACGTCACTAGGTAGTTAGTTAAGGTGGGTGTAATCCTCCCAGTCAGAGGAGGCCACGTCTCATACTCATTGGACGAGGTCCCCACGATCCGTTAGAAATAGGTATAAAAGGATATTTTCTGCCTCAAGGAAGGGATCCATCTTCTCTCTAAAAAATATTACCCTAAAGTTCTCTCTCTCAGGAAACTATCTTGGTTGTCGGAGTGACATCCCGGGAGAACACCCAGACGTCCTTTAACGATTCTTCTGTGTTGTGTTCTCAGGAAAGTCTCCAGGACAGATTCATCATCCAGCATCCTAACCCATGTGGAACATGTCATAACAGAAATGTATCAAGCTCTTTTTTCAGTTATGGAGCACCAGATGGGTACTTAAAAGCAAAGATTAAATTCCTAAAAACTGAAATCAAAAGTGGTGGGATTCAGATTTTTCCTACGGAGACTATGGAACTTCAAAGGTTGAAACAGAGAATGCATGATCTTGATTTGGTTGTAGAGTTTCGAGACTCTAGTGAGATGGAGGTCCAGGAAATCAGGTCTGGGTTCCAAAAGATTTCAAATATAGAGAGGATGATGGTTCTTGATCTCAAGCAAAAAGCTAGACTAGATTGGAAGATTGATGGTGATGAAAATATGCACTTCTTTCATGGGTACGTCAACAATAAAAGAAATTCAAGTATCATTCATGGTCTCGTAATTGAAAGAACATGGAACACGGAGGTGAACATAATTAAACAAGATACATAGCATTATTTGCTAAAAGTTCTAGGAGAAGTGGCCAAAATGGCCAAAACTTATAAGCCTTAAGTTTTGGTCCTTCAACCTACAGAATAAAACTAGTCTTGAGGTGCCATTCTCTATTGATGAAATTTAAAGTGTCGTATGGAGCATGTAGGAATGAAAAGTCTCAGCTCAGGGGTTAGATGGATTTATTTTTAAATTCAAAAAGAAACATTGGGAATTAATACAAGAAGATACTTTGCATTTGTTAAACACATGGAGAGACATGTGAGATTAAATACGGACTGTAATTCATCCTTTATCACACTGATGCCAAAAATTATAAATGTATTCACACTTGGATTTTTTGGCTGATTAGTCTTATCGGGTGTCTTTACAAGATAATCATGAACACCCTTGTTATCCACTTAAAGAGTGTCATTGGCTACAATGTAGATGAGGTAAAATTGATGTTTGTAGAAGGAATAAGCATATTAGATGGTCTACTAATCATTAGCAAACTATGCTCATGGGAAAAATAGTACAAAAAGTAAATTCTTTTATTTAAAGTGGTCTTTGATAAGGCATCTGATAGAATAAATTGGGAATAACTCGACTCCAAACTAGATCAAATGGGATATGGAAGGAAATGGAGAATATGGATTAGGGTGCTTACAATCGGGTAGAGCCTTCGTGCTTTTGAATGGGTCCCCCACGGATGAGTTCGCAATGGAAAAAGGGATAGACAATGTGACCCTTCATCATTGTTCTTGTTTATAAATTCAATGTACATGTTGAACGTATCCATGAAGATGACATGCGACATAGGCTTATTCAAAGGCATGAAAATTCATAATATAGACGTAACTATCTCTCACCTTTTTTACATGGATGATGCACTATTCATCGGTGAGTGGAACAAGAGCAATATCAAAAACCTTTCCCAAGTTATTAGGTGCTTCCATGTGTTTATGGAACTCAAACTCAATTTCCACAAATCTCGAATGTTTGGTATTGGGGTGAGCTTGTAGGAGGTGTCGAGATAGGCATCACCTTTTGGTTATGATTCATCATCGCTTCTATTCACCTATATTGGTGTGCCGGTTTGAGCAAACATGAACTTAAAGAACTATTGGAAACCAGTGGTGGATAGGTTCCATGCAAACTCTCATCATGGAAATCTAAAACATTTTCATTTAGGGGAAGATTGACATCAATAAAGGTTGTTATTTGGAAATCTTCCGACCTTCTTTTTTAGATCTTTGTTGTCCTAGTAAGGGTAATTAACACGCTAGAGAGCATCCAGATACGGTTCTTGTAGAGATGCTATGAGGAGAAAAAGAAAGTATAATGGGTGACATAGGAGAAAGTGATTCCTACAAAGGATATGGGCGAGATGCGTATAGGCTCACTGAGGGCCTTAAACGTCTGCTTATTTGTTTAATGATGGTGGCGACTTAGGGTAGCATCTTCATCGATTTAGGCTTAGGCCATTAAAGAAATCCATAATCTCCCAATTAGAACCTCCAACTATATCTCTAAAAGGTAATCATTGGAGTTTGGAACAATGTCGGAAGTGTTAAACAATCTTCAAGGTATAAGAGTAGAAATTGGAGATGTACTAGTGAAATAAGTAGGAAGAGGAAATGATACAATGTTCTTGCTTGATCAGTGGTTAGTAATAAGCCCCTTAAAACTCGCATTTTCGGAGATCTATCGAATGGAAAAGTAAAAACGATTCAAAGTGATGGATACAATACAAATTGGAGGCCCATTGTGGGATTGGTTACCACCACCATGTATTGACGAGCAGGAACTTGAGTTATAGAGGATTTCTTCGCTACTTGTACCTTTCAGCCAATCATGATATATGATCATTAGAACTATGCTTTAACCTCTAATGGGATATTTCGTATGGAGGCTGTAAGGAAGATGATCGATAAGCCTCAAAACCCATTCACTAGTAGGAAAATTGACTCGTTATGTAAGGTTCCTATCAAGGTAATTTTTTTTTTTATTTGGAGAGCAAATCAGGGTCGAATTCCAACCTCATTTGAACTAGCAAAATTGTGAATATTAAATGGAGATCCGACATGCATCTATTGCTTAACTAAAGAGGAGACGACTGAGCACATTCTCATAAATTGCTTATTCGCCAAAACGGCATACGAGTGGATCTTTAATGGTGCGATATATCCACACCCGAGTTTACATCGATATTGGAGATTATGAATTTCTTGGCTATACGGGGAAAATGCAAGAAATGGAGGAATAACTTCATTAACATACGCTATGGAAAGATATGGTGGATTTGGAAGGCAAGGTGTGATAGAATGTTTAAGCACCCTTGTGTTCCTCCGAAACGACAAAGGTGACAGACAACATTAAATCCCAGGTTTTTACGTACGTAAAAAATAGAAAGAGAAATTTTAATTATAACTGAGTTCAATGGGCTATTAACCCTTTCATTTGATATAAAAATTGTTTGACTCTTTTCTTTCTCCTCTTCTAGTTGCTAGAAGGGTGGAGGGATCTTATTTTATTATTATTTGCAGGTTAAAAAAACCTATCATCTATCAACAAACATTAAATATGTTAATTAAAATGATTTTTTAAAATTTTAGTTATAAGAGCTAATTTATTTTACAAGAAATTTCAAGTTAAAGTTTGTAACAGAAATTCTGAATATTACATATATATAAAGTCAATATTTATATATAATAATGAAATTACAAATCACTATAAAAATAGAAACATATTTCAAACCATATTTTATTTTACCTTTCATTATGAAAGGTTTTCATCTTAAATCATCATCAAAGCCCAACACTCGGTTCATCATATGCATGTTCAATGTCCCAAACCAATCTTCTTTAACGCTAACTTCACAATTAAAGATCAAAAAATCTAAATTCTAAACTCAGACGGGACTGTAATTTTAACGTTTTCTCTTATTGTGTCCTAGACCTTATCAAATAGACAAATACTATAAAAAATAAAAATAAACACGCACCCACCGCACCGCATTAGGCCAAATTATTTCATTTTGTTGGAATTACACAAATCAACATGAGAACATCTATTTTTATTTGTAAGTAATAAACTATTGTATTTCTTCAATGATTACATACAAGTACTATTTTAATATAAAAATTGGACTACCCAACTCTAAAACAAAAAAAGAATGTTATCAAAAGATCCACATTATGCCCGCATCTTAATAAACTTTTATTATTATTATTATTATTATTATTATTATTATTATTATTATTATTTTGCTTTTTGGAAATAAAAACATAAAACATTGCGTCATCTATTTTGTATACGATGGCATGGTTTCTAGAAAATAGATTGTGGCATAAAAAACAATTTGTATATGATGACCTGGTTTCAAGAAATACTTGGCTAACATTTATGTCGGACGAGATAATTAACGAGTAATAAGAGGGGCTATCTTGTATACGATGGCATCGTTTCTAGAAAATAGATTGTGGCATAAAAAATAATCTCTAAATATTATTAAGAGAAACTTTAATTCACCAATAAAAAAATTAGGGCCTTTGATTGTGTTTTAATCTTATGTTTTTCACCCTTAGATCAAATTGCTGACATCATCTTTCCAAAATAAAATTTAAACACAATTAAATTTAATTATAAAATCTGTAATAATTATAGAATCTTTAAATTCAGTAATTATTTTATCAATTGAAACATATCATTCTATTTATATATATTATATCAGTTTCTCTTATTAATATTGTTCCAAATTTAACTCCTTTATTTATAGCTTTTGATTTCTAAATTCAAACCCGTTTATATTTTATTATTTATTTATTATTTTTTGAAACTCATTAAACAAACATATCAATAATTAAGTTATTAAACTATAAATCTAATCTAATCTCATTAAACAGCAAAATATTTAAGAGTCAAAATTAAAGTCAATATTATTTATAATTTATATCCCAGTATATCCCATATAAAATGAATCAATTTGAGTAATTGTTTGAATTCTAAAACTGATTAAATAAGAAAGCCAATTAATTTGAAGTTTTGAATTAATATAGTTGATATCTTTCTTTTTTTTCCAGATGAATAGCCGAAAATCTCCAAAATGATATCTTAAGATCCTAACTTTTTTAGAAAATAATGATTTCCTTATTCAAAAACACCCTATATATACGATTACAATGAATTGGTTTTTCTTACGATTTTGAATTGACTCCTATGATTTACAGTGTTCTTGAGCAATCTTCTTTTCCAATTCTTTTTTTCAAGCTCTTACCTTACTTTGTTCTCCTTATTATTCTTCAATTTCTTACATTTACTATTTTCTTATTATTTGTTATTATTGTGTTCTTGTTGAGAGGCCACGAAAAAATATTAATCAATCTACTTCAAGCATATTAGTTTCATTAATTTAGTTACAGAAATAAAATTATACCCTTTATATCGACTTTTTAATGTGTTGACCTGTTTTTGTCAAGCGAAAGTCATAAAAGTCGTTTTAATGAACGATGACAAAGCTAGTGGAACGGACCAAAAGCAGGATAAATAAATTTTTTATTGTTACACTTTAATTTGCATGAACAAAGACGTATCTGTTGTTCCAAGGTTTTCAATAACTCTTTTATACATATTATTATAATCTTCGATTAAATTTTCTAATTTTATATTATTGAATTTGTTTATATTAATGATTTTAGTTTCAAAATCACCATTATAGTACAAGACTTTACTGGCGTGGTGTCACTTACGTTATTTGATCGTGATGTAAAGAAACTTCTAAAAAAAACACACAAGAGTTGCTTCAAAAGTTTAATGATGTTATCAATATTAATTTTATTTACATAAAACTAATTTTTACTTTTTGTCTGTCTATTTTTGTAACCGTTAACTTTTTCATTTTTAGGAGGGTAATATGAAGATTTATCCGTCTGCTTTGAAATTACTTTTGGATAAAAAGTTGGCGTTCAAAATTCAAACTTCTCATTATAATTTGAATAACAATGTTGATGGTTATGCAATCTCAAACTTCAATGTTGATAATAAAATCATTGTTGCCTTGGAAAAAAAATAAACATCGAACATGTAACATTCTTTTATGAAACATACTACAAAAACTACACTTATTAGATTCATTTTTTATATTTTAGTTGATCAAATAACATATTTATATATACTACAAATATAGGCACCGTAATCCGATTCGTTTAACGTTTTATCGGCGAAATTCGGATGTCAAGACACATTAAATTTAAAGGTTTTAAATATAATATAACTAAATCTAATAGTTTAAATACTTTAAATATTATTAACTTTTAGATTGACATATGAATTTATTTTCTATATTTAGGATGCAGTTTTGTATACTGGTGATAACGTCACACCCGCTTCGAATATTGATAAAAGTATTGCAACAAGTCCACTAACTTATTAGACATCCTTTAAAAAAGTTTCTAGACATGAAACATTAAAACACAACTTGGAAGATGTTTACGATGTTGATAATCTGGAAATAATGTCCTCAACCAAACAATCATTAACATCAATGACATATCGTACTTTTAGAGAAGACAAGTCAAAACTGTTAATTCCAAAGAAAGAAAAACAATATATGATTTTCATGATTTTATATAAGTAGTTGGGTGATTTGAGTATGGTTGATTTCATATTATGTTTACATACTATTTGGTTTTTGGGTTTGGTTTTTGATTATTTTGTTTCATACTATTCGGTTTTTGGGTTAGAATTTTGATCATTTAAATACATTTTGGGTTTTATGAAATGTTCATCTATTTGCCTTTTGGGTTTCAACTCATATGAATTTAGAATTTTAATCATTTTTTACTCTATTATTTCGTTTGAATGTGTATTTATCAGCATTGTTACAATGTTATTCATTACAACTTCAATATAAATATTAGCAAACTACAACTTTTTATGAAATTATAAACTTTATAAACCTTTTAACCGTTCTAAAACAATTATTTATAGTTCCTTGTGAATTTATTGATAAATTTATCAGTAAAAATTTACCATTGAAATATTATTACTTTTTAGATATTAATGATATCCATAATTTTACAAATTTAAATAATAAATCTCATTACAATGATGCTAAAGAGAGGCGAAGACTAATATTTTTACATTTTTTTTTGGAAAGGGAACTTCCCTAACGAGGGTTTCTGACCCAGCTTTCGCGCACCGACTAATCCCCCGTTGCGAACATGAGGCTATGCCTCATGCCCTTGAGACACTGCAGACGAATCTCCATGGCCACAAAGGCGAGTAGTGTCAGGATTTGAACATAGGTCAATAGGTTATCCACCATATCTTCCACATGTCTTACTAAATCACCACAACCCAAGTTTAAGACATTTACATTTACAAAATAGAAGATTGAATTCTATGTCTAAAAGAGAAACTTTATTTCATCATCTAAAACAATAAATATTTTTGATTGTGTTTCACTTATACCTTTTCCATCCTTAGATCAAATTGTTTATGTCATCTTGACTAATGTTTGGTCAAACACGTTGTCCATCAATGTTTCCGCTCAAACCTTCACCAATTTTTGTTATCCCTAAAATAAAATTCAAATCCTCCACAAATTTAAAGTTATAACTTATGCACCGACCATCCTATATGTTTGCAAATCAACATGATATATCTTCTTAATTATTCTATTTCTTTCTCATTGTACATCGATGGTACCAAAATTCATCAAGGTTAAATATAATCACCTTGTATTTAATTCTTATTAATATAGTAAATACTTTCCATTTTGAAGATAATAATCAGTCTCATACATGTTAAATTACAATTTCTCAATTTCCAACTATCTAACTTAATAACTTTATGTATTTATTCTTAACCTTACATTTTTCTATAACATTATTGATTAGATTTACTATAATTAAGTTTAAATTGCATAGATTTTTACTTGAAAGTGATGAGCATTAGTTGATGTTTTTGTTGAAGCTTGAGGATGATGCAAAACTCAAAATCTATTAGTGGTAATATCCTACATACTTAATAATTGATTATTTCGACAAAAATACTTTCCATTAACTTTAATAACAAAATTTTCGAATTAAGCATATTTTTATGATTATAAATTTGTTTTCTCTACTCACTTGTACTTATCATTCTTAAGATGATAAAGGATTAACCATGTCTATATTGAAAAGTGTCAAAAAGATCTTATTGTTTATACCTTTTTGACATGATGTATTTGATTTGTTTCTTCAAGAAACTAAGTTTTCTATTAATTTTGATAACAAATTTGTTGAATTAAGCATACTTTTATGATTATAAATTTGTCTATTTTCTATTGTTAAATCAAGTGTAAATGAATTTGAGCAATCGTTAAATTTCATATTCTATAATGTAACTTATGCATTAATTAATAAAATAATAGTACATATCCAAGTGGTGGGGTACCTCCAAGACAATAAGCAAATATGTAAATTATATGCAACTTTCACAATATTGTAATTTTTTTACTAGATTTAAATGAACAATTACTTCTTTCACTTGATTTAGATTCTTGATTACTCATATAAGGTTGTAATAAAATAAAATTCTGATAAATTGAAAAAATTGTTCAGCAAAACTTTAAAATATTGAAATTTGTTGGAAATTTGGTTATATGCCAAGTTAGGCTTCTTTTTGTGTTGTCGTGTTTGTTGATTTGGCTATGTATGGTTCATTTTAAGTTTCATTTCTCTACAATAATGTTAATGTTCACATCCAAGTGGAAACAATTACAACTGGTAAGCATTCTAAATGATTTTTTCACTTAAATTAATCAAAACTATTATTTTAAGTGGTGCGTTCTCATGGATGCCACATCGGTTGTCACTATATAGACCTTTTAGCGGTCTATAGAAGAATCCTAGCAGCTTTGAAGAATTTTGTTGCGTTTTCGATGAAGTATCACTCTATTAACATTCTTTTCTATAGTTCCTTCTCTTATTTTCGATATAGATGCATGTCACAACAATAAGGCAGAAAGAGGTGTTAGTGACCATTAAAGATGAAAAGGTAATATATAAATTAAGAATAATATATCAAGTGTAAATTTTAGATTTATGATATTTATTTCAATAAAAAATATGTTGCTTGATTGTTAGGTTACATATCTGGGTTTTATATATATATATATATATATATATATATATATATATATATATATACACACACACACACACACATATATATATATATATATATATATCAGTGTTGTAAAAATCCCGACTAGGTCCCGATTAATCTCCGATTAATCCCTAGGCGCTACTCGACCGATTAGAGGACGCCTAGCGATTAATCCCTGCATACACAATGAGTGAAACAGTAAAACTCGATGAAATTTTAACACTTTGAAGAAGTTATATCTCAATAGAAACTCTTTAAGGTATGATTAGTCTTTTATTAATCATAATAACCAATTTTATATGATATTAGTGGTATTTATGAACTTTTATATGATATTAGTCATATTTAGTTTTTTAAAATTCAACAAATTAGCAATTAAAGGTCCCCGATTAATCTCCGCCTAACCGATTAATCCCTTAACCCCAGTCCACCGACTAGCTAACGTCAAACGATTTTTACAACCTTGATATATATATATATATATATATATATATATATATATATATATATATATATATAACCCAGATATGTAACCTAACAATCAAGCATCACACACACACACACACATATATATATATATATATATATATGTAATTTGATTTTGACAAGTTTGATCTAAATTTGATAATTGAAGCAGGTAGGAAAGATATGTGCTACCGATTTTGAATTTGTATTGCCCTCTAGAAACCAACCGTAGCCTCGCAGACCATTCACTCATATCTCAGTAGGCCTTAACATTTCCCAAAATTCAGCTACAAGAAGTTATGGATGCACTTCTTGAATCAATCCTCTAAATCGAATTTCATTTGTTAGTTGGATGTAGTGATCAAAATGCAAGATTTGTGAAAGTTCATTATTATTTATTAGTGTTAACCTTTAGCAAATTATGAAACTAATATTATATTTTTGTTCATAACATGTTTCTTTTTATAATAATTTATTTGATCGGAAGATATGTATATATGATTGGGTGTAGCCTGAAAAATCATATTTTAATTTTTATAAGGAAAAACTACTTTGAAATCAACCAAATTATAATGTCTGAATTTGATGTTTATGGTTATGGCAATTCACTTTATTTGTAATGTTTATCGAATTTCTTTGCAAAATTTAATGTTGCTGGTACATGTAACAACTTATTGTTGCTTTTGGTTTTACAGATTCAATATGAAAAGAGCCATATGAGCCTTCATGGGGGTTGATACACCGAACAAAGTCAATTCATAAAGCTACTACACAACATGTTTTAATCATGTAATTACATTATGTTGTGATAAAACAAATATCACATAGATCATTTATGTTAAAATTTACTATATTAAAAAACCAAATTGCTCTAATATAAATATTAAATATTTTTATCTAATAATTTTGGTTCAAAAACTCTAAATATGAATCTGGTTAACATTTTTTTATTAAAATTCAACTTAAGACAAAACCACCTATTAATGTGATATGTATTTAATTTATATTCCCCGCGTTTAACGCGGGTCATAATCTAGTTTGTATATGTGACAACCCAAAATTTCTATTCTGTACAAACAGTATCAAATCAATAGAAGTTAGAACAGTTGCTATAAATTTTCAGACTTTTGGTATAAGTTTGAGTATTTCAGGATTTACACTTAAAAGAGATATCAGGAGAGAGGATGCACCAGGGTTTCGTGCAGACTCTGTTATTCCAAAGCTTCATGATATTAGAGTTTAATGACTGAATACAATATTTTATGCCAAAAACCCCAAGAGTATATATATGATTCTGAGCCATAATTATTCATTTGTTACATTTCCAACTAGAGAAAAGCCAAATTCTCTCTCACGGATCTTCGGACTTTTGTCCCAAAACATGAGTACTTCTATCTAGTTGTATTGTATAGCTTATTATGTGCTTAATAACCTAGAAATCATATCAAAACATCAAGATTTAAGAGTTTACGGCCCAAGAAGTTCTTGGACCGTAAACCCTTCTTTAAGGGGCAAATGAGTGCCTAGTCCTTTCCTTGTGCAATGAAACTATGTTAGGCTTGTATCTTAGTGTGTGTAGGACTAGAAAACACCCAAGAACAACAAGAGTAAGGTGTTCACGGCCTAAGAACTCCAAACTCAAGGGCCAAAAGGTGCTTTAAACCCTCCAAAAGCCTTGGACACTAGCCTAGATTCACTCCTAGTTAATTTAGGGACTTGGAATCACCAAAAACCCATCCCCATGATAGATTACGGCCGTAATCTCTAAGGGAATTGGTCCCAGGGCTGTGAACTCCTCTAAGGAGTTGAAAGGTGCCCTAATCTCTTCCACGGACTAAACCACCAAGTAGGAATGCTTCTAGGGAACATTTAGAACTTCAAAACACCAAATAACCTAAGGCTTAGGAGCTTACGGCCGTAAACTCAAGGGTTTACGACCGTAAACTCCTTGTGTGATGATTCTTGGAGAGTAAACTCAAGAATGGGGTCCTTTGGAACCCTAAACTCACTAGCTGTGTCCTACAACAACTTAGATGCAATCCTTAGGGCTAATAACACTTATTATAAGTGTTTAACATGTTCTGGGAGGTCTAAACATTTTCAGTTAGTGGTTTAAAGCTAATTGGGTACATATACGTGTGATTATTATGTTAACTAGGATCATAGAGTGTGTTCAAGACTTCACTTGACACCTAGCAATCCTACATCTTCAGTACATCCGTACCACTCACTACAGGTGAGTTCATACCCCTTAATCAATGGTTTAAATGCTTTTATGGGGGGGATACAATTCAAATACTTATAGTTATTACATCAATCACATGTGATTAATAACTACAAAACCAGTCATTTTCTTACTGTTTAAAATGTTTATCAAACTGTTTTACAAATTCTTATACTTATCAAATACATTTACCTAAGCTCTGTTATACTTATTATCAATTGAATGTCTATGTATGTATAGTTATATAAGCAATGTTTAAAAAGCTTAGGAAGGCTTGCCCGCCTTATTTCCTTTTCGCCGTTGAGATGTGGTCTGGTGGGGTATCGGGTATCCGTCCGAAGGTCATTTAAATATTAGTTATATATCATGTGTACAGATATAGTCATAAAGGTTCTTCAAGTTCATTCAATACCCTTGGGTAGAAAGGGTATACTTCCATGTCCATACGTACCAGTTACATCACTAGTAAGTTACCATAGGGGTATCACAGGAGGATACAATTACTATTACTAGAACAATGAAACATACAATGAGTCAGTTCATTCATGAGTCAGTACGAGTAATACATACAGTACATTACTATACATGCTAGATAGAGAGAACATACATTACAGGTAGCATACATAGAACATTTCAGTACATACATGCTAGACAGAGAAAGAGTACACCTTTCAGTTAGCACATTCATTACATGTACATTTATGCAGTTATGTGAACCATTAAGCAGGGCATGGCACTTCCTGCCATGAACATTTTTGTATCCCGAATCTCCTTAATTGGGGAGCGTATGAGTTTGCGTGTAGATCTATACTGGATTGACTATCCTACACCTTGCTGCTCACTACAATGGGACTTGCAAGTCTAGGGGTGCCAAATGTCATTTCTTACGGCGTCTTACATCGTCGTTTTACTAGAGTCGGTAGCAGGATACAGGTCGATCACATGTTACATTGAATACCTTTTGTTTTAAGGTAGTTAGTACAGCGGTAGTCACTTATTACAAATACTACAGTACTTTGATATTATCCCATTACATTCACTTCGTGAATATTCACACGATGCATGGAAATGTAGTAACTATATTTTGGTTAATGATAGTCAGAATTGGGAAAACACACACTCTAACAAGAGACATACACACAGACACTAGATGCCTTGGTATAAGGCTACAGTTAGTAGGAAACATAGGGTTTTCTAGGAGAGTTCAAAACATGTTACAAAACATTGTACAAAACATCTTACAAAAACATCTTACAAATGTTTTCATACAAAACAGACATTAATATACTTATAATCTCACCAGCATTAAGCTGATACTCACTTTCAAAATAACTTGTATTCTCAGGTCACCAATAGACAGGAACAGGTGCCAAGCTTTTGAGAAGATGGAGTTCGTTCAAGACTCATCTTTTATTTTGATATGTATATTTTGGTGTCTATATATAACTTGACAGAACACACATGTATGAAATTATACTATTAATGCAATGGATGATGTTGTTGCTTGTTTACTATTATTCATTGTTTGTGATACTGTACATGACATCCTCCGCCCCAGAATGTTTCCGCCATTCATGGTTTTGGGGTGTGACAGTATATGATGACCTAGTTTTAAGAAATATTTAGTTATGAGTATCGGGTGTGGACAACTAGTTATTAACATCATATTGGTGTTACCTCACGTACCACATAAACAATGGTATTATAACATTAAGTGAGGAAATGATCATCATGTTATAATAAGATATAGCATCCACTTTTTTCCATGTCATAATTTTTTTTGGTTAAAACAAATATATTTTAAATAAAACATAATGTTTAAAAAAATAACATAGCATTTAAATTACACATAACATTCAAATTCAAAAAAACATTACAACAAAAAAATTATTTTATTTTTCCTAAACAACTGTATCCGTTATCGTTACCGTAGAAGATATAATCTGACATCCGCCAAGTCCTCCCGAAGTTGTCTGTATTTATTTGCGTCTTGAATGTCAACGACTCTTGTAATTACTCGGCTGTTCCTGGGTGAAATTGAACATGTCTGGGATCCGTTGGGATATAGTGTGCAATATTTTGTCTTTTATCTCCTACTACCATCTTATGCATTATGATACATGAATACATGATATATCGTAGAGTTTCTAAGTCCAATGGTCGTGTCGCATATTCAACTATGTGCCACTTCGCCTTTAACACTCCAAAAACACGTTCCACATCCTTACGTGCTCCTTGTCTTCTCTTGAAATATTTATCTCTTTCTTCAACCGGGTGTCAGAATGCCTTCACGAATGTGGAATACTGATGATATATTCCATCTGTAAGTTAATACTCATATTTGTATTCATTTCCATTCACTGTGAAAGGAGCATCAGGGGCCTTTCCATTCAAAAGATCGTCGAATACTGACGACTGATCAAGAACGTTGATGTCGTTGTTGGAACCCATAACCCCAAAAAATGCATGCCAAATCCATAAATCTTGAGACAACAGCCTCTAAAACCAATGAAGATGATCCGTAATGACCACTTGCGTATTGCCCTTTCCATGGTACTGGATAATTTTTCCATTTCCGGTGTGTGCAATCATTGCTTCCAATCATTCTGGGAAACCCATGGCGTTCTTCATGCGCCGCATACAATTCTTGCAAATCATGTAACGAATGTTTCCGCAAATATACTTCTCCAAATGTTTCAACAGCACCTCTTGACAATGTATACAAACTCTCCCTTGTGTTTCTTTCAGACATTCTCATATAGTCGTCCATGGTGTCGGACGACTCCCCCATAGCCATTAAACGAATGCCCGCAACACATTTCTACAATGATGTAAACTCTCGTCTACCTCTAGCATCATATCTCAATTGAAATAATTCATACCTAAAACATAAATTAACTACAGTTAAAAAATATAGTATATTTGTATTAAAGTTAAAGAAACATTTAGTACATTTGTATTTATTTTGTATAAAAGTATAGTAAATATGTATTAAGATGAAAAAAACGATACTGGCTTTCCAAGGAGTTGATGATCCGTAGGAACACATTCCTACTCATACAAAATCTTCTTTTGAAGTCCTTCGACCCATATACATAATTACCCGCAAAGTAATCGTGATATAGATGTTCGTGTCCTTCCTCGCGATTTCTGTTTAACATCGCACGTCTTGTTAGTAGTGAAGTTAGGTTTGGTTGTAGTAGCTCGTTAGTAGTGGAGCTGGTTTTGGCTGAAGAATATCCCGTCATCGGAATCAACGGACGAGTTGAAAGAATCCATATTTTTTTAAGATAATTGAAATTATATAGAGAGAAAGAGAGAAATTGTGTGGAAAATTGTATAGCTAATAGGTATTTATATAGGAAAAGAATAATTAATTTTAAAGATTATTATTATTATTATTATTATTATTATTATTATTATTATTATTATTATTATTAATAATTTGAGCGTTAGACTTTAAATTCAAACGGTATAATACGTGTTTCGCCTGGTGGTAACGAGTAGAGGTCTAATACAACGAGAAGAAATGAGAAGGGGGGGGGGTGTTCCCCCGTTATGACGTCATTATGGCGTGTACACATAGACCATAACGAGCACGAATGTGCCCATATAGATCGCTCTAAACATTGATGTCGGTGGAGATAATTAACGGATAATAAGAGAGAGTATTTCTCTTAGGCTGAAGGGAGTGATTTCGACTATACCGAGCTTCATCTTAGCTCCAACTAAGAAAACAAAGAAGGAAGAAGATAGGAGGGATTGGGTGCCAAGTGGAGAAGAAAACATGGGGATGAGACAAAGAGGGTGGAGGGAAGAATAGAAGGTGGAGACAGACTTGATAAGCACTTGCCGAGTTAGGCCGCCGAACTCGTGGCATGGTGTTTGCTGTGTCCAACTCGGATTTGCTGAGCCTCACGGAGACCCACTCTGCCTGTCATTATGAATATGATATGATTAAAAAGTTATATTTATACATATACATATATATATATATATATATATATATATATATATATATATTGTTGGGTAGCGTAGCTTTTTGATGTATTGCGTCCATTGGGCTCGGTTAATAGTCCAAGTTTTGTTACTCCGGTTTGGGCCTGTCCAACCGTGAGCTGATAGGGTTTAATATAAATATATATGCTTGCATGCATATTAGAAAAACGATTGATAGCGATTACGACAGATCACAGATTATTTTCTTCATCGTTCTTGTAAACCCTAAATCCTCTACAGTAGAAGTTCTTTATCGAGCTCTGCTAAGGATTGTTGATTAATCATTCGACATTCTTCGATCCATACTTGAGTTGTTTACAGTTTTCGTATTTATTATTTTACCTGTTATAAGATCTAATCGATCTTCAAGTTAGTTGTTTAACTCTTCAATTGGTATCAGAGCAGGAGGCTGTGTAATTCATACACTTCTTTTCTGTGAAAAAGGTTTCGATTAGGGTTATTCCGCATTTACTGATATTTATTGAGCCGTCATCCCATAATTGACGTAACTCGATATTTATTGTTTTGCCCTAATTTAATACATTACACGTCTGATCTTTTAACAGGTTATTCGATCAAGCATGGACGAGTCACAATCCAATCCAATTAATATTTCGAACATCACTGGATCAACAACGAAGATTCCCATCCTTTACACCCACGATTATGAAGTCTGGGCACATCACTTTGAAGACTATGTTATAGGATCTGAGGACAATGGATACCTCATCTGGGAAGCAATCGTTTCTGGACCTTTCACTCATTCAGCAACTTCAAGGATTATTAAAACTCAGAAGGAGTATAATGATCTTTTGAAAGACGTTAAAGATATTGCTCAAGACGAAAAAGATAAATTTCAGTGCAATATCAAAGCGTTGAGATTAATCAGATTCGCTCTTCAATCCGATACTTTCAGGCTGGTGAGTTATGCACGATTGCAAAAAAAATATGGGACAGGCTACGAGAATTGTATTCTACGGACGAAGATCTTGAACACTCCATTCAAACCTTACTCTTGTCTGAGTTTGGTGAATTCAAGCAGGGGGACGAAGAGACCGTGACTTAAACATTCGATCGCTTCAATCATCTTCTTAGCAAGATGATTAAACATGACATTGAAAGGAAGCTTATTGAGCAGAAGGTTACGTTTTTGAATGGCCTCAGATCTGAGTGGAGAGCTGTTGTGTCCACTATTAAAGCGCATGAGCAATTTAAATCCTACTCTTTGGCGAAACTGGTAGGCATCCTGAAATCTCAAGAAAAGATCGTGTTACAGGAGAAGAGTGTGGTCTCAAGCTTGGGTTCGTTGGCTCTTTTGTCCAAAAGCAAAGCGGTGATGGAAGAAGAAGATCTCAACTTGGAGGACTACGACCTCACTTCTGAAGACTATGCTATGATGGTGTCAAACCCCAAGAGGTTCATCAAGAAAAGATTTCCCACAAATAAGAATAGAAATTGGCAGGGAAGTTATAGTTCTGAAAAGGTCAAAGATGAACTGAAGGCAGAAGAATCAAAGAACGAACCGAAAGCTGAAGGAGATTCGGGAGTGAGCTGCTATTACTGTGGAGGAAAGAACCACTATGCAAAAGATTGCATCCTCAAGAAAATGACAGAAAAGGATGACGAAAAGGATGAAGAAGCTTTGTTGCAGAGAAATTTGGATGAGATCAGGAAGAAGAAATCTACTGCTAACCCTTCTATGAATGCTTTAATTGTGCAGGGTTCGGTAGCGGATGATGAGTTCGGTGGTGTGCAGGTCTGGTCAACCGACTCTGAAGATGATGAAGTGAGGAAGCCTTCTCATGGAAAGGCTTATGTGGCGAAAGATGAGGGAAGCCGTGGAAAATGCTTGATGGTGACAGACGTGTCTCAGATGAGGGGATACAACACAGACAGTGGGAACGGAGACGCAAAGGAGCGAGAGGACTTGTGCTTCACAGCAAAACCGCTCAGCGTGCAGTTCAACGAGCTTGATGAACTAATCAAGAAGGTACAATCTGTTTTTGTTTCATTCAAAGTCCCACAATGCTCATACGAAAAAGAATTAAAAAGTGTTAATTCAAGAATCTCTCATCTAGACAGTAGTTTAACTCAAACTCGAGTCACCAATTCTAACCTAACTGACCAAATAAGCAGGGTGTCTTCGAAGAGTGAGGAACGGAGAATGTGGATCGAACTGAAGGAGTCGGAGTTAATCAAAACCAAAGATGAAAACATTTATTTGCAAAGAGACAATTTAAAGCTTTTAACACAGAGAAATGTTTTTTGTTTGATTGCTAAACGTCTTTATACTAATATCACTCAGCTTCATTTGGACTGTGAAATAGGACAAAAGATTCATCACATGATTTTACCCTTCCTTGAGTTTAAGGAGGATGAAATTGATGCTGAAGCGTATAATTGTGAAAGTGTTATTTCGTCTGAAGAAGTTAATCCGACGTATATGTATGGACTGGACAAAATTGAATCTTTCATTAAGTCCAAGGACCATAAGGACATGCTTAAAAACCTTTTGGATGAAAATGATAAACTGAAACTAAGGACCGAAACCATACAAAAATTTGACTCATTGAACGCCAACTTGAGCTCAGACAATAAAATTGATGTTGAAAATGCATCTAAGCTTAATAAGGACGACAATATGAGTGAAATTTCTGTAGAGGACACAGTTGATTGCTCAGAATTTGTCAAGAGCGAACCAGAAAACCACAAGAATCTCATCTCGGAAAATTCAGTGGAGTTTTCTCGTTTGTCCCAACAAAAGTCCCCGATCCTTGCAGAGAAGGCAGTCGTATATCAAAAGGTTAGAACTACTCCAAATCAGGTGTATAAGGTCACAGGCGTAACCGAACATCAGACTGCTGAACTCACAAAGGAATCAGAGATACAAGAAGAATCTCTCTGAAAGAAAACAGTTTTGGCAATCTCAAAATGCCTATTTCTCACATCATGACAGGAACTTAAAGTCAGAGAAAAGTCTTGTTGAATCACAAGAGAGCAACAACAACCGAAAGCAGAGGTTCGGTTCAGAAAACAACATCAACCGAAAGCAAAGGTTCGGTTCAGAGAACAAAAGAGATCAAAATTCTAGGTTCGGTCCCACTAATGATCAAAAGCAAAAAGGTCACCTAGAATCTCAAGTCAAGCAACCATCTCAGTCTAAGTTCTCTCATTCTAACTCTTCTAATTTTTCAAACTCTTCTAATTCCTCTCCACCTCGTTCTAAATTCCATTCTGTTCATTCTCAAAAACCTCAATCATCAACTGAAGCAAAAGGAAAATCGAAGGTTTCATCAGTTAAACCAGAGTCCAAACCAAAAGCAACGAATCCCAATAAAATTAAAGTATTCACCATCAAAAAGAAAGATGAAACAACACTAATAAAAAGAACATATCTTGTTGACATCTCTCTTACTATTCCTGTTCCTGTGAAAGGCTCACGAGGACCCAAGAAACTTTGGGTTCCTAAATCTGCTTGATTTTTGCAGGTTATCAGTGACGAGCAGTTTGACGAAGAATGGTACATTGACAGTGGCTGCTCGCATCACATGATAGGAAGGAAGGAAGAGCTAAGGGAATACAGATCTCTTTCAAATGGTGGAAATGTCAAATTCGGAAACAACTCCTTCAGCACCATAAAAGGCTATGGAATGATTACAAACGGTGATTTCATGATTAGAAAGGTTGCATATGTGGAAGGACTACAACATAACCTCATCAGTGTATCTCAGCTAGTTGGAGGTACCGGTCTCAAAGTTTCATTCGATAATGAGGGTTCTAAAATAATTGAGAAGAAGACGAAAAGAGTTATTCTCAAATCGGAGCGTAAAGGTGAAATGTTTCCCCTGAACCTCAAACCTATCCAAGGGAACCCAGCTATCTGCCTATTATCCAAAGCACAATCTGACGAAAGCTAGTTGTGGCACCGAAGGCTCTCTCATCTCAACTTTAAAGACATCAATAAACTTGTCACTGGAGGTCATGTTAGAGGTCTTCCATTGCTCAAGTACGATAGAGAACATTTGTGTGCTGCATGTGAAATGGGGAAGCAGAGTCGTCAAAGTCATCCATCTATAATAAACACTAAAGTTGTTGAACCACTAGAATTACTTCATATTGATCTATGTGGTCCATCATCTATCGAAAGTATCGGTGGTAGCAAGTACATTCTTGTTATTGTTGATGAATTTTCGCGTTTTACATGGGTGTTCTTTCTGAAGCAAAAATCTGAAGCGACTCTCAAACTAAAGACGTTCATTAAGCAGGTTGAAGTACAGTTGAAGAAAGTCGTTCGCAACATCAGGAGCGATAATGTGCTGGAGTTCAAAAATAAAGAATTTGAAGAATTCTTGGCCGAAAAGGGAACCAGTCATAACTTCTCGGCTCCCTACACTCCTCAACAAAACGGAATTGTCGAAAGACGAAACCGATCTTTGTGTGAAGCGGCCCGAACTATGCTAAGTTTCGCTTCCTTACCTTTATATTTTTGGGCTGATTCTATTTCTGCTGCTTGTTTTACACAAAATAGGTCATATCTCAATAAGCGCTTCACTCTCACTCCTTATGAGATCATCAACAACAGGAAGCCAAATGTCAAGTTTTTCCATGTGTTCGGTTCACGGTGTTTCATCTTCAATTCTAAAGAAAACCGCAACAAGTTTGATGTCAAAGCCGACGAGGGGATATTTCTGGGCTATTCTCTAACTTCTAAAGCGTACAGGGTATTAAACAAGCGCTCGAGAAAAATAGAAGAAACTTATTACGTGACTTTTGATGATAGCTATGTCAAAAAGCTAAAGGCCAACGAAGACTCAGCTGGAGAAATTTTTCCTCAAACTGGCCAAGTCACCGCCTCTATTGCAAACCTCTTTGAGAAGTTCGTTGAGTTATTTGATGAACCAGAGAAAGCAACTCTCTCAGAAGCCAACGCAACTGACAACAAGGTAGATCATCTGAAGGAACTTATCGATGATGCTGCAAAGAGAATGAATGAAGGAGGATCAGGTTCTGACGACCCTCCACAACACAATGCTTCAGTCGAGGGGGAGGATCCGCCATCATCATCATAGCCGAGCTCACATGTTGAAAGGGAGAACAGTTCTGAAGCTGCTCCCGAATGCACTTTATCAACCAAAAATACCACACCAAGTGAAAGTGCCTCATCACCCGAAGGTGCATCAACACCCGAAAGCTCAGCACCAGCAGAAACCTCTGTAGCACAAGACACTCAAGACATTCCTAAAACCTTATCTGTCGAGGGGGAGTATGCCGATACGCTTTATGACGATGAAAGTCCATCCGAACTAGGAGAGATGATAGACGCTGAATTGGATCCATCCTTTGATCCAAACTACCCTCCTCTCACCAAATGGACCAGAGATCATCCTGTCTCTCAAGTTGTTGGGAATGTATCTGAAAAGGTTCTGACCCGATCACAACTCAAAGCAAAACAAACTTCCTTGTTCTCAAAAGTAGAATTCTGTATGTTTAACTCCTTCGTCTCAAAAGTTGAACCAAAGACAGTTAACACTGCTCTTGATCACTCCGATTGGGTTCAAGCTATGCAAGACGAATTGAATGAATTCGAAAGGAACAAAGTTTGGCGACTAATTCCAACTCCTCCAGATGCCTCAGTTGTTGGTCTCAAATGGGTCTTCCGGAACAAAATGGACAAAGAAGGGAACATGATACGAAACAAAGCTCGTCTGGTTGTGAAAGGATACTGTCAGGAGGAAGGAATTGACTATGAAGAGACTTTCGCTCCTGTTGCTAGGCTGGAATCCGTTAGAATCTTTCTTACGTATGCTGCACACAAAAACTTTGAAGTCTACCAAATGGACGTTAAGTGTGCATTTCTCAATGGTGAACTTGAAGAAACAGTGTACGTGGAGCAACCTCCTGGATTCGTAAATGAAAGGTATCCTAATCATTGTTATATCTTGGAAAAAGCCGTGTATGGACTGAAACAAGCTCCGAGAGCCTGGTATGAAATGCTAACAAAGTTTTTAAAGATGTCGAAATTTAAACAAGGTTCGGTTCACCCAACCTTCTTTCGTAAGAAGGAAGGTAACCACCTTATGATTGTTCAAATTTACGTCGATGATATCATCTTTGGCTCTACGAATCCCAGCTTAACAGCTGAATTCAGAAAGCTGATGGAGACTAAATTTGAAATGAGCTCAATGGGTCCAATTAACTTTTTCCTTGGTTTAAATATTAGACAGGGACCCGAAGGCATCTTTATCAATCAGGAAGCTTACACGAAGACTCTTCTAGAAAAATTTGGCATGATGGGAGATTCAAAGGTCAAAGTTCCAATGGCGTTCGGCACCAAGCTCACTCCATCCTTGGATAAACCGGCAGTTGAAATTACACTTTATCGCCAGATGATCGGTTCTCTGATGTATCTTACTGCTAGCAGGCCTGACATAATGTTCTCTGTTTGTTACTGTGCTAGATTTCAGGCGAACCCACGCGAACCTCACATGCTTGCAGTGAAGAATATTCTATGATATCTCAAGCGAACTACCTCTTTAGGTCTATGGTATCCATCCAACTCGGGCTTCTTCGTTCAGGCCTACTCAGATGCAGACCTTGGAGGTTGTGGACTAGACAGGAAAAGCACCACAGGCGGCTGCCAATTCCTTGACGGGAAGTTGGTTAGCTGGCAATCAAAGAAACAAACGTGTGTATCTTTGTCTACAGCTGAAGCAGAATACATTGCAACTGCATCCTGTACTTCTCAAGTGATTTGGATCCAAAGTCAACTCAGAGACTATGGACTTAATATGAAAAAGATCCCACTATATTGCGACTCTGAAAGTGCAATTACGATTTATCATAACCCAGTGCAACACTCCAAGACTAAGCACATAGCACTGAGGTATCACTTCATTAAAGATCATGTGGAAGATGGAAACATTGAAATTCACTTTGTTAGAACCACTGATCAACTGGCTGATGTCTTCACCAAAGCCCTTCCTGAAGCGTTGTTCAACAAAATTCTACAAGGGCTAGGAATGATGGAATCAGAGTCAGTACCACAAACTACCTCTCAATCACAAACATAAGAAGCGAAATAGACCGAACGTTCGGGTTCGGTTGGATCACCTGCCTCTCGCTCATCAACTAAAGGTAGTTTTCTTGGTTGTAAATTTCATGTACAATTGTTTTAAAATTATTTATTTTATTGTCAAAAGTATTTCCTTTTTGAAAATCTAATTTCTTCGGTAACCGAAATCAACCGAACGCTCGGGTTCGGTTTTTCAAAATTTTTCAAAACCGAAATCAACCGAACGCTTGGGTTCGGTTTTTCAAAATTTTTCAAAACCGAAATCAACCGAACGCTCGGGTTCGTTTTTCAAAATTTTTCAAAACCGAAACCAACCGAACGCTCGGGTTCAGTTTTTCAAAATTTTTCAAAACTGAAACCAACCGAACGCTCGGGTTCGGTTTCTCAAAATTTTTCAAAACAGAAATCAACCGAACGCTCGGGTTCGGTTCCAAAGTTTTTTTTTTCTTTTTATTTTCTTTCTCAGTCTTATTTTATATATATATATATATATATATATATATATATATATATATATATATATATATATATCAAAAATATTTCTTTTCTTCTAATATCATAAACTCGAAAAATATTTTGTTCTTTATTTACTTTTTGACTTTAATTTTATTTGTGTGTTTGTTTATGGGGAAATTGTCGAATTAGTTAAGTGTCCCTAGAAGCATGCTGCTGTATGTGCCCAAAGCCTCATCAGATTCTGAATAATAGCCTTAATGACTTGGTATACACAAACCTTGTCTTCCCAATTAGGCTATCTCATTTATTCTAATCGTGAGCTACCTAACTCTCTTCTCACATGAGATAAGAGTTTTCTGCTTGGTTCTACTTTTATAGTAGAGGTACTTTAATTTCTTACACCATCTCTATTGCATTTCTCCATTAAATTCGTTTCACAAACGTAACCCTTGAGACTCTCATAAATTACCACTGAGGTTTATGGTTACTCAAAAACTGCGTTTATGATCTTAGTTTCGTGCCACTACGAGCTGAGTGAAACCCAAAATTCAATACCCAATCTGAATTGACGGTGAACAATTATATTGCTCTAGTTTTCACTAATGAATTGACGGACGTATCTTCATAAAGTCTCAAAATTTTCTTTTGTGTGATTCCTATGAAGTTGTTACAAACCATAACATTTCTTCCCTTAGGATCCAGTTTTTTTTTGTTTGTTGAGATTTTATATTTCCCAGCCACTTTAAAATTATTTCAAACCTACTTGTTCAACGGACTACACCGGTCTCACAAGTACTTTGTTCACTTTCTATCTTATTTCAAGATTAGGACTGTTGAATCAAAGCAAAAGCCACCCTAAAAAGCTTAATTAAAAGATGCCTTTCAACACTTCTTAATAGGTGTTTGATCGTTATTCAACGGGAAACCACATTAACACTTTAAGGTCTTTCTTGACTTTGAAGGATGAGATTCGTGCCCCGGATCATTTGTTTCATGTCTTTATTGACATCACACTTTTTCCTAAAAAGGATTGTTTTATTTCTTTTCTTTTACACTCTTAGCACGAAAATCTTTGATTTTCCAAAATTCTGGTTCTAATAATTACAGGCTTTTTCATTGGATTGGTGGTTAATTATAAGCTGTGGTCAATTTTCATCCACGTGGGCGTATTATTCAAAAGATGCCATTACAGGGATAAGATGAAGCGTTGCTGACTCAGGCGGGAGTCTAATTGATTTGATTTCAAACGGCGGTAAAAAGGGAACGCGTGCGAATTTGAAACGTCCAATCTCCAAATGACGTCGCAGACGCGTGTGCGAATTTGAAACGATTCTTCTCTAAAAAGCACTGAAAGGGCACGTGTGAATCTGAAACGATTTCTATCCAACCGGCGCTTGATGGGAGGCGTGTTCTAAGGAATCTGACACTCTCTCTCATGCGTGATCATCGGTTTCCCTAACTGTCACGCATCAGTCAAATTCCGGAAAAACCCTTCGTATTTCGATAGAAGATTTGGGAAGATTTTTCTCTCTCCTTAAACCCCAGTATAAAAGCCGACATCATCTACCATTTACCTCTTTACTGCAATCAAGAATCCCAGAGCGCAAGAATTCCCTGAACCCTAACTGTTCATCATCTTCTTCACTCTCTTCAACAATGGCAGATTCATCCTCCGTTCACGCCACTTCCCACATTCTTCCCATTCGCCCTCAACAATGCCTCATTATCGATCTAACCCCTCATGTCTATGATTCCTACATCTTTGCTATCATCGAGTGCTTGAAGTATTCGCCAATTGCTCCTGCACTATCAAGGGTGGAATCAGTGCCCATGGAATTCCTGTCGCAGATCTATGCGACTGCTCATTACGACAAAGTGGTCGATAGGATCTTCTTTGACGTTTCTCATCATAAAGTGTCTATCTCCAAGCAACGCTTTTGCTCTCTGTTAGGGTTTGAAGCTGATCCAACAAGGGTTCATCCAGAGACAATTCCTATGGGACACCTGTTTAATATGTTTTACAACATGGGTTATACGGAGGTGCTTACTTCCGTCGCCAAGTTCAAGAAGTCATGCTTGCCGCCACAGTGGAACGAGATGTTCACTGTGCTATTCAAAGGTCTTTCTGAAAGGAGCTCTGGCTTAGATGGTTCCAGTCGACTGTTCCTGTCCATCTTATATGGGGTCTAAAATGGCATCAATGTCGACTATGGGTTTGTTCTTTGGCAACAACTCATCCAGAGTCTCTCATCTTCTTCGCGACATTCAAAGGTGTCGTATGCTCGTTTTTGGACCCTGATCACGAAGTGGGTAATGGACAAGTACAACGTCCCCACTGTCGCCGGTGCACCGATGTCTTCGATTGGTACATTCCATACCACGAAGATCATCGTTTCAGATGCTTCGAAATTCCCTTTCAATGGTCCCATTCCGGAAACCATGTATGCTGACGTTCCAGCTGACAGCCGGATTATCAGAACCTACAAAGAGTTCAAACGTTCTAGCCCGAGGGATCTCACACAGGAGATGTTGAAATCGATCCACGACGCCGACAAGCCTGCTCCAAGAGGCAAGAAGGCAGATAAAGGGAAACAGGTGGCGAAAGGGGCTAAAGGCCCTTCCCCCAAGAAGAGGAAACTCACGAAAGCTGCTCAATCTCCGCAGCACAAGAGGCGAAAAACTCAACCAAAGAGAAAGCTGATTATCGCTTCCTCTTCCAGTGAGTCAGAGGGTGAGAGTTCTGATTCTGACGGCTCTCCAAGAGGCAACACACCACCCAGATCACCTACCCCTGAAATGCAAATCCATACTTCTCCAATTCCCTCTCCTACTCAAACTATTCCTACTTCCATTCCCACCATAAACCCCTTCACCCACATTCCAAACACCTCCATCCCAATGCCACCACCAATATTCACTGAAGCAACCACAACATCCACTGCAGATGTTAGAGCCAACGTATCTGATACGGGGGTTCATACTGATGCAACCGAACCACCACCAGCACCCGAAACCATACACACAACCGAAACCCAAAAAGCACCCGAACCTACCCCTACCCAAAACCAACCTGAACCTACACCTACACCTACACCCGAAACAACCCAACCCGGACTTACCCACACCACTGTACCACCAGCTTCACCACCACCACCATCTCCCGGTCATGTCTCTGACGGAGATAACCCTTTCCTTGGCGGGGAAAACATGACGTTTGATTCGGTCTACTACAGTCCGTTTCAAGTCCAGAGCGATGATGATGATGACGCTCCAGTCACAAAGAAACATCTTAAGGAGCTCCATGACAAGGTCGACTTGCTCATTGCCTCTTCCTCTACGTCTCAATCATCCCTCTCTAAAGCTGCCATTCAAAAGCTTGTTGATGCTTTCTCAAGGGCTCAGCAAGACTCTGTCGCTGCTGCCACCACCGCCATCGATGCCTCAACGAAAGCCTGTCAGGCTGCGACCGAAAAAGTCGATAACTATTTTCTGATGCCTCTGCCCTGTTAAAGTCTTTACAGGAGAGTGTTGATGCCACCAAGACTACGTTGGAACCAATTGTTCAACAGTTGGCCACGTTTGTCTCTACTGAGTTGGAGTCCTTTGCTTCACTTCGTCAATCGCTTACAGACGACAACTCATCGTTTCGTGCTTCTATTGACGAGCGTCTCTCAAAGCTTCAAGAAGATTTGGCGGCTGAGAACTCGTTGATGGATGTTTTGGCAAAGAAGACCACTGCCCTGAAGGTCAAGAGTGCTCAACTCTCCAATTCTCAACAACAGATTGACACTCTTCGGTCCGAACGGGAGGTAATCAAGACGTGTGTTTCGGATGTCCAATCAGCCATCTCCAACATCCTAGAAGCACATGATCCTATACTTAATCATTCTGTGAGGCGTACCCTTGCAGAGAAGCTCACTCCTGCCCTAGACCTGTTAAGCAAAATTGAAGGGCTACCCGATTTCGTGTCCATTCCGAAACAAGGGAGAGAAAAGGAGTCTGCATCTCAACCACCTCATTCCTCAAAGGCAACTCACACAACCGAACCTCCTCCTGTAGGCCAAGCCTCCGGTTCGGGTGTGAAAGACAAAGGCAAGAAGATTGCTGAGGAAGAAGAGGAAGATGATCAAGAAACCATTGCCGACTTGTTAAAACGCAAGAATCGACGCAATGATGCATATGAAAGTGATCGTGTGGCAAGAGAAGTTGAAGAAGCTGAACGCAAAAAAAAGAAGCCCACGACCTTCTCGAGAGTAGGAAAACTCTTTTTCTTGCTTGGACTCGCGAGAGGATGATAAAGGAGGTAATCGACACCCCGAGCATCTTGTGGCTTGAACCAGTTATCTCATTTGACTGTTACAATTCTGTCGACTCTCAGTTCGACATGCCACTTACCCGAAAGGCGTTCATCTTTCACGCCTTCGCCAACGTTGCTGAGTTCCCTCATCCTCATCCGGAGGTTGATCGGGAATTGATTGAATTCTATCTGAAGGCTGCTCAACCCCAATACCAAACCTGGAGCGCTCAGAAGATCATCAACGTTCGGGTCCTGAAACCATACACTGAAGGGAAGTTTATTAATGTTCGGTTCAAGGTGCTCAGGGGATCTGCAAAAACCGAACATGCCATTTCTTTAGCAGATCTACCGAACCTCAATCCACATGATTGGATTGTTCTGCACAACATCCTTCTGACCAACGAAGCTGAATATGGTCCGATCATTGACCATCTCAAGAGGATGTTGGTGTGCTATATCATGGAGGTCGCACTGATGGATCAGGAAATTGCAACTGTTTTCAAGAACAAACCAAAGATATCTCCTGTTGGCTCGGCCAGTGATCTAAACCAGATGAAGATGGGAAAAATTGACCCGAGGCGAAACTCAGTCATGTTCACTAGGAGTGAAGGACAGAAATGTCTCTTTGCCTTAGCTGATAAACATCTTTATACCATTGCTTGTCTAGAGCATGTGCTGGGGATCATCCACATATGCAAGGAAAATACAGCGAATGATATCAAGTATTTTGACGACATGATACAATGGTACATTCAGTTCAGACAGACAATCCTCGCGCTCATCTCACGTCTGGTTGAAACTGTAAAGAAGAAGGTTCCCGCTGCTGGCCCAAGTATGAAGAAGAAGTAATCTCGCTCCAATTTGACGCAAAGGGGGAGATTGTTGGGTAGCGTAGCTTTTTGATGTATTGCGTCCATTGGGCTCGGTTAATAGTCCAAGTTTTGTTACTCCGGTTTGGGCCTGTCCAACCGTGAGCTGATAGGGTTTAATATAAATATATATGCTTGCATGCATATTAGAAAAATGATTGATAGCGATTACGACAGATCACAGATTATTTTCTTCATCGTTCTTGTAAACCCTAAATCCTCTACAGTAGAAGTTCTTTATCGAGCTCTGCTGAGGATTGTTGATTAATCATTCGACATTCTTCGATCCATACTTGAGTTGTTTACAGTTTTCGTATTTATTATTTTACCTGTTATAAGATCTAATCGATCTTCAAGTTAGTTGTTTAACTCTTCATATATATATATATATATATATATATATATATATATATATATATATATATATATATATATATATATATATATATATATATATATATATATAAACTGCAAATGCAAATTTGATCCTTGAGGATTTATGATTTTACATTGATTGGATCCTTAAACTTTAAAAATTGCATAACACATACTAATTAGCAAGTTTTATTGTGGATTTAGTCCTTGTAAAACTTAAAATGTCTTTTTCCCCCTTTAATTTCTTTTTCCTGTTATTTTTAGTTCTTTTGCCATTTTTATTATTAAAAAAAATAAACACCCACCCCCACCGTATTCTATCCTACAACATCCTTTAATTATCTTTATCCCTCCCAAAACCTAAATCAATAGAACATCACCGATGAATTCATTGTTCCTCACCTACTTGATTGGTGGCCACTGTCAACACCTCTATTGGAATAAACAGAGCTCTTATCCATTTACCACACATCGTCGGCGAAGGTCTTCTCCCTTCAACTCCGTTTAACGAAAAACCCTCATTTGAAGCCCTTCTCCCTTTAGTTCCAACGATAAACACCTCTGATGACAAACAGGTGAAAAACACCATTCACTCTTCTACTTCGTTCAACTAAAATCTAGAAATTAGAGTTATATCAGCTAGATCAGATCACATATATAGTAATTTGGATTGCTTCAGACTACATCTAAAGTCATTCACGCTCTTTTCATCATCGATGATAAAGTTAGTCATATGAGTTTTTCCCAAAGATGTCAAAATCGATCTTTCTCTATAGTTTCCTGGTTTGATTTTCGGTTCCTTGTCTGAATATATTTGTTTAGTTTGGTTATAGGTCTATTTTTTTATTTTATTAGGATTACAAGCCTGTATTTTGGTTTTGATTGTGTACATGCAACGTTTTTTGTAATTGTCCAAACTGAATTTTGGTTTTTGATAAGTCCATATCAGATTTTGATTAAGTATAGGTCTAATTTTTGTTTTGGTCGAGTATAGTTCCAATTTCAATTGAGTATATCTCTGATTTTCGATTTCGCTTGTGTACATGTCTAATGTTGGTCATCTGCATTTTGTTTTCTGATTATTAGAATCTAATTATTATTATTATTATTATTGACGAATCTGCACATCGTTTATAGGAGGATTGAGATAGAAACAAGAAATTTCTTCGATAAGTGGTGGTTGTTAAAGAAACCAAAGGAAGCAAGGATCCTAGAAGATGAGTAGAGATGAAGATGCAGTTACATTTATGGTGGTAGTGGGGGTGGGCTAATGGAGGTGTTTTTTTTAGAGGCAGAGGAAGAAAGATCAAGACGGTGAATTTTGGGGGTGGGTAAGGGTGTGGGGATTTATTTTTTATTTTATAATAATAAAAAGGTAAAAGAATTAAATTAATATGAAAACGAAATTAAAAGGATAAAATAGACATTTTAAGTTTTAAGGGGACTAAATCCATAATGAAACCTGTTTATTAAGACGTTCTATGCAAATTTAAAAGTCTAGGGACCCAATCCACATAAAATTGTAAACTACATTGACTAAATTTGACGTTCTTTAAGGGCATGAACATCATTGTATTTTTCTGTATTTTTAGAAACATTAATATTAATTCGTAACAATTAGAATAAAAATAAAATTTTTATATTTAAAAAAAATCAGATGTTTCATTATTTAAAAAAAGACATAGATTTTTCGTTTTTTAAGCAGTCTCTCTTTAAATTTAAATTTTTTTAAGAAATACAGATTTTTAATTTAAAAAAAGTTGTATTTTTTGGAAAATAATAATTATTTTAAAATGATATTTTTTAAACAAAAAAACATTATTTTGTTCCATTTGTGTGTGTGTGTGTGTGTGTATATATATATATATATATATATATATATATATATATATATATATTCCCATATATACACATTCAAAATTGCGCGCACGCGCGCATACACACACACACACACACACACATATATATATATATATATATATATATATATATATATATATATATATATATATATATATATCTAAATCTTAAAATCCTGCGTTGGATCACTTTGTAATTGAATGTCGAAATCAAAATGTCAATTACTAAGTTGAATTATCAGTTTGTAATTGATATATTGAATATCGATTATAACTTATCAGTTTACAATTAATGTAATTATCAGATACATAAATCACTTAATCGGAATGTCGATTATCAGCTTTTATTTGAATACTTGAGTTGAATTGAACAATTAATGTAATAAGATTGAATTGTTGATTGTTGATTTTTTTTTAAATCATCTAATGTACATTCAGGTATGATGTATTTATGTTGTTAGATCATAATTTGGAAATTAAATGTTATACTTCTACTTATCTAATTTCTAGTTATCTAGTTTTCTTTTTGTTCCTTCCACTGATCAAGCAATGACATAAAAGGGTTTAAGGTTAGAAAAGGATTTCAATAGAATGATAATCAAGGTAGATAAGAACTTAATCAACATACATTTTATTCCCCTGATTGACAAAGCTTGGATGCCTTATAGCGTATAGGTTTTCAAAATGTCAAAGTTTCACAAAATCAATAATGCGATAATCCAAAAAGAACACTTCTAGTTTCAGTACAAAACTAAGAAAAAATGCATTTGATTCATGTAAATATGTTTGTTCTAGGTTCTAGGTTCTAAGAGAGACCAAAACTCCAAGTTTCGCAAAATCAATAATGCGATAATCTAAAAAGAACACTTCTAGTTTCATTACAAAAACTAAGAAGAAATGCATTTGATTCATGTAAATATGTTTGTTCTAGGTTCTAAGAGAGACCAAAATAACTTAGTGTGCACTCCAAAATTATGATAGATCTTAAATTTTAACATCCCAAATTTCAGTTTCAAAAGCTCCAAAATTTTGAACTTAAATAACAAAGAACACCAAGGGGGCTGAACAATGATGGATTACAACTACGAAAACTTCCAATTTGGTCACAAAAACTAACAAACATTGATCAAAATAGAAATCACAGTTGCAACTTCAACAAGCCATTTAAGGTACATATAACATACATGGTGACTTGTTATCGTCGTTTAAAAAAAACTATAGTTTATATAATTAAATTGTTATACATTAGTTCCTCAGGGTCTTTTTTTTCTGGCTCGTCCTGGATATTTGAATCCTCAAGGTCAGCCGTATATATATATATATATATATATATATATATATATATATATATATATATATATATATATATATATATGTGGGTGCTCAATTTAGAAAATAAAAAAGATTGATAATGGGGGAATCATTCTCAGCTAATCATTTTTTTTGCCGTAAAACTCTCCATCGTACAAGCAAAAGGAGGAAATGAATATACATGTGTTTTCTAACCAAACATATTTTCTTAAACTATGCTAATCATTAGCTTATATATATATATATATATATATATATATACAAAAACATAGTTTTTTTAATATAATTTTTAAAAAGATATTTTTATCGAAAAACTATTTTAAATATATCAAAATTCATAATTTTTATTCTTTATAAACATACATCTATATTGATATAGTTTTAAGATAAAATAAGATTTTTTTTTATAGTTTCAGCTATTGTTATTCATAAGTGAATAAAAATGAATTAGATCTTTATTACAGTATATTTGTTAATCACTTATAAATAAAAATTATGTTTATTTTTTTTTATAGTTTAAGTATCATTTATATGTGAATATAACATGTAATAAACTTTTTACAGTTTACATCGCTCTCGTTGCATGTTATATTTACATATGAATAAAATATGTATTAACTTTTATCACAAGTTGTTTTCATATATAAATAACAGATTTATCAGAATTTTGTTAGAGTTCATTTGTTATTTATATATAAATATGGAGTTCGAATTTTCAAAACACTTCATATTTTATTAACATACTACTTATTCATATATGAATACCAAATTGTAACCAAAATCTGATAAATGTTTTATTAATGTATGAATATAAAATATGACGAAAAGTAATAAACATTTTATTCATATATAAATATAAATGCGATAAAAGATGATGTAAAAATTTATATTTTAGGTAACAAAACTTTATTACTTATTATATTCATTTATGAATGATATTTAAACTGTAAAAAAAATTAAGAATAAGTTTTGTTCATAAATGAATAAAGAAAAATTAAACATAAGTTTTATTTATAAATGAATAAAAAATTTACTGTAATAAAATGTAATTCATTTTTCGTTTACGAATAACGAAAATTGAAACTATAAAAAAATTAAAATTTTTATTTTATTTTAATACTGTATCAATATGGATGTCTATTTATAGAGAATAAAAATTTATGAATTTTAATATATTTAAAATAATTTTTTTGATAACATAATTCAAAAAAAAAAAAAAAAACTATGTTTTTATATATATATTAATGTAATTATTATCATAGTTTTAAAAAACATGTTTGTTTTGAGAAAACACTTAGACCGGTAGGTGTGGCAAAAAAAGCGTTATAACGTGTTATAGTGGTAACGGAACATACAGGCTAATAACGTCTGATAACGCGGAGGAGGGGAGAGGGGATGTTCATGTGTTATAACACCCAATGACGCTACTTGGGAGGATGCCTATACCCACCTCTTTTATATCTTTTGTCTATTTTCGTTGATAGGACCAAATATTTTACTGGAAAATAAATATATGATTAGGATTGTTTCACCGATTCATAACATTTTTATATATTAAAGTACACTATCTCGATTTATTCCTATACAAAAGCAAGTAGTACAAGAGAATATAATTAAATTAGTAATTAAACCAAAAGTTGGTTGAACATCATATTATATTACAATATAATATATGCAAAAAGCAAAAGCACAATAAGAATGACACCCTGGGAATAATATAACAGTGACCCACGAAACCGCTGATGGTTTCATCACCTTTTACACATTTTGTTTGATTCCTTCCAGCCTCACACTCGACTACATCCATATTATATCTTTCCAAAAATGCCTTCCTTGTAATTACCAAAAAGTCCTTCCCGCTCAAATGATTACAAGCCACATTTTGTGCATTGACTATAACCTCCCTTACGTACAACGCGACCCCTCCTTTACCAGCGCCCAGCTTCACCTCTATTCTACATTCAACCGTTTCATTTGCGTTGCACCCGGGTAGAACGACGACGTATCGGAGATAGATGCTGTCAGTTATCCATGCAAGAACAGGTTTAATGCTGGATAGGTTTACCGCTTGTTTCAGGGTCGGATCAATTAAGATCCAGTTTAGTGTTATAGATTCTTGAAGGTGTGATATTGTTGCGTCGTCGGAGTCTACCACGTCCTCGACATTAAAGTCAATGGATCGAGGCATTCCGGTGACTTCTGGATCATCGTTTAGCACAATCTTGAACGCCGATGATAGAAAATCGGTTGTGGTGTCGGTGAATTCGGCTCTGGAGTAAATGATGTCGTCATGGTAGCGTATATCCACAGCCGAGATGAGTTCAGATGGAAAAGGTTGATGAGTTAAGGAGCAATCTGGGTGGGAGATAGAGTAGGAACGATGGTGGTTAGGGTGTTTGACGACTGTGATTGGAGGCTGAAAAGAGTCTTGGAAGAAAGAGCGGTGACCGGCGGGGAAGGTGGAGATGAGTTGGTGAATACGTGGGTGGGTTATCGACGGCCATGTGGACTTGCAGATGTCAGCCCAGAGCATGTCATCGGCGCATAGGGCTCGTATATACGATGATGCAGTTGCGGCGGAGGAGAGTGATTGACCGTCGAGTCGTGGTAGGATATGGGTCTGGATGATGAGTGGGTGGAGATCGGTGAAAGTTGATGGAGAAGAAGCAGATGCCATGGCTAACAGAAGTAAAGGTTGTCGGATTGGTATGGGCAGAGACGAGGTATAATTATAGCTGGGGTTTGAAAATGATGTGGATTAAAGTCGAAATATACACATAATAAAGTTGGTTATAAAAACAAAAATCGAAATTAAACAAGAAGACCACATGAGAATGTGTATATTTAAAATATTGTGTAAAGCAGATTCGAAGACAGTGAACTTAACATCAAATTTAGAGTAAATTTCTTTGGGCAGTGACAAACATATTTTGGGTCACGGCGAGAACAAAAAATGGACCCTTAAAATACACAAATTTCATCAAATTTTTTACAATAACTCAATAATTGTAAGAAAATTATTTGTACTATCTTCTAAATATAAAAATTTCCATAAAAAATTTGGGCCCCTTTAAAGATGGGCCCTAGACGGTCGTCCCTATTGCCCGCCCTCTGGAACGAGCCTGATTTCTTCCGACGACCATTTATAATTTGTAGGTTTGGTCTTTAATCCTTTTTTATCTTTGAATGCCCATAAAATCAATTTTTCTTGCGCATTTAGTCCCTGTCATTCTTAAAAAAGATTATATAGCCCTTTTGATTTTATTTTTAATTTTCTATTATTTATTTATAATTAATCTAATAATAAAATAGTTTAATTACACAAATGGGACCCACCACCCACATTCATTACCCATACTTCACTTTCTCCATTGACTATCGACACCATTACCTGCATACTTATCAACCCCGGTGAACACCAAATCTTCGACAAACTCCCCTGCAATCGTTCTGACACCCATATCCATCATATGCGTATTGTCTTTCCCTTTTTTTTGTCCCTTACCCTTTTGTCTTCTTTTCCTGTGATCCATAAAAAAAATTCTGAAGTATTGAATCGAAAACGCCCCAAAAAATTAAGCTTATGCTGAAATCAAAATCTCCAATTAAACTTGAACACAAGATGAAAACAAAACCCAAAATCAAAATTAAACATGAATATAAAATCAATTTCTGAAATCTAAACCTGAAATTTTTGTTAACTGGTTTCTTCTTCAACTGAAATCAAATTCATGGATTTCGACAGAATATAATCAAAATTGGCACCAAATCATGGATGAAACTAAAAGAATATGGATGAATCAGAGTTGTAAATAGTTAGGCCTTTCAACTAGATATATTGGTATCGATTTTGTTCATGTTGATGATGTTCCGCCTACCCACACCACTGAACTGAGAATAGCTAAATGGAATTGATGGATGACGGTCACGACTTGTGAGGAGCTGAAAAAAAAAGATGGCACTGTGGTTGATCGTGTGTTCCAAAACTTGACCTACCTCTTTGGAACCTCGAGGTGTGGATGCGACGGTGGTTATGGGTGGTTGTTTCATCGATTTAGGGTTACAATGTAACATCCATAAAAATTAGGCCAAATTTAAACTTTTTCAAAACATTTCAAAACTATTAATTATTACAAAACTTGTTTTCAAAATAGTATAATATCAGAGTGTCCCAGAAACAAATCATAAACATGAGGAGCTTTATTATGATCACGCCTTTGCCTTCCCATAATCATCTGATGTACCTGAAACAAAAATTGAAACTGTAAGTCCGAAGCCTAGCGAATCTCCCCAAAATACCCATGACATACATATATAACCATAAACATATAAACATATACTCAGGGACTTCAGCATATCCGGACCGCTTGCTGGGCCTTCGGCCTGACTAGATTTGCTCGGCCCGGGCGTGCAGTCTACCCGGTCCACCCAGGGTATCTTGGCCTACTGCACACAGCAGGGTCTGCGTCAACCCTTTCCCAAACCAACAAACATGTGCACATACATATAAAAAAGTAAACATGCAGATCTAACCGATCACTAATCATGGCAACCATCCTACAACCAGGATACCGATCTAACCGATCACTAACATAATAACCATCCTATAACTAGGATACTGGTCTAACCGATCTCTTACATGGAAACCATCCTAACTACCAGGATGTAAATCAACAAACATATCATGCAATAAACCCAAATGCAAATCCGAAATGGGTCGGCGTTAGTGCCTTCGACCCTATTAGTATAGTGAGGACAACTCACGTCTCAACTGTCGAATTAAAGTGATAACGCAACTCTTGAACCACGACCACAAACTCTACCACTTATATTTACCATGAGACCTTTTCCATAAATTCCAATTTACCAAAATACCCTAGAAGTCAACTATTCAACCCTTGGTCAAAGTCCAAATCAATGGTCGAGGTTAACAGTCCATGTTGACCCGACTCGTCAAGTGCAGTTCATTGACTCGTCGAGTCCTTCCTGAACTCGAGAAACCGTGAAATCCCCCGTTGACTCGTCGAGTTTCCTTGAAACTCGCTGAGTTCATGTATGTCCATGATGTGACCTTGCTCTTGTTCTGGGTGTGAGAACTAGAATTTGATCAGTTGCGCAAGGATAAGGTTTGAGAATACAAACCTTGAATGAATGCTTAAGATTAATGTCTGCTTACAATATGAAGTTTAAGTCTAGACTAGAAAGACCAGTCAAGTCTTAGATATTATATTCAATAAACGATCAAGACATTAAATGAAGAATAAAAGTTAATGATCAAGGTAAAGCTAATAAATGAAGAACAAGAAGAATGTTTGAAAAAGATTTGAGATAACTAAGTAATTGCCAAAAGATGAGCAAAAGATCCGTCTTTAATTTGTATTGAATGCTCCTTTATATAGGAGAGAATGTTACAATGACTTAACTGAGTAACTTACATCAGTCTAGACAATAGAACTATTTTTGTCATTCTGATTGTTGAATACAACAAAAGGTTAAGTCCTATGTAACGTTACATCAATAGATAATAAATGACAAAACACAAAAAGATTTTCTTCCGGATCAGCATACATTCCGAACGTGAGTGTCACTCCGGAATGTGTTCCTCTTCAAAATATTCTTCATCTTCTTTTCTTCAGCTCCAGACAGATTCCGGAGCACTTTTCACTTCGGAACCAATAAGCTTCAGAATAGGTACTTAGGATTGCTAGATGTTCACTTTCAGGTTCCAACAATCTCCCCCTAAGTGAACTTAGCAATCCAACAAGCTTAGATATTTTCTTCCATGATGAAGGTGTAGGTCCGGAACAACTAATCGTGAACTTCAATGGACCATGCCAGCTGACTTACAAACTTTGCCTTCACATGTTCCGGAGCATCAGACTTGGATGCACGTGAAATGAACTTCTTTAGAACTTTGGTAGGAATCAGGTGTTTGTCCATGACTCGGAAGCCGTCCTTTTTTGTTTTTCTTGTAGTGTAGATAAACCCTAGAACATGCTCTTCAATAGGACCATCTGCGAGGAGTTCAGCTTCCGGAAGGATGAAATCTATCTTAAAAACAAATTTCTCAGTTCTATAAAGATAGGCAAGTTCATAATCTCTTCGGCTGAACTCTGCAACGTAATCTTTCAGGAAGCTTAGTGCAACATGATAGGCTCCCATACTGAGGTCATCCTTCTGATTTTCTCTGAAGTAGGCAGCCAAAGTAAGAATGCCATTCAGATTCATTGATGGCAAATCGGCATCAGTAAGTGTCAGGGGAGTGGGCTTGTTCCGGAGAATGTGAAAACGGAACAACGGACAATGTAGTTCAAACTTCACCAGGATTTTTCTTCTGAAGTGATTGACCTGAGTAATCTTCTTCTTCGACCATACTTCCTTGAATGGCATTGCATTCTTAGAGTAGAAAGTATCAAGTCTTTCTCTTTATGTTCGAATGATCACTTTCGGAGGGTCTGTGGGATTAAGTGGAGCGAACTTGGTGTAATACTTGCTGTAGGGAGAGAGAGAGGAAGATCAAGTTTCTCAAAGTGGCTTGTAGGAATGTCATAGGACATTGCTGGAATGATTTCGTGACTCTGAAGGATGCCTTCACAGCAAAGAGGAGATATCCCACGCATTGGGTCAGGATTATCTTTCAGAGCCTAGATCCAGATGCTTTCTTCAAGAGCTTGATTTATTTCCTCCTGAGACCATCCATGTTTTCGTTTGAGAGGAGGTCCAGAGTGCAGAGCTGTCATTGGTTTCTTGCCTTTGTCTCTTTGAAGTGCAGAGATGACCATCTTCATATTCTCATCAATCGTGAATTCTGGAGTAGGATTTGGAAGAGGTTCTTCCGAAATATCATCTGAGATCTGGAGTGGAGAGCCCTGCTCGATTGGAGCAATCTTGGGATCCGGAATGGGAGGCGGTACTGAAGGAGTGGCCCGTAATGTTTGTACTGTCAGGAGATTTTTCACCTTAGCCATTTTAACAGCTTGATAAAAAACGTCCGGAAGAGAGGATGGACAGGAAACTGCAGATCATATCCTCTTTTGTTCTTCAGTAATGACCTTCGGAATGGACATCTTGGGAGCTTGAAGAGCAAGGATGCCCTTAGGAGCGTTATCAGAAACATATTTGCTTTCATCTTCACTTTCTTCATCTTTGTCGCATTTGGAAGGAGAGAGAATCTGAACTTCATCGTCTTCTGATTCTTCTTCATCTCGGAGAAAGAACTGAGTGTGAGGTTTCCATGGTTAACTGGGTCCTTCTCCCCCTCTTGCATCGGTAACCCGGTGGACCGGTGCAAGAAATAAAGAGTCTTTGAGATCATCAAACTTGGAAAAGGATTTCTGAAGTCCTGTTGTAAGTTGAAGAGAGAGAGAGAGAGAGGGAGAGTATCGTAGGCTTCAGCGGTGGGAGCTTGCTCATAAAGGTGCTTGAACATGTTGCTAAGGATAACAATCATCTCATCAAATTTCCGGTTCGGAACATCAACAATGTTCCAAGTTGAACGAAGACGTTTGATGAGGACTTGTTGAATGATCATGTTTATCTCATCCTTTTGCTTAATCTCCTTCTCCAATCTTTGAATTTTCTTCTCATGGAGAATGTGGGTCTGCTTGATTAGATCATTAGTAGCAGACAACAAGTCGTCGTGGAATTTGAGCATTGAAGAGACGGTGTTGAGGTAGTTGTCAACCAGTATGTCGTATTTAGAGTCAACCTGTTCCATGGTATGCTTGAGCCTGAGAGAGATCAATTATCTAACTGAGCTTATCTTTCCACAATCGATGGTCCAGATTGTTGGGAGAAAGATTTGAGAATAGTATCAAGTTTGGCATCAAGTCCGGAGACTTTTGATCCAGTTCGGAGTTCAGGTGTGTTACTGAGGTTTCAATTGAGGATGCTTTAGCCATAGTGTCTGAGACATTGTTGCGGATCTTTAGTAGAGCGAAGGGGTCAACATAATCACAAACAGAGAATTCTGAATTAGATTCAGAGTGTTGCGGAGGAGACTTGTGATGAGTTGAAGGACCAGGTTTGGTGGTAGCATCAGCTTCTTGATGTTTAGAGGTTGAGTCTCTGGACGAAGTGGTTGAGGATGAGGATCCGAAGTCATAGGCAAAATTAGAACCAGATGGCTTAGATTTAAAGTGAGTAGAAGCCTTGAAGGTGTGTTCGGGAATGACCCCTGCTTCATCATCCAACATTACTTCTTCGGAGATCTCTTCTTTCGGATTGATCTGGAAAGCAGTTTGATGAGTGGTGACATGTGGTTGTTTTGAGGTAAGATCAACATATGCATCTGCGTCAGTAGGAGTAACATAGGAAAAGTTGCTCTGAATAACCCTATTCCTCATAGAAATCATAGTGGATTCCACTTGAGCTCTAGTTAGGTCCAGATGCCGAGATGCCGCCCTGTTAACATAATCTTCCCAATCGGGATCATTAGTCCCTGGTCGTCCTTTACTCCTTCCGGGTATCAGACCAGTTTAGGCATCGGAAGTTGGAAGGACTGCTCCTCTTTCCGGATGCATGGGGTCCGAAACAAAGGTTCCGGAGTGTGTGCGTGTAGAAGAGATAATAGGAATATCAAATTTGACACGTGAGTGTGCTCCAGGGGGCTTCAAGGAACTCTAGTCAACACTGGCATCACCCTTTTAGGAGGGTGAGGGTGGATTATGTGGAGACTCCCCGTGAGTGTGTGCTTGTGATATTGAAACATTGAGGGGTACCTCAAATGAGTGGGTAGGTGGGGTATGTGGACGGATAGAATCAGCCGGAATGTCATGAGTGCCAACCTCTTGAGAGGGGGCACTAACTTTGGTTCTCTTTTTGGCTTTAGGTTTTGTGGGTTCATCTTAAAATCATTTGTTATTCCGAATGGGTGAGTCCGGAATTGCTATGATCTGGTATGTGCATTGGTGAGTTTTGGATATCTTCTTTTAAGGCAGTTCCGGAGAGAGAAATATTTCGGAGCAATGTTTGTGATTCCGGAGCAAGGTTTGAGGTTTCGGAGCAAGATTTGTAATTCTGGAGCAAGGTGTGAGGTTCTAGAGCAAGGTTTTTGGTTCCGGAGCAAGGTTTGTAATTTCGGAGCAAGGTTTGTAATTCCGGAGCAAAATTTGAGAAGAGGTTCAGAAGATAATAGCTTTCCGGATTTGAATTCTAGGATGTTATTTTTGCAGTAAATCCCGAGATGAAATCTAGGAAGACTATATAGTCTTGACACGGTGTATACTTGGGGTGAAATGTTCAGCTTAACACTTAGGAGATAATTAGAAATAAAGACAAGTAAAATGATCCTTTGTATTCATAAGGAAAATAGTTCCGAAAAGGAAATTTGACTTCGGAACCGATTTTTCTACGGAATACTTCAATCAAAGAGAACAAGTCTCGTGAAAGAACTGAGGATCTAGCATCATCATACCCATTTTGTTAAAAAAAACCATTGAATTTGGTTTCGTCTAGTTCCTTAGTAAAGACATTAGCAATCTCATCGTCAGATGGAACAAAAATAAGTTCAATGTTACCATTTAGAACATGATCTTTAATAAAATGGTACCTGATATCAATGTGCTTCGTCATGGAGTGCTAAATTGGATTGTGCGAAATTGAAATAGCACTTTGAGAGTCACAGTAGATAGGAATGCGTTGAAATCGGTAACCATAATCCAGGAGTTGGGATTTCATCCAAAGAACTTGTGAGGTACAGCTGGCAGCAGCAATGTATTCAGCTTCGGCTGTAGAGAGAGCAATGAAGTTCTGTTTCTTGGATGACCAGCTGACTAATCGACCACCTAGGAATTGATATTCTCTGGATGTACTTTTCCTATCAAAATGAAGTCCACCATAGTTTGAATCTGAATAGGCTTGGAGAAGGAAACTTTCATTTGCTGGGTACCAGATTCCAAGAGATTTAGTGCCTTTAAGGTATCGAAAAGTTTGCTTAATAGCCAAAAGATGAGACATCTTGGGATTGACTTGAAATCTGGCACATAAGCATGTGGAAAACATGATATCCGGACGACTTGCTGTAAGATAAAGCAGAGATCCAATCATTCCTCTATAGTTCTTTTCATCAACTGCAACACCTGAAGGATCAACAAAGATCTTGTGACCAAAGCCCATAGGTACCTTGGCAGAGGCACAGGTGTCCATAGAGTACTTTTAGAGAAGTTCAGAAATGTACTTCTCTTGTTGAATAAAGATTCATCGGTTGGTCTATTTGACTTGGAGACCAATGAAGAAACTTAATTCCCTGTTCATACTCATTTGAAATCGATTGATCATAAGTTTAGCAAAGTCTTCAACCGTGGATGAATCCATAGATCCAAAAATAATGTCATCTACATAAATTTATACCAGCATGAGATGCTTTCTATTTGATCTTCGAAATAGTGTCGGATCCAGAAATCCTCTTTGAAAGCCTAAGCGCTTAAGAAAGTCGGTGAGGGTCTCGTACCATGCATGAAGAGCTTACTTAAGGCCATAGACTGCCATCCAGAGTTTATAGCAGTGATTTGGAAATGCAAGATTAATGAATCCGGGAGGCTGTTAAAAATATACTTTGGTGTCAAGTTCACCATTGAGAAAAGCACTTTTAACGTCAATTTGGTAGACTTTGAAGCCTTTGTGAGCAACGTAAGCAAAGAAGATTCTGACAGCTTCAAGTCGTGCAACAGGGGCAAAGGTCTCGTCATAGTTGAGCCCTTCAATATGAGTAAAACCTTTGGCCACCAGTCTTGCTTTATTTCGAATTATGATTCATGCATCGTCTAGCTTGTTGCGAAATACCTATCTTGTGCCGACAATAGGATCGTTTGGAGGAGGAGGTACGAGAGTCCATACTTCATTTTGGTCAAATTCTGCCAATTCTTCTTGCATGGATATGATCCAGTCATCATGCTCTAATGCTTCCTTAATGGATTTAGGTTCGATCATGGATATGAATGCTGAGAAGTAACATTCATTTTTGATACTTGAGGCAGAGCGAGTTTGTACACCAGCATTGAGGTTTCCAATCACTTGGTTTTGAGGATGATCTTTGGTCCAAACGTGCAATCTTGGAAGTTCTTGAGCAACGGATGAGCCAATATCAACAATAGGATTGAGTTGCTCCCCCTGAATAATTTGAACTTGAGGATGATGATCCCCTTGAACTTCTGAACCAGAGAGATTGACATCATCATCAGAAGGAAACTCAAAGAACTTTTCTTTGTCATTGATATTGTTCGGATTGGATTCATCGAAATTAGCATTCGCATCTTGGAATCTGTCTATGTTTGATTCAAGAGAGGATTGAGCATTCCCCCCCTCAACTTGAGAAGGTTGAAATGGTTCGGAATCAAATGGTGGGAGACTTGGAATTGGATCGGAGACATTTTAAGAGACGTGAGCTTCAGGAGTCGGAATTGAGCTTTGCCTTGCTCGAGATTCCAAATCAAGGGCTGTTTTGGACGGTCCAAAGAGAGTTTCAAAATCAACTTCATGAATTACTTGGATGTTTGGACATTACGGGGAAGGAGCATTGGACTCCATGATGTGAGTTGTAACGTGAGTAGGCCTGGAATTTCGAATGAAGTTGTCATCAAAGGTAACATCAAAACTTTCTTCAATAACTCGAGTACGTCGGTTGAGGACCTGATAAGCCTTTGATTTAGAGGAGTACCCAAGGAAAATTGCTTCATCAGCTTTGGGTTGAAACTTGGTAAGTTTATCACGATTGTTCTTGATGAAGAATTTGCATCCAAAGACATGCAAAAATGAGATTGTAGGCTTCCGACTATTCATTGCTTCGTATGGTGTTTTGTTGAGGCGACATTTTATGATCGAGCAGTAGAGACGGCTTCAGCCCAAAGATAGAGTGGAAGATTTGTAAAATTTAGCATTGATCGAGCAGCTTCAAAAAGAGTTCTGTTTCTTCGTTCAACTACACCATTTTGTTGAGGAGTATATGGAGCAGAGAAATTGTGGTAAATACCCTTTTCGGAAATGAAGTTATCAATGGAAGAATTTGTGAATTCCGAACCATTGTCACTTCGGATACGTCTGCTGGGAGCTTGATGAGAACTTCTATTCCTTTGATAAAATTGATAAGTTCGGAGGCTGTTTCTGACTTTAACCTGAGGAAGAAAACCCAAGTGAACTTAGTGAAACCATCCACAATCACAAGAATGTACTTTTTGTGATGTAAACTTTCCACTGTTGATGGTCCACATAAATCGATACGTAGAAGTTCCAGAGGTTCCAAAATAGATTTTTCAATGATGACGGGATGACCTTTCTTTGACTGCTTGCCACATTCACACGTAGCACATAAATGATTATTTTCAAATTTGAGGAGTGGCAGACCTCGGACCATTTCTCCTGACACAAGATCATTCGTGTATCTAAAGTTTAAGTGTGCAAGTCTTCAGTGCCACAACCAGCTAACATCAGGGACTGCTTTGGAGAGTAAGCACATCTAAGGCTTACCAATGATAATGTTGATGTCGAGAGGGTACATGGTCTTGTTGCGATTGGACTTGATTAAACATTTGCTTCGGTCTTCGGTCATGATGTAACTGTGTTTATTGCAAAATTCAACTCGACGATTTGCATCCGTGAGTTGAGCAACACTTATCAAGTTGTGCTTTAGGCCAGCTACATATTCCATATTTGAGATTGAGAAGTCGCCATTTGTAATAGTGCCATAACCTCGGTTTTGAGAGTTTGAATTGTTGTCGTATGTTACATATCCAACATTTGATGAAAGCTTTAGATCTCACAAAAAGTTCTTCTATCCCGTCATGTACATGGAGCAAGCACAATCAATATACCATACTGTTTCTTGCTCCGAAGCACAGAGTGCCTGCAAAATTAGTGAGTTTTGGAGTTTTTAGACTCCGAGTTAGGTTTTAGGACAAAGGCATGAGTCTTGGGCTTCGAAAGGGACTTGTGAGCAACAAAAGATTTACATGGTGTGCTCCGAGATCCTTTAGGAAATATATAGAAGGACAACGTTCTTTCATCAATCCAATAGTCGTACTCAATGACATGAACTTTTAGAGCATTGTGCTTCAGAACATGATCTTCAGGAGAGGTGGTATTAACTGATTTTTCCGGAGTCATTTTTTCTTTAGAGGAATATTTGACTTTCTAGACAAGATTTTATGTAGAAGATTTTGAAAAACTTGTGTTATGAGTACTCTTTGATTTGTTAGACAGCATACTGTTTTTTTTTTTTGAAGAATTTGATATAAAAAATGTGCCATCAGTATTAGCTATGAAGACTGAGGAAACATTCTGAGAGGGAGTGTTTTGGACAGGTGAGGCACTTTCATGGATTTTAGACAGAGTGGTACTGACTCCTGTCTTGCACTGTGCGGAACTAGGAACACTTGATGGTCTTTTGAGTATCTTTGTGGGAACAAAGGATTTTCTGTCTAGGTGCGGAAGAGCTAAGGTTCCGTGATATACTGTTTTTGGAGTTTTCAAGGAATCGAGAGTTTTGCCTGGACCTAACTTCCTTTTTGTGAGCATTTCTTGCTTCCACTTTAGGATCGATGACATCCTTTCTATTGAGCATTGGTTTTTGATTTGACAGAGATACAAACTTTGAGGTTTGACCTGTTGAAGGATTATTAAACTTGGGATCAGTGGGAACCAATGTTTTTTTTGAAACAACAAGGGATTCAGATTCACATGAATCAGAGGAGACATCGCTTGAGGTTTCAACCTTATCATCCAAGGATGTCCATACAAACTTAGATGAAGTGGTTTCACTAAGATTGGGAATAATTTCCTAAATTACACAGTTGTTCGGAGGTTTGTTGTTCGGAATGTGATCTATTCTATTGGAGACACTATGATGAAATGCCGTGGTCCGATTCAGGTCCAGGTTTAATAGAAGCGGAAGAGGTGTGGAATCAGGACACTTAACAACAATTGGTTGAAACTCAGGGATCAAAGATGCAAAGTGGTCATTTGTCTCAAGAAGGGGTGACAAAGGAGAAACAGGGGTGTTCGAATGTTTGATGTTCAGAACTTCTCCTAGAAAAGTAAGATTTTTCAATTCCTTCAGAAGACTAGCAATTAGCTTTGGAAATTCGCTTCCGAGGCAGGTTGCTTTGGACCATGGATGACGAAAATTATGAGTCATCCATTCATTTTCTTCAAGCATGTCAATAGAGTTGTGCAAAGCATCTATTTTAGCATTGAGACGTTTATTATCAGAAATCAAAACATTTCTTTTAGAGTAGGTAATTTCACATTTGTCTTTCAAAATGATACATTCATCTTTTGACATTACAATCTCTCGTTCTAAAGACTCAATTTTTAACTTCTTATCCTCGAAACGTAATCTAAGACGATTCAATTCGATATCCTTTTTCTCACTGGCTTCTATGGCTGACTCATAGGCTTTGTAAATGATGTTCATGCCCGATTCAATCTGAGTTAGATATGGTTCACAAATTGATAAATCAAAATTATTTTTAGTAATTAAGCTTTTTACCTATTGAATTATGCTTCTTCCTGGAGGGTCGTTTGTAGCCATATAGTAGTAGCTGGGTTCAACATCTTCATCATCTTTCTCAGATCCAGACGACCAATAATCATCTTCACATTCAACATCTTGTCATGCCATCAATCACATATTTCTTCCAATCATCGTAGGATCATCATCATCTCCGGATGACCAGTAACCTTCAATGTCTCTTGAAACAGTTGTTATAAAAGCTTTTTCACTTTTAGCCATTTCTTGAGCCTTTTGGACATAGTAGGCAGATTCCTTGATTTTTGGTTTTAGTTCAGAGTCAGCTCGACAATCTTTTGCGAAGTGGTTTGCATGTCCACACTTGTGACACACAATTTTTTGTTTGTCTGAGATGGAATTTTGAGGGGACTCAGCGGCAGAGTTTGACTTAGAGAGGTTTGGTTTGTATGTAGGAGGATTTTCAGAAGTTGGTTTAGGTTCCGGAGTTGAGTATGGTTGAGGATTGTTGTGGTGGGGAGCTTGGAATCTGTTTTGGTATGGTTTGAATGAAGGGTTAAAAGGAAGTTTGTATTTCATTGAAAAAAGAGCGAACTCCTGTTGGAAACAGAGTTCTGAGTCCATGGCTTCGGAGTCATCAATAGGATAGCTTTTAGAGAGTGTGGATGAATTAACCAGTGGGACAGTGGTTTTGAAAAGGTCCAAAACAGAAGAATTTGGAATAGTTGATTTGAAGGAACTGAGAAGAGCAAGAGGACCTCTGGAAAGTTCCCTTATGGTTTGAGCAACATTTGACTCATGTCCTTGAAGTTCATCAAAAAGTTGATAGAGCTTTAACTTTTTCAAGGAACCATTACTCTGAAGACAAGATTTTACTTTTCCCCATCCTTTGCCAAGACTCTTTATGAATTTAAGATTGTACTCCAGGGGAGTTCGGACAATCCCATGAGCAGTCATGTTATTGACCACTATTCGGTAACAGTTGGAGGCAGAGGCTACAGATTCACTAGGAGTGGTTGTGAAAATGTCAAAGTCGTTGACAACTAAAGTAAGGAACTTGCCTTTCATGTTTTCCGAACCCTTAATTAGGTTCTGAATAATGTCCCAAATCTCTTTAGTTGATTTGCATAACTTGATGTGCTCGAAAAGTGAAGGAGGAACACCAAACACCATTTCAGAGAAAGCAATTTGATCTGCATATAGCTTTTCAATGTCATCAGCAGTTAGAGGGGCTGGACGATTTTCATCTTGACCCATAAGCCGAGCATCAGCATCTCTTACAACGATTCTTACAGGAACATGAGGACCTTATTTCATGGATCTCTAAATCTCTTCACCTTTATCTTTGGCCAAAAGAAATCTTTCCATTCTAACTTTCCAGTGATCATATTATTCCACAAGTAGTAATGGGGCACGTGTAGGGCCACCCACACTATTTGCAATTTGCATAGAAATCATTTGTTGAAGATTAGAAGCATCCATTGAAGTTAAGATATCTTGAGAAAAATGTAACACCTTGAATTTTTTTCAAAACAAATTTTCAATTTTAAAATTTATAATTTCATTCATAAATATTCTCAATCCCAATGTATCACATATCAAATCCATAAAAACGCATCCTAAGATCAAAATGTATAAAAACTCCTACAATGTGTATTGATCATGCCGACGCCTTCCTGCGATCCTCACTGGTATCGGAAACACATAACACAAAACACTGTAAGCATAAATGCTTAGTGAGTTCCCCAAAACACCCCATTTAGCACATAATAGCCACTCGAGGCTATAACTCTGTGAGCCCTCTGGCTCTAACTCTGTGGACCCTCTGGTCCTATCTCATTGAACTCTGACATACACACAACATAAATCAAATAGAAATAATGTTGTGCAACACATCACATAAATAGTATACAAGATACTCTATCACATTACTCTAATTACCACTCAAGGTAAAGTATAGTGAGAAGACTCACATCGGATAACTCGGTAAACCTCGAACTCTGAATATTGCACTAGCCTCCGCCTAATCACATAACAATTACTCTAATTAACACAACTTCTAAAGGCTAGGCTAACCCCTCTCTATAAGTTCTCTAAGCAAGGTAAAAGGCCATTCTACCCCTCTAATGGCTCATAAGTCCAAACATTGACTAAACCCTAAAAGTCAACGGTAAAACTTGACCAGAATCGTCGAGTGCACTCGGGCAACTCAGCGCGTCCACACTAGTCCTATGAATCCTTCCAATCCTCACTTGGCACGACGAGTCCCCTCTCCACTCGCCGGGTTACTAAGTAACGAATCGCGGGGGCAACCCCGACTCGACTCGTCGAGTCCACTTATGAACTCGGCGAGTTGCTCCCAAGACAACACTCAAATGACCTTCTGAGGTCAGATCTGTTCCTCTAACCTATAGATTTGACTTTCTCATGACCAATAACCACATAAAGGTCGAATCTTGGTACACATGCAAGGTACTCTAAGCTTATCTTGGTGAAAACCCTTCTAACATGGAAACCTATGTCCCTTTCCTCCATGGAACCACAAAAAGCATGGTGGTTCAAGCTCCTTGGACCTCAAAAGGTCCGGATCCAGAGTTTTACTCAATGGGACACTAAATCTCAACCACACAAGCCATAAAAGATGTAGAAAACCCTAAATTCAATGCTCTTAAGCAAAAATAGAGGAACAAGATCGAATTGCTACCTCAAAATGAAGATCCAAGCTGGAAACCTCTTGAAATGAAATCCTCTTGCCCCCTTCTTGCTGGAAACCCTTCCTCCTTGGCTAAATCATACCAAAAATGAACAAAGAAGCTCAAACTCTCTCACAACATGCTCAAAATCGCTAGGGTACCTCTCTCTGGATTGGTAGCCGCAAATGGAGGCTATAAAGTCCTTTAAATAGGGCTCAGACCCGGGGATTTAGGGTTTCAGTCATCAGCACGGACTCGGCGAGTCCACCCTTACCGACTCGTCGAGTCCCCTCATTTATCAGTCAACAAATTGCGATCCTACTCGACGATTCTAGATGTCAACTCGTCGAGTCCTCTCTCTTAACTCCAAAATAAATGATACAATATAATACCTGGAAATCCGATTGTTACACAAAAGTGGTATATAGAAGAACTTTTATCCTTAACACAGAAATGGTTGAGATACCAAGGTATATTCAAACCAACTATAATCTGCTCTTATGGATTCCAAGGACAACCACTCAAGCTCTGATACCAATTGTGAGAACTAGAATTTGATCAGTTGCGCAGGGATAAGGTTTGAGAATACAAACCTTGAATGAATGCTTAAGATCAATTTCTACTTACAATATGAAGTTCAAATCTAGACTGGAAAGACCAGTCAAGTCTTAGATATTATATTCAACAAACGATCAAAACATTAAATGAAGAATAAAAGTAAATGATCAAGGTAAAGCTAATAAATGAGGAAAAAGAAGAATGTTTTAAAAAGATTTGAGATAACTAAGTAATTGCCAAAAGATGAGCAAAAGATCCGTCTTTAACTTTGTCACAACTAGGAATTCTGATCTTTTGTAAACACTTAACAAGGATAACATTGCAACTAAAACTTGAAAGCATGTATGACGCTTATCCAATGACAACAAAATTTCCATCAAACACTCTATACAAACATTAAAATAGTCAACAAAAAGTTGGAAACCCGAGAAATCCCGGTTTAAGTCCATTATGGACTAGCATTTTCTTATTGGGCCTAATGGACCAATAAGCGTCCAATTTGGCTATGTTGGGTTTAGAACCTTCAAATGGGCCATAGTTCGACTCACATTCATGAAACCTAATCTTTTGGTCCTCATTGGGCCCTAACGAATCCAATTAGCCCTAGTGGACCATAAATCAATTCTTTTATGCATAATTGGCCATAAACCCTCCTAAGGGCCCAATGGGCCGAAAACCATCAAATTGGACTTCATATTATCGGACTCAAGCACTAAAGTCCCAAACCACCTCTCTCCTTTCTCCCTCTTGGCCCTATATATATATATATATATAAAGGAAATGGAGGTTGACTTTAGAGGTGTAACCTTTATATTACACAACAAATAATAAGACAATTGTATCTCATACTTCCATGCAAGCTTGTATGATCCAACATGCATCAAGGTTTCTCTCTCTCTCTCTCTCTCTCTCTCTCCCCTCTCTTCTTGATATGTCAACCAAGAGCCACAATCCACACACATAAACTTATTCAAACATCTTCCTTAATGACTCTTAAGTATTCTCTTCCTTCTCCCTTCAAAAATCTCTAAGTGTTGCTTGTATATCAAGGGGATATCCACAAGAACATCATCATTTCTTGAATCATCTCAAGTTCGAGATCTACTCAAATGTGTTGCTAGGACCAAAAACCTCTTCACCGTTTCTTCAAAAACCAAACCCAAAAATCTAAGGTAAGTTCATACACCTGTATTTTCTGGTTTCACATGTTTTATGGGGGAGAATACAATAAAATGTGTAGATCTATGTGTATTTGTATGTTATGTGTGATTTCTTGTGTTTATGTGGTAAATATGTGCCAAAAATGAAAGTTATTTCGAGATCTATAGTTCAAGAAGGAAAAATATGTGATCTAGGATGTACTACACTTAACAAGTTAAGAAAAACGACCATATAAGGTTTATAATAAGTATGTTACAACATAAAACTCATTATATGACTATTTTTGTCAAATAAACAAAAGTTGGGTAAAAAGTTGTCATTTATGGTTTTTACAAGGATCAAAAAGGTCAAAACAGTCAAAGTAGAAGTTTTTATAAACACCATGCTTTTTAAAGGACGAAAAATGTAAATTTTAGCCTAATGGGCTAAAATTTTGGACTTTTCGGCCCATAGACCCAAATTTGCAAAAAATATGGTTTTAGGGGGGCTGAAATGGTAAATCTCTCAAAATAGCGGGTAGAAAAGTAAATAAATCTACTTCAGGGGTTAAAATTACCTTATTTGCCAAAAAGGATTAAAAATGTAAAGTTTTTGGGTTTTGGGTTAAATTTGTAAAAGTTGCGAAAAGTTTGGATTATAAATGAAAATCTTTTTATTATAGGGTCGGAAACTGCCAAAAGTAAAAATTGGGCTGAAAACATTATTTAAATAAGTCTTTGGGCCAAAATGTCAAGAAAAATAGTTTAAGGAACTAAAATGTCATTTTTTTTATAAAAAGGGACTAAAATTGTCATTTTTATTAAAGAAGGGCTGAATAGGTCAAACCAATATTTTTGAGTCAATTATTTTATTATTAAGATATTTGGGTCAAAAATACCAAATTATAACTTATGAATTTAGAATGAAAAATATACACATATTTTCATAAATCTAAACATCGTTAAAAAATAATCGACAAACTTTGTGTCTTTGCGATTCAAGAATTGTTCAACCAGAATTACCGACAATTATACTATACAAAACAAGTAAACATTCAAATTGTTGGGCTTGAAAGATTCTAATCATGCTTATTGGGCCTTCGTGACCCATTAACATGACTTTTGGGCCTAACATAAATAATACATGTTTATTGGGCCTCTTATGAGCCAATTACATGCCTAAGGGACCCTCAATGGCTTTTCAATGTTATTGGGCCTCAGTGGCCCATTAACATTGCTAGTAAGATCCAAATAACTCATATGCGAAATAGGCCAACGCATCCTTCGTATACTCGACAACCCTAAATAACAAACGTGATTAGTAGGATCTCGTGGCCCTCTTCTCCTCGTCTGTTAGGCTTAAATTCTATTCAAGTAAACAAAAATCAGGCCTTTAATCAAGCTTAATCAAATTCATTTGGATTAAGTGAGTAATAATGGGCGACACCAATAAGTGTCGATCGTTGTCTTTAGTTATAATCAAAGTCTCCTGGAGGGAGAGCGAGAGTTTGTGTATAGATCTATACGGGGGTGACTCCCCTAATCCTAAGTTGTTCGCTACAGTTAGAATCGGCCAGTCTAGGGTGACAAAATCTTAAGATCAATTCCGGCGTTCACTAGAATGCCAAGACAGAAGAACTAGTCATTATCATGCAAGGTTATAACGACTCACATAAAATTCCAATACAATCTAAGTAATTAGGGGAAATCATATTCATTCGATGTGGCGATACAATAATACAAAACGATCATACCGTTTTATCGGAAAACATCGGGTTTTCCGGGGAAATCACCATTATTCACTTGTACTTTCAATAACTATAATACAAAACTTCTCATTTTATACACGATTTGAAATCATTCATGCATATACCTATGGATCATCACACTTTTTGTATAAACAATTACCGTTTTAGAAAATATCGGATTTTCTCGGTTTTATAAACTACACAAAACATTTTAATATCAAACCTTCTTATGAACTCACCAATGTTCTATATGTTGACATTTTCAAAATAACTTGTATTCTCAGGTAACAGATAAGCCGAAGAACAATACCAAGTGTGTTAGGATGTTATGTTTGGAAAACTCTCAAACAATTTATGCTATGGATATGTAATATTTAGACAATGCAATTGATGTGAACAAGGTCAGTTGTAATGTATTAATGCATGGTGATGTTTGTGTTATGTTTCATGTATATTCATTGTGATGCTATTTCAATTTAAGTCATGTGAGCCCTCAGACGTTTCTGCCGTCTGGTTCGGCGGTGTGACAGGTTGGTATCAGAGCTCTGTTTATAGTGAACTGGCATATCTTACCGCACATTGATATGCAACTATAAACCCAGCAAGGGACTAAATAACTCTGAACAAAACAAATAAAAATATAATAATAAACACTCTTACTTGTGCGACTTAGGAAAATGAACATAATAACCAGGTGAATAAGATGATTTGAAAATCCCGACATCTCGGTTAAGACAGGACGGTTCACAGTTGTATTAGGGGAGAATGTAGCCTGATCAACTACATATCCTCCGAAATACAACTATCACATGCCCTGGGGTGACCGCGATGGTCGGTAAACCTAAAAACATACCCTTTTGATTTTCACGAAGAGAACATCAAACTCAAATAATATAACAACTAAAACATCTTAGGAATAATAGTAGTTTATATACAGCTAGCTTATAGGATTACAAACTCACAAAAATTTTAGGCACTCAACATCTTCCCGTTCCATGATAGAAGGATGCCTTAACAACCCACCCGTGGAAACCCCGAGCCGACACCACCAGAATTCAACTCAGTTGCATTTCAAGCAGCTGTATCTGTTGCAGTCACAGTGACACTGGCATAGATCCACAATCGGAACAATGGTGGAGGCAACGAGCAAGGGGATGGAAGGTCAAACAACGGAATGAACCAGGGGCCTACCAAGACTTGATCCTACAAAGATTTCACCAACGCCAAGCCATGAACCTTTAATGGCATAGGGGGAATGATAACCCTAAAGAGATGGATTGAAAAGTTGGAATCGATGTTCGAGATATGTGAATGCCCCGAAGAGGTGAATGTGAAGTTTGCAACATGCACATTTGTTGATCAAGCTCTCACCTGGTGGAATGGACATGTGGAGGCCATGAATCTTCCTGTAGCTAATGCCATGTCGTGGGCGGAATTGAAAGAAATGTTGATGGCCGAGTACTGCCTACATGGAGAAATTCAGAAAATGGAGCAAGATTTATGGAATGCTGGGGCAAGTAACACCTGTTATGGATCTGGAAAGACTAGGCATTTTCGTCCAAATTGCCCCAATGTTAACAACTCTGGGAATGGAGGAGCAGGGAGAGTGCTGACTATGGGTCAAGGAGAAGTGGTTCAGGATCCCGTTGTTGTCACTAGTACGTTTCTCCTAAACCACACATATGCATGCATCCTATTTGATACCGGGACAGAGCAAAGCTTTGTGAGTAATAAATTCAAACACTTGCTAAAACAACAACCCCAGAAGCTTAATGAAACCTTTACGGTGGAAATGGCTAACGGGAAAACAAAATCAACTAGGGAAATCTACGTAGGATGTAACCTGACCTTAAATCATCATGTCTTTCAAATAAACTTGATGCCTATAATTGTTAGGAGTTTTGATGTGATTATCGGCATGGACTGGTTAAGCCCCCACCATGCTGAAATTATGTGTCACGAAAAGGCCGTTCGCCTTCATCTCCCTAATCACGAAACCCTAATTATATTCGGGGACAAACCCAGTACGAACCTTCGTCTTATCTCTTGCATTAAGGCACAAAAATATCTACAAAAGAAGGACTTGGTGTTTCTGGATCACATTATGGATAAGTCCAAGGAAGAGGTCAATATTCGATACATTGTAGTGGCTTGCGATTTCCCAGATGTTTTTCCTGAAGATCTCTCAGGGATACCCCCAGAAAGATATGTCGAGTTCCGAATTGAACTTGTTCCGGGAGCTACACCTATTGCCAAATCACCCTATAAGTTGGCTCATGCGGAGATGCAAGAACTGTCCAGCCAACTCAAAGAACTCTTGAACAAAGGATTCATCCGACCCAACTTCTCACTTTGGGGAGCTCTGGTCCTCTTTGTTAAGAAAAAAGGACGGATCCTTTAGGATGTGTATCGATTACAGAGAACTAAAAAGCTCACTATCAAAAATCTCTACCCACTTCCGCGAATCGACAATCTATGCGACCAGCTCCAAGGAGCAAGTTACTTCTCTAAGATAGATCTGCGATCCGGATACCACCAACTCAAAGTCCGGGAAGAGGATATCCCCAAAACCGCTTTCCGAACTCGCTATGGACATTATGAATTTGTTGTAATTCCCTTTGGTCTAACGAATACCCCTACCACATTCATGGACCTGATGAATCGAATCTGGCGACCATTCCTCGACAATTTTGTCATTGTTTTCATCGACGATATCCTAGCCTATTCTCGAAGCGAAGAGAAGCATGGCCGAAATCTCCGGAAAATCTTGGAAACCCTACAAACCGAAAAGTTATACGCAAAACTCTCTAAGTGTGAGTTTTGGCTCCGTAGCGTGAACTTTTTAGGTCATGTCGTCAGTCAAGAAGGAATACATGTGGACCCTTCTAAGGTCAAAGCCATTGATGGATGGACAGTACCGACGACACTCACTGAAATTCGTCTGTTTTTAGGTCTTGTAGGCTATTACAGGAGATTCATTCAGAACTTCTACAAAGCAGCCAAGCCACTTACCATGCTTACACAGAAGGGCGTACCCTTTGAATGGATAGTGAAGCAAGAAGTTGTCTTCCAAACTCTGAAGCGAGCTCTCTGTAGTGCACCGGTACTATCATTACCAGAAGGAATAGAGGACTTTGTAGTTTACTGTGATGCTTCGAATCAGGGATTAGGCAGTGTACTCATGCAGCGTGGGAAGGTGATAGCTTGTGCGTCCCGACAAATAAAGACACATGAGGTGAATTATACCACTCATGATCTCGAATTGGGAGCTGTGGTTTTTGCCTTGAAGATTTGGAGGCACTACCTTTATGGTACAAAGTGCACCATTTTCACTAACCACAAGACTCTCCAACACATTTTAAATCAAAAGGAGTTAAACATGAGGCAGCGAAGATGGGTTGAGCTGCTAAATGATTATGAGTGCGAAATCAAGTACCACCCAGGCAAGGCTAACGTGGTAGCCCTCATGACTATTACAACAACCTATAATACCCGAGTGGAAATGGGAAAGGATTACCATGGACTTCGTGACTAAATTACCCAAGACAGCTGATGGACTAGATACAATATGGATAATAGTCGACAGATTGACGAAATCCGCCCATTTCCTGCCAATAAAAGAATTCTACAAGATGGAAAGGTTGACCAAGATATACATCAAGGAAGTGGTGAGACTTCATGGAGTACCAATATATATCATCTCAGATCGAGATAGTAGATTTACTTCACGCTTCTGGAAATCGCTTCAAAAGGCTATGGGAACACAACTTGATATGAGCACTGCTTATCATCCACAGACGGATGGTCAAAGTGAGCGAACCATTTAAACGCTTGAAGATATGCATTGCGCATGTGTGATAGACTTTGGAAGGTTGTGGGATACCCACTTTCCTTTAATTGAATTTTCGTACAACAACAGTTATCACTCAAGCAGTAAAGTTGCTCCTTTTGAAGCATTATATGGGCGTAAATGTAGATCACCATTGTGTTGGGCTGAGGTAGGTGACACTCAGCTAGCCAGAGGATAGACACCAAACAATGCATGAACAGGACCATAAATCATATGCGAAACCACAGAGAAGATAATTCAAATCAGAGCTCGACTACAAGCATTACGAGACCGACAGAGGAGCTACGCTAATAAACGGCAAAAGCCCTTGGAATTTCAATTCGGGGATCGGGTGTTGTTAAAGGTCTCTACCTGGAAAAGGGTGATTCATTTTGGGAAACTGGGAAAACTAAACCCACGATACATTGGACCCTTCAAGATTCTTTCCCGAATCGGTCCAGTGGCTTATAGAATGCAGTTACCTGCCGAGCTCAGCAGTGTACACCCCGTGTTCCATGTTTCAAATTTGAAGAGGTGCTTATCCGACGAAACTCTCATCATCCCATTGGAAGAAATCGAAATCAACAAGAATCTCCTGTTCGTCGAAGAACTGGTTGAAATCATGGACAGGGAAGTGAAGCATACTAAGAAAAGTCACATTCCAATTGTGAAAGTTCGGTGGAACACGAAACATGGACCGGAATTCACATGGGAAAGTGAAGACCAGATGAAACAGAAGTACCCTCACCTATTCTCGCATTCTAAAATCTAGCTTCAAAAAGAATTTTGGGACGAAATTTCCTCTAACGAGGGGATGATCTCACAACTAGGAATTCTGATGCTTTGTAAACACTTAACAAGGATAATATTGTAACTAAAACTTGAAAGCATGTATGACGCTTATTTATATGACAACAAAATTTACATCAAACACTCTATACAAACATTCAAATAGTCAACAAAAGGTTGGAAACCCTAGAAATCCCGGTTTAAGTCCATTGTGGACTAGGATTTTCTTAATTGGCCTAATGGACCAATAAGCCTCCAATTTGGCTATGTTGGGCTTAGAACGTTCAAATGGGCCATAATTGGACTCACATTCATGAAACCCAATCTTTTGGGCCTCATAGGGCCCTAACGAATCCAATTAGCCCTAATGGACCATAAATCAATTCTTTTATGCACATTGGGCCGTAAACCCTCCCAAGGTCCCAATGGGCTGAATACCATCAAATTGGACTTCATATTATCGGACTCAAGCACTAAAGGCCCAAACCACCTCTCACCTTTCTCCCTCTTGGCCCAACATATATATGTATATATATATATATATATATATAAAGGAAATGGAGGTTGACTTTGGAGGTGCCACCTCTATATTACACAACAAATAATAAGACAATTGCATATCATACTTCCATGGAAGCATGTATGATCCAACATGCATCAAGGTTTCTCTCTCTCCTATCACTACTAGAAAAACAGCCTTCTACGACGCTCATTGCGCGTCGTAAAAGACTTAGACGACGCGCAAATGCGCGTCAAGGAAGGCCCTGTCATAAAGAGAGACGACGCTCAATTACGACGTGTAATTATGACGCGTGTTTACGACACACAATGCGTATCAAGGAAGGCCCTGTCATAAAGGAAGACGACACGCATTCGCGTGTTGTAAACTTACGACGCGCGTGTTAATGACACACAATTCGTATCAAGAAAGCCCCTGTCAAGAAAGGCCATGTCATAAATGAAGACGACACACTTTTTTGCGTATCATAATTTTAAATGTTTAAAAAAAATATTATTTATAGATTTACTTATTTTCAAATTAAATATGTATTTAATGTTTCATAATAGAAAATAAAATTTCATATACAAAAAATAGAATCCATTGCATAAATTTAATGTCATACAAATAATCGTTCCATGGAAATATAAAACAAATTAATAGAAATTGTAACAAAAATTTACAAACAAACTAGATACAAAAAATATAATTCATTGCCTCTTTGCTTATTCAAGATCAACCTGCAAGTAGCTAACTAATCTGTACAAATTCACCCTTGTTTCTAATCATTTTCTTAAATACTTAACAAACATAACTCATCCATAGTACCTGAACTATAGTTGCAACCTTTTTTCTTCTTCTTCTGAACTCATCACTTGCAACCATTGCTCTAAGCCTAACGTATACACAATTACACATTGCATGAAAGGACTGGATTTAATAATATTAATATTTATATCATCCAGTTGTCGATTGGTTCCCATGGCTACAGTAACTCTTCTTCCAGGCTCAACTGCTTCATCAATCACCACATTCTGCAGTGAATCAAATCAAATATTAAATATAATGATAATGATTGAAAACAATTAATGGCCTTCATTCAAAAATCAAAACCTAAAGGTCTATGCATGTTAAGGATCTTGCAACTTGTCTAATGTCTATTCAATTACAAGTACAACATGATAATTTCATTTTTAGTCCTATCTTCTTTTAATTTAGCAAGTACTATATATATATATATATATATATATATATATATAACTTTATATTCTTACGTAGAATTGCATCTCTTCACATTTCATGCTTAGATCCTTTTAATTGTCCCACAAAACAGAAAAAATGTCACTTGATCAGAAAACTACATTAAAGATGGTCAGTTGGTTGCATCACAATTTGTAAAAGTTATCCCAATTCACACTTTAATATATATATATATATATATATATATATATATATATATTATGACATTTCAAGCTAGCTTTAGAGATGGATTGGAGGGATAAGAAAACTGGGCACAAGGCGTCTACTGCTTTTATTATTTAACCAAATATTTATTTATATGCACAAGGTTAATTAGGGTCTCTAGTAGTCTAAATCAGCCTCTAAATGGCTTGACTATTATTAGGCATGGGTAAACTCTACACTGCATCACTAGGTAGGTTATTATGTTTACAACTAAGATACACTAATAATAATAATAATAATAATAATAATAATAATAATAATAATAATAATAATAATAATAATAATAATATGATCAATTTAACTATCATTGACAACAGATGCATGTAATACAAGTAGTATAACATGCAGACTCAGTGACATGAATTCCAAATGTTGAGGTTGGTTTTCCCTTAAATGCATATGACCATGAAGGATACTGAATCCCATGTGTATGTGTGAGTGAAAACAGGATCACTGTTGTCAAGCCTTTTCACAAGAGCACAAGTCAGAATGCACATCATTTCAGTTTTTTCAACAAAAAATTAAAATAAAATAGAAAATGGAATGGGTATGAGTTTGACTCTTATTTTAAGTGCTAAAGGGGGGTGGGGGTCTTGTCTTAGTGTTCATTCCGTAAACAAGCCTTGTACTTCATTGTAAACTCTTTCTCCCTCAACAATTACTTTGTAGCCTTGCTCTTTATTTTCTGTGCTCTAAGAAATCTAAATTCTACAAGCGTTTTGACATTCATGAACATAAATAATGCATTTAAAATGATATGTTTATGTTTATATGTAAGAGGAACCTTCTCTATATGGAGCCCATTCATGCTTTCGAAGATGATGTGGGGCATCAAGCGGTGGCAACTTATTTTACCTATCACTTTCCTTCACTAAACCTTCTTCTTTTGCTCCTGATGGATAAGAAAAGTCTTCATTAGCCTGTACTTTGGAGAAATAAACCATTAACATAAAATAAAAATCATAATCTCTCAGCTTACAAACAAAAAAAATGTCTACCCACCTCAACACTAGGAGTATCACTACTGTTGTCACCGGTAGTATCTTGTTGACGTTTTTTCTCAATATATATTGCAAGCTTTGAAGCAAATATTGTAAAAAAAAGTTTATAAAAATAATGATATAAAAAAATAAGGACAAAACAATTACCATTTGCATATTTTTGTGAACTAAAGAGGTTGATAGATCAATTGCAGGTTTGTTTGGCATTCGTGGCAATGGTTGTGACTCTTCCCAACACCAACTTACTTCTCTAATAAGAAGTGACTCTTGTACAGAAATGGCTAAAGAACATAAAAACAACAACAACAAACTTTTTTAGTACTAGCACAAAATCTTCCATGAATTTAACATCCAAGGACATGGCTAGTGCATCAATCAGAAAGCGAAGTTATGAAGCAAATCCAACCATGTTTCTAGTATAATCACCAGTGCTATAAGACAGAATTGTGTCATTTCATACAGACATATGTTGAAACTAAATTTAACAACATAATTCCAATTCCATTCCTTATAGATAAGAAGAGAATTTGGGAAGAATGAACCAATTTTGAGCATCATGAATAGAAGCATTTTCAAGTTCAACCATCTCCATGGATCTTTCCACCATTTTCTCTCCCCACATAGCAACCAGTTAAAAAGCTGCACACATTCTATGAAATTATCAGTAACAAAAAAAGTTACATTTCCCCATTATACACAAATATATTATTACCTTTTACAAGGTCTTCTGCAGTATACCACTCGCTCCAAGGACAATCATCATCCCATTGTAGTTTGTTTCTATCATCGCCTCCATTATCACCTCCAGATGCAGTAATCTCAGACTCAGAATTTAGCACTTCATTGTCTTCATCATAAGTAAGTGTCTTGTATCTTAATTTCATGGTGAAATGGACTTTGAAGAAATGTGTTGAAAGGTCTGATGATGAAAAGGCCTACAACATTATGATTCAGTTAGAGAATATTCTTTAAAGAAAACAGAATGAGAGAGGTGACTTACAAATTTAGATACAAACAACTCATATAATCCCTCCAAATGAGTTTTATAGGAACTTGAGTGGAAATAAGATCTCCTTCAAATCTTCGAGTAAATACTGTTCCCATATTTTGGATACCAATATAAGCTTTTCTAGAAGGATCATGCACTGGGAAAAATGCTGGCCACAACCTAAAATTGTTCCATTGTTCATACAATCAGAACTTAAGTGTAATGTAATTAAAATTAAAAGAAAAAGAATGAGTGAATCCCACCTGGAACAATTTGAGAAGGCTATAGCAACTGCATTTAGAATCTTGCTAGCCTCTAGTGAATCAAGAATAACCCAGAGAAATTGGGACAATTTTAGCCGTTCAATCGGGGCAAAGAATCTTTGTTGGCGACATCACCGGTGATGATGGATATTGATTTCCCATAGTTAAAAAATCAACAATCTTTATCTTTTCTGCAACACCTGTTGGATAATCCAGAGAAATTGGGACAATTTTAGCCCATGGGTATTTTAGGATTTTTTTAGTAAACTTGCATTCTTATGTGGTATTGAATTAGACTAGGTTTCATTTGTGTTTAGTATAAAATTGGACTTGCATTATATTGTAATTTCATTCAAAATCAAAATTTTAATAAGGAAGTACAGCTTCAAGAAATACGGTATGGAACATGAAACGAATGAATCCCTCTATAAGGTAGAGAAAAACTAGTGCATCAGCAATAATAAATAAATAAAGTATGGCTTCAAGTAACATGGCCTTATATTTCATATTCTAGAATCTCTTTAGTCTCCCTGCATTTCGCCTACGCCAAAAACAAAATCAAAAAAAGAAAAAAGAAAAACACATCAAGAATCTAAATTCTAAAACAATAATTCAATAAAATCATCTACTCACAAGAACAATGGTACATGCAAAGTGGTGATAACATCATAAACATTAACAACAGAATAATATAACAATGGTACACAGTAGCTAATTGGTCTCACAAGAATCGTTGTTTTAAACAAGTTTGTTGGTGCTAACATGCTGCTATTTGATCTACAACAGAATAATATAACAAAGATATTGAATTGTTAAATTAATCAATGAATTTTAACTTTTATTTGATTTACAAAGTGGTGATAACATCATAAACATTAACAACCAACAACATCTAATGTCAGTATATCATTATTAAATGCTTGTTGCCTTCCCTTCATGATATTCAAACACTTCAACTAAAAATCAATCTGTGTGAGGATGAAGTCTTGTATGTGATCCACAATCATATTAACAGGAAACTTTATCCTAGAGTTATATAAAAATTTGACCAACTATTAAAGTAATTTAAGTTGAACCAACCATAAGAGAAATTAATAATAATCTGTATGTAACGAAAGAAGAAAAAGATCATGGTGATACAAAATCGAATTTTAAAACATACATTGGGCCGATCGTCAATCTTCTTACTCTGGAGCATCAAAATTCATGAAATTAATTAGAAGATAATTCTGTAAGAATTAAAAACAGGGTAAGCCTATGTGTTTACTATATAGCATGTTACTCACATTTAACATTATCCTAGAAAACAGAGGTTAAGTTGTTGCTAGAAAGTAGAATACATGCCTCAATTTTAATCAACCATGCTTACTTTCTCCATGTGTATCATTGGATGTTGATGATTCTAAACTTTTTCTAATGCATCTAACTGCTTCTATGGGCAACTGGGCAGTTGTGGTGGAGATTGGGAGATTTTAGGGAAGATCGACCAGAGGGGAATGTGAGATACTAGGATTCAGGAATCAGAAAGAAGAAGAGTGAGAAACCGCATAAGAAAGGAATCGAAGTAAACGTTGGCTCTCCTGGAGAAGTGGAAGCGTTACGATAACATTGATGAGTCTTGGAAATCGGTAATTTACATCTCAATGCAGGTAATCTCGCTCCCGCTCCTTTGGCGCCCGATAACATTAGGTATTGGGCCTTTTACTAGTCCGTTAGGCTAAAAACAATGGACATCCATTATAAATTATAAATTTCAATAGAACAAAAATAAAATAGAGGCCCTTTGGCATTTTCACCTTCAAGCAATTCAACAAGAGGAGGGATTCCACCTTCAACCCTTAACCTAAGAATAAGAATGTGATGTCAAACAAGCTCAAAAATACCCAAAATTGTAACAGAAAAAGGGTAGAAAAGAACTGACCTAACACGGGCGGGTCTTGATGATGCTATTCTTGTTTGTGATTGCATCTGCTGCTCTCCTTATAACACCAATCACTGCATCCCTGTGTCGCTTAAGGAGAGAAACAAGATGAGGCAGGGCTCCAACATTGACAATGAGTTGCTGGTGTGTACACAACAATAAAAATTGGTTATGTCTGGTGGATGAGGATGTTATTTTTAACCCAAATTGCAAGGAGAAGAAACTGTGTTGGTTAGGTCACTTTTCATATCTGAGAACCTTCTTGCAAACCTTCAACATCACTTTATGGTGACTCTCTATATACGATCTCCCACAAACCATTATCACTTTACTACTCTTGGGAGTTGAAGGAGGTGCTACTTAAACAAAAGATTTTAAAAAAAATTAAGCATATAAAACCCTAATATTGGAGTTCAACATCACGGTTCACACCATGGAAATAAAATCAATCACGATGGCAAAAACTCCATCAAGAAATTAATACTTTCCAGATACAAGCAAAACTAAGGAACGATAATAGGGTAAAAACATTTTTTTTTTCAAAATAGTATGAGCAACCAATTCCATAAAATTATAAAAACTTACAATTTGATTTGTAGAGGAGGCATGGTCATCTGTACGTTACACATTGCTTGAATCCGCATCTAGTCGTTCTTTTCATATGAACCACGAGGCTTCTTGAAAGTTTTTCCATATGAAAGTGGTGGTGATGGAAGAGATGGTAGGGCGGCGGCGGATGGTAGTAATGGTGGTGATGGTCGATTGTGTAGAGGTGAGTATGAGGTAAGGTGGAATGAGATTTTATGAAAAAAAAGCCCTAGATTTGGACGCCTTTTGTAACTGAGGATAATGGATGTGTGTTTGGTAAAAGAATTACAAAACGACGCATTTACAATCCAGAAGGTGGAGGATAGAGATGAGAGAAAACCTGGTGGAGAAGGAGAGACGAGAAGGTGGTGGTGTCGATTAGAGGTTTTTCAACTGGTAGCGTCGATTAGGGGTGGAGACGAGGGAGAAGAAGGCGGGGGTCTAAAAAATTTGGGGATTTCATTTTCCCTCTAAGGAGAAGCGCGTTTCTTAAAAAAAATATAAAACGACATGCACAGATGACGCACCTTTTAGATAAAGTGCCTTCCGTGTTTTTAATTTTTTATATGAGACACTAATTTAAGGGCACGCAATAATGTGCGACCTAAATCCTTAAATTTTTTTGAAGAGATGACACTTTTTTAACGTCACTCTCTTTTGCGTAACATAAATCTCCGAGTGTCGTTGTTTGCGCGTCGTAAAAGGGTCGTTTTCTTGTACTGTCTCTTCTTGATATCTCGGCCAAGAGCTATAACCCACACACATAAACTTCTTCAAACATCTTCCTTAATAACTTTTAAGTATTCTCTTCCTTCTCCCTCCAAAAATCTCGAAGTGCTGCTTGTGTATCAAGGGGATTTCCACAAGAACATCATCATTTTTTGAATCATCTCAAGTTCGAGATCTACTCAAAGGTGTTGCTAGGACCAAAATCCTCTTCATCTTTTCTTCAAAAACCAAACCCATAAACCCAAGGTGAGTTCATACCCCTCTATTTTCGGTTTTAACATGTTTTATGAGGGAGAATACAAGTAAAATGTGTAGATCTATGTGTATTTGTATGTTATGTGTGATTTCTTGTGTTTATATGGTAAATATGTGCCAAAAATGAAAGATATTTCGAGATCTATAGTTTAAGAAGGAAAAATGTTTTTTCTAGGATGTATTACAATTAACAAGTTAAGAAAAACTACCATATAAGGTTTATAATAAGCATGTTACAACATAAAACTCATTATTGGACTATTTTTGTCAAATAAACAAAAGTTGGGGAAATAGTTGTCATTTACGGTTTTTAAAAGGATCAAAAAGGTCAAAATAGTCAAAATAGAAGTTTTTATAAACACCATGCTTTTTAAAGGATTAAAATGTAAATTTTAGCCTAATGGGGTAAAATTTAAGGCTTTTCGGCCCATAGACCCAAATTTGCGAAAAATATGGTTTTAAGGGGGCTGAAATGGTAAATCTCTCAAAATAGTGGGTAGAAAAGTAATTAAATCTATTTCAGGGGTCAAAATGACCTTATTTGCCAAAAAGGATTTCAAATATAAAGTTTTTGGGTTTTGGGTCAAATTTGTAAAAGTTGCGAAAAGTTTGGATTATAAATGAAAATCTTTTTACTAATGGGGCTAAAACTGCCAAAAAGTAAACATTGGGCTGAAAACATTATTTAAATAAGTCTTTGGGCCAAAATGTCCAGAAAAATAGTTTAAGGACCTAAAATGTCATTTTTTTTATAAAAACAGACTAAAATTGTCATTTTTATTAAAGAAGGGCTGAATAGGTCAAACCAATATTTTTGAGTCAATTATTTTATTATTAAGATATCTGGGTCAAAAATACCAAATTATAACTTATGAATTTAGAATGAAAAATATACACATATTTTCATAAATCTAAATATCGTTATAAAATAATCGACAAACTTTGTGCCTTTGCGATTCAACAATTGTTCAAACAGAATTCCTGACAATTATACTATACAAAACAAGTAAACATTCAAATTGTTGGGCTTGAAAGATTCTAATCATGCTTATTGGGCCTTCGTGACCCATTAACATGACTTTTGGGCCTAACATAAATAATACATGTTTATTGGGCCTCTTATGAGACAGTTACATGCCTAAGGGACCCTCAATGGCTTTTACATATTATTGGGCCTCAGTGGCTCGTTAGCATTGCTAGTAAGATCCAAATAAATCATATGCGAAATTGGCCAACGCATCCTTCGTATACTCGACAACCTTAAATAACAAACGTGATTAGTAGGATCTCGTGGCCCTCTTCTCCTCGTCTGTTAGGCTTTCATTCTATTCAAGTAAACAAAAATCAGGTCGTTAATCAAGGTTAATCAAATTCATTTGGATTAAGTGAGTAATAACGGGCAACACCAATAAGTGTCGGTCGTTGTCTGTAGTTATAATCAAAGTCTCCTGGAGGGAGAGCGAGAGTTTGTGTATAGATCTATATGGGGGTGACACCACTAAACCTAAGTTGTTCGCTACAGTTAGACTCGGCCAGTCTTGGGTGACAAAATCTTAAGATCAATTCTGGCGTTCATTAGAATGCCAAGACAAAAGAACTAGTCATTATCACGCATATTTATAACGACTCACATAAAATTCCAATACCATCTAAGTAATTAGGGGAAATCATATTGATTCGACGCGGCGATACAATAATACAAAACGATCATACCCTTTTATCGGAAAACATCGGGTTTTTAGGGGAAATCAACATTATTCACTTGTACTTTCAATAACTATAATGCAAAACTTCTCATTTATACGTGATTTGAAATCATTCATGCATATACCTATGGATCATCTCACTTTTTGTATAAACAATTACCGTTTTAGAAAATATCGTACTTTCTGGGTTTTATAAACTACATAAAACATTTTCATATCAAACCTGCTTATGAACTCACCAACATTCTATATATTGACGTTCTCAAAATAACTTGTATTCTCAGGTGACAGATAAGCTGAAGAACAATACCAAGTGTGTTAGGATGTTATGTTTTGAAAACTCTCAAACAATTTATGCTATGGATATGTAATATTTTGACATTGTACTTGATGTGAACAAGGTATGTTGTAATGTATTAATGCATGGTGATGTTTCTGTTATGTTTCATATATATTCATTGTGATGGTATTTCAATTTAAGTCACGCGAGCCCTCGGACATTTCCGCCGTCTGGTTCGAGGGTAAGACAAACTTGTATTGAATGCTCCTTTATATAGGAGAGAATGTTACAATGAATTAACTGAGTAACTTACATCGGACTAGTCAATAGAATTATTTCTGACATTCTGATTGTCGAATACAATAAAAGGCTAAGTCCTATGTAACGTTACATCAATACAAGGTAAATAAATGACAAAAGACAAAAATATTTCTTCCGGATCCGCATACATTCCAGACATGAGTGTCACTCCGGAATGTGTTACTCTTCAAAATATTCTTCCTCTTCTTCTCTTCAGCTCCGGACAGATTCCGGAGCACTTTTCACTTTAGAACCAATAAACTTCGGAATAGGTACTTGGGATTGCTAGATGTTCACTTTCAGGTTCCAACACTAGGTAAACTCTGACAATAGTTCTTGAGTTGCTCCTACAAGATCACAGAGAAAAGTAGCCATCAACCATTTCCCAGGAAGGCGTTCTCGAAAAAGCGCTCCGATGGTCAAGTGAGTATGGTTTAGAGTGTCTGTATGAGCGTAGCTTGGAGAATAAGTATTACCTTTTGGGGTCATGAGTTGTGCCTTTTATAGTCAACGATCTTGCTCGTCCGTACGAGACATGATCTCCTGAACCGATAGAATCCGGGGCACTGATTGGAGGGTCGTGCTCATCTACTTGTCAGAGCGCTGCCATTGGTTCTTCTGGTAATGCTCTGATCCCTTGCTTTGTCTCCTGACCATATCTTTTGTCGTGGAGCTCCGGGGCGTCCTTGGCGGGCACGAGCCTTTTGCGAGGACGCCTTTGGCGGGAACTTATCCTTTTGCTAGAGCGCCATGCCCTTATGGGCATTGGTGTGTGCTAAGCCCGCTGGGCCTGGTCTGCCAGGTGCGCCAGCCTTCTGAGCTTGGCACGACCCTTTCGTGCTGGCTAGGGCACATTATCAAGTCCCCCAGTCTGGTAGACGTAGCGTTGCTGTGCTAGCTACAATGTTCTGGACTTAATTGCTCTATACATGCCAATTTTCTATTCGCCCACCGTTCCGTTTTTTAATGACAATGTGATCGCTCATCATGGGTAGCGGTTACTTCATTTTTCAGCGATTTTGAATATCCCTCTTTCCTTTTCTCATATAAGAACACTTGTTGTTATTTATTTTCCATTTTCTTCACGCCTCCTCTCTTCTTTTTTTCTTTCTTCTACAATTCTTTTTCTCCTTTCTTCCATGGCTGATTCATATGGAAATCTTCCTTCTGGTGCTGAGTACAAGTATCTGGAGGAGACATATGGACTTTCTTCAATGGATGGGGTCGATTTCCCGTTGCCTGGTTCGTCTATTACGTCTCCTCCTCCTGGCAAAGTGGGGGTTTATCTGAAGTCCCTTGACGTCGGGCTGTTCCTTTCTCTTACCGACTTCTAGGAGGAGGTTCTGTGAAAAGAAGGTTGTAGCATCCAGATGTTGACTCCTAACACTGTAAATAAGGTAGTGGCGTTTGAGATGATCCGTTATGCCAATGGTGTTCTGCCTGACTACTTTGTCTTTAAATACTTCTTTAGTTTCTACTGCACTGGTGACAAGTGCACTTTTTCCATCCGCCGAGGGGGCACACATTGGTTCCTGATGGGAAGGCCCCAAAGAACTAGCAAGACAAGTGGTTGTGGGTGAACCACGGTTTTGCGGGTAGTGGACGATATTATGCTAACTCTTTTACCGATCTTACTCCCAAACTATTTCTGCACAACCAAAGTGACGCCGACCTTCTAAAGAACATCCAGGTTACTCCTGAGGATTATTCTGAGGTGCTGCTAGCAGGCATGGGAATGAGTCCCTCTTGGAGGTGGCGGGGGAAAATGGTGATATTCTTCTCCATTGCCGATGGTAAGTGTTTATATTATCTCCTTTATTCTTCCTCCCCGCCTTTTTTTTCCTTGTCTATTGGTTAGGGTTTTTAGTTTAGTTGATCCGTACATGTTGGCTATATGTTTTCCTCATGTATCATCGTTTTGCAGGTGTTGAGTCCTCTCTATCCATGGATGAAGTGTTACGGAAGTGATACCGTGGGAAACTGGAACAATGAGAGGTAGATTTGGTTGATTGCCTTCCTCTCCCTCGATGTGTTGACCAAATTGCCCTGACTATTGCCGCCTCTGCTCCCTCTGCGGTTGGTAGGACGCCGACAACATCAGTTGCTGTGGGCGTTGTAGCCACTCATCCCTATACCACTATCGCACCTATGAGTGGTACTTGTTCCAGTTCGGTTGGGGTGGATGAGTACAACAAAGATGGCATTATCTTTGACGTCCGTCGTGTGCAGGCCAAGAGAAAAACCATCTTAGCCATGGGCAAGACGGTTACTGGAGCTCCTAACGTCACTAAACGAGTTCAAATGAGACTTGGTTTCGCCCGCCTCCTGAATTCATTATCTTCAACACCGCTTGCACTTGTTGAGATCCTCGATGACAACGTTCAACAGTCCGAGGGGGTCCTAGGGGCATCTGAGCAACCCAATGTTTTTGTTCAAGTTATGTCTGAAGTTCCTCCGAATTCTTCTCTGATCAAAGGTTCTGGTAGTGTGGAGCATGGCTCAACTCCTCCTAGTGTGGGTATTGGTGAGGGTTCTTTCGGTCCTCCGACTTTTTTCCCTGCTTGAAATCTCAATAATGAGTCTCGCCTCTCTATGCGCACCAATGCAGTAGAGTTTGCCCGACATGCATTTCCTCCTCCTGCAGTTACTGACATGGAGGCCATGGGCAGTTCCACTCTTTCTTATAATATGTCTTATGCCACCGCACAGTCTATGTTTTACTTTTTTGCAGGTGCTCGACGTGTCCAACTACTCAGCAAGATGGAGACAGTTCACACGGGGTGTGATTCTAGTGAGATTGGGTAGAAGCGTCAAGTGTCTGAGTTAGGAAGTGACATGCGAGGTTTGGAGCAGAAGTTTCAGCTGCTTACTGCTGAGAAGGAAGCTGTGGTAGAAATTAGGGCTACCCTGGAGGCCAAGGTGGATTCCCTTACTCAAGTTAATGAAGGTTTGATGATTCAGGTTGAAAGTCTGGAACACGATGTTGCTGATCGTGACAGGTTGATTGCCGCCGTTCAAGAAAGTGCCGAAGCTACCCAGCGTGATTTCGATTGGCTACTGCGTGTGGGTCTTGTGCGGATTTTGTATAAGCTGATTAAGCACCCGGATTTTACAAATACTATAAGTCTCATCCGCCATGCTGCTTTCGTTGCTGGGGTGGAGTCCAGTCGCAATGCTCTGGCTTCTGTAGTGGGTTCTGATTATGTTGTTCTTGGTACTGGTATCCCCTCTACTAGTCTCGTTGTGAGTGTAAATGAGTCCCTTTTATCGTTTGCTAGTATGGACCATGCATCTTTGCTGGGGTTGGGGGATTGGATATCCAGGGGATCTGCGAGCTTTGTGCTTTTGCAGGTTCTAAAGGGACTCCTGATGGTGTGGCGGTTGATGCTGTGGATGAGGATGATGGGAATGTTAATGGTGGAGGGGGTGCTGGTAATGTTGACAAGGGGGTTGGTGATGATGGCAAGCTTGTTGGCGTTGGTGGTGGGAACGTGGTTGAACCTGTTGGTGAGCTTGTTGTTAATGTTGATAAAGGTGCTCATGCACCTTTGCTACCTCTTCTGGGGCGTGAAAATCTTATCCTTACATGTCTATTGTCTTTTGAACCAGTACTGTTGAACTCATGTTTTGTTTGATGTTGCAGCCCTTAGGCCATGTTGTACTGGATTGTTTGTTCAATGTATGTTGGGCTTCCGTCGTTATTGCTCTGTGCATTTTTGATTTGGTATGCCAATTTAGTGAATAGGGTCATCCATTTGGTGCTCTTTGTCTCAATCCCTGGTTAATACGCCAGGTCTTGCACTTGATATGCTAATATCAATACTGAGTATGCGAGTTTTCGTGCTTGATACATTGGGTGTTTAATATTGACAAGTTGGGCGTGTGCTTAATACACTAAGTATTTAATCATCAATGCACTGAGCATTAGATTTCTCGCGCTTAATACAATAAGTATTTAACATTAATATGTCGAGCATGCGCTTAATAAACTAAGTATTTAATCATCAATACACCGAGTATGCGAATCTTCGCGTTTAATACACTAAGTATTTAACATTAATATGCTGAGCATGCGCTTAATACACGAAGTATTTAATAATCTATACACCGAGTATGAGAATTTTCGCGCTTAATAGACTAAGTATTTTGTAACACACACGTTAATGACCATGTATAATTATCGTATTTTGTAACCTTGATAGCTTAAAATTGAATATTAATATATAATATATGATTTTGAGCGTTGCGTTCTAACAAGATAGTTTTTACGAGAATTGAAGTAAAACTATGTTTAGAATCATTCAAAAAGTGATCAGAAGTCTTATGAGATTCCGATCAAAAAGTCAAATATTGTAATTAACGAAATTGTAAAATTTAAGTTAAAGTAAGTAAAAATATTGTAATTGAAAGTTGTAAATTATCTCGGTAAAAACATTTAGGCGAAAACATCACTGAAATCCGAGTTAAAACGAAGGAGTTATGGCTTATCAATATTTCGCGATAGAACCGGCACGACACCATATGACATAAAAAGTGATTTTTCAATAAAATACTTTTTAGACTTAGTGATCTAAATGAAAGTCACAATATTTGTTAAATCGAGAACTTTCATAATAAGAACGTTCAAATCTAACTTCGTATGAGGAAGTTATGATTTTTCTAATATTTAGCATAGCAGTGTATAGCTCGAAATTCGAATTATAGATCGAACAATTTTTATTTGATACAAACTAAACGAGAATCGAAGATCTCGTCAATAGTAGTTCAACGGTTTAAAGACAGATGAAAACGGACGTTGAATGAAGAAGTTATGACTTTTTAACGGACTTTTCTTATCCCGGCCTGTTAAAAATATAATATTAAAAATAAACTCAAAATTAGTTGACAGAGTCTAAACAAAAGTTTTAGAGTATAATTTCACCTACGCGTGGATATAAAGAACGTCAAAAACGGATCTTGTATGCAAAAGATATGAATTTTTGAATATTTAGGCACAAACTTCAAGGCTGGAAGAACGCCCAACGTACCAGGTGGTACGCTTAGCGTACAAATATATATGCCCAACATGCTATGAAAGAAGGACACATTTCATGCAGGTCCGACACGTCTGAGGCATGAAAACCGAACCATTGCCACGTCGCTTGGTACACCCCGCTTAGTAGGCTTACGCCCAATATAGAGCATTGCTACGCAGTACACCCTGCGTACTGAAAATTACACCCAGTGTAATGCTGAGTTTCGGATACTATAAATAGAAAGCGAGGTTCTTCGAATTTAGGTTACCATTTTCACACTTTTACACCCCCTCTTCTCTCTCAATTTACCCTAACACCCCCGAAGCCTAGGAAATATCCCCGACACCCGAAGCAAGTCCCGACGCACCGAAGACCCAAGAAAACAATATTTTCAAGTTGAAACTCTACGGGTGCAAGGCCTGATTTTAAACAAAGACCCCCGGTTTTGTTAAAGAAAGTCATTTTTAGACACGAAGTGCTGCCCAAATTATCATTTTATCATTCAGTTATTTCACGGTGAGTTCAATTTAGGGATAATTGTATGTTATATGTGATATGTGCAATGTGCTTTCCCGTGTTATTATGATAATGGAGCTATACCCTTGACCATGTAGTGAATGACTAGTATCACTTTGGTATTGGTATGAAGCATTTGGCTATGTAGAGCGTGTCTCGTATCACTTTGGTATTGGCTTTGTGCCTTTGGCCATGTAGAGAATGACTCGTATCACTTTGGTATTGGCAGAATGCTAGGTAGGGCTGAAAGCCTATAAATGCTAGCTAAATGATAATTCGAAATTGTATTTTCTATGCCACTTGGGTTGGAGTCTTATTGATGTATATCATGATGAAATTTGTTGTATTTCATTAATTGTAGAATTTTGAATCAAGTCATTTGTTGATATGGAAAGCCTGTCATATGATACTCATCTGCCTTTGTTGTTCTTTGTCCCTCTTTGTTTTTGTCATATATATATATATATGTATATATATATATATATATATATATATATATATATATATATATATATATATATGGCATAGTGTTATATTGTAACTATTATTGAGCTCACTAAGCGTCACCCGCTTATTCCTCTCACTGTTTAAATTATTGCAACTGATAAGCATCAAGTATAGTCATGTACTGGTAGAAGATGTTGAATAGTTAATATTAACATTTTTTGTACTTAATATGTAAATTTCCTGGGAAGTTATGTAATATATAAAACTCTGTAAAAATCTTAATAGTTGGTTTGTATCCAGACTTTTGTAAAATATATTATGAATATGGGGTTATCTAAAATTTGGGCTTGGGAAGTTTGCTCTTTGATACATTGAGTATTTTACTGACCACTACGATTATATAATCTACCCTAGATATGTTAGATTAGAGTACGGACTTGCCGTCTTAAGCGCTAACCATTCGTGTTTGTCAGTAGTAAAATTTCCTTAGGTTCCTTGCGTTCCAGGTTCTTGGAATTTCTTTTCCTTTCATTGTTTCCAGTGCGTATGCTCCATTGTGATTTTCCTCAGTGATTTTATACGGTCCCTCCCACACGGGGCTCAATATGCCTTGTGGCTGGGCTCGACTTGCTTCGTTCCACCTCAGCACATAGTCTCCTACTTTGATTGCCTTTTCTTTGACCCTCTGGTTGTAATATTTCTCTACAACGTGCTTGTATGCGGCCTGTCGCACCACTGATCATTCTCGTCGCCCTTCGAGGAGGTCTAGACTCAGTCTTAGGTCCTCGAAATTAGTTTCCTCCTCAGCGTGAATTGTCCTCAAAGTGCCTATCGTCATATCTACTAGAAGCATCACCTTCGCTCCATATGCTAAGTTGAACAGTATTTCTTACGTTCCTATTTTTGGAGTTGTCCTGTATGACCATAGCAATGTGGGCAGTTCCTCGGCCCAATTTCCTTTAGCTTTCCCCAGTCGTTTCTTGATTTTTTTACAATTGTCTGATTGGACACTTCTGTTGCCCGTTTTACTGGGGATATGCTACTGATGTAAATCGATGTGTAATACCTTTGCTAGCGCACTAGTCTCTTAAAGGTTTTTCCGCGAAATATAGCCCGTTATCACTGATGTGTGTCTTGGGCGTTCCGAATCTGGTTAGTATGTTCTTCCATATGAATTTGATCATGTGCCTTCCCAGTATGCATGCCAGTGGCTCGACCTCAATCAATTTTGTAAAGTAGTAGACCGCAACCACCATGTACTTTTGTTTCCCCAGAGCCTCTTGGAACGGCCCCATAATATCTATCCCCCATTGATAAAATGGCCATGCGCTGGAGATGTTACTCAGGGGAGCCTAATGATTTCCTTGGACTGGTGAGTATGCCTGGCGTTTTGCAGACTTCCTTGTCAGCTCCATCGCGTCTTGGTACATGGTAGGCCCATTGAGTGCTTCTTTCCCCTGGCTTCATCTAGACACTTCAACCAGGGCATTGTGAACCCTTACTTATATAGTTCCCCATTCACAAGTGCATAGGAGGGCACTTTTATGTGTATCTTCCTTGCTTCTCCGTGGTTGTATGGCAAAATGTTGTGTTGTAGGTATTCTGTCAGCGGGGTCATCCATGTGTCTCTAGTTTCTATTAAAGTATTCAATTGTCATTCGTCTATGCTTCTTTCCTTGAGTACTTCGACTAGGACCTTCTTGGAAAAGTGGCCGAAGCAAGTTGATGCCAACTTGCTTAGGGCGTACGCCCTCCTATTTTCACTTGTTCGTATCTGTTTGATTGTGAATTCCGTAAAGGATTTAGTGAGCCGCTGCACTATCTTGATGCATCTTAATTTGGTTGGCGGCCAACCTTGAGTCCGTTAGCACCGTTACTGCTTCCGCTCCCATCTGCTTGGCCAGTTGCAGACCGACAAGTAAGGCTTTGTACTCCGCTTCATTATTTGAGGTATGAAAATCGAACCGGAGTGTGTATGTGACCTCTTCTCCTTATGGGCTAGTTAGAATCAAACCTGCCCCAAACCTTCTCTGCTGGACGCCCCATTTATATATAACGTCCAAATCCAATTATCCTTTAGGGTTTTTCATGCTCCAGATCCCTCTCCTTAGGCCATGTCTTTTCCTTCCTCGGGAATTTTGAGCAAAAAATCTGCAAGTGCCTGGTCCTTGATTGTTGTTCATGGGTGGTAGTTGATGTCGTGCTCGATCAGTTCTATCGCCCATTTTGCTAGTCGACCCGAAGTTTCTGGTTTGATCAGTATTTGCTTGATTGGGCAGTTTTTCAAGACCTCGATTTGATTTTCCTGGATATATCGTCTTACTCGTCTAGCGGCGTAGATGAGTGCGAGCACCAACTTTTCGAGGGAGGGGTAGTTGAGTTCAAGGCCTTATAATGCCCGACTGATGAAGTAGACTGGCTTCTGCTCTCCTTCTCTTTCTACAACTAGCACAGATGAAATGGCTCGGGCTGAAGTTGATAGGTATATTTGTAACATTTCTCCCAGGATAGGGCTGGCCAACGTGGGTAGTTTGTACAAGGCTTCTTTGATCTATTAAAGGACCGCCGCTTCTGCCACTGTTCACTAAAAGTTGATTTTTCTTAATGCATCCTTTAAGCGTGTGAAAAAGTGGCATGGCCTTGTCAGTTGATTTCGAGATGAAACGGCTAAGTGTGTTGAGCTTTCCGTTTAGGCCTTGTGCATCCCTTAGGGTACTTGGTGGCGGTGTTTCCATGAATTCGTCTACTTTGACCAGAGTAGGCTATATTACTTGCCTAGTCACGTAGTACCCTTAAAATTGTCCTTCATCTACCCCAAAGGTGCATTTTCCTGGATTCAGTTTCATGTTTCCTTTTTCCATCTTCTTGAAGGTTTCTTCGATGCCTTCAAGCTGTTTTGTTTCATTTAGGCTTTTGGTGACCAATTCATCAAGGTATACCTCTATATTTCTTCCGATCTGCTTAACAAATATGGAATCGACTAGCCGTTTATACGTCAAACCCGTGTTTTTTTTTAATCCAAATGGCATCTTTGTGTATCAGAAGATGCCATGATCTGTGTAGAATATTGTCTTCTCCTCATCTTCCTTGCTCAGTAGGATTTGATGGTATCCCTTATACGCATCCAAAAAGAATTTTAGTTTAAATCCCTGTAACGAATCCGCCTTCTGGCCGATGTCCGGTAAGGGGTAACAATCTTTGGGGCACACTTTGTTTAAGTCGGAATAGTCAATGCACATACGCCATGACCCATCATGCTTTTTTACCATCACAGGGTTGGCGATCCAGGTTAGGAAGATTGCCTCTCTCAAAATTCCTGCCCTAGTTAGCTTGGTCACCTCTTCATTGATCGCCCTATTGCGGTCCCCTCCTTTGACTCTCTTCTTTTGCTTAACCTCCTTCGTGCTTGGTTTGATCATCAGCTTGTGTTATATGACTTTTCTGTCTACGCTGACCTTGTCAGTGGGAGTCTATGCCAACACATGCATATACTGTCTCAGCAGGCTTACTTGCTTTCCCCTGATTCGTTCTGGGAGGTTACGACCAACGCTGATTGGCTAGTCCGGGTATTCTTCATTGATTACCTCTTTCTCGTTTTCCATTTTGACCCTTTCCGTCTGGGTCTCCTGCGCTATTTCTGCTGGTTGTATAACCTCGACGGATTGCAACTCCTTTGGTAGGGTGGCAAGGACTGTGGCCAGTCCTTTAGTAGTGCTGAATTTTATGATCCCGTGCATTGTTGATAGGATCGCCCCAAGTTTAAGCAGGGCCGTCCGCCCAAGTATGATGTTGTGTTCTGTAGAGTGTCGGATGACCACAAACTCGATCAAGGCCATTTTACTTTGTTGTTTGTCATGGATGGTCAGCGTGAGGGGCACATGGATTGTGCCTAAGGGCCATATGTTGTGCCCTGTGAAACCTACTAGTTTTCCTGTGGTTGGTCTGAGGTTTTCTTCCCACCTATCGGGGAGGAGGCGGAAACAATGTTCATAGATTATATCCGCCGAACTGCCTGTGTTGATGTATACCCTGTGAATAGTTACATTCTTTATGGACACTTGAATTATAAGTGGGTTATCGCTCTTCCATCCTTTATGCTTGGGATCTCTTGTTGAGAGCGTGAGCTGATGGGTTGGCGTCATGATGCCCATCAGATATCCCTACTCATCCTTCCTTTCCCTCTTGACACGTACCATGAGTATTTCCTTAGGTTGGGTGTGTTCCCTTGATGCATCCTTGGCATTATCAGCATCGAATTTGGCTCGAAGTCTCCATGCTATTTCAATGAGGTTTCCCTTTAGCTGTTTTTCCTCCACTTCTTTCTTCAGGACCAAGCAATTAACAGTGTCGTGGTTTTGCTCTTGTGATATTCATAGTATCGTCCCTTCGTCGTTTTCGTCGACTGTGATTTTTCCATGACTATGTAGACGTCTGGATGACGGGCCCTTCTGTCATCTCTAGTGAATGGTCTAAAACATCCTTGCAAACGCTTATCTCGTCCGAAGTGCCTGCTGCCGCTCAACTTTTCTGTGTGGATTGGGCTATAGCGCTTTTCAGGAGCCACCATGGCATTTAGCTGTTCCTGCTTTGTTGCCTCTCCTTCCTGTTGCCTCAAGTACCGTTCTACATTCTCCTTCAACTCAGCTCGCATTTGTGGTTTCTTTCCCATGAGTTTTTGAGGCAAGGTTCAGGAATAGAGTCCCCATGTGAAGGCCCCAGCTATCAGACCTTCGTTGTGCCTCGGGACGTCTAGCGTGGCATTCGTGAGCCTGGTGAAATATTCCCTCACCGTTTCTCCTTCCTTCTGCTTGCAGTCAATGATCGAGTGAGAGTCTTCATTATATTTTTGCAGTTGCATGAAATTTGTGAGGAACAGGTACTTTAGTTGGCCAAAGTAGTATATGCTGCTTGGTCGGAGTGTCTTGAACCACATGCCTGCTTTGCCATCAAGGGTTGTTCGGAAGTAGGTACACCAAAATCGCTTGTCCAGCTTGAATGAGGTCATTTTCCACTCCTATGTGTTGATGTGACCATCGGGATCTATGGTTTCATTGTAGGTTTTCAGGTTAGGTAGTTTGGCTGTGTTTAGGATCTTGTAGTCTAGCAGTTCTTTGGAGAATGGTTATGTAACACTTCGTGACAGACAATCTTTATTCGATATGAGTAATGGCCTGTGTGTGCTGTATGGGTGAAATGCATTGTACGGTTGGACACCTGGGTTACTGTAGGATGCATGATAACCTGGATTAGGACCGTAGAACACTTATTGTTGGAATGGAAGTTGGAGCAGATGAGTCGAGGGTATGGGTTGGTTTTGGGATGGAAAGTTGTTCGTGGTGGACAGTTGAAGATGTGTGTTTGTAGTAACAATGGGTTCACCCATGATAGGCCTTGAAGAGAATAAAATAGGCGAATAGGCTGCAATGCCTTGAGCCAATGGTGACAAGGAGAGTGTTGATGGTGTGGCCATCGGTGTTTGGTGCAATGGTTGAGCACTAGTGATTTGGTTTAGTGGTAGTAGCATTTGAGGGATTGGTGGTTGCCCTTGGATCATCGGGTTGAAAAATGGTGGCATTTGGGGTATTGTAGGTAATGCTGATGTTGGTTAGCCGAATGATGGTCCATGGGGGTAGTGTGAATCGTGGCTTCATCATCTGAACTTTCGTCTGCTGTGGAAGTGGTGTCGACACTGTGGTATAGGTGTTGACCACTGATGACATAGACGACGACTGAACTGGCTGAGCTGTGATGATTGCCATGGAGGCGGTTACTGGTGGACAATATCCTCGTGGTTCTGAACCGCTAGGTGGCTCGACCGTTACTACTGAATCACCTTCGTCTAGGACTTCTCTGTTTGCGGCTGAAGGTGGTGGTGTTTTGTACAATGGTGTCATTGATCGGATGGGACTATATAGTGCCCTGTTGGTTCCTTCGGTGCCGTCAGACTCCATTTTTGTCTTTGAACTGTGTTCTTTTGGTTTCATTATTCGTCACATATTCAGATGGTGCCAAATGATGCGACCTTACTCTTGTTCCGGGTAAACTCCAGTAACAGTTCCTGAGTTGCTCCTACAAGATCATAGAGAAAAGAGGTCGTCAACCGTTTCCCGGGAAGGCATTCCCAAAAAAACGCTCCGACAGTCAAGTCAGTAGGGTTAAGAGAGTGTGTATGAGTGTAGCTTGAAGAAGGCGTCTTACCAGCCGAGGTCATGAGCTGTGCTTTATTTAATGATCATGCTCGTCTGTACGAGATAGGATCTCCTGAACCGATAGGATCCGAGGCGCTGATTAGAGGCTCGTTCTCCTCTACTTGTCAGATTGTTGCATTGGTCATGCTGGTAATGCTCTGATCCCTTGCTTTTTTGTCTAACCATATCTTTTGTCGTGGAGCTCTAGGGTGTCCTTGGCAGGCACGAGCCTCTTATGAGGACGGCTTTGGCGGGCACTTATCCTTTTGCTAGAGCGCCTTGCCTTAGGGCGCTAGCGGGTGCTAAGCCCGCTGGGCCTGGTTTGCTGGGTGTGATAGTCTTCTGATCTTGGCGTGGCCCTTTCGTGCTGGCTAGCGCACGTTATCAGTTCAAATGTTGTGAAAACCCTAGCTGACTCGTGGAGTTACCCTTCTGACTCACCGAGTCCATGCAGAAGTCCTTGCACGACAATCTTCATTGGAATCGTCGAGTTGTCCATGCAACTTGTCAATTCCCTTGAGTCCTTACTCTATTTAGATTCTTTTTAAGCCATTCCAAAGCTCCATATTGCAGATCTAAGCTCAAAAGGCATGCTTCTTACGTAAAGTTGCAAACTTTACCTACATGCAAGGTAATAATGGCTTAGATCAAGCTAAAGAAAGGTTCTAGGGAAGGGAAATACTTTAGCATGCTAAAGGCTGAAACTATATGATTATAAGGATTAAGATGAGTCTAAATCTAAAGATGCAAACTCAGATCTTGGTTCATCACTCGAAATGAAGTATCAACACACCAAAATGGACCTAAAACTCAAACATAGAAGGATCTAGCGAGAAGAAGATCAAGGTAACGACTTGAAACCTTCAAACGATGCTAAACTGGGGTAGACTTTAGATCCACACACATTCCTTGCCTCAAAACTACTTGATCTTCAAGCTCCTCTCACCAAGATCCACCATCCAAGCTTAACATACACAAATATGGAGAGAAAATGGCGATTTAGGGTTTCTAGACTCACAAGGGGCTGTAGGGGAGGCTAATGACCCTTTAAATAGGGTGCAAAACCATGGAAATTAGGGTTTCATCCGCCACCTCCAACTCGTCGAGTCATGTCTCTGACTTGGCGAGTTGGTTATTAAAAACACGTGGCCTCAAAATTCCCGCTCGACGAGTCAGGGCATCAACTCGTCGAGTAGACCTTTTGATATCAAAAAAATAAAGCTATAGAAATTAATACCTAAGAGTTGGGGCGTTACAATTCTCCCCCACTTAAAGTAGACTTCGTCCTTGAAGTTCGTTGCGGTGAACATCTCCGATTAGTGCTCCCGCATCTCAGCCTCCAACTCCCATGTCCACTCAGATCCTCTTTGGTGTTCCCACTGTACTTTTACAAATGTATCTCCTTGTTCTGCAGAACCTTCACCTTCCTTTCAAGAATGGCCATGGGCCTCTCCACATAATTTGGGCGTTCATCGACTTGTATGTCCTCAAATGATACTACGGCCTCCTCGTCCAAGATGCACTTTTGCAAATGTGAAACGTGAAAAGTGTTGTGGATCTGACTGAGCTCCTCAGGAAGATCTAGTCCGTAAGCTACCTTGCCCACTCTAGCAATCAACCTGAATGGCCTGATGTATCGGGGACCCAATTTCTCCCTCTTCCTGAAGCAGATCACGCCCTTCCAGGGTGAGACATTCAGGAGTACCATGTCACCGACCTGGAACTCAAACTCTGATCAGAGTCGGTCGATGTAGCTCTTCTGTCTACTCTATCCAGTCTATAACCACTGTCTAATCTGCTGAATGTTCTCAATAGTTTGTAAAACTACCTCTTTGCGCCCCATCACTCGGTGACCAACCTCACCCCAATGGACCGGTGTGCGACATCTCCACCTGTACAACAGCTCAAAAGGTGGGGCACTAATACTGGAATGATGTTGCTGTAGTAGGCGAACTATGCAAGGGGTAGATGGGAATCCCAACTCCAATCGAAATATATGACACAAGCCCTCAACATGTCCTCGAGGGTCTGTATTTTCTACTCGCTGTGGCCATCAGTCTGCGGATGATATGCTGTACTAAGATGCAGCCGCTTGCCCAGCTCCTCGTGGAACTTCTTCCAGAAGCAGGAGATGAATATAATATCTCGGTCGGAAACAATAGAGACCAGAACTCCGTGGCGAGAAACGATCTTGCAGACATACACGTTGGCCAGCTTCTCGGCCGATGAACTCTCATGAATAGGGAAGAAATGGGCACTCTTTGTCAATCGATCCCCGATAACCCATATATCATCATATCCCTTCGCCGTCCTCGGCAACTTGATACTAAAGTCCATCGTGATTTGTTCCCATTTTCACATTGGAATCTCTAGAGGGCGCAACTTGCCATGCGGCCTCTGATGCTCGGCCTTGACCATCCTGCAGGTATAGCATCTCTCGACGTTCCATGAGATTTCTCGCTTCATGGACGACCATCAGTAGCTTAAACTAGAATCTCGGTACATCTTGGTACCTCCCGGGTGAATAGAGAAGTCAGACTTATGAGCCTCCTCCATAACTGTCTGCCTGACTCCACTGGACATGGGTACCCATACCCGACCGCATCAGGTCAACAATCTCTTACTATCCTGTACAAATCGGGTGTTCTCACCACGGATCCTCTCTAGTTTCCAGTTCTCTGGTCGCATGCCCTCAGCCTGAGCATCTCTAATCCAGCTCACGAGTGAAGAATCCACCGATATCCTCATACGTATTGATGGTAGGGAAGATCCAATTGACTTGCGGCTCAGAGCGTCTATCACCATGTTCGCTTTACCTCGGTGGTAAAGGATCTCACAATCGTAGTCCTTGACTACATCTAAACACCTGTTCTGTCTCATGTTCAGGTTCACCTGATCCATAATGTGTCTTAGACTCTTTTGATCCTTGTATATGGTATAGTGGACCCTATAGAGGCAATGTATCTAAATCTTGAGAGCGAATACCACTGCTCCCAACTCTAGATCACAAGTAGGGTATCTCTCATGCGGCTTCAGCTGCCGCGATGCGTAGGCTATCACTCGTCCTCTATGCATGAGGACCGCCCCCAGTCCTGTGATGGATGTATCAAAGAACAACACAAAATTCTCAACTCCCTCTGGAAGAGTCAATACTGGAGCCTCACACAAACGCTGTTGGAGGGTCTCAAACGCCCTCTGCTGCTCAGGGCCCCATCGAAAATCCACCCCCTTCCTTGTTAGACGAGTGAGGGGTACTACAATTTTGGAGAAATCCTATATGAATCTTCAGTAGTACCATGCCAATCCCATAAAACTCCTGATGTCTGAGGGAGATTTCGGAATCTCCCACTACATGATTGCCTCGATTTTGGCCAGGTCAACCAAAATCCCCTCTTGGTTAACGAGGTGTCCTAGGAACTCGACCTCTCGTAACCAAAACTCGTACTTTGAGAACTTGGCATAAAACCATTCTTGCCTCAAAACTCCCAATAACTCCCGTAGGTGCTCCATATTCTGCTCTTGGGTCTAGGAAGATACCAAAATATCATCTATAAACACAATGATCGAACAATCAAGCATCGATCTGCAGACCCGATTCATCAGGTCCATAAACACTGCTGGCATGTTGGTGAGCCCAAATGGCATCACCATGAACTCGTAATGTCCATAACGAGTCCGAAACCCAATCTTCTCCACGTCCTCCTATTTGACCCTAACCGGATGATACCCAGATCTCTAGTCTATACTGGAAAACCAAGATGCACCCTGTAACCGATCAAATAAATCATCTATCCTCGGGAATGGGTATCGGTTCTTCACCATCAACTTGTTCAACTCTTGGTAATCAATGCACTTCCGGTGCAAATCGTCCTTCTTCCTGATGAAGAGGATCGGTGCTCCCTATGGAGAACTACTCGGGCGAATGAACTGCTTGCCCAACAGTTCCTGCATCTATGATGACAGCTGATGCATCTATGGTGGCACCAATCAGTACAGAGCCTTGGCGATAGGGGCAGCACCTGGCACCAGGTTGATCTAAAACTCGACCTGCCTCTCCGTAGGTATCCCTGGTAGCTCCTCCGGGAACACATCCACTAACTCACTAACCACTGGAACCTCTGAAACTGAAATCTAATCTCTATCCTGCGTATCCACAACATATGCTAGATAACCCACACACCCGTGCTGAATATACTATCTAGCCCTGGGGGCTGAACAAAATCTTGATCCCACTCTGGTACCCTCGCAATAGACAATCAGTTCTCCCCCACTTGGGGTCCGAACCCCCACTCACTGACCCTCGCAGTTGATCATGGCATTAGAACGACTAAGCCAGTCCATACCCACAATCACACACACATCCCTCATGGGGATCGGAATCAAGTCGATCGAGAAAAACACCCCAAAGATGTCCAACACACATCCTCGATAGACCAAAGAAGTAGAAACCCCATGTTCGTTGGAGATAGAGATTCGCAACGGACTCTCTCGGTCTCCAACTGGCATACTAAACTCCCCACTAAATGCCTAAGATACAAATGACCGACTCGCCCCTGAGTTAAATAAAACCAATGTAGGCAAGGAGTTCACTAAAAACATACCTAATCACAAGTAAACAGATAAGCGTAAAACATATATAGTATATGAGACTAAAGATTGAAACATACCAGCAACCACATCCGGTGCAGCTCTGGCCTCCTCACCTGTAATCCTCTGTGTAGCTGGAGCTGGAGCCTGCGCCGACCTAGCAGCGAGATGTGGACAGTTAATCTTCGCATGTCCAACTTGATGAAAGTGGTAGCAAATCCTCATATCCTGAACCAGGGAAGTATGGCGACAATCCCTCGCAAAATTCCCCTCCTGGCAGCATTTGCGGCATCCACTACCCGATCTGCAAACCCCAAAATGACCATTCCCGCACTTGCCACAAGTGCGGCCCTGCTGTCCCCTTGCTGTAGAATCAACGGTATTAGACCGCTTCGGCGCCGGCTGTGACTATGCTGGGCCCGCCACTGCTACCTCAACTCCAGGTCAATCTCCAAATCAGACCGCCTAGCAGCCTCCTGTAGATGTAGCAGGGTATCACACCGCTGAGTAGCACCAAAGTGAGGGATGTCAGGTGTGACATCCCCATTTTCACGGCCAGAAAAGACCAATTTGTTTATACTATGTTTAAAAATCAGAGTAACATTTGAAACAAAAGTGTTGCGGAATTTGTTCCCAAAAACAAAATATGATAAACATTTATCAAAGCATTTCCATAGAAATGCATTTCATTAAAAAGACTCGGGATGTCATTTTCGATACAGATCAAAACTATAAACAGTACAATATAAGCCTTACTACATTATTTCATATCTACAGGCCAATATCCGTAATCCCTCATCCACAACATCTCATCTATGCACGAGCGCCATTACCTTTAATACATGAAACTGAGTGGGTCAGGCTTGGAAGCTTGGTGAGCACATAGGGTTTTCAACCCACAATAAATAAGTTTATTAATTTCATCAACCAACAATAACCCGATTACCCGTTCCCGTTATCCTCACATTACGTCCCTAAAACACCTATCATAAGGGACCTAGATGATAGAATCAACAACAACAACATCGAGGCCTCTCATAATTTTATCACACATCGTCTAATACATCTACCCATGTTTTACCCCAACATTTTTGTAGATATAAAATACATATATACAGTTTAAATCATATAAAACTTGTATAGAATCGTTCATCCAGCATAGATAGCAAGTATACAGATAATATGCACACATATCACATAGTTTATATAAAATACTTCATATCTATGTGTAAGATGAAAGGGACCATGCACTCACTTGAAAAAGTGGTGATTCCGAACTCAGACAACGCTTCGCTTCTTAAAAATAATTTCGTTCGACGAAACCTAGTATTATTACCACTAGAGTTTAGTCTATTATTTTCCGAGACTAATTAATAGTCTAGCTATTATTATTATTATATAAGCGTTAAGTAGTACTTATGTAACCCATAATAATATCCCAAGTACTTATTATAATGTGACAACCCAAAATTTATTCCGTCATTTTTAACCTTCTTCCGTTAATAAGCCTCGTTTTATTTATTTGTCCGTTAACCTTTTGGAAGAGGTTAATTAATTTGGGACTTTGATAATGACTTGGTAAGGGTTGAAATAAAATTTGAAACACCCACATATGCCCTTAAAAAATTTTAGTTTCAACCAAGTCAAAATACGACCACTAAATCGGGTGCGACCAAAAGCCCCGTTTAACGGCAATATCGGGTAGATTTCCACTGAGCCTCAACTCAAACCCCTATATAAGGGGGAGTGGACCTCATTTCCACCCTTTTCACACTCTCACTACACCCTCTCTCTACAACTTATTTTCCGAGCCAAAAACGCCCGTTTCAAGCCCCAAACGAGTAAGAAATCTACCCTAATTTGTTGTATAACTTAGTTAGCATGAAAATTCATGTTTAAAACATAAATTAGGGGCCAATACATGTGTTTACGGTCCAAGAACTCTCTTGGACCGTGAACACACTTAAATGGGATTTTTAAGCCCCAAAACCCCTCTAAACTACCCCTAAGGCTTAGATATGGCTAAATGACTTATGGAAGCGGACTTAGAACACATTGAACTTAACTTTTGGGGAGTAAACTTGAGTTTACTGCCCAAGAACATGCTTGGGCCGTAAACTCCTATTCATGGGGAGTAAACTCAAGTTTAAGTGTTAGAAATGCCCTCAATCACCTCCTTTGGCCTTGGAAAAATGTATAGAAGCAATCCCATTAATGTAAATGCTTTAAACATTAAAGAAACCAAGGAAATAGGAGTTTACGGCCGTAAACTTCCCTAGGAAAGGTCCATGGGCCGTAAACTCCTAAAAGTTGTCCAAATGATGCACTAAACTCCCCATTTGGCTTGGAAAAATGCATAGGATTTTATTCTCTATCATTTAAGTCCTTAAGACACCAAAAGTACATACACATAGGAGATTACGGCCATTAACTCCTTGTTTAGGGCCGTAAACTCCTCAAATGGTCCCTTAAGAGCCTTAAACCCCTTCATATGCATTATATTTGGACCTAACATAAATCTATAAGTGATATGAGACCTTTTAGCATGCTAGAACACCCTCACCATGAGTTTACGGCCGTAAACTCATGGGGGTATGGCCTTAGGGCCATGAACTCTATAAAGAGTTTACTCTTGAAGAGTAAACTCCTTATCCAAGTCATACACCCCCTTAAATGTTACCCGGGACACTCGAAACACTTAATCAAAGTGGTTTTCGCACTTTAGGTTAGTATTATATGTACTAATTGTATGTAAACATATGTTATCATATATTAATAGGTCACTAAGTGTGTTCAAGTCTTTACTTGACACCGAGCACCCAACCGCACCTTCGTGGTATCCACTTACGACATGTGAGTTCATACCCCTGAATGAACCTTTATAAATGTTTTTACATGTTTTATGGGGGGGGGGGGGGAATATAAGTTAAACATTCCAGTTATCATTATCAATCACATGTGATTGATAACCCGCATGCACAAGGATTTATTACACTGTTAACTGTTTTACCAAGAATGATACCATAAATGGTTTTCTAAAATGTCTTTACTTGTTCAACTCGTACTTATATTGTTTTATTAAAGTTATGATTAAAAATTGTTTATGAAAGGTTTCCAAGGAATTTCTAAAGGTTTTCAAACTTATTTTATAAAAGAATACCAAGCCGTAATTTTCTCAAGTATAAAGGTTTTCCCAAGTTTTTCATCAAAGTTTTCTCCCATGTTTTTATACTCCTACTTGGTTAAGATACTACTGCTTCACTTCTACTTAGTTTAAACTCCTACTTGATAACGCTTTCACTTCGTTATACGCTTATACTTGTTAACGCATCTACTTCACTTATATTGTTAATGCTCCTACTTTACGATACGCTTATACTTCACGATACGCTTATACTTCACGATACGCTTCTACTTCACGATAAGCTCCTACTTGTTAACACTTATACTTTTTGAAACACTTCTACTTCGTTAAACACTTAAACTTCGTTAAATGCTTCTACTTAGTTAAATGTATGCCTGTGCTTGTATAGATATATATAAGTAATGTTTAAAGGACTTAGGAAGGCTTATTCGCCCTATTTCCTTTTCTTCGTTGAGATGTGGTCTGGTGGGATCGGATGTCCATCCAAAGGTCGTCTGATCATTAGTTGTATATTATGTATACAAGCACAGATATATAGGTTTACATTAGTCAGTTCAGTTGTGAGAATCTCTCATCAGTCTAGTATTTCACATAAGATCTCACTATACGAGATACATCTTCAGTACACGGCCTTCTCCGTCGTGAAGTTGGTAACCAGAGTCTCCTGTACGGAGAGCGGACATTGTGTGTATAGATCTATACGGGATTGACACCCCGCACCCTGACTGCTAGCTACAATCCACGACCTACAAGGCCAAGGGGTGACAAATGTCACACTTACACAGACGCTTGCAGGGTGTCTAGTTCTCTAGTGTCTATCATTATGGTTACGAGTATCTCGGGGTTACCTTATAATGCATGGCCTTAAGGCAACGGGTTTTAACACTGTATTCACTGTATCCACTATTTTAGACCATACTAGTTGTATCTTTCATTTGATACTGTTTAGGGTCTGTATTCACTGTTTTAGACCGTACTAGTTGTATCTTTCATTTGATACTGTCTAGGGTCTGTATTCACTGTTTTTGACCGTACTAGCTGTATCTTTCATTTAATACTGTCTAGGGTCTGTATTTACTGTTTTAGACCGTACTATTTGTATCTTTCATTTGATACTGTCTAGGGTCTATATTCACTGTTTTAGACCGTACTAGCTGTATCTTTCATTTGATACTGTCTAGGGTCTGTATTCATTGTTGTAGACCGTGCTAGTTGTATCTTTCATTTGATACAGTCTGGGGTCTATGTCTTCTTTTGTTCGAATGAGCCAGGGGTGTCGTTCATTTGATACTCTCCTGGATTCTATGATTCCTTTTGCCTTAGTCAGCAGTCCTCACTGCTGAGGCATATGTTATTTTCCCTGATATTATCATACTTTCTTTAAAATCAAATCTTGTATTTTGTTAATGATAATGATTAAGGGAAAACTAACTTTTTACAACATAACTCTGTCCAGTCTTGGTAGAAGACTGCTTTTAATTAGAAAATATAGGATTTTCTGGAAAGGACTCTAATACACTATAGACTCTAAAACTACTACTTTTATAAAGTTATTTTGAACTTACACAAATGACACTAAATACTTATGAACTCACCAGCATTTGTAGAAAATGCTGATACTCACTTTTCAAATAACTTGTATTCTCAGGTCAGCATTAGACAAGTACATTCCCGGAGCTTTGATGAAGATAGTTTAGTACCAAGATGCACTTATACTATTACTTGTATTACTTTGATGATGTAATGTAATGTAAACCATGTAAAACTATTACTATTAATGCAATGGTTGTTGTACTTTGATTACTATACTACATATGTTGTGATACTTGACATGACGTCATCCACCCCAGAACGTTTCCGCCGTTCCGATTTTGGGGTGTGACAGATTGCTATCAGAGCATTGTTTATAGTGAGCTAAGTATATCAATTCATAAAAGATATACAACCTATAAATACATAGGGATAAAACACTCTGACCAAGAATTATACTTTAAAATATAACTATATTTTACCAAAGTATAAGAACATCCAGAATCTAAACACTCGAACACAAGTATCACAAGAAGAACAATAATAAAAGTCTTCGGATGTTGAGCATTACCGTCAAACCTAGGCAATTATGTAATCGTAAGCTGGAATAAATGTAACATGATCAACTACATTTATTCGAGATGCGATGACCGTGTGCCTGGGAATGATAGTGGTGTTGCAATAGGTCTGAAACTTACCAACTAGGAATGCTAGAGCCCAACATAAAGTTTAAAACACTATGGGAGTATTTTGAAATACTAAAAGACTCACATTAATCCCATAATCATATTCAGAAGATAAGAAACAAACAAGAAATTAAAATACCATAGGGGTATTTTAGGATCCATAGACAACCTTGTGTGAAGAAATAAAAAGATCCTTATTGATATACCTACAATTATAGAGAGTATACTCCCAAGGTTATATATAATAAGGATCCCATAGGCTAAGAATGTGTGGTTTCGCTCTACTTCCTTTTCCTTGTTTGGATGTGGATATCGAGTAGTATCACATATTCGAAGGCCTATCGGATCTAAGCTATATATGATTTGTATACCCTGTGTAATCGTAGCAGGACTTGATATGGATCATCCAGTGAAATGTTAACAATCTCTTATAATTCTTTAGACATTTCCATTCTCGCACAAACCCTGTAGAAAACCCTATCCACTTAAGTGCTTGACAGAAGAATTGATTCAGACCCAGAAGAGGTTCATTGAGAAGATTTCCAGTTCGGAAATAAATGAACTGGGTCGAGACTATTGAATTCACCAAGTGCCTATATCTTCTTAGGGACATCGGTGAGAAATTCGCCTAAACTTTCGAGATTTCCATTCATCCATCATGAAGTGATGACACCCAGAGTCAGATTCGGAAGTATGGCGGAGTAGAAATTCAATATGTCTTCACAAGAAAAGAACCCTAGGTAACTACCTGAAGGAAACCAACACCGGTCCCAGTCAAATATACGAGGTAGACAGAGGGAGCCAGTACATGGAACCCGAGAAGTGTCTTTTCCTCTTGTTCGTCACGCTAATACACCATAAAATAATACAATTTAGTGAGTTAGTGGTTACACTACTCACGCTATGTGTTAGGTAAAACGCCTTTTCCTATTGCAAGTAATACGATTAGAGCGGATCCCCACACCTCTATTGAGAGTGTTTAGCCATAAGCTTTCATGAGCCTCTCTTTCCGCGGTTTTCGTTCCGAACTGTTCTCAAATCTTTCCAGACCGGAGAGTGAAACCTTTCCCAGTATAAAGGTGACTTTGTAGGAACGACTCCCACCTTATGGCCTTTTTCCGATACTCATACTCCTACCTTGAATACCAGGACTACATCATAGGGATGTAGGTCGACACTCAGACAACCAACATCCGAGGCATGGGAAAAACTTATGCCTAATACCGTCAGGACAGATATGTCCAGGGTTAGCCATCGTCTCTCATTATCTTGTGTTCCTTTCCGTGTAGGAAAACCATGCCTCGGAAGAAGCGTAACCAGCCCGCAAGAAAGAAACCTACTGTTCTATTCGATGAAGCTACGTTCCAAGCTGCAGTCTCGGCAGCCGTAGCAGCTGTCATGGCTCCCCTGAATGCTAACAACGCCAATGTTAGCAAGGGCCCTATCGGGAATTCCGATCCTAGCAATGGACAGCAGCAACCAACACTTGCATACCCAGCCACCCATGAACCACAACCAAACCCACTGAAGAGAAAACTCAAGATCGAGGAGGGAGGTACCTCGGCTCAAGGACCGTCCGAAGGGCAACGAGCCGAGACAGTCAATACCCCTGTCAATCCTTCCTTCCCAACTTCAAGAAGACCATACCTAGGAAACCTTCCCCACTGTGGAAAGTGTAGCTACCATCATCATGGTATATGCCGGGAACTCTTATGTGCTAGGTGCAATATGAAGGGCCATGCTGCTCACATCTACAGGACCCTGGATGAGTTTATTACCTCAACCACCAATGTGGAAGACAACCTGGTTTGCCGCCTATGTGGTAAGAATGGACACTTCAAGAAGGACTGTCCAACCGAAGAAAACAAACAAAGACTCAGGAGGAGTCTAACTATTCTGCTTAGGGAAAAGCAACAAGGAACCGGTAGATTCTGATACGTCACTCAATCTCGGATAACTAACCGAAAACATTAAAAGACTAATTCTAAATGTAATTACTTCCCTATTAAGGAGAAAGTCGTAGCACGGTTATAAAATTTAAAAATTTCATTAGGTAAAACTATAATGGCTAAGTATATACGTTACGACCATGTATAATTGAGATGGATAGACCTAGAGTGAGTGAATGCCGCCTCATTTCCTGTTCCTCGTTTGGTTATGGATTTAAGGCGGAGTCGCTCAGTCAACAATCCTCCCCACCTTAATTATACATGACTAGTATATGTTAGGCGATTATAGAAATGCCTCGTGAGAATCCATTCATGAAATGGTACTCTACTCAGAAACACTTAGGACTCTCTATAGTTCCGCGTCGACTCTATCGGTTCAAGTATCCGCGACAGTGATACACGGGACGAAACCCGAGACTCCTAGAATTTGTGTGCTCGTTCGGCACATTACTCTGTCGACCCTCCTACTGTATCATGTCGAAGTGTGCAACCTTCGACGAGTCTATCAATCATGGTTTTACATAGTGCAACCATGTGTAAATCCCAAGTGCTGTGTAAAAAGAACTTTCTCCATAGCCATTTCGGCGAACAAAGGTTCTTCCGAACCTAAACATAATACAAATAATCAAACCTAATGCGATCCGTCAGTCGTCACTCTTACCTCGAACCTTCCGAAGTACCCAGGAGAGGGGTACCGCGTACTATTAACCAACCCCTCTCAGACAAATAGGAACCGAAGCGAAAGACATTGCAGGCATTCCAGAAGACGATAACCACCCGAAGCATACCTCATAGATTTCCCAGAAAGACCCTTCATCCTGTTCCATAGAATAGAAGCTGGAGTCAAGAGAACCACTGCGGGTTGAGCCACTATAATGACCACGGATCCGAAGTTGTTGTCATCCCGGTTCAGCCAACATAGTAGCTAACACCCACGGTTGGTAAAGAAATCTGAGTCGTAAGAGTCAAGGACATTGACTACGACCATACATTCATGCTTAATTCCAGGAATTAAGCATCTCAGCAAATATCCTGGAAATCCGGAAGCTGCGATAAGATAAACTCTGAGAAGAGTGGATGAGAAGATTTGAAGCTCCGAGTAACGAAACCCTATACGTCTAGACTTAACTCGAAACCTTCTGAAGAGTAGTTGCATAAGATGTTCGCACTACTCAGGCACTTCGTCCACCCTGTTACCGACGAGTAGTGCCTAGGACCCTCCGCCCTCCCGCGTGGAGGAAATCGCCGTCGCCCTGTAGACGATAGACTTCATTCTCCGAAGTGAACACTAGAATACCGAGAACCACAGGATAACCTTCGCAGCCAAGAATATTTGATTAAAGTGCGAAAGTAGGTTATGTTAAGCCTTATAACCCAGATCCTGAAGAGATTATAGACTTGACACCAGTCTAGGTGTTAGTTGATGGGTTATACAAGAGCACACGCTTTCCGCACTAAAATAAACCAACGCCTTGGAAATTAGGGCATGTCTTACAAGATTCATTGGACTATCAAATGTTCCACAAACACTATCTCACGCAGAAATAGTAGAACCACCTCCTGAGATAGTCCAACACTCGTCTAGTGAAACCCTATCTCCCCGACCCTAAGGGTTTCCGTTAGGAATATCTCAAGATTCGTTAGTGCAGGATCATTTGGCACAAGATTGAGATAGCCACTCTACAACAAAAAGACACCGTAGACACTTCCAGTTAGGGTTCTCAATGATTTCTAGGAACTTGTGTGATTTCCGAAAGTAGTAGTGGTCTGATGAGGGTTGGACCATTCTCCGTAAAGGACACTCTTCGTATCCCACTCATCTTGATAGAAACCATTGAGAACCCTAACTTCGTAGACATACCTGTAGGAAATCGCTAACTGCACGAGACGGAATCCGCATCCCGTAGGTGAAGGTTTGTTGGAATGACAAACACAGGCCAAAGTTCACTTGGGAGTGCGAGGACAAACCGAATAGGAAGTACCCTCCTGCCTCTACTCGGTCATTCATACCTACTTCCTTGCCTAAACCTGAATTTCGGGACGAAATTCCCTCTAACGGGGGGATGATGTGACAACCCGAAATTTATTCCGTCATTTTTAACCTCCTTCCGTTAATAAGCCTCACTTTATTTATTTGTCCGTTAACCTTTTGGAAGAGGTTAATTAATTTGGGAATTTTATAATGACTTGGTAAGGGTTGAAATAAAATTTGAAACACCCACATATGCCCTTAAAAATTTTTAGTTTCAACCAAGTCAAAATACGACCACTAAATCGGGTGCGACCAAAAGCCCCGTTTAACGGCAATATCGGGTAGATTTCCACTGAGCCTCAACTCAAACCCCTATATAAGGGGGAGTGGACCTCATTTCCACCCTTTTCACACTCTCACTACACCCTCTCTCTACAACTTATTTTCCGAGCCAAAAACGCCCGTTTCAAGCCCCAAACGAGTAAGAAATCTACCCTAACTTGTTGTATAACTTCGTTAGCATGAAAATTCGTGTTTAAAACATAAATTAGGGGACAATACATGTGTTTACGGCCCAAGAACTCTCTTGGACCGTGAACACCCTTAAATGGGGTTTTTAAGCCCCAAAACCCGTCTAAACTACCCCTAAGGCTTAGATATGGCTAAATGACTTATGGAAGCGGACTTAGAACACATTGAACTTAACTTTTGGGGAGTAAAATTGAGTTTACTGCCCAAGAACATGCTTGGGCCATAAACTCCTCTTCATGGGGAGTAAACTCAAGTTTAAGTGTTAGAAATGCCCTCAAACACCTCCTTTGGCCTTGGAAAAATGTCTAGAAGCAATCCTATTAATGTAAATGTTTTAAACATTAAAGAAACCAAGGAAATAGGAGTTTACATCCGTAAACCTCCCTAGGAAAGGTCCACGGGCCGTAAACTCCTAAAAGTTGCCTAAATGATGCCCTAAACTCCCCATTTGGCTTGGAAAAATGCATAGGATTTTATTCTCTATCATTTAAGTCCTTAAAACACCAAAAGTATATAAACATAGGAGATTACGGCCATAAACTCCTTGTTTAGGGCTGTAATCTCCTGAAATGATCCCTTAAGAGCCTTAAACCCCTTCATATGCATTATATTTGGACCTAGCATAAATCTACAAGTGATATGAGACCTTTTAGCATCCTAGAACACCCTCACCATGAGTTTACGACCGTAAAATCATGGGGTATGGCCTTAGGGTCGTGAACTCTATAAAGAGTTTACTCTTGAAGAGTAAACTCCTTATCCAAGTCATACACCCCCTTAAATGTTACCCGGGACACTCCAAGCACTCAATCAAAGTGTTTTTTGCACTTTAGGATACGTATACTTGTTTAATTAGTATTATATGTATTAATTTTATGTAAACATATGTTATCATATATTAATAGGTCGCTAAGTGTGCTCAAGTCTTTACTTGACACCGAGCACCCAACCGGCACCTTCGTCGTATCCACTTACGACAGGTGAGTTCATACCCCTAAATGAACCTTTATAAATGTTTTTACATATTTTATGGGGGGGGAATACAAGTTAAACATGCCAGTTATCATTATCAATCACATGTGATTGATAACCCGCATGCACAAGGATTTATTACACTGTTAACTGTTTTACCAAGAATGATACCGTAAATGGTTTTCTAAAATGTCTTTACTTGTTCAACTCATAATTATATTGTTTTATTAAAGTTATGATTAAAACTTGTTTATGAAAGGTTTCCAAGGAATTTCTAAAGGTTTTCAAACTTATTTTATAAAAGAATACCAAGTCGTAATTTTCTCAAGTATAAAGGTTTTCCCAAGTTTTTCATCAAAGTTTTCTCCCATGTTTTTATACTCCTACTTGGTTAAGTTACTACTGCTTCACTTCTACTTAGTTTAAACTCCTACTTGATAACGCTTTCACTTCGTGATACACTTATACTTGTTAACACTTCTACTTCACTTATACTATTAATGCTCCTACTTCACGATACGCTTATACTTCACGATACGCTTCTACTTCACAATACGCTTCTACTTCACGATAAGCTCCTACTTGTTAACACTTATACTTTGTGAAACACTTCTACTTCGTTAAACACATAAACTTCGTTAAATGCTTCTACTTAGTTTAATGTATGCCTGTGCGTGTATATATATATATATATATATATATATATATATATATATATATATAAGTAATGTTTAAAGGACTTAGGAAGGCTTGTTCGCCCTATTTCCTTTTCTTCGTTGAGATGTGGTCTGGTGGGATCGGATGTCCATCCAAAGGTCGTCTGATCATTAGTTGTATATTATGTATACAAGCATAGATATATAGGTTTACATTAGTCAGTTCAGTTGTGAGTCTCTATCATCAGTCCAGTATTTCACATAAGATCTCACTATACGAGATACATCTTCAGTACACGGCCTTCTCCGTTGTGAAGTTGGTAACCAGAGTCTCCTGTACGGAGAGCGGACATTGTGTGTATAGATCTATACGGGATTGACACCCCGCACCCTGACTGCTAGCTACAATCCACGACCTACAAGGCCAAGGGGTGACAAATGTCACACTTACACAGACGCTTGCAGGGCGTCTAGTTCTCTAGTGTCTATCATTATGGTTACGAGTATCTCGGGGTTACCTTATAATGCATGGCCTTAAGGTAACGGGTTTTAACACTGTATTCACTGTATCCACTATTTTAGACCGTACTAGTTGTATCTTTCATTTGATACTGTCTAGGGTCTGTATTCACTGTTTTAGACCGTACTAGTTGTATCTTTCATTTGATACTGTCTAGGGTCTGTATTCACTATTTTAGACCGTACTAGCTGTATCTTTCATTTGATACTGTCTAGGGTCTGTATTCACTGTTTTAGACCGTACTAGTTGTATCTTTCATTTGATACTGTCTAGGGTCTGTATTCACTGTTTTAGACCGTACTAGCTGTATCTTTCATTTGATACTATCTAGGGTCTGTATTCACTGTTGTAGACCGTGCTAGTTGTATCTTTCATTTGATACAGTCTGGGGTCTGTGTCTCCTTTTGTTCGAATGAGCCAGGGGTGTCATTCATTCGATACTTTCCTGGAGTCTATGATTCCACGGTCTTTGGTAATAGGTGGAGGAGTCTTTGGCGAGTGATCCGAGAGTTAGGATTTATCTACCAAGTCGACATCTGCAAGGTGAGTTATCCTCACTATATCAATAGAGTCTAAGGCACCAAGGTCGGCCCTTTAGTTGTTATTGTTATGATATATATATATATATATATATATATATATATATATATATATATATATATATATAAAATTGGAATCAGGATAGACAATATGTTATGCTTCTATGATCCTTAGGGATCGGGATGTTAGTGGCTTGCTAGATCTGTATTTTCTTCATGAGAGATTGTTATGATTGCTGATCAGTGAGTTAGTTATGTTTGATGCTTATATATGCCAGTATATGTTAGTTTTGCGTACATGATTGTTTGCTCGTTGAATTGAGTTGAGGCGGTCCTGCTTTGTGCTGAAGGCCAACATACCTTATGAGCGGTCCGGGAAGACTGTAGTCCCACGTGGCGGTCCAGTCATGCCGAAGGCTCGGTGAGGATACAGTAGACTGTAGGCCCTGTAGGGCGGTCCAGTCAGGCCAACGGTCCAGTATGCATGTTGTTGAATTATCGTTACAAATTTGGTATTTTAGTTTGGTATTGGTATTTTAGGGGTAACTCACTATGTCCTCGGGCATACAGTTTGCAGTTTATTGTTTCAGGTACTTTAGGAGGAGATCATGGCTAGGCAAAGGCGTGACCGTACCGCTCCTCATCCTTATGATCTTGTGTTGGGACACTCTGATGGATATTGATAGAAAATGTTTTGTAGACTGTTACTATTTGGTTTTACTTATTCTTCAAAAATTTAAATTTGGCGTAAAAATTTATGGGTGTTACAAGTTGGTATCAGAGCCTTGGTTTGAGTGAATTGGGGGGAAATACACGTGTGAACCCAATCTCAAATCAAGGAAAATTTCGAAATAAATTCTAAAATGGTTTTCAAAATAAAGGATGGAGGATGCAGAGGGTACGATCAGCCGGAGCCTGTAACTGAACCCCAAAGTACCATACAGTTATTTGATATTTTGATATGTTAGAACAACATGCTAGTGCTAGGCTAGGGATCTTCAGGAATCGCATGGTAGATTTGCCTGATTATATGATGCCTATTAGCCTAGGGTTTCTTGTATATGGAATTGACATCATAACTGTAGATGTTTAGTGTATGCATCACGACTATGCATAATAAAGACCTTATATCCTGAGAATGTTGATTCGGCCTGTGGGTTGGATTGGATATTCGAAAGTCTATTTGGTCCAACGTTATGTGCAGCTAGCATACACTAGCGTTGCAGGGGATGATGAAAGTTTCATGGATGTGTGGGTTGTGAGGAGCTGTAAGATCAGTTGGGGGATGGGCGATGTTTCCCTAGGAGTAAGGGTTGAGCGCATATTATGTTGATGATAGTGCTAGGGTGTTGTGGTGATACTTGAGACATATATGGGTAGGTATGGAAGGTAGTGTGGGCCCGTACTACTGAAAGCACAAGACCCATACGCGTGGGAAGGAAGTCACAACCCCTAGGGTTTGTGGGTTTTGGTCTCCCGATATTATGTTATTTATCTGATGAATTGTATATATATATTTCAGTATGGTGGTGACGAGACGTCTTGCTTCTGGATCCGGATCAGGATCAGGATCAAGAGACGGAGGGTCAGAGGTGCCGATAGCACCTGAGCCCATGGTACGAATAGAGACCGTGGAGTTGGATGCCAGAATATGGGAGATTATGCACGATGAGATTGCTGCAATGTTCTGAGCGCAGCTACTAGAGATCTTTGGGTCGATTAAGACTGCGATGGTCGAGTACTTTGATGAACGATATGAAGCTCTAGTAGAGACAGCTGCTGCTGCAGCCACTTCGGTTGTAACTACGGTAGGGGTCAGAGAAGGAGCAAGCAGGGATTTCCAGTACCGGGACTTCGATAATACGAAGCCCCCGACGTTTGATGGTACACAGGATGCGATCAGGGCTATGAGGTGGTTATCTGACTTGGAGGGATGTTTCTTCACATGTTCATGTCCTGCTTACCAGAAGGTCAGGTGTGCCCTGAACCTGCTGAGTCTTGGGGCAAAGGAATGGTGGAGATTGACGACAAGGTCATATACTGATGATCAGCGAGCTGCTATTACTTGGGAGCAGTTCCAGGATATGTTTTGCACCTGATACATTCCACGTGTGGAGCGGTGGTGTCTTGCTCAGGAGTTCTTGACTTTGAGGCAGGATGGGGAGTCTGTGATGGAGATTACCCATATGTTCATGGAGAGGGCGATGTTTTACCCGGAGTTTGCTTCAGAGCAGTCTCAGATGACCCGTTATCTGAGTATGCTCAAGACTGATATTCGATAGTTCGTGTCAACACCGCGTTGTGATACCCTCTTGGATCTTTAGGAAGCGACGAGGCGGCAAGACTTAGAGTTAGAGCTACAGCTGACGGAGCAGCTTCAGGCATTGTCAGAGTCTTAGTCGTCGCCTAAGTGGTTTAAGACCACTGATACTTGGGCTGGGAGTCAGCAGAGCCGCATGTGTGGAAAGTGTGGCAAGGGTCACTCTGGGGTTTGTTGAGCAGGAGGTGGGTGCCACAAATGTGGCAAGGAGGGGAATTATGCCAGGGACTGTCATCAGTCCACCCCTCCAGCAGATATGAGGATTTGTTACCATTGTCATTAGGTTGGTCATGTGAAGACCAACTGTCCGCAGCTCGCCGCCAAGCCGGTGCAGGGTCCCGCGCCAACTACTGTGAGGATGGTAGATGGGAGGCCAGTCAAGGTGGAGCCTCCGAAGGTTAAGGGTCACGCCTTCCAACTCACAGCCGAGGAGCCCAAGGCAACACCAGATGTGGTTGCTGGTACGTTTCTGTTCTCTGTTTGAGTTATTGTATTTGTGATATGCTTATTGGTTGTATCTGTGATTAGGTACGTTTTTAGTGAATTCTTTGTCTTCTTTGGTTTTATTTGACTTAGGAGCGAGTCGGTCGTTCGTATCTCAGACTTTTAGTAGAGGGTTTAGTGTGCCAATAGATGAGCTTAAGTGCCCGTTCCGAGTTTCGATCGCCAACGAGCACAAGGTTTCTGCTTCTTCAGTCTATCGGGGATGCGAGTTGTAGATTTTTGGGGTGCCCTTTCCAATAGATTTGATTTCGATTCCCATGGGGGAAGTGTGCGTGATCATAGGGATGGATTGGCTTAGTCTATTTGGCGCCATGATCGACTGTGAAGGGCATCGAGTGGTAGTTCCAACCCCAAGTGGAGGAGAACTGGTGGTATACGGCGAGGGAACCAGGATGGGATCTGGGTTTTGTTCGGCTGCCAGGGCTTGACAGTATATACAGCATGGGTGTGCCAGTTATTTAGCGTACGTGGTGGATACGCGGGTTAAGGATCAGCCCTCAGTTTTGGAGGTCCCTGTAGTTAGAGAGTTTGCTGATGTGTTTCCGGAGAAGTTACCCGGAGTGCCTCCGAAGAGGCAGGTTGAGTTCAGGATTGATCTAGTGCCGGGTGCGGCCCCTATCGCTAGGGCGCCATATCGTCTAGCACTGCCTGAGATGCAGGAGCTATCATGTCAGTTGCAGGAGCTGCTGGGTAACCAGTTTATTCGTCCGAGTAGTTCACCATGGGGAGCACCGATCCTTTTCGTCAGGAAGAAGGACGTTTCGCACAGGATGTATAGTGACTATTGGGAGCTGAACAAGTTAATGGTGAAGAAGCGTTATCCACTCCCGAGGATAGATGATCTTTTCGATCAGCTGCAGGGTGCATCTTGGTTTTCCAAGATTGATTTGAGATCAGGATATCACCAAGTTAGGGTGAGGGAGGAAGACGTAGAGAAGACTGGTTTCAGACTCGTTATGGTCATTATGAGTTCTTAGTGATGCCGTTTGGGCTCACCAATGTGCCAGCAATGTTCATGGATTTGATGAACGAGTCTGCAGACTGATGCTCGATCGCTCGGTCATTGTGTTCATAGATGATATCTTGGTGTATTCCAAGACCCGAGAATAGCACGAGGAGCATCTCAGGGAGCTGCTAGAGGTCCTGCGGCGAGAACGGTTGTATGCCAAGTTCTCGAAGTGTGAATTTTGGTTACGAGAGGTTCAGGTTCTCGGACATCTCGTTAATCAAGAGGGGATTTTGGTCGATCCGGCCATGGTGATGGCGGTTATGTAGTGGGAGACTCCAAGATCTTCCTTAGACATAAAGAGTTTCTTGGGCTTAGCAGGGTACTACCGGAGATTTATTCGAGACTTCTCCAAGATCGTAGTACCCCTCACTCGTCTTATGAGGAATGGGTGGATTTCCGATGGGGCCTGAGCAGCAGAGGGCGTTTGAGACCCTCCAACAGTGTTTATGTGAGGTGCCAATGTGGACACTCCCCGAGGGAGTCGAGGACTTTGTACCGTTTTGTGATGCGTCCATCACGGGCTTGGGGGCAGTCCTTATGCAGAGAGGACGGGTAGTAGCCTATGCATCGCGGCAGCTGAAGCCACATGAGACAAGATACCCTACGCACGATCTGGAGTTAGGAGCGGTGGTTTTCACTCTCAAGATTTGGAGGCATTATATGTACGGTGTCCGTTACGCTATATATACAGATCACAAGAGATTGAAACACATCATGGATCAGCCGAACCTGAATATGAGGCAGCATAGGTGGCTGGATGTGGTCAAGGACTATGATTGTGAGATCCTTTTTCATCCTGGTGAAGCAAATGTGGTTGTGGATGCTTTGAGTCGCAAGTCAACTGGGTCTTCTACCCCAGCAAGGTGTATGAGGATAGCGGTGGATTCCCCGCTTGTGAGCTTGTTTAGGGATGCTCAGGTTGAGGGTATGATACCGGAGAACTGGAAATTGGAGAGAATTAAGGGCAAGAGCGCCCGTTTTGTTTAGGATAGCCGCGAGTTATTGACCCGATACGGTTGGGTATGGGTTATGATGTCTGGAGGGATTCGACAGACAGTGATGGAGAAGGCTCATAAGTCTCATTTTTCTGTTCATCTGGGGGCGACCAAGATGTATCGTGTGTTGAGTTTGAGTTATTGGTGGCCCGGAATGAAGCGAGAAATCGCTAGGTATGTTGAGAGGTGCTTGACCTGTAGGATGGTCAAGGCCGAGCATCATAGGCCGCATGGCAAGCTGCAACCTCTGGAGATTCCCATGTAGAAATGGGAGCAGATCACGATGGATTTCATTGCAAAGTCGTTAAGGATGGCGAAGGGGTTTGATGCTATTTGGGTCATCGTGGATCGGTTGACCAAGAGTGCCCATTTCTTGGCCATACCGGAGAGTTCGTCGGCAGAGAAATTGGCCGACATGTATGTCAGCGAGATTGTCTCTCGCCACGGGGTCCCAGTTTCTATCGTTTCCGATGAGGATGTCATGTTTACTTCCCGTTTTTGGCAAAAGTTCCAGGAGAAACTGGGTACGCGACTGCATTTTAGTACACTTTCCATCGGCAGACAGATAGGCAGAGTGAGCGGACCATCAAGACCCATGAGGATATGTTGAGAGCGTGCATTATTGATTTTGGTGGGAGTTGGGATTCCCACCTATCGCTTGCAGAGTTTGCCTACAACGACATTTATCATTCCAGTATTGGCGCCCCGCATTTCGAGTTATTGTATGGTCGGAAGTGTAGAGCCCCAGTCTGTTACGGTGAGATTGGGCACAGGTTAATGGGGTGGATAAAGGTAGTTTTACAGACTACCGAAAAGATACAACAGATTAGACAGCGTTTACAGACCGCTCAGAGTCGGCAGAAGAGTTATGCCGACATACGCCGATCTGAGTTGGAATTTCAGATGGGTGACATGATACTCCCGAAAGTCACACCCTGGAAGGGTGTGATCCATTTCAGGAAGAGGGGAAAATTGTTTCCCCGCTTCATTGGTGCATTCAGGATCATTTCCAGGGTTGGCAAGGTGGCTTACAGGTTGGAGCTCCCGGAGGAGCTTAGCCGGATCCATAACACGTTCCATGTTTCGTAATTGCGTAAGTAGATTATGGACCAAGAGGCAGTGGTGTCGTTGGATGATATTCAGGTCGATGAGCGCCTGAACTATGTGGAGAGGCCTGTGGCCATCTTGGAAAAGAAGAAGAAGATTTTGCGGAAAAAAGAAATACCTTTGGTGAAAGTGCAATGGGAACATCGGAAGGGATCTGAGTGGACATGGGAGCCGGAGCCGGTGATGCGCGAGCATTACCCGACATTGTTTATCCCAGCGGACTTCGAGGGCGAAGTCTAGTTCAAGTGGGGGAGAATTGTAACGCCTCGATTCTCAGGTATTGATTAAATAAAAGGTTCTTTGGTTTTAAGTCCTACTCGACGAGCTGGTTGCCCCACTCATCGAGTAGCAGCGGGGTGGGATCGCGTGTTTAGTGACCTACTCGCCGAGTCCAAGAAGGGACTCGATGAGTTGGAGTTGGCAGATGAAACCCTAAATCCCGGGTTTTTGCACCCTATTTAAAGGAGCCTCAGCCTCCTTCAGCCTCTTTACAGTCTTTGAGAAACTCAGTGAAACCCTAATTTGTGTGGTACTCTTCTTGGTGTGATTTAAGCCTTGGAAAGAAGGTTAACTAGGAGGGAAAAGCTTGAAAACTAAAGGAGTTGAAGCAAGGAAGGTGTGGGAAGCAGAACTTACCTCAACTAGCATCTTCTGGAGGTATCATGTTTCAATCTTTACTTCCCTTTCTTTCTAGATCTCTTTTCTTTTGGTTGAGTTTTAGGGTTTTTTGGATTTTCAGTTGATATGGGGAGGTATGGGCTAGATCTGAAGTTGTAAATTCAGATCTGGACCCTTCCTAAGTCCTAGAGTCATAAAGTTACGGGTATGGGGGTGATTGAAACCCTCCTTGTGCATTAAACCCCATTAAGAGCTTAGAATTTCCATTAAGAGCCTTTTTAGCCATGCATACACGTAGAGTTTGCAACTTTACGTGAAAACCATGCTCTAGAATCTTGGATCTGTAATTTGGAGCCATTGCATGGCATAAATGAGTCTGTATGGATTAAGGGCTGAAGGAACTCTGTGAGGCACAAGGTTGACTCGGCGAGTCGTATGAAGATGGCCTTGAACTCGACGAGTTGGATGAGGAACTCGGTGATTCCGATGAAGATTGTCATAGACTCGGCGAGTTGTATGAACAACTCGGTGAGTCGGATGAGTTTTCTCCAGGATATATATGCGTGTGTATCCGTCGGGTTTCAAGAAGGAAACTCGACTGGTGGCTTAGAAGTGTGATCAAGAATCGAAGGAACTCGACGAGTCACCTCGATAACTCGGCGAGTTGGATTGTGCTTCAAGGAATTCGGCGAGTAGTCGAGGGTTCTCGACGAGTTAAGGTCAACATGAACTGTTGACCTTGACTGAGGACTTTGACTTTAAACTGGGGTTGACTAGGTTGTTTATGGATTACTTGTGAGGTTGAGGATTTATGAGTATGCTCGTACTATGGTAATAGGTGGAGGAGTCTTTGGCGAGTGATCCAAGAGTTGGGATTTATCTACCGAGTCGACATCTGAAGGGTGCGTTATCCTCACTATATCAAAAGGGTCTAAGGTACCAAGGCCGGCCCTTTAGTTGTTATCATTATGACACACACACACACACATATATATATATATATATATATATATATATATATATATATATATATATATATATATGTATATATATATACATACATATATATATATATATATATATATATATATGGTTATGATCTGATAGATTGGAATCATGATAGACAGTATGTTATGCTTCTATGACCCTTAGGGATCGGGATGTTAGTGGCCTGCTAGGTTTGTATTCTAGTCATGAGAGATTGCTATGATTGCTGATCAGTGAGTTAGCTATGTTTGATGCTTATATATGCTAGTGTAGGTTAGTTTTGCGCACATGATTGTTTGCTCGTTGAATTGGGTTGAGGCGGTCCTGCTTTGTGTTGAAGGCCAACATACCTTATGAGCGGTCCGGGAAGACTGTAGGCCCACGTGGTGGTCCAGTCATGCCGTACGCTCGGTGAGGATTCAGTAGACTGTAGGCCCTGTAGGGCGGTCCAGTCAGGCCAACGACCCAATATGCATGTAGTTGAATTATGGTTACAGATTTGGTATTTTAGTGTGGTATTGGTATTTTGGGGGTAACTCACTAAGCCCTCAGGCTTATAGTTTGCAGTTTATTGTTTCAGCTACTTCAAGAGGAGATCATGGCAAGGCAAATGCGTGACCGTACCGCTCCTCATCCATATGATCTTGTTTTGGGACACTCTGATGGATATTGATAGAAAATGTTTTGTAAACTGTTACTATTTGGTTTTATTTGTGCTTGAAAAGTTTAAATTTGGCGTAAAAATTTATGGGTGTTACATCTTTATTTAGGATAGACGTTTAAATCATCCTAATCACTCTAAAACGTTTATGTGCTAGTTCTAATATCGTAGCCGTACATTTAGAATCCTGAACACATAAGGTTTCCAGATCCGGTTGGCCACATACCATAGATTCGAACAAATAACAACATATAAGGCATAAGAAATTAGCACATAAAACATATTACGCATATCTCCTAAAATAATCTAGTGCTCACACCTCACAATCATTGCTTAGCATTCTAAGTTGAAATCTAGAAATCCTACAGATTCCTAGGTCGCTTAAACTAATGCTTTGATACCAACTGTGACATCCCCATTTTCATGCCAGAAAAGACCAATTTGTTTATATTTTGTTTAAAAATCATAGTAACATTTTAAATAAAAGAGTTGCAAAATTTGTTCCCAAAAACTAAATATGAAAAAGATTTATCAAAGCATATTTGTAGAAATGTATTTCATTAAAAAGACTTGGGATGTCATGTTCGATATAGATCAAAAGTATAAACAGTACAATATAAACCTTACTACATTATTTCATATCTACAAGCCTATATCCGTAATCCCTCATCCAGAACATCTCATCTATGCTCGAGCACCACTACCTGTAAATCATAAAACTGAGTGGGTCAGGCTTGGGAGCCTGTTCAGCACATAGGGTTTTCAACCCACAATAAATAAGTTTATTAATTTAATCAACCAACAATAACCCGATTACCAATTCCCGTTATCCTCATCTTACGCCCCTAAAACACCTATCATAAGGGACCTAGACTAAGGATCAATCATCGGGATGGACACTAATGCTAAGGGGATTCCTCAGCAATAAATGTCCATAAGGCAACCATGTGGGGGATGGAGTACATCGGTGAACATGTCGTTTACAAACACCTACAGGTTGCGAGCCTGCTAGCGTTCCACTGGACTGTCTAGAAGAGTCTGTGGTCGTCATCCATACTCCGCTAGATGATAGAATCAACAACCACAACATCGAGTCCTCTCATCATTTTATCACACATCGTCTAATACATCTACCAATGTTTTACCCCAACATTTTTGTAGATATAAAATACATATACAATTTAAATTATATAAAACTTGTATAAAATCGTTCATCAAGCATAGATAGCAAGTATACAGATAATATGCACAAATAGCACATAGTTTTTATAAAATAATTCATGTCTTTGTGTAAGATGAAACGGACCATGCACTCACTTGAAAAGGTGGTGATTCCGAACTCAGACAGCGCTTCGCTTCCTAAAAATAATTTCCTTCGACGAAACCTAGTATTATTACCACTAGAGTTTAGTTTATTATTTTTTGAGACTAATTAATAGTCTAGCTATTATTACTATTATATAAGCGTTAAACAGTACTTATATAACCCATAATAATAGCCCAAGTACTTACTATAAGTTCCTAATAACATTACTATACTTAAATAAAAGCTATATTAAAAATAGCGTAGGCGTAGCTCACTTACAACGGATTTTATAGAAAAGCGGGCTTTGCTTGGAGCAGCGTTCCCGAGCCGAAAAGCTCTTTTTCTCGGAGCCGCCGAGCACTCTGGGGATTCCGCCTCGTGCTAGGGAGGTTCCCTAGACTTTTCGAAGGGTTTCAGGGCTAGAGAGAGGTTATAGAAACAGAGTAAAGAGAAGAAAGAATGGGAAATGTGTGAAGAAAATGAGGGTGGGAGAAGTTCTATTTATAGTGTGAAAAATGGATAAACTTGGTGCCACGTGTCACCATCTGGTGGCAAGACTTGGGGAGAAAGCAATGGTCAAGATTCTGCCACGTCACCTATTATCGCACAACACACTTCCGACTTCTAAAATCCATAACTTTCACATACGAGCTCCATTTTTTATGTTCTTTATATCCTAACGTAGGTAAAAATAATATCTACAACTTTCATTTTGACTCCATCGGCTAATTCTCGACCGATCTTAAATTTAACAGTAGGAGGAGATTAGATTGTTAAATGAGCGCGAAAAATTCGTAACTCCTTCATACCGACTCCGTTTTGTCTGTCTTTTTACTGTTGATTTCCTATTAATGAGATCTTCAAATCTCATTTAGGTCGTGTAAGCCAAAAACCGATCGAACTAAAATTTGAGTTTCGGGTCGTGCACTGCTAGGCCAAATCTTAGAAAAAATCATAACTTCCTCATACCAAGGCGTTCTTTTTATAGACTCTCTCAGGTTAACATATTCTACGACTTTCATTTAGATCACTAAGGCTAAAATCCGCTCTATCATACATTCACTATTTACGTCTTCCCGATGTCGTGCCCGTTCCGTCGCGAAACTTCGACAGGTCATAATTCTTCGTTATAACTCGTATTTCAGCGTTCTTTATATCCCCGGAATCATTTTTTGGATCACTACGGCTTTATGTAAAGATATCAGGCTTATCTCACACTTTAATTTTGACGCTTATTTTTATTCTTTATTAATTATACCTTTATAATTAAGTTATAAGCACACAAATACACATAATTCAGATAGTATTCAAATATTTCATCTTTATTACTTCAAAAAGAATTACAATAGTTGACCTAGACTATTACATCATCTAAAATGCTTAGCCCTGAAACTCGGGAGTTACATCAGGCTTGAGCATGCTCAGATAACGTGTCATCTGAGCCTGCTCAAAGGCGTTTCCAGGCAGAACATCACCCTCTATGTGAACATGCAAGTGATCTTTGTCACTGTCTCACCATCCTGTCTCAAACCCAGAAACTCCTAAGCTAGCCGTTCCCACTCGACCCATGGAATGTAGCGAGCGCAGAACATATCCTGAAACTGCTCCCAAGTAACCGCAACTCTCTTGTTATCCAAATAAGTGATAGTCATCAGTCTCCACTAGTCCTTTGCCCTGGACCTCAGTAAGTTCAGGGCACATCTGACCTTCTGGTCAGTAGGACACAAGCACTTGAAGAAACGCCCCTCCACGTCTGACAGCCACCTCATGGATTTGATGGGGTCTTGAGTCCCATCAAAAGTAGGGGGCTTCATGTTGTCGAAGTCACGATACTGAAAAGCCCGTCCGACTCCCAACCCTACCGCCGATACAACTGATGTGGCTGTTGCGGTAGCCGCCTTAGTGAGGGACGCATATCGCTCATCGAAATACTCCACCATAGCAGTCTTGATAGACCCAAACATCTCTATAAACTGTGCCTAAAACATATCATCAACCTCATCTTGAAAGATCTCCCGGATCCTGTCGTCCATCTCGTCTGGCCTCATCTGGTCGATAGTCTCGGGCGCTTTCGGCACCTCTTGTCCGCCCTGTCCTGATCCTGACCCGGATCTAGTGATGAATCGTCATGTAACCACCATGCTTCAATCATACCAAACAGATATCAGATATTCCACATAATAATCCAGGAACCAACTCCCAACTAACACCCTAGGGGTTGTGACTTCCTTCGTATGTGTATGGGTCCTGTGCTTTCAGTATTATGGGCCCATACTACCTTCCATACCTATCCATATTTGTCTCAAGTATCATCATAATGCCCTAAAACTATACATAAGCATGGCATGCACTCAGTCCTCACTCCTACAGGAAGGCTAAATATCTTATAACTGGCAGACTCAACCCAACAACCCATACATCCATGAAATTTCCATCAACCCTGGAGCATTTATGTAAGCTAGCCATACATAACGTTGGACCTATAGACTTTCGAATACGGGATCCTACCCTAAGCCTTTCATCAAACAAGAACAGGAAATAAGGCTAAACTAAAAATTCTCAAGCTAGATATCATATGGAATGAGACATAGATTATAATCATTCTCTCTGTCCATTTGTTGTTTCCTGATGTTTGATTTATGACGATCGACTAATTGAACAAATCAAATCAATCCAGGCTTGGCCAAACACTTATGAGTGTCATCACTAAATCATCGAGGGGCCGACGGATATCGCTTTTATCCCTTTAAGGGTAAAAGGAATGGATAAACTTTGACTCATATGCTTGTTCTACTACTTGTTGAATCATACACAAAGGCATGTTTTATAACATTGAGTTACCAATGCGTTTTCATACAATCAATGCATAACTAACTCATAGGGAACAAGTCATATCTCTAGGTTTGAAGAATATAAGATATTATTGTTTCATGATCACTCATGATAAAATCCATGAATTGAGTCAAATGAGCATGGGTTGAATCCAATACTCAGAACTTATGAGCACTCATGAATGTTGCAACAACCGTTGCTATGTCTAATGCACATTAGACAAATCATACAAGCCAAATTCATGACAGTCTTAAATCAATACCTACTTCCAAAGTATGACTGACTGTGGAGAATTTGAATAACTTAGTCTTTCAGGAAGAACGGCCTAGTTATTCTGGAAGTCAAAACATGCAAAGTGAAACACAAGAATAATACTAATCCTATATGGTCCCAAACTCTTGAGTGTAAATAAAAACCATTTTATCTAATTACTATATTGATTACTCATTATTCATTGTTTCAATTTATCAACTTTATACTTGAATTCAAACACTAGTTGTCCTATGCTCCATGCATGTACACTATGTTTTCCAAACAATAGCTATGCCATACTCCAAGTATGCACACTATGTTTATCTTTACTTTGTGAAATAGACTAATTTGAACATAATTTCAATGATTCTCATTTCACAATCCCAAATCCTTTTTGTAAATTTAAGAATACCAAACTCTTGCCATTTACTATAATCTGTTAGATTCTAAACTTATATGCAATGATCCCCTTGTAATGACTATGCAAAGAAGTCACCAAGACGTGGCAACAAACATTGCAGATTATTCTAATGGAAAGCAATACCATGGAAATGAAGTCTCAAATTCAAAGTACATTCCTTTGAATATCCTTCTTTGCATTAAGTTTTTCTAATCTTATATAGATTCAAATAATAACTTCCACCAATGGAAACAATTACATATTACCATTTTGACTATCGCTTCTGAACAAGAGTCATATCCAGTTCTCTTCTCTTTTCCCTCTTAATTCCCTATGCATTTGGACAAATTTAGAATGGATAAATATTATAGCACATGTAATCGATCCTATACCCAAAGCATATGGGACACGATTCATGCTATAAAATTTTTGTTTTCCATGTTCTCATAATTCGAACAATGAAGAGGGATGCCGTAATCATAATCGAATGTTGAGAACGCAACATATATACAATTTCCTTATGTTGAACCATTCCAACATAACATTCAAATATTTTCAAGACTAAGGTTGATTAAAATCTCAATCTAAGCTTGTAGAATTGAAATGAAGTATAAAATTTCCTTATGTTGAACCATTCTAACATAACATTCAAATATATTCTTGATTAAGTTGATTAAAATCTCAATCTAAGCATGTAGAATTGAAATGAAGTATAAAATCCTCTCCCTTAATTATAGCAAAACAACTTTTCAAAGCGAACTGAAACTCTTGTTTCCTATAATTAACATTTCTAACTTGCAACATGTAACATAATAATCATGCTCCCACTAGCATAATGATTATTATCTTACTAGCATAACACTTATGCTCCCACTAGCTTTGACATGTATCCAAAAAATCAACTGGACTTCTAGAAATCAATATTTTATTGACTTTCCTACCAAAGTTCAGATTTCTGATACGAGATTGCTTTGATAAGACATTATCAAAATCATACACCTTTCCGTAGATAGCTCACATGTGTGTCTAAACAATTATGAAGAGGGATGTCGTAATCATAATGTTTAGACCTTTTATCATTATCACAAGTCCAAGCTAGTGTTCCGGTTAACACATGTGCTCCAGTAATGACTTTGAGAATGCAAATATCATATTTGCTATCTGCTTAAAATCTACTTAGTGAAAGAGTTTCCTCACCATCATTTTCATGAATCGGAGAGAAACCTTATGACACTTAGATTTTATGGTGTAAGTGTTCCTATCCATGTGAATTTTTCATAACCATAATCACAAGACAAGGTTAGTGACAAATCCAGACTCATATGGACTTAAACTTGTGTAAGCTTATCTTCTTGCCACTTGGTAGCTCAAGGGCCTACCATTGCTTCCAAGTTGTTATGCAAACAACTGGGAACTCTTAGAAGTCACATACATGGTAACATAAACTGGAATGGACCAGAAACAAGAAAATGTCAACACAATAGGTTAGAAATCTCAAGTCGTGGGCTAGTGATTACTAATGCTCTTGATTAGTTCTTGAAACTATCTCAAGACTCCCACTGTCCTCTTGACATATAAGATTCTATTTGTCAAGAACCAATCCTTGACGAAACAAGTATCCAAGAGTTAGTGTAGATTCTTATCAGGCTAAACAGTTCACACAATTGGTCTTAGTTGGTCTTTGTTTTATCCAAAACATCACAACTTACCAATTTCAAATGTACAAGATTAAGAAAACATTTTACTCTACATTTGAAAAGTGTTTTAAACCTTTCTTAAGATTATCTCACTCAAGGCTCAATCTTGGAGTATGACTCTAAGATTTAACTTTGGAACGAAGTATAATTTCTCTTTTGATTTAACCATTTCAACAATTCATGATTCTTCTCCTTAGCTAAACAAATGAACTAATGTGTCCTTAGAGGATCAATTGTGATGTTGTTTCATAATCACTAAGATAATCAAAAAACAAGATACTCAAGTACTCTCCCATCTCTCTAGATTGGAAAAACTTTTATCTTACTGCCTTATTTGATTCTATATATCCGTTCCTTCATACATTGAAACTTTTCCAATGTTTCAGAATTACACTTAAGCTTGTAAGCATAACCATATTTACTCAACTATAGTAAATGATAACGAATAATGTTATCAACCTTTGTGGTGGACCTGACCAGTACACAACCTAATGTACTCGATCCTTTAGTCTTTCACTTGACTCACATGTTCACATAAACAAGGAATTAGTCTTAATTTCACAAAGATGAAAAATTCTCATTCATCATACAATACAAGTTGCATTATTCCAAGTTTCTATCTAACTAAAACTTGGGTGATGAGAATCTTTACTTATTTGGGAAATTATGACACTACCACAAATGAAAAAATCAAATCAATTTTCCAATATTGCTATCAATGGAAACATGTAAACAACAATTATTTTATTTATTTTTATTTTTTTTACAAATGCCATTGTAAGGACACTTAAAATAAATAAAATCAAAATTTTTTCTTTTATTTTAAAAACTTGCGGAAACACATATCCTTACAATACAAATACATATGAAAAACATTTTGTTGTCTATTCCTAACAAATATATATCATAACTCTTATGTGGTAGCTCAAAATTCTGATCATCAAACCATGCGATCGAAATCTATCTACGCGATCAGAATTAGCACACTCTTTCTCTAAGCTGCCTTTGATTCTTCCAAAACGTCACAATGTAATTACATTACATCATGTATTAAGAATCTCCAAACAGGAACTTAATAGAGTTAGATAATGGATTTTACCTAAAGTAGAGTCAAACATTTGACTTTACTATCCTTATGGACTTTTAGATAAATTTGGTAGCTTCACAACTAATGCCCCTTCTTTTGGCAAAAGAAACATATGGACTCTTTGGAAATGGTATACTTGATTGTCTCAGACATATCCTTTCTATTTACCATTGCTCAAATGACATTACCATGGCCGATCACAGTCCATTGGGAAAAGAAAGCTTTTCTTGACTTCTAATGTTACCATTGTCAATGTCCATGGAAGTTTGGGAAGTAGATCTTCTAATCTAATTAGGTTTTCCATTGCTCTAAATCATTAATGATTTAGCAGCATCAAGAAAATAGGTAAGATCATTAAGGGTCATGTCGTGATCTGTCATCAGGGAGTGACTGAAGAACCTAGTCAACAGCCAGCTACCATGAGACTTTGACACCTGACTCTCCTGGATTGTCAATATGTGACTTAACCTCTAAGATGTAAGCACATATAGACTTCGCTTGCCAATAGGGATTGAATGACATATAACTTATCAAGTCTTGAAACTTGTGGGATAGGGAGATTTATTGGAGGAGAAGGAGGAAGAAGTGAAGAATGATTTCCAGTCCCACTAATGCACAACAAAGGGATTGATCTTTCACATTGATTGCCATTTGGAATATCATCTTCACTAAGAGTCTTGTTCCTAAAGATTTGGGAAGATCATAGTTGTCTAAACTAGACATCTATAATGGGAGAAATTCAAGTTTTGTTGATTTAAATTCCTTAATATAACACCCAATAAGAAATATTAAGGCTAGGACCCAACAACCTACTTATAACTGGAAGAGGGATGCCGTAATCCAAGTTATAAAATAGTTAAAGGTAGGTAAATAATGATTTACCAATTTCCGCCATGAAAAACGAAATATAATTAAGTTTTAATTGGACTTGAAACTCCTAGATCTTTTAAGATACATTGAACTTTCAATGGCATGCTTGAATCTCGTTTGTGCCCTCTCAAGTTTGTGACTGGGATGTCGAGGATCACAAACAAGGTGTGAATAACTATGTATATTGACTTGGTACCCTTAACTATATTACCTAATCGACGTTCCGGTTAACCACACATGCTCCACCAATCTATAATAAAGTCAAGTTACCCTTTTCCACTTTTACTAGTCCTTATTAGTGTGCCAGTTAACCACACACGCTCCACTAACGACTTGGTAAGGTACAAAGTGTAATTTCATGAGTTAGCACCTTTTCACATTTTCCTAAGTAACTAAGATTGAGCATTTATAAGTGTTTAGTTACTTAGTATTTATAATTATACATTTAATGAAAGGATATTTATAGTCCTTTCCTACCTGTTCGGCTAACGACCCTCCACCAGTCAAGGAAGCGGTGGGTGAGAGTGGACACCCATTAAACCGCCATTTTATAGGCAGTAACCTTATACCCCCCTTATAGACCGGCTTCGTGAATGAGGCAAACTAATGGTAAGGATGACCTATTCTTATACATATATAATAAGTAAACTCTTAATATTATAGAAGTATAAGGTTTGAATTTTAAACTCTTAAAATTCTAAGGTTTAATTTGGAATTAAAGTGTTAGAGTGTAAGACTTTACAAATTCCAAAACTTAAGGGCAAGTTTTGAAACTATTAAAAACCTTTCATATTCATAACTTATGAGTTTAATGTACATTAAAATGAAGACTCTTCATTTTATATAACTCTTTATTCATTAATAACACTTTTAAAGAAGTGACTCTTAAACTTCCAAAACTCGAGGACAAGTTATGGAGTCATAAAACAATTTAATGAATAAGATTCTTCATTTTATGTAACCTTTGGCAATAATTATGAATTTGAAGATCCATAAATATGACTTTTCATATAAATTGAAGGCAAGTTACAAAAACATATTTTATGAACTTCTTTTAGATCAATATGGATTGAAAAACACTAACAAATAATTTTTTTATTAATCTAAATCCAGTCATAAACAAAGTAACACAAAAAAAACTTTTGGTACTCCATAACTTGAAGACTAGTTATGGAGTCCATACAATTTCATTAAGATCAAGAATTATACTAACAAAACAATTTGCACATAATTCCTATGATCTAACTAAAACTCACAAGCACGAACATTCATAATCAACAATTTTTCAAGAATTACATAAACATATATAAACTTGAAACTTTGATGATAGCATTGAAATTGGTCTAACATAATCATTACCACAATAAAAACAAGTTTTATAAGTCCAAAACAGTTAAAGGTAATGATTCTAGACCAATTCCACCACCAAAACTCGAAGATATGTTGTTTGGGGGGTCCAACTCGTCGAGTGCATGAACCAAATCGACGAGTTGGATTCATTTTCCCTTGGACTAGTCGAGTCCCTTCATGGACTCGTCGAGTCCCCTTTCCAGATAGCACAAAACTTCGTTTTTTTTTCAACAGTTTGCATCAAGTATAAGTGAAAACAAGCCTAGGCTCTGATACCACTGTTGGGTTTTTGAGAATTCTAACACTCCTATGGTGTACATGCAACCCTAAATACCTTGGATCTATGTTTTCTCTTTTATACATGTAAATATCAATTTCCAAGGTATTGTTCTAACTAGCATAATATAAAGTACACATAATATAAATTCTAGTAGAATTACAAACCTCTTGGTTGTTTCTTGATTCCATGGAGCTCAAGAGCCTAGTGCCTCAAGTGTGACACCTCAAATGGTTCACATAACACCATGAACATTTGGAATAACTTGAGAGAACATGCACACTTCATGAAATCGGCTTGCCCTCTACATACATGCATAGTCGCTAATTTTTGCACAAGATATGATGCTTATATAGCTGTTACAATTAGGGTAAACCCTTATTGTCATGGCTTTCTATTTACTTGGATCCATGGGTTGAAATACACCATGGAGCATCCATGGAGTATCCTATGGGTTTTAGCCCAACTTGATAATACATGGAGTGTTAGCCCACTATACAAGTATGGATGATTTACACAATCAACCCATATATTTATTTAGTCTTCTTTTGATCACTTAATTATTTTTAGATTATTTCTTGATCAATACTAATTAAATAATCTTATTAATATATTAGAACTTATAATATATTAATAAACCTTAAGTATTATTTCTATCATTTTAGTCTACCCAAATGTATGATGCCATGCAACCCAATTGGACCATGCCGGGTCGGGTCAAGTATATATACCAATTATAGTTATGGACTTAGACACTAATCCAAAAACAACATCCTATGGTGCACATACAACCCCAAATGCCTTGGATCTATGTTTTCTCTAATTATAAATGTAATGGTATTTCCAACACATTAAGCCTACAACTAGCATGCAATTGACATAAACAATATGAAATACTAGTTAGGATGACATACCTTTTATGTAGCTTGAAACTTTGTTGTATTTGTCCATAAGAGCTTAGCACCAAACGTAACGAATGCCTCAAATGGCTCACAACTCACCTAGGACAAAGGTGGCTCTTGAGAGAGAATCTCCATGCACCAAAAACACCTCATGAACTCCATGAATAACAAGTGGGCGTTTTTAGGCTATGGAGTATGTATTTATATGTAGGATTTCCAGGGTCATGGGTATAACCCAAGTCTATACCCATGGGTTCTATGATCCATGGTTCACGTGGCCCAACTCTTTATGTGTCAATACATAAAGTTGGTTCAACATGGATCATAAGCCCAACACATATAAATATAACTAATTACTATAATTGGTCCCCATAGATTTAATTAGTCTCTTTTAATGACTAAATTAATCCAAATTAATTGTTGATCAATACTAATTAACACATATTTTTTTATATTAATATATTATAACTTATCATATATTAATAAATCATATATAACCTTCTCTCAAGAGTCCATCCTAACAAATTGTCCTGGTGTTATGCAACCCAAATGGACCATGCTACTCTTGGTTCGAGTACATACCAACAATAGTTATGGGCTTAGACATCAAATCCAACAGTCACACACTTGGATAAGTCTATAACGATTATTGCAAGTACGACTCCAAAATCCCGACTAGCAATCGTAGCTCTTAAAAACCGTTATCGAACTCTAACATAGAAAATGAAGTGCCCATTAGATAAGGGATCATATATTCCTCTAATCAAGATATCATATGGACAGACACATGGATTATAATTATTCTCTCTATCCATCTGTTGTTTCCCGATTTTTGATTTATGACGACCAACTAATTGAACAAATCAAATTAGTCCATGCCTGGCCGGGCACTTTAGGTTTTCATCACTAAATGATCGAAGGGACCACAAATATCGCTTTTGTCCACATGGGGTAAAAGGAACGGATAAACTTCGACTCAAATGCCCGGTTGTACTTATCAAATTATACACAATGATATGTATTATAACATCCAAGTTACTGGTCCGTTTACATATGTCAATGTGCAACCGACGTGCAACTACAACTCACATGTCTCCATTTGAAGAATATAAGATATTATCGTCTCATGATCACTCGTGATAAAATCTATGAAGTGATTTAGATGACCGTGAGTTTAATCCAATACTTGAATCTTCCAGGAGCACTCATGAATATTACAGCTATGTCTAAGCCATAGACAAACTATATACCCATTCATGACAGTCTTGCCTCAATACCTACATCCAAAGTATAATCGACTGTGGACTGTTTGAATAACCTAGTTATTCGGGAAGTCAAAACATGCAAAGTGAAACACAAGAATAATTGAATCTAATATGGTCTCAGAACTTATGAATATAAATAAAAACACCATTTATTTAATCACCATATTGATTACACATTATTCATTGTATAATGTTTCGATTTATCTACCTAATACTTGAACTAAAGTAATATTTATGCCATGCTCCAAGCATGTACACTATGTTTGTCTATGGTCCTTACTTTGTGAAATAGGTCAATTGAAAAGCATTTCAATGATGCTCATTTCACAATTCGAAATCCTTATGATAAATGTAAGAATACAAGATTCTTTGCCATTTACTGAACCTGTTGGATTCTAAATATATATGCAATGATTATCTTGTAATGACTATGCACAAAAGTCACAAAAACCCGCTAAAAGACATTACAAAGGATCCCAATGGAGAGAAATTCCATGGAAATGAAGTCTCATATTTAAAATACATTCCTTTCAACATCCTTCCTGCAGTAAGTTTTCTAATTTTCTCATTTCCCAATATGGAAACATTCCATATTTTCCATACGACAGCTCATTATAAATAGACTCCTCTCTATTCATAATAATGACAATATGGTCCATCCATTATTATACTTCCAACTGTCCTTAAGCGACCAGTTATTGGTGAACCTTAGATTGTCCTTAACAGTTGCTCAACCACCTTAGTCAAAACCGGTTCTAGTCCTTTTTCCCTCTTAATGCCCTAGGCATTTGGAAAAATTTAGAACACGAGAATATTATAGTATATGCAATCGATTCTATACTCGAAGCATACGAGACACAATTGATAATGTCTAACATAAAGACATGATACTTGATCAGTCTTTTGCTATAATATTTCTATTTGCTATGTTCTCATAATTTTAATTATGAAGAGGGATGTCGTAATCATAATCAAATTTTGAGAATGCAATTAATATTTCTATATACAAAATTTCCTTATGTTGAACATTCTAACATAGCATTTATATATATATATATATATATATATATATATATATATATATGACTAAACGTGATTAAAATCCCAACCTAAGCTTTTAGAATTGAAATAAAGTATAATTTCCTATCCCTTAATTATAGCAAAACAACTTTTCAAACTCTCCAACTGGCAAGTTGAAACTTTTTTTTTCTATAATTAACATCGCTAACTTGCAACATTTACCATAATTGATTATTCTCCCACTAGCATAATAATTACATCATTGTTAGCATAACACTTATGCTCCCAGTAGCTTTGACATGTACTCAGAAATCAGCTGGACTTCTAGAAATCAACACTCTGTTGACTCTCTTACCAAAGTTCAGACTTTTGATACGAGATGCTTCGATAAGACTTTATCTAAGTTTCCCAAAATCATACACCTTTCCTTAGATCGCTCACATATTTGTCTAAACAATTATGTACAGGGATGCCGTAATAATAATGTTTAGATCTTTTTGCCATTTCTCATAATTCGAACTATGAAGAGGGATGCCGTAATCATAAACGAATTTGAGAAATGCAAATATCACAATTGCTAGCTATTTAAAATCTACTTAGTGAAAGCGTTTCCTCACATCACTTTCAAGAATCGTAGAGAATCCTTATGCACTTAGATTTTATGGTGTATGAGTTCCTATCCATGTGAATTTGTCATAACCATAATCACAAGACAAGGTTAGTGAAAAATCCAAGCTCATATTGACTGAACTTGCTTAATGTCAATTTCTCACCACCTGGCAGCACAAGGGCCTACCATTGCTTCCAGGTTGTTATGCAAACAACTGAGAACTCATAGAACTCACAAGCATAGTCAACTTTAACTGGTATGGGCACAGAAACAAGAATATGTCAGCACGATAGGCTACAAACCTCAAGTCCTTTGCTAGTGATAATAAATAGGCTTTATTCATGATTAGTTGTTCAAAATTTTCAAGATCTTTAAGAGTCCCACTAACCTCTTGACATATAATATTCTCTATGTCAAGGACCATTCCTTAACAAATAAATATTAAAGAGTTAGTGCAGATTCTTATCAAGATAAACACTTCACACGTTTGGTCTTAGTTGGTCTTTCTTTTATCAAAAACATCACCACTTACCAATTTTAAATGTACAAGATTAGAAAACATTTTACTCTACATTTGACAAGTGCTATAAACCTTTCTTAAGATTATGTCACTCGAGTTACAATCTTGGAGTATGACTCTAAGACTTGTTTTGGAACGAAGTATGACTCATCTTCATGATTCAACCATTTCAACAATTCACGATTCTTCTTCTTAGCCAAACAAATGCACCAAGATGTCCTTAAAGGATCAATTGTGATATGTCTTCATAATCATGAAGATAATCATAAAACGTGATATTTCAAGTACTCTCCCGTCTTTTCAGATTGGGGAAACATTTATCTTTTTGCCTAATTTGATTCTTCTTATTCGTTCTGCCAAACATTGAAACTTTTTCAACGAGTCAGAATAATACTTCAACTTGCAAGCACAACCATATTTACTAAACTTTAGTAAATCATGACGAATATCCTTATCGTTCTTTGTGGTGGACCTGATCATGGCACAACCAAGTGTACCCGATCTCATAGTCCTTCACTTGACTCACATATACATGTGAACAAGGAATTAGTCTTAATTTCCCAAAGATGAAAATTCTCATTCATCACATAATACAAGTTGCATGATTCCAAGTTTCTATCCAACTAAAATTTGGGTTGAGAATACTTCCTTATTTGGTAAATTATGACACTACCACAAACGAAAGAATCAAATCCATTTTCCAATATTGCTATCAATAGAATCATATAAACAACAATTTTCACAAATTCCATTGTACGTATACTTAAAATAAATAAAAACTTTTCTTTATAAAATATGCGGAAAAACTCTACCTTACAATTCAATGAAAACTATGTTGTTATCTATTCCTAAGCAATCTATCATAACTCTTAAGCTACAACTCAAAATTCTTATCTTCGAATCAGTCTATCAAAATCCATCTTCACGATTAGATTTAGCATACTCTTCTTCTAAGATTCCTCTTTTTTTTCAAATTTACAAATCATCAAAATGTGACCTAGTCACATCATGTAATAAGAATCTCCAAATAGGAACTTAATAGAGTTCGATAATGGACTTACCTGAAGTAGAGTCAAACTTTTGACATTACCATCCTTATGATCTTTCAGGTAAATAGGGCAGCTTCGCAACCAATGCCCCTTCTTTTGGCAATAGAAACGTATGGATTCTTTGAAATGGTACATGAGACTATCTCAGACTTAGCCTTTCTCTTTACCACTGGGTCAGGTGACTTGACCAAGGACGATCCCTTTCCATTGGGAAGATAAAGCTTTTCTGGACTTCTCATGTTACCATTGTCAATGTCCATGGAAGTTTGGGAAGTAGATCTTCCAATCAAATTTGCTTTACCAGTGCTCCAAATCATTGCTGATTTAGCAGCAACAAGAAAACAAGTAAGATCGTTAAGGGTCATGTCGTGATCTGTCATTAGGGATTGACTAAAGAACCCAGTCAACAACTAACTTCCTCGAGACTTTGACACCGAACTCTCCCGGCTTATCAATATGTGACTACATCTCCACGATGTGAGCACATATAGACATTGCTTGCCAATAGGGATTGAATGACCTTGAACTTTTCAAGAACTTGTGGGTTAGGGAGAATAATTGGAGGAGGTGGAGGAAGTGAAGCATGATTTCCAGTCCCATTAATGCACGATAAATGGATTAATCTTTCTACTTGATCCCCATGTGGGATATCACCTTCATTAGGAAAGTTCTATCCAAAAGGACAAGGAAGACCATAGTTGTCTAAACTAGACATCTATGAGGGAGAAATTCAAGCAAGTTGATATAAGTCATTAATATAACACCCAACATGATATATTAAGGCTAGGACCCAACACAATACTTTATAACTTGGAAGAGGGATCTCGTAATCCAAGCTACAAAATATTCGAAGGTAGGTAAATGATGATTTACCAATTTACACCATGAAAAACGAAAAATAATTTTAGCTTTTAAATGAATTGAAATTCCTATATCCTTTGAGATTCATTTAACTATTCGATGACATGTTTAAATCTCGATTGCAACCTTCAGGTTTGTGACCGAGATGCTGAGGATCACAAACAAGGAGTGAATAACCATGCAAATTAGCTTGGTACACCCAACGTTACAACCACTTAATCAACGTGCCTATTAATCACACATGCTCCATTGATCTATGATTAACATCAAGCTACACTTTTACGCATGTTGTCAGTCCCGGATTAGCGTGCCTGTTAACCACACATGCTCCACTAACAACTTAAAAAGGCACAAAATGCAATTTCATGGGTTAGCACCATATTCACATTTTCCTAAAGTAACTAAGATTGGGAATTTAATAAAGTTTAGTTACTTTATGTTTATTATTATACTTTTAATGAAGGGAGAATTAGAGTCCTATCCTACCCGTTCGGCTAACGACCCTCCACCAGTCAAGGAAGTGGTGGGTGAGAGTGGACACCCATTAAACTGCCAGTTTATAGGCAATAACGTAATACCCCCTTATAGATCGGCTTCATGAATGAGGTCTACTAACGGTAAGACTGACATTGTTCTTATACATATATATAAATATTAAATCTATAACTTTATAATAGTATTAGAGTAGAATTCTAAAATTTAAAATTCTAGGGTTTAATTTGGAATTAAAGTATTCATGGGGGGGGGGAAACTTTACAAATTCCAAAACTTGAGGGCAAGTTTTGAACAATTCAAAAACTTTTGGTTTCCATAACTTATGAGTTTAATATGGTTTTTATGGAATACTTTTCTAATTCCATAACTTGAAGAGAAGTTATGGAAGACAAAACATTTTATGATGACATGAAATATAGAGACTCTTCCATTTTCATAACCTATGAGACTTAATGTGATTTTAAATGAAAAAACCCTTCATTTTCCATAACTTGAGGACAAGTTATGGACTTCATGAAAACCATTAAGATCAAATTACCAATTAACACAATAATCAAGTAATTTTTCTATGAACAAGATCAAACTCATAAGCAAAGATAATTCATATCAACAATTTTCAAGAACATAGCAAACCAAATGAACTAACACAAATCTTGAAACTTTGACAATTATCCTTTATTTAGATGAGAATAAACATTACCATAACATCAAAATCAAATTTTATGAATAAAAACACTTTATGGTAAAGACTGTAATCGAAAACCGGCCAAATAACTTGAAAATTTGCATTCAGGACTAATAACTCGTCCTGCCCCTTGATGCACTCGACGAGTCCAAGACAGTCTTCAAGCAACTTGTCGAGTCACCCAGTAGACTCGGCCAATCCTGCTGACTAGCATGCAATTAAGCCTATAACTAGCATGCAATTGACATAAACAATATGAAATACTAGTTACGATGACATACCTATTATGTAGCTTGAAATCTTGTTGTATTTGGCCTTAAGAGCTTAGCACTAAAAGTATCAATGGCTCAAATGGCTCACAACTCTCCTGGGACAAATGTGGCTCTTGAGAGAGAATCTCCATGCACCAAGAACACCTCATGAACTCCATGAATAACAAGTGGGCGTTTTTAGGCTATGAAGTATGTTTTTATATGTAGGATTTCAAGGGTCATGGGTATAACCCAATTCTATACCCATGGGTTCTATAATCCATGGATTATGTGGTCCAAGTCTTTACGCGTCCATACATAAACTTGGTCCAACATGGATCATAAGCCCAACACATGTAAATATAACTAATTACTATAATTAGTCCCCATAGATTTTATTAGTCTCTTTTGATCACTAAATTAATTCCAAATTAATTCTTAATCATTACTAATTAAAACATATGATTTCATATTAATATATTATAACTTCTAATATATTAATAAATCATATATAACCTTCTGTCAAGAGTCCATCCTAACAAATTGTCCCGGTGTTATGCAACCCAAGTGGTCCATGCTACTCTCGGGTCGAGTACATACCAATAATAGTTATGGCTTAGACATCTAATCTAACAATAAGATCTTAATTATGTATAGCCGTGATGCATACACTAAGAAACTACAATTATGATGTCAATCTCATATAAAGAAAACCCTAGGCTACCAAGCATCATAGAATCAAGCAATCCTATCATGCGACTCCTGAAGATCCCTACCCTAGTACTAGCATGATGTTCTAACATATCACATAAATCAAATAATCTGTTAGGTATTTTGGGGTCTATCTGCAAGCTCCGATTGATTGTACACTTGCATCCTCCTTTATTATTTTGAAAACATTTTAAGAAAATCATTCTACAATATTATCCTTAGTTGGAGACTGGAGACACACGAGTGTTTCCTCCAATTCACTCAAACCAAGGGTCTGATACCAACTTGTAACATCCATAAAAATCAGGCCAAATTAAAACTTTTTCAAAACATTTCAAAACTATTAATTATTACAAAACTTGTTTACAAAATAGTATAATATCAAAGTGTCCCAGAAAAAAAATCATAAACGTGAGGAGATTTATTATGATCACGCCTTTGCCTTCCCATGATCATCTAACGTACCTGAAAAAAAACTGAAATCGTAAGCCCGAAGCTTAGTGAGTCTCCCCAAAATACCCATGATATACAGATATAACCATACCATATAAACATATAAGCAAACAACATGCATAACGAGCCATTAGTCCGATTGGACCGACTCCCGGTCCTCAGTATATTTGGACCGCTCTCTGAGCCCTCGGCATGTTTGGACCGCCCTCCTTGGGGACTTCAACGTATCCGGGCCGCTTGCTAGGCCTTCAGCCAGACTAGAGTTGCTCGGCCTGTGCTTGCAGTCTACCCGGTCCGCCCAGGGTGTATTGGCCTACTGCACATAGAAGGGCTTGCCTTAACCCTTTCCCAAACCAACAAACATGTGCACATACATATAAACAAGTAAACATGCATATCTAACCGATCACTAATCATGGAAACCATCCTACAACCAGGATACCGATCTAACCGATCATTAACATAACAATTATCCTATAACTAGTATATTGTTCTAACCGATCTCTAACATGTCAACCATCCTAACTACCATGATGTAAATCAACAAACATATCATGCAATAAACCCATATGAAAATCCGATATCGGTTGGCATTGGTGCCTTCGACCTTGTTAGTATAGTGAGGACAACTTACCTCTCAACTGTCGAATCAAAGTGATAACTTAACTCTCGAACAACAGCCACAAACTGTACCACCTATATTTACCATGAGACCTTTTCCATAAATTCCAATTTACGAAAATACCCTGGAAGTCAACTAGTTAACCATTGGTCAAAGTCCAAGTCAATGGTCGAGGTCAACAGTCCAAGTTGACCCGACTCGTCGAGTCCTTCCTGAACTCGAGAAATCGTGAAATCCCTCATTGAATTGTAAAGTTTCCATGAAACTCGCCGAGTTCATGAACGTCCAAATGTTGAGAAAACCTAGCCAACTCGCTGAGTCACCCTACTGACTCGCCGAGTCCATGCAGAAGTCCTTGCACGACAATCTTCACTGAACTCGTTGAGTTGGCTATGCAACTCATCGAGTCCCTTTAGTCCTTACTCCATTCAGATGCTTTTTAAGCCATTCCAAAGCACCATATTGCAAATCTATACTCCTAAGGCATACTTCTTACGAAAAGTTGCAAACTTTACATACATGTATGGTAATAATGGCTCAAATCAAGCTAAAGAAAGATTCTAAGCAAGGGAAATACTTTAGCATGCTAAAGGATGAAACTTTATGATTATAAGGAGCAAGATGAGCCTAGATCTGAAGTTTCAACTTCAGATCTTCGTTCATCACTCGGAATGAAGTATCAACACACCAAAATGGCCTTAAAACTCAAACATAGAAGGATCTAGCTAGAAGAAGATCAAGGTAACGACTTGATATCTTCAGATGATGCTAAATTGTGGTAGACTTCAGATCCACACACGTTCTTTGCCTCAAAACTACTTGATATTCAAGATCCTCTGACCAAGATCCACCTTCCAAGCTTAACACACACAAATATGGAGAGAAAATGGTGATTTAGGAGTTTTGGACTCACAAGGGGCTATAAGGGAGGCTAAGGGTGGCTAATGACCCTTTAAATAGTGTGAAAAATCCTCAAAACTACTTGATATTCATGTCTCTGACTCGGCAAGTTGGTTATTTAAAACACGTGGCCTTAAAATTCCTGCTCGACGAGTCAGGGCATAAACTCGTCAAGTAGACCTTTTAATGTGAAAAAAATAACCCTGTAGAAATTAATACCTAAGAGTCGGGGCGTTACATACAACTTAAGCTACACGAGATAAGGGCGTCGACAAGGTTGAAGGGAGATGAAAAGGTTCGGGGTCAAGGTTTTCAGTCGTTGTTTCATCGATACATATTACTTCATGTTTGTTGGTCACTGGTTGTTTACAAGCAAGGTTTTCAGTGGCCTGGTAACTTCCTTCACCCATTCCACTGTTGTCTTTTAGTTGATTTGACAGATGACTTGGGTGATGGGAAAAAACAATGGTTGATTGGTCACCGTGAAAACCCATCGAAGTTTAGATGCAGAGATAACGGAAAAATATGGTTTGCTATTGATTTATATCTCTCTTTAAGATGAACATAATAAGTTTGTAGAGATGTTAACTTGTCTTTTTCTTTTAAAACGAGAGAGGGACATAGGTTTTGGTGGGGGTGGCCCTATGAATTTTATTATTATTTTAAAATTTGAAATTATAAATAATAATTAGTTAATTAAAAAACAAAATAGCAAAGGGCAAAATAGTCTATTTATATAAGAATGACACTAAGTGGTGAAATAAAAAAACAAACAATAGGGATGGTCCGAGTTAAACAAAAAAAGTTAAGGACCAAACGTACAAATTATCCCAAACCACAAGGACTATCCGTGTAATATTTAGTTAAAACTATGATCACAAATACAAGAAAGTACTCAAATTAAAAAGCATTTTAGCCTAGAGGTACTAGTTTTGTTCTTATTTTTTTAGGTAGGTTTCATGTTCCATCTTTAATATAAGATGAAATTAGAAGTAGTGTTTTTTATTAGAAATATGTAAGTTAATCACTAGTATAAAATTGACCTATGGTAACACTTTTCAAAAAATGATATGTAACACTTTTTCTTTAAAGTCTGGCCAAAAGTCACTAAAAAATTTAGATATTGTTTTTGGATTCATTTAAATTACTTTATGTAACATCCCCAAAATAACAAGTAAATTATATCTTTTAAATTAATCAAAGCAACCTTTGATTTACTCTAAAGGACCATCAAAGTATAGAAAATGTCGAATAATTTTTAGAGTACAAAACAATAACATACAATGTGGAACACTGGTGGATACGATGAAATCATATCAAGCTCTTCCTTTTGACACCGGAAGTACGTGAAACATATACAAATACTATAAACACAAAACTTCACGATTTTTCTAAAATATCACATACCATGTGTTTTGGTTAAATTTACTTAAATATAAATCAACCAAATTGTAGTAGAGGTTGTGGTGTTGTAATCAAAACATGTAACACCCGATTTTCGAATCATTTTAGTATTTGCATCCGTGACCCGAATATTAGTTGTCATCAAGCTTTGGGCCTTGGGGAAAGAGAGAACTGGACCCTTTTTGGATGTGGGTATTATAGATTAGGTGATCCGAGAGTTCGGTTGTGTTTCAGAGCCTAAGGGTATAACCGTGATTTGGCAATTCAGGCCTTTATGAATTTTGGGTTTAAGTTTGGGAAGTTTTTAGGTAAAAGAGAGTTTATATAATGGTGGAGCTTCTTTTTGCCTATCTGTGGATATAAAGAATGTCAAAATTGGACTTAGAACGAAAGAGATATGGCCATGTGAAGTTGAAGTGTTTTGGAGCTTTGCCTAGTACGTGGGGTGTACTCATGGAGTACGCAAGGTGTAGTGGAATATATGATCGCGGATGACATTTGACTACATTGGGCGTACTCAGGAGCAATTAGGGCATACTCCCTCCACCTAGAAACCCTAATTTTGAGGGTCTCACCCCTATTTAAGCTCATTATGTTCATGAGGCCTTGCCTTTTATCAGCCTCCATACCTCCTAAACCATAATCTCGACCCCTGGCCACCATCATTGGAGTTCTTGAGATCTTATGAGGAATCTTGGTGTATTATTGTGCATTTTGAAGAGATTGAAGGTTGTTAAGGAAGAATCACTTGGAGTGGAGCTTGGAGATCCAGAAGTTACATGTCTTTCGCAACCTATTGAAGGTAAAATTTTTTTTGATCTTAACATCTCTTTGGGAAGATCTAGTTTAGGGCGGTTTATGGTACATTTTGGTTTCTTTGGTTTATCCTTATAAGGAAGAGATTTCTCTAGGATTTTACTCAATAGATCTGGATGTTTTAGGTGTCCAAAATGCACAAAAATGTAAACTTGATGGTTGATATCTACCCATGCATGTGTATCAGCTCCTTGTTGAAGTTGTAAGGCAAGGGCTTGGATTTAGGCCCCATTGAGCCATGCAATAACTCAAAGTTAATGACTTTATGGGTTATGAAATGATTTGGAACTATTTCTAAGCATTAGATGTTTTAGCATAAAGGTTTCTAGATGGATTAAGATCATGTAGCGTACATGGGGCGTACCTCGTGGTACGCAGCATGTACTGAGTCAAACCCTTGTGGTCTGGTCAAGATCCGTAGTAAGTTGGGTGTACTCAGTCAGTATGGATTTCCTTTAATTGCTGACTTTTTTACCTTTGACCATTGACCAGAAGTTTGTCTAGGTTTGCCCAATGGATTTTTTGGGCCTTCTTGGATTAGGCCCATGATGGGTTTTGGGCCGAATTTGGATATTGGGCCATATTGTCTTTTGTTGCTATTGGTTTGGGCTTCGTATATTAGGCCAAGTGAGGAAAGGGTAAAATGGACTTTTACCTTGAGTATTCGGCAGTCAGACTAGGTTTCCAACTATGGGTTGAGAACCAATAATTTATTGGTGTTATTTGATATTGTTATCACGGTGATTTTTCGGATCAGTAGTTCGAGCATTTGTTTGTCATATTTAACAGCTTCAGGTGAGTCTTTTCCTTATGTTCGTGAGTCGAAGGCACAAATGTTGGCTCACTAAATTATGTATGTAGGATGCTAGTTGTCTTTATGACTCTTGCATGTTTATATGAGCCTGTGTTGTAGAATAGTTTTATCTGTGATGACTAGCTTGGTCTAGCTGTTATTATTGTGTTCTGTTGTTTATTTGTGACCGAGACTCCTGATAGTCTCCATGGTTGCTAATATCCCACCGGGCATGTTATTAGCCGACTGGGACTGCTGATAGTCCCCAGGAAAGCTGATAACCCATAGTTGTTTATTTGTGTTGTGTTGTGCTGTGTGTGTTATTTTGGGCAACTCACTAAGCTTTGTGCTTACGATTTGTGGATCACATGTTTCAGGTTTTCTTATATTAAAAGGAGGGCATCGGTCAATTGCAAGGCAGTAATGGGGACTTTTGCACTTGATAACTTTTAGTGATACTCTGATAAATGTTTTAAGATCTTGCAGTTGTGAATAAAATAAATGCTTAAAGTTTCCATCGAAAAATTTAGGTTGAAATTTAGGGCGTTACAAGTTGGTATCAGAGCCTTTATTTGAGGGATTCGGGGGTCCTCTTGGGTGTGCTTGAACTCAAACTATGGATTTGGTAAAAATTTCTAAAAGAAATTGATTTTCTAAGAAAATTTTATTTTAAATTAAAAAGTGGTGCAATGTGTGCTACCATCCGAGCTCAAGTAAATATTTCCCAAAATACCCATGTGTGTTATATGATTGATGTTTGATATGAGTATATGAGAATTATATGCTATATTAGGGCTAAGGATCAGCTTAGTGTTGCATGATCCGATGCCTGATTAGGAGAGATGACTTTCTGCCAGTTATATGAGCTAGTAGTGATGCATGCTAGTGATTAGAGATCTTCAGGAGTTTCTGAGGTATGACTGCCTGTTTATATGACGATTTTAGTGCTAGATGCTCGAGTGTTCCTTGCTTTGTGCTTTGTAGGACTGATATTGATGTAAGTTAGCTATCACATGAATATGTTATGTTACATGAAGTGAGGGTTAAACAATCTTAGAGAGGTTGACTTGGCCTTGTTGCGTATCTCTCGTTTGAGTATAACCAGTGTAGGGTTGAGTCTTTTAGTTGAAGGATTATCTAAGCTTTGTTGCATATAATTGTATTTGTGAAGTAGTTAATTGACATTAGTAAAGGTCCTTCAACAGTTGATGGCAGAGTTAGGTGGTAATCCTAAAAGAGCCTAGGAAGCGCTTTAGTGTGAGTGATGCTCTGTTTATCAGATTTTGTAGGGTACCATTATTAGGAAGTGTCTTAGATGATTTAGAATGATTATGAGAAAAGTACGGATAAGTGTGGAAGGTATTATTGGGCCCGTACTACTAGAATCATAAGATTCGTACTCGAATCAAGGTAAGTCACAAAAATTCTAAGGAGCTGGTTATGGGTAGGAACATGGTCTGGCACTGATAGGAATAAATCCTTTATGATCGAATAGATTAAAGCAGGCAAAACAAGAACACAATATGATCAAAAAAGTGTTGAATGATTAATAGTCACGCCTCAGAAGAACTCGATGAGGAATTACTTCTATAGAGGCGGAGAGTAGGGTTACAAAGATAATACTCAAAAACTTACCTAAGATATGTAGCATGCATGAACATTATATACTAAGCCTAGCAGTAAATACGACTGGATAGGCCCAACTCGTTTATACATAATGGACTCAAAAGAATAAGCCCAATGATGCAACACTTAATCTTCAACAATCTCCCCTTGCATCGATTGTGACCCTAGCCAGTTAGTTATGGATTCGCTTCTGCACTTCGTAGATATTGGGAATGAAGCCCAATAGTAGCTTGCGAACTTGAATATACAGAGTGATCGCATCAGTGAAACACTTCACATCATCCTTGTTGTTGCCTCTGAACTTTGCAACCAGCTCCAGGATGAACTCCATACATGAAGTGGTAAATAAGTGCTTGTCTTCAAGATGGAAAAATAACTTGTGTCGATCTGCTCCTTGACAAACTCTAGACGTATACACTAAGAACCATCCTTCTTTGAAAATTTTCCCTGGCTTGAGCTTCTCAAAGTCTTTTGGAGCTTTTTTCGGAACAACCCTTGGTTTTTTCCTCAAAACAGTGGTATTCTTTACATCCATCGATCCAACTTCTTGAATATAAGATTTGATTAAAAGTTGAAGATGAGACACCACAGGTTCGTACTTCTCCTTGTTTCTTACCAAAATGTTGTATATCATCATCCAGTCATGGGGATTCAAACAAGGTAGGTCTGTGAGAGTGAATCCGCAGGCTTGAGATGCGGATCCTCTCGCAACATTAAACCTCGCATTAGGGAAGCTTTCGATCTCGATCAACCCAGTGATCTTCACATAAATAATCTTTCTCGCACTCCAAGTCTCGTACTGAGGCTTTATGTGCTTCAAGTAGAAAGCAAACAACATTTGATCTGCAGTGTTGTCTGAGAAGGGTACATTCACAATTTTTATAAAAGCCCGAAACCTGAATGGCTTTGGTGTGATAGGTAGGTCCAATTGGGAATCCTTTGTGGTATGGATTTCAAAAGAAGCAATTGGATCCAAACAATACTGGCTTGGCATATCCACAACATTTTTTTGCATCCTCTTTAGGGCCAACTTAGGAAATAAAAGCATTTTGCTTTTAAGAGTGGCCTGAGCTTCCTTATCTGCTTTTTCTTTTTCCTCTGCCTCTCTGACGATGCGAGCATGATCATCAATCTCTGCTTCGCGAGCCTTCCGCCTTTTGAGTTCAACTTCATTAGGCTCTTTGTCTTCACTGTCATCAATAATGGGTTCTTCAGTTAAAAGAATTTCTTTCTTCTTTGTTTCTTGTTTGATGACAGGAGGGTTAACTGGAGTTTTGAGGGGGGGGGGCATTCGTTTGATTTTTGGAGCTACGCTCTCCCCCTTGTTTCGGAATAAACATCATTTTCGAAACACCCTCCAAACAGTGTAACATAGCAAACACCGGTCTTAGCTTGTCAGCTAAATGCTTCTTCACTGTGATGGAGATCATTGGGTCACGGCTCTCAATGATATCAGAGAGCAGACCACTGACATCGGAGATACAACTGCGAGTGACTACCTTCTCCGCTATTAGATCATCGACCTGTTGGTGAGCATATTGAAGCTTCATTTCCAACAGTTTCATTTTTCTTCCTTGAGGGAAGGAGCATCCATGATCTTATTTTCTGTTGCTAGATCTGCCTGAAGCTTTGTTATTTTCTTAGTGATAGAAGATTGAAATGCTTCATGATCAGACTTAAGCGCCTTGCGAAGCTCAACAAAGTTCGAATTTTGGATTTGAAGTAAAAGACCAACGTTTTGAATGGCCTTGTTCGTAGCTACCTTGTTGAAGTTATAAGTGGTCTTGTAATCTTCCATGAATTCCATTGTGTCGACATCAGTAGAATCAGAAACTGCCTTAGATAAAGTAGAGACATTGGCATAGTGCTCCTTTGTTACTCGCTCAAGGATTGATTCAACGGTAGTTTCGGAGTAAGCTTCAGAGGTGGAGGCTTTGGATGCGAGAAGCAGTTGATCAATCTTCTCATGAAAAGATTTGAGTTCCCTGTTTGTAGTAGAGATTTCATCTTCACTATCAATCCGTATTTGAAAAAGATTGTAAGCGAATTCGTCCAAATTATCATATTCATCATCTCCGAAAAGCATTTCAAAGTCATCAGTGTGAATGGGAGGAATGGGTTGTGTAACATTGGTTGAAAAACCTGAAGTTTGAGCCCCCGTATCAGATACGTTAAATGAACTTGCAACTCCCGTAGATCCAGGCTAGTCAATTTAGAGATAACAGAGGACGAAAACGACCTTTCAACAAAAGACTATTTAGAATAAATAATCTTAACCATGTTGTGGAATATGTCTGAACGATTCCGTACATATAAAGAACGCCAAAATTAGAGTTATAATGAAGAAGTTTTGACCCATCGAAGTTTCGTGACAGAACCGACACATCACCAGGAAGCGTAAATAGTGAATTTACGGTAGACCGATTTTTGGCCTTAAACGATCTAAACGAAAGTCATAGAATACGTTTAACCAAGTGCGTCCATAAAAAGAATGCCCAAATCTGACTTCTCATGCGGAAGTTATGATTTTTTGAAGTTTCTGCTTAGCAGTGTACAACCCGGAGTTCGAATATTAGAACGAGTGGTATTTAGCCAACACAACCTAAATGAGAATCGAAGATCTTGTTAATAGTAGCGTAACGATAGAAAGGTAGACGAAATCAGACGTCGGATGAAGAAGTTATGGATTTTTAACGGACCAATCCTGTCCCTGCCTGTAAAAAATATAACATTTAAAATGAATTCAAAATTAGCCGAAGGAGTCTAAACAAAAGTTGAAGAGTACATTCCCGCCTACGCGTGGATACAAAGAACGTCAAAAACGGAGCTTGTATAAGGAAAATACGAATTTTTAAAGTTGGATTTCGAATGTGCAAAGCTGGTGAAAATAGTGATGACTTGGTTTGATCAGGACCGTCCATTGCTGATCTCGGTATCGCTTCGAATTTGCGACACGTCGCCCTCTCCTACGCCCCACGTCCGAAACCGGGTACGCCCAGCGTACTTCGGTCTTGTGCGGTCCCAGAAGAAGCCTCGCTCCACCACCAAATCGATGCCACGTGCGAAGACAGCTGGATCTCTTATTTGACGAATGCGCCCCGTAGCCGAGGACTACGCCCAGCGTAGTCCGAGGCTGGGGCCTATAAAAGGGGCGAAGCCACTCGGATTTTCAAACCATTCTCACTTCTCTCTTTAACTACTTTCTCTCTCTAACCCATTCTAACCCCCTAAACCCTAGGGAAACCCCTAGCACCCGAAGGAAGCCGCGAGGCTCCCGGAGTCCCGAGAAAAAGGGTTTTTTGGTTCGGAAACGTTGCTCCAAGCGAACCCCAGTTTTCTATAAAACCCGATGTAAGTGAGCTATGCCTACACTATTTTTAATATAGCTTCTAATTAATTATAGTAACATTATTAGGAACTTATAATAAGTTATTGGCTATTATTATGGGTTATATAAGCATTGTTTAACCCTTATATAATAGTAATAATATCTAGCCTATTAATTAGTCTTGGTGAATATTAGACTAAACTCTAGTGGTAATGATACTAGGTTTTGTCCAAGAAAAATTGTGTTAATTGAGAGTAATGAAGTGTTGTTCGAGTGTCGAGTCACCACTTTCTTAATTGAGTGCATGGTGCCTTTCATCTTACACATAGATAAGAATTATTTTATATAAACTACGTGCTATGTGCGCACATTATTCTTATAATTGCTATTGATGTTGGATGAACAATTTTATACAAGTTTTATGTGATTTAAACCGTATATGTATTTATATCTACATAATATGTTGGGTAAAACATTAGTAGATGGAATATGAGTTGGATGATGAGATGAGAGGTGATATAGACTATGTGATAAGGGTGAGAGGTGAACAACGAGAGAAGCCTTTTACCCAAGCATTGTCACCGTCATCTAGCAGAGTATGGATGACAACCACGGACTATTCTAGACAGTCTAGTGGAACACTAGCAGGCTCCCAACCTGTAGGTGTTGTGAACGATGTGTTCACCCAGTGTACTCTAAACCTTGGCGATCATGCAGACTTGATGCCTAAACCCTGGTGACTATGCAGACTTAGTGCCTAAACCATGGCGATCATGCAGACTTGATGCCTAAACCCTGGTGACTATGTGGACTTAGTGCCTGTTCTATAAACCCCGATGACTATGCAGACTTAGTGCCTAAAATCGATGACGATGGACTTCGTGTCGATTCCTTAGGATAATCCTTGGGAATGAATGAACAAGGAATTTCTGATTCTTAGGGTAGATCCTTATGAGTAAGGAAGATAATGGGGATGGGTAATTGGGTTGATTGTTTGATGTTTAAACATAATAATTATATTATTGTGGGTTGAAAACCCGATGTACTCACCAGGTGGCCCAACCTGCCCGTCTTAGTTTATTTATATCACAAGTGTTGATATGAAGTCACATTACACAAAAAGATTAAGGAGATATAAATCACTAGTGATACTGAATGTAAGTTCTGTTTATGCTTATGTTTCTGTATTGACGATGACATCCCAAATGTTTTAAAATGAATAAAAATACTTTTCTTCAGAAATTCTTTGATAACGTATTTATCATGTTTTACTGGGAACAAAAAATTCCGCAACATTTTTCTTAAAAGAGGTACTCTGATTTTTTTATAAAGTATAAACAAAATTGGCCTTTTCTGGCCATGAAAATGGGGATGTCACAGAACTTACAATGTACATGAGGTGCGGTACGAGATGGTGGACTTGGTGAAAATAGGGATTGAGACTGGAACAGTTGTGGATATTTTAGATGATACTGGTGGTGGCATAGGTGCGATGGTAATTGGGATAGAAGCAATTTATTTTGGTGAGGGAGGTGGAGAAGGAACATAATCATTAAGTCTTGGACTTACCTCATGAATTAGAGTTGTAGCCTCAGTTCGAACAGGCGATTCGCTATGAATCTATTCTACTTCGTTGATGCAAATTGGTTTGTGTTCCTCAGTGTGAATGAGTTCATCCTCTTTATTGTGAAATGTTGGGTCTTGCTCAATATGAATGTCCGACTCAGTTTCGGAGTCAAAATTTTCCCCTTTAATGTGAGATGGAGAAGGAGTGGGAGACTTTCGCTTTCAATTAGGTTGCTTCCTTCTTGTTAGTGCAGCAGCTGAAGCAGCAGGAGCCTTTCGCTTCTTAGAGGGAGATTTCACAGCCTCAGAAGGTCCTTCTTTCGTAGTGACTTTCTTAGTTGCTTTCATTGACCCTCTGCCCCTTTCTTTGCTTTATCTACCTCAACCAAAATCACTTGAAATTCGTCAGACAATGGAAGAGGACGAGAAGGAGTAAGACCATGATAACCCTCCAAAATTTTACTCGAGAGAGGAACATCACGAAACATATCCTCTAGAATCGAGCCAACGAAGGAAAACAATGATCGATCCACCAAAATGATGTTAGTTGCATGGTGGGTTGCAATAGAAGCCATCATTGCATTAGACATTATCGGAATCTTGAGCTGCTTGATTTCCCTGTTGACAACGACGGTCCAAAATCTCGCACAGGAGATCTCATTGTGACGAAGAACAGAGTAAGTGGTCTGGATAAGTTGAGCCCAGAGGATAAAAACATATTCAACATTTGAACCCGTGTAAAGGCCATACATTAGACCCATGAAAAGTTTGCTTGCATAGTCATTAGCGGTGACTCTTTTAGAAAAGGATTTGAACAGGATGGTGAAGAGAGCATTCCATGTGGGTGGAAGATTGGATTTCTTGAACTTGGAAAATACAGTAAGAGTTTCCTTTTACCCCATTTTATAGAACATTTCTAAGATTGCTGCATTGGAGATGGTTTCTGGGTTGATCATGTTGTCAGATAGAGGAAACCCTAACAGATTGAAAAATCTGGCTTTGGAGATTGATGTGGTGTGATTGTGGATGTCGAAGTAAATCGTTTGTTCTTCCTTGACATAGTTAGTTGTGGTGTAAGCTTTGGAGAGAATTGATAAAGGAACATTCTAAACTTCAGACAAGGCAATGGTAAGAGGGAGTACTTCAAGCACTCAATCAGAGGTAGAAGAAAAGGATCATATTGAATTGGACCAAGTTCGATAATGAGGTTTTGATGTTGCTTAACGGCCAGAAGGGATGAATGAGCAGTCTAATCTTTAACAGAAAGATTCTCTGAAGAAGCCGCCATTGATGAAACTTGAAGAAGATGATGAACAGTGTAGAGCTTTGTGATCCTCTAAAATCGTGTATAGAGTTCGACACATGTAATGAGATATGGAACCGTCAAAACCCTTATATAAAATTTGAATTGGTGAGTAAAATCCGGCGAGAGAGTGTCTTGAAAAATGAATCGTCGCCTGTAAAAGCGTGATTTGACAGCTGTGATGAGTCAAAAGCATGAGTCACACGGCATATTGTTAGCTGTCCATTAAATGTTTCACGCGCCCGTTTGAATTCTTCTATTTTAAAAATTGCCTCGTCAGTTCATCTCCTTTCATAGTAAAGAAAGCACGTCGAATACAACTGCGAACCTGAAAGTTGATAATAACCACAAACTAGACTTTTGGAAAATCATTAAGATTTTTGTACAAGAGTGTCAAAGAAAAAGAAATAAAACAAATTATATATGGGAATGTTGTGATGTCTAACGAAGGACATAAATCTATGGATCCCAGGCAACGAGCTATTCCTTCATAATCAAGAGAGACTAAGAAGTTTCTGCGTGGTTTCCTATTGAATATGATCAAATGTTTGATGAGAAACATTGAAAGGCATCTTTTATTAAGGCTTATAAAGGTGTATAATCCTTCATCCAAACTACTAACTTTATATAAGTGCGAAAGTCGGAGAAGGTACTCATGTGACCAGTGTAGACAGTTGAACGAGTAGGTTTGGAACATATGTGAGTAACTTGGACAAATATTGAAATCTCCAAAAGAAAACACTAGATCCATTGGAAGAAATGTCTTGGGACGAGAACACTTCATTAGGATCTTACAAAAGAAAAGAGATTTCTTGGTACTGACCACGAACTTGGACTTTCGTTAATTCTTGGGTGAAAATACTAGAACGTTTTATTGTTCACCATTAATTCATATAAGGTGTTGAATTTTGGGTTTCACTCAGTTCATGGTAGAATGAAACTAAGATCATGAACACAGATGTTTGTGTAACCATAAACCTCAGTGGCAATTTCTTAGAGTCTCAAGGGTTACATTAATGGATGCGAGAGTAATGGAGAAGAAGGTAGGTGGTTACAATAAAGTAAAAGTACCTCTACAATGCGAAAGTGACCATGCAAAGAACTCCTAACTCAATGTGAGAAGAGTAAGGTATCTCATGACTGATGTGAATTCGCAGCCTGATTTGGAAGAATTGGTTGGTGGTATCAACTCGTTAAGGCTTCATAGTCAAGTCGTTAAGGCTTAGGTCAACATGCATCAACATGGTTCTAGAGACACTAAGCTAATACATAAGTAACGAGACTTATACCTGCCCCATCACACAAATGGATAAATGTTGCGAACATCTTCGTTAATGATCTTGGTGTGAATCTATACAAAAATGAAATAGAAATAGACATAATGTAGTTAAAATATTTTTAAATCATAAAACCAACAAAATAAGCAAGGATATACAAAATATACAAAAGAATATATGAAATACCAAACCACGGATGAACAGTGCCCTGCAAACCACTACGAACGTTCGCATTTATTTGCATCCATAAAACAGACTGTGAATGAACAGTTAAATGCGAAAGCTTGCGAACGTTCGCACCGATTCGTAGTGAAAATTTTTGTGAGTGTGAAATTGGTTTTGGTATAGAATCAGCTTCCATCATTCCTAGCCCTTGAAGGTTTCTATTAAATGTAGCTTCAGGTAGATCCTTGGTAAAAATGTTAGCCAGTTGATCAACAAATCTTATGAAATGAATCTCGGCATTTCCATCTACCACATGATCCTTGATAGAGTGATACCTCAGTGCTATGTGTTTTGTCTTTGAGTGTTGCACTAGGTAGTGAAAAATGTGAATGGAACTTTTAGAGTCGCAATAGAGAGGAATTCTTTTCATGCTTACGACATAATCGCGAAGTTGGCTTTGAATCCAAGTGACTTTAGATGTGCACAAAGCTGTAAATATGTATTTAGCTTCAGATGTTGACAATGAAACACATGTTTGTTTCTTTGATTACCAACTCACCAGCTTGCCATCAAGGAATTAGCATCCACTAGTGGTGCTTTTTCTATCTAAACCGCAGCTGCCGAAGTCAACATTTGAAAACTCTTGTACGAAGAGACCTGAGTTCGAAGGATACCATATTCCAAGAGATAACGTTCGTTTTAGATACCGAAATATATTCTTGACAACCACCATATGAAGTTTGTGTGGGTTGGCTTGGAACCTAGCACAGTAACAAATTGAAAACATAATATCTGGTCTACTAGTAGTTAGATACATGAGTCAACCTATCATCTGACGATAAAGGGTCATATCAGCAGTAGGTTTATCCAGCGAAGGATTCAATTTTGTTTTGAATGCCATTGGGACTTTCGCCTTTGAGTCTCCCAACATTCCAAACTTAGCAAGTACGGTATTCGTGTAAGCCTCTTGATTGATGAAGATTCCTTCTAGTCCCTGTCCTATGTTTAATCCAAGAAAGAAGTTAATTGGACCTATTGAGCTCATCTCAAACTTAGTTTCCATCAACTTTTGGAACTCACCTGTTAGGCTGGGATTAGTTGATCCGAAGATGATGTCATCAACATAAATTTGTATGATCATCAAGTGGTCACCCTCTTTCTTGCGAAAGAAGGTTGGGTCAACCGAACCTTGCTTGAATTTGGACATTTTAAGAAAACGAATTAGTGTTTCCTACCATACCCTTGGAGCTTGTTTTAGACCGCAAACTGCTTTGTCAAGAATAAAACAGTGGTAGAGATATTTTTCGTTTACAAAACCAAGTGGTTGCTCCACATAGAGAGTTTCTTCCAGTACGCCTTTTAAGAATGCACACTTCATGTCCATTTGGAAAACTTCAAAAATTTTATGAGCTAAATATGCCAAGAAGATGCGAATAGATTCCAACCTTGCAACGGGTGAGAATGTCTCTTCATAGTCAATTCCTTCTTCCTGGAAGTAACCATTGACCACAAGCCTAGCTTTGTTTCTGATGACATTCCTTTCTTTATCCATTTTATTCTGAAACACCTTTAAACCAACGACCGATGCATCTGGAGGAGTTGGAATCAGCCTCCAGACTTTGTTTCGTTCAAACTCATTGAGTTCATCTTGCATCGCTTGCACCCAATCCGAATGATCGAGAGCAGTGTTGACGGTTTTGGGTTCAATCTTGGACACAAATGAATTAAGCATATAAAATTCAACTTTGGAGAATAATGTAGTTTGCTTCGCTTTCAGTTGAGAACCGGTAAGGACGCCTGCAGAGGATTCACCAATAACTTGAGCTTTTAGGTGATCTCTTGTCCATTTGGTCATGGGAGGATAATTTGGATCTAAGGATGGATTTAGCTCAGCGTTTACTTCCTTGAATTCAGATAGAACTGATTGAGTGTCCTAAGCATCATTTGCTTCTTTATTCTCCCCCTCGAATGATGCAAACATGTTGATCTCAGGAATTGAATCATTGCCTGCGAATGGAAATTCGTGGGTCATAGTTGGTGGGAAAAAATCACCATCAGAAGGTTGCTCAGTAGAAATGGTTGATGCGAAACCCTCCTATGCAAAAAAACATTTTTGGTTAGAGGTGTAGCGTCCTCCCCCTGGAATTGTGTGTTAGACCCAAAATTCTCCCCTGGAAAGTAGAGCACGTGACTTGAGGTTCTTTTGTAGTGGACGGCTATTGAGGCATGTCTTTCGCAGAATCGTTGATAATCGTCTTAGATTCATTGATATTATTAACCGCTGCTTTAGCTTTAGATGTGATAGCTTTCTTCGGTTCATCAAAGAGTAACATGAACTCTTCATAAAGGTTGGACACAGGAATTACAGTTGGACAAGCTTTAGGAAAGATTTCCTTGATCTGACTTTCGTTCAGTTGAATTCGTTTTAGATAACTATCATAAAACATGACATAGTAGGTCTCTTCTATCTTCTTTGAGCTTTTGTTGAGAACCCTATATGCCTTGGATGTTAGTGAACATCCCAAGAATATACCTTCATCTGCTTTCACATCGAACTTGTTCCGTTGTTCTTTGGAATTAAAGATAAAACACCTGGAGCCAAAGACATGGAAAAACGTAGCGTTAGGTTTGCGATTATTCATGATTTCATAAGGAGTTATTGAGAATCACTTGTTTAGTGTAACGCCCCTAGATCCGGGCTAGTCAATTTAGAGGCAAAAGGGGTCGAAAACGACTTTTCGACAAAATATTATTTAGAATAAATAATCTTAACCAAGTTGTAGAATATTTCATAAGGTTTCTGTACATATAAAGAACTCCGAAATCTGAGTTATAACGAAGAAGTCATGACCCGTCGAAGTTTCGTGATAGAACCGGCACGATACCGGAAAGTGTAAATAGTGAATTTACGATAGAGCGAGATTTAGCCTTAGCGATCTAAACAAAAGTCGTAGAATATGTTAAACTAAGAACAACGATAAAAAGAACGCCCAAATCTTTCTTTGTATGAAGAAGTTATGATTTTTCGAAGTTTCGAGTTAGCAGTGTATAACCCGAAATTCGAATATTAGATCGAGTGATTTTTAGCCGACACGACCTAAACTAGAATCGAAGATCTCGTTAAGATTAGCATAACGAGAAAAAGATGGGCGAAAATGGATGTCGGATGAAGAAGTTATGAGGATTTAACGGACCAATCCTGTCCCGGCCCGTCAATAATATAAAATTTAAAATCGAGCCAAAGTTAGCTGACGGAGTCTAAACGAAAGGTGTAGAGTATGTTCCCACCTTCGCGTGGATATAAATGACGTCGAAAACGGAGTTGGTACGCGAAAGTTACGAATTTTTAAAGTTTATGATCGAATTTGCGAATGCTAATATGGAAGTGATGACGTGGCGCGTTGTAGGCCGTCCATCGCTGATCAGATCTCGCTTCGGATCATGTCACGAAGCTGAACTATTACGCCCCGCGTACGAAGAAGCTACGCCCCACGTAACTTCGGTATGATCCATCCGATGAGTGCAAGACAGCTGGGTCCGAGCTGGTGGTCTTATCCGTGGAGTACGCCCAGCGTAGTCCGAAGCCAGCAGCCTATAAATAGTTGCGAGGGCAGCCTTCATTTTTCACACCATTCTCCTTCTCTCTGTAAAATACATTCTCTCTCTAGCTCCCAAACCACCCCTAAGCCCTAGATAAAATCCCTAGCTCCCGAGGGAAACCCTGAGGCTCCCGGAGTCCCGAGAAAAAGAGCCTTCCGGTTTCGAAACGCTGCTCCAATTAAATTCCGGTTTTCGATAAAATTCGCTGTAAGTAGTGTGCTACGCTTACGCAATTTTTAATATAGCTTTCAAAAAATTATAGGAATGTTATTAGGTCCTTAAAATAATTATTTGGGCTATTATTATGAGTTATATTGAGTGTTATTAACGCTTATATAATAATAATAATAGTCAGACAATTAATTTGTCGCAGTTATCATTAGACTAAACCCTAGTGGTATCGATACTAGGTTTTATCGAAGGAATATCGTTTTGAAAGTATCGAAGCGCTGTCTGAGTGCTGAGTCACCACCTTTCAAGTGAGTTCATACTGCCTTTCAGCTTACACATAGATATGAAGTATTTTATATAAATTACGTGCTATGTGTGCATACTTTCTGAATACTTGCTATCTATGCTGGATGAACGTTTTATACATTTTTTCAATGATTTAAACTGTATATGTATTTTATATCTACAAAATGTGTTGGGTAAAACATCGGTAGATGTATTAGTTGTTGTGTGATAAAATGAAATAATGAGAGACCTCGTTGTAGATGTTATTGATGATCCAGTCATCTAGCATAGTATAGATGACGACCACGGACTATTCTAGACAGTCCAGTGGAACACTAGTAGGCTCGCAACCTGTAGGTGTTTATTCGAACTGTGTGTTTATTCGAACTGTGTGAACTGTGTGCTCACCAGGTGTACTCCATCCCCCACATGGTTGCCTTTAGGACTTTCATTGCCAAGGAATCCCCTTAGCAGTAGTGTCCATCCCAATGATAGTCCTTAGACTAGGTCCCTTGTGTTAGATGTTTTAGGGACGTAATGTGAGGGTAACGGGAATGGGTAATTGGGTTGAATGTTTGATGTTTAAAAATAATAATTATATTATTTTGGGTTAAAACCCTATGTGCTCACCAGGTTTTTCAACCTGACCCACTCAGTTTATTTATATCACAGGTGTTGATATGAAGTCACATTACACTAAGAGATTTAAAGAGATGTAGATCACTAGTGTCAATAAATGTAAGTTCTATTTATGCTTATGTTTCTATATTAACGATGACATCCCAAACGTTTTAAAATTAAATAAATATGTTTCTTTGAAAATGGTTTTAATAACGTATTTATCATGTTTTTTTGGGAACAAATTCCACAACGTTTTTATTAAAAGAAGAACTCTGATTTTTATAAAGCGTAAACAAAATCGGTCTTTTCTGGCCGTGAAAATGAGGATGTCATAGTTAGTATCAGAGCATTAGTTTAATCGAACTAGGAATATGGATTTATTTCTAGACATAAACTTAGAATGCTAAGCGATGATTGTGAGGTGTGAGCACTAGATTATTTTAGGAATTGTGCCTAAAATGCTTTTATGTGCTAAATGCTTGTGCCTGATATGCTGTTATTTGTTCGGATCTATGGTCTGTTGCCGACCGGATTTGGAAACCTTATGTGTTTAGGATTCTAAGCATTTAACTACGATATTAGAACTAGCAAATAAACGTTTCGAAGTGATAAGGATGATTTAAACGTCAATCCTAAGTAAAGGTCTAGATTCACCTTATTTGGTGTATAGATCAAGATGACAAGAACCCATAGCGGAAACGTGAATGCAAATGGGAACCGAGATCAACCCCCAAAGATTGAGCACATACCGGTTGTGGTAGCCGCTGCTGAGCCAATAACGATGGCTGGAGTGCAAGCGATGATCCAAGCGATGTTGGATCGTCAAATGGAGGAAACCAGACGTTTGCTCCAGCAAAATCAAGAGGAAGCGACTATTGGAAGGGCAGACTGAGGAGGGAGACTACAGTGGAACTGTTGGTCAAGTCAACCCACCAATAGTTCGACAAGACAACCAAGACGACGAAGTTGAGAGGAATGGATGCAAGTATAAGGATTTCCGGACTTGCAAGCCATCGACTTTCAATGGAAAGGAAGATCCAGTCGGGGTCATGGATTGGATCTCGGAGATGGAGTTAGCTTTCATGACGTGCGGTTGCAGAGGAAATCTACAGACTACATTTACAGTGCGTCAGTTTCGAGGAGGCACCGTACTTTCGTGGAATACCTTGGGGAAGACTTTAAGCCCCAACAAGCCCCTGCAACTGACATGGGCAGAATTTCTGGTACAATTCAAACGAAAGTACTGATCAACTCAAAACCTGCTTGAGCTAGAGAACCAGTTTCTAACCCTGAAGAAGGGAAGCATGTCAGTCGATGAATACACAAACAACTTCATAAAAAAGATGGAGTTTGCCTTGCGTCTTGTTCCGGATCAGCTGACGAAAATCGACAAGTATGCAAAGGGACTTCCATGGGAGTACGCGGTGCCAGTGCGTCAGGCACCTACTCTAGAGGCAGTTATCTGGGCTGCCAAGTATGTGGAAGATATGATTAAGGGAAGAGCTGCCAACAAGATTGAGGTTGGTGAAAAGAGGATGTTTGAGGGATCTACGAGGCCCAATAGGAAGATCAAGTCTGGTTCAAAGGAGTTTAGCGGAGGAGGAAACAAAGTGAAATGGTGTGAGAAGTGCAAGAAGAATCACTTTAGGAAATGTAGCGAATAAGTGACTTGCTACAAGTGTGGGAAGACCGGACATTACGCCAATGAGTGTAAATTCAACAAAAGGGTGTGTTACGAATGTAACGAGGAAGGGCACTTCAAGCAAGATTACCCAAAGAGAGAAGGGGCTACAAAGCCAAATGTGCTGCCAAAACCAAAGGCAAGAGCATTCCATATGATCCTAGACGAAGCCGCTGACGATGCAAGGAATCAGGAGTGAGGATGGATACATGGAGATCAAGTTATGAAGAATCCATGTAGATAGTGTCATATGGTGTAGCCTATTAGAGGCATAATCTAGGGTGAACTTGAACACCCATGTAATCGTTTCAAGGAATAATATAAAACCTTCGTTTTGATATTTTATGTGTTTAGTTTCTATGTGATTTTCTTGTATGGTGACTTGGAAAACTACGGGACAATACTTGGGACGAGTATGAGTAGGTGTGAAAGGTAGTAGAGGCCTATACTACCGGAAGCACAGGACTCACACTTGGATCAGGGAAAGTCACAAGGTTACCAAGAAGTTAGTAATTGATTTCGTTTTATTCAAGTATGTTGTTACCATTGTTTCGGTAATGACTAAGAAGATTGTTGTTATCCCGACCCTAGTGGTCATATCACATTGAGTCCGACTACGATGAGTAGGTTACGTGGTTCAGAGAACCAAGTTTGATGTAGCGTCCGACTTAAACCAAACGATTGAAATCAAAGCGATCAATAGAAGTATCGCGCTCGTTGTTAAAGAAGTTGGTTGCCAGAAATGCCTAATGTTAAAGTGTGATTATATCACATTAGAACATGAAGGAAGGCATAGTCTGTTTTAGAATTTAACTCTAAAAGACCCGAGTCTAAGCGTTGCAACATGCGATGATAGGTCATTAGAATATGACACATCGATTTATAGTAGTAATAAAATAACTCATCTCAAGTCTTTATCCAGTAAGAATTGAGATTGAGACTTGAAGGTCATGATTTGGAGTCTAACCTGAGGTAGAGAGCAGGTGCACAATCGAGTACTCCTTACAGTCAATAAGTCTTAGAGATAGACTTGAAGAAATATAGAAGTTATAATTATTACCTAGGATGAAGAGATGATGTATGGAGTCATTATACGAGCCCCGTTTCATTGATGAGTCCGGGACGTAATCATCCTAAGGGGGAGATAATTGTAACGGCCGTAGATCCGGGCTAGTCAATTTAGAGACAAAAGGGGTCGAAAACGACTTTTCGACAAAAGATTATTTAAAATAAATAATCTTAACCAAGTTGTAGAATATGTCACAAGGTTTCCGTACATATAAAGAACGCCGAAATCCGAGTTATAACGAAGAAGTTATGACCCGTCGAAGTTTCGCGACGGAACCGACACAATACCGGAAAGCGTAAATAGTGAATTTACGATAGATCAAGATTTAGCCTTAGCGATCTAAACGAAAGTCATAGAATATGCTAAGAACATCGATAAAAAGAACGCCCAAATCTGACTTCGTATGAAGAAGTTATGATTTTTCGAAGTTTCGAGTTAGCAGTGTACAGCTCGAAATTCGAATATTAGATCGAGTGATTTTTAGCCGACACGACCTAAACGAGAATCGAAGATCTCGTTAAGAGTCGCGTAACGAGAAAAGATGGGCGAAAATGGACATCGGTGAAGAAGTTATGAGGATTTAACGGACCAATCCTGTCCCGGCCCGTTAATAATATAAAATTTAAAATCGAGCCAAAATTAGCCGACGGAGTCTAAACGAACGTTGTAGAGTACGTTCCCACCTTCGCGTGGATATAAAGAACGTCGAAAACAGAGGTCGTACGCGAAAGTTATGAATTTTTAAACTTTATGATCGAATTTGCAAAGGCTGATAAGGAATTGAGTGACGTGGCGCGTTGTGGGCCATCCATCGCTGATCAGATCTCCCTTCGGATCATGCCACGAAGCCTCGCTATTACACCCCGCGTAACTTCGGTCTGATCCATCCGATGAGTGCAAGACAGATGGGTCCGAGCTGGTGGTCTTATCCGAGGAGTACGCCCAGCCTACCCTCGGTACGCCCAGCGTAGTCCGAAGCGAGCGACCTATAAATAGCTGCGAGGGCAGCCTTCATTTTTCACACTATTCTCCTTATCTCTCTAAAATACTTTCTCTCTCTAGCTCCCAAACCACCCCTAAGCCCTAGACAAAATCCCTAGCTCCCGAGGGAAACCCCGAGGCTCCCGGAGTCCCGAGAAAAAGAGCCTTTCGGTTTCGAAACTCTTGCAATTTTTAATATAGCTTTCAAAAAATTATAGGAATGTTATTAGGTCCTTAAAATAATTATTTGGGCTATTATTATGAGTTATATTGAGTGTTATTAATGCTTATATAATAATAATAATAATAGTCAGACAATTAATTTGTCACGGTTATCGTTAGACTAAACCCTAGTGGTATCGATACTAGGTATTATCGAAGGAATATCGTTTTGAAAGTATCGAAGCGCTGTCCGAGTGCTGAGTCACCACCTTTCAAGTGAGTGCATAGTCCCTTTCAGCTTACACATAGATATGAAGTATTTTATATAAATTACGTGCTATGTGTGCATATTTTATGAATACTTGCTATATATGTTGGATAAACGTTTGTACATGTTTTCAATGATTTAAACTGTATATGTATTTTATATCTACAAAATGTGTTGGGTAAAACATCGGTAGATGTATTAGTTGTTGTGTGATAAAATGAAATAATGAGAGACCTCGTTGTAGATGTTATTGATGATCCAGTCATCTAGCGCAGTATAGATGACGACCACGGACTATTCTAGACAGTCCAGTGGAACACTAGCAGGCTCACAACCTGTAGGTGTTTATTCGAACTGTGTGTTTATTCGAACTGTGTGAACTGTGTGCTCACCAGGTGTACTCCATCCCCCACATGGTTGCCTTTAGGACTTTCATTGCCAAGGAATCCCCTTAGCAGTAGTGTCCATCCCAATGATAGTCCTTAGACTAGGCCCCTTGTGTTAGATGTTTTACAGACGTAATGTGAGGATAACGGGAATGGGTAATTGGGTTGATTGTTTGATGTTTAAAAATAATAATTATATTATTGTGGGTTGAAAACCCTATGTGCTCACCAGGTTTCCCAACCTGACCCACTCAGTTTATTTATATCACAGGTGTTGATATGAAGTCACATTACACTGAGAGATTTAAAGAGATGTAGATCACTAGTGTAAATAAATATAAGTTTTGTTTATGCTTATGTTTCTATATTAACGATGACATCTCAAACGTTTTAAAATTAAATAAATATGTTTCTTCGAAAATGGTTTTAATAATGTATTTATCATGTTTTTCAGGGAACAAATTCCGCAACGTTTTTATTAAAAGAAGAACTCTGATTTTTATAAAGCATAAACAAAATCGGTATTTTCTGGCCGTGAAAATGGGGATGTCACATTTAGGATAGATCAATTTTGGGTCAAGAAAGTGGTAGCTATCGTATCAGCCCAGAAGTAAAGAGGCAGACATGCGAACGTTAGCATGGTTCCTACAACTTCACATAATGAATGGTTTAGTATTTCAACTACACCATTCTATTGTGGAGTGTAGGGAGCAAAAAGTTGTGTGTGACTCCCTTTTCATCAAGAAATTCTTCAAACGCTTGGTTTTTGAATTCTAGCTCGTTGTCGCTGCGAACGTTGCGAACCAGGTTTCGCAGTTGAAGCTCGATTTGCTTGATAAAGTCGTTGAGCTTTGGCATTCCTTCAAATTTCTGCTTAAGAAAGAACACCCAAGTGAAACTTGAAAAATCATCTGCAATTACTAGAATGTACTTACTACCACCAACGCTTTCAATAGTAGAAGGTCCACAAAGGTCGATGTGTGGAAGTTCCAAAGGTTCGACGACTTTCGTGTTCACAATAGTAGGATGACTTTTTCTACTTTGTTTTCCCGTCTCACAGGCTGCATACAAATGATCATTGTCGAATTTTAGTAGAGGAAGTCCTCGCACATGATCACCAAAAACAAGCTTGTTGATATCTTTGAATTTTAAGTGCGAAAGACGCCGAGGCCATAAGAAGCTTTCGTCTGAGTGAGCTTTCATAAGCACGCAAATGGCAGGCTTTCCTCGTATCGGGTTTAGATTCAGTGGATACATTTCACCCTATCTTGGATTACTTTTCAACAATTTCTGATCCTTCATCATCAAATGACACTATCAATCTGGTTCCTACCACTAATTGTGAGACACTGATTAGGTTGTGCTGCAAGCCTTCAACATAAGCCAGCTGACGAATAGAAAATTCCCCATTCATTATCATGCCATAGCCTTTTAATTTGCTAAAAGAATTATTCCCATATTTTACGCTTCCTCCATCCTTGAGAGCCCTGAACTCTCGCAGTTCCTCATTTCTTCCTGTCATTTGACGAGACAACCACTATCGATGTACCATTCAGTGTCGAACTATTCATCACGAATAACCTACAAAATTTAAGTAGAATTTGGAACCCAAAATTTATTGGGTCCTTGTCAGCCTTTCACAGAATATGGAAAAGTAATATCAAGATTAACCAAGTATGTTCGTTTTATAAGAGTGGGTTCATCTTTTCGTTTGATGGTGAAAACTTTGATTTTGTGAACTTTTGAGTTAGTTTCTTTAGAATCAGAGGTTTTATTCTTATTGTTAACTTGATTCTTGATGGACTCCTTTTTAGCTTCCTTTGAATTATCATTTGGTTTCTTAGTTGGAGTTTTTGGCTCCGAGGAAAGCTTTCCATTGCATTTGACGTTATGAGTCGTAACCTTCGTGGATTGAGAGTGATCAGGATTTGGTCTCTCCTTTTGTTGCTATGAGAAGAAGAGTTTTTGAGTCCCTTTTTGCTGAGAGTCCTTTGGACTATGAGAACAACAATGCGAACATGGCTTGGAGTTTACTTGCGAAGGAGCTTTCGCTTTGTGGTTTATTCTCCTTTCGTGGTGAACATAATCTGAATTTTGGGATTGCCAAAATTGTTTCCTTTCATTGAGATCTCTTCAATATATGTCATTCCTTTGTCATTTTTGATCAGCAAGTTGCTTTGATGACTTGTGGATGTTCACATTTGGTTCGCTCTACACGGGGTTCGGTTCGCTATGAACCTCCTTAGTACTACTTGGGATACATTTTGGAAATGTTGAGCGATTATTTACGGGTTCAACCATGTATCTTCCTTTAACTTTCCGAGAAGTTCTTTTAGACAAACCAACGGTTTCGTCAGCATTATCTATGGGAACAGACCAGAAGTGTTCCTCACATCCGTTTTTGTTGTCTTCATCGACAATTGTTTTCAATTTGACGGTTTGATTTTCGGTTATTCCATTGAATTTGAAACTGGTGTAACATCCGGATTTCTAGGTATTATAATGTGTCATTTTTTTTGGAGTTAAGAGAGAGGACTCGACGAGTTAGTGCCTAGACTCGTCGTGTAGGATCATGATTTATTGGCTGATAAATGAGGGGACTTGACGAGTCGGTATGGGTGGACTCCCCGAGTCCATGCTGATGACTGAAACCCTAAATCACCGGGCCTGAGCCCTATTTAAAGGTCTTTATAGCCTCTATTTGCGGCTACCAGTCCAAAGAAAGGTACCCTAGCGATTTTGAGCGAGTTGTGAGAATGTTTGAGCTTCTTTGTTCGTTTTTTGTTTGATTTAGCCAAGGAGGAAGGGTTTCCAACAAGAATGGGGAAAGAGGACTTCATTTCTGGAGGTTTTCAGCTTGGATCTTCATTTTGAGGTAGCTATTCGATCTTATTCCTTTGTTTTTTGCTTAAGAGCATTGAATTTAGGATTTTCTACATCTTTTATGGCTTGTGTGGTTGACATTTGGTGTCCCATTGAGTAATAAACTCTGGATCCGGACCTTTTGAGGTCCAAGGAGCTTGAACCACCTTGCTTTTTGTGGTTCTATGGAGGAAAGGGACATAGGTTGCCATGTTAGAAGGGATTTCACCCAAATAAGCTTAGAGTTCCTTGCATGTGTACCAATATTGGACTTTACATGGTTATTGGTCATGAGGAAGTCTGATCTATAGGTTAGAGGAACAGATCTGACCTCAGAAGGTCATTTGAGTGTTGTCATGGGAGCAACTCGTCGAGTTCATAAGTGGACTCGACGAGTCAAGCCAGGGTTGCCCCCGTGATTCGTTACTGAGTAACCCGGTAAGTGGAGAGGGGACTCATCGTGCCAAGTGAGGATTGGAAGGATTCAGAGGACTAGTGTGGACTCGCAGAGTCGCCCGAGTGCACTTGACGAGTCTGGTCAAAGTTTTACCGATTAACTTCGTTGACTTTTAGGGTTTACTCAATGATTGGACTTATGAGCCATTAAAGGGGTAGAATGTCCTTTTACCCAGCTTAGAGAACTTATAGAGAGGGGTTAGCCTAGCCTTTAGAAGTTGTATTAATTAGAGTAATTGTTATGTGCTTAGGCGGAGGCTAGTGCAATATTCAGAGTTCGTGGTTTACCGAGTTATCCGAGGTGAGTCTTCTCACTATACTTTACCTTGAGTGGTAATTAGAGTTATGTGATGGAGTATCCTGTATGCTATTTATGTGATGTGTTGCACAACATTATTTCTATGTGATTTATGGTGTGTGTATGTCAGAGTTCACAGAGTTAGGACCAGAGGGTCCACAGAGTTAGAGCCAGAGGGCTCACAGAGTTATAGCCTCGAGTGCCTATTATGTGCTAAATATGGTATTTTGGGGAACTCACTAAGCATTTATGCTTACAGTGTTTTGTCTTATGTGTTTTAGGTACCAGTTAGGATCGCGGGAAGGCTTCAGCATGATCAGCACACACTGTTGGAGTTTTTATACATTTTGATCTTGGGATGTGTTTTTATGGATTTGATATGTGATACATTGGGATTTGAGAACATTTATGAATGAAATTATAAATTTTAAAAGTGAAAAATTGTTTTGAAAAATTTACGATGTTACAAGTTGGTATTAGAGCCTTGGTTTGAGGGATTCGGATGCACCTTCGAGCGCATTTGAACTAAACTGAGGATTTGAGAAATTTGTTGAAGTAAAACAAATTTTTTCTAAAAAGAGTAAAAAGGTTTTGAAAAGAACAGAGAAGAGCAGTGCGTACGACCAGCCAGCACCCGAACAGTGATTGCCCAAAATACATTTATATTATGTGTTATGAGATGGGAGATAATATGTATGCATGCTAGAGTAGGCTAGGTATTCTTATTAGGACTAGAGTAACCAGCTTTGTGATGCCTTAGCTTAGGGGTTTTGCTGCTAGGAGATGCTTGGGAGTGAGTAGATAGCAACGAGGAGCTTATGAGAGATCTTCTAGAGAGTAGACTATGAATAATAAGAGTAAAGTACTTGGGATTTGGGATCCTAGGAGAAGGACTTGGGGTGAATACTGATGCGGTGTGGACGGTAGTATTGGGCCCGTACTACTGAAGACACCGAGCAGTATGCAGCCCAAGAAAGAATCCTTGGCGTACCAGTGATCGAGTAGGGCTGAGTTATCTAGTGCGAGTATGCTCGAGCAAATCTCTGATATTTTTATGTTGTATTTCAGAGACATCATGGTTGGGACACGACACAGACCAGAGACCAACAGGGTGAGTGATGAGGAGATCCGCCGGATGATCCATGAGGAGGTGGCTGCGGCTATCTGTGCATAGATTCTGGAGATGTTCGGGTCTATTAAGACCACGCTGATTGAGACTTTCGATGAGAGATACGTAGCGGTTACTGAGGCTGCAGCCGCTGCAGCTACCTCAGTTGTTGCTGCTGCCAGACCTCAGGGTGGTGATTCATTGTTGTTTCGGGAGTTCAGCAACACAAAGCCACCAGAGTTTTATGGGACACATGATCTGATTGCTGCGATGAGATGGATTTCTGATATTGGGGGATGCTTCTATACGTGTTCATGTCCAGAGCATTTGAGGGTCCGGTTCGCGCTAAACCAGCTTTGCATGGGAGCGAAGGACTGGTGGAAGTTTGTGACGGCGCACTTTTCATCTGTTGAGCTTGTTACGGTGACCTGGGAGAGGTTCACCGCTATGTTTTGTGATGAGTACGATCCCTCGGTGGAGAGGGAACATTTGGCCCAGGAGTTTTTGACCCTCAAGCAGGGTACTGAGTCTGTTACTATGATCACAAGGATGTTCCACAAGAGGAAGATGTTCTGCCCTGAGCACGTGTCTACTGAGCAGGCACGTATGAGTCCGTATATGAGTATTCTGAGGAGGGACATACGAGAGTTCGTGGCAAACTCGTCATGTAACACCGTATATTTCAAAAAAAAAAATTCTTTTGGAAACGTATAATTCTCAATAAATATTTCACAAAACGTCATCTATTAAAAACACAAAACATAGCTCTATGTTTAATGAAATGGTAATCCAAGATCCTCCTAACTCTTTCTCTGGTGTGTAAAATCAAGCCAATGTCGTCCCGCGATCCTGAGAAGAAACCTTAAACACATAACACACAAAAAGGGTAAGCACGAAGCTTACTGAGTTCCCCAAAATACCACATACAACACATATTAGCCACTTGAGGCTATAACTCTGTTTGACCCTCTGGTCAATGTGTCTAAGTGGGACTCTCCAGTCCCTTAACTCTGTGGACCCTCAGGTCCTAACTTTGTGGACCTTCTGGTCCTAACTCCGTAAACTATGAAACATACATAGCATAAATCATATAGAAATAATGCAGTATATCACATCATATAAATAACATACAAAATACTCTGTCACATAACTCTAATTACCACTCTATGTAAAGTATAGTGAGAAGACTCACCTCGGATGAAGAACAACTCCTATAATCATTGCTGCTATGCACCAGACTCTAACTCTGTGCCAAACCCACAATAAATCTCAATTAGGAGCTAAGTCCAACCTCTCACTTATTGGGTCTAAAGATATACCACCTAACAACCCATTAATGCCCAAAGCCCATTGGGCCCACCCAAGCCCAATAATAAATGGGCCCTCACACGGCCCAATTCCCAACCAAAAAGGCAAGTCCAAACCAAAGGCCCAAAGCATATACATACACTTCTCTAGTCCAAGACTCTATTACAGGAGGTAGAAACTCCCGGCCCAACAATCAACGCCCAAAAAGTAACTCAAAAGCCCACAGAAGTAGTTACACGGGGAGTACCTCGTTGGTACGCTCAACGTACTCAAGCGCGCCTAGAATTGTCGGGGACCCCAACCTATTACGTTGCGCGTTCTGAGACTTATGCCCAACGTAAGTCCCAGACTTACCTTTTCTCTATTTTGGTCTGAATAGGTTAAGACATGGGCTCATATCACATATCTAGGCTCTCTACTGCCTTTTAAGCCATAAAGTCAGAACCTTTAAGACTTTGCATGGCTATAAAGACCACCAACCTCTCCAAACTCTTAACCTCTTTCCTCATAAAGTCCTTAACTCAAGCTTGCCTTAATAGTAACAACCAAGACTGGCTTTTTATGAACTTACAACTCATATTACACTGAAATAAGGCAAATTCTAACTTATGGAGACCATTTGCTCATAAGGCCTCCATCTTGGGACCAAAAACCCTAAAAGTTGGTCCATCAAGCACAACACAAACATGATATGGAAAGCTATGAGCTTTTTACCTCTAGAAGAATCTCCACCCTTCGAAGAACTCAGATCCAAACTTGTACTCCATCTTCTAGCCTCCACAAAGACCTCCTCTTCTTCTTCTTCTTCTTCATCACACACGGTTCTTTCTAGCTCAAAACACTCACACATCACTTTGGAACGATGAAGAAGCTCTCTTAGGGTTTCTCTCTATGAAATGGTGGCTGAGGATAAGGCCATAGCATCCCTTATATATGGCACAAGTCTCATTTAGGGTTTTGCATATGGGTTGACTACGCCCAGCGTAATCTTTGGTACGCCCAGTGTACCTAGCAGCGTCTGCGTCCAAAACCATCCCACGAGTACGCGCAGCGTACTCCTTACTACGCCCAGCATACTCACCTACCACACTCTTCTTTTATGTACTCAACTTGACAACTTGGAGAAGAAGAAGGTTTAAATAGATACACCCAAATTCCCGGATGTTACACGTCATACCGGACATTTTCTAAGCTTCAGGAAAATTCTCGGAAGAGGGAGATAGAGCTGGAGGCTCAGGTTAGGGAGGAGGTGGAGTCTTATGGGAGGGATCGGCGACCGGGTCAGTCCCAGCCGGCAGCCAAGTGGGCCAAGCCCGCCGATTCGAGATTAGGGAACTAGGAGGGTCGTACTTGTGGAAAGTGTGGCAAGGGTCATGAGGGAGTGTGTAGAGCAGGGTCTTGCTAAAAGTGTGGCAAGGAGGGGCATATGGCCAAAGATTGCCCCAAGGGATTTGTAGTATGTATTTATTGCAACCAGACCGGACACCGGAAGGCCGAGTGTCCGCAACTGCGGGGATCAGCATAGGGAGCATCACTGGGATATGCCCCTGCTGCTGTTCGAGCTACCGAGAGTCGGCCGGTGAAGGCCGAGGCACCGAAGGCATGAGGGAGAGCCTTCCAGTTGACCACGGAGGAGGTCCATGCAGCGCCCGATGTTCTGGCTAGTATGTATTCTTTCATGTATTTACTATGGTGTTTGAGACACTGTGTTTATATTATGTTATGCGTAGGTACATTCCTTGTGTGTTCTGTGCCTACCTTGGTGTTATTTGACTCGGGTGCGAGCCGATGTTTTGTGTCATTAGCCTTTGGTCAACACATCAGTATTCGTCGATAGGCGTTGAGTCGACCTCTGCGAGTTTCCATAGCTGACGAGCGAGCGGTGTATGCCACCGATGTGATTCGGGGATGTGTACTTGAGATCTTCGGAGTGGTGTTTCCAATTGATTTGATTCTGATTACGATGAGGGATGTCTGTTTCATCGTGGGCATGGACTGGTTGAGCAGATTTGGAGCGATTATCAACTGTGAGCGGCAACTGGTGACCATACGAGACCTTAGTGTGGGAGTTCTTACGGTGAATGACGAGGGTAACCGTCCTGGGTAAGCATTTTGTTCGGCCGCTAGAGCGAGGCAGAGCCTACAGTAGGGCTGTACTGGGTTTATGGCATATGTGGTGGATACGAGACTAGATGCAGAGATGCTGAGGTCGGTTGATGAGGTCACGATAGTGCGGGAGTTCCCAGACGTTTTCCCAGAGGAGTTTTCAGGTGTGCATCCCAAGAGGCAGGTAGAGTTCCGTATCAATTTGGTTCTAGGGCAGCACCTATTGCTATGGTGCCCTATGGCCTTGCGCCTCTAGAGATGCAGGAGTTATCCTCGCAGCTTCAGGAGCTACAAGGGAAGGGATTTATTCGGCCGAGTAGCTCGCCGTGGGGAGCGCCGATCCTTTTTGTCAAGAAAAAGGATGGTTCGCATCGGATGTGTATCGATTACCGGGAGTTGAACAAGTTGACGGTCAAGAACCGTTACCCTTTGCCAAAGATCTACGATTTGTTTGATCAGTTACAGGGAGCGTCTTGGTTCTCCACGATTGATCTAAGATCTGGATATCATCAGATGAGAGTACGCGACGAGGATATCCAGAAGACAACATTCAGGACTCGTTATGGGCATTACGAGTTCGTGGTGATGCCTTTCGGGCTCACCAATGCACCGGCAGATTTCATGGACCTCATGAACAGAGGGTGCAGGCTGATGCTAGATCGATCAGTGATCGTGTTCATCGATGATATATTGGTATATTCAAAATCTAGAGAGAAGCATGAAGAGCATTTGAGGGAGATCCTCGGAGTTCAGAGATCGGAGAGGCTTTACGCCAAATTCTCCAAGTGCGATTTCTGGTTATGAGAGGTCCAGTTCCTGGGGCATCTTATTAACCAGAGCGGGATATTGGTCGATCCGACCAAGATTGAGGCGATGATGAGTTGGGAGGTGCCGAGATCCCCCTCAGAGATCTAGAGTTTTCTGGGGTTGGTCGGCTATTATCGGAGATTTATCAATGATTTCTGTAAGTCCTTAAATTGCTTGTGTATCAATCAGATCCAATAGATGGTGTCGAATCCCAATCAATTGGATGATGTTAGGTCAATATAGAAGAGAAGGAGAAGAAGAATTAAGATGAATCTAATGATGTATTCAATAATATGAAGGATGCTACTTACAATAGATTCTCTCTCACACACACTCTTCTTCTCTCTGGTTTCTCTTCTCTACAAGATGCTCTCCTCTATTTCTCTTCTAGCCTTACACTCCTCATGACTCCTCACCCTACATATATGAGACACCAGCCGTACACGTGTGTACAGCCGCACACTCTGTGTACGGCCGTACACAAGGTGTGCGGCCATACACACGTGTACGGACGTACACAGCCACGAAATTACATATTACATTATAGAAAAATATATTTTCCTAGAAATGCAAAGTATAAACCATATTTTTGACCCAAAAATCTCCCCCTTGGTTTATACCTTTTTTTCTACTCGGCCCAACAAACTCCCCCTAAAAATTAATTGCCTTTTCTTGTTAATCTTCATTGGGAGGTTAACTTCAGCATTAATCTTCAGATTTCTTCACAGCATCAAGATGAACATATGAATCTTCAATAAATGACTTCATCTTGAGCAGTTGGGATTTCTGCAGAATTTGACATTGAAGGAGGCTTCATGCAGAGATTCATGAAGGATGGTGCTTTCAGCTTGAGAATCTTCAGAGAGAACAGAGAGAACGAATCTTTTGGATCACTTCAGCAGGTTTATAGAGAGTATCAGGTTCATTGAGGAGGCTTCAATGCAATCTGTCACATAATCTTCAAGCGCAGCTTGACCTTGCTTCTGGGGTTGAAGGATTAAATGTTTAAAGAATAATCTTCATTTCCTTCTCCTGCAAACGAAAATACTTTTGGATTTTTGATATTTTCTGGAAAAAAAAATAAAAATAACACTATTTTTTTGATTTTTAATTTTCTAATTTTTGTTCGATTTTTGAATTTTTCTGATTTTTGTTTGATTTTTGAATTTTTTTAATACTCCCCCTAAATTTGTGCATAGAGGAAAACTATGAACAAATTTAACAAAAAGAAAAATATTTGGGATCAAAGTTGTGAGACAGCCTGAAATTATTTATCAGTACCTTCACCTTCATGAATAGATCTCGTCAATTGTTGGTACTGTGGTCCACTTAAACACGAAAAATTGTGACAAATTTTGGACATGCTATATGTGACAAGACAAGTTGATCCTATGTTCCTAGATAAAACTTCCTAAGGACCATTCATCTGACGACGACCAAGGATATTGTTGTCCACCTAAGTTGAGCAGCGAGATCTACAGACAATCTATAATTGTTCAATTTTAATTGTACTAGAACGTGTTTCCCGCTTCCTGATATACCCCAATAATAAAGGACTGATACTCCTTACTTTAGGTGAGCATACAATTAATAGGAGAGAGAAATGATTTAGAGTGCATATGTTGTACACCCAGATCGGATCTCTTCCAATCACGCAGAGGGTGAAACATATGACTAACTAGAATTTCAGAGGGATTGAGAAGTAGGAGGTTGCATATGATGTGTACCAAGTCAGATTATTAATCACACAAAGGAGACAACAGATGGCTAATAGGCAGAAAGAATTGCATAGATAGAAGACGCAGAGAGAAGGAGTTGCATATGTTGCAGTCCAGGTCGATGTATTTCAATCACGAAGAGGAGGCAACATATGACTAACAGAAAGAAAGAAAGAAAATAACTTTCTACAGACCTAATTTATCGGAATTCCCCAGTCGCCCCGTCAATATCGGAATTAAGGACAGAGTCCGTACATCAAGGAAAATCTAAACCACAGTTCTAGATATGGGTTCCTTTAATGTGACTAGTGGATTCTCAAGTATATCTCCCTGCTCAACCTATCCAAGCGTCATATTTTTAGGCTAAACGGATCTATCTAGGTTAAGATTTGTCAAGTCATTTGATTTCTTAAGTTCATCTTTGCCTAGTCAAGTCCATTTAAATCCTTTGTGCCTACCAGCGCATCAAACACAGAGCCTAGACAATTCAGCTTTGGTATTTTACACAGACTTAGATTGCCCATTATCACTTGTTGATATCACTTCCCAAACAATACTTACAAACGAAAAATATAAAAGATTGAAAAATTGTCTTTAAAACGAAACAGTGTTAGATAAACTCAGGAGTATAGAGAAGAAAACGCAAACCGTAATTCATCGATTGAATTTGCATCCAGAAGGTCTGAGAACAGCACGCACAATCTCATAACAGATCCGAAAGTTCTTCACTTCGTTAAGCACAAACCCCAATGTGTGATCCCCTCCTTTCTTCCTTTCCTGCAAAGGACACATACTCTCAAACAAAGTTCAGAGTGTTGCACAGTTGAGAGATGCCTCCTATCATGTGCCTAGAACAGCCACTATCAACAAACTAAAATCAGATGATATGCCTCCATAGCTGTTCCGACACAGAGCGAGATCAGTTGGTCTTTGGAACCCAATCTATTTTGAAACTGGGTCGACCTTTTTCATCCGTGCACGATACTCTCTCCCATTACATATCCTGCTTATCACAAACAGAAGATGTAGAAATATTAGAATTGTTAGAAGATTTGGGAGACTGAGCCTTTGGTACCCATTTGTAGTTGGGTTTAACCCATTTCTTTTTCGATCCGATGGGTTCCTCGACACTTGATTTTGAACTTGAAGCCAATCGTCGAGATGACTTTGACCTAACCGGTCTTCGCTTCACTAGAGCATCTCTTGGATTGGACTTCTAGGCCAGCATTCCCTTCTTGTCCTTGGGATTTTATTTCTTGGCCTTGGGAGTTGAAATCTTGCCCTTGTTGGCATTCCACTCGCCATTTCGCGATTTCGACCTTGAGGGGTTTCTCTTGGAAAATCTCCCTCTTGGCGCGTTCAACCACACTTGTGCATAGTATGGAATATATGCGCGATTAGGACAATTTCCGGCAATGTGTCCAACTTTTCCACAGTGAAAACAAGTCTTTTTGTTCACTGTGAAGTTGTTTCTTCCTGCCCCTGGTGGCGTATCCTTGCCTCGTTTCTTGTTGTTTCCACATGCACGCTTGCAACAAGCACTCTGTTGCGCAGGAATTGGTGGCCTGTATTTCTTAACAACAGGTTGATCAGAAGTAACTGAGTTAGAAGCAACATATTAAGAGTTCAAGGAGTCCTTGGATTGTTCAATTGTTTTCTCCTTGTTCTCATCCTCTACTACTTTACCTGCACAAGAAGCATAATCATTAGTATCGTTCAGCTCAACACCCTTAGTTGCCAGTTCAGCAGCTGGTTTCCCATAGACCATGTATGGTTCTCTATCAATTTCTTCTTGAGTCAGAGGAGTAGAAGTGTAATTGTGATTAAAAGGGGGAGGGACACTCTCATATCCTATAGCTACTTGTCTTTGGTCCCTTTACTGCATTTGTTCCTCGATTATTTTTTCAACCCTTTCACTTGACACAACGAATCTTTTAAAATTAAAATAAACATTTTCAAAACGAATTTTCAATATGTCAAGTTCTTTAGTCACAACAAGTTTTTTCTTAATGTGATCGTAATTTTCACACTTGTTGCTGTAAACTTCTTAAAGCTTCCGGAAATCCTTGATTTTGGCTTCTAATTGGGCTTTTAATGGTTTTTGACCTTTCCTAAGTGTATATCCTTCATATTTAAGGTCCTCGTTTTCTCTGTTTAGCAAGTCAATTTGTTCACAAAGAAATTTAATTGTAGTATCACAAGATGGAGTACATGAAACTTCATTGACTGGGATGATTGAGAAACTTATATATATATATATATATATATATATATATATATATATATATATATATATATATATATATATATATTATATATAATTTGTTTGAATTGCCCTTTCACTTAAAAACCGAGAAAGTCAATCTTAAAAATTAAATTTAAAAAATCAAACTTAAAAGTCAAATCGAAAAGCTAAATTTGAAATTTTGAAAGATAAACGAAAAAGTCAAAGGTCAAACTAGAAAAGTCAAAGTCAAGATTAAAATAAAAAGTCAAAATTAAAAGTCAAAAATAAATAAATTTTTTGGGTTGAAAGTGGAGTTTCAAAAAAAAAAATTTGATTTTTGGGGTTGAAATTTAAAAAAATGTGAAACTGGAACCGAGAGGGACTTGTTTTGAATTAAATTTCGAAGGAGTGAAATAAATTGTCCGCTAGTCGAGTTGGTAAAGCGTTGTGTTGATCAACCAGAGGTCCCGGGCCATACACTCGCTTCAATATTTTTTAATGAATGTGCATATGAGTAAGCCACCAAGCCGTCCACCAAGCCGACCGCGTCCGAGCCGCACACTCCTAGCCGCACACCGAGCCATACACTCCGAGTCGCACACCTTCAACAAGCTTCGCGAAAAAACGATGTGTTTCATCCGTTTTTGCTCTAAAACTCAATCAAAGACTCGTTTTTATGAAAAAAAAAGGAAACAAACCCCCCTTATTTTTCAGAGATCTATCCAAAAACGAAAAAATCTTTTCAAAATAAGATCAAATGAGCTCTAGATTTGACAAAATTGATTGATACATTCCAAGCTCTGATACCGATTGTAAGTCCCCAATAATAAACATCCATATGAAGAGAGACCATGGCATAGCGCATGTGTCATTCCGTTGAAAAATGATAAAAGTTTTAATGGCCCAAGAGTGTTATATGAAGAAGAGGAAGAAGGAGTAGAAGTGGAAGAGGCCGCCATTGAGGAAGAAGAAATTTAGAAAGCTGACAAAGAAACTATAAAGGAAGTGATAGGGGTTAACAAAATAGAGGTTAAGCCACCCACTACCATTGAGAAACTCACTCCAGTGGTAGAACAACCACAAAATCCGGAAACGATAAATCTGTTGGACCCTTCAAAGGATATGTATCCTGAGAAAGAAGATGCCCAATCGGTCATCTACTCAACTACCATGTCAAAGAGGGAAGAGTTGGTCATCATACTGAATAACTACAAGAGTGCATGTAGTTGGGTGATTGCTATCATCAAAAGACTAAGTCCGATATGGTTCTCCCATAAAAAGAAAGTCAAATACAAGAAAGGAGTCCTAATGGAGGTGTGGAATTAAAAAATGTCTACACAGGGCAGGTTTTCAAGGTTAATGGATATCAATTGAAGTTGTTCTATGAAGGTTTTGATTCAAATGTCCAATATGTCATCCATTTGGGCGCCCCAAAGTATAGAAGCGAAGTTCGGAGGAATCTCGCCAAACACGTTAAAGAAGGGCTTTTTTAGAAACAATTGTGCTTTCGGTTTCTTTCATGTTGCGAAAAAATGTTTTTGTTAAAATCATTTTTTCCAATTTCAAAAGTTTTATTTTTTTAAAATCCAAGCTCTCCATAATTTTGATGTCAAGTTTTGTTGAATTTTGATAACGCGAGGCTCATTTTGGTCAAACATGGAGGTTTTGAATTTTCCTCCAAAAGAGCCTACAAATGCTCCGTGTCTGATTTCCTCATTTGCGTGAGCTTGATCGTGTGAAAATAAAGATTGAGCAACTTCTCAACATGATTCAAGCTGTCTGTGTGTGCTCCAGACTTGTCTGTGTTTCCGGAAAATGGTCCACGCGTACTCTAGAAACTGTCTGCATCGATTTGTTAAACAACTTTGACTTTCGTTAACTTTTTGACCAAATAACTTAAGTAACATGCAACCTTTCTTCTTCATTAGCACGCTGGTTGTTTCCCTGTGTCTATGCATTCTTTTTCCCTCAACAAACCATTAACCCAAACCCTCCTCCCATTAATCATTATCCCTTCCAACTTACCCTTACCCATCATATCCCTATTCCTATCCTCCAACCGTCCCCCCGATTTAGATACATTCTCCCGTCCCAATCATTTAGGAAAATGCTTATTTCTATGCTTGGGGTAGGGTATTTCATTTTATTTTTGCTTTCTCATGCATTTTAGTTAGGTTGCATAACATTTTAGCCTTAATTTGCATTCATTTTTTATTTTATAAAATTTCAAAAAGATTTTGTTTTCTTCTTTTTCACTTTTTTTATTTTTGCATAACATTTATCTTAGGGCATTAGCATTCATACATTTTTGTTGTCTGTTTATTCTCACCCCCCCTGGATGTCATGGAATAGGTTCATAGTTATTATATCATTACTGGTCTAGGATCTTGTTGTAATCTCACTGTAACGTCCCATTTCTGGTATGCAATTTAAATAAAGTATCTTTCAATTTTAAGAGGGTACTCGACGAGTCTGTAGCCCGGCTCGTCGAGTTGAGATGGGATAATCGTGCATTTGGGGTTGGCTACTCGACGAGTTCATACGTTGGGACTCGTCGAGTTCGCCTGTCAGAATGAAGCCTTAATTTCAAGGGTTTGCACCCTATTTAAATGTGCTTATAGCCTCCAGCACCTTCAAAGCATTTCCCATATAAACCCTAGCCCCATTGTTGAGTTTGAGTGTGATTGTGTTAGCTTGGAAGCTTTGGAAGACAAGGAAGGAAAGAAGGAACGTAGAAGAGAAAGGAGATCCAGGAGTTAGCTTCCATCTATTTCTCATTCAAGTAATGAAGTTATAACCTTGTGTATTCCTCCATTTAAAATCCCTTTTATGCTTGTCATGTCTTCTTTGGAACCTTTTATGATTCAAAACTTGAGATATCAACTCTCTTTTGGGATGGAAACCTTAGATATGGACGTTATAGAACCCCAGGAACTCATTGGAATCACTTTTATGCGATTTTGGCCTTGTTCCAACCCTAAGTGCTTAGTATTTGTTGATTTTGGGTATTTTAGCCTCATACTCTTGTGCATGCACGTAAAGTTGGAAACTTTACGTGCAAAACCAGTCCTAGAAGTTCAGATCTATGTTTTGGAAGCACTGGAACCAATTAGAATTGACTGTGTAGTAATAGCATGCTTGGAACTCGGGGAGTTGTTCATCAACTCGGTGAGTTGTTCTTCAGACTCGGCGAGTCACAGTCTGGACGTGTTCATATGTTGAAGGAGAAGTCGATGAGTTGTTCATATAAATCGTCGAGTCGGATGAATTTAGACTTGATATTTGCATCGAAGAATAACTCGTCGAGTCTTTGCCAAACTCGAAGAGTAGAAGAGGGTAGTGGACTGGAATGGATGATAGGGACTCGGTGAGTTGACGGACCAACTCGGCGAGTCCGGTCAACTGGAAGTTGACTTTGACTAGGGGTAAAATAGTCATTTGACCCCGAGAGCATTTACCAGTAACTGATCTAGTGTTTTTGGAAATTGTAGTTGGACAGTTCTGGAGCAGCAGTCAGCCACTTTTAGAGTTAGCATCTCAGCAGCCAGCACTACGAGGTGAGTTTTCCTTCCAGTAGGAACGGTTCTACGGCCATAATGCCGGCCCATTTAGTTAGCAGTAGTTCCGGACTTTGGTCTGATGTAGTAGTTCAGTATGCATGATGTCTTTGTGATTCAAGCATATCTTTGTGTTATGTGTTCCGGACTTCGGTCCGATGCAGTATGCAGTATATGTGTTAATGCTACTTGATATGTTTATGCTATGCTATGTTATGCTCAGTCAGTTTCCAGAATTCGGTCCGATGCAGGGGACAAGGTCCCAGTTAGTTCTGGATTCCGGTCCGATGCAGTTAGTTCCGGACTTCGGTCTGATGCAGGGGACAAGGTCCCAGTCAGTTCCGAACTTCGGTCCGATGCAGTTTCCGGACCTCAGTCCGATGCAGAGGGCAAGTCTGTGGTTAGTTCCAGACTTCGGTCCGATGCAGTTTCCGGACTTCGGTCTGATGCAGTAGGTGAGGCCCAATATGTGTTTATATGTTATTGTATGGTATGTGGTAGTCTGGGGGAGCTCACTAAGCTTTGTGCTTATAGTTTTAGTTTTGGTTTCAGGTACTTCCACAAGCAAAGGGAAGAGCTCAGGTTGATGGCATCGCACACACCACAACTTCAGTTTATCCTGGGAGTTTATTTTGGATGTTACTATGATTGATACAGATTTGTTTGACACAGTACTATGACATTTGAGTTGCTCATTCCGTGGTTTTATTATATATGATGTGATTTTAGTATTATTAAAACAAAAAATTTTGTGTCGTAATTTGGGCCGTTTCAAGTGGGTATCAGAGCCTTGGTTTGAGGGATTCAGGCACACTTATGGGTATGAGTGAACTCAAACTAAGGAAATAGTAAAAGATTTTTGAAAGAAAAATGTTTTCAAAATATTTTTTTGAAAAAGAGACTTAAAAGGAAAAGGATTTTGAAAACGAGAAAAGGGTGTGGTGCATGCGACCAGCCGAGCTCAAGTAAGTACTCCCAAATTACCCATACAAGTTTATATTATGATTATCTGTTTCAGTTTCAGTAGAACGGCATGCTAGAATAGGACTAAGGATCTAGGAGGATGCCTAATGTACCTACTATATGTGTTTCAGCTTTATGAGAGTTGCATGCTAGTAGTGAGTAGACAGCAGTAGGATAGCCTGATTAGGTTATGCCTGATATTGTGAGCTTAGCATTGTATACTAGTATATTTTTTGTTACGAGAATAGAGTTGCTTGAGTAGTTCATGTTTCCGAATGTTGTTTGCTTTGTGCTTTGTAGGACTCTGAGTGATGGGAGTTAGCCATTAGGTGAATACATCACTTCACATGTGATCAGGGTAGAATAATCTCAGAGTGTTGGATTTGGCCCTATTGCGCAGCTCTTGTTTGAGTCTAACTGTTGTGAGACGAGTCTTTTACTCGAAGGATTATCTAAGCCTCGTCACATGTGATGGTATTCAGGTAATGGCTAATTGGCATTACAAGGAGGCCTTCAGCAGCTGAGGACTGGTTTTTGGTTGAGTCATAGATTTCCCTTGGGCGAGCCTAGGATGAGAGTAGCAGAGATTAGTAGCAGTATCGGTGACTTGGTGGAGTCGAGTCAGTTCTTGAGGAAAGTACGGATACATGTGGAAAGTAGTAGGGGGGCCATACTACTAGAAGCAGAGGATCTGTACTTGAATCAAGGAAGGCTAAGATGAGACCGGGAAACCTATAGTAGTAGCGATCCCTCGAGATATATCAGTGTTTGTGATGTTTATCAGGTGGTAGTACGTCATAGACTAGCAGGTGGCAGTTCAGGTGCCGGGGAGGGATCAGGATCAGGCTCGGGGGCCGAGCATTTGGATGAGCAGACTAGGGAGTTTTTCACTTCAGAGGTTACACGTATCATACTTGAGCAGACTCCTGTGATCTTTGGTTCGATCAAGGAGGGTATTTTAGAGTTGATGGATGAGAAGTTGAGCACGTTCTGTGCTGAGATGGTGGCCATGATGGGGTCGTGCACACTCACCTCCAGGGAGTTCCAGGCTTGTGGAGCTGTAGACTATCATGGGGCGCAGGACCCCATTGCGAGTACTAGGTGGTTGGAAGATGTTGCCAACGCGTTCCACACCAGCAGATGTCCCGAGGGGGACAAATTCATATTAGCATCCTATCTTCTGAAGGACCGGGCACGAGATTGGTGGGAGGAGATTGGGCATGTCATCGGGCATGACACGACACTTGATGCCATGACTTGGGCCGATTTTACTACCAGGTTTAGAGTTGAGTTTGCACCAGTTATTAAGGTGCAACAGTTAGCCAGGGAGTTTCAGGATCATAATCAGACTATAGAGACGGTGGCGGAGATTACCACCAAGTTTAGGGAGAGCGCTCTTCTCGTTCCTCAGTACGCAGCTGATGAGGAAATGAAGAAGGCCCGATATCATGAGATGTTGCGGAGTGATATCCGCCGGTTTGTGAGCCACTTCAGCTGTAAAACGCTGGATGAAAAGATTGCTAGGGCTCGTGAGCGAGAGATTGACCTTGAGATGGAGAGAAAGAGGAAGTCGGAGGTAGCTTCGGGTACAGGGAGTTCGGGTAAGGAGCCCAAGGTATCAGATCATAGATCTAAAGGACAGCAGAGCCACAGTCAGTGTGGCAAGTGTGGGAGATTGCACGATAGGGCGTGCAAGGCAGGGTGTCCGGGTTGCTACAAGTGCGGATGGACTGGGCATATGAGCAGAGATTGTACAGCTACTCCCACCGTTACCGCAGCATCTGATCTGATTTGCTTCCATTGCAATCATAGGGAACATAAAATGTCCCAGTGTCCAAGTTTGACAGTAGCAGCAACAGGGAAGGTGGTAGCACCTTCCCCTGCAACATTGAGGATTACAGACGGTCGTCAGGGCCGAAGTAAGGCGCTAGTGGTGAAGAGTAGAGCTTTTCAGATGACAGCAGAGAAGGTGTGAGCGACTCCTGATGTGGTGACGAGTATGTATTTCCTTTCATCTCTTTATTATTGTTGATTGTTGATTGTTCTTATAGTTATGTGTTTCTATATATAGGGTCGTTCTTAGTGAACGACATATCAGCTACAGTCTTGTTTGATTCGGGGGCTACCCGATCGTTGGTTTTGCTTGCGCTTAGCAAGAGGTTTAGCAGAGCTCCGGGGGAGCTGGATTGTCCACTTGAGGCTGAGATAGCCGATGATAGGACCATCAGGGTCGTGAGAGTGCATAAGGGGTGTTCACTTCAGTTATTCGATGAGCAGTTTTTAGTAGACCTGGTTCCTATCCCTTTACGAGGGAATAAGGTAATAGTGGGTATGGATTGGATGAGCCCCAATGGGGTGGTGATTGATTGTGAGCTACAGCTAGTGAGGGTCCATACCCCAAGTAGGGGAGAGTTAGTGATTCAGGGCGAGAGGCCACAGTGTGGACCGATTCTTTGCTCAGCAGCGAGAGCGAGGCACTACTTTCATCAAGGATGCACAGCGTTCGTCACCTATGTTCTACTTCTAGATGCCCGGAAGAAGGGAAAGGTGACAGTCGACGATGTATCGGTAGTGCGAGACTACCCGGACGTATTCCCGGAGGATTTGCCTGGGATACCTCCGGAGAGACAAGTTGAGTTCAGGCTTGACCTAATCCCTGGTGTGGCTCCGATAGCCAAGGCACCGTATCAGTTGGCTCCTCCAGAGATGCAGGAGTTGTCTACGCAGCTGCAGGAGCTGCTAGACAAGGGTTTCATTAGACCGAGTAGTTCACCATGGGGAGCCCCGGTCCTGTTTGTGAAAAAGAAGGATAGGTCGCACCGTATATGCATAGATTACCGGGAGTTGAACAAGGTAACAGTGAAGAACCGTTACCCACTCCCGAGGATAGACGACTTGTTTGATAAGCTTCAAGGAGGATCATGGTTTTCCAAGATTGATCTACACTCCGGTTATCATCAGATCCGGGTCAGGGGTGAGGATGTTCAGAAGACAGCTTTTAAGACCCGTTATGGTCATTATGAGTTTGTGGTGATGCCTTTTGGGCTCACCAACGCTCCAGCCGCGTTCTTGGATCTCATGAACCGCGTATGCAGACCGATGTTAGATCGGTCTGTGATAGTATTCATTGACGACATCTTGGTTTACTCCAAGACTCAGAAGCAACACGAGGAGCTCCTGAGAGAGGTGCTAGGGACACTAAGGATGGAGAGACTTTTTCCGAAGTTCTCCAAGTGTGAGTTCTGGTTACGCGAGGTGCAGTTCCTTGGTCACCTCGTCAACCAGAATGGTATTTTAGTGGATCCGGCCAAGATCGAGGCCGTGATGCAGTGGGAGGTCTCGAGGTCTCCATCTAAGATTCAGAGCTTCTTAGGTTTGGCAGGGTACTACATGAGATTCATCTAGAATTTCTCCAAGATAGCAGTACCACTCACCCGACTGACCAAGAAGTTGGTGGTGTTTCGTTGGGGGCCTGAGCAGCAGGCGGCATTTGAGACCCTTGGACAACGTTTGTGCGAGGCACCGATTCTTACCCTGCCAGAGGGAGTGGATGATTTTGTAGTCTATAATGATGCCTCAATCATACGTTTTGGAGCAGTGTTAATGCAGCGGGGGCATGTGATAGCTTACGCCTCTAGACAGTTAAAGCCTCACGAGGCTAACTATCCGACACATGATTTGGAGTTGGGGGCAGTGGTGTTCGCCCTCAAGATTTGGAGACACTACCTCTATGGGGTCCGTTATACCATCTACACGGATCACAAGAGTCTAAGATACCTCATGGACCAGCCGAATCTTAACATGAGGTAGTGTCAGCGGTTAAATGTTGTGAAGGATTATGATTGCGCGATCCTTTATCACCTGGGGAAGGCCAACGTAGTGGCCGACGCCCTGAGCCGCAAGGCGGCAGTAGCCCCGATCAAGGATTTATGCCTGAGGATGACAGTGATTACTCCATTATAGGAGCAGATCAAGGAGGCACAGGTCGAGGGCCACAAGGAAGAGAGGTAGAAGTGTGAGAGGATTGTGGGTAGAGTAGCTTCTTTTGATTATGACAGTCGGGGATTGTTGACCCTTCATGGGAGGGTTTGGGTACGGTACTGGGGTGGAGTACGACAGGTGTTGATGGACAAGGCCGATAAGTCTCGATTTTCCATCCACCCAGGGGCGACGAAGATGTACAGAGATCTTCGACCCGACTATTGGTGGCCCTGCATGAAGCGGGATGGCACCTCGTATGTGGGGAGATGCCTGACCTGTAGGAAGGTCAAGGCAGAGCACCATTGTCACACCCCCAAACCAAGGATGGCGGAAACGTCTGGGGGTGGAGGACTTCATGTATAGTATCACAACAACGAGTATAATAGTGCTCAAAGTAAATACAACCATCATAAATATAATTGAAAAAGTTACACCAAAGTATATGTTTACATGATTCAAATCAATTACATTATGATGACAAAATGAACTGTTTAACGATTTATCGTCCCATCCTCAAAACGCTGTTGATTTCCTGTTTCACTGAATTCCTGAGAATACAAGTAGTTTTGAAAAACGGTCAACACAAAGGTTGGTGAGTTCATAAGCTTTTGAGATAAGGAGTTTGGAAACCGTTCTTTGTAATATGTTGTGTGTTACCAAGAAAAATCCAATATTTTCCTTTTAAAAGCTATGTGGTCCTAAATCCCAGAACCAAGAGTAAACAAGTATTTATCATACTTAATGATATAATCGTGGTTTTTAAATCGGCATAAAACCCATTTTGATTTGAGGGAAAATCCCATAATGAATGACGTGTAGCCTTAAATGCCAAGACCGAAAGTGTATAGTAATATCCGTACTTATTGAGATAGAAAGTGATTTTAAATTGACATAAAACCCCTTTTGATTATAAAAATTCCCGTAAACTTTATGAGTTGTTAACTTCTTATGTGAGTCGCTATAACCATACTATGACTGAATGAACCCGCCACGACGTTTCTCAGGCGTCGCGAAACTGATATGACATTTGTCACCACAGACCTGTCGGTCTAGCTGTTGCATGCAGCTCAGGTGTTGGGTGTCTAACCCAATATAGACCTATACACAACTATCACGTTCTCCCTACAAGAGACTCTGGATATAGCTACCAGGAATTTGAATCCCGCACTCAGACGTACGGGAAGAGAATGTCTCACAATTTGAGTTAACAAGTTTATGTGTGGTGTGCGTGATTGTAGAACCTTTTTGTATGAATGTACCCTTTTTGTATGAGTGTGTTATGTGATGTATCATAAACTATACCTATTATAGTTTATCAAAACAAGGGTAAAACTGGTAATGTACATAAACTATACTTAACATAGTTTATTTAAATGTTTGTATGTAATGGACGTACTTTGATTATGACAAATTGTTATTTTTATGCTTTGTCTAGAAAAAATCCATTTGTTAACTGATGTATGTCTACATACCTAGACAATATTGTCATATATTGCAATAACATATAATCACATAAAGATATACACCTTGCTCAACATGTTACAAGGTGAAATGAAATTGATAGCATTTTTCTGTTGATAACCTTTTCTATCCCTGTCCTTATAAAATTTGTAAAAAAAAAATCATTAAAGGTCCAAATCAGAATCCAAAAATTCTGAGAGTTTGGAAAATGAGTCTAGTTTCTCCATAATTTTTCTCATGATTTTTACTGACCTCTAACTTGTGTGAACAAGTCCATAATCACAGACTGGTCCGGATTGATGTTTGAAATGATAGGCAGTATTGTAAAAACCACAATAAATTATAGAAAAATCGTATGGAGATGTGCAAGTAGTCATTTTAAGGTTTAGAACTTGAACTATTTGCACCTAATACAGTTTTGAAAACTAAAATGTTTAAGTTGTCGAAAATAGTCCGTGAATGGAGTCCAACTTTTCTAATTAAAGCTGTAAGAAAAGTTTAGTTATGTTCTTGGTGTTTTAACATGTATCCCCCCCCCCCTAAAAACTTGAGAAAACATGAAAATGTAGGGATATGAACTCACCTTGAGTGATTTCAGTAGATGAATATTGGAAAAAGGAATTGTTCAACTCAAGAACACTTGAGGATGCCTTGAAGATTTTCGAGAATCTAACATCAAAGTGATGGAGTTTGTGTAAGCAATCAATGATTTGAGTAGAATGAAGTGCAATAATCACAAGGAGGATGAATTATACTTACCAAGAGTATAATCAAGCTTGATTATCAGCCTTGGATCTCGAATTTTAGAGAGAGAAAATAAGAGAAAATGAAGTTTGTTCTTGATGGAAGAATGAGAGAAAATGAGAGAAGTTAGGAGAACGGATGGATGTTGCAGCCTTAAGTTGGTGGGGAGGGCTGATAAATGAGTGGAAAGGACATGGAAGTGACCTAGGTAAGGTGGGGAGGTGTGGCTGGTCAAAGAGTGGTTGTGGGGGTGGTTGCTTGTGTCATAAGGTAATGCAAAGTCAACACTCAACCTTTGTACTTCGCCCACTCATTTCTTGGATAATATTTATATTAAAAACGTGGGAATTAATGATTTATGGGTTTTAATTGTTAAAATAAAGTTTTTCGGTGAAAATCCCGAGTTAAAACAATTAAAAACGGGCCTAAAACGCAAAACTAGTCAAAAACCGGGTGAAAATGAGCCTCCTGCGAGACCTCTCGATCCTAGGCCGAGGTTCGATCCCTTCTGCTGCTGGGCCGAAGGCGAAATGGAGCTAAAAGGCGGTAGGAGGCGAAGGCGAAGGTAGCTTCGGTCCCTTGTGTGAGGGTCGGGCCCGAGAGGACCCTTCGGGTTCGGTCCAAGGGGGTTCGGTTCATTTCACTTCTGATGCCTTCATTTCTGACAAGTTCGCTTCTGGCAAGTTCGCTTCCTAAGAGGGGTTTCGGGTCCTTAAGAGGGTTCGGGTCCTTAAGAGGGGTTTTGGGTCCTTAAGTCTATTTTATCTGTTTTTACCCCATTTTATGCGGTTTTTGACCCGGTTAAGGGTCGGGATGGCCCGAAAGACTACAAAAATTTTAAGGAACTTTTGTGAGAGATTTGGGATAGATTTCACATTTTTGGAGAGATTTGACATACTTGGAGAGATTTCTCATACAAAGGGAGATTTGGGAGAGATTTCACATTCTTTTAGAGATTAGGGAGAGATTTGACATACTTGGAGAGGTTTCTCATATGGAGAGAGATTTGGGAGAGATTTCACATACTTGGAGAGATTTCTCATACAAAGAGAGATTTGGGAGAGATTTGACATACGTGGAGAGATTTGGGAGAGATTTCACATACGTGGAGAGATTTCTCATATGGAGAGAGATTTCGGAGAGATTCTCGATAATGAGAGATAAAGTGAAAGCGATTGAGAGAGTTTTGTGTGTGACATTTGTGAGTGTCCGGTTTCGCAACGCAAGGTCCGTAAGCCCCACTAACCCATGTTTAAGGATCTTACACACTCTCAATGAGTATGCAATATTGTTTTATCGGTTTGGTTCGATATTTACCACTGTTTTAGGTTAATGAAATCTAGATATTCAAACTTTTCAATATATGATTTCTCATTAGAATAATGAGTTGTACGGAAATAACACAGCGTAAACCCTAGTACACAAGGGTTAATTGAGTTGACGAGTTTGACTTGTTGACTTTGACTTGACCGGAAATTGACGGTTGTCACATCATCCCCCTGGTAGAGGGAATTTCATCCCGAAATTTGCATTTTGATTAGGGATTCAAGAGTTCGGGAAGAGAGGCGGGTACTTTTTGGGGTACAAGAAATTGGTATGGCGGGGACCAATCCGCCCGATGTTAAATGACGCCTTGGAATTTCTTATTGTAACTTGAGCTAAGTCAATTTAAAGGAGTTATTGTTTTGAAATGATAGTGTATTCTATGTGTTCCTTTATGCTCCCTGCTACAAAGTGGAGACTCCCGTTCATTTCAATTTTGCCAAGTGGTAAGTAGGCACACCCACGTTTTAGCGAAGTTAACCACCCAAGCTATTAACATGATGCCCAAGTTTTTAACAATCCCTTTTGTTCTGCCCGTTGGTTTGCTGTTGGTAGGCCATACTCAAGTCTAACCTAGTTCCTTGCAAGGGTCGCCAGGGTCACGAAACGAATCTACTATCTCTGATAGGAATAAAAAATATTAATAGACCTTGTGGTCACATAATCTCTTTGATGTACGTTTTAGTCGATTCCTCCATCCTGTCGGTTTCTTTGATTAGTAGGGAGTGTGCGGATTCGGCCAGTATGTCGATTGTTAACCAAATGGTATCGAGATCATCCATTGTCTTGGGTAGCTTTGTTATAAAGCCCACGGTTAGCCGCTCCTACTTCCTTTCAGGTATCACTGGTTGTTGTAGGAGACGCAAAGGCTTCCCTTATTCTCTTTTGTCATTGGCACAAGTCCGATACTTGCCCACATGTGTAACGATGTCTGCTTTCCTATTCACCCACTGAGGGTACCTTTTTGAGGTCCGGACACATTTTATCCGAGCCTGGATGAAATGGAGTATCCGGTTCATGGGATAACATGCCTCGCCATCCGTGCCTTCTATGTTCTTATGATTGGTGAAGATTGTATGCTTCATGTCATAGAGATGGTGCCTCTTGACCTCTAGGGAGAACACTAACGCTCCTAGTTCGAGGTCATGCGTTATCTAGCCGACCTCTTACGTCTTTAGTTGTCTTAAGTCATAAGTAATAACTTTTCCTCAGAGCACTGCATAGGGTCTGTTATAGTGTTTCCTCGATTGCTTAGCTCGGTAGGAAGCATGAGGGTTTTCTAGAGAATTGTTATCAAGATTACGAAAGCAATTATGATTGAATGATTGAAAAGTAAGAACTCAATGAGTAAATATTAATCAAATCTTATATTGAAGAAGACTGATTACAATGCTTAAGCAGAAAGAATACTCGAGTTCAAAAAGCTCTTTCTACTTCTAACCTCAGTCCCTATTTATAGGCAACCTGAGTGTATAAAAAATATACTAAGTCTATTACAATATGCTTCGCACAAAATGAAAACTTAGTAAAATAACTAATATGCGAAAACAAAGAAACAAACACTTCGACTTTTACAACACTTAGACTCTACATTCTCCCCCTTTGTAAACAATCGAAACTATTCAATTTGTAAGATGTTGAATAGCTGAGTGCATTGTTCTTCGAATTTCATAATACCAAGTAATTATCTTCTTAAGCTCCTTCTTGTCTCCTTCATTGTTCTTCTTGCAATTATTAATACGAACAATAAAATTCGTATATTGCGAAGAAGTATATCTTTCAATCTCTGAGACTTTGAACAAAAACTTCTTGGGCTTTCCTTTTGTATCCTTCCCTGCGAAAACCATCCCAAATGGTTTCAGGCATATTTCTCCATCAGCAAACTTCCTTAACTCTGTTTGAGGTAAGGTTAACTTTTTTTCCAAGACCCACTGCAAGTTCTTCATTAGTCAATGCCAAACAATCATACTAGTTATCTATGAATATATTGATATGTGCGAAACCAAATCTGAACACATCAGTATCATGTCCTTTCAGCTTGTTATCTTGCATGTCTTTGAGAATGGATGCCACTTGAATGAGATCATTTAGATTCATTAAGGGAAAATTAGCAATGGTGAAGTCGAATGCCTTGTTGTCTGCTCGAACCACAAAATATCGAAAGTTTTGAACCATATCTTCGAACATCACATCCTTCTTGATTGTTCAAACTTTCTTGATCTTCAGTAAAGACCACACTTCATCTTGATCCTTCGCAAGTACATCATGAAATCTTATCTTCAAATAAGTGTATTCATCAACATTATCAAAATTTTCACTTATCTTGTACTGCGCCGTAATAAACATCATCTCGTTTATCGGAAAATCAAGTTGACTTCTATCTGAGTTCGCAACATCATAACTCTTCCTTGGCTTTTTCTCGAACTCATATAAGTGATTCCCCAACACTTTGGATTCAATTGTTTCATACGAATATAACTTCGCAGGATCTCCCTTATTCATCGTTGGTTGATCACTTTCCCTCTGTCTCATGATGCTCTGAACCTGTCTCAACCTTTCCATCTCAGCCTCTGCTTCTGCTTTCTTTTCCTGTTTTGATTTTTCATACGCTATCCCTTTTCCTTTTCCTGTATTCTCAATTGATGGTTTCGCACTCGAACTACCTCCATCTTCTGAACCAATTGTGATTCCTTTGGAAATTGGTTTTGTTGCTGTTATAGTTGAGGAAATTGGCTTCGTGAATACTAGTAGGGTAGTTTTGAGTTGAGTGGATATCACCTTCCCCACTGTCTTCGCATCATCCTCTGTACTTGCTTTCTTCTCTCCCCTTGCACTCCTGTGAAAGCAGGTGGGGCATTCTTTGGCAATAAAGAAGTAAAGTTCGCAAATGGGGCTAATGCCTTCTGAATAGCTTGTTCCAAAGTATTGACTTTGAGAGACAAGAATTCAGGAGTGAGAATTGTCTGAGAGGTAGGTTACGAAACCAAAGTTTTCAATTCAATCACCAACTGAATTAACTTATCAAATTTCTCCTTGTTTTCTTTTTGGTTGGCTTCAAGAATCTGAATAGGAGATTGAGAATCAGTGATAACTTTGTTCAGGGCCGTGGCAACCACATCAACCCTCTTTTGTACTTCCAAATGTTGAGAAGTAATATCATGAAGCTCCTTCGCAAGTTCCTGCTTTAATTCTTCAACTTTAAAATTCACATCCTCCCTAACCTTCTTGACATCTTGCACAAAAAGAACATGACGTTATTTTGCAATATTTTTCAATTCATTGACAACTCCATTGAACGAACTCCCTTGAGCTTTAATGCGAAGCTCATTGTTCTTGTCTGATTGATCTACTTTGTCAAGTATTCTCTTCTCAGCTTCTTTAAGCAGATATTCCACCTCCAATCTCGTCATTGTTGATTTTGAACCAGAATCAACTTGTGACTGAACAATGGCATTTAATTTTCAGTTCAGGATTTTGAATTGCTTACCGGACATAAGCATATGATCAGGTATCTCCTCCTCCTCTGAATAGAAATGTAGGGCCTCAAAAGTCCCTCCTTAACCTCCTCCTTCGGTTTCATCATCGGACATAGGTTGCGAAAGTTGAGGAGTTCCGGGTGATTGTGATGGAAATAAGGTTGTAAATGGATGTTGTAGAGGATGGTCAAAAATTGATGAAGTAGTGATTGTAGTGGTTGGAAGAGAAAATGGTGGTAATGAAGTAGATATATTCTCAGAAGAGATGGGTAAAGAAGTAGATAGGCTGATAGGTAGTGTGGTTTCAACACTTGTGATAGGTGCCCCCGTATCAGATACGTTGACAACCATATCGGAAGTAGGTACCTCCTAAGAAACTGATTTGGTAGTGACTACTTCAATTGGAATAGAGGTTGTTGTGGAAATTTGCGAAGTAATAGGAATGGAAACAGGTGGAAGAGAAACAGTTACCACAACAGAAATAGGTGGAGTCTCTGGAACAACTTCTTCGTCGGAGGATTCATTTCGAATGATCAACTTGCGTTTCTTGGAAAGTGTTTGTTGCATATGTTTCACAACATCATGAGCTTGTTTTCACTTTGAACCTGGATAAACAGGAGCTGGAACATCGCGAAATGCTGCCCCCTTACTACTGACCTCCGTCTTGCGAATATTAGGAGAAGAAGTCATTGTCGAAGATTTACGAAGCTTCTTTAATACCCCAGATTTTGAGGGTATTATCTCCTTCTTCACTTTTGTAGAAGTCTCTTCTTTCTCAACCTCTTCAGATTGGGAGACTTTAGAAGATTGAACTTTTTCTACCTTCTGAGTTTTCTTCTTCTTCTTGGAGGATTCTGTAGTAACTTCCAATAACATTCCAGTCTGCACAGCTGGATCAAAAGTTTTCAAATATCTGACCAAAACTTTGTGTGTTGAGGATACCTTGCGAAGCATCACATCCAGAATGTGAGCTACATTTTTAAATACATTTTCATCGTCTTCAACCACTTTTGGAAATTGATACAATGAGAATTCTGCAACCTCTCCACCTTCAGAAATCTGGATTCCTTCTTTTTCATACACCTTTTGAAGAATTAAACTCCAGTAACGGGCACATGAAATACCCTTCTCAGCATTGGTGTTTTCCAGACTTGTGACAAACTCTTTCCACAATTGAGTCCCATAATCAATACTAATGTCATAGTACAGACCCATCACCATTGCATACACTTCCATACGACCCCTGTCAAGACCAACATTCCTCCCTATTAAGCATCTTAGAAAAATACCAAAGAGAAAATTCCACATGCAGGGTAAACCGGACTTCCTGAAATCACTAATCTTCTCAAGAGATGGTTGATGTCCCATCTCATTGAACATGAAAATGATTTGGGAATTGATGGGTATAAAGAAAGGAGGGTTATTTGGAATGTTCAAGAACTCAACGAACAGTTTCTTGGTAAGTCGAACCCTCTTGTTGTTCATCAGGTTGAATGTGATAACATTAGTGGCATAGTTGTAGGATGCCATTGATGCCGCCATGGACAACCATGTCATCGGAACCGAAAAAGAACTGAACATTGCGGTTGCTAAAGGTGATCTTTTCAATGCAACAATCAACATCTTTAGTTCTTCTGGGTAAGATGAGACATTAGGATCAACAAGGTAGTTGGTGCTTTGAATCTTCATTAGAGACTTTGAATTAACTTCATCGGTGTTGGATTGAGTAGCAGCCATTGTTAGGGTTTGAAAAAGATGAAGATTCAGAGGATTTGTGAATGTATGAGTTTGATCGCGTAACTGTTTAAGATAATCTTGAACCCCTTTTTATATGTAACCCTAAATGATTTGAATTTGAAGCGGGATGCATTTAATGTAATCCAATGTGGCACCTTGAAAATCGGACCATTACTGCGAAAAGGTATCCAAGTTTCAAAAAGCAGTTGTCATATCGCCTAGAAAACCGGACAGAATACCATACGTCTCGTATACAAAGCCTGTCAATATTCCCGTTATAGAATTGTAACCGTTAGAACCCTTCGCATCATATGCAAGACTTGCGAAATCATCAGCCTGAGTTGGTATTACTCAGAACCTCAAGGATTTCATGAGTGCAGTGTTCCAAAGAAATAAGATAGGAAACAATAGAGAAAAACATTTGGAATTCTGTGATATCAAAAATTCAATTTGACACGAAAGCAGTTAAACCCCAGGCAAAGGTTGCTTCGTTAATCATCAAGAGAGATGATTAACAGCTTGTGTATGTTCCCGTGAATTACAATCGAATACTTTTTGATAAGTATCAAAGGGCTTCTTTTGAAAATGATTTTTGGGTTGGTTTCAAATTTCATTACATATCAACCTTAACATAAGGTGAGAAATTGTAACTGAAATTACTTGTATGAACAGTGTAGTCAGTGACAAGTCGGCTTTTGAAAATGTTTATCATGACTAGGATATGCGAATGAAACTCACACTGAAATCATCTTCATAAAAAATTGTTATACTGGATCGTGTTAGGTAACAAACATTGTGGGTTGCGAATGTTTGATCAAGACCACACATGCAAATTGAATATGATTTGGAGTTTCGGAATTTTGGTACTGAAACAAAAGTTTCGTTAATATCTGGAACAATGTTCCCCGTCAATTCCTTAAGTTGAAAGATGTTTGGGTTTCACCTTCATCACGGACTCATGATGTCAGATCATTAACACATAATTTTTGTATATCTAGGTCTCAATGGGTTTGATCAGAGACCTCTCGGACATACGTCTTTGTGTGTGATTTGTGTTTAGAATTTTGTGATGAAAAAGATTGGTTATAAGATCGAATGTACCTCTGCTATGTGTGGACCAAACAGAAAACTCTTTACTCATATGAGAAGAGTAAGGTAGCTCTTTTGACTAATGCGAATACAAGCCTTATTGGGAAAAAAATTTCATGAGATATATTCATTAAGGCTTTCATTTCTCACACATAGAGTCATACAAGGCTTGAGTCAACATGCTGCAGCATGCTTCTAGGGACATCCTAACTAGTACAATGTTTAAAGAAATGATACCTTCCCGTAGAAACATACAAGCATGACCTCTTCGCATTAAGTTCTGGACTAAACTAAAAACAGACAATACTTAAGGAACAAAGTTAAAAAGAATATTTTTGTGATTTTTGAATTTTTCGAAAATAAAAACATAACAACATAAAATCTTAAATTGAAAATATCAAAAAAAATGAAAATATCAAAAAAAACATTAAAACACATAATGAACCTTAAATTGAACCTTAGTTATCATATGTGCGAATGCGAAAAAATGTGGATGCGAAGCCTCTGAATGAACAGTAACTTCTGAACGATTCCGACTCAGAGCTGCTGAATGGACTTTTCATTCTTGAATTATTGATTTTGGAACTGAATTCGCATCGATCGTTCCCAAACCTGGTAAAATTCTTACAAATGATTTTTCATCAAGAGGTTTAGTAAAAATATCAGCAAGTTGTTCAGTGGTTTTAACAAAATGAATTTCAATATTCCCATCTTCCACATGATCTTTGATAAAATGATATCGAAGAGTTATGTGTTTTGTCTTTGAGTGTTGTACCGGATTATGACAAATGCGAATTGCACTTTGAGAATCACAATACAAAGGAATCTTTTTCATATTGATAGCATGGTCACGAAGTTGACTCTAAATCCAAATTATTTGCGAAGTTCAAGCAGCAGCTGAAATGTATTCAGCCTCAGCAGTTGATATAGCAACACAAGTTTGCTTCTTCGATTACCAACTCACCAAATTTTCATCCAATAGTTGACATCCACCACTTGTACTTTTCCTATCCAATGTACATCCTCCTAGATCAGAATCTGAAAAAGCCTGAATAAAGAACCCCGATTTCAATGGATACCAAAGTCCTAACGAAATTGTCCCCTTAAGATAGCAAAAAATATTTTTCACTGCAGTTAAATGAGGTTCTATGGGATTAGCTTGATACCTAGCACAATTACATACCGAAAACATAATATCAGGTCTGCTTGCAGTTAAGTACAATAAAGACCCAATCATGCTTCGATAAAGTGTTAAATCAATAGCAGGGGCATCTAATGAAGGAGTTAGTCTTGTTCCCACTGCCATTGGTACTCTCAGCTTCGTGCTGTTGGTCATTCCAAACTTTTCAAGCAAGTTCTTCGTGTATTTTTCTTGATTGATTAAAATTCTATCCCTGTTCTGTCTTATATTCAATCCAAGAAAATTATTAATTTTTCCAATCATACTCATTTCAAATTGACTCTTCATTAGATTTTCAAATTCAATTGACAATGTTGGGTCAGTTGAGCCAAAAATAATATCATCAACATAAATTTGAACAAGCATAAGATGATTCCCAACTTTCTTGCGAAACAAAGTGGGGTCAACTTATCCTTGTTTAAATTTAGATTGTTTCAAGAAATTTTTAAGTGTTGCGTACCAGGCTCTTGGTGCTTGTTTTAACCCATACACTGCTTTGTCTAGAATGTAGACATGATCAGGATGGTCCTCATTTATAAATCCTGGTGATTGTTCAACATAAACTGTTTCTTCAAGTTCTCCATTTAAGAATTCACACATAACATCCATTTGAAAAACATCAAAGTCTTTGTGAGCTGCATAAGCTAAAAATATGCGAACTGCTTTGAGTCTTGCAACAGGAGCAAATGTTTCTTCATAATCTATTCCTTCTTGTTGTGAATAGCCTTTAACAACTAGTCTAGCTTTAGTTCGAATAATATTGCCATCTTTGTGGGTTTTATTTTTAAAAATCCATTTTAATCTGACAATTGAAACATCAGAAGGTTTAGGAAATAATCTCCAAACCTTGTTTCGTTCAAATTCAACCAGTTCAGATTGCATGGCAACCACCCAATATGAGTGTTCCATAGCATTATTTACTGTCTTTGGCTCTATTTTCGAAATAAAAACATTAAACATACAAAATTCTTGATTCACATTCAGTACCTCATTTTTCGCACGAATTTGAGCTCTTGTTAACACACCATCTTGTGGATTCCCAATTACCTGTTCTTTGGGATGATTCCTTGTCCATTTCTCAAGTGGTGGAAAATCAGGATCAAATTCCAATGGTGCATCTTCATACATATCTTCATTTTCAGATCCTGTAGCAGAAAAATTATCATTAATTTCATGAAATTCATCATTTTCATCAAGATTATTTTTCTCTGTTGTATCATGTTCCTCCTCAGCATGATGTTCATCTTGATGCTCCCCATCAAAATGATGATTTTGTTGAGATTGCGAATTCTCCCCCTCAACTTGATGATTCATATTTTCATTCTCCCCCTCGAAAGTTTGCTGTCTATGTTCATTGTCGATCGTATGCTCCCCCTCCATACGAACTTCAGGCACACTTTCGCAAGATATTGACCTTGTAGTGATTGTTGAATCATCAGTATGTTTTGAGGATTCTGATGTTTGATTATTAGGAGCATTAGTTTCTACATCAATTACCCTGTCAGGTATTCCGAAAATTAAGTCGTAATCAAAATCATTTATTTCAGAATTATCAATTTGAGTATCTGAATCAACAAGAATTGATTTATTTTCAAATTTACTATCCATTTGTTTATGATAGTAATCATCAAAGGTTAATTTGAAAGTTTCTTCAACTTTCCTTGTTCGCTTGTTTAGCACCCTGTATGCAACTGAATTGTGCGAATATCCTAAGAATATGCCTTCATCAGCTTTAGCTTGGAACTTGGTCAAATTATCTTTGAGATTCATTATAAAACACCTGCAACCAAAAACATGAAAGAATTTGACATTAGGTTTTCTATCGTTGAGTATTTCATTGAATCTTCGATGAATGAATGATCGATTCTGAGTAAAGCATGCAGTAGAAACTGCTTCAGCCCAAAGATATTGAGGTAGATTCGCATATGTCAACATGGTTCTAGCTGCTTCACATAGAGATCGATTTCTTCTTTCAACAACACCATTTTGTTGTGGACTATATGGTGATGAGAAATTATGCGAAATGCCTTTGCCTGTGAGAAAGGAATCAAGTGTTTGATTTTTAAACTCAGAACCATTATCACTTTTAATTTTGCGAACACTCTTTTTAAGACTAATCTCAATCTTTTTGATAAAATCAATCATCGTCTGAGCAACTTCATATTTTAACCTGAGAAAAAATCCCCATGTGAATCGAGAAAAATCATCAACAATAACTAAAATGTACCGCTTTTTATTGATTGTAGCATCAGTCGACGGTCTACATAAGTCAATGTGAAGAAGTTCCAATGGTTCCACGATTTTTGAATCTATCACAATTGGATGACCTTTTCTATGTTGTTTTCCTTGATCGCAAGCTGCACACAAAGTATCATTGTCAAATTTTAGTATAGGTAAACCTCGAACTAAATCTTCAGTGACAAGTTTGTTAATGTTGCGAAAGTTCAAATGCGACAATCTTCTATGCCAAAGCCAGCTAACATCATTAGAGGCTTTTGATAGTAAACACACTGCAGGTTTGCCCACGATTGGTTTGATGTCTAGTGTACACATGTCGCCATATATTTTGGATTTGAGAAGTACTTCATTTGTCTTCGCATTTGAAATGATACTTCCTTCTTCGTTAAACATAACCTGATTTCCAGTACCCACAACAAGTTGCGAAACAATGATCAAGTTATGTTGAAGACCTTCAATATAAGCAACCCTGTTAACGGTGAATTGTCCATTTGTGACTTTCCCATAGCCTTTCACTTGACACTTGTGATTATTTCTGAATTTAACTACTCCTGCATTTTCCAAGCTTCGATAATCTCGCAAGTTTTCTTTTCTTCCAGTCATGTGACGAGAGCAACCACTATCAATATACCATTTTGCATCATATTGCTCGTCACACATCACCTGCATTTATTGAAAAAATTTAGGAACCCAAGACTTATTGGGTCCTTCTTTAGTAGTTTTGAACAAATGCGTTGATTTTAAAAACCATGTTTTTACTTTGTCTGTGACACTATTTATTATATCAACATCATCATATCTAGATATTGAAATATAGTTGTTCAACAGTTTTGGATTTCCATTGACATTCATCTCATCCTTCACAACATTCGCAACTTTGATAACCGGTTTCCATTTTTGTACCGAAACTTGCGAATCATGAGACGATGAACTACCAGTAGAAGAGTTATTCACGAACTTTTCAAATGCAGTTTCTATCTGTTCTTTGAAAACTTCCCATTTTGATATTTTCGTCCTTTCCCTTCAAGCCAATGGTTGATCGTACATACATCAGATTTTCCTTTTGTATACAAAACTTTGGTCGGTTTTGAGACTGAAGGATTTGGAAAATTTGGTTGTTTTGGTGAAAATTTCATTTTTTTTACTTTTGACATTTAAAGTTGATGAATTATTCGTTAATTTTCCAACATTGTGAAACTTTTGATCATTCACAAATTTTTGCGAAGTCTCAAATTTTCGATTGTTGTCATATTTCAGAACAAATTTATCATTATTTTTCATTAGAATTTTGTCAGCATAATTTATTGGTTTGTGAAAACTTGTATCTTTTTGTTTATATCTTCTTTGAAATTTTGACGATTTTGATTTTGAAATCTGTGCTTTTTCAACTTTTGGTTTATCATTAGACACAACTTGCCAAAAGATTGCTTTTCTTCGTTTTCTTTTTGAAACATTATTTTCTGTTGAATAATTTCCAACCATCAATTTAAATTCATGAGACTTTAATTTCATTTCAATCTTTGGTTTTTCAACTCTTTCAAAAACTTTGTTTCTATTTCACCTATAACCACCCATTTTAGTGATGATTTTTGTCTTTGAAAAACATAAGAGTTTTGAGTTAAATTGTTTTCTACTTTATTTTGATTTGCGAAAAAACCTTCAGTAGTCGACCTTTTATTATCATTTTCAACCATTTTGTTGAATTCAGGTTTAATTTTCTCAACATTTCCAGTTGTGACAAAAACTTGATTTGGAAAAATGGTATTATCTGTGCATGTAAAATTTAGATAAACCACAGTGTTAGTTTCCAAATAACGTGCACCTTTGTCATTAAGAATTTTGTCAAATTATTTTGTATCACTAAACACTTGATCAACAACAACTCTTTGAGGTGTTTCATGTGAATCCTTCACATTTTCTTTGTTTTCATCAGTGTCATCGGTCTTCCAGCTTTCAACTTCCACATTATCAAAATTACAATGTTGCGAAGTAGAGGGTATATCATTTTCATCCTTTACTATCGAATCAACTATAATTTCTTTACCTTTGATCTTGGATGTGATATTAATGATTGACAATTGAGAACAATCAACCCCTTCTTCCTCTTCAATCTCACTGATTTCACTCACATTATCTGAATTGTCATTGACATCAGCATAATTGAATTGAGAATCAAGAGTGGAGGTTTCGGTTTTCTTTAAGATTTTCACTTGTTCATTCTTTGTCAAACTTTCATTTACAATACTAACCAACTCATCAACATTCAAGAATTCATCAATTTTGACAATACCATATGCGAATCTATTATCAGGTATTTTGTCAAATTGTGCAATTATGTTTTCGCAGTCATAAGAAACAACATCAACTTTTTCACGTTCATATTCAAGAAAAGGTAAAAGTTTCCTATGTTGTTCTTTGCTAATTTCAGATGAATGATGTAAAGCTGTTAATTTTGCATACAAACGCTTAGCAGAGTTACAGTATATATTTCTTTGTGCAAGTAACAATCTGACTTCTTTTTCAAGATTGTTCCTATCACAGTTCACATTTTGTATCAGTAATTCTAGTTTATCTACTCTACGTCGTTTATTTTCTAATTCTCCCCGTGTCTCAACTAGTTGCATATTTAGATTTTGAGCTTCAGTACTAGCAGACACAATAACAGAATCAAAATAAGCCACAATATCATCAAATGAAGTAATTTCAGCATCATAAGCAGATAAAGGAATATTAAAAGATTCAAGAATAGCACGTACCTTGGTGGTCATTGGAGATTTGTCTGTGGATTTGGACACGAAGCATCGACCTAAAACATCCTCTTCGCAATTTTCTTCAAAGCTTGCAAACATAGCTCCATGTGTTGGATGCCTCATTTCTTCATCATCAGATCCTGAAGACCAGATCTGATATGTTCCACTCTCTCCTTCATCAGACTCTCCTTTTCCCACTAATGACATTCCTTTTGTCTTCGCACGCAACTCTTCAATCTTTTCTGAATAGTAGGCTTCATCTTTAACTTTTCCCTTTTTCTCCTCTTTCTTTCGCAACATGCAATCAGCTGCAAAGTGATTTGCACCATTGCAGTAGTGACAATAGATTCCAGAATCACCTTTCAGTTTCTTCACATCCTTCGCATCTTTTTTCTTTTCATCATTCTTCTCCAACTTCTTCTTCTCCACACCTCCAGCTTTTGCGACACCACTCTTCGCATCATTTGCCTTTCCTTTTGGATTGAAAGGCTTTTTGAAAAATTTCTTAAATCTGTTGTTTGAGTAGAATGTCACAGCTTCATCATCAGAGTTCATTAACAAACCTTCATTGTCTGAACCATCTGTTTCATTAATTTCAACTTCTGAAATCTTTGAAACCAAAGCCAAAGGTCCTCCTAGACTTTTTTTTGATTCTTCAAACATTTCTGAAACTTCACTTTCGTGTGTTTTCAGCTTGTTGTAAATATCATTCAAGTTGGTTGTATCAAAACTTTGTTGATTCTTTATCATCATACTCACACTTCGCCATTCCTTGCGAAGGCCCATGATGAATGTTAAATTGAAATCCATGAGAGACCTCATTATTCCATACCTATTGTAGCGAAAAACAAGCTCATTCAAACGATCATAGTAGTTTTCGAGAGTTTCGGTATCCTTTTGTCTGAATTCCTTAAGTTCAACAAGACATTGCTTCACAGAGTTGATCTTCGTTTTTTCGCTACCTTGATACTTCTCTTTCAGAGTTATCCAGATTTCCTTGGCTGTTTTACAACTACGAATGTAATTGTAAACCACAGGAGGTAGAGCACCTCTTAGTTCCCTCATGCATCTCTTTTCATTCTTCTTCAAGCGATTTTGTTGTTCAGCAACATCAGTTGAAGTGGGAGATGATCCAACTGATTGAACATTTGCAGGAGCTTGAACTGTTCCATTGATATAATTCCAAAGTTCTTCATCAATTCCATTTAAGTAATCCTCCATTCTATTAGCCCACTGATCATAGTATTCAGGGATTAACATCGGAATTTTGGTTGAAGAACCAAGCAAGTGAGAGAAAGAAGTCATTGTATTCATGTTGAAGTTCGCCATTGATGAACACGAGAAATTTTTAGAAAGCTTGAAAAACTTGATGAATTTGAGAATTGATCAAATGAAATGATTACAAATTGCTAATCGATCACTCGATTAAACAATTCAAAGGCAGAATTGATTCAAATCTGAAGATCAAAAGTGATTTTCAAAACCAAAATGCGCGGAAAATTTTGAGTAAAGATACTACTCAAAAAGCAAATGATTCTAACACTAAAATCAGATCAATGCAGTTTGAATCCTGCTCTGATACCAATTGTAGAGAATTGTTATCGAGATTATGAAAGCAATTATCATTGAATGATTGAAAAGTAAGAACTCAATGAGTAAATATTAATCAGATCTTATATTGAAGAAGACTGATTACTATGCTTAAGCAGAAAGAATACTCGAGTTCAAAAAGGTCTTTCTACTTCTAACCTCAGTCCCTATTTATAGGCAACCTGAGTGTATAAAAAATATACTAAGTCTATTACAATATGCTTCGCACAAAATAAATACTTAGTAAAATAACTAATATGCGAAAACAAAGAAACAAACACTTCGACTTTTACAACACTTAGACTCTACAGGTTTGGTTTACGCGAGTAAACTTATTTGGATGGTAGGACGTTCACTCGTCCTCCTGGAACCGTGGCCCGAAGTTCATGGAAGGACTCGTACCTGGTCCATCTATCATTAACTTGCGCATATAGGTCGCATGTACTTAAGGTTGGCAAGACAGTTGGATGGGAGACTCTCCCCGAAGTCCACAACCAGACATGGAACAGGAAATAGAGTTGAAGCACCGATCCAATGTCCGTAGAATCTTAATTATACATTATCCTCACGTATACACGTAGTAGTGGTAGACTAACCATATCCGTCCCAAGCTTCTGTGCTTGAACCTTGTCTGCTGTATGCGTGACATTCCCGAAAGGTCTCCTGGAAATACTTGTGATAAGGTTTCGAGAAGTATAACACTCCTCGGGTGCGTGTTTTGGGGTTTCACAGCGAGAGATGACCTGGAGGTCCATGCTAGATGTGTTTATGGGAGACAAAGGTTTCGATATTCGGTGGGCTAGGTGAAGGGTCCTTTCGTAGCCGTCAAATCGGGAAGATGAGGACTATACCAATCGAAACTGAATGGTGACAACAGTATCTCTGTTAGGTAAAACATGTGTTAAGTTGTATTCATAAGAAGTGCTCATTAGAGTGATAGAGTATCTTGTGTATCTTTTCAGTGTCTTCCGTTTTGTTCGATGTTATTATTACCGCAGATGGTTCATACCGCAGTGTCTAACACTGGTAGTGGGTGTGTTTCGATAGCTAGTAATGATTCTTGATATCATGATCCCTGACAGGTCATTTTGTGATCGAGCGGTATATGAACGTCGAATGTAATTATGATTGAAAAGGTAACTGAATAAATTATTCTTCTTTAAGCTCACATCCCAACGAGGAAAGAAGTAAAAGGGGAAATCAGTAATTCTAAACCTGTAGAACCTTGGTTATATATCGCCCTTGTGTTTACATTCTTCAGCGATAGATTAACCGTACGGGTCTTTGGATTGAACTTGACGTACTGCCCGAGTGGTACTTCGAGGAGGTTTGTTGAGGTTTCTTCGGAAAAGGATAAGAAACCTAAGGCACTCTACGCATGAGTATTTCAGAGTTCTGGAATGACGGCTTCGCTAGAAAGATGACTTTGGAGGAAGAGATTTACGCACGAAACTGGTATTGTGAGGATCGGATGGACTCCAGTCGTATGATAAAAATCGGAGTCACTTGAAATAAAGGCACTAGATTTGATCATAAAGGCGTTACAGACAAAATACAACTGTGCAAGTTTTAACAGAGTTACAGTACTATAGATTTACTACAAGACTATTGCTGCGAACTAGGTATACTACAAAAGACAAGTATACGCAGCGCGAGGGTCCCTTTACTGATGGGGTCTCGCAAAAGATAAGACTCTAGTTGCACTAGTTTTAACCAGTTCATGAGTCTGTTACAATGAGTGCCTTAGATATTTTTAACGAGGTCCGGAGTTGTTTCCCCTGCGACAGTGATCCTTAGTATCTTCCCGTCTGCGCCAGAGTTCTTTATTATTAGACAGTCCTTTTTGAGGTGTCCTATCTCGCCACATTGGTGACATATATGGATCGTACTAGCATTGGTGGTGGAAGTCAGGTGTTTAGTCAGAGTTACGTGGACACGGGTGCCCTCCTCATTCGTCCACTTTGAAAATTTCATTTTATGCGGTTCGATTTTACCACCACCTTTGTGTGCAGGGTTGGTCCCGATGCCAGGGACTTGAGGAATGGGTCGTGTTGGTGCTGAAGGGGCAGGAGTTGCCAATCGTCGCTGTTGCATGGAAAGTCTTTGGGATCGTTGGCGCTCCTTTCGAGCTCGACGATTTCGTTTCCTCCTCTCGTTTTTACAACTTTGTACATCCGTGACTGTTGCCCTTTGTTGGCTTCCTGAATTGATACGTCGATCGAAATTTTCTATTCCTTCTCTAGTCATGATTGCGTTTCCAGCATTGAGGTTTACAAGGACAGCTGTCACGGCAGCTGTTACTGCGGCTTGGAATGTAGCAGCGTCGATATGAAGGATAGGGGCTTCATTCATCGGCTGACTATTTCTGGATGATGACATGATTCTAGATGTATTCCGGCCGTTCTCCTATAGAGTAGAAGTATGTTCTCGAAGGTTTGACCTCCATCCCTATGATGCAGTCCTATTACGGAGTAGTAGTGAGTTCGTAGAATGGTCTCATGACGTTTTTCGCTCAAATCGGGTTCCATTGGTTGGTGAATAACATGATCCAACCTTGGAAAGTGAATTGGGAATGATCCCGGAGCTAAATTACCCTAGTCCAACAACTTGACTAGAGTGAGTTTCTGGTAGACTCCTATGGTAGCATGATGGAAGTACCTGAACAAGGAGTGACACAGAATTTAGCCGACTGACAATGTCATTGATGTTTAAGATGTAACAAATTAGGTAAAATTGATCTTGTAGAGGGTCTTACATTACATCCGGAGTAGGAGAGTTTTGGCCGCCTAAAGGCCTAACCAAAAGTACCTACAATCCAAGATAGTTTCATAGAAATACCACATAGGACATAGATAGGAAAACGATTCCTTTTTAGCAGAGAAAGAAAGTAAGGCATCTACTACTGGTGGTGGTCATCCCTCTGGTGTACCCACAGTTCAGCTAGTTGTTGCTACATATCAAGCATGTGCCTTTTGTACACCCTCTGGCGTACTTGGAGTTCTATGAGTTTGGCTCATATTTCAGCCAGTGCTTGCAGCGGGGTTTCATGGTCTCTCTCGGATCTTTCACGATTGTGCTCTAGGCGATTGGTGCTGTTTGTATGCATTCTTGCATTTTCATCAACATCTGCGATACGATGGAGAGTTGTTCTGCCCTGAATCTCGTTTCAGGCAACTCTACGTACCAGAATTGGAAGAATTCTGTCTGCTGAGCTTCCTTCGCTTATGTTGTAGAAGGTTCGGTCTCCATTAAACAACATAGGTTGGTCTTGCTCTTCGCTCCAGGTTTCCAAGCACTCTACCCAAGGAGGCGTCGGGCCTTGAAAAGCCGAACGTGGGTTAGGATTCGAAGCAAGAGCCATTCGGGGTAGGTCCTCTATTTCAGGTTCGGAGTCAGAACCTTCAGCAAGTCTTTCAGCTTGGTGACCATTCACAAGGATTGGGTGATCATTCTCTGGCTCCTCTCTGAGCCATTCAGTATTGTCGTGGTTAGGGTAATACGGGTCGTCGTGGGGATGGAGATCTAGCCATGATATTCACGCGAGAAAAGGGAATACAAGAAATAACTAAGTAGACGTACTAATTAGGTAATTATAAGATAATTTTTTTATCAGGTACTTCAATACATTGTTTAGTGCATACTAGTTTTATGTATTTGGGACAGGATAAACCTTCGAATAAGCGACCCTAACTATATAATTAATTACTTATAGGGGTCTTTAGTTTTCACATAAGTTGGTTATAGTATTACAAAATACTCCTATAGTATTTTAATGTTTTATTTGTGCTTTTCAATGTTTGTTTGTAGATAGAATTGGTAAGTTTTTAGACTTGTTGCAATGCCACAACCATTCTCGAGCATATGCTAATCACTTCTGGGTTAGACATAGTTGATCAGGATATGTCCTTCCCAGACCTGACTATACATCCCCAAGCCTACTTGTGCCATTCAACAATCATTGCTTTTGTTTCGTTCTAGCATGATGCTTACCTTAGTATGTATGCATGCATGTATACTTTACATAAGAAACTATTTATTTCTAAAAGTATAGTTATTTGGAAAATGTTAAATCATAGACCTTAGTCCCAATGCATTTATAGTTTGTATATCTTATGTGGTTCGATATATTTACTTCACTATAAACAATGCTCTGATACCAATCTATCACACCACCAAACCAAGGATGGCAGAAACGTCCGAGGGTGGAGGAGTTCATGTATAGTATCACAACAATGAGTATAATAGTGATCAAAGTAAATACAACCATCATAAATATAATTGAAAAAGTTACACCAAAGTGTATGTTTACATGATTCAATTCAATTACATTATGATGACAAAATGAACTGTTTAACGATTTATCGTCCCATCCTCAAAACGCTGTTGATTTCCTATTTCACTGAATTCCTGAGAATACAAGTAGTTTTGAAAAACTGTCAACACAAAGGTTGGTGAGTTCATAAGTTTTTGAGATAAGGAGTTTGGAAACCGTTCTTTGTAATGTGTTGTGTGTTACCAAGAAAAATCCAATATTTTCCTCTTAAAAGCTATGTGGTCCTAAATCCCAGAACCAAGAGTAAACAAGTATTTACCATAATTAATGATATAATCGTGGTTTTAAATTGGCATAAAACCCATTTTGATTTGAGGGAAAATCCCATAATGAATGACGTGTAGTCTTAAATGCCAAGACCGAAAGTGTACAGTAATATCTGTACTTATTGAGATAGAAAGTGATTTTAAATAGACATAAAACCCCTTTTGATTCTAAAAATTCCCGTAAACTTTATGAGTTGTTAACTTCTTATGTGAGTCGCTATAACCATACTATGACTGAATGAACCCGCCACGACGTTTCTCAGGCGTCGCGAAACTGATATGACATTTGTCACCACAGACCTGTCGGTCTAGCTGTTGCATGCAGCTCAGGTGTTGGGTGTCTAACCCAATATAGACCTATACACAACTATCACGTTCTCCCTACAAGAGACTCTGGATATAGCTACCAGGAATTTGAATCCCGCACTCAGACGTACGGGAAGAGAATGTCTCACAATTTGAGTTAACAAGTTTATGTGTGGTGTGCGTGATTGTAGAACCTTTTTGTATGAATGTACCCTTTTTGTATGAGTGTGTTATGTGATGTATCATAAACTATACCTATTATAGTTTATCAAAACAAGGGTAAAACTGGTAATGTACATAAACTATACTTAACATAGTTTATTTAAATGTTTGTATGTAATGGACGTACTTTGATTATGACAAATTGTTATTTTTATGCTTTGTCTAGAAAAAATCCATTTGTTAACTGATGTATGTCTACATACCTAGACAATATTGTCATATATTGCAATAACATATAATCACATAAAGATATACACCTTGCTCAACATGTTACAAGGTGAAATGAAATTGATAGCATTTTTCTGTTGATAACCTTTTCTATCCCTGTCCTTATAAAATTTGTAAAAAAAAAAATCATCAAAGGTCCAAATCAGAATCCAAAAATTCTAAGAGTTTGGAAAATGAGTCTAGTTTCTCCACAATTTTTCTCATGATTTTTATTGACCTCTAACTTGTGTGAACAAGTCCATAATCACATACTGGTCCGGATTGATATTTGAAATGATATGCAATTTTGTAAAAATCACCATAAATTGTACAAAGATCGTATGGAGATATGCAAGTAGTCATTTTAAGGGTAAGAACTTGAACTATTTGCACCTAATATAGTTTTGAAAACGAAAATGTTTAAGTTGTCCAAAATAGTCCGTGAATGGAGTCCAACTTTTCTGATGAAAGCTGTTAGAAAAGTTTAGTTATGTTCTTGGTGTTTTAACTTGTATCCCCCCGCCCCCTAAAAACTTGAGAAAACATGAAAATGTAGGGGTATGAACTCACCTTGAGTGATTTCAGTAGATGAATGTTGGAGAAAGGAAGTGTTCAACTCAAGAACACTTGAGGATGCCTTGAACATTTTCGAGAATCTAACATCAAAGTGATGGAGTTTGTGTAAGCAATCAATAATTTGAGTAGAATGAAGTGCAATAATCACAAGGAGGATGAATTATACTTACCAAGAGTATAATAAATCTTGATTATCATCCTTGCATCTCGAATTTTAGAGAGAGAAAATGAGAGAAAATGAAGTTTGTTCTTGATGGAAGAATGAGAGAAAATGAGAGAAGTTAGGAGGGAGGATGGATGTTCCAGCCCTAAGGACATGGGGAGGGCTGCTAAATGAGTGGAAAGGACATGGAAGTGACCTAGGTAAGGTGGGGAGGTGTGGCTAGTCTTAGAGTGGGTGTGGGGGAGGTTGCTTGTGTCATAAGGTAAAGCAAAGTCAACACTCAACCTTTGTACTTCACCCACTCATTTCTTGGATAATATTTATATTAAACAAGTGGGAATTAATGATTTATGGGTTTTAATTGTTAAAATAAAGTTTTGGGTGAAAATCCCGTGTTAAAACAATTAAAAACGGACCTAAAACGCAAAACTACTCGAAAACTGGGTGAAAATGAGCCTCCTGCGAGACCTCTCGGTCCTAGGCCGATGTTTGGTCCTTTCTGCTGCTGGGCGGAAGGCGAAATGGAGCGAAAAGGGGGTAGGAGGCGAAGGCGAAGGTAGCTTCGGTCCCTTGTGCGAGGTTCGGGCCCGAGAGGACCCTTCGGGTTTGGTCCAAGGGGGTTCGGTTCATTTCGCTTCTGATGCCTTCGCTTCTGACAAGTTCGCTTCTGACAAGTTCGGTTCCTAAGAGGGGTTTCGGGTCCTTAAGTCTATTTTATCCGTTTTTACCGCGTTTTAAGCGGTTTTTGACTCGGTTAAGGGTCGGGATGGCCCGAAAGACTACAAAAATTTTAAGGAACTTTTGAGAGAGATTTGCGAGAGATTTGACATACTTGGAGAGATTTCTCATACAAAGGGAGATTTGGGAGAGATTTCACATTCTTGGAGAGATTTGAGAGAGATTTGACATACTTGGAGAGCTTTTTCATATGGAGAGAGATTTGACATACGTGGAGAGATTTGGGAGAGATTTCTCTTGCTTGGAGAAATTTCTCATATGGAGAGAGATTTGGGAGAGATTCTCGATAATGAGAGATAGAGTGAAAACGATTGAGAGAGGTTTCGTGTGTGACATTTGTGAGTGTCCGGCTTCGCAACGCAAGGTCCGTAAGCCCCACTAAGCCAAGTTTAAGGATCTTACACACTCCCAATGAGTATGTACACAAGGGTTAATTGAGTTGACTGGTTTGACTTGTTGACTTTAGTTGACTTTGACTTGACTGGAAATTGACGGTTGTCACAACCATAGACCCCACGACACGATGCAGCCGTTAGAGCGCGCATTTTATGTGCTTGAGGTAGTGCCACGGCACAGAGTGCCTGTTTCGATGGTGTCAGACAGAGATGCCCGCTTTACTTCCAGATTCTGGAAGCGGTTCCATGACGAAATGGGGACTCGTCTTCATTTTTGCACTGGTTTCCACCCCCAAACGGACGGGCAGAGCAAGAGGACAATTCAGACTCTCGAGGACATGCTTCGGGCATGTGTTCTAGACTTCGGTGGTAGTTGGGATACGTATCTTCCATTAGCGGAATTTTCATATAACAACAGTTACCATGCTAGCATTGATCGTCCTCCTTTCAAGATGCTCTATGGAAGGAAGTGTAGGACCCCAATTCGTTGGGGCGAGGTCAGTCAGCGAGTCATCGGGAGCATCGAGGTGGTGCTCAAGACCACAGAGTTGATCCAGCAGGTTCGTAGCAGATTGCAGACTGCGCAGAGTAGGCAGAAGAGTTACACCGATAGGAGGCATTCGGATTTGGAGTTTCAGGTGGGTGATATGGTCCTCCTGAACGTATCACCCTGGAAGGCTCTTATCAGGTTCCAGAAGAGGAGCATGTTGGGGCCCAGGTTCATTGGTCCTTTTACGGTTTTGGCTCGGATGGGTCGGGTTGCTTATCGGTTGGATCTTCCGGCAGAGATTAGCCAGATCCACATCACTTTCCATCTTTCTCAGTTGGAAAAGTGTTTGGTGGATGAGTCAGCAGTTGTACCCTTGGAGGATATTCAGGTTGATAGCAGCCTAAATTATATCGAGAAACCAGTGTCGATCTTAGATCGAAAAACGAAGACATTGAGGAACAAGGTGGTTCAATTGGTGAAGGTGTAGTGGCAGCACCAAAAGGGTTCAAAGTGGACGTGGGAGACCAAGGGAGAGATGAGGGAGCATTATCCAGAATTATTTTCAGATTCAGCAGCAGCAGACTTCGAGGACGAAGTCTAAGATAAGTGGGGGAGTGTTGAGAGAAAAACTTGGAGACACACTTGAACAAACGTTAGCACAAGTAAGTTGCAGAATAGTTAATCTCTAAGGATCTAAAAGCTTAACAATAATAAAGTTAGATAGTTAGATAGTTAGATAGTTAGTTGCGGAAAGTAAAGAAAGATAAATGACAAAAGTTATATCAAGAATACACTTAAACTGATTCATAACAAGGAATACAGTCACTCCTAGTTAGTAAGCGAGATCAAGTTTAGTGATTAAGTCCAGAAGACTTGCTCCGAAGAGAGGTAATGTTCCAGTAGTAGTTTGAGTGTAAAGAGTAATAAGATTGATAACAGAAGAAGATAAGAAAAATGATTGAATGAGAAATCTTGTGTATTGAGAAGTTAAGAGTTTTCACACTCACATATATCACCAGTACTTAATACATAAGAAAGAGTCTCTATTTATAGAGTTTAGAAAGGAAATACTCTATGAGCAGCCGTGTAAGGCATGCTGGACAATAGAGTAAATTACATAGTAAAAGAAATAACTAAGACTGCGGATAGGAAAGACTTGAAGACTCCGGATGCTGATATGGTTGTTGATGGAGAATGGTTGCGGTTGCAGTTGTAGAGATTGACTCCGGATGCTGATATGGTTGCTGATGGAGAATGGTTGCGGTAGATAAGTTTAAGAGGGTCACTTTTATGTTTCAACAATTTCCCCCTAAGTGACCTCTTTAACTTTGGTTCAGTTGTCAAGTTTGAGAAACTTGATCAAAATCCACCGAAATTTTTTAACATTTTCCAGCCATATGATTCTTCTGGAGATCTCAAACTTGACTTCAGCAGTAATGTGCTTTGATTTTTCTACTGCGGTCTTGCATATGTCAAGTTGCTTCTTGGGCAGGCGATGCATGGCATTCATCGGAATGAAATATTTGACATTATCCGTCTTCCGTTTGAATATGATGCCAAGTTCTGGGAAGCTGGTTGCGCCTAGAGATCTTTCTTCAAAAGCTTCTGTAAGCATTGACACTGGTTCAAGTGGTGGAAGGTCAAATTTCTTGATGATGGTGGGGTGGATGTCCGCATCAATCTTCGCAAAATCACAGATAGTGTCCTTAAGAAAGGACTTGGCTTTGTCGAGAGCTATCTGCATCTTAGGATGTTTCTCTGCCTTGTTCTGAAAAACTCTAGCAATGAGAAATATTTCTTCAGGGTTCATAAAGGGGAAGTCTGCCTGGGTGCGGATGTAATCACGCTCTCTTTTGGTCAGAGTGAATTGAGCGAAGTCTGCTTTCATAAACTTCCGCATCTTGTAGTTCTTCACTGCGGATGGTCTATCGTTAGACCAAATATTTTCAACTGAAGAGCCATGCTTTGCATAGAAGCGAGTCAGTCTTTCGAATTCCATTGGCAGACGCTTGTGATCAGGAAGACTGCGGTCGATGGTGGTTCAGCATATGTGAGGTGGGGAGTGTAGTCTTCATCAATTAGCCTGCGGAGAGGATTGACCCATCAGTTGATCAGTGATTCATCAATCATAGTGTCAAAACCACATTCTCTCCATATAATTTCGGCTAACTTGGCTGCTTTCCAGTCATGTTTCCTTTTAGCAGTAGCAGGAGAGTCTGTAGAGCTTTCTGAAGACATATGATCCTCAAGATTCTTTAGGTGAGGAGGAGTCTCCGGTCTGTTTAGGGTGTTTTTTGGTGATGAGTGGGGAGATGGAATATTTTGAGATGGTGGAGGAGAGGGCTGCGGAGTGGGAATTTTGTTTGTGGTGATTGGAGGGCTCTGACGGATGGATGTATTTGAGCGATCACCTTCTCTATCACTTCCCCCTCTTGAGGAATGCAACACTGGTGCTTCCTCAAGCCATTGTTTGAGTCCATCAACTTTAGCACAAACCTCAGCAAAGTGTGCTTTCATAGATTCTTCCAGTTGGGAGTTGTTTGGAATGGCAAAGTTGAAGAGCAGCTTGTGAATATCCTTTGTGAGCTGAAGTATCTCTAGGCCATGAAAGTTTGATATGAGGGATTTCTGCATGCAGGCGATTGTTGCATGAAGGACAGAAATCGTGGACTCATAGGCAGTATGAGTTTCCTTTATTACCCTTTGGGACTGGGTAGCTTGATCCGCAACGGCTGTTTGTAAGCCGTGTTTGATTGCGGTTACCTCAGTGATGAGGCGTTCCGCTGCGGCCATAAAATGTTGATGGTCAGCCCTGCGGTTGTTGTCGAGAGATCGAATCCCTATCTCGACTTTGAGAGAGATGCGCTCGGCGGGCATACGCTCTCTCGTTTCGAGTCGCTCGATGCGCTCAATTAGGGATTGTGGACCTGGGATATCTTTTGGTGGTGGTTGGGTAGGCTTAACCGAAGCCAAAATTTGATCAAATTTGGCTAGAAGGTTGAGGAATTCTTTACGAGTGACAGCATCTTTCTTCTTTTTCTTCTTCTTTTCTTTGGGCTTTGAAGTGGAGTGCTGAGAACCGCTGGATTCTTCTTCTTCCTCGAACATCATTAGGTCGTCCTCTGAGGGATTCGGTTTGTTGACCTCTTGGATGTCTTCATCGTCAAAACTGAAGGTTGGGGCCGAGCTGAGTTCAATAGCTGGCTCTGCGTCTCGAGATGGGTTGACTGTGGTATGTGGAATAGGAGTTGAAGTAGGAGGAACATTAGATGTACCGGCGGCTGCGGTTGAGGCTTGAGCTTTCAGCATAGTTTCAGCCATTTGGTCCATCCAAGTTTGAACCTTTTAGATTGTGGCAGCAGTGTGGGCGTTGCTGATGGCATTTGCCCAGTACCTGGCCACTGACAGAATTTCTTGTTCCTTCTGTGATTGTTGCTTGACCTGCTGCTCCTTGCGGGCTTGGAATGCCCTCTTGAAAGCAGCATACTTCTTGATTTCAGCATCAGTGGTTGGTTGATACCGACTCCAAGAGTCATTTGAGTCTTCATCGTCAATTCCTTGTTGTCGCACCAAGGTGTCCCTTGGGTCACGGATCCTTGCACATTAGTGCTCACCGTGCCTAAACCACCTGATACAAATGTATGCAGAGTAGGATTTCCTGGGCTTCCTTGGTCTCCTTGACCCGTGGTCAAGTTTGGCCTCATCCCAATTTTGGCATGGGCGAAAGAGATGCCATGCGGATGGAGTTGTGTTTGTAGTGTTTGGGATACTTGAAAGAGGATGGAGTCTAACTCCTCAGAAGAAAAGATGTGCAGCCGGGAAGCCCTGGAGACCTTAGGGAGATTACCAATTTTATCTTCTTGAGATACAACTGGAGGGCTGTCTCCACATTCACAAGAAGATGATGATGAAAAATTCTCACAAGATGAGGTTGAGTGGTATTCGATAGTGGCATTGAATGGATGTGCGGCCATCCCAAGGACTACCGGAGCCTGTTGAGAGGCTTCAGTATCAGTCCGGTCACGCATATGGCTAGTGGGTTCGGTTGTTTTTCTTTTCTTAAATATAGATATGGGTAGTATATCTTCCTCAGAGTCACTGCTCGATACAATGGTGGTTTTGGTTTTGCCTTTCTTGGAGGGTGTAGTTTGTTTTGGGGCTTTCTTTTTTAGGTGTTGTAGCTTTCTTTTTAGAAGCTACAAATTTTCTTCGTTGAGAAATGTTAGAAAGTGTAGTGGCAGAAGGGGCTGCGGTACCCTCAGGAAGAATAGTTGAAGAAGGAAGAGGTGGGGTAGAAGGGTATGGGATAATACCCTCCATGGCCTCAATGTGATCTGAGACATCAGCAGTCTCAAGAGCAAGTAGTGAAAGAATGTGTGTAGGGAGGCTGCGGATAGGTCCAAAAAGAGTTTGATCAGAGGAAGGAGTATACCTTTTGAGATCCTTATTGACAAAGAAATTGATGTCACTTCCCATGTCAAGTATAGCATCCGCATGCAGATCAGAAATACACAGAGACCAAAAGCGAGCAAAAGTGATCTCGGTTGGGTTTTCCTTTGGTTGTTCTTTGGGAATGTACTGGAGGAAATAATCCCAAAGAATTTGACCGTAGTTGACATCACGGCCGGTGAAGATGCTCCATACTAGTTCAAGGAGCTTTAGTCCCATGTTGTCAATGCCTCCGGTTCTGCCAGACAGACAGCTGATGACAAAGTGGCATACAAACTGCCAAACCGCAGGCAGTTGATTCTTCTTAAACTCACCAATCCCTCAGATTGATTTCTGGTAACCCATTTGGTAGAGTGATGTAGTGATATTAGATAAGGATGGTGTGAAGATTTTGATGGAGGGATGGATTAACAGGTTAATGGAGGTTAAGAATTTTTCATTGGTCAATATGACCAGGGAATCATTGATTAGGTTCAAATGCACTTCTTGGGAGTTTTCCAGTGGTCTGTATGCAGACAGAGCACATTTAAAGAGTGTAGAAACGGGAACAACATTAGTGAATGCGTCGAACGGACCAAATAAGATGTGGTTCTTGAGATGCTTGATCATCAGTTTGGTTGGAGCATTGTAAGATGGATGATCGTCAAACATAGCTCTGAAGTTGCTTGAAGCGATTGTTGGTGATGTGGAACCGGTTTGATTCATCGAGCTTGAAGCCTTGGATTGCTTCTTGGATGCACCAGATTTCGCCATTGAGAGTTGTGAGAGCTTTTGTGAGATTGAAGTTCTTGAGAGCTTTTGTGAATTCTGGGAGAATTGAGAGAGTAATCGATTAACAGAGAGCGTAAACGATTATAGAGAAGAAGGAGGGTTTATAAAGGGGGTAAAAGGATTTTAACCCTAGGTAAAAGATAAAAGGGGGTAAGAAGTTAAATGGGGTTTTGGGGGGAATCAATGATTCTGGGATTGAATCTCAAGCACACGAATATGAAACCGGTTTTGAAGAGATTTGAGAAATCTTAAAAGGGGTTTTGCATTTAATGGTGGAGTGGACGCATGGTAATACGTCAGGTAATCATGGGTTGATGAGAGAGAATGTTGCAACTGATTAGACGTGTTTGGAGAGGAAAGGACAAGTTGAGAAAGGATTGATTTGGGAATCGTTCTTTTTGTCATCATTCCTAAAATAGGTCTGATACGGGGTTTATTAAGAAAAGGTAAAGTGACAGTTTCTAAAGGGAATGTTTGTATTTTATTTAATGAAGGATCATTAAATAGCACACAAAGATTCAAGAGTTAATGAATCTGTTAGAATTTATTTAAGATGATTGCGGATGAATTCATTAATGCGGTTGAGAAACTCCATCGCGGATGAGCAAAAAAAATTTCAGAGAATCTGTGAGACAAACACTTGTACAAAAATTAGAAACAAAGGTACATTAAGACCCATGAGAAGTAGGTATGACATATGGTTGCGGTACCTAGATTGCGGTATCAAAACCATTTATCATATGTAATTCTTAGTTACAACCGCAATGGAGACCAATGATGGTCTGCGGTAGCTAACACTTCAAAAAGAACTGCGGGTCTGGATTCATCATTCCCAACATTTGTAAGAATGCATTGAGTTTTGTAGAGTCAAGAGGTTTCGTAAAAACATCAGCAATCTCTTCATGAGTAGGAACAAAGATGAGTTCAATATTACCTTTCAGGATATGATCTTTGATGAAATGGTACCATAACTCAATGTGTTTAGTCTTGGAGTGCTGAATTGGATTATGAGAGATAGCTATAGCACTTTCAGAGTCACAGTAAATTGGTATCCGCAGCATTCTATACCCGTAGTATAGTAATTGTGTTTTCATACAAAGAACTTGGGAACAGCAGATGGCTGCGGCCACATATTCTGCTTCTGCGGTAGATAGAGATACACACGTTTGTTTTCTTGAAGACCAGCTTACAAGTCTTCCTCCTAGAAATTCACATCCACCTTAAGTACTTTTTCTATCGAACTTACAACATGCATGATCTGCATCGGTGAAGGCTTGAAGACTGAAGTCGTTGCCTGTAGGATACCATAAACCCATAGATTTGCTTCCTTTAAGATACCGAAAATTTTGTTTGGCTGCGGTCATGTGTGATACTTTTGGATCAGCCTGGTATCTTGCACATACACCAGTTGCAAAGACAATGTCTGGTCTGCTTGCAGTGAGGTACATTAGCGAACCAATGATGCCTCTATAAGTCTTGTGATCCATAGATTCACCAGAGGGATCATCTGAGATCTTATATCCGAAGGCCATAGGGACTTTAGCAGAAGAGCAGTTATCCATTGAGTATTTCTTTAGAAGTTCTGTGGTGTATTTTTCTTGATGAATGAAACTTCCTTGCTGAATTTGTTTGACTTGAAGACCTAGAAAGAAGTTGATCTCTCTATTCATGCTCATTTTGAATTTGTTGGTCATGAGCTTTGCAAATTCATCTACCATATCTTGATCAGTAGACCCAAAAATGATATCATCCACATATATTTGTACCATCATAAGGTGGTCACCATTTGCTTTTTTGAATAATGTGGGATCAATCATTCCTCTTTTGTACCCGGATGAGACAAGAAAATCAGAGAGTGTCTCATACCAAGCCCTTACAGCTTGTTTTAAGCCATAGACTGCTTTTTCGAGCTTATAGCAGTGGTCTGGAAATTCATCATTTTCAAATCCTGGAGGTTGCTAAAGATAAACTTCTTCTTTTAGTTCACCATTGAGAAAAGCACTCTTAACGTCCATTTGGTGTACCTTGACATTTTTGTGGGCTGCGTATGCTAGAAAGATCCGGATTGCTTCCATTCGTGCTACAGGGGCATACATTTCATCATAGTCAATGCCTTCTAGTTGACTGTAGCCCTTGGCAACAAGTTCTGCCTTGTTTCGGATGACTGAGCCAGATTCGTCTAGCTTGTTCTTGAAAACCCATCTTGTACCAACAATAGTATGACCTTGTGGAAGAGGAACAAGTTGCCATACTTTGTTTCTTTCAAATTCTTCTAATTCTTCTTGCATTGCAGCTATCCAGTCTGGTTCAAGCAGAGCTTCTTTGATCGTTCGAGGTTCAACCGAAGACATAAATGCTGCATAATGGCAGTGGTCAGATAAATCCTTGGAAGACCTAGTCTGGATACCTGCAGATGGATTGCCAATAATTTGACCTGGTGGATGGTCTCTTGTCCATACATGAAGACGGGGAATTAGATGATCAGCAGCTGCGGTAGAAGGAATGTCTTGGATATCAGAGGAATTTGTGGTTGGGGAATGCAGTTCCCCCTGGATTTGAGAACATCCTGCTGAATCATCTTGATCTATTGAAGCAGAGTTTACTTGTGGAATTGGCAGAGGTTGAGGTTCCCCCTGGATTGCGGATGGGAGTTCCTCTGGAACCTAATAAGGTTCCCCCTGGAGTGCAGAAGAAAGAGTGATAATTCTAGGATCGGATCTAGTGTCAACATTCTCTAAGAGTTCGTCGTCTGAGTCCTCCGAATGTTCGTTTGATGGTGAGGCTTCACTTCGGGCAGGAATGTAAGCAGCATCAGGTACTGGAACCTCAACGGTTGCAACAATATCCGGAGTAGAGCTTTCCCCCTCAACCGGAGAGGTGGAAGTATTGAGCGATACTACTTCAGATAGAGACGATCCAGATACGTCAACATATTGTTGTTGAGCTGTGGATGACACTAGGACTTCGGATAGTTTCTCCATTTCAATGGGATCAAACAGATCATCATAGTTGATTTCAACTAGATTCAGAGGTCCAGAAGTGGCTGGAATGTCACTTTCCATGATTGCAGTTGTTTCGGTAGACGGGGGTGCACTGTGGATGTGGGAGTCATCAATTTCACATCAAAGCTTTCAATGATCAACATTGTTCTTCTGATGAGCACTCGATATGCAACCTTGTTAGTAGAATAACCAAGGAAGATACCTTCGTCAGACTTCGGTTCAAACTTGTTGAGTTGATCTCTATTGTTGATCACAAAGCATCTACATCCAAAGATATGAAAGAAACGAACATTGGGTTTGCGATTGTTGAGCCCTTCATATGGTGTTTTATTGAGACGCTTGCACACAATACTTCGGTTTTGAACAAAGCATGCGGTTGCCACTGCTTCGGCCCAAAAATTGAGAGGAAGTTGGGCGAAGTTAAGCATGGATCTGGCTACTTCAACAAGTGTGCGATTTCTTCTCTCTACTATACCATTTTGTTGCGGTGTATAGGGTGCTGAAAAATTGTGAGAGACGCCTTTGGAAACTAGGAAACTATTTAGAAGATGATTAGTGAATTTAGTTCCATTGTCACTACGGATGCGTCTGACTGGAAGCTTGATTTGAAATTCGATTTCTTTGATGAAGTTAATGAAGATTTACGGTGTCTCTGATTTGATTCTGAGAAAGAAGACCCATGTGAAGCGGGTATAGTCATCAACATTAACCAGTATATATTTTTTTGTGGTGAAGACTGGCTATGATTGAAGGACCGCAGAGATCAATGTGCAACAGCTCCAGTGGTTCAGATATAGAAGAATCCATTATCAGAGGATGACTCACTTTTGATTGCTTACCCCATTCGCACGCTGGACAAAGAGTATCATTGCTGAATTTGAGAATGGGGAGACAACGGACTAGTTCTCCTGTGACGAGGCTGTTGATGTAGCGAAAGTTGAGATGAGCTAGCTTGCGGTGCCATAGCCAGCAGACTTTAGATACAACTTTAGACAGAAAGCATAGCTGCGGTTTACCAATGATGAGAGAAACATCTAGAGGATACATCATGCCTTCAGAGTGAGATTTGATTAAGCAAGTGTTGCGATCACTCGTCATTATGTAACAGAACTGATTGTCAAATTCAACTCGATGTCCTGCTTTACATCGTTCGCCAACACTGATAAGATTGAGTTTAAGACCTTCTACATAAGCAACCTTCTGAATGGAAAAGTTCCCCGTAGTGAGAACACCGTAACCTCGGATGACACCGTTCGCATTGTTGCCAAACGTGACATTTCCACCATTGCATATAGGCCTGAAATCCCGAAGGCACTGTCAATTAACCATTCTTCTTCTTGTTCCTCCTTGCACAAAGCCTGAGAATTAAACGGTTAGTTTAGGTATCCAAACAAGTTTGGAGCCAGGGACGATTGATGTATTCTTAAATGATGCATGGTCCGAGGTTGCATGGACAAGTCTTTTGTCATCTTTCAGACCAAGTCCTAGTTGTTTGTTCAGATTTGGATTGTTACGAGTCTTTTGAAAAGTACGAGATTTCTGACTTTGATTAGACTTGACATGAGATAAAAACTTTTGACAGCTGCACCGACATTTGCAAAAAGAAGGTTTGTCATTGAATCTGACATTGTGCTTGGTCAGCGGTTTATGGGGTGAGTTGGATTTGAAATTGGTCCGAGGTGGGTAACTTTTGAAAGATTTGACGTTTGAGTTTTGAAAAGTTTGTTTTGAACGTGGTTTCGCACGTGTAGATCTTTGAGTTGCTCTAGGTGGATTTGATAGAATTCCTTTCCATTTGTTTTGATTTGATTTTAAAAGTGTTGGAGTGGGTAAAATCCCTTTCCACTTCGGGTCATTTGAAGAGTAGATCTGGAAAAAATACTTTCTAAACAGTTTGACACCTTTTTGGGTTGTGTCAGAAGTACCAGAAGTGGCTTGTGATAGAAGGATTTTCTGAACTCTTGGATTTTGAAATTTTATTATATTTTCAAAAATTTGTCCTACTTTTGTTTTGAGATATAATTTCTTCTTTGAAAGCTCTTTTTGCCAAAAATTTTGGTGAACCGCAGTCATTGTTATTCAACTGCGGTTTCCTGGAACCTTTTGAATTATTTTGAAAATGTGGGCAAGAATCATCAGAACTTGAAGATTCTAGAATTTGAAAGCATTGGCCTACCTCAAAACTTTCTATAGGCAATTCGTGAAAAATCGGTTGAATAGATGTAGTTCCTTGAACTGAAGAGTTGCAGTCATTGACTTTAAACTGTGGTGAAGATGATTTGACTATCGCAGAGTAGGTTTTAGATGAGACTGCGGTAGGACATTTCTGGGATAGTTGATTATAGTCTGAGGACAAAGATGGAAAATCCTCTGAGACTTCGGGGCTTTCAACAACAATTTCATCATCAACTTTGGATGAAGCTTGAGAATTTGAGTGATTTGTGCCATTGATGGGATTTTGATCACATGTGTGACTAGAATCCTCGGGCACAATTTCCTCAATGACACAATTATTGCTCAAATTGTGTAATCTACCAAAGTGAGTTTTGATATCTTCGGGAAAAGTCTTGTCATTGACAGGGAAATGAAATTCTCTATCAGGAGGGACATACACTCTGTCTTTGTTGAACCGGGGTGAGGAATCCATTGTGGTAGGATATCCATTTGACCAACCCCAATTATATGTATTGTCTACGGTTCCATTGTTTACCAAATTTTCAATAGCCTCACTTTCATTAAACAGTTTTTCAATTAAAAGATTCAAGCGTACAATTTCTCTCTGAGTTAAATCTTTTTGATTCAAGGCTATTTCTAATTGGGTTTCACTTAACATTCTAGCATCTTTCTCTAACTCTAGATCTCTTTCTAACATTTCCATCTTAAGTCTTTTGTTATCCAGTCTTCCTCTCACGTGGAACATCTCTTGGGACGCAATGTTCTTCTCATCTAAGGCTTTGTTATAGTCTGAAAGGATGGCAGCACAAGTGTCATTAAGATCATCTATGTAGGATTGACAATCATGCATGCTATAATTTAAAGTTTGGATCATGAGGTTTACATGTTCAACGATGCTTAGGGTCCCATCTTTCGCCATGTAGCAGTAGTTTCTGTTCAACATTGCTGACCCATCATCATCCGCAGTGGCCAGCATGCAGATTTTCCCTTTTCTTGTAACACTGCTGATGGTCTCTTCTTCATCTCCTGATGACCAAACTTGATGGTCTCATTTAACTTGAGCCACATATGCCCTTGCCTTTTCTTTTTCTTCTAACTCTTGAGCCATTATGAGATAGAATGCTCTATCCTTGACTACGCTGACCTTACAGTCTTTTGCGAAATGATTTTCTTTGTTGCATTTGTAACAAATTACAGCATCAGTCTTATCTTTTGATTGAGTACCGGAGTCATTGTTCTGAGGAGACTGCGGTACCTCCTTAGGTTGATTGTTCTGAGAGACTTTAGGATACCGAGAGTTGTTGTTCTGAGGACCGAAGTTACGGTTGAATGGTGGTTTGTCGAATTGTTGATTCTTGCGAAAAGAGGAAGGTGGTATGCAGTTAAACTGTTGGCTAACTAGAGTAATAGCCTTCTGAACATCTTCTTCATCATCATACTCAAAATCTGCTTTGTCTGACTGAGGTGGGGTGTCATACGATGAAGAGTAAGGTGACTGGGGTGGGGCTTGTGCTATGAGAGCAAGCCGTCCTCCGAAGTCAGCACAGTCTTTGAGTACGGTAGATTCTTGTGCATGAAGTTCTCCATAGAGTTTGTAAAGCGATAAAGAGTGAATCTTTTTGTCACCTTGGACTATCATTTTGGTCGTAGTCCAATGTCTTCCTAGACCATTAAGGAACTGGAGATTGGTTTCATGGTTGCTGCGGATGGTACCAGCATTTGATAACTTCGTGACTATTAGGTTGAATCTTTTGAAGGAGTCTTCCAAACTTTCACCAGTATGGGCTTTGAAGTTGTTGAAGTCGTTGAGTGCGGTTGTGAGCTTCTTATCTTGTGCTTGTACTGAGCCTTCGTACAGGTTTTTGAGTACATCCCAGATCTCTTTTGCTGACTTGCAGTTTATGATAATATCCAAATTGTCAGGAGCAACACCACACGAAATTTCATAAAAAGCAACAACATCATTTTCCATCTTATCGAGATCATCTTTGGTAGGACGACTCATAGTTGGTTGATGTCCTCCTAGTCTGGTTGCAGCGCCGTCGGTTTGGATTGGTGTGAGAACTGGAACATGTGGTCCTTCTTCCACGGATCTCCATACATCTCTACCCAATCTTCTTAAGTACCTCTCCATTCTTTGTGACCAATGATGTATTCATTTGCTACTAGTATTGGGGCTCGATTAGAACCACCAACACTATTGGAGACATTTAGAGATAACGATTGTGCCATTTTTTGTTTTTTGTTTTTTTTTAGAAATGAGCTTTAGTGGTATAGAAGGCTTAATGAGAAAATCGGAGTTCCGATATCCAAAAAGCAACCACTTTGGCTTTGATATCAATTGTTGAGAGGAAAACTTGGAGACACACTTGAACAAACGTTAGCACAAGTAAGTTGCGGAATAGTTAATCTCTAAGGATCTAAAAGCTCAACAATAATAAAGTTAGATAGTTAGATAGTTAGATAGTTAGTTGCGGAAAGTAAAGAAAGATAAATGACAAAAGTTATATCAAGAATACACTTAAACTGATTCATAACAAGGAATGTAGTCACTCTTAGTTAGTAAGCGAGATCAAGTTTAGTGATTAAGTCTAGAAGACTTGCTCCGAAGAGAGGTAATGTTCCAGTAGCAGTTTGAGTGTGAAGAGTAATAAGATTGATAACAGAAGAAGATAAGAAAGATGATTGAATGAGAAATCTTGTGTATTGAGAAGTTAAGAGTTTTCACACTCACATATATCACCAGTACTTAATACATAAGAAAGAGTCTCTATTTATAGAGTTTAGAAAGGAAATACTCTATGAGTAGTCGTGTAAGGCATGCTGGACAATAGAGTGAATTACATAATAAAAGAAATAACTAAGATTGCGGATAGGAAAGACTTGAAGACTCCGGATGTTGATATGGTTGCTGATGGAGAATGGTTGCGGTTGCAGTTGTAGAGATTGACTCCGGATGCTGATATGGTTGCTGATGGAGAATGGTTGCGGTAGATAAGTTTAAGAGGGTCACTTTTATGTTTCAACAGGGAGAGATGTAACACCCCATTTCAATTTTAAGGGGGTACTCGATGAGTTTGTATCTCGACTCGTCGAGTTGAGATGGGATAATCACGCATTTGGGGTTGGCTACTCGAGGAGTCCATACACAGGGAATCGGCGAGTTCGCCTGTCTGAATGAAGCCCTAATTTCAAGGGTTTGCACCCTATTTAAATGTCCTTATAGTCTCCCACCTCAGCCTCCAGCACCTTTAAAGCATTTCCCATGTAAACCCTAGCCCCATTGTTGAGTTTGAGTGTGATTGTGTTTGCTTGGAATCTTTGGAATAGAAGGAAGGAGAGAAGGACCATAGAAGAGAAAGGTGATCCAGGAGTTAGCTTCCATCTATTTCTCATTCAGGTAATGAAGCTATAACCTTGTGTATTCCTCCATTTAAAACCCCTTTTATGTTTTTCATGTCTTCTTTGGAACCTTTTATGACTCAAAACTTGAGATATGGACTCTCTTTTGGAATGGAAACCTTAGATCTGGACGTTATTGAACCCCAGGAACTCATTGGAATCACCTTTATGCGATTTTGGCCTTGTTCCAACCCTAAGTGCTTAGTATTTGTTGATTTTGGGTATTTTAGCCTCATAAACTTGTGCATGCATGTAAAGTTGGAAACTTTACATGCAAAACCAGTCCTAGAAGCTTAGATCTATGTTTTGGAAGCACTGGAACCGATTAGAATTGATTGTGTAGTAATAGCATGCTTGGAACTCGGTGAGTTGTTCTTCAGACTCGACGAGTTGTTCTTCAACTCGGCGAGTCACAGTCTGGACGTGTTCATCTGTTCAAGGAGAATTCGACGACTTGTTCATACAAATCGGTGAGTCGGATGAAGTTAAACTTGAAGTTTGCATCGAAGAAGAACTCGTTGAGTCTTTGCCAAACTCGACGAGTAGAAGAGGCTAGAGGACTAGAATGGATGATAGGGACTCAGCGAGTTGACGGCCCACCTCGGCGAGTCCGGTCAACTGGAAGTTGACTTTGACCAGGGAGTTGACTTTGACTAGGGGTAAAATAGTCATTTGACACCGAGAGCATTTACCAGTAACTGATCTAGTGTTTTTGGAAATTGTAGTCGAATAGTTCCAGAGCAACAGTCAGCCACTTTTAGAGTTAGCATCTCAGCAGCCAGCACTATGAGGTGAGTTTCCCTTCTAGTAGGAAAGGGTCTACGGTCACAATGTCGGCCCGCTTAGTTAACAGTAGTTTGGGACTTTGGTCTGACGCAGTAGTTCGGTGTGCTTGATTCTTTGTGATTCAAGCATGTCATTGTGTTATGTGTTCTGGACTTCGGTCTGATGCAGTATGCAGTATATGTGTTTACGCTAGTTGATATGTTTATGATATGCTATGTTATGCTCAGTCAGTTTCCGGACTTCAGTCCGGTGCAGGAGGCAAGGACCCAGTCAATTCCGGATTTCGGTCCGATGCAGTTAGTTCCGGAAATTGGTCTGATGCAGGGGACAAGGTCCCAGGTCTGATGTAGTTTTCGGACCTCGGTCTGATGCAGAGGGCAAGGCCCTGGTTAGTTCCGGACTTCAGTCTGATGCAGTTTCCGGACTTCTGTCCGATGCAGTGGGTGAGGCCCAATATGTGTTTATATGTTATTTTATTGTATGTGGTAGTCTAGGGGAGTTCACTAAGCTTTGTGCTTAGAGTTTCAGTTTTGGTGTCAGGTAATTCTGCAAGCAAAGGGAAGAGCTTGGGTTGATGGCATCTCACACACCACAACTTCAGTTTATCCTGGGAGTTTATTTTGGACGTTACTATGATTAATACATATTTGTTTGACACAGTACTATGACATTTGAGTTGCTCATTCCGTGGTTTTATTATATATGATGTGATTTTAGTATTATTAAAACAAAAATTTATGGGTCGTATTTTAGGTCATTTCACTCACACATCGAATCGGGACCATTAGCTATAGTTTGGGACTTCATACTTGGGATAAACTGTTGGAGCTTAAAAGGGTAAGTGATCATGGGCAGGCAGTTTTCTTGAGGAATTATGCATGCAACACTAACAACTATAGGATATACTATAGTGATGGATGCTATAGCCCTGTGGTCCATGCCCCCGAGAGGATCACACTTGATCTTGTTTGAACGGTTTGGATGAAGCACTAGTGCTTATCCCCGAGTAGAATCTATATCCAGTTTCCTTGCATCACCATATCTTTTTTGCGATTTCCTTAGGATTTCAGAGAGTCTTTTAGTCCACATTTGGACATTTTCATTATATTTAGAAAATCACAAGTTTGAAAAGGAGCTTACATCTCTATGCTCCACTCATGGTCATTTTCAGACTTAGTCCATTCGGATTATGATTATTAGATTTCGGTTCCACTTACTTACTTTTGGGAACCAAATTATGAGTAAATTTTTGATATGTGAATACATTACCTTCAAGTATCCTCCTCTAGTAAAAAACAAAAAAGAGGCTCAAATAAGAAAATTCCAAGCGACGTTTATCCTAGAAGGGTGACCAGTTCAATTATTGAAAATTTTTTGTATATCTTTGTCACCTGGCGTTTGATACTCATTTATTTAGGTGTTTTTTATTGTATAATGATCGATTTGTTTTCCCAAATTGGTGATGTTAAGGAGTAGGTCGAGTCAGATACTACGGGAGGTTTGGGCCAACACTAAGTGAACTGATGCCTATAGCGGTGCTCGAGCGATGAAACCCAAAGACTATTCGACATGGAGGTATGGAAGGAGTGTGGGACCTTTGGAGGCTTGCATTTTTCTTGTGGACTTGAAGTGGTGTTTATTGGGCATGTTGTCAACATGATCAAGAGAGCAATTCGTTCTTAATTTTTGGATAATGAAGATGATAAGGTGAACCGAATTTGAGTGCTACTGAAGATCAGGGAACCAATGGACCAGCTTGGAAGAGTTTCCATGGCATATTTGGGCTATCAAGAACCTTGCAATTGGGCTGGATCAAGATTTGAAGCATTGGAGAAAGAGGCCCATTTATTGATGGACTAAATTGTCCCATTAACCACTTACATGCGGTCCACGTGTACTCGCCATCCGTCTGCGTGCAGCATGCAGTGATGAAACATGGTTTTGTGTTTTTTCCTCTAGATTGTGATGGTTGATGGTTCACTTTTTTTTAGGGGGGGGGGGGGCTTTAGATCCGATTTTTTTTCACTTTTCTCTGGAGTTTAGAGCTTGAAGAACACCAACAACATTGTGAAGAGCATCATCTTTTCACTCTTAAATATTACTACATGTTTGGTATAATCTAATTTTATTTTAGTTTCTTGATTTTAGCCATGCTAGGCTAAGCTTTTATTGGTTGACTTGGATGTAATTTCTTGAATGATTTGGTTATTTTAAATAACTCCATGAACTTGTGTTAAATATCTATGATTATATTTTCTATGAAAACTTCATTCATGTTTACATATCTCTCTTCATCAATATTGATATGTGAATGTTATTTTTGTTGGTTAAGTTCTTGGGTAAGTAATGGGTCTTCAATTTAACAAGCAACAATTAGTTTAAAAGTTTTTTTTTCATTTCATTTAGACTAAGAAAATATTTTCTCCATTGTGGTAATTAAAGCAATAGATTACTCTTTTGATTTAGTGACTCTTAAAACCTAATGCTAATTCATTTTCACAAAATTACATGCTTCATTAGTTTTGTGACTTTGATTTTGGAAATGTGTTATGAGCTTCTCTAGTCATTTTAATACAAAAGAACAGTTGAGGCAAGTTATGCTTATATATTGCTATTGGAAAGTGATATTATAAACAAAACGTTCATGTAATGAAAGTCCAAAGTTAACCATCTTTATCTTATTGATTTTACATCAAATTTTGCTTTTTTTGAATTGTCTTTTTAAATCTTAGTGTAATTACAGTTGTCATTTAAACATCTCAAGAGATCAAAATCCTCCATTTTTATTTAATTTTAGTTTTACAAATGTTTCTACAACAAGATTTTAACAGAAGTAACAAATTGAACCAATCTCCATGGATTCAACCCATTTACCACTATACACTATTTTAGTGTAAAAGATTTAGGATTATTAATTTTGTTGGCCTCGACAACCACCATATTTTGGCTTCAACAACCACCATATTTTGTTGGCCTCGACAATCACCATATTTTAGTGTAAAAGATTTAGGGTTATTTTAGTTTTACAAGTATGAAGCTCAAGAAAAACTACCATCTAAAGAGAGGCCATGCCATAGCGCATGTGCCATTCCTTTCAAAGATGATAAAAGTTTTGATGGCCCAAGAGTGTTATATGAAGAAGAGAACTAAGGAGTAGAAGTGGAAGAGGCTGACAATAAGGAAGAAGAAATTGAGAAAGCTGACAATGAAACTATAAAGGAAGCGATAGGGTTAACGAAAGAGAGTTTAAGCCACCCACTACCATTGAGAAACTCAATCCAGTGGTAGAACAACCACAAGAGCTAGAAACGATAAATATGTTGGACCCTTCAAAGGATACGTATCCTGAGAAAGAAGATGCCCAACCGATCACATATTCGAATACCATATCGAAGAGGGAAGATTTGGTCATCATATTGAACAAGTACAAGAAGAAAGCATGCAGTTGGGTTATTGCTATCAAGAAAATTCTAAGTCCGATATGGTTCTCCCGTAAAAAGAAAGTCAAATACAAGAAAAGAGTTCTAATGGAGGTGTGGAAATTAAAAAATGTCTACACGGGGCAAGTTTTCAAGGTTAATGGATATCAATTGTAGACGTTCTATGAAGGTTTTGATTCAAATGTCCAATATGTCATCCATTTGGAAGCCCCAAAGTGTTGAAGTGAAGTTTGGAGGCATCTCGCCGAAGACATTAAAGAAGGGCATTTTTTGAAAGCATTGTGCTTTCGTTTTGTTTCACGTTCCAAATAAATGTATTTGTTAAAACCCTTTTTTCCATTTTCAAAATTTTTCCTTTTTTTAATCCAAGATCTCCCTCATTTTGATGTCGAATTTTGCCGAATTTTGATGTCACGGGGCTCATTTTGGTCAAACATGAAGTTTCTGAATTTTCTCCCAAAAGAGCCTACAAATGATTCGCGTCTGATTCCCTCGTCCGCATGATCCTACTCGCATGAAAATAATGATTCAGCAACTTCTCAGCGTGATTGACACGGTCTGCGTGTGCGCTAGAATTGGTCTGTGTGTCCTGCAAATGATCCACGTGTACTCCAGAAACTGTCTACATGGATTCATTGACCAGCTTTGACTTCCATTAACTTATTTACCAAATAACTTAAGTAACATGCAACCTTTCTTCTTCATTAGCACACTGGTTGTTTCCCTCTCTGTATGCATTCTTTCTCCCTCAAGAAACCATTAACCCAAGCCCTCCTCCCATCATCCTTATCCCTCTCAACCTTACCCTTACCCACCATATCCCTATTCCAATCCTCCTACCGTCCCCCTGATTTAGATACATTCTCCCGTCCCCAAGCATTGACGACAATGCTGATTTCTAAGCTTCGGGTAGGGTATTTCCTTTTCTTTTTGCTTTCTCATGCATTTTAGTTATGTTCCATAACATTTTAGCCTTAATTTGCATTCATTTTTAATTTATAAAATTCCTAAAATATTTTATTTTCTTCTTTTTTACATTTTTATTTTTGCATAACATTTAGCTTAGGGCATTAGCATTCGTACATTTTTGTTGTCTGTTTATTCTCACCCCGCCCTGGATACCATAGTTATTGTATCATTATTGTTCTAGGATCTTATTGTTATCTCACACATCAAATTGGGACCATTAGCTATAGTTTGGGACTTGATACTTGGGATAAACTCTTGGAGCTTAAAGGGGTAAGTGATCATGAGCATGCTATTTTCATGAAGAATTATGCATACAATACTAACAACTGTAGGATATACTATAGTGATGGATGCTTTATCCCTGCGGTCTATGTCATCGAGAGGATCACACTTGATCATGTTTGAACCGTTAGGATGAAGCACTGGTGCTTGTCCCCGAGTAGAATCTATATCTGGTTTCCTTGCACCACCAAATCTTTTTTTTTTGTTATTTCCTTATGATTTTAGAGAGTCTTTTATTCAACATTTGGACATTTTCATTATATTTAGAGAATCACAAGTTTTAAAACGAGCTTAAATCTCTATGCTCCATTCATGGTCATTTTCACACTTAGACCATTCGGATTATGATTATTACATTTCAGTTCCACTTACATAATTTTGGGAACCAAATTTCGAGTAAAAAAAATTTATTGATAAACATTTTGTTATGTTAGTACATTACCTTCAACTATCCTCCTCCAGTAAAAAGAAAAGAAAGATGATCAAACAAGAAAATTCCAAGTGACATTTATCCAAGATGGGTCACTGGTTTAATTATCGAACAAATTTATTTTTATATATATTCTTCACCCGGCGTTTGATACTCATTTATTTAGGTATTTTTTATTGTATATAGATTCAGTTGTTTTTGCAAATTGGTGATGTTAAGGAGTATGTCGAGTCAGATAATAAGGGAGGTTTGGGCCAACACTAAGTGATTTGATTCCTACAGTGGTGCTCAAGTGATGAAACCCAATCTCACATGAGAGTAGCCGGCAGACGTGAGATCATGCAAATTTTGTTATTAGAATGTACACTTAAATAAGAGCTTCACACGAGCCTGTCTGTCTACTGTCTCCTTACTACAGATGTTCTTCATTGTATGCATATTCCATTGGGGATGCAACTAACCGTCCCTCCTTACTCACCTAGAAGAGTTTTCCTAGCTATGGTTTATAGTTCCATTGTCATCAGATGAAAATTTAATGGGATAACAGCGAGATCAATTCTGACCATGTTGACTAACGGTGATCGGGCTCTATGGTTGTATCCGTTCATTTTAGTTTTTAGGATAGTTCATCCCAAGCTCATTTTAGTCTTTTCTTACTTGAGGTCAAGTAAGGTTTAAGCTTAGGGTGATTTCATAGCTTCATTTTATTACTTCTTCTCCTAGTTTATTTTTAGTTTATTCCATCTAATTTTAGTTTATATATATATATATATATATATATACATATACATATGTATATATATATGCATATTTTCCTTTTTTGTTATTTTTAACCTTTATCGAGTACTTACTAGTCTTTTGAGCTTAATTGCAGGAATTACCAAAGACTATTCGACATTGGATGTTTGGAAGGAGTGTGGGACCTTTGGAGGCTTGCAGTTTGCTTGTGGACTTGATATGGTGCGATTGGGCTTATTGTCAACATGATCAAGAAAGCAAATTGGTCTTAATTTTTGGATAAAGAAGATGATGAGGTGAAGAGAATTTGAGTGCTATGGAAGATCAGGGAACCAAAGGACCATCTTGGAAAAGTTTATAGGGAATATATGGGCTATCAAGAACCTTGTAATTGGGATGGATCAAGATTTTAAGCATTGGAGAAAGAGGCACATTTATTGATGGTGTAAATTGCCCCATTAATCATTTACATGCGGTCCGCGTGTACTCGCCAGCCGTCTACGTGCAACATGCAGTGAAGAAACCAGGTTTTGTGCTTTTGCCTCTATATTGGATGGTTGGTGGTTCACTTTTGGGGGGAAATTTAGATCCGATTTTTTTTCACTTTTCTCTGGAGTTTAGAGCTTGAAGAATACCATGAACATTGTGAAGATCATAATCTTTTCACTCTTAAATCTTGCTACATGTTTGGTACACTCTATTTTTATTTTAGTTTCTTGAGTTTAGCCAGGCTAGGCTAAACTTCTATTGGTTGAATTGGATGTAATTTATTGAATGGTTAGGTTATTTTGAATAGCTCCAGGAACTTGTGTTAAATATCTATGATTATATTTTCTATGAAAACTTCCTTCATCTTTATATATCTCTAGTCATGAATATTGATATGTGAATGTTATTTTTGTTGGTTAAGTTCTTGACTACGTAATGGGTATTCAATTTAACAAGAAACAATTAGTTTAAATGTTTGTTTTCATTTATTTTAGACTAAGAAAATATTTTCTCCATAGTCGTATTGAAAGCAATAGATTATCCTTTGGATTTGGTGACTCTTAAAACCTAATGCTAATTTATTTTCACAAAATTACAGGATTCGTTAGGTTTATGACTTCGATTTAGGAAATGTGCTATGAGCTTCTCTAGTCATTTTAATACAAAAGAAGAGTTGAGTCAAGTTATGCTTATATATTGCTATAGCCAAGTTAAATAATAAACACAGGTATTGCTCCTTGGTATTCTCATGATTATTTAACCAAATGTTCAAGTAATGAAAGTCCAAAGTAAACCATCTTCATCTTATTGATTTTACATCAAACATTTCTTTTTTTTAATTGTGTTCTCAAATCTTAGTGTAATTCTAGTTTTCTTTTAAACATCTCAAAAGATCAAAATCTCCCATTTCTATTTTATTTTAGTTTACAAGTGTTTGTATAACAAGATTTTCATAGAAGTAACGAATTGAACCAATCTCCATGGATTTGATCCCTTTACCACTATAGATTATTTTAGTGTAAAAGATTTAGGGTTGTTAATTTTGTTGGTCTCGACAACCACCAGAAAGAGCGATTTTTATGGCTGCAATACAAGAAAAGGAAATAAACACACAAAATAGGGCACAAGTTTTTGGGCTTCATTTTTTTGTGATAGCATTACTTTAATTAAGCTAGGATAAATTCCATTGGGCCAAGGATTATTCAAGATAACTATAATTTCTAGATTTCCATATAAGTGTCATCTGATAAAGAAACAAATGGGAACTTTTTTTTATAATTTAATTATAAAATGTGTGGTTTTATTTCTAACTACAATGTTGTTGAGATGATTTGTAGATAAAATGATTTTCTTATGGTCAAAAAGTTAACAAATACAATATTTTCTTTGTTTAAATTATCATCATACTTTAATTTTTTTTATTAACTATTTTCATTTTCTCTTATTCCATCCTTCTACTTTGAATCAATCTGGCATACTTTTGTCATATTAAACTTCCAAAAGTGCATTACAATAATTAAATTTATAATGAAAATAATTTGGTCCAACTCTCAAAAAATAAAAGTACATTGATATTTCTTTTATCCAAACTACAATATTAAATACAGTTCATTGCTATTTCAACAAATCGTAGAAGAAAAAAAAAAGATATTTCATTTCAATTTAGTTGAAATTACAAATGAAAATGAATAATGATAGTAACTTGTTATTTGTTGCTAATAAATGAAAGTAATTTGCATTAAACTAAATAATAATGATTTTTTTTGAAATTATAATTCAAAAGAATACTTTAAAACTTGATGCTAACACTGGAGACAAAAGAAGGGTGGGTAGTGGTGGCAGATAAACACAACGGGGTTTTCATTAGGGCAATAATATGAGGAATATTAGAAGTAATTAAATTATCAATTACTTCAATTCCAAGAACGGGGTGATAAGCGGGTGCCTAGTGTCTTGGAAAATAATTTTATTATATTAGTTTTTTTTTATAATTTTCATAAACTAAAAACAATAATGTAACACCCCAAAATACCGAGTGAAAATTTAATTTTAAATAAGTCAAAACCATTCATTCATACTCTCAATATTCACTTATAAAAAAAGTATTCTCAAAACATCAAAGTAAAATTATAAATAGTCAATGCATAAAATCTTCAGGTGATGCAGTGCGATCAAGTCGGTTCCTTCATTTTTAAACCAATAGTACCTAAAAACATTTTAAACATAAACTATAAACACAAAGCTTTGTGAGTTCTAAAAAATACCCCATACCAAACATACATAACAGTCAAAACATAATTGGGTCTATTTCACCACCTTTTATCTCTTTTAGCCGGTATTGGGTCTATTTCACCCCTACAGCTAAGCATACAATCATATCAGCAATATTTACAAAGGCAACAAGAAAATACAAGCATAACAGCAAGTGTCACAAAGACAACTATCATCCTACAAACACAATCTAGTAGGTCGACATTAGTGCCTTCGACCAACGAGTATAGTGAAGAGACTCACCTGAACTATTTAACAGAATCCCAATGGTCAAAGTCAACAAAATTGCCAATCAGCAACCCTCCATGTCGTGCCCTTCAATTTCCATGTCATAGGCAAAGAATGCCAAAACATTCTTTAATCACCTAGTCGCCATGTTTTGGCAGCCTAAGGTCATGTCATGGTGACTAATCTAAACAGCTCAAACAAGCTTCGTCTATTTTCTTTTGAATTCAAGAGCTCGAAAGCTCAAATCTGATTTGTTCCAAGGTCTTAATGAATAAAGTTTTCAACTTTATTGACTAGGAAGGTCCAAACCACCAAGATTAAGATTTGAAGTCTCAAGGGACCCAAAAGTGCATCTTTCTCAACTTAATACATTAAGTCCAAGTCTCCACCCTTCGGATCAGAATCAGATGGATATATTTTTGAAATTTATCCATAATACTATCTCAAGCTTTCAAGATCTAAACTTTATTACACCAAAATGATCTAAATGACCAAAATAACTTGCATGGTTAAAATGGAATGAGAAATATGAAAACTTTTCTAGTCCATAAGGTCCAAGAAAACATTATAAACTGAACAAAAGGTGTTGGAGTCCTGATCTACAACATACAATGTTCTTGGGACATTCGATCCAAAACTGATTAAAATGCACCAAAAGCCAAACACAATTAGATCCAAAGATGAAGTTCAATAAATCTTGGAACTTTATAACTTACAGGGGAGGGTCAAATATTGAATACAAAGGCTAGGGTTTTTCCCAAGAGGTTCTAGATATGATGGAGGCTAAGAAAATACCCTAAAATATGAATCCATACCTTTAAATACTTTGAAAACCCTAAAAAATTTGTGGGCTTTGGGCTGTATAGTTCTTATGTTGTGATAATGTATTATCACCTTGTGAGGACTCTCATGTCATGAAAATTACTTATCACTTCGTGAGAACCGGTTTTCGCCCAATTTCACTCCAACTTCAAACAGTCATAACATCTTTGTTTCAACTCTGTTTTCGATGTTCTTTATATGCACGAAAAGTTATTAACGAGCCCCACACCCCTACCTAATTACTTTTGACTTAAACTGCATCGAACTAATGTCCTTAATTCATAAAAGAAGTATGAAACATCACTTTTCATATTTTACCCTTTAACTCCAAGACACAAACCTTGGCTTTAATTGCATATCCAACATTAACATCATCCAAAAAGGTCTTACCCCCATTCCCTTGAACCCCCAAGGCCTTTATTTGATCCATTTATTTTCCAAAATCCCGGAATAAGAAAGTTCTCAAAATAGGATGTTAAGACTTTCCCCCACTTAAACTGGATCCCGTCCTCAAAATCCATCATGGTTAGGATCTTTGAAAAAATGCCAACACATACCATAAGCTTCCTCTAATCACTTCGAAATCGGTACATCTTAAAATTAAAACTAGAGAGACCACTTGGAAACCCATAGATGCCAACAAACAACCCAAAAACTTGAAAATACTCAAGTACAACAACTATCTTTCTCTCCTTAACTGAAGACCGAACTTCTAGTGAGAACCATTCAAACTAGGAACTCTCAAAACCACAACAAGAAACCAGTTTCATCAATATACTTCCTAGAACTAGGAATCCTATCAGTCTAAACTTTAGAAACCATACTCTAAGTATGATGATCATCCATTTGTTGTATCTACCCTTAGATCCCTGACTAGGAATACCACTAAATCATGTAGAAAGAAAGACCCAAAACATGCTGATCATGAATTTAAACCAATCCAAAACCAAAATTTGTGCCCAAAAACCTTACATATACACTTGACTTCCTGACAAGTCATCTCCAACCCACTGCTCTCATGGGCATAATGTTGGTCATTCTAGAATCTTATGTTTCTTCCAAGTCCATCATTAGCTCAGATGTACATCCACCTGAAAAATCACTAGGGAAAATTAACGAACATCATGACTCCAGATTTCAGAACCGATACTCAACATTCTTAATTAAACTCCTAATGAACAACCTAAAAGCAAACAAGGTTCATAATGCAACAATCAACAAGAGACTTCCGATGCACAATTAACACTCACAGCAACCTTTTCCTGCCCCCACGATCCAAAACAGTTGGCCGCTGAGTCTCCTAACTCCCAACAATACACTAACATCCAAACATACCAAAAAGAGTAATGATCCAAGACCTAAGAGTCTCAATCAAATCACTACCAAGTTCCACCCATATGAATCATACAGTCACTAGTCCATAATACATCATGACACCATATAACCACTACAACAATAAGCTCATAGTAATATGCCGATCTCGCCGCTATTCCATCATTGTACTGAGGACACATGACTATCACCACGGGGGCTTAAAGATACTCAACCACCAATTCCCCGACTTGTAGGAACCCAATCAACCTCCCCTCAATGCTAACCGAATACAACAAGGTTCATACCTTTGTTGGATAAGGTTTCTAATTCCATAACTATATTTGGTATGTACTTGACCCGGTTTAGCATGGTCCATTTGGGTTGCATTTCACCAGAACAATTTGAACCTTCAGAAGAGGATATGCATGATTTATTAACATGGTATAAATTATAATAATAATATGAAATCATATTATTTAATTGGTATTAATCAAGAATTAATTTGGAATTAATTTTGTGGTCAATAGAGACTAATTAAATATATATATAGGGATTTATTGTGTGAATCATTCATTCTTATAATGTGGGCTAATGATCCATGATTCCTTATGTTGGGCTTAACCCCATTGGTGACCCATGGATTCTTCATGGAGGTTAAAACCCATGTATCATGAGGAATGTGGAAAGTCATGCACATTAGGGTTTACATGGTGTAACCCTAATATAACCACACTATATAATAAGTCCTTTGGTTCAGAAAATTGGCACCTAGAGTATATGCAAGAGTGTGGCCGATTTTGTGAGCTAGAGAGAGTCCTATTCCAAGTTTCCAAGTGTTAGTGCTGATTTGTGATTCTACTTGAGGCATTCACACTATTGGTGCCAAGCTCTTAAAGCTCCAAGGAATAAGCTACAACACAAAGGTATGTAATCTAACTTGTTTTATTACCCATGTATCATAGTTTTGTATGCTAGTTAGGGTAATACCTTGGAAACTTCAAGTTTGCATGTATAATAGAGAAAACATAGATCCAATGTATTTATGGTTGCATTTACACCTTAGGAGTGTTAGAATGCTCAAAACCCTTTAATGGTATCAAAGCTAAAGCTTGTTTTCAATTATACTTGATGCTACTTGCTGTTTGAAGTTGAAAAAATTGAGTTTTATGCATTTTGACTGATGAACTCAGCAAGTCCACTTATGGACTCGATGATTCCATGTATAAAATGACCTACTCGACGAGTCAGGTTTGTGGACTCATCGTGACTCGTCGAGTTGGCAGGACAGATTGTAGAAAATATTTTTTGGCTCCAAATGGATAGGATCATTACCCCCAAACTGTTTTTAAACATATAAATATGTTTATTAAGATATGGTAATGATCATGCTCATCCATTTGAAAGGTGATTGTAAAAATTTCATATTTTGTATTAGTTTATATGATTAGTGTAATTACATGGAATTTATTTGATTTGAATTACCTTATTCATATGAGTTTAATCTAGAAGTTGAACATACTTGTTAGTTGAATTGTTATTCTTGATGATTTTAATGGACTCCATAACTTATCCTCAAGTTATGGAATTCCAAAAGTTTTTCATTTAAATGGATCATTAAAAGTCATAGGTTATAGAAAAATGAAGAGTCTCATTTTATAAGACCGTTACACTCATATGTTATAAAGTTGAAAAGTTTTGAAGAGTTTTAAAACATGCCCTCAAGTTTTGGAATTTGTAAAGTCACACATTAATACTTTAATTCCAAACCATATAGTTTTAAAAGTTTAAAATTCTACCCTTATACTATTATAATATTATAAATTTAATATATATATATATATAAGAACAAGTCAATCCTACCGTTAGTAGGCCTCATTAACGAAGCCGGTCTACAAGGGGGTATAAGGTTACTGCCTATAAAATGGTGGTATAATGGGTGTCCACACTCACCCACCGCTTCCTTCACTGGTGGAGGGTCGTTAGCCGAACAGGTAGGATAGGGCATTAGTTCTCATTAAGTATAATGATAATTATAAAGTAACTAAATGTTTTATAAATTCCCAATATTAGTTACTTTAGGAAAATGTGAAATTGATGCTAACCCATGAAACTACACTTTGCACCTCACCAAGTCGTTAGTGGAGCGTGTGTGGTTAACTGGGACACTAACATGGACTAGTAAGGGTGGCAAAGGGTAGCTTATTGCTTGTCATAGATCGATGGAGCATGTGTGGTTAACTGGCACATCGATTAGGTGATAAATGACATTAATAGTACCAAGTATATTTGCATGGTTATTCACACCTTGTTTGTGATCCTCAGTATGCAGTCACAAACTTGAAGGGCATAATCGAGATTTAAACATGCCATTGAAAAGTTCAATGAGTCTCAAAAGAATCTAGGAATTTTAATTCATCTAAAACCTAATAAATAAATGTCGTTTTTCATGGTGGAAATTGGTAATCGTTATTTACCTACCTTCAAATATTTTGCAACTTGGATTAAGCCATCCCTCTATTAAATTGTAAAATATTATGTTGGGTCCTAGACTTAATATTTCATTTTGGGTGTTATATTAAGGACTCTATATCTAATCTAAACTTTCTTTTTCTTCTTTTTCAGATGTCTTCCAGCAGTGCTTATGGATCAAACCCTACCGGCTCCTTCTCTCTCATGAACCTTTGTGGGAGAGTCATCTTTGATGGAACTAACTTCAATGATTGGATTAGGAACATGAGGATGGTCACACGCTATGAGGAAAAGGAATATGTCCTTGACAAGAAGCTAAAGGTCATTGATGAGTCTTTTGCTACTCCAGAGGAGATTGTTGAGTACACTACCCATGAGAAGGATGCCACTAGGGTATCTTGCATCCTGCTGGCCACAATGACAACAGAACTCCAAAAGTCTTATGAGGACTTCGAACCTTTTGAGATGCACCAAGACCTGATGGAAAGATATCATCAAAGCGCACATCAAGAGAGGGAGGAAATCATCACCTCCATGATAACAACAAAAATGAAGGATGGAGAGTCCATCACGGCCCACTTGCAGAAAATCCAAAGATTTATAGACTGTTTGCTTAAGTTGAATGTGAAATTTGATGAGGAGCTTGCTATAGATACTATTCTATACTCCTTACCTCCATGTTTTGATCAGTTCCGCATGACCAATCATATGAACAAGGAGGAGGTCACACTTAGCAAAGTTCTGGGACTTTTGAGGACTGCTGAAAGTAGTCTGAAAGGTAAGAATGTTGTTACCACTCCTACTACTGCTCCAGTCTTGGCAATCGGGCAAGGCAAGGGAAAGAAGAGGAAGACCCCTTCCAACAGTCAGAAGGGAAAGTCTCTTGATGGATCCTCTTCTTGAAGGACAAAAGTCGGTCCTGCTACTCCATCCTCCAACCCAAAAGAAGCAGAGTGCTTCTATTGTCATGACAAGGGGCACTGGAAGTGAAGTTGCCCGACATACTTGCAGGATGTTAAGGATGGGAAAGTAAAACCCACCCATGCAGGTATTTACACTATTGTCTAATAACTCACTCCATACTAATTCTTGGGCCTTTGACATAGGTTGTGGTATTCACATTTGTTCTGATTTGCAGGGACGAAAAAGAAGTGAGGATGTGGAGCACGGGAAGATAAACTTAATCATGGGGAATACGAAAGCTTCACCTATCACCAAGATTGGAGTTTATTCTTTATTTTATTGTAATGGGTTAAATTTGGATTTGAATAATTTCTATTACTTGTCTAAAATGGCGAGAAATATTATTTCTTTTCATGGTTTGTACAAACAAGGTTTCACATTTTCGTTTGATAATGAAATTGGTGCAATAAACGCTTATTATAATGATGTTTTTTTATTTTAGAGCATTACCTTGTAATAGTGTATATGAAACTGTGATGGTTGTATACAACTTTGGAAATAAAGTGTTGCATATTGATTCTTCCACTAGTTTGGATAAAGCATCCTTGTGGCATTGTCGTCTTGGACATGTAAGCAAGAAGCACATAGGCTAACTCCAAAAGGCTGGAGTCTTGGAATCATTTGACTCAAAGTCAGATGATAGTTGCGAATCTTGTTTGCTTGGAAAAATGACTAAGTCACTCTTCTCTGGTACTTGTGAGAGGGGTGAATGTTTGTTGGATCTCAGACACACTGATGTGTGTGCACCCTTTAGAACCGCCACAAGGGATCCTAACCGCTTCTATGTAACTTTTACTGATGATTAAAGTAGATATGGTTATGTCTACCTAAACAAACATAAGTCGAAAACCTTTGAAAGATTCAAAGAGTTCAAGCAAGTAGTGGAGAATCAATTGGACAGGAAGATAAAGATGCTCTGATCCGATCCAGGTAAAGAGTATCTTAGTATCGAGTTCCTAGACTATGTTAAGGAATGTGGAATTGATTTACAACTGAGACCTCCTAAAACACCACAACTTAAGGGTGTGGCTAAGAGGCGCAATCAAACCTTGTAAGACATGGTTCGTTCCATGATGAGTCGAGCTTCGTTCCCTATCTCATTTTGGAGGTATGCATTAGAGACTTCCACCCATAACCTTAATCCAGTACCCACTAAGAAGGTTTCTAAAACACCTCACGAGATGTGGACAGGGAAGGTTCCCTAGTTGGCACACATCAAGGTTTGGGGTTGCGAGGCTTTCATGAGATGCGATACTCATGAAAAGCTCGAAACTCGGAGTGAGCGGTGTATTTTCATCGGCTACCTAATTAAATCCTTTGGTTATCTCTTTTACAAACCGAGTGACAATGTTGTCTTCGTTGCAAGGAGAGGAGTCTTTCGTGAGAGGGACTTCATAAGCCAAGGAAACAGTGGGAGGCCAATTGGCCTTGAAGAGCTCCAAGAGTCAAGCAGTGAAGGAACCTCAAACACTAGCGATCAACCTGAGGAGGAAACTCCTGTTGAGCCGATTGACGAATCTGTACCTCTGAGGTGTTCCACTAGAGTTAGGAATACACCTGAGTTTTATGGTTTCCATATTACTATAGAAGGTGATACATTTATCAGTGATAGTATACTGGTAAATTTGGATGAGCCTAACAGCTATAAAGAAGCCATGGCCGGCCCCAAGTCTACAAAGTGGAAAGAGACTATGGACAGCGAGATTTAGTCCATGTATGACAATCAAGTTTGGAACTTGGTTGACCATGTACTGGGTAATAAGATAATCAGGTGCAATTGGATCTTTAAGAAGAAGACCGACATGGATGGGAAAGTACACACTTATAAGGCGTGACTGGATGCGAAGGGCTTCATTCAAACTCCGGGAGTTGACTATGATGAGACCTTCTCTCCAGTAGCTAAGATTAAGTCTATTAGGGTTATGCTAGCCATTGCTGCGTTTCATGATTATGAAATATTGAAAATGGATGTCAAAACTGCTTTCCTTAATGGAAAGTTGGATGAGGATGTTTACATGAGTCAGCCAGAGGGTTTTGTCAATGATTGTAAGCTTGAGAAATCCATTTATGGATTGAAACAAGCATCTCGTAGATGGAATCTTTGTTTCGATGAGAAAGTCAAAGAGTTTGGCTTTTTGAGAAGTGAGGATGAGTCTTATGTATATGTTAGAGCTAGTGGGAGTATAGTTAGCTTTTTGGTACTGTATGTGGATGACATACTACTCTTATGAAATAACACCCCAACCTTGCAGGAGGTGAAATCTTGGCTTGGGAAGTGTTTCACATGATGGACCTTGGAGAAGCATCCTATATCCTGGGGATAAGGATATTGAGAGACTCCGTAAGAGACTAATTGGACTTAGTCAAATTATCTACTAGGAGAAGGTGTTGAAGAGGTTCAAAATACAGAATTCCAAGAAAGGTGACTTACCGATCCAGCACAATGCCAACTAAGTAAGACTCAGAGTCCAAGTACAAAGGCTGAGATAGCTGAGATGACTCGATTACCATATGCTTCCGTTCTTGGCTCGATCATGAATGTTATGACTTGTACTCGCCCTAATCTGGCCTTTGCTTTGAGCATGGTCACCAGATATCAGGGAAACCCTGGTAAGGCTCACTGGATTGCAGTGAAGAATATTCTCAAGTACCTATGAAGGACTAAGGACTGGGTTCTTGTCCGCGGTGGGAGTGATGACTTGAGAGTGACAGGGTATAGTGGCGCCAGCTTTCAGACCGATAGAGATAATTTCCGCTCTCAGTCAGGCTGGGTATTTACCCTGAATGGTGGAGCAGTTACATGGAAAAGTTCAAAGCAGAAGACTGTAGCTGATTCAATGTGCGATTCAGAGTACATAGTAGCAAGCGAAGCGGAAAAGTAGGCGATATAGATGAAGAACTTCATTGGAGACCTTAGGGTTGTACCCCAGATATAAAGGAGCCTATGGTGATTTTCTGGGACAACGACAGTGTGGTTTCCCTAGTCAATGAACCAAGGGATCATGGCAGATCTAGGCACATTGACAGAAAATATCACTTCATAAGACACAAGATAGAAGAAGGACTCCTCGTACCAAATACGGTATCTTCAGAAGAGAACCCAGCAGATCCCCTCACGAAGGGACTGAATAAGGTTAAGCATTTGCAGCATGCGAGGAGCATCGGGCTGAAAGACAATATTAGCTTTAATGATTAGATAGTTATTTCTGAAACTTGTAATAGATCAAATGTAATTGACATTTGATGAATAAATAAAAGTTATTGTTTATTTATGAGTAAAGTTACTATTTTGAGTCAATTATTTACTAGGGTTTCAATTTTGCGTGTTTTGACTTCCAGACTAATAAGATTATTCAAACTTTCCAAAGTCGATCATACTTTATAAGTAGGTATTGAATCAATACTTTCATGAATTTGGCTTGTAGATTGTTTGAAATGGTTAGACATTGCTATGACATTCATGAGTACTCATAAGTTCTAAGTATTAGATTAAACCCACGCTCACTTGTATCACTAAATGGAATTTATCTCGAGTGATCGTGAGGTGATAATATCGTATAACTCTTCAAACCAAGAGATGTGAGTTGTTGACTATGAATTGGTTGTGCATTGAGAGTATGAAAACGCATCAGTAACTTGATGTTATAAAACGTACTGTTGTGTATGATTTGGCAAATAGCGTTGGGTTTTGAGCATTCTAACACTCCTATGTGTACATGCAACCCTAAATACCTTGGATCTATGTTTTCTCTATTATACATGCAAATATGAATATTCCAAGGTATTACCCTATCTAGCATACAATCTTTGATAGTTGGGTAATAAAATAGATAGAATACATACCCTTTTTATGTAACTTGTCTTCATTAAGCTTGAGTGCCTAGTGCCCCAAGTGTGACACCTCAAATGGTTCACACAACACCATGAACACTTGGAATAACCTTGAGAATAAGGATACTTTGGTTCTCACTAGTGAAATCGGCCTTGCCCTTTTGTGTACATGCACTAGTGCCCATTTCGCCAACCAAGGACAGCCTTATATAGTGTGGAGATTAGGGTTAAACCCATGAACTTTCATTTCATATGATCCATGGGTTAAACACTCAATGGACTATCCATGAAAGCTTAGCCCAACCTAAATGAACTTGGCCCATCACACATATATATCTAAGAGTCCATATTTAATTAATTCCTTTTAATCACTTAATTAATTATAAATTAATTCTTGATCAATACTAATTAAATAATATGATTATATATTAATATATTAGAACTTATAATATATTAATATAAATGACTAGTATTCTTTCTCCTCATCTTGTCTATCCAATTGTCCCGATGCCATGCAACCCAAACGGACCATGTCGGGTTGGGTCATGTCTTACCAATTATAGTTATGGACTTAGACATTAATCCAATAGTCTCCCACTTGGATAAGTCTAAAACTATTATTGAGTATGTCTTGAAAACTCGACTAGAAATCGTAGCTCTCAAAAGCTTCTGTCGAACTCTGACGTGTTAACTGAACTCTGATCTTGCCAATGACTTGTCCATTAGATAAGGGATCATATATTCCTCCGTTTTAGATATCATATGGACTGAGACATGGATTATAAATCATTCTCTCTGTCCATTTGTTGTTTCCCGATTTCTGATTTATGATGACTGACTGATTGAACAGATCAAATCAGTCCTGGCTTGGCCAAGCACTCACATGTATCATCATTAAATCATCAAGGGGCCCACAGATATCATTTTTATCCCAAAGGTAAGAGGAATGGATAAACTTCAACTCATATGGCTTGTTCTACTACTTGTTGAATCATACAAAAAGGCACGTTTTATGACATCGAGTTACCAAAGCGGTTTCATGCAATCAATGTATAACCAACTCATAGTAACAACTCATATATCTAGGTTTGAAGATATAAGATATTATCATCTCATGATCACTCGTGATAAAATCCATGAAGTGATCCATTGAGCATGGATTGAATCCAATACTCAGAACATATGAGCACTCATGAGTGTTGTGGCACCACTTTGTCCAACATCTTAGACCTCTACAAGTCAACCCATGATAGTCTTGATTCATATCCACTTCCAACATATGACCGACTGTGGATGGTTTGAATAACTTAGTCATTCGGGAAGAATGACCTAGTTTATTCTGGAAGTCAAAACATGCAAAATGAAACACAAGAATAATTGAATCTAATATGGTATCAAACCATATGAATATAAAAAAAACACCTTTTATTTATCACCATACTGATTACTCATTATTCATTGTTTCGGTTTTATCAACTTTATACTTGAATTAAAAACACTAGTTGTCCCATGCTCCAAGCATGTACACTATGTTTTTCAAAACAATAGCTTTGCCATACACCAAGTATGCACTCTATGTTTGTCGATGATCCTTACTTTGTGAAATAAATCAATTGAACATAATTTCAATGATTCTAATTTCACAGTCCCAAATCCTTATCGAAAATGTAAGAGTTTCAGATTCCTATCATTAATCGAAATCTGTTGGATTTTAAACTTATATGCACAGATTCTCTTGTAATAACTTTATACGAAGTCACAAAGACTTGTCAAAAGACATTACAGAGTATTCCAATGGAGATCAATTCCATGGGAAACATCCTTATTGCATTAAGTTTTCTAATCTTACACAAATTGAATAACTTCCACCTATGGAATCATTTCCATTTTTCCCATTTTGACTATCACTTCTGAATAAGAGTTGCCTCTTTTCAGAATATGTCAATATGGTACTCCAAAAATGAACACTATACTTCCAACTGTCCCTGAGCAACCAATCTTTGGTAAACCTTAGATTGTCCTCGACAATTGCCTAATCATTTTAGTCATATCCAATTCTAGACCTTTTCCCTCTTATTGCCCCAGGCATATGGAAAATTTAGAAATGATATATATTATAGCACATGCAATCGATCTTGTACCCAATGCAAATGGGACACGATTCATGATGTCTCACATAAAGACATTATTCTAGACCAGTCTTTTGCTACAATATTTTTATTATTTGCCATGTTTTCAAAATTTGACTATGAAGAGGGATGCCGTAATCATAATCGAATTTTGAGAACGCAATATATAGAATTTTCTTAAGTTGAACCAAACCAACATAAAATTCTTGACTAAGATGATTAAAACTGTCACACCCCAAAACCAAGAATGGCGGAAACGTTCTGGGGCGGAGGACGTCATGTACAGTATCACAACAATGTAAAGTAGTAAACAAGCAACAACATCATCTATTGCATTAATAATATAATTATTATACAAGTGTGTTCTGTCAAATTTTGATAAACACTAAAGCATAAATCAAAATGAAAGATGAGTCTTCAACGAGCTCCATCTTCCCTAATCTTTGCATCGGTACCTGTCTATGATGACCTGAGGATACAAGTAATTTTGAAAGCGAGTATCAGCTTTGAAGCTGGTGAGATCATAAGTATTTTAGTGTATTAATTTGTATGTAAGAATTTGTAAGTAAATGAATTGTAGGTATTGTAAATGTATATGAACTATAAATGTAAAAATGTTTGTAAAACAACTGGAAATGTTTGAAAAACCCTAGAAATCCCTATGATTCCTACTATTATATAAAGTGTGTCTTCTACCAAGACCTAACTGTTCTCAATGTAGTCTTCTACCAAGACTTAACTGTTCTAAATGTTCGTTTCATGTAAAAGTGTGTAATTTTCCCAAGTGTAACTATCATTAACAAAATATAGTTTTTACATTTAAAGTTTAAGTGAAAAGATCACTAAATATATGTACAGGGAAAATTAAAGTAGTACTAAAATGTAGCGCTATAAGAACTACTGCTGTACTAACTACCTTAAACCGGATTTATATTAAGGCATCATGTGATTAATTGCACCATACTATTGACTGGTAACAACGACATAAGAATGGTCATAAAAAGGAATGATGTTTGGCACCCGCAGACCTGCAGGTCCCGCTGTAGCTAGCAGCAAGGTGTAGGATAGTCAATCCAGTATAGATCTATACGCAAACTCACGCTCTCCCTTCAAGAGACTCTGGCTACAACTCGGGCCATGACATTTAAGGCATGCTCCGATACATATCACAATAATTAACGTATTCATATATATGTAATGTAATGAACTGTTCTAGCTGTAATGTACGTGCTCTCTACCTAGCAAGTATAGTAATGTAATCGTTCTAGTATTGTTGTATATGTTCTCTTTCTAGGACAGTTGTATATGTTCTTCTCTAGTATAGTTGTATATGTTCTTCTCTATTATAGTTGTATATCTTCTTCTAGTAGTAAGTATTGACTCATGAATGAACTGACTCATAGTATGATATCGCGTTCTAGTAATAGTTCTAGTATCTTCCTAAATTACCCATATGGTAGTTTACTAGTAATCTAACTGGTACGTATGAACATGGATGTATACCCTTGCTACCCAAGAGCATGGGATGAACTGAAAGGGCCTTTATGACTATATATGTACATATGTTATATAACTAATATTTAAACGACCTGCGGACGAGTACCCGTTTTCCCACCAGACCACATCTCAAGCGCGAAAAGGAAATAGGGTGGATAGCCTTCCTAAGTCTTTTAAACATTTCTTATATAACTATACATATAGAGGCATGCAATTTATAATATAAAAGCATAAAATAAGATTTGTAAAACCTTTGAACATAAATATTTTCTAAGAAAAGATCGACTTGATGTCGATCTATAAAATGGTTTTGAAGGCATGGGTTTGATAAAGCAGTTTAGTATAAAGAACATTTATTTGAAACACAATTGTAAATAAGTTTGAAATGTAATATACAGAGTAAAATGTACAGTGTAATAAGGAGTTTTTAAACACTTAAAGTGTTTATGAAAAACATTTGAAGGAAACTGTTTGGTAAAACGGCTAATGAGTAGCCAATCATTTGAATGCTGCTTATTAATCACATGTGATTGATATAATAATTAGCATAATTCTACTTGTATCCCCCCCCCCATAAAACATTTAAAAACAGTTTAAAACATTGATTAAGGGGTATGAACTCACCTGCAGTAAGTAACTGGAATTGAACGGACTGTTATCGTAAGGAAGGATCGGACAAGTGCTTGTTGTCAAGTGAAGACTTTAGACACACACAATGATCCTAATTCCATATGAAGACATATGTGTATAAATAATTAGTGATTAAAACACTAATTGTACAAGTATAAACATTTTAACGCGGGGAAACACTTTTGGTCAAGTGCTAGGAGGCTAATGGGTTGCAACAAAGGAGTGTAAGGCCTCTAATGGGAGTTTATGGTCTAATGACCATATGCTTTGGAGTTTACGGCCCAGGGGAGTAAACTCCTGGCCGTAAACTCTCAACAAGGTCTCTAATTGAAGCCTGTCATTTATACAACTAGTTTGGTGAATTGTCTCAAGGCTAAATCAAGTGTTTAGGTGACATTTGCCCCCTTTATAGGGGTTCACGGCCCTGGGACCATATCCCATGGAGATTACAGCCGTAAACTCCTTTGGGGGAAGGTTTATGGTGTTTTCAAACCTCTAATTTAACAAGGAATGCATCAAGGCAATTGTTCAAGGCTTTAGGGGGATTTATGGCACCATTTGGCACCATTTAATGAAGTTCACGGCCTTGGAACATCTTGGGCCGTGAACACCTTTTTTTTGGTGTTTTAATGGTGTTTGCTTGCTCCAAACACACTAGGGTACTTGTCCTAATTCAAGCCTAAGCCTTAGGAAGTGTTTCAAGGCATTTTGACACCTAAACATGGAGTTCACGGCCCAAGAACCTCCTTGGCCGTGAACTCACTTTCATCATTGATTTTAATTGCTTTCGGTGTCCTAAACATGCCATGGTGGGTTCTAGTTCGAGTTCTAAAGCTTTGAGGGTCATGGGGACACTTTTGGCCCTTAAAATGGAGTTTACTCCCCAAGTGTTCTTGGGCGGTAAACTCCCAAATCTTGGTGTCTTGTTCCGATTTTGATGTTTTCTAGTCATATACACACTAGCATACAAGTCTAAGGTAGTTACAAATCACGGGGAAAGGACAAGGTAGCATTTAAGCCACATATTGGAGTTTACTCTCCAAGAACGTTCTTGGGCGGTAAACTCCCGAATCTAGTTGTTTTGTTATGAAATTGATGTTTCTAAACACAATCTAAGCTATATAACATAACTAGATCGAAGTACTCACAATTTGGGATAAAAACCCGAAGATCCGTGAGAGAGAATTTTGGCTTTTCTCTAATTGGAAATGTAACTAATGAACTATTTGGTTTAGTTTTCTATATATAGTCCTAGGATTTTTGGCAGAAAATATGTTTATTCCCGGAATGAACTCTAATATCCTAGAGTATTGGAATAACAGTGTTGCACAAAACCCTAGTGCATCCACTCTCCTAATATCTCCTTAAGTGTAATCCTGAAAACTGCCAAACTTATACTCGAAGTTTGAATTTTCACTGTAACTGTTCTACTTCTATTGGCTTGATATGGTTTGTTCAGAATGGAAATTTCGGGTTGTCACAAAAACCTCAATCTAAGCTTTTAGAATTGAAATGAAGTATAATTTCCTCTCCCTTAATTATAGCAAAACAAAATTTTCCCAATTGAAACCATTTGTTTTCTATAATTAACATTGCTAACTTGCAACACTAACAATAATTATCATGCTCCTACTAACATGATGATTACTAGCATAACACATATGCTCCCACTAGCTTTGACATGTACTTAGAAATCAGGTGGACTTCTAGAAGTCAATACTTTACTGACTTTCTTACCAAAGTTCAGATTCTGAGACGAGATTGCCTTGATAAGACTTTATCAAAATCATACACCTTATGTTAGATAGCTCACAGGTGTGTCTAAACAATTTTAGAACTATGAAAAGGGATGTTGTAATCATAGTCTCAATGGTTTAGATCTTTGATATCTGCTTCAAATCTACTTGGTGGAAGTGTTTCCTCACCATCATTTTCATGAATCGGAGAGAAACCTTATGACCCTTAGATTTTATGGTGTATGTGTTCTTATCCACGTGAATTTGTCAAAACCATAATCACAAGACAAGGATAATGAGAAATCCAAACTCATATGGACTGAACTCAATCTTAATTTCTTGCCACCTGGTAGCTCAAGGGCCTGCCATTGCTTCCAAGTTGTTATGCAGCCAATTGAGAACTCTCAGAACTCATATGCAAAGCCAACTTTAACTGGAATGGGCATAGAAATAGGAATATGTCAACACGATAGGTTATAAACCTCACGTCGTGTGCTAGTGATAAACTATAGGTTTCATTCTTGATTCTTGAAACTCTTTTAGGATTTTTAAGACTCCCACTGTCCTCTTGAAATATAAGACTCGCTTGCCAAATATTAAAGAGATAGTGCGGATTCTTTCTCAATACAAACACTTCACGTAATTGGTATTAGTTGGTCTTTGTTTTATCCAAAACATCAAAACTTACCAATTACAAATGTACAAGAGTAGGATACTTTTACTCTTACATTTGACTAGTGTTAAGAAACCTTCCTTTAAGATATGTCACTCAAGTTACAATCTTGGAGTATGACTCTAAGAATTGTTTTTGGAACGAGGTATGAATCATCTTCATGATTTGAAAACTTCAACAATTCATAGCTCCTCTTCTTAGCTATCAGAATGCACTTAGAGGATGAATTGTGATAAGGTTTCTTAATAATTAAGATAATCATATACCATGATACTAAAGTACTCTCCCATCTTTTCTGATTTGAGAAACGTTTATCCTTCTGCCTAATTTGATTCTTCTTATTCGCTCTGCCATACATTTGGAACTTTTCCAATGTTTCAGAATTATACTTTAAACTTGTAAGTATAACCATATTTACAAAGCTTTAGTAAATCATGACGAATAGTCTTATAGATCTTTTGTGGTGGACTTGATCAGTGCACAAGAATTTGTACTCGATCCCTTAGTCCCTCACTTGACTCATATATAAATGTGAACAAGGAACTAGTCTTAATTTTCCAAAGCTGAAAGTTCTCATTCATCATACTGTACAACTTGTATGATTCCAAATTTCTATCCAACTAAAACCTTGGGTGATGAGAATCTTTCCTTATTTGGTAAATTTAGACACTACCACTAATGAAAGAATCAAATTCATATTTCCATTATTGCTAGAAACATACAAACATCAAGTTTTCATAAATGCCATTGCAAGGAGATATAAAATAAAGTAAAACAAACTTTTATTTATTTATAAAATGCGGAAAAAACTTTTCCTTACAATTCAACTTTAAATGAAAATTATACTATTACATGTTTCGTAGCAATCTATCATAACTCCTAAAAGTAGCTCAAGAATCCGGTCTTCAATCAAGCGATAGAAATCCATCTTCACGGTCATATTCAGCATACCTTTTTTTTAAGTTTCCTTCACTTTTCCTTTGATTCTCAAAACATCAACATGTGACCCAGTCACATCATGTAATAAGAATCTCATAATAGAAACTTAACCGAGTTAGATAATGGACTTTCCCTGAAGTAGAGTCAAACTTATTGACTTTACCAGCCTTATGATCTTTCAAGTAAATCTGGCAGCTTCACAACCCGTGCCCTTTCCTTTTGGAAATAGAACCATATGGACCCTTTGGGAATGGTACATGGGACAATCTCAGACTTAGCCTTTCTCTTTACCATTTGGTCAACCGAGTTGACTATGTCCAATCCCTTTCATTGGGAAAAGAAGGCTTTTACTGGGTATCCAATGCAACCTATTGTCAATGTCCACTAAAGGTTTTGAAAGTTGATCTACTAATAAAATTTGCTTTACCAAAGCTCCAAATCATTGCTGATTCAACAGTACCAAGCAAATAGATAAGATCATTAAGGGTCATGTCATAGTCTATTTCATAGTAGTCCCAAAAACTCTCTATGTGACTTAGAAAGTGATTAAACATCCAACTTTCTTATGACTTTGACACCCAACTCTCCCATCTTGTAAATATGTGACTTTATCTCCCATATTTAAGGATACATAGACTTTCCTTGCCAATAGGGCTTGAGTGACCTTGAACTTGTGGGTTAGGGAGAATAATTGGAGGAGGTGGAGGAAGTAAAGTTCCAAGAGATTTGGGAACATCATAGATGTCTGAACTAGATATCTTTTTGGGAGTTATTCAATATAGTTGATTTGAAGTCCTTAATATAACACCCAATATGAAATATTAAGGCTAGGACCCAACACAATATTTTATAACTTAGAAGAGGGATGCCGTAATCCAAGCTATAGAATATTTGAAGGTAGGTGAATGACGATTCACCAATTTCCACCATGAAAACGAAATAATTTAATTAGGTTTTACATGGATTTGAAACTCCTAGATCTTTTGAGATTCATTGAACTGTTCAATGGCAGGTTTCAATCTCGAGTGTGCCCTTCAAGTTTTGTGACTGGGATGCCGAGCATCACAAAACAAGGTGTGAAGTAACCATGCAAATTACTTGGTACCCTTAAGTGTTTACCCCTCAATCGATGTGCCGGTTAACCACACACGCTCCATTAATGTTATGATAAACATTAAGTTACCCTTTTCCTACCTTATTAAATACGAGTTAGTGTGCCGGTTAACCATATACGCTCCACTAACCGACTGAAACAAAGTGTAAAGTGTAATTTCATGGATTAGCACCTTATTCGCATTTTCCTAAAGTAACTACGATTAGGAATTATAAAAAAAATAGTTAGTTACTTTATATTTATCATTAACACTTTTAATGAAGGGAGAATTATATTCCTTGTCCTACCCGTTCAGCTAACGACCCTCCACCAGTCAAGGAAGCGGTCGGTGAGAGTGGACACGCATTAAACTACCATTTTATAGGTAGTAACCTTATACCCCCTTATAGATCGGCTTGGTGAATGAGGCCTACTAATGGTAAAACGACTTGCTCTTATACATACATACATATATATATATATATATATATATATATATATATATTATTAACTTATAATATTATAAAGTATAAGGGTTGAATTTTAACGTTTAAAATTCTAAGGGCTTAACTTAGAATTAAAGTATTCATGGGAAAAATTTACAAATTCCAAAACTTGATGGCAAGTTTTGAAACTATTCAAAACTTTTCATTTCATAACTTATGAGTTTAATGGTTCATCAAAATGAGACCCTTCATTTTTTATGTAACCTCTTATTCTTTAATAACACTTTTAAAGAAGTGACTTTTAAACATCCATAACTTGAGGACAACTTATGGAGTCATAATACTATTTAATGAAAAAAAACTCTTCATTTCTATGTAACCTATGGCACTTTTATGAGTTTTAAGATTTATAAATGTGACCTTTTATGTAACATGAGGACAAGTTACAAAAACACATTTTATGAACTACCTCTAGATTAATTAGGATTGAAAACAACTAAAACACAATTTTTTTCATTAATCTAAAGCAACACATAAATGAAGGAAACATAAAACTTTTGGTAATCCATAACTTATGGAGTTAAATGCTTGTCTTATGATGAAACTTTTCATGTTCCACAATTTAAGAATAAGTTATGGAATTCATTAAAGCATTAACACTAAATTTTGTAACTCCATAAAAAAAAAGAATTAATCAATTCTTTTTAAAACCTTTTCAAACATTAACACCAAATTTTGACCTAATTCAACTCATATAGCAAATGATTCAAATTTTACAAATAATTAGTTTTTCACAAAAACAAGTAATTATCTTAAAATTTGACAAACGTCATGTTTTTATTTCCTTTTTTTTCAACTTTGAAAATAAAACATTTGCATCAATATAACAGAAAACAACACATGGCTTTGAGACCACTGTTGGGTTTTGAGCATTCTAACACTCCTAAGTGTACATGCAACCCTAAATACCTTGGATCTATGTTTTCTCTATTATACATGCAAATATGAATATTCCAAGGTATTACCCTATCTAGCATACAATCTTTGATACTTGGGTAATAAAATAGATAAAATACATACCTTTTTTTATGTAACTTGTCTTCATGAAGCTTAAGTGCCTAGTGCCCCAAGTGTGACACCTCAAATGGTTCACACAACACCATGAACACTTGGAATAACCTTGAGAATAAGGATACTTTGGTTCTCCCTAGTGAAATCGGCCTTGCCCTTTTGTGTACATGCACTAGTGCCCATTTCGCCAACCAAGCACAGCCTTATATAGTGCGGAGATTAGGGTTAAACCCATGAACCTTAATTTCATATGATCCATGGGTTAAACACTCCATGGACTATCCATGAAAGCTTAGCCCAACCTAAATGAACTTGGCCCATCACACATATATATCTAAGAGTCCATATTTAATTAGTTCCTTTTGATCACTTAATTAATTATAAATTAATTCTTGATCAATACTAATTAAATAATATGATTATATATTAATATATTAGAACTTATAATATATTAATATAAATCATTGGTATCCTTTTTCCTCATCTTGTCTATCCAATTGTCCCGATGCCATGCAACCCAAATAGACCATCCCAGGTCGGGTCAAGTCTTACCAATTATAGTTATGGACTTAGACATTAATCCAAAAAATAGTTAGTACAAGCATATGAGTCCAAGTTTATCTATTCATTTTAGTCGTCGGAGGAATAAAAGCGAAATCTTGGGCCCCTCGATGATTTTGTTTGACTTATGTGTCGGGCCCGGTAAGAACTAAATTAATGTGTTCGATTAAGTTCTATGTCAAACAAATTGGAAAACGGGAAACAAACTACTGGACAATAAGTATGACATTGTTCCATGTTTTTGTTCGGCTGATATCTTGAGAACAAAGGATTATCTTATCACTTGTCTAAAATGGCGCATTCTATTTTAACAAAATTTTAAGAGCTACGAGTGCTAGTCGGTTCCTGAAGTCGTACTTGCAATTATAGTTATTAGACTTATCCAAGTGGGAGACTGTTGGATAAGTTGTCTAAGTCCATAACTATATTCCGTATGTACTTGACCCGGTTTAGCATGGTCCATGTGGGTTACACTTCACCGGAACAATTTGGACCTTCAGAAGAGGATATGTATGATTTATTAATATACTATAAGTTATAATATATTAATATGAAATCATATTATTTAATTGGTATTAATCAACAATTAATTTGGAATTAATTTTGTGGTCAAAAGAGACTAATTACATATATAGATATTGATTGTGTTAATCATTCATTCTTATAATGTGGGCTAATGATCCATGATTCCTTATGTTAGGCTTAACCCATGTGGTGACCCATGGATTCTCCATGCAGGTTAAAACTCATGGCTCACGAGGAATGTGGAAAGTCATGCACATTAAAGTTTACATGGTGTAACCCTAATGTAACCACACTATATAAGAAGCCCTTTGGTTCAAGAAATTGGCACCTAGAGTATAAACAAGAGTGTGGCCAATTTTGTGAGCTAGAGAGATTCGTCTTCCAAGTTTCCAAGTGTTAGTGGTGATTTGCGATTCTACTTGAGGCATTCACACTATCGGTGCTAAGCTCTTAAAGCTCCAAGGAATAAGCTACAACAAAAAGGTATGTTATCTAACTAGTTTTATTACCCATGTATCAAAGTTTTGTATGCTAGTTAGGGTAATACCTTGGAAACTTCAAGTTTTCATGTATAATAGAGAAAACATAGATCCTAGGTATTTAGGTTGCATGTACACCTTAGGAGTGTTAGAATGCTCAAAACCCTTCAACCTTTTTATCACACATAATTCCTTTCACAGTACATGTAGTTAGCAATGCAAAATCAAACGAAAACACTATAGAATGAAATAGGCATTCGCACTCTTACTCAAATTCAAAAAATACAAACCAAATAAGAACCATGCTAGTAATCCGAATCAAGTGCTCTCATGGCATCACACTCAGTCCATATACACTACCTCGTGACCATAATTGAGGCAATATCACAATGTACAACCCCAAGGAGAGACACATAACCAACCTTGGATCTACTGCATTCTTTCTTCCTCACAACATTACACAAAGTGTGAGTTACCACCAGATCTAACAAAATGACGAACCTCCATCATTAGCAAAAACATCCTCATGAACGACCGATACAAGATACTACACCTCGATTGAATGTGAACGGATCCCACTAATACGTAACTAACTCGATAAAACTTCCAAAATTATCCATATTTGTTATCAAAACTCGGGTCGAATCAATCCAAATACCAACCTTAACATGCCCCAAGATTACATTCTACCCTAATATAGAGTTACACCTGAAAAACTAATGACATCACCCCAACCTCCAAACTCCATATAACCAAGGACAGTTGTTGAGCACGAACCCACTATGAACAATACTTCCATAACCAACAATTGAGGGTACCCATACTCAGATACCAAATATACAACGTACAGTATTCAACGACAGGTTGACATATCCATTAAACTTCAACTGATACAAATCTAAACCTTTGAAGAACCTCAATTATTAATGATGAATGAAATAAACAATGATCTAGATTGCATTAACAACAGATACAATGATCTAATAGACTACTGAACCAAAACCTATGCAGAACGAAACACAACAAACTCTGAAGATGTTTACCGATCAATAATTGTCCATCCTAGACTATAGATAGCAACCTATACAACATGCTGATGAATCCCTTAATAACCGATACTCAACCGGAGCATCCCAAACACATCTTCATCTATTCACCAATATCCCAAAAGGAACCACGAGCTATAATGAGCTCCTTAACCAACAGCTTCCTGCTGTAAAGTCAACTCATGCATTCCTGAGCACATACATTAGATGACAACTTGATTTGCATCCCTTACATAACCAAATCCTGAAAACAAAGCCCCGCATACCCAAATGGTAGATCCTTTTGACCCATCCTTAATTCACCCAATTTCATTCCAACTTTAAACATTCATAACTTCTTCGTTTCAAATCCATTTTCGGTGTTCTTTATATGCACGAAAACGTATTGACGAGCCCCACAACCCTTTCTAATTACTTTTGTCTACTTTTTACATAAAGACGGTAAAGTAATTCCTTAATTCATAAAAGAAGTTTGAAACATCATTTTTCCCAGTTACCCTTTGACTACAAGACACAAACCAAGCTTTAATCGCTTATCTAACTTTATCGTCATTGAATAAGATCTAAACCCCATTCCCTTGAAGCCCAATGCCTTTATTTGATCCATTTTTTATCCAAAATCCCAGAATATGAAACTTCTCGAAACAGGATGTTACAAATAAATGTGATAAAAATCTAGGACAAATTTGTTTCTTTTATTTATGAAAGACCCTAACTTTCATATTTCTGAAAGATCCAAACTTTCATACTTCACAATATTGCTACTCCAAAACATGCTACATGCATATTCATAAATAATATTTTACATTGATAATTTTGATTACAAACAACTGGATACAAACCGACTATTTCAAAGTTTTATCATATTACATAACTACCCAGGATATTAAAGTTTTATACAAAGATGGAAACAAAATACAATAGTTTCAAACTATTCTAAATCATCCAACAGTATACAACTATACTTGTTGCTTATTGCCTGCAATTATAAAACATTGAGAGGGGTAAGAGGTGACGCTTAGTGAGTTCAATAATAGATACAATATAACGTTATGCCATATATATATATATATATATATATATATATATATATATATGGCAGAAGCAAAGGGAACAAGGAACAACAAAAGCATATGTGAATCATGCGGCAAGCTTTCCATGTCAATCGATGATTTGATTCAATGATACACAATCAATGAGACATAACAATTTCAATATTTGATATACATCAATAACGCTTCGGCCAAAATGGCACAAAAGACATACAATTTCTTATTAAACATTTTGGTAGATTTCACGCTTTCAGCCCTATCTAACTTTCCGTCAATGCCATAGAATAGAAGTCATTCTCTTACGAGACATGCTCTACATGGCTAGAGGCTACATACATGTACCACCGTGAATCTAAGTCCTTTTACTGATCACACGGTCAAAGGTACAACTTTGCTACCATAATAGCACGGAATAACAACATGAGATAATAAAACGGAAAAGCACATAGCACATATAACACATAACATACAATTGTTCCTATATATTGAACTCATCATGAATAACCTGGGAATATATGATAATTTGGGCAGCACTTCAGCTCTAAATATGACTTTTTGTGATGAAACCGGGGATTTTAGTTGAAAATCAGCCTTACTCAGGCAGAGTTTCGACTTGAAAATGAAATTTTCTTGGGAACTTCGGGGTTTCGGGACTTGCGTTGGGTTTCAGGGATGATACCGGGATTTCAGGGGGGTTGTTCGGGTGGATTGAGAGAAAGTGGGAGGTGTAAAATGGAAGAATTTGTAAACAAAATCCGGCTACCTACGTTTGCTATTTATAGGGGCTGAGACTCAGCATTACGTGGGCGTAATTCGTGTGTATGCGGGGCGTAACGCCTACAACGAGTACGTTGGGCGTACGCTCGTACGCTGGTCATACTAGGTGGATCAGCTTGGATGTGTCAAGGATATGACATGTCGCTGCCATGCAATGGAGTAGGGAAGGTGACGGACTCCAGGTCACGTACATGAGTACGTTGGGCGTACTCCCATTTCCAAACATCAACAATTCGTAACTTTCGCATACGAACTCCATTTTTGACGTTCTTTATATCCCCACGTAGGTGAGATTACGCTCTACAACTTTCATTTAGACTCCGTTACCTAATTTTGATTTCATTTTTAAAGTTATATTTTTAATAGGCCGGGACAGGAAAAGTCCGTTAAAAATTCATAACTTCTTCATCTGACGTCCGTTTTCTTCTGTCTATTTACCGTTGAAGTACAATCGATGAGATCTTAGATTCTCGTTTAGCTTGTGTCGGCTAAAACTCATTCGATCTTTATTTCGAGTTTTTAGCTGTCTACTGCTATACTGAAATTTATAAAAATCATAACTTCCTCATACGAAGTCAGATTTTGACGTTCTTTTTATAGAAATTCTCAGTTTAACGAATACTACGACTTTCATTTAGATCACTAAGGCTAAAATGTAGTTTATCAAAAACTCACTTTTTACGTCATATGGCGTCGTGCCGATTCTGTCACAAATTTTCGATAAGTCATAACTTCTTTGTTATAACTCGGATTTCGATGAGGTTTTCGCCTAAATGTTTCTAACGAGATTTTTTACAACTTCAATAATAAAAAATTTTCATATTTTCAACTTTATGTTTTCGTTAAATTTCAATATTTGACATTAGATTGGAATCACATAAGACTTCCAATATTTTCTGAGTGATTCTAAACATAGTTTTACTTTATTTTTAGAAAGAAAAAAAATCTGTTAGAACTCAACACTCAAAATCACGTAATATTTTTCATTACAAAACACGATTTCAAAATATGTATGTTACAAATACCTCCTCCTTTTGAGGAATTCTTCCCCGAAATTACATCGATTAAAACAAATAGGGATTTCGCTCTTATCGCATTCTTATTTTCCCAATTATAATTTGGGCCTCGATGGTGTTTCCACTTGACAAGTACCAACTCCACTTCTTTATTATGTAGTTCAGTCGTTCTTTCATTTATGATCTCTTCAGGGTCTTCTACATATTTTAACTTATTATCCATTTTCACCTCGGATAACAGAACGACTTCATCATATATGCTTAAACATTTTTGCAAATAGCTCACATGAAACACATCATGAATACCTGTCAAATCTTCCAGTAATTCCAAGCGGTATGCTTGTTTACCAATCTTCTAGGTGATTTTGAAAGGACCAAAAAATCTAGGACTTAGTTTTCCTTTCTTCCCAAATTGCATAATGCCTTTCCACGGGGATACCTTCAGCATTACGAAATCACCCACCTGGAATTCTATGGGTCGTCTCCTCATTTCTACATAGGACTTCTGTCAATCCTGGGCCGCTTTCATTCTTTCTTGTACGATTTGAATCTTGTCGGTGGTGTCTTGAATCATTTCAGGGCCTCCAAGGATTTTTTTCCTAAATCATGCGAACATAATGGCGTACGACATTTATGACCATATAATGCTTCATTTGGTGGCATCTTGATTGAAGCGTGGTAACTGTTATTATACGAAAATTCGACAAGAGTTAAATACTTGTCCCAGTTACCACCGAACTCCAAAACGCATGCATGGAGCGTATCTTCTACTGTTTGGATCGTTCTCTCCGTCTGACTGTCTGTTTGGGGATGATAATTTGTGCTGCAAGTAACTCGAGATCCTAATTCACGTGGCATACTCGCCCAAACATGAGAAGTGAAGCGAGTATCATGATCAGAAATGATCTTTAATGGCACACCATGTCTCGCAACAATTTCATCCAAGTATACTTGTGCGTATTTCTCCATTGGAGCCATTTCACGAATGGCGAGAAAATGTGCACTTTTAGTCAGGCGGTCAATAATTACCCAAATGTTATCATGTCGTCTAGCAGTCTTTGGCAATTTGGTAATAAAATCCATGGACAGTTCTACCCATTTTCATACAGGAACACCAAGACTTTTTGGGGTTCTATAAGGCTTTTGGTGCTCTGTTTTGACTTGTAAGCATACTAAGCATTCATGTACATATCTTCCAGTGTCTCTCTTTAATCCAGGCCACCAATAATCAGCTCTTACATCATAGTACATTTTATTTGTACCAGGATGTACTGACAGTTTAGACGTATGGGCTACAACTAAAATCTTTTGTCTTAATCCGCCAATCTTTGGAATCCATAGCCGATTCTTAAATACCTTTAATCCTCGTGGATCATCTAGTAAAATATCAGCATATTGTATCATCCCTTCTTTCTTCACATTTTCTGACTTTAAGGCCTCTTCTTGCCATTACTCTAGTTCATCAAGAATAGTGAACTTCACTGTAGTGTGAGTAATAGTATAACACATACTATTACGATAAACCTTTCTGCTGAGTGCATCGGCAACTACATTGGCTTTTCCATGATGGTATAGGATTTCATAGTTATAGTCTTTGATCAGCTCCATGACTCGCTGTTGTCTCATATTCAAAGTTCGTTGACTGAATATGTACTTGAGACTTTTGTGGCCGGTAAACAATTGGCATTTTCTACCAAAAAGATAATGTCTCCAAAGTTTTAGGGCGAATACCACTGCAATGAGTTCGAGGTCATGGGTGGGATAATTCTTTTCATACTCTTTCATTTGTCTTTAGGCATAGGCTATCACTTTACCACGTTACATCAACACACAACCGAGTCCCAATCTTGAAGCATCGCTATATACGGAGAAATCATTATCACCTTCTGGGAGTGATAAGATTGGAGCATGAGTCAAAAGATCTTTTAGAGTCAAAAAAGCTTTTTCTTGGGCTTCACCCCAATTCGAACTTGGTTTCCTTTCGTGTAATACTAGTGAGAGTCACAACTATATGAGAAAAGTCTTTAAGGAATCTCCAGTAATAACCCGCGAGACCCAAGAAACTGTGAATTTCAAAAGCATTACAGGGCGCTTCCCAATTCTGAATTGCTTCGATTTTGGTAAGATCTACGGATACACTGTCACCAGAAATCACATGGCCGAGAAATTGAACTTAATGGAGTATGAATGGCATGATCAGCTTCAAACTTAGAATAGATTATAATATCATCAATGAATACGATGACAGATTTATCGACCATTGGACGGCATGCCCGATTCATCATATCCATGAATACAACAGGGGCATTTTTCAAACCGAATGGCATAACAAGGAATTCATAATGCCCATATCGATTATGAAAGGCAGTCTTCGGTACATCCTGCTCGTGTACTTTCAACTGATGATAGCCAAATCATAAATCAGTCTTCGAGAAATAACTAACACCCTAAAGTTGATTGAACAAATCGTCGATGCGAGGTAGTGGGTACTTGTTCTTGATAGTCACCTTATTTAGCTCACGGTAATCAATGCACATTTGCATCGATCCGTCCTTCTTCTTAACAAACAATACTGGAGCACCCTAAGGAGATATACTCGGTCGAATAAAGCATTTTTCAAGTAATTCCTACAGTTGGCTCATCATTTTTTTCATTTCAGCTGGTGCAAGACGATAAGGAGTCTTTGCAATTGGAGCAGCACTAGGTACAAGATCAATTCAGAATTCTACTTACCTGTCAATTCTAGGCAAATCTTTGGGGAAAACATCAGGATATTCATTAATAATGGGAACATCATCTACCGTTTTCTTTTCCTCTTTTGAGATATCGACGGTGTAATCTAGATAGATAAAACACCACTTCGATATGAATTCACGAGCTTTTAGGAAAGGGATTATTTTTAAGATTTTGAGTCTCTCTTCACTATAGACATAAATAGGATTCTCCCCTTCAATAGGAATACGTATTATCTTTTCATAGCATAAGAGTTTTGCATTGTTCTTTGACAACCAATCCATGCCGAGAATAATATCAAATTTGGCAAGGAGATAGGGATTAGGTTAGCAAGAAAATTATAGCCTTCAATTTCTATGACACAATCCCTGTAGACTTTATCAGCTGATGCGTTCAAAAACTCTTAGATCGATTAGATCTTTCACAAGAACGATAAAAGTAATAAAACAGTTTAAGATTAATACGAGTATGAGCACAGAACAGAATCAAAGTTATGCTTATGATTCAAAACTGAGTCACGCGTCAACAAAGCTCGATGAAGAACTTCCGCTGTAGAGACGAGCTAGGGTTTACAAACGATATGAAATAAAACAATGAAAGCAATAATTAATAAGTCTGCATGCATGCAGCTTATATACTAAACCCTAATACAAAATAATGCATGGCTAGACAGGCCCAAAACCGGCATTCAAACTGGGCTAAGGACCGAGCCCATGACGCAATCCAATAGACTCTACAATCTCCCCCTTTGCGTCAAATGAGGCGAGAGATTATTTCCTCTGAGCAGGCATCACCGTCTTGATAACTTTGAATAATCAAGGAATAATGGCAAGAAGAGTTTGTCTGAATTGAATGTACCACCTCAGCATGTCAATGAATAGTTTCTTATCAGCAGCACTATTCTGGTTGCACCTCTGTATGATCTCCAAGATATGCTCGAGGCAAGACGTTGAGAAGAGGTGTTTGTCAACAAGAGCGAACAGACATTTTTGACCTTCGCCTCTGAGGAACATGACTGTGTGATACTTTGAATCAATTTTCTCCGGTATTGACACTACCAGCTTTGCCCATGGTCTTGATCGTTGGTCGCTTGTGTATGGCAGAGGCAATCTCCTGATCCATCTTCGCTACCTCATGTATGTAGCAAACAAGTATACGCTTGACATGATCGATTATTGGCTGATACTCCTGGGAATTCAACAGAAGAATGTTGTTGAGGAGTATCCAGCCATGGGGATTGAGGTTCGGTAGATCAGCAAGGGAAAAATGGTGGACTGAGCCTTCGGTTCCTCGAGTCACCCTGAATTTGACATTGATAAATTTCCTTGCTGAATAGGGCTTCATCACCTTGACTGTGGTTATCTTCTTTGAGCTCCAACTCTGGTATTGGGGTTGAGAAAACTCCAAGTAGAACTCCAGAAGATCCCTATCTACCTTCGGGTCCGGAGATGGAATGGCAACAGTCGAGTTGAAGCAGTGGAAGATGAATGCCTTTCGAGTGATTGGCATATCGAACTGTGCATCTTTGGAGTTGTCAAGGCCAAAAGACATTATCGGATTGAGCCAGAGAACATTTGGCTTGTCGATTGCACACCGCTGAAGCGAGTCTTTAGTCCATACAGGAAACATAGACTTTTTCTTCTCTAGGAGCTCCGCCTCCTTTCGCTTCTGTTCTAGCTCAGCGCGTTGCTTCTTGGTGATTTCTTCTGTTTGTTTTTCAGAAGGGTTATCCTTTGGGACAGGCTTCTTAGGAATGTCGACATAGACATCATCTTCATTGTCTGTGTCATCTTCACCAATCTTCTTCTTCTTCTTTTCTTTGTTACTGACCGAAGCTTCATTAACCTTCGGTTCAACAGCTGGTTTTGAGCTGGAAGGAGGAGGTTGCTGCTTTGACTCTTTATCTCCCCCTTGTTTCGGTTGGACCCCAGTCACTGGAACACCCTCGATATGGCTGAGAACGTCCAGTACTGGTCTGAGCTTGTCTGCCAAATGCCTTCTGACAGTGATAGTGATAAGTGGATCATTCACCTCAATAAGATGAAGGAGGATGGAGTGAACATCTGCAGCAGAACTCTGGATAACCTCCCTTTCTGACTTGAGGTCATTAATCTCCACATTAGCAGTACGCAGCTTGTGTGTTTGCAGTTTAAGTTGGGCTATACGTTTGTCAACTCGTCCATAATTCGATTTTCCATAGCTAAGTCCGCTTCCAGTTGAGTTAAGCATTCGTTGACACTAGCATGGAGCGATTCATTGGCTTTTTCAATGGCATGGTGTGCCCCTTCCAGGTTCGAACACTCAGATTGAAGAGTCTTTTGAAGAGTCTCTACTGAAGTGTTGACAGTTTCAACATTCTTGGCAGCAGCAGCCTGCAAGGAATCTAGAAACAACTGAGCTTCTGAAACTAGTTTATCGACTTTTGCGGTCGCTTCCTTGCACTCCTTAGTCGAGGCATCAATAGCGAGAGAAGCCTGTTGACATTGGTAAGAGGAGGCTTCAATAGCCTTGGCTGCAGCAGATAGGGTAGCACTGTGTTCGGCAACAACCGACGAGAACAATGCTTTTAAAGCAGCTTCTGAATGGGCACCAGAGGAAGAAGAGGAAAGCAGTTGATCAAGCTTGTCATTTACTTCTTTGAGATGACGTTTGGTAATTGGCTCGTCGTCGTCATCCTCGTTCTGCACTCGATAAGGACTGAAATATGTGGAATCGAATTCCATGTCCTCACCGCCCAAAATAGGGGTTGTTTCAGTAGATGGTGTTGGGGTTAAGGGTTTTGAAGAAGGTGGAGGTTCGGTTGTGAAAGTAGGTTCGTTTGTAAAAGGTGGTTCGGTTACAGGTGGATTGGGAACAATAAAGGTAGGTTTTGTTGTAGTGGTAGAAGTTGTATCTATGAAAATGGGAGTAGGAATAGGAATTGTAGTGAAGGGTTGAGAGGTGGTTATTGGAGAGATAGGAGGGATAGAAACTGGAATGGTAACAGGTGGAGGTGAAGGAGGAAAACAACGAACCGGAATTTCTGGAGTAGGGGAGCGAGGCGGAGTGTCCCCTCTGTCCGAAGCCTCTTCATCAGAACTTTCGCTTTCAGAATCTGAAGGTGGAGCGTTCTTCTGTTTAGGAGGAACATATTCTGAATCTGAATCGCTGGAGGATTGAAGAATAAGTTTCCTAGCAGGCTTCCTCTGCTTTTTGGGTTGAGGTTGAGAAGTAGCAGTCTTATCAGTTTTTCTCTTCTTGGGGGTCTGCCCCTTGGTTGGTTTTGTGACTGGTCCCTCCTTCTGCTATTCAGGCTTCTTACCCCTCTTGGCTGGCTTGTCAACCTCTTCAATTGAACGAACCATAGCAGGTGTGAGTTCTCTGGGGCCAACTGAGGGACGCTTTATGTACTGTTGAAGAACATTACTCGATGCTGAAATACGACCGAGCATGGTTTCAGGAATAGGTCCAATGAAGGAGAAATTGGTTGTGTCAGTGACGATAATTTTCGTCGTATGAAAAGTAGCGATAGAAGAAAGCAAGGAATCCGCCATTATTGGGACACGATTACAATCCATTGCCCATTTGGTGATGATAGTCCAAAAATGCCCACATGAAATCTCGGAATGTCTGGATGAAGAAACCAGACTTTGAACCAACTGCTGCCAAATAAGGGACCCATAATCAAGGTTAAGCCCACTGTACAACCCATATAGCACCGTCATGAATGACTTGCTGGCACCGTCAGAACCAGCTCTCCTCTCAGACAAGCCCTTGAATAATAGCATGAAAATGTCATTCCATTGAGGAGGAAGGCAGGACTTCTTGAACTTAGTGACAGTTGTTAGGGTTTCGGTATACCCCATCTGATAGAACATTGTGAACAGTTGACCAGTGGTAATGGAATCAGGGTTTACTAGAGATGGATCTTGAGAAAGACCAACTAGGGTACAGAATCGACTCTTGGAGATAGAGATCTTCTCATCGTGAAGTTCAAAGTGAATCCTTTCATTAGCCTTGTTGTAGAATGCAGTAGAGTAGACAAGAGACAAGAACGACATAGGAACAACTTCAACCTTTGTCAGTGCGTCGACGAGTGGTGAGTATTTGAGACACTCAACGACATACAGCATATAGGGCTCATATACGAATGGAGTGAGATCAATGATTAGGTTCTGTTGGGGTTTGATAGAGAGTAGGGGTTGACGAACTGAGGTATCGTGAACGAATGAGGATTCTGCCATTTTAGTAGCTTGAAGATGACGATGAACAATTGCAGAAAATCGCCGAGTTTCTTTGAGAGCTTTTTGGAAGTGATAAAGGTTGAGAGAGTATCGTTCCAATTCCTTTTATACGTACAAGGAAGAGAGAGAAGAATCCAGCTGAAATCATGGATTATCTCAAAAATAGCGCCTGAGTTGATGTGTGAACAGTTCGCGTGCCGAAGATGACGCGGGAGAGAGAAAAACATTTCCCTTTTTCATGCCTTTTCATAAAACTCATCTTTTTCAAATCGCCAAACCGTTTGGATTTCTGTTGAGTCAGCTACAACTTTATCCCAATCGGTTCCCCTTATGACGCTTGAGTGTTTGTGCCTTGAACATTTGAATCATTAATCTGTGCAAAACTTAGAATTTGGGAAAATTAAAAATTTCCGTGCATAGTGTGTAAAAGATAAAGAAATAAAACGAGGGTTTTGGGATTATCTGTGATGTCTTATTTAGACATAAAACGATTGATTCTCGGCAAAAATCACTTCCTTCAAAGTCAAGAGAGACATTGAAGTGCTTGCTTGGTTTCCCATGAAATAACGATCAATAACTTGTTGAGAAGTTTTGAAAGGCTTCTTTTAAAGGTTAAAGAGGGTGGCTTTCGCTTCAATTCATAATTTCGATACGTAACATAAGACCAAAAGTGAATGAAGTACTTGTGAGATCATTGTGATCTGTTGAACAAGTAGGTGTGAAATTCTTTATAGTGACGAGAGAAATAAAGAAATCTCAAAAAAAAAATAAACTGGATCTTTTAGGGTTAGAGAAGTCTTGGTGAAAGGCCATCTCATAAAGATCACTCAAAAAGAAAAAGAGATTTCATTGGATAACAAGTAAGAGCTTGAATTTTTGAATTCACCGTCAATTCATTAGTGGTGTTGAATTTTGGGTTTCACTTAGTACATGGTAGCATGAAACTAAGATCAAGAACGCAGATTTTGTATAACCATAAACCTCAGTGGTTAAAACTGAGAGTCTTAGGGGTTATATTGATGAAACGAATTATAATGGAGAAAGGTGATGGAGATGGTATAAGAAGCGAATGTACCTCTGCTTTTTAAAGAAAAGAAGGACCAAGCAGAAAACTCTAAACTCAGTTTGAGTAGAGTAAGGTAGCTCAAGATTAGAGTGAATATGATATCATGTATTGGGAAAACATGATGGGTATAAATCATGTTATTAAGGTTTCACTCAAAATCAGTCGAGGCTTTGGTCAACATACAGCAGCATGCTTCTAGGGACGCCTAACTAACAAAAACCTTTTACCTGCCTTAGCTGCGCCATCGAGAATCACACTTAGACAAACATAAAAACGTTAGATATAGACATATGAAAAAAATTAAAAAAATATATTTTTGGATTTTTGTGAGAATTGACCAATTGAACGAAAGAGAAAATTATTTTTGGGATTTTACAAGTAGAAAGGAAGAAATGAAAAAGTGTACAAAGGAATACAATTGAAATGCCTTAAAAAAAACAGTGAGTTCAGAAGGACCGAACCCGAAATAGACCAAACGCTCGGTTCATTTCGGTTCATGGTCGAACTTCACCCGAAATAGACCGAACGTTCGGTTCATTTTGGTTCATTTCGGTTTGTGCTATTTCCCTTATTACCTTTATGAGAGCGAAGGTAATTTCGGTACAGAATCGGCTTGCATCATTCCTAGGCCTTGTAGAATCTTATTGAAGCTTGCCTCAGGTAAGGCCTTTGTGAATATGTATGCCAGTTGATCAGTCATTCTGACGAAGTGAATTTCTACGTTACCGTCTTCGATGTGATCCTTGATGAAATGATATATCAGTGCTATATGCTTATTCTTGGAGTGTTGTACTGGGTTGTGACTAATCCTAATTGCGCTTTTAGAGTCACAATATAGTGGGATTTTCTTCATGTTTAAGCCATAATCCCGGAGTTGACTTTGTATCCATACGACTTGAGATGTACAGGATGCTGCAGCAATGTATTCGGCTTCTACAGTGGATAACGAAACACAAGTTTGTTTTTTTGATTGCCAACTGACTAGTTTACCATTAAGAAATTGACATCCTCCTGTGGTGCTTTTACGATCCAATCCACAGCCACCCAGATCAGCATCTGAAAATGCTTGAACGAAGAATCCTGAGTTGGCTGGATACCATAGACCAAGAGAGGAGGTTCGCTTCAGATAGCGAAAGATGTTCTTCATGGCTTGAAGATGAGGTTCTCGTGGGTTGGCTTGAAATCGAGCACAGTAACAGACAGAGAACATGATATCAGGTCTACTGGCGGTAAGATACATCAGAGACCCGATCATCTGTCGATAAAGCGTTGTATCAGCGGCTGGTTTCTCCAATGATGGTATGAGTTTTGTTCCAAAAGCCATCGGCACTTTCACTTTGGAGTCTCCCTTTATTCCAAACTTGGTGAGCAAAGTCTTGGTATATGCTTCCTGATTAATAAAAATGCCTTCGGGTCCCTGTCTAATGTTCAATCCAAGAAAGAAATTAATTGGACCCATTGAGCTCATCTCAAACATAGTTTCCATCAACTTTCAGAATTCAGTTGTTAAGCTAGGATTCATGGAGCCAAAGATGATGTCATCAACATAAATTTGGACTATCACAAGGTGGTTACCTTCTCGCTTACGAAAGAAGGTTGGGTCAACCAAACCTTGTTTGAATTTAGACATTTTTAAGAAACGAGTGAGAGTTTCATACCATGCTCTGGGAGCTTGTTTCAAGTCATAGACAGCTTTGTCGAGGATATAACAATGATCAGGATACTTCTCGTTCATGAATCTTGGCGGTTGCTTAACATATACGGTTTCTTCAAGTTCACCGTTGAGGAAAGCACATTTGACGTCCATCTGATAGACTTCAAAGTTCTTGTGAGCAGCGTACGCAAGAAATATACGAACATATTCCAATCTTTCCATGGGAGTGAAGGTTTCTTCATAATCAATTCCCTCTTCCTGACAATATCCTTTGACCACCAGCCTTGCTTTATTACGAATGACATTCCCTTCTTTGTCCATCTTGTTTCTGAATACCCATTTGAGACCAACAACCGAAGCATCATTTGGTGTTGGAATAAGACGCCATACCTTGTTTCGTTCAAACTCATTTAACTCATCATGCATGGCTTGAACCCAGTCTGAATGATCAAGAGCTGAATTAACAGTCTTTGGTTCAATTTTGGACACGAATGAATTGAACATACAAAACTCGACTTTCGAAAATAGGGCAGCCTGTTTTGCTTTGATTTGAGAGCGAGTTAACACCTTTTCTGAGGATTCCCCAATAATTTGAGTGTGAGGATGATCTTTGGTCCATTTGATAAGTGGAGGAAACTTTGGATCATAGATAGGATCCAATTCAGCATTGATTTCTTCTTCGAGTTCAGACAAAATGTCATCTTCACCAACTGTGTTCTCCCCCTCGAAGAATGATTCCTGTTCAGGACCAGCATTTGTATCCCCATCATTGGTCGGAATTTCAGTAGAGCTTGTTGTACTTGGCGATGAGTTCTCCCCGTAGAATGAAGAACCTTGATTATGATGAGGAGAGGAACCCTCCCCCTCGACAGTAGGATGGTCACCAGAAGGTTCGCTTGCGTCTGCACTTTCGGTTCCTTTGTATGGATCTTCAACCATCTTCTTAGCAGCATCGTCTATAACTTGTTTCAGATTATCAACTTTGTTGTCTTTTGCAGTTGCTTCAGAGTCAATCGCCTTTTGAGGCTCATCAAACAAGAGCATGAATTGCTCAAAAAGATTCGAGATAGAGATGGTAACCTGACCGTTCTTTGGAAATATGTCTTGGGATGCATCTTCTGTTGCTTTTAACTTCTTAACATAACTATCGTCAAAAGTGACATAGTATGTTTCTTCATTTTTCTTCGAGCATTTATTGAGAACTCTATATGCCTTGGAGTTCAGGGAGTAGCCTAAGAAAATTCCTTCATCCGCCTTAGCATCGAACTTGTTTCGATTCTCTTTGGAGTTGAAAATGAAGCATCTTGAACCGAACACATGAAATAATTTCATGTTTGGTTTTCGATTGTTCAGGATCTCTTAAGGAGTAATTGAGAATCGATTATTCAAATATGATCAATCTGAGTATAACATGCAGCCACAATTGCATCAGCCCAGAAATATAATGGCAAGGACGCAAAGCATAACATGGTGCGAGCAGCTTCACACAGGGATTGATTTCTCCTTTCAACAATGCCGTTTTGTTGTGGAGTATAGGGGGCTGAAAAATTGTGAGTCGTCCCCTTTTCAGCAAGAAAACTTTCAAAATCTTTGTTTTTGAATTCCAGGCCATTGTCGCTCCTTATATTACGAACTACCTTTCTTAGTTGTGTTTCTATCTGTTTAATGAAGAGCTTGAGCTTTGGAGTAGCTTCAGACTTTTGCTTGAGAAAGAAGGTCCATGTGAACCTTGAGAAATCGTCTACTATAACCAGAATATATTTGTTTCCCCCAATGCTTTCGACAGATGATGGACCACATAGATCAATATGCAGTAACTCCAATGGTTATATTACCTTAGTGTTGATAATAGAAGGATGACTCTGCCGACTCTGCTTTCCCATTTCACACGCTGCACAGAGATGTTCTTTATCAAATTTCAGAACTGGCAGCCCTCGAACATGATCACCTAAGACCAATTTGTTGATGTCCTTGAAGTTTAGATGAGAAAGCCTTCTATTCCATAAACAGCTTTCATCAAAGTGAGCCTTTGTGAGTAAACATACTGCTTGTTTACCTCTTATCGAATTGAGGTTCAGGGGATACATTTCCCCTTTTCACTTTGATTTCAACAGAATGTTGTTTGATCTCTTCTCGATAATTTCTGAGCCTTCATCGTCGAATGATACTTTTAATCCGGTACCAACCACCAGCTGTGATACGCTGATGAAGTTGTGTTGGAGCCCTTCAACATATGCAACCTTCCTTATGGAGAACTCACCATTAGTGATCATTCCATAGCCTTTAATAGTTCCAAAAGAGTTGTTGCCATACTTTACAATACCACCATCTTTGAGAGAACGAAACTCTCTTAGTTCCTCCTTCCTTCCTGTCATGTGATGCGAGCAGCCACTATCGATGTACCATTCTTCGTCAAACTGCTCGTCACGTATAACCTGCAAAAAAAAATTAAGCAGATTTAGGAACCCAAAGTTTCTTGGGTCCTTGTGATCCTTTTACAGGACATGGAATAGTAAGAGAAATATCAACCATATATGTGCGTTTAACTAAAGTTGTTTCATCCTTTCTTTTAATTGTGAACACTTTAATTTTTGTTGACTTAGGAGGACTGGGGTTTTTGAATGAAGGACTGGAATTTAGAGATTTGGATTTAGGAGAGACATTAGATTCTTGGTTTTGATGATTAGACTTGCAAGCATGAGGACCGAAATTGCTATTTCGTTTGCCATGGGATGAAGGACCGAAACTCTCCTTTCGGTTGTTGTAGGATGAGGGACCGAAACTCTCCTTTTGGTTGTTGTAGGATGAGGGACCGAAACTCTCCTTTCGGTTGTTGTAGGATGAGGGACCGAAACCGCTCTTTCGGTTGTTGAAGGAAGATGGACCGAAACCACCCTTTCGGTTGTATTCAGTTGAGGGACCGAAACTACCCTTTCGGTTCCTATCTGTTGAAGGACCGAAACCTTCCTTTCGGTTGGTATCGTAACTGTTCTTCTGGTTCCTTGATTTTCTTCCAATTTAGACTTCCTTTCAATCCTTACAAAATCAGGATTCTGAGAGTTCCAAAATCGCTTTCTTTCGGAGAGATTCTTCTTATATCTCATATTTCGTTGATGCTTTCGATCAGCCACCTGTTTTGGATTTCTATGAATGTTGGCCTTTCTTTTAGAAGCATGAGCACAACATTCACTCTTTGTTGAAGAAGTATCACTCGTGGTTTGCATCGGTTCATCCACAGATGGTTTAGTTCCACTTGTGCTCGGCACATCGTACTTTGTAGGCTCATTTAGTGGTTCAGGTATATATCTACCTTTCGCTCTCCATGAGGTTTTCTGAGAAAGACCCTTCGTCTCGTCTGCGTTGTCTATTGGGGCCGACCAAAAGAATTCATCACATCCACCAGCATTGTCTTCTTCTACCATAGCGGTTAACTCTGCAGGTTGTTGTGGAGTGACTCCCGACACAGTGTAGACTTGATTTGGGGTAGTTTGAACCTTTTGGTACACAACAACTTTAGCTTTGAGAACTTTGGACTTGTCGGTAGACGAACGAGCAAACTCAACAGAGTTTTCAGAAATTAGGTTCTTATGGGACTTGGGTTCGTTTTTGGCTAATTCAGAACAGTCTACCAAATCTTCTACAGAAATTTCACTCATATCATCATCCTCATTAACTTCAGATGTATTTCAGCATCAATTTTGTTTTCTGAACTTAAATTGGCATTCAAAGAGTCAAATTTTTGTATAGTTTTGGCTCTCAGTTTCAATCTATCATTTTCATCTAATAGATTTTTGAGCATGTCCTTGTGGTCCTTGGACTTTATGTAGGATTCAATTTTGTCCAGACCTATTTTATATGTTGGAGACACTTCGTCGGAAGATACGACACTTTCACAGTGGTATGCTTCGGCATCGATTTCATCCTCCTTTAATTCAAGGAAAGGTAAAATCATACGATGTATTTTCTTCCCTATTTCACAATCAAGATGCAACTGAGTGATGTTAAAATAGAGTCTTTTAGCAATTAAACAAAAAACATTTCTCTGTTTAAGAAGTTTAACATTGTCTCTCTGCAAATAAATAGAATCATCTTTGGATCTAATTAACTCCTTTTCCTTCTGCTCGATCCACATTCTTCGTTCCTCACTTTTTGAAGAAATCCTGCTCATTTGATCAGTTAGGTTAGAATTTGTGACACGGGTTTGGGTGAGGCTGCTACTTATGCTTGAGAATTTTGACTTTAAATTACTTAATTCCTTTTCATAATTATTAGCAGGTATTTTTAGAGAAGCAAGAATATTTTGTACCTTTTTTATCAACTCATCACATTCGTTGATCTGAGTACTAACAGGCTTGGCAGCAAAACATCTGTCCTCTCGCTCTCTTTCTTCTTCAACTCCCCCATCAGTTGTGTATCCTCTCATTTGGGACACACCCTCGGCCACTGCAAAGCATCTCCACATTGCCTGTTCTGCTTTTTCCATCATGGCTTGTCCGTGAGTAGGCTTCCTAACTTCATCATCCTCAGAATCTGTGGACCAGACCTCCACACCGCCAAACTCATCACTGTTATTTGAACCCTGCACAATTAAAGCATTCATGGTAGAGTTATTAACAGCAGACTTTCTTTTCTTTATTTCCTCCAATCTTCTCAGGAGGCTCGCTTCCTCATCATCTTCGTTTGTCTTTTCTTCTTTCTTTCTCAGCGTGCAGTCTTTAGCAAAATGATTTTTGCCTCCACAGTAATGACAATCGAATACTGAGTCTCCTCCAACTTTAGCTTCCTTCTTTGACTCTTCGTACTTTGACCCCATCTTCGATTCCTCCTTGATCCTTTCGGCGCTATAACTTCCCTGCCAGTTTCGGTTCTTGTTGGTTGGGAATTTCTTCTTAAAGAATTTTCTGGGATTTGACACCATCATGGCGTATTCTTCGCCGGTTAGATCAAAATCTGCAAGATCTAATTCCTCTTCTTCTTCAACCAAACTCTTTCCTTTGGAGACAAGAGCTAAAGAACTCAGACCCGAGACCACATTCGTTTCCTTTGATAAGGCATTCTCATGGGATTTTAAAAATACCCACAAGTTCTGCCAAAGAGTAAGACTTGAACTGTTCATGAGCTTTGACAGTTGACACAACAGCCATCCATTCAGGTCTAAGACCGTTCATGAATGTGACCTTTTGTTCAATCACCTTTCTTTCAATTCCATGCTTTATCATCTTACTCAAAAGATGATTGAAACGATCGAAAGTTTGGACAAGTTTTTCTTCAGGCTTTTGCTTAAAGTCACCAAACTTAGATAACAAGAGAGTTTGGATAGAGTGCTCCAGATCTTCATCTGTGGAATACAATTCCTTCAATCTATCCCAGATCTCCTTAGTTATAGCACAAGAACTCACTAAACGAAACGTGTCCGATTGCAGCGCAAACCTTATCATCCGTAGGGCTTTGATGTTGCACTGAAACTTCTCTTTTTCATCCTGAGGAATGTCTTTGACGTCATTGACAAGCTGATTATATTCTTTCTGTGTTTTAACAATCTTTGATGTGCTTGAGTGAGCGAATGGGCCTGAAGTGATTGCTTCCCATATTAGATACCCATTGTCCTCCGATCCAATCACGTAGCCTTCAAAGTGATGCGTCCAAACTTCATAGTCTTGTGTATACAAGATTGGTATTCTTGTTGTAGACCCTATGCTGTTGGAGATATTGATCGGATTGGTTTGTGAATCGTCCCCGGACATCGTAGATACTTTTGATCGAAAACCTATAAAAGATCAGACTTGTAATATATCGTTAGGGTTAGATTAACACTTAATGAGATACGTCAATAAAGAGTGACAGCTCAATAAATATCAATCAATGCGGAATTAAAAACCCTAAGATCTTCTTCAACAGAAGAGATGTGTATGAATTACACAGTCTCCTGCTCTGATACCAATTGATGAGTTCAAAAACTCTTAGATCGATTAGATCTTTCACAAGAATGATAAAAGTAATAAAACAGTTTAAGATTAATGCGAGTATGAGCACAGAACAGAATCAAACTTATGCTTATGATTCAAAACTGAGTCACGCCTCAGCAGAGCTCGATGAAGAACTTCCATTGTAGAGGCGAGCTAGGGTTTACAAAAGATATGAAATAAAACAATGAAAGAAATAATTAATAAGTTTGCATGCATGCAGCTTATATACTAAACCCTAATACAAAATAATGCACGGCTGGACAGGCCCAAAACCGGCATTCAAACTAGGCTAAGGATCGAGCCCATGACACAATCCAATAGACTCTACATCAGCAAGTAATGATATACTTCCCGCAGTATCTACGTGAAATGGTTGCACGAGTGCATAGCAAGTAGTTTGAAAAGAACACGCAAATTCATGGGACACAAATGAATCTAAGGCACCAGAGTCAAATCAGATGTGAGCAGGTCTAGATTTGACAAGAAATGTAACCGTCACAACATTCGGGTCCTCGCGTGCCTCTTCTGTGGTAATGTGGAATGCACGGCCCTTAGCATTTGGCACCTCCTCCTTTTTAGTTGGAGTATTCTTTGGTTGTTGAACGGGAGCTTGACTTCCCGCCACTTGGATAGTAAGAGTAGGGCAGAAAAGCTTCTTGCGGCCAGTAATACCACATGCATAGCAAGTAACATCCTTCTTTGTGCAAGCTGGCTTTATATGACCCGTTTCTCCACATCCATAACAAACAACGGATTCCTTGCCTATTTAGCATTTACCAGGATGATTCCTTCCACAAACACGACATGAAGGGGATTAAATAGGAAAAGATTGTGATCTATCATGACCACGAAAAGGACTTTGAGATTGCACTTGTTTGTTAGGTTCAGATCGAACAAATTGAGTTGTTGGAATAGAGGGAACAAAAACAGGTCTTTTGGTACGTTGATGCTTTGGAACAGTAAAAGTGGCACCACGTATCTACAAGTCATGCTCGCGTCTTCGGGCATACTCAATAGCTTTATCAAATGACAAAACATCCCGATTGGCTACAAAATCATGGATTTCATGTCGTAGTCCCTCCATGAATAACTGAATTTTATCGTCTTCAGCTGGAATATACTTTATAGTGAACCTTGCTCTTTGATTAAACTAAGTTTCATACTAATTCACACTCATTCCTCCCTGTTTAAGCTCGAGGAATTCCTTCTCCAATCTCCTCCTCGTGTCTAGAGGACAATACCTCCCTAACAAGCAAGTTTTGAACATTTCCCAAGATATATTCTCTTGGTCATACTCGTTGAGAGCTTCATATGTTGCTTCCCACCAGACCAATGCTTCTCCGATGAGAATTGCAGAAGCATAATTAGCTTTATATTCTTATCCACATGAGAAATACAAAACACTTTCTCTGTGTTCAATCCAGGTAAGAACAACAACGGGATTAAGAACACCAGAAAACTCTGTAGTACCATTACTCTTGAAAGTTTTGAATGAAGGATGTCTCGTCTCTCCTTTTGAAGGTTCTCCGGTGACTTTCTTTTTTCCTTTATCACCATTCTTTTTGTGTTCTTCTAGAGTTTGTCTAATAATGCCAGTAAGTTTATCCATAATTTGCACCCCACGAGGGGATACTGCAGTGTCTCCTTCATCAGGACGAGGATCTCCACCCACCTCTGGCGTATGGCTACCTTCCTATTCATCCATTCTTCTGAAAATTTTTGAAGCAACGTAGTATTTAGAATATTAGGATTTATTATTACCTAATACTTTACTTAAATATTTCCTATGGATTGTATCCATATATTTCTAATGAATCCGTTCATATATTGAACTTCTGACAGTTTAAGTCTAAATACCAATACATGGAATTTAGTTCACTTAAACTATTGCTCTGATACCATTAATTGAAAGACCCTAACTTTCGTATTTCTGAAAGACCCAAACTTTCATACTTCACAATATTGCTACACCAAAACATGTTACATGCATATTCATAAATAATATTTACATTGATAATTTTGATTACAAACGACTGGATACAAACCGACTATTTCAAAGTTTTATCATATTATATAACTACCCATGATATTAAAGTTTTATACAAAGATGACTACAAAATACAATAGTTTCAAACTATTCTAAATCATCCAATAGTATACAACTATACTTGTTGCTTATTTCCTGCAATGGTAAAACATTGAGAGGGGTAAGCGGTGACGCTTAGTAAGCTCAATAATAGATAAAATATAACGTTATGTCATATATATACTTCAATATGGAAGAAGCAAAGGGAATATGGAACAAAAAAAGCATATGTGAATCATGTGACAAGCTTTCCATATTAATCGATGATTTGATTCAGTGATACACAATCAATGAGACATAACAATTTCAATACTTGATATACATCAATAACACTTCGGCCAGAATAGCACAGAAGACATACAATTTCGATTAAACATTTTGGTAGATTTCAGGCTTTCATCCCTATCTAACTTTCTGCCAATGCCATAAAATAGAAGTCATTATCTTATGAGACATGCTCTACATGGCCAGATGCTACATACCAGTACCACCGTGAATCTAAGTCCTTTCACTGATCACATGTTCAAAGTTATAACTTTGCTACCATAATAGCATGGAAAAACAACATGAGATAATAAAACGGAAAAGTACATAACACATATAACATATAACATACAATTGTTCCTATATATTGAACTCACCATGAAATAACCGGGGAATATATGATAATTTGGGCAGCACTTCGGCTCTAGATATGACTTTTTGTGATGAAACCAGGGATTTTATTTGAAAACCGGCCTTACTCGGTCAGAGTTTCGAATTGAAAATGAAATTTTCTCGGGAACTTCGGGCAGTCAGGACTTGCTTTGGGTGTCGTGGCTGATACCGGGACTTCAAGGGTTGTTAGGGTGAATTAAGAGAATGTGGGAGGTGTAAAAGGGTAGAATTTGTAAATAAAATCCAGTTGCCTTCGTTTTCTATTTATAGGGGCTGAGGCTCAGCATTACGTTAGGCGTAATTCTTGTGTACGCGGGGCATAACGCCTCTACAACGAGTACGCTGGGTGTACGCTCAAAAGTTGGGCGTACTAGGTGGATTAGCTCGGACGCGTCAAGGCTATGACATGTGGCTTCCATGCAACGGAGTAGGGAAGGTGACGGACTCCGGGTCACGTACACAAGTCTGCTGGCGTACTCCCATTTCCAAACTTCAAAAATTCGTAACATTCGCATACAAACTTCGTTTTTGATGTTCTTTATATCCACGCATAGGTGAGATTACGCTCTACAACTTTCTTTTAGACTCTTTCGGCTAATTTAGAATTCTTTTTTAAACCTATATTTTTAACAGGCCGGGACACGAAAAGTCCGTTAAAAATTGATAACTTCATCATCTGACGTCCGTTTTCTTCTGTCTTTTTACCGTTGAACTATAATCGACGAGATCTTCGATTCTAGTTTAGGTTGTGTTGGCTAAAACTCACTCGATCATTATTTCGAGTTTTTAGCTGTCTACTGCTATACCGAAATTTATAAAAATCATAATTTCCTCATACAAAGTCAGATTTTGACGTTCTTTTTATGGAAATTCTCAATTTAACGAATACTAAGACTTTCATGTAGATCACTAAGGCTAAAAAGTAGTTTATCAAAAACTCACTTTTTATGTCTTATGGCGTCGTGTCGGTTCCGTCGCAAAACTTTGATAAGTCATAACTTTTTCGTTATAACTCGAATTTCGATGAGGTTTTCACCTAAACGTTTCTAACGAGATTCTTTACAACTTTCAATAATAAAATTTTTACTTATTTTGAACTTTATATTTTCGTTAAATTTTAATAGTTGACATTAGATTGGAATCTCATAAGAATATTTGAACGCAACCAAATTATGGGACAGTACGAATTACAAAATTCTCTTCAAAGTTCAAATAAGATAATTTTCATTGATCATGTGTTTTTCACAATGACTATAATAAGAATCATTGATAGTCTCTATACAAACCTTGTTTGTTTATTCACATGTTAACAGTTTGTTGCTTTAACTAGTGTTCAAAGTTGAGAAGATTAAAATTGTTAATTTCAGATAATGATGCTAGACATATAAAACTTCTAATTTTGTTTATAAAGAACCGGTATCGACAAGGAACCAATGAACCAATCGTAAGCATCGGAAATTATAATGATCAATCGCCAAAGGAATGGATATACACTTATATAATTAGACGCACATACAACGAATTATATCGTAAACTCCAGCTCTTTACCGAAAAAACGCACCTCCTTTTTTCGTTTAAATATTTTTTAGGCCTTCTTTTTTATCGAAAAAATAAAACTCAATATACCATTGTTCACGATTTTCCATCCTCTTTCCATAGAGGTCAATGTTGATATATAAAAAACAATTTTTTTCGAAGAAAAAAAACCATTTCGTTTTTTTGTTTTTTTTCAATATTTAAGTTTATTTTTATAAAAAAAAACTAAATATATCAAAAATCTCAATTTTTTATCATTTATTATTAAACATCAACATCAATTAAAAAAACTTGATTAATACAGATTCACACAGTGAATATAAACTCTGAATATTTTATTTTTAACATGCACAATGTGACTCTGACTTACTATTTGAATTCTTTGATCACTCACAAAATAAGTGAAATTTACTTATAAATTGAAATATATCTCCATGTAGTTTTATAATATTTTAACGTTTTGATTATTCGTAAATTAGGTTGTAAAATTTACAAATGATTTTATTCACATTGTGAATCTAGACTGTATATAATTTAGTTTTCAGAATTCACAATTTGAATATGACTTACTATTATTCCCAATGTAAATATTAGCAGATTCACAATGAGAATATGAGCAGTGAATCTGAGCAGATTCACAATTTGAGTCGAAAATAAAAATTTTGATTTTATTTACATCAATATAAATCTATGTTTAAAGAGTATTACAAAAATATGAATTTTGATATATTTATTAAATTCTTTCGATAAAAAATAGACCTTAACAATAAAAAAAAATGAAGTTGATTTTTTTGAAAAAAAAAAAATATTTTTATATATCAATATGGATCCCTGTAGAAATAAGACACAAAATCATGTATATTCGAGTTTTTTTTCGATAAAAAACATAGCATAAAAAATTGAAGTAAAAAAAAAAAGTAGAATTTTGTTATAATCTAGTGTTTTTCCGTCAATTATAAATGTCTACAATCTTTCCTTTTATTGTTGATCAATTTAAATTTTGACGCTTTGGATTGGTTCATTGATTACTTTATTAAAGGTTTTCCTTTAAACTTTATATATATATATATATATATATATATATATATATATATATATATATATATATATATATATATATATTTACTTTATTCGTTATATCATTTGTATTTATGTAAATATATTACTTAAAAATGATATATAATACTTTTATATTGAATATTTTTAAAAAAAAAAAACTCATTTAGTATATAGGTATCACACCTAACATGAAATATTATACGAGAATAATTTTAGATTTAATTAGCATTTCATATCATAGCTACTTTCTCTTTAAAAATCTTTTCAAATCTAGTTTCTCTCTGTAAGTTTGTTTCATATTAAAGATTTAATGGCATATATGACGAGTTCAATCATATTTATGTTGTAAAGAAAGACTAATATATCGTTTATGTTTTGAAAAGATATGGAATTTTTGGTTTATAATGATATTTCCTATTTTATTTATGTATGCAGAAATCTAGAGATGAAAATATTATGTTTTTGTTATTGTTTTGTTTTGAAATGTAAACGTTTTTTGTTATTTTTATCATGATTGTCTTCCTTTTATTTTTTTATTCAACATGAAAGACAAAATAATATGACCAGAAAGTTATGTGATGGTGTTTAAAATATGTCATAAGAAGTCGTAAATATTTAGTTGTCAAGAAAATGGAGTGGGGTCAGTTGGGTCAGTGAGGGTCTATACCCATGTGTTTTATCATTCAACATATCTATTATGAAGAATATTTGTTATTTTTAGTTAGAAATAAATCATATATCTAAGTAATTATTATTTTAAGTAATTATTATTTCAATTAATTAGTAATATGACGTTTTATATAATATTTTTTAATATCAGGAATAGTTATGAGTAAATTTGGAAGTTATTATTAATTCATGTTCAAAATGAATACAGCTAAGTTTATTTTCATTAAATAATATTTTTATTGTAACTCTTTCGTGGTCAGAAACCCTAAAAAGAATAAAAATCAAATATTCTCATACTTTTTTTTCTCTAATCATCTTCTACACTCACAGTTATGACATTCATTATGTTTAATAAAGTTAAAAAAATTATTACATTGTCATCCTTCAAAAATATAGAAAGATATGTTGAAAAAATAAGTAGGATATATTAGAAAAAATAAGTAGGAAAATATTTACTTTATTATATATATATATATATATATATATATATATATATATATATATATATATATATATATATATATATATATATATATATATATATAACTACGTTTTATTTTTCTAATATACGTATCTTTCACCTTTAATATTTCATCTGATATAATAAATATATATTATGAATAACTATAACTATATATTTAATTTTGGTTGAACTATACAAACAAAATAGTGTTAGTTACATACGTAATTATAAAAAAGTAATAATATTTTTTTTATTTAGTAGATTATGTGATTGTTTTATTAATCGGTTGTTTAACTATAAAAACTATTATAACTAATCAACTTAATGATAAGAATTGCTCAAGTATCCACCTTAATAAATGAATGTTCTTTTTACCATATGTAAATCTCTCATTAGTTTTGACACTTGTCATTTTGTGGTATTTTTAAAATAAATATTATCCACTTGTTAATTTTTGGTTTTTTTCAATTTTTAAAATTAAAATCATATATTTATATATATGTAAAATATTAAATATTATATATATGATATTAAATTGCAATAAATACGCTTATTCATTTCTTATTTTAAAGTTATACATTAAAAAATGTTTTATATTTACACTTTAATTTAACGTTTAATTTTTTTAATATCAACCCGTGTAATACACGGGTCTCACACCTAGTTTAGAATATTAAATATTAGATACTTATATAAAAGTATTACACGGGTCTCACACCTAGTTTAGAATATTAAATATTAGATACTTATATAAAAGTATCTTATTCTTACACCGAATTTTAAGTCGGTCAAATTATATATCTTTGGTTATAAATCAAAATGCATAAATCGAACTAAGAAAATCATACCGTTAACTAAGAACCAACCTTGATTACCGTCGTTGGCTAACCACCGCTGTCTCTTACCACCGACGAACCACCACCATCAGATCCAAAAGTTCTGGTTGGCTCTAGATCTACAATTTCATCTTCGGATCTACGATTTTCCTCTTCAAATCTACAATTTCAGCTTCATATCTACGATTTTCCTCTTTTGATTTATGATTTTTGTCTTCAGATCTATTATTTTTGACTTTAGATCTTCGATTTTCGCCTACATATTATTGGTTCCGGCGAGCGGTGATAATCATACCTTCTTCCATCACTGTCCCCGCGAATTCCTTTTCCCTGTCGTTACCCTAACACCAACAAAAACATAGATCTGGCAAGATCTTATGAAAATAACTCCATATCCACCGTCTATCCCTACCTAGTCTCAGATCTGGAGCCAAGAAGTTGTTTCAACTTCACTTTCTCCCTCTAAAATGCAAAACATATTGGGCTAATGCGATTTGGTTAGATATGATAGTCGAACTTATTACCATCGACTATCACCTAACATCAGCTACTGTGCTTTGTCGTCGAAACACCAAAAAACATCACACTTTACTCCAAAGTCCCCTATCTAGTTCATCTCCAAATCTTCGACCTGCAATTTGGTTATTGCTCAAATAAAGTGAATTTAGGTTTTTTAAGATGTGAATTGTGATGAGTGTATGAACTCTTATCTAATACAACCTCCAAGGCTCCAAACATCATCAGATATAAGTTTTAACCTGTAAATATATTTTATTAAGTTGTAAATTTCTATATTAAATTGTTAATTAAATGTATTAAGTTCTACAATGAGTATATTAAAGGGTTAGTTTTATTTTATGAATCTTATGTTTGCTTCTAAAATATGAGATGAAAGAAGCATTATACATAGATATTAATTTCTCTAATTTTGAATAATATATAAAAAATTTTAATTATGAATATTATTTATATTAAAATTTAAAAGAAACACAACCCCATATATGTAAAGGTATAAATGTAAGTTTTAAGTAAAGAGTATGGATGTGAATGTATTGTTTTTGTATATTTAACTGTGAATTTATTTTATTGAGTTGTTAATTTTGTGTATTAAATTATGAATTGACTGTATTAAGCTATGAATTGATTGTATTAAGTTCTGTTTTTTTTTATGAAATTTATGTTAACATATGAATATGTGTAATAATTTTATTGTGGGTATTATTTATGGAGTAACATTTATGAATGTATTAGTTTTTATAATTGTTACATTACACTCTAAATTATTGAATTAATAGATTTATTAAACAATGAATATAGTATCTAACTGACAATGCATGATTTTACATACAGATTTGGTTTCAAATGAATGATTGTTGTGACGTTGACGTAGAAGGTTGGTGCCGACGTGTGGTAATTGGTGGTCGTGGTAAAGTCCGTGTTTGATTCTCCTAAATTATAAATTGGTGATATTATGATTGTATTAAATTGTGAATTTTGTGTACTAACCTATAAATAGATTATATTAAATTTTTTATTTTATATAATTTGTGTCAAAATATGAATCAATGTAAGAATGGTAATATTAGACTTACAATTTTACCTTTTTCATACCAAAAAGAAAAAAAAATCAAGGTTTTAACATCTTTAATAAGTATTGTGTACATATTTACTTATAAAATAAGGTTTGTTATGGTTCTAATCTTTTGTGGTTATCTTTTGATCCACTCCCTATATATATATATATATATATATATATATATATATATATATATATATATATATATATATATATATATATATACACACACACACACAAAAACACACGCATATATTAACATTGTGAATGTGAAAAATATTTTTCGGATTTACTGTGTCAATCGGGATTCACGTTCTGAATTTTCAAAAATTCACATTGTGAATTTGTTGTAAAAAAAATTGAATTTGATATCATTGGAAAAAGGATAAAAAGTTATCAATTTTTGTATTTTTAGTTTTTTTTTTTAATAAAAAATAAGTTCTAAAAGTTGAAAAAAATATTGGTTCCTTAGTTAAATATATATATATATATATATATATATATATATATATATATATATATATATATATATATATATATATATATATATATATATATATATATATGGTTAGGTTCATTTGAAACCATTATATTTTTTGAGATGTGGGGACGCAATCCTAATCACACATTTTGGAAACTAAAAAATTATTTTTAAAATGTAAAATAACTGAAAAAAAATTTAAATTTTATTTCGTCCTTTGTATTCTCCAAAAAAATAATAATAATAAACAAAAATAAATAATACCATTTTTCCTTAAATATCTATGAAGTATTCTAATACAATATTCTAGTACAAAAATTACAACAAAATTATTGTACAACAAATATTCAAACAATTTTAATAGAATGTTAGAATATTCTTCACACTCTAACAATATTAATAGAATATTAGAGAATTTTAACATATCTAATAACTCAACTAAAATAATAGAATATTCTAATATTATAAAAATTTTATTTGAATATTATAGTGTAATATTTTATTATAATATTTCACGTATATTTAAAAAAACAGTTACTTTTTTTTATTATTTTATTTTTTATTGGGTAAATAAAATGATGTAAATAACATGGTCTTATTTTTTTATTTTTTATTTTATATACAACGCTATCTAATCATTTATGATTATAACTGACCCGACATGCTGATACGTCGGAGGGTTAGAGCGAAAGATGTGAATTATGTGGTTGAGGTTGAATATCAAAATCTCTATTTTATTTAGAACTTGATACTCAGTACGTGTTCGGCCGACTGTCGAGTAACGAGTATTCTAGGAATATTTAGATCTGGTAATTCATGTACAAATATTTTAGGAAAATTATATATGTCAAAATCATAAGTTAAAATCATAAGTTGATTGAAATATATAACAAAATTAGATGCATGTGAATACACAAACATTGAAAAACACACAATGATGTTACTTCGACAATAATTACTAAAAATTTAACATATATGTAGTAATAATCATATGTGTCTCTTAGATAATAAATCATTGTGTGTGTATGTGTGTGTGTGTGTGTATATATATATATATATATATATATATATATATACTTACACATACTAGTAGCGTACCCGCGCGTTGCTGCGACGCGAGATACTTCCTTAAGGCTGATAGTTTTCATGTGGCGATTAGTTTCTTTTTCATGTTAGATATATCGTTTCAGCCTTTTGACGGGGTTTTGTTTTTTTTTTTTTTTGTCGGATAGTCCTTTTGGTGAATAGTTTCTAGCTAAGTAATTAAATGTGAGGGCATAATAGTTTTCTATCCGGTGTAATCTATTTCTCTGGATTCTTTTATAGATATGTAGTTTTGTTTGTTTATAGTTTCTTTTTTCGGACGCCGATTTGTTGAACGTCAAATACTTTCTAGTAATAGTCACTTGTTGGTTTATAAGTTCTTTTATCTATAATATACGTGGTTGTTTAGATTAAAAAGAAAAGTACCCCGATTGATTTTGTAAGGTAACCCATTGCACCATCGTGTGAAAATATATATCCCAAAAGATTTGAGGAGGCATTTGTAACTAAGGTAGTATTTGTTTTTTGTCTGCAGATCTGTGTGACCTCTTCTGTCTGCACCGCGCAGACCACGCGCAGACATTAGCCTTCGCAGACTGTTTGTTTTTTTAAAGACTGCAGACCTAAAAATGTTTGCGCACCCTCTTCTTGGCGCAGATATGGACCAGAGTCTTCTAACATCTTAAGACATCTTCTAGCCTAAAAAACATATATATCTTTATTTTTTTAATTTTTTTTTAAATTTATAATTTTTCTAACTTTATTAATGATAAAAAATTTGAAAAAAAAATTACAAAACTTAAAAAAAAATGTTCGACGTTACAAACATTATATTTTTAACAAATTTAAAAATAAAAATTTATTACATTAATAGTCGTTGAAGTTTTTTATATAAATATGAAAAAAAATCATAATATATTCTTATATTTTTGCCAAATTTTATAAAACATTATTTAATACAGTATCGTCAGTTTCTTGAGAAAATATTTATGGTACGTTTTTAATGGATTTAATTGAAAAAAGCGAAATTTATTTCCATCTATTTATGTATCAAATTGTTTGATCACTAATTATAATGTTTAGTTCTAACTTTGCAACCAATGGTTGGTTTTTATAAAATATATACATTAATTCATATCATTTTTATTTTTATTTTTTATACAATAATACATTAAGTTGTTCTAGATTCGTTAATTATTTATAACAAAGTCATATTAAAAAATCACTTTGAAGTTTAAAAAAAATCAGTTTATTTTGGTAGCCCGAAGATGTTAAAAAAACAAACAGTCTTCCTTTTTCAGACTGCAGACGTTTGGTCCACCTCTTCTACTGCAGAAGTCTACAGATGTGGTCCGCAGACTGCAGACATTTTGCCTCAGAAAAAACAAACAGCACCTAAATGTTATTTATGTATATTTCAATTTTAGCCGTTGAAAATCAAATAATTCATTATTCTACTTTCTTTATTGAAAAAAATATCTACTTTAATTACTAAAATATTCTTTCATAATCATATGGTTAAACTTGATCATTCACAAATACATTCAAATTATTGTCCTCAAAAATTTTATTTATTTAAATATAAGTTAACTAATATGTTTTCACATCCCTATAAATTATTTTATATTATTTATCTTGTAGTTATGTTACGTTTGTAATTAGTTTTTAAAGTTGGTGATAGAAAAACTAATACAAATAAAAATATTTATTAGTTTGTAATCTAAAAAGAGCGGTGGAGCTTCTCAATAGAGTTTAACTGATCATGTATTTTAATCTTATTTTTTCTAGATCCGTTGATGTTGTTTTCAAATAATTAGTTTTGTCATCCATAAATAGCTAGTGACACAGCTTGTTTCTCGTTTGCCTTCCATTGATATGATCAAAATCAGTTAAACTCAAATTTGACGGTCATCGTCGGTCATAGGCAGAAAATATTTAATAAAATCAAATTTTTTGATTTTCAAATTTTACACCAAAACTTTTAAATTTTCAAAATTTCAAGTTTTTAAATTTTCAAAATTAAAAATGTTATACCAAAATTTTAAAAATTTTCAAATACTTATTTTTTATATAATAATTTTTTAAATAATTTTATTAGTAAATTAGAATCATCAATTAATCGCCGCCTAGTCCGAGTAATTGTTTAATGTCAGTCGACCGCCGAACTACCGTATAGCTATCTGCACAATCTTGCTTTTTCTTGTTTGAATTTAAAGATTCATGAAGAGTTGCGTGGATTGTTAGTTTAATTTGAGCAAATAGTTTGCTTATGTAGATTACCTTTTGTTGTGTTATAGTTGTTGAATGCGAGGTGGTGAATAGTTATATTTTATCAAATACTTTCTTATTGAGATTAGTTTCTGTAGACCGGTTCATGAATATTTTCTTTTTGAAACATGTCAACAAAAAAAAGTCATAATTATTGTCGGCCTTAGCATTGTATTTTAACAAAAAAAAATGGAAAACATGCATAATTTTCAATGATGGAGCCCGTAACCTTTTTGTATGAGATGAAAGAGTAATTTTCATAAATAATTAAAACTTTTGATTATTTTCACTAAAATGTGATAGCTTACACCTTTTAATCATTTTCTTACTTTGGAGATTAATTGAGAAAAAAGAAGCATAAATACAAAAAAACAGAAATATTAATATTAATTTGAATAAGCAAAACTTGTTATATGTATACTTTGAGGATATATTATTAACCACAAGAACATTTTACAACACAATTCCAATAAATTAGATTACAAAATACATGAGGATTTAAATGTCAAAAATGTGCAAAGCAAGAAGCCTAACATGAATTTGGATTCATTGAATAAAGCTACTCATACTAGACGTTTTCAGCAATAGAACATGTGCAAGCTTGATTTCTTTTCTTTTATTCTCTTATTCTCGTTTATGTGATTGTGTTTGCTATTGATCACTGGTAAAATCCATTCCCAGGACCTTACAATTGGTATCAGAGCGAGACCAGCGTCAAAGGCACTCTACAATCGATCTTGGAGCGAGTTTTCATTGATTTGAGACTAAAGTTCGTGATTGCTGCAAAAAGGGTTTTTAATCTAGTCGAAAAACTACAATATTCAAGTTTTCGGCCCGAGCTTACGGCCGTAATCACTATTTACGGCCGCAAACTCTTCAAGATTCTTGGACCGTAAAATTGCGTTCTTGAGCCGTGAATAAGGAATATTCTTCAACCGAAAACTGTTTACTCTTGGGCCGTAAGCTTCGTACTGTGAACATCTTCCGACCGTAAACTCGGAGTTTACGGCTGTAATCTGTCTCTTGACTGTAAATAGCGTTTACGGCAGTAAATTTTTTTTTCCAGAAGCTTAATTTATCATAAATAATTTACATTTCTGTCTCATATTAAATAAAAAAATTATAATGGATTCTCAAAGTCAAACAAACCATCACAAGCTGGATTCAGTAATGGGCACAACCACCCGGATTCCTAGACTTCTATCTGCTGAAGGCTTCCCAGAATGGAAGTACAGAAGTGAGATATACATAAAAATGAAAGACTTCAAAATCTGGAAATGCATAATCAAAGATCCTGTTAGAATAACCACTACAGTTGCAGGGCAAGTGGTTGACAAGAAGATAGAAAACTACACTGATGAAGACTTCGAGAAAGTTGAAGAGCAGGAGAAGGCTTTGGTGACTTTGACCATGGCCCTGTCTCCATATATTGCTCAAGGTTTCAGGGAGTATACCTCTGCTAAGGCTTTGTGGGAAGCCCTAATTGAGGTCTATGAAGGGAACGAAGACATGCAGGAGAGTCGCCAAGATATGTTGCGACAATATATCAATATGTTCAATTATGTTCCTGGAGAGACTCTTGAAGCACAGTTGCAGCGGTTCACATCTCTCAGTACTGAAATGACTGTAGCTGGGATTTTCTATACAAAGTCAAAGATAAACAAGAAGCTACTGAATGTTGTCCCAAAATCTTGGGACATGAATGTAGCTGTCATCAAGAAGACTAAGGATCTTAGCCGTCTCTCTCTTGTTGAAGTGATGGCAGTCATCAAGGCTTGTGATATTGATGACAAGCAGCGGGAGATCAACCATTTGAACTCATACTCAGCTGCGAACCTTGGCATCTCTTCTAACAATGCTCTTTCATCTTTTTCTTTTTCTCTTCCTTCTATAGGTCAATCATTTACTACTCCACAAGCTTAGATTCAGACTTTTCCCACTCCATCAGCTTCCTCTGCATCAGCCATGCCTTTCTCGCATAATCATTCGTTCGTGGCTTCTCAAGCTGCTTCATCCTCAACTGGGGCTTATTCTTCAAGGGGAAAGGAGGGTGATGAAAATCTTTCACTTGCCTCAGGGCTTGTCAATTGCTACAATGCACTCGTAGCCGGGGATCTTCCACCCCAACTATCATTTGCCGATCTTGATCAGATTCACCCTGAAGACGTTTAGGAGATGGATATTACATGGCAAATTGCCATGGCAATTTTTAGGGCGAAACAGTTTGCCAAAAAGACTGGAAAGAACAACTGGGGGATGAGTGCTGACAAGAAAGTTGGGTTCAGCAAGGGAAAACTGCGATGTTTCAACTGCCACGAGCCATGACATTTTGCTCGTGATTGTCCACAGCTAGACAGAAGATTAAATAATGATAAGACAATAGTTGTAGTTGGAAACAATTGAAGTGGTGCTTAGATAAACAACGAGAAGGCTATGGTTGCACAGTCATTCGACTAGGAGGATCAAATGTAGGCTCTGAATTTTTCTGGACCTGAAAATGCCCACCTGGCGCAAGTCTGTGATGATGCTCCAACAGAGATTGTGGCAGCTGAAGACAAAATGATGGAGCTGTAGTTTGTGTTGATGGTATCTTCTTCTCATGAACCTAATACAACCGAGGTAAGTCTACCATCATGCTCTCAAGCCTATATTGATTATGTTAAAATTCTGCATGAGAAAATTGAGACATTAGGTAGTGAAGTAGAAAGCCTTAAGATTCTCCGTGAACTTAATGACTCACTAAAAAGGGAAGTAGAAGACCTTAGATATGAAGGTTAACAACTCAGAAAAGGTCAAAAACCACTTAAAGCCCAATTGGAATCCAAAATAAAGGACTGTAGGAGACTTCAGGAAGACTACAGTAATAAATGCGAAAATTATGATTATGTAATGAAACAGAACGCTGAACTAGTGGCTGAAATTGAATCTTTAAAGGGCAAATTTGAAACCGCTGATTTTGATTTTAGGAAATTTGATGTCTCGAGTAAGGTAGTTGCAAATATGATAGAACACTGCATGCAATTTAAGAGAAATCAATCAAAGGGTCTAGGTTATAATCAAGTGCCTCCTCCCTTCAATCATTCATATCAGCATAAGCCCTTGTCCAAAGAAGAGATTGCCAATGAACCATTCATGGTTTATGGCAAGCCATATGGTTTTGTTTCGGGAGGATATATTAATGTTGAAAGTACTAACATTTCAACTTCTCCCGCAGATCAATCCTTGAATCAGTCAAAGCACAAAGTTGAAGGATCTGTTTTTGAAAGTAAAACCGAGTCTAAACCTGAAGTTCTAGTTTTGAATAAAGATAATATTTTTTCTGATGTTTCAAATGACAATGATTTTTGTGGTGGTGTTTCTATTGTTTCTAATACTATTTTGAATGGTTTGAAAGTGTCTACTTTGAACAATTTAGTTGACAATTCTGATGTGTGTGATAATAAGTTTGAAGAACCACCAGTTTCACAATTTTTCCCATCTAACGTACCCTCACTTGCCTCACAACCTAATTCTCATTCATGTTCTTGTGAGAGAAGCAAGGGTGATGGGATGGAAAACAAATCTGATCAATGTAGTATAAGTTATAATAATAACAAACAGATTTGTTTCAATTGTGGAATTGGTGGCCATATAGCTAGAAACTATCAAAATCGTATGTTTGTCCATTTCGAATTTCCAAGAGGAGTAAACGAATTCAGAGGAAGGTCTTTAACTAGAAATTCCTCTAGACATCGTTCCCAGAATGATGATTGGAAAGATGATCGGAGTAGAAAAAGGGTCGTTTTTCAAAAACATAAAAGGGTTTTTCATTACAAAGTCCCAGGCAGTTTGCCAAAACCGAGCATAATCAAGCCAAGGTCGGTTTCATCAAGAACCAGCAGTGAGTATTCAACCAACTCTGGTAGAAAACCCACATGCCTCAAGCAAACTGATAAACATTCAATCTCAAAATCACCCGGGACTATTAGAAAACCCAATTATCAATGGCTGCCCAAACTGGTTTCCAATTCATCTTCCGTGTCCTTTGAAAAATCCGAAAATTATCAATCTGAAAAGGCATCGGGACCACCCAGGAAAATAATGACCTGGGTACCCAAATCTAGTTAAACCCGCACATTTTGCAGGGACAGTTACGGGGGAATGTCGTCAGACCCTGGTTCGTCGACAGCAGTTGTTCCCGCCATATGACAGGAGATATCGCCCAACTGCACAGCATTCAATTATTTAATGGGGGATACATCTCCTTTGCAGGTGGAGAAGGTGGCTAGATCACTCAAAGAGGAAATGTCACAAATGGGGTTTTAAGTTTCGAGAATGTTAATTTTGCTCCCGAACTGAAGCATAGTTTGTTAAGTGTATTTCAAATTTGTGACAAGAGCTATTCTACGCATTTCACTGATAAGGAATGCATAATTCTCAAGCCAGGCTTCGTCATCCCAGAAGAGTGGATTCTTTTAAAATCTAAAAGGGATGGGAATGCCTATATCATTGATATGAATAGCAATCTTCCAGAACAAGGTACGTGCCTTTTCTCCAAGATCTCCAAACAAACTGCAATGCTGTGGCACAGAAGACTAGGTCATGCTAATGCCAAGAACTTGAATCGTCTTGCAAAAAATGAGATGGTCTGTGGATTGCCTGTCAAAGACTTCATTACGTTTGAAAATTGTGTGTCATGTGCCCAAGGAAAGCATCATAGAAAACCACACCTGCCAAAACATGTCAACTCAATTAGCCAGGTGCTTCAATTGCTACATATGGATTTGTTTGGACCAGTAAATGTTCTCAGCATCAACATAAATTCTTATTGCCTAGTTGTGATTGATGATTTCTCTCGATTTACGTGGGTTTTCTTTCTATCCTACAAAACTGGAGTTGCTGATTTGATTAAGAAATTCATAGTATTAATTGAGAACCAGACCAACCATCGGGTGAAGGCACTTTGTACTGACAACGGAACAGAGTTCAAGAATTCTGTTCTCGATCAATTTTGCACAGAAAAGGGTATCATACGTCAATACAGCCCTGCTCACACACTCCAACAAAATGGTGTTGCTGAAAGGAGAAACAGAACATTAAAAGACACTGCAAGGACGATGTTGTGTGATTCAAAACTACTAGTTTTCTTTTGGGCCGAGGCGATAAACACTGCCTGCTATGTTCAAAATCGCGTGTTGATCAACAAAGCTCAGATGAAGACCTCGTATGAAATTTTATATAATCACAAGACCTCAGTTAGTCATTTCCGTGTATTTGGCTGTCCTTGCACCCTTCTTCACTTAGATACCAACGCGAAGTTTAATGATAAGGCCGATGACTGTTACTTCGTAGGGTATGCTGCTCACACTACTTATAGAGTCTACAATAAGAAGACAAAACAGATTGTGGAATCTTATGATGTGCGTTGGTTGGAAGAAAATGAGACGGACGCTAGAGTGGGTCCGGATTGGCTGTTTGATTACACATCGTTGTTCAAATCAATAAATGTGTCTTCGAGTGGCTCATCTGGATCTGTTTCTGGTTTGAAAAAGATTTCTGAAGATGAAGACGAAGAAGTTGTCTACAGACCTCCATCTGCATCCTCTTCATCATCCAAAGAGAAGTCCCCGGTTTCGTCTGAGGGGGAGTCCTCTGCTATGCCTGAGGTGGAGTCCTCTGCTACACCATAGGGGGAGTCATCTGTGCAACATGATAGTCCTAAATCTCCAGCCCAAAATGATACTCCTGATGCTCAAGCTACGCCATCTACCCATATGGAAAGAGAGTTCATGCCTAATGACGCCTCCGCAGCCTCTTCAACCTTTATGGAACTGCTCTTTCCTGAACTCATCTCAAATAAGTTTGTGGCAGAGCCTTCTGGAGCGGCTCAATCAGCAAATGAAGGAGGTATCAACATTCACACTCTTCCTATCTCTCTCAATGATATCAGCCAAGAGATACCTTCAAGAATTCAACGCGATCATCCAATCGATAATATCATTGGTCAGCTGGGCGACAGTGTTAAAACAAGAAGTCAGAGTGGAGATGTTAATACTTGTCTCTACTCTTGCTTTATCTCTCAAATAGAGCCCAAGAATGTTTTAATGGCTCTGAATGAGCCTAGCTGGGTAGATGAAATGCATGAGGAACTGCATCAATTTGAAAAACTCGGTGTTTGGAAGTTAGTTGAGTTACCAAAAGGCATGAAGTCTCTTGACACAAGATGGGTTTATCGTAATAATCAGGACGATTCAGGGGTTATTGTGCGAAATAAAGCTCGATTGGTGGTTCGCGGGTTTCAACAAGTCGAGGGTCTTGATTACACTGAAGTTTATGCTCCAGTAGCTCGCCTGGAGGCCGTTCGTATCTTCCTAGCATATGCTTCTTACATGAACTTTATCGTGTATCAAATGGACGTCAAGACTTCCTTCTTGTATGGCAAGGTGAAGGAAGAAATCTACATTGATCAACCTCCTGGGTTCGTTGACTCAAAATTTCCTAATCATGTCTACAAGTTGGACAAGGCATTGTATGGGTTACATCAAGATCCTCGAGCGTGGTATGCAACTCTAACAAAGCATTTGCTCGAGCATGGCTATTCTCGTGGCACTACCGATCAGACTTTGTTTATCAAGCATGTCGACAATGATCAGATTCTTGTGCAAATCTATGTTGACGACATTATCTTTGGGTCGACCAGTCCGCAGCTCTACAAAGAATTCGAAGGTGTAATGAAGAAGCGGTTTGAAATGAGTTCGTTAGGAGAAATGACCATGTTTTTGGGGCTTCACGTTAAACAGAATTCAACCGGAATCCTGCTACATCAAGCCAAGTATGTGGAGGATATTCTTGAGAAGTTCAGGCTTCACGACACTAAATCTGCTTCAACACCAATGGCTGAATGACCTCTTCTGACTCCAGATCCTGAAGGCGAATTCGTAGATCAGACTCTCTATTGATCGATGATTGGATCGCTAATGTATTTTACTGCAAGCCGACCTGACATCATGTTTGTAGTTTGTCAATGAACACGTTGTTAGGCTAATCCTAAACTTTCACATCTTATTGTTGTCAACATAATTTTTCGGTATATCAAAGGGAGCCCAAAATTGGGTCTTTGGTATCCGAAGAATTCTGAATTTGATCTTTATGCTTTTGCTGACAGTAATTATGGAGGCTGTGAGCTTGACAGGAAATCAACCTTAGGAGGATGTCAATACCTAGGTGACAGACTAGTTTCGTGGCAATGCAAAAAGCAACACACTGTCTTAACTTCCACAGCGGAGGCGGAATACGTTGTTGCATCGGCCTGCTGTTCTCAAGTTATCTGGATCCAACATCAGCTGTTGGATTACGGTTTGAATTATTTAGAAACCCCTATTTATTGTGATAATGAGGCCGCTATTCAAATTTCCAAAAATCTAGTCCAACACTCTAAAACCAAGCACATTGACATTAAATTTCACTTTATCAGAGATTGTTATGAGCGTTCACTAATCCGACTGGAACAGGTCCCTACTGCTAATAATGTGGCGGATTTGTTCATAAAGCCATTTAACAAAGCTCGCTTCGATGTTCTTGTGGGTTTTCTGAAAATGATTCGTTTTTAGGATTAAGTTTTTTTATTATTTCTCTTTTTCTTCATTCTTCATTTTTGATTTTTTTATTTTTTAGGGTAGATTAAATTTGCGCATGTTATTTTTTATTTTATTTTATGTTATTTAATTCTCACCCATGCTCAAATTTAGGGGGAGAAATAATCAAAAATCCAAAAACAATAAAAAAAATAAATAAATAATCCAAAAACATTAAAAAATCCGGAAAATTAAAAAAATAAAGGTGTTGTGATGGGAAATCAAATTAGCAAGTGATAACGGGCAATCTGAATCTGCGTAACGTACCTAAGTTGAATCGTCTATGCTCTGTGCTCGATGCGCTGGTAGGCACGAAAAATTTTAAATGGACTTGACTAGGGAAAGTTGAACCCAATGAATTTAAGGACTTGACAAACTTTGACCTAGTTAGATCCGTTTAGCCTGACATCACGACGCTCGGATAGGTTGAGCAAGGAAATATACATGGGAATCTACCGGTCACATTAAATAACCCGTATCTAGAACTGTGGATTCACTTTTCCTTGATGTGCGGACTCTATCCTTAATTCCGGTTCGATGGGGTGACTAGGGAATTCCGATAAGCTAGGTCTGTAGAAGGTTATTTTCTTTCTTTCTATCTGTTATACATATATTGCCTCATTTGCGTGATCGAGATATCCGACCTGGACTATAACATATGCAACTGTATCTCTCTGCATCTTCTATCTATGCAATTCTTTTTATCTGTTAGCCATATACAGTCTCCTCTGCATGACTCAAAATCTGACCTAGTACACAGTATATGCAACGTTCTCTTCTTAATCCCTCTGAAACTTCAGTTAGCTATATGTTTTCATCCTTTGCGTGATTGGAAGAGATCCGACCTGGATGTACAACATATGCATTCTAAATCTATCTTCTCTCTTAATAATTGTCTGCTCACGCGGTGTAAGGAGTATTTTGGAAATCCTTGATGACTGGGGCATGCCAGCAGCAGGAAACATGTTCTAGTACAACTAAAATTGAACACATACAAGCTGTCTGTAGATATCGCTGCTCAATTTAGGTGGAGAAAAATATCCCTGGTCGTAGTCAGTTAAATGGTTATAAGAAAATTTTATTTAAGAATTAGGGCCAATCATGATAATAAAATTATAATCATCTATATGTATGTGTATCATGTCATTGGTAAATTGTCCAAAAATTGTCATAATTTTTTTGTGTTTAAGTGGACCACAATACTGGCGATCAATCAGACGACGATGTGAAGATAAGGGTACCGACAAGTGGAATAAGGTTGTCCAACAACTTTCATACCCGCGTCACAAATACATTCTCAATAATTAAATTTCTAGATGTGCATTTAAATTGGAGTTAAAATTATTTTATTTTACTTTTACTTTTAATTTTATTTTTATTTTTTATTTTCATTTTATTAGTTGTTGAAGAATTTATAAGCTAATTTTACTTTTTAAAATTTTCAAAGTTAATTTTATTTTATTTTTAATTTAAATTTTAATATTATTAATCCTTAAAAAGAATCATTTTTTAATTTTTAAATTTTTGGACTGTGTTGGACCCTGCCTTATACTGTGTGGCTATCAGGTAAATGCTAAATGGGTATAAATAAGAGTTTACCGCCAGAATCTCCATCAGTTCTCTGATTCTGGCCGCAAACACCCCTCCTCTCTCTCTCTCTCTCTCTCTCTCTCTCTCTCTCTTTGAAAAAAAAAATCTTCAAATCTAGCCAAACTAATCTGATAATCTCGAAGGTAATACGTTTTAGACCAGGAATATATATCTTATTGCGTGATTAACCGCGTTTTTTAGGCAGTAATCGAAAAAGAAAGGTTATCGGAGCTTGCGGCCCAAGCTTACGACCGTAAGATGCTTGCGACCATAAACTCCGTCGATGGTCGACAGTTCATTGGCAAGGATTTACGGCCGTAAATCCATGTTAACCACAAATCCATGTGTTGGCCGTAAACAATAATTGTTGACTGCAAACCTCAGTGTTGACCGCAAACCCCAATGTTGACCGCAAACTCAAGTGTTGACCGCAAACTCCAATTTTGACTTAAAATTTGATTTTGACCTAATTTTAAAATTGTTATTTTTTTATTGGAATCAAAATTAAATTAAAACTTTTGTTGTTTGTTTGTTTTTTCCTGTCTTACTTGGTATGGTTAGTGCAGGTCAATGGCGAACCTCAAGTTTGCGAACATGCACAATCTGGCTATTGTCTTGGCAGATCCTCTAGCTGTTCACTCGGACCTCAAGTCGATGATCCACAGACTCAGGGAATGCTGTTTGGCATCTGCTATCACTGTAAATCCTGTTATTTACTAGAATTTGATCAGAGAGTTCTGGGTGACTGCTAAAATGAAAATGGATGATGATGGAGTTGTTGTTATTAAAGCTACTGTAAAAGGATGCGAGATAGTGATCACTGAGGGCTTTATCAGAGATACGTTGTTGTTTGACGATCAACCTAATTTTCCCACGGAGATTGGGATTGGAGATGCTCAGAGAATACTAAGGAGGATGGGATATGAAGGCACTTCACCTATAACTTTAAAGAAGCTCTTACCTCCGTATTGGAGATTTTTGGCGCACGTGTTTGTTAGTTACATTTCAGGAAAAAGATCAGGAGCTGATGAAATTTCTATGAGGAATACTGGAGCAATTGTTTCTCTCGCTGCAGGAGTAAAGTTCAACTTTTCAAGATTTATCTTGGATGAGTTTGTTGTGAACATCAGAGCCTCAACCCAGGATACTTTCTTATTTTATCCCAGGTTCATTCAACTGTTTATCAATCCTCCTCCTGTTTCTGTTCCACCTACTATAGAGCCATTGATCTCACATCAACACAGACCGGTGAACCCCCGTTGAAAAGAAGAATATGGGATCCAAGGCAGAGTGATTTAATTGCAAATCTTGTTAGTGGCCTTCCTGTACCACCTACCACTACTCCCAGTCTTACTACAACCAAGCTTTTTACTGTGGGACCAGACACCACTTTTGAAGGTGGTGGATCTTCTATTCCACCAGGGTTTTCTCCTCCTCGATCTGATCACAATGAAGCTTCTGTAATATTAGCCATGCATTTGGCTAAGGAGCAATTTTTGATGTCTCCCCCTCGCGGTAAAGGTATTTCTATTGGGGATGGCGGTTCTAGAGGAGACAATCTCACTATCCCTGGGTTGCAGAAGGAGATCTCGGTGCTTAGTCAGAAGAACATTGAGCTTGACATTCATGTTTCGAATCTTCAAGTTGAAAATACAAAGCTTAATGTTCAAGTCTTTGAACTTCAATCTGACAATTCAAAGCTCGGTGTGCAAGTAGCTGATCTTCTTAAGGACAAAGCTCTAAAGTCAAAGCAGATTTCTGATCTTCAAGCTCATTTCAATCTTTTGACTTCAAGCTATTTTGAGCTAAAGAAGAAGCTTGAGGAAGACTTCGGTGATAAATATCAAACGTATGCTGATGAATACAAAATTAATCTACATGCTCAAGCCTTTCCAGTTACCATGCCAACTAGTCAGACATCAATGATGTTGATCGTGTTGAAGATGAGCCTCCCCAAGCCCCACATGTCTCAATAATAATTCGCGATGCACAGGAGGAAGCAACTAAGAAGGGGAAAATTTTGTTTAAAAGAAACCCTAACCAAAATGCTTCTTGGGATGAACCTGCAATTACAGTGACTGATCTTGAGGTTGTTCGATTCAGAGATACATTCGGCGATAGATCGGGAATTGTTTCTTGGGGATTTCATGATCCTCTCAAGATGTGGATCATGCTAAGAAAGAGTTGCAACTCTGAGCTTTACAGAGATAGTCATGATTTCAACTCATGGACTAGGGTCGATCTGACAGAATTGTCACGAGCTCCTTTTTCAAATCTCACAAACAATCCTCAGGCGACCCAGTTCAAGCACTTCCTTGAAGATCAGGTTAAAAAAGGGTTTCTTGCCATGAAAACTGCTGAGTCCGTTATGTTGGAGCATCCTGATATTATTGATCCTAAAACTGACAAACCTCTGCAAATTGTGATGTGGCCTGCAACCAAGCAGGTTAAACACTTCCCTGTGCTTCAGAATTATCAATACGGATCTCTAGGATCAATGGAGTGTTGGGTTTTCGATGAGATTACATCAGCTGCTGTAATCAAGCTCAAGAATGGATGTATCCGACTCTATGACCGAAGAGATTTGTTACAATTCAATAAATGGGACATTCATCACCTAAGCAATTTTCAGATATTGGTTGTGGAGGATATTTTTGAGGATGCTGCTACGACCATGGTGGTTGAGATTCTTAATAAGCGAATGTGGAACGGGGTGATGGGGCAAGCGGACGTTATGGTAGTCAATAAGGGTTAACTTCAAGCTAGCACCAAACCAAGGGGGATATTGAAAGGCCCAATCAGTGGTTTGGTCTAGGCTTTGCATTGTAATAGTGGTTTTGTATAGATAGAGTATTTTGGTAGGTTTGGTGGTTGTTTATGGTATTGTAATGAGTTTACGGCCGTAAACACCTTACGACCGTAAACTCCTTTCGGTTGTAGTTCCCTATATATAGAGGATTAGCCAGTCGTGTTTAGTGGTTGATGCCTAATTGTTCACGGTCGTATATCGAGTTGTACCAGACGTTTTCAGCAATAGAACGTGTGCAAGCTTGATTTCTTTTCTTTTATTCTCTTATTCCCGTTTATGTGATTGTGTTTGCTATTGATCACTGGTAAGATCCATTCCCAGGACCTTACAGAATTGATCCGAGTAATCCAACACCCAACATATCATAGAAGTTATCATATCCTAGCAAAACATCAGCTAATCTGCTTCCTCTTTGTGCGATCATTTGGTGCAAAAAATGAAAGCCTGTCAACAAGACCACAATATAAGAAAAGGATCAGAGTCAGCTACACCACTGTATAAGAAAATGATCAAATAAGACATTTGAAAAAAAGAAAAATGTGACAACCCGAAATTTCTATTCTGTACAACCCTTTACTTCAATAGAAGTCAAAACAGTTTCTACTAATTTTCAAGCTTTTTGGAATAAGTTTGAGTATTTTAGCATTAACACTTAAGGAGATATCAGAAGAGAGGATGCCCTAGAGTTTATTGTGCAACAATAGAGTTCCATAAACTTTAGGAGTTAGAGTTTACAGCCCAAATGGTATTTGGACCGTAAACCCTAGTGGTATATATATATGGCACTTAGCCATTTAAATCACTTTTTCACCATTTCAAAGTTAGAACTCAATTCTCTCTCAAGTAGCTTCGAATTTTCCTTCTAGATCTTCAACCTAGTAAGTGTTTCTAACCCTTTTAAGTTGGTATATCACGTAATCTAGTGTTTTAACACACTTCCATCCGTAAAAATGTTCCAAAAGGTTAGATCTTCAAGAACACCAAGAGCACCAAGAACACACACTAGTGTTCTTGGACTTTTGATACCATTCCAAGCCTCTATCTTGTAAGTACTTCTATCCTAGAGTATCTTAAGGCTTCTTATGCTTTCATATGTCAAGAAAACACCAAAGAAAGGGAAGATCAAAGGTGTTTACGGTCCAAGATGTTCTTGGATCGTAAACCCTAAAAAGTGTGCCAAAGTGGCCCTAGTCCCTTCACAAGCTTTGGAAACTAGTTTAGACCCCTTCCTTGATGTGTTTAGGACTTGAAAAAGTCAAAAGACCATAGATCATATGTGTTTACAACCGTAAACACATGGAATAGTGGTCCATGCTCCGTAAACTACATATAAGGGTGTTTTGTTGCCACAAACACTTCCATAGACCTATGCTTCAAAGTAGAATTGCTTCTAATGGCTTGTAGAGCTTCAAAGCAACAAATGGTCAAAAGAACATGAGTTTACAGCCGTAAACTCATGTTTTTACGACCGTAAACCCATGGGGTTGTGGTCACAAAACCGTAAACTCCAAGGGAGTTTACCCATGAACCCCAAACGCAATAGCAAGGTCCTACAGCCCTTAGATTCAATCCTTAGGACTTATAGCACTTGGAACAAGTGTTTTGCACGTATTAGGATGTCTAATCTTGGTTAATTAGTTGTTTAAAGACTAATCGGATATATATATATATATATATATGTGTGTGTGTGTGTGTGTGTGTGTGTCTGTTCATCCCAACCACTTGCTACAGGTGAGTTCATACCCCCTTAATTAACCTTTTAGATGTTTTTAAATGTTTATGAATGCTTTATGGGGGGATACAAGTTGAATCATGCTAATTTTTATATCAATCACATGTGATTAATAACTAGTATGCAAATGAATTTACTATACGTTAACTGTTTTACCAAACAGATTTCTTCAAATGACTTTCTTAAACGTTTTTACATGTTTAAAACTCTTTATCAAACTGTCTTACATACTGAATGTTTCTTTTCAAACTCTGTTACAATTATGTATCAAACAAAGGTTTCCTTATACTTTAAACTGCTCTTATCAAATAAACTTCTTTCAAACCGTTTTACAAACTAACATCAAGTCATCTTTTCTTAGTTCTTAAACTTTTATAAGGTTTTATAAAACTTCTTTTATACTTTTATATTGTCAAATGCATGCCTATGTATATATAGTTATATAAGTAAGGTTTAAAGGACTTAGGAAGGCTAGCTTGCTTTATCTTCTTTTCCTCGTTGGGATGTGGCTTTAGGGCATCGGTTATCCGTACGAAGGTCATCTAAATATTAGTTATATATTATGTATACATATATAGACATAAAAGTTCTTTCAGTCAACTCAATACCCTTGGGTAGCAAGGGTATACGTTCATGTTCATAAGTACAAGTCATATTACTAGTAAACTACAATAGGCATAGTTTAGGAAGTTACTAATACTATTACTAGAACAATAAATCACACAATGAGTCAGTTCATACATGAGTCACTACTTGCTATATAGAGATAGAACACACGATACAGCTAGTACACACAGTACATTACTATACATGCTAGATAGAGAGAGAACATTCAATACAGCTAGTATACACAGTTCATTACAATACAGGCTAGACAGAGAAAGAACACACAATACAGCTAGCACTTACAATACATATACATTAATACAGTTAACTGAGCCACTAAGCGGGGCATGGCACTACCTGCCATAACCGTTTTTGTATCCATAATCTCCTTAATTGGGGAGCGTATGAGTTTGCGTATAGATCTATACTGGATTGACTACCCTACACCTTGCTGCTCGCTACAGTGGGACTTGCAAGTCTACGGGTGCCAAATGTCATTTCTTACAGCGTCTTACATCGCCGTTTTACTATTGAGTCGGTAGCAGGATAGAGGCCCATCACATGGTACTTTAAATTTCATTTGGTTTAAGGTAGTTAGTACAAAAGTAGTCACTTATTATAATACTACAGTACTATATTATTTCCGCATTACATTCACTTCGTGAACATTCACACGATGCACGGAAATGTAAATACTATATTTTGTTTAATGATAGTCAGATTTGGGAAAATACACACTCTTACAAGAGACACAGTCAAATAGTAGATGCCTTGGTAGAAGGCTGCTTTCAGTAGGAAGCATAGGGTTTTCTAGGATATTCAAAACTTTTACATACTCATACTTACAAATACATTCTTACAAATACATTCTTGCAAATACATTTTTACAAATACAGACACTAAAATACTTATGATCTCACCAGCTTTAAAGCTGATACTCTCTTTCAAAATAACTTGTATCCTCTGGTCAACAGTAAGCAGGTACCGATGCAAGGTTTAGAGAAGATGGAGCTCGTTCAAGACTCATATTTCATTTTGATTTATAGTTTAGTGTCTATTAGACATATCATAACACTTGTATTAAAATTATATTATTAATGCAATGGATGATGTTGTTGTTTGTTTACTACTATTCATTGTTGTGATAATGTACATGACGTCCTCCGCCCCAGAATGTTTCCGCCGTTCCTGGTTTTGGGGTGTGACAAAAATGACTATTATATTATTGAACCCCCTCTATGGCTTCCTTAGGCTTTTGAAAAGCATACATTTGCATCAACTACACCACGGTAAGCAATGGTTACTAAAGAACAAACTTGTCAAAGATTTGTTCATTCTCCACTTCAAGTAGCTCTCTTTCCCCTGCATAAAACTGTTGGGTTTTGAGCATAACATTATTCCTATGGTGTACATGCAACCCTAATTGCTTTGGATCTGGGTTTATCTAATTTGATCCTACAACTATGAATACAAAAGCAATAACCCTATGACTAGCATACATATATCGAAAATCACATATGATTAGGGTTAGAAACTTTACCTCACTTGTTATATTGTAATAACAAGAATTCCTTGACCTTTAAAAGCCTAGTGCCCTAAGTGTTGCACCTCTAATGGAGTCACAAACATCACTAGCAACTAGGAAGAACAAGAGACAGAGGAGGAGGCTTTAAAAGTCAGTTAGGGTTCCTTCTAAAGGCATAGACCGATTTTGAGAGCCATTGGGGTTCCTTTTATAGTTGAGGATTACTAGGGTCTTCAACTTGGAAACTCTAAGTTCCTTCCTTAGGCCCTAAGTAACATATTGACTCCTATTTGGCAAGCCTGAGACGAAATCTTTATGGACTCTCATATAGATTTCGTCCACCTTACACCAATAAGGTCCATAAGCCCAAACTATAAATATTACTGATTTGCATAATCAGTTCCCGCTAATTTAATCAGTCTCTTTTGATTACCAAACTTATTCCAAATTAACTTCTGATCAATACTAATTAAATAATATGATTTCTCAATTAATATATTATTCTTATAATATATTAATAAATCATAACTAATCATCTTTCTCCATAATTCATCCTATTAGTTGCTATGGTGAAGGCAACCCAAAAGGACCATGCTCATAATCAAATCACGTACATAAAAAAAATAGTTATGGGCTTAGACACCTAATCCAACAGTCTCCCAGTTGGATAAGTATAATAACTATTATTGTGTACGACTTCAGAATCTGTTTAGCAATTGTAGCTTTCAAAAGATGCTGTCAAACTCTGATCTTATCAGCAACGCGTCTTTTAGATAAAGGGATCATATATTCCTCCATTATCAAGATATCGTATATACATAAGACATGGATTATAATCACTCTCTTTTTTTATGTGTTGTTTCCCGATTTCCGATTTATGATGAATGACAATAGACTTCAGTTGAACACATCAACTTAGTCCAGGCTTGGCCAAGCGCTTAGGGTGTCATCACTAAATCATCAAAAGTCCCACATATATCTCTTTTATCCCACTTTGGGTAAAAGAAACAGAAAACCTTCGACTCATATGCCTGCTCTATTGACTCATCAAACCACACACAATAATATTGTAAGTCCCCAAAATGCCTGTGTATCAATCATATACGTTTGATGGTGCAGAATCCCAATCAAACGGATAATGTCAGATCAAAATAGAAGAGAAGGAGAAGAAGACGATGATCTTGTATTATTTGATGATTAGAATGTAGATCCAAATACAAGATTCACACACAACACACACTCTTTTCTCTCTCTCTAGGTCGTACACTCCTTTTCTGTTCATCAATCTATTCCTCACCCCTTACACCTATATGTATACATGAGAAACATGGGCTTGGTGAACATGGGCCGTAAATGGGTTTACGGCCGTAAACCTGTTTATGGCCGTAAACACTGACCGTAAACACCCCACTTGGCCGTAAACTAGACTATGACTGCAAACTCATAAAATATTACATAAAAATACAACTGCCCAGAAAAGCAAAGTATAAACCATATTTTGACCCAACAATCTCCCCCTTGGTTTATATCTTTCTTTTCTTAATTGACCCAACAAGCTCCCCTTAAAAAGTAGCTGGCTTTTCTTGTCAATCTTCATCGAGAGCTTGGCTTCAGGATTAATCTTCAAATTCTTCACGACTTCAAGATGAACTTGATGAATCTTCGATGAATGAATTCATCTTGAGCAGTTAGGATTTTCTTCAGAATTTGACATTGAATGCACATTGGGTGAGGAGACTTCTTGTACTGATTCTTGAAAGATAGCGCTTTCAGTTTGAGAATCTTTAGAGAGAACATTAAAGAGAACAAATCTTCTTGATCACTTCAGCAGGTTTAAGATGGCAGCAGACTGATTGAGGAGGCTTCAACGCAATCTGTCAAATAATCTTCAATTTTAGCTTCGCCTTGCTTTTGGGGTTGAAGGATTGAATGTCGATTCAGAATGCCCGTTATGGTCCATTTAAACACGAAAAATTTGTGACAAAATTTGGACAATTTACGAATGACACGACATTTTTAGCCCTTATTCTTAAATAAATTTCCTTAGGACCATTTAACTGACTACAACCAGGGATATTATTGTCCACCTGAATTGAGCAGCGAGATCTACAAACAATATGTATGTGTTCAACTTTTAATTGTATTAGAACGTGTTTCCCACTTCTTGATATGCTCCAGCCATCAGGGACTTCCAGAATACTCCTTACACCGGGTGAGCAGACAATCATTAAGAGAGAAAATAGATTTAGAATGCATATGCTATACATCCAGGTCGGATCTCTTCCAATCACGCAGAGGATGAAACATATGACTAACTGAAGTTTTAGAGGGATTGAGAAGAGAATGTTGCATATACTGTGTACCAAGTCGGATTATGAGTCACGCAGAGGAGACAGTATGTGGCTAATAGATAGAAAGAATTGCATAGAAAGAAGATGCAGAGAGATAGAATTGCATATGTTACAGTCCAGGTCGGATCTCTTGATCGTGCAGAGGAGGCAACATATGACTAACAGACAAAAAGCAAGAAAATAACCTTCTACAGACCTAGTTTATCGGAATTCCCCAGTCACCCCATCAAAACCGGAATTAAGGGCAGAATCCGCACATCGAGGAAAAGTTAATCCACAGTTTTAGATACGGTTTCATTTAATGTGACCAGTAGATTCTCATGTATATCTCCCTGCTCAACCTATCCGAGCGTCATATTGTCAGGCTAAACGGATCTAACTAGTTCAATGTTTGTCAAGTCCTTGATTTCCTTAAGTTCAACTTTTCCTAGTCAAGTCCATTTAAAATCTTTCGTGCCTACCAGCGCAGCGAGCACAGAGCATAGACAATTCAATTTTGGTACGTTACGTAGATTCAGAATGCCCGTTATCACTTGCTAATATCTTTTCCTAATAATAAATGCTAACGAAAAACTATTAGGAAAATGAAATTTTTTCTTTAAAAATGAATCATAGTAAGATAAACTCAGGAGTATAAAGAAGAAAATGCAAACTGTAATTTGCCGATTGAATTTGCATCCAGAAGGTCTGAGATTAGCACGCATAATCTCAGAACGGATCCGAAAATTCTTCATGTCGTTAAGCACAAACTCCATAAGTGACCCCTTCTTTTCTTCCTTTCCCGCAAGGACACATACTCTCAAACAAAATTCTGAGTGTTGTACTATTGAGAGATGCCTCCTATCATGTGCCTGGAACAGCCACTACCAACAAACCGAAGTCTGATGATATGCCTCCATAGCTACTCCAGTACAGAGCGGGATCAGTTGGTCTTTTGAACCCAGTCCATTTTGAAACTGGGTTGACCTTTGTCATCAACGCACGATACTCTCTCCCATGACATATCCTGCTTATCACAAACAGAAGATGTAGAAATATTAGAATCATTAATTGATTTGGGAGATTGAACCTTTGGTATCCATTTGTAGTTGGGTTTAACCCATTTCTTGTTGGATCGGATGGGTGCCACGGCACTTGCTTTTGATCATGATGTCGACCGTTGAGATGACTTTGACCTAACCGGTCTTTGTTTCACTGGAGCATCTCTTGGATTGGGCTTCTTGGATGACATTCCCATCTTGCCCTTGGGATTAGGATTCTTGGCCTTGTGGGTTTGATTCTTGGCCTTTTGCATGTTCCAGTCTCCATTGTCTTAACGTGACCTCGGATGATTTCTTTTGTAGAATCTCCCACCCTACGCGTTCTGCCAGCCTTGTGCGTATGCACGATTAGGACAATTTCTGGCAATGTGTCCAGGTGTTCCACAGTGAAAACAAGTGTTTTTCTTCACTGTGAAGTTGTTTCTTCCTGCCCCTGGTGTCATATCCATGCCTTGTCTCTTGCTTTTCCCACACGCATAGTTACAACAGGCACTCTGCTTCACTGGAATTGGTGGCCCGTATTTCTCAACGACAGGTTTGTTAGGAGTAACAGAATTCGAAGCAACAGATTCTGAGTTCAAGGAGTCATTGGTTTGTTTAGTAGTGTTCTCCTTGTTCTTATCTTCTGCTACTTTACCTACACATGAGGTAGAAACATTAGTATTTTCAACCTGAATACCTCCTGACACAAATCCAGCTGGTTTTCCATATTGAAGATGTGCCTCCTTGTCAATTTCTTCTTACGTCATAGGGATGGATGCGTAGTTATGATTGAAAGGTGGAGGAACACTATCATACCCTAGACCCTTGTTTTGATTATCTTTGAATTTTAATTGGGTTTCAAATAAGGACTCGACTGTCTGACTTGACGCAGTATAATTTTTGAAACTAACATCTGTTTTTCCACACTTAATTTTCAAAGTGTCAGGTTCTTCAGTTACAGCAACAAGTTGTCTCTTAATATAGTCATAATTTTCACACTTATTGCTATACTCTTCCTGAAGCTTGCGAAAGTCTTTGGTTTTTTGCTTCTAATTCAACCTTCATGGGTTTCTGTCGTTTCCTAAGTTGATATCCTTCGTATTTTAGGTCCTCGACTTCCCTTTTTAGCAAATCATTATGTTGATGAAGAATTTTAATCGTATCCTCACAAGATGGAGTACATGAAACTTCATTGACCGGAATATTTGTGGAACTCATTGTTTTTCCACACTTCAAAGCGTTAAGCTCTTCAATTACATCAGCAATACTAAGACGATTGAAATCTTTTGTCTTCTTGATGACAGCCACGTTCATATCCCACGATTTTAGGAGAGCATTAAGTAGCTTCTTGTTTATTTTAGACTTGGTCAAGAAGATCCCAGCTATATTCATCTCAGTAGTGAGTGTGGTAAATCGCTGTAGCTGAGCCTCCATGGTTTCTTCGGGAATGTAGTTGAACATGTTAAAATTTTGTCTTAACATATCCTGACAATTCTCTTTCATGTCTTCAATTCCCTTGTTGACCTCAAAAGTCATTAAAAGCACAACTCGAAGCTAAAATAAAACTTAAACGTCAAATTTAAAAATGCCATTTTTCTCAAAAGTCAACCTTAAAAGTCAAATAAAAAAGTCAAACTTGAAAAAGTCAAACCAAAAAAGCTAAATTTGAAAATTTAAAAGTCAAACGAGAAAGTCAATTTTTAAAATCAAAGGTCAAACTTGAAAGTCAAAGTCAAAATTTTAAATAAAAAGTCAAAAATAAAAAAATTATTTATTATTATTATTATTATTATTATTATTATTATTATTATTGTTATTATTATTTATTATTTTATTTTATAATTATTATTATTTTTATTTTGGATGAAAAAGGAATTTAAAAATAAAATAAATTGAGTTTTTGGGTTAAAAGTGTCAAATTGGCAAAATTGGAACCGAGAATAACGTGTTATGAATCAAGTTTCGAAGGAAAGACACAAAGGATTGGGTAGCCGAGTTGCTAAGTCGCGGATTTGTAGCATTAGAGGTTGCGGGTTCTATCCTTGGCACCCTCAAAATAATTCCTTTTTTATTAAGGCGCTGTTGCTTGCGAGGCTGAGGTGCGAAACTCCGAAATCCCTAGCCGTAAACGTCGCCACCGCCGTAATCTCGGACCGCAAACCCCGGGGCCGTAATCTCGGACCGCAAACTCCGGGGCCGTAAACTCCAAAAACCCTAGCCGTAAACGCCGCCACCGCCGCCGACCGTAAACTCTGGCCGTAAACCCTTCAAAGGCCGTAAACCTTCAATAGATTCGCGAAAAAACGACGTTTTTCACCCTTTTTGCTCCAAAACACGATCAAAAACTAGTTTTTATGAAAAATGCAAAGAAGAACCCCCCCCCCCCCCCCTTAATTTTTAGAGATGTATCCAAAAAACGCAAAAATATTTCAAAAATAAGATAAAATAAGCTCCAGATCTGACAAAGTTGACTGATACAATCCTTGCTCTGATACCAATTGTAAGTCTCCAAAATGTCTGTGTATCAATCAGATCCGTTTGATGGTGCAGAATCCCAATAAAACGGATGATGTCAGATCAAAATAGAAGGGAAGGAGAAGAAGAAGATGATAAATCTTGTATTATTTGATAATTAGAATGTAGATCCAAATACAAGATTCACACACAACACACACTCTTTTTTCTCTCTCTCTAGGCCGTACACTCCTTTTCTGTTCATCAATCTATTCCTCATCCCTTACACCTATATTTATACATGAGAAACATGGGCTTGGTGAACATGGGTCGTAAATGGGTTTACGACCGTAAACCTATTTACGGCCGTAAACACTGACCGTAAATACCCCACCTGGCTGTAAACTAGACCGTGACTGTAAACTCATAAAATATTACATAAAAATACAATTGCCTAGAAAAGCAAAGTATAAACCATATTTTGACCCAACAAATATGTTTTGTAACACCAAGTTATTAGTGCGTTTACATATTATCAATGTGCAAACGACTTGTAAACTGCAACTATATGTCTTCGTTTCAAGAATATAATATATTATCGTCTCAAAATTACTCGTGATAAAATGCATGAAGTGATTCACATGAGTGTGCGTTTAATCCATTACTCAAATCTTATTTCAAGAGCACTCATGAACACTACAACAAACTTTTGCTATGTCAAAACACTTATGACAATCTACAGTCAAATTCATGAAAGTCTTACCTCATTACCTACTTCCAAAGTATGATTGGCTGTGGATGTTTGAATAATCTAGTTATTATGGAAGTGAAAACACGTTAAGTGAAACACAAGAATAATCAAATCCGATATGGCCTCAACACTTTGAGTATAAATAAAACACTTTTTATTTAATCACCATATTGGTTACACGTTATTCATTTCATAATGTTTCGAGTAATCAGCTTAACACTTGAATTGAAACAATAGTCATCCCATGTTGCAAGCATGAACACTATGTTTACCTATGGTCCTTACTTTGTGAAATAGATCAATTGAAAACATTTCTATTAATGCCCATTTCACAATTCCTAATCCTAATCACCAGTGTAAGAATACCAAATTCTTGCTATGTGTTAGATTCTAACATTGTACGCAATGATCCTTTTGTAACAGCATTAAAGTCACAGACTTTGCCAATGATATTACAAAGCGCTCTATTGGAGATTGTTACAAGACAACTCTATAAATATGAAGTCTCACATTTAAAGTACATTCCTTTGATCATCCTTCTTGTATAAATGTTTCTAATCTACATAGATTCTTAATATCCAACTCCCATTATGGAAACATTTCCATATTTTCCATATGACAACACATTCTGAATGGAATCGTATCTATTCATAATAATATCAATACGGTCCATCCATTACTATACTTCTAACTGCCCACAAGTGACCAATCCTTTGTGAACCTTAGTGTACTTGATAGTTATTTAACTTACTTTAGTCATATAGGTTCTGGTCCCTTTCACTCTTACTGCCCTAGGCATTTGGAATACACAAAATGGTCGAATATTACCTCATATGTAATCGATCCTATACCCGAAGCATATGGGATACGATACATAATGTCTTACACAAAGACATGATACTTTACCAGTCTCCTGCTATAATATTGCCATATATAGAATTTCCTTATGTTGAATCTTTTCAACATAACATTCTTATATGTCCTTTGACTAAAGTTGATTAAAATTTCTTGATCTAAGCTTTTAGATTTGAAATGAAGTATAAATTTCACTCCCTTAATTATAACATAACAACTTTTCAACCTCTGCAACTTTGCAAATTGAACCTTTTGTTTTCTATAATTAATATTGCTAACTCGCAACACTTAACATAATAATCTTGCTCCCACTAACATGATAATTATATCCTTACCAACATAACACTTATGATCCCACTAGCTTTGACATGTACTCAGAAAATAACTGGACTTCTAGAAATCAATACATTTTGCCTTTTTTTTTACCAAAGTTCATAATTCTGATACATGATGCTTCGATAAGACTTTATCTAAGCTTATACACCTTTTATAAGAAATCTCATATGTGTGTCTAAACTATTTCAGAACCCATAGAAGTAAATTTTGAATGTTTAAATTAATTTCCAAATCTCACAATTCGAACAATGAAGAGGGATGTCGTAATCATAATTGAATTTGAGAATGCAAATATCACAACTGTTATCTCCTTAAAATTTTCTTAGTGAAAGCTTTTCCTCACAATCATTTTCATGAAACGGGGAGAAACCTTAGCACTTAGATTTTATGGTGTACGTGTTCCTATCCATGTGAATTTGTCATAATCATTATGACAAGACAATGTTTGTGACAAATCCAAACTTATATGGACTGAATTTTTTCAATCTTTATTTCTTGTCATCTGGTAGTACAAGGGTCTACCGTGTCTTCCAAGTAGTTGAGCAGCTCACCCATACAGATCAATGAAATTTCATTGATTAAGGTGATTTGCCTTTATGAATTCAAATGAGATCTCATAGAACTCACATGCATAGTCAACTCAATTGGAATGGCACAGAAACAAGAATACGTCAACACGATAGGTTACAAACCACATGCCGTGTGCCATTGTAAAACAATGGGTTTATTCTTGATTAGTTCTTGAAGCTATTCAAGACCATTAAGACTCGCACTGACCTCTTCACATATAAGATTCTCTTGTCAAGAAACATTCCTTGAAAAACAAATATTTAAGAGTTATTGTGGGTTCTTATCAACCCAAACACTTCACACAATTGGTCCTAGTCAGTCTTTGTCTTATCCAAGACATCACAACTTACTAATTTCAAATGTGCAGGTATACGAAGACATTTTCTACTCCACATTTGATGAGTGCGTTATAAATGTTCTTAAGATGTGTCACTCAATTCACAATCTTGGAGTTCAACTCTAATACTCGATTTTGGAACGAAGTATGAATCACCTTTTGATTTAACAATTCCAACAATTTCCAATTCCTCTTCTTAGCCATACTAGTGCACTAAGGTGTCCATAATCACTAAGTTAATCATAAAACACGATACTTAAGTATTGTCCCTTCTTTTTCAGATTGGAGCAACTTTTATCTTTCTATCTAATTGATTCTTCCTATTCGTTCTATTTTACATTGAAACCTTTTCAACGATACAGAATTACACTTAATCTTGTAAGCATAACCATATTTACTAAAAGTTTAGAAAATCATGACAAATATTCTTATCGTTCTTTGTGGTGGACTTGACCTAGTGCACAATAATGCGTACTAGATCCTGTAGTCCTTCACTTGACTCACATACTTATGCGAACAAGAAATTAGTCTTAATTTCCGAAATACGAAGGTTATCATTCATCATACAATGCTAGTTGCATGATTCCAAGTTTCTGTCCAATTGAAATTTGGGTGATGAGAATCATTCCTTATTTGGTAAATTTTCTGACACTACCACAAATAACACAACTAAGAATCACATCCATTTTCAATATTGCTAACAATAAAAACATACGAACATCAATTTTGACAAAAGTCATTGCAAGGATATATATATATATATATATATATATATATATATATATATATATATATATAATAAGACAAAATCAAAATTTATTTTATTTATAAAACGTGGAAAAACTTGTCCTTACAAAACAATTACAAATGACAACTTTGTTATTAAATATTCCTAAGCAATCTATCATAACTCTTATGTAGCAGCTCAAAAATTCGATCATCGAACCATGCGATCGAAATATATCTCTTCGCGATCAGACTCAACATACTTTTCCTTTAAGCTTCCTTTCTTTTCTTTGATCCTACAAAAACATCAAAATGTAATCTTATCACATCATGTATTAAGAATCTACAAATAGGAACTTAAAAGAGTTAGATAGTGGATTTTACCTGAAGCAGAGTCATACATCTTTACTCTCCCATCCTTGTGATATTTCAGGTAAATATGGCAGCTTCGCATCCAATGGCCCTTTTCTTGGCAATAGAAGTAAACAGACTCTTTTGGAATAGTACATGGGACAATTTCAGTTTCAGCACTTCTCTTTACCATCCGGTTAAAGGGTTTGACCATGGACAATCCCTTTCCATTGCGAAGAGAAGACTTTTCTGGACTTCCAATGTTGCCATTGTCAATGTCCATGGAAGTTTGGGAGGTTGATCCACGAGTCAAATTTGCTTTACTAGTGTGTCAAATCATTGTTGATTCGACAACAATAAGCAAATATGTAAGATCAATGAGGGTCACGTCGTGGACCATCATATAGAAATCTTTAATGAACTCACTATACGATTCATGAAGTGATTTAAGAACCAAGTTAACAGCCAGCTTCCTTGAGACATCGACACCCAACATTCCCAATCTATCAATGTGTGACTTCATCTCTAAGACATGTGCACATACAGACCTTCCATCTTCGTGTTTGCTTGCCAATAGGGCTTGAGTGACCTTGAACTTTTCAAATCGAAGAACACGTGGGTATGTGAGAATTATTAAAGGAGATGGAGGAAGTGAATAATGATTTTCATTTCCATGATCTAATCATGGAGCATCATCTTTATGTGGAAAGCTTTTTAAAAGGATTCAGGAAGACCATAGTTAGAATTTGACATCTACAAAAAAGGAAATTCAAGTTAGTTGATTCATCCCTTAATATAACACCCAAATGAAAAATTAAGGCTAGGACCCAACACAATATTCTACAATTCGGAAGTGGGATGCTGTAATCCAATTGCAGAATATTTGAAGGTAGGTAAATGACGATTTACCAATTTCCACCATGAAAAACGAGGGTCACAAACAATGTGTGAATAACCATGCAAATTAGATTGGTACTCTCGAAGATGTTTTTGTTGCATTTATATGTGCAGTTGCATCAATATGTTGTTGTATGCTGAAAAGTGTGTTGGTGTTGGTCCATAGAAGTTTTATGGAGAATATGGGAAAGTAAGTGGTTGGTTTGTTGGGAATGTCTGGTATTGCTAGAGCGGCGGTGGAAGTGCGTTAGTCGTCACGAACGTTGGGTAGGTGGGTGAGGGAACAAAAGTGTTGGGACCAATAATGGTGTGCATTATTGGTGGTGTGGATGCTTGGGGGAAAGCATTAGATCATTGGAATATTGGATTTTCGATGGTGTGCATTATATAGGAGGGTTCAATTGAGAAAAAAAAAAGTTGAGAATAGGGGAATCATTCTCAACTAATCATTTATTTTGCCGCAAAAGTCTTCAACGTACCGACGGAAATGAGAAAGGAATGCACATGTGTTTTCCAACAAAACATGTTTCCTTAAACTATGCTAAGCATTACATTAATATATACAAAAACATAGTTTTTTCGTTTTTTTTTAATTTTTAATAAGCTATTTTTATTGAAAAATGATTTTAAATATACCAAAATTCATGATTTTTTATTCTCTACAAATAGACATCCATATTGATATAGTTTTAAGATAAAATAAAAAAGTTATTTTTTTTTTTATATTTTCCGCAATCGTTATTGATAAGTGAATAAAAATTAATCTGGTTTTTACTACAGTACATTCGTTATTTAGTTATGAATAAAAACTATGATTAATTTTTTTTACAATTTAAGTATCATTCATATATGAATATAGCATATACTAAACATAATATATTCATATTCAAATATTAGACGATGCATTCACTTATGAATATTACATAGTATATTCACTTGTAAATGTTAGATGATATATTCACTTATAAATAGTATATGATATTTTCATATGTGAATATTATATAGTATTTCATGGTATATCACATGAGAATAGTACATAGTATATTCACTTGTGAATATAGATCGTATATTCACTTATGAATAATAGTTGGTATATTCATATGTGAATATTGCACAGTATATTCATATATGAATATTACAATATGTTTTCAGAAATATATATAATTTTTTTATGTTATTCACATATGAATAATATACAGACTTGCATATTTGTTTTGTGTTTTAATAATCACATATTGATTCAACTGAGAAAACATATTTATATGTGAATATAACGTGGTAATTTAGTTTATGCATTTCATCAAACAGTTGGAGTGCATACAAGTTAACTTTTCTAAAAATATGATAAATATGATACTTTGACTACTTAAATCTTACAAAATAGTAGATTGGTGGAGAAATATATGAAAATTTCAAACAAAAAATGATTTGATCTTTTTCTAACCTTAATTTCGATGTTTTATTTGATGAACGATGTTGAATGAATGATACGAATTGAATTTTTTGTTGATTATCGATGATGTTGTTCTAATGATGCTGGGAGTATAATTAATCGTAGATATTGAAGATATGTTCGTATTCAAACAGAATTGAAGGTTGGATTGAAAAAGCAAAAAACGAATGAATTTCAACTGTTCGTATTTGTGATTGAAGGCTATTATATCATATTTACAAGTTTGCCACCGTGTCCTTTATGTTTAGAGGCTAACTAAATGAGTGCTGGGAATGATTCCCCCATTCTCAACCTTTTTTATTTTCTCAATTGAACCCACCTATATATATATATATATATATATATATATATATATATATATATATATATATATATATATATATATATAGGTTCAATTGAGAAAATAAAAAAGGTTGAGAATAGGGGAATCATTCCCCAAATGTATAAATGTAATAAATTAGCTTAATTAGCTACTCAAGGTCTTCCATGATCGGTCAACTTAATTAGTTTTTTTTTTTTTTTTTTTTTTTTTTTTTTTTTTTTTTTTTGAACCGGCAAATACAAATGTACTAATCTACTTCTAAACTAACACCTAATTCCACCTATGTCCACGAAAGGACTTGAACCCTCGACCTCAAAAAGGGAGGACACCACCTGATACTGCTGGGCTAGAAACCCTTTGGTAACTTAATTAGCTATAATACCATATTATACATAATAAACAGGGAACTTAAATAACTAGACTCAACGATAACCGTGCACAACAAGAGCAATCTCAAAATTTACTAAATCTCAAAAATTGTCAAGACTATTGTAACAAATACATTATTTTCTTTTGTAGACTATACTAATTGTATAATTAATCATATAATGAAAATATTGTCTCTAATTTAGAGACTATTCTTAAATAATATTAAAAATAAAAAATATATGATATCTTTAAAAAATAACAAAGAATAAAAAGTAAAATATTTCCTATGTATTACTAGACTGACATCAATCACAGGTTGTTCTTCAATATAATTTTTTGTAATGTTTATCCTAACATTTTTTTTAGTTTCTTTTTGTGTTAATATATCAGTTGTTCTAAAAAAACGAGGGTAAGCATATGATGAGTTTGCACTAAGCAAGTTATGAATGCATATGTAGAGGCATGTGCCGAGTAATCCTTTAGTGTAGAAATTGTGATGTCCGACTTCATCCCATGATCATTCCTACCGCCCTTAAGGTATTTTATAAGATTAACATGCACAAAGACTTTTCCCATAATAGAGCCACTTTTAATTAAGGAAAAATGTGCTTTTACTGCAACAACTTATCCAGTTTGTTTTAAAAGGTCACTCAAATTTTGTTTTTTACTTTAAGGGAATAACTCCAAGTTTTCCATTTTAAAAGGTCATTGTTAACTTGGTACCCGGTAAATAAGTAAAATATATGACTTGGTCACTGTTTAACGATCAACTACATAAGATCCCTAGTTTTATTTTTTTTAACCTTCTTCTCCACCCCTATTTATGTTTTTTTGGTTTATGATTGCGATAAAAGAAATAACAGAGCTCCCATATTACATGAATTTTCTCTTAATCTAGTAATCACACTTGCACCTTTCTTTTTTCTTTTTGTGTTCATTTATCTTTCTATTATGGGTAAAAATAGATGGTAATAGGGGCGGAACACGGATACAATTGAGGGGCCGAAATTAAAACTTAAAAACATAACCATATAAACAAAATAAATTTTTTGTTTAAAATTACGGCATACTACAAACATAAACCAAAAAAACTAATATGAAGTATTGCTAATCTTTTTATCAAATTCCAAAACAAATTACAAAACACATCAATCAAATATAGTAATATACAAGCAAAGAGTCCCTCCAAAAATGGTTTTCGGTTTTATTTTTAACATAACTTCATTTTATAATTAATGTTAATAAGTCATACTACTTTTGATTATTCTTAACATAAGTTCATTTTATAATTAATGCTAATAAATCATACTACTTTCGAGGTATCTAATCACAGCATAAAACAATAACTAATTTATTAATAAATAAGTATAAACTATTCAAATTAATAGATGTTAGTTGTCAGCTATTATAGGTCGAGAAAATGACAAAAATAGCTATTTACACTAATTACATTACAAAAATAGCCAAAAAAAATCGAAATTACAAAATTAGCCCACAATTTTGCAGATGGAGATGCCCCATCTGCGAAATCAGCATCTCATCTGCGAATGTACAACCACCTAAAGCACAGCTGTGCTTTAGGTGCTTGTACATTCGCAGGTGCTTTTAATTTTTTTTTTAATTTTTTTTTTGTATATATAGGGGTAAAATCGCAGATGGAATAGGTCCATCTGCGAAATTGTGGTTTTTTTTTGTTTTGTTTTGTTTTTTTTTTTTTTAGTTTGACTATGAAATGAATTGGTTTGACTACGAAATCATGTTGTTATATAAAAAAGTTTTGTAGAAAAATATCATTTTGGTTGTTATTTGTTTAGGAACTTTCTCTACAATTTGCTCAAAATATGATTGAATATTTTGTTTGTCTTGTAACCGGTGGGAGATGGCAAGTTAATGGAACTGATCTGGAATACATATGTCCACAGGGAGGTATTTCTGAACTTGCTTTGATATTTTCTGAGTATATTAGTTATAGTGATTTTGTATTTTTGGTAAGAAGCAAAATTGGTTTGTTAGACAAATATAGAATTAGTCTTCGTTTCCACCATCCTGAATTAAATTATTATATAGCTATAGTTGAAGACATGGATGTTAGAATGTTGATAAACGTAATCAAATGTAGTGGAGGAAGGGCTGTGAAAGTGTTTGTGGTGGTTGATGAAGTTGAGGAGGTTAATGGGGGTGGTGAAATAGGAAACCAGCTTGTTGGTAATTTATGCAGTTATAAAGGGAGCAACGATCCGATAGGTACTTTCAATACTCCTAGTGTACCTCAGTTTCACAGTGTTGCTGAAAATGTTAATGTTAGTTATTCACCTATTCACTATGTGGATCCTGAGAATTACAAGCATGTTGGTGATGATGATGTTGGTACTTATCTTGATGATGTGGGTGGTCGTTGTGATGATGTTGCCAAACAAGAAGTTAAAGTTATGAGTAGGCGTGTGGTAGATAAAACTAAAAAGAAAAAAAATTCAAGTCAAAAAAATGAAAAAAATCATGTTTACGGGCATTATGTTGATGTTGGTGATGTATGTTTAGATATAATCGAGCTACAAAGCAATTCCGATAGAGATGAGTTGGGTGATGAAGTTAAAGCTAAGTTTCCCGATAACCTTTTTCACGGTATGCCCCATGTACCAGCATGGCCAGTTGATATTAATGAAGATATCCCAACACAGATGGTAGACATGAATCTTCAAAAGATTCAATGTGAGAGTATATTTAAGAACAAAGAACTTTTAAAGCGGTGTATTGGTAAAAAATGTCTTCGAGAAGGTTTCCAGACGAGGACAAGTAGATCCACCAAATCAAGGTATGAAGTTGTGTGTGTTTCGAAAAATTGTTCTTGGTTACTAAGAGCAAAAGCAATTAAAAATTCTGATGGACTTTTCCAAGTGAATAAATTTTTTGATGTACACACATGTTCTTCAACATTGTTGCAACCTAATCATCGACAAGCAAACAAATATGTTTTGGGTGAATATGTTGCTGATGTTTTGGCTGAAGACTATAGTAGAGTTTATCGGGGAAAAGAAATTGTTAATGATATGAATGCTCAATTGAATATCAATATCTCATACCATCAGGCATGGCGTGCGAAGCAATATGCATTGTTGTCGTTAAGGGGTACGAAAAAGGATTCTTTTACCAAACTTCCGGCGTATTGTCACAACTTGGCCAAACATAATCCGGGTACTGTCACACATATTAAAACAGATGCTGATGACCGCTTTGAGTTTTTGTACGTCGCACTCAGTTGCTCGGTTAGTATTATCATATTATATTAATTTTTTAATATTTATTTTGGTGTATTTGAATAGATATACAATGTATTGTAGGTACGCGCTTTTGTCAATTTTTGTAAGCCGACCCTAGTAGTAGATGGAGCTCACCTAAAGGGCGAGTTCAAAGGTACCATGTTACTTGCAGTTACTAAGGACGGACAAAACCAAATATTACCGGTTGCATATGGTATATGCAAAAATGAGTGTACCGATTCTTGGACATGGTTTTTTCAAAAACTACATGATTGCATAGGAAATATGCAGGAGCTTACAATTATATCTTATAGGTCTCCATCTATAGCAACATCCGTTGCCAACATTTTTCCTCACGCTCATCATGGAATATGTGGTGTCCATTTGTATTTCAACATAGTATCTAGATTCGGCAAGAGTAAGATGGTTAAAGGAATTTTTTGGGAGGCGTGTAGGGTGTACACAGTTGATGCTTTTGATGCTGTCATGGATGTTATGAAAAAGACAAAAGAACCAGTATGGGAGTACTTAAAAAGTATAAATCGGGAAACCTGGTCAATGGCACATTTTAAACGGAACCGATACAATCTTATGTCGTCCAACAATGCGGAGTCTATAAATGCATTATCTAGACACGCACGTAAGGTGCCAATACTTATGTTGATCGATTTTTTTCGTGCTACAATGCAACAATGGTGGTTTGAAAGACGTAACTTTGCAGGTATTAAGTAAATTTGTAATATTAATGTTTTATTAGTTTTGATGTTATTGATCTTAACTTCTTCATTTTGGCTATTTTTTTAGCGGAAACAACAACAATACTTACCCCTTGGGCGGATGAAGTTGTAAAAGAAAACAAGAAAACTTTTACTAAATGGGATGTTCGCATGATCTCAAATACGAAATGCGAGGTCAAAAAGGGGGCACAAAATGTGATTGTTGATTTTCAACATATGACATATACATGTCATAAGATGTTTAACAGTGAACAATTACCAAGACTGCTCGAGGTTTGCATTAAATGCTTACCTTACCGAAACACTGAGGAAAACATATGAGGAATCAATAAACCCTCTACCAAAGCCATCCGAATGGGAGATCCCCGATGATTTGATAATTGTTAAGCCACCTATAATGGATAAACGTCAGCCAGGCAGGCCAAGAAACACATACCGCATTCCATCCCAAGGCGAGGGTCCAATTATAAAAGAGTGTTCTACATGTGGTCAAGTAGGACACACGAGAAATAATTGTACTGGAAGGGCGTCCGGTAGCGGAGCAGGTCACATAATTTCTACTGCAGAAATGGCATATAATATTGGTGGTTCAGCGGGTTGCTCACAAACCTATAACGCTGATTTTGATATAAAACAACCTTGAAATTAAGAGTAATGATGACTTGTTTACTTATTATGTATTGTAATATTTTTATTAACTCTTACAAGACATTGCTATGCTTTCATATTTTAGTTAAGTTTGTTGATTATAACAATGAATGAAGCCTTTATATTATAAAATATAGTTTGCAAATTTTTTTTAACAGTTACAACATGTTATTTAAAAAAACAACAAACGATCCTTTTGCAACCTAATCTGTTTCATGATAATATTACAACAACTTTGTAACTAATTTTTAAACTCAGGGAACTGCAATGGGTACTTCTCTTTCTCCATTGTTATATAGTCATCCCTAATTCTCATTTTGTCTTCCAGACGATCCTTTTTTACCATATTGTGTATCAACTGCTCATCCTTCTCAGCAAGCCGTTTTTCAGTCGTTTTGATTGCCTTCTTACTATTTTTTTATCCAATCTTTATGCTCTTTGATTTTGTTTTTATTGAGGTCAATCCATTCTTGAGCTTGTTTGCATTCTGATTCAATATCATTAGCAAGTTGAGTGAGAAGTCGGGATGACTCTTTGTCCTCTTCTTGTTGTGCTTCAGCCTTCTTTAATTCTTCAAAATTTTCATGTGACATATATGACCCGGCTGAAGAGGGTGTAAAAAAAGGGTCTACCGAATCACAGTAGTAACAATCTACTTCGTTGCATGAGCAAACTTCGAATTTGTGTGAGGAACTCATAATAAAGTCGATATTGTATTAAACTGGAGCTATAAGTGGTATTTATACATACTAGACACTAATGACAAGTCCAACTTTGAAATGACTAGACAGTAATGACAAGTCACTGTAGTAACCTGCACATCGTAGTGGGACCCTTAAGTGACAAGAGATATATGACAATTTGACATGATAAAACACTGCATAAAGCTGAAAAATCGTAGTCCAAATATAACCATTTCGTAGTCAAAGTATTAATTCATAGTCTATTTATTTATATAAATAGATGTTTAAGATCTAAAAACCAAACACCCAAATCACCTAAACGAAATGAACTCCCATTATTAGAAATGTCGTCGAATGCAACAAGTTCTTCGAATGAAGTACCTGGTTCCAATTCTGAAAGGCCATGGACGACAAACGAGGTGTTAGTTCTAACACGATGCTGGCTAAGTGTTAAGGATGGTGTATCGTTACTTGCTCCCCCGCATTGCCTAATTGGTGATGAATGGACTCGCATAACATCTTTGTTTAACCATGAGATGGGAGAAGGACAAAAAAGAGAAAAATCAGATGTTGTTACTAAGTGGATGGATGTAAAGGAAGAAGTGACATGGTTCAATCGAGCTTGGATTATAACTGTAGAGGAAGATTTTCCACCGGGTCCCCCATAAGTTCGTGCTGGATCATTTTGGTCTCGTGTCTGTCATTTGTTTCACCATTTAATGAGGCGTACTCAATATCGAAGAAGAAGAGATGTCAAAGCGAAGTTTATGGATTTGAAAATAAAGGTGAAACAATTTCAACGTATTTATAACGAGTTGGATAACGAACATGCAAATACGGATGAAGACATTCTACGGCAAGTGGCTTTGGAACTATACCGTTTTGAATATGATGGTAGCGAGTTTACCCACTTAGATGCATGGAATCTTTTAAAGAATGTCCCTTATTTTTAATATGCATGTTGGTTAAGTTAATTGTTTTTCGTTATTTAAGTTGCTTGTTGTTGTATGTGTGTAGCCGTTACTATTTAATAAACGTCCATTTCTTTTAATGTATGTTGTTTCCTCAATAGCCAATACATAGAACGCCAAAAAATATAAATGGGGTACATAAATAACTAATACATAATACGACATAAAATATAAACAGGGTACATGGATAACTAATACGTAACACGATACTAAAATAAAAACGGGGTACATAAAAAACTAATACATAATACTACATAAAACATAAAGGTGTTACATGAATAACTACTGCATTGAGGGAAGTAACAGGACCACCGTTTCATTTGGTATTTCTCAATGCACATGTGATGGTATAGTATTCACCAACTCAGATCCATATGCAAGTCGATACACATAATTAGTGAACTTGTAATCAACCATTCTGTGAATGGATTCAGATGTACGGGTTCTTAGACATGCTATAGCGTGGACACATGGTATACCGCTTTTTTGCCATTTACCACAACTACATACCCTTCGTTCAAGTTGTACGTTGCTGGTGGCAAAATTGTCATCGACTTCAAATGTATCCCCATACAAACGTCTTGCATTACAATTATAAGACTTGTTGAGACATTTTTGAACCTTACTCTCAACGTAAGGGGTCAACCCACCAGACAACCTCCCTGTAAAATTTGATATTTTAATAAAAATAGTAGCACAATAAAAAAAAACTAAATATAACAATCTCCCTTACCCGCCACTTCGGCCCGTTCAGCATACTTTGATTGTATCGACGCTGTGATTAACTCAATTATCGTTGTTATAGGAAACTCACGTGTGGATATAATTTGCAAAATTTTAGGGACGTCAATCGATTTAACATTGTAACATATTTTTGGGAAAAATGCTCGTGTCCATTTTGAAATCGGTATATCGTCAAGCCAGTAAATTGGACTCATAAGCAAGGTGCAGAAAGGTGGTTTCCTACATGTACTTTGCAAACACAAGTAAAAATCATCAACGCTATATGCATTGCATGACTTCCAAAACAACGATTCGACTTTCGTATTGTTATGTCCGACAGACTCACGTATCTTTCGAGCTATATCTTTAGGACAATATCCATGATAGGAATCCGAGTAGGCACTCTGAACACCAAAGTCTATTTTATCACACAGGTTGCTTATGAAACCAACCTCTATGTCCTCACCTAAACAATCTTTTAACCTCATCATGAACCATCTCCATGATTCTTCACACTCTAAGGTTCCCAAACCAATTGCTAAGAGTAGTGGTTCATGATTTCCATCTAAAGCCACTGCGAAGTACATTGTTGTCAGATAGCTCCCAAGAAGGGGTAAATAACCCACATATATCAGCGATATCATGCACCTAAGGAAGGTACGAATCTACATAAAAACGAACACATATTAGTGATAAGTAAAAACTAATCGAGATACATTACCATGAAATATTATATAACTCAATAAAAGAAGTATGTTATACCATGCAACCTAAATCCACAAACCAGAATTGAAAGCAGTTGGTATCGGTTTTCTTAATGGCTGTGAAGGTATTAGGATTTTTTCTTTGAAGGTTATGCAAGAAAATTGGTAGTTGAGAAAAGCTTCTTTCGCTGTAAGTACTCATTTTCAATACCGATGATAGTGCTTTACAATCATCACACAAATGCAATATGAAACAAATGCAATTATAAATAGAAAATATTGTATCTCTACTATTCAAAATTCATAGTTTAACCTTTTAAATTCATATTCAAACCAGTTCATTTCATAGTCAAATTTCACTGTCCGACATGACAATACTACATAATGTACTTGTCTAGATTTCGTAGTTCAACTTTTTGAATTCATAGTCAAACCAGTTCATTTCATAGTCGAATTTCACTAACCGACATGACAATACTACAGAATGTACTTGTCTGCATTTCGTAATTCAACTTTTTGAATTCATAGTCAAACCAGTTCATTTCATAGTCAAATTTCACTGACCGACATGACAATACTACAGAATATACTTGTCTGCATTTCGTAGTTCAACTTTTTGAATTCATAGTCAAACCAGTTCATTTCATAGTCAAATTTCACTGACCGACATGACAATACTACAGAATGTACTTGTCTGCATTTCATAGTTCAACTTTTTGAATTCATAGTCAAACCAGTTCATTTCATAGTCAAAAAGAATTGTCTGTAATATGATTTCTTCTATAAATGGGTGTCACGCAGTATGAAAAATTTAACTAAGAAAGTAACTCCGATTTAAAAGAAAAAGAAGGCTAATGGCATACTGCAATTGCGGAGGAGAACGTATCGTTAGGATTTCGGGTACAACTAAAAACCCAGGAAGATTGTTTTACGCTTGCCCATATTTGGTATCATGTTGTTAACATCATTCAAATTTAAACCCTCGTGTTTACATGACAAAAATTTATTTTCTTACTGTCAATGTTAAATTTAACAGGGACCAAAATGCGGGTTTATCAGTTGGGTTGATGAAGAGAATGACCAATCATCTATGGTAATAGATAAAGTAGCTAACTCTAATAAGCTCTTTCAATCAGAAAATAAGAAGTTAAAGATATCGTTGGTTTGTAGTTGGGTGTTGTTCTTGGCAGTTCTTGTTTACAAGTTGTAAGCTTTTCAATATTGTTTTTATGGTTTTGAAGTTGTTAGGTCAATAAATTGTTGTATTTGTAACGTTAAAACAAATGTTGTAGTCGTTCTTATGTTGTATGTATTGATAAGTTATTAGTAGGTCATTAATTTGTTGTAATTGTCGTAACATTAAATTTTTTGCCATCCGTTGAGTAAACTGTAAAAATAAACTAATAATCAAATCCAACATTAATTTAGATATACAATTATATAATCCAACTACATAGGACCAAGACTAGACCCCCAAAAAATTTTTGCCATCCGTTGACGGAACTCTAAAGCTGCGTTCTTTGGGTCAATAAGAACACGTATTGGTTGACCTGAAACGAATTGCTCCATAAACATACAAACAAAAACACCGCAATCTCCCAAATGAGTACTTTGTTGGGGAACATTTTCTTCATAAATGAATTGCATATTCAATGGAATCCTTGAGATGTTCCTCCGGGCCCAATACTTAATCTTGTCCAAATAATTTGCCACCCGACGTTCAAATTTGGAAAAGATTCCTTCAGATTTGAATTTTTCATAAGCCCCTCTACCAAGACTGTCATAAATATGCACTTCCATTGACGCTAATCGTAGTTCCCCAAATAGCCAATGATTAGGGGATGAATGAATCGGCAATAAGACCTGTATAAGGATCAGAAAATAAAATTATGTTTTTTTACATCACAATACAAAAACATAACAAAAATAACGATATTATTTTCAATATAAACAATTAAGTTTACTGTATCAACATCCCACCAAGCAACCATGAAGTTGGGGTACGTAGCAATACCAGCCATAAACGCCCTCCAGTCCTGTCCTTCTTCCAAAGCATGAGAAACAAAAAAAATTGGAGGCATTATTGTATGTCGGTCGCTCTCAAACCGTCTCTCCATCAATAGTCGGTACCAAATGGTTATATGCTGCACACATGATACTTTTGTTATTGACTAAAAAACAATTAACTTTTAAAATAATAAATTAACAATTAATTTACCGCTGACTCCAACCATCCGTCGTGTGTATGCCCAAACAATGAGCTCCAAAAATCTTTATCTAACACAAAATTAAACAAACGATGCTGGACATCATATGAATGAAATAAATAATTTTGGATGACAACCTCACCGCCTGCTACGTAAGGTTGCAGGCGCAACATGGAGAAGTCATGAGCAACACCAATAACTGGAGGAGGAACGGGGCTTGTTGATTTGATATCAACCTTCTTTTTTGTTCTTCTTTTTTGCTTCGGTGTCGTGTGCAACTAAAAACAATATTCAAATGTTTAAATCTATATCTTTCAGATAATTCACATAAACATAATATCATGAGTTTATAAATAAAACGAATATCTCGGTGTAAGGAGGGCACAAATATTGTGATGGTTTTCGAGTCCTCGGTTTATCGGGTGTAACTTCTTTACCATCATACTCATCAAAATAATCTACAATTCTCGTTATTATTATTTCGTCTTCGTCCGGCACATCATCATCAAATTTGTTCCCCGCATAGTCATTCCTCTCCTCCGACTCCTACATTAAAAATAAAACTTTATACTTAATAACGAAAGACACATTATTAAAAACTAATTATTAAAATCGTAAAGGTGATATCTATAACAACCTTGTCGTCTTGAATATCACCAAAAACATTTTCAGTTGTATTGTTTTTATTCATCACTTCATCTTGCACAACCTATATTTTCAAATATAAAATATGAACACAGGTATTCATATATGTTAATAAAATTTAAAAAATAATGTAGCGTGTAACTAACCTGTTCATCATATTTTCTTTGTGACACTATCAGATCATCAAAAGTAATGTCGTTCCAAAATTGTTCAGTATTCACTTCTTCAACAAAAACCTCTGTAGGTTGTCGGTTCATAAACACATGTTGCTCCAGTGCATGTAGCCGTTTCAACACATCGTCTAGGTTGTGTTTCCCACTGCCCCTACCTCTACCATGAGAGCGACCACTGGACGACATACTAGACGAAGATTCATCTTGTCTCCTAAAATGGTCCCGTACTGGGGATGGAACTGCTTTCCCTTCACCATATACATACTCTTGAAATGACATATAATAACAAGATGTCATCTCAACATCACCCGGTAACATGTTTTGTCTTGGTGGTTGCCCCTCCTAAAAAATTAAACATATTAAAAATGCATATAAAAGTATAATAATCAAGTTTATTAATAATAAACGAAAAATTTATAAACCTGTATCTTTGACCAAATCTTGTTCACGTCAACTCATTTCAATTTTTTTGTTCCACTCCATCGTTTCATCCGAGGCAAGTCTTTATTTTTTCTCAATACAAATCCACATGTACGAACAGCCGGAATCATCTCATATATCCATATCTACAATTTTTTACAATTACAGTAATAAAAGTTAAAATTAAAATAAAAAACATAACAATAAAACAATTTAAATATAAGAAAATTTTTATACCTTTATTGGAGCCGTAAATTCTGAGACGGAGTACTTTAAGGTTTACGACGCTCAGAAAGTGATAAATATTTATGTATTTTGTTCCATGTATCCTCAAGGTCAACATAAGTAAAATCCCAAAGATAGCTACTCCAAGCGAAACTAACAAAACAAAAAAACAAAATTGGTTTTTATATAAATTATAACTTTAATAAAATAAAACTTTTAACGTAAACAAAATATACCTGTTCCAGAGATCCAAATTCTCAGAAAAAAAAACCAATCTTGTGGCACCCGATCATTAACTTCTTTTCCCAAAAAACCTTCACACAAAATGTATATCAAACATACTCTAACTGCATCAACGTCGTCAAGTGCTAGAAATTTTCGATTTAAAATTAAACGTTTTAGGTCGCCGATTTTCACCGAACTATTAGTATGGTCTGGAAATAGCCGTTCACGCAATAAACATCTTTTTTTACTGCTTAATAATTTTTCCGACCCTTTTCTCCCAATGTTTTTTGGATACTCCCCAAAATTGAAGCCAGTTATCAAACAAAACTCTTTCGGCCCATAAACCATTTTCGTATTGCCTACTCGAAAATATAATCGTTTTATTCCATTTGGAGATAAAACAGGGTCCGACCGGATCTGATGAAGGAACATTTTATGGAACAACAATGCGTCCCCTTGTAAACGAGGGACATCAATAAAATAACCAAATACGGTATCTCTGAAAATGACACGTCTGGCATCATCTAAAACTTCAAATACTTCTCATATGTTACCGCCCGAGCATTTTAAGTTCACAAAGGCTTTCATATTGATAAAACTAAAATCATGCTGCAAAAAAACACAAAAACAAATTAGAGAACTAAAAAATATTTTGTTTTTAAAATATATGATTACGAACTGCAATAAGTACATAAACAATTAGTAATGCAAATACAATTTCTTAATTAATAATTTATATATTTCCGATAAAAAACAATTACACATATATAAACAATTTTCCAAGTTATACAACAAATATATTTACGATAAAAAACAATATCATGCATAATTATATAAACATTTTATTAAACAAATTTTCAACTTAAACGACAAATATATCAACGACAAATTTTCAACTTAAACGACAAATATATAAACAATTTTTATCTTTCTAATTAAAACTAACATTTTATAACCGTATAAACAAACAATTTTTCAAATAAAACGACAACCAAATTAACAATTTTGCAAGTTATACGACAACTTTATACAAATTTTCAACTTATACGACAAACACAAACACTTTCTAACAATATATATACGACAAATTTTCAACTTATACAAATGTTATACTTATACGACAAATATATATACAAACGTCTATTTTGCACATACTATAATTTAACTATTTTTCACTTTATATAAACAATTGTACGATAAGAATATACAAGTTTTCAGGTTATACAACAACTAAACAAACAACAAAAATAACAAATTGTAAACATTATCTACGCAGTCTCTACTTGTACATTCAAACAAACACTAACAAAATAGCATTTAAACTTCAAGTATACTAAAGAAATATTAAAACTATCAAACACAACAAAATTACCCTTTTTTAACACTAAATAATACAATAAATGATAAAATAAAAAAAAGTTTAAACATTAAAAGAGTTAAAATCTAACCATATTTGCGGGATTGTTGACATAATCCTCAATTTTCTTCAAAAACTAGCCAAAATTCCGAGAGAAGCCCAAAGATAGAGAGAGTTTTTGTGTAGAGAAGGGTGAAAAATAGAGAAAAAAACATTTATATAGTGAAAGAGAAGGGGATTTCGCAGATGGACAACGATTTCGCAGATGACACATCTCATCTGCGAATGTACAAGCACCTAAAGCACAGCTGTGCTTTAGGTGCTTGTACATTCGCAGATGAGATGCTGATTTCGCAGATGGGGCATCTCCATCTGCGAAATTGTGGGCTAATTTTGTAATTTCGATTTTTTTTGGCTATTTTTGTAATGCTATTAGTGTAAATGACTATTTTTGTCATTTTCTCTTATAGGTCTAGTTTTTCACATTTACACTTCATATTCACACATTACAATGTCTGATCTTACATATTTGATACAAGAGAAAATAAAGAAAGAAACAAAAGCCAAGGATAGTCAGAGATACGGAGATAATACTATAATACCGTTTTATCTCTCTATGGAGAGGAGACTGAAGAGCCGGAGAAGGAAAAGCAAAGACTAGCATCAAGCACTGTGCACGTCGGAAATCAGATATGACGAGTCCGGCGAGGCAGCGGCCGATGGAGAAGAGCAAGAACGACGGCAGCGCAAAGTCCGACGACTTGCGGAGAGGGAGAGATGGTGCACAGAAAACGTCGGAAGGCGAGAGTCCGACGTCAGATTTCGGTTTCGGAGATGCAGTTAGACAAAAGCTTTGTTTTCCAATGGAAGAAATAAGTTTTCCGGATTTCTTTCTTTTTTTCTTAAACTCTGAGTTAAGATTTCTGTAAATATGATTAAATTTTCAATATTTTTATAGATCTTAAAAGATATTTAACAAATCTGTTGTGATTTATTCAATGATTTTCGGATGTTTCTTTGGTTATCTGGTTTTAGATTCTTTAGCAAATAACTAAATTTTACAAAAATAGAGGAGCGTAATTAATCAAATCAATCGACTGCTGGGTAAAATTAGATAAGTAAACTATATGGGCGTTATTAGAATGCTTAAAACTGGGGAGGTCATGACCACCTCTGGCCTCTATTACCGTCCGCCACTGGATGGGAAGAAGACGAAGGTTGAATAATTAGCCTCATCGCTTTGATTCAATAATATTTTTTGGAAGCGGTTTTCATTGATAAACATTCATGCTAATCTCTTTTTACAAACCCTTTAACATTAGAGGATAAATGAGGCTTTCTGAGGAACCATATCCCTAAGTCACTTTCTTGGAATCCCTAAACCCATGAATTAAAGTATTATGTTCCAAGACATTCAGATCAAGATATCCTTTTTATTTTGTGTGTGGAACATGCAAGGATTGATGATTACAATTCATCGACCTTTGTTTATGGCAATAACTAAGTTGGTGATTTGAATTGAAAATGAGGTTCATCCATTAGAAATTGTGTGTTGAGGTGGAGCTTAAAAGATTACACATAAGGTGTTTTATAAAAATCCTAGTTGACTTTTCATTGAGTGTTGTTGCATTTTTATAAAGTGGGTGTGTAAACGAAGTTGTTTGGTGAAAGGTAACGAAGATCTTGATTCATTTTCTTTCTTATATTATAGTTATTTAATTGTAATCCGCATGTTAATGGGAAAAAATGTTCTATTGCGGTTCAAAATATGGTTCAAGATGCAAGAATGAGGGGAATAGAGGTTGGTGGTGGTAAACAATTATAAGAGGTAAAAGGACTTTTTTAACACGTAAACATTGACTTCATGCCCCAAAAGTAAAGTAAAAAAGATAAAGATAAATAATCTTTTAAAACAAGTTGGATTAATATAATATTATTCCTTTAATTAAATAAAAAAGTAAAAAGGACAAGAAGCATGGTATGCTTCCTGGAATCTTTATGTCTACACATGTTTTTTATCCATGTTATTTATAAGGCTTATTTTATATGTACTTCTAGTTGTTTGTTATATCATTTGTATGAGTGGGTGAGTTTTTGTGTTTTTATTTTTTATGTGTGTGAGAGAGACCTATTTTAGCATTTTTATCTCATATCTAAAATTTGTTATATTAAATGCTTAAATATGTTGTACGGTTCGATAAAAATGACAAAATTCATCTTTCAGTTTTACATTAATCTTAATGCTATGTAACAGTGTTCACACTCAACCCATTTAAAAAGTATTGTCAACTTTGCATAACGTTAGTTCCGTGATAAGCTTACCACTAAATCTAGCCCTTCCAAATGGTTATCACTCCACAATATTTATCTTTTTTTTTTTTTTTTTTTAAATTAAGTTAAATAAAAATTATAACTTCAAACATAAATAGATATTTTACATTAATGACAAAAATAAATTTAAATCCTAACTTATTTTAAAAACATAAAAAATAAAACCTAAATTACTAAAAAAACATAAAACATACTAAATAAAACATTCCATTACTTAGTAAACATAAAAATTCAAAACCTACGAAACATAGGAAACATATAAAATACTATTCGTCGTCGTTGTCGTCGTCATCTTCTTCGTCATCACAGGTGGCGTTTTCGGCATCACCGTCCTCTTCCTCCTTGTCGTCATCGTCCTCATGCTGCTCGTCATTGTCATTTTGTCTTTGGCATTGTCTTTCTTATATGTGTTCTGTCAAATCGTGACGTAGATTATAATGTGTTTCATCGAATGAAAAAAGAAATTAAACCTAAAAAGCTATCCATTTTATTGAAAATATGTGTTTGTTTATATGTCAAAAGATGTGTAAAGTGTGTGTATATATAGAGATTTTGAATTTAATTAGAAAGATTTTTTTTATTCTTTTCGAACGGTTGGAAAGGTTGCAACGGTCAAAAAAAATTCTCGCATGCCATTGGTCGTTTCCATGCGTTTTGGCAACCACATTACAACCAAACCACCGGACATCGGGACGTTGTTCACGCGTGACTTGACTGCCACCTCAGCCCTCACACGTCTCTTTCTCTACCACTGGGGATAACCTTCCTCGACCTATAACAATAGGCAAAATAGTAACATTAATTTAAGAGTAAATTACACGAATGGTCCCTATGGTTTAGGGTAATTTGCACGTTTGGTTACTTATTTATTTTTTTAACTTTGAAAATCTCTAGTGTATGTTTTTATTACGCATATGGTCCCTTTATTACCTAAAAAATCTATTTTGTTATTGATTTTTTAATTTATTTAAATAAACACACCTTCAACATCACCCCCTCACCTTACCTTACTTATGTCATCATTTTTTCCTATAGTATTTTTAGGTAAGATAGGGTCCAAACGCGTAACAAAAACAAACAATAAGGACCAAACGTGTAACAAACCTTCCAAGTTAAAAAAATAAATTAGGGATCAAACTTGCGAATTACCCCAAACTATAGGGACCATTCGTGTAATTTACTCTAAATTTAATAGCTACCTAAAAGAAAAGTTAAAGATCTCCAAAATATATGATCCATATCGTTTCGTACATAAATATTCTAGAATAGTTTGACCCATTTTGATATTAGTGATTTCTCAAAAGTCTTCCAAGAACAGGTCTAAAGTCGTAGGGTGTTTTTATCAACATTTAAGTGGTGATGATGAATGGTACACATTGTGTATATACACGTTATCGATCTCCCTTCTCCTCACCTTTTTAATTAGACTTGTCGGCAATCCATATGTTAAAATATTATGTCTGCAAACTTAAACTTCCATATGTTAAAATATTATGTCTACGAATTTCACATATGATATTATGAAAATTGTAATCTAACATTGGTAGTTTAATCAATTTTTTATTATTTGAAAAAAGTTTGGAAAATATGCTTATAATTATAGATTGGATTTTTTGAGAGTTCACTCTAAATCTTCAACGAATTGCTAAACTCTAAATTTTTAATTGTTTTTTTGCATTTCAACATTTACAATAACATTTAATTTTACATTCTAATTAAATTAACACTTTATTTTTCATTTTTTTAGTAAACTCAGCATTTTATTATCAATATTTCGAAATCATACAAACTACTGAAGATTAAAAAACTTCTGGTAAAATTCCATTTTAACGTTTTCTTTTTTATTTATTTATTTTTATTTTGTTAAGATATTAATTTGAAATATGTTATTTCTCAAACATATTAGACTTCAAAAAGTTTAAATAAAATTATGTGGTTAGATATATTAAGATTCATATTTTCTTATGCGGTCCAACAACAATAATTATCTATAATCATATTATGATCGTATTGATTTGAATTTTTTTTAATATATAAATGATTTATACATTTTAATTTCAATAAAAACTAATCTTACAACTGTTTTGAAAACTGGACCGAAACGGCCAGTTTCAACAGGAAACCGGTTAGAAATCCGGTTTTCAAATGGAAAAACACCGCAGTATGATCAAATCGGAAAATACTATCCAATTCATTAAAAAGACCGGTTCTACAGGTCCAGTTTAACAACTTAAAAAACCTGTTTGTAGCCGTTGGCTATAAGTGTCAATTGACCACTAAGGTTTCATTATAGGTTTGTGAGATTTGCTTTGATTATATGGGGCTATGGCCCTTTTGTCTTTGCTTCCCTTGCAGGGTTGAGTTGCTTATCGTTTGGATCTTTCTGATAAGCTTACTCAGATTCATAGCATGTTTCACGTCTCTCAGCTGTGGAAACGTTTGGTTGATGATTCCGGGGTGGTTCCATCGGAGGATATTCAGGTGGATGACCGTCTGAATTATGTCGAGAGACCGATGACGATTCTTGATAGGAGAACGAAAACCTAGAGGAACAAGGTTGTTGAGTTGGTGAAAGTACAGTGGCAGCACCGCAAAGGCTCAGAATGAACATGAGAGTTGGAGAATGAGATAAAGGTGCATTACCCAGACTTATTTGAGGCAGCGGACTTCGAGGACGAAGTTTGATTCAAGTGGGGTAGAATTGTAACATTCGACATTTAAGTATGTTCCTTTTTAACCTTTATTGTGAACTCTTTTCATTTTAGTCCATAGTTGAGTATGTTGGGCGTACTCTAAGAGTACGTTGGGCATACTAGATCGTTAGATGGTTGCGGAGGCGCCCATGTACGCTGGGCCTATGTGGGAGTATGGGGACCTATACTATGTAGGGGAAAACCCTAGTTTTTAGGGTTTGTACCCTATTTAAACAACTTATGTTACCTTGATGGTATCTTTTGGTCAGCCTCCACTCCCCTAAACCTTAAGTGTCATTTGTGAGTTTTGTGCTTTGAAGTGAGTTTTGCCGGTGTTGTTGGTGATTTGAAGGGAAAAGAACACTTGGAGGTTTCTTTGGTGTGGCTTGAGCTTGTAGATACAGAACCATCATCAACTTTGCAAGCTATTTGAGGTATAAAGCTCTTAACTTGACGATTTTGCATGCTAGATCTAATTTAGGGCCTTATTTATGAATTTTTAAGTCATGTTAGCCTTGTTTGGGAGTATAGGCTACTCCAGCAACTTGGGATGATAGATCTAGGATTTTCTGAGGTCCTTAATTCATAAAAGTGGTAACTTGTTGGGTTTAGCTCAACCATGGAAGGTTGAAGTTCTTCTTATTGGAGTTAAGATGCTAGAATTGGAGCTTCTGGTGTTTTTAGCCATACAAAGGCTTAAATTCATCAACTTTATGGGTTAGGACCTTAAAATTATGTTATTTTGTGGATTGGATGATAAGTTCTTAAGTGGTTAAGTCATTTGACCAAGGATTTTAGATCAGGATAGTACATTGGGCGTACTCCTGGGTATGCTGAGTGTATTGGGTGCGAGCCCATTTCTGGATTGACCGCATACGCAAGGCGTATGAGCCTGGTATGCTGAGCGTATGCTAGACTGTGGGTCAAATGAGTTGTGGCCTTAGGTTATTTAGGCTATGATTCGATTGGGATTGTCCCCCTTAACCTTGATGGGGCATTTCTGGAATCTGGGCTATAATTGGACATTAGTCCTTCTTAGAGTGGGCCATATTGGGCTTTGGGTGCCATTTACGAATTTGGACTTTCAGGAGGAAATGGTTTGGGCCAAGTAGGAAAAAGGGTAAAATGGTCTTTTACCCTAGATGTTGGGAAAGTAATCTAGATTTTTGATTATGGGTTAAGACCCAACTATTAATTGGCTATTATTGATGATGTTTGCATGGGGATTTTTCCGAATCAGCAGTCTGAGCTTTTATCTGAAATATTTAGCACCTTAAGGTGAGTTTCCTCACTGTATTTGGCGGGTCGAAGGCTCCAACGTCGGCCCATAGTTTATTATGATTAGGATGCTAGTTGTCTGTGTGGCTCTGCATGTATGATTTTTGATGTGTATACCGGGTGGGGGATGATGATTATCTTGTATTATATTTATCTTTGTGATTGTTGCATGTTTTTATGTGTTTATATGTATACCGGGAGCGACCCGATGATGGACAGAGCCCATTATATCATTGAGATGTATGGTATGTTTATGTTTCAGGTACTTCCGGATCGAAAAGGGAAGAGCTCGTGGAGATCACATCACACACCATGATTTTTCTGAATTTTATTTGACTCTGATGTAAATGGATGATTTTGACATACTCTGATTCATATATGGTTTTTATGAAAATGTTTTGAAAGATGGACGAGTTATTATAAAAAACAAAAAAATTTGGTATTAAATTTTGGGACGTTACAAATTGGTATCAGAGCCTTGGTTTGAGGGATGCAAGCATACTCACAGGTGTGTCTGAACTCTAATTGCGGGTTTGGTATATTTTTCGACAAGAAATGTTTTATTAAATAGTTTTCTAATAAAAGAAAATGGATGTGGTGCATGCAATCAACCGAGCTCAAGTAAGTTTTCCTAAAATACTCATACTTATTTTATGATATGCTTTAATTTGTGAATATGTGAATCACATGCTATATCACATATAACATATTAATGGATGTTAGAGTTGTGTTACTCACCTGGTTACTTACTAGACTAATTCTATTTTCGGTTTTGATCCTTTGCTGCCTATCAGGTTGTCACATGGTAACAACTATTTATCAAATAAGATGTTCCTTAGAACCAACCATAACTAATTAATAGTTATACCACATGAGCTCTTATCACAATTATATTTAAATCATATAATATGATCACAATATGCTTAACCCGTAAGCCATTAACTAATCTCTCATAACCGGTATTTCACAAATATTAGGGTTTATAACCCTTACAGTCTCTACCAAATGTTTAGTCCTAATATTTTCTCACAATCTCCACAATGGGTTCGTAACAACACCTTATCACGAATACCTATAATACACTCAATTCTATCAATTCTTAATAATAATAAAATATTGTACATAAGATTTAAAGGGTAAAAGCTATCTCAATGTATCCCGTAGCTTGACCCCATATCACCCTTACAACGTTATAACTTCACCATACTAATCTCCCGCAATCGAATCATGAGTAGCATCTCTGATCCGGTGTGCCAAAATCCCATCACATGAAACTAGACTCGTGTGATTATACTGTTCAGTTGCCATGTCATGGCCATCTATGTTCCAGGTTGTTGTAACATCAAGATCATCGATGTATGAATTTTAAAAGTAAATTGTGAATTTTGGTTGGCCACGATGCGGTGGACGTATCACCACAACGTGGCAGGGACTATTTGAGACGTGCAACTTAAGTGTGAGCCACAACATGGAAATATATTGGCCATTATGTGGTGACCATTTAATACTGAACCCTAATTTCAAGCTAAAGGACCTATGTAAGGGAGGTGATGTCTAGGGTTTCCTCCATCCTCAGCCTCCACGACCTTCTAGAGCCTTGAAGAAACCCTACTCCTCTCTCTCTCTCTCTCCCACATTTCATCTTATCTTTGGTCTTTTTGTGCACTTTGAAGGAAGAATAAGACGAAGATTTGGTGTAAGGATCAAGAAAGCAAAGCCACTACATCTTTCCTAAAATAAGTTTTCCTAAAATACTCATACTTATTTTATGATATGATTTAATTTGTGAATATGTGAATCGCATGCTATATCACATATAACATATTAATGGATGTTAGAGTTGTGTTACTCACCTGGTTACTTACTAGACTAATTCTATTTTCGGTTTTGATCCTTTGCTGCCTATCAGGTTGTCACATGGTAACAACTATTTATCAAATAAGATGTTCCTTAGAACCAACCATAAATCATTAATAGTTATACCACATGAGCTCTTATCACAATTATATTTAAATCATATAATATGATCACAATATGCTTAACCCGTAAGCCATTAACTAATCTCTCATAACCGGTATTTCACAAATATTAGGGTTTATAACCCTTACAGTCTCTACCAAATGTTTAGTCCTAATATTTTCTCACAATCTCCACAATGGGTTCGTAACAACACCTTATCACGAATACCTATAATACACTAAGTTCTATCAATTCTTAATAATAATAAAATATTGTACATAAGATTTAAAGGGTAAAAGCTATCTCAATGTATCCCGTAGCTTGACCCCATATCACCCTTACAACGTTATAACTTCACCATACTAATCTCCCGCAATCGAATCATGAGTAGCATCTCTGATCCGGTGTGCCAAAATCCCATCACATGAAACTAGACTCGTGTGATTATACTGTTCAGTTGCCATGTCATGGCCATCTATGTTCCAGGTTGTTGTAACATCAAGATCATCGATGTATGAATTTTAAAAGTAAATTGTGAATTTTGGTTGGCCACGATGCGGTGGACGTATCACCACAACGTGGCAGGGCCTATTTGAGACGCACAACTTAAGTGTGAGCCACGACATGGAAATATATTGGCCATTATGTGGTGACCATTTAATACCAAACCCTAATTTCAAGCTTAAGGACCTATTTAAGGGAAGTGATGTCTAGGGTTTCCTCCATCCTCAGCCTCCACGACCTTCTAGAGCCTTGAAGAAACCCTACTCCTCTCTCTCTCTCTCTCTCTCTCTCTCTCTCCCACATTTCATCTTATCTTTGGTCTTTTTGTGCACTTTGAAGGAAGAATAAGAAGAAGATTTGGTGCAATGATCAAGAAAGCAAAGCCACTACATCTTTCAAATCGTTTTCTAGACCATTTGTAAGGGTTCATGCTTTCATCTTTATGACTTATTCTCTTAGATCTAGGTGATTTTAGCCTATTTTGGTCCATGGTTTTGGTTAGAGTGAGTGTATGGAATAAATTAGCAACTTTATTGTTGTTCGAAGTCCCATGAGAATTGTATCTTATGGATATAAGATTTGGATGTGGTTTGTGGACTTTTCATGAGTTTTGATTACATTTTCACCTTTTTGTATAGCCTTTGGTAGAGGACATGCATGGGGCATGTATGTCCATAAATTTTAGATTTTTATGAGACGTTAATATCCCTAGAATTCATTTGGAGAGTATAAGTTAAAGGCTTAATGGATTAAGGTTTATATCCATTAGGTTGTTCATGCCCAAAAACCACAACGTGGCGAGTTAGCTGCTACACGTGGGGGTTTTAAGGATACACTACTTTTTTATCATTATTTTGCTTAGTTTCCACAACATGACTAAGGATTGGCCACGACGTAGCGACCACTTGAACTTGACTTTGACTATTGACTTTTTGACCTGGTTGACTTTTGGTCAAATAATTAATTTTAGAGTGTGTACTAAGGTGTAACTTTATGTGATTTAAAAGGAGGTTGTAACACTTGTTTTGTGATGTTAAGCTTTGGTTTGCCTGACTTCATGAGTGGGGTGAATCTTCTAATGATAATATGTAGAATGTTAGTTGTCCCTGTGAGGAGTCCTTAAACTCAAACCTCTCAAGCATGTCTTCAACATATTTTCCTTGACGCAAAAGGATTTCGGTTGAATCTTGGCGGACCTGCAACCCCAAAAACATGGTCATTTCTCCCAAGGAGCTCATCTAAAATCTCTTCTTCATAATGGTCTCAAACTCTTTGCATTACTTCAAGCTCATCGACCCGAAAATGATGTCATCGACATATATCTATACAAGAATGAGATCGGCATCCACATGGTTTATGAAGAGAGTATGATCAGTTGTGCCTCTGATATAGCCATGCTCGAGCAAATGATCTGTTAGAGTAGCATAATAGGCTCGAGGATCCTAATGTAACAAATACTGAGACTTGTCTAATTTGTAGACATGATTTGGAAATTTTGAGTTGACAAAACCGGGAGGTTCATAAACATAAATTTCTTCTTTCACAGCTCCATATAGAAAGGAGGTCTTAACGTCCATCTGATAAACGGTGAACCCCATGTAGGAAGCAAAAGCCAGGAAGATACGGATAGCTTCAAGGCGCGCTACTGTAGCATACACTTCAGTGTAGTCAAGTCCTTCAATTTGTCGAAACCCACGAACAACCAAACGCGCTTTGTTTCGCATAATTACCCCACAATCATCTTTCTTATTACGGAACACCCAGTGCGTGTCCAAACACTTTTTTCCCTTTGACACTAGATTGGCTCTGATACCAATTGTAAGTCCCCAAATCTGGAACCAACTAGTGATCAAACACAAGAACAAGCTATAATCAATAAGAATAAGAAGGAGTAGAAGCAAGAATGATCCAAATTGTACACGTTTGTATTGAGCTGTAAACGTTAGGTACAATGGAACACACACATACAACTGTTAAAACTTATGACAAGACTGACACCTATATATAGGAACAGTGAACCGCAAATGGGTTCACGGTCGCAAACAGTTTGCAACTGCAAACACCACTTGAACCTAAAACAACCTGTTTACAGTTCACCCAACTGTAAACATCCTAAATACACAAAAAAAAACACAAAGAAGACCTATACAGATGGATGCCTAGCCCAAAACAAAAAAAATATGACCTAACAGTTGTGATACTTAACATGAAGTTATCCACTACCGGACGTATCTGCCGCTCCGGTTTGGGGGTGTGACAGATTGGTATCAGAGCATTGTTTATAGTGGACTTAGTATATCAATTCATAAAAGATATACAACTATAAATACATTGGGGCTAAAGAGAACTGACTACAAGTACACTTTTAAAATATAAGTATTTTATAAGAAGTATACTAATACTCATACATACAAGAACAACATCACATTTATAACAACATAAAAGTATTTGGATGTTGGACATTGCAGTTGCACCTGGACAATTGTGTAATCATATCTGGGATTAATATAGCCTGATCAACTATATTTATTTAAGATACGAACAACATGTGTTTGGGAGTGATGGTAGTGTTGCGACAAGTCTAAAACTCACCAACTCTACATATACAAGAGAACTCTAGAACAGAACATGAAATTTAAAATACTATAGGAGTATTTTAGGCATTGTAATACTAAGAACCAACTATGTGAAAACAAAGGACTCTTGCTGGTAGATTTATAAGTACTAAGTGTATATATTACAGTTATATATAATTAAGGTTTTATATACTTAGAATGTGTGGTTTACCTTTACTTCTTTTTCCTTGTTTGGATGTGGATGTAGATGTTGGATAAGGTGTGTAAGTGCATAAATATATCTGGTATGTACTTGACCCGGTTTGGCATGCTCCATTTGGGTTACATGGCATCATGCATTTGGATAGAATAAAATGAGAGAAATAACACTTAAGGTTCATTAATATATTATAAGTTCTAATATATTAATAATATTATTTAGTTAGTATTGATAATGAATTAATTTGGAATTAATTAAGTGATCAAAAGGACTAATTAAATATATGGGTTGATTGTGTAAATCATCCATACTTATATAGTGGGCTAATGCTTCATGGATATCAAGTTGGGCTAAAACCCATAGAATGCTCCATGGATGATCCATTTTGTTTATAGAACCCATGGGTCATGGAAATGAAAGGTCATGACAATTAGGGTTTACATGGTGTAACCCTAATTGTAACACACTATATAAGCTTCATGTTGCTCTCCAAAATTGGCCACACAGACATACAAGTGAGGGCTAGCCGATTTCTAAGTGTTCTTCATTTCTCTCTAAGTTATTCCAAGTGAATTTGGTGTTGTGTGAGACATTTGATGTATCACACTTGAGGTGCTAGGCTCACAAGGTTTTAAAGGAATCCTAACTACTACAAGGTATGTATTTCTTACTAACTTTTATGTTAAAAGTTCCCCATGTATGCTAGATAGGTTATGAACCTTGGAAAAACAATTATGCATGTATCATAGATAAAACATAAATCCAAGGTTTCTAGAGTTGCATGTACACCATAGGAGTGTTAGAATGCTCAAAACCCTTCAGTGGTATCAGAGCCTAGACTTGTTTGCTTGATATTTAATGCAAAATTGTGAAAAAAGATGAAAATCTTGTTGTCTGGACAGTGGACTCACCGAGTCCAAGGGGGGACTGAAAGAGTCCAAGAACATATTCATCCTACTCGTCAAGTTGGTTCTTGCACTCGACGAGTAGGAGCCTCTGTCTACAGATTTTCGACTTTTGCTGCTAGAAATGGACTAGAAACATTACCCTAAACTGTTTTGCTGTTTTAAAACTTGTTTTAGATGGTGTAATGGTTGTTCTAATCCATTTACTATGGCTAATATCAAAATTTCATGTTTTATATGGTTTATTTATGATTCTTGAAATTGTTGATATGCATGTTCATGAACTTATGAGTTTAGAAGATCATAGGAATTATTTGTAACTTGCTTCTTAGTTTAATTATTGATCTTGATGAGTTTTAATGGAATCCATACTTTGTCCTCAAGTTATGGATTACCAAAAGTCACACGTTTAAAAGTCCATTGAAGAAACACATAAGTTACATAAAATGAAAAGTCACTCATTTTATTACATCATTAACTCATAAGTTATGAAAGATTAAAGGTTTTGTACATTTACAAAACTTGCCCTCAAATTTTGGAACATGTAAAGTCACCTTAAAAAACTTTAGTTCCAACCCCTAGAATTTTAAAAGTTAAAATTCAACCCTTATACTTATAATATCAAAAGTTAATAAGAATAATATATATATATATATATATATATATATATGTGTGTGTGTGTGTGTGTGTGTGTATGTGTGTGTGTATAAGAACAAAAAGTCGTTTTACCGTTAGTAGGCCTCATTAACGAAGCCGGTCTTTAAGGGGGGGGGGGGGGAGGGTATAAGGTTGTTGCCTATAAAATGGCAGTTTAATGGGTGTCCACTCTCACCCACCGCTTCCTTGACTGGTGGAGGGTCATTAGCTGAACGGGTAGGACAATGACTTTAAATTATCATTAAAAGTATAATGATACTAAAGTAACTAAATGCCTTTATAAATTCCCAATCTTAGTTACTTTAGGAAAATGTGAATAAGGAACTAACCCATGAAATTAGACTTTGCACTTTGTTTAAACCATCAGTGGAGCATGTGTGGTTAATCGACACACTAACTTGGACTTAACAAGGTAGGCAAAGGGTAACTTAATGTTTATCATAGTATCGATGGAGTGCGTGTGGTTAACCGGAACATCGATTGAGGGGTAAATATTAAGGGTACCAAGTAATTTGCATGGTTACTTCACCCCTTGTTTTGTGATCCTTGGTATCCCAGTCACAAAACATGAAGGGCACACTTAAGATTGAAACATGCCATTGAAAAGTTCAATGAATCTCAAGGAATCTAGGAGTTTCAAAACAAATTAAAACCTAATACTTTATTTTGGTTATTCATGGTGGAAATTGGTGAATCGTCATTCACCTACCTTCAAATATTTTATAGCTTGGATTACGACATCCCTCTTCTAAGTTATAAAATATTGTGCTGGGTCCTAGCCTTAATATTACATTTGGGTGTTATATTAAGGACTATCTCTATATCTAATCTAAACTTGTCTTTCTTCTTTTTCAGATGTCTTCAAACAATGCTGCTTCTAGCTCAAACCCTAGCGACTCCTTCTCTATCATGAACCTTTGTGGGAGAGTCATCTTCAATGGTTCCAACTTTATGGATTGGATCCGGAACATCAGGATGGTGGCTCGCTACGAAGACAAGGAATATGTCCTCGAAAAGGAGCTAAAAGAAATTGATGAGTCAACGGCTACTCTTGAGGAGATCGCTGAATTTAGGACTCATTAGAGAGATGCCATGGAAGTGGCTTGCATCATGATGGCCACAATGACAACTGAACTCCAGAAGTCCTATAAGGACTATTACCCTTTTGAGATGCACCGGGACTTGATGGACCGCTACCATCAAAGTGCTCGCCAAGAGAGGTATGAAATCATCTGCTCCATGATAACAAGCCGAATGAAGGATAGTGAACCCATCACCGGCCACTTGCAAAAAATGCAAAGGTATGTCGACCGGTTGGTGAAGCTAAATGTGAACTTCCTCGAGGAGTTGGAAATTGATATCATTTTGCACTCCTTACCTTCTTGTTTTGATCAATTCTGAATGACATACCACATGAACAAGGAGGAAGTTACACTCAACAAACTTCAAGGACTCTTGAATAACATCGAAAGTGGTCTTACAGGTATGTCGGTTGTTACCACTGCTACTCCTACCGCGACCCCTGTCTTGGAAATCGGGCAAGGCAAAGGGAAGAAGACGAGGAGCCCCTCGAAGGGCACCAAGGGAAAGTCCCTTGAAGGCTCCTCTTCTAGTGGAACCACGAAAAGTTTTTTTACTCCTTCTGCTAACCCTAAAGAGGCTGAATGCTTCTATTGCCAAGAAAAGTCGCACTGGAAGCGAAACTGCCCAAAGTATCTGCAAGATGTGAAGGATGGGAAAGTGAAACCTAACCATGCAAGTATTTACACTATATTGTCTAATAGCTCACCCCATTCTAATTATTGGGTCCTTGATACCGGTTGTCGTATTCATATTTGTTCTGACTTGCAAGGACAAAGAAAAAGTGAGGATGTGGAGCATGGGAAGATAAGCTTAATCATGGGGAATATGAAAGCATCAGCTGTCACCAAGATTGGAGTTTATACTTTGTTGCTAAGTAGTGGATTAACATTAGATTTAAATAAATGTTGTTACTCGTCTGAAATGGCGAGGAATATTATTTATTTTCATGCTTTGTACAAACAAGGGTTTACCTTTTCTTTTGATAATGAATATGGTAGTATTAATGCTTTCTTAAATAAGGTTCTTTATTTTAAAGCATTACCTTGTGATGATGTGTATGAAGTTGTGTCTGTTGTAGATAACCTAGGAAATAATGTGTTGTGTATTGATTCTTCCACTAACTTAGATAAAGCATAATTATGGCATTGTCGTCATAGACATGTAAGCAAGAAACGTATAGGCCAAATCCAAAAGGATGGATCCTTGGAGTCATTTGACCTAAAGTCGGATGATAGTTGTGAGTCTTGTCTACTTGGAAAAATGAAAAAATCATCCTTCATTGGTTTTTGTGCTAGGGGTGAAGGTTTGTTGGATCTGGTACATACTGATGTGTGTGGAACCTTCAGAACCGCCATAAGGGATGCTAACCGCTACTATGTGACTTTTATTGATGATTTTAGTAGATATGGATATGTCTACTTAATCAAGCATAAGTCAAAACCTTTGAAAAGTTCAAAGAGTTTAAGCAGGAAGTGGAGAATCAATTGAGCAAGAACATTAAGATTCTTCGATCCGATCAAGGTGGTGAGTATCTTAGTACAGAGTTCTTTGACTATCTTAAGGAATGTGGGATTGTCTCACAATTGACACCTCCCAGGACACCACAACTTAATGGTGTGGTTGAGAGGCGTAATTGAACCTTGTTGGACATGGTTCATTCCACGATGAGTCGAGCTCGCTACCAATCTCAGTTTGGGGGTATGCCTTAGAGACTGTCGCCCACATTCTTAATCTAGTCCCTACAAAAAACTGTTGCCAAAATACCTCATGAGATCTGGACCGGAAAAGTTCCAAATCTGGACCACATCAATATTTGGGGTTGCGAGGCTTTCGTGAGGCGCGAGACTCACGATAAGCTCAAACCCCGAAGTGAGAGGTGTATTTTCATCGGCTACCCACAGAAATCCTTCGGTTACCTCTTCTACGGACCCAGTGATAATGTGGTCTTTGTAGCAAGGAGGGGAGTCTTTCGAGAGAGAGAGAAAGAGAGTTCATAAGCCAAGGAAACAGTGGGAGGCAAATTGACCATGAAGAAATTCATGAGTCAAGTGGTGAGGGAACCTCAAACTCTAGCAATCAACCTGAGGAGGAAACTCTTGTTGATCCACTAATGAATCTGTACCTCTAAGGCGTTCCATGAGAGTTAGGAATGCACCTGAGCCTTACTATGTTTTCCATATTACTACGGAAGGTGATACACTTATCAGTGATAACACACTGATTGGTCTAGATGAACCTAACAGCTACAGGGAAGCCATGGCATGCCCTGAGGCTGCTAAATGGAAAGAGGCTATGTACAGTGAGAAACAGTCCATGTATAACAATCAATTTTGGAACTTGGTTAACAATGTACCAGGTCGTAAGACAGTTGCACGCAAATGGATCTTTAAGAAAAAGACCGACATGGATGGTAATGTACACACTTATAAGGCGCGACTGGTTGCAAAGGGCTTTTCTCAAACTTCGAGAGTTGATTATGATGAGATCTTTTCACCAGTAGAAAAGATTAAGTCTATTAGGGTTATGTTAGCCATTGCTGCATTTATTGATTATGAAATATGGCAAATGGATGTCAAAACAGCTTTCCCTAATGGAAAGTTGGCTGAGGATGTCTACATGAGTCAGCCAGAGGGTTTTGTTAGCACAGAATACCCTAATAGAGTGTGTAAGCTTGAGAAATCCATTTATGGATTGAAACAAGCACCTTGCAGATGGAATCTTTGTTTCGATGATAAAGTCAAAGTGTTTGGCTTTTCGAGGAGCGAAGATGAATCTTGTGTATATGTCAAGGCTAGTGGAGGTATAGTTAGCTTTTTGGTACTGTATGTGGATGACATACTACTCATGGGAAATTACATCATAACTTTGCAAGAACTTACTGTTGGGTTTTGAGCAATCTAACACTTCCTAAGTGTGCATGCAACCCTAATAAACCTTGGATCTATGTTTGTCTAATACATGCAAAATAATAATTTTCCAAGGTTCATAACCTATCTAACATGGCATGGGGTACTTTTAAACATAAAAGAATTAGATGAGATTACATACCTTTTGATGATGAGTTTGATTCCTAAGGAGTTTGAGGGCCAAGCACCAATAGTGTGAATGCCTCAAATGGAATCACAAATCACCACAAACTCTTGGAAAACTTTGAGAGAGTGTATACACACTTATAAAGTCGGCCACACACTAACACACATACACTAGTAACACTAGTCACACTAGTTACACTAGTGGCCATTTCATGCAACATAAGCATGCTTATATAGTGTACATGATTAGGGTGAAACCCTAATAACCCATGTCTTTTCCTTTCCAAGGATCCATGGGTTAACCACACACGCCCCACCAACGACTTGGTAAGGTACAAAGTGTGAATTCCATGGGCTAGCACCAAATTCACATTTTTCCTAAAGTAACTAAGATTGGGAATTAAATAAAACATTTAGTTACTTTATAATATTCATCATACTTTTAATGAGAATTTAAAGTCATTGTCCTACCCGTTCGGCTAACGACCCTCCACCGATCAAGCAAGCGGTGGGTGAGAGTGGACACCCATTAAGTTGCCATTTTATAGGCAACAAACTTATACCCACCTTATAGACCAGCTTCGTGAATGAGGCCTACTAACGGTAAAACGACTTGTTCTTATACATATATATAATAATTAACCATCAATCTTATAATAGTATAAGGGTAGAATTTTAACTTTTAAAACTTCTAGGGTATGGAATTAAAGTTTGTGTGAGACTTTACAAATTCCAAAACTTGAGGGCAAGTTTTGAACAATTCATAAACTTTTGGATATTAATAACTTATGAGTTTTAATTAAGTGTTTAATACTTTTAATGAAGAGTCTCTTGGAAATCCATAACTTGAGGACAAGTTATGAAGTCCATAAAAGCATTTATTAGAAAAACTCTTCTAAAGTGTAACTTATGACATCTTAAAAAAACATTTAAAAGAAAAAACTCTTGGAATTCCATAACTTGAGGACAAATTATGAATTCCATTAAAACACTTTAAGATCAAGAATTAACTAACAAACAATTTGCAAATAATTCCTATGATCTAACAAAACTCATATGAACATGAACATCCACATCAACAATTTCAAGAATCATATGAACACATATAAACTTGAAATTTTCATTATAACTTTGAAATTAGTCCACCATCATCATTACCACATCAAAAACAGGGTTTATCAGATCAAAACAGTTTAAGGTAATGATTCTAGACCAATTCCAACACCAAAACTCGAAAATCTGCACTTAGGCCTGCCAACTCGTCGAGTGCATGAACTAACTCGGCGAGTTGGTTGAATATACACATGGACTCGGCGAGTACCATGAATGAACTCGGCGAGTCTGCTGTGCAGAATGCAGTTTTTCGACATTTTTCAGCAATTTGCATCAAGTATTCAAGAAAACAAGCCTAGGCTCTGATGCCACTGTTGGGTTTTGAGAAATCTAACACTTCCTAAGTGTGCATGCAACCCTAATAAACCTTGGATCTATGTTTGTCTAATACATGCAAAATAATAATTTTCCAAGGTTCATAACCTATCTAACATGGCATGGGGTACTTTTAAACATAAAAGAATTAAATGAGATTACATACCTTTTGATGATGAGTTTGATTCCTAAGGAGTTTGAGGGCCAAGCACCAATAGTGTGAATGCCTCAAATGGAATCACAAATCACCACAAACTCTTGGAAAACTTTGAGAGAGTGTATACACACTTATAAAGTCGGCCACACACTAACACACATACACTAGTTACCCTAGTGGCCATTTCATGCAACATAAGCATGCTTATATAGTGTACATGATTAGGGTGAAACCCTAATAACCCATGTCTTTTCCTTTCCAAGGATCCATGGGTTAAAAGCTCCATGGATCATCCATGGACTTCCACATAAGCCTAGCCCATTAACAAATGAGTGTTAGCCCACACCATATAAAACAATAGCCCACAATTTAATTAGTCTTCCTTTTAATCTCTAAATTAATTCATGATTAATTTAAGACTAACACTAATTAAATAACTTCATATTAATATATTATAACTTACAATATATTAATAAACATATGTGTATAACTCTCATAAAATTATCCATAAATAGTTTGGATGAAATGCAACCCAAATGGACCATGCCGGGTCGGGTCAAGTATATACCAAATAAGTTATGGAATTAGACACCTTATCCAACACTTACGTCCTGGCTTGGGAACTGTTTCGCTATGAAGGACCTTGGAGAAGCTGCCTATATCCTAGGGATAAGGATTTTGAGAGACATGAGTAAAAGACTAATTGGACTTAGTCAGAGTACCTACTTCGATAAGGTGATGAATAGGTTCATCATGCAGAATTCCAAGAAATGAGAGTTACCAATCCAAAGTAATGTCAGATTGAGTAAGATTCAAATTACTAGTACAGAGGAAGAGATAGCTGAGATGAGTCGAGTTCCCTATGCTTCCACTGTAGGCTCGATTATATATGCTATGACTTGTACTCGTCCAGATGTGACCTTTTCCTTGAGCATGGTCATCAGATATCAGGGGAACCCTGGAAAGGCTCACTGGACAGCGGTGAAGAACATTCTCAAGTACCTTTGGAGGACTAAGTACTGGGTCCTTACCCTCGGTGGGAGTGATGAGTTGAGAGTAGTAGGGTATAGTGATGTTAGCTTCCAGACTAATAGGGATAATTTCCGCTCTCATTCAGGTTGGGTCTTTACCTTAAATGAAGGAGCAATAACTTGGAAAAGTTCCAAGCAGGAGAAAGTGGTTGGTTTAATGTGCGAATCATAGTATATAGCGGCAAGCGAGGCAGCAAAGGAGGCTATATGGCTAAAGAATTTCATTGTAAACCTTGGAGTTATACCAGCTATAAAGGAGCCTATGGAAATTTTCTTTGATAGTGAAAGTGCAGTTGCCTTAGCCAAGGAACCATGGGATCACTGGAGATCCAGACACATCGACATAAAATATAATTTAATCAGACATCGTATAGAAGAAGGACTCCTCATGGCAAAGAGGGTATCATCGGATGAGAACCCAACAGATCCCCTCACAAAGGGACTGGGTAGGGTTAAGCATCTCCAGCATGCGAGGCGCATAGGGCTGAATGATGATATTAGTTTCAGTAGTTAGATAGCTTTGAAATTTGTAAAGTGTATTTGACATTTGATGATGAATATAAGTTGCTTATTTATGAGTAAAGTGTTGCTATCTTTTGTCAATCGTTTACTATAATTTCATTTTGCATGTTTTGACTTCCAGAATAATTATGTTATGGTATATCATATTATTCAAATTCCCTATAGTCAATCATATGTTGGAAGTAGATATGAATCAAGACTGTCATGAGTTGGCTTGTAGATGTTTAAGTTGTTGGACATAGCAAAGAGGTGCTACAACACTCATGGGTGCTCATAAGTTCTGAGTATTGGATTCAACCCACGCTCACTTGTATCACTTCATGGAATTTATCTCGAGTGATCGTGAGATTGTAATATCATATAAGTCTTCAAACCTAGACATATGACTTGTTTCCTAAGAGTTGATTATGCATTGATTGCATGGAAACACATTGGTAACTCGATGTTATAAAACGTGCATTTGTGTATAATTCAACAAGTAGTAGAACAAGCATATGAGTCGAAGTTTATTTGTTCCTTCTTGGATTAGAAGCGATATTTGGGCCTGTCGATGATTGTGTTTTGACCTATGTACCAGGCCCGGTCAGAACTAAATGGATGTGTTCAATTAAGTTCTTTGTCAAACAAATTGGAAACCGGGAAACAACTGCATGACAAAAAGTCAGACATAGTTCCATGTATTTGTACAACTGATCAATAATTAATTTGGAATTAATTAAGTGACCAAAAGGAGACTAATTAAATATATGGATTGATTGTATAAATCATCCATACTTATATAATGGGCTAATGCTTAATGGATTATCAAGTTGAGCTAAAACCCATAGGATGCTCCATGGTGTTTATAGAACCCATGGGTCATGGAAATGAAATGTCATGACAATTAGGTTTACATGGTGTAACCCTAATTGTAACACACTATATAAGCTTAATGTTGCTCACCAAAATCGGCCACTAAGACATACAAGTGAGGGCTAACCGATTTCTAAGTGTTCTTCATTTCCCTCTAAGTTACTCCAAGTGCATTTGGTGTTGTGTGAGACATTTGAGGCATCACACTTGAGGTGCTAGGCTCACACAAGGTTTTCAAGGAATCCTAACTACTACAAGCTATGTATTTCTTACTAACTTTTCTGTTAAAAGTTCCCCATGTATGCTAGATAGGTTATGAACCTTGGAAAAACATTTTTGCATGTATCATAGATAAAACATAGATCCAAGGTTTCTAGGGTTGCATGTACACCATAGGAGTGTTAGAATGCTGAAAACCCTTCAGTAGAGTAGGATCATTTATTCGAAGGTCTATTTGACCGAAGTTATATATAATTGATATGTACTTTGTGGTTATAGAGGGACCCAGTATGAATCATACCATACATAATACATAATCTGTTAACTATAAATTTCTTTTATGTAAACTTGAATTTATTTTCTAAGTCTATTAGATATCTCTTACACCCCTATTATCGTGTAGATAACATGGTTGGATTTCATCTACCAAGAGACCCGTACTTAGCCAATCAAGGAAACAGAGGTTGGATTGAACCAGAGAATGATCTTATGATTCCAATTGAAGAAGAGTTCGAAGAAGGTTTTCTAGAAGACTCTGACTCAGAATCTAAAGTCTATAATCCACCTCAAGTTGCCCAACACCTACATCCTCGTCACGATTTCCATGGCCTAATATCTCAGTGACCAGTGAACTTAGATATGTGGAATCATGAGCAGGGTTAGGACCGTCCTTACAATGGAGAGCGAAGCTTCTACAACGTTAAAAAAGGAACCTCAACAGATAGATCCCTCCCTGTGATAGTACGCCGAGTTACTCGTAATGACAAACAAGAAAGGGCAACCATCCATCGAGTTGTGGAAGTCGGCGCTACCTTAGTTACTAACACAGTTTGCCTCCGCCATTTGAACAAAGACCAAGAACTAACCATAAATCACACCGATGCCATGCAAAGGGAACTGACTACAACCCGAGCTGAAGTCAGAGAACTTCGGGAACACCATGTATCATTGGAAAGGCGCATGTTTGAAACAGAACTCCAATTGGCTAAAACCAAAGCCGAAACTAGTAGGAAACCAATTAACACTCCTTGCGAATAGAGCATACTCTACTCACTCTTCTGGATATATATATATATATATATATATATATATATTAAGTCTACGTATATACACTAGTGATGTTTTCATGTTCATAGTACGATCTCGAGATTTCATTTCTCGATTGGTCGGTATGCTGTCAAGTTTTCCGTTAAATTGGTATATTGTAGACCTATTACAAGGTCAAGATTTCTGAACTCTGTGTATCTAATATACCAATGAAATTGGCAGGCATCTCATTTCCTTTGAAAATTCATTATTCTATTTCATATAATCGCAGTGCAAGTCGTTTCTTGTGGTAGAAATCAATTGTAACTTCCTACCGTATACTTGGTGAACTTGTGTATTTAGTTCAAAGACATTTGATTCATAGTCTCTATTGATGTCTTACCACATTTTCATCTTTTTAATCTTAAAGTAGAAGATGCCTCCAAGGAGAAATCCAAGGCGTATCAATGTCAATGCAACACCAACACCACCTCCACCTTCGCCACCACCTCCACAGTTTGACGATGCCATGTTTCAAGTAGCGGTCACTGAAGTTTTGGCAGCTGCCATGTCACACATTAATACAACATGTTCCAGTGGATCTGGGAGTGGTGCTCATCCCTCCAACCATGGTGAAAGTCATGAACACCCACGAGAGTGTACTTATAAGGACTTCACTAACGGCAAACCTAGAACCTTTAATGGGGATGGGGGAATCATGGCTCTAACCCAATGGATAGAGAAAACCAAAACAGTCTTTGAGATTCGCTCATGCCCTGAAGGGAGAAAAGTGAAATTCGTTGCCTGCACCTTTTCTGATTGAGCTCTCACCTGGTGGAACGCTCATGTTAACTCATTGACTCTTAGAGTGGCTAATTCAATGAGCTGGGAACATCTGAAATCGTTGATGATGTAAGAGTACTTCCCAAGGGGTAAAGTACAAAAGGTCGAGCAAGAGCTTTGGGGTCTTACCATGACATGTATAGACGTAGTATCTTACACCAATAGATTCAGTGATCTAGCAATCCTATGTCTTGGAATGGTTCCTATGGAGAGCAAAATGATCAAAAGGTATATCTGGGGGCAATCACCTCAATTCCAAGGGAGTGTGTTAGCTTCCAAGCCTGTTACCTTCGATAGTGCCAAACAATTGGCACATTCTCCAGTAGATCATGGAGTCCGTCAAGGCTTCATGACAGTGGCTCTAGAACAACCCAAAATAGATGACAACAACAACAACAAGAAAAAGCCTTGGAACAAAAGGAAGGGTCAATCTTCCCAAGAGCCTTCCAAGAAGCAACAGATAATGGAAGTCCATGTTGCTACCACTCCTGTTGTTGTTCCTGCTACTCCTACACCAACAAAGCAGTATGCTGGTAAATTACCGATGTGCAACAAGTGTAATTTCCATGACAATGGAAATTTTTGTGAGATGCAATGTAGGAATTGCAACAGAAAAGGGCACACTACCCAATTCTGAAGGTCGCCTCTGCAACCGATCACTCATGCTCCCGGTGTTGGAGTAGGTTGGGCATGTCATGAAAGTAGTGAAACTGGACACTTCAAAAGGGATTGTACAAAGGAGAGGAATGCCAGTAGAGTAGGAAGAATACTAGCTATTGGTCACAAGGAAGCCGTAGCAGAGCCTACAACGGTCACGGGTACGTTTCTTCTAAGCAATACATATGCATAAATTCTATTTGATATTGGTGCAGAGAAAAGCTTCATGAGCCATAAATTCGACCACTTACTTAAATAAAATTCCCAACCACTAAAAGATAACTTTACCGTAGAAATGGCTAACGGGAAAACCGAGAACATTAACGATATATACATAGGATGTACTGTTACTCTAAATAACTTTTCCTTCCCAATCGACATGATTCCGGTATCCACAAAAAGTTTCGACGTCATCATTGGTATGGATTGGTTAAGTCCTAATCGTGACGACATCCTATGTTACGAGAAAGCGATTCGCCTTAACCTGCCAAGTAATGAAACTCTTATCGTTTACGACGACAAATTTGGCACGAACCAACAAATCATTTCCTGTATCACGGGACAAAAGTATCTTCGCAAGGAGTACTGTGCTTTTCTAGCTCTCGTGGTAGACAAGAAACAAGAAGTGAATGACTTCGAGAGCATTCCCGAAGTCTGTAATTTCCCTAACATTTTCCCCGATGATCTTCCAAGAGTCCCACCTAAAAGACAAGTCGAATTCAGAATCAACTTAATCCCTGGAGCTACCCCTGTAGCCAAATCGCCTTATTGTCTTGCACCAACAGAAATGTAGGAACTATCAATCCGGCTGAATGAACTTCATAACAAAGGATTTATTATACCAAGCTTCTCACCTGGGGGAGCTTCAATCTTGTTCGTGAAGAAGAAGGATGGATCTTTCCGTATGTGCATAGACTATCGCGAGCTAAACAAACTGACCATCAAGAACCGATACCCTCTACCTCATATTGATGATCTGTTCGACTAACTAGAAGGTGCAAGTTTCTTTTCAAAGATTGACTTAAGATTCGGGTATCACCAGCTACGAGTTATGGAGGAGGGTATTCCCAAAACAACCTTCCGAACTCGTTATGGTCACTACGAGTTTGTAGTAATGTCTTTCGGATTAACCAATGCACCCGCAGTGTTCATGGACCTCATGAACAGGGTGTGCCGTCCATACTAGGATAAATTCGTGATTGTCTTCATAGATGATATCATTATCTACTCACGAAGTGAGGAGGAGCATAGCCAACATCTCCGACAAGTCTTGCAAACATTGAGAGCAGAGAAACTATATGCAAAGTTCTCAAAATGTGAATTTTGGATTAGGAAAGTAGGTTTCTTATGTTATGTGATCAGTGGGGAGGGAATTGACGTGGACCCTTCCAAAATAAATGAAATTGAGAACTGGTCAGCACCTAAAACGTGTACAAAAATCCGCCAATTCTTAGGCCTTGCTGGCTACTATTACAGAATCATTCATAATTTCTCCCGAGTTGCTAAGCCACTTACCACGCTGACACAAAGGGTGTAACTTTTAGTTGGGGAGAAAAACAAGAAACAACATTGTAAACATTAAAGTGAGCCCTGTGCAGCGCACCTATTTTGCCTCTACCTAAAGGGACAGAAGACTTCATAGTATACTGCGATGCATCTAACCAAGGGCTAGGATGTGTTATAATGTAGCGAGGAAAGGTCATATCCTATGCCTCTAGACAGCTTACGACACATGAGGTCAACTATACAATTCACGACCTTGAACTAGGAGCAATAATATTTTCTCTGAAGATCCGGAGACATTACTTGTATCGCACGAAATGCACAATATTCACGGACCATAAAATCTTCAGCATATCTTCGACCAAAAAGATCTAAACATGAGACAACGACGTTTTCACGAAGAACACGAAGAATACAAAAAACAACCATACACTATTCTAAGGATTATTGTAAGTCTTTTTACAATAATTAAGTGTTGTTTAACACTATAAATTTCATTAGATTATCTAATTTATACATTATTTTATATTAATATAAATTAGGATTTGATCTTATCACAAGCTTTAACTTGCGGGTTTAGCTCTATTACACCGTATCTACAATCGGAAACTCACAAAAGGTGAGTTCATACACGTGCGTTTTTACTATTTTTCAATGTTTTAGGGGGGGATACAAGTCTAACACAAGACTATTGTGTTGTGCTTAAATGGTTACTACATATTTCTGAAACGACATTAAGTCACTGAGACGCTTTTAAATATTAATAAACTTTTTTAAATGTTTTATAAGCTCTTTTAAACTTATGTTTTGCCAAAATTATATATATATATATATATATATGTGTGTGTGTGTGTGTGTGTGTGTCTATATATATATATATATATATATATATATATATGCTTAGGTTATTTTGTTTTTACTAAGTATTGTGTGTCAGAATGCACAGATCTGGACCAATTGATGAAATTAATCAATGGACATGATTTGAGAGTGTATGATATTACAATGGGGTAACATGTAGCATATAATCACACAATTTTAAGCAAAAGGGTATTTTGGACAATTAACTACATTTATAAAAGGAAATTTTCAGACTTTTAGGGATGATTAATTATCCTAATTTAAAAAAATCTGAATTTTTTAATTAATTCAATTTCAATTTTTTACCAAATTTATTCTGTCAGAATATTTTTTGTTAGAATGATGCTCTTTCAGAATTTTATTCTAATAGAGTATTATTTTGTTAGAATGACAGAATGCCAACCATAAACTAGTAAATGTATTTTCGATTTTATTCTTGCAGAATATATTTCCAATGCAGATATTTGATTTGAGAAATAAAAAAAATAAAAAACAAATTCATTCATATTCTTAGAGACTAATATCCTTATACATTTAAAATAGTTATACATATTCTAAAGGAATATCATCAAAGATGAATAAAATTCTTAAAAAAATAGCATTCTTGAATATACAATTATTGAACAAATACACTTGATCTTCTTCAGTGGTCCGTACAATCCACTTGATCTGCGCATATATACTTGTTGTTGAACTCGATTCCAAATATTTTTCTTGTATAATCAATATTGAATTCCTTCTCTATGCAATTCTGAAAGAAGAAGATACATTACTCGTTAGTATTACCCGTTAAACAAATATACTAGTTAACAAACATTCGTAAAGACATTCTAACAGAATACATTTATATAAATAAATTCCGACAGAAAACATTATAAAATGCACTTAAATAACATTCTTTTAAAAAACTTTTGCGAATAATCGGCATCAAATTAATGATTGTTATTAACATCATTCTAAAAGACATTCTGCAAGAATGATTCATTTAAGCTGTATCAGGTGGTGCCCTCCCTCTTTGAGGTCGAGGGTTCAAGTCTCGTCATGGACATAGGTGAAATTAGGTGTTAGTTTAGGAGTAGATTAGTATATTTGTATTTGCCGGTTCAAAAAAAATATTTAAGCTGTAACTAAAAAAAACATACTATAAATTCTAAAGTACACAATACAACCATTCTAATAGAATGTCGCAGACATTGAAATTCTATCAAAATACATATAAACAATTAACCAAAATTCTATCATAATGCATATAAACAATTAACCATTCTAATAGAATGTGGCAGACATTGAAATTCATTTACACAAGTATCTGAATTCCAATTGAAATTCTTACTAACAATTAACAAATGGTTTATTTTTACACCAAATAACATGACCAGAACCAGTAAAAAAAACCTAGATTTCAACTATGCATTTTATCAAACACTTGGTGTGCTTCTTCAATTTCTTCAAAAAAAAAATTAGTGAGAGTCTTATCAATTCAGTTTCTTGGTGGTCAAGAACTGGAGATACAACTAAAAAAACATGTTATGATTAGTACAAGAGCATACCAATTCAGTTTCTTGGTGGTGTTGTTGACGACCTAAAATCCCCTGTTGCCTTTGTTTTCACCTCCTTTTGCAGACTCCACAACAGGCACCGAGCACCTCTTCACCGCCATCTGCTGCTGTTGCTTTTCCCCAGATTTCTTGATGTCGACAACGAGAAGAAGCAACCCTAATCAACAAATTAGGGCATAAATCTTCAGAATCCGATGTTTAGACCATGAAGCACCAGCCTTAAACTGAACCCTAGCCTGCCTCAACCTGAAATCAATCATACCTTGAGACCTTTCACTACTGATATCATTATGGTCTTCAACATATGTAGACGAGGAAACAAATATTGCATGAGCAGCCGTCTCATTTTTCTTTGCTGAAATAGGTAACGATGGAGAGTCAATAGAGGGATCGCTAGAGAAAAAGACGATGTTGGATGTAGACGAAGGAGGGTCGTGAAAGAAGAAGAACCGGAGTAGAGAATTTTGTGAGGAGGCGAGATAGTTTTGTGAGCGACGACTGAATTATAAAGGGATGGTGGTTTTCTAGGGTTTAACTAATTAAGGAGAGATTAATTGAATGATTTTTTACCATAATCAGATATACTAAGTTTACCATTATACCCTTTTTTAATTTAATTAATGATTTATTGTTTCCTGAATTCTCATTGGTGCATTTAGGCACACACTATTTGTTAAAAACATTTGAACTTAGCTCTCTCTCTCTCTCTCTCTCTGTGTATATATATATATATATATATATATATATATATATATATATATATATATATGGGAAAACTGAATATACCCTTGAGGGTATATAAACTTAGGTACCTAACCCACCAAAATACGTCGTTTTGTTTGAAATTTCATTATAACGTTCTGAAACATCAACCCCTTATTTGATTTACTTTCAATATTTTCGAAATTTCACTATTGTCTTCCTCTTACATCACATCTTTTTGCCGAACACCTACTAGGCTACATATATAATAGTCGAACATGAAAATTATAAAAGCGGAAGATAAATGTGAAATTTATAAAAATATTAGAAGTAAATCAAGTTAGAAGTTGAATTATAAGAACATTAGACAACTACAACGTATACATATGATACAAAACCATGTAGTATGATGAGTTTGGGTACCTAAGTTTATATACCCTTAAGGGTATATTCAGTTTACCCTATATATATATATATATATATATATATATATATATATACACACACACACACACACACACACAAGATGTAAAGGGCTTAAGACAAATAATTTGTTTTATTTACTTTTCCTTATTTGGATGTGGGCTTAGTGTAAAATTATTTGTCTGAATGTTGTTTATATTTTAGTTATATATATATATATATATATATATATATATATAAATGTTATTTCAATCAGATCAATATTTCCTTTGTAACATGTCGAGCAAAGGGGATAGTTTTATGAATTTTACATATCAAACAGAACACACATATAAATTATAATATGTATAATTAATGGAACTCTCAAACTATTTTCACGAATCAGCTATACAAAGTTTAACAGATTACTATCATACAAATGCTTTATATTCAAGAAAATTAGAGAAATATCATACTATCAGTTCATTTACTTCAAAATGACTTTTCATCATTTGTTATATACGTAATCGTCAATATGATTTTTGTGAGACAATGTTAAGTTGCTTATTCACTTAGGCAATACAGTTAAAGTCCTGATATTATAACAAGAATCTTCATACAGAGAGTGAGAGAAATGTGTATAGTTCTATATGAGATTGACAATCCTACACTCAGATTGTTAGCTACAGTTGGGATGGTATGCCTATGAGTTACAAATGTCGTTATCAGTTTTGATGCCTACAAATCATCGTATCAGGCCATCTAGTCATAGTAGGGTTATAATAACTCACCAAGAAGATATTAACAAATATGATTAGTATATAATTAAACCAAAGAGTACGAATACAAAGTACTGGTTTTACAATAATACAATTTACAGTATTACATTATAATTTACAATTACAACTGATGGAACTAGGCATACTGACTTTTACAGGTTTTTCAAAGAGTAAAATTACAGAACTTGGAAAACAAAAACAATGCAGTAAATAGTTTTCTTATAGTTTTATTGTAAAATAAAACTATGTTACACTATTGTATAGTACAACACTTATACAGAACGGTTTTATGGTATTAAAACTACTTTTCAGTTATATTAGAAAATATTGGATTTTATGGAACAGTATACATGATTACTATTTCAAGAAACAAAAAGCAAACCTCTAAACATAAATACTTATGCACTCACTAACTTAAATGTTGATACTCTCTTTTCAAAATAATTGTGTTTTAGTGAACCAGTAAACAAGTACATTCCCAGGATTTTGAGAAGAAGGAACATTATAGAGTCATGTATTCTATCTTTTGTTGTATATAACTTTTTTGGTGTCAATATAAAAAGATTGAACACATATGTAAAACTTATGATTTATTAATACAATGGTTGTTATACTTTTATTACTATGATGCGTGTGTTGTGATACTTAACATGAAGTCATCTACCCCCGGACGTTTCTGCCACTCTAGTTTGCGGGTGACACTTTAGAGCTCAACAACTTATTTAGATTTTATTTTCACTCTAAATTATATAAATATTACACTATAAAATACTTTGTAAAATTCATAACTTCTTTTTACGAGGTTCGTTCTCGATATTCTTTATATTGAGGAATTCGTATTTACGAGGACATCAACTGTCGCTTACATTGCTTTGTGTAACGTCTGTGTTTCTGGGCTACGTATTAGTATGATGATTTAATAGTCAAGGTCAACCATTGCAACCTATTTTGAAGTAATAAAGAAGAATTACTTGAATATTATGTGAATTATGTGATTTTATGTGCATATATATTTGTTTATTAAGATATAATAAAAATAAGCACAAAAAATAAAGTGTTAGATAAACCCAATATCTATAAACAAAGTTGTAGTGGTCGAATAAGGATTCCAGATGTATAAAGAACACCAAATGTCACAACTAGCACTTTTGGCTAAGAAATTCCGCCTTCGGGTAAGTAAGGACTATTGTGAGATTGTGCTAATTTTCCTAAGTGTTCAATATGAGTTCCTAAGGAACCATAAAGTGTTAGAATGCAAATCTCTCCAAGTATAGTGAATCTCTCCCAAATCTCTCTAAGTACGCGAAATCTCTCCATGAATAGTGAATCTCTCCCAAATCTCACCAAGAATAGTGAATCTCTCCCAAATCTCTCCAAGAATAGTGAATCTATCCTAAATCTCTCCAAACATAGTGAATCTCTCCTAAATCAATCCAAGAATAGTGAATCTCTCCCAAATCTCCCTAAGTATGCGAAATCTCTCCAAGAATAGTGAATCTCTCCAAGTATGTGAAATCTCTCCCAAATCTCTCCACGTATCTCAAATCTCCCTAAATACCTTCCTTAGTCGAAACAACTCAAAACCGAAAGAGGAAACCCCAAAAAGGACCCTTTTGGTCCGGAACCTCTTGGTCCGGACTCCTCTTGGTCCGGACTCCTCTTGGTCCTGAACCTCTTGGTCCGGAGCCCTCTTTATCTGGAACCTCTTAGTCTGAAATGTCTTCTAAGGAGCCAAGAGGAATTTCACCACGAAAGCCTCTCATCCGGACCATCTCTCAATCTCGGAACTCCCGACTGAGCTCCTTGGCTCCGTAAGGTTTGGATCCGGAAGACATCGTGACCGCTTCGGAATTGCTAGCCTCTTCGCACCTCGGTCCGGACTGCTGGCTTTGCCCTGACTCGCCCAGCGCCTTCGGAACTCCGCCTGATGACTCCGGAAAAGTGTTGTTTGCTTCGGAAAATGCTCCCTACTCCGGACCTTGCATTTTTACTCCGAAAATTCCATAAGGATTTCGGAATTCTCATAATGGCTCCGGAATTTACCTTTTAGCTCCGAATTTTGGACTATTCCGGACCTTTTTATCATTTTAAGATATTTTAAGGTCGGGAATCCCCCCAAACTCGTGTTTTTCTTAACTAAGACCCCTAAAACCCTTATTTTATGCTAAAATTAATTATTTTAAGCATATTTTTCATAAAAATAAATGTTTGGGATTTAGGAAAAGCTTATCCTAAATCTAGAAAAGGACAAAGGGATTGACTTTGTGACTTGATGAAATTCCTCATTTCCCATACAAATCTCAGTTAAACACAAAATATCCATGGATAACCAACCATTGTACACCGGTCCTCCAAGCAAGTGTCATATCAGCCTTATCCCTCCACTTAGAATACGTGAACTCCTCTTCTTCCTTTTCCCCACTTCTCATTTTTCACCTCCAACAAATTTCTAAGAGTGCTCTCCTCAGCTCCTTCAAGCTTCAAGTTCATCTCTTCAAGAGAAATTCCCAGAATTCTAGGGTGAGTATTTTATCCTCTTTAAAACAATTATTCTTCACATTATTCTAAGATTTCATCGTATTTACACATGAAAATTATTCTTAGAATACTCTAGAGATTTAAATATCATTCAAGTTTGGAGCTTGGAAACTTCCTCATCACTCTTCGAATCACCCAACAAACAAACCATGGTGAGCTTCATACCCTACCTTTTCAATATTTTTATGTTTTTGGGGGAGAGTACAAGTCAAATCTTGCCTAAATACTTGAATAATTTCTTATATACGTATGATTGTATGTGTGTGTGAAATATTATTAAATTAATATTTTAGTAATATTCTTACGAACGTAAGAATTCCCAATTCCATAAAGAATATAGGATACTTTGGTATAAAAGAGCCTCCCAACTATTGGATGTGTCCAACTTAAGCCCTTTACCTATGCTTTCATGTCTAGATATAAAACTTATAAAAAGGAACATTGATAAGTTGACACTTATTCTAGTGATTTTCGAAAATGTGAACTTTGTGACTATTTTGCAAACTGTCAGGCGGTATTTTATAAATATTCGCATGTCATAAACTGCTGTCATAAAACCTCCAAGAACATAAGTAATGTCCTGTGTGTCATAAAACAGAAAATGCATGTCATAACCGGCAGTTATAAATTTATTAAAATTATAACTTGACACTTTTTCTCTTCACTAAAATGACTTATTTTTCAATAAATGAAAAGACCGAACACGAGCACCTAGTTAACGAGCACAGTCAACGATATGGAATGAGAACGATATTCTTATTCAAAAAGTACGAATTTCATTATTTATCTAACAAATAATGGATCTCTAACAATTTCTCAAAAGGTTGTTAATATTCTAGTCAGACAAATCTCAAAAGTACCTAAATATAAAAATATTAGTGTACGTCTAACTCCTGTAAGGAGTTATAGCCAGAGTCTCCTGGAGGGAGAGCGGGAATTTGTGTATAGATCTATATGGGGTTGACACCCCGCATCTTGACTGTTCGCTACAGCTAGATAGGCCAGTCTAGGGTGACAGATGTCTTATCCAAACCGAGGGCGCCTGACAAACGCCAAAACAGGCACTTCGTCAGATTAGTATGGTTATAACGACTCGCTAGAATATGTTATATTAACTAGAAATTTATGTAAGGAAAACCTCATAAGTAAACGTTGGCACATTGTGTTGATCGTCCTACACGTGATAGGTGATGGTCCACATTTGTTGTGTTGACCGTCCTTCTTCATCGCGTACAATGTCCACAATAGCCATGTTGATTCTTTCTCCTACAAGTATAGAGTCGTAATACTGCTATTTTTACAAATAAAAAAGCGTAGGACTGTATGGAAAACGTTTATAAACGATTTTTATAACAATAAACTAACCCACACATATACTTAGTTGGAAACTAGAACTTACGATTCTTTTATAGCAGAAAATATAGGATTTTCGGGGGAAAACAATTTTTTTACGATTTCGATAACGATAAACTAGAAAGCACACACTCAATTTTACTGGATAAGAGGAACAAGATTTTCAACCATATTTCCTTTTTGAAAATAAGGGATTTTTCTTGAAACGGCTGATTGTTACTATCCAAAACAACTATTCTCGGACACAACTAGCTTTTACAAATCGCACTACTTTTCAAAATCACTCCTTATAAGGATTAACAAAAGTAATGTCATGCACACACATATTCATGATTTCCAAGGCAATACTTCAAACGATTTCATAGAAAATATCGGATTTGCTGAAAATACAACAAGAACGATTCTAAACAAGTGTAAATGATTTTATACACAAAAATGCTTATGAACTCACCAAATTTTAAGCTGACGCTTTTCAAAACGACTTGTATTCTCAGGGATCTAGTAAGCAGGTAACAAGGGACGCGGATGCAAGACTTTTAGCTATAGCTTGGATTTTTTTGTTTATGTCTCTTTTTTGTAATTCGAAGAAGAAATACAATAGGTAAACAATGTAAGTTTGTTATCTCAATGTATGATGTTTGGATTGCCCTGTTTCATTTATATTCAATTGTTATGATACTGCACAATGAAGTCACCCGCCTCCGGATGTTTCCGCCGTCTGGTCCGGGGGTGTGACAGATTGGTATCAGTGCATTGTTTATGGTAAATTGGTATATCTAGCCATACAAGATATACAACTATAAATACAATGGGACTAAAACACACTCTGCTTAAAATTATACTCTAAAAAGATAAGTATTTTATAAAAGTATACATATATACTAACACAGTATCATAACGAGAAGAAACCGAAAGTAACTAAAGGTTGAACACTACAGTCAAACCTGGGCAGTGATGAAATCATATATGGGGTAAATATAGCCTGATCAACTATATTTATTTGAGATATGACCAACATGTGCTTGGGAGTGATGGTGGTGTTGCAACAAACCTAAAACCTACCAACTATGAGTACAAGAGAATACTAGAATCGAACATCAAGTTTAAAATACTATAGGAGTATTTTAGGATACTATAAACCCCTCCCACACCTAAACTTTCCCCGTATATCTCGTACCTCGATTCTTGCATAAACTAGTAGTTGAAATTCCCCGCCATTACTTCTACTACCCTGTCACGGTAAATTACGAATGGGACAAGGAGAGACCAGAGGAAGTCCATGAGGAAAAATCCAGAAGTGGATCCTAAGGAACACCAAGGGATGAATCGTGAAAGGGAGAATTCCGATTAAGAACCTAACAAGGATAAAAGCGCCAAGGAAACCCATGATAAGCTTTTCCCAACAGAGAGTAAACTCGAGACCCTTTCACCTCTCTCTTTCCAGATATGTAAACACCCTATATAGGTACTCCTGGAATAGACATACCTAGAAACAAAACGATACCTACACAAAAACAAGTTGATAAATTGGCTCCTCTCCAATTTAGAGCGTATCTCCACAAAAGACAATCTGATCCACAATCGACGTGCACCGAACTTCGATAGCCAACACCCTCACGAATCAAGCATCACCTCTGTTTAGACCATGAGTAACCCGAATTGACTCCCAGTTTCCAACCCTTCGTCATGGAGTAATGGCGACCATATGCAAAACCCAGTGTGCGACATTGTAAGTCCGATCCCCCATAAGTAACAAGAACACCATTCCAAATGCCTTACGAAACCCACCAGTAGGACCAGAGAACTATGTAGACCATATACACTCCTTAAAATAGAAAATGGTCATTTGGAGACCACAACTCATAGCAATCAAGGCTAGGACAGCCTTAGCAGCATAAGGAACACAAAAAGGGCACCCTTAATATAAGTGAAATGGCCAAGCACTTTATGCGCCAAAAGAGGATCGGCACACTACTCGCCTTAGGTTTATAATGCCCTTAGTCGCAACCAGTAATAATGAACCAAGAGGAGTACATCCTCCAAAAATCCATACAACCAAACCCGTTAACCATATTGCTAGCTATGTGCTATAACGACGGACTTTACGTCAGACAATACATGTTCCCACCCTCCACCATAACTGCATCATGGAGATGTAGGTTGAACCGATTAACACTAGTACATTAGGATTATACGAGTAAACTCCCTTGGAACTAACTACGAGTACTCACAAGCCCATTTTTCGTGTGCAACAGATTTATGTATTCATATGAAGGTAACCAGTACCCCGACCATGTGCCGGTCCTACGAATAGACTCCGCCACTTTCCAAGCCACTGTAACAGCGGCCGTGGTAGCCATCATGGCACACTTCAATCCCAATGACACAAACGAATTTGGAAACAGTGTCAGTAACTCCAACCGTAACAACAACTAAAGAAACCAATGAAGAACAACTCACCCATGCACTCAAAAACCTAAACCTAAGAATAAGAAATGAAAGTTCAGGAACGAAAAAGGAGTCAGTTCGACTCAGAGGCTTACTAAAAGGAAACAAGCGGGATCAGTCCCTACCCATACTAAGCCTACTCCTCCCCCATCGTGACAATCATACCTTGGGAACAATCCACCCTACAACAAGTGCAATTACCATCATTGGGGATCCTACCAAACATTTTGTTGCAAAAGGTGCAACAAGATGGGGCACATCTCCCGCTACTATAGGTCCCCGGCCCCATGCGTCACCCCAATTCCCAACCCAGAAGTAGGTCAAGTTTGTCACCAGTGCGGTGCAACAAGACATTTCAAGAGAAATTGTCCAACAGAGATGACCGACGAGGGAGTTGATAACTAGACAGGAAGAGACGACAAGAAACCCTTCCGGGATTTTCGGCACGTTTCGAACGATAAACTTTATATGACGAATTTTCACGGAAATGTCTTGAAAATTGAAAACATAATAAAAAAATACTTCCCCATTCGAGCAAATCCGTAAATCATGGAGAAGCTAGCGACTCCTTATGAATGAACCATGATGGTTCCATATGAATGATGGTATCGTATATAGTTAGGATTTCATAAACTAAGTGCGTACAATCCCGCAACATTTCCTGTCCCTGGTCTGAATGTTGATTGGGACAGAACCCCACAGTCAACTACCTTTTACAATCCTAAGTATGTGCAGTTAGGTCACATCCATCTATAGTGGAAGGACCTAGCAGAATTCAGATTACAAATTCCATTACCATATAACAGCACCCTCGTGTCGCCAAGAACACCTAACAAGTAGAAACGAGATAGACCCAATAGTAACAACAAAAACGAAACTAGAAACGATAAGAACACGAACACTAGAACACCTAACAAGCATAAACGAGATAGACCCAATGGTAACAACAAAAACGAAACTAGCAATGATAAGAACATGAACTCTAGAACACCTAACAAGCAGAAACGATATAGACCCAATGGTAACATCGAAAACGAAACTAGCAACGATAAGACCATGAACACTAGAACACCTAACAAGTAGAAACGAGATAAACCCAATGGTAACAATGAAAACGAAACTAGAAACGATAAGAACACGAACACCAAAACTCCTAACAAGTAGAAACGAGATAGACCCAATGGTAACAACCAAAACAAAACTAGTAATGATAGAAGCTTGAACATAAAACAACCTGTCATTCCTAACAACCAATACTCCTCAAATCGATGTAACAACAAGGAGTCCGACATCATCAGTTGACACGGATAGGCTTGATTCTCACCTTACAACCTCAAGTTCTACAAATAGACTTTTGTCTTGTGAAATCGAATAACAAAACTTGTTCAGTCTGTAACGAAGAAATCCCTATCAACCAGACGCCTAAGTTCTGGCGTAAGGAATACCACGCCCTTCCTTAGCCCTAACAAAGATTAAAAATCAAGGAGCAAAGGGCATAAAAAGGAATCCAAAAAGCTTCCAACATTCCTCCAGAGATTCCCAAAACCTCTTGGAAACCTCAACCAAGTGTTAAGCGAAAATAGAATCACCTCGACTCCTGGAAACACCTTAACCCTACTAAGTGGAGGAAAAAGGTGGAGAACATTCTTTAATCAAAGGCGCCCGAGAGTACATTTATGCTCATAAATCACTGAATTCAAACTCTCTATCGGATGAAAGGGAGCGAGCGAGCCCCTTACTATTAAGGGAAAAGGTTAGCGCGCAAGGGCTGATGAAAAGCCAACAACTTGTTAGGACTAGGTTTTGGCTTGATGACCAAACACCCAACACCACTTAGCACGGTCACAAGAACAAATGGTGTATGATCATAAGATCGGCAAATTATGTAAAGGAAACATCAGACCTAGTCCCTAAACACAGGAAGCACCTGTCTAACCCTAAAGGGGAGAAAGACGAAATTGCCATAGGCACCACCGTCCACGAATAAACCAAACAGACCCATCCTCAAGGATTGATACTACCTACCCCCGAATCGGAGACATGTTCAACCAACAACGAGGACTGGCAGAGGCTGTCCTACCATTAGCTCGGGAAAACTATAGGAAGAAAACTCCCAATATAATCTAAGACTCACAAGGTTAACTACACTACTCACAAACACAACCTTGGTGACCGTAGTACCAACTCCTAACGCCCAGAAAACTCTACTTCTAGGATACTAGGATCCCGATCCCTAGAATACCATTCAAAAGGCCTCACCAAGAAAGGGCCCGATAACTCATAGTCTTCGATTAACATAAGGAGCTAATTTTGGACATTTCACCTTCAATGTGCTCAGCGCTCATGAGTATTAGACCACCAAAACTCTAGAAATTCCACCTGTTGAGGTCAAGGTAAACACGAACCCACACCCCGAAGAGAAGCATGTGTAGTGGACGTCGACAAAGTTGAATCAACACTTGCTTCTAATCGAGTATTCATATGACAACAACTAGCACTCTAGCATAGGAGTTGCACCCCTCAAGGCCCTGTGTGGCCAAAGGTGCAGATCATCCTCTATTAAGCGGAGATGGGAGATACCCAGCTGGCAAGATGACAAACGCCCAATAGCACACTCACTAAACCTGCGTTTATTCGATAAACAACGAAAAAGATAGTTCAAACCCGAACACGACCCCAACTATAGTAACGCCGACGAAAGAGCTATGTTGATAACATCTTAAAACCTTGAAGTCCCAAGTAGGGAATCGGGGTATTAATTTAAGAACTCCCCTCGGGGAAGAGTAACTCGAATCAAAAGGGAAAAGTGAACTAAACTCCCAATGCACCAGACCCTTCGAGACCCTCGCATAGTTCGGTTGGTAGCCTACAAACTCCAACTACCCTCCGAGTTTAGTAACGCACACCCTGCAGTCCATGTATCAAACCTAGAAAGCGTTTATCGGACAACCCTCCTAGTCTCACTAGACAAGACTAAGGTGAACTAAAACCTCCTAATCATTGATCAGCCTATCAAGACAATGAACAGGAAAGTTAAGAACACAAAACAAGCCACATCCCTATTGTGAAGGTTCGAGAGAACGCTAGGCGTGAACCGGTATTCACTTGGGAACGTAAGGACCAAATAAACCAAAAGTACCCTCACCCATTTTCGCATTCATGACCCTACTTTTCGAAAGAAATTTGGGACGAAATTCCCTCTAACGGGGGGATGATGTCACAACTAGCACTTTTGGCTAGGAAATTCCGCCCTCGGGTAAGTAAGGACTATTGTGAGATTGTGTTAACACTCCTAAGTGTTTATATGAGTTTCTAAGGAGCCATAAAGTGTTAGAATGCAAATCTCTCCAAGTATAGTGAATCTCTCCTAAATCTCTCTAAGTACGCGAAATCTCTCCAAGAATAGTGAATATCTCCCAAATCTCTCAAGAATAGTGAATCTCTCCCAAATCTCTCCAAGAATAGTGAATCTCTCTGAAATCTCTCCAAGAATAGTGAATCTCTCCAAAATCTCCCTAACTATGCGAAATCTCTCCAAGAATAGTGAATCTCTCCCAAATCTCTCCAAGTATGTGAAATCTCTCCCAAATCTCTCCACGTATCTCAAATCTCTCTCAAATCTCCGTAAATACCTTCCTTAGTTGAAACATCTCAAAACCGGAAGACGAAACCCCAAAAATGACCCTTTTAGTCCGGAACCTCTTGGTCCGGAACCCTCTTGGTCCGGAGCCCTCTTGGCCCCGGAACCTCTTAGTCCAGAATGTCTTCTAAGGAGCCAAGAGGAATTTCACCACGGAAGCCTCTCATCCAGACCATCTCTCAATCTCGGAACTCCTGTCTCCGGACAACCTCGCACCTCAGGGCTCCTTGGCTCCGGAACGTTTGGATCCGGAAGACATCGTGACCGCTTTGGAATTACTAGCCTCTTCGCACCTTGGTTCGGACAACTGGCTTCGCCCTGACTTGCCCAACGCCTTCGGAACTCCGCCTGATGACTCCAGAAAAGTGTTGTTTGCTTCAGAAAATGCTCCTTTCTCCGGACCTTGCATTTTTACGCCGGAAATTTTATAAGGACTTCGGAATTCGCATAATAGCTCCGGAATTTACCTTTTAGCTCTGAATTTTGGACTATTCCGGACCTTTTTATCATTTTAAGATATTTTGAGGTCGGGAATCCCCCCAAACTCGTGTTTTTCTTAACTAAGACCCCTAAAACCCTTATTGTATGCTAAAATTAATTATTTTAAGCATATTTTTCATAAAAATAAATGTTTGGGATTTAGGAAAAGCTTATCCTAAATCAAGAAAAGAACAAAGGGATTGACTTTGTGACTTGATGAAATTCCTCATTTCCCATACAAATCTCAGTTAAACACAAAATATCCATGGATAACCAAGCATTGTACACCGGTCCTCAAAGCAAGTGTCATATTACTCTTATCCCTCCACTTAGAATACGTGAACTCCTCTTCTTCCTTTTCCCCACTTCTCATTTTTCACCTCTAGCAAACTTCTAAGAGTGCACTCAGCTCCTTCAAGCTTCAAGCTCATCTCTTTAAGAGAAATTCCCAGAATTCTTGGGTGAGTCTTCTATCCTCTTTAAAACAATTATTCTTCACATTATTCTAAGATTTCATCATATTTACACATGAAAATTATTATTAGAATACTCCAAAGATTTAAAAATCATTCAAGTTTGCAGCTTGGAAACTTCCTCATCACTCTTCGAATCACCCAACAAACAAACCAAGGTGAGCTTCATACCCCACCTTTTCAATATTTTAATGTTTTTGGGGGAGAGTACAAGTCAAATCTTGCCTAAATACTTGAATAATTGTTTATATACGTATGATTGTATGTGTGTGTGAAATATTATTAAATTAATATTTTAGTAATATTTTCACGAACGTAAGAATTCCCAATTCCATATAGAACAGATGATACTTTGTTATAAAAGAGCTTCCCAACTATTGGATGTGTCCAACTTAAACCCTTTACCTATGCTTTCATGTCTAGAAATAAAACTTATAAAAAGGAACCTTGATAAGTTGACACTTATTCTAGTGATTTTCGAAAATGGGAACTTTGTGACTATTTTGCAAACTGTCAGGGGGTATTTAATAAATATTCAATATAAAAGTTTGCATCAAGAAAATACAAAAATAGAGCCTTTATGACAGAAATATTTGCATGTCATAAACTGCTGTCATAAAACCTCTAAGAACATAAGTAATGTCCTATGTGTCATAAAACAGAAAATGCGTGTCATAAAGCAGCAGTTATAAATTTATACAAATTATAACTTGACACTTTTTCTCTTGACTAAAGTGACTTATTTTTCAATAAACGAAAAGGAACGAACACGAGCACCTAGTTAACGAGCACAATCAACGATATGGAACGAGAACGATATTCTTATTCAACAAGTACGAATTTCATTATTTATCTAACAAATAATGGATCTCTAACGATTGCTCAAAAGGTTGTTAATATTCTAGCCAGACAAATCTCAAAAGTACCTAAATATAAAAATATTAGTTTACGTCTAAGTCCTGTAAGGAGTTATAGCCAGAGTCTCCTGGAGGGAGAGCGGGAATTTGTGTATAGATCTATACGGGGTTGAACCCCCGCACCTTCGTTGTTCGCTACAGCTAGACAAACCAGTCTAGGGTGACAAATGTCTTATCCAAACCAAGGGCGCCTAAGAAACACCAAAACAGGCACTTCGTCAGATTATTATGGTTATAACGACTCACTAGAATATGTTATATTAACTACAAATTTATGTAAGGAAAACCTCATAAATAAACTTTGGCACATTGTGTTGATCGTCCTACACGTGGTAGGTGATGGTCCTCATTTGTTGTGTTGACTGTCCTTCTTCATCGCGTACAATGTCCACAATAGCCATGTTGATTCTTTCTCCTACAAGTATAGAGTCATAGGACTCTATGGAAAACTTTTGTAAACGATTTTAATAACAATAAACTAACCCAATCATAGACTTAGTTGGAAACTAGAACTTATGATTATTTTATAACAGAAAATATAGGATTTTCTGGAGAAAGCGTTTTTTTTTACGATTTCGATAACGATAAACTAGAAAGCACACACTCAAATTTACTCAATAAGAGGAACAAGATTTTCAACCATATTTCGTTTTTGAAAATAAGCTATTTTTCTTGAAACGATTGATTGTTACTATCCAAAAGAACTATTCTTGGACACAACTCGCTTTTACAAATCACACTACTTTTCAAAATCACTCCTTATAAGAATGAACAAAAGTAATGTCATGCACACACATATTCATGATTTCCAATGCAAGACTTCAAATGATTTCATAGAAAATATCGGATTTTCTGAAAATACAACAAGAACGATTCTAAACAAGTGTAAAGAATTTTATACACAAAAATGCTTATGAACTCACCAAGTTTATAGTTGACGCTTTTCAAAACGACTTGTATTCTCAGGGATCTAGTAAGCAGGTAACATGGGACGCGGATGCAAGACTTTTAGCTATAGCTTGTATTTTTCTGCTTATGTTTCTTTTATGTAATTTGAAGAACACATAAAATATGTAAACAATGTAAGTTTGTTATCTCAATGTATGATGTTTGGATTGCTCTGTTTCATTTATATTCAATTGTTATGATACTACACAATGAAGTCACCCGCCTCCGGACGTTTCCGCCGTCTGGTCCAGGGGTCGGATGAAGAAGTTATGAAGTTTTAACGGACTTTTCCTGTCCCGGCCTGTTAAAATAACTTTAAAAATAAATTCAAAATTAGCCAACGGAGTCTAAATGAAAGTTGTAGACTACGGTCCCACCTACACGTGGATATAAAGAACGTCAAAAATAGAGCTCGTATGCGAGAGTTATGATTTTTCGAATTCAGGAATGAGCTGTACGACTTTGGGTTACGTGGCACAATCCTGGCTGTAGCTTCCTCCCCACAGCTAGCCACCAGATGGTGATATGTGGCATGTAGTCATCGAGTAGGTGCACTGACTTTATGAGTTGGGTTGTTTCTCAACCTATAAATAGAGGTGTGAACCCCCTTCATTTCTCACACCTCTCCCATTCTTTCATATCTCTATACTCTCTATAACTCCCCTAACCCCCCCCCCCCCCCAAGCCTAGGGTACTCCCCTAGCGCTATAAGAATGCTCCGGAGTGCCCGACGGCTCCAAGAAAAATAGTTTTTCCACTCAGATGCTCTGCTCCACCCGGAGCCTTGGTTTAGTAAAACCCGTTGTAAATGAGATACATCTACTATACATTAAATATAGCTTATATTTAAATATAATATCATTATTATGAAAATATAAATAAGATTTATCAGTGATTTTAAGTCGTTATACTGATTGATCTACTTACACGAATGATGTCTAGGCTATGATTTAGTGAGGTGTTTAAAGTAAGATTTCCAAACAGTATACTTCGTATACCAAACAGACCCTAGCTCCGATATGATCCTACCTGATTGTTCCTTACTTGATAGATCATAAAGTAGACTCTGAGTTAATGACGAATCTAGACTAATAATTAGCCGCAATAAATATTAGACTAAAATCCAGTGGTAATAATACTAGGTTTTGTCGAAGGAAATCATATTGTTAAGAAGCGAAGCGTTGCTCGAATTTCGAGTCGTCACTATAACAAGTGAGTGCATAGTTAATTTCATCTTACACACACACACACACACACACACACATATATATATATATATATATATATATATATATATATATATATATATATATATATATATGAAGTTTTTTATATAAATTACATGCTATGTGTGCATATTCTCTAAATACTTGTTGTCTATGTTGGATGAAAGATTTTATACATGTTTTAAATGATTTAAACTGTATATGTATTTTATATCTACAAAATGTGTTGGGTAAAACATGGATAAATGTAATAGTTGTGTGCGATAAAATAAAATGATGAGAGGCCTCAATGTTGACGATGTTTCCAGTCATCTAGCGTAGTATGGATGACGACTACAGACTTTTCTAGATAGTTCAGTGGAACGCTAGCAAGCTCGCAACTTGTAGGTGTTTGTGAACGATGTGTTCACCGGTGTACTCCATCCCCCTCATGGTTGTCTTTAGGACATTTATTGTTGAGGAATCCCCTAAGCAGTAGTGCCCATCCCGATGATGATCCTTAGGCTAGGTCCCTGGTTATATGTGTTTAGGGACGTAAAGTGAGGATAACGAGAATGGGTAATCGGGTTATTGTTGGCTGATGAAATGAATAAACTTATTTTTGTGGGTTGAAAACATTATGTGCTCACCAGGCTTCCAAACCTGACTCACTCAGTTTCTTGTATTGCAGGTAGTGGCATACGAGCAATGATGTGATGTTTAGATGAGGGATTACGGATTATAGGCTTGTAGATATTAATGAATGTTGTAAGACTTATATTGTACTGTTTATGCTTTTGATCTATATCGAACATGACATCTTGAGGTTTTTAATGAAATACATTTATTTGGAAATGCTTTGATAAATCTATATCATATTTTCTTTTGAGAACAAATTCTGCAACACTTTTCTTTAAAACGTTACTCTGATTTTTAAATAAAGTATAAACAAAATCGGTATTTTCTGGCCGTAAAAATGAGGATGACACATTTTGGCTAACAAGTAATCTATTTCTCTTTGTGTTTCATGACACATACTGATGTACTGTTTCAAAAGCAAAACTTTGATAAATCATAACTCATTAATACTCAAGGGTTCGAAATCATGACAAGTATAACTTCATCAAAATTACTTATCTTAAATAATGTTTTATTTTTAAATGTTTATTTAACCTGTATAATCACATATCATGATTGAAGAATTATTATGCATTTATTCACTAGAAAATTTACTTTATCAACTATCATAAATACAAAATTTTCGGCGAAATGCTTAGTAAAAAATACGAGCGTTACATAAAACAATGACTGATTTATCCATAAACGAACAACATACTCGGTTCATTAAATCAATGTAAGCTGGGGAGCATCCGTCAAAACAAATGAGATCACTAAAACTTTATGGTGTTTGTAAGGGGTACAAAGAGTTGTCTTCAAAACATTACATTCTCGCACCTTAAGTTGGTGGTATCCTGGTCTTAGAGTGATTTTAGAAAAGAAAGATTCTCCTTGCATTTGGTCGAATAAATTGTCGATCAACGGTAAAGGATATCGATTTTGTATCTAAAACTGATTTATCTATTGGTAGTCGATATGCATACGCATCAAATTGTCTTTTCAAGAAAAAAATAGACGCACCCAACACCGACAATTTGGGTCGAATAAAACTGTTTTCTAATAACTCTTGTAACTGAGCCATTAATTCTTCCATCTCTGACGGTGCTAATCTGTAAAGAGCACGTGTGAAGGGATTAGCTCCGTACGGTAAATCAATAATAAATTTGATGCATTGGTTAGGAGATAATCTTGGAAACACATCTGGATATTCTTTTACTACTTCCACATCACCTATAACTTGTTTCTTTAGTTCCGACTATGAAACGTAAGCAACGTACATTGTATTGCCTCTATGAATATCATTTCACGACTTAGCTATGAAAACCAAATGAATTCCCCATAATACAATAATTTGAGATGCATATGTCGCTTCAATCAAGACAAGCTTTTTATTATAAAGTATTTGAGCGTTGTTTGTAGCCATCCAACCCATACCAACTAATTACTTTAAACTATTTGGTGGTGATTTCCAACTAACACTCTCTAAAATGTTCTTTGATAATAACACGATTTCCATAGGCTAATACAACAACAATAATCTCATTCAGCGGGGTTAGAACAATAGTTAGGGGCTGTTTGTTTACCTCTTAATTTCATAATAAAGAGGCAATGTCTTAAACTTTCAGATTCAGACCGTTTGTTTGTATATTATTTTTCGCCTCTTAAAATTAATAATATCTCTTATTTTTTCAGAGAATAAACCATGTCTGAAAACAAAAAAAAGAGACGCGCGTTTAAGGATTCCCTATTTTCCCTAAACAATCGACCCCTCTTCTTTTCTTCCCTTGCGTCTGCTTGCTTCGCGTATTTCTCCTCAGCATCGGATGACGCCAGACGCCGCCCACCCTAATCCCCGACGACGCTATAACGTCGCCTTCCTCCGCCGCCTCCATCTACGTGTCGTTCTTCCGCCGACCGCAACAGCCAACAAAAAGGTATTCTTCGGTTTCTTCTTCTGTTTCTTCATTCTTTCCCTCGAATTCATTGTTTCTTCTTTTATTTCTTCCTTCTTTGCCCTCATACTTGAACATAAAAAACTGAAATTGATAGCACACTGTTTCTTCTTCTATTTCTTCCTTCTTTGCCCTCAAACTTGAACATAAAAAACTGAAATTATTATGCTATCAGTTGTGCATTTGATGTGTTGGATCATGTTTATTTTTGGTAGTGATTTTAACAGCAAAGTTGTCCCCCATGTTGCCCCTCTAGTCTTGATTTGCTATTATAGGTCGATTTAGGGGTTGGAAATTATTGATCAATTGAAAGAAGAACATGATCAAGAAAAACAATGGAGGGGTATTTTTGTCCAACATTCTGCTGGGACATTTGTTGTAATGCTGGAGAAAAAGTATGAATGTATTTGTTTAGCTTGAACATTTGTTGTTGTTGTTTTTCCTGATATTTTTTTTCTAATAGATTTGTTGATCACACCAAGATATTTGTATGTTTTAATGGGTTTGAAAGAATTTATGTTGTATTTTGGATTTGTGTTTAATTGGGATTTTGTATGGTGTTAAATATAAGAAAAAATGGTCATTTTTGTAAACATAAACATTGAATTCAACAAAAAATAATAGAAAGGGTAAAATGGTCATTTTTGTAATTCAGCATAGCAATTCAGAGGTTCCAACCAAACAACATATTAAAAATTCAGACCGTCTTCGAAATTCAGACTTCTTAAAAATTCAGAGCTTAAAAGTTCAGATACTGCCAAACAACCCCTTAGTTAGGTAGCAAGCAATGAAGATACAAAGGAAAACATTACACCCGAATCAAATAAAACATGTATTGAAACTGAGTTCAAGGTAAATGTACCAGGGTTTTCCTTTGTTTCATCACCCATTTGAAATGCACCATCTTTCACCATGCCAATATCAATTTTTTTAAATGGAATTTTATATATGTTATAAATAAACAACAAAATTTTATATTTGATCTAACATCTATATAATATTTATAAATACCCAACCTAACTCATAACCTGAATACCCGAACTGGAGTTCGGATTAGGTTACAGTTCAAACATAAATTACACGATTTTAATTCCACTTGAACAGCCCCACTTTATTGATATCTCTAAATTTGTAAATATGTTTATGCAAGCAGATGTTATATTCTCGCTTACTTTATGACCCGTCAAAATCGTTATTCCATTTAATGTTTTAATTATGTTGTTTTCTATAAAACTTATGTTAAATATTTGATCAATAATATCTTTATAAAACCCTATACTAAATCATATCACACTAGACAAATATACATAAATATTATGTTATAATAAAATACCAAAAAAACAAAGGCACAATAAAAAGGTAGGCATAATATAATTATAGTCGAAATAGCTCTTCATCATTTCTTCTTTTTTTACCAAGTCATTTTGGTAGAAGTCAACCCCAACCCCAACCCCAACCTCCACCTCCTTATAATCATTTATTCCCAAAAATGCCCTTCTTGTAATTACCAAAAACTCCTTCCCAGTGACATAATTACAACCCACGTCTTGTACATGGAGTGTCACCTCCCGCACCTTCAAAGACACACTTCCTTTACCCACGGCTAACGTCACCTCTATCCGACATTCCACCAACTCATTCAAGTCAAACCCTGGCAAAACGACAGCGTATCTGATATGAATGTCCGTCGTTATCCATGCAAGAACCGGTTTGATACTGGATAGGTTTACTGCTCGTTTCCGGGTCGGGTCTATTAGGATCCAGTTTAACGTTACAGATTCTTTTAGGTGTGATATTGCTGCGTCGTCAGCGTGTACGAGCTCGTCGACTTTCAAGTCAATAGATCGATGCATCCCGGTGACGCCCGGATCGTCCTCCAGTACAATCTTTAACGCCGATGACCGGAAATCGGTTGTGGTGTCAGTGAATTCGACTCTGGAGTAAATCATGTCGTCATGGTAGCGTATATCGACGGCTGAAATAAGCTCAGATGGCAAAGGATGATGACGTAAGGTAGATCCTGGTTGGGAGCTAGACCAGCGATGGTGGCGGAGAGGGTGTTTGACTTCGGTGATTGGAGGCAGAAAAGAGTCTTGGAAGAACGAGCGGTGACCGGCGGGGAAGGTGGCGATGAGGTGGTCAATACGTGGGTGGGTTATTGACGGCCAAGTGGAGTTGCAGATATCAGACCAGAGAATCTCATCGGCGCAGAGGGCTCGTAGATAAGATGAGGTTGATGCGGTGGAGGAGAGAGATTGACCGTCGAGTCTTGGTAGGATTTGGGTCTGGATGATGTGTGGGTGGAGATCGGTGAAAGATGTTGGAGAAGAAGCAGATGCCATGGTAAACATAGGTAATGTTTTGGTATTTTGGTGATGTTGTTTGTATATATATGGTTGAGGTGTGAAACTTCCTGCAATGGATAAATTAATAATCTATTAACTTATTGTTATAAAATATATAATATTGTTGACTATTAAATTTTCTAAAGTTTCTTTTTGTTTAAAACATATGATTAATTAATTATCACTTGCCGTTTAAAAAAAATAAAAAAAATAAAAAAAATAAAAAATAATTATCAATCTATGATATGATAGCTATAGATGAGTAACCAATCGATGATATTATTAATAGCGATGGATGAGTAAATTATTTGCGTAAAAATGTAATAATTTTTACGGTTTTTGTCATTTTTAGTTATCGTATTTTCTTAGTATTTTATTTGAGACGTTATATTTTATGTAAGTTATAATTGATCGATGAACTTGTTTATTTTTTATTTTAGTCATTGGTGATACTAGGCTTACAACTTTATCAAGGTGTTAGCGATTGAACTTCCGTAAGTGTTTAATTTTAAGCATTATACTTTGTTTAATTTAGTTATTAGACTTGTTTATTTATTTTAAAATAAAATTTTATGTAAGATCCCTATCATTTAGAAAGCCCGCACATATGCGATGTAGATAATTAGTTTCATTTTGGCCCACTCTAACCTTTCGATTTTGTTGTCATTTTGATGTCTAGAACGTTAATGTCATCCAAATTATCTCTTTATATGTATTTTGGATTTCTATACGTCAACGGAAATATTTGAAAGTAATCCGTTACCATAGAATTAAGGCAATCATCAAACCTCCTACCCGCCTCCTCTTTGGTCCAACTTGTTCGTGTTTTCAATTGATTCATACAAAAACATAGTGTTTGTGCATTGAAGGAGGATCAAGTCCTTGACTTGAGCTCTAGGAAGAATACATAACTTTGTTCGTGTTTTTAATTGATCCACACGTACAAGATTTGGTCTTCTTTGGGTCACCCAATATGAAGACTTCGTAGTGGGTCAACATAGTGAAACTAATTTTTTCGTGGTGATTAGGTGTGTTTGTACTGACAACAAGAGTGATGAGTTGAATAACGAGAAAATAGTTTTTTAAAGCCAGTGGGACCATTCGACGAGTTAGCTAGGGTTTGGCCCCGAGAGACTGAACGCGCTACAACTCGCCGAGTTGATGAGACAACTCGACAAGTTGAGTTGGATTTTCCCAATGCTTCTGAGAAAACGAGGGAACTCGACGAGTTGCATAAATGCAGTCGACGAGTTTAGTCAACATGGACTGTTGAGTTGAGCGTTGACTTTCGTTGACTTTTAGGGTTTTGGTCAACTGAGGACTTTATAAACCATGGAGGGGTAAAATGTTCTTTTCATCATTTTTGAGATTTAGTGGAGGAGTTAGCTTAGCATCTCAAGTGGTTACTACAATTTGCGTATTAGAGATAATTATATTATGTAGGCAAAGTCTAGACTGCTCGTGGGGTGCTAGATCTACTTGTTTACTTCCAAGGTGAGTCTTTTCACTATACTTACCTGAGCGGTAATACCGTGTGACCGAAGGGTCTTATTTTAGTTATCGACCGGAGGGTCCTATGTGCTTATACCGAGTTATGTGATATTATGCATTTTGTCTTTGTGATATATGCTATATTATTCTGTACTTTACTGAGTTAAGACCGGAGGGTCCAAACCGAGTTGTGAGACCGAATGGACTCCACTAAGATATAGGACTGGAGGGTCCAACCCGAGCTGTAAGACCGGAGGGTCCATACCGAGCCTTGAGACCAGAGGGTCCTCACCGAGACACTTGAGACCGGAGGGTCCATGCCGAGTTATAGCCATGAGAGGCTTATGTATTTGTGTATGTGCTATTTTGGGGAACTCACTAAGCTTCGTGTTTACCGTGTCGTGTATTATGTGTTTCAAGCACTTATCAGGATCGCAGGAAGGCGCCGACTTGATTGTACACACATGTTTGAGACTATGTCGAGTGTTCTGGCATATTACTAGTTGTTCTGTTAAATCGTCTTTTGACATTTGATACATTGTGATTTTGAGAAAATGTGATACTGATTATGTGATTTAAAAATAAAAATTTTGTTTGAAAATTTAGAGTGTTACAAGTTGGTATCAAAGCCTAGGTTTGAAGGATTCAGATGTTGAAGAGTCCAGTTAATGGTTTGGTCTAGGCTTTCAGTGTATTTTGTTAGGCATGAGTCTGTAATACTGTTTATGAGCTGCTTATCGCATTTTGGCTTTTTTGTGTGTTCACGACCGTAAACAGGGTTTACGGCTATAAACACGTTTACGGCCGTAAACTCTGTTTACGGTCGCAAACTTAGGTCGCAGTCCAGTCTAGTATAAATAGTGGAGGAGTAGGTCTTTTGTTGTTTTGATGCCTAGCAGTTCACGGCCGTATTCCGAGTTGTACCTGACGATTTATTGAATATAAACGTGTGCAAGCTCGGTTTCTTTTCATCTTGTTCTTATTCTGTTATTGTTTGTTGTTTGATTGCTGGTAAAGATCCTTATTTGGACATTATGTGGATGACGTGCTGGAGAAGTTCGGGTTCCGAGATGTGAAACCTGCCCTTACACCCATGGCGGAGAGACCTTTATTGGCTCCTGATCTTGAAGGTGAATCCGTAGATCAGACGTACTATCGATCAATGATCGTATCACTCATGTATCTTACTGCTAGTCGCCCAGACGTAATGTTTGCGGTTTGTCAATGCGCTCGCTATCAGGCTAATCCTAAACTTTTTCATTTAATTGTTGTTAAACGGATTTTTCGGTACCTCAAAGGTTGCCCACAACTGGGTCTTTGTTATCCGAAAAATCCAGAATTTGATTTTATGCTTTTGCAGACAGCAATTATGGTAGGTGCGAGCTTGATAGAAAATCGACTTCAGGAGGATGCCAATTTCTGGGAGATAGACTGGTCTCATGGCAATGCAAGAAGCAGCATACCGTCTCAACCTCAACAACAGAAACAGAGTATGTTGCTGCGTCTGCCTGTTGTTCTCAAGTGATATGGATCCAACATCAGCTGTTGGACTACGGTTTGAATTTTCAAGAAACCCCTATATTTTGTGATAATGAGACTGCGATCCAAATTGCCAAAAATCCGGTCCAACATTCCAAAATCAAGCACATTGACATCAAAATTCACTTTATCAGAGATTGTTATGAACGTTCGCTCATCCAGCTAGAACAGGTTCCCACTGCCAATAATGTGGCAGATCTGTTCACTAAGTAGTTTAACAAAGCTTGATTTGATGTGCTTGTGAAATTTTTGAAAATGATTCGTTTTGAGGATTACTTTTTTTAATTAGGTTAGCTTAAATTTGAGCATTTTAGTCATTTCATTCTCTCCCATGCACAAATTTAGGGGGAGAAATAATCAAAACCAAACAAAAAAATTTTAAAAAAAATTAAAAAAAAAAAAATCCAAAAACATTCTGTTTTATTTTTTTAGAAAACAAACAAAAATCCAAAAACATTAAAAATTCAGAAAAATCAAAAAAAAATTGTTGCATAAAGTTTTGCTTGTTGATAATGGACTGGGAAGTGATATTATCAAGTGATAACAGGCAGTCGAAATCTACGTAACGTACCCAAAGTTGAAGGGTCTATGCTCTGGGTTTGATGCGTTGGTAGGCACGAAAGATTCTAAATGGACATGACTAGGCAGAGTTGAACTTAGGAAATTTATAGACTTGACAAATGTTGCCCTAGTTAGAACCATTTAGCCTGACAATACAACGCTCGGATAGGTTGAGCAGGGAGATATACATGAGAATCCATCATTCACACTAAAGAACCTGTATCTAGAACTGTGGTTTAACTTTTCCTCGATGTACGGATTATGTCCTTAATTCTGGTATTGATAGGGCGACTGAGGAATTCTGTGACAACCCGATATTTCGACTCTATGTAATAACCTAAAAAATCAAGTATTGTAACCACTTTTGAATTTATGAAATTAACTTTGAAAATAAAATGTACAAAAGTCTCTATTGGGTTACCTACTATGCTAGATATTGTGTCAAGGTTTACAGAAATACTAAGAACACAAAAATCCGAGTTCTAACAAAGAAGTTATGACCATTCTAAGATTTCCGAAAAAACCGACAACGCCGATTAACGAAAAATGCGAAGTTTCAATACAATAGTTTTTAGCTTTAAGTATCTAAATAAAAGTTGTAGATATCATTAAACCGTGAGCGTACATAAAAAGAACGTCCAAATCTGACTTCGTATGAGGAAGTAATGATTTTTCCAAGATCCGGATGTAACAGTAGACAGCTAAAAACTCGAAATAGAGATCGAGAGACTTTTGACCGAAACAACCTAAATAAGAATCGAAGGTCTCAACCAAAGTAGTGCAACGGTAAAAAGTCCGACGAATATGGTCATCAGATGAAGGAGTTATGGAATTTAAACGAACTTTTCAAGGTCCGACCTGTTAAAAATAAATAATTAAAAATAAAATCAAAATTAGCCGACAAAGTATAAACAAGAGTTGTAGAGTATATTCTCACCTATGAGTTTATATAAAAAAACGTCGAAAAAGGAGCTCGTACGTGAAAGTTACAGATTTTACAAGTTCGAGACCCGAAATCTGAGGCTGTCAGGCTTGCCACGACGTGGCATAGTTGGCCGCGACATGGCAGCATGACTGATGGCGTCTTGTCAACATAATAGGATAAGATTGCTCCCCACGACATGGCCATCCTTTGCCATGACGTGGCACTCAAAATCTACCCCTGTAAATAGAACTCTTGGGGTGTCGGGTTTAGGTGCTCCATTCTTCTATCTCTCGTGCCGAAACTCTGCGGTTAAGCCCCCGAAGCCCCGGTTTTCACACTCAAGTTCCGAAGGAAGGTTCTATAGTCCCGAGACTCCCGAGATTCTGAAGAATTTCGAGAAAATCAACTCTTCCAAGTCGAAGTTCTGCTCGATTATCATCTCGCTTTCTCCCATCAATCAAGTGAGTTCATACCCTTATAAACTACACTTTCAAATGTTTTATCAATGCTTTTTATACACTTTTAGGGGGGGGGGGAAACAAGTAAACACATGGTTATTATCGTATGTAACATAAAGTTTCACTATATACTCTTTTTATCAAATAAATCATATGTGATTCATAACTACTACATGGAAACTTTCGTATGCAATATATATTCTCGATAACATCTTGTCTTTTGGAAATAAAACATGTTATATATATATATATATATATATATATATATATACACGAATCAAACACTTTATTTATACTTTAAGTATATGTGATCATTTATGTCACTTTACATGTTATACTTTACATAACAAGTAAACATTACACTAGGATTTACTATACGAACGAAACACACACTTTAAAAAACTATAATAGGTATAGTTTATGAGAAAATCATGAACATTTACATACTAGAAACATTATATCAAAGAGATATTTTCATACACAAGAACAAATGGACATTTTCATACGTAAATCTGTTTTATACTAAGTTTTGTGAGACATTTCACGTACTTTCGAGTATTCATTTTAAGTCATGTATTATATACCATAATCCCTTGTAGGGGGAGCGTGATACTTGTGTATAGATCTATACGGGATTGACAATCCCGAACCTAAGCTGTTAGCTACAGCTAGGCCGGCAGGCCTGGGGTGACAAACGTCATAACTTTCCAACGCCTGAAGAACGTTGTTATAAGCATCCTGGTCAAATAGTATTGTTATAAGACTCGCGTGGAGTATTAAAAGCACATTGATTTACGGGGTTTTTCAAATGCCTTAACGATTTATCCATAAACCTACTATTTTAGGCATGAAAAGCACTATTTCATTACAGTTTTGGAACAATTAAACTACCATCTACTATAGTAGAAAATATGGGATTTTCTAGGAACATTTAAACATGTACAAACCATTTGCATTCTATTTCATACAAACATTGTCACTAAATACTTATGAACTCACCTGCTTAAATGCTGACCTACTCTTTCAAAACCACTTGTATTTATCAGGGATTCAGTAATACAGGTAAACTACAACTTTTGAAGAAGGGACGTTGCGGCGTTAGTTTAATTTCATTTTGACATCATATTGTAATTTCTTTTGAAACAAGTACTTTGCTACAATGTGAACTTTCAAATTATATATATGATGGTTGTGTTACTTTCTTTACTATGTATTCAGCTGTTTTGATACTACATGAAGTCATCCGCCCTCGAACGATTCTGCCGTTCTGGTTTGGGGGTGTGACAAATTCCGATAAATTAGGTCTGTAGAAAATTATTTTCTTTCTTTCTTATTGTGAGTCATATGTTGCCTCCTCTACGTGATTGGAAGAGATCTGACCTGGACTGCAACATATGCAAATCTATTTCTCTGCATATTATATCTATGAAATTCTTCTTATCTGTTAGTCATATGTTGTCTCCTTTGTGTAATTAACAATCCGACCTGGCACATCATATGCAACCTTCTACTTCTCAATCCGTCTAATAACTATAATTAATAATAATCTGAATCAATCCTCTCTATGAATAATAGTCTGCTCACCTAAAGTAAGGAGTATCTCAGAAGTTCTTGATTATTGGGGTATATCTGGAAGCGGGAAACACGTTCTAGTACATCTAAAATTGAACAATTCAAGATTGTCTGTAGATCTCGCTTCTCAATTTAGGTGGACAACAATATCCTTGGTCGTCGTCAGATAAATGGTCGTTAGGAATTTTTATATAGTAACTTAAGATCAATCTGTCCTATCACTAATAGTGTTCCTAAATCTGTCACAATTTTTCGTGTTTAAGTGGACCACAATACCAACGATCGACCAGACAAAGACGTGAAGATGAACGGTACCGACAAGTGGATTAAGGCTGCCTAACAACTTTGATCCCAGTGTCACAAGAGTTTATCAGTAACGTTGAGATAAATTTTGTCTATGCTTATTCAAATTTTAAATTTCTTTCTTTTTCTTTTTTTTTTTTGTTTTTAAGTTTATTTTTATTTTTTATTTTTATTTTTATAATTGTTAAAAATTTAATTTTTTAAATATTTTAATTCTTAATTTTTTTAGAAATTAGTTTATTTTTAGTTTTATGTTGATTTTATTTTTATTTTTATTTTTAGTATCCTCAAAAGGTTTTATTTTTAAAATTCTAATCGGGATTAGGACTGAGATTTTAACTGTGTGAGAGACAGGTAAAAGTTAAGGGAGTATAAAAGGAAGAGTTTACTGCTGTAAACCCTTTCCTCTCCCACTTCTCCCTTTTTCAGCCGCAAGCCTCCTCCCTCTACTCTCTCCTCGGAAATTTTTTAGAGTTTTTATTTGCGAAATCAACTAGTTCACTACGAAGGTACGCCAAAACCGACTGGGAATATGCTTTCTGTTTATCGATCCGACCAAAACTGAAGGAGTAATCTGAGTTTAAAAGTTCGTCGGCGTTTACTGTTCTTGAGGGGTTTACGGTTTGGGGATATTCAAGAACCGTGAAGTTGGTTTGGCCTTACGATCGTAAACTCGATTTGGCATTACGACCGTAAACTCGATTTGGCCTTTTGACCGTAAACTCTATTTACGGTCAGATGACCAACTTTGACCGTAAACTCTGTTTGACTAAGTTTGACCGTAAACTCTAATCTTTTGTACTCAAATGATTTTTTTAAAGGCCAAAATAAAATTATTTAATTAAGAAAACTTAAAGTTTTAAATTGTTAAATGCTTTGTTTTATTACTTGTCCTGTTTAGTGCAGATCAATGGCGAATCTTAGGTTTGCAGACATGCACAACCTGGCGATTGTCTTGGATGATGCTCCGGTCGCTCATGCTGAATTCAAATCAATGATCTATAGACTGAGAGAGTGCTGCTTGTCTTGTGCCATCACAGTGAATCACATCATTTATCAGAACATTGTCCGGGAGTTCTGGCAGATGGCTAAGATGTCAAAAGTTAATGGAGAAATGTCAATTGAAGCTGTGGTTAAAGGGTGCAAGATCAAGATTACGGAGCAGTACATCAGAGATACTCTGCTGATCAATGATGAATCCAATTTTCCCACTGAAATTAGAATTGATGACGTACAACGGGTTCTTGGGAAAATAGGATATGAGGGTACCTTTCCTCACACATTGAAAAAGCTCTTGCTTCCTTACTGGCGATTCTTGGCACATGTGTTCGTGAGTTGCATCTCAGGCAGGAGATTAGGAGCTGATGAAATTTTTCTCAGGAACACAGGGGCGATTGTCTCTTTGGCTGCTGGTATAAAATTCAACTTCTCAAAGTATATTCTTGATGAGCTCCTGGTGAACATAAATGCCATGACCCGAGGAACCAGAGATGCCTTTTTGCTATATCCAAGGTTTGTTCAAGTGTTCATTGACAATCAATTCCCAAAGATGGTCAAGGATGGTGACAATCTGGATATAAAATCCTTGGGTCCTCACACTGTTGGTCTTATTAAACAAAATCGGAAGGGCAAGGTCATTTTTCAAGGATTACATCCTTTAAGGAAGTTCGGGAAATTTACTGAGCTTGATGAATCTTCCGAGTCTCATGGAATATCTGATAAAGCTTTATCTGAGCCCACCTCCTCTGAAAGGGTTGTTTCTGAAGATGTCATCATAGTTTCAGATAATGATGACGACGAAACTCCAGCTGCAAATGCCCAAGTCGCTGAGGAACACAGATTATAGCTTGTTCAAGGGAATTACAATGAGGGGTTGGGGGCTGAGATTGAGTTGTACGAAGATCTCGATCTCACAGGATTCGATAAGGATGAAATTCCCTTGAACTTCGGTAGTAATGAAGATTTTATGATCGGAGAAAACCCCGACAAGCTGCTTGATAATGTCGACGAAGTTGCTCATCCGGCAACAGAGACAAGGGAAGAAGAAGATGTTCTTGAAGCCGCACCTCCTCTTACCAATCCATTGGTGGAAATAGCAATTCCTATGGTGATAGTATCAGGGATTCCTCCCCCTGATGTTGCCTTACCTTCATCTGAGCTAGTGGAAAGTGATCATATCGCTACACAAGCCTCTCCTCCTCTGAGTAAAAGACGCAGACTCATAATTAGACTGGCAACTCAAAGTGTTACAACTCCACCAACAATCACACCTGTCATAGTCTCAGCTGAACCAGTCAGTGAAGGTCCTAGTACCTTTTATGAAGCTGGTGGTTCTTCATCCCCAACGGGTTTCTCTCCTCCCAGGCCAGAGGATGATCCTGCCTCGGTTAGCTAGCAAGGCTCCTAGTAGAAGAACAATTCTCTACGCCACCCCTACGCGGCAAAGGAATTTTTATAGGGGGTGACAGCTCAGGGGAAGAGATTCCCTCACTTCTTGGACTCCAGAAACAGATCGACGCTCTGAATTAGAAGAATGTTGATCTTTGTCAGAGAAATATTGAGCTGGATATCAAGGTCGCAGACCTTCAATCTGAAAACAAAAAGCTTAGTACTCAAGTGGCCGATCTTAATGAAGATAATGTTCTGAAGACAAACTAGATTACTGACCTTCAGACACATTTTGGCTTGTTGACTGCCAGCTACTACGAGTTGAAGAAAAAGCTGGAAGATAATCTTGGCGATGAATTCAAGTCATCTGTTGACGAGCCACAGATTTATCTTCCCAATCAAGATGCTCTCATTGTTCCTTGACCTACCAGAACCACCACTGTTGTGAACCGTTTTGAAAAGGAACCGACTCAAGATCCAAGTGCAGCAGCACTAAAACGCGCCAAATTGGACAAGTCTGCTGACAGAGGTCAAATGTTATTCAAAAGGAGCGTTAATCATAAGGCTCCATGGGATAAACAACAGATCACCATTACGGATATGGGTGTGCATCATTTCAGAGACCTCTATAGTGATAGGTCAGGAATCATCTCGTGGGGATTCCATGACGCCATGAACATGTTTTTGGTTAGAAGAAAGAGCGGTAATAAAGAACTATACAAAGATGCTCATGACTTTCATTTGTTTACCAAGATTGATCTTATTGAGCTGTCCAAAGCTCCCATCTCAAATCCATCAGGCAATCCCAGGGCGATTCTGTTCAAATCTATTTTAGAAGATCAAGTAGCCAAGGGATTCCCGTCAATGAAGACTGCAGAATCTTTTGTCAAAGTCCACAAAAAGGTCATTGATCTCAAAACCAGTCAGCCACTTCGGTCAGTGATGTGGCCTGCTACTGCTCAAGTTAAGCACATTCTTGTTCTTCAAAATTACTCAAACGGTTCTCTCGCATCCATGCTATATTGGGTGTATGATGAATCCTCAGATGTTGCTGTCATCAAGCTTAAGGAAGATTGCATCCGTTTGTATGACAAAAGGGATTTGCTTTAATTTGGCGAGCAGGACGTACATTGTCTTGTGGCTCATCAGATTGTGGTGGCTAAAGATCTCTTTGAGCCCGCTCCAAAAGAATACACTTCGATGGTGGCTACAATTATAGAAAAGAGAATGTGGAATGGAGTGATGGGAAGGGGTGATGTGCTGGTGGTCGCCAAGAGCTGAATCCAAGCTAGCACCAAACCAAGGGGGAGATTGAAGAGTCCAGTTAATGGTTTGGTCTAGGCTTTCAGTGTATTTTGTTGGGCATGAGTCTGTAATACTGTTTATGAGCTGTTTATCGCATTTTGGCTTTTTTGTGTGTTCATGACTGTAAACAGGGTTTATGGCCGTAAACACGTTTACGGTTGTAAACTCTGTTTACAGTTGCAAACTCAGGTGGTAGTCCAGTCTAGTATAAATAATGGAGGAGTAGGTATTTTGTTGTTGTTGATGCCTAGCAGTTCACGGCCGTATTCCGAGTTGTTCCTGACGATTTATTGAATATAAACGTGTGCAAGCTCAGTTTCTTTTCATCTTATTCTTATTCTGTTATTGCTTGTTGTTTGATTATTGGTAAAGATCCTTATTTGGACCTTACAAATGTACTCTCTGGTAATTCTTGACTCAAACTAAGGAATTTGTAAAATTTTATAAAGAGAAATGATTTTTCTAAAACGAGTAAGAGTTTTAAAGAGAAAACGAGACGGAGCAGTGTGTATAATCAACTAGAGCCAGAACGGTGATTTCCTAAAATACCATTATTTGTTTATATTATGAGATCTTTATGAGATATTAGAACTATATGCTAGAGAATAGGCTAGGTACTTCAGAAATTAGAGCTAGAGTTGCATGATTCATGATGCCTTAGCCTATGGTATGTTATTGATTGATTTTATCTGCTATTTGCTCTATATGTGTACTAAGTAGGGAGAAACATAGCAGGATCTTTAGAGAGAGTTTTGAGTAATCTAGGAGAGATATCTAGATAAGCATTTAGGAATCTACCGAGAGGGCAGTTGAGATCCATGAGGGATAGAGTACTGTGAATTAGGATCCTAGGAGGAGGACTTGAGACGACTACAGGTTGGTGTGGAAGGTAGTATTAGGCCTGTACTGCTGAAAACACCAGACTTGTATACGACCTAAGTAAGAATCTTAGGATGCTAAGGAGCATGTACGGGTGGGTAATCGAGTGACTATGTGTATTGAGCTAGTCTCTGATGATTTTGTGTTTGGGTTTTAGAGACACTATGGTGATTACCCGCAACAACTCGTGTACATTGGTACCAATGACGAGGTGATCCACAGGATCATTCATGAGGAGGAGGTCCTAGCTGTCTGATAGGCCATACCAGAGATGTTTGGGTCTATTAAGACCATGTTGATTGAGACATTCGATGAGTGATACGCTGCTGTTACAGAAGTTGTCGTTGCTGCAGCCAGCGCAACCATAGTTGCAACCAGACCACAGGGAGGTGACTCATTGTTGTTTTGTGAGTTCAGCAACACGAAGCCACCAGAGTTTGATGCGATGTAGGATCCGATTGCTGCCATGAGATGGATCTACGACATTGAGGGGTGTTTTTATATGTGTTCATGTACAGAGCATCTGAGAGTCCGGTTCGCGCTAAACCAGCTTTGCTTGGGAGCGAAGGACTGGTGGAAGTTTGTGACGACTGATTTTACCCCTACAGATCATGTGTTCATGACTTGGGAGAGGTTCACCAAGTTGTTCCGAGATGAGTATGTTCCCCAGGTGGAGAGGGAACATTTGGCACAAGAGTTTCTATCTCTCAAGCAGAAGACAGAGATTACGAGGATGTTTCATGAAAGGGTGCTATTCTGCCCTAAGCACGTGTCCACTGAGCAGGCACGTGTGAGTTGGTATTTACGCATCTTGAGGAGAGACATTCGAGAGTTTGTGGCGAACTCATCTTATCGACATTGGCTGAGTTGCAGACCAATGCCAAGAGGAGGGAGATTGAGTTGGAGATTCAGACCAGGGAGGAGGGAGAGCATTAGGGGAGAGATAGGAGACCGGTACAGTCGCAACCGGCCACAAAGCAGGCTAAGCCTGCTGATTCGAGAGTTGGAGGCCAGAAGGGCCGTACTTGTAGCAAGTGCGGCAAGAGCCATGGGGGGTCTTGCCGATCGGGGATTTGCTACAAATATGGAAAGGAGGGGCAAATGGCGAGGGACTGCCCCAAGGGATTTTCAGTTTGCTTTCACTGCAATCGAACGGGCCATCAGAAGGCCGAGTGTCCCCAGCTCACCCAGGGATCAGCCCATGCCGCTACTCCTGTTGCTTTACATGTTACTTATGGTCGGTCGGGAAAGGTCGAGCCTTCGAGAACTCGTAGGAGAGCATTCCAGTTGACCACGGAGGAGGTCCGCACGACGTTTGATGTTGTTGCTGGTACGTATCTCCTTATTTATGTTATTTCGATATTTGTGTATGCGTATATTATGTTGTATATGGGTACTTTTCTTGTGAGTTCTGTGCCTGCTGTGGTGTTATTTGACTCAGGTGCGAGTCGATCTTTTGTGTCTTTATCCTTTAGTCATCACATTAGTATCAGACGCGAGGCATTGAGTCGGTCACCGAGGGTTTCTATAATCGACGAGCATGCGCTTTTGCAATCGACATATTTTGGGAATGTGTATTGGAGATTTTTGGTGTTGAGTTCCTGATAGATCCGGTACTGAAAATGATGGGTGATGTCTGTGTCATAGTAGGCAACAACTTGTTGAGCCGGTTTGGAGCTATGATTGACTGTGAGCGTCAGAAGCTGACCATATAGACCCTAGTGGGGGAGTGCTTACTATGTATTGTGAGGGGACCAAGTGTAGATTAGCTTTCTGTTATGCTACCAGGGTGAGGCAGAGTTTACAGTAGGGATGTATGGGCTTTTTAGCATATGTGATGGATACGAGTGTTGCCACTGAGAGGCTAAGTTCTATCTCCGATGTTACTGTTGTGTGTGATTTCCAGGATGTTTTCCCTGAGGAGTTATCGGGTATGCCTCTCGAGAGGTAGGTAGAGTGTTGGATTGATTTGATTCCAGGTGTGACACTTATTGCCAAGGCACATTATCGACTTGTGCCGCCTGAGATGCAAGAGTTATCCTCGCAGCTCCATGAGCTGTTGGAGAAGGGTTTTATTCGACCGAGTAGCTCACCGTGGGGAGCACCGATCCTTTTTGTCAAAAAGAAGGATGGTTCACACCAGATGTGTATTGACTACCAGGAGTTGAACAAGTTGACGATCAAGAACCGTTATCCACTACCGATGATTGACGATTTATTCGATCAGTTGCAGGGGGAATCTTGGTTTTCCAAGATTGATTTTAGATCTTGGTATCATCAGATGAGAGTTTGCAAGGAGGATATCCAAAAGACGACCTTTAGGAATTGTTATGGGCACTTTGAGTTTGTGGTGATGCCTTTCGGACTAACCAATGCACCGACAGCGTTCATGGATCTCATGAACCGGGTGTGCAGGCCCATGTTGGATCGGTTAGTGATCCTATTCATTAACGACATTTTGGTATACTCGAGGCCTAGAGAGTAGCACAAGGTGCATATTCAGGAGATTCTTGGAGTATTAAGGACATAGAGGCTTTACACCAAATTCTCAAAGTGTGATTTCTGGTTACGAGAGGTCCAGTTTTTAGGACACCTTGTTAATAAGAATAGGATGTTGGTCGACCTAGCGAAGATCGAGGCAGTTATGCAATGGGAGGTGCTGAGGTCCCTATCCGAGATAAGGAGTTTTTTTTGGCCTGGCGGGCTACTAAAGGAGATTTAACAGGGGTTTCTCCATGATTGATGTTACTCTTACCATATTGACTAGGAAGGGTGTACTTTTTCTTGGGGGCCCGAGCAACAGGCCTCTTTCAAGACTCGTCGCCAGAGATTGTGCGAAGCTCCAGTGTTAGCCCTTACCGAGGAAGTGGAGGACTTCGTAGTTTACTGTGATGCATCTATATCAAGGATGGGTGTTGTGTTGATGCAGAAGGAGCACATGATAGCATACGCGTCGAGCCAGATGAAGCCTCATAAGACGAGGTATCCCACCCATGATTTGGAGTTGGGGAGGTGGTGTTCACCCTTAAGATCTGGCGCCACTATCTCTATGGTGTCTGGTGCACCATATACACAGACCATAAGAGTCTGAAGTACCTAATGGATCAGCCCAACCTGAATATGAGAAAGAGGAGGTGGTTGGATTTAGTGAAAGAAAATGACTATGAGATCTTGTATCACCCTTGCAAGGCTAATGTGGTAGCCGCTACCTTGAGTCGCAGAGCAGTGAGTGCTCCAATCCGAGACATATACATGAAGATGACGGTGATGAATCCAGTCTTGGATACCATCCGAGAAGCCCAGGTGATGGCCGTGAGACCAGAGAACCATAAGAAAGAGTGGGTAATCGGGCAAATTTCTGAGTTCGGGACAGATATTCAAGGGCTTATGACTTTCCCTGGATGGATTTGGGTGCCATATACGGGCGAAGCTCAACGTATTTTGATAGAGGAGGCTCGTAGGTCGAGATTCTCGATCCATCCAGGTGCCACCAAGATGTATTTGGATTTGAAGAAGGATTATTGGTGGCCTTGCATGAAGAGAGATGTGACATGGGTAGTCGAGAGATGATTGACCTGTCTTTTGGTCAAGGTGGAGCACCAGCGTCCACATGGCCCACTACAGCCTCTAGAGATTCCCTAGTGGAAGTGGGAACAAATTTCCATGGATTTTATCACCAAATTAACGAGGACTGCACGAGGTTTTGACGCGATATGGGTGATTGTAAACTGGCTGACGAAGAGTGCTCACTTTCTGGCCATCAGTGAGATCTCTTCTGCAGAGAAATTGGCCAAGATCTATGTGCGAGAGGTGGTGGCACGACATGGAGTGCCGACATAGATAATCTCAGATCAGGATGTGCATTTCACTTCCAGGTTCTGGATGAAATTGCATGAGGAGTTGGGTACCCGGTTACACTTCAGTACCGCATATCACCCAATGACATATGGGTAGAGCGAGCAGACGATTCAGACGCTTGAGGAAATGCTATGTGCATGTGTTATGGACTTCGGTGGGATTTGGGACACTTATTTTCCCTTGGATGAATTTTCATACAACAACAACCATCATTCCAATATTGGTATGCCTCCCTTTGAGGTGTTATATTGGAGGAGGTGATGGACTCCCATCTGTTGGGGAGAGGTACGACAAAGATTGATGGGGGGCACTATGATAGTGCTCAAGATGACACAACAGATCCAACATGTCAGACAGAGGTTACTGACGACCCAGACTTGTCAGATGAGTTACGCTGACCGTCACCTTTCATGAGCTAGAGTTTCAAGTCGGGGATTTTGTCCTCCTAAAGATATCCTCATGAAAAGTGGTGATACAATTCTGGAAACGGGGAAAGCTAGGCCCTAGATACATTGGTCATTTTAGATTGATCGCTCGAGTGGGTAAGGTAGCTTATCGGTTGGAGCTACATGCAGTGTTGAGCTAGATTCATAACACCTTCCACGTGTCCCAGCTGAGGAAGTGTGTAGCCGACGAGGTGACATTGGTCCCTTCAGAGGACATTCAGTTTGATGAAAGCCTGAATTTACATTGAGAGGCCAATAGCGATCTTGGATAGGAAGGTCCTGAGGAATAAAGAGGTGCCCTCGGTTAAGGTTCAGTGGCAACACCGGAAGGGATCTGAGTGGACTTAGGAGCCGGAGTCCGAGATGCGAGAGCAGTACCCATAGTTGTTTCCAGAGGATGACTTCGAGGGCGAAGTCTGAGTCTAGTGGGGGACAATTCTAACATCCCGACTCCCAGGTATAATATTTAATTAATTTACCTTCATAATTTCAGAGCAACTTGATGAGTTGGATGCCCCACCTCGCCGAGTAGAGGAGTTAATTGGCCGCATGATTTTTAGAGTCTACTCGACGAGTTGGAGGATCCTAACTCGACGAGTAGGTTTTGAGTGAGAAAACCCTAATTTTCAGGGTTTGTGTCCTATTTAAATGACCTTAAGCCTTCATTTATGTCTCCCTTATCACCCTTGTACTCTTTTAGAAACCCTAATTGAGTGTATTCGTCTGTGAGAGAGAGTGAAGCTAACTTTGGGTGTTCTAGTGCACTTCTGGAAGAAGAGTGAAGAGCACAATGTTTTAAAACCGGGGTTGACCCGGCCGGTTCAATCGGCTGGACCGTGACCCGGGGTAGAAGGCTGGTCAATTGAAACCGGTTTTTTGTAAAAATGCGAACCGGATCGAACCGGCCGGGTTTCCCCTAAATCGTGGTTTGACCGCTTATGTTGAACCGGTTAAACCGGTTTGACCCGTTTCAATAAAGTTTGGATAGTTGGATACAAGTAGCGAACGCCAAAACAACGAGCTGTTTGCGGTTTCTTCAATGCTTTTCAATGTTTAAACTTTGTGGACATCAAATTATTAGCTTTATATATTTATGCATTATGCATGAAAGTAAAAATATATAGAAATAGAAAAAGACCATAAACCGGGTTGACCCGGCGGTTCAACCGGTTGAACTGGTTGACCCGTGAACCGGTCATCACACTGGGTCAACTAAAAACCCAGGTTTTAAAACATTGGAAGAGCATCAAGGCGTGGAACGAGAAGAGGCTTTTGGATCAAGTGTTTTTCAGTGCTAGCTTGAGTTTGGAGGTAAAAAGATTCAACCTTGCTCATTGTTTTGGTTAGATCTTGTTCCTAATAAGTTTAGGCCCTTTTCCCATCCTTTCTTGAGTTCTAGAGTGTTTTGAGCTAGCCATGGAGTTATGATATTAGATCTAGACCTTATTGTTGGATTAATGTCTAAGTCCATAACTATAAATGGTATGTACTTGATCCGACTCGGCATGGTCCATTTGGGTTGCATGGCATCAAAACATTTGGTTAAACTGTTTGTGAGAAAAGGACATTTTTGACATATTAATATATTATAAGTTTTAATATATTAATATGAAATCATGTTATTTAATTTGTATTGATCAAGAATTAATTTGGACTTAATTTAGTGATCAAAAGAGACTAATTAAATATATGGGGATTGATTGTGTAAATCATTCATTCTTCTATATGTGGGCTTATGATCCATGATTCCTTATGATGTGTTTAACCCATGTGGTGACCCATGGATACTCCATCGAGGTTAAAAACCATGGAGCATAAGGAATGGGTAAAGTCATGGGTTACATGGTGTAACCCTAATGTGCACATTATATAAGGACCCTTTAGCTCAAATAATTGGCAGTAGTGATACATATATAAGCTTGAGTGTCTTCTTCTCATGGTTATTCCAAGTGTTGATGATGTTGTGTGAACCATTTGAGGTGTCACACTTGGGGCACTAGGCTCTTGAGCTTCATAGAGTCAAGCTACATCAACAAGGTATTTATTCTATCTATTTTATTACCTAAGTAGCAAAGATTATATGCTACTTAGGGTAATACCTCGGAATATTCATATTTGCATGTATAATAAAGAAAACATAGAGCCAAGGTATTTAGGGTTGCATGTACACTATAGGAGTGGTAGAATGCTCAAAACCCAATAGTGGTATCAGAGCCTAGGCTTGTTTTCTTTTTATACTTGCAAAATTGGCTGAAAAATCAAAGTTTGTTGCTGTCTACTCAACAGACTTCCTGAGTCCATTAAGGGACTTGATGAGTCTACGGCTAAACTCATCCAACTCGCTGAGTTGGTTCATGCACTCGACGAGTTGGACCCCCAGATAGCATATCTTCGACTGTTTTGGCTGGGATTGGACTAGGAACATTACCCTAAGCTGTTTTTCAACTTATAAGCCTGTTTTTGATGTGGTAATGTTCATGCTAATCTAATTTCAAATATAAGTGTCAATAGATTCATGTTTTGTATTAGTTTAATGGTTAGGCTAATTACATGTAAAAAGTTTGATTGAACAATCTTGTTCTTATGAGTTGCTTAGATTAACAGAAAAGTTATGTGAAATTGTTGTTTTCAATCGAAATTAATCTAAGAGTTTATTATAAAATGTGTTTTTGTAACTTGTCCTCAAGTTATATGAAGAGTCACATTTAAGATTCATAAAACTCATAAATATTTCCATAAGTTACGAATAAGGAAGAGTAACATTCTTTTAATGGTTTAAAGTCTTCCATAACTTGTCCTCAAGTTATGGAACTTGAAGAGTTTTTTTAATTAAAAGTACTTTAAGCTCATAAGTTATGGAATTGAATAGTTTTTGAATTGTTCAAAACTTGCCCTCAAGTTTTGGAATGTGTAAAGTTTTCCCTTATGAATACTTTAATTCCATGTTAAGTCCTTAGAATTTTAAAAGTTAAAAGTCAACCCTTATACTTTATAGTATTATAAGTTGATATTATATATATATATATATATATATATATATATATATATAAGAGCAAGTCAGTCTTACCATCAGTAAGCCTCATTCACGAAGCTGGTCTATAAGGGGGGGGGGGTATTAGGTTACTGCCTATAAAATGGCAGTTTAATGGGTGTCCACTCTCACCCACCGCTTCCTTGACTGGTGGAGGGTCGTTAGCCGAACGGGTAGGACAAGGACTATAATTCTCCCTTCATTAAAAGTATTAATGATAAATACTAATTAACTAAACTATCATGAATTCCCAATCTTTGTTACTTAGGAAAAAATTGAATTTGGTGCTAACTCGAGAAATTACACTTTGCACTTTGCTTAAGTCGGTTAGTGGAGCGCGTGTGGGTAACCGGCACACTAGCTTGATTTAATAAGGTAGTGAAGGGTAACTTAATATTTATCATAGTATCGGTGGAGCGCGTGTGGTTAACCGGCACATCGATTGAGGGGTAAATATTAAGGGTACCAACTATATTTGCATGGTTATTCACACCTTGTTTTGTGATCCTCGACATCCCAGTCACAAAACTTGAGAGGGCACAATCAAGATTGAAACATGCCATTAAAAAGTTCAATGAATCTCAAAAGATCTTGGAGTTTCAAATCCAATTAAAACCTAATAAATTATTTTGTTTTTCATGGTGGAAATTGGTGAATCGTTATTCGCCAACCTTCAAATATTCTCTAGCTTGGATTACAACTTCCCTCGTCCAAGTTATAAAATATTTTGTTGGGTCCTAGCCTTAATTTTTCATATTGGGTGTTATATTAAGGACTTTAAATCAACTAACTTGAATATCTCCCATATTATGATCGTCCCAAATCCCTTGGAACAAGCTTTCCTAATGAAGATGATGTTCCATGACTAGATCATGGAAATCATACTTCTCTTCCTCCTCCAATTATTCTCCCTAACCCACAAGTTCTTGAATAGTTCAAGGTCACTCATGCATTATTGGCAAGCAATGTCTATGTGTGATCACATCTTGGAGATGAAGTCACATATTGACAAGCCGGGAGAGTTGGGTGTCAAAGTCTTGAGAAAGTTGGATGTTCAATCACTTTCTAAGTCACATAGTGAGTTCCTTTGGGACTACTATGAAACAGACTATGGCATGACCCTTAATGATCATATCTATTTGCTTGGTGTTGTTGAATCAGAAATGATTTGAGGACTAGTAAAGCAAATTTGATTAGAAGATCAACTGCCTAAACCTTCATTGGACATTGACAATGGTAACATTGGATACCTAGTAAAAGCTTTCTCTTCCCAATGGAAAGGGGTCGGCCACAGTCAACTCGGTTGACCAAATGGTAAATAGAAAGGCTAAGTCTGTGATAGTCCCATATACCAATACCAAAGAGTCCATATTTTTCTATTGCCCAAAGTAAGGGGTATTGGTTGCGAAGCTACCAAATTTACCTAAAAGATCATAAAGTTGGTATTGTCAATAAGTTTGACTCTACTTTAGGTAAACTCCATTGTCTAACTCTATTAAGTTCCTATTTGGAGATCCTTATTACATGATGTGACTGGGTCACATGTTGATGTTTTAATAATCAAAGGAAAAGAGACAAAGCTTAAAGAAAGTATATGTTGATTCTGATCGAGAAGAAGGATATTGATCGCATGGTTCGGTGATCATAATTTTGTGCTGTTACTTAGGATTTATGATATATTGATTAGGAATAGATAACAACAAGTCTTTCATATGCATTTGCATTGTAAGGATAAGTTTTCTGCAAGTTTTAAAATAAAAGGAAAAAAAATTTAATTTTATTTATTTTAAATATCCTTACAGTGGAATTTGTGAAAAAAATTGTTGTTTATATGATTCCATTGATAGCAATAGTGGAAATAGGAATTTGATTCAGTCCTTTGTGGTAGTGTCTAAATTATCAAATAAGGAAATATCCTCATCACCCAAGTATCAATTGGACTGAAACTTGGAATCATGCACGTTGTATGATGAATGATAATTTCCATATTTGGAAAATTAAGACTGATTCCTTGTTCACGTATATATGTGAGTCAAGTAAAGGGCTAAGGGATTAAGTACAGATTCTTGTATTACTGTTCAAATCTACCAGAAAGATCAATAAAACTATTCGTCATGATTTACTAAAGTGTAGTAAATATGGTTATACTTACAAGTTTACGTATAGTTGTGAAGTATTGGAAAAGTTTCGATGTATGGCAGAACGAATGAGAAGAATCAAATTAGGTAGAAAAATAAAAGTTTCTCAAATCTAAAAAGATAGGAGAGTACTTTAGTATCATGCTTTATGATCATCTTAATGATTAAGAAACCATATCACAATTAATCCTCTAGGGACACCTTAGTGCATTCTTATGACTAAGAAAAAGAGTCGTGAATTGTTGAAATGGTTAAATCAAGAAGATGAGTCATACTTCATTCTAAAACAAGTCTTAGAGTCATACTCTAATATTGTAATTTGAGTGAAGCATCTTAAAGAACGTTTATTAACACTTGTCAAATGTAAGAGTACAAAGTGTTCTACTGTTGCACATTTGAAATTGGTAAGTTGTGATGTTATGGACTAAACAGAGACCAACTAAGGCCAATTGTGTGAAGTGTTTGTCATGATAAAGAATCTTCATTATCTCTTGAATATTTGACAAGAGTGTCTTATATGTCAAGAGGACATTGGGAGTCTTAAAGGTCTTGAAAGTCTTAACAACTAATCAAGAATAAAACATGGAGTGTCTTACTAGCTTACGACTTGAGGTTTGTAACCTATCGTGTTAACATTTTTGTGCCCATTCTAGTTAAAGTTGACTATACATTTGAGTTTTACATGTTCTGAATTGTTTGCATAACTACTTGGAAGCAATGGCAGGCCCTGTACTGCCAGGTGGCAAGAAGATTGCACAAGTTCAATCCATATGAGTTTGGATTTGTCACTAACCTGGTCTTGTGATTATGGTGTTGACAAATTCACATGGATAAGAACACATACACCATAAAATCTAAGTGTGAGAAGGTTTCTCTCCAATTCATAAAAATAATGGTGAGGAAACACTTTCACTAAGTAGATTTTAAGTAGATAACAGTTGTGATATTTGCATTCGCAAAGTCATTAGTGGAGTGTCTGTGATTAACCGGCACACTAGCATGGACTTATGAGAAATGGCACAGGTCTAAACAATTGAGACTATGATTACGGCATCCCTTTTCATAGTTCTAAAATTTCTTAGACACACATGTGAACTATCTAAGAAAGGTGTGTGATTTTGATAAAGTCTTATCAAAACATCTCATATCAGAAATCAAAATTTTGGTAAGAAAGTCAATAAAAGATTGATTTCTAGAAGTTCAGCTGATTTCTGTGTACATGTCAAAGCTAGTGGGAGCATAAGTGTTATGCTAATAATCATCATGTAAGTGGAAGCATGATAATTATTATTAGTATTGCAAGATAGCAATGTTAATTACAGAGAACAATAGTTTCAATTCGTTAAGTTGCAGGGGTTGAAAAAGTTGTTTTGCTATAATTAAGGGAGAGGAAATTATACTTCATTTCAATTCTAAAAGGCTTAGACTGAGATTTTAATCATCTTTAGTCAAGAATATATATATATATATATATATATATATATATATATATGAATTTTATGTTGGTTTGGTTCAACATAAGAAAATTCTATATATTGCGTTCTCAAAATTCGATTATGATTACGACAACCCTCTTCATAGTCAAATTTTGAAAACATGGCAAATAAAAAATATTGTAGCAAAAGACTGGTCGAGAATCATGTGTTTATGTGAGATATCATGAATCGTTTCCCATTTTCTTTGGGTACATGATCGATTGCATGTACTATAAACTTTATCATTTCTAAATTTTCCAAATGCCTGGGGCATTAAGAGGAGGAGAAGGTCTAGAGTTGGATATTACTAAAATGATTAAGCAATTGTCGATGACAATCTAAAGTTTACCAAAGATTGGTTGCTCAGGGATAGTTGGAAGTATAGTGTTAACTTTGGAAAGACCATATTGACATATTCTGGAAAGAGGCAACTCTTGTTCAGAAATGATAGTCAAAATGGGAATATGGAGTTGTCTCCATAGATGGAAGCAATCTGTGTAGGATTAGAAAAACTTAATGCAAGAAGCATGTTCAAAGCAATGTACTTTGAATATGAGACTGTGTTTCCATAGAGTAGATCTTCATTGGAATACCGTGTAATGATTGTTGACAAGTCTTTGTGACTTTGTACACATTCATTACAAGAGGGTAGTGCATATAAGTTTAAAATCTAATAGATTTCGACAAATGATAAGAATTTTGAATTCTTTCGTTTACGATAAGCATTTGGGAGTGTGAAATTAGAATCATTGAAATTATGTTCAATTGGTTTATTTCACAAAGTAAGGATCATAGACAAACATAGAGTACATACTTGGTGTATGCCAAAGCTATTGTTTAGAAAAAACATAATGTACATGATTGGAGCATGGGACAATGGGTGTTTTTAATTCAAGTATAAAGTTGATAAAACCGAAACAATGAATAATGAGTAATCAGTATGGTGATAAATAAAAAGTGCTCTACTTATATTCATAGGTTTTGATACCATATTGGATTCAATTATTCTTGTGTTTCATTTTGCATGTTTTGACTTCAAGAATAAACTAGGTCATTCTTCCCGAATGACTAAGTTATTCAAACCATCCATAGTCGGTCATATGTTGGAAGTAGATATGAATCGGGACTGTCATGAGTTGGCTTGTAGATGTCTAAGATGTTGGACATAGCAAGAGTTTCTACAACACTCATGAGTACTCATAAGTTCTGAGTATTGGATTCAACCCACGCTCGATTGAATCACTTCATGGATTTTATCACGAGTGATCATGAGACGATAATATCTTATATTCTTCAAACCTAGAGATATGAGTTGTTACTATGAGTTGGTTATACATTGATTGCACGAAAATGAATTGGTAACTCGATGTGATAAAACGTGCCTTTGTGTATGATTCAACAAGTAGTAGAACAATCTATATGAATGAAAGTTTATCCATTCCTTTTACATTCGGGATAAAAGCGATATATGTGGGTCCCTCGATGATTTAATGATGACACATGTGAGTGCTTGGCCAAGCCAGGATTGATTTGATCTATTCAATCAGTCAGTCATCATGAATCGGAAATCGGGAAACTACAAATGGATAGAGAGAATGATTTATAATCCATGTCTCAGTCTATATGATATCTAGAATGGAGGAATATATGATCCCGTATCTAATGGACTAGTTATTGACAAAGGTCAGAGTTCATCGACGAGGTCAGATTCGACATCGACTTTTGAGAGCTATGACTTCCAGTTGGTTGTTGAAGTCATACTCAATAATAGTTTTAGACTTATCCAAGTGGGAGACTATTGGATTAGTTTCTAAGTCCATAACTATTATTGGTATGTACTTGATCCGACTCGACATGGTCCATTTGGGTTGCATGGCATCGAAACATTTGGATAGACCGTTTGTGAGAAGAGGAAATTTGTGACATATTAATATATTATAAGTTCTAATATATTAAAATAAAATCATGTTATTTAATTATTATTTAACAAGAATTCATTTGGACTTAAATTAGTGATCAAAAGAGACTAATTAAATATATGGGGATTGATTGTGTAAATCATTCATTCTTATATATGTGGGCTTATGATCCATGATTCCTTATGATGGGTTTAACCTATGTGGTGATCCATGGATACTCCATGGAGGTTCAAACCAATGGAGCATAAGGAATGGGTAAAGTCATGGGTTAAATGGTGTAACCCTAATGGGCACACTATATAAGCACCCCTTTAGCTCAAACAATTTGCACTAGTAATACATATATGAGGGCTAGTCGATTTGAGCATGAGTGTCATCTTCTCATGGTTATTCTAAGTGTTGATGATGTTGTGTGAACTATTTGAGGTGTCACACTTGAGGCACTAGTCTCTCGAGCTTCATGGAGTCAAGCTACATCAATAAGGTATATATTCTATCTATTTTATTACCTAAGTATCAAAGATTGTATGCTAGTTAGGGTAATACTTTGGAATATTCATATTTGCATGTATAATAGAGGAAACATAGATCCAAGGTATTTAGGGTTGCATGTACATCATAGGAGTGTTATAATGCTCAAAACCCAACACTTATGTAGTCCTTTGATCCCAAAGATCCAAGCTTTATCAAGCTTATGTCAGTATTTCGAGCCCTAGATGCCATGCATGAACATAAAGATTGTAGCTTTGCATGGTTTTTCATCCTTTGGAAGCTAGATCTAGACTTTGGGACCTTACTTCTTCTTAGAATTGTGTGAATGAGAAATGGTCTAGAGGGACTTGGCGAGTGCATGAGCCAACTCGACGATTCAGCTAGGGTTTTCCCCCCAATAGACTGAACGTGCTACAACTCGGCGAGTTGATCATACAACTCTACGAGTTGAGTTAGATTTTTTTGATGCTTTTAAGAAAACGAGGGAACTCAACGAGTCGCGTAAATATGCTTGACGATTTTAGTCAACATGGACTATTAACTTGAGCATTGACTTTCATTGAATTTTAGGGTTTGGGTCAACTGAGGACTTTAGAGACCATGGAGGGGTGAAATGGTCTTTTCACCGTTTTTGAGATTTACTGGAGGAGTTAGCTTAACATCTCAAGTGGTTATTAGAATTTTCTTATTAGAGATAATTATATTATGTAGGCGAAAGCTTGACTGTTCGTGGGGTGCTAGATCTACTTGCTTACTTAGGAGGTGAGTCTTCTCACTATACTTACCTGAGCGGTAATACTATGTGACCGGAGGGTATCATTTGAGGTATTGACTGGAGGGTCATATGTGCTTATAGTGAGTTATGTGATATTATGTATTTTGTCTTTGTGATATATTCTATATTATTCTGTGCTTTACTGAGTTAGGATCAGTGGGTCCAAACTGAGTTATGAGACCGGTGGGTGTCCACTAAGATATAGGAGTAGAGGAACCAACCTGAGCTGTGAGACCGGAGGGTCCTCACTGAGACACATGATAGGAGGCTCCACAACAAGTTGTGAGACCGAAGGGTCCTCACCGAGACGCATAAGACCGGAGGGTCCATGCTGAGTTATAGCCATGAGAGGTTTATCATTTATGTATGTGGTAATTTGGAGAACTCATTAAGCTTCGTACTTACCGTGTTGTGTGTTATATGTTTCAGGTACTTTTCAGGATCGTGGGAAAGCACTGGCTTGTTTCTACACACATGTTTATGTTGGGTTTTGAGCATTCTAACACTCCTAAGTGTACATGCAACCCTAAATACCTTGGATCTATGTTTTCTCTATTATACATACAAATATGAACATCCAAGGTATTATCCTAATCTAGCATACAAAACAATGAATATAACAAGATAGAATACATACCTCTTTGATGTATAATGTATTCATGAAGCTTGAGTTCCAAGTGCGTCAAGTGTTACACCTCAAATGGTTTACACAACACCAAATACACTTGGATTAACTTGAGAGAAATCCACAACTCCTGAAATCGGCTAGCCCTTCTTTTACACAGACTAGTGGCCGATTTTGGTCAAGAATAAGATGCATATATAGTTAGGGTTACACCATGTAAACCCTAATTGACATGGCCTTTCATTTCCATGATCCATGGGTACAAAAACACCATGGAGCATCCATGGAGCATCATATGGATTTTAGCCCAACTAGATTATCCATGGAGCATTAGCCCACTATATAAGTATGGATGATTTGCACAATCAACCCATATATTTAACTAGTCTTCTTTTGATCACTTAATTAATCCTAGATTAATTCTTGATCAATACTAATTAAATAATCTTATCATTCTTATTATTAATATACTAGAACTTAACCATAAGTGTCTTATTTCTCTCATTTTAGTCTATCCAAGTGCATGATGCCATGTAACCCAAATGGACCATGTCGGGTCGGGTCAAGTCTTACCAATTATAGTTATGGACTTAGACATTAATCCAACAGTCTCCCAATTGGATAAGTCTAAAACTATTATTGTGTATGACTTCAGGAAGCAATCAGCAATCGTAGCTCTCAAAAGCTTCCGTCGAACTCTAACCTTGTTGATGAACTCTGACCTTTGTCAATGACTTGTCCATAAGATAAGGGATCATATATTCCTCTATTCTAGATATCATATGGACTGACACATGGATTATAATCATTCTATCTGTACATTTGTTGTTTCCCGATTTCCGATTTATGAAGACTGACTAATTAAACAAATCAAATCAGTCATGGCCCGGCCGAGCACTTCCATTTGTCATCATCAAATCATCGAGGGGCCCACATATATCGCTTTTATCCCGAAGGTAAAAGGAATGGTTAAACTTCGACTCATATTGCTTGTGCTACTACTTGTTGAATCATACACAAAGGCACGTTTTATAACATCGAGTTACCAATGCGTTTTCGTGCAATCAATGTACTATCAACTCATAGTAACAACTCATATCTCTAGGTTTGAAGAATATAAGATATTATCGTCTCATGATCACTCATGATAAAATCCATGAAGTGATTCCAATGAGCGTGGGTTGAATCCAATACTCAGAACTTATGAGCACTCATGAGTGTTGTAGCCCTTTGTCCAACACCTTAGACCTCTACAAGCCAACCCATGACTGTCTTTATTCATATCTACTTCCAACATATGACCGTCTGTGGATGGTTTGAATAACTTAGTCATTTTGGAAGAATAACCTAGTTATTATGGAAGTCAAAACATGCAAAATGAAACACAAGAATAATTGAATCTAATATGGTCTCAGAACTTATGAATATAAATAAAACACCTTTTATTTATCACCATATGATTACACATTATTCATTGTATACTGTTTCAGCTATCAACTTAATTCTTGAATTTAAAACAATAGTTGTCCTATGCACCAAGCATGTACACTATGTTTTTTCTAAACACTAGTCATGCCATACACCAAGTATGCATACTATGTTTGTCTATGATCTTTACTTTGTGAACTAGATCAATTGAACATAACTTCAATGATTCTAAACTTATATGCATCGATCCTCTTGTCATGATTATGCACAAATTCACAAAGACTTGGCAAAAATCATTACAGAGTATTCCAAATGAGATCAACTCCTTGAAAACATCCTTCTTGCATTAAGTTTCCTTAATCTTACACAGATTGAAATTTCTAACTTTGAAACATTTCCAGATTCCATTTTGACTATCACTTCTGAACAAGGGTTGCCTCCTTACAGATTATGTCAAAATGGTCCTTCCAGAATTATCACTATACTTCCAACTGTCCTTGAGCAACCAATCTTTGGTAAACCTTAGATTGTCCTCGAACCTTGTTTAATCCTTTTAGTCATATCCAATTCTAGTCCTTTTTCCTTCTTAATGCCCCAGGCATTTGGAAAATTTTAGAACGGATGAATATAGCACATGTAATCGATCCTATATCCGAAGCATGTGGAACACGATTCATGATGTCTCACATAAAGACTAAACCAGTCTTTTGCTATAATATTTCCATTTCAATTTGACAAGTTCTCATAATTCAGATTATGAAAAGGGATGTCGTAATCATAATTTCCAGATTCCATTTTGACTATCACTTCTGAACAGGAGTTGCCTCCTTACAGATTATGTCAAAATGGTCCTTCCAAAATTATCACTATACTTCCAACTGTCATTGAGCAACCAATCTTTGGTAAAACTTAGATTGTCCTCGACACTTGTTTAATCCTTTTAGTCATATCCAATTCTAGTCCTTTTTCCTTCTTAATGCCCCAGGCATTTGGAAAATTTTAGAACGGATGAATATAGCACATGTAATCAATCCTATATCCGAAGCATATGGAACACGATTCATGATGTCTCACATAACGACTGAACCAGTGTTTTGCTATAATATTTCCATTTCAATTTGCCAAGTTCTCATAATTCAGATTATGAAAAGGGATGTCGTAATCATAATCGAATTTTAGAACGCAAATAATGGACCCATATACAGAATTTCCTTAGGTTGAGCCATTCCAACATGAAATTCATATATATATATATATATATATATATATATATATATATATATATATATATCCTTGACTAAATACGATTAAAACCTCTGTCTAAGCTTTTAGATTTGAGATGAAGTAAAATTTCCTCTCCCTTAATTATAGCAAAACAACTCTTTCCCAATTGAAACTTTTTTTTCTATAATTAACATTGCTAACTTGCAATACTTATCATAATTATCATGCTCCCACTAACATGATGATTATTAGCATAACACTTATGCTCCCACTAGCTTTGACATGTACTCAGAAATCAGCTGACTTTCTTACCAATGTTCAGATTTCTGATACTAGATTGTTTTGATAAAACTTTATCAAAATCATACACCTTCCCTTAGATAGCTCATAGGTGTGTCTAAACAATTTCAAGAACTATGAAAAGGGATGTCGTAATCATAGTCTTGATTGTTTTGACCTTGCCACTTCTCACAAGTCCAAGTTAGTGTGCCGATAAACCACACACGCTCCATTAACGACTTTGAGATTGCAAATATCACAATTTCTACCTAACTAAAATCTACTTAGTGAAAGTGTTTCCTCACCATCATTTTCATGAATTGGAGAGAAACCTTATGACACTTAGATTTAATGGTGTATGTGTTCTTATCCATGTGAATTGTCAAAACCATAGTCACAAGAAAAGGTTAATGACAAATCCAAACTCATATGGACTGAACTCAATCTTAATTTCTTGCCACCTGGCAGATCAAGGGCCTGCCATTGCTTCCAAGGTGTTGTGCAACCAATTAAGAACTCTAAGAACTCATATGCAAAGCCAACTTTAACTGGAATGGGCACAGACTATGTCAACATGATAGGTTATAAACCTCAATTCGTGTGCTAGTGAAGAACTTCATGTTTTATTCTTGATTAGTTCTTGAGACCTTTAAGATTCCCACTGTCCTATTGACCTATACGTCTCCCTTGTCAAACATCCAAGAGATAGTGCAGATTCTAATCAAGACAAACACTTCACACAATTGGCCTTGGTTGGTCTTTGTTTTATCCAAAACATCACAACTTACCAATTTCAAATGTACAAGAGTAGGAAACTTTTACTCTTACATTTGATGAGTATTTTAAACCTTCTTTAAGACATGTCACTCAAATTACAATCTTGGAGTATGACTCTAAGACTTATATTGGAACGAAGTATGACTCATCTTCTTGATCTAACCATTTCAACCATTCAAGTTCCTCTTCTTAGTCATAAGAATGCACTAAGATTTCCTTAGAGAACTAATCTTGATATGGTTTCTTAATCATTAAGATAATCACAAACATTGATACTAAAGTACTCTCCCATCTTTTTAGATTTGAGAAACTTTTATCCTACTACCTAATTTGATTCTTCTTATTTGCTTTGCCTTTCATTGGAACCTTTTCCAATGTCTCAGAGTTACACTTAAGCTTGTAAGTATAATCATATTTACTGAGCTTTAGTAAACTATGATGAATAGTCTTATTGATCTTTTGTGGTGGACTTGACCAGTGCACAAGAATGTGTACTCGATCCCTTAGTCCTTCACTTGAGTCACACATCCATTTGAGCAAGTAATTAGTCTTAGTTTTCCAATACTTGAAAGTTCTCATTCATCATGCTATACAAGTTGCATGATTCTAAGTTTCTATCCAACTAAAACTTGGGTGATAAGAATTTTTCCTTATTTGGTAAATTTAGACACTACCACAAACGAAAGAATCAAATCCATATTTCCACTCTTGCTCTTATTGGAATCTTATAAGCAACAAAAATTTCCACAGATGCCATTCTAAGGATATTTTAAAATAAATAAAATCAAAATTTTCCTTTTATTTTAAAAAACTTTGTGGAAGAACTAGTCCTTACAATCCATATGAAAACCTGTTGTTATCTATTCCTAAGCAATATCTCATAACTCCTAAGAAGTAGCTCAAGAATCCAATCTTCAAACTATGCGATAGAAATCCATCTACGCGATCAGATTCAACATATTCTTTCTTTAAGTTTCTTCACTTTTCTTTGATTTTTAAAACATCACCATGTGACCCAGTCACATCATGTATCAAGAATCTCAGAATAGAAACTTAGCAGAGTTAGATAGTAGACTTTACCTGAAGTCGAGTCAAACTTATTGACTTTAACATCCTTAGGTAAATTTGGCAGCTTCGCAACTAATGACCCTTCCTTTGGCAATATAAACATATGGACCCTTTGATAATGGTACACGGGACTATTATAGACTTAGCTTTTTCTCTTTACCATTTGGTCAACCGAGTTGACTATAGCCGATCCCTTTCCATTGGGAAGAGAGAGCTTTACTGGATATTCAATGTCATCATTTTCAATGTACATAAAGTTTTAGGAAGTTGATCTTAGCAAATGGATAAGATCATTAAGGGTCTTGTCTTAGTCTGTTTCATAGGAGTCCTAAAGGAACTCACTATGTGACTTAGAAAGTGATTGTACCACCAACTTTCTCAAGACTTTGACACCCAACTCTCCCGGCTTGTCAATATGTGACTTCATCTCCAAGATGTGATCACACTTAGACCTTGCCTTGCCAATAGGGCTTGAGTGACCTTAAACTTTTCAAGAACTTGTGGGTTAGGGAGAATAATTTGAGGAGGTGAAAGAAGTATTATTTCCATGGGACATCATCTTCACTTAGGAAAGCTTGTTTCAAGAGATTTAGGAAGATCATAGATGTCTAAACTAGACATCTTTTGGGAGATATTCAAGATAGTTGATCCAAAGTCCTTAATATAACACCCAATATGAAATATTAAGGCTAGGACCCAACAAACTATTTTATAACTTAGAAGAGGGATGACGTAATCCAAGCTATAAAATATTTGAAGGTAGGTGAATGACGATTCACCAATTTCCACCAAGATAAACGAAATGTGTTATTAGGTTTTAATTGGATTTGAAACTCCTAGATCTTTGAGATTCATTGAACTGTTCAATGGCATGTTTAAATCTCGAGTGTGCCATTCAGGTTTTGTGACTGGGATGCTGAGGATCACAAAACAAGGTGTGAAGTAACCATGCAAATTACTTGGTACCTTTAAGTGTTTACCCCTCAATCGATGTGCCGGTTAACCACACACGCTCCATCGATACTATGATAAACATTAAGTTACCCTTTGCCTACCTTGTTAAATACGAGTTAGTGTGCCGGTTAACCACACACACTCCACTAACCGACTTAACCAAAGTGCAAAGTGTAATTTCATGGATGAGCACCTTATTCATATTTTCCTAAGTAACTAAGATTGGGTATTTATTAAGAGTTTAGTTAATTAGTATTTATCATTAATACTTTTAATAAAGGGAGAATTATAGTCCTATCAAACCCATTTGGCTAACGACCCTCCACCATTCAAGGAAGCGGTGGGTGAGAGTGGACACCCATTGAACTGCCATTTTATAGGCAGTAACCTTATACCCCCTTATAGATCGGCTTCGTGAATGAGGCCCACTAAAGGTAAGACTGACTTTACTCTTATACATATATATAAATATTATTAACTTATAATATTATAAAGTATAAGGGTTGAATTTTAACTTTTAAAATTCTAAGGGCTAACTTGGAATTAAAGTATTCATAAGAGAAAACTTTACAAATTTCAAAACTTGAGGGCATGTTTTGAAACTATCCAAAACTAATTAATTCCATAACTTATGTGTTTAAAGTAGTTTTAATCCAAAAACTCTTCAAGTTCCATAACTTGAGGACAAGTTATGGAAGACTTTAAACTAATAAAAGAATTAACTTTTCTTTATTTTATAACTTATGGAATTAATTAAGGTTACACCTTAATTAAGAGACTCTTGGTCCTCCATAACTTGCGGACAAGTTATGGAGTCATAAAACCATTTAATTAGAACTAGACTCTTCATTTTTGTAACCTTTGCCAATTTTTATGAGTTTTATGAAACTTAAATGTCACTTTTCATATAACTTGAGGACAAGTTACAAAAACACATTTTAGAATCAACTCTTAGATTAATTTAGATTGAAAACAACTATTTCACTCAACTTTTATTATTAATCTAAGCAACTCATAAGAACAAGATAATTCAAATCAAACTTTTTCATGTAATTAGTCTAAACCTTAAACTAATACAAAACATGAATCTATTGACAATTATCTTTGAAATTGGATTAGCATGAACATTACCACATCAAAAACAAGTTTATGAGTCTAAAAACATCTTAGGGTAATGTTCCTAGTCCAATTCCAGCCAAAAAAGTCGAATTTATGCTGTCTGGGGGTCCAACTCTTCGAGTGCACGAACCAACTCGGCGAGTTGGATGCATTTTGCCTTGGACTCGGCGAGTCTGCTGGGCAGACAGCATCAAAACTCGATTTTTCACCTACTTTTGCATGTATAACAAGAACACAAGCCTAGGCTCTGATACCATTGTTGGGTTTTGAGCATTGTAACACTCCTAAGTGTACATACAACCCTAAATACCTTGGATCTATGTTTTCTCTATTATACATACAAATATGAACATCCAAGGTATTATCCTAATCTAGCATACAAAACAATGAATATAACAAGATAGAATACATACCTCTTTGATGTATAATGTCTTCATGAAGCTTGAGTGCCAAGTGCCTCAAGTGTGACACCTCAAATGGTTCACACAACACCAAATACACTTGGAATAACTTGAGAGAAATCCACAACTCCTGAAATCGGCTAGCCTTTCTTTTACACACACTAGTAGCCCATTTTGGTCAAGAATAAGATGCATATATAGTTAGGGTTACACCATGTAAACCCTAATTGACATGGCCTTTCATTTCCATGATCCATGGGTACAAAAACACCATGGAGCATCATATGGGTTTTAGCCCAACTAGATAATCCATGGAGCATTAGCCCACTATATAAGTATGGATGATTTGCACAATCAACCCATATATTTAACTAGTCTTCTTTTGATCACTTAATTAATCCTAGATTAATTCTTGATCAATACTAATTAAATAATCTTATTATACTTATTATTAATATACTAGAACTTATAATATATTAATAACCATAAGTGTCTTATTTCTCTCATTTTAGTCTATCCAAGTGCATGATGCCATGCAACCTAAATGGACCATGCTGGGTCGGGTCAAGTCTTACCAATTATAGTTATGGACTTAGACATTAATCCAACAGTTTATGACTATGTCGGGGATTCTTGGATATTATTAGTTGTTCTGTTAAATCGTGTTTTGACATTTCGTACATTATGATTTTGAGAAAATGTGATACTGATTTTATGTGATTTAAAAATGAAAAATTTGTTTGAAAACTTAGAGTGTTACATTAATGGTCATTTGTGGTGAGAGAATGGGACACTGCAACCAATCAACTTACTTCTCTCTCTATTTCTGTCTATCTCTCTCTACCTTTCTCCACTTCTCTCTACACTTTAATTAATTAAAAAATAAATATTTTTTATTTTAATAATCAAAAATTAAGAAGGATATAGTGGTGAGCATCCCAAGTTTTTAGTGGTAGTTAGTGGTAATGATGTGGTGCTCACCACTATAGTGGTTAGTGGTGGGTATAACAGATTACCTAACATTGACTTTTATAATGTAGTGGTAAGGTCGTAGGAAAGAATAAAGATAGGGGACTGAGTAAGGAAGGTGATGGAAAACTTATAGTTTAAACATGGGTTGTTATGATATTGTTGCATTGAAGTAGTAAATCGAAGTAAGTGACGATAATGCTATATTTATCAAGAACTGTCAATGTGCACAAAAGTTTCATTTTATGGATGGTTTTGAATAATGACCTCCATATCTTCATTGGTTGGTTTTTATATATATTAAATATGGTTTTACTAGAATGATAGTTATGCCCTTTTGTCCATTTTGTTGAATTGTGGGTTCTACACATTGCTAAAGAATATATTAACAAGCATTTATGCGTATATTTCTACGAACTTCCATGTTTTTTGCTTCTATTTTGGCTTTGGCTTCTGAAACAACTATTGGATGTAGATGTTCACCTGTATGCTAAGTAGATGACTATATTTAACACCCCAAAAATTATAAGGTAAAATTTTCATTTTTAAATCAATCGTAAACACAATTATATTTTTCAATCATTCAAAAGTATATCAGAGTAAAAATAGCTATCAGAGTACAATTCCCAAAGTCATAAAGTTTTGGAAACATGGGTGGATGCGTTGCGATCAATTCAGGTCTTTCCCTTTCAAACCGAAAGTACCTGAAACATAAACTGAAACTGTAAGCACAAAGTTTAGCGAGTTCCCCAAAATACCACATAACGTACATGTCAAACATATACCAGGCCTTGCCCGACATTCATCGGGCCCCAACAGGTATTCATCGGGTCCCGCCCGGTATTTAGCAGGCCTCGCTCGATATAGAATTGTCAGTAACATGCGATGGGCCCCGCACAACACACTCATCAGGACCTGCGTGGCATCGGGCCCCACCCAGTACACATACAAACACATACAACACATGCAAGATTCACACAGACAGCTAGCATACACATAACAATAATCCATGGGTCGGCATTGGTGCCTTCGACCCACCAAATACTGGAAGGAGACTCACCTCAATCCGAGACAACCGAGACACATATAATGCTACTACTCGAAACCTCATACTGAATATAATCAAATATCATAATAATTAATTAAGGTCACATTTCCTAAAATCTAAGGTCCAATTCATACTCTATCATATCAATGGGTAAAAGGCTATTTTACCCTTCCTACATCTGACCCAACAACTAATTGCCCAAAACACAAAATGGTCCAAGCTCCAAAAAGGTCCACAAAGGCAACTCGGTGCATACACCATGTGTACCACATCATTACGCCTTACGTACGATTCTCAAAACTTAGCTCCATTTTTAGGTCTTATTCCTTTAAGACCAAAAGACCAAGTCCTCAAGTTTAAACCTAATGGACATCTACATTCAAGTTTAAACCTTTAAGACTTTACACCCAAGTATCAGATCTAATTCAAATGCGTGTCTTAATCAATAAAGTCATCAACTTGATGCCTTTGCATGGCTCCAAGAAACCAAAAGCCTAAATCTAGTGTAACATCCATAATTTCGCAAAAATTTCAAACATTTTCAAACATCCAAAAACGCCATTTATGACAAATTGTTTTCAAAATAATTTATCATCAGAGTAATTTCCATAAATCATAACACAAAATAAGAGGAGGTGCATGATCAAGCGTTCGCCTTCCCATGATCCTCCGAAGTACTTGAAACCATAAACCAAACTGTAACCCCGAACCTTAGAGAGTTCCCTCAAAATACCAAAGCCATATAACAGAACAATATCATAGCAAACAACATGCATACAGAGTCTTCAGCATGACTGGACTGCCTCACTGACATTCAACCTATCTGGATCACTCTCAAAACCTTTAGCATGTATGGACTCCCCGACCGGGCCTTCAGCCTGTCTAGACCGTTCTCCGTGCCTTTGGCTTGACTTGTACGCCCCGATGGGCATTCAGTCTATCCAGGGTGCCCTGGGTCAATTGTCCTAGAGCAGAAAGCAGGACCACCTCAAAGCAATCACACAATAATCATATAGATTTCAAACACTAGGTAGCAAATGTAATAATCATTCAGGCCTATCAAAACATCAATCACAACATGATCTTATACCCTAGGATACTGATCTAACATACCATAACCATATCGAAACATCCTATCTACTAGGATACTGATCTAACAGACCACAACAGTAATAAAGCAGGATAAAAATCCAAAGGGCCGACCTTGGTGCCTTTCACCCTTAAGTATAGTGAGCAGAACTCACCTCACAATGTTGAACTAAACTGAAAATATTCGGCTGATGACTCACTGAAAATCCCGAACTATCACAATAAAAAAACATCAATCAACATTTGGAATATAAATCTTGGCTAAGGGCCTAAACATAGGGTAATAGTCCATTTTGCCTTTCTCTAATTTGGGCCAAGGCTCAACTCCAAATCCCTGATCCAAAAAGGTCCAAATATACAAGGCCCATAATTGGCCCAATTTTACAAATTGGGTCCAACTCTTTATTTTGGCGTCATCCTAAGGCCCATTTCCAAAATTGGCTGAAGACATTTCTATTCAAACTATCCAGCAAGGGCCCAAACTGAATTGGCCCAAAGGTGGCCCAAATCCGAACCCCATCTCACAGGAAACCCAACAGAAGGCGTATGCCGGGACTACCCCAAGGTTACGCAGGGCGTACACAGGTCCTATGTTGAGTGGAAAGCAGGGACGTTGACTGTGTACGCAGAGCATACCGATCTTTATGAAGGGCATACGCGAGAAGTACCAAAACTCTAATAAGTGCTTAATGGCTTAAGCCCTTAAACCCCAAATTCCAGATCCATCTACCAAATGTGTCTTAGAAACATAAAGTCTCAAACTTTAAGACTTTGGATATCCATAAACCCCTTAATACATGGTATTAATAATGCATTTCTACCAGTTACATGGGACATTTCTAGCCATTGGAACATCATTTCTATCACTTAGAACCCTTCCTATGATCTGAAAGGATAGCTTAACATGTCCAAAACATAACATGCACAATTTTGGGACTTTTTAGGACAAGAATGGTGTTATAAAGATATCAAGGAAAGATTTACATCATACAAACATAAAGGCAGAAGCTTTTTTCCTCCTGGAGCTTCTTGAGGACAAGATAATCTCAGATGTTCAAGCTTGCCTTACTTCTCCAACACCTTGATGCAATTTCTTCTTCTTCAACAACTCACAACACACACTTTTAGCTTGTACACTCAAGAGAGAGGTTAGGGGTTGGGGAAAACGACTCAAAAATATAGAGGCTGGAATGGTAGAGGGTTATGAGCACCTAAGGACATTTATATAATACTCAAACCCTAAATATTAGGGTTTTCTCTTGACATGAGTACGCCCAGCTTACACAAGTGTACACTCGGCGTACTAGGGTGCACCTAGTATGCTCAACGTACTCTTATGTACGCTTAGCATAATCCCCCTGATCCAAGTTGCAAGTTTAGCCATTAGGGCATCTCATTGCTCCAGCCTTCCATCCCTAAGGATTAAATATGATAAGGATAATAATAAAGGGAGGATTTGAAATTACCTGCAAATTTTGGGATGTTACAACTCTCCCCCACTTAACCTAGACTTCGTCCTCGAATTCTATTGTAATAAACGTATTTGGATAATTCTCCCGCATCTCGGCCTCCGGCTCCTAAGTTCACTCAGATCCCTTATGAGGCTGCAATTGTACCTTTACTAGAGGTATCTCCTTGTTGCGCAGAACCTTGATTTTCCTTTCCAATATAGCCACCGGTTGATCAACATAATTTACGCATTCATTAACCTAAATGTCATCCAAGGACACCATCGCATCCCCATCTAATATGCACTTCGACAACTACGAAACGTGGAAAATGCTATGAATCTGATGGAGCTCCTCCGGAAGGTCCAATCTATACGCAACCTTGCCAACCCTGGAAATAATCCGAAATGGTCCCATATATCGGGGAACCAAATTTCCCCTTTTCCTGAAGTGGATCATACCCTTCCAGGGTGAGACCTTTAATAATACCGTATTGCCGACCTGAAACTCCAACTCGGATTGACGCCGGTCGGCATAACTTTATTGCTGACTCTGAGAAGTATGCAATCGCTGTCTGATCTACTGAATCTTCTCCATAGTCTGCAGAACCACCTTGGTCTGACTCATGAACTGGTGTCCAACCTAACCCCCAACACACTGGGGTATGACATCTCCACCCATACAACAGCTCGAAATGTGGGGCACTAATACTGGAATGAAAGCTGTTATTGTAGGAGAACTCTGAAAGGGGTAGGTGGGAGTCCCAACTCATGCCAAAATCAATGATGCAAGCCCTCAACATATCCTCGAGGGTCTGAATGCTCCGCTCGCTCTGGCCGTCTGACTGCGGATGGTAAGCGGTGCTGAAATACAGTCTCATGCCCAATTTCTCATGGAACTTCTGCCAGAATCGGGAGGTGAACCGAACATCACGGTCTGAAACAATAGAGACCGGCACCCTGTGTTGAGCAATGATCTCGCGGATATACCCATCAGCCAACTCCTCGGCCGATGAACTCTCCCGAATCGCCATAAAATGGGAACTCTTGGTCAATCAATCTACGATGTCCCATATAGCATCATATCCCTTCGCCTTCCTCGACAACTTGGTGATAAAGTTTATCGTGATGTACTCCCAATTCCATATGGGGATCTCCAGAGGCTGCAGCTTGCCATGTGGCCTCTGGTGCTTAGCCTTGACCATCCTGCAGTTCAAGCACCTCTCGACATACCAAACAATCTCTCACTTCATGAACGACCACCAATAACTCAAATTCAGATGCCGATACATCTTGGTGGCCCTTGGGTGAATGGAGAAACGAGACTAATAAGCTTTCTCCAGTATAATATGTCTGACCCACAATACATCGGAACCGACATCTAATCGCAATGGGTTAATAATCCATGACTATCCTGCATGAATCTGGTGATCTCACTCCTGATCCTCTCAATTTTCAAATTCTCCTGCCATAGACCCTCAACCTGGGCCTCTCTAATCAATCCCACCAGTGGAGAGTTCATGGAAATCCACATACATTATGTCGGAACAGAAGAACCAGCTGACTTGCAGCTCAAGGCATCCGCCACCACGTTCGCTTTACCCGGATGATAAAGGGTCTCATATTCAAAATACTTGACTACATCTAGCCACATGCATAGCCTCGTGTTCAAGTTTGGATGATTCATGATGTGTCTCAAGATCTTATGGTCGGTGTAGATGATACTGTCACACTCATAGATCCGGGCTAGACAATTTAGAGATAATATGGGTCGAAGATGACTTTTTGACAAAATATTATTTAGAATAATAATCTTATCCAAGTTGTAGAATATGTTTCAAGGGTTCCGCACATATAAAGAACACCGAAATCCAAGTTACTACGAAGAAGCTATGGCCCGTCGAAGTTTTACTGCAAAATTGGCTCGTCACCGGAAGACGTAAATAGTGAATTTTTGATAAATGACTTTTTAGCCTTAAAAATCTAAACAAAATTTATAGTATTCATTAAACCAAGAACATACAACAAAAAAGAACCCCCAAATCTGACTTCGTATGAGGAAGTTATGAATTTTCTAAGATTTCGCATAACAATGCACGACCTGAAACTCGAATTTTCGATCGAGCGGTTTTTGGCGTATGCGACCTAAATGAGAGTTGAAGATTTCATTAATAGGAACTCAATGATAAAAAGACAGATGAAAACGGAGTCCATATGTAGAAGTTATGAACATTACGCGAACATTTAACAGTATAATCACCTCATATTGTTAAATTTAAGATCAGTAGAAAATTAGCTGATAGAGTGTAAATGAAAGTTATAGACCTTGGGTTTACCTACGCTTCGATATAAAGAACATCGATAACGGAGCTCGTATGCAAAAGTTATGAATTTTTTAAAATCGGCTGATTTCCACCCTATATGCGATGCCACATGTCAACACTAGGCTGTACCTGGATGTCTCCAGCTGGCTCACAACGTGTGCAGCATAAAACTCATGACGTGAGTGACCCTCCAACCCCCTATAAATAATATATGGATCCCTCTTCAATACTCACACCTCCCATCACTTCCCTCTCTCTCTAGAACCCCTCTCTAGCCCCGAACCCCCCCCCCCCTCCGAAAAGTCTAGGAATCTCCCTAGCATGAGGAGGAAGCCCCGGAGTGCCCAACGGCTCCAAGAAGAAGAGCCTTTTGGCCTCGGGAACACTGCTCCAGCAGAGCCCGGTTTTCAAGAAAACCCATTGTAAGTGAGCTATGCCTACCCTATCTTTAGTATAACTTATGTTTCAATATAGTAATGTTATTAGGACCGTATAAGGATATTTGGGTTATTATTATGGGTTATATGAGTATTTTTTAACGTTTATATAATAGTAATAATAGCTAAACAATTAATTAGTCTCGTCAAACGTCAAACTAAACTCTAGTGGTAATGATGATGGGTTTTAGCCATAAGAACATCCTATGTGCTCATCCCTAATGCTTGGATCTAGGTTTCTCTATTATACATGCAATTCATCCAAGACTTTAACCCTAGATCTAGCATACTATTAATCATATTAACATAGGAATGGGGTTTAGATATTACCTTGATTGTTATGTAGCAATAACAATCTCAAATCCTCCTTGTATGGACTTTAGAAAGCTTAGAGTCACAATTGTCACTCCTCTAATGGCTCACAAACACCAAGAGCAAGAAGATGAAGAATAAGGAGAGGGGAGGCTGCCCAAAACGTCCAGAAACCCTAGTGAAACTCTTAGCCACATTTTTGGGGCTTAAGGGTACTATGTATACATGTAGACTATTAGGGTTTTCAACTAGGAAACCCTAATTTGACTGCTTAATCCCTAAGCAGCCCATGGACCCTTTTAGAATATCCCTTGGACGATTTCTAATGGGTTTCCCCATAGAATTCGTCCAACCTATTATTCCAAGGTGATCCATAGCCCAAATGCAATTATCTTATAATTACAGTTCCAATCCCTTAAGTTTAATTAATATTTTTTAGTCACAAAACTAATTATCAATTAATTCTTGACTAAAATTAATTAAACAATATGATTTCTCCTTTAATATATTATTCTCATACTATATTAATAAATCATAACTAGGCCCTGTTTGTTTACTTCTTAATTAGAAAATTAAGAGGCAATATCTGAAAAATTTAGATTCAGATCGTTTGTTTGCATCTTACTTTTTACCTCTTAAAATAAAAAAGACCTCTTAATTTAACAGATAAGGAACAAAGTCTGAAAAAAAATAAAAGGAACACGTGTTTTGTTTTTCCCTAAACTACACGATCGAACCGTCTTTCTTCACGTTTTCTTCCTGTGGCGCCTACATCTGTTCGCCTGTAACCCTTCGCTGCCGACGCTGCCGGAGACGACGCCGACCACTGATGCCGACCACCTGTTTCGTATTCTTCCTGCTGTAACGTAAAACCGATGCTTTTTTTTTTAATTTATTCAATTGTAATCTATATGATTTCGATTGATCTTCTTATGGTTCTTCCTTCTTTCAATCCTAATGTGAAAATACATAATGGAAATCAAGTTTTTATGTTATAGTAATCAGGCCTTGTTTTGTTCAATTCTAATCAATATTTTTATGATTTTATATGCTTGATTTTTGATGTGTTCAATGGATAAGATAAAATGTTGAAGTTGAACTTTTGATCTTATTGGATCGATTTTGATGTTATATGCTCGATTTTGATGATATACGATCGAATTCGAATGTGTTCAATGGATATGAAAAAATGTTGATGTTGAATTTTTGATGGTATAGGCTCGATTTTGATGTTATATGCTCGATTTTGATGATATAAGATTGAATTTGAATGTGTTCAATGGATATGATAAAATGTTGATTTTGAATTTTTAATGTTTTGGTTGATTTTTTATACACAACTTTTAATGTTCAATCTTGCTGTTATCATGAAATATGCATTAGTTTTTTTAATTATGCCTTTTTTTGAAGCAGTTGTTGAAAATGTGCATTTGTTTTGTTGAAGTAGTCGTTGAAAATGTGCATTTGTTTACGTAAATTGTTGTTGAAAATGTGTATTTCTAATGTTTAACTTCTTGCTAAAACATGCATTTTTTTGTTGAATTGATCAAAGAAATGGGAGAAAAGAAGCATAGGATTAGTTGGAAGGTTGAAGGTGTAGAGAAAACGTTTCTAGAAGCTTGTTTACGTGAAGTTACAATCAATGGACGTGAAGGGAGTAGTTTGAAAGCACTATCTTGGAGGAATGTAGCCGAAACATTAAAAATTGAACATAATTTTATTGCTGACCAAAAACAAATGAAGAACCGCTATGACTACCTAAAGTCAAAGTTTGGTGCCTTTTTGAAGTTAAAAAACAAGACCGGTAACGTGTATAATCCAATAACCAACACCTTCAATCTTTCTAAAGAAGAATGGGAACTAGAATCGAAGGTAATTTGTTTAGTTATAAAAAATATATTATCATGTTTAAATAATAAAATATTTTTTCCAAACAGTCAAACAAACATGTGGATTCTTTGAGACGCACGCCACTACTGTACCCCGAACATTGCACACAGTTGTTTGAAGGCACGACTGCGACAGACATTCATAGTTGGGGTCCAACTTCTACCATTCCCCATCCTACTCAAGATTCAAGTCTGTATAGTTTGCATGACTTTGACGACATTGATTGCACTCAACAAGAAACTGTAGGTCTCAGTGAAGAGTCCTCCACTCCAGCAAAAAAACAAAAGACTACAGATTCGGCAAAGAGTCAAAATAAAAGTAAAGATAAGGGTAAAGATGCAGCGAATTCAAGATTGCTTGAAATTGGGGAAGATATTGCAACAGTTGCTAAGATATTTGTGGAAAAACAAACTTCTTCAAATTTGGGAGCGTGTATGGAAAAGTTGGAGAAGTTAGGATGGGGAATATTTGACCCAAGATACACTACTGTTGTTGCTCTTTTTGGTGAAGGTGCGGATAAGAGGCATGTGTGGTTAACCATTGATCCAACTATTTTTGAGAATTGGGTCAAGACTGTTGGAGCACATTATTGAATGTTTCGTTAAGTTTTGATTGAGTTGATGGTTTTTTGTTTTTTTATAAGTAGATGTTTTGAATGACTACATGTTTTGAATGGTTTGATGGTTTTTTTGGATAACTAGATATTTTGACTTGATGTTTTGTATTACTTGATCTTTGGTTTGAACTAGATTTTTATATGACATGAATGACTTGATGTTTTTGGATGGATTTTTATGTTATATGTTAACATAATTGTTATGTATTTTCAAAATAACAGATTGCTTATGGATTCGGATGAAGAAATTGCATTTTTCATTTTACTATGTTGCTATTGGTTTAATCTAGCATCCAATAGAATTGGAAGGGCAATTGATAACGATTCGGAAATGAGCGGTCATCAACATACACAAGAATTGTTACATGGAACTTCTACACAATGTCATGACCTGATGCGTCTTTCATGTGAAGTGTACGTACTTTTATGCAATCATTTTACACGAAACAATTGGTTTCCAAGTAGTAGACATATAAGCGTTGAAGAAAAGATGGCTATGTTCTTGACAACTATAGCACATAATAAATGATTCAGGATTATCAAGCGAAGGTTTCAACACTCTACATAAACTGTTCATAGATGCTTTCATGAGGTGCTAAATGTAATCATGATATATGCAAAAGAAGTTATAGTGACAACGAATTCAAATGCAACTATCAATTCCTCAGAGAGACATCGTAGGCTAAAAGAAATATTTCATGGAGCAATAGGTGCGTTAGGTGGAACTCTTGTACATGCAGTCGTGCCTGCTGATCAACAAACTCGCTATAGGAGAAGATGGAAAGGTGAATGCTTTCAAAATGTTTTAGGAATTTGTGATTTTAATATGATATTCACATTCGTAAAGGCTGGGTGGGAGGGCATAACACATGATTCGCGAGTTTTGAAAGAAGTTGCATTTAACCCGACTTCAGGCTTTCCATTCCCTCCTCCAGGTTTGTTCAATTCTTTTCAAATTTATTATAAAATAGGATTTTAAATTTCTATACATAATACTTCATTCACTCATGTATATAGATAAATATTACCTTTGCGATGTTGCATACACCAACACTCGTGGATTTATGGCTCCTTACCGCAACACGAGATATTGGTTATCCGATTATCGACGGTGACGTCCGTTAACTAAGGAAGAAAAATTCAATCATGCACATGCGCAACTCAGAAATGTTATTGAACGTGGATACGGTGTTTTGAAGGAGAGATTCCCAATCCTAAAGAGAATGGCTCCTTTTCCATTTTCAGTGCAAAGAGATATAGTCGTCGCTTGTTTTGCAGTCCATAATTTCATAAGGAAATGCGATATTCATGATGAGTTATTTATGGCGTTCGATGAGAACAATGGTCACACACAAGGGGGAGAGAATGATGGCCAAAATATAAACGATATGGAATGGGGTTCACAAGGTAATGAATACATGGATAGTTTGTGTGATCAGATTGCGAATCAATTGGGCTAAATTTAAATTTATAGGATCTTATTTGGATTTTAGTATGATTGGGTGGATTTAAAACTATTTATGTTTGATTTGGATTTGTGTTTAATTATAAATTTATGTTAAATTTGTATTTTATATGGTGTTTATATTTTTTTGATACCTATTTAAGAAATTTATTAGGTTATTTTCTAAACAAACACTTGAATTCAATAAAAAATAAAACAGAATGGTAAGATGGTCATTTTAATAATTCAGCACAACAATTCAGGGGTCCCAACCAAACATCATGTTAAACATTCAGCTCTTAAAATTTCAGACCCTCTTAGAAATTCAGAACCCTTAAAAATTCAGATCCTGCCAAACAGCCCCTTAATCTTCTCTCTCCATAATTCATCCTATCAAGTTGCTTTGGTGAAGGCAACCGAAAAGGACCATGCACCACTGGGTCAAGTAAATACCAAAATATTTATGGACTTAGACACTAATCCAACAGTCTCCCACTTGGATAAGTCTAATAACTATTCTGCGTATGACTTCAGATCCTGATCTGCAATCGTAGCTTTCAAAATCTGCTGTCAACTCTGATCTTATCAGATACGTGTCCTTTAGATAAGGGATCATATATTCCTCCATTCTAGATATCGTATAGACTAATACATGGATTTAAATCATTCTCTCTGTGTGACAACCCGAAATTTCCATTATGTACAAACAATATCACTTCAATAGAAGTTATATCAGTCACATTAAACTTCCAGACATTTCCGTATAAGTTTGAGTAATTCAGGGTTTACACTTCAGGAAATATCAGGAGAGTGAATGCACTAGGGTTTCGTGCAACACTGTTATTCCAACACTCTATTATATTAGAGATCATTTCGGGAATAAAATATTTTCTGCCAAAAATCTCAGGACTATAAATAGAATTCTGAAACAATTTCATTCATTATTTACATTTTCAACTAGAAAAAGCCATTTTCTCTCGAAAAACCCCAAAGAAACACCAAAGATTGGGTGTTCACGGCCCAAGAAGATCTTGGACCGTGAACTCCAAAAACATGGACCAAAGTGTGATTTTAACACTCCTAAAGCTTTGGACAATTACCTAGGTTTACTCCTACATAAATAAAGGACTTAAACACATCGAAAAACCCCTCATTTGAGAGTTTACGGCCCTATGATTGTTCTTGGGCGGTGAACATCAAATTAAGGCACCAAAGTGTGCCTAAGGCCTTCATTTGCTTTAGGTAAAAGTCTAGAACCTATCCTACATGTGTATGAGACTTGAAAGCATCAAAAACACCCTTCCATAAGAGTTTACGGCAGTAAACTCAAAGGGATTTGGCGTTTGGGCCATAAACTCCTCAAAGGAGTGTATCTATGCCCTAAACCCTTCCAAGGATTAAACGACCAAGTTGGAATACTTCTAGGGATCATTTAGAACCTCAAAACATCAAAGGACATTAAGCCTAGGAGTTCACGACCGTAAACTCAAGAGTTTACGAATGTAAACTCCTTCTGTGGGGTTATATGGAGAGTAAACTCAAGTATGGGGTCCTTTGGAACCCTAAACCCAAGTGCCTTGTCCCATAACAACTTATATATAATCCATAGGGCTTATAACACTTATATAAAGTGTTTATTATGTTCTAGGATGTCATAAATTTATCAATTAGTAATTTAAGACTAATTGAGTACATATATGTGTGATTATATGTTCATTAGGATCGTAGTGTGTGTACAAGTCGTCACTTGACACCTAAAAATCCTATACCGTTCAGTTCATCCAAACCACCATCTACAGGTGAGTTCATACCCCTAAATGAATATTTTAAATGTTTTTAAATACTTTAATGGGGGGGGGGGGGGAGGGGGGAATACAAGTAGAAAACAACATGTTATTAAATCACTCATATGTATTTTATAACTGTGTTTTCATCCAGTAGATTTCAGATACTAAAAAATGTGATGCATGAACTGGTTTTCTATCTTAAAATACCTTGATAACAAAAGTATTAGTTTTGAAATGTTTATTAACATGACATCAAGTCACTCTTAATTATTATTCAAAACTCTTAGATATCTTGCAAAACCATTACCTTTACCTTCTTAAACAACCAATTACCTTCCAGTTAATTATCATAGGGATAGTTAGAAGAAACAAAACATTACTCCTATTACAAGGAATCACACAAGAGTCAGCTCATTCATGAGTCTATGCCAATACATTACCTGATACATGAGTACATATACATATACTTACCTGATACATGAGTACGTTTACATATGCTTACATGATGCATGAACACACTTACATGAATACTTGTATCTTGGCTTGCCAGGATAATTTATTAGTACTGTCTATGTAAATTGTCTTTTCTATCCCAGTTCAATGGGATATCTAGGCGGGACTAACCATTCCGAATCCCATATGATTAGCACTAGTGGTTGATGACCATCTACGGAGGTGTAAGGTTAATACTTATACTAGGTAGATCAATTTTGGGACTAACCCTTCCTGCCCCCTGCTGCTGCTACAGAGGATAAGTAGACAATCTTCGGATGTTCATTAGGTTATATATTTCGCTTATTGCAATGTTGTGTTAATCCTAGTACCCAGTGATAACACTTACATTAGTACATTTTCCTATTTACATTATTTTGTGATACATTCACATAAACGAGAAGTTAGACTAAGTACTTTTAGTACTAGTCAATAGAAAGGAAACGCTATCATTTTTACTTACAAAAACATTCGGGTCTTGGTAGAAGACTACATTATCATAACAAAACATTCGGGTCTTGGTAGAAGACTACATTGTCATAACAAAACATTCGGGTCTTGGTAGAAGACTACATTGTCATAACAAAACATTCGGGTCTTGGTAAAAGACTACATTTCATACTAGTTGGAAATAAGGGATTTCTTAGGGTTTTTCATACTTATATCATCTATCTTACTTAAGGGTTTACATGACATCCATAACAGTTTTTCAAAACAAGACAAGGACACTTAAATTCTTATGAATTCACCAGCTTTAAGCTGATACTCGCTTTCAAAATAACATGTATTCTCAGGTCACCAGTAGACAGGTTTGATGGCCAGGTTTTGAGAAGATGGAGCACAGACAAGTATCGTCTTTTATTTTGATTGTATATTTTTGGTGTCTTATTACAATGAAAGAACACACATGTATTGAAACTTTAATTATAATGCAATGGATGATGTTGTTGCTTATTTACTACTTTACACTGTTTTGATACTGTACATGACGTCCTCCACCCCGGAACGTTTCCGCCGTTCTTGGTTTTGGGGTGTGACAGATTGGTATCAGAGCATTGTTTATAGTGAATATAGTATATCAACCCATAAAAGATATACTAACTATAAATACATAGGGATTAAAACACTTTGTCTAAGTGTTATACTTTTAAATAATAAAATATTTATGTAAGTATACGTGCATGCATTCATACTAAAATCAGTGTCACAATGACAAGAACAAAAGTATTACGATTGTTGAATATCACAAGTAAGCCTGGGGATATATGGTCAGTCTTGGAAATGGCATAGCCTGATCAACTATCCTGGGGCAAGGAGTGATTAGCGTATGCCCAAGAATGGTTGTGATATGGCAATAAGTCTAAAAACTTACCAACACAACCCTAAAGAAATACCATAGGGGTATTTGGTCTTACAGTAATTATCTTAGTCAGTTCGTCTATTTAGCTATTTATTATATCCCTTTTCTCACGTAGATTTTAATGGCTGGATTTCACCACGGCGATCCGTACTTCCCAAACCAAGGCAACGCTGGTTGGCTAGAGGCAGAACCAGAGGATGATCACCCAATCCCTTTGGATGATCACCATGCTGGGGGTTTTTCCGATAGTTCTGACTCGGAGCCTGAAGTCAACAACCTACCCCCAGCTGCTCAAAACCCAAACCTGAACCCCCGTCCCGCGTTTCAAGGACCCACACATCTGTGGGCCACTAACTTGACTAGATGGAGTCAGGAACAAGGCCAGCCCATTCCCTACAATGGAGACCGAAGTTTCTACAACCTCACTGAAGGAGGTTCTACTGACAGGGTCCTACCCATCATGGTTCGTAGAATTTCCAGAAACAGGATACTGGGTCAAGCAACTATTGACCGGGTCATGGAGATTGAAGCCAACTCTGGCATTAACACTGTCCACATTCGCCAACTAGAGTCTGCTCATGAAAGGACTCTAGTCTGCATTGCAAATCTGCAGAGGGAACTTGCTGAAACTCAAGCTGAAGTTAGGGAACTTCGAGCTCAGCAAATGAGAGTTGACAGGCGTATGAGGGACATGGAATGTCTACTATCGAGATCAACAACTCATGTTAGCAGTTCTCGTCACCGATAGAATCTCGTCGACTCATCTTTTGGATATAACTTAGTTTATGTAGAACTTTGGTCTATTTTCCTATCTTTATAAATCTTAGACGTGTTAGGTCTTGATCTAGTCATAGTTTTGTCAAAATTTTCCTATCTTGGTTGATGTAAGGCCTACTCCTAGGCCATTTTTCCCGAACTTGTTACATCTGTAATTCCAGTATTATTGAAATATATCTAATCATATGGAAATTATTATCCAAATGCTGTCATCTTCATTTAGTCATACCATTCATTTTGTTGTTGGACTACGGGGAGTTAGTCCATGAGACACGTTCATTATTCATTTATTCTTATCCAATTATCATCTTTTAAACGTATAGTTAAAGATGCTGCCTCACAGAAATCCCAGGCGTAACCCAAACAACGAAGCGCCGATACCACCACCTCAACCTCCTCAACCACCTCCTCCCTTCGATTCCACTATGTTCCAGGCAGCTTTCACAGCAGCAGTTGCATCTGCTGTGTTAGCAATCAACGCTCCTGTACCTAGTGGATCGGGAACAGGTGCACCTCCCTTGAACCACAGCGAAAGCCATGGACACCCTTGGGAATGCACCTATAAAGACTTCACAAACGCCAAGCCCCGCAGCTTCAATGGTACGGGTGGGGTTATGGTGTTAAGGCAATGGATTGAAAAGATGGAATCCGTCTTTGAAATCTGTGCTTGCCATGAGGGCAACAAGGTCAAGTTTGCAGCTTGTACCTTCTCTGACAGAGCACTAACATGGTGGAACGACCATGTTAAGTATCTGACTTTGGTGGTGGCGTATTCCATCAGCTGGGAAAAATTGAAGGACATGCTGATGAAAGAGTACTGTCCTCGAGGCGAAGTACAAAAACTCGAGCAGGAATTCTGGGGTCTACAAATGGTTGGATCCGACAGCACAACCTACACAAATAGGTTCTGTGATCTGGCAAACCTATGCCCTGATATGGTTGCTCTCAAGAGCAAGAAGATAGAGAGATATATTTGGGGACTATCGCCCCAGATACAGTCAAGTGTGTTAGCCTCCAGGCCTATCACTTTTGATAGTGCCAAGGAACTGGCACAATCTCTCATAGATCATAGGAAACCTCAGAACCCAACCATCCCTACACTCGTGCCACAAAAGTCCAACCCCGATAGCAACTAGAAGGGGTGGAACAAGAGGAAAAGAGGGGCTTCGCAAGAATCCTCCAAGAAACAACAACTTGTGGCAATCAATGCTGCCACAGTGACTCCCGTTGTCCCTGCGAACCCCTTACCAGCAAAAACTTATGTTGGATCTCTCCCGAAGTAAAACAAATGCAGCTTCCACCACCGCAGACCTTGCAAGGAGATGTAGTGTACTAACTGCAACAGGAAGGGGCACACAACCCGTTTCTGTCAGACTCCAACAGCTCAGGCCGCCCAGGTTCCTAACGCCGGTATGGGCCAAACTTGCTACAGTTGTGGCAACGTGGGCCATTACATGAGGAACTGCCCTAAAGTAGGGATGTCTGGGGTCGTAGGAAGAGTTATGGCCCTAGGCCACGAGGAAGCGGTAGCTGATCCTACGATAGTTACTGGTACGTTTCTCCTCGATAACTCATATGCTTGCATACTTTTCCACAGTGGAGCAGAGAAAAGTTTCGTAAGTCACAAATTTGCACATTTGCTTAAACAAAAACCCTGTGCATTAGATAATTCATTCACGGTAGAAATGGCTAACGGGAAAACGGAGAGTACTAACTGCATATACGTAGGTTGTACTTTAACTTTAGATGGCCATACTTTCAAGATAGATCTCATGCCAATCCTAATTAAATGTTTCGACGTTATCATCGGCATGGATTGGTTGAGTCTTCTTCATGCTGACATGATGTGCTTTGAAAAAGCAGTTCGTCTTAACCTTCCTAACAACGAAACCTTAGTTATCTATGGCGACAAACCTAGTACGAGCGTTCGCATCATTTCGTGCATTCAAGCCCAGAAGTGCTTGCGAAAGGAATATCATGCATTCCTCGCACACGTCGTCAATACAAGCCAAGAAATGAAAGACATCTAGAACATGCCAGAAGTACGCGACTTTCCCGACATCTTCCCAGAAGAACTTCCTGGTTTACCACCACAACGCCATGTCGAGTTCAGAATCGACTTAGTGCCAGGAGCTACCCCACTAGCCAAATCTCCTTATCGTATGGCACCGGCCGAGATGCAGGAACTTTCCAGTCAACTTCACGAACTTGTCAAGAAGGGATTCATTAGACCAATCTTCTCACCATGGGGAGCACCGGTCTTGTTCATCAAGAAGAAGGATGGATCGTTTCGCATGTGCATCGACTATAGAGAACTCAACAAACTTACCATTAAAAATTGTTATCCTTTTCCCCGCATTGACGAATTATTATGATCAACTTCAAGGAGCCAAGTACTTCTCGAAGATAGATCTACGATCCGGATATCACCAACTACGAGTGTTAGAGGAGGATGTTCCCAAGACATCCTTCCAAACTCGTTATGGGCACTATGAGTTTGTGGTGATGCCATTCGGATTAACCAACACGCCCGTAGTATTCTTGGGTTTGATGAATAGGGTGTGTCGTCCTTACTTGGATCAGTTCGTCATTGTCTTCATAGATGACATACTTATCTACTCTCGAAGTAAGGAGGAACATATTCAACATCTTCGTAGAGTCTTAGAAACATTGCGAGCGGAGAAGCTCTATGCGAAGTTCTCCAAGTGCGAATTTTGGATTCGACGAGTCGAATTTTTGGGCCATGTTGTTAGCGAAAAGGGAATACACGTGGACCCCTCCAAAATCAAGGCCATTGAGAACTGGTCAGCACCAAAGACACCTACATAAATTCGTCAATTTCTAGGTCTCACTGGCTACTATCGCAGGTTCATTCAGAACTTCTCCAGCATAGCGAAACCTCTTACAACCCTGACCCATAAAGGTGTGGCCTTTGACTGGGAAGACAAACAGGAAAGAGCATTCCAAACGCTCAAACAAGCCTTGTGCACCGCACCGATACTATCCCTCCCCAAAGGGATAGTAGACTTCATTGTCTATTACGATGCATCCAATCAAGGACTCGGATGTGTTCTGATGCAGCGAGGTAAAGTCATAGCCTATGCCTCGAGACAGCTGAAGACACATGAGGTTAACTACACCACCTGTGATCTTGAACTAAGAGCAGTTGTATTTGCTCTGAAGATCTGGAGACACTACCTGTATGGTACAAAAAGCACGTTCTTTACAGACCACAAGAGTCTACAACACATCTTCGACCATAAAGAGCTCAACATGAGACAACGACGGTGGGTAGAGCTACTCAGTGATTATGAGTGCGAAATTCGTTATCATCCGGGTAAAGCCAATGTAGTAGCCGACGCCCTGAGTCGGAAAGAATATACTGGTCGTAGAGTCAAATCTTTGACTCTAACTATCCATTCGCACTTGTCCACACAAATTAAGGAGGCTCAGCTCGACACTTTGAAACCTGAAAACGTGGCTGGTGAATCCCTTAGAGGGATGGATAAGAACTTGGAAGTCAAGGGTGGCAGAGCCTTATACCTCATGGATCTGATCTGGACACCGAAACACGGTGGCTTTAGAGACTTGGTCATGATGGAAGCTCACAACACTCGTTATTCCGTCCATTCGGGTTCAGATAAGATGTATCTGGATCTTAAAAAGTTATACTGGTGGCCTAACATGAAAGCGGATATTGCTACCTTCGTAAGTAAGTGCCTTACTTGCGTGAAGGTGAAGGTCGAATACCAGAAACCCTCCGGTCTTCTACAACAACCGGAGATACCAGAATGGAAGTGGGAGCAGATCACTATGGACTTCATAACCAAGTTGCCCAAGACGATAGGTGGACTTGATTATATATGGGTCATCGTCGATAGACTGACCAAGTCTGCACACTTCTTGCCAATCAAAGAAACAGAAAAAAATGGAGAAACTCACACGAACATACATTAGGGAGATTGTAAGACTGAACGGTGTTCCTATATCCATTATCTCAGATAGAGATAGTAGATTCACTTCGAGGTTCTGACAGTCGTTACAAAGTTCCCTAGGAACTAGGCTGGACATGAGTACGGCATACCATCCACAGACCGATGGGAAAAGTGAGAGAACTATCCATACCTTAGAAGATATGTTGCGTGCCTGTTTGATTGACTTTGGAAAAGCTTGGGATACCCATTTACCCCTCGTCGAATTTTCCTACAACAACAGTTATCACACGAGCATTAAGGCAGCTCCATTCGAGGCCCTCTATGGCCGAAAGTGCAGATCCCCTCTATGCTGGGCAGAGGTGGGTGATACCCAGTTAGCTAAGGGACGAGTCCCCGAAAGCACTCTCACGGGTCCGAAGATCATTCGGGAAACGACAGAGAAGATCGTTCAAATTTGTGAATGATTGAAAGCCTCTAGAGACCGACATAAAAGCTACGCTAACAAGCGAAGGAAACTGTTGGAATTCCAGGTGGGCGACCGAGTCCTACTGAAGGTCTCACCCTGGAAGGGCTTAATACGCTTTGGAAAGCGTGGGAAGCTCAATCCAAGATACATAGGGCCTTTCGAGATTCTCGCGAGAATCGGCCCTGTAGCTTACAAACTCAACCTACCGCACGAACTCAGTAACGTACATCCTAGCTTCCACGTCTCGAACTTGGAAAAGTGTCTGTCCTACGAGACTCTTTTTATTCCACTCGACGAGATCGAGATCAACGAGAGCCTCAACTTCATGGAGGAACCAGTAGAGATCATGGACCGAGAGGTCAAGGAAATAAAGCAGAGCTGTATCCCGATAGTGAAAGTTCGCTGGAACGCAAAGCGTGGACCTGAATTCACTTGGGAACGAGAGGATCAGATGAAACTGAAATACCCTCATCTCTTCGCTTAGTTAATTGTAACTTCTTATTTTCTTAAATTCTAATTTCGGGACGAAATTCCTTCTAACGGGGGGATGATGTGACAACCTTGAATTTCCATTCTGTACAAACAATATCACTTCAATAGAAGTTATATCAGTCATAGTAAACTTTCAGACTTTTCCGTGTAAGTTTGAGTAATTCAGGGTTTACACTTCAGAAAATATCAGGAGAGTGGATGCACTAGGGTTTTGAGGAACACTGTTATTCCAACACTCTATTATATTAGAGATCATTTCGGGAATAAAATATTTTCTGCCAAAAATTTCAGGACTATAAATAGAATTCTGAAACAATTTCATTCATTATTTACATTTTCAACTAGAGAAAAGCCATTTTCTCTCTCATGGATCTTCGGGTTTTCATCCCAAATCGTGAGTACCTCTCTCTAGTAGTGTTATATAGCTTATAATGTGTTCATAACATAGATTACATAGCTAAACAACTAGATTTAGGAGTTTACTCCCTAAGGTGTTCTTGGGCGGTAAACTCCCGAAAACGATGCCTAGCCTTTCCCCATCATATGTTACTACCTTAGGCTTGTATATAGGTGTAATTGAGACAGGAAAACAACAAAGAAACACCAAAGATTGGGTGTTCACGGCCCAAGAAGATCTTGGACCGTGAACTCCAAAAACATGGACCAAAGGAGTGTATCTATGCCCTAAACCCTTCCAAGGATTAAACCACCAAGTTGGAATACTTCTAGGGATCATTTAGAACCTCAAAACATCAAAGGACATTAACACTAGGAGTTCACGACCGTAAACTCAAGAGTTTACGACCTTAAACTCCTTGTGTGGGGTTATATGGAGAGTAAACTCAAGTATGGGGTCCTTTGGAACCCTAAACCCAAGTGCCTTGTCCCACAACAACTTAGATAAAATCCTTAGGGCTTATAACACTTATATAAAGTGTTTATTATGTTCTAGGATGTCTTAACATTATCAATTAGTAATTTAAGACTAATTGAGTACATATATGTGTGATTATATGTTCACTAGGATCATAGTGTGTGTACAAGTCCTCACTTGACACCTAACAATCCTATGCCGTTCAGTTCATCCAAACCACCATCTACAGGTGAGTTCATACCCCTAAATGAATATTTTAAATGTTTTTAAATACTTTAATGGGGGGGGGGGGAGGCGGGAATACAAGTAGAAAACAACATGTTATTAAATCACTCATATGTATTTTATAACTGTGTTTTCATCCAGCAGATTTCACATACTACAAAATGTGATGCATGAACTGGTTTTCTATCTTAAAATACCTTGATAACAAAAGTATTAGTTTTGAAATGTTTATTAACATGACATCAAGTCACTCTTAATTATTATTCAAGACTCTTAGATATCTTGCAAAACCATTACCTTTACCTTCTTGAACAACCAATTACCTTCCAGTTAAGTATCATAGGGATAGTTAGAAGAAACAAAACATTATTCCTATTACAAGGAATCACACAAGAGCCAGTTCATTCATGAGTCTATGCCAGTACATTACCTGATACATGAGTACATATACATATACTTACCTGATACATGAGTACGTTTACATATGCTTACATGATGCATGAACACACTTACATGAACACTTGTATCTTGGCTTGCAAGGATAATTTATTAGTACTGTCTATGTAAATTGTCTTTTCTATCCCAGTTCAATGGGATATCTATGCGGGACTAACCATTTCGAATCCCATATGATTAGCACTAGTGGTTGATGACCATCTACGGAGGTCTAAGGTTAATACTTATACTAGGTAGATCAATTTTGGGACTAACCCTTCCTGCCCCCTACTGCTGCTACAGAGGATAAATGGACAATCTTCGGATGTTCATTAGGTTATATATTTCGCTTATTGCGATGTTGTGTTAATCATAGTACCCAGTGATAACACTTACATTAGTACATTTTCCTATTTACTTTATTTTGTGATACATTCACATAAACGAGGAGTTAGACTAAGTACTTTTAGTACTAGTCAATAGAAAGGAAACGCTATCATTTTTACTTACAAAAACATTCGGGTCTTGGTAGAAGACTACATTATCATAACAAAACATTAGGTTCTTGGTAGAAGACGACATTGTCATAACAAAACATTCGGGTCTTGGTAGAAGACTACATTGTCATAACAAAACATTCGGGTCTTGGTAGAAGACTACATTTCACACTAGTAGGAAATAAGGGATTTCTTAGGGTTTTTCATACTTATATCAACTGTCCTACTTAAAGGTTTACATGACATTCATAACATGTTTTCAAAACAAGACAAGGACACTTAAATTCTTATGAATTCACCAGCTTTAAGCTGATACTCGCTTTCAAAATAACTTGTATTCTTAGGTCACCAGTAGATAGGTTTGATGGCCATGTTTTGAGAAGACGGAGCACATTCAAGTCTCGTCTTTTATTTTGATTGCATATTTTTGGTGTCCTATTACAATGAAAGAACACACATGGATTAAAACTTTACTTATAATGCAATGGATGTTGTTGTTGCTTATTTACTACTTTACACTTTTGTGATACTGTACATGACGTCCTCCACCCCGGAACGTTTCCGCCGTTCTTGGTTTTGGGGTGTGACACTCTTTCTATGTGTTGTTTCTCGATTTCCGATTTATGATGACTGACAACAGACTACAATTGAACACATCAAATTAGTCCCGACTTGGCCAAGCGCTTAGGTGTCATAACTAAATCATCGAGGGGCCCAAAGATATCGCTTTCATCCCACTTTGGGTAAAAGGAACGGATAAAATTCGACTCAATGCTTGCTTGCACTCACTCACCAAATCATATACAACAACATGTTTTATGACACCATGTTACTGGTGTGTTTACATGTTATCAATGTGTAACTGACTCGCAAGATACAACTCACACATCTCAGTTTCAAGAATATAAGATATTATCGTCTCACTAATCACTCGTGATAAAATCCATGAAGTGATCCAAGTGAGCGTGGGTTTAATCTAATGCTCAAATCATATTCATAAGCACTCATGAACGTTGCAACAAACATTTGATTATGTCTAATACACTTTAGACAATCCACACACCAATTCACGACAGTCTTCATTCATACCTACTTCCAACATATGAACGATTGTGGTCCGTTCGAATAATTTGATTGTTCTGAACCAATTTAATAATTCAGGAAGTCAAAACATGCAAAGTGAAACACAAGAATAATACTAATCCCATATGACCCCAAACTCTGGGTATAAATAAAACATTTTATTTAATCACCATATTGATTACTCTTATTTGTTATTTCAGGTAATCAACTTCTTACTTGAATTATTACTACACTTGTCCTATGCTCTCAGCATGCACACAATGTTTACCTATGATCCTTACTTTGTGAAATAGATCAAATGAACACATTTCCAATCATACTCATTTCACAACTCCCAATCCTTATCACAAGTGTAAGAATATCAAACTCTTGCCACTTATAGAATATGCTAGATTCTTACATTTTATGCAATGATTCTTTCGTAAATCCATAGCTCAAAATCATTAAGACTTGGCCAATCTCTATCAGAAACAATTCTATAGATATGATGTCTCTCACTCAAAGTACATTCCTTTAAACATCCTTCATGCATAAAAGTTTCTAATCTAGAGATAGATTCTCAATATCCAACTCCCAATATGGAAACATTTCCATATTTTGCCATACGACAACTTATTCTTAATAGAATCTTATCTATTCATAATAATGTCGATATGGTCCATCCAATACCATACTTCCAACTACTCACAAGCGACCAATCCTCAGCGAGCTTTGGATCGTCCTTTGATAGTTGTTTAATTATTTTAGTCAAAACCAATTCTTGTCCTTTTTCCCTCAAAATGCGCTAGACATTTGGAAAATTTTAGAATGGTCAAATATTATAGCATTTGCAATCGATCCTATACCCGAAGTGTATGGGACACGATGCATAATGTCTTACATAAAGATCTGATACTTTATCAATCTTCTGCCATAATATTTTATGTGCCACGTTCTCACAATTCGAACTATGCCATAATCATAATCGAAATTTGAGAACACCCTATGTATCCTTGACTAAATTTATTAAAATTCCACAACCTAAGCCTTTAGATTTGAAATGAAGCATAATATTCTCTCCCTTAATTATAGCAAAACAACTATTTAACCCTTACGACTTTGCAAAGTATAACTCTTGTTTTCTATAATTAATATTGCTAACTTGCAATACTTGCCTTAATAATCATACAAGCACAAAATTTATGCTCCCACTATCATGATGATTGTTATCATATAAGCATAACACTTATGCTCCCACTAGCTTTGACATGATAATCCTTTATCTAAGCTTCTTAAACTTATACACCTTTGCCTTAAATAGCTCATATGTGTGTCTAAACAATTCAGACTAATTGCCAAATCTCATAATTCGAAATATGGAAAGGGATACCGTAACCATAATTGAACTTAAGAAAACAATTTCACAATCACTATTTTTCTTAAAATCTCTCTTAGTGAAAGTATTTCCTCACAATCATTTTCATGAATGAGGGAATCTTATGACACTTAGATTTTAATGGTGTATGTGTTCCTATCCATGCAAATTTTTCCAAAACCAAAGGTTTGCGACAAATCCAAACTCTTATGGACCGAACTTTCTTAATCTTGATTTCTTGCCTTATGGTAACATGAGTGCCCACCATGTCTTCCAAGTAGTTAAGCAGCTCATCCTTTTTTATCAATGTACTTTTCATTGATCAAGGTCCTTGCCTTTTATGCATTCAAATTAGAACTCATAGAACTCACATGCATAATTAACTCAATTGGAACGACACCGAAACAAGATAGTGTCAACACGAGAGGTTGTAAACCTCAAGTCGTGTGCTAGTGATGATTGATAAGGTTTATTCTTGATTAGTTCTTGAAACCTTTCAAGACCATTAAGACTCCCACTGACTCCTTGACATATAAGATTCTCTTGTCAATAAACATTTCTCGACAAACAAATATTCAAGAGTTAGTGTAGCTTTTATCAAGACAAAACACTTCACAAAATTGGTTATAGTTGGTCTTTGTCTTATCCAAGACATCACAACTTTCCAATTTCAAATGTACAAGAATAAGAAAACTTTTTCAAATTCCACATTTTGATGAATGTTATAAACCTTCTTAAGACGTGTCACTCAACACACAATCTTAGCTCTAAGACTTGGTTTTGGAACGAAGTATGATTGACTTCTTGATTTAACCATTTCTTCAATTGTTTATTCCTCTTCTCATACATACAATTGCACTAAGACTCACTTAGCGGATCAATTGAGATATGGTTCTTAATCATCAAGACCTATCATAAAACATAATAAAAGGTACTCTCCCTTCTTCTTAGAATAGAGAAACTTTTATCTTTCTGCCTACTTGATTCTTCTTTATTCGTTCTGCTATTTATTGAAACTCTTTCAATAAACTGAGAATTATGCTTAATCTCATAAGTGTAGTGTAATCATATTTACTTAACCTTAGTAAATCATGATGAATATCTTTTTTACTCTTGTGGTGGACTTGATCAACACACAACCTTGTGTACTCGATCTCCTAGTGCTTCACTTGACACTTTGTCAACGAATTAGTCTAATTTCCAAATATGAAATTTCTCATTCATCATGCAACCAAGTTGTATGATTCTAAGTTTCTGTCCAATTGAAACTTGGGCGACGAGAAACTTTCCCTATTTGGTAAATTCTTGACATTTCCACAAATAACATAATTAAGAAACAAATCTATTATTGCTAATATCGGAAACATTTTCATACACGCCATTGCAAGGATAAATATAAAATCAAAATCTATTTTATTGCAGAAAAATTTGTCCTTACAATGCAATTCATTGAAAAACTATGTTAATACATATCTCTTAGCAATCTATTCTAACTCTAAGTAGTAGCTCAAGAATCCAATCTTCAAGCAATGCGATCGAAATCCATTTCTTCACGATTAGACTTTGTTCACTTCTTCCCTTAAGTTTCATTTCCTTTCTTCAATCCTACAAAACATCAATTGTAATCTTATCACATCATGAATTAAGAATCTAGAATAGGACCTTAAAAGAGTTAGTTAATGGATTTTACCTAAAGCAGAGCCATACGTTTTGACTCTCCCATCTCTTAGATCTCTTAGGTAAATAGGGCAGCTTCGTCTCCAATGCCCTTTTTCTTGGCAATAAAAGCAAATTGACTCTTTTGGAACAGCACATGGAACTACTTCTGACTTTGCCTTTCTTTTATGATCAAAATTTTCGATCATGGCATGCATTTCGTTGCCATTGCCTATATCCATAGAGGTTTGGAAGGCAGATCCACCAATCAACTTTGCTTTTCCAGTGCACCAAATCATTGTTGATTCAACAACAATAAGCATATAGGTGAGATCAATGAGAGTTACGTAGTGGTTCATCATATAGTACTCTCTTATGAACTCACTGTATGAGTCAGGAAGTGACTGAAGAACCCAGTCAACAGCCAGTTCCTCGCAGACAACAGATCCCAACATTCTTAATATATCAATGTGTGACTTCATCTCTAGGATGTGTGCACACACTGACTTTCCTTCTTCATGTTTACTTGCCAAAAGGGCTTGAGTGAGTTTGAACTTTTCAATCTTTTGAACTTCTGGGTTAGGGAGAATAATAGGAGGAGGTGGAGGAAGTGAAGCATGATCTCGTGTTCCTCGATCGAATCGTGGAATATCATCTTCATGTGAAAAGCTTGTTCCACGGGATTTGGGAAGACCATAGTTGTCATACTTTGACATCTACAAAACGGGAGAAAAAATTAAATTCAAGTTAGTTGATTGATTGAGTCCTTAATAAATCACCCAAATGAGATATTAAGGCTAGGACCCAACACAACACTCTACAAACTAGTAAAGGGATGTCATAATCTAGTTGCAGAATATTTGAAGGTAATGAATGACAATTCACTAATTTCCACCATGAAAAACGAAAAAGACACTTATGTTTTAAATCTATTGAAAATTCCTAGATCTTTTGAGATTCATTGAACTTTTCAATGGCATGTTTAAATCTCGATATGCCCCTCTAGTTTGTGACTGGGATACCGAGGATCACAAAGCGGGTGTGAATAACCATGCAAACTTACATGGTGCCCCCACATGTTACAATCATCTATTCGATGTGCCGGATAAACCACACACGCTCCAGCGAACTATGACAAACATTGAGTCACCCTTTGCTATCTTTTCTTAGAACTATTTAGTGTGCCGGTTAACCACACATGCTCCACTAACGTCTTCGCAGGGCAAAAAGTCTAATTTCATGGAATTGCATCAATTCACTTTTGCCTAAAGTAACTAAGATTGGGAATTTGTAAAAGCATTTAGTTACTTTTGTACTTCATTATACTTCTAATGAAAGGTTTCTGTCCTATCCTATCCGTTCGGCTAACGACCCTGCACTAGTCAAGAGTGCGGTGGGTAAGAGTGGATACCCATTCAATCACCATTTTATAAGCAATTTCCTTAAATACCCCTTATAGACCAGCTTTGTGAATGAGGCCTAGTAACGGTAAGACTGAATTTTACTCATACATATATATTAGACTTTTAATGTTATATATAGTATAGGGTGTATTTTACACTTTTAAAATAATAGGTGGTCAAATTTAATAATTATACTTTTAATTTAATTAAATTGTAAACCAAAACTCTTATGGATTTATTAAATCTCTCTTAATTATACAATTTAATTAATTAATAAAACCATAAGGGTGTGATTTGAACTTTTCAAAACAATACTAGGGTTTTAGAATTTAACATTTCTAAATTAAACTTTTAATCAACTTTTAAACTCCAAAACTTGAGGGCAACTTTTGAAACATTTCAAAACATTAGGGTTTCAACTATTTAAGTTTCAAAACAAAACCTTTAAGTTCAAATTTAAACCATAAAACTTGCATGGGCACAAATGAAACTTTTTCACAACACAAGGATCAAATAACAAATAATAGAAATTAAACAATTAATTTTGTCATTATCTATATTTGACCTAATTTCAATTTCTTGCAAGATAAGTTACCCAATTAATACAAATAATCAATCTTTAATCATATAAGGAAGTTATTATCCAATCAATTGGTAATTATCTCTTGTTTAATCAAGGATATACTCAAATATAAGATAAAATTCGAATATTAAAGACCCAAAATAGTTAGGGCAAGTATCCTCAAGCAAAACAGCAAGAAATCCCGAAATCTGCTCTTACTGACGCCCGAACTCGCCGAGTAGGAGCAAATCGCCGAGTCCACATTGGAACTTGCCGAGTTCATCAGTCAGGGAGCCAAAAAATCGATTTTGAAGCTTGAACAAATAACCAAAGCATCAATACAATAGAAACCAATCAGGACTCTGATACCACTGATGGGTTTTAGCCATAAGAACATCCTATGTGCTCATGCAAACCCTAATGCTTGGATCTAGGTTTCTCTATTGTACATGCAATTCATCCAAGACTTTAAACCCTAGATCTAGCATACTATTAATCATATTAACATAGGAACGAGGTTTAGATATTACCTTGATTGTTATGTAGTATAAAAATCTAAAATCCTCCTTGTAAGGACTTTAGAAAGCTTAGAGTCACAATTGTCACTCCTCTAATGGCTCACAAACACCAAGAGGAAGAGGAAGAAGAATAAGGAGAGAGGAGGCTGCCCAAAACGTCCAGAAACCCAAGTGAAACTCTTCGCCACGTTTTTGGGGCTTAAGAATACTATATATACATGTAGGCTATTAGGGTTTTCAACTAGGAAACCCTAATTTGACTGCTTAAGCCCTAAGCAGCCCATGGACCCTTTTAGAATATCCATTGGATGATTTCTAATGGGTTTTCCCATAGAATTCGTCCAACCTATTATTCCAAGGTGATCCATAGCCCAAATGCAATTATCTTATAATTACAGTTCCAGTCCCTTAAGTTTAATTAATCTCTTTTAGTCACAAAACTAATTATCAATTAATTCTTGACTAATATTAATTAAACAATATGATTTCTCCTTTAATATATATTATCATAATATATTAATAAATCATAATTAATCTTCTCTCTCCATAATTCATCCTATCAAGTTGCTTTGGTGAAGGCAACCCAACACGACCATGCACCATTGGGTCAAGTAGATACCAAAATAGTTATGGAGTTAGACACTAATCAAACAAATGATACTAGGTTTCGTCAGGGATAATTGTTTTAAGAGTAACAAAGTGCTGTCCGAATGCCGACTCACCACCTTACCCAGTGAGTGCATAGTTACTTTCATCTTACACATAAATATGAAGTATTTTATATAAATTATGTGCTATGTGTGCATACTATCTGAATACTTGCTTTGTATGTTGGATGAATGATTTTATACATGTTTTAAAATGATTTAAACTGTATATGTATTTTATATCCACAAATATGTTGGGTATGACATGGGTAGATGAATAATGAGAGACAAAAGATGATGTCGGTAAACATTGGCAGCTATAGACTTAGTGCCTAATAAATAACATCGGCAACTATTGACTTAGTGCTTATTGGAAAAACACTGGTCGCTATGCACTTAGTACCTATTAGGTAAACACGGATAGCTATGGAATTAGGACCTTTTAGGAGTTGGTAGCGATGTACTTAGTACCTGGTAGCTATGGACTTAGTGCATGTTAGATAAACAATGGTAGCTATGGACTTAATACCTACACTGGTAGGTATGGATTTAGTACCTGCTAAATGAACTTTAGCAACTATGGATTTAGTGCATTGGCAGCTATGGAATTAGTGCCTGTCTTATAAAACTTGGAAGCAAGGTACTTCGAAATGAACGAATGCAGGATAGATGACTCTTATGGATTTAGTGCATTGGGTTGATTGCATGATGTTTAAACATAATAATTATATTATTGTGGGTTAAAAACCCTATGTACTTACCAGGTTTCCGAACCTGACCCACTTAGTTTATTTATATCATAGGTGTTGATATGAAGTCACATTACACTAAGAGATTAATGAGATATAAATCACTAGTGATAATGAATGTAACTTATGTTTATGCTTTTGTTTCTGTATTGGCGATGACATCTGAAATGTTTTAAAATGAATAAAAATACTTTTCTTCAAAAATACTTTGATAACGTATTTATCAAGTTTTACTGGGAACAAATTCCACAACATTTTTATTAAAAGAGGTACTCTGATTTTTTATAAAGCATAAACAAAATCGGTCTTTTCTGGCCGTGAAAATGAGAATGTCACAGTTGGTATCAGAGTATTAGTTTAAGCGTACTAGGAATATCGATTTATTTCTAGACTTAAACTTAGAATGCTAAGCAATCATTGTGAGGAGTGTGTCTTAGGTAATACACTTGAATAGACACAAGTACTAGCTTATTTAGGGAAAATGCCTAACATGCTTTTATGTGCTAAATGATTTGTGATGATTTATGATGCTAAATGTATGATTGGATCTATGGTCTGTTACCGACCGGATCTGGAAACTTTACTTGTTCAAACTTCTAAATGTTTAATTATGGTATTAGAACTGGCATGTAACTTTTCAGAGTAATAAGAAGATTTACACGTCGATCGTAAATAAAATCTTTCCTATCTTAATTCTCTTCATTTCGCACAGAACGTCTGATTTGGTGTATAGAACGAAATGGCAAGAACCCGAACTGGAAACGTGAATGGAAATAGGAATCAACAACCCCTAGTGATTGAACAAATACATGTTGTAGTAGAAGCTACATCTGAACAATCACCATGGTTGGAGTACAAGCCATGATTCGGGCTATGTTAGCTGAACAAAGGGAAGAAATGAGGAGGATGTTGCATGAAAATGTGGACGAACCTACCATGCCCATTGAGCAAACAGAGCTGATTCCTAAGCAATCGGAGGAAGGGAACATAGCCGCCCTGTGAGTCAAGTTGGGACTCAATGAGAACGAAGGAATGGCCCGAAGTAAGGAAAAGACAAGGATGGACGAATATATAAGAAATTCTTGGATTCCAAGCCACAAAGCCTTTCCAGAAGCCCGAAGCCGGTTGAGACTATGGACTGGATCTTCGAAATGGAGATGGTGTTTGAAAGTTGTGACTGTAGCGACAGGAAAAAGACCGTATTTGCAGTCAGACAACTAAAGACTAGAGTGCTAAGTTGGTGGAAGATGGTGGTAGATAAAATGACACGAGGAAAAACCAGGCGAATGTCTTGAGAAGCATTCGTGGAGCAGTTGAAAATGCAATATTGCTCAGAGATAGATCCGATAGACCTAAACAACAAATTTTAGAACCTGAAGAAAGGAAAGATGAGTATGGATGAGTATGCCACTGCATTCACTGAGAGAATGAAGCTATTCCCCTACTTGGTGCCTGCTAAACTCTCCAAGATCGATAGGTTTGCTAATGGACTGCCCACAGACTTTGGCCCAACGGTCAAAATGGCAACTACTTTGAAAATAGCCGTTAGAGCAGCTAAGAACGTAGAGACCCTGATAAGAGAAAAGGGTGTAAAAAAGATAAGTGTAATTTTGAAGGATCTTCAAGGTCCAATAAGGAGAGCAAATTCTCGAAGCTTGGATGAGGAGAAAGAGGTGAAGCAAGATGGTGTGATAAGTGCAAGAAGAATCATTATGGGAGATGGAACGAAGAAGTGACTTGTTACAAGTGTGGGAGGACCGGTCACTATTCCAAGGATTGTACACATAATGATAAGGTATGCTTCGGATGTGGAGTCAAGGGGCACATGTCTAGAGAGTGCCCGAGGAAAGATAAAGTAGCAAGGCCAGATGCACCACCAAGGCCAAGGGCATTCCACATCATCCTTGACAAAGCAGAAAACAACGCAAGGAATCAAGGATGAGGACTTCATATCCAAAAATTGAGTTATGAAGTAGCCGTGTGGATAGTATCGTATAATGTAGCCTATTAGAGGCATAATCTAAGGTGAACTTGAACACCTATGTAATCGTTTCAAGGAATAATATAAAACCTTCATTTCGTTATCTGGTGTGTTAACTTGTTATGTGATTTTCTTGTATGGTGACTTGGAAAACTGCAAGACAATACTTGGGACAAGTATAAGTAGGAGTGAATGGTAGTAGAGGCCTATACTACCGGAAGCATAGGACTCCCACTTGGATCAGGGAAAGTCACAAGGTTACCAAGAAGATAGTAATTGATACCATTTTATTCAAGTATGTCGTTACCATTGTTTTGGTAATGACTAAGAATATTGTTGTTAGTCTGACCCTAGTGGTCATACCAAATTGTGTTCGACTACGACGAGTATGTTACGTGGTTCTGAGAACCAAATTCGATGTAGCACCTGACTTAAGCCGGAAGAATTAATCAAAGTGATCCGTTGAGGTATCACGATGGTTTCTTGTAGCTAGAAATGCTACCTTTTAAGATTTGAATAGAACATGGAGGAAGGTATAGTTTGTTCTGGAATCCGACTCTAAAAGACCTGAGTCCAAGCAATGCATCATACGATGAGAGGTCATTAGAACATGACTATCAGTATATTATGATAAACGAAGGAAGAAACTTATCTCAAGTTTATTAAAGAAGGAGTCTCCAATAAAAACCGAGATCATAACAAGAAGATCATGATTGAAACTCTGACATGAGATAGAGAGCGGGTCCAAGATCGAGCACCACCTGCATTCAGGAAGTCTTAGAGTTAGATACTCGTTCGAAGAAACATCAAACTTATAGTTATTACTTAGGATGAAGAGATAATGTATGGAGTCATCATGTGAGCCCTATTTCGATGATGATTCCGGGACGTAATCATCCTAAGGGGAGATAGTTATAATGTCCGTAGATCCGGGATAGTCAATTTAGAGATAATAGGGGTCAAAAATTTCTTTTTTACAAATGATTATTTAGAATAAATAATCTTAACCAAGTTGTAGAATATTTCTCAAGGGTTCTGTACATATAAAGAACGCCGAAATCCAAGTTATATCGAAGAAGTTATGACCCGTCGAAGTTTTACGGCAAAACTAACACAACACTGGGAGACGTAAATACTGAATTTTTGATAAAGGACTTCTTAGCCTTAAATATCTAAACAAAATTTGTAGTATATGTTAAACCAAGAACATACAAAAAAATAACGCCCAAATCTAACTTCGTATGAAGAAGTTATGAATTTTCTAAGATTTCGCATAGTAGTGCACGGCCCGAAACTCGAATTTTAGATCGAGCGGTTTTTGGCTTATGCGACCTAAATGATAATTGAAGATCTTATTAATAGGAACTTAACGATAAAAAGACAGACGAAAACGTAGTCCGTATGTAGAAGATATGAATTTTACGCGGACATTTAATAGTATAATCTCTTGCTACTGTTAAATTTAAGACCGGTCGAGAATTAGCTAACGGAGTCTAAATGAAAGTTGTAGATATTGTTTTTACCTACACTTGGATATAAAGAACATCGAAAAAGGAGTTCTTATGCAAAATTTATGAATTTTATAAAATCGACTGATTTACACCCTGTGTGCGATGCCACGTGTCAGCACTAGGATGTGTCTGGGTGTCTCCAGCCCCCTATAAATAAGAGATGAAGCCCTCTTCATTACTCACACCTCCCATCACTTCCCCTATCTCTAGAGCCTCTCTCTATCCCCAAAACCCTCCGAAAATCCTAGGGAACCTCCCTAGCACGAGGCGGAAGCCCCGGAGTGCCCGATGGCTCCAAGAAGAAGAGCCTTGCGGCTCGAGAACGCTGCTCAAGCGGAGCCCGGTTTTCGAGAAAACCCGCTGTAAGTGAGTTATGCCTATCCTATCTTTAGTATAGCTTATCTTTCAATATAGTAATGTTATTAGGAACTTATAAGGAGTATTTGGGCTATTATTATGGGTTATATGAGTATTGTTTAACGCTTATATAATAGTAATAATAGCTAGACTATTAAATAGTTTCGTCAACGGAAAACTAAACTCTAGTGGTAATGATACTAGGTTTCATCAAGGGATAATTGTTTTAAGAGTAACGAAGTGCGGTCCGAGTGCCACTGACCTCCTTACCCAGTAAATTACGTGCTATGTGTGGATACTATCTGAATATTTGCTGTCTATGTTGGATGAATGATTTTATACATGTTTTAGAATGATTTAAACTATATATGTATTTTATATCTACAAATATGTTGGGTATGACATGGGTAGATGAATAATGAGAGATAAAAGTTGATATAAGTAAACATTGGCAGCTATATACTTAGTGTCTAATAAATAACATCGACAACTATGGACATAGTGCCTATTGGACAAACACTGGTAGCTATGGACTTAGTACCTATTATGTAAACACGGGTGGCTATGGTCTTAGTACCTGTTATGTGTTGGTAGCTATGGACTTAGTACCTGCAAGCTATGGACTTAGTGCACGTTAGATAAACATTGGTAGATATGGACTTAGTACCTACACTGGTAGCTATGGATTTAGTACCTGATAAATGAACTTTAGCAGCTATGGATTTTGTGAATTGGCAGCTATGAAATTAGTGTCTGTCTTATAAACCATGGAAGAAAGGGACGTCGAAATGAACGAATGCAGGATAGATGAATCTTATGGTAGACCCTTAAGAGTAGGGAAGATAATGGGGATGGGTAATTAGGTTGACTGTTTGATTTTTAAACATAATAATTATATTATTGTGGGTTAAAAACCCTATGTACTCACCAGGTGTCCCAACCTGGCCAACTCAGTTTATTTATATCATAGGTGTTGATATGAAGTAACATTACACTGAGAGATTAAGGAGATATAAATCACTAGTGATAATGAATGTAAGTTTTGTTTATTCTTATGTTCCTGTATTGATGATGACATCCCAAATGTTTTAAAATGAATAAAAATACGTTTCTTCGGAAATGCTTTGATAATGTATTTATGATGTTTTGCTGGGAACAAATTCCACACCAGTTTTATTAAAAGAGGTACTCTGATTTTTTATAAAGCATATAGAAAATCGGTGTTTTCTGGCCGAGAAATTAGGGATGTGATAGATACAGCAGGCCCTATAGACGTAATGCCTCCAGATCTTGAGAGTGAACACCACCGCTCCCAACTCAAGATGATGCATAGGATATATCGACTCATGCGTCATCAAATTCATTGATGGATAGGCTGCCACTCATCCTCTCTGCTAAAGGACTGCTCCCAATCTTGTGATAGATGCATCATAGAAAACCACAAAATCCTCTACTCCCTCTGGAAGGGTCAAGACTGGATCCTCACAAAGTCGCTTTCTGAGGGTCTCAAATGATTTGTACTACTCAGGGCCCACTAGAAATCTACCAACTTCCTTGTTAGATGAGTGAGGGGTACTACAATTTTGGAGAAATCATGAATGAATCTTTGGTAGTACCCTGTTAAACCCAAAAAACTCCTAATATCCAAGGGGGATTTCGGAACCTCCCATTGCATCAATTTTAGTCGGGTCAACCAAAATCCCATGCTGGTTCACGAGATGTCCAAGGAACTGAAACTCTCGTAACCAAAACTCGCATTTCGGGAACTTAGCATAAAGTTGTTCTCATCTCAAAACTCCCAAAAGCTCACAATGATGCTCCTTCTGATGCTCTCTGGTCTTGAAATAAACCATGATATAATCGATGAACACAATAATTCAGTGATCGGGCATTGGCCTACATACTCGATTCATCAGGTCCATGAATATTGTCGGCGTGTTGGTGAGCCCAAACCATGTCACCACGAACTCGTAATGTCCATAACGAGTTGAAATGTGGTCATCTTCATGTCTTCCTCCTTCACCCTGACTTGATGATACACGGACCTCAAATCTATCTTGGACAACCAAGATGCTCCCTGTAACTAATTGAATAGGTCATCTATCCGTGGGACGGGATAATGGTTCTTCACCGTCAACTTCTTTAGCTCCCGATAGTCAATGCACATCTGGTGTGAACCATCCTTCTTCCTAACTAAGAGAGTCGGCGCTGCCCACAGTGAACTACTCGGACAAATGAAATGCTTGCCTAGCAACTCTTGTAGCTGAGATGATGGCTCCTGGATCTCTGGCGTTGCTAATCAGTATGACGCCTTGGCAATAGTGGTCGCAACTGGAACAAGGTCAATCTTGAACTCGACCTGTCTCTCAAGAGTTACTTCAGGTAACTCCTCCGGAAACACATCAACAAAATCTCTAATGATTGGAACCTCAGAAACCGAGACCTGTTCCCTAACTCGCGTATCCATCACATAAGCCAAATAACTCACACATCCGTGCTCAATATACTGTTAATCCCTGAAAGTTAAGCAAAACCCTGAACTTAAGTTGGTGCCCTCACTATAGATAACCATTTCTACCCCACTTGGGGTTCGAACTACTACACGCTGACCCTTGTAGTCCATCATGGCACCAAAATGACCCAGCCAGTCCATACCCACTATAACTCAAACATCTCCCATGGGAATCCGGATCAAGTCAATTGGGAAAGACACCCAAAATATCTCTAGAACACAACCTCGATAACCCGATGAAGCAAAAACTCCGTGTTCATTGGTAATGGAGACTCGTAACAGACACTCTAGCTCTCCTGTAGGCAAACCTAACCCTTTGCAAAACGATCGAGAGACAAATGACTGACTCGCCCCACGAGTCAAACAATAAAAGAACAGGCAAAGAGTTCACTAAAAACATACCTAACATAGGTACATACATATGAATATACACTAAACATAATTAATAAGATAAGGGATACAAACATACTAGCCACCACATCTAGTGCTATTCTGGTCTCCTTGACAGTAAGCTGGAAAGTGCATCCCAGAGCCTTTGGAGGCTTTGCCTACCCTGACTCCCGTCAGGGATTCTCAAAGTAGCCGGTGCTGGAGCCTGCACCGGCTTAGCAGCGAATTACAGAAAATTGGTATTCATGTGACCAATTTGATCGCAGTGATAAGAAATCATCATACACTGAATCGGGGCTAACTGACGGAAATCCCACACAAAGTTCCCCTCTTTACCACACTTACAGCATACACCACTGGATCGACAAGGTTCGCCATGAACCTTCCTGCACTTTCCACAAGTGCAGACACACTGACCTCCAGACCAAGAATCAACGGCTTTGAACCGCTTCGGCGCCGACTGTGCCTGTACAAAGACTTGCCTCTAATCCCTCAACAGTAACTCAATCTCAAGCTGACGCCTCCTGACTGCCTCCTGTAACTCCAGTAAAGTATCATATCTCTCAGTGGACACGAACGGTCTGATTTCAGTCTTGATCATGCTCAGATAACGAATCACCTAAGCCTACTCGGAAGCAAACTCTAGGCAAAACATCGCCCTCTTGGTAAATACCCGGGTGATCACCGTCACTGTCTCTGTACCTTGTTTCAGATCCAAAAAACTCTTGAGCCAACCTCTTGTGCTCAACTCGAGGAATGTAGTGAGTGCGTAACATATCCCTGAACTAATCCCATGTCATATAAGCTCTCTGCTCATCAGAATACGAACCTGTAACAAGTCTCCACCACTCCTTCGCCCTGAACCTTACTTGATCTTCAGGTCAGAAGGGCATGAACAAGTGAAGAAACATCCCTCCACATCAGATAGTCACCTTATGGCTACAATCGGGTCCTGAATCCCATTGAAAGTCGGGGGCTTCATGTTATCGAAGTCCTGATATTGGAAGGACCGACCATCCCTTCCGCGTTCAGCAGCTACGGATGCGGAAGCTGCAGCGGCAGCTGTCTCAGCCATGGCTCATTAACGCTCATCAAAATACTCCACCATAGCGGTCTTAATAGACCCAAACATCTCCGGTAATTCGGCCCGGAAAAATACAGCAACCTCATTGTGCACGATCTCCCGAATCCTGGCATCCAACTCATTTAGTCTCATTTGACCAATGGCCCCCGACACTGCTGGCCTGCCCTGACTGCCAGTTCTTGATCCTCATCTGGATCTGGTCTTAAATTGCCTTGTAACCACCATACTAAAAAATACACCAGGGAGATATAAGATAATTCACATAAACAATAGAGAACCAACTCCTAAGAAAACCCTAGGGGTTGTGACTTCCTTGCTACACGTATTGGTCCTGTGCTTTAAATAGTATGAGCCCATAGTACCTTCCACGCCTACCCATATTTGTCTTAAGGATCAACACAGAACCCTAGCAATATACATAAACATAGGCGAACACTTAATCCTCACTCTTAGAGGAAGGATAACATCTCACAACTGGCCGACTGACCCTACACAAGTCATCCACGAAACTTCCACCAACCCTGCAACACTCGTGTATGCTAGCCAGACATAACACTGGACCCTATAGACATTCGAATATTTGATCTTACCCTAATCCTTTCATCAAACAAGAACTGTAAATAAGGCCAAACCAAACATTTTCAGGCTATAAGATCTTAGTTATATACAACTGTATGTGTACACTAAGCAACTACATTAATGATGTCAATTTCATATAATGAATAGCCTAGGCTATCATGAATCATATAGTTAGGAAATTCTATCATGCAATTTCTGAATATCCCTAGCCTATCACTAGCATGCTATTCTAGCATATCACAATATCAAATAACAATATGGTATTTTGAGTTCTACTTACTGGCTCTGGGTGATTGTACACTTTGTATCCTCCTTTAGTATTTTGAAAACCATTTTGAAAATCATTTACTTAGTTACAGATTGGATTCACACGAGTCTTCCTCCAATTCACTCAAACAAAGGCTCTGATACCAACATGTAACATCCATAAATTTCAAAAAAAATTTAAACTTTTTCAAACATCCAAAAACACCATTTATTACAAATTGTTTTCAAAATAGTTTATCATCAGAGTAATTCCTAGAAATCATATCACAAAATATGAGGAGGTACACGATCAATCCTTCGCCTTCTCGTGATCCTCTGAAGTACCAAAAACCACAAACCAAACTGTAAGCTCGAAGCTTAGTGAGTTCCCCCAAAATACCAACGCCATATAACAGAACAATATCATAACAAACAACATGCATACAGAGTCTTCAACATGACTAGACCGCCTCATCAACCTTCTACCTAAGTGGCCTACTATCAGATTCTTTAGCATGTCTGGACTGACTTATCGCACGTTCAGGCTTTTTGGACCATTCTCTGGGACTTCAGCCTGACTGGTACACCCTGATGAGCCTTCAGTCTATTCGGGCCGCCCTGGGTATGTTGGCCGAGAGCATAGAGCAGGACCGCCTCAACCCACCCACTATCACATAATAATCATGTAAATGTCAAACATAAGCTGTCACATATAATAGTCATATACGCCTTTCAGACAATCAATCATAACATCCACCTATACCCTAGGATACCGATTTAACCGATCTTAACCATCTAAAAATATCCTATCTACCAGGATACCAATCTAATATATCACAACTGTAATAATGCAAGATAACAATCCAAAGGGCCGACCTTGGTGCCCAAGACCCTTGAGTATAGTGAGAAAAACTCACCTCATAGTGTCGAATTGAACTGAAAACTCCGGCTGATGACGCACTAAAAATCCCGAACTATCACAATAAAAAGACACCAACCAACAGTTGGAATATCAATCTTGGATATGGTCCCAAACATAGGGTAATAGTCGATTTTTCCTTTCTCTAATTTGGGCCAAGGCCTAACTCCAAATCCTTGATCCAAAAAGGTCCAAATATTCAAGGCCCATAATTGGCCCAGTTTTCCAAATTGGGCCCAACTCTTTAATTGGGCCTCATCCTTAGGCCCATTTACAAAATTAGCCCAAAACATTTCTATTAAAAATTTCAAACAAGGGCCCAAACCAAACTGGCCCAAAGGTGGCCCACATCCGAAGCCCATCTCGCGAAAAATCCAACAAAGGGTGTATGCTGGGAGTACCCCCGGTTACGCGGGGCGTACGCAAGTCCTGCGTTGAGTGGAAAGCGGGGATGTTGAGTGCATACATGGAGCATACTGATCTTTATGTAGGGTGTACGTGAGATGTACCAAAACTCTAATAAGTGCTTAATGGATTAAGCACTTAAGCCCAAATTCCAGATCCATCGACCAAATGTGTCGTAGAAACGTAAAGTGTCAAACTTTAAGACTTTAGACATCCAAAAAGCCCTTAATATATGGTCTTAATCCTATAATACCTTTCTACCAATTACATGGGACATTTGTAGCTATCGGGACATCATTTTTATCACTTAGAACCCTTCCTAGGATCTAAAAGGATAGCTTAACACGTCCAAAACATAACATGCACAATTTTGGGACTTTTTGGGACAAGAATGGTGTCATAAACCTATCAAGGCAAGATCTACATCATACAAGCATAAAGGCGGAAGCTTTTTACCTCCTGGAGGTTCTTGAGGACAAGATAATCTCAGATGTTCAAGATTGCCTTACTTCTCCAACACCTTGATGCGATTTCTTCTTCCTCAACTACTCAAAACACACACTTTTAGCTTGTACACTCAAGAGAGAGGTTAGGGGTTGGGGAAAACGACTCAAAAATATAGAGGCTGGAATGGTAGAGGGTTATGAGCACCTAAGGACATTTATATAATACTCAAACCCTAAATATTAGGGTTTTCTCTTGACATTAGTACGCCCAGCTTACACAAGTATACACTCGGCGTACTAGGGTGCACCTAGTATGCTCAGCGTAATCTTATGTACGCTTAGCATACTCCTCCTGATCCAAAGCTGCAACTTTAGCCGTTAGGGCATCTCATGGCTCCACCCTTCCATCCCGAAGGACTAAATCTGACAAGGATAATAATAAAGGGAGGATTCAAAAATACTTGCAAATTCCGGGATGTTACATCTAGTCTACTAGCTTGACCAAGAGATCAACAATCCATCAAAGATACAAACTTTATGAAAAAGGGACCTTGAAAACGTCAAAATAAACAACACAAAACTTCTGGAGTAGCATATAATCTCAAGAATCAATTCATGGAACTAAAAAGCACAAAATCAAACTCACAAGCAAGATATACCAAATAAACCATCGAGTTTAAGACGTTTTTACCTTTAAAATATAATTAAAGGAAAACCAAGTTATGATCTACAAGCTCTAAGCAATCCAACTAAAATATTTAAATTCAATAAAAGGTCTAAACCTTTACTTTACCAACATAACCTTGTGCTCCAAATAACAAAAAAAAGTATTGTATCATAAAATTCTTACCCACATCCAAATGGGTCTAAACCTTTCTTTCCCCATGGCCCGAAGCAATATCACAATTGATCATTGAATCGACCCCGAATTAAGAAACAACTCAAAACTGGGTGTTACAACTCTCAAATGTACTAACACCCAACCATGCCAATAAAACTAACGATCCAAGACCTAAGAGTCTCGATCAAATGGCTACCAGGTTCCACCTATGTGATTCATGCAACCACTGGTTCACGATACATCATGACACCATCAAAACACTAGAATGATAAGCTCACGATACTATTCCAATCTTACCATCATATCACCATTGTCCTAAAGACACATGACCCACACCACTGATGGGTTTTGAGCATTCTAACACTTCCTAAGTGTACATGCAACCCTAATAACCTTGGATCTATGTTTGTCTAATTATCATGCAAAGTTGAATTCCAAGGTTATATTCCTATCTAGCATACATGGGGAACAATTTTAACTTGAATCATAGATAGAATAACTTACCTTGTTGTTGCTTGTGTTCCTTGATACCTTGTGAGCCTAGCACCCCATGTGTGATGCCTCAAATGCTTCACACAACACCAAATACTCTTGGAAAGACTCTTGAGATAACACACACTTCTCAAAAACGGCCAAGCCCTCTAGTTTCTTATGTCTATATGTGTGTAGCCGATTTTGGTGGAGAATATGCTTCTTATATAGTGTTGACACATCTAGGGTTACACCATGTAAACCCTAATGTGTCATGACTCTTCATTTCCATGACCCATGGGTTTGTAACTCCCATGGAGGATCCATGGAGCATCCTATGGGTAGAACCCAACTTGATAATCCATGGAGCCTCTTAGCCCACTATACAAGATATGGATGATTTACATAATCAACCCATATATTTAATTAGTTATCCTTTGATCACTTAATTAATTCCAAATTAATTCTTTGATCAACTAATTAAATAATATTATTAATATATTAGAACTTATAATATATTAATAATCTCCAAGTGTTATTTCTCTCATTTAGTCTATCCAATTGCATGGTGCCATGCAACCCAAATGGACCATGCCGGGTCGGGTCAAGTACAAGCCCGAAATAGTTATGGACTTAGACACCTTATCCAACAGTCTCCCACTTGGATAAGTCTAATAACTATATCTCTAGTACTTCAGGAACCGACCGGTAATCGTAGCTCTTTCAAGGTCTCTCGGAACTGAGAAGATGATGATACGCCATTTAAGATAAGTGATCATATAATCCTCCGTTCTAGATATCAGCCGGACAAATACATGGAACATAGTCTTGCTTATTGTCCAACATTTGTTTCCCGATTTCCGATTTGTTTGACATAGAACTTAATTGAACACATCAACTTAGTTCTGACCGGGCCCGGTACATGGGTCAAAACAAAATCATCGAGGGGCCCAGATATCAGCTTCTAATCCAAGAAGGAACAGATAAACTTCGACTCATATGTTTGTTCTACCACTCATTGAATTACACACAAAAGTACGTTTTATAACATCGAGTTACCAATGCGGTTTCGTACAGTCAATGCATAACCAACTTGTAAGTAACAAATCATATCTCTAGGTTTGAAGACTTATATGATATTACCGTCTCACGATCACTCGAGATAAAATTCCATGAAGTGATTCCAGTGAGCGTGGGTTGTGTCCAATGCTCAGAACATATGAGCACTCATGATTGTTGTAGCCTTGTCCAAGACCTCTACAACCAAACATGACAGTCTTGATTCATATCTACTTCCAACATATGACCGACTGTGGAGGTTTGAATAATATGTTATACCAAACAAAATTATTCTGGAAGTCAAAACATTCAAAAGAAATATAGTAAACGATTGACAAGAGATAGCAACACTTTACTCATAAATAAAACACCTTTTATTCATCATCAAATGTCAATTACACTTTACAAATTTCCAGGTTATCTAACTACTAAAACTTATATCATCCTTCAGCCCTATGCTCCGAGCATGCTGAAGATGCTTAACCCTACTCAGTCCCTTCGTGAGGGGATCTGCTGGGTTCTCATCCGATGATACCCTCTTTGCCACGAGGAGTCCTTCTTCGATCCGATGTCTAATGAAATGGTATTTTCTGTCGATGTGTCTGGATCTCCCGTGATCCCTTGGTTCCTTGGCTAAGGCAACAGCACTTTCACTATCACAGAAAATTTCCATTGGCTCTTTAATAGCTGGTGCAACTCCAAGGTCTCCAATGAAGTTCTTCAGCCATATCGCTTCCTTTGCTGCTTCACTAGCTGCAATATACTCTGATTCACAAGTAGAATCTGCCACTGTCTCTTGCTTGGAACTCTTCCAAGAAATTGCTCCTCCGTTTAGGGTAAAGACCCAGCCCGACTGAGAGCGGAAATTATCCCTATCAGTCTGGAAGCTAGCATCACTATACCCTACAACTCTCAAGTCATCACTCCCACCGAGGGTAAGGACCCAGTCCTTAGTCCTTCGTAGGTACTTGAGGATATTCTTTACCGCAGTCCAGTGTGCCTTGCCAGGGTTTGCCTGATACCTACTAACCATGCTCAAGGCAAAAGCTACATCGGGTCGAGTACACGTCATAGCATACATGATCGATCCTACAGCCGAAGCGTAAGGTGTTCGACTCATTTCTGCTATCTCAGCCCCAGTGCTAGGGCTTTGTGTCTTACTCAATCTGGTGTTACTCTGGATGGGTAACTCTCCTTTCTTGGAATCCTGCATGCTGAATCTCTTCAGCACCTTATCCAAGTAGGTACTCTGACTAAGTCCAATTAGTCTTTTACTCCGATCTCTCAAGATTCTTATCCCTAGAATATAGGCAGCTTCACCAAGGTCCTTCATAGCGAAACACTTCCCAAGCCAGGACTTTACTTCCTGCAGGGTTGGAATGTCGTTTCCTATGAGTAGTATGTCATCCACATACAATACCAGAAAGCTAACTATACTCCCACTAGCCTTGACATACACACAAGATTCATCTTCACTCCTAGAAAAGCCAAATTCCTTGACCTTTTCATCAAAGCAAAGATTCCATCTGCGAGGTGCTTGCTTCAATCCATAAATGGATTTCTCAAGCTTACACACTCTATTAGGGTACTCGTTGCTGACAAAACCCTCTGGCTGACTCATGTAAACATCTTCAGCCAACTTTCCATTAAGGAAAGCGGTTTTGACATCCATCTGCCATATTTCATAATCATGAAATGCAGCTATGGCTAACAGAACCCGAATAGACTTAATCTTGGCTACCGGAGAAAAGGTCTCATCATAATCCACTCCAGAAATTTGAGAGAAGCCCTTTGCAACCAGTCTAGCCTTATAAGTGTGTACTTTACCATCCATGTCGGTCTTCTTCTTGAAGACCCATTTGCACCCTACTGTCTTACGACCTGGTACATTTTCAACCAAGTTCCAAACTTGATTGTCATACATGGATTGTATCTCGCTATCCATAGCCTCTTTCCATTTAGCAGACTCGGGGCCTGCCATGGCTTCCTCGTAGCTGTTAGGGTCATCTTGACTTACTAGTGTCTCATCACTAATAAGTGTCTCACCTTCTGCAGTAATATGGAATCCATAGTAATGCTCAGGTGCACTCCTAACTCTCGTGGAACGTCTCAGAGGTACAGATTTGTCAATTGGCTCAACAGGAGTTTCCTCCTCAAGTTGAGGGCTAGAGTTTGAAGTTCCTTCACCGCTTGATTCTCGAATTTCTTCAAGATCAATTTGTCTCCCACTGTCTCCTTGGCTTATAAATTCTCTCTCTCGAAAGACTCCTCTTCTTGCTACAAAGACCACATTGTCACTAGGTCTGTAGAAGAGGTAACCAAAGGATCGCTGTGGGTAACCGATGAAAATACACCTCTCGCTTCGAGGTTCGAGCTTATCATGAGTCTCGCGTCTCACGAAAGCCTCGCAACCCCAAATCTTGATGTGGTCTAGTTTAGGTACTTTACCAGTCCACATCTCGTGAGGAGTTTTGGCAACTTTCTTTGTAGGGACTAGATTAAGAATATGGGCGGCAGTCTCTAAGGCATACCCCCAGAACGAGATTGGTAGCGTAGCTCGACTCATCATGGAACGAACCATATCTAACAAGGTTCGATTACGCCTCTCAGCCACACCATTCAACTGTGGTGTCCTGGGAGGTGTCAATTGTGAGACTATCCCACATTCCCTTAGATAGTCGAGGAACTCTGAACTAAGATACTCACCACCACGATCGGATCGAAGCATCTTAATGTTCCTGCCCAATTGATTCTCGACTTCCTGTTTAAATTCCTTAAACCTCTCGAAAGTCTCTGACTTATGCTTGATCAAGTAGACATATCCATATCTACTATAATCATCAGTAAAAGTCAAATAATAACGATTAGCATCCCTTGTGACATGTTTGAATGGTCCACACACATCCGTGTGTATAAGGTCCAACAAACCTTCACCCCTCTCACACGAACCTGTGAAGGGTGACTTTGTCATTTTTCCAAGTAAGCATGATTCGCAACTATCATCTGACTTTAGGTCAAACGACTCCAAGACTCCATCCTTTTGGAGTTGGCCTATGCGCTTCTTGCTTATATGTCCAAGACGACAATGCCATAAGGATGCTTTATCCAAGTTATTATTAGTAGAATCAATACACAAAACATTATTTCCTAAATTATCAACAACTGATACAGCTTCATACACACCATCACAAGGTAATGCTTTAAAATAAAGAACATTATTAAAGAAAGCATCAATAGAACCAACTTCATTATTAAATGAAAAGGTAAACCCTTGTTTGTACAAAGCATGAAAGGAAATAATATTTCTTGCCATTCCTGGCGAATAACAACACTTATTCAAATCTAAACTAAACCCACTACTTAGCGATAAAGTATAAACTCCAATCTGGGTAACAGGTATAGCTTTCCTATTCCCCATGATCAAGTTTATCCTTCCTTGCTCCACATCCTCACTTCTTCTTAGTCCCTGCAAGTCACAACAAATATGAATACCACAACCGGTATCAAGGACCCAAGAATTAGAATGGGGTGAGTTATTAGAAATGATAGTGTAAATACCTGCATGGTTGGGTTTAACTTTCCCATCCTTCACATCTTGCTGGTATTTTGGGCAGTTCCGCTTCCAATGAGCTTTTTCATGGCAATAGAAGCATTCAGCCTCTTTTGGGTCAGAAGAAGGAGTAATGAAACCTTTCTTGGTTCCACTTGAAGAAGAGCCATCAAGGGTCCGAGCCTTGGTACCCTTAGAAGAGCTCTTTCTCTTCCTCCCTCGACTTTTCCCGATTGCCAAAACCGGAGTAGAGTTTTGAGTAGGAGTGATAGCAACTGACTTCCCCTTAAGACCTGTTTCTGCGGTCTTGAGAAGTCCCTGAAGTTTGCTGAGGGTGACTTCTTCCTTGTTCATGTGATATGTCATGCGGAATTGATCATATCACGATGGTAAGGAATGCAAAATAATATCTATTGCAAGATCCTCCGGGAAGTTCACATTAAGCTTCAGCAAACGATCCACATACCTTTGCATTTTCTGCATGTGGCTCGTGACGGATTCCCCGTCCTTCATCATGGTTGTTATCATGGAGCAGATGATTTCATACCTCTCTTGTCTTGCACTTTGATGGTATCTTTCCATCAAATCTTGGTGCATGTCATAAGGGTAGAAATCCTCATAAGACTTTTGGAGTTCTGCTGTCATCGTGGTCATCATGATGCAAGCTACTTTCGTAGCATCCCTTTCATGTGCCCGAAATTCAGCGATCTCCTGAGGAGTTGCAGTGGACTCATCAATCTCCTTAAGCTCCTTGTCAAGGACATATTCTTTGTCCTCGTAGCGGGTAATCATCCTGATGTTTCTGATCCACTCATTGAAGTTGGATCCATCAAAGGTGACTTTCCCACACAAGTTCATAAGGGTAAAGGAGCCATTAGGATTAGAGCTAGAAGCATTGTTGAAAGACATCTGAAGGAAAGAGGACAAGATTAGTTTAGATAAGAGAGTCCTTAATAAAACACCCAAATGTAATATTAAGGCTAGGATCCAATCACAATATAATATAACTTAGAAGAGGTATGCCGTAATCTAAGCTATATCATATTTGAAAGGTAGGTGAATGACGATTCACCAATTTCCACCACGAAAACCGCAATATTTTTAGTATTAGGTTTTTGAATGGTTCTTAGAAATTCCTAGATTCTTTGAGATTCAATGAACTTTTCAAAGGCATGTTTCAATCTTGAGTGTGCCCTCCAGGTTTTGTGACTGGGATACCGAGGATCACAAAACGAGGTGTGAAGTAACCATGCAAATCACTTGGTACCCTTAAAGTTTATCACTCAATCGATGTGCCGGTTAACCACACACGCTCCATCGATATTATAATAAACCCTAAGTCACCCTTTACCTACCTTGTTAAGTCCAAGTTAGTGTGCCGGTTAACCACACACGCTCCACCAACGACTTAATCAAAGTGTAAAGTGTAATTTCATGGAATAGCACCTTATTCACATTTTCCTAAAGTAACTAAGATTGGGAATTTAATAAAACATTTAGTTACTTTATAATATTCATCATACTTTGAATGAGAATTAATAAGTCCTTGTCTTACCCGTTCGGCTAACGACCCTCCACCGATCAAGCAAGCGGTGGGTGAGAGTAGACACCCATTAAGTCACCATTTTATAGGCAACAACCTTATACCCACCTTATAGACCGGCTTCGTGAATGAGGCGTACTAGCGGTAAGACGACTTTGTTCTTATACATATATATATGTAATTATTAAATCATAATAATATAAGTATAAGGGTTGAATTTTAACTTTTAAAATTCTAGGGGTTGGAACTAAAGTTTTAACTTAACTTTACTTGTTCCAAAACTTGAGGGCAAGTTTTGTAAACTTTCAAAACTTTTCATTTCTTGTAACTTATGAGTTTATTAGAGTAATAAAATGAGAACTTTTCATTTTTCCTAACTCTTGTGTTCTTTTAATGGTTTTTTAACCCAAGAGACTTTTGGTTTTCCATAACTTGAGGACAAGTTATGGACTCCATTAAAACACATTATGATCATGAATTAATCTACCACATAGGTTACAAATAATTCCTATGATCATCTAAACATCATAAGAACAAGAATATGAATATGAACACTTTCAAGAATCAAAATCACATTTAATCTTTGTAATTTTGATAACTAGTTGTTGTAAATGAGTTAGAAAAGACATTAAACCTTCTAAAATAAGTTTTCAAGTACCAAAACATTTTAGGGTAATGATTCTAATTCACTTCCAGCAACTCAAGTCGAAATTCTGCACTCTGTCGACTCTACTCGCCGAGTGCACAAATCTACTCGCCGAGTAGGTTGAAGATACACATGAACTCGACGAGTCCTCCCCATGGACTCGCCGAGTCCATCAGTCAGACAGCAAGATTTTCGACTTTCTTCAACTTTTAAGCACAAATAACAAACAAACAAGCCTAGGCTCTGATACCACTGATGGGTTTTGAGCATTCTAACACTTTCTAAGTGTACATGCAACCCTAATAACCTTGGATCTATGTTTGTCTAATTATCATGCAAAGTTGAATTCCAAGGTTATATTCCTATCTAGCATACATGGGGAACAATTTTAACTTGAATCATAGATAGAATAACTTACCTTGTTGTTGCTTGTGTTCCTTGATACCTTGTGAGCCTAGCACCCCAAGTGTGATTCCTCAAATGCTTCACACAACACCAAATACTCTTGGAAAGACTCTTGAGATAACACACACTTCTCAAAAACGGCCAAGCCCTCTAGTTTCTTATGTCTATATGTGTGTAGCCGATTTTGGTGGAGAATATGCTTCTTATATAGTGTTGACACATCTAGGGTTACACCATGTAAACCCTAATGTGTCATGACTCTTCATTTCCATGACCCATGGGTTTGTAACTCCCATGGAGGATCCATGGAGCATCCTATGGGTAGAACCCAACTTGATAATCCATGGAGCCTCTTAGCCCACTATACAAGATATGGATGATTTACATAATCAACCCATATATTTAATTAGTTATCCTTTGATCACTTAATTAATTCCAAATTAATTCTTTGATCAACTAATTAAATAATATTATTAATATATTAGAACTTATAATATATTAATAATCTCCAAGTGTTATTTCTCTCATTTAGTCTATCCAATTGCATGGTGCCATGCAACCCAAATGGACCATGCCAGGTCGGGTCAAGTACAAGCCCGAAATAGTTATGGACTTAGACACCTTATCCAACAACCACATGGTCCTAAAGTTACTCAAACAAACCCATCAAATCTTAGGAACCCAATCTATATCCCTCTCAATCATTATCTAAATACGTTATGAGCGAAACCCTTCTGTAATGCACAATTCCATGCATAACATAGGCTACTACTAACAAAAAATAAAAAGAAAACATGGTCTCACCCAACCAAAGAGTGAGATAGGTGGTTGTACTCTTGCTCTAACTTAAGGGCTACAAACCAATTAAGATCTGTAACAATGAATTTGAATCAAGTGTTCTCATGTTATCTTAATCAATCCATATACACCTCCTCATGACCATATTTGATGACCTACCACAATTTACATCCCCAAAAGGGAACATATAATCGTTCCTAAATCTACTGCATTTCTTTCTTCCTCACAAACTTACCAAAAAAGGAGAAGTATTAGTAGATATAATGAAATGACAAACCTCAACTGTTATCAGAAACATCCTTATGAACGACCAAGACCAGATCCCACACCTTGACTGAAAATGAGCAGATTCCACCAATACATAACCAGCTCGAGAAAACCTCCAAGGTGATCTAGAAATGTTGCCAAAACTTTAGTCGGATCAATCCCACTACAAATCCTACCGACACAACATGCAAAAATTATATTCTACGTAGATCAAAGTCACAACTAGAAAACTGAACAGCATTGCCCCAACATTCGAACTTCTAATAACTAAGGATAACTGGCAAATTTGAGCCTGTTACGAACCAAAATTCCGCACCACAACTGAGGGTAAACATATCTAGAACCCCCAGAAAATATAAAACATATGGAATTAGTTGATAGGTTAATGCATCCATTGATCTCCAACTAACATAATCGAAACTTTCTAAGAACCTCTGCTTTTGACGACGAATGAAATGACCAAAGATGAAGAATGCATTGGAAAGTAACCCAATAACCCAATACATTACTGAATAAAACCCATGTGAAACTAAACATACCAAACTCTGAAGCTGATTTACCAATCAATAAATGCCCACCCTAGAGAATGGATAACAATCTATATAACGAGTTGAAAAATCCCTCAACACTCGATGCTCAACATGAGCATCCAAACGCCTCTTGATCTATTCACCGTAATTCAAAGATGAAGCACTGACTACAACAAAATCCTTGTCCAATAGTTTCTTGTTGTGAAGGAAACTCATGCATTCCTGATCACATACATCCGGTGGCGATTTGCTCTACGCTCCTGTCTTGACAAGATCTTGACCCAAAATCTTGCATACCTGAACCGTAGATCCCTATGGCCCATTCCTCCGAAATCATTAACTCGAACATGGAGATGATCCTTCAAGCAAAATAGCCATTTTCCCCAACGTAGGGTTCGAGCAACCACCAAATGACGCTGTAGACAAACCAAATATCAAACTAGTTCAACTGGATGCATAGCATCCCACAACTTTAGCATATATAACACAACAGAAGTTGGTCTTCTAGATAAAGACCAAGCAAACTCAAAGTTATTTTGAATCCCAAATGGAGACCTCGAAAACCTCCCAATCATAACTGCCTCTAACATTAGAATCCCATGTAGATGCACAAACAATAATTATGCCCATTCATGACACTGATTCTTCATATAGAAACAAATGAACTACCATAAACCTCGCCTATCATTTCCCGGCAAGAAATTCATCACGATCATTACTCATAAATATATGAAGAATTATTAACAATTAACTAGCACCTGATGTAACAAATTTCAAAGAAAGCATACCCCTAATCTCACTTCAAGGCAACCATACCATAAGAATCCTTTTGTTCATGCACACTACCACACTTGCCACCAAAAACCATACTATCTAGCCTAATGCTAGGTTTACGCCCCTAAGATTGGAACTAACATGACTGCTTTCTCTTTCCTTCGAACATGGAAAACGGGTAGTACACAACCTCTGTTGAATATAGTTACATCCCAATCCATCAACTAATCACTTAACCTCCCGTTGCAATCCTTGAGCCAATCATCAGAACCACTTCCTCCTTGAGTCCCGCAACTCAACTGAAACTACCTTAAGCAAAGCCCTCTAGACCTCGAAATCAACTAAATCACACCGGTCTACATCATTGAATCCCATACAAACCTAGCCATTAAGGCCCAGACAAACACCAGACCTATCCTCATCCTGAAGCACAACAACCGATAAACCGATAACGAGGGAAATACACTGCAACGAATCATGGTGCCAAACTATGCCATCTTCCCTTAAACAATTCTTTAGAATCACATGAATTTTCCTTGAGTCGAGTACAAATCTTGTGCTTTCAGTAATATGGGCCCAATACTACCTTCCACACCTATCAATATTTTCCTCAAAAATCATCTTGGTCCTCTAAGTAACTACTCCTGGCCACATCTGCTCGATCCAATCGCAAATACCCACCCTATCCGAGTACACACTGTTAATCTTCCTATATTCTCCTTTTAGGATTTCGTTTTTGGAAATACTCATACCAACGTGTTCCAAAATTTCACCTACGCTATCATTGGGTTCCCTTCATCCCACACTCCGACATCAGTTATAGAAGAGACTCCATCTAATACCTTTTAAATACCTTATAAATACAATTACATGCCACAGACACTAGATAATTCTTCGACTATAAGGTCTCACAATACAACGGTTGGACTTAAACAAGAGCTGTGCAATAAAGTTAAACCTAACCTTCTGAAATTCTCTAATACTTGCAACACGTAAGCTATCGTCTTCACTTAATACTTAGCTGATATTAATGGAAGCCGCTAAAAGCATAAATCAAGCAGCATTCAAGCACCAAGCTATCTAAACCACAACATAACCTAATTAGGACATTTTATCCAATATTTGAATCTACACTAGCATCCAGTTCCAAAGGCTCAATAAACATATGTATATACGCATCTCTCCTACCAAACTATCATGCAATTCCTTCAATTCTCATACACTCATATCGAACATCAAACATATACATGTATGGGTATTATGAAAAATACTTACTTGAGCTCGATTGATTGCACGTTCCACACCCTTTTTTCCTTATAAAGTCTTTCTAGAAATTTATTTTCTTTTAAATTATTACCAACTCCATAGTTTGAGTTCGGTCACACCCAAGACTGTGTCTGAATCCCTTAAACTAAGTGTATGATACCAACTTGTAACTCACCAAAAATTAAAAGGTAAAATTTTCATTTTTAAATCAATCATAAACACCATTATCCCTTTTTAATCATTCAAAAGTATATTATAGTATAATTCCCAAAATCATAAAGTTGTAGAAACATGGGTGAATACGTTGGGATCAAGTCGAGCCCTTCCCTTTCGAACCAGAAGTACCTAAAACATAAACTAAAACTGTAAGCACAAAGATTAGTGAATTCCCCAAATACCACTTACTATACATATCAAACATACATCGGGCCCTACTTGGTATTCATCGAGCCCCACCTAATATTCATTAGGCCCCGCCCGATACAGATTTGTCAATAACATGCAATGGGCCCCGCCCAACACACTTATCAGGCCCTTCATGGCATCAGGCTTCGCCTGGTATACACACAAACACATACAACACATGAAATAGTCAAACAAACACCTAGATTAAAAAACAACAGTAACCCATGGGCCGACGTTGGTACCTTCGACCATCCAAACACTAGGAAGACACTCACCTCAATCTAAGATAACCGAGACACACTCACACTTAACATAATCAAGTATCATAATCAATAATTAATGTCATTTCACGAAATCCAATGTCCAATTCATACTCCATCATATCAATGGGTAACATACTATTTTACCCTTCCCACGTCTGACCCAACAACGCATGGCCTAAAGCACCAAAAAGCCCAAGGTCCAAAAGGCCCATTAAGGCACCTCAGTGTGTACACCCTGCATACTATCTCAATAGTTGCGTACGGTGTTGAAACCTTAACTCCATTTTTAGGCCATATTCCTTTAAGACCAAATCCTCAAGTTCAAACCTAATGGACGTCTTCCTGAATTGATGACCTAGCATGACATAATAGAGCCCAAAACAAAACCTAAACTTCTTAACATAACAAAATGACCAAGGAATTTCTAAAAAGTTCTTAATCCTTTATGACTTTTCACCTAAGGCTTAAATCTAATTTTAATAGGTGTCTTAATCAATAAAGTCATCAACTTGTTGCATTTACATGTCTCCATGAAACCCAAAACTCAAATTTATTCTACTAGCTTGACCATGCGATTAACAACCCATGCATGGTTGGTCCACAACTATCAAGATACAAACTTAATGAACAAGGGACCTTTAAAACATAAAAATAAATTATGAAAAACTTTTGGAGTAGTATATACTCTCAAGAATCAACTCATGGAACCAAAAAGCACAAAAACCCACTCACAAGAAAGATCTAGCAAATTAACCATCAAGTTCGAGACTTTCTTTCCCAAAAAAATACATCAAGTTTGAGACTTTGTAGCTTTAGATGATAGATCAAGTAGGATTAACAAGCTCTAAAAATCAAACTCTTCTCCAATGAGTTCTTCTTCTTCCAAATACACAAAAACTCCACCAAAGTCATTCAAAAGCTCAATAATCTTCCATATGAGGCAAGGGTTTTGAGGAAACGGCTTAAGAGGGAGGAGGATAAAGGTAAGGCGGTTGGGAAATGATTTAAGGCCTTTAAATAGGGTCCAAGACCCCAAAATAATTCTTGAGTCTGAGTTGCGAATGACCAATGTTTATATGGTACGCCCAAAATTTCTGAGGGAGCCGTTGTGATCACCCAATCACGAACGCCAAACATACATTCTTGTACGCCCAATGTTCCCGGGTAGCCCTTTTACCATTCTAACTTCCGAAGCCCATAACTTCTGCGTCCAAAATCATTTTTGGCAATCCTTATATCTACGGAATGGTGTTGAGGATCACTACAACCCTATCTATTTACTTTTAACTTAAAACACATCGAACTAAAATCCTAAAATTCAATAAAAGGTCTTAACTATTACTTTAACAATATACCCTTGTGCTCTGAAACACAAACTGGACTCTTGGATCACAAAATCTACCTTACCCACATCCAAATAGGTCTAAACCTCTTTTCCCCCTAGACCCAAAGCTTTATAACAACTGATCTTCGGGTCACGACCCCAAATTGAGAAACGACTCAAACAGGGTGTTACACTATAGGCATGAAAATTGAATATCATCAACAAAGCTCCTCAACAAGTGTGTAACCGAGTTTCTAGATACAATTGTTGTGATCTCTAATCTGGTAGCCTACATATTTTTACTCATCGCTCGACATCTACATATTTTAAATTATGATAACAAAGGAAGAATCTTGAAATTACCAGTAAAGCAAACAATATCGATTTGCCACATCTACTTAATGTATAAAAAATTGTAAGGGGAAGTTCTTTTATGATTGGATATGCAATTATAGATAGCATATATCATACATCTAAAGATATACCTGCAAATTCACTATCTTCATCACTCACCCCATTGAATCACCTCCATTTTTACCCTTACAAGGATCAAGAAAACTTTTTATCTTCAAAGATAATACAAAATGCTTGATGTTGACATTAGTAACATCCATTTTCAACTTTCTTTAATTAGAGCAGTTATTTTAGATCTACCTTGACTAATCCACTAAATTTATATTATAACAAAAAGTATATACTTTGATGAACACTAAATAAAATACCAACTTCTAGTATTTTCACATATTTTGTGACGCCCTTAAAAATATGAAGTTAACAATAAAAAATTAGTGTATACAAACTCAAACTATGATTCTAATATATGTTTTAACATTCAGGGTCAAGTATATATTAATACCAGGAGACTAATCCACTAAATTTATATTATAGCAAAAACTATATACTTTGATTTAAAGTAAATAATAAATAAAAATTACATTCATGTAAAAGAAAATATTTGATTAATAAGAGGCAATAAAACTTACCATGTTTTATAAAAAAGTAAACTTTAAAAATTAAACTGTATTTAATTTTAGGACGGACTCATAAAAATCTTTGAACAAAAGCCCATAACTAAAATTCCAGGTTGGACCAAATGAGTAGAATTAAAAGTAGTCCTTAACTGGTATAGAGGTGGATCTCAAAGAAAATAATTCATTATCTTCTGATTTCCTAAGAAACCCTTGATAATTTGTTTTTAAATTTTTATATAAACATCTATAGCTTTTAAATTTGTTACTCATAGGATTCAAAACTTGTCAAAAGTAGATATTTGGTTTTTAAAAAAACAACGTATTCGAATTTTAGGCGTTGGTAAAGGTTAAGGGATAGGTGTTCTTGTAGGACTAAAATTGATGAAGGGTGGTTTTTGTAGGGTTTTAACTATGTAAAACCATCTTTTTTCATTGCAGCCAACCAAAAAAATCAACCATGTAGACTTTTTTGTAATCAAAATCCATCCATGTTCCATCTTCCATTGGAGGAAATGTAGGGTTTTTTTCATGGAAGCGTTTAGATCTGTGAGGACTGTAAAAGCCAAAATCGATTATGTATCAATCAATTTCACTATGATGGTGCGGAGTCCCAATCAAGTGAATGATGAAAAACATGATATGGAACAAGAGCACAAGATGAATCTTCAATGCACACAATATTGATGACAGTCTGGTACATAAGATTCTGATTACAATGCATTCTCTCTATTTCACTCTTTAAATCACGTCCTTAGCTTATGTAGTCACACAAAAATTTCTCGCTATCTCCTTAAAAAATTAAAATAACACTATATATACCCAGACCTAATAACAAAGGCCCAACCCAGAAACCCAACTGAAATTACTAAAGCCCAACCAAAATTACATGTAACTTCGGTCCAAACACCACCGAAAACATGTTGTTTTGTTTCCTAGACCGAGAACTCTAAAGTTCATCAAAAGTAAAATATAAACCATAAATCATGTCCTAACAATCTCTCCCTTGGTTTATAGCTTTCTTTTCTTTTCAATCTTCTGTTTGTTCTTGACCTTCAACTTTTTATATTCAATTTCTTCACAACTTCAAGATAAGCATATAAGTTTCTACGTGAATGACTTCATCTTGACTAGTTGGACTTCCTGTAAAATTTGACATTTAACGTGCATCTGGTGTAAAGGTTTCTTGTAAAGGTCCACGAAAATCAGCACTTTCAGCTTTGAAATACTCCAGAGAAAATAATAGACAGACTGTTTCTTCTGGATCACTTCAGCAGGTTTATAAATAGCAACAAATTGATTGAGGAGACTTCAATGCAAATTGTCACATAATCTTCAAATACAATTTCACCTTGCTTCTGGGGTAGAAAGATTGTATTCTAAAAAATAATATTCACTTCTTGTTCCTTCAAATGAGTGTTCTTTGTCAATCACATATGCGTCTTGAAAGTAACGATGACTAAAAAGTCCATGTGGATTGCTGAGTCATAAAGTCCCTTATCACCATAGTTGTTCAAGGACCCAACCTTGGCTCAAAAGGAGGCTACTCGTAGTATTTGTGTGAACACGGAGGAATGCACTGCGATTTGTTAAGTATCAGAGAACTACTCGTGGCTATTCTTTATGTTAGCCCCTACATATCCTTGATCAAAGATCTCAATACAGTTTTTCAAGTTAACAAGTTAACTTGGCCCTTGGCAAGACATTTAGCGATATTTATTTCCTGGTGGGGTGAATTGCCCTGGTGCCATGAAAGTTCTTAGCAACAGAAAACTGAATAGACCTATTTGACAATCTGTAGAGTTTCAGACTTCCAACTCCTTAAATACGATAACTCTTAGAAAGCTACTGCCTAACTGACAGTTTTTAAAGTTTCATTCCTTCAATTCCCTGTGAAAATAGATTGATGTGTAGTGACCATTAAGTCCTTTCCAAGTTTCTTCTTCTTGCTCAGAAAATTCTGATACAGCCTCCATGAGTCTCTTCTTTTTTTAGAATTCTCATACAGCCTCCTTGAGTCTCTTTTTCTTTTGAATTCGCTTTTTAAGACAAACGAAACATTGAGATAAAAATAAAAGTGAAACTAAACTTATCACACAATAAAAATAACTAAGAAATAAAAGAAAAATAAAACACACTCAAAAGCAATTAAAATATTTTTGAATTTTTGAATTTTCTGAAAAAAACAAAAGTAAACATATTTCTTTTTTTGAAATTTTCAATTTTATGATTTTTTTTGTTTGATTTTTTAATTCTCCCCTAAAATATGTGCATAGAGGAAAATATGAGCAAATTTAACAAAAAAATAATAATCTCTAAATTTAACACTTTTTATGATCAAAGTTGTTAAACAGTTCAATATCATTTATCAGCACACACCTGCATGTTTAGCTCTGGTGAATTACCCGTATTGTGGTCCACTTAAACACAAAGGATACTGACAAATTGGTCAAATTATAAATGACAAGACATTGTCATTATATTCATCAATGGACCATTCTGTTGATGACGACCAAGGATACTGTTGTCCACTTAATTTTAGCAGTGAGATCTACAGTTAGCCTTTAGGCATGCACCAATTCAATTTTAAGTGAACTAGAATTCATTTCCCACTTCATCACATACCCTAGCAATCAAGGAATTTCAAAGAGCAGTTTAAATACGTGAGTGCTCAATTATTTGAGAGAGAAGATGGATATAGAGTTTCATATGCTGTATCCCAGGTCCGATGTCTTCCAATCATGCAGAGGGACAACATACGACTAAAATAGATAGATGGATAGAGAGATAGAAAGGTGCATATGTTGTGTCCCGAGTAGGATCTTTCGATCACACAGAGGGGACAACATATTACTGACATAGATATATAGAGATAAGCTTAGAAATAAAGTTTATATGTTGCATCCTAACTCGGATCTTTTGATCACGCAAAAGGGGCAACATATGACTTACAGAGAGGATAAGAAAGAAAAACAATTTCACACAGACCTACTTTATCAGAACCCCCCAGTCACCTTATCAGCACCAGAATTAAGGACATAAGTATGTACGTCGAAGGAATGTTGAGCCACTGTTCTAGATGATAAGTAACTTTAATGTATCTCTCATGCTCCCTTCTTTATCTCACAGCTTAATCTATCCAAGCGTCGTATGGTCAATCCAAATGTAACTATCTAAGTCCATATGAGTCAGCACAGTCAAGTCCTTTGATTTTCAACAAAGTCTAGTCCTTTCATTATGAATCCTTCGTGCCTTACCAGCACATTGAACATAAAGTCTATTCAATTTATTTTGAGTGCATTACACACATTTCATATTGCCTTTTAACACTACACTTCATATCACTTCCCAAAAATAATTACGCAAGAAGATATATTTTGGAATTTTGATTTTATAATTTTTATGTTTTTTATTTATTTATTTCTCGCCCTTAATGTGTGCATGGAAAGAAAGGAATTAAAACAAATGTGCAAACACACAAAAATAAAAGTTAGTATTCAAAACTAATCATTTTTAAGAAAAACTCAGGACTATCGAGAAAATTCAAACCACAATTTAGCAATTTAAGTTGCATCCAGATGACCTGAGAGCAGTACACAGATGCAACAACATGTTCAACCTCAACTATGTTTCAACTCCGGAATGAAGTTAAAATATTTAATATTCATCATGCCATTAAATGTGATCCCCATTTATGATCCTTTCTTTCTTCCTTCACGCAAAACACATAACCTCACTTAAAGTTCTGAATGTTGTATATATGAGAGATGTCTCCTATCATGTGCCTGGAACAACCACTATCAACATACCAAAGTCTAATGATATTCTACCATAGCTGCTCCAGCACCGAGTGTGAGATTAGTTGGTGTTTGGAACCCAGTCCATTTTGAAACTACGTCTACCATTATTATCTACACAAGATACTCTTTCCCATGACATATCCTGTTTTTCACATACAGAAGATGAAGATATGTTAGAATTAATAGATGAGTTAGGAGTGTAAAGTTTTGGTACCCATCTGTAGTCTGTTTTAATCCATTTGTTGTTTGATCGGATGAATGCCTTAGCACTCGTTTTAGAACTTGAAACCGACCGCTGAGATGACTTCGACCTAACCAATCTTTGTTTAGCTAAACCATCTCTTAAACATGGAATCTTGTCCAACATTCCCTTCTTTTCCATGAGATATTTATTCTTCTCCCTTTTAGTATTCCAGTCACCATTACTCGAACGTGACCTCGAGGAATTTCTTTTGAAAGATGTTCCTCTTGATACGATATGCCTAGCTTATACAAAGTAGGGAACATATGCATGATTTGGAAAATTTCTGGCAATGTGTCCTGTGATAACCTGAAATTTCCATTTTGTTCAAATATATCAAGTCAATAGAAGTCAGAACAGTATGCTAATTTCAAACTTTTATGGATTAAGTTTGAGTATTTTAGGATTAACACTTTAGGAGATATCAGGAGAGAGGATCCCTAGGGTTTATTGTGGAACAATAAAACCCTGACACATCAGAAAATTGGAGTTTATGGCCAAAACAATGGTGTTTACGGCCGCAAACCCCAATGAAGGGGGTATATAAGTGACACTTAGTCATTTAAATCACTTTTCCACCTTTCCAAGAGTAAACCCCAAACTCTCTCAAGTATCATCCCAATTTTCTTCGAGATCTTCAATCTAGTAAGTGTTTCTAGCCACTTCAAGTTAGTATATTACCTAATCTAGTGTTTTAATACACATCCATCCATGAAAATGTTCCAAAAGGTTGATTCTTCAAGCTCACCAAGAACACACACTAGTGTTCTTGGACTTTTGGCTCATTTCAATCTTCTATATTGTAAGTGCTTCCATCTTAGAGTATCATAGAGCTTTTTATACGTCTATACATCAATAAATCATGAGGAAACACCAAGATTAAAGGTGTTTACGGCCCAAGAACACCTTGGACCGTAAACCCTTCTTTAGGGGCCAAAAGTGTGCCCTAGTCCCTTCCTTCCCTTGTGAAACTAGCCTAGACTCGTACCTTAATGTGTATAGGACTTGAAAGCACAAAAATACCATGGTCCTTAAGGGTTTACGGCTGTAAACCCAAAGGGAAATGGTCTTAGGGCCGTAAACCCCTCAAATGAGGGAAATGGTGCCCTAACATCTTCCTTCGGCTCATACATAAAGTGGAAACACTTCTAAGGACTTATAAGGCTTCAAACCATCAAATGACCAAAAGATTAGGAGCTTACGTCCATAAACTCAAGGGTTTACGACCGTAAACTCAATGGGTTATGCTCTTTAGGGAGTAAACTCATGAAAGGGGTTCTATTGAACCCTAAACTCAGTAGCCTTGTCCTACAACACTTAGATGCACTCCTTAGCACTTATAACACTTATAAAAAGTGTTTATCATGTCCCAGGATGTCTTAACTTTGTTAATTAGTTGTTTAAAGACTAATTGGATACATATATGTACTACTATATGTTAACTAGGATCCTTGTGTCTGTACAAGTCTTCACTTGACACTTAGCATCCTACGTCAGTCAATACATCCAAACCATCAACTACAGGTGAGTTCATACCCCTTAAACAATGTTTTAAATGTTTTTAAATGCTTTTATGGGGGGAATACAAATTGAATCATGCTAGTTATTATATCAATCGCATGTGATTATTAACTAACATGCAAATGGATTTACTATATGTTAGCTGTTTTACCAAGCATATTTCTTCAAATGTTTCATTAAATGTTTTTATATGTATAAAACTCTTTTTGAAACCGATTTATACACTGTCTGTTTCTTTTCAAACTCTGTTACAAATGTATTTCAAACAAAGGTTTTCTTTATACTTACACTGTTTATTCAAACAAAATACTTTCAAACTGTTTTATAAACTGACATCAAGTCAAACTTTTCTTAGATATTAATCTTTTTCAAAGGTTTTACAAAACTCCTTTTATGCTTTTATATTATCAAATGCATGCCCATATATGTATAGTTATATAAGTAATGTTTAAAGGACTTAGGAAGGCTAACACACTCTATTTCCTTTTCCTCGTTAGGATGTGGCTATGGTGTATCGGTTATCCGTCCGAATGTCGTCTAAATATTAGTTATATATCATGTATACATATGTAGACATAAAAGTGCCCTTAGTCAGTTCAGTACCTTTGGCTAGCAAAGGTATACCTTCATTGATATTTGTACGTTACTAGTAACTATTATAGTTATAGTTAGGAGACACTATTTGATATTCCTATTACAAGGAATTACACCAGAGTCATTTCATGTGACAACCATAAAATTCTGGTCAATTCAAAGACAAATAAAGTTAACAGGTCAAACGGTCAACTCAACTAACCCTTGTGTACTAGGGCTTACGTTATGTAGTTACTAAGCAACTCGCTATTCTAATGAGAGTTCATAAATCGAAAAGTCCGTACATCTAGATAAAACAATGTTGCATACTCATCGGGAGTGTGTAACATCCTTAAACAAGGCTTAACAGGGTTTACGGACCTTGCATTGCGAAGCCGGACACTCACATTTGTCACACACGAATCCTCTCTCAATCGTTTTCACTCTATCTCACTCTAATCGAGAATCTCTCCCAAATCTCTCCAAGCATGTGAAATATCTCCCAAATCTCTCTTTGTACGAGAAATCTCTCCATGAATGTGAAATCTTTCCCAAATCTCTCTTTGTATGAGAAATCTATCCAAGAATGTGAAATCTCTCCCAAATCTCTCTTTGTATGATAAATCTCTCCAAGTATGTGAAATTTCTTCCAAAATCTCTTTTTGTATGAGAAATCTCTCCAAGAATGTGAAATCTCTCCCAAATCTCTCTCAAAAGTTTCCGTAAGTTTTTGAAGTCATTCGGGTCATTCCGACCCTTAACCGGGTCAGAAACCGCTTAAAACGGAGTAAGAACGAGTAAAATAGGCTTAAGGACCCGAAACCCCTCTTAAGGATCCGAAACCCCTCTTAGGGTCGAAAGTCATCTTAGGGACTGACCCCTCTTGGACCGAACCCGAAGGCTGTTGAATCGAACCCGAAGCTACTGTTCATTCGGTCTATTTCGCTCTTGATGCTTCGGACCGAGCCTCCTTCTCGCTTCTTGCTGTTTCGCCTCGCCTCGCTTCGGACCCAGCACCAGAAGGGTTCGAACCTTCGGCCCCCTTACGAGAAGCCTCGCAGGAAGAGCCTTTCTTCCCTGTTTTCGACTATGACTTCATTTTAGCTTCGTTTTTAATCGTTTTAACGCGGGATTTTCACCCAAATCTTTATTTTAACATATAAGGACCCATAATTAATGATTAATCATGTTTTTAAAGATAAAACGTTATCCAAGAAGAGTGGGTGAAGTACAAGAGGTGGAGTGTTGACTTTCCTTTATTCTATGACACAAGCAACCACTCCCATACACACTCCATGTCACTATTCCCCATCAGCCCATACCTAGTCAATTCATGGTAGTTTTCCCACCATTTTTCAGCCACACAATTGGTCAAAGATTAGAAAACCCTCCTCTCTCCTCACATTTCTCTCATTTCCTCTCATTCCACCATCAAGAACAAACTTCACTTTCTCTCATCTTCTCTCTCTAAAATTTGAGATTCAAGGCTATACTCCAAGATTTTCTTCTACTCTTGGTAAGTATAATTCATCCTCTCTATGATTATTACACTTCCCTCTTTCTCAAATCAATGATTCCTTAAACAAACATCATCACATTCTTGTTAGATCTTCGTGTCCTCAAGCATCTCCCAAGTGTTCTTGAGTTGAACACTTCTTTTCTCCATCATCCATCTACTGAAATCACATAAGGTGAGTTCATATCCCTACATTTTCATGTTTTCTCAAGTTTTTAGGGGGGGGGATACAAGTTTAAACACCAAGAACATAACTAAAATTTTCTAACAGCTTTCATCAAAAAAGTTGGACTCCATTCACGGACTTTTTTGGACAACTTAAACAATTTCGTTTTCAAAACAGTTTTAGGTGCAAGTAGTTCCAATTCTTAGGTTTAAAATGACTACTTGCACATCTCCACATGATTTATCTACAATTTATGGTGATTTTTACAAAACAGCCTATCTTTTCAAACATAAATCCGGACCGGTCTGCGAATATGAGCATTTTAATACAAGTTAAATACTTCCACAAATCATGATAAAAATTATGAGTAACTAGACTCATTTTAGGTACTCTCAGAATTTACGGATTTAGCTTTTGACTTCGTATGATTTTTCTTTGACTTTTTTTAAAATAGCGCAGAAAGGATAAAAACTAGTTATCAGCTTATAACTTTCAAAACACTTTGTAACATGTTGAGCAAAGTGTTAAATCTTTGATGACTTCATATATCAAAAGTATTTCTTATAGTGGTATAATTATATAATAGAAAACACTCACAGAATTGTAAGAATCCTCCATCATAACCACTAGTACAAAACAAAGCAAGATAAACATAGCTATATTGTACTATACATTTGACTTACATATAAAGGGTTCTTATACACCACAAATAAACATACTAAACTATAATAGGTATAGTTTATGATCATTTACATTACAAAAGGTTTTTCTTCATTTAAATTGTTTTAACAAACCTTTTTCAAATCGTTTTATAAACTGACATCAAGTCATCTTTTCTTTGTTATTAAACTTTTCAAAAGTTTTACAAAACTTCTTTCATACTTTTATATTGTTAAATACATGTCTACATATGTATAGTTATATAAGTAATGTTTAAAGGAGTTAGAATGGCTAGCTCGCCTTGTTTCCTTTTCCTCGTTGGGATGTGGATTGATGGGTATCGATTATCCATTCGAAGGTCGTCTAATATTAGTTATATATCATGTATACATATATAGTCATAAATTTTCCATCAGTCAATTCAGTGTCTTTGGGTAGCAAAGGCATACTTCCGATTTTGCTCGTACATTACTAGTAACTATAATAGGTATAGTTAGGAGATACTACTTGCCATTCCAAGTACAAAGAATCACACCAGAGTCAGTTCATTCATAAGTTTAAATCAAAAGGGGTACATTACAAAGTGTCGGGATTTCATATAAATGGGGTATATTACAAAGTTCCGGGTTTTCATATAAATGGGGTACATTACAAAGTACTGGGTTTTTATACAAAAAGGGGTACAGATACAAAGTACCGTGTTTTTATACAAAAAGGGGTACAGATACAATGTACTGTTCATACTGCCACAACCCTCACCACGCCAACTCCCATGAAACAATACGTTGGAACCCTTCCGAAATGCAGCAAGTGTAACTTCCATCACATTGGGGCTTGCCAGAAGATGCATTGCAAAAACTGAGACAGAGAGGGGCACACTGTTTGTTTTTGTAAGGCACCAGCACGACCCATCAACCAGATCCCTGGCTTTGGAGTAAGCCCAGCCTGTTACAAGTGAGGAGAAACGGGACACTTTAAAAGGAACTGCCCAAGTGCAACAGATGCCAGTGGTGGTGGAAGGGTGCCTGCGATCACTGAAGGAGAGACCACCCAGGAACTGCCCGCAAATATCAATACGTGTTTCTAACATCGACATTTAAATTCTAAATTTCTTTATATGTTAAATCTAGCATCAATTAAAGCATGCATAGTAGTAATGCCAAGGATTAAACTGAGAGCATAAACAATAAGAAATTCCAAGGCCATCATGTGACATCAGGCGGGTTATTCCTCACCATAATCAATTTCTTGTACTGCGAAAAGTTTCCCCCGTCTTTCCTCCGAATTCTTGGATCCCCATTCAAAGTGCAAATTTCGGGACGAAATTCCCTCTAACGAGGGAATGATGTGACAACCGTCAAATTCTGGTCATTTCAAAGTCAAATAAAGTCAACAGGTCAAACCGGTCAACTCAACTAACCCTTGTGTACTAGGGCTTACTTTATGTAATTACTAAACAACTCGCTATTCTAATGAGAGTTCATAAATCAAAAAGTGCGTACATCTAGATCCCCTTAACCTAAAACTGTGGTACGTGGCGAGCCAAACCGATAAAACAATGTTGCATAGTCATCGGGAGTGTGTAACATCCTCAAACAAGGCTTAACAGGGTTTACGGACCTTGCATTATGAAGTCGGACACTCGCATTTGTCACACATGAATCCTCTCTAAATCATTTTCACTCTATCTCACTTTAATCGAGAATCTCTCCCAAATCTCTCCAAGTATGTGAAATTTCTCCCAAATCTCTCTTTGTATAAGAAATCTCTCCAGGAATATGAAATCTCTCCCAAATCTCTCTTTGTATGAGAAATCTCTCCAAGAATGTGAAATCTCTCCCAAATCTCTCTTTGTATGAGAAATCTCTCCAAGTATGTGAAATCTCTCCCAAATCTCTCTTTATATGAGAAATCTCTCCCAAATCTCTCTCAAAAGTTTCCGTAACTTTTTGAAGTCATTCAGGTCATTCTGACCCTTAACCGGGTCAGAAACCGCTTAAAACGGAGTAAGAACGAGTAAAATAGGCTTAAGGACTCGAAACCCCTCTTAAGGAGCCGAAACCCCTCTTAGGGCCGAAAGTCCTCTTAGGGACCGAACCCTCTTGGACCGAACCCGAAGGCTGCTGAACCGATCCCGAAGCTACTATTCATTCAGTCTATTTCGCTCCTGATGTTTCGAACCGAGCCTCCTTCTCGCTTCTTGCTGTTTCAGCTCGCCTCGCTTCGGACCCAGCACCAGAAGGGATCGAACCTTCGGCCCCCTTACGAGAAGCCTCGCAGGAAGAGCCTTTCTTCCCGGTTTTCGACTACGACTACATTTTAGCTTCGTTTTTAATCGTTTTAACGCGGGATTTTCACCCAAAACTTTATTTTAACATATAAGGACCCATAATTAATGATTAATCATGTTTTTAAGGATAAAACCTTTTCCAAGAAGAGTGGGTGAAGTACAAGATGTGGAGTGTTGAGTTTACTTTATTCTATGAAACAAGCAACCACTCCCATACCCACTCCATGTCACTATTCCCCATCAGCCCATACCTAGTCATTTCATGGTACTTTTCCCACCATTTTTCAGGCAGACAATTGGTCAAAGATTAGAAAACCCTCCTCTCTCCTCACATTTCTTTCATTTCCTCTCATTCCTCCATCAAGAACAAACTTCACTTTCTCTCATCTCTCTCTCTAAAATTCGAGATTCAAGGCTATACTCCAAGCTTTTCTTCTACTCTTGGTAAGTATAATTCATCCTCTCTATGATTATTACACTTCCCTCTTTCTCAAATCAATGATTCCTTACACAAACATCATCACATTCTTGTTAGATCTTCGAATCTTCAAGCATCTCCCAAGTGTTCTTGAGTTGAACACTTCTTTTCTCCATCATCCATCTACTGAAATCACATAAGGTGAGTTCATACCCCTACATTTTCACGTTTTCTCAAGTTTTTAGGGGGGGGGGAGGGAATACAAGTTAAAACACCAAGAACATAACTAAAATTTTCTAACAACTTTCATCAGAAAAGTTGGACTCCATTCACGGACTGTTTTGGACAACTTAAACATTTTAGTTTTCAAAACTGTTTTAGGTGCAAGTAGTTCCAGTTATTTGCTTTAAAATTAATAATTGCACATCTCGACACGATTTTCCTACAATTTATGGTGATTGTTACAAAACATCCTATCTTTTCAAACATAAATCCGGACCAGTCTGCGAATATGAGCATTTTAATACAAGTTAAAGACTTCCAAAAATCATGATAAAAATTATGTGTAAACTAGACTCATTTTAGGAACTCTCAGAATTTACGGATTTAGTTTTCAACTTCATATGATTTTTCTTTAACTTTTTTTAAAACAGCGCAGAAAGGTTAAAAACTAGTTATCAGCTTATAACTTTCAAAACACTTTGATGACTTCATATATTACAAGTATTTCTTGTAGTGGTATAATTATATAATATAAAACACTCACTGAATTGTAAGAATCCTCAATCATAACCATTAGTACAAAACAAAGGAAGATAAACATAGCTATATTGTACTATACATTTGGCTTAAATAGAAAGGGTTCTTATACACCACAAATAAACATACTAAACTATAATAGGTATAGTTTATGATCATTTACATTACAAAAGGTTTTTCTTCATTTAAACTGTTTTATCAAACTGTTTTCAAATCGTTTTATAAACTGACATCAAGTCATCTTTTCTTTGTTATTAAACTTTTCAAAAGTTTTACAAAACTTCTTTCATACTTTTATATTGTTAAATACATGTCTACATATGTATAGTTATATAAGTAATGTTTAAAGGAGTTAGAATGGCTAGCTCGCCTTGTTTCCTTTTCCTCGTTGGGATGTGGATTGATGGGTATCGATTATCCGTTCGAAGGTCGTCTAATATTAGTTATATACCATGTATACATATATAGTCATAACTTTTCCATCACTCAATTCAGTGTCTTTGGGTAGCAAAGGCATACTTCCGATTTTGCTCGTACATTACTAGTAACTATAATAGGTATAGTTAGGAGATACTACTTGCCATTCCAAGTACAAAGAATCACACCAGAGTGTCGGGATTTCATATAAATGGGGTATATTACAAAGTTCCGGGTTTTCATATAAATGGGGTACATTACAAAGTACTGGGTTTTTATAAAAAAAGGGGTACAGATACAAAGTACCGGGTTTTTATACAAAAAGGGGAACAGATACAAAGTACCGGGTTTTTATACAAAAGGGGTACAGATACAAAGTACCGGGTTTTTATACAAAAAGGGGTACAGATACAAAGTACCGGGGTTTTTATACAAAAAAGGGTACAAATACAAAGTACCGGGTTTTTTTTTACAAAAAGGGGTACAGATACAAAGTACCGGGTTTTTAATTACAAAAAGGGGTACAGATACAAAGTACCAGGTTCACATAAAATAGTTATTATGATATTAAAACTATATTTCATCTAGAATTGTTAGACTTCAACTATAATCGCTGAGCGTATATGCTTGAGTCGTATCAGAATTTAGTCTCGATTGGCTTAGAATTGGTGGGCCCGCCTCATCTCCTGTTCCTCGTTGGGTTGTGGACCTAGGGCAGACCCACTATATTCAACATTTTATCTAACATAAATCTTATATAACTTATATACGCTGGATGATTATAGGAGAAAGCTACGGGTCATTCTAGGGTTCATTAACACATCATATAGGAATTTTCTATTCATACTTAACTAAGAAAATATTGAATTTTCAGGAAATCAAACTCTATCGATTTTACAAGGAAAACGATTTCTTCCTCAAACAAAACTCTTATGAACTCACCAACTTAATTGTTGACACTTTTTCAAAACTACTTGTATTCTCAGGAAATCAGTGAAACTGGAAAACTTCAGCGCTTTGAGGATGGGACGTTAAGTCGTCAACAATTTATTTTGTCATCAAAATGTAATTGATTTTGAAACATGTAAACATATACTTTGGTGTAACTTTTTCAATTATATTTATGATGGTTGTATTTACTTTAAGCACTATTATACACGTGGTTGTGATACTGTACATGAAGTCCTCCACCCCCTGACGTTTCCGCCATTCTTGGTTTCGCGGTGTGACAGTTCATACATGAGTCTATACTAAATGCTATAGGAAGAGATACGTTTACTTGGATACACTTACATGGATACACTTACTTGGATACACTTACATGGATACATTTACATAGATACCTTGTTAAAAGCTTGCCTGTATATGTATAGTTATATAAGTAATGCTTAAAGGACTTAGGAAGGATAACCCACTTTATTTCCTTTTCCTCGTTGGGATGTGGTCTGGTAGGGTATCGGGTATCCGTCCGAAGGTCATTTAAATATTTAGTTATATATCATGTGTACATATACGGACATAATAGTTCTGATCAGTCAGTTCAGTACCTTTGGGTAGCAAAGGTATACGTTCATATATCCCTAGTAGGCTATTATAGGTATAGTTTGGGCTTATATATATGATTTGGTAATAAATATGGATTTCGACCTAGAGATTCGTTACGGAAGTCACCTTTAGTTCCAAATCTAGAATAGGGACTACCAATCATATTATTACTTACTTTGAGCAAGATTTTATAGTTTTAAATAATAAAATATTTGACTAAGTATACGTGCCTGCATTCATACTAAAATTTGTGTCATAATGACAAGAACAACAGTATTACGATTGTTGAATATCACAGGTAAGGTCGGGCATGTATGGTCAGTCTTGGGAGTGGCATAGCCTGATCAACTATGCTGGTTTGAGGAGTGATTAGCATATACCCAAGAATGGTTGTGATATGGCAACAAATCTAAAAACGTACCAACACTACCACAATGAAATACCATAGGGGTATTTGGTGTTACTATAAGTACTTTATACTTGAGAACTAAAGAAAAATAGGATCTTCATTACTAGGTCAATAATTGCTAGTTGGATACATGAATGTTATAGGTAACTAGGATGATGCAGACTCAGAATCCGTGATTTTGCTTTACCCCTATTCCTCGTGAATTTGGAGTTAAGGTCACTTATTCGAAGGCCTATCCTGTTTGATTACATATAATCGGTGTGCACTTTACAAATAGTGATGTAACTAATAAAGATCTTCTTATAATTATCTACTTAGTGCATCTAAATAACTACATCTTGACCCCAATTCTCATGTAAATAACATGGCTGGACTCCATCCCCACGGCAACCCGTACCTTCCGAATGAAGGCAATGCTGGATGGGTTGGAGAAGAACCCAAGAATGGTCATCCAATCCCTTTGAATGATCACCCTGTTGAAGACCTTTCGGAGGATGTTAACTCTGAACCCAAAGTTGAGAACCTACCCCCAGTAGCTCCTTTTCCAAATCCTAACCCTCGTCCGGCTTTTCATGGCCCGACGCCCCCTTGAGTATAAGGTTTAGAGACATGGAGTGAAGGGCAAGATCAACCTATACCGTTTAATGGAGACCGAAGCTTCAACAAACAGAAGCGAAGGGAGCTCAGCACACAGAGTTCTACCAATCCTGGTCCGTAGAGTTGCCCGAAACGAGATTCAGGGCAGGACAACTCTCCATCGTATCGCACAGGTTGATGCCAATGAAGGAATGCATACCATTCGTGCCATTCGCCATGAACAGACAAGTGAGGAATCTGAGAGAAACCATGAGACCCTGCTGCAAGCACTAGCTGAACTCGAGCCGAAGTCATGGAGCTCCGAGTACGCCAGAGAGTGTACGAGAGATACCTGCTTGATATGGAATGACAACTGGCTGAACTAACGGTTCACCATAGGGGTGACTGTCACCAGTAGGAGATGCTTTACTTTCCTTCTTTGTTTTAAAGAACCGTGTTCCTGTCTATGTCCTATGTGACATTTTCTATGTAAGTTTCTGGTACTGTAAGTACTTTTAGTTAGGCCTTATACGGCCAAAACATTTCTACTCCGTATGTGATGTAAGACCTAGGACAAGGTCAATTTTTCCCAAACTTGGTACATCTTAAACATCAATGATTTTGGTAGTCGGCTAACTTCTGTACCACTCTTTGTTCAAATACATTCATCATACTTTCATAGGAGTCTATCTAAAACCCACTCTAGTCAGGTTATTGGACTAGAGTAACTTAGCTCCGGAATCATTCCTAATCCTCTTCCAAGGGTTGGATCATGTTATTCACCAACCAATGATACCTCGACTTGAACGACAAACGTCTTGCGACCATTCTACAAACTTACTTCTACTCTTTACTAGGACTGCATCATAGGGATGTAGGTCAAACCATTGTGAACATATTTCAATTCCGTACTAGGACTGCGTCATAGGGATGTAGGTCAAACCTTCGAGATCATACTCTTACTCTTCAATTGAACGCTCAAAGTACATCTAGGGTCAATGGTTTATGTAAGGCCTACTCGTAGGCCACTTACCAGAACATGTTAAATATATAAGTCCAGTATTTTTGACAGATACCAAATCTTATGGACATTATTGTCCAAATGATTTCACCTTTCGATACTAGATCCTCATTCAAACGTTTTATGAAATTGTGCTGTTGGACTATGGCGAGTTAGTCCATGAGTCATTCTCCTTATTCATTTATTCTTACCTTATTGGAATCTTTTAATCGTATAGCAAAAAGATGCCGCCTCGCAGGAATCCAATGCATAACCCTATTAACGAAACGCCAATACCACCACCTCCTCCACCACCTCAACCACCTCCTCTTTTCAACACTGCCATGTTCCAAGCAGCCTTCACGGTTGCAGTAGCAGTTGCCGTGTCAGCCATCAAAGCTCCTGTCCCTAGTGAATCGGGAACGGGTGCACCTCCTTCTCACCATGGCGAGAGCCATGGGCATCCCAGGGAATGCACCTACAAGGACTTTACAAATTATAAACCATGAAGCTTCAATGGAAATGGTGGGCTTATGGTCCTAAGGCAGTGGATTGAAAGGACAGAAGCAGTCTTTGAGATCTGCGCCTGCCCGGAGGGCAAGAAGGTCAAGTTTGCTACTTGTACCTTTTCTGACCGAGCGTTAACTTGGTGGAATGGCCATGTTAAGTCCCTGACTATAGTAGTGGAAAATTTGATAACTTGGGAAAACTTGAAGATCATGCTGATGAGAGAGTACTGTCCTCGAGGGGAAGTACAAAATCTCGAACAAGAACTTTGGAGTTTGGAAATGGTTGGTACATATATATCAACCTATACGGGTATATTCTGTGATCAGGCAAACTTGTGCCCGGATATGGTTGCTCCTGAGAGAAAGAAATTAGAGAGGTATATTTGGGGATTGTCTCCCCAAATTCAGTCAAGTGTGCTAGCATCAAGGCCCGATACTTTTGATAGTGCCAAAGAACAAGCATAATCTCTGATTGACCACGGGAACCATCAGAACTCAAAAATTTGTGTACAAGATCAACAAGAAGGAAAAAACAACAAGAACAAGAGGAAAGACGAGTCCTCACAAATATCCTCAAGGAAACAACAACAAGTCATAGTCAATGCTGCTACAGTACCTACGATAGTCGCTACTAACCCATTACTAGCAAAGCCATATTCGGGTAATCTTCCAAAGTGAAACAAATGCAACTATCACCACCATGGACCTTGTCGAGAGATGAAATGCTTAAACTGTAACAAAAAGGGACACACCATACGCTACTACAAGAGTCCAGCAAGACCGATCAACCAAGTACCGAACGCTGGTATGAGCCAGGCTTGCTACGGTTGTGGAAAGGTGGATCACTACAAAAGAAACTGCCCAGAGATAGCGAATGTTGGCACAAATGAAAGGATGCTAACGATCACCGCCGTAGGAGGGACTACTTCGGACCCACATTATAGTAATTAAGGCGTTTTGTTTTAATAGGCTTATAAACTATTTAGAACTAGTGCAACTAGAATCTTATCTTTTGTGAGATCCCGTCAGTGAAGAGATCCCAGTGCTGCGTATACTTGTCTTTTGTAGTATGCCTTGTTCACAGCAATAGTCTTGTGGTAAAACTAAAGTATTGTAGCTCTGTTAAAGGTTTCACTGTTCTCTTTTGTCTGTAAACGCCTTATGTTCAAATCTAATGCCCCTAGTTCCATATGACTCAGATTTCATCATACGACTAGAGCCCATTCGATCCTCCCCATACCAGTTCCGTGCATAAATCTCTCTTTCCGAAACCTTTCCGAAGGACTCCGAAGTACTCATGCGTATAATACCTCATGTTTCTAATCCATTCCGAAGGAACCTCAGCAAACCTCCACGAAATACCACTCGTCCAGCAGACCATGTTCAAGCACAGAGGCTATGGATGAATACAGCCCACCTATTATTATTTAGTGTATACACAAGGGTGGTATATGATTATGATTACACAGATCTAGTATGTGTGTTTCCGCCTTATCTCCTGTCCTCGTTGGGTTGTGGACCTGGGGCAGAGTCGCACATCCGAACGTCTTACTAACCCTAATTATATACGAATTGTATACACGAGGCAATGATAGATGGACCAAGTATGATTTCTATCAGGAACAGAAGGGAAAAGTTGCCAAATCTACGAGTGGGTATTATGCCAATCAGTAGAGCGCAACCCCAGTAGTGATGCTAAGAAAGCTAATTTCGGGAGAAAATTCATTCTAAGGAGGGGATGATGTGACAACCCAAAATTTCCATTTTGTTCAAACATATCAAGTCAATAGAAGTCAGAACAGTACTGCTAATTTTCAAACTTTTTGGATTAAGTTTGAGTATTCTAGGATTAACACTTTAGGAGATATCAGGTGAGAGGATGCCCTAGGGTTTATTGTGCAACAATAAAGCCCTAACACATAAAAAATTGGAGTTTGCGGCCTAAACAATGGTGCTTACGGCCGCAAACCCCAAGGAAGGGGGTATATAAGTGACACTTAGTCTTTTAAATCACTTTTCCACCTTTCCAAGAGTACACCCCAAACTCTCTCAAGTATCATCCCAGTTTTCTTCGAGATCTTCAATCTAGTAAGTGTTTCTAGCCCTTTCAAGTTAGTATATCACCTAATCTAGTGTTTTTACACACATCCATCCGTGAAAATGTTCCATAAGGTTGATTCTTCAAGTTCACCAAGAACACCAAGAACACACACTAGTGTTCTTGGATTTCTGACTCATTTCAAGCTTCTATATTGTAAGTGCTTCCATCTTAGAGTATCATAGAGCTTTTTATACGTCTATACATCAAGAAATCATGAGGAAACACCAATATTAAAGGTGTTTACGACCCAAGAACACCTTGGACCGTAAACCCTTCTTTAGGGGCCAAAAGTGTGCCCTAGTCCCTTCATTCCCTTATGAAACTAGCCTAGACTCATAGCTTAATGTGTATAGGACTTGAAAGCACAAAAATACCATGGTACTTAAGGTTTTTCGGCCGTAAACCCAAAGGGAAATGGTCTTAGGGCCGTAAACCCCTCAAATGAGGGAAATGGTGCCCTAACTTGTTCCTTAGGCTCATACATGAAGTGGAAACACTTCTAAGGACTTATAAGGCTTCAAACCATCAAATGACCAAAAAATTAGGAGCTTACGGCCGTAAACTCAAGGGTTTACGAACGTAAACTCAATGGGTTATGGTCTTTAGGGAGTAAACTCATGAAAGGGGTTCTATTGAACCCTAAACTCAATAGCCTTGTCCTACAACACTTAGAGGCACTCTTTAGCACTTATAACACTTATATAAAGTGTTTATCATGTCCTAGGATGTCTTAAATTTGTTAATTAGTTGTTTAAAGACTAATTGGATACATATATGTACTACTATATGTTAACTAGGATCCTTTTGTGTGTACAAGTCTTCACTTGACACTTAGCATCCTACGCCAGTCAATACATCCTAACCATCAACTACAGGTGAGTTTATACCCCTTAATCAATGTTTTAAATGTTTTAAATGTTTTGAAAAACTTTTATGGGGGGGGGATACAAGTTGAATCATGCTAGTTATTATATCAATCGCATGTGATTAACAACTAACATGCAAATGGATTTACTATACGTTAGCTGTTTTACCAAACAGATTTCTTCAAATGTTTCATTAAATGTTGTTATATGTTTAAAACTCTTTTTCAAACCGCTTTATACACTGTCTGTTTCTTTTCAAACTCTGTTACAAATGTATTTCAAACAAAGGTTTTCTTTATACTTAAACTGTTTATTCAAATAAAATACTTTCAAACTGTTTTATAAACTGACATCAAGTCGAACTTTTCTTAGATATTAATCTTTTTCAAAGGTTTTACAAAACTCCTTTTATGCTTTTATATTATCAAATGCATGCCCATATATGTATAGTTATATAAGTAATGTTTAAAGGACTTAGGAAGGCTAACTCACTCTATTTCCTTTTCCTCGTTGGGATGTGGCTATTGGGTATCGGTTATCCGTCCGAATGTTGTCTAAATATTACTTATATATATCATGTATACATATGTAGACATAAAAGTGCCCTCAGTCAATTCAGTACCTTTGGCTAGAAAAGTTATACCTTCATTGATACTTGTACATTACTAGTAACTATTATAGGTATAGTTAGGAGACACTACTTGCTATTCCTATTACAAGGAATTACACCAGAGTCAGTTCACACATGAGTCTATACTAAATGCTTAGGAAGAGATACGTTTACTTGGATAAACTTACATGGATACACTTACTTGGATACACTTACATGGATACCTTCACATAGATACCTTGTGAAAAGCATGTCTGTATATGTATAGTTATAAAAGTAATGTTTAAAGGACTTAGGAAGGATAACCCGCTTTATTTCCTTTTCCTCGTTGGGATGTGGTCTGGTAGGGTATCAGGTATCCGTCCGAAGGTCGTTTAAATATTTAGTTATATATCATGTTTAAATATACTGACATAATAGTTTTGATCAGTCAGTTCAGTACCTTTGTGTAGAAAAGTTATACATTCATATATCCCTAGTAAGCTATTATAGGTATAGTTTGGGATTATATATATATATATATATATATATATATATATATATATGATTTGGTAATAAATATGGATTTCGACCTAGCGATTCATTGCGGAAGTCACCTTTAGTTCCATACGTAGAATAGGGACTACCAATCGTATTATTACTTACTTACAGTGGGTCCCATGAGAAGACTACTTACTTACTTGACGGGACTAACCATTCCGGCACCCAACTGCTAGCAACAGAGGTAATGAACATCTATAGATGCCTACAGTTGATACTTATATTAGGGTACCTTTACAGGACTAACCATTCCTACACCCTGGTGTTAGCTACAGAGGACAATGATCATCTACGGACGTTCAAATTTAATACTATTCAGCAGTCGCGATGTCGGGTTTATCCTAATGCAAAAGGATAATACTTACATGCCTATATTTTTCCTATTACTTTTATTTTGTGATACATTCACATAAACGATGAGGTAGACTATATATATTGTTAATAGTAGTCATACAAGGGAAAAACCAACTTTGTTACTTTCAAAACAGTCTAGTCTTGGTAGAAGACTACTCTTTATACTAATAGAAATCATAGGGATTTGCTAGGGTATTCAAACGTTTTCAAACTACTTTCAAATAGTTCATACTTATACAAACTTTTTCCAAATGTTCACATGTCTTTACTTTCCAGTTGTACAAATCTAAGACACATTAATACTTATGAATTCACCAGCTTTATTGCTAATACTCGCTTTCAAAATACTTGTATTCGAATGGTCACAAATAGACAGGTACGACAACCAGGTTTTGTGAAGACGGAGAAATCAAGACTCCTATTTTATTTTGATTGTTCATTATGTTGTCTTATACTATGAAAGAACACACTTGTAATTAAAATAATACTATTAATGCAATGGATGATGTTGTTGCTTGTTTACTACTTTACATTGTTGTGATACATTACATGACGTCCTCCGCCTCAGAACGTTTCCACCGTTCTTGGTTTTGGGGTGTGACAGATTGGTATCAGAGCACTATTTATAGTGAATTAAGTATATCAACCCATCAAAGATATACTAACTATAAATACAATGGGATTAAAAATACTCTGACCAACATTTTATAATTGTAAATAATAAAATATTTGACTAAGTATACATGCCCCCGTTCATAGTAAAATCCGTGTCACAGTGACAAGAACAAAAGTATTACGATTGTTGAATATCACAGGTAAGGTCGGGCATGTATGGTCAGTCTTGGGAGTGGCATAGCCTGATCAACTATGCTGGTCCGAGGAGTGATTAGCATATACCCAAGAATGGTTGTGATATGGCAACAAATCTAAAAACGTACCAACACTACCACAATGAAATACCATAGGGGTATTTGGTGTTACTATAAGTACTTTATACTTGAGAACTAAAGAAAAATAGGATCTTCATTACTAGGTCAATAATTGCTAGTTGGATACATGAATGTTATAGGTAACTAGGATGATGCAGACTCAGAATCCGTGATTTTGCTTTACCCCTATTCCTCGTGAATTTGGAGTTAAGGTCACTTATTCGAAGGCCTATCCTGTTTGATTACATATAATCGGTATGCACTTTACAAATATTGATGTAACTAATAAAGATATTCTTATAATTATCTAGTTAGTGCATCTAAATAACTACTTCTTGACCCCAATTCTCACATAAATAACATGGGAGGACTCCATCCCCATGGCAACCCGTACTTTCCGAATGAAGGCAATGCTGGATAGGTTGGAGAAGAACCCGAGAATGGTCATCCAATCCCTATTAATGATCACCCTGCTGAAGACCTTTCGGAGGATGATAAACCCGAACCCGAATTTGAGAACCTACCCCCAGTAGCTCCCTTTCCAAATCCTAACCCTCGTCCGACTTTTCATGGCCTGACGCCCCCTTGAGTATAAGGTTTGGAGACATGGAGCGAAAGGCAAGATCAACCTATGCCGTTTAATGGAGACCGAAGCTTCAACAAACATAAGCGAAGGGAGCTCAACACACAGAGTTCCACCAATCCTGGTCTGTAGACTTGCCTGAAACAAGATTCAGGGCAGGACAACTCTCCATCATATCGCAGAGGTTGATGCCAATACAGGAGTGCATACCATTCGTGCCAATCGCCTTGAACACACAAGTGAGGAATCTGAGAGAAACCATGAGACCCTGCTGCAAGCACTACCTGAAACTTGAGCTTAACTCATGGAGCTCCGAGTACGCCAGAGAGTGTACAAGAGATACCTACTCGATATGGAACGACAACTGGCTGAACTAAGGGTTCACCAAAGGGGTGACCGTCACCAGTAGGAGATGCTTTACTTTTCTTCTTTGTTTTAAAGAACTGTGTTCTTGTCTATGTCCTATGTGACATTTTCTATGTAAGTTTCTGGTACTGTAAGTACTTTTAGTTAGGGCTTATGCGGCCAAAACTTTTCTACTCCGGATGTGATGTAATACCTAGGACAAGGTCAATTTTTCCCAAACTAGGTACATCTTAAACATCAATGATTTTGGCAGCTGCTAACTTCTGTACCACTCTTTGTTCCAATACATTCATCATACTTTCATAGGAGTCTATCTAAAACCCACTCTAGTCAGGTTATTGGACTAGAGTATCTTAGCTCCGGAATCATTCCCAATCCTCTTCCAAGGGTTGGATCATGTTATTCACCAACCAATGCTACCTCGGCTTGAACAAAAAACGTCTTGCGACCATTCTACAAACTTACTTCTACTCTTTACTAGGACTGCACCATAGGGATGTAGGTCAAACCATTGTGAACATATTTCAATTCCGTACTAGGACTGCGTCATAGGGATGTAGGTTAAACCTTCGAGATCATACTCTAACTCTTCAATTGAACGATCAAAATACATCTAGGGTCAATGGTTAATGTAAGGCCTATTGATAGGCCACTTTTCCAGAACATGTTACATCTATAAGTCTAGTATTTTTGACAGATACCAAATCGTATGGACATTGTTGTCCAAATGCTTTCACCTTTCGATACAAGATCCTCATTCAAACATGTTATTAAATTATGCTGTTGGACTGTGGAGAGTTAGTCCATGAGTCACTCTCCTGATGCATTTATTCTTAACTTATTTTCATCTTTTAATCGTATAGCCAAAATTTGCCTCCCCCCATGAATGAAAGGCGTAACCCTATTAACGAAACGCCAATACCACCACCTCCTCCACCACCTTAACCACCTCCTCCTTTCGACGCTGCCATGTTCCAAGCAGCCTTCACAGCTGCAGTAGCAGTTGTTGTGTCAACCATTAATGCTCCTGTGCCTAGTGGATCGGGAACGGCTGCACCTCCTTCTCACCATGGCGAGAGCCATGGGCATCCCAGGGAATGCACCTACAAGGACATTACAAATGCTAAACCCTGAAAGGACAGAAGCAGTCTTTGAGATCTGTGCTTGCCCGTAGGGCAATAAGGTCAAGTTTGCTACTTGTACCTTTTCTGACAGAGCGCTAACTTGGTGGAATGGCCATGTTAATTTCCTGACTATAGTAGTGGCAAATTCGATAAGTTGGGAAAACTTGAAGATCATGCTGATGAGAGAGTACTTTCCTCGAGGGGATTTCAGATGTTCTCAAAAACTTGTATGAGGGTTCAGAGCAGGCTCAAGACAAGAAGCTCACAACAACACTCAACAAATTCAATAACTTCAAAGCTCACTCCGGTGAAAGTTTGGAAGATTCATTTAAAAGGTTCAACTTGATTGTCACAAAACTGTCCAATGCGGGTACCATCTGCAGCAATCATGAAACAAATCTGTAGTTTCTTAATGGCTTAGGAAGACACTGGACAACAGCCAAAATGATTGTACAAGGTGACAGGAAGATTCACTCCTTATCTCTCTATAAGCTTTATGGAGAATTACAAGCTCAAGAGTCCACTGTACACAAGGACTGCTCAGACTTCGGAGGACCACTCACATTAGTAGCCCAATCACCTCATACTCAAATCTATCCCACCTCATATGACTCTCTACCGCAGTCATACGAAGCTGACTCAGAATATGACGACGAAGAAGAGTTTCAGAATGACATTTCTCTTATTAGTCAAAAATTTAATTGCTTACCACCTTCATTTCGCAAAAGCCAACTATTCAATCGACCACCTTTCAACCGTAACTTTCAGAACAATCACTTCCGTTCCACCAAAAACCCTCTCCCTCCACCGCAGTCTCAGCAGACTCAGTCAAAAGAAGTACCACCGCAGTCCCAATCAACTGACTCCGGTACCTCTGTAGAAGACAAGAGTGATGTCATCATATGTCACAAATGCAATAAGGAAAAACATTTTGCCAAAGATTGCAAGGCAAATGTAGTAAAAGATAGAGCCTTCTGTCTTCGAATGGCTCAAGAACTGGAAGATAAATAAAAGGGAAAGGCCTACAGTGCTCAAGTGAAAAGGAATCATCAAGTGTGGTCATCAGGAGATAAAGATGAAGAAGTCCTTAGAAAAGGGAAAGGCAAGATCTATATGGTAGCAACTGCTGATGAAGATGGCTCAACCAATCTAAAAAGGAACCATTGCCATATGGCTAAAGATGGAACTCTCAGCATTGTGGAATAGGTAAAACTCATGATTCAAAATTTAAATTACAACATGCATGATTGTCAACCTTTCATAGACACACTCAATGACACTTGTGTTGCCGTCCTTACAGACTACAATAAAGCCCTAGATGAGAAGAACATCGCTTCGCAGGAGATGTTCCATGTTAGAGGACGTTTGGACAATAAGAGACTTAAAATGGAAATGTTAGAGAAGGATTTAATGTTAGAAAAAGATGCTAGAATGCTTAGTGAAACTAAATTAGAAATAGCCTTAAATTAAAGAGATCTAGCACAAAATGAAATTGTACATTTAAATCTTTTAATTGAAAAGCTATTTAATGAAACTGAGGCCATTGAGAATCTTATTAATAATGGGAATGTTGATAACACTTTTAACTGGGGTCGGTCCAATGGTTATCTAACTGCAACGGACTCATCACCTCGGTTCAAACCGGAACGTCCCTATGTCCCACCAGACCGCAGCTTCTTGTTTCCAGTCAATAACAAAATATTTCCTGAGGATATCCAAGCCCACTTTGAAAAACTTCATTATCTGAGTAATAATTGTGTTATAGAAGAAATTCTCCCTGAATCTTCTACTGATGTCAACAACACAGATTCTCAGACATCATCCGTAGTTGATGAGGAGATTGTTATTGAAAGTCCTGAAGTCTCTTTAGACTTCCCATCCTTACAGTCTGACCGCAGTGTCTCTGACTGCAATCACATACCGCAATCTGTCTCATTACCTAATATCAACTGTCCCAAAGAAGTATTCACCAAAACTTACTCTGCAGTAGTCCAAAGCACTACTCCACTGATCGAAGTCAAGAGTTCTGTGACCATTGAGCCAATTAATCATGAATTACCAATTGAAAATTTTGAATATGGTCAATGTTCTCCAAGTCCTAACTTCTCAAGTTTAAATGAATCGAGTAACCATTTTTCAAAATCCTCAAAAGGTTCTAGGAAACCGCAATTAAATATCACTGACTGCGGTTCTCCTAAGACCGAAGCAAAAAGAGCTTTTAAATAAGAATTTCGCTCTCGTGGCAAGCAATGAGAAATTTGCTCAAAATTTAAGAAATCTGTGAAATGTCCTAAATCAAAAAGTCCTGAGAAGTTTACTTTTTCACATTATCATTTCGAGAAAACTGTTTCCAAGAAAACAAAAAGAAAGGAGTTCACTGTTTCTGACAATACTCAAAAAATATCCAAACAAGAGGATAAGTCTTTTCGTTCAAATGGATTTCAAATCTATTCTATCAATGATCCAAAATTGAAAGGTATCTTACCTACTCCAAACTTTTCAGTGTCAAAATGCCAAAAATAGAAAGGAATTTTGCCAACTCCAGCACCCAAAAGGTCATTTCAAATGTTTAAGAAATCACATCACAAAAGCTCTGCATGTGTCTTCACACCTGCCAAACCTGCACAAAACACCTTTTCAAAACACACAAACAAAAAGGTCAAATCTAACAATCCTCGGAATGGAAAAAAACACACTTTTTCTTCAAAACCTCAGACCAAGTCAAATGTCAGGAAAAATGACAAAAAGTTCTCTTGTCAATGTCAATGTAAAAGAATTCAAAGAACTTCTAACGCCTAGGACTTCAGGATCAATCCTAATCTCTTCAAAAGATCTCATAATTACTCACAATCTCACAAAAATCCAAAGAACTTCAAACACCCAGGACTAGGTTTGAAAGTTGACTTAAAACATGTCCATGCCACCTCACATCATGCATCGATTAACACCTCGCATGTGACCTCGGGCTCCAAACTCACTTGGGTGCCCAATTTAACCACTTAACTTTTGTAGGCATTATGCAAGGAGGACCAAGAAAAAGAATGGTTGATCGACAGTGCCTGCTCCTTGCACATGACCGGAAGGTTAGAATACCTTCGGGATTTCAGGCCTATATGCAATGGTGGAAATGTCACTTTTGGAAACAATGCAAATGGCATCATACGAGGCTACGGTGTCCTCACCACGGGGAACTTTTCCATTCAGATGGTTGCTTATGTAGAAAGCCTTAAACACAATCTCATCAGTGTTGGCCAACTATGTAAAGGAGGCCATCTAGTGGAATTTGATGATCAATTCTATTACATAATGACGAGTGACCGAAGCACTTGCTTAATTAAGTCTCGCTCCGAAGGCATAATGTATCCTCTGGATATCTCTCTCATCATTGGTAAACCACAGCTGTGTTTTCTTTCTAAAGCTGTACCGAAGTTAGTTGGCTATGGCACCGTAACCTAGCTCATCTTAACTTCGGATACATCAACAATCTGGTCACTGGAGAACTTGTCCGCAGTCTCCCTATTCTCAAATTCAGCAACGATACTCTCTGTCCAGCTTGTGAATGTGGAAAACAAGTCAAAGCAAGTCACCCTCTGATAATGGATTCGTTTATTTTAGAACCTTTGGAATTATTACACATGGATCTCTGCGGTCCTTCAACTATAGCCAGTCTCCACCACAAGAAATATATACCGGTTGTTGTTGATGATTTCACTCGCTTCACATGTGTTTTCTTTCTTAAACTCAAATCAGAAATACCGCAGATTCTCATAAACTTCATCAAAGAAATAGAACTTCAGATCAAGCTTCCAGTCAGACGCATCTGTAGTGATAATGGAACTGAGTTCACTAATCATCTTCTCAACAGTTTCTTGGTGTCCAAGGGTATTTCTCACAACTTCTCAACACCTTACACTCCGCAAGAAAATGGTGTCGTCGGACGAAGAAATTGCACATTAGTAGAGGCAGCCAGATCCATGCTTAACTTCGCCCATCTTCCTCTCTACTTCTGGGCTGAAGCTGTAGCAACTGCATGCTTTGTCCAAAACCAAAGCATTGTGTGCAAAAGTCTCAACAAAACACCATACGAAGGTCTTAACAACCACAAGCCGAATGTTCGTTTCTTTCATTTCTTTGGGTGTAGATGTTGCGTGATCAACAACAGAGATCAGCTAAATAAATTTAACCTAAGTCTAATGAAGGCATCTTCCTTTGTTATTCCACTAACAAGGTTGCTTATCGAGTGCTTATCAGACGAACAAGGCTGATCATTGAAAGCTTCAATGTGAAATTCGATGATTCTCACATCCGCAATGCCCCTTCATCCACTGAAACCACTGCAATCATGGAATGTGACATTCCTGCCTCTTCTGGTCCTTTAAAGCTAGTAGAAGTCAATTATGATGATCCCATTGAATCTGTTGAAACAACAAAACTATCAGAAGTTATTGTGTCTCCCGCAGCTCAACAACAACACGCTGACATTTCTGGACCATCTCCATCCGAAGCAGTATCTCTCAATACTTCCACCTCTCCGGTTAAGGGGGAAAGCTCTACTCCAGCTCTAGCTGCAACCATCGAGGTTCCAGTACTTGATGTTGTTCAAGTTCCTGCCCGTAGAGAAGCATTTCCATCAAATGTATCTTCGGATTCGAATGATGAACTCATAGAGAATATTGATACTCTAACCGACCTAAGAATTATCACTCTCCCTTCAGCAATCCAGGGGGAACCTATCAAAGAAACTGTCTCTCTCACTCCAACTAGTCAGGATGAATCAGCAGGGTGTTCTCAAATCCAGGGGGAACTTCCTACCCCATCCGAAGCAACCTATGATATTGAAACATTCCTTCTACCGCAGCTGCTGATCATCTGATGCCTCGCCTACATGTATGGACGAAGGATCACCCACCAGGTCAAATTATTGGCTATCCGTCCGCGGGTATACAAACTCGATTTGCCAAAGATTTATCTGATCATTGCCACTATGCAACATTTATGTCCGCAGTCGAGCCTTGATCTATAAAAGAAGCCTTATTGGAACCAGATTGGATTTCTGCAATGCAAGAAGAACTGGAAGAATTTGAAAGAAACAAAGTGTGGCAACTTGTTCCCAGTCCACAAGGTCATACTGTTGTTGGTACAAGATGGGTTTTCAAGAACAAGCTAGATGAATCTGGTGCAGTCATCAGAAATAAGGCAAGGCTAGTTGCTAAAGGTTATAGCCAACTAGAAGGTGTTGACTACGATGAGACATACACTTCGGTAGCTAGAATGGAAGCAATCAGAATATTCTTAGCATATGCCTCTCATAAAAACATCAAAGTGAACCAAAAGGACGTTAAGCGTGCTTTTCTTAATGGGGAATTAAAAGAAGAAGTTTATCTTTAACAACCTCCCGGATTTGAGAATATCGAGTTTCTTGATCACTGCTACAAGCTTCAGAAGGCTATCTACGGTCTGAAACAAGCCCCTAGAGCTTGGTATGAAACTCTTTCTAAATTCTTAGTCTCTTCAGGATACAAAAGAGGTGTGATTGATCCCACGCGATTTAGAAAAGCAAACGGGACTCACCTTATGCTTGTACAAATATTTGTGGATGATATCATCTTCGGGTCATCTGATCAAGGAATGGTGGATGAATTTGCTAAGCTCATGAGAAAAAAATTTCAAATGAGCATGAATAGAGAGATTAACTTATTTCTAGGTCTCCAAGTCAAACAAATTCAGCAAGGAATATTCATTCATCAAGAGAAATACACCACTGAACTTCTGAAGAAATACTCTATGGACAAATGTTCTTCTGCTAAGGTCCCTATGGCCTTCGGATATAAAATATCTGCTGATCCCTCTGGTGAATCTGTGGATCACAAGACTTATAGAGGTATCATTGGTTCGCTAATGTACCTCACCGCAAGTAGACCTGACATTGTCTTTGCTACTGGTGTGTGTGCAAGGTACCAGGCTGATCCAAAAGTGTCACACTTGACCGCAACCAAACAAATTCTTCGATACCTAAAAGGAAGCAAATCTCTGGGTCTATGGTACCCCACAGGCAATGACTTCAGTCTTCAAGCATTTACTGATGCCGATCATGCCAGATGTAAACTTGATCGAAAAAGTACATCTGGTGGATGCAAATTTTTAGGAGGAAGACTTGTCAGCTGGTCCTCAAGAAAACAAAGTTGTGTATCTTTATCTACCGCAGAAGCAGAATACGTGGTTGCAGCCAACTGCTATTCCTAAGTCCTGTGGATGAAGACACAATTGCTAGACTACGGGTACAGAATGCTGTGGATACCAATTTACTGTGACCCTGAAAGTGCCATAGCGATCTCTCATAATCCTATTCAACACTCCAAGACAAACATATTGAGTTACGATATCATTTCATCAAAGATCATATTATGAAAGGTAATATTAAACTCATCTTTGTTCCGACTCATGAATTCCTACAAATGTTTGGAATGATGAATCCAGACCTGCAATTCTTTTTGAATTGTTAGCTACCGCAGACCATCCTTGGTCTCTGTTGCGCTTCTAACTGAGAATTACATATGATAGATGGTTTTGGTACCGCAGTCTAGGTACCACAAGCATATGTCATACGTATCCCTCAGGGGTCATAATGGTCTGTGGTTACTAATTTTTGTTCAAAGTGTTTTCCTCTCAGTTCCTCACTGCAGTCTTTCCTTTGTTCATCCGCAATGATATCTCCAACCGCAATGACGTTTTCATCCGTGATCTTTGTGATAATTTCTCAACTTTTGTTTTCAACTTAAAAAAAAACTTGTGTGCTATTTAATGATCCTTCATTAAATAAAATAAAACATTCTCATTGAAACTGTCATCTTCTCTTTCAAAAAAAAAACATTTTATCAGACCTATTTTAGGGATGATGACAAAAAGAACGTATTTCCATCCAACTCATCCTTAATTTGTCCTTTCCTCTCCCAAACACGTCCCATCTGTTACCACTTCCTCTCCCATCACCCCCACGATTACCTAACGTATAAACATGCATCCATCTTTACATTAAATGCAAACCCTTTTTGGAAATCTCCCAAAATCTTTTCCAACCCATTTTTAAATATCTGTGGCTGAGATTCAATCCATAATTCATCGATTCCCCCCAAAATACCCCAATCGTCGTCTTATCCTCTCCTTACCTTTTACCTAGGGTAAAACGTTTTTTCACCCCCCTTTATAAACCCATATTCTTCCCCATCAATCCTTTACGATTTCTGACTATCGATTGTCTCTCTCAACCTTCTAAAACCTCCAAAACTCTCAAGAACTTTTTTTTCACAATGGTGAAATCAGGTGCATCCAAGATGCAATCCACGGCTTCAGGTTCTGTGAATCCAACAGGTTCCGACTCTCCATCAATCGCCTCAAGCAATTTTCGAGCTGTATTTGAAGATCATCCTTCATACAATGCTCCCATCAAGCTTATGATCAAGTTCCTTAAGCATCACACTCTATTTGGACCCTTTGATGCATTTACGGAAATCGTACCAATTTCCACCTTGTTCAAGTGTGCATTCTCGGCATATTGACCATTCCAAAACCCTCAAGAAGTGCATCTCAATCTCGTGAATGATGCATTGGTCATTCTGACCAAGGAGAAATTTCTAAGGTCCATCAATCTACTAGTTCATCCGTCGATCAAGTTCTTCTCTCCATCAATGGCGGATATCGCTGCTTCTCTATACCAAATGGGATACCAGAAAAGAATCAAGGGTATCGACGAATTCAAGAAAAATCAACTGCTCGTAGTGTGGCAATATGTGTGCCACTTCATCATCCGAAGCCTATCCGGCAAAACCGTAGGAACCTATAATATGGGGCTTAAGCTCCTTGAGTTGATTTGGAGCATATTCACAGCGCATGATGTAAATTACGGGAAAATCCTATGGGATGAATTCCTTCAATACATCCCTAAGGAACACCGCAAGGAAAACCCCACAAAACTCACCTTTGCTAGGTTCTGGTCACTGTGCATCCTGGATCTTCATGCCGATGCAAACATCCCCATGGGCAACGACACCAATCTTTTTGCTACAAAAGATCTCAAAAGGTACAATCCTTCATCCGATCAAACTCTTTTTGGACCAATCCGCAGGCTTACCACCCATATTCTCTCTACTCTTGGTCCTAAGACAGCTGATGTCTCAGACCATATTGAGGCTACGGAGGGTATTGCCCCATACCCTTCTACCCCGCCTCTTCCATCTGCGGCCATTATCCCTGAGGGTACCGCAATCCCCTATGCCATTACTCTATCCAATCTTTCTCAAAGAAGAAAGAAGTTGGCATCCAAAAAGAAACACAGAACACCACAGAAGGATGCCCCCAAACCAACTGCACCCACCAACAAACGCAAAACCAAACCAATCACTGTATCAAGCAGTGATTCTGAAGAGGACGGGCAACCAATATCGATCCTCAAGAAGAGAAAAACCACCCATACCTCTAGCCAAATGCGTGACCGGACTGATACCTCAGCCTCTCCACAGGCTAGGGTAGTCCTTGGGATTCCCGCAGTCCCATTCAATACCACCATCGAATACCACTCAAGCTCATCATGTGAGCTTGTTTCATCATCATCATCATCTGAATGTGGAGACAGCCCCCTAGTTATATCTCAAGCAGATAAATCTGGACATCACCCTAAGGTCTCTAGGGCTTCCCGACTGCGTTTCTTTTCTCCCGAGGAGTTAGACTGCATCCTCTTGAACATATCCCAAACACTTCAAACACCTGACCATCCGCAGGGCACTTCTTTCGCTCATGCCAGAACGGAGCCGAGGCCAAACGTGACCATGGGTCACGGAGACCAAGGAAGCTCCGGAAATCCTACTTTGCTTCCATCATTTACAGGTGGTTTAGGCACGGTGAGCACACATGTGCAAGGATCCATGAACCCAAGGGACATCTTGGTGCGCACTCAAAGAATTGACGAAGACGATTCAAGTGATTCATGGAGTCGGTATCAACCAACTACTGATGTCAAAATCAAGAAGTATGTGGCCTTTTGAAGGGCATTCCAAGCCCGAAAGGAACAACAAATGAAACAACAACAGTAGAAGGAACGAGAACTTCAAATGGTTTCTAAGTATTGGGTTCATGCAATTAACAATGCCTATACTATAGCAGGAATTCTTCATATTCAAAACTGGATGTCTCAGATGGCCGATTCACTCCTCAAAGCTCAAGCAGCATCTGCAGCCCAACATACCTCCCAAGTTCCTCCCACTACAGTTCTTGAAACATCACAATACGAAGGTACTGAGATTGCAATCAGCTCAGCTCCTACCTTCGGTCTTGATGATGACGAAGTACAAGAGGTAAACAAGCCCTCTCCTTCTGACAACGATCTAATGATGTTTGATAAAGGTTAAGAATCAAGTGGTTCTCACCACTCCACCTCCAAGCCCAAAAAGAAGAAGAAAACTGCAGTCATAAGAATAGAGTTTCTATCTCTCCAGGCCAAAGTCGATCAAATCCTGGTTGCGGTCAAACCAACTCAACCGCAACCAGAGGATGTTCCTGGACCATAATCGTTGATAGAAAGGATTGAAAGATTAGAAGCAAGAGAATGACTGGCTGCGGGGCGCATATCTATAAAAGTCGAAATGGGAATCCAGTCCCTCGACAACAATCGCAAAGCAGACCACAAAGATTTCATGGAAGCCACTGAACGATTTATCTCAGAAATCACCACCATCAAAAATGATCTTCAAACCCCTATCAAGGATCAAGCCTCTTAGTCTCAAAAGTTAATAGATGAAACTCATACCGCTTATGAGTCTACCATCTCGGTTCCTCACTCTACCATCAATCGCCTTCAACGATCCTTAACAACCAACTTTCATGGCCCTGAAATCCATCAACTCACTAAGGAGATTCATCGCCTGCTGTTCAAATCCTCCTCTCCAACCAATCAACAACTCACAGACGCTATCAAGGCTCAATTTTAGGAGGCCTTCTCTAAAATTGATGGCCTTCGGACATGGCTTGAGGAAGCTCCGGTTTGGACTTCCTCAAGAGGGGGAAGTGAAAAATATCAAGCCCATCAATCTCATCAATCAGATCACGATCATCAATCTCAACAATCAATTTCACCACATCAACCCCCTCATCATCAATAGCAAAGTTCCCTCACCACAACCATCATCTCACACTGTGCCTCACATTCCGGAGAAACCTGAAACTCCCCTACACTTCAAACATCTTGAGGAACATATGTCATCTCCAAGCTCAACAGATTCTCCCACCATCGTCCAAAGAAAGAAAGACTGGAGGGTAGCCAAGCTTGGTGAAGAGATCTGGAGGACTTGCGGATTTGACACAGTCATGGATGAAACTCTTATCAATTCTTGGGTTAATCCCCACCAAAGACTGCTAGATGAAGATTACGTTCCTCATCTTACATATGCAGAGGCTCCTACTGATGGTTACTGGGATATCCCCATCTCACCCAATGCTAAATACTTCACTGTATTTGAACCTTTTGATCAAAGCCTTCCAGATGCCAAACGACTACCTATGGAATTTGAGAGACTTTCTCAATTCTATGCAAAGCATGCCTCTTCCTTTGAGCACATATGGTCAAATGATCGACCATCCGCAGTTGTGAACAACAGAGTCAGAAAAATTATGAAGGCAGAATTTTTCCAGTACACTCTGACCCGAAGGGAACAAGATTATGTACGGAACCAAGCTGATTTTCCTTGCATGAATCCGGAGGAGATTTTCGTCATTGCAAGAGTGTTCCAGGGCAAGGCTAAGAAATATCCGAAGATTCAAATTGCACTTGATAGAGTCAACAGTTTTTGATGGATACTGTATGCGATTTTGCTAATATCGATGCAGATATCTTCCCACCATTGCAAAGAAGCATGAATTACCTCCACTTGATCCAGCACCGATGCCCTCCGAAGGCTTTGAAGAAATACCCTTAGGTGCATCCAACTTCCCTGAACTCGGTGTCATCTTCAAAAGAAAAACTGATATGTTAAATATTACATCCCTACCTCTGTTATACATTGTCTAACAAAGAAGTAGCTTGACATCTATCGGACCGTAGTTGAAAAGTCAAAATATACCACTCCGGAAGTAATGTTTGAAATTCTAAGGAGGATCACCTGGTTAGAAAGTGTCAGGAAGTTTTGGTGGATCCTAACAAAGCATCTCTGTCTTGATAAGTGATAAAAGTTAAAGAGGTCACTTAGGGGGAAATTGTTAGAACACTGAAAGTGACCCTCTTAAACTTTCCTGGAACCGCAACCAACTTACTACCACAATGAAAGCTTCTACCGCAGTCATCCAAAGTCAGAAGACAGCAAGCCTTTGTACTTAGTCTATTTTGTCTTTTCTTTACGCTTTCTATTTTCCAGTATGCCTTGCATGGCTACTTCTAGAAGTTATCTTTTGTAATGTTTGAGTCTCTATTAATAGAGCTCACTTGTTCTGAATCAAATACCCATCTGAAAGTATCTTTACTACTTATCTCAGAAGTTCTCTCCTCTCTCACTTCTTACTATCATATCTGATCATAATCTTTCTTCGGAGCAAGTCCTTGTGACTTCTTCACTAAGTTTGATCTCACTTACTAACATTGGTTTGAATGCATTCCATGTTATGAATCAAGTTAAGTGTATTCTTGATATAACAATTGTTGTCATTTACATTACTTTACTTTCCACATCTAACTCACTAACTTCTAAATATTAATATTATTGTTGAGCTAACAGATCCTTCGAGATTAACTATTCCGCTATATACTTGCTCTAACCATTCTGTTCAAGTGTGACTCAAAGTTTTTCTCTCAACATAGAGTCTTATCTTTTGTGAGATCCTGTCAGTTAAGGGATCCCCGTGCTGCGTATACTTGTCTTTTGTAGTATGCCTTCTTCGCAGCAATAGTCTTGTGGTAAAAATAAATTATTGTACCTCTGTTAAAGGTTGCACTATTGTGTTTTGTCTGTAAACGCCTTATTTTTAAATCTAATGCCCTTAGTTCCATATGACTCCGATTTCGTCATACGACTAGAGCCCATTCGATCCTCGCCATACCAGTTTCGTGCGTAAATATCTCTTTCCGAAACCGTCCTTCTAGTAACGCCGTCGTTTCTGATCTCCGAAGTACTCATGCGTATAATACCTCATGTTTCTAATCATTTCCGAAGGAACCTCAGCAAACCTCCATGAAATACCACTCGTCCAACAAACCAAGTTCGAGCACAGAGGCCATCGACAAATACAGCCCACCTATTATTATTTAGTGTATACGCGAGGGTGGTATATGATTATGATTACGTAGATCTAGTATGTGTGGTCCGCCCTATCTCCTATCCTCGTTGGGTTGTAGACCTGGGGAAGAGTCGCATATCTGAACGTCTTACTAACCCTAATTATATATGGCTTGTCTACACGAGGAAATGATAGATGGAGCAAGTATGAATCCTATCAGGAACAGAAGGGCAAAGTTGCCAGGTCTACGAGTGGGTATTCTGCCAATCAGTAAAGTGCAACCCCAGTAGTGATGCTAAGAAAACTAATTTCGGGAGGAAATTCCTTCTAAAGAGGGGATGATGTGACAACCCGAAATTACCATTCTGTTCAAACATATCAAGTCAATAGAAGTCAGAATAGTACTGCTAATTTTCGAACTTTTTGGATAAAGTTTGATTATTTTAGGATTAACACTTTAGGAGATATCAGGAGAGAGGATGCCCTAGGGTTTATTGTGCAACAATAAATCCCTGACACATCAGAAAGTTGGAGTTTACGGCCTAAACAATGGTGTTTACGGCCGCAAACCCCAAGGAAGGGGGTATATAAGTGACACTTAGTCTTTTAAATCACTTTTCCACCTTTCCAAGAGTAAACCCCAAACTCTCTCAAGTATCATCCCAGTTTTCTTTGAGATCTTCAATCTAGTAAGTGTTTCTATCCCTTTCAAGTTATATCACCTATTCAAGTGTTTTAACACACATCCATCCGTGAAAATGTTCCAAAAGGTTGATTCTTCAAGTTCACCAAGAACACACAGAACATACACTAGTGTTCTTGGACTTTTGGCTCATTTCAAGTTTCTATATTGTAAGTGCTTCTATCTTACAGTATCATAAAGCTTTTTATACGTCTATACATCAAGAAATCATGAGGAAACACCAAGATCAAAGGTGTTTACAGCCCAAGAACATCTTGGACCGTAAACCCTTCTTTAGGGGCCAAAAGTGTGCCCTAGTCCCTTCCTTCCCTTGTGAAACTAGCCTAGACTCATACCTTAATGTGTATCGGACTTGAAAGCACAAAAATACCATGGTCCTCAAGGGTTTATGGCCGTAAACCCAAAGGGAAATGGTCTTAGGGCCGTAAACCCATCAAATGAGGGAAATGGTGCCCTAACTTCTTCCTTAGGCTCATACATCAAGTGGAAACACTTCTAAGGACTTATAAGGCTTCAAACCATCAAATGGCCAAAATATTAGGAGGTTACAGCCGTAAACTCAAGGGTTTACGACCGTAAACTCAATGGGTTATGGTCTTTAGTGAGTAAACTCATGAAAGGGGTTCTATTGAACCCTAAACTCAATAGTTATGTCCTACAACACTTAAATGCACTCCTTAGCACTTATAACACTTATATAAAGTGTTTATCATGTCCTAGGATGTCTTAACTTTGTTAATTTGTCGTTTAAAGACTAACTGGATACATATATGTTCTACTATATGTTAACTAGGATCTTTGTGTGTGTACAAGTCTTCACTTGACACTTAGCATCCTACGCCAGTCAATACATCCTAACCATCAACTACAGGTGAGTTCAAAGACCTTAATCAATGTTTTAAATGTTTTTAAATGCTTTTATGGGGGGATACAAGTTGAATCATGCTAGTTATTATATCAATCGCATGTGATTAACAACTAACATGCAAATGGATTTACTATACGTTAGCTGTTTTACCAAACAGATTTCTTCAAATGTTTCATTAAACATTTTTATATGTTTAAAACTCTTTATCAAACCAATTTATACACTGTATGTTTCTTTTCAAACTCTGTTACAAATGTATTTCAAACAAAGGTTTTCTTTACACTTAAACTGTTTATTCAAACAAAATACTTTCAAACCGTTTTATAAACTGACATGCCCATTTATGTATAGTTATATAAGTAATGTTTAAAGGACTTAGAAAGGCTAGATCACTCTATTTCCTTTTCCTCGTTAGGATGTGGCAATGGGGTATCGGTTATCCGTCCGAATGTCGTCTAAATATTGGTTTTATATCATGTATACATATGTAGATATAAAAGTGCCCTCAGTCAGTTCAATACCTTTGACTGGCAAAGGTATACCTTCATTGATACTTGTACATTACTAGTAACTATTATAGGTATAGTTAGGAGATAGTACTTGCTTTTCCTATTACAAGGAATTACACCAGAGTCAGTTCATACATGAGTCTAAACTAAATGCTATAGGAAGAGATACGTTTACTAGGATACACTTACATGGATACACTTACTTGGATACACTTACATGGATACCTTTACATAGATACCTTGTTAAAAGCATGCCTGTATATGTATAGTTATATAAGTAATGTTTAAAGGACTTAGGAAGGCTAGCTCGCTTTATTTCCTTTTCCTCGTTGGGATGTGGTATGGTAGGGCATCGGGTATCCGTCTGAAGGTCGTTTAAATATTTTGTTATATATCATGTGTGCATATACGGACATAATAGTTCTGCTCAGTCAGTTCAGTACCTTTGGGTAGCAAAGGTATACATTCATATATCCCTAGTAAGTTATTATAGGTATAGTTTGGGCTTATATATATATATATATATATATATATATATATATATACATGATTTGGTAATAAATATGGATTTCAACCTAGCGATTTGTTGCGGAAGTCACCTTTAGTTCCAAATGTAGAATAGGGACTGCCATTCATATTATTACTTACTTACAGTGGGTCTCATGAGAAGACTACTTACTTACTAGACGGGACTAACCATTCTGGCACCGAACTGTTAGCAACAGAGGTATTGAACATCTACGGATGCCTACGGTTAATTCTTATATTAGGGTACCTTTACGGGACTAACCATTCCTACACCCTCATGTTAGCTACATAAGACAATGATCATCTACGAACGTTCAAGGTTAATACTATTCAGCAGTCGCTATGTCGGGTTTATACTAATGCAAAAGGATAATACTTACATGGCTATATTTTTCCTATTACTTTTATTTTGTGATACATTCACATAAACGATGAGGTAGATTATATATATTGTTAATAGTAGTCTTACAAGGGAAAAACCATCTTTGTTACTTTCAAAACAGTCTAGTCTTGGTAGAAGACTACTCTTTATACTAATAGAAATCATAAGGATTTGCTAGGGTATTCAAACGTTTTCAAACTACTTTCAAATAGTTCATACTTATACAAACTTTTTCTAAATCTTCACAAGTCTTTACTTTCCAGTTTACAAATCAAAGACACATTAATACTTATGAATTCACCAGCTTTATTGCTGATACTCGCTTTTAAAATACTTGTATTCTCAGGTCACAAATAGATAGGTACGACAACCAGGTTTTGTGAAGACGGAGAAATCAAGACTCCTATTTTATTTTGATTGTTCATTATGTTGTCTTATACTATGAAAGAACATACTTGTAATTAAAATTATACTATTAATGCAATGGATGATGTTGTTGCTTGTTTAATACTTTAGATTGTTAAGATACATTACATGACGTCCTCCGCCTCAGAACGTTTCCGCCGTTCTCGGTTTTGGGGTGTGACATGTCTAGGTGTTCAATAGTGGAAACACGTTTGTTTCTTCACGTAGAAGTTGTTTCTGCCTATCCCTAATAGCGTGCCCACGCCTTGTCTCTGATTGTTCCCACAAGCATACTTAATGCAAGAAGTCTGTTTGGCTTGTTTTGGTGGCCTGTATTTACCAAAAACAGGTTTATTAGAAGTAACAGAATTAGAAGCAGCAAATTCAGAGTTCAAATAGACATTGGTTAAAGAATAAACATAATTATCATAACTATAATTATTCATATTCTCTTTGTTCTCATCTTCCATTACTTTACCTACACATGAAGTAGAAGCATTAGTATCGCTCACCTCAATACTCTCAATTGGGCTAGATTGTTCAGTCTTAACTGAAGCTGGTACAGGGGGTTGGCCAAAATAAGCATTTATTTTTACCTCATTGGTTTCAAGGGGCGGGGTATAGTTATCATTGAACGAAGGTGGAACATTGTGATACCCTAGACCCTTATTCTGATTATCTTTTAATTTAACTATTTTTCTATCATGAACACAACTACCTCACTTTACACGTCAAATTTCTTAAATTTAAATTCAACATCTTAATATTTAGCTTTTAATGCATCAAGTTTGGTAGTTAATTTGGCAATTTCCTCTTTAGCATACCGATCGTGAACACATTTTGTGATATATTCCTCCCTAATTTTAATTAAGTATTTATTTTGATCATTTAGTGTTTCTTTAAGAGGCTTTTTTACTTTCTTAATTTCATATATTTCATTTTTAAGTTCAAAAACATCTCTAACTAATAGCTCATAACGCTTACAACATTTAGTGTAGGAACTCATTATTTACCAACAGAAGAAATAAATATTGTGTAAATGGATTTTGGCTGAAAACCAAGAAAATAAATGCCCTTTGAATTGAAACCTCGAATGTAAAACTTGAAAGTCACACTTTTTTTCCAAAAAATAACCTTGATTGAGAAGAAAAATTTCTAGACCGAGATTGAAGCTTCAAGACAAAAAACGAGGGTAGTTGAATGGATACATGGCTTTTGACCGACTATGAAGCTTTAGGACCAAAAACGAGGTTTTTTGATCGAATACGTGGCTTTTAGACCGAAAACTAGGTTTTAGACCGAGAATGCGAGGCCTCTTAACCGAAATCTTGAAAACCGAGAAATGGATCCGACCGAGATTGCGAGGCCTCTTAACCGAAATCTTGAAAATCGAGAAATGGAGTTGACCGGGATTGCGAGGACGAAGTCTGATGGCGCACCGAGAACCAGCTTGACCTAACCGAGAATGAAAGATGCCACCAAGAACTACGAAGCTGCGGACTGCAAACGAGCTGCAACTGAGAACAATTGCAAACCCTAACCAAATATGTTGCTGGACACCAAGATCTTCCTAGGGTTTGAGTGAGATGAAGGTCTGCCGCCGAGATCTCACAAAAGTTGACCAAAAGCACCAAAAACTTGCCAAAAAAATTTTCATTTTTTAAAGATAAAATCGGTCAAAACGTCAAAATATTGAAGAACACAGAAAATAAACAGACTAAATTTCGTAAAAATAGATCAAAAACACTAGATGCTTCAAGAAAAATTCCATGAAATGTTTAACATCTTTCGAATTCAACTGGTACCGATCCAAGCTCTGATACTAATTGTAAAACCCAAAATCGATTATGTATCAATCTATTTCACTATGATGGTGCTGAATCCAATTAAAGTGAATGATGCCAAACGTGATATGGAACAAGAACACTAAGATGAATCTTCAATGCAGAATATATTGATGATAGTCTGGTACATAAGATTCTGATTACAATTCGTTCTCTCTGTTTCTCTCGGTTAATCACGCCCTTAGCTTATGTAGTCACACAAAAATGTCTCTCTCTCTCCCTCTCTCTCTCCCTTTCTCTCTCTCTCTCTCTCTCTCTCTCTCCTTACAAGACTAAAATAACACTATATATATATAGACCTAATAACAATGGCCCAGTCCATAAACCCAACGAAAATAAATAAAGGCCAACCGAAATTACATGTGATTTCGATCCAACCATCACTGAAAAAACATGTTGTCTTCGTTCCTAGACCGAGAACTCTAAATTTTATCAAATGTAAAGTATAAACCATAAAACATGTCCTAACAAGGACCTAAACTACTTCGAGAATAATTTCATCTTTCCTGAAACTATCAATCTAAAATGAAAGAAAAAAATAGTGTGACTCAAAACAAATTCTCTGAAAAGATGAGAATTCAAAGTTTGAACAAACAAATATAGAATTTGGTCAACAAACTTTGAAACATATCATGAATAATGTTGAATCCACTAAATTTATATGTAGCCTAAAATATTGTTTTATTGAATCAGCAAGAAACTAAATCCAAAGTGAAAAAAATACCTGATCACCAAGAGGATTAAATTCTTAAAGAATATGTACAAGTTCTACCATAAGTAGCTTTTAATTTCCATTAGAAACCCGAGTGGATATTCCATGTAACTGCAGAACATACTATTCTTTCATCTCAACATCATTCCTTCGCTTGTAAACTATAGACATAATAAACCTACAACCACATGAAACGGAAGTGCAAAACTTGTAATCGTTGTAATTTGTTGGTGGACCCAACATCTAATCGTGGAACATAGACTTTTTCAAAGTTGAAACTAATATTTTTTACCTTGGTTATGGAAAAAAGTTTGGGAGTTATTTTGTGCTCGTATGCATAGTTTGTAGAATTAATTATATAATCGCATTGAGATCCGTTAGGGCATAGGTCGCAACATAATAGTCTAGTTTAGCAAACCAAATAACCTGATGAAACCTATAGTAGCTTGAAATGATATCGGATTGCAGAAGATCCATTACAAAACAATTCACATGAAAATAATACGTTCCTAAATTCCAAAATTATAAAATGAAAATGTCGACTACTTAGAGTATATTATCTTCATTCCAAAACAAATACAAAAATTGAAAATTCGTTCACCAGAAACGAAAAGAAAATGAAGAAGAGAAAGATAACTACAATGAATGTCCGTCTAGCATATAGAAAAACCCCTAAACTACAAAAAAATTCGCATTCTAATTATAATTATACATGAAAGTAACCCTAAAATCGAAAAACTAAGTTCATTAAAAATTTACATATTGAATGATATGACATTAAATTTGAAAGACGTAGTACCTGTTACGATGGTAACAATGAGAACTTCAAGGTCTCACCTCATAACGCCCAAAAAGAAGATGAGCGGTTAAAAACCAGTGAAGAGGAAATGTGTAACGTCTAACTTTTCAGAACCAAAATTTTTCATTTTTATTAAGGTAAAACTTTCCAATTTATAAATCAATTATTAAGAAAAATGTTTATTCCAAATTACATTTATTAAATATAAGAGTATCATAGAAAATATGGAATCCTCAATATTGCTGATGAATGTGTACAATCCCACCTTCGCCTTCCCGCAATCGTCGATGATACCTGAAACCATAAACAACTGGGTAAGCTTAAAGCTTAGTGATTTTTTCGCAAATACCCCATATGATAAACATACAAGATTGCATCGGGTCCACTCACAATCAGGTTAGAATAACCAGGGTTTGTTGGCCTACTGCCCTAAGCCAACCGCTCTACAAGAGCCTCCGTGCCATCGGATTACAACCGGCCTGCACTGGGTATCTTTGCATACATCATAAAGGATGACCGCCTCAACCCACTACCACCATATGTCGATATAAACAAACAAGGATCAAGCTGACAAATAACACAGAAAAACATCAATCATACATCTCATTCCCGCCTACTAGTTCTCTCACAGCATACAATCCCACTGCCAACTAACCTCTATAAAAATGCATAACCATAAGTTGACAAAGGTGAGACAGCCACCCGAACAGATGATCCTACTCTAGAGTCGCAACCAAACAAGGAACATCCAACAAAGCTTAGACCAAGAGTTATCATGCTATCCTACATGACCACATAAATTTTCTAGAGCACTCCACCAGCTAATAACTAGTAAGTACAGATAACATATAGATCCAACAATGCACTCTAGCATAGCAACATCCTAAACACTAGGATACCGACCTAACAGGTCACTACAACACAACAACATACTGGATACCAAGGTATAGATAAAGCAGATCCCTACAGCATAACATACTCGATACTAGAATACAGATCAAACATATCACTAGAGCATAGTAGCACACTCGATACCATAATACAGATCTAACCGATCACTACAAAATAGAAACATACTAAATAGCAATAATATAAGAAATGCATGACCCATTGTAATCAGAGGTGAGATAGACACCCGGATAGGTGATCCTACTCTAGCACCACTACCAAAGAAAGAATAGGTAAGAGAGCCTAGATCAAGATTCCTCAGTCTATCCTACATGACTATATATATTCCATAAGACATCCCTCTACTAACATTTAACCTAAAACTAGTGTGTCAACATTGGTTCCATCGATCCATGGTACAATCAGTTGAAACTCACCTGAAATGACGAAACCTGAGAACACCGTGATATGCTCCCTACTACTTTACTTGCTCCCGCGGATCAATTAACATCAAAACTAATAAAATCTTAATCACCAATCAAAAACCCTTAAGTTCCACCTAAATTCAAAATTGGTCAAAATCAAAATCAAGAAAAGTTAACACGAACCGAGAATGCCTTGCGTACTCGCAATCTAGATCGGGATCCTTTCAGGCGTACGCTTGATGTACTATAGTTATGCCCGGTATATGCAATGGCATAACAAATTCACTTTTAGGGCTTGATTTTTCAAGACACTACGTCCAACTTTTATTCATAGCCCCAAATGGCATCCCAAAACATAAAGTGTCCAACTTTATGGTTTTACATGTCTAGATCAATCCCAACAACAAAGCACTAACTTGTGCTAACCACTAAAGCTCTTAGTGGCTTACATGAAGGAATTTCAGAGGCCAAGGTCATATTTTTATGGCACAATACATGGAAATACATCCAAAAGGATAGCCCAAATGTTCCATAATGTGTCATTGTAACAACCTGTGATTTTCAAGTCAATAAAAGTCTAAACCACAACCGTATACAAGTGAATAACATTGATACAATAAGAACTGAAAAGGGCATACGGGCATGTTTATATAATTTAGTGTATAAACATACTTTGAAAAACCATGCATTCATACGTTTATATAAGCTAATATATGTCAACATAAGACAAAAGTTTAAACTTAAAACCATAATACAGTACCTTATAATAGATATTATGGTCCCAAGAATCAAGAAAGTAATGGTTTTCCGTCCAAAATCCAAGGATCTTTTAGTTTTCGGTTCAAGAGTTCTAGAAATAATCGATTTTTGGCCATAAGAATCAAATCAAAGGGGTTTTCTGTCTTAGTATGACCGAAAACACTAGGACATGGCCTAATAGGACAGAAAACACTTAAACTCAAGGCTTTTAAGGTTGTAAACACTTTCCTATATATATATATATATATATATATATATATATATATATATATATATATATATATATATCTGTGTGTGTGTTCAACCGTGAACTCAATTCATTTATCACGTTTCACACCGCAAACACTTCATATTTTGCTCTCAAGTATCATCCGTAAACAACATATATTCAAGAGATTTCTACCCAGATCTTCTTATTTTCAACAAGAACACCAATAACACCAAGAACATTCATCAATATCTTCAAATATTTAAGCTTCCACCCAAGAACACACCCGAAAACTCCCCAAGCCCACCGAAACCCGCCTTTTGCACACCGAAAACGCCTTGTAACACTTCAAATAATTCTAAATAATTTTGTAAGTATTCTTTACATAATTAAGGTGTGGTCTAACAATTTAATTATTATTTAAATTGTTAATTAATCTATTATTTAAACTAATATCTTATTAATTTAAATACAACGTCGGATATAATTATTTTTAGGATATAATTATTGTTATTTAATCTATTATTTAAACTAATATCCAAACACGAACACGCACTAGAGGTGAGTTCATACCCCTACGTTTTCATTATTTTTCGATGTTTTTAGGGGGGGGGGGGGGAGGGGAACACAAGTAAAAAACAAGGACTCTTGTGTTAATATTCAAACAATTTCAAATCGTTTCAAACCAATTGCAATTGATTCAAACCGAGTTATCGCTATATTTTATAAAATATATTTATATATTTTTAACGCTTTTGTAACATGTCGAGCAAAAGGGTATTTCTTCACGATTATCTTATTACCACTTTATACACATAGTTAAATTGAAGGGTTTTCAATGAATTACAGAGCATACATTTAAACTATAATTGGTATAGTTTGTGAGCCACTACGCTATTTTACTAAGTTCAATAAATAAACGAGCACATACATTTAAACTATAATAGGTATAGTTTGGGAAACACTACATTATTTTAAAAATCGAAGAACACTATACAGAAACAAGAATGTAAACTATAATAGGTAAAGTTTATGGAACACTACTCTATTTTACTAATTCAAGGATACACTACTAAATAATTATCTAAGTGTAATTATTTTACATTACAAAGTATGCTACTACGAGGTGATACATATGGTTTCAAGCACAAGTGAACAATATAACACTACACGTAAACTAGTTAACACAGGGTTGTGAGGCACTACTTTAATTGTACCCATCAGGGTATAGGTCCAAGTGCTATAAATTATAATCAAAGTCTCCTAGAGGGAGAGCAGGAATTTGTGTATAGATCTACATGGGACTGACAATCACACACCTAAATTGTTATCTACAGTTAGGCCGGCAGACCTAGGGTGACAAATGTCATAACATTCTGATGCCTGAAGAACGTCGTAGAGGCCACTAGTCAGTTTAGTAAGGTTATATGAAACTCACAATAGTATTAACTAAAACATTATTTACGGGAACTACACTACATCAATGGTTTTATTTTTAAAATAGAACTACATTACAACACATATGGTGGATTCCAGGCACTCTCTAACACAAAAGGGTTTTCTTAGAAATACAGTACGGAGCACTATTTTCGTAATACTGTACGAGATACAATTCAGAGAAACATTCATGATATCGTTTTATTTATTAATAAGACTACAGTATACTATTACAGAGTACCATAACAAACATACATTTTGGTCTATAGGCCTAAGACTACACTTCATTTACTAACGAAAATATTGGATTTTCTGGAGGAACATACTAACAGTTTTCATTGAAGAATGACATGTTTTTCCGTCACAACTACATACTTATGAACTCACCAACTTAAATGCTGATACCCTTTCAAAATGATTTGTATTCTCATGGAACCAGTAGACAGGTACACTATAGGTTTTTTAGAAGACGGAGCATTCATGGTGTCTCGTCTATAGTTTTTTCTATATATTTTGATCTTATACAAACAATATTGCAAATACAATGTAAATACTATGTTATCAATGCAATGGTTTTTGTTACTTTGATTACTATTATGCAATTGTTGTGATACTGTACATGATATCCTCCACCGCCGAACATTTCCGCCGTTTCGGTTTGGGGTTTGACTGATTGGTATTAGAGTATTGTTTATAAAGAACTAAGTATATCAAACCATGCAGGATATACAGCTATAAACAAAATGGTGCCGAAGTGCTCTAACTAAAAGTATACTTTTAAAACTAAAGTATTTTATAAGAAGTATACAAGCATACATACATACCATGAGCAGTATCACAGTAAGAAACTGTTGGGTTTTGAGCATTCTAACACTCCTATGGTGTACATGCAACCCTAAATACCTTGGATCTATGTTTTCTCTAATATACATGCAAATACTAATATTCCAAGGTATTACCCTATCTAGCATACAATCATAGATACTTGGGTAATGATATAGATAGAATACATACCTCTTGTAGTGTAGCTTGACTCCATGGGGCTTGAGTGCGTACTGCCTCAAATGTGACACCTCAAATGGCTCACACAACATAAATGCTCTTAGAATAACTTAGATAGAAATCTACACTTCATGAAATCGGCTAGCCCTTCTTTACACACACTAGTGGCTGATTTTGGTGAGTAATATGATGCTTATATAGTGTGTTACAATTAGGGTTATACCATGTAAACCCTAATTGTCATGACCTTTCATTTCCATGACCCATGGGTTATGTAACCTCCATGGAGCATCCTATGGGTTTAACCCAACTTGATTATCCATGGAGCTTTGGCCCACTATATAAGTTATGGATGATTTACACAATCAACCCATATATTTAATTGGTCTTCTTTTGATCACATAATTAATTTTAAATTAATTCTTAATCAATTCTAATTAAATATTATTATTCTTACTATTAATATATTAGAACTTATAACAGATTAATAACCATAAGTGTCTTATTTCTCTCATTTAGTCTATCTAAGTGCATGATGCCATGCAACCCAAATGGACCATGTCGGGTCGGGTCAAGTACATACCAAATATAGTTATGGGCTTAGAAATTAATCCAACAGTCTCCCACTTGGATAAGTCTAAAACTATTATTGCATATGACTTCGAAACCCAACTAGCAATCGTTGCTCTCAAAAGCCGCTGTTGAACTCTGACCTTGTAACTAAACTCTGACCTTGTCAATGACTTGTCCATTAGATAAGGGATCATATATTCCTCCATTCTAGATATCATATGGACTGAGACATGGATTAATAATCATTCTCTCTGTCTATTTGTTGTTTCCCGATTTTCGACTTATGACGACTGACTGATTAAACAAATCACATCTTTCCTGGCTTGGCCAAGCACTCACATGTGTCATCACCAAATCATTGAGGGGCCCACAGATATCGCTTTTATCCCGAAGGTAAAAGGAATTGATGAACTTCGACTCATATGGCTTTTTCTATCACTTGTTGAGTCATACACAAAGGAACGTTTAATAACATTGAGTTACCAATGTGTTTTCGTGCAATCAATGTACTATCAACTCATAGTAACAACTCATGTCTATAGGTTTGAATAATATAAGATATTATCGTCTCATGATCACTCGTGATAAAATCCATGAAGTGATTCAAATGAGTGCAGGTTGAATCCAATACTCAGAACTTATGAGCACTCATGAGTGTTGTAGCACCACTTTGTCCACCAACTTGGACCTCTACAAGCCAACCCATGACAGTCTTGATCCATATCTACTTCCAACATATGACCAACTGTGGAGGGTTTGAATAACTTAGTCATTCAGGAAGAATAACCTAGTTTATTCTGGAAGGCAAAACATGCAAAATGAAACACAAGAATAAATTAATCTAATATGGTATCAAAACTATGAATATTAATAAAACACCTTTTATTTATCACCATAATGATTACTCATTATTCATTGTTTCGGTTTTATCAACTTTATACTTGAATTTAAAAAACACTGGTTGTCCCATGCTCCAAGCATGTACACTATGATTTCTAAACAATAGCTTTGCAATACATCAAGTATGCACTCTATGTTTGTCTATGATCCTTACTTTGTGAAATAGATCAATTGAACGTACTTTCAATGATTCTCTTTTCACACTCCCAAATCCTTATCGCAACATGTAAGAATTCCAAATTCCTAACATTTACCAAACTCTGTTTAGATTTTAAACTTATATGCACAGACCCTCTTGTAATGAATATGTACAAAGTCACAAAGACTTGTCAACAGTCATTACAGGTTATTCCAATGGAGATCAATTCCATGGAGACAAAGTCTCAAAGCACACTGCTTTGAATATCCTTCTTGCATTAAGTTTTCTAGTCTTACACATATAACTTCCACCTATGGAGACAACTCCATATTCCTATTTTGACTACTACTTCTGAACAAGAGTTGTCCCTTTTCCAGAATATGTCAATATGGTCCTTCCAATATTAACAGTATACTTCCAACTGTCCTTGAGCAACCAGTCTTTGGTAAAACCTTAGATTGTCCTCGACAATTGCTTAATCACTTTATTCATATCCAAATCTAGACCTTTTTCCCCGTAATGCCCCGAGGCATTTGGAAAATTTAGAAAGGATAAATATTATAGCACATGCAATCGATCTTTTACCCAAAGCAAACAGGACACGATTCATGATGTCTCATATAAAGACATGATTCTAGACCAGTCTTTTGCTACAATAATTTTTGTTTGCCATGTTTTCAAAATTTGACTATGAAGAGGGATGTTGTAATCTTAACATAATTTTGAGAACGCAATATATATATATATATATATATATATATATATATATATATATTCTTGACTAAAATGATTAAAATCTCAATCTAAGACTTTTAGTATTGAAATGAAGTATAATTTCCTCTCCCTTAATTATACCAAAACAACTTTTTCAACACTTGCAACCTCGCGAGTTGAACTTTTGTTTTCTATAATTAACATTGCTAACTTGCAATAGTTATCATAATTATCATGCTCCCACTAACATGGTGATTATTAGTATAATACTTATGCTCCCACTAGCTTTGACATGTATTCAAAAATTAGTGCACTTCTGGAAATCAATACTTTATTTACTTTCTTACTAAAGTTCAAATTTCAGATACTAGATTGATTTGATAAGACTTTATCAAAATCATACACCTTATTGTAAATAGCTCACTGGTGTATCTAAACAATTTAAGAACTATGAAAAGGGATGTCTTAATCATAGTCTCAATTGGTTAGACCTTTGCTATTTCTCAGAAGTCCATGTTAGTGTGCTCTATTAACGACTTTGAGAATGCAAAGATTACTATCTACTTAAAATCTACTTGGTGGAAGAGTTTCCTTACCATCATTTTCGTGAATCAGAGAGAAAACTTATGACCCTTAGATTTTATGGTTTATTTGTTCTTATCCACATGAATTTGTCAAAAACATAATCGCTAGACAAGGTTAGTGACAAATCCAAACTCATATGGATTGAACTTGTACAATCTAAACTTCTTTCCACCTGGCAATACAAGGGCCTGCTAGTGCTTCCAAGTAGTTATGCAAACAATTGAGAACATGTAGAACACAAATTTATAGCCAACGTAACTGGAATGGGCACAAAAATGTCAACAAGATAGGTTATAAACCTCTATTTGTGTGCTACTGATGAAATACAGGTTTTATTCATGATTAGTTCTTGAAACCATTTTAGGATCTTTTTGACTCCCGCTGTCTTCTTGACCTATAAGTCTTCCTTGTCAAATATTCAAGAGATAGTGTGGATTCTAATCAAGACAAACACTTAATACAATTAGCCTTAGATGGTCTTTGTTTTATCCAAAACATCACAACTTACCAACTTCAAATGTACAAGCGTATAAAACTTTTACTCTTACAAGTGTTTTAAACCTTCTTTAAGACATGCCACTCTAGTCACAATCTTAGAGTATAACTGTAAGACTTCTTTTTGGAAGCAAGTATGAATCCTCTTCTTGATTTAACCACTTCAACAATTCATAACTCCTCTTCTTAGCTATTAGAAGGCACTTAGAGGATGAATTTTGATAAGGTATCAAAATCATTATGATGATCATAAATCATGATACTAAAGTACTCTCCCATCTTTTCAGATTTGAGAAACTTTTATCCTTCTGCCTAATTTGATTCTTATTATTCACTCTGCCATACATTTGGAATTTTTCCAATGTCTTAGAGTTATACTTAAGCTTGTAAGTATAATCATATTTACTAAACCTTAGTAAATCATGATGAATAGTTTCATTCATATTTTGTGGTGGACTTTGGCTAGTCCACAAGAATGTGTACCTTATCTCTTAGTCCTTCACTTGAGTCACATATACATGTGAACTAGAAACTAGTCTTAATTTTCCAAAAATGAAAATTCTCATTCATCATACTAAACAACTTGTATGATTCCAAGTTTCGTTCCAATTGAAACTTGGGTGGTGAGAATCATTCCTTATTTGATAAATTTAGACACTACCACAAATGAAAGAATCAAATTCATATTTCAAATATTGCTAGAAACATACAAACATCAAGTTTTCATGAATGCAATTGTAAGGAAATATAAAATAAAGAAAACTTTTATTTATTTTTTCAAAATGCGGAAAAACATTTTTCCTTATAATGTAACTGATATTTAAGGTTTCCTAGCAATCTATCATAACTCCTAAGAAGTAGCTGAAGAATCTGATCTTCAAACCAAGCGATAGAAATCCATCTACGCGATCAGATTTAGCATACTCTTTTCTTTAAGTTTCCTACCATTTGCTTGATCCTTTCAGACATAAAAATGTATTAAGAATCTTCAAATGAAACTGAAGAGAGTTTGATAGTGGACATACCTGAAACAGAGTCAAACTTTTGATTCTTCTTTCTTTCAGGTATCTAGGGCATCTTCGATTCCAATGCCCCTTTTTCTTCACAATGAAAACATACAGAATCTTTGGGAATGGTACAAAAGGCTCTCCCAGACTTAGACTTTCTCTTTACCTTCTGGTCAACCGGGTTGACCAAGGCTGATCCCTTTCCATTGGGAAGAGAAAGCTTTTTTGGACTTCCAATGTTACCATTCTCCATGTCCATGGAAGTTTGAGAAATAGACCTTCCATCCATATTTGCTTGACTATTGCACCAAACCATTATTGATTCAGCAACAATAAGCAAATAAGAAAGATCCATTAGGGTCATGTTGTGACCTGTCACATAGTAGTCTTTCTATATGACTTTGGAAGTGACTGAAAGACCCAGTCAATAGCCAACTTCCTTGGGACAAGGACACCCAACATTCTCAACCTGACAATTTGTGACTTCAGTCCTAAGACATGAGTGCACACAGGACATCCATTTTTATGTTTTATTGTGAGTAGGGATTGAGTGATCTTGAACTTTTCAAGTCTTTGAGCTTGCGGGATAGGGAGAATAATTGAAGGAGGTGGAGGAAGAGAAGTATGATTTCCCATGAGACAAGCTTGGGAAATCATCTTCATTAGAAATTTTGATTTGGGAAGATCATTGTTGTCTAAACTAGACATCTCAATGGGAGAAATTCAAGTATGTTGATTTAAGTCCTTAATATAACACCCAATATGAAATATTAAGGCTAGGACCCAACACAATATTTTATAACTTGGAAGAGGGATGCCGTAATCCAAGCTATAAGATATTTGAAGGTAGGTGGATGACGATTCACTAATTTCCACCAAGATAAACGAAATATTTAATTAGGTTTTAATTGGTTTTGAAAATCCTAGATCTTTTGAGATTCATTGAACTTTTCAATGGCATTTTTCAATCTCGAGTGTGCCCTTCAGGTTTTGTGACTGGGATGCCGGGGATCAAAAAACAAGGTGTGAAGTAACCATGCAAATATACTTGGTACCCTTAATATTTACCGGTCAATCGATGTACCGGTTATCCACACACGCTCCAACGATACTATGATAAATATTAAGTTACCCTTTGCCTACCTTGTTAAGTCCAGGTTAGTGTGTCGGTTAACCACACACGCTCCACTAACGGCTTAAACAAAGTGCAAAGTGTAATTTCATGGATTAACACATTATTCACATTTTCCTAAGTAACTAAGATTAGGAATTTATAAGTGTTTAGTTACTTAGTATTTATCATTAATACTCTTAATGAAGGGAGAATTATAGCCCTTGTCCTACCAGTTCGGCTAACGACCCTCCACTAGTCAAGGAAGCGGTGGGTGAGAGTGGACACCTATTAAACTGCCATTTTATAGGCAGTAACCTTTTACTCCTTTATAGACCAGCTTCGTTAATGAGGCCTACTAACGGTAAGACTAACTTTACTCATATATATATATATATATATATATATATATATATATATATATATATATATATATTATTAACTTATAATATTATAAAGTATAAGGGTCGAATTTTAACTTTTAAAATTCAAAGGGCCAACATGGAATTAAAGTATTCATAAGTGAAAACTTTTTCAAATTCCAAAACTTGAGGGCAAGTTTTGAAAGTATTCAAAACTAATTAATTTCATAACTTATGTGTTTAAAATAGTTTTAATTAAAAAACTCTTCAAGTTCGATAACTTAAGCACAAGTTATGGAAGGCTTTAAACTAATAAAAGAATGTACCTTTTCTTTATTTTGTAACTTATGGAATTAATTAAGGTTACACATTTAATTACTTAATGAAGTGATTCTTGAACCTTCATAACTCGAGGACAAGTTATGGAGTCATAAACCCATTTAATGAGAACAAGACTCGTCATTTTGTAACCTTTGCCATCTTTTATGAGTTTTAAGAAACTTAAATATGACCTTTCATGTAACTTGAGGACAAGTTACACAAACACATTTTAGAATCTTCTCTTAGATTAAAATGGATTGAAAACACATAATCAATTAACTTATCTATTAATCTAAGCAACTCATTTGAACAAAGACAATACATATCAAACTTTTTCATGTAATTAGCATAAATTTTAAACTAATACAACACATGAATCTATTGAAAATTATCTTTGGAATTGGATTAGTATGAACATTAACACATCAAAAACAAGTTTGTAAGCTCAAAAGCATCTTAGGGTAATGTTTCTAGTCCAATTCTAGCCAAAACAATAAAATATATGCTGTCAGGGGGTCCAAATCGTCGAGTGCACGAACCAACTCGGCGAGTTGGATGCTTTTGCCTTGGACTCGGCGAGTCTGCTGTGCAGACAGCTCCAAACTTTGATTTTTCAGCCAATTTTGCAAGTATAACAAGAAAACAAGCCTAGTATCTGATACCACTATTGGGTTTTGAGCATTCTAACACTCCTATGGTGTACATGCAACCCTAAATACCTTGGATTTGTGTTTTCTCTAATATACATGCAAATACTAATATTCCAACGTATTACCCTATCTAGCATACAATCATAGATACTTAGGTAATGATATAGATAGAATTCATACCTCTTGTAGTGTAGCTTGACTCCATGGGGCTTGAGTACCTAGTGCCTCAAATGTGACACCTCAAATGGCTCACACAACATCAAATGCTCTTAGAATAACTTAAAGAGAAATCCACACTTCATGAAATCGGCTAGCCCTTCTTTACACACACTAGTGGCTGATTTTGGTGAATAATATGATGCTTATATAGTGTGTTACAATTATGGTTACACCATATAAACCCTAATTGTATTGACCTTTCATTTCCATGACCCATGGGTTATGTAACCTCCATGGAGCATCCTGTGGGTTTAACCTAACTTGATTATCCATGGAGCTTTGGCCCACTATATAAGTTATGGATAATTTACACAATCAACCCATATATTTAATTAGCCTACTTTTGATCACATAATTAATTCTAAATTAATTCTTAATCAATACTAATTAAATATTATTATTCATATTATTAATATATTAGAACTTATAATATATTAATAACCATAAGTGTCTTATTTCTCTCATTTAGTCTATCCAAGTGCATGATGCCATGCAACCCAAATGGCCCATGCCGGGTCGGGTCAAGTACATACCGAATATAGTTATGGACTTAGACATTAATCCAACAGAAACAACATAAAAGTATTTAGATGTTGGATGCTACAGTTAAACCTAGAACCAAACATAAAATTAAAATACTAGAGGAGTATTTTATAACACTATAACGCTAGAGTCAAATGCGTGAAAACAAACAACCCTTGCCGATAGATATAAAATTGTTAAGTGTATATATATAAGGTATATATAATTGAATTTTATAAACCTAGAATAGGTGATTTAGCTTTATTTCATGTTCCTTGATAGGTTGTAGACTTAGAGTAGCCTCACTTATTCGAAGGCATATTTAGTCTTATATATATATATATATATATATATATATATATATATTGTAGATTTTAGTTGTAAAAGTCGAATAGTTTGTCTTGTAATGATTCGCATTTTGTATATTATTTTACTAAGTCTTCTTTACATGCGAAGTGTAGCATGCGAAGTGTCATTGTATAAGGCTTAGTATATTTTTTGTAAGTTGCCTATAAATAGGGACGTAGGCATGAGAGAGAAAAAGTGATAGAGACTTAGAGGCGTAAGCTTAGAAATCGAAACTAAAACTCTCTTCAGCGTATTCTGTAATCAGTCTTAATAAAACGAGATTTGATTAATATTTACTTCGTGTGTTCTTCATCATTCATGATTCAAATCTATTGTTTCGCATCTTAATCCTTGATAACAATCCACTACAATTGGTATCAGAGCGGCTTTCTTGGTTTTCATGATCAACGTGACTTTTGAAGAACGATTCTCGGTTTGGCAAACTTTTGTCACAATTTTGAGCAATTTTGGTGAGTCTCTCTCTATGATCTCTCGTAATATTTGGATTCGTGCTTTGCGTTCTTGTTTTTTGATCGTTTTGATTCATTGCATCTAATTCGTTTCAAACCTCATTGTTGATCCAATCAATTTTTGTTTAGATCAAGTCCAAAACAAAAATAAAATCAAAATTTGTTTACTATTCATTGTTCAAATTTGAAGCCCAATCCATGAGTGATATTTGATTCAACCGATTTGAGCCCAATCAAAAAGAACTGTTATTGTTCATTATCCGATTCAATTAATCCCATTCGTTAATAATCAGAGAAGCAATTTGATCATTCTTTGTTCTTCATTCGACGCTTTACTGAGTTGTAATTGTTCTTGATTCCGTTTCAATAAATCTCACATGTCGGAAGTCGCAATCAACATTACTGATAATCGTGTTCTTGATTTTCGCTTTCACCTTTTCTGTTCTTATAATTGAAGAGCTTCGTCTTTTTGTGATGAACTTGTGAATCGATTTGTTTGAATAATCGATAATGATCAAGTTATTCTTTAAATCTGAACAACAAGTTTATGATTCTTGGTTTGAAGAATTTAATCGAAATCGGAAATTGTTGATTTGGATCAATTTCGATTATAGAGTTTACCTCAAGAACTGATGAACGAACAGGGTGAATTTGATGAATTAGTGAGTTTAATCCAAAAATCGATTTGAGAAAAAGGATTTTGGTGTTAGTCGCTAGTTCGCAATATTAATGTTCTTGCAAAATCGATTGAGAAAGAACGAACTGAAAATTGAAAACCGATGTTGATTTTGGTGCTCCTGTAATGAAATGGATGAAGAACGAACAGATGAAGAGAATTGATTGTTGAATTCGAATTTTTGGAATCTGTGTTCATTGATTGTCGATGGTTTGGATGGATTTGGATGAACAAACTGAATGATGTTGATGGTTTGGTTTCGCACGTTTGGAGTCCAAGATCTGTATCAAGTTCGCATCTGATCTCAAGAATAATGTTCGCATTTGAAATCTTGAGTTCGCATCTGGATCTTCATTGGATTCGCATTTGATCTTGTTTGGGTTCGCATCTGATATGTTTGTTCAATTCGCATCTGGGTCTCAATTTTGAGTTCGCATATGAGATCAAAGACGAGTTCGCATATTTGTTCAATTTTGGAGTTAAGATGCGAAGTCATCTCATTTATGGATTGGATTTCGCATTTGGTGATACAGTTGATTTGTTGATGGGAAGCCAAACTATATTCGCATTTGTGTGAACAAACTCAGATTCGCATTTGGAGAAGTTCACTTGTAAAAGAAAAAATATTCGCATTTGGGTGTGTCAAACATGGTTCGCATTTGATGACTGGGAAGAGTCAAAATGCGAAGTCAAAACGTGCGAAGTAATTGAAACATGCGAAGTCTTTTACAGTATAAGTGAATTGGGGAAGAAGGCTAACAGTTTCGCATTTGGTCCCTAATCTTTTCACGAAATGACAAAAGCTGACCAACTTCGCAAATTTGAAGACCATGCAGAAATTGTCAAAACGAATACCTGTAGTTTCGCATTTTTGACAGTTTGTACCCAACTTCACAAATGGGGTCATAAAATGCTGAAATTGCAGAATTTTCAAATCTGGTCCCTGCAGTTTGTGCGAATTTACACATTTTACCCAGTTTCGCAAATGGGAGTATGTTTCGCATATTTGGCTGTTTTTGGCGTAACGGGTCACTGCAGAATTTTGAAATTGACGATTTCTACCCATTTTTGAGAAATTTTGTCAAAGGCAATCCGTGAACGAAGCTAAAAATTCAATATTTTTTGGATTTTTTGGATTGAAGCACAATGTTTATGCCACATGTTAAGGGGGAGTTTTGACATGAAAAATTTCGAATAGAGCACGTTCTTTTTCCATGGAGTTTTATAATCAAATTTCGATTATAAAAAGGGGGAGAAGTTTTATATGGAAATTCGAACTTGAATTTTTCATATTACGTGGATTTGAAGACCGAAGTGATCTTGGAGTTTTGAAGCCACGAGATGATGCAATTGGAAGTTCGGAAGTGATGTATTTGAAATGGGTTTGGTATTATTGAAGATTTTTGGGGTGTGTTTTTATGCGCAACTTTGGGGTGATTATTTGAAGTTAATCATTCGTTGCTGCTCGGATTGTATGGTCTCACATCCTAAAGCCCAAATTTAAGAATCATGGAAGAATTGAAGATTGAAGTTCGTTTCGACATGTGTCACCTTTGAGGCTCGAACCGCGTAGTGCTTGATTTTGGAAGATTTGAAGTGGGTCATTCATTCCTAACTTTGAGGGGGAGAATGTTGGGGTTGCAAAGTTATTCATTCATGACTTTGTAAATGTTTGACTTTTGTAAAACCCACTTGCATGTGGTGCTTTAGCCTTTAGACCCATTTGTTAGAGAGTGAGAGAGAGACATGTAAACACCTCTATAAATAGTGGGTTCATACCACTTGTAGAGGTGTGCTTGAGAGATGTAAAAGTGAGTGTTTAAGTGTGTGTTATTTATGTAGTCTAGATCTAGATCCTTTTTGTGTAACACCATATACATTTAATATATCTCTTAAACACCCAAATCACCATGTTCAATTGTGCAAGCTTTAATTCCGCATTCCAAACTATGTTCTTTGTCACTACAATTGGTATCAGAGCGGGTGTTCTTGATTTTCATCAAGAATTGATCCTTGATGGCTATTTTGATTTGGTGATTCTTTTTGTTCATTGATCATCTTGTTTAGAGAGTGTTTTTGTGTTCTAGAAGTCAAATTTTTCTTTGATTTGATCCATAATTCGACTTTCTCTCTCTAGAATACTTGTTTGTGTTGCTTTCTCTCTCTAGAAAACCCATTCATAATCACTTTCTCTCTCTAGAAATCTTCAAGTTCTAGTGATAAAAAATGACGGTTTTCTTGGAGCATGCTTCTTGGATTGTGATCATTAAAGATGTCAAATACAAAATCGGTTTAGAACAATTCCTTGGATTAATATTGAAAGGCTTAATGATTTCATGGGATACTTTGATTTCTTATGGAGGTTTGAAGGATGATCATGGAGGATTGATTTTTCAACCACTTTCAAAGATTGAATGCTTGACTCAAATTTGCCATAATTTGAAGAATGAAAGAGATAAAAAGGAAAGAAAGGAAAAAGAATTGTTTGATGAGTATTTCATTTCTCTTGTTGAAAAACCAAGTGATCTTCATGCTCTTATGTTTGTTGAAGATGTTCTTGATGATCATCATGTTCTTGATGTTCAAGAAAAAGGAGTTCAAGTTGATTCTCAAGATGAAAAAGTTTTTTGCTCAATTGGAGTTCAAAACGATGATATTGTGTGTTCTTGTGATTCGTTTGAAGGAATGATTCCTTATCGGAAGCCGGTGGTTCAAGAAATTCACAAATATCAAACTCCAAAAGATTTGATTCAAACTCAAAATGTTCATGTTGTTGAAAGTGGGTTTGTTCATGGAATCAAGTCTTCAAGATGCAAAAAGATGAGAAAGAAAAAGAAGAAGAAGATGAATCGGAAGAACAAGCGGGTTTACTCACAAAAATCGTCAAATGATGTGAAGCCGAAATCCGTGAAACAAATTTGGGTTCCAAAGCAACAATCTCCAAGTGTTGCATTGAATTTGAAGTCAAAACCCAAATGTGTTGGTGGTTCTTTTGAAGATGTTCTTGGTTTGATGAAGAACACGAAGAACACGAAGAACGAGTTGTACATCTCGCATGGTGCGTGGTACAATGTTCGATTTGGAGATTTTCTCATTCCGACAAAAGAACCAAGATCTTCCAAATTTGATTCGTTCGTTGAAAACGGAACTCGATTCGTCAAAAAGGTATCTCAAATTCTCAAATGGATTCAAAAACATCCATGATTTCGATTCGTATTTTACGTTTTTCATTTTTGATCGATTTGTCTCATTGGATCAAATCCGTTTCAAAACCCTTTGTTTGATCCAATTATTTTTTTTTTATCAAAACCAAATTAAACTCATTTTAGTTTAATTTCACTGTTCATAAGTCCGAGCCCAATCTTCAATACAATGCTTGTTACTGTTCATAGTATTTGATTCAGCCCAAACACAATTTGATATTGTTCATCAATAATTTGTTTTTTGAGTCCAATCAAAAATATTTGGTTACTGTGCATCCGTGAGATTTCAAAGCCCAATCAATTTTACATTAACTTTGATTCTAAAATGGTGTGAGCCCAAATTTGATTCCAGTCGTATGGGTTATAAAGCATATCACTGAATTGGTCATTCGCTTCAAATGGTTGTACCGTATAACTCATACGCATCTGTTAATTCTTCTTAATCGATCGCATCTGTGTGTTCATCATCTTTCAATTCTTTATCTCTAAAATCGATTGGTTTTGATTGTTGATTTCAAATTGTGAATCGATTTCGTTAATTCCGAAATCGATAGTGATCAAGTTAGAGTGAAGAATTTCGAGATTGAGTTTTTGATTTGAAGAATTTGATCCAGAATTTTGAAACTGATGAAGAACAAGTATTGATTTTCAGTTCTTATGATTATTCTTGACAATTGTTCAAGAACAGATGAAGAATGTTTGACTAGAAGTTCTTTTAGTCAAAATCGATTATCAAATCACAGAATCAATAGATTAAACTCAAAATTGAGTTCGCATATTGAACAATCGATTGAGAAAGAAGAATGCGAAATCGATTCAACTGAAATTGTTCAAAGAATTGTTGATTTTGATGTTTATGGTAGCAAGGAGAATACTAAATCGACAGGTTAATGACGTGTTTGGATGAATAATCATGAAGGTTTGAGATAATATCGATTTGTACATGTCGATGTGGGTTATTTGAAATCGAAAGCCTATGGATTGTGTTCATTGTTTTTGAAGGGAAGGAAGTATGATTGGAACAATTTTGTCGATTTTGGTTTGAAGAAATTTAATTGATGTGGGCTGTATGAATCAAAAGCATTTTGCGAATTTAAAAACGAAGTCGTTTGGTGGGATGATTAGATGTGAATGTATCAATTTAGAATCGATTGTGGTTGAAGTCGATTGTTGATTTAGACTTTAAAAGCGAAGCATTGGATGTTGATTTCGAATCGATGGTTAAAGTTGAATGATTTGAATCGATCAAAGAACGAAATGATTAAAGACGAGATTTTTTTGGCTGTTGATTTGGGAAGAGGTTAGAGTAAAATCGATCGATGAGTTTTGATTCGCAAACTGGATTGATGATTTAGGAATCAAGTTGCTGTAATGAAAAAATTAAGTTCGCATATTGATCTTGGTTAAGGTTCGCATCTTCCATGTTTGTTCAGTTCGCATATGAAAACAGATGAGTCAAGATCATTTGATTTTGGATTCGCATTTGGCAATATTAAAGTTGAAGATCTGTATGTGTGATAATCAATTTTCACTTCGCATTTGGTTACAGAGACCAAAATTTAGTTCGCATTTGGAGCAGTTCACTTGTAAAAGCAAAAGTATTCGCATTTGGTGAGTTAAAGAAGCGAAGTGTGCGAAGAGTTAAAAATGCGAAGAATTTTACGTGCGAAGTCTTTTACTTGATTTAGGGAAGAACACAAAGAGTTTCAGTTTGCACCCCTGATCTTTTCACGAAATGACAAAATTGACCCAACTTCGGAAGTTTAAAGAATATACAGAAATTGTCAAAACAAGTACCTGCAGTTTCGCAATTTTGACACTCTATACCCAACTTCGCAAAATGGAAATAAAAGCTGAAAAAATGCAGAATTTTCAGTTTTGGTCCTTGCAGTTTGTGCGAATTTACGCTTTATGCCCGGTTTCGCAAATGGGCTAGAGTTTCGCATATTTGACTGTTTTTGGCGCAACGGGTCCCTGCAAGTTTCAGAAAGTGACAATTTCTACCCGGATTTTGAAAAATCTTGCAACTTTCACTTAAAAAGTCAAAAAAATTTCATAAATTGGAAATATTTTGTGGCTTTTTCGTGATTGTTTTTCCGTGCAAGATTTTTGGTGATTAATTTTTGGTACACATCAAGGGGGAGTATTGTGAAGATTATTCCTCGGGCGCTTCTCATCCTTAGTGGGTTTTATAATCATTTTTTGATTATAAAAAGGGGGAGAATGATGGGTATTCGAAGCTTCTCGGGTTTGTCGAATATTCATTTGCGGATGTGAAGACCGGTGTTACTTCGAGGGGGAGTTTGGTCTTGATCGCGCTAGCTCGTTGGAGATTAAAGCCGGACATCCAATCCTAACTTTGAGGGGGAGAATGTTAGGGTGCAAAGTCATGCTTGGATGTATTGTTTTAGGCTTTCCTCTTTTTATGTGTAAATGGGTTGAGTCTTTTCCTATAAATAGGAAGTGAGTGACTCCCATTATGTAAGAGTCCATATGGAGTGTTAGACTAGAGAGAGAATTTTTGTACAAACCCATTTGTATATTCTTTCTAGATCTAATATGAGCTTACAAAGAATTATTTACTCCTTATGTTCTTGAATTTGTATGATGAATCACTAGATCTTTTCTATTCCGCACAAGCCATCAGAATCAACACTACTACAATTGGTATCAGAGCAATATGACATGAAATGGTACATTGATAGTAGTTGCTCTCGTCACATGACTGGAAGGAAAGAAAATTTGCGAGATTACAAAAGCTTGGAAAAAGCTGGAGTTGTCAAATTTGGAAATAATCACAAGTGTGAAGTGAAAGGATATGGGAAAGTCAGAAATGGAAATTTCACAGTCAACAGAGTGGCATATGTTGAAGGACTTCAACATAATTTGATAAGTGTATCACAACTTGTTGTGGGTACTGGATATCAAGTTATATTCAATGAAGAAGGTAGTATCATTTCAAATGTCAAGACGAATGAAATACTCCTCAAATCCAAAAGATATGGTGATATGTTTACACTGGACATCAAACCGATTGTGGGAAAACCAGCTGTGTGTTTACTATCAAAAGCATCAAATGATCTTAGTTGGCTTTGGCATAGAAGATTGTCACACTTGAACTTTCGAAATATAAATAAACTAGTAACTGAAGATTTAGTTCGAGGGTTACCAGTACTGAAATTTGACAATGATTCTTTGTGTGCAGCTTGCGAACAAGGAAAACAACATCGAAAGGGACATCCGATTGTGATAGATTCAAAAATAGTAGAGCCATTGGAACTTCTTCACATTGATCTATGTGGACCATCAACTGTTGCAACAATAAACAAAAAGCGGTATATTTTAGTTGTTGTAGATGATTTCTCTAGATTTACGTGGGCATTTTTTCTCAGGATGAAATCTGAAGTTGCTCAAACAATGATTGATTTTATCAAAAAAATTGAAGTTAGTCTGAAGAAGAATGTGCGAAAAATTAAAAGTGATAATGGTTCTGAATTTAAAAATCAAATTCTTGACAGTTTTCTCACAAGCAAAGGCATTTCGCATAATTTTTCATCACCGTATACACCACAACAGAATGGTGTAGTTGAAAGAAGAAATCGATCTCTATGCGAAGCTGCCAGAACAATGCTGACATATGCGAATCTACCTCAATATCTTTGGGCAGAAGCTGTGTCCACAACATGTTTTACTCAAAATCGATCATTCATTCATCAAAGATTTAATGTTACTCCATATGAAATAATCAATAATCGGAAACCTAATGTAAAATTCTTTCATGTTTTTGGTTGCAAGTGCTTTATCATGAATCTAAAAGATAATTTGTCCAAGTTTCAAGCTAAAGCTGATGAAGACATCTTTTTAGGATATTCACAGAATTCAGTAGCATACAGAGTGCTAAACAAACGAACAAGAAAAATTGAAGAAACGTTAAATTTAACATTTGATGATTACTATCTTAAACAGATTGATAGTAAATTTGATAATAAATCAATACTTGTCGATTCAAATAATCCAATTGATAATTCTGAGATACATGATTTTGATTATGACTTGATTTTTGGAATTCCTGACAGGGCCATTGATGCAAAAAATATTGCTCCTGATAATCAAACATCAGAATCCTCAAAACATACTGATGAATCAACGATAACTTGTGAAAGCACATCAGATATTCACAAGGAACAAGAAAATCCAGTTGAGGGGGAGCCTTCGCAAAATCAACTAAAACATCAAGTTGAGGGGGAGACTTCGCAAAATTAACTAGAACATCAAGTTGAGGGGGAGCATTCGCAAAATCGACAAGAATATCAAGATACAGATCATGTTGAGGGGGAGCATGATGAAACAGAGACAATTAATATTGATAATAATGACGAATTTCATGAAGTTAATGATAATTTTTCTATTGCAAGATCTGAAAATGAAGATATGTTTGAAGATGCACCATTAGAATTTGATCCAAATTTTCCACCACTCCAGAAATGGACAAGAAATCATCCAAAAGAACAGGTAATTGGAAATCTACACGAAGGTGTGTTGACTAGAGCTCAAATTCGTGCGAAAAATGAGGTACTGAATGCGAACCAAGAACTTTGCATGTTTAATGTTTTTATTTCAAAAATAGAGCCAAAAACTGTCAAGAATGCTATGGAACACTCAGATTGGGTTGTTGCTATGCAATCTGAATTGGCAGAATTTGAACGAAACAAGGTTTGGAGATTAGTTTCTAAACCCTCTGATGTTTAAATTGTTGGATTAAAATGGATTTTCAAAAACAAAACCGACAAAGATGGCAATATTATTCGAAATAAAGCAAGATTAGTAGTAAAAGGTTATTCGCAACAAGAAGGTATTGACTATGAAGAAACATTTGCACCTGTTGCAAGACTTGAAGCAGTTTGCATATTTTTAGCCTATGCAGCTCACAAAGACTTTGATGTTTATCAAATGGATGTTAAATGTGCATTCTTAAATGGAAAACTCGAAGAAACAGTGTATGTTGAACAACCACCAGGATTTGTAAACAGTGAGTATCCTGATCATATGTAAGTCCTTGACAAAGCTGTATGTGGGTTAAAACAAGCACCAAGGGCCTGGTACGCAACACTTACAAATTTCTTGAAACAATCTAAATTTAAACAAGGATCAGTTGACCCTACATTATTTCGCAAGAAAGTTGGGTATCATCTAATGCTTGTTCAAATTTATGTTGATGATATTATCTTTGGCTCAACTGATCCAGCATTGTCAATTGAATTTGAAAATTTAATGAAAAGTCAGTTTGAAATGAGCATGATGGGAAAAATTAATAATTTTCTTGGTTTAAATATAAGGCAGAACAGAGAAGGAATCTTAATCAATCAAGAAAAATATGCGAAGAACTTGCTTGAAAAGTTTGGAATGCGAAATAGCACAAAGCTCAGAGTCCCTATGGCAGTAGGAACAAGACTAACTCCTTCGTTAGATGCTCCTGCTGTTGATCTAACACTGTATCGTAGCATGATAGGGTCTTTATTGTACTTAACTGCAAGTAGACTTGATATTATGTTTTCGGTTTGTTGTTGTGCTAGATTTCAAGCTAATCCAAGAGAGCCTCATTTGACTGCAGTGAAAAATATTTTTCGATATCTCAAGGGAACTGTTTCTTTAGGACTATGGTATCCTGCGAAAACAGGATTCTTCATTCAAGCTTTTTCAGACTCAGACCTAGGAGGATGTACTTTGGACAGAAAAAGTACGACTGGTGGATGTTAACTTTTGGATGGAAAGTTAGTGAGATGGCAATCAAAGAAACAAACTTGTGTGGCTATATCAACCGCTAAGGCAGAATACATATCTGCAGCTGCTTGTACTTCGCAAATTATCTGGATTCAGAGTCAACTTCGTGATTCTGCAATAAACATGAAAAAGATTCCTTTGTATTGTGATTTGCAAAGTGCAATTCGCATTTGTCACAATCCAGTACAACATTCAAAGACAAAACACATTGCTCTTCGATATCATTTTAATAAAGATCATGTGGAAGACGGGAATATTGAAATTCATTTTGTCAAAACAACTCAACAACTTGCTGATATTTTTACAAAACCTCTTGATGAAAAATCATTTGTTCGAATTTTAGCAGGTTTGGGGATGATTAATGCGAATTCAATTTTGTCAACACAAGAGTAAAAGCTTTGTTCAACGGCTAAGAGTCAGAATCATTCAGAAGTTACTGTTCATTCAGAAGGCTTCGCAAACACAGTTTTCGCATGGCTCATAATCACTATGCTAAGAGTCGACATCATTTAGAGGTTACTGTTCATTCAGAGGGCTTCGCATGGCTTCGCACCCACAGTTTTCGCATGGCTCATACACACTATGGTCAGGTTTACGCATACTGTTTTAGTTTTGAAAAATCGAAAATTTAAAAAGATTTTTTTACAAAAATTAAAAATCCAAAAAGATTTTTTATTTTTTTTTTGTTCTTTAAATTTGAAAAATCGAAAATTCAAAAAGATTTTTTTTTGTTTTGTTCTTTAAATTTGAAAAATCGAAAATTCAAAAAGATTTTTTTGTTTTGTTCTTTAAATTTGAAAAATCAAAAATACAAAAAGATTTTATTTGTTTCGTTCTTTTGTTTTTGAAAAATTCTAAAATCACAAAAATATTTGTTTTCTTTGTACTTTAAACTGTGTGTTGAGAATTTCATACAGGGATGCAATGCGAAGAGGTCATACATTTGTGTTTCTATGGGAAGGTATTAAATTTCTTTTACAACCTAGTTAGGATGTCCCTAGAAGCATGCTGCTGTATGTAGACCTCAAGCCTCGAATGATTCTATGTGTGAAAAATGAAAGCCTTGATGAAATAATCTCATGAACATTTCTACCCAACATGGCTTGTATTCGCATAAATCAACAAGAGCTACCTTACTCTTCTTAAATGAGTTAAGAGTTTTATGTTTTGCCCACATAATAACAGAGGTACACTTTGCTTCTTAACCAATCTTTTTAAACCAAAATGTTCTTCAAATCCAAAAAAAAAAATTTTGAAAAGATTTGTCCTTGAGGTCTTTGATAAAACCAATCAAAACCTACACAAATCACAACTCTGTGTTTAAGATCTAACATCATGAGTCTGTGATGAAAGTGAAACCCAAAAATCATCTCTTTAAGGAATTGACGGGGAACTTTGTTCCAGATTTTAACGAAACCTTTGTTTCAGTATCAAAAATTTCAAAACTTCAAATCATATTCAATTCGCATGCGTGGTCTTGATCAAATATTTACAACCAAGAATATTTGTTACCCAACAAGATCCAAAACAAATTTTCTCTTGAATATGATTTCCGTGTAACTTTCATTCGCAAATTCTTGTCATGATAAATAATTTCACAAGCCAACTTGTCACTGACTACACTGGTCAAACAAGTAATTTCATTTACAATTTCTCACCTTATGTTAAGGCTGATATGTAATGAAATTTCAAACCAACCCAAAATGCCTTTTAAAAGAAGCCCTTCGAAACTTCTTTACAAGTATTCGATTGTAATTCACGGGAAAATACACAAGTTGTTGATTATCTCTCTTGATAATTAACGAAGCAACCTTTGCCTGGGGTTTTACTCCATTTATGTCAAATTCACTTTTTGACATCACCACATTCCAAAAATTTCTTGATTCTTATCTTATTTCATTGGCACAATGCACACACGAAATCCTTGAGGTTCTGAGTAAAACCAACTCAGACTGATGATTTCGCAAGTCTGGCATCTGACTTCGCTTTACATCCCAAAAGTGAAAGAGCCTTGCCTCCATGCGAAGGGTTTTGAAGTTTGATTAACTGATCAAATTGGTTTCGCAATCTTCCACTTCGCAAATCATTACTCTCGATCAGTTCTTTACTTCCAAAGGGTGCTCCACCTGTTTTCACAGGGTCGCAAGGGGGAGAGAAAAGTCGAAGCATAGAAGCTGATGCTGAGGCTGAACTTGAAACAATGAGACAAGTCCAGAGCATAATGGTGAAACTTGCGAATTTGAGGATCGATTGGTTGTTTGAGCAGATGAAGAATGAACAGATGAAGAAATTGAAGAAAATTGGTTTCGCATTTGTTTGATTTTGGAACTCGATTTTGATTGAGTATTATTCGCATTATGATTGGAGTCAATGATCTATAAAAGAAAAAATTGTTGGATTCGCTATTGGATGGATGATTGAGGGATGATTCGTGAAGAAAAATGCAAAGTAAAGATGGATCTGTGATAATTTTGGAATGAACTGGAAAGAGTTTGGAATCGCATATAAAATCAAAGTTCACATCTATAGAATGCGAAGAGAATTTAAAGTTGATTTTGGTTCGCATTTGGAAGTAAGACAAGGTGATTCGCATTTTGTTATGAAATGGTGAATTCGCATTTGAAATCAAGAACTGTTCGCATATGTGAGACTCAAAGTTAATTTCTCATTTTCATTTCTCAGTCAAGTTCACATTTGTTCAATGCGAAGGGATGCGAAGGGTATAAGAATGAATATGCGCAGCATGTGAAAGCTTTTACAGTAACATGCGAATTCGGTAACAAAGGTGACAAGAAGGACTTGAAGAAGATGATCTCCTGGTATGGAGAAATGCGAAGAACGATTCAATCTAAAATTCAAAAGCTTTTAAGTTGAATTGTATCGACTGTTTACAAAGGGGGAGAATGTAGATGTTAGTTGTAAAAGTCGAATAGTTTGTCTTGTAATGATTCGCATTTTGTATATTATTTTACTAAGTCTTCTTTACATGCGAAGTGTAGCATGCGAAGTGTTATTGTATAAGGCTTAGTATATTTTTTGTAAGTTCCCTATAAATAGGGACGTAGGCATGAGAGAGAAAAAGTGATAGAGACTTAGAGGCGTAAGCTTAGAAATCGAAACTAAAACTCTCTTCAGCTTATTCTGTAATCAGTCTTAATAAAACGAGATCTGATTAATATTTACTTCGTGTGTTCTTCATCATTCATGATTCAAATCTATTGTTTCGCATCTTAATCCTTGATAACAATTCACTACATACATATATATATATATATATATATATATATATATATATATATATAATTTGTATACATTATGTGATTATAGGGGGATCAGAAATGAATCACACTACACAAATTCATTTCAAGTGTTGCCATATATTTCAGGAAATGAAATTTGTGATTGTTTACTTATATTAGTAGACCTTCACTATATATCGCTTAATAGAACACTATAATTGTCAGGATAAGATATAGCTTGTTCAATATCACCTAACTCAAGACCACTATAGAGGACTTATCATCATTTTCTCTTAAACAATTATAGAGAAAGATGCCTCCATAGAAGTCCAACTGGAAGAACAACACCCACCAATGAATCCACCACCGCCATCACCTCCTCAGTATGACCATACTATGTTCCAAGCGGTCTTAACCGCCACTATAGCAGTAGCCATGACGCAGATCAATGCAAGTGGCACTAGTGGGGCGGGTAGTGGTTCAAACACTTCTAACCACGGAGATAGTCATGGACACCCGAGGGAGTGTTCCTATAAAGACTTCACGAACGCTAAACCTAGATCCTTTGATGGCACCAGAGGTGTCATTGCTTTAACGTGCTAGTTCAAGAAGACTGAATAAATATTTGAAATCTTTGCGCACCCCAAAACTAGCAAAGTAAAATTTGCAGCATGCACTTTTACATATAGAGCCCTCTCTTGGTGGAATAGCCAAGTCAAGTCATTGACTCTCCTAATAGCCAATGAAATGAGGTGGGATTACTTGAAGGAACTAATGCAAGCAGAATACTGCCTGAGGGGCGAGGTGCAAAAGCTAGAGCAAGAGATCTGGGGTCTGACGATAAAGGACTCTGATATTGTTGCATACACTGCCATATTTATTGACATGGCTACTCTGTGCCCTCGGATGGTGACCCTAGAGAACAAGAAAGTAGAAATATACATATGGGGACTCTCTCCTCAGATCCAAAGGAATGTAATAATTGCAAAACCGCTTACTTTCGATAGCGCGAAGCATCTGGAACACACCCTCGTAGATCATGGGGATTGTCAAGGATTCATGACAGCTGCCCTCGAGCAACCCAAGGAAAGTGGTGGAAAGAAGAAAATATAGAACAAAAGAAAAAGGAAATAGTTGACGGAGCCCTTGAAGAAGCAACAAATAGAGGCAGTTCACATTGCTATAGTTCGTGTTATTGCTCCTACTGCGCCAGAACCTCCTAGTCGTTATGTTGGGAACCTACCGAAGTGAAACAAATGCAATTTCTACCACCACGGAGCTTGCCGTGAGATGGAGTGCAACAACTATAATAGGAAGGGGCACACAGGGAGTTTCTGTAAAGCACTGGCACAATCAAACACCCAGACCCCCAGAATTGGAGTAAGCCAAGCCTGCTATAGGCGTGATGAAACTAGGCATTACAGGAGGGATTTCCCAAAGACAAAGAACATTGGCGGTGCGGGAAGAGTATTGGCCATGGGACAGAAGGAATAAATAGTGGATATTATAGTGGTCATAGATACGTTTCTCCTCAATCACTCTTATGCATGCATACTATTTAATAGTGGTGAGAAGAGGAGTTTTGTGAGCCACAAATTTAAGCACCTTCTCAAAAAAACCACAATCTCTAAACGAAACATTCTCGGTCGAGATGACCAACGGGAAAAACAAGAGCACTAATGACATATACATAGGCTGCACACTTACGCTAAATGATAACTCTTTCCCAATCGACCTTATGTCAGTCTCAATAAAAAGTTTCGACATCATCATTGGCATGGATTTGTTAAGTCCTCACCGTGCCCATATTCTATGCTACGAGAAGGCCATTCACCTGAATCTGTTAAACGGCAAAACCCTTGTCATCTACGGTGACTAACCCAGTATGAGCCTTCGCATCATTGCTTGCGTCAAAGCCTAAAAATACTTAGACAAATAATACCACGTGTTCTTAGCCCACGTTGCAGATGAAAAAGAAGAAGTAAAACGCCTCGAGAGCATTCTCGAAGTCTATAATTTTCTAGACGTCTTTCCCAAGGATCTTCCAGGAGTTCCTCCTGAATGCCAAGTCGAGTTCCGAATCTACTTAATTCTTGGAGATACCCCCAAATACAAATCCACGTATCGTCTAGCACCAACAGGTATGCAAGAATTATCCACCAAATTAAAGGAACTGCTCAATAAGGGATTCATCAAACCGAGCTTCTCACCCTAGGGAGCACCGGTCTTGTTTATGAAGAGGAAGGATGAATCTTTCAGAATGTGCATGGACTATCGCGAACTAAACAAGGTCACCATTAAGAACCGCTACCCTCTATCGCGAATAGACAATCAGTTCGACCAACTCCAAGGAGCGAGACTCTTTTCGAAGATCAATCTAAGATCAGGGTACTGATGGGTTTTGAGCATCCTAACACTCCTATGGTGTACATGCAACACTAGAAACCTTGGATCTATGTTTGACTAAGATACATGCAAATAATTATTTTTCCAAGGTTCTTATCCTATCTAGCATGGCTTGGGGAACTTGAATCGAAAAAATCTAGTAGAATTATTTACCTTGTAGTTGTAGTTGATTGCTTGGAGTTTGAGAGCCTAGCACCAATAGTGTGGATGCCTCAAATGGAAATCACAAATCACCACAAACTTTGGAACCTTGAGAGAATAGTCACAATCTTCTTTAAATCGGCCCTCTTAGTACTCAACACCACTAGTATGATTTCAAGAACCAAAGCCTCCTTATTTAGTGTGGTGGATTAGGGTTACATCCATGTAAACCCTAATACCCATGTCTTTTCATTTCTGTTAGATCCATAGGTTAAAGCTCCATGGAGTATCCATGGACTTTCCATGCAAGCCTAGCCCATTCCAAATAAGCATTATCACACACTATATAAATACAAGAGCCCATATTGAATTAGTCATACTTTTGATCTCTAAATCAATTCTAGATTAATTATAGATCAATACTAATTAAATAATATGATTTTATATTAATATATTAGAGCTTATAATATATTAATAAATCATAACATATACTATTCTCAAAAGATTATCCATAAATTGTTCGGGTGAAGTGCAACCCAAAGGGACCATGTCGGGTCGGGTCAAGTACATACCAAATATAGTAATGGACTTAGACACTATATCCAACAGTCTCCCACTTGGAGAAGTCTAATAGCTATAGTTGCAAGTATGACTTTAGGAACCGATCAACAATCGTAGCTCTTTAAATTCTGTTAAACTATGAAGCGCCATTTTAGATAAGTGATCATATAATCCTTTGTTCTAGATATCAGCCGGAAAAATACATGGAACATGGTCTTGCTTATTGTCCAACATTTGTTTCCCGATTTCCGATTTGTTTGAAATAGAACTTAACTGAACACATCATTTTAGTTTTGATCGGGCCCGATACATAGGTCAAAACACAATCATCGAGGGGCCCAGATATCGCTTCTAATCCTAGAAGGGAACAGATAAACTACGATTCATATTTTTTCTCTACTACCTGTTAAATTACACACAAAAGCACGGTTTATAACATCGAGTGACCAATGCGTTTTTGTGTAATCAATGCATAACCAACTCATAGGCAACAAATCATATATCTAGGTTTGAAGACTTATATGATATTACCGTCTCACGATCACTCGAGATAAATTCCATGAAGTGATACAAGTGAGCATGGGTTGAATCCAATACTCAAAAGTTATGAGCACTCATGAGTGTTGTAGCCCAGCCTGTCTAACATCTTAGACCTCTACAAGCCAACCCATGACAGTCTTGATTTATATCTACTTCCAACATATGACCGACTGTGGAGAGTTTGAACAATATGATATAAACCATAACATAATTATACTGGATATCAAAACATGCAAAAGAAATAATAGTAAACGGTTGACAAGAGATAGCAACACTTTACTCATAAATAACAGTTTTTATTTATCATCAAATGTCAATTATATTTTACAAATTTCAAGATTATCTAACTACTAAAACTAGTATCATCCTTCAGCCCAATGCCCCAAGCATGCTGATGATGCTTAACCTGAGTCAGTCCCTTCATTAGGGGATATGTTGGGTTCTCATCCGATGATACCCTCTTTTCCACGAAGATTCCTTCTTCTATTCGATGTCTGATGAAGTGATATTTTATGTCAACGTGTCTGGATCTCCCATGATCTCTTGGTTCCTTGGCTAAGGCAACCGCACTATTGCTGCCACAGAAAATCTCCATTGGCTCCTTTATAGCTGGTACAACTCCAATGTCTCCGATGAAGTTCTTTAGCCATATAGCCTCCTTTGCTGCCTCGCTTGCTGCTATATACTCTGATTCACAAGTGGAATCAGCCACTGTCTCCTGCTTGGAACTTTTCCAAGTAATTTCCCCTCCGTCTAGGGTAAAGACCCAGCCCGACTGAGAGCGGAAATTATTTCTGCCAGTCTGAAAGCTAGCATCACTATACCCTACGACTCTCAGGTCATCACTCCCACCAAGGGTAAGGACCCAGTCCTAAGTCCTTCGCAGGTACTTGAGAATATTCTTTACTGTTGTCCAGTGAGCCTTGCCAGGATTCCCTTGATATCTGCTGACCATGCTCAGAGCAATGGCAACATCAGGGCGAGTACAAGTCATAGCATACATGATCGAGCCTACAACATAAGCGTATGGTACTTGACTCATTTCAGCTATCTCAACCCCTGCACTCGGACTCTGAGTTTTACTTAGTCTGGCATTACACTAAATAGGTAACTCACCTTTCTTGTAGTTATGCATCTTGAATCTTTTCAACACTTTGTCTACATAGGTGCTTTGACTAAGTCCAATTAGTCTTTTACCCTTGTTTCTCAAAATCCTTATCCCTAGGATATAGGCAACTTCTCCAAGTTCCTTCATAGCGAAACACTTCCCAAGCCAGGACTTTACTTCCTACAGGGTTGGTATGTCATTTCCTATGAGTAGTATGTCATCCACATACAGTACCAAAAAACTGACTATACTCCCACTAGCCTTGACATAGACAAAAGATTCATGTTCACTCCTTGAAAAGACAAATTCTTTGACTTTCTCATCGAAGCAAAGATTCAATAATTGAGGTGCCGGTTTCAATCCATAAATGGATTTCTTGAGCTACACACTCTATTGGGGTACTCTGTACTGACAAAACCCTCTTGTTGAGCCATGTAAACATCTTCAGCCAACTTTCCATTAAGGAAAGAGGTTTTGACATCCATTTTCCATTTTTCATAGTCATGAAATGCAACAATGGCTAACAAAACCCTAACAGATTTAATCTTGGCGACCGGTGAAAAGGTCTCATCATAATCAATTCCCGGAGTTTGAGAATAACCCTTTGCAACCAGTCTTGCCATATAAGTGTGTACATTACCATTCATGTCGGTCTTCTTTTTGAAGATCCATTTGCACCCAACTATCTTATGATCAGGTACATTGTCGACGAAGTTCCAAACTTGATTGTCATACATGGACTGTATCTCGCTGTCCATAGCCTCTTTCCATTTAGCAGCCTCAAGGCCTGCCATGGCTTCCATGTAGCTGTTAGGCTCATCCAGATTTACCAGTGTTTTATCACTGATAAGTGTTTCACCTTCTACAGTAATATGGAAACCATAATAAGGATCAGGTGCATTCCTAACTCTAGTGGAACGCCTCAGAGGCATAGATTTTTTAGTCGGCTCAACAGGAGTTTCCTCCTCAGGTTGAGGGCTAGGGTTTGAGGTTCCTCACCACTTGACTCTTGAATTTCCTCAAGGCCAACTTGCCTCCCGCTGTCTCCTTGGCTTATGAATTCTCTCTCTCGAAAGAATCTTCTTCTTGCTACAAAGACCACATTATCACTGGGTCTATAGAAGATGTAACCAAAGGATTTATGTGGGTAGCCGATGAAAATACACCTTTCACTTCGGGGTTCGAGCTTATCGTGAGTCTCGCATCTCACGAAAGCCTCGCAACCCCAAACCTTGAGATGGTCTAGATTGGGAACTTTTCCATTCCACACCTCGTAAGGTGTTTTGGCAACCTTCTTTGTAGGGACTAAATTAAGGATATGGACGGTAGTCTCTAAGGCATACCCCCATAATGAGATTGGTAGTGAAGCTCGACTCATCATGGAACGAACCATGTCCAACAAGGTCCGATTGTGCCTCTCAGCTACACCATTCAACTGTGGTATCCTAGGAGATGTCAATTATGACAGAATCCCACATTCCTTAAGATAGTCATGGAACTCAGTACTAAGATACTCACCACCATGATCAGATCGAAGCATCTTAATGTTCTTGCCAGACTGATTCTCCACTTCTTGCTTAAACTCTTTGAATTTTTCAAACGTTTCTAACTTATGCTTGATTAATTATAAATATCCATATCTACTAAAATCATTATTAAAAGTCACATAGAAGCGATTAGCATCTCTTCTGGCGGTTCTGAAGGGTCCACACTCATATGTGTGTATGAGGTCCAACAAACCTTTACCCCTAGCACAAGTGCCAGTAAAAGGTGACTTTGTCATTTTACCAAGCAAACAAGATTCACAACTATCATCCATCTTTAGGTCAAATGACTCCAAGACTCCATCCTTTTGGAGTTGGCCTATACGTTTCATGCTTACATGTCCAAGACGACAATGCCATAAAGATGCGTTATCTAAGCTAGTGGAAGAGTCAATACATAATACATTATTTCCTAGATGATCTACAACAGATACAGTTTCATACACACCATCACAAGCTAATGCTTTAAAATAAAGAACATTATTAAAGAAAGCATCAATAGTACCATTATTGTTATCAAAATAAAAGGTAAAACCTTGTTTATACAATGCATGAAAGGAAATAACATTTCTTGCCATTTCTGGCGAATAATAACATTTATTCAAATCTGATGTAAACCCATTATTTAGCACTAAGAATAAACTCCTATCTTGGTGACAGGTGAAACTTTCATGTTTCCCATGATCAAGTTTATCTTTCCCTACTCCACATTCTCACTTGTTATTAGTCCATGCAAATCAGAACATATGTGAATACCACAACCTGTATCAATGACCCAAGACTTACAACGACGTGACTTATTATACAATATAGTGTATATACCTGCATGGTTGGGTTTTACTTTCCTATCCTTCAAATCCAGCTGGTACATTGGGCAGTTTTGCTTCCAGTGCGACTTTTCATGGCAATACAAGCATTCAGCCTGATTAGGTTTTAGTAGAAGGAGTGACCAAACATTTCTTGTTTTTTCTTGAAGAGGAGCCTTCAAGGGTCTTACCCTTGGTACCCTTAGAAGGGTTCTTTCTCTTCTTCTCTTTGCCATGCCATATTTCCAAGACATTGGCCGCAGTTGGAGTAGGAGTAGGAGTAGGAGTAGTAACAACCGTCTTACCCTTTAGACCACTTTCGGTTGTCTTCAAGAGTCCTTGAAGTTTACTGTGGGTGACTTCTTGCTTGTTCATGTGATATGTCATGAGGAATTGATCATAACACGATGGTAAGGGGTGCAAAATGATGTCAATTGCTAACTCCTCGGGGAAGTTCACATTCAGCTTCAGTAAACAGTCCACAAATCTTTGCATATTTTTCATGTGGCCCATGATGGGTTCATCATCCTTCATTCAGGTTGTTATCATGGAGGAGATTATTTCATATCACTCTTGACGAGCACTTTGATGGTAGCGGTCCATCAAGTCATGGTGCATCTCAAAAGGATAATATTCCTCATAGGACTTTTGGAGCACGGCTATCATGGTGGCCATCATGATGCATGCCACTTTTGTAGCATCTCTTTCATGTACCTCATATTCAGCAAGCTCTTCAGGAGTAGCACTTTGCTCGGGTACCTTCAGCTCCTTGTCGAGAACATATTGTTTGTTCTCATACCGAGTGACCATCTTGATGTTTCTGATCCAATCTGTAAAGTTGGACCCATCAAATATCACTCTCTCACAAAGATTCATAAGAGAGAAGGAGCTAGTAGGGTTTGAGCCAGAAGCATTGTTATTGGAAGACATCTGAAAAAGAAGAGGGAATATATTAGATTAGATATAGAGATAGTCCTTAATAAAACACCCAAATGTAATATTAAGGCTAGGACCCAACACAATATTTTATAACTTAGAAGAGGGATGTCGTAATCTAAGATATAAGATATTTGAGGGTAGGTGAATGACAATTCACTAATTTCCACCATGAAAAACGAAATGTTTAATTAGGTTTTAATTAGTTTAGAAACTCCTAGATTCTTTGAGTTTCATTGAACTTTCTTCAATGGCATGTTTCAATCTCGAGTGTGCCCTTCAAGTTTTGTGACCGGGATGCCGAGGATCACAAAACAAGCTGTGAAGTAACCATGCAAATTACTTGGTACCCTTAATGTATTACCCCTCAATCAATTTGTCAGTTAACCACACACGCTCCATCGATACTATGATAAGCATTAAGTCACCCTTTACCTACCTTGTTAAGTTCAAGTTAGTGTGCTGGTTAATCACACATGCTCCACTAATGACTAAAACAAAGTGTAAAGTGTAATTTCATGGATTAGCACCTTATTCACATTTTCCTAAAGTAATTAAGATTGGGAATTTAATCTAAGCATTTAGTTACTTTATAATCATTATACTTTTAATGAAAATTTATAAGTCCTTGTCCTACCCATTCAGCTAACGACCCTCCACCGATCAAGGAAGCAGTGGGTGAGAGTGGACACCTATTAAGTTGGCATTTTATAGGCAACCACCGATCAAGAAGGCTAACTTTTAAAATTCTAAGGGTTGGAACTAATATTTTAATCATGACTTTACTTGTTCCAAAACCTGAGGGCAAGTTTTGTAAGCTTTCAAAACTATTCATTTCTTATAACTTATGAATTTAACTGTGTATTAAAAATGAAGACTCTTCATTTTTATAACCCTTGTGTTCTTTTAATGGTTTTTATTAAAGTGTGACCTTTGGTTTTCCATAACTTGATGAAAAGTTATGGATTCCATTAAAACACATAATGATCATGAATTAAACTACCAAGCAGGTTACAAAGAATTTCTATGATCATCTAATCTTCATAAGTTCAAGAACATGAATATGAACATTTCAAGAATCATAAATTACTCATAAAACTTGTAATTTTGATAATAGCCATTGTAAATGGATTAGCATAAACATTACACCATCTAAAACAAGTTTTATAACACCAAAACAGTTTAGTAATGTTTCTAGTCCATTTCCAGCAGAAAAACTCGAAAATCAGGACACTGCAGCTCTACTCATCGAGTGCATGAACAGACTCGACGAGTAGCATGCATTTCTTCACGGACTCGTCGAGTACCCCTTGGACTCGAAGAGTTTATACGTGTAGTGAACAAAAACTTCGTTTTTCAAGCTATTTGTATCAACTATCAAGTAAACAAGCCTAGGCTCTGATACCACTGATGGGTTTTGAGCATCCTAACACTCCTATGGTGTACATGCAACCCTAGAAACCTTGGATCTATGTTTGACTAAGATACATGAAAATAATTATTTTTCCAAGGTTCTTATCCTATCTACCATGGCATGGGGAACTTGAATTAAATAAAGCTAGTAGAATTAATTACCTTGTAGTTGTAGTTGATTGCTTGGAGTTTGAGAGCCTATCACCAATAGTGTGGATGCCTCAAATGGAAATCACAAATCACCACAAACTTTGGAACCTTTAGAAAGTAGTCATAACCTTCTTGAAATCGACCCTCTTAGTACTAAACACAACTAGTATGATTTCAAGAACGAAAGCCTCCTTTATACAGTGTGGTGGATTAGGGTTACATCCATGGAAACCCTAATACCCATGCCTTTTCATTTCCATTAGATCAATGGGTTAAAGCTCCATGGAGTATCCATGGGCTTTCCATGCAAGCCTAGCCCATTCCAAATAATCATTAGCCCACACTATATAAATACAAGAGCCCATATTTAATTAGTCATACTTTTTATCTCTAAATTAATTCTAGATTAATTATAGATCAATACTAATTAAATATTATGATTTTACATTAATATATTAGAACTTGTAATATATTAATAAATCATAACTTATACTATTCTCAAAAGATTATCCATAAATTGTTCGGGTGAAGTGCAACCCAAATGGACTATGTCGGGTCGATTCAAGTACATACCAAATATAGTTACGGACTTAGACACTATATCCAACAGGTACCACCAATTACGAGTCCATGAGAGTGATATTCCCAAGACAGCATTCATAACTCGTTATGGTCACTACGAGTTTGTAGTGATTCCCTTCGGTTTGACAAATGCACCTGCAGTATTCATAGACTTAATGAATTGGGTGTGTCATTCGTTCTTAGACAAATTCATGATAGTACTCATAGATTATATACTTATCTAATTACGAAGCGATGAAGAACATAGTCGGCACCTGCGAAAAGTTCTAGAAGCGTTAAGGGCAATAGAGGATTGGTCAGCACCAAGAACACCCACAAAGATCCGTCAATTCTTGGGTCTAGCTAGCTACTATAGAAGATTCATACAAAACTTCTCCGGAATCGCTAAGCCACTTACTACACTGACTCAAAAAGGTGTTACATGTAGCTGGGGAGAGAAACAAGACATGGTGTTCCAAACACTGAAGCGAGCCCTGTGTAGTGCACCTATCTTGTCTCTTCCAAAAGGGACAGAGGATTTTGTTGTATATTGTGATGCATCCAATCAAGGGCTAGGTTGTGTGCTTATGCAGCGAGGAAAGGTTATTGGCTATGTCTCAAGACAGCTAAAGACACACGAGGTCAACTACTCCATGCATGATCTCGAGTTCGGACCATTGGTATTTGCTCTGAAGATCTAGAGGCACTACCTCTACGGTACAAAGTGCACCATCTTCACCAACCACAAAATTCTTCAGCACATACTCGACCAGAAGGAGATTAACAAGAGACAACGGCGATGGGTAGAACTACTTAATGACTACGAATGTGAAATTCATTATCATCCCGACAAAGCCAATATAGTAGATGATGCCCTTAGCCGAAAGGAGTACTCAGGTCGCAGATTAAAAACACTAACCATGACCATCCATTCACATCTGTCCAAAAAAATCAAAGAGGCTCAGTTGGAAGCCTTAAAGCAAGAAAATGTGGTGGATGAAGGCCTGAGAGGAATGGAGAAGAACTTAGAGATGAAGGGAGATGGAGTTTGTTATTTTATGAACCATATCTAGACCCCAAAGTTCGGTGGTTATAGGGACATGGTCATGAATGAAGCACACAATACTCGATATTCCATTCAACCAGGTTCAGACAAGATGTATTTGGACCTCAAGAAATGTTATTGGTGGTCGAACATGAAAGCATAGATTGTTACCAATATGGGCAAGTGTCTAACTTGTGCCAAAGTCAAGGTAGAATATCAAAAGCCCTCAGGTTTACTACAACAACCAGAAATACCTGAGTGGAAGTGGGAGCGGATTACAATGGATTTTATAACCAACTTACCCAAGACAACGAGAGGTCATGACACCATTTCTATAATCGTTGACAGGTTAACCAAGTCCGCACACTTCCTACCAATCAAAGAAATAGACAAGATGGAGAAACTGACATTAGAGAAATAGTATGACTGCACGGTGTGCCAATATCTACTATATCTAATAGAGAGAGTAGATTCACCTCAAGATTCTAGTAGTCACTTCAGAATGCTATAGGAACTAGCTTGGAAATGAGTATAGCCTACCACCCACAAACTGACGAACAGAGTGAGAGAACTATTCAAACACTAGAAGACATGCTAAGAGCCTGTGTGATCGACTCTAGTAAAGCATGGGATACCCATTTACCACTTGTCGAGTTTTCATATAACAAAAGCTATCACACTAGCATCAAGGTTGTTCCATTTGAAGCCCTCTTTGGTAGCATGTGCAGATCCCCTCTATGTTGTTTTGAGGTGGGTGGCACGTAGTTAGCTAAAGGGCAAGTTCCTGACAGTACTCTCACAGGCCCGAAGATCATTCGAGAAACCACAGAAAAGATCATGTAAATTCAAGAACGACTGAAAGCATCTAGAGATAGACAAAAAGAGCTACGCAGACAAGAGACGAAAACCCTTGGAATTCCAGGTTGGTGACCAAGTTCTATTAAAGGTCTCACCCTGGAAGGGCATGATACACTTCGGGAACTGTGGAAAGCTAAATCCAAGGTACATTGGGCCATTTGAGATTCTTGCTAGAATCGACCCGGTAGGTTACAAACTTCGCGTACCACAAGAAATTAATAACGTACACCCTATCTTCGACGTCTCAAACCTAGAGAAGTGCCTTTCTGCCGAGACTCTTGTGATTCCACTTCATGAAATCGAGATAAACAAGAGTCTACAATTCATTGATGAACCAATACAAATCATGGATAAGGAAGTTAAACAAATGAAAGAAAGTGGCATACCAATAGTAAAGGTACGCAGGAAGGCCAAGCGGAGACCTGAATTCACTTGAGAGCAAGAAGATTAGAAGCAACAAAAGTACCCACATATTTTCCTTAGTCCATGATGTACTCACTATAGAATGAATTTCAGGACGAAATTCCCTCTAACTGGGGGGATAATGTAACAACCCGTCTTTTTCAAGTCAATAAAAGTCTAAACCACAACCGTCTACACATGAATAACATTGATACAATAAGAACTTAAAAGGGCATAAGGGCATGTGTATATAACTTATTCTATAAACATACTTTGAAAAACCATGCATTGATATGTTCATATAAGCTAATATATGTCAAGATAAGACAAAAGTTTAAAGTTAAAACCATAATATAGTACCTTATGATAGAGATTATGGTCCAAAGAATCAAGAAAGTAATGGTTTTTAGTCCAAGATCAAAGGATCTCTTAGTTTTCGGTCCAACAATTCTAGAAAAAATGAGTTTTCGTCCATAATAATGAAATCAAAGGGGTTTTTGGTCTTCGTACAACCAAAAACACAAGACCATGGCCTAATAGGACCAAAAACACTTAAGCCCAAGCCTTTTAAGGCCGTAAACACTTTCCTATATATATATATATATATATATATATATATATATATATGGTCCACCGTGAACACAATTCATTTATCACATTTCACACCGTAAACACTTCCCATTTTGCTATCTAGTATCATCCGTAAGCAACATATATTCAAGAGATTTCTACCCAGATCTTCTTATTTTCACCAAGAGCACCAAGAATATTCGTCAAATATCCTCAAATCTTCAAGCTTCCACCCAAGAACACACCGAAACTTCCCCAAGCCCACCAAAAACCACCCTTTTGCATACAAAAAACGCCTTGCAACATTTCAAATATTTGCAAATAATTTTGTAAGTATTCCTTAGATAATTAATGTGTGGGCTAACACTTTAATTCTTATTTAAATCATTAATTAATATGTTATTTAAATTAATATCTTATTAATTTAAATATGATGTCGAATATAATTATTCTTAGGATAACGTTATTCGCACGTACGTGAGCCCGAGGATCGTCTTTACAGTTTACCATCTGAACGCGAACACGCACTAGAGGTGAGTTCATACCCTAATAGTTTCACTATTTTTGAATGTTTTTAGGGGGGAGGACTACAATTAAAACACAAGGACTCTTGTGTTAATATTTAAATGATTTCAAACTGTTTCAAACCATTTGCAACTGATTCAAACCGAGTCATCGCCACATTTTATAAAATATATTTATATATTTTTAACCCTTTTGTAACATATCGAGCAAAAGGGTATTTCTTCACAATTCTCTTATTACCACTTTATACACATAGTTAAATTGCAAATGTTTTCAGTGCATTACAGAGCATACGTTTAAACAATAATTTGTATAGTTTTTAAACCACTATGCTATTTTACTATGTTCATTAAATGAAACAAGAACATGCATTTAGACTATAATAGGTATAGTATGGGAAACACTAAACTATTTTACAAGTTCAAGAACACTATACAGAAACAAGAATATAAACTATAATAGGTATAATATATGGAACACTACTCTATTTCACTGATTCAAGAATACATTACTAAATATCTATTAAAGTATAATTATTTTACATTACAAAGTACACTACTACGAGGTGATACATATAGTTTCAAGCACAAGAGAACACTATAATAATACATGTAAACTAGTTAATACATGGTTGTGATGCACCACTTCAATTGTACCCATTAGGATACAGGTCTAAGTCCTATAAATTATAACCAGAGTCTCCTTCAGAGAGATCATGAATTTCTGCATAGATCTATATGGGACTAACAATTCCGCACCTAAACTGTTAGCTACAGTTAGATCGGTAGGCCTGGGGTGACAAATGTCATAACATTCTGACGCCTGAAGAATGTCGTAGAGGCCATTAGTCAGTTTAGCATGGTTATATGAAACTCACAAGAGTCTTAACTAAAACATTGTTTACGGGAACTACACTACGTCAATGGTTTTATTTTTAAAATAGAACTACATTACAACACACTAGTTTACAATACATATGGTGGATTCCAGGCACTCTCTTACACAAAAAGGCTTTCTTAGAAATACAGTACGGAACACTACTTTCGTAATACAATAAAACAAACAATTCAGAGAAACATTCATGATATAGTTTTATTTATTAATAAGACTTCAGTATACTATTATAGAGTACCGTAACAAACATAAATTGTTGTCAAAAGGCCTAAGACTACACTTTATTTACTAAAGAGAATATTAGATTTTCTTTAGGAACCTACTAACATTTTTCTTTGAACAATGACATGTTTTTCCATCATAAATACATACTTATGAACTCACCAACTTAAATGATTATACCCTTTCAAAATCATTTGTATTCTCAGAGAACCAGTAGAAAGGTACACTACAGGTTTTTGAGAAGACGGAGCATTCATGGTATCTTGTCTATAGTTTTTGCTATACATTTTGATGTTATAAAAAAATATTGCAAACACAATGTAAATTATATGTCATCAATGCAATGGTTGTTGTTACTTTGATTACTATAATGCAATTGTTGTGATATTGTACATGACGTCCTCCGCCCCCTAACTTTTCCGCCGTTCTGGTTTGGGGGTGTAACAGTCACACACAAGAAATTCCATATTTGGGAGAAAAGCTCATATTTTCATCATGCAAGCTAGATCTAGCAACTTATTCATCAAGGTGGGAACTTTTTACCTTCCAGAGATGGAGAAGGATACAAAACGTCCAGATCCAAGCTTGCTTCTAGCTTCAAAGCATCATTATTACCTTCCTCTTCCTTTTGAACACACAAAACACACACTCAAGCTTCAAAGTGCAAAAATGGGGCTAGGGTTTGCAAGAGAAGAAATTTTTAAGGATGGAGGTTAAGAATAGGGTGAAGAAATGAAACTTAAGGATCAATAAATAGGGTACAAACCCTCAAGATTAGGGTTTTCGCCCAAACATGGTACGCCCAGCGTACACATACACCCAATGTACTCTCGAAACGACGTTATCCCATTAAAATCCTTACGCCCCACGTACCATGCTGGTATACCCAGTGTACTCCGATTTGCCCAAAAGTTACGACAATGCCACTATGGGCCATTTTCCAAACAAAACTCATTCTAAGGTTAAAAATATAATATTTGAATATCGGGGTATTACAATTCTCCCCCACTTAAATTGGACTTCATCCTCGAAATCATTCCCTCCTACATCCTTTGCCAATAGCAAACCCGCCTGACCAAACTTTATAAGTTTCAGATATATCCTAAGAATCACCTCTGTATCGCAAACAACTACCATATTGTTAACTAAATTCAATATTTTCTAGGAACACCACCCCTCATGATGAACAAAACCTAGCTTCTTGCCTTAGCCATCAAAATATCCAACCGTTGCGATTGAACTGAACAATTATACAATTACTAATGCATCCTCGGCTAACCGCATGGTTCCAACTAATTAATCACTGAAACTTAAAATTACTTTAAATGCACTGCCAATGCCTTCATGATAACCCCACACATAGGTGCATTATCGCGATGACAACCAACTAGACAATACCAAATTAGGCCACATTCCTATTTGGTTCTGACAACCCTACTTAACTAACTACATACACACTCAAGTTAAGCCTTAATTCACTAACCATCAACGACACTCGGGCCTACCCTTGGTTGACTAACCGATGGCACACTTGAGCATACAAAATTAAATGATCCTACCAGATCTTTGGGCCGTGACTTAGACCTCCCAGCGTGAATCAAACAAGAACAAGAAAGGAAACCCTCGTCACACCGCTTAACATGGGCCCTTAGCGCCCTTGATTTTTAAGCAAAATCATGCCCTACTTAAGATGCCACAACAAAACTAATACAACTATGAGGGAAATCCAACAACTGGAGATGACTTTAACACGGAACCGAAGGATCCAACAATTACTCGGAAGTCTTGAACCTGGAGAAATTCAACTAAAAACCGAACCTTGGCATAAGGTTTTCTTTCCATGAGGTACCACCCTCCCACACTTGATATATACTAGAGTCTAATGAATTTGAAATTCTCAGATACTCAGACTATCTTGAACCCCACTACTTGATCCCAACCACCGATATCCAATTACACAGGAAGATCTGAACCCATATAACATTCATAAATTCCAATATACACATTCAATTTGATGAAAAGGATAATTAATCTATTCATACATGATATTAAATTAAATAAGGAAAATTAGGATATTTCCATTTAATTGATCATTTGGGTTACAACTAAACTTTGAAACACAACATCAAATGACGGATAACTACCTCTACCACCAAAATTACTAACAAGAAGAACTGATAACTCAACTATCAGTATCTAGGACTTCGTACGTCCCATTACGACCATTGGGCAACTGCCAGGCTAAGGGTGTAAGATCTAGCACCTTACCAAAAACGAGAAAAGGACAACAAGAACTGATATGGCATTCCCGACCGCAATGAAAATAAACTTGTGCACTCCTCCTACAATCTCTCTAAAATGACCCTCCTTGCCATACCTGCGGCATACAAAAGATAGGAACCTCCCTCTAATTGATCTTGAAATTTAACCGGCGGACTTGATCCGCTTCGATATAGGCTAGGACTAATCTAGAGCATGAAGTTGCTCCCTTCTCTGGGTATCTATCTCAATCTGTTGCGTCCTTGTGTCACCTTGAAGCTCATGTAGAGAATTGTAGCACTGGATAGACATGAACTGCTAAATATCCTTCTTGATGATGCCTAAATACCGAGTCATCTGAGCTTGCACAGAAGCAAAGAACTCGGGGAAAACATAGCTCTCTCTGTGAACATCTTAGTGACCTCCGTCACTGACTCAATCCCCTGTCTATGATCCAAATATTCCTCGGCCATTCCTGCTCCACCAATGGGAGATATCTCGAGCGAAACATCTCAGAGAACTGCTATCATGATACTACAGCTCGCTGCTCTGTATGAACTAGTAACTAGCCTCCACCAATACTTCACTCTAAACCAAAGAAGGTTCGGAGTGCACTTTACCTTCTGGTCAGTTGGGCAAGAGAAAGTAACGAAACATCCCTCAAAATCTAACATCCATTTTATGGCAATGATCAGATCCTAAACCCCATTAGACACCAGGGGGCGTCGTATTGTCGAAGTCCCAGTACTGGAAAGCTCTCCAAATGCCAAACCCAACCGCAGCAATGGCCACCATAGCCGTAACAGCAACAGTCTCGAAAAGTGTAGTATATCAATCATCAAAGAACTCCTCATGAATGATTTCTGTAACCCGGTCCTTTGTTAATCCAGGGCCATCCTGGCCGCTAGCTTTGGCTCTTGATCCTGAACCTCTAATAGTCGCCATATTGAAATATACCAAGAAAAGATTAGACATCACAGCATAATGGTCAACACACCAGGCCCTACTCTTATTAGTCACTTAATAGCCATAAAATTCCTCCTAAATCTCATACAAATCCTACGCTTTCAGTAGGACAGGCCCATACTACCTTCCACACCTATCCGTAGTTGATTTAGAATTCATTCCAAGGTCATAACTAACTACACTAGACCACTTGTAGGTGTGCAAACACCACTTCTGATATGAGCTACAACTAACTTCCTAGGAACTCTTCCTAGGATTATCCTCGCTCTCGTGTCACCGGTTGCTTTTGTGCACACTTGTTTTACACAATACGACAACATCGAATAGACTGTCGAATAATCAACTCTGCCCTAATTCCACAACCAAAAAAGGAACATGAAGGCCAATTTGATCATTCTAAGTCTATTCAATCCGACTTTATACAACTAATCAACATACACGCAACAATCTCATAATCAAGTAATATAAATTAGACAAGCACCTTTCTATATTATAAAGCATCACAGAATCAGGCATTTTTTTCCAATAGTTTCTAAAGAACCTTACCCACTAGCATGCTTTTTATAACAAATCCTATATCAGAAAAATCAAAACTCATTAAACATAAAAAGTATGGGTATTTTGGGAACCACTCTTGTAACAGCCCGATGTTAAGGTACTTCTAATCTTGGGCTTTTATGATCTTAGTGCATTTCAATTTGGTCCATAAGTTTCGAAATGGTGGAAAGGGGCCCAATATGGCTTTTGGTCGATTTTTGGCCTGATGAGTACGCCATGCGTACTTAGGTGTATGCTAAGCATACTAAGTCGCGCCTTAGTATGCTAGGCGTACGAGGGTGGAATGCAAAACCCTACTTTTGGGGACTTGGCTCATATTTAGGTATCATTATGGATATAAACCATTTTGTTATCCAACCACTTTTATATCTTTCAACCCTCAAGCAACCCTAGAGAAAAAGAAGCTAATTTGTGAGACTTTAAGAGAGTTTGGAGTGGTTTTGAAGAGAGAAGAGGGTGGTGTGTCGTTCTTGCAATGGAGTGCATTGTAGATATAGAAGTTCTAGCTTGTTTTCAACCTCAACAAGGTATAAAGCTTGCATCTTTTCCATTCTATCTTGTAGATCTAGGTTTTTGCTCCTTAAAGCCTCTTTTTGGTCCCAAAATGATTATTCTTGAGCAAAGCATGTTCTTGACCCATTAATTCGTCCTCTGAGACCTTTGGAAAGGTCTTGAGTAATCAAAAGTGGTTCCAAATGGTTAATTTTGCACCATTCATCATGTACAATGTCTTAATCGATTAAGACCTTGAGTTAAGAAATGATTGGACATGCTATGTCATAAATTCCTGGACTGTATGACTGCTAAAAGTATTTTAGCCATGGATCTGCAAGATAGACGTAAGAAATTTAGCCATTAAGCTCTTAATGGAAGTTTTGGGGTGCTGGGAGTATGCGCAGCACACGAGGTGAACCACCCGATGGTGGTCAACATGCGAGGACCTAAGTACGCCCATAATACCTTCAGTGTATTATGGTTGACTTAGTTGACTCAGTTGTTTTGACCAGTTTGACCTTGTCGTGGAATAAGTTTGACCAAATTGGACATTAATGGTATTTTTGGGTTTTGATTGAGATTGGTCATATGGTTGAAAATGGCGGATGGTTGGAGCTGAGATTCTGAGTCGAGACCTCATAATTTTTTTATCCAGTTTGTGATGTGAGTTTTCATCACTATACTTGCGAGTCGAAGGCACCAAGTGTTGGGTTTTGAGCATTCTAACACTCCTATGGTGTACATGCAACCCTATAAACCTTGGATCTATGTTTTCTCTATTATACATGCAAATAAGAACTTTCCAAGGCTTTACTCCTAACTAGCATATTATGAAGTTCTTATATTACAAAGTTCTAGTTAGATGACATACCTTTTGATGTAGCTTGATGTCTTCACGCTTTAAGAGCTTAGCCCCAATAGTGTGGAAGCCTCAAATGGAATCACAAATCACCAAAACACCTTGGAAGACTTTAGAGAATATGGATACTTGGTTCTCTCTAATGAAATCGGCTAGGCCTTCTTAGTGTACCATACTAGTGCCCATTTCACCAACCAAGGACATCTTTATATAGTATAGAGACTAGGGTTAAACCCATGACCTTTCATTTCATATGATCCATGGGTTAAAGAGTCGATGGACTATCCATGAATGCTTAGCCCAACCTAAATGAACTTGGCCCATTCCATATATATAAGAGTCCATATTTAATTAGTTCATTCTGATCACTTAATTAATTATAAAGTAATTCTTGATCAATACTAATTAAATAAGATGATTAAATATTAATATATTAGAACTTATAATGTATTAATATAAATCATAAATATACTATTCTCAAAAGACTATCCATATAAATTGTGTCGGTGAAGTGCAACCCAAATGGACCATGCCGGGTCGGGTCAAGTACATACCTAATATAGTTATGAACTTAGACATTAATCCAACAATCTCCCACTTGGATAAGTCTAAAACTATTATTGAGTATGACTTCAAAATTGTGACAACCCAAGTTGTTCCGTTACATTTCCCCGTTACTGTTAACGGAATATTCCAGTTTATAAAAGTTCCGTTAATAAGAGGTCGTCAATTTAATAAACATTTCATTTGTTTACATTTAATATGCCGTTAAGTCGTGAGAAATGGAATAAAAACACATAACACACATTTCCATTTATTTGAAAAATGTTAAGTTTTATTATTACGACCACTAAATTGGGTGCGACCAAAAGCCCCGTATAACGGTAGTATTGGGTAGAATTCCACTAAGCTCCAACTCCCACCCATATATAAAGGGGAGTAAACTCCATTTGGAGCTTTTCCACCCACTCTCTCTATACTCTCTCTCTCTCTCTAGACTTGTTTTCGCCCCGAATCCGCAACCAAACGCTTCCAAATCGGACTTAGGAGCTGTTAGAACGGAGTTTATGGCCTAAGCTCCTTCATAGGCCGTAAACCCCTTAAACAAGGCCAAAAGACCCCAAACTTGTCCCTATAGGCTTGGAAATAAATTAAGGGGATAGCCTAGGAGTGTATAAACATTAAAACACAATGATTTAGGGCATAAAAGAGAGTTTACGGACCAAGCACAAGCTTAGGCCGTAAACACCTCTAAACCTTGCAAAAGTGCCCCAAAACACCCCTAAATCACTCTTAGACTTCATACATAATTTAGGGACTTAGTATTTTGGGTTTAGATCACTTAAACACATCAAAATGAAGGGGAAAAAAAGAGTTTACGGCCCAGGTCTATACCAAGGCCGTAAACACCCCAAATCATGCCCAAAGTGTGGTTTTGTCTCCCCAAATGGCCTTAGACATTTACCATAAAATACTAGGATTGACACAAGGACTTAAACACAAGAAATGGAGGGATAAAAAGGAGTTTACAGCCCAGACACATGTCAAGACCGTAAACACCCCAAAACTCACCCAAATGATAGTTTAAATCCCCCAAAATGGCATCACACTCCATTAGAAATTGCTAGAAAGGTAATAGGGGCTTAAAACTTCACTTAACTCAAACAATGAGAGTTTACGGCCGTAAACTCCCATAGGAGTGTCCCTAGGCCGTAAACTCCTATAAGGTGCCCTTGGAAGCCATAAACCCACTGATGCCTTTTATGAAAAGTACTTAGAAAAATCCCATGAACAAGCTAGAAGCCTTAAACACCCTAGAACCCATCACCATGAGTTTATAGCCGTAAACTCATGGTGATTAGTCCCTGGGCCGTAAACATCATATTAAGGGCTTAATCTTGGAGAGTAAACTCCATTCCTAAGCCATACACACCTTTAGACGCTACCCGGGACACCCAAACACTTAACCAAAGTGTTTTCCGCTCCTTTGAGCTCATATATTTGTTTAATAAATATTAAATATACTAATTGTAAGTGAACATATGTTATCATATGTTAAACAAGTCATTGAGTGTGTTCGAGTCCTTGCGTGACACCGAACGCCCAAACGGCACCTTCGTCGGACCTACTTACACCAGGTGAGTTCATACCCCTGAATGAACCTTTTAAATGCTTTTAAATGTTTTATAGGGGGGAATACAAGTTAAACATGGCAGTTATCATGTGATTGATAACCCGCATGCACAAGATATTACCACTGTACACTGTTTTACCGAGTAGGACACTATAATGGTTTTCAATTGTTTCAAAACTCTTACTTATACTGTTTTATCTAAATTCATTCTAAACTGGTTTATGAAAGATTTTCTAAGGTTTTCAAACATATTTTACAAAAGAATACAAATTGTGATTTTCTCTGGATATAAAGGTTTTCATCAAAGTTTCCCTTTTACGACGTATACTTTTACTTGTTAAATACTGCTGCTTCGCTTATACTTATTTCATACTCCTACTCTGTAACGCTTTCACTTATAATTGTAGCTGCTTATACATGATGGACGCTTATACTTATTCATACTCTTACTTAGAGATACAATTCTACTTCACTTATACTTGATATCGACTCTACTTCACTTATACTTGATACGCTCTTTATTCACTTATTGTCGTCTCTACTTCATGATATGCTTATACGTGTTCGACACTTCTACTTAACTTGCGACCGCTTCTACTTCACTTGTTAGACACTCTTACTTCACAAAGATCACTTCTACTTGATACACACTCAGTCGTAGTTAGATGTATATATGTGCTTATATAGGTACATATAAGTAATGATTGAAAGACTTAGGAAGGCTCGTCTGCCCTATTTCCTTTTCTTCGTTGAGATGTGGTCTGGTGGGATCGGATGGTCGTCCGAAGGTCGTTTGATTCATTAGTTATATATTATGTATATGAGTATGGACATATAGGAATTCTCTAGTCAGTTCAGTTAAGAGTCTATACCTCTAGTCTATACTTTCATTAGAAACCCACTATTGGGAAGTCTCTACCTCTAGTTCAACACTTACACACTACCCACTATTTGGAAGTCTCTACCCACTATTTGGGATGCATCTTCAGGACACAGCCTTCTCCGTCTTCTAGTTGGTAACCAGAGTCTCCTGTAGGGAGAGCGGACATTGTGTGTATAGATCTATATGGGATTGACACCCCCGCACCCTGACTGCTAGCTACAGTCCACGGCCCACCAAGCCAAGGGGTGACAAATGTCACATTATATAGACGCTTGTAGGGCATCTGGTACTCTAGTGTCGGTTAGTATGGTTACGAGTATCCCGGGTTACCTTATAATTCATGGCCTTAAGGTAACAGTATTTCATCGGCAATTTACACTGTATGCTGGTAACTCATTTTCAGAGTCACACTGTTTTCACCTTACAAGACGTATCTTTCCTTTGATACTGTCTGGGTCTGTTATCTCTATTTTGACCTTACAAGACGTATCTTTCATTTGATACTGTCTGGGTCTGTCTTTCACTGTTTTTGACCTTATAAGACATATCTTTCATTTGATACTGTCTGGGGTCTGTTTTTCACTGTTTTAGACCTTACCAGTTGTACCTTTCATTTGGTACCTTCTGGGGTCTAAGTCTCTACTTGATAGACTGAACCAGGCGTGTCGTTAGTTCGATATTCTCCTGTAGTCTATGATTCCTTGACTTAGTCAGCAGTCCTCACTGCTGAGGCATATGTTATTCCCTGATGTCGTTTGCTTTCCTCAATAATCAAATTCAGTATTTTGATAATGATAGCAATTTAGGGAAAACTACTTTTTACCACATAACATTGACCACTCTTGGTAGAAGGCTGCTTTTATAAAAGAAAATATAGGATTTTCTGGAAAGAACTCTATTACACAGAAAACACTTAAACTACTACTTATTAAAGTTATTTGATTGAAACGACACTAAATACTTATGAACTCACCAGCATTTGTAAAAATGCTTATACTCGCTTTTCAAATAACTTGTATTCTCAGGTCAGCAATTAGACAGGTACACTCCCGGAGCTGTTGATGAAGATCACTTAGTACCATGCTATATTTATTCTATTACTTGTATTTCTTTCATGTATTAATGTAACCTTGTAAAACTATTACTATTAATGCAATGTTTTGTTGTACTTTGATTACTATAATGCATGTGTTGTGATACTTGACATGATGTCATCCACCCCAGAACGTTTCCGCCGTTCCGGTTTTGGGGTGTGACAAAAACCTAACTGGCAATCGTAGCTCTTAAAGTCGCTGTCGAACTCTGATTTTGTCAACGAACTTGTCCATTAGATAAGGGATCATATATTCCTCCATTCTAGATATCATATGGACTGAGACATGGATTATAATCATTCTCTCTATCCATTTGTTGTTTCCCGATTTCCGATTCATGACGACTGACTGATTGAACAAATCAAATCGGTCCTGGCTTTGCCAAGCACTCACATGTGTCATCATTAAATCATCGAGGGGCCCACAGATATCGCTTTTATCCTGAAGGTAAAAGGAATGGATAAACTTCAACTCCTATGGCTTGTTCTACTACTTGTTGAATCATACACAAAGGCACGTTTTATAACACCGAGTTACCGAATGCGTTTTCGTGCAATCAATGTACAACCAACTCATAGTAACAACTCATATCTCTAGGTTTGAAGAATATAAGATATTATTGTCTCATGATCACTCATGATAAAATCCATGAAGTGATTTCAATGAGTGCGGGTTGAATCCAATAATCAGAACTTATGAGCACTCATGAGTGTTGTAGCCCTTTGTCCAACACCTTAGACCTATACAAGCTAACCCATGACAGTCTTAATTCATATCTACTTCCAACATATGACCGACTGTGGATGGTTTCAATAACTTAGTCATTCCAGAAGAATAACCTAGTTTATTCTGGAAGTCAAAACATGCAAAGTGAAACACAAGAATAAATGAATCAAATATGGTATCAAACACTATGAATATAAATAAACACTTTTATTTATCACCATACTGATTACTCATTATTCATTATTTCGGTTTTATCAACTTTATACTTGAATTAAAAACACTAGTTGTCCCACGCTCCAAGCATGTACACTATGTTTTTCTTAAACAATAGCTTTATCATACACCAAGTATGCTCTCTATGTTTGTCTATGATCCTTACTTTGTGAACTCGATCAATTGAACATAACTCCAATGATTCTCATTTCACAGTCCCAATTCCTTACTGCAAATACAAGAATTCCAAATTCATGCCATTTACTGAAATCTGTTAGATTCTAAACTTATATGCATTGATCCTCTTGTAATGATTATGCACAAATTCACAAAGACTTGGCAACAATCATTACAGTGTATTCCAAAGGAGATCAACTCCTTGGAAACATTCTTCTTGCATTAAGTTTCCTAATCTTACAGGTTGAATACTTTCTAACTTTGAAACATTTCCATATTCCATTTTGACTATCACTTCTGAACAGGAGTTGCCTCCTTACAGATTATGTCAATATGGTCCTTCCAGAATTAATACTATACTTCCAACTGTCCTTGAGCAACCAATCTTTGGTAAACCTTAGATTGTCCTCGACAATTGCTTAATCATTTTAGTCATATCCAATTCTAGACCTTTTCCCTTCTTAATGCCCTAGGCATTTGGAAAATTTTGGAAAGGATAAATATAGCACATGTAATCGATCCTATATTCAAAGCATATGGGACATGATCCATGATGTCTCACATAAAGACTAAACCAGTCTTTTGCTATAATATTTGCATTTTTATTTGCCAAGTTCTCATAATTCAGATTATGAAAAGGGATGTCGTAATCATAATCGAATTTTAGAACGCAAATAATGAACCCATATATAGAATTTCCTTATGTTGTGCCATTCCAACATGAAATTCATATATATTCTTGACTAAATACGATTAAAACCTCAATATAAGCTTTTAGATTTGAGATGAAGTATAATTTCCTCTCCCTTAATTATAGCAAAACAACTTTTTCCCAATTGAGACCTTTTGTTTTTCTATAATTAACATTGCTAAATTGCAACCTTTATCATGCTCCCACTAACATGACGATTAATAGCATAACAATTATGCTCCCACTAGCTTTGACATGTACCCAGAAATCAATTGCACTTCTAGAAATCAACACTTTATTGACTTTCTTACCAAAGTTCAGATTTCTAATACTAGATTGCCTTGATAAGACTTTATCAAAATCATACACCTCTCTTAGATAGCTTACAAGTGTGTCTAAACAATTTCAGAACTATGAGAAGGGATGCCGTAATCATAGTCTCAATTGTTTAGACCTTTTTTCATTTCTCATAAGTCAATGTTAGTGTGACGGTTAACCACGCACGCTCCACTAACGACTTTGAGAACTGCAAAAGTTACAATTGCTATCTACTTAAAATCTACTTAGTGAAAGAGTTTCCTTTCCATCATTTTCATGAATCGAATAGAAACCTAATGACACTTACATTTTATGGTATATGTGTTCCCATCCATGTGAATGTGTCAACACCATAATCACAAGACTAGGTTAGTGACAAATCCTAACTCATATGGATTGAACTTGTGCAATCTTATCTTCTTGCCACCTGGCAGCTCAAGGGCCTGCCATTGCTTCCAAGTTGCTTTGCAACCAATTGAGAACTCTAATAACTCATATGCAAAGCCAACTTTAACTGGAATGGTCACAAAATATGTCAACACGATAGGTTATAAATCTCAAGTTGTGTGCTAGTGAAGAATTTCAGGTTTTATTCTTGATTAGTTCTGAGACTTTCAAGACCTTTAAGACTCCCACTGTCCTCTTGACCTATAAGACTCCCTTGTCAAACATCCAAGAGATAGTGCAGAATCTAATCAAGACAAACAATTTATACAATTAGCCTTAGTTGGTCTTTGTTTTATCCAAAACATCACAACTTACCAATTTCAAATGTACAAGAGTAGAAAACTTTTACTCTTACATTTGACAAGTGTATTAAACCTTCTTTAAACCTTCTTTAAGACATGTCACTCAAGTTACGATCTTAGAGTATGACTCTAAGAATTGTTTTTTGGAACAAAGTATGAGTCATCTTCTTGATTTAACCATTTCAACAATTCAAGTTCCTCTTCTTAGTCATAAGAATGCACTAAGATTTCCGTAGAGAACTAATTGTGCTATGATTTCTTAATCATTAAGATGATCACAAAACTGATACTAAAGTACTCTCCCATCTTTTCAGATTTGAGAAACTTTTATCCTTCTACCTAATTTGATTCTTCTTATTCGCTCTGCCTTACATTGGAACCTTTTCCAATGTTTCAGAATTACACTTAAGCTTGTAAGTATAATCATATTTACTGAGCTTTAGTAAACTATGATGAATAGTCTTATCTATCTTTTGTGGTGGACTTAGCCAGTGCACAAGAATGTGTACTCGATCCCTTAGTCCTTCTCTTGACTCACACATCCATGTGAACAAGCAATTAGTCTTAATTTTCCAATGCTCTAAAGTTCACATTCATCATACTATACAACTTGCATGATTCCAAGTTCCAGTCTAATTGAAACTTGGGTGATGAGAATCTTTCCTTATTTTGTAAATTTAGACACTACCACAAATGAAAGAATCAAATTCATATTTCCAATATTGCTATCAATGGAATCATATAAGAAACATCTTTTCCTTTTCCTACAAATGCCATTGTAAGGATATTTTAAAATAAACAAAAATAAAACTTTCCTCTTATTTTAAAACTTTGCGGAAAAACCAATCCCTACAATGCAAATGTATATGAAAACTTGTTGTCATCTATTCCTAAGCACTCTATCATAACTCTTAAGCACGTGCTCAAAATTGTGCTCACCAAACCATGTGATCGAAATCCATCTTCGCGATCAGAATCAGCATATACTTCCTTTAAGTTTCTTTACTTTTCTTTGATTCTTAACATGTTAACATGTGACCCAGCCACATCATGTAATAAGAATCTCCAAGTAGGAACTTAATAGAGTTAGACAATGGAATTTACCTGAAATAAAGTCAAACTTATTGACTTTACAATCCTTTGGTAAGTTTGGCAGCTTCATAACCAAAGCCCCTTCCTTTGGCAATAGAAATATATGGACCCTTAGGTAATAGTACATGGGACTATCTCAGACTTAGCCTTTCTCTTTACCATTTGGTCAACCAAGTTGACTATGGCCAATCCCTTTCCATTGGGAAGAGAATGCGTTTCTGGATTTCCTGTGTCACTATTGTCCTTGTCCATAAAGTTTTGGGAAGTTGATCTCCTAATCAAATTTGCTTTACTAGTACACTAATCATTTCTGATTTAGCAGCACCAAGCAAATAGATAAGATCATTAAGGGTCTTGTCATAGTATGTTTCATAGGAGTCCCAAGGAACTCACTATGTGACTTAGAAAGTGATTGAACCACTAACTTTCTTAAGACTTTGACACCCAACTCTCTCGGCTTGACAGCATGTGACTTCATCTCGAAGATGTGATCACACCTAGACCTTGCCTTGCCAATAGGGCTTGAGTGACCTTGAACTTGTGGGTTAGGGAGAATAATTGGAGGAGGTGGAGAAAGTGAAGTTCCAAGATATTTGGGAAGATCATAGATGTCTGAACTTGACATGTCTTGGGAGATACTCAAGATAGTTGATTTAAAGTCCTTAATATAACACCCAATATGAAATATTAAGGCTAGGACCCAACAAACTATTTTATAACTTGGAAGAGGGATGTTGTAATCCAAGCTATAGAATATTTGAAGGTAGGTGAATGACGATTCACCAATTTCCACCATGAAAACGAAATAATTAATTAGGTAGAATTGGATTTGAAATTCCTAGATCTTTGAGATTGATTGAACTGTTCAATGGCATGTTTCAATCTCGAGTGTGCCCTTCAGGCTTTGTGACTGGGATGCCGAGGATCACAAAACAAGGTGTGAAGTAACCATGCAAATTACTGGGTACCCTTAAGTGTTTACCCCTAATTCGATGTGCCGGTTCACCACACACGCTCCATTGATACTATGATAAACATTAAGTTACCCTTTGCCTACCTTGTTAAATACGAGTTAGTGTGCCTGTTAACCACACACGCTCCACTAACCGACTTAAACAAAGGGCAAAGTGTAATTTCATGGATTAGCACCTTATTCACATTTTCCTAAGTAACTAAGATTGGGTATTATTAAGAGTTTAGTTACTTAGTATTTATCATTAATACTTTTAATGAAGGGAGAATTATAGTCCTATCAAACCCGTTCGGCTAACGACCCTCCACCAGTCAAGCAAGCGGTGGGTGAGAGTGGACACCCATTAAGTTGCCATTTTATAGGCAACAACCTTATACCCACCTTATAGACCGGCTTCGTGAATGAGGCGTACTAGTGGTAAGACTGACTTTACTCTTATACATATATATATTATTAACTTATAATATTGTAAAGTATAAGGGTTGAATTTTAACTTTTAAAATTCTAAGGGCTAACTTGGAATTAAAGTATTCATGGGGAAAACTTTACAAATTCCAAAACTTAAGGGCAAGTTTTGAAACTATTCAAAACTCTTGGATTTTCATAACTTATGAGTTTAATTAAAGTTTTAAAAACTTTAGTGAAGTGACTCTTGAACATCCATAACTTGAGGACAAGTTATAGAGTCATAAAACAATTTAATGAGGAAAAAGACTCTTCATTTTGTAACCTATGGCAACTTTTATGAGTTTTAAGATTCATAAATGTGACTTATAAGTTACATAAACACATTTTATGAACTTCTTTTAGATTAATTTGGATTAAAACCAACTATCACATAATTTTATTCATTAATCTAAATCCACTCATAAAACAAGGTAAAACAAAAAACTTTTGGTGATCCATAACTTATTCTTAAGTTATGGAATCCTTTAAAACATTAACACCAAATTTTGTAACTCCAAAAAAACTTTGAATCAATTTTTTTTAAAAACCTTTTCATATCCATAACTTATGGAGGTTTCAAAAAATAAAACTCTTTAGATCAAACTTTTAAAACTAATAAAATAATCATATCATTTTATCTTTTATTAAATTTGACCTAATTCAACTCATAAAGCAAATTATTCAAATTTTACAAATAATTAGTTTTTCACAAGAACAAGTAATTATCTTAAAATTTGACAAACTTCATGTTTTTTTCCTTTTTTTTCATTTTTGAAAATAAAATACTTGCATTAATATAATAGAAAACAACCCGTAGCTCTGATACCACTGTTGGGTTTTGAGCATTCTAACACTCCTATGGTGTACATACAACACTATAAACCTTGGATCTATGTTTTCTCTATTATACATGCAAATAAGAACTTTCCAAGGCTTTAATCCTAACCAGCATATTATGAAGTTCTTATACTACAAAGTTCTAGTTAGATGACATACCTTTTGATGTAGCTTGATGTCTTCAAGCTTTAAGAGCTTAGCCCCAATAGTGTGGAAGCCTCAAATGGAATCACAAATCACCAAACACCTTGGAAGACTTTAGAGAATATGGATACTTGGTTCTCTCTAGTGAAATCGGCTAGCCCTTCTTAGTGTACCACACTAGTGCCCATTTCACCAACCAATGACATCTTTATATAGTATGGAGACTAGGGTTAAACCCACCACCTTTCATTTCATATGATCCATGGGATAAAGACTCCATGGACTATCCATGAAAGCATAGCCCAACCTAAATGAACTTGGCCCATTCCATATATATAAGAGTCCATATTTAATTAGTTCATTTTGATCAATTAATTAATTATAAATTAATTCTTGATCAATACTAATTAAATATTAATATATTAGAGCTTATAATATATTAATATAAATCATAAATATACTATTCTCAAAAGACTATCCATATAAATTGTGTCGGTGAACTGCAACCCAAATGGACCATGCCGGGTCGGGTCAAGTACATACCTAATATAGTTATGGACATAGACATTAATCCAACACCAAGGTCGGCCCATTGGTTTGATAGTCACTGATATGCTGATTATGGAATAGATATGCATGATTATGCTAGTTATTGATATACTAGTCCGGTATACCTGTAGGACTACTTGTGATTCTGTTTGCATGATTATCTATAAATGTTATTATCTACTATATGTCAACATATTGTGTTGGGTTAAGGTTGTACAGCTCCGTGCGGTAGCCAACAAACCATGGAACAATCCAGATATGAGTTGAGGGTCGGGTAGAGCATGCCAAAATCATACTGAGGGCTCATCATCATTCCTGATACGAGCTGAGGACTAGGTGGTATGCCCGAATCGAAATGAAGTCTTGATAGTATTTAACTCCAATGACTGATCTGGTCAGGAAGCTAGACAAACATAAGTTTTAAGCCCCGAGGGCCTGCCAGAGTTATAATGTGGGCTCAGCAGTAATCTAGTCTTTAAGTTGTGGACCCGTTGCATTAAATATGTTATTTGATTATGTGATGGTATTTTGGGGGAACTCACTAAGCATTGACTTGCAGTTTTGGGTTATGTTTCAGGTACTTCAGATGAGTGTAAGAATGTGATGGTGTGACCGTACACATCCTCTGTTTACGATATATGATATTGGAGAAACTTTGATGTCAGAAATTTTTTGAAAACTAAAATGTAAACCATTTATGGTTTTGGGTTGTATTAAAAACTTTAAATTTATCATGATTTTTATGGATGTTACAAGTTGGTACCAGAGCCTTGGTTTGAGTGAATTGGAGGAAAACTCATGTGTACCCAGTCTCAAACTAAGGAAAAAGATTTTTTTTAAGAAAATTATCATTTTCAAATTGTTTTCAAATTAAACAAAGATGTGATGTGTACGATCATCCGGAGCCAATAACTAGACCCTAAATTACCACACTGTTATTTGAGCTTGTGATATGTTTGAATATCATGCTAATGATAGGCAAGGGATCTTCAGGAATTGCATGATAGAATTTCCATATTATATGATGCCTGATAGCCTAGGGTTTTTCCTTATATGAAATTGACATCATTACTATAGTTGCTCAGTATATGCATTATACTTGTACATAGCAAAGATTTGATAGCTTGAGAATGTTTAGTTTGGGCTTATTTATTGTTCTTGTCTAATAGAGTGCTTAGGGTAGAATCAAGCACTTGACCATCTATAGGATCCAGTGATATATCTGATTAGCATACACAATTGGTGCACGGTTTGTGGAAGTTTCATGGATATGTTGTGTGGGGTCATTCAGCTAGTTTCATATTGTTTAGCCTTACTCTAGTTAGCGGGGATTGAGTGTATGCATATGCTAGTGTGTATTTTTAGAGTTGTTGTGATGATACTCTGAAACAAATAGGAGTATGTGTGGAAGGTAGTATGGCATTGTACTACTGAAAGCATAGGACTCGTACGCGTAACAGGGAAGTCAAAACCCATAGGGATTTGTTGGGAGTTGGTTCCCATGATATGATTATAGTGTTATTTGATACCTCCCTGGTTTCTTTTTAGTATGGTGATGACGTGATGTTTTGAGGCAGGATCCGGATCAGGATCAGGACAAGTGGCTTGAATGGGTCGGCCGTGTCCGATGACAATATTAGGGAAATCATTCGGGAGGAGGTCGTTGCTTAATTTCAGGCACAGTTTCCAGAGATGTTTGGGTATATTATGACCGTCATGGTGGAGTACTTTGATGAACGATATGATGCCCTCTCTGAGGCTTCTGTTGTTGCAGCCACTACAACCATTGTTGCTCTTGGGGTTGGTACTGGGAAGGTCTTATAGTATCAGGACTTCGACAATATGAAGCCCTCGACTTTCAACGGAATTTAGGATCCGATCATAGCCATGTAGTCACTATCTGAGATTGAATGGTGTTCTTCACTTGCTCTTGCCTAATTGACCAGAAGCTCAGCTGTACTCTAAACCTTCTGAGGTCCGGACAGAAGGATTCGTGGAGACTTGTTACCAGCTCGTATTATCCTAAGCAGAGAACTGCAGTGACTTGGGAGAAGTTCTTAGATATGTATCATTCTAGATATATTCCGTAGGTGGAATATGAGAGGTTGGATCAGGAGTACTTGGATTTAATATAGGGACGGAGTCGGTAATGGTGATCGCAAAGATGTTCACAGAGAGGACCATGTTTTTTCCTAAGTTTGCTGCTTCTGAGTAAGCTCAGATGAACCGTTAATTAAGCATGCTGAAGACGGACATTAGGAAGTTTGTATCCACTCAATGTTATGGTTCATTGTTGAGTTGCAGGAGCCCCCATGCAGCGTGAGATTAAGATAGAAGTCTAGACAAGGGAGCAGAGACCGGGCCCAGTGCAGTCGCAGCTTGCGGCAAAGTGGTTCAAAGACACTGATGTCGGATCTGGGGATCGAAAGGGCCGCACTTGTGGGAAGTGCGTCATGGTTCATGAGGGTGCCTATCGATCATCCTCTAGGTGCCACAATTATGGCCATCAAATCTATATGGCGAGGGATTGCTGCCAAAGGCCCCAACACCCAACTCTAGGATTTGTTACCATTATGACCAGGTTGGCCATGTGAAGGCCAATTATCCCTCATTTGGTAGTTAGGGCAAGGCGGAGCCCCTGAGGACTACTCTGAGGATCATGAATGGGAGTCACGGTAGGGAGGAGCCTCCGAGGACTCGAAGTCACGCTTTCCAGCTCACAACAAAGAAGGTCAGGTCGGCACTTGGCGTTGTGACTGGTATGTTTTGGATTATTATTTTGTTGATTATTTTTATGTTGTGATCATGTAAATGCTCCTAATAGGTACGTGGTTAGTGAAATCTTTACCTACTCTTGTGTTATTGACTCAGGCGCGAGTCGGTCCTTTGTTCTCGATCTTTTAGTAGGGAGTTTGATATGCCTATTGGGGAGTTAGAGTGTCTATTGCGAGTATCCATTGCCAGCGAACATGGGGTTTCTGCATCCATAGTATATCAGGATTATATATTGGAGGTCTTCGGTGTGCCTTATCTGATCGATTTGATCCCTATCCCATTGGGGGACGTATTCATGGTAGTAGGTATGGATTGGCTGAGCAGTTTTGGTGCCATGATTGATTGTGAGGGTCAATGAGTGGTAGTTTGAACCCTTAGTGTGGGAGAACTGGTTAACTATGGAGTGGACACCAGGTTCGGTTTAGGATTTTGTTCGGCAACCAAGGCTCGTCAGTATATACAGTATGGGTGTGTAGGTTATTTGGATTATGTAGTTGATACTCAGGTTGGTGATCAAATTTTAGTTTTAGAGGTTTGAGTTGTCAGGGAGTTTGTTGATGTGTTTCCTAAAGAGTTACCTGATGTGCCTCTTGTGTGGCAAGTTGAGTTTAGGATAGATCTTTTTGCAGGTACGGCCCCGATTACCAAAACGCCGTACCATTTGGCACCACCTGAGATGTAGGAGTTGTCATCTCAGCTTCAGGAGCTGCTAGGCAAGCAATTTATCAGACGGAGCAGTTCTCCATGGAGAGTGCCAATATTGTTTGTCTAGAGGAAGGATGTTTCACACCGGATACACATTCATTACTGGGAGTTGAAAAAGTTAACTGTGAAGAACTGTTATCCCCTTCCGCGGATTGATGACCTCTTTGATCAGTTGTAGGGTACATCTTGCTTCTCCAAGATTGATATGAGGTCTAGGTATCATCAGCTGAGAGTGAGAGAGAGAAGGACGTGGAGCAGACTGCATTCCGGACTCATTATGGGTATTATGAGTTTGTGGTGATGCCCTTTGGGCTCACCAATGCGCCTGTTGTAGTTATGGATCTCATGAATCGGGTATGCAGGCCAATGCTCGACCGATCTGTTATCATGTTCATTGTTGATATCTTGGTGTATTCTAAGACCAGAGAGTAGCATAAGGAGGACCTTCGAGAGCTTCTATGGGTTTTGAGGCTGGAACAACTTTATGCCAAATTCTCAAAGTGCGAGTTTTGGTTATGAGAGGTCGAGTTCCTGTGGCACCTCATTAACCAGGATGGGATTTTTCTAACATTTCATTTGAAGTAGAGTAATTAAATAATAAACCCGGAACCCTAAGATGTAAATTTCTATTTTATATTATTTTATTGTAGAAAAAAATCAATAATAATTTAGCAAGGTGTTGGCTTCGAGGAGTTAAATGCCACAGTTATGGATATTGGGGGTTAAAGTATAAATTGTTAGGGTGGTTTTGCAAATAAATTAAGTAGGCAGGGGGTGTTTGGTAAAATTTCGAGTTAAATTGAAAAGGGTTTGAGGAGTCAGGGACCATTATTGTAAAAATGAGATGGAGTTTGTGATGGAGTCGGGTTTAAGCCCGTCAACACTCTTCCCTCCCATTTGTAATAAGCATACATTGAACCCTAACCCTAAACCACTTCCAGCCGCCACCACTTTATACCTCCATCCTTCTAGCTACCTCATTGTTGCAATCGAAGAAGCACCGGAACATCCATCGTCCTTGTCTCATTGTCGGCGAAGATAGAGAGTTGCAAACCGACGTAACTCATTCGAGAAGATCATAGGTTCAGGTTTGTAGATGATGTTTCTGTTCGCCATGGTTCCTGCTCATTCCCTTCTCCCGTTTCTCCTGTTGCTATGCTTCAACCACGACCACCGCCGCGGCTTATATAATTCTTCTCCCACTACTCTAGTCAACATCCGCCACCCCAAGGGAGGCTATTGTGTGTGTTTTAGAATGTGTATTGCAAGTATGTGTGTGCATGTTTTGGTGTTGTTGGATGATCATGGATATACTTGCTAGCCAAAAGAATGGAAGACTACCATGGCTGCCAACCATGGTGGTTGCCGCCACCTTTTTCTTCTCTACCGCCATCAGCTACCTTGAGTGGGTGGTTGTGTATGTGTCTATGGGTGTGCATTCAAGTCTACATGATGTTTTCTGTGTTTGAGAGGTTGTATGTATGATTTTTCACCGAAAAAACCCACCACCACCACCGTGAGGTGGTGGCTGCCATCGTTCTGCTCCACTAGCCACCCCTTCAATGGTTGTGTGTTTTTATATGCGATTGGGCGGGTGTTTGGAATGTGTTTCCCATTATTTTTTCCTAAAATCGTAACCGCAACCACCGTAAGGCAGTGGCTGCCGCCAACCACCACTTCCCGAGGTGGCAATGGGTGGTGTCTGGCCTAATGAAATCCTAATTGACCTAATGAAACCCAATTTGACCTAAGAACATAACCATTGAACTAATTGACTCACAATTAGCTTGGAAACCCTAATTAGGGTTTAGAAAACCCTAATTTTGGAAATGTGAGTTTTGGAGTAGTTAGGACCCGCGTTTGGACCGTTAGATTTGGGATTTTGAATTACACCCGACCACATTATATGATTGGTCTGGTGGAGTGATGGACTTAATGGATTATATCCTTTATGGGTTAAGTAAGTATACTTAACCCTAATCGTCATTTTATGTGACAATCCCTAATTAAGTTTGGGCCTTTAGTTGGGCCGTTCTGTTGGGCTTTGGTGCTTAGGCTACTGATAAGACATCCAAGAACAAGTATATGGAGTAGAATATTTAGATGGGCTTTAGGTTAAGGCCCATATAAGGGGTTGGGCCTAATTTGGAAAATGGGCCATAGATGAGCCATAATTGGGCATTGATGATTCTTAGATATTGGACCATCGGAATGCCAAATATTTGTACTAGAATAAATGGTTATGCCTAAGGTAAGACCATGTAGAGTTTTGGGCCCAATTTGGAAAACAGGGTCATATGTTGGGCCTTGATTTATTATATGGCTTTTTGGCCTCCAGAGTTTGATTTTGAGCCTTGGCCTTGAATCAAGCTAGGTTGGGGGTAAAGTAGTCTTTTACCCTAAGCATGGACTTATGATTATGTATTGGAACACAATTATTAATTAGGTCTTGTTTAGATGTTGACAGTTCGGGAATCTGACAACCAAAAGCTAGAGTTTTACCCGTGGGACTACGGCAGTGTGAGGTGAGTGTTGTTACCATACTAATGGGTCAAAGGCACCAAGGCCAGCCCATTTATTTAGTTTTGGTGATTATTGCGAACATGCTATCAATACATTGTGAATTTATGTGAAGACCATGTAGGGGTTCCAATGGCAGTTAATTAAGAGCATGTAGGGGTTCCCATGGCAATTAGTTATATATATATATTATGGAAATTATCTTTGTGACTCTTGCATGTAGTGGATGTTTGTGAATTTTCTGTCGATATGTTATGTATTTATGCGAAGAACATGTGGGGGTTCCCATGGCCTATTTTATGATATGTGGATTGTTGTTGATTATGTGATATATGATATGATAGCAGTTTCTGTGATACTTGGGTGGAAGACCCCAGGGGTTCCCAAGGTAGTTGGATGTCAAACCATTGGGAGTTCCCATGGCATTCCGGTCTAAGACCATGTGCGGGATCCCATGGCATTAGGTTGAGACCACGTAGGGGTTCCAGCGGCACTTGATGTATGACCTTATTGGGTTTCCATGGCATCCTAGTATGCTTGTATGTTTAGTTTGCTTGATATTTACTTGGTTATCCAAGACCATGTGGGGGTTCCCATGACAGTCAGTGAAGACTATATGGGGTTTCCCATGGCAGTTGGTGAAGACCATGTGGCAGTTCCCATGGTAGGTGGTTAAGACCATGTGGGGGTTCCAGTGGCACTCGGTGTAAGACCTTGGAGAGTTTCCATGGCATCCTTACATTTTGTATGCATGACTTGCGTTGTTGATATGATTTAAGTGATTATGTGTATAAGACCTTGGAAGGTTTCCATAGAATCCTTATATACGGATATGCATGGAGTATGCGATTGATATAGTTTATGTGATTATATGGGTATGCTCTAGGGAACTCACTAAACTTCATGCTTACAGTTTTGTTTATGGTTTCAGGTATCATAGGTTTGGAAAGGAAGGGCCCAGCTTGATCGCATCGCACACACCCGTATTGTCTACAATATTTGATTTTGGGATGAACTCTAATAAATGTTTTTAATGAGCAATGTTTTTGGAAAGCTTGGATTTAAAAGATATATGTGTTTTGATTGTAGTGAGAAATGAAATTTTTACCCTGTATTTTTGGATCGTTACAATTTTGGTCGATCCGGCCAAGATCGAGGCTGTGATGCAGAGCGAGGTTCTGAAATCTCCCTCATATATTAGGAGTTTCTTGGGTCTTGCATGGTACTATCATTGATTTATTCGGGACTTCCCCAATATTGTGGTACCCCCTTACTCGTCTGACAAGGAAGGGGGTAGATTTTCGATGGGGCCCTGAGCAACAGTCGGCGTTTGAGACTCTTCGGCAAGGTTATGCGAGGTCCCAGTATTGATCCTCCCAAAGGGAGTTGAGGATTTTATTTTATTATGTGATGCATCCATCACCGGTTTGGGGGCAATCCTCATGCAGAGAGGACGAGTGATTGCTTAGGCTTCGCGGCAGCTGTGGCCGCATGACACGCGATATCTCATTCATGACCTAGAGTTAGGGGTGGTGGCTTTTGCCCTCAAGATTTGGAGACATTATATTTATGGGGTCCATTGTACTATCTTTATGGATCACAAGACATTGAGCGATATTATGGATCATCCGAACCTGAACATGAGGCAATGCAGGTGGCTGGACGTAGTCAAGGATTACGACTGTGAGATCCTTTACCATCCAGGTAAAGCGAATGTGGTTCTTTTAGCCGCAAAGTCGGCATGGGCTTTGGTTAGGGAGATGTGCATGAGGATATATGACGATTCCCCTCTTTTGGGATTGATTAGAGAGGCTCAGGTATAGGGAGTCCAGAAGGGGAACTTGAACCTAGAACGGATCAGGAGTGATATAGATAGATTTGTCATTGATAATTGAGGATTGTTGACCTGGTGTGATCAGGTTTGGTTTCTAGTTTCTGGTGGAATCAATCAGATTGTGTTGGATGTGACAACCCGAAATTTCCATTCTGAACAAACGATATCAAGCTAATAGAAGTAGAACAGTTACAGTGAAAATTCACACTCCAAGTGTAAGTTTGGCAGTTTTCAGGATTTACACTTAAGGAGATATTAGGAGAGTGGTTGCACTAGGGTTTTGTGCAACACTGTTATTCCAATACTCTAAGACATTAGAATTCGTTCCAGGAATAAAAATATTTTCTGCCAAAAATATCTCAGGACTATAAATAGAATTCTGAACTAAATTGGTTCATTTGTTGAATTCCATTTAGAGAAAAGTCAAAATTCTCTCTCACGAATCTTCGGGTTTTTATCCCAAATTGTGAGTACTTCGATCTAGTTATGTTATATAGCTTAAATTGTGTTTAGAAACATCAATTTCATAGCAAAACAACTAGACTCAGGAGTTTACCGCCCAAGAACGTTCTTGGGGAGTAAACTCCATTTTAAGGTCCTAAAGGGTTCCAATGACCCTCAAAGCTTTAGAACTCGAACTAGAAGCCTCCATTTCATGCTTTAGACCACAAAACAATTAGGAATCATGGCTAGAAGTGAGTTCACGGCCAAGGAACTTCTTAGGCCGTGAACTCCATGTTTAAGTGCCAAAATGCTTTGAAACACTTCCTAAGGCTTAGACTTAAAATAGGACATGTACCCTAAAGTGTTTATAGCCTAGCAAACATAAGGAATCACAAGGAAAAAGGATTTTACAGCCAAGACAAACTCTTGGGCCGTAAACACCTATAAAGGGGTCAAATGACACCCTAACTCCTTCCTTAAGCCAAGAGACCAATTTAGGCATGTACCTAAGTGAGTTTTGGACTAGTTAACACACTTAAAACACCAAGAGTAAGGGAGTTTATGGCCCAAAAGGTTCTAGGGCCATGAACTCCATAAAATAGTGCCAAATGGTGCCATAAACTCTTCTAAAGCCAAGTACAAAAGCCTAGTTTAGTTCCTAGTTAATTTAGAGACTTGATAACACCATAAACACCCTCCCAAGGGAGTTTACAGCCGTAAACTCCAAGGGAATATGGTCCCAAGGCCGTAAACTCCTTAAAGGAGTTAGTATGACACCCAAACACTTGATTTAGCCTTGAAACAATTCACCACATGAGTTGTATAATTGTTAGACTTCAATTAGAGGCTTTGTTGAGAGTTTACGGCCAGGAGTTTACTCCCCTGGGCCGTAAACTCCAAGACATATGGTCTTTAGACCATAAAATCCCATTAGGGGCATTGCACTCCTTTGTTGCAACCCATTAGCCTCCTAGCACTTGACCAAAAGTGTTTTCCTCGCGTTTAAATGTTTATTCTTGCATAATTAGTGTTTTAATCACTAATTATTTATATACATATGTCTTCATATGTAATTAGGATCATTGTGTGTGTCTAAAGACTTCACTTGACACCAAGCACTTGTCCGATCCTTCCTTACGATAACAGTCCGTTCAATTCCAGTCACTTACTGCAGGTGAGTTCATATCCCCTTAAATAATGTTTTAAACTATTTTTAAATGTTTTATGGGGGGGGGATACAAGTAGAATCATGCTAGTTATTATATCAATCACATGTAATTAATAAGTAGAATTATGTTAGTTATTACATCAATCACATGTGATTAATATACAACATTCAAATGATTTAGCTACTCATTAGCCGTTTTACCAAACAGTTTCCTTCAAATGATTTTTTTTATAAACAATTTATATGTTTTAAACTCCTTATTACGCTGTACAGTTTACTCTATATGTCATATTTCAAACTTATTTACAACTGTGTTTCAAACAAATGTTTCTTTATACTAAACCGTTTTATCAAACCCATGCCTTCAAATTTTTTTATAGATTGACATCAAGTCGATCATTTCTGAAGATAATAATTATGTTCAAATTTTTTACAAAACTTATTTATGCTTTTATATTATAAATTGCATGCCTCTATATGTATAGTTATATAAGTAATGTTTAAAAGACTTAGGAAGGCTATCCACCCTATTTCCTTTTTCTCGATTTAGATGTGGTCTGGTGGGATATCGGGTACCCGTCCGAAGGTCGTTTAAATATTAATTATATATCATGTGTACATATATAGTCATAAAAGGCCCTTCCAGTTCATCCCATGCCCTTGGGTAGCAAGGGTATACATCCATGTCCATACGTACCAGTTAGATTACTAGTAAACTACCATATGGGTAGTTTAGGAAGATACTAGAACTATTACTAGAACGCGATATCATACTATGAGTCAGTTCATTCATGAGTCAATACTTACTACTAGAAGAACATATACAACTATACTAGAAAGAGAACATATACAACGATACTAGAACGATTACATTACTATACTATGAGTCATTACATTACACTTACATGAATACGTCAATAATTGTGATCCACTGTATCGGAGCATGCCTTAAATGTCATGGCCCGAGTTGTAGCCATAATTCTCTTGGAGGTAGAGCGTGAGTTTGCGTATAGATCTATACTGGATTGACTACCCTACACCTTGCTGCTAGCTATAGCCGGACCTGCAGGTCTGCGGGTGCCAAACGTCATTCCGTTATTACGACCATTCTTATGTCGTTGTTACCAGTCGATAGTATGGTGCAATTAATCACATGATGCCTTAATATAAATCCGGTTTAAGGTAGTTAGTACAGCAGTAGTTCTTATAGCGCTACGTTTTAGTACTACATTAATTTTCCCTGTACATATATTTAGTGATCTTATCACTTAAGCTATAAATGTAAAAATTATATTTTGTTAATAATAGATACACTTGGGAAAATTACACACTTTTACATGACACGAACATTGAGAACAGTTAGGTCTTGGTAGAAGACACCCTTATATAATAGTGGGAATCATAAGGATTCTAGAGTTTTTCAAACGTTTACAGTTGTTTTACAAACATCTTCATACTTACAGTTCACATACAAATTCTTACATACAAATACTTACGTACAAATTAAGACACTAAATACTTATGATCTCACCAGCTTTAAAGCTGATACTCACTTTCAAAATTACTTGTATCCTCAGGTCATCATAGACAGGTACCGATGCAAGGAGAAAGGAAGATGGAGCTCGTTTAAGACTCATCTTTCATTTTGATTTATGCTTTAGTATTTATCAAAATTTGACAGAACACTTGTATAATAATTATATTATTAATGCAATGGATGATGTTGTTTCTTGTTTACTACTTTTCATTGTTGTGATACTGTACATGACGTCCTCCACCCCACAACATTTCCGCCGTTCTTGGTTTTGGGGTGTGACATTGGAGGAGGCTCATAAGTCTCGCTTTTCTATACATCTGTGGGCCACCAATATGTATCGGGATTTGAGATTGAGATACTGGTGGCCGTTCATGAAGAGAGAGATAGTTTGGTATGTCGAGAGGTGCTTGACGTGCAGGATGGTCAAGGTCTAGCATCAGAAGTCGCATGGAATGATGCAGCATCTGGAGGTTCCCATGTGGAAATGGGAGCATATCACCATGGATTTTATCACCAAGTTGCCGAAGCGACAAAGGGTTTTGATGCTATATGGGTCATCATGGATCAATTGATTAAGAGTCCCCACTTTTTGGCTATTCGGAAGAGTACTTCGGCCGAAAAGTTGGCTGATGTTTATGTATGGGAGATCTTTGCTCTACATAGGGTCCTTGTATCGATTGTTTCCAACCGAAATGTTCGGTTCACTTCCCGATTCTGGTAGAAGTTCCACAAGGAACTGGGCCTCAGATTACATTTCAGCACTACATATCATCCGCAAACTGGAGAGCAGAAGGAGCAGACTATACATACCCTTAAGGATATGTTGTGAAAGTGTTATTGATTTTGGTGGGAGTTAGAATTCCTACCTACCTCTTGCGGAGTTCTCCTACAACAACAGTTATCCCTACAGCTTTGGTGCACCGCCATTTGAACTCTTGTTTGATCGAAGGTGTTGCACCCGGTTTATTGGTGGGAGGTTGGTCACATGGTTATGGGAAGCACCAAATTAGTCCTTTAGACCATGGAGCTTATCTAGCAGAACAGGAAGAGACTATAGACCTCTCAGAGTCGGCAGAAGAGCTATTGCGATCGACGTTGATAAATTTGGAGTCTTAGGTTAGCGATATGGTGCTTCTAAAGATCTCACCCTAGAAGGGTGTGATACAATTTAAGAAGAGGGGGAAATTGGGTCCCTGGTTTATTGGACCTTTTCGGGTGATTGCCAAGGTTGGCAAGCTGGTGTACAAGCTGGAAATGCTGAGCAAGATTAGTCATATTCACAACACTCTCCATGTCTCTCAGTTGCAGAAGTATGTGTTGGATAGCAAGGTAGTGGTTTCATTGCATGATATTTAGGTAGATGAGCGCTTGAACTATGTTGAGAGGCTGGTAACTATATTGAAAAGGAAGATGAAAGTCCTACGCAACAATGAAATACTTTTGGTAAAAATACAGTGGTAGCATCGGAAAGGCTGCAAGTGAACCCGGGAGCCAGAGGCTGACATGCGAGAGCATTATCCTGAGTTATTCGCCACGGCAGACTTCTAGGACGAAGTCTAGATCAAGTGGGGGAGAACTGTAAAATTTCGATGTTAAGGTACATCTAATCTTGGGCTTTATGAATTTAGTGCATTGGATTTTAGTCCATAAGTTGAGATATGGTGAAAAGGGTCCTAATGTGGCTTTTTGTGGATTTTGGGCGTTAAGAGTATGCCATGCATATGTGGGTATATGCTAAGCGTATTAAGGTGTGCCTTAGTACGTAGGCATACACTTCATATGCTGGGCGTACAAGAGTGGCATGTAAAACCCTAATTTTTGGGACTTGGCTCATATTTAAGCATATTTATGGACATAAATCCTATTCTTATCTAGCCTCTTTAAGTGCTTTCGACCCTTAAGAAACCCTAGAGAGAAAGAAGCCAATTTGTAAGCCTTCAAGAGAGTTTAGAGTGGTTTTGAAGAGAGAAGAAGGTGGTGTGAAGACCTTGGAGAGGAGTGCATTGTATATATGGGGGTTTTAGCTTGTTTACAACTTCAACAAGGTATAAATCTTGCATCTTTTCCATTAAATCTTCTGGATCTACCTTTTTGCTCCTTAAAGACTCTTTTTGGTCCCAAATTAATGACTATTGAGCAAAGCATGTTTTTGACCATTAATTCGTTCTTTCAGACCTTTGGAAGTGTCTTCAGTAATAAAGATGGGTTCCAAATGGTTAGTTTTGCTCCATGCATCATGTAAAAGGACTTAATAGATTACGACCTTGAATTAAGCACTGATATAAATACATTTCTTTGCATTAAATTTCATCTTAGAAGCACTGATTGAAAATGATATGTCATAAAGTCGGGGACTTTGTGACTCTTAAGAGTATTTTATCCATGGATCTACAATATGGACGTAAGAGCTTTAGCCATTAAGCTCTTAACTGATGTTTTGGAGTTATAGGAGTAGGCTTTGCATACTCGGAATACACCCTACGTACGAGGTCAACCACTCTGATGGTGGTCCACATGCGACGACTCGAGTACGCGCATCATACCTTCGGTGTACGCCCCACATACTAACTCTGAGTCAATTTGGTTGAATTAACTTGGTTGGGTTGACTCAGTTGACTTAGATGGTTTGACCAGTTTGACCTTGACTTTGACCAAGTTTGACCAAGTTGGATGTTAAGGGTATTTTAGGATTTTGATTGTGATTGTTCATATGGTGGGAATGGGAGACGGTTGGAGATGAGATTCAGAGTCGAGACCTCATTGGCTTTTGTCCAATTTGCGAGGTGAGTTTTCCTCACTATACTTATAGCTCAAAGGCACCAAGGTCAGCCCATTGGTTTGATATTCACTGATATGCTGAGTATACATATGCGAGATTATGCTAGTCTGTTAGACCTGTAGGACTACCTGTGATTCTGTTTGCATGATTATTTGTGTTGAAATTAAATATAGAGTGATTGAATAGACTCACACAGGTAAAATAGTAATGAAAACACAATGATTATCAAAGATGTCGAATGGTTAAATATCACAGCCTTAGAAAAGCTTGATTAAGAACAGCTACTGTAAAGGCGTGTAAGGTTTACAATGCTTTTACAAAAATACCAAAGCTAGTGCATGCATGCACCTTAAATAGCTAAACCCTAATTAATAAATCACGGGTAGACAAGCCCATCCCAGATACAAAATAGACTATACAAAATCCTATAAAGACACAACACTGAATGCCCAACAATCTCCCCTATTACGTCGATTGGGACGGAGACCTTCACTGTTGTGTTCGCTTCTAAGTCTTGAAAGGCTTGGGCATAACACTAAGTAGAGTACTTAGAAAAGCTATGTAACATCTGATCATGTCTGAATAACACTTCTTCGTAGCATATGTTCACATTACAACTACTTATGATGTCCAAAATGTAGTTTTAGCAAACTTTAGAAAACATATGCTTATCTGGCAGTGCGAACAAACATTTTGAACATCTCCCCTCTCTCCGGAACCTCTCTGAAACATAACTGTCTAGTTATCAGTTTTAGTTTTCCCCATTTGTATCTTCTTAATATCAATCGTTGAGCCTTAGGGAAGGACTGTTGGTTTCTTTCATAATACTGAAGCGATTTCAACATCAAACTTCGCAACTTCATATATATACAAAACCAACATCCTTCTGATGTGAGCAACAACAGGTTTGTATTTCTTCTCGTCTTGCATCAAGAAAAGCCACATGATGATCCAATCATTAGGATTCAAGCATGGTAAGTCTGCAAGGGAGAATTTAAACACTGGATTCATAGAACCTCGAGTAGTTTTAAATATATAATTAACTAAACTCTCAGTTTGAATAGGTCTAATAACTTTGACGGCATTTATCTTCTGTGAACTCCAGGTTTGGAACTGAGGTTTTCCATACTTCAAGTAAAAATTTATCAAGGACTCACCAACAATCACATCTGAATCTGGAGCGTTCTCAGTCACATCAAAACAACAAAATAAGTATGCTTTCGGTGTGATGGGGAAATCGAGTTGCGAATCAAGATTGTTCTCCAGTTAGAATGACGTAACTGGCACCAACCAGTGAAGGCTCGTATTGTCAACTACTTCGTTTAAAATTTGCTCCTAGGACCAAGGATGAAATAACAGTTTCTTAGCAGCTAAAGTAGTTTGATCCTCACGTTTAGCATTTTCTTTTTCCGCTGCTTCTCTCGCAATGCGCATATTTTCATCTAGAATTCCATCATGAGAATTGTGTTTCAGTTTCTCGTTTTCATCTTCTTCCTCTTCTTTATCTTCTATCACTTTCTCCTTTCCTCTTGAACCTAAAGCTACATTACCCTTCAGTTCAAATTCAAATCCCTTAATCTTCTCCATTTCATCAACTTTCCTGGGTTCTTTTGTAGTCGAAGGTTTCTCAGATTCTCCCCCTTCTTTAAGAAGTGAGTTGAACTCTGAAACACCCTCAAGTCGATTTAACATTGCAAACACGGGCCGGAGCTTACGGCCAGATGTTTCCTAATGGTGATAGGAATCAATGGACCACGAGCCTCAACAATATTAGACAGCAATGAGTTCACATCTAAAATGCAGCTTTTTACAACAACTCTCTCAGATAAGGGCTCATCGACTCTCTTCTTAGCAGTCTCGATCTTTACAATTAAAACCTTTACTTTTTCTGTCTTGTGTGCGAGAGCATCAATTATTTTACTATTAACAGCTAATTCATCTCGAAGCTTTACAATTTTGGATGTGATGGAGGTGTTGAGCTCGGAGTTGTCAGATTTGGTTCTAGTGAAAACCTTCTCGAGAGCCTCCTTCTCTAGGTGAAGGGAAACACTTAGACATCATATTGCTTCATTGGCTTTTGCAATATTTGTCTCAAAAGAGCTCTGGAAGGTGCTCATGAAGGATCGACCATTGGTAATTAGTGTATTGACTTTTTTGGTCGCTTCTTTGCATGTGGCAGCTGAATCCTCCACGACTTTGTTTGCTTTCTCCACGTTCGCATCGTGTCCCTTCAATGTTTTTTCGATTAAAGCCTTCACTGCTTCATGAGAATAGGCATTGCTAGATGAAGTATTGGAAGATTGAATCAATGAATCCAGCTTATCAGTGATGACTTTGAATTTCCTTTAAGTGACTGGTGCATCATCGTCACTTTATCCACGAATATCGAAAGGACTAAAGGTAAAATCTCCAAAATTAACATCACCACCAAAAATGGTATATAGATCATGTTGTCTAAGTGGAGAAACAGGTGGTGTAGAATGGACAAAATCGAAACCTGAAGTATTTTCCCCCGTATCAGATGCGTTGACAAACACTTGAGGTTCACTAGTGGTAGTTCAAGTAGCGGTTGAATCTGTGAAGAGTAGGATTTTTGTTATGAAGCATTGAAAGATACCGGTGGGCAAGGGGTAGGAGTAGAGATGATAAATGTGGGTGAAGGGATGGAAAAATACTGGAATAGACCTTCGGTGATTGGAACAGAGGTAGGAATTTCGAATGTTACCTCAGGGTCGTTGAGATAGACTGCGACATTTGTGCTTGTGAAGATGCAGCAGTATCCTCTTGTTCCTTTTGTCTACTGCCTTGCACTAGAACCTCCGAAACTATGTTCGAGTACGAATCATCATTATCAGCCAGAGTCGAAGTTCTTGGCCTACGAGCCATTTTATTGACCCTCCTCTTTTTCAGTGCTTGAGGAGGTTTGGATGGACAAATTTTTGCAACCCTCTTCTTCTCTCCTTTCATGGGTTTATCAACCACCGTAAGTATCTGTTAAAATTCATCAGTCATTGGGCAAAATCCTGAGATTGGTAGACTGTGATAGTCTCTCAGTACACCACTCGCAGCCGAAACCTCACTCAGCATAACTACAGGAATGGAGACGATGAAGTAGGTCTTTGAATTATCTGCGAGTATGATGTTCGTGGTGTGAAAGATCTGGATCGAAGCAATACACAAATTTTCCAAGACTAGGATGCTTAGCTTAATGATCACCCTTTGAATGACGATGGTCTGGAAATGAGCACAGGATATTTTGGTGTGTCGTGTGGTAGAGAGAGTGCTTTGGACCAATTGGGCCCAGAGAACGGAACCATAATCTAGATTGATGTTGGAGTAGATATCATACATCAGTGTCATAAAGAACTTGCTTGTAGAGTCTGAGCTTGTAACTCTCTCCGAGAAGCTTTTGAAGAGAAGGGAGAAGAGGTCGTTCCATATTGATGGCAAGTTGGGCTTCTTAAATTTGGAAATGGCAGTTAACGTTTCCTTGTTTCCCATCTGGTAGAACATCTCCAGAATTGCTGAGTTGTAGGCGCTCTCAGGGTCAATCAAGTCATCACCATATGGAAGCCTAGGAGGTTGCACAATCTACACTTGGTAATTTGGGTTTTCTGATTGAAGATCTCGAAAGCAATGAACTCATCACCTTTTTCATAGCTTGCAGTTGAATAAGCTTTTGATAGATGAACTAGGGGAAAAATATTTGATTTGGTGAGAGCGATAACCAATGGAGAATACCTCAAGCATTCAATGATAGATTGAAGAAACTCGTCGTATTTTGCTAGGTCAACATCGAGAATCATGTTTTAATTTGCCTTGAGGTTGAGTATTGAGGATTGCACCATCTGTTCTATTACAGGAGGCTTTTCTGAAGAAGTAGCCATGGAAGCTTGTAGTGGAAGATGAACAGTAGAGAGAGAATTTTCCAGAGAGTTTGATTTTGAAAGCAGTATTGATCACTGCATCGATGAAATCCTTTTATACCGTGTAGTAGGAGAGAGAAAATTCGGCATTTGGAGCTTCAATAGTCTGTAAAAGGGCTTTAAAAAGCATGGCTAAAAACTGTTACATGTGTCAGGTGGCGGTAAAGTAGGCATGATGTGAGGATCCATTTCAAATTCCACACGCCTAATTTCAAATCTTATCTTTGACAATCATCCTTTAAGATTCTGACTTTCGTAACCTCATACATTTGCAATTTATCACCACTTATAGTACTCTGAACCTAAAAGTAACCAATAGGACAACGAACCAGATTTTTGAAAATCCTAAAGATCTTCGTGCAAGAGCGTGCCAAAAATAAAGAGTTAAAGCAAGTTTTCTTAAGGATTTTATTCTTGTCATATAAGACATAAAACAGATAGATCCCGAGCAACGATCTCTTCCTTCGCTGTCAAGAGAGACTTTGAAGTGCTTGTGAGGTGTCCCGTATTATGATCATCTATTTGTGAAGAAATAGTGAAAGGCTTCTTTTAATAAGGCGAATGTTGTGGCTTCTTCTTCGACTAAGTCCGAAATTCAACATAAGTCTGAACGTTCGTATGAAGTACTTGTTTAACCAGTGTAGCAATAAAACAAGTAAGCTTTGGAAGAAATTTAAGTGACTAGGATATGCATAGAAATCTCTAGGAAAATAAAATTGAATCTATTGGGAAGAAATGTCTTAGGACTAGAACATTTCATTAAGATCTCGCAAAAGAAAAAGATATTTCTTGGTACATGCCACGAAGGTGGAAATTCGTTAATTCCTTAGCGAAAAATCTAGAGCATGTAATTGTTCACCGTCAATTCGTAAAAATATATTAGATTTCGTGTTTCACTTAATTCGTGGTAATAATGAATTTAAGATAATAAACACAGAAGTTGTGTAACCAAAATCCTCAGTGGTAATTTCTTAGAGTCTCAAGGGTTACGTTCATGAATGTGAAAGTGATGGAGAAGTAGTATGAGGTGGTTCCAAAGAAATAGTGTACCTCCGCTATGTGAAATTGACCAAGTAGTGAACGCTTAACTCAATGCGAGAAGAGTAAGCTAGCTCATGACTTATGTGAATGAACAACCTATGTGGGAAGCAAAGATTGTTGTTATCGATTCATTAAGGATTCAACACAGAGTCTGTGAGGCTTCGAACTACATGCAACAACAAGCTTCTAGGGACACTTAACTAGTGCTAGAATAGGAATTTTATACCTGCCCCATCATTCGTAATTAAGATCACTAAGATATGATTCTTCAAATCTGCTCAATTATCTAATACTTTTTGGTATTTTTGATTATTTTACAAAAAGAAATAAAAATAGAAAAAATATATATTTTCGGATTTTCAATATTCTGAATATGAAAAGAAACAGAATAAAATATTTTTCAATTTTTCACTTTTCTGAAAAAGAAATAAAAACAGAAATAAGTAAAGAGAAATAAAGAAAATATACAAAGGATACAAGAAGTTCCTAACCACGAATGAATAGTAGACTATGAGTCACCATGAACATTCGCATCGGATCGCAGCGCGAACAGTTGACTATGAGTTACTGTGAGTGTTTGGACCAATTCACAGTATAAACAGTTGAATGCGTGCGTTCGCACCGATTCGCAGGTTGATCAAAACTTTATGATTGTGAAGTTGGTTTCGGAATAGATTCAACCTCTATCATTCCTAAGCCTTGAAGAATGTGATTCACGGTTTTCTCAGGCAAGGCTTTCGTGATGATGTCGGCCAATTGATCAGCGGATCTAACAAAGTGTATCTCGACATTACCATCTTCTGCATAATCTTTGATGAAGCGATACCTCAGTGCGATGTGTTTCATCTTTGAATATTGCACTGGGTTGTAACAAATAGGAATCACGCTCTTATAATCTCAATATAAGGGGATTCGCTTCATATTGATGCCATAGTCACGAAGTTGACTTTGAATTCAGATTACTTGTGAAGTGCAAGAGGTTGTGGCTATGTACTCTGCTTCAGAAGTTGATACGGAAACGCAAGTTTGCTTTTTAGATTTCCAACTTACGAGTCTGCCTTCAAGGAATTGGCATCCTCCCGTAGTAATATTTCAATCCAAACTGCAACCTCTAAGATCAGCATCCGAAAGCACTTTCACAAATAAACCAGAACTTGAAGGGTACCATATTCCTGGTGAGGATGTTCGCTTGAGATACCTGAAGATATTCTTAACAGCGGTCATATGGGGTTTGTGAGGATTCGCTTGAAACCAGGCACAATAGCAGACAGAAAACATGATATATGGAGGATTAGCAGTCAAATACATCAATGTACCTATCATTTGACGACAGAGAGTCATATCAGTAGCTGGTTTGTCTAAAGATTGTGTTAGTTTAGTTCCAAATTCCATTGGAACCTACACCTTTGAATCTCCCACCATTCCAAACTTGGAGAGTAAGGTCTTTGTATAAACCTCTTGATAGATAAAGATACCTTCCTGACTCTGTCTTATATACAAGCCAAGGAAAAAGTTAATTGGACCCATGGAGCTCATCTTAAACTTAGTTTCCATCAACTTTCGGAATTCAACTATTAAGCTGGGGTTAGTTTATCCGAAGATGATGTCATCAGCGTAAATTTAGATGATCAGCAAGTGGTCACCATCTTTCTTGGGAAAGAAGGTTGGGTCGACCGATCTCTGTTTAAATTTAGCTTGTCTTAAAAAGCGAGTAAGAGTTTCGTACTAGGCTCTTGGAGCTTGCTTCAGACCGTAAACTGCCTTGTCCAAAATGTAATAGTTGTTTTGATACTTCTCATTTATGAACCCTGATCGTTGTTCCACATACAAAGTTTCTTCTAGTCCCCCATTTAGAAATGCACACTTGACATCCATTTGATATACTTCAAAGTTCTTGTGTGTCGCGTATGCCAGAAAGATGAGAATAGATTCCAACCATGCAACGGCTACGAAGGTTTCTTCATAGTCAATGCCTTCTTCCCTACAGTATCCCTTGACAATGAGTCACGCTTTGTTCGTTATCACATTTCCTTCTTTATACAGCTTTTTGTGAAATACCTATTTCAGAACAACTATAGATGCATCCTTTGGAGTATAAATAAGTCTCCAGACTTTGTTCCATTTGAATTCATTGAGCTCCTGCTACATTTCTTGTACCCAATCAGAATGATCAAGTGCAGTTTGAACATTTTTAGGTTTGATCTTGGAGATGAACGAGTTGAACACGCAATATTCCACTTTAGAGAATAATGTAGTTCGCTTCGGTTTTTGTTGTGCTCTCATAAGAAATCCTGAAGACGAATCTCCTATAACTTGAGTTTTTGGATGATCTCCGGTCCATTTAGCCAATGGAGGATAACTAGGATCATATGTTGGATCCAATTCAGCATTCACTTCTTCAAACTCAGACTGCACATCCGAATCATCATTTGCAATTTCATTCTCCCCCTCGAATGATGTATGTAGATTTTCATCTAGATTCGGATTTTCCCCCTGGAAAGGTGCTTCTGAGCTGAAATCATGGGTTTTCGTTTTCCCCCTGAATAGGTTTTCAGCTTAGGAGGTTAAAATAGAACCATTTCCCTATGGTGTAGCATTCACACATGTTGATTGAGATGGAACTTTAGGTTCTTTCGAAGTAAGGTGCTTGTGTTCCATATCTTTCACAGCATCATTAACGATTTTCTTCACTCCGTCTTCTTTATTGTCTGCTACTTTGGATTCGGAGGAGATGGACTTTTCAAGTTCTTCAAATAAGTTCATGAAATCCTCGTAAAGATTGGCGAGTGGAATTGTAGTAGGATTCGGTTTGGGAAAGATCTCTTATGATGGACTGTTATTCTTCTTAAACTTCTTCAAGTAATTATCATCAAAACTAACATAGTAGGTTTCTTCTATCGTTTTAGACCTATTATTGAGAACCCAATATGCTTTAGAAGTCAAAGAATACCAAAAGAAAATACCTTCATTGGCTTTCACATCGAATTTGTTCCTTTGCTCCTTTGAATTGAACATTAAGCACCTGAAACCAAAGACATGGAAAAACTTGACATTAGGTTTGCGATTATTTAATATTTCATAGGGAGTGACAGAGGTGCTCTTGTTGAGGATTGATTGATTCTGACTAAAGCATGCAGTCCCAATTGCATCCACCTAGAAGTAGAGTGGCAGATTTGCAAAAGAAAGCATGGTTCTCGCATGCTCGCACAAAGACTGGTTTCGGCTTTCAATGACCCCATTCAGTTGTTGAGTGTAAGGAGCTCAAAAGTTGTGAGTAAATCCTTTCACAATCAGGAATTCTTTAAAAGCTTGGTTTTTAAAATCCAACCCATTGTCACTGCAAATGTTGAGAACCATCTTTTGCAGTTGTATCTCAATCTGCTTTATGAAATCCTTGAGCTTGGGCATGGCTTCTGATTTTTTTCTTAAGAAAATGCATGCAAGTGAATCTAGAAAATCATCTACTATTACGTGAATGTACTTATTACCACCAATACTTTCAATTGTAGAAGGACCACAAAGGTCTATATGCAAAAGCTCGAGTGGCTCTATGACTTTCGTATTCATAATGGTTGGATGACTCTTCCTACTCTGCTTTCCTAATTCGAAGGCTCCACAAAGATGTAATTTATTGTACATCAAAAGTGGAAGCCCTCGCACATGATCACCAAGATCTAGTTTGCTGATGTCTTTGAATTTGAGGTGTGAAAGTCTGCGATGCCATAGCCAACTATCATCTGATAATGCCTTCGTAAGTAGACAGATGGCAGGCTTCCCTTTTATTGGATTTAGATTGATAGGATACATTTCTCCTTTTCATTTTGACTTTAACAGCACATTTTTGGTTGCCATTTCAATGATTTTGGATCCTTCGTCATCAAATGAAACCTTTAATCTTGTACCAACCACAAACTGCGAAACACTAACGAGGTTGTGTTGCAGTCCTTCCACATACGCGACTTTGCGAATTGAAAACTCTCCATTTATGATTATCCCATAACCCTTGATTTCTCCAAGAGAATGGTTTTCAAAATTCACTCTTCCTCCATGCTTTAGTGCCCTGAACTCTCGCAGTTCTTCTTTTCTTCCCATCATGTGACGTTAGCAGCCACTATCTATATATCATTCAGAGTCAAACTGCTCATCACAATTTAGATGAAAAACTCAAGCAAATTTAGGAACCCAAAGTTGTTTGGGTCCTTGTGAGGTTTTCACAGAAACAGGATAAGTAATGGAAGCATCAACTATATAAGTTCGTTTTATTATGGTGGTTTTATCTTTCTTTGTAATTTGAAAGACAGTAACCCTTTTATCTTTTGAGTTCGTATCCTTTAAGAATATTTTCTCTTGTTTATTTTGGATTTGCTGCTTGACAAATATCTTTTCATCTTTCTTTGAGTTAGTTTCGGATATCTTGATTGGAGTTTTAGGCTCCGAAACCATCTTTCCTTTTCCTTTAACATCTTACGATGTCTTGGCAGAATCTGAAACATTTATGTTAGGAAAGTTTTAAGACCTTGACTTCTCCATAGGCTTCGTTTGATTTGGAAAAAAACTGGTTTTTGAGAAACCTTTTGTTTGAAAGCATGTGGTGACTAAGACTGACTTTACGGAAAACTCCTAGGTTTCGCATGTGAAGTAACATTCACATTTAGATTAGATGGCTTTTCTTTATTCACAAAGTTGGGATTGTTAGACTGCCAGAACTTCTTTCTTTCCTTGAGATTTTTTTATATCTCGCATTCCTATGGTGTTTTTGAGCTGCAAGTCGCTCAGAAGAATTAAGAGTGATAGCCTTAGTTTTCGGATTTCTAACTGGAGTTTCGGTCTGAGCAGACGATGTATCACTTGGAAAATTTTCGGTTCCACTTGGACTCCCCTTTTCATAGCTTGAGTTAACATTATTTAGTGGTTCAGCTACGTATCTGATCTTTGTTTTCCAAGAGGTCATTTCAGATAGACCTTTGGTTTCGTCTACAATGTCAATTGGAGCTGACCAGAAGTACTCATCGCATCTATCTTTATCGTCGTCTTCGACCATGAATAGTAATTTTGTTGTTTGATTTATATTCAGTCCTTTAGTTGCGAAAACTTGGTTAGGAACAGTTTGAACTTTTGGAAAAACAGTTTCTTTTTCTTGTAAAACTTTTGATTTATTTTTAGAAAAAGCGAGCAAACTCAATAGAATTTTCGGATATTAACACTTTCACAGGTTCAGATTCGCTTTTTACAAACATAGAGCAATCAGCCTCATCCTCCACATAAATTTCACTCATATCACTATCATCATCTAATTCATATGTATTTTCAACATTAAGTTTATTTTTGAATTCATCTTAGTGTTTAATGAGCCGAACTTTTGTATCATATCAGATTTAATTTTTGCTTTGTCATTTTCATCCAAAAGTTATTTTATCATGTTTTTGTGATCTTTGGATTGTATGTAAGATTCTATTTTGTCCAGTCCTACCTTGTAAGCGTCTGAAACTTCGTCTGATGAGACAATGGATTCGCACTTGTAGTACTCAGCGTCTATTTCGTCCTCTTTTAATTCAAGGAATGGCAAGATCATTTTATAGATTTTCTTACAAATCTCACAATCTAGATGTAACTGAGTGATATTGAAATAATGCCTTTTTGAAATTAAACAAAACATATTACGTTGTTTCAAAAGCATCAAATTATATCTCTGCAAATAAATCAACTCATCCCTAGACCTAGACATATCTGACTCCAACTTTTCAATCTACATGCGTCTCTCTTCACTTTTTGACGAAACCCTGTCGAGTTGATCGGTTAAGTTAGAATTACTTAATCATGTTCGTTTAAGACTATCGTTGAAACCTGAAAAAGTATATTTTAAGTCATTTAGTTTAGTTTCGTGATGAGAGATAGGGATGTTTAGAGATTTGAGAATGGAATATAACTTGTTGATCAGTTTCTTACACTCACTGATTTGCTCCAGAACAGGCTTCACTATGAATCAGTCCTCTGTGTCTTGCCCTCCATCAGTATTGTCGCCCCTTTGTTCTGAAACGTTGTGGCTAACCATTAAGCATCTTCCGCTGGGTTGTGATACTTCGTCTTTCGCCACGAAGCTTCTCCCATGAGTTGGCATATGAACCTCTTCGTCCTCAGAGTCAGTTGACCACACTTTGACTTTGCCAAACTCATCATCATATTCCTGCATAATTAAAGCAGGTTTAGCATCATCATTAGCTTTCTCCTTCTTAACCTCTAACTTTCTGAGGAAATAAGCTTCATCATCCTCTACTTCCTTCTTCTCATTCATCCTTTGCTGCATGCACTCCTTCGCCAGATGATTTTTTCCATGACAATAGTTACAGTCATAGTCGGAGTCACCTACGAGCTTCTTCTCTTTCTTCATTTCTTCCTTTTGAGAGTTATTTGCACTCTCATCTTTCACGTTCTCATAACTATAGCTCCCCTGCAAATTTTGGTTTTTGTTGAAATCGAAATTCGTCTTTGCAAATCTCTTTGGGTTAGATACCATCAAGGCATAATCTTCCTTAGAAAGTTTACAATCCGAGAGGTCTGACTCCGAGCCATCATCAACGACCTTCTTACCATTTGCAACGAGAGCTAACGTACCCATGCTAGAAACAACCTTTCCCTCGCTTGTCACATCGTCCTCGTGTGACCTCAGAATATCAACGAGCTTTGCCACGGAGTAAGACTTTACTGCTCGTGTGCATTGACCGTCGACACCACTGCTTTCCACTCAGATCGAAACACGTTCATAAACGTAACTTTATTCTCAATCACTTCACGTTTGATCTTGTGCTTCACTATCCTGCTTAATAGATTATTTTAGCAGTTGAACTCTTGGTCGAGTTTTTCTGCCGGCTTTTGAACAAATGCTCCATACTCTAAAAGAAACAAGTTCTGAATTGAGTGCTCAAGATCAACGTCACTGGAGTAAACTTCTATAAGCCTTTCCCACATTCCTTTACAGTTTCCCATGAGCTTAGTAAACAAAACGTGTTTGTTGGCAACGCAAACTGGATGATCCTAATAGCTTTGACATTACTAAGTACCTTGTCCTTTTCATCTTGTGGGATATCATCAACTTCGAGAAGAAGATCGTTTTACTCTTCTTGAGTCTTGATGACCTTTCTAGTACTGGTGTGAGCAAACATCTCCTTGATTATTGCATCGCATATCAATGAACCATTATATTCCAATCCTAGCATGTAACCTTTAAAGTGTAGAGCCCACACTTCATAATCATCTGGAAAGAGAATCAGGATCCTTGTTGTAGATCCCATACCGCTTGAGATATTTATTGAATTAAAGGAAGAATCATCAGGCTTCATGTTGCTGGTTTGATAAAAACATGTAAGAACCAGATGTGTAAACCTAGAATCGAGTTTATGGTAAAATAAGGATCAAGATTCAATGTCAATAATCGATGAAATCGAAGAAGACGGCAAACCACAGATCCTATTAAATAGGAAACCCTAAAAGTTTTTTAACAAAAGATATGTGTATGGATTACACAGTCTCCTGCTCTAACACCAATTGTTGAGATTAAATCTAGAGTGTTCAAATAGATTCAAATAGGTAAAAAAAGTGATGAACACACAATTAATATTAAAGATGTCGAATGATTAAATATCACACCCTTAGAAGAGCTCGATTAAGAACCGCTACTATAATGGCGTGTAGGGTTTACAAAGCTATTAGACAAATACCAAAACTAGTGCATGCATGCACCTTAAATAGCTAAACCCTAATTAATAAATCACGGGAGGACAGGCCCAACCCAGATAGAAAATAGACTATTCAAAAGCCCATAAAGATCAACACTGAATACCCAACAATCTGTATATTTTAATATTTGGTATATGTCGAAATATTGTGTTTGGTTGAGGTTATACTGCTCCGTGTGGTAGCCAATAAACCCTAGATCAACCCATATATGAACTGAGAGTCGGGTAGGGCATACCAAACTCATACTGAGGGATCATGAGCAGTCGAGATACGAGCTGAGGACCTGGCAATATGCCAGACTCATACTAAGGGCTTGATGGTATTTCAGTCCGATGACTGATCTGGTCAGGGTGCAAGCCAGACATAAGTTGTGGGCCCTGAGGGCAAGCTAGACTTATGTTGTGGGCTCAGGGGTAATCCAGTATTTTACTTGTGGACTCATTGCTTGTTGTTATTGTATATGTTATTTGGTTATGTGATGGTATTCTAGGGGAACTCACTAGACGTTGGCTTATAATTTCGGGTTATGTCTCAGGTATTTTGGATGACCACGGGAAGGCGAAAGCATGATCATCCATATCCTCTGTTTATGATCAATGATTTTTGGGAAGCTCTAATGTCAGAAGTTTTTTAAAAACTATTTTGTAAACACTTTATGGTTTTGGTTTGTATTTAAAAAGTTTAAAAATATCATGATTTATATGGATGTTACAACTCTCCTGTTCGGGCTCCGGCTGACTGTACACACCCCATATTCCTAAAAAAGTCAAAGTTAAATCAAGGCCCACATTCCTGATCTCAAGCCAACAGTCAAACAAAAACATAACAAGTGACTGAGCCTATGTCCCTAACCCAACCCTTTTTATTATAAATACTTTTCAAAAAAAACATTCTGCAAAAACTCCCGGATCATAGTTTGAGACTGGATTCACACAAGTGTTCCTCCAATTCACTCAATCTAGGGATCTGATACCAACTTGTAACATTCCATTTTTCACAACCAATATTTTTCATTTTTATTAAGGTAAAACATTCGAATTTATATATGCATTATTCAGAAAACCATTTATTCCAAATCACATTTATTAAAAATCAGAGTATCATAGAAAACGTAGAATCCTCAATGTTGCTAATGAGTGTGTACAGTCCCGCCTTCGCCTTCCTACAATCACTGATGATACCAAAAATTATAAACAAATGAGTAAGCATAAATCTTAGTGAGTTTCTCCTAAAATATCCCATACGATAAACATAAAAGCATGCATCGAATACCCTCAACCATCGAGACGGAATACCCAGGGTTTGTTGGCCTACCGCCACAATACAACTACTCTACCAAAGCCTCCTTGCCTTCGGCTTAAACTCGAACCGCACCGGTGTCTTGGCCTACAACACAAAGTAGGACCACCTCAACCCACTACCAACATATGTCGACTTACAAACAAACAAGGATCAATAAGGCACATAGTACAAACAAAGAGCAATCATATATCTCACTCTCGCCTACTACTCCTCTCACAGCATACAATCCAACAACCAGCTAAACTCCATGAAATACATAACCATAAGCAGCCAAAGGTGAGATAGCCACCCGAACAAATGATCCTACTCTAGAACCACAACCAAACAAGGAAAAGACAAGAAATCTAAGACCAATAGTTTTCATGCTATCCTAGATGACCATATACAATCCCCAGGGTACTACACCAAATGATAACTAGTAAGTACAAATAACATACAGATCCAACAGTACACTATAACATAACAATATCCTACATAAAAAGATACCGATCTAACAAATCAGTACAACATAACAACATACTCGACACCAAGATACAGATCTAGCATATCACTATAGTATAGTAGCATACTTGATATGGGAATACATATCTAACAAATCACTATAGCATAGCATCACATTCGATACAAGAATACATATCTAACCGATCACTACAGCATATCGACATACAAAATAGCAATAATCCAAGAAACGAATGACCGTATATAATCATAGGTGAGATAGACACCATAACATGCGATCCTACACTAGAACCACAACCAAACAAGGAAGAGGTAAAATAGCATAGATCAAGAGTCCTTAGTTGATCCTACAGGACTATATATAGTCCCTAAGGCATCCCTCTATTAACAATAACCGAAAACAAGTGGGTCGACATTGGTACCTTCGACCCACGGTATGATGAGGCGGAACACACCTGAAATGATGAAACTCGGTAACACCGTGATATGCTCCCTGCTGCTCTGCTTGCTCTTGTGGATCCACTAACATCATAACCAATAAAATCTTAATCACCAATCCAAAACCATCATGTTTGACCTAAAGTCAAAGTTTGTCAACCTTGTTCAAAGTGAAAATCAAGAAAAGTCAACCCAAACCAAGTACGCCCCACGTACTTGGTCCGTACGCCCTACGTACTCGTGATCCAGATCGACCTCCATACTAAGTTACGCCCAGTGTATGCAATGGCTTAAAAACTTAATTTTTAGGGTTTAATTCCGCAAGACACTATGTCCAACTTTCAACCTTAGGCCCAAATGGCATCCTAAACCGTAAAGTTTCCTAATTTATGGTTCTACATGTTTAAATCAAGCCCAACAACAAAATCCTAACTTGTCTTAGCCAATAAAGCTCTTAGTAGCTTGTATGAAGGAATCTCAGGGGACAAGATCGCGTTTTTATGGCTCAAGAAATGGAATAGGTTCAAAAGGACAAGTCAAACATTCCATAACATATCATACACAAGAAAGTCCATATTCGGGACAAAAGCTCATATTTTCATCATGAAAGCTAGATCTAGCTACTTCTTCAGCAAGGTGGGAACTTTTTACCTTCTAGAGATGGAGAACGATGCAAAACATCCATATCTAAGCTTGCTTCTAGCTTCCAAGCTTCACCACCACCTTCCTCTTCCTTTGGAACACACAAACCACACACTAAAGCTTCAAAGTGCAACAATGGTGTAGGTTTTGCAAGAGAAGATGTTTCTAAGGATGGAGGATGGGAATCGGGTGAAGAAATGAAACATAAAGATCAATAAATAGAGTCCAAACCCTCAAGATTATGGTTTTTGCCCAAGTGGAGTACGCCTAGCGTACGCATTATACGCCCAACGTACTCCCAAAATGACATCGTTCCATTAAAAGCCTTACACCCTTCATACCATGTTGGTACACCCAATGTACTTTGATTCGCCTGAAAATTATGACAATGCCACTATGGGCCATTTGCAAACAAAACTCATTCTAAAGGTCAAAAATGAAATATTTGAAAATCGGGGTATTACATATTCAGGAAATTTGGAGAAATTGTAGAGAAATGTTGGGTAGCGGATTTATTTAGTATTGCATCCATTGGGCTCGACTATTAGTCCAAGTTTTGTTACTCCAGTTTGGGCCTGTCCAACCGAGAGCTGATAGGGTTTAATATAAATTAATGTGCTTGCATGCATATTAAAAAAACGATTGACAGGAACGATAGATAGTGATTACGATAGATCACAGATTATTTCTTCATCGTTCTTGTAAACCCTAAATCCTCTACAGTAGAAGTTCTTTATCGAGCTCTGCTGAGGATTGTTGATTAATCATTCGACATCTTTGACCCACTCTTGTGTTCTTGCTGTTTACTTGTTTATTATTTTACCTGTTTTAAAGATCTAAACGATCTTCAAGTTAGTTTTTAACTTATCAATTGGTATCAGAGCAGGAGGCTGTGTAATTGATACACTTCTTTTCTGTGTAAAAGGTCTCGATTAGGGTTATTCCGCATTTACTGATATTTATTGAGCCGTCATCTCATAATTGACGTAACTCGATATTTATTGTTTTGCCCTAATTTGATTTATTACAAGTCTGATCTTTGAACAAGTTATTCGATCAAGTATGGACGAGTCGCAATCCAATCCCATTAATATTTCAAACAACATTGGATCAACAACGAAGATTCCCATCCTTTACACCCATGATTATGAAGTCTGGGCGCATCACTTTGAAGATTATGTTATAGGATCTGAGGACAATGGGTACCTCATCTGGGAAGCAATCGTTTCTGGACCCTTTTCTCATTCAGCAACTTCAAGGATTATTAAAAATCAAAAGGAGTATAATGATCTTTTGAAAGATGTTAAAGATATTAATCAAGACGAAAAAGATAAATTTCAGTGCAATATCAAAGCATTGAGATTAATGAGATTCGCTCTTCAATCCGATACTTTCAGGCTAGTGAGTTCATGCACAACCGCAAAAGAAATATGGGACAGACTACGAGAATTGTACTCTACGGACGAAGATCTTGAACACTCCATTGAAACCTTGCTCTTATCCGAGTTTGGCGAATTCAAGCAGGGAGCCGAAGAAACCGTGAATCAAACGTTCGATCGCTTCAATCATCTTCTTAGAAAGATGATTAAACACGACATCGAAAGGAAGCTTATTGAGCAGAAGGTTACGTTCTTGAACGGTCTCAGATCTGAGTGGAGAGCTGTTGTGTCCACAGTTAAAGCGCATGAGCAATTCAAATCCTACTCCTTGGCGAAACTGGTGGGCATCCTAAAATCTCAAAAAAAGATCGTGTTATAGGAGAAAAATGTGGTTTCAAACCTGGGTTCGTTGGCCCTCCAGTCCAAAAGCAAAGTGGTGATGGAAGAAGAAGACATTAACTTGGAGGACTATGAGCTCACATCTGAGGACTATGCTATGATGGTGACAAACCCCAAGAGGTTCATCAAGAAGAGATTTCCCACCAACAAGAACCGAAATTGGCAAGGGAGTTATAGTTCTGAAAAGGTCAAAGATGAACCGAAGGCTGAAGAATCGAAGAAGGAACCGAAAGCTGAGGGAGATTCTGGAGTGAGCTGCTATTATTGTGGAGGAAAGAACCACTATGCAAAGGACTGTGTCCTCAAGAAAATGGCAGAAAAGGATGATGAAAAGGATGAAGAAGCTCTGTTGCAGAAAAAGCTGGATGAAATCAGGAAGAAGAAATTTGTTGCTAACCCTTTATGAATGCTTTAATTGTGCAGGGTTCGGTAGCGAATGATGAGTTCGGAGGAGTGGAGGTATGGTCATCCGACTCCGAAGATGATGAAGTAAGGAAGCCTTCTCATGGAAAGGCTTATGTGGCGAAATAAGAGAGCAGTGGTGGAAAATGCTTGATGGTGTCTGACGTATCTCAGATGAGGGGATACAACACAGATGGTGGAAAGGAAGACACGAAGGAGCAACAGGATTTGTGCTTTACAGCTAAACCGCTCAGCGTGCAGTTCAACGAGCTTGATGAACTGATCAAGAAGGTACAATCAGTTTTTGTTTCATTCAAAGTCCCATAATGCTCATACGAAAAAGAGTTAAAAAATGTTAATTCAAGAATCTCTCATCTAGACAGTAATTTCACTCAAACTCGAGTCACCAATTCTAACCTAACTGACCAATTAAGCAGGGTGTCTTCGAAGAGTGAGGAGCGGCGGATGTGGATCGAACTGAAGGAGTCGGAGTTAATCAAAACAAAAGATGAAAACATTTATTTGCAAAGAGACAATTTAAAGCTTTTAAAACAGCGAAATGTTTTTTGTTTGATTGCTAAACGTCTTTACACTAATATTACTCAACTTCATTTGGATTGTCAAAGAGGACAAAAGATTCATCGCATGATTTTACCGTTCCTTGAGTTTAAGGAAGATGAAATTGATGCTGAAGCGTATAATTGTGAAAGTGTTATTTCATCTGAGGAAGTTAATCCGACGTATATGGATGGACTAGACAAAATCGAATCTTTCATAAAGTCCAAGGACCATAAGGACATGCTTAAAAGCCTTCTGGATGAAAATAATAAACTAAAACTGAGGACTGAAACCATACAAAAATTTGACTCATTAAATGCCAACTTGAGCTCAGAAAATAAAATTGATGTTGAAAATGCATCTGAGCTTAATGAGGACGACAATATGAGTGAAATTTCTGTAGAGGACACAGTTGACTGTTCAGAATTTGTCAAGAGCGAACCCGAAAACCACAAGAATCTCATTTCAGAAAATTCAGTGGAGTTCGCTCGTATGTCCCAACAAAAGTCCCTGATTCTTGCAGAGAAGGCAGTAGTATACCAAAAAGTAAGAACCACTCCAAATCAGGTGTATAAGGTCACAGGCGTAACCAAACATCAAACTGCTGAACTTACAGCAATTGTAAACGAAGACAATGCTGATGGCTGCAACGAGTTCTTCTGGTCAGCTCCCATCGACAACGCTGATGAAACGGTGGGTTTGTCTGAAAGGACTTCATGGAAAAGCAAAGGCAGATATGTGCCAGAACCTTTGAATAAACCTGATAGCTTTAATGTGCCAAGTACTAGTGGTACAAAAGATGTTCCTCAAGAAAAAGGAATTCCTGCAAAAGAAGTCACTCCTTCAAGTGAAACATCATCAATTCAGAGTGAACCAGCTAAAGAAAAACAGAAACCGAAAGCCAATATCCATCATCAACCAAAGCAGATGAGAAATCAAAAACAACAAAGGAATCAGAGATACAAGAAGAATCTCTCTGAAAGAAAACTGTTTTGGCAATCTCAAAATGCCTATTTCTCACATCGTGACAGGTACTTAAAGTCGGAGAAAAGTCCTGTGGAATCACAAGAGAGCAATAACAACCGAAAGCAGAGGTTCGGTTCAGAGAAAAACATCAACCGAAAGCAAAGGTTCGGTTCAGAGCATGACTCCAACCGAAAGCAGAAGTTCGGTTCAGAGAACAATATCAACCAAAAGCAAAGGTTCGGTTCTAAGAACAAAAGAAATCAAAATTCTAGGGTCGGTCCCAGTAATGATCAAAAGCAAAAGGGTCACCTAGAATCTCCAGCCAAGAAATCATCTCAGTCTAAGCTCTCTCATTCTAACTCTTCTAATTCTTCAAATTCTTCTAAACCCCATTCTAAATTCCATTCTGTTCATTCTCAAAAATCTCAATCATCAACTGAACAAAAAGGAAAACAAAAGGTTTCATCAGTTAAACCAGAGTCCAATCCAAAAGCAACGAATCCCAATAAAATTAAAGTTTTCACCATCAAAAAGAAAGATGAAACAACACTAATAAAAAGGACATACCTTGTTGACATCTCTCTTACTATTCCTGTACCTGTGAAAGGCTCACGAGGACCCAAGAAACTTTGGGTTCCTAAATCTGCTTAATTTTGCAGGTTATCAGTGACGAGCAGTTTGACGAAGAATGGTACATTGACAGTGGTTGCTCGCGTCACATGACAGGAAGGAAGGAAGAGCTAAGGGAATACAGGTCTCTTTCAAACGGTGGAAATGTCAAGTTTGGGAACAACTCCTTCGGCACCATAAAAGGATATGGAATGATTACAAAAGGTGATTTCACGATAAGGAAGGTTGCATACGTGGAAGGACTACAACACAACCTCATCAGTGTATCTCAGGTTGTTGGAGGTACCGGTCTCAAAGTCTCATTCGACGATGAGGGTTCTGAAATAATTGAGAAGAAGACGAAAAGAGTAATTCTCAAATCGGAGCGTAAAGGTGAAATGTTTCCCCTGAACCTCAAACCCATCAAAGGAAACCCAACTATCTGCCTGTTATCCAAAGCACAATCTGACGAAAGTTGGTTGTGGCACCGAAGGCTCTCTCATCTTAACTTTAAGGATATCAACAATCTTGTCACTGGAGGTCATGTTCGAGGTCTTCCATTGCTTAAGTACGATAGATATCATTTGTGTGCTGCATGTGAAATGGGGAAGCAGAGTCGTCAAAGTCATCCATCTATAATAAACACTAAAGTTGTTAAACCACTAGAATTACTTCATATTGATTTGTGTGGTCCATCATCTATCGAAAGTATTGGCAGTATCAAGTATATTCTTGTTATTGTTGATGACTTTTCGCGTTTTACATGGGTGTTCTTTCTGAAGCTTAAATCTGAAGCGACTCACAAGCTAAAGGTGTTCATCAAGCAGATTGAAGTACAGCTGAAGAAAGTCGTTCGCAACATCAGGAGCGACAATGGACTGGAGTTCAAAAATAAAGAATTCGAAGAATTCCTGGCAAAAAAGGGAATTCGTCACAACTTCTCAGCTCGCTACACACCTCAACAGAACAGAATTGTCGAAAGACGAAACCGATCTTTGTGTGAAGCAGCCCGGACCATGCTAAGTTTCGCCTCCTTACCTTTATATTTTTGGGCTGATGCTATTTCTGCTGCTTGTTTTACACATAACAGGTCATATCTCAACAAGCGCTTCACTCTCACTCCTTATGAGATCCTCAACAACAGGAAGCCAAATGTCAAGTTTTTCCATGTGTTCGGTTCACGGTGTTTCATCTTCAATTCTAAAGAACATCGTAACAAGTTCAATGTCAAAGTCGACGAAGGGATATTTCTGGGCTATTCTCTCACTTCAAAAGCGTACAGGGTATTAAACAAGCGTTCAAGGAAAATAGAAGAAACTTATTATGTGACCTTTGATGATAGCTATGTCAAAAAGCTAAAGATCAACGAAGACACAGCTGGATAAATCTTTCCTCAAACTGGCCAAGTCACAGCCTCAATCGCTAATCTATTTGAGAAGTTCGTTGAGCTATTTGATGAACCAGAGAAGGCCATTCTCTCAGAAGCCAGCGTAGCAGCCAACAAGGTAGATCATACGAAGCAAATTGTCGAAGATGCTGCAAGGAGAATGAATGAAGGAGGATCAAGTTCTGACGAACCTCCACCACACAATGCTTCAGTCGAGGGGGAGAATCCGCCATCGTTATCACAGCCAACCTCACATGTTGAGGGGGAGCTAAGGTCTCAAAATGCTCCTGAATGCACTTCACCAACCGAAAGTACCACACCAACCGAATGTGCCTCTCCACCCGAAGGTGCATCAACGCCCGAAAGCTCAGCTCCACAAGAAACATCTGTAGCTCATGATACTCAAGACATTCCTGAAAGCTTATCTGTCGAGGGGGAGCATGCCGATATGTCTTACGACTATGAAAGTCAATCTGAACTAGAAGAGATGATTAACGCTGAATTAGTTCCAACCTTTGATCCAAACTACCCTCCTCTCGTTAAATGGACCAAAGATCATCCTGTCTCCCAAGTTGTTGGTGATGTATCTGAAAAGGTTCTGACTCGATCACAACTCAAGGCAAAACAGACTTCCTTGTTTTCAAAAATAGAATTCTGCATGTTTAACTCATTCGTATCAAAAGTTGAACCAAAGACAGTTAACACTGCTCTTGATCACTCCGATTGGGTTCAAGCTATGCAAGACGAACTGAATGAATTCGAAAGGAAAAAAGTTTGGCGACTCATTCTGTCACACCCCGAAAACCAAAGGCGGAAACGTTTCCGGGGTTGACTCCACGTTGAGTATCAAATCCAGTGTACATAGTAATCACAATAAACAACCATTACATTACATATATATGAAAGTTTACATTTGGTTCAAAAGTAAATTGTACAAATGTTATACACATATCATATGAACAAAAGAGACGAGTCTTCGAAACACTCCGTCTTCACCAAAAGATATCGCCGGGTACCTGTCTAACTTGGACCTGAGAATACAAGCAGTTTGAAAATCAGCATAAAGCTGGTGAGTTCATAAGCGGTTTTTGTTTTGTGAAAATGTATCGGTTTCATTTAGTTTTCTGAAAAGATTTGATATCCAACAAAATCCCATATTTTCTTATGTAAAGTAGTTAAGTTATCTTTCGTTACAGTTCTGTTACAAGTTATAAGTTAACCCCAGGAAAATCCCATATTTTCCTAAATGCAAGATTGATCTGAATAACACAGAGTATAGTTTAATATACCAAAACTATAATTTAGACGAACTGTAGATAGGAAGTATTTTGAAAACCTTGGGACTAACATCCCGAACCAGTTAGTATTTTAAAAACCTTGGGACTAACATCCCGAACCAGTTAGTATTTTGAAAACCTTGGGACTAACATCCCGAACCAGTTATAAGATAATTCGATAAAGACCATGGGATCACTATCCCGAAAGTAGATATAAGATAGCTTGATAAAACCATGGGATCACTATCCCAAAACTAGATGTATGATAGATTGATAAAATCATGGGATTATCATCCCGTATAAGATTTAGTTTCCAAAACCATGGGATTACCATCCCGAACGAGATATAGACACAAGATCATGGGATTATCATCCCGAATGAGGTATAGACATAAAACCATGGGATTACCATCCCGAACGAGATATAGATACAAGACCATGGGATTATCATCCCGAACAAGATATAGATTCTAAACAAAATCCTAGCTGTGAATAAGTTTATATTAATACGTATTGTGAGTCGGGTAACCATGCTGATATGACAACAAGACCTCCTTGACGTTAGTCAGACGTCGAATGATAGACAGAATTTGTCACCCCAGGCGTGCCCGCCTAACTGTAGCTAGCAGTTAAGGTGTGGGATTGTCAGTCCCGAATAGATCTATTCGGGACTGACAATCCCACACCTTAACTGCTAGCTACAGTTAGGCGGGCACGCCTGGGGTGACAAATTCTGTCTATCATTCGACGTCTGACTAACGTCAAGGAGGTCTCGTTGTCATATCAGCATGGTTACCCGACTCACAATACGTATTAATATAAACTTATTCACAGCTAGGATTTTGTTTAGAATCTATATCTTGTTCGGGATGATAATCCCATGGTCTTGTATCTATATCTCGTTCGGGATGGTAATCCCATGGTTTTATGTCTATACCTCATTCGGGATGATAATCCCATGATCTTGTGTCTATATCTCGTTCGGGATGGTAATCCCATGGTTTTGGAAACTAAATCTTATACGGGATGATAATCCCATGATTTTATCAATCTATCATACATCTAGTTTCGGGATAGTGATCCCATGGTTTTATCAAGCTATCTTATATCTACTTTCGGGATAGTGATCCCATGGTCTTTATCGAATTATCTTATAACTGGTTCGGGATGTTAGTCCCAAGGTTTTCAAAATACTAACTGGTTCGGGATGTTAGTCCCAAGGTTTTTAAAATACTAACTGGTTCGGGATGTTAGTCCCAAGGTTTTCAAAATACTTCCTATCTACAGTTCGTCTAAATTATAGTTTTGGTATATTAAACTATACTCTGTGTTATTCAGATCAATCTTGCATTTAGGAAAATATGGGATTTTCCTGGGGTTAACTTATAACTTGTAACAGAACTGTAACGAAAGATAACTTAACTACTTTACATAAGAAAATATGGGATTTTGTTGGATATCAAATCTTTTCAGAAAACTAAATGAATCCGATACATTTTCACAAAACAAAAACCGCTTATGAACTCACCAGCTTTATGCTGATTTTCAAACTGCTTGTATTCTCAGGTCCAAGTTAGACAGGTACCCGGCGATATCTTTTGGTGAAGACGGAGTGTTTCGAAGACTCGTCTCTTTTGTTCATATGATATGTGTATAACATTTGTACAATTTACTTTTGAACCAAATGTAAACTTTCATATATATGTAATGTAATGGTTGTTTACTGTGATTACTATGTACATTGGATTTGATACTCAACGTGGAGTCAACCCCGGAAATGTTTCCGCCTTTGGTTTTCGGGGTGTGACAGATTGGTATCAGAGCCCTTGTTTATAGTGAACAGAGTATACCAAACCTTACATGGTATAAGACTATAAACATTAAGGGGCCTAAGTGCTCTAAACTAAAAGTATCCTACAATATATAAGTATTTTCAAAAGTATTTAAGTATGCCGAGCCGTCGAAATCCGTAACTATAAGTAGAACAAAACATAAGTAAATGGGTGTTGTACACTGCGGATAAACCTGGGCAGTTATGTAGTCGTGTCTAGGGTCAATATAGCCTGGCCAACTATATTCATTCGAGACACGGCCAACATGTGCTTGGGAGTGACTGTGGCATGCGGCATACCTAAAACTTACCCAATATCCCAAACAACAAATCGTCGCTGCAGCGAACCATGAAATACTATGGGAGTATTTCTCGAGCCGATCCTTTGTAGAAATTCTCTTATACGCGTCATTCCTTGATCATTCCGCTAGTGATAAAATGTTCTGTCTTGATAACTCTTTCCTACTTTATTGCTTAGTATGATGTTATATCTGTCTTGATGAGATATCTCCTGTTCAATATCTCTTGATTCAATTCGGAGAACTTATAATCCTCTCTTTCTTGATCTTTTTAGATCAAGATGCCTCCAAGAAAGAGACCCGGCTCGAAGAACAACGACAATCCTCCTCCGCCACCACCTTCTCCTCAATTCGATCTCGCATCACTTCAAGCAGTTTTGACTGCTGCAATGGTGGCAGCTATGTCACAAATGAATCCCGGTGGCTCCGGAGGTGGTCCCCAGCCCCAAAATCCAGAAGACAACCAGGAACACCGAAGAGGGGGTTCCTACAAAGACTTCATGAACGCGAAACCCACAACCTTTGATGGCACTGGAGGTGTCATTTCCCTGACTCGATGGTTCGAGAAAATCGAGTCAATCTTCGAAATATGTGCCTGTTCGGAGTCTGACAAAGTCAAATTCGCCGCCTGCACCTTCCTAGACAAAGCCCTGACTTGGTGGAACGGCCGAGTCAAATCCTTAACTTTACCTGTAGCCAATGCTATGGGCTGGGAAGCTATGAAGGAGCTTCTTCTCGCAGAATATTGCCCTCGGGGCGAACTCCAGAAGCTAGAACACGAACTTTGGAACCTTAAGATGAAGGGTTCCGACATAGCTGCTTATACCTCAAGATTCGACGATTTGGCGTTATTTTGTCCGGGGATGGTTACCCCGGAGAGTAAAAAGATAGAGAGGTTCGTCTGGGGGTTGACCCAGCCAACAAAAGGGAATGTCTTGGCTGCGAAGCCAGACACTTATGACAGTGCCAAATGTCTTGCAAAAATCCTGATAGATCACGAAGACAACTCTGATGAGGAAGCTACTACCCACGAGCCAGTCACTAGTGGAGGCGGAAGTAAAAAGAAATCCTGGAACAAACGGAAGGCCCAGAGTACGCAAGGGTCTTCTAAGAAACAGCAAACGGTAGCAGTCCATGCTGCTACTGCCCCTGTTGCTGTTTCAACTGTCGGTTGCACAGCCCAAACTCTCGCCAGTGGATACACTAGTACTCTTCCTTGGTGTAGTAAGTGCAACTACCACCACCGCATTCCTGGTCCATGTCGCGAAAGGATCTGCGACAACTGTGGTAATAAGGGCCATCTTGCGCGAACCTGCAGAAAACCAGCCAAGCCAACAAACCAATCATCCGGAGTGGGAATCAGTCCGGCCTGTTACAATTGTGGTGAAGCTGGCCACTTCAAAAGGAATTGTCCCAAGACAGCTACAACCACAAATCCCTCTGCTACCGCAGGTATATCTCTCTTTGATAATTCTTATACCTGCAACTCTTTTCGATTTAAGTACAAAAGGGAAACCTGTTATGTATCTATTCGAACGTTTTCTAAACTCAATTCTTCGCGTGTAATCGAAACGAGTACCGTCGAGACGACTAACCAATGAGATTGAGAACCCTAACTTCATACCTATAGATTGAATCCTCAGTCCAGAGGACTATTCTGTTCCATTCGGTTAAATGGGAAACTTTTCATGGGAACACTTTGATTGCTACGTCTAACATGGAATGACTGAGTCTCATTCATGTTGTTATCTTGATTTCGAGAGGGTCGCCTGTCTATATCTTTTCCTCAACCCAACTCTCATGATCTTCGGCATCAAACCTTCATATTGTTCATGCTTTAAAACTCAAGAGTTTTCCTTATACGAATTACCACACATCCCTCGTTTCTGTGATCATTAAGAAACGAGAAGTTAGTAGCCCTTTCTACTAAATATTTGTCCCGAAGAGTTTCCAGGAATTTCATTCGAACGTCTAAAGTTTAGTCCCACGCCATACTTTTCAAGATCTTCGTAGAGATTAATTCTACAATCTTCAAGGTTCGGATGCTCGTAGAACTTGTTAACATCTATCCAGTACATCATGTCTCGAATCTTTAGAAGCTTCTACCCAACGAAACCCTAGTAATTCCTTGAGGAAACCGAAGTCGTCCAGGGTTAGAACTTCCATGAGAAAACCGATTGATAACATAGATTGAGAGAGAGTCAAGGTACGAAACAAGGACACGTCCCGATAGTGAGAATTCACTAGAACGCCCAGTAGAGACTCGATTCCACTTGAGAAAGTGAAGATCCAATGTAACAAATCAATTCGAGTCTCATTTCAAACTCATGATCTATGTCTTATTCTTTGAATTTCGGGACGAAATTCTCTCTAACGGGGGGATAATGTAACAACCTGAAATTGTTCGTCGCCAAAACTCGTTCTACCCGAAAGGTCGCCGTTATCAAATTCGTTCCGTTTTCTCTTTGGATTAATTATATAAACTTATACATTGATTTTAATTTAATAAGTGTCTAAATCACTCAGGAACTCACGTAATTAGCCCGAATATAATTATTTCATAAGTTTTAAAAATGTCCCCGCCGGGTGACGGCAACTTAATCGGGTGCGACCAAAAGCTGCGTTTAACGTCGGTATCGGGTAGAATTCCTCCGCGTACAAGTTTTAAGACCTATATAAACGTGTTTTAGCATCCATTTGAAGCTTTTTCCTTCTCTCTGTACTCTCTCTCTAACCTCTCTCCTAAATCCAAGTTGAAGGGTCCAAAACTCAAATTTAAGGCTTCAAATCTCTAAGGTACACTCCTTAGCTTGTATTATAACCTCATTAGCCTTCAAATTCAAGTTCAAAACATGATTTATGACCATATTCATGAGTTTACGGCCATGGAGCATTCATTGGCCGTAAACTCATATTAAGTGGGTTTTTGAGCCCTTAAACCCCTCCTTGACAAGTTTGGGACTTAGATATGGCTAAAAGGCTTCTAGATATGGATTCTAATCAATTAAAACATGAATTTTGTGGGATTTGAAGGAGTTTACGGCCAAGAATCATTCTTGGGCCGTAAACTCATATATCTAGGGTTTTCATGCCCTTAAACCCTTCCAAATCACTTATGTGGCTTAGTTATGAATTATAGAACTTAGATCTTTGCAATTGGACACTTGAAACATCATTTTTGGGGGACAAATAAGAGTTTACGGCCAAGGTATGTGCTTGGGCCGTAAACTCCTCTAAAAGGGGGATTAAGTGCCCTAAAACATGTCCAAATGCCTTGAAACTCAGCCAATGACCTTGTGGTAAATCCTAGAATCATCTAAAAATGGTTTGGAGGCCTTAAACACATCAAACATACCACATATTGGAGTTTACGGCCTAAGCACATAGCCTTTGGCCGTAAACACATAAACACATGTCAAAATGGCCTTAAACCACCCTAAAGTCTTGGAATGAATTTTAGAAGTCCATACAAACACGTTTTTAGCATTAAAACACATGGAATTGCTCTTTAAGAGAGTTTACGGCCATGAGAGGGGTCTCATTGGCCGTAAACTCCAAAAATCCTTTCAAATCCTCAAACAAATGCATATAAGGCTTTGGTACAATTTTAGCAATCACATGTGATTAGTTTGGGATCCAAAAACACAACTTTTCATGGATTTATAGGAGTTTACGGCCATGAGACCATGCTAGGCCGTAAACTCCCTAAAATGTGTCATTTTGATGATAAAAATCCATTCCAAGACTTTGAACCAAACCTAGAAAAAAATTTCCCTAAGTGTTTGAAGTCATTTTTGCCCATATTTGACCCCACCATGAGTTTATGGCCGTAAACTCATGGGGAATGGGTCTTGTGGCCGTAAACTCCCTAAAGGGGGTGTTCCTTTGAAGTCCCAACTCATTTCCTAAGTCCCTTGCATCATTCACGTACTTAAACGCCACCCGGGTCCCTCCAAACACTTGTATCGAAGTGTTTTCGCGACTTGAAGCAATTGTCCCTATCCAACAATCAATCTAAGTCCTAATTAGATACAAATGTGTATCTTTACATCATAATTAGGAACCTCGTGTGTTTACAAGTTCCGGATCAACTCTTAGCATCCAAACCGTCTCATATCTCGTCCGGTGAGTTCATACCCCTACGCCTTTTTCACTGTTTTTAACTGTTTTCAGGGGGGGATACAAGCAAACCATAACTGTTTTCAAACCATAACATTTATGTGTTTCAAATAATATCTGGCAAACTTATAAACTCTTTTACTCCTTATGTATTATGTTGAGCATAAGGAATGATTTATCGATTACAACTAAATGGATTTTAGTTAAGAAAATAATCAAACTAATCAAATTATTATGGGAATAATTTGGGGTTCTATGTTTCTCTTTATATCATGTACCGATATCTGTATTAAGTTATTAGATAAACTATGTCTGATTCAGTTTATCTCCGTATCATTGAATGTTTTGCCAGATAATTTCATAGTATGTAACCATTTTCACTGTATCATGTCTTGAAATCTTTGTATGTTCGATATCGTATGAGAATTCTGTGAATAGTATAATACTAGCTTGTGAGATAGTCACTACCCTTTATGGATGATCAAGTAAATCCTCTCCGGAAGTGTAACCAGAGTCTCCTGGAGGGAGAGCGAGGAATTTGTGAATAGATCTATTCGGGACTGACGATCCCACACCTTAACTGCTAGCTACAGTTAGGCGGGCACGCCTGGGGTGACAAATTCTGTCTATCATTCGACGTCTGACTAACGTCAAGGAGGTCTCGTTGTCATATCAGCATGGTTACCCGACTCACAATACGTATTAATATAAACTTATTCACAGATAGGATTTTGTTTAGAATCTATACCTTGTTCGGGATGATAATCCCATGGTCTTGTATCTATATCTCGTTCGGGATGGTAATCCCATGGTTTTATATCTATATCTCGTTCGGGATGGTAATCCCATGGTTTTATATCTATATCTCATTCGGGATGATAATTCCATGATCTTGTGTCTATATCTCATTCGGGATGGTAATCCCATGGTTTTGAAACTAAATCTTATACGGGATGATAATCCCATGATTTTATCAAGCTATCTTATATCTAGTTTCGGGATAGTGATCCCACGGTCTTTATCGAATTATCTTATAACTGGTTCGGGATGTTAGTCCCAAGGTTTTCAAAATACTAACTGGTTTGGGATGTTAGTCCCAAGGTTTTCAAAATACTTTCTATATACAGTTCGTCTAAATTATAGTTTTGTATATTAAACTATACTATGTGTTATTCAATCAATCTTACATTTAGGAAAATATGGGATTTTCCTGGGGTTCACTTATATCTATAACAGAATTGTAACGAAAGATAACTTAACTACTTTACATAAGAAAATATGGGATTTTCTTGGATATCAAACCTTTTCAGAAAACTAAAGGAAACCGAAACATTTTCACAAAACAAAACCGCTTATGAACTCACCAGCTTTAAGCTGATTTTCAAACTACTTGTATTCTCAGGTCCAAGTTAGACAGGTACCCAGCGATATCTTTTGGTGAAGACGGAGTGCTCTGAAGACTCGTCTCTTTGTTCATATGATATATGTATAACTTTTGTACAATTTGCTTTTGAACCAAATGTAAACTTTCATATATGTGTAATGTAATGGTTGTTTACTGTGATTACTATGTACATTGGAATTGATACTCAACGTGGAGTCAACCCCAGGAACGTTTCCGCCTTTGGTTTTCGGGGTGTGACACATTCCAACTCCTCCAGATGTCTCGGTTGTTGGTCTCAAATGGGTCTTTAGGAACAAAATGGACAAGGAAGGGAACGTGATACGAAACAAAGCACGTCTGGTAGTGAAAGGATACTGTCAGGAGGAAGGAATTGACTATGAAGAGACTTTTGCTCCTGTAGCTAGGCTGGAATCAGTTAGAATATTTCTCGCCTATGCTGCACACAAAAACTTTGAGGTCTATCAAATGGACGTCAAGTGTGCATTTCTCAATGGAGAACTCGAAGAAACTGTGTACGTGGAGCAACCTCCTGGATTCGTGAATGAAAGGTATCCTAATCATTGTTACATTTGGACAAAGTCGTGTATGGACTGAAACAAGCTCTGAGAGCCTGGTATGAAACACTGCCAAAGTTTTTAATGATGTCCAAATTCAAACAAGGTTCGGTTGACCCAACCTTCTTTCGTAAGAAGGAAGGTAACCACCTTATGATTGTTCAAATTTACGTCGATGATATCATCTTTGGCTCAACGACTCCTAGCTTAACAACTGAATTCAGAAAGCTGATGGAGACTAAATTTGAAATGAGCTCAATGGGTCCTATTAACTTTTTCCTTGGTTTAAATATTAGACAGGGACCCGAAGGCATCTTTATTAATCAGGAAGCTTACATGAATACTCTCCTTGCTAAATTTGGCATGATGGGAGATTCAAAAGTCAAAGTTCCAATGGCGTTCGGCACCAAGCTCACTCCATCCTTAGATAAACTGGCAGTTGATATCATGCTTTATCGCCAGATCATCGGCTCTCTGTTGTATCTTACTGCTAGCAGGCCTGACATAATGTTCTCTGTTTGTTACTGTGCTAGATTTCAGGCCAACCCACGCGAACCTCACATGCTTGCAGTGAAGAACATTCTACGTTATCTCAAGCAAACTACCTCTTTAGGTCTATGGTATCCTTCCAACTCAGGCTTCTTCGTTCAAGCCTACTCAGATGCAGACCTTGGAGGTTGTGGACTAGACAGGAAAAGCACCACTGAAGGCTGCCAATTCGTTGACGGGAAGTTGGTTAGCTGGCAATCAAAGAAGCAAACGTGTGTGTCCTTGTCTACAGCTGAAGCAGAATACATTGCCGCTGCATCCTGTACCTCTCAAGTGATTTGGATCCAGAGTCAACTCCGAGATTATGGACTCAATATGAAAAAGATCCCACTATATTGTGACTCTGAAAGTGCAATTAGGATCTGTCATAACCCAGTGCAACACTCTAAGACTAAGCACATAGCACTGAGGTATCACTTCATCAAAGATCATGTGGAAGATGGAAACGTTGAAATTCACTTTGTTAGAACCACTGATCAACTGGCTGATGTCTTTACCAAAGCTCTTCCTGAAGCGTCGTTCAACAAAATTTTACAAGGGCTAGGTATGATGGAATCAGAGTCAGTACAACAAACTATCTCTCAAACTCAAACGTAAGAAGCGAAATAGACCGAACGTTCGGTTTCGGTTGAATAATCTGGCTTTCGCTCCTCAACTAAAGGTAGCTTTCTTGGTTGTAAATTTCATGTATAATTGTTTCTATTTCATTTCTTTTATTGTCAAAAGTATTTCCTTTCTGAAAATCTAATTTCTTCGGTAACCGAAATAGACTGAACGTTCGGGTTCGGTTTTTCAAAAATTTTCAAAACCGAAACCAACCGAAGGTTCGGGTTTGGTTTTCCAAAATTTTTCAAAACCGAAACCAACCGAACGTCCGGTTTCGGTTTTTCAAAATTTTTCAAAACCGAAACCAACCGAAGGTTCGGGTTCGGTTTTCCAAAAATTTTCAAAACCGAAACCAACCGAACGCTCGGGTTCAGTTTTTCAAAATTTTTCAAAACAGAAACCAACCAAACGCTCGGGTTCGGTTTTTCAAAATTTTTCACAACCGAAATCAACCGAACGCTCGGGTTCGGTTCCAAAGTTTTTTTTCTTCCAAACTTTATTTTCTTTTATTTTCTTTCTAAATCTTATTCTTTTTATTTATTTTTTTTAACATATCAAAAATTCCAAAAATATTTCTTTTCTTCTAATATCAAAAAAAAAACTCCAAAAATATTTTGTTCTTTATTTGCTTTTTGTCTTTAATTTTATTTTATTTTATATGTGTGGTTGTTAATGGGGAAACTGTTGAATTAGTTAAGTGTCCCTAGAAGCATGCTGCTGTATGTGCCCAAAGCCTCATCAGATTCTGAATAATAGCCTTAATGACTTGGTATACACAAATCTTGTCTTCCCAATTAGGCTATCACATTTATTCTAATCATGAGCTACCTAACTCTCTTCTCACATGAGATAAGAGTTTTCTGCTTGGTCCTACTTTTCGCAGCAGAGGTACTTTGGTTTCTTACACCATCTCTATTAAATTTCTCCATTAAATTCGTTTCACAAACGTAACCCTTGAGACTCTCAGAAATTACCACTGAGGTTTATGGTTACTCAAAAATTGCGTTTATGATCTTAGTTTCGTGCCACTACGAGCTGAGTGAAACCCAAAATTCAATACCCAGTCTGAATTGACGGTGAACAATTAATTTGATCTAGTATCTTCATGAAATCTCAAATTTTTATTTTGTGTGATTCCTATGAAATTGTTAAACACCATAACATTTCTTCCCTTGGGATCCAGTTTTTAATTATTTTTTTTGAGATTTTATATTTTCCAAGCCACTTTAAAATTAATTCCTACCTACTTGTTCAACAGACTACACCGGTCTCACAAGTACTTTGTTCACTTTCTATCTTATTTCAAGATTAGGACTGTTGAATCAAAGCAAAGCCACCCTAAGAAGCCTAATTAAAAGAAGCCTTTCAACACTTCTTAATAAGTGTTTGATCGTTATTCAACGGTAAACCATACAAACACTTTAAAGTCTCTCTTGACTTTGAAGGAAGAGATTCGTGCCCGGGATCCTTTGTTTTGTGTCTTTATTGACATCACAATTTTTCCTAAAAAGAATTGCTTTATTTCTTTTCTTTTACACCCTAAGCACGAAAATCTTTGATTTTCCAAAATTCTGGTTCTAATAATTACAGGCTTTTTCATTGGATTGGTGATTAATTATAAGTCGTGGTCAATTTTAATCCACGTGGGCGTATTATGCAAAAGATGTCGTTACACTTTAAAGGGATAAGATGAAGAGTTGATGACACAGGCGGGAGTTTCATTGATTTGATTTCAAACGGCGGAACAGGGAACGCGTGCGAATTTGAAACATCTAATCTCTAACTGACGTCGCAGACGCGTGTGCGAATTTGAAACGGTTCTTCTCTGGCACAGAAAGGGCGCGTGTGAATTTGAAACGGTTTATCAGAAACGGCGCTTGATGGGAGGCGTGTTCTTCAGAATCTGACACTCTCTCTCATGCGTGATCATCGGTTACCCTAACTGTCACGCATCAGTCACACTCCGGAAAACTCTTGGTATTTCGATAGAAGATTTGGGAAGATCTTTCTCTCTCCTTAAACCCCAGTATAAAAGGCGACATCATCTACCATTTACCTCTTTACTGCAATCAAATTTCCTAGAGCGCAAGAATTCCTTGAACTCTAACTGTTCATCATCTTCTTCCCTCTCTTCAACAATGGCAGATTCATCCTCTGTTCACGCCACTTCTCACATCCTGCCCATTTGCCCTCAACAATGCCTCATAATCGATTTAACCCCTCAGGCCTATGATTCCTACATGTTCCCAATCATCGAGTGTTTGAAGTATTCGCCGATTGCACCTGCACTTTCAAGGGCAGAATCAGTACCAATGGAGTTCCTGTCGCAGGTCTACGCGACGGCTCACTACAACAAAGTCGTTGACAGGATCTTCTTCGAAGTTTCTCATCACAAAGCATCCATCTCCAAGCAACGATTTTGCTCACTGCTAGGGTTTGAAGCTGATCCAACGAGGGTTAATCCAGAGACAATTCTGATGGGGCACCTCTTCAACATGTTCTACAATATGGGGTATACGGAGACGCTTACTTCCATCGCCAAGTTCAAAAAGTCGTGCTTGCCGCCATAGTGGAACGGGATGTTCACTGTGCTATTCAAAGGTCTCTCTGAAAGAAGCTCAGGTTCAGATGGCTCCAGTCGACTGTTCCTGTCCATCTTGTATGGTGTCTACAACAGCATCAACGTCGATTATGGGTTTGTTCTCTGGCAACAACTCATCCAGAGTCACGGCATTCAGAGGTGTCGTATGCTAGGTTTTGGACCCTAATTACAAAGTGGGTGATGGATAAGTACAATGTCCCCACTGTCGCCGGCGCACCGATGTCTTCGATTGGTACATTCCACACCACGAAGATCATCGTCTCAGATGCTTCCAAATTCCCATTCAATGGTTCGATTCCGGAAACCATGTTCGCTAACGTTCCAGCTGACAGCAGGATCATTCGGACCTACAAAGAGTTCAAGCGGTCTGGTCCCAGGGAACTCACACCGGAGATGTTAAAGTCGATTCATGAAGCCGACAAGCCTGCTTCAAGAGGCAAGAAGGCTGACAAAGGGAAACAGGTGGCGAAAGGGGCTAAAGGCCCTTCTCCTAAGAAGAGGAAACCCGCTAAAGCTGCTCCATCTCCGCAGCCTAAGAGGCGAAAAACACAACCCAAGAGAAAGTTGATTATCGCTTCTTCCTCCAGTGAGTCAGAGGGTGAGAGTTCGGATTCTGACGACTCTCCAAGAGGCAACACTCCACCAAGATATCCTACCCCTGAGATTCCAAACCCTCCTTCTCCAATTCCCTCTCCTACCAGAACTATTCCTACTTCCATTCCCACCATAAACCCTTTTACCCAAACTTCAATGCCTATGCCCCCAACAATTTTCACAGAAGCAACCACAACATCCACTATAGATGTTAGAGCCAACGTATCTGATACGGGGGTTCATACTGATGCAACCGAACCTCCACCCGCAACCAAAACTACTCAAGCACCTGAACCTACCCCTTCACCTACACCCGAAACCCAAACCCAACCCGAACCTACCCATACAACCGAACCACCAGCTTCACCACCACCACCATCTTCCGGTCACGCCTCTGAGGGAGAAGACACATTCCTTGGCGGGGAAGATATGACCTTTGATTCGGTCTATTTTAGTCCGTTTCAAGTACAGAGCGAAGATGATGATGACGCTCCGGTCACAAAGAAGCATCTTAAGGAGCTACATGAAAAGGTTGACTTGCTTATTGCTTCTTCTTCCACCTCTCAATCATCCCTCTCTAAAGCTTCTCTTCAGAAGAATGTTGATGCCTTCTCAAGGGCTCGGTAGGATTCCATCGCTTCCGCCACCGCCGCCATCGAAGCCTCCACTAAAGCCTGTGAGGTTGCGACCGAAAAAGTCGATAAACTATTCTCTGATACCTCTACCCTGTTACAGTCTTTACAGGAGAGTGCAACTGCCACCAAGACTACGTTGGAACCAATTGTTCAACAGTTGGCCACGTTTGTCTCCACGGAGTTGAAGTCCTTTGCCACACTTCGTCAATCGCTCACTGACGACAACTCAGCCCTCCGTGCTTCCATTGACGAGCGCCTCTCTAAACTTCAGTAGGATTTGGCCGCTGAAAACTCGTTAATGGATGTCTTGGCACAGAAAACCACTGTCCTGAAGGTCAAGAGTGCTCAACTCTCACATGCTCAACAACAGATTGACACTCTTCGGTCCGAACGGGAGGTCATTAAGACGTATGTTTCGGATGTCCACTCGGCAATCTCCAACATCCTCCAAGCACATGATCCGATCCTTAACCACTCTGTGAGGCGTACCCTTGCAGAGAAGCTCACTCCTGCCCTGGATCTCTTAAGTAAAATTGAAGGGCTACCCGATTTCGTGTCCAATCCGAAACAAGGGGGAGGAAAGGAGTCTGGATCTCAGCCACCTCATTCCTCAAAGGCAACTCACACAACTGAACCTCCTCATGTAGGCCAAGCCTCTGGTTCAGGTGTGAAGGATAAAGGCAAGAAGCTTGCTGAGGAAGAAGAGGATGAAGACCAAGAAACCATTTCCGACTTGTTGCATCGTAAAAGTCGACGCAATGTGTCTGATGATAGTGCTCGTGCTGCTAGAGAAGCTGAAGAAGCTGAGCGAAAGCAGAAAGAAGCACACGACCTTGTCGAGAGTAGGAATACTCTTTTTCCTGCTTGGACTCTCGAGAGGATGATAAAGGAGGCAATCAACACTACTAGCATCTTGTGGCTGGAACCAGTTATCTCGTTTGACTGTTCCAACACTGTTGACTCTCAGTTCGACATGCCACTGACCCGAAAGGCGTTCATCTTTCACGCCTTCTCCAATGTTGCCGAGTTCCCTCATCCTCATTTGGAGGTTGATCGGGACTTGATTGATTTTTATCTGAAGGCTGCTCATCCTCAATACCAAACCTGGAGCGCTCAGAAGATCATCAACGTTCGGGTCTTGAAGCCACATACTGAAGGAAAGTTTATCAATGTTCGGTTCAAGGTGCTCAGCGGATCTGCAAAAACCGAACATGGCATCTCTTTAGCAGATCTACCGAACCTCAATCCCCATGACTGCATCATCTTGCACAACATCCTATTGACCAACGAAGCTGAATATGGTCCGATCATTGACCATCTCAAGAGGATGCTGATGTGCTACATCATGGAGGTTGGTCTAATGGATCAGGAGATTGCAAGTGTCTTCAAGAAGAAACCAACGATCTCTCCTGTTGGCTCGGCCAGTGATCTGAACCTGATGCAGATGGGCAAAATCGACCTGAGGCGAAACTCAGTCATGTTCACAAGGAATGAAGGACAGAAATGTCTCTTTGCCTTAGCCGACAAACATCTGTATACCACTGCTTGCCTAGAGCATATGTTGGGGATCATCCATAGATGCAAAGATAATACAGCGGATGATATCAAGTATTTTGACGACATGATACAATGGTACATTCGGTTCAGACAGACAATCCTGGCGCTTATCTCACGTCTGTTTGATACTGTAAAGAAGAAGGTTCTCTCTGCTGGCCCAAGCAAGAAGAAGAAGTGATCTCGCTCCAATTTGACGCAAAGGGGGAGATTGTTGGGTAGCGGATTTATTTAGTATTGCGTCCATTGGGCTCGACTATTAGTCCAAGTTTTGTTACTCCAGTTTGGACCTGTCCAACCGAGAGCTGATAGGGTTTAATATTGATGAGATTTAAAACCTTTAATCTATGAAGATCGATTAGATCTCAAACAGGTAAGTAAATATAAAACTCTAAGAACACGAAAATAAGAACGAGACAAGAGTGAATCAAACGTGTCGAATGATTAAACAAAATCCTCAGAAGAGCTCGATTAAGAACATCAACTGTAGAGGATTGGTAGGTTACAAGAACAATCAAAGAAATTTGTAATACTATCGTTACGCTCTAGAATAATCGTTAACCTAATATGCATGCAAGCATATACTTATATATTAAACATAATGGGCTCTCGGTTGGACAGGCCCAAACCGGAATACAAATAAAATAAATAAACAGTCGAGCCCAAAGACGCAACACTTGAGCAAATCTTCAACCCAACAATCTCCCCCTTTGCGTCAATTGGAGCGAGACCTTCATTTGTTACTTGGGCCAGCAGCGGAGCCAGGTACCTTCTTCTTCACAGTGTTAAACAGACGAGAGATTAGAGCCAGAATCGTCTGCCTAAACCTGATGTACCACTGGATCATGTCATTGAATTACTTAACATCATCCGCTGTATTCTCTTTACACCTTCGAATGATCGATAATACATGCTCTAGACAAGCAGTGGTGTAGAGATGTTTGTCAGCTAAAGCAAAGAGACATTTCTGTCCTTCTGCTCTAGTGAACATGACCGAATTGCGTCTCGGGTCGATCTTGCCCATCTTCATCTGATTGAGATCACTGGCCGATCCCACAGGAGCTATCTTCGGTTTCTTCTTAAAGACAGTAGCAACCTCCTGATCCATCAGGGCAACCTCCATGATATAACAGACAATCATCCTCTTGATATGGTCTATAATCGGACCATATTCAACTTCATTTGTCAAGAGGATGTTGTGCAGAACAATCCAATCATGAGGATTTAATTTCGGTAGATCTGCCAGGGAGATATGATGTGCAGTTCTTGCAGATCCCCGAATCACCTTGAACCGAACGTTTATGAATCTACCTTCGGTGTAAGGCTTCAGTACCCGAACGCTTACTATCTTCTGGGCGCTCCAAGTTAGATATTGAGGACAAGCAGCCATCAGATAGAAGTCGATGAGCTCCCTATCAAGCTCAATGTTCGGATGAGGGACTTCAAAGATATTTGAGAAGGCATGGAAGATGAATGCCTTTCGAGTCAACGGCATGTCGAACTGCGAATCGACAGAATTAACGCAGTCGAACGAAATCACCGGCTCGAGCCATAATATGTTGGGAGTGTCTATGGCCTCTTTGATCATTCTCTCCTGAGTCCATGCAGGGAAGAGAGTCTTCCTGCTCTCGAGGAGATCGTGGGCTTCCTTCTGCTTGCGTTCGGATTCTTCAGCCTCTCGCGCCACATGATTTACGTCTTCATCCACATTGCGACTGTTCTTTCGTTTCAACATGTCTGCAATGGTCTCCTTGTCTTCATCTTCATCTTCTTCCTCAACTATATTTTTCCCTTTGTCCTTCACACCCGAACCCGAAGCTTCACCAGTCGGAGGTGGTTCGGTTGTGTGAGTAGCTTTGGAGGAAGGAGGTGGTTTCGATCCGGTCTTCTTCTATTCTCCCCCTTGTTTCGGAATGGACACGAAACTAGGTAAGCCTTCTATTTTGCTGAGAAGGTCCATGGCAGGAGAGAGCTTTTCAGCAAGGGTTCGCCTCACCGAATGGTTTAGAATCGGATCATGTGCTTCTAGGATGTTGGATAAAGCAGCGTGTACATCCGAAACACATGTCTTGATGACCTCCCTTTCGGATCGAAGGGCTTCCAGCTGTTGTTGAGAGTTTGATAGCTGAGTGCTCTTGACCTTTAGGGCGGTGGTTTTGCTTGCTAGAACGTCCATTAAAGAGTTTTCAGCCGCAAGATCCTCTTGTAGCTTAGCAAGGCGCTCATCAATGGAGGCACGAAGGGCCGAGTTGTCGTCGCTTATGGTTTGGCGAAGGGCAGCGAACGAAGTCAACTCCGTTGAGACGAACTTTGCCAATTGCTGAACAATCGGTTCCAAAGTTGTCTTGGTAGAATCTGCACTCTCCTGCAGTGACTTCAGCAGAGAAAAGGCTTCTGAGAATAGTTTATCGACTTTTGCGGTCGCAGCCTCACAGGCTTTGGTAGAGGCATCGATGGCGGCAGTTGCTGAGGCTACCGAATCATGCTGAGCCCTGGAGAAGGCATCAACAATCTTCTGAAGAGCAGCTTCAGATAAGGAGGACTGTTGGTTGGAAGAGGAGGCGATAAGTAAGTCAACCTTCTCGTTGAGCTCCTTAAGATGCTTCTTTGTCACTGGAGCATCATCCTCTTCATCACTCTGAACCTGAAACGGACTGAAATAGACCGAATCAAAGGTCATGTGATCACCGCCAAGGAAAGGGTTTTCTCCATCAGAGGCATTTTCTGGAGATGGAGGGGGTGGTGAAGCTGGGGGTGTTGTGGGTTTTGAGGATTTAGGTTGAGTATGGGGTGGGGTAGTTTCGGGTGGTGGTTGAGTGTGGGTATGTTCGGTTGTATGGGTTTCGGTTTGTGGTGGTTCGGTTACGGGTGGGGTTTCGGTTGCACTGGTATGAACCCCCGTATCAGATCCGTTGGTTGTAACCTTTGCTGTGGTTGTTGTTGTATTGGTGAAAATGGGTGGTGGTATAGGGAAAGAGGTTGGGGGAATAGTGGTAGTGGGGTTTATGGTCGGAATGGAAGTAGGGATAGTTTGTGTGGGTGAAGGGATGGGTGAGTTGTGGAGTTCCATATCTGGAGTAGGAGAACGGGGTGGGGTGTTGCCTCTTTGAGGGGTTTCGCCTCCTTGAGAGCCGTCCGAACCCGAACTCTCACCTTCCGATTCACTTGAAGAGGAAGGGATGACAAGCTTGCGCTTCGGTTGAGTCTTCCTCCTCTTCGGCTGTGGGGACTGTGCAGCCTTTGTCTGTTTCCTCTTCTTGGGAGAAGGACCCTTAGTAGCTTTAGTCGCTTGCTTCCCTTTGTCCGCCTTTTTGCCCCTTGGCACCGGTTTGTCAGCATCGTGGATGGACTTGAGCATTTCCGGTGTGAGTTCCCTTGGCCCTGACTGTTTGAACTCCTTGATCGTCCTGATGATCTTGCTGTCAGAAGGAACATCGCCGTACATTGTCTCCGGAATAGAGCCAATGAAGGAAAATTTGGACGCATCAGATACGATTATCTTGGTGGTATGAAAAGTACCGACCGAAGACATCACCGCACCAGCAGCAGTAGGGATATCCAGCTTATCCATCGCCCACTTGGTGATAAGGATCCAGAATCGTGCAAGCGACACCTCCGAATGCCTTGATGTAGAAGAAAGGCTCTGGATGAGCTGTTGCCAGAGGACCAACCCAAAGTCCAAGTTGATCCCGTTGTAGACTGCATACATGATCGACAAGAAAAGTCGACTGGCACCGTCGGATCCTGAGCTCCGTTCCGACAAGCCCTTGAAGAGGACTGTGAACATGCCATTCCACTGCGGCGGCAAGCATGACTTCTTGAACTTTGCAACGGAGACGAGCACCTCCGTGTACCCCATGTTACAAAACATGTTGTAAAGATGGCCCACCGGAATCGTTTCCGGATGGATTCTTGAAGAGTCAGCAGCAAACCCTAGCAGAGTACAGAATCGCTGCCTTGAAATCGAGGTCTTGTGATCAGCAACCTCAAAGAACACCCGCTCAACTGCTTTGTCGTAATAAGCAGTCGCATACACCTGTGAGAGAGTCACCATTGGCACAGACTCAATCCTTGAGAGAGCTGGAGCTATTTGGGAGTACTTCAAGCACTCAATGATCGGCGACATGTAGGAGTCGTACGCCAGAGGGTTGAGATCAATCAACAGACATTGTTGTGGACGAATGGGAAGGATTTGTGAGGTAGCATGGACGGAAGAGGATTCTGCCATTGTTGAAGGTATGAAGAAGATGATGAACATGAAAGCTTTTTGGGAGAATTTGTTCTCTTGAAATTTCGGAGGCAGTAAAGAGGTAAATGGTGGTGAAGACTGCCTTTTATAGTGGATGATAGGAGAGAGAAAAATCGTTTCAAATCTTCTATGGAAAGACGAAAAGGTTTTCTGAATGACAGATGTGCGACAGTTGGGGCGTGCGATGATCACGTAGGAGAGAGAGTGTCAGATTCCTAGGATTACGCCGCCCAACAAGCGCCGTTTCAGAAGAAAACCGTTTCAATTCCTCACGCGCCTTTAAGTTTCAGAGAGTTGACGCTTTGATTTTGCACACGCGTCCACGTTGTCAGTAAAAGTAAGGCCGTCTCAAATTCACACGCGCCCATTTTTAATTACCGGTTGAAATTCAATCCTTTTAATTTCCCGCCTGAGTCAGCAACTCTTCGTCTTATCTTTTTGAATCGCATCTTTTGAATTAACTGCCCACGTGGAGGATTGTTGACCACGTCTTAATTATTAACCACCAATTCAATAAATCAGCCTGAAATTAATTAGTAACGGAATTTTGGAAAATCAAGGATTTTCGTGCAAAGAGTGTAAAAAGAAAAGAAATAAAGCAACTCTTTTTAGGATTAACTGTGATGTCAATAATGACACGAAACTGATGATCCCGGGCACGAATCTCTTCCTTCAAGGTCAAGAGAGACCTTAAAGTGTTAATGTGGATTCCCGTTGAATTACGATCAAACACATTTTAAGAAATGTTGAAAGGCTTCTTTTAATTAAGCTACTTTATGGTGGGTTTCGCTTTGATGCAACAATTCTAATCTTGAAATAAGAAAGAAAGTGATCAAAGTACTTGTGAGACCGGTGTAGTCTGTGGAACAAGTAGGTAGGAATTTATTTGAAATTGGGTTGGAAAATATAAAATCTCAAAAAAATAAAAACTGGATCCCAAGGGAAGAAATGTTATGGTGTCTAACAATTTCATAGGAATCACACAAAATAAAATTTGAGATTTCATGAAAGGTTATCCGTCAATTCTTTGGTGAAAACTTGAGCAAAGTAATTGATCACCGTCAATTCAGATTTGGTGTTGAATTTTGGGTTTCACTCAGCTCGTAGTGACACGAAACTAAGATCATAAACACAGATGTTGTGTAACCATAAACCTCAGTGGTAATTTCTGAGAGTCTCAAGGGTTACGTTGATGAAACGAATGTAATGGAGAAGTGTAATGGAGATGGTGTAAGAAGATAAAGTACCTCTGCTGCGAAAATAAGGACCAAGCAGAAAAACTTTTAACTCATGTGAGAAGAGAGTGAGGTAGCTCATGATTAGAATAAATGAGGTAGCCTTATTGGGAAGACAAGGTTTGTGTATACCAGGTCATGAAGGCTGTTATTCAAAATCTTATGAGGCTTGGGACACATACAACAGCATGCTTCTAGGGACACTTAAGTAATTCATCAATTATACCCCCATGAACGAACGAACACACAAGAAAAAATAAAAGAGAAAAATATTTTTGGAGTTTTTGAGATTTATTTAAAGAAATAAAAAAATAAATAAAAGAAAAAAAATTTAATAAAATTAAAAAATAGTAAGAAAAAAAAATAAATCTTAAAAAAAACTTTGGAAAAAAATATGAAAAACCGAACCCGAGCGTTCGGTTGGTTTCGGTTCCAGAGAATTTTGAAAAACCGAACCCAAACGTTCGATTGGTTTCGGTTCCAGAAAATTTTGAAAAACCAAACCCGAGCGTTCGGTTGGTTTCGGTTCCAGAAAATTTTGAAAAACCGAACCCGAGCGTTCGGTTGGTTTCGGTTCCAGAAAATTTTGAAAAACCGAACCCGAGCGTTCGGTTGGTTTCGGTTCCAGAAAATTTTGAAAAACCGAACCCGAACCTTCGGTAGGTTTCGGTTTTGGAAAATTTTAAGAAACCGAACCCGAACCTTCGGTAGGTTTCGGTTTTGGAAAATTTTAAGAAACCAAGGATTTTAGACATGCAATTGGAAAATATTTTCAACACTAAGAAACACAATTTTGTACAAGAGATATACAACCAAGAAAAACTACCTTTGAAGTGATGAGCGAGTCAGATGGTTTAACCGAACCCGAGCGTTCGGTTGGTTTCGCTTCTTATGTTTGAGGTTGAAAGGTAGTGTGAGGTACTGACTCTGATTCCATCATACCTAGCCCTTGCAATATTCTATTGAATGATGCTTCAGGAAGAGCTTTGGTAAAGACGTCAGCCAATTGATCAGTGGTTCTTACGAAATGAACTTCGACGTTTCCATCTTCCATGTGATCTTTGATGAAGTGATACCTCAGTGCTATGTGTTTGGTTTTAGAGTGTTGCATTGGGTTATGACAGATCCTAATTGCACTTTCAGAGTCACAATATAGTGGGATCTTCTTCATATTGAGTCCATAGTCTCGAAGTTGACTCTGGATCCAAATCACTTGTGAGGTGCAAGAAGCAACGGCTATGTATTCCGCTTCGGCAGTAGACAACGACACACACGTTTGTTTCTTGGATTGCCAGCTGACCAACTTCCCGTCAAGGAATTGACAGCCACCAGTAGTGGTTTTTTGGTCGAGTCCACATCCTCCAAGGTCAGCATCAGAATAGGCTTGAACAAAGAAGCCTGAGTTGGATGGATACCATAGACCTAAGGAGGTGGTTCGCTTGAGATAGCGTAAAATGTTCTTCACTGCAAGCATGTGAGGTTCGCGTGGGTTTGCCTGAAATCGAGCACAATAACACACAGAAAACATGATGTCAAGCCTACTAGCAGTAAGATACATTAGTGAGCCTATCATTTAACGATAGAGCGTGATATCAACAGCCGGTTTGTCTAGGGATGGAATTAGCTTGGTGCTGAATGCCATTGGGACTTTGACTTTGGAGTCTCCCATCATACCAAACTTTGCTAGGAGAGTCTTCGTGTAAGCTTCTTGATTGATAAAGATGCCTTCAGGTCCCTGTCTAATATTTAAACCAAGGAAAAAGTTAATAGGACCCATTGAGCTCATTTCAAATTTAGTCTCCATCAACTTTCTGAATTCAGCTGTTAAGCTGGGATTCGTAGAGCCAAAGATGATGTCATCGACATAAATTTGAACTATCATAAGGTGGTTACCTTCCTTTTTGCGAAAGAAGGTTGGGTCAACCGAACCTTGTTTGAATTTAGACATCTTTAAGAATTTAGTCAGCGTTTCATACCAGGCTCTCGGAGCTTGTTTAAGGCCATACACAGCTTTATCCAGAATATAGCAATGGTTTGGATACTTTTCGTTCACGAACCCAGGAGGTTGCTCCACATACACGGTTTCTTCGAGTTTCTCCATTAAGAAATGCACATTTGACGTCCATTTGGAAAACTTCAAAGTTTTTGTGGGCAGCATAAGCAAGAAATATTCTTACAGATTCCAGCCTAGCTACAGGAGCGAAGGTTTCTTCATAATCAATTCCTTCCTCCTGATAGTATCCCTTTACAACCAGACGAGCTTTGTTCCTTATAACATTCCCTTCCTTGTCCATTTTGTTCCTAAAGACCCATTTGAGACCAACAACCGAAGCATCTGGAGGAGTTGGAATAAGGCGCCAGACTTTGTTCCTTTCAAATTCGTTTAGTTCATCTTGCATTGCTTGAACCCAATCAGAGTGATCGAGGGCAGTGTTAACTATCTTCGGTTCAACTTTTGATACAAATGAGTTAAACATACAAAACTCAACCTTTGAAAATAAGGATGTCTGTTTTGCCTTCAGTTGTGATCGGGTCAGAACCTTCTCAGAGACATCGCCAACCACTTGAGAGATAGGATGATCTCTGGTCCATTTGGTAAGAGGAGGATAGTTTGGATCAAAGGTAGGGTCTAGTTTAGCATTGATCATTTCTTCTGGCTCGGATTGGCTATCGTAATCAAGCGTCATATCATCATGCTCCCCCTCGATTGATGAGCTTTGAGAAAATTGAGGTTCAGAGGTTTCTTGTGGTGCTGGACTTTCAGGCGTTGAAGCACCTTTGGTTGCAGTTGTACCTTCGGTTGCAGTTGTAGAACTTGGCTCCCCCTCGACATGTAAGCTTGGCTCTTCCTCGACATGTGAGCTTGTCTCCCCCTCGACAGAAGCATCGTTGAATGGAGGTGCATTAGAAGTCGATCCTCCTTCATTCATTCTCCTTGCAGCTTCTTCGACAATCTGCTTCATGTGGTCAACCTTGTTGTCTGCTACACCTGCTTCTGAGAGAGAAGCTTTCTCTGGTTCATCAAAGAGCTCCAAAAAATTTTCGTATAGATTAGCGATCGAGACTGTGACTTGGCCAGTTTGAGGAAAGATTTCCCCAGCGGTGTCTTCTTTGGCCTGTAGCTTTTTGACATAGCTATCGTCAAAGGTCACATAATATGTCTCTTCAATTTTTCTCGAACGCTTGTTTAGGACCCTGTATGCCTTGGATGTGAGAGAGTAGCCCAGAAAGATTCCCTCGTCGGCTTTGACATCGAACTTGTTGCGGTGTTCTTTAGAGTTAAAGATGAAACACCGTGATCCAAACACATGGAAAAATTTCACATTGGGCTTTCTATTGTTTAGTATCTCATAAGGTGTGAGCGTGAATCGCTTGTTGAGATAAGACCTGTTCTGTGTAAAACAAGCAGCAGAAATAGCATCAGCCCAAAAATAAAGAGGTAAGGAAGCGAAACTTAGCATAGTTTGGGCAGCTTCACACAAAGATCGGTTTCGTCTTTCGACTATTCCGTTCTGTTGAGGTGTGTAAGGAGCTGAGAAGTTGTGACTTATTCCCTTTTCTGCTAGAAATTCTTCAAACTCCCTGTTCTTGAATTCCAGACCATTGTCGCTCCTGATGTTGCGAACGAACTTCTTGAGCTGTACTTCAATTTGCTTGATAAACATTTTCAGCTTATGAGTCGCTTCAGATTTGAGCTTTAAAAAGAACACCCATGTAAATCGTGAAAAGTCATCAACAATAACAAGAATATACTTGCTACCACCGATGCTTTCGATAGATGAAGGACCACACAAATCAATATGAAGTAATTCGAGTGGTTCAACAACTTTTGTGTTAATTACTGATGGATGACTTTGACGACTCTGCTTCCCCATTTCGCATGCAGCACACAAATGATCTCTATCGAACTTGAGCAATGGAAGGCCCCTAACATGATCTCCAGTGACAAGTCGGTTGATATCTTTAAAGTTGAGATGAGAGAGTCTTCGGTGCCACAACCAGCTTTCGTCATATTGAGCTTTTGATAACAGGCATATAGCTGGGTTTCCTTTGATGGGTTTAAGATTTAGAGGAAACATTTCACCCTTTCGCTCCGACTTGAGAATTACTTTCTTTGTCTTTTTCTCAATAATTTCAGAACCTTCGTCATCGAATGAGACTTTGAGACCTGTACCTCCAACAAGCTGAGATACACTGATGAGGTTGTGTTGGAGTCCTTCCACATAAGCCACCTTCCTTATAGTAAAGTCACCATTTGTTATCATCCCGTATCCCTTTATGGTGCCGAAGGAGTTATTTCCAAACTTGATATTGCCACCATTTGCAAGAGATCTATATTCCCTGAGCTCCTCTTTCCTCCCTGTCATGTGACATGAGCAGCCACTATCGATGTACCATTCTTCGTCGAACTGCTCGTCACTTATAACCTGCAAAAATTAAGCAAATTTAGGAACCCAAAGTTTCTTGGGTCCACGTGAGCTTTTCATGGGAACAGGAACAGTAAGAGAGATGTCAACAAGATATGTTCGTTTTATGAGTGTTGTTTCATCTTTCTTTTTAATGGTAAAAACTTTTATCTTATTAGGATTGGGTGCGTTCGGTTTGGACTCTGGTTTGGATTCATTGACCTTCTGTTTGCCCTTTTGTTCAGCTGACGAATGAGATTTTTGAGAACGAACAGAATTAGCTTTAGAGCAAGATGGAGATGAATTGGTGGAAGTAGAAGAATTAGATGAACTAGAAGGAGTGGGTTTGGATTGAGAGGACTTCTTGGCTGGAGACTCTAGGTGATCCTTTTGCTTTTGATCATTGGAGGGACTGACCTTAGAGTTTTTGTTCTCTTTTGACTTCAGAACCGAACCTTTGCATTCGGTTGGAATCGTTCTTTGAACCGAACCTTTGCTTTCGGTTGAAGTCATTCTCAGAACCGAACCTTTGCTTTCGGTTGGTATTCTCTTGTGAACCGAACCTTGGCTTTCGGTTATTGTGGCTCTCAGGCTTTCCGACAGGATTGTTTTCATACTTCAGATTCTTGTCTTGATGTGAGAAGTATGCAATTTGGGATTGCCAGAATTGCCTCCTTTCAGAGAGATTTTTCCTGTATCTTTGGTTCCTTTCACGTTTCTTATTCCTCATCTGCTTCGGTTGATGATGAATATTAGCCTTCATTTTCGGTTTCTCCTTGGCAGGTTCATTTTGAACTGTAGGAGTTTCACTATGAACTGAGGAAGTAGAGGAAACGTCTTCTTTTGCCAAACTTTCATCCTCCTGAGGAATGTCTTTCGTACCACTGGTGCTTGGCTCATCGAAATTATCTGGCTTATTCAAGGGTTCAGGTATGTATCTACCTTTACTCATCCAGGAGGTCCTTTCAGATAAGCCCACCGTTTCGTTTGCATTATCTATTGGAGCTGACTAGAAGTACTCATCACATCCATCAGCATTGTCTTCGTTTACAATAGTTGTGAGTTCAGCCGTCTGATGTTCGGTTACTCCAGTGACCTTGTATACTTGATTTGGAGTGGTCCTGACCTTTTGATACACAACTGCTTTCTCTGCTAAGATCGGGGACTTTTGTTGGGACAATCGAGCGAACTCCACTGAATTTTCAGAAATAAGATTCTTGTGGTTTTCAGGTTCGCTTTTAACAAATTCTGAGCAGTCAACCGTGTCCTCTACAGAAATTTCACTCATGTTGTCATCCTCGTTAAGCTCAGATACATTTTCAACATCAATTTCATTTTCTGAGCTTACATTGGTGTTTAAAGAATCAAATTTTTGTATGGTTTCGGTTCTCAGTTTAAGTCTATCATTTTCATCCAAAAGGTTTTTAAGCATGTCCTTGTGGTCCTTGGATTTAATGAAGGACTCAATTTTGTCCAGTCCATACATGTAGGTCGGATTGATATCATCAGACGATATTACACTCTCACAATTATAGGCTTCAGCATCGATCTCATCCTCCTTAAACTCAAGGAAGGGCAAAATCATGCGATGGATCTTTTGGCCTATTTCACAGTCCAAGTGAAGCTGAGTAATATTAGAATATAGACGTTTTGCAATTAAACAAAAAACATTCCGCTGTTTTAACAACTTTAAATTGTCTCTTTGTAAATAAATGTTTTCGTCTTTTATTTTAACTAATTCAGACTCCTTCAACTCGATCCACATCCGCCGCTCCTCACTCTTCGAAGACACCCTGCTTAATTGATCAGTTACGTTAGAATTGGTGACTCGAGTTTGAGTTAAGCTACTATCTAGATGAGAAATTCTTGTATTAACGTTTTTTAGTTCTTTCTCATATGAGGATGGTGGTACTTTAAATGAAATGAAAACCGATTGTACCTTCTTTTTCAGTTCATCAAGCTCATTGAACTGCTGGCTGAGTGGTTTGGCCGTAAAGCACATGTCCTCCTGCCCCTTCGGTTCATCGCTTCCACCATCAGTGTTGTATCCCCTCATCTGAGATACATCAGACACCATGAAGCATCTTCCTCCACTGCTCTCCTCCTTTGCCACATAAGCCTTTCCATGAGTAGGCTTCCTCACTTCATCGTCTTCTGAGTCGGTAGACCAAACTTCCGTGCTACCGAACTCGTCATCAGCAACCGAACCCTGCACAATAAGAGCATTAATAGAAGGGTTAGCGGTAGACTTCTTCTTTCTCAACTCATCCAGCCTTTTCTGCAACACAGCTTCCTCATCCTTTTCATCATCCTTTTCAGCCATCTTCTTAAGGACACAATCTTTAGCATAGTGGTTTTTCCCACCACAGTAGTAACAGCTTACTCCGGAATCGCCATCCACCTTCGGTTCCTTCTTGGGCTCTTCAACCTTCGGTTCATTGTTAACTTTTTCTGAACTGTAACTCCCCTGCCAGTTTCGGTTTTTATTGTTGGGGAATTTCTTCTTTATGAACCTCTTGGGGTTAGACACCATCATAGCATAATCCTCAGACGTGAGGTCATACTCCTCCAAGTTAAGGTCTTCATCCTCCATCACAGCTTTACTTTTTGACAGTAGGGCCAACGAACCAAGGCTTGAAACAACGTTCTTCTCCTGCAGTACAATCTTCTCCTGGGACTTGAGAATACCCACCAGTTTTGCCAAAGAGTATGATTTAAACTGCTCATGGGCTTTGACTGTAGACACCACTGCTCTCCATTTAGACCTCAGACCATTTAAGAACGTAACCTTCTGCTCGATAAGCTTCCTTTCGATCTCATGTTTGATCATCTTGCTGAGAAGATGATTGAAGCGATCGAACGTCTGGGTCACTGTTTCTTCGGCTCCTTGCCTGAATTCTCCAAACTCAGATAAGAGCAAGGTTTGGATAGAATGTTCAAGATCCTCGTCTGTAGAATACAGTTCGCAAAGTCTATCCCAAACTTCCTTTGTCGTCGTGCATGAGCTGACCAACCTAAAGGTGTCGGACTGAAGAGCGAATCTGATCAACCTTAATGCCTTGATATTGCACTGGAATTTGTCCTTTTCATCTTGTGCAATATCCTTAACATCCTTCAGCAGATCATTGTACTCCTTTTGTGTCTTAATAATCCTGGACGTTGCAGAATGAGAAAACGGTCCATTAATGATGGCTTCCCATAAGAGGTATCCATTATCCTCAGATCCTATCACATAGTCTTCGAAGTGATGCGCCCAGACTTCATAGTCATGGGTATATAGGATTGGAATCTTCGTGGTTGAACCGATGCTATTAGAAATATTGATTGGATTTGATTGCGACTCGTCCATTATGATCGAAAAACCTGTTCAAAGATCAGACCTTTAATAAAGCAGATTAGGGCAAAACAATAAATATCAAGATACGTCAATAATGAGATGACGGCTCAATAAATATTGGTAGTTGCGGAAAAACCCTAATTGAAACCTTTTCACAGAAAAGATGTGTATCGATTACACAGTCTCCTGCTCTGATACCAATTGATGAGATTTAAAACCTTTAATCTATGAAGATCGATTAGAGCTCAAACAGGTAAGTAAATATAAAACTGTAAGAACACGAAAATAAGAACGAGACAAGAGTGAATCAAACGTGTCAAATGATTAAACAAAATCCTCAGAAGAGCTCGATTAAGAACATCAACTGTAGAGGATTGGTAGGTTACAAGAACGATCAAAAAAATCTGTAATACTATCGTTACGCTCTAGAATAATCGTTAACCTAATATGCATGCAACCATATACTTATATATTAAACATAATGGGCTCTCGGTTGGAAAGGCCCAAACCGGAATACAAATAAAATAAATAAACAGTCGTGCCCAAAGACGCAACACTTGAGCAAATCTTCAACCCAACAAATATAAATTAATGTGCTTGCATGCATATTAAAAAAACGATAGATAGTGATTACGATAGATCACAGATTATTTCTACATCGTTCTTGTAAACCCTAAATCCTCTACAGTAGAAGTTCTTTATCGAGCTCTGCTGAGGATTGTTGATTAATCATTCGACATCTTTGATCCACTCTTGTGTTCTTGCTGTTTACTTGTTTATTATTTTACCTGTTTTAAAGATCTAAACGGTCTTCAAGTTAGTTTTTAACTTATCAAGAAAGCTTCCCATTATCAGAAAATAAAAAGAAACATTAATTTGTCTTTTTTGAAAGGGATGGAAGCAGAAGAAAATGCCACAAAACTCAGATACAAGCAGCCAATCATCACAATCCTCGTAAGATGGAAGGGGCCGATGCAAATTGGGATAAAGCAAACCGGACAGTCAGTGAGAAGTTCAAGAACGGGAGGAAGACTATGCATAAGAAAGACCTAACAACTCAGAAAAATAATGACGTTTATGTTGAGAACACATCAATAACAGCGAAGAACATCACAATTTTGAAATCCAATTACAACTTCAGACAAGCCAACTTCGAAAATCACACATACAGAACTTAAGCCTAAAGAACATAACAAAAAAAAACAAGAGAAGTGAATATTATACTGTATAAACATGGCATTGGAATTATCGAGGAGAAGCAATGGGGAAATCAGCGTTATTGAAGAGTGATGATGATAAAGTAGACGGAAGGAAAACATGTGGAAACAGAATGGGAAAATTAACAGATGAGTAAGCAGAAGTAGTCGATAAATCCGGTTTAAGTGTGTAACATACCAAATATATCGATAATTTTTTTCATTTTTATCCTAAAAGAAACCATTGTTTTCAACCAAAACCATATCAAATCAAGTGTCAAATAAAAAATTTCTCAAGATCAATGTATCATAAAATTTCCCAAAACATATCATCAAAAGTGTACCACCATGCCTTCACCTTGCCCTTACCATTCTAGATACTTGAAATGTAAACTTAAATCATAACCCAAAGCTTAGCGAGTTCCCCCATAGTACCACAAACAACCATACAATTAACAGCATGCATACATGAGCCTTCTAGCTGACTGGATCGTCGTATCGGTCCTACAAACTATCTGGAACGCTCTCAGTGCCTTCATCATGACTACACCACCACACCAGGCCCATATCCTATCTGGACCACTCTTTAGGCCTTGGACTTGACTGGGCCACCTCACAGGCCTTCAATCTATCCAGACCGCCTTGGGTATCTTGGCCTTCAGCGCATAGCAAGACCATCTCAACCTAACCGACCATAACACTTCAACACATACCACAACAGTCAATAGCAAGTAAACACAAGTAGTACTAAGGATCTACCACTCTAAAACATATCTAGCAATACGTGTAATCATATAGATCTACCAATCTAACGTGTATCAGTAATCATTAGGTAATCATACAATTCTACCACACACTCAACATAACATCAATCAATATACCAGGATATGAAATCTAGCAGGCTAGACTTGGTGCCTTCAACCTACAAGTACAGTAAGGAAAACTCACCTCTCAGTCTGAAAAGATCGCTAAAAAGAACACAACTCTGAAAAGCAGATCAACTGGTCATCTATTCATTGGACCATGACCAAACATAACTTATATTCTAAATACCCAAAATACCCTTAGGTCAAACTTGGTAAAACCCTAGTCAAATTTAAAAATTAAAAAAAAAATCAATATTGTCAACTTAGCTGAGTACGTTGTACGTGGGGTGTACTTACGCTTTGACCCATTACGAGATTTTGATTGCGTACGCGCAGCGTACCATTTGGTACGGCCAACGTATGCGCCTAGCCGCTTTTCCTTCTTATTAAGTGCTTAATCCCTAAGCTCTTTTTCCCATATTCAAGATCTAGTCTTTAACTAACTTCCTTAACCATAAAGCCACCAACCTTTTGGTATTGCATGGCTAGAAAGTGTCCAAAAGCTAAAACCCTAGCTTCTTATCCCATTAAGACATTTCAACACTTACATGGAGGGAAAGGAAGACCCATGACCACATTTTATTACTTAAAACACTCTAACATGTCCAAAATGGCAACTCATTTGCTTTAGGGTAGCTCATACCCAAATGGACCAAGACTATGGGCTAATAAGCATACACTTGCAAAACTGACAAGATCTACATATATAATCATCAAATTTAGAGCTTTATACCTCAAAATGAACCTTGGAGGTGAGGTTTTTCTAGATCTTAGTGGCCTTTACCTTCCAAGGTGGTTCTTTAATCATATATTTGCTTCAAGTACACTAAAAACACACTTTCAAGCTCAAAATGAACACACAAGAGATTAGGATTTGTTATGGATAAAAAAGAGGGTTGGTGGCTGATAAGAGGAAGGGGACTTGGGACTTAAGGATTTTTAAATAGGGTCCAAAAACTAAATATAAGGGTTTGGGATCTTGGAACGTATGCCCAGTGTACCAGGGATTACACTTTGCAAACGTGGTGATGCCCTAAGAAATATAAAAATGCCATTTTGATCTAATTTTCCACAATTCTCATATCAGGGGATAAAATGGAGTTAGTTCTCATACTTAAGGTTAGAAACGTAATTTACCTCGATTATGAATGTTATAATTCTCCGTCACTTGAGTTAGACTTCGTCCTCAAAGCCCGTTGTTGTGAACAACTCAGGGTAATGCTCCTACATCTCTACCTCGGGTTCCTAAGTTCACTCGGAACCTTTCCGATGTTGTCACTGAACCTTTACCAAGGACACCACACTGTTGTTTAAAGCCTTCATCTTCTAATCCAAGATTACCACATGTCTCTCAATATATTAAGGCGATCATCAACATGGCCATCATCCAAAGGAACACTCGCTGATTCATCAGCCACACACTTCTGAAGCTGCAAAATATGGAAGGTGTTGGGGATATGACTGAGCTCCTCAGGCAAATCCATATGTAAGCTACCTTGCCAACCATGGAAATCACTCAAAATGGACCAATATACAGGGACCTCAAATTTCCTCTTACTAAAGCATATTATACCCTTCCAGGGTGATACCTTCACCAAAGCCATGTCAATGACCTGGAACTCCAACTCAGATCGACGCTTTTCTGCAGAACCCTTCTGCCAACTCTAAGTTGTCTGTAGTCTCTGCCTAATCTATTAAATAAGATCCGTCGTCTGAAGGGTTACCTCAGTCATTCCCATAACTCTATAACCAACCTCCCGCCAATAAACTAGGGTACGACACTTCTTCCCATAAAGGAGCGCAAATGGCAGTGCACCAATACTAGAGTGGTAGTTGTTGTTTTATGAAAACTCAGCTAGGGGAAGGTAGGAGTCTGAACTCCCACTGAAATCAATCGGTCAGGCTCACAACATATACTCGAGTGTCTGAATTGTCACCTCGCTCTGGCTATCCGTTTGCAGATGTAAGCAGTGACAAAGTGAAACCTCGTACACAGTTCCTAGTGGAACTTTTCCCAAACCACAAAGTAAACTGAACATCACGTTCTGATATAATAGAAACCGGAACACCATGCATGGCCACCAATAACTGAGTCACTCCTGCTTCAAGTTCTCTTTCTTGACTCCCTCAGCTTAAGCCTCCTAGTCATACCCAACAATGGCGAATCAATCAAAATCCTTATACATACATGCGGCTTAAAGAAACCATGACCACATTTGCTTTCCCCAGGTGGTACATAATCTCGCAGTCATAATCCTTGACCATGTCAAGCCACCTATGATGCATAATGTTTAGATTTGGCTGGTCCATGATATATCTCAATCTCTTGTGATACGTGTGGATGATACACCGGACCCAATACAAATGATGCCACCAAATCTTAAGGAAAAACACCAGTTCTCCCAACTCTAAATCATGAGTCGGATAACGAACCTCATGCAGCTTCAGCTGCCGAGAAGCATAAGCAATAACCCTCCCTCGCTACATAAGAACTGACCCCATGCATGTGATGGATGCATCACAAAATACCACAAAATCCTCAACACCCTCAGGGAGGATCAACATTGGGGCCTCACATAACTTCTGCCTCAAGGTCTCGAATGAAGCCAACAGCTCAGAGTCCCATCGTAAATCTATAACTTTCTTGTCAGACAAGTGAGGGGTACAACAATCTTGGAGATATCCTAAATAAACCTCTGATAATACCCTACTAATCCCAAGAAACTCCTGATCTCAGATGAGGACTTTTTAACCTCCCACTGCATAACAACCTTAATCTTGGTTGGGTCGACCAAAATCCCGTTCTATTTAAAGAGACGTCCAAAGAACTGGGCCTCTCGTAACCAAAACTCACACTTGGAGAACTTGGCATAATGTCGTTCCCACATCAATACTCCCAGAAGCTCTCAAAGGTGCTCCTCATGTTACTCTGTGGTCTTAGAATACACCAAGATATCATCAATAAAAACAATGACTGGCCGATCGAGTATTAACCTGCATACCTGGAACATTAAATCCATAAATGTCATAGGCGTGTTGGTGATCCCAAACGGCATCACCACGAACTCGTAATGACCATAACGAGTCTGAAACATGGTCTTCTCCACATCCTACTCTCTCACTCTCATCTGATGATACCTCGACCTCAAAGCAACCTTGGAGAACCAAGATGCACCCTAAAACTGATCAAATAGGTCATCAATCCATTGAAGTGTGTAATGGTTCTTTATCGTCAACTTGTTCAACTCCTAGTAGCCAATGCACATCCGGTGTGAACCATCCTTCTTCTTGATAAACAAAATCAGTGCTCACCACGATGAGCTACTCGGACTAATGAACTACTTGCCCAATAGTTGTTGAAGTTGTAATGAGAACTAATGTATCTTAGGTGGTGCCAATCGGTACGCTGCCTTAGAATTAGAGCCGCACCTTGAATCAAATTGATCACGGACTCCACGTGCCTCTCAGGAGGCACACTTTGTAACTCCTCCGGGAACACATTAGCAAACTCCCTTATAATAGGCATATCAAAAACTGAAAGCTCCTTCCTAATTCGAGTCTAACCACATACGCAACATAACCCATACACTCATGTTACAGTTATTGTTGAGCCCTGTTAGCAGAACAAAAGGTTGATGTAATTCTGGTACCCTCTCAATAAATAACCAGTTCTCCCCCACTTGGGGTTTAAACTAGCACTTGTTGACCCATTTAGCAAATCATAATACCAAACCTGCTCAACCAATCCATCCCTACTATCACCCACACATCCCTTATGGGAACGTGAATCAAGTCAATCGGATAAGGCACCCCAAAAATCTCCAAGACACAACCCTGATAAGCACTTGATGTCGAAACCCCGTGTCCGTTGGTGATAGAAACACGTAATGGACACTCCAACTCTCTTAGAGTAATACCGAAACCTATACTGAAAGACATAGATACAAATGACCGACTCGCACCCCAGTCAAATAGCACAAGAGCAGGCAAGGAGTTTACTAAGAAGGTAGCTAACATAAGCATACTATAAAATAACTAACAAAATAATAAATAGAAACATACCAGTAACGACGTCTGGCACCTCCCTAACCCCCTCTGCTATAAAATAGAAAGCACGACCACGAGCACTCGGGGGCTCTTCCCAATGCTGGCATCCATCTATAATCCTAGGAGTAGTAGTGGCTGGTGCGTGCACAAGCCTGGAAACACGTAAGGGACAATATGCCCTCACATCGACCACTTTCTGACAATGGTAACAAATCCTAGGACCCACAAGTGGTGCCTGCTGACAAAAATCCCTCGCATAGTGCCCCTCCTTGCCACATTTGTGGCAACCAACAGGATAAGATCAGCAAATCCATGATGAACCTTGCTAAACTTTCCATAACTGCGACCCCCACGGACCTCCTACGGAGCACCTTCAGAACTTCTCCCAAGTCACCATAGGCCTCTGCTTAGGAGTGTAAGAACTAATCACCAATCTCCATTAATCCTTCGCCCATAACTAGAGAAAGTTCAGGGTGCTCTTGATCTTATGGTCATCCTGACAAGAACATCTAAAGAAACAAACCTCCATATCAGACAACCACCTTATTTCCATAATCGGGTCTTGACCCCATCAAACTCCAAGGGCTTCGGATTGTCGAAGTCCCGGTATAGGAAAGCTCTCTCCCTCAAAGCCCCCGCAGAAGCAACAGCAACCTCAGAAAGTTCAGCATACTGATCACCAAGAAGCTCAATCATAGAGGTCTTAACATACCCAAACAAGTTTGGGATAGATCCCCGTATAGCAGTAGCCACCTCAGTGGAAATCATCTCTCGTATATGATTATCAATCAACCTTGGCTTATCCTGGCCACTCGCTCCAGATCCAGAACCTGATCCCCTTGTGAATAACATACTGAAAAATAAACAAGAATATGATAAATTCCATAATTCATACCATTATAAACATCCCTAACAAACAAAATCCATGTGGTTTATGACTTCCTTGATATGCATATAGGTCCTATGCTTCTATTAGTACCGTCACATACTACCCTCCTTACCTACCCATATTTGTCTCAAGGATCATGACAAACTACCCAAAACAAGTACAACAACCTGGATATGCATACATCCTATCCTCACTCTATTGATAATGACTAAAAATTCCTCATTTGGTCGATATCTTACACATATAATCATCCATGAAACTTCAACCCTGGAGCCACTCGTGTATGCTAATTAAATATAACACTAGATCTTATAGATAGTCGAATACTTGATTCTATCCTAAGACCACAACTAGACAAGGAACACAAATTAAGGCTAAATCTAACATTCTTAGGCTATAGAATCTTAGTTATGTGTAAGTATGATTCACACATCTAAGGAACTACAGTAAAGATGTCGATTTTATATAAGAATTACATCAGACAATTCTATCATGCAATTCCCTAGATCCCTAGCTTATTAGTAGCATGTGGTTCAATCATGATTATCATAAGCAAATAACAGTGTGGGTAACTTGGGGTATAGTTTCTGCTCCGACTGATCATACACATCGCCTCCTTCTCTGGTTATCTTGAAAACAATTTTAAAAATTACTTGAAAACTATTTTTAGAACTTTTACAATTCATTAGTTTTTCATTTTTAACTTAAAAGAAACCTTTATTTTTAACCAAAATCATATTCAATCAAGTGTCAAATACAAACATTCCCAAGATCAATGTATCATAAAATCTCACAAAAAATATCATCAAAGGATATGTACGATCATACCTTCTCCTTGCCCTGGTCATCCGAGGTATCTGAAACATAAACTTATACCATAAGCCAAAGAATAGTGAGTTCCACTAAAGTACTACACACAACCATACAAATAACATCATGCATACATGAGCCTTCATCCTGACTGGACCGTCGCATCAGGCCTACAGACTATCTAGACCACTCTCAAAGCCTTTAGTATGAATGGACCATCGCGCTAGGCCTACAGAATATCTAGACCGCTCTCTAGGACTTTGTCATGACTGGACCGCCTTACAGGCCTTCAATCTATCCAGACCGCCCTGGAGGCTTTTAGCACATAGCAGGACCGACTCAACCTAACCGACAATAACACATCAACATATACCATTGTTGGATTAATGTCTAAGTCCATAACTATAATTGGTAAGACTTGACCCGACCTGGCATGGTCCATTTGGGTTGCATGGCATCATGCACTTGGATAGACTAAATGAGAGAAATAAGACACTCATAGTTATTAATATATTATAAGTTCTAGTATATTAATAATAAGAATAATGAGATTATTTAATTAGTATTGATCAAGAATTAATCTAGGATTAATTAAGTGATCAAAAGAAGACTAATTAAATATATGGGTTGATTGTGTAAATCATCCATACTTGTATAGTGGGCTAAGCTCCATGGATAATCAAGTTGGGCTAAAACCCATAGGATGGTCCATGGATGCTCCATGGTGTATTTGAACCCATGGATCCAAGGAAATGGAAAGTCATGACAATTAGGATTTACCCTAATTGTAACACTATATAAAGATCACATTCTTGGGAAAAATCGGCCACTAGAGTGTGAAGTAAAAGGGCTAGCCAATTTCATGAGTTGTAGAATTCTCTCAAGTTAATCCAAGTGTTTTGGTGATTGTGATTCCATTTGAGGCTTCCACACTATTGGGGCTAGGCACTCAAGCTTCATGAAGACGTTCTACATCAAAAAGGTATGTATTCTATCTTGTTACATTCATTGTTTTGTATGCTAGATTAGGATAATACCTTGGAAGTTCTTATTTGCATGTATAATAGAGAAAACATAGATCCAAGGTATTTAGGGTTGCATGTACACTTAGGAGTGTTAGAATGCTCAAAACCCAACAGTGGTATCAGAGCCTAGGCTTGTTTTCTATTATACTTGATGCAAATTGCTGAAAAATGCTGAAAAACTCGATTTTCTGGCTTTCTGGGCACTGGACTCGCCGAGTCCACTGATGAACTCGCCGAGTCCATGAGTAAAATCATCCTACTCGCCGAGTAGGTTCATGCACTCGACGAGTAGGAGCCCCAGACAGCATATATTCGACGTTTTTGGCTAGAAATGGACTAGGAACATTACCCTAAGTTGTTCTTGAACTTATAAACTTGTTTTTGATGTGGTAATGTTCATGCTAATCCAATTTCAAAGATAATTGTCAATAGATTCATGTTTTGTATTAGTTTAAGGTTTAGACTAATTACATGAAAAAGTTTGATTTGAATTATCTTGTTCTTATGAGTTGCTTAGATTAATAGGAAAGTTATGTGAAATTAGTGTTTTCAATCCAAATTAATCTAAGAGTTGATTCTAAAATGTGTTTTTGTAACTTGTCCTCAAGTTATATGAAAAGTCACATTTAAGTTTCATAAAACTCATAAAAGTTGGCAAAGGTTACAAAAGATGAAGAGTCTTGTCCTTAAGTTATGGAGGTTCAAGAGTCACTTCATTAATAAATAAATAAATAAAGTGTAACCTTAATTAATTTCATAAGTTATAAAATAAAGAAAAGTTAATTCTTTTATTAGTTTAAATTCTTCCATAACTTGTCCTCAAGTTATGGAACTTGAAGAGTTTTTGGATTAAAACTACTTTAAACACATAAGTTATGGAATTAATTAGTTTTGAATAGTTTCAAAACTTGCCCTCAAGTTTTGGAATTTGTAAAGCTTTCACTTATGAATACCTTAATTCCAAGTTAGCCCTTAGAATTTTAAAAGTTAAAATTCAACCCTTATACTTTATAATATTATAAGTTAATAATATATATATATATATATATATATATGTATAAGAGTAAAGTCAGTCTTACCGCTAGTACGCCTCATTCACGAAGCCGGTCTATAAGGTGGGTATAAGGTTGTTGCCTATAAAATGGCAACTTAATGGGTGTCCACTCTCACCCACCGCTTGCTTGACCGGTGGAGGGTCGTTAGCCGAACGGGTTTGACAGGACTATAATTCTCCCTTCATTAAAAGTATTAATGATAAATACTAAGTAACTAAACTCTTAATAATACCCAATCTTAGTTACTTAGGAAAAATGTGAATAAGGTGCTAACCCATGAAATTACACTTTACACTTTGTCTAAGTCGTTAGTGGAGCGTGTGTGGTTAACCGGCACACTAACTTGGACTTAACAAGGTAGGTAAAGGGTGACTTAATATTTATCATAGTATCGATGGAGCGTGTGTGGTTAACCGGCACATCGATTGAGGGGTAATTTATTAAGGGTATCAAGTGATTTGCATGGTTACTTCACACCTTGTTTTGTGATCCTCGGCATTCCAGTCACAAAACCTAAAGGGCACACTCGAGATTGAAACATGCCTTTGAACAGTTCAATGAATCTCAAAGATCTAGGAGTTTCAAAACCAATTAAAACCTAATAATATATTTCGTTTATCTTGGTGGAAATTGGTGAATCTTCATTCACCTACCTTCAAATATTTTATAGCTTGGATTACGGCATACCTCTTCTAAGTTATAAAATAGTTTGTTGGGTCCTAGCCTTAATATTTCATAGTGGGTGTCATATTAAGGACTTTAAATCAACTATCTTGAATATCTCCCAAAAGTTGTCTGGTTTAGGCACCTATGATCTTCCCAAATCTTTTGAAACAAGGTTTCCTAAATGAAGATGATGTCCTTTGGAAATCATACTTCTTTCACCTCCTCCAATTATTCTCCCCAACACACAAGTTCTTGAAAAGTTTAAGGTCACTCCAGCCCTATTGGCAAGGCAAGGTCTAGTTGTGATCACATCTTGGAGATGTAGTCACATATTGACAAGCCGGGAGAGTTGGGTGTCAAAGTCTTAAGAAAGTTGGTGGTTCAATCACTTTCTAAGTCGCATAGTGAGCTCTTTTAGAACACCTATGAAACAGACTATGACAAGACCCTTAATGATCTTATCTATTTGCTAAGATCAACTTCCTAAAACTGTATGGACATTGACAATGATGACATTGGATATCTAGTAAAGCATTCTCCTCCCAATGGAAAGGGATCGGCCATAGTCAACTCGGTTGACCAAATGGTAAAGAGAAAAGCTAAGTCTATGATAGTCCTGTGTACCTTTATCAAAGGGTCCATATGTTTATATTGCCAAAGAAAGGGGCATTGGTTGCGAAGCTGCCAAACTTTACCTAAGGATGTTAAAGTCAATAAGTTTGACTCTACTTCAGGTAAAGTCCACTATCTAACTCTGTTAAGTTTCTATTCTGAGATTCTTGATACATGATGTGACTGGGTCACATGGTGATGTTTTAAGAATCAAAGAAAAAGTGAAGAAACTTAAAGAAAGAATATGTTGAATCTGATCGCGTAGATGGATTTCTATCGCATAGTTTGAAGATCGGATTCTTGAGCTACTTCTTAGGAGTTATGAGATATTGCTTAGGAATAGATAACAACAAGTTTTCATATGGGTTGTAAGGATAAGTTTTTCCGCAAAGTTTTTAAAATAAAAGAAAATTTTTGATTTTATTTATTTTAAAATATCCTTACAATGGCATTTGAGGAAAAATTGTTGCTTATATGATTCCATTAAGAGCAAGAGTGGAAATATGAAATTGATTCTTTCATTTGTGGTAATGTCTAGATTTACCAAATAAGGAAAGATTCTCATCACCCAAGTTTCAATTGGACCGAAACTTGGAATCGTGCAAGTTATATAGCATGATGAATGAGAACTTTCATGTTTTGGAAAAATTAAGACTAATTACTCGTTCACATGGATGTGTGAGTCAAGTGAAGGACTAAGGGATCGAGTACACATTCTTGTGCACTGATTAAGTCCACCACAAAAGATTGATAAGACTATTCGTCATAGTTTACTAAAGCTCAGTAAATATGATTATACTTACAAGCTTAAGTGTAACTCTGAGACATTGGAAAAGGTCCCAATGTATGGCAGAGCGAATAAGAAGAATCAAATAAGGGAGAAGGATAAAAGTTTCTCAAATCTGAAAAGATGGGAGAGTACTTTAGTATCAGTTTTGTGATCATCTTAATGATTAAGAAACCATAGCACAATTAGTTCTCTAAGGAAATCTTAGTGCATTCTTATGACTAAGAAGAGGGATCTTGAATTGTTGAAATGGTTAAATCAAGAAGATGAGTCATACTTCGTTCCAATACAAGTCTTAGAGTTGTACTCCAAGATTGTAATTTGCGTGACATGTCTTAAAGAAGGTTTAAAACACTTGTCAAATGTAAGAGTAAATGTTTTCTACTCTTATACATTTGAAATTGGTAAGTTGTGATGTTTTGGAGAAAACAAAGACCAACTTAGGCCAATTGTGTGAAGTGTTTGTCTTGATTAGAATCCGCACTATCTCTTGGATGTTTGACAAGGGAGTCTTATATGTCAAGAGGACAGTGGGAGTCTGAAAGGTCTTGAAAGTCTCAAGAACTAATCAAGAATGGAACCTGAAGTTCTTCACTAGCACACAACTTGAGGTTCATAACCTATCGTGTTGACATATTATGTGCCCATTCCAGTTAAAGTTGGCTTTGCATATGAGTTCTTAGAGTTCTCAATTTGTTGCACAACAACTTGGAAGCAATGGCAGGCCCTTGAGCTGCCAGGTGGCAAGAAATTAAGATTGAGTTCAATCCATATGGTTTTGGATTTTTCATTATCTTTGTCTTGTGATTATGGTTTTGACAAATTAATATGGGTAGGAACTCATACACCATATAAATCTAAGTGTCATAAGGTTTCTCTCCGATTCATGAAAATGATGGTGAGGAAACACTTTCACTAAGTAGATTTTAGCTAGATAGCAATTGTGATATTTGCATTCTCAAAGTCGTTAGTGGAGCGTGTGTGGTTTACCGGCACACTAACCTGGACTTGTGAGAAGTGGCAAAAAGGTCTAACCATTATGATTACGGCATACCTCTTCATAATTGTTTAGACTCACAAGTGTGCTATCTAAGGGAAGGTGTATGATTTTGATAAAGTCTTATCAAAACAATCTAGTATCAGAAATCTGAACTTTGGTAAGAAAGTCAATGAAGTATTGATTTCTAGAAGTCCAGCTGATTTCTGGGTACATGTCAAAGCTAGTGGGAGCATAAGTGTTATGCTAATAATCATCATGTTAGTGGGAGCATGATAATTATGATAAGTATTGCAAGTTAGCAATGTTAATTATAGAAAACAAAAGTTTCAATTTGGAAAGAGTTGTTATGCTATAATTAAGGGAGAGGAAATTATACTTCATCTCAAATCTATAAGCTTAGATCGTGAGGTTTTAATCATTTAGTCAAGGATATATATGAATTTCATGTTGGAATGGCTCAACATAAGGAAATTCTGTATACGGGTCCATTATTTGCGTTCTAAAATTCGATTATGATTACGGCATTCCTTTTCATAATCTGAATTATGAGAACTTGGCAAATTGAATGGAAATGTTATAGCAAAAGACTGGTTTAGTCTTTATGTGAGACATCATGAATCGATTCCCATATGCTTCGGATATAGGATCGATTACTTGTGCTATATTCATCCTTTTTAAAATTTTCCAAATGCCTGGGGCATTAAGAAGGGAAAAGGTTTAGAACTGGATATGACTAAAAGGATTAAACAATTGTCGAGGACAATCTAAGGTTTACCAAAGATTGGTTGCTCAAGGACAGTTGGAAGTAGATAATTCTGGAAGGACCATATTGACATAACCTGTAAGGAGGCAACTCTTGTTCAGAAGTGATAGTCAAAATGGAATCTGGAAATGTTTCAAAGTTAGAATTTTCAATCTGTTTAAGATTAGGAAACTTAATGCAAGAAGGATGTTTCCAAGGAGCTGATCTCCTTTGGAATACTCTGTAATGGTTGTTGTCAAGTCTTTATGACTTTGTACATAATCATTACAAGAGGATCAATGCATATAAGTTTAGAATCTAACAGATTTCAGTAAATGGCATGAATTTGGAATTCTTGCATTTGCAGTAAGGATTTGGGAGTGTGTAAAGAGAATCATTGAAGTTATGTTCAATTGATCTAGTTCACAAAGTAAAGATCATAGACAAACATAGTATGCATACTTGGTGTATGGCATGACTAGTGTTTAAGAAAACATAGTGTACATGCTTGGAGCATGGGACAACTGTTGTTTTAAATTCAAGAATAAAGTTGATAGCTAAAACAGTATACAATGAATAATGTGTAATCATATGGTGATAAATAAAAGGTGTTTTATTTATGTTCAAAGGGTTGATACCATATTGGATTCAATTATTATTGTGTTTCATTTTGCATGTTTTGACTTCCCGAATAAACTGGGTTATTCTTCTGGAATGACTAAGTTATTCAAACCATCCACAGTCGGTCATATGTTGGAAGTAGATATGAATTAAGACTGTCATGGGTTGGCTTGTAGAGGTCTAAGGTGTTGGACAAAGGGCTACAACACTCATGAGTGCTCATAAGTTCTGAGTATTGGATTCAACCCGCGCTCATTGGAATCACTTCATGGATTTTATCACGAGTGATCATGAGACAATAATATCTTATATTCTTCAAACCTAGAGATATGAGTTGTTACTATGAGTTGATAGTACATTGATTGCACGAAAACGCATTTGGTAACTCGGTGCTATAAAACGTGCCTTTTTGTATGATTCAACAAGTAGTAGAACAAGCCATATGAGTCGAAGTTTATCCGTTCCTTTTACCTTCGGGAAAAAGCGATATCTGTGGGCCCCTCGATGATTTGATGATGACAAATGGAAGTGCTCGGCCGGGCCAGGACTGATTTGATTTGTTCAATTAGTCAGTCGTCATAAATCGAAAATCGGGAAACAACAAATGGACAGAGAGAATGATTATAATCCATGTCTCAGTCCATATGATATCTAGAATGGAGGAATATATGATCCCTTATCTAATGGACAAGTCACTGACAAAGGTCAGAGTTCATCTACAAGGTCAGAGTTCGACAGAAGCTTTTGAGAGCTATGATTGCCAGTTGGTTCCTGAAGTCATACGCAATAATAGTTTTAGACTTATCCAATTGGGAGACTGTTGGATTAATGTCTAAGTCCATAACTATAATTGGTAAGACTTGACCCGACCTGGCATGGTCCATTTGGGTTGCATGGCATCATGCACTTGGATAGACTAAATGAGAGAAATAAGACACTCATGGTTATTAATATATTATAAGTTCTAGTATATTAATAATAAGAATAATGAGATTATTTAATTAGTATTGATCAAGAATTAATCTAGGATTAATTAAGTGATCAAAAGAAGACTAATTAAATATATGGGTTGATTGTGTAAATCATCCATACTTGTATAGTGGGCTAAGCTCCATGGATAATCAAGTTGGGCTAAAACCCATAGGATGGTCCATGGATGCTCCATGGTGTATTTGAACCCATGGATCCAAGGAAATGGAAAGTCATGACAATTAGGATTTACCCTAATTGTAACACTATATAAAGATCACATTCTTGGGAAAAATCGGCCACTAGAGTGTGAAGTAAAAGGGCTAGCCGATTTCATGAGTTGTAGAATTCTCTCAAGTTAATCCAAGTGTTTTGGTGATTGTGATTCCATTTGAGGCTTCCACACTATTGGGGCTAGGCACTCAAGCTTCATGAAGACGTTCTACATCAAAAAGGTATGTATTCTATCTTGTTACATTCATTGTTTTGTATGCTAGATTAGGATAATACCTTGGAAGTTCTTATTTGCATGTATAATAGAGAAAACATAGATCCAAGGTATTTAGGGTTGCATGTACACTTAGGAGTGTTAGAATGCTCAAAACCCAACAACCATACCAATAAATAACCAGTAAATATAGGTAGTCCTATAGATCTACTGCTCTAACATATATCCAACAATACAGGTATTCATACAGTTCTACCAATCTAACGCGTATTAGTAATCCTTAGGTAATCATACACATCAACCACATAGTCAGCATAAGATTAATCAATATACCAGGATAACAAATCTAGTGGGCCGGACTTGGTGCCTTCGACTCATAAGTACAGTGAGGAAGACTCACCTCTCAGTCTGAAAAGATCGTTGAACAGAACACAACTCTGAATAACAACTCAACCGGTCACATATTCATTGGAACATGACTGAACATAACTTATAATCAAAATACCCAAAATACCCTTACGTTGAACTTGGTTAAACCCTGGCCAAAGTCAAAAAGTCAAAAAAATTAACCGAGTCAACTCAGCTGAGTATGTTGGGCGTACTCATCCTGTACACGGGGCGTATTCACGCTTTGACGTATTACGGGATGTTGACTGTATACGCGTAGCATACCATTTGGTATGCCTAGTGTACGCGTCTTGCGACTTTTCATTCTTATTAAGAGCTTAATCGTTAAGTACTTTTGCAAATATTCAAGATCCAGTCTTCAACTAACATCATTAACCATAAAGTCACCAACTTTATGGTATTGCATGGCTAGAAAGTGCCCAAAAGCTAAAACATAGCTTCTTATCCTATTAAGACAGTTCAACACTTACATAGAGGGAAAGGAAGACCCAAGATGAAATTTTTATTACTCAAAACACTCCAACATGTCCAAAGGGGCAACTGATTTGGTCTAAGGTAGCTCATACCCAAATGGATCAAGAATATGGGCTAATTAATATGCAAAGACTTACAAAACTAATAAGATCTAGAGATATAATCATCAAGTTTAGAGTTTTATACCTCAAAATGAACCTTGAAAGTGAGGTGCTTCTGGATATAAGTGGCCTTGATCTTCCAAGGTGGTTCATCAATATTCTCTTTGCTTCAAGGACACCAAAACACACACTTTCAAGCTCAAAATGAATACAAAGAAGATTAGGGTTTTCGATGGACAAAATGAGGGTTGGAGGCTAATAATAGGAAGTGGAATTGGGACTTAAGGATGTTTAAATATGGTCGAAACCCTAAATATTATGGTTTAGGATCTCTGGATGTACGCCCAGCGTACCTAGGATTATGTCGAACATACGTGGTGATGCCCCAACAATTATAAAAATGCCGTTTTGGTCGAATTTGCCACAATTCATATATCAAGTGCTAAAATGAAATCAATTCTCATACTTATGTTTAGAAATGTAATCTACCTCGATTCTGTATGTTACAAAATGGGAGGAAAACCAAGGTCAAAACATTATGAGGAACGAAATTCGGCAGAGCCTGAAAGTTGTGTGACCAAAGTCCGAAATGGTAGAAGGAAGGGACTAATGTTTGCAAAAGCTGAAATTTATATATATATATATATATATATATATATATATATATATATATATATGTGTGTGTGTGTGTGTGTGTGTATATATACACATATATATATAGAGAGAGAGAGAGGGAGAGAGAGAGAGAGAGTAGGGTTCAATTGAGAAAAAAAAAGGTTGAGAATGGGGGAACCATTCTCAACAAATCATTTAATGAACCTAAAAAATGCACGGTGGCAAACATGTAAATAATCCAAATACATTAGTGAGCGGTAACAAATTTGTCTTGGACTCCATCAATATCTTTGTCTATAATCTACACACCACCACTACATCTAACATCCTACCACATAAGCAACTGTGAATCTGGGTCACGAAATCAAATTGATGGCGACGATCTGGCACTGCTGTCAAAGGAGACGATTTAGCACCACCTTTACAGATCCAACTCCGATTAGGGTTATCGTCACCATCTCATACAACGGCGACCTCGAACTTCATCTTTGTCCCTCTCCGACAACTGCTAAGAGAAAATAAGCAGCGTTACAGGGATCGATTTCCATGGCAACCACTAGCGTAATAGGAATAGAATGTGAAGTTGGAGTAGGAGCAGATGACGGCGTCGACGATGAAAAACCACCACATTGTAGCTTCCTACAATCAACGGGACCAACATTTCTAGAGGAACACTCCCCCACCAGCCAAATTATCATGTTTTTAACATTTTTAAAATAGTTAACATGTATGCACTCCAACTGTTTGATGAAATACATAAACTAAATTACCACATTATATTCACATATGAATATGTTTTTTCACCTGAATCAGTATATGATTATTAAAACAACAAAAATATGCAAGTCTGTATGTTATACATATGTGAGTAACATATAAAAATTATATACATATTTGTGAAAACTCCTTGTAATATTCATATGTGAATATACTATGTAATATTCATAAGTGAATATATCATCTAATATTCACAAGTGAATATACTATGTAATACCCACATATGATATACCATGTAATAATATGTAATATTCACATATGAAAATATCATATAATATTCATAAATGAATATACCATCTAATATTCACAAATGAATATAGTATGTAATATTCACAAGTGAATGCATCGTCTACTATTTAAATATGAATATAATATGTTTATTATATGTTATATTCATATATGAATGATACTTAAATTGTAAAAAAAAATCATACTTTTGGTTCATAAGTAAATAATGAATGTACTGTAGTAAAAACCTGATATATTTTTTTCACTTATGAATAACAATAGCTGAAAATATAAAAAAATAAATTTTTTATTTTATATTAAAACAATAAAAATATGGGTGTATATTTGTAGAGAAAAAAATCATGAACTTTGGTATATTTAAAATCATTTTTCGATAAAAATAGCTTCTTAAAAATTAAAAAAATGAAAAAAAAACTATGTTTTCTAGATATTAATATAATGATTAACATAGTTTAAGGAAACATGTTTTATTGGAAAATACATGTCTATTCCTTTCTCATTTCCGCTAGTACGAGGAATGTTTTTGCGGCAAAAATAAATGAATGACTGAGAATGATTCCCCCATTCTTAACTTTTTTTATTTTCTAAATTGAATTTACATTTCTCTCTCTATCTCTCTCTCTCTCTCTCTCTCACTATATATATATATATATATATATATATATATATCCCTGTGGTTTGTCATTTTTTGTGGATATGGTCCAAACCTTTTAAAAATTGGACTTATAGTCCTTATTGAGAGATTTGTTTGTGGAACAAGTCCCTGGGGTTAACTTCCGTTTGTTTGTGGCTGTTAAACCCCTCACGTGCATTGCACACGAGGGCATAAATGTCTTTTTACTTGAGGGGCCATTTTACAATTCCTGAACCAATATATAGAGACTTCCCCAACATTCAAGTTCTTCCCCAAACGTTGTTTTGTAACTTTCAAGTTGTTCTTCCTTCTCTCATCTCTCTTTGTTAACGGTTGTCTTGTCAGTTCATCGGACGATGGTTCTCTGTTTTGTTGTAAGTTTGTTGTTGTTAAATGCTCATGGACACCAAAGAACCCAGGCAGGCGTTTCTATGCTTGCCCTCAAAAGGTAAAGAAATTCGTTTGCACCCATTTTGATTTTTAATCAAATAACATTTGTTATTTTCCCCTTTTTGAAGTATTCTGCTTTTCGCTTCATCGGATGGGTTGATCCCCCCATGTGTGAAAGGTCTAAAGTCATTATTCCTGGACTCTTGAGAAATATGAACCGAATGCAAGCTTGGTGCACAGCTCTAAAGATTCTGTTGCTGGCTAGTTGGGTGTTTTTTGTGATTTTGTTCATAAGGTCTGTTTAGGTTATAGGGTGGGGTTTTTTTGTTGAGGATCGATAAAAGTGTGGTTTTTGGGTGGATTAATGGTTTTTGGTACTTTGACCTAGGTTCTTTGTAGTTGTTTGTAAGGTCAAAGTAAGTTGTTTATGTAGTAACTGACTTCCTGATATAAATATGAATTTTTTGGAATTGCTTATGTTGTTTGTAAGGTTCTTTGTAGTTTATTGTGAGGTGAAAGAAAGGTTAATGTGAATAATTGACTGTAATTGCATAATACACAACAATAACCAAAAACCATAATAACCGAGGCTGCAATTACATAATAGACTACAAGCATATAGTGCAATTACATTATCCCAAAATATGCAACCATATATGTTATAATACTTATGATACTAATGAAAACCAAAATAACCATAAGTCATATGTTTTTTAACACCAAACACTTCCAAAAGTAGCAAATAACATCTGCCAAAACAAACACAACCTTGATCTTCAACTTCCACCTCCTTGACCTTTGCATATCCTTGAGTTGTGACCTTTGTTTTTGCATTTTGCACATGTTACACTGACATATTTCCTTGTTAATTTTTGAACTCCATCAGGACCAACTTTACATCCTTCTTCCTAACTTACACCATGAGTACCACTCTGACTTTGACTCCCTCTTTGACTCTGACTCAATTTTTCATCCTCACTTTTCTTCCTCTTCTTTGTAGGCCTACCTGGTTGCTTATGATGTATTGGAGGGATAAGTTTGGTGGGACACAAACTTTTAGGCCACATTATTCTTCCTTTTATGGGCTCTACCTTATAGGAATATGCATTCTTCCATGTATCTAACTAGTATACCTTATTGACCCACCTATAAATGTCACTAACATCCTCTAAGTTCTTGGTCATTTCATAAAGGGTTGCAAGGCATGTTTATAGGAGATGCCTATTAGCTCCCACTTCCTGCGAGTACATGTGTTGTTCCTAACATCTACAACATGTTGATCTTGCCATGCCCCAGTGACTAGGTCTTTCTCACCCCCATTCCACTTAGCAATGTAATGTGATGCACGAGACTTATTTACATCCAATATGGTTGTTGCAGTGGGTGTTAAAGGCCCTTTTGCATTGTCCATCACCTTCATAACATTACAGCTTCTCTTCACCAAGTATTGTCTAATACAATCCAAACAACCTATGATAGGCTTATCTCTTCCCTCTATTATCTTGCTGTTAAATACCTCACAAAGGTTTTTTAACAGTATATCAGAGATTGCTCTGCCTGTTAAAAAAATTAACATATTGTTTTAAGTACAAGTGCACATTTAACATATAGTAATTCATGGTAAGTTATGTACCTGTAAAATGGCTTCTTGCCCAGTGTTTTGGAGGAATCTTTCTAATCCATTCACATGCTTCCTTGTCATAGTTGCTAAGTTTTCTCATGCAATGTTCAAATTCAGGTACAGTGGTTGCAGTTACACATCTCCATAAATGATCCTTATACTCTTTCAATTTCCATTTCACTATCATGTTCTGATGTATGTGCCTGAGACAATACTTGTGCTCAGCACATGGGAATAGTTGGGCTATTGCTGGTATTAAACCCTAAAACAATAACAAAAATTAAGTATTTAGTTTATATATTATTAATTAATTAATAATACAAGTTAAAAAGAGATACCTTTTGCCGATCTGTGATAAAAGTAAAGTTTGATTTTGAACCAAGATCCAAGTCTTCTCCTAAACACTACAAGAACCATATCCAACTAATTTTGTTCTCTGTCTCAACAATAGCATAAGGAAAGGGGTAAATACCATTGTTAGAGTCCAACCCAAGTACTGTTAGAACCTGCCCAGGAAATGGTCCTTTCATATGCATACCATCAAAACCCAAAAGATCCCTGAGGCCAGCCTTAAAACCTTTTTCAGGGGACCTAAGCCAACATAGATTCTTTTAAACCTCCTTGTTGGGTTTGATGGGTTTTGTTCACTATAAACATCAATCTTGACAGTTGTGTCAACATTGGTTGCTTGCAATTCAAGGACATAGTCCTTCAAGATCTCATAATGTTTCCTATAGTCACCCTCCACGATCTTAGTTGCAATAGCCTTGGCTCTGAATCCCTTGTCAATAGAAACACCAACCTCGAAGTCCTTTTGAAGTTGTTCCTGCAATGCTCGAAGAGGAATCCCTGGATTCGTGTCGATTTGGTCCATGATTTGCTTGGATATAAAAGTAGCAGTGCAAGCTCTAATCTTCCTACTTATGGTTGTCATTTAATATCCTTACAAACCAGGGAGATTCTGTGTTTTACCTAGAAGCATGAAGGAACCAACTACAGTTTAATTTTTCTGAATTTACCTCTTTGCCCGTGCTTTTATTTTTGGTATTAAGGCCGACCACCCCACTTGCATCAATGACAGGGACTACACCTCTACATAATGCCCGAAGTCTAAGCTTGTCATTCTTTTTATAATATAAATTCCTCCTAGTTTCTAATGCGTACATGTCAATTTTTTCTTTCAAATCTTTCTTTGATTTAAACTTTTGCCCAACATAAAAACTGGCCTTATGGACATTGCCAAGACTTCATCTTTTCTCCTTAGCCAAATTCTTAAGAACACGTATTCTTTTCCTTCATCTTCTGACCCTTCATCTAAAGAATCCTATCTATCATTGTCAATGACTTCTATGTCCTCATGTTCATCATTTGTCCCTACCCTGTTATGAAACCCATCCATTTGAACAGAACCATCATCCTTATCAAGATTGAGGTTAAAGTCAGTCATATCCACCTCTACTTTTGATACATTGTTTTCATCATCAACTAGTTCATCATATTGTTCTTCTGATTATTGCCCAAGATCATCACTGTCAGCAGACTTTTCATGTTCAAATTGATGGTCTTCAACATTCTCATCTTCTGGTGGTTGATAATGTCCTCCATCAAAAGGATCAAAGTGGTCATGAGAAAAGTTCTCATAATGAAATTCATCATAATCAAAGTTATCATGGTCACCACCTTCATCTTGTACTACATCATCCATGATAGCATGCTCAGCATATTGATCTTGTACCACATCATCCATGTTAGCATGCTCACCAGCTTGATCTTGTACCACATCATCTAATTTATGATTCTCACCACCTTGATCTTGTACAACATCATCCAATTTAGCATGATCACCACCTTGATATTCTACTACATCATCCAATTCAACTAAACGAAGCTTCTTGGCACAAGAACTTTGATTAACTGGTTCACCCTTCCATTTCTTCTATACTCTAGTGAAACTTGTGTATGGACTCTATCAAAGAGTATCAAGTACATATACCCTGCCAACTTTGTTTGATCATTAGCTTCATCTATTATTGGGGTTTTATCCTTTGTTGGTACTTGAGGTACATTTGCTTCTTTTGGAAGATCACCATCACAGAGCTCCTGAATAATAAATTTTTTCTTTCCTTTTGGACACATAAAATAGGTCAGCAAATTAGTTTGTCCATGTTCTGTATACACTTCAATGACCTTGTTATCTCCAATATATTGAGCCAAATTCAAGACATCATTATCATTCCCTAAAGCTCTAAGACCAAAATCCAAGTCTTCATGAGGAATCCCAAAATGGTAATATATTACTGGGGGTACAGAGTAACCTAGCTCTAGCATCATTGTGTCTAGTTCATGAACTAAGAACTCATCAGTGTCTACTAAATCAATATATCGCACTTCACCTTTAACATATTTCATATTTGGAAGCTTGGTAAAATTTCCACCATGGTGTAGCTTTATGGTGAACATTGTTGGTACACGCTCTACAAGATACAAAAAACATTAAGTAAGAAATTATTAGATGTTTGTATTTTTGGCTCTGTTTTTATCAGATCATAAAGAAACCCAACAAAATTTCGTAAATAGAGGATAAGTGAAACTAACCATATTCATTTGTGATGTCATCGGTCTCGCCTTTTGGCCTAATCGCCCACATTACAAACACCATTTAAAGTTGAAAAGCAAAAACAAGTAAACACCTTGGACAAATCTTGATTAGGGTTTTTGCATTCAAAATGAATGACGAAGAAGATGGAAGTGTAAAGGATAACTAAATATTTTGTGATTTTGTGTGTAATATGGCACTAAGACGGTAACAGGTGGGTTTATTTTTGGAATTGTAAAAATGGTCCCTCAACTAAAAAGACATTTATGCCCTCGAGTGCAATGCACGTGAGGGGTTTAACAACCATAAACAAACGGAAGTTAACTCCAGGGACTTGTTCCACAAACAAACATCTCAATAAGGACCAAAAATCCAATTTTTAAAAGGTTTGGACCATATCCACAAAAAATGACAAAGCACAGGGACCATTTTTGCATTTTTGTCATATCTATATATATATATATATATATATATATATATATATAGATATATATATATATATATATATATATATATATAGAGAGAGAGAGAGAGAGAGAGAAATGTAAATTAGACCGTCTCATATGAACCTAACCCTATATATATATATATATATATATATATATATATATATATATATATAGGGTTAGGTTCATATGAGACGGTCTAATTTTGTGAGACCGTAAGACGCAATCTGTCACACCCCAAAACCTAGAATGGCGGAATACGTTCTGGGGTGGAGGACGTCATGTACAGTATCATAACAATGCGTAATAGTAGAAACAAGCAACCACATCCACTTCATCAATATAGTAATTGTAATACAAGTGTGTTCTATACAGTTTGTAGACACCAAAAAGTATAATCAAAATAAATAGGAGTCTTGTATGCGCTCCGTCTTCTCAAAGGCTGGATCTGTACCTGTCTATTGTCGTCCTGAGAATACAAGTTATTTTGAAAACGAGTATCAGCATAAAGCTGGTGAGTTCATTAGAATTTTAGTGTCATTGCTTGTATAAAAGTGTTTAGAATCATGTAACATGAAAGTTGTTATCAAGTTTGAAAATAGTGAATCTCTAGAAAATCCTATATTTTCTAATAAGAGTAGTCTTCTACCAAGACTTGGTCACTTGTAAGTTTGATCCTTTGAGTGTGTAAAATTTTTCCCCAATTAGACTCATAATTATAAAAATATAATTTGGACTTCATTTGAATAAAGTAAATGGGAAAATATTGTATTATTCCAGCATTGTTACTGCCGACTGGATGGTAAATAATCATAGTCTCTAGGTAGTGATGTGTATTTAATACACCTCGGGGAGTCTACTTTACCTTTAGTTCGTAATTTGTTAGTTTAAGGTTCCAAATGTGAATATGTATGTAACCATGCGGATAGGCGATTGAATGTATCATGACCTTCCAGGTCATATATAGTGTGGTAGCATGTTATCATCCCTGGGCCTAGTCGGCTTGGACTGTAGCTAGCATTCGGGATATGTGAGTATCCACCGTGTATAGATCTATAGACGTAGGGCCCACTCTCCCTCCAGGAGACTAAGGTTACACGGTGAAGGTGCAGTGAAGTGTCGTATGGTGAAATAGTGTATCACATTCTGTTTTAGTATGTTCTCTTGTATTAGTGTATAGTGTCCTTCTCGGTATAATGTATCTAATGTTTCTTTGTATTGCATATAGTATTCTTCATGTATCGTACTTAACATGTAGCGACTCATAATAGCACTAACTGTGATAAGTATTATGGTAATGGCAGTAAGGAGTGGTAAATCTTAACAATACCTATTATAGTTAACTGGCAAGTTGCAGTCGTTCTTGGATACTCATCAGTATTGAACTGAGTGAAGGTATTCATATTCGACACAAATACATACAATATATAACTAAGAATTTAATGACAGTCGGACGGATAACAATTTACCCTAAGACCCCAATCAAATAAGAACAGGAAATAAGGCGAGATATCGGTCCTAAGTCCTTCAAGTACTACTTATATAAATATATTGGTGTGGCTATATTTTAGAAACATAAGAAGTTTTAAAAGAATTTTGAAAATAGTTTTTATAACACGTTATCATGGAAATGAATTTGAAACATTGAAAGCTTTTTTGATGGCAAAATGGTTAAAAGTATACATATCCTTTGTGATTGTAAGCTACAAATCACATGTGGTTGATACTATAAATTGTTGGATTCAACTTGTATCCCCCCCCATAAAATCATTTAAAAATATTTGAAAGGTTGATTAAGGGGTATGAACTCACCTGCAGCGAGTGGATCGGATGGAAGTGTCGGTTGAGTGCTTGGTGTCAAGTGAAGACTTGAACACACTTTATGACCCTAGTAACATATGAAGACATATGTTTACATATAATTAGTGATTAAAAAACTAATTAAACCTGTATAGACATCCTAATGAGAAAAAAAATGCTTTGGTGAAGTGCTAGGAGGTTATTGGGTTGAAAGGAAGGAGTGTAAGGCCTCACTATGGAGTTTACTCCTCAAACACCCACCTTAGGGGAGTTTGCGGTTGAGGAACCAATTCCCCCATGAGTTTACGACCGTAAACTCATGGGAGGGGTGTATTTGTGTGCTTAAGGGTCTCTTACATCACTAGGAAGGGTTCTAAGGTTAAATCCAAGACTTGTGAAGTGATTAGGGTTCAAAGGGGGTACTCCCTTGGAGTTTGCGGTCCTTGGACCACTCATTGGGATTTTACGGTCTTAAACACTAGGGTTTATAGCCGTAAACCCTTGGGCACAACATTTCCTTTGTATTTCGTGGTCCTAGGTTCATTCATGCATGTTTCTAGTCTATTAAACATGCTAAGGAAGGAGTTAGGGACACCAAAACACCATTTATGGTGTTTACGGTTTTGGTGTTTACAGTTCATGAATGTTCATGGACCGTAAACTCATGTTTACTCCCTTAAAGGCATGATTTTGGGTTTCTAATTTCATGCATGCAAGTTTCCAAGTCAAAGATGAGCATTAGAAAGGTTTTGGAGGGATTTTAGGGCTTCAAAAACTCCCTTGTAGGAGTTTACGGTTTTGGGAGGTGTTCCCCAAACGTAAACTCTATTTTTTAAGGTATTTTGGGTGGTTAAATCCCGAATTTGCATGAACACAAAGCAAAACAACAAGCTAGGAATGATTACTTATGGATTTGGAGCTTGAATGAGGTGTTTCTTGGCCAAAACCCACTTGTAGAGAGAGAGACTATAGAGAGAAAGTTTCTAGGAGTGAAAAAAGATTCAAGTGAAAGCCACTCAACCCTTATATAGGGCTTGAGTTGGTGGCCAGGTGGGGATCCACCCCATACCGACGTTAAACAGAGTTTAAAATTTTACCCGATTAAATGGTCGTAACTCGGCTTAGTCGTAAACTAAAATATTTCCCAAATAATTTGAGGGTATTACACATGTTTTTATTTTGTTTCAACATTTAAGAAGTAAAATAAAAACATTAATTTATTTGCCTAACCCAAATGTTGACGAAAATAATAATAATAAAATATATTTATTAACGGAAATGGGTTACGGTGACGGAATAAATTTCAGGTTGTCACATCATCCCCCCGTTAGAGGAAATTTCATCCTGAAATTTAGAATTCAAGTAGCTTAGTTATTAGAATACAAATACGTAAAGAGATGAGGATATTTGAGTTTCATTTGATCCTCGCGCTCCCAAGTGAACTTCGGTCCTCGCTTGGCGTTCCAGCGAACCTTCACAATTGGGATGCGGCTTTGTTTCGTTCGTTTGACCTCCCGGTCCATCATTTCCACAGGTTCTTCAACGAAGGTGAGGCTCTCATTGATCTCGATCTCATCTAGTGGAATTACGAGAGTCTCGTCTGATAGGCACTTCTTCAAGTTCGAGACGTGGAAGGCAGGGTGTATGTTACGGAGTTCCTGGGGTAAGTTAAGTTTGTAAGCTATGGGGCCGATTCTAGCGAGAATCTTGAAAGGCCCTATGTACCTTGGATTCAGCTTTTCATGCTTTCCAAAGCGTATCGTGCCCTTCCAGGGCGAGACTTTCAAAAGGACTCGGTCTCCCACCTGGAATTCCAAAGGTTTTCTTCGTTTGTCTGCATAGCTTTTCTGTCGATCCCTAGCGGCTTTTAATCGTTCTCGAATCTATACAATCTTCTCGGTCGTTTCTCGAATGATTTCTGGACCCGTGAGAGCACTATCAGGGACTCGTCCTTTAGCTAACTGAGTGTCACCCACCTCAGCCCAGCACAGAGGGGATCTGCACCTTCGGTCGTAGAGGGCTTCAAATGGAGCTACCTTGATGATCGTGTGATAGCTATTGTTGTAGGAAAACTCGACAAGGAGTAAGTGGGTATCCCATGCCTTACCAAAGTCAATCACACAGGCTTGCAGCATATCTTCCAGGGTTTGGATAGTCCACTCACTTTGTCCGTTAGTCTGCGGATGGTAGGCTGTACTCATGTCCAGCCTCGTCCCTAATGCGTTTTGCAGTGATTGCCAAAATCTTGAAGTAACCCTATTATCTCTATCGGAGATAATAGATATGGGGACACCATGCAGTAGAACGATCTCCTTAATGTATGCTCTTGTGAGTTTCTCCATCTTGTCTGTTTCCTTGATGGGCAGAAAGTGTGCGGACTTGGTCAATCTGTCGACGATGACCCATATGGTATCAAGCCCACCTGTTGTCTTGGGTAGCTTGGTTATGAAATCCATAGTGATCCGCTCCCACTTCCATTCAGGTATCTCTGGTTGCTGTAGTAGACCTGAAGGCTTCTGGTATTTGGCCTTGACCTTTGCGCAAGTAAGGCATTTACTCACAAAGGTAGCAATCCCTACTTCCATGTTAGGCCACCAATATGACTTCTTGAGGTCCAGATACATCTTATTTGAACCTGGGTGAATAGAATATCGGGTGTTGTGGGCATCTTTCATGACCAAGTCTCTGAAGCCACTGTGTTGCGGGGTCCAGATTCGGTCCATTAGATATAAGACTCTCTCACCCTTGACCTCCAAGTTCTTATCCATTCCTTGTAGGGATTCTCCCGCCACATTCTCAGGTTTCACAACTTCAAGCTGAGCCTCCTTAATCTGTGCGGATAGGTGCGAATGGATAGTCATTGTTAATGACTTGACTCTTGGACCAGAATATTCCTTTCGACTTAAGGCGTCTGCTACTACATTGGCTTTTCCTGGGTGATAATGAATCTCGCAATCGTAATCATTGAGACTAAGGTTACACGGTGAAGGCGCAGTGAAGTGCCGTATGGAGAAATAGTGTATCACATTCTGTTTTAGTATGTTCTCTTGTATTAGTGTATAATGTGCTTCTCGGTATAATGTATCTAATGTTTCTTTGTATAGCATATAGTATTCTTCCTGTATCGTACTTAACATGTAGCGACTCATAATAGCACTAACTGTGATAAGTATTATAGTAATGGCTGTGAAGAGTGGTAAATCTTAACTATACCTATTATAGTTAACTAGAAAGTTGAAGTCGTTCTTGGATACTCATAAGTATTGACCTGGGTGAAGGTATTCATATCAGACACAAATACATACAATATCTAACTAAGAATTCAACGACAGTCGGATGGATAACAATTTACCCTAAGACCCCAATCAAAGAAGAACAGGAAATAAGGCGAGCTATCGGTCCTAAGTCCTTCAAGTCCTACTTATATAAATATATTGGTGTGGATATATTTTAGAAACATAAGAAGTTTTAAAAGAATTTTGAAAATAGTTTTTATAACACATTATCATGAAAATGAATTTGAAACATTGAAAGCAATTTTGATGGCAAAATGGTTAAAAGTATACATATCCTTTGTGATTGTAAGCTACAAATCACATGTGATTTTTACTATAAATTGTTGAATTCAACTTGTATTCCCCCCATAAAAGCATTTAAAAACATTTTAAAGGTTGATTAAGAGGTATAAACTCACCTGCAGCGAATGGATCGGATGGAAGTGTCGGTTGAGTGCTTGGTGTCAAGTGAAGACTTGAACACACTTTATGACCCTAGTAACATATGAAGACATATGTTTACATATAATTAGTGATTAAAACACTAATTAAACCCGTATAGACATCCTAATGCGAAGAAAAACGCTTTGGTCAAGTGCTAGGAGGTTATTGGGTTGAAAAGAAGGAGTGTAAGGCCTCACTATGGAGTTTACTCCTCAAATACCCACCATAAGGGAGTTTGCGGTTGAGGGACCAATTCCCCCATGAGTTTACGGCCGTAAACTCATGGCAGGGGTGTATTTGTGTGCTTAAGGGTCTCTTACATCAATAGGAAGGGTTCTAAGGTTAAATCCAAGACTTGTGAAGCGATTAGGGTTCAACACGGGGTACTCCCTTGGAGTTTGCGGTCCTTGGACCACTCATTGGGAGTTTACGGTCGTAAACACTAGGGTTTACGGCAGTAAACCCTTAGGCACAAAATTTCCTTTGTATTTCGTGGTCCTAGGCTTATTCATGCAAGTTTCTAGTCCATTAAACATGCTAAGGAAGGAGTTAGGGACACCAAAACACCCTTTATGGTGTTTACGGTTTTGGTGTTTACGGTTCATGAATGTTCATCGACCGTAAACTCATGTTTACTCCCTTAAAGGCACGATTTTGGGTTTCTAATTTCATGCACGCAAGTTTCCAAGTCAAAGATGAGCATTAGAAAGGTTTTGGAGGGATTTTGGGGCTTCAAAAACCCCCCCTATAGGAGTTTACGGCTTTGGGAGGTGTTCCCCAAACGTAAACTCTAGTGTTTAAGGTATTTTGGGTGGTTAAATCTCGAATTTGCATGAACACAAAGCAAAACAGCAAGCTAGGAATGATTACTTACGGATTTGGAGCTTGAATGAGGTGTTTCTTGGCCAAAACCCACTTGTAGAGAGAGAGAGAGAGAGAGAGAGAGAGAGAGTAGAGAGAGAAAGTTTCTAGGAGTGAAAAAAAAGGTTCAATTGAAAGCCACTCAACCCTTATATAGGGCTTGAGTTGGCGGCCAGGTGGGGATCCACCCCATACTGACGTTAAACAGAGTTTAAAAGTTTACCCGATTAAATGGTCGTAACTCGGCTTAGTCGTAAACTAAAATATTTCCCAAATAATTTTGAGGGTATTACACGTGTTTTTATTTCGTTTCAACATTTAAGAAGTAAAATAAAAACATTAATTTATTTGCCTAACCCAAATGTTGACGAAAATAATAATAATAAAATATATTTACTAACGGAAATGGGTTACGGTGACGGAATAAAACAAAAATATTTTTAAAATGCAAAATAATTGAAAATTTTCGAAATTTTTTTTTCTAATATTATTTTCGGAATATATATTTTCCAAAAAAAATACCAAAAAACTAAAATATAAATAAAAAAAAAATAATTTATTTTTGTATATTTTAGTAGTATATTTAGAGTATTCTACATATCTGGCAAATCTAGTAGAATATTCTAAACATTCTAAAAATCATATAAGAATATGTACAGTGTAATATTCTATTAGAATATTTCACGTATTTAAAAAAATGGTAATTTTTTTATTTTTTTTTAGTTAAATAAAGCTGCGAAAATATTAATTAAAAAAAAGTAATGAATTTTTCTTTTTATTTTGCATTTTAAAATTATTTTTAGATTTGATCTTACGGTCTCACAAAATTTGTATGGTGTCAAATGAACCGAAACATATATATATATATATATATATATATATATATATATATATATATATATATATATATATATATATATATATATATATATATATATATATATATATATATATTCGAATGGAAGGGTAATTAGTAAAAGTGGTATGTATCCCTTCTGTTTGTTTGTTTGTAACGTGCTGTTAGAATTTTGATGTACTTCTTTGCCTCGTATAGCAAGTAGCTAGGTTTTGTTCTTTTATATATATTTATTTGCCGTCCGCATAAAAATATATTTACTTTTTAATGTGATTATTAAAGCGTTATATTCCTTATAGATTCCCTGTACTAATTGTTTCATATGAGTTGGTTTTCTTTTTTTGTTTGTTAGAATCTTTCTTTTAAAAAATTAAAATAATTAATGACGTTATTTTGTTTTTTTAAGATAGCTTTCTTATTAATAAGAATGATATTCAAACAAGTAACAACCAAAGAGTTGATTATTTCGTCATTTCATATTGACGATCATTAAAATATGCATTGACTTTTTCTTGTTGAGTAACATATAGGATGACAGGAAATAATTGTTTTTTTTTACTTAAACATGCTTGTTTTAAAATTTTATTTACCAATTAAACGTAGTTTTGAAAATATTTATTAAATAGAAGTAATTTTAAAATTACATATACTAGTTTGAGACTCATGTATTATGTGTTATTTTAAATTAAAAAAAAAAAGTAAATTTGAATGTCTAAATACCTGAGAATTTGAATTTATAAGAAACCAGAAAAATAATAAATTATTAAAATTGAAATGTTTTTTATTTTTTAAATTTAATCAAATAATTTAAATAAATAAACAAAAAAACTAATAGACTTTAATTTGAAAAGTTTGAATATAGAAGTTAGTTCATGTAGTGCTAGAAAAGAGAAGACGACTCCTCCCTCCCGAACGGCACATAGCCTTAGAGGCACGAAACATAGAGATGCGGAGAAGCAGTGGAGAAGTATCAGAGAAGAAGTCGATGATGGTATCCATGGATGCGTTCCAGAGAGACACCGGTTGTATATGCAAGGTAAGAGACACCGGTTGTATACAAACCGAGGGAAGGATTTGTTACTGTGAAAGCAAAATACTTACTCTTTGTATACAGATTAGCCAATAGCGTTGGATGTGCAAGCTGATGGTGGACATCGAAGCAATCAATTCGAATCCCTAAACCCAGATGAAACGCGCTGCAACATCTTTCACTTCAGTGGCGGAGGAAGACGGCCAACAGTCGATCTTGTAGTCGATCCTTTTCTGGAGGAATAGAAGAGGAGACACTGACATAGAGAGTTGATGAAGAATAAGATGAGGCGGTGGGTTCCTCGAACAATGAGGAAGGATCCAGATGAAGCGGTAAACACACCGGATGAGGTACTGTTTAAGGGAGTAAATTGTAAATATGAAAAACTTTGATGACAAAAATCTGAACAATTAAAAATATAAAAACTTATGGACCAATTTTGCCAATCCTGAATGCAGTTTAGTGTTACTATTTTTCATTTCTTTAATATATATATATATATATATATATATATATATATATATATATATATATATATATATATATATATATATATATATATATATATATATATATATATATATATATATATATTCAAACAAGTAACAACCAAAGAGTTGATTATTTCGTCATTTCATATTGACGATCACTAAAGTATGCATTGACTTTTTCTTGTGGAGTAATATATAGGATGACACGAAATAATTGTTTTTTTTTTTTAACTTAAACATGCTTGTTTTAAAATTTTATTTACCAATTAAATGTAGATTTGAAAATATTTATTAAACAGAAGTAATTTTAAAATTATATATATTAGTTTGAGACCCATGTATTATGTGTTATTTTAAATCAAAAAAAAAAAGTAAATTTGAATGTCTAAATACTGGAGAATTTGAATTTATAAGAAACCAGAAAAATAATAAATTATTAAAATTAAAATATTTTTTATTTTTTAAATTTAATCAAATAATTTAAATAAATAAACAAAAAAACTAATGAACTTTAATTTGAAAAGTTTGAAATTAGAAGGTAAGGTATTAATGAAAATGATATCCATTTTTTAATATACTTATTGCATTAAAATATTATATGAAATTTAATAAAATAAAAAAAAATCTTAAAATGACATGTAGAAAAAATAATCAATTCAAAATAATTACAAAATAACATTTGACAAAATAAATAAGAATGTGATATGTGACCAAAAAATCTCCATTTGTTAAAGTATATATTTTTTTTAAAAAAATCATTTGGTTTTTTTTTTATTTTTAATTATTCTTTTTTAATATTCTTTTTTTTATAACTTTTTCCTATTATTTTTTTGTCAATTCTTTTTATTTACAAACACCATTCCTCCCGATAATCTCTCTATATTGATAGAAAAAGTTATATTTTAGCGTAGTTATTATTTTCGTTTTAGTCGTCAGATTTTTATGGATTAGTCAAATTCTTTTTTTTTCTTTTAATTAAAACATTTATCAATCACTGCAAAGTTTATTTGTAACCCTTTATTTTATTTCATATTAGGTTAAACATGCGGAAACCATGGTTATGAAAGAAAAAACATTATTAATAATTTAAAATTAATATAAAAATCAAAGATTTAGAAAAAATATTAAGTTACAAAGATATAAGTAATGTGTGTATATGTTTAAAGTTATTAGTTAAAATTAATATATATATATATATATATATATATATATATATATATATATATATATATATATATATATATATATGAACTTAAAGTTATTGTTCAGAATATCCAACTTATGGTATTGTATGTGTAGATATATGATAAAATCTGATTTTATACAATGTAATATATATATATATATATATATATATATATATATATATATATATATATATATATATAAAAGTCTTGCATATTATCTCCTAGAACAACATGTGTAATTAGGTATAATTTGTCTGAAATCTCAACTAAAAATAATCACTCTTTCTTCAAATGGAATATTTTAGTTGGCAGATTTGTCACACTTTAATATATATATATATATATATATATATATATATATATATATATATATATATATATATATATATATATAAGTTTTGCATACTACCTCCCAGAACAACATATGTAATTAGGTATAATTTGTCTAAAATCTCCACTAAAAACAATCACTCTTCCTCCTAATGGAATATTTTAGTTGGCAGATTTGTCACACTTTAATATATCTTTTAGGGTTAGATCTAAAACTTCAAATGCATGCTTATGGACCATGGGTGTTTCATCATAAATTATAAATGACGTTTTTCTTAATAAACTTGTGAGTTGAGTATCATGCTTAATTTTACAAACAAAATCGTCATTAAGAATAAAAGAAATTATAAATTGTGAGTGTGTTGTCCTTCCTTTGGTTAATAATAATGAAGCAATCACACTTGTAGAAAATTTTAAAAGAATCTCACCATTAAATCTAATTGTTGTAGATATTGTCTTCAAAAGAAAGGTTTTACCTGTTCCACCATATCCATAAACAAAGAAGAAATCTCCTTTCTTATCCTTAAGTGCAGTTATGATATCAACAAAAATGTCACGTTGATCGTTTGTTAATCCAACAAATAGATGATCAAATGTTTTGTTTAAATTTGGTATGTCATAATCTAGCTCCTCCATGATTAGACAATTTTAGAAGAAGAAATAGAATGAATGTTCAGGCAACGCATCTTTTTATATTTTTTGGGAATGAAGTTGTTATGAAGTAAAATTTATACGATCTCAAACAAAGTCAGGTTCTTAAGTTGATATCCATTGAGTGGTAAACTTGTACGATGAATGTTATGTTAATTATAATATAAAAATAAAAATATTAATTTGTAATCAAAAAAATTATTTAGTGCATATCGAAAATAGATAGTATAGATTTTTACAAATAATGATAAAGACTTATAATACATGAAGACTTTAATCTATATTGTTGGCTGTAAAGAAGACCATCTGACAAGTATTCCCATGTATTTTTTCAAACAAAGTATGGTCTACACAAACTGTTAGATAATAACATCAAAGCAAATAGGAACTATAGATAAAAACTAGTTTCCTGAATGACTTGCTTCCTTAATTGTATCAATGTATTCTTTATCATTTTCTTGGAGGCCTAGAGCATAACATGTATTTCTAAAAGAATAAAACGTTTCACCATTTACTGTGCGGATTTTGTTGAATAATTTTGGACCGTTCATTTTTTAAAATAATATGTTGAGTTTAAGGGGTTGCGTCCATGGGCCATGGTAGTTAAGTACATTTTGTACTCACGGTTCGGGCTTGTCTAGTCGTGTTTAGTTTTAGGGTTTACATATATATTTATTATGCTTTTGATTATTATTTTGGAAATCAAGTATTGTAACCCTAGCACACCTCTACAGTAGCAATTCACATTTAATTCTTTTGAGGTGGAGCATATTAATCATTCGATATTCGTTTGATTCATCATTGTGTTTGACATTTTTTATTACACGTTATTGTTTTATTGATATCTGTTTGAATCGATCGATCTTATAGAATATAATTCTCATCAATTGGTATCAGAGCAGGAGACTGTGTAATTCATATGTATCTCTTCTATGGGAAGAATCTGTTTAGGGTTTCCGCTTTTCTCGAATCTGTAGGAGTTGTCATTTCTTCATTGATGTTATTTCCTACTTTTGATAAAAACCCTAATTTAATATTTACAAGTTTGATTCTTGCAGATATCTATAAAAGGTCATCATGTATCATGATGATTCTCAAACCAATCCGATCAATATCTCCAACAGCATTAAATCTACAACTAGGATTCCAATCCTATACACTCAAGATTATGAAGTTTGGACACATCACTTTGATGACTATGTGGTTGGATCTGAAGACAATGGTTATCTAATCTGGGAAGCGATAACATTGGGTCCATTTGTTTATTATGGAACAAATAGAACAATTAAGAGTCAAAAGGAGTACAACACACTCCTAACTGATGTGGACAAAATTCCTCAAGATGAAAAGGAGAAGTTATTTTGTAACGTAAAAGCCATGAGAATGATAAGGATCGCCTTGCAGTTAGATACCTTTTGTCTGGTTAGCCCATGCACCACAGCGAAAGAGATCTGGGATAGACTCAAGGAGTTATATTCAACTGATGAAGACCTGTAACACTCCATCCAAACTCTATTTCTTTCAGAGTTTGGTGCATTTCAACAAAAACCGGATGAAAAACTCATTCAGGATTTTGATCGTTTCAACCATTTTCTAAGTAAAATGATCAAGCATGGCATTGGAAGAGAAGTGATTGAACAGAAGGTCACATCTTTGAACGGTTTAAGACCCGAATGGATGGCTATAGTGTCAACTGTGAAGGATCATGCGCAGTTTACGTCTTATTCCCTGGCGAAGATGGTGGGTATTCTCAAATCTCACGAAAGTGTTGTGACAAAAGAAGCAAAAGTGGTGTCTGGTATGGGATCCTTGGACCTTCTCTCTAAAGCGAAAAATGAGGCAGAGGATGAAGAAGATTCAGAAATGTCAGATTGTGATCTGACAAACGAAGAGTATCCAGTGATGGTCTCCAACCCAAAGCGGTTTTCTCGTAAGAAGTTCCCTGTCGCCAAGAACTAAAACTGGAAGGGAAGCTATAGCTTAGAAAAGGCTAAAGAGGATATCAAAAACAATCCTCAGAAAGAAGAAGAGAAGGAGAGCAAGCTGGAATTTTTCCAAAGATTGCACGTTGAGAAATTTGTTAGAGAAGAAAGTGATGGGTTTTGAGAAATCTAACACTTCCTAAGTGTACACACAACCCTAATAACCTTGGATCTATGTTTGTCTAATTATCATGCAAAGTTGAATTCCAAGATTATATTCCTATCTAGCATACATGGGGAACATTTATAACTTGAATGAAATATAGAATAACTTACCTTGTTGTTGATTATGATCCTTGAAACCTTGTGATCCTAGCACCCCAAGTGTGATGCCTCAAATGCTTCACACAACACCAAATGCAAAGGAGTAAACTTTGAGAGAATCTTACACTTGCAAAATCGTCTCTAGCCCTCTTTTTTCTTAGTGTAGCCGATTTTAGTGGAGAATGAGTTCCTTATATAGTGTTGACACATCTAGGGTTACACCATGTAAACCCTAATGTCTCATGGCTCTTCATTTCCATGATCCATGGGTTTGTAACTCCCATGGAGCATCCTATGGGTTTAACCCAACTTGATAATTCATGGAGCCTCTTGGCCCACTATACAAGTTATGGATGATTTACATAATCAACCCATATATTTAATTAGTTATCTTTTGATCACTTAATTAATTCTAAATTAATTATTGATCAAACTAATTAAATAATACTATTAATATATTAGAACTTATAATATATTAATAAACCACAAGTGTTATTTCTCTCATTTAGTCAATCCAATTGCATGGTTCCATGCAACCCAAATGGACCATGTCGGGTCAAGTCAAGTACATACCAGAAATAGTTATGGACTTAGACACCTTATCTAACAGTCTCCCACTTGGATAAGTCTAATAACTATAACTGCAAGTATGACTTCAGGCACCGATCAACAATCATAGCTCTTTCAAGGTTTCTCAGAACCAAGAAGATGATGATATGCCATTTAAGATAAGTGATCATATAATCCTCTGTTGTAGATATCAGCCAGAAAAATACATGGAACAATGTCTTACTTATTAGCCAGCAGTTTGTTTCCCGATTTCCGATTTGTTTGACAAAGAACTTAATTGAACACATCAACTTCGTTTTGACCGGGCCCAGTACATAGGTCAAAACAAAATCATCGAGGGGCCCAAATATCAGCTTCTAATCCAAGAAGGAATAGATAAACTTCGACTCATATGTTTGTTCTACTACTCATTGAATTATACACAAAAGCACATTTTATAACATCGAGTTACCAATGCGTTTTCATACAATCAATGCATAACCAACTCATAAGTAACAAATCATATCTCTAGGTTTGAAGACTTATATGATATTACCGTCTCACGATTACTTGAGATAAATTCCATGAAGTGATTCCAGTGAGCGTGGGTTGAGTCCAATGCTCAGAACTTATGAGCACTCATGATTGTTGTAGCCATGTCCAACAACTTAGACCTCTGCAACCAGTCATGACAGTCTTGATTCATACCTACTTTCAAGGTCATCTAACTACTAAATCTAATATCATCCTTCATCCCTATGCTCCGAGCATGCTGGAGATGCTTAACCTGAGTCAGTCCCTTCGTGAGGGGATCTGCTGGATTCTCATCCGATGATACCCTCTTTGCCACGAGGAGTGCTTCTTCTATTCGATTTCTGATGAAATTTTATTTTCTGTCGATGTGTCTGGATCTCCCATGATCCCTTGGTTCCTTGGCTAAGGCAACAACACTTTCACTATCACAGAAAATTTCCATTGGCTTCTTAATATCTGGTACAACTCCAAGGTCTCCAATGAAGTTCTTTAGCCATATCGCCTCCTTTGCTGCCTCGCTCGCTGGTATATACTCTGATTCACAAGTTGAATCAACCACTATCTCTTGCTTGGAACTATTCCAAGAAATTGCACCTCCGTTTAAGGTAAAGACCCAACCTAACTGAGAGCAGAAATTATCCATATCAGTCTGAAAGCTAGCATCACTATACCCTACAACTCTCAAGTCATCACTCCCACCGAGGGTAAGCACCTAGTCCTTAGTCCTCCGTAGGTACTTGAGGATATTCTTTACCGCAGTCCAGTGTGCCTTGCCAGGGTTCCCTGATACCTGCTAACCATGCTTAAGGCAAAGGCTACATCAGGTCGAGTACACGTCATAGCATACATGATCGATCCTATAGCCGACGCATAAGGTATTCGACTCATTTCTGCTATCTCAGCCTCAGTACTAGGGCTTTGTATCTTACTCAATATGGCGTTACTCTGGATGGGTAACTCTCCTTTCTTGGAGTCCTACATGCCGAATCTCTTCAGCACATTATCCAAGTAGGTACTCTGACTAAGTCCAATTAGTCTTTTACTCCGGTCTCTCAAGATCCTTATCCCTAGAATATAGGCAGCTTCTCCTAGGTCCTTCATAGAGAAACACTTCCCAAGCCAGGACTTAACTTCCTACAGAGTTGGGATGTCATTTCCTATGAGTAGTATGTCATCCACATACAATACCAAAAAGCTAACTATACTCCCACTAGCTTTGACATACACACAAGATTCATCTTCACTCCTAGAAAAGCCACACTCTTTGACTTTCTCATCAAAGCAAAGATTCCATCTGCGAGGTGCCTGCTTTAATCCATAAATGGATTTCTCAAGCTTACACACTCTATTAGGGTACTCTGTATTGACAAAACCCTCTGGCTGACTCATGTAAACATCCTCAGCCAAATTTCCATTAAGGAAAGCAGTTTTGACATCCATTTGCCATATTTCATAGTCATGAAATGCAGCTATGGCTAACAGAACCCTAATAGACTTATTCTTGGCCAATGGAGAAAAAGTCTCATCATAATCAACTCCCGGAGTTTGTGAGAAACCGTTTGCAACCAGTAGTGCCTTATAAGTGTGTACATTACCATCCATGTCGGTATTCTTCTTGAAGATCCATTTGCACCCTACAGTCTTACGATCTAGTACATTCTCAACGAAGTTCCAAACTTGATTTTCATACATGGAATGTATCTCGCTGTCCATTGCCTCTTTCCATTTGGCTGACTTAGGGTCTGCCATGGCTTTCGCGTAACTGTTAGGTTCATCCAGACCTATCAGTGTCTCATCACTTATAAGTGTATCACCTTCCGTAGTAATATGGAATCCATAGTAATGCTCAGGTGCATTCCTAACCCTTGTGGATCACCTCAGAGGTACAGACTTGTCAATTGGCTCACCAAGAGTTTCCTCCTCTAGTTGAGTGCCAAGGTTTGAAGTTCATTCACCACTTGACTCTTGAATTTCTTCAATGTCAACTTGCCTCCCACTGTTTCCTTGGCTTATGAACTCTCTCTCTCTCTCTCTCTCTCTCTCTCTCTCTCTCGAATGACAGCCCTCCTTGCTACAAAGACCACATTTTGACTAGGTCTGTGGAAGAAGTAACCAAGGGATTGTTGTGGGTAGCCGATGAAAATACACCTCTCACTTCAAGGTTCGAGCTTATCATGTGTCTCTCATCTCACGAAAGCCTCACAGCCCCAAATATTGATGTGTTCTAGTTTGGGTACTTTAGCAGTCCACATTTCATGAGGAGTTTTGGCAACTTTCTTTGTATGGACCAGATTAAGGATATGGCGCGACAGTCTCTAAGGCATACCCCCAAAATAAGATTGGTAGCGAAGCTCGACTCATCATGGAACGAACCATATCCAACAAGGTTCGATTACGCCTCTCAGCCACACCATTCAACTGCGGTGTCCTGGAAGTGTCAATTGTGAGACAATCCCACATTCCCTAAGATAGTCGAGGAACTCTGAACTAAGATACTCACCACCTCGATCGGATTGAAGCATCTTATTGTTCCTGCCCAATTGATTCTCGATTTCCTGTTTAAACTCTTTAAACCTTTCAAAAGTCTCTGACTTATGATTGATTAAGTAGACATATCCATATCTACTATAATAATCAGTAAAGGCCAAATAATAACGATTAGCATCCCTTGTGGCATGTTTGAAGGGTCCACACACATCTGTGTGTATGAGATCCAACAAACCTTCACCCCTCTCACAGGAATCTGTCAAGGGTGACTTTTTTATTTTTCCAAGTAAGCATGATTCGCAACTATCATCTGACCTTAGGTCAAATGACTCCAAGACTCCATTCTTTTGGAGTTGGCCTATACGTTTCTTGCTTATATGTCCAAGACGACAATGCCATAATGACGCTTTATCCAAGTTATTATCATTAACAAAATCAATACACAATACATTATTTCCTAAGTTATCAACCACAAATACAGTTTCATACACACCATCACAAGGTAATGCTTTAAAATAAAGAACATTATTAAAGAAAGCATTAATCGAACCAACTTCATTATCAAATGAAAAAGTAAAACCTTTTTTATATAATGCATGAAAGGAACTAATATATATTTCCATTTCTAGCGAATAACAACATATATTCAAATCTAAATTAAACCCACTACTTAACAATAAAGTATAAACTCCAATCTTGGTGACAGGTAAAGCTTTCCTATTCCCCATGATTAAGTTTATTCTTCCATGCTCCATATTCTCACTTCTTCTTAGTCTCTACAAATCAGAATAGATATGAATACCACAACTGGTATCAAGGACCCAAGAGTTAGAATGGGGTGAGTTATTATATAAGATAGTGTAAATACCTGCATGGTTGGGTTTAACTTTCCCATCCTTCACATCTTGCTGGTATTTTGGGCAGTTCCACTTCTAATGTGACTTTTCATGGCAATAGAAGCATTCAGCATCTTTTGGGTCAAACGAAGGAGTGACGAAACCTTTCTTGGTTCCACTTTAAGAAGATCCATCAAGGGTCCTAGCCTTGGTACCCTTCGAAGAGTTCTTTCTCTTCTTCCCTCGACCTTTCCCGATTGCCAAAACCGGGGCGGAGTTTGGAGTAGGAGTGTTAACAATCGACTTTCCTTTAAGACATGTTTTTGTGGTCTTGAGGAGTCCCTGAAGTTTGCTGAGTGTAACCTCTTCCTTATTCATGTGATATGTCATGCGGAATTGATCATAGTATGATGGTAAGGAGTGAAAAATGATATCTATTGAAAGCCCCTCAGGGAAGTTCACATTTAGCTTCAACGATCAATCCACATACCTTTGCATTTTCTGCATGTAGCTTGTGACGGATTACCCATCCTTAATCATGGTTGTTATGATGGAGTAGATGATTTCATATCACTCTTGTCGTGCACTTTGATGGTATCTTTCCATCAGATCTTGGTGCATTTCAAAAGGGTAGAAGTCCTCATAGGACTTTTGGAGTTCCACTGTCATGGTGGCCAACATGATGCACGCCACTTTTGTGGCATCCCTTTCATGTGCCCGGAAGTCAACGATCTCCTGGGAAGTTGCAGTGGTCTCATCAATCTCCTTAAGCTCCTTATCGAGGACATATTCTTTGTCCTCGTAGCGGGTAATCATCCTGATGTTTCTGATCCATTCATTGAAGTTGGATCCATCAAAAGTGACTTTCCCACACAAGTTCATAAGGGTAAAGGAGCCATTAGGATTAGAGCCAGAAGCAGCGTTGTTTGAAGACATCTGAAAGAAGAGAACAAGATTAGTTTAGATATTAAGAGAGTCCTTAATAAAACACCCGAATGTAATATTAAGGCTAGGATCCAATCACAATATATTATAACTTAGAAGAGGTATGCCATAATCCAAGCTATAACATATTTGAAAGGTAGGTGAATGACGATTCACCAATTTCCACCATGAAAAACCAAATATAATTATTAGGTTTTTAATTGGTTCTTAGAAATTCCTAGATTCTTTTGAGATTCAATGAACTTTTCAGAGGCATGTTTCAATCTCGAGTGTGCCATCCAAGTATTGTGACTAGGATACCGAGGATCACAAAACGAGGTGTGAAGTAACCATGCAAATCACTTGGTACCTATAAAGTTTATCACTTAATCGATGTCCCGGTAAACCACACACGCTCCACCGATACTATGATAAACCTTAAGTCACCCTTTACCTACCTTGTTAAGTCCAAGTTAGTGTGTCAGTTACCCACACACGCTCCACCAACGAATTAAACAAAGTCTAAAGTGTAATTTCATGGATTAGCACCTTATTCACATTTTTCCTAAAGTAACTAAGATTGGGAATTTAATAAAAGCATTTAGTTACTTTATAATATTCATCATACTTTTAATGAGAATTTATAAGTCCTTGTCCTACCCGTTCGGCTAACGACCCTCCACCGATCAAGGAAGCGGTGGGTGAGAGTGGACACCCATTATGTTGCCATTTTATAGGCAACAACCTTATACCCCCCCCCCATATAGACCGGCTTCGTGAATGAGGCGTACTAGCGGTAAGATGACTTGATCTTACACACACACACACACACACACACACACACACATATATATATATATATATATATATATATATATATATATATATATATATATATATTATTAACTTATAATATTATAAAGTATAAGGGTTGCATTTTAACTTTTAAAATTCTAAGGGTTGGTGTAACACTCGTGTTTCTAACCTAGGCATTTATATTGAGTTGATAGTCTAGGTTAACCTTTGTAACTCATTTTGAAGAAATGAAAAGGAATTATGTGAATATTATGTGAATTATGTGTTTTATGCTTAATTATTAGGGCTTAATTAATTAAGAATAAAAATAAGCATCAAAATTAAAGTGTGAGATAAGCCCGATATCTTTACATAAAGTTGTAGTGGTCGAAACAAGGATTTCGGGGATATAAAAATCCGAGTTATAACGAAGAAGTTATGACCTGTCGAAGTTTTGTGACAAAACCGGCACGGTGCTGAATGTTGTAAAAAGTGAGTTTTCGATAAACTACTTTTTAGCCTTAGTAATCTAAACGAAAGTCGCAGTATTCGTTAAACCGAGAAGTTCGATAAAAAGAACGCCAAAATCTGACTTCGTATGAGGAAGTTATGATTTTTCGAAGTTTCAACGTAGCAGTAGACAGCTAAAAACTCGAATTTTAGATCGAACGATTTTTAACCGACACAACCTAAACAAGAATTGAAGGTCTCGTCATTAGGATCACAACAGTAAAAAGTCTGACGAAAACGGACGTCGGATGAAGAAGTTATGAATTTTTAACGGATTTCCTGTCCCGGCCTGTTAAAATAACAATATAAAATTTAAATTCAAAATTAGCTGATGAAGTCTAAACGGAAGTTGTAGATCATAATTTTAGCTACGCGTGCATATAAAGAACGTCAAAAATGGAGCTCGTATGCGAAAGTTATGAATTTTAGAAGTTTTGGCACGAAAACCGAGATATTTCGCATAGTCAAAATTGCCACGTCACCCTCGCTTAGAATGTGACACGTGTCCTGCTGAGTCACCTGGCTGCTGAGTCATCAGGCTACTGAGTCACCGAAGCTGCTGAGTCATGCGAAGCCACGTGTCCTCTTCTGATTCGACCGAGGAGGAGGCCAAATCCGAAGCAGCCAGCTCCCCAGCCGAAGCTTCGCCCTGCTGCCACCTCTCCGTCCGAGCCTCGCACCTAGCTCCGAGCCTCGCTTAACCTAACTCCGAGCCTCACAGGTGCACCAGTAAGCCGCGGTCCACTTAGAAGCCGCCAGCGAGCCCTCGCAGGTGCGAGCCATGCGAGCCATGTGCAAGCCTTCGCCTGCGAGCCTTCTCAGCCGTTGGATCAGAAGCTTCTCAGCCGTCCGATCAGAAGCTTCCCCTTATAAATAGAAGGCTGCGAGCCTTCTCGGATATTTTTAAGAAATTGTCATTTTTAGCCCCTTTCTCCATATTTCTTTCATCTTAACATCCCGCAAAGCCCCGGTATCGATTGTAAAGCCCGAAATACGCCACGAAGCGCCCGAGAAGCCCGGGAAATTTATCTTTTCGGTTTCAAAGCCCGACTTTTGCAGAGCCCGGTTTCTCAATAAAACTCCCGGTTTTATTAGAAACGATCGTTTTAGGAAACGAATTGCTGCCCGATTTTCACCAAAATAAGTGAGTGTGTAGTTACTTTCAATTTACACATAGATATGAAGTATTTACCTTGAAATACGTGTTATGTGTAAATATGCTAATTGTTTATTCGAGGTGACTGTTGAATTGATGTTTTATACAAGTTTTAAACTGTATATGCTTTTTATCTACAAAATATGTTGGGTAGAACATGGGTAGATGAAATAGTTGATGTGTGTTAAAATGGTGAGAGGCCTCGATGTTGATGTTGTTGCTGTTGTTGTTGTTGTAGTCATCTAGCGAAGTATAGATGACGACCATAGACTTTCTAGATAGTCCAGTGGAACACTAGCAGGTTCGCAACTTGTAGGTGTTGATGAATTAAATGTTCATTGGCGTACTTCATCTCCCTCATGGTTGCCTTAAGGACATGTATGGCTGAGGAAACCCCTTAGCAGTAGTGTCCATCCCTAGGATAATCCTTAGGCTAGGTCCCTTGTGATAGGTGTTTAGGGACATAGAGTGAGGACAACGGGAATGGGTAATCAGGGTTATTGTTGATTGGTGAACTTAATAAGTATATTATTATTGTGGGTTGAAAAACCTATATGCTCACCAGGCTCCCAATCCTGACCCACTCAGTTTTATGATTACAGGTAGTGGACCCCGAGCATAGTTGGAGGATGACGAGAGATTTTTGGATTATAGGCCAGTAGTTGTAAATAACTGTTGAAAGGCTTATAATGTCTTGTTTATGCTTTTGATCTGTATCGGAACATGACATCCCGAGGTTTTGATATATATATGGAAAATATATACCTTCTTAATGAAGGATTTTGATAAACTTTTATCATATGTTGTTTGGGGACCAATTCTGCAACATCTTATAAAAAGATTTCTCTGATTTTATTTTAAAAAGCATAAATTAAATCGGTCTTTTCTGACCGAGAAATATAGGGATGTCACAGTTGGTATCAGAGCATTAGTTTAAGCGAACTAAGAAATTGTAGAATTTCTAGACTTGAACTTAGAATGCTAAGTGATGATTGTGAGATGAGTGTCTACCATATTTTAGACACGAGCACTAGTTTATTTTAGGGAAGATGCCTAAAATGCCCTTATGTGCTAAATGCTATGTGTTTGCCATGTATGCCATTATTTGTTCAGATCTATGGTCTGTTGCCGACCGGATCTGGAAACCTTATGTGTGTAGGATTCTAAGCGTATAAATACGAGATTAGAACTAACATGTAAACGTTTCGGAGTGACAAGGCAATTGAAATGTCTAACAAGAATAAAGACCTAAATTCACCTTATTCGGTATATAGATTGTAATGGCAAGAACTCGGAGTGGAGCTGGAAATGCAAACAGAAACCAACAACCTCAACCTCAAGTGGTGGAACAGGTGCCTATAGTAGGAGCTGCACCCGAACCCATCACCATGGCTGGAGTACGAACTATGATTCAGGCCATGTTGGCTGAACAGAGGGAGGAATTGAGGCAAATGTTGCTGAATGACAGGGATGAACCTTCAGTTCGTATTGAACAACATGAACTAAATGACGATCGATCTGAGGAAGGGAACAACAGTAGATCGGTTGGTCATAGTGAACCGCTTGTGGTTGGGAGGAATAACCACGAGGGTAGACTGGAGAGAGAAATGGGTGCAAGTATAAGGACTTTATTACTTGCAAGCCATCGACCTTCAATGGAAAAGAAGATCATGTCGGAGTAATGGACTGGATCTCGGAAATGGAGTTGGCTTTCATGACTTATGATTGCCAAGGCAAGTTACAAACTACGTTTGCAGTACGTCAGTTCAGGGGTAGTGCTGCTCATTGGTGGAGCACTTTGGGGAAAACCCTAACCCCTAATGAGCCACTGCAATTAACTTCGGCAGAGTTCTTGGTGCACTTCAAGCGCAAGTACTGCTCGGCCCGAAATGTACTTGAGTTAGAAAACCAATTTCTAACGTTGCAGAAGGGGAGTATGACCGTTGACGAATATACAAATAACTTCACAGACAAAATGGAGTTTGCTTTGCGTATTGTCCCAGATGAGTTGCCAAAAATAGACAGGTACGCAAAGGGACTTCCATGGGAGTACGCGGTGCCGGTACATCAGGCACTTACTTTAGAGGCAACTATCTGGGCTGCCAAGTCTGTTGAAGATATGATAAAAGGGAGAGCCGCCAGCATGGTTGAAGTTGGCGAAAAGAGAAAGTTTGAAGGAACTTCAGGTTCCAATAAAAAACACAAATTCTCGAAGATTGGTTCGAGAAATTTTGGAGGAGGAGCCGAAGCCAAGTGGTGTGACAAGTGTAAGAAGAAACATGTTGGGAAGTGCAGCGTGGAAGTCACTTGTTACAAATGTGGAAAGCCAGGGCATTATGCCAATGAATGCACCTTCAATAAGAACGTATGTTTTGGGTGCAATGAAGAAGGGCATATTTTGAGGGACTGCCCGAAGAAGAAGGACACAGCAAAACCCAATCTACCACCAAAGCCGAAGGTGGGAGCCTTTCAGATGACACTCGAAGCTGCAAAAGAAGAAGCTGATGTTGCTTCAGGTACCTTTCTCGTAAACGAATTGCCTGCCCAAATTTTGTTTGATTCTCGAGCCAATTACTCCTTTATATCGCATGAATTTGGTAGAAAGCTAGCTTTGCCTGTAGATAGGCTAGTTAATGCCTTATTAGTCGAGATTGCTAGTGGCAAGTTTGTACCTGTTCGCCATCGTATGAAAAACATCCTCATTGACTTGGATGGGAATAAGTTCCAAGAGGAATTATTGCCTATCGAGTTAAATGGATTCGACATAGTTTTAGGAATGGATTGGCTTAGCGCCAACGATGCCAAAATACTATGTAGAAAGAAGATAGTAAAAGTAAACCCGCCAGGGAAAGAGTCGTTTATGGTGTACGGAGACAAACGCAGAGTAAACTCTGGAATCATTTCCCTAATGAAAGCCATAAAGTGTTTGTCCAAGGGATGTACATCATATCTAGCGTTCGTGATCGATGCTAAGATGGAAAAGAAGGAGGTGCAGAATATTCCGGTGGTGTGTGAGTATCCGGAAGTCTTTCCCGAAGATCTTCCTGGATTGCCCCCTGATCGACAAGTAGAATTTCGTATCGACTTGTTACCAGGAACGACGCCGATAGCGAAAGCACCTTATCGATTAGCGCCAACCGAAATGAAAGAACTTATGACACAACTTCAGGAGTTATTGGAGAAAGGTTTTATTCGACCTAGTTCATCACCCTGGGGAGCCCCTGTGTTATTTGTAAAGGAGAAAGACGGAAGCATGAGAATATGCATCGATTACAGAGAGCTGAACAAAGTGACGATAAAGAACAAGTACCCGTTGCCAAGGATCGATGACTTGTTCGACCAGTTGCAGGGTTCGAGCTATTTCTCGAAGATCGATCTTAGGTCGGGATACCATCAACTAAAGGTGAGAGAGCAGGATATCGAAAAGACTGCTTTTAGAACGAGATATGGACACTATGAATTTTTGGTTATGTCGTTCGGACTAACCAATGCCCCTGCAGACTTCATGGATTTGATGAATAGGGTTTGTAAACCATTCTTAGATAAATCCGTGATAGTATTCATAGACGATATATTGATTTATTCAAAAAGCAAGCAGGAGCATGAAAAGCATCTACGTGAAGTGCTAGAAGTCCTGAAAAAGGAGAAGTTGTATGCAAAGTTCTCCAAGTGTGAATTTTCGATTCAAGAAGTCCAATTTTTAGGTCATGTGGTTAACCAAGAAGGAATAATGGTTGGCCCAGCAAAGATTGAAGCTGTAATGAAGTGGGAACAACCAAAAAGTCCTACGGAAATTCGAAGCTTTTTAGGATTAGCTGGATATTACCGAAGGTTTATCCAAGGCTTTTCTTCGATTGCTACTCCGTTAACAACTTTGACCCCCAAAGGAGCCACTTATGCTTGGAATGAGAAGCATATGGAAGCCTTTGAGAAGTTGAAGAAGAGATTGTGTGAGGCACCGATTCTTTCATTGTCTGAAGGAGTTGATGACTTTGCAGTTTATAGCGATGCATCTGGAGTTGGGTTAGGTTGTGTTCTGACCCAAAGGCATAAAGTGATCGCATATGCATCAAGGCAATTGAAGGAACATGAAAAGAACTACCCCACTCATGATCTGGAGTTGGCAGCGGTAGTATTTGCCTTAAAGATATGGAGGCATTATCTTTATGGCACAAAGTGTAAACTTTTCACTGATCATAAGAGTCTCCAATATCTCTTTAATCAAAAGGAATTGAACATGAGGCAACGACGCTGGCTAGAGTTACTCTTCGGACTACGACTGTGAGATACTTTACCACCCTGGTAAAGCAAATGTTGTTGCCGATGCTCTCAGTCGGAAGGTAAACCTTGAAAAGAAAAGGCCAAGAGCGTTGAGAATTGAAGTTGTCTTGACAATTGTGGAAAGTATAAAGAAATCTCAAGAGGAAGCTTTAGAGAAAAATGACCGGAAGGAAGAACGTTTGGGCAAAACGTTAGTGTTCGGTACAAACAACCGAGGGTTGAAGGTATTTCAAGATAGAATTTAGGTACCTAAGACAGGCGGAATAAGGGATCTTTTGATGGAAGAAGCTCACAAGACCATGTACTCGATTCATCCCGGCAGTACAAAAATGTATAGGGATCTAAAACCCTATTATTGGTGGCCGATGATGAAGCTCGATGTTGCTAAGTATGTGGCCGAGTGTGTAACTTGTGCTAGGGTTAAGGCACAACATCAGAAACCGTATGGGAGTTTAGAACCTTTACCCGTACCCATTGGTAAATGGGAAGACGTCACCATGGATTTTGTGACTAAACTGCCTAGAAAAAGGAACGGTCACGACATGATTTGGGTGGTCGTTGATCGCTTCACTAAGAGTGCGCATTTCATAGCGGCCAAAGAGAAATGTTCTATGGATAAACTTGCGAATTCTTACGTGAAGGAAATTGTGAGGCTTCACGGTGTTCCGTTAACGATTGTGTCCGATCGTGATAGCCATTTTACCTCAAGATTTTGGAGGAGTCTACAAGAGGAATTGGGTACCAAGTTGTGTTTGAGTACAACTTACCATCCGCAAACCGATGGTCAGAGCGAGCGAACGATTCAAACATTGGAGGATATGCTGAGAGCATGTACCCTAGAATTCCAAGGTAACTGGGATGAACACTTACCTTTAGTAGAATTCTCCTATAATAATAGTTTCCACTCAAGCATTATGATGGCACCTTATCACGCTTTGTATAGGGAGAAGTGTCGAACGCCATCATGTTGGCTGGAAGCTGGGGAAAAGCAGTTTATGGGACCTGAAATAGTCCATCAGACTGCCAAAAAGTTGAAAGTGATAAGGGAAAGGATGTTAGCTGCTCAAGATCGACAAAAGAGTTATGTTGACAAGAAAAGACAACCGATATCCTTCGATGTTGGAGATTCGGTTTTACTTAAAGTCTCGCCGTGGAAGGGACTTATAAGATTTGGTAAGAGAAGGAAGTTGAGTCCAAGGTTTATCGGGAATCAAGCTTACAAGCTAGAGTTACAGGAAAGAACTAGAGGGTATTCATAACACCTTTCATGTGTGTTATTTGAGAAAGTTCACGGAAGATGTGCCCGACATAATTCCGATTTTTGAGTTAAGGCTGGATGAAAACAAGAGGTTGATCGAGGAACCTGAGGCAATTGTTGACCGTAAGACTATGAAGTTACGACGCAAGATGGTCGATTTAGTGCTTGTGTGCTGGAAACATACGAATGGACCAAATCTCACTTGGGAAACGGAGAGTGACATGACGAGTCGCTACCCGCAGTTGTTTGGTGATATGTGATTCCAGGGACGGAATCATCCTAAAGGGGAGAGAATTGTAACACTCGTGTTTCTAGCCTAGGCATTTATATTGAGTTGATAGTCTAGGTTAACCTTTGTAACTCATTTTGAAGAAATGAAAAGTAATTATGTGAATATTATGTGAATTATGTGTTTTATGCTTAATTATTAGGGCTTAATTAATTAAGAATAAAAATAAGCGTCAAAATTAAAGTGTGAGATAAGCCTGATATCTTTACATAAAGTTGTAGTGGTCGAAACAAGGATTTCGGGGATATAAAGAATACCAAAATCCGAGTTATAACGAAGAAGTTATGACCTGTCGAAGTTTCGCGACAAAACCGGCACGGTGCTGAATGTCGTAAAAAGTGAGTTTTCGATAAACTACTTTTTAGCCTTAGTAGTCTAAACGAAAGTTGTAGTATTCGTTAAACATAGAAGTTCGATAAAAAGAACGCCCAAATCTGACTTCGTATGAGGAAGTTATGATTTTTCGAAGTTTCAGCGTAGCAGTAGACAGCTAAAAACTCGAATTTTAGATCGAGCGATTTTTAGCCGACACAACCTAAACGAGAATTGAAGGTCTCGTCATTAGGAGCATAACGGTAGAAATTCTGACGAAAACGGACGTCGGATGAAGAAGTTATGAATTTTTAACGGATTTCCAATCCCGGTTTGTTAAAAATAATAATATAAAATTGAAAGTCAAAATTAGCCGACGAAGTTTAAACGGAAGTTGTAGATCATAACTTTAGCTACGTGTGCATATAAAGAACGTCAAAAACGGAGCTCGTATGCAAAAATTATGAATTTTAGAAGTTTTGGCACAAAAACCGAGAAATTTCGCATAGTCACAATTGCCACGTCACCCTCGCTTAGAATGTGACACGTGTCCTGCTGAGTCATCAGGCTGCTGAGTCACCGAAGCTGCTGAGTCATGCGAAGCCACGTGTCCTCTTTTGATTCGACCGAGGAGGAGGCCCAATCCGAAGCAGTCAGCTCCCCAGCCAAAGCTTCACCCTGCTGCCACCTCTCCGTCCGAGCCTCGCACCTAACTCCGAGCCTCGTAGGTGCACCAGTAAGCCGCGGTCCACTTAGAAGCCGCCAGCGAGCCCTCGCAGGTGCGAGCCATGTGCGACCCATGTGCGAGCCTTCGCCTGCGAGCCTTCTCAGCCGTTGGATCAGAAGCTTCTCAGCTGTCCGATCAGAAGCTTCCCCCTATAAATAGAAGGCTGCGAGCCTTCTCGGATATTTTTAAGAAATTGTCATTTTTAGCCCCTTTTTCCATATTTCTTTCATCTTAACATCCCGCAAAGCCCCGGTATCGATTGTAAAGCCTGAAATACGCCACGAAGCGCCCGAGAAGCCCGAAAAATTTATCTTTTCGGTTTCAAAGCCCGACTTTTGCAGAGCCCGGTTTCTCAATAAAACTCCCGGTTTTATTAGAAACGATCGTTTTAGGAAACGAATTGCTGCCCGATTTTCACCAAAATAAGTGAGTGTGTAGTTACTTTCAATTTACACATAGATATGAAGTATTTACCTTGAAATACGTGTTATGTGTAAATATGCTAATTGTTTATTCGAGGTGACTGTTGAATTGATGTTTTATACAAGTTTTAAACTGTATATGCTTTTTATCTACAAAATATGTTGGGTAGAACATGGGTAGATGAAATAGTTGATGTGTGTTAAAATGGTGAGAGGCCTCGATGTTGATGTTGTTGTTGTTGTTGTAGTCATCTAGCGAAGTATAGATGACGACCACGGACTTTCTAGATAGTCCAGTGGAACACTAGCAGGTTCGCAACTTGTAGGTGTTGATGAATTAAATGTTCATTGGCGTACTTCATCTCCCTCATGGTTGCCTTAAGGACATGTATGGCTGAGGAAACCCCTTAGCAGTAGTGTCCATCCCGAGGATAATCCTTAGGCTAGGTCCCTTGTGATAGGTGTTTAGGGACGTAAAGTGAGGATAACAGGAATGGGTAATCAGGGTTATTGTTGATTGGTGAACTTAATAAGTATATTATTATTGTGGGTTGAAAACCCTATATGCTCACGAGGCTCCCAAGCCTTACCCACTCAGTTTTATGATTACAGGTAGTGGACCCCGAGCATAGTCGGAGGATGACGAGAGATTTTTGGATTATAGGCCAGTAGTTGTAAATAACTGTTGAAAGGCTTATAATGTCTTGTTTATGCTTTTGATCTGTATCAGAACATGACATCCCGAGGTTTTGATATATATATATATGGAAAATATATACCTTCTTAATGAAGGATTTTGATAAACTTTTATCATATGTTGTTTGGGGACCAATTCCGCAACATCTTATAAAAAGATTTCTCTAATTTTATTTTAAAAAGCATAAATTAAATCGGTCTTTTCTGACCGAGAAATATGGGGTTGTCACAGTTGGAACTAAAGTTTTAATCAAGACTTTGCTTGTTCCAAAACTTGAGGGCAAGTTTTGTAAACTTTCAAAACTTTTCATTTCTTATAACTTATGAATTAATTGAGTAATAAAAATGAAGACTCTTCATTTTTTATAACTCTTGTGTTTTTTTAATGGTTTTAATAAAAGTGTGGCTTCTGATTTTTCATAACTTGAGGACAAGTTATGGACTCCATTAAAACACATTATGATCATGAATTAAACTACGATGAAGGTTACAAGCAATTCCTATGATCATCTAATCTTCATAAGTTCAAGAACATGAATATGAACACTTTCAAGAATCAAAAATTACACTTAAAAACTTGTAACTTTGACAATTGCCATTGTAAATGGATTAGCATAAACATTACACCATCAAAAATAAGTTTTCAAGTACCAAAATTGTTTAGGGTAATGTTTCTAGTCCATTTCCAGCAACAAAAGTTGAAAATATGTTGTCTGGTCCTCCTACTCATCTAGTGCATGAACCTACTCGACGAGTAGGGTGAATATTCACTTGGACTTGTCGAGTCCCCCCATGGACTCGTCGAGTTCATTGATCAGACAGCAAGTTGCTTCGAATTTTTAACACAATTTTGCACAAATAACAAACAAACAAGCCTAGGCTCTGATACAACTGATGGGTTTTGAGCATTCTAACACTTCCTAAGTGTACACGCAACCCTAATAACCTTGGATCTATGTTTGTCTAATTATCATGCAAAGTTGAATTCCAAGGTTGTATTCCTATCTAGCATACATGGGGAACATTTATGTCACAACTAGGAAATTCGATGCCTTGTAAACATTTAACAATGATAACAAATGTGAACCAACAATATGAAAGCATGTAGGATGTGTTGGGTTTTGAGCATTCTAACACTTCCTAAGTGTACATGCAACCCTAATAAACCTTGGATCTATGTTTGTCAAAAGTACATGCAAAATATTATTTTTCCAAGGTTTATAACCTATCTAGCATGGCATGGGGTACTTTTAAACATAAAAGAACTAGATGAATTACATACCTTTTGTTGATTGTTGATTCCTTGGAGTTTAAGAGCCAAGCACCAATAATGTGAATACCTCAAATGGAAATCACAAATCACCACAAACTTGGAAAAACTATGAGAGAGTATACTAACTCTTATATTTCGGCCACCACTATTACACACACATTCTAGGGTGTTTTTCATGCAACATAAGGTTGTTTATATAGTGTGCATGGTTAGGGAGAAACCCTAATAACCCATGTATTTTCCTCTTCCAAGGATCCATGGGTTAAAAGCTCCATGGATCATCCATGGACTTCCATATATTCTTAGCCCATTAACAAATGAGTATTAGCCCACACCATATAAATATGATAGCCCATGATTTAATTAGTCTTCCTTTTAATCACTAAATTAATTCATAATTAATTCAAGATTAAAACTAATTAAATAACATGACTTTATATTAATATATTATAACTTATAATATATTAATAAATCATAGGTATACAATTCTCATAAAATTATCCATAAACAGTTTGGGTGAAGTGCAACCCAAATGGACCATGCCGGGTCGGCTCAAGTATATACCAAATAAGTTATGGACTTAGACACCTTATCCAACAGACTCCCACTTGGATAAGTCTAATAACAATATTTGCCTATATTACTTCAAGAACCAACCGGCAATCGTAGCTCTCAAAAACTCTATTGAACTAAGAAGCGCCATTTTAGATAAGTGATCATATAATCCTCTATTCTCATTATATCAGCCGGACAAATACATGGAATAAAGTCTTACTTATTGTCTGGTAGTTGTTTCTCGATTTCCGATTTTTTTGACAAAGAACTTAACTAAACACATCAATTTAGTTCTGACTGGGCCTGGTACATGGGTCAACACAAAATCATCGAGGGGCCCAGATATCGCTTCTATCTCTAGAAGGAATAGATAAACTTTGACTCATATGCTTGTTCTACTACTTGTTGAATTGTACATAAAGGCACGTTTTATAACATCAAGTTACTGATGTGTTTATGTGCAATCAATGCACAACCAACTCATAGGTAACAACTCATATCTCTAGGTTTGAAGACTTATACGATATTATCGTCTCACGACCACTCGAGATAAATTCCATGAAGTGATACAGGTGACCGTGGGTTTATTCCAATACTCATAACTTATGAGCACTCATGAACATTGTAGCAACCATTGCCATGTCTAAACACCTTTAGCCATCTACAAACCCAATTCATGACAATCTTGATTCATACCTACTTCCGATGTATGACCGATTGTGGAGGTTTGAATAAATTAATTATTCTGGAAGTCAAAACATGCAAAACTGAAACAATAGTAAATAATTGACAATGATAGTAACACTGTACTCACAAATAAATCACAAATTTTATTCATCATCAAACGTCGATTACATTTTACAAGTTTCAGAAAAGGCTATCTAATCAGTGAAACTAATATCATCTCTCAGCCCGATGCGCCTCGCATGCTGCAAATGCTTAACCCTCGTCAGTCCCTTCGTAAGGGGACCTGCAGGGTTCTCATCTGACGATACCCTCTTTGCCACGAGGAGTCCTTCTTTAATCTTGTATCTTATGAAGTGATATTTTCTGTCAGTGTGTCAGGATCTGCCATGATCTCTTGGTTCCTTGGCTAAGGCAACCGCACTATTGCTGTCATAGAAAATCTCCATAGGCTCCTTAATAGCTGGTACAACTCCAAGGTCTCCGATGAAGTTCTTCAGCTATATCGCCTCCTTCGCTGCTTCACTTGCTGCTATATACTCTAATTCACAAGTCGAATCAGCCACCGTCTTCTGCTTGGAACTCTTCCAAGAGATTGCCCCTCCATTTAAGGTAAAGACCCAGCCCGACTGAGAGCGAAAGTTATCCCTATCAGTCTGAAAACTAGCATCACTATACCCTAATACTCTCAAGTCATCACTCCCACCAAGGGTAAGGATCCAATCCTTAGTCCTCCGTAGGTACTTGAGAATGTTCTTTATCACGGCCCAATGAGCCTTGCCAGGGTTCCCCTGATACCTACTGACCATGCTCAAAGCAAATGCCACATCAGGGCAGGTACAAGTCATAGCATACATGATCGAGCCCACAGCGGAAGCATACGGTAATCGACTCATCTCTGCTATCTCGGCCTCTGTACTCGGACCCTGAGTCTTATTTAGTTTGGCATTCCTTTGGATCGGTCAATCTCCTTTCTTGGAATTCTGCATGTTGAACCTTTTCAACACCTTATCCAAGTAGGTACTCTGACTAAGTCCAATTAGTCTTTTACTCCTTTCTCTTAATATCCTTATCCCTAGGATATAGGAAGCTTCCCCTAGGTCCTTCATAACAACGCACTTCCCAAGCCAGGACTTAACCTCCTGCAAGGTTGGGATGTCATTTCCTATAAGTAGTATGTCATCTACATACAGTACCAAGAAGCTAACTATACTCCCATTAACTCTGACATACACGCAAGACTCATCTTCACTTCTCGAGAAGCCAAACTCTTTGACCTTTTCATCGAAACAAAGATTCCAGCTATGAGATGCTTGTTTTAATCCATAAATGGATTTCTCAAGCTTGCATACTCTATTAGGGTACTCTGCACTGACAAAACCCTCTGGTTGATTCATGTACACATCCTCAGCCAACTTTCCATTAAGAAAAGCGGTTTTGACATCCATTTGCCATATTTCATAATCATGAAATGCTGCAATGGCTAGCATAACCCTAATAGACTTAATCTTTGCTACCGGTGAGAAGGTTTCATCATAATCAATACCCTGAGTCTGAGTAAAACCCTTCGCAACCAGTCGAGCCTTATAAGTATGCACTTTTCCTTCCATGTCGACCTTCTTCTTGAAGATCCATTTGCACCCGACTGTTTTACAGCCTGGTACATTGTCAACCAAGTTCCAAACTTGATTGTCATACATGGACTGTATCTCACTATCCATAGCCTCCTTCCATTTACCAGACTTCGGGCCTGCCATGGCTTCCTTAACACTGCTAGGTTCATCCAAATTTACCAGTGTACTATCGCTGATAAATGTATCACCTTCCGTAGTAATATGAAACCCATAATAAAACGCAGGTGTGTTCCTAACCCGTGTGGAACGCCTCGGAGGTACAGACTCGTCAGCTGGCTCAACAGAAGTTTCCTCCTCAGGTTGATTGCTAGTGTCTGAGGTTCCTTCACCAATTGATTCTTGAATTTATTCAAGATCAATTTGCCTCCCACTATCTCCTTGGCTCATAAACTCTCTCTCACGAAAGACCCCTCTTCTTTCTATAAAGACTACATTCTCACTGGGTCTGTAGAAGAGGTAACCGAAGGATTTCTGTGGGTAGCCGATGAAAATACACCTTTCGCCTCGGGGTTCGAGCTAATCATGAGTCTCATGCCTCACGAAAGCCTCGCGACCCCAAATCTTGATGTGGTCTAAATTGGGAACCTTCCTAGTCCACATCTCATGAGGTGTTTTGGTAACCTTCTTTGTAGGGACCAGATTAAGGATATGGGCGGCAGTGTCTAAGGCATACCCCCAAAAAGAGATTGGTAGCGAAGCTCGACTCATTATAGAGCGAACCATGTCTAACAAGGTTCGATTACGCCTCTCAGCTACATCATTTAGCTGTGGTATCCTGGGAGGAGTCAATTGTGAGACAATCCCACACTCCTTAAGATAGTCAAGGTACTCGGTACTAAGATACTCACCACCTCGATCGGATCGAAGCATCTTAATGTTCCTGCCCAATTGATTTTCTACTTCCTGTTTGAATTCCTTAAACCTTTCAAAGGTTTCTGACTTATGTTTGATTAAGTAGACATACCCATATCTACTAAAATCATCAATAAAAGTCACATAATACCGATTAGCATCCCATGTGGTGGTTTTGAATGGCCCACATACATCAGTGTGTATTAGGCCCAACAAACCTTCACCCCTTTACAAGTACCAGTGAAGGGTGATTTTTCCATCTTTCCAAGTAGACAAGACTCACAACTATCATCTGATTTAAGGTCGAATGACTCCAAGACTCCACTCTTTTGGAGTTGGCCTATGCGTTTCTTGTTTACATGTCCAAGACGACAATGCCATAATGATGCCTTATCTAGGCTAGTAGAAGAATCCATATACAACACATTATTTCCTAAGTTGTCTACAATCGACACAGTTTCATACACACCATCACAAGGTAATGCTTTAAAATAAAACACATTATTAAAGAAAGCATTAATACCACCACATTCATTATCAAACGAAATGGTAAAACCTTGTTTGTACAAACCATGAAAGGAAATAATATTCCTCGCCATTTCAAACGAGTACACACATTTATTCAAATCTAATTTTAACCCATTATTCAACAACAAAGTATAAACTCCAATCTTGGAAACAGGTGAAGCCTTCCTATTCCCCATGATCAAGTTTATATTCCTGTACTCCACATCCTCACTTCTGCTTAGGCCCTGCAAATCAGAACATATGTGAATACCACATACTGTATCAAGCACCCAAGAGTTAGAATATGGTGAGTTATTAGACAATATTATATAAATACCTGCGTGGATGGGTTTCACTTTCCCATCCTTCAGATCCTGCAAGTACTTAGGGCAGTTTCGCTTGCAGTGCCCCTTGTCCAGGCAATAGTTGCAATCAACATCCTTGGGAATGGCAGAAGGAGTGACAGAACCGCTCTTGGTCCTTGATGAGGAGCCTTCAAGAGACTTTCCCTTGGTACCCTTCGAAGGGGACTTCCTCCTTGTTCATATGATATGTCATACGAAACAGGGGTAGATGTTGGAGTAGGAGTAGTAGAGGTAACAACCACCTTGCCCTTAAGACCGGTTTCAATGGTCTTCAAGAGTCCTTGAAGTTTGCTAAGGGTAACTTCCTCCTTGTTCATATGATATGTCATACAAAAATGGTCATAACAAGAAGGTAAGGAGTGCAAAATGATGTCAATTGCCAACTCCTCAGGGAAGTTCACATTTAGCTTGAGCAAACGGTCCACATACTTTTGCATGTGGCCCGTGACGGATTCACCGTCCTTCATGCGGGTTGTTATCATGGAGGAGATTATTTTATACCGCTCCTGACGAGCACTCTGATGGTACCTCTCCATCAGGTCTTGGTGCATCTCAAAAGGGTAGAATTCCTCATAGGACATTTGGAGCTCGGCTGTCATTGTGGCCATCATGATGTATGCCACCTTAGTAGCATCTCTCTCATGTGTCCTGAATTCAGCGATCTCCTCAGGAGTAGTAGTGGACTCATCAAGCTCTATTAACTCCTTATCGAGGACATATTCCTTGTCCTCATAACGAGTAACCATCCTGATGTTCCTGATCCAGTCCATGAAGTTGGAACCATCAAAGATGACTCTCCCACAAAGATTCATGAGAGAGAAAGAGCCAGTTGGGTTAGAGCCCGAAGCATTAGTGTTGGAAGACATCTGAAAGAAGAAAGCAAGTTTAGATTAGATATATAGAGTCCTTAATAAGACACCCAAATGTAATATTAAGGCTAGGATCCAATCACAATATATTATACTTAGAAGAGGGATGTCGTAATCTAAGTAATAACATATTTGAAAGGTAGGTGAATAACGATTCACCAATTTCCACCATGAAAAACGAAATGAATTATTAGGTTTTAATTGGATTTGAAATTCCTAGATTCTTTTGAGATTCATTGAACTTTTCAATGGCATGTTTTAATCTCGATCGTGCCCTTCAAGTTTTGTGACTGGGATGCCGAGGATCACAAAACAAGGTGTGAATAACCATGCTAATTCACTTGGTACCCTTAATATTATCACCTAATCAATGTGCCGATTAACCACACACGCTCCATTGATCTATGACAAACATTAAGTCACCCTTCGTGATCCTTACTAGTCCAAGTTAGTGTGCCGGTTAACCACACACGCTCCACCAAAGACTTTTAAGGTACAAAGTGTGAATTCCATGGACTACCACCATGTTCACATTTTTCCTAAAGTAACTATGATTGGGAATTAAAATATTTAGTTACTTTATAATAATCATTATACTTTTAATGAGAATTTAAATTCATTGTCCTACCCGTTCGGCTAACGACCCTCCACCGATCAAGGAAGCGGTGGGTGAGAGTGGACACCCATTAAGCTGCCATTTAATAGGCAACAACCTTATACCCCCCTTATAACTGGCTTCGTGAATGAGGCCTACTAACGGTAGAACGACTTATTCTTATACATATATATAATAATTAACCATTAATGTTATAAATAGTATAAGTGCTGAATTTTAACTATTAAAACTCTAAGGGTTGGAATTAAAGTTTATTAAAGTGTGTGAAACTTTACAAATTCCAAAACATGAGGGCAAGTTTTGTAACTATCCAAAACTTTTCATTTGATAACTTATGAATTAAAGGTTCATAAAATGAAGACTCTTCATTTTCATGCAACTTATGTGTTTTAATGTGTGTTTAAAATAAGTGACCTTTGGATATCCATAACTTGAGGACAAATTATGGACTCCATTAAAACACATAAATGATCAAGAATTAATCCTAAACAATTCAGCAAATAATTCCTATCATCTTCTAAATTCATAAGAACATGAACATGATTATCAAAGTTTCAAGAATTATATGAACACATACAAAGCATGAAATTTTGATATATGTTATTGTAAATGGATTAGAACAACCATTACACCAACTAAAACAAGTTTAAAAACACCAAAACAGTTTAGGGTAATGTTTCTAGTCCATTTCCAGCAGCAAAAGTCGAAAATCTGCATTCTGAGGCTCCTACTCGCCGAGTGCACGAACCTACTCGCCGAGTAGGATGAATTTACACATGAACTCGGCGAGTCCCCCCATGGACTCGGCGAGTTCATCAGCCAGACATCAAAAAATTTCGACCTTTTTCACTAATATTGCATCAAGTATCAAACAAACAAGCCTAGGCTCTGATACCACTGTTGGGTTTTGAGCATTCTAACACTTCCTAAGTGTACATGCAACCCTAATAAACCTTGGATCTATGTTTGTCTAAAGTACATGCAAAATATTATTTTTCCAAGGTTTATAACCTATCTAGCATGGCATGGGGTACTTTTATTCATAAAAGAACTAGATCAATTACATACCTTTTGTTGATTGTTGATTCCTTGGAGTTTGAGAGCCAAGCACCAATAATGTGAATGCCTCAAATGGAAACCACAAATCACCACAAACTTGGAAAAACTATGAGAGAGTATACCAACTCTTAGAATTCGGCCACCACTATTACACACACATTCTAGGGTGTTTTTCATGCAACATAAGGTTGTTTATATAGTGTGCATGGTTAGGGAGAAACCCTAATAACTCATGTCTTTTCCTCTTCCAAGGATCCATGGGTTAAAAGCTCCATGGACTTCCATATATGCTTAGCCCATTAACAAATGAGTATTAGCCCACACCATATAAATATGATAGCCCATGATATAATTAGTCTTCCTTTTAATCACTAAATTAATTCATAATTAATTCAAGATTAAAACTAATTAAATAACATGACTTTATATTAATATATTATAACTTATAATGTATTAATAAATCATAGGTATACAATTCTCATAAAATTATCCATAAACAGTTTGGGTGAAGTGCAACCCAAATGGACCATGCTGGGTCGGGTCAAGTATATACCAAATAAGTTATGGACTTAGACACCTTATCCAACAGGATGCTTACTCAATAACAACAAAACTTCAATCAAACACTTCATACAAACATTCAAATAGTCAACAAAGAATTGGAGAACCCTAGAAATCCTTGTTTAAGTCCATTTTGGACTAGGATTTCCTTCTTGGGCCCGATGGACCAATAAGCTTCCAATTTGACTATCTTGGGCTTAGAACTCTTAAAAGGGCTCTAATTGGAGCCACTTTCATTTATTTTAACATTTTGAGCCATGTTGGGCCTAGAATGAAATAAAATATCTAAATGGACCTTATTCGACCATAACTAACCTAATTTAGCCCTAATAGGTTATAAAAATCATTTTTTGATTTACTTTGGGCCAAAAGTTATCTAAATTATCTATAATTTGGGCTTAAGCATTCAAGGGCCCAAATTCTTTCCGTTTCCCCCTCCATTCTCTGCCCAAGCCCAAAAGAAAGAAAGAGTTGACTTTTTGCATGCCACATCATTTTTGTATGTGGGATAATTAAGCATTACACTTCAAACATCCATGCACTTCTCATATTTCCATGCAATCTCACTCTCTCCTCTCCTCTCTCTTTTGCTCTCGGCCGAAGACACAAAGAAACACACACACACACACACACCTCACAAAAATTCTCTCTAAATCACTTAAGACACACCTCTTCCTCTTCATCCAACAATCTCGAGTTTTGCTTGTTGTTCAAGATGTTTTCATCAAGTAGTTCACATCTTTGGTAAGTTATCTCTTTGATTCATAATATATCTTCTTCATTTTACCAACAATCTTCCTTATCTCATACAACACTTGTGATCTTGCACCTTAGAAACATCTAAGTTCGAGATCCTCCGAGAAAGGTTGCTAGGATCGAATTCTTCTTCATCTTTTCCTTCAAAAACCGAAACCACACTCAAGGTGAGCTTCATACCCTTTTCTTTTCGTTTTTTATGAGTTTTATGGGGGAGAATACAAGAAAAATGTGTAGATCTATGTGTATAAGTATACTATGTGTGATTTGATGCATGTATGTGTGTGGTTTCATGTGTATTGTGATGAATATGTTACAAAAAAGGGTGTAAACCCGAGATCTAAGACATGACAAAGGCAACAAACATAACTAAAGCTATCTTACACTAAACAAGTCTAGAATAATAGCTTATAAGGTTTTGATGATCAAATTCTAACATAAAACCCATTTTTGGGCTTAAATTGTCAAAAATATAAACTTGGGGTAAAAATCAACAAGTCATGGTTTCTTGAAGGTTAAAAGGGTCAAAACAGTTTCTATAAATATTATTCTGAACATTAGGAATTTCAAGGGACTTAAAATGTAAATTTTTAGCCTAATGGGCTAATTATGGGCTACTCGGCCCAATAAGCCTCAACATGCGAAAATGATAAGTTTGAGGGGCTGAAAATGTAACTTTCTATAAAACAGGGGGTAACTAGCATAACAAAATGTTTATAAGAGTCAAAAATGCTTTTCACTATAAAAAAGGACCAAAAATGTAAACTTTTTAGATTTTGGGTCAAAACTGTAAAAGTTGTGAAAACGAGTCCCCAACCGTGAAACACTATTTTGAAGGGGCTGAAGCTGTCAACAAAATAAGTTTTGGGTTAAAAATCATGTTTTCTTCATATAAATAATACAAAAATGTCAACAAAAGGGTTTTATGGACTAAAAATGAAATTATTTTATATGAGAGGACCAAAAGCGTTATTTTAGGAAAGAAAGGTGGTGAAAAGGTCAAATTCCATTTTCAAACAAGTTAAATTCATTAATACAAAATACAGGATCCACGGCTACCGACGAATCGGAAAACAATTACACTCCCAATAACAAATATCGTTACAGAACGAATTGATTCGGTCTCGAATCAATAATAAAACAAAATCGTCAAACCAAAGCCATTCGTTAGACACGCGATAACTATGATAAGCTAACTTACAAACTTTGGGCTTGAAAGTTTCCAATCATGCTTGTTGGGCCTTGCTAGCCCATTAACATGATCTTTGGGCCCAAAGGGAATGTGCTTATGTGTTATTGGGCCTCTCATGACCCGATTTCATGTAAAAGGACTTTCGCTGGCTCTAATGTGCTGTCGGGCCCTATTGGCCCATTAGTATTGCTAGTAAGGTCGAGAAGTCAAATGCGAGTTGGGCCAACGTGTCTTTCGCATTCCCGATAGCCTAAAATAACTCATGGAAATAACGGGACTTCGTACTCTCATTTCTCCTCGGTTGTTGGGCTTATGAGAAATCAAAGTAAACAGATTCAGGGCGTTAAACAAGAGTACTCATCATGGGTGGATTAAGTGAGTAGTAACGGCCGATGCCTTTAAGGATCGTTCGTAATCTGTAGTTATAAAGTAGTCATTTTCTTTAATGTGTGATTATAACAACTCACAAACCCTAATTAATCCAACGTCGCCCGGGTAATCAAAATCATTCGACGTATCGGTATAACAATAGAGAAGTCATTGTATTTTATGTATTGGGAAAACATCGGGTTTTCCTGGGAAGTTCAACATTTTCACTTGCGCGATCTATACAAAAGTTCAACAATTATACATGTTTGAAACAATCAACGAGCATATATTTACAGATCTTCACACTTTTTTTTTACAATAATCTTCTCAGAAAATATCGGATTTTCTGGGTTTTACAAACTACTCTGAATCATTTTATCACAAAATTGCTTATGAACTCACCAACATTTCATATGTTGACGTTTTTCAAAAATGACTTGTATTCTCAGGTGACAGGAAACCAAAGAATAAGTACCAAGTAATGTTAAGGTGTTTGCTTATGATATCCACCAGACATTTTTTTTGTTATGAAGTTGTAATGACTAAAACTATGTACTGGATGTAAACAATATCAGTTGTATTATTTCAATGCATGGTGATGATTTATGTTATTCTTCATGTATATTCATTGTAACGGTATTCAATTTAAGTCACAAGAGCCCTCGGACGTTTCCGCCGTCTGGTTCGGGGGTGTGACAGGTTGGTATCAGAGCTCTGTTTATAGTGAACTAGCATGTCTAACCACACATTGATATGCAACTATAAACAAAAAGAGGGACTAACACAACTCTGAACAAAACAAGTAAAACACAACGATAAAACATCCTTGCTTGTGTGAATTAGGAAACAGAACATAATACCAAACCAAACAAGATAATGCTAGCATCTCGGTTAAGAAAGGAATGTTAATAGTCGTATCAAGGAGTGGATGTATCCTGATCAACTACATTTCCTTCGAGGTACAACCATCACATGTCCCGAGGAAATCGTGATGGCTAGGGAGCCTAAAAACATACCCCTTTATCACCAAGAAGAGAGCATCCGCTCAATCTATACAATAATTGTAGAGTCATAGGAGTAATGATAGTTTGTTCATATACCTCCTCTCAGTCGCTATGGAAGGGGAGCAGCAGGGCATTCAGTTTCATCAGGTCTTAGTGGCTCACGGGATGATCGAAGATGAGCCTGAAGAAGATCAAGGGGGAGCAGACGACGTTGGGCCTGACGAGTACATGGACACTAACTACGAGTTCAATGAGGCCGATGATGATATAGAGGAAGGACAAGAATCAGGTGAGGACTCCGCCACATCACCTGACAGCGAGGCGCAGCAAGACCATTCTACCCCACCAGTGAATCCCGCAAGGGAGAATCGCTCCTCCGAAGCTGAGATCGCCGCCTTGCGATAACAACTATTCGCTAGTGGAGGCTGAAGTTAAGAAAGAAAATGACAACGAAACGGGAAAGAACAATAAGAGGAAGGGACGTCAAGGCTCTGAATCATCCAAGAAGCAGCAAACAGTGGCAGTTAATAATGTAACCACTCAAGTTCCACCCGCACCACATGCTCCAGCCTCAGCTGCTCCAAGTGCCCCTAGGCCTTATTCCGGTAATCTTCCCAAGTGCAACAAGTGCAGTATCCATCATAATGGAGAATGTAGGGAGATGCAGTGCACCAAATGCAATCGGAAGGGGCACACAACAAAGTATTGCAGAACCTACCCTCCTCAGAACCAACAACAGAGAAACAAAAACAACAATAACCGCACCAACAACAACACCAAGATTGGCGGCAACAATGCAGGACCAAGCCACACCTGCTATGGATGTGGAAGGACTGGGCATTTCAGTCGAAATTTCCCCAGCAACAACAATCCCGGAAATGGAGGAACAGGAAGGGTGCTGACCATGGGTCAGGGAGAAGCGGTTCAGGATCCCGCTATCGTTACCAGTACGTTTCTCCTAAACCATACTTATGCATGCATCCTATTTGATACCGGAGCAGAACGAAGTTTTGTGAGCAATAAGTTTAAGCATTTGTTAAAACAACAGCCCCAGAAGCTCAATGAAACCTTTACGGTGCAAATGGCCAATGGGAAAACAGAATCTACTGGGGAGATCTATATTGGGTGTACCCTAACCCTAAATCAACACGTCTTTCAAATAAACTTAATGCCTGTTTCCATTAGGAGTTTTGATGTGATTATTGACATGGAGTGGTTAAGCCCCCGCCATGCTAAAATTATGTGTCACGAGAAGGTCGTTCGCCTTCACCTTCCAAATCATGAAACCCCAGTTATTTACGGAGACAAACCCAGCATGAACCTTCGTCTCATCTCATGCGTCCAGGCACAGAAGCATCTGCGAAAGAAAGATTTGACGTTCCTGGCGCACATAGTGGATAAATCCAAGGAAGAGATTAACATTCAAGACATTCCCTGTAGCTTGTGAATTCCCAGACATCTTTCCTGAAGATCTTCCTAGAGTACCCCCAGAAAGGCAAATTGAGTTTCGAATTGACCAGGTGCCAGGAGCTACTCCCATCGCTAAATCGCCTTACCGATTGGCTCCTGCTGAGATGCAGGAATTGTCCAGCCAACTCAGTGAACTACTGGACAAGGGATTCATCCGACCCAGCTTCTCTCCATGGGGAGCTCCAGTCCTCTTTGTCAAGAAGAAGGACAGAACTTTTAGGATGTGCATCGATTACAGAGAACTGAATAAGATCACTGTCAAAAATCGCTATCTACTCCCACGAATTGACGATCTATTTGACCAGCTCCAAGGAGCTAGTTAATTCTCTAAGATAGATCTGCGATCCGGGTACCATCAACTCAAGGTCCGGGAAGAGGATATTCCCAAAACCGCTTTCCGAACTCGATACGGACATTATGAATTTTTCGTAATGCCCTTTCGGTCAAACGAATGCCCCTGCCGCATTCATGTACCTAATGAATCGAATCTGCCGACTATTCCTCGACAACTTTGTTATTGTTTTCATTGACGACATTCTAGTTTATTCTCGAAGCGAAGAAGAGCATGGCCAACATCTCCGAAAAATCCTGGAAACCCTGCGAACTGAGAAGCTATATACAAAACTCTCGAAGTGTGAGTTCTATCTCCGTAGCGTGAACTTTTGGGTCATGTTGTTAGTCGGGAACGAATACATGTGGATCCTTCTAAGTCCAAGCCATCGAAGGATGAGCAGTCCTAACAACACCCATAGAAATTCGCTTATTCTTAGGTCTAGCAGGTTACTACATGAGGTTCATTCAAAACTTCTCTAAGATCGCCAAGCCACTTACCTCGCTTACACAAAAGGGCATACCATTCAAATGGACGGACAGACAAGAAGCTGCATTCCGAACTCTGAAACAAGCACTCTGCAGTGCCCCGGTACTATCACTATCGGAGGGAACGAAAGATTTCATAGTCTACTATGACGCGTCGAATCAGGGTTTAGGTTGCGTTCTCATGCAGCGTGGAAAGGTGATAGCTTACGTGTCCCGACAACTAAAGACACACGAAATGAATTATACAACCCAGGATCTGGAATTGGGAGCAGTGGTCTTCGTCCTGAAGATTTGGAGGCACTACCTTTATGGTACGAAGTACACCATCTTCACGGACCACAAGAGTCTCCAGCACATCTTGAATCAAAAAGAACTGAATATGAGGCAACGAAGATGGGTTGAACTATTAAACGATTACGAGTGTGAAATCAAGTACCACCCAGGCAAGGCTAACGTGGTGGCTGATGCCTTGAGTCGGAAAGAGTACTCTAATCGTCGTCTGAAAACTCTCTCAATAACCATCCAATCTCACCTAACCACTCAAATTAGGGCATCCCAGTCAGATGCCATGAAGGCGGAGAACAAAACAAGCGAAGCTTTACGCGGAATGGAGAAGAATTTCGAGATGAAACAGGGCGGAGTATATTATTTTATGAACCGTATTTGGGTCCCTAAACTTGGAGGATTTAGGGAGGTAGTCATGAATGAAACTCACAAGATGCGATACTCCATCCATCCGGGTTCGGAGAAAACGTACTTGGATATTAAACAACATTATTGGTGGCCTAACATGAAGGCAGAGATTGCCACCTATGTTAGCAAATGGCTTACTTGCGCCAAAGTAAAGGTGGAATACCAGAAGCCCTCGGGGTTATTACAGCAACCAGTATGTCCCGGGTGGAAATGGGAAAGGATTACTATGGATTTTGTAACCAAGCTACCCAAGTCGTCAAATGGATTGGACACTATATGGGTGATAGTCGACCGACTGACGAAATCCGCTCATTTCCTGCCAATAAAAGAATCCTACAAGATGGAGAGATTGACAAGAATATACATTCGAGAAATCATCAGACATCACGGAGTGCCAATGTCTATCATCTCAGATAGAGATAGTAGGTTCACTTCACGTTTTTGGCAATCACTTCAGAAAGCATTGGGAAACCATCTCGACATGAGCACTGCTTATCACCCATAAACGGATGGTCAAAGCGAACGAACCATTCAGACGCTTGAAGACATGCTTCGCGCTTGTGTGATAGACATTGGGAAGTCCTGGGATACCCATTTACCCTTATTTGAATTCTCATACAACAACAGTTACCAGTCAAGCATCAAAGTTGCTCCTTTCGAGGCACTATACGGACGTAAGTGTAGATCACCGCTGTGTTGGGCTGAGGTGGGCGACACCCATCTAGCGAGGGAACTAGCATCAGACAAGACGTTAACGGGACCAGAGATCATACGTGAAACCACGGAAAAGATAGTTCAAATCATAGCTCGACTACAAGCATCACACGACCGACAGAAGAGCTACGCAGACAAACAGCGAAAGCCCTTGGAGTTTCAGGTCGGGGATCGAGTGCTGTTAAAAGTTTCCCCCTGGAAAGGAGTTATTTGTTTTGGAAAATGGGGAAAATTGAATCCACGATACATTGGACCTTTCGAGATTCTTGCCCGAATTGGTCCAGTGGCGTACAGACTACAGCTACCCACTGAGCTCAGCAGTGTACACCCCGTGTTCCATGTTTCCAATCTAAAGAAGTGCCTATCCGATGAAACTCTCGTCATTCCCTTGATGAAATTGAAATCAACGAGAATCTCCTGTTCGTAGAAGAACTAGTCGAAATCATTGATAGGGAGGTGAAGCGTACCAAGCAAAGTCGCATTTCGATTGTGAAGGTACGGTGGAATGCGAAGCATGGGCCAGAATTCACGTGGGAACGCGAAGATCAAATGAAGCAGAAGTACCCTCATCTATTCTAGCATTCTCAAATCTAGCTTTCAAAAGAATTTCGGGACGAAATTCCCTCTAACGGGGGGATGATGTCACAACTAGGAAATTCGATGCCTTGTAAACATTTAACAATGATAACAAATCTGAACCAACAATGTGAAAGCATGTAGAATGCTTATTCAATAACAACAAAACTTCAATTAAACACTTCATACAAACGTTCAAATAGTCAACAAAGAAATGGAGAACCCTAGAAATCCTTGTTTAAGTCCATTTTGGACTAGGATTTCCTTATCAGGCCCAATGGACCAATAAGCTTCCAATTTGACCATCTTGGGCTTAGAACTCTTAAAAGGGCTCTAATTGGACCCACTTTCATTTATTTTAACATTTTGGGCCATGTTGGGCCTAGAATGAAATAAAATACGTAAATGGACCTTATTGGACCATAACTAACCTAATTTAGCCCTAATAGGTTATAAAAATCATTTCTTAATTTACTTTGTGCCAAAAGTTATCTAAATTATCTATAATTTGGGCTTAAGCATTTAAGGGCCCAAATTCTTTCCTTTTCCCCCTCCATTCTCGGCCCAAGCCCAAAAGAAAGGAAGAGTTGACTTTTTGCATGCCACATCATTTTTGTATATGGGATAACTAAGCATTACACTTCAAACATCCATGCACTTCTCATATTTCCATGCAATCTCACTCTCTCCTCTCCTCTCTCTTTTGCTCTCGGCCGAAGACACAAAGAAACACACACACCTCACAAAAATTCTCTCTAAATCACTTAAGACACACCTCTTCCTCTTCATCCAACAATCTCGAGTTTTGCTTGTTGTTCAAGATGTTTTCATCAAGTAGTTCACATCTTTGGTAAGTTATCTCTTTGATTCATAATATATCTTCTTCATTTTACCAACAATCTTCCTTATCTCATACAACACTTGTGATCTTGCACCTTAGAAACATCTAAGTTCGAGATCCTCCGAGAAAGGTTGCTAGGATCGAATTCTTCTTCATCTTTTCCTTCAAAAACCGAAACCACACTCAAGGTGAGCTTCATACCCTTTTCTTTTCGTTTTTTATGAGTTTTATGGGGGAGAATACAAGAAAAATGTGTAGATCTATGTGTATAAGTATACTATGTGTGATTTGATGCATGTATGTGTGTGGTTTCATGTGTATTGTGATGAATATGTTACAAAAAAGGGTGTAAACCCGAGATCTAAGACATGACAAAGGCAACAAACATAACTAAAGCTATCTTACACTAAACAAGTCTAGAATAATAGCTTATAAGGTCATGATGAACAAATTCTAACATAAAACCCATTTTTGGGCTTAAATTGTCAAAAATACAAACTTGGGGTAAAAATCAACAAGTCACGGTTTCTTGAAGGTTAAAAGGGTCAAAACAGTTTCTATAAATATTTTTCTGAACATAAGGAATTTCAAAGGACTTAAAATGTAAATTTTTAGCCTAATGGGCTAATTATGGACTTCTCGACCCAATAAGCCTCAAAATGCGAAAATGATAAGTTTGAGGGGCTGAAAATGTAACTTTCTATAAAACAGGGGGTAACTAGCATAACAAAATGTTTATAAGAGTCAAAAATGCTTTTCACTATAAAAAAGGACCAAAAATGTAAACTTTTTAGATTTTGGGTCAAAACTGTAAAAGTTGTGAAAACGAGTCCCTAACCGTGAAACATTATTTTGAAGGGGCTGAAGCTGTCAACAAAATAAGTTTTGGGTTAAAAATCATGTTTTCTTCATATAAATAATACAAAAATGTCAACAAAAGGGTTTTATGGACTAAAAATGAAATTATTTTATATGAGAGGACCAAAAGCGTTATTTTAGGAAAGAAAGGTGGTGAAAAGGTCAAATTCCATTTTCAAACAAGTTAAATTCATTAATACAAAATACAGGATCCACGGCTACCGACGAATCGGAAAACAATTACACTCCCAATAACAAATATCGTTACAGAACGAATTGATTCGGTCTCGAATCAATAATAAAACAAAATCGTCAAACCAAAGCCATTCGTTAGACACGCGATAACTATGATAAGCTAACTTACAAACTTTGGGCTTGAAAGTTTCCAATCATGCTTGTTGGGCCTTGCTAGCCCATTAACATGATCTTTGGGCCCAAAGGGAATGTGCTTATGTGTTATTGGGCCTCTCATGACCCGATTTCATGTAAAAGGACTTTCGCTGGCTCTAATGTGCTGTCGGGCCCTATTGGCCCATTAGTATTGCTAGTAAGGTCGAGAAGTCAAATGCGAGTTGGGCCAACGTGTCTTTCGCATTCCCGATAGCCTAAAATAACTCATGGAAATAACGGGACTTTGTACTCTCATTTCTCCTCGGTTGTTGGGCTTATGAGAAATCAAAGTAAACAGATTCAGGGCGTTAAACAAGAGTAATCATCGTGGGTGGATTAAGTGAGTAGTAACGGCCGACGCCTTTAAGGATCGTTCGTAATCTGTAGTTATAAACTAGTCATTTTATTTAATGTGTGATTATAACAACTCACAAACCCTAATTAATCCAACGTCGCCCGAGTAATCAAAATCATGCGACGTATCGGTATAACAATAGAGAAGTCATTGTATTTTATGTATTGGGAAAACATCGGGTTTTCCTGGGAAGTTCAACATTTTCACTTGCGCGATCTATACAAAAGTTCAACAATTATACATGTTTGAAACAATCAACGAGCATATATTTACGGATCTTCACACTTTTTTTTTACAATAATCTTCTCAGAAAATATCGGATTTTCTGCGTTTTACAAACTACTCTGAATCATTTTATCACAAAATTGCTTATGAACTCACCAACATTTCATATGTTGACGTTTTTCAAAAATGACTTGTATTCTCAGGTGACAGCTAAACCGAAGAATAAGTACCAAGTAATGTTAGGGTGTTTGCTTATGATATCCACCAGGCATTTTTTTTGTTATGAAGTTGTAATGACTAAAACTATGTACTGGATGTAAACAATATCAGTTGTATTATTTCAATGCATGGTGATGATTTATGTTATTCTTCATGTATATTCATTGTAACGGTATTCAATTTAAGTCACAAGAGCCCTCGGACGTTTCCGCCGTCTGGTTCGGGGGTGTGACAGGTTGGTATCAGAGCTCTGTTTATAGTGAACTAGCATGTCTAACCACACATTGATATGCAACTATAAACAAAAAGAGGGACTAACACAACTCTGAACAAAACAAGTAAAACACAACGATAAAACATCCTTGCTTGTGTGAATTAGGAAACAGAACATAATACCAAACCAAACAAGATAATGCTAGCATCTCGGTTAAGAAAGGAATGTTAATAGTCGTATCAAGGAGTGGATGTATCCTGATCAACTACATTTCCTTCGAGGTACAACCATCACATGTCCCGAGGAAATCGTGATGGCTAGGGAGCCTAAAAACATACCCCTTTATCACCAAGAAGAGAGCATCCGCTCAATCTATACAATAATTGTAGAGTCATAAGAGTAATGATAGTTTGTTCATATACCTCCTCTCAGTCGCTATGGAAGGGGAGCAGCAGGGCATTCAGTTTCATCAGGTCTTAGTGGCTCACGGGATGATCGAAGATGAGCCTGAAGAAGATCAAGGGGGAGCAGACGACGTTGGGCCTGACGAGTACATGGATACTAACTACGAGTTCAATGAGGCCGATGATGATATAGAGGAAGGACAAGACTCAGGTGAGGACTCCGCCACATCACCTGACAGCGAGGCGCAGCAAGACCATTCTACCCCACCAGTGAATCCCGCAAGGGAGAATCGCTCCTCCGAAGCTGAGATCGCCGCCTTGCGATAACAACTATTCGCTAGTGGAGGCTGAAGTTAAGAAAGAAAATGACAACGAAACGGGAAAGAACAATAAGAGGAAGGGACGTCAAGGCTCTGAATCATCCAAGAAGCAGCAAACAGTGGCAGTTAATAATGTAACCACTCAAGTTCCACCCGCACCACATGCTCCAGCCTCAGCTGCTCCAAGTGCCCCTAGGCCTTATTCCGGTAATCTTCCCAAGTGCAACAAGTGCAGTATCCATCATAATGGAGAATGTAGGGAGATGCAGTGCACCAAATGCAATCGGAAGGGGCACACAACAAAGTATTGCAGAACCTACCCTCCTCAGAACCAACAACAGAGAAACAAAAACAACAATAACCGCACCAACAACAACACCAAGATTGGCGGCAACAATGCAGGACCAAGCCACACCTGCTATGGATGTGGAAGGACTGGGCATTTCAGTCGAAATTTCCCCAGCAACAACAATCCCGGAAATGGAGGAACAGGAAGGGTGCTGACCATGGGTCAGGGAGAAGCGGTTCAGGATCCCGCTATCGTTACCAGTACGTTTCTCCTAAACCATACTTATGCATGCATCCTATTTGATACCGGAGCAGAACGAAGTTTTGTGAGCAATAAGTTTAAGCATTTGTTAAAACAACAGCCCCAGAAGCTCAATGAAACCTTTACGGTGCAAATGGCCAATGGGAAAACAGAATCTACTGGGGAGATCTATATTGGGTGTACCCTAACCCTAAATCAACACGTCTTTCAAATAAACTTAATGCCTGTTTCCATTAGGAGTTTTGATGTGATTATTGACATGGAGTGGTTAAGCCCCCGCCATGCTAAAATTATGTGTCACGAGAAGGTCGTTCGCCTTCACCTTCCAAATCATGAAACCCCAGTTATTTACGGAGACAAACCCAGCATGAACCTTCGTCTCATCTCATGCGTCCAGGCACAGAAGCATCTGCGAAAGAAAGATTTGACGTTCCTGGCGCACATAGTGGATAAATCCAAGGAAGAGATTAACATTCAAGACATTCCCTGTAGCTTGTGAATTCCCAGACATCTTTCCTGAAGATCTTCCTAGAGTACCCCCAGAAAGGCAAATTGAGTTTCGAATTGACCAGGTGCCAGGAGCTACTCCCATCGCTAAATCGCCTTACCGATTGGCTCCTGCTGAGATGCAGGAATTGTCCAGCCAACTCAGTGAACTACTGGACAAGGGATTCATCCGACCCAGCTTCTCTCCATGGGGAGCTCCAGTCCTCTTTGTCAAGAAGAAGGACAGAACTTTTAGGATGTGCATCGATTACAGAGAACTGAATAAGATCACTGTCAAAAATCGCTATCTACTCCCACGAATTGACGATCTATTTGACCAGCTCCAAGGAGCTAGTTAATTCTCTAAGATAGATCTGCGATCCGGGTACCATCAACTCAAGGTCCGGGAAGAGGATATTCCCAAAACCGCTTTCCGAACTCGATACGGACATTATGAATTTTTCGTAATGCCCTTTCGGTCAAACGAATGCCCCTGCCGCATTCATGTACCTAATGAATCGAATCTGCCGACTATTCCTCGACAACTTTGTTATTGTTTTCATTGACGACATTCTAGTTTATTCTCGAAGCGAAGAAGAGCATGGCCAACATCTCCGAAAAATCCTGGAAACCCTGCGAACTGAGAAGCTATATACAAAACTCTCGAAGTGTGAGTTCTATCTCCGTAGCGTGAACTTTTGGGTCATGTTGTTAGTCGGGAACGAATACATGTGGATCCTTCTAAGTCCAAGCCATCGAAGGATGAGCAGTCCTAACAACACCCATAGAAATTCGCTTATTCTTAGGTCTAGCAGGTTACTACATGAGGTTCATTCAAAACTTCTCTAAGATCGCCAAGCCACTTACCTCGCTTACACAAAAGGGCATACCATTCAAATGGACGGACAGACAAGAAGCTGCATTCCGAACTCTGAAACAAGCACTCTGCAGTGCCCCGGTACTATCACTATCGGAGGGAACGAAAGATTTCATAGTCTACTATGACGCGTCGAATCAGGGTTTAGGTTGCGTTCTCATGCAGCGTGGAAAGGTGATAGCTTACGTGTCCCGACAACTAAAGACACACGAAATGAATTATACAACCCAGGATCTGGAATTGGGAGCAGTGGTCTTCGTCCTGAAGATTTGGAGGCACTACCTTTATGGTACGAAGTACACCATCTTCACGGACCACAAGAGTCTCCAGCACATCTTGAATCAAAAAGAACTGAATATGAGGCAACGAAGATGGGTTGAACTATTAAACGATTACGAGTGTGAAATCAAGTACCACCCAGGCAAGGCTAACGTGGTGGCTGATGCCTTGAGTCGGAAAGAGTACTCTAATCGTCGTCTGAAAACTCTCTCAATAACCATCCAATCTCACCTAACCACTCAAATTAGGGCATCCCAGTCAGATGCCATGAAGGCGGAGAACAAAACAAGCGAAGCTTTACGCGGAATGGAGAAGAATTTCGAGATGAAACAGGGCGGAGTATATTATTTTATGAACCGTATTTGGGTCCCTAAACTTGGAGGATTTAGGGAGGTAGTCATGAATGAAACTCACAAGATGCGATACTCCATCCATCCGGGTTCGGAGAAAACGTACTTGGATATTAAACAACATTATTGGTGGCCTAACATGAAGGCAGAGATTGCCACCTATGTTAGCAAATGGCTTACTTGCGCCAAAGTAAAGGTGGAATACCAGAAGCCCTCGGGGTTATTACAGCAACCAGTATGTCCCGGGTGGAAATGGGAAAGGATTACTATGGATTTTGTAACCAAGCTACCCAAGTCGTCAAATGGATTGGACACTATATGGGTGATAGTCGACCGACTGACGAAATCCGCTCATTTCCTGCCAATAAAAGAATCCTACAAGATGGAGAGATTGACAAGAATATACATTCGAGAAATCATCAGACATCACGGAGTGCCAATGTCTATCATCTCAGATAGAGATAGTAGGTTCACTTCACGTTTTTGGCAATCACTTCAGAAAGCATTGGGAAACCATCTCGACATGAGCACTGCTTATCACCCATAAACGGATGGTCAAAGCGAACGAACCATTCAGACGCTTGAAGACATGCTTCGCGCTTGTGTGATAGACATTGGGAAGTCCTGGGATACCCATTTACCCTTATTTGAATTCTCATACAACAACAGTTACCAGTCAAGCATCAAAGTTGCTCCTTTCGAGGCACTATACGGACGTAAGTGTAGATCACCGCTGTGTTGGGCTGAGGTGGGCGACACCCATCTAGCGAGGGAACTAGCATCAGACAAGACGTTAACGGGACCAGAGATCATACGTGAAACCACGGAAAAGATAGTTCAAATCATAGCTCGACTACAAGCATCACACGACCGACAGAAGAGCTACGCAGACAAACAGCGAAAGCCCTTGGAGTTTCAGGTCGGGGATCGAGTGCTGTTAAAAGTTTCCCCCTGGAAAGGAGTTATTTGTTTTGGAAAATGGGGAAAATTGAATCCACGATACATTGGACCTTTCGAGATTCTTGCCCGAATTGGTCCAGTGGCGTACAGACTACAGCTACCCACTGAGCTCAGCAGTGTACACCCCGTGTTCCATGTTTCCAATCTAAAGAAGTGCCTATCCGATGAAACTCTCGTCATTCCCTTGATGAAATTGAAATCAACGAGAATCTCCTGTTCGTAGAAGAACTAGTCGAAATCATTGATAGGGAGGTGAAGCGTACCAAGCAAAGTCGCATTTCGATTGTGAAGGTACGGTGGAATGCGAAGCATGGGCCAGAATTCACGTGGGAACGCGAAGATCAAATGAAGCAGAAGTACCCTCATCTATTCTAGCATTCTCAAATCTAGCTTTCAAAAGAATTTCGGGACGAAATTCCCTCTAACGGGGGGATGATGTCACAACTAGGAAATTCGATGCCTTGTAAACATTTAACAATGATAACAAATCTGAACCAACAATGTGAAAGCATGTAGAATGCTTATTCAATAACAACAAAACTTCAATTAAACACTTCATACAAACGTTCAAATAGTCAACAAAGAAATGGAGAACCCTAGAAATCCTTGTTTAAGTCCATTTTGGACTAGGATTTCCTTATCAGGCCCAATGGACCAATAAGCTTCCAATTTGACCATCTTGGGCTTAGAACTCTTAAAAGGGCTCTAATTGGACCCACTTTCATTTATTTTAACATTTTGGGCCATGTTGGGCCTAGAATGAAATAAAATACGTAAATGGACCTTATTGGACCATAACTAACCTAATTTAGCCCTAATAGGTTATAAAAATCATTTCTTAATTTACTTTGTGCCAAAAGTTATCTAAATTATCTATAATTTGGGCTTAAGCATTTAAGGGCCCAAATTCTTTCCTTTTCCCCCTCCATTCTCGGCCCAAGCCCAAAAGAAAGGAAGAGTTGACTTTTTGCATGCCACATCATTTTTGTATATGGGATAACTAAGCATTACACTTCAAACATCCATGCACTTCTCATATTTCCATGCAATCTCACTCTCTCCTCTCCTCTCTCTTTTGCTCTCGGCCGAAGACACAAAGAAACACACACACCTCACAAAAATTCTCTCTAAATCACTTAAGACACACCTCTTCCTCTTCATCCAACAATCTCGAGTTTTGCTTGTTGTTCAAGATGTTTTCATCAAGTAGTTCACATCTTTGGTAAGTTATCTCTTTGATTCATAATATATCTTCTTCATTTTACCAACAATCTTCCTTATCTCATACAACACTTGTGATCTTGCACCTTAGAAACATCTAAGTTCGAGATCCTCCGAGAAAGGTTGCTAGGATCGAATTCTTCTTCATCTTTTCCTTCAAAAACCGAAACCACACTCAAGGTGAGCTTCATACCCTTTTCTTTTCGTTTTTTATGAGTTTTATGGGGGAGAATACAAGAAAAATGTGTAGATCTATGTGTATAAGTATACTATGTGTGATTTGATGCATGTATGTGTGTGGTTTCATGTGTATTGTGATGAATATGTTACAAAAAAGGGTGTAAACCCGAGATCTAAGACATGACAAAGGCAACAAACATAACTAAAGCTATCTTACACTAAACAAGTCTAGAATAATAGCTTATAAGGTCATGATGAACAAATTCTAACATAAAACCCATTTTTGGGCTTAAATTGTCAAAAATACAAACTTGGGGTAAAAATCAACAAGTCACGGTTTCTTGAAGGTTAAAAGGGTCAAAACAGTTTCTATAAATATTTTTCTGAACATAAGGAATTTCAAAGGACTTAAAATGTAAATTTTTAGCCTAATGGGCTAATTATGGACTTCTCGACCCAATAAGCCTCAAAATGCGAAAATGATAAGTTTGAGGGGCTGAAAATGTAACTTTCTATAAAACAGGGGGTAACTAGCATAACAAAATGTTTATAAGAGTCAAAAATGCTTTTCACTATAAAAAAGGACCAAAAATGTAAACTTTTTAGATTTTGGGTCAAAACTGTAAAAGTTGTGAAAACGAGTCCCTAACCGTGAAACATTATTTTGAAGGGGCTGAAGCTGTCAACAAAATAAGTTTTGGGTTAAAAATCATGTTTTCTTCATATAAATAATACAAAAATGTCAACAAAAGGGTTTTATGGACTAAAAATGAAATTATTTTATATGAGAGGACCAAAAGCGTTATTTTAGGAAAGAAAGGTGGTGAAAAGGTCAAATTCCATTTTCAAACAAGTTAAATTCATTAATACAAAATACAGGATCCACGGCTACCGACGAATCGGAAAACAATTACACTCCCAATAACAAATATCGTTACAGAACGAATTGATTCGGTCTCGAATCAATAATAAAACAAAATCGTCAAACCAAAGCCATTCGTTAGACACGCGATAACTATGATAAGCTAACTTACAAACTTTGGGCTTGAAAGTTTCCAATCATGCTTGTTGGGCCTTGCTAGCCCATTAACATGATCTTTGGGCCCAAAGGGAATGTGCTTATGTGTTATTGGGCCTCTCATGACCCGATTTCATGTAAAAGGACTTTCGCTGGCTCTAATGTGCTGTCGGGCCCTATTGGCCCATTAGTATTGCTAGTAAGGTCGAGAAGTCAAATGCGAGTTGGGCCAACGTGTCTTTCGCATTCCCGATAGCCTAAAATAACTCATGGAAATAACGGGACTTTGTACTCTCATTTCTCCTCGGTTGTTGGGCTTATGAGAAATCAAAGTAAACAGATTCAGGGCGTTAAACAAGAGTAATCATCGTGGGTGGATTAAGTGAGTAGTAACGGCCGACGCCTTTAAGGATCGTTCGTAATCTGTAGTTATAAACTAGTCATTTTATTTAATGTGTGATTATAACAACTCACAAACCCTAATTAATCCAACGTCGCCCGAGTAATCAAAATCATGCGACGTATCGGTATAACAATAGAGAAGTCATTGTATTTTATGTATTGGGAAAACATCGGGTTTTCCTGGGAAGTTCAACATTTTCACTTGCGCGATCTATACAAAAGTTCAACAATTATACATGTTTGAAACAATCAACGAGCATATATTTACGGATCTTCACACTTTTTTTTTACAATAATCTTCTCAGAAAATATCGGATTTTCTGCGTTTTACAAACTACTCTGAATCATTTTATCACAAAATTGCTTATGAACTCACCAACATTTCATATGTTGACGTTTTTCAAAAATGACTTGTATTCTCAGGTGACAGCTAAACCGAAGAATAAGTACCAAGTAATGTTAGGGTGTTTGCTTATGATATCCACCAGGCATTTTTTTTGTTATGAAGTTGTAATGACTAAAACTATGTACTGGATGTAAACAATATCAGTTGTATTATTTCAATGCATGGTGATGATTTATGTTATTCTTCATGTATATTCATTGTAACGGTATTCAATTTAAGTCACAAGAGCCCTCGGACGTTTCCGCCGTCTGGTTCGGGGGTGTGACAGGTTGGTATCAGAGCTCTGTTTATAGTGAACTAGCATGTCTAACCACACATTGATATGCAACTATAAACAAAAAGAGGGACTAACACAACTCTGAACAAAACAAGTAAAACACAACGATAAAACATCCTTGCTTGTGTGAATTAGGAAACAGAACATAATACCAAACCAAACAAGATAATGCTAGCATCTCGGTTAAGAAAGGAATGTTAATAGTCGTATCAAGGAGTGGATGTATCCTGATCAACTACATTTCCTTCGAGGTACAACCATCACATGTCCCGAGGAAATCGTGATGGCTAGGGAGCCTAAAAACATACCCCTTTATCACCAAGAAGAGAGCATCCGCTCAATCTATACAATAATTGTAGAGTCATAAGAGTAATGATAGTTTGTTCATATACCTCCTCTCAGTCGCTATGGAAGGGGAGCAGCAGGGCATTCAGTTTCATCAGGTCTTAGTGGCTCACGGGATGATCGAAGATGAGCCTGAAGAAGATCAAGGGGGAGCAGACGACGTTGGGCCTGACGAGTACATGGATACTAACTACGAGTTCAATGAGGCCGATGATGATATAGAGGAAGGACAAGACTCAGGTGAGGACTCCGCCACATCACCTGACAGCGAGGCGCAGCAAGACCATTCTACCCCACCAGTGAATCCCGCAAGGGAGAATCGCTCCTCCGAAGCTGAGATCGCCGCCTTGCGATAACAACTATTCGCTAGTGGAGGCTGAAGTTAAGAAAGAAAATGACAACGAAACGGGAAAGAACAATAAGAGGAAGGGACGTCAAGGCTCTGAATCATCCAAGAAGCAGCAAACAGTGGCAGTTAATAATGTAACCACTCAAGTTCCACCCGCACCACATGCTCCAGCCTCAGCTGCTCCAAGTGCCCCTAGGCCTTATTCCGGTAATCTTCCCAAGTGCAACAAGTGCAGTATCCATCATAATGGAGAATGTAGGGAGATGCAGTGCACCAAATGCAATCGGAAGGGGCACACAACAAAGTATTGCAGAACCTACCCTCCTCAGAACCAACAACAGAGAAACAAAAACAACAATAACCGCACCAACAACAACACCAAGATTGGCGGCAACAATGCAGGACCAAGCCACACCTGCTATGGATGTGGAAGGACTGGGCATTTCAGTCGAAATTTCCCCAGCAACAACAATCCCGGAAATGGAGGAACAGGAAGGGTGCTGACCATGGGTCAGGGAGAAGCGGTTCAGGATCCCGCTATCGTTACCAGTACGTTTCTCCTAAACCATACTTATGCATGCATCCTATTTGATACCGGAGCAGAACGAAGTTTTGTGAGCAATAAGTTTAAGCATTTGTTAAAACAACAGCCCCAGAAGCTCAATGAAACCTTTACGGTGCAAATGGCCAATGGGAAAACAGAATCTACTGGGGAGATCTATATTGGGTGTACCCTAACCCTAAATCAACACGTCTTTCAAATAAACTTAATGCCTGTTTCCATTAGGAGTTTTGATGTGATTATTGACATGGAGTGGTTAAGCCCCCGCCATGCTAAAATTATGTGTCACGAGAAGGTCGTTCGCCTTCACCTTCCAAATCATGAAACCCCAGTTATTTACGGAGACAAACCCAGCATGAACCTTCGTCTCATCTCATGCGTCCAGGCACAGAAGCATCTGCGAAAGAAAGATTTGACGTTCCTGGCGCACATAGTGGATAAATCCAAGGAAGAGATTAACATTCAAGACATTCCCTGTAGCTTGTGAATTCCCAGACATCTTTCCTGAAGATCTTCCTAGAGTACCCCCAGAAAGGCAAATTGAGTTTCGAATTGACCAGGTGCCAGGAGCTACTCCCATCGCTAAATCGCCTTACCGATTGGCTCCTGCTGAGATGCAGGAATTGTCCAGCCAACTCAGTGAACTACTGGACAAGGGATTCATCCGACCCAGCTTCTCTCCATGGGGAGCTCCAGTCCTCTTTGTCAAGAAGAAGGACAGAACTTTTAGGATGTGCATCGATTACAGAGAACTGAATAAGATCACTGTCAAAAATCGCTATCTACTCCCACGAATTGACGATCTATTTGACCAGCTCCAAGGAGCTAGTTAATTCTCTAAGATAGATCTGCGATCCGGGTACCATCAACTCAAGGTCCGGGAAGAGGATATTCCCAAAACCGCTTTCCGAACTCGATACGGACATTATGAATTTTTCGTAATGCCCTTTCGGTCAAACGAATGCCCCTGCCGCATTCATGTACCTAATGAATCGAATCTGCCGACTATTCCTCGATAACTTTGTTATTGTTTTCATTGACGACATTCTAGTTTATTCTCGAAGCGAAGAAGAGCATGGCCAACATCTCCGAAAAATCCTGGAAACCCTGCGAACTGAGAAGCTATATACAAAACTCTCGAAGTGTGAGTTCTATCTCCGTAGCGTGAACTTTTGGGTCATGTTGTTAGTCGGGAATGAATACATGTGGATCCTTCTAAGTCCAAGCCATCGAAGGATGAGCAGTCCTAACAACACCCATAGAAATTCGCTTATTCTTAGGTCTAGCAGGTTACTACATGAGGTTCATTCAAAACTTCTCTAAGATCGCCAAGCCACTTACCTCGCTTACACAAAAGGGCATACCATTCAAATGGACGGACAGACAAGAAGCTGCATTCCGAACTCTGAAACAAGCACTCTGCAGTGCCCCGGTACTATCACTATCGGAGGGAACGAAAGATTTCATAGTCTACTATGACGCGTCGAATCAGGGTTTAGGTTGCGTTCTCATGCAGCGTGGAAAGGTGATAGCTTACGTGTCCCGACAACTAAAGACACACGAAATGAATTATACAACCCAGGATCTGGAATTGGGAGCAGTGGTCTTCGTCCTGAAGATTTGGAGGCACTACCTTTATGGTACGAAGTACACCATCTTCACGGACCACAAGAGTCTCCAGCACATCTTGAATCAAAAAGAACTGAATATGAGGCAACGAAGATGGGTTGAACTATTAAACGATTACGAGTGTGAAATCAAGTACCACCCAGGCAAGGCTAACGTGGTGGCTGATGCCTTGAGTCGGAAAGAGTACTCTAATCGTCGTCTGAAAACTCTCTCAATAACCATCCAATCTCACCTAACCACTCAAATTAGGGCATCCCAGTCAGATGCCATGAAGGCGGAGAACAAAACAAGCGAAGCTTTACGCGGAATGGAGAAGAATTTCGAGATGAAACAGGGCGGAGTATATTATTTTATGAACCGTATTTGGGTCCCTAAACTTGGAGGATTTAGGGAGGTAGTCATGAATGAAACTCACAAGATGCGATACTCCATCCATCCGGGTTCGGAGAAAACGTACTTGGATATTAAACAACATTATTGGTGGCCTAACATGAAGGCAGAGATTGCCACCTATGTTAGCAAATGGCTTACTTGCGCCAAAGTAAAGGTGGAATACCAGAAGCCCTCGGGGTTATTACAGCAACCAGTATGTCCCGGGTGGAAATGGGAAAGGATTACTATGGATTTTGTAACCAAGCTACCCAAGTCGTCAAATGGATTGGACACTATATGGGTGATAGTCGACCGACTGACGAAATCCGCTCATTTCCTGCCAATAAAAGAATCCTACAAGATGGAGAGATTGACAAGAATATACATTCGAGAAATCATCAGACATCACGGAGTGCCAATGTCTATCATCTCAGATAGAGATAGTAGGTTCACTTCACGTTTTTGGCAATCACTTCAGAAAGCATTGGGAAACCATCTCGACATGAGCACTGCTTATCACCCATAAACGGATGGTCAAAGCGAACGAACCATTCAGACGCTTGAAGACATGCTTCGCGCTTGTGTGATAGACATTGGGAAGTCCTGGGATACCCATTTACCCTTATTTGAATTCTCATACAACAACAGTTACCAGTCAAGCATCAAAGTTGCTCCTTTCGAGGCACTATACGGACGTAAGTGTAGATCACCGCTGTGTTGGGCTGAGGTGGGCGACACCCATCTAGCGAGGGAACTAGCATCAGACAAGACGTTAACGGGACCAGAGATCATACGTGAAACCACGGAAAAGATAGTTCAAATCATAGCTCGACTACAAGCATCACACGACCGACAGAAGAGCTACGCAGACAAACAGCGAAAGCCCTTGGAGTTTCAGGTCGGGGATCGAGTGCTGTTAAAAGTTTCCCCCTGGAAAGGAGTTATTTGTTTTGGAAAATGGGGAAAATTGAATCCACGATACATTGGACCTTTCGAGATTCTTGCCCGAATTGGTCCAGTGGCGTACAGACTACAGCTACCCACTGAGCTCAGCAGTGTACACCCCGTGTTCCATGTTTCCAATCTAAAGAAGTGCCTATCCGATGAAACTCTCGTCATTCCCTTGATGAAATTGAAATCAACGAGAATCTCCTGTTCGTAGAAGAACTAGTCGAAATCATTGATAGGGAGGTAAAGCGTACCAAGCAAAGTCGCATTTCGATTGTGAAGGTACGGTGGAATGCGAAGCATGGGCCAGAATTCACGTGGGAACGCGAAGATCAAATGAAGCAGAAGTACCCTCATCTATTCTAGCATTCTCAAATCTAGCTTTCAAAAGAATTTCGGGACGAAATTCCCTCTAACGGGGGGATGATGTCACAACTAGGAAATTCGATGCCTTGTAAACATTTAACAATGATAACAAATCTGAACCAACAATGTGAAAGCATGTAGAATGCTTATTCAATAACAACAAAACTTCAATTAAACACTTCATACAAACGTTCAAATAGTCAACAAAGAAATGGAGAACCCTAGAAATCCTTGTTTAAGTCCATTTTGGACTAGGATTTCCTTATCAGGCCCAATGGACCAATAAGCTTCCAATTTGACCATCTTGGGCTTAGAACTCTTAAAAGGGCTCTAATTGGACCCACTTTCATTTATTTTAACATTTTGGGCCATGTTGGGCCTAGAATGAAATAAAATACGTAAATGGACCTTATTGGACCATAACTAACCTAATTTAGCCCTAATAGGTTATAAAAATCATTTCTTAATTTACTTTGTGCCAAAAGTTATCTAAATTATCTATAATTTGGGCTTAAGCATTTAAGGGCCCAAATTCTTTCCTTTTCCCCCTCCATTCTCGGCCCAAGCCCAAAAGAAAGGAAGAGTTGACTTTTTGCATGCCACATCATTTTTGTATATGGGATAACTAAGCATTACACTTCAAACATCCATGCACTTCTCATATTTCCATGCAATCTCACTCTCTCCTCTCCTCTCTCTTTTGCTCTCGGCCGAAGACACAAAGAAACACACACACCTCACAAAAATTCTCTCTAAATCACTTAAGACACACCTCTTCCTCTTCATCCAACAATCTCGAGTTTTGCTTGTTGTTCAAGATGTTTTCATCAAGTAGTTCACATCTTTGGTAAGTTATCTCTTTGATTCATAATATATCTTCTTCATTTTACCAACAATCTTCCTTATCTCATACAACACTTGTGATCTTGCACCTTAGAAACATCTAAGTTCGAGATCCTCCGAGAAAGGTTGCTAGGATCGAATTCTTCTTCATCTTTTCCTTCAAAAACCGAAACCACACTCAAGGTGAGCTTCATACCCTTTTCTTTTCGTTTTTTATGAGTTTTATGGGGGAGAATACAAGAAAAATGTGTAGATCTATGTGTATAAGTATACTATGTGTGATTTGATGCATGTATGTGTGTGGTTTCATGTGTATTGTGATGAATATGTTACAAAAAAGGGTGTAAACCCGAGATCTAAGACATGACAAAGGCAACAAACATAACTAAAGCTATCTTACACTAAACAAGTCTAGAATAATAGCTTATAAGGTCATGATGAACAAATTCTAACATAAAACCCATTTTTGGGCTTAAATTGTCAAAAATACAAACTTGGGGTAAAAATCAACAAGTCACGGTTTCTTGAAGGTTAAAAGGGTCAAAACAGTTTCTATAAATATTTTTCTGAACATAAGGAATTTCAAAGGACTTAAAATGTAAATTTTTAGCCTAATGGGCTAATTATGGACTTCTCGACCCAATAAGCCTCAAAATGCGAAAATGATAAGTTTGAGGGGCTGAAAATGTAACTTTCTATAAAACAGGGGGTAACTAGCATAACAAAATGTTTATAAGAGTCAAAAATGCTTTTCACTATAAAAAAGGACCAAAAATGTAAACTTTTTAGATTTTGGGTCAAAACTGTAGAAGTTGTGAAAACGAGTCCCTAACCGTGAAACATTATTTTGAAGGGGCTGAAGCTGTCAACAAAATAAGTTTTGGGTTAAAAATCATGTTTTCTTCATATAAATAATACAAAAATGTCAACAAAAGGGTTTTATGGACTAAAAATGAAATTATTTTATATGAGAGGACCAAAAGCGTTATTTTATGAAAGAAAGGTGGTGAAAAGGTCTAATTCCATTTTCAAACAAGTTAAATTCATTAATACAAAATACAGGATCCACGGCTACCGACGAATCGGAAAACAATTACACTCCCAATAACAAATATCGTTACAGAACGAATTGATTCGGTCTCGAATCAATAATAAAACAAAATCGTCAAACCAAAGCCATTCGTTAGACACGCGATAACTATGATAAGCTAACTTACAAACTTTGGGCTTGAAAGTTTCCAATCATGCTTGTTGGGCCTTGCTAGCCCATTAACATGATCTTTGGGCCCAAAGGGAATGTGCTTATGTGTTATTGGGCCTCTCATGACCCGATTTCATGTAAAAGGACTTTCGCTGGCTCTAATGTGCTGTCGGGCCCTATTGGCCCATTAGTATTGCTAGTAAGGTCGAGAAGTCAAATGCGAGTTGGGCCAACGTGTCTTTCGCATTCCCGATAGCCTAAAATAACTCATGGAAATAACGGGACTTCGTACTCTCATTTCTCCTCGGTTGTTGGGCTTATGAGAAATCAAAGTAAACAGATTCAGGGCGTTAAACAAGAGTAATCATCGTGGGTGGATTAAGTGAGTAGTAACGGCCGACGCCTTTATGGATCGTTCGTAATCTGTAGTTATAAACTAGTCATTTTCTTTAATGTGTGATTATAACAACTCACAAACCCTAATTAATCCAACGTCGCCCGGGTAATCAAAATCATGCGACGTATCGGTATAACAATAGAGAAGTCATTGTATTTTATGTATTGGGAAAACATCGGGTTTTCCTGGGAAGTTCAACATTTTCACTTGCGCGATCTATACAAAAGTTCAACAATTATACATGTTTGAAACAATCAACGAGCATATATTTACGGATCTTCACACTTTTTTTTTACAATAATCTTCTCAGAAAATATCGGATTTTCTGGGTTTTACAAACTACTCTGAATCATTTTATCACAAAATTGCTTATGAACTCACCAACATTTCATATGTTGACGTTTTTCAAAAATGACTTGTATTCTCAGGTGACAGCTAAACCGAAGAATAAGTACCAAGTAATGTTAGGGTGTTTGCTTATGATATCCACAAGACATTTTTTTTGTTATGAAGTTGTAATGACTAAAACTATGTACTGGATGTAAACAATATCAGTTGTATTATTTCAATGCATGGTGATGATTTATGTTATTCTTCACGTATATTCATTGTAACGGTATTCAATTTAAGTCACAAGAGCCCTCGGACGTTTCCGCCGTCTGGTTCGGGGGTGTGACAATTTATAACTTGAATGAAAGATTTAATAACTTACCATGTTGTTGATTATGATCATTGAAACCTTGTGAGCCTAGCACCCCAAGTGTGATGCCTCAAATGCTTCACACAACACCAAAAGCAAAGGAGTAAACTTTGAGAGAATCTTACACTTGCAAAATCGGCTTTAGCCCTCTTGTCTCTTAGTGTAGCCGATTTTGGTGGAGAATGAGTTCCTTATATAGTGTTGACACATCTAGGGTTACACCATGTAAACCCTAATGTGTCTTGGCTCTTCATTTCCATGACCCATGGGTTTGTAACTCCCATGGAGCATCCATGGAGCATCCTATGGGTTTAAACCAACTTGATAATCCATGGAGCCTCTTAGCCCACTATACAAGTTTTGGATGATTTACATAATCAACCCATATAGTTAATTAGTTATCTTTTGATCACTTAATTAATTCTAAATTAATTCTTGATCAAACTAATTAAATAATACTATTAATGTATTAGAACTTATAATATATTAATAAACCACAAGTGTTATTTCTCTCATTTAGTCTATCCAATTGCATGGTGCCATGCAACTCAAATGGACCATGCCGGGTCGGGTCAAGTACATACCAGAAATAGTTATGGACTTAGACACCTTATCCAACAGAAAGAGGGTGAAGATGATGAATCATATCATATGCGCAAGCTGGAGGAGATAAAGAAGAAGAAAGCCTCTAATAATGCTATGAACGTTTTGGTTGTGCAGGAGAACATGGTCGATGATGAATTCGGTGGAGTAGAAGTCTGGTCGACAGACTATGAAGATGAAGAAGTGCGTAAACCAACGCATGGAAGGGAGTTTGTGGCCAAAGAAGATAATGCTGAGTTTGCAGGGAAATGCTTCATGGTAACTGCTGGAGCGTCTCAAATGAGGGGCTACACAAGCAAAGGAGAGTGTAAATTTCCGAATCAGAAGGAAAGTAAATGCTTCGCTGCCAAGTCTGTGAGCGAAAGAATCAGCAACTGTGATAAGTTGATCAAGAAGGTACAATCTATCCTCAAATCACTTAAAATACATGTAACAAACTGTGAAAAGGAATTAAACGAATTAAAATTTAAGTTTTCAAGTTTAAGTGTAAGCCTAATGCAAACTCACCTCACAAATGCTAACCTAACGCTCAACTTAGCAGGGCAACATCCAAGAGTGAGGAGCGAAGAATGTGGATTGAGAATATGGAGTTAGATTTAGTTAGGACGAGAGATGAGCTGATTTATTTACAGCGAGACAATTTAAAGTTTTTAAAACAACGAAATATTTTTTGTTTAATAGCTAAACGTCTTTACTCTAATATTACTAAGTTGCATTTAAATTGTGATATTGGAAAAAAGGTTCACAAAATGATCTTGCCATTTCTTGAATTTAAGGAAGATGAAGTAGATGTAGATTGCTACAATTGTGAATCAATTGTATCATCAGATGAGGTCTCAGATGCTTATAGGATAGGACTGGACAAAATGGAGTCCTTTATAAAATCCAAAGATCATAAGGACATGCTTAGGAAGTTGTTGGACGAAAATGACAAATTAAACATAATGACCGAAACCATGTAATTCATTGAATACCAAATTAAGTTCAAAAACAAGATGAATATGGAAAATTCTTCTGAATTTGATGAGGACACCGATATGAGTGAAATTTCTGTAGAGGATGATGTTGACTGTTCTGAATTCCTCAAAAGTGAACCCGAACCAGCAAAGCCACTCATATCTGAAAATCCAGTTGAGTTCGCTCGTGTGTCCAAAAAAAAGTCCAAAGTCCTTAGAGAAAAAGCAGTTGTATTTCAAAAGGTGCAGACAGTACCGAATCAAGTGTATGCTACTATCGGAGTTACCAAAAAGCAAACAGTGGATCTAACTTCGTTGGTGGATGAAGACAACGCTGATGGGTGTGACAACTTTTTCTAGTCGGCTCCTATTGACAATGCAGATGAAATAGTAGGTCTGCCAGAGCAAACCTCATGGAGAGTCAAAGGTAGATATGTGGCTGAACCTCTTAACAAGCCTTCAAGCTTTGACAAGCCAAGTACATGTGGTACTAAAGAAATTCCAAGAGAAATGGAAAAAGCATCTGGAGAATCATCTCCAAGCGAAGTTTGTGAAGACAAACAAAAACCGAAGGCATATATTCACAAATCACAAAAGCAACTTGCTAAGCAAGCACATCAAAGGAACAGGAGGTATCAAAAGAATCTCAAAGAGAGAAAGCAATTCTGGAATTCCCAAAATGTTAATTACATTCACAAAGTATCGAATCCACAGGAAAAAGAAAATACATAGAGGAACAAAGCTCCATGCACTCATTGTCGGTCTTGCAGATCAACAAACCAAAGAGATAGTTTCAGTACTAAGCTCAGCAATGACAAGAACCGAAAGACTAGTTTCGGTTCAAAACCTCATTCTCTTCATCAACAACCAAAGCCGATCCCAGTCAAGGATATCAAAGGAAAGGGAAAGCAAATCTTAGACTCTGAAGTTCATGCAAAGAAGAAAACTGCTAACCCTAAGAATCAAAAGGCTAATGAGAATCAAAATAAAAATAAACAATCTGATTAAAAGAAACCGAAAGTGGAAAGCAATAAATTCAAAGTATTCACCATTAAAAGAAAACATATTTAGTTGATCTTTCTATTGCAATTCCTTGTCCTGTAAAAGACTCATGAGGACCCAAGAAGCTTTGGGTTCCTAAATCTGCTTGATTTTCGTAGGTTATAAGTGATGAGCAGCTCGACGACAAATGGTACATTGATAGTGGCTGCTCACGTCACATAACAGGAAGGAAGGAACAGCTGAGGGAGTTTCGGGGCCTTAAGGATGGTGGGTGTGTCAAATATGGGAATAATTCATATGGAATGATCAAAGGCTATGGAATGATCACAACACAAGGAATTCTTAATCAGGAAGGTAGCATATGTGGAGGGATTACAGCACAATCTAATTAGTGTCTCTCAACTTGTTGTGGGAACTGGCTTGAAGGTTTCGTTCGATGATGAGGGTTCATCGATTGTTAAAAAGAATATGAAGTCTGTTCTGCTAAAATCCAAATGAAAGGGAGAGATGTATCCTCTAAATCTCAATCCAATTCAAGGAAATCCGACTGTATGTCTTCTAACGAAAGCACACTCTGACGAAAGTTGGCTATGGCACCGAAGGCTCTCTCATCTCAACTTCATGGATATCAACAAGTTGGTTATTGGTGATCATGTACGAGGACTTCCTCTTCTCAAATTTGATAAGGAACACTTGTGTGCTGCATGCGAGATGGGAAAGCAAAGCCGAAAGAGTCATCCGACTCGTATCAATACAAAGATTATCGAACCACTTGAACTTCTTCACATCGACTTGTTTGGTCCTTCAGCAATAAAAAGCTTTGGTGGTAGTAAGTACATATTGGTAATTGTTGATGACTTTTCACGTTTCACTTGGGTTTTCTTTTTTTAAACAGAAGAACAAAGCAACTCCAAAGCTAAAGGCATTTATAAAGCTAGTGGAACTTCAATTACGAAAGATGGTCAGGAATATAAGAAGCGACAACGGGTTGGAATTCAAGAATCAACAGCTCGAATATTTCTTGTTGATAAGGGAGTGTCTCACAACTTCTCTGCTCCCTACACTCCACAACAGAACAACATAGTTAAAAGGCGAAACCGCTCTCTATGTGAAGCAGCCCGAACCATGCTCAGCTTTGCTTCCTTACCTTTGTACTTCTGGGTTGATGCACTCGCTGCTGCCTGTTATACCCAGAACCGATCCTTCCTCAACAAGCGATTCTCTATCACTCCGTACAAAATCTTGAATAATAGCAAGCCGAATGTCAAGTTCTTCGATGTGTTCGGTTCAAGATGCTTTATTTTCTATTCCAAAGAGAACTGGAACAAGTTCGATGTAAAGGATGATGAAGGGATCTTTCTTGGTTACTCCCTAACCTCAAAAGCATATAGGGTTCTAAATAAATATTCAAAGAAAATTGAGGAAACCTATTATGTCACCTTTGATGATAGTTACATAAAGAAGATTCAATCAAACATTGATCCATCGGTGGAAATCTTTCCAAAATCAGGTCATGTCTCGGTTCCTATTTCCAATCTATTTGATGAATACATGTTGCTTTTTGATGAACCAGAACGAGCAATTCACTCTAAGACAAAGGATGATGACAACAAGATCAACAACCCAAAGAAAATTATCGATGATGCAGCAAAAGAAATGGAAAATGAACATCAGGAACCGACCGAACAACATGCTCTAATCGAACCTCCAAAAGATAGTCATACATTCCAGGAGAACACTTCATCACCAGCAAAAACCCATGATATCCCATTCGAGGGAGAGCAATCTAATCCGGAGGGTGAAACCGTCTCATCATTCGAGGGGGAGAATCCAACTTCAAACCATGAAGGCCCAACCAAGGGGGAGCATTCTGAACCGGATGTGGAGATAGTCTCTCCATTTAAGGGGGGGAATAATTAATCAAATGATGAAGACTCTCAATCAGAATTTGAGGAAGAAATAAATGCAGAATTGGATCCTTCCTATGATCCAAACTATCCTCCTCTCACTAAATGAACAAGGGATCATCCAAAAACTCAGGTAATTGGTGAATCATCTGAGGGTGTTCTCACTCGGTCTCAAATAAAAGCAAAACAAACTGCTCTGTTCTCTCAAGTAGAGTTTTGCATGTTTAATTCGTTTGTCTCGAAAATAGAACTGAAAACGGTTAATATTGCACTTGACCATTCTGACTGGGTTCAAGCTATGCAAGACGAACTTAATGAATTTGAGCAAAATTGGGTTTGGAGAATGATTCCCACACCAAAAGATGCATCAGTAGTTGGGTTAAAATGGGTTTTCAGGAACAAGATGGAAAAAGAGGGAAATGTAATTCGCAACAAGGCTCGGTTGGTTGTAAAGGGATATTGTCAGGAAGAAGGAATTGAGTACGAAGAGACTTTCGCTCCAGTAGCAAGGTTGGAATTGGTTCGAATCTTTCTGGCATATGTTGCACACAAAAACTTTGAAGTGTTTCAAATGGATGTCAAGTGTGCCTTCTTAAATGGAGAACTAGAGGAGACAGTATATATTGAGCAACCACTGGGTTTCGTGAACGAAAGGTATCCTGATCATCGCTATATTCTGGATAAAGTCGTCAATGGTCTGAAGCAAGCTCCTAGAGCATGGTAGGAAACTCTTACTCGCTTTCTAAAAATGTCTATGTTTAAATAAGGTTCGGTTGACCCAACCTTCTTTCGCAAGAAAGATGGTGACCACTTAATGATCATTCAAATTTACGTCGATGATATCATCTTCGATTCCACGAATCCTAGCTTAACTGCTGAATTCAGGAAGTTGATGGAGACTAAGTTTGAAATGAGCTCAATGGGTCCAATTAACTTTTTCCTTGGCTTGAATATTAGACAGGGACCTGAAGGCATATTTATCAATCAGGAAGTTTACACAAAGACCTTGCTAACTAAGTTTGGCATGATGGGAGATTCCAAAGTGAAAGATCCTATGGCGTTTGGAACGAAGCTAATACCATCTTTGGAGAAACCGGCTGTTGATATGACCCTCTATCGACAAATGATAGGGTCTCTTATGTATCTAACACCTAGTAGACCCGACATTATGTTCTCTGTTTGTTATTGTGCCAAGTTCCAAGCTAATCCACACGAACCTCATATGGTGGCTGTGAAAAATATTTTCAGATACCTGAAGCGAACCTCATCTCTCGGTCTTTGGTACCCTGCGAAATCAGGTTTCTTCGTTCAAGAATTCTCATATGCTGATCATAGAGGATGTGGTTTGGACTGAAAGAGCACCACTGGAGGTTGTCAATTCCTAGATGGGAAAATCGTTAGCGGGCTGTCCAAGAAACAAACATGTGTTTCTCTCTCCACAACCGAAGCCGAATATATTGCTGCATCATCTTACATGTCTCAGGTCATATGGATCAAAAGCCAATTAAGAGATTATGGCCTGAATATGAAGAAGATCCCTCTCTATTGCAATTCTGAAAGCGCCATCAGAATATGTCAGAATCCAGTGCAACATTCCAAGACAAAACACATAGCATTGAGATATCACTTCATCAAGGACCATGTCGAAGATGGAAATGTTGAAATTCACTTTGTTCGGTCGTCAGATCAATTGGCAGACATATTTACCAAGGCCTTACCTGAAGCATCATTTAATAAAATTCTACTAGGCTTAGGAATGTTGGAAGCTGAGTCAGTACCAAAACCACTCTCATTTCATTAAGTATAACTTTCGCTTTTGTTGTCTTAAAATTTGTCTAACAACCACTATAAACCAGACGCTCGGTCTATTTTAGCTCCTGATTTTTCGGGAACCGAAATGAACTGAAGGCTCGGTCTATTTCGCCTCTTGTAATTTTTCAAAGCAAGCGATTGTTTCATCTTGTGGTTTGGTTCTTGTATATCCTCTTTAAAATATGTATATCTTTCTCTTCCTCTTCTTTATGTCTTCAATTGTTTCCCAAAATCCAAAAATATTTTTCTTTTCTGTTTTTATCTTTTTTTTTTCAAAAACATTAAAAATCCAAAAATATATATTTTTTTGTTTTTCTCAAAAAAAAATTTATTTTTATTAAAAATCCAAAAATATTATTGTCTAGCATCACAAATGTTCTTTCATGATCGAGTTGGGGCAGATATTTTGCACTCTATCCTTGTACTAGCTAAGTTTCCCTAGAAGCATGTTGTTGCATGTTGACCGAAGCCTCAAAGTCTTCAAGTGAAGCCTTAATGATTCGATATACACAAATCGTTTCTTCCCCATAAGGCTGTCAAATTCTCTTTAGTGAGTAAAGAGTTAACTGCTTGGTCATTTTCACATAGCAGAGGTACTTTCGGTTCTTTAGCCATCTCTTCACTATTCTCCATCTCATTTTGGTTCATAATCGTAACCCTTCAGACTCTCAGTCTTTACCACTGAGGTTTATCGTTACACAACATCTGTATTGATGATCTTAGTTTTGTTTCACCACGTGCTAAGTGAGACCCAAAATCCAACACCAATAATGAACTAATAGTGAACAATAACATGTTCTAGTTTTCACCGACGTTTTAACGAATTCCCTTTGATGGAATGTACCAAGAACTCTTGTTTTTCATATTTGAGAGATCTTTATGAAATTGTCTAAATACCAATACTTTTCTTCCCAAAAGATCCAATTTGTTTTGTTTTTGAGATTTCTACAAAAATTCACCAAGGCACTGAAAAATTATTCAAACCTACTTGTTTTATAGGCCACATCGGTCTCACAGGCACTTCATCCAACTTTTGGTCTTATGTCAAGTGCTGAAGTTCGGTTGAAGCTAAGCCACCCTTTATAGCCCAAATTTGAAAAGATGCTTTTCAATGTTTCTTAATAAACATTTGATCGTAATTCAACGGGAAACCACACAGACACTTCTAGGTCTCTCTTGACTTTGAAGGAAGCGATTCGTGCCCGGGATCCATAGTTTCGTGTCTATCTGGACATCACTCAATTTCCATAAATACTTTGCTTTATTTCTTTTCTATTGGCACACTCTTGCACGAAGATATTTTTTGATTTTCTCAATTCTTGTTCGTGGTGCCAATGGCATACTTGCAGAATTGATGTTTCGGTTGTCGCTCTCTGGAGGTATACTAAATTAAGGAGCTAACCTCGACAACTTTTTTAAGCGAACGGATCTATATCCCATTGTGAAGGAATTTGAAACACTTTTGAAGATGAAAAGGCAGTAACAAGATAAGATTTCAAGCCGAGTCACTGGATAAGAATTGCAACGGGCGCGTGAATTTGAAATGGTTCCTAATCCAATGCATGGTGACGTATATCTAGGGAAACTAAGCTATCAAATCGTGCTTTTTCAGGCGCCGATTCGGGGGATCGTATCATCATGATAGTAGATTCTTTCTCTCTCCTAGGAACAGTATATAAGGGTTTCTCACACCTATTGTACCTCTTTACCACTTCCACACTTTCTCAAGAATACAACAAGCAATTTTCAATTGTTCATCTTCTTCCTTCCTACAACAATGGCATAATCATCCTCCGTTCAAGAACAAACCGCTTCATCTTCTCTTCTGACCATCAAACCAAATCAAAATCTCATTATTGAACTAAATCCCTTCCTTTATGATTCGTACATGCTACAGGTGGTCGAATGCCTCAAATATTCACGGCTGGTGATTGCTCTAACCCAGGTTGAATCTGTACCAATGTCGCCACTATCTCAAGTTTATTCATTTTCTTCCTATGATAAACTCAAGGAGAGGATCTACTTTGAGATCTTTAATCACAAGTCCTCTGTTTCAAATGCACGCTTTTGTTCTCTGTTAGGGTTTGCTTCATATTCCTCCGTCATCTCTCCTGATTTCATCACCACCACACAGCTATTTACAATGTTCTATGATATGGTTTACACTGATGTTCTTACCATGGTGACAAAGTTTAAGAACTCCTGTTTACCATCTTAGTGGAATGGTCTTTTCACTCTTATGTTCAAAGGTTTAGCTGAACGGGTTGTTGGGTCTGATGGGGCTAACAAGGGATTTATTACCATTCTTTATGGTCTTTACATGGGATCAATCTCGATTATGGTTCCTTAATTTGGTCTCAACTGGTGCAGAGCCTCAATTCTTCGTCCAAAAACTCCAAAATTTCTTGTGGACGCTTCTAGACGTTGGTTACTCACAGAGCCATTGAGCACTTTCAGATTCCAATCATGGCAGATGATTTGAAATCTTCAATTTCCATTTTCTACACCATGAATATCATTGTTGCGCTGATCCCATAAAATTCATATTCATCAGTTCCATTCCAAAGTCAATGTATAGATGTGTTTCAGGCGAAAGCCATGTTATGGCTGATTACAGGAATCTGACACCAACAGGGCCAAGGCAACTCACTCCTGAAATATAAAGGGCGTTGGAGTTTGTCGATAAACCAGCAAAGAGGTGAAAGAAACCAGATCAGAAGAAGAAGGATGCAGAAGGCCAATCATCCCAAGTGGCCATGCCTAAAAAGCGAAAAACAAAAAAAGAACCTTCTTCTGCCCACAAGAAGTGAAAGATTAAAAAGATGGCAAAGCTGCCTCTTTTAGTGATTCGGATTATGTTTCATTGGATCAAGACCAAGAGAAGTCCACTGATGCCGAACATCTTCATCTTCAAAGCTCACTAAGAGAAAATACACCTCCTCGGTCCTCATCTCCTGAGGTACGTATAACTGAATATGTTCCAACTCCTCCTCCTTCTCCATCTCATACTACAATGCATATTTCAATTGCATCACTTCCAACACCGGTTACTTCTCAACCTACTTCAACTTGTAACACCCCGCACCTTGTAGGTATATCTTGAAAACCCTTCTTCCTTTTATTAGTTGTCACTGTTGGTCCTTGGAGTTGGTTGTGTTGGGTCGCGAGGAGTATAAGGACTAAAGTTGCAACTTTGGGACTTGAAGGCATACGTTGAGCGTACATAAGGGTACGCTAAGCATACTAGGCGCCTTAGTACGTTGGGCATACACGTATGTACGCTGGGAGTACTTCTATCCGATAAAACCCCTAATATTCGGGGTTGGGAGCTATATAAGCATCCTTATGGCTCATTCTTTTGCTTACCCTCAACCTCTATACCTCAGGAAAAACGTCCCAAACCCTAGTGTATGTGAGAAGTGTGAGTTGGTGTGCATATTGAACCTTGGGAAGTGAAGACATTGCATCAAGGAGCTAGAGGAGGAAAGCAAGGCTATAGATATTAGGTTGTATTGTGCTATTGAAGCTCCAGAAGGTAAAAAGCTTGAAGCTTTGTTCTTACTAGTTATAGATTTAGACATCTAACTTTATGAAAGTCTTTTGTCCCTAGAATCCCCAAGATGGTGCATGTGGTGTCTTAGACGAAATGAGTTGTCCTTTTAGACCTTAGCAGGGGTCTTAAGTGATAAAAATCAGTTCCCAACACTTAAGCTTGTCCCATGCATGAAGTGAGAAGGTCTTAATGGGTTAAGACCATGAGTAAGGACTTTCTAGACATCCAAAGTGATAAAGTATGGAACTTTGGTCCCATGGCATAATTGGTTGATGGATCTGGAATTTGGGCTTAAGAGCTTAAGCCATTAAGCACTTATTAGGGTTTTGGTAAGACCCTGCGTACGCCCAGCATAAATTCTGTATACTTAGCATACGAGGTCAACTGTCCCGATGGCAATCAGCATAGAATGGCTTTACGCCTAGCGTAACCAAAGAGGTACGCAACGCGTACGCTCTCTGTTGGGCTCATGATAAATAGGTTTAGGGTTTATGGGTTAAATGGATTTGGGCCTTTGTTTGACGCAGCAAATAGGATATTTTACGCCATGTTATGATAGTGGATCATGAGGTTAGGCCCAATAAGGACGTTGGGCCCAATTTGGTAAACTGGGCCAATAATGGGCTTTACAGTATAGACCCTCAAGATAAGGACTTGGTGTTGGGCCTTGGCCTGACAAAAAGAAATGGACTTTATGAATTATATGGACACTTAGCCAAGGGAGTGATGGCGGGTAATAACCTAGTATTTACTATGTGTGTCAGCTCGGGATTTCCAGTGAGGCAGCGGTTAGAATTCCAATATTTCAGCACTTCGAGTCAGGTGAGTTTTCCTCACTATACTCAAGGGTCTAAGGCACCAAGGCCGGCCCTTTGAATTGTTATTGGTTATGTTATGTTAGTATGATTTGTTCGATCGGTATCCTAGAGGGTAGGATAATATTATATGATATTTGGTATGATTTGGTAGATCAGTTTGTTATCTATAGATTGTTATGTGATTATCTGTTATACGTGCACATGTTTGTTTATTGGTTGAGGCATCTTTGCTTTGTGAGAAAGCCAACAGACCTGGGTATTCCAACCTGTTGGTTATGGGCCTGGATTATTCCATCCCGAGGATGACTGGATTGATAGTATGTGGGCATTCCCACCTGTTGGTTGTCGGCCTAGGGTATTCCATCCCGAGGCTGATTGGACCCATAGTATGTTGGCATTCCAACCGAAAGGTTGAGGGCCTGGAGTATTCCAACCCGATGGTTGATTGGACCCAAAGTATGATCTTTATGATTATATTTGTATTGTATGAGTATGGGTATTTTGGGGAATTTCACTAAGCTTTCGGGCTTACAGTTTCAGTTTATTGTTTCAGATATATCAGAGGATCGCGGCAAGGCAAATGCGTGATTGTACAGCTCCTCACGTTTTGTTTACGTTTCTGGGAAAACTCTGATAAAGACTATTTTGAAAACAAAGATTTGTAATAACTCTTGGATTTTAAATGCGTTGAAAAGTTAAAGTTTGGTTTAAATTTTTATGGGTGTTACAAGTTGGTATCAAAGCCTTGGTTTGAGTGAATTGGAGGAACACTCATGTGAATCCAGTCTCAAATCAAGGAAAAATATTTTAAATATGGTTTTTTTTTCAAAATGGTTTTCAAGTAAATAAAGAAGGAGGCAGAGTGTACGATCAGCCTGAGCCAGTAAGTAGACCCTCAAATACCATATTGTTATTTGATATTATGGGTTGTTAGAACAACATGCTAGTACTAGGCTAGGGATCTTCAGGAATTGTATGATAGAATTGTCTGATTACATGATGTCTGCTAGCCTAGGGTTTTCCTTATATAAAATTGACATCATTACTGTAGTTATTTGTGTGTGCATCACGGTCATACATAATTAAGATCTTATAGCCTGAGAATGTTTTATTTGGCCTTATGTTCTGTTCTTTTCTGATTGGGAGCTTAGGGTAGGATTGGATATTCAAAAGTCTATAGGGTCCAGCAGTATGTATAACTAGCATACACTAGTGCTGCAGGGTTAGTGGAAGTTTCATGGTTGGGTGGGTATTGAGAAGTCGGGAGGCCTGTTATTAGATATTAGCTATCCTTCCCTTAGGAGTGAGGATTAAGTGACCACCATGAGCATGTATAATGATAGGGTGTTGTAATGATACTTGAGACAAATATGGGTAGGTGTGGAAGGTAGTATTGGGCCCGTACAACTGAAAGCACAGGACCAATACGCATAGCAAGGAAGTCACAACCCCTAGGTTTTGTAGGCAGTTGGTTCCCGGTTATTTATGCGGATTGTCTGATATCATCCTGTTTATATTTCAGTATGGTGGTTATGAGACATTTCGTGGCTGGATCTGGATCGGGATCAGGACAGGGTGATCAGGAGGCCCCATCGGCATCGGAGATTATCGGCCAGGAGGGGCTACTGATGACAGAGGATCGGGTTAGGGAGATCATCCACGAGGAGGTGATCGAGATTCTCCGGGGTCAAATTCCGGAGTTATTTGGGATTATTAAGTCCGCTATGAGGGAGTAATTTGATGATAGATATGCAGCCCTTGCTGAGACGTCTGCCGTTGCAGCTACTTCGGCTGTAACAACGGTAGGAGGGGGAGGAGCTAGTCGGGGCTTCAAGTACCGGGACTTCGATAATACGAAGCCCCCGACATTTGATGGTGTTCAGGATCCTATCGTGGCTGTGAGGTGGCTGTCTGATGTGGAGGGATGTTTCTTCATGTGCTCGTGTCCTACTGACCAGAAGGTCAGGTGTGCCCTGCACTTGTTGTGGGCAGGGGCAAAGGATTGGTGGAGGTTGGTGACTGGGTCATACACGGATGACCAGAGAGCTGCAGTTACTTGGGAACAGTTCAGGGATATGTTTCGCGCTCACTATATTCCACATGTCGAGCGCGAGCGGTTGTCACAGGAGCTCTTAGATCTGAAGCAGGGTACTGAGTAGATGATAGAGATCACCCGCATGTATACGGAGAGGGCGATGTTTTTTCCGGAGTTTGCCTCGGAGCAGGCTCAGATGACGTGTTATCTGGGCATGCTCAAGACTGACATCCGTCAGTTTGTCGCCACTCAAAGATGTGATACACTCCTAGACCTACAGGAAGGCGCTAGGCGGTGTGAGTTGGAGATTGAGCTTTAACTGAGGGAGCAGCAGCAGGCCCCGATGCAGTCACAGTCAGCGCCAAAGCGGCCTAAGACCACTGATACCAGGATTGGGGGACAGCCAGGCCGCACTTGTGGGAAGTGCGGGAAGGCTCATTCAAGGATATGCCGAGTAGGAAATGGGTGCCACCGTTGTGGCAAGCATGGCCATCTTTGTTATCACTGTGAGCAGGTGGGCCATATTAAGGCCCAGTGTCCTTTATTAGCTGCCAAGCCAGTGCAGGATCCAGCACCGGTTCCTTTAAGGATCACGGATGGGAGGCCAGTTAGGGCGGAGCCTCCAAAGTCTCAGGGGCGTGCTTTCCAGCTTACAGCTAAGGAGGCCAAGGCAGCACCAGATGTGGTTGCTGGTATGTTTTTATCCTTTATCTCATTTATTATATCTTTCTTATGCTTATCTGTAGTACCTATGAATAGGTATGTTTTGAGTAAACTCCTTGCCTGCATTAGTTTTATTCGACTCGGGGGCGAGTCGGTCGTTCGTGTCTCGGAAATTCAGCAGGGAGTTCAGAGTGCCTTTGGGCGAGCTAGAGTGTCCGTGTGAGTTTCTATCGCTAACGAACACAAGATTTCTGCTTCATCCGTTTACCGAGGATGTGAGATGGAGATATTCGGGATATCCTTCCTGATATACTCGATTCTGATTCCCATGAGGGATGTATGCGTGATTGTGGGAATGGATTGGCTCCGTTGGTTCGGTGCCATGATTGATTACGAGGGCCAGCGGGTAGTGGTTCGAACCCCAAGTGGGGGAGAATTGGTTAATAATGATGAGGGCACCAGAGTGGGATCAGGATTTTGTTCACCCACCAGGGCTCGACAGTACATTCAGCACGAGTGTACAGGTTATCTAGCGTATGTGGTGGATACACGGATCAGAGATCAGACTTCACTATTAGAGGTTCCAGTGGTTCGGGAGTTTACGGATGTGTTTCCAGAGGAATTGCTAGGGGTGCCTACTGAACAGCAGGTCGAGTTCCAGATCGATCTGGTGCCGGGTGCGGCTCCTATTTCCAAGGCGTCGTACCATTTAGCGCCGCCAGAGACGCAGGAGCTGTCGTCTCAGTTGCAGGAACTACTAGGCAAGTAGTTTATTCGTCCGAGAAGTTCTCCATGGGGAGCACCGATCCTCTTCGTCCGGAAGAAGGATGGTACGCACCGGATGTGCATTGATTATAGGGAGTTGAAAAGGTTAACAGTAAAGAACCGTTATCCACTTCCAAGGATAGATGATCTCTTTGATCAGCTGCAGGGTGCATCTTGATTTTCCAAGATTGATGTGAGATCAGGGTATCATCAGGTCCGGGTTAGAGAGGAGGATGTGGAGAAGACCGTGTGTGACATCCCCTAATATCTCGGCCTATTAAGACCTATTTGATTTATGCTTTCAAAATAAAATCAGAGTAATCCTTTTAAAAGATGTTGCGAAATTTGTTCCCAAAACAAAACATGATAAAAATCTATCAAAACCTTTCCTTAAGAAATATATATTTTTATTTTATATCAAAACCCCGGGATGTCATGTTCCCATACAGATCAAAAGCATAAACACGACATTATAAGCCTTACATCAGTTATTTACAACTACTGGCCTATAATCCAACAATCTCTCATCATCATCTGACTATGCTCGGGGTCCACTACCTGTAATATAAAAAGCTGAGTAGGTAAGGCTTGGCAGCCTGCTGAGCATATAGGGTTTTCAACCCACAAATAATAAATTTATTAATTTCATCAACCATTAATAACCCTGATTACTCGTTCCCATTATCCTAACTTTACGTCCCTAAACACCTATCATAAGGGACCTAGTCTAAGGATTTTCATCAGGGTGGACTTTACTACTAAGGGGATTCCTCAACAATATATGTCCGTAAGGCAACCATGAGGGGGATGGAGTACACCAATGAACATATAGTTCACCAACACCTACAAGTTGCGAACTTGCTAGTGTTCCACTTGACTGTCTCGAAAGGTCTGTAGTCGTCATCTATACTCCGCTAGATGACTACAACAACAACAACATCGAGGCCTATCATCATTTTAACACACATCAACTATTTCATTCTACCCATGTTTTACCCAACATATTTGTGTGTGTGTATATATATATATATATATATATATATATATATATATATATATATATATACAGTTTAAAACTTGTATAAAACATATATTCAACAGTTACCTCAAATAAACAATTAATATAATTACACATAACACGTATTTTATAGAAAATGCTTCATATTTACATGTAAGATGAAAGTGACTACACACTCACTTGATTTAACGATAATCGGGCAGCACTTCGTTTCCTAAAACACCCGTTTCTGATAAAACCGGGAGTTTTATTAAGAAACCGGGCTATGCGAGGGTTGGGCTTCAAAACCGAAAAGATAAATTTTTCCATGTCTTCAGGCACTTCGAAACGTATTTTGGGTGTTTGGTATAATACCGGGGCTATGGGGGAAGTTGGAATGGAAGAAATATGGGTTTAGGGGTGTAAAATGGCAATTTTCCAAATTATCCCTGGGAGGTCTCGCACCCTTCTATTTATAGGGGGAGGCTTCGGATCCGAGGGCTGAGAAGCAACAATGTGGCAGCAGATGCGAGGGGCTGGTGGCACGCATGTGAGGTTCCAGGTGGTTCGTGCGAGGCTCGGACATGCGAAGGGGCATATGTCGCACCGCGGTTGGACCGATGCTTCGGATGCGAGGGAGTGCCACACGCGTTGTCAGCTGCTCGGATGACTCATCAGATCAGAACATGGGGCAAACACGGGGCGAGATCGGACGAGGGTGATGTGGCTGAAGTTGGGCCATGCGGAATTCCTCGGTTTTCGTGTTTTTCTTGATTTTTGAGCCAAAAGCTTCTAAAATCCATAATTTCGCATACGGGCTCCGTTTTTTACGTTCTTTATATGCACGCATAGGTAAAACTATGCTCTACAACTTTCGTTTAGACTTTGTCGGCTAATTTTGAATTTAACTTTATTAATATTATTTTTAACAGACCGAGACAGGAAATCCGTTAAAAATTCATAACTTCTGCCTCCGACGTCCGTTTTCATCTGTCTTTTTACCGTTGTACTACTATTGACGAGACCTTCGATTCTCGTTTCGGTTGTTTCGGCTAAAAATCACTCGATCTAAAATTCGAGTTTTTAGTTGTCTACTGCTAAGCTGAAACTTAGAAAAATAATAACTTCTTCATACGAAGTTAGATTTGGGCGTTCTTTTTATGCATACTCTCGGTTTAACGAACACTACGACTTTCATTTAGATCACTAAGGCTAAAAAGTAGTTTATCAAAAACTCACTTTTTACATCATTCGGCGTCGTGCCGGTTTTGTCGTGGAACTTCGACAGGTCATAACTTCTTCCTTATAACTCGGATTTTGGTGTTCTTTATATATTCGGAATCCTTGTCACGAACACTACAACTTTGTTAATAGATATCGGCTTTATCAAATATTTATTTTCGACGCACATTTTTATTCATAATTATTTAAATCCTAATAATTAAGCATAAAACACATAATTCACATAATAATCACATAATTCCTCTCGATTTCTTCAAAATGAGTTACAAAGGTTGACCTAGACTATTACATCCCCCTTAGGATGATTCCATCCCCGGAATCACACATCAAAAAATAGATGCGGGTAGCGACTCATCATGTCACTTTCCGTTTCCCATGTGAGATTTGACCCATTCATATGTTTCCATTGCACAAGCACTAAATCGACCATCTTGCGTCGCAATTTCGTAGTCTTACGGTCAACGATTTCCTATGGTTCTTCAATTAACCTCTTGTTTTCATCTAACCTTAATTCAGAAATTGGAATTATGTCAGGTACATCTCCTGTGAACTTCCTCAAATAAAACACATGGAAGCTGTTATGAATACCCACTAGTTCTTCTGGTAATTCTGGCTTGTAAGCTTCATTCCCGATCCTCTAAAGAACTTTAAACGGTCCAATAAACCTTGGAATCAACTTTCCCCTTTTACCAAATCTTATAGTTCCCTTCCACGGCGAAACTTTAAGTAAAACCGAATCTCCAACTTCGAATGATATCGATTGTCATTTCTTGTCAGCATAGCTCTTTTGACGATCTTGAGCAGCTAGCATCCTTTCCCTAATCACTTTCAACTTTTCAGCAGTCTGATGGACTATTTCAGGTCCCATAATCTGCTTTTCCCCAGCTTCCAGCCAACATGATGGCGTTCGACACTTTTCTCCATACAAAGCTTGGTAAGGTGCCATATTGATGCTTGAGTGGAAACTATTATTATAGGAAAATTATACCATAGGTAAACGTTCATCCCAGTTACTTTGGAATTCCAGAGTACATGCGGATGGTATATTCTCTCTGACCATCGATTTGCGGATGGTATGTTGTACTCAGACACAATTTCATACCCAATTCCTCTTGTACACTCCTCCAAAATCTTGAGGTAAAACGGTTGTCACGATCTGATAAATCGTTAATGGAACACCGTGAAGCCTCACAATTTCCTTCACGTAAGAATTCACAAGCTTATCCATAGACCATTTCTCGTTGGCTGCTATGACATGTGCACTCTTAGTGAGGTGATCAACGACCACCCAAATCATGTCGTGACCGTTCTTTGTTCTAGGCAGTTTAGTCACAAAATGATGTCTTCCCATTTACCCATGGGTACAGGTAAACGTTCTAGACTCCCATACGGTTTCTGATGTTAGCATAGGTCACACACTCGGCCACATACTTAGCAACATCGACCTTCATCGTCGGCCACCAATAGTAGGGTTTTAGATCCGTATACATTTTTGTGATGTCGGGATGAATCGAGTACATGGTCTTGTGAGCTTCTTCCATCATAAGATATCTTACTCCTCCCGTATTCCGTACCCAAATCCTATCTTGGAATACCTTCAGTCCTTGACCGTTTGTATCTAACACTAACGTTTTTCCCAAACGTTCTTCCTTTCGGTAATTTTTCTCTAAGGCTTCCTCTTGAGCTTTCTTTATACTTTCCAGAATTTTCGAGACAACTTCAATTCTCAACGCTCTTGGTATTTTCTTTTCAAGGTTTACCTTCCGACTGAGAGCATCAACGACAACATTTTCTTTACCAGGGTGGTAAATTATCTCACAGTCGTAGTCCTTGAGTAACTCTAGCCAGCATCGTTGCCTCATGTTCAACTCCTTCTGATTAAAGAGATATTGAAGACTCTTATGATCAGTGAAAAGTTTGCATTTAGTACCATAAAGATAGTGCTTCCATATCTTTAAGGCAAATACTACCGCTGCCAACTCCAGATCATGAGTGGGGTAGTTCTTCTCATGCTCTTTCAATTACCTCGATGCATATGCTATCACTTTGTCCCTTTGGGTCACAACACAACCTGATCCAACTTCAGATGCATCGCTATAAACTGCAAAGTCATCAACTCCTTCAGGAAAGGAAAGAATCAGTGCTTCACATAATTTCTTCTTTAACTTCTCAAAAGCTTCCTTATGCTTCTCATTCCATGTATAAGTAGCTCCTTTGTCGGTTAAAGCTGTTAATTGAGTAGCGATCGAAGAAAAGCCTTGGATAAACCTTCGGTAATATCCAGCTAATCCTAAAAGGCTTCGGATCTCCGTAGGACTTTTTGGTTGTTCCCACTTCATCACAGCTTGAATCTTCGATGGGTCAACCATTATCCCTTCTTGGTTAACCACATGGCCCAAAAATTGGACTTCTTGAATAAAAAATTCACATTTGGAGAATTTTGCATACAACTTTTACTTTTTTAGAACTTCTAGCACTTCACGTAGATGCTTGTCATGCTCCTGCTTGCTTTTTGAATAAATCAAAATATCATCTATGAAAACTATCACGGATTTATCAAGGTATGGTTTACAAACCCTGTTCATCAAATCCATGAAAGTCGTTGGAGCATTGGTTAGTCCAAACGACATAACCAAGAACTCATAGTGTCCATATCTTGTTCTGAACGCAGTCTTCTCAATATCCTGCTCTCTTACCTTTAGCTGATGATATCCTGACCTCCGATCGATCTTCGAGAAATAGCTCGAACCATGCAACTGATCGAACTGGTCATCAATCATTGGCAACGACTATTTTTTCTTTATTGTTGCCTTATTCAGCTCTCTGTAATCGATTCACATTCTCATGTTCCCGTATTTCTTCTTTACAAATAACATCGAAGCTCCCTAGGGTGATGAACTAGGTCGAATAAAACCTTTGTCCAATAATTCCTGAAGTTCTGTCATAATCTTTTTCATCTCTGTTGGTGCTAATCGATATGGTGCTTTTGCTATTGGCGTTGTTCCTGGTAACAAGTCGATACAAAATTCTACTTGTCGATCAGGGGGTAATCCAGGAAGATCTTCGGGAAAAACTTTCGAATAGTCACACACCACTGGTATACTTTGCATATCCTTTTTCTCCTTCTTAGCATCGATCACGAATGCCAAGTATGAAGTGCACCCTTTAGATAAACATTTTCTGGCTTTCATTAGGGAAATCATTCCAGAATTTACTCTGTGCTTATCTCCGTATACCATAAACGACTCCTTTCCAGGCGGGTTTACCCTTACTATCTTTTTCTTGCACAGTATTTCGGTATCATTTGCGCTAAGCCAATCCATCCCTAGAATGATGTCGAAACCATTTAACTTGATGGGTAACAGCTTTCCATGGAATTCGTTTCCATTCAGGTCGATGACGATATTCCTAATATAATCGCTAACAAGTATGAATTTGCCACTAGCAACTTCTAGAATTAGGGAATCTTCTAGCTTTTCTATAGGCAATGCTAGTCTTTTACGAAATTTATTTGATATAAAGGAGTAATTCCCTCCGGAAGGAAACAAAATTTGGGCATGCAATTTGTTTACGAGAAAGGTACCTGAAGCGACATCAACTTCTTCTTTCGCAACTTCAAGTGTCATCTGAAAGGCTCTCGCCTTCGGCTTTGGTGGAAGATTGGTCTTTGCTGCATCCTTCTTCTTTGGGCAATCCTTCAAAATGTGCCCCTCTTCATTGCACCCAAAACGAACTTTCTTAACAAAGGTGCATTCATTGGCATAATGCCTAGGCTTTCCAAATTTGTAACAAGTGACTTCCTCGCTGCATTTCCCAGCATGTTCCTTCTTACACTTGTCACACCACTTGGCTTCGGCTCCTCTTCCGAATTTCCTCGAACCGTTCATCGAGAATTTTTTCTTTTTATTGGAACCTGAAGTTCCTTCAAACTTTCTCTTTTCGCCAACTTCAACCTTGCTGGCGGCTCTCCCCTTGATCATATCTTTAACAGACTTGGCAACCCAAAAAGTTGCCTCCAATGTAAGTGCCTGGCGTACTGGCACCGCGTACTCCCATGGAAGTCCCTTTGCGTACCTATCAATTTTTGTCAGCTCATCTGGGACAATACACAAATCAAACTCCATTTTGTCTGTGATGCTATTTGTGTATTCATCAACGGTCATGCTTCCATTCTTCAACATCAGAAATTGGTTTTCTAGCTCAAGCACATTTTGGGCTGAGCAGTACTTGCGCTTGAAGTGCACCAAGAACTCTGCCCAAGTCAGCTACAGTGGCTCATTAGGACTTAGGGTTTTCCCCAGAGTGTTCCACCAACGAACATCACTACCTCTGAACTGATCGACTGCAAATATGATTTGTAACTTGCCTTGGCAACCACATGTTATGAAAGCCAACTCCATTTCCGAGATCCAATCCAATACTCCGACGGAATCTTCTTTTCCAGTGAAAGTTGATGGCTTGAAAGTCATAAATTCTTTATACTTGCATCCATTTCTCTCCACTCTATCCTCATGGTTATTTCTCCAAACCACAAGCGGATCAGTTTGACCAACAGATCTACTATTGTTTCCTTCTTCAGACTGATTGTCATTTAATTCAGGTTGTTCAATAGGAATTGATGGTTCACTCATGTTGTTTAGAAACATTTTCCTTATTTCCTCCCTTTGTTCTTCCATCATTGTTTGAATTATGGCTTGTACTCCAGCCAGGGTGATAGGTTCTGGTGCAGCTCCTGCTATAGGCACTTGTTCCACTACTTGCGGTTGAGATTGCTAGTTTCTATTTGCATTTCCAGATCCACTTTAAGTTCTTGCCATTTTGATCTATATGCCAAATAAGGCGAATTTAGGTCTTTATTCTCGATAGATATTTAAATTCCCCTTATCACTCCGAAACATTTACATGTTAGTTCCAATATCGTAACCGTACGCTTAGAATCCTACACACATAAGGTTCTCAGATCCGGTTGGCAACAAACCATAGATCTGAACAAATAATGGCATATATGGTAAACATATAGCATTTAGCACATAAAAGTATTTTAGGCATCTTTCTTAAAATAGACTAGTGCTCGTGTCTAAAATATACTAGACACTCATCTCACGATTATCACTTAGCATTCTAAGTTTAAGTCTAGAAACCCCACAAATTCCTAGTTCGCGTAAATTAACGCTCTAATACCAACTGTGACATCCCCTAATTTATCGGCCAGAAAAGACCAATTTGATTTATACTTTCAAAATAAAATCAAAGTAATCCTTTTAAAAGATGTTGCGAAATTTGTTCCCAAAACAAAACATGATAAAAATCTACCAAAACCTTTCTTTAAGAAATATATATTTTCATTTTATATCAAAACATCGGGATGTCATGTTCCGATACAGATCAAAACCATAAACAAGACTTTATAAGCCTTACAACAGTTATTTACAACTACTGGCCTAGAATTCAAAAATCTCTCATCATCATCCGACTATGCTCGAAGTCCACTACCTGTAATATAAAAAGCTGAGTGGGTCCGGCTTGGGAGTCTGGTGAGCATATAGGGTTTTCAACCCACAAATAATAAATTTATTAATTTTATCAACCAACAATAACCCTGATTACCCATTCGCATTATCCTCACTTTACATCCTAAACACCTATCATAAGTGACCTAGTCTAAGGATTTTCATCAGGGTGGACTTTACTGCTAAGGGGATTCCTCAGCTATATATGTCTGTAAGGCAACCATGAGGGGGATGGAGTACACCAATGAACATATAGTTCACCAACACCTACAAGTTGCGAACCTGCTAGTGTTCCACTGGACTGTCTAGAAAGGTCCGTGGTCGTCATCTATACTCTGCTAGATGACTACAACAACAACAACAACATCGAGGCCTCTCATCATTTTAACACACATCAACTATTTCATCAACCCATGTTTTACCCAACATATTTGTAGATAAAAAAATATATAGTTTAAAACTTGTATAAAACATCTATTCAACAGTCACCTCAAATAAACAATTAATATAATTACACATAGCATGTATTTTACAGAAAATACTTCATATCTATGTGTAAATGAAAGTGACTGCACACTCACTTGATTTAACGATACTCGGGCAGCACTTCATTTCCTAAAACAATCGTTTCTGATAAAATCAGGAGTTTGATTGAGAAACCGGGCTCTGCGAGGGTTGGGCTTCATAACCGAAAAGATAAATTTTTCTGTGTCTTCGGGCACTTCGGAACGTATTTTGGGTGTTTGGTATAATATCGGGGCTTTGGGGGAAGTTGGAATGAAAGAAATATATGTTTAGGGGTATAAAATGGCAATTTTCCAAATTATCCCAGGGAGGTCTTGCACCCTTCTATTTATAAGGGGAGGCTTCAGATGCGAGCATTGAGAAGCGAACACGTGGCAGAAGATGCGAGGGGAAGGTTTCACGCATGCGAGGCTCCAGGTGGTTCGTGCGAGGCTCGGACACGCGAAGGGGCACGCGTCGCTCCGCGGTTGGACCGACACTTCGGATGCGAGGGAGCGCGACACGCGTTTCTAGCTGCTCAGATGACTCATTAGATCGGAACATGGGGCGGACACAGGGCGAGATCCGGACGAGGGTGACGTGGCCGAAGTTGGGCCATGAGAAATTCCTCAGTTTTCGTGTTTTTCTTGATTTTTGAGCCAAAAACTTCTAAAATCCATAACTTTCGCATACGGGCTCCATTTTTGACGTTCTTTATATGCACGCGTAGGTAAAATTATGCTCTATAACTTTCATTTAGACTTAGTTGGCTAATTTTGATTTTAATTTTAATATTATTATTTTTAACAGACCGGGACAGGAAATCCGTTAAAATTTCATTACTTCTTCATCCGAGGTCTGTTTTCGTCTGTCTTTTTACCGTTGTACTACTATTGACGAGTTCTTCGCTTCTTGTTTAGGTTGTGTCGGCTAAAAATCACTCGATCTAAAATTCGAGTTTTTAGTTGTCTACTACTAATCTGAAACTTAGAAAAATAATAATTTCTTCATACGAAGTCAGATTTGGGCGTTCATTTTATGCATACTCTCGGTTTAACGAACACTACGACTTTCATTTAGATCACTAAGGCTAAAAACTAGTTTATCAAAAACTCAATTTTTAAGTCATTCGGTGCCCTGATGGTTTTATCATGGAACTTCAACAGGTCATAACTTCTTCGTGATAACTCGGATTTCGGTGTTCTTTATATATCCGGAATCCTTGTCTAATATTTATTTTTGATGCTCATTTTTATTCTTAATTAATTAAACCCTAATAATTAAGCATAAAACACATAATTCACATAATAATCACATAATTAGTGGTTGAAACAAGGATTTTGGGGATATAAAGAATACCAAAATCCGAGTTATAACGAAGAAGTTATGACCTGTCGAAGTTTCGCGATAAAACCGGCACGGTGCTGAATGTCGTAAAAAGTGAGTTTTTGATAAACTACTTTTTAGCCTTAGTGATCTAAATAAAAGTCGTAGTATTCGTTAAACCGAGAAGTTCGATAAAAAGAACGCCCAAATCTGACTTCGTATGAGGAAGTTATGATTTTTCGAAGTTTCAGCTCAGTAGTAGACAGCTAAAAACTTGAATTTTAGATCGATCGATTTTTAGCCGACACAACCTAAACGAGAATCGAAGGTCTCGTCATTAGTAGCATAAAAGTAAAAAGTCTGACGAAAACGGACGTCGGATGAAGAAGTTATAAATTTTTAACGGATTTCTTGTCCCGGTCTGTTAAAAATAATAATATAAAAATTAAAATCAAAATTAGCCGACGAAGTCTAAACGGAAGTTGTAGAGCATAATTTTACCTACGCGTGCATATAAAGAACGTCAAAAACGAAGCTCGTATGCAAAAGTTGTGGATTTTAGAAGTTTTTGCACAAAAACCGAGAAAATTTGCATAGTCACAATTGCCACGTCACCCTCGCATAGAGTGTGACACGTGTCCGAAATCAGTGAGTCATGCGAAGCCACATGGTGAAATCTGCTGAGTCACCCTTGCACGAACAATAACGACGGTCCACTAGCAGTCTGACGAGTGTACTATCCTCGTGACCGAACCCTCGCTGGCTGCCACGAACCATGCCTACTTCGGACCTAGACCTCGGTCCAATCATAGGAAGCCAGCAAGCCTTCGCACGTGCAGCCCTCGTGCGAGCCTCCCCTACGAGCCATCGGATCTGCGACGTTTGGCCTCTTCTCAACGGTTGGATCAGGAGCTTCGGCCCCTATAAATAGGGGGTGCGAGACCTCCCGGGGGTATTTTGAAAACTTGTCATTTTTAGCCCCTTTCTCCATATTTCTTTCATATTATCATCCCATGAAGCCCCGATATCAATTATAAGCCCCAGAATACGCCACGAAGAGCCCGTGAAGCCCGGAAAATTTATCTTTTCGGTTTCGAAGCCCGACTTTTGAAGAGCCAGGTTTCTCAATAAAACTCCCGGTTTTATTAGAAACGATCGTTTTAGGAAACGAATTGTTGCCCGATTATCATCAAATCATGTGAGTGTATAGTCACCTTCATCTTACACCTAGATATGAAGTATTTTATATGAAATATGTGCTATGTGTAATTATATTAATTGTTTAACTTAGGTGACTGTTGAATTGATGTTTTATACAAGTTTTAAACTGTATATGTATTTTTATCTACAAATATGTTGGGTAAAACATGGGTAGATAGTGATGTGTGAGAAAATAAAGGGTGATGAGAAGCCTCGATGTGTTTTGAGATCCAGTCATCTAGCGGAGTTTGGATGACGACCACGGACCTTCTAGACAGTCCAGTGGGAAACATTAGCAGGTCCGCAACCTGTAGGTGTTAATGAACTGAGAGTGTTCATTCGCTGTACTCCATCCCCCTCATGGTTGCCTTTAGGACACGTATGGCTGAGGAAACCCCTTAGCAGTAATGCCCATCCCGATGATATTCTTTAGGCTAGGTCCCTTGTGATAAGTGTTTAAGGACATAAAGTGAGGATAACGGGAACGGGTGATCAGGGTTATTGTTGATTGATGAACTTAGTAAGTTCATTATTATTGTGGGTTGAAAACTCTACATGATCACCAGGCTCCCAAGCCTGGCCCACTCATCTTTTTATGTTACATGTAGTGGACCCCGAGCATAGTCGGAGGACAATGAGGGATTTTTGGATTATAGGCCAGTAGTTGTAAATAACTGTTGAAAGGCTTATAATGTCTTGTTTATGCTTTTGATCTGTATCGGAACATGACATCCCGAGGTTTTGATATGAAATGAAACTATACATTTCTTAAAGAAGGTTTTGATAAACTTTTATCATGTTTTGTTTTGGGAACAAATTCCGCAACATCTTTTAAAAAGATTTATCTGATTTTATTTTAAAAAGCATATATTAAATCGGTCTTTTCTGGCCGAGAAATTAGGGGTGTCACACGTTGGATGACATTCAGGTCGATGAGCGCTTGAACTACGTGGAGAGACTGGTGGCCATTCTCGAGAGGATAAAGATCCTACGAAGCAAGGAAGTACCTTTGGTAAAGGTACAATGGGAGCATCGGAAAGGATCTGAGTGGACTTGGGAGCCAGAGTCTGAAATGAGAGAGCATTATGCTAATCTTTTCACTAAATTCGACTTCGGGGACAAAGTCTAGGTCAAGTGGGGGAGAGTTATAACGCCCCGAACCTTGTAGGTATATCTTGAAAACCCTTATTCCTTTTATTAGTTGTCACTTTTGGTCCTTGGAGTTAGTTGTGTCGGGTCGCGAGGAGTATAAGGACTAAAGTTGAAACTTTGGGACTTGAAGGAGTACGCTAAGCGTACTAGGCGCACCATACTATGCTGGGCGTACACGCATGTACGTTAGGCATATGAAAACCCTAATATTCGGGGTTGGGGGCTATATAATCATCCTTATGGCTCATTCTTTTGCTTACCCTCAGCCTCCATACCTCAGAAGAACATCCCAAACCCTAGTGTGTATGAGAAGTGTGAGTTGGTGTGCATCTTGAACGTTGGGAAGTGATGACATTGCACCAAGGAGCTAGAGGAGTAAAGCAAGGCTATAGATTTGAAGTTGTATTGTGCCATTGAAGCTCCAGAAGGTAAAAATCTTGAAACTTTGTGCTTACTAGTTATAAATCTAGACATCTAACTTTATGAAAGTCTTTTGTCCCAAGAATCCCCAAGATGGTGAATGTGATGTCTTAGACAAAATGAATTGTCCTTTTAGACCTTAGGAGGGGTCTTAAGTGCTAAAAATCAGTTCCCAACAGTTAAGCTTGTCCCATGCATGAAGTGAAAAGGTCTTAATGGGTTAAGACCATGAGTATGGACTTTCTAGACATCCAAAGTGATAAAGTCTGGAACTTTATGGTCCCATGGCATAATTGGTCGATGGATCTGGAATTTGGGCTTAAAAGCTTAATCCATTAAGCACTTATTAGGGTTTTGGTAAAACCCCGCGTACGCCCAGCATAAATTTTGTACGCCCAACGCACGAGGTCAATTATCCCGATGGCAGTCAGCGTAGAACGGCTTTACGCCCAGCGTAACCAGAGAGGTACGCCCCGCATACGCTCTCTGTTGAGCTCATGATAAATGGGCTTAGGGTTTATGGGCTAAATGGATTATGGCCTTTGTTGGACGTAGCAAATAGGATATTTTGGGCCAGGTTATGATAATGGATCATGGGGTTAGGCTCAATAAGGAAGTTGAGCTCAATTTGGTAAATTGAGCCAATAATGGGCTTTAGAGTATGGACCTTCAAGATAAGGACTTTGTGTTGGGCCAGTAATGGGCTTTAGAGTATGGACCTTCAAGATAAGGACTTTATGAATTATATGGACACTTAGCCAAGGGAGTGATGGCAGGTAATAACCTAGTATTTATTATGTGTGTCAGCTTGGGATTTCCAGTTAGGCAGCGGTTAGAATTCTAGAATTCCGGCACTTCGAGTCAGGTGAGTTTTCCTCACTATACTCAATGGTCTAAGGCACCAAGGTTGGCCCTTTGAATTGTTACTGGTTATGTTATGTTAGTATGATTTGTTAGATCGGTATCCTAAAGGGTAGGATAATATTATATGATATGTGGTATGATCTGGTAGATTAGTTTGTTGTCTATAGACTGTTATGTGATCATCTGTTATACGTGCATATGTTTGTTTATTGGTTAAGGCTTCTCTGCTTTGTGCGAAAGCCAATAGACCTGGGGCATTCCAACCTGTTGGTTGTGGGCCTGGAGTATTCCATCCCGAGGATGACTGGACTCATAGTATGTGGGCATTCCAACCTGTTGGTTGTGGGCCTGGGGCATTCCATCTCGAGGATGATTGGACCCATAGTATGTTGGCATTCCAACCGAAAGGTTGAGGGCCTGGGGTATTCCAACCCGATGGTTAATTGGACCCAAAGTATGTTGTTTATGATTATATTTGTATTGTGTGAGTATGGGTATTTTGGGGGATCTCACTAAGCTTTTGGGTTTACAGTTTCAATTTATTGTTTCAGGTACATCAAGGGATCGCGGCAAGGCAAAGGCATGATCGTACAGCTCCTTGCATTTTGTTTATGTTTCTGGGAAAACTCTAATAAAGAATATTTTGAAAACAAAGATTTGTAATAACTCTTGGATTTTAAATGTGTTGAAAAGTTAAAATTTGGTTTAAATTTTTATGGTTGTTACAATAAACAATGCTCTGATACCAATCTATCACACCCCCGAACCAGGACGGCGAAAACATTTGGGGGCAGATGACTTCATGTATAGTATCATAACAATTGATTATAAATGAAACATAGCAAACAAACATCATACATTGCAATATACCAACATTCATTGTTTTATAAATTGCACTTGTTTAACGATTACACAAAAGTAAGAAGAAGTAAAATTTCTTGAAGTCGCACCACTTGATCTCATAGCAGAGCTGATTACCTGTTACTAGTTCCCTGAGAATACAAGTCGTTTTGAAAAGCGTCAACTAAAAAGTTGGTGAGTTCATAAGCATTTTTGTATAAAAATGGTTTTGCACTTGTTTAGAATAGTTCTCGTAGTTCTTCCAAAAAATTCAATATTTTATATGGAAATGTTTTGTAAGTCTCGTTCGATAACTGTGAATATATGCATGCCTGTCCTTTGTTATCTTTTGTTTATAAAAGTAAAGAGAATGTCCCCAGAAAATCTGATATTTTCTGATTTAAGGAAAGACTGTAGTCTTAAACACTAAGATCGGAAGTGTAAGAAATCGAATACTTTGAAAATGATTTGCAGTTCTATAGCTTAATAAAACCAATGAAGTGTAAGTTTCCTATAAACCAAAATCGTATTGTTATTCCCTATGTTAGTCGCTATAACCATATTTGATAATGACTAATCCGCCTATCATGACATTTTTCAGGCACCGACTTGTTTAAGGTAAGGTTTATCAACCTAGACTGCCCTGGTCTAAGTATAGCGAACAGCTCAGGTGTGGGGTGCCAACCCCGTATAGATCTATACACAAACTCCCACTCTCCTTCCAGGAGACTCTACTTATAACTTCAGGCTACGGTTGTACACTCGATAGGTGTCAAATGCAATGTCTCACAAGAACCTTAACAAATTTACGTGAACTACGACTCCGTTTTACTTGCAAATAAGATAATTATGCCTTTAAATAAGTGTGTGTCCTTTGAAAGTGTGGTTTGCGACCTTCAACTATAATAAATAAAGTTTAGAGTAAATTACTGAAATCATCCCTATGATTTTGTCAAAATTGCATGTTTGGTCCCTAACTTTTTTTTTGCACTCGAATTGTCCCTGTCGTTTGATTTTATTGCATTTTTTTGTCCATATGTTTTGGTCAAAATTTCACGTTTGCTCCTTAACTTTATGTATGTAAAGGACGAAAAACGCAACAAAATCAAACCACATGGATGATTCGAGTACAAAAAGAAAGTTAGGGACCAAACGCACAATTTTGACCAAACCATAGGGATGATTTTAGTAATTTACTCTAAAGTTTATTACGTTTGTTTATTAAGACAATTTATATATATATATATATATATATATATACATATAAGTTAACATGTCTAGATGTTTTAAAGGGATGTATAAGTCATATAAACTTGCATATAACACAAGTATAAGAGCTTTTAGCATGACAAAAACAATTTCTTGTTTTTGACATTTTTGTTGCTATTTTTAGAAAAATTATAGAAAAATCATCGTAAATGGAAATTTGGATCCATAAACTCTGAGAGTTTCGAAAATGAGTCTATTTTGTTCATAATTTTTAATGGCCTCAAACCTGTGTGAAAATGTTCATCTTCACAGACTGGTTCGAAATCATTTCTGAAATGATAGGCAGTTTTGTAAAAATCGCCAAAAATTATAGAAAAATTGTATGAATGCGTGAGCGTAGTCATTTTAAAAGTATAAACCTGAACGTTTTGCGTGTAAAACAATTTTGAAAAATATTACTATCAAGGTGGTAAAAACAGTCCGTAATTTGACCAAAACGTTTCTGTTAAAAGTTGATATTTGAGTTTAAGTTATACATGTTTGAACACAACAGTTATTTTTGCTATTTTGAGTGTATAATCCCATATCTACAAGTTTACATGTAATATATATGATAACACATACTTTTCTCATGGTTTTTATGAAGATCTAAGTGATAAACTTCATGTTCAAGTAAAAACTCAAAAGTTAAATACATAACATAATGGTACATGCAAATATCCAACGGTTAAACGAGAGTTGACTTGTATCCTCCCCCCAAAAACATGAAAAACATGAAAGATATGGGGGTATGAAGCTCACCTTGGGGTTTTCAAGATGTAGATGAAGAAGATGAAGAGTTTTTGAATCCTAGCTTGAGCTTGGAAGGGATCTCGAAATGGTGGTTGATCTAAGCTCCATATGCACGAAAATGGAGTTGTAAGTGGAAACATCTTTGTAAAAACTTGAAATAAAACAATGGAGTTTATCATGGACTTACCAAGGGATGAACTTAAAGAAAACTTCTTGAACATACTAGCACCCTCACAAAATTTTTGGAGGAAAAAGGATGAGAGAAATGTTGGAGATTTGAGAGGAAAAAGGAGTTGTATGCAACTTTGAAATTAGAGTGGTGATGGAGAGGTGGTTTGGACGAATCTTTAGAGAGAGGAGAGAGAGATTATTGTCTTGATATTTGGTGGTTAATACTTCATTCATAGATGTATGAGAGGTAATTAACATGGTTACATGTGGTGTAAATGTGAGGTGTCATATTTATAAACCATAATTTTTTTTAATGGGCTAACCGAATCAAAGGGGTTCTCGGCCCACATGATGGCACAAAATGGATGGCGGGCTTCGAACTTAACTTAGCCCAAGGAGTTTTCAACCCAATAATGTTCTAGGAAGGGTATTGGCCCAAATAAGGGGATTTCGGCCCAAAAAATGTTGAATTACAATTTTCGACCCATTAGGGCCCAAAAGAGAGTTTTCGTCCTAATTAAGAGGTTATCAGCCCATTAGAACCCAATAAGAGAGGCTTGGCCCAAGTAGTGGTTTTGGGCTCATGGAAAAACACATTCGCCTACTTTCCTGTAAGTATGATTATGATATATATATATATATATATATATATATATATATATATATATATATATATATATATATATATATATATATATATATAATGGCTAAACAACCAATCCGTATTCACTCTTATTAATAAATCCATATAGGTATAAAATAGTTATAGATCTAACGAATCCAACAGGCTCCATGTTTGCACTAATGATTGATGCCTCAGCTCGAAAACTAATCGGCAGTCCACCGGAAAAATTAATGACCGATGATATAAAAGTGATAGAAAGTTCTTGCCTCCAATGATCATCAATCACAAAGACACGTCAAAAGTATGTGATGGTTCGTAGATAGGATGATGTGGTTGCAAATATCAGACCAGGGTATGCAAACATTAAATCATGTCAAGACTATGTGATAATGTCATATTAATATACTAGGTGTGAGACCCATGTATTACATGGGTTATTTAAAAAAATATATGAAATTTTAACAATTTTAAAAGTTTGAATTTGTAAGAAAAATGAGAAAATTTTTGAATTATTAAAATTAATGAGCCTTTAATGTATTGAATACATTACATATATACACCATTTTTAATAAATACCTTACATATATATTACCTTACATATTAAATGTGAAATTTTAATTTAATAAAATGAAAAATACAATAAAATGAAAAGTGGAAAATAGAAAATTTAAAAATTCTACAAAATGTCATGTGTCCAAATGAATAAGAAAAAGACATATGGCAAAAAAAACTTTCATTTATAAATTACTAGTTGTATGACCCGTATGTTATACGGGTTGGATAAAACAAAAATATTAAATATGAAGGGTTAAACAAAAATTTAATTAGATTTGAAATTTAAAATTTAAAACTTGAATTTAAAATGAAACATATTAAATAATATATTAGTAGTAATATTGTAATTTATTGGTTATTTTTAAGTAAGACAATTATTAATTGAGGTGTAAATATAATTTCTTAATTAAGAAAAAAAATGACAAATGATAAATGGAAAAATATTTATTCAAAAATACCAAAAAATGACATGTGTCCAAATTAATGAGAAGATGACATGTGGCAAAATTATTTTCATTTATTAGGGAGGATAGTAGATTATGCATAATATCTTTCTTTTCCTTTTTTTTTCTTTTACAAAAATTAGCACTATCTGAAAATTTTCTAAGGGTATTCAATAGCGTACTCTTACCTCAACATAGGTTTGCCCCTATTCTAAGATCTATCATGTGGTAAATCGCTCAGCAATAATAACATATTGTGGTACTACCTTTTGAACATCGACTATCTTTTATGAAATTGTTAGCAAGTAAAAACCATCTGTAAATTTCCGACAAACAAACTACGGTGAAGGGTGAAGGCGGTTGACCGGCGACAAAAAAGATGTCTATTTGTTTTTATAAAAGAATTAGATCCGTCGACGCCCACATAAAAATTTCCTTTACTATCATCCTGTAAACAAATTTATAGATAGTTAGATACTATATTTTGATAAATACTTTTCAAAAATACAACTTTCTCATACAAAACCCAATATTAAAATAAACTAGTTGTGAAACCCGTATATTATACGGGTTGATTAAAACAAAATGTTAAATAGAAACGATTAAATGAGAAGTTTATTTGAATTTGAAATAAATAAAAATTATGAGAAAAAAACATAAAATAATAAATTAATTAAAATTATTGTTTAGTTATCAGACCCGTATACTAAACAGGTTAATTATAACAAAATGTTAAACACAAATGTTTAAACTGTAAATTTATTTGAAATTGAAAATGAAATTGAAATTGAAATTTAAATTTAAAATTTGAAATTAATATCATTATGGTAGGTTTAATTTATATAAACTAATTAATAATATATTATAAATGAAAAGTGAAATAAATGACAAGTGGAAAATAAATATATCTCTAAATTATGACAAAATGACATGTGGCAAATTGAATGAGAGAAGGATATGTGGCAAAATCATTCTTATTTATTAGGGTATTATTTATTAGGGTAGATATATACAAAAAGCACACCCACAATAAAAATGACAAGATGGTCTTAATATAATTATAATCCACCCAGCTCCACACAGTTTCCTTTTGGATGCTTCCAACTTCACCCTCAACTCCCTCCATTACCCTCCCCATATTATATCTTTCCAAAAATACCCTACTTGTAATTACCAAAAAGTCCTTCCCCTTCAAACAATTACAAGACGCGTCTTTAACGTGAAGTATCACCTCCCTCACATGCAATGCCACCCCTCCTTTATCCACAACCAACGTCACCTCTATTCTACATTCCACTCTCTCACTCGAGTCACACCCTGGTAAAACGATGACGTATCGGAGATGGACGTGGTTGTCTACCCATGCAAGAACAGGTTTGATGCTGGATAGGTTTACCGCTCGTTTCCGTGTCGGATCTATTAGGATCCAGTTTAATGTTACGGATTCTTTGAGGTGTGATATTGTTTCGTCATCGGCGTGTAATAGCTTGTCGACTTTCAAGTCGATTGACCCGAGTTCAAAACCCGATTGATTTCTAGCCGGATCGTCGTTTAATACAATCCTAAGCTCCGATGTCAGGAAATTGGTTGTGGTGTCGGTGATTTCGACTCTGGAGTAAACGATATTGTTATGGAAGCGTATATCGACGGCTAAGATAAGTTCAGATGGCCAAGGATGATGTGTTAAGGAACAAGATGGTTGGGTGTTTGACCAAGAACGGCGGCAGGTAAGGTGTTTAACATCGGTGGTTGGAGGCTGAAAAGAGTCTTGGAAGAAAGAACGGTGACCGGCGGAGAAGGTGGAGATGACATGGTTGATACGTGGGTGGGTTATTGAGAGCCAAGTGGACTTGCAAATGTCTGACCAAAGAATGTCGTCTGCGGTGATGGTTCGTAGATAGGATGATGTGGTTGCGACGGAGGAGAGAGATTGACCGTCGAGTCGTGGTAAGATTTGGGTTTGGATGATGACTGGGTGGAGATCGGAGAAAGTTGTTATAGAAGAAGTAGATGCCATGGCGAATAGAGGTAATGTTGTCGGATTTGGATGGATAGAGACGACTGACAAGGTGTATTTATAGGCTTTGAAACTGAAGTGGATAAAAATTAACATAGAATCACATAGAATATAACACACAAAAAAAATAGAAAATAAAATAAAATAAAATAAAATAAAATAAATTTGACATCACTTTTTATATTTGTCGTATCACTTATAAAATTTCAACCACTTTCATTTAATTTATATCAAATTCTCAACTGCTTTCATTTAATTTATATCAAACTAGGTATAAGACCCATGTATTATATGGGTTCATATTAAAAAAAAAATATAACAATTCTAAACATTTGAATTTTGAAAAAGTTTAAAGTTATAAGAAAAATGAAAAAAAAAAATATTGAATTATTAAAATTAATTTTTCTTCTCTTTTAAATTTGAGCAAATAATTTAAGTAAATAAAAAAAAACTAATGAAGTTTTAATTTAAAAATGTTGAAATTAGAAGGAAAGTCAATTATTAAAATTGATATGCATTTATTATTATATTTAAATATTATATAGAGTTTAATTAAATGGAAAAAACCACAAAATGCCATGTGGAAAATTTTTAATTGAAAATAACCACAAAATGACATGTGGCCAAATGAATGAGAGTGTGACATGTGGCAAAATGATTTTCATTTATTAGAGTAGATTTTGTTGAGTAGGGTGTATACGAATGGTGCGGATGTATGGGCCTCCGATCATAAAGAGATTTATTTCCGAAAATTTCCTTTAAGGTGAGAACTAATGTTAGACCATGATTAAGGAATAAACATTTCAAATTAATAATCTCAAACACCATCTAAATATACCATCACTACAAGAAAATCTCTTTTTAGTGACGACTGGAAATCTAGTAATTAACAATATTATTTAGTCACCATATATTAAGTGGTCACCGAATTAAACATTTAGTGACCTGAGAGGGTTATCACTGAATGGTCACTAAAAATTTATTATATTATTATTCAATTTCATAAATATTAATGACTAAAATTAGTGGTCACTTATTTAATGTTTAATGACCAGAAAATAGTTGTCACTGGATTGAACACTTAGTGACCAAAATTCATTTTTCAAACCCACACATGGTGACGACATAATAATGGTCACTGCCTCGTTTTACAAACCCACAATTGCTTGGAAAATATTTAATGACTACATAGTACTGGTCGGTGATATAATAAAAAGAGTAAATTATACGAATGGTTCCTATGGTTTGGGATAATTTGCGTGTTTGGTCCCTAACTTATATTTTTAACTCGGAAGGTCCCTACTATTTTTTTTTGTTATGCGTTTGGTCCCTGTCTCATCTAAAAAGACTATTTTGCCCTTGATTTTTTAACTTATTTAAATAAACACACCCCCAACCCCAACCCCCTCATATTACCCAACCTAAAGCACAATTTTTCCCTATTTAAATAATAGTCTTTTTAGATAAGATAGGGACCAAACGCAAAACAAAAACAAAAAGTAGGGACCAAGCACGTAACAAAAACAAACATTAGGGACCTTCTAAGTTAAAAAAATAAGTTAGGAACCAAATGCGCGAATTACCCCAAACCATAGGAACCATTCGTGTAATTTACTCTATTAAAAAAAAACATGAGTGAATTTCTTTTTGTTTACACGGAAAACAATGTGGCAATAAAACGGTCATTGAACAAAGTTGAAACTACAAATTTTTTGTGGAAAATTAAACAAAAACCAAATCATTGTTTTGCAATTTCCAAGTCCTAAGCTTCCTTTTTTATTTCTATAACTTCATCGATAAGAAAATGGCTTATAATTTATCAACGTAAAATTACAACAATGTTCTTATTTTGCTATTTTATATATAACTAGATTATGACCCACATAAAACGCGGAGAACATATAAAAAATACATATAAAGATATAAAAAGTAGGCATAATAATTTAAAAAAGAAAGATAAAGTAATAGACACAATTATTTGTAACACTGAAATGTCCAAAAAAAACAATGAAATGTGTGAATATGTATCGTTGAATGACATCTTTATAGACAATATTTTTTTGTTTTATTAGTTGGACGACCTTTCCCGTCACATATGAGTACATCGAAGCCTTTTTTTACTTGAGATGCGGGAAACAGCGATATATAGTTGACCATGAGTGAAGACGGGTTTATGCAAGTATAATCCAACATTTAATAATGATTGTCCTTGACTTTTGTTAATAGTTATAACAAAACAAACAACTATGGGGAATTGACTCCGATGAAAATGGAATGAGATTCTTTTATCAGGGTTAACTTCATGTGAGGTATATAAGTCGTCACGTTGAAGAATCTACCAGATACGAAATGGAATGTGGGACCTACTCCTCGGTCGTTAGTCATGGATTTGCATATAATTTGAGAACGATTGGCTTGACCCCATGATTTTAAACCCTTTTAATTATTCACTTTTATTTGATGGTGTCAGTTTTATGAAAAAAGAATATCATTTATGAAAAAAGAATGTCATTTCATGCATAAGGTCAAAATGATGCAGAATGAGCAATTTTAAAGTAAGTTAAAGTAACGTACTTTCATTAAAGATGTGTTTTAATATCCACTGAAAATGGATTATAATGTACACATTTGGTCAAAGTCGGACTGTTTTGGCAAGGTAAAAGGGGGTTTGTTTTACCTTCCGGAAAAAATGTGCAAAATAAACATTTTTAGAGTAATTTATACCAACGTACTTCCATTAAAGGGGAATTTTGAAATAAGGTAAAATGGTTTATAATGAGCACATTTTGGTCAAAATAAGACTATTTTGGCAAGGTTAAAATGGTAAAAATGGCGTTGTTTTGAGGTCAGATTAAAGTTGAGCAATATACTTCCATTAAAGGGGAATATTGACATATGGTAAAAATGGTTTAAAATAAACACATTTTCTTCATAACTGTATTATTTTGGAAATTTCAAAAATGGTAAAAATGAGGTTGTTTTGACATTAGGTTGACCGACATAAAAACAATGGATCGATTTTACTTTCTCTAATAACATCCGACTTTCATTTGTTCCTATTATAATATTTGTTCATAGTATTTGTTCATACCAAACATACGTAAAAATAATGTACTTCTCAAAGGTTTATATAAACGACAAATAACACTAAAAGCGAAAAAGTTAGAAAGACCATGGCAATTTGTATTAAACTATCAACATAATCTAAGAAATGCATTAAAAGAAAAATAAATTTTACCACCACGAATGTAGTTCCAAGCTTTTGTAATCAAATTATTCTTAACAAAAAAGTCCAAATTTATAAAAATAATAGAGAATTAAAACCAATATCAAACTTGAAATCATATATATTATATAATAATAGTTTGAATTAAACCTGTTAATTAAAAAGAAGAAAACATAAATCCTCATGAATACAAGACCAATATGCATTTCACAATACTTTTTGGCATATGCATGTGTCAAATGGATTCCCCCAAAATAGAGAAACTCATAGTGTTATACTCACTCGTTGATTGGATTGACTAATATAAAATAATAGATCACATTTTACTTTCTTTTATAGAAAAAATTAGGTGTGAGATTCATGTATTACATGAGTTTATTTAAAAAAATTAAATATAAAATTTTAACAATTTGAAAATTTTGAATTTATAAAAAAAATGAGAAAATTTTTGAATTATTAAAATTAATGAGGCTTTAATGTGTTGAATACATTACATATATAAACTTTTTTTAATAATTACCTTACATATATATTACCCCATATATTTATGTGAAATTTTAATTTAATAAAATGAAAAATACAATAAAATGACAAGTGGAAAATAGAAAATTTAAAAATTTTAGAAAATGTCATATGTCAAAATGAAGGAGAAAAGGACATGTGGTAAAAAACCTTCATTTATTATAATAGATTAAGGAATCAACGATTCACCACCAATTACTCTCTCTCTCTCTCTCTCTCTCTCTCTATATATATATATATATATATATATATATATATATATATATATATATATATATAATTTTCCTGGAAGTACTTTTTTCCTCTGTCTATCTTCTCTCTGTATGTGTATGTGTATGTGCATGGAAATTTTGACAAAATAAGTGTATTTGAACATTTTATTTACCATATAGGTATATTTTTAAAAATATTTACCAAATAGGTATAGTTTTAGAAATTTATATTTTCTTAACTTTTAGCTTTTATTTTATTTTTACTGTTTTTTTGTTTATACGTTATATTACTTTTTACTATTGTCCAAGCAAAACAGTTCGGTGTCCAATTGTTCCATTCACAAGTATTGGCCCCACCTAAACAATGGCATGTGTTGAGAAATTTCATTTTGTCTCATTCGACCAGTGAATATGGTCCACCTAAACAATGAAATTGTAAAGAAAGATCAATTGAACCATAGATTGAATAAATATCAATAAATCACAGTGCTTTGAAAATCAGAATTAAATAGTTGACCTCACAATGCTTATAAAATCAGAATGCAAAAGCAAAAGGTTGAAGCAGAGTTAAGAACGGTAGGGTTGAACAAACTATCATACACTACCTGACTTGTAACAAATTAAATACAACAAATCGAACCCTAAGGTGCAATAGAATCAAACTAATCTCGTTCAAAAAATCGAACTGATGAAAGATTATGGTTCAAAAATCGAACCGGTGATGGAAATCGAAAATCTTACATGTGATGGAATTGCCGACTGGAGTGGAGTCGCCGGTAGTGTCAATGCCGGAGATGAAAGTCTAGCGGGAGATGGGTGTCGTCCCATCGCTTTTAATTGTTTTAGCACGGTGATTTTTTCTTTTTTACTAAATAACCAAATAACCCTATTTTGGTAAATAAGTTTAGAAGTATATGGATTGACTAAATAAGTTTTTCAAAAACACCATTATGGTTAAAAACTGTGTGCTTGTGTGTGTTTGTGTTTTCAATTAAACTTCAATTCCAAATAGCCTCATATTTGTTCCTTGATAATCTAGGTGTCAGATTGGCAATTTTTCTAAAATTGAAGTGCAAGACTCATTTAATATAATTTTGATGTACCCCTATCCTCTCCTTCATCTATAAAAAGATGTAGATGAACTTATGACATCTAACCATTCATTGAATACAAAATAGAAGAAAATTGAATACAAAATAGAAGAAAAAACAGGAGAGTAGTTTCACTAATGAATATATCATTTTTTTTTAATTATTACAAATCATAATTTAACTGTAAATCACGCCCCTTCCGTTGTCTGGGTTGCATTGCTGCAATGACAGAAAATTGATAAAAAAAAAATTAATATAATTTCATAGACTGATAATGAAATTGATAATGAGTGATAGAACTTAACGTTAGAGCTACCAAGGTTATATGCAGAAAATTTTGACCGAAACCCTTTATAACATGGTATTCATCTTGCATATTAGAATTTAACGTTAAAACAATTTATCAGAGCTACCAAGTAGTTGTTTCTGTTAGCAATACAGTCCATTAGAACCTTTGGATCATTGTTTGCTACACTAATCTTTTTGTATAACCATCTTTAGTATCGTGTTTGCCAAACATTTTCTCCATCATAACAAAGCATCCATGTAATTTATTACAGGGTTGTATTAAAATGTAGTTGCCAAAATAGATCACAAACATCTTGTGGGCTAAGCTTTTCAAGAATACCATCAGATGCAGCTACTAAATAGTTATCTTTGGGTGTGAGTGGTTGCCAATCTGACCTTTCGAACATATATAACAGCAAACATGATAAATCACTATAGAATACAAATTAGTAATAGCCTTTTCTTCATACAATAATAAAAGACAAATTAAGGCATCTACTTGAAAAGGATATAAATATCAAAAATGAAAAGCTCACCTCATATATAAGACAAGTCACCAATAGCAAGTGACAACCAAATGACTATTGAACCTGGATACAGCACCCCACTTAATTTTATGACATCCATCTCGACTGGTATTTTATCATCATTGAATGCTTCATCAAATATCTTCAACAATTTATCTTCTTCCTTGTTAGTGGCTTTAGCTTCGGGATTAATAGCATGTTCAGGTTAATCAAAAAATTGAAGGAAATTATCATCAACCATCGTAATTTGAGATTTTTTGGAACATGATGTAACACCCGGTTTCCTAGGTATATCGATTTATGTTGTATTTCTTTAATTATATAAGGTGACTCGACGAGTTGGTGCTTAGACTCGTCGAGTCTGGACGCGACTGGATGGCATGGTTAATGAGGGGACTCGACGAGTCAGGGGAGTGACTCGCCGAGTCAGAGTTGGCGAAAGAAACCCTAATTTCTCGGGTTTGGGACCTATTTAAAGGCCCTTATGGCCTTCAATTGCGGCTACCAGTCTATAGAGAGAAACCCTAGAGTGCTTGAGCATTTTGAGAGAGAAAGGAAGCCATTCTTGACCTTTGTGGTGTTGTTTAGCAAGAAGAAGGAGGTCCTAGCAAAGAGGAAGCAAAGGAGGCTGCTATTCTGTGGATTTGAGGCTAAGATCACCACATCTAAGGTAGAAATTCGGCTCTTCTTCTGTTTTATGATAAATATATGGATTTAGGGTTCTTGGGCCCTTTGTTAAGTTGATTTGATGTCCAAATAGTCCCTTTCTAGTGATGAGGCTTTGGATCTGGATCCATAGACGTCCAGAGAGCCTTACTCATCAAGCTTTATGGAGAACAATGGAGGTTATGACCTTGGGATATGGTATTTGGGGCTAAATCATCATATATGGTCATATAGATGTTGCATGTGCATCAAGATAAAGACTTTACGTGATTAATGAGCTTGGGAAGGTTAGATCTAAGAATTAGAAGAATAGATCTGACCTCAGAAGGTTGTTTGAGGTTGTGCATGAAATGAACTCGCTGAGTCCATGAACAGACTCGACGAGTCAGAGCGAGTTGTCCCATGACTCAGATCAGTGGATGAATCGCCGAGTTGGGTGAGTGACTCGGTGAGTCAGGAAGGATTCAAAGGACTCGAGTTCATGTATGAACTCAACGAGTCTATGCAAGACTCGATGAGTCGGGTCAAAGGTTGATCGTTGACCAATGTTGACCGGAGTTGACTAGCGTTGACTTAATAGTGTTAGTAAGTCAGGAAAGTATTAATTAGAGATGTACTTATGATATAAGAGGACGATACGAGTGATATCCCACATCAGCGAGGTAAGTCTTCTCACTATGCCATACCCGATGGGGTAATTATGTGTGACCGGAAGGTCTTATGTGTATGATGCTTATGTGATGCATGTTGTATATATGTGATATGTTATGATATGAGTATGATGATATGGACCGGAAGGTCAACAGAGTATGGGTCGGAAGGTCAACAGAGTATGGGCCGGAAGGTCAACAAAAATATGGGATGGAAATCCCCTAAGACACTTAGATCGGAAGATCCTATAGAGTTATGGCCTGGAAAGGCGTATGTGTTGTATGTGGTATCTTGGGGAACTCACTAAGCATTTATGCTTACTGTTTGTGTGTTATGAGTTTCAGGTACCAGTGATGATTGTGGGAAGGCACCGACATGATCAGTACACACTTGCAGATGATATGTTTTTGAGATCTTGGGATATGGATTATGTATTGTGTTTTGTGAAAATATTGGATATTTGATTTTGGAATAATTTGGAAATGAAATGTTTTATTAAAATTAAATGAAAAAAATTGTTTGAAATTTTCACGGTGTTACACATGATGATGAAAATATTTCTTCACGTTGAGTCACTTCTTTTTGAAAAGATTTGATGAATTTTTCATCAAATGTAACACTGTAGCTTTCTTCAATCTTTCTTGAATTTTTGTTAAGAATTATATATGTATTTGATGTGAGAGAGTATCCTAAGAAAATTGCTTCATTTGAATTTGCATCAAATTTGTTGTGATGCTCTTTAAAATTAAAAATAAAGCACATGGAACCAATCATATGGAAAATTTTCACATTAGGTTTACGATTATTCAATATCTCATAAGGAGTAATAAAAAAATCTTTTATTAATGTAAGATCTATTTTGAATAAAGCTTGCGGTTCCAATAACATATGCCCTGATATAAAGAGGTAAGTTACCAAACGAAAACATTGTTTTGCCAGGTTTGCAAAGAGATCGGTTTCACCTTTCGACCACTCCGTTTTGTTGAGGTGTATAATAGGATGAGAAAATGTGACTGTTCCTTTGTTTGTCATAAATTCTTCAAATATTTGATTTTTGAATTGAGTCCCATTATCACTATGAATCATCCTTACTGGATTTTATAACTGCAACTTCACTTGTTTCGCAAAAGTCAATCACATTCTATGTGGTGTCGAATTTCTATCTAAGAAAATAAACTCATGTAAATCTACAAAAATCCTCAACAATAACAAGAATATACTTATTACCACCGATGTTTTTAATAGAAGATGGACCACATAGATCGACGTGAATCAAATCAGAAGGTTCTACAATCTTCATATTCATGATTGATGAATGAATTTTGCGATTTTCCATTCATAATTCACCAATAGCACATAAATTTTCTTTGTCATATATGAGAAGTGGAAGACCGTGCATAAAATCACCAAGAACCAATTTATTGATATCCTTGAAGTTCAAATATGATAGCCTTCGGTGCCATGACAACCTATATCAGAGAAGCTTTCATAAGCAAGCAGATGAATGGCTTCCCTTCAATTGGTTTCCTATCTAAAGGATACATTTCCATTTTTCTATTTGACTTTAAAAAATATTGGTTTCTTTATGCTATATTTATGAACATTAGTCATCAAAATACATTTTCAAACGTGTACCTATACCCAATTGCGATATACTTATCATATTATGTTGTAAGCCTTGAATATATCCTACCTTTTGTATTGTAAACTCTCCATTAGTTATCATTATGTATACCTTTATTTCACCAGTTGCATTATTTTCATATTTAACTTTTCCAGCATCCTTTAAGCTCTAAAATTCCCTTATTTGTGATTTACTTCTACTTATATGACGAGAACAGTTGCTATCTATGTACCATTTAGAATCATAATGTTCATCATGCATCGACTTACAAGAACAACAACATATTTAATGTTGCTCATCAGTTTGTCTTTCTCATCTTGAGGAATATCTTTAACATCGACAAGAAGATTATTGTACTCTACCTTAGTTTTGATGACCCTTGTGGCTCCCACATGCATGAATGTTCCTTTTGTTATTGCTTGCCAGATCTTCATTCCATGGTCTTCGATACCCAGAACATAATCCTTAAAGTGTAGAGCCCAGACTTCATATTCTTGAGGAAAGAGAATTGGAATCCTAATGTGGATCTTCCGGATGCATGATGTAGATTCACTAAAAACCTATAAAGAATCAGATGTGTAAAACTAAAATTGATTTAAGGGCGTAATAAGGATCAAGATCCAACGTCAACAATCGATCAAAACGATGAAGACAGTAAGAGCAGATCCAATAAAAGTGGAAAAACCCTAGAACACTCAACAAAATAATTGTGTATGATTTACACAATCTCCTACTCTGATACCAATTATTCAAATAAATTAAGAGTTGATCTAAAGATTCTTTAACAAAAAGTAAATCAAACAATAAAGCAATGATCAAAATGGTGTCGAATGATTAATAATAAGTGCTTTAGAATAGATCGATGAAGAACATCTACTGTAAAGGCATGGTAGGGAATCACCAAAACGATTAACCCTAATACAACACATACATGCAACATTTAAAGCTAAACCCTAGCTACATCATAACAGATTGACAAGCCCAGTCCATAAAAGGCTAACTACATACATAACAAAATTTGACACAGTTAATTAAATAACCCAACACTAACTCCTAGGGTTGCCTCATTTGAAAGTATCCACCCTATTATAGCATACGTCATCCAAAACTTATCCTTTATATGTGTGTTTTGAGTGTGTAAAGCCACTTTTGTGAAGGTTGAAAGAAGGAGTCCATTTTGGTGCTTGTGTGTTTGGTTCCACCTTAGATCTTGCATCTTCATCATATTTCTGGTCTTTTGGTTGTATAAAGTTTTTACATTACTCATTAGATATCTAGATCTAGTTCTAGGTCATTTATGAACATTTTTTTCCATATCTTCTTGTTCTTGTGGTTTGAGTGAACTCTAGAACCTTTGTGTTCCTTATTTGACTTCTAGACCATGGTGGTGATTAGAAATGAGACTTTCATGACTTACTTTGGTGTTCATGAAATGGGTGCGACCATTGAGATGTTGGATTCAAGGTCTTGGATTATTGGGATGTCTTAATGAATAAGGTTGCAAACTTTATCTATCAAGACCTTGTGAAGATTCAGATATGAGATTTGTGGCTCATGGGGTTAAGGGTTAAGAGGTTAATACATTAAGCTGTGTGAGACTAGTTCCCATGATGTGGCAGTCTGCTTGCCACAACGTGGTAGCTGTTGTCACCACGACATGGTGGCTGGTGTCACCATGTCATGGTGGGTGGTGTCACCATGACTGTTATGTCGTGTAGCTACCACGACGTAGCCTATGGGTGGCCATGACATGGAGGTTAGATGGAACTGACTTTGACCGTTGACTTTTTGACCAAATCGAATTTTGGTCAACTTGAGGATTTTAGGATATAGACTAAGAGGGTACTTCTCTATTGATGATTAGGTGATTCTTAGTACCAATCTTCACTATTAGAGAGATTTTGGGTTAGTCTACTATTTACGAGGTGAGTTTTCTTAGTATATTACCTATGTCATAGTGGTATGCATGCTAGACTAGTTGAGTCTTATTTTACGATTGTTGTTAAGTTTATTTATTGAGTTGCCAATAACTCCATGACAACTGATAGTCTGCAGGGTTGCTGATAACCTATATGGTTGCTAATAAACCATAAGGTTGATGTGAGCCCATATGACTGTTGATAGTCCATGGGTTGATGATAACCCATAATTTGTATTATGTTTTTTTATATGTGATATTGTAGGGAACTCACTAAGCTTGTAGCTCATAATTGTGGATTTAAATGTGTTTCAGGTAATTCAGATGATCATGGGAAGGTGAAGGCTTGACTGTACACACTTATCGGTAGCTTTTGTGATTATGTATTATTATGATACTTTGATTTTGGGATGATTGTATTCTGATACTTATGGTTTTATTGAATTTGTTTTATGGAAACAATGTCTTTTACCTAATTTAAAAATAAAAAATTGGTTGTGAAATTGGGACCTTACAGTCATAGCCTGAATCTGTTACAAGAACAACCTTCTCTTTTGACTTCTTCACTTTAGCAACTTCCTCCTTTGCAGCTAATGTTAATAGACCAGCATCAACAGTTAACTTCGCACCTTCAGTGACCTCATCTTCATGAGAAATCAGTATTCCAACAACTTGTGATAATTGGTACGATTTAAACTATTCATGAGCCTTCACAGTTGGCAGAATCAATTTCCATACAGGACAAAGTTCTTGCAGGAATGTAACTTTCTTCTCAATCAACGAATGTTCCAACTCATATTTCATCAACCTGTTCAACTATTGATTGTATCTTTCATCAACTTAATCTATACTCTCACCAACTTTCTATTTCAATGATCCAACTTTTGAAAGTAACAAAGTTTGGACTGAGTCACGTTGATCACCACCTCTCATATAATTCCTTCAACCATTTCCAAATGTCATTCGTAGTTTTTCACAAGCTTGCAAGTCTGAAGGTAATTGGTTTAAGAGTAAAGTGAATCTTTCTCTAGGCTTTCATATCATTTTGAAGCTTTTCCTTCCCTTTTTTAGACATATCAACATACTTATCAATGAGTCTTTCATAATATGCAACAAAATAAATGTACACCTTTGCCATTGAAAATTGATGTGCACCTTCTCTTGGATTTCTAGATATATGAACCATGATTTTCAATTCTAGTGATATAGTCTTCAAAGTGCAACACCCAAAATTTTCGTAATCATATGGAAATAGAATTGGAATCCTAATGTTTGAACCAATGCAACTGGAAAAGTTAAACGACACAACATGTGAATCTTATTTTGACATGATTTTAATGACATTTTGAACAATGAATCATATCGATGAGTAAAAACATGAATTCAAATCGAAATGAGTTCTAGAACGATAAATTCCCTATCAAATTACAAACATATTGCAATTGCAGAATAATCTAGAAAAATAGAAACGAGAAATGACAAACTTGACGAACACAAAAGTATCAAGTATTTTAAAAAGAATCAAGGATTTCCTTGCTCGGATACCACTTGTAGGATCGAATGGATTCTAAAAGACTGAAATCATTCTTGGAAAAAGTAAGCATTAAACACACGAGAGTAAATAAGATTTGATTTCGATTTAAAGAATACAAGCTCAATTACAATTTGATCATAAGAACTACTCAAAAGTATCCTCTACTTTCTAGCAAACATCCCTTTATATAGATTAACACCTAGGGAGTTGGTTAGAGAAACATCTAATAACAAAATGACACCTAGATAATGACATCTAGTAAAATATTTAAGCACATTCACTATGAAACTTCGGTACATAAACTCTGAAACTAAACATACATTCGGAAAAAAAAAACATTGAAGACTTATGATATTAAAATTACAAATGTTTTCGCATTATGACTCAAACACAAGACATATAAACTATGGGACCTAACCCTTTTTTCTTATTTTGATGAAAAGCCGAGAACAATAAGCTCCCTCTCTCTTTCTCTCTCTCTTTCTCTCTCTCTCTCTCAATTTGTTGTTTAGTATTGAGTGCTTTAGTTGTTTCTCATTTTAAGGCTTATTTAGTATAAGTTCTTTAAGGTTTAATAAGAACTTAGTTACAAGTGAAGACTGTCATCTTGAAGTGGTTTGGTGACTTGTTGGTAAATATACATAGAGAGATTCTACTTTGGATCATTGCCTTCTAAATCAACTTTCTAGCCTCCCCTTGAGGACTCAGAGAACTACAAAGGTTGTTACTTCTTTTTCCCCTATAGATGTGTTTTCACTACTAGAAAAACAGTCTTTTACGATGCGTAATACGTGTCGTAAAACGCTCAGACGACACGCAAATGCGTGTCAAGGAAGGCCCTGTCATAACGAGAGACGACACACTTTTGTGCGTCGTCTAATGACGACGCACATTTATGACACGCATTTACGACGCGCAGTTATGACACGCAATGTGTATCAAGGAAGGCCCTGTCATAAAGGAAGACGACACACATTTGCATGTCGTAACCTTACGGCGCGCGTGTTTATGACACGCAATGCATATCAAGGAAGCCCCTGTCAAGAAAGGCCATGTCATAAATGAAGATGACACACATTTTTGCGTATCATAATTTCAAATGTTTAAAAAAAATATTATTTATACATTTACTAATTTTCAAATTAAATTTGCATTTAATGTCTCATAACAAAAAAATAAAATATCATATATAAAAAATACAATCCATTGCATAAAATTTAATGTCATACAAATAATCAATCCATGGAAAGATAAAACAAATCAATAGAAGTTTTCTCCCTATACATGATTAGATATCACATACTAAATAACATACTTTATTTCATATTCATACATATGATTACATTATTCATTAAAAAAACATATACCTACATCTTCGCCTAAAATGTTATTACATGATGCAAGTTGGCCACTTCATTAGAGGATCACGAAGAGGAAGACCAACAACTGCTGTTAAGTTTCACAAATATGATAATACTTAAGAAAATAGAAGGGCAGATTTGTAAATTGTAATTGAACCTTCTCTGTGGATTCAGCTTTGTTCTCAGCTCTTAAAGTTTCAGTGGCGGTGCCTCTTGTTTGGCGCATGCAAATCTTTATCTAAACTCCACACACCTAACTTTTGAGGACTATTTTCTTTTATAGTGTTCACTCCGTATTCCACATTTATCAAAGGAAATGAGAAAAATATATGAGGAATGAACAATCAGACAACGAAAATAGTCCTCAACAATATAAATCAATCAGATAACAATATATGAGGAATGGAATGGAATAAGAAAGGGAATGGAATTGATGATTACCTAAGATAATTATGTTAATGGTTCAATGACTTTTGGTTGAGCATCACGAGTACAAAATTAAGAATGTTTCTCCAACTAAATGGATCATGTAATAAAACATACCCCAAAGCCAAAAACTAGGCATGTTTTTAAATGACCCAATACTTGATAAGTTACAGGAGATGTTTTTCCAATCACCAAGAAGGTACTGAAGTTTACTGATATCATGCAAGAAAGAACAATAAACCCCTACAATTTAAATGAGAATGTTAAAATTAGCTACATACTTTCACTTCTTTCTATTGTTGCATTGAAGTTTCACCTTTTTGTTTATTAAGGAAATAAAAGTAGGATGATGTTATAAACAAATTAATGAAAGTATGTTGATGTTTCATAATGCTAAAACCAGAGGGACCTCAAACTGAAAGACTTACTTAAGCATTAATCGTTCCTTTTAAGTCATCATTCTCGATGCCTTCTGAATCTGGATCTTATTTAGTTAGTGCCAGCATGATTAGTTCTTGCAATGGAGCAAGCTCACTTAATTGTATTGCATTGAAGTAACCAAATCGTTGCAGAACCAGTTGATACATGAGCTCTTTGCTACAAAAAGAAAGAAGAATTTAGTGCCTAACCTATAGAAACTCTGCAAGCTTAACTATACAGATATATGAAGTAGTTAGCAGAAACAGATCAGATATATTACCTCAAATTTACAACATTGGCAAGATATACCAACATACGTGAAGTTCCTTACAGTGTCCAAAAGACCTAACAAAAAGAACCACATCAGACATTAACAACACAAGATTATGCATATATAGTTCATAATGAATGTGGTGATTGAGGATACCAGAGTGATAATCACGTTCAAACTCATCGATAAGTTCCTGAACACTTGTAAGATCAGTAGTTTCCTTGGATTCCTCCTCTGTCTGACGGAAGGCCTGCAGTAAGTTAATGGAGATGTACATGTATGGTAATTTATCTGAAAATCCAAATATAAAAAAAAAAATAGTATAAAATCTACTTGGCACTTGGAAGACAACTTTATTTGCAACAAGTAGAACATGCATGATCAATATCTATGGTCCACCTTCATGAGGAGTGTTACCCATTGTTTATATGGAAATAGAGAGATCCTAAATTCCTACCTCACAGAATTCAAGCCACAACTTCTTTCATTGGGTCTAGAAGGCTTAGCTTGCAAATAAGCATGCATCCTCCCAGATCAAGGATCCTGTGAATCTGTCTGCACCATCTTATTTACAAGTATTTTTTGCTACCCTTTAAAATATATGAAAACAAGTTAGAACATGAAGAGATATATCAAGTGAAAAGTAAAAAAGAAGAGCATCACTACACTTGTATAGTTGCATACCAGAAGTTGATGTGTTTACACAGGAAGCTTTGTTTATAGATATTGAACTGACAGGAGAGCAATCCACTGCCTGTTCAAACACATAAAAGTTTGTTTATAGATACGTAACACATACCATTGATGAAGAGAACCATGGTTGTCTTCTTTCAAAGTAACTACAGTTGGATATAAAGCCAACCATTTCAAAAACTGAAGTAGATGGATTAGCATCTGAAGCCTCTATCTTCATCAGACTGCGAGCAACTAAGACTCCATACCCAGATCTGATTGCATCCAGCCTTGTAGACATAGAAACTGAGTCATGAACATCAGCTGCACCAGCTCCATGCTAAGAATCGGATAGTGGATATGGACAAGACATTAAAACCATTATTAAAAAATGTATGCAGTATGCCTCCCAAAATTATGGAACAAAACAATTATTAGTTTCAGATGCAAAACAATTAGTTAAACTACTCACCTTTCTGCAGGAGAAGCTCACGTTTTTATGATGAATGGCAAACCGAAAAAGTAGGTCAACAATTTTTGGATAATCATCAGCAGAGTTCTGGAGAGTTTTCCTTCGTGCAATCGTGTTATAAATTAAATTCACAGTCTGGTAAAAACACACACATCATCTAATCAAAAGGGGAGTAATGTCACTTAATAACAAAGATTTAGTAATATCAAAATTCATCTTTAAATGAAGCTCATTACCATGGCATTCTCATTTTTTCGATTACCAATCACAGATGAATGCCAAGTTGTAGAAAATGGAATGAAGCCATTAGGAATTTCGGTTGGGTTGCTCTGCATTAGTAGATATAATTGATTAGAAAAAGGAATCGATCATCAAATGATTAGAAAAAAAAGATTGAAATAGATAACTGATTACCTGCATTGGTGTTAGGGCTTGTGTTCCCCTTTCTCTTATGCATTTTATACATGATATTCCTCCCAAATCAATACATTCGTGAAGATGCTTTAAAACAACACATCCACAGTGAACAGACTGTGCAATAATTTAAAATAAAAAAAAAACTTGGTGAGCAGAAAAGATTATAAGTTCTTATGGTAGTACCTGAATCCTGATTTTTCAGTTACTAGCTACTTCCATACCTAATATAGGAGATAATATTGATATTAGAATGTGTTCTAGACAATAAATGCATGTATGAGATAATATTGAGGTCTGTTGTTATCATAACCAATTTGGTGATTTCCAATTTACATACACAAAAATCACCTTCCCTAATTTAGCTCTTCAGTAGGTATGTCGACTGGTTGTGACAACCACCTGTATACCAAAGGAAAGCCCTCAAGTCTCAGCCTTTAGTACTTGTTGTGTTGTAGCCCTTTTACACCCTTACTTGAGGAGAGAAAGATAGGTGAAACATTGAGGATCGACCATGGAATGCAAGAGGGATGAGGCCATTAGGGCAAAAAGACTCGCTGAGAAGAAATTCGCTGATAAAGATTTTGCTACTTCCAAGAAATATACAGTAAAGTCCCAAACCCTTTGTCCTGATCTTGATGGCATCTCTCAGATGTCCACCATTGTTGATGTGTATATATCTGCAGAAAACAAGGTAAATGGTGAACTCGATTGGTATGGGATACTCGGTGCACCGTGATAAAAACAAATCGGTTGGTGCAGATGGAGCATTTAAACTTATTTCTGAAGCATGGAGTTTGTTGTATGACAAGTCTAAAAGATCAACCTATAACCAAAGGAGGAAAGTTCCATTAGCTTCCCCTGGTGCTGGTGTAAACAGTTTTGCAAAGCGTGCAGCTTCAAAAGTACAAAAGTCACACAGCTCCACCACTACTTTTTGGATTGTTTGCCATGGATGCAGGATGCAGTATGAATACCTAAAAATATACCTGAATCAAACACTCCTATGTCCCAATTTTCAGGAGCCTTTTTTGGCTACAGAGAGTGCACCACCTGTTACTTTTAAGAAATCGGTTGCACACCAACATCAACAACATCTGGACTCAATGAAGCAATATCATTCATCAAGCAACACAAACACAGATGTGATATAAAGAGAGAGTGAATGAGAGATTGAAAAGAGAGCATGAAGAGTTGTCCATGGGAAACCACTCAAAAAATAGAAAAGCAGATGACAGTGACATCAAGCAGCAGCAACCTTCTTCTTTTAACACCCCATATCAAATGTCCTCAAGAAATAATACATCTGGGAATGGGATAAGAACAAATGGTTTTGAGACTGATCTGGCATATAAAATTTGGAATAGAACCAGAGAGTTGACTGTAGTTGAAACTCGAAACATGCTAATGAAGAAATCCCAAAAGGAGATTCACAGATGGCTTTGAGAAAACCTAGGTTAAATTTGGAAGAAGGTAAAAAAAATCAAAAGCGAACGGCTAGAGCTTAACAAGTTCGTCTCAAAACAAACAAAGACCTACCTGAATAGCTTCCCAAATGGCATAATCGTATGTTCGAATAACCATGGTACCACGAACAGGGCCGTTCCAGCGAGCTCAGCCTGGGAAATGACATCGAGGTACCACGCATTGAAATCCTGGGAACGAGAGGTTATGTCTTTCTTATACTTTCACAGCTACGCATATCTTCTTCATTTCTGTGCACAAACCTAACAATAATGGAAATATCATATTGTTAATTTCTTTTCAGGTGTAAACCAAAATGGAACTCCAGAGAGAAAACAAGATGTAAGACTTACTCAGTCTCTCTCTCCGAGTACACATAAATCTATTGAACATCGATGGTCGGCGTGAGCAACGGTTGAACATCGATAAAGACTTACATAAAAATGAACCTTCGATTAAACCTTCGATAAAGACTTGAAGATACAGACTTATAGTTGTGGCGATTGTCGACGATTGAACATCGATGGTCGGCGTGAGCGGGAGTCGAGCAAAACCAGTGAATCGATTGAATAGGGAGAACAGCTTGAGGGAGGGTTATGTGACACAAACTCGAAACCCTAGTTCAAGCAATAGTCGATTTTGTGGCCCTATGAATGTAAAGTGTTCGATATCTTGTGAGAAATGAAGCGATAGAGATCGATCTATGGAGGATGTGGGTCGTTCTTTGAGGGATTAAAAAAACCCTAGTTTCCTAGACTTTGTGAGGATGGGGTTTTCTAGTTTTTAGATTCCTGCAAGGTATTAAGGAGTGGCGGAGAAGCGGATCGGAGAGAAGAGAGAAGGGGAGAGTAGATTGCGAAGATGAAAGATAGAAAGAAGGTAGAAGATGGGTTTTCAAAATTTTGGGGATTTTGTTTCCCCCTCTACTAAACGCGTGTTTCATTAAAATTATAAAGCAACAGGTATAGAGAACGCGCGTTTAAAATAAAGCGCCCTCCGTGTTTTTAATTTCTTTTCTAGAGACACTAATTTAAGGGCACACAATAATGCGTGACATAAATCCTTAAAATTTTTGAAGAGATGACACTTTTTTAATGTCGCTCTCTTTTGCGTAACATAAATCAACGAGTGTCGTGATTTGCGCGTCATAAAAGGGTCTTTTTCTTGTAGTGTTTAATCTTTCCATGTCTCGCATGATGATCCTTTTCTTGGGAAATAAAACTAGTTTTATGATATTATTTGAAATGGTTTCGTTCCTAAACTCATAGTTTTTTAGACTATTTTTTTTATTATAAACGCAACAATGTTTAGTTTATGAATTCCAAACTAAGTTGTTTTCTTGGAAAGTTCGATGTCTCTCTTTTGATGGAAGGCTAATTATGTGTAAATCAGTTTGTGGACACCTAGGTTCCTATATGCTCTCGTTGTATAAAGCGCATATCAAACTATATATAGAAAGCTTGAAAGTATCAGATGAAGCTTCTTTTGGGGTGGAAATTTGGGCAAGAAAAAAGTTGTGTGTGTTGCTTGGAATAAGGTGTTGAGCTCAAAAGCATCAAGAGCTTTGGAAATTAGTAATTTGCAAGTACTGAATTTTGTGTTTCTCTGCTAATGGTGGTACAACTTCAAATAAGATCAGGGTTCCCTTTAGATAGAGGTGATCAAAGCATTGCATGGTTGTGATGGTAACATAGGGCGGTTACGTTCGGCTACTAACAAAAGTGAAACATGCGGCATTATTAGCAACATCAATATTGACCTTGATTATATGTTTTTGAGAACAAGTGTTAGATGGGAAATGGGAATAGAGTCTGGAGTGTCACGTACTTGAATTAAATTGTTCCCTGGAAAGTCAATATCATTTTTTGGAGGGCTCGTATTGAAAGACTGCCGACTTTAACGAACTTAAGAAATAGAGGAATCCAAGTCATGACTCTTATTTGTCATGTTTGTCTCTCGAAGGAGGAATCTAAAAACCATTTCTTTCTTGAGTGTTCTATAGGAAAGGAAGTTTTAGCTCATCTTCATAATTGGTGGAGTGAGATTCCAGCTACTTCAAGCTCTATGGAAGACTTGTTGGATGATATTACAGCTAGTGATGATAGGAGGAAGAGGAAGATTAACATTGGAGCAATCTTTTTGTCGTTTGTTTATTTATTTATTTATTTTTTTCTGTGATCTAGTCCCGTAGAAATGACAAGGTATTCAATGACAAGTTAAAAACATTGCAAGTCATTCCACTTTTATTTACCATTATATTTAAGTTGTATTTTTCTAGCTTCTCGTTTATATTTAATATTCATGTTGTTCGAGAAAAAATTTATTTAAATAAGAAATATGGAGTTAATCGAAAAAATAACCGAACTGTTGTTAGAAGTAGAAGGTAGGGCTACGAAGCCATTTTTTATATTCGAGAAAACATGAAGCAATCCATACAAATTATGAAGTCCCACAGTGGATGTTCTAACAAAGCCATCAAGACAAAACTGGTCAAAACATATAAATAAATCTAGACCTTTCAACCAATTTTTTTATACAAAAGACAAAAAAAGTGAATTATTGTTTTCTAGAATCCAGGCGTATCTAACCCCAAACGTTTTTAAGCCTGAAACTGATTAAATAATAAACGATTATTTTATTGAGTTATACACTTATATATAATAAAAAAAAAATTCTCATAAAGCAAAACTAATGGGTTATATATAATAAAAAAAAAATTCTCATAAAGCAAACCTAATGGGTAATGAGTAAATTTTCATAAGAGTAAAATTTCATAAGAAGTCCTAAGTGATAACTTCAAATTCTAATACAACCAAAATATTATTAGTGTGTTCTGATTGATCTTCCATGTGGCCCTTAGGACGGATTGAGGTGTTCCGTTCAAATGATGCAGTTTATCCTTCTTTTTTATTATTATAATATCTTTAATTTTTTACTAAATTTATTATCATTTATGATTATATAAGTTTAACAATTTAATATGACACACTAACTATTTTTTATCATATAGTCTCATCGGTTATATTATGTCTAAGTTCAAAATTCAAAATTTATATATATAATCGTGAAACATGTTATATTTGTTACATTAAATGGTTAAAATATATAATGTATTAATTGACAGAATAATGAAGTCATCTTGTATTCTTTTAAGGTAAAGATCATCTATGATTACTGATTTACTTCCACCGATCCGTCCTACACCCAATAATCCAACATCACAAGTGTAAATTAACATGTTCTTAGAACAAGAAAAAGATATCCAAACATGAATTTCAAACACAACTTGCGCTTTCTGTGAGGAAAACCTGTCCCAAAGGCATTATGTTTATACCTACTACTAAAAAAAAAAGTTAAAGTTATCGAAAAAAAAATGAAATATCATTTAGTTTTTCTTCCTACAAATCCAGGTGTATAATTCACAATTCAACTGTTATATTTAATAAAATAAATATTATTTTATGACATTTTTCACCATTATATTTAAGACATTTGCCACCATTATATTTAATATAAATAGAAGGATGAATAGAAAGAAAAAATAGAAAGATAATTAGTTTTTGTATAGAAAACTATGGATTCTCAATTCATTTCTATTAAGAAAAGACATTTTTTTTGTTCATTAAGAGTAATATATAAAACATTATATTAATCTAATGTTTGACGAGTTCCATTGACTTTAACAACTACAAATAAGAACGTTAAAAGTTATCCAAAACATATAATATAGATTTTACATATAAATAGAGTTAAATAGTTGAAGTAAACATGTAATTAACACAGAATCAACCACTTTGAGAGATCTCTCTCGAAAGTTCTTGGCTGCTTTTATCATCATTATATCAGCATAAGCAACGACTTGAAGAGATGGCGAATGGTTCAATGGTGTATATATATACACGTTATCTCTCCCTTCCCCACAGGGGTTTAGACTTGTCCACACACTCTCTGTATTTTAAATTAAATCTTATGCGTATAAATTTAAACTTCTCATATTTTACAAATTGTTATCATTACATGCATCTTCTTAACAAAAATGTTTCTTGAATACTATTTACGTTTTAGAAATGTTGAATTAAAAGAAATTTTATAAGATTTGAAACTTATTTAAAGTTTTGTTGGACGTGTTTTGTTTGATAATATATGAGATGTGATACCTATTTAAAGTTTTGTTTAGCTCGTTAAAGTCGCAAGAAAACTACCGAATTTTTTTTCTTCAAGATAGCAATGAAATTTTCATTGCAAATCTGTCACTAATTGGTCTCTACAATGACAGAATTTGAAATTTAGTTGTGGGATTTCGTTCGGTAAGTTAGCAACGCCTTATCCATTGTGGTATTTTCAGTGTTTGGGAATGACCTTTTCCTGTAGTTGATATGTTCAAGTGAAAATTTAAAAGAATACACAAACAAACTTTATACTTATAATACATCTCTAATCTCTTCTCTAATCTTCTCTAATCCTAATAAAATACGCCTAAGGAGTACACGTGGCCCCATTTTAGACCTCGTTCATTCCACGTGTCCATTCCACAGCTAGGTTATCAACGTTGTCCCGTCCATTGCTTCTTTGACTAATCCACACAAACTCCTACAAATTAGCAATTAGGTTATCATATTTTTTCTGCATTAAAATTCAACTTAAATATCGAACATTATGATTATGATATGATATTGCATAAAATCAGCAATGTTTTTTGAATTACTTTATCTTTTTCCAAATCTATATGCTTCATAATACAAATCAAATCGATATTTGAATGATTTTTTCACTTATAAATAAAGGACCCCTAAAAAAGTTTCTAAGCTTTGTTGTTTTTATCAGCTGCTTCATATCTAAAGTATCTAAACCCTAAAAGACTCTGCAATTCTAGTAAAGCATCCTCGTTTCTGTATAAGCAATTTTGACAAATCATGTATTCTTATTTTGATTATTTATATATTCTTCTCCTTCTTCTCTGTAAACTTTGTTATTATACAATATGCTAAATGCTATTGATTATAATGACATCCTACTATTCATGATGTTTAGACCAGGATCTCACAACCAAATACATATTTTCTACTATTTAGTCCACATCATTTTTGCAGGAAAAAAAAACTGATACTGTTTCTTTTTCTATAAAATGACAATTATGCCCTTTTATTTTATCTTACAATAAAACTGCCATTCTTTTTTTTTAAACAAAAAACATAAAATATTGCATTGTTTAATTCATGTTTCCATGTTATTTCGTGACAAAAAAAATGTCATTATATAATTTTTGTGACATTAATGACATTCCTATTAGGGCAACCTATTTTTGCATTTGGTTATGACATTAATCTTATTTGTAATTGTTTGTTTATTTTAAAGTTTCTGTTTATGTGTTATATTTTAATAAAAATTAGTTTTCCAGTAATTTGTTGTAACATAAATGGACAATTATGCGTTTTTGTAAAAAACTGAAATTATTGCATTCTTCGATTTATAATTCTATGTTACAATGACATTATTCCTAATAGGGCAACCTACTTTCGCATATGCTTGTGACATTACTCTTATTTATAATGTTTTTATTCTTTTTTTTATGTTTATGTGTTATATACTAATAAAAAATATGCATATTTTGTTTTAATAGAACTAGACAATTATGCCATTTCCTGTTATATTATACCAAATACTGACATTCCTAATAGGGAAACCTTCTTTTGCATATGTTTATGACATTACTCCTATTCATAATGTTTTTGTTCTTCATTTTTATGTTTATGTGTTATAATAACATTCTTTGTTTGTAACATGAAAACAAACATAAATGAAAACTCAATCCCAAAATTACCGATATAATAATAGCATCATACTTATATTGAATGGTTTTCCCGAATTATCCTTATCTCAAATAGGTGTTTAAGGTTGATTTCTAGATGTTAGCAAAAATAGTAAAATAGTAAAAATTTGTAAACAAATGAAAACATGTAATAAGTTTACACAATTTAGCTAACATAGAAGTAGGATGCTATATTCAACAGAAAATGATAATTCAACACATCGATTGGCTATTCAGAATTATAGTTTCCTCTGATGAGAATCGAGCTCTACTTACAAATTTTGTTGATCGACTTCTATCTGATCATGTTTGAGGTTAATTCCATATGGTCGTTGTCAAATCGATCAACACTCAACGTTAATGAAGTTGAGAAACGAATTACAATTCAATTATTCATTATCAACAAAACTTGCGACGTGGAATTTTATAGTTTTAGAAGGATATGTACGTAATTCTAAAGTTTATAAGGATATAGAAGTAATATTTTAAGTTCAGAAGGATATAAATGAAATTTTCCCATAATTTAATTATCATTCAGTTGATGAAACTCTACCACTAGCATTCAATGGATTTGGAAAGTTTTCTAATTCTTAAATAAATATGATAAAATAGCTTCTGTAATGTTTCATTCAATTTTATACAATTGAATGCATTGTATGAAAAAAAAAACTGATAAACTTGTATGGAACGTAGAAAGATTATGTTGCAATATATTGAACTCTACGAAGTTTAACATATTATGAATATTATGAATGCCTTTAGGGGGTGTTTGGCTAAGCTTTTGAAAGGGTAAAAGTCCTTTTAGTAAAAGTTGCAAAAAGTCAGGTTTCTCTAACTTTTCCAAAAAGTTCGTTTTTCTTATATAAAAAAGTAGCTTTTACAAGATTACCAAACATCTTTTTCCTTTTTATCTTTTCCTAAAAGCTAAAAGATGTTTTAAAAGATAAAACAAACACCCCCTTAGTTTATCTAACTCTTAATATTGTTGCCTAAAGTAGCAATTACATCAACTGCATTTAGGTGGAATCTTCGATGTACAGTTTTTGCATTGGCAGTTTGGAGTGTGCAAACCATTTACTTACGTGGCATAAATGTTTTTGATATTCCCAATTACATCAAATGGGTCAATGCCCTAAGAAATGGAGAGATTTAGAGCCATTTGTTATGAGCTATTATAGGAGGTGTGGAAAGCTAGGAATAACAGATTATTTAAAAGGAGATTCCTCTATCGAGCATGTGTGGCGTTATACCTGTGGGGTAATTGTAGGGGTAAACGAGTAAATTGCAATTGGGAAAATTGGAAAAATTCCCCGTTTTCTTTCTTATAATTGCCTGAACTTTTGTTGTTCCTATTTTGCCCCTGCTTAGCTACTTGCTGATGCAGGGTGATTTTATAACATTTTGGCCGTTTCAAAAATAAATAAATAAAAAAGTAGCAATTACATACACCTACTAGCTCTTCATTTATTTTGCTTGAAATAATAAATAATAACTAAGTTTTTTATTTAAATTTATTAATATTTATCATATATATAAATATTAATTATTTGATATTTTATTGTTCGTAGTGGGTGACTACCTATACACATATATAACTAACAATGTACTTAAAGCAGTGACGGACCTTAGTGGGGCATTTGGGTCCCAGGCCACTGCTTAATTTCCGGAACGCAAATTAATTTTTTTTTTTTTTTGTTTTTTCTATTAGATGCACCCGCTTGAAGTACGAGGGACACCCCTATTAAAACAGTCTGCGTCCGCCACTGACTTAAAGTACTTGTCCATTGCATATATATCAAATCTTTGGTGTGTATATATATCCAACATACCTTTAGTGCCTTCTAGTGATTTTTTTGGCTTATATAAGAGGAAAATTTTTGGTCTTTACGGATGATGTGTGTAAAACCAACTAGTTTTAATCCTACTAACTTAAATACAAAGACAAACACACGAAGGCAGTGTACCTATCAATTAGCAGTTTAGTTTAGGTAAGTAGGGTATTGAACATAGGGAACGGTAAACAATTAAAATAAATGCTAATATTATCTAAATAAAACAAGTAATAGAAATAGGGTTTTCTCTAGTTTTGCAAGACTAGAAACTTAAACAATTAACTAAAACTTAAACTAAGAAACTAAGAGCTAAGCAAATAAAAATCAACTAAATTCAATAATAAAGAGGACTTCTGTTTAGGTTCGACTCATTTGTTCCCATGGATGATTTCAATGTATCATATTAATTCTTCATTGGCTAGCGACTAAGATGATTAGTTTCACATTTGGTATTACTAATCCTTAGGAAACAAATTAACTCAAGCAGTGGCCAGTTGTCTAAATTAATGGATTTCCTAGTTATTGATTCGGGTTAAATAAGACTTGTAATGGTTAATTAAATTAGCCCTTCAATTAACATCATGCCGATGTTCATCAAACAAGCTCACACATTAACTTACCTATCTACTAGTTAATTCTAGTTTCACATTCGTTATTCCTAGACATACAACTATGTGATCACAATAAATCATATGAAATTAATAACTAAGAGATGTTCATACAACTTAATTACTAATTTATTAATAGAAGAATAGTTATTGTTAACATATAAGGCTCTTTAACAAGCTTAATAAAACATAATCACCAATTAAAATTAATCCAAATCAAATAATCAATCCATGTTCACAAATTCATCTACCTAAACAGAAGTTATGAGTTTTAGCTCATGATTACAGCAGAAACAAGCTCAAAACCGAAATCAATTGGTAAAAACATAGTTCAAACAAGAGATTAGGTAAAGAGATAACTTGATTTTGCCTTGATTCTCCTTAAAATTGAATGTAGGGTTGATTCCCTTGCTTCCCACGCTCCAGCAGCACCTTTAGTTGACAATTGGCCTCCAAGGGTTCATCTATATGCTAGGGTATCGATCTGAAAGTCCCTTTATATAGATTTTCACAAAACAGAGGTGACTCGTCGAGTCTAGTGACCTACTCGAGGAGTCCGTCACTTAAAACCCGTGTACGGCAAGTCAGTGCGTCCAGAATCGCGAAAGTTTGAAGTGACTCGTCAAGTTTACGGCCTACTCATCGAGTCCGTTTGGAATCAGCATTTTCTCAAAACATGAAAGCCGTCTAAAATTGTGTCTAGTTTTCAGAACATTTTGAATCTCGTCAATCGGAGTTACGGTTCATGAGATATGGCCAAAACACTGACGAGGGGTCAAGCTGTCCAGCAACATCCTTCTTTCTTCAAAATCCAAGATCCAAGCTTCCAATCGCTAGTTCCGCTTCCTTTTCCATCTGAGCATGTAATTGTTGCTAAAAATGAAATATTTAAGCTAATTAAGCACCTTTGGTTCATTATTTGAGATAAAATTAACATAAAGTATTAAGATCATGCATGATTCTTATGACTAAATATGTCCATATCAACGGACATTTCTGACTTCCAATAGATGAAAATCTTTAGTCCCTTCTAAATATTTGTAGACCTTCTTGTACAATTAAAAAAAGAATTATAATGATCCTTAATTTTTTTGTCTTTTTGTGCGTTTTCTTCTTATACGGCCTTCGTCATTAACTACTGGTATCTGTTTAAGCAAGTTTTCCTCTTTTTTAGGCATAAACATTTGCTTTCTTTTTTTTCGATTTGTTATATTTTCACTGGGCAGGCACCAAGCAGTAGAGTATATATTACAATTTATTAGGCTTTTTGCATTCTTTCAGTGTCACTAACCACGATGTTATTTTAGGCAGCTACAAATTTCTTATTTTCTAAAGGAAATAAAGCAAATATATAGATTAAGACAAATTTGAAGATGAAAAGCAAAAATGTTTACTAGAATATTAAGAGGAAATAAAACTAAACCTGATAACGAAGAAAAAGACATGCAGCTCGAATTCATTGTTCTAGAATTCTAACATATTATGGTAACCATCTAGGGAAGACATTGTGAAAAACTTGGTTATGGGTGGCCTAATAATCACGTGTTGTTCACATCAAACCACATAAACATCAAGCCAGAATTTTCCAAATAATCAATACAATCACTATTTAGAACTATGTACCAATCAACAAAAGAAAAGGTTAAAATGTTAGTAATTTAGTAAATATACCAAATTACAACAATGTCATCAAAATTAAAAAGTAATTGTTGTTGCTATAATCAAGCAGATTTTCCAAAGTACAATGGCTTAATAAGGAATAGACTATTATAGGCCACATATTTTAATTTTAACTCATACTTACAATATACTTATGGGAAATATAAGATATTGGTATTAGATTTCTTGTAACCTAAACTGTTGGAGTTAAACTTATGTCTCAAGTCTAGTGAGCTGCTGGAAACAAATTATGGAGAAATGAAGTTAGAAACAGGGGAAAACAGAGCAACATAATTGTTGGAGATAGAAATAGAGGAAAACGAATTATTCAGAAATGTGGTTTAGAGTTAAAAATTTTAATTTTCCAATTCATAATTATTTATTTACAAATATTATAGGATAATAGAATAGAAGTATAAACATATTCCACAATACATTTTTATATGCTTTAATCTTATGGTCAAAACTTTATCTTTAAACTTATCGCTTTATTATGTTCTCATTCATGTAACTTTAAAATCAATAACTTGATAAAACCTTTATTCTTTTGCATCAATATCCCCATCAGCACATTGTAATGACCATCGACATGGATGTGAACCACAAAGACATCCGATGTACTGATGTACATAACACCAAAGGAAATAAATTTTCATTTATAACGATTTTGACCAATTGTTTTCTAAAGATATATGCTTAAAAGCCAAGGATATGAATCCCTTAAGACGTCATGGATAAGACAATAACATGAACAAAAAAAGGAAACAACAAAATATCACATCAAATGATAAATAATAGGAAATAAAGAAAATGATGAATAATATAGGCTTTGGATTTCACATCAAATTAGGATTTGTAAATTTCCAAAATGAGGCACTGTTTAAATTTGATGCATAATGAAGCTCTTTAAAACTCATCATGGTTTGATGATCTAGTGTACACATACAAAACAAACGTCCAAAAAACCTATGACTTGTCCAAAGCTATATGAGGTTACAATTTAGAATATAATATAAACATGGGAAAATAAATATAATTTAAGTAAATGCCAGCATCAAAAGGTAATGGTGATTGTCGGTCTTTAGATTTATCTCCAATAGGGTCGGTAGAGGTTCATTGAGTAATAAGGCTCGCCAAAGTGTATGGAAAACTGATTGTTAACTACAATTAGAAAGAATTAGCAATAATAGAGAAATCAAATACTCACGTTTTAACAATTGCAATCGACAGACAATAAGAAACCATAGAAAAACAGTAGGTTAGAACAACAAACAATTTCCCCTATAGTAATTAGGGTTTTCGTTGTTATACCCATCTGAGCTTCTATAGCAGCACAAGAATGGTGAAATTATATAATAATAAAAAAAGCCTAAATAATAGAGGAACATACATAAGCACTAGATTCGAAATTTTCGCTTACACCCTGTTCCCGGGTCGAAATTAACGAAGGAAGCGGAGAGAAAAGAAGAGAATTGGAGAGAAATAATGAGTCAAGAGTGTTCCCGAGTTTATTTTTTGGAGTGCTTTTGGAAGAAAAGAAAGGAAATCACAGCATTCTTTTCTCTCCTAATCTTCCTCCCAAATTGGAGAGATTTGGAGAGAAGAGAATCACTGATAAAAAAAAAATATGTATGATTACCAAACTACCCCCTATATTCACGTACAATATCACAGGAAAAAAAATCGTTGCTTCTCTGACAAGCGTATAATTGTCCACTTTTAGTTTTCATTTTTTTTCCTTCCAACTCAGGAACACAAAGAAAAATAATTTTCCATTCCTTTCTCTCGAACTCGGGAACAGAAAAATACATTTTACTTTCTTTTCTTTCCCTTTCTTTTCTCTCCATATTTCTCTTCTTTTCTTTTGTTTCTTTTAAATGAAACTCGGGAACAGGGTGTTAGAGAACCGAAGAAATTAATGAGAAAATCCCATGAAAAATATGATCGAGGGGGAGAGAGAGATAAAAGTAGAGATAGATAAATTAAAGAAAAGTCTCTTAAAAGAATTTCATTTCTATAAAATAAAATCTACAAAATTTTGTTAATAGTAATGCAAATCTGACCAATAAATATAAAAAACCTAATATTGTTCATGTTCGTAATAAAACCTGTGACCAAGCCTTAAAATCAGTGGTGGTTGTAAATGAATATTGATATATCGGTGCTAGGATTTGGATATAGAGTGAAGCAGGTGGTCGGTCGGAAACATCAGCAGCGGTGTGGGAATCATGTGGCAGGTCGACTTCTTAGGGCTTTTAGAAAGAAAGGGAGGCAACAATGATACTTGGGGAGAAGATTTTTTTCTTCCACAAAAATTGGGATCTTACTTACAAAAGAAGTACTATCTGCTATTCAAATGGAAACTATAACAATTAACTCGTTCAAAATTCAAATTTAGGATTAATTTGTTGATTTATAGGGGAGTAGACTGCAAGCTTGAACATAAGGAATAGGCAGGAATTAGAGGGAAAGCTTGTTAAGCGGCAAAAATAGAAGACTAAAAATAGGTCACATGTATATAGAGGTTTTGTTTATCGTACTTGATCCGTATAAAATATTTTTTTCTGTACACAACAAATTACATTTTCAAATGTTGTATTGTGCAACCTTATAAAACACAAATTGTTATGTACGAATTATTTTTCTTTGTTTATTAGAAGAAAATAAACTAGTACTTAGCAGGCAAAAAAGGGAAGGGGAAGAAAGGATGCCCCCTCCTGGCCCATAAGGATCCGCCGCCGAGGCAATTTAATTTGAAGACAAATTAGAAGTATTTGTTTGGTGGTAGTGTTTTCTACGTTTTGGATCATTTAGTTAAGTACTAGTAATAATATCTTATTTAAGAAGAAGATGGAAGTATTTGTTTGGTGATAGTGTTTTCTACGTTTGGTGGTAGTGCTTTCTACGTTTTGGAGAGTTGATTCTATGCAGGGTGTTGGGTAATCTCCTACACAGTGCTAGGAGGGAATCTTGATACAGGTGTTTAATGATCTACACGGGGGGTAGATCAAGCTATACAGGGCATAGTTGCCCAGGACCAAAACCCTAATCTTGGGGTTTGAGCCCTATTTAAAGGCTATAACTCCCTTGAGACCTTCTATTCTCAGCCTCCACCCCCTTTGAGCAGCTATCTCAAAACTTTAATCTTCTTGTGTGAGTTTTGGAAACCTTTGAGTGCTTGGTGTGCTTTGTGAAGGAAGAACTCAATTGGTAAGCACTTGGGAAACTCCTAGCTTTGTGGATATGGAATTTACACCTCATAAAAATCCCCCATAAGGTATAAAGTATTCTTATGATAGATCTAGGTATGTTTAGGTTTTCATACTTTTTATCCCTATAACCATGGTGTATATGAGTAGGAGCTACTCCAGACCATTAGAGTGTCATTTCCAAACATTTTTAGGGTTATTAAGTCATAAAAATGAGAGCATTTGGACTGGATTAAGGACTTAATGATTAAGGTGAGGTTTCAGGGTTTACGCGGGGTGTAAATTCCCTTATGTAGGGCATAGAGCCTTTTTCCCCCATTTTGCCACCTTAGGCCTTACGTAGGGTGTAAAGCTGTTACGTTGGGCGTAGAATGGCTGAATGTGAAATTTTGACTTTTTGACTATTGACTTTGACCAAGTTTGACTTTAGGTCAAATGGAATAATTTGAGTTGTAGATTGAGGCTTGGTCCATGTTTGTTATATAGGTGACCTGTAGAGCCGGTATTTGAAGTAGTGATCAGTTCATCTATCTTCTAGACGTTAAAGTGAGTCTTCCTCATTGTACTCATGGGTCGAAGGCACCAATGTCGGCCCACTAGGTTGTGTATCTTGGTACATAGGATGTTGTTATGCTATAGTGAGTTGTTAGATTGGTAGATCTGTATGATTACATGTACTTATTGGTTATTGTTTTTCTGTTGCATATGTTGACATAGTACGGTTGGGTTGAGGTCGTATTGCTCGGTGTTGTAAGCGAACAACCAGAGGCAATTCAGTCCGATGACCGTGGTCCTGGGCATTTCAGTATGATGGTTGTAGGTCAGGGACGATCTAGTATGATGACTGTAGACCTGAGCATAATCTAGTCCGATGAATGCGGACCCGGTGTGCATGCTTGTATATGTATTGTTTGATAGGTTTAATAGGTTACAATATATATATATATATATATATATATATATATATATATAATAATAATAAAAGAATAGTTTTAATCTCCTTTTGACATGTGTCCTCCTATTAGGCCTCCTAATTAATATATATTTTATTCATCTTTTGGCATGTGTCATCATATTAGGCCTCATAATTAATGCATACCACTTGTTAATATATTAATTCTCCATTTTAAATTTCAAATTTTAAATTTTTCACTCTAATTAAATTAAATTAATAACATTAGAATAAATTAAAATAAAATTGATACAAATTATACATGATATAATATTTCTATATTTATTTAAATTAACGATTATAATTTTATATACTAAAAAAATATCTTTTAATTAATAATTTATTTAAAATAATTAATTATTAATTTTTGAGTTCTCATTAAGAAAGTTTAATTAATTTTGTAACCGGGGTTTCCACGGGTTATAAACTAGTGTGTGTGTGTGTGTATATATATATATATATATATATATATATATATATATATATATATATATATATATATATATATATATATATATGGCCGAAAAACTTAACCCTAAGCTCACATGCAACCTATTGGATTTAAGTTTTCTTAATTTATCACAAAAAAACAATTAAACATAGAGAAACCTATGAGTTCCCTACTAATTTCGAAAAACACAAATGGTTTTAGGGTTTACATACCTCTTGATTATTGTAGTAACTAATAAAACACTTCCTTGTTGAACAAGCTTCAGAAAGCAAGCACCAGAATCTCGTGCCTCTAATGCTTTGTACCCAAACCCTAGTAATATAAGACTCGAGAGGAGAGAGGAGAGAGGAAGGAAATTTTTTACTCTAAGGCTCTTAGAATGGATCACGAAAATAATGATCTCATAAGGAGTTTATATAGGTGAGTAAGGAGTCTTGGATAAGACATGTTTCCTTGGATAACCCTTGTCCCTTTTCTTACTCCCTAAGGCTTCCAAGAAGCCCTAGGAACCTCCAAAATTGTCCCCCTCATGTGGGAAGATTCTGGAATCCTTCAATGCTCAACTTTTGAACACTGTCACCTTTAGTCCCTACACTTGTAGATAATCTAATTAATCCCAAAATTAATTCTAGTTAATTTCTAATTAATTATTAATTAAATAATACTATTTCTAATTAATATATTAACCTTATAATATATTTATGGTTATTTATGAAGCATATAATAAACCAATAAATCAACCTCTCATTCCAAAAAAAATCATTTTGTCAATTACTAGGTTTGAGGGCAACCCAAAAAGACTCAGATTTTAATTCAAGTATATACTAATTTAGTTATTGGCTTAGACACCTTATCCAACCGTCTCCCACTTAGATAAGTGTATAACTACAATTTAAAATACAACTTCTAAATCAAACAACAAATGGTGCTTTCCAAAGCAACTCTAGATTCTGATCTGATCAGATATCGGTCCTAAGATAAGTGATCAAATATTCATCTGTTCAACAATATATCATATGGACATGAGATATGGATTACAATCAATCTCTTGTCTAAAATTATGTTTTCCGATTTCCCTATTTGTGATGACCTCACAAGACCACTAATTGAACACATCAATTTAGTCATAGTTGGGCACAACACTATAATGTCAACACCAAATCATCGAGGATCCCAAAGATATCACTTTTCCCATTAGGGAAAAAGGAACAAATAAATTTTGACTCATATGCTTGTATCTTTTACTCACCAAATCATGCATGCCAGTACAATTTATAACATCATGTTACTTATGTGTTTATGTAACACCAATGCACAACCGATTTGTAAATTACAAACCATATATCTCCATTTCAAGAATATAAGATGTTATCATCTTAGAATTACTTGTGATATAATCCAAGAAGTAATTCTCTGAGCGTGGGTTTATCCACCACTCAAAATCTCCATTTTTCTAAGTACTCATGAATATTGTAGCAACCATTGTAATGTCTAATCTCCATAAGGAATCTACAATCCATTCATGACAGTCTTGATTTACTAATTACTTCCAAAAGTATGAACGACTGTGGAGTTTCGAATAATCAAATCATTCAGGAAGTAAAACATGCAAAATGAAACGCAAGAATAAATAATTGAAAAGGTAGTAACCATACTCATAAATAATCTCTATTATTCAATCACCAAAGTCAATTACATTTATTTTGTTACAAGTTTCAATAATATCAACTCACTACTAAAACTAATATCATCTCTCAAGCCTATGCTCCTAGCATGCTGATTATACTTGATTATCTTCTGAGGATACTCTCTTCACTATAAGATGACATTTTTCAACCCTATGTCTAATGTAATGGTTCTTTCTGTCAATATGCTTGGATCTACCATGATCCTTGGGATATTTAGTCAAAGAAATTGCGCCTTCATTATCACAGTAGAGATCCATTGGCTCTTGAATTGTCGAGACTACTCTGAGATCTCCGATGAAGTTCTTCAATCAAGTCGCCTCCTTTGATGCCTCACTCGCTATGATATACTCTAATTCACAAGTAGAATCAGCCATTGTATCTTGCTTGTAACTTTTTCAAGTCACTGCTCCACCATTTAACACAAACACTCAGCCCAACTGAGAACAAAAGTTGTCTCGATTTGTCTAAAAGTTGGCATCACTATATCTAGTTACTCTTAACGTATCATTGCCTCCTAGGACTAAAAGCATATCCTTTGTCATTCATAGATACTTAATTATGTTCTTTACTACAGTCTAATGAGCTCTAACAGGAGTGCCCTGAAATCGACTAACCATTCTCAAAGCATAAGACACATTAGGGCGAGTACATGTCATAGCATACATGATCGATGTAACATCCTCACAACCAAAAAAATTCATTTTTATTAAGGTAAAACTACCCAATTATAAATCCATTTCAAGAAAACCATTTATTCCAAATTACATTTATCAAAAATCAGAGTAATATAATTGACGTGGAATCCTCAATGTTGTCGATGCATCTGTATAGTAGTACCTTCGCCTTCCCACGATCACCGATAAAACATGAAACATAAACAACTGGGTAAGCACATAGCCTAGTGAGTTCCCCCAAAATACCCCATACAACAAACACACTAGCATGCATATCGAGTCCACTATCATCAGATTGGATTACTCTGGCCCAATCAGTCATCGGATTGGAATGCCACCATGCAACGAGTCCAATTAGTCATCGGACTAGAATAACTGTTGGATAAGGTGTCTAAGTCCATAACTATTTCTGGTATGTACTTGACCCGACCCGGCATGGTCCATTTGGGTTGCATGGCACCATGCAATTGGATAAACTAAATGAGAGAAATAACACATATGGTTTATTAATATATTATAAGTTCTAATATAGTAATAATATTATTTAATTAGTTTGATCAAGAATTAATTTTAGAATTAATTAAGTGATCAAAATATAACTAATTAAATATATGGGTTGATTATGTAAATCATCCATAATTTATATAGTGGGCGAAGAGGCTCCATGGATAATCAAGTTGGGTTAAACCCATTAGATGGTCCATGGAGGCTCCATGGGAGTTACAAACCCATGGGTCATGGAAATGAAGAGTCATGACACATTAGGGTTTACATGATGTAACCCTAGAAGTGTCAACACACTATATAAGCAATGTGTTTCTCCCCAAAATCGGTTATACAAGCATACTTGAGGGCTAGAGCCGATTTTTTAGAGTGTTATACTTTCTCTCCAAGTTTACTCCATAGCATTTGGTGTTGTGTGAAGCATTTGAGGCATCACACTTGGGGTGCTAGGCTCACAAGGTTTCAAGGATCAAATTCAACAACAAGGTATGTAGTTCTATCTATTATTTAAGTTAAAATTGTTCCCCATGTATGCTAGATAGGATCATAGCCTTGGAAATCAACTTTGCATGATAATTATACAAACATAGATTCAAGGTTATTAGGGTTGCATGTACACTTAGGAAGTGTTAGAATGCTCAAAACCCATCAGTGGTATCAGAGCCTAGGCTTGTTTGTTTGTTATTTGTGCTAAATAGTTGAAAAAAGTCGATATTTTTGCAATCTGCCTGATGAACTCGCTGAGTCCATGGGGGGACTCGTCGAGTTCATGTGTATCTTCATCCTACTCGCCGAGTAGGTTCGTGCACTCGGCGAGTAGAATCCTCAGAATGCAGATTTTCGACTTTAGTTGCTGGAAATGGACTAGAAACATTACCTTAAACTGTTTTGGTACTTGAAAACTCATTTTAGATGGTGTAATGTCCTTGCTAATCCATTTACAACAACAAGTTATCAAAATTACAAAGTTTTAAGTGTAAGTTTTGATTCATGAAAGTGTTCATGTTCATGTTCTTGATCTTATGATGTTTAGATGATCATAGGAATTATTTGTAACCTATGTGGTGGATTAATTCATGATTATTATGTGTTTTAATGGTGTCCATAACTTGTCCTCAAGTTATGGAAAACCAAAAGTCACTTAGTTTTAAAAACCACTAAAACAACACATGGGTTATAAAATGAAGAGTCTTCATTTTTAATACCCTAATAAACTCATAAGTTACAAGAAATGAAAAGTTTTGAAAGTTTACAAAACTTGCCCTCAAGTTTTGGAACAAGTAAAGTCTTGATTAAAAACTTTAGTTCCAACCCTTAGGATTTTTAAAAGTTAAAATTCAACCCTTATACTTATAATATTATAAGTTAATAATAATATATATATATGTATAAGATCAAAGTCGTCTTACCGCTAGTACACCTCATTCACGAAGCCGGTCTATAAGGTGGGTATAAGGTTGTTGCCTATAAAATGGCAACTTAATGGGTGTCCACTCTCACCCACCGCTTGCTTGACTGGTGGAGGGTCGTTAGCCGAACGGGTAAGACAAGGACTTATAAATTCTCATTAAAAGTATAATGATTATTATAAAGTAACTAAATGTTTTATAAATTCCCAATCTTAGTTACTTTAGGAAAAATGTGAATAAGGTGCTAATCCATGAAATTACACTTTGCACCTTGTTTAAGTCGTTGGTGGAGCGTGTATGGTTTACCGGCACACTAACTTGGACTTAACAAGGAAGGCAAAGGGTGACTTAAGGTTTTTCATGAGGTCAGAAGGAGCGCGTGTGGTTTACCAGCATAACGATTAAGTGAAAAACATTAAGGGTACAAAGTAATTTGCATGGTTACTTCACACCTTGTTTTGTGATCCTCGGTATCCCAGTCACAAAACATGAAGGGCACACTCGAGATTGAAACATGCCATTGAAAAGTTCAATGAATCTCAAAGAATCTAGGAATTTCTAAAAACCAAATAAAACCTAATAATTTATATTTCGTTTTCATGGTGGAAATTGGTGAATCTTCATTCACCTACCTTTCAAATATGTTATAACTTGGATTACGGCATCCCTCTTCTGGGTTATAATATATTGTGATTGGATCCTAGCCTTAATATTACATTTGGATGTTTTATTAAGGACTATCGCTATATCTAAACTAAACTATTTCCTTCTTTTCAGATGTCTTCCAACAATGCTACTCCTAGCTCAAACCCTACAAGCTCCTTCTCTCTCATGAACCTTTGTGGGAGAGTCATCTTTGATGGATCCAACTTTACTGACTGGATCAGAAACATCAGGATGGTCACTCGTTATGAGAACAAGGAATATGTTCTTGACAAGGAGCTCAAGGTGCTTGATCCAACTGCTACTCCTAAGGAGTTTGCTAAATATGAGGCACATGAAAGAGAAGCTACCAAAGTGGCATGCATTATGATGGCCACCATGACAGCTGAGCTCCAAAAGTCCTATGAGGACTACTATCCTTTTGAGATGCACCAGGATTTGATGGACCGCTACCATCAGAGTGCTCGTCAAGAGTGAAATGAAATCATCTCCTCTATGATCACAACCCGAATGAAAGATGGCGAACCCATCACAAGCCACATGCAGAAAATGCAAAGGTATGTGGATCGATTGATGAACTTGAATGTGAACTTCCCTGAGGAGTTAGCAATAGATATTATTTTGCACTCCTTACCTTCGTGTTATGATCAATTACGCATGACATACCACATGAATAAGGAGGAAGTTACACTTAGCAAACTTCAGGGACTCCTAAAGACTGCAAAATCAGGTCTTAAAGGTAAGTCAGTTGTGACCACTCCTGCTACTACTCCAAACTCAGCACCTGTCCTGGCAATCGGGAAAGGTGGGGGGAAGAAGAGAAAGAACCCTTCGAAGGGTACCAGGGGTAAGACCCTTGATGGATCCTCTTCTAGCGGAACCAAGAAAGGTTTCGTTACACCTTCTTCTGATCCCAAAGAGGCTAAATGCTCCTACTGCCATGAAAAGGCGCACTGGAAGCGTAACTGCCCAAAGTACTAGTAAGACTTGAAGGATGGGAAGGTTAAACCCAACCATGCAGGTATTTACACTATCTCATCTAATAATTCACTCTATTATAACTCTTGGGTCTTTGATACCGGTTATGGTATTCATATTTGTTCTGAATTGCAGGGACTAAGAAGAAGTGAGAATGTGGAGCATAGAAAGATAAACTTAATCATGGGAAATAGGAAAGTTTCACCTGTCACCAAGATTGGAGTTTATACTTTGTTGCTTAGTAGTGGATTTACTTTATATTTGAATAAATGTTGTTATTCGCCAGAAATGGCAAGAAATGTTATTTCCCTTCATGCTTTGTATAAACAAGGTTTTATATTTTCTTTTGATAATGAAAATGGTGGAATAAATGCTTTCTTTAATAATGTGTTTTGTTTTAAAGCATTACCTTGTGGTGGTGTGTATGAAGTTGTGTCTGTTGTAGATAACTTAGGAAATAATTTATTGTGTATTGATTCTACTAATAATAATAACTTGGATAAAGCATCATTATGGCATTGTCGTCTTGGACATATAAGCAAGAAACGCATAGGCCAACTCCAAAAGGATGGAGTCTTGGAGTCATTTGACCTAAATTCAGATGATAGTTGCGAATCATGATTACTTGGAAAATGACAAAGTCACCCTTCACAGGTTCTTGTGAGAGGGGTGAAGGTTTGTTGGATCTTATACACACAGATGTGTGTGGATCCTTCAAACATGCCACAAGGGATGCTAATCATTATTATGTGACTTTTACAGATGATTATAGTAGATATGGATATGTCTACTTAATCAAACATAAGTCAGAGACTTTTGAAAGGTTTAAAGAGTTTAAACAGGAAGTCGAGAATCAATTGGGAAGGAACATTAAGATGCTTCGATCCGATCGTGGTGGTAAGTATCTTAGTACTGAGTTCCTCGACTATCTAAGAGAATGTGGGATTGTCTCACAATTGGCACCTCCTAGGACACCGCAATTGAATGGTGTAGCTGAGAGGCGTAATCGAACCTTGTTAGATATGGTTCGTTCCATGATGAGTCGAGCTACGCTACCAATCTCATTTTGGGGGTATGCCTTAGAGACTGCCACCCATATCCTTAATCTGGTCCCTACAAAGAAGGTTGCCAAAACACCTCACGAGATGTGGACTGGAAAAGTTCCTAGTCTAGCCCACATCAAGGTTTGGGGTTGCGAGGCTTTCGTGAGACGCGAGACTCATGACAAGCTCAAACCTCGAAGCGAGAAGTGTATTTTCATCGGCTACCCACAAAAATCCTTTGGTTACCTCTTCTACAGACCTAGTGAGAATGAGGTCTTTGTAGCAAGGAGGGATGTCTTTCGAGAAAGAGAGTTCATAAGCCAAGGAGACAGTGGGAGGCTAATTGACCTTGAAGAACTTCAAGAGTCAAGTGGTAAAGGAACCTCAAACCCTAGCAGCAACTTGGGGAGGAACCTCCTGTTGTCCAATTATACCTCCAGTTGTACCTCTGAGGCGTTCCTTAAGGGTTAGGAATGTACCTGAGCATTACTATGGTTTCCATATTTCTGCGGAAGGTGAGACACTTATTAGTGATGAGACACTAGTAGGTCTAGATGAACCTAACAGCTATGCGGAAGCCATGGCAGACCCTGGGTCTGCTAAATGGAAAGAGGCAATGGATAGCGAGATACAATCCATGTATGACAATAAGGTATGGGACTTGGTTGACAATGTGCCAGGTCGTAAGACAGTTGGATGCAAATGGATCTTCAAGAAGAAGACCGTCATGGACGGTAATGTACACACTTATAAGGCACGACTGGTTGCAAAGTGTTTTTCTCAAACTCCAGGAGTTGATTATGATGAGACCTTTTCACCAGTAGCCAAGATTAAGTCTATTAGGGTATTCTTAGCCATAGCTGCATTTCATGACTATGAAATATGGCAAATGGATGTCAAAACCGCTTTCCTTAATGGAAAGTTGGCGAAGGATGTTTACATGAATCAGCCAGAGGGTTTTGTCAGCACAAAGTACCCTAATAGAGTGTGTAAGCTTGAGAAATCCATCTATGGGTTAAAGCAAGCACCTCGCAGATGGAATCTCTGCTTTGATGAAAAGGTCAAAGAGTTTGGCTTCTCTAGGAGTGAAGATGAATCTTGTGTATATGTCAAGGCTAGGGGGAGTATAGTTAGTTTTTTGGTACTGTATGTGGATGACATACTACTCATACGAAATGACATCCCAACTCTGTAGGAAGTTAAGTCCTGGCTTGGGAAGTGTTTTGCTATGAAGGACTTAGGAGAAGCTGCCTATATTCTAGGGATAAGGATCTTGAGAAACCGGAGTAAAAGACTAATTGGACTTAGTCAAAGTACCTACTTGGACAAGGTGTTGAAGAGATTCAGCATGCAAGATTCCAAGAAAGGAGAGTTACCCATCCAGAGTAACACTAGATTGAGTAAGACTCAAAGCCCGAGTACTAAGGATGAGATAGCATAAATGAGTCGGGTACCTTATGCTTCGGCAGTAGGCTCGATCATGTATGCTATGACCTGTACTCTTCCTGATGTAGCCTTTGCTTTAAGCATGGTTAGCAGGTATCAGGGGAATCCTGGTAAGGCTCACTGGACAGCGGTAAAGAACATTCTCAAGTACCTGCGGAGGACTAAGAACTGGGTCCTTACCCTTGGTGGGAGTAATGACTTGAGAGTTGTAGGGTATAGTGATGCTAGCTTCCAGACTGATAGGGATAATTTCCGCTCTCAGTCGGGCTGGGTCTTTACCTTAAATGGAGGAGCAATCTCTTGGAAAAGTTCCAAGTAGGAGACAGTGGCTGATTCAACTTGCGAATCAGAGTATATAGCGGCAAGCGAGGCGGCAAAAGAGGCTATGTGGCTAAAGAACTTCATTGGAGACCTTGGAGTTGTACCAGCTATATCAAGGCCTATAGAGATTTTCTGTGATAGTGAAAGTGCAGTTGCCTTAGCAAAGGAACCAAGGGATCATGGGAGATCCAGACACATTGACAAAAATTATCATTTCATCAGACATCGTATAGAAGAAGGACTTCTTGTGGCAAAGAGGGTATCATCAGATGAGAGCCCGGCAGATCCCCTCACGTAGGGACTGGGTAGGGTTAAGCATCTCCAGCATGCTAGGAGCATAGGGCTGAAGGATGATATTAGTTTTAGTAGTTAGATAATTTTTGAAATTTGTAAAATGTAATTGACATTTGGTGATGAATAAAAGTTGTGTTTATTTATGAGTAAAGTGTTGCTATCTCTTGTCAATCGTTTACTATTATTTCTTTTGCATGTTTTGACTTCCAGAATATTTATGTTGTTTTACATATTATTCAAATTATCCACAGTCAGTCATATGTTGGAAATAGATATGAAGAAAGACTGTCATGAGTTGGTTGTAGAGGTTTAAGATGTTGGACATGGCCTCAACACTCATGAGTGCTCATAAGTTCTGAGTATTGGACTCAACCCACGCTCGTTGGTATCACTTCATGGAATTTATCTCGAGTGATCGCGAGATGGTAATATCATATAAGTCTTCAAACCTAGAGATATGACTTGTTAACTATGAGTTAGTTATGCATTGAACGTACAAAACCACATTGGTAACTCGATGTTATAAAACGTGCATTTGTGTGTAACTTAACAAGTAGTAGAACAAGCATATGAGTCGAAGTTTATATGTTCCTTCTTGGATTAGAAGCTGATATATGGGCCCCTCGATGATTTTGTTTTGACCTATGTACCGGGCCCGGTCAGAACTAAGCTGATGTGTTCAATTAAGTTCTTTGTCAAACAAATCGGAAATCAGGAAACAAACTGCTGGACAATAAGCAAGACTATGTTCCATGTGTTTGTCCGGCTGATATCTAAGAACAGAGGATTATATGATCCCTTATCTGAAATGGCGTACCATCATCTTCTCAGTTCTGAGAAACCTTGAAAAGAGCTACGATTGCCGATCAGTTCCTGAAGTCATACTTGCAGTTATAGTTATTAGACTTATCCAAGTGGGAGACTGTTGGATAAGGTGTCTAAGTCCATAACTATTTCTGGTATGTACTTGACCCGACCTGGCATGGTCCATTTGGGTTGCATGGCACCATGCAATTGGATAAACTAAATGAGAGAAATAACACATATGGTTTATTAATATATTATAAGTTCTAATATAGTAATAATATTATTTAATTAGTTTGATCAAGAATTAATTTTAGAATTAATTAAGTGATCAAAAGATAACTAATTAAATATATGGGTTGATTATGTAAATCATCCATAATTTATATAGTGGGCTAAGAGGCTCCATGGATAATCAAGTTGGGTTAAACCCATTGGATGGTCCATGGAGGCTCCATGGGAGTTACAAACCCATGGGTCATAGAAATGAAGAGTCATGACACATTAGGGTTTACATGATGTAACCCTAGATGTGTCAACACACTATATAAGCAATGTGTTTCTCCCCAAAATCGGTTACACAAGCATACTTGAGGGCTAGAGCCGATTTTTTAGAGTGTTATATTTTCTCTCCAAGTTTACTTTATAGCATTTTGTGTTGTGTGAAGCATTTGAGGCATCACACTTGGGGTGCTAGGCTCACAAGGTTTCAAGGATCAAATTCAACAACAAGGTATGTAGTTCTATCTATTATTTAAGTTAAAATTGTTCCCCATGTATGCTAGATAGGATCATAGCCTTGGAAATCAACTTTGCATGATAATTAGACAAACATAGATCCAAGGTTATTAGGGTTGCATGTACACTTAGGAAGTGTTAGAATGCTCAAAACCCATCAATAACATGGGTTTGTTGGCTTGTCGCCTCAACCTAACCGCTCTTCCCGAGCCTCCATGCCTATGGCTATAGCCGGCCCGCACCAGGTATCTTGGTCTACAGCACATAGCAGGACCGCCTCAACCTAACTCACCACCATATGCTAACATATAAACAATCAAGGATCAAGTAGACATATAATACATGCAATTATCAATCATATATCTCACTACCACCAACTAGATCTCTCACAATACACTGCTCCACTACCAGCTATCCTCCGTGGAATGCGTAACCATAAGTAACCAGAGGTGAGATAGCCACCCGAACAAATAATCCTACTCTAGAGCCACAACCAAACAAGGAACAGGCAAGAAATCCTAGATCAAGAGTTCTCAGGCTATCCTACATGACTACATACAACCCCTAGGTCACTCCACTAGACGATAACCGGCATACTACTTCTGTTGCATCCTACCACACCAGGATATATATATATATATATATATATATATATATATATATATATATATATATATATATCATATCACTACAACATAGCAACATCCTATACATAAGGATACATAACTAACTCTGCAAAGAACGTGTAACCATATGTATCCAGAGGTGAGATAGTCACCCGGACAGATGATCCTAGTTTAGAGCCACAACTAAACAAGGAACATGCAAGAAAGCCTAGATTAAGAGTCATCAGTCTATCCTATGTGGCTACATACAACCCTTAGGGCATCCTTCTAATAAATGATAACCAAAACTAGTGGGTTTACATTGGTGCCTTCGACCCACGAGTATAGTGAGGTAAACTCACCTTAATCGAAGAATCCAGAAACACTGCGATGCGATCCCCTTTCTATACTACTTGCTCCCACGAACCCTCTACTACCAAAACATGGGAGAACATTAATCATCAACCCAAATCTTCAAGTTTGACCTAAGTCAAACTTGTTAAAATCCATTAGTCAAACTTGGTCAAAGTCAACGCTATGTTGTAGCCATGCCAAGATAGGAAAATCACGATTTTTGTGTTCGCCACGTTGTAGCTACCTTCTTCATGTCGTGGCCATTGGAAAATCACCATTTTCTTATTAAGAGCTTAATCCTTTCAGATCTAAGCTCATACTTCTAAAACTACTTCTCTATACTTAATGGATAAAGATTCCAACTTATCCATTAAGACCTCACTATAAGACAAGATCTTTAGCCCTAAGTCCATAAAGTCCTTAATATGACCAAAACTTAACCATGGGGCTAAGAATACTCAAGATAAGACCTTTTTCTCACTAGCTCATAAGTTCATGACCAAATGAGTACCACATCAAGCTCTAGAGTTCCTAAAACTTCAAGGGCACTTAAGAATGGGACCAAAACATCCAAAAATGGGCTCATACTTGAAACAAGAAGAAAAAAGGTCAAGATATGAACTTTTTACCTCCAACAACTCAGAAATACGAAGAAGATCTTGGATCCAAGATTGCTCCTTGCTTCTTTGCACCAAAATAAACCACTTTCTTCCCCAAGTTTTCACCAAATAAAGCAAACAACCTTAAGATAGAGTCACCAAGCTCAAAATTAAGGAAAAGGGGCTAGGGTTTCGGAATGGGAGATGAAGGTTGAAGGAACTGACCTAGAATGAGAGTCAAGGGGCTTAAATATGGGAGAAATCCTAAAATACATGGGCTTGGGTTGCTACCGCTACCACGTTGTTGCCATCAATTGTCACGCCGTGGTGGCCATCTAAACACACAATATATTAATTTCACGCCACGTCGTGGGCATCCATGACCATATCGTGGCTGAGGTTTTGATCAAAAACCTTATTTTGATTCCTTTAATCTTAGCTAACCTTCTTCATGAAATGGGTGATATAATCAATCCTACAGTCGAAGCATATGGGACTCGACTCATTTCAACCAACACTCCATATGTACTAGGGTTTGAGTCTTACTCAACTTGGCATTACTCTGAATAGGCAGTTCCCCTTTCTTGGAATTTTCCATACTAAAATGCTTTAGTATTTTATCCAAGTAAGTACTCTGACTAAGACCAATAAGTCTTTTCTTTCTATCCCTCAGAATCCTTAACCTGAGAATATAGGTTGTTTCCCCTAGATCCTTCATGGCGAAACACTTCCCGAGCCAAGATTTTACTTCTTGCAAATCCGAAATGTCGTTTCCTATAAGGATTATGTCATCAACATACAATACAAGGAAAGTATATATACTCCAACTAGCTTTGACACACACGCAAGACTCATCCTCGCTCCTAGAGAAACCAAACTCTTTGACTTTCTCATAGAAGTAAAGATTCCAACTACGAAATGCTTGTTTCAATCCATAAACTTATTCTCAAGCTTACACACTCTATTAGGAAACTTTGCATGTACAAAACCCTTTGGTTGGCTCATGTAAACATCCTCAGCCAATTTCCCTTTAAGGAAAGTAGTTTTGACATCCATCTGCCATATTTCATAATCATGAAAGGTAGCTATGGAAATCACTATCCTAATAGACTTGATCTTAGCCAATAGTGAAAAGGTCTCATCATAGTCAACCCCAAAGGTTTGAGTAAAGACCTTTCCAACTAGTCGTGCCTTAAACATGTGTACTTTCCCATCCTTCTCGTTCTTCTTCTTGAAGATCCATTTGCACCCAACTGTCTTTTCGACCTGGTACATGATAAACCAAATTCGAAACTTGGTTGTAATACATGGAATGGATCTCGCTGTCCATTGCTTTTTTCCATTTGGTAGCCTCAGAGCTCACCATTGCTTTCTTGTAGTTAGTCGGCTCATCCAAATTTACCATTGTACCATCACTGATAAACGTGTCACCGTCTGATGTTATATGGAAACCGTAGAACTCAGGTGGCATGTTAACTCTACTGTATTGATAAAGAGATAATTAATTGTAAAGGGCTCAACAGGAGTCTCATCCTATGGTTGAGAGCTAGTGATTTCTAAGGTTCTTTCATTGGTTGATTATGGAATTTCTTCCAAATCAATGGCACTTCCATTGTCCTCTTTGAATATGAGCACTCTCTCTCTCTCTCAAAAGACTCCTCTTAGAGCTATGAAGACCACGTTCTCACTAGGTTTGTAGAACAAGTATCCAAAAGACTTTCGTAGGTAACCAATGAAAATACACCTCTCACTTCTAGGTTCTATCTTGTCATGAGTCTCTTGAATAACGAAAGCTTCACAACCCCAAACCTTGATGTGGCCTAGCGAGGGAACTTTTCTTTTCCACATCTCGTGAGGTGTTTTGGCAACCTTATTAGTAGGGACAAGACTAAGGATATGGGTGGTTGTCTCTAAGGCATACCCCCAAAAAGAAATAGGAAGTGAACCTCGACTCATCATGGAACACACCATGTCTAACAAGGTTCGGTTCCTCCTCTCAGCCACACCATTAAGTTGTGGTTTCCTAGGAGGAGTAAATTGTGAAACTATTTCACATTGCTTGAGGTAGTTGTGTAACTCGATACTAAGATACTCTCCACCTATATCAAATCGAAGCATCTTTTTCTTCCTTCCCAGTTGATTATCGACCTCGTGTTTAAACTCCTTGAACTTTTCAAAGGTTTTCTTATTTATGTTTTATTAAGTAAATATATCCATATCTGCTATAATCATCAGTAAATGTTACGTAGAATCGATTGCCATCCTTTCTGGTTGATCTGAAGGGTCCACACACATATGTGTGTATGAGATCCAACAAACCTTCACCTCTTTCACAAGATCTAGTCAATGGTGATTTTGTCATCTTACCCAAAAGACAAGATTCATATTCATCATATGTCCTGAAGTTAAACGATTCCAACACTCCATCCTTTTGGAGTTGGGAGATGAGTTTCTTTTTAATGTGTCCAAGACAAAAATTCCACAAGCATGCTTTGTTTACACCATTAGACAAATCAATATTTAATACACTATTGCCTAAGCTATCAATAGAAATAACGGTTTCATATACACCATTGCAAGGCAAAGATTCAAACATAAAAACAACATTTTTATAATCTAAAATCGAACCGTTTATATTATTAAAACAATATTGAAATCCTTGTCTAAACAATGCATGAAAAGAAGTAATGTTTCATATAGCAAACAATTATGTAAAATAAACTAAACTATTCATAACTCTACTTCAATCTTCAACTTGATCTCTCCAGCTAATGCAACATCATAACTTTCTTCAGTTCCTTAAGTGGATTGATCTCTTCTAAGCTCAACACTTCATTCTTTAGTTCCTGCAATACCATGCATATGTGAAAAACACATCTAGTAGCAAGAACTAATGTCTTTAGTGGTATGAAATGTTTAGATAACTACCTAGGCTGGATTCAGTTGCTTGAACCGAATCATCCTCATCATGATTCAGGTATTCATGGTAGCTTTTTTTAATGTAGTCTTTTAATTCACACCAAGGACAATAAGCATCAACTGAGTCATGGTTTAGAACAACTTCATGGCTAACTTTTCTCTTGAGATTCTGTTTGAATATGTCATTTACTATCCTTTCCTACTTATGAAAGAGAGAAACTACATTTGCTCAAATTTATTTCCACATCAATGTGTAACATTCAAAAATCCAGGTATTTCATTTGACCCTTGAAGTATTTAATTTATGGCATTTGAGGACCCTCCATACATTAGGCATACATATGTCTACGCCAAGCGGATGCATCTGGTGTCTTAGGCTCGTACGCGATGCGTACAAGCTTGGACGTAGGGCATACGTGGCTGAGGTTTAAAACCCTAATAATCGGACTTATGCCCTATTTAAACCATCTTATAACCTTTAGACCTCATTTCTATCAGCCTCCTTTGCCTCTGAACGTCCCTAGAAACCCAAATAGCCATGGGAACTGAGTTTGAGCTTGGAGTGTCATAAGGAAGCCGTTTTTGGGTGTGTTTGCAAGGAGAAGAGCTTGTGGTACAATTCTTGAACATGGTGAAGGGAGCTTCTGGAGGTATAAAGTCCATACCTTGCTCATATATTGTTTAGATCTCCTTTTTGGACTTTTTTCGTCTCTTTCGTCCTTTTTTGAAGGTCTTGATGTGTCAAGACCATTTTTGATGCCAAATCTGTAGATCTAGACATTTAGTGGCCTCTCCTAGCTTAAAGGTGCAAACTTTATGGTGTTTGTGACCTCCATGCAAGCATTAAGTCATGTATTAAGTTCTTTTGGGATTTTAGGCTTCATTAAGCCATGCATACACGTAAAGTTGGCAACTTTACGTGATTACCCACCTCAATGAGTTCAGATCTGAGTATTGGATCAAATGTTTGAACCAAATAAGAGCTTAATGGCATAGTTGGCAAATCAGAGGAGTATGTTAGGCGTACAAGCTCATTCGTGCAGCGTACAGGGCCTTGAGCATGTACGCTTAGCGTACAAGTTGAGTACACCCCACGTACTTAGCAATGGGTTTCAGTATTTTAGGCCGTCGGTGTGGGCTTTGCATGTGGACTTTAGGAGCTTAGGGTTGCATCGTGGGTTGTGGCCTGGTTAAATTTAGGTGGGTTAATTTCCATCGTGGGCCTCTAGGGTCATGAGTTGGGCCTTTTGGGCCTTAGACCCATTATTGTAAATGGGTGAAGTTTGGTTGGTCCTGTTATAAGGAAACTTCTTTTGGGCCTTATGGCCGATTATAGTTTGGACTTTGATGGTAGGCCCATTAGTGAAGGAAGACTTTTGGGCCATAATGGATTTGGACTTAGGATTTTAGGCCCATGACTAGGTTGTTTCATAATCCTAATTAGGGTTATTTGTATATCTATACAGTGTGGGATTTTGGATTGTTAGTCGAACGATATTGTTTCAGCAGACTCAGGTGAGTCTTTTCATTATACCAATGGGTCGAAGGCACCAATGTTGGCCCATTACTTGACATGAGATCTTAATAGTTGATATGCAATGGTTTTGTTAGTTGGCATGTAATGACTTATGTGAAGACCACGGGGGAGCCCATGGCACTTGGTTATCAGACCATGTGGGGAGCCCATGACACTTAGTTATAAGACTATGGGGGAGTCAGTGGCATTCCAGGTGAAGACCATGGAGGGAGTCCATGTCAATCATATATATATATATATATATATATATATATATATATATATGTTGCATGGTATTATGTGGTTCTATGTGTTTTGTATTTTGGGAACTCATTAAGTGTTTGCTTATAGTTTGCTACGTGTTTCAGGTACTTCTGGTTCTAAGGGGAAAGGTCAGACATGATGGCGCAACATTCACTCTCCAGTATTTTCGCATTATTGTTTTGGATACTCTGATCCTTTAGATATGATTTAATGTAATGGAATTTTGAAAAACAAAACATGATTGTAATTTCTAAATATTAAATGAAATTTTTTTATCTAAATTTCCAGGTTGTTACAAGTTGGTATCAGAGCCTTGGTTTGAGGGATTCGAGCACACTCTCGGGTGTGTCAGAACTCAAACTGAGGAGATGGTAAACCTTTTTCAAAAGAAACAAAAGTTATATTTTTCGGAAAACGGTTTTCTTAAGCAAAGAGGAGAGTGCGATGCGCGATATCGGTCAAGCCCAAGTAAGTATACCCAATGTATTAGCCATGCTAGAAATATATTCTTGAAATTGATGTTGACTTGGTTATTTGCTAAGTGTATGCTTTCAAAGTTGTATATGTATAGGATTGCATATCCCTAAAATGATAGATTTTTCCTTATTTCCTATTCCTTGTTTGGTTGTGATTTTAGGGTAGAAGCTTTATTTAACAGTTTATGTGATTCTATTTGTGTATAACTTGCATGCATAGGTCAACCTGAGATAATTGATTTAAGTTTTTGTTCCGGTGAGGATTGGGAAATCCTAGAATAGTCTAGGATCTGAGTTTGTGTTGTGTTTTGTTGGTCATGTTTATCTGTAGTTGCGTGAATTAGGGGTATCAGGTATGGCCTTGGGGAAGGTACAGGTAGGTGTGGAAGGTAGTATTGGGCCCGTACTACTAGAAGCACAGGACTTGTACCCGAAACAAGGATATACCTGGAAGCTCTGAGGAGTCTGGTGCGGAGGAATCCTTTCGAACTTCCTTATCAATTGCCTTTTATGTTGTATTTTTCCATTGAGGATGGTGATGATTACGTGAGGAGGTTCAGGTTCGGGATCAGGATCTAGATCAGGTTCAGGCTCTGGTGCAGAGCCAATTAATGAGAGGTTACGCGAGCTTATCGCGGCTGAGGTTACTCGTGGAATCCTAACACTACCCTGGTAATTTTTGGTACCGTCAAGGAGGGGATCATGGCGAGTCAGGTTGGGAGTCAAACTTCTTCATTCCCGGAGTTCAAGGTTTGTGGTGCACCTGATCTCTTTGGGATTAAGAACCCCATCGCTAGTCATCGTTGGATCGTTGACATGGAGAATGCTCAGCGCATGATTTTTTTCCCGGACGTAGCAAAGGTAGGATTCAAGTCCTGTATGTTGAGGGACTGAGCTCGGGACTGGTGGGAGGAGGTTACCCGCAAGGTGGGATCAGTGGGTGCGACTGAGATGAATTGGGAAGAGTTTGTCCGAAGATTTGATCGGGAGTTTGCACCGGCCATTGAGGTGCAGCAGTTGGCGAGGGAGTCCTAGGACCTTCACCAAACTACGAAGTCGGTGGCGTGAGATTACCGCCAAGTTTAGAGAGAGGGCACTGTTGATTCCACAATACGCTGCGGATGAGGAGATGAGGAAGAAAAGTTATCATGTTATGCTGAGGGATGATATCTAGGAGTTTGTGAGTTTCTTAGGGTGCAAGACCCTGAATGACATGGTGAAGAAGGCCCGCGAATAGGAAATTAGTTGGAGCTCCGGACAAAGCGGAAGTCGAAGCAGGTTCAGACGATAGTGGGTTAGGATAAGAAGCCTAAGACCTTCGATCCTCCTAGCAAAGGCTAGTAGGATCGGGGCCGCTATGCCAAGTGCGACAGGCCGCACAATGGAGTGTGTTGGGTAGCAGGCTCGGCATGTTACTCTTCTAGCCAGCCGGGCCATATGAGCAGGGATTGCCCCAAGAACGGCTTGATTTGTTTTTAGTGCAACCAGACTGGTCATAAAAAATCCGATTGTCTGAGGTTGTCTGGAGGAGCAGTGGCGGCGCCTGCGCCTGCCACAATGAGGATTACGGATGGCTGCCCGATCAAGGCGGAGGATCATGCGGTGAAGAGCAGGGCATTTCAGCTGACCACAGAGGAAGCCTGTGCAGCGTCGAACATCGTGACTGGGACCTTTTTGGTCAATGGATTGTCCGCTCATGTTCTTTTTTATTCGGGGGCTACCCGATCATTTGTATCTATTACACTTAGCAAGAAGTTTCGAGATGCTCCGGGGACTTTGGACTCCCCTCTCGAGGCGGAGATTGCAGATGAATGGACTATGAGCATTGCGAGGGTATTTCAGAGGGGTATTATGAGCATGTTCGGTGAGAGGTTTCTTATCGATTTGGTACCGATTCCTTTGAAGGGATTGAAATTAATCATCGGGATGGACTTGTTGGGGCCCAATGGGGTCGTAATTGATTGTGAGCGGTAGCTGGTGAGAGTTTGAACGCCAAGTGGGGGACAACTGGTTATTTATGGTGAGAGAGCCTCGCATTGTTCAGCTCTCTATTCGGCTGCGAGGGCTAGGAGACTTCTTCAGCAGGTTTGTTCTAGGTTTCTGACTTATGTCTCGGATTCAATTGTGGAGGCCATGACAAAGTTGAGCAAGGTACCTATTTTGTGAGATTTTTCCAATGTTTTTCTAGAGGAGTTGCCTGGGGTTCCTCCCGAGAGGTAGGTTAAGTTCCGGATTTATTTGATGTCTGGTGAGGCTCCAAGAGCCAAGGCTCCATATCGTTTAGCTCCGCCTAAGATGCAGGAGTTGTCTACGCAGTTGTAGGAGTTGCTAGATCGGGGATTTATTTGTCCGAGCAGCTCCCCGTGGGGAGCACCAATCCTGTTCGTGAAAAATAAGGATGGTTCTCAAAGGATGTGTATTAATTATCGGGAACTAAATAAGCTGACAGTGAAGAACCGTTACCCGCTTCCGATGATCGATGATTTATTTGATCAGCTTCAGGGTGCCTCTTTGTTTTCCAAGATTGATCTTCGATCGGGGTATCATCAGATGAGGATCAAGGATGAGGATATACTGAAGACGATCTTTAGAACTAGTTATGGTTATTACGAGTTCGTGGTGATGCCATTCGGGCTCACCAATGCCCCAACAGCATTTATGGATCTCATGAACCGAGTTTGCAGGTCGATGTTGGATCGGTCTGTGATTGTTTTCATTGATGATATCTTGGTATAATCTAAGACCAAGGAGTAGCATGAGCGGCATTTGAGGGAGGTGTTGGAGACTTCGAGGAGGGAGAGGCTTTATGCCAAATTCTCCAAATGTGAGTTTTGGTTGTGTGCGGTGCAGTGTCTGGGGCACATCATCAACCAAGCAAGTATCTTGGTGGATCCGGCCAAGATTGAGGCGGTGATGCGTTAGGAGGTCCCGTAGAACGCATCCGAGATCTAGAGTTTCTTGGGTCTGGATGGGTACTATCAGAGATTTATCCAAGACTTCTCCAAGATTGCAGTACCTTTGACCCGCTTGACCAAGAAGAGTGTGACCTTTCGGTGGGTCCACATCAGAAATTAACATTTAAGACCTTGAGACAAAAATTTTGTGAGGCCCCGATTCTAGCGCTACCCGAGGGATTGGTTGATTTTGTAGTGTATTGTGACGCTTCTATTTCGGGTTAGGGAGTTGTCCTGATGTAAAGAGGACATGTGATTACTTACGTCACAAGGCAGTTGAAGCCTCATGAGACGAATTACCCCACTCATGACTTGGAATTGTAAGCGGTGGTATTTTCCCTCAAAATTTGGAGGCATTACTTATATGGGGTCTGATGCACCATTTTCACCGATCACAAGAGTTTGAAATATTTGATGGATCAGTCGAATCTGAATATGCGGCAGAGGAGATGGTTAGACGTGGTGAAAGATTATGACTGCGAGATTTTGTATCGCCCTGGGAAGGCCAATGTGGTGGCCGATGCTTTGAGCCGTAAGGCGCGGTTACCTCACCAGTGATGGATATGATCAAGGGGCTCAAGTAGAGGGTTTAAGAAAGGAAAATTGGAAGATTGAGCAGATTAGGGGCAGATTCCATTGTTTATCATAGATAGTCGGGGGTTACTGACTTAGTGTGGCAGAGTTTGGGTTCTGATAATTGGAGGAGTGAGACAAGATTTTAAAGGAGGCCCATAAGTCCAAGTTTTCTATCTATCTGGGGGCCACAAAGATGTATCGAGACCTGAGGTTGAACAATTGGTGGGCTTGCATGAAACGGGAAATTGCTTGGTTTGGTGAGTGGTGTTTGACCTGCAGGAAGGTCAAAGCCAAGGATCAGAGGCCTCCCGGTAAGGTTCAACCATTACCCATCCCTATGTGGAAATAGGAGGAGATCACCATGGACTTTATCATAAAATTACCCTCGATGGCACGGGGTGTTGATTCTATTTGGCTTATTGTGGGCGGGTTGACCAAGAGTGCTCATTTTATTCCGATTTCTGAGAGTATCTCCATCGAGAAATTAGCGGATATCAACGTGTAGAAGGTGGTAGTTAGGTACGAAGTGTCGGTATATGTGGTCTCAGACCGGGATGTTCGATTCACCTCCAGGTTTTGGAGGAAGTTTCATGAGGAGTTAGGTACTCAACCGTTTTTCAGCATAGCTTACCACCCCTAAACTTATGGGCAGATCGGGCGTACGATCCACACGCTTGAGGATATGCTTCGGGCATATCTTTTAGAGTTCGGAGGGAGTTGGGATACTTACCTCCCACTAGCAGAGTTCTCTTACAACAACAGTTATCATGCTAGTATTAACCAACCTCCATTCGATATGTTGTATGGGAGGAGGGGTAGGACTCTAGTTTGTTGGGGGGAGGTTGGCCACTGAGTCATGTGTAGCATCGTAATGGTGCTTAAGACCACCAAGTTGATTCAGCAGGTACGCGACAGGCTGCGAGTCGCACAGAGCCATCAGAAAAGCTATGCTGACCGACACCATTTGGATCTTGAGTTTCTAGTGGGGGATTTTTTTTTTGCTGAAGGTGTCACCTTCGAAAGGTGTTATATGATTTCGGAAGAGGGGAAAGTTGGGACCCCGATTCATTGGTCCATTCAGGATTTCTGCCCGAGTTGGCAAGGTTGCTTATCGGTTGGATCTTCTTGATGAGCTCAGTCAGATCCATAACACCTTCAATGTGTCTCAGCTCCGAAGGTGTGTAGCAGACGAGGCTGCATTTATTTCATTGGATGATATTCAGGTGGATAAGATCTTGAACTATGTTGAAAATCCCATTGCAATCTTGGAAAGAAACACTAAAGTTCTTCCTAACAAGGTGGTGAAGTTGGTAAAGGTGCAATGGCAGCACCGGAAGCGCTCTGAATGGACTTGGGAGTCGGAGGACGAGATGTGAGAGCATTACCTGGATCTTTTTGCGTCAGCGGACTTCAGGGACGAAGTCTAGTTCAAGTAGGGGAGAGTTGTAACACTCAAATCCAGGTATTCCGTTTTTAGCCTCAAAGTATTTCATTTTTGGCAAATAAGGACCCTCCGTACGCTGTACGCTGGGTGTACATATAAGTATGCTTAGCGTACGCTTGTGCATGCAGCGGGTGGTTGAGGCACGAATGCGAGGCGTACGAGCATGTACGCGGGGTGTACAAGACCATTGACCAAAACCCTAATTTCTTGGCTTGGACCCTATTTAAACACACTTATATCGTTTGGACCAAACCCTAATCAGCCTCCATAGCATTTGTTTTCATCCTTAAACCTTATTTTTGCAAGAGAGTGTGAGTTTTGAGCCTAAAGGTGATTTTGGTGGCCATTACAGTGGATTTGAAAGAAGACGAAGGTGGTATTCAAGATTTGAACATGGGAAGAGCTGGAGGATCTTGCATCTAGAGTATCTTAGGGAGATTTTGAAGTGTGATATTTTGGACTGGTAGTCGAGCAGCTATTATTTTCAGTAGATTAAGATGAGTCTTCTCATCATACCAACGGGTCAAAGGCACCAATGTTGGCCCATTATCTGATATGTGGACTTGATTGTTGATATGAAATGGTTTGTTAGTTGGCATGTAATGATCTATGTGAAGACCATGGGGGAAGCCCATGACACCTGGTTATCAAACCATGGGAAGGAGTCCATGGCATTCCAGGTAAAGACCATGGGGGAAGCCCATGGTACTTGGTTACTAGACTATGGGGGGAGCCCATGGCATTCCATGTGAAGACCATGGAGGGAGTCCATGACAATCCTATGTATATCTATATGTTGCATGACATTACTTGATTGTATGTTTTGTTTATTTTGGAACTCACTAAGCGTTTCCTTACAGTTTGTTGGATGTTTCAGGTAGTTCTGGTTCTAAGGGCAAGGGTCCGACTTTATGGCACAACATCCACTCTCCAGTATTCCGAATTTCTTGTTTTGGATACTCTGATCATATGGACATGAGTTTATCTAATAGAATTTGGGAAAAACAAATATCGTTTTAATTTCTAAATATTAATAAAAAAATTTATCTAAATTTCCGGTCTGTTACACATGTTCAAAGCCTTGTAAACATTAAAGACCATCGAGAAAACCGGTTCAAGCATGGATCAAGGAAGACCCCTTGAATATTAAATTAGTTGTTATTTTTACTATGTGTAAAATCCCAGTTTATCATCATACACACACATTCTCATTTCTACTCTCACTCTTATTGTCTCGATACTTAAGTATTTACACCTACCACATGACCAACTAACTCTTGTAATTTTATTTCAATTAATATAAATTCTAAAGCAGGTGATTTCATCACCTACCGATGTTTTATGTCAGAGATCCAACATGATTTAGGGTTTTCCTCATACATCAATGTGTTATTGTATTTGCTTTTACTTATTTACCATTGTTTGATCAATTACAATATTTTCTAATATTTACTTGATTGCTTATTTGATTTTATTAATAAAACTCCCAAGATATTTTGTAGAATCTTAGTACCTTTTTGAGTATTTTGAGATTTATTATACGAATTCACTTGTTTGACAATTATCAAGGTTTTTATGGGTTTTTAGTCCATTCCGTCTTAGTCCGTTTATTTGGAGCCGTTAGGGTCATCACATCCCTCCTTGTGAGGGCATTTGGGTCATTTTGCTTCCCAACCTCTATTGTCGCCACTTCAGTTAATAAGATTGCAGACTGTACTTCACTCCTTCGTCTTCTCTCATACCTCATTTATCAATCAAGACGCAAAAACCCTAACCATTGTGTGAGAATCAATTTTCGTCCATGCTTTTGAAAATGTAGGGACTTAGAAATGTCGGAGAGAATGTTAATGTTCAAGAAGTTTATGGTAAGATTCTCTGTATATGATGATCAAGTTTCAAACTTTGAAAAACTCTAACAATCGTCTCTTTCTGTTTTGAAGATGGTTACTCCAACATATTCTCTATTGAACTTCATCACGGAGGGAGTTTTAAATAGTTTCCAAATATCAGGTATATTAATGGGCAAGTTAGGTACTTTGATGTTGTCGACATTGATGAATTTTATGTGCATGAACTAGACTTTATAATGAGAGAATTAGGGTATGACGGTACTGAAATCATGTATTACCATTTCTGTTTGCCTAGTGAAGGATTTAACTTTGGATTACGAGCATTAGATAATGATGATTATGTGTGTAATCTCTTACAGTATGTTACCCATAACAAAGTGATTAAAGTGTACACAGAGCATGGTCAAACGAACTTACTTACATATTTTATGTCCCCAAATGGTCCAAGAAGGGTTATAACAGAAGACATAGACAATCAGGATCCTCCTAGACCCTCATCACCTGTAGTTGCTCATAAACTGGTAACTCCAATCCAAATTGATGTTGATGAGGGTGATTTAGTGTTAGCATTAACATTATACAAGCCATCAACACCTTAATTTAGTAGGTCTAAAGGTTATAAACATAGTAAAGGGGGGTCATCTTGTAGTAGAAAACTTAACTTGGATTGGGAAGGTGGTGAAAAAACAATGGCAAGTGGTGAAGTTGATAAGTGTAAGGGTGTTAAGCCAATGCATCCCGAATTTGTTGTAGTTGATGCAGAAAAAGAGTTAAACAAAGAGATTGATGTGAATGAAGAAATCGACATGAACAAATCCAATGGTGAGGGTGTAGAAGGATTTACAGATGAAGGGTATAGAGTTGTCATGGATAATGATCCTCAAGGAGTCAATGAATTTTCAACTAACATCAACATAGATGATAAGTTAATTACAAACTTTCAACCTTTTGAAGGGATTGAAGACCAAGATAGAATCCTATTTAATACGTCTGAAGGCCAAGATAATATTCCTTTCAATGGTGAATGGAGACATGGAGGATTTTAATCAAAATATTGATACAGAAGTAGAGTTCAGTGGATGTCAAAGTTTGGGTGGTCAAAGAAATGAAGAGGGTGATCAAGAAGAGGATGTGGAGGTAATTGATATGACGAGCGGGATTCACTTAGTGATGACTCAGGGGACAATAGGAAAAGAAGGTAAATGATCAAATAGTTGGGGAAACAAACAATATGTTATGTTGGTGAGGTGCACAAGGTAGCTTTTTATATTAGGCAGAAATATAAAGCCAAGAAAGAATTGAAAGATAAAGTCGACCTACATGCTTTAGAGACAAGGAAGAATATGTCATTCACAAAAAATGACAAGATGTAGATTAAAAGTTTTTTGTGATGGAACTGTAGTTGTAAATGCAAGTGGGGTAGGTGGACCTACCTCTGGGAAAAAGGTAAAGGGTAAATATGTAAACTCTGATAAAGTTAAATGCACTTGGAAACTTCACGCATCTAGGTCAAGTGTACATGACTATTGGTTTATTAAGACATATAATCAGAACACACATCTGCCTCCAAACACGAAAAATCAGATCTTGTACAACAACATTTCTTGCCAAACAAATTATGGATCAGATTGAAGCTAATCCTGGTCTGCCTGTTCGTGCCCTACAAGAGCAACTGCAAAAGACATATGGGGTTAGTATTTCATAAGAGAAAGCATTTAGGGCAAAAGAAATAGCCACCAAAAATGTTGTAGGAGATTACGTAAACCAATATGCAGCTTTGAGAGACTATGTACTAGAGCTGCAAAAGACAAATGAAGGTATAATTGTAAAGATTGATGTGGTTTCTGAACCTGTCGTTTCATCCCTAACCAGGCAGTTCAAAGGATATACGTGTCTTTAGGGCCTTTAAAGAAAGGATTTAAGTCAGGGTTGAAAGAATTTTTAGGGTTAGGTGTAGCCTTCATGAAGGGACCTTTCCTAGGTCAAATACTAAGTGCAATTGGTGTTGATTCCAACAATGGAACCTGCCCATTGGCATATGTTGTCGTTGAGAGTGAAAACACTTCAAGTTGGAAATGATTTCTTCAGTGTCTTGGAGAAGATCTTGACTTGTATTCAAATTCCAACTTCACCTTTATCAGTAATAGACAGAAGGTACTATAGTTACATATAATATTGCACATTAGGTTTCATTACATACTAATACTAATTACTTATTTTGTTTTGGTGAAAACAGGGTCTTCAGCCAACCATAAAACAATTGTTTCCTAATGCAGAACACAGGTTCTGTATTAGACACATATAGCAAAACATGAGGAAGTTATTTAAGACTACAAAGTATAAGGAGTATTTTTGAAGATGTGCTACAGCCACTACCATGCCAGAGTTTGAAGCTGTAATGGTAGAGCTAAGAAATTATGAGATCGACACATATCAGTGGCTCTTGAAAATCCCTCCACATCATTGGGCTAGAAGTCATTTTTCAGTTATTTTCTCAATTTGTTGTCTTACTTTTCATTATAGTATCGATATACACTGATTGTTATTTCTGTTAATGAACTACTAGGAAGGGCAATTTCAGACATGTTATTGAATAACCTTTGTGAAGTGTTCAATAGTGAACTTGTGAAAGGGAGAGACAAACCTATTATCAGTTGTTTGGAGTTTATCATAGAGTGCCTAATGAAGAGAGTTTACAACGTGATGAAGGTGTTAAACAAGTTTCAAGGTCCACTAATTCCAACTGGTACTACGATTTTAGAAGCAAACACAACACTTGCTAGTAAGTATCATGCACAATCGAATGGGGGACAAAAGTATCAGGTTAAAGTTCCATGGAATGATCAACATGTGGTGGACATGGGGAAAAGGGAGTGTAGTTGTAGAAAGTGAGAGCTTAATGGAATTCCATGCAAGCATGCAACTGCAACCCTAAATGAAATGGCAGACAATGCTGAAAAGGTGGGAGAACTATACACCTATGGGCATAAAGTGTATTGGCTTGATACATGGAAAGAGAGGTACTCCTTCAAGTTGGAGCCTATCAAAGGTAGAGTCATGTGGCCTTGCCCAATAACTCTTGTCCCTCCACCACACAACAAAGCTATAGGTAGGCCAAAAAAAGAAAAGGAGGATTACAACAGAGGAAAGGATTGAAATTCAGCAACGTAAGAGCCAAGCAAACTGTCAAAGTTAGAATGATAATGAAACTCAAAAGTCGAGTAGGAAGATTTTGACTATGACATGTAGTGTAACACCCCGTTTATTTATTTAATAAATAAATAAACTAATGAGCGAATAGTATCCTTAAAATAAATAATTACATGCAAAAGGAGGGTCTCCTAGAGCTAATTGTCATAATTTTAGAAGGTGGGGGTTAAAGTGTAAAACCCGAACTCAATTTGTAAAGAGTTTTGAGGGCTACGGTTAAAAGGGTAACATATGGACTTTATTTGAAAAGATCTTGAAGAGGGGGGGGGCTGTTTGGTAAGTATTATACTTACTTTGTAAGGAATTTTAAGGCTGAGGGTTAAAAAGGTAAATTTCGGACTCTATTGGAAATGATTTTAGAAGGGAGGGACTATAGTTGTTATTATGCTAGAATGTCTTGAAGGTACCGAGTATATAACCCTAGCTTCACCGGTCATCAAACCTAAACCTAAGGAACACCCTTCAGCCGCCATGAGAAATCTTCAGCTGCCGCCTGCCCTCCTCTTCGCCATTGAACAGTCATCGGACGCCAAGAGTGGATCGTCGTGCGTGGAGCGCTACCACCACCCAACTCCCTCTCATTCTCCTATCTGTTGAATCCCTAATCGACTGCCGATGTCAAGCCGCTATCAGAACTGTTGTTGCTCCAGTTACCGACGAGGACACAAGCAGGTGTCTTCTCTCTGTCGTGCCACTACTGCTATCATCGGGGGTTATGTCGCCGTCGCCGCCTCACTGTTAGTTCTTTCCGTCAAGGACTGCGCCTGCCACCACCCTTTCGCCTCCATCTTCGATGTCATTGTTCATTGCTGCTACGTCATCGTCTTCTTCGTTTCTTCCCACTAGCCACTGCCTTTAGCCACCGTTGTGGCCGCTATGGTTACTGTTGTCGTCACCGTGCACCACCAGTGGGTGGTTGCATCCAGATTTCGATTTGCAAGCCATGTGTGGGTAAATTATTGGTTGGAAGACACAAGAGGACCACCATGGCAGCCAACCATGGTGGTTGTCGCCGGGAATGCTTTTTCTACCGCCACAAGCCACCGTGAAAGGTGGCTATGGACGAGTTGTGGTGTTTGTGTTCATTGGTTGTGATGTTATGAGGCTACATGAGCATTCCTGGCTGGAGATCTGAAGATAGACCCTACAACCACCACCGTGACATGGTGGCTAACGCCATGTGCCACCATGTGTGTGTTTATGTTAGTTAGGGTGGGTGTTACTTTTGGTATTTCATTGTAAATTGTAAAAGAAAAATGGAATAATGAGAAAGAAACCCTAACCACCACCGTGAGGTGGTGGCTGCCGCCATCGGCCGTCGTGTCGTGTGGCGGTGTGCCTTGTTTGGTTTGTGACTCGTTTGGAATGTTTGGACAAAGGACTAAAACCCTAATGGGCCCAATGAAGCCTGAAATGGCCTAAAATCCCAAACATGTGACTAATAGGCCTAATGAACCCTAATTGATCAAAAGGTCAGTTATTTGGCCTATTGGGCTAAGATGGGGTTGGAAACCCTAATTAGGATTTAGAAAACCCTAATATTGGATTTATGGTCTTGGACTTATCGGGACCCACTTTTGGGCCAATTGGAATGGAGTTGTAAATTACACCCAATAACACCATATGACTTATCTAATAAAGATATGGACTTAATGGATTAAGTCCTTAATAGGTTAAGTGAGAAACACTTAACCCTAATCGTCATTTTTTGTGAAACCCTAATTTCACTTGGGTTTATTGTTGTCACACCCCCAAACCGGAACGGCGGAAACGTTCGGGAGCGGATGACGTCATGTTTAGTATCACAACACATGTATCATAGTAATCATAGTAACAAACAACCATTGTATTAATATTAAAGTGTTTACAAAGTATGTGATTCACAAAAGATTGACTCAAAAAGTAAATAGCAAAACAAGACATGAAGCTACTATGCTCCGTCTTTTGAATCCCAGAGTGCGTACTTGTCCACTATTCTCCTGAGAATACAAGTTATTTTGAAAGAGTAGATCAGCATTTAAGTTGGTGAGTTCATAAGTATTTTAGTGATGTAAAGTAAGTTTTGAAAGTTCTTTTTAGAAACGTTCGCATGTTCCTTCAGCAAATCCTATATCTTCTGATGTGATGAATGAGAGTAAAAATGACTTTACAATTCCCTCTATGAGTACTAAATGGATACAAGTTATATACAATTTACAATAAACAGACAATCGATTGTTTAAATCTGCCCTAAGCCCACAACCAAACAAGGAACAGGGAATGAGGCGGAAGTCACACATCCCATTGTTTGTTAGATCTTCACTGTATATAACCCTAGTGTATTAATTTGGTACTTACGGAGTTAATTGTAATAGTTCTTTATATTTGATGAAAACATTCTGTACGAAAACCATATATATTTCCTTTAGTAAAAATAGTAACCACAATAGTTCCTTCTGTAATCACTTAGTTTATACAAGATATATGTAATCTAATATCGAACAGACAATTAAATGGGTGAATATGCCCTAAGCCCACAACTAAACAAGGAGCATGAAGTAAGGCGGAAAGCACACATCCAAATGCCTATCGGATATTAATTATATATAACTCTGATGTATAAACTAAGGTATTATAAAATTAACCACTAAAGGTCCTTTAAGTTATACTAGTTTAAAAAAAAGGATTAAACCCTTTTACTGATAAGTTTCTAGTTTAGCCTACTAAATGTTCTATCTGAAAAAGTATGTTTTTGTACTAGAAAACGATATATTGAATTTGTATGTTATGACCTGATCCATACCAGGTACTCCTTATGGTAAAAAGACAGACGAAAACGGACATCAGATAAAGAAGTTATGGATTTTTAACGAAATATCATGTCCCGGCCCATTTAAAATAAAATATTAAAAATTAAAGTCAAAATTACCCGACGAAGTCTAAATGAAAGTTGTAAAGTATATTCTCACCTACGCGTGGATATAAAGAACGTAAAAAACGAAGCTCGTATACGAATGTTACGCATTTTTGAAGTTTTTGGCACACACTTCGAGGCTTATCCGAAGGAGTACGCCCAGCGTACTTCGGAGTACGCCCAGCATACGTAGTGCACGGACTCGGATCGGCCACGTCGCCCCTACACCCTCTACAGCATCCCATCCGAAGATAGAGTCCAGAGATGTCATCGCTGACGTACGCCCCACGTACGAAGGGTACGCCCAGCGTACGAGACCTGGCAGCCCACCTATAAATACCTTGCGAGACCTCCGACTTTCCTTGCTCATTTCTCTCTTCTCTCTCTCATTTACTCCCCATTTAGCATCCCGAGATGACCCCGACACCCCGGTTTCATATACCAGCCCCGACGAAGGTCCGAAGCCCCAAGATTCTCGAGAATCTCGCCACTTTTCGATCGAAGTGCCGCCTGAGAAAAAGCTCGCTTTTCTTCGAATCGTCACACTTTCCAAGTGAGTTCATACCCCTACTTTCTTTTCATGTCTTTTCATATTTTAGGGGGAGGGGAATACAAGTGTCATACGAGAAAAACTCATCGTTTTATACAGATTCAAATACACCACCTACATTTTATAAATGTTAAACAACTTCGATATCAACATATAAACTATATGCAAAGTTAGTATTACATCGAGTTTTTATCACCAAATGGTACACACTTTCGGAAAAACTATAATGGGTATAGTTTACAAGTTATTCATTACATCTTTACGTAAACATTGTGAAAATGAAATACTTTTATCTACATGAAATATAGACTTTTCTCTATATAAATCTATTAATACTAAGTGTTGTGAGACATTCAACTTCAACGTACTCTCAAGTACGCATTTCAAGCCCTGTATTATAAACCAAAATCTCTTGGAGGGAGAGCGTGATACTTGTGTATATATCTATACGGGACTGACAATCCCGCACCTAAATTGTTAGCTACAGTTAGACCGGCAGGTCTGGGGTGACAAACATCATAACACTACAACGCCTGAAGAACGTTGTTACAGACAGTCTAGGTCAATAGCATGGTTATAAAAGTCACACGAAAGTATTAAATAAGTTTGATTTATGAGACTCTTGAATGCATTCAGTAAATATATTATTTTGAGTATAAATTCACTTTCATCATCTGAGCACGAAAGATACTATTGCACTCCAGCCTTTGGAACTTTTTCAAACTATGGAAAGAAAATATTGGATTTTCTAGGAAAACACGTTCAGCTATTTTTACTAAAAGACATACAAATTTCAGTACAAAAATGCTTATGAACTCACCAACTTAATTGTTGACACTTTTTCAAAACTACTTAATCAAAAACCCCAAGCACTCAATAAAATATTCACAGTAGAAATGGCAAACGGTAAAACGGAAAGCGCAAACGATATGTACATAGGTTGTACGTTAAATTTAAATGAGAACTTGTTCCAAATCGATCTTATGTCGATTACTATAAGAAGTTTTGATGTCATCATCGGTATGAACTGGTTAAGCCTTCACCATGTTGATATACTTTGTCACGAAAGGGTCGTTCGCCTTAATTTGCCAAACGGCAAAACTCTTGTCATTTATGGTGACAAACCCGGTACAAATTTACAAATCATCTCCTGCGTCAAAGCCCAAAAATACCTTTGCAAGGAATATCATGCGTTTCTAGCCCACGTGGTAGACAAGAAACGAGAATCGAAAGAAGTTAAATAGATTCCAGAAGTCTGCAATTTCCCCGACATCTTCCCAGAAGATCTTCCAGGAGTCCCACCGGAGCGCCAAGTCGAGTTCAGGATCGACTTGATTCCTGGAGCTATCCCAGTAGCAAAATCGTCATACCGTCTAGCCCTAGCCGAGATGCAGGAATTATCCAGTCAACTAAACGAGCTACTGAGCAAAGGCTTCATTAGATCGAGCTTCTCACCATAGGGAGCACTGGTCCTATTTGTAAAGAAGAAGGACGGATCTTTTCTCATGTGCATCGATTACCGGGAACTGAACAAACTCACGATCCAAAACTGATATCCCTTACCGTGCATAGAAGATTTGTTTGATGAACTATAAGGAGCGAGCTGTAACGACCCGTCTCCGGTATGTTGTTTCCATATTATTTATTTAAGAAGTTTTCTTGAGGGACTCGGCGAGTCTATAGCCTGACTCGTCGAGTAGAGACAGGATTTCGAGCACGTGTAAGTTGGCGACTCGGCGAGTCCGCCTGCCAGGATGAAACCCTAAATCCCCGGGTTTGCTCACTATTTAAGCAATGTTATGTGCCCCAAATCGCCTCCTTCACCCTCAGAGAGCTTGTGAGAAACCCTAACCATTCCCTTGAGTATTTGAGCATTTCTTGTGTGAATCTTGAAGTTTTGAAGAGAAGAAGGAGGCTAGATCCAAAGGAGAAGGAGAAGATCCAAGGTCTTGCACCCATTTCAGAGTTCATTGAGGTAATAATCGGATTCCTCCTGTTTCTATGATTGATTTCTCTTTCATAAGCATATTTAGCCCCTTTATCCATTCCTTAGCTTGTTCATAGTAGAGAGATCACATTAGATTGATTAGCCTTTGGATCTATCCATGTTTCAGTTCCAAAATCGTAGATCTATCACCTTTATAGAGCCATTTTGCATGATAGCCCTAGATCTACTCTTCTAAGTGCATTTTTAGCCTTTATATCCTTTTTCATGCATATGTACACGTAAAGTTGGAAACTTTACGTGGTAAACCAGCCTTGGAAACTCAGATCTATAAACTGTATGCAGTGCTTTTGAGCAGAATCGAGTTTTTAGTAACTGCATGCATGTGACTCGGCGAGTCGTTCTTCGGACTCGGCGAGTCGAGTTGCGAGTCCCCGATTTTCCCCTTTTGAGTGATTCCGAGTGGAGACCAATGAGTAGTTGGATGGACTCAGTAAACCGAAGGTCAGACTCAGTAATGGAGGGACTCGACGAGTTGTTCATACAACTCGGCGAGTCCAGGGCAATCTTCATAGATTCAAGAATAACTCGTCGAGTTGTTCATACAACTCGGCGAGTCGGATGCAAATAGCCTGAGTTCTAGAATCGAAAGGGAACTCGTCGAGTTGATGCCATACTCGACGAGTAGCAGCGAACAGGGTTGAGAAGTGAGAGTAGGGACTCGGCGAGTTGACGGCCCAACTCGGCGATTCAGGTCAACTGTAAGTCGACTTTGACAGAGAGAGTTGACTTTAGCCAGGGGTAAAAGAGTCATTTTACCCCAAAGAAGTTATTAGTATTGATTGAGTGTGTTTGTGGAATTGTAGCTGGGGAGATACCGGAGCAGCAGCAGATAGCTTCCAGAGCCTCACACTCAGCAGCCAGTTCACGAGGTGTGTTTCCTTCCAATAGGAACGGGTCTAAGGCCACAATGTCGGCCCGTTCAGTTAGTAGTAGTTTCCGGACTTCGGTCCGATGCAGTAGACAGTATGTTTGATGCCTTCGTGGCTCAGACAGGAATTATGTGTTATGTGTTATGTGTTGTGTGTTCCGGGCAACGGCCCGATGCAGTATGCAGTATATGTGTTTATGCTAGTTGATATGTTATGCTATGTTATGTTCAGTCAGTTTCCGGACTTCGGTCTGATGCAGGGGCAAGGCCCCAGTTAGTCCGGACTTCGGTCCGATGCAGGGGACCAGGTCCCAGCCAGTTTCCGGACTTCGGTCCGATGCAGGGAGCAAGGCCCCAGTTAGTCCGGACTTCGGTCCGATGCAGGGGACAAGGTCCCAGTCAGTTTCCGGACTTCGGTCCGATGCCGGGGGCAAGGCCCCAGTTAGTACGGACCTCGGTCCGATGTAGTGGGCAAGGCCCAGTATGTGCTTTATATGTATTGTATGGTATGTGGTAATTTGGGGGAGCTCATTAAGCTTCGTGCTTACAGTTTCAGTTTTGGTTTCAGGTGCTTCCGCAAGTAAAGGGAAGAGCTCGGGATGATGGCATCGCACACACCACAGCTTCAGTTTTTGTCCTGGGAGTTGATTCAGTTTCTTTGGTATGTTTTTTATACAGTTGTGATAGAGTTTTTCTCACAGTATTTTATTATGGTTTTGAAATACGCAACGTATGGTTTTATCATGTGATACTCAGTTTTATGATCTTTGTTATATTAAAAATGAAATTTTCGGGTCGTATTTTTGGGATGTTACAAGTTGGTATCAGAGCCTTGATTTGAGGGATTCGGGCGCACTCCCGAGTGTGTCTGAACTCAAACTAAGGAAGTGGTAAAAAGTTTTAAAAAGAAAAGAGTTTTAGAAAAGAAAAAAGAATTTTTAGAAAGAAAAGAACTTTGAAAAGAGAAAAAAAAGGTGTGGTGCATGCAATCAGCCAAGCTCAAGTAAGTACTCCCAAGTTACCCATACAAGTTTTTATTATGATCAATTGTTTTAGTTTCAGCAGAACAGCATGCTAGAATAGGACTAAGGATCTAGGAGGATGCCTTATGTGCCTTCCTTGTGTGTTCCAGCTTTATCAAAATTGCATGTTAGCATCCAGTAGACATCAGTAGGATAGCCTGTTTAGGTTATGCCTGGTAGTACGAGCTTAGCATTGTATGCTAGTACAGTTTCTCATTATGAGAATAGATTTGCTAGAGCAGTTTCATGTATCCGAATGTTGCTTGCTTTGTGCTTTGTGGGACTCTGAGTGATGGGAGTTAGCCATTAGGTGAATACGTCACATCACATGTGATCAGGGTTTAATAATCTCAGAGTGTTGGATTTGGCCCTATTGCGCAGCTCTTATTTGAGTCTAACCGTTGTAGGGACGAGTCTTTTACTCGAAGGATTATCTAAGCCTCGTCACATGTGATGGTATTCAAGTGATGACTAATTATTATTACAAGGAGGCCTTCAGCAGATGAGGATTGTTTTGAATGGAGTCAGAGATTTTCCTAGGGCAAGCTTAGGATGAGAGTAGCAGAGATCAGTAGTAGTAGAAGTGGCTTGGTGGAGTCAACGCAGTTCTTGAGGAAAGTACGGATAGATTTGGAAGGTAGTATGGGCCCGTACTATTGAAAGCAGAGGATCCGTACTCGAATCAAGGAAGGTTGAGACAAGACCAGGAAACTAGTATTGGTATCAATGATCCCTTGAGATAATTCAGTTTTCTGATGTTGCTATGATTTGTTTCAGAATGGTAGTTTTGCGTTCGAGGCCAGCAGTCAGCAGTTCAGGTGCTGAAGGGGGATCAGGATCAGGCCCAGAGGCCGGGCAGTTGGATGAGCAGACCAGAGAGTTTCTTTCTTCTGAGGTTACTCGTATCATACTGGAGCAGACTCCTGTGATCTTCGATTCGATCAAGGAGGGTATTCTAGATCTGATGGATGAGAGATTGGGCACCTTCCGTGCCTAGGTGGCGGCCATGATGGGGTCACGCACACTTACGTTCAAGGAGTTCAGGGCATGTGGAGCTCCAGATTACCACGGGGCGCGGGACCCCATAGCGAGTACTAGATGGTTGGCGGATGTGGCCAACGCGTTCCGCACGAGCAGGTGTCCCTAGGGGGACAAGGTTAGATTGGCGTCCTGTCTTCTAAAGGACAGGGCACGGGATTGGTGGGAAGAGGTCGGACATACCATTGGAGATGATGCAGTGCTAGATGCCATGACCTGGGCTGATTTCTCTACCAGTTTTAGGGCGGAGTTTGCACCGGTTATTGAGGTGCAACAGTTAGCCAGCGAGTTTCAGGACCTCACCCAGACTACAGAGACCGTGGCGGAGATCACCGCCAAATTCAGGGAGAGGGCTCTTCTCGTTCCTCAGTATGCAGCCGATGAGGAGATGAAGAAGGCCCGTTATCATGAGATGCTGCGGAGCGATATCCGCCAGTTTGTGAGCCGGTCCAGCTGTAAAACGCTGGAAGACATGATTGCTAGGGCTCGGGAGAGGGTGATTGATCTTGAGATGGAGAAGAAGAGGAAACCGAAGGCGGTTTCAGGTACAAGTAGTTCGGGCAAAAAGCCCAAGGTTTCAAATCACAGATCCAGGAGTCAGCAGAGCCACAGTCGATGTGGCAAGTGTGGGAGATTTCACGATGGGGTGTGCAAAGCAGGGAGTTCCGGCTGTTACAAGTGCGGTCGGACTGGGCATTTGAGCAGGGATTGTACGGCTCCTGCTACCGCTATTGCAGCATCAGATCTGATTTGCTTTCAGTGCAATCAGAGGGGACATAAAAAGTCCCAGTGTCCGGGTTTAGCTGCAGCAGGGAAGGTGGTTGCAACTCCCCCTGCTACTTTGAGGATTACAGATGGCCGGCAGGGCCGGGCCGAGGCACCAGTGGCAAAAAGTAGAGCTTTTCAGATGATAGCAGAGGAGGCACGAGCGACTCCTAATGTGGTGACAGGTATGTATCTTCCCTTCATCTCTATATTATTGATTATTGCTTATGGTTATATGTTTTGTATAGGGTCGTTCTCTGTGAACGGCATTCCTGCTACAGTATTATTTGATTCGGGGGCTACCCGATCGTTTGTATTGCTAGCGCTTAGCAAGAGATTTAGTAGAGCTTCAGGGGAGCTGTATTGTCCACTAGAGGTAGAGATAGCAGATGACAGGACCATGAGGGTCGCCAGGGTGCATAGAGGATGTTCTCTTCAGTTTTTCGACGAGCAGTTTTCGGTGGACTTGGTCCCTATTCCCCTGCGAGGGAATAAGGTTATAGTGGGCATGGATTGGTTGAGTCTCAATGGAGCAGTGATTGATTGCGAGTTACAGCTAGTGAGGGTTCGCACTCCCAGTGGGGGAGAGTTAGTGATTCAGGGCGAGAGGCCACAACGCGGGCCAGCTTTTTGTTCAGCCGCGAGGGCGAGGCGCTATTTTCAGTAGGGTTGCACCAGTTATGTAGCTTATGTCCTGGATGCCCGGGAGAAGGGTAAGGCGACAGTTGATGATGTTCCGGTAGTGCGAGACTTTCCGGATATATTCCCAGAGGATTTACTGGGAATACCTCCTGAGAGGCAGGTCGAGTTTGGGATCGATCTATTTCCTGGTGCGGCTCCGATAGCCAAGGCACCGTACCGGTTAGCTCCCCCTAAGATGCAGGAGTTGTCTACGCAGCTGCAGGAGTTGATAGACAAGGGTTTTATTCGGCCGAGTAGTTCACCTTGGGGAGCGCCGATCCTGTTTGTGAAGAAGAAGGATGGGTCGCATCGTATGTGCATTAACTACCGGGAGTTGAATAAGGTAACGGTGAAGAACCGTTACCCCCTCCCAAGGATAGATGATTTGTTTGATCAGCTTCAGGGGACGTCTTGGTTCTCCAAGATCAATTTACACTCCGGATATCACCAGATGCGGGTCAGAGGCGAGGATGTGCCGAAGACTGCTTTCAGGACCCGTTATGGTCATTAAGAGTTCATGGTGATGCCTTTTGGGCTCACTAACGCCCCAGCCGCGTTCATGGATCTCATGAATTGTGTGTGCAGGCCGATGCTGGATCGGTCTGTGATAGTATTCATAGATGATATCTTGGCGTATTCCAAGACTCAGGAGCAGAATGAGGAGCACCTGAGGGAGGTGCTAGAAGTTTTGAGAAGGGAGAGACTTTTCGCGAAGTTCTCCAAGTGCGAGTTCTGGTTGCGCAAGGTACAGTTCCTTGGACACCTCGTCAACCAGAAGGGTATTTTGGTAGATCCGGCCAGATAGAGGTCGTGATGCAGTGGGAGGTCCCGAAGTCTCCATACGAGATTCGGAGCTTCCTAGTTTTGGCAGGGTATTACAGGAGATTCATTCAGGATTTCTCCAAGATAGCAGTACCGCTCACCTGACTGACCAAGAAGTCGGTGGTGTTTCGTTGGGGGCCTGAGCAGCAGGAGGCGTTCGAGACCCTCAGGCAGAGATTGTGCAAGGCTCCGATCCTTACCTTGCCAGAGGGAGTAGAAGATTTTGTAGTCTACTGTGATGCCTCAATCACAGGTATGGGAGCAGTATTGATGCAGCGAGGCCATGTGATAGCTTACGCCTCGAGACAGTTGAAGCCTCACGAGGCTAACTATCCTACCCATGATTTAGAGCTGGGGGCGGTTGTGTTTGCCCTCAAGATTTGGAGACATTATCTTTATGGGGTCCATTGTACTATCTACACGGATCACAAGAGTTAGAGATACCTTATGGATCAGCCGAGTCTAAACATGAGGCAGAGGAGGTGGTTGGATGTGCTGAAGGATTATGATTGTGAAATCCTTTACCATCCAGGGAAGGCCAACGTAGTGGCCGACGCCTTGAGCCGAAAGGTGACAGAAGCCCCTATCAGATACTTATGTCTGAGGATGATAGTGATTACTCCATTGTTGGAACGGATCAGGGAGGCTCAGGTTGAGGGCCTCAAGGAGGAGAGGCAGAAGTGTGAGAGGATAGTAGGCCGAGTAGCTTCGTTTGATTATGATAGTCAGGGGTTGTTGACCCTTCATGGGAGAGTGTGGGTACCGTACTGGGGCAGAGTATGGCAGGTGTTGATGGACGAGGCTCATAAGTCTCGATTTTCTATCCACCCAGGGGCGACGAAGATGTACAGAGATCTTCGACCCGATTATTGGTGGCCCTGCATGAAGCGGGATGTCGTCTGGTATGTTGAGAGGTGCCTGACCTGCAGGAAGGTCAAGGCGGAGCACCAAAGGCCTCACGGCAAGATGCAGCCGTTAGACATTCCCGTGTGGAAATGGGAGGACATCACCATGGATTTTATCACCAAGCTTCCCAGGACCGCACGTGGGGTAGATTCGATTTGGGTAGTAGTGGATCGGTTGACGAAGAGTGCTCATTTCATACCGATCCAGGAGAGCATATCGGCGGAAAAGTTAGCCGATATCTATGTGCGAGAGGTAGTGGCACGTCATGGAGTGCCGGTATCGGTGGTGTCAGACCGAGACGTCCGTTTTACATCCAGATTCTGGAAGCGGTTTCATGACGAGATGGGTACTTGTCTCCATTTCAGCACCGCTTTCCACCCTCAGACGGACGGGCAGAGTGAGAGGACGATTCAGACTCTCGAGGACATGCTCCGGGCATGTGTCCTAGACTTCGGTGGAAGTTGGGATACGTATATTCTGTTAGCGGAATTTTCGTATAATAACAGTTACCATGCGAGCATTGATCGACCTCCCTTTGAGATGCTTTATGGGAGGAAGTGCAGGACCCCGATTTGTTGGGGCGAGGTCGGTCAGCGAGTCATTGGGAGCACGAAGGTGGTGCTCAAGACGACCGAGTTGATTCAGCAGGTTCGTTGTAGACTGCAGACTGCGCAGAGTCGGCAGAAGAGCTACGCCGACAGGAGGGGTTCAGACTTGGAGTTCCGGGTAGGCGACATGGTTCTTCTGAAGGTCTCCCCTTGGAAGGGTTTCATCAGGTTTCAAAAGAGGGGCAAGCTGGGGCCCAGGTTCATTGGTCCTTTCAGGGTTTTGGCCCGGGTGGGTCGGGTTGCTTATCGGTTGGATCTTCCGGCAGAGCTTAGCCAGATCCACAACACTTTCCATGTGTCTCAGTTGAGGAAGTGTTTGGTGGATGAGTCAGCCGTTGTTCCCTTGGAAGATATTCAGGTTGATAGCAGCTTGAATTATATTGAGAGGCCAGTCGCGATTCTGGACCGGAAGACAAAGACTTTGTGGAACAAGGTAATTCAGCTAGTGAAGGTGCAGTGGGAGCATCGGAAGGGGTCTGAGTCGACGTGGGAGGCTGAGGATGAGATGAGAGAGCACTACCCAAAGTTATTTGCAGACTCTGCCGTAGCATACTTCGAGGACGAAGTCTGAGTCAAGTGGGGGAGAATTGTAACGACCCGTCTCCGGTAAGTTGTTTCCATATTATTTATTTAAGAAGTTTTCTTGAGGGACTCGGCGAGTCTATATCCTGACTCGCCGAGTAGAGACGGGATTCCGAGCATGTGTAAGTTGGCGACTCGGCGAGTCCATATTCGGGACTCGGCGAGTCCGCCTGCCAGGATGAAACCCTAAATCCCCGGGTTTGCTCACTATTTAAGCAATGTTATGTGCCCCAACTCGCCTCCTTCACCCTCAGAGAGCTTGTGAGAAACCTTAACCATTCCCTTGAGTATTTGAGCATTTCTTGTGTGAATCTTGAAGTTTTGAAGAGAAGAAGGAGGCTAGATGCAAAGGAGAAGGAGAAGATCCAAGGTCTTGCACCCATTTCAGAGTTCATTGAGGTAATAATCGGATTCCTCCTGTTTCTATGATTGATTTCTCTTTCATAAGCATATTTAGCCCCTTTATCCATTCCTTAGCTTGTTCATAGTAGAGAGATCACATTAGATTGATTAGCCTTTGGATCTAGCCATGTTTTAGTTCCAAAATCGTAGATCTATCACCTTTATAGAGCCATTTTGCATGATAGCCCTAGATCTACTCTTCTAAGTGCCTTTTTAGCCTTTATATCCTTTTTCATTCATATGTACACGTAAAGTTGGAAACTTTACTTGGTAAACCAGCCTTGGAAACTCAGATCTATAAATTATATGCAGTGGTTTTGAGCAGAATCGAGTTTTTAGTAACTGCATGCATGTGACTCGGCGAGTCATTCTTCGGACTCAGCGAGTCGAGTTGCGAGTCCCCGATTTTCCCCTTTTGAGTGATTCCGAGTGGAGACCAGTGAGTAGTTGGATGGACTCAGTAAACTAGAGGTCAGACTCAGTAATGGAGGGACTCGACGAGTTGTTCATACAACTCGGCGAGTCCAAGGCAATCTTCATAGATTCAAGAACAACTCGTCGAGTTGTTCATACAACTCGGCGAGTCGGATGCAGATAGCCTGAGTTCTAGAATCAAAAGGGAACTCGTCGAGTTGATGCCATACTCGACGAGTAGCAGCGAACAGGGTTGAGAAGTGAGAGTAGGGACTCGGCGAGTTGACGGCCCAACTCGGCGATTCAGGTCAACTGTAAGTCGACTTTGACAGAGAGAGTTGACTTTAGCCAGGGGTAAAAGAGTCATTTTACCCCAAAGAAGTTATTAGTATTGATTGAGTGTGTTTGTGGAATTGTAGCTGGGGAGATACCGGAGCAGCAGCAGATAGCTTCCAGAGCCTCACACTCAGCAGCCAGTTCACGAGGTGTGTTTCCTTCCAATAGGAACGGGTCTAAGGCCACAATGTCGGCCCGTTCAGTTAGTAGTAGTTTCCGGACTTCGGTCCGATGCAGTAGACAGTATGTTTGATGCCTTCGTGGCTCAGACAGGAATTATGTGTTATGTGTTATGTGTTGTGTGTTCCGGGCAACGGCCCGATGCAGTATGCAGTATATGTGTTTATGCTAGTTGATATGTTATGCTATGTTATGTTCAGTCAGTTTCCGGACTTCGGTCTGATGCAGGGGCAAGGCCCCAGTTAGTCCGGACTTCGGTCCGATGCAGGGGACCAGGTCCCAGTCAGTTTCCGGACTTCGGTCCGATGCAGGGAGCAAGGCCCCAGTTAGTCCAGACTTTGGTCCGATGCAGGGGACAAGGTCCCAGTCAGTTTCCGGACTTCGGTCCGATGCAGGGGGCAAGGCCCCAGTTAGTCCGGACCTCGGTCCGATGTAGTGGGCAAGGCCCAGTATGTGCTTTATATGTATTGTATGGTATGTGGTAATTTGGGGGAGCTCATTAAGCTTCGTGCTTACAGTTTCATTTTTGGTTTCAGGTGCTTCCGCAAGTAAAGGGAAGAGCTTGGGATGATGGCATCGCACACACCACAGCTTCAGTTTTTGTCCTGGGAGTTGATTCAGTTTCTTTGATATGTTTTTGATACAGTTGTGATACAGTTTTTCTCACAGTATTTTATTATGGTTTTGAAATACGCAACGTTTGGTTTTATCATGTGATACTCAGTTTTATGATCTTTGTTATATTAAAAATGAAATTTTTGGGTCGTATTTTTGGGATGTTACACAAGCTACTTCTCAAAGATCGATCTAAGATTTGGGTACCACCAGTTGCGAGTCCTGGAAGGAGACATTCCCAAAACGACATTCCGAACTCGCTATGTTCACTACGAGTTTGTAGTGATGCCCTTGGGATTGAAAAATGTACCAGCGGTGTTCATGGACTTGATGAATCGAGTATTTCGTCCCTTCCTGGATAAATTTGTGATCTTGTTCATAGATGATATACTCATCTATTCAAGGAGCAAGGAAGAACATAGCCAACACCTCCGACAAATTTTGGAAACATTAAGGACGGAGAAGCTATACGCAAAATTCTCAAAGTGCGAATTTTGGATTCGGGAAGTAGATTTCCTAGTTCATATGCTCAGCAAGGACGGGATACACGTGGACCCATCCAAAATCAAGCCAATCGAGAACTGGACAACTCCAAGGACTCCAACGGAAATCCGGCAATTCTTGGGCCTCGCTGGGTATTACCGAAGGTTCATACAAAACTTCTCAAAGATTGCTAAGCTGATTACCACCCTGACTCAGAAGAGTTTAACCTTCGACTGGGGAGAAAAACAAGACATCGCATTCCAAACACTAAAGCGAGCCCTATGCAGTGTAACTATTTTAACCTTACCAGAAGGAACAGAAGACTTCGTGGTCTATTGTGATGCGTCAAACCAAGGACTTGGATATGTTCTAATGCAGCGAGGGAAGGTCATCTCCTACGCCTCAAGACAACTGAAGATGCACGAGGTAAACTACACGACGCACGATCTCGAGCTAGGAGCAGTCGTTTTCGCTCTAAAGATCTGGAGGCACTATCTCTACGGCATGAAATGTACAATCTTCACCGATCATAAAAGCCTCCAACATATCCTCAACTAGAAAGAACTCAACATGAGACAAAGACGGTGGGTAGAACTACTAAATGATTACAAATGCGAAATTCGTTATCATCCCGAAAAAGCTAATGTGGTAGCTGATGCACTCAGCCAGAAGGAATACTCGGGCCGCCGAGTGAAATTTTTAACTATGACAATCCATTCACACCTGTCCACACAAATCAAGGAAGCTCAAATAGAAGCCTTGAATTCCGAAAATGTGGCAGGGGAAGCCTTAAGGGGAATGGATAAGAATCTTGAAATCAAGGATGACGGAGTTCGTTACTTCATGAATCAGATCTGGACGTCGAAGTTTGGCATATTCAGAGTTGTCATGGATGAAGCCCATAAGACACGATACTCCATACATCCCGGTTCAGATAAGATGTATTTGGACCTCAAGAAACTGTATTGGTGGCCGAACATGAAAGCTGAAATTGCTACCTATGTAGGCAAATGTCTGACCTGCGCTAAAGTCAAAGTGGAATACCAAAAGCCCTCAGGATCGTTGCAACAACTAGAAATACCTGAATGGAAGTGGAAGCGGATAACCATGGACTTCATAACCAAGTTACCCAAGATGGCAAGCGGACTCGACACCATCTGGGTGATCGTCGACAGGTTAACTAAATCCGCGCACTTCCTACCAATCAAAGAAACAGATAAACTGGAGAAGCTAACTAGAACATACATCAGGGAGATTGTACGACTGCATGGTGTGACAATATCCATTATCTCGGACGGAGATAGTAGATTCACCTTGAGGTTCTGGCAGTCGCTACAAAGATCTCTAGGAACGAGGTTGGACATGAGTACCGCTTATCACCCACAGACCGATGGCCAGAGTGAGAGAACCATACAAACCTTAGAAGATATGCTGAGAGCTTGCGTGATCGATTTTGGCAAGGCATGGGACACCCATTTACCATTGGTTGAGTTTTCGTACAATAATAGCTACCACACTAGCATCAAGGTTGCCCCATTCGAAGCCCTCTACGGCCGAAAGTGCAGATCACCTCTGTGTTGCGCTGAAGTGGGTGACACACAACTAGCAAGAGAACAGGCAACGAACAGCACTCTCACTGAGCCAGAAATCATAAGAGAAACTACGGAGAAGATTGTTCAAATCCGGGAGCACCTGAAGGCTTCAAGAGACGGACAAAAGAGTTATGCGGATAAAAGACGGAAACCCTTGGAGCTCCAGGTTAAGGACCAGGTACTACTAAAAGTCTTGCCCTGGAAGGGATTAATACGTTTCAGAAAGCATGGGAAGCTAAACCCGAGGTACATCGGACCATTTGAGATCCTTGCCAGGATCGGCCTGGTGGCTTACAAACTTCGATTACCGCAGGAACTCAACAACGTACACCCTACCTTTCACGTATCGAACCTAAAGAAGTTCTTGTCCGATGAGACCCTCGTTATCCCTCTGGACGAAATTGAAATCAACGAGAATCTCCAATTCGTAGAAGAGTCAGTAGAGATCATGGATCGGGAAATTAAAAGAACTAAACAAAGCCGCATACCCATTGTGAAGGTCCGTTGGAACGCCACACGAGGACCAAAATACACCTGGGAACGTGAGAATCAGATGAAACAAAAGTACCCGCATCTTTTTCCTATCACTCTATCTTAGATTAAAGTTCGGGACGAAATTCCCTCTAACGGGGGGATGATGTGACAATCCGATATTTTTCAAACCAATGTAACATTCAAAAAGTCAAATATAATGAACTATTTAGAATCAAAGAAATCAACGTCAAAAATGAAGTGTTCTAAAATCTAAATTGGGATGCATAAAGTGTTAGATATCGTGCCAAGGTATCCAAAAATATAAAGAACACTCAAATCTGAATTATAACGAAAAAGTTATGACCAATCGAAAATCCACGACAAACCCAGTAAAACACTGATAAATGTAAAAAGTGAAACTTCAATAAAATACTTTCTAGCCCTAGATATCTAAACGAAAGTCATAGATTACGTTAAACCATGAGCATGCATAAAAAGAACGCCCAAATATGACTTCGTATGAAGAAGTTACAGTTTTCCTAAGTTTCAGAACATTGGTAGACAGCTAAAAACTCGTAATAAAAATCGAGCGATTTTTAGCCGACGCAACTTAAACGAGAGTTGAAGGTCTCTACAATAGTAGTACAATGGTAAAAAGACAGACGAAAACGGACATCAGATAAAGAAGTTATGGATTTTTAACAAAATTATCATGTCCCGGCCCATTTAAAATAAAATATTAAAAATTAAAGTCAAAATTAGCCGACGAAGTCTAAATGAAAGTTGTAAAGTATATTCTCACCTACGCGTGGATATAAAGAACGTAAAAAACGGAGCTCGTATACGAATGTTATGCATTTTTGAAGTTTTTGGCACACACTTCGAGGCTTATCCGAAGGAGTACGCCCAACATACGTAGTGCACGGACTCGGATCGGCCACGTCGCCCCTACACCCTCTACAGCAACCCATCCAAAGATAGAGTCCAGAGACGTCATCGCTGACGTACGCCCCACGTACGAAGGGTACGCCCAGCGTACGAGACCTGGCAGCCCACCTATAAATACCTTGCGAGACCTCCAACTTTCCTTGCTCATTTCTCTCTTCTCTCTCTCATTTACTCCCCATTTAGCATCCCGAGACGACCCCGACACCCCGGTTTCATATCCCAGCCCCGACGAAGGTCCGAAGCCCCAAGATTCCCGAGAATCTCGCCACTTTTCGGTCGAAGTGCCGCCTGAGAAAAAGCTCGCTTTTCTTCGAATCGTCACACTTTCCAAGTGAGTTCATACCCCTACTTTCTTTTCACGTCTTTTCATATTTTAGGGGGGGAATACAAGTGTCATACGAGAAAAACTCATCGTTTTATACATATTCAAATACACCACCTACATTTTATAAATGTTAAACAACTTCGATATCAACATATAAACTATATGCAAAGTTAGTATTACATCGAGTTTTTATCACCAAATGGTACACACTTTCGGAAAAACTATAATGGGCATAGTTTACAAGTTATTCATTACATCTTTACGTAAACATTGTGAAAATGAAATACTTTTATCTACATGAAATATAGACTTTTCTATATATAAATCTATTAATACTAAGTGTTGTGAGACATTTAACTTCAACGTACTCTCAAGTACGCATTTCAAGCCCTGTATTATAAACCAAAATCTCTTGGAGGGAGAGCGTGATACTTGTGTATATATCTATACGGGACTGACAATCCCACACCTAAACAGTTAGCTACAGTTAGACCGGCAGGTCTGGGGTGACAAACATCATAACACTACAACGCCTGAAGAACGTTGTTACAAACAGTCTAGGTCAATAGCATGGTTATAAAAGTCACACGAAAGTATTAAATAAGTTTGATTAACGAGACTCTTGAGTGCATTCAGTAAATACATTATTTTGAGTATAAATTCACTTTCATCATCTGAGCACGAAAGATACTATTGCACTCCAGCCTTTGGAACTTTTTCAAACTATGGAAAGAAAATATTGGATTTTCTAGGAAAACACGTTCAGCTATTTTTACTAAAAGACATACAAATTTTAGTACAAAAACGCTTATGAACTCACCAACTTAATTGTTGACACTTTTTCAAAACTACTTGTATTTCTTAAGGAATCAGTAATACAGGTACCCATCAGCTTTTGGAGAAGGAACGCTAAGGCATCTATTATCAAAACATTTTAAATCATCATATTTGTAATATTATTTTGAAACGTGTATTACACGCAACAATGTAAGTATTATATATATATATATATATATATATATATATATATATATATATATATATGATGGTTGTGTTTACTTTCTTTACAATATTCAACTGTTATGATACAACTATATGGTTTTCTACTTGTATCCCCTCCCCCCTAAAAGCATTTAAAATCATTTAAAATGTAAGTTAGGGGTATGAAACTCACTTGGTAAGAGTGAATCGGGCAGCGTTTCGTTCTAGGAATGATCTTTCTTGACGTAACTGCGGGTTTCTGGTGAAGAAACGAGCTTCACGCGGGCAGTACTTCGACTGGAAAGGAGTTAGTTTCTTGGGAGATTCGGGGCTTCAGGACTTGCTTCGTGTGCTAGGGGTGTTACCGGGGTTTCAGGGGTAGTCTCGGGATGCTTAACACAGAGTAAAAGTGGAAAGGAGAGTAGAATTGAGCAGCCTAAACCTGAAACCTTCGGTTTCTATTTATAGTGAGTAATTTTGGAGCTCATGTCATGAGCATGGAGTGGCACATGTCATGAGTTCAATCTTATCCATCCGCTGACTCGACTTCTGATAGCCCGACTCTGGAACCTATCCATCACTAGCTCACGTCGTGAGCTTCAGGCTCACGTCGTGAGTCCTCTGACAGTGTGAGAATTCGTGTCCCGAACTTCAGATTTTCATATCACTCACATACGAGTTCCAATTTTGATGTTCTTTATATCCACGCGTAAGTGATATTATGTTCTACAATTTTCGTTTAGACTCTGTCGGCTAATTTTGACTTTATTTTTAATATTATATTTTTAATAGGCTGGGACTGGAAAAGTCTGTTAAAAGTCCATAACTTCTTCATTCGACATTCGTTTCCGTCTGTCTTTTTACCATTGTACTACTATTGTCGAGATCCTCAATTCTTGTTTAGGTTGCATCGGCTAAAAGTCGCTCGATCTCTATTTCGAGTTTTTAGTTGTCTATTACTATATCCGAAACTTAGAAAAATCATAACTTCCTCATACGAAGTCAGATTTGGACATTCTTTTTATGTATTTTTACGGTTTAATGATATCTACTTTCATATAGATACCTAAGTCTAAAAAGTGTTCTATTGAAATTTTGCGTTTTATGCTTAACAGTGCTTTACCGGCTAAAATTTTTCGGGTTGTCACAATTGTTGGGCCTTGATGATTGGGTTATTAATGGGCCATCCAAGATCAAGAAAATGGACTAGAATAATTAATGGGCTTTGAGGTAAGGCCCATATGAGGCGTTGGGCCTAATTTGGAAAATTGGGCCATAGATGGACCATAGTTTGGGGCTTTATGATTATGTAATATTGGGCCATTAGAATGTTGAATGTTGGAATGGACTAAATGGTTGGACCTTATGGTAAGACCTTATAAAGGTTTGGGCCTAATTTGTAAAATTGGGCCATATGTTGGGCTTTGATTCCTAGTTTGACTTTTGGGCCTTTAGATTGGGCCTTGGGCTTGGATCAAGCCAAAATGGGGTAATGTAGCCCGTTACTCCAAGAAATTATGGTTATGTGTTGGGACCCAATTATTAATTGGGTGATGTTTTGATATTGACAGTTCGGGAATCTGTTATCCAACAGCTAGGATTGTGTCTACGGGACTTCAGCCGTGTGAAGTGAGTTACCTTCCAGTAGCGGTGGGTCTATGGCCACAATGTCGGCCCACTAGTAGGAGTTGTATATTGGATGATTGTCTTTGTGATATTCATCTAGGTTGTTGTTACCTGTTATGTTTATGTGCTAGCATGATATGATGTTATGTGATAGAGGTATTAGGGGTGAAATAGTCATCGGTTACCGGTCGATAGGACCGAAGGGGTAGATTAGTACCCAAATATGCTAGACAGATTATGATATATGTGATATGATATTATGTGGTAGTAGTATGGGTGAAATAGTCCCCAGTTACCGGTCGACATGACCGAAGGGGTAGGCTAGCACCCAGATATGCTAGGTAGTATGTGTTTTATATGTTTATGCTATGCTTTTATGTGGTAGTGGTAGGGGTGAAATAGTCCTTGGTTATCGGTTGAAAGATACCGAAGGGCAGACAAGCTCTCGGTTACCGGTTGAAAGATACCAAATGGGTAGGTCGGGCACCCAGATATGCTTGACATGGGGTAGGTTGAGCACCCCGGTATGCTCAACAGGGTAGGTCGGGCACCTAGATATGCCTGGCAATATGTGATTGTATGGTATGTGGTATGATGGGGGAACTCAGTAAGCTTCGTGCTTATGGTTTTCAGTTTTGGTTTCAGGTACTTCGTTTTCAAAGGAAAGGAGCTGGCTCGATTGTAGCGCATCACACTATGTTTTCTACACAAGAGATCCTTGGGATTTCACTCTAATATTACTTTATGATAACATGTTTGATTATTGACGTACTGGTTTCACATGATATTTTATTATGGATTTTTTGTTATATTGTTGGTGTTATAATAACCTAATTGAAAATGAAATTTTTGGCCTTGAATTTTGGGATGTTACATGTAGTAAGTGTAAACATAAGGGGCACAATGCAAGGACCTATAAGGGCCAAGATGGGAATTGATGTTTAAGTACTTAAGTTGTTTATGTTTGTGAAGACATGCTAATGCACTTTAGTTTATTTAGTAATGATTTCTTATGGTTGTTTATGATTGGAAGCTTAATGTCCTTTTGTTGGTACTTTGATGCTCTTTTTTGGTTCCCTTTTGGTAATGTACTTTGATACCCTTTTATGGAACAATGTAATCAACATGTTTTGGTAATGTACTTTAATGCCCTTTGTTGGTAATGATTGTGTTTTTGCATTAATCTGTTATGGTATGTAACTCAATATACTCATGTAACCTTTTTTGGTTCCCTTTTGGTAGTGTATTTTGTTATTGGTTTATTTTCTATTGTCAGCATGAAGATGTTATGGAAATGCACTCAATATATGCATGTAAACCCATTACAATTGAATATTCAAGTGAAGACAAAAACCATTACAATGCATATCATGTCAAGATAAAACCTTTACAATTTCATACCCATATAAAGATAAAACAATTACTCTTCATTTGTCATAAAAGCATTATATATCCAATGATCCAAAAGACAACACTTACATCATCTATAAACCACCATTAAACCTTCCAGCACCAAAAGACAACATTTTCTGGTGGTTATTACCAACAAAAAAGCCCTAACCTCTAATTCATAATTCCAAAACAGCAGAAACAATAGAAACAACACCCACGAGGCAACCAAGTACATATTCAGTTGACCCACTTCAACCTCATACCTATTTATTGTTCTCAACAGTCCTAGTATGATAACAATTGATCTTTGACACATAGGGGGCTCGACCCACCCCAAAAATCCACATTTGGATCCGTACAAGAATACATTAAAGTAGAAGAGTTTTTGCATAACTACTGAAATATCATAACCTAATATGAGTTTTCTTACCATTTTAGGGCATGAATAGAAGCAACAACCTAGGTTTCGTGAGGTCCACGAGGTTCGTGCAACAACAACATTCCCACAGAAGCAAAGCACCATTTTTGAAGCCCGTAACATTAAAAGTAGATGAGACACGAAGAAGAAGAAGAAGAAGAAGAAGAAGAAGAAGAAGACCTTTCGTTGCTGCTTCTCTGTAAAATCAAAATGAAGAAGATGAAGGGGATTGCGTATGAGTATGTATATAAAGGATAAATTTGATATTATTTAAAATAAGGACCTAAAATGACCAAAATGCCCTCACGTTGAGGGCATGTAATGGCCCTAAGGGCTCCAAACAAACGGACTACGACGGAATGGACTAAAAACCCATGAAAACCTTGATTTTGGACCTTCGGTGCAAGCTAGAAACTTTTTGGACCCCATCCAAAGGTTTTTGCAAACCGCAAGGACCAAATTTGCAGTTTTGTCGACAATTTTAACACTATTTTTGTCGCAAACACTTCAAATATACTTATTTACATTACGAAATAAAACACTTTATAAAACAATTTTTTGAATATCCTTACTTTCTTCCCATGATTTTTGGCACAACCAAGATTTTTGACACATTTCAAGATCATAAGTACTTTAGTTCTATGTATCTTATCTTAAACACTACACCATACTTACTAATTTGGTTATAAATTTAATTTATCAAATTTTGACAAAAATAAATATAATTTGATGATTTTGGGGTTTTGACTTATGCTAGTGCTTTGCTAATTAATGCTTGATAAATTAATTAGAGGTCCAAAATCAATGCTTGATAATGACTTGAAAGGGTAACGAACTTTCGAGTTTGTTCACATTTATTCACTAAACTTTTTTTCGTTATCTATTTGCCATTGAACGATTGAAACTGTTCACATTTTACCGTTATGACCGGCTGTTACTGGTCATAAGGGTAAAATGTGAATAGTTTCAATAGTTTAGTGGCAAATAGATAACGAAAAAAAGTTTAGTGACTAAATGTGAACAAAATCAAAAGTTAGTTTCCCTCTAAAAAGTTCAATGACTAAATGTGAACAAACTTCCTATTGTATTATGTTTTAGCAAATTATTTATTTTTGTTTAATTGTAGCAACATTTGTTGATGAAGAAATCTATGAAATAAAAAAACAAAATATAACATCCGGATTTCCAGGTAACATAATTTAAGTATTTTTCTTTTGAGTTAAGAAGAGATACTCGACGAGTTGACGCCTCAACTCGTCGAGTAAGGTCACGACTGATGACTCGGATTAATGAATGGACTCGACGAGTCGGTGAGGCGACTCAACAAGTCCGCACTGTTGGCAGAAACCCTAAATCTTTGGGCCTGAGCCATATTTAAAGGCACTTATGGCCTTCAATTGCGACTACCTTTCCCATAAGTGAGAACCCTAGCGAGCTTGAGTGTGTAGAGTGAGAGGAAGAGCTATCTTGAGCTTTTTGGTGTGATTTTGCAAGAAAGGAGAAAGTTCCAGCAAGAGGGACCAAGGAAGGTTATTGTTCTGAGTTATTCAAGCAAGGAACTTCATTCTGTGGTACAAAAATGAACCCTTTTCCTTCCCTATTGTGTAGATTCCATTTTGGGGTTAGGGCTTGAATCACTTCATTTTTGGGGTTTCGAATGCCTCAAACCCTTCTTGCAAGTTTATGTTATAGATCCGGACCCTTCTAGGTCCAGAGAGCCGAGAATATGAAGCTTTAGTAGAGTAAACCTTGGGGTTTGAAGTTAGGAAGCATTTATGGGATTTTTATGGTATATATAGTTACTTTCATCTTACACATAGATATTAAGTATCTTATATAAATTACGTGCTATGTGTGCATATTATTTGAATACTTGATGTCTATGTTGGATGAACGATTTTATACATGTTTTAAAAGATTTAAACGGTATATTTATTTTATATCTACAAATATGTTGCGGATGAAACATGGGTAGATGAAATAGTTGGTGTGTGATGAAATAAAATGATGAGAGATAGGTGATGACAGAAAGGTGTTGATAATTAGGTAAATAGATGATGATGAATAGGTGATGTAGGATGAAAGGAGATACCATAACCTTAATCGGCAATGTAGCGATGTAGTCATCTACCAGAGTATAGATGGCGACCACAGACTATTCTAGACAACCCAGTGGAAACACCAACAGGCCCATAACTTGTAGGTGATGAATTACGAGTTCAGACGATGTTGTAACTACGTATTCATGCGATGATACTCTAACCCCTTACTATGAATTACGAGTTTAGATCTTGTAACTACGTATTCATGGTATGTCACAAATTCCGCATGCCAAACCAATGGTCATAATTCACATCAGTAAGAATGATTCATTTTTTTGTAAAACCAAAATCAGATTGGAAATTTTGATTTTTTATTTTGGAAAATGTCAAACCATTGGTTTTTTATTTCGGTTTCGATTTTTTGTTTTTTTTAAATATATTTTCAGGGTTTTGTTTTTTTTTTATTTCATAAATTTTTTCATCAACAAATGTTGCTACAATTTAACAAAAATAAAATAATTTGCTAAAACATAATACAAGAGGAAGTTTGTTCGCATTTAGTCATTGAACTTTTTAGAGGGAAACGAACTTTCGATTTTGTTCATATTTAGTCACTAAATTTTTTTTCGTTATCTATTTGCCACTAAACTATTGAAATTGCTCACATTTTACCCTTATGACCGGTAACAGCCGGTCATAAGGGTAAAATGTGAACAGTTTCAATAGCTCAATGGCAAATAGATAACGAAAAAAAGTTTAGTGACTAAATGTAAAAAAAAGTCGAAAATTCGTTACCATTTCAAGTCATTATCCCTATATATAACTTTTCATTGCAAAAAGATATTTTAAAAGTATATTTAGCTGAATTTAGAGGATGTCACGTTGTATTTAAAACAAATATATATACTTTGATCCTATAAAACCACTTATTGAAATATTATCATAAAGGAATATATATAGTGATATTGCTTGATACATTTATTATGTTTTTGTTTTACTACATTTTTATAATGTCATTTGTTCGAATAATTTTGCTTGAATTTAAAAATTGAGGATGGTTTGATTGTGAAAATGCAATGTTTTTAGTAGGATCCTTCAATACAATATATATATATATATATATATATATATATATATATATATATATATATATATATATATATATATATTGTCTCTTAAAATAAGGAGAACAGGGACTTCTATTCCAATTCTAAATAAAGGTTTGATAGCAATTTGAACTAAACCGACATGTAAAAATTTATATTTCGTTCTATGCTCTAGAATAGATCGTGATAATAATAAATGTAAATTTTGTTGGTTTTGACCAATAGACAAAGTGTGTTCTGTCATTTTAATAGAATAACCTTTGAAAATAATCAAAACTTCATATTCTATATATTGTATTAATATTAGTTTTAGGTATTGTCCAATTATTCAAACTTTGTTTTATGTTATTAACGGTTTCTTCAATAGAATTTATGTGATTATCATCATAATCTTGTTCATTGTTGATATTTTTACCAGAAATATATTTTTTGGATAGTATGCCTGAAAATTTACTCATATTTAATTAATTTTGCTTTAAAATTCTATTTTAGCTATGGCTGAAACAAATATTGCTAACGGACCTATTTATTTCAATTGTTATCCAAATTTTTCCGTAGGTTCATTTGATACAAATATTTTAGATACTTTGGTGTTAACTATAGAAACAAAAAATTTAGAATTTAAAGATGATACAAAGCCTTTAGCAATAATTTATCGTGTTTGCTACAAGACTATGACAACTACACTTGAACCGAAAACACGTTTATCAAGTCCTAGAAATGAAACAATTATTTTTGAAGCAAATACTAACCATACCAAAGTTCACACACCAAAAAGATTAAAATGGTCTGATATAACTCAATCATGTAATTGGAACTTACAAAATGTTATCGATCCAAAACCACTAGACTCTTCCAAAAAAATCTCAAATATTATTGAATATAATGATGGTCCAGTAGATATAAATTTTTCTTCCTTAAATATTTCATCATCCAGATTATCAACTTCTTTTATCCCAGAAACAGGCTCTTCAAAATCTTCGTTATTAAAGTCGAGATCTTTAAAACTAAAAACTGTTGACTATACTAATTCTATTCCCAAACCATTATATCAAGATGATCAAAATAGTGAAAATAGTCTTCCTAGTCCTACTAAATCATATTTTATTGATGAACTTCAAAATTTTAAACAACAATTATGAGTTATAAAGTACAAATTTATTGTTCAAAAACTAATAAGCTTTGGGCTAATATGTTAAAAAGACATTGGAAGATAAATTCTAATATATGCAAAACCATTCAACATTTAGAAGAAACTAGAACTCATGAAAATTATAATTTATACAAAATACCTCCATACACTAATAAATATAATAAACAAATAGAAAAAATTTCTAGGCTAAAGATAGGAATAAAAGAATACGAAAAATCAAGAAGTCATAATTTAGAATCAATAAAACATATTTCTTCAATCTTAACAAAAACAACCTGTTAAAATGAATTTCTCGAATTTAGAATATCAAGTTGATTTTGATTACTTATAAGATATTGAGTATTATAAAGATTATAATAATAAAAAAAGAGTTTGGCACGAAGAAAATTTTCCATACTATTTAAGATTTCTCCATTTAGTAGGAAGATTATGTTTTATGAAATAAAATTCATTCTCCTTTTTTCCAATTGGTTTGAATTAATTTATGCCCCTAAACATAAAATAAATTACCCATTTAAAAATGATTCTATCATTCCCATTTTAGAGAAAAAAATATAAAGATATTATTTCTAATAAAGAAATTATTGCTAATTTCCCACCAAAATGAGAAATTATTATTAACGATATGCTTATTGCAACTCCATTAGTTCAAGCCTCAAATCAATTAACTACTGAAAAGGGTCTTCAAAAAATTATTTACCAAAATAATTATGCAAACGAAACCTTATCCAGTATTACCGAGCATTTAGTTAAAATTGAAGAAAAAAATTTCAAAGATAAAAATGTTAATAAGCAAGATATGACAAGCACTAGTAATATAAGTTTTGTTCCTTTCCAAATCGACGGTAATTTTAGTATAGGAAATACATATTTAATTAACGAATTAGAAAAAAGACTTTCAAAACTTCATATCTCAAACACTAACAATATTAATATTCTTACCAATGACAAATCTGAAAATAGTGATATTAGTAGTGAAACAAATTTTGAAACTCTTGCTTAACAATTTGTTAATACAAATGATGATATTAATCAACTCACTAATGACTTTTCAAATCAAAATAAAATTCATCAATCAAAGCAAAGCACTTTCGGAAAGAATCCAAAACCAACCATAAGAAATTATTGGAATAGACCCTCTCTTCCAGATGTTCAACTTGAAGAACGAACTTTTCAATTTGATCGTTCTCAATATGATGGTAATTTTGTTTATGAATGGAATATTGATGGCCATTCTGAACATCAAATTATGAATATTATACAGAAAATGACTATGGCTGCTAATGCTTATAAAGCTCATAATAATACTCAACTTCAAATTGTTAATATTATTACTTCTGGTTTTACTGGCAGTCTTAAAGGCTGATGGGATTTCTATATTTCACAAGAAGAAAAAGATTATATTTTATCTGCTAATAAAACTATTATAAAACAAGAAAATAATCAACAAATACAAATGTTTGAAGATGATATGGTTAACACTTTAATTTTTGCTATTATCAAAAACTTTGTAGGATATCCTACTACTTTTCAAGAAAAACCTTCAGAAATTTTAATGAATTTACATTGTAGAAAACTTACTGATTTTAGATGGTATAAAGATAATTATCTTGTTAAAGTTTTTTCAAGACCTGATTGTAAAGAGTCTTATTGGAAAGAACGTTTTATTGCTGGCCTTCCAAAATTCTTTGCAGAAAGAGTTAGACAAAAATTAAGAGAAAATTTTAATAATACCATCCCTTATCAAAATTTAACTTATGGAGATTTAATAAACTACATTAATAAAGAGGGCTTAGCAGTTTGTGCTGATCTTAGGTTTAAAGAAAAACTCAAAAAGGATAGAATTAACAGTAAAAATGAATTGAGAAATTTTTGCCAACAATATGGTTATCAGCCCTTGAATGGTCCGTCTACTTCAAAATCTAGATTATATAAGAAAAGATCTTCAAAATATTTCAGGAAAAAGAAATATAATCTTCCAGAAAATTATAAAAAGGGCAAAGATTACGCTTCAAAATCTAAAAAACCTTATAAACCAAATTATAAAAAATCTAAAATAAACTCAAAAGATATTATTATTTTTCATAAATGTGGGCGTAATGGTCATACAGCTAATAATTGTTATGCTAAGACAAAAATAAACGAGTTAAATGTCTCTGAAGATTTGAAAGAACAAATAAGAAAATTTATTTTAAATACTGATTCAGATTCCGATGAAAGTATTTCTGATTTTCAAACAAATGATTTAAATATTCTCGAAAATACTACTTCAAGATTTAAAGGAGTGATAGGTTTTGCAAAAGGGCTTATCGTGTCGGTTGAAATAACTTTTGGAGTAACAAGTTTTGACTGAAGGATATTAGAATAAAGTTGTGAATTCTTAGAAGTAGGATTTAAAGGAGAAAATGATTTTGATTTTGAAATGGAACAAGCTTTTGAGAGACTGGCTTTTTGTCATCATGTTTGGAAGAGGACGACAAACTCATTTTCCCTGCAAAAATTATCGAGAAAGAAAGTCAGGAAGCGAATTATTTTCTCATTTTATAAATTCTATTTCGGAATCAATGTTACCTAAGAGGGCTTGCCAACGAGCAAAAATTTGCTTGGAAATAATATTTTTCACATATTTTTCTAAAATAGTTTTTGCAGATTAACAATCTATTCTTATTAAAAAAAACTTTTCATAAGTAAATCATCTTCAAAAATTTTAATACATAAAACAATGCTTAAAATTTCTTTTTTGACAGTTGAATAATTTTTTGTGTATCATTCCATGCACCAGAGTAATATCGAACCAATTGTTCCTCAGTTGAGTTAACAAATTTTTGTTTTAGAATTCCTCCGAATCCAACATCACTAGCATCGGTTTCAACTATGATATTGGCATTGGGATGAGGTAAATTTAAACATGGCAAAGTAGGAACCTTTTGTTTTATATATTTAATTATATCTGTATGTTTTTGAGTCCGTGGTTCAGGATTGTCTTTTAATCTATTATAAAGCGGTTTACATATAATCCCAAAATATTTGAAAAAATCATGGATATAATTTAAGCATCCTAAAAATCTTTGAAGTTGCTTTTTATCTTTAATTTCATCAGGAAATTTAGTAGAAAATTGCAAGCTTCTTGTAATAGGTCTAATAGTGTTTTTGACTATATCATGTCCTAAAAAACGAATTTCATTTTTAAACAAATATTATCCATACACTATAAATACATATATAGTGTATACTCACACAGTTTATACACACTCATATTTGAAATAATAATTTTGATAATAGAAGAAACGAAATACCTTACATTGAAGGTATTACACCAAATTTAATGATAAGAATTTCTTATTCTTCATAAGGATCATCAAAAGGGTCTTGAGAGTCTTGAAATAAATCATTTTTTTATAGATTTTGGAGAATCGTCTGAAAGTGATGGAGTTTGGCGAATTTCTTGAAGTAGCTTTTGAAGTTCTTCAGGAGTAGAGGTAGCAGCATCTTTAATTCTTGCAATTAGATCCACATCACTTTGAGGAAGACTGTTCATAAAAGTGGCTTCAACCTCTGGTTTTTGAATATATATTTCTTGATAATGTTTAATTACTGTCTGTTCACTGGCTTGAGAAATCTTTATTTTATCCCACCATTTTGAGTGAAATTGGCGATTAAGCCAGGGAGGAGAGGAATCCTTTGCTTCTTGATAATGAAAAGTCCAAGACATTATCCATGGAACTTTTTGATATCATGGTGAATTGTAACATATATTCAAATTCTGGAATTTGTTGAATAAACAATTCCTTAAATTTGAGATATCCAGTGTAAATTTCTTTTGGTAAACAATTTGGAAGAATTCCCATATATTTGTACCAATTGATAAACCATCATGGATATTCACAATTGAAGTTCAAATCAAAGAAGATAAACCATGAGTGTGAATAATTCCGAATAAAGAATGCCTTAGTCCAGGCATCTTGATAATCATAGTAAGAAAATATGGGATAAGCAGGATAACTTATAAGAGGTTTTTCAGAGTGAAGGTTTGAACCCAACTTTCTGGAGAGATGATTTTTATAATATGAGCTTTGCTAAAATCAATGTTTCCCTCTTTTGAATTAGAATGATGAACAAAATTGATTGAACCAGATTCTTGCAGAATAGCTTGATAATATTCTCGAGTTTTATATGAATCGACATAAATGGTTTTCCCTTGACCAAAGAGATGATTTGTGAGAATATGAAAACCTTGATGTAACTTATGGATTTGAAAATCATCAAGAATTTGAACGCTCTTAAGAAATTTAGATTAAGAACATAAGGGGTTTTTGTAGAAGGGCTTGGAGTAACGGATTTTTGAGTTTGAGGAGTGATAGGTTTTGCAAAAGGGCTTATCGTGTCGGTTGAAGTAACTTTTGGAGTAACAAGTTTTGACTAAAGGATATTAGAATAAAGTTGTGAATTCTTAGAAGTAGGAGTTAAAGGAGAAAAATGATTTTGATTTTGAAATGGAACAAGCTTTTGAGAGACTGGCTTCTTGTCATCATGTTTGGAAGAGGACGACGAACTCATTTTCCCTGCAAAAATTCTCGAGAAAGAAAGTTAGGAAGCAAATTATTTTCTCATTTTATAAATTCTATTTCGAAATCAAAGTTACCTAAGAGGGCTTGCCAACGAGCAAAAATTTGCTTGGAAATAATATTTTTCACATATTTTTCTAAAATAGTTTTTGCAGATTGACAATCTATTCTTATTAAAAAACTTTTCATAAGTAAATCATCTTCAAAATTTTTAATACATAAAACAATGCTTAAAATTTCTTTTTTGACAGTTGAATAATTTTTTGTGTATCATTCCATGCACCAGAGTAATATCGAACCAATTGTTCCTCAGTTGAGTTAACAAATTTTTGTTTTAGAATTCATCCGAATCCAACATCACTAGCATTGGTTTCAACTATGATATTGGCATTGGGATGAGGTAAATTTAAACATGGCAAAGTAGGAACCTTTTGTTTTATATATTTAATTATATCTGTATGTTTTTTAGTCCGTGGTTCAGGATTGTCTTTTAATCTATTATAAAGCGGTTTACATATAATCCCAAAATATTTGAAAAAATCATGGATATAATTTAAGCATCCTAAAAATCTTTGAAGTTGCTTTTTATCTTTAATTTCATCAGGAAATTTAGTAGAAAATTGCAAGCTTCTTGTAATAGGTCTAATAGTGTTTTTGACTATATCATGTCCTAAAAAACGAATTTCATTTTTAAATAAATGCATTTTTGCTGCAGAGACAGCTAAACCATTTTGATAAATTAAATCATGAAATTGATTTAAATGTTTAAAATGTTGATCAATTGATTTTGAAAAAATTAGGACATCGTCAATATAAGCAATAGCAAAACTACTTATAGGAGTTATGATATCATTCATAATATTTTGGAATTCAAAAGGAGCATTTTTTAATCCAAAAGGCATTACATTCCATTCAAAATGTCCGAAGGGAAAATTAAAACCAGTTTTGTATTTATCTTCCTCATGAAGTTGTATTTGCCAAAATCCTGATTTCATATCAAACTTTGAAAATATTTTTGAATCATAAAGCTTTTTTAGCAAATTTCGTTTATTGGGAATAAGATAACGAATCCATTCTAAGACTTTGTTTAAAGGTTTATAATTGATAACTAATCTTGGTGATCCTCTTTCTAATTCTGTGGCATTCATAACATAAAATGTTGAACAAGACCACGATGATTTAGAAGGTCTTATGAGTTTTTTATTTATTAAATCTTGAATTTCATTTTTACAATGACTTTCTAGTTCATTATTCATGTGAATGGCTCTAGATTTTGAAGGAATATCTTTTTCATTAAAAAAATTTATATATGGTACTTTTACAATATGTTGTTTTCTATTCCAAAAGTCATTAGGAATATTAGAACAAACATTTTTTTTTTCAAATTTTAATTTTAAACCTGTTATTTTATTTTGAATATTATTATTATTTAATTGATTAGTTATTCGAACATTATTTATTTCGTTAATAAGATATTTGGCTTGTTGTGTTTTATAATTAAGGACATTAATCGTTGAATATAAAGGAGGTTCACAAAATTTAAATATAATTTCTTTTCCAAAAACATTGGTTCTTATACCATCATCATGAACCATAAAAGGATATAGTTTTGTAATGAAAGGTGTTCCTAGAATAAAAGGAGAAGAGAGATCTTTTACTAAAATTATGTGAGTTTTATAACATTAATCTTGGTCATTACAAATATGAACGTCGGATACTTTATAATTTACAATTAATTTTGTACCTCCGGCACCAGTAAGTCTAGATGCAGTTTTTTTATAGAATTGTGAAGGAAAAATTCCTTTTTGAATACAATTCATATCAGCACCACTATCAATTAAAGCAGTTAGGTTGATTTTAAAATTATCCTTGACTAAAGTAATTTGAGTGTTCCATTTTTGAGAAACTTGATTATTTATAATTTTACCAATAGTTACATTTTCAATTTTATTTTCTTCTTCTTTATTGATTTCTATATTTTTGTTTTTAAAAGTAAAAGGTTATTCTTTTTCTAAAATTAAAATTTTATTTTTTATTTCTTTTATTTCTTGTTTTACTATTTTTAATTCTTCTTGAAGTTCTTGCATAGAAATTGGTTTTGCTTCAGTAAATCTTTCATATATATTTTTTAAATTAAAATTTTCATTATTAGCAGGAGTTATGTTATTAATTTTATTAAGCATCTGTTTTATTAATAATTCTTGGATGTTTTTATCTTTTATAGAATCAAGAGAGTTTAAAAGATCTTTATCATCTTGTAAAAGAACATTAATGAAACTACTAGTAATTACATTAATTAAATTATTACAGTGACATTTACCAGTACACTCGCAAATATCAGAATCTTCTGATCTTGAAGTAGTATTTTCGATAATATTTAAATCATTTGTTTGAAAATCAGAAATACTTTCATCGGAATCTGAATCAGTATTTAAAATAAATTTTCTTATTTGTTTTTTCAAATCTTCAGAGACATTTAACTCGTTTATTTTTGTCTTAGCATAACAATTATTAGCTGTATGATCATTACGCCCACATTTATGACAAATAATAATATCTTTTGATTTTATTTTAGATTTTTTATAATTTGGTTTATAAGGTTTTTTAGATTTTGAAGCGTAATCTTTGCCCTTTTTATAATTTTCTGGAAGATTATATTTCTTTTTCCTGAAATATTTTGAAGATCTTTTCTTATATAATCTAGATTTTGAAGTAGACAGACCATTCAAGGGCTGATAACCATATTGTTGGCAAAAATTTCTCAATTCATTTTTACTGTTAGTTCTATCCTTTTTGAGTTTTTCTTTAAACCTAAGATCAGCACAAACTACTAAGCCCTCTTTATTAATGTAGTTTATTAAATCTCCATAAGTTAAATTTTGATAAGGGATGGTATTATTAAAATTTTCTCTTAATTTTTGTCTAACTCTTTCTGCAAAGAATTTTGGAAGGCTAGCAATAAAACGTTCTTTCCAATAAGACTCTTTACAATCAGGTCTTGAAAAAACTTTAACAAGATAATTATCTTTATACCATCTAAAATCAGTAAGTTTTCTACAATGTAAATTCATTAAAATTTCTGAAGGTTTTTCTTGAAAAGTAGTAGGATCTCCTACAAAGTTTTTGATAATAGCAAAAATTAAAGTGTTAACCATATCATCTTCAAACATTTGTATTTGTTGATTATTTTCTTGTTTTATAATAGTTTTCTTAGCAGATAAAATATAATCTTTTTCTTCTTGTGAAATATAGAAATCCCACCAGCCTTTAAGACTGCCAGTAAAACCAGAAGTAATAATATTAACAATTTGAAGTTGAGTATTATTATGAGCTTTATAAGCATTAGCAGCCATAGTCATTTTCTGTACAATATTCATAATTTGATGTTCAGAATGGCCATCAATATTCCATTCATAAACAAAATTACCATCATATTGAGAACGATCAAATTGAAAAGTTCATTCTTCAAGTTGAACATCTGGAAGAGAGGGTCTATTCCAATAATTTCTTATGGTTGGTTTTGGATTCTTTCCGAAAGTGCTTTGCTTTGATTGATGAATTTTATTTTGATTTGAAAAGTCATTAGTGAGTTGATTAATATCATCATTTGTATTAACAAATTGTTGAGCAAGAGTTTCAAAATTTGTTTCACTACTAATATCATTATTTTCAGATTCGTCACTGGTAAGAATATTAATATTGTTAGTGTTTGAGATATGAAGTTTTGAAAGTCTTTTTTCTAATTCGTTAATTAAATATGTATTTCCTATACTAAAATTACCATCGATTTGGCAAGGAACAAAACTTATATTACTAGTGCTTGTCATATCTTGCTTATTAACATTTTTATCTTTGAAATTTTTTTCTTCAATTTAACTAAATGCTCGGTAATACTGGATAAGGTTTCGTTTGCATAATTATTTTGGTAAATAATTTTTTGAAGACCCTTTTCAGTAGTTAATTGATTTGGGGCTTGAACTAAAGGAGTTGCAATAAGCATATCGTTAATAATAATTTCTCCTTTTGGTGGAAAATTAGCAATAATTTCTTTATTAGAAATAATATCTTTATATTTTTTTTCTCTAAAATGGGAATGATAGAATCATTTTTAAATGGGTAATTTATTTTATGTTTAGGGGCATAAATTAATTCAAACCAATTGGAAAAAAGGAGAATGAATTTTATTTGATAAAACATAATCTTCCCAAAGGCCTAAATGGAAAAATCTTAAATAGTATGGAAAATTTTCTTCGTGCCAAGCTCTTTTTTTATTATTATAATCTTTATAATACTCAATATCTTATAAGTAATCAAAATCAACTTGATATTCTAAATTCGAGAAATTCATTTTAACAGGTTGTTTTTGTTAAGATTGAAGAAATATGTTTTATTGATTCTAAATTATGACTTCTTGATTTTTCGTATTCTTTTATTCCTATCTTTAGCCTAGAAATTTTTTCTATTTTTTTATTATATTTATTAGTGTATGGAGGTATTTTGTATAAATTATAATTTTCATGAGTTCTAGTTTCTTCTAAATGTTGAATGGTTTTGCATATATTAGAATTTATCTTCCAATGTCTTTTTAACATATTAGCCCAAAGCTTATTAGTTTTTGAACAATTAATTTGTACTTTAGAACTCATAATTGTTGTTTAAAATTTTGAAGTTCATCAATAAAATCTGATTTAGTAGGACTAGGAAGACTATTTTCACTATTTTGATCATCTTGATATAATGGTTTGGGAATAGAATTAGTATAGTCAACAGTTTTTAGTTTTAAAGATCTCGACTTTAATAAAGAAGATTTTAAAAAGAGCCTGTTTCTGGGATAAAAGAAGTGATGGATTTTCAGCAATACATCATTCCTATGGTGTATATGCAAACCCTAATAGCTCTTGGATCTAGTTTGTCTAATGAACATGCAATTGAATATCACAAGCTATAAACCCTAGATCTAACATATTATAAACTGAATTAGGGTTTAGAGAAATACCTTTGATTGTTATGTAGTAATAACAATCAATTCCTTGCTTTGATTGGCTTCAGAAAGCTTAGTGCCTCAAGTGGTGCACCTCTAATGGAGTCACAAACACCATAAGCAATAAGGATGAAGAAGAAAGAGAATGAGGACTCCAAAAACATCCAGAAACCCTCTTGAAAATATTAGCCACGTTTTTGGGGCCTTATGGGTCTTTATATACTTAGGTTATTAGGATTTTGCACTTAGGAAACCCTAATATGACTGTTTAGGCCCTAAGCAGCCCATGGACTCCTTTTATCATATCCCTTGGACGAATTCCTTATGGGCTTCCCATAGAATTCGTCCAACCTATATTATTAGGTAATCCATAGCCCAATTTCAATTATCTTATAATTACAATTCCAATCCCCTTAAGTTTAATTAATCTCCTTTAGTCACAAAATTAATTCTTAATTGATTCTTGACTATATTAATTAAACAATATGATTTCTCCTTTAATATATTATTCTTATAATATATTAATAAATCATAATTAATCCTCTCTCTCCATAATTCATCCTATCAAGTTGCTTTGGTGAAGGCAACCCAAAAGGATCATGCACCATCGGGTCAAGTACAAACCAAAATAGTTATGGACTTAGACACTAATCCAACAGTCTCCCACTTGAATACGTCTAATAACTATTCTGCGTATGACTTCAGATCCTGATCTGCAATCGTAGCTTTCAAAAGCCGCTGTCAACTCTGATCCTATCAGAAGCGTGTCCTTTAGATAAGGGATCATATATTCCTCCATTCTAGATATCGGATAGACTAAGACATGGATTTAAATCATTCTCTCTGTCTATGTGTTGTTTCCCGATTTCCGATTTATGACGACTGACAACAGACTACAATTGAACACATCAAATTAGTCCCAGCTTGGCCAAGCGCTTAGGTGTCATCACTAAATCATCGAGGGCCCCACATATATCGCTTTTATCCCACTTTGGGTAAAAGGAACCGATAAACTTCGATTCAATGCTCGCTTGCACTCACTCACTGAATCACACACAACAATACGTTTTATAACACCAAGTTACTGGTGCGTTTACATATTATCAATGTGTAACCGACTCGCAGGATACAACTTACACATCTCGGTTTCAAGAATATAAGATATTATCATCTCACCAATCACTCGTGATAAAATCCATGAAGCGATCCAAGTGAGCGTGGGTTTAATCCAATGCTTAAATCATATTTATAAGCACTCATGAACGTTGCAGAAAACATTTGCTTATGTTTAATACACTTTAGACAATCCACACACCAATTCACGATAGTCTTCATTCATACCTACTTCCAACATATGAACGACTGTGGATTGTTCGAATAATTTGATTATTCTGAAATAATTTAATTATTCAGCTTTGGGTATAAATAAAACATTTTATTTAATCACCATATTGATTACTCATTATTTGTTGTTCCGGGTAATCAATTTCTTACTTGAATTATAACAACAATTGTCCCATGCTCTTAGCATGCACACTATCTTTACCTATGGTCCTTACTTTGTGAAATAGTATAATTGAATAACATTTTTAATCACACTCATTTCATAATTCCTAATCCATTAGTGTAAGAATACAAAATTCTTGCCACTACTAGAATATGTTAGATTCTAACATTTTATGCAACAGTCCTTTTCGTAATGTCATGGCACAAAAGTCACCAAGACTCGGCCAATGAAATTACAAAAATACTCTAATGGAAGACAATTCCATAGTGATGAAGTCTCACATTCAAAGTATATTCCTTTGAACATCCTTCTTGCATAAAAGATTCTAATCTAGACATTTATTCTCGATATCCAACTCCCAATATGGAAACGTTTCCATATTTTCCACATGACAACTCATTCTAAATAGAATCTTATCTATTCATAATAATGTCAATATGGTTCATCCATGACTATACTTTCAATTGTCCACAAGCGACCAATCTTTGGCGAACCTTAGATTGTCCTTGGCAGTTGTTTAATTATTTTAGTCAAAACCGGTTCTATTTCCTTTTTCCCTCTAAATGCCCCAGGCATTTGGAAAATTTTAGAACAGTCGAATATTATAGCATATGCAATCGATCCTATACCCGAAGCATATGGGATGCAATTCATAATAAAAACATGATACTTTATCAGTTTCTTACTATAATATCGTCATAATATTTCTATTTGTCGTGTTCTCAAAAATTCAAACTATGAAGAGGGATGCCGTAATCATACTCGTATTTTGAGAATGCAAATAATAAATATACCCTTGACTAAATACAATTAAATTTCGCGATCTAAGCTTAGATTGAAAACGAAGTATAACATTCTCTCCCTTAGTTATAGCAAAAACATCTCTTCAACCCCTGCAACCTTGCAAAGTGAAACTTTTGTTTTTCTATAATTAATATTGCCAACTTGCAATACTTAAATAATAATCATGCTCCCACTAACATGATGATTATATTCATTCCAGCATAACCCTTATGCTCCCACTAGCTTTGACACGTATTTAGGAACCAGCTAAACTTCTAGGAATCAATACTTATTGACTTCCAAAGTTCATTGTTTCTAATACGATATGCTTCGATAAGCCTTTATCTAAGCTTCTCAAAATCACACACCTTTCCTTATACAGCTCATATGTGTGTCTAAACTAATTCAGATATTATTTTACTAAGTCCTAAATGTTCAGACTAATTGCCAAATCTCACAATTCGAACTATGAAAAGGGATGTCGTAATCATAATCGAATTTGAGAATGCAATTTACATAATTGCTATCTCCTTAAAATCTCTCTTAGTGAAAGCGTTTCCTCACAATCATTTTCATGAAGGACAGAAACCTTATGACACTTAGATTTTATGGTGTATGTGTTCCTATCCATGTGAAATTACCATAATCGAAAGATAATGATTGTGACAAATTCAAACGCTTATGGACAGAACTTGTTTGTTCTTAATTTCTTGCATCAAGGGTCCCACCATTGCTTCCAAGTTATCTAGCAGCTCACCTATGCCAGTCAATGTACTTTCATTGAACAAGGTGTTTGCCCTTATACAACCTATTGAGAACTCATAGAACTCATATGCATAATCACTCAACTGGATTGGCATAGAAGTAAAATTTGTCAACACGATAGGTTACAAACCCCAAGTCGTGTGCTAGTGTTTAATAATAGGTTTACTCTTGATTAGTTCTCGAAACTTTTCAAGATCATTTAGACTCCCACTAAACTCTTGACATATAAGATTCTCTTATGAAGAAACATTTCTTCACAAAACAAATATCCAAGAGTTAGTGTGTGTCTATATCAAGACATTACACATATTTGGTTTTAGTTGGTCTTTGTCTTCTCCATGACATCACAACTTATCAATTTCAAACATGCAAGAGTAGGAAAAGCAATTTTCTACTTCACATTTGATGAGTGTGTGTCACTCAATTCACAATCTTGGAGTATGATTCTAAGACTTGATTTTGGAATGAAGTATGACTCATTCTTTTCATTTAACCATTTCAACAATTTCTGATTCCTCATCTTAGCCATACCAGTGCACTAATATGTGTGACAACCCGAAATTTCCATTCTTTACAAACCATATCAAGACAATAGAAGTAGAACAGTTACAGTGAAAATTCAGACTCTGAGTGTAAGTTTAGCAGTTTTCAGGATTTACACTTAAGGAGATATTAGGAGAGTGGTTGCACTAGGGTTTTGTGCAACACTGTTATTCCAATACTCTAAGACATTAGAATTCGTTCCAGGAATAAAAATATTTTCTGCCAAAATATCTCAGGACTATAAATAGAATTCTGAACTAAATTGGTTCATTTGTTGAATTCCATTTAGAGAAAAGCCAAAATTCTCTCTCACGGATCTTCGGGTTTTTATCCCAAATTGTGAGTAACTCTTTCTAGTAGTGTTAGAAAGCTTTAAATGTGTTCATAACATAGATTACATAGCTAAATCATCCGATTTAGGAGTTTACTCCCCAAGGTGTTCTTGGGCGGTAAACTCCTGAAACCAAGCCTAGATTGTCCCCCGTGATTTGTAACTACCTTGGACTTGTATAGGAGTGTGTTAAGGACATGAAATCAACCAAGAATCACCCAAGTTTGGGATTTCACGGCCCAAGAATATCTTAGGCCGTAAACTCCAAAAAGAAGGCTCAAATGGTGCTTTTAAGGCACCTAAGGCTTAGGCTTAGAAAAGGACAAGTACCCTAAAGTGTTTATAGCCTAGAAAACATAAGGAAACACAAGGAAAAAGGAGTTTACGGCCAAGAAAAACTCTTGGGCCGTAAACACCTAAAAAGGGGTCAAATGACACCCTAACTCCTTCCTTATGCCTAGAACCCAACATAGATCATTACCTAGAAATGTTTGAGACTTGAAAACACCATAACCACCCTCCCAAGGGAGTTTACGGCCATAAACTCCAAGGGAATATGGTCCCATGGCCGTAAACTCCTTAAAGGAGTTGATATGGCACCCAAACACTTGACTTAGCCTTGAAACAATTCACCACATGAGTTGTATAATTATTAGACTTCAATTAGGGGCTTTGTTGAGAGTTTACGGCCAGGAGTTTACTCCCCTGGGCCGTAAACTCCAAGGCATATGGTCTTTAGACCATAAACTCCCATTAGGGGCATTGCACTCCTTTGTTGCAACCCTTTAGCCTCCTAGCACTTGACCAAAAGTGTTTTCCTCGCGTTTAAATGGCTATACTTGTATAATTAGTGTTTTAATCACTAATTATTTATATACATATGTCTTCATATGTAATTAGGATCATTGTGTGTGTCTAAAGACTTCACTTGACACCAAGCACTTGTCCGATCCTTCCTTACGATAACAGTCCGTTCAATTCCAGTCACTTACTGCAGGTGAGTTCATACCCCTTAACTAATGTTTTAAACTATTTTTAAATGTTTTATGAGGGGGGATACAATTAGAATCATGCTACTTATTATGTCAATCACATGTGATTAGTAAGTAGAATTATGCTACTTATTACATCAATCACATGTGATTAATATACAACATTCAAATGATTTGGCTACTCATTAGCCGTTTTACCAAACAGTTTCCTTCAAATGATTTTTATAAACATTTTATATGTTTTAAATTCCTTATTACACTGTACCTCTTACTCTGTATATCACATTTCAAACTTATTTACAACTGTGTTTCAAACAAATGTTTCTATATACAAAACTGTTTTATCAAACCCATGCCTTCAAACTGTTTTATAGATTGACATCAAGTCGATCGATTCTTTAAATAATATTATTGTTCAAATGTTTTACAAAACTTATTTATGATTTTATATTATAAATTGCATGCCTTTATATGTATAGTTATATAAGAAATGTTTAAAAGACTTAGGAAGGCTATCCACCCTATTTCCTTTTCGCGCTTGAGATGTGGTCTTGTGGGATATCGGGCGCTCGTCCGAAGGTTGTTTAAATATTAATTATATATCATGTGTACATATATAGTCATAAAAGGTCCTTCCAGTTCATCCCATGTCCTTGGGTAGCAAGGGTATACATCCATGTCTATTCGTACCAGATAGATTACTAGTAAACTACCATATGGGTAGTTTTAGGAAGATACTAGAACAATTACTAGAACGCGATATCATACAATGAGTCAGTTCATTCATGAGTCAATACTTTCTAGAACATTACAGTACATTACATATACAACTATATTAGGAAGAGAACATATACAACTATACTAGGAAGAGAACATATACATCTATACTAGGAAGAGAACATATACATCTATACTAGAATGATTACATTACTATACATGCTAGGTAAAGAGCACGTATATTACAGCTAGAACAGTTCATTACATTACATATACAAGAATACGTTAATTACTGTGATTTAAATCGGAGCATGACTTAAATGTCATGACCCAAGTTGTAGCCAGAGTCTCTTGGAGGGAGAGTGTGAGTTTGCGTATAGATCTATACTGGATTGACAATCCTACACCTTGCTGCTAGCTACAGCCGGACCTGCAGGTCTGCGGGTGCCAAACGTCATTCCGTTATTACGACCATTCGTATGTCGTTGTTATCAGTCAATAGTATGGTGCGATTTATCACATAATGCCTTAATATAAATCCGGTTTAAGGTAGTTAGTACGGCAGTAGTTCTTATAGCACTACACCATAGTACTATTTCATTTTCCCATTACATTCACTTCGTGAACATTCACCCGACGCACGGTAATGTAGAAACTATATTTTTGGATAATGATAGTTATACTTGGGAAAACACATACTCTTACAAGAGACACACATTCAGAGCAGTCAGGTCTTGATAGAAGACTACATTCAGAACAGTTAGGTCTTGGTAGAAGACACCTTCATATACTAGTAGGAATCATAGGGATTTCTAGGGTTTTCCAAACACTTACAGTTCATATACACTTTCAATACTTACAATACATATACTTACAAATTCTTACATACAAATTAAGTCACTAAAATACTTATGATCTCACCAACTTCAAAGCTGATACTCGCTTTCAAAATTACTTGTATCCTCAGGTCATCATAGACAGGTATCGATGCAAGGAGAAAGGAAGATGGAGCTTGTTCAAGACTTATCTTTCATTTTGATTTATGCTTTAGTATTTATCAAAATTTGACAGAACATATTTGTATAATAATTATATTATTAATGCAATGGATGATGTTGTTACTTGTTTACTACTTTTCATTGTTGTGATACTGTACATGACGTCCTCCGCCCCAGAACGTTTCCGCCGTTCTTGGTTTTGGGGTGTGACAATATGTCCTTAGAGGGTCAATTGTGATATGGTTCTTAATTATTAAGATGATCATAAAACGATACAAAAGTATTCTCCCTTCTTCTTAGATTGGAGAAACTTTTATCTTTCTGCCTAATTGATTCTTCTTATTCGTTCTGCCATTCACTGAAACTTTTCAATGATTCAGAATTCCACTTAATCTTGTAAGCATAACCACATTTACTAGACTTTTAGTAAATTATGAAGAACAGTTTTATTGTTATTTGTGGTGGACTTGACTGGCGCACAACATTGTGTTCTATTCCTTTAGTCCTTTACTTGACTCACATACTTGTATGATCAAGGAATTAGTCTTAATTTCCTAAGTACCAAAATTTTCGTACATCACATGATTCAAATCATATGATTCCAAGTTTCTGTCCAATTGAAACTTGGGTGATGGGAATCTTTCTTTACTTAGAAAATTTTGACACTACCATAAATAACATAACTAAGAATCACATCCATTTATAGAAATACACAAACATCAATTTTTCACAACGATTTCATATATTGCAAGGATATACGTAAATAAGATAAATTAAAATTTATTTTATTCATAAAAGCAGCGGAAAACATGTCCTTACAATGCAAGATCAACTGAAAAAATATGTAATCAAATATTCCTAACAACTCTATCATAACTTTCTAAGCTCAAAATCTGATCTTTGAATCAATGCGATCGTGATCCATTTCTTCGTGATCAAACTCATCTTGCTCTTCCATCAAACTTCCTCTCTTTTCACTGATCCTGCAAAACATTCAAATGCAATCTTATCACATTATGTATTAAGAATCAATGAATAGGAACTTAATGGAGTTAGATGGTGGATTTTACCTGAAGTAAAGCCATACATCTTGACTCTCCCATATCTTAGATCTCTCAGGTAGACAGGTCAGCTTCGTCTCCAATGCCCCTTCTCTTAGCAATAAAAGCAAATTGACTCTTTTGGAACAGCACACAGAACTACTTCAGACTTTGCCCTCTTCTTATGATCAAACTTTTCAACCATAGCATGCCTTTCGTTGCCATTGCCTATGTCCATAGAGGTCCGGAAGGCAGATTCACCAATCAACTTTGCTTTTCCAGTGCGCCAAATCATCGCTGATTCAGCAGCAATGAGCAAATAGGTGAGATCGATGAGGGTCACGTCGTGGTCTATCATATAGTACTCTCTTATAAACTCACTATATGAGTCAGGAAGCGACTGAAGAACCCAGTCAACATTCATATCCTCACAGACAACAGATCCCAACATTCTTAACCTATCAATGTGTGACTTCATCTCTAGGACGTGTGCATACGCTGACTTTCCTTCTTCATGTTTACTTGCCAAAAGGGCTTGAGTGAGTTTGAACTTTTCAAGCCTTTGAACTTGTGGGTTAGAGAGAACAATAGGAGGAGGTGGAGGAAGTGAAGCATGATCTCGTGTTCCTCGATTGAATCGTGGAATATCATCTTCATGTGGAAAGCTTGTTCCACGGGATTTGGGAAGACCATAGTTGTCATACTTAGATATCTACAAAACGGGAGAAAATTCAAGTTAGTTGATTGATTGAGTCCTTAATAAATCACCCAAATAAGATATTAAGGCTAAGACCCAACACAATATTCCACAACTTGGGAGAGGGATGTCGTAACCCAAATTGTAGAATATTTGAAGGTAAGTGAATGACGATTCACTAATTTTCCACCATGAAAAACGAAAAAGAGATTAGGTTTTAAATATATTGAAAAAACTCCTAGATCCTTTGAGATCCATTGAACTTTTCAATGGCATGTTTAAATCTCGATATGCCCCTCGATTTGTGACTGGGATGCCGAGGATCACAAAACAGGGTGTGAATAACCATGCAAACTTACATGGTGCCCCCAATGTTACAGTCACCTATTCGATGTGCCGGTTAACCACACACGCTCCACCGATCTATGACTAACATTGAGTCACCCTTTGCAACCTTTGCTTAGAACCATTTAGTGTGCCGATTAACCACACACGCTCCACTAACGTCTTCGCAAGGGTACAAAGTGTAATTTCATGGAATTGCATCAAATTCACTTTTGCCTAAAGTAACTAAGATTGGGAATTTTTGTATAAAATATTTAGTTACTTTATACTTCATTATACTTTTAATGGAAAGGGTTTTCCCTATCCTACCCATTCGGCTAACGACCCTCCACTAATCAAGGAAGCAGTGGCTGAGAGTGGACACCCATTAAACGGCCATTTTATAGGCCATAACCTTATACCCCACTTATAGATCGGCTTCGTGAATGAGGCCTACTAACGGTAAGACTAGCAGTTTAAGTTATACATATATAATATTAGACTTTTAATGTTATATATAGTATAAGGGTGTATTTTACACTTTTAAAATACTAGGTGGTCTAATTTAATATATTATAATTTTAATTTAATTAAATGTAAACCATATCACTATGGATTTATTAACTCTCTTTTAATTATACACTTAATTAATTTAATAAAACCATAAGGGTGCAATTTGAACTTTTTCAAAACTTAGGGTTTTAGAATTTAACATTTTAAAAATTAAACTTTTTAATTGAAATTTAAATTCCAAAACTTGAGGGCAAGTTTTGAAACATTTCAAATCATTAGGGTTTAGAATTTAAATATTTCAAAATCAAACCTTTTAATCAAAATTTAAATTCCAAAACTAGAGGGCAAGTTTTGAAACTTTTCAAAACATTATCAAGAACATTCTAGATCAAATAACAAATTATAACAATTAAACAATTAATTTGTGATTATCTAAATATGACATAATTCAATTTCTTGCAAGATAATCCATCAAATAATTCAAATAAATCAAGTTTATCACATAAGACAATGATTATCTAATTAATTTGACAATTATCTACTATTCTAGCAAAGATAATCAATACCAAACATAAAAACTCGTATTTTAAGTGTTAAAACCGTTTTTGGTATCTTATCCAAGCCAAATCAGCAAAAAAATCCCGAACATACCTCTGTCTGACCCTTGGACTCACCGAGTCAGGGACCGGACTTGCCAAGTTCATCCACTGACTTGCCGAGTCAGTCAGGAAGAGGGCAAATAAATTCAATTTTCAGGCAAAGAATGAGCAAATATGCATCAAAACATTAAACAAACAGCCATAGTCTCTGATACCACTGATGGGTTTTGAGCAATACATCATTCCTATGGTGTACATGCAAACCCTAATAGCTTTTGGATCTAGTTTGTCTAATGAACATGCAATTGAATATCCAAAGCTATAAACCCTAGATCTAACATATTATAAACTGAATTAGGGTTTAGATAAATACTTTTGATTGTTATGTACTAATAACAATCAATTCCTTGCTTTGATTGGTTTCAGAAAGCTTAGTGCCTCAAGTGTTGCACCTCTAATGGAATCACAAACACCATAAGCAATAAGGATGAAGAAGAAAGAGAACGAGAACTCCAAAAACGTTCAAAAACCCTCTTGAAAAGATTAGCCATGTTTTTGGGGCCTTAGGGGTCTTTATATACTTAGGCTATTAGGGTTTTGCACTTAGGAAACCCTAATCTGACTGTTTAGGCCATAAGCAGCCCATGAACTCCTTTTATCATATCCCTTGGACGAATTCCTTATGGGCTTCCCATAGAATTCGTCCAACCGATATTATTAGGTAATCCATAGCCCAATTGCAATTATCTTATAACTACAATTCCAGTCCCCTTAAGTTTAATTAATCTCTTTTAGTCACAAAATTAATTCTTGACTAATATTAATTAAACAATATGATTTCTCCTTTAATATATTATTCTTATAATATATTAATAAATCATAATTAATCCTCTCTCTCCATAATTCATCCTATCAAGTTGCTTTGGTGAAGGCAACTGAAAAGGACCATGCACCATCGGGTCAAGTACATACCAAAATAGTTATGAACTTAGACACTAATCCAACAAGAAGTTGATAATCTGGATGATGAAATATTTAAGGAAGAAAAATTTATATCTACTGAACCATCGTTATATTCAATAATATTTGAGATTTGTTTTGAAGAGTCTAGTGGTTTTGGATCGATAACATTTTGTAAGTTTCAATTACATGATTGAGTTATATCAGACCATTTTAATCTTTTTGGTGTGTGAACTTTGGTATGGTTAGTATTTGCTTCAAAAACAATTGTTACATTTATAGGACTTGATAAACGTGTTTTCGGTTCAAGTGTAGTTGTCATAGTCTTGTAACAAACACGATAAATTATTGCTAAAGGTTTTGTATCATCTTTAAATTCTAAATTTTTTGTTTCTGTAGTGAACACCAAAGTATCTAAAATATTTTTATCAAATAATCCTACAGAAAAATTTGGATAACAATTGAAATAAATAGGTCCGTTAGCAATATTTGTTTCAGCCACAGCTAAAATAGAATTTTGAAAATCTTTATGTCTCTTGTTGTAACAATTGACAAATTATGACTACAACTGACGATCAGTTACTGAAAGCGTTGGTATAATATAGACCAAATGTACGATACACTAAGGTTTATTAAATAAGTTTAAATGATATTACACTTAATTGCTCGAAAATCCATATTTTGAAATGAAAGATTTATGGTTTTTCATTCAAGTTCATTTTAAACGTTAATATACAATAGGTAAATAGTGGCATGAAAACCGTAGAATTATACCAGACTAAACGTGAAACCCTAAATAATTAGTTTCGATATGGATTCATTTGTGGTTAAGCCATTTCGAGTATAATTTAAATTTCCAATCCGGTTTATGTGAATTTTAACGGTGGAAATAGCCCAACAAAAAAAAATGTGTACATCAATATATATGTGTGAGGAACCTATTTTTATAAACAATTAAAGTGTAAGCTTTAAGTATTTATTAAATACACTGATTACAACTATATGTATCTATTCAAATAAATATGTATGTACATATACAGGCATAAGTCCAAGTAGCAAGATACTAATACATACATAATAAATTTGGCACCCCTATATCCCAAAAATCTCGATCTAAATATACAACTTATGAATGTGTATGAGCTCACATATCTCATTCTCACTTAGATTTGAACGTACCAAATGCAATTTAATAAAAAAAAAAAGATATATGTTGAGAGTATAATGAACATCTAATAATCTCTCTCATTCATTATCTGTGTGTCTCAACTCAACCAAAGTTCACACATGCATGAAATCCAATAAGATATTGCAAGAGTACTCCCCAAATCCTATATCTGATCATATTGTACCAAAAGTCTCCCAAAAATCTACTTGAGATCATGAATTTACAGCTAGCAATCATTCTCATCTTCTTCCTCGCTCTAACCTATCAAGCTCTCTCATCTTTCAGCCCCTTTCTCCATTTGAAGCTTAGAACCGAGAGTAAGAAAAGAGCTGTTACTCTCCTTTCAATCCAGTTTCCTTCCACCTGCAATTGTCGAGTAACAAACCCAATCACCCATCTAAACCTGTTGATCAAGCACCATTGGTTTACAGTCAAAATAAAAAGATAAAGAAGAAGGAACCAGTGAAGCTGCCGGCTATGGCAGCCCTCCTCCTCCTCCTCTCCACTTGTTCCCATCGAGCACAACCAAAACAAACCCTTTTATCGCTACTGCTGCTCCTCGACTCCACAGCATGCAGCAGACGAGAGAAGCACTGGAGCTACCCCCTTTCCTCCTTGTCATCGGAAGCTGCACCATCGAAGGATGAAGAACCGATAGAAGGAGATCGTTGACAGATCGACTGCTCTCTTCCCACTCACCACCGCATACAACAGCAACAGCCGCCGACTGCCGCTTTTTCCTCCCAATTTCCTTCGCAAATCACACCGGAGATGCCTCCTGCTTCTTGTGGCTGCATGACCACGAACACCCATCCACTCGATCCATGATTGTCGGTGACGGAGGTTCGACCAACAAAGGAGCGCCGGACTCGATGGACCCCTCCCTTTTTCTTTGGAGTTTCCTATCGGAAAAATGAGGCAACCAAGAACCGCCGAAGCACCCTTGATCTGCCTCCCGCTACTTCTTTTCGTCTTTCCTCCCTGATCAGATAAAGACGAAGACTAAGGATCGAAGATCCTTTTTCCCTCATTTGTAGTTGCTTGATAATAAACCTCTTGTATTGCTCTTTGGGATCGATTGCCACCACCTGAGTCACGTGTTGCTGCCGTTGATCTCCTCTTCCATCGAAACAATCACCAACCAGTCCGCTACCCTGTTGTTCATTGCCCTTCGTCCGTTCTTTCCTTTCCTCTTGATCAGAAGAGGAACAAATACCTAAATCTAATTGTTTGTAATTAATGACCCGAATCAGGACCCATATGTTTAGGTTATTACCAAATCAGTCCCTCGTGGTATTAGTTTTGGATAGATCAGCCCTCTTTTGTATTAAAAGGCCAAAATAGCCCCCTGGTACAAGTTATTACAAATAAGGTCCCATTTGAATTAGTCATTACAAAATAGTACCATTTGATTTACACATTACAAAACAACAATTTTCAAATATAAAGTATTTCAAAACAAGTCCCTTTAGTTTAAAATATTACAAGAATAGTCTCGGGCTTTGTTTTAGTTCAGAAAGACATAAGATGCTGTTTCTCAAGAAAAGCTGCAACAAATAAACCGACTGCAGCCAAATCGAGATCACGCATCGAATGTGAGTTTCTACGGCCCCTCTTTTACTGTTTTAATATTTTGGGAGGAGAATATATGCGTGTCTATTAAAGTTTGATGATTTTCAAGTTTTATATACAAAATAGCATCATACTTTATTATTGGTCAAAAGTTTATGATATAGCAATCTAAAAATGTGATAAATCAACAATAAATCTATTAAGTTAAAATAGATTGTTAAAAGATGATATATTTATACTATACGTAAAATATAAATATAGATATTGAGAAAATTCTTAAGATTATAAGTAGATTGTTATAATAACACATGTTGATATTATAAGTCACACGAATGATGATTGCATATGTATAAGTTGAAGTATCTCATGGAAGCACGAAAAGGTATAAAAATGACCAAAACTTATTATTCGCGTATAAAGCGAAAGTACATTGTCATAATTGATGGAATGATTAAATTCATGAAATTATATGATTGTTAGTTAAACTTATAAGATTTAACTTTTAATACATATATAAGGTTATGTATAAATGAAGTGAGAATTTATTAATATATTTTTATATTAATTATAACAACATAACTTCGTTATACTAAGTTATTTATTCTTATCATAATAAATAACATGATCGACTTCAAAGCTTAAGAGTCGTTATTTACGAGATAAATACTTGTCGAGTATTGTATTTAAAGACTTTATCTTTATCCCAAATTAAATGTATTAAAATTATTCTCGCATAATTCATATAAAATATGGGGAATGTAGATCTACGGTCAATCCAAACTTGGATAAATTCATAATTTAGCTATTATGCTAATACAACATCGAAACCGTATCTTGTATGATAAATTCTTGAAGTTATAAGAATTTGAATTATCGTTTTCCTAAATGGTGAATAATGTTATATATCCAGTGAATTTAGAATGGATTATATAGGTTCATTATACCTATTCCATGTAGGTTCATCATACCTACCCCGTGTATTCCGTATAGGTTTATCATACCTATTCTATGTAGGTTTATCATACCTACCCCATGTATTTCGTATAGGTTCATCATGCCTATTCTATGTAGGTTCATCATACCTACCCCATGTATTCCGTATAGGTTCATCATACCTATTCTATGTAGGTTCATCATACCTACCCCATGTATTTCGTATAGGTTCATCATACCTATTCTATGTAGGTTCATCATACCTACTCCATTTACTCCGTATAGGTTCATCATACCTATTCCATGTAGGTTCATCATACCTACTTCATATATTCCATATAGGTTCATCATACATATTATGAATACCATATCCAATACCTTTGAGTTTCCATTATAAACTATTCCGGGTTTCGTGAAAGCTAAGATCTCAATACTTAGTAGAAACTCTCCAATATATAACCGTTAATCCTCGAGGGAACGACTAACATCGAGTGTAAGTGTCATATTATTGATCTTATACGGTACGACCGCCCGCCTGGAGTTGCTAGCTACAACTACATCTAACGAGATGAATTTTGGCGTTGACGTTAGCATTATCGAAACATTACCACGTGTTACAACGGGGTGAATGACTTTAGCACGCGCGCCTTATTATGGTGTCGGTGCATTAATAAAGTACAGTGTCACGAGTTCGGTTATGATTTCATTATAAAATCCCAGTTTTGTTTCGTTACCGTATAGAATCGATATTGGATTTATACGAGGTTTATGTTCACTCATTCCAGTTGAAAGAAACTGTATTTAGTGGGATAGCTTGTGACTCAGAGCGATAAGTGTCAGTACCAAAAATTAAGTCAGATAACATTTAATTAATATCATGACACGACACGACAAGATTTATTAACTTACATAAAATAAGTTATTTATATAAACCATTTGTTTTTATAAGAAAACACAATATTTATGTGGGAGGAGTCTACCCCACCGGCTAAGTGTCGGTTTTCAAATTAAGTCAGGTAATACTTAATTATTGCCACAATAGGATTTTACAAAGTTCATAAATTCAATACTTATGAATTTTTCATATAAATGATACAAATTCTTGTATAAGGTTTCAAGAGTAAAGTTGGTTACTTTATGTTCTCTCAAAGGGTAACATTTCCTATTTTTATATAATATGATATTCAAAATCTTTATATAAAAATGCATTTTGATATAAGTCAGAATTACATATATGTATTTTCCAACAACTTTGTACATTTGAATTTGAACAAATTGTATTTATGAATGAGTCATAACACATTGTTATAACTCAATTATTTTATACTTTTTATAGAAAAGTAAACATTTATAAAAGCCGGTCAACCAGCTAAATTTTATCAAACAATGTTGGGTATAAAAATACTCTGTGTCAAAACCTGTAGAACTCACCAACAATTTTGTTGACGTATTTTAATGCATGTATTCTCAGGTTATTTAGCAGGTCGGAAGTATTCGCTCAGAAGACTCTCCGTTAGTTATATTATATCTTTATAAACGCCGGATTGTCAGGCATGTGTCACGATTTAGCAATAGTCATTGTTAATGTAATTTCTATTTCGGTAATAATAGAAGATTATATTTGTACTGTTCAATGTATGTTTAATAACTGTGATTATTGATTTACGTCGCGCACCTCGACGTTTCCGCCGGCGGCCGAGGGTGTGACACTTGTCTCTTAAAAACAGGGACATCCATTCCAATTCTAAATAAAGGCTTGATAGCAATTTGGACTAAACCGACATGTAAAAATTTATATTTCATTCTATGCTCTAGAATAGATCGTGATGATAACAAATGTAAATTTTGTTGGTTTTGACCAATAGACAAAGTTTGTTCTGTCATTTTAATAGAATAACATTGAAAACAATCAAAAGTTCCTATTCTATATATATTGTATTAATATTAATTTTAGGTATTGTCCAATTATTCAAACTTTATTCTATGTTATTAACGGTTTCTTCAATAGAATTTATGTGATTATCATCATAATCTTGTTCATTGTTGATATTTTTTACCAGGAATATATTTTTTGGATAGTATGCCTGCAAATTTACTCATATTTAATTAACTTTGCTTTAAGTAACTATAAGAAAACTTACTTGTTTTAATAACGGTGAACAGAGGGGAATCGTCCCAACGATGATTGTGGTTTGGCACCGCGACTTATGTCATTATCTGCGCGCTTTATGCTAATCCAACCAATCATTGGTTGTGTCTCTGAATCATACTTATTAAAACTTATAAATTTCTTATAGAATACTAAACCAAAATTAAATAAATTTGAAATAAATATACCATGCATAGCCACCCCGTATAACCACCCTATATATATATATATATATATATATATATATATATATATATATATATATATATATATATATATATATATATATATATATATATATGGAGAGGATAAAATGAAAACACTTAAAAGGTTGAGAACACGAGAACAATTATAGACCAGTCATTCTATAAGGGCTCAAAAGGAATTTTACAATATAACTAAATATGGATAATTAATTAATTCCTACAATCATGGGATGCTATCTAATTAATTGATTTTTTTTTACCTAAATATTAGAAATGAGTTTAATCTATTTTTAATTAATAAAATTATTAAAAAAACATTTTTACCATGTTTAAAAAAATGTTTTTTATTTTTTATTTTTTTACCAATATATCAAAAAAAATTGATAAATTAATCATTCAACCGAATATATGTAATCATACAAAAATAAAAACATATTTCTAGTCATATTTGAATCTGTTGTAATCGTGAATGGATAGATGAATCAAGTTATAATAATAAACGAATATAACACAACTTATATAGAAAAATTACAATACAACTATAATCATAAATAAATAAAACATATTGGATATATATACGGATTATACATCTATTCATAAATAATAACACAAAAAGTTACAATGTAATACATATCTATTTTTCTATAATCACATTTGAATACAACATAAACAAAAATTATAATAAAAATAATTAATTATTATTATTATAAAATCATAATTGAATAAGGCGAGATCTCTTCCACTATGTATTGTTTGGTTGTATATTAGCACTCCAAAATTCCGTTTGTAAAAGCATCTCGATTTCCTCTACACACTGTCAAATAAAGAAATAAATACAATTAACAATCAACTAAGTAAAAAACATTTAGAAAAACACATATGATGTCGAATTATATATGAAGAGACATGAACAAAATATAAAATGCATATGAAATCCTATAACTGTAATTATATTCATAAATGAATGTATATCATTAATATACACTTCTAATAAAAATAAAAATAATATAAAGATTAACATATCTTTGTAAAATGAAGACTTATAATCATAAATAAATACATTCTTTCACACATGAATACCCTGCTATTCATAATTAAATGTAGATCCTATCATAGATGAATAAACCAAAATATAATACAATTTTTCATTCTGCTCTAGCTCAAATTCTTCACATTTTATCTTCTCAAACAATTCCAAAGGACCTTCAGAAAAATCCATATTAAAATACATATATATATATATATATATATATATATATATATATATATATATATATCATTAAGTTCAATGAATAATATCTCTATATGAAAAATTCATCAAATAGCTTCCTGGGCAAACTTTTCCTATGAATCTGTTCCAATAAAGATATTTTAGTTAAATTTCAAAAGCTTTCATGTCCCTATTTTAAAAAGTCAATCACTAACACCACTAAAAATTAAAAAGTAAGAATTGCACAACCTATATATTTACTTAATTTTATACATGCATTCGCCGTAAGAATATGATTCCTAAAACTGGTGGGACCAATTGCTTTGCCCTCTTCCGATAATTTCTCCACGTCTTAATCAAGATCGTCTTAGGTTTTGACTTGAAGAGACCTTTCATGTCGATGATGGTATGTTTTTTGGTTCTTGTGCTCCGACGAGGTGAGTTTGACAGCTAGCACAAGATAGCAACGACGACAAGAGTCTGATCACGACCGATTGTGACACTACTTGTGTGGATAAGCGGCTTCAGCGAATTTCGGGGTTAGCGCAGCTGAAGGAGGAGGCGACGTTGGAGATTGGTGTTCTCACGATTAGGGCTACGAAAATCGTTTGAGAGGGGGGTGAATAGGGAGACGACAATCTTTAATGAAAATAAGTGTGGGAACTAAGGATGAGCAGTTTTTTCCAAATCTCGATCCCGTACCGGAACCGGTACCGAACCGTACCGAATATAAATATATGGGATGGTACCTGGTACTCCAAAATACATAAAATTTGGGAATCGGTACCACTGGTACCGGTACTAGTATGTACTAGTACCATTCCTGGTACTGGTACATGTAATGTTAATTTTGTTCGGTACTTGGGATTAACTTTCAATCAAATTCGGTATTCGGAAAATCGGAAACTGTACGGGTCGGTACCGGTTCCGTCGCGGAACCATTATCCCTAGTGGGAATGAGAAATTATAAGGATGACCTAAAGTTTCAACTACTGTTATACCTTTATGTCATTTAAAGGTTACACTTTACTACTAATAGTTTTAGAATTAACATAAATTATCCGTTTGATAATAGCCTTAGATTTAAATATTTAAATGAGCCAAATGTATTCTCGTGTTGTCAACCTTTTTAATGTTCTCAATTGGTCTTACTCATATATATATATATATATATATATATATATATATATATATATATATATATATATATATATATATATATATATATATATATATATATATATATATATATATATTTCAAAACCGGGATAGAACATAAAAAAGTGAAACTAAATGGGCCTTTTTGTAGAACATTGGTATCACGACTTTAACTAGTTTGTAAAGTACAAGGGGTCGATTTGTAAAAAAAGCACCAAAACATTGTATATAAACGTAACAACACCACAACCCCTTGAACTGCTGAGCGGAAACCCTAGCTGCTGTTTAAACGCCGCCGCAGATTCAAGGATCTGACTGAAGATGAAGGTTTGAATGCTATTCAAAATTTACAATGAACTTTATTTGTGTTTCCGGTAGTTTAAACATTCTTAAATTATATCTGCGTTTTCGTAGTTCAACATTGCCAATCCCACCACTGGGTGCCAGAAGAAGCTCGAGATTGACGATGATCAGAAACTGTAAGTTTAATTTTGTTGTTTCATGTACGTTTTCGTGTTCTGGATTTGTAACAGAGGTCATTGTTAATGGCGATTTCTTGGAATAACATTAGGGTTTCGTAGAATATCTGTTTTAATGATTTTGTTCAAATATCTGTTTTAAGGTTTTTGGTCTATTTAATAAGTGATCATATTTTGAGGTAAATTCAAAGTACTGTGAAATGCAAATAGATTTATACTGCTTGTTTACCTGATTTTGTTCAAAGCATGATATACACATTTTGATCAACTTTGAGGATTTTTGTCATTTTATGTTTATTGATTATGATTATTAGCTTTTAAATTCAAAGTGATATTATTTTTTTTTTGTTACTTGTGATGTATATAAAACTAGGACCACTTATCAGATGATGTTGCAAGTATAGGGCTTCATAGAGGTTATTTTTGGTAATATTTATTTTTTTAGGATCCAAATGTATAAAACCAAAACTATTATATCATATGATATAGGAAGAAGAAAAACACTTAAACATGAATAATTGAAGAAGTGAAATTTTAGCAATTTCTTCCTTACCGTTTTTAATTTTTTTTTTCTATTGTTTAGTCGAGCATTCTATGACAAGAGGATCTCACAGGAAGTTAATGGAGATGCCCTTGGAGAGGTACATTTACTTCACATTTCTTCTTTCTTTTATTAACATTATATTTATATATCAATAATCTATTTAAATTAAAAATATATAATAGGAATTCAAAGGGTACGTCTTCAAAATCATGGGAGGTTGTGACAAGCAAGGTTTCCCAATGAAACAAGGAGTTTTGACTCCAGGGCGTGTTCGCCTTCTATTGGTCAGAGGTAAGTAACCTTACTTATTCAATCGAGAATAAATTTTTAAAACTTATAAAAAACAAATGAATGAAAGTATGTTGTTGTATCAGGAACACCGTGTTTCCGAGGGTATGGAAGAAGGAATGGAGAGAGGAGGAGGAAGTCAGTACGCGGTTGCATTGTGAGCCAAGACCTTTCGGTTTTGAATTTGGTGATTGTGAAAAAGGGAGACAACGATCTTCCTGGTTTGACTGATGTGGAGAAACCAAGAATGAGAGGTCCAAAAAGGGCGTCAAAGATTCGCAAGCTTTTCAACCTTTCAAAAGAGGATGATGTTAGGAAGTATGTTAACACATACAGAAGAACATTCACCAACAAAGCTGGTGAGCTGTTTATTTTGTATGATGTTAGGAAGTATTTCAAAAGAGTGTTTGTATTATGAGAACTAATTGGATTGTTATGTGAACACAGGTAAGGAGGTGAGTAAAGCACCAAAGATTCAAAGGTTGGTGACTCCATTGACTTTGCAAAGGAAGAGGGCGAGAATTGCTGATAAGAAGAAGAGAATTGCCAAGGCAAAGTCGGAGGCTGCTGAGTATCAGAAGCTTCTTGCAAGCCGATTGAAGGAGCAGAGGGAGAAGCGAAGTGAGAGTTTAGCTAAGAAGAGATCCAGGCTTTCTACTGCATCTAAGCCATCTATTGTGGCTTAGGTTTTATGTTGTTTTTGATTCACAACATGTTTTTGTCATAATTTTGATCAGATGTTTTTTGGATTTTTGTTTTGATGTTCAACTCTACTTTATTGTTGGATGTTATTATTGTTAAGTGAGGCTGTTTGGACTATATGTTTTTGCTTTTGGGATTTTGATTTTGCAGTGCTCAAGTTAAATTCATTTTAAACCTAACACGTAATATAGGACATGTAAAGTCAGTGATATCTCAGCACCAATTTCTTGATGTCTACTAAAAGCTCAATATTAAATAATAAACAACTTGTTATTTGATGATAATTAGTGATTACTAAAGCTTAATTTTCAGTTTAAAATTTAAATGGCTTTTTCAAGTGTGTGTAACTAGGTCGTTCTTGATGTCTTCTAAAAAACTAAAATATTAAATAATAAAAAACGTTGTTTTTTTTTTTTTTTAAAAGACTACAAGAGTTTATGGTGCTTGTTATAAACAAAAACAAAACTAAAGGTTTATAAAAGTAGTAGCTTTCTCGGGTATATGTTTTGGTTCCTTTAAAGAGCTTCGATTTTCAGCTTGGTTTTTGAAGTCTAACATTATATAAAGCTCCAAGTCTAATAAATGTTGCAAAAGTTAAAGCCTCACATTATAGCCCCCTACTTTCATTTCTAATATTATACATGGACAAATTTAACTTGTTCAATATTATTACAAAAAGAAAATAAAATTGAAAGTAGGTTATCACTGAAAAAAAGGAAAGTTGGATGTTAAAATAAATTGTCATTATTTTTATATTATATTATATTGGAAATAATAATATATAGTTAAAACTTATTAATTATTTTACATCAAAGTATATATAAAGAATTTTTCGTATAGAACTAACGAAAACTAATTATTATGAAGTTCATCAAAACTAAAATAAGTATATAATAATAATAATAATAATAATAATAATAATAATAATAATAAACATTAAATTTATAATAAAAAATAAAAAATCAAACATTAAGAATTACATAAATAAGAATTGGTTATATTACTTTAAATGATCCATTCAATCAATCAAAACATACTGTTTTTTTTTTTCTTACAGTTTTATTGGAATAAAAACAAACCATTCCATCAACACTATCCAGGTATAAAATGTAGCAAACCGAATAAAAATATTGTAATTCTGGTAAATTACTTTATCTCAAAAATGTTACAAAAATAATACAAAAATCAAATATGTTAGCTAAAAGTAGTTATTCAAAGCACCCCACACAGTTTCCTCAACTTCCTCCCATGATTTTGCACTCCTCAATTCTTTACACATACCAAAAATCGCCCCTAATATATTCTCCTCGTGTATTATACAATAACACCTGTGCAAAAATCAATACCATTTTCAATAATTTATTTATATATATTCTATTTATAGCCTATTTATGAATGACTTACATTGTTAGGTACGATATTCTTCTGACTACACTTCCATTGTCCCATGAATTTCTTTTCCCAAAAGGAAGTCCATAGTTTTCAAGAAGCAAATTCAGGAGCTGTAAATCTCCACGAAATATATCCAAGTGAATCGGGATCAAATCCAATATTGGATCACCTGAAAGAAAAAAAAAAAGTAAATTTGAAACTCGTTTATGTTTATGTAAAAAAGACGAGAATGCCCTTGTTACCTAGAGACATATTGCTGAAATCATAAATATAACTTGGAAGCCATGATGATATTTCCTTGTCATTATTTGACCCATTCACACCACTAGAGCACTGCTCCAAGTGAATATTGTCATCCATTATATCCGTGTGTACCCAAGAGCAAGAATTCCTCACTTCAAACAAACCATTTTTATCCTAAAGTAAGAAAAAAGAAAATTCAAAACAAATAAATAATACAAGTGCATATGAAGAACAATGAAATTAGTTGGACACTACTAACCTTGAACAAACTATGCAACTCTACAAAGTCATTTGGGAGATATTCATTAACTTTTTCAATTAGTGCACTTGGAATTGGATAACCCCTGTATTATTATATGCAAGAAATGAAATGATATAAACAAATGAATGATATAAGTTGAAGCAACTTACCACTTAGTCAAACGACTTGATACATCTTTCTTTTTCCTATTGAGAATTGTGAAGAAAACCTTTGATGCTTTTGGGAGGTTGGTTTTTTCATTAAAATCATTCTCATGGTTCAACCCTAATTCCTTTCCCATTTGTAAATATGCTGAATCGTTCAGAGGAGTAACGGGTAAGACATGGAGATGATGCAATTGCCTCCCTAAAAAGGAAGCTAGATTCGAAACCTCCTTATATGAGAGTGTATCTCTTCTGAAAAATTAGAAAACTATATTAATCAACAATTTTGAATTTGAATCTATCCATTCAAATGAATAAAAATCAAGGCTATTTTCGATAATGTGGATGAGGAGGGTATTTATGTCTTTTGCACAAATGAGAGATTATGAACAAGTTCCTAGACTAAATAAACAATCTAAATGTTCATTTTAGCCTTACATTCTTATAAAAAAAGGGAAATCTCCGATAAAGTCCCAATATTTCGGGCCAGTTTACGGTTTAATCCCACATTTATTTTTGAGTATATTACATGAATGGTCCCTATGGTTTGGGGTAATTTGCACGTTTGATCCATAACTTATTTTTTTAACTCGGAAGGTCTCTACTGTTTGTTTTTGTTGCGCGCTTGGTCCCTGTCTTACATAAAAAGACTATTTTGCCCTTGATTTTTTAACTTATTTAAATAAACACACCCCCAACCCACTTCCACCTCACATTACCTTAACTTACCTATCTCACCTTATTTAAATAAATTAAAAAATCAAGGGCAAAATAGTCTTTTTATGTAAGAAAATGACCAAGCACGCAACAAAAACAAACAGTAGGGACCTTCTGAGTTAAAAAAACAACTTAGGGACCAAACATGCAAATTACCCCAAACCATAGGGACCATTTGTGTAATTTACTCTTTATTTTTTGAACAGAAAAGTCCCGATTATCTAATCTGTCATTTTCTGTTGTTCAAAAAATAAATGTCGGGACTAAACCATAAACAGATCTAAAATATTGGGACTTTATCGGAAATTTCCTAAAAAAATGTATATATATATATATATATATATATATATATATATATATATATATATATATATATATATAATTTTAACATGAGAGTTTGTGAGGAAAAAAGAAGAAATTTTAGGGTTTAGGGTTTATGACGTGTGTAATTAATGGAGCAAAAGTGTACTTACAAGTCAGCAAATATTTTCCCTTTGCATCGTTTTGTAATAATGTAGGGCCAAATGTTGGTTTGTCCACCAGAAATGACCAATTCGTCCAAACTCATATCAGCTTTCCTATACTCAAATAGCTTTTTGCTCCAGATGCCAAAAGGGTACTCAGTATCAGAAAATATTTCTTGAATTGTACTATTTTTAGTAATTACATCAGGTACGCCTTTTCCATCCCATGGCACAATTTTATATTTTCCATTTTCGATAAAAACTATCCCACTTGCTAAAATATTAGGAACATGATGTTTCAAAGTGGAATCCGATCTCTGCATTATACTGTAGAACTCAAGCTGCATAGAGATACAAAACAAATTACATAAGGATTGTTTCAGTTATAGTATATAAAGGTAAAGAGATAATACCTCTGTTCCTAATGCATGAATACTAGCTTCTAAACCATCCTCCACAAAAATCTTCACAACATTGTCTCCTACAAGATAAACCTATTGGAAATACAAATTGTATCACTTTAAAATTTCATATTGTAATCAATTGCAAGATTTTTTTTTTTTTTTTTTTTTTTTTTTTTTTTTTTTTAAATTATTGGAAAATGAACTTACAGGATTGCTACCAGTGCCAACTGGAAACTTCTCCTCATCTACAGGCAAAGAAATATTATGGAAGGCACATAATTCTTCCATGCAGTTTGACCATTTATTAGCATGTAACGCAATACAAGCTCCCTAAAATTCCACATCATCATGTAAATTAAAAAAAGAAAAAAAGGATTAAATAAACAAAAAAGGGTAAGAAAAAAGTTAAGAGTAAATTACACGAATGGTCCCTATGGTTTAGGGTAATTTGCGCGTTTGGTCCCTAACTTATTTTTTTAATTCGGAAGGTCCCTATTGTTTATTTTTGTTACGCGCTTGGTCCCTGTCTTACCTAAAAAGACTATTTTGCCCTTGATTTGTTAATTTATTTAAATAAACAACACCCTCAACCCCACCCCCTCATCTTACCTTACCTACCCCACCATTTTTCCTTATTTAAATAATAGTCATTTTAGGTAAGACAGGGACCAAACACGTAACAAAAACAAACAGTAGGGACCAAGAGCATAACAAAAACAAATACTAGGGACCTTCCGAGTTAAAAAAATAAGTTAGGCTGTTAGGGACCAAACGTGCAAATTACTCCAAACCATAGGGACTATTCGTGTAATTTACTCAAAAAATTACTACCTTCCATATTAAGTCTCTTAATCCAGGTTTCCCAATCCAAAGCTTCCATAACCAATCTCTCAATTCCCTTTGTCCAATACAATTACTTGTGCTCCATAACGAATTATAATGGTCTCTATCCTTATCCAAAAACATGGTAAGAAAATTTATATCATAACAAAACTCCTCCATGTGGTCATCAATTTTCACTCTTTTCTCCTTTCTAGAAAGTTCATTGTCATTGTCATCCATGGATGAGAATTCCCCATTATGCCCTTCACTAAGGGCGAGCAATCCAGCACGACAAACACCTTTATGTTGATACCCAGGGGCCATATCGAGACATACAAATTCAAAATTTTTTGAGTTCACATAATTTTGTGTCACAGCAATTGTGGTTTCAAGGTTTAGAACACAGTGCCACCACCCAGTTGGAACATAAATAGTTTCACCAGGTAGTTGTGTGCATTCTATTGGCTTATCTTCATCAGCAAGAAGTGGATAGAAGTCCAACCACCACTGAGAATAAATAAATAAAAGATGACATGTCATAAGAAAATGGCAACATACTTTTGTTGGTTTGTTATATATATATATATATATATATATATATATATATATACTTTCATTTCTTCCTACTACAACATTGTACTTTGAAAAATCTAGGGTTAATCTCATAAAAGACCTTATATTTTGTTTTTTAATGAAAAAGACCTTGTGTTTTTTCAGTTTTTCTGATCTGGCCCTTTTAGTCGTTTTTTTTTCAAAAAAGAGTGGGAAATTTCCGATAAAGTCCCAATATTTTGGGTTAGTTTATGGTTTAATCCCAACATTTATTTTTTGAACAGAACAGTCCTGATTATTTTATATTTTGTATTTTGCTTATGTTAATGAAACAGTCTTTATTTTTTTTCAATAGAAAATGACAGATTATTGTGTAAAATTTGATAATCGGGACTTTTTTTGTTCAAAAAATAAATGTTGGGATTAAACCGTAAACTGACCCAAAATATTGGGACTTTAGTGGAGATTTCGCAAACGAAGTTGTAAAATGTGAGGGTTTTTTCATGAAAAACTAAAAAAGTTGGAGTATATTACTGAAATTGTCCCTATGGTTTGGTCAAAATTACACGTTTGGTCCCTAACCTTTTTTTGCACTTGGATTGTCCTTGTGGTTTGATTTTGTTGCGTTTTTCGTCCCTATGGTTTGGTCAAAATTGCACGTTTGGTCCCTAACTTTATGTATGTAAGGGACGAAAAACGCAACAAAATCAAACCACAGGGACAATCCAAGTGTAAAAAAAAAGGTTAGGGACTAAACGTGTAATTTTGACCAAACCATAGGGACGATTTCAATAATCTACTCAAAAAGTTTGAGGATTTATTTGGAAACATTTAGAAGGTTGAGGGGTTTTTCCGGAATAAAAAGAAAAGTTGAGTTTTTTTTCCGGAAAAAAAAATATATTAGGTCTTTTTCATGAAAAAAAATAAAGATGAGGTTTAATCCGTAAAGAACACAAAATATAAGGTCTTTTATGAGATTAAACCAAGAATCTACCTAGTTATAGCAATGTCATCCAAATACAAAGCAATTTACACTGCTATGATTGGGTAGATTTTTCAAAAAAGTGGAAGTATAGTACTATATTTGGGTAGTTTTTTCAAAGTTAACATCAACATTCTTTATCATTTATACATCATATTACCTGCAATGATGATGGAGTTTCAATGTCAACATCACCATCTTCATCATTTACATGTACTGTTACACCTAAAGGTACTCGTCCAGGAGGATACAGGGCCCACCTATTCAAATAAAAGTAACATATAACTTCAACACTCATAGTAATATGCCAAATTTAGGACATAAGAAGTACTGAAAAATACTCATGGCAAAAAACAAGAAGTCCTTCGTGTTGTTGTAGCATATTATTCTTTCACAAAAAATAGTCCAAAACTAGTTTTAAAATTCATTTAACATTATGTTATTGAAGTATACTACGAATCTAAGCACCAAAACAACTTATAAGCATACTACACAAAGGAATAGATCAAAGCATGCATGATAAAAGAAAACAATTTTCTTGAAATTTTATAAAAATTACCTTTTACGCCCACACAAAAGAGTATTCCAAGCACTGGTAAGAGCAGGATCAACATGCCAAGATGCACCAGATCTCTCTGGTCCAATAATAAGCCATCTAAAAGGTGGTCTTTGATCATTAGCTAAAACATCAAAATAGTCATCTGGGAATAGATTTGGCACATTGTAATCTTTTAATAAATCTGGTGCAACTTCTCCAAACTGCAATTACAAACTCATATTTCTTATAAACTATCAATAGAAAATGGGGAGGTGGAGAAATAAATGAGAGTAAGAAAACGTACATTGTCATCAAAAATGTATAGGGGATCCTCATCATGTTGTTCTTGCATGTAGGACACATAATCCTCAAACTTCATGGATAGTTTTTTAGCACTTCTTTGAGAGATTCTGAAAGGTGTAGTTCCATATTTGAGTAGTAGCTGTTCAGGAGTCCAGGTTTTTCTTGCAGCCCACGTATCAGCCAATCCAGAAATTAGAACCTACATGGAGCAAGATAGCATAACTTTCTGAATCAAATAATATAAAAATACAAGTGCAGATAACTTTTTGAATTAAATGAATGACTTACAGGTTTATGTGCATCATATTGCTGAAGGAATTCATCTGGTGAAATGTCTGTCTTTCTTTCAACATTTCCTTGATCAAAAGCAAACCCATTTAACTGAGTATAGCAACGATATAATCGCTTATACAGGAATAAAGAGTTAAATCCTGTAAATAGAAGTGATGTAACATTTAGTAAAGCAACTAAAGTGATTGAAAACTATGACATGTGAATGTGATAGAATTGAATACCATCAAAGTGTAGTGGTTTTCTGTAAGGGTCATCATCACATTTACTCAGAACTTGCAGTCTGCAGTTCATATTAGGCGTGTTAATATCATATTCTTTCAAAGATGTCACTGAGAAAATTACATGTAAATTGAATTAAAGCAAAAGGAAATTCTAAAAACCTACCGATTCAGTGTTGTCCTCTTCCATGATCCTTTGTACTGAAGCTCACGATTTTCATTATTAAGGCATAAGTTCATCCACAAAGGTTCTTCATTGCAGAGGATATACATCACACTGCAAACCATAACCCCAATTAAGCAGATTCAATTTCGTTCAATTGATTCCTACTCTATGAACTTAGCAAGATTGTGACAAGAGAACTACTTTGTAAACATTGCTAGAAAACATTAAAAAGTATGCAGTAAGATCTTTGACAGATCTAAGTTCAGTTTTTGTCAACGTATCGAAAACTTGAAAGGAGTAAGTAAATCGAATTGCTTATTGTTTGAAGATCACAATAAGCATTCATTCTAATTGTAATCAAGCCCATAAGTATGATCATCCTCGGAAATCTCCCAAATCAGTAACCTTCTCTTACTTCTATAAACATAATATACACCTGAATTTCGAATTTGGAAGAAAACAAAGTACGAGAAATTTAACAACCTGCTAGCACAAGCAAGACGAGCGACATCACGAGGTGAGAGAAGAGTCAGTATCGAACAAACGATCTCATCCGGAAGGACATGGAATCCTCCAAGAGCATCAGGTCTCCGATCTCTCGGAACAACTTGAGCTTGCGAATTCGCGTCCACCTCCATTGATTGCTTCCTTAATCTCAAAACTCAATAGGGGTTTTAATTTCTCTCTATAACTACTTTCTCAACTCGTATCTATATTGTAATGGAAAAGGGCGCGATTCCTGCTTAATGTTTAGGCAATTGTGCGGTGGCGCGTAGGCTGATTTTTCTATTTTCTAACCGAGGATTCGCCGCGTGCGGCTGAGGATCAGATTCCCGTTGACGTAACTCGTAAGTGACAAACACGGAGCTAGAAAGTTGTTGATTATTGCAATTCGGACCTTCAAGTTCTATATTTTACACTACGATCGGAGTTTTGACAAAGTTTAATCTTCACATTGGATAGAAAGTAGGACAAACTATGAGAAATCGCTCTACAAATTTATATAGCTACCAATTGGGTATGTATTTTATTTTATAATTAAAACTATATTTTTTATTCAACAAAACAAATATTCATTTAAAATGTAAGGAAACATATTTATAAACCTGCTCTTTCAAAAAAAAAAAAAATTATAAACCAATGCCATGATAGAAGTTACATCATATTTGTATAAAATAAAATTTACAATATCTATCTTTAGGTTTTATGGGCTGCAATTTTAGGCATTTCTTTATGTGATTTTCTTTTTGCTAGTTTATGTTTAGTGTGTTTCATAAGGCAGGATACTGAAGAATTAAATATTCTCAAAGGCTCAGGATCAATGTCATGTGTAGCTGCCTAATTTGCCCCCTCAACGCTTCCATGTCGTAAGGTTAGATATTGTATAGAGATACGGATGCAATCTACAACATTTACTTCTTTGGGTTCTTTTTGTGTGGTGAATAGGGAAAGGTTCTTACTTGGCAGTGTGTGTTTTTCCCCTTGTGTTATTAACCAAATCAATATAGTAAAAAGGAAAGCATACCCCACCTTTCAAGTTATATAACCGCAAGATATTTTTTTGAGCATATATATATATATATATATATATATATATATATATATATATATATATATATATATATATATTTTGTTATATACTTATAAATGAAACATTTTTCTTTTCACAACATTCATTTGAAACTTTCATGGACTTTTCCTTTCACAACATTCATTTGAAACTCCATTTACTTTTCAATTTATTTCTAATAATAATTATAATTTGGTTAATTAGGTTAAATAAATATCAAACCTAAAATGTAATCATATATAAACTAAATTTCAATATTAAAATAATATCTTTACTTCTACTTATAAAGTTATGTTTTTTAACTTTTAACATATTTATACATAATTTATTAGTTTTTAATATATTGTTGGATGTAACTCGTTATCATTTTAAAGATACAATTTTGGAGCAATTTGTATAAAATAGTTAAATTATTAGTTTAAATATAACATTACAGGCCCAACTTAAATATAAATTTTACTTTAACTTAAACAACCCAAAGAATATTTTATAAATATTTAAAAGTGATAAATTGTAGTGTCTTTCTAATAATGATTATAAGTTGGTTAATAAGGTTACATAAACATCAAACCTAAAGTGTAATCATAAATAAAGTAAATTTCAATTTTAAAATAATATCTTTACTTCTACTCATAAAGTTATATCTTTAACTTTTAACATATTATATTTAATTTATTAAATTTAATATGTTGTTACATGTAAACCATTATTAGTTTAAAGCTACAACTTTTAAACAGTTTGGACAAAATACTTAAATTGTTAATTTAAATACATTACATGGTCAACTTCAATATAAATTTTAGTTCCACTTTAAAAACCCAAAGAATATTTTGTGAATAGTTAAAAGTGATAAATTGTATAAAATACTTAAATTATTAATTTAAATATAACATTACAAGGTCAACATAAATATAAATTTTAGTTTAATTTAAACAACCCAAAAAATATTTTGTAAATAGTTAAAAGTGATAAATTATTGTGTCTTTCTAATAATAATTATAAGTTGGTTAATAAGGTTAAATAAATATCAAACCAAAGTGTAATTATAAATAAACTAAATTTCAATTTTAAAATAATTGTAACATCTGGATTCTCAGGTATGATCATATGATTATTTATTTTGAGATATGAGGAGTGAATCGACGAGTTGATGCCCTAACTCGTCGAGTAGGATCGTGAATGATGACCCGGTTTAATGAGTGGACTCGACGAGTCGGTGAATGGACTCGACGAGTCCGTTTTGTTGACAGAAACCCTAAATCCTTGGGCATGTGCCCTATTTAAGGGTCCTTATGGCCTTCATTTGCGGCCACCCTTTCCAGAGAAAAGAACCCTAACATATTTAAGCGTGTGAAGTGTGAGAGAGAGAGAGAGAGAGAGCCATCTTGAGCCATTTGTTGTGATTTTGCTAAGGAGGAGAAGTGATCCAGCAAGAAGGACCAAAGGAGGTTGTTGTTATGAGACTTTCGTGCAAGGAGACTTCACTTTGAGGTAGCAATTCGGCCCTTTTCTTCTTTATTGTGTAGGCTTATTTAATCAAGGGTTTCTTTACCCTTTCTTGAGTAGGAATAAGAAGCATGAGAAGTCCCAATGCGAAATAGACCTTAGATTTGGACCTTGAGAGGTCCAGAGAGTCCCAATCATCCAGCTTTATGCAGTCCCTTTGGGGTTTTGGATCTTGGTTGTTATATTAAGAGCTAATTCATCAAATAGAGCCATATGAGTGTTGCATGAGCATAAAGATTGGACCTTTACGTGACTTTTGAGTGTTTACAGGTCAGATCTATAAGTTAGAGAAAAAGGTTTGACCCCAGAAGGTCATTTAGGAGTTGCCATGGAGGAAACTTGTCGAGTCCATGAGAGGACTCGACGAGTCAAGTCGGGTTGCCCTTCGATTCGGGATCAGTGGTAACCCGTCGAGTGAAAGGTTAACTCGACGAGTTGAGTGAGGCCTTAAAAGGATTCAAAAGATGCGCATGAACTCGCTGAGTCCCACGAGTGCACTCAGCGAGTCTGGTCAAAGTTGGATCGTTGACTGAGTTGACTTTCGTTGACTTTTAGGGTTTGGTCAACAATTGGGTTTTTGGGTCTTGGAGGGGTAAAATGGTCTTTTACCCTTCTGAGGAATTATAAGGGGGATCAATCTAGCCTTTGAGAGCCGTTGTTAATTAGATGAAAATTGTTTATTTGATTAGGCGGAGGCTAGATCAGTATTCGAGATTCGAGATTATCCGAGTTACCCAAGGTGAGTCTTCTCATTATACATTACCTTGAGTGGTACGTATGTGCAAACCGGAGGGTCTTATGTGCATATGTATGTTTTAGATTTATGTGCATTGTGTTATATATATATATATATATATATATATATATATATATGCTATGTGTTATAGATCGGACCGGAGGGTCTAACGATATAGACCGGACCGGAGGATCCAACGAGCCACGGGACTAGAGGGTTCCGCTGAGACACATTGACCGGAGGGTCATACCGAGTTATAGCCTCGAGTGGCTTATGTGTTGTATGTGGTATTTTGGGGAACTCACTAAGCATTTATGCTTACCGTGTTATGTGTTATGTGTTTCAGGTACCAACGAGGATCACGGGAAGGCGCCGGCATGATTTGTACACACTGGTTAAAGATTATGTTTTTGAGATTCTAGGATATGTTTATTTGTGATAACATTTGATAACATGAGATTTGAGAATATTATTTAAGTTTGATTGTGTTGAAAAATGAAAAATTGTTTTGAAAAATTACATTGTTACAAGTTGGTATCAGAGCCTTGGTTTGAGGGATTCGGATGCACCTTCGGGAATATCTGAACGCAAACTGAGGATTTGAGAATATTTTCATAAAATAAACAAATTTTCTAAAAAGAGTAAAAGATTTTTAGACAAGCAAAACGGAGCAGTGTGTACGATCAGCCAGCGCCCGAATGGTGATTTCCCAAAATACCCTTACATTATGTGTTATGAGATATTATGTAATATGATATGCATGCTAGAGTGGGCTAGGTATTCATATCTAGGACTAGAGTGGCCTGATTTGTGATGCCTTAGCCTAGGAGATTTCTGCTACTATGAGATACTTCGAGAGTGAGTAGGTAGCAGCGAGGAGCTTATGTGTGGTCTACTGGAAGGTAGCATGTGTTTAACGAGATATATAGTACTTGTGATCTGGGATCCTACGAGGAGGACTTAGGGTGAATACCGATGCATTGTGGAAGGTAGTATAGGGCCCGTACTACTGGAAGCACCGGATCAGTGAACAGTCCAAGTAAGAATCCTTAGGGTACCAAGGAGCAAGTAGGGTTGAGTATCGAGTGCGAGTATACTCAAGCGAGTCTATGATATCTTTTGTGTTGTGTTTCAGAGACGTCATGGTTGGGACACGCCACACACCAGGGGGCAGCGGCGTTAGCAACGAGGAGATTCGTCGGATGATTCATGACGAGGTGGTCGCGATGATCCGGGAGGCCATTCCGGAGATGTTTGGGTCTATCAAGACCACGCTGATTGAGACGTTTGACGAGAGGTACGCTGCTGTTACTTAGGCGGCTGCTGCTGCAGCCACAATAGCTGTTGCTGCCGCGAGACCACAGGGGGTGATTCATTGCTGTACCGAGAGTTCAGCAACACGAAGCCACCAGATTTTGATGGGACTCAGGATCCGATAGCTGAGATGAGGTGGATCTCAGACATTGAGGGATGCTTCTACACCTGTTCTTGTCCGGAGCATCTGAGGGTACGGTTCTCTTTGAACCAGCTTCGCTTGGGAGCGAAGGACTGGTGGAAATTTGTGACGGCTGATTTCACTTCTGTAAAGATGATAGCGGTGACCTGGGAGAGGTTCACCCCCATGTTCCGAGATGAGTATGTTCCCCCAGTGGAGAGGGACATGGGAACGATTGGCGCGGGAGTTCTTTTCCCTCAAGCAAGGGACGAAGTCCGTGACGGTGATTACACAGATGTTTCATGAGAGGGAGTTGTTTTGCCCTGAGCATGTGTCTACTGAGCAGGCACGCATGAGTCAATATCTGAGCACTCTGAGGAGAGACATTCGTGAGTTCGTGGCGAACTCAACATACCGGACATTTTCCGAGCTCCAGGAAAATGCCCGGAAGAGGGAGATCGAGCTAGAGACTCAGGCCATGGAGGAGGCCGAGTCTCAAAGGAGGGATAGGCGGCCGACACAGTCTCAGCCGACAATCAAGCGGGTAAAACCCGCTGATTCGAGATCTGGGGAACAGAGGGGTCGCACTTGTGGGAAGTGCGACAAGAGCCATGAGGGAGTGTGCAGAGCAGGGGTGTGCTACAAGTGTGGCAAGGAGGGGCATTTCGTGAGGGATTGCCCCAAGGGGTTTACAGTTTGCTTTCACTGTAACCAGACTGGCCATCGAAAGGCTGAGTGCCCATAGCTACTTTAGGGATCAACTCAAGGGTCTTCATCTGCTGCTAGGGCTATAGAGGCTCGGCCAGCGAAGGCCGAGGCACCGAAGGCTCGCGGGAGAGCCTTTTAGTTGACAGCGGAGGAGGTCTGCGCAGCGCCCGATGTCGTGGCTGGTATGTATTCGTTTATTTACTTTCTCTGAGTTTGAGATATTATTCTTATATTGTGATATGCATAGGTACTTTTCTTGTGAGTTCTGTACCTGCCTTAGTGTTATTTGACTCGGGTACGAGTCGATCTTTCGTGTCATTAGCATTTAGCCAGCACATCAGTATCCGACGGGAGGCGTTGAGTCGCCCTCTACGAGTTTCTATAGCCGACGAGTCTACAACAGGGCTGTTGAGGGTTTGTAGCCTATGTGATGGATACACGAGTTGCTACAGAAAGGCCTAGTTCTGTCAACAAGGTTCCGATAGTGCGCGAGTTCCCGAATGTTTTCCCCGAGGAATTGTCGGGTGTGCCTCCAGAGAGGCAGGTGGAGTTTCATACCGATTTAGTTCCGGGAGCAGCGCTTATTGCCAAGGCATCCTATCACCTTGCGCCACCAGAGATGCAAGAGTTATCCTCGCAGCTTCAGGAGCTGCTGGGGAAGGGATTCATTCGACTGAGTAGCTCGTCGTGGGGAGCGCCAATCCTTTTTGTCAAGAAAAAGGATGGCTCACACCGGATGTGCATTGATTACCGGGAGTTGAACAAGTTGACGGTCAATAACCATTATCCACTACCGAGGATCGATGATCTGTTCGATCAGTTGCGGGGGGCGTATTGGTTCTCCAAGATAGACTTGAGATCTAGATATCATCAGATGAGGGTGCGTGATGAGGATATCCAGAAGACGGCGTTTAGGACTCGTTATGGGCATTACGAGTTCGTGGTGTGACAACTGTCTTCATCAACAACGAGATTGATGAAATCAATCAGTTTAGAGAAAAGTTGGTTACTTTCTTTTATGTTTATTCTTTTTTATTTGATTGATTTTTTGTATTTATGAATCAGGTGATTGGCTAAAGAGAATGGATCTTCACAATCATCCGGTACTATCATCTTAATTCAGACTAAACATGTTTCAATCAATGATGATTTCCTAAAAGATCATGAGGTTAAGACAATTTTTAGAAGTAAAGAACCTGTCCGGGTAAATAAATATTTTTAGAAACATATCTTTATATAAAAATGGTTGTTAACATCTTACTTTCTTTCAAGTAGATTGAAAAGTTCCTAATTGTGGGTACTATAATAGGAATCCGCCAAGACAAACCTTGGTTTTACCAAAATTTTCCTGACTATCATACAAAGGCAGTCGAAATTCCGGGTAGCAATGAAGATGTGAAACTTTTCAAGTGTAAAAATGTTGAATGCAACAAGTCCACTAAAGTTGTTGTCCCAAGGTTTTTTATGAAATCAATTTAAATTACAAATTAGGTTTTTTCTTTTTAATTAACCATGTTTAATTTGTTATAACTTTGTTTTTTAGATACATGATTCCAGTTTGTGTACAAGACGATTCTGCTTCTACAATCTTAACTATGTTTGATGAAGAAGCATATGGGCACTTGGGGATTTCAGCCAGAGATTTAGCATAAAAACATACTCGGGTATATATATATATATATATATATATATATATATATATATATATATATCTTATTATCTTTACCGTTTAATCCTTATGTAATAGTTATTTTTACCATTTTTCAGCTTGGATTCAATTTGTCCATATAGCGACAGAAAGTACCACTTCATAAGACATCAAGTAGAAGAAGGACACCTCGTGGTGAAGAGGATATCGTCAGAGGACAACCCAACAGATCCCTTTACGAAGGGACTGAGTAGGGTTAGGCACTTGCAGCATGCAAGGGGCATTGGGCTAACGGCCAAGATTAGTTTTAGTGATTAGGTAAATATTTAGAAACTTGTAATAGCTAAATTGTAATTGACACTTGATGATTAAATAAAAGGAGTTTTATTTATAACTAAAGTTACTGTCTTGTGTCAATTATTTACTATTGTTTCACTTTTTCATGTTTTGACTTCCAGAATAATAAGATTATTCAAACTATCCACAGTCGATCATACTTTAGAAGTAGGTTATGAGGCTAGACTGTCATGAGTTGGCTTATAGATTGTCTAAGGTGTTAGACATAGCAAAAGTTTTGATACACCATTCATGAGTGCTCCTGAAATAAGATTTGAGTATTAGATTAAACCCATGCTCACATGAATCACTTCATGAAATTTATCACGAGTGATTGTGAGACGATAATATCATATAATCTTCAAACCAAGATATATGAGTTGTTGACTATGAGTTGGTTGTGCATTGATGATATGTAAACGCATCAGTAACTTGATGTTAAAAACATATCGTTGTGCATGATTTAATGAGTAGTTAGTACAAGCATATAATGTCGAAGTTTATATGTTCCTTTTATCCTAAGAGGATTAAAAGTGATACCTTGGGCCCCTCGATGATTTGTTTTGACTTATGTGCCGGGCCCGGTCAAAACTAAATTGATGTGTTCAGTTATATTCTATGTCAAACAAATCGGAAATCGGGAAACAAACTGTAGGACAATAAGTATGACTATGTTCCATGTATTTGTCTGCATGATATCTTGAAGAACAGAGGAATATATGATCCCTTATCTAAAGGACGCATCACTAACTAGCTCAGAGTTTGACAGCGACTTTTGAAAGCTACGATTGCTAAGTCGGATTTTAAAGTTACATTGGCAGCTATAGTTATTAGACTTATCTAAATGGGAGACTATTGGATTAGATTTCTAAGCCCACAACTATAACTGGGATGTACTTGACCCGATAGTAGCATTGTCCTTTTGGGTTGCCTTCACCAGTGCAATTTGATAGGATGGACTTTTGAGAATAAGGTTATTTGTGATTTATTAATATATTATAAGTATAATATATTAATTTAGAAATCATATTATTTAATTAGTATTGATCAAGAATTAATTTGGAATTAATTTTGTGATCAAAAGAGACTGATTAAATATACGGGTATTGATTAAGTAAATCAATGATTCTTATAGTGTGGACCAATGATCCATCGTTAATTAGGACGGGTTAAACCAATATGATAGTCCATGGAGGTTTAACCCATGGAGCCTAAGTAATATGAAGGGTTGTGGTGCATTATGGTTTGCATGGATGAAACCCTAGCCTTTGCAACACTATAAAAGCAACTCCCTAGAGCAAAAATCGGTTGACCATTCATTATAAGAGAGTGATAATCGATTTTGAGCTAACTAGCCTATTCTCTCAAGTCTCATCTTGCATTTGGTGTTTGTGACACATTAAAGGCATCACCCTTGAGGTGCTAAAGCTTTCTAAGGCCAAGAACTTCAAACTACATAAGAGGTATTCATCTAACTATGAGTTTTATATCCTCTATTGTATGCTAGTTAGGATGTATGCTTTGGAAAATTGAAATTGCATGTATAATTAGAGAAAACATAGATCCACAACATCTAGGGTTTCATGTGCACTATAGGAGTGTTATAGTGCTTAAAACCCAACAATATATTCCAGTCCTAAGGCCTCGCCTAACATGGGTCTGCCCCTACTCTGCTAATGGTGAGATATGGAACCCCGTCCACACTCAGCTAGTGATGAGATACGGGACCCCGCCCACACTCACCTCCCTACCATGCACATACAAGTATCACAAAGACAACAAGTATAACTAAACATGCATTCCTTCATCGCATATCACCCGGCATCGAACCAGAGTTCGGAAACATACATATAAACATTCATCGGGCCCCGCCTGACATCGGACCGTAATTCAAAAAGCATACAGACATTCCTCGGGCATCGCCCGACATCAGACCGTAATCCGGAACATACAATACAGACACATGCAGGAATCGCGAAGACATCAAGCATACTAACATTCCTCGAGCACCGGCCGATATCGAATCGTAATATGGAACCACATAACATAAATATAGGCCGACATTGGTGCCTTCGACCCGTTCAAACAGGAGGAAACTCACCTCACAAATCTGAATCTCACAGATAGTCCTCTGGCTGCTAGCTGGCAGATCCTCAAACTGTTGATCTCTCGACTCCTTGAGCTACCATTACCAAAATAACACTTAGTCAAAACCAATAATCTTCCTTAGGGTAAAATGACCATTTTACCCCTAATCTGATTTGGTCCATACCTAAGGCCCAATACTAGGGAGACTTCCCAAGCCCACTAGTGGCCCACTAATGGCCAATTTTCTAAATTGGGCATACCCCTCTAATGGGCCTTACCCTAAAGCCCAAACATATACTTATCCCAAAATGTATGGCTTTTGATGGCCCACTAAGGCCTAAAGAAACAAAGTCCATGCATTGGCCCAAACCGAGGCCCAAAATATGAAAAGCCTAAATCTGTTGAGTACGTGGCGCGTACTCCTCTGTACGCTAAGCGTACAACTTGCATATCTTGTACACTACACGTACGGTTTTTGTACGCCCAACGTACTAACCTGTTTAGCCATAAAATCCAAAAAGGCTTAATCCCTTAAGACCTTAAGCTCCAAATGAAAATCTGAGTCGACTAAAGTGTCTTAACCCATAAAGTCGATTACTTGGTGGCTTGCAACCCACCAAATGGACCCAAACTTGAAATATGGCAACTAACTTCCATGGAAATGACCATAACTCTTGCATAAGCCCATTAAGACCTTCAAGATGGCAACTTTCTACCTTAGGGACTCATATAGTATCAAGGGTGGCAAACCTAAGCCTAGAAACGGATTTGAAACCATAAAGTTCCATTCTTGGGACTAAAAGGTTCAAAACTCAACATAAGAGATCTAATGCACTCAAGGACCAAGTTCAAGACTTTATACCTTGAAAATGTCTGAAATGAAGCAACAATCCCAGATCTCAAACTTCTCTTTTGCACCAACACCTTTCCTTGACCTTTGCTTCCTTGAAGAATGGATCCAAAACACCAAAATGCTCTCACAAGTCCTTCTAAGCTCTTAAATCACTCAAATATGGATTAGGGTTTCGTAGTAGCTTCTTTAGGGTGAAAGGGAGGTTGACCATTGAGGCATTATGTTCCTTTTATAGTGCCAAAACCTAAAATTACGGTTTTGGTCTGAATGAAGTACGCCCCACGTACCTCTTAGTACGCCCGACGTACTCACAAACCACCCGCAACCAATTGACTTTGTACGTTGGGTGTAACCCAACTTACATTAGGGGTACACAGCTAAACACGCGCATGCTAATCCATGCATGCATGGGACTGCCTTGCCATAAATCTTCACTAGGGACTAAAATTGTGAATAACTTCAAAGTATCGTATCTTCCTCATACGAGGTCCATTTCCGACGAACCTTATATCCACGAAAAGGTGGCGAGAAGCCCTACACTGCTAACAACACGTCCAAACCTTAAAACCTTCCGAATAAAACCTAAAACTCATAAATAGCTCAAACTTCCAATTTACCGATATACCTTTTGGCTCCAAGACACAACCCAACTCCCGGATCACCTCAATTACATTATCCGTACCTAAATGGGTCTAGATCTATCTCTTTAACAAAGGCCCTAAGCCCCATGATAACATATCCTCAGGCCATAGTTCCGAATTAGGAAAGTGATTCGGAACGGGGCGTTACAAAACGTCTAGATCTGAAGTGATAACTATCACACCCCCGAACCGGAACGGTGGAAACGTCTAAGGGCGGATGACTTCATCTTGTAATATCATAACAAGTGTATATAAATGAAACATAGACATCATCATCACCATACATAAAATATAACAACATTCATGGTTTACATCATTGTATTTGTACATACATTACATCCCAAAAATATCATGTGTATGGTGAAAACAAAAATACAACCAACATCCAAATTCCTTAGTTGCCAACCTGTTTAGTGAGTTCCTGAGAATGCAAGTTATTTTGAAAAGTGTCAACATATACAATGTTGGTGAGTTCATAAGCATGTTTATATGAAAACTTTGCATTGGTTTGTAAACTCCAGAAAATCCGATATTTTCTAAAATAAATAGTTTGTGAGTTTCATATCAAATCTTGTATTATAGCATGTGTATCATTGTTGATAGGGTATAGAGGGTGTTTCCCTGGAAAATCCTGTATTTTCTGATTTATAAAATAAAATGTGGTCTTAACCCTGAGACCTGAGTGGTGGACTTAAACGTAAAATAGTGAATGTATGGTTCGTACTTTGTAACATGAGTAGAGTATGTGTATTCCGTAAATTTATTGTGTTGTTATTCTCTATGTGAGTCATTATAATCATGCTAATATGACGGAGTGCCTGTCTTGACGTTCTTCAGGTGTCGGTTACCGAGAAGACATTTGTCACCCTAAACTGGTCTGTCTAGCTGTAGCGAGCAGCTCATGTGTGGGATGGCAACCCCGTATAGATCTATACACAAATTCCCGCTCTCCCATCAGGAGATTCTGGTTATGACTACAAGACTTTCTATGTACACTAGGTAGATACGAGTGAAGGAGTGTCTCACAAAAGTCTTAACGGAATTTTACGCAAATAATGTGTTTCATTATTTAGTGTTAAAATAATGTTACGAGTGTATATTTTTTACTATAACTCATAAATAGCAAAAATATAATCATTTTTATCGAAAGTGTCAGAATAGCTTGTTATTTCACCGTTGTTATCAAAACACTCTATTGTTGACGATATGTTCACGAGAGGCCCAATTTACATAATATTGACACTAAGGCCCAATTAACATAAAATTGACACTGAGAACCAATTAACATAAAATTGTCTTATAAGGCCCCAATCTTATCCAAATTGTTATAAGTTGCCCATTTTATCAAGGATGACCTTAAATGGCCCATTATTACTAAAATGTACATAAATGGCCCAATAATGCCAAAGTTGTCGAACTTGACCCATTTTTACTAAATTTCTCATTTGAGGCCCATTTTTGCAAAAGTGTTCAAAAATGGCCCATGTTTGCTAAATAATTCATTTTCGACCCTTTTTAAATAAAAGTCCCAAATATGACCCAAGTTTATTAAGAAGCCCATTTTCGGCACATTTTACCTAAAAATGTCATAACTGGTCTATTTTTACCAAAAATGTCAATTTTAACCCATAAATACCGAAAATGACATAAAAGACCCATTTTTATAAAAAATGACTATTTTGGCCCAAAATACCGAAAGTGTAAATAAAAGGCCCATTTTTCACTTTATTGACAAATATGGTCCCTTTTGATATTTTCTTTAGTTTCTTGATAAATTTTCAACATGTTTAACCTATCCAACATTTTATGAAGTTACATAAGGTAACTTATTTCCCAAAACTTCAAACTTGGATGAAATCTCGAGTTCATGGGTATTTATCATGATTTTATAACATTTCACACACCATAACATGAAAGCATACACATGCAAGCATATATACAAAGCTTTTATACAAAAATAAGCTTGTATTCCCCCCCCCCCTAAAGATGGAAAATTCAAGAAAACAAAGGGGTATGAAGCTCACCTTGAGCTTTCTCGTTGTGAAGAGGAAGAGGAATGGAGTTTTCAGCCTTACCTAGCTTCTTGAAGAGGTTTTCAGTGGTTATATGGTTTTAAGAAGGATGAACACGAAAAGGAAATTGTATGAGGAAGGATTCTTAGTGTAACATGGAACTAAAATGCTTGAATGCTATATAACTTACCAAAGATGTAAAGCTTGAAGTGAACTTCTTATTGCATACACCCAAAACCCACGGTTTTTAGGAGCAAGAAGTGAAGAGAGCACTTGAAGATTAGAGAGGAAGGAATATGTGTGTGTGTGTGTGTGAAGTTTGAAATGAATGTGAGGGTGAATGAGAGAGGATCAACCAAGATAAGGAGGAAAGGGAAAGAGATATTAAGGGTTAATACTTAATGGCTAATACAATTTGCATAGATGTATGGGATATAAATTGCATGCTTACATGCAAGATAATGGTGAGGTGTCACAAGAATAATTCCTAATTTTATCCTTTTTTATTAAAAGAATTCGATCGGGCCTTATGAGGAGGCGAAAAGAAATAGTTTTGGGCTTGAAGACAACCAAGAACATCCAAGGCCCAATGGTATTTTCGGTTTGCACGTTTTTGGCTTGGATCGGGCCCAAAATGATTTCGGCCCAATAATGGGTCCAAAAGAAATGAATTTGGCCCAATAAAGATTTTTGGTTCAGTGAGAGGGCCCAAAAGAGATTTTTGATCCATTAGGGCCCATAATTGGGTTCTCGGCCCAATAACACTAAATGGAAGTGTTTTCGGCCCAAAGGGGCCCAATACTGAATTTCCGGACTTTCAAGGCCCAATTGGAAGTTCAATAGTGATTTGTGGCCCATTAAGCTTTAAAATAATTTCTTACGGCCCAACAATGGCCCAACTATGGTTGTTCGGCCCAAAAAAGCCAATGTGAGAGGTTACCGACTTATTAGGCCCAATAAGAGAGTTTTGGCCCATAAGGGGGTTTGGACCGAGAGAACTTGGGCTAAGGACCAAAGTTGAGTAAATATACTTATTAGGTTATATTTAGAGTTTACGTGAGGGAGTTCTGACTAGAAACATCAGTTCTTGAATGTATAAATTCATATTGTATTGAAATTACTTATACTACACATAGAGTTACATGGTTACATCAAGGAATTAGTTGTACATGGATAGAGATTTCTAGCCCTAAAATGCTGTTTGTGACAGTAACTTCATGAAATACTCAACCCAAAAAATGAGCCAAATATGACAATAGACTTCCAAGAAATAGATCTAAATATAACAATAGACTTCCAAGAAATAGATCTAAGCAATAGATAAGCAAGGTGTCGACTTTATATCTCAAAATGACTGCAACAAAAGAGCAGGTTCTGGATCTATAGCCTTCCTTTCAATTAAGTCACCTCAAACTTTAAGCTCCTTCAAAAGAACACCAAGAAATCACTCTTCAAGCTCACACATACACAAATATGGGAGGTGATGCACGAAACTAGGGTTTCTGGACAGATGAGACTGGTAAGTAGGCCATCCAAAGGGTATAAGGCCTTTAAATAGGGTGCAACACCCTAAAAATTAGGGTTTCTTACTCAGCCACCAACTCGTCGAGTTTGCCTCCCCAACCCATCAAGTTGGTCCAAAAAGATGCGTGGCCCAAGGCCTTCCAACACGTTGAGTTGAGGCCATCAACTCGACGAGTTCCAAGGGAACCTTGGCTTTTAAAATACTAAATTTTATACCTAGGAATCGGGAGGTTACACAATCCTTCTTGACGGTTACTACCTTCAAACAGTTCAAAAAATGTTGGTAATGAAAATACAAGCACTTATACATCATTTTCATATGAACAAAGAAACTTACAATCTCCTTCTTCAGTTTGAAATGTTAGAACACCATCATCTAACATTTCCAATAGTATGAGTAATTTTCTACCACCTATTATTATTGTCATTCATTAAATGTATATAAATTCTAACAAAAATTATACTATCTAATTCTTCTATCATTTTTTCATTTTTTTTATAGGAATATAATATTCTTATAATAACATCCAAAAACCAATATCAAATAACAGACATTACTATTTCTTTTCCAATGGCATACAATCCATAAACTCATAGACTATAATTCAACCTTATTCCTCTGTGAATTTAACAAGACCAACCCAATGATTAAAAAGGAAGCCTACCAACATATCTGCAATTCCTATGTTTGACTTGACAATAGATGAAGAAGTTAATGATCAACATACCCATGCAAACATAGCTAAGAGGTGTCTCAAAATGTAACCATCACAAAAAAAATATATTTGAATTAATTATTATCTTAAATTTATGAAATTCTTACAACTATATAGATTGTTATATTTGACATTAATTTTTTTTAACAGATTACATTGATCATAGTGATTAGAATGTTGTATGTCAAATATATAATGTAAAGTTATGGATGGATTAATCGATTAGAGGAAAAGATAAATAGAATACAAGTTTTCACTATGTTGTGGTTATGGCAAGGTTGAGTTGCCAGATTCTAAAGAAGCATCGCCAACTTACCTAAATCCTTACCGTTCAACAGTTTCTAAATCCAAATACTTCATGAACATCATTCATCGTTACAATTCAATGTTTTCATTTACCTCATTGGGTGGGAAAATTGATGCATCCATTAAAAGTGGTAAAGGTCCATACATATTCAGACTTGACAGCCAAAATTATCATAGAATTGGAAGTCTATTACCCTCAAATAGATCTAAACCAAAATTCTCTCAGTTATACATATATGACACCGATAATGAGAAGTCAAATAGGCAAACAATTTTTGATTGGGTTGTTTTTGCGAGAACCGATTTTCTCACACGGTTATGTTGCTTTATCCAGAGTAAAGAGAAGAGAATGATTGAAGTTATTGAGTTTAGATAAGAATGGTAATTTGACTAATAAAACTTCTAATGTTGTGTTCAATGAAGTATTTAAAAATCTATTTAAAGTGTTATGCTTATTTTACTTATCAAATAAAGTTGTAGTTAATTACCATCCAGAATCATATGCCTTTTTTTAAGTTATTACTTTTATTTTTGTCTATATAAAATTTTTAACCGTACCTCTTGTGGTTTCCACGGATTATAACTTAGTATATTTATAAAGAAAAAATCTTCAATAAAGTCTTAATATTTTAGACCAATTTATGGTTTAATCCCAAATTAAATTTTGTTTACAAAAAAGGACAAAACACTGGCTAAAACTTCGAAATAACCCTCCGTGGCTGGTTTGCAGATTTAGCCGGTATTCTGACTTTTTTCGTTAATTCGTTAAAATATTAGGACTTTTTCGTTAATTCGACTAAAATTTCGGAATAACCCTTTTATCAATATATTAAAAATGGTTTGTTTTTTCAATGAATGTATTTATTCATTTTATTATACAACGTTATATATCTAGTTTTGAAGTCACGAAATTTAGAAAAAAAGTATCTATACAATCGAAAAAACTAACAAACTTCATAAATTTGTCTGAAAATGTTTATGGAAGATAGAGTGTTCGATAATTGCAAGATGAAATTCATACGAAATTATTGTATATTTTCTTTTGATTTCAACATTGGTCTAAGTACTAGAATTACCACAAAACATACATAATAATATTAATTAGGCATACTCATTTTCTTCTTCATTCTATTGGTTGTTTAAAACCTTAATCCATATGCCCTATTTCTTCCTTTGTTTCTTTCTATCTATTGCAGAATTGGGAATGATGCGATAAAGGATGCATACACACATCCCTTAGATAGACCTCTGTCTTTCCTTTTTATGTGCGCACACACGCATAAAAGTTTCTGATCTAGAACATGTGTGTGCATGTGTCAAAGAAGGGAATCAAAGTCTAAGCGAGTATGTGTTTTGTGGTCTAACCAAGGCAATACTAGTTGCTACTAAGATGTTGCTACTGTCTTTGGCAAATTGAGGTACAAGTTTAACATGAGTATGTTGAAGTGCATGATTCAACAAGAAATTAATATAAACGAGAAAGGTTATTCATAGATTTAAGTATACCCGGTTAGTATTATTACATATGTTTTCTGGTTATTCCATTACTTAGACTAATCTTGAAATTAAAAAAAGATACAATAATTTTGTATGAATTTCATTTTGCAATCATGGAGCACTCTATCGTCCAGTTATGTTTTTCAGCAAATTTATGAAGGTTGTTAGTTTTTTGCATTGTATAGATACTTTTTCTAAATTTCGTGTCTTTTAAAACTAAATATATAACGTTATATAAAAAGAGATGAAAAAAAAAATACATTCATTGAAAAACAAACCATTTTTAATATATTGATAAAAGAGTTATTCCAAAGTTTTAGCTGAATTAACAAAAAAATCTCAATATTTTGACGAATTAACGAAAAAGCCGGAATATTGGCTAAATCTGTGAAACCGGCCACGAATGGTTAATCCAAAGTTTTAGCCAGTATTCTGTCTTTTTTTTGTAAACAAAATTTAATATGGGATTAAACCGTAAATTGGCCTAAAATATTGGGACTTTATTGAAAATTTTCCTTTTATAAATATAAATATTTTAACTAGATACATATATTCTATATACTGTGCATCGGTATTGACTTAGTTTAAGATAATAACAAATGAAATTGACAGGAAACCTCTACGGCTCTACCATTGATCATAAACAAACAACGTGTGGTAGCTCTACTTCTATGACCCTTGAATCGTACTCTATATCTTCATTAATATCTATAAGTACACATAGAACCCTTCGACTACTCCATTGTCATCCCATTTTTCTTCTTCAGTCACAAAATTTACTCATAAATATGTTTCAAACAGTATTCGCTAATTCAGATCTATCAAGACTTCGATTCCGAGCAACAGCAACATTAATTCCAACCAGAAGTACCGAAAGCCAAGAAATGTCATTGTGCATGTCGACATTAAATGCTGCTCCATTAATATCTACAAGCCCAAGTCTCACTACATCATCTTCTATAGTTAAATCAACTTCTCATGCAGCAATCTCAAAAACAAAGTATCTTGCCTCATGCAGCGTTCATGGCTTAAATAGCAGAAACTTGCAGTATCACCCCAGGTTGATGATTGCACGACGAAAGTTTGTTGTATACAGCAATATTACTCCACTTCCCGGAGTTCCTCTTCCTTCAGGATCACCTTCGGGTTCTATGTAATCTTTTACCAATTTTTCCAGTAATTTTCGAGTATGTCTTGAATTTAAACAATGTATTCACTTGTGATCTCGACAAAATTTTGAAGCAACCAAAAGAGAAACAGAATATACCTTTTATGTTCATCTGTATATATATTTGTAGTTAACGTGTAATTTCTGTGTAATTTTCAGGGAAAGTTGGGTTATGTGTATCGTGTTGACATTCGTCTTACCTTTTATCACGCATAAATGGGGGCCATTGATTGCACTAAAAAGTAAGAAGAGATTGCCGATGATTATTAATGTGAAAACGAAGCTTTCATATTTTATTTTGCTTCTAATTATTTTATGCGTTCTATTGACGTTATTGTGTATAGATATATAACAAAGACGCTAAATGATATATAACTATCTTTTTAATACAACAAAACAGATAGAGTGGACACAGTGGTAGACATGGCGGAGCATATAGCGGAAGTTATGGAAGATGTGGCTGGAAAAGTTGATAAGGTGATCGATAGCATTACTGATGATCTTCCTGAAGATAGTAAACTCAGAAAAAGGTTGGAAGCCATTGATGAGCTGATCGAAGGAGTAGCAATGAGTGCTCATATCGCGAATGATATCATCGACAAGGTTTGAATACTGATCTTTTTCAAGCACGTACATATGACTTGAAGGGGTCAAAGTTGGGTAACTATTAATATACGTAGAGTTTATATATTGAAATTAAAAAGATTAAATATTGAAAATGTCAATATATGGCGCAGGTGGAAGAAGCTGAAGATAAACTAGAGTCCTTGATTCTTTCCCATGCAAACGAGGAAAAGGTTTCCATGCAAGTTGTGGAAAAGGATGAAGTTTCTTCCCATAAAGACTGAATAGTTATTGATATTCGAGAAAAAGATAACGATGGTCAACGTATTAAAGTTTGACCTATGATTAGGAGAAGCTTTAAAATCAATTTTTTCATTTATTTGTAATATATATTCTTACTGTTAGCATACTATTTGCTTTGAACTAGTCCATTCTAATATTTCATCAAATACGGATTGTATATATCCTTTTGAAATAGTATAGTCACGATGACACCTAAAATATATATGAAATCGAAACTTACATAACCACGTACAAAACATGTGTCTCGACTTATTTACACTAAATTTTATGAAAATGTTATGAGTAAAGCAACAATACAATTTATAGAACACATGAAACATTTTACTCTTATTAGTTGCGTTTTTATGTATTGCTGTTGTTGTAATCTGTTTCCCAATTAACTTGATGTTTAAGTTTATTTTGCTTTGTTGTAGAGGCTTATTTACTCCGTTTGTATCTTTTATGTTAATATATTCAACCGCTTAAGCAAATGTTTTGAGCTTTGGTATAGTGCATTATTCATCTTAATTACCAAGTGGATTTGGGTGCTGCTTATGTACATGGGAAAGTTATTGGATTTAAAGAAAAAATACACACATAAATGCCATGTCATCCACTATTTCTCTCATGTTATTAATCTTGGGCCAACTCAACAATTTTTTAATCATAACCAACAATTAACCCACAAGAACCGGCTACCACTAGGTGGGATGCGAAGAAAATATATATTTTATTGATGTTTTTTATATAAAGATTTCAGTTGAATGATATTTTTCTTGAACATGTAAAACTTCGATGTTTTTTCGAATGATTTTAAAACATTCTTACCCCGATAAGTCATTTTCTCAAAGAACACTAAGGGGTCGTTTGTTTTTTTTACAAAAGTACTTTTTGAGCACTTTTCTTTTTTAGCGGGTAGACGTTTCGTAAGTGCATGTCTTCTTCCGCAAACTTGAAAAAAGACAAAAGACATTTAACCACTTCCAAAACAAACAACACCTAACTATTTTTAGCAATTAAAAAGCAATTCTCTCAAAGAGAACAATTTTGTTATTTTAACAACCAAAATATCATACAAAGATAGTATATTACATTTAATTTTATTCATGAATAACCCACAATAAAAATTATTGAGACAATTAGGATTATACAATTTTAAAACATTATCATATAATTCAAAACAAACAATGTTTATATCAACGTATTATAAGATTTATTATATAAGAACTAACAACAATGTCATTGATTTAAAAACATATATTTGTAAAGATTTAAAATATATTGTTGTATTTTACATAACACGGGGTGTTCGCCTAGTGTTGACATAAAGCTAGCTATTTCAAGTCCTATTTAAGTATTAAAATGGGGTGAATCTTTCGGTTCATAAAAAAATTAAGTATTAAAAAAATTAAATATTTTAAATGATAGTAATGTAAAGAATGAAAAAGAGAAGAAAATAAAAAGTTACTTCATAGTTTTGGTATGTAGACGCGGCAACCAACAAGTGTACTCTAATAAATGAATGTTTTTTTTGCCACGTATCCTCTACTCATTTATTTGGACACATGACATTTTATAGAATTTTTAAATTTTTTATTTTCCACGTGTCATTTTATTGTATTTTTCATTTTATTAAATTAAAATTCTACATTTAATATGTAAGGTATTTATTAAAAATGATGTATATATATATATATATATATATATATATATATATATATATATATATAATGTATTCAATACATTAAAGGCTCATTAATTTTAATAATTCAAAAATTTTCTCATTTTTCTTACAAATTCAAGATTTTCAAATTGTTAAAATTTCATATTTTTTTTAAATAAACCCATGTAATACATGGGTCTCAATAAAAAATGGTAGATCTTTTTGTATGTCTTCGATTAAATGAGGGGCATAATTGGTAATGTATATAAATTTCAGTGGAAAAATCAGCTTCCCAATCATGGGAGTTCTTGAGACAAACATGTCATCACTAAGTTAATGTTTTGTATGTAGAATATCAAGGAGTAAATGAAATTAAGGATTATATGACATATTGTAATTATAAAAATGATTATAATTGAGATAACCACATCAAAAAACTTCTCAGGATATAACTAACCCATTGCTCATATCATTAAAAATTTCTTAATAACACAACGCATTATTACCATAACTTATGAACTACAAAAAAAGTCTACAACATCATAAATGTTTTAAATAGAAACTAACTCATTGGCTCTTGTTATTATCATAACTTATGAACTACAAAAAAAAGTCTACAACAACATAAATGTTTTAAAAGAAACTAACTAATTAGCTCTTAACATTGCTTCATTCTCCTCTTTCTTAGGCGCTCTGCGATTATAAAGGATAGCTCTAGTGATTGAGAGGCATTAAGCCTCGGGTCACAGTGTGTGTGGTATCGCGATCCAAGGTCATCAAAGGTGACTGTTGCGGATCCAGATCCACCAATGCACTCCGTCACATTTTGTCCTGTCATTTCAAGATGAACTCCTCCCGGGTGGCTTCCTTCTTGCTCATGCACATCAAAAAATGCTTTCACTTCCGCCTAGTACAAACAACATTCCATGTATGATTTATTATTATACGACTTAGCCTATGTTTGAAAAACTAGTCGAAAAACTATCTGCTAGCTGAAAAACTAGCTGCAATCCAATAAACTAGGATGTTTGGTAAAACTAGCTGATAAGTCAGGTGAAATAGGTAAAATGATTTATTTTTTTTAATAATTAATAAAGGGTATATTTGGGAGAATATTAGAAAAGCTCAACAAGGTCGGCCCGAAAATAATAATACATTTTGATTATGATGAAAATAATAATACATTTATATTATTATCATTTTCATCATAATAGAATGTATTTACATTTCTTTACTCAAAATAGCAACGTACTTATGTTTTTTATATTTTATATTTTTTATAATAGCAATATATAAACCCATAATAGCAATGTACGTATAATTACTTACCAATGATAGCAACATACTTAAATTTCTTTACCGATAATAATAGTTATGTAGAATCAAAAATTTTAAGCATTTTACAAGTTTTATATATGAATTTATGTACGTTGCTATTACAAACAAAAGTAATTAAGCACGTTGCTAATAAGCAAAAAAAAAAGTACATTGCCTATATTGGTAGCTAATTAAGCATTTTACAATGTTGCTATATCCCACGATTTTTATCTTTTTTAAACATCATTTATCCAGGGGCCAAATTATAACAAAGAATGTAAATGCACAAGTAGTGGGAAGAGTGAGTTACCCTAATAGCATCGAAGGGTCGAGTCTTGAGACCACACGGAGCCTTGATGGTGTTGCCATGCATAGGATCCGAGACCCACGTCACGATTTGACCCGCTCTTCTAACGGCTCTAATAAGATGGGGAAGTTTCACTCTCATGTTCTCCGCTCCCATTCTTGTTATTATTGTAATCCTTCCTGCTTTGTTCTCGGGATTCAAAATATCGATGAGCTTCACCAACTCACTTGGATCCATCTTGTCACTCACCTTTTCAAAAACATATGTTAGCTCTCTATAATCACAATGTGTTTGATACTGAATGGATGTTTCCATTCCGTATCAGACACATGTACCTTGTGTCTGATACAACTGTGTTACCAGTTGTATCAGACACATGTACATCGTGCCTGATACAATTGTATCAGGCAAAATGTATGTGAAGGTCAATACCTTAATTCCAAGGGGATTTGCAATTCCTCTTAGAAACTCGACATGGGCGCCATCCAACTGACGAGTTCGTTCCCCAGCCCAGAGGAAATGAGCAGAGCAATCATAGTACAAGCCAGAAGTTGAATCCAAACGAGTAAGAGATTGCTCATATGGCAAGTGCAAGCACTCATGTGATGTCCAGAAATCGGTGGTGGTCATGATTGGATGGTCAACGGTCAAACCGGCTGCAGACATGAACCCGAGTGCCTCATCAACTCTGCTAGCCAGCTCTCGGTATCTACCATGCAACAATTCAAAAAACCACATCATAATTATATAATTTTCAAAAAAAGTATTTGAGAAAATGATTGCACACTTGGGAAAATCAAAAGTAGAAAGATATAAGGGGACAAAGTTGTAAAAGGTTTAAGGGCAATTTTCATGCAAATAACTAAACACAACGCGCATGGACATATACGATATGAAACCATATCCTAATCATAAAGGGGCAAATAAGTAAATTCAACATACCTGTCACCCTGTTCGCTATGTTCTGAAAAATCAAGATTCCATTGATTAACCCTTTGCATAGCTGCATAACCTCCTGTAGCAAAAGCCCTCAAAAGATTAAGAGTAGCTGCAGATTGGGTGTATGCTCTAATCAATCTTTGAGGATCGGGTGTTCGGGACTTCAAATCAAATGCATCACCATTAACATTATCCCCTCGATAACTTGGTAATTTCACACCATCTTTCTCCTCAAAAGGATCCGATCTAGGCTTTGCAAATTGTCCAGCCATTCTTCCTACCTGGTTTACTCAAATTCCCACAATCCAAAATCAATTTCAGTGTAATTCATAATCTAGATTAACTAAATCTTTCAAAAAGCTTTAACACCATCCATAAAGATCATCTTTTATAGATTATGATGAATTATCTAACTGTTTTAACTTTGAAAAAGAACTACGTGGCATACCTAGATATATTCATACGATATTCACACTATGAAAATGAAAGAAAGTCGCATAATTTAGTTCCACAGATATTCGCTTGTGTTCATACTTATGTTATATTAAGCTTGTGTTCATACTTATGTTATATTAAATCAATCAAAAGGCTTTACTACACTCCACAAAGATCATAGCTTTAAAAAATTTAAAATTCAGATATGTTGGAATTTTTTCATGATTCGGATTTCATGTGATAGCCAAAAGTATTTAAAAGTGTTGATAAGTAAGCTTAAAATTACACACGAAAAAGAGGTAAAATGAATGATGGAATTTAAAAATTAAAAAAAAAAATGTGACCTTGATAACGGGCATTTGACCACCGAACATCAAAACGGCACCCATTTGAAGAATGACTCTGAACGTATCACGAATGTTGTTCGCATTAAACTCCTTGAAACTCTCAGCACAATCGCCACCTTGTAAAAGAAACGCATTTCCCATAGCAGCCTCACCCAGCCGCTCCTCAAGGTTACGTGCCTCCCCGGCAAACACGATCGGCGGGAAGGAATCCAGGGTTTGGAGCACCGATTCGAGCTCGATTTGATCCGGGTATTCCGGAAGTTGTAGGGCCTTTTTGGTTCTCCAGCTTTCGATGGTCCATTGTTTGGGTTTTTTTGTATCTGGGGCGGTTGTTGGGGTGGTGGTGGTGGTGGCGGTAGCGGCGGTGGCTGGGGAAGCAGGTTTTGATGATGATTTGTCAATGGGGGTCTTCGATGGGTCGGGAGAATGGACGGCGAAGATTGGTTGGATGGATCTGGTGGTGGCGGTGGGTGCGGCGGAGGTGGTGGTGGTGGTGGAGACAGATTTCAGTTGTGGTGGGAGAGAATGGATTTGGAAAGATTTTGTGAGGAGGTTAGAGTTACTAGCAAGAGCCATTTTGATGAAAATGTATGCGTTCTTGGTTTGTGTTTGTAGGTGGGAGTGGAGGGACGGAATGGGGGCAATTAATAGGGAGGAGGGAATCGGTGGCAGGTTTGGTGGAAGCTCTCGACGAGGGGGGTTAGGTAGGTAAGGGTATTCCGGTAAAATTGTAAATTTTAAATCATATTGTTTTCGTGAAAGAACAAAAAAACGAGATTATTTATTTATTTATTTATTTATTTATTTTTTTTGCAAAAGTATGGATATTGGAAAAACGGTCGGTAGAAATATATAACTAGAAATTGGTGATGTATATGTTTATCTGTCCATGTTCATCACTGGTTTGGAGCATGTTTAAATCACGAAATTGTAAACTGGTTTTGTGTATGTTTAAATCACTAAATTGTAAATTATTAGCTGATGTGTTTTTTATTTTACTTGTAGGTGAGTTATGGAAGATATATGAACTCAAATCTAACCGTGAGCCCGAAAATGACCACACTTCCCTGCAAGTGGTTGTTTGTGGTCGTGCATAACATAATCACTAGGCTTGACAATTGAGTTGAGTTCGGGTTGGCGGGTCACGAGTTGGTGGGTTAGCGGGTCAGAAAACATAAGCTCAACCCAACCCATATACTTAAACAGGTTAACAAGTTAATGGGTCAAACTCAATCCATATAACCCGTTTAATAAATAAGCAATGTATTTTAAAAAATTGAGGGTTTTTCAACATAAATTTTTAAAATGATTAAAATAATTAACATAAAAAAAGGTTTTCAACAACAATCCATAAAGTCAATAACATCAAACTAAAAATGAAAAATGAAAACATTCATAGAAAATAGATGTGTTCTTCATTCGTGACTTGTGAGTATCTAAAAATAACGACATGTATTTTTTCTTTTTTTGATTAACGAACCGCAAACGCAGATTAGTCACATACTAATAGGGAAGGAATACTTGTGGAAATCAATTTTCATTAATAATTAAATATATATATATATATATATATATATATATATATATATATATATATATATATATATATATATATATATATATATATATATATATGGGTTGACGGGTTGACCCGCGAACCCAAACAGATAACCCAACCCATGAAATAAACAGGTTGGTGGGTTGGCGGGTCAAAAATGCCAACCCAAACCCGTCTATTTTCGGGTTGGGTCAGTGTCGGGTTACGAATTGAATCGAAAGTTGTCACCCCTAATAATCACGCATTTCACATAATAAGGAAGTCTGTGAGACCTTAGCTAATCAACACAACAAGCTAGATGGAATTAATACCGCCTCGAAACACTACATATGAATTAACTATAATTTAGCAATTAAGGTATACTTCTTAACTTTCATCTCTAAACGAGTCTTTCTTTTCCTAATCCTTAACTAGGGCAAAATACCATTTTTCCTTTACCCAATGGTCTAAAATACACTTTCAGTAAACTTTGATCAAAAGTCAACCGATCAAAAAGTCAACGGTCAACGCGTCGTAACAAACGTTGACCGTGCCATGGTCAAGACCAGACCTGACCCTCTTGACCACCATGTCTTATGTAGTAGCATACATATTTAGTGGCATATTTTGTTTATGCCACTATATCATGTTTTAGTGGCATATCTTATGTACCGCTATAAAAATTAACACCTTTAGTGGGCATTTAACAATTTGTGTCACTAATATTCATATTTATTAGTGGCACAATAATATAAAAATGTCATTTAAAAGTATTTATTTTGTGTTATACAATTTATTAAATACCACCAAAAAAGTTTTATTATAAATTTTTTTCTGCCAGTAAAAGAAATATCGACCCGATTTCACAATTTGTATTGATGGAAGATTAGAGATTATGGTTTTGTTTTGTGCCACTAAAAGACCCAAAATTCGATGAAGATGAAAAGAGTTTATTCCACAAAAGCCATTATATATACAAACTTGTTATGTTTTAACCCCAATATAACGTCTTGATTTTCACAGACAAATTTTTAATTTTATTTATCCAAATTATAAGTCTTACACACTTTATATTACATATTTAATTATAAAAGTGAGTCTTAGCGGAAGTCTTAAATATTATTTATTGTTCTCGATGCAAGTAGAGTCATGAGAGAGCCTTTCCTCGATCCGAAGAACAACATGTAAAACAATTATTCAACAATTGTAAGTCTAGGCTTAGTGAACTCCCTCAAAATACCACATACCACAACATACATACAATGCATACACATATTGGCCTTCAGCTAATAGCTGGTCCACACCTTGGCCTTCAGCATATAGTTGGTCCGCCCTATATAGCCTTCAACACGTAGCTGGTCCGCTTCCCCTTAGCCTTTAATATAAAGATAGTCCGCCCAAGGCTATTGGCCTTCAACACGAATTTGGTCCGCCATCAACTTTGTATATACATATCAACATATAACAACAGTCCATATAACAGACAACTAACTATCCTAGTCTAATTGCCTAAGTGCATACTACAGGGTAGCTATATCTTAACATACATAGGATACATATTGGAGTATATAATATAGTGAGAAAAACTCACTTGACGGTTTCTTAGATGGTTAGCAGCTAACCGAGTGAGGTCCCGTTTGATAGTTTCTATCTGGGAAAGTGTTGTCTGGGAAAGTTTTCTGACTGGGAAAGAAACCATGTTGTTTGATTGTATATATGATTGACTGTGCTGAATGATGAAAAAAAGTAATACTTCAATAAAAAAATAAATTTAAAAAAAGTTATTTAAAAAAATTAATAATCCAATAAAGAAAGAAAGAGCCGGGTTTGGTGTATAATTGTCTTTCCAGCTCATTCAGCCAGAAAGATATGATTTTGGGGCTTTCTGGGAAAGACATATCTTACCGGGAAAGACCCCTTCTTTTGTGCAAATCAAACAGTCTTTCGGGTCCATTTAGCCAGAAAGATCTGTTTGGACCTGGAAAGATGCGTATCAAACGGGGCCTGATTCAACTGGAGAGTATGCGCCTAACAGGTGTTAACATATAATACTAGAGATTATCAATCCCTAGGGCAATTTGGTAATATAGGTTAGACCTATCACCAATGAATAACGATAGCTCTATCAAATAAGGATCAGCCATGTAGGACAGTTGGGAGACATGATCATTTCGGCATTTAGCTTTTTTAAAATCCAACAACCAATCCAACATTACCATTCTAGACACCTCTCTCGTAAGTTGATTGATCGGTATTATTACTGGGATTATTGATAAATCTTTATTTACATAGTTATAACTACGAGTATGAATATAAATACAAGTTACACTTATAACATAGCAAGTGTATCCTAACTTACAAAGAGTTTCTAGTGACATCGGGATTATGCGGGCTTAACTCTGACCCAAGAGCTTCTAATCGTCGTCTCTTCGATGCCGCAGGGACTCACTAAAGTAGCTAGGAACTAAGGAGTAAAGGGCTAAAATCTAGAAAGTATCGTAAGAGAAAAGGAGAAAGGGTGTGTAGAAAATAGCTGGAAATCAAAAATATTTATAAGATGGGAAAGGGTGCGCAACTGCGCATCGCGCACATGGTCGGGTGCGTGTCGTGCACCTGGTCGAAAGTGATGATGTAAGTACCCAAATTTCACGTCCAAAAATTTCGTTTTAAAAACATTACTTTGGAAAAACATTAATAGTTTAAAACATTGTTTGATCAAACTATAACAAAACGTAAGCCATGTCTAAAAGTCAAATCATACAATCATCAAAATATCAGAGTATAAATCCCAGTGAAGCTCGTAAATGCGGAAACCGGAGAGTGTGTGTATGACATGCTGCTACCGCGCCGGCTCCTTTCCCCTAGCTGAGGAGGTACCTGAAACCAAAACTGAAAACTGTAAGCACAAAGCTTAGTGAGTTCCCCCAACGTAGCACATACCATACAAACAAATAACACGCATACTGCCAGGCTATTCTAGGGTGCCTGACTACCTGGTACGACCATTCTGGGGTGCCGACTACCCGTGTCAAGCCATTCTGGGGTGCTGACTACCCATGTCAAGCCATTCTGGGGTGCTGACTACCCATGTCAAGCCATTCTGGGGTGCTGACTACCCATCGGTCCTAACAACCGATCCTCGGGGACTAGTCCCCTCCTACTACCACTATCGCATATAACATAACAGGCCAGCATGCAAACATATCATCACGTACTGTCAGACATTTCTGGGGTGTCTGACTACCCTCCGGTCCTAACAACCGAACTCTACTATTATCACATACAACATATCATGCTAGCATATGACATATCAGATAGTAGCAACCTAGATGATATCACAAAGACAATCATCTAACATACGACTCCTGCTGGTGGGCCGACATTGTGGCCGTAGACCCACCACTACTGGAAGGTAACTCACCTCGAAGTAGCTGCTGAACTGAGCGGGAACTGACTGTCTACTGCTGCTGCTCCGGAAATCCTCCGGCTGCAATTCCCACAACATACTCAATCAAACACTACTAACTGTCCTTTGGGTAAAATGACCATCTTACCCCTGATTATGACCTAAGTCAAATCAAAGTCAACTTTCAGTTGACCCGACTCGCCGAGTTGGCTTTCCAACTCGCCGAGTCCCTACCCAAACGTTTGCCCTGAATCCCGATCCTACTCGTTGAGTTAGGCGACGACTCGACGAGTTCTCCTTCTTAACAGATACTCAAGTCCTTCATCCTACTCGCCGAGTTGTATGAACAACTCTTCGAGTTCATCATCATCCGATGAACACTTATGCTAAGACTCGCCGAGTTGTATGAACAACTTCGCCGAGTCTGTTCTTGATCTAAGGAGATTGCCTTGAACTCGCCCATCAGGGCATTGACTCGCCGAGTACCTCCATGGATGAGTTCAGCTTCCGATTCACTGAGTCACACCCCGTGACTCACTGCTCACTCGAAACTACGAAAAAGGGACAAACTCGCAGACTCGCGAGCAGACTCGCCGAGTCATATGAACGACTCGCCGAGTCGTTGCCATGCACCCACTAAATACACAGATTTGCTCGATTCCAGTCCATGCCATTCACAGATCTGGACTTCTAGGACACGAATCATACGTAAAGTTTCCAACTTTACGTGTGGATATTCACCAATATGGATTTTAGGGCTCAAAATGTCTCAAAAGGGTAGATCTAGGGTTAACAAGCAACATGGGGCCATAAAGCTAACAGATCTGAGCTCCTGGAGCTCAATCTTGCCTAGATCCAGAGGCCAAACATCTTATTACGACATATAATGCACATACAAGCTTGGGGATTTGTCCAAGAAAGACCTAAATGAAGTACTAAGCATAGAATCATGGGGAAAACGGGTTATAACTCAAAGGAATTGCTGGAAGAACACAAAAATGCCTGGATGGCTTCCCTTCTTCTGGATCTACTTCCTTCCTCCTTCAAAACCTTCAAAAACACACACAATAGCCTTAAACTCTCAAGGAACAAGCAAAGAACGAGGGTTGGGAGCTCTGGGGGGTGAATGGGGGCTGTCCTGGGGCGGATAGGCTGCTTAAATAGGGTGCAAACCCCTGAAACTTAGGGTTTCATCCAACAGCGGTGACTCGCCGAGTCCAGAATATGGACTCGCCGAGTCGCCAACTTAGGCGAATCTGACCTATGACTCGCCGAGTCCATGGCAAAAAGAAAGAGAATACGCAAATAAGATTTACGTACCAGGAACCAGGTGCTACAAATCTCTCCTACTTATTTTAGACTTCGTCCTCGAAGTCTGCTGCTCGATCCTGAAACAGCTCGGGGTAATTCTCCATCATCTCGTCCACCGGCTCCCAAGTCCATTCCGAACCCTTGCGGTGCTGCCATTGCACCTTCACTAGCTCCACCCTCTTGTTCCTCAAATCCTTCGACTTCTTGTCGAGGATTGCGACTGGGCGCTCAATGCAATTCAGGCTGTCATCAACCTGAATATCCTCCAACGGCACTACCGCTGGATCGTCCACTAAGCACTTTCACAGCTGAGAAACATGGAAAGTGCTGTGGATCTGGCTGAGCTCGGCTGGCAGATCCAACCTATACGCCACCTTGCCCACCCGGGCTACAACCCTGAACGGTCCGATGAATCTCGGGCCCAACTTGCCACGCTTCCTGAATCGGATGACGCCTTTCCAAGGCGACACCTTCAGGAGAACCATATCCCCGACTTGAAACTCCAAGTCGGATCGACGCTTGTCGGCGTAACTTTTCTGCCGACTCTGAGCAGTCTGAAGCCTGCTCCGGACCTGCTGAATCCTCTCGGTCGTCTTGAGCACCACTTCGGTGCTCCCCATGACTCTCTGGCCAACTTCACCCCAACATATCGGGGTCCTGCACCTCCGTCCGTACAACATCTCGAAGGGAGGGCGGTCGATACTCGCGTGATAGCTGTTGTTGTAGGAGAACTCGGCCAGGGGAAGATAGGTATCCCAGCTACCACCGAAGTCTAGCACGCACGCCCGCAGCATATCCTCCAGAGTCTGGATGGTCCGCTCGCTCTGCCCATCCGTCTGCGGGTGAAAGGCAGTGCTAAAATGCAGACGAGTGCCCAACTCTTCATGGAATCTCTTCCAAAATCTGGAAGTAAAACGCACATCCCTGTCCGAGATCACCGATACTGGCACCCCATGCCGTGCCACAATCTCCCTGATATAGATGTCGGCCAATTTCTCGGCCGATATGCTCTCCTGAATCGGAATAAAGTGAGCACTCTTGGTCAATCTATCCACGATGACCCAAATCGAATCCACTCCACGTGCGGTCCTGGGAAGCTTTGTGATAAAATCCATCGTGATATCTTCCCATTTCCACAGTGGAATATCCAACGGCTGCATCTTGCCATGCGGTCTCTGATGTTCGGCCTTGACCTTCCTGCAGGTCAAACACCGCTCGACGTACCATGCCACATCCCGCTTCATGCAGGGCCACCAGTAATCCAGACGAAGATCCCTATACATCTTTGTCGCCCCGGGATGAATAGAGAATCGGGACTTGTGTGCCTCCTCCATCAAAATCTGGCGCACGCCTCCGTGATACGGCACCCACACCCTACGGTGTAGTGTCAACAGTCCTCGGCTATCATAATCAAAGGAGGACACCTGACCCACTACACGCTCACTCTTCCGATGTTCCTCCTTGATAGCCTCTTGCTGAGCCTCCCGAATTTGCTCCAACAGGGGAGTCACCATGGTCATCCTCAAGCAGACATCCCTGATTGGCGCCGCCTTGCGGCTAAGCGCATCGGCCACCACATTGGCCTTCCCCGGGTGGTAAAGGATCTCGTAATCATAATCCTTCACCACATCCAACCACCGACGCTGCCTCATGTTCAGATTCGGCTGATCCATGAGGTACCTCAAACTCTTTTGGTCTGTGTAGATGGTACATCGAACCCCGTAGAGGTAATGTCGCCAAATCTTGAGGGCAAAAACCACCGCCCCCAACTCCAAATCATGCGTCGGGTAGTTCACCTCGTGAGGCTTGAGTTGCCTCGAAGCGTAGGCAATGACATGCCCCCTCTGCATCAGTACTGCGCCCAACCCAGAAATGGATGCATCACAATAAACCACAAAATCCTCCACGCCCTCTGGCAGGGCTAAGATCGGCGCCTCGCACAGTCTCTGTCTCAGCGTCTCAAATGCAGCCTGCTGCTCGGGTCCCCACCGAAAGATCATGGCTTTCTTCGTCAGCCGCGTCAGGGGTACGACTATCTTGGAGAAATCCTGGATAAATCTCTGATAGTAGCCTGCCAATCCCATGAAACTCCGAATCTCAGATGGAGACTTCGGAACCTCCTATCTAATCACGGCCTCGACCTTGGCCAGATCGACCAGAATCCCGTTCTGGTTGACGAGGTGTCCAAGAAATTGCACCTCGCGCAACCAAAACTCACACTTGGAGAACTTGGCATACAAGCTCTCCCTCCTCAGGGTCTCCAACACCTCTCTCAGATGCTCCTCATGTTCCTCCCGAGTCTTGGAATAAACCAAGATATCATCGATAAAGACTATCACAGACCGATCCAGCATCGGTCTGCATACGCGGTTTATGAGGTCCATGAACGCGGCAGGAGCATTGGTGAGCCCAAACGGCATCACCACGAACTCATAATGGCCATAACGCGTCCGAAATGCGGTCTTCTGCATATCTTCCTCCCTGACCCTCATCTGATGATAACCCGAACGCAAATCAATCTTGGAGAACCAAGATGCTCCCTGAAGCTGGTCAAAGAGGTCATCAATCCTCGGAAGCGGGTAACGGTTCTTCACCGTTACCTTATTCAGCTCCCGATAATCTATACACATCCGATGCGACCCGTCCTTCTTCTTCACAAACAGAATCGGGGCTCCCCAGGATGAACTGCTCGGACGAATAAATCCCTTGTCTAGCAGCTCCTGCAGCTGCGTAGACAACTCCTGCATCTCGGGAGGAGCCAACCGATACGGTGCCTTGGCTATCGGAGCCGCACCAGGAACAAGGTCAATCCTGAACTCCACCTGCCGCTCCGGAGGTAACCCAGGAAGCTCCTCCGGGAAAACATTTGCAAAGTCTCGGACCACCGGAACCTCGCTCACTGTCGCCTTACCCGCCTCCCGGGTATCCATCACATACGCGACATACCCTGCGCATCTCTGCTGAAGGTAGCGCCTAGCCATCACTGCTGAACATACAGTGGGTCCACACTGAGGCCTCTCACCATGAATCACTAACTCTCCCCCGCTTGGGGTCCTGACCCGCACTAGCTGCTGCGCGCAATCTATCACCGCCCCATTAGGGCACAGCCAATCCATGCCTATAATCAACTTGTTCCCATGCAACGGAATGGGAACCAAATCTACCAAATAGCGCTCCTCGAACATACGCAGCACGCAATCTCAAAATACCATCGATGCTCGCACCGTTCGATCATCAGCAATCTCCACCTCCAAAGGGCAATCTAACTCGCCTGATGACTCATGAAACTTCTTGCTAAGCGCAAGGGAAACGAATGATCGGGATGCACCCGAATCAAATAACACCTGAACTGGGAGGCCGTTCACATGGAACGATACTAATGCATACATATACATACAGAGCACATATCAATAACATAACATCATAAAAATAAGATAGAGGGAAAGAATCATACCCGTCACCACATCGGGTGCGGCGCGTGCCTCCTCGGTAGTCAGCTGAAATGCTCGGCTCCTCACCACTGGAGCCTCTGTCTTGCCCTGTCGGCCATCCGTGATCCGCAGGGTCGCTGGAGCTGGCGCCTTCACCGGCGCTGAGACTGTCAACTGGGGGCAATTGGCCTTCTTGTGGCCCCTCTGGTTGCAGTGGAAGCACAACAACTCTGATGTCTGAATGACTGCTGCCGGAGCAGTGCAATCCCTGCTGATGTGCCCAGTCTTGCCGCACTTGTAGCAGCCTGATGATCCCATCCTGCACGCCCCCTCGTGCGGCCTGCCGCATTTCCTGCAGCGGCTCGGTCCTGACTGGCCTTTTGGCCTACCATCTGATCCCTTGGGCTTCTTCCCCGAAGCCCCTCCTGCCTGACCCTCCTCTAATTTCCGTTTCCGGATGTGCTCCAAATCTATCTCCCTCTCCCTTGCCCTGGCAATCATAGAGTCCAAGGTAGGGCAAGCTGAAAAGCTAACATGCTCCCGAATGTCAGCTCGTAGCATATCATGATAACGAGTCCTCCTCATGTCCTCGTCACCAGCATACTGGGGCACCAACAAAGCCCTCTCCCGGAACTTGGCGGTGATCTCCACCATAGTCTCCTTCGTCTGCCTCATGTCTAGAAACTCCCTGGCCAACTGTTGAAGCTCGACAGCCGGTGCAAACTCTGCCCTGAACCTGGTCACAAAGTCCGACCAGGTCATCGCCTCGATAACTGAGGCTCCCAACGAGTCACCCACTGACTCCCACCAATCCCGGGCTCGGTCCCATAAACATCCTGCTGCATACCTCACCTTCGACCCCTCGGGGCAGAAGCTAGTCAACTGGGCAGACTCGATGTCTGCAATCCATCGCCTGGCAGCAATGGGGTCTTTCACCCCATGGAAATCCGGCGCACCACTGCCCCTGAAGTCCTTGAAGGACAGTGTGCGAGATCCTGACTGGCTAGATGCCAAATCACTCTTGAATGCCCGCAGGCGATCCTTCATCAACTCCATGATCCCTTCCTTGATCGACCCAAAGAGGATGGGGGTCGACTCAAGGCTGCCCCTGGTGATCTATGACGCGATGAACTCGTGTAGTCCCTCATCTACCGACTCAGAACTTGATCCCGAACCTGACCCCATCTTGAACCGCCATCTACCGGCCTCGATCGAAGTACCACCATTCTGCAATACATCACAACAATAATTAGTGATACTGATACTTCCTGAGGGATCACCACTACTTACAAGTTCCCTGGTCTTATCTTGGCCTTCCTTGGTTCGGGTACGGATCCTCTGCTTTCAGTAGTACGGGCCCATACTACCTTCCACATCTATCCGTACCTTCTTCAAGGAATGCCTCGACTCCACCAGATCCCTTTCACTACTGCTGATCACTGCTATACTCATCCTAGGCTTGCCCTAGGGAAATCTCTAATTCCACTCTAACCAGTCCTCAGCTGCTGCAGGCCTCCTTGTAATGCCAATTAGCCATTACCCGAATACCATCACATGTGACGAGGCTCAGATAATCCTTCGAGTACCCGACTCGTCCCTACAACGGTTGGACTCAAACAAGAGCTGTGCAATAGGATCAAATCCGGCACTCTAAGATTATTCAACCCTGATCACATGTGACGTGACGCATTCGCCAAATGGCTAACACCCATTATTCAGAGTCCCGCGTAGCACGAAGCAAGCAACATTTAGATAAGGGTAACAATCTCAATTAACTCTATCTACTTTTAGGAACTGAGCTAGCATTTAGTGCTAAGCTCATACTACCAGGCTTAACCTAATCAGGCTATCCTACTTACTGTCTACTCAATATCTAGCATGCAATTCTCATACAACTGAAACACATAAAGCAGGCACATAAGGCATCACTCCTAGATCCTTAGTCCTATTCTAGCATGCTGTTCTACAAAAGCAGGTAAACATAACATAAATTCGTATGGGTACTTTGGGGAATACTTACTTGAGCTCGGCCGGTCGCGCACATCGCACACTTCGTTCTTTCTCGAAACTCCTTTCTCAATTTTTAGAAAACATTTTCTTTTAGAAAATCTTTTAATCCCTCGATTTGAGTTCAGACACTCCCGAAGGTGTGTCCGAATCCCTCAAACCAGGGCTCTGATACCAACTTGTAAGTACCCAAATTTCACGTCCAAAAATTTCGTTTTAAAAACATTACTTTGGAAAAACATTAATAGTTTAAAACATTGTTTGATCAAACTATAACAAAACGTAAGCCATGTCTACAAGTCAAATCATACAATCATCAAAATATCAGAGTATAAATCCCAGTGAAGCTCGTAAATGCGGAAACCGGAGAGTGTGTGTGTGACATGCTGCTACCGCGCCGACTCCTTTCCCCTAGCTGAGGAGGTACCTGAAACCAAAACTGAAAACTGTAAGCACAAAGCTTAGTGAGTTCCCCCAACGTAGCACATACCATACAAACAAATAATACGCATACTGCCAGGCTATTCTAGGGTGCCTGACTACCCGGTACGGCCATTCTGGGGTGCCGACTACCCGTGTCAAGCCATTCTGGGGTGCTGACTACCCATGTCAAGCCATTCTGGGGTGCTGACTACCCATGTCAAGCCATTCTGGGGTGCTGACTACCCATCGGTCCTAACAACCGATCCTCGGGGACTAGTCCCCTCCTACTACCACTATCACATATAACATAACAGGCTAGCATGCAAACATATCATCACGTACTGTCAGACATTTCTGGGGTGTCTGACTACCCTCCGGTCCTAACAACCGAACTCTACTATTATCACATACAACATATCATGCTAGCATATGACATATCAGATAGTAGCAACCTAGATGATATCACAAAGACAATCATCTAACATACGACTCCTGCTGGTGGGCCGGCATTGTGGCCGTAGACCCACCATTACTGGAAGGTAACTCACCTCGAAGTAGCTGCTGAACTGAGCGGGAACTGACTGTCTACTGCTGCTGCTCCAGAAATCCTCCAGCTGCAATTCCCACAACATACTCAATCAAACACTACTAACTGTCCTTTGGGTAAAATGACCATCTTACCCCTGATTATGACCTAAGTCAAATCAAAGTCAACTTTCAGTTGACCCGACTCGCCGAGTTGGCTTTCCAACTCGCCGAGTCCCTACCCAAACGTTTGCCCTGAATCCCGATCCTACTCGTCGAGTTAGGCGACGACTCGACGAGTTCTCCTTCTTAACAGATACTCAAGTCCTTCATCCTACTCGCCGAGTTGTATGAACAACTCGTCGAGTTCATCATCATCCGATGAACACTTATGCTAAGACTCGTCGAGTTGTATGAACAACTTCGCCGAGTCTGTTCTTGATCTAAGGAGATTGCCTTGAACTCGCCGAGTCAGGGCATTGACTCGCCGAGTACCTCCATGGATGAGTTCAGCTTCCGATTCACTGAGTCACACCCTGTGACTCACTGCTAACTCGACACTACGAAAAGGGGACAAACTCGCAGACTCGCGAGCAGACTCGCCGAGTCATATGAACGACTCGTCGAGTCGTTGCCATGCACCCACTAAATACACAGATTTGCTCGATTCCAGTCCATACCATTCACAGATCTGGACTTCTAGGACACGAATCACATGTAAAGTTTCCAACTTTACGTGTGGATATTCACCAATATGGATTTTAGGGTTCAAAATGTCTCAAAAGGGTAGATCTAGGGTTAACAAGCAACATGGGGCCATAAAGCTAACAGATCTGAGCTCCTGGAGCTCAATCTTGCCTAGATCCAGAGGCCAAACATCTTATTACGACATATAATGCACATACAAGCTTGGGGATTTGTCCAAGAAAGACCTAAATGAAGTACTAAGCATAGAATCATGGGGAAAACGGGTTATACCTCAAAGGAACTGCTGGAAGAACACAAAAATGTCTGGATGGCTTCCTTTCTTCTGGATCTACTTCCTTCCTCCTTCAAAACCTTCAAAAACACACACAATAGCCTCAAACTCTCAAGGAACAAGCAAAGAACGAGGGTTGGGAGCTCTGGGGGGTGAATGGGGGTTGTCCTGGGGCGGATAGGCTGCTTAAATAGGGTGCAAACCCCTGAAACTTAGGGTTTCATCCAACAACGGTGACTCGCCGAGTCCAAAATATGGACTCGCCGAGTCGCCAACTTAAACATGTCCCGGGTCCCGACCTGACTCGGTGAGTCTGACCTATGACTCGCCGAGTCCATGGCAAAAAGAAAGAGAATACTCAAATAAGATTTACATACCAGGAACCTGGTGCTACAGATGACATGGCAAACAACGGGTGGTGACACATGTCAAAATCTAGGTAGTGTGTTAGGTGCGCGATGCAATCTGTCGAGGCGCGCATCTTCACAAATGAATTTATGTTTTCTCAAAAATTGCATAACTGCTCCGTTCGTGCTCTGTTTTCGACACACTTTATATCGACGCGTAGCTATCGACAAGATCTACAACTTGTTTAGACTCTGTCGGCTAGTTTTGACTTTATTTTTAAAGTTATATTTGTACATGCTTAGACTGTTAAAATCCATGTAAAAATCATAACTCTCTCATACGATATCCATTCGTGACTGTCTTTATATTGACTGATAGGTATGGACGAGATCTTCGACTCTCGTTTAGATTATTTTTCCTAACAATCAATCGATATTAATTTAAGTTTCTGTGTTTCACACTGGTATGCTGAAGCTTCTAAAAATCATAACTCCTCATACAAAGTCATATTTGGGTGTTCTAACTATGTGTGCTATCGTTTTTACAATTACTACGACTTTAGTTTAGATTAATAAGGTTAATAAGTAATGTATCTCCCAAATGAATTTATAATAATCGTTTTATATTACAATCTAAAGTAATGGTAAAAATGGGGTGTTACAACTCTCCCCCACTTACAAGTATTTCGTCCCTGAAATCTAACTAAATAAATCTGGGTAGTTGTTGCTCATCTCTTCTTCCAGCTCCCAGGTCCATTCCGATCCTTTTCGGCGACACCACTGGACTTTCACCAGACTGATTACCTTATTGCGTAAGGTCTTTGTTTTCTTATCTAGTGTAACATCCCAAAAATCATGACATAATTTTTTTTTAGTTTAATAAATCCTTAATACAAATTGTTTCCATAAAACCAAAGTAACCAATATTCAGCAAAACATCATTAAACCAGAGTAATTCACAAAATGCAGAAACATGTGGTGTGTGACCTACAATCATCCTGAGCTCTTCCATTTGAAAACCAGATTACCTGAAACATAAACTAAAAATCATAGGCACAAAGCTTAGTGAGTTCCTTGAAATACCATACTACATACAACCACAGATTATCATGCACCTACATATAGTTGCCATGGGCTCCCCCATGGTCTTTATCAATGATGTCATGGGTTCCCCCATGGTCTTTACCTGGAATGCCATGGGATTTCCCCTATTGTCTGACATCTAATTGCCATGGGCTCCCCCTGGGTCTTCCATGCAAGTATCACAGAGACAACTAGCATACCACATAACACGTAATGAGCCGGCATTGGTGCCTTTGACCCATGGATATAGTAAGAAGACTCACCTCGAATGTAGACGTTCACTGAAATAAATCCCTAGCTGTTTCCCTGACGACACCCTCGAGCTATCAGATCAAAATAACACTAGAGAATTCTTTCAGTGAGCTTCAGTAGTGCGAGGTGAGTCTCCTCACTGAGTTTAGCGGGTCGGAAGGCACCAATGCCGACCCATGGTTATTATGTTAGGATGTCAGTTGTCTGCGTGACTCTTGCATGTGTATGTATTGATTTGTATGTGGGCGGGGCCTGATGATTGTGCAGTATGCTACTATCTTTGTGATTTTCACATGTGTTTGAATGTTATATGATTATATGCTATATATGTCTAGTGGGTGGGGCCCGTTATGCAAGTGTGGGTGGGGCCCGTATCTCATCGTTATGCGAGTGTGAGCGGGGCCCGTATCTCATTGTTATGTGAGCATGGGTGAGGCACGTATCTCATTTTGGCAGGGCCGTTATGCGAGTATGGGCGGGGCCCGTATCTCATCAATATGAGAGTGTGGGCGGGGCCCGTATCTCATTGTTATGCGAGTGTGGGTGGGGCCCGTATCTCATTTGGGTGGGCCCCATTATGCGAGTGTGGGCGGGGCTCGTATCTCATTGGGTGGGGCCCGTTATTCGAGTGTGGGCGGGGCCCGTATCTCATTTGGGCGGGGCCCGTTATGTAATGTGTATGGTAAGAGGTATCTTGGGGAACTCACTAAGCTTTGTGCTTACGATTTTTAGTTTCTGTTTCAGGTACCTTGGTTTTCAAATGGAAGAGCTCAGGATGATTGCAAAGCACACACCATATGTTTCCGCATTATTTGATTTACTCTGATTACCTTGGTTTTATGTAAATGATATGTATTAACGATTTATTAATCTAAAAACGAAAAATTTATGTTGTCATCAGTAGGACGTTACAAGATGGTATCAGAGCCTTGGTTTGAGGGATTCAGGCACACTTTCGGGTGTGTCTGAACTCAAACTGAGGATTTGATAAAGTTTTTCAAAAATAAATATATTTTAGAAAAGGGATTTTTCTAAAAGAAGAAAGGATGTGGTGCATGCAATCAGCCGAGCTCAAGTAAGTTTTCCCAAAATACCCATACATGTTATTTGTTATGCTTTTATCTGTGAATCTGTGGAATTGCATGCTAGTTAGGGCTAAGGATCTTCTTAGTTTTTGCATGCTAGAATGCTAGGAGAGATGCCTTTGTATACCTATTGTATGAGCTTGTAGACTTGCATGTTAGTTCTTATTAGCTAGTGATAGGTTGGCCTGATATGTGATGTCTGGTAGCATAGGAAGCATTAGATATTGGATTGGGCGTGATTTGTATGCGTAAGGCAATCAGTAGCGAGAGTATGAGCTCCTAGTATGAGTTGTAGTATGTGGGATTGGAGTGATACTGCACGAATGTTGCTTGCTTTGTGCTTTGTGGAACTCATAAGTGATGTGAGTTAGTTATTTAGTGAATATGTCAAGTCACATGTGGCAAAGGTTGGATAATCTCAGAGTGATGGATTTGACCCTATTGCGCAACTCTTATTTGAGTCTAACCGTTGTTGGGATGAGTCTATTACTCGAAGGGTTATCTAAGACCTGTTGCATGTGATTGTGTTTATAATGTAGCTAACTGACATTATGAAGAGTTCTTCAGCAGCTGATGGCAGGGTGAGGTCGGGAATCTAGGAAAACCTAGGGATTGCTTCAGTATTTTTGTTATGCGGGTTAGCAAGTGCTGGTGTATGGAATTGAGAAGGTGGTTTAGGGGATTCAGGAGGATTCTTGAGGAAGGTATGGATAGGTATGGAAGGTAGTATTGGGCCCGTACTACTAAAAGCACATGATCTATACTCGAATCAGGGAGAGTCTTGGAGAATCTAAGAAGCCTTTTGGATGAGGATTTATATTCGGATATCCTGCATGTTGTTTCGGTATGGTGTGGACCACTCAGGAATGGGGTTCAGATTCTTGTTTCGGCTTATCAATGGGTATTGAACCGATCGATGCACAATCGTGGGAGTTCATCTCATGGGAGATTACTCGCAGTGTTTCGGATTGGACCTTGGTGATATCTGGTTAAGCCAATGAAGGGAATTTTGGAATTCTTGGATTGTCATCTCGGGGCCTTTCGGGCCAATTTTATAGCAGGGTAGTTGGGGGCTCATTTAGAGCCCAAAGCGTGTGGATCTCTATAATCCTCCAGGAAGGAGGATCTTGTTGTTAGTTATTGCCATTTGGGATCGGAAAGGGAATTATGTACCATGTCCTCAGGATGGTCAGGGTAACTCGGGAGGAGGTCAGGATTCCTTCAGATGTTTTGTGGGTATGTCATCTTCTGTTTTTTTTCTGGGTTGTTATCGGGAGTTGGTATTGCTTTGGATTATGCTTGGGTTGGATAAGTTATATCTCGGGTTGACTCTATGATATTTTCTAGGTTATTGAGGGTCGTTATATGCCATTCTGTATATTGCGAGTCTTCGATGAATCTTCAAGTGGGTCGTATCTTTTTGAGTGGGTTCAGCATGTCCCGTTGTTGTTCCGAGTCTTCGACGGGATCAATTCAGGAGTATTTCTTGGAGGACCTATGGTCAGGGTGATCGGGTTAGTTCTCTAGTGAAGTCAGGGTTCAGGGGTTTTATCATCTTTTCTGGTAAGATCGACAATTGTATATAAAAGAACTTGTGAGTTTAAGCACTACCGTTTCTAGGAGAGGAGCGGTAGCAGGTAGACGGTAATGACAGATGCATGAGTTGATTGGTCATCAGAAGTGCACAGGGAGTTTTATATCTGCATGGGTTGCAGTTGGTTGGAGTTTAGTAATTCTTTGAGGATGGAAATTGGAGTGGATATTCGTCAGAGCATGGCAAGGGTTATGGTACTTAGTCGCCAGCATAAGAACTCAAGGAATTGGTATGGTATCATGGGAGGTGATTCAGATCATCAGACTAGTTAAGGTCTCAAGAGTATTCTTCCAGATCCCAAGAGTTGGGCAGTCGTTGAGATTGGCTAGTAATGGAACGCTAGTTTTGGTAAGCACATGTCATAGGCGATTCATGCTATATGAGGTTTGATGGGTTAGGAATCCATCAGATTTATGGGATGAAGGAGCTTCGTCGAATCTAAGTGGGGGAGAATCGATCATAATTCCAGGAGTTGGATCGGGTGTGGAACTAGGGCAAATTTCACATCCTGGTCAGAAAGAGAGACGACCCAAGTGGCCGTTTAGATTAGGGATGTGTAAGTGGGAGTTTAGGGAACTCCCAACAGCTGGTCGACATCTTTTTGTTATGCATAACAGGTCGGTGGAAGGATCCAGGTCGAGGGTTGTGTTAGAGCCTCGCCGCTTGTTTTAGTCTGATGAAGGCTTTAGGGTTCGAAGCATGACTTGAACACCTGATTGATTTTAGTCGAATGCGGGTTCGATTCAGGATATTTGGGGTTGAGAAGGTTTGGTTGTGATGAAACCTAGGGTGATAATCATGGTTGGTTAGAATTTTTGTGAGAATGTGATGGGATCATAACCTTCATCAGTTGAGGGTATCCTATCTGGAGATGGTCACAAGCTTAGAGGGGATCAGTTCACGTCGTAGGCACAACTGTAACGCCCCGTATCTGGTATGTTGCTTTCGTGGCAATTATTTAGAAGTTTTATTGAGGGACTCGGAGAGTCTATGGCCTGACTCGTCGAGTAGGGTCGAGTTTTCGTGCACGTGTTAGTTGGCGACTCGGCGAGTCCATATTCGGGACTCGGCGAGTCTGCCTGCCTGGAAGAAACCCTAAATCCCCGGGTTGCTCACTATTTAAGCAATGCTATGTGCCCCAAACTCGCCTCCTTCACCCTCAGAGAGCTGTGAGAAAATCCTAATCCATTCCTTATTGTTTTAAGTGCTTTTGTGTGGATTTTGAAGGCTTGAAGAAGAAGAAGAAGAAAGGAGCAAAGAGAAGAGGTGTAGAGCAAAGATCCAAGGGCAAATCAGAGTTCATTGAGGTATTTCTAGGATTCCTTCTGTTTTATGCTTTAGACCTCCATTAGAACTCTTCTAGGGCTAGTTTGATGCATTTTCTAAGCCCTATAGTTGTATGGATGCCTTAATAGGACGAAACATCCCTAGGTCTGTTCATTTAGGAGTTGTAGAGCCCAGATCTGTTGCCTTTTTGGAGATGCTTTGCATAAGAACCCTAGATCTAGCCTTTATTATGCTTTTTGAGCCTTATTATCTTCTTGGTCTCTATTGGGCATGTAAAGATAGAATCTTTACGTGCTAATCGAGTTAAGGAAGCCCAGATCTATAAGTTTCAGACGCTGGATTCAAGTAGAATCGAGTTTAGAGTAGCTGCATGGATGTGACTCGGCGAGTCGGAAGAACGACTCGGCGAGTCAAGTCGCGAGTCCCGTTTTTCCCTTTTTGAGTGATGTCGAGTGGAAGCCTGTGAGTAGTAGAGTGGACTCAGTGAGTTGGAGGACAGACTCAGTAATGGAGGGACTCGACGAGTTGTTCATACAACTCGGCGAGTCCAAGGAAATCTTCTTAGCTCAAGAACAACTCGTCGAGTTGTTCATATGACTCGGCGAGTCGGATGAAGATTGTCTGAGTTCTTGGATCGAGAGGGTACTCGTCGAGTCGATGCCATACTCGACGAGTAGCCACGAGTAGGGTTGAGAAGTGAGACTAGAGACTCGGCGAGTTGGCGGCCCAACTCGGCGAGTCAGGTCAACTGTGGGTTGACTTTGACAGAGAGAGTTGACTTTGACCAAGGGTAAAAGATTCATTTTACCCAGTGCAGTGTTTAGCATTTGATTGAGTGTGTTTATGGACTTGTAGCCGGGGAGATACCGGAGCAGCAGCAGTTAGCTTCCAGAGCCATTCACACAGCAGCCAGTTCACGAGGTGAGTTTCCTTTCAGTAGGAACGGGTCTACGGCCACAATGCCGGCCCGTTTAGTTAGCAGTAGTCCCAGACTTTAGTCTGATGCAGAAGTTAGAGTGCTTGATGTCTTTGTGATTCAAGCATGTTTGTGTTATGTGTTCCGGACTCTGTTCTGATGCAGCATGCAGTATATGTGTTTATATTAGTTGATATGTGTTATGCTATGCCATGATCAGCCAGTTCCAGACTTCGGTCCGATGCAGGGGACAAGGTCCCAGTTAGTTCCGGACTTCGGTCCGATGCAGTTAGTTCCGGACTCCGGTCCGATGCAGGGGACAAGGTCCCAGTCAGTTCCGGACTTCGGTCCGATGCAGCTAGTTCCAGATTTCGGTTTGATGCAGTGGGCAAGGCCCAGTATGTGCTTTATACGTATTGTATGGTGTGTGGTAGTTTGGGGGAGCTCACTAAGCTTCGTGCTTACAGTTTGAGTTTTGGTTTCAGGTACTTCCGCAAGCAAAGGGAAGAGCTCGGGATGATGGCATCGCACACACCACAGCTTCAGTTTTTGTCCTGGGAGTTGATTTCATTAGTTGATTTGTTTGGATACAGTTCTGATACAGTTTTCTTTCTCTCAGTATTTTATCATGGTTTTTGAAACACGCGACGTATGATGTTGTTATGAGATACTTGGTTTCATGTTTTGTTATGATAAAAATTGAAATTTTTGGGTCGTATTTTTGGGTTGTTTCAAGTTGGTATCAGAGCCTTGGTTTGAGGGATTCGGATGCACCTCCAGGTGCATCTGAACTCAAACTAGGGGAAAGATAAAATGATTTTCAAAAAGAAAAATGTTTTCAAATGAAATTTTGAAAGGCACTTAGAAAGAAAAGAATTTTTAAACAAGATAAGGGTGTGGTGGATGCGATCAGCCGAGCTCAAGTAAGTACTCCCAAATTACCAATACAAGTTTTATTATTATGATTAATTGTTCCAGTTTTAGTAGAACAGCATGCTAGTATAGGACTAAGGATCTAGGAGGATGCCTTATGTGCCTGCTATATGTGTTACAACTTTATGAGAATTGCATGCTAGTATTGAGTAGACAGCAGTAGGGTAGCCTGTTTAGGTTATGCCTGGTAGCGCGAGCTTAAGCATTGTATGCTAGAGTAGCTTCTCGTTATGAGAATAGTTTTGCTTGAGTATGTCTCCGTTATCCGAATGCTGCTTGCTTTGTGCTTGTGGGACTCTGAGTGGGGGAGTTAGCCATTAGGTGAATACGTCACATCACATGTGAGCAGGGTTGAATAATCTCAGAGTGCTGGAATTGGCCCTATTGTGCAGCTCTTGTCTGAGTCCAACCGTTGTAGGGACGAGTCTTTTACTCGAAGGATTATCCGAGCCTCATTGCATGTGATGGTATTCAGGTGGTGGCTAACTAGCATTACAAGGAGGCCTTCAGCAGCTGAGGACTGGTTTGAGTGGAGTCAGAGATTTCCCTAGGGCAAGCCTAGGATGAGAGTAGCAGAGATCAGTAGTAGTAGAAATGACTTGGTGGAGTCAAGGCAGTTCTTGAGGAAAGTACAGATAGATGTGGAAGGTAGTATGGGCCCGTACTACTGAAAGCAGAGGATCCGTACTCGAATCAAGGAAGGCCGAGACAAGACCAGGAAACTAGTGGTAGTATCAATGATCCCTTGAGATATTTCAGTTTTCTGATGTTGCTATGTTGTGTTTCAGAATGGTGGTTTTGCGTTCGAGGACAGCGGCCGGCAGTGGAGGTGCCGGGGAGGGATCAGGATCAGGCTCGGGGGACGAGCGCATGGATGAGCAGACCAGAGAGTTTCTTTCTTCAGAGATTACTCGTATCATTTTAGAGCAGACTCCTATGATCTTCGGTTCGATCAAGGAGGGTATCCTAGAGCTGATGGATGAGAGACTGGGCACCTTCCGTGCCGAGGTAGCGACCATGATAGGGTCGCATACACTTACATTCAGGGAGTTTAGGGCATGTGGAGCTCCAGACTATCATGGGGCGCGGGACCCCATAGCGAGTACTAGATGGTTGGCGGATGTGGCCAACGCGTTCCGCACTAGCAGGTGTCCCGAAGGGGGACAAGGTCAGATTGGCGTCCTGTCTTCTGAAGGACAGGGCACGGGATTGGTGGGAGGAGGTCGGACATACCATTGGAGATGATGCAGCGTTGGATGCCATGGCCTGGGCTGATTTCTCTACCAGGTTCAGGGCGGAGTTTGCACCAGTTATTGAGGTGAAACAGTTAGCCAGAGAGTTTCAGGACCTCACCCAGACTACAGAGACCGTGGCGGAGATCATCGCCAAGTTCAGGGAGAGGGCTCTTCTTGTTCCTCAGTATGCGGCCGATGAGGAAATGAAGAAGGCCCGTTATCATGAGATGTTGCGGAGCGATATCCGTCAGTTTGTGAGCCGGTCCAGCTGTAAAACGTTGGATGACATGATTGCTAGGGCTCGGGAGAGAGAGATTGATCTCGAGATGGAGAAGAAGAGGAAGCCGGAGGCGGTTTCGGGTACAGGCAGTTCGGACAAAAAGCCCAAGGTTTCTGATCACAGGTCCAGGAGTCAGCAGAGCCACGGTCGATGTGGCAAGTGTGGGAGATTGCATGAGGGGGAGATGGATTGTCCACTAGAGGTTGAGATAGCAGATGACAGGACCGTGAGGGTCGCCAGAGTGCATAGAGGATGTTCTCTTCAGTTGTTTGACGAGCAGTTTTCGGTGGACCTGGTTCCTATTCCCCTGCGAGGGAATAAGGTTATTGTGGGAATGGATTGGCTAAGCCCCAATGGGGCGGTGATTGATTGTGAGCTTCAGCTAGTGAGGGTTCGCACTCCCAGTGGGGGAGTGTTAGTGATTCAGGGTGAGAGGCCACAGCGCGGACCGACCTTTTGTTCCGTCGCAAGGGCGAGGCGCTATTTTCAGCAGGGTTGCGCTGGTTATGTAGCTTATGTCTTGGATGCCCGGGAGAAGGGCAAGACGACAGTTGATGATGTTCCGATAGTGCGAGACTTCCCGGATGTATTTCCCGAGGATTTACCGGGAATACCTCCTAAGAGGCAGGTTGAGTTTGGGATCAACCTGATTCCTGGTGCGGCTCCGATAGCCAAGGCACCGTATCGCCTAGCTCCCCCTGAGATGCAGGAGTTGTCTACGTAGCTGCAGGAGCTGCTAGACAAGGGTTTCATTCGGCCGAGCAGTTCGCCTTGGGGAGCGCCGATCCTGTTTGTGAGGAAGAAGGATGGGTCGCATCGTATGTGTATTGATTACCGGGAGTTGAATAAGGTCACGGTAAAGAACCGTTACCCACTTCCGAGGATAGATGATTTGTTTGACCAGCTTCAGGGAGCGTCTTGGTTCTCCAAGATCGATCTACGCTCCGGGTATCATCAGATGCGAGTTAGGGATGAGGATGTGCAGAAGACTGCTTTCAGGACCAGGTATGGTCATTATGAGTTTGTGGTGATGCCATTTGGGCTCACCAATGCCCCAACCGCGTTCATGGATCTCATGAATCGCGTGTGTAGGCCGATGCTGGATCGGTCAGTGATAGTATTCATAGATGATATCTTGGTATATTCCAAGACGCAGGAGCAGCACGAGAAGCACCTGAGGGAGGTGCTAGAAGTTTTGAGGAGGGAAAAACTTTTCGCAAAGTTCTCAAAGTGTGAGTTCTGGTTGCGCGAGGTGCAGTTCCTTGGTCACCTCGTCAACCAGAAGGGTATTTTGGTGGATCCGGCCAAGATAGAGGCCGTGATGCAGTGGGAGGTCCCGAAGTCTCCATCTGAGATTCGGAGCTTCCTAGGGTTGGCAGGGTATTACCGGAGATTCATTCAGGATTTATGCAAGATAGCAGTGCCGCTCACCCGACTGACCAAGAAGTCGGTGGTATTTCGTTGGGGGCCCGAGCAGCAGGCAGCGTTCGAGACCCTCAGGCAGAGATTGTGCGAGGCTCTGATCCTTACCTTGCCAGAGGGAGTAGAGGACTTCGTAGTCTACTGTGATGCCTCAATCACAGGTATGGGAGCAGTGTTGATGCAGCGAGGCCATGTGATAGCTTACGCTTCGAGGCAGTTGAAGCCTCACGAGGCTAACTATCCTACCCATGATTTAGAGCTGGGGGCGGTTGTGTTTGCCCTCAAGATTTGGAGGCATTATCTTTATGGGGTCCGTTGTACTATCTACATGGATCACAAGAGTTTGAGGTACCTTATGGATCAGCCGAGTCTGAACATGAGGCAGAGGAGGTGGTTGGATGTGCTGAAGGATTATGATTGTGAGATCCTTTACCATCCAGGGAAGGCCAACGTGGTGGCCGACGCCCTAAGCCGCAAAGTGTCAGCAGCCCCTATCAGAGATTTGTGTTTGAGGATGACAGTGATTACTCTGTTGTTGGAACGGATCAGGGAGGCTCAGGTTGAGGGCCTAAAGGAGGAGAGGCAGAAGTGTGAGAGGATAGTGGGTCGAGTATCTTCGTTTGATTATGACAGTCGGGGATTGCTGACACTTCATGGGAGAGTGTGGGTACCGTACTGGGGTGGGGTACGGCAGGTGTTGATGGATGAGGCTCATAAGTCTCGATTTTCTATCCACCCAGGGGCGACGAAGATGTATAGAGATCTTCGACCCGATTATTGGTGGCCCTGCATGAAGCGGGATGTCGCTTGGTATGTTGAGAGGTGCCTAACTTGCAGGAAGGTCAAGGCGGAGCACCAGAGGCCTCACGGCAAGATGCAGCCGTTAGACATTCCCGTGTGGAAATGGGAGGACATCACCATGGATTTTGTCACCAAGCTTCCCAGGACCGCACGAGGAGTAGATTCGATATGGATAGTAGTGGATCGGTTGACGAAGAGTGCTCATTTTATCCCAATCCAGGAGAGTATATCAGCAGAAAAGTTAGCCGATATCTATGTGCGTGAGATCGTGGCACGTCATGGAGTGCCGGTATCGATAGTATCAGACCGAGATGTCCGTTTTACATCCAGATTCTGGAAGCGGTTTCACGACGAGATGGGTACTCGTCTTCATTTCAGCACCACTTTCCACCCTCAGACGGACGGGCAGAGCGAGAGGACGATTCAGACTCTCGAGGACATGCTCAGGGTGTGTGTTCTAGACTTCGGTGGCAGTTGGGATACGTATCTTCCGTTAGCGGAATTTTTGTATAACAACAGTTATCATGCGAGCATTGATCGACCTCCCTTTGAGATGCTTTATGGGAGGAAGTGTAGGACCCCGATTTGTTGGGGCGAGGTCGGTCAGCGAGCCGTTGGGAGCACAAAGGTGGTGCTCAAGACGACGGAGTTGATTCAGCAGGTCCGTAGTAGACTGTAGACTGCGCAGAGTCGGCAGAAGAGCTACGCCGACAGGAGGCGTTCAGACTTGGAATTACGGGTGGGCGATATGGTCCTCCTGAAGGTCTCACCCTGGAAGGGTGTCATCAGGTTTCGAAAGAGGGGCAAGCTGGGCCCTAGGTTCATTGGTCCCTTCAGGGTTTTGGCCCGAGTGGGTCGGGTTGCGTATCGGTTGGATCTTCCTGTAGAGCTTAGCCAGATCCACAACACTTTTCATGTGTCTCAGTTGAGGAAGTGTTTGGTGGATGAGTCAGTAGTTGTTCCCCTAGAGGATATTCAGGTTGATAGCAGCCTGAATTATATTGAGAGGTCGGTCGCGATTCTGGACTGGAAGACAAAGACCTTGAGGAACAAGGCAATTCAGTTAGTGAAGGTGCAGTGGCAGCACCGGAAGGGGTCTGAGTGGACATGGGAGGCTGAGGAAGAAATGAGAGAGCATTACCCGGAGTTATTTGTAGATTCAGCCGCAGCAGACTTCGAGGACGAAGTCTGAGACAAGTAGGGGAGAATTGTAACGCCCCGTACCTGGTATGTTGCTTTCGTGCCAATTATTTAGAAGTTTTATTGAGGGACTCGGCGAGTCTATGGCCTGACTCGTCGAGTAGGGTCGAGTTTTCGTGCACGTGTTAGTTGGCGACTCGGCGAGTCCATATTCGGGACTCGGCGAGTCTGCCTACCTGGAAGAAACCCTAAATCCCCGGGTTGCTCACTATTTAAGCAATGCTATGTGCCCCAAACTCGCCTCCTTCACCCTCAGAGAGCTGTGAGAAAACCCTAATCCATTCCTTATTGTTTTAAGTGCTTTTGTGTGGATTTTGAAGGCTTGAAGAAGAAGAAGAAAGGAGCAAAGAGAAGAGGTGTAGAGCAAAGATCCAAGGGCAAATCAGAGTTCATTGAGGTATTTCTCGGATTCCTTCTATTTTATGCTTTAGACCTCCATTAGAACTCTTCTAGGGCTAGTTTGATGCATTTTCTAAGCCCTATAGTTGTATGGATGCCTTAATAGGACGAAACATCCCTAGATCTGTTCATTTAGGAGTTGTAGAGCCCGGATCTGTTGCCTTTTTGGAGATGCTTTGCATAAGAACCCTAGATCTAGCCTTTATTATGCTTTTTGAGCCTTATTATCTTCTTGGTCGCTATTGGGCACGTAAAGATAGAATCTTTACGTGCTAATCGAGTTAAGGAAGCCCAGATCTATAATTTTCAGACGCTGGATTCAAGCAGAATCGAGTTTAGAGTAGCTGCATGGATGTGACTCGGCGAGTCGGAAGAACGACTCGGCGAGTCAAGTCGCGAGTCCCGTTTTTCCCTTTTTGAGTGATGTCGAGTGGAAGCCTGTGAGTAGTAGAGTGGACTCAGTGAGTTGGAGGACAGACTCAGTAATGGAGGGACTCGAAGAGTTGTTCATACAACTCGGCGAGTCCAAGGAAATCTTCTTAGCTCAAGAACAACTCGTCGAGTTGTTCATATGACTCGGCGAGTCGGATGAAGATTGTCTGAGTTCTTGGATCGATAGGGTACTCGTCGAGTCGATGCCATACTCGACGAGTAGCCACGAGTAGGGTTGAGAAGTGAGACTAGAGACTCGGCGAGTTGGCGGCCCAACTCGGCGAGTCAGGTCAACTGTGGGTTGACTTTGACCGAGAGAGTTGACTTTGACCAAGGGTAAAAGATTCATTTTACCCAGTGCAGTGTTTAGCATTTGATTGAGTGTGTTTATGGACTTGTAGCCGGGGAGATACCGGAGCAGCAACAGTTAGCTTCCAGAGCCATTCACACAGCAGCCAGTTCACGAGGTGAGTTTCCTTTCAGTAGGAACGGGTCTACGGCCACAATGCCGGCCCGTTTAGTTAGCAGTAGTCCCAGACTTTAGTCTGATGCAGAAGTTAGAGTGCTTGATGTCTTTGTGATTCAAGCATGTTTGTGTTATGTGTTCCGGACTCTGTTCCGATGCAGCATGCAATATATGTGTTTATATTAGTTGATATGTGTTATGCTATGCCATGATCAGCCAGTTCCAGACTTCGGTCCGATGCAGGGGACAAGGTCCCAGTTAGTTCCGTACTTCGGTCCGATGCAGTCAGTTTCGGACTTCGGTCCGATGCAGTTAGTTCCGGACTCCGGTCCGATGCAGGGGACAAGGTCCCAGTCAGTTCCGGACTTCGGTCCGATGCAGCTAGTTCCAGATTTCGGTTTGATGCAGTGGGCAAGGCCCAGTATGTGCTTTATACGTATTGTATGGTGTGTGGTAGTTTGGGGGAGCTCACTAAGCTTCGTGCTTACAGTTTGAGTTTTGGTTTCAGGTACTTCCGCAAGCAAAGGGAAGAGCTCGGGATGATGGCATCGCACACACCACAGCTTTAGTTTTTGTCCTGGGAGTTGATTTCATTAGTTGATTTGTTTGGATACAGTTCTGATACAGTTTTCTTTCTCTCAGTATTTTATCATGGTTTTTGAAACACGCGACGTATGATGTTGTTATGAGATACTTGGTTTCATGTTTTGTTATGATAAAAATTGAAATTTTTGGGTTGTTTCAACAACAGACGAGATTGTCGAGGTACGTTTCCCTGTTTTAAATTGAGGACCATTGGGGTCCGAGGTGGAGTTGGGCCTGTGTAACTTTAGATGGGTAGGACCCGTGGGCGAGGCCCGTGTGTTTATGGCAATGCAGGTGGGACCTGGTAGAGACCTTTGGGTCAAGGTATTGGATCTTGGATTTTAGGATCGAGTGTGTGGTTAGTATGTGGTGTAGAAGGATGTTTGGGCTGGGTAGCCTTGTTATCTAGACTCTTAGGAACCTGGTGGTTTGAATAGGTGCGAGACTGGTAGTCTCAACGTTGGTTTGGTAACCTTTATATCTCGGTCTAGCAAGGGTTGTCGTTATCAGAAGGTCTTGGGTGAAATGCAAGTGTAGATCTATGGATCTCAGTTTATGAGTTGAGTATCGGGTTGGTTTTGGTTGAGATCTCAAGTCGAGTATTGCAAGTGTTTTGTGCTGGATTTTCATGTAAGTGGATTGAGGGTTGGGGTATCAATTTGCCGAGGGCATCATTCGAAGGGTTCAAGGGTAATGAATGGATTCAGTTTAATGATGGATGCAACTCTCGTGATTGTGTCTTGGATTGGTTTTATTGGTGAAGGGCATCCAGATAAGCTAGGGCAGTCCTATTGATTTGGAACTTATGTGTGGAGTAGCTTGTTATTCGGAGGAGATGTTAGGTTGCTTGTAGTTGGGATTGGATAATCTCAGATTTGATGATTTGATCATGCTGCGCAACTCTCGTATGAGTCTAACTGTTGTAGGGATGAGTCTCCTACTCAAAGGATTATCCGGGCCCTTGTCAAGTATAAGTGTTCTACAGGGATTAATGATCTGTGATTATGTTTCTCATGGGAATCTCAAGTATCAGAAGTTGAATAGTCAGTTGGGAAATTAAGTGGGATGGATTCAACAATGGTCCAATATGGGTGGTCTGTTAGGGAGTCAAACCATCTCGAGACTTCAGGTCTTAGTTTGAGTAGATATGGTTATTTTGCAAGGGATAATTTTCAGGTAGTGAAAGTATTTGTCCATCTGCAGGTTGGGGAGCCTTGCGAGGGATGGTTTGGTTGCCTTAGGAAGGTTGAGGTATGCTCGAGGTTGTGGTCATGTTGCTCAGGTTGTTTAGCATGTCGGGAATGGTAAGGATTGATTTCGAGGACGAAATATAATTTAAATGGGTGAAAGTTGTAACACCCAGAATCTAGAAGATTAATTTTGGAAATAAATCCCCTTTCCTAGGGACCAACACAGCGAGTTGATGGTGGGAAACTCGACGTGTTGGAGGCTTTTGGGACGCGCGTTTTTATGGACCAACTTGGCGAGTTAATGAAGAGGACTCGACGAGTTGGACGCTGATTAATAAACCCAAATTTTCAGGGTGTTGCACCCTATTTAAAGACCTTAAGTCCCTTGGCTGGCCTCCTTACCAACCTCCTCTGTCTACAAACCCTAAATTCGAGCATTGTCTTCCATTGTTGAGTGTATGGGCTTGGGGAGAGCCTTGAAGGTTCATTTTTGGTTCATGTTGAAGGAGCTAAGGAATTAGGAGTTGCTTGGCTTGAAGAAGAAGTATGGGATCTAGAAACTTTGTCTCATCTACCAAGTTTTTGAGGTATCAAGTTCTCACCTTGAGTTGAAACACAATAAAAAAAATTATGTTAAAACCCATGTCCCCAATGGCCATAAGGTCTATGAATTCTAAACAAGTTAAAAAACCTAATATTTCTATGCGTTCTAGTGAAAGGGAGGTGGAGAAAGTTCTTAACCAAGGTGATGTGATTTACATGCTTGTGGCCAAAGAGCATGCAAAGGTGGAGAAGATGATGCATGGAGAAAACGCTATTGCTGATTTGCTTTTGGAGTTTCAAGATGTGTTTCCAAGTGAGTTACCATCAGGTTTGCCTCCAATCCGTGGTATCAAACACCAAATTGACCTTATTCTAGGTGCTCCTTTGCCTAATAAATTTGCCTATAAATGTAATCCAGAGGTGACAAAGGAGTTGTAAAAACAAATTGATGAACTCATGAAAATGGGCTATGTTCGTGAAATCCTAAGTCCTTGTGTTGTTCTGGTGTTGTTGGTTCCAAAAAAAGATGGTTCTTGGAGGATATGTCTTAATAGTAGGGGTGTTAATAACATCACCATAACGTACCGATTTCCTATTCCTAGAGTGGATGACTTGTGAGACGAGTTGCATGGTTCCATTATGTTCTCAAAAAATGATTTGAGAAGCAGTTACCATTAAATTCGTATGCGTGAAGGGGAAGAATGGAAAATAACCTTTAAAACTAAACATGGATTGTATGAATGGACAGTGATGCCTTTTGGTCTAACTAATGCCCCTAGCACTTTTCATGCGACTAATGAATGAAGTGCTAAAATATTTTTTGGGTAGGTTTGTGGTGGTATACCTTGATGATATCTTGGTATATAGCAAGAGCTTGGAGGATCATTTGGTGCACTTAAAATAGGTTTTTGAGACCCTTAGAGCTCAAAAACACTATAGGAAGCAAGAAAAATGTTTGTTTTTGGTGGAAAAAGTAGCATTTTTGGGTTTTGTGGTTTCAAGAGATGGCATGTCCTTGGACCCATCCAAAACTGAAGCAATCAAGTCATGACCTATTCCTACTAATATTTCTGAAGTTGGATCATTTCATGGTCTTGCTTCTTTCTATAGAAGATTTGTTCGTGATTTTAGCACCATTGCAAGTCCCATAACATGTTGTTTGAAGAAAGGAGTATTTGCATGGGGAGAAGAATCTCAAAAGGCATTTGAGAAACTCAAGACATTGTTGTGTGATGCTCCTATTTTGTCTCTTCCAGATTTTGTTCAACCATTTGAAGTGGAGTGTAATGTAAGTGGAGTTGGTATTGGGGCTGTTTTGATCCAATCCAAACGTCCTATTCTTATTTTTTTTGAAAAGTTGGGTGGTGCTCGTTTGAATTATTGCACTTATGTTAAGGAGTTTTATGCTATTGTTTGTGCTTTAGATAATTAGAGTCATTATTTGCGTGCAAATCATTTTCTTTTGCATTATGATCATGAATCCTTGAAGTACATCAATGGGCAAAAAAAATTGAGCACAAGACATGCAAAGTGGGTGGAGTTCTTGTAATTCTTTCATTTTTCATGAAAATACAAGGATGGAAAAAAGCAATGTGGTGGCTGATGCACTCTTTAGTCGTTACTCATTGTTGGTTACTTTGGACGTTCGTTTGTTGGGGTTTGAAACTCTAAAGGACCATTATCAATCTGATGTGGACTTTGGAGATACGTTTATGAAGTGTGGAGGTGGTCCTAATGGTGAATTTGTGGTTTAATATGGATTTCTATTCAAAGGAATTCGCCTTTGTGTCCCAAAACATGCAATACGAGAGTTGCTGATTTGTGAAGCTCATGGTAGTGGTTTGGCTGGTCATTTTTGCATTACCAAAACTTTGGAGGTGCTTAAAGAACATTTCTTTTGGCCGAATATGTTGGGGGTATGTAACCAACATAGTGGGAAAGTGTGTTACATGTCACATGAAAAAAACAACTTTCAAGCATGGTGTCTACACTCCTTTGTTGGTTCCTATTCGTCCTTGGGAAGATGTGTCCATGGATTTCATTATGGCTTTGCCTAGAACTTAAAGGGGGAAGTATTCCATTCTTGTGGCGGTGGATAGGTTTTAAAAAATGTGTCACTTTGTGCCATGTTATAAAACCAATGATGCATCTAATGTGGCTGATTTGTACTTTAAAGAGGTGGTTCGTTTGCTTGGTATTCCTAAAACATTATTTCTGATAGGGATTCCAAGTTTCTAAGTTACTTTTTGACCATTTTGTGGAGGAAAGTTGGTACTAAGTTACTTTTTAGTACATCCCATCATCCAAAAAATGGATGGGCAAACGGAGGTGACTAATAGAACTTGGGTTACTTTGTTGAGGGGGTTAGTTAGCAAAACTCAAAAATATTAGGACATCAAACTTGCACATGCTGAATTGCCTATAATCGTTCTCTTACTTATGCTACAATTCATTCTCCTTTTGAAGTGGTGTATGGTGTAAATCCTTACATGCCTTTGGATTTGATTCCATTGCAAAAGGATGAATTGGTTCTTAAGGATTCTAATGACAAGTTGAAGGCCATGATGAAACTACACCAACAATTTCATGAGAAGATAGAAGCCGTGAATAAGGTGTACAAATAGAAGTTCAACAAGCATAGGAAACCATGTGCCTTTCAAGATGGTGACTGTTTTGGTCAAAAATCGACTAAATGGATATCAACCAAATTGCATGAGAGGCTGTGGTGTTGTAGGTGAAGTGATTAACGAAATTAGAACAGAATTGCACAAGTGGTTAGCCCTTTATCCTTGCTAGTATCTCCAACATAAAACCTTGGGAGGTGATAATGATCACCTGTCTTGGTTGATCTTATTGATTTGAGCATAAACTACATAGATGAGCTTGATAATACGATTACAAATGATAAAGTGAGAGTAAATGAGTAAGGTGTCAAAGAATTGTCCCCGTTGTGTGTTTTTTACAGGTGTATTTATAATCTAGGTTAAGTAACTAAATGTTCGATATTTCCAGGATCCTGGTGAGATGGTATTTACAACGTGCTTTGACTTGGTATTTCTGGGTCTTAAGCCTGGTTGGACTGATTCTTCATTGAGAATTGGTCTTCCCTTGACTACTTCTGCACACGTGTTAGTTATGAACAAAATATAACCGTTATAAATATTAATAAAAATAATAATGGTAATAGCCGAGATCCCCAGGTAGCTGAGGATCCTGGATATTTGAGGATCCCGAGTATCGTGAGGATCCTGGCCCTAACAATTGCCCCCAAATTATACCTGCAAAATATTTGAATTGATTTCAAGTATTTAAAGTGTATAATTTAATTAATTGGAAATAAAGGATTCAAAATTCGAACTCTAACGGATAGAATTGTATCCGTTCAAAAGATATGATTATGTTGTCAAATCACTTTTCTCTCCTTGGTTGGAAGGTAAATTTCTTTCTCCTTTCTTCTTATTTTTCATGTTTATTGATTATGGGTAAAGAGGCACTCCATTCTCGCTCGAGCATCCTTAATTTTTCGACGTGGACTTCATCGATCAGAGGATCCTCTCTTTTGAAGAGACCTGTTCTTTTGGTGATGATGACATTGAGTCCTTGAAGTTAATCGGGGCTTTTCCTTCTGATGTTATTTTCAATCCTTTTGATGCTAAGACCCAAACTGACTTCGTCTCTCCTACTTAGGTTTGGTCTCATCCAAACTATGCTCATGATCTAGAGGATCCTGCTTTAGGTTGATCGATTGAATCAATCTAAGGATCTAGTCATGGGATTTAGCTAAGTTGGCTCATGTTTGTGATCTCCAAACTTTTGGGGTCTTGTCCTTTCATGCTCAGAGTCAAAACAAGTAAATCATGTCTTATTTTGCAATCAAAACAAAATGAAGGTTCTTGGAAAGAGAAATATTTCTTTGTGAAACGTGAATCCATCTTGTCGGTGATCTCCTGCCAAGAAATCGGGTTAGAAAAGATAGGATTTTATTTTATTTCGTTGATGATGTAAAATTCACGTTTCTTGTTTTATTTGTTTTGATGCAGCTTTCAAGTTCGAGGATCCCGTCCCTGCTACTGAAGATACCAAGGAGAAGATTGGGAGTTTCCTTGCTTTTCTTGAGATTGAAAGATCCATTAGGTTCGAAAGGTAAATCTGCTATTGCCTCCACGTCGAAAGGTAAAGTTCCTTTATTTGTCTATTTTTTATTTTTCATGAAGGATCTTGAACTTATTGATTTCCTTTGTTATGTTTAGGAACCAAGGCTACACACTCTAGTGCTTGGTTCATCCTTGTTGATATCGACTCCGCCATGTCTGGTGGCCAACTAGGGAGGATTCCGTCTTAGAAATCAAGTGGAGATAACTCCAGCTTGGTAAATAACTGAGAAAACTCTAGTTTGTAACATGGTAATGCTACAAGTCTTTCACATTTTTGAGGGATTGTCCCAATCTTAGTAAATTATTGGGAAAAGTCCCAAACCATATGATAACACGAAAATGTTATAAACTTTAGGTATTTTCTGGCGAAAATCCCAACATAAGATTACGCATTACTGGGTAAAATCCATATATAGCTTTTGCTGGGGAAAATCCCAACTTAAGAAATACTTGGGAAGGTCCCAACTTAAGAAATACTGGGGAAGATCCCAACTTAGGTAATATTAGGAAAGATCCCAACTTAGGTAATACTGGGAAAGATCCCACTTAGGTAATAATGGGGAAATTCCAACTTCAGATAATAAATAATAACTGGGGATAAACCTAACTTCATTAATAACTGGGGATAAACCCAACTTCAGATAACAACTGGGGATAAACCCATTTCGTAAGATAACATGATAATGTTATAAACTTTAGAAAGTTACTTTACGATCTGAACATATGTTATTTATAATAAAACAAGTATAAAAGAATTTGTTAAGAACTAATTTTGGTAAATCTAAGTGCTTTAAAACTTCTTTAAAGATATCAATTTAAAATAGTAAATGACTCTGAAGTGATGAAAGTTTGTAAATCAGTAATTAGTTTAGAATCTTGAAAAGTTTAAGATCCTTAATTTTACTTAAAAATTTTCAAAGTTAAGAACAAGGAAAGATGGAACATGATTTTCTTCGAGTTTTTCCTTCTTACCGCGGATAAATCTAAACTTAGGAAAAACTTAGGATCGTTGTTGACTTCTGATGATAAGACTCTTACTGAGGAGGATCCTTACTGATGAGGATCCTTAATCATAAGATCATACGAGGGAATTACCTTCTCAGGATAACCTGTTTAGGTTATAAACCCTGACAAAATTCTTGGGTAACAACATAAGTTCAATTGATAACATGTTATTGTTATATACTGCGGAGGATCCCTACTTATGATAACATGAAAATGTTATGATTCGTGTGTATTTTCTGGGGAAAAGTCCCAACGTGTGATAGCATGAAGATGTTATAAAACTTATGTAATTTCTGGGGTAAGATCCCAATTTTAGATAACATGAAAATGTTATAAACCTTAAGGATCTTAACTTATGTTCAAAGATAAGAGGGTTGGTAAGCCACTGCATCGTGAAATGATCCCCTTATTCGTATACCATAGTTAGATATCGTGCGTCCAAGCGAGGTGTAGAAACCCAAACTCATGAGAAAGAGGTCATTAACTCTTTAAACCTTAGGATCTTAACATATGTTCAAAAATAAGAGGGTTTCCAAGTCACTAAAGCGTGAAATGATCCCCTTACTCACATCCCATAGTAAGATATCGTGCGTCCAAGCGGGGTGTGGAAACCCATACACGGACGAAAGAGGTTATTAACTCTTTAAACCTTAGAGGGGATTAAGTACCCTTCATTGGAGGACAGATAATCAGTCTCTGTTCGTAGTGGCTAGGATCCTTGAGTATCTGCATGTTGCAAACATTATCTTGGGGTGGGCGTTAGCTTGGGTAATACCCCTCCAATGCTTAATTCAGTAGTATTCTTGGAATAAAAATATACAATGGAAAGAAATGAGAGTAAGGAGTAGGTATGTACCACGCCTTGGTTGTGATGAAATGTAACTAAATCGAATTACATAAAGTACACTTTGAGGTGTATATCAGTCCAGGATCTTGGCAAGATGCTAGCCATTATTCCCCCTTTCCTGCTTCTGAATCAGTAAGATATGCATCACACTTATGATCATGTAGGAAGGCATCTTTGTTTATGGTTGGTCAATAGTATCTTGTTATTAACACTTTAGGATATGCCCTCAATGTGGTTTCCACAATCCACTTCATGTATGTGATCTTCCAAACATCTAAGATATGGACCTGCCATGGTTTTCCTATATAATTCCCCTTAGATCATCACAAAGTGTGAGACCCTCATCTTGAATGCTTTGTCGCTTTTCTCTTCCTTTGGAACCATTCCATTTTGGAGATATTCCACAATGGGGTGGATCCAAGATCTTGAATTTTGCGAAGGATCTTGAATATTAGGATCAAGACAATGATTATTAGGATCATGGTGAGGAGGTTGAGGATTAGGATCTCCGATTGCTGCTAGGTTGGTCATCTGATCCTGGTTGTTGGGGTCGTCTGGTCTCCCGGAGCGATCTTTTATTGTCGTGATCATTATATGGGTTATTGAGGTCCTAGTCTCTGCCAGGATCCTGAGGGAAGATCCTAAGTTAGCTAATGTGTCTGCCTCAGCGTTATCTTCTCTAGGAACTTGATTCAGACTAAAAGCTTCAAATTCGGAGGCTAATTTTTTAAGAATTTGAAGGTATAGTGCTAGTCTTTTGCCTTTAACTGCATAGGATCCATTAAAATGGTTAGTTATTAATAGCAAATTGACATATACCTAAAGATCCTTGATCAACTATAACCCTATGACCAATGCTTCATACTTTGCTTCATTGTTAGTTACATTGAATTTATAACTAACTTCCTGGGTAGGATGTCCCCCTGTGGCGATTTTAGTATGATTCATGGGCTTGCTCCTCTAAAGTTGCGAGTTCCATTTGTGAAAAGCGTTTATTTTCCCATGCTTTCTTCTTTTTGGAGTTGTTGATTTTCTAATTCTGCTTCAGGTTGTAGATCATCACTAAAATCAGCAATAAAGTCTGCTAGTACGTATGACTTTTTTTGAGGATCCTAACTCATATTTGATGTCATATGTGATGAGCTTTATTGACCACTTAGTTATTCTATCTGACATTTCTAGATTTCTCATAAAATTCTTGATAAGATAATTAGTTTTGCCATGTATAGTATGAGTTTCAAGATAATGTCTTAATTAAGTAGAAGTTGTAACTAGTTCAAGTATTAGTTTTTCAAAGTGAGAGTACCTGGTTTCATGATCCAATAGACTTTTACTTACATAGTAAATAGGATGTTGTTTGCCGTAAAGATCCTAGGCCAGAATAACACTTACAACATTCGAAGATACAGAAAGGTATAAGAGGAGTGATTCCCCATTCGAAGATCCTTGGTCAGGACTCGCTTCATTAGGTAACCAAGGAACTTGCCTGCCTTTATTCCAAAGTGACATTTGAATGGGCTCAACTTCATATTGTATTCATCTAATATATCGAAGGCTTCTTCAAGACCCCTAAGGTGATTTTCAGCTTTCTTAACCACCATGTCATCGATGTAGACTTCCATGGTGTCCCCCAGTTTCTCTTTTAACATCTAGTTGACTAGCCTTTGGTATGTTGCACCTGTATTTTTAAGACCAAACGACATTGTAGTATAACAATAGATACCTGTTAGAGTTATGAATGTCGTATCCTCTTGGTCGGATGGCTCCATCTGGATTTGTTGGAATCCCGCTGATGCATCCATGAATGTTAATAATTCATGACTCGTTGCCGCGTCTATCATGGAGTCATTCTTCTTCTGTACTATGACCACATTGGCCAGCCACCTTGGGAATTTGACTTCCTTGATCATCCCTATTTGAGAAGTTTTTCTACTTCCTCTTGAATGATCAGGTACCTTTCAGGTGGCATCTTCCTTCTATTTTGATGTATGGGTCACCTCGATGTAGATAGGTAGTTTGATTTCTACAAATGTATGCTTTGTTTCAACACCAAATCCCTTTACTACTGAGGGTCTTTTGATTGTCTCAGATTCTGGGATGTTCATCCTGGTCAAAGCATCTAAGAGTTTGATGTTCACCGAGGATCCTTCATCCACCGGGATCCTTGTGTTATCGAAGTTTTCTTCCAGGGTCTTTCTTCTTTCTCTGTTTTGGATGCCTCAACGTGTCTTTTTGCTGCAGGTGATTCCTTTTGAATTAGCTAAAAAAAATAGGTTTTTATAGATGAATTTGAAGGTAATGTAAGTTATTTTGTATTAAGGACAATCTAGAAATTATATCATTTTATTGGGTTAGTTCTAATAATACCAAAAGCTATAAAAATAATTTGTCTAACCCAGTTCAGTCAAGTTCAACTCTATTCCAGTTGAGTCTCATCTTGTCCAATTTGATCCAATTTGACTGGGGCTTCTTCATTACCACCACCATGTTTTCCAAAAACATCATTCTATTGACAAGAACACCTAAATCAAAATACTAAATTTAAAAAACTATTAAATGTAAAACTTTAAAAAAATCCGTAAAAATCAAAGCAAATTGAGATCTAAGTAAGAAACAAAACCAAGATTTATATCTAAAAATGACATCAAAGTTTTAAAAGTATTTACCACTGTTAAACATGAGTACAATATCATACTTAAAAAACTATTGTTTTACCTCGTCTGCAATGAATAGCCTTTCAGGTAGATGATACATGTTGCAAGGTTTCAAATTTGTACCTGTGTTGCAATCGATATCTACAATCATATGATCAAAAACCGAAGCATCAAGAAAGAAACAAAATAAGTAAAAACAAATCAGTAAGAACTCAAACATGTGATAACTTTAATGCCCCTGTTAGAAATTAAACAGGTTAGAAATGGAAGCCGTTATAACACAAATGAGTAAAAAACTAAAACAATAATGAAACAAAAAATTGAACCTTTAAGTGAGAAAGAAGAAGAGATAGGGAGTTTGGTGATGAATCATGGTGACTGGTGGTTTAGATCTAGTGTTTGCAGCAGGGGAGAAGGGCAAGGGACCATAATGATGGTGGTGGTGAGTTGTTTTGTTAGAGAGGGACAAATAAGGAGGAGAAGCAGGTGGCTTCGGTGGCTTTTAACAGAGGAAATAAAGGAGAGATAGAGAGTGGGGGTGTAGCAGCGATGACAATCTAAGGTTTCTTAGAGAGACAAAGAGGGTGGTGTTGTATGGTCGTTGAGCGATGGTAGTGTGCTGGTTGCGATGTTGTATGATGCGTGGTGGGGCGTGGGGACATGGTGGAGTGTGGGGATGGTGGTGGATGACGCAGTAGAGGTCGGTGGCAAAGAAGGCATAGCAGGGGAGCGATCAGTGACAAAGAAGACAGAGAAAGGAGGGAAGGTATGGGTTTAGGGAAAGAGATAATGGAATATTAGGGCAGAGATTGGAATAATAATAGGAATTAACACTTAGACCGTTTTCTTTCCTTGCATTTTGTATATAATGATGGTAATATATGTTATTTGAGTTGTACGTATTAATATTCAAGAAAAGTTAAATATGCTTTATTATATAGTAAAGACAAAGATTATATAGTAAAAATAAAGATGTTTGACGAGCAAAAACACGAACCTGCTTGGGGGCTTCTCAAATGCAAGGTTACATTTTTTTTATTTAAACATATGAAACTGTCCATAATATAGATCCAAATATACATTGATATTTGTTAGAAAAATCTTATTATTTTGTCATAGTGCATAATAAAGTTATAATTTTTTTAACAGAAAAGTCTCGATAATATAATTTTACACGATAATTTATTATTTTCTGTTAATAAAATAAGAATTTTGTGTGTTAATTTGTTTAAAATATTAGATAATCATTTATGTTTAAAAAATAACAGTTGAAAAAAATATCAGTGTGAAATTTTTCCATAAACTAACGAGACGTAAAAAACATCAGTGTGAAAAATATTAGTGTGTTAATTTGTATCGCTTATACCCCCGACATCATGCTAGTTGTACACATACATAAAACTAGAATAAAGAGAAAGAAAAAGGGAAAATGACTTATAAGGGTAATTAACTATCGTCATTGTTTTCATTTGGTCACTTTTTTTTTTTTTTTTTTTTTTTTTTTTTTTTTGTTTACAATTAAACTTGTTTTAGGTGTTCACAAATGCCATTATGACCGGATATTGTAGGTCTAGCCGATTAAGTTGAATTTTCCGATGACTGTATGAATTTCCGACGGATGTATGAATTTTCCGGCGATTTGATGAGTTTTTCGGCGAAGGACACTATGAATGCCTTAAACTTGTGTTTTCATATCTACAAGAATCTGAACATCATTACAACATCAGATCGACCTCCATTCCAGCAAAAATCAAAGTTGAAGAACAATACTAAAAACATACACGAAATCGGTGGGTTACTAATCGAAAATCTGGAAATTAAAGCTGGAGAACAACTTCAGAAACCCTAGAACGATTTCTGAAAATTGAAAACCCTAGGTTTGTGTATCTTGTTTATGGATTGGAAATCTGGAAATCGATGGGGGGCTGGTTTCAATTCTCTTTTTGTGTACCTTCGATTCTCAAAGATGTTGAAGCTGCCATGGAAGCTGTTTGAACAGCTTGAACTCGAAGTTGATGAAAGTTCATCCATGGAAGACGAAACCAAAACGAAACCCTCTTTCAAGGTTTCAACTTCATTTCAAGGTTCATCTATGGAACTCGAATCAATTTTTAAATCTAGAAAATCAAGAAGAAAAATCGAACATTTGAAGAAAAAATCAAGATCTGGAAAATGACCCCTCATGTTTGTCGGAGGCTCGCCGGAGAAGATGGCCAGAGAGTCATCGGAGGTGATAAAGTCACCAGAAACCTTCAACAGCAAGTTACAATGGTATTTTGGAACACCAAAAACAAGTTCAATGGTAAATAAAGTACAAAAAAAAGTGACCAAATGAAAACAATGACGATAGTTACTTACCCTCATAAGTCATTTTCCCAAAGAAAAACAATAAATAAAATAAATTGTTTGTTGTCAACTTGACAGAAGACAAAAGTAGAAGGGCATATTTTGAAAATTAGAGAATTTGAATTTGGAAACCTTTTCCGTGCAAAAATTGTTGATTTTAATTTCACAAGGAAACGATTTTGTTCGATATACAAACCAATGAGAGTTTCCATAGGACTTGAATTTTATGAATTTCGATATTTTGTTAAAATCATAAGAGATGCAGTTTCTTTAATTTCCTAAACCATATGCTAATAAAATCCACTCCACCCCTCAAATTGTTTGTACCTCACGACTGCTCACGAAATTGAAAGAACTCACTCGTTCATTCTTATTAGGTAAAGACTTCTTTGCTCTTGAATTGTTTGTTTTCTGTTCTTTCTAAAACCTCCTTAACAAATGGATCACAATTCTGTGGATTATTTGGTCTTCATTTCTCTCTAGAATCAGAATCAACCTTTCGTTTGTCATTGAATTTTTGTCTATATTCAAACGATGTTTTGATGAACGTACTCTATTATTATTTATAGGGTACTAGTTAATCAAAAACTTAACACAATGGTCATTGCGCCACTATAACTCTCACTCTTTTCTTTATATCAATTCTGAATTCTCTATTGCAGGGAATCAAACAAACAAATTGATAGCAAAAGATGGCAAATCATGTTGAAGATATTAGAGTCTTCTATGGGGAGGAGGAGGAGAAGGAGGAAGAGAAGGTGTCGTTGAAATCGTTGCTATTGCTGATCTGTGGTGTAGGGCTGATCTGGTTCCTGCTTTCCTATCAAGGAAACTTTCGTTGTAGTCGCAAACATGGATGATGATGTCTTTAAATAAAAGAGTTAGTGAGTTACTTCTCGTAGCCAGCTATTAATATTGACACTAGTCATGCAAGGAGATTTCTTTCCGTGAACATATTGTTATGCGCTTTAATTTTTGTTTCTCAAGTATTTTACAATTTGTGTAGTTAGTCAAACTATTATATGCTTATTCCTTTAACTACTCGTATGTCTACTTCTTCCTTTGTGTCTTTAGAATGAAGTGTAGTTCCAAATTGCAAATTAATTGACATAATTAGTTCACTAACTTTTTATATAAAGAAAGGGTTAATGTTGTAAAAGCATCGATATTTTATTAAATTTTTTCATATATACCCTTTTAGACGTTCTCCGGTTACAAGGACCATTGAAAAAAAATCAATATCAACTTTTTAACATTAAACAATTATTTACGGAAATAGACAATGACACACATGAAAAGTTTGTATGAATGACAATGAATTTTGTCGGTATAGATTAAATTTATGGATTTACATTAGAAAAAAAAAACAGTTTTCGTGCTTATATTATTTATAGTATTGATTATTATTTATTTTAAGATTGATTTTGCATTTATTATGAGATTTAAGGGAAGAATATGTGAGTATGTGACATTTATTTGTTTTGAACAAATAAGATAATTACATATGGAAAATAATAAAATATAAAAGTATGAGAAAATACTATTTGTCCAAATCAAAAAGAAAAATGACAAATAGTAAAAACATTTTCATTTATTAGGGATGATATGTACAAATATATAAATACATTGAAAAAAATACTTATAAATATATAACTATATTTTTATAAAAATAAGTATACGTTTTTAAATATATATAAATATATAAATACGCTAATACGTTTTAAACTGTATAGATACATATAAATATGTTTTTAATACTTATAAATATGTTTTAAAATAAATAAATACACAAAAATATGTTTTAAATTTTAAAACTATAAATACGATTTTAAAAGTAATTTTAAACAAAATACAATTTTTATTATATAAATATGTTTTTAAGGATATAAACATGTTTTTAGAAATAAAAAATTAAAATTTTAAATACATGTTCTAAAAATATATTTATACATTCATAAATAATAATAATAATAATAATAATACTTTTCTATCATCTTCTTATATTTAAAAAATTAGCATCAATGTCCTTCTAGCTTAGTGGATAAAACTCCTTCCTTTCCTTCGAAAGTTCTAAGTTCCAATCCTAGAGTCATCATTCACTTACTTTTTAGGTAAAGGATTAGTAATCCCCCAAAGTCAACGCCTGTGTTGCACCACATCGGACGAATGCTAGTAAAAGATGAGTAATCCCCAACTCTATGTGGCGCCACATCAGACGAATACTGCCCAATTATGAATTTGACATAAAACTCACCAAATGATAAATTCGAACATTTTCTAACGTTATTGAGTAGTCTATAAAAATAAATTGTATCATGGTATATGTATATGACATCTGCCCCCTCATCCCTCCTATGGTATTGATATGTTTAATTACTCGAGATTTACTTGTATATGAGCTAAACCTATATACTTGTTTGAGTTTATTATTATAAATACTTGTAATTAGGGATTCCAGCATAATCATTTTTAGTACAATCAATTAATATAATAGTTATCATATTCATATGGATCGAACCATGTTAATTCATTGTGACTTTTTATCATTTTTTTGTTGCTTTCTTGCATAATATCATATCTTTGAGCATATAATATGTAATTATATGATTTCACTAAAATAATAGAAAAAAATAATTGTTATATATTATAATTAATTCCTAACCTTCTGAAATTATTTAGTCCTCATAATATGTAACTTAACGTATTCGTTTACTAGTTAATTAAAGATAACTAGAACGCCTAATAGCATAGAGCAAGCATCATTCGGGTATTGAGTAACCCCAAACTAAGCATATCCTATCCAAGCTATCATATCACTGACTACTTAGTACTATCATGCAGCCTAAGAAGATCATACAACAGACATATCGTGCATCTTCTTAGATCCTTAGCTCTATTCTAGCATGCAGTTCACATATACATACAATAGGCATAAAAAACATCATTCCTAGATCCTTAGCCCTATTCTAGCATGCAGTTCTCATATTCATATCATATCATAACATAAAATGTATGGGTATCTTGGGGAAAACTTACTTGAGCCCGGCCGGTCGCACACATCACACACCTTGTTCTTTCTCAAAACTCTTTACTTTAACTTTTAGAAAAACTTAATTTTCTTTTAAAAATCTTTCAAGCCCTCGGTTTGAGTCCAGACACCCCGAAGGTGTATCCGAATCCCTCAAACCAAGGCTCTGATACCAACTTGTAACATCTTAATTTTTAAGACCAAAAATTTTGTTTTTAATTATGTTACTTATAAAACCGTCTATTGAAAAACATCATCAACATCATAAAAATCCATAAACCATAATCGCATTTATCAAAAATCATATCATGAGTAGTAATAATATCATAGTACAATCCATTGGATCTCAAAATGCGGAAATCATGTGTGTGCGATGCGCCGCTACCGTGCCGACTCCTTCCCCTTCGACGAAGAGGTACCTGAAACCAAAACTGAAAACTGTAAGCACAAAGCTTAGTGAGTTCCCCCATCATACCACATACCACATAATGCCTATCCCTCGGTATCTTTCAACCGGTGTTTGTCTGGGATAACTAGGAGCTGGACTCCCCATCGATATCTTTCAACCGGTAACTGGGAACTAACATTCCCTTCGGTATCTTTCAACCGGTAACCGGGAGCTAACCTCCCTTTCGGTATCTATCAATCGGTAACCGGGAGCTAACCTCTCCTTCGGTATCTTTCAACTGGTAACCCGGAGCTAACCTCCTCTTCGGTATCTTTCAACTGGTAACCGGGAACTAACCTCCCTTTCAGTATCTTTCAACCGGTAACCGGGAGCTAACCTCCTCTTTGGTATCTTTCAACCGGTAACCGGGGACTATTTCACCCCTTACTACCATCACATAATAACATATAATGATCATACTGCTAGGCATGCACGAGTACTATCAACCCCTTCAGTATCTTTCAACCGGTAACTAGGGACTGTATCACCCTTACCACTACTAACCCATATGTCATAGCATCCTAGCACATAAAACATATCAGATAGCAACATAAGAGACAATTATCCTAAATACAATCATCTCTACTACAATCTCTTACTAGTGGGCCAGCCTTGGTGCCTTAGACCAACTTCTACTGGAAGGTAGCTCACCTCAATGTCGTGCAGTCTGAACTGTCCTCGATGTCGGGATCAAATCCTGTCAACTCCTGCACATAACAACCATCCTTAATTTACCTTTACATACCCTTAACCCTTACAAAGGGTTACTCAGGTTAAAGCCAAAGTCATTCTCAACCCCTTGGTCAAAGTTAACTCTGGGTCAAAGTGAACGTCTGGTTGACTCAACTTGCCGATTTGACCCTACAACTCGTCGAGTCCCCAAATACTCAAAACACTAAAACCTTGACCCTACTTGCCGAGTCTTGCACGCACTCGCCAAGTTCTTCTTCATACAAAGTCAGGACCTTGTACAATTGACTCGCCAAGTTCATCCTTGAACTCGTCGAGTTCTTCTTCATGCAAGAAGACACATTTAGTCCTGGACTCACCGAGCTCCTTATGAACTCGTCGAGTTCATCTTCATGCAATTGGGACGTGTCTTGAACTCGCCGAGTTCTATTCTTGAACGCGCCGAGTTCCATAATCTTCAGGTCCATACTCACATCCATCTTCTTGAGTCCTCTTCTAGACTCCACCAGTTCAATCAAAAACAGAAAAGGTTGGGGAACCATACCCCGACTCGTCGAGTCCCATGAACGAATCGCCGAGTCCTCCAAAATCCATGTCCATACAGTTGATTTTAGTTGAGTTTAATACATCCAAAATATAGATCTAACCTCCTAGGGCCCATAATACACATAAAGTCACAGACTTGACGTTCATGCATGGGGTATTTGGCTCAAATGGCACTAAAATGGAGTCTAAAAGATGCATGGGGATCTTATGGCATTAAAGTTGGCATATTTATGCCATGGGAACCCTCAATGGTTCCAGATCTGAAGTCATTCCCCCTTAGAACCACAAAATCCCAAATATGGCTCTACTAAAGCTTAGAAAAGGTAGGAATGAACCTTAACTAGAGATCTAAGAGATCAATGGTCAAGGTTGAAGCATTTTACCTTGAATGAACTGGAAATGAAGCAAAACCTCTGGATCTACTTGTTTCTTTTGGAGCCCCCAACTTCTACTTCGTTCTTCAAGCTTAAAACAACCAAAAACACACAAAAATAGCTCAAGAACACTCCAAGTGCTTTAGGGTTTAAGTTAGGGCTTTTCTAGACTGAGAGAGGTGATGGAGGTTAGGTTGGGACAATATAAGGCGTTTAAATAGGGTGCAAACCCTAAATATTAGGGTTTCATCCAGACAATCCTACTCGCCGAGTTGGGCTCCCGACTCGTTGAGTAGGTTACTTAAAACCCACGTCCAAAGTCTAGTCTACTCGACGAGTTGGGCCTCCAACTCACCGAGTCCCAGTGTAAACATACATTTTTTTTTAAATTTAAAATACGTACCGGGAACCAGTTGTTACAGGAACCTAGTGAGGAGCAGCAACATGGCGATGAGATCAGTGGAGTACCTACAGACAGTTCGCCCCACCTAGATTCTTCTTCCCACTAGGATCGTGCGGAGACTCATGAGGAGGACCCTACAGAGTCGGAGTCATCCCAAGAGACTGTTGCCCCATTTCCCCCATCCTCTCTTAGTATTCATGCCCCAGGACAGAAAATTATCACTACCCCCCAGAAAATCCGTTCATATCGCATCCCTCAAGAGGGTAGCCTCACTATCATCATCCCTGAATCCATCAAAGAAATCATGCCCCCCCCACAAATGGGCACCCTAGGTGGATAAGTGGATCCATGAGGATAATATTGTTTTTATGAGATTGGAGTGTCTTCCTAGGCGTTGAGATGAGATTCCATCCCAGATGATCCTAAAGATTGTGCGATCTCAGTGTTAGTCTTGCGTGTTGCACGGCACGAGGATCTCATACATAGTATGGAGGAGAATCGCGACTCCCATATGAGGGAGGTCAGGATGTTAGCTGGTAGAATTAGGGGATTGGAAAAGGAGAGAGATTACGACGGGATGAGGATCCTCCATGCTTATGATCATCTGGAGGAGACTCATTCACTCGTGCAATATGAGTAGATCGTCATTAAGAGTCTTGAGTAGCGGGTAAGAGAGATGGAGCTGAGGTTATTCATGTTTGTGATAGGAGTGGCCACTATGGAGGTGATGATCGGTTTCCTCCAACATCAGGTAGCTCAGATAGTGGCTTGGATGTTAGTCTGTTTTGGGTTATGGTAGATAGTTCTAGCCTAGGGAATAAAGGAACTATGATTTTTTTGGTTTTAAGGGAGGGAATAGTAGTGTAGTCAATAATAGGAAACCGCTACGTATTTTGTGTAATATAGATGCTATTCCTGCTTAAACCACACCGTTGTACAATCTTTCATTGTTTTTGAGCATATGATGTAAAAAGTTAATGAAATCTATGTGATTTTAATGTTTATTGTGTCGCTTTTTTGATTGTTTTCTTCAAATAGTTAACTCTCTAACTAAAAGTATCAAAGTAAAACTTTAAAATAATTACTAACATATACCTTAAATTTAGAGTCATGCCTCGCACTAGAAGGAACCCAGGTCAACCTGAAACCAATCCCAAGCCTATGAGCTCAACTAAGATTGAGGTACTAGTGGCCCAACATGTAGCTGATGTCATAACAAGCTTAGAAGCCCCTATGAATTTAGGATCGGGAGGTAACGGAGGCGAGAGATCGCAACGAGATAATCAAGGTCAAACTAGAATCCATTCTTATAAAGATTTTAGGAACTGTAAGACAAAACGTTTTTATGGAAACAAAGGCGAAGTTGGGCTGACTAGGTGGATGGAAAAGATGGAGTCTGTTTTCGAGATAAGCTTATGTCTGGAGGACTGTAAAGTCAAGTTTGCCACCTGCACCTTGGCAGACGCAACATTAAGTTGGTGGAACAGTTTGACCAAGACCATGGGCATTAACGCAACAAATGCCATGTCTTGGAGTGAGTTGAAGCAACTCATGGTTGGAGAATATTGTCCACACAAAGAGATGCAGAAGCTGTAGTAGGAGCTGTGGAATCTCATGATGCAGGAAGCTGATGTTGCCACCTATACGAGCCGTTTTAATGACCTTTCCACCTTATATCCCGGGATGGTTACCCCGGAAGATAAGAATATATAGAGGTATATTTGGGTTTGCCTCAGCCTATCCAAGGCTTAGTCACTGCCTCAAAAGCAACTACCTTCGACAACGCCAAGAGACTAGCCTTTAGTTTGACCCATCAAGAGGCTCGTCGTGGAACGATGGTGCAAAAGGCTGACCTTCTAAAGGTGGAGGGTAGAAAAAGGAAGTTTGGAAAAGATTCAAAAGGGAAGGCTAGACAACCAACAGAGAAGAAGTGGGAAGTTATTCAAGCGTTTGCAGTTTCAACACCCTCAATAGGGACTACCTTTGGAAGTAGCCCTAGATGCAATGAGTGCATGTTTGATCATAATGGAGCACTTGGGTCTGTACCGAATGCGACAAGAAAGGTCATCTTGCCAATAGATGCAAAACCCCGCCTAATCGAGGAACCGCAATAGTAGATAGTCGAGTGTGCTATGAATGTAAGGAGATTGGACATATCAGGAGGGATTGTCCAAAGTTGAAAGGTTAGGGGAGTAATGCTAGAAGCAAAGCATTTGTTATAGGAGAAAAAGAGGATGCCAGTGATCCAACGGTAGTGACGGGTACGTTCGTAATCAACAATTTATATGCAAACTTTTTGATATCGGCGCTGATAGAAGCTATACTACCCCCAAATTTAGGAAGTCGTTAGATCACCCATCTAGTAAACTTAGGGAAGCCTATAGGGTAGAAATGGATAACGAACAAGTAGGTAGTACTAGGGAAGTACTTAAGAATTGTGCCTTAACGTTATATAACCATACCTTTCTCGTCGACCTTATGTCAATGGTTATTGGAAGTTTCGACGTCATCATCGGTATGGACCAGTTATCCTCTAACCACGTCAAGGTTCTATGCTTCGAGAAAGCCTTACGTCTACCCCTACCAAATGGAGAACCCTTAATCGTCTATGGTGACAAACCTGGTAGAAATCTTCAGATCATCTCCTACACGATGGCTAAAAAATACTTGCAGAAAAAGTATTTTGCCTTCTTAGCTCATATTGTCGATAGGAAAGATGATAAGAAGAAAAATATCGAGGAAGTACCTCAGGTGTGTGAGATCCCAAATGTATTCCCTGAGGATTTTACCAGGTTTGTTTCTAGCTCGGCAAGTAGAGTTTCAAATCAATCTAGTTCCAGGAGTTGTCCCAGTAGCAAAGTTTCCTTATATATTGGCACCCTTGATGCAAGACCTCTCCAGCCAACTGCAAGAACTTCTTGACAAGGGTTTCATTAGACCAAACTTTTCTCCTTGGGGAGAACCCGTTCTAATTTTCGAGAAGAAGGACAGATCTTTTTGAATGTGCATTGAGTATATGGAGCTAAATAAGTTGACAGTTAAGAATATATATCCACTACCCCGCATAGATGATCTTTTCAATCAATTGCAAGGATCCAGTTACTTCTATAAGATCGAATTGAGATCGGGATATCGTTAACTTAGAGTCGTGGAAGAGGACACTCTAAAGACTGCCTTCAGGACGCGCTATGTTCATTATGAGTTCTTGGTCATGCCCTTCGAATCGACCAATTCCCCAACTGTCTGTATGGATCTTATGAACCAAGTATGCAAGCCCTACTTGTATAAATTCGTGTTTGTATTCATCAATGATATTCTGGTATACTCAAGGAAAAGCATGGGCAACACCTTCGAGTGATCCTATATCTTTTAAGGGAAGAGAGGTTGTATGCAAAATTCTCTAAGTAACAATTTTGAATAAGAGAAGTACACTTTCTTAGGCATGCGGTAAGAATCAGAGGAATTCATGTTGACCCTTCTAAGATCGAAGTGCTAAAGAATTGGGAAGCGCCCAAGATGCCTACAAAGGTGCCTCACATTTTAGGAATGGTTGGATATTATCGGAGATTAATAGAAAATTTATCTCGCATAGCCAAACCCCTTAGAATATTAACCCAAAAAGAAGTAAAATTCGATTTGGGAGACCAACATGAAACAACTTTCCAAAAGCTGAAGGAAATGTTGTGTAGCGCTAAAACATCCCAAAAATACGGTTCAAAAAATTTGTTCTTAATTTATTAATAAAACCATAAATATGATCATCATCATATAAAATCATAAACCATGTATCTCAAAATATTGTAATATCTGTTAACATATCAAAATCTCATATCAAATATCAGAGTAAATCTCCCATGCTAGAAAGTTGTGGTGTGTGCCATGCGATCATCCCGAGCCCTTCCCTTTGCTAGCTGAAGTACCTGAAACCAAACTGAAAACTGTAAGCATGAAGCTTAATGAGCTCCCCCAAACTACCACATACCATACACATAACATATAACATGTAACATAAACTTTGGGACGCCGCCCAGCTGCCTCGGGACGAACCCGACATCGACTTACTCTACATCAGACTCCTGCCCAGCATCAGGCTTACCCGACATCAGACCACGTCTAGCTTCGGGCTCACCCAGGCATCGGGCTTACCCCGACATATACACAACATAACATATATCATAAACATATAACATAAGCATATAACATACATCGGGCTAACCCCGACATCGGATCGAAGCCCGAAACACATAGCACATAACATATAAGCTAACATGCATCGAGCTTACCCTGACATCGGACATAGGCCCGGAACACATAACACATAACATGCATGAATCACAAAGACATCAAGCATACATATACTTTTCTCGGGACTGCCCCGGCATCGGACCGTAGTCCGGAACTACTAACAACTAAACGTGTCGACATTGTGGCCTTAGACCCGTTTCTACTGGAAGAGAACTCACCTCTCAAACTGGATGTTGTACTCGTGCGTGAGGAATCTCTGCTGGCTACTCCTATGACTCCCCGACTAACTCTATAAAGAAATTCTTAGTTAGAAAACTAAGAATCTTTCTATGGGTAAAATGACCATTTTACACCTGCTCTAATTTGAACCATATCCAAGGCCCAATTCCATCTAATCTTTCTAAGTCCACTAATGGCCCAATTTTCTATATTGGGCCCAACTTCTGAAATGGGCCTTTCCTAAGCCTAAACATGTCCTTAGTCCAAAATCTGACTTCTGATGGCCCACTAAGGCCTAATAAGTACTTAATACTCTACTCCAGAGGCTATAACCATAGATCCAATACCTCTTTATCGTCTTAGTCCATAAAGTTGAATACTTGGTGGCTTGCAACCCACCAAATGAACCCAAACTTGGAATATAGCAACAAACTTCCATGGAATGGGCTAGATCTCATGCATGGTCACAATAAGTAAGAACACAATAATTTAAAGACAATAAGTAAGAACCGCTTCATCATCCGAATTCATTAAGAAACCTTCATTGTCTGATCCTTCCTTTTCACCAGTATCTATTTCAGTAACCTTTGAAACTAAGACCAAAGGACCTCCTTGACTCTGTTTCAATTCTTCAAACATTTCTGTAACTTCGCTTTCATGTGTTTTCAGCTGGTTGTAGAGATCATTCAAGGTGGTTGTATCAAAACTTTGTTGGTTCTTTATCATCATACTCACACTACGCCATTCTTTGCGAAGACCCATGATGAATGTTAGATTGAATTGTAACAGCCCGGATTCCCAGATGTTATTTATTCTTCTTAATTTTGGTGTTTTGTGAGGAGACTCAGTGAGTTGGAGCTCAAACTCGCCGAGTATGATCGCGGTTTGGGAAAGGGTTCGCGTCCGGACTCGGCGAGTCCAAAAGGTGGACTCGGCGAGTCCACGCTGTTTAATGAAACCCTAAATTTCAGGGTATGAGACCTATTTAAAGGGGCTTATGGCCGTCATTTGCAGCCACGAACCCCAGAGAGAACCCTAAAAGAGTCCTTGAGCGTTTTGTGAGAGAAAAGAGGAAGATCCTTGATTATTTGTGGGTGATTTTGCATATAGAAGAGGATCAAGGCAAGAGGAGACCAAAGGAAGTGCTAATCCAGTGATTCCTGAGTCCAGAGACTTCATTTTAGGTAACCATTCGACCCTTTCTCAGCCCTTCGTGTAAATCTTAGAGTTAGGGCTTCTTTGTGGAATGATTCATGGAGTAATTGGCCTCTTTTTGTGTTGATGCTTTAGATCTGGACCCAAAGAGGTCCAGAGACTCTTTTCCCTCAAGCTTTATGAGTGTTAATGGAGGCCATGAGCTTAGAATAGCATCCTAGAGACCACATCATCAAATAAGGCCTTTGGACCTTTGCATGAGCACCAAGATTGTAACTTTACGTGATAAATGTGCTTGGAAGGACTGGATCTATGAGTTACTGGAACGGATCTGACCTCAGGAGTGAGTTTGAGTTCATGCATGGCTTAGACTCGCCGAGTCCGAAGAACAGACTCGGCGAGTAGCATGAAGATTGTCCATAACCACTTAGCGAGTGGTCTTACCGAGTTAAGGGTTGACTCAGTGAGTCAGGGAGAGTCAGAGAGGGTTGACGGGTGGACTGAGTCAAACTGGAACTCACCGAGTTGTTCTTGAGACTCGGCGAGTTGAGTCGTGGTGGCCCCGCGATTCATGCCAGGTGGAACTCGTCGAGTCAGGGAAGTACTCGACGTGTCAAGAGAGGATCCTAGGGAGTCAGTGAACACGTGTAGACTCGCCGAGTCGCTCTAGTGCACTCGCCGAGTCCGGTCAAAGTTGACCGTTGACTGTTGACCATTGACCAGAGTTGACCAGTGTTGACTTGATAGGGGTAGTCAACCTTAGTTGTGAAAGTGTTAATTAGAGATATATTGTGTTATAGGAGGATTATAGCTCAGAGGATCGAGCGCGAGTGATTTCCGGGATTTGCGAGTTATCGAGATACGCGAGGTGAGTCTTCTCACTATACTTTACCCTGAGTAGGTAACCAGAGTTATGTGACAAAGTATTTGTATGCTATGTATTGTACTGCATTATTTCTATGTGATTTATGCTGTGCATGTTTACAGAGTTAGAACCGGAAGGTTCACAGAGTTAGAACCAGAGGGTTCATAGAGTAGGGTCCACGGACCCACAGAGTTATAGCCTCGAGTGGCTAATATGTGTATGTGTGGTATTTTGGGGAACTCACTAAGCTTCATGCTTACAGTGTTTTGTGTTATGTGTTTCAGGTTTCTCTCAGGATCACGGGACGACACCGGCTCGATTGTACACACCAGAGAAAGAGTCATGTTTTGAGGATCCTGGTTTATTATGCAAGTGAAAATGGAGTTATGTTTTGTAATTCGATTATGAATGAGATTTTAAGCAAAGTATTTTAAGAATTAAATGATTATTTTTAAATGAAAAATTGTTTTGAAATTTTCGGTGTTACAAGTTGGTATCAGAGCCTTGGTTTGAGGGATTCGGATGCGCCTTCGGGTAAATCTGGACTCAAACTGAGGAAGTAAGAAAAGTTTTCAAAGAAATACTTTTCTAAAGCAAATAAAAGTTCAAAGAGAAAGAGAGAAAGAGTAGTGTGTACAATCAACCAGAGCCCGAACGGTGATTTCTCAAAATACCCTTACTTTTGTGTTATGAGATATTTATGATGCACTTTATGAGATATTATTGCATGCTAGAGACAGGCTAGGTAATTCATATCTTAGGACTAGAGTGGCCTGATTTGTGATGCCTTAGCCTAGGGATTGCTGTTATACGCGATGTGCTTTTGAATATGTGATGAGTGAGAATATTTAGTTGAAATCCTTTAGGGGATTTGAGTAGAGGAGTAATCTAGGGGAGATACCTAGATAAGTACCATGGTACTTAGAGAAAGAATAGTTAGAACTCGCGAGGGGAAGAGTTGCAGAGTTCGGTGGTATTTTTGAGGATGAGCAGAGCAAGCGGAGTTATCACCCAGAGTGAGTCATATATATTCTTCAATGCTCGAATGCTGCTTGCTTCGGGCTTTGTGGAACTCTCGATGATGGGAGTCAGCTACCAAGCAAATATGACGATATTCAGGAGGTAGATGGATGGCATCATTAGGAGCTCTTCAGCAGCTGATGGCAAAGAAGTGTGGGAATCTAGGAAGAGCCTAGGGAGTAACCTTAGCCAGATGAGTGCGCTGGCAGAGTAGAGAATTTCACTGGGGAGCGAGAACGCGACGGAATTGGTGAACGAGAAGGTCGAGCAGCTACTTAGGAGCTCCGGGATAGTCTGTGTGGAAAGTATGGGTAGATGTGGCAGGTAGTATGGGCCCGTACTACTGAAAGCAGAGGACCCATACTTGATACAGGGAGTATTCCGAAGGTTCTAAGGAGCAGATTGAGGAGTGATGTTATGGTTCAAGTACCATACATCGGAGCGGATTGAGAAGTGATGTTATGGTTCGAGTACCATACATCGGAGCAGATTGAGGAGTGATGTTATGGTTCGAGTACCATACATCGGAGCGGATTGAGGAGTGATGTTATGGTTCGAGTACCATACATCAAAGCGGATTGAGGAGTGATGTTATGGTTCGAGTACCATACAGCGGAGCAGATTGAGAAGTGATGTTATGGTTCGAGTACCATACATCGGAGCGGATTGAGGAGTGATGTTATGGTTTGAGTACCATACATCGGAGCGGATTGAGGAGTGATGTTATGGTTCGAGTACCATACATCGGAGCGGATTGAGGAGTGATGTTATGGTTTGAGTACCATACATCAGAGCGGATTGAGAAGTGATGTTATGGTTCGAGTACCATATATCGGAGCGGATCGAGGAGTGAAGTTATGGTTCGAGTACCATAAATCGGAGCGGATGAAGGAATGATGTTATAGTTCGAGTACCATACATCGGAGCAGATGGAGGAGTGATGCTATGGTTCGGGTACCATACACCGGAGCATATTGAGAAGAGATGTCATGGGATGAGTACCATGGTTCGTTGTGAATGATGCTTGTGGTTCTCCGGTTATCTGATCACGATTGATGAGGTAGAGATTGGACGCTATGGGTTTTAGGCCTGTGGGCCATGATTGAGTTCGAAGAGGCGTCCCTTGAGAGGGAGGTCGAGAGAATATCAGAGTATTTTGGTAAGGAGTTAGAGGGAGGGGAGAATTTCGGTCTGAGTTGAGCAATCAGTCGATAGAGGAGATGTCACCTTCTATGACCTGAGTGGTGCTATTTATGTTCGTGTGCGGAACATGAGAGGTCCGATGTTTATGTTCGGGTTTGGGGGTAAAACCCTGCAGGTTGTCTTTGATGATGATTTTCCATCAGGGTATCAGGTAGCATGTGTGCTGCGAGACAGTGATTTACCATGAGCAGATAGTCAGTTGGGACTAAGATAGTCGAGGACCACATTACACCTATTTGAGTATAGTAGGGCGTATTGTAGAGGTATCAGTGGGGAGTCCAGTTGAGTTAACCAGTGCAGTGGTTTTCTATCTATGTTGGGTATTGAATATGGGAGTGGGTCCCTGTTCTTGGGATGATCCATGTGTTGGCACGTCGGTTGATGAGTCGAGGTGAGGGAATATGATGATTTCGTGGTCCAGTCTATGAGTCAGTGATGTTATTGGACAGTTGAGTTGTTTGGTATTGGATTGGTACGAGACTTGGAACGACTAGAGGTAGTCGTGACGAGAAGTTCTTGAGGATTTCATCTGAGGTTCAGAGTTATGAGATCGATTGATTTCCTTAAAGGGGATTATCGGGCGTTGCGTAGCACTTTCCAGGGGCAAGTGCGTTATTGCTGGTGAAAATAGTTCGTGAGGTTGTTGATGTGTCAGATAGTGATGGTTCGAACCCTAAGTGGGGGAGAACCGGGTGGTTTTTTGAGAGAACCAGAGATTTGTGCAAGAGTGGTTAGGGGTTGGATGCAGAAACCTGCGACTTGAATTCATGAGATCAGGGTCATTGATGATCAAGGAAAGGTGAAGGGCGAGATAATGCATGTGGTATATGTCTGAGAGAAGGATGGGTGTCTCCACGGTGGGTGGTCAATGGTCAGGAATCTGGTGGTGGTCAGAGTCGTCTCAAGTGGAAGACTCGTAATGATGGTATGGGCAGTTGATAACTTCTGGGTTGAAATATGGGTAGAAGATTGTCGAGTAGCCAACTCCCTGGGCTGGGATGTGTATTCTTGCTTGGATTTTGAGCAGTAGTGGAAAGGGTTTCGGAAGATCATCAGTGTGTTCTGAAGGGTTAGCGCCTTCCTTGCATTCCAATTGAGTGTTTGGATGCACTGAAGTTGCGTATCGAGTGATATAGGAAATTATTATGGGATTCAGAGAAAATGTATTGTTGTATGTGTATGGTGCTGGGAGTAAGGGAATCTGTGGTAGAGACAGGACATTGTGATGCTCTAATAGGGTGTTCTGTGGTTTCCGCGTATAGCGTCCCAATTTTAGAGTTATGTAGAGTCTTGGGTTTAAGATAACTAGTGATGTATCATGTATCTGATGGGTTTTGGTCATAAGACATCCTATGTGCTCATAAAAACCCTAATGCTTGGATCTAGGTTTCTCTATTGTACATGCTTTGAATCCAAGACTATAAACCCTAATTCTAACATATGGAAATCAATATTAACATATAATTAGGTTTATAATATTACCTTGATTGTTATGTAGCAATAACAATCCCAATTCCTCCTTGAATTGACTTTGGAAGGCTTAGAGTCATAAGTGTCACTCCTCTAATGGCTCACAAACACCATAAGCAAGAGGATGAAGAGGAGAGAGGTTAGAGGCTGCCCAAAAACGTGTGAAACCCTAGCAAGAAGCTTAGCCACGTTTTTGGTCCTTAAGGGATCTATATATAGTGAGGCAATTAGGGTTATCTAACAAGGAAACCCTAATTTGGTTGCTTAAGCCCTAAGCAACCCATGGAGCCCTTTCTTAAAGCCTTTGGACGATTTCATATGGGCTTCCCCCATAGAATTCGTCCACCTTATAATAAAAGGCAATCCATGGCCCAAATTGCAATTATCTTATAATTACAATTCTAGTCCCTTAAGTTTAATTAATCTCTTTTAGTCACAAAACTAATTACTAATTAATTATTGACTAATATTAATTAAACAATATGATTTCTCATTTAATATATTATTCTCATAATATATTAATAAATCATATTTAATCCTTTCTTTCCACAAATCATCCTATCAAGTTGCTTTGGTGAAGGCAACCCAAAAGGACCATGCACCATCGGGTCAAGTACATACCAAAATAGTTATGGACTTAGACACTAATCCAACAATCTCCCATTTGGATAAGTCTAATAGCTATTATGCGTATGACTTCAGATCCTGATCTGCAATCGTAGCTTTCCAAAGCCTCTGTCAACTCTGATCCAATCAGATATGCGTGTCCTTAGATAAGAGATCATATATTCCTCCATTCTAGATATCATATGAGATATGATTTCAAATCATTCTCTTTATACTACTTCTCGACTTCCAATTTATGACGTCTGACTAATTGAACAAATCAAATTAGCCCTAGCCCGGCCGAGCATTTACGTTTGTCATCACAAAATCATCGAGGGGCCCAAAGATATCGCTTTTATCCTACTTTGGATAAAAGGAACGGATAAACTTTGATACAATGATTGCTTGCACTTACTAACCAAATCACACACAACAATATGTTTTATAACACCAAGCTACTAGTGCGCTTACATATTATCAATGTGCAACCGATTTGCAAGATACAACTCACACATCTCGGTTTCAAAAATATAAGATGTTATCGTCTCACCAATCACTCGTGATACAATTCATGGAGTGATCCAAGTGAGCGTGGGTTTAATCCAATGCTCAAATCATATTCATAAGCACTCATGAACGTTGCAGCAAACATTTGCTTATGTCTAATACTCTTTTAGACAATCCACACACCAATTCACGAAAGTCTTCATTCATATCTACTTCCAACATATGAACGACTGTGGCCCGTTCGAATAATTCGATTATTCTTAATAAACTCAATTATTCTGGAAGTCAAAACATGCAAAGTGAAACACAAGAATAATACTAATCCCATATGGCCTCAAACCTTTGAGCATAAATAAAACACCTTTTATTTATCACCATATCGATTACTCATTATTTGTTGTTTCGGTTAATCAACTTCTTACTTGAATTATTACACTTGTCCCATGCTCCTAGCATGCACACAATGTTTACCTACGGTTCTTACTTTTGTGAAATAGACAAATTGAACACATTTCCAATCATTCTCATTTCACAACTCCAAATCCTTTTTCATAAGTGTAAGAGTATCAAATTGTTGTTACTTATAAAATATGTTAGATTCTAACATTCTATGCAATGATCCTTTTGTAATGTCACTGCACCAAAGTCACAAAGACTATTGCCAATGATATTACAAAGTCCTCTAATGGAGATTGTTACAAGACAATTCCTTAGATATGATGTCTCTCACTCAAAGTACATTCCTTTGAACATCCTTTTGCATAAAAGTTCCTAATCTTAGACATAGATTTTTCAATATTCAATTCCCAATATGGACACGCTTCCATATTTTCCATATGACAACTCATTCTTAATAGAATCTTATCTATTCGTAATGATGTCGATATGGTCCATCCAATATGGAAACATTTCCATAATTTCCATACGACAACTCAGTCTTAATAGAATCTTTTCTATTCATAATGATGTTGATATGGTCCATCAAATACCATGCTTCCAACTACTCACAAGCGACCAATCCTCGTCAAACTTTGGATTGTCCTTTGATAGTTGTTTAATTATTTTAGTCAAAACCAATTCTAGTCCCTTTTCTCTCTAAATGCGCTCGACATTTGGAAAATTTTAGAATGGTCAATTATCAAAGCATTTGCAATCGATCCTATACCCGACACGTATGGGACACGACGCATAATGTTTTATTTGCTATGTTCTAAAAATTCGAATTGTGAAGAGGAATGCCGTAATCATAATCGAAATTTTAAGAACACACTATGTACCCTTGACTAAATTTATTAACATTTCTCAACCTAATCCTTTAGATTTGAAATGAAGCATAATATTCTCTCCCTTAATTATAGCAAAACAACTATTCCATCCTTACGACTTTGTACATAATGACTCTTGTTTTCTATAATTAATATTGCCAACTTGCAATACGTGCCTTAATAATCATATAATCATAACTTTTATGCTCCCACTATCATGATGATTATTATAAAACATAACACTTATGCTCCCACTAGCTTCGACATGTATTCATAAACATCTTAACTTTCAGAAAAACAATGCTTATTGAATTTCTTAAGTTCATGTTTCTAATACTTAGTGCTTTGATAATCTTTTATCAAGGTTTCTTGAACTTATACACCTTTGCCTTCGATAGTTCATATGTGTGTCTAAACAATTAAGACTAATTGCCAAACCTCACAATTCAAATTATGGAAAGGGATACCGTAACCATAATCGAATTCGAGAATGCAATTTTACAATCACTATCTTCTTAAAATCTTTCTTAGTGAAAGCATTTCCTCACAATCATTTTCATGAAGGAGGAAATCTTATGACACTTAGATTTGAGCGGTGTATGTGTTCCTATCCATGTGAATTTATTGAAACTAAGGTTTACGACAAATTAAAACTCATATGGACCGATCTTTCTTAATCTTGATTTCTTGCCTTATGGTAGCACAGCTGCCCACCATGTCTTCCAAGTAGTTAAGCAACTCACCTTTTCTTATCAATGTACTTTCCATTGATCAAGGTCCTTGCCTTTTATGCATTCAAATGAGAACTCATAGGACTCACATGCATAATTAACTCGATTGGATTGGCACAGAAACAAAATAATGTCAACACGATAGGTTGTAAACCTCAACTCGTGTGCTAGTGATGATCGATAAGGTTTATTTGTTTTGTTCTTGAAACCTTTCAAGACTATTAGGACTCCCACTGACTCCTTGACATATACAATTCTCTTGTCAATAAGCATTTCTTGACAAACAAATATTCAAGAGTTAGTGTAGCTTTTATCAAAACTCTTCATAAATTGGTCCTAGTTGGTCTTTGTCTTATCCAAGACATCACAACTTTCCACATTTGATGAATGTTATAAACCTTCTTAATACTTTTCACTCATTGTCACAATCTTAACTTTAAGACTTGTTTTCGGAATGAAGTATGATTGACTTCTTGATTTAACCATTTCTTCAATTCTTGATTCCTCTTCTTAGACATACAATTGTACTAAGACTCACTTAGAGGATCAATTTAGATATGGTTCTTAATCATTAAGACCTATCACAAAGCATAAAAGGTACTCTCCCATCTTCTTAGAATGGAGAAACTTTTATCTTTCTGCCTACTTGATTCTTCTTATTCGTTCTGCTATTGATCTAAACCCTTTAATCAATTCAGAATTACACTTAATCTTGTAAGTATAATCATATTTACTAAACCTTTAGTAAATCATGACGAATATCATTGTTACTCTTATGGTGGACTTGATCAACACACAACATCGTGTGCTCGATCTCTTAGCCCTTCACTTGACACTTTGTCAATGAATTTGTCTAATTTCCAAATATGAAATTTCTCATTCATCGTGCAACCAAGTTGCGTGATTCCAAATTTCTGTCCAATTGAAAGTTTGGGCGATGAGAAACTCTCCTTATTTGGTAAATTCTCAACTTTCCATAAATAACATAATAAGAACCAAATCCATTATTGTTAATAATAGAAACATTTTAACATCAATTTTTCATACACGCCATTGCAAAGATAAATAAATAAAATTTAAAAATCAAAATTTATTTTATTGCGGAAAAATTTGTCCTTACAATGCAATTCATTGAAAAACTTATGCTAATACATCTTTCTTAGCAATCTAACTCTAACTCTAAGTAGTAGCTCAAAAATCTAATCTTTGAGAAATGCGATCGAAATCCATTCCTTCATGGTTAGATTCTACTCACTTCTTCCCTTAAGCTTCCTTTCTTTTCTTCGATCCTACAAAACATCAATTGTAATCTTATCACATTATGTATTAAGAATCTAGAATAGAAGCTTAAAAGAGTTAGTTAGTGGATTTTACCTATATTAGATCCATACATTTCGACTCTCCCATCTCTTAGATCTCTTAGGTAAATGGGGCAGCTTTGTCTCCAATGCCCTTTCTCTTGGCAATAAAATTAGATTGACTCTCTTGGAACAGGACATGGAACTACTTCAGACATTGCCTTTCTCTTATGATCAAACTTTTCGATCATAACATGTCTTTCGTTGCCATTGTCTATATCCATAGAGGTCTTGAAGACAGATTCACCAATCAACTTTGCTTTTCTATTGCGCCAAACCATTGCTGATTCAGCAGCAATAAGCCTATAGGTGAGATCTATAAGGGTCACGTCGCGGTTCATCATATAGTACTCTCTTACAAACACACTATATGAGTTAGGAAGTGACTGAAGAACCCAATCAACAACCATTTCCTCACAAACAACGGATCCCAACATTCTTAACCTATCAATGTGTGACTTCATCCCTAGGACGTGTGCACACACCGACTTTCCTTCTTTATGTTTACTTGCCAAAAGGGCTTGAGTGATCTTGAACTTTTCAAGCCTTTGAACTTGTGGGTTAGGGAGAATAATTTGAGGAGGAGGAGGAAGTGAAGTATGATCTCTTGTTCCTCGATCGAATCGTGGAATATCATCTTCATGTGGAATGCTTGTTCCACGGGATTTGGGAAGACCATAGTTGTCGAACTTTGACATCTACAAAACGGGAGAAAACGAATTCAAGTTAGTTGATTGATTGAGTCCTTAGTAAATCACCCAAATGAGATACTAAGGCTAGAACCCAACACAATATTCTACAACTCGGGAGAGGGATGCCGTAACCCTAATTGCAGAATATTTGAAGGTAAGTGAAAGACGATTCCCTAATTTCCACCACGAAAAACGAAAAAGAAATTTGAGTTTTAAATCTATGAAAACTACTAGATCCTTTGAGATTCATTGAACTTTCAATGGCATGTTTAAATCTCGATATGCCCCTCTTGTTTGTGACTGGGATGCTGAGGATCACAAAGTGGGTGTGAATAACCATGCAAACTTACATGGTGCCCTCACATGTTACAGTCACCTATTCGATGTGCCGGTAAACCACACACGCTCCACCGGACTATGACAAACATTGAGTCACCCTTTGCTACCTTTGCTTAGAACCATTTAGTGTGCCGGTAAACCACACACGCTCCACTAACGTCTTCGCAAGGGCACAAAGTGTAATTTCATGGAATTGCATCAATTCACTTTTGCCTAAGTAACTAAGATTGGGAATTTTATAAAAACATTTAGTTACTTTGATAATTCATTATACTTATAATGGAAGGTTTCGTCCTATCCTACCCGTTCGACTAACGACCCTCCACTAGTCAAGAGTGCGGTGGGTAAGAGTGGATACCCATTCAATCGCCATTTTATTGGCAATTTCCTTAAACACCCCTCATAGACCATCTTCGTGAATGAGGCCTACTAACGGTAAGACTGACTTTTACTTATACATATATATATATATATATATATATATATATATATATATATATATATATAATGTTAGAATTTTAATGTTATATATAGTATAGGGTGTATTTTACACTTCTTAAAATACTAGGTGGTCTAATTTAACAATTATACTTTTAATTCAATTAAATTGTAAACCAAAACTTTTATGGATTTATTAAACCTCTTTTAATTATACACTTTAATTAATTAATAAAACCATAAGGGTGTGATTTGAACTTTTTCAAAACAATATTAGAGTTTTAGAATTTAACATTCCTAATTAAACTTTTAATCAACTTTTAAATTCCAAAACTTGAGGGCAAGTTTTGAAACATTTCAAACATTAGGGTTTAGAATTTAAATATACATCAAAAGTAAACAATTTAATCAAAATTTAAATTCCAAAACTTGAGGGCAAGGTTTGAAACCTTTTTCAAAACATTAGGGTTTTAACTATTTAAATTTCAAAACAACAAAACTTTTGGGTTCAAATTTAAACTATAAAACCTAAGGGGAAAATATGAAACTTTTCATAACAATAGGGATCAAATAACAAATAATCTAAATTAACAGTTAATCACATAATTATCCATATTTGATTTATTTAATGATTTCTTGCAAAACAATTTATCAATTTAATCAAAATAATTAATCAATTATCACATAAGGAAACAATTATCTTATTAATTGATAAATATCTTCAATTAGATCAAAAATATAGTCATATATATCAAAAAATCGGATTTATATTGATCTAACATGATAAGGTAACTATCCATAAGCTAAAACAGCAAGAAATCGGAAAGATATCCCCATCTGACGAGTTGACTCGTCGAGTCTGCATGGACTCGGCGAGTCTAGCCTCCAGAACACCAAAAATCGAATTTTTCAGATATACAATGCATCAATACAATTGAAACCAGTCTAGGCTCTGATACCACTGATGGGTTTTGGTCATAAGACATCCTATGTGCTCATACAAACCCTAATGCTTGGATCTAGGTTTCTCTATTGTACATGCTTTGAATCCAAGACTATAAACCCTAATTCTAGCATATGGAAATCAATATTAACATATAATTAGGTTTATAATATTACCTTGATTGTTATGTAGCAATAACAATCCCAATTCCTCCTTGAATTTACTTTGGAAGGCTTAGAGTCACAAGTGTCACTCCTCTAATGGCTCACAAACACCATAAGCAAGAGGATGAAGAGGAGAGAGGTTAGAGGCTGCCCAAAAACGTGTGAAACCCTAGCAAGAATCTTAGCCACGTTTTTGGTCCTTAAGGGATCTATATATAGTGAGGCAATTAGGGTTATCTAACAAGGAAACCCTAATTTGGTTGCTTAAGCCCTAAGCAACCCATGGAGACCTTTCTTAAAGCCTTTGGACGATTTCATATGGGCTTCCCCCCATAGAATTCGTCCACCTTATAATAAAAGGCAATCCATGGCCCAAATTGCAATTATCTTATAATTACAATTCTAGTCCCTTAAGTTTAATTAATCTCTTTTAGTCACAAAACTAATTACTAATTAATTATTGACTAATATTAATTAAACAATATGATTTCTCCTTTAATATATTATTCTCATAATATATTAATAAATCATATTTAATCCTTTCTCTCCATAAATCATCCTATCAAGTTGCTTTGTTGAAGGCAACCCAAAAGGACCATGCACCATCGGGTCAAGTACATACCAAAATAGTTATGGACTTAGACACTAATCCAACAGTATCCACGGTTCCAGTGGGAGCCCTTCGTGTATTGTCATCAAGAGGGATTGTTTAAGGAAGTGGATCTCCGTATAGGTAGGTTCTGTGTTATGGCGGTTGCCGCCCGAGTCTGTAATGCATATCAGGGCAAGTGTGTGTGTACCTATCTATGATAGTCTTCGGTGCATGAGTTAGTGAACATAGTGTGGCGTTGTAATGAGAATGAGAGTATAGGGTGAAGCTACGGGGAGCCGTAGTATTCACCAGTCAGAGGGTGGTGTGATGCTACGGGGAGCCGTAGTATTCACAAGTCGGAGAGAGAGAGAGAGTCGTGATGCTACGGGGAGCCGTAGTATTCACTAGTCAGAGGGTGTTGTGATGCTACAGGGAGCCGTAGTACTCACAAGTCAGAGGGAGGGAGTCGTGGTACTACGGGGAGCCGTAGTACTCACTAGTTAGTTGGCGTTGTGATACTACGGGGAGCCGTAGTACTCACTAGTCAGAGGCTGTCGTAATGTTGTGGGAAGCCATAGTACCCACTAGATGGCAAGAGAGTGTGATGATGGAGTGTTCTCCGATAAGTGCATGATGCAGAAGAGCTTTAGGCTTGAGTAGCCCTAGTGTTGAGTTTTTGGAATCCTAGTGGTTAAACCGGGGCGAGACTGGGGTCTCCGTCTCTGTCGGGAGGGTCAGCGAGGTGCGTGGGAGAATATGCGCAGCAGACGCCAGAGGTTAGAGCTGACTCGATCTTCGATTGGATTGTATTTTTTTTATGAGAAAAAGGGAATTTCGTGACTTGCGTGTCACTGGTCCGTGATAGTGGTCACGGGGAGGAAGTTAGTGAAATGTTTTGGATCATGTTATGTGTGACCTTTGGGGGTTCAGCTGTGGGGCCAAAAGCTGACCTGGTGCTCGGTATCGAAGGTGAATATGAGAAATGAGCTAGAGTTTACCATGGTGATGTCTGTGGACACTTCAAGGAGAGCGAGCGACTCAGACGCTCGAGGATATGTTTCGGGCATGTGTATTAGATTTCGGGGGGAAATTGTGGCCTGTAGTTGCCCTTGGCAGAGTTTTCCTACAACAACAACCATCATTAGTGCATCAGTATGCCGCCCTTTGAGCTGTTATAGGGAAGGGGGTATTGGACCCCACTTGCTGGGGAGAGGTAGAGCAACGTGTGATGGGAAGTACAAAGATTGTGCTTCAGACGTCAGAGCAGATACAACAGGTCAGTCAGAGGTTGTTGACCGCTTAGAGTCGTCAGAAGAGTTATGCGGACAGGTGCCGGTCCGAGCTCGAATTTTTGGTCGGTGACCTTGTACTCCTGAAGGTCTCTCCTTGGAAAGGAGTGATTCGATTCAGGAAGAGGGGAAAGTTGTGGCCCCGATATATTGGTCCATTCTGAGTGATCGCGAGGGTAGGCCGGGTAGCCTATCGTTTGGATTTGCCGGCAGAGTTGGGGCAGATTCACGACACTTTTCATGTGTCGCAACTGAGGAAATGTATAGCCAATAAGTCGGCAGTGGTTCCATTAGAGGATATTCAGGTGGATGCGAGCCTGAATTATGCTGAGAGACCAGTGGCAATCAGAGATCGAAAAATCAAGGTTCTGAGGAAAAAGGAGATACCCTTGGTTTTGGTTCAGTGGCGGCATCGTTACGGGTCCGAGATGACATGGGAGCCGGAGCTTGAGATGCATGAGCAGCATCCAGAGTTATTTGCAGAGCGAGACTTCGAGGGCGAAGTCTAGTTCTAGTGGGGGAGAATTGTCACAGCCCGAATTCCCAGATGTTATTTATTCTTCTTAATTTTGGTGTTTTGTGAGGAGACTCAGCGAGTTGGAGCTCAAACTCGCCGAGTATGATCGCGGTTTGGGAAAGGGTTCGCGTCCGGACTCGGCGAGTCCAAAAGGTTGACTCGGCGAGTCCAAAAGGTTGACTCGGCGAGTCCACTCTGTTTAATGAAACACTAAATTTCAGGGTATAAGAGCTATCTAAAGGGGCTTATGGCCGTCATTTGCGGCCACCAACCCCAGAGAGAACCCTAAAAGAGTCCTTGAGCATTTTGTGAGAGAAAAGAGGAAGATTCTTGATTATTTGTGGGTGATTTTGCATATAGAAGAGGATCAAGGCAAGAGGAGACCAAAGGAGGTGCTAATCCAGTGATTCCTGAGTCCAGAGACTTCATTTGAGGTAACCATTCGCCCCTTTCTTAGCCCTTGGTGTAAATCTTAGAGTTAGGGCTTCTTTGTGGAATGATTCATGGAGTAATTGGCCTCTTTTTGTGTTGATGCTTTAGATCTGGACCCAAAGAGGTCCAGAGACTCTTTTCCCTCAAGCTTTATGAGTGTTAATGGAGGCCATGATCTTAGAATAGCATCCTAGAGACCACATCATCAAATAAGGCCTTTGGACCTTTGCATGAGCACCAAGATTGTAACTTTACGTGATAAATGTGCTTGGAAGGACTGGATCTATGAGTTACTGGAACAGATCTGACCTCAGGAGTGAGTTTGAGTTCATGCATGGCTTAGACTCGCCGAGTCCGAAGAACAGACTCGGCGAGTAGCATGAAGATTGTCCATAACCACTCAGCGAGTGGTCTTACCGAGTTAAGGGTTGACTCAGTGAGTCAGGGAGAGTCAGAGAGGGTTGACAGGTGGACTGAGTCAAACTGGAACTCGCCGAGTTGTTCTTGAGACTCGGCGAGTTGAGTCGTGGTAGCCCCGCGATTCATGCCAGGTGGAACTCGTTGAGTCAGGGAAGTACTCGACGTGTCAAGAGAGGATCCTAGGGAGTCAGTGAACACGTGTAGACTCGCCGAGTCCGGTCAAAGTTGATCGTTGACCGTTGACCAGAGTTGACCAGTGTTGACTTGATAGGGGTAGTCAACCTTAGTTGTGAAAGTGTTAATTAGAGATATATTGTGTTATAGGAGGATTATAGCTCGGAGGATCGAGCACGAGTGATTTCCGGGATTTGCGAGTTATCGAGATACGTGAGGTGAGTCTTCTCACTATACTTTACCCTAAGTAGGTAACCAGAGTTATGTGACAGAGTATTTGTATGCTATGTGTTGTACTGCATTATTTCTATGTGATTTATGCTGTGCATGTTTACAGAGTTAGAACCGGAAGGTTCACAGAGTTAGAACCAGAGGGTTCATAGAGTAGGGTCCACGGACCCACAGAGTTATAGCCTCGAGTGTCTAATATGTGTATGTGTGGTATTTTTGGGAACTCACTAAGCTTCGTGCTTACAGTGTTTTGTGTTATGTGTTTCAGGTTTCTCTCAGGATCACGGGACGGCACCGGCTCGATTGTACACACCAGAGAAAGAGTCATGTTTTGAGGATCCTAGTTTATTATGCAAGTGAAAATGGAGTTATGTTTTGTAATTCGATTATGAATGATATTTTAAGCAAAGTATTTTAAGAATTAAACGATTATTTTAAAATGAAAAATTGTTTTGAAATTTTCGGTGTTACATGAATTCCATGAGAGATCTTGTGATTCCATACCTGCTGCAACGATAAACAAGCTCATTCAGACGATCATAGTAGTTTTCAAGAGTTTCAGCATCCTTTTGTCTGAATTCCTTAAGTTCAACAAGACATTGCTTAACGGAATTGATCTTCGTCTTTTCGCTACCTTGATACTTCTCTTTTAGTGTGATCCAAATGTCCTTGGCTGTTTTACAACTACGAATGTAATTGTAAACCACAGGAGGCAAAGCACCTCTTAGTTCTCTCATACACCTTTTCTCATTTTTCTTCAGGCGAATCTGTTGTTCAGCAACTTCTTCTAAAGAAGCAGATTGTCCAATTGATTGAACATTATTAGGAAGTAGACTTTTTCCATTGATATAATTCCATAGCTCTTCATCAATTCCATTTAAGTAATCCTCCATCCTATCAGCCCACTGATCATAGTATTCAGGGATTAACATTGGAATTTTGGTTGAAGAACCAAGTAAGTGAGAGAAAGACGTCATGGTATTCATGTTGAAGTTCGCCATTGATGAACACAAGAATTTTTCAGAAAACTTGAAAAACTTGATGAATTTGTGAATTGATCAAATGAATTGATCACCGATTTCTAATCGATCACTCGACTAAACAATTCAAATGCAGAATCGATTCAAAACTGAAGATCAAGAGAGATTTTCAGAACCAAAATGCGCGGAAGTTTTTTTGACTAAAGTCACTACTCAAAAAGCAAATGATTCTAAAACGAAAATCAGATCAATGCAGTTTGAATCCTGCTCTGATACCAATTGAAGAGAATTGTAATCGTGATTTAGAAAGCAATCATGATTATATGGATGAAAAGTAAGAACACAAGAAGTAAATATTAATCATATCTTATATTGATGAAGAAACTGATTACAGACTTAAGCAGAGAGAACATGCGAATGATTAATGAATCACTCGTGTATATGATGTCTCTACTTCTAACCACAGTCCCTATTTATAGGAAACCCGAGTGTACAAAAAATATACTAAGTCCTGAACTATACGCTTCGCACAAATGAAGACTTAGTAAAATAACTAACATGCGAAACTAAAGAAAATAAACACTTTGACTTTTCCAATATCTAGACTCTACAAAATGGACCTTAAAGAGTGAAACTTTACTACTTATGGGAATCATATATCACTAAGGGTGGCAACCCTAGACCTAGAAACGATTTTGAGTCATAAAGATCCATTCTTGGGACTAAAAAGATCCAAAACATCTTTACCCTAGATCTAAGCATACATGAGGAAAGTTGGAAGCTTTTTACCTCAAATGAGGGCAAAAAGATGAGATAATCCCAGATCCTTGAGCTCAAGATACTTAAGTTCTTCTTCTCCAACTTCTCTTCTCTTCTTCCAAGCATATTTTCACCAAACTAAGCTTCAAAAGGCCAAACACACACAAGAATGGATTAAGAGAGGGTATTTAGGGTTTTTGAGGGTTTGGAGCTGGTAAGGAGGCCAGGGTTGGGCTATAATGGGGTATTTATATGCCTTAAACCCTAAAAATTAGGGTTTTGGAATCTGCTCACATATGCTGCGCGTATGTGCATGCGTCCCCCACATCCAATGCGCCTCTACGCCCCATGTACACCAAGGCTACGCCCAACATACGTATTATGGGCGGCCCAAGTCCTCGGCCCACTTGCTTAATTACACTACATTAATCCTTCTATCCATATTTAGTGATAGGTCATAATATAGTGGTTTGGGTTAGGCATCTATCTTGTAAAGGTCTTGTTTGGGCCTTGGTGTTAGTAGTGGTTGTTGTAACTATTGTATGGCTGTGTGCGGCCGTACACCCTGTGTGCAGCCGCACACGCGTGTGTGATTATATACCCGTGTGCTGCTAGGGTGATATAAATAGTAGGTGGCAGTGTCAGTGTCAGGTGACGTATGTGTGTTTCCAAAGGTGTATTTGACATTTATATGATATAAATGTGTGCATGTTTGGTTTAATTATTCTTCTACTCCTTCTACACTCTGAATTGTCTGCAATATCATTTGATCACTGATTCAGATCCTAAGATTTGGAACCTTACAATTGGTATCAGAGCAAAATCGGTGTCATTTGGATTTTTGAGTGTTCCGTTGAAGGTGTACGACTGAGGTTGAAGGTGTGAGGTTGACTGTTATAGGTGTACGGCTGAGATTGAAGGTGTACGGTTGTATGTACAGCTGAGTGTGCGGCTAAGTGTGTGTAGTTGGAGCGTGTACAGCTTAGTGTGCGGTTGGAGCGTGTATGACTTAGTGTGCGGTTGGAGCGTACATGACTTAGCCTGTGGTTGGAGTGTGTACGGCTTTGTGTGTGGTTGGAGCGTGTACGGCTCAGTGTGCTGTTGGAGCTTGTACATCTTAGTGTGCGGTTGTGAGCGTGTACAGTTGCGTGTGCGGTCGCAAACTCCTTAGCAGATTGAGCATCTTAATTTTAAGCATCTTTCTTGTTAATGTTTTCGATCTGTTCATTTCTAAAAAAACAAGCAAGAATGGATTCCCACATCTCATCAGTTCATCATGAATTGGACACCATAATGGGAACCACCACTCGAATTCCTCGGTTGTTATCTGCCGAAGGATTTCAGAATGGAAGTACCGAATTGAGGAATACATCAAAATGAAATATTTTAAGGATTGGCGAAGCATTCTCAAAGGACTAGTTAGAGTCACTACTAATCTTCCGAATGGACAAGTTATTGACAAATTGTACGATGATTACACCGATGAGGATTTTGAAATGGTTGAAGAATAGGAAAGGGCACTGGATACTTTGACTATGGCTCTATCCCTGATATTGCTCAAGGATTCAGAGAATACACTTCAGCCAAAGCTCTCTGGGAAGCTTTGATTGAGGTCTACGAGGGAAATGAATATATGAAAGAGAGCCTTCAGGACATGTTAAGACAGAAGTTCAATATATTCAATTATGTCCCTGGAGAAACCTTGGAAGCTCAATTGCATCGATTTACTGCACTCACTATTGAGATGAGCATAACTGAGATATACTTGACTAGATCTGAGATACACAAAAAGGCGATGAATTCACTTCCGACGTCGTGGGATATGTATGTGGCTGTCATCAAGATGACAAAAGATCTCAATCGTCTCAGTCTTGTTGAAACAATGGCAATCATCAAAGCCTGTGATTTTGATGATAAACAACAAGAGATTAATCATGTGAATTCCTACTCGACTACAAATCTTGGGATTTCTTCAAATAATGCCTTTTCATCCTTCACCTCCTCTCCAAGTCAAGCTTTTTCTGTTCAACAACCTCAGAATCAAACCTTTATCACTCCATCAGTTACACCATTTGTTGGTTCTTCATCTATGTCTCACCCACAAAGTCAGTCCTTCGTTGTTCCACAAGCTGTTTCCTCTTCCAATGCACCACTTATGGTCCCTGCTCCAAATTCCAAAGAAAACGATTCCGAAGGAGAGTTTCATGTTGACCGACCTCCCCCGAGAACAATATGAATTTTTGATCGATTTGAAAAGGAGCCTATAAATGCCATCCCACGGATCAGAATCAAACATGGCCAAAGAACAGTTACTGCTGAGCTGAAGGAAGGATTGTTTTTCTTAAAAAGTTCAAATGAGAATCGCAAAGCAGATGAACCTCAACTCACAGTGACTGATCTTAAAAGGAGAAAATTTGGTGATGAATATGGTGATCGTACAGGGATTAAGATGTGGGGTTATGATCCTGAGCTTAAGCTGTGGGTGGTTAAGAGGAATTCTGGAAATCTAGAATACTACAAAAGCATACATGACATCAACTCATGGACGAAAGTTGATCTCCCTGAACTCTTTAGGGCTCCCTTCCACAATCCTTCTCAAAATTCTAGCATCTACAACTTCAAGCAGTTTTTAGATAAACAAGTCAAAGATAACTTTCTCTCGATGAAGACTGCAAAAGCGTTGGTTAGAAAAGACAAAGATATCCTTGACCCAGAAACCAACCAACCGATAAAGATCATGCTATGGCCTGCTACTAATCAAGTGAAGGAGATTCCAATCCCACAACACTTCCACGATGGATATCTCGATGATATGGAATTTTGGGCCTACGATGATGAAACTGCAACTGCTGCCATAAAGTTCAAAAGCAGAGAAGAGGTTACGAGGCTTATCAGTGCTAAGGATCTCGTGAGATTCAGAGAGAGAGAAAGAGAGAGAGAGAGAGAAAATCATACCTTGGCTCGTCATCAAATCATATGCAGAAGGGAGGTCATGGAAGCTGTTGCTAAGGATTTCACAGGAATGGTTGCCACGATCATCAATGAAAAGCTTTGGATGGATCCATGGGAAAATCTGACCTGAGGCTGTTCGAGAAACCAAGTGATCGAAGACCATGTCTAAGCTAGCTACAAACCAAGGGGGAGATTGATAGGTCATAATATAGTGGTTTGGGCTAGGCATCTATCTTGTAAAGGTACTGTTTGGGTCTTGGTGTTAGTAGTGGTTGTTGTAACTATTGTATGGCTGTGTGCAGTCGTACACCCTGTGTACGGCCGCACACGTGTGTGTGGCTGTACACCCGTGTGCTGCTGGGGTGATATAAATAGTAGGTGTCTATGTCAGTGTCAGGTGACATATGTGTGTGTTTCCCAAGGTGTATTTGACGTTTATGTGATATAAATGTGTGCATGCTTGGTTTAATTATTCTTCTACTCCTTCTACACTCGGAATTGTTTGCAATAACATTTGATCACTGATTCAGATCCTAAGATTTGGAACCTTACATTTATCCCATCAAAAAAATTAAGGAATATTTAATAATTAATACCTCAAATGACGGTCGTTACAATTCACCCCCACTTTAATTAGACTTCATCCTCGAATTCTGTTGCATCTGGAAACAACTCCGGGTAGTCCTCCCTCATCTCGTCCTGGGGATCCCAGGTCCACTCTGAGCCCTTGCGGTGCATCCACTACACCTTCACCAACTTCATTCTCTTTTTCCTCAGCTCCTTCGTCTTCCTGTCGAGGATAGCTACTGGTCTCTCGATGTAGTTCAGGCTGTCATCCACCTGAATATCCTCTAAAGGCACAACTGCTGACTCATCCATTAAGAACTTCTACAGCTGAGAAACATGGAAAGTGTTCTGGATCTTGCTAAGCTCTGCCAGAAGATCCAATCGATATGCCACCTTGCCTACCCGGGCTATAACCCTGAAAGGACCGATATACCTACAACCTAACTTGCCTCACTTTAGGAACCGGATGACACCTTTCTAAGGTGACACCTTCAGGAGGACAATGTCACGCACCTGAAACTCCAATTCTGAATGCCGCTTGTAGGTGTAACTCATTTTCCGACTCTGAGCAGTCTGGGTGCTGCTCTGGACCCACTGGATCTGCGCTGTGGTCTTGAGTACTTCCTCCATACTCCTCATGACCCTCTGACCGACCTCACCGTAACAGATTGGGTCCTACACTTCCTCCCGTAGAGCATCTCAAAGGGAGGACAGTCTATATTGGCGTGGTGACTGTTGTTATACAAAAATTATGCTAACGGAAGATACGTATCCCAACTGCCACCAAAATCCAAAACACATGCATGAAGCATGTGCTCGAGAGTCTGAATCGTCCTCTCGCCTTGTACGTTGGTCTGGGGAGGAAAGCGGTGCTGAAGTGGAGATGAGTACCCATATCGTTGTGAAACCACTTCCAAAATCTGGAAGTAAAACGAACATCTCAATCTAACACCACCGAGACAGGTACTCCATGTCGCACCACTACCTGCCGCACATAAATCTCGGCTGATATGCTCTACTGGATCGTGATAAAGTGAGCGCTCTTGGTCAACCAATCCACGATGACCCATATCGTATCAACCCCATGTGTGATCTTGGGATGCTTAGTGATGAAATCCATAGTAATATCCTCCCACTTCCACACAACTATGTCTAACGGTTGCATCTTGACGTGAGACCTCTGGTGCTCTGCCTTGACCTTCCTGTAGGTCAGGTATTTCTCTACGTACCAAGCTACATCCCGCTTCATGCAGGGCCACCAGTAATCGGGTCGAAGATCTCTGTATATCTTCGTCGCCCCAAAATGGATGGAGAACCTCGACTTATGGGCCTCATCCATCAGAACCTATTGTACTTCGCCCCAGTATGGAACCCAAACCCTCCCATGCAGGGTCAACAACCCTGGGCTGTCATAATCAAATGAGGCCACCTGGACCATAATCCTCTCTCACTTCTGGAGCTCTTCCTTCAGGCCCTCCACCTGCGTCTCTCTAATTTTCTCCAACAATAGAGTAATCACTATCATCCTCAAACAAATGTCTCGAATTGGGGCCGCTACCGCCTTGTGGCCAAGGCATCGGCCACCACATTGGCCTTGCTCAGGTGGTAAAGGATCTCGCAGCCATAATCCTTCTTCACATCTAACCACCTACGCTGCCTCATGTTTAGATTCGACTGATCCATGAGGTACCTCAAACTCTAATGGTCCGTGTAAATGATACAATGGACCCCATAGAGGTAATGCCACCAAATCTTGAGTGCGAAAACCACACCCCCAACTCTAAATCGTGCGTAGGATAATTAGCCTCGCATAACCGCTGTCTAGGAGTATCAAAGGCTGCCTGCTACTCACCCCTAGTGGAAAACCACCGACTTCTTGGTCAGTCAGGTCAAAGGAACTACAGTCTTGAAGAAGTCCTGAATAAATCTCCGGTAATAGCCCGCTAGACCCAGGAAATTCCGAATCTCGGTTGGAGACCTCAGAATCTCCCACTGCATCAAGGCCTCTATCTTGGCCGAATTGACCGGAATACCCTTCTGGTTGACGAGATGCCCAAGGAACTGCACCTCTCACAACCAGAACTCACACTTGGAGAACTTCGCAAAAAGTATCTCCCTCCTCAGTTTCTCCAGCACCTCCTTGGGGTGCTCTTGATGCCGCTCCTGAGTCATGCAGTAAACCAAGATGTCATCAATGAAGACTATTACAGACCGATCCAACATCGGTCTGCACACACGGTTCTTGAAGTCCATGAAGTCGACTGGAGCATTGGTGAGCCCAAATGGCATCCCCACAAACTCGTAACGACCATAGCGAGTCCTAAAAGCTGTCTTTTGCACATCATCGTCCCGGACTCGCATTTAGTGATACCCTGACCATAGATCAATCTTGGAGAACCAAGATGCTCCCTGAAGCTGATCAAAGAAAACATCTATCCTCAGAAGCTGGTAACGGTTCTTCACCGTTACCTTATTCAGCTCCCGATAATCTATACACATATGATGTGTCCCGTCCTTCTTCTTCACAAATAGGAGCGAGGCTTCCCATGGTGAACTGTTTGGCCTGATAAAACCCTTGTCTAGCAGCTCTTGCAGCTGTGTAGACAACTCTTGCATCTCGGGAGGAGCCAACCGATATGGTGCCTTGGCTATCAGAGGCGCACTAGGGACTAGGTCAATCCTAAACTCAACCTGTCTCTCTGGAGGTATCCTAGATAAATCCTTCAACAATACGTCCGGGTACTCTCACACTACCGGTACTTCATCAACTGTCGCCTTACCCTTATCCCAGGTATCCATCACATAAGCGACATAACTTGCGCAACCCTGCTGAAGGTAACACCTCACCCTCGCTGCTGAACATAAGACTGGTCCGGGCTGTGGCCTCTTGCCCTGAATCACTAACCTTTCCCAACTAGGAGTCTTAATCCTCACTAGCTGCTGCTCGCAGTCGATCACTGCCCCATTGGGGCTGAACCAATCCATACCTACTATAATCTTATTCCCTCGCAAGGGAATAGGAACCAGATCCACTAAAAACTATTCATCGAATAACTAAAAGCGTACATCCTCTGTGAACCCTCATGACCCTGACGGTCATGTCATCTGCTATCTCTACCTCAAGTGGGAAATCCACCTCCCCCAAAAGCTCTATGAAATCGCTTGCTAAGTGCGAGTGACACAAAAGATCGGGTGGCACCCGAATCAAATAGTACCAAAGCTGATATACCGTTCACTAATAACGATCCTATAACAAAACACATAAACATAAGTAACAATAAATATAAAGACATAAGAGAAAGATACAAACCCGCCACCACGACAGGAGCTGCTTGTGCCTCCTCTACAGTAAGCTGAAAAGCCCTGCTCCGCACCGTAGGCACCTCAGCCCGGCCCTGACGGGCATCTATAATCCTCAATGTGGCAGGAGAAGGTGCTACCACCTTCCCTGCTGCTGCTAAACTCGGGCACTGGGATCGCTTGTATCCCTTCTGATTGCACTGAAAGCAAATCAGATCTGATGTTGTCGTGGTGGTGGTAGTGGTTGTGCAGTCTCGGCTCACATGACCAGTTTGGTCGTACTTGTAAGAGCCCGAACTCCCTGCCTTGCACATTACCTCGTGCATCCTGCCACATTTGCCTCAACGGCCGTGGCTCTGCTGGCTCCCACATCTGTGATCTGATACCTTGGGCTTCTTGCCCGAATTCCCTGACTGAACCCCCTCTAGTTTCCTCTTCTTCTCCATCTGTAGATCCAACTCTCTCTCTCTCTCTCTCTCTCTCTCTCTCTCTCTCTCTCTCCCTAGCAATCATGTCCTCCAACGTCTTGCAGTTGGATCAACTCACAAACCGTCTAATATCGCTCCTTAGCATCTGGTGGTACTGATCCTTCTTCATCTCCTCGCCCGCCACATACTGCATAAAAGAATGGCTATCTCTCTCTCTCTCTCTCTCTCTCTCTCTGAACTTGGCGGTGATCTCCGCCACTGTCTCTATAGTCTGCTGGAGGTCCTGAAACTCACGTGCTAATTGCTGCACCTCAATAACTGTTGCAAACTCGACGTTGAACGTGGTCATGAAGTCACCCCATGTCATCGCGTCCAAGGCGGCATCATCCCCAATAGCATGTCCGACCTCCTCCCAACAGTCACGTGCCCTGTCCTTCAGAAGATAGGATGCTAGTCTAACCTTGTCCCCCTCCCCTCGGGAACATCTGCTGGTGCGGAATGCGTTGGCGACATACACCAATCATCTGGTACTCACAATGGGGTCCCGAGCCCCATGGTAATCGGGAGCTCCACAAGCCCTGAACTCCCTGAAAGTCAGCATGCACGATCCCATCATGGCCGCCACCTCAGTGCGGAAAGCGCTCAACTTCTCGTCAAGAAGCTCTAGAATACCCTCCTTGACCGAACCAAAGATCACAGGAGTCTGCTCTAAAATGATGTGCGTGATCTCAGATGAAATGAACTCCATCGTCTGCTCGTCCATCTGATCGGTTCCAGAACCCGAGCCTGATCGCTCACCAGTGCTTGAAGTGCCAATCGACCTAGTGCGTAGCGTCACCATACTAAAAATACACCATAATAAACATCAGTATACTCATTATATCTCGAGGGATCTAATACACTACAAGTTTCCTGGATTCAACTCAGCCTTCCTTGATTCGAGTACGGATCCTCTATTTTCAGTAGTACGGGGCCATACTACCTTCCACATCTATCCGTACTTTCCTCAAGAACTAGCTCGACTCCACTCTCCGTCATAAGCTGCATAAGAAGTCCTTGCTACCTCCGCCTAACGAGCTTGTGAATACTATTACATATGACTAAAACTAGATAATTTTGAAGGGTTTTGTATACTACAACATCCTATGGTGCACATACAACCCTAAATACCTTGGATCTATGTTTCCACTAATTATACATGCAAATGGTTTCCAAGGCATTAAACCTATAAATAGCATGCATTTGACATAAACCATATAAGATACTAGTTAGGGTAACATACCTTTTATGTAGCTTGAAGTCTTGATGTATTTGTCCTTAAGAGCTTAGCCCCAATAGTGTGGAAGCCTCAAATGAAGTCACAACACATCATGAACAAAGGTAGACATTTGAGAGAGAATCTTCATACACCAAAAACCATCCATATGAACTCCAAGATTATTTGTCTCGTTTTTGGCTATGTTCTCAACTATTTATATGTTGGATTCCAAGGGTCATGGGTATAAACCAATTTCATATCCATGGTGTTATGATCCATGGTTCATGTGGACCAACTCTTTATGTATCCATACATAAACTTGGTCCAACATGGATCATAATCCCAACACATATAAATATAACTAATTACCATAATTAGTCCCCATAGATTTAATTAGTTTCTTTTGATCACTAAATTAATTCTAAATTAATTCTTGATCAATACTAATTAAAACATATGATTTAATATTAATATGTTAGAACCTATAATATATTAATAAATCATGTATAACGTTCTCACAAGAGTCTATCCTAACAAATTGTCCTTATCATATGCAACACAAATGGACCATGCTACTCTCGGGTCGAGTACATACCAATAATAGTTATAGGCTTAGATATCTAATCCAATAGTCTCCGAATTGGATAATTCTAAAACTATTATTGCAAGTATGACTCCAAAACCCAACAAGCAATTGTAGCTCTTAAAAGCCGCTGTCAAACTCTAACCTAGTCAATGACTTGTCCATTAGATAAGGGGTCATATATTTCTCCATTCTAGATATCATATGGACTAAGACATGGATTATAATCATTCTCTCTGTCCATTTGTTGTTTACTGATTTTCGATTTATGACGACTGACTAATTGAACAAATCAAATCAGTCCAGGCCCGGCCTAGAACTTACGTTTGTCATCACTAAATCATCGAGGGGCCCACAAACATCGCTTTTATCCCTACAAGGGTAAAAGGAATGGATAAACTTCGACTCGTATGCTTGTACTAACTACTTTTTGAATCATACACAAAGGAACGTTTTATAACATCAAGTTACTGAAGCGTTTTCGTACAATGAATGTATAACCAACTCATAGTCAAAAACTCATATATCTAGATATTATCATCTCATGATCACTCGTGATAAAATCCATAAAGTGATTCAAATGAGCATGGGTTTAATCCAATACTCGAATCTTATTCCAGGAGCACTCATGAATGTTGCAGCTTTTGCTATGTCTAAACACCTTAGACATCTACAAGCCCAATTCATGACAATCTTGATTTATAACTACTTCCAAAGTATGATTGACTGTGGAGAGTTTGAATAACCTAGTTATTCGGGAAGTCAAAACGTGCAAAGTGAAACACAAGAATAATACTAATCCTATATGGCCCCTAAACACTTTTGAGAGTAAATAAAATACCTTTTATTTAATCACCATATTGATTACTCATTATTCATTGTATAATGTTTCGAATAATCAACTTAATACTTGAATTAAAACAATAGTATGCTATGCTCCAAGCATGCATACTATGTTTACCTATGGTCCTTTCTTAATGGAATAGATCAATTGACCACATTTCAATGATGCTCATTTCAAAATTCCAAACCATTATCGTAAATGTAAGAATACCAAATTCTTGCCATTTACCGAAATCTGTTAGGTTCTAAACATATATGCATTGATCCTCTTGTAATGAATATGCACAAAAGTCACAAAGACTCGGTAACAGACTTTACAAAGTACTCTAACGGAGAGCAACTCAATGGAAACAAAGTCTCACATTCAAAGTACATTCCTTTGAACATCCTTCTTGCATGAAGTTTTCTAATCTTACACAAATATGGTCCTTCCAAAATTTACACTATACTTCCAACTGTCCATGAGCAACCAATATTTGGTAAACCTCAAATTGTCCTCGATAATTGCTTAATCATTTTAGTTATATCCCGTTCTAATACTTTTTCCATCTTAATGCCCTAGGCATTTGGAAAAAAATTTAGAACAGATGAATATTACATCACATGTAATCGATCCTATATCCGAAGCATATGGGACATGAGTCATGATGTCTCAAATAAAGACATGATACTAGACAAGTCTTTTGCTATAATATTTCTATTTCTATTTTCCATGTTCTCATAAGTCTGATTATGAAAAGGGATGTGTAGCACCTGGTCCTTGGTATGTATTCTGTTATTAAATCTTCATTTATTTTTGCATTTTAGCCTTGGACTCGGTGAGTCGAAGGACTGACTCGCCGAGTAGAAGCAGGATGAGGCGCGGGGTTTGAGCTGCGGACTCGGCGAGTCGGGTCCCGGACTCGGCGAGTAGCCGCTGTTTGGACAAAAACCCTAATCCAGGGGTTTGCACCCTATTTAAGCGACCTTATGCAGCCTCTTTTCTCCCTTTATGCTCCCAAACACTCCTCATAGAAAATGCTAGCCGTTTTAGAGTAAGATCTAAGGCTTTTTGAGTGATTATTGTGAGTTTTGACCTCAAGGAAGAAGGAAGAGCATAGAAGGATCAAGAGGTGATTTAGGGATTTTATAATTTGCAGTCTTTGGAAGGTATAAAGTTTGAACCTTGTTCATTCATTTGTTAGATCCCTCTTTGAGGTGATTTAGGGCTTTTATAAGCCATTTTTGGTGGCCAACCATGTTTGCAAACATGGTTGGGGGTTTGGGCTTCTGTATCATGTCATTTTATGAGCCACAAGTCAGATCTAGGTTGTGTTTTGCACCAAGGAAGGCCCCATGCAACAAAAGAACCATTTTAGAGCCTTTTAAGCTCTAATGTCCCATGCATGCATGTAAAGTTTGTAACTTTACGTGCTAGATCGAGTTTAGGGGACTGGATCTATCATTTGGTTAAGTGTTGTCCATAAAAATCGAAGTTATTAGTAAGGAATGTGATAGACTCGGCGAGTCCATTCCTGGACTCGGCGAGTCCAAGGGTTTTGGTCCCATATCAGTGAGGGTCATAAGGACCAGTTGAGTGTGGAAGGGTTTTAGGAGTCCCGGGGAGTGACCCAATGTTTTGGTCTAAGCAAAGTGTTCTGGGAATTCATGGTACTCGGCGAGTTGTTCATACAACTCGGCGAGTCAAGGACAGAACGTGTTCATAGGATGAAGAGTAACTCGTCGAGTTGTTCATACAACTCGGCGAGTCAGGGCAGGACATGAGTATCGGTTGATGATGAACTCGACGAGTTATTCATACAACTCGGCGAGTCGGATGTGGATTCAGTCGGTGTTTTTTGAGAAGGAAAAATTGTCGAATCATCGCCTAACTCGACGAGTAGAGACAGGTATGAGGTCTGATGGAAGGATAGGGACTCGCCGAGTTGGCTTTGCTCGACGAGTAGAGACAGGTATGAGGTCAGGTCAACTGGAAGTTGACTTTGACTTTGACTTGGTCAAGGGGTAAAATGGTCATTTTACCCTAAAGGTAGATGTCAGTTTCTGACTAAGTGTTTTGTGGGAATTATAGCCGGAGGATTTCCGGAGCAGCAGCGACATTAGTCAGAGGATTCCCATACAGTTTAGTAGCTACGAGGTGAGTTACCTTCCGGTAGGGGTGGGTCTAAGGTCACAATGCCGACCCACCATTGAGGAGTGTTTGGAAGATAATTGTCTTTGTGATAATTTATCTTGGTCTGGTATGCGTTTGGTTATTAGTTATATTTGTATGATATGTTGCATGATAGGGATAGTTTCCCTGATAGTGGTCCTTAGGACCAAGGGGTAGGTCAATACCCAGATATGTTTGACTGTGTGCTTATATCTTGCTATTGTATGCTAGTGGTAGGGGGTGGAATAGTCCTCAGTCACTGGTTGAAAGATACCGATGACGATTACCGATTGAAAGATACCGATGACGATTACCGGTTGAAAGATACCGATGATGGTTACCGGTTGAAAGATACCGATGACGATTACCGGTTGAAAGATATCGATGGTATTGTATGGTATGTGGTATGATGGGGGAACTCGCTAAGGTTTGTGCTTATGGTTTCAGTTTTTGGTTTCAGGTACCTCTTCATCTAAAGGGAAGGAGCCGACGGCGTAGCATGGCATCACACACACATATGATTTTCTGCACGGTGTTTTCTGGGATTGTACTCTGATATGACATTTGTTCATGGTTGTGGGTTTCAAATATGATACTTGGTTTTGGAATGACGAGTTTATACAATATATTCTAATGAATGATTTATAATTTAATTAATCAAAAATGAAAATTTTGGGCTTGAATTTATGGACGTTACAAGTAGGTATTAGAGCCCTGGTTTGAGGGATTCGGACACGCCCTCGGGGGTGTCTGGACTCAAACTAAGGGGCTAAAATATTTTTACAATAAAGTGGTTTTCTAAAAATCTAAACGGAAGGATTTTACGAAAGACAAGGTGTGTGATGCATGCGACCTGCCGGGCTCAAGTAAGTTTTCCCCAAGATACCCATACATGTTATGTTATGCCATACGGCTTTGATATAGAATTGCATGCTAGAATAGGACTAAGGATCTAGGAAGATGCCTTGTGTGCCTGATATATGATTCTGATAATTGCCTGCTAGTTAGGGCTAAGGATCTAGGAGGATGCCTTATATGCCTATTATATGAGCTGTATGCTAGGACTGTTTAGTCAGCAGTAGGATGACCTGCATAGGTTATGTCTGATTTGGTTACTCGATGCACGAATGCTGCTTGCTTTGTGCTATGGGGGTCTGGCTATTTCCGACTAAATAAGGAGCGGATATGTAACAGTACCTGCAAGTTAGTTAGGGGGAAATGGTAGGGGCTACTGTGCAGCTGATGGCGGAGAGTAGGTCGGATAGTGCCCTAGGGAAGCCTAGGATGAGGTTAGTGGAAAGGGGTATCGGTAAAGGGACCGGGTGAAGTCGAAGAAATCCTTGAGGAAAGCACGGGTAGATGTGGAAGGTAGTATTGGCCCGTATTACTGAAAGCAGAGGACCCGTACTCGAATCAAGGAGGGCCTAGATGAAATCGGGAACCTTGGAGAGTGTGTTAGATCTCTCGGGTATATGTATGATCCTGACCTTTATGCGTGTATTTTCAGTATGGTGACCACACGAGTTGGAGCAGGAGGTTCCGGATCAAGATCAGGATCGGGCTCGGGTTCGGGATCCAAGCAGGTTGATGACGGGCTACGCGAGTTCATCGCGTTTGAGATCACGAGAGGCATCCTTGAGTCGACACCCATTATCTTCGGGTCGATCAAGGATGGGATTGTTGAGCCGATGGAGGATCGTCTCCGGTCATTCAGGAGTGATATGGCGTCTGACCAGGTGGGTACGCGCACACTGTCCTTTAAGGACTTTCGTGGAAGTGGTGCGCTGGATTTCCCTGGGGTGAAAGACCCCATTGCTGCTAGGAGATGGATCGCAAACATTGAGGCTGCGCAGCTGACGAGCTTCTGCCCTGAGGGGTCGAAGGTGAGATATGAACCAGGATGCTTGCGAGACACAACTAGAGATTGGTGGGAGTCTGTTGGTGACTCATTGAGAGCCTCGACTATTGAGGCTATGACTTGGTCGGATTTTGTGACTAGATTCAGGGTAGAGTTTGCGCCAGCGGTCGAGCTTCAGCGGCTGGCCAGAGTGTTTTTGGATATGAGGCAGACTACGGAGACTGTGGTGGAGATCATCGCCAAGTTCCGGGAGAGGGGATTGCTGGTGCCCTAGTATGTGGGTGATGAGGATATGAGGAGGACCCACTACCACGACATGCTACGAGCTGACATTCGGGAGCATATTAGTTTTTCAGCTTGCCCTACCTTGGATTCCATTGATTGCCAGGGCTAAGGAGAGGGAGATTGATCTGGAGCACGTCCAGAAGAGGAAGGCAGTGGAGGGGTTGGCGACTGGGGCTTCGGGGAAGAAGCCCAAGGGATCTGATGGTAGGCCGAAAGGCCAGGCAGGACGGGACCGCTGTGGGAAATGCGGTCGGTCACACGAGGGAGCTTGTCGCACTGGGGCGGGTTCGGGCTGCTATAAGTGTGGCAAGGTGGGGCATTTTGGCAGGGATTGTACTGCCCACGCCCCTGCGGTATAGATGACAGACCTGAATTGCTTCCATTGCAATCAGAGGGGCCACAAAAGGGCCAATTGCCGGAGATTGACAGCAGCGTCAGCAGCAGTGCCAACGGCAGCGCCGGTCTTAGCGACGGCATGGGTTACAGATGGCCGGAAGGTCAAGGTAGAGGCTCTAGTGGTGTGGAGCCGAGCATTTCAGTTGACAGCCGGGGAGGCATGCGCTGCACCTGATGTGGTGACGGGTATGATTCTTTCCCTCTGATCTTCTTTTTGTTGTGTTGTGATATTGATATGTGCTCTGTCTAGGATCGTTCCATGTGAACAGCATCCCGGTTCAGGTATTGTTTGACTCGGGCGCTACCTGATCATTTGTGTCTCTCGAGCTTAGCAAGAGATTTTCCCAGTCTTCGGGAATGTTGGATTGCCCTCTATAGGTAGAGATTGCAGACGACCGTTCGGTGCGAGCATCAATGGTATTTCGAGATTGTGTGATGAGGTTATTTGAGGAGCGCTACTTGGTAGACTTGGTTCCCATTCAATTGCGTGGGAACAAGGTGATTATAGGCATGGATTGGCTTAGCCCTAATGGGGGCAGTGATCGACTACGCGCAACAGTTGGTGTGGGTCAGGACCCCAAGCGGGGGAGAGCTGGTGATCCAGGGCGAAGGGCCACAGCGAGGACCAACTTTATGTTCAGCAGCGAGAGCTAGGCGCTACCTCTAGTAGGGTTGCGCAGGTTATGTCGCGTATGTTATGGATACCAGGGAAACGGGTAAGGCGGCGGTGGACGATGTACCTGTGGTACGGGAGTTTGCGAACGGATTCCCCGAGGAGTTGCTTGGGATACCTCCGGAATGACAGGTGGAATTCAGGATCGACCTAGTTCATGGTACGGCTCCGATAGCCAAGGCACTGTATCGGTTGGCTCCTCCTAAGATGCAGGAGTTGTCTACACAGCTGCAAGAGATGTTAGACAAGGGTTTCATTAGACCGAGCAGTTCACCCTGGGGAGCCCCGATTCTGTTTGTGAGGAAGAAGGATGGGTCGCATCGGATGTGTATAGATTATCGGGAGCTGAACAAGGTAACGGTGAAGAACCGCTACCCACTCCCGAGGATTGATAACCTCTTTGACCAGCTAAAGGGAGCATCTTGGTTCTCCAAGATTGATTTGCGTTCAGGGTATCATCAGATGAGGGTCAGAGAGGAGGATGTGCAGAAGACTACGTTTCGGACGCGTCATGGCCACTATGAGTTTGTGGTGATGCCTTTCGGGCTCACCAATGCTCCTGCCGCGTTCATGGATCTCATGAACCGCGTGTGTAGACCAATGTTAGATTGGTGTGTGATAGTATTTATTGATGACATCTTGGTTTATTCCAAGACGTGGGAGCAGCATGAGGAGCATCTGCGGGAGGTTTTGGAGACTTTGAGGAGGGAGAACTTGTATGCTAAGTTCTCCAAGTGTGAGTTCTGGTTGCGCGATGTGCAATTTCTTGGGCACCTTGTCAACCAGAGAGGGATTTCGGTAGATCCGGCCAAGGTAGAGGCCGTGATGAATTGGGAGGTTCCGAGGTCTCCATCTGAGATTTGGAGCTTTATAGGTTTGGCGGGCTACTATCGGATATTTATTTAGGACTTCTCCAAGATAGCAGTTCCGCTCACCCGACTGACTAAGAAGTCGGTGGTGTATCACTGGGGGCCTGAGCAACAGGCCGCATTTGAGACGCTGAGACAGAGATTGTGCGAGGCGCCAATCTTAGCCCTGCCAGAGGGCATGGAGGATTTTGTTGTGTACTGCGATGTATCCATCGCAGGTTTGGGAGCGGTATTGATGCAGATAGGGCATGTCATCGCCTACACGTCGAGGCAGCTGAAGCCTCACGAGGCGAACTACCTGACGCATGATTTAGAGCTGGGGGCTGTTGTGTTCGCTCTCAATATTTGGCGTCATTACCTCTATGGGGTTCATTGTACGATTTACACGGACCACAAGAATTTGAGGTATCTCATGGACCAGCCAAATCTGAATATGAGGAAGCATCGGTGGCTTGATGTGGTGAAGGATTATGATTGTGAGATCCTCTACCATCCAGGGAAGGCCAATGTCGTGGCCGATGCGCTTAGCCGCAAGGCAGCGCCGATCAGGGATATATGTCTAAGGATGACAGTGGTGACTCCGCTTCTAGAGCGGATCCGGGAGGCTCAGCAGGAGGCTATGAAGGAGGAACATCGGAAGAGTGAGCGGATTTTGGGGCAGGTTTCCTCCTTCGACTATGACAGCCGAGGGTTATTGACTCTTAACCATAGGGTGTAGGTCCCTTATCATGGAGGTGTGCGCCAGGTCCTGATGGAGGAGGCGTACAGATCCCAGTTCTCCATTCATCCCGTGGCGACGAAGATGTATAGGGATCTTCATCTAGACTATTGGTTGCCCTGCATGAAGCGGGATGTGGCATGGTACGTGGAGTGGTGCTTGACCTGCAGGAAGTTCAAGGTCAAGCATTAGAGACCACACGGCAAGATGCAACCGTTGGATATCCCGCTGTGGAAATAGGAGGATATTACGATGGATTTTATCACGAAGCTTTCCAGGACTGCGTGGGGGATGGATTCGATATGGGTCATCGTGGATCGATTGACCAAGAGCGCCCACTTTATTCCGATTCAGGAGAGCATCTCGGGTGAGAAATTGGCCGATATCTATACCAGGGAGGTGGTGGCGCGGCACAGAGTGCCAGTTTCGGTGATTTCAGACAGAGATGTGCGGTTTACTTCCAGGTTTTGGAAGAGGTTTCATGACGAGCTGGGTACTCGTCTGCATTTTAGCACTGCTTTTCACCCGCAGACGGATGGCCAGAGCGAGCGGACCATCCATACTCTGGAGGATATGCTGCGGGCATGCGTTTTAGATTTCGAAGGTAGTTGGGATACCTACCTCCCGTTGGCGGAGTTCTCGTATAATAACAGCTATCATGCGAGTATCGACTGTACTCCCTTCCAGATGTTGTATGGGAGGAGGTGCAGGAACCCGATATGTTGGGGCGAGGTTGGACAGAGAGTCATGTGGAGCACCGAAGTAGTGCTCAAGACGACAGAGAAGATTCAGCAGGTCCGGAGCAGGCTTCAGACTGCTCAGAGTCGGCAGAAAAGTTACACCGATAAGCGTCGATCAGACCTGGAATTCCAGTTTGGGGATATGGTTCTCGTGAAGGTGTCGCCATGGAAGGGCATCATCTGATTCAGGAAGCATGGCAAGTTGGGCCCAAGGTATATCGGATGTTCAGGGTTGTAGCCCGAGTGGGCAAGGTCGCGTATCGGCTGGATCTGCCAGCCGAACTCAGTCAGATCCACAACACTTTCCACGTCTCTCAGCTGCGGAAGTGCCTAGTGGACGATACAGCGGTGGTACCCTTGGAGGACATTCAGATTGATGGCAGCCTGAATTACATTGAGCGGCCTGTAGCGATCCTTGACCGGAAGTCGAAGGATCCGAGGAACAAAAGTGTAGAACTCATGAAGGTGCAATGGCCGCACCAGAAGGGGTCGGAGTGGACTTGGGAGCCAGTGAGTGAGATGATGGAGCACTAACCCGAGCTGTTTCAGGATCGAGCGGCAGACTTCGAGGACGAAGTCTAAAATAAGTGGGGGAGATTTGTAGCACCTGGTCCTTGGTATGTATTCTGTTATTAAATCTTCATTTATTTTTGCATTTTAGCCTTGGACTTGGTGAGTCGAAGGACTGCCTCGCCGAGTAGAAGCAGGATGAGGCGCAGGGTTTGAGCTGCGGACTCGGTGACTCGGGTCCCGGACTCGGCGAGTAGCCGCTGTTTGGAAAAAACCCTAATCTAGGGGTTTTCACCCTATTTAAGCGACCTTATGCAACCTCCTTTCCCCCTTTATTCCCCCAAACACTCCTCATAGCAAACCCTAGCCGTTTTTGAGTAAGATCTAAGGCTTTTTGAGTGATTCTTGTGAGTTTTGACCTCAAGGAAGAAGGAAGAGCATAGAAGGATCAAGAGGGGACTGAAGGATTCGAGTTTGGTTCATCATTTGCAGTCTTTGGAAGGTATAAAGTCTGAACCTTGTTCATTCATTTGTTAGATCCCTCTTTGAGGTGATTTAGGGCTTTTATAAGCCATTTTGGGTGGCCAACCATGTTTGCAAACATGGTTGGGGGTTTGGGCTTCTGTATCATGTCATTTTATGAGCCACAAGTCAGATCTAGGTTGCTTTTTGCACCAAGGAAGGACTCATGCAACAAAAGAAGCATTTTAGAGCCTTTTAAGCTCTAACGTCCCATGCATGCTCGTAAAGTTTGTAACTTTATGTGCTAGATCGAGTTTAGGGGCCTGGATCTATCATTTGGTTAAGTGTTGTACATCAGAAATCGAAGTTCTTAGTAAGGAATGTGATAGACTCGGCGAGTCCATTCCTGGACTCGGCGAGTCCAAGGGTTTTGGTCCCATATCAGTGAGGGTCATAAGGACTAGTTGAGTGTGGAAGGGTTTTAGGAGTCCCGGGGAGTGACCCAACGTTTTGGTCTAAGCAAAGTGTTCTGGGAATTCATGGTACTCGGCGAGTCCAAGACAATCTTCATGGTACTCGGCGAGTTGTTCATACAACTCGGCGAGTCAAGGATAGAACGTGTTCATAGGATGAAGAGTAACTCGACGAGTTGTTCATACAACTCGGCGAGTTAGGGCAGGACATGAGTATCGGTTGATGATGAACTCGACGAGTTGTTCATACAACTCGGCGAGTCGGATGTGGATTCAGTCGGTGTTCTTTTAGAAGGAAAACTTGTCGCGTCATCGCCTAACTCGACGAGTAGAGACAGGTATGAGGTCTGATGGAAGGATAGGGACTCGGCGAGTTAGCGAGCCAACTCGGCGAGTCAGGTCAACTGGAAGTTGACTTTGACTTTGACTTGGTCAAGGGGTAAAATGGTCATTTTACCCTAAAGGTAGATGTTAGTTTCTGACTAAGTGTTTTGTGGGAATTATAGTCGGAGGATTTGCAGAGCAGCAGCGACATCAGTCAAAGGATTCCCGCACAGTTCAGCAGCTACGAGGTGAGTTACCTTCCGGTAGGGGTGGGTCTAAGGTAGATGTTAGTTTCTGACTAATTGTCTTTGTGATAATTTATCTTGGTCTGGAATGCATTTGGTTATTAGTTATATATGTATTATATGTTACATGATAGGGATAGTTTCTCTGATAGTGGTCCTTAGGACCAAGGGGTAGGTCAGTACCCGGATATGTCTGACTGTCTGCTTATATCTTGCTATTGTATGCTAGTGGTAAGGGGTGGAATAGTCCCCAGTTACCGGTTGAAAGATACCGATGACGATTATCGGTTGAAAGATACCGATGACGATTACCGGTTGAAAGATACCGACGATGATTACCGGTTGAAAGATACCGATGGTATTGTATGGTATGTGGTATGATGGGGGAACTCACTAAGCTTTGTTCTTACGGTTTCAGTTTTTGGTTCCAGGTACCTCTTCAGCTAAGGGGAAGGAGCCGGCGGCGTAGCATGGCATCACACACACATATGATTTTCCGCACGGTGTTTTCTGGGATTGTACTCTGATATGACATTTGTTCATGGTTGTGGGTTTCAAATATGATACTTGGTTTTGGGATGACGTGTTTATGCAATATTTTCTAATGAATGTTTTATAAATTAATTGATCAAAAATGTAATTTTTGGGCTAGAATTTTGGGACGTTATAGGATGTCATAATCATAATCGAATTTTAGAACGCAAATAATGTAATTATGACTAAATTTGATTAAAACTTACAATCTAAGCTTTTAGAATTAAAATGAAGTATAATTTCCTCTCCCTTAATTATAGCAAACAACTTTTCAAAATCCTGCATCTTTGCAAATTTGAAACCTTGTTTTCTATAATTAACATTGCTAACCTGCAATACTTAACATAATAATCATGCTCCCACTAACATGATAATTATTAGCATAACAATTATGCTCCCACTAGCTTTGACATGTATCTAGAAATCAACTGGACTTTTAGAAATCAATACTCTATTGACTTTCTTACCAAAGTTCAGATTTCTGATACGAGATGCTTTGATAAGACATTATCAAAATCATCCACCTTTCCTTAGATAGTTCACATGTGTGTCTAAACAATAACGAAGAGAGACGTCGTAATCATAATGTTTAGACCTTTTGCCATTCTCACTAGTCCATGCTAGTGTGCTGGTTAACCACACACGCTCCACTAACGACTATGAGAATGCAAATATCATAATTGCTATCTACTTAAATCTACTTAGTGAAAGCATTTCCTCACCATCATTTTCATGAATCGGAGAGAAACCTTATCACACTTAGATTTTTATGGTGTATGTGTTCCTATCCATGTCAATTTTTCATAACCATAATAAGAAGACAAGGTTAGTGACAAATCCATACTATATGGACTGAACTTGTTTAATCTTAACTTCTTGCCACCTGGCAGCACAAGACCTACCATTGCTTCTATGCAAACAATTGAGAACTCATAGAACCCACATGCATAGACAACTTTAACTGGAATGGGCACAAAAATAAAAATATGTCAACACGATAGGTTACGAACCTCAAGTCATGTGCTAGTGATAAACAACAGTTTTATTCTTGATTATTTCTTGAAACTTTTTCAAGATGTGTAAGACTCCCACTGACCTCTTTTCATATAAGATTCTCTTGTCAAGAACCATTCCTTGACAAATCAAATATTCAAGAGTTAGTGCGGATTCTTATCAAGGTAAAAACTTTACTCAATTGGTCTTAGTTGGTCTTTGTTTTATCCAAAAACATCACAACATACCAATTTCAAATGTACAAGAGTAGAAAACATTTTACTCTACATTTGACAAGTGTTATAAACCTTCTAAGGATTATGTCAATCAAGTTACAATCTTGGAGTATGACTCTAAGACTTGTTTTGAAAAGAAGTATGATTCACCTTTTTGATTTTAACCATTTCAACAATCCACTATTCCTCTTCTTAGCCAAACAAATCCACTAAGATGCCCTTAGAGAATCAATTATGATATAGTTCCATAATCACTATGATAATCATAAAACAAGATACTCAAGTACTCTCCCATCTTTTCAGATTAGAGAAACTTTTATCTTTCTGCCTAATTTGATTATTCTCATCCGTTGTGCCTTACATTGAAACTTTTCCAATGTTTCAAAATTACACTTAAACTTGTAATCATAACCATATTTACTAAACTTTAGTAAATCGAGACGAATAGTCTCATCGATCTTTGTAGTGGACCTAACCAGTGCAGAACCAAGTGTACCCAATCTCCTAGTCGTTTACTTGACTCACATATACATGTGAACAATGAATTAGTCTTAATTTCCCAAAGATGAAAAATCTCATTCATCATACAATATCAGTTGCGTGATTCCAAGTTTCTATCTAACTAGAACTTGGCTGATGAGAATCTTTCCTTATTTGCTAAATCATGACACTACCACAACTGAAAGAATCAAATTCATTTTCCAATATTCCTATTAATGGAATCATATAAACAATAATTTTCACAAATGCCATTGTAAGGATATTTAAAATAAATAAAATTAAACTTTTTCTTTTATTTTAAAACTTGCGGAAAAAACTTATCCTTACAATGCAAATGCATATGAAAACAATGTCATTATTGATTCCTAGGCAATCTATCCCAACTCTTAAGCAATAGCTCAAAATTCTGATCACTGAACCATGCGATCGAAATCCATCTTCGCGATCAGAATCAACATATTCTTCATTTGAGCTTCCTCTCTTTTCTTTGATTATTAAAACATCAAAATGCGATCTAGTTACATCATGTAATACGAATCTCAAAATAGGAAGTTAATAGAGTTAGATAGTGGACTTTACCCGAAGTAGAGTCAAACTTTTTCACTTTACCATCCTTATGATCTTTCAGGTAAATAGGGTAGCTTCACAACCAATGCCCCTTCCTTTGGCAAGAGAAACATATGGACTATTTTGGGAATGGTTCACAAGACTATCTCATACTTAGCCTTTCTCTTTACCATTTGGTCAAATGACTTGACCATGGTTGATTCCTTTCCATTGGGAAGAGAAAGATTATCTAGACTTCTAATGTTACCATTGTCAATGTCCATGGAAGTTTGGGAAGTAGATCTTCCAATCAAATTTTCTTTACGAGTGCTCCAAATCATTGCTGATTCAGCAACATCAAGCAAATAGGTAAGATCATTAAGTTTCATGTCATGGTTCGTCACATAGTAGTCCTTAAAGAACTCACTATGTGACTTATGAAGTGATTGAAGAACCTAGTCAACAACCAACTTCCTTAAGACTTTGACACCCAACTCTCCCGGCTTGTCTATATATGACGTCATCTCCAAGATGTGAGCACACACAGACTTTGCTTGCCAATAGGGCTTGAGTGGCCTTAAACTTGTGGGTTAGGGAAAAAAATTGGAGGAGGTAGAGGAAATGAAGTATGATTTCCAGTCCCATTAATGCATAATAAAGGGATTAATCTTTCAACTTGATTGCCATGTGGGATATCATCTTCAATGGGAAGACCTTTTCCAAAAAGATAATGAAGACCATAGTTGTCTGAACTAGACATTTATGATGGAGAAATTCAAGTTTAGTTGATTTAAGTCCTTAATATAACACCCAATATGAAATATTAAGGCTAGGACCCAACACAATATTTTATAACTTGGAAGACGGATGCCGTATTCCAAGCTACAAAATATTTGAAGGTAGGTTAATGGCGATTTACCAATTTCCACCACGAAAAACGAATTTTTTTAGGTCTTAAGTGAATTGAAACTCCTAGATCCTTTGAGATTCATTGAACTTTTCAATGACATGTTTACATCTCGATTGTGCCCTTCAACTTTGTGACTGGGATGCCAAGGATCACATACAAGGTGTGATTAACCATGAAAATTAACTTGGTACACCCAATGTTACAACCACCTAGTCCATGTGTCGGTTAACCACACACGCTCCATTGATATATGATTAACATCGAGCTACCCTTTTCCACACACTGCCAGTCCCAGATTTGTGTGTCGGTTAACCACACACGCTCCACTAACGACTTAACAAGGTGCAAAGTGCAATTTCATGGGGTAGCACCATATTCACATTTTCCTAAAGTAACTAATATTGGGAATTTATAAGGTTTAGTTACTTTAGTTTTATCATTATACTTTTAATGAAGGGAGAATTAGAGTGGGTGAGAGTGGACACCCATTAAACTGTCATTTTATAGGCATTAACCTTATATGTACCTTATAGACTGGCTTCGTGAATGAGGCCTACTAACGGTAAGACTGACTTTGTTCTTATACATATATATATATATATATATATATATATATATATATATATATATGTATGTATATAAATATTAACTATTAATATTATAATAGGATAAGGGTTGAATTTTAACTTTTAAAATCCTAAGGGTTTAACTTGGAATTAAAGTATTTATGGGGGGGAAACTTTACAAATTTCAAAACTTGAGGGAAGGTTTTGAACAATTAAAAAACTTTTCAATTTCATAACATATGATTTTAATATGGGTTTTAAAGACTTTAATGAAGAGACTTTTGAACATCCATAACTTGAGGACAAGTTATGGAGTTCATAAAACTAATTATGAGAAAATGACTCTTCAAGTTCCTATAACCTATGGCTTTAATAACTCTTTTAAAGATAAATTTTGGTATTCCATAACTTGAGGACAAGTTATGGAATCCATTAAAGGCCATTAAGATCATCTAATAAACAAACAAACATGTCAATAAAATCATGATCTAGATTAAACTCATACAAACATGACAATTCAAATCAAACAAATTTCATGTAATTAGCCTAACCATTAAACTAATACAAAACATGAAACTTTTGACAATTATCTTTTGAATTAGATTAGAATGATCATTACCACATCAAAAACAAGTTTATAAGCTCAAAAATAGCATAGGGTAATGATTCTAGTCCAATTCCAGCCTTAAAAGTCAGAAATCGGCACTCTAGGCCTCATACTCGTCGAGTGTATGAACCTACTCGACGAGTAGGATGAATTTACTCATGGACTCAACAAATCCCCCAGAGGACTCAGCGAGTCCACTGTCCAGAGATCCAGTTTTTCGATTTTTTCAGCAATTGCATCAAGTATAATTGAAAACAAGGCTTGGCTCTGATACCACTAAAGGGTTTTGTATACTACAACATCCTATGGTGCACATACAACCCTAAATACATTGGATCTATGTTTTCACTAATTATACATGCAAATGGTTTCCACGACATTAAACCTATAACTAGCTTGCATTTGACATAAACCATATAAGATACTAGTTAAGGTAACATACCATTTATGTAGCTTGAATTCTTGATGTATTTGACCTTAAGAGCTTAGCCCCAATAGTGTGGAAGCCTCAAATGAAGCGACAACACATCATGGACAAAGGTAGACATTTGAGAGAGAATCTTTATACACCAAAAACCATCTGAATGAACTCCAAGATCATGTGTCACGTTTTTGTCTATGTACTCACCTATTTATATGTAGGATTGCAAGGGTCATGGGTATAACCCAAATCCATATCCATGGGTGTTATGATCCATGGTTCATGTGTCCCAACTCTTTATGTATCCATACATAAACTTTGTCTAACATGGATCATAAGCCCAACACATATAAATATAACTAATTACCATAAATAGACCCCATATATTTCATTAGTCTTTTTTTATCACTAAATGAATTCCAAATTAATTCTTGTTTAATACTAATTAAAACTAATGATTTCATATTAATATATTAGAACTTATAATATACTAATAAATCATATATAACCTTCTCTCAAGAGTCTATCCTATCAAATTGTCTTGCCCAAATGGACCTTGCTACTCTCGGGCCGAGTACATACCAATAATAGTTATGTGCTTAGACATCTAATCCAACAAATTCTTCGAATAAGAGATCCTACCCTACAATGGTTGGACTCAAACAAGAGCTGCGCAAAAGAGCTAGACCTAACCTTCTAAAAATATTTAGTCTTCGCAATATGTAACGTAACATATTCATTTACTAGTTAGTAAAAGATAACTATAACTCCTAAAAGCACAAAGCAAGCAACATTCAAGCGTCAAGTAACATAATCAAGCATATCTCTCTCAGGCTATCCCTGACTAATCTATACTAGCATGCAGTTCATAAAGTTGAGATACATATAACAGGAACATAAGGCATCCTTCCTAGATCCTTAGCCCTAATCTAGCATGCAATTCTCGTGAAGCCGATAGGCATATAATAGGCATGTAAGGCATCCTTCCTACATCTCTAGTCCTAATCTAGCATGCAATTCTCATAAACATATCCTAAAAAATAACATGTATAGGTAGTTTGGGAGTACTTACTTGAGCTCGGCTGATTGCATGTACCACACCCTTTTTCTCTTTTCAAAACTCTGTTCTCTTTTCAAAATTCTTTCTCTTCTTCTTCTTCTTTTCAATAAAAAAATGAATTTTCTTTTGAAAATTTCATACCAAGCCCTTAGTTTGAGTTCAAACACACCCGATAGTGTGCCTGAATCCCTCAAACAAAGGCTCTGATACCAACTTGAAACATCCCAAAAATACGGTCCAAAAATTTCGTTCTTAAATCATTAATAAATCCATAAATATCATAATCATCATATAAAATCATAAACCATGTATCTCAAAATAGCGTAATATATCTATCAACATATCAAAATCTCATATCAAATATTAGAGTAAATCTCCCAGGCTAGAAAACTGTGGTGTGTGCCATGCTATCATCCTGAGCCCTTCCCTTTTCTAGCTAAAGTACCTGAAACCAAACTGAAAACTGTAACCACAAAGCTTAATGAGCTACCCCAAACTACCACAAACCATACACATAACATATAACATGTAACATAAACTTTGGGATACCGCCCATGTCACACCCCCAAACCAAGGATGGCGCAAACGTCCGGGGGTGGAGGACTTCATGTATAGTATCACAACAACGAGTATAATAGTGCTCAAAGTAAATACAACCATCATAAATATAATTGAAAAAGTTACACCAAAGTATATGTTTACATGATTCAAATCAATTATATTATTATTACAAACTGAATTGTTTGACGATTTATCGTCCCATCCTCAAAACGCTGTAGATTTCTTGTTTCACTGAATTCCTGAGAATACAAGTAGTTTTGAAAAAGTGTCAACACAAAGGTTGGCGAGTTCATAAGTTTTTGAGATAAAGAGTTTGGAAACCGATCTTTGTAATGAGTTGTGTGTTACCAAGAAAAATCCAATATTTTCCTTATAGTAGTTATGTGGTCCTAAATGTCGGGACCGAGAATGAACAAGTATTTGTCATACGTAAAGGTATAAAATTGGTTTTAAATTGGCGTAAAAACCCTTTCTGAATTGAGAAAAATCCCGTGATGAATGGTGTGTAGTCTTAAATACCAAGACTGAAAATATACAATAATATTGGTAATTATTGATATAAAAAGTGATTTTAAATCGACATAAAATCTCTTTTGATCTATAAAATATCCCGTAAACTTTATGAGTTGTTCACTTCCTATGTGAGCCGCTATAATCATACTATGACTGAATGAACCTACCACGATGTTTCTTAGGCGTCGCGAAACTGAAATGACACTTGTCACCACAGACCTGCCGGTCTAGCTGTTGCATGCAGCTCAGGTGTGGGGTGTCTAACCCAATATGGATCTATACACAACTATCACGTTCTCCCTACAAGAGACTTTGATTATAACTACCAGGAATTTGGATCCCGCACTCGGACGTACGGGAAGAGAATGTCTCACAATTTAAGTTAACAAGTTTACGTTTGGTGTGCATGAGTGTAAAACCTTTTTCTGTGGGAATAAAACCTTCCGAAATGTGTTTGTTGTGTTAATGGAAATATAAACCATACCTATTATAGTTTATCAAAACAAGGGTAAAAGTGGTAATGTACATGAACTATACTTTAACATAGTTTATTCAAATGTTTGTATGTAATTGATGTGCCATGATTATAACAAATAGTTATATCTATGCTTTATCTAGCAAACTCCATTTGTTAACTGATGTATGAATATATACTAAGTCAAAATGTCATTTAGTTGCAAAAATATATATTCACATAAAGATATACACCTTGCTCAACATGTTACAAGGTGAAAGAAATTGATAGCATTTTTCTGTTGTTAACATTTTCCTTTACTTATCTTAGAAAATTTATAGAGAAATCATAAAAGGTCCAAATCAGAATCCGTAAATTCTGAGGGTTTGGGAAGTGAGTGTAGTTTGTTCATAATTTTTATTATGAATTTTAATGACCTCCAACTTGTGTGAAAATGTCCATAATCACAGACTGGCCCGGATTTGCTCTTGGAATGATAGGCAGTTTTGTAAAAATCACCATAAATTGTAGAAAAATCGTGTGGAGATGTGCAAGTAGTCATTTTAAAGCTAAGAACTTGAACTATTTGCACCTATTACAGTTTTGAAAACTAAAATGTTTAAGTTGTCCAAAACAGTCCGTGAATGGAGTACAACGTTTCTGATGAAAGCTGTTAGAAAAGTTTAGTTATGTTCTTGATGTTTTAACTTGTATCCCCCCCCCCCTAAAAACCTGAGAAAACATTAAAATGTAGGGGGTATGAACTCACCTTCAGTGGTTTCAGTAGATGAGTGTTGAAGAAGAGAAGTGTTCAACTCAAGAACACTTGAAAAATCACTTGCAGATTTGAAGATCTAATCATGAATGTGATGATGTTTGTGTAAGGAGTCAATGACTTGAGTAAAAGAGAAGTGTGATAATCATAAGGAGGATGATGATACTTACCAAAATGAAGGAGAAAAGCTGGAGAATGCCTTGGAAATCTCGAATTTGTGTGAGAGGATTTGAGAGAAAAGTGGTGTTTGATTTGTGGTGGAAATGAGTGAAGTGAGTGACATGAAGAGAGAGGGAGAGAGTCTTTCAGCTCTTTGGACGTGGGAGAGGCTGCAAATTGAGTGGGAAGGTACAAGGTATGGTGGGGAGGTGTGTAGGTTAGTCATGGAGTGGGGGTGGTGGTTGCTTGTGTCATAAATCAAAGAGAAGTCAACACTCCACCACAAGATCTCATTTAATAGATTTTATTCTTAAATATGAATTTCCCTAAAAATATGTTTAAATTATGAATATTTAGGGTCTTATATGTTAAAATATGATTTCTGGAGAAAATCCCGCGTTAAAATGATTAAAAACGGGCTTAAAATGCTAAAAATACCGAAAACCGGGTAGGAAGAGCTGAAATCCGAAGTTCAGGGCCAGAGATGCTAAGGCTCGGTCATCAGCAGCCCAAATCCGAAGCGGCTTGGTCTTGGTCGCGGAGGCGGATCCGAAGGAAGGAAGTTGCGGTCCGATGGGAGTTCTGGCTGCGGTCGGCTTGCTGCGGCTCGCTGACTGCGGTCGGCTTGCTGCGGCTCGCTGACTGCGGTCGGCCTCCTTAGCTGCGGCCCCGGATGGCTTCTCCTGGGGCTTCGGTTCTACTCGAGACTTCGGTTCAAGAGGGACTTGGCTCATAAGGGGAGGCTTCGGTCCCAAGGGGCCTTTTTCCAAGATTTTACCCCTCCTTGAGCGGTTTCTTATCAAGCCAAGTACCGGGATGCCCTCCAATACTCAAAATAAATCGAGAAGGGTTTTGAGAGAGATTTTGGGAGAGATTTTACAATCTTGGAGAGATTTCTCATAAAAGACAGATTTGGGAGAGATTTCACATTCCTGGAGAGATTTCTCATACAAAGAGAGATTTGGGAGAGATTTCACATTCTTGGAAAGATTTCTCATACAAAGAGAGATTTGGGAGAGATTTCACATTCTTGGAGAGATTTCTCATACAAAGAGAGATTTGGGAGAGATTTCACATTCTTGGAGAGATTTCTCATATATAGAGAGATTTGGGAGAGATTTCACATTCTTGGAGAGATTTCTCATACAGAGAGAGATTTGGGAGAGATTTCACATTCTTAGATAGATTTCTCATACAAAGAGAGATTTGGGAGAGATTTCACATTCTTGGAGAGATTTCTAGATAAAGAGAGATAGAGTGAAAACGATTGAGAGAGGTTTCGTGTGTGACATTTGTGAGTTGTTGGCTCCGCAACGCAAGGTCCGTAAGCCCCATTAAGCCATGTTTAAGGATCTTACAGACTTCCAATGAGTATGCAACATTGTTTTATCGGTTTGGTTCGTTACTTACCACGGTTTTAGGTTAAGGAAATCTAAATGTACGAACTTTTCAATTTATGATCTCTCATTAGAATAGTGAGTTATATAGTAATTACCCAACGTAATCCCTAGTACCCACGGGCTAATTGAGTCGACCGGTTTGACTTGTTGACTTTAGTTGACTTTGACTTGACCAGAAATTGACGGTTGTCACATCATCCCCCCGTTAGAGGGAATTTCGTCCCGAAATTTGAATTTAGACAAGGTGTAGGCATGGATAATCGGGCCAAGAAGTGGGGATACTTCCTAATCGATTGATTCTCGTGCTCCCAAGTGAATCTAGGTCCTTGGTAGTATTCCTGGAGAAAATCCCGCGTATATTTTAACATATAAGACTTACCCTAGCATATACACAACATACCATATATCATAAACATATAACATAAGCATATAACATACATCGGGCTTACCCCGACATCGGACCAAATCCTGGAACACATAACACATAACATATAACCTAACATGCATCGGGCTTACCCCGACATCGAACCTAGGCCCGGAACACATAACACATAACATGCATTAATCACAAAAACATCAAGCATACATATACTCTTTTCGGGACCGCCCCGATATTGGACCATAGTCCGGAACTACTAACAACTAAATGGGCCGACATTGTGGCCTTAGACATGTTCCTACTAGAAGAGAACTCACCTCTCAAACTGGATGCTAAAATCGTGCGTGAGGAATCTCTGCTGGCTGCTCCCAAGACTCCCCAACTAACTTTATACATAAATGCTTACTCAGAAAACTGAGAATCCTTCTAAGGCTAAAATGACCATTTTACCCCTGCTCTAATGTGGACCATATCCAAGGCCCAATTCCAACTAATATTTCTAAGTCCACTAATGGCCTACTAATGGCCCAATTTTCTAAATTAGGCCTAACTTCTCAAATGGGCCTTCCCTAAGCCCATACATATCCTTACTCCAAAATCTGACTTCTAATGGCCCACTAAGGCCCAATAACAGATAAGTCCAAAGGTTGGCCAAATCCGAGGCCCAAAAGATAAAAAACCCAAATCTTTTGAGTACGCGGGGCGTACACCTCTGTACGCAACGCATACTTGTTGGTACGCCCAACGTACTACCTTGTTAAGCCTCTTTTCCCATTAAACACTTAATACTCTACTCCAGAGGCTATAACCACAAATCCAAGACCTCTTTAACGTCTTAGTCCATAAAATCGATTACTTGGTGGCTTGCAACCCACCAAATGAACCCAAACTTGGAATATAGCAACAAATTTTCATGGAAATGGATAGATCTCATGCATGGTCACAAATGGACCTTAAAGATTGAAACTTTACTGCTTAAGGGCTCATATGTCACTAAGGGTGGCAACCCTAGACCTAGAAATGAGTTTAAGTCATAAAGATCCATTCTTGGGACTAAAAAGATCCAAAACATCTCTACCCTAGATCTAAGCATACATGAGGAACGTTGGAAGCTTTTTACCTCAAATGAGTGCCAAAAGATGAGATAATCCCAAATCCTTGAGCTCAAGATACTCAAGTTCTTCTTCTCCAACTTCTCTTCTCTTATTCCAAGGTCTTTTTCACCAAACTAAGTTTCAAAAGGCCAAACACACACAAGAATGGAATAAGAGAGGGTATTTAGGGCTTCTGAGGGTGAGGGGTTGGTAAGGAGGCCAGGGTTGTGCTATAATGGGGTATTTATACGGCTTAAACCCTAAAAATTAGGGTTTTGGAATCTGCTCACGTACACTACGCATATGTGCATGCGTCCCCCGCATCCAATGCGCCTCTACGCCCCGCGTACGCCAAGGCTATGCCCAATGTACGTCTTATGGGCGGCCCAAGTCCTCGGCCCACTTGCTTAAGTCCACTCCATTAATCCTTCTATCCATATTTATCCCATCAAAAAATTAAGGAATATTTAATAATTAATACCTCAAATGACGGTCGTTACAAGTGCACCCATATTATCCCTTCCGGAAGGCACTGATGACTTCATTGTGTATTGTAATGCTTCACATTAGGGATTGGTATGTGTAATGATCCAAAGTGAGAAGGTCATAGGATATTTCTCAAGACAACTTAAGGTTCATGAGAACAAATACACCACCCACGACCTAGAATTGGGAGTAACAGTTTTTGCCCTAAATGTTTTGGCGTCATTACCTTTACGGAACAAAGTGTGTGGTATACACATATCACAAGAGTCTGTAGCACATCTTCGATTAGAAAGAGATCAAAATGAGACAAAGAAGATTGTTAGAGTTGCTAAATGACAATGATCGTGCGATTCATTATCACCTAGGAAATGCTAACGTCGTAGCTAACACCTTGAGCTCTAAAGAGCGAGTCAAACCTCATAAAGTCAAATCAATTATGATGACTATCCAGTCAAATCTAATCTTGCAGATTAGGAGTTCTCAACTCGAGGCTTTAACAAAAGGAAACGCTAAAGAAAAAGGCACCAGAGGAATGGAAAGAAAACATGAGATTAAGCATGATGGAACGAGATATTTCGTTAACCGAGTATGGGTTCCAAAATATGGAGAGGTCAAGGATACATGATGTATCTAGACCTAAAGGCCTTTTATTGGTGGCCAAACATGAATGCTGATATTGCAACCTAGATATGTAAATGCATAACATGTTCTATGGTCAGGGCAGAACATCAACGACCCTCGGGATTGTTGCAGTAGCCGGAGATTCCTGACTGGAAGTGGGAGCATATATCAATGGACCTTTTTACCAAATTACAAAAGATTATTGCTGGTTATGACACTATATGTGTAGTTGTCGATAGATTGACCAAGTCTGCCCAATTTATACAAATAAAAGAGACAAATAAGATGGAAAACCTGACCACAACGTACCTAAGACCGATTGTCAGATTGCATGGGGTACCCTTATCCATCATCTCTGATAGAGATAGTAGGTTTACCTATCGCTTCTGACGGAGTTTGAAAAATCCCTTTGGTACGCGCCTGGATGTGGGTATAAATTACTATCCACAAACTGATGGACTAAGTGAAAGGACTATCCAAACGTTGGATGGCATGCTCAGAGCATGTGTGATCGATTTTGTATGTGCATGGAATACTCACCTTCCTCTAGTTGAGTTCTCATACAGCAATAGCTTTCACACGAACATCAGAGTAGCACCGTTCGAAGCACTATATGGCCGGAAATGTTGATCTCCCATTAGTTGGATAGATGTTGGCGATACCTAACTGGCCAAGAAATTCAGAGGGGATACCATACGAACAGGCCCATAGTTTATCCACGAGACGAATGAAAAGATAGTGCAGATAAGAGAACGCATGAAGGCAACATGTGGCCGTCATAATAGCTATGCCGACGTAAGGCGTAAATCCCTTGAGTTCCTTGTTCGATACAGGGTGATGCTCAAGGTATCTCCTTGGAAAGGAGTTGTAAGGTTCGAAAAGCGGGGTAAACTAAATCCAAGGTACATAGGACCATTAGAAACCTTGAAAGGATAGGTCCAGTCACGTATCAACTTAGGCTACCCCAAGAGCTTAATAATGTGCATGACTTCTTCCATTTGTCTAATCATAAAAAGTGCCTTTCTAACGATACGCCAGTCATTCCACTTGATTAAATTCAGATTAACCCTGAACTAAATTTCATTGAAGAGCCATTCGAAATAATGGACAAAGAGGTCAAATGGCTCAAGCAGAGTCGGATTCCCATTGTGAAGTTGTGATGGAACTCTAAGCGAGTACCAGAGTATACGTGGGAACGAGAAGATCAAATGAAGGACAAGTACCCTCACTTGCTCGAAGGAAGCCTCGACAACAAGATAAAATTTCGGGACGAAATTTCCTAAATAGGGGGGAGACTGTGACAACCAAGAGGTTTCCTTCACTAATCACCATTAGTAAAGAGTAGAAAAATGGACCTAATAGCTTAGTAATGCAATATTTGATTTTTGAGATAAAATGAATCAAATGTGATATCACATTTATTTGATAAAAAATTCATTAGGCTTAAAAATTAGCGGCCAAAAAGTTGTAACGCTTTCTAAGCTGGTTAACATACTTGGACAGTACTCGTTAACGAGATCTCAAGGATATAAGATTCGTAAAAATCCGACTCCAAAGGAAAGAGTTATGAATTTTATAAAAATAGAAATCAACCGCGTAATTAAAATTAATTACGTCAAAACGGTTTATAGAGATTGGTTGAGTTTTGACTAAAAGTGCAGAAAGGAGTTTCGTAGTACTCCTCAAAAAATAAACTTTAGGAAAAAGTTTGCCAGAAACGGGATACGTATGACAGAGATATGATTTTTGTAAAATCATTTACTTTTACACCCGTTATGAATAAAAATGAAAATTAAAACTAGCCAAAACAACCTAAAGGGAAGTTGTAGTACCCATCGAGATTATCACATAGATATAGAGAGGGCTTAGATCAGAGCTCACACAAAAAAATTGTGATTTTAAAAAATATTTTTTGCGGGTATGGTGCGGGTCTCCGCACACCGCAAACCTGACATCGGATTCTAGTAGGTTGCGAGTGATATGACCTAAGGCGGGAGTGACACATGGCAACTTCCAGAAGGACCCACAATGTTCATGTGCGGTGCACACATATAATTTCCCAGTGTGTACCTCTAAAACTAGACTATAACTAGAAGGCAATATCATTCCAGTTCGGCACACCTTCAGAATTCTCTCTTACTCTCTATCTCGAAGCTGCTACCCTGCGCAGCGGTCGTTGGAGTCCCGAGCCCGATTCAACCCTACATCAAAGGTTTTGCACGACTAGGGTGAGTACACGGCCCTAATATACTATTTTAAATGTTTTACTGGGGGGATACATGCTTATCAAATGGTTTTTATCAAAATATATTTATATAAATATCAAATCATTTTGTAAAGCTGAAAGCCTTAGGATAACATAGCTGTAGATACTATGTCTACTTGTAAGTTATGATATTATGCCTAAGAGATATGAAGCCCAATAGTCTAGGAAGAGATAATACCTATATGTTATAAAGGCCAAATCCCTAGGATAACGTAGTACCTAGATCTTATGTTGGTCAAATATAAGGATACACACCGTATTTAGTCATTACTCTGCCCAAATATCCTATTTTCAAATTATAATAATTAAGGTATATATATATATATATATATATATATATATATATATATATATATATATATATATATAATTATCAGGTCAAAGATTATAATTATAAAAAATAAGATAAAAAATGTATATTGTGATAGTTATAGGAAATCCCTAGGAAGGGTTAAAAGATAAAAGATAAATGATAAAAGATAAATACCAAAGGTCAATGTGTTAGTGAGCTGATATATTCATCCAAAGGCCTTGATTAAATTTGGCATTCCCTGATACCTATAATCGTTAATCTTGCGAGAGCTAGAAAGATATGTATAGATCTATACAGGGATTGAGAACCCCAACTACGATTGCTAGCTACAATCCCGACATGATAACATTTTTATTATTCACTATTCGACATATGGTGAAGCGCCATGGCGAGGCAAAATTATTAGTCAAACAACGTTGATTATGGGGGCTCATGGTAATACATTAGTTCACCTTAGAGTTCAGACTACCATTAGGGAGACCTTAGGATGGTAGATAAAATACGTTATGATCGTTAGATATCTTACAAAGATAGTAAATCAGGATTAAAAAGCATATTGTAAAAGATAATAATATAAGATCGTTTTATATATCCTAAAAGATAGTAAGCTAGAGTTGATAAGATACTTTAGGAAAGATTTTTCTAAAAGAAAAAGGATTCTTAAAATAATACAACCCAATAAAAGCCGAAAACTATAAAAACTTGTGCACTCACCAACATTATATTGACGGTTTAAAATATACATGTATTATTAGGGAGATGAGTGTAGAGGATAGTCATGTTGAGGAGGAGGATAAATGTGTTAAGGAGAAGAAACTCTACAAGGAAGATGCTAGATTTTAGTCCTCTCTGTTTATCGTTTTTAGACCTGTTTAGGAATTATGCTTGTCTTTTAAAAACAATTTAATCCTAGAATAATTTATAATCAATAAAAGAAATATTTGTGATATTCTTTTATGTTATGTTCTATATATATATATATATATATATATATATATATATATATATGTCTCGGCCCAATCTCTCCTCGTTTGCACCGCCCGACGTTTTCGCCAGCGGTTGGGGGTGAGACATTGCTTCTCTCTAGAAAGCGACTCACCAAAAACCTGTGATCTTGTAGCTAAGGCTTAGGAGGCTTTCATCGATAGATGCTTTTGATACTACTCCAATAGGACTATATCCCATGTGAAGCGACAATAAACATAGTTGAATAGAAATTGCAAACCCTAATCACTTCAACTGCTAACATTTTCGAATTTGACAAGGCGGTTTCGCACCTGTGATGTTCACTATTCTATTTGATGGCTTTGGATTTTAGCCGTTCTCATCATTTATGACACACATTGTTTCCCTTGAGACTCCTATATATTGGATATTATGATATGCTTTCTCCCGTTCTCTCATGTCCATGTTTTTTTGTTTCATTTCCATTTGCTTTGTGTTCCTTGTTTCTATTTTTGCAGATGTTACTTTGATTTAGGGTTTTAGTGGCTTTTTTCTGTTCTTGCGTAAATTTTTATTTGTAATCGTTTTGTTTTTTTTTCTCAAGTTTTCTTCTTTTTTATTATTGTTCATAGTTTTGATTTCAGTGTTGTAAAACTCGCCGAGTTTTCCAATTACTCCTCCGAGTATCTCGCTACTCGGCCCCTTACCGAGGCGAGTTGCAGAATCCCGAGTACTCTCCGATCGGCCCCTTACTGAACTCAGAAATTTTGTAAAACCTGGTCAACTCGGTGATTAATATGTATAATATACTTAATGATTCATTATTTAACACACACACACACACACATATGTGACTATTACTACATATATATCTTAAATTTTCAGCAGTTATTCACAAAGTGAAACTATTATCCGTTTTTAAGCTTTTGTGTATTCATATGTATCTAATTTTGTTATATATTTCAATCAACTTTTGATTTTAACTTATGATTTTGACATATATAATTTCCCCAAAAATATTTCTACATGAATCAACGAATCCGAGTACTCCCCGAGTACTTGCTACTTAGTAGTCGGCCGAACAGGTAACGAGTAATGAGTTCTACAACCTTGGTTTTGAAGTTGTATTTGGGTTTATTTTATCGTTTTTGTTGTATGCTTATCAACGATTCATCCACCCTCGATGTCACCTCCTGTGCAGGTCACCAAGAAAGAGAAAGAGAAAGATGGAATTGAATTTACATAACCATAATTAGTTCGTATTTTCCTTAATTTTTTCAAAATCGATTTGTTATTCAAGTATGGAATATTTGGAAATTTTGATGTTTTTTCTCCATCTTCAGTTACTATGTCTTTGTTGTTGATACCTTAATAGACTCGATACATTTTTTGACACACACCAACTGTTTGATCGGTTTTGTCATAGAAGTCGACTTCTAAGTGCAAATAATCCTTTTTACACCTAAAAGAAACCATATTTTACGCGTCTAAGAGCATACATGACCTGAAGGAAACCTTTCTTCATGTTCTTCATCTTTACAACAAATATAATTTTTTTTTATAGAAACTAGTTTCACAATGAAATTGGGTTTCAAGAGATCTTGAAAGGAGGTATTGTTCTTGAAAGTGATCATTGGCTATCGATTTCAATTACCGTTGACCCTTGTGTGAAAATATGCTTACAATTGAACCAAAGAATGAATAACTACCACTGAAGTTGTTTGTATTCTTCATTCTCATTTTTTTTAAAAAAAATTTTCTTTTTTTTTTTCAATTTTAATGTATATAATAATTAATTGTAATAGACTTTGTGTTTTTACATGATGTAGAGCATTTATGGATTGGAACAAGAACAAAATTGGTGTTAGATGTGTTGATCAATGACATCACTTCTTGCTTAAAATTTCTTAAATTAAACAAACATCTTGGTTAATTTACTAATCACTCTAATGAAGATATACAAATACAATATACCACCAATTTCTTTGAAATTGGCATATTAACTAAGCTAGTGTTTGCTTTTTGTTTGCAGATCTGCGTGACCTCTTCTGTCTGTGCCACGCAGACCATACGAAGATACTAACCTTCACAGACTGTTTGTTTTTCTGAAGACTGCAAACATAAAAATGTCTGCGCGCCCTCTTCTTGGCACAGATGTGGACCAGAGTCTTCTAACATCTTCAAACATCTTCTAGCCTAAAAAACATGTATACCATTATTTTTTTAAAGTTATTTTTAATTTATATTTTTTCCAACTTTATTAATGATAAAGAATTTGAAAAAATTTTACAAAACTTAAAAAAACGTTCGACGATACAAACATGATATTTTTGAAAAATTTATAAATAAAAATTTATTACAATAATAGTCGTTGAAGTTGTTTTATATAAATATGAAAAAAAACCATAATATATTCTTATATTTTTTGCCAAATTTTGTAAAACATTATTTAATACAGTATCATCAATTTCTCGAGAAAATATTTATGGTACGTTTTTAATGGATTTAATTGAAAAAATCAAAGTTTATTTCCATCAATTTATGTATCAAATTCTTTGATTACTAATTATAATGTTTAGTTATAACTTTGCAACCAAAGTTGTTGGTTTTTATCAAATATATACGTTAATTCGTACCATCTTTATTTTTTTTTTTTACAATAATACATAAAAGTTAATTTAGATTCGTTAATTATTTATAACAAAGTCATAAAAATATTAAAAAATCACTTTGAACTTTAAAAAACTCAGTTAATTTAGATTTCAGTTTATTTTAGTAGCCCGTAGATGTTAAAAAAACAAACAGTTTTCTTTTTTCAGACTGCAAACGTTTGGTCCACCTCTTCTACTGCAGAGGTCAACAGATGTGGTCCACAGACTGCAGACATTTTGCCTCAGAAAAAAAAACAACACCTAAAATGTAACTCAATGTTAACAAATGCGACATGCAAACCAAATCCATAACGGATCAAGTATTGTAACAATCTCATTGATTCTTTATAGGGAGACGTTCATCATTTTTGTAGATTTTCTTTTGTGTAGATGTGATTCAAACAAATATTAAGTAGTATTGCATAATTGATATTGGTGAGGTTGTTTTTATTAGGATTCCAATCCTATACAACTCTATATCCCACAAATCATCCATATGTACTTGAAGAAATATAAAGCTCTTTCTTGGTCCCTTTCGTCGTCACTAGATTCCACCCTGTAGCCGGAGTTCCCACCATTATTCCGTCATGCATCAAGGAGGAGGGTTTCACCACCACCACCCTCTCCCCCACTAAAAAACAATTAGAGTAAATACACAAAAGTTTTTATCTAAGCAAATGTGATGGGCAATTAATTTACATGATGGATGTTATTTTGTGTTGTGAATTATAGATTGAGGTCAAGAAAAAAGAAAAATGGGTGATGAATATACACATGTTTTGTAGTTGGAGGCCATGGTCGTTGCTTTCTATGACAAAATCTACATATAATCTCAATTCAAACATTTAATAAGTTGTTATCAGTTTGTTTGAATAGCTTTATAGTTAATTTTTTCATAGTTGGTGTACAATTATCTTATATCATGTGGGTTTTATTTTGTTAATTCATATCTTGATTAGTTTTTGAATGTATTCTTTTAGCAGTGTGATGAAGGGAAAGAATTACAACCAAGCCAGATGAAGTGAATCTTATTGTAATCACATGCATAACATGGTGTCGTGTAAGTAGAATATGTTTCTTCTTCTTCTAATTTTTCTACAATAATCGTAAGTAATCTTTAGATTCAAGCAATATTTACATTGATTTAGTATGAGATACATACATTACAGTTAACATATGATTTTCTGTTTTCATTATGTTCTTCATGTTCATCAGGTGCAAAATAAGTAACATGAATACATGATGGTTGAGATTTTTTCAGAAAAATCCACTTAATAAATGTATTAAATTATTTTTCTTTAATTAAGTATAATACTTAACAATTCTATTAGATATATACCATGAATCAACGAAAACACAAGCATTATGATCACACGACACACAGATAATTCACTTTTCCACATATAATAATCGAAAGGTCCAAAGCAAACAATAAGAATGTGACATGTACTTGATGCAATACATGTTGTACTTTACCTAGCAAATCCAACCATTGTTAGGAGCAAATTGACTATTACCCCAAAGTACCTTCCTGAGATCTTACACATATGGGTGATTTTTGCTTTTTTGCTGTCTTAATAAACGATAATTAAATAGATATTCACAAAGGTATAATACAAATAATTTTAAGAAAATGGTGGCTTAATATGAAAAATTTTCATTTTTTTTTACTGTTATTAAGAACATATTATTTTATGATATACATCACCACATTGTATCAGCGCAAATAAATCTTTGGCTGCTATATTGTATGAATTTGGAATATGGATCTGTTATATTTGAAGATTGATTAATCTTCTGATGTATTGGTAATAAACATGTGGAATTTTGGACTGTATATTCTTTTTATTAGTACATATTATTTATTTACTATCTTTATAATTTTCGGTATGTTAATCCATAAATTTGATTTTTTTATTTCTTTTTTGAATTTGATAAGGTGATATACCTATATCTTATAGATAAACATATATGAAATTTGGCAGCACTAAAATTTTGAAATAAGTGAACTTACTAACTTATAAACCCTAAGTATATATAAAAGGACCAATATACTTCGAAAGTCTCACTTGAAGCATTTTTCATATGATCTGAAAGCATAAATTTGTCCTTCACCGTAGGAAGATTGGAAAGAAACGACCGTATACACAGGGAAAAGTTGTCTTCAAAGTGGCCTATGAAGTCAAACATGACCAAAGAGGTATTAGAACACTACAAAGTTATGTCTAGTAAAAATCAATAATGCATTAGTATTACAATGATGGTTTACTTTAAGCTACTGGTGTCCTTTAATTTTTGAAGTAGCAAATATATGTCAAAACAAGATCGTGCTTTCTCATAAAATGCTATATTTGTAGAATTTTGAAAGTAAGATGCTATTTTTAAGGATTCAACTGCTTAAAAACAATCAAACTAGAATCATAACTAAATAAATCTATTAAAAATATGGTTTTTTCAATTTTCTCAAAGTAGGATGTTATTCTAATTTGTATATACTAACCAAATTACGATATTTGTTGATCAAATTTTGTAATTAATAAACTGAACATTTTATAGAATAAACAATCAACCAAAATATCATTGATCTCATATTAATTTATTAATCATATAATAAATCAAAAACTCAACTCTTTATTTCTAATTAATATATTAATCACATAATATGCTAACAAATCATTTTCTCATAATTTCCAATTAGTTTATTAATCATATAATAATCAATTAAATTATATTTCTTTCTTAATATCATTTTCTAGTTATTTCTGGTCATAAGGGCAACCTAAAAAGGACTTTGCTTCTAATTATAAGAATATTTTCATTTAGTTATGAGCTTATACACTCTAATCCAACTAATTCATAGTTATAATTTGTCTTATAATTCTCTTCAATGTTATTCTGATTTATCTCTATAAATCTCCCACATAGTCTATTAAACAAAACAATGCAAAAAGGAAAAAAGAAAAAAATTATTCCCATTGCGAAGAACTAGTTTTTTTCACTAGTTTGCATCGAATAATAAGTCAAGAAGTGGTTGTTTCTAAATCAAGAAAACTTAACATGTAAAAATGTGTTGCATACATGATACTTGACTCTAAAGTGGACCATATTGGGGCATCGCATATGATCATAGAACATTTTTTATAAAAATCAAAAGAACCACTTTGTTCACTAGAAAATTTTGCATTTTGATTTTCATATATTAAGCTAATTTTCAAAAAAAAAAAATTAACGTCCACATTGCAAATATTAAGAAAAAAAACATGAAAAAGAACATACTTTTACAAAGAAAGTTGAGCTCCCTGTCTGTTTGCTTTTTTTTTTTGCTATGTATCTTAATATTCGAGAATAATACTACTGTCATGAACTTAAATGGTTGATTTAAAATTAACACATCTTTTGCAATTCTATTTGTTAGAGTTTAAGCACTTCAACTAACAATAAAGGATTTTATGTATACAACAATAATGCAAAACAAAAATAAGCATACAATCAATTTACATGGTTCACACAATTAGAGTGATCAATTTATAACATCCTATTTTGTAAAATATGTAAGAATAAATTGGGGATGTAGTTATTTTTAGTAAACAATGTTGGTTATATGATAACTTGGCCAATCTTGGTGCGTTGAAGATGTCAAAGTATGTAATAAAAATTCTGAAAATATATTATCTTGTAAATGATTATGTTAATGACATTATATTTGAAATAATAATTGTTACACTAAATTGATTATCTTGGTATTCAAAAAGTTTACCCATCATTTTTAAATTAATAAAATTAAATATAAATAATAATTTTTTCTTATGAACAGTTAATTTAAATATTATTTATTTGGTTATATTTTTCAATTTTGAATGTGATGATTATTCGGAATATTAACAATTTTATGTAAATATTTTGGAGTTTCAAATAAATGCCAACTCCTGATTTATATTTAAATATTTAGAGGTTTTATTTGAGCTATTTTAACAGTAATATTTGGTTATTTTTTAATTTTACTTGACAGATTTAGGTTTTGGGTTTAACATCATATTTAAATTAATAAATGAAATATATTATATTGATAATTCAAGAGGTTTATAATAATAATGATAATTATTTATATTTATTAACATACTTCAATTAATAAATTAAATATATATGTTGAAATGTTCAAGTGTTATGTGCTTCAAATGCATTTGGTGAAATAAAAATTGTATTTTTTATAATATAGTATAGATAGATAGATAACCCTTAGATATGTCAGTAAAATATCATGTTGGAGAGTTTTGTAGGTTAGAGAAGATTTGTTGAATTTATATCCATTTAACTATTAGACGGTAGACGGTGTTTGAGATTACGGAAGTGAAACTTAATAGAGTCAAAATAATTATATCTTAGGCTTGGAATGTATCCATTATAATTTAGATCATGTAAGCAAAACAATAAACTAAAATAGAGTATGTATGAAAAAATTATGGAAATTTGGAGTTTAGAAGAAAGTACATTGCTAAAATAGGAAGGTAGTAAGAACACGTCCTGTAAAAGTTAAAACATGACATCATTAAATAAGAACATGAACCCTAAGTATGAAAAGTATGACACGTCGAGAACGACATCACATATTATCTCATACGTACACTTCATGTTATTATTTAAATAAGAACATGATGTCATTTAATTTGACCTTTATTTTCGGATACATAAACTATAGTGACACACGGGAAAATGCGTTATGATGATTTTAATGTCAAACTGAAGCATCTTAAAACCAAATTCAAGGAGAAACAAAAGAGATTAATCATCCAACAAAATTACTTGGGATTTTAGGTAATTTCGTCTTCTTGGTAGCTTAAATTGTGTGAATGTTAAATATGAAAAAGAGAAAAAATTCTAGTTGATGTATGTTTATTATGAAAAGGAAACTTAATGGTATGTTAAAATAAGTTTAGAAATCATATTGTTAGATAGTACATGATGAAATCGTATTTAATATCTTGAAATTAAAAAAATATGGTGATGAACCCTAATTTGGAAAGTTTGGATAAATTGAAATTGAGTATATGGCTTAATGAAGTAAGACATACATATGGTTTATACGTGGATATAATTAGTTTTGATTAATTAACTATGAAATTATAGATGACTTCTAATTTTGTATTATGATATTTAAGTTGGTGCAATGATGAATAAGGTGATATTAAATACATGTCTTAATGAATTAAGACATGTTGACAACTAAATATGGAGTATACATGGTTTGTATATAATTGAATGTTATGAAGTTAATAAAGATGTTGAATCAAGTTATTGTATATAAAAGTTATACCTTGAGTTGCAATACTCAAGTTAGTATCTTATATTGACACTATAAGAAAGAAAAACACCTACATGGCTTTAAGAGCTAGAATCTCATATATCTAAAACATCTCAAGGTAAGTAACCATATTTCTATTCTAGAAAATTGATAGATCATATGTGGTGAATATTATGTATGTGTAGAATATAATATGTAATTTATCATTAGTTGATATTGTGTACGTTACTTGATTGGTGTGGCAGAGATTTATAATAGTTTATTGTTATAAGATTTACTAAAGTGGTGTATTTTAGATTTATAACAGTTTATTGCTATAAGTGACACTAAATTGGTGTAATTGAGTTTTATAGTCGATTATCTTTGTGTTAAGTAACTTGTATATGAAGCTAAGAATTTTAGTAAATTAATGCAGTATGGTGAACAAGCCTACATAACTAGAACTATTGGTAGTCATTATTGACAAATAGAGAAATTATATATAATCAATTTATTTATAGGTAGCTGCTAACATAACATTCTAACTTTTTACATCAAATCTTTACTAGGTTGTATTGATACTATGATATTAAATCACATTACACATATAATTATATAAAAATATTTCATATATTTATCAAAGAGGATTATACAACCTGAAGACTTCACTAAGTCTTCTATAAACCTTTTCAAGATGTGTATTTGTAAGCTTTAACTTTCATACCTGAATACATGATACATTACAAAACACTACGTAAGTCAAAAGACTCATGGCTACATGGGTTTTAACTTAATATCACAATTCAAAAGATGCATTCAAAATCATATTTGAAACACACTAGCTAGTTTGTAAATTATAGGAAGCCATAATATAAACTTTGTGTCAAAATTGCACTTAGGTAAGACCCTTTTCCCGAAATTGTCCCTTGCGGTTAATTTGGAAATACATAATTCTGGGGCTACAATACGATTAACTTTAGCTACACCTCGCATAGGTCTAGATTGTGCCTAGGTTTACCTATGTCGCATGTAGGTTTAGGTACGCCATACGTAGTTGTTGTTTTGATGAAATTTTAATTTCGAGGTTTGGATCATATTTAATGGCGTTCACGTAATGGTTTTTGTGTCATTCTTAGACTCCACCCTATGTGAACAAAAACCTAGATTTTCTTCCTTATGTTCTTGAGTTTTGAGTGTTAAACTCCATTTTTAATGATGGTAGACGAAGAAGAAAACACTTAGTGGTGCTTAGAAGTTTGATTCATTGAAGATATAACCCTCTCTTGTGCTTCTAAACCTTTATAAGTTTTCAAGATTGTATGTTTATGCTTATTGCCTTGTAGATCTTGGTATTAATGCATGGTTTTGTCCCTTTAATAGTATTTAGATGGAGTTCGGACAACTCTAGATTCAAAGCTTGACTCTTGGGGTCCTCTAGACCCATTGTGGTACTTAGAATGGATTTTGATTTGCTACTTCATTCCATGCATGGAATTGGTAACTTTTTTGTCCCATTTTAACCTAGGTGAGAGAGATTGCTATTTAAGGCATCTAAGAATGTACCAATTTTCAACTCAAACATTTCTTTTTTATCATATTTGAATCTAAAGAATTTTTTTAATAGAAATTTTGTTTTGAAAATATTGATATTTACGTTATAATTCTATTAAGAGATCTAGTTCTAGAATCAGAATTCAATCATTACAGAATATAAATGTGATCATTATAAAAAAATGATTAAGTAAATAATTAATAATCTAATCACTTAACTAAGACATAAATTTAGTCAAGTTAAATTCAAACATAGATTGTTTAAAACAAACATTGTTTTACAATACAAGTACTTTAAGTTCAAAACATAAATAATAAACACCAAGAGTGAAGTTTGAATTTGCTTGTTCTCAGGTGCTTACTCTTTTGGAATATCTGTAAACATTTACAAATATTAGATAAACATTAAATATAAAGTAATTAAGTGTTATATGAAAATAATAAATTCTATCTTATAGATACCTAAAATGTTCGTCTCACTAGTTTCTCTCAAATAAAAGGAGCATTTCCTCTTCCAGTGTCTTGCTTCCCAATAATATAAACAAGTTCCATCTTTAAGGGCCTTTCTCTATTTGTTGAGCTTATAGGTATCTTTTCCATGTTGTAATGACCTCTTAGAGCGTACAATGTGACTCGTTTTAGCATTGCATTCTTCCCATGTTTGAACTAGCTCATACAAATAGCATTGTATTTAAGAATATATGTTTCACCTCAAGAAAACTATGATATGCTTTTAAATTCAACAAAACTTCCCCGAAGACCGAAATTGTAGTTCCTAGTATGATGTTAGATACATCTTCAACATCATAGTGATGTTTCCACCTGGCGTCAAGTTCATATTTACTTCTTAGAGCAGGTGGTTCAAGAATAGGGCCTTCAAGAATATACATAATTTATGATCTTTCATGAGAATGTGTTTCAAGGTATGAATCCATTCGTTGAAATTATATCTTTTGAATGTTACAATGTCTTGTAGATTAGTAAGAGAAATATGACGCATGGTAGTGAATATCGTCAACCAGATTTGTTGGGTTTTATTCAAAATCGTTTCCCAAAAAAGCGTTAAAAACGGCAACAAAAGCTTTAAAATTTTAGAATAAACCTCAAACCATTTTACCCAACAAGTATCATTTTTAAAAGAATGGAAATATTGACAAAATACATAGAAGGAAAAAGTGTTACAACCTTTGAAGACTTTGATTCCTCTTGGAAGGTTGAAAGTTGAAGAAGACGGCAAAAGAAAAGTGTTATCCGACGATACTTGTTGATTTCATTGAAGTTGAGATGCGAGAGCCTTCGATTCCAAAGCCAGCTGTCATCCGACGATACTTTTGTAACTAGGCAAATTGAAGGCTTTCTAGTGATCGAATTTATATTATAAGGAAACGTCTCTCCCTTTCTTTTGGATTTCAGAAGCACTGCCTTTTTTTCTTCTCTATGATTTCTGATCCCTCATCACCAAATGACACTTTCAGACCTGTACCAACAACTAATTGAGAAATGCTTATTAGGTTATGTTGTAGGCCTTCCACATATTTTACCTTCTGAATGGATAATTCGCCATTCGTGATCATGCCATATCCTTTGATTTCTCCCGTAGCATTATTTCCGTACTTCGCTTTGCCTCCGTCCTTCAGTGATTGGAATTCCCTCAGCTCTTCTCTCCTTCCAGTCATGTGACGCGAACAATCACTATCAATATACCATTCAGATTCACAGTATTCGTCACTAATCACCTACAATCCCCTTATCATTGGGATTCTTTTCTTTAAAAATATTTTGTCTTCGTTTAGATTCTTTGTGTTGCCTAGCAACATTTTCATAAACATCTTTTCCTTCCTTTTTCAAATTTTCTTTGGAATCCTTGAAGGAAATTTTGGGTTCCGGAACAACTTCTCTTTTTCCCTTAACATCTTTCGATGTATTGACTGATTTTGAAACATTCATTTTTGGAGAAAAATTAGGCTTAATCTTTTCCCATGTTTTCAAAAACGATTTAGATTTCTGAGTTGAAGACTGTGGTTTTGAAAATGATTTAAGTTTCAGATTTGAAGAGGATTTCACATTTTGATTCGCAGATCTTTCTGGGTTATGTGACATCCCCAATTTCACGGCCAGAAAAGACCGGTTTGTTAATGCTTTGTTTTAAAATCAGAGTAATCGTTTAAAGAAAATTGTTGCAGAATTTGTTCCCAAAACAAAATGTGATAAGAATTTATCAAAGCATTTCTTTAAAGAAATGTATTTTCATTAAATAACAAAATCTTGGGATGTCAAGTTTCGATATAGACCAAAAGTATAAATAGTATAAAATAGACCTTAAAACATTTATTTATAACTACTGGCTTATAATCCAAAATCCATCGTTATGTTAGCCAACTTATGCTCTCGTGCTATAACCTATAATACAAAGAAAACTGAGTGGGTCAGGCTTGGCAGCCTGGTGAGCATATAGGGTTTTCAACCCACAATGTTATATCATATATGTATTTATATATTAGAAATCACAAACTTATACAATTTCACCATACAAAACAACTCTTATCCCACCTTGTCGATCCTCACAATGACACGATCTAATCTTGAGTATTAAAATTTACCTCTTTACCTGATCCCTACTCATGGATCTAAAACTAACCTCTAGATCTGATCCATACTCACAGATCTAAAACTAATATCTTGATGTAATCCATACTCTCGGATTTAAAACTAATATCCTAATCTAATCCATACTTGCGGATCTAAAATTGTGCCCAATCCATACTCCCGGACTAGGGATAATTAACTATGTCTTAATCCATACTCCCGGATTAGTAACAAGTTTATCTCATTTATTAACAATATCGTTTTCGAGACCCCTCTTGCAATATGTGTCAATGGGTTTTTAGAATACACCGGTGAACATCAAGTTCACAACACCTACAAGTTGCGAGCATGCTAGTGTTCCACTGGACTGTCTAGAATAGTCTTGGTTGTCATCCCTACTCTGCTGAATGATGGGGACCATTGTTTGGGTAAAGGTTTCTCTCATTTTTCACCTGTCACCCTCACCTCAAGATCTATATCACCTTTTATCTCATTATCCAACTCATCTTTTATCACATACCAAGTATCTCATCTACCACTGTTTTACCCGTCATATTTGTAGATATAAAATACATATACAGTTTAACTCATTTAAAAACTATATAAAACATTCATTCCACACTCATCTCAAATAAACAACAATATATAAACACATAGCATGTTTCTCATAGCAAATACTTCATGTTTTATGTGTTAGAAGAAAGTGACTACACATTCACTCATAACATAGATGTAATACATTCAACCAATACTTTCATTAAAATCGTGTTTATGAAAGGGACTATACACTGACTTGATCAGAAGATGATCGGACAGCACTACGGCTCTAAAAGTAGTATTCTTCGGTGAAACTGGAATATCTTCAAACACCGGGCTTCTCGCGGGCAGAGCTTCGGCTTGAAACCATTTTCTTCTCGGGATCTTTGGGGCTTCGGGACTAGCTTCGGGTGTCAGGATGATTCTGGGGTTTCGGGGTTACTTCGGGATAGCTATAGAGGGTATCAGGAGTGTGAGAGAAGAGATGGAGCAACCAAATTCGGCTAACCCTCGATTTCTATTTATAGGGCCAACATTCTGTACTCACTTCGTGAGTTTCCAATGCTCACGTCGTGAGCCTAGTAGGTCACTGTGTTCACCACTCATCCACTTGGTCGGGAGGGTGTCTAGTCTGTGCTCACGTCGTGAGTTCTGACATGGCCTCGAAATTTGTGTTCCGAACTTCAGAAATTCATATCTTTCGCATACGAACTCCTTTTTCGACGTTCCTTATATGCACGTGTAGGTGAGATTATGCTCTACAACTTTCATTTAGACTCCGCCAGCTAATTTTGACTTTAACTTTTATTATATTATTTTAGTTGGTCGGGACAGGAAAACTACGTTAGGAATTCACAACTCCTTTATCTAGCGTTTGTTTTCATCTGTCTTTTTACTGATGGACTAATATTGATGAGATCTTCGATTCTCGTTTAGATCTTTTCGGCTATAAATCACTCGATCTCATATTCGAACTTCAGGCTGCATACTGCTAAGCTGAAGCTTAGAAAAATCATAACTTCATCATACGAAGTCAGATTTTGACGTTCTTTTTATGCATGCTCTCGGTTTCATGTATTCTATGACTTTCATGTAGATCACTAAGGCCAAATATCGCTCTAACGTAAATTCACTATTTACGTCGTGCTGTGTCATGCTGGTTCTGTCGCGAAACTTCGATAGGTCGTAACTTCTTAGTTATAACTCGGATTTCGGCGTTGTTTATATGTACGGAATCCTTGTAACATATACTACAAATTAGTTAAGATTAATCCTTCTAAATAATCTTCCATCAAAAAGTCATTTTTGATGCTTATCATCTCTAAATTGACTAGTCCAGATCTACGGGCGTTACAATTATCTCGCCTTTAGGATGATTACGTCCCGTAATCAACGAAATAGGGCTTGTATAATGATTCTATACATTATATTTCCATCTTAAGTAATAACCGTGATGCTAAATCTTGCATCTGCTCTTCGTACTATGTTGGACTTTCAATCGTAACCTTTGAGTTACAAAATAAATCCTTATTGTGGACTCCTTCTTCTTCTTCTTAGGAAAAGTACTTTCCTTTATCAATTTGTAACAGACCGATGGGTCATGTTCTAATAACCTTTCATCATATGAAGCAACACTCAGACTTAAGTCTCTCAGGGTCAAATTCTAGAATGGAATATACCTTCTTTCATATTCTAATGTGATACAATCACATTTTAGTATGTAGCATTTCTAGCTACCAACTTCTCTAACACCGAGCGCGACACTGTTGATCGCATTGATTTCAATCTTCTGACTTAAGTCAAATGCTACATCAAACTTGGTTCTCTGAACCATGTAACAAACTCATCATAGTCAGACTCAATTTGATAAGACCACTAGGGTCGGAATAACAACCATCTTACCAGTCATTACTGAAACAATGGTAATGCCATATTTTAATAAAACATAATCAATTACTAGATTCTTGGTAACCTTGTGACTTCCCGTGATCCAAGTGTGAGTCCTGTGCTTTCGGTAGTATAGGCCTCTACTACCATTCACACCTACTCATACTCGTCCCAAGTATTGTCTTGCAGTCAACCAAGTCACCATACAAAATCACACAATCATTCAACACATCAGATAACAAAAACAGGGTTTAAATTATTTATTGAAACGATTACACAAAGGTTCAAGTTCACCCTATACTATGCCTCTAACACTTCCTGATACTAGCAATATCCTGATATGAAGTCTTCATCCTTGATTCCTCGCACTGTCATCTACTTCGTCAAGGATAATTTGGAATGCTCTTGCCTTTAGTTGTGGTAGCACATTCGGCCTTGTAGCCCCTTCTCTTCTTGGGCAGTTTTGCTTGAAGTGTCCTTCTTCACCACACTTAAAGCAGACTTCTCTTTTGGTTGTGCATTCATTGTCATAATGACCAGTCTTCCCGCATTTGAAGCAAGTCATCTCTTTAGAACATCTCCCAATGTGCTTCCTCTTGCACTTCTTACACCATTTTCTCCTTCTTTAAACTCCTTCGAATCAGACTTCGAGAATTTTCTCTTCTCATCGGACCTTGAGGATCCTTCAAACTTTCTTTTCTCGCCCACTTCGGCCCTCTCCAGATTCTTTTCCCTTATCTGGGTCTCGACATTCTTAGAAGCTCAGATGGCAGCTTTCAAAGTGGTTGCTTACTTGACCATCAGACCAAAGTCTGCTGGTAATCCACGAGCAAAATTGTTAACCTTGGAGAGTTTAGTTGGAACTAGGTAAGGAACAAGCTTCATCTTATCTATAAAACTAATAGCGTACTCAGTGATGCTCAATCTTCCCTTCTTCAAATTCTGGGACTCACTGTTGATTTCCAGAAGATCCTGCTTAGAGCAGTATTGTACTTTTAGTTGCACTATAAAATCTTCCCAAGACATCTTGCTAGCTTCTCCCTTGGGCGTCGAACCGGGTAGTAGCTTCAACTAGCTCAGCACTCCAGATTTTAACAGCGGAATTGTGAGACGGGTCTTCTATCTGTTGCTACACACGCAACTCTTGAACATCCGTTTCAGAGATCCAGTCCATAACTTCCACTGGTGTCGGGCTTCCTGATAGACACGGTGGTTTGGATGCCATGAAGTCCTTGTACTTGCATCCACGCCCTTCATTTCCTCCATCCTGGTTATTTTTCCTAAGAATTGGTGGGTTGGCTTGACCAACAATCCCACTAAAGTTTCCTCCTTCCGACTGCCCTTCATTAAATTCGGGTTGTTCAATCGGCATTGAAAGTCCTTCATAATTCTATTGAAGCAGACGTTTAGTTTCCTCCATTTGAAGATCCAACATCATTTGAATCATCTCTTGTACCCCAGTCATTGTCATTGGCTTAAGTACTGCTGCTACCATAGCTACTTGCTCAACCACAGGTGGTCGATTCCTGTTTTCGTTCACGTTTCCAGCTCCACTTCTGGTTCTTGCCATTTTTGAGCTATACACCGAATAAGTTGAATTTAGATCTATATTTTGATAAACATTCAAATCATCCTTATCACTTCGAAACATTTACATGCTAGTTCTAATATTGTAGTCGTACGCTTAGAATCCTAAACACATAAGGTTTCCAGATCCAATCAGCAACAGACCACAGATCCGAACAAAAAATTCCATATATGACAAACATATAGGATTTAGCAGATAAAAGCATTTTAGGCATCTTTCCTAAAATATACTAGTGCTCGTGTCTACAATATGGTTGACACTCATCTAAGAATCATCGCTTAACATTCTAAGTTTATGTCTAGAAACCCTATAAATTCCTAGTTCGCTTAAACTAATGCTCTGATACGAACTGTGACATCCCCAATTTCATGCCCAGAAAAGACCAGTTTGTTTATGCTTTGTTTTAAAATAAGAGTAATCGTTTAAAGAAAACTGCTGCGGAATTTGTTCCCAAACAAAATGTGATAAGAATTTATCAAAGCATTTCTTTAAAGAAATGTATTTTCATTAAATAACAAAATCTCGGGATGTCAAGTTCCGATACAGACCAAAAGCAAGAACGGTATAAAATAGACCTAACAACAGTTATTTATAACTACTGGCCTATAATCCAAAATCTCTCGTTATACCAGCAAACTTATGCTCTCGTGCCATAACCTGTAATACAAAGAAAACTGCGTGGGTCAGGCTTGGGAGCCTGGTGAGCATATACGGTTTTCAACCCACAATGTTATATCATATATGTATATATATATATATATATATATATATATATATATATATATATATATATATTAGAACTCACAAACTTATACAATTTCACCATACAAAACAACTTTTATCCCACACCGTTGATCCTCACAATGACACGATCTAATCTCTCGTATCAAAATTTACCACTTTACCTGATCCCTACTCATGGATCTACAACTAACCTCTTGATCTGATCCATACTCCCGGATCTAAAACTAATCTCCAGATCTAATCCATACTCCCGGATTTAAAACAAATCTCCTGATCTAATCCATACTCCCGGATCCAAAACTGTGCCCAATCCATACTCCCGGATTAGTAACAAGTTTAGCTCGTTTATTGTCAGTATCGTTTTCGAGACCCCTCTCGCAATATGTGACAATGGGTTTTTAGAGTACACCGGTGAACATCATGTTCACAACACGTACAAGTTGTGTCACACCCCCGAACCAGACGGCGGAAACGTCCGAGGGCTGTTGTGACTCAATTGAATACCATCACAGTGAATATACATGAAACATAACATCATTCATCACCATGCATTGAAATATTACAACTGGTAGTGTTTACATTTAGTACATTGTTTCAAAACATTACATTCCCAAAAAGTAAATTGTTCGATACTAGTTAAACAAACAACAAGACATCACTGAGTACATTTTTCCTTCGATTTACCTGTTACCTGAGAATACAAGTATTTTGAAAAACGTCAACATATGAAATGTTGGTGAGTTCATAAGTAATGTTTGAAACATAATGTTTTGTATTATTTTGAAAAACCACCAGAAAATCCGATATTTTCTGAAAAGATTATTGTAAGTAAGAAAAAGTGTGAAGATCCGTAAGTATGCTTGTTTATTTCTATACGTGTGAAAAATTGTTATACTTGGTATGCATCACGTAGGTGTAAGTGTTGAAATGCCTAGGAAAACCCGATGTTTTCCTAATACTTTAAATTACGCGTTTATATATTATTATACCATTGCAACGTGTGTATTCGATGATTCTAGGTGACATCGGATTAGTTATGGGTGGTGAGTTGTTATAATCACGCATTAATGAAAATGACTAGCTTACAACTATACAAACGATCCCTTGGGCGTCGTCTGTACTACTCACCTAATCCAACCACCCTAACTTCCCATAGCCCCACAACCTAAGAAGAAAAGAGGGTGCGAAGCCCCCGTTAATTCCATGAGTCGTTCAAGGCTATCGTGAATGCGAAAGGCCCTTGGCCAGACTCGCATTTGACTTCTCGACTTTACTAGCAGTGCCAAAGGACCCTTGGGGCCCAATAACACAAGAGCTATTAAAAGTCCTTTTACACGGTATTAGGTCGTATAAGACCCAATATCATGTAAGCGCGTTTCCTTCGGGTCTAAAGATCATGTCATTGGGCTAGCTAGGCCCAACAAGCACGATTTGAAACTTTCGGGCCCAAAGATGGTGTATCGAGGTCTAGTGAATTCCCACGTGTGTATTGACTTCCCGTAATTTCCGCGTGTGTATTGAAGTATCGTCGTGTATTGATTTTTGATTCGTTATTGATTCGAGACCGAATCAATTCGTTTGGTAACGATTTTGGTGTTGAAGGTGTATTACATTTCGTCGGTAGTTGTGGTACTAGTATTTTGTCATAAAGGATTTATTGTTTAAACATTAGAATTTTTCTTTTTGAAGCCCCTTCTTGGATAAAATTTACACTTTTAACCCTTTATATAAAAGAATTTCCATTTTAGTCCTTAAACCATTTTTCTTGATACTTTAGTATCAAAACTTGTTGAAAAGGTATTTTTCAGCTCAAATTTACTTGAAAAACAGTTTTAGTCCCTCAAAATGAAGTTTTCTCGGTTGAAACCTCTATTTTCACGATTTTTACAGTTTTGACCCAAAATGGAAATTTTTTGCATCTTTGGTCCCTTTTAAATTTGAAAAGTATTTTTAACCCTTGAAATGGACTTGGTACACTAGTAGTCCCCTGTTTTATAGAAAAGTGCAGTTTCAGCCCCTCTAAATTAAAAATCTCGCAAATTGGGCTTTATTGGGCCGGAAAGTTCATTTTTGGCCCATTATGTTTAAAAATTCACATTTTAATCCTTCAAAAGGGTAAATTTTCAGAAAATACATTTTTGAAACTGTTTTGACTCATCTCAGCCTTCAGAATTTGTATTTTGTCGTTTTGGGCCCTTTAGTTTTATATTTTTCGCATTTTGAGCCCAAAAAAAATGGGTTTTAACCCCAAAGATGTTCATATTAACCAACTTGGTTATTTTTCTAGAATTGATTTGTATGAAATAACATAAGTTATACTTATTTCATTCAACACATTGTAGATCTCGGTTTTTAAGCTCTTTTTGACTAGAACCAACACCACAATCACATAAGAACATATATATAAGCATAGAAATCACACAAAGCATACATATACTCATAGATCTACACATTTGCTTGTATTCTCCCCCCCCCCCCACAAAACTTATAAAAAAACCGAAAAACAGGGGGTATGAAGCTCACCTTGAGTTGTGGTTTTGATTTGAAGAAGAAAAGGAAGAAAGTGAGGTGATTTTCGGCCCTAGCAACACCTTGATGAAGATCTCGAATTTGAGGTGGTTCTAAGATGCAAGATCATGATTTCATATTAGTTAAGAAGAGATTTTTGTATAGAACAAGGAGTCTAGAGTGTGGATTCAAGCATCAACTTACCTAGATGATGATTTTTGTGAAGAATCCTCCTTGCAAAGTCCTTGAATCTCGAAAATATGGAGGAGGTATGGGAGAGTTTTCTTGAGAGAAGAGTGAGTGAAATGTGTGTGTGTGTGCTTGAACTCGGTCGAGAGCAAGCGAGAGAGAAAGAGATAGATCTTGAAGTGATATGTGCATGGAAATATGAGATAAGATGCATGGAAAACCATAATGTAAAAATGAGGTGGCCATGAAAGTCAACTCTCCCTTTTTACATGGGCTTGGGCCGAGAATTTGAGAGGAGGAGAAAAGAATTTGGGCCTTGCATGCTTAAGCCTTTTTCATGGTTATGTTAAGTGGTGTTTGGTCCAAATAACCATAAATATGATTCTTATGACCTATTAGGGCTACATTAGGTGAAATATGGCCAAAAATGGTTCATATAATTAATTTATTTCATTCTAGGCCCAATATGGCCCAAAATGTTGAAATAAATGGAAGTGGGTCCAATTAGAGCCCATTTATGAGTTCTAAGCCCAAGATGGTCAAATTGGAAGCTTATTGGTCCATTGGGCCCAATAAGGAAGTCCTAGTCCAAAATGGACCTAATCAAGAACTTCTAGGGTTTCCAATTGCTTGTTGACCATTTGTAATGCTTGTATGGTGTATTTGATTGCAATTTTGTTGTCATAGAATAAGCATCATACATGATCTTATGTTTTTGGATTCATAATTTGACTTAAGTATTGTAGTTACAAGGCACAAAAATTCCTGATTGTGACAACTTGCGACCCTGCTAGTGTTCCACTGGACTGTCTAGAATAGTCTGTGGTTGTCATCTGTGACAACCCAAAATTTTTCATTTGGTCAAACCTTAAAAGTCAACCACTTCGTATCGTAATTTAATATCATTATTTCTTATTTTTAAGAAATATAAAGTCCGTTTGATTATTTTAATATTATTTTTAAACGAACGGGTGAAAGAAAGTGTTGTCTCGGGTTTTTATTTTTGAAAACTGCAAACACTTTGCGTATTAGAATCAACCGACCAAACTTTTATGTTTTGGGTTTAGGAATCACCCAAAAGCCGTAAAATCATGCCTATGTATGAGTTTACTCCCCAAGAAACTAGTCATTGTGTTTACTCCCCAAATAGTCAAGAAAGTAAACTCCAAAAACTCTTTCAACTATCATCCAACATTTAATTCCAAAACTCCAATCTTGTAGGTGTTCTAACCATTTCAAGTTAGTAAAACACTTAATATAGTGTTTGTGCATCTATTCATCTATTCATTTATGTATTTTGTTTAGATTTCCAAAACACCAAGAACACCAAGAACACACACTAAGTGTTCTTGGCCTTTTAGCCCAAATCAAGCATCATTATAGTAAGTACTTCCATACTTGAGTGCTTGTAAGATAGTATATCATATAAACACCAAGATAATCGGTCAAGAACACCGTGATTGAGGTGTTCACGGTCCAAGATGATGCTTGGGCCGTAAACACCATAAAGTCCCCCATAAGTGACTTAAGTCCCATGTTTAGCCCTAGTTTGAAGTTTAAGACTTACCTTAACTTAGTTAAGCTTCCCATGGATGTGTTTAGGCTTTGAAAAACATCAAACACAACCAATTACAGGTGTTTACGGTCTAAGGATATCCTAAAACCGTAAACACCCAAAATGGTGTTTAAATGAGCCATTTTCCTTTCCTAGCCCTAAAAACTAACTTAGATGTTTACCTAGTTGTGATAAGGACTTGAAATCAAGGCAATATCCTTTCCCATAAGGGTTTACCATAGTAAACCCAAGGGAAAATACCCTTAGGCCGTAAACACCTCAAGGAGGGTGTTTTGTGGCCCTAGTCCATTCCAAAGGCTAAACCACTTAGCAAGGTTACTTCAAAGGACTTGTTAAACCTCCAAACAGCACATAGTTGCAAGAAATGGAGTTTAGACCATAAACCCTTGAGTTTACTGCCGTAAACTCCTAGGGTAAAGGTAATTTAGACCGTAAACTCCCAAGGAGTTTACCCTTGGACCCCAAACACCCTAGTTTTGTCGTACTAACACTCGGATGCAATCCTTGTGAAATTTAACACTTGAAACAAAGTGTTTTCCGGTTCTAGAGTGTCCCAACTCATTTTATTAGTTATAATAAGACTAATTAGTTATACATATGTTCATTATATGATAACTAGGCTCGTGCGTGTGTACAAGTCTTCAATTGTCACCTAGCACTGTAACCGACACTTCAATCCCATCCACTCACCACAAATGAGTTTATACCCCTTTAATTAACCTTTGAAATAATTTAATAACTATAAAACCAATGATTTTATCAGTGTTCAAACTGTTTATCAAACTGTTTTACTTCAAAATGTTTTACAAACTCTTTTCTTACCAAATACTTTTATTTAAACTTCATTATAATTCTTATAAATTGCATGTCCATATATGTATAGATATATAAGCAATGTTTAAAAGGCTTAGGAAGGCCGTCCGCCCTATTTCCTTTTCCTCAATTTGGATGTGGTCTGGTGGGATGTCGGGTAGCCGTCCGAGGGCCGTTTCAATATTAATTATATATCATATGTGCATATATAGACATAAAAGTACTTCTATATTCATGCGATTCAGTTACATCATTATTAAGTTACTATCGGGGTAACACAGGATTACACTTATATTATAGCTAGATCAATTAGTCAGTTCATTCATGAGTCAGTACTTAGTACTATGAGAACTTATACATTACATTAATATGAGAACATATACATTACAATACTATGAGAACATATACAACTATACTAAAGAAAGAACATATACAACTATACTAGAAAGAGAACATATACAACGATACTAGAACAAGTAACAATACATTACATATACATATATACATTGACAAAATTGTGATCCAGTGTATCGGATCATGCCTTAACTGTCATGGCCCGAGTTGTAGCCAGAGTCTCTTGGAGGGAGAGCGTGAGTTTGTGTATAGATCTATACTGGATTGACTATCCTACACCTTGCTGCTAGCTACAGCCGGACCTGCAGGTCTGCGGGTGCCAAACGTCATTTCTTTTTACGACCATTCATTTGTCGTTGTTACTCAGTCGATAGTATGGTACAATTAATCACATGATACCTTAATATAAATCCGGTTTAAGGTAGTTAGTACAGCAGTAGTTCCTTCATTACAATACTACAGTACTACACAAATTTATCCTTTATATACATTTTGTGATTCATTTCACTTAAACATTTATGTACCAACTATATTTTGATAATAATAGTTACACTTGGAAAAATTACACACCTTCACGATAAACAAACGTACAAAACAGTTACGCCTTGGTAGAAGGCTACTTTTAATAGAAAATATAGGTTTTTCTGAGAGATTAAAACTTTTACAAACACGTACAAACATTCACATACTTTTATCACCAAGGTTTACATACTCTTTTTTAAAACTATGTTCAAACGTTTTGATACAAACACTGACACTAAAATACTTTTGAACTCACCAGCTTAATGCTGATAAACTCATTCAAAATAACTTGTATTCTCAGGTCATCAGTAGGCAGGTACCGAGGCCAGCTTTTGAGAAGATGGAGCGCATCCAAGACTCATCTTATTATTTTGATTCACATTATTTTTGGTGTCTATAACTGTAAAGAACACGCTTGTATTAAAATTATATATTTAATGCAATGGATGATGTTGTTTGCTTGTTTACTTTTACTGTGTTGTGATACTTTACATGACGTCCTCCTCCCCAGAACGTTTCCGCCGTTCTTGGTTTTGGGGTGTGACAGATTGGTATCAGAGCATTGTTTATAGTGAATTAAGTATATCAACCAATAAAAGATATACTAACTATAAACCTATTTGCAATTAAAACACTCTGACCAAGAGTCTATACATTAAATACTAAAATATTTAATTAAGTATGCTAGTCTGCATTCATACTAAAATCAGTGTCACAATGACAAGAACAAAAGTATTACGATTGTTAAATATCACAGGTAAGCTCAGGGATGTATGGTCAGTCCTGGGAATGGCATAGCCTGATCAACTATGCTGGTCCGAGGAGTGATTAGCATCTACCCTAGAATGGTTGTGATATGTTAGCAAGTCTAAAAACTAACCAACAATACCACAAATAGATCAGTAAAACCTAAACTTAAAATACTATACGAGTATTTTGTACTACTACGAGCTACTTATATACTGCATTCTTATACCTCTTTTCTCGCGTAGATCTAAATGGCTGGATTCCATCATGGTGACCCGTACTTTCCAAATGAAGACAACGCAGGATGGCTCGAAGCAGAGTCCGATGATGAGCATCAAATCCCGTTGGTGATCATCAAGCAGAAGGCTTCTCGGATGGATCTGACTTTGAGCCCGAAGTCAACAACCTACCTCCAGTAGGTCAAGCCCCAAACAACAACCATCGACCAGCTTTTCCAGGTCCCACTCCCTTGTGGGTAAACAACTTGAATCGCTAGAGTAACTAACAGGGTCAACCCTTACCTGACTTTGGGGACCGAAACTTTTACCACGTTAGCGATGGTGGCTCTGCGGATCGAGCTCTGCCCGTCATCATCCGCAGAATAGCTCGTAATGCGGAGCAAGGTCGTGCGGCCATCGACCGAGTCATGGAGATTGATGCCAACTCTGGTGTCAAAACAGTCCGCATTCGCCGTCTTGAAGAAGACATGGAACGGACCCGGAGAACCAATGAAACCCTACAGCAACAACTGGCTGCTTCCTGAGTTGAAGTCATGGAACTTCGAGCCCGTCAGAGGGCTCATGAGCGACACCTTCAAGAGGTGATTCGTCAAGTGGCAGACCTCAGGGTTCGCCCGAGGAATTCCCATCGCCGTTAGAAGATGTCTAGTACATCTTTGTCTTTTGATTAAGGAATAGCCTTTAGAATATGTGCTCTAAGTAGCACTTGTCTGTAAAATATTCCTAACTTTCAGTACTCTCACTAGGAATCTAGAAATTGTCAAACTTTTCTGTATGGCATGATGTAAGGCCTACTATTAGGTCGATTTTCCTTGAACTTATTACATCAGTAATACCAGTATTATTGACAGCTATCTATCTGTGGAAAATCGGTACACTTGTGTTTTCCTACTATTTCTTCCTATTGTGATCTCCATTCGTACGCTCATTCAATTGTTGGACTATGGCTATTTAGTCCATGTGTCACTCTCACCCTACCTACGATTGATTCTTACCACTTTGTTTATCTTTATAAACTAATAGCTGAAAGATGCCTCTACGCAAGTCAACATGGTGAAACCCTACACCACCTCCACCTCCTCCTCCGGTCATCGATACTGCAGCCCTAAATGTTGCCGTAGCTGCAGCAGTGGCAACTGCCATGGCTCAATATCACTCTACGGATGCCAGCAGAGGTGGAACCCCTATTGAATCAATTCTGGTTGAAACCCTAGTGCGCTCAAGAGAGTGCTCCTACAAGGATTTCACCAACTGCAAGTAGAAGTCCTTTCATGGGACCGGCGGTGTCATTGCCCTCTTGCAATGGTTTGAGAAGACTTAAACGGTCTTCAAAATTTGTTCATGCCCTGCAACGAGCAAGGTTAAATATGCCGCCTGCACCTTTGAAGGAAAAGCCCTGACGTGGTGGAACAACCACGTTAAAGCTCTAACCCTCGTTGTAGCCAACGACATGGGCTGGGAAACAATGAAAGACCTCCTGATTGAGGAGTACTGCCTGAGGGGCGAAATTCAGAAATTGGAGCAGGAGCTATGGAGTCTAACCATGAAGGGCTCCAACATAGTCGCTTATACCGCCAGGTTCAGTGAACTGGTGGCTCTCTGCCCCAATATGGTTCCCACTGAAGGGAAAAAGATCGAAAGGTACATCTAGGGGCTGGTGCCTCCGTACCAAGGGAATGTCCTATCATCCAACCCTGCTACCTTCGACAGTGCCAAACGACTGGCACAACGACTCATTGACCATGGAGTCAAATCCCCAACAACAACAACAACCGTAGCCATCCCGGAACCCTCCAAACCTGCTGACACTAAGCGGAAGTTCTGGGAGGAGAAAAAGAAACAAAGGGCTGCCAAAAAGCAGCAACTTGTGGCAGTGTATGCCGCAATAACCCCTACTGCTGCTACTGCTCCGGTGAAGCAGTATGCTGGAGGTTTGCCTAAGTGCAACAAATGCAACTTCCACCACAACGGCCCCTGCCGTGAAATGTAGTGTTCTAACTGTGACAAGAAAGGACACACTGTCCGTTTATGTAGGTCTCCGGCAAGACCGATCACTCAAGTCCCTGGCTCAGGCACGAGCCCGACCTGCTATGGATGTGGAGAAGCAGGCCACTATAAGAGGGACTGCCCCAAAGAAAAGAATGCTGGCGGAGCGGGAAAGGTACTAGCAATAGGCCATGGGGAAGAAGTTGCTGACCCAACGGTGGTGACTGGTACGTTCCTCCTCGATAACTCCTATTCATGCATTCTGTTTTATAGTGGAGCGGAGCGAAGCTTCGTTAATCATAAATTTGCTCGCATGCTTAAACAACCACCACACGCACTCAAAGAACAATTCACAATAGAAATGGCTAATGGAAAAACAGAAAGCACGAATAACATATACTTAGGCTTTACCCTAACTTTAGATAACCATTCATTCCCAATCGACCTTATGCCGGTCTCGATTAAAAGCTTCGACGTTATCATCGACATGGATTGGTTAAGTCCTCATCGCGCCGACATCATGTGCTTCGAGAAAGCAGTCCGTCTAAACCTCCCGTCTAACGAAACTCTTATAGTCTATGGTGACAAACCTGGTGCGAGTCTTCGTATTATATCAAGTATTCAAGCACAAAAGTACCTACGTAAAGAATACCATGCATTCCTTGTTCACGTCGTCGATACGAGCCTCGAAACGAAAGAACTAAAGAACATCCCAGTAGTGAGCGACTTCCCCGACATTTTCCCAGAAGAGCTACCAGGATTACCTCCGCAACGACAGGTCGACTTCAGAATCGACTTAGTTCCAGGAGCTACCCCAGTAGCCAAGTCCCCCTACCGATTAGCACCAGCAGAGATGCAGGAACTATCTGGTCAACTTAACGAACTGCTCAGCAAGGGCTTTATAAGACCAAGTTTCTCACCTTGGGGAGCACCGGTCTTGTTTGTTAAGAAGAAAGACGGATGATTCCGTATCTGTATCGACTACAGAGAACTCAACAAACTGACGGTCAAGAATCGTTACCCTCTGCCTCGCATAGACGATCTATTCGACCAACTGCAAGGGGCGAACTACTTTTCCAAAATTGATCTAAGATCCGAATATCACTAGTTACGAGTGCTAGAGGAGGATGTTCCGAAGACAGCCTTCCGAACTCGTTACGGACACAACGAGTTCGTGGTAATGACATTTGGATTGACCAATGCGCTTGTAGTTTTCATGGATCTGGTGAATAGAGTATGCCGACCTTACTTGGATCAGTTCGTCATCGTTTTTATTGACATCCTGATCTACTCCCGAAGTAAGGAAGAGCATGGCGATCACCTACGACAAGTTCTAGGAACTTTACGAACAGAGAAACTCTATGTGAAGTTCTCTAAATGTGAATTTTGGATCCGAAGAGTCGAATTCTTAGGACACATGGTAAGCGAAGAGGGAATCCACGTGGACCCATCCAAAATTAAAGCCATTGAGAACTGGTCAACACCGAAGACGCCTACATAAATTCGTCGATTTCTAGGCCTCGCTGGTGACTACCGCAGATTCATACAGAAATTCTCCCAAATTGTGAAACCTCTTACAACCCTGACCCAGAAGGGTGTGGCCTTTGACTGGGAAGAGAAACAGGAAAGAGCGTTCCAAACGCTCAAGCGAGCCTTGTGCACCGCACCAATACTATCCCTCCCCGATGGGATAGAAGAATTCGTAGTCTATTGCGATGCATCGAATCAAGGGCTTGGGTGTGTTCTGATGCAGCGAGGTAAGGTCATCGCCTACGCTTCGAGACAGCTGAAGACGCACAAAGTTAACTACACGACCCATGATCTTGAACTAGGAGCAGTTGTGTTTGCTCTAAAGATCTGGAGACATTACTTGTACGGAACGAAAAGCACTATCTTTACCGACCACAAGAGTTTACAACACATATTCGATCAGAAAGAGCTCAACATGAGACAACGACGGTGGGTCGAGCTACTTAGTGACTACGAATGCGAAATTCGTTATCATCCGGGTAAAGCCAACGTAGTAGCGGACGCCCTAAGTCGGAAGGAATATTCTGGTCGAATAGTCAAGTCGTTGACAATGACTATCCATTCACACTTGTCTACGCAAATTCAAGCAGCCCAGCTAGAAGCTATGAAACCTGAGCATGTGGCGAGTAAATCCCTCAGAGGAATGGATAAGAATTTAGAAGCCAAGGGTGGCGGAGCCCTATATTTCATGGACCGGATCTAGACCCCGAAACACGGTGGTTTCCGAGAATTGGTCATGACCGAGGCGCACAACACTCGGTATTCCGTCCACCTAGGTTCGGATAAGATGTATCTGGATCTTAAAAAGCTATATTGGTGGCCTAATATGAAAGCAGAGATTGCTACCTTCGTAAGTAAATGCCTTACTTGCACAAAGGTCAAGGTCGAATACCAGAAGCCCTCCGGTCTACTGCAACAACCAGAGATTCCAGAATGGAAGTGGGAGCGGATCACTATGGATTTCATAACCAAGTTGCCCAAGACAACGGGTGGACTTAATACCATATGTGTCATCATCGATAGATTGACCAAGTCTGCACACTTCCTGCCTATCAAGGAAACATACAATATGGAAAAGCTTACGAGAACATAGATTAGGGAGATTGTACGACTACATGGTGTACCTATATCCATTATCTCCGATAGAGATAGTAGGTTCACCTCCAGATTCTAGCAATCGCTACAACACTCCCTGGGAACAAGGCTGGACATGAGCACAACCTACCATCCACAGACCGACGGACAAAGTGAGAGAACAATCCATACCTTAGAAGATATGTTGCGTGCTTGTGTAATTGACTTTGGAAAAGCTTGGGATACCCATTTACCCCTCGTCGAATTTTCCCTACAACAACAGTTATCACACGAGCATAAAGGCAGCACCATTCGAGTCCCTCTATGCCCGAAAGTGCAAATCACCTCTGTGCTGGGCTGATGTGGGTGATACCCAGTTAGCTAAGGGACGAGTTCTCGAAAGCACTCTCACAGGTCCGGAGATCATTCGGGAAACGACAGAGAAGATCGTTCAAATTCGTGAACGATTGAAAGCCTCTAGAGACCGACAGAAGAGCTACGTTGATAAGCGAAGGAAACCTTTGGAATTCTAGGTGGGAGACCGAGTCCTTCTCAAAGTCTCACCCTGGAAGGGCTTGATATGCTTCGGTAAGCGTGGGAAGCTTAATCCGAGATATATAGGACCCTTCGAGATCCTCGCAAGGATCGGCCCCGTGGCTTACAAACTCAACCTGCCCGACGAACTTTGTAACGTACATTCTACATTCGACGTGTCTAACTTGAAAAAGTGTTTGTCTGACGAGACCCTCGTAATCCCACTCGATAAGATCGAGATCAACGAGAGTCTCAACTTCGTGGAAGAACCGGTAGAAGTCATGGACCGAGAAGTCAAGCAGATGAAGCAAAGCCGTATCCCGATTGTGAAGGTCCGCTGGAACGCCAAGCGAGGACCGGAATACACTTGGGAGCGTGAGGATCAGATGAAACTAAAATACCCTCATCTTTTTTCTTAGTTACGTGTAACTACTTTATTTGTTTAGACTTTAATTTCGGGACGAAATTCCCTTAACAGGGGGATGATGTGACAACCCAAATTTTTTCATTCAGTCAAACCTTAAAAGTCAACCACTTCGTATCGTGATTTAATATCATTATTTCTTATTTTTAAGAAATATAAAGTCCGTTTGATTATTTTAATATTATTTTTAAACGAACGGGTGAAAGAAAATGTTGTCTCGGGTTTTTATTTTTGAAAACCGCAAAAACTTCGCGTATTAGAATCAACCGACCAAACTTTTATGTTTTGGGTTTAGGAATCACCCAAAAGTCGTAAACTCATGCCTATGTATGATTTTACTCCACAAGAAACTAGTCATTGTGTTTACTCCCCAAATAGTCAAAAGAGTAAACTCCAAAAACTCTCTCAACTATCATCCAACATTTAATTCCAAAACTCCAATCTTGTAAGTGTTCTAACCATTTCAAGTTAATAAAACACTTAATCTAGTGTTTGTGCATCTATTCATCTATTCATTTATGTATTTTTTTTAGATTTCCAAAACACCAAGAACACACACTAAGTGTTCTTGGCCTTTTAGCTCAAATCAAGCATCATTATAGTAAGTACTTCCATACTTGAGTGCTTGTAAGCTAGTATATCATATAAACACCAAGAAAATCGGTCAAGAACAACATGATTGAGGTTTTCACGGTCCAAGATGATGCTTGGGCCGTAAATACCATAAAGTCCCCCAAAAGTGACTTAAGTCCCATGTTTAGCCCTAGTTTGAAGTTTAAGACTTACCTTAACTTAGTTAAACTTCCCATGGATGTGTTTAGGCTTTGAAAAACATCAAACACCACCAATTATAGGTGTTTACGGTCTAAGGATATCCCAAAACCGTAAACACCCAAAAAGGTGTTTAAATGAGCCATTTTCCTTTCCTAGCCCTAAAAACTAACTTAGATGTTTACCTAGTTGTGATAAGGACTTGAAATCAAGGCAATATCCTTTCCCATAAGGGTTTACGGTAGTAAACCCAAGGGAAAATACCCTTAGGCCGTAAACACCTCAAGGAGGGTGTTTTGTGGCCCTAGTCCATTCCAAAGGCTAAACCACTTAGCAAGGTTGCTTCAAAGGACTTGTTAAACCTCCAAACAACACATATTTGCAAGAAATGGAGTTTAGACTGTAAACCCTTGAGTTTACTGCCGTAAACTCCTAGGGTAAAGGTCATTGAGACCGTAAACTCCCAAGGAGTTTACCCTTGGACCCCAAACACCCTAGTTTTGCCTTACTAACACTCGGATGCAATCCTTGTGAAATTTAACACTTGAAACAAAGTGTTTTCAGGTTCTAGAGTGTCCCAACTCATTTTATTAGTTATAATAAGGCTAATTAGTTATACATATGTTCATTATATGATAACTAGGCTCGTGCGTGTGTACAAGTCTTCAATTGTCACCTAGCACCGTAACCGACACTTCAATCCCATCCACTCACCACAAGTGAGTTTATACCCCTTGGGGGGGGGGAATACAAGTTGAATACTTATAGTTATTACATCAATCACATGTGATTAATAACTATAAAACCAATGATTTTATCACTGTTCAAACTGTTTATCAAACTGTTTTACTTCAAAATGTTTTACAAACTCTTTTCTTACCAAATACTTTTATTTAAACTTTATTATAATTCTTATAAATTGCATGTCCATATATGTATAGATATATAAGCAATGTTTAAAAGGTTTAGGAAGGCCGTCCGCCCTATTTCCTTTTCCTCGATTTGGATGTGGTCTGGTGGGATGTCGGGTATCCGTCCGAGGGCCGTTTCAATATTAATTATATGTCATATGTGCATATATAGACATAAAAGTACTTCTATATTCATGCGATTTAGTTACATCATTAATAAGTTACCATCGGGGTAACACATGATTACACTTATATTATTGCTAGATCAATGAGTCAGTACTTAGTAATATGAGAACTTATACATTACATTACTATAAGAACATATACATTACAATACTATGAGAACATATACAACTATACTAGAGAAAGAACATATACAACTATACTAGAAAGAGAACATATACAACGATACTAGAAGAAGTAACAATACATTACATATACATATATACATTGACAAAATTGTGATCCACTATACCGGAGCATGCCTTAAGTGTCATGGCCCGAGTTGTAGCCAGAGTCTCTTGGAGGGAGAGCGTGAGTTTGCATATAGATCTATACTGGATTGACTATCCTACACCTTGCTGCTAGCTACAGCCGGACCTGCAGGTTTGCGGGTGCCAAACGTCATTTCTTTTTACGACCATTCATTTGTCGTTGTTACTCAGTCGATAGTATGGTACAATTAATCACATGATACCTTAATATAAATCCGGTTTAAGGTAGTTAGTACAGCAGTAGTTCCTTCATTACAATACTACAGTACTATAGAAATTTATCCTTTATATACATTTTGTGATTCATTTCACTTAAACATTTATGTACCAACTATATTTTGATAATAATAGTTACACTTGGAAAAATTACACACCTTCACGATAAACAAACGTACAAAACAGTTACGCCTTGGTAGAAGGCTACTTTTAATAGAAAATATAGGTTTTTCTGAGAGATTCAAACTTTTACAAACACGTACAAACATTCACATACTTTTATCACCAAGGTTTACATACTCTTTTTTAAAACTATGTTCAAACGTTTTGATACAAACACTGACACTAAAATACTTTTGAACTCACCAGCTTAATGCTGATAAACTCATTCAAAATAACTTGTATTCTCAGGTCATCAGTAGGCAGGTACCGAGGCCAGCTTTTGAGAAGATGGAGCGCATCCAAGACTCATCTTATTATTTTGATTCACATTATTTTTGGTGTCTATAACTGTAAAGAACACGCTTGTATTAAAATTATAAATTTAATGTAATGGATGATGCTATTTGCTTGTTTACTTTTACTGTGTTGTGATACTTTACATGACGTCCTCTGCCCCAGAACATTTCCACCGTTCTTGGTTATGGGGTGTGACATCATCCCTACTCTGTTGAATAATGGGGGCCATCGTTTGGGTAAAGGTTTCACTGATTTTTCACCTGTCACCCTCACCTCAAGATCTATATCACCTTTTATCTTATTATCCAAATCATCTTTTATCACACACCAACTATCTCATCTACCACTGTTCTACCCAACATATTTGTAGATATAAAATACATATACAGTTTAGATCATATAAAAACTATATAAAACATCCATTCCACACTCATCTCAAATAAACAACAATATATAAACACATAGCATGTTTCTCATAGCAAATACTTCATATTTTATGTGTTAGAAGAAAGTGACTACACATTGACTCATAACATATATGTAATACATTCAACCAATACTTGTATTAAAATCGTGTTTATGAAAGGGACTATACACTCACTTGATCAGAAGATGATCGGATAGCAATACGGCTCTAAAAGTAGTATTCTTCGATGAAACTGGAATATCTTCAAACATCGGGCTTCTCGCAGAGTTTCGACTTGAAACTCTTTTCTTCTCGGCATCTTCGGGGCTTCGGGAATCGCTTCGGGTGTCGGGATGATTCCCTGGCTTCAGGGGTACTTCAGGATAGTTATGGAGGGTATCGGGAGTGAGAGAGAAAAGATGGAGCAACCAAATTCGGCTGACCCTCGATTTTTATTTATAGGGCCAACATTATGTACTCACCTCGTGAGTTTCCAATGCTCACATCATGAGCCTAGTAGGTCACTATGTTCATCACTCGTCCACTCGGTCTGGTGGGTGTCCAGTTTGTGCTCACGTCGTGAGTTCTGACACAGCCTCGAAATTTGTGTTCCGAACTTCAGAAATCCATATCTTTTGCATACAAGCTCCGTTTTCGACGTTCTTTATATGCACGCGTAGGTGAGAATACGCTCTACAACTCTCTTTTAGACTCCGTTGGCAAATTTTGATATTAACTTTTATTACATTATTTTAGTAGGCCGGGACAGGAAAACTCCGTTAGGAATTCACAACTCCTTCATCTGACGTTTGTTTTCGTTTGTCTTTTTACCGTTGGACTACTATCGATGAGATCTTCGATTCTCGTTTAGATCGTTTCGGCTAGAAATCACTCGATCTCATATTCGAACTTCAGGCTGCATACTGCTAAGCTGAAACTTAGAAAAATCATAACTTCCTTATACGAAGTCAGATTTTGACGTTCTTTTTATGCATGCTCTCAGTTTAACGTATTCTATGACTTTCATGTAGATTTCTATGGCCAAAGATCGCTCTAACGTAAATTCACTATTTACGTCGCGCTGTGTCGTGCCGATTTTGTCGCGAAACTTCGACATGTCATAACTTCTTCCTTATAACTCGGATTTCGACATTCTTTATATGTATGAAATCCTTGTAAAATATACTAAAACTTAGTTAATATTAATACTTTTAAATAATCTTCCATAAAAAAGTCAGTTTTGATGTTTATTGTCTCTAAATTGACTAGTCCAGATCTACGGGCGTTACAGGTTAAAAGAATTGAAATTTTTAGATTTCTAGAATTGCTTTCTTTCTATTAAATTTTTCTGATATCTATCATTTAATTGTCTTTTCTTAGCGATATGATCCTCAGCCGACTTTTGAATTCTGGCTCTAGGTTTCTATTTTCTAACAGATGTGGATGTTTGCTCAGAGGAGGTTTCACTCGGGATATTCTTAGTGCAACTAGGTCCTACTTGATCATAATGAAAGTCAAAATGATTCAGTGGTTCTAAAATGTATTTTCTTTTCATTATCCAAGAGGTCATTTCAGAAAGTCCTTTTGTTTCGTTTGAATTATCTGTTGGACCAGACCAGAAAAATTCATCACATCCATCAACATTATCATCATTTACAATGGACGTTATTTCTGATGTGTCTTTTTATTTAGTCTAGTTTTTATGACAACTTGATTAGGGACGGTTTGTACTTTCGGAAATACTATAGCTTTTGCTTTTAAAATATCTGAACCCTTATTTTCAATAACACGAACATATTCAACTAAGTTTTCAAGAATCAAATTTTTCTTTGGTTCAGATACATTTTGTACAAATGTTGAACAATCAATCTCATCCTCTACATAAATCTCACTCATGTCACTTTCGTCAAATTCAGAAACATTTTCAGCATTAAAAGTGTTTTCCGAACTCAATTTTGTGCACAAAGAGTCAAATCTTTGCACAATATCAGATTTAATATGTTCTTTATCATTTTCATCCATCATTTGCTTTAAATTGCTTTTATGTTCTTTGGACTGAATATTTGCTTCAATTTTGTAAAGTCTAATTTTGTAAGATTCAGATATATCATCCGAGGACACAATGGATTCACACTTATAGCACTCTGCATTGATTTCATCCTCTTTCAGTTTGAGAAAGGGTAAAATCATTTTCTGTATATTTTTACCTATTTCACAATCAAGATTCAATTGAGTAATGTTAAAATATAACGATTTCGCAATTAAATAAAAAATGTTTCATTGTTTCAACAAAGCAAGATTGTCACTCTTAAGATAAATGACATCATCCCTTGACCTAGTTAACTGTAATTCCAACTTCTCTATCTACATACTCCTCTCTTCACTTTGATTCGTTACCCTGCTGATTTGATCACTTAGGTTAGAATTATTTGAACGAGTTCTTTTTAAACTATCGCTAAAATTAGTGAAAGTAAAATTCAGATCGTCTAATTTAGTTTTGTAACGTGTAACAGGAATATCAAGAGATGAGAGTATAGAGTGTACCTTACTGATGACTTTCTTGCATTCACTGACCTGCTCAGAAACATGTCTTGCAGCAAAATAGTTGTCAGAAGTCCGGCTGCTATCAGCGACATATCCTCTCTGCTCTTAGACATCGCTACAGACCATCAAGCATCTTCCCTCGTTCTCCGGAACTCCAGACTTCACTATGAAACATCCACCATGTGTGGGTTTCCTAACTTCCTTGTCTTCCGAATCTGTTGACTAAACTTCAACACATCCAAACTTATTGTCATCCTCCTGCATAATCAAAGCAGGCTTAGCACTATCAACACTCTATTTCTTTCTAAGCTATTTTATCTTTTAAAGATAGTCAGCTTCATCTTTCTCTTCTTCCTTCTTTTCACTTATCCTTCTCAACATACACTCCTTGGAAAAATGGTTCTTGCCTTAGCCATAGTTACAGTCATACCCATAGTCTCCTAACAACTTATTCTACTGTTTATCTTCAGAACTGAAGTTTCCTGCTTTATTTCTGCCTTTAAACCAACCAAAGTTCTTTTTGATGAATCTTTTCGGATTAGAAACCATCATGGCATATTCTTCCTTGGTAAATTCAGAATCCGAGATGTCAGATTCTTAATCTTCTTCAGTAACCTTTTTACCCTTGCAACAAGGGACACCAATCCCATCTTGGAGAAAAGCTTAACATCTTTTGTTACTTCATCTTCGTGGGACCTCAAAATTCCCAACAACTTTTCCAAAGAATAAGTTTTAAATTGTTCATGAGCTTTAGCCGTGGACACTACAACTTTCCACTCTGATCTCAAACCATTCGTAAACATGACTTTTTGCTCTATTGGTTCATGCCTGATTTTGTGTTTTAACATCCTTCTCAAGAGATGATTAAAACGATTAAATGTTTGATCAAGTTTCTCTTCTGCCCTTTGAGCAAAGGCACCAAACTCTGATAAAAGCAAAGTTTGTACAAATTTTTGCAGATCTACATTTCTTGAATAGAGTTCCTTTAATCTATCCCATATCTCCTACGCTGTATCACATGCACTTACCAGATGAAAATTATCTGGTGAGAGAGAGATTCAGATAATTCTCAATGCCTTGACGTTGATTAACAACTTTTCTTTCTCATCTTGAGCAGTATGTTTATGACCAACCAAAATAGCGTTGTAGTCGGCTTGAGTTTTAACGATCTTCCTCATAGCTGTGTGAGTGAAGGTTTGTTGTGTCATAGTGTGACAACCGTCAAATTCAAGTCAAGTCAAAGTTAAAGTCAAACCAACAAGTCAAACCGGTCAATCTTGTATCATACTTGTATGATTAAAAGTTATTCTATGAAAACGTACATTTGTATGTCAAGAATTCGAGTGTCTCAATAAATCTATGTGTTTGTCAATCTGAAACCCTAAGAAGGGAGTGAAACGCATAAAAACACGACTATAGACCCTTTTAGGGACTTAAAATAATCATAAACGAAGTGTGACATCCCCAAAATCACGGCCAGAAAAGACCGATTTCATTTATGCTTTTTAAAATAATTTCAGAGTAAATCCTTTTGATTTAGAAGTGTTGCGGAATTTGTTCCCAAAACAAAACATGATAAAATAATATTTATCAAAGCATTTCATCAAGAGATGCATTTTCATTATATAATCAAAACTCGGGATGTCATGTTCCGATACAGACCATAAAGCATAAACGATAACATTACAAGTCATTCAACAAATATATACATATACAGACTTGTAAACAAAACAACTCGATGATTAATCCATCTTACGCCCTTGCGCCACTTCCTGTAATACAAATAAAACTGAGTGGGTCAGGCCTGGGAGCCTGGTGAGCATATAGGTTTTTCAACCAACAATAAATAAATTATATTTAATTTCACCAACCAATCACTATCCCGATTACCCATTCTCATTATCCTCACTTTACGTCCCTAAAACAACATCTATCTCAAGGGACCTAATCTAGGATTTTCATCGGGACGGACATTACTGCTAAGGGGTTTCCTCAACAATAGATATCCTAAAAGCAACCATGAGGGGGATAGAGTACACCGGTGAACACCTCGTTCACAACACCTACAGGTTATGAACCTGCTAGCGTTCCACAGGACTGTCTAGAAAGAGACTGTGGTCGTTATCCATACTCCGCTGAATAACTAGATCAACAACAACAACAACATCGAGGCCTCTCATCTGTTTATTACACACCAACTATCTACCCATGTTCTACCCAACATATTAGTAGATAAAAAATTATATTTTCATACATAGTTTAAAACCTGTATAGCATTTTCATTCAATACATATTCCACATAACAGATGAGGCACACCCTCATAACACATATTTCATAGAAAATAAATCAGATCTATGAAATAGAAGAGAATGAATATACATTCACACATATAACAACAAAATTATACACATAACACATATTTCGTATAAAATACTTCATAATTATGCGTTAGAAGAAAGTAACTACACACTCACTTGATCAGAAGATGATGTGACAACACTACAGCTTGTAGAAGAAGTATTCTTCGGCAGATCTGGAAGATCTTCACAAAAACCGGACTCCTCGCGGGCAGAGCTTCGGCTCGGGAATCTTACTTCTCGGGATCTTCGGGACCTTGGACTTGCTTCGGGGCTCGGGAATGATACCGGGGCTTCGGGATAATTCTTGCACGAAAAACGATGCAAAAACGCGAGAAAAAGGGAAGAAATGAGCAATGAAATCGGTTGCCCTCGACCTCCTTTTATAGGGGCTGGAAGGTCGAATTACGCTGGGCGTAACATGAGATTACGCTGGGCGTAATGACGATAAGATCGCTGACTCCCCCCTTCCCCTTCGGATAATATCGGAATATATATATAAATAAAATATCGAAAATATTTAATAAATTTCATAAATTCATATCTTCCTCATATGAACTCCGTTTTCGACGTTCTTTATATCCACGCGTAGGCTAGACTACGATCTACAACTTTTGTTTAGACTCCGTCGGCTAATTTTGATTTTATTTTTATTATTTATTTTTAGTAGGCCGGGACAGGAAAATTCCGTTATAAATTCATAACTTCTTCATCCGACGTCCGTTTTCGCTTATCTTTTTATTGTTTTACTCCTATTAACGAGACCCTTGATTCTCATTTAGATTGTTTCGGCTAAAAACCGCTCGATCTCAAATCGAGTATTCGGGCTGCATACTGCTAAGTCGAAACTTCGAAAAATCATAACTTCCTCATACGAAGTCAGATTTGGGCGTTCTTTTTATGCACGCTCTCGGTTTAACGAACTCTACGACTTTCATTTAGATCACTAAGGCTAAATATTGCTCTAACGTAAATTTCACTTTTTACGTCATTCAGCGTTGTCGGTTCTGTCGCGAAACTTCGACAGGTCGTAACTTCTTCGTTATAACTCGGATATGGGCATTCTTTATCTCTTCGGAATCCTTGTTTCGAACACTACATCTTTATGCAAAGATATTGGGATTATGCCACACTTAAAATTTGACGCTTATTTTATTCTTAATTCATTAAATTATAATAATTAAGAAAATAAACACATAATTCACATAATACTCAAATATTTCATCATTAATACTTCAAAAAGAGTTACAAGGGTTAACCTAGACTATTACATCAATGATAATGCCTAGCCTGGAAACGCGGGCATTACACGAAGTATAATGGGGTCCACGGACCTTGCAATGCAAGATTATTCGATGAAAATGGCTAAAAGTGAATCTCTCTCAAATCTCTCCCAATCTCTCCCAAATCTCTCTCAAACTTTTTATAGTCAACCGGGTCATCTCGACCCTTAAATTGACCAAAAACCACTCGAATCGGTGAGTTATATAGAGAAACAGCTAATTAGGACCGAAACTCCTCTTAGGAGCCAACCCTCATGTCAGAACCGAACATGTCAGAAGCCTCTCGCACCTTCGCACATTCGGTTCCTCGCAGGCAGCAGCCGAGGCCAAACTTTAGTCCCTCCCCCCTCACACCTTCGGTTCCTTCTCCTTCCCTCTCAGGTCCTTCTTCCATTCTCTTGGTTCTTACCTTCTTAGAGCCGAACCTCGCAGTTTCGGTCCCTAAAGCAGGTTTTTCACTACTATCGCCTGTTATACCCATTTTTGACGGGATTTTTTCACCAAATTCATATTTTTACCATTTTAACACCCGAAACTCACATTTTATTTATTTCTCAAGGATTTCTTAATTTAAAATCATTATTTTATATAAAGAAAGATATTTACCCCAAAAGTGGGTCAAGTGTGCCCACTTGCCTTCCATGTGTCACCCTCTCATTTTCCACCTTATTCACATCACACAAACCAATGCACACATCACTTCAAACTCACAAGTTTCTCCAGCAACCTTCTATATAAAGAAATCCCTGGAGGATTTCTGGATTTACTTGCTTATTTCAAACATACACACTTCTCATATCACCTCAAGCAAGCTTCTTTCTCTCTATTTTCCAACACCTTGTGCAAGTGTTCTTGAGTTGCTACTACACTTTTTAATAATTATCCATCTAAAATCAAGTGTTATTCCATAATTTCAAATCACTCTTGGATCATTGACTCATATCTTAACACCAAAAATCGACTTACGATGATTTTTCTATAAATAATCTAAAACAGTGACAGTTAAGAGTTAAAATTGTTAAAAACAAGTTTAAGAGTTATTCACACCTTGTAACATGTTGAGCAAGGTGTTTAAGATTCTATCTTAGCATTTTCAATGTCATTTTATTGAAATACAAGGTCATGCATAACAAGGTTTCATTTAAAGAATAAAACATTTTGATAAACTATAATAGGTATAGTTTTGACAGCTCATTTAACAAAGAAATTGTAATACAATATATTTACAAAACGGGTATTTTATTAAGAAACATGTGAACATGTTAATGCATAAATTTATGAGACATTCATCTTCGGAGTACTCTTTAGTACAACAGCCGATAGAGCCCTCCCTATACATAGATGGAGTCAAGAGCAAGGACAACGACCTCCCTATGGCATGCAACGAGGTTTCTATGACCTCAATAGAGGAGGATCAGCCGACAGAGCCCTCCCTATCATGGTTCACCGTGTCACACGCCATGAAGAACAAACTAGGATAAACATCCGCCACTTTATGGAAATTGGTGCAACCAGCCAAGTCAACCCTGCTCGCATCCGCCGGATTTATGAAGACCACGATCGAACTCTAGACCGCACCGAAATTCTTCGAAGGGAAATGGCCGCGAACCTAACCGAAGTACAAGAACTCCGGGAACACCGAGCCACCTTAGAAGAACGTCTGACAGAAGCAGAGCGCCACGCGGCAGAATCTAGAGCTGAAATGAGGGAATCCAAGAGCTTCGTGTCTTCACTTCGTGATCCTCAGAGCTTCAACCGCTGCAAGTAGTTCCTGCACTGCTCGCTTTAGTTTAATCTAGTTTTACGGTTAAATATTACTATTATTTTCTAGTACTCTATGTCCGATCCCGTGATTTAAGTGTTTCCACTTCCGGGGTCTGTTAGGCGGTCAAAATTTTTCCGTACATTGATGTAGTCTAGACCCTTATAGGGTCAAATTTTCCCAAATATTGTATACCAAGTTATATCAATGAAATTGACACACTATTTGTTTTATTGGGAACATTACAGCAAGTTCATAACAAGGGTTATTTTCAGATTAAAAATTTACTGGTGTCCGATTTATGATTGTTTGATGTATGAATCCAGGTTACATATAATTTAGACCATGTCGACCTAGAAAATGTTGGTTCCGCCTTGGATCATATTCCTTGTTTGGTTGTAGGCCCAGGGTAGAACCATTGAATTCGAAAGTCTACTTAATATTAATTATATGTAAATATTATACATCAAGTGATTGTTGGACGGGCCCGGTATGGATTCTATTACAGAAATCTCATGAGAATCAAAACTATCAAAATTCATAATGTCTATATTCCATTACCTATAGACCTCTAGTATGGATGGATTCATACAATTCAAGTCGAAACCGTGATGCATTTAAAGAACTAATAATGTTTAGTTTTTAACTATCGACTTGTGAGTGTTGTCAAAGACTTATTGTCTTTTCATTCTTGATATGGCAGAAAATGCCACCTCGTAGAAATCCTAGACGCGGCGGTGCCACAAGAACTGCAGCGACACCACCGCCACCACCTCCTCAGTTCGACCCGGTAATGTTCCAGGCGGCTGTAACAGTCGCAGTAGCAGCCGCCATATGCCAAATAAGCACCAACAATGTGGGTGGTGCGAGTAATGGTGCCACAAATTCTAACAACGGGGACAGCCAGGGACGCTCAAGAGAGTGTACCTACAAAGACTTTACTAATGCCAAACCCAAAAATTTCAATGGGAGCGGAGTTGTCATAGCATTGCTTCAATGGTTCGAGAAGACCGAATCCGTCTTTAAAATATGTGCATGCCCTGAAGCAAACAAGGTCAAGTTTGCAGCATGCACATTCTATGAAAGGGCACTCACCTGGTGGAATGGCCATGTCAAGACATTGACACTTCCGGTGGCTAACTCGATAACATGGGAAGACCTGAAAACCATGTTGATGAAGGAGTACTACCCAAGGGGCGAGATAGAAAAATTGGAAGTGGAACTTTGGGGTCTCAAAATGGCAGGCTCCGATATCCTGTGTTATACCTCATGGTTTAGTGATCTAGCCATTATGTGTCCAGGGATGGTTCTGTCGGAAAGCAAGAAGGTGGAATGATACATATGCGGACTATCTTCACAACTTCAAGGAAACGTATTGGCCTCAAAGCCAACTACCTTTGATAGTGCCAAAGAACTGGCACATCAACTCATCGACCATAAAGCCAGTCATGGCACTGTGACAACCACCTCCGAGCAAGCTAAAGGGGGAAACAACAAAAGGAAGTTTTGGAACAAGAAGAAGGATCAACCTGCTAAAGATCCTGCCAAGAAACAAAAAGTGGTTTCTGTGAACGCCGCCACAACTACTGCCAACCCAACTCCGATAAGGCAATACGCCGGGAACCTACCAGAGTGCAACAAGTGCAACTTTCACCATAATGGCGCCTTCCGTGAAATGCATTGCACTAACTGTAACAAAAAGGGGAACGCCGCTCGATTTTGTAAAGCTCAAGTCAAACAAAATGCACAAGCTGCCAATGACAGAGAAAGTCGCACCAGCTATGATTGTGGTGAGGCAGGGCACTTCAAACGCAACTGCCCGAAAGCAAGAAACCCTAACCCGGGTGAAGTGGACAGAGTTCTGGCGATAGGCCATGAGGAAGCAGTTGCAGACCCAACCGTGGTCACCGGTACGTTTCTCCTCAACAATACATACACATGCATTCTTTCGTTAGTGGCATGGAGAAAAGCTTCGATTTAAACGCTTGCTTAAACAAAAACCACAAACACTAAAAGACACATTCACCGTAGAAATGGCCAACGAAAAAATAGAGAACACTAACGACATTTATACCGGGTGTACCCTCACCTTAAACAATCACTCTTTCCAAATCGACCTTATGCCGGTCACCATAAAAAGTTTTGATGTCATCATTGGCATGGATTGGCTGTGCCCTCACCATGCTGAAATCCTATGTCACGAAAAGGACGTTTACCTTAATCTGCTAAGTGGCGAAACTCTCGTTGTCTATGGCGACAAGCCTAGCTCAAACTTTCAGATCATTTCGTGTGTCAAGGCCCAAAAGTATCTCCGCAAGGAGTACCACGCCTTCCTAGCCAACGTCGTAGACAAGAAACAAGAAGCTAAAAACCTAAAAGACATTCTGGAGGTTTGTAACTTCCTTGATGTATTCCCGGAAAACCTTCCAGGAGTGCCCCCTACTAGACAAGTCGAATTCCGAATCGACCTAATTCTTGGAGCTACTCCTGTAGCCAAATCGCCATACCGTCTAGCCCCAGCTGAAATGCAGGAATTGTCTAGTCAATTGAATGAACTGCTAAGCAAAGGCTACATAAGGCCAAGCTTCTCGCCTTGGGGAGCACCAGTCTTGTTCATCAAAAAGAAGGATGGCCATGTTCCGCATGTGCATTGAGTACCGTGAATTAAACAAACTCACCATTAAAAACCGATACCCTTTGCCTCGAATCGATGACCTCTTCGACCAGCTACAAGGAGCAAGTTTCTTCTCAAAGATTGACCTTAGATCAGGGTACCATCAACTACGAGTTCAAGAGGGGGATATTCCCAAGACAGCATTCAGAACGCGCTATGGTCTCTACGAGCTTGTAGTGATTCCTTTCGGCTTAACAAAGGCACCCGCAGTGTTTATGGACCTGATGAATCGGGTGTTTTGACCTTACTTAGACAAGTTCGTGATTATTTTCATCGATGATATACTAGTCTACTCTCGAAGTGAGGAAGAACACAGCCAACATTTACGTCAAGTCCTGGAGACACTTAGGGCGGAGAATTTGTACGCAAAGTTCTCAAAGTGCGAGTTCTGGATTTGAGAAGTGGATTTCCTCGGACATGTAGTCAGCAAGGAAGGAATACATGTGGACCCTTCAAAGATCAAGGCAATCAAAAGTTGGGCAACACCAAGAACACCCACAGAAATCCGTCAATTTTTAGTACTCGTTGGTTACTACTGAAGATTCATCCAAAATCGCAAAACCCCTCACCACCTTGACTAAAAAAGGAGCAACCTTTGCCGGGGGGGGGGGGGGGGGGGGTAAGCAAGAGGCTGCGTTCCGAACGCTAAAACGAGCCCTGTGCAGTGCTCCGATCTTGTCCCTACCAGATGGAATGGAGGACTTTGTGGTTTACTGCGATGCATCGAACCAAGGTCTGGGATGTGTGTTAATGCAACGAGGAAAGGTCATTGCCTACGCCTCAAGACAGCTGAAGACGCACGAGGTAAACTATACGACGCACGATCTCGAACTAGGAGCGGTAGTTTTCTCCCTAAAAATTTGGAGACATTATCTCTACGGCACCAAACACACTATCTTCACCGATCACAAAAGCCTTCAGCATATCCTCAACCAAAAAGAACTCAACATGAGACAAAGACGATGGGTAGAATTTCTAAATGATTACGAATGCGAGATTCGTTATCACCCAGGAAAAGCCAACGTAGTTGCAGACACTTTAAGCAGAAAGGAATACTCTGGCTGCCGAGTAGAGGCATTAACCATGACCATCCATTCACACCTGTCCACACAAATCAAGGAGGCACAAGAAGAAGCCTTGAAACCAGAGAACGTGGCGGGTGAAGCTTTGAGAGGAATGGACAAAAATCTTAAAGTCAGGGATGACGGAGTTCGTTGTCTCATGAACCGGATCTGGACACCGAAATTTGGTGGATTCAGGGACGTTGTCATGAACGAAGCTCACAAAACTTGTTACTCGGTGCATCTCGGCTCAGACAAGATGTATTTAGACCTCAAAAAGATGTATTGGTGGCCGAACATGAGATCCGAAATGGCTACCTTCATGGGCAAGTGTCTGAATTGCGCAAAGGTTAAGGTGGAGTATCAGCAACCCTCAGGACTAATTCAGCAGCCAGTGATACCCGAGTGGAAGTGGGAGCGGATTACAATGGACTTCATTACCAAGTTACCTAAGACAATGGGTGGACTTGACACCATTTGGGTAATCGTCGATAGATTAACCAAATTTGCTCACTTCCTGCCAATAAAGGAAAACGACAAAATGGAGAAACTGACAATGATCTACATTAAAGAGGTTGTGCGACTTCATAGAGTACCGATATCCATTATCTCTGATAGAGATAGTCGGTTCACGTCACGATTCTGGCAGTCACTACAGAAAGCTATGGGAACTAAGCTGGACATGAGTACAGCCTACCACCCACAGACTGACGGGCAGAGTGAAAGGACCATTCAAATGTTAGAGGACATGCTAAAAGCTTGTGTGATGGACTTTGGTAAAGCTTGGGATACTCATTTACCTCTTATTGAGTTTTCCTATAATAATAGCTATCACACTAGCATCAAAGTTGCTCCGTTCGAAGCCCTTTACGGTCGTAAGTGCAGATCACCCCTGTGATGGGCCGTGTTGGGCGATACGCAACTAGCAAAAGGGCAAGTCCCTAATAGCACACTCAGTAGCCCAAAGATCATAAGGGAAACATCCGAGAAGATCGTCCAAATTCGAGAACGGATGAAGGATTCACAAGACCGACAAAAGAGCTAGACCGATAAAAGACGGAAGCCTTTTGAGTTCCAAGTTGGAGATCGAGTACTACTGAAAGTATCAACTTGGAAGTGATTAATACATTTTGGAAAACGTGGGAAGTTGAATCCAAGGTATATCGGGCCATTCGAAATCCTCGCCAGGATTAGCCCGGTGGCATACAAGCTTCGATTACCACAGGAACTCAGCAACGTGCACCCTGCCTTCCAGGTGTCGAACTTAAAGAAATTTTTGTCTGATGAGACCCTTGTCATTCCTTTGGAAGAATTTGAGATCAATGAGAACCTCCACTTCATAGAGGAACCTGTTGAAATCATGGATCGAAAGGTCAAATCGACGAAACAAAGCCGCATCCCCATTGTAAAGGTCCGCTGGAACGCCAAGCAAGGACCCGAATTTACATGGGAATGTGAGGATCAAATGAATCAAAAGTATCCACATCTATTCCCTAACCCTTGATCTCCCTCTCAAAATGCAAATTTCGGGACGAAATTTCTTCTAACCATGTAACGACCGAAAAATACAACCAATTTTAAATTTTTAAAAACAACTCGATCTCATTAAATCATTTCAAAAAGGTTTTCAATACATTTCATTTTAAGTATTCCTAGAATCTCATCTCAATATAAACACGAGGAGCGGTACGATCACGCCTTCGCCTTGCCACGGTCTCCTGAAGAACCTGAAAAAACATAAAACCACAACTGTAAGCCCGAAAGCTTAGTGAGATATCCCCAAAATACCAACCCTTTATACCATACACGCATAACATGCCACAACATATCTGATTACAAAACATCCATGCACTTCGGGTCTACTGTGTGACTGGTCCGCCGCACCGGCCTACAGTCCACCTGGTCCACCCTCTGAGTCTAGCCATAAACCTCGAGTCTATAGTGTGATTGGTTCGCCTGCACCGGGCCTTCAATCCACCCGGTCCACTCTCCGAATCTAACCACATAGATCTAGCCTCCTACAACCCATCCATCACGTAAAGTGGCAAACTTTACGTGAATCCAAAGAGATCTAGGCCTTATACACTTTAGGGCTAGGGTTTGGGACATGATAGCTTCACCCAACACTAAACACAGGGACTTTATGCACATTTGGACCATCACCACTCCAGATCTGAGGTAGCAACCTCAGATCTAACTTCCAAACTCCAAGACATACCAAGATAAGCTCCCCACAAACCCCAAAATGATGAATCCAAAAGAGTAACAGCCCAAGGACGAGATATTACCTCAAAAGAACACCCCAACTGTAATGGAACTCGAATCCAAGCAAAGCCCCTTTCTCCAAGCCTCCTACCTTTCAAGATTTCCTCAACAATTGCTTCTCCAAGCTCCCAAATGCAACTTGATCCACTCATATACGAAGCTTAGGGTTTCTGGACTTGATGATGAGTAAAGAGGCTGGGGGAATGGATGTTATGTTCTTTATATAGGGCTCAACCCCGAGAATTAGGGTTTTCTTCACTCAGCGCCTACTCGCCGAGTCCATCTTACTGACCCGCTGAGTCGGCTACTTAACACGCGACCAAGTCGCGACTCTACTTGCCGAGTCCACCCAATGGACTCGCCGAGTCGCTCTTTCCCAATTTACTCTTTTAGCCCTTCAACTATACTCTTGATATTTCGGGATGTTAAAATTCTCCCCCACTTAAATTAGGCTTCGTCCTCGAAGGCTACGGCAACACAGCTCTTAGAAATACTCCTGTCATGCACTAGCTGGCATTAATCCAACCAGGTTTCTCACAACACAACCATAGAACCAGAAACTCGTTTTCTCCTTCCTTACGGTGTCCTGACCACCGTCTCGAGCCGGGCACCAGCTGTACTCTCTGATAATCACATCAACAACCGAGAATTACCCATGATGCATCACTGCTCCAAATCTCAACAATCACTCGACCCATATGGGCTAGAAAACCATAAACCATCGGATCCCCTATCCGAATCCCACTCTATCCATTCCATGTTGACGGAAAGACCCATTCTTCAATCTCAGAACAACTCCCACGAGTTCTCCTCTTGCAATCACATACACATGATGAACTAGCTCTAGCACACTCAGGTTGGGAAAACCCGATACACTGATGATATCCTCAAACATCCCTCAGGATGAACCACTAATACATACACAATTCCCTGATCAGAATCACACTGAGAGCCCAAGACTCCCTCCCTGCATACCTTCCGAACCTCTTGGCTCTACACCCGCGGAATTCCTTCCGCGACCACAGCAGACATCCCAAACCGGATGTGCTTCCATTCCACTACCGCAAACACGCTACTCACTAACCATACTCGGATTACTCTAATCATAACTTTGCTCTGCCACTTTCACTTCCGTCAACTTGCACTCCCTCTCGGAGTTACACACCTCTTTCCTTTCCTTTACCAAGGAATCCACTTGGCCGCATTGTCACCCCGACAAGTGCCATGGTGCTCGCCCAACGCTACACCACCCTTTTATAGCGTATCCGCTATCCATCCAACACATATACTCTGACTCCAATCGCAGGGACTCTCAAGCCCGTGCACTATCTCAACTAATCAAGAGCACTACCCGGGGCCAGACCTTCTAATGCAATCACACTGCAACATACACAATCCATATCCTCGAACCGATCCAACAATACCTGCAGAGTCTTCAGCATGACTGGACCGCCTCACCAGGCCTTCAGCCAATCTGGACCACTCTCAGAACCTTCAGCCAATCTGGACCGCTCTCAGTGCCTTAAGTTTAGCTGGACCGTTCTCCGACTCGAGCCTTCGGCTTGACAGGTACGCCCACCGGCCTTCAGTCTATCCGGACCGCTCAACTAATATTCATCATTCCGAGCTATCTCTCCCGGAAATCCTCCCATGCATACTGTTCTAGCCCTTTAAGGGTTCCAAACTCTGTCTCAATCGCGCATGCTCAATCCCGGCGTGCTCCCAGGCCCTCCACAATCGAATGCCCTAGGTCTGTACCCCGCCCCGCATGCCCAACACTTGCTCCTATCAGCCTACACTATGGACTGACGGAATACTGCTGAATCCCAACAGCTAAGCACCCTCAAATACTCATCGATCTCCCGGAGAATTTTCCAATTCTCCCCCACTTGTAGCACTGATTAACAACCACCGGTCGCCACACCGACCACCCAGAACAACTCTGCACAAAACCAACACTTACACGCACACTGATTCCCTCAGGCATAAACACCCTTAACAAGATCCCACATCAACACTGATAACCCGCTCGAAAGAAATTCAACCTGCATCTAACCACTACTCAGAAAGCAGATGCTACCCGACCTTCAACCCAATGCCAGGTTTCCACTAATAAGCCCCATGAATGATAACCAACGAAATTCCCAATACAATAACCCATAACCAAACCACAACCCTCAAAATGACGAATACCGCATCGAAAACCACACAAAGATACCAGCAAATAAACAATACACCACAATAATCACAAGATAACAAGATATCAAGAAAGAAACATACCCGCAGCTGCATCTGGCACTGCTCTGACCTCCTCTGCCGCAAGCTGATAAGCATGACCCTGAGCCCTTGGGGGCGCTGCTCCATCCTGACCTCCACCTGTGATCCTCAAAGTGGCCGGTGCTGGAGACTGCACCGGTCCTGCAACAAGCTGTGGATAGTTGACCCTCAAATGTCAAACCTGATGTCAATGATAACAAATCCTCAAATCCCGAACCGGCGCTGACTGCCGACAATCCCTCGCATAGTGCCCCTCCTTTCCGCACTTGCGGCATGCACCACCGGACCTGCAAACTCCGGTGTGACCCTTCCCACACTTCCCACAAGTGTGGCTGCTCAGATCCCCCACTCTAACATCAACGGTCTTGGACCGTTTCGGCGCCGGCTGCGACTGCACCGGAGCCTGCCTCAGCTCACGCAACTGTAACTCAATCTCTAACTCACGCCGCCTAACGGCCTCCTACAACTCCAACAAGGTCTCGCATCTCTAGGTAGACACAAACAGTCTAATGTCCCTGTTGAGCATGCTCAGATATCGAGACATCTGAGCCTGCTCCGAAGCGAACTCTGGGTGAAACATCGCCCTCTCAGTGAACATCCTGGTGATCTCAGTCACCGACTCCGAACCCTGCTTCAGCTCAAGGAACTCCTGAGCCAATCTCTCCCTCTCAACTTGCGGATCATAACGAGTGCTGAACATCTCCCTGAACTGATCCCATGAAACCGCAGACCTCTGCGCATCCGAATATGACCCCGTGGTCAATCTCCACCAATCCTTCGCCCCGAGCCTCAACAGGTTCAAAGCACACCTCACCCTCTGATCAGCAGGGCATGAACACGTGATGAAACACCCCTCCACGTCTGATAACCATCTCATAGCGACAATCAGGTCCTGAACTCCATCAAAGGTGGGAGGCTTCGTATTATCGAAGTCCCGATACTGAAAGCCCCGACCAGCTCCTTTCCCTACCGCAGCTACAACCGTTGTAGCCGCCATGGCAGCCGTCTCTGCGAGAGCCGCATAGCGCTCATCAAAATACTCAACCATGGCGGTCTTGATCGACCCAAACAACTCCGGCAACTTAGCCCGGAACAACTCAACAATCTCATCACGCAGGATCTCACGAATCCTCACATCCAAATCGCACGTGCTCATCTGACCAATAACCTCGGGCGGTACTGACCAGCCCGAAACTCCCTCTCCTGCTCCCGATCTTGACCCGGATCCACTCCCAGCATGCCTCGGAATCTCCATACTAAAAATCACCACAAAAACTCAGATACTTCCCACTATCCCGGGAACCAACTCTCTCAACCCAACCCTAGAGGTCATGGTTTCCCTGATACGCGTATGGGTCCTGTGCTTTCAGTAGTACGGGCCCATACTACCTTCCACACCTACCCATATTTGTATGAAGTACTACCACAACACCCTAGTGAAAACATGCATAACAACTCTCAACCCCTCACCACTAGAGGAACACTGAAAATCTCCCACAAGGAAACCCTAGGCTACAGGCATCACAAATCAGGCAACATTATCATGAAATCCTAAAGATCCCTAGCCTATCACTAGCATGCTGTTCTATTAAAGCTCAAAAACAAATACATGCATGGTATTTTGGGGTTACTTACTGGCTCCGGCTGATCGTACCTCCGCGTCCTTCCTTACTCATTTTGAAAACGATTTTAAATACTCTTTTGAAAACTCTCCTCGATTTGAGACTGGAGTCGTACGAATGTTCCTCCAATTCACTCAAACCAAGGCTCTGATACCAACTTGTAATGACCAAAAAATACAACCAATTTTAAATTTTTCAAAAACAACTCGATCTCATTAAATCATTACAAAAAGGTTTTCAATACATTTCATTTTAAGTATTCCCATAATCTCATCTCAATATAAACACGAGGAGCGGTACGATCACGCCTTCGCCTTGCCAAGGTCTCCTGAAGAACCTGAAAAAATATAAAACCACAACTGTAAGCCCGAAAGCTTAGTGAGATATCCCCAAAATACCAACCACTTATACCATACACGCATAACATGCCACAACATATCTGATCACAGAACAGCCATGCACTTCGGGTCTACTGTGTGACTGGTCCGCCGCACCGGCCTACAGTCCACCTGGTCCACCCTCTGAGTCTAGCCATAAACCTCGAGTCTACAGTGTGATTGGTCCGCCCGCACCGGGCCTTCAATCCACCCGGTCCACTCTCCGAATCTAACCACATACATCGAGTCTGCAGTGTGATTGGTCCGCCCGCACCGGGCCTTCAATCCACCTGGTCCACTCTCTGAGTCTACAGTATGACTGGTCCGCCCACACCGGGCCTTCAGTCTGCCTGGTCCACTCTCCGAGCCTTGGCACGTTTGGTCCGCCCTCTTGGGGCCTACAGCCTATCCGGACCGCTCGCTGGGCCTTCGGAACAACCGGTCCGCCCTAGGTATCTTGGCCTACAGCACAAAGCAGGACCCGCCTCAACCCAACTCCAATCCAAACAACCATGTGCACATATACATACAATCATATAGAAATTCACAGTCAACAAGCAGATCAAACAGATCACATAACATATCATCATCCTAACCAGGATACCGACCTAACGGGTCACTAGCATAACATCTCCCTATCTCTCAGGATACCGATCTCAATCAGGTCTCTAAGATATACCATCCTAGTTCCCAGGATGCAAACATATCAAAGCAACAACATAACAACAACTACCCGGATCTCAATCCGATAAGGGCCGGCCTTGGTGCCTTAGACCCTGTTGATATAGTGAGGATAACTCACCTCGAAACTGTCGGCTGAAAGGATAAGATCCCGCTGCTCCAAGCTCCGACACGAACTCCTCCACTGAACACCAACACACTCAACTCAATAAATACCCTCAATTACCAAAATACCCCTGGTCATCTCGACCCTTAAATTGACTGGGGTCCACGGACCTTGCATTGCAAGATTATTCGATGAAAATGGCTAAAAGTCAATCTCTCTCAAATCTCTCCCAAATCTCTCTCAAACGTTTTATACTCAACCTGGTCATCTCGACCCTTAAATTGACCAAAAACCGCTCGAATCGGTGAGTTATATCGAAAAACAACTAATTAGGACTGAAACTCCTCTTAGGAGTCGAACCTGTTAGGAGTAGAACCTCCTGTCAGAACCGAACATGTCAGAAGCCTCTCAGACCGAGCCTCGCAGGCAGCAGCCGAGGCCGAACACCTGTGCCTCCCCCTTCGCACCTTTGGTTCCTTCTCCTTCCCTCTTGGTTCCTTCTTCCATTCTCTTGGTTCTTACCTTCTTAGAGTCGAACCTCGCAGGTTCGGTCCCTAAAGCCGGTTTTTGACTACTTTCGCCTGTTAAACCCGTTTTTGACGGGATTTTTTCACCAAATTCATATTTTTACCATTTTTAACCCCCAAAACACATATTTTATTTATTTCTCAACGATTTATTAATTTAAAATCATTATTTTATATTAAGAAGGATATTCACCCCACAAGTGGGTCAAGTTTTCCCACTTGCCTTCCATGTGTCACCTCCCATTTGCCACCTTATCTACATCACACAAACCAATGCACACATCAATTCAAACTCACAAGTTTCTCCAGCAACCTTCTATATAAAGAAATCGCTGGAGGATTTCTTGATTTACTTGCTCATTTCAAACATACACTTCTTATATCACCTCAAGAAAGCTTCTTTCTCTTTACTTTCCACCACCTTGTTCAAGTGTTCTTGAGTTGCTACTGCACTTTTTGGTAAGTATTCCATCTAAACTCAAGTGTTATTCCATAATTTCATAACACTCTTGGATCATTGAGTCGTATCTTACCACCAAAAATTGTTCTTAGGATCATCCAAACCTTCACGTGTTCATCAAGTGTTCTTGACTTGATACTCCTCATCTTCGACCTTCCACTCTTCCAATAATCACTCAAAGTGAGTTCATACCCCTACATTTTCTTGTTTTATTGAGTTTTCAGTGGGGGAATACAAGTTAAAACACCAAAACATATTTGAAACTTAACTTGATAGCTTACAACATAAAAGTTGTGACTTGTTCACCAACTATTTTACCCAACTTAAACTTAATATTTTTCAAAATTGTTCAATATGCAAATAGTTGAGGTTGATACCTTTAAAATGACTACTTGCACGTCTCCATACGATCTCTCTACAATTTTTGGTGATTTTTAGAAAACTGCCTATCACTGCAGCAACGAAATCGAAACCGATCGTGAAAATGAACATTTTCACACTGGTTTGAGACCACCAAAAATTATAAGAAAATTTGTGAACATATTAGACTCTTTTTTCCCAAACTCTCTGAGTTTATGGATTTAGTTATCGACTTACAATGATTTTTCTATAAATAATCTAAAACAGTGACAGTTAAGAGTTAAAATTGTTAAAAACAAGTTTAAGAGTTATTCACACCTTGTAACATGTTGAGAAAGGTGTGTAAGATTCTATCATAGCATTTTCAATGTCATGTTATTTAAATACAAGTTCATGCATAACAAGGTTTCGTTTAAACAATAAAACATTTTGATAAACTATAATAGGTATAGTTTGGACACCTCATTTAACAAAGAAATGGTAATACAATATATTTACAAAACAAGTATTTTATTATGAAACATGTGAACATGTTAATGCATAAATTTGTGAGACGTTCATCTTCAGAGTACTCTTTAGTACAACAGTAAAGTCCTATAGTTATAGCCAGAATCTCTTGTAGGGAAAGCGTGATAGTTGCATATAGAACTATATTGGGTTTGACAACCCGCACCTAAGCTGCATGCAACAGCTGGATCGGCAATACAATTTGTTAACCCTAAAACGGTGTATGCATGCACTATAAATAGTCTAACCCTAATAACATTAATACTCGGGTGGATAGGCCCATCCCGTTACAATTATGGACTATTCTAGTATAAAACAATATTGACACAATACATTAAACACCCCAACAAAGATGGACCATTTTTTCTAATTATTAATTAATGGTGCAAAGAAAGCAAAGAAAATAGCCTAACGAGTCTCGAAAGATTTTTTTTTCACAAACCACTTCTTGCATGAAAGGGATTTAATGAATAATTGTGGCATGATTTTTATGAAGATAAGTGATCGTGATACCCTTTTTTGTTATTTTGGTTTGCTAGTTTTATATTTTAGTTATTTTAGTGTGTTTTTTATTTTATTTACTTTTAGTTTCTTTTATTTTGTTTTCCATGTTGATGATTTTGACGTTTTAGATATTTATAGAACTATATTGCTCTTTGGATGCTTTCAGTAATTTTAAAGATTAGGATCGAGTGTCGTTTTGTCACGAGAGATACTTGACGAGAGGTGTCGCATGATATAAGTGGGGGTTACTTACCCACACGAGAGAGGGATCGAGGCTTTATTAAAGTTCATTACCAGAAGGAAGAGCATATACGAGAGACAATACGAGTGTTTGGCCAACGCGAATCGATTTGATTTTATTTTCGAAAAAAATTAAATTACTATTTAGTTTCCATGTCATCGTCCATGCATATCCCTGACGTGGCGTCATGTTTTTACGCGAAGAGAATTCATGCGAAGCAAGTTCCCAGATTTTACACATTGATCTGTTATATGATGTTTTCACTTATGGTTTCGCACATCTAGTCCCGACATGAGCAAAAAAGTAAAGCAACTCCAGTTTTCAGTTTCCAGAAAAATCTCAAGCAACATCATTCCAAGTCACATTTCGAAGCAACCCACTACAGTCGATTTCGTTGTCGCAACTATTTACCTAAGATGATTTCATTCATTTTCTACATCTTTTATTTTATATACTTTAGGTGTTATTATATACAATGAGGGCATTGTATAGTTTAACTATGGGGTATGTGGATTGGAAAAAGGACAACAAGCATGCCAGCTTAAAGAAGAAAAATTATATATGTTAGATTGAAATTTTTTGGAAATATAAAGACTTGAAAAAAATGGTCTAAATAAGAAAATCTAGTAAATTTAAAAAAAATGTTTTCATATGATTGCGTTGGAACTAAGTTTTCTAGTGTTATGTGGTATAATTTGATGAAAATTATAAGATTTAGTTGAACCGATATATCATAATATATTTGTGGCTTCTCAGTTCTAGTGAAATCATGAGACAAAAACATGAACTTGTGTAGTTTATGGGACACAATATATTTTTCATCGTGTACTTGAAATGTATCGATGAATATTTGTGTAGACATTGCACTTTAGACTAATGCCTTTGACCAATAAAGGTTGAAGTTAAGTTCCCTCGCTTAAGCATATGTTTTTCTTTTAGGTTTTTAGTTTGAGAGAAAAACAGAGTTAAGAAAAAAAATGTGAAAAAAATTCATGAATAAAAGAAAAAAGAAAAAAAAAGTTGTCAAGAAGTTGTTGAGTGAATAAAAGCAATCATAGTATGAAGATCATGAAGAAATAAAGCAAATTGCCAAAAGCGAAGGACTTAGTAGTCAAAGTTGTAATTTTTCTTTCTAGGTTATTTTACGATATATATGCTTGGGAACTAAAAAAATTACCTTGATGTTAAGAAAATTTTATGAGGATGTATTCAGAAGGATGCATAAATGAATGTTGCTCAAAATAAGTGGGGAACGTTTATGAGGATTGTGAGTATCAGGGACTTGGGAAGTACTAAGGATTTCTTAGACACAAATATATGAATAGAGGTGAGAGATAATTAGCGAATTCAATTTGGGTTATTCTATATGACGTTGGTGAGCAAGGTTTTGATTTGTGGTATTAAAATGAAACTATTATAAAATCTAGTTTTAGATGGAGACAAGCAAAAGAATATATAGTGTGTGGTATTTAGATATGGGTTTATTTAAGAATGTATTTTAGGCCATTATCATAATATATTTGGGTAAAAAAAAATTATATTTTAAGATATACGATACTTAAAATGCTTTGAAATGTTCAATTGTAGTTAAAATGGAAGCTTGAAATGCAAAAAGAAGAGAAAAGAGCTAACAAGACGCATAAAAGATATTGTTGGACAACACATATCTCATGACTTGTAACCATGATAAAGGAGATTCAATATGTTCCGGATACTATAAAAAAATTTGGGAAACTTATGTGCGAGGGACTTTTTGCTATATCCTCTTGTAGCATGTCCAAACTCAGCCTTGAAGATGGAGCGTAAAAGTTGGATGGAAATTCCCTCCAAGTTACTTATTCCCCAAGAACCACTCCCCCTTATTTTTATTTGCTAAATCCCTAAGCCACCATTAGTTTCCTAATTCCAATCCAACCCTAACATTCCATATTAAATACACCTCCTCAATTCAACTATAAATATCCCATCATTCCGTTATTTTCTTCATCTATGATATTCCACTTTGATATGTGTGACACAAAAATTTCATAGCAGCCGTTTTGAGGGTCTAGAAGGCGGTCAGACGGCCATTAAGATGATTTTGAGCGAAGATATGAAGGATTATATAGCCAATTCATGTTGGGAGTCATCCGGTTTGTTGTTTTGACCACGATTATCATTCCTTTATTATTTTCATATGTTTTACTTTCTGATTTAGGGCTTCAAAGCCATATATTTTGTGTTAGACTAGACCAATCATTGAGATTAAGGATTAATTTGCTATTCAGATTAGTTATTCTTATTTATTTTTTATGTTAGCTCGATAAAGAACCTTTTTGTGTTAATGATAACTACTTTTTCTATTTATTACTAAGTTTTACTAAGCTTAGATGATCACTCTGTTTTGGTATGCTTGTATCTTATGAATTTGTGATCATCAAAGTTATAAGACTAGTGCTTTGATAAAAAATCTAGAGTTAAATAGAAAAGTTGGTAAATTAATGTGTAATCTAATATATGATGATCATTCATGTATTGAATTGATGTTATTAACCATTAATGTCATTCAAAAGTTCAAGTCTAGTATAATTCGAATTTAATACTAGTATATTTGTTTGTTTGCCCACTTGATCAATGAATAAATGAACTTGTTTTACAAAAGGATTAGTCTTTCGTTCATAAATTCTAATCATATTAGGAATCGGTGAATAATGAATAAATGTCCATTGCACTTAGTAGTTAGCCAATATTTTGAGATGTAATACAGTCTGAACTAAAGTGCCCAAAGTGATTTGTTTCCATTTAGTTTATCTCGTTAGTATATATGTTGATTTAATTGAGATTTAATAATCAAAAACCCCTTTTTACTGTTTTTGTGTGTTTAGTTTAATCTATAATCAAACATCCCAATATTAATTCACCACCATTCTTTTTGAGTTTGGCACCCATGCTTATCAAAACTATACTATACTCGATCAGGTTCACTGCATGTAAGGTGTGGTTTACATACGAATGACTATGAGTTCTAAATACAAAATTAGTGCATTAAAAATACACATGAAGGCCGATGATCGAGTGTTACTTAAAGTCTCTCCATGGAATGGACTTATTCGATTAGGAAAACATGGGAAATTGAGTCCTCATTTCACTGAACCATTCAAAGTACTTCAAAAGGTAGGGAATCAGGCTTATAAGCTTGAATTACCGCCTGAACTGGAAGGTATCCATCACACCTTTCATGTTTATTATTTAAGGCAGTACGAAGGAGGAGAAATCGATATGATCCCACTTTTATAGTTAAAGATTGATTAGGATAAAAGTTTAGTCGAAGAGTCTGAAGCAATCATTGACTGCAAGACAAAGAAGTTACGGCACAAGATGATTGACTTAGTGCTAGTGCGATGGAAACATTTGGTAGTGCTAAACCTCACTTCATAGACAAAGAGTGACATGAAAAGTCACTATCCACATATGTTCGTTGACACATCATTCTGGGAAGAAATCATCATTAGGGAAAGAAATGTAACACCCACATTTCCAGTTAGGCTTAGTTATCAAATCTGTAACTTCGTCGGTTCACAATTGTAATTTTTTGGAATATATAAAATTAAATCATTCAGACACACACACACACACACACACACACACACACACACATATATATATATATATATATATATATATGTCAGTTTTTTAGATATTAGTTGTATGTGCTATCTGTGTAAAATCTTGCTTCTAAACCTAATAAGTAGGGCTAAAAAAATAAATTAAAAATAAATGATTATTTTGGATAAATAATCTAAAAAATTTGTAGTAATCGAAAAGGCAAAATTGTGCATATATAGAACGCCCAAATCTGACCTCATGAGAGTAAGTTATAAGTTTTTTGAAGTTATAGCGTAGTAGTATACGACTTAGAAACCGAAAGTCGGTTGATTTTTAGGAAAAAAATATATATAAATAAGAGTTGAAGATCTCGTCCATACCTATCCGTCGATATAAAGACTGTCGAGAACATATATTATATTAGAAAGTTATGATTTTTATACGGATTTTTTTGCAGTCTAAGCCTGTTAAAAACATAACTTTAAAAATAAAATGAGAATTAGTCGATGGAGTATAAAGGAAAGTTTTAGACCTCGTTGATAGCTACACGTGGATATAAATGATGCCAAAAATGAAGCTCATACGGAGAAGTTATGATTTTTTTTAGAAATCAGACGTTGGGTGCGCAGCTGTGCACGCCGACCACTTGCGCGTCGTACCCTGACGAACCACCCAAGCCTCACCATGAGTCACCACTTAGAAGATGCCAAGTCACCCTCTTCCAACGGAGTATACGAGACACACCTTCCTTGTGTTCGGGGCGCCCTCTAATTTCCCATATATAAACCTCCAAGCGTCTGTAGAATCCACACCCCATTTTGTCAATTCTCTTTGGAATTTCATTGTACAACTCATCCCTTTTACTCCCTCGTTATCAAAAACTTTAGTGAGACCCTATGGTGTTAGATAGCTAGTATTAGAAGCTCATGGGACAAAGTTATGCCCACATAATTCCCAATTTTCATAAAAAATACTCAGTAAGTTGAGCTACGCTTACTCTGCCTTATATGTAACTTATAATTATAGTTATATTCATTATTATGAGTCTATAATTAAGATTTATTATTGCTTCCAATGTTGTTATACTGATTTATCTACTTACGGGAGTGATGGCTAGGCTGGATTTAGTGAGGCGTTTTACAGTGGGATTTCCAAACAGTATACTCTGTATACCAAACTGACCCTACCTCCGATATGATTATACTTGGTTATTCCTTACTTGAGAGATGTTGATGTATACATTGGGATTATTAAGGAATATAGACTATTATTATATAGTCACAAGGATTATGAAACTAGGCTAAGACGTAGTGGTTTATACATGTAGGTCTTTGAGAAGTGTTAAGGCGAAGCGTTGCCCTAACCACGAGTCATCTACTTTTTTGAGTTGAGTGTGTAGTTAATATCAAGTACACTACTTAATAAAAGTATTCATTACTTAGGAAAAATTATTTGTTACCTGTATTATCTATATTATGATTTATTTATATAACTATGATAGTACTACCTATTAGGAACTATATGGGACAAAAATTTTGCTTTAGTATAGGTATAGGTTAGTTATAATAAGACTTCTAAAAGGTTTTTAGTTCCCAATAAGTTAGCTATTAATTAGGATTCATTCATGGGTAGACTGTCAGATCAGAACGAAGTGTCGTATTCCACTTCTGTCTCTCCTAATATGATTTCTAGTTATTTCTGGTTATGAGGGTAACCTAAAAGTGACTCTACTTTTAATTAAAAGTATATACCAATTTAGTTATCATTGTAGACACCTTAATCCAATAGTAGCTTGATAGCGAGTCCATGACATGGAAATGTTGCACTGAGCTTATTCCACTTGCGTAGATGGAAAATTTAATCTACCCTATAGTGTTCTTTGTTTCTTTGTTGAATCTGACCAATATTGAGGATTTCAGTAAAAATTCCGACTTTGGAATGTTCATCTGTTGAAAAGTTTCTCATAGGATTATATTGATGGATCTGCCTCTATCTACCAAGATTCTTCGGATATAGTGGTTTAAAATGTATAGGTTCAGTACTAATCCATCATTGTGAGGATCCAATATGTTTTCTCTTTCATCTTCGTAAAATGTGACTTCATCTTTTTCTGTGAGGACTACATTGTTTCTTGGGCCCTCTTTTTTTTTTTTTTTTTCCAATTTTGACACCTTTGCATGTCTCTTCACTTCTAAGTATTTTGTATCACAAATGTTTGACCCTCCTGAAATGAAGATTGTCACACCCCCGAACCAGGACGGCGGAAACGTTCGGGGGCGGATGACTTCATGTACAATATCATAACAATTGAATATGAATGAAACATAGCAACCAAACATCATACATTACAATATACCAACATTCATTTTCTTATAATTTGTACTTCTTTATCAATTACACAAAAATAACATCAAGTATGATTGCTCAAAGGGTAGTATAATAATCCAGATCCAAGGCTCGAGTACCTGTTCAATGAGTTCCTGAGAATACAAGTCGTTCTGAAAAGCGTCAACATAGAATGTTGGTGAGTTCATAAGCATATTTGTAGGAAAAACTTTGTAGTATCTTTTCTTATAATAGGTTATAAAACTCCAGAAAATCCAATATTTTCTATAAAAATTAGTTTGTGAGTCTCGTTCCAAAATCATGTATACTTTCATGCATGTCCTTTATTTTCCTTTTTTTGTATTTGAAAAGAGTGTATTCCCAAAAAATCCTATATTTTATGAATATAAAAGTGTTGTGGTCTTAAAACCTAAAACCCGAGTGGTGAAATCAGTTTACAAAGTATACGAAGCATAGTGTGGTGTTTTGTAAAACTAGTAGACTGTAAATTCATCGTAAATTCAAATAATGTTTTTTTTTTCTCTATGTGAGTCGCTATAACCATAATAATGACATAAAGCGCTTGGCATGATGTTTTTCAGACGTTGATTTCTTTAAAATATTTGTCACCCTAGACTGGCGTAGTCTAGCTGTAGCGAACAGCTCAGGTGTGGGGTGTCAGCCCTGTATAGATCTATACACAATTACCTTGCTCTCCCTCCAGAAGACTCTGGCTATAACTAATAGGACTTACCGTGTACGTAGGTAGGTACGACTAAAGGAGAGTCTCACAAGAGCCATAACAGATTTATGTGAACCATAACTCCGTTTTACTTCCAAAATAGGATAATTATGCCTTTAAATAATTATAAGCCCTTTGAAAGTGTGGTTTTCCAACCCATACCGATTATAGTTTATTATTTTTGTTTTTCAAGACAATTTATATGATTATATGTGTAAAGACATGTAAAATAACATGTCAAGACAATTTCTTGTTCTTTTGACTTTTTCGTCCCTGTTTTTAGAAAAATTATATCAAAAATCATTGTAAGTCTAATTTTGGATCCGTAAACTCTGGGAGTTTGGAAATTGAGTCTAATTTGTTTACAATTTTTCTCATAATTTTTCCTGCCCTCAAACTAGTGTGAAAATGTTCAATTTCGCAGACTGGTCCGAAATTATTCTGGAAATGATAGACAGTTTTGTAAAAATCACCAAAAATTGTAGAAAGTTTGTATGAACGCGTGAGAGTAGTCATTAGAAAGATATAAACCTAAACTATTTGCATATAAAACAGTTTTTAAAAATGTTATGTTCAAGATGGTCAAAACAATCCGTAAATTGACTATAACATTTCTGTGGAAGGTTGGGAATTAAGTTTACTTTATACATGTTTGCACACAAGACTCATTTTTGCTATTTTTGGAGTGTATAACCCCATATTTACAATTTTCAAGCAATATATATGTTAACAATAATTTTCTCATGATTTTTATGAAGATGTACGTGATAAACTTCATGTTCAAGCAAAAATCCAAAAGTTAAACACATAACACAATGTTCCATGCAATTATCCAATGGTTAACTGAACTTTGACTTGTATCCCCCCCCCCCCCACCAAAAGAGTATGAAAACATGAAAAATAGTGGGGTATAAATCTCACCTTGAGGTTTTCGATATGTAGATGAAGAAGAAAAAGAAAAATCTTTGAACCTAACTTGAGTTCTTGATAGTATTTTCGAAATGATGTTGTTTCTAAGAGTTTTACACACAACAAAATGTGTAAATTGAAAGTTCTAAGCATATATATGAAGCAAAAGCACTTGGACCAAACATGGACTTACCAACTTTGTGATCCTTGGATAAAGACTTCCTTGAAGAACACACCCACATACCAATTCTTGGTGAAAGGAGATGAGAGAACTCTTGAGTGTTTCAGAGGAAAATGTGTTGGAAGTGGAGTTTGGATGAGGTTGGAGTGAGAGGGATATGGGCCGAGAGGTAGAGAGAGGAGGGTGGATGAGGGGTTTCACTTATGAGGAGAGTGATAAGAAGTTTACCTTGATATATGCAAGGTAATGGCAGTGTTATATGTGGTGCCAAAGTGAGGTGTCACTTGTATTAACCATCATTTCCTTCTTTTTTTTATGTAACCAAACCCTAACAGGCCCAAGAGGGGTCTCGAGCCTAGGTTGGCCCAAACATGTTTGTGGGCTTCGACTTGACTTGGTCCAAGGGGTTTTTCGGTCTAATAATGTTCTAGGAAGGGTTTTGGCCCAATTAAGGGGTTTTCGGCCCAAGTATGCATTTATGGAGTTTAAGTGAGAACTTTTGGCCCAATAGGGGCCCAATAGTGGTTTTTGGTTAAATGGGACGGAACAATAGAGGTTTTTGGCCCATTAGGGCCTAAAGAAAAATCTTCGGCCCAATGAGATTTTATGAGAGGGATTTTGGCCCCAAAAAGCCCATTAATACTAAAAATGAGATTTTCAGCCCAAAATAGTCTAAGAATAAATTTCACGGCCCAAAACAAGGTTAAATAAAAGTTTTCGGCCGATTAGGGCCTAAAAGAGAGTTTTCGGCCCAAAATGACCAATTTGAGAGGTTATCGACCCATTAGGGCCCAATAAGAGAGTCTTGGTCCAATTAGGGGTTTGGATTGAAAATTTTGGGGCACGGCCCATAAATGATTAGATTTGGCTTATTGGGTCGAGTTTCAGGCCTATACGAGGTTGTTTCGACTTGAATCGCAATGTATGTAAGTATGAACTTAAATAGCATCGTAGTTTAAATCTCACTAAATGGGTTATTACAATTTTAGATGGAGCGATTTTCTCGCACAAGGGCCAAAACCTTAATCCAAATTTACTAGTTGAGACATCATCCCCCCGTTAGAGGGAATTTCGTCCTGAAATTCATTCTAAAGTAGTTTCTCAAGTACTAGGAGTAGATTTGGGTATCCTAGTTTTGTCTCGTTTTTTGTTCCTAGGATATTTTAGGTCCTTGCTTAGTGTTCCAGCGAACCTTCACTACTGGCACTTGACCTTACTCCTTTGGCTAGTTGAGCGTTGGTCATCTCAGTCCAACACAGAGTTATCTCACCTTGGCATCCTATATGGTGAAGTGAATGGATGGTCACTGGTATTGAGGATTTTGTACTTGGCTTCCCAACAGTAGTGTCTCTAAACCATAAGGCGAACACTATTTCCACTAAAGTTAAGGTCACATGATGGAGTTGGTCTTGTAGTTCTGTAGTTGTCTTGGGAGTCTCTTACTACTGGATTTTGAACTAGTGGGATGTCAATCCCTGCTTGTTTCTGAGGGTAGGTCGAGTAAATTTTTGATTCAGGGTTGGGATATCGATCCTTGCGGATGGGTTCTTTCGATTCTTAGTAGTCAATGATCCTATGGACGATTATCCTTCCCTCTATATGAATCTGATGGGCGCTCTCTGAGGTTCAAGTCTTGGTCTGATAACTCTCATACTTACTGGGTTGTTCCGTCAAGCGGATACCTTCGGTGTTTATGTTGGCACTAAATGGCCATGGTGGTCTGCTTATGGAAATGGCTTCATGAGTTGAGTCGATTTCTGAATTCAACTTTCCACGTAGGGAGGTCATAAGTTTCTGGGGTTTCCTTGAGGTCCTTTTGTTTCTTGTTTCCAAATTTTATTGTGGCTAGGAAGAGTGTGGTATTTCTTACATAGGCACTTAGGAGTCTAGATGCCAAGGATAATTCGAGGATTGTCATTATAAGGTGTAGGGGTTTCATTAATCGATTGGTTAATCGATTGGTTAAGGCACATGAAATTTGTTTGGTAATGATCAAGCCGGCCGATGTCAAATGACACTGTTGGGCTCCTTGTTGTAATAGATGTTGGATTGATTTGGAGGGAATGGTTTTTTGGAATGACAGTATGTATGTACATGTTTTTAATGTTACCAGTTTCGTCCTTGTTATCATTACTGCGAACATTTTGTACTATGTTTAGCGAGTATTAGAAGTATAAGTGCTTCGATTATTAATTATGAAATTGATGGGTTTTTGAGCATTCTAACACTCCTATGGTATACATGCAACCCTAGAAACCTTAGATCTATGTTTTCTCTAATATTCATGCAAATTTTATTTTTCCAAGGTTCTCATCCTAACAAGCATGGCATGGGGTACTTGTAATATAAAAACTAGTAGAATGAAATACCTTTCTTGTAACTTGGATGTGACATCCCCATTTTCATGGCCAAAAAAGACTGATTTTATTTATGCTTTTTTAAAAATCAGAGTACATTTTAAAGAAAAGTGTTGCGAAATTTGTTCCTAGAAAAACATGATAAATACATTATCAAAGCATTTTTTCGAAGAAATGTATTTCATTCATTTTAAAAGTTTGGGATGTCATCGTCAATATAGAAACATAAGCATCAACAAAACTTACACTCATTAACACTAGTGATTTAGATCTCCTTTATCTCTCAGTGTAATGTAACATCATATCGATACTTGTGATGTAATAAACGTGAGTGGGTCAGCTTGGGAATTCTAGTGAGTACATAAGGTTTTCAACCCACAATAATATAATTATGTTTAATCATTAAACAATCAACCCAATTACCCATCCTCATTATCTTCTTTATTTGTTAAGGATCTCCCCTAAGAATCATTTATCATTCACTTATTCAGTCCTAAGGATTGTCCTAAGGAGTAGACACGAAGTCCATCATTGCCAATGACACAGACATCTGCCAAAATTATCATTTAGGCGCAGCTGCCAGAATTATGACATTCTCTATTAGGCGTAGCTGCCGATATTGTCCTTTGGCCGCGACTGCCAGGGTTATGATGTCCTCTATTAGGTGCAACTGCTGATACTATCCTTGGAGCGCATCTACAAGGATGTTTAGAGTAGACCAAAAACATCTAAAGATTGTGGCGCACCTATTAATGCTCATTTATAGGGTACTAGGTCCATTGCTGCCAATGTTCACCAATAGGGCACTATGTCCATACTGCCAATGTTCCTCTATATCAACTATCATCCCTCATCACTCGTCTACCCATGTTTTTGTTGGATTAGTGTCTAAGTCCATAACTATTTTGGTATGTAGTTGACCCGATGGTGCATGGTCCTTTTGGGTTGCCTTCACCAAAGCAACTTGATAGGATGAATTATGGAGAGAGAGAAGATTAATTATGATTTATTAATATATTATGAGAATAATGTATTAAAGGAGAAATTATATTGTTTAATTATTATTAGTCAAGAATTAATTGATAATTAATTTTGTGGCTAAAAGAGATTAATTAAACTTAAGGGACTGGAACTGAAATTATAAGATAATTGCATTTGGGCTATGGATTACCTTGGAAAAATAGGTTGGACGAATTCTATGGGGAAATCCAATAGAAATCATCCAAAGGATATTCTAAAAGAGTCCATGGGCTGCTTAGGGCTTAAGCAGTCAAATTAGGGTTTCCTAGTTGAAAACCCTAATAGCCTACATGTATATATAGTACCCTTAAGCCCAAAAAACGTGGCTAAGAATTCCACTAGGGTTTCTGGACGTTTTGGGCAGCCTCCTCTCTCCTGATTCTTCATCCTCTTGCTCTTGGTGTTTGTGAGCCATTAGAGCAGTGACAATTGTGACTCTAAGCTTTCTAAAGTCATTACAAGGAGGATTTGAGATTGTTATTGCTACATAACAATCAAAGGTAATTCTCTAAACACTTATTTCAGTTTATAATATGTTAGATCTAAGATTGTAAGTCTTGGATACATTGCATGTACAATAGAGAAACCTAGATCCAAGCATTAGGGTTTGCATGAGCACATAGGATGTTCTTATGGCTAAAACCCATCAGTGGTATTAGAGCCTTGATTGGTTTCTATTGTAGGTTATTCTATGTTGAATTATTAACTGAAAATCGAATTCTGGCCTTCCGTTCGAACTGACTCGGCGAGTCTGCCCTACTCGGCGAGTTCCAATGTGTGACTCGGCGAGTCGGAGCGTCAGACAGAGGGAATTTCGGGATTTCTTGTTGTTTTGCTTGAGGATACTTGCCTTAATTGTTTTGGATCTTTAATATTCGAATTTTATCTTATATTTGAGAATATCCTTGATTAAACAAAAGATAATTACCAATTGATTCGATAATAAATTCCTTATATGATTAAAGATTGATTATTTGTATTAATTGGGTAACTTATCTTGCAAGAAATTGAAATTAGGTCAAATATAGATAATGACAAAATTAATTGTTTAATTTCTATTATTTGTTATTTAATCCTTGTGTTGTGAAAAAGTTTCATTTGTGCCCATGTAAGTTTTATGGTTTAAATTTGAACTTAAAGGTTTTGTTTTGAAATTTAAATAGTTGAAACCCTAATGTTTTGAAATGTTTCAAAACTTGCCCTCAAGTTTTGGAATTTAAAAGTTGATTAAAAGTTTAATTTAGAAATGTTAAATTCTAAAACCCTAGTATTGTTTTGAAAAAGTTCAAATCACACCCTTATGGTTTTATTAATTAATTAAAGTGTATAATTATTAAATTTGACCACCTAGTATTTTAAAAGTGTAAAATACACCTTATACTATATATATAACATTAAAAGTCTAATATATATATGTATGAGTAAAAGTCAGTCTTATAATTAGTAGGCCTCATTCACGAAGCTGGTCTATAAGGGGTGTTTAAGGAAATTGCCTATAAAATGACGATTGAATGGGTATCCACTCTTACCCACCGCACTCTTAACTAGTGGAGGGTCGTTAAACGAATGGGTAGGATAGGACAGAAGCCTTCCATTATAAGTATAATGAAGTATAAAAGTAACTAAATGCTTTTACAAATTCCCAATCTTAGTTACTTTAGGCAAAAGTGAATTGATGCAATTCCATGAAATTACACTTTATTCCCTTGCGAAGATGTTAGTGGAGCGTGTGTGGTTAACCGTCACACTAAATGGTTCTAAGAAAAGGTAGCAAAGGGTGACTCAATGTTTTTCATAGTTCCGTGGAGCGTGTGTGGTTAACCGGCACATCAAATAGGTGACTGTAACATGTGGGGGAACCATGTAAGTCTGCATGGTTATTCACACCCGCTTTGTGATCCTCGGTATCTCAGTCACAAACTAGAGGGGCATATCGAGATTTAAACATGCCATTGAAAAGTTCAATGAGTCACAAAAGATCTAGGAATTTTCAATAGATTTAAAACATAAATTTCTTTTTCGTTTTCCATGGTGGAAATTAGTGAATCGTCATTCACTTACCTTCAAATATTTTGTAACTAGATTACGACATCCCTTTTCTAGGTTGTAGAGTATTGTGTTGGGTCCTAGCCTTAATATCTCATTTGGGTGATTTATTAAGGACTCAATCAATCAACTAAGTTGAATTTAATTTTTCTCCCGTTTTGTAGATGTCAAAGTATGACAACTATGGTCTTCCCAAATCACGTGGAACAAGCTTTTCACATGAAGATGATATTCCATGATTCGATCGAGGAACACGAGATCATGCTTCACTTCCTCCACCTCCTCCTATTATTCTCCCTAACCCACAAGTTCAAAAGATTTTAAAGTTCAAACTCACTCAAGCCCTTTTGTCAAGTAAACATGAAGAAGGAAAGTCAGTGTGTGCACACATCCTAGAGATGAAGTCACACATTGATAAGTTAAGAATGTTGGGGTATGTTGTTTGTGAGGAGCTGGCTGTTGACTTGGTTCTTTAGTCACTTCCTGACTCATATAGTGAGTTCGTAAGAGAGTACTATATGATGAACCACGACGTAACCCTCATCGATCTCACCTATATGCTTATTGTTGCTGAATCAACAATAATTTGGCGCACTGGAAAAGCAAAGTTGATTGGTGGATCTGCGTTCCAGACCTCTATGGATATAGGCAATGACAACGAAAGGCATGTCATGATCAAAAAGTTTGATCATAAGAGAAAGGCAAAGTCTAAAGTAGTTCCATGCGCTGTTCCAAAAGAGTGAATTTGCTTTTATTGCTAAGAGAAGGGGCATTGGAGACGAAGCTGCCCTATTTACCTAAGAGATCTGAGGGATGGGAGTGTCAAAACGTATGGCTCTGCTTTAGGTAAAATCCATTAACTAACTCTTTTACGTTCCTATTCTAGATTCTTGATACATGATGTGATAAGATTACATTTGATGTTTTGTAGGATCGAAGAAAGGAAAGGAAACTTAAGGGAAGAAGTGAGCAAAATCTAATCGTGAAGAAATGGATTTCGATCGCATTGCTTAAAGATTGGATTCTTGAGCTACTACTTAGAGTTAGAATAGATTGCTAAGAAATATGTATTAATACAGTTTTTCAATGAATTGCATTGTAAGGACAAATTTTTCCGCAATAAAATAGATTTTGATTTTATATTTATCCTTGCAATGGCGTGTATGAAAAATTGATGTTTGAATGTTTCTGTTATTAGCAATAATGGATTTGTTTCTTAATTATGTTATTTGTGGAAATGTCAAGAATTTACCAAATAGGGAAAGTTTCTCATCGCCCAAGTTTCAATTGGACAGAAACTTGGAATCATACAACTTGGTTGCATGATAAATGAGAAATTTCATATTTGGAAATTAGACTAATTCGTTGACAAAGTGTCAAGTGAAGGACTAGGAGATCGAGTACACAAGGTTGTGTGTTGATCAAGTCCACAACAAGAGTAACAAAGATATTCGTCATGATTTACTAAGGTTAAGTAAATATAATTATACTTATGAGATTAAGTCTAATTCTCAGTTGATTGAAAGAGTTTCAATAAATAGCAGAACGAATAAAGAAGAATCAAGTAGGAAGAAAGATAAAAGTTTCTCTATTATAAGAATAAGGGAGAGTACCTTTTATTATGTTTTATGATAGGTCTTAATGATTAAGAACCATATCTCAATTGATCCTCTAAGTGAGTCTTAGTGCAATTGTATGCCTGAGAAGAGGAATCAAGAATTAAAGAAATGGTTAAATCAAGAAGTCAATCATACTTTGTTCCAAAACCAAGTCTTAGAGTTAAGATTGTGACATTGAGTGAAAAGTCTTAAGAAGGTTGATAACATTCATCAAATGTGGAATGTTGGGATGTCTTGGATAAGACAAAGACCAACTAGGACCAATTTTGTGAAGTGTTTTGTCTTGATAAAAGCTACACTAAATCTTGAATATTTGTTTGTCGAGAAATGTTTATTGACAAGAGAATCTTATATATCAAGGAGTCAGTGGGAGTCTTAATGGTCTCGAAAAGTTTCAAGAACTAATCAAGAATAAACCTTATCAATCATCACTAGCACACGAGTTGAGGTTTATAACCTATCGTGTTGACACTATCTTGTTTTTGTGCGGTTCCTATTGAGTTAATTATGCATGTGAGTTCTATGAGTTCTCATTTGAACGCATAAAAGGCAAGCACTTTGATCAATGAAAAGTACATTGATAGGAAAGGGTGAGCTGCTTAACTACTTGGAAGACATGGTGGGCACTCGTGTTACCATAAGGCAAGAAATCAAGATTGAGAAAGTTCGGTCCATAAGAGTTTGGATTTGTCGCAAACTTTGGCTTTGGACAAATTCGCATGGATAAGAACACATACACCATTAAAATTTAAGTGTCATAAGATTCCCTCCCTCATGAAGATGACTGTGAGGAAATGCTTTCACTAAGAGAGATTTTAAGAAGATAGTGATTGTGAAATTGTTTTCTTAAATTCGATTGTGGTTATAGTATCCCTTTCCATAATTCGAATTGTGAGATTTGGCAATTAGTTTGAATTGTTTAGATACACATATGAGCTATCTAAGGCAAAGGTGTATATGATTAAGAAGCTTTGATAAAGGATTATCAAAGCGTTAGGTATTAGAAATATGAACTTCAGAAATTCAATAAGTATTGTTCTCTGGAAGTTCAGTTGTTTTCTATAACATGTGAAAGCTAGTGGGAGCATAAGTGTTATGCTTATATGATAATAATCATCATGATAGTGGGAGCATAAATGTTGTGCTTGTATGATTATTAAGGCAAGTATTGCAAGTTAGCAATATTAATTATAGAAAACAAGAGTTATACTTTGCAAAGTCGTAAGGATTGAATAGTTGTTTTGCTATAATTAAGGGAGAAAATATTATGCTTCATTTCAAATCTAAAGGCTTAGGCTGTGGAATGTTAATAAATTTATTCAAGTATACATAGTGTGTTCTCAAAATTTCGATTATGATTATGGCATCCCTCTTCATAGTTCGAATTGTGAGAACGTAACACATAAAATATTATGGAAAAAGATTGATAAAGTATCAGATCTTTATGTAAGACATTATGCATCGTGTCTCATACGCTTCGGCTAAAGGATCAATTGCAAGTGCTATAATATTTGACCATTCTAAAATTTTCCAATTGTCTAGCACATTAAGAGGGAAAAAGGACAAGAATCGGTTTTGACTAAGATAATTAAACAACTATCAAAGGACAATCCAAAGCTCGTTGAGGATTGGTCGATTGTGAGTAGTTGGAAGTATGGTATTGGATGGACCATATCGAAATTATTATGAATAGATAAGATTCTATTAAGAATGAATTGTCATATGGCAAATATGGAAATGTTTCCATGTTGGGAGTTGGATATTGAGAATCTATATCTAGATTAGAAAATATTATACAAGAAGGATGTTCAAAGGAATGTACTTTGAGTGAGAGACATCATATCTATAGAATTGTTTCTGATAGAGATTAGCCAAGTCTTGATGATTTTGAGCTATGACTTTATGAAAGAATCATTCCGTAAAATGTTAGAATCTAGCATAAGTAACAAGAATTTGATATTCTTATACTTATGATAAGGATTGGGAGTTGTGAAATGAGTATGATTGGAAATGTGTTCATTTGATCTATTTCACAAAGTAAGGACCATAGGTAAACATTGTGTGCATGCTTAGAGCATGGGACAAGTGTAGTAATAATTCAACTAAGAAGTTGATTACCCGAAACAACAAATAATGAGTAATCAATATGGTGATTAACTAAAATCTTTTATTTATACCCAGAGTTTGGGGCCATATGGGATTAGTATTATTTTTGTGTTTCATTTTGCATGTTTTGACTTCCTGAATAATTAAATTGGTTCAGAACAATCAAATTATTCGAACGGACCACAGTCGTTCATATGTTGGAAGTAAGTATGAATGAAGACTGTAGTGAATTGGTGTGTGGATTGTCTAAAGTGTATTAGACATAAGCAAATGTTTTCTGCAACGTTCATGAGTGCTTATGGATTGTCTAAACCGAGATGCGTGAGTTGTATCTTGCGAGTCGGTTACACATTGATAATATGTAAACGCACCAATAACTTGGTGTTATAAAACATATTATTGTGTGTGATTCGGTGAGTGAGTGCAAGCAAGCATTGAATAAAAGTTTATCCGTTCCTTTTATCTAAAGTAGGATGAAAGCGATATCTGTGGGCCCCTCGATGATTTAGTGATGGCACATAAGCGCTTGGCCAAGCCGAGACTAATTTGATGTGTTCAATTGTAGTCTGTTGTCAGTCGTCATAAATCGGAAATCGAGAAACAACACATAGACAGAGAGAATGATTTAAATCCATGTCTCAGTCTATACGATATCTAGAATGGAGGAATATATGATCCCTTATCTAAAGGACGTGTATCTGATAAGATCAGAGTTGACAGCAGGTTTTGAAAGCTACGATTGCAAATCAGGATCTGAAGTCATACGCATAATAGTTATTAGAATTATCCAAGTGGGAGACTGTTGGATTAGTGTCTAAGTCCATAACTATTTTGGTATGTACTTGACCCGATGGTGCATGGTCCTTTTGGGTTGCCTTCACCAAAGCAACTTGATAGGATGAATTATGGAGAGAGAGAGAGAAGATTAATTATGATTTATTAATATATTATGAGAATAATATATTAAAGGAGAAATTATATTGTTTAATTAATATTAGTCAAGAATTAATTGATAATTAATTTTGTGGCTAAAAGAGATTAATTAAACTTAAGGGACTGGAACTGTAATTATAAGATAATTGCATTTGGGTTGTGGATTACCTTGGAATAATATGTTGGACGAATTCTATGGGGAAACCCATTAGAAATCATCCAAAGGATATTCTAAAAGAGTCCATGGGCTGCTTAGGGCTTAAGCAGTCAAATTAGGGTTTCTTAGTTGAAAACCCTAATAGCCTACATGTATATATAGTACCCTTAAGCCCCAAAAACATGGCTAAGAGTTCCACTAGGGTTTCTGGACGTTTTGGGTGGCCTCCTCTCTCCTTATTCTTCATCCGCTTTCTCTTGGTGTATGTGAGCCATTAGAGGAGTGATAATTGTGACTCTAAGCTTTCTAAAGTCATTACAAGGAGGATTTGAGATTGTAATTGCTACATAACAATCAAAGGTAATTCCCTAAACCCTTATTTCAGTTTATAATATGTTAGATCTAAGATTGTAAGTCTTGGATACATTGCATGTACAATAGAGAAACCTAGATCCAAGCATTAGGGTTTGCATGAGCACATAGGATGTTCTTATGGCTAAAACCCATCTGTTTTACCCAACATATTTTGTAGATATAAAATACATATGCAGTTTAAATCATTTCAAACATGTATAAAATCGTTCATCCAACATACATAACAAGTATACAGATAATATGTACACTAACACGTAATTTGTATAAAATACTTCATATTTATGAGAAGATGAAAGTAACTATGCACTCACTTGTAAAAGTGACGACTCGAAATTCAAGCAGCACTTCGCTTCTTAACAATATGATATCCTTCGACGAAACCTAGTATTATTACCACTAGATTTTAGTCTAATATTTATTGCGACTAATTATTAATCTAGATTCGTCATTAACTCAGAGTCTACTTCATGATCTATTAAGTAAGGATCAGCCAGGCAGGACAGTTGGGAGGCAGGACCATTTCGAAATATAGCTTTTCTGAAATCCAACAACTAAACCCAACGTGACCATTCTAGACACCTCTCTCGTAAGTAGTTCAATCAGTATAACGACTTTGAATCACTGATAAATTTTATTTATAGGTTCATAATAATGATATTATAAGCTATATTTAAAGTAAGGTAGCATAACTTACTTAGCTAGGAGTCGGGCTCTGCAGGGGCAGAACTTCGTCGCTGAATCTTTCTAAGAAATATTCTTGTTGCGCTTTAGCGCTCACCTTACTATACTAAAAACTACAGAAAGAGAAGTCAAATCACGAGGGACCGAAATGCTCAGGGGATAAGAAGGGAAAGACTATGGAATCAAGAGAATGGCGCAAGAAATATGAGAGCTAGAGGCTCTTATTTATAGTGATTGAATTTTCAAAAACTATCCTCCATAGTTACTTAATGACCTTATAGTTATATAAATGACTAAACACCCCATTATAATACTATTTTAAATAGATTTAATGATATTTGTACTAAACTAATGTCGAAAGTACTCAACGCTAGTCTTATAGCGACCGCATCGTCGATACCTTTCTAACGATATATACATATGTATATATATGTATACATGTATATGATTTACACTTTATTTTAATACGTAAATGTGCTATTAAAAATTGTAACTCGTTATACGAACTCCGTTTTTGACGTTCTTTATATCCACACATAGCTATCGACGAGATCTACGACTTTCGTTTAGACTCCGTCGGCTAATTTGAATTTATTTTTTTGTCCAAATTTTTATAAAATTAAATCATTTTGCTAAAATCATAACTCTCTCGTACGGACTCCATTTTTGGCATTCTTTTTCTCAAAATTCATATTTCAAAGGAGTACTACGATTTTTTTTTGGTCGCATTAGCTAAAAGTCAACCATTCTCTTCGTAACTTTTTACGGCGTACATTCGTTGTGCATGGTTGACTTTTATATCTTATAAAAATCATATCTAATTCATATGGATTCAGATTTCGACGAAATTTATATTTTCAGGTTCCGGACGACGTATACTTCCCTTATATATATATATATATATATATATATATATATATATATATATAATTTTTACGATTTACGGACGATTCGACTGGTTTTTCCTATTTTATTATATTATAATAATAATCTTGAAACTTTTCATATTCAAATAATTCTTCTTTATTGCATCAAATAGTTACAATTGTTAACCCTAACTATTACTTTGGTTAAGATTATTTATCCTAGATAACAAAAAAAATTATTTTTAACGCTTATTATATCTTAATTGACTAGCCCTGAATCTGCAAGTGTTACATTGGATTCCTTAAGACCTTGTGAGCCTAGCACCTGAAATCTGACGCCTCAAATGTTTCATACAACACCACAACTCTTGGAATAACTTGAGAGAAGAACACTTTCACTCAAAATCGGCTAGCCCTCCTTCTTCTTGTCTTAGTGGCCAATTTTGCTTACCATGAGGTTCTTTATATAGTGTGTCACATGTAGGGTTACGCCATCCAAACCCTAATGTGCATGACTTTTCATTTCCTCCATGATCCATGGGTTTTAACCTCCATGTAGCACCCATGGAGCAACCTTTGGGTTTTAGCCCAATCCATTGAACCATGGATCATAAGCCCAATCAATCCCCATATATTTAATTAGTCTCTTTCTTATCACAAAATTAATTCCAAATTAATTCTTGATGAATACTAATTATATAATATGATTTCATATTAATATATTAGAACTTATAATATATTAAAAAACCATAAGTGTCCTTTTCTCATTTTGTCTATCCATTTGTTACGATGTCATGCAACCTAAATGGACCGTGCCAAGCCGGGTCAAGTACATACTAAATATAGTTATGGACTTAGACACCTTATCCAATAGTCTCCCACTTGTATATGTCTAATAACTATAGTTATATGTATGACTTCAGGATCCGACCAGCAATCGTAGCTCTTTCAAAGTCTCGAGGAACTAAGATGATGCACCATTTAAGGTAAATGATCATATAATCCACTATTCTAAATATCAGTCAGAAAAATACATGGAACAGTGTTGTACTTATTGTCCAATAGTTTGTTTCCCGATTTCCGATTTATTTGACATAGAACTAAACTGAACACATCAATTTGGTTCTGAGCGGGCCTGACACATAGATCAAAACAAAATCATCAAGGGGCCCAGATATCGGTTTTAATCCTCCAAGGATTAAAAGGAACGGATAAATTTCGACTGATATGCTTGTACTAACTACTTGTTGTATCATACAAAGAAGCACGTTTTATAACATCATGTTACTGATGTATTTTCATGCAATCAATGCACAACTAACTCATAATCAACAACTCATATCTCTAGGTTTGAAGACTTATATGATATTACCATCTCACGATCACTCACGATAAATTCCATGAAGTGATACAAGTGAGCGTGGGTTTAATCCAATACTCAGAACTTATGAGCACTCATGAATGTTGTAGAAACTTTTGCTATGTCTAACACCTTAGACATCTACAAGCCCAATTCATGACAGTACTCTTGATTCATACTTACTTACAACATATGACTGACTGTGTAGAGTTTGAATAAAGTACTTATTCTGGAAGTCAAAACATGCAAAATTGAAACAATAGCAAACAATTGACACAAGATAGCAACACTTTACTTATAAATAAACAACAACTTTTATTTAATCATTGAATGTCAATTACATTTTACAAGTTTTAGAAATAGATATCTAATTTGTAAAACTAATATCATCCTTCAGCCCGATGTGCCTTGCATGCTGCAAATACTTAACCCTACATAGTCCCTTCGTGAGGGGATCGGCTGGGTTCTCATCCGCTGAAGTGGTATTTTCTGTCGATGTTCCTAGATTTGCTGTGATCCCTTGGTTCCTTAGCTAAGGCAACTACACTCTCATTATCACAGAAAATCTCCATAGGTTCCTTAATAGCTGGTACAACTCCAAGGTCTCCAATGAAGTTCATTATCCATATTGCCTCCTTTTCCGCCTCGCTTGCTGCTATGTACTCCGATTCGCAAGTTGAATAAGCTACTATTTCCTGCTTAGAACTTTTCCAAGTAATTTCCCCTCCATTTAGAGTGAAGACCCAGCCCAACTGAGAGCGGAATTTATCCCTATCAGTCTAGAAACTAGCATCACTATACCCTACTACTCTCAAGTCATCACTCCCACCAAGGGTCAGGACCCAGTCCCTAGTTCACCGTAGGTACTTGAGAATAATCTTCACCACAGTCCAGTGAGCCTTGCCCGGATTCCCTTGATATCTGATGACCATGCTTAAAGCACAGGCCACATCAGGGCGAGTACAAGTCATAGCATACATGATCGAGCCTACAGCGGAAGCATATGATACTCGACTCATCTCAACTATCTCAGCCTATGTACTCGGGCTCTGAGTCTCACTTAGTTTGGCGTTACTCTGGATTGGTAAGTCACCTTTCTTGGAATCATGCATGCTGAACCTTTTCAGCACCTTATCCAAGTAGGTACCTTGACTGAGTCCAATTAGTCTCTTACTCTTGTCTCTTAATATCCTTATTCCTAGGATATAGGCAGCTTCTCCAAGGTCCTTCATAGCGAAACACTTCCCAAGCAAGGATTTATCCTCCTTCAAGGTTGGGATGTCATTTCCTATGAGTAGCATGTCATCCACATACAATACAAAAAAGCTAACTATACTCCCACTAGCCTTAACATATACACATGAATCATCTTTGCTCCTTGAAAAAACAAACTCTTTGACTTTCTCATCGAAACAAAGATTGCATCTGCGAGATGCTTGTTTCAATCCATAATTGGATTTCTCAAGCTTACACACTATATTAGGGAGCTTTGCATCGACAAAACCCTCTGCCTGACTCATGTAAACATCCTCAGCCAACTTTCCATTAAGGAAAGCGGTTTTGACATCCATTTGCCATATTTCATAATAATGAAATGCAACTATGGCTAGCATAGCCCTAATAGACTTAATATTTGCTACAAGTGAGAAGGTCTCATCATATTTAACTCCCAGAGTTTGAGTAAAGCCCTTCACAACCAGTCGTGCTTTATAAGTGTGTACATTCCCATCCATGTCTGTCTTCTTCTTGAAGATCCACTTGCACCCGACCGTCTTACGACCCGGTACATTGTCAACCAAGTTCCAAACTTGATTGTCATACATGGAATGAATCTCGCTATCCATGGCCTCTTTCCAATTGGTAGACTCAGGGCCTACCATGGGTTCCATAAAGTTATTAGGCTCATCCAAATTTATTAGTGTACTATCACTGATAAATGCATCACCTTCCACAGTAATATGAAAACCATAGTAATGCTCAGGTGGATTCCTAACTCTTGTGGAACGCCTCAGAGGTAAGGACTCATCAACATGAGTTTCTTCCTCAAGTTGATCGCTAGGGTTTGAGGTTCCTTTACTGCTTGTCTCTTAAAGTTCTTCAAGGTCAATTTGCCTCCCATTGTTGCCTTGGCTTATAAACTCTCTCTCTCTCCAGAAAGACCCCTCTCCTTGCCACAAAGACCACATTCTTATTGGGTCTGTAGAAGAGGTAACCAAAGGATTTATGTGGGTAGCCGATGAAAATACACCACTCACTTTGAGGTTTGAGCTTGTCCTGAGTCTCACGTCTCACGAAAGCCTCGCAACCCTAAATCTTGATGTGGTCCAGATTGGGAACTTTCCAAGTCCACATCTCGTGAGGTGTTTTGGAAACCTTCTTGGTAGCGACTAGATTTTGGATATGGGCGGCAGTATCTAAGGCATACGCCCATAATGAGATTCGTAATGAAGCTCAACTCATCATGGAATGAACCATGTCTAACAAGGTTCGATTACGCCTCTCAGACACACCATTAAGTTGTGGTTCTGGGAGGTGTCAATTGTGAAACAATTCCACATTCCTTAAGATAGTAAAAGAACTCTGTACTACGATACTCTCCTACACGATCAGATCAGAGCATCTTAATGTTCCTGCCCAGCTGATTCTCCACTTCCTATTTGAACGCTTTGAACTTTTCAAAGGTTTCTGACTTATGTTTGATTAATTAGACATAACCATATCTACTGTAGTCATCAGTAACAGTCAAATAGAAGCCGTTAGCATCCCTGGTGGCGGTTCTGAAGGGTCCACACACATCTGTGTGTATGAGGTCCAACAAACGTTCACCGTTAGCACAAGTACACGTGAAGGGTGACTTTGGCATTTTTTCAAGTAAAGAAGACTCGCAACTAGCATCTGACCTTAAGTCAAATGACTCCAAGACTCCAGTCTTCTGGAGTTGGCCTATGCGCTTCTTGTTAACATGTCCAAGACGACAATGCCACAAGGGTGCTTTATCCAAACTAGTGGAAGAATCGATATGCAATACATTATTTCCTAAGTTATCTACAACCGACACAGTTTCATATACACCATCACAAGGTAATGCTTTAAAATAAAGAATATTATTATAAAAAAAGCATTAATACCACCACATTCATTATCAAATGAAAAAGTAAATCCTTATTTGTAGAAACCGTGAAAAGAAATAATATTTCGTGCCATTTCGGACGAGTAACAACACTTATTCAAGTCTAACACTAACCCACTACTTAGCAATAAAGAATAAACTCCAATCTTGGTGACAGGTGAAGCTTTCCTATTCCCCATGATCAAGTTTATCTTTCCGTGCTCCACATCCTCAATTCTTCTTAGACCTTGTAAATCAGAACATATAAGAATACCATAACCTGTATCAAGGACCCAAGAATTAGTATGCGGATAGTTATTAGAAAATATAGTGTAAATACCTGCATGAGTAGGTTTGACCTTCCCATCCTTAACATCTTGCAGGTACTTGGGGCAGTTTCATTTCTAGTGCCCCTTTTCTTAACAATAGAAGCATTGAGCTTCCTTTGGGTTGGAAGAAGGAGTGACAGAACCACCTTTGGTTCCACTTGAAGAGGATCCATCAAGAGACTTTACTTTGGTACCCTTCAAAGGGTCTTCCTCTTTTTCCCTCTACTTTGCCCGATTGCCAGAACAGGAGCGGTGTTAGGAGTAGGAGTAGTTACAATCGATTTACCTTTGAGACCAGTTTCGGCGGTCTTCAAAAGTCCTTGAAGCATGTTGAGTGTGGCCTCCTCCTTATTCATATGATAGGTCATTCAGAATTGATCATAACAAGTAGGTAAGGAGTGCAGTATGATTTCAATAGCCAACTCCTCGGGGAAGTTCACATTCAACTTCAACAAACGGTCCACAAACCTTTGCATTTTCTGCATGTGGCCCGTGATGGATTCACCATCCTTCATTTGGGTTGTTATCATGGAAGAGATGAATTCATACCTCTCTTGACAAGCACTCTGATGGTAGCGGTCCATCAGGTCCATGCGCATCTCAAAAGGGTAAAAGTCCTCATAGGACTTCTGGAGTTCAGTTGTCATTGTGGCCAACATGATACATGCCACTTTGGTAGCATCTCTCACATGTGCCATAAATTCAGCGATCTCCTCTGGAGTAGCAGTAGACTCATCAATTTCTTTCAGCTCCTTGTCGAGGACATATTCCTTGTCCTCGTACCGCGTGACCATCCTGATGTTCCTGATCCAATCATTAAAATTTGAACCATCAAAGGTGAATCTCCCACAAAGGTTCATTAGAGAGGAGCTGGTAGGTTTTGAGCCAGAAGCAGCATTGTTGGAAGACATCTAAAAAGAAAAAAGAGAAGTTTAGATTATATATAGAATCCTTAATAAGACATCCAAATGTAATATTAAAGCTAGGACCCAACACAATACTTTATAACTTGGATGAGGGATGCCGTAATCCAAGCTATAAAATATTTAAAGGTAGGCGAATGACGATTCACCAATCTCCACCACGAAAAACGAAATAAATTATTAGGTTTTAATGGGATTGAAACTCCTAGATATTTTGAGATTCATTGAAATTTTCAATGGAATGTTTAAATCTCGATTGTGCCCTCTCAACTTTGTGACTGGGATGCTGAGGATCATAAATAAGGTGTGAATAACCACGCAAATTTACTTGGTACCCTTAATCTTTATCACCTAATCAATATGTCGGTTACCCACACGCACTCCACTGAACTATGACAAACATTAAGTCATAGTTTTCCACTCTTACTAGTCCATGTTAGTGTGTCGGTTACCCACATACGCTCCACCAACAACTTGGTAAGGTACAAAGTGTAATTTCATGGGATAGCACCAAATTCACATTTTCCTAATGTAGCTAAGATTGGGAATTTATAGGAGGTTTAGTTACTTTTTTATCATCATTATACTTTCAATGAGAATTATAGTCCTTGTCCTATCTGTTTGGCTAACGACCCTCCACCAGTCAAGGTAGCGGTGGGTAAGAGTGGACACCCAGTAAGCTGCCATTTTATAGGCAACAACCTTATACCTCCCTTATAGACCGACTTCGTGAATGAGGCCTACTAATGGTAAAACTGACTTGCTCTTATACATATATATGATTAACTTATAATACTATAAAGTATAAGGGTTGAATTTTAAATTTTAAAACTCTAGGGTTTGGAATTAAAGTTTTCTAAAGTGACTATACAAATTCCAAAACTTGAGGGAAAGTTTTCAAACTATTCAAGACTTTTCAACTTCATAACATATGAGTTTAATGGTCTATTAAAATGAAGACTCTTCATTTTATGTAACCTATGGTTCTTTAATGACTCTTTAAAGTAATGACTTTTGGTAATCCATAACTTGAGGACAAATTATGGACTCCATCAATAACATTTAGATTAAGAATTACATAATCAAACAATTTGCAAATAATTCCTATGATCTACCAAAACTCATAAGCATGAACATTCAAATCAATAATTTCAAGAATCATATAAACATATATAAAACTTGAAAATTTGATAATAACCTTTGAAAACGGATTAGCATAATAAATACCACATCAAAAATAGGTTTTATAAGTTCAAAACAGTTTAGGGTAATGATTCGAGTCCATTTCCAACATCAAAACTCGAATATATGCACACAGGGCCTCCTATGCACGAACCTACTCGACGAGTAGGATGAATATTCACTTGTACTCGTCGAGTCCCCCCATGGACTTGGCGAGTCCACTAAACAATGAACATAATTTTTGACTTTTTCAAGCAGTTTGCAACAAATATAAAGAAAAAACAAGCCTAGGCTCTGATACCACTAATGGGTTTTGAGCATTCTAACACTCCTATGGTGTACATGCAACCTTAGAAACCATGGATCTATGTTTTCTCTAATATTCATGAAAATTTGATTTTTCCAAGATTCTTATCCTAACTAGCACAGTATGGGGTACTTGTAATATAAAAACTTGTAGAATTACATACCATGAGGTTCTTTATACAGTGTGTCACATGTAGGGTTATGCCATGCAAACCCTAATGTGCATGACTTTTCATTTCCTCCATGATCCATGGGTTTTAACCTCCATGGAGCACCCTTTGGGTTTTAGCCCAATCCAATGACCCATGGATCATAAGCCCAGTATATAAGAATGAATGATTTACAAATCAATCCCAGTCTCTTTCTGATCACAAAATTAATTCCAAATTAATTCTTGATCAATACTAATTTAATAATATGATTCATATTAATATGTTAGAACTTATAATATATTAACAAACCATAAGTGTCCTTTTCTCATTTTGTCTATCTAATTGCTATGATGCCGTGCAACCCAAATGGACCATGCCAAGCTGGGTCAAGTACATACTAAATATAGTTATGGACTTAGACACTTTATCCAACAAAAATTTGATAGTACGATGCCATGCAACCCAAATGGAAGACCGTAGACTGAGTGACTATGTCCTAAATCCACAACCAAACAAGGAACAGGAAATAAGGCGGAATCACGCACTCTAAGCCTTTAGAATCTTAATTATGTATGACCCTAATGTATACACTAAGCTATCATAACTTACCTGCAAGGACCCTTAGTTTTTATACAATGATATGTTTTTGTTTGGAAGAGAGAGTAATTTATAATTATTCACTAAAGCCTTTAAATATCTCTATTGGGAAGACATACCGCTGCTCGCAGTTGATTTCGGGAGGGTCTCTCCCGTAGTGATTTCCAGCACTCTTCCCTCCCTACCTGAGTTCCCTGTTATTGGACGGTCCTTCCTAAAGTGTCTAGATTCATCACGCTTATAGCAGGTCGGGCTTATTCTAATGCTAGGGTTCTGGGGGATTGGTCGTGCTTGGTGCCCTGCAGAAACGGGTAGTGTTCCCCTTCCTGTTACAATCCTTGAAGTGTAACTTTCAGCAGGCTCCATAGTGATCAAAATTACACCTGTTACACTTTGGGAGAGTGCCAACGTATCGACGGACCAATGTTGGTATGGCAGGTGTTGTGGCAGCATGAATCACAATAGTTTGTTGTCTCTTCGAAGGCTCTAGTACTGTTTCACTCTTCCTCTCTTTCAGGGACTTTCTTTTGTTGCTCTTAGTTTTGTGATCTGGGGTGTCCTTGTAGGTAGCCCCTTTGTTGGATCTAATGTCTAAGCCCATAACTATAATTGGGATGTACTTGACCCGATTTTAGCATGGTCCTTTTGGGTTGTCTTCATCAGTGCAATTTGATAGGATGGACTTTTAAGAGTAAGGTTATTTATGATATATTAATATATTACAAGTATAATATATTAATATGAAATCATATTATTTAATTATTATTGATCAAGAATTCATTTGGAATTAATTTAGTGATCAAAAGAGACTGATTAAATATATGGGGATTGATTGTGTAAATCAATGATTCTAATAGTGTGGGCTAATGATCCATGGTTATTTAGGATGGGCTAAACCAATGAGATAATCCATGGATAGTCCATAGAGGTTAACTTGTCACACCCCCAAACTAGAACGGCGGAATCGTTCGAGGGTGGATGACTTCATGTAGTATCATAATAGTTGAGTAAATAGTAAAGAAAGCAAACACAACCATCATAAATATAATCTAAAAAGTTACATTGTTGATTGTAATACATGTTTCAAAAGAAATTACATTATGATGATATAATAAGTTTGAAATTGACGCCTTAGCGTCCCTTCCCCAAAAGTTGTTGTTTACCTATATTACTGAATCCCTGAGAAATAAAAGTAGTTTTGAAAAGTGTCAACAATTAAGTTGGTGAGTTCATAAGCGTTTTTGTATGAGAATTGTATGCCTTTTTGTATAAAGTAATTGAGTTTGTTTCTAGAAAATCCAATATTTCCAATAAATGAATAGTAGTTTTAAAAGTTCCAAAAACTGGAACAACGTTCCAGTTTTAATACTTCATATGAGTTTTATAATCGTACTCTTGATCCATACTGTCTGTAACAACGTTCTTCATGCGTTGGAATGATATGACGTTTGTCACCCCAGACCTGTCGGTCCAACTATAGCTAACAGTTTAGGTGCGGGATTGTCAATCCCGTATAGATCTATACACAAGTATGACACTCTCCCTACAGAAGATTGTGTTTATAACACAGGACTTGAAATGCGTACTTGAAAGTACGTGAAGTTAAATGTCTCACAAAAGTTAGTATCAAATAGATTAACGTATGAAAAGTCCATTTTTCTTGTAAATGTAAGTATTCCCTTTTTATAGTGTTCATAGAGTGTAAAATATCATGAATATCTCGTAAACTATACCTATTATAGTTTTTCAAAAGTGTGTTTCATTTGAATGATAATCCTTGGTGTATTACCAACTTTGCATGTAAAGTATAACATTTGTATAACGTTATTTTACTTATTTAACATTTATACACAAAATGTAGATAAAGCATTAGAAACTGTATGTAACGATTTGCATTTTAACATAATTTTTTCTTGCGTTTCACTTGCATTTTTCCCCCTAAAATATACTAAAGATGTGAAAATATAGGGGTATGAACTCACCTGGTAAGTGTGATGATTTGAAGAAAACGAGACTTTTCTCGGGCAGCACTTCAAATGGAAAGTGATGACTTTCTCGGGACTTCTAAGCTTTAGGCTTTCGTCAGATTTTGGATACATAACCGGGGCGTCGGGGTAGTCTCGAGGGCTCGAAAGTGAGAAAAATATGGGAGAGAGGTTGTGAATTAGCAAATGGATTCGGAAGCCTCGCATCTTATTTATAGGGTGGGAACCGACCTCAAACGCTAGGTGTTCCTGCGAAGAACGCAGCACGTTCCAACAAAGAATGCGGGGCGTTTCCGCAACGCAAGGCTTTCCCTCGTACGCGGCGCATTTGTCAAGCATGACATCTCCGTCGAATACTGGACTTCGGATGGGACGGGATAGAAGGATATAGGGGAGACGTGGTCGATCTGAGGCCTTGTGCTGCGAACGTGGGGCGTTTCTCTTCGTACCAGCCTCACAATGTGTGCCCCAATCTTTAAAAATCCGTAACTTTCGCATACGAGCTCCGATTTTGACGTTCTCTATATCCACACGTAGGTGAGATTATAAGCTATAACTTTTGTTTAGACTTCGTCGGCAAATTTTGACTTTATTTTTAATTATATATTTCGAGTAGGTGAGATTATACTCTATATCACTCAATCAATGTTTCGAGTTTTTTAACTATCTACCGCTACTACGAAATTTATAAAAATCATAACTTCCTCATACGAAGTCAGATTTGGACGTTCTTTTTATGTATGTTCACAGTTTAGTATAATCTATGACTTTCGTTAAGATACCTAAGGCTAAAATGTATTTTATTGAAATTTCGTGTTTTACGCTTAACAGTGTTTTATAGGTTTTGTTGCGGAATCTTTGATTGGTCATAACTTCTTCATTATAAACATTTACATACTAACGAATCCTATATCAAGGAAATACTTTCATATACAAGAACAAATGGACATTTTCATACGTAAATCTGTTTTATACTATGTTTTGTGAGGCATTTCACGTACTTTCGAGTATGCATTTTAAGTCCTGTATTATATACCATAATCCCTTGTAGGGGGAGTGTGATACTTGTGTATAGATCTATACGGGATTGACAATCCCACACCTAAGTTGTTAGCTACAGTGAGGCCAGCAGGCCTGGGGTGACAAACATCATAACTTTCCAACGCCTGAAGAACGTTGTTATAGGCATCCTGGTCAAATAGTATGGTTGTAAGACTCACATGGAGTATTAAAACACATTGATTTACGGGGTTTTTCAAATGCCTTAACAATTTATACATAAACCTATTATTTTAGGCATGAAAAGCACTATTGCATTACTGTTTTGGAACAATTAAACTACCGTCTACTATAGTAGAAAATATGGGATTTTCTAGGAACATTTAAACATGTACAGACCATCTTCATTCTATTTCATACAAACATTCCACCAGCTTAAATGCTGACCTACTCTTTCAAAACTACTTGTATTTCTCAGTGATTCAGTAATACAGGTAAACTACTGCTTTCTTTTGAAACAAGTACTTTCTACAATTTAAAATTTCAAATTATATATATGATGGTTGTGTTACTTTCTTTACTATGTATTCAACTGTTTCGATACTACATGAAGTCATCCGCCCTCGAACGATTCCGACGTTCTGGTTTGGGGGTGTGACACGCTGCATAGGGCTTGATTCAGGGATTGGAATGCATTGTCTTTCCTTACTCCCCAGTTGTAGGTTACACCCTTCTGAGTTAGGACGGTAAGTGGTTTGGCAAGCTTTGAGAAGTTTTGTATGAATCTTCGGTAATAGCCAGCAAGGCCCAAGAATTGTCGGATTTCCGTTGGAGTTCTTGGGGCTGACCAGTTCTCGATTGCCTTGATTTTGGAAGGGTCCACATGTATCCCTTCTTTGCTGACTACGTGACCAAGGAAATCTACTTTCTGTATCAAAAATTCACACTTTGAGATTTTTGCGTATAACTTCTCTACCCTTAATGTTTCCAAGACCTGCCGGAGGTGTTGACTATGTTCTTCTTTACTCTTCGAATAGATAAGTATATCATCTATGAACATGATCACAAATTTGTCCAGGAAAGAGCTACATACTTGGTTCATTAAGTCCATGAACACCGCCGGTGCATTTGTTAATCCAAATGACATCACTGCAAACTCGTAGTGACCATAACGAGTTCGGAAGATCGTCTTGGGAACATCTCCATCCAGGACTCGCAGCTGATGATACCTGAATCTTAAATCGACCTTTGAGAAGTATCTTGCTCCTTGGAGTTGGTCGAACAGATCGTCTATACGCGGTAGAGGATATCGGTTCTAGATTGTGAGCTTGTTTAGTTCTCGGTAGTCGATGCACATGCGAAAAGATCCATCCTTCTTCTTTACGAATAGGACTGGTGCTCCCCAAGGTGAGAAGCTCGGCCTGATGAATCCCTTATTGAGTAGCTTGTTTAGTTGGCTCGATAATTCCTGCATTTCTGCCAGTGCTAGATGGTATGGCGATTTTGCTACTGGGGTAGCTTCGGGAAACAAGTCGATTCTGAACTCGACATGATAATCTAGTGGAACTCCTGGAAGATCTTCAAGGAAGACGTCGGGGAAATCATAGACTTCTGGAATGTCTTTGATATCTTTCATTTCTTTTTCCTTATCTACCACATGGGCTAGGAAAGCATGGTATTCCTTGCGCAGGTATTTTTGGGCTTTGATGCAAGAGATGATTTGTAAATTGGTTTCGGGTTTGTCACCATAAATGATAAGAGTTTCGCCATTTGGCAGATTAAGGCGAACGACCCTTTTATGACAAAGTATATCGGCATGGTGAAGGCTTAACCAATCCATACCGATGATGACATCAAAGCTTCTTATGGTGATCGGCATTAGATCGATTTAGAACACGTGATCATTAAAATCAAGCGTGCAGCCTATGTACATAACGTTTGTGCTTTCTGTTCTATCGTTTTCCATTTCTACTGTAAATATCTTATTAAGTGATTGGGGGTTTTGTTTAAGTGTTTGAATTCATGGCTCGCGAAACTCCTCTCCGCACCACAATCAAAGAGAATGCATGCATAAGTGCTATTGAGGAGAAACGTACCTGTAACCACCATGGGATCAACTATTGCCTCGTCCTGCCCTATTGCCAGCACTCTTTCTACGCCGCCATCATTCCTTGGCTTAGGGAAATCTCTCTTGTTGTGCCTAGCTTCACCACACCCATAACATGCCTGGCCCACACCGACTCCAGGAACTTCGGTGATTGGTCGCGATGGTGCCTTACAGAAACGGGCAGTGTGCCCTTTCCTATTGAAGTTATTACATTGCATCTCCCGACAATTTCCATTGTGATGGAAATTGCATTTTCTTCACTTTGGTAGGTTTCCAGCATATTGTTTTACTGGTGTAGGGGTAACAGGAACAGTGGTGGGAGTAGTAGCGGTATGGACCGCCACTAAGTGTTGTTTCTTGGAAGGTTCTAGCGAAGATTGACCCTTCCTTTTGTTCCAAAACTTGTTGTTGTTGTTGTTGGTATTGTTGTTGTTGTTGTTGTTGCTCTCTATGGGTTGCTTCAGAACAGCAGTCATGAATCCTTGGGAGACACCATGGTCAACGTGAGACTATGCCAACGATTTGGAACTATCGAAAGTAACTGGCTTGGAAGCAAGTACACTTCCTTGAATCTAGGGTGACAGTCCCCATATATATATCTCTTGATATTCTTGCTCTCTAGAGTAACCATTCTCAGGAAAAGTATTGCTAAGTCACTTAACCTATTGGTATAGGTCGTGATGTCCGAGCCTACCATAGTAAGGCCCCAAAGCTCTTGCTCGAGCTTCTGTACTTTTCCTATCGGGCAGTACTCTTGCATGAGCATTTGTTTCATGTTTTCCCATCCCATGGAGTTAGCCACTACCAGAGTTAGTGACTTGACGTGGCCATTCCACCACGTTAGGGCTCGTTCGGAGAAAGTACAGGCATCAAATTTTACTTTGCTCCCTTCTTGGCATGAGCAGATCTCGAATACTGCTTCCGTTTTCTCTATCCATTGGGATAGAGCCACAACTCCTCAAGTCCCATTAAAGGATATGAGTTTGCTGTTGGTGAAGTCCTTGTAAGTACATTCCCCGAAACGACCCTGGTGATGGCCATTGGTAGAGCTATTTATTCTTCCTCCCGACCCATTGTTACTCGTTTGTACCATCGTTGTTGTAACAACAGCTGTTACGGCAGCCTAAAAAGCAACATTGTCCATTGATGGGGGTGGTGGTGGACATGGTGGCGTTCCTGTAGTATTGATGCGTCGGGGATTCCTTCTTGGCGGCATGATTCTTCCATAAAATAAAAGACGAATTCCTGATAAGTCTTCTTAGTAATTATGTGTTTTACGTTCTGAACGTTATCAAATTTGTAAGTTAATTGCGAAATGGGAACTTGCAACAATAAGTACATGATTTCCTTAGTATTTTAAGAACTTAATGAAATATCCAATGAAATAATAGGTACGTGTCAATCTCATTGATATTAATATTCGATACATCGATCAGTAAAATTTGACCTTAACACAGGTCTAGAGTACATCAATGAAAATGGGAAAATTTGACAACATTCGGACCATTGAATTGTACATAAAGGAAAGAGTAGCACCAACGCTCACTCGATAAGTCTATACATATCGCAAGAAGTACGCGCTCTACTCTGAGCGGGTGGTACGTTGCGGACCATGGTATGTTGTCATGGAAGTCTGAGCTCAAGCTACTTAACGTTTAGCCTCGATGATGCGCCTCTCCATTGCGGCTTGGTTTTTCCGGAACTCCCTCACCTCGGCTCTAGCAGCGGTAATGTCATTCTGAAGGGAAAAGGTGTGCTCTATTGTTCGATCATGTTCTTCGTCCAGGTGACGAAGACGTACCAATGTGATTTGGGCAGTGACACCAACGTCCATGATTTGGTTGGCGTTTACCCTTGTTTGCTCTCCTTGGTTGGCGATGCGAAGAATCATGAAAGGGAGATCCCTGTCAGCCGAACCTCCGTTACTGAGGTTATGAAAACCTTGTCCCATGTCGTAGGGCGGGCGTTGTCCTTGTTCCCTGCTCTATTGTTTCATATCTACAGCCCAGCTGGGCGTCGGGCTCTGAAAGTTCCGTCAGAGATTTGGTACTACATGGGGAGGATTGTAGACCTCGGGTTTTGAGTCAGTGCCCTCATCATCTGCTTCCTCTTCTTCTTCCTCTTCCTCGGGATCCTCTTCTGGATCATCCTCGGGATCCTCTTCTGGATTTTCCTCGGGAACCTCTTTGGGATGCTATTCTGGATCCTCCTCAACCCAAACTCCATTGCCCTGGTTTGGGTAGTAGGGATACCTGGGGATATGAAATCCTGCTACTTCGTCTGATCGAGAATAGAGATAAGAGAATTATATGTAAAAGCTAAGTGTAAAGAGAAAATTTTATGATAAGACCTACACCGAGTCCTCCTATAATTACCTAGTGTATACAAATTACATACAATTTAGATCGAATGGACCGTAGGATAAGTAGCTTCACTATAAGCCCACATCCAAACAAGGAAAAGAGACTAAAGCGAAATCATAAATCCTAAGCCCATGCAACCTCAATCATGTGTAACCTTAAAGTATGCACTTTGCAATTATAGACCTGTCAGTGAAGGCTTTTAGTTTTTTATAAGTTTAATTTTATTTAATTGACGATCCTAGTTCTAAAGAAATGTCGAGTTTTACTCGCTTATTATAGTTTTTATAGTGTCATAAATACTCCTATAGTATTCAAATTTTGTAAGTTTGATTCTAGTGTTATTTTGGTAAGTTTTTTACTTGTTGCTCACTATGACTATTTCCCGACCTACATTGGTCATATCTCGGATAAATATAGTTGATCAAGCAATATTCATCCTAGATCTGATTACATATTCCGAGGCCTAGTCATAGTTTCCAACTTGTCTTAATACTTATGTATAGTTCTAACTATGACATTAAACTATTACATGCATGTATTTGTACATTTATGAAACTAAAACTTTAATTTAATGAAGTATGGTTGGTGTGAAAGCGTTTTTTTCAGAGAGTTATAGTCCCTTTGCATTTATAGTTTGTATATCTTATGTGGTTCGATATACTTAGTTCACTATAAACAATGCTCTGATACAAGTAGTTTTGAAAGTACGTGACGTTAAATGTCTCACAAAGTTTAGTATCAGATACATTTACGTATGAAAAGTCCATTTTTCTTGTAAATGTAAGTATTTGCTTTTTATAGTGTTCATAGAGTGTAAAATATCATGAATATCTCGTAAACTATATCTATTGTAGTTTTTCAAAAGTGTGTTTCATTTAAATGATAATCCTTGGTGTATTAACAACTTTGCATCTAAAGTTTATTTCTATAAAGTTATTTTACTTATTTAACATTTATACACAAAATGTAGATAAAACATTAGAAACTGTATGTAACGATTTGCATTTTAACATAAGTTTTTCTTGCATTTCACTTGTATTTTTCCCCCAAAAAATATAGTAAAGATGTGAAAATATAAGGGTATGAACTCACCTGGTAAGTGTGATGATTTGAAGAAAACGAGACTTTTCTCGGGCAGCACTTTGACCGGAAAGTGATGAGTTTCTCGGGAATTTCTGAGCATTGGGCTTTCGTCGGAGTTTGGATACGTAACCGAGGTGTCGGGGTAGTCTCGAGGGCTCGAAAGTGAGAATAATATGGGAGAGAGGTTGTAAATTAGAAAATGGATTCAGAAGCCTCGCGTTTGATTTATAGGGGTGGGAACTGACCTCGAACGTTGGGCATTCCTGCGAAGAACGCGGGGCGTTTCCGCAACGCAGGGCGTTCCCTCGTACGCGACGCGTTCATCAGGCATGACGTCTCCGTTGGATACCAGACTTTCGATAGGACGGGCTAGAAGGCTATAGAGGAGACATGGTCTATCCGAGGCCCAATGCTACTGACGTTGGGTGTTCCTTCGGAACGCAGGGCGTACCTCTTCAGACCAGACTCGCAATGCGTGCCCCAACCTTTAAAAATCCGTAACTTTTGCATACGAGCTCCGTTTTTAACGTTCTCTATATCCACGCGTAGGTCGGAACAAGAAAAGTCCGTTAAAAATTTATAACTTCTTCATCCGATGTCCGTTTTCGTCTATCTTTTTACCGTTGTACTACTATTGTCGAGATCTTCAATTCTCATTTAGGTTGTGTCGGTTAAATATCAATCGATCACTGTTTCGAGTTTTTAGTTGTCTACCGTTACTCCGAATTTTAGTAAAATCATAACTTCCTCATACGAAATCAGATTTGGATGTTCTTTTTATGTATGTTCATGGTTTAGTATAATATATGACTTTCGTTTAGATACCTAAGGCTAAAAAGTATTTTATTGAAATTTCGCGTTTGACGCTTAACAGTGTTTTACCGGTTTTGTTGCGGATTGGTCATAACTTCTTCGTTATAACTCGGATTTTTGTGTTCTTTACATTTATGAAAACCTTGTTACGATATCTATTACTTTATGCAACCTAATTGAGACTTTTGAACATTTTATATTTGACTCTGTTTTTTATTATATCAAAAGTAGATTACAAATCCTTGACTTTTAGGTCATTAAATTGACTTGAATATCAGGATGTCACATAACCCATGGAGTCTATGTATATGAAAGGTCATTAGGGTTTACAAATTGTAACCCTAGCATTTGTCACTATAAATAGAGTCCCCTAGAGCCAAAATCGGTGGCCCCATCATTCCAAGAGAGTGATACACGATTTTGCGCTTCCTAACCTATTCTCTCAAGCCTCCTCTTGTATATGGTGTTTGTGAACCATTAGAGGCATCACACTTGGGGTGCTCAAGCTTTCAAAGGTCAAGAACTACAAGTCCTTCTAAAAGGTAAGTCATCTAACTAGTTGTATTGTTCATTTGACAGTTTGTATTCTAGTAAGGACAATGCTTTGGAAAATGAAAATATGCATGTATAATTAGAGAAAACATATATCCAAAGAATTTCGGGTTGCATGTGCACCATAGGAGTGTTATAGTGCTCAAAACCTAACGGTGGTATTAGAGACTAGGATTTTTTTCTATTGTACTTGATGCTTATTGGTTTTCAAAGTTGAAAAAAATTGATTTTATGCATTCTAACAGGTGAACTTGCCGAGTCCACTGGCTGACTCGACGAGTCCACTCAGAAACTGACCAACTCGACGAGTCCAGTTCATGCACTCACCGAGTCGGTGCTCCTGTATGCAGAATTTCTAGTTTTTGGCCAGAATTGGATTAGGATCATTACCGCAAACTGTTTTTTTGAACCATGAAATCTATTTTATGATATGGTAACGATCATGCTTGTCCAATTAAAAGATAATTGTCATAATTTCAAGATTTGTATTAGTTTATATGATTAGGCTAATTTCTTGAAGATTGTTGATATGAATTATCTTGTTCTTATGAAGTTTAACTAGATCAATGATGAATTATTTGATTATTGTGTTAATTAAAATAATGATGTAAATGCCTTTAATGGAGTCCATAACTTGTCCTCAAGTTATGGAAAATGAAAAGTATCATACATTAAAATGACATTAAACTCATAAGTTATGGAAATGAAAGGAAAATTGTAAAATATTAAGATAATAGGTTAATTATTGGTATTATTTGATATGAATTGTGTGGCTATATGAGTCAGATTAGATCAATAGAATATTATAGGATAATTTTTCCTTGTTAGAATTGATCTAAATATTTTTTAATGAGTTCCATAACTTTTCCTCAAGTTATGGAACATGAAAGTCTTTTCATAAATATTTTAAATGAACTCCATAACTTGTCCTCAAGTTATGGATTATCAAGAGTCTTTTCATAAAATACACGTTAACTCATAAGTTATGGAAACCAAGAGTTTTGAAAAGTTTCAAAACTTGACCTCAAGTTTTAGAATTTGTAAAGTCACACTAATGAAACTTTAATTCCAAACCCTAGAGTTTTAAAAGTTAAAATTCAACCCTTATACTTTATAATACTATAAGTTTACTATATATATATATATATATATATATATATATATATATATATATATAAGACAAATCGGTCTTACCGTTAGTAGACCTCATTCACAAAGCCGGTCTATAAGGGTGGTATAAGGTTACTGCCTATAAAATGGTGGTTTAATGAGTGTCCACTCTCACCCACCGCTTCCTTGACTGGTGGAGGGTCGTTAGCCGAACGGGTAGGATAGGACATTAAATCTCCCTCATTAAAATTATAATGATAAAAATAAATAAAGTTACTAAACTTTTATTAAATTCCCAATCTTAGTTAGTTTAGGAAAATGTGAAAATGGTGCTAATCCATTAAATTGCACTTTGCACCCTTGTTAAGTCGTTAGTGGAGCGTGTCTGGTTAACCGACACACTATTCTGGGACTGACAATGTGTGGCAAAGGCTAGCTTGATGTTTATCATAGATCAATGGAGCGTGTGTAGTTAACCGACACATTGATTAGATGATATGTAACATTGGGTGTACCAAGCTAATTTGCATGGTTATTCACACCTTGTTTGTGATGCTCGACATCCCAGTCACAAACTTGAAGGGCACAATCGAGATTTAAACATGCCTTTGAAAAGTTCAATGAATCTCAAAGATCTAGGAATTTCAAACCAATTAAAACTTAATAATTTATTTCGTTTTTCATGGTGGAAATTGGTAAATTGTTGTTTACCTACCTTCACATATTTTACAAGTGGATTACAGCATCCGTCTTCGCAATTGTAAAATATTGTGTTGGGTCCTAGCCTTAATATTTCGTTTTGGGAGTTATATTAATGACTTAAATCAACTAACTTGAATTTCTCCCTTATAGATGTCTAGGTCAGACTACTATGGTCTTCCCGAATCTGTTGGAAAAGGCTTTCCACAAGAAGATGATATTCCAGAATATCATACTTCACTTCCTCCATGTAACATCCCAAGATTTGTCATTTATAGTCCTTGGGGATAGAAGGGTGAAGTCATGAAGGTCTAAGGGCTAAAATGAAACTATTGGGATTAGGAGGAGGACGTTGCTTGTACATAAGGGTACTCTGAGCATACTAGGCGTGCCCTAGTATACTGGGCAAACATTTGTGTATGATGGGCGTACTCATGGTAGAAGGAAACTGATGAGTTAAGAAACTCTTTGATCGTTTAGATCTTTAAACAAGTTAATCACAAAGGCATAAACAGAAATATCAAACACAAGAGTGAATCAAAATATGTCGAATGATTCAATAGATTCAAGCCTCAGCAAAACTCGAAAAAGAACTTCCGTTGTAGAGGCTACTAGGGTTACAAACGATAAAACAGTAAAAATACTATGAATGATCGACTCCAAACTCTTACGTACTAAGATGCATGCAAGCATCTATAAATACTAAACCCTAGAAATAACTCACGGATGGACAGGCCCAATCCGGATACAAAAATGGACTACAGAACGAGCCCAAGACGCAACACCCATCGGACCCTACAATCTCCCCCTTTGCGTCAATTGGAGCGAGATATCACTTCGGCTTGTTGGGTCCAGCTGCAGGAACTTTCTTTGTGGTTTCAAACAGACGTGGAATAAGGGCAAGGATGGTCTGTCTGTAGCGAATGTACCACTGGATCATATCGTCAAAATACTTCTTGTCATCTGTAGAGTTCTGCTTTCATCGATGAATGATCCCCAGAACATGTTCCAAGCACGCAGTGGTGTATAGATGTTTATCTGCCAAGGCGAACATGCATTTTTGGCCTTCGTTCCTTGTGAACATGACAGAGTTCCGCTTCGGGTCGATCTTTCCCATATGCATCATATTTAAATCACTTGCAGAACCAACAGGAGAGATGGTAGGCTTTTTCTTAAAAATACTTGCGATCTCCTGATCCATCTTGGCGACCTCCATGATGTAGCAAACAAGCATCCTTTTGAAGTGATCGATGATTGGCCCATACTCAGCTTCATTGGTGAGGAGGATGTTGTGCAGAATAATCCAATCATGTGGATTCAGGTTGGGAAGATCAGGAAGCGAAATAGCATGTTCTGTTTTAGCAGAACCCCTTAGCACTTTGAACCGAACATTTGTGAAGCTCCCATCCTTAAAAGGTTTGAGGACCTTGATGAGTTAAGAAACTCTTTAATCGTTTAGATCTTCTAACAGGTTAATCATAAAAACGAACAACAGCAATATAAAACACAAGAATGAATCAAAATATGTCGAATGATTCAATAGATTCAAGCCTCAGCAGAGCTCGATAAAGAACTTCCGCTGTAGAGGCTGTTAGGGTTACAAAACAAATCAAATCTCTCCGAATAATTGACTTCCAAATCCTTACGTACTAAGATGCATGCAAGCACCTATAAATACAAAACCCTAGATGTAACTCATAAATGGACAGGCCCAATCCGGAGCTAAATGGACTAAATAGCGAGCCCAAGACGCAACACCTTTCAGACTCAACAATCTCCCCCTTTGCGTCAATTGGAGCGAGACTATCACTTTGGCTTACTGGGTCCAGCTGCAGGAACTTTCTTAGTGGTATCAAACAGACGTGGGATGAGAACAAGGATGGTCTTTCTGAAGCGAATGTACCACTGAATCATGTCATCAAAATACTTCTTGTCATCTGCTGAATTCTGCTTGCATCGATGAATGATTCCCAGAACATGTTCCAAGCATGCAGTGGTGTAAAGGTGCTTATCTGCCAAGGCGAACAGGCATTTTTGGCCTTCGTTCCTTGTAAACATAACAGAATTCCGCTTTGGACCGATTCTTCCCATCTGCATCATTTTCAAATCACTAGCAGAGCCAACAGGAGAAATAGTAGGCTTTTTCTTGAATATGCTAGCGATCTCCTGATCCATCTTGACAACCTCCATAATGTAGCATACGAGCATCCTTTTGAAGTGATCAATAATTGGACCATACTCAGCTTCGTTGGTGAGGAGGATGTTATGCAAAATAATCCAATCATGTGGATTCAGGTTGGGAAGATCAGCAAGTGATATAGTGTGTTCGGTTTTAGCAGAACCCGTTAGTACTTTGAACCAAACGTTCGTGAAGTTCCCCTCACGAAACGGCTTGAGGACCCGAACGTTGATAATTTTCTAAGCGCTCCATGTCTGATAATGAGGTTGAGCAGACTTCAGATAGAATTCGACAAGCTCCCTATCAACCATTGGATGACGATGAGGGACATCAGCGACGTTGTCAAAAGCATGGAAGATGAAGGCTTTTCGGGTCAATGGCATATCGAACTGAGAGTCGACAGAATGGATTCGATCCAATGAAATCACTGGTTCGAGCCACAGAATGTTGGGAGTTTCAATTGCTTCTTTTATAAGCTTCTCAAGAGTCCACGGAGGAAAAAGAGTTTTCCTACTCTCAAGAAGATCATGAGCCTCCTTCATTTTTCGTTCGTTCGCCTCGAACTCTCTGGCAACGCGAGCGCTCATGTCAGCATCTTTATCCCGGCCTTGTTTCTTTAAGAGATCAACAATGGTCTCTTTATCATCATCATCACTTTCTTCAGCAATCTTCTTTCCTTTGTCTTTGACACCCGAACCTGAGGGTTGACCTGCTGGAGGAGGTTCGGTTGCTTTAGTTGCTGTGGAAGTGTATCCCTTTAGAGTAAGATGTCGTCATAGAGCAAAATGACCACGTGTAACATTGTGAGCCACATCTCTTTTATAACCTTAAATCCCATAGCCAAAAATAGCTTGTAATTAACTAAACCGGATTTATGGAAAATCAAAAAGATTTTCGTGCATAGAGTGTAAAAGAAAAAGAAATAAAGCAACACATATGTGGGAAATTGTGATGTCAATAAAGACACGAAACAATGAATCCCGGGCACGAATCTCTTCCTTCAAAGTCAAGAGAGACCTTAAAGTGTTTGTGTGGTTTCCCATTGAATTACGATCAGACACTTATTAAGAAGTATTGAAAGGCATCTTTTAATAAGGCTAATTTGGGAGGCTTTCGCTTCAGTTCAGAATTCCTGATCTTGACATAAGACAGAAATCGACTGAAGTACTTATGAGACCAATGTGGTCTGTTGAACAAGTAGGTGTGAAGAGAATTTAAGTGGCATGTTGAAAATACTTTTAGGTTAAATCTCAGAGAAAAAAAAATTGAAACTGGATTCTAAAGGAAGAAATGTTATGGGATTTAACAATTTCATAAGAATCACACAAAAAGAAAATTCAGAGATTTCAAGGTACAACCCCATGGGTGAATTCGTTAATTCATTAGTGAAAACTAGAGCAAATTTAATTGTTCACCGTCAATGCATAGTAGGTATTGAATTGTGGGTTTCACTTAGCACGTAGTGGCACGAAGCTATGATCATAAACACAGAAATTGTGTAACCATAAACCTTAGTGGTAATTGCTGAGAGTCTCAAGGGTTACGTGTATGAAGCGAATAGGATGGAGAAAAATATTAGAGATGGTGTAAAGAAACCAAAGTACCTCTGCTGTTAAAATAAGGACCAAGCAGAAAACTCTTATCTCATGTGAGAAGAGAGTAAGTTAGCTCATGATTAGAATAAATATAATAGCCTAATTGGGAAGACAAGGTTTGTATATACCACGTCAGTAAGGCTTTATTCAGAGTTATTTGAGGCTTTGGACAACATACAACAGCATGCTTCTAGGGACACTTAACTATTAAAAGATGTGAGAACAATACCTGCCCCATTGATTATCCACAAATGATAAAAATAAAAATAAAAAAATTTAACGAATAGAAAAAATATTTTTGGAGTTTTTGATTCAAAGAGAAAAACAAAAATAAAACAAACAAAAAACAAAAAAAAATTGGAACCGAACCCGAAATAGACTGAACGCTCGGTTCATTTCGGTTTCAAAAAAAAATATTTGAAAAAGAATAAGAATTGGAAAATAAGAGAGAAATAATTGAGAAATAAGCGTACAAAAAGTTTACAACCAAAGAAACTACCTTGAAGTGATAAGCGAAGACAAGCGAATAGGACCGAACCCGAGCGCTCGGTTCATTTCGGCACTCACGTGAACCGAACCCGAACGTTCGGTTCATTTCGCTTCCAACTTTTAGTTTTGAGAAGTAGTTTTTGGTACTGACTCCGATTCCATCATACCTAGCCCTTGTAGAATTTTATTGAAAGTTGCATCAGGAAGAGCTTTGGTGAAGATGTCAGCCAATTGATCAGTAGTTCGAACAAAATGAATTTCTACATTTCCGTCTTCTACGTGATCTTTAATGAAGAGATACCTCAATGCAATGTGTTTCGTTTTGGAATGTTGCACTGGGTTATGACAGATCCTAATTGTACTCTCTGAGTCACAATATAGTGGGATCTTTTTCATATTGAGTCCATAATCCCGGAGTTGGCTTTGGATCCAAATCACTTGAGATGTGCAAGAAGTGGCTGCAATATATTCTGCTTCGGCTGTAGACAGCGAAACACATGTTTGTTTCTTAGATTGCCAGCTCACTAACTTCCCGTCGAGGAATTGACATCCTCTTGTGGTGCTTTTCCAGTCTAAACCATATCCTCCAAGGTCTGCATCTGAGTAGGCTTAAACAAAGAAACCTGAGTTTGAGGGATACCAGAGACCGAGAGAGATGGTTCGTTTCAGATATCGGAGTATGTTTTTCACTGCTAGCATGTGTGGTTCACAAGGACTCGCCTGAAACCTAGCACAATAACACACAGAAAACATTATATCAGGCGTGCTAATTGTGAGGTACATCAGGGAACCAATCATTTGGCGGTATAGCGTTATATCGACTGCCGGTTTTTTCTAAGGATGGTGTAAGCTTGGTGCCGAACGCCATTGGAACTTTGACCTTTGAATCTCCCATCATGCCGAATTTAGCAAGAAGAGTCTTGGTATATGCTTCATGTTTGATAAAGATGCCTTCGGGTCCCTGTCTAATGTTTAAACCAAGGAAAAAGTTAATCAGACCCATTGAGCTCATTTCAAATTTAGTCTCCATCAGCTTTCTGAATTCAGCTGTTAAGCTGGGATTCGTAGAGCCAAAGATGATATCGTCGACATAGATTTGAACTATCATAAGGTGGTTACCTTCCTTTTTACGAAAGAAGGTTGGGTCAACCGAACCTTGTTTGAAGTTAAACATCTTTAAGAACTTAGTTAGTGTTTCATACCATTCCCTAGGCGCTTGTTTCAGACCATAAATTGCCATGTCTAGAATGTAGCAGTGATTTGGATGCTTTTCATTCACAAAACCAGGAGGTTGCTCCACATAAACCGTTTCTTCAAGTTCTCCATTCAGAAAGGCGCATTTCACATCCATTTGGTAGACCTCGAAGTTCTTGTGTGCAACATAGGCAAGAAATATTCGAACAGATTCCAGCCTTGCTACCGGAGCAAATATTTCTTCATAATCAATTCCTTCTTCCTGGCAGTATCCTTTCACCACAAGACGAGCTTTATTACGAATCATATTTCCCTCCTTATCCATTTCATTTCTGAATACCCATTTGAGACCAACGACTGAGGCATCTTTTGGTGTTGGAATGAGACGCCAGACCTTATTTCTTTCAAACTCATTGAGTTCATCTTGCATTGCTTGGACCCAATCAGAATGATCAAGAGCAATATTGACGGTCTTTGGCTCAACTTTGGATACGAAGGAATTATACATGTAGAACTCTATTTTGGAGAATAGGGAGGTTTGCTTTGCCTTCACTTGAGATCGGGTTAGGACATTTTCATATACATTACCCACTATCTGAGATACAGGATGATCTCTGGTCCATTTAGTGAGCGGAGGAAAGTTTGGATCATATGATGGATCCAATTCAGCATTGACCATTTCTTCCAACTCGGATTGAATATCATCATCATAGAACATGTCGGAATTCTCCCCCTCGAAAAATGATGAATCATTTGGATCTTCAGGTTGATTTGGACCTTCGGGTGCTACAGAACTCTCAGGTGTAGCCAGGCTTTCGGGTGCTACAGGACTTTCGGGTGTAGCCGGGCTTTCGGGTGCTACAGGACTTTCGGGTGCTATAGGGATTGAATTCTCCCCCTGAAAATGTGAGTCCGGTTGATTTGAAGAGAATTGATTCTCCCCCTCAACTGAAGTGCCATGCTGAGGAGGTTCGTTTCGAACTGGTTCTCCTTCTTCCATTTGTTTGGCTGCATCTTCGACAATCTGCTTCAGACGATCGATTTTGTTGTCTGCCACCTTGGCTTCCGAGAGAGTGGCTTTCTCAGGTTCATCGAATAAGTCTACAAATTGATCAAATAAATTAGCAATTGTGGTTGTGACTTGACCTGTTTGAGAGAAAATCTCTCCAACTGCTTCTTCAGCAGTCTTTAGTTTCTTGATGTAACTGTCATCAAAAGTCACATAATAGGTTTCTTCAATCTTTCTAGAACGTTTATTTAAAACCCTGTATGCCTTAGAAGTAAGAGAATATCCCAGAAAAATTCCTTCGTCAGCTTTAACATCAAACTTGTTACGATGTTCTTTGGAGTTGAAGATGAAGCACCTTGAACCGAACACATGGAAGAATTTTACATTCGGCTTCCTGTTATTGATGATCTCATAAGGAGTGAGAGAGAAACGCTTGTTGAGATAAGACCTATTCTGCGTAAAACATGTTGCAGCAATAACATCAGCCCATAAATATAAGGGAAGAGAAGAAAAACTTAGCATAATTCGGGCCGCCTCAAACAAGGATTGGTTTCGCCTTTCGACAATACCATTCTGTTGAGGCGTATAAGGGGCTGAGAAATTATGACTGGTTCCTTTTTCTACCAAGAAGTCTTCGAATTCTTTGTTCTTGAATTCCAGTCCATTGTCGCTCCTAATGTTTTGAACGACTTTTCTCAGTTGTACTTCGACCTGCTTGATAAACATCTTCAGCTTAGGAGTGGCCTCATATTTGTGCTTCAGAAAGAATACCCATGTAAAACATGATAAATCATCAACAATAACAAGAATATACTTGCTACTGCCAATGCTCTCGATTGATGATGGACCACACAAGTCGATGTGAAGCAACTCAAGTGGTTCAACAACTTTCGTGTTTATAATTGATGGGTGACTTTGACGACTTTGTTTCCCCATTTCGCATGCAACACACAAGTGTTCTCGATCAAATTTGAGCAATGGAAGACCCCGAACATGACCTCCGGTGACAAGTTTGTTGATGTCTTTGAAGTTGACATGTGAGAGCCTTCGGTGCCACAACCAACTTTCGTCTGAATGAGCTTTGGATAAAAGACATATGGCTGGATTCCCTTTGATTGGTCTGAGATTCAGAGGAAACATTTCGCCTTTTCGATCTGATTTGAGAATGACCTTGTTGGATTTCTTCTGTATAATTTTTGAGCCTTCGTCGTTGAATGAAACTTTGAGACCGGTACCTCCCACCAGTTGAGATACACTAATGAGGTTATGCTGCAATCCTTCTATGTATGCCACCTTTCTTATTGTGAAGTCTCCATTGGTTATCATATCATAACCCTTTATTGTTCCATAGGAGTTGTTACCGAACTTGATATTGCCACCATTTTGATGTGATCGAAACTCCCTTAGCTCCTCCTTCCTTCCTGTCATGTGACATGAGCAACCACTGTCAATATACTATTCTTCATCAAACTGCTCGTCGCTAATAACCTGCAAAAATTAAGCAGATTTAGGAACCCAAAGTTTCTTGGGTCCACGTGAGCCTTTCACAGGAACATGAATAGTAAGAGAAACATCAACAAGATATGTTCGTTTTATTAAGGTTGTTTCATCTTTTCTTTTAATGGTAAACACTTTGATTTTATTAGGATTAGTTGCATGCTTTTTGGATTCAGATTCTGGGGTATTGACTTTAGTCTGCTTTCGGTCTTCCTTGGCTGAGGAAATCTTCCTTTTTCCTTTCAAGTTCGTTGATGATCTTGAATTTTGTGTAGGAATAGAATTGGGATTAGAAGAAGATTGAGAATGAGAAGACGTAAAGGAAAAGAAATTAGAATGAGAGTCTTTCCTGACTTGGGGTTCAAAATGACCCTTTCGTTTGTGGTCATTAGAGGGACCGAACCTGGACCTTCGGTAGCCGCTTGATGATGAGCCGAAGTTGGGTTTTTGGGTGTTGTTGGTTGGTGGTCCGAAACTTGGTCTTTTATTATAAAAGCTTGATGGACTGAAATCAGGTCTTTGCCTGATATTATTTGGCGGACCGAAACTAGCTTTTCGGTTGTTGTTGCTTTCGGGACCAAACCTATCCTTTCAGTTTTGTTCTTCGTGTGGCCTGAAAGTCTTTCTCTCTGACTTAGAATCTTTATCATGGTAAGAGTAATGAGGGTTTTGAGAGCTCCAAAACTGCTTTCGCTCTGAGAGATTTTTCTTGTATCTCAGGTTTCTCTGCTGCTTTTGATTTTTCACCTGTTTCGGTTGTCTGTGGATATTAGCTTTTTGTTTCAGCTTTTTGGCAACCGGTTCACTCTTCATAGATGAGGTTTCGCTTGTGGAGGTGACTTCTTCTACAGGAATTTCTTTTGTGCCACTTGTACTTGGTACGTCAAAGTTGGTAGGCTTATTCAGCGGTTTGGGCACATATCTACCTTTGGTCTTCCAGGATGTTCGCTCCGACAGACCAACCGTTTCGTCTGCATTGTCTATGGGTGCTGACCAGAAGAACTGATCACAACCATCTTCATTATCTTCGTTCACTATGGCAGTGAGTTCGGCTGTTTGATGTTTGGTTACTCCTGTGACCTTATACACCTGATTGGGAGTAGTTCTGACCTTCTGAAACACAACGGCCTTTTCTTTAAGGGCTGGGGACTTAGTTTTGGACAAACGAGCGAATTCCACAAAATTTTCAGAAATCAGGTTTGTGTGGTTTTCGGGTTCGCTCTTGAGAAACTCAGAACATTCGACTTCAACCTCTACAGAAATTTCACTCATATCATCGTCCTCATTAAGTTCAGATGCGTTTTCAACATAGATTTTGTTTTCTGAACTTAAATTGGTACTCAATGAGTCGAATCTTTGTATGGTTTCGGTCCTGAATTTCAGCTTATCATTTTCATCCAAAAGATTTTTAAGCATCTCCTTATGGTCTTTGGACTTTATAAAAGATTCTATTTTGTCCAGACCATACATATAAGTAGGATTAACATCATCGGAAGATACAACACTTTCACAGTTGTATGCTTCGGCATCGATTTCATCCTCCTTAAACTCAAGGAAGGGTAGAATCATGCGATGTATCTTCTGCCCTATTTCACAATTTAGATGCAGTTGAGTAATGTTAGCATAAAGCCTTTTAGTGATCAAACAAAAAACATTCCTTTGTTTTAACAATTTCAAATTGTCTCTTTGCAAATAAATGTTTTCATACCTAGACTTAATTAGCTCCAACTCCTTCTGCTCAATCCACATCCTTCGCTCCTCACTCTTGGATGACACCCTGCTTATTTGGTCAGTCAGATTAGAATTTGTGACCCGTGTTTGAGTTAAACAACTATGTAGATTTGAAATTCTTGAATTCAAGCTATTTAATTCCTTTTCATATGATTTTTGTGGAATTTTAAACGAGACAAAAATAGATTGTACCTTCTTGATCATTTCATCAAGTTCACTGATCTGCACACTGAGAGGTTTTGCTGTAAAGCATAAGTCCTCTCGCTCCTTGGCCTTTTCATTTTCACCATCAATGTTGTATCCCCTCATCTGAGATACATCGGTCACCATCAGACATCTTCCACCAGTTTCACCATCTTTTGCGACATAAGCCTTTCCATGAGAAGGCTTTCTCACCTCATCATCTTCTGAGTCGGTCGACCACACCTGTACGCCACCGAACTCGTCATCCTCTGCCGAACCCTGCACAATAAGAGCATTCATAGAAGAATTAGTAGCAGCCTTCTTCCTTTTTATTTCTTACAATCTTTTCATAAGACTTGCTTCATCATCTTTCTCTTCGTCTTTCTCTGCCATCTTCTTCAGCATGCAATCCTTTGCGTAGTGATTCTTTCCCCCACAGTAGAAGCAACTGACACCAGAGTCAGCTTCACCCTTTGCTTCCTTTTTCGACTCCTCAACCTTCGGTTCATCTTTCAATCTTTCGGAACTATAGCTTCCCTGCCAATTACGATTTTTGTTGGAAGGAAACTTTTTCTTGATAAACCTTCTAGGATTTGACACCATTAAAGCATAGTCTTCGGCTGTCAGATCGTGATCTCCCAGATTAAGATCCTCTTCATCTTCTTCTACACTTTTACCATTGGACAGAAGCGACAGAGATCCCAAACTAGAAACCACGCTTTTCTCTTGCAGCACAATCTTTTCTTGGGATTTCAGAATTCCCACCAGTTTCGCCAGTGAGTATGATTTGAACTGATCGTGTGCTTTAACTGTTGACACAACAGCTCTCCATTCGGATCTTAGACCATTTAGAAAAGTGACCTTCTGTTCAATAAGCTTCCTTTCAATATCATGTTTGATCATCTTGCTGAGAAGATGATTGAAGCGATCAAACGTCTGTGTAACAGACTCATCAGGATTTTGCTTGAACTCTCCAAATTCAGACAGAAGCAAGGTCTGAATTGAGTGCTCCAGATCTTCATCTGTAGAATACAGCTCTCACAGCCGATCCCATATTTCTTTAGCTGTACTGCAGGAACTGACCAATCTGAACGTGTCAGATTGAAGAGCGAATCGAATCAGTCTCAATGCCTTGATGTTGCACCGAAACTTCTCCTTTTCATCCTGAGCAACATCTTTCACATCTTTTAACAAATCATTATACTCCTTTTGAGTTTTAATAATTCTGGATGTTCCTGAATGAGCAAATGGTCCAGACACAATAGCTTCCCATATCAAATACCCATTATCTTCAGATCCAATGACGTAGTCTTCAAAGTGATGCACCCAAACCTCATAATCTTGAGTGTACAGAATTGGAATCTTAGTTGTAGATCCTATACTGTTTGAGATGTTGATAGGATTGGATTGAGAATAGTCCATGCTTGATCGTTTAACCTGTTGTAAGATCAGACTTGTAATACGTAATATTAGGGCAAGATGAATAAATACTGAGATATGTCAATTATGGAGTGACGGCTCAATAAATATCAGTAAATGCGGAATAAACCCTAATCACTTCTTTCATAGAAGAGATGTGTATGAATTACACAGTCTCCTGCTCTGATACCAATTGATGAGTTAGGAAACTCTTTGATCGTTTATATCTTCTAACAGGTTAATCACAAGAACGAACAACAGCAATATAAAACACAAGAATGAATCAAAATATGTCGAATGATTCAATAGATTCAAGCCTCAGCAGAGCTCGATAAAGAACTTCTGCTGTAGAGGCTGTTAGGGTTACAAAACAAATCAAATTTCTCCGAATAATTGACTTCCAAATCCTTACGTACTAAGATGCATGCAAGCACATATAAATACAAAACCCTAGATGTAACTAACGGATGGACAGGCCCAATCCGGAGACTAAATGGACTAAATAGCGAGACCAAGACGCAACACCTTTCAGACTCAACAGACCCGAACATTAATAATCTTCTGAGCACTCCATGTCTGATACTGAGGCTGAGCAGCCCTCAGATAGAATTCAAAAAGTTCCCTATCAACCTTTGGGTGAGGATGAGGGACATCAGCAACATGGGAGAAGGCGTGAAATATGAAAGCCTTTCAGGTCAGTGGCATATCGAACTGACAGTCGACAGAATTGATCCGGTCCAAGGAAATCACCGGTTCGAGCCACAGGATGCTGGGAGTGTCAATTGCTTCTTTGACAAGCTTCTCGAGAGTCCATGGAGGAAATAGAGTTTTTCTACTCTCAAGAAGATCATGAGCCTCCTTCATTTTTCTTTCGTTCGCCTCGGCTTCTCTGGCAACACGAGCGCTCATGTCTGCATCCTTTTCCCGGCATTGTTTCTTCAAGAGATCAGCGATAGTCTCTTTATCATCATCATCATCACTATCTTCAATAATCTTCTTGCCTTTATCTTTAACACCCGAACCTGAAGCTTGACCTGCTGGAGGAGGTTCGATTGCTTTAGTTGATGTAGAAGTAGGAGGCGGTTGAGACACATCTTCGCCCCTTTGTTTTGGATGGGCCACGAACTCAAGAAGCCCTTCAATTTTGTTGAGTAGATCAAGGGCGGGAGCAAGCTTCTCGGCTAGAGTGCGCCTCACAGAGTAGTTCAGGATGGGATCATGTGCTTCGATAATGTTGGAGAGGGCGGCGTCGACATCCGAAACACACATAGAGATGACCGCTCGCTCAGATCGGAGAGACGCAACCTCCTTTTCTGAGTGGAAGAGTTGAAGACTCTTGACCTTTAGAGCAGTGGTATTGCGAGCAAGAGCATCCATCACTGAGTTCTCTAAAGCGAGATCTTCTTGCAGCTTGGTCAAGCGCTCCTCAACAGTCGCCTGGAATGATTTATTATCATCGTCGATAGACTGACGAAGACTGGAAAAGGACTGTAGTTCGGATGCGAATGAAGTGGCCAGCTTCTCGACAAGAGAGTCAAGCTTCGATGCATTGGAATCAACAGCTCCCTGAAAAGACTGCAAAAGATTGTTAGCATCAACAAATAGTTTTTCGACTTTTTTGGTCGCTTCAGCACATGCCATGGTAGATGCGTCGATAGCAGTAGTAGCAGAGTTGATGGAGGCTTCATGAGCCTTGGTGAACGTATCAACTAGCCCCTGAATAGAAGCCTTTAAGATAGTGGACCGAGAGGAAGAGGAGGAAGCGATGAGACTGTCAATTTTCTCATGAAGTTCCTTGAGATGCTTGTTGGTGACTGGAGCATCATCGTCATCATCACTTTAAACTTGATACGGACTATAGTAGACCGAGTCAAAAGTCATGTCTTCTCCTCCAAGAAAAGTCTCATCATCTTCTGACCGATTGGGAGATGAAGGCGAAGGTGGAGGTTCGGTTGTGATAGTAGGTTCGGGTGTGGATGTATGTTCAGTAGCGGGTGTGTGTTTGGATGTTGAAGTATGAGCCCCCGTATCAGATACGTTGGTTCGAACTCCAGTGGTGGTTGTTGTCGTAGCTTCAGTGAAAACAGGAGGTGGTATAGGGATAGAGGTGGGTGGTATTTTGAGTAGTGGAGGTTATGGCGGGAATGGAAATAGAGATAGAGATTAGGGGAGGAGAGACAGGTTTAGATGAAACATGTACCTCAGGGGAAGGCGAACGTGGAGGAGTGTCACCTCGAATCGACTCCTCAGAGTCTGAGCCCTCATCCTCTGATTCACTGGAAGAAGAGGCAAGAATGAGTTTGCGCCTGGTCTGAGTTTGCCTCTTCTTTGGTGGAGGAGATTGAGCTGCCTTCGAAGGTTTGCGCTTCTTCGGAGAAGGACCTTTCGCTCCTTTGACAACTTTCTTATATTTCCCCTTGTCTGGTTTCTTTCCCCTGGGAGCAGGCCTATCAGTGTCGTGGATTGATTGAATCATTTCTGGAGTGAGCTCTCTGGGGCCTGAACGAAGAAACTCCTTGTAGGTTTTGATAATGCGACTATCCCTTGGAACGCACGCATACATTGACTCAGGGATTGAGCCAACGAACTGAAATTTGGAGGAATCAGACACTATGATCTTCGTTGTGTGGAAAATACCGATCGAGGAGAGTGGAGAATCAGCAACGACAGGGACATGATACTTGTCCATTGCCCACTTCGTGACCAGAGTCCAGAATCTAGCATAAGAAATCTCAGAATGGCGAGAAGTAGACGCAAGGCTTTGAATCAGCTACTGCCATAAAACCGATCCATAGTCAAGATTGACGTCATGGTACAGCCCATAGAGAATTGTCATAAACAATCGGCTAGCCCCATCAGAACCTGCACTTCGTTCTGATAATCCTTTGAGCAGCACAGTTAAGAAACCATTCCAATGAGGAGGAAGACATGATTCTTGAACTTGGTAACAGTGGTCAGAATCTCGGTGTAACCCATGTTGTAAAACATGGAAAATAACTGTCCCACAGGAATAGATTCAGGGTTAACCCTTGACTCGTCAGGATCGAACCTTAAAAGCGAACAAAATCGTTGTTTGGAGATGGAGGTTTTGGTATCAAGAATGTCGAAGAAAATTCGATCGATAGACTTGTCATAGTGAGCAGTCGAGAAGATCTGCGACAAGCACTCCATTGGAACGATTTCAGACCTAGTTAATGCTTGAACTAGTGGAGAGTGCTTAAGACACTCCACGATAGGGAACATGAAAGCGTCGTAGACAAGTGGGGTGAGATCAATTATCAGGCTTGGTTGAGGTCGAATAGGCAGAATGTGGGAGGTAGCATGAACTGAAGAAGAGTCCGCCATTGAAAAGTGGTTTTTGAGAAGATGATGAATAGTGGGAGAAAAGAATCGTTTCAAGCTCTCTGAATATTTGGTGCAATAAAGAGGTAAAAGACTTTAGGGTTTACCCTTTATACCATGGGTAGAAGAGAGAGAAGAATCCGCTCCCAAATCTTCTTGAAAATCGAAGCGTTTCCTGAGGTGATTGACGCGTGACAGTTTAGCAACCCCTATGATTACGCATGAGAGAGAAAAACTCTTCAATTTCGCACGCGTTCCCATCAAATACCGTTTTGAATTCCTGAACCGTTAAGCTTCCGGTTGAGTCAGCAGATTATCTTTAGCTGTCGTCGCTAAATAAAAGCGAACACGTGTAGCATTAACCACCACATCTTGTTTAGAAGATAGCTTGAAATCCCGGAGCCAAAAAAAATAGCTTGTAACGAAGGAAACCAAATTATTGGAAAATCAAAAAGATTTTCGTGCATAGAGTGTCAAAGATAAAGAAATAAATCAACATATATGTGGGAATTTGTGATGTCAATAAAGACACGAAACAGTGGATCCCGGGCACGAATCTCTTCCTTCAAAGTCAAGAGTGACCTTAAAGTGTTTGTGTGGTTTCCCGTTGAATTACGATCAATCACTAGTTAAGAAGTGTTGAAAGGCATCTTTTAATAAGGCTTATTTGGGAGGCTTTCTCTTCAGTTCAGAGTTCCGGATCTTGACATAAGACAGAAATCGACTGAAGACCTTGTGAGACCAATGTGGTCTGTTGAACAAGTAGGTTTGGATAATATTTAAGTGACATGTTGAAAATACTTGGGGTGAAATCTAAAAAAAAATTAAAATTGGATTCTGAGGGAAGAAATGTTATGGTATGTAACAATTTCATAAGAATCACACAAAAAATAGAGATTTCATGGTACAACCACTTGGGTGAATTCGTTAATTCATGAGTGAAAACTAGAGCAAATTTAATTGTTCACCGTCAAAGCGTAGTAGCTATTGAATTGTGGGTTTCACTTAGCACGTAGTGAGACGAAGCTAAGATCATAAACACAAAGATTGTGTAGCCATAAACCTCAGTGGTAATTTCTGAGAGTCTCAAGGGTTACTTGTTTGAAACGAATATGATGGAGAAAAATATTTGAGATGGTGTAAGAAAACCAAAGTACCTCTGCTACAAAAACAGTGACCAAGCAGAAAACTCTTATCTCATCTGAGAAAAGAGTAAGGTAGCTCATGATTAGAATAAATGTAGTAGCCTAATTGGGAAGACAAGGTTTATATATACCAAGTCAGTAAGGCTTTATTCAAAATCAATTGAGGCTTTGGACAACATGCAGCAGCATGCTTCTAGGGACACTTAGCTATTAAAAGGTGTGAGAATGATACCTGCCCCGTCGTTAATCTGTAAACTGTTAATATGAACAAAAGAGAAGACAAAAAGAAAATGAAAATATTTTTGTAGTTTTTGATAATTTTGTAAATAGAAAAACAAACCAAAAAAATTTTGAAACCGAACCCGAAATAGACCGAACGCTCGGTTCATTTCGGTTAAAAAAAAATTTGGAATAATAAAAAAAAAATTGGAAAACAATTGTACAAAAGTTTACAACCAAAGAGACTACCTTTTGAGATAAGCGAAAACAAGTGCAATGGGACCGAATCCGAAATAGACAGAACGTTCGGTTCATTTCGGTTCCCATGTGAACCGAGCCCGAAATAGACTGAGTGTTCGGTTCATTTCGCTTCCAACTTTTAGTTTTGAGAAGGTGTTTTTGGTACTGACTCCGATTCCATCATACCTAGTCCTTGTAGAATTTTATTAAAACTTGCTTCAGGAAGGGCTTTGGTGAAGATGTCGGCCAGCTGATCAGTGGTTTGAATCTCTACATTTCCGTCTTCCACATGATCCTTAATAAAGTGATACTGCGATGCAATATGTTTGGTCTTGGAGTGTTGAACTGGGTTATGACAGATCCTGATTCCACTTTCTGAGTCGCAATATAGAGGGATCTTTTTCATATTGAGTCCATACTCCCGGAGTTGGCTTTGGATCCAAATCACTTGAGATGTGCAGGAAGCGGCTGCAATGTACTCTGCTTCGGCTGTAGACAGAGAAACACATGTTTGTTTCTTATATTGCCAGCTCACCAACTTCCCGTCGAGGAATTGATAGCCTCCTGTAGTGCTTTTCCTGTCTAAACCACATCCTCCAAGGTCTGCATCTGAGTAGGCTTGAACAAAGAACCCCAAGTTTGAGGGATACCAGAGACCTAGAGAGGTGGTTCGCTTCAAATACCGGAGGATATTTTTCAATTCCAGCATGTGTGGTTCACGAGGATTTGCTTGAAACCAGGCACAATAGCACACAGAAAACATTATATCAGGCCTGCTAGCTGTGAGGTACATCAGGGAACCAATCATTTGGCGATATAGCGTTATGTCAACTGCCGGTTTTTCCAATGATGGTGTGAGCTTGGTCCCGAACACCATAGGGACTTTGACTTTTGGATCTCCCATCATGTCGAACTTGGCAAGAAGAGTCTTGGTATATGCTTCTTGGTTGATAAAGATGCCTTCGGGTCCCTGTCTAATATTTAAACCAAGGAAAAAGTTAATCGGACCTATTGAGCTCATTTCAAATTTTGTCTCCATCAACTTTCTGAATTCAGCTATTAAGCTAGGATTCGTTGATCCAAAGATGATATCATCGACATAGATCTGAACTATCATGAGGTGGTTACCTTCCTTTTTACGAAAGAAGGTTGGGTCAACTGAACCTTGTTTGAATTTAGACATCTTTAAAAACTTAGTTAGTGTTTCATACCATGCCCTAGGTGCCTGTTTCAGACCGTAAACTGCCTTATCTAATATGTAGCAGTGATTTGGATACTTTTCATTCACCAAAACCAGGAGGTTGCTCCACATATACCATTTCTTCAAGTTCCCCATTCAGAAAAGCGCACTTCACATCCATTTGGTAGACTCAAAATTCTTGTGTGCAGCATAGGCAAGAAATATTCGAACAGATTCCAGCCTTGCTACTGGAGCAAATGTCTCTTCGTAATCGACTCCTTCTTCCTGGCAGTAACCTTTCACCAATAGCCGAGCCTTATTCCGGATTACATTCCCCTCCTTGTCCATTTTGTTCCTGAAAACCCATTTAAGACCGACAACCAAAGCATCTTTTGGTGTAGGAATGAGTCTCCAGACTTTATTTCTTTCAAACTCGTTGAGTTCATCTTGCATTACCTGAACCCAATCAAAATGATCAAGGGAAATATTGATGGTCTTCGGCTCAATTTTGGACACGAAAGAATTAAACATGCAGAACTCTACTTTGGAGAACAAAGTAGCCTGTTTCGCCTTCTGTTGTGAACGAGTTAGAACCTTCTCTGATGCGTCACCCACTACTTGAGATAAAGGATGATCTCTGGTCCATTTGGTGAGAGGTAGATAATTTGGATCGTAATTCGGATCCAGTTCAGCATTCACCATTTCTTCTAATTCTGATTGAGTATCATCGTCATAGAGCATGTCATAATTCTCCCTCTCGACGGAAGATGAGTCTTTTGGATTTAAACCAAAAATTCTTTCTTCAACCGGACTTTTGGCTATCACTGGACTTTCGGGTGTAGCTGGACTTTCGGGTGCTACAGGACTTTCGGGTGCTACTGGACTTTCGAGTGGAACAAAGATGAGATTCTCCCCCTGAATATGTGAGTCCTGTAGTTTTGAAGAGAATTGATTCTCCCTCTCGACAGAAGTACTTCTCTAGGGAGGTTCGTTTCGAACCGGTTCTCCTTCTCCCATACGATTAGTTGCATCTTCGATTATCTACTTAAGATGATCGATTTTTTTGTCTGCTGCTTTGGCTTCCGAAAGAGTAGCTTTCTCAGGTTCATCAAATAAGTCTACAAATTGGTCAAATAAATTGGAGATTGACGTTGTGACTTGACATGTTTGAGAGAAAATCTCCCCAATTGCTTCTTCGTTAGACTTTTGCTTCTTGACGTAATTGTCATCGAACGTCACATAATAGGTTTCTTCAATTCTTTTAGAACGTTTATTCAAAACCCTATATGCCTTTGAAGTAAGAGAATATCCCAGAAAGATTCCTTCATCAGCTTTGACGTCGAACTTGTTGCGATGTTCTTTGGAGTTGAAGATGAAGCACGTGGAGCCGAACACGTGAAAGAACTTGACATTCGGCTTCCTTTTGTTAATAATCTCATAAGGAGTGAGAGAGAAACGCTTGTTGATATAATACCTATTTTGAGTAAAACATGTTGCAGCAATAGCGTCATCCCAGAAATATAAGGGAAGAGAAGCAAAACTTAGCATGGTTCGGGCCGCCTCGCACAGGGATCGGTTTCGCCTTTCGACAATTCCGTTCTGTTGAGGTGTATAGGGGGCTAAGAAATTATGACTGGTGCCTTTTTCTGTCAAGAAATCTTCAAATTCTTTGTTCTTGAATTCCAGTCCATTATCGCTCCTGATGTTTCGAACGACTTTCCTCAGTTGTACTTCAACTTGCTTGATAAAGATCTTTAGCTTGGGAGTTGCCTCAGATTTGTGCTTTAGAAAGAATACCCAAGTGAAACGTGAGAAGTCATCAACAATAACAAGAATATACTTGTTACCGCCAATGCTCTCGATTGATGATGGACCACACAAGTCAATGTGAAGCAACTCAAGTGGTTCAACAACTTTGGTGTTTACGATGGTTGGGTGACTTTGACGACTTTGTTTTCTCATTTCACATGCAGCACATAAGTGTTCTCGATCGAACTTAAGCAATGGAAGACCCCGAACATGACCGCCGGTGACAAGCTTGTTGATGTCTTTGAAGTTGAGATGTGAAAGCCTTCGGTGCCACAACCAGCTTTCGTCTGAATGAGCTTTGGACAAAAGACATATGACTGGATTCCCTTTGATTGGTCTGAGATTTAGAGGGAACGTTTCACCTTTTCGATTTGACTTGAGAATGACTTTGTTGGTTTTCTTCTCTATAATTTGTAAACCTTCGTCGTCGAATGAGATTTTGAGACCGGTACCTCCTACCAGTTGAGATACACTGATGAGATTATGCTGCAACCCTTCTACATACGCCACCTTCCTTATTGTGAAGTCTCCATTGGTTATCATCCCGTAACCCTTTATTGTTCCATAAGAGTTGTTACCGAACTTGACATTGCCACCATTTTGAAGTGACCGAAACTCCCTTAGCTCTTCCTTCCTTCCTGTCATGTGACATAAGCAACCACTGTCTATGTACCATTCGTCGTCAAACTGTTCGTCGCTGATAACCAGCAAAAATTAAGCAGATTTAGGAACCCAAAGTTTCTTGGGTCCACGTGATCCTTTTACAGAAACAGGAATAGTAAGAGAAACATCAACAAGATATGTTCGTTTTGTTAAGGTTGTTTCGTCTTTTCTTTTAATAGTAAACACTTTGATTTTATTAGAATTAGATGCTGGTGTTTTGGATTCGGATTCTGGTGTTTGGACATTAGCCTGCTTTCGGTCTTCCTTTGCTGAGGAAATCATCCTTTTTCCCTTCAAATCCTTTGACGATCTTGAAGTTGGTGTAGGACCAGAGTTGGGCTTAGAAGAAGATTGAGAATGAGAAGAATTCGACTGAGAATCTTTCCTGAATTGAGGTTCGAAATGACTCTTTCGGTTGTGGTCATTTGAGAGACCGAACCTGGACCTTCGGTTGCCGCTTAATGAAGAACCAAAGCTGGATTTTTGGGTGTTGTAGGTTGGTGGCTCGAAACTCGGTCTTTTATTGTAAAAGCTAGACGGGCAGAAATCTGGTCTTTGCCTGTTGTTGTTTGGCGGACCGAAACTAGCTTTTCGGTTGTTGTTGTTGCTTTCGGGACCGAACCTATGCTTTCGGTTCTGTTCTTCCTATGGCCCGAAAGTCTTCCTCTGGTTCTGTTCTTCCTGTGGCTCGAACTCTTGTTTTCTTCTTCTTTTGACTTAGAATTTTTGTCAAAGTGAGTGTAGTGAGAATTTTGGGAGCGCCAAAACTGCTTTCGCTCTGAGAGATTTTTCTCGTATCTCAAGTTTCTCTGCTGCTTTTGACTTTTCACCTATTTTGGTTGTCTGTGGATATTTGCTTTTTGTTTCAACTTCTTAGCAACAGGTTCATTCTTCATAGAAGAGGTTTCGCTTGTTGAGGTGACTTCTTCCATTGGAATCTCTTTTGTGCCACTTGAACTTGGAACGTCAAAGTTGGCAGGCTTCTTCAAAGGTTCGGGCACATATCTACCTTTGGTCTTCCATGATGTTCGCTCCGACAGACTGACTGTTTCGTCTGCGTTGTCTATTGGTGCAGACCAGAAAAACTCATCACAGCCATCTGTATTATCTTCGTTTACTATGGCAGTGAGTTCGGCTGTCTGATGTTCGGTTACTCCTGTGACGTTATACACCTGATTGGGAGTTGTTCTAACCTTCTGAAACACAACCGCCTTTTCTTTAAGAATTGGGGACTTAGTTTTGGACAATCAAGCGAATTCCACAGAATTTTCAGAAATCAGGTTTTTGTGGTTTTCAGGTTTGCTTCTGACGAACTCTGAACATTCAACTTCGTCCTCTACAGAAATTTCACTCATATCATCGTCCTCATTAAGTTCAGATGCATTTTCAACATCAATTTTATTTTCTGAACTCAAATTGGTATTCAATGAGTCAAATTTTTGTATGGTTTCGGCCCTAAGCTTCATCTTATCATTTTCATCCAAAAGATTTTTAAGCATGTCCTTATGGTCTTTGGACTTTATAAAGGATTCAATTTTGTCCAGACCATACATGTAAGTAGGATTGACATCATCAGAAGATACAACACTTTCACAGTTGTATGCTTCGGCATCAATTTCATCCTCCTTAAACTCGAGGAGGGAAAAATCATGCGATGTATCTTCAGTCCTATTTCACAATTTAAATGCAGTTGAGTAATGTTAGCATAAAGCCTTTTGGCAATCAAACAAAAAACATTCCTTTGTTTTAATAATTTGAGATTGTCTCTTTGCAAATAAATGTTTTCATCCCTAGACTTAATCAGCTCCAACTCTTTCTGCTCTATCCACATCCTTCACTCCTCACTCTTGGATGACACCCTGCTTATTTGGTCAGTTAGATTAGAATTCGTGACCCGTGTTTGCGTTAAACAACTATCTAGATTTGTAATTCTTGAATTCAAGTTATTTAATTCCTTTTCATATGATTTTTGTGGAATTTTAAATGAAATAAAAATATATTGTACCTTCTTGATCAGTTTATCAAGTTTACTGATCTGCACACTGAGAGGCTTCGCTGTAAAGCATAAGTCCTCTCGCTCCTTAGCCTCTTCGTTTCCACCATCAGTGTTGTATCCCCTCATCTGAGATACATCGGTCACCATCAGACATCTTCCATCAGTTTCACCACTCTTTGCAACATAAGCCTTTCCATGAGAAGGCTTTCTCACTTCATCGTCTTCTGAGTCAGTCGACCACATCTGCACACCACCGAACTCATCATTATCTACCGAACCCTGCATAATAAGAGCATTCATAGAGGGATTAGCAGCAGTTTTCTTTCTCTTAATCTCCTCCAGTCTTTTTAGGAGACTAGCTTCTTCATCTTTCTCTGCAATCTTTTTCAGCATGCAATCTTTTGCGTAGTGATTTTTCCCACCACAGTAGAAGCAACTGACACCAGAGTCAGCATCACCCTTCGCTTCCTTCTTCGATTCTTCAACCTTCGGCTCCTCTTTCACCTTTTTAGAGCTGTAGCTTCCCTGCCAATTACGATTTTTGTTGGTATGGAACTTTTTCTTAATGAACCTTCTGGGATTTGACACCATCATAACATAGTCTTCAGTGGTTAAATCGTGATCTCCCAGATTTAGATCCTCTTCGTCTTCTGCTGCACTCTTACCTTTGGACAAAAGCGCCAAAGACCCCAGATTTGAGACCAAGCTTTTCTCTTGCAGCACTTTCTTTTCCTGGGATTTCAGAATCCCCACCAGTTTCGCCAGCGAGTACGATTTGAACTGCTTGTGTGCTTTAACCGTTGACACAACAGCTCTCCATTCGGATCTTAGGCCATTCAGGAAAGTGACCTTCTGTTTGATGAGCTTCCTTTCAATATCATGTTTGATCATCTTGCTGAGAAGATGATTGAAGTGATCAAACGTCTGCATAACAACTTCCTCTGGCTTCTGCTTGAATTCTCCAAATTCAGAGAGAAGTAAGGTCTGAATTGAGTGCTCCAGATCTTCATCTGTGGAATATAGCTCTCGCAGCCGATCCCAGATTTCCTTTGCTGTACTGCAAGAACTCACCAATCTAAACGTGTCGGATTGAAGAGCGAATCGAATTAGTCTCAATGCCTTAATGTTGCATTGAAACTTCTCCTTTTCGTCCTGAGCAACATCTTTCACATCTTTCAACAAATCATTGTACTCCTTTTGAGTGTTAATGATTCTAGATGTTCCTAAATGAGCAAATGGGCCAGATATAATACCTTCCCATATCAGATACCCATTATCTTCAGATCCAATGATGTAGTCTTCAAAGTGGTGCGTCCACACTTCGTAATCTTGAGTGTATAGAATTGGAATCTTGGTTGTAGATCCTATACTGTTTGAGATGTTAATAGGATTGGATTGAGAATCGTCCATGCTTGATCGTTTAACCTATTATAAGATCAGACTTTGTAATACGTAATATTAGGGAAAGATGAATAATTAATGAGATACGTCAATAATGGAGTGACGGCTCAATAAATATCAATAAATGCGGAATAAACCCTAATCACTTCTTTCACAGAAGAGATGTGTATGAATTACACAGTCTCCTGCTCTGATACCAATTGATGAGTTAAGAAACTCTTTGATCATTTAGCTCCTTAAACAAGTTATTCACAAAGGCATAAACAAAAATATCAAACACAAGAGTGAATCAAAATATGTCGAATGATTCAATAGATTCAAGCCTCAGCAGAGCTTGACAAAGAACTTCCGTTGTAGAGGCTACTAGGGTTACAAACGATAAAAAAAGTAAAAATACTATGAATGATCGACTCCAAAATCTTACGTACTAAGATGCATGCAAGCATCTATAAATACTAAACCCTAGAAATAACTCACGGATGGACAGGCCCAATCCGGATACAAAAATAGACTAAAGAACGAGCCCAAGACGCAACACCCATCGGACCCTACAGAAACCCTAATATTTAGGGTTTGGGGACTATGTAAGCAACATTATGGGCACAAAACCCTCCCTCACCCCAGCCTCCACTGCTTAGAGTCTTTTTCCCAAAACCCTAGCCATTTCCTTGAGTGTTTAAGCTTTTTGAGTGTTTCTTGAGTATTTTAAGAAGAAGGTGTTGCATCAAGGAGTTGGAGAAGAAGATCAAGCTTGTAGATATGAAGTTGGTTTGTGCCCTAGAAGCTCCAAAAGGTAAAAAAAGATTTTAACTTTATTCTTGTATGAGATAGATCTAGTCATTTTAGCTTTATGGAAGCATTCTTGTCCCAAAAGTCTGAGAATGGTGCATTATATGATTTGGATGAAATGAGATGTCCTTTCAGACCTTAAAGGAGGTCCTAAATGATAAAAATGGTGTCCCAATAGCTAGATTTGTCTCATGCATGAAGTAGGAAGGTCTTAATGGACTTAAGATGATGTATTAAGAACTTTCTGGACATCCAAAATGATAAAGTTCGTTACTTTATAGTCCTATGGCACATTTGGTCGATAGATTTGAAGTTTGAGCTTAAGTGCTTAAGCTATTAAGTACTTATTAGAGTTTTGGTGAAACCCAGCGTACGCCCAACATAAATCTAGTACGCCCAGCGTACTAGGTCAACCACACTGATGGTGGTCAACATCTGGACGAGTACGCCCTACGTACGTCCTCTGTTGGGCCTTTGACAATTGGGCTTCGGGTTTCGGGCAATTTATGGACTATTTGGATTTGGGCCTTTGCTAGACTTTATGAATATAATGTTTTGGGCCAAGTTTTCATAATGGATCTTGGACTGAGGCCCAATTTGGTAAATTGGGCCAATAATGGGTTTTGCTTAAGCGCTTTCAAGGTTATAGAATTGGCATTGGGCCTTGGCCCAATAAGAGAATGGACATGATGGATTGTGTGGACCCCTAGTCAATATTGTTATGTTGTGTAATGAATTGGTATTTATTATTTGGGTAGTTCGAGATTTTGGTGAGGCAGCGATTCGGGAGTTCAATTCTTCATTTCAGATCGGCATTGCGAGGTGACTTATCCTCGCTGTACTCAAGGGTCTAAGTCACCAAGGCCGGACCTTTGATTTGTTATTTGGGATTATTAATGTTGTGATATGTTAGCTCGGTTTCCTGATAGATAGGATGGTTATATGCTAGTATGATCTGTTAGTTCGGTATCATGATAGATAGGATGGTTATATCCTAGTGTGATCTGTTAGATCGGTATCCTGGTAGATTGGATGTGGTTATGCTTAGTGACCTATAGTGTGGTTTGACTGTCTGTATGCTGGTAGGAGATTACCTGTTATATGTGCACATCGTTGATTGGTAATTGAGGGTATTCCATCCCGAGGATGATAGGACCCTAGTATGTTGTCTTTATAGAGTATTCTGTGATCATCTGATATAGGTGCACATGTTTGATTGGTTGTGTAGGCATTCCAACTCGATGGTTGTGGGCCAAGAGTATTCCATCCTAAGGATGATTGGACTCGTAGTATGTGTGCATTCCAACCCGATGGTTGAGGGCCTGGGGTATTCTAACCCGATGGATGATTGGACCCATAGTATGTTGGCATTCCAACCCGATGGTTGAGGGCCTGGGTTATTCCATCCGGGTGGATGATTGGACCTATAGTATCTATTATATATGTATTGTGTGTGGGCATTCCAACCCGATGGTTGTGGGCCGAGAGTATTTCATCCCGAGGATGATTGGACTCGTAGTATGTGTCCATTCCAACCCGATTTATGAATATGAATTCTGGGAACTCTGATGTTTAAACTATTTTGAAAAGAAATTGTAATAACTAAATGGTTTTAAATGATTTAAAAAGTTTTAAATTGGCTCGAATTTTATGGATGTTATAAGTTCGTATCAGAGCTTTCGTTTGAGTGAATTGGAGGAATACTCGTGTGAATCCAGTCTCAAACTAAGGAAAAAGATTTTCGAAATGATTTTTAAATGGTTTTCAAAATAAGTAAAAGAGGATGTGAAGTGTACGATCAACCGGAGCCAGTAAGTAGACCCCAAAATACCATGCAGTTATTTGATTATGTGATATGTTAGAACAACATTCTAGTGATAAGATAGGGATCCTCAGGAACCGTATGATACATATGTCTGATCTTTGATGCCTTATCTTATGTAAAGTACCTCATTGATTGTTATATGACTCTTTCGCGTGTAAATTAACTATTAGGTGAATACTCCAAGTCACATGCTACATGGGTTAAATGGTCTTAGGGTAAGGGATTTGGTCCTGCTGTGCAGCTCTCGTATGAGTCCAACCATTGTGGGATTAAATCTTTTAGTCTAAGATTATTTAAGCCACGCGGTATGTGATTTTATTCATGCAGTTAACCGGCACCAATAGAGGGTCGTGTGGCAGTTGGATGGGTGGGTTGTGAGTGGTCGGTAAAGCCAGTTATGAGATATTTAGCATTCCTCTAAGAGTGAAGATTGAGTGCTCGCTATGTTTATGTATATTGTTAGGGTGTTGTGGTGATACTTGAGACAAATATGGGTAGGTGTGGAAGGTAGTATGGGCCCGTACTACTGAAAGCACAGGACCCATACGCGTAGCAAGGAAGTCACAACCCCTGGGGTTTAGTTGGAAGTTGGTTCCCTGTTATGGATTATCCAAGACATCTTGAGACCAGATCCGGGTTAGGATCGGAGGCTAGCAACCAGGATAGGCCAGTATTGTCAAAGGATCATGTTAGTGAGATCATCCAGGAGGAAGTGATCAAGATTGTCCGGGGGCAGTTGCCAGAGATGTTCAGGTCTATCAAGACCTCCATGGTTAAGTATTTCTACAAGTGTTATGCAGCCATAGTAGCTGTAATGACTGCAGGGGAGGAGCTGGTCGTGCTTTCCAGTATCGGGACTTCTTTCTGGGACACATTCTGATGAGCAGAGGACTGTAGTTACCTGAGATCAGGGGGATATTCTGTACTCATTGCATACCGCGGGTTGAGCGGGAGAGGCTGGCACATGAGTTTCTAGATTTGAGGCTCAGGGTTTTGCTTGAGGCCGGAATGTGAGTCGCGGGGACTCCAAAAGGAGTGATGATTATGTTCAGTTGCAGTTTTGTAGCTAAAAGTGGAATGATTAATTGATGTATTGGACTGTCGTTTTATAGGGCAAGGATTACTCCCTTTCAGTTTTTCGAGCTCGAAGGAGTGAGCAGGCTTGTGACCCCAGGATCAGGTTGTATTCCAGCTCGGGGTCAGTTGGTTGCAGGGATTGGTGACATTATTTCAGTGTCGGTGGCTCCGGTGGGTCTATGTGGCATAAGTATTTTGTGAGGTCCGGTTTGTCTTGGATCTCTTGTATCAGGCGGTAAGGATTGATTGTGCAGCCTATTGAACTTTTGGAATTGGCTAGTAATGGAGCACTAGTTGTAAGTAGTTGATTGTCATCAGATCGATCGTTGGGAAATGAGAAGGATTGGGAATCCTCCAATTTTCATTTGTTGCGAAGGCTTAGTCGAATCTAATTGGGGGAGAGTTACCTCGGGATGCAAAAGCGGGAGAGGTTTAGAAACGGGGATAGGTTACACAACCCGACAGGGAGAATGGAGGCCCTAATGGCTGCCTGGTTTGAGGGTTGTGTTGGTTGGGGGTTCGGTAAAACTCCCTAACATAAGAAACACGCCTTCTTGGTGCTTGATAGCAGAAGTTAGGGAACCAGGTTGGAGTTCTAGTCATGAATTGAGTTCAGTTCGAGTATTCGGTCGAGGGTGTGCTCGACTTTGAGGGCTTTGGATTGATAGATTGAGGGTTTTCTTAGCTGCCAGGGCTCGACGGTACATTCAACACGGGTGTGCATGTTATTTAGCGTATGTGGTAGACACGCGAGTCAGGGAACAAACCACGGATTTCCGAGAGGATGGATGATCGACATGGGGCCTAGGGTTAGGCCGGGGTGAGAGTCCACAACATGGATTAAGAGTTCAGAACCCCAAGTAGGTGACAACAGTCTGCATGGGAGAGATCACCAGCAGGGGTGGTCCAGGGAGGTGCTTAACAGTTTAGAGCAGTCCGGATAGACTGAAGGTCTGGTGAGGCGGTCCAGTCATGCTGAAGACTCTGTATGTGTTTGTAGATCTATGTGCAGGTATTGAGTGTGCTGCTATGCTATAGAAATCAGTAGGTCTATCCCCAAGTATTGAACATGATGATGGAGTATGCTGAAGATTTTGTATGGGTTTTGTTAGTTATATAATCAGGTTCTGAGTATATATGTGTTATGGGGTAGCAACTTGTTTGCAAGTGGATAGTGTAGGGTGAGGTTTCAGCACTGTGACACTTGTTGGTGTTGTGAAGGATATTGATTAGGTCTTCTTGGGCAATGGAGGAGGTGAGAACCTCTAGGATGGACTGCTGGACATTTGAAGTGATGATAGCGGTGTCGATAGGTTATTGGGAGCACTCCAGTCATGAGATGAGGGCCAGAGAGGGCATACCAGACTCATGTTATGGGCTCAAAGGCAATCCAGACCTATGTTGAGGACCATGTAAGGGTATTCTAGTCATGGGTTGTGGGCATAGAGATTGTGTTGGTTATGTCTCTGGTAGGAGCAAGTTCGGATTGGATGTATTGATGAGATTCAGGGGAGTTGCACTCAGTTGTGACGAATCAGAGGATGGTGGATGAGATGCAATGATAGATCCTTGGATCTCAAGTTATGATTAGACTCGAGTTATGTTCATAGAGGTATTCCAATCTAGAGTATTCCATCCATAGGATGACTGTGACAACCCAAAAATTTCTTTTCTACACAACCACTCACTTCAACAGAAGTCAAAACTGTGTCTGCTAACTTTCAAGCTTTTTGGAATAAGTTTGAGTGTTTTAAAGTTAGTGCTTCAGAAGATATCAAGAGAGAGGATACCATAGGGTTTATTATGTAGCAATAAGTTCCCAAAACTTCAAGAGTTTGGAGTTTACGGTCCAAGATGGTATTGGGACCATAAACCCTCAAGACTATATAAGACTTAGCCATTTTGGTTCATTTCTTCCATTTCAACTAGAGAAAACCCGATCTCTCCCAATGATCGTCAACCGTTCATCCCAAATTGTATGTACTTCAACCCTAGAGTGTATTAAAGTGTATTACATGCCTAGATAACATGGAAATCATCCAAATATCCCAAGGAAAAGGTGTTCACGGCCCAACATCCTCTTGGACAATGAACACTAAAAATGAGGCCAAAAGTGTGCCCTATGTCCCTATAGACCTTGGAACCAAACATAGAAACTACCCTTGACATGTTTAGACCTTAGGTGCATCAAGAAAACACCCAAAGATCACAAAGAACAAGGTGTTTACGGCCCAAGAATCTTCTTGGACCATAAACCCTAAAAAGGGTGCTAAAGTGTCCCTATTCTCTTGGCAAACCTTGGAAACAAACCTAGAGGCTTCCTTTGATGTGTTTAGCACATGAAAACCACCAAAATACCCCATGTATATGTGTTTATGGTTTGGGAAACCTCCCAAAACCGTAAACACCCCAAATGCATGTTTTGGTGCCCCAAAGTCTTTCCTTAAGCCTACAAACTAGCCTAGACCTTTACCTTGAAGTGTTTAAGACTTGAGAACATCATTTGACCATAAACCATTTGGGTTTATGACCATAAACCCAAAGACAAATGGTCCAAAAACCGTAAACCCCATAAAGGGGTGATATGTTGCCCTAATCACTTCCTAAGGCTAAGACTTGAAGTTAGGATGCTTTAAAATGACTTCTAGGACTTCAAATCACAAAATGGTCAAAGTACCATGAGTTTACGGTCGTAAACTCATGGATTTACAACCGTAAACTCAAGTGGAGTTGGTTACAAAACCGTAAACACCCTTAGATGCTATTTCACTTCCCTTTGATGAATCACATGTGATTCCAACACTTAACCAAGTTGTTTCCTAGTCCCGGAAGGTGTTTCCTTTCATATAGTTGTTTATAAACACTATATTCATGTCAATAAGTGTCCTTATATGTCATTTAGGACTTGTTGTGTCTCGAGACTTCATTCGTGGAACTTCTCATCCGTACGCGCATACATGTTTGAATCACCCACATCAGGTGAGTTCATACCTCGTAATGAATCTTTTAACTATTTGAACTGTTTTAAGGGGGGGGGGGGGGAATACAAGTTGAACACAATGATAATTGTGTAAATGGTTGTTATAAACCTCTTTCAAAATGTTACTTATGTTATTTATAAGTTTTCAAAACATTTCAAAACTCTTTTAAAGGTTATGTTACTCTATAGTTATACAAAACTCCGTTTTTAAAGTACAAGCATAACTTAGTAGAGAAACGAGTCTTTTCAGTAACAGTCCAAGTACAGCATTAGTAAACTATTATAGGTATAGTTTAGGAGAATGCTATTCATTACTTCTAGTACAATGAAGCACACAAAGACTCAGTCCAGTTCATGAGTCTATACTAACGCAATACGCTTACTTAGATACGATATCAATTTACGATAACAGACCAGAACATGATAAGGTGCTTTAGCATGGAACAAGTTCAGGATCTAACTATACCAATGAATCACAACGCATTGTGATAGTTATATTGGGTATACATGATCATATTAATGTGGATGTTCGCGGCTTGCACTCCTGTAAGGGTCGCGTGTAGTTCCTAGAATCTCTTGAGAAGGGAGCGTTTAGCATAGGATCTAGCCATTACATTATGCCTTAACCCTCAATTAAGGCAAAATAGTACTTAAAGTAGTCACTTATTACAAATACTATCGTACTTACACTGTCAATACGACAATTACAGAAGGATATAAAATTCCAGTGTCAATGTTATTAATAGTCGTACAGTCGGGTCTTGGTAGAAGGCTACTTTCAAAACAATCAGGTCTTGGTAGAAGACTACTTCTAAAAGTTAGGACCATAATGCTAGACTTATGATTCCTTAATGTATACATCATAGGATACATATATACCAATAGGATCCGACAACTAATAGGATGTGTGTTCTCCGCTTCATTTCTTGTCCTTGTTTGGTTGTGGGCTTGGAACGGATTCACCCAATCTATTATCTACTCGAATCTATATATATTTATGCTTAGTATACATTAAGTCATCATAAGGGTACCAGGTATGGATCAGGTTATAGGACACAGAGTCAAAGCACAGTTTTTCTAGTACAAAACATACTTTTCAAAGTCATTACTTTTGGTATACAAAACTAGAAACTTCCCAAATAAGCGCTTAATCCATTTTATTAAGCCAATATACACTAAAAGACTTTAGGTGAAAAACTCTATAACACCCTAGTTTATACACCATGTTTATATATAAAACTAATACCCAATAGATAGTTAAATGTGGACTTAGGGCAGATTCACCCAATTAACTATTCTACCCGATATTAGATTATATATAGCAGTATAAACAAAGCTATTATAAAAGTAGTCACTGTGGTCAATATTTTACTATAAGAAATATAGGTTTTCTTAAAAGAAGTTTTCATTAAATATAAAGGAACCATTACAAATAACTCCATGAGTAACAAGTGAATACACCACGATTATATATGATAACGATCTAACAACCAATTGAATGTGTGTTATCCGCCTTACTTTCTGTTCCCCATTGCGTTGTGAGCTTAGGGCAGATGCACACAATCGATTTTCTATTTACTCTGAGTATATATAGCTTGTACTCACTTAGTACCCATAGAAAGGCTTGTAGTGTCATTTTACTTAACTTTCATTTAAGTAGGAAATATATGATTTTCTAGAGGAACAGGCGAACTTTCCAAAACAGAACTTACAGCTTACATCACTTTTACATAAACATTTTCCACAACGCTTTACAGCTTACTTACATCACTAAAATCTTATGAACGCACCAGCTTAATTGCTGATCAACTCTTTCAAATAACTTGTATTCTCAGGAGACTATTAGACAGGTGCTCGTGCTGGGGATTCAGAAGATGGAGCATTATAGCTTCAAGTCTTGTTTTGTTATTTGTTTATGACTTCTATGTTTGTGGACACACACATTGTAAACACTTTCTTTCTAAATGAAATGGTTGTTCATTACTTGCTTACAATATACATATCTCGTGATACTAAACATGACGTCCTCCACCCCCGAACGTTTCCGCCGTTTCGGTTTTGGGGTGTAACAATGACAGGACCCTATGATTGATTGGACCTGATATGTTGGTATTCCAACCTGAGGGTTGATTGGGCCAAACATGTGTGGGGATACGAGGGTATTCCATCCTAGGTATGATTGACCGATCGTAAGCATGCCTGGTATTCCAACCTGAGACTGATTGGGCCAGGTGTGACTGTTAGTGTTAATTAGTGGATTGATTTTGTATGATATTGTGGGAGCTGAAGGACGCATTATCCTGTCAGCACAAAGGGTTTGCTACAGGAAGAGGGAATGTCGGATTTCCGATACTTTGGATCATCAGGATTTTGTCAGGATGGCAAGTCGCATGTAGGATAGACATTTTGAAAAGGTTCGGATTCACATCGCTTTTCACGTTTGGAAAATGGAAAGGGCGCATATTGGATGAGTAGGTGGTCATATCGTTGCATGATGATCGGTTCGGAGAGCACTTGAACTATGTAGGGAAACTAGTGGTAGCATCGGAAAGGATCCGAGTAGACATGGGAGCCAGAGTCCAAGATGCGAGAGCATTATCGTGAATGGTTCGCCGCAGTAGGCTTCGAGGACAAAGCCTGGTTTAAGTGGGGGAGAATTGTAACATCCCAATATTTTTCATTTATAGTCCCTGGGGATAGAAGGGTGAAGCCATGAAGGTCAAAGGGCTAAATTGAAATTATTGGGATTAGGAGGAGTACGCTGCGCGTACATAAGGGTACGCTGGGCGTACTCATGGTAGAAGGAAACCCTAATATTTAGGGTTTGGGGAGTATATAAGCAACATTATGAGCATAAAACCCTCCCTTAACCCATCCTCCACTACTTAGAGTCGTTTTCCCTAAACCCAAGCCATTTCCTAGAGTGTTGGAGCTTTTTGAGTGTTTCTTGAGTGTTTTAAGAAGAAGGTGTTGCATCAAGGAGTTGGAGAAGAAGATCAAGCTTGTAGATCTGAAGTTGTTTTACGCCCTAGAAGCTCCAGAAGGTAAAAAGCTTGGAACTTTATTCTTGTATGAGATAGATCTATTCATTTTAGCTTTTTGGAAGCATTCTTGTCCCAAAAGTCCTAAAATGGTGCATGTTATGATTTGGACGAAATGATATGTGCTTTCTAACCTTAGAGGAGGTCCTAAGTGATAAAAATGGTGTCCCGATAGCTAGATTTGTCTCATGCATGAAGTAGGAAGGTCTTAATGGATTATGACCATGTGTTAAGAACTTTATGCACGTCGAAAGTGATAAACTTCAAGACTTTATTGTAACACCCTGAATTCAGAAGACCTAGAAAAGAAAGAAAACCTCAAGATAAGGAAGTGACTCGTCGAGTAGATGGGTGACTCGACGAGTAGGAGCGCGAATTTGGTCGCGGGATAAGTGACCTACTCAACGAGTCAGAAGACTGACTCGGCGAGTTGGCCAGGTTTTGGGGAAACCTTAAATGTGTGGAAAGTGCCTTGGAAAGGCCAGTGATAGTGAAGGGTAAAAGGGTAAACCCCTTGTGTATCAAGGGTAAGTGTAACAGGAGTATCAGTAAGGTTACCGGTTGGATAAAAGTGTTGTACCCGAAGGTAGTAATGATCGGGTTATTCTGAAGATGACATCTTCAAGGTTTGGATCAGATGGGCGGAGTGTGTAGCTAGTGGTAAAGTGGTGACCGGATGGTAAGGTAGTTGACCGTGGCGGACTTCGAGGACAAAGTCTAGTTTAAGTTGGGGAGAGTTGTAACACCCTGAATTTAGAAGACCTAGAAAGGAAAGAAAACTTCAAGATGAGGAAGTGACTCGTCGAGTAGATGGGTGACTCGACGAGTAGGAGCGCGAATTTGGTCGCAGGATAAGTGGTCTACTCGACGAGTTAGAAGACTTACTCGGCGAGTTGGCTAGGTTTTGGGAAAACCCTAAATGCGGGACTTGTACCCTATTTAAAGAACATTACAACCCTTCTTCAGCCCCCTTGATACTCTCTCACGTCCAGAGCAAAACCCTAGAGTCTCCTTTGAGCTTGTGAGCCATTTTGTGAGTCTTGAAGCATTCTTGGAGCTTGGAAGGTGAAGCAGGAGATTGGTGATACAAGGAGGGAGAAGTAGATCCAGAAGATCCATCTCATCTGCTGCTCATATTGGTAATCAAGTTCCTTTCTTGCCTTGTGGTTTGTTAGATCTCCTTTTGTCCCTTTTAGGAAGTTATGGACCAAGAATGATGCCTTGTGGGATGTGGACATCCCCAAGCTAGATCCTTTCAGATCTAGGGGTGTTTAGTGAAGTAAAGGCATAAAGGTGGGAGCTTTATGCCATCAAACCTCCCCATGCAAAGATTAAGTGGTTGTTATGGCCTTTTGAACAAAAAGGGCCATGTAAGGGTGCAAAGGTAGCAACTTTGTGTGACATCCCGACCCTAAGGGGCCAGATCTGGGTCTTGGATGCCTTGAGCTTGTATGAAATCATCGGATTATTGTTGGACATAGAGAGACTCGGCGAGTCAGTTGTAGGACTCGGCGAGTTAGGCCAGTTCTTGCCCCAAAACCCTTCTGTTAAGGGTATGAGTTAATATTGGAAAGGGACTCAACCAGTCTGAGTCCATAATGGTCATGAAGTTCATCGTATTCGACGAGTTCAAGGAAGAACTCGGCGAGTCTAAGGCAATGTCCTTAGTTATGAGGATGGACTCGACGAGTTGTTCATACAACTCGGCGAGTCACATACTAGACACATTCATATGTGGATGATGAACTCGACAAGTTCAAGGATGAACTCGGAGATTTGGATGAAGTTGGTCCCGATTGAGTGGTTGAAGGAGAACCCGTCGAGTTATTGCTAGACTCGACGAGTGGATTCGGGGTTGTTTTAGGATTTCAGGAGTATGGACTCGACGAGTCAGTAGACCAACTCGGCGAGTCAGGTAAATTGGATGTTAACTTTTACCATTGACTTTGACCAAGTTTGACCAGGTTTGACTTTTGGATTATTGATCTAAATGTTATTTTGGGTATTGATAGTTGGGGAGCCGAAGGGTCAACAGTTCAGAAGTTGCCGATTAGCAGTCAGAGGTGTTTAGCGAGTTTTCAGCAGTGCGAGGTGAGTCTCCTCGCTGTTTGTATGGGTCTATGGCACAATGTCGGCCCATTTAATTTATGTACGGTAGGAAAACCCGGGGGTTAGCTCTATGCATTATGCATGGAAGACCAGGAGGAGGCCCTTGTCACTCGGTATGTTATTATGTATGGTAGGAAGACCCGGGGGTTAGCCCTAGGCATTATGCATGAAAGACCAGGAGACGGATCATGGCACATGATATGTTATTATGTCTGGTAGGAAGACCCGAGGGTTAGCCCTAGGTAACATGAATGCAAGACCGGGAGGTGGCTCCTGGCGCACTGTATGCTATTACGTATGAAAGACCAGGAGGTGGCTCCTGGCACCCTATATACTGAGTAGCCTAGTAGAGTGGTATGAGTTATCTTTGTGATGCTTGCATGGAAGACCAGGGGGTGGCCCTTGGCATTTGTCTATAATACCCAGGGAGTCTCCCTAGGGTTGACCTGGAAGATCACGTGCGACCTGTGGCATAACACCAAGACTATGTTTGACACATAGTACCTTAGCAAGACTATGTTTGGCACATAGCACCTTACTTGATTATGGATATGTTAGTTATGTATGGCATGTATGGATCATTCGGGTATGTATGGTATATGGTATCTGGGGAACTCACTAAGCTTCGTGCTTACGGTTTTCAGTTTTGGTTTCAGGTACCTTGTTCTCAAGGAAAGGAGTCGTCTCGATCGCAGCGCATCACACTATGTTTTCCGCACATGTGATCTTTGGGATTACACTCAGATATGGTTTTGTGATAATATGTTTTGGTTATTGACACCTTGGTTTGACATGGGATATTAATATGAATGTTTTTATATTGTTGGTTTTTCATAATAACTTAATTAAAACGAAATTTTGGGTCTTGAATTTTGGGATGTTACAAGTTGGTATCAGAGCCTTGGTTTGAGGGATTCGGGCACACTCTCGGGTGTGTCTGGACTCAAACTGAGGGCTTGATATGAAAATTTTCAAAAGGAACTTGAAAAGTATTGAAAAGAGAAAAGAACTTTGAAAAGAACAAGGTGTGTGATGCGTGCAATCGACCGAGCTCAAGTAAGTGGTTCCCAAAATACTAATACATGTTTGATATGTGACATGATATGATTATATGAACTGCATGCTAGATTAGGGCTAAGGATCTAGGAGGATGCCTTGAATGCCTGTTGTGTGAGGTGCATGCTAGGACTATCTAGTCAGCAGTAGGATAGCCTGATTAGGTTATGCTTGATATGGTTACTCAATACACGAATGTTGCTTGCTTTGTGCTATAGGGGTCCTGGCTAACTTTAACTAACTAGTGAGCGGATATGTAACAATATCCACAAGCTAGTTAGGGAAAGGAAGTAGGGACTCCTAGTGCAGCTGATGGCGGAGAGTAGGTCGGAGGGTGCCCTAGGAAAGCCTAGGACGAGATTAGTGGAAAAGGGTATCGACAAAGGGACTTGGTGAAGTTGAAGAAACCCTTGAAGAAAGTACGGATAGATGTGGAAGGTAGTATGGGCTCGTACGACTGGAAGAAGAGGATTCGTACTCGAGTCAAACATGGCCGAGATGGAACCAGGAAACTTGGATGTTGTGTGAGACCTCCAGAGAGTATGTATGATCCTGGCATTTATGTGTTTATTCTCAGTATGGTGACCACTCGACATGGAGCAGGAGGATCAGGGTCTGGGTCAAGATTAGGATGAGGGTCGGGGCAGGATCCGAGCAGGTTGATGACGGGCTACGCGAGTTCATCGCGTCTGAGATCACAAGAGGTATCCTTGAGTCAACCCCGGTCATTTTCGGGTCCATCAAGGAAGGGATTATTGAGCTGATGGAGGATCGCCTCAGAGCTTTCCCAAGTGATATGGCATCCAGCCAGTCAGATCGCGCACATTGTCCTTCAAGGGATTTAGGGGGTGTGGCGCGCCAGACTTCCACAAGGTGAAGGCCCCCATTGTTTCCAAGAGATCGATTGCAGATATTGAGTTTGCATAATTCACGAGCTTCTGTCCCGAGGGGTCGAAGGTTCGATTTGCTGCAGGATGCTTGAGAGACAGATCCAGAGACTGGTGGGAGTCGGTTAGTGATTCCTTGGGAGCCTCAGCCATTGAGGCTATGACCTGGTCCGACTTTGTGACTAGGTTTAGGGCGTAGTTTGCACCGGCGGTGGAGCTTCAGCAGCTGGCCAGGGAGTTCCTAGAAATGAGATAGACAACAGAGTCGGTGGCGGAGATTACCGCCAAGTTTCGAGAGAGGGCCTTATTGGTGCCTTAGTATGCAGGGGATGATGAGATGCAGAGCACCCGCTATCATGACATGTTGAGAGATGATATTCGGGAGCATGTCAGGATCTCGGCATGCCCGACCCTGGACTCTATGATTTCCAGGACGCGGGAAAGGGAGATTGATTTGGAGCACATTGCAAAGAAGAGGTCGGACCAGATGTATACTTTGGAGGGTCCTGGGAAGAGACACAAGATTTCAGATCAGCGATTAGTAGGTCGGCAGGGCCGAAGTCAGTGCAACACGTGCGGGAAACTGCACAAGGGAGTTTGTCGTTCCAAGGGTTCAGGACTCGATTCATCATCGTCATCCTCATACACTTGTCTCAAATCCGAGCACTCTCTGCTCTACGGCTCATGGCATCGGCTACCACATTAGCCTTGTCGGGGTGATATAAGATCTCGCAGTCGTAGTATTTCACTACATCCAACCACCTCATATGTCTCATATTCAGGTTGGGCAGATCCATGAGGTACTTCAGACTCTTATGGTTCATGTATATGGTGCACCGGACTCCATATAGATAATGGCACTAGATCTTGAGGGAGAACACCACCGCCCCCAACTCCAAATCGTGGGTGGGATACCGTGTCTCATGAGGATTCAACTGCCTCGATGCGTATGTTATCACATGCCCCCTCTGCATCAACACCGCATGCATCCCTGATATAGATGCATCACAGTAGACTACAAAGTCCTCCACTCCCTCGGGATGGGCTAACACTAGAGCTTCGCATAATCTCTAGTGAAGAGTCTCGAATGAGGCCTGCTGCTCGACCCCCCATGCAAAAGTAACACCCTTCCGGGTTAATTTGGTAAGAGGAACAACAATCTTGGATAAATCTCTAAGAAATATCCGATAGTAGTTGGCCAAACCTAGAAAACTCTTGATCTCGTACGGGGATCTCGGCACCTCCCATCTCATAATTGTCCCAATCTTGTCCAGGTCGACCAGTATCCCATTCTGATTAACGAGATGTCCAAGGAACTGGACCTCTCGTAACCAGAAATCACACTTGGAGAATTTGGCATAAAGCCTCTCATCCCTCAATACTCCAAGAATCTCTCGAAGATGCTCTTCATGCTTCTCTTTGGACCTCGAGTATACTAGAATATCGTCGATGAACACGATCACCGATCGATCCAACATGGGCCTGCACACCCGGTTCATGAGATCCATGAACACTGCCGATGCGTTTATGAGCCAGAAAGGCATCACCACAAACTTGTAATGCCCATAATGAGTTCTAAAGGCCGTCTTCTGGATATCCTATTTGCAAACTCTCATATGATGATATCCAGATCTCAAATCAATATTGGAAAACCAAGATGCCCCCTACAACTGATCAAATAAATCATCGATCCTCGGTAGTGGATAATGGTTCTTGACCGTCAGCTTCTTCAACTCCCAGTAATCGATGCACATCCGGTGTGAACCATCCTTTTTCTTGAAAAAAAGGATCGGAGCTCCCCACAGTTAGCTACTCTATCTGATAAAACCCTTCCTCAGCAGCTCCTGGAGCTATGAGGATAACTCCTGCAACTCAGGCGGCGTAAGGCGTTAAGGTGCCTTGGAAATAGGCGCCACAGCCGGAACCAAATCAATCTGGAACTCCACCTGCCTCTCGGGAGGCACGCCCGACAAACTCCTCGAGAAAAACATCTAGAAACTCACACACTATCGAAACCTCGGCTATAGAACTAGGCCTCTCTGTAGCAACCCGCGTATCCATCACGTACGCCAAAAAGCACATACATAACTCACAAGAAAAGTACCTATATAGAACTCGGCCTCTCTGTAGCAACCCTCGTATCCATCTCGTTGGCTATAGAAACCCTCAGAGGTCGACTTAATTCCTCACGTCGGATATTGATGTGACAACTAAAAGCTAAAGACACGAAGGATCAACTCACACCCGAGTCAAATAACACCAAAGCAGTTAGAGAACTCACAAGAAAAGTACCTATATACAACACATAATAAGCACAAAAAATCTCAAAATAATATAAATAAGGAAATATGTCCCATCCACGACATCAGGTGTTGCGCGGACCTCCTCCGCTGTCATCTGAAAAGCTCTCCCAGGAGCCCTCCGATCCTCGCCCTTCACTGGCCGACTATCAGTAGCATTAAAAGCAGCAGGAGTGGAGCCATGGGCTGATCCCTGAATGAGTTGAGGGTACTCGGCCTTCCGATGACCAGTTTGGTTGTAGTGAAAGCAAACTGCAAACCCCTTAGGGCAATCCTTCGCCATGTTCCCCTCTTTGCCACATTTGTAGCAAATCCCTGCCTGACATGATCCCTCGTGACTCTTGCCGCACTTGCCACAAGTGCGACCCTTCTAGCCCCCAGCTCTCGCATCAACGGGCTTCACCCGCTTCGTCGCCGACTGTGACTGTATCGGTCTCTTGTCTCTACCCCGGGACTCCTCCTCCTCTATGGTCTGCAACTCTAACTCAATCTCCATCCTCTTGGCATTGGTCTGAAGCTCAGTCAATGTCCGATATGACGAGTTTGCCACAAAATCTCGTATATCCCTCCTCAGTACGCTCAGTTATCTACTCATACGTTCCTGCTCAGTAGACATGTGCTCAGGGAAAAACAGCGCCCTCTCATGGAACGTCCTCGAGATTTCAGTCACAATTTATGTCTTCTTCTTCTTGAGAGATAAAAACTCCTGGGCTAACCGTTCCCTCTCCACCTGGGGAACATACTTGTCTCGGAACAACTGTGTAAAGCTCTCCCATGTCACTGCAGCATGATCTGCAGTAGTAAAGCTGACTGTCACGAATTTCCACCACTGCTTTACTCCCAAGCGAAGCTGGTTCAGTGCAAACCAAACTCTCAAGTGCTCGGGGCATGAACACGTGTAAAAACACCCCTCAATGTTGGAGATCCATCTCGTAGCAGCAATTGGATCCTCTGTCCCATCAAACTCTGATGGCTTCGTGTTGCTGAACTCCTGGAACAACAACAAGTCACCTCCCTGTGGCCTAGCAGGGACTAAAGCTACGGTGACTGTAGAAGCAGTAGCCTTAGTAACAGCGGCATAACGCATCAAATTTCTCAATCAGTGTGATCTTAATAGACCCGAACATCTCCGGTATCGCCTCTCGGATAACTGCAGCCACCTCCTCATGAATGATCCGGTGGATCTCCTCGTCACTAGCAATACCGCCTTCAGGGTTGCGACGTGTACCCACCATGATGTCTCTGAAACACAAAAAAAAAATCATCAGAGACTCGCTCGAGCATACTCATGCTCGATTTCCTGCCCTTACATGCTTCTTGGTACCCTAAGTATTCTTACTTGGGTTGCATATATATTTGGTGCTTTCAGTAGTATGGGCCCAATACTACCTTTCACATTAACCTGTAGTCACCTCAAGTCCCCCTCCTAGGGTCCCAATTCACAAGTACTCTATCTCTCACGAATATCAGAATACTCTCTCAGTAGGCCTCTCCTATGCTCATCCAAGTATCTCTCCTAGATTATCCCTCGACTCAGAACTCTTTCTATATGATTCCTGCTAGATACTCCTACTCAGCATACACTCAAGGCAAATAACAGATAGCAGCAACTCCTAGGATAAGGCATCACAAATCAGGCAACTCTAGCCCTAAATATGAAATACCTAGCCTATCCTCTAGCATGCATCCCTAACATCTCATATATGTCATAACACAAATAAGTAAGGGTATTTTGGGTAATCACCGTTCAGGCTTTGGCTGATTGTACACACTGCTCAAACTCGTTTTTCTCTTAAAACTCTTACTTATTTTTAGAAAAATCATTTCTTTTGAATTTTTTTTCTCAAATCCTCAGTTTGAGTCCAAACACACTCGAAGGTACATCCGAATCCCTCAAACCAAGGCTCTGATACCAACTTGTAATACCGTAAATTTTCAAATAAAAATTTCATTTTAAAAATCATATAATTATCATAAACATGGTTCACAAATCTCCAAAATGACGCTTTATCAAAAACACATTTTCTTAAATTGTTTAAACACAATCCAGGATCCTCAAAACATAACTCCGCCTCATGTGTACAATCAAGCTGACGCCTTCCCGTGATCCTGATAAGTACCTGAAACACATAACACATAACACGGTAAGCACGAAGCTTAGTGGGTTCCCCAAAATACCACACATAACTCATTAGCATGTCATGGCTATATCTCAAATAAGACCCTCTAGTCGATGTGTCTCAGTGGAAACCTCCGGTCCCACAACTTGGGTGGACCCTCCGGTCCTAACTCAGTAAAGCTCAGCATAATACACATCATAAATCACAAAGATATAATGCAGGATATCACAATACTCAATATTAAGATACAAGATCCTCCGGTCACACAAAGTTACCACTTATGGTAAGTATAGTGAGAAGACTCACCTCGTAAGCAAGCAAATAAACCTCATACATGAATCACCGATCTAGCCTTCGTCTAACACATATGATAATTATCTCTAATTAACACTTCAATCACGACTCTAAATAAACCAAAGGCTATTCTGTCTCTCTAACTCTTGGAATGGGTAATAGACCATTCTACCCCTCCATGGTCTCCATAATCCATGTCTTGACCAAACCCTAAAGTCAACTGAAGTCAACACTCAAGTCAACAGTCCATGTTGACCCGACTCGTCGAGTGCATCTCTGTAACTCGTCAAGTCCCCTCGTTTCTTCAAAAATGTCGTGAAAGTCCATCTCAACTCGTCGAGATATCTCATCAACTCACCGAGTTTCTCATGTCCAGACTCGTCGAGGAAAACGCTAGCCGACTCGTCGAGTTGGCTCATCAACTCGACGAGTCCCTTAAGTCTCTTTTCTTGTTCATATGCTTTAAGGCAGATTCACAACCCCAAACTCTAGATCTAGCCTCCCAAGGTTGAGATACCACGTAAAGCTACAATCTTTATGTCCATGCATGGCACTTAGGGCTTGAAATGCTAAAACAAGCTCCATTTAAGGTCTTAAGCATAAAAGCTCCTCTAAAGTTGGATAAAGTTAGCACCTTTGGACTCTAGGGACCTTAAGAGGTCCAGATCTAAAGTCCCAACCACTTGGTAAGTTCAAGACACTCAAAGTCTCAAGGAAGATGGAAAAAGCCCTAAAACTCCATGAAAACGAGATCTAATCACAATAATGGGCAACACAAAGACTTTTTTCCTTCAACAGAAGGTATATATGAAATAACACTAGATCCAAAAGTCTCTTCTCATTCCTTGCTTTGATACTCTACTCTTCTCTTCAAAAGATGCACTAAAATGCCCAAAGATTAGCTCTCTCTCTCTCTCTCTCTCTCTCTCTCTTTCTCTCTTTCTCTCTCTCTCTCTCAACTCAATATAGACGATTAGGGTTTCACACAGGGGAGGAAGGTGGTTGGTGAGGCGGAAATGAGGGCTTAAGATCCTTTAAATAGGACCCAACCCCGGAGATTTAGGGTTTCCTCTCAGAGCGCCAACTTGACGAGTTGGTCATAAAACCCACGTGGTCAATCCGCCTCTACTCGACGAGTTGGGGCATCCAACTCATCGAGTTGCTCAATCAACTTATAAATAAATATATAAATAATATACCTGAGAGTCTGGATGTTATAAGAAAAGAGAGTTTATATGTATTTTGTGACTATAACTACTTATTTATACATAGAGACACTAACCTCTATAAGTCGGATTCGTAAAATCTCGGTATAATCTTCTGCTCCGGGATTCTTGATCATCAGGTCTTCTTTCTTTCGGAATTCCAGAAGACCAAGTCTCATTTGTGTTCTTCTGCTCCGGGATTCTTGATCATCAGGTCTTCTTTCTTTCGGAATTCCAGAAGACCAAGTCTCATTTGTGTGGTTCCTATAATAATTCCCCTTTGACTGGGTCTTTATTGATATATTCAGTACCTGGATCAAAGAAATAAATAAAAGAGCAAACATAAGGGTTAGTAATATCTAAAATCTCAAATATGTTGGTTAAGATCCGGCTAGGATGTTACTCTAAATCATGTATAAAATTTAAGTCAAAATTTCCACCCATATCATCAATATAATTGTTTATTTATAGCGAATAAATTATATGAATTTGGATAAATATTGAGTTTCTTTAGATATAATAAAACGTAAAAATTAGTGTTGTACATTTTCAATGTATTGTGTTTCTTTTCATACATAATGTGTATATGAAAAATAAAATATAGAAAAGAAGGTTTTATTTTCTTTTTTGTTGTACAAATTTGACTTGCACCTTTTTTGAAGTATACCACATTTCATCTATACAATAAACCAATAAATGATATAACCCAAAAAAAGGGTTTTCTTTTGTCCGGGAAAAAATAAAAATAAAAATACAAAAAAGTCAAACGCTTGTGGTCAACATTTCTCTCATAGTTTTTGAATGCATGAGTCTTGAAGATGAACCCTCTTCCATTGATCGCTTCTGTGCATCACTTCTCTTCGAGCCGATCAACTTTGACCAAAAGCCATTGCTTTTCTTCTGTTTCCCATCAATTTCTACAATATTTTCACTAACAAAAGCCATTGATCTACTCTTTCTCAAGAACGAAAGATATCCCTTTCTTTCAACATCATAAGTTTTACGTTGATTCCGATAATTATGCATGGGAGATGCCGTGTAAGAGGGGCCATTGGATGATGCACGCGATGAAGAAACCGAAGATACAGAAGAGATAGACGATGAAGAAGATGATGAAGAAACGTTCGTCACTGCACGTGATGAAGTACTTGATATCTTCGATAATTTTTCTCTTAAACATAACGAGCAAACACCCGGAGATTGTTGGTGTTTTGGGTGTTTCTTGCAGCTTTTTGTCGACGCCGATGATCTTTTTCCGTTTTCCATTGTGTACTTTTCGATATTTGTGAATGAATCGTGGTTTTTTTTTAGTGGGTGGTCTTTCGTTTTATTTATATAGCTGCGAGGGTTGTGTTTCCACTGGTTTTCATGGGAGTTTCCTGAGAGTTTCATAATAATGACTTTTTTGACGATTTGTTGGATGATTTTTGTAAAGTAGGGAACAATGAGATTGACTTGAATAAAAATGGACGGTCAGGATTAGAACTTAGGCATGCCAATTGCAAATTGCCAATTGGGAAAAGAAATCGTGTATTTACCATTAGACCCCTTATCTAGTGCCCTTGTTTAAATGTTAGTGCTTACATTATCAATTTAAATATTGAGCACCTAAACTAAAATAGTTTTTTCTTTTCATATTCATATACGTAGGTCTCTTACTAGGATGAGCATATTCGGTACTAAGAGTTAGAAAACCTTTTTATTAATGATTTTTTTTTTGTTAGATAGCGTCAACTTAAAAAGCAAAGGTGTTAATATATTAGTGCATTTTAAATACAACTTTATTTATTAAGTAACTCTATTTTAGTATAAGAACCCAAGTTATTTTTTCCTAACTAAACTCTATTTTCTACAAAAAAAAAAAAAAAAAAAAAAAAAGGTAGAGTTAAGAATATTATTATTTTAAATTAAGAGTAATAGTCCAAATTTAGAATAATACTATTTATTTACGTTATAAATAACATTTAAGTTTTACTTGTCATATTTGACTCATTTGAAGTTTGAGTTTATTTATGATTTATTTAATTTGTTACAATTTTAAACTTATTTAACTTTATTTTAACAATTGTTACAAATACATTTAAAATTTTAATATTTTACTAGCTATATATATATATGTTTGTGTGTGTGTTATAATTGCTTTAACGTTTGAATGTGAATTTTTTTAATATATATTTTATACTTCAGCTATATACATAATCTCTATAAACGAAATATGTGTATTTATTATAATTTGTCATGAATGTTTTTATTTAACAAAGCGTTTTCTTTTAATAATATCAATATCAATTTTGAATTATTTTCATACGAAATATTTGTTTGACTATTTTTATTTAATATTTTAAATTTTAAAGTTATTATAGCAAAAATATTTTAGACAAATTCATAAAACACTAGTAAACTTAAGATGTATTTGTGAAAATCTAAAAGAGTTAAAAAAAATTTCTACATGAAATATATATTTTTATGTAAGAAAATTAGTGTTGTATATGAATCAATATTATCACTCTTTTTTACTCTAAAGTAGAATAAAAACTTAAATAAGGTCGAAGGTGATCGGAGTAAAACTTATTCACAGATTTTATTTATGGGTCATACAAAATCTATTGAATAACATTGAATAACATAAAAGAATTGAAATATATTTGATTTACCAAAAAACATCGATCTAAAGAGTTTGTAGATTTATTAAGTGAAAAACTTCTAAACAACTTTTGCAATAGCTTATTTAACTTTAATAAACTTATTTGACAGGAGTTTTTTCAATAAATGCATAGATTCAAGAATTGGTTGGTGCTATACACAAAAATTCAATCTGTCATTTGCTTTTCTAGGTCTCTGGCAAATATTACAACCAAATGCATTTAGTTAGGCCAATTACAATCATGACAATTTTAGAAAAGTATTTTGTATCTAAGTAAGAAAAATATATACAAACTTCATTTCAATCAAATCTGATTTATGATATTTGGAACTGAGCATATGGGTTTGATAAGATCCATTTCAGGTCACGACTAGTTTTAAGTGCATGATCAAATTTACGATCTTGATGCTTACCTTTATTTGTGATAATATGCATTTATAAGTTTAATACTCATATTTGGACATCTAATCAAATTATCCTTAATGTGAAGAAAATAATAGCATGAAGTCCTTGAAAAATAAAGTGAGAATACTGGGGATAAAAGTTCATTAATGAGAAGCTGAGGGACGTTTATGTGAAAAGACTTGAAAGATAGAGAGTCGGTAAGAAAGTGCACACGTAGTCCTGACTCGTATTTTGTGATGTTATTATGAAACGAATTATATAAAAAGAAAAAGGAAGAAAAAGTGGACATGGAGTACGTGTCTTGTACAGTTTTTCTTTATTTTTGCTTCTTGGTGATCATCTTTATTTGTGCTTCTTCACTATTAAAATACCGACTTTTAGTTAAATGTTGATTTTTCAGTTATTATCTTCTAATAAAACATGGAAACTGTAAAAATTTTCTAACAACTTCTAAACTTTTGAGAAAAAGATATTCGGCTGCGGCCACTATCCGACAAATTAAATGGTTTATGTGTAAAATCTTAAATATAAAAATAAGGATGTGTTTGGTTTGCTAGAATGTAATGGAACTTGGAAGAAAAAGACCAATTCCATTGTTTGGTTGGATTGGTATGGTGTAATTAGAATCCTAAATTAAAAAAAAAAAAAAAAAAAAAAAAAAAAAAAAAAAAAAACTCAGTCAAATAAAAGAAAACACATTCCTTCAAGAAGACAATGAAAATAATTCATTACTAGGAAAGAAAGTGACATTTTACCTTATTATCCTAGTTTTATGTTGTAGATTTTAGTGTTATAAACATATTTGGTGTAATTATTATTAATAATCAGATAGGCCGACCTACATTTACTAACCGAGCTAGGAAGTGTTGGGTGCACACTCAGAACAATAAATGTGAACTCGGGAATATGAGGTTCTAAAGCCAGCACCTTGGGTGCAGGGTTCCAAGAGGTTGCGCCCCTAGCGGAGTCCAAGGAGCGAAGCCCCTAACGGTGGTTATGTTTAATAGCTACCAGTTTTGGCAAAAACTCTTTTCCCTTTGGTATAAGAACATTCTTCATGTTTTAGAAAACGGGTTACAAAAATTACTCAAAAAATATGATTATTAAGGTTCGTTCTACCTCTCAAGACCAAATTAAAATTATTATGTGTTATACAATCTGAATTAAGCATGTAATTCAGATTTGTTCATTCTTGGATTATCTCATTTTTGAATACGTGTACCCCAAGCAAAAAAGACGAATTACAGATTTCGAAATGTGTTTGATAAACACGATCCTTGAATATATCCATGTTTGTATTTATTGTTGTTCTGATCTCTTAATTTTATTAACATTTTATTTCACAACATAACCTCTATCACTATCACCCACCACCACCACCACAACCCACCCACCACACACACCCTCACCACCTACCACCACCACTACCACAACCACCGCCACCACCTCTCACCTTCACCATCATCACCACTGCATACCCCACCACCTACACCTAAACCAACACTACCACCGTTTCCGCCACTACCTCCGCCACCACCACTGCCACCATCATAACTGCCTCCACCATCACCACCACTATCGTCACCACCACCACTACCTACCAGCGTACCGCTACCACCGCCACCACCTACCTACCGCCACCACCATGGGCGGACACAAGATTTCAGAGTAGGAGTTGCCGGTGAGACATAGGTGTTGCTAGTGGAATATTTTTTTATGTAGTGGCAAAATAGTAGATAAACGAAAAATTCTAAAAATTTTGCACTACGTCAGGAAAATAACAGAGGTTGTCGGTGCCACTATGGACACCATAGTGGAATCACCCCTGGCCATAACCATCACCACCACCTACAACCATCATCACCACCACCACCCGCTACCACCACTACCCAACACCACCACTATCACCAACGTCCATCGTCGTCGCTGATGGGTTTTGGTCATAAGACATCCTATGTGCTCATACAAACCCTAATGCTTGGATCTAGGTTTCTCCATTGTACATGCAAGTTATCCAAGACTATAAACCATAATTCTAGCATACAAATAATCATATTAACATGAGAATTGGTTTATAATATTACCTTGATTGTTATGTAGCAATAACAATCCCAAATCTCCTTGTATTGACTTTGGAAGGCTTAGAGTCACAAGTGTCACTCCTCTAATGGTTCACAAACACCATAAGCAAGAGGATGAAGAGGAGAGAGGATGGAGGCTGCCAAAACCGTGTGAAAACCCTAGCAAGAAGCTTGTCCACGTTTTGGTCCTTAAGGGATCTATATATAGTGAGGCAATTAGGGTTATCTAACAAGGAAACCCTAATTTGGATTCTTAAGCCCTAAACAACCCATGGACTCCTTTAATCAAGCCCTTGGACGATTTCCTTATGGGTTTCCCATTAGAATTCGTCCACCCCTTGATTCAAGACAATCCATGGCCCAAATTTCAATTATCTTATAATTACAATTTCAGTCCCTTAAGTTTAATTAATCTCTTTTAGTCACAAAACTAATTACTAATTAATTCTTGACTAATATTAATTAAACAATATGATTTCTCCTTTAATATATTATTCTCATCATATATTAATATATCATATTTAATCCTTTCTCTCCATAATTCATCCTATCAAGTTGCTTTGGTGAAGGCAACCCAAAAGGACCATGCACCATCGGGTCAAGTACATACCAAAATAGTTATGGACTTAGACACTAATCCAACAGTCTCCCACTTGGATAAGTCTAATAACTATTATGCGTATGACTTCAGATCCTGATCTGCAATCATAGCTTTCCAAAGCCGCTGTCAACTATGATCCTATCAGATACGCGTGTCCTTTAGATAAGGGATCATATATTCCTCCATTCTAGATATCATATGAGATATGATTTCAAATCATTCTCTTTGTACTATATCTCGATTCCCGGTTTATGACGACTGACTAATTGAACAAATCAAATTAGCCCTAGCCCGGCCGAGCATTTACGTTTGTCATCACTAAATCATCGAGGGGCCGAAAGATATCGCTTTTATCCTACTTTGGATAAAAGGAACGGATAAACTTTGATACAATGCTTGCTTGCACTCACTAACCAAATCACACACAACAATATGTTTTATAACACCAAGTTACTAGTGCGTTTACATATTATCAATGTGCGACTGATTCGCAAGATACAACTCACACATCTCGGTTTCAAGAATATAAGATGTTATCGTCTCACCAATCACTCGTGATACAATTCATGGAGTGATCCAAGTGAACGTGGGTTTAATCCAATGCTCAAATCATATTCATAAGCACTCATGAACGTTGCAACAAACATTTGCTTATGTCTAATGCTCTTTAGACAATCCACACACCAATTCACAACAGTCTTCATTCATATCTACTTCCAACATATGAACGACTGTGGCCCGTTTGAATAATTCGATTATTCTTAATAAACTCAATTATTCTGGAAGTCAAAACATGCAAATGTGAAACACAAGAATAATACTAATCCCATATGGCCTCAAACCTTTGAGTATAAATAAAACGCCTTTTATTTATCACCATATTGATTACTCATTATTTGTCGTTTCGGGTAATCAACTTCTTACTTGAATTATTACACTTGTCCTATGCTCCTAGCATGCACACAATGTTTACCTATGGTTCTTACTTTGTGAAATAGATCAAATTGAACACACTTCCAATCATTCTCATTTCACAATTCCAAATCCTTTTTCCATAAGTTTAAGAATATCAAATTCTTGCTACTTATAGAATATGATAGATTCTAACATTTTATGCAATGATCCTTTCGTAATGTCACTGCACCAAAGTCACAAAGACTATTGCCAATGATATTACAAAGTCCTCTATCGGAGATTGTTACAAGACAATTCCTTAGATATGATGTCTCTCACTCAGAGTACTTTCCTTTGAACATCCTTTTGCATAAAAGTTTCTAATCTAGACATATATTTTCAATATTCAATTCCCAATATGGACATGTTTCCATATTTTCCATATGACAACTTATTCTTAATAGAATCTTATCTATTCATAATAATGTCGATATGGTCCATCCAATATGGAAACATTTCCATATTTTCCAATACTATACTTCCAACTACTCACAAGCGACCAATCCTCGGCGAACTTTGGATTGTCCTTTGATAGTTGTTTAATTATATTAGTCAATACCGATTCTAGTCCTTTTTCCCTTTAAATGCGCTAGACATTTGGAAAATTTTAGAATGGTCAAATATTATAGCATTTGCAATCGATCCTATACCCGAAGCGTATGGGGCACAATGCATAATGTCTTACATAAAGATTTGATACTTTATCAATCTTCCGCCATAATATTTCATTTGCTATGTTCTCAAAATTCGAATTATGAAGAGGAATGTCGTAATCATAATCGAAATGTAAGAACACACTATGTACCCTTGACTAAATTTATTAACATTTCTCAACCTAAACCTTTAGATTTGAAATGAAGCATAATATTCTCTCCCTTAATTATAGCAAAACAACTATTCCTTCCTTACAACTTTGCTAAGAATGACTCTTGTTTTCTATAATTAATATTGTCAACTTGCAATACGTGCCTTAATAATCATACAATCATAACTTTTATGCTCCCACTATCATGATGATTATTATAAGCATAACACTTATGCTCCCACTAGCTTCGACATGTATTCATAAACATCTTAACTTTCAGAAAAAAAAAAACAATGCTTATTGAATTTCTTAAGTTCATGTTTCTAATAGTTAGTGCTTTGATAATCTTTTATCAACGCTTCTTGAACTTATACACCTTTGCCTTAGATAGTTCATATGTGTGTGTAAACAATTGCCAAACCTCACAATTCAAATTATGGAAAGGGATACCGTAACCATAATCGAATTCGAGAATGCAATTTTACGATCACTATCTTCTTAAAATTTTTCTTAGTGAAAGCATTTCCTCACAATCATTTTCACGAAGGAGGAAATCTTATGACACTTAGATTTAAATGGTGTATGTGTTCCTATCCATGTGAATTTGTTAAAACCAAAGTTTACGACAAATTCAAACTCATATGCACCGAACTTTCTTAATCTTTATTTCTTGCCTTATGGTAGCGCAGCTGCCCACCATGTCTTCCAAGTAGTTAAGCAGCTCACCCTTTGCTATCAATGTACTCTCCATTGATCAAGGTCCTTGCCTTTTATGAATTCAAATGAGAACTCATAGAGCTCACATGCATAATTAACTCTATTGGAACGGCACAGAAACAAAATAATGTCAACACGATAGGTTGTAAACCTCAACTTGTGTGCTAGTGATGATCGATAAGGTTTATTTGATTTGTTCTTGAAACCTTTCAAGACCATTAAGACTCCCACTGACTCTTTGACATATAAGATTCTCTTGTCAATAACCATTTCTTGACAAACAAATATTCAAGAGTTAGTGTAGTTTTTATCAAACACTTCATAAATTGGTCCTAGTTGGTTTTGTCTTATCCAAGACATCACAACTTTCCACATTTAATGAATGTTATAAACCTTCTTTATACTTTTCACTCAATGTCACAATCTTAACTTTAAGACTTGTTTTTTATAACGAAGTATGATAGACCTTTTGATTTAACCATTTCTTCAACTCTTGATTTCTCTTCTTATACATACAATTGTACTAAGACTCACTTAGATGATCAATTGAGATATGGTTCTTAATCATTAAGACCTATCATAAAGCATAAAAGGTACTCTCCCTTCTTCTTAGAATGGAGAAACTTTTATCTTTCTGCCTTCTTGATTCTTCTTATTCATTCTGCTATTGATTTAAACCTTTTCAATCAATTCAGAATTACACTTAATCTCATATTTACTAAACTTTTAGTAAATCATGACGAATATTTTGTTACTCTTATGGTGGACTTTGATCAACACCCAACTTTGTGTATTCGATCTCCAAGTCCTTCACTTGACACTTTGTCAATGAATTAGTCTAATTTCCAAATATGAAATTTCTCATTCATCGTGCAACCAAGTTGCATGATTCCAAGTTTCTATCCAATTGAAACTTGGGCGATGAGAAACTCTCCCTATTTGGTAAATTTTCGACATTTCCATAAACAACATAACTAAGAATCAAATCCATCATTGCTAATAATAGAAACATTCAAACATCAATTTTTCATATACGCCATTGCAAGGATAAACAAATAATATAAAATCAAAATTTATTTTATTGCGGAAAAATTTTGTCCTTACAATGCAATTCATTGAAAAACTATGCTAATACATCTTTCTTAGAAATCTAATTCTAACTCTAAGTAGTATCTCAAGAATCTAATCTTCGAGAAATGCGATCGAAATCCATTCCTTCATGGTTAGATTCTGCTCACTTCTTCCCTTAAGCTTCCTTTCTTTTCTTCGATCCTACAAAACATCAATTGTAATCTTATCACATTATGTATTCAGAATCTAGAATGAAGCTTAAAAGAGTTAGTCAATGGATTTTACCTAAATTAGAGCCATACGTTTCGACTCTCCCATCTCTTAGATCTCTTAGGTAAATGGGGCAGCTTCGTCTCCAATGCCCTTTTTCTTGGCAATAAAAGCGAATTGACTCTTTTGGAACATGACATGGAACTACTTCAGACATTGCCTTTCTCTTATGATCAAACTTTTCGAACATAGCATGTCTTTCGTTGCCATTGTCTATATCCATAGAGGTCTTGAAGGCAGATTCACCGATCAACTTTGCTTTTCTATTGCGCCAAATCATTGCTGATTCAACAGCAATAAGCATATATGTGAGATCTATAAGGGTCACGTCGCGGTTCATCATATAGTACTCTCTTACGAACTCACTATATGAGTTAGGAAGTGACTGAAGAACCCAATCAATAGCTATTTCCTCACAGACAACGGATACCAACATTCTTAACCTATCAATGTGTGACTTCATCCCTAGGACGTGTACACACACCGGCTTTCCTTCTTTATGTTTACTTGCCAAAAGGGCTTGAGTGATCTTGAAATTTTCAAGACTTTGAACTTGTGGGTTAGGGAGAATAATTGGAGGAGGTGGAGGAAGTGAAGCATGATTTCTTGTTCCTCGATCGAATCGTGGAATATCATCTTCATGTGGAATGCTTGTTCCACGGGATTTGGGAAAACCATAGTTGTCGAACTTTGACATCTACAAAACGGGAGAAAAACGAATTCAAGTTAGTTGATTGATTGAGTCCTTAGTAAATCACCCAAATGAGATACTAAGGCTAGGACCCAACACAATATTCTACAACTCGGGAGAGGGATGCCGTAACCCTAATTGCAGAACATTTGAAGGTAAGTGAATGACGATTCACTAATTTCCACCACGAAAAATGAAAAAGAAATTTAAGTTTTAAATCTATGAAAACTCCTAGATCCTTTGAGATTCATTGAACTTTCAATGGCATGTTTAAATCTCGATATGCCCCTCTAGTTTGTGACTGGGATGCCGAGGATCACAAAGCGGGTGTGAATAACCATGCAAACTTACATGGTGCCCTCACATGTTACAGTCACCTATTTGATGTGCTGGTAAACCACACACGCTCCACCAAACTATGACAAACATTGAGTCACCCTTTGCTACCTTTGCTTAGAACCATTTAGTGTGCCGGTTAACCACACACGCTCCACGAACGTCTTCGCAAGGGCACAAAGTGTAATTTCATGGAATTGCATCAATTCACTTTTGCCTAAGTAACTAAGATTGGGAATTTTTAAAACATTTAGTTACTTTTGTACTTTTTTATACTTATAATGAAAGGTTTCGTCCTATCCTACCCGTTCGGCTAACGACCCTCCACTAGTCAAGAGTGCGGTGGGTAAGAGTGGATACCCATTCAATCGCCATTTTATAGGCAATTTCCTTAAACACCACTTATAGACCAGCTTCGTGAATGGGGCCTACTAACGGTAAGACTGACTTTTACTCATACATATATATAATGTTAGACTTTTAATGTTATATATAGTATAAGGTGTATTTTATACTTTCAAAATACTAGGTGGTCTAATTTAACAATTATACTTTTAATTCAATTAAATTGTAAACCTAAACTTTTATGGATTTATTAAACGTCTTTTAATTATACACCTTAATTAATTAATAAAACCATAAGGGTGTGATTTGAACTTTTTCAAAACTATACTAGAGTTTTAGAATTTAACATTCCTAATTAAACTTTTAATCAACTTTTAAATTCCAAAACATGAGGGCAAGTTTTGAAACATTTCAACACATTAGGGTTTAGAATTTAAATATACATCAAAATTAAACCATTTAATCAAAATTTAAATTCCAAAACTTGAGGGCAAGTTTTGAAACCTTTTTCAAAACATTAGGGTTTTAACTATTTAAATTTCAAAACTACAAAACTTTTGGGTTCAAATTTAAACTATAAAACCTAAGGGGAAAATATGAAACTTTTCATAACAACAAGGATCAAATAACAAATAATCTAAATTAACAATTAATCACATAATTATCCATATTTGATTTATTTAATGATTTCTTGCAAAACAATTTATCAATTTAGTCAAAATAATTAATCAATTATCACATAAGGAAACAATTATCTTATTAATTGATAAATATCTTCAATTAGATCAAGAATATAGTAAAATATATCATAAAATCGGATTTATATTGATCTAATATGATAAGGTAACTATCCATAAGCAAAAACAGCAAGAAATCGCGAAGATATCCCCATCTGACGAGTTGACTCGTCGAGTCAAGCTTGGACTCGTCGAGTCTGCATGCACTCGGCGAGTCCAGCCTCCAGAAACAAAAAAACGATTTTTTTGAACATGTAATGCATCAATTCAATTGAAACTAGTCTAGGCTCTGATACCACTGATGGGTTTTGGTCATAAGACATCCTATGTGCTCATACAAACCCTAATGCTTGGATCTAGGTTTCTCTATTGTACATGCAAGTTATCCAAGACTATAAACCCTAATTCTAGCATACAAGTAATCATATTAACATGAGAATAGGTTTATATTATTACCTTGATTGTTATGTAGCAATAACAATCCCAAATCTCCTTGTATTGACTTTGGAAGGCTTAGAGTCACAAGTGTCACTCCTCTAATGGTTCACAAACACCATAAGCAAGAGGATGAAGAGGAGAGAGGATGGAGGTTGCCAAAACCGTGTGAAAACCCTAGCAAGAAGCTTGTCCACGTTTTGGTCCTTAAGGGATCTATATATAGTGAGGCAATTAGGGTTATCTAACAAGGAAACCCTAATTTTGATGCTTAAGCCCTAAGCAACCCATGGACTCCTTTAATCAAGCCCTTGGACGATTTCCTTATGGGTTTCCCATTAGAATTCGTCCACCCCTTGATTCAAGACAATCCATGGCCCAAATTTTAATTATCTTATAATTACAATTTCAGTCCCTTAAGTTTAATTAATCTCTTTTAGTCACAAAACTAATTACTACTTAATTCTTGACTAATATTAATTAAACAATATGATTTCTCCTTTAATATATTATTCTCATAATATATTAGTAAATCATATTTAATCCTTTCTCTCCATAATTCATCCTATCAAGTTGCTTTGGTGAAGGCAACCCAAAAGGACCATGCACCATCGGGTCAAGTACATACCAAAATAGTTATGGACTTAGACACTAATCCAACAGTCGCCACCAGCTGTAACGCCGTAAATTTCCAAAACAATTTTTAATTTTCAAAACATACTTTTATTCATAAGACAATATAAAAACATAATGTATCCAATGTTATCATAACAAAATATATCGGAAAATCTCAAGACATAAACTCCATGAGTGTGTACGGATCATGTTGGCGCTTTCCCGCGATCCTCGCTAGTACCTGAAACACATAACATAACATCTGTAAGCATAAATGCTTAGTGAGTTCCCCAAAATACCACATACGCACATATGCCACTCATGGCTATAAGACCTTCCGGTCACTGTGTCTCAGAGGACTTCTGTCCCACGACCCTGGTAGACCTTCCAGTCCTACCTGTAATGACCTTTTGGTCCATATCATCTTGACCTTCCGGTCAATATCATAATGACCTTTCGGTCCTTATCATTCATAACATACATAACACATCCATATCATATAACAACATACAAGACATACATCTCATAGCATATAAGACCTTCCGGTCAAACATATGTATCACTCTAGGTACAGTATAGTTAGAAGACTCACCACGTACGATATCGGATAATCTCTCGTGCTTGTATACCCGATCTAGCCTCCTCCTATCAACAGAATAACATCCCAAATCAATACTCTCTCATAATCTCATCTCTAATGATGGGTAGAAGACCATTCTACCCCTCCCAGAACTCTCTTGAATCAGCTTGACCAAAACCCTAAGGTCAACTAAAGTCAACGATCAAACTTTGACCCGACTCATCGAGTGCACATGGGCGACTCGGTGAGTCCATGCGGGTCCTCTGAATCCTTTTAGCCTAATTTGGCACGTCGAGTCATCCCTCCACTCGATGGGTTACTCCTGTCTCGAATCGCGGGGCAACCCCGACTCGACTCGTCGAGTCCACTTATGAACTCGGCGAGTTGCATCCATTGCAACACTCAAATGACCTTCTGAGGTCATATCTGCTTCTCTAACCAATAGATATGACCTTTCCATACCCACTAATCACATAAAGGTGAAACCTTTACACTCATGCAACACATATATGGTTCCTTTTGAAGAAAAAGCCTCAAAAATAGCAACCTAAGTTCATTCCTTCCATAACACTTCATAAAGCAAGATGGATAATGCTCTCTGGACCTCTATGGGTCTAGATCTGAAGTATAACACATAAAGGGACCATAAACTCATCAATTCAAGCCATAAAAAGGGTATAGGAAACCCTAGATTCATAGATCTTAACCAAAACAGAAGGAGAGTTCGATTTGCTACCTCAATACTGCAGATCCAAGCCTGGAAACCACATATTAGCAACCCTCTTGACCTCCTCTAGCTGGAAACACCTTCTTCTTTGCAAAACAACACCATAAAGGATTAAAGTGGCTTGCTCTCACACACAACTCGCCCAAGCTCTCTATGGTTTCTCTCTTTGGACTGGTAGCCACAAATGAGGGCTATAAGGTCCTTTAAATAGGGCTCAGAACCGCATATTTAGTGTTTCTGACCTTAGCGTAGACTCGTCGAGTCACCCTGCCGACTCGTCGAGTCCATTCATTAATCCAGTCAGCAAATCACGATCCTACTTGACGAGTCTGGGCGTTGACTTGTCGAGTCCTTCTCTCTAAATCAAAATAAATGAATAACATAGATTACCTGGGAATTCGGATGTTACATTTCTCCCCCAGTAGAATCAGACTTCATCCTCGAAGTCTCGCTATGCAAACAACTCTGGGTGACGCTCCCGCGTCTCCAACTCCGGCTCCCAAGTCAGCTCGGACCCTCTCCGATGTTGCCATTGGACCTAAACCAGGGGCACCTCCTTGTTCCTCGGAACCTTGATCTTACGATCCACAATCACGATTGATCTCTCAATGCTACCCATCACGCGCTGCCCTACCTCTCCCCAGCAAATGGAAGTCCGACACCTCCTCCAATACAACAACTCGAAGGGAGGCATACCAATACTCGAATGGTGGCTGTTGTTATAGGAAAACTCAGGCAACGGCAAGTACGTGTCCCAAGTTCCTCCGAAGTCCAACACACATGCTCGAAGCATGTCCTCGAGCATCTGAATCGTCCGCTCACTCTATCCGTCCGTCTGTGGGTGGTAGGCGGTACTGATGCAACCTCGTACCCAACTCCTCATGGAACTTCTTCCAGAACCTAGAAGTGAAATGTACATCTCGATCTGACACAATCGAGATCGTTACTCCATGACGCGATACCACCTCTCTCAGATACAACTATGCTAGCCTCTCAGCGGAAGAGCTCTCACTGATAGAAAGAAAGTGAGCGCTCTTCGTCAGCCGGTCGACTATCACCCAAATTGCATCGACAACCCTCGTGGTCCTCGGCAATTTGGTGGTAAAATCCATAGAAATTGGTTCCCACTTCCACTGGGAATCTTAAGTGGCTGCAACTTGCCATGCGGACGCTGGTGCTGGGCCTTAACCTTGCGACAGGTCAAGCACCTCTCAACGAACCACACAACATCCCTCTTCATACAGGGCCAGCAATAGTCTCTCTTCAGATACAAATACATCTTAGTGGCCCCGGGATGGATCGAGAACCTCGATCTACACGCGTCATCCATCAATATGGTGCGTGCCCCTCCTGCAAATGGCACCCAAATTCGATCCTGAAAGGTCATATGCCCTCGGCTATCGGTAACGAACTCAGACACCTGCCCGATCACCTGCTCCCTTTTGCGGTTCTCTAGTGTCATGACCTCTGCATGGGCCTCCCGAATGGTGTCAAACACCGAAGTCATCACCGTCAACCGCGTATAAGTGTCTCGAATCAGTGCACTCTCTGCCCTACGGCTAAGAGCATCAACTACAACATTAGCTTTGCCCGAGTGGTATAGGATCTTGCAATCGTAATCCTTTACCACATCCAACCATCTCCTCTAATGCATATTCAGGTTGGGCAGATCCATCAAATACTTCAAACTCTTGTGGTCCGTGTATATGGTCCACCGAACCCCATACAGATAGTGACGCCAGATCTTGAGGGCAAACACCACTGCCCCTAACTCCAAATCATGGGTGGGATACCTCGTCTCATGAGGCTTCAACTGCCTCGATGCATACGCTATCACATGCCCTCTCTGCATAAGCACCGCACCCAACCCCGATATAGATGCGTCGCAGTATACCAAAAAATCCTCCATTCCCTCTGGAAGGGATAACACTGGGGCTTCGCACAATCTCTGGCGAAGAGTCTCAAACGAGGTCTGATGCTCCGGAGCCCACAAAAAAGCAACGCCCTTCCGGGTCAACCTGGTGAGAGGCACGACAATCTTGGAGAAATCCTATATAAATCTTCGATAGTAGCCGGCCAACCCTAGAGAACTCCTAATCTTGGTAAGGGATCTCGGCACCTCCCAAATCATCACAGCCTCAGTATTGGCCGGATCGACCAATATCCCATTCTGGTTAACGAGATGCCCCAAGAACTGGACCTCCCGTAACCAGAACTCACACTTGGAGAATTTGGCATAGAGCCTCTCCGTTCTCAAAACTCTGAGAATCTCTCTCAGATGCTCCTCATGCTGCTCTCTGCATCTTGAATACACCAGAATATCGTCGATGAATACAATCATCGACCTATCCAACATCGGTCTGCATACCCTGTTCATGAGATCCATGAACGCTGCTGGTGCATTGGTGAGCCCAAAAGGCATCACCACAAACTCGTAGTGCCCATAACGAGTCCTAAACGTCGTCTTTTGGATATCCTCATCCCGCACCCTCATCTGGTGATATCCAGACCTCAAATCTATCTTGGAGAACCAAGATGCTCCTTGCAACTGATCGAACAGATCATCAATCCTCAGTAGTGGATAACGGTTCTTGACCGTAAACTTGTTCAACTCCCGGTAATCAATGCACATCTGGTGTGAACCATCCTTTTTCTTGACAAAAAGGATCGGCGCTCCCCAAGGTGAGCTACTCGGCCTGATAGATCCTTTACCCAACAGCTCCTGAAGCTGTTAGGATAACTCCTGCATCTCTGGTGGCGCAAGGCGATAGGGCGCCGCTCCCGGAACCAAATCGATGCGAAACTCCACCTGCCTCTCAGGAGGCACACCCGGAAACTCCTCGAGGAAAACATCCGGGAACTCACGTACTATTAGCACGTCACTAATCGAACTTGTCCCCTTTACGGCCACCCGTGAATCCATCACATAAGCCATAAACCCGCTACTGCCCTACTGTCGGCTCCGCCTCACTCTGGCAGCCAAACAAAATGCTGACCCAGAACGGGTACCCTTGCCGTACACCGTAAGTACTCCCCCACTTGGGTCTCGAATCGTCACCAACTATCTCTCACAATCTATAACAGCTCCAAATCGGCTCAACCAATCCATGCCTACTATGACACACACGTCCCCCATCGCAATCGGGACTAGATCTATCGGGAACTCAACACATAAGATCTCGAGTACACATCCCGATATCACATTCGTAGCATACACCGCTCGGTCGTCAGCTATGGAAACTCGTAGAGGTCGACTCAACGCCTCCCGCTGGATACTGATGTGTTGACTAAACGCTAAAGACACAAATGTCCGACTCGCACCCGAGTCAAATAACACCAAATCAGGTACAGAACTCACAAGAAAAGTACCTACGCATATCATAATATAAGCACTATATCTCAAACTCAACATAAATAAATGAAAGAATACATACCAGCCACGACATCGGGTGCTGCGCAGACCTCTTCCGCTGTCAACTAGAAGGCTCTCCCGCGAGCCTTCGGTGCCTCGGCCTTCACCGGATGAACCTTAGTAGCTCGCACGGTAGCAGGGGCAAATCCCTGTGGTGCTCCCTATGTTGTCCCCCGCAACTGCGGACACTCAGCCTTCCGGTGTCTGGTTTGGTTGCACTAAAATCAAACCATGAACTGCTTGGGGGCAATCCTTGGCTATGTGCCCCTCCTTGCCACATTTGTAGCTAGCACCTGATCGAAAAACCCCATCTTGTCCCTTGCCATACTTCGCACAAGTGCAGCCCTTCTGGCATCCATATCTCAAATCGGCGGGCTTTGCCCGCTTGGCTGGCGACTGAGACTGTGCCGACCGTCTATCCTTCCGCTGAGACTCGGCCCCCTCCCAGGCCTGAGTCTCCAGCTCAATCTCCCTCTTACGGGTATTTGCCTGGAGCTCAACAAATATCCGGTATGACGAGTTCGCCACAAACTCCCTGATATCCTTCCTCAAAATCTCATGTACCGACTCATGTGTGCCTGCTCTGACGACTCGTGCTCAGGGCAAAACAACGCCCTCTCATGGAACATTCGTGTGATCACAGTCACTGACTCCGTCCCTTGCTTGAGGGACAAAAACTCATGTGCCAACCGTTCCCTCTCCACCGGGGGAACGTACTCGTCTCTGAACATGACGGTGAACCTCTCCCAGGTCACCTTCAAAATCTCTGCAAGAGTGAAGTTTGCCGTCACAAACTTCCACCAGTCCTTTGCTCCCAAGCGAAGCTGGTTCAGTGCAAACCGAACCCTCAAATGCTCCGGACACGAACAGGTGTAGAAGCATCTCCCGATATCATAAATCCATCTCATCGCAGCAATCGGATCCTGTGTCCCATCAAACTCTGGTGGCTTCGTGTTGCTGAATTCTTGGAACAACACCGAGTCACCTCCGTGAGTTCTAGCAGTAGCAACTGCTGTAGTAGCTGCAGCAGCCGCAGCCTCAGTAACCGTTGCGTAGCGCTCATCAAAGGTCTCAATCATTGTGGTATTGATAGAACCAAACATCTCCAGAATCTCGGCTCGAATCGTCGTAGCCACCTCATTGTGGATCATCTGATGAAGCTCCTCGTCACTCACGCCGCTTGTCTCAGGCCTGTGGCGTGTCCCAACCATGATGTCTCTGAAATGCAACATAAAATATCAGAGACTCGCTCGATCATACTCACACTCGATAACTCAATCCTACTTGTTCCCTAGTACCCTAAGGATTCTTAATTGGACTGCGCACTGATCCGGTGTCTTCAGTAGTAGGTGCCCTATACTACCGTCCACACTACATCAATATTCACCCCAAGTCCTCCTCCTAGGATCCTAGATCACAAGTACTCTACATCTCGCTAGCATAGGCTACCCTTCGGTAGACCTCTCATAACCTCCTCACTGCTACCTACTTACTCTTAAGCATCTTATAGCAGCAGAAACCTTCCTAGGCTAAGGCATCACAAATCAGGCGACTCTAGTCCTAATATGAATTCCTAGCCTGCTCTAGCATGCATAACATATCATAACATATCTCATAACATATAATGTAAGGGTATTTTGGGAAATCACCGTTCGGGCACTGGCTGATCGTACACACTGCTTCCTTTTGCTTTTCTCAAATCCTTTTACTTTTTTACAAAAATTGATTAGTTTACGAAAAACTTTCTCAAATCCTCAGTTTGAGTTCAAATACACCCGAAAGTGCATCCGAATCCCACAAACCAAGGCTCTGATACCAACTTGTAACGTCGTAAATTTCCAAAATAATTTTTCATTTTCAAAACATACTTTTATTCATAAGACAATATCAAAACATAATGTATCCAATGTTATCATAACAAAATATGTCCCAGAATCTCAAGACATAAACTCCATGAGTGTGTACGGATCATGTCGGCGTCTTCCCACGATCCTCGCTAGTACCTGAAACACATAACACAACATCTGTAACCATAAACGCTTAGTGAGTTCCACAAAATACCACACATGCACATATGCCACTCAAGGCTATAAGACCTTCCAGTCACTGTGTCTCAGAGGACATCCTTCCTACAACCCTGGTAGACCTTCCGGTCCTACCCGTAATGACCTTCCGGTACATATCATCTTGACCTTCCGATCCATGTCATAATGACCTTCCGGTCCTTATCATTCATAACATACATAACACATCCATATCATATAACAACATACATCACATACATCTCATAGCATATAAGACCTTCTGGTCACACATAGGTACCACTCTAGGTATAGTATAGTGTGAAGACTCACCTCGTACGATATCGGATAATCTCCCGTGCTCGGATACCCGATCTAGCCTCCTTCTATCAATAGAATAACATCCCTAATCAATATTGTCTCATAATCTCATCTCTAATGATGGGTAGAAGACCATTCTACCCCTCCTAGAACTCTCTTGAATCAGCTTGACCAAAACCCTAAGGTCAACTGAAGTCAACGGTCAAACTTTAACCCGATTCATCGAGTGCACATGGGCGATTCGGCGAGTCCATGTGGGTCGTCTGAATCCTTCTAGCCTAACTTGGCACGTCGAGTCATCCCTCCACTCGACGGGTTACTCCTGTCTCGAATCGCGGGGCAACCCCGACTCGACTCGTCGAGTCCACTTATGAACTCGGCGAGTTGCATCCATTGCAACACTCAAATGACCTTCTGAGGTCATATCTGCTTCTCTAACCAATAGATATGACCTTTCCATACCCACTAATCACATAAAGGTGAAACCTTTACACTCATGCAACACATATATGGTTCCTTTTGAAGAAAAAGCCTCAAAAATAGCAACCTAAGTTCATTCCTTCCATAATACTTCATAAAGAAAGATGGATAATGCTCTCTAGACCTCTATGGGTCTAGATCTGAAGTCTAACACATAAAGGGACCATAAACTCATAAATTCAAGCCATAAAAAGGGTATAGGAAACCCTAGATTCATAGATATTAACCAAAACAGAAGGAGAGTTCAATTTGCTACCTCAACACTACAAATCCAAGCTTGGAAACCACGGATTAGCAACCCTCTTGACCTCCTCTAGCTGGAAACACCTTCTTCTTTTCAAAACAACACCAAAAAGGATTAAAATGGCTTGCTCTCACACACAACTCGCCCAAGCTCTCTAGGGTTTCTCTCTCTGGACTGGTAGCCGCAAATGAGGGCTATAAGGTCCTTTAAATAGGGCTCAGGCCCGCAGATTTAGGGTTTCTGACCTTAACGCGGACTCGTCGAGTCACCCTGCCGACTCGTCGAGTCCATTCATTAATCCAGTCAGCAAATCATGATCCTACTCGACGAGTATGCGCGTCGACTCGTCGAGCCCTTCTCTCTAAATAAAAATAAATGAATAACATAGAATATCTGGGAATCCAGATGTTACAGCAGCTACCGCCACCGCCACCACTACGAGAACTACCATCTATCACCGCTACAACCACCACCACTGCCACCTACCATCGTTACTACCACTCACTGCCACCACTCACCTAGCATCACTGCCATCACTACCACCACCTACAACTGTCACTGCTACCACCACCCATCACCTGTCACCAGCACCACCACCTACTGTCGTCACCACCCACCACCACCCTACCACCTATGTCTGCCACGATCGTCGATGTGATCATCACCACCAACCTACTACCACTGCCACTACTACCATCCATTACAACCACCAACACCACCACTACCGCCGCCACCACCGCCCACCTACCATCACCGCCACAGCCATCCACATATCACCAGCACCACCACTACCAACACCACTACCTACCATCCTATAGACACCACCTCTGCCACCACCTACTGTCTGTCACAACCTACTTTCACCACCACCTACTACCATCGTCACCACCACCATCCACCATGACCACCGCCACCACCACCATTATCACCGCCATTACCACCCATCCACCACCACCACCACCACCTACCACCGTCACCGATACGAATGCTCAACTAATAAAATGAAAATTTACAATTTTTATAGTTGATATAACGTCTCGTTACATGTAAGATAGAAAACAAAGTAAAATTAAATAAAACAAATAAAAAAGAGGGCAATTTTGTCATTTTACATGGATTACAATTCCATTTGCTGTCAGCCAAACAGAACTTGGAATTAATTCCAATTTCATTTCCTACCAACCAAACAATATATATGTAATTGGATTCAAATTCATGACAGATCCCTTTTTCCAATTCCTTTAGAAACATTCTGCGAACCAAAAACACCTAAGATATTAGTAAATATGCACATAAGTAAGGAAAAAGTCATACTCTTTGGATATCAACAAACACTGATGAGTCACATTCATGCATTTTTTTTAAATACGTCGCTTTGTTATGTGATGCATATACCTCTCTATTGCATTAAGGTGTCTAAGCCAGTAACAAAATTTGTATATTCTTGTAATTAGAAACAAAGTTCTTTTTGGGTTGCCCTCATGACAAGAAATGGCTAGAAATCATATTAGGAGAGAGAAGTGTAATTTATTAGATTATTTTAAGATTAATAAACTAGTTGAAATTTGTTGGAAAGTAATTTCTTAATATATTATGTGATTAATATATTAATTAGAAATATATAGTTAATGTGTTAATTTATTATGTGATTAATAAATTAATATGAGATCGATAGTTAAACAATTTATTTGTTAATTTATAATGTTAATAAATTATTAAGAAATCAATTAAAATTAATTAATTATTAATCAAAATTAATCTGAAATTAATTCGGGATTAATTGAAATTAAGTAAAGATGCAATGGATGAATTGTAATTATTTAGTAGTTGAACAAAATAAACAATTCTTGAACCCTCCATGGTAGGCACGGTTTTGGAGGGTTTCCTAGGGTTTTTAGAATCCTCATGGTTAATGTCTCCAGATCTTGAGGGCAAATACCACTGCCCCTAACTCCAAGTCATGAGTGGGATATCGTGCCTCATGCGACTTCAACTGCTGAGAAACATATGAAATCACTCGCCCTTTCTTCATAAGAACCGCCCCCAACCAGCGATGGATGCATTACAAAATACAACGAAGTCCTCAACACCCTCCTGAAGGGTCAACACTGGGCCTCACATAACCTCTATCGTAGTGTCTCAAATGTCATCTGTTGCTCAGGGCCCCATCAGAAATCCACTCCCTTCCTCATCAGACGAGTGAAGGGTACAAAAATATTAGAGAAATCTTGGATGAAACTCCGATAATATCTTGCCAAACCCAAGAAACTCCTGATTTCTGAGGGGGATTTCAGAATCTCCCACTGCATTACGACCTCAATCTTGGCCGGATTGACCAAAATCCCATTTTGGTTAATAAGATGTCCCAGGAACTGGACCTCTCGTAACCAAAACTCACACTTCGAGAACTTGGCATATATTCGTTCTCGCCTCAACACTCTGAAAAGCTCTCGAAGGTGCTCCTCATGCTGCCCTCTGGTCTTGGAATACACCAAGATATCATCATTAATAACAATAACTGATCGATCGAGCATTGACCTGCATACCCGACTCATCATGTCCATAAACACCACAGGCGCATTATTGAGCCCAAATGGAATTACCACGAACTCGTAATGCCCATAACGAGTCTAAAATGTAGTCTTCTCCACGTGTTCCTCTATAACCCTTACATGATGCTACCACGACGTCAAATGGATCTTGGAGAACCAATATGCACCTTGAAACTGATCAAAGAGATTGTCAATCTGCGGAAGGGGATAACGGTTCTTTATTGTCAACTTGTTCAACTCTCTATAATCAATGCGTATCCGGTGTGAACCATCCTTCTTCATGACGAACAATATTAGTGCTCCCCATGACGAACTGCTTGTTCAGATGAACTGTTTGCCTAACAACTCCTGACGCTGAGAGGACAACTCCTGTATCTCCGGCGGTGCCAAACGGTACGTTGTTTTGGCAATCGGCGCCGCACCTGGCGCTAGGTCAATCTTGGTTTCCTTCTCCACAAACAACCATACACCCATGCTGAATGTATTGTCCAGCTATGGCTGTTAAACAAAACCATGTCCCAATCTTGGTTTCCCTCTCCACAAACAACCATCCCCTCTCACTCGGGGATCAAACTATCACTCGCTGACCCTCTCAGTCTATCATAGTACCAAACTTGCCTAGCCAATCCATTCCTACTATCACCCATACATCCTCCATGGGGATAGGAATCAAATCAATCAGGTAAGGCACCCCAAGGATTTCCAAGACACAACCCTGATCCCTTACGGCCCATAGATTCTAGCAAACTAATTCTAACAAGCTACTACACAAATGGCAAACCATACAAAATTAAATCGAGAGTCCAAATTTCATAGCTGTTATTCCTTGTGCTTCATGCTTAACCTCCATCTGGACAGTGAACATCTGGGCTTGCACTCCCTCCGCCACCCATGTAGGATAGTCAGGTTTGAGATGACCCGACTAGTGACAGTGGAAACACATTTGATCCTTCTTGCAGTTGCGAAAGACATGCCCACTTTCTCCACACTTAAAGCATTTTAACTTGTGACAAGCAAACCTGTGGGTTCCCCCATACTTCCTGTAGATCTCATAGTTCCCTTGGATTCCAGTACCCAAGTCAGCAGCCTCAGACTCCTCGTGCTGCACTAAATGAGCCCTCCTCCTCTTTCTGAGTCGTGTTCCCTCATCAAGATCTCTCCCAGTAGTCATCTCAGTAGTAGCTCTCACAAGTTGGAAGGCTACAGTCCACTCCTCTACCTTAGCAATTATCATGCCAATGATCTGATCCATGATACCAAATAATTCTTCTTGCAGTATCTGTGAAACCTCAATAGTAATCATTGTTGGATTAGTGTCTAAGTCTATAACTATTTTTGTATGTACTTGACCCGATGGTGCATGGTCCTTTTGGGTTGCTTTCACCAAAGCAACTTCATAGGATGAATTATGGAGAGAGAGGATTAATTATGATTTATTAATATATTATGAGAATAATATATTAAAGGAGAAATCATATTGTTTAATTAATATTAGTCAATAATTAATTAAGAATTAATTTTGTGGCTAAAATATATTAATTAAACTTAACGGACTAGAACTGTCAATTGTGTGATAGTTGGATATTGGGCTAATGGACTCCATAGAGGATGGAGTGGACGAATTCTATGGAGAAACTCATTAGAAATCGCCCGAGGCCTCTAAGGAGGGAGTCCATGGGTTGCTTAGGGCCTAAGCAGTCAAATTAGGGTTTCCTTGTTAGATAACCCTAATAGCCTCACTATTTAAGGACCCCTAGGGCACCAAAAACGTGGCCATCTAACTCCTTAGGGTTTCTACACGTTTTTGGGTTCCTCCTCTCTTCTCATTCTTCATCCTCTTGCTCTTGGTGTTTGTAAGCCATTAGAGGAGTGACACTTGTGACTTTAAGCTTTCTAAAGCCATTACAAGGAGGATTTGAGATTGTTATTGATACATAACAATCAAGGTATGATCTAAAACCTAATTCATATATTAATATCGATTATCATATGCTAGATCTAGGGTTTAAAGTCTTGGATGAATGCATGTACAATAGAGAAACCTAGATCCAAGCATTATGGTTTGCATGAGCACATAGGATGTTCTTATGGCTAAAACCCATCAGTGGTATCAGAGCCTTGATTGGTTTCTATTGTATTGATGCCTAGTATATTCATTCTTGCTGTAAAATCGAGTTTTTGGCCATCTTCCTGACAAACTCGTCGAGTCCCAATGTGGACTCATCGAATAGGTTGAACTCGGCGAGTCCATATGGGAACTCGGCGAGTTTAACTGTCAGACAAGCGGATTTTCGGGATTTTTGCCTATTTGCCATAATTGTTTAAAATTAATAAAATACAAATTTTATTGATTCTTTATGATTATCTTTGTCAAAATAAAACATTTTGGTCATCTAATTAAATAATTGTTACCTTATTTGATAAATGTTAAATTATTTGGACTATTTGATCATTATCTTGCATGAAATTGAATTAGTTCATAATTAGATAATCACCAATTAATTGTTTAATTGCCTTATTTGTATTTTGATCTAATAGTTTTGAAAGGTTTCAAAACTTGCCCTCAGGTTTTGTAATTTAAATTTTCAATTAAAAGTTTAATTTCAAAATGTTAAATTCTAAAACCCTAAGTTTTGAAAAAGTTCAAATTGCACTCTTATGGTTTTATTAAATTAATTAAGTGTATAATTAAAAGAGATTTAATAAATCCATAGTGATATGGTTTACATTTAATTAAATTAAAAGTATAATTTATTAAATTAGACCACCTAGTATTTTAAAAAGTGTAAAATACACCCTTATACTATCTATAACATTAAAAGTCTAATATTATATATGTATAACTTAAACTGCTAGTCTTACCGTTAGTAGGCCTCATTCACGAATCCGATCTATAAGTGGGGTATAAGGTTATGGCCTATAAAATGGCCGTTTAATGGGTGTCCACTCTCACCCACCGCTTCCTTGATTGGTGGAGGGTCGTTAGCCGAACGGGTAGGATACGGCAAACCCTTTCCATTAAAAGTATAATGAAGTATAAAGTAACTAAATGTTTTATACAAAATTTCCAATCTTAGTTACTTTAGGCAACAGTGAATTGATGCAATTACATGAAATTACACTTTGTGCCCTTGCGAAGACGTTAGTGGAGCATGTGTGGTTAACCGGCACACTAAATGGTTCTAAGCAAAGGTAGAAAAGGGTGACTTAATGTTTGTCATAGTTCGGTGGAGCATGTGTAGTTAACCGGCACATCGAATAGGTGACTGTAACATTGGGGGCACCATGTAAGTTTGCATGGTTATTCACACCCTGTTTTGTGATCCTTGGCATCCCAGTCATAATTCGAGGGGCATATAGAGATTTAAACATGCCATTGAAAAGTTCAATGAATCATAAAGGATCTAGGAGTTTTTCAATACATTTAAAACCTAATCTCTTTTTCGTTTTTCATGGTGGAAAATTAGTGAATCATCATTCACTTACCTTCAAATGTTCTGCAATTTAGGTTACGACATCCCTCTCCCAAGTTGTGGAATATTGTGTTGGGTCCTAGCCTTAATATCTCATTTGGGTGATTTATTAAGGACTCAATTAATCAACTAACTTGAATTTTCTCCCATTTTGTAGATGTCAAAGTATGACAACTATGGTCTTCCCAAATCCTGTGGAACAAGCTTTCCACATGAAGATGATATTCACGAGATCATGCTTCACTTCCTCCACCTCCTCCTATTGTTCTCCCTAACCCACAAGTTCAAAGGCTTGAAAAGTTCAAGCTCACTCAAGCCCTTTTGGCAAGAAGACATGACGAAAGAAAGTCAGTGTGTGCACACGTCTTGGAGATAATGTCACACATTGAGAGGTTCAGAATGTTGGGATCCGTTGTCTGTGAGGAGTTGGCTGTTGACTGGGTTCTTCAGTCGCTTCCTAACTCATATAGTGAGTTCGTAAGAGAGTACTATATGATGAACCACGACGTGACCCTCATCAATCTCACCTATATGCTTATTGCTACTGAATCAGCAATGATTTGGCGCACTGGAAAAGCAAGGTTGATTGGTGGATCTGCCTTCCAGACCTCTATGGATATAAGCAATGGCAACGAAAGGCATGCCATGGTCGAAAAGTTTGATCATAAGAGAAAGGAAAAGTCTGAAGTAGTTCTGTGTGTTGTTCCAAAAGAGTCAATTTGCTTTTATTGCCAAGAGAAGGGGCATTGGAGACGAAGTTGCCCAGTCTACCTGAGAGATCTAAGAGATAGGAGAGTCAAGACGTTTGGCTCTACTTCAGGTAAAATCCACTATCTAACTCCATTAAGTTCCTATTCATTGATTCTTAATACATAATGTGATAAGATTACATTTAAATGTTTTGCTGGATCAATGAAAAGAGAGGAAGCTTGATGGAAGAGTAAGATGAGTCTGATCACGAAGAAATGGATCACGATCGCATGGATTCGAAGATCCGATTTTGAGCTTAGAAAGTTATGATAGAGTTGTTAGGAATATTTAATTACATGGATTTTTCAGTTGATTTTGGATTGTAAGGACATGTTTTCCGCTGCTTTTATGAATAAAATAAATTTTGATTTATGTATATCCTTGCAATGAAATCGTTGTGAAAAATTGATGTTTGTGTATTTCTATTAATGGATGTGATTCTTAGTTATGTTATTTATAGTAGTGTCAAAATTTTCTAAGTAAGGAAAGATTCCAATCACCCAAGTTTCAATTGGACAGAAACTTGGAATCATATGATTTGAATCATGTGATGTATGGAAATCTTGGTACTTAGGAGATTAAGACTAATTGCTTGATCACACAAGTATGTGAGTCAGCTGAAGGACTAAAGGAATAGAACACAATGTTATGCACTAGTCAAGTCCACCACAATAACAATGAGACTATTCGTCATGATTTACCAAAAGGTCTAGTAAATGAGGTTATACTTACAAGATTAAGTGTAATTCTGAATCATTGAAAGGTTTCAATGAATGGCAGAACGAATAAGAAGAATCAATGAAGGCAGAAATATAAATAGTTTCTCAAATATAAGAAGAAGGGAGAGTACTTTTGTATAGGTTTTATGATCATCTTAAAGATTAAGAACCATATCACAATTGATCCTCTAAGGACATCTTAGTGCACTGGTATGGCTAAGAAGAGGAATCGTAAATTGTTGAAATGATTAAATTAAAAGGATGAATCCTACTTCGTTCCAAAATCAAGTCTTAGAATCGTACTCCAAGATTGTGAATTGAGTGACACACATTCATCAAATATGAAGTAGAAAATTGTTTTTCTTTATCTTGCACGTTTGAAATTGGTAAGTTGTGATGTCTTGTAGAAGACAAGGGCCAACTAAAACAAATTGTGTGCAATGTTTCGTCTTGATATAGACACACACTAACTCATGGATATTTGTTTTTCAAGAAATGTTTCTTGATAAGAGAATCTTATATGTCGAAAGGTCAGTGGGAGTCTAAGTGATCTTGAAAAGTTTCGAGAACTAATCAAGAGTAAACCTATTATTAAACGCTAGCACACGACTTGAGGATAGTAACCTATCGTGTTGACAAAGTTTTATTTATGTGCCAATCCAGTTGAGTGATTATGCATATGAGTTCTCAATAGAATGCATAAGGCAAACACCTTGTTCAATGAAAGTACATTAACTGGCATAGGTGAGCTGCTAGATAACTTGGAAGCAATGGTGGGACCCTTGATGGCAAGAAATTAAGAATGGACAAGTTCTGTCCATAAGAGGTTGAATTTGCCACAAACATTATGGTAATGGCAAATTCACATAGATAGGAACACGTACACCATAAAATATAAGTGTTATAAGGTTTCTCTCCTTCATGAAAATGATTGTGAGGAAACACTTTCACTAAGAGAGATTTTAAGGAGATAGCAACAATGTAAATTGCATTCTCAAATTCGATTATGATTACGGCCTCTTTTTTTCATAGTTCGAATTGTGAGATTTGACAATTAGTTTGAACATTTAGGACTTAGTAAGATAAGTTCTGAATTAGTTTAGACACACATATAAGGTATCTAAGGAAAGGTGTATGATTTTGAGAAGCTTAGATAAAGGCTTATCGAAGCATATCGTATTAGAAACAATGAACTTTGGAAGTCAATAAGTATTGATTCCTAGAAGTTTAGCTGGTTCCTAAATACGTGTCAAAGCTAGTGGGATCATAAGTGTTATGCTTGTATGATGATAATCATCATGATAGTGGGAGCTTAAGTGTTATGCTTGTATGATTATTATGGCAAGTATTGCAAGTTAGCAATATTAATTATAGAAAATAAGAGTTATACTTTGCAAAGTCGTAAGGGTTGAAAAGTTGTTTTGCTATAATTAAGGGAGAGAATATTATGCTTCATTTCAAATCTAAAGGCTTAGATTGTGGAATTTTAATAAATTTAGTCAAGGATACATAGCATGTTCTCAAATTTCGATTATGATTATGGCATCCCTTTTCATAGTTCGAATTATGAGAACGTGACACATAAAATATTATGGCAGAATATTGATAAAGTATCATATCTTTATGTAAGACATTATGCATCGTGTCTCATACGCATCGGGTATAGGATCGATTGAAAAGGATATAATATTTGACCATTCCAAAATTTTCCAAATGTCTAGCACAATAAGAGGGAAAAAGGACTAGAATCGGTTTTGACTAAAATAATTAAACAACTATCAAAGGACGATCCAAAGTTCGCTGAAGATTGGTTGCTTGTGAGTAGTTGGAAGTATGGTATTGGATGGACCATATAGGCATTATTATGAATAGATAAGATTCTATTAAGAATGAGTTGTCATATGGCAAATATGGAAATGTTTCCATATTGGGAGTTGGATATTGAGAATCTATGTCTAGATTAGAAATTTTTATGCAAGAAGGATGTTCAAAGGAATGTACTTTGAGTGAGAGACATCATATCTATAGAATTGTTTCTGATAGAGATTGGCCAAGTCTTGATGATTTTGAGCTATGACTTTACGAAAGGATCATTGCATAAAATGTTAGAATCTAGCATATTCTATAAGTGGCATGAATTTGATATTCTTATACTTATGATAAGGATTGGGATTTGTGAAATGAGTATGATTGGAAATGTGTTCATTTGATCTATTTTGCAAAGTAAGGACCATAAGTAAACATAGTATGCATGCTGAGAGCATGGGACAATTGTTTTTATAATTCAAGTAAGAAGTTGATTACCCGAAACAACAAATAATGAGTAATCAATATGGTGTTTAAATAAAATGTTTTATTTATACCCAAAGTTTGGGACCATATGGGATTAGTATTATTCTTGTGTTTCACTTTGCATGTTTTGACTTCCTGAATAATTAAATTATTTCAGAATAATCAAATTATTCGAACGGTCCATAGTCATTCATATGCTGGAACTAGGTATGAATGAAGACTGTCATGAATTGGTTTGTAGATTGTCTAAAGTGTATTAGACATAGCAAAGGTTTGCTACAACGTTCGTGAGTGCTTATGAATATGATTTTGAGCATTGGATTAAACCCACGCTCACAAGAATCACTTCATGGATTTTATCACGAGTGATTGTGAGTCGATAATATTGTATATTCTTGAAACCGAGACGTGTGAGTTGTTATCTGCTGGTCGGTTGCACATTGATGATAAGTAAACGCACCAGTAACTTGGTGTTGTAAAGCTTATTGTTGTGTGTGATTTGATGAGTAAATACAAGCAAGCATTGATTCGAAGTTTATCCGTTCCTTTTTTCCCAAAGTGGGATAAAAGCGATATCTTTGGGCCCCTCGATGATTTAGTGATGACACCCTAAGCGCTTGGCCAAGCCAAGACTAAGTTGATGTGTTCATTGTAGTCTGTTGTCAGTCGTCATAATTCAGAAATCGGGAAACAACACATAGACTGAGAGAATGATTTCAATCCATGTCTCACATCTATACGATATCTAGAATGGAGGAATATATGATTACTTATCTAAAGGACGTGTATTTGATAAGATCAGAGTTGACAGCGGCTTTTGAAAGCTACGATTGCGGATAAGGATCAGAAGTCATACGCAGAATAGTTATTAGACTTATCCAAGTGGGAGACTGTTGGATTAGTGTCTAAGTCCATAACTATTTTGGTATGTACTTGACCCGATGGTGCATGGTCCTTTTGGGTTGCCTTCACCAAAGCAACTTGATAAGATGAATTATGAAGATAGAGGATTAATTATGATTTATTAATATATTATCAGAATAATATATTAAAGGAGAAATCATATTGTTTAATTAATATTAGTCAATAATTAATTAAGAATTAATTTTGTGGCTAAAACATATTAATTACACTTAAGGGACTAGAACTGTCAATTGTGTGATAGTTGGATATTGGGCTAATGGACTCCATAGAGGATGGAGTGGACGAATTCTATGGGGAAACCCATTAGAAATCGTCCAAGGCCTCTAAGGAGGGAGTCCATGAGTTGCTTAGGGCCTAGGTAGTCAAATTAGGGTTTCCTTGTTAGATAACCCTAATAGCCTCACTATTTAAGGGCCCCTAGGGCACCAAAAACGTGGCCAACTAACTCCTTAGGGTTTCTACACGTTTTTGGGTGCCTCCTCTCTTCTCATTCTTCATCCTCTTGCTCTTGGTGTTTCTAAGCCATTAGAGGAGTGACACTTGTGACTCAAAGCTTTCTAAAGCCATTACAAGGAGGATTTGAGATTGTTATTGATACATAACAATCAATGTATGATCTAAACCCTAATTCATATATTAATAACAATTATCATATGCTAGATCTAGGGTTTAATGTCTTGGATGAATGGATGTACAATAGAGAAACCTAGATCCAAGCATTAGGGTTTGCATGAGCACATAGGATGTTCTTATGGCTAAAACCCATCAATCATTTCCTGCATCTAATCAATAGTCAACCCCGGCCTATCCTGACCATCTTCTCCAGATCCCGAACCAGATTCCCTTGCGAACTCCATACTGAAAATGAATCAAAAGAATCAGAAATGCAAAAACACATGACAACACTACCCCTCGGGGTTTGTGACTTCCTTGATACGCGTACACATCCTGTGCTTTCAATAGTAATGGCACATACTATCTTTCACACCTACCCATAGTTGTTTCAAGGATCATCACAACCACCGAAAACAATTTCAACAAATAGGATATGCATACATCTTATCCTCGTTCTCTCGAGAGTGACTAATCATTCTAAAACTGGCATTCTACATCCATACCCACTCGTAATGGTACTCCCAGTACTTGCTAAAAGCGCAACATGAGGACTACATACTATTTAGGCAATCCTAGGATCCACATCTCACACTGCCATCAACTGTTGAATGACCCCCATTGGTGCCAGTTAACTATTGCGTTAATGCAACATGTGACTCAATGTATTCAATTAATATTTAATTCACACTCGAATGAGTCATACAACAATGAGCAAGAAAACTCTATAGGAAATAAGGCATCAAACACCAGGAAATTCTATAAAGTAATTTTTGAAGAACCCTATCCTACAACTAGCATGTTGTTCTAACATAACATAAAATTAGATAATAGTGTGGTAACTTAGGGTAAACTTTCTTGCTCCGGATGATCATACACTTCACATCCTTCCTTGGTTATTTTTGAAAACAATTTTTGGAAACCACTTAAAAACTTTTGCAGCTCCTTAATTTGAGTCTGGATTCACACGAATGTTCATCCAATTCTCTCAAACCAAGTCTCTGATACCAACTTGTAACATAACATCAAAATCACATTAACTTTAAATTTTTTATAAAGCAACCATGAATCAATATTGTTTACAAAATAGTCATTGTTTAAATATTATTATATCAAATCAGAGCCTGTCCCCAAGATCCAGTGACAAAACAGGAAGTTGTGTACAATCACGCCTTCGCCTTACCACGATCATCGGAAGTACCTGAAACCATAAACTAAAACTATAAGCCAAAGCATATAGAGTTCCCCCAAAGTACCATCACACAAACATATAATCAAACAGATAACGAATCCACAACCTCCTGGTTGGATTACCCCTGACCTACAACCTTCCGGTTGGAATGACCTGGCCCATAACCTTATAGTTGGAATGCCCAAATACATAATGGGTCCACAACCTATTAGTTGGATACCCATGGGCCCCAACCTTTCGGTTGGAATACCCTGGTATGTTGACTTACGACACAAAGCAGTACAGTCTCAACCCGACCATACCAGGTCGACATGCACACAACAAATAACATATATCCAACAACAAATAATCATATGACCAGTTAATAGACTAGCATGCAGAACTACAGATTACTACTGTATAGCACCATCCTAGATATCAGGATACATAACCAAGGGCCGACATTGGTACCTTCGACCCTCAAGAATAGTGAGGAAACTCACCTTACAGTTTGAATGTAGCCTGAAAAACTCCCATCTCCGACAACCGACTCAACCCAAATCGAAAATGTTAAAACATTTCCCATTCTAAATTAATAACATTTCCCAAAAACGCTTGTTCAAAATTGGTCAAAATCCACAAGTCAACCGAGTCAACCCTAGCCAATTCAAGTCAGGCTTCATATGCGCGGCGTACTCCGGAAGTACGCAAGGCGTACTCCGGAAGTACGCAAGGCGTACTAGAGGTTCGAGGCATTGGGGCCAAATTTGTTTACGCGCAGCATACATTTTGGTCTACCCTACGTATGCATCAACTTCCCTTCTTAACTTATTAAGAGCTTATACTTCGACTTATTACATCCAAATGCATATCCAAGTCTAAAATATCATGAAAAGTCATAAAGTTTCCAACCTTATGACTTTGGATACTTGTTAAGTGCTGAATACACAAAATCCTAACCTCTTAATGCCTAAAGACCTTCTAGAGTATGCATGGGTGAAAACTAAGCATCAAGACCACATTATAATGACTCAAGACCCCTCAAAAGGTCTGGAAGGACAACTTATATGGTTAAGAGAATTCCATGCACAAAATCACCTTATTTGCGACCAAAAGTACCCTAAACGAAGAAATGGCTAGATCTACAAGATAAGATGATCAAGCTGTCACACCCTCAAACCAGAACGGCGGAAACGTCTGGGGGTGGATGACTTTCATGTATAGTATCATACAAATGAATAGTAGTGATCAAAGCATTGCAACCATCATATTGAATATTTAATAAGTTTACATTGTACTCAAAACATTATTTGCTTGATATCAAATACGTATAGCAAAAATAAATAACTTGACACGGCGACGCCCCATTATCCAAAAACTCTTTGTTATATCTTTACTGATTTCCTGAGAATACAAGTGATTTTGAGAAGTGTCTATAATTAAGTTGGTGAATTCATAAACGTTTTGTATGAGAAGGAGTTGTAACTTTTTCGTGTAAAAATGATAGTGTATACTTTCAGAAAATCCAATATTTTTGTGACAACCCAAAAGATTTGGGTCAAGCAAGGTCTAAACTGTAACCCTATTACAATAAAAACCTTGAAAGTATTAAGGGCATTGTTTTATAATTTCACATGAATGTATATATGTATATATGCTTTGAGATAACATGACGTAAATAACATTATCAATTCATAAGACAAACCAAGCACCCATCAAACAATGGCTCATGAATATTGGGCCTAGGACCCCCCACTAAGGCTGAAAACCCATATGTGGGTTAAGTAGGACTGAAGTCACTCCTTAAGGAGTGATACAGGAACCGTAAACTCTTCCATGGACCACACCAAAATCGCAAACACTCCTAAGGACCCACTATTATCGAAAACTCCATTCTAGGAGGCATTTAGGCCGTAAACACCACCATTCTATGATGTTTAAAGATGTTTATGGTCATAGATGGGAATAAGACAAAAAGGGTTGACCTTATGAAGTGAAGTTGCATCTTCCCAATGTATTCCCAATACACCATGCATTATCCACCAGATACCTATGATTTAACCTTCAGATTACCAAGAACATATTCCATCTTTCCTTATTTCATAAACATCGACAATAAACATATTACAAACCCCACCATTTCTCTTATTTCCCAAACTTCACTCGTATTCTCTCAAAATTTCCTCTCAAGATCAAGTGTAAGAAAGTGCTAAAGGATTAACTCTTCAAGCTTTGCTTATAGCTTTTGGTAAGTTATCCCATTAATCTAGTGTTTATTATCACCTTCATGATAGATTTATATTAATTACACAAATTAATATATGATAAAACTCTTAGGATAACATTCCTTCCAAAGAAGTTCATCAACTCATCCAAGGGTTTAGGCTTGAGATCTTCACTCCATCACTCCAAACAACTAATTAACCAACTCAAGGTGAGTTCATACCCCCATATTTTAAAGCTTTTTCCATGTTTTAGGGGGGGGGGGATACAAGTAAAACTTTGTTTGTCCCACAAATAACTACAAGTTTTTCATCTTTATGCTAAGGATAAATTATTATTTCTACAAGTTATGGTATACTCTAGTTTTGGTATAAATATTTGTGATGTATATATATATATATATATATATATATATATATATATTAGCAAAAATAACATGATAAATGTTATAAAATGATAAGAAAAGTTAAAATCTGTAAACTACATGGCTTTTGGGAACCTTTACTAAAAGATAGCTTTACTAGTAAACTTTGGTACAATATATTCATTTACTAATCTAGTGGGTTTTTATACCTAAATACTATATTTCGATTTCATATTTTCATGCTGGAATACACCTTTATATTTTTATAAAAGATTGCATAAATAGTTACAAACTAACAAGATCAACTATAATAGGTATAGTTTGGGGAACATTCACGTTATTTTACTCGTTTGGGTCAAACGAATGATTACATTAAAAATGTGATTATTTTATACTTTGTAAATACGATGAAAAGGATAATACATATGATAACCAGGAAAAGATAACCACCACACACTTTATGTAAACTAGTTAATACAGGATTGTGAGCCACTCCTTTGTTGTACCAAACATGGTACCCATTAAAATCCTGAATTATAACCATAGTCTCCTGGAGGTAGAGCGTGAGTTTTTGTATAGATCTATACAGGACTAACAATCCCGCACCCGAGCTGCTTGCAACAGTTAGGCTGGCAGGCCTGCGGTGACAAACGTCATAATTTTTCCGACGCCTGAAGAACGTCATGCAAGCCATTAGTCATATTAGTATGGTTATAATGAACTCTCATAATAAGCATTAACTAAATATTTACGTAATGGTATATTTTCAACCAGTCTTAAAGGGGTATTAACTCTGTGATTAGCTAGTATATACATCAAGGTTTTGTAAGATTAATGTCCGGTAGACAGTGGAATGTGTGATTTCCGCCTTACTTCCTGTTCCTTGTTTGGTTGTGGGCTTAAGGCAGATTCACTCATTCGACTATCTGTTCAATCTCGATTTTATACAACTCGTATGTACTAAGTGATCGTAGGAGGGTATTAACATCGCATCTAGTTTACAGTGCAAACACATCTTCAGCTAGTTTTATTTATGAATGAAACTAGGTATCACCAAACAAAGTATGGTAATTATACTTGTACTTTTCGGTCTTGGAACGCTTAAGACTACAATTTGATTTCGTAGAAAATATTGGATTTTTTGGAAACACACTCTTTACTTTTACAAACAAAAAGATAACAAAGGACAAGCATGCATATATTCACAGTTTTGGAACGAGACTTACAAATCATTTTCATAGAAAATATCGGATTTTCTAAAAGTACTACGAGAACTATTCTAAACAAGTGCAAAACCATTTTATAGAAAAATGCTTATGAACTCACCAACTTAATTGTTTACACTTTTCAAAATCACTTGTATTCTCAGGAAACCAGTAGACAGGTACTCAACTCTTCTTGAGGGTCAGCGTCGTCATCTCATGTTTTCCTACTTTTTAGTTATTTGTATTCAACTTTTGGAACAATTGTCCTTGTAAACATTGTAATACTTGAAATCTAAATGTATGAATGTTTGTGTTGCTATGTTTCATTACTATACAATTGTTATGATATTGTACATGAAGTAAGTCCATCCGCCTCCAGACGTTTTCCGCCGTCCTGGTTTGGGGGTGTGACAGATTGGTATCAGAGCATTGTTTATAGTGAACTAGTATATCAAACCATACAAGATATACAATGCGACAATCCGTAATTTCTATCTTGTAAAAGTCAAACTAAGTCAACTAAAGTCAAACATATTAATCAAAGGTCAAACTTATTTCTTTTATAATATTAACATAGTTAGATTAAGGAGCAAAAAGTGTATGGAACTTGTATGTTTGAGTGTTAGGGTTTATGGAGGAAAGTCATTTTGGAACCAAGGACTGCAAGCTTGGATTAGACCGCAAATGAACCTTGGGCCGTGAACGGGCTTCGGACCGTGAACCCTCAGTTTGCAGCAGTGAACTTCCCTCCTATAGAAATAAGTGTTGTCTAATTTTACCTCACTTCTTCCCTTCTAACCGCAAACTCAAGGCTTTTCTCCCAAGCATCTTCAACCGAAAACACCTTCCTCTCAACTCATGTTCCTTGTTTGGTTGTGGGCTTCGGGTAAGATCACTAGTCCGACTGCGGCTAAATCATAGTTATACATATTAAATACATACATGAATATTAAACCCATTTTTAAGGAACATACTTAACTCAGTTGTTTATGTTGAACAATTGAGTCTTTTCTCCAAATTAGTAACAGCTCAAACAAACATACTAGTTAACTATAATAGGTATAGTTTAGAAGATCACTACATAATATTTCTAGAACAGAGAAACATACATGAGTTAGTACATACATACTATTACTATTCATTACAAAGTATACTATTCATTTACAAGAAAAAGAAAGGAACATATATACTATAACAAGAACAGAAAGGAACATACATATTATAACTAGAACATAACAACTAAAATGTGAGATACTATTTCATTGCATATCAATATACTTATTGTTTCACGTTTTATAACGAGAGTCTCTTAGAGGGAGAGCATGAGTTTTTGTATATATCTATATAGGATTGACCATCCAACACCTTGATGCTAGCTACAGTGGGACCTGCAGGTCTACGTGTGACAAATGTCATACCATTTTCGACGTCTGATGAACGTCGTGTTTTATACTAGTCAATCGAGTGTGGTTATAACCTATTCACATTTTTAACCTTAATTAACTAGTTTGGTTACAAGGTAGTTAAAGCATTAGTAGTTTATTTTACACAATCCTACTATACATATTCATATTCCATTACATTTATATAGTGATATCCTCACATGAGGAGTGCCTACTATTTTTCGAGTAAAGATAGTCTTACAAATATGGAAAACACACATTTATATTATTTCAAGTACAAACATACACTTTACACGATTGTCAAAGGGAACAGAACATACAAACAGTTCAGTCTTGGTGAAAGACTACTTTTCATTTTAGTAGAAAATATAGGATTTTCTATGAAGTATACAAACATTTTCGTGAAACAAAGGCAAACTTTTGACACTAAACTACTTATGAAATCACCAACTTAAATGTCGATACTCTCTTTCAAAATAACTTGTATTCTCAGGTCACCAGTAGACAGGTACACTGGACCAGGTTTTGAGAAGACGGAGCATGTTCAATACTTGTCTTTTATTTTGATATATACATTTTTGGTTTCATACAACTATTCACTAAACAAACTTGTATAAACTATATTATTAATGCAACAAATGTTGTTTCTTGTTTTACTATTGTACATTGTTATGATACCGTACATGACGTCCTCCGCCTCCGAACGTTTCCATCGTTCTAGTTTGGGGGTGTGACATACAACTATAAATACAATGGGACTATAGCACTCTGACTAAAAGTATACTTTAAAAATATAAGTATTTTATAAAAGTATACATACTAGAACAGTGTCACACCCCGCTAAAGCGGAAACACGAGGTATGGCAGTATAAAGAGTTTCATAGAAAAAGGTAAAAAGACAACACCAACCATAGTATTAAAAATCATTAAAAATTTACAATGGGTTTGAACAACTTTTAAAAGAAATTACAATGAAAATTGGAATACAACACATGCGAATGCTCCTACCAGTGAAGTGTCCCTAAGTGTCACTTACTCGATGATTCCATAAAAAGCATGTAAAACGAGCGTCAGCTATAAAAATAGTTTGTGAGTACTCATAGATAAATAATAATAATAATAATAATAATAATAATAATAATAATAATAATAATAATAATAATAATAATAATATTGGTTTCATGAATCGAAATCAAAGTTTTGATAAAAGTTTTCATAAATAGAAATATATTGCAAATATGAGTATTAAGTTTGCATAAACAAAGTTTGTTGTCATAATGAGGAATGAAGTATGTTGCCCAAATGAGATGTAACGTTCATATTATCATGGGAAATAAAGTATCCATAAATAGAAATATATTGCAAATATGAATAAATAAGTTTGCGTAAACAAAGTTTGTTGTCATCATGAGAAATGAAGTATGTTGCCCAAATGAGATGCAACGTTCATATTCTCATGGGAAATAAAGTTTGTTGCTAAAACGAGATACAAGGTTCGTATGTGCATAATGATTATACCATGAGTTCACAACCCAAGCCTAATGACCAAGGGTGCCCTCTTCTATGTGTATCGCTAACATAGGGAAATATGGTAAAATGCACTCAAGCAAATCGTGTGAGTGAGGAGTTGTCTACTTCCTAATAACGCTATCTATAATAACCATTGGCTCAAATTAGTTAATGAGTTGTGTGAACTGATTCCAGGGACTTAAATGTGATAAGGCCTCATGAATTAACAATAGCATACACATACATAACAACATATAACAACAAAGTTTGATACAAGTCAAATTAAATACAACGAACATAAATAGTTTACGACATGCTTTTCCACCCCAAAACATAAAAACCGAAAATAGGGGGAGTCGTGAATACTCACAATATGCAAAATATAGTAATCAAGTTTATATGAGTCAATTAAATACAACAAATATAAATAGTTTAGGACATGCTTTTCCACCCAAAACATTTAAAAACCGAAAATAGGGGAGTGGTGAATACTCACAATATGCAAAATATAGTAATCAAGTTTATACAAGTCAATTAAATACAACGAATATAAATAGTTTAGGACATGCTTTTCCACCCGAAAACATTAAAAACAGAAAATAGGGGAGTGGTGAATACTCACTATATGCATTGAGATGATACAAATGGTGCCTTCAACTACGATCCACTTGTACCACTATCGATTCCTACAAGATGTTACACACTAATGAGTCTCTAATAGAAAGCTAACACTAGTATATTTGCTACTACAATACAATTATGCCAATATTGTGTCAAAATTTAATATTGATAATTTACAAACATTTTTCTGAAATGGTGAAGTTTATATAACTCATGTGATTAAGACATTTTTGGATATTAATTTTCCAGAATTTTTGTAATATCAATTGAGGGTATTTCAACACATTTAAATGTGTTTTAATCTCTTAAAAAGCCAAAATATTATCAAACAGTTTCCAAAAATTCTCAAACTTTGCATTTTAATTCTAAACACAGTAGAGGTCTTCCATAAATGTTCGTTTGAATTTTTGATATGATTAACTATTTTTCCAAAATTTTAAGCCTTCATAACAATATAAATTCTTGAAAAATAGAATCCAACTGACAAAAATTCCCTAATTTTTTATGATACTTCCATTAGACATAATTAAGCTGGGAAAAATATAAAAATGGATTTCTAAACTGTTTAACCCAATTTTATGATTTTTGTTCATTTATTCTAATAAAAATTAAAATAAATAGAAAACAGTTTCCAAAATTTCCCACACTTTTTGTAACATTGCTATTATAAATGCAAAAGCTGTGAAAAGTAGAAAATATATTTTTTAATTAGTCTCTCTATTTTTCTTTGTTTTATCCTCTTAAATAATCATTGATTGGAGAATAATTATTAAATAGTTAAAGTAAATTACAAAAATTTTTGTAAACTTTATTGACTGTGTAAATAATCTGGGAAAAATCTCAATGGTGATTTGTATATAGTGTAATCCAATTTTGTGGATTTAAATGTATTTAATCTTAGAAAATAGGAGAAAAATAGTATACTGAATATAAAAATCATCAAAGTTATTATTTAGTGTTGTACTATAATGTAAGGTCTTCCGCTAAATGTTCATGAACTTTGGATGAGTAGAAATATTTTTCCCATTATTAGTCCACTATAAATACAAAAATCGGGGAAAAATAGGAATGCATTATGAAAAATACTGAAAATATTGTGTTGAGTCTTCCAAATAGGGTAGGAGCGGCGAAAATTATTATATAGACTTTTCAAATTCCTTAAAGTGGTTTTATGATTTATTTACATTAAACAAAAAAAAAATTCGAAGCCATAGCAAATAATAACAAAAATAGATGAAACTCACTGATATGTCATCATTCACTTTAGGGGTCATCCAAGAATTTACCTATAATTTATAGACCTGAGAAAGTATTTTATATGAATTATTTCCTTATTTTCTTGCAATAATTATAATAATTCGAGAAAAATGAATTATTTTCTGAAAATTTGTAGAACATCTCATTTTGTTGGTAGAATACAGGGAAAAATCAGATTTGATCAGAAAAATTGTTTTAGATATTTATTTGGGAATAAATCCTTTATAAACCCATTTGAAAGCTTTTTAACAACATGCTTTGATGATGAAGCCTCTAAGCTTGAAGATCATCACATGCATGTTGGTTTTTGGGTTAAATACTACCTCCAAACATCATAAAAATCATGGTTATGAACATATGATTCATACTCCACCCATAGAGTGGTGTAGAAGAAGAAGAAAGTGCAAGAAAACATAAGTTTGTGAAGGAAAAAGTGAAGGGAGAATGAAGGTTTTGTGATTACCTCAAGAACAACACTTGATGATGAAAGTTTTGAGTGCTATGAGGTTATATTTTCTAGAAAATTTCGTGGTTTAGAGGGTGGAGTAGGAGATAATGAAGTTGGTAATTGAGAGTGTGAGAGAGTGAAGTGTGAAAGAGAAGGAAGAGTGTAAGAGTTGTTTAAATGATTTCTACTTTGGAAAGAGATATAGTGGGAGTGAGAGAACGAATTTTAGGGGATGAAATAGGGTTTACCTCTCTTCCATTTTATATAAAGTTCATATATTTTATAAAATTATAAAATATTCACCTTAACCTATATATCATTCATAAAACCTTGATTTTTGCCTTATAAATTAAGGGTGAATGTTAATGAATTAAAATTTATTTTCCTTGATTATATTTCCCTGAATTTAATTATTTTAAGATAATATTATAAGTTTCATAACTATTTTTATAGAATTCTTGATGTTAAATTTTATAAAATTTAGGTTTTAGGGCTTTTAGAGTTTTGAGATTTAATAAATCTTTGGATATCAAAATCCATAGAATCTTTGAGACTTCAATTTATCTTATGGTATTGTTAGAACACTGAAAGTAACCCTCTTGAACTTTACAGAATCGCAGCCAACTTGCTACCGCAATGAAAGCATCTACCGCGGTCATCCGAAGTCAGAAGATAGCAAACTTTTGGACTTAGTCTTTTTTGTCTTTTCTTTATGCTTTATATTTTCCAGTATGCCTTGCATGGCTACATCTAGAAGTTATCTTTTGTAATGCTTGAGTCTCTATAAATAGAGCTCACTTGTTTTGAATAATAGATAATAACGCATCTTCAAGTATCTTTACTACTTATCTCTGAAATCTTCTTCTCTCATTCTCTCACTATCATATCTTATCACAATCTCTCTTCGGAGCAAGTCCTTGTGACTGCTTCACTAAGTTTGATCTTTCTTACTAACTTTGGTTTGAATGCATTCCTAGTTATGAATCAACTTACGTGTATTCTTGATATAACAATTGCTGTCATTTACATTACTTTACGTTCTGCATCTAACTCACTAACTCTTAACTATTAATATTATTGTTGAGCTAACAGATCCTTCGAGATTAACTATTCTGTTATATACTTGTTCTAACCATTTTTGTTCAAGTGTATCTCTAAGTTCTTCTCTCAACAATTGGTATCAGAGCCAGAGTGGTTGCTTTTTGAATATCGGAACTCTGATTTTTCAAAGAGCCTTCTATACCACTGAAGCTCACTTCTAAACAAAACTTCAAATGGCACAATCGTTATCACTGAATGTTTCCAACAGTGTTGGGGGTTCCAATCGAGCCCTAATACTGGTTGCAAATGAGTATCACCACTGGTCTCAAAGGATGGAGAGATATCTCAGACGACTTGGTAGAGACGTCTGGAGATCTGTAGAAGAAGGACCCCATGTTCCAATCCTTACCCCTGTTCAAATTGATGAACCCACAACAAGACTTGGAGGAGGTCAACCAGCCTTGAATCGTCCCACAAAATATGATCTAGACAAAATGGAAAGTGATGCTATTGCCTTTTATGAAATCTCTTGTGGAGTTGCTCCTGACAACTTCGACCTCATCATAAATTGCAAATCAGCAACGGAAATTTGGGATGTTCTCAAAAACTTGTATGAAGGTTAAGAGCAGGCTCAAGACAAGAAGTTCACTACAACACTCAACGAATTCAATAATTTCAAAGCCCACTCCAGTGAAAGTTTGGAAGATTCTTTCAAAAGGTTCAATTTGATTGTCACAAAAATGTCCAATGCGGGTACCATCCACAACAATCATGAAACAAATCTGCAGTTTCTAAATGGCTTAGGAAGACACTGGACGACAGCCAAAATGATTGTACAAGGTGACAGGAAGATTCACTCCTTATCTCTCTATGAACTTTATGGAGAATTGCAAGCTCAAGAGTCCACTGTACTCAAGGAATGCTCAGGCGTCGGAGGACCACTTGCGTATGACTCTCCACCACAATCATATGAAGCTGACTCTCCACCGCAATCATATGAAGCTGACTTAGAATATGACGACGAAGAAGAGTTTCAGAATGCCATTGCTCTTATTAGTCAGAAATTCAATCGCTTACCACCTTCATTTCGCAAAAACCAACAATTTAATAGACCACCTTTTAACCGCAACTTTCAGAACAATCATTTCTGTTCCACTAAAAACCCTCTCCCTCCACCGCAGTCCTAGCAAACACAGTCAAAAGAAGTACCACCACAGTCCCAATCAACTGAATCCGGTACCTCTATAGAAGACAAGAGTGATTTCATCATATGTCACAAATGCAAAAAGGAAAACCATTTTGCCAAAGATTGCAAGGCAAATGTAGTAAAAGATAGAGCCTTCTATCTTCGAATGGCTCAAGAACTGGAAGATAAAGAAAAGGGAAAGGCCTACGTTGCTCAAGTAAAAAGGAATCATCAAGTGTGGTCATTAGGAGATGAGGATGAAGAAGTTCTTAGCAAAGAAAAAGGCAAGATCTGTATGGTAGCGACTGTTGATGAAGATGGCTCATCCAATCCAAAGAAGAACCATTGCTACATGGCTAAAAATGGAACTCTGAGCATTGTGGAATAGGTAAAACTCATGAATCAAACTTTAAATTACAACATGCATGATTGTCAACCTTTCATAGACACACTCAATGACACTTGTGCTGCCGTCTTTCTAGACTATAATAAAGCCCTAGATGAGAAGAACATCGCTTTGCAGGAGATGTTCCATGTTAGAGGACGTTTGGACAATAAGAGACTCAAAATGGAAATGTTAGAGAAGGATTTAATGTTAGAAAAGGATGCTAGAATGCTTAGTGAAACTCAATTAGAAATAGCTTTAAATCAAAGATATCTAGCACAAAATGAAATTGTACGTTTCAATCTCTTAATTGAAAAATTGTTTAATGAAACTGAGGCCATTGAGAATCTTGTCAATAATGGGAATGTTGATAACACCTTTAACTGGGGTTGGTCCAATGGTTACCCAACCGCAATAGACTCATCACCTCGGTTCACACCGGAACGTCCCTATGTCCCACCAGACCACAATTTCTTATTTCCGGTCAATAACAAAACATTTCCTGAGGATATCCAAGACCACTTTGGAAAACTTCATGATTTGAGTAATAATTGTGTTATAGAAGAAATTCTCCCTGAATCTTCTACTCATGTCAACAACACAGATTCTCAGACATCATCCATAGTTGATGAGGAAATTGTTATTGAAAGTCCTGAAGTCTCTTTAGACTTCCCATCCTTACAGTCTGACCGCAGTATCTCTGACTGCACTCACATACCGCAATCTATCCCATTACCCAATATCAATTGTCCCAAAGAAGTATTCACCAAGACTTACTCTGTCGTAGTCCAAAACACTACTCCACTGACTGAAGTCAAGAGTTCTGTGATCATTGAACCAATTAATCATGAATTACCAATTGAAAATTTTGAGTGTGGTCAATGTTCTCAAAGTCCTAATTTCTCAGGTTCGGATGAATCGAGTCACTATTTTTCAAAAACCTCTAAAGATTCTAGGAAACCGCAATTAAATATCACTGACTGCGGTTCTCCTAAGACTGAAGCAAAAAGAGTTTTTAAAGAAGAATTTCGTTCTCGTGGCAAACAATGAGAAATTTGCTCAAAAATTAAGAAATCTGTGAAATATCCAGAATCAAAAAGTCTTGAGGAATTTGTTCTTTCAAATTATCATTTCAAGAAAACTGTTTCCAAGAAAACAAAAAGAAAGGTGTTCACTGTTTCTGACATTACTAAAAAACAATCCAAACATGAGGATAAGTCTTTTCGTTCAAATGGATTTCAAATCTATTCTATTAATGACCCAAAATGGAAGGGTATCCTACCTATTACAACCATTTCAGTATCACAGTCCCAAAAATGGAAAGGAATTTTGCCAACTCCGGCACCCAAAAGGTCATTTCAAACGTTTAAGAAATCACATCATAAAAGGTTAGCACGTATCTTCACACCTGCCAGACCTGAACAAAACACCTTTTCAAAACACACAAAAAAAGGTCAAATCTGACAATCCTCGGAATGAACAAAAACATACTTTATCTTCAAAACCTCAAACCAGGTCAAAGGTTAGAAAAAATGACAAAAAGTTCTCTTGTCAATGTCAGTGTGGAGGAATTCGAAAAAATTTAAACACCCAGAATTTCAGGGTCAATTCTAATAATTACTCACGATCTCACAAAACTCCAAAGATTTTCAAACACCCAGGACTAGGTTTGAAAGTTGACTTAAAACCTATCCCTGCCACCTCGCATCATGCATCGATTAACACACCGTATGTGACCTCGGGCTCCAAACTCTCTTGGGTGCCCAAATTAATCACTTAACTTTGTAGGCATTGTGCAAGGAGGATCAAGAAGAAGAATGGCAGATCGACAGTGCTTGCTCCTTGCACATGACCGGAAGGTTAGAATGCCTTCGGGATTTTAGGCCTATATGCAATGGTGGAAATGTCACCTTTGGAAACAATGCAAATGGCATCATACAAGGTTACGATGTTCTCACCACGGGGAACTTTTCCATTCAGAAGGTTGCTTATGTAGAGAGTCTTAAACACAATCTCATCAGTGTTGGCCAACTATGTAAAGCAGGCCATCAAGTGGAATTTGATGATCAATTTTGTTACATAATAACGGGTGACCAAAGCACTTGCTTAATCAAATCTCACTCCGAAGGCACAATGTATCCTCTGGATGTTTCTATCATCATTGGTAAACCGTAGCTGTGTTTTCTTTCTAAAGTTGTATCCGAAGTCAGCTTGCTATGGCATTGCAAGCTAGCTCATCTCAACTTCAGATACATCAACAATCTAGTCACTGGTGAACTAGTCCGCGGTCTCCCTATTCTCAAATTCAACAACGATACTCTCTGTCCAGCCTGTGAATGTGGAAAACAAGTCAAAGCAAGTCACCCTCTAATAATGGATTCATCTATTTCAGAACCTCTGGAACTATTACACATTGATCTCTGCGGTCCTTCAACTGTAGCCAGTCTTCATCACCAAAAATATATATTGGTTATGGTTGATGATTTCACTCGCTTTACATGGGTCTTCTTCCTCAGACTCAAATCAGAGACACTGCAGATTTTTATCAACTTCATCAAAAAAATAGAACTTCAGATCAAGCTTCCAGTCAGAGGCATCCACAATGATAATGGAACTAAATTCACTAATCATCCTCTCAATAGTTTCTTGGTGTCCAAGGGTATTTCTCACAACTTCTCAGCACCCTACACTCCGCAACAAAATGGTGTCGTCGAACAAAGAAACCGCACATTAGTAGAAGCAGCCAGATCCATGCTTAACTTCGCCCATCTTCCTCTCTACTTCTGGGCTGAAGCTGTAGCAAATGTGTGATTTGTCCAGAACCGAAGTATTGTGTGCAAACGTCTTAATAAAACACCAAGGTCTTAACAACCGCAAGCTGAATGTTCGTTTCTTTCATATCTTTGGGTGTAGATGTTTCGTGATCAACAACAGAGATCATTGAAGACAATTGTAATCGAGATTTAGAAAGCAATCATGATTATATGAATGAAAAGTAAGATCACAAGAAGTCAATATTAATCAGATCTTATATTGATGAAGAAACTGATTACAGAGTTAAGCAGAGAGAACATGCGAATGATTAATGAATCACTCGTGTATTCGATATCTATACTTCTAACCTCAGTCCCTATTTATAGGAAACCTGAGTGTACAAAAAATATACTAAGTCCTGAACTATACGCTTCGCACAAATGAAGACTTAGTAAAATAACTAACATGCGAAACTAAAGAAAACAAACACTTCGACTTTTACAAAATCTAGACTCTACATTCCCCCCCTTTGTAAACAGTCGAAGCTATTCAGTTTGTGATATTCTAAACAGCTGAGTGCATTGTTCTTCGGATTTCTGAATACCAAGTGATTATCTTTTTAAGCTCATTCCTGTCTCTTTCATTATTCTTCGTGCAATTATTCATACGAACAATGAAATTCGTATATTACGAAGTGGTGTATCTTTCTATCTCTGAGACTTTAAACAAAGACCTCTTAGGCTTCCCCTTCGTATCTTTGCCTGCGAAAACCATGCCAAAAGGTTTAAGGCATATTTCCCCATCTGCATACTTCTTTAACAAACTTTGAGGCAAAGTTGATTCCCAAGAGACAGTAACTTTTCTACCAAGACTGATGCAAGTTCTTCATCAGTCAATGCCAAGCAATCATAGTAGTTATCTATGAATATCTTGATATGTGAGAAACCAAATCTGAACACATCAGTATCATATCCTTTGAGCTTGTTTTCTTCCATGTCTTTAAGAATAAATGCCACTTGAATGGGATCATTTAGATTCATCAAGGGAGAATCAGCAATGGTAAAATCAAATGCCTAGTTATCTGCACGAACAACGAAATATCGAAAGTTTTGAAGCATGTTATCGAACATTACATCCTTCTTGATTGTTAGTACTTTCTTGATTTTCATTAAAGACCAAACTTCCTCTTAATCCTTCGCAAGTACAACATGAAATCTGATCTTCAAGTAAGTATATTCATCAGCATTTTCAAATTTTTCACTAATCTTGTACTGCGCCGTAATAAACATCATTTCGTTTATTGGAAAATCAAGTTGGCATCTGTCTGAATTTGCAACATCATAACTTCTTCTAGGCTTTTTCTCAAACTCGTACAAGTGGTTTCCTAAAACTTTCGATTCAATGTTTTCAAATGAGTACAACTTTGCAGGATCGCCCTTGTTCATAGTTGGTGGCTCACTTGCTCTTTGCCTTAGTATGCTCTGAATTTGTCTTTGTTTTTCCATGTAAGCTTCAGCCTTAAATTTCTTTTCTTCTTTCGTCTTTTCAATAACCACCTCTTTGCCTTTTCCAGTATTCACTGTTTGAGGTTTCGCACTTGAACTCCCTCCTTTTGTTGAACCAATTGTAATTCCCTTAGAAATTAACTTCGTAATTGGCTTTGTTGTTACTATTGTTGAAGGAATTGGTTTCGTGATTGTAGGCAAAGTTGTTTTAAGCTGAGTTGAATGTATCTTTCCAACAGTTTTCCCATCATCTCCTTCTTCTTTACTTCCTTTTGATTCTCCCCCTTATACCCCTGTGAAAGCAGGTGGGGCATTCTTTGGTAAAATGGAAGTAAAATTTGTAATCGGGGCCAATGCCTTCTGAATAGCTTGCTCCAAAGTGTTGACTTTAAGCGTTAAAAATTCCGGAGTGAGAATTGATTGTTGAGAAGGCTACGAAACACAAACTTTTAATTCAGTTACCAACTGAATTAATTTTGAGAACTGCTCCTTATTTTCTTGATGCTTGGCTTCGATAATTGGAGCAGACAATTGATAATCTATAGCAAGCTTAGTAAGTGCGTCAACAACAATATCAACACGTTTTTGTACATCCAAATTTTGCAAATTAAGCTCTTGAAGCTCCTTTACTATTTCCTTCTTTAACTCCTCAATTTTGAAGTTAACATCTTCCCTGACCTTCATCACATCTTGTACAAAAAGAACATATCGTTCTTTTGTAACGATTTGCAAATCTTTTATAACGCCATCAAAAGATTTTCCATGAGCTTGAATGCGAAGCTCATTATTCTTATCTGAATCATCAACTTTGGCAGTTATTTGTTTCTCTACAACTTTGATCGAGGATTCAACCTCCAAACCCGAGATAGATGACTTGGTACAATATTATAAAATATGATTAGGATAAAGTACAATATTATAAAGATAATTATAAAGATAATAAAGGCTTTGTTACGTTTCCACATCAAAGTAAAATCTAGTACTGAGTTCTTTTTTCTTTCATTTAATGCCTATTGGTGTTCCAAAAGTACCTTTTCGAAGTCCTGGAGCGGAAGAACTAGAATCAGCTTGTGATTGAATAATTGCATTCAACTTTCGATTCATAATTTTAAATTGCTTACCTGACATAAGCATATGATCAGGTATTTCCTCCTCCTCTGAATCAAAGTGTAAGGCTTCAAACATTCCTCCAAAACCTCCTCCTTCGGTTTCTTCATCAGACTGAGCTTGCGAAGGTATAGGTTGTGGTGTTTCAGGGGATTGAGATGGAAACAATGTAGTAAAGGGATGTTTTAAAGGATGATCAAATATGGATGATGTGGTTATATTTTTATTTGGAAGAATTGGTACTGTAAGTTCAACATTCGTGATAGGTATCCCCGTATCAGATACGTTAACAACCTTATCAGAAATGAGTTCCTCCTCATGAACTGGTTTGTTAGTAACAATTTTGAGCATAATGGATGTGGTAGTGGAAATTTGCGAAGTAATTGGAAGAGAAATATTTACCATTGTTGAAATGGAAACAGGTGGAGACTCTGAAACCACTTCATCATCTGATGATTCATTGTGAATAATGATCTTCCTTTTCTTGTAGAGCTTTTGAGTAATATGCTTAGAAACCTCTTGAGCTCTTTTTCTCTTTGAACCAGGAGAAACAGGAGCCAGAATGTCTCTAAACACAGCCCCCTTACTACTCACCTCAGTTTTGTGAATAGTAGGAGAAGTAATCATCTTGTGTGATGATTTGCGAAGCTTCTTTAATACCCCTGACTTTGTCGGTATAATCTCCTTCATAGTTTTGATAGAAATCTCATCTTTCTGAACCTCTTCAGCCTTTGACACTTTTGGAGATTTGTGTTTTTCTTTCTTTTGAGTCTTCTTCTTCTTCTTCTTTGATGACTCATCACTGACTTCAAGTAACACTCCAGTTCGCACATTAGGATCAAACGTCTTCATGTATCGAACTAACACCTTGTGAGCAGAGGACACTTTGCGAAGCATTGCATCAGGAATTCTTGCAACACTTGTGAAGATATTTTCATCATCTTCAACAACTTTGGGAAATTGGAACAAAGAGAATTCTGAAACTTCTCCTTCGTTAGGAACTTGAATGCCTTCTTTGGCATATACCTTTTCTAAAATCAAACTCCAGTACCTTGCACAAGAAATCCCCTTATCAACACTTGTCTTTTCTAGGCTTTTGTTGAACTCCTTCCAAAGCTGAGTTCCATAATCGATACTTAAATCGTAGTAAAGACCCATAACCATGGCATAAACCTCCATTCGTCCCCTGTCTACACCTACACTCCTTCCGGTCAAACATCTTAGAAAGATACCAAATAAGAAATTCCAAATACATGGTAAGCTGGATTTCCTGAAATCACTTATCTTTTCAAGAGTGGGTTGATGTCCCATGTCATTGAACATGAAGATAATCTGTGAATTGGTTGGTTTAAAGAACGATGGATTATTAGGAATGTTCAGGAAGTCAATGAACATGTTCTTGGTAAGACGAACCCTCTTGTTATTCACCAGATTGAAGGTTATGACGTCTGTTGCATAGTTGTATGACGCAGTTGATGCCGCCATTGACAACCAAGTCATAGGAACAGCAAAATAATTGAACATAACAGTTGATAATGGTGACCTTTTCAGTGCAACGATCAACATCTTCAATTCTTCTGGGTAGGATGAGACATTAGGATCAACTTGGTAGTTTGTGATTTGAATCTTCATAAGGGTCTGTGAGATAACTTCTTTTGTGTTGGATTGAGTAGCAGCCATTGTTATTCTGAGAAATTTCTTGAAAGAAAAATTAGGGCTTTATGTTCGTCTGAGAATTTTGAATCGCGTAATGATTATCAGAAAAGATTATCCCTTTTATATGTTAACCTCAAAGATGAACCGTTTCCAAAAATAGAGTAGGCTACGTGTTCCTGGAAACTTGCAATCAATAGTCGTTGTAATGATCATGCCCTATAAAGTGCCTTGAAACTAGGGCCAACGGTTACTGGAAAATGTTCATGAGTACGGCAGTGTGAATGAAGACCCTTTGGTATCGAGGTTGGGCTCTTTCGTTCATGGGATTTTAAACGAAGTCATTTTCCAGTCTTGCGGAATCCTCAGCCTAAGTTGGTATTACTTAGAACCTCAAGGATTTCGTGAGTGCATGTGATTCAAAGAAATGAGATAAGAAGCAAGTTAAATTTTTTTTTTGGAATTCTGTGATGTCAAAATTTATTGACATAAAGCAGTAAAACCCCAGGTAAAGGTTGCTTCATTAATTACCAAGAGAGATAATCAACTACTTTCGCGTTTTCCCGTGACATACAATCGAATACTTATACAAAAGTATCGAAGGGCTTCTTTTATAGGCTTAATATGGTGGTTTGCGAATTTCGTTACATATCATCCTAAACATAAGGTGAGTAATTGTAACCGAAATTACTTGTTTGAACATTGTGTTCAGGAACAAGATTGCTTTGGATTATTTTGAAAAGTGACAAGTATTTCAAATATATACTCACTCAGAAATTATATTCAAAAAAAAATTTAAGTGCTGGATCCTGTTGGGAAACAAACTTCATGGGTTTCAAAATTTTTATCAGAATCACTCATAAGAATGAATATAATTTGGAGTATATGAAATATCAGATACAGAAACAAGTGTTTTTGTAAAAATCTGGAACATAATTCCCCGTCAATTCCTTAACTTGCGAAGTTTTTTGGGTTTCACTTAATTCACGGACTCATGAAACAAGATCATTAACATAGAATGATGAGATGTCTAAATCACGATTGGTTTGATCAAGTGATCTCTTGGAAATGTGTCTTTGTGTGTGCATCATGTTAAGAAATTTTGTGATGAAAAAGATTAGTTATAAGATCAAATGTACCTCTGTTATTTGTGGACCAAACGGAAAACTCTTTACTCATATGAGAAGAGTAAGGTAGCTCTTTTTGACTAATGCGAATATAAGCCTGATTGGGAAGAAATTTTCATAAGATAATTTCATTAAGGCTTTCGTTTCTCACACATAGAGTCATATGAGGCTTGTGTCAACATGGTGCAGCATGCTTCTAGGGACATCCTAACTAGTACAAAGCTGAAAGAAATGATATCTTCCCATAGAAACATATAAGCATGACCTCTTTGCATTATGCTCTTGACTAAAACTAAAAACACACAAAACTTAAAGAACAAAGTTAAAAAGAAAAATATTTTTGTGATTTTATATTTTTTTAAAATTAAAGACAAAAGAAAAGAAAATCTTTTTGTTGTTTTTGAATTTTTCAAAAATAGACAAACAAATGAAAATATTTTTGATTTTTCATGCTTTTCGCAAAGCAGAAAAGAACAATATTAAATTGAACCTTAGTTACCAAATGTGCGAACGCGAAGCAATGCAAAGCCTCTTAACGCACAGTAACTTCTGAATGATTCTGAGTCAGAGCTGCTGAATGGACCTTTCATTCTTGAGTTATTGATTTTGGCACTGAATTTGCATCGATCATCCCCAAACCTGCTAAAATTCTTACAAATGATTTTTCATCAAGAGGTTTAGTAAAAGTATCAGCAAGTTGTTCAGTGGTTTTAACAAAATGTATTTCGATATTCCCATCTTCCACATGATCTTTGATAAAATGATATCGAAGAGCAATATGTTTTGTATTTGAGTGTTGTACTAGATTATGAAAAATGCGAATTGCACTTTGAGAATCACAATACAAGGGAATCTTTTTCATATTTGTAGCATAATCACGAGGTTGACTCTGAATCCAAATGATTTGCGAAGTGCAAGCAGCAGCTGAAATGTATTCAGCTTCAGCAGTTGATATAGCAACACAAGTTTGCTTCTTCGACTGCCAACTCACCAATTTTCCATCCAATAGTTGACACCTACCACTTGTACTTTTTCTATCCAAAGTACATCCTCCTATATCAAAATCTGAAAAAGCTTGAATGAAGAATCCCGATTTTGAAGGATACCAAAGTCCTAACGAAATTGTCCCCTTATGATAGCGAAAAATATTTTTCACTGCAATTAAGTGAGGTTCTCTGGGATTAGCTTGATACCTAGCACAATTACATACTGAAAACATAATATCAGGTCTGCTTGCAGTTAAGTACAATAAAGACCCTATCATGCTTCGATAAAGAGTTAAATCAACTGCATGAGTATCTAATGAAGGAGTTAGTCTTGTTCCCACTGCCATTGGTACTCTCAGCTTCATGTTGTTTGTCATTCCAAACTTTTCAAGCAGGTTCTTTGTGTATTTTTCTTGGTTGATTAAAATTCCATCCATGTTCTGTCTTATATTTAAACCAAGAAAATTATTAATTTTTCCCATCATGCTCATTTCAAATTGACTCTTCATGAGATTTTCAAATTCAATCGACAATGCTGGGTCAGTTGAGCCAAAAATAATATCATCAACATAAATTTGAACAAGCATAAGATGATTCCCAACTTTCTTGCGAAATAATGTGGGGTCAACTGATCCTTGTTTAAATTTAGATTGTTTCAAAAAATTTGTAAGTGTTGTGTACCAGGATCTTGGTGCTTGTTTTAACCCATAAACTGCTTTGTCTAGTATGTAGACATGATCAGGATGTCCCTCATTTATAAATCCTGGTGGTTGTTCAACATAAACTGTTTCTTCTAGTTCTCCATTTAAGAATGCACACTTAACATCCATTTGAAAAACGTCGAAATCTTTGTGAGCTGCATAAGCTAAAACTATGCGAACTGCTTCGAGTCTTGCGACAGGAGCAAATGTTTCTTCATAGTCTATTCCTTCTTGTTGAGAATAGCCTTTAACAACTAGTCCAGCTTTATTTCGAATAATATTGCCATCTTTGTCGGTTTTATTTTTAAAAATCCATTTTAATCTGACAATCAAAACATCAGAAGGTTTAGGAATTAATCTCCAAACCTTATTTCGTTCAAATTCAGCCAGTTCAGATTGCATAGCAACAACCCAATCTGAGTGTTCCATAGCATTCTTTACTGTCTTTGGCTCTATTTTTGAAATAAAAACATTAAACATACACAATTCTTCGTTCGCATTCAGTACCTCAATTTTCGCACGAATTTGAGCTCTTGTCAACACACCATCTTGTGGATTCCCAATCACCTGTTCTTTGGGATAATTCCTTGTCCATTTCTCAAGTGGTGGAAAATCAGGATTAAATTCCAATGGTGCATCTTCGTACATCTCTTCATTTTCAGGTCCTGCAACAGAAAAATTATCATTTAATTCATGAAATTCATCATTTTCATCAAGATTAATTGTCTCTGTTGCATCATGCTCCCCCTCAACATGATGTTCATCTTGATGTTACCCCTCAAAATGATGTTCCTGTTGAAATTGCGAATGCTCCCCCTCAACTTGATGATTCATAGTTTCATTCTCCCCCTCGAAAGTTTGCTCTCCCTGTACATCTGTGGTCGTATGCTCCCCCTCCATACGAACTTCAGGCACACTTTCGCAAGATATTGACTTTGTAGTAATTGTTGAATCATCAGTATGTTTTGAGGATTCTGAAGTTTGATTATCAGGAGCATGAACGTCCGCATTAATTGCCCTGTCAGGAATTCCGAAAATTAAGTCATAATCAAAATCATTGATATCTGAATTTTCAATTTGAGTATCTGAATCAACAACAATTGATTTATTTTCAAATTTACTATCCATTTGTTTAAGATAGTAATCATCGAAGGTTAAGTTGAAAGTTTCTTCAACTTATCTTGTTCGCTTGTTTAACACCCTGTATGCAACTGAATTTTGCGAATCTCCTAAGAATATGCCTTCATCAGCTTTAGCTTGGAACTTGGTCAAATTATCTTTTAGATTCATTATAAAACACCTGCAACCAAAAACATGGAAAAATTTTACATTAGGTTTTCGATTGTTGAGTATTTCATATGGAGTGACATTGAATCTTCGATGAATGAATGAACGATTCTGAGTAAAACAGCAGTCGACACAGCTTCAGCCCAAAGAGATTGAGGTAAGTTCGCATATGTTAGCATGGTCCTTGCTGCTTCACATAGAGACCTATTTCTTCTTTCAACAACACCATTTTGTTGTGGAGTATATGGTGATGAGAAATTTTGCGAAATGCCTTTTGCTGTGAGAAATAAATCCAGTGTTTGATTTTTAAACTCAGAACTATTGTCACTTTTGATTCTGCAAACACTCTTTTTAAGACTCATCTCAATCTTTTTGATAAAATCAGTCATCGTTTGAGCAGCTTCAGATTTTAACCTGAGAAAAAATACCCATGTAAATCGAGAAAATCATCAACAATAACTAAAATCTACCGCTTTTTATTGATTGTAGCAACAGTCGATGGTCCACATAAGTCAATGTGAAGAAGTTCCAACGATTCTACGATCTTTGAATTTATCACAATTGGATGACCTTTTCTATGTTGTTTTCCTTGTTCACAAGCTGCACACAAAGTATCATTACCAAATTTTAGTATACGTAAACCTCGAACCAAATCTTCAGCGACAAGCTTGTTAATATTGCGAAAGTTCAAATGAGACAATCTTCTATGCCAGAGCCAGCTAACATCATTAGAAGCCATTGACAGTAGACACACTGCAGGTTTGCCCACAATCGGTTTGATGTCTAGTGTAAACATGTCTCCATATCTTTTGGATTTGAGAAGTACTTCATTTTTCTCTGTTTTTGAAATGATACTTCCTTCTTCATTAAACACAACCTGATTTCCAGGACCCACAACAAGTTGCGAAACACTAATCAAGTTATGTTGAAGACCTTCAACATAAGCAACCCTGTTAACTGTGAATTGTCCATTTGTGACTTTCCCATAGCCTTTTACTTGACACTTGTGATTATTTCCAAATTTGACTATTCCAACATTTTCCAAGCTTCTATAATCTTGCAAGTTTTCCTTTCTTCCAGTCATGTGACGAGAGCAACCACTATCAATATACCATTTCGCATCATATTGCTCGTCACATATCACCTGCTTTTATTGAAAGAGTTTAGGAACCCAAGATTTATTGGGTTCTTCATTAGTAGTATTGAACAAATTCTTTGAATTTAAAAACCATGTTTTCACTTTGTCTGTGACACTATCAATTAAATCAACATCATTAGATCTAAATATTGAAATATAGTTGTTCGATAGTTTTGGATTTCCATTGACTTTCATCTCATCCTTCACAATTTTCACAACTTTCATAACTGGTTTCCACTTTTGTACAGGAACTTGCGAATCATGAGATGATGAACTACCAGTAGAAGACTCATTCACAAACTTGTCAAATGCAGTCTTTATTTGTTGCTTTGAAAACTTCCCATTTTGGTATTGTTTTCCTTTCCCTTCAAGCCAATTGTTGATCGTATATACATCAGATTTTCCTTTTGTATACGAAACTTTGGTCGGTTTTGAGATCGAAGAATTTGGAAATTTTGGTTGTTTGGGTAAAAATTTTGGTTTTGCTTGAGTTTTGACATTCAAAGTTGATGAATTATTCGTTAATTTGCCAACATTTTGAAACTTACGATCATTCACAAAATTTTGCGAAGTCTCAAATTTTCTAATGTTGTCAAATTTCCGAACAGATTTATCGTTATTTTTCATTGAAATTTTGTCAAAAAAATATAATGGTTTGTGAAAACTTGTATCCTTTTGTTTGTTTATTCTTTGAAATTTTGATGGTTTTGTCTTTGAAATTTGTGCTTTCCCAACTTTTGGTTTATCATTAGACACAATTTGCCAAAAGATTGCATTCCTTGCTTTACTTTTTGAAACATTGTTTTCTTTTGAATACTGTCCAACCATCAACTTAAATTCATGAGAATTTAATTTCACTTCCATCTTTGATTTTTCATCTCTTTCAAACACTTTGTTTTCTTTTTCACTTTTAACCACCAATTTTTGTGATGATTTTTGACTTTGAAAAAACATAAGAATTTTAAGTTAAATTTTTTTCTACTTTATTTTGATTTGCAAAGAAACCTTCAGTAGTTGACCTTTGATTGTCATTTTCAACCATTTTGTTGAATTCAGGTTTAATTTTCTCAACATTTCCAGTTGTGACAAAGACTTGATTTGGAAAAATTGTGTTATCTGTACATGTAAAATTTGGATAAACCACAGTGTTGGTTTCCAAATAATGTGCACCTTTGTCATTAAGAATTTTGTCGAATTCTTTTGTATCACCAAACACTTGATTAACAACAAATCGTTGAGGTTTTTCATGCGAATCCTTCACTTCTTCTTTGTCTTCATCGGTGTCATCAGTCTTACAGCTTTCAACTTCCACATTATCAAAGTCACAAGTTTGCGAAGTAGAGGGTTTATCATTTTCATCATTTACTATCGAATCAACTATAATTTCTATACCTTTGACCTTAGATGTGATATTAATGATAGACAATTTAGAACAATTAACCTCTTCTTTTTCTTCGATCTCACTGATTTCACTCACATTATCTGAATTGTCATCGACATCAGCATAATTGTGTTGAGAATCAAGAGTTGAAGTTTCAGTTTTCTTTAAGATTTCCACTTGTTCATTCTTTGTCAAACTTTCATTAACAATACTAACCAATTCATTCGCATTAAAAAATTCATCAATTTTGACAATACCATATGCGAATCTATCATCAGGTATTTTGTCAAATTGAGCAATTGTGTTTTCGCAGTCATAAGAAACAACATCAACTTTTTCACGTTCATATTCAAGAAAAGGTAAAAGTTTCCTATGTTGCTCTTTGCTTATCTCAGATGAATGTTGTAAAGCTGTTAACTTCGCATATAAACGTTTAGCAGAGTTACAATAAATGTTTCTTTGTGCTAGTAACAACCTAACATCTTTATCAAGATTGTTCCTATCACAATTTACATTTTTCATTTGTAATTCAAGTTTATCTAATCTTCTTCGTTTTATTTCTAATTGTCTTCTTGTCTCAACTAGTTGCAATTTTAGATTTTGTGCTTCTATACTATCAGACACAATAACAGAATCAAAATAAGCAACAGTATCATCAAATGAAGATATTTCAGCATCATAAGCAGATAACGGAATATTAAAGGATTCAAGAATAGCACGTACCTTAGTGGTCATTGGAGATTTATCAGTGGACTTGGACACAAAGCATCGTCCAGAAACATTCTCTTCGCATTTATCTTCATAACTTGCGAACATTGCACCATGAGTTGGGTGCCTCATTTCTTCATCATCAAATCCTGAAGACCAGATCTGATAAGTTCCACTTTCTTCTTCATCAGACTCTCCTTTCGCAACTAAAGACAATCCTTTTTCCTTCGCACACACCTCCTCAAGCTTCTCTGAGTTGTAGGCTTCATCTTTGATTTTGCTTTTCTTCTCCTCTTTCTTTCTTAGCATACAATCAGCTGCGAAGTGATTTGCACCATTGCAGTAATGACAATCAATTCCAGAATCACCTTTTAGTTTCTTCTCTGCCTTCGCATCTTTCTGCTTTACTTCAACCTTCTCAAATTTCTTCTTTTCCTCACCTCCAGCTTTTATGAAACCACTCTTTGCATGAGTTGGCTTTCCTTTTGGATTGAAAGGTTTTTTGAAAAATTTCTTAACTCTGTTGTTTGAATAAAATGCAACCGCTTCATCATCAGAATTCATTAAGAAACCTTCATTGTCTGATCCTTCCTTTTCATCAGTATCTTTTTCAGTAACCTTTGAAACTAAGGCCAAAGGACCTCCTAGACTCTGTTTTGATTCTTCAAACATTTTTGTAACTTCGCTTTCATGTGTTTTCAGCTGGTTGTAGAGATCATTCAAGGTGGTTGTATCAAAACTTTGTTGGTTCTTTATCATCATACTCACACTACGCCATTCTTTACGAAGACCCATGATGAATGTTAGATTGAATTCCATGAGAGATCTTGTGATTCCATACCTGCTGCAACGATAAACAAGCTCATTCAGACGATCATAGTAGTTTTCAAGAGTTTCAGCATCCTTTTGTCTGAATTCCTTAAGTTCAACAAGACATTGCTTAACGGAATTGATCTTCGTCTTTTCGCTGCCTTGATACTTCTATTTTAGTGTGATCCAAATGTCCTTGGCTGTTTTACAACTACGAATGTAATTGTAAACCACATGAGGCAAAGCACCTCTTAGTTCTCTCATACACCTTTTCTTATTTTTCTTCATGCAAATCTGTTGTTCAGCAACTTCTTCTGAAGAAGTAGATTGTCCAACTGATTGAACATTATCAGGAAGTAGACTTTTTCCACTGATACCATTCCAATTCCATAGCTCTTCATCAATTCCATTTAAGTAATCCTCCATCCTATCAGCCCACTGATCATAGTATTCAGGGATTAACATTGGAATTTTGGTTGAAGAACCAAGTAAGTGAGAGAAAGAAGTCATGGTATTCATGTTGAATTTCGGCATTGATGAACAAAAGAATTTTTCAGAAAACTTGAAAAACTTGATGAATTTGTGAATTTATCAAATGAATTGATCACCGATTGCAAATCGATCACTCGACTAAACAATTCAAATGTAGACTCGATTCAAATATGAAGATCAAGAGAGATTTTCAGAACCAAAATGCGCGGAAAATTTTTTGAAGTAAAGTCACTACTCAAAAACCAAATGATTCTAAAACGAAAATCAGATCAATGCAGTTTGAATCCTGCTCTGATACCAATTGAAGAGAATTGTAATCGAGATTTAGAAAGCAATCATGATTATATGAATGAAAAGTAAGAACACAAGAAGTAAATATTAATCAGATCTTAGATGAAGAAACTGATTACAGACTTAAGCAGAGAGAACATGCGAATGATTAATGAATCACTCGTGTATTCGGTATCTCTACTTCTAACCTCAGTCCCTATTTATAGGAAACCTGAGTGTACAAAAAATATACTAAGTCCTGAACTATACGCTTCACACAAATGAAGACTTAGTAAAATAACTAACATGCGAAACTAAAGAAAACAAACACTTCGACTTTTACAATATCTAGACTCTACAATCAGCTTAATAAATTTGCACCAAAGTCTGATGAGGGCATCTTCCTTGGTTATTCCACTAACAAGGTTGCCTATCGAGTACTTATCAGACGTACAAGGATGATCATTGAAAGATTTGATGTGAAATTCGATGATTCTCACATCCACAATGTCCCTTCATCCACTGAAACCACCGCAATAATGGAATGTGACATTCCTGCATCTTCTGGCCCCTTAAACCTAGTCGAAGTCAATTATGATGATCTCTTTGAACCGGTTGAAACGACAAAACTATCAGAAGTTCTTACATCACCCACCGCTCAACAACATCATGCTGACATCTCTGGACCATCAACATTGGAAGAAGTTTCTCTCAATACTTCCACCTCTCCGGTTGAGGGAGAAAACTCTACTCCAGATCTAGCCGCAACCATCGAGGTTCCAGTACTTGATGATGTTCAAATTCCTGCCCGCAGAGAAACATTACCATCGAATGTCTCTTCGGATTCGGATGATGAAGTCATAGAGAGTATTGATACTAGATTTGATCCTAAAATTGTCACTCTCCCATCCGTAGTACAGGGGGAACCATCTCAAGTTCCAGATAATCTCCCTTCAACAATCTATGGGGAACCTATGGAAGAAAATGTCTCTCTCACCCCAACAAGTCAGGATAACTCAGCAGGTTGTTCTCAAATCCAGGGGGAACTTCCTTCATCACTTGAAGCAACCTCTGACATTGAAAATATTCCTTCTACCGCAGCTGGTGATCATCTGATGCCTCACCTGCATGGATAGACGAAGGATCAACCACCAGGTTAAATTATTGGGAATCCTTCCGCAGGTATACAAACTCGATCTGCCAAAGATTTATCTGATCATTATCACTATGCAACATTCATGTCCGCAGTCGAGCCTCGGTCTATCAAAGAAGCCTTATTGGAACCAGATTGGATTTCTGCTATGCCAGAAGAACTGGAAGAATTTGAAAGAAACAAAGTATGGCAACTTGTCCCCATCCCACAAGGTCATACTATTGTTGGCACCAGATGGGTTTTCAAGAACAAGCTAGATGAATCTGGTGCAGTCATCAGAAATAAGGCAAGGCTAGTTGCTAAAGGTTATAGCCAACTGAAAGGTGTCGACTACGATGAGAGATACGCTTCGGTAGCTAGAATGGAAGCAATCAGAATATTCTTAGCATATGCCTCTCACAAAAACATCAAAGTGCACCAAATGGACGTTGAGAGTGCTTTTCTCAATGGGGAATTAAAAGAAGAGATTTATCTTCAACAACCTCCCGGATTTGAAAGTATCGAGTTCCCTGATCATTGCTACAAGCTTCAAAAAGCCGTCTATGGTCTGAAACAAGCCCCTAGAGCTTGGTATGAAACTCTCTCTAAATTCTTAGTCTCTTCAGGATACAAAAGAGGAGTGATTGATCCCACATTATTTAGAAAAGCAAACGGAACTCACCTCATGCTTGTACAAATATATGTGGATGATATCATCTTCGGATCATCTGATCAAGGAATGGTGGATGAATTTGCTAAGCTCATGACAAACAAATTTCAAATGAGCATGAATAGAGAGATTAACTTCTTTCTAGGTCTCCAAGTCAAACAAATTCAGCAAGGAATATTCATTCATCAAGAGAAATATACTACTGAACTTCTGAAAAAATATTCAATGGACAACTGTTCTTCTGCTAAGGTCCCTATGGCCTTCGGATATAAGATCTCTGCTGATCCCTCTGGTGAATCTGTGGATCACAAGACTTATAGAGGTATCATTGGTTCAGTAATGTACCTCACCACAAGCAGACCTGATATTGTCTTCGCAACTGGTGTGCGTGCAAGATACCAGGCTAATCCAAAAGTGTCACACATGACCGTAGCCAAACAAATTCTTCGGTATCTAAAAGGAAGCAAATCTATGGGTCTTTGGTACCCCGCAGGCAATGACTTCAGTCTTCAAGCATTTACTGATGCAGATCATGCTGGATGCAAACTTGATCGAAAAAGTACATCTGGTGGTTGCCAATTTTTAGGAGGAAGACTTGTCAGCTGGTCCTCGAGGAAACAGAGTTGTGTATCTTTATCTACCGCAGAAGCAGAATACGTGGCCGCAGCCAACTGCTGTTCCCAAGTCCTTTGGATGAAGACACAATTACTAGACTACGGGTACAGAATGCTGCGGATACCAATTTACTATGACTCTGAAAGTGCCATCGCAATCTCTGATAACCCTATTCATCACTCCAAGACAAAACATATTGAGTTACGGTATCATTTCATCAAAGATCATATTCTGAAAGGTAATATTGAACTCATTTTTGTTCCTACTCATGAAGAGATTGTTGATGTCTTTACAAAAGCACTTGACTCTACAAAACTGAATGTGTTCCTACAAATGTTGGGAATGATGAACCCAGACCTGCAATTCTTTTTGAATTGTTAGCTATCGCAGACCATCATTGGTCTCCGTTGCGGTTCTAGCTGAGAATTACATATGATGGATGGTTTTGGTACCGCAGTCTAGGTACCACAACCATATGTCATACGTATCGCTCAGGGATCCTAATGGTCTGTTATTACTACCTTTTGTTCAAAGTGTTTCTTCCTCTCAGCTTCTCACTACAGTCTTTCCTTTGTTCATCCGCAATGAAGTCTTTTCATCCGTGATCTTTGTGATAATCTCTTCAAAAAAAACTTCAAAAAAAACATGTATGCTATTTAATGTTCATTCATTAAATAACATAAAACAAAAAAAACATTCTCATTAAAACTGTTCTTTTTTAATAAATAAAAAAAAAAAAAAAAAAAAAAAAAAACTCTATCAGACCTATTTTAGGGATGATGACAAAAAGAGCATATCTCCATCCAGCTCATTCTTAATTTGTCCTTTCCTCTCCCAAACACGTCCCATCTCCCACACACATCCCATCCGTTACCACTTCCTCTCCCATCACCCCGACGATTACCTGACGTATAAACATGCGTCTGTCTTTACATTAAATGCAACCCTTTTTGGAAATCTCCCAAAATCTTTTTCAACCCGCTTTTAATATTTGTGGCTGAGATTTAATCCATAATTCATCTTTTACCCCCAATAAAACCCAATCTTCGTTTTTATCCTCCTCTTACCCATTACCTAGAGTAAAATCTTTTTCACCCCTCTTTATAAACCCTTCTTCTCCATCAATCCTTTACGCTTTCTGAATATCGATTGTCTCTCTCAAAAAACCTCCATAACTCTCAAAGAACTCTGTTTCTCTTCTCTCATAATGGTGAAATCCGGTACATCCAAGAAGCAATCCAAGGCTTCAGGTTCTGCAAATCCAACAGGTTTAGACTCTCCATCAATCGCCTCCATCAATTTCAGAGCTGTATTTGAAGATCATCCTTCTTACAATGCTCCCATCAAACTCATGATCAAGTTCCTTAAGAATCACCCTCTGTTTGGACCCTTTGATGCATTTACAGAAATCGTACCAATTTCTACCTTGTTCAAGTGTGCTTTTTCGGCATATCGACCACTCCAAAACCCTCAAGAAGTGCATCTCCATCTTATGAATGACGCATTGGTCATTCTGACCAGGGAGAAGTTTCTAAGATCAATCAACCTACTGGTTCATCCATCGATCAAGTTCTTCTTTACAGCAACAATATACCAAATGGGTTACCAGAAAAGAAACAAGGGTATCGGCGAGTTCAAGAAAAATCAACTGCCCGCAGTGTGGCAATATGTGTGCCATTTCATCATCCGAAGCCTATCCGGCAGAACCGGAGGAACCGACAATATGGGGCTCAAGCTCCTTGAATTGGTTTGGAGCATATTCACAGGTCATGATGTGAATTATGGGCAAATTCTATGGGATGACTTCCTTTAGTACATCCCTAAGGAACACCGCAAGGAAAACCCAACAGAACTTACCTTTGCTAGGTTCTGGTCATTGTGCATCCTGGATCTTCATGCCGATGCAGCCATTCCCATGGGCAACAATATCAATCTTTTCGTTACAAAATATCTCAAAAGGTACAATCCCTCATCCGATCAATTTCTTTTTGGACCAATCCGCAGGCTTCCTAACCATATTCTCTCTACACTTGGTCCAGAGACTGTTGATGTCTCAGACCATATTGAGGCTACGGAGGGTATTGCCCCATACCTTTCTACCCTGCCTCTTCCATTCGCAACCATCATCCCTGAGGGTACCGCAGTCCCCTCTACCACTACTCTATCCAATCTTTCTCAAAGAAAAAAGACATTCGCATCCAAAAAGAAACAAAAAACAACACATAAGGATGCTCCCAAACCAACCGCACCCACAAAGAAATGCAAAACCCAACCAACCACTGTATCAATCAGTGATTCTGAAGAGGATAGGCAACCAATTTTGATCCTCAAGAAAAGAAAAACCAACACTACCTCTAGCCAAATGCAAGACCGGATTGATACCTCAGCCTCTCCACAGGCTAAGGTAGCCCTTGGGATTGTCGCAGCTCCATTCAATACCACAATCAAATACCAATTAAGCTCATCATGTGAGTTTGTTTCATCATCATCATCATCTGAATGTGGAGACAGCCCCCCAGTTCTATCTCAAGTAGATAAATCTGGACATCGCCCTAAGGTCTCCAGGGCTTCCCGACTGCATGTTTTTTCTCCCGATGAGTTAGACTCCATCCTCTTGAACATTTCCCAAACACTTCAAACACCAATCCATCCGCAGGGCACTTATTTCCCTCATGCCAGAACGGAGCCGAGGCCAAACGTGACCACGGGTCACGGAGACCGAGGAAGCTCCGGAAATCCTACTCTGCTTCCATCATTTACAGGTGGTTTAGGCACGGTGAGCACACATGTATAAGGATCCGTGAACCCAAGGGACATCTTGGTGCGCAACCAAAGAATTGACGGAGATTATTCAAGTGATTCTTGGAGTCGGTATCAACCAACTACTGATGCCGAAATCAAGAAATATGCTGCCTTTCGAAGAGCATTCCAAGCCCGAAAGGATCAACAAATCAAACAGCAACTGCAAAAAGGAACAAGAACTTCAGGTGGTTGCTAAGTATTTGGCTGATGCGATCAACAATGCCTATACTGTAGCAGGAATTCTTCATTTTCAAGACTGGATGTCTCAGAAGGCTGATTTACTTCTCAAAGCTCAAGCAGCATCCGCAGTCCAACATACCACCCAAATTCCTCCCACTACGGTTCTTGGAACATCACAAGACGAAGGTACTGAGATAGCAATCAGCTCAGCTCCTACCTTCGGTCTTGATGATGATGAGGTACAAGAAGTCAAGAAACCCTCTCCTTCTGAAGACGACCTCATGATGTTCGATGAAGGTGACGAATCTAGTGGTTCTCATCACTCCACCTCAAAGCCCAAGAAGAAGAAGAAGAACGCAATCACCAGAAGAGAGTTTCTATCACTCCAGGCAAAAGTCGATCAAATCCTGGCTACGGTCAAGCCAACTCAACCGCAACCAAAGGATGCTCCTGGACCTCAATCGCTGATTGAAAGGATCTAAAGACTAGAAGCAAGGGAACGACTGGCTGCGGAGCGCATATCTTTAAAGGTCAAAATGGGAATCCGCTCCCACGACAACACTCGCAAAGCAGACCACAAAGACTTCATGGAAGCCACTGAACGCCTTATCTCCGAGGTCACTGCTATCAAAAATGATCTTTAAACTGCTAATAAAGATCAAGCTTCACAATCTCAAAAAATAATAGATGAAACTCATACAGCGTATGAGTCTACCATCTCGTTCTTCACTCCACCATCAACCGCCTTCAACGATCATTATCAACCAACTTCCATGGCCCTGAAATCCTTCAACTCACTAAGGAGATTCATCGCCTGTTGTTCAAATCATCCTCTCCAACCAATCAACAGCTCACAGACGCCATCAAAGCTCAATTTCAGGAGGCCTTCTCCAAAATTGATGGCCTTCGGACATGGATTGAGGAAGCTCCGGTTTGGACTTCCTCAAGAGGGGGAAGTGAAAAAGAAGCCCATCAATCTCATCAATCAGATCATGAGCATCAATCTCAACAATCAATCTCTCCACATCAAACTCCACCTATCATCACTGGCAAGATTCCCTCACCGCAACCATCATCTCACAACGCGCCTCACATTCCGAAGAAACCTCAAACTCCCCTGCACTTCAAACATCTTGAGGAGCATATGTCGTCTCCAAGCTCAACAAATTCTCCCACCACAGCCCAAAGGAAGAAAGACTAGAGGGCAGCCAAACTTGGTGAAGAGATCTGGAGGCTATGCGGATTTGATACAGTCATGGATGAGACTCTGATCAACTCATGGCTTAATCCACACCGAAGACTGCTGGATGAAGACTACGTTCCTCATCTTACATATGCTGAGCCTCCTACTGATGGTTACTAGGATATTCCCATCTCACCCAATGGCAAATACTTCACTTTGTTTGAGCCATTCAATCAAAGCCTTCCTGATGCCAAACGAATGCCTATGGAATTTGAGAGACTTTCTCCATTCTATGCAAAGCATGCTTCTTCTTTTGAGCACATTTGGTCAAATGATCGACCATCCGCAGTGGTAAACTACAGAGCCAGAAAGTTTATGAAGGCAGATTTTTTCCAATACACTTTGACCCGAAGAGAACAAGATTATGTAAGGAACCAAGCTTACTTTCCTTGCATGAATCAGGAGGAGATCTTCCTCATTGTAAGAGTGTTCCAGGGCAAGGAAGAGAAATATCCGAAGATGCAAGTTGCACTTGATAGAGTCAACAGCTTTCTGATGGATACTGTATGTGATTTTGCTAAAATGGATACAGATATCTATCCTATTATTGCGAAGAAGCATGAGTTACCTCCACTTGATCCAGCACCGATGCCCTCCGAAGGCTTTGAAGAAAGACCCTTAGGTGCATCCAACTTCCCTGAACTCGGTGTCATCTTCAAAAGAAAAACCGATAATGTCAAATATTTCATCCCTACCTCTGTTATTCATCGTCTAACAAAGAAGCAGCTTGACATCTATCGGGCCACAGTTGAAAAGTCAAAATACACCACTCCGAAAGTAAAATTTGAAATTCTAAGGAGGATCTCTTGGTTAGAAAGTGTAAGGAAATTTTGGTGGATTCTAATCAAGCATCTTCGTCTTGATAAGTGATAAAAGTTAAAGAGGTCACTTAGGGGGAAATTGTTAGAAAACTGAAAGTGACCCTCTTGAACTTTACAGAACTGCAGCCAACTTGCTACCGCAATGAAAGCATCTACCGCAGTCATCCGAAGTCAGCAGACAGCAAGCTTTTGGACTTAGTCTTTTTTGTCTTTTCTTTATGCTTTCTATTTTCCAGTATGCCTTGCATGGCTACATCTAGAAGTTATCTTTTGTAATGCTTGAGTCTCTATAAATAGAGCTCACTTGTTCTGAATAATAGATAATCACGCATCTTCAAGTATCTTTACTACTTATCTCTGAAATCTTCTTCTCTCATTCTCTCACTATCATATCATATCATAATCTCTCTTCGGAGCAAGTCCTTGTGACTTCTTCACTAAGTTTGATCTCTCTTACTAACTTTGGTTTGAATGCATTCCAAGTTATGAATCAACATACGTGTATTCTTGATATAACAATTTCTGTCATTTACATTACTTTACTTCCCGCATCTAACTCACTAACTCCTAACTATTGATATTATTGTTGAGCTAACAGATCCTTCGAGATTAACTATTCCGCTATATACTTGTTCTAACCATTTTTGTTCAAGTTTATCTCTAATTTTTTCTCTCAACAGGTATTATAACTCTTTTTATAGTTATAAATAATGTTTGTAACTTATTTTAACGGTTTATTGTCATTCTATGTAGTGATTCCAAGATTCAAGCGAAATTGAGAAATCAAGTATACTAGTCCTAGTTTTCATATATGACTTAAGTTCCAACGAGACTAGGACCTAATTTCTACCACTAGGTCAAGTGTATGATGTGTGTATATGATTCGTGAAAAGTTGTTCGAGTCAAAGAGTGACCTAAATTTGGATATTCACTATTGTTAAGTAGTTGTAGAATTCACATATCAATGTGAAATCTAAGTATATTTAGGAGTGGTAGTGGTGTTGCAACAAGTCTAAAACTTACCAACTATATATACAAAGGAATAATAGAACCAAACATAAAGCTTAAAAATACTATATGAGTATTTTATGATACTATACAATAACAACAAGTCTAAAAACTTATCAACCTCATCTATCAAGAAGCTCTAGAATCAAACATGCAATTAAAATACTATAGGAGTATTTTAGCTACTCTAAGTAACTTATGTGAAAACTAAAAGACCCTTACTGGGAGGTCTATAATTACCGAGTGTATACATTATGATTATATATAATTGATATTTTATAGACTTAGAATTTGTGATCTTCGCTCTACTTCCGTTCCTTGTTTGGTTGTGGACTTAGAATAGGATCACTTATTCGAAGGTCTATTTTATCTTGGTTATATATAATATATATACACTACGTGATTATAGAAGGACCCGGTAAGGATCACCCCCATAAAAATTATTTTCAAACGAAATGTTTTATTAATCTCACAGATTATTTAGACATTCCTATTCTCGTACAACCGACACACCCAGACATCGCAAAGAGCCAACAGAGGAGTTGAGGCTGAACTAAAAGATGGTTCACGAAGAGGGTTCCAAGAAAGGATCGGACAAAGAGAAAGGTGCTAGAGAGATCGTTAACAAACCTTACGCTATTAGGAACAAGCTAGAGAGCACCGTATGCGTCACACTAATAACTAAGAAATTGATATGACCTAGTGAGTCAGTGATTACACTACTCATACTATGTGTTAGATTTATAACGTCTTTCGTCACAACTAATAACTACAAACCTCATAGAATTTCAGTGAGGATGGTCGCTATTGATAATTTAAAAGTTTATTTTCACATAGACTTCCGTTATGAATGGTCTACAAAACACTTTCGGAGCATGATACACACAAAACTATAATAATCTAGTTCTTATGACATTCGATTTATAACCACTACCAATACCTTACCAACCCTTCATCTTTAAAACTATATGATAGAAAGATGCCACCTCGTAGATATATTAGGCTTAACAATAGCACGACAACAAATCAACCACCACCACCTCCTCAATATGACCCCACTATGTTCCAGGCTGCGGTGACTGTCGTTGTAGCAGTTGCTATGAATTAGATCAACGCAAGTACTGTCAGCGGGGCGGGAAGTGGTGCCAACCCATCAAATCATGGAGACAGCCATGGACACCCAAGGGAGTGTTACTACAAAGACTCCACCAACTATAAAACCAAATCCTTTAATGGAAGCGGAGGAGTCATTTAATGTAATCGTTTGAGAAAATGGAGTCGATTTTTGAAATATGTATGTGCCCAGAAGGGAACAAAGTGAAGTTTTCTGCCTACACCTTCTCTGACAGGGCCCTTACATGGTGGAATGGTCATGTCAAGTCACTAACCCTTGCAGTGGCTAACTTAATAGGATGGGAGAAATTAAAAGCCGTGATGATGGAAGAGTATTGGCCGAGAGGCGAAGTACAAAAACTAGAACAAGAGCTCTAGAATCTGATGATAAAAGACTCCGACATTCCTGCTTACACAACCAGGTTCAATGAGCTAGCTATTATGTGTCCCGGAATGGACACTTCAGAAAGTAAGAAAGTGGAGAGATACATCTGGGGACTAACTCCCCAGACCCAAGGGAATGTGATAGTTGCCAACCCACTTACTTTCGACAGTGATAAGTGTCTGGCACGGACACTTGTGGACTATGGAGACCGCCAATGTGTGATGGCCTCCATTCCTGAACTGAAAAGAGAGGGTGGCCATAAGCGAAAGTCTGGGAGTAAGAAAAAGGAACAGCCATCTCAAGAGCCCCAGATGAAACACAAAATTATTGTCGTTCATGCTTCCACGACACCTGCCACACCAACACCAGCAAGACAATATGTTGGAGTTCGCCCAAAATGCAACAAGTGCGACTTTCATCAATATGGAGCCTGACAAGAGTTACACTGCAGAAATTCCCACAAGAAGGGGCACACTGCCTGTTTCTATAGGACACTGGCACAACCACTTAACCAAGTCCCCAACATTGGAGTAAACCCGACTTGTTACGAGTGCGGTGAAACTGGACACTTCAAAAGAGATTGTCCAAGAATAAGGAATGTTGGTGGTTATGGAAGGGTGCTGATGATCATCACAGGAGAGACTATCCCGGAATGACCTGTGAACACCGGTAGGTTTTCCTAATAAAAAAATTTTAAGCTCAAACTTTTAATAAATTACTCTCTCGTCCGAACAAAAACACATCATTCATATAAAAACTAAGGATTCTTGCAGGTGAGTTATGATGGCTTAGTGTATACAATAGGGTCATATATAATTAAGACTTTAAAGGCTTTGAGTGCATGATTCCGCCTTATTTCCAGTTCCTTGTCTAGTTGTGGATTTAGGCCAGAGTCACTCAGTCGACTGCCTTCTCAATCTTAATTACACATGACTTGTATACACCAAGCGATTATAGAGGGACCTAGTAGGGATTATATTATAAAAGCTTCATCATTTTATATCAAAGTACTCGTATTACTAGAACACCCTAAAATCCGGAAAAAAATAGTTGCAATAGTAACAACAAGGATGAAATTGGTAGTGTTAAAAACATGCACGTAGAACACACTATCATTCTAAACAGTCATCCTTCCAAATCAACTTAACATATTAAGTCTAATATCGTCATTTGACATGGATTGGCTTGATCCTCACTAAACCAATTTCAAGCACTGCAAAGAGACACTTCACCATACCCGACCGCTTAACGAAACTCTATAATGATAAACCTCCGAATCATCTCTCGCACTTGGGCTCATAAGTACCTGTGTAAAAGGTACCATGCTCTTTCCTAGCCATAATAGAATTAGGAAACAAGAAGCAAAAAGACCTCAAAGGAATCTCAGGAGTTTATAACCTCCACGAGATATTTCCGAAGCCCTTTTGAAAAAATCACCCACATGCCAAGTTGAGTTCAGAATCAACTCGACTCTTGGAGCCATGCCCATAGCCAAACCCCTAATGCCACTTAGTACCAACACAAAAACAAATATTATCCGATCAACATAATGATCTAATAAGTAAGGGAACTATCAGACCAAGCCTCTAACCTCATAAAGCGCCCATCCGATTCATAAGGAGGAAAGGCGAATTGTCCATAGGACCACTAACTGCTAAGAGTCAAACAAACCCATCCTCAAGGATCGATATCTCATGTTCTGAATCAAAGACTTATTTGACCAACTTTAAGGAACAAGCAAAGGCTGACATACCACTAGCTCAGAATTCCATAAGAAGAAACTTCCAAGACAACCTAAGAATTATAAGGCTAGCTACACCACACACAAACTTAACCTTAGTGACAACAGTGTTCGTCTTAAGGTTTAGAGACACTACCTCTAGGGTGCCTAATACACAAACATCGTTAGACCATTCGAGATCCTCACCGAGATCGGTCTGGTAGCCAAGAGACTTCAGTTGCCACAAGGTCTCAGCATCATGCATCCCACATTTCACGTGTCCAACCGTAATAAGTATCTAATCGTCGAAGCTCTGGTAATCCCACTCGACAAAATCCAAGTAAACAAGAAACTACACCCCCGAAGAGGAACAGTTAGGGATCATGGGCGAGGAAACCAAAAGAGAAAGGTAAAATATCAATAGCAAAGGTCCGATTGAACACCAAGCAACGACCCAAATACCTCTAGGAACGAATAGACCAGATGAAACAGAGGTGCCCGATAATTTCTCCTAGTTGCAAGAGTCGTCCAAGATGCTAATTTCGGGACGAAATTGCCTCTAACAGAGGGATGATGTGACAATCCAAAAGATTTGGGTCAAGCAAGGTCTAAAATGTAACCCAATTACAATAAAAACCTTGAAAGCCTTAAGGGCATTATTTTATAAGTTCACATGTATGTATATGTGTATATATGCTTTGAGATAACATGATGTAAATAGAATTAACAATTCATAAGACAAACCAAGCACCCATAAAACAATGGCTCATGAATTTTGGGCCTAGGACCCCCCACTAATGCTGAAAACCCCTTTGTGGGTTAAGTAGGACCGCAATCACTCCTTAAGGAGTGATACACGAACCGTAAACTCTTCCATGGACCACACCAAAACCACAAACACCAGTAAGGACCCTACTATTGCTGAAAACTCCATTGTTGGAGGCATTTAGGCCGTAAACACCATACTTCTATGGTGTTTAAAGATGTTTACAATCATAGTTGGGAGTAAGACAAAAAGGGTTGACCTTATGAAGTGAAGTTACATCTTCCCAATATATTCCCAGTAGACCATGCATTATCCACCAGATACTTAAGCATTAACCTTCAGAATACCAAGCACATATTTTGTCCTTCCTTGTTTCATAAACATCGAAAGTAAACACATTACAAACCCCACCATTTCTCTTATTTCGCAAACTTCACTCGTATTCTCTCAAAATTTCCTCTCAAGCTCAAGAGTAAGAAAGTGCCAAAAGGATTAAATCTTCAAGTTTTCCTTAGAGTTTTTGGTAAGTTATCCCATTAGTCTAGTGTTTATTATCACCTTAATGATAGATTTATATTAATTACACAAATTAATATATGATAAAAATCTAAGGATAACATTCCTTCCAAAGAAGTTCATCAACTCATCCAAGGGTTTAGGCTTAAGATCTTCACTCTATCACTCCAAACAACTCATTAAACAACTCAAGGTAAGTTCATACCCCCCCCCCCATATTTTCAAGCTTTGTCCATGTTTTACAGGGAATACAAGTAAAAGTTTGTTTATCCCACAAATAACTACAAGTTTTTCATCTTTAGGCTAAGGATAAATTATTATTTGTACAAGTTATGGTATACTCTAGTTTTGGTATAAATATTTGCGATATATATATATATATATATATATATATATATATATATGTGTGTGTGTGTGTTTATGTGTGTGTGTATTACCAAAACTAACATGATCAATGTTATAAAATCATAAGATGTAGTTTAACATGTGTGTGTGTGTGTGCAATCACTAGATTAGGGTAGGGTTTGTTCCCGCTACTGCAATTCAGCTGTGAATGATTGAGTTGGGCAGTGAGTCAGGGTGCGAAGCCCTGAAGGATATGATTTCTAGAGCCGAGAGCGGGAGAATTGTTGGAATACTTTGGGAAGAATGGTATTATATGGGAGGTCTGCGGACCGGGTCCCACAGGATGGTTATTCAGCATTGTCAGGATTCAGTAGTTCAGTAACCGTTATTGATTGGTGGAGGAAAGCGCCAAGGGAAGTAGCTCATTATTGAGATATTAGGTAGAGCATCTATCTTTGGACTTCAGGATTTGGGTGTGGGATCATTCGAGCATTAGGGACTGTTGGTTTCCCTGGTATGCAGGAAGTGTTCATCTAGTTGATAGAAGCGTGTGATCATTCAAGATTGGCTAGTAAGGGAGTACGAGTTGGAAAAGTCTGGTTGTCATCAGATCGATCGATGGAAAGTAAGAATATTGGGAATTCTTCAACTTTAATGTATTGTGAAGACTTAGTTGAATCTAAGTGGGGAAGAATTATTCTGGGATTCGGAAGTAGGAGCCGTTTTGAAAATGGGACAAGTTTCACATCGTTGTCAGGAAGGAAGACAACCCAAGTGGATATTTGGTTTGAGGGTTGTGTGAATTGGGAGTTCGGTAAAACTCCCCAGCATGTGAATCGTGTCTTCTCGATGCTTGGTAGCAGAATTTGGGGAAACCAGGTTGGAATTCTAGCCATGAATTAAGTTCAGTGGTGTGTTAGGTCGAGCGCGTGTTCGACCGGTATGGAAAGTGTTGTAAGAATGGGGGTGTAGCCGCAACATTCACTTGGTTGGTTAGCTAGGAATCACTCCTAGCCTTGGACTTGATAAGGTCAAGATTTGACGCATGGATTCGATCGGTTGGACAAGGAGGTTGTTAGAGTCGCTGTGTCATGATAACTAGTGGCAACTAGTTCCAGGGAAGGATTTTGTTCGGAAGTCGTGTGAGGTAACTATGTGGGAGTCCTTTAGCTTCGCAACCGGGTCGGAACCCAGTATTTCTGATGAGTGAGACTCGGTTGTGACGAATCAGAGGATTTTGGATGAGATGCAAGGATTGGTCCTTGGATTTCAAGTTATGGGTTAGACCCGAGTAATGTATATAGTGGTATTCCCATCTAGGGTATTCCATCGTAAGGGATGACCGGACCCTACGATTGAATGGAACTGACGTGTTTGGTATTCCAACCCGGAGGATTGGGCCAGGTATGAGTATTTGTGCTTATGAGCCGGTTATTATATGTATGTGGTTTGGGACCGAAAGGAAACATTGTCTTGTTGCTCCAAAAGGCTTCATCTCCTAGTTTACACCCCGTTGTTCATTATATCCCTAGGAATTGATTACCAGAACGAGTTTCTCATGAAGAGGTAGTTAATCTCTTGTCAAAGAAAGGATCATAGTTAGCAGTATTGGATTTGTGATTATGTTTTCTAGTGGGAACCTTAGGTTATCAGAAGTTGGGTAGCCAGTTAGGAGTTAAGTGCAATGCATTCGACAATGATCCAGTGTGGGCAGTCTGTCAGGAAGCCAGACCATCTCGAGATTTCAAATTCCAGACCGAGTAAATGTGATCATATTGCAAGGGATTCATTATTTTCAGGTTTTAGAACCCTGTAAGGCTTGGTTACGGTTGCCTTGGAAAGGCTAGGGTTATGCTCGAGATTGTGGTTCAAGTTGTTTGGCGTATAAGGATGAGGAGAAACGATTTCGAGGACGAAATCAAATTTAAGTGGGGGAGAGTTGTAACATCCCATTCAAAATATAATAATTAAATATAAATCAGGAGCCCCGAGAAGTTATTATAATTATCATTTTATATTATTAGGGCTCAGAAATTAAATAATAATTAGTGGGGTGTTGGTCTCGGGAAACCAAATGGAAAGAATTGAACCTCTGGGGATTAAAATATTTTGAAAAAAAATTGTAATAACTTAATGGTTTTAAATGTTTAAAAAGTTTTAAATTGGCTTGAATTTTACGGGTGTTACAAGTTGGTATCAGAGTCTTGCTTTGAGTGAATTGGAGGAACATTCATGTGAATCCAGTCTCAAATCAAGGAAAGATTTTCAAAATGACTTCCAAAATGGTTTTCAAAGTAAGTAAAGGAGGATGTTGGGTGTATGATCAGTCGGAGCCAGTAAGTAGACCCTAAAATACCATACATTATTTGATTATGTGATATGTTAGAACAACATGCTAGTGCTAGGCTAGGGATCTTCAGGAATTGCATGATAGAATTGCATGATTATATGATGCCTGCTAGCCTAGGGTTTCCTTTATATGAGACTGACATCATTACTGTAGTTGCTTAGTGTATGCATTACGGTTAGACATAATTAAGATCTTATAGCCTGAGAATGTTTGATTAGGCACTATGTTCTGTTCTTGTTGATTGGGAGCTTAGGGTAGGATTGGATATTCGAAAGTCTATAGGGTCCAGCGTTATGTATGGCTAGCATACACTAGTGCTGCAGGGTTGGTGGATGTTTCATGGATGGGTGGGTTGTGAGAGGCCGGGAGGCCAGTTGTGAGATATTTAGCATTCCTCTAGGAGTGAGGATTGAGCGCTCGATGTATTTATGTGTATTTGTAGGGTGTTGTGGTGACACTTGAGACAAATATGGGTAGGTGTGGAAGGTAGTATGGGCCTATACTACTGAAAGTACAGGACCCATACACGTAGCAAGGAAGTCACAACCCCTGGGGTTTAATTGGGAGTTTGTTCCCGGTTATTATATGGACTACACGAGATCTTTCTGGTGTATTATCAGAATGATGGTTACGAGACGTTTTAAGACCGAAATCGGATCAGGATCAGGAGCTAGTAGCCAGGATAGGCCGGTATTGTCAGAGAATTGTGTTAGGGAGATCATCCGGGTGGAAGTGATTGAGATTGTTCGGGGACAGATTTTGGAGATGATTCGGTCTTTCAAGACCGTCATAGTTGTGTATTTATCGAGCGTCATGCAACCATTGCTGAGACGGCTGCCGCAGTAGCTTCAACACCTGTATCGACGGCAAGGAGAGGAGCTGGTCGAGTTTTCCAGTACCGAGACTTGTTATTGGAACATATTCTGATGAGAAGAGGGATGCAATTATTTGGAATCAGGGAGGTGTTATGTACATGTAACAGTCCACGGGTTAAGTGGGAGAGTCTAGCACATGCGTTTCTAGATTTGAGGGTTCGTGGGTTTTGTTCGAGGCCGGAATGTGAGTCGCGGGGACTCCGGAAAGGACTAATGATTATGTTCAGCTGGAGTTATGTACCTGGAATTAAAATGGTTGATTGATAGGATTGGGATGTCGTTTTCTAGGATTGAGCTGGTTTTTGATCCCAGGATCAGGTTGTATTTCAGCTCGGGGTTAGTTGGTCGTTGGGATTTGCGACAATAGTTCAGCGTTGGTGAGCGTGGGTGGGTCAAGGTGACATAAGTATCTTATGAGATCTGATTCACCTTGGATATCTTGTATCGGATGGTAAGGATTGATTGTGTGATCTATTGCACTCTTGGGATTATAGACTACGTCTTGGGAACATTCACGTTAGGATTGTGTGTGTGTGTGTGTATTAGCAAAACTAACATGTGTGTGTATTACACTTTTAAGATTGTAGACTACAGTATGGTCATTTACTAATCTAGTGGGTTTTAATACCTAAATACTATGTTTTGATTTCATATTTTCATGCTGGAATACACCTTTATATTTTTATAAAAGATTGCATAAATAGTTACAAACCAACAAGACAAAATATAATAGGTATAGTTTGGGGAACATTAACGTTATTTTACTCGTTTGGGTCAAACGAATGGTTACGTTAAAAATGTGATTATTTTATACTTTGTAAATACTATGAAAAGGATAATACATATGATAACCAGGAAAAGATAACCACCACACACTTTATGTAAACTAGATAATACAGGATTGTGAGCCACTCCTTTGTTGTACCAAACATGGTACCCATTAAAATCCTGAATTATAACCAGTCTCCTGGAGGGAGAGCATGATTTTTTGCATAGATCTATACGGGACTGACAATCCCGCACCCGAGCTGCTTGCAACAGTTAGGCCGGCAAGCCTGGGGTGACAAACGTCATAATTTTTCCGATGCCTGAAGAACATCTTGCAGGCCATTAGTCATATTAGTATGGTTAAAATGAACTCTCATAATAAGCATTAACTAAATATTTACGAAATGGTATATTTTCCACCAGTCTTAAAGGGGTATTAAATATGTGATTAGAAGGCATATACATTAAGGTATGTATGATTAATGTCCGGTAGACAGTGGAATGTGTGATTTCCTCCTTACTTCCTATTCCTTGTTTGGTTATGGGCTTAAGGCAGATTCACTCATTCGACTATCTGTTCAATCTCAATTTTATACAACTCGTATGTACTAAGTGATTGTAGGAGGGTATTAACATCACATCTAGTTACAGTGCAAACACATCTTCAACTAGTTTTATTTATGAATGAAACTAGTTATCACCAAACTAAGTATAGTAATTATACTTGTACTTTTCAGTCTTGGAACGCTTAAGACTATAATTTGATTTTGTAGAAAATATTGGATTTTTTGGAAACACACTCTTTACTTTTACAAACAAAAAGATAAAAAGGGACAAGCATGCATATATTCATAGTTTGGAACGAGACTTACAAATCATTTTCATAGAAAATATCATATTTTCTAATAGTACTACGAGAACTTTTTTAAACAAGTGGAAAACCATTTTTATAAAAAAATGCTTATGAACTCAACAACTTAATTGTTGACAATTTTCAAAATTACTTGTATTCTCCGGAAACCAGTAGACAGGTACTCAACTCTTCTTAGGGGCCAGCGTTGTCGTCTTATGTTTTCCTACTTTTCAGTAAGTTGTATTCAACTTTTGGAACAACTATATTTGTAAACAATGTAATACTTGATATCTAAATGCATGAATGTTTGTGTTGCTATGTTTCATTACTATTTAATTGTTATGATACTATACATGAAGTCACTCCATCCGCTTCCAAACATTCATGCTGTATTGGGAAATAGTATAATGTAGTTTTATCTTTTTATAAAACTATTTGATTATATGTGAACTCCCTAACCAAATGTACTGTTAATACCCCCATGTGAGTTATCATAACCATGCTAATGACTAGTTGGCCTGCTACAACGTTCTTCAGGCGTTGGAACTGTTAGGCTTTTGCCACCATAGACTGGCAGGTCTAACTGTAGCTAACAACTTAGGAGCGGGGTTGTCAATCCTATATAGATCTATACACAAGTGTCACACTCTTCCTATAAGAGACTCTGGTTATAATTCAAGACTTAGTGTGTACTCTATTAGGTATAGTGAAGCCAAATGTCTCACAAACTTGTATTAACCGATTTAGTATAGTGTACTGAAAACCCTTTTTCTTGTAAATGAATGCATCACTCTTCCATAGTGGGTACATAGTGTAAAAATAATTATACCATTAAATAGTTATATGTTTCCTTCCGAAATGATATTGTAATGTTTGTGATTCCCAAACTATGCCAACTATATTTCAATATGTTTGTTTGTTAAGACTATTTATATAAACCTTTATATAAATACATAGTAGTTATCATGTCTAGATGTTTTTAAATGAATATGTCATGGAAACTTACATCTAACACAAGTATGGGAAATTTGCATGAAAAAGTCCATTTCGAGCTTTTGCCCCCGTTTTGTAATGGTGTTTTTGTCAAGTTTCAAAAGGTATGGTCAAAACATCATATTTTTGGGTTATATCCCACAAAATGGTGAAATAACTAGAATGCAACCCTTTTTTTTAGAAAAACTATATGTTGGTAAAAAGCCTAAAAATCCTTGTAGTTTTGTAATCATAACTTTTCTTATGATTATATAACATAGTTTGTATTTTGTTTTTGTTAGTTTTGCATCTCAAAACTAATATATCACAAATAATTGTCTACAAACTAGTGATAACCATATTTCATGCTAATAATGTTTTATATTTAACATAGAGATGAAACATGAAAGTATTTGTGTGATAAACCAAACATTACTTGTATTCCCCCCCCCCCCAAAAAAAACATGAAAAACTCGAAAATGTGGGGGGGCATGAACTTACCTTGAGTGTGGTTGTGGTTGGATAAAGAGATGATTGTGAAGATCTTCAAGCCTACAACACTTGAAAGTGGTTGATGATCTTTGGAAGATGGTATTATCCTAAGAGTTTTAACACATTATAATGTGTGTAAATGAGATGAGAACAGCATAAAAGTGTGTAAAAACACTACATTATGAAGAAACACTTACCAAAATGTCAAGAATCCCTTGGAATAATTTAGCTTAATGAGGTGAAGTTTTGTTCTTGAGAGAATATGGAGTAAACAAAAAGAAATATGGAAATGGTAGGGAGTTCGCGAATGATCTCGCCCAAATATAAGGAGGGAAGGGTAATGGGATATTTGCTTTATTATTTGTTGGGCAATTGCTGTCACACCAGGCCGTCGGCGGAAACACCGGGCAGTGTAACGTCATTTTTCGTATCACAGTTATATAACATACATTGAACAATACTTAAAGAAAATACATACATTTATTGATGATTGAAAGTTACATTAATGTTATCCTAGTATTTATTACATAATATCCGACTATGACATATTTCTTAATAAACAGAAAGATAATAGTAAAACTTCTGTTGTTCGAATACATACCATCTTTTCAAGTTCCTGAAAACACATGCATTTTAAAATACGTCAACATAAAGTTGGTGAGTCCACAGGTTTTGACTCCATAAAATAATACATTTTTACACATTCAAAAGTATAGTTTTGAAAGTATCATTTTGACTCTCCAACATTAGGTATAATAGTATACTTATCAATTAAGTGTTATACCTAAACATTTCTTAATCTTAAGGTATAAGTAGGGGAAAACTTATACTTAACATTAATACTTGTATACGACAAGGTATAATGTTTCTAACAATTTGCTACCATGAGCTTGTAACCGCTGCTATGACATAATACCTCTGATAGAATACACTCATGATTTACCATGGGAAACAAACACACTCATGATTTACCATGAGAAACAACACCGTACGCTTCATCGATGCCGGAATAATAACAAATAAAAGGATAGTTCATCACTTGTTTTTGGTTGACTGTAGCTAACAGTCACAAGTGGGGTGGTCAACCCGTATACTAATTATACACGACTTCCTCTCTCACACGGGATTAACGGTTTCAGTTCAGAGGATTTCCGCTAAGATCCCCAATCTTAGTTGATGAATACAATTACTCATGTAGACTTTGACGGCTTCCTGTAGCTCTAACAACAAAAGCATCTTCATGTCTAAAACCCTAAGTTACTAGACTATGCTTTTAAACATTACTCCTAACTTCATAATATTTAGGCTGTATAACAGCTATATCTTGAAGTAAAGCCAGGTTTTATCTTGAGCTAAAACCAATAATAACAACATATAACGTTTCTAGTTTTATCTTGACATAAAACTATTAATAACAATACCAAGTTTTATCTTGACATAAAACTAACAATAACAACATATAACATATCTAGTTTTATCTTGACATGAAACTAATAATAACAACATATAACGCAGCCAGTTTTATCTTGACATAAAACTATTAATAGCAACATACTAAATAACTTAACATTTAGAACTTTCGAATATAACTTCGGTATTATATCGCACACAACATTTATATATAGAATCCTAAGTATAACTCAAGATCTACATTAGTAAATTAACATACAGATAAGCTAATAATAGTTGTATGTATTCAAAATGTTATATTTAGAACAATCATATCCCGGTTATCATAACTATATACTATCATATAGACATAATAATAACATATATATATATATATATATATATATATATATATATATATATATATATATATATATATATAATAACTAGCATGCGTTTTCCCCGAAATATTAGAAAGTGGGGCCGTGAAACTCACCCTAGTAGCGTGATTTTATGTTATCTGAGTAAAATGGTCAGTGTGCGAGATCGTCGAGGCTCGGGATGCAAGATGGCTTCAGCAAGGGAGAGAGGAAATAAGGAAATGGTGTAAGGAATAGCTAAAGTCGGACCTGCTATTTTTGGTAAGGATTTTAGTCTCTCACATCGTGAGTTTCATAAGGCTCACGTCATGATTCTTGCATGATCACCCCGTAGACTTGCCATTTGCGTCCCTAGCTTCGGAAGGTGGCCATGTGACTCCTCACGTCGTAAAAAACTCCTTGTTCACATCATGAGTTTAGTTAGCTTAGGGTTTCTGAAAGCTGAGTCTTCGGAAGGCCATAACTTTTGCATACGAACTCTATTTTTGACGTTCTTTATATGCATGCGTAGGTATTTACAAGTACTACAACTCTATTTTAGACTTAAATAGCTAATTCTTAGTCTATTTTAAATTTCTCTTATTATAGTGATTTATAGTGTTCGGTTTATCATAACTTCTTCATGCGAAGTCAAATTCAGACGTTCTCTATATTTTTCAATTCATATGGACGTATACTTTGAGTTGTATCATAAAGAAAGTTCATATTTGTATTAGAATTTATCATGAACTACATAACACTCTTACCACATTACTAGGTTAACATAATCACATTACATGATTGGTATAATCACATGTGATTGTCTATTGACCTATTTTTACTAGTGTTACATTCTCCCCCCGTTAGAACAATTTCGTCCAGAAATTTATCTTGTGGATAGGGTTTTGTCAAACAGTTGGGGGTATTTTTCTTTCATCTGATCTTCACGTTCCCAAGTAAATTCAGGTCCTCGCAAAGAGTTCCATCGAACTTTCACTATGGGAATATGAGTTTGCTTTAATCGTTTGAGTTCTCGATCCATGATCTCGACAGGTTCTTCTACAAAGTTGAGTTTGGTGTTGACTTGTATCTCGTCGAGAGGTACCACAAGAGTGTCATTGAATAGACATATTTTGAGATTTGATACGTGAAAAACATCGTGTACATTACTTAGCTCTTGAGACAACTTAAGTTGGTATGCGACAGAACCAATTCTAGCTAGAATTTCAAAAGATCCTATATACCGTGGGTTTAGTTTTCCTTGCTTACCGAATCGAATTACACCTTTCCAAGGAGAGACCTTCAAAATTACTTTATCTCCAACTTGTAATTCTAAAGGCTTACGTCTTACGTCAGCATAGCTCTTTTGACGATCATGTGCAACCTTTAATCGATCCTTAATTTGCACGATCTTTTCAGTTGTCTCGTGGATTATTTCTGGTCCAGTACGTAAGGTATCGCCTGTACGTTCTCTGGCCATCTGCGTATCTCCAACTTCTGCCCAACATAATTGGGAACGACATTTTCGTCCATAAAGAGCCTCAAACAGTGCAGCCTTGATGCTGGTGTGATGACTATTGTTGTAGGAAAACTTAATTAATGGTAAATGAGTATCCCACGCATTTCCAAAGTCTATTACATAGGCTCAGATTCTAAAGTCTGAATGGTTCTCTCACTTTGACCATTAGTCTGTGGATGGTAAGCTGTACTCATGTCTAGACGTGTTCCTAAGGATTTTTGTAGATATTGCCAAAATCGTGAAGTGAATCTACTATCTCGATCAGAAATAATAGAACTTGGAACTCCATGCAATCTAACAATTTCCTTAAGATAAACTCTAGTAAGCTTCTCCATCTTGTCGTTCTCCTTAACTGGTAAGAAATGGGCAGACTTAGTCAATCTATCGACTATTACCCAAATAGTGTCGGACCCACTAGGAGTTTTAGGTAACTTAGTGATGAAGTCCATTGATATATGCTCCTATTTCCATTCAGGTATTACCGGTTGCTGAAGTAAACCTGAAGGCTTTTGATGTTCTGCCTTCACTCTAGAACAAGTCAAACAATTGCTCAAATAAGTAGCAATTTCTGCCTTCATGTTTGGCCACCAATAATGTACTTTTATGTCTAAGTAAATTTTGTCAGAACCTGGATGCACAGAATATCTGGACTTGTGGGCTTCTTCGAAGACCAAGTCCCTGACTCCACCGAACTTAGGCGTCCAAATTCGGTTCATAAAGTGTCGCGTCCCGTCATCTTTTTGTATAAGTTGCTTTTCCATTCCTCGCAAGGCTTCGTTCTTTATGTTATCTTCTTTTAGAGCCTCAAGTTGAGCGTCTCTAATTTGTGTGGCAAGGAAAGAATGGATACTTATGGTTAATGCTCGTACCCGACGGGGTTTAATATATTCTTTCCGGCTCAAGGCATCTGCTACCACGTTTGCCTTTCCAGGATGATAACGAATCTCATATTCGTAATCATTCAACAATTCGACCCATCTTCGTTGTCTCATATTAAGATCTTTTTGGTCGAAGATGTGCTGGAGACTCTTGTGGTCGGTAAAAATAGTACACTTAGTACCGTATAGGTAATGTCTCCAGATTTTTAGTGAAAAAACTACAACTCCCAATTCAAGATCATGGGTAGTGTAATTATTCTCATGCACCTTAAGTTGTCGTGATGCATAGGCGATAACTTTTCCTCTTTGCATCAACACACATCCCAATCCTCGATTTAATGCGTCGCAGTATACGACGAAATCTTCTGTCCCCTCTGGAAGGGATAGGATTGGTGCACTACACAACATTTGCTTCAGTTTCTGAAAAGCAGCTTCTTTTTTGTCTTCCCAGTTGAACTCCGTATCCTTCTGGGTTAGTGTTGTAAGCGGCTTGGCTATTTTGGAGAAATTCTCTATGAATCTGCAGTAATAGCCAGCAAGTCCTAGGAATTGACGCACCTCTGTTGGCGTCTTTGGTGCTTCCCAATTCCTGATTGCTTCAACTTTGGATGGGTCAACATGAATTCCTTCATTGCTAACTACATGACCTAAAAATTGTACTTCTCTAATCCAAAACTCACATTTGGAGAATTTAGCGTACAACTTTTCTTTTCTTAGTAGTTCCAAGATTCTTTGCAGGTGTTGACCATGTTCTTCCTTGGTTCGTGAATATATCAATATATCATCGATAAATACGATCACGAATTTATCCAAGTATGGTTTGCAAACACGATTCATGAGATCCATAAACACTGCTGGGGCATTGGTTAATCCAAAAGACATAACTAAGAACTCATAATGACCATAACGAGTTCTAAATGTTGTTTTTGGAATGTCGTCTTCTTATACTCTGAGTTGATGGTATCCTGATCTAAGATCTATCTTTGAGTAGTAGCTAGATCCTTGTAGTTGATTGAATAAATCATCAATTCTTGGAAGCGAATAACGATTCTTGATCGTTAGCTTGTTCAACTCCCGATAATCAAAACACATTCGAAAGGATCCATCCTTCTTCTTGACAAACAAGATTAGTGCTCCCAAGGTGAAAAACTTGGTCTGATAAAGCCTTTGTCAAGAAGTTCTTGTAGTTGACTAGATAATTCTTGCATTTCGGATGGAGCCAACCGATAAGGAGATTTCGATACTTGTGTTGCTCCTGAAATTAAGTCAATTCGAAACTCAACTTGTCGGACGGGAGGTATTCCAGGTAGATCTTCAGGAAATACGTCAGGGAAATCACATACTTGAGGTATGTCCTTGATTTCTTTTATCTTTCTTCTCTTATCTACAATGTGGGCTAATAATGCGCTACATTTCTTATGTAGATATTTCTGTGTCTTGGTACAAGAGATGACTTTGAGGTTTTTCTTAGACTTATCACCATAGATAATCAGGGCTTCGCCGTTTGGTAAGGGTATTCGTATGGCTTTCTCATGACATAGAATTTCGGGACGGTATGAAGATAACCAATCCATGCCAATTATGACATTAAAACTATCGATAGGCATTGGCATAAGGTTGACATGAAAAAGGTAGTTATTAAGAGTTAATAGACAGTTTTCTAGGATTTCATGTGTTTTCTCAGTTTGACCGTTAGCGATTTCTACTTCATAGATTTCTTTTAATATGCTAGACTTATGACTTAACAATTTTCTAAATGTCGGAGTTATAAAACTTCGATCTGCTCCAGAGTCGAAGAGTATGCTAGCGTATAAATTATCTATGAGAAACGTACCAGATACAACCGAAAGGTCCTGGATAACCTCTCTGCTTCCGATCACATATGCCCTGCCACGCCCTATGCCTCCTTGACTCCTTAACTTTGGACATTCTTTCTTGATGTGTCCAACCTCCCCACACTCATAACACTTTCTTTCTTCACCACGACCCGTTCCGGTATTTGTTTGCTGATTGACTGTTGCAGGTGTTGTGCTCCTGCAGTAACTAGCAGTATGCCCCTTCTTTTTGCATTCCGTGCAAACAAAACAGTCACCTGGGTGATGACGGTTGCAGTGGTTGCACCATGCAGACTTTGGTTGAGTAGGTAATCCTGTTGTGGCTGCATAGTTGGTTGCCACTTCTTGTCTTTTCTCAGATGATTGTTTGGGATTCTTCTTATTAAACTTGCACTTGTTTGTTCTAGCTTTGGGAGACTCATCCTTTGAGACCACTTTTGTTCCTTGGATCTCTATGAGGGTTAGCTGATGAGCTATCCTCTTGGTGCTTTCATAAGTCGTAAGCTTTGATGTGATCACCATGCCTTTGATTTGCGATGCTAAACCCCAGATATATCGCTCAATTTTTTTATATTCAGGGGTTACAAGTGCTGGACACATTACAAAAAGATCATTAAATCTAGCGGTATAAGCTTTTATCTCTGAACCTTCATGGTTAGGGTCCACAGTTCTTGTTCCAGTTTATGTATCTCCTCTCTAGGACAATACTCCTCTACTAGCATCATTTTTATCTCCTCCTATTTCATGGAATTTGCAGTATCAATTCCCATTGTATTCACATGGCTATTCCACCATGTAAGTGCTGCGTCAGCGAAAGTACATGCTGCAAATCATACTTTACAATCATCTGGACAAAAGCTTATTTGAAAGACATATTCTGTCTTTTCTATCCACCTTTTCGAATTCACTACCCCTTCATTTCCATGAAAGATTTTTGGCCTGCAATTCATAAAATCTTTGTAGGTACATGTTCTAGTGGTCCCTACATGGCCTTCATTTCTAACTCTATCTCTTGTGACATTAGATAGAGCCACAGCAATTCTTTGAGCTATGATTTCTTCAAGTTGTATTGTACTTATTGAGGTGTTTATTTCTGGTGGTGGTTGTGGTTGTTGTGGTTCTGATGGTCGATTAGGGTTTAGCCGATTACTCCTTCTAGGCATTTTGTTTTAGTTCCTATTATAAATAATAAGAAATTTTACGAGTTTTGTTGATCATTTTATACACGAGTACTAAATACTCTAGTTATTTTTCACAGCATAAAACATAACAGACAACATAACGATTACTATAACGTATGCTTCATATTATTACCAGTGGTTACATTAGTTTATTTAGGTTTATAAGAGAAAAGTTTCTATAAACATTGCAAAATTTGCAAGGTTTTCTAAATCCTTGCTATAAACTTTCCTCTTTTCGCCTTAACTAGTCTGATTTTCTCTATTTACATAACCACTAGTTGTAGCTTATCTACCAAAAACCTAAGTGATGACCCAGCTTATCAGTGACATTAACCACTTGCTCTACAACTGCTTGAGTTCTCTGCTCAAGACTTCCCGTGCGTTCTTCATTTCTTGAGGTTTGATTGTAGAGCTCTAACTCTGCAATCCTGGCATCGTGAGTAATCATGTCATTATAAGCAAAATTTATACGATGATGGACATCCATCACCGATTCCTGATCTCGTGTCCTTTGTCCTTCTAGCCTTCGCACTCTTCCAGAGAGATGAGTAGCCCTCCCTTCGACAATTTCCATCTTATCTTCAATTTTCACACTTTTCTCAAACAATTGAGGTAAAGTGTTATCTTCAGAGGAATGTGGGAGATGTGGTCGAGATGACTAACCAGTCTCATACATCTTGGCAGCTTTTTCTTCCGCCATCCATTTATCAACTGTTTGTGCGATCTGTGCAGGTTCATCTTGAACTCTATGACTTCCTGAAGATGTTTCCTTCTAACTCTTCTTAAGCTTTTGCCATATCGGTATAGATTTACATGCAGTGCGTTTCAGTTTTACTCCTCCTGGAACTTTACGGTAAAGAGTGTTCAGTGGTGGTAGAGATGATGCCACCGACTTTGTCTCTTCCATGGATTCGCTTTCTTCCATTGGTTCACTCTCTTCCCATTCGTTAGAGGCTAAAGGTGCTCCATCGTCAGAAGGTATTGGATGAAAGGTGGTTGGAGTTACAGGATAGTAAGGATCGCCTAACATCATAGGGAATGAAAGTTCCTCTTCTTCATCCGTATCCTCGATGATTATCGTTTCTCGTGAATGTGCCATGTCGGATTCCTATACATTTTGGATCTCCAAGATTTTAGTATATCAAATATTTCTCCCAAATTAAATAGCTCATATGATCTGATCATAATAAAATGTAGTTGCGCACCTACACCAAGTTGTGATAGGATCTATGCACATATAAACTTTAGTTGGAATATTTGATCTAAATCCTTGAGATCAAAAACATTCCGGGTATTAAGGTGTATTCTCGTCGCGGGTCTGAGTCTTTATATATGACTCTATATTCTTATTTATTGTATTCACGCTTTTATTATTGTTTGTTACTTCAGGTCTATCTGATAAGGCTCCGGCCAGTCAGGACTGTCGAAAGGGCAGGATCATTTTAGCATATGACCGTTCTGAAATCCAGCAACCCAAATCGACATGTCTATCCTTGTCACCGCTCCTGTAAGTAGTACTTCAGTAGTATAATTAATAACACTTTTTATTTATAGGCTAAGGGATATACCTACACCTAATAGAGTAAGTCCAAAACTATAGACGTGCTTTCCTAAGAAAGTACTAGTTCACTATAGTTAATAGCTCTAATACCAATCTGTCACACCCCGGCCGTTGGCGGAAACACCGGGTAGTGTAACGTCATTTTTCTTATCACAGTTATATAACATACATTGAACAATACTTAAAGAAAATACATACCTTTATTGATGATTGAAAGTTACATTATTGTTTTCCTAGTATTTATTACATAATATCCGACTATGACATACTTCTTAATAAATAGAAAGATTATAGTAAAACTTCTCCTGTTCGAATACATACCATCTTTTCAAGTTCCTGAAAACACATGCATTTTAAAATACGTCAACATAAAGTTGGTGAGTCCACAGGTTTTGACTCCATAAAATAATACATTTTTACACATTCAAAAGTATAGTTTTGAAAGTATCATTTTGACTCTCCAACATTAGGTATAATAGTATACTTATCAATTAAGTGTTATACCTAAACATTTCTTAATCTTAAGGTATAAGTAGGGGAAAACTTATACTTAACATTAATACTTGTATACGACAATGTATAATGTTTCTAACAATTTGCTACCATGAGCCTGTAACCGCTGCTATGACATAATACCTCTGATAGAATACACTCATGATTTACCATGAGAAACAAACATACTCATGATTTACCATGAGAAACAACACCGTACGCTTCATCGACGTCGGAATAATAACAAATCAAAGGATAGTTCATCACTTATTTTTGGTTGATTGTAGCTAACAGTCACAAGTGGGGTAGTCAGCCTGTATACTAATTATACACGACTTCCTCGCTCACACAGGATTAACGGTTACAGTTCAGAGGATTTCCGCTAAGATCCCCAATCTTAGTTGATGAATACAATTACTCATGTAGACTTTGACTGCTTCCTATAGCTCTAACAACAAAAGCATCTTCATGTCTAAAACCCTAAGTTACTAGACTATGCTTTTAAACATTACTCCTAACTTCATAATATTTAGGCTGTATAACAGCTATATCTTGAAGTAAAGCCAGGTTTTATCTTGACCTAAAACCAATAATAACAACATATAACGTTTCTAGTTTTATCTTGACATAAAACTATTAATAACAATACCAAGTTTTATCTTGACATAAAACTAACAATAACAACATATAACATATCTAGTTTTATCTTGACATAAAACTAATAATAACAACATATAACGCAGCCATTTTTATCTTGACATAAAACTATTAATAGCAACATACTAAATAACTTAACATTTAGAACTTTCGAATATAACTTCGATATTATATCGCACACAACATTTATATATAGAATCCTAAGTATAACTCAAGATCTACATTAGTAAATTAACATACTGATAAGTTAATAATAGTTGTATGTATTCAAAATGTTATATTTAGAACAATCATATCCCGGTTATCATAACTATATACTATCATATAGACATAATAATAACATATATATAATAACTAGCATGCATTTTCGCCCAAAATATTAGAAAGTGGGGTCGTGAAACTCACCCTAGTACCATGATTTTATGTTATCTAAGCAAAACGGTCAGCGTGCGAGATCGTCGGGGCTCGGGACGCAAGATGGCTTCGGCAAGGGAGAGAGGAGATAAGGAAATTGTGTAAGGAATAGCTGAAGTCGGACCTGCTATTTATAGTAAGGATTTCGGACTTTCACGTCGTGAGTTTCATAAGGCTCACGTCGTGAGTCTTGCATGATCACCCTGTAGACTTGTCATTTGTGTCCCTAGCTTCGGAAGGTGGCCATCTGACTCCTCACGTCGTGAAAAACTCCTTGTTCACGTCGTGAGTTTAGATCCTATCGCCTCGCAGCCTCGTCACACCTTCTAGATTCCGAAATGTGGAAAAATGACTCCTCACGTCGTGAATAAACCCTTGTTCACGTCGTGAGTTTAGTTAGCTTAGGGTTTCTGAAAGCTGAATCTTCAGAAGGCCATAACTTTTGCATACGAACTCTGTTTTTGACGTTCTTTATATGCATGCGTAGGTATTTACGAGTACTACAACTCTATGTTAGACTTAAATAGCTAATTCTAATTCTATTTTAAATTCCTCTTATTATATAGATTTATAGTGTTCGGTTTATCATAACTTCTTCATGCGAAGTCAGATTCAGACGTTCTCTATATTTTTGGAATCGTATGGATGTACACTTTGAGTTGTATCATAAAGAAAGTTCATATTTGTATTAGAATTTATCATGAACGAAATAACACTCTTACCACATTAATAGGTTAACATAATCACATTACATGATTGGCATAATCACATGTGATTGTCTATTGACCTATTTTGACTAGTGTTACAATTGCATTGATACATGTTAGGTAACATTTTGTATTGGAATAGATGAAACTTAAAGTCACAAAGTTAACCCTTTCTTTTCTCCTTCTTTCCCACCAAAATCCATCACATGGCCACCAAAATCATATGTGATTTCGGCCTAGCACCACCAAGATCACCTAGTGATTTCAGTCCATGCACCAACAGAGATAACCTAGTGATGTCGTTCGATGCACAAACCGAAATCACAAGGTGATTTTGGTCTAGGTGCCAACTGAAATCACAAGGGTTTGGGTCCTAGCCATTGACTTGTTGACCTTACTTGATTTTTTTTGGCTCGTTTAACTTCTGGTGGATCCAAAATTGGCAGTTGTCACATCATCCCCCTGTCAGAGGGAAATTTGACCCGAAATTAATTCTGGAGTGGGTACTCATGGGCTAGGGAAAAGATGTGGGTACTTCTATTTCATTTGATCTTCTCATTCCCAGGTGAATCTAGGACCTCGCTTGACGTTTCAATGGACCTTCACTATAGGTATGCGGCTTTGTTTCGTCCTTTTGACCTCCATGTCAGTGATTTCCATAGGCTCCTCTACGAAATGCAGACTCTCGTTTACCTCGATTTCATCGAGTAGGACTACGAGAGTCTCGTCAGATAGACACTTCTTCAGGTTAGACACGTGGAAGGTGAAGTTACATAAGGTAAAGAGTTAATGTCTTGATACATCCAGTCTTAGGCTTTGGCTTAAGCATGTAAGAGTTAAATGATGATTATACCCCTGGTGTATGGATGTTGATGATTTGGTTTATATAGTGAGGTGAGGTTTGTATACTCAGATCCGAAACACTAAAATCCATAAGCTTTTTCACAACTGGAAGCTATCCTGCCCTAAATTCTATTTAAACTTTCACATAAAGCATTTTTCTTCTTATTATCTTATCAGAAAAGGCTTAGAAAAAACTCGGCACTTGGGAAGAAAGTAGAAGAATCGACTGCTGCAAAACCCTCAGGTTATTACAGGGTGACTTGTAAGGTGTGAACATAACATAATATTTTCCATTTCAACCCTTATATTATTGTATTAGTTTCATGTTTTACTCCCATAAATTATTATACATTTTGAAATTTGTATGTAGGATAATGGAAAAGGAATGCCCCATGATGCTATCCCCAATATGTTTGGAGAAGGTTTAGTTATTTATTATATATCCCATAAATATATTGTAGTTAAAGTTTTTGTCTGTACCATTGTCATGTTACTTTTTCTAACATATAAAAATGATGGTTGCAGTTTTATTTAGGAAAAAGCATTGTCATGTCACCACAACAGCCATGAAGAGAATCAAGTAAGAGTTGTTGTTTTAAATTTTTCAATCTTCACTTTTACTAGCAATTTTTTAATTTGTTCAGGAAAATTAGGTAACGTTGCAAATAAAAACTCAAGTAGATCATCCCTACTTATTCTCCTGATTTTAAGGTGGAAAATATACAAAATTAACAAGATGCAGGAAAAAAATGGCGTTTTTGTTGTTATGGAATTTTTTAATTTGCTTCCTTATTAGGCGAATAATAATAATAATGTCCTCTTCTATGTTATTTTTTAGACTTGCCTTGAACATTGCTGCAACCAGCTCAAGTCCCTAATAATTAGCACAGACCTTAAACAAAATGTGGATTAGTAAGTTGATAATCTTTTATATTTGTGAGATATTAATTACTTTCGTTTTTCTCTCAAGTTAATAATAATTTATGTTTTTATATTGGTTGTAGCTACATTGATCAAGTTTCAATTGTTCATGCTAACATACTGGAGATTCGCTGACAATTGAATGGTCCAAATACTGAAGTAGTGACAAAAGAAAAGCTGGCTCAAGATCTTCATGAGTTGATCACGGGCCCGCATGGATTCTTCTAGAATGGAAGCATGAGAAAGAGCCACAGCAACTTGGTCAGCAACCACAGTTACAAGTTCAAGTTCATGGTCACGCCATTTTCTTACACAATTTAAAGGAAGAATCAAAACCATGACAGCGTAGCTTTTTGCAAAGTGATCAGGTCAGTTGTCAATTTCAAAATTAGAGAGGTGTAATAGAGGGACACAAACAACAACCACTTCAGGTGGGATGTAACTCCCAACATGGGTCCTGATTCAAGCTAATGGACAGCTATGAGGGATTCTTATGGCTTCAGCACTATTGAACACCTTTGTGATTATTGGGAGATTAATTGGAACTGTGGATGCAAATGGTATTAGATTGTGTAAAGAGTGAGAAAGCTGAAGGATCATGACTTTTCTTGATGGCATCCATAGAACACATTCTTCAAGATCCAAAGTCCTACAAAGCTCAATCAAAGTAGTTTTCAATATGGTGTGCCTGTCAAGTGTGCTCCTGATTTCATGTGTCAGCATTCTAACACGTCTTCCGGTTTCTTTTTTCTTAATGATTAACCCCATTTCACAATCCAAATATTTAGCTCTTTGCTTTAAGAACAATTCTCTTGTTTTTACACTCAATAGATCGGGTATAATGTGAACAAGCATCAAAGCAATGACACATGACACAAAAGCTATAGAGAGCTTTGCTATAGTCATTACAATAGCAACAGTTTTGGAGTGTGCACACGAGATATCAAAAAATCAGGGATCACTATGGATAAAGAAGAATTCGAGTTTGAACACGAGATCCACACACATAGTTGCACCATTTCCCAAGTAAGTTCAATTCCAGAGTGGAATGGTTGATTTAACTATCTAAATATTTTTAAAGTTTTGCTTTGCTTTAATAATTATTTGTAAATTTGATTTTTGTTTCTTTGTGTTAGGCAGGATTAATATAAGATTAGATGGCACTGGAATAGACTGTAGGTCTCCAATTATTGGAGCTTTTGTTCATAAGGGTAACAGTTTGTTTATTTGGGTTTTGTTCATAAAGGAACAAAGATTATGGGACATTTTGTTTATTTGGGTTTTTTTTGTTCATCTGAATTTTTTGGTCTGTTGAAATTGATGTTTGAACTAGGGTTTGTTTATGTGTGGAAATTAAGTATACCAATTTGGAAAACAATTATTGGTTTTCAGGTAGATGCATATGATTGATCGGTTCAGTTTTGGTTCACAAACGTACACACATGTCCACAAGATATCACACATCACCAAAGGTACTTGCTCCCAATGCATTGTCTATAAAAAAAATAAACAACTTTATATGAATGATATGATTATAATTCGGTAGATTTGTTATAATACAATACTATAATGGGAACAAATGAACATGACAAGTGATTTTGTGTTGTGTTTACAGGGTTGATGAAAGAGAATAGCTTTGGAGTTAGAAGAGGAAAAGAAAGCTCAAGCTGAAAGAGATAAGATGCTGCAAATGCAAGTGTTGCATTCTTCATTTCAATTGTTAGTATGAAACACATAGTAGATTCTAGATGAATGCAAATTTATATATTGTAAGAAATAGAATTATATGACATTAAATTTTATACAATGGATTGTATTTTTTGTATATGGTATTTTATTTCTATTATGAGACATTAAATGCTAATTTATTAAAAAATTAATAAATATGCAAATATATTTTTTTTAAACATTCAAATCTACGATACACAAAAATGTGTGTCATCTTCATTTATGACATAGCCTTTCTTGACAGGGGTTTTAATGATACGCATTGCGTGTCATAAATGCGTGTCGTAAATGTGCGTCATCTATAGATGACGCGCAAAAGCGTGTCGTCTCTCTTATGACAAGGCCTTCCTTGATGCACATTCGCGCGTTGTCTGAGCATTTTATGACACGCGTTGCGCGTCGTAAAAGGCTGTTTTTCTAGTAGTAATACTTTTAGTTATAATTATTATTAATTTGGGACAAAAGGTACTTATTATGTTAGAAATATGTTTTGTAGCAGCGAACACATGCTCAGGATGAAAAGGAAGCAAACGAGGAGCATGAAACAAAAAAAAAACACAAGCTTAGGCAAGAAGAAGAAACAAAAAGTATGTTGTTGGACAGTTTGACCCCTTTTCAGTATTTTGACCATATCTCATGACTCGTAACATTGATTGACGTGCTTGAAAATGACCTGAAAACTAGACAAAATTTTGGATGACTTTCATGTTTTGAGAAAATGATGATTCCCAACGAACATAACGTGGTGGCACCACCACGACGTGGTGAATGGAATCTTTGGATTCTTGACGCTGACTTGGAGAATACAGGATAAACTTCACGACCATGATGTGGTGGTGGTCAACCACAACGTGGTGATCCGATTTTGGTAATTATAAATACTTCACACATTAGGCTGATTTCAGAAGGTAGAGGGCTTAAGGCTACGATCATTTACAAAGAAAGACCCTTCTAAGAACCCTTGGAGAGCAGAATTCGACTAGAGATCAAAGGATAAAGAGATTGGAGCAAGGATTTACACATCTTCATTTGGTTTGCCTAGTTTAATTATCTTTAGCTTATTTTTCCTTTTGTTTATGTGTTTTCTAGTTGTGATAATGGGCTAATAACCCTTGCTTTCATTTAGATTAGATGAACTCTTGATTACTATGTGTTGATTTCTTGTTTGATGGATTGATGAAGTTGGTTTTTGCTTTAAATATTGTTTAATGAATCTAAACCTAGCTTGTTAAAGTTTCTATCGTGATTGCCCTGTCTTAAGATTGTGTAGTTAAATTGCAGTTAATTGCATGAAATTCATTTACCTAGTTGTTTATAATCATTAAATTGATAGAGATAGGATTGGCCATATCCTAATACAGGTGATCAGTTAGTTGCTTAACTATGTTAGAGAGCAGTATTTGATCATAATATTTGCTCGATTACTAGACTAGACCAAAGAATAGTAGCATGTAGATTCTATAATTCCGAGTCCAAATTACCTTTAAAATCAATTTAGTGTCCTTAACTTTCATGATCATTGGGGATAAAGTTGTTAAATTGATTTATGCTAGTTAGTCTGACCATGATGACTAATAACTTTTATTTGGTAACTAGCGGAATTAATCCATTGTATTGAAAGCGACCATAGGAAAAAAGGAGGGATTCGAAGCTAAGCGAGAGTATCTTTTATTCTTGGTTTTAAATCGTCTTTTTAGTCATTAATTAGGTATTTTAGTTTAAGTTTTTCTGAACTTGTAAAATCGGATAAAACCTCCACTCTTAGTTATTTTCTTAGTTTAGCTTTTAGTAGTTATTTTATTAATTAAATATCGTTCCCTATGACCGACACCTGACTTACCCAAGCTATTTTATAATCTCACTAGGTACACTGCCTATAACTGCATAATTTAACTAAATAGTTAAGGTTATAAATTTAAAGCTAGATAGGTATAGAAAGTGCACATCATTTGGGGAATCTGTGTGAAAATTGTACATGTAACCTCTATTTGAGAGCTATGAATAAAGAATACTCCCCTCCAGCTCGTGGACGTAGGTTACATTGATTGAACCACGTAAATATTGTGTCTTGTGTGCTTATAATTTTCCTAGTTATCCGCTTTACTTCCTAACATATCATTTGCATGATAGTTATAAGGGTACTATTAGAGTACGGTATGCTAGTTAACTAGGATAACTCCTTGTTATGCATGTGCAGTGTAGGATACTTGGTGTCATGGTATGATAGACTGATAGGGTCCTGATTATATGATGCCTTTAGGTGTCATAATTAGTTAGGGTAATGATAATATTGATTATTTGTTGAATGACTACCCTAAGAGTTATATGTAGTTAAGTTGGATATCTTGAGAACTCTTGGTTTAATACCTGATAGCATGGTTCTTATTTGATTAATTGCGTTTTAGTGGATCACATGCTCTATTGTCTATCTGATCCCTGAATATTATGACTTATGCATTGTGCGAAAGACCAGGATTTGGCACTTGTCATTGTAGGGAAAGACCATGGCAGGAACCATGACAACTATATGAAAGACCAGGATTTGGCCCCTGGCAATCGAGTTTGGGTTAAGCCCATTATACTCTTGGGTTGGGCCCGTTACGTATGATATATGTGTGTGGGTACGAGATTTGGTTGATTGGCGTTGGAGTCGAGAATTTTATGTGGATGCATTGTATGTATGGTGGAATATGTAGTATATTGGTTAAGTCACTAAGTTTAATACTTATAAATGTTTTCCAGGTTGTTCGTGAGAAGAGCTCGACGGGACTATACATACGCAATGGTTTCGATCAAATAAATGCCACTCAATGGTTTTTGGGATAAAGGTTTTTAAGTGATTAATCTATTTTATTAATAAAAAATCTATCTATAATTTTTGGGACGTTATAGACCTATTAACTTATCCTACTAAAAGGGCTAATGCTAATATTCACTCATAAATAATGGCTAGAGGGACACAAAAGGTAAATAAGGGGCTTTTACCAACCAAGTGTATATATATAGGACTTTTTTTGGAATTTTCCCTAGTTGTAATACAAATAAATAAAGTTAAATTATGGTTATATATATATATATATATATATATATATATATATATATATATATATATATATATATATATATATATATATATATATATATATGCAAAAATATTTAATACTCTACAAAACGTTATATTACATCAACTTTAACAATAAAAAATTAAAAAATCAATAAAGTTAAATGTAAAAGTTCATATTTTTAGAAATGGCATATAAAAAGAGAATGACTTTATGTAATAAATATGTAAAATTCATAACCAATGTTCAAAGGGTAGGTTGTTACATAAATTTATTTAGAAACAACATGAAGGATCAACCAGACAAATCTTCATAAATGGTCTATGTGGTTTCTCAAAATATTAAGTCTAATTCCTAATTTTTTTAATGTCATTGAAGATTCATATTGTTTGAATTCCTATCGATAGTTGGTCATATCTCACCTAAAAAGACTTTTATACTCTTTTTATTTTATTTTATATTTTTTAACTAATTTTAACATAAAAAAGGAAAAAAGAAAATAAAAAAACCCTAACATTTATACGAGAATTATGATATTTTAACATGAATTGAATTCATCTAGTAGAAATAATTAATTTAAGTGTCTACTTCTCATTGGTGTGACCTTATAGGATCATATGTTATTGGCAATATCATTTTATGATCATTCTTGAACATATAGAATCAACACATATCCCCTAAGCTATGTATTTACATGTTTTGAAAGTATTAATTACACTTATATTTTTACTTGCTACATTGCCTTATATTATATGTGCGTATGACATGAAAACTATTTTGTACATGATTTGGAAATATGATTTTGGAGCATCCTTACTTTTGATGCATGTAGGATGGGTTTGAGATTCCATATGACTTGTTATATGTAGAGGGTGAAAGTCCCTTATGGAGGATCCAATATCTTGGAAATAAGAGCACCAACACTACTTACGGAAGTGTAATGATTCAAGAAAGGATTTGCAACCCTTTTCATGAAGGAATGTTTAATGATCATATGTATATCCTAAACCCTACTATGAAGGATGGTAGTTACCATCACCAACAGTTGTAAGCGGGTAGCTTATCCGGTATGTACCTGATCATTGGACTTAGGTTGAAATGGGACCTAATGTACAGTAGTGGACCTATGTACCTGATCATTGGACTTAGGTTGAAATGGGACCTAATGTACAGTAGTGGACCGAGTTTGGGTTAGTTTAATATGCATATGCATTGTTATTTTATGAAATTATACTAACTCACTATTTACCACACTACATTTAATTTTTTGAAAATGGTTTAAGATAAATGAAATGGTATTAAACCAAATATTTTGGAATCTACACTGTCGAAGTGGGAATCGCCACTCCTAATTCCATTCCATAGTTAGATTCCGACGTTATTCATAATGTTCTCAAGCCTAACCCTTTATTTTGACATGTACTCACATGTGAATATGAAGTTTAGGATAGTAATCTTGGACATTTAGAAGGCCATGTTTGTATGGTTAATCGTAACCTTATGTAATTATATTTATTGGCGCACTTTCGTACACAATTTAACTAAATCTATGATATAAATGTTTTGGGTCGGATATTCACACTAATATTTTCAAAATGAGTCAAAGGTTTAACTTTGATTTTTTTAAAGGATGGCTTAAGTTATACTAGCCTTTGGAGAGATGTTTGAAAACTCCTCCAAAATTAAGACATAAGTAGACTATCTTGAACCAATAGTATTGATGATTAAACTTTATATCTTTTCACCACTTCATTAACATAGAGTTCTTCAAGGTTTTACATGGGCCATGTCTATTGGTTTTCCAAATATGATGCGCTCTCGGTTAATATATCATCTATTACCTAAATCATGTCATGCCCTTTCTTCTACTTTGTGACAAAGTCCATTGTTATCTTGTCCCGTTCCATTGTGACAAATCCAATGGTTATGAATCTCCTTACACTTCAATGTATTTTTCTATGTCAACATTCATGGTAGGCCACCAATAATACGTCTTCATATCCATATACATTTTGGTTCTTCGAAATGCATCGAATATCTTGATTGTGAGTCACAACCACTAACATCTAGCACACTTCCCCATGTTTAAGCACCTATACTCTATCGTGAAGTGCTTTCAATTCATCTTGATTTGTTTCCAAATATAAAGGATCTTCCAAACTTCTCATTCTTAATATTCTTCTAACCACTAGCTTCCAATTAACACTTTTTCAATGTTTTAAATAATGCTTCTTTCAATACGTAAGATGGTTGAAAAGTATGGTTAGGTGACATATCCTAATGTCTTCTACAAGCGAATGGACACTAACCAACTATAGTGCACAATAAATTTTGAATCTTGGGTGGGATTAAATGTATGATTTTGTAATGTTACAGGTATATGTGGTGTGAGCGATTGATCTGGTGCCAGAATTAAGGGAAAGGGTTAAGAAAAGAAGCTTACCACTTTAGAACATAATCAATTGATACTATGACTTGTAAATGTTCATTCAAGTAGTACTGTGATGCAATAAATGGATTTAATTAGATTTTGATCTGTAAAACAATGGGTTTTATTTTCAATTTTGGATTAGTGGATGGGTATTATATGATTTTTTTAACCCTTGTGCGAAAATATGAGACTTATAAATCCAAGTGAAATTGTTTCTTAATAATTATTAAGAAACCTAATAAATTTTATAGTCTCGTTGATGTCCCTGCTATATAAAATATAAATCAATGCCTAATCTTATTAGTATAATACAAAATAAACTAAATTAAAATATACTTATGATAAAATGATGAATATTTTACAACGTGCAATAGTTTTATTCATTTTAGGATTGTAGATGGTAATATCACCATTGTGTGATTAAGTTATTTCCCCTTCCATTATCCTTTTGGAGAATCGTGGTGTTTCAGTTTAGGTTATATTTCTTTTCCATATACTCGCAATGTTTATAGAATTCATTTTGATATGATAAAACGAAGAACTTCATTATTAATATTTCTACTGCTAACATTTTTATATTGTGATAGAACACAGAGTCGGTCCAAAAATATAATGGTCCCAGGACGATAAGAAAAAATAAGTTTCCAAAGTCATAAATATAATAAAAATTAAATTGAAAATAGATGCACCGTTATAAAATTCACTAATGATATTACGAAAAAAAATACAAATATAGCCAAAATATTACAAAGACAACTAATTTAAAAAACAAAATACTTTTCATATCATTTTTAGATATGTTAAATTTTTCTCTGTATATATACTATATATTTTAGAAATTTTGGGCCCCTTAGAGATATGAGCGCTAGGCGATCGTCCGGGTTGCCCATCGTCTGGACAGTGCCTGATAGAACATGAAATCTTGATTTGACATGTAGAATAATAACAACACAATCAACACGATGATTTAGATGTTAAAAGACATTATCAATCAACAAGGAGTTATAAAAAGGCATAATATCTAGTTTAACGAATTAACTTAGCTCATAACTTTTAAAAATTATATCTCTCAAACACACTCTATAGTGAATATAGCAATCACTATTTATAGAGGTGCATGTACAAGTCTCTCTCTCTCTCTCTCTCTCTCTCTCTCTCTCTCTCTCTCTCTCTCTCTCTCTCTCTCTCTCTCTCTCTCTCTCATAAGCTAAAGACCTACATGTCTAATTGGGTCGTCCAAGTGTTATCTTCTTATAACATTCTCTCCTAAAAATTTAGAATAGATGATTAAACTCTAAAATCTTGAAAAACATATAGCGAATAAGAAGTCTATATGTGACATCATAATGAGAAGTAATCAAGAAGAAATCCACAAACTTCAATCTTTTGTGGTCAATAAGCATCGATGACCTCTAGGATTAACAATGTAGAAAAACCTCCAAAAGGAATAATCAACTCGAGCTATTGAAAGCGATCCTACAAATATGGTTTTTTAAGGAAAACCCATAAAATACCCGCTTAGGATATATCAACGCTATACTCCCTCGACAAGTGAAACGAACGTGAAGTTTCAAAAGTAGAAAGTCGACTTTGCGGATCACCTTCGACTTGTATATGAATTAAATATGTACTGTTCACATGAAATATCATTACCTAAAAAATCCATATTTGATTATCTCAAAAGTCAGCCCCAATATTATAAACTTTTCCTAAATTTAAACAAAAACTGTCACATACTAAAACTCTATGGAAAAAAAAAACTGATTACTAATTAACTTGTTAACTTATAAGCTAATAAGTTAGAGGGATATAACTTATTAAAAAATAACCTATTAATGATTTGCTATTGTTATAAATTATTTTTATCCGAGTATTTTTTTTTTTAGCTTATATAACAAACTCATCTCCCAAACACCCCTGAGTTTGCAAGCCCGGAATGTATTGAATTAACCCAAAATCTTCACAGGCCCAAAATGGTGTTCATCAGTACGAATTTAAAATTTTCATCAACTCGAAATTAAGTTCTTGAAGCCCGAAGAACTCAGATCAATGATTTCTAGAAACACAAATTCATCTTTGATATATACCTGAAAGTGATTTACATATCCTTTTATGTAATTTTATATATTTCAGCTAGGTTTTCAGCTAGTTTTATCAAACGTTATTTTTTATCAGCCAGCTTTTCAGCTATCAGCTAGCTTTTTATTTAACAGCTAGCTTTTCAGCCATCAACCAAACATAGCCCGTAGCACTCCAACTATCAAACTCTGCAAATTAATTTTGACTTTTTGCCTTAAGCTTTGACCACTCATTCACAGCAAATGCGGACTTAATTAAATCAAAGTCAGACTTCGAATCATCAGTAATCATCAATACCATGAATGAATTAGGATAAAACCAAATCGATCAGGAGGAAAAAGAAAACAATTATCGGACAGATTAAATTGACAACAAGATACGAGATTTAAAGATAAAAAGAATTGTATGCTGATGAGAAAGAATTCAAAGATGAAAGAGATTCAAAGAAAAAAACAATTTGACTGGAAATGATATTCACGATGATGAGAATATACGTGATAGAGAAACGAGTAAAATCGATGAAAAATTAATTGACGATGATTGATGAAAACGTGAATCAAAACACTTGATCAATATTTAATTGTAATCCAAGAACAAATGTGTTTTCTCGATTCAAGGAGGTACGAAGTGAGAAAGAAGGAGAATCAATCAGATGCGTAGGATTAAACAAATTGGAATGGACTAACAATAACAATCACAAATTTGGGCTGGATTTGATTTTGGGCTAATCTTCCAGCTAAATCACAAAACAATAAATTCAATTAACAACTGGGCTTGAAAACCAATCACAACCAACAGAAACGAGATGAACAATTTCCTTCAAATTGCAAATTTAGCCAAATATATTATGTAAAAAATAGCTAAAAAAAACTAAAATTGTATTTTTAGCCACTAAAATCGCAGATGTGTATAATCCATTATTCATATGTGATTTCGCCATGCCATCTGCAAACGTACAAGTGGTTACAGCACAGACGTGCTTTAGCCACTTGTACGTTCGTAGTTAGTTTTCTTTTTTTCTTTTTTTTCGTTGTATATATATATATATATATATATATATATATATATATATATATATATATATATATATATATATATATCCCTTTTTCAGCCTAAAATTGTAGATGGACTATGTCCATCTGCGATTTCCTCTCCTTTTGAACTGTGATTTTGTGAATATTTTTGTTTTGTTTTTTTTTTTAATTTTGACTATAAAATTGATAGGTTTCACTACAATACAACCTTATTAAATATAAAGTTTTTCAATAAATTATCATTTTTGTTATTTTTTTGGAAAATTTATTTAAAACATCTCTAAAGAAATCAACCATGATATCATCCATGATTCTAAGGAAATCGCAAAGAGAAAGTTTCTCCAAAAAACAGTGAAAAAAAAACGTTTTTATACTAGATCCCGGATGGACTTCACAAAATCACAGACGGAATGGCAAAATCGCAGATGGGTTTAATCCATCTGCGATTTTAAGGGCTATTCTTGTAATTTGAGTTTTTTTTTTATTTTCCATAAAGTAATTAATGTATTTGGCTAAATTTGTAATTTTCTCTAAAAACAACTACTTGTTTGAATTTTTATGATTTTTGTTATGATACCATTTAACAAGACATAAAAGCTCGAGTTAACATGCAGATTAATAAGAACACAATCGACACGATGATTTGGGTGTTAAAAGACATTATCGATCATACTGAGGAGTTTCAAAAAAAATCTAGATCTGATCTAAATAATTAACTCAATTTACAATTCATAAATGTTACATCTCTCTAGCACTCTATACTGATCATACTGAGGTGCATGTACAAGTCTCTCTCTCTCTCTCTCAAATGATAAGCGAAAAATCAAAATACATGAGTCTTCTCTTCTCATTCTCTATGAAAAACTTGGCATCCCAACATATTATTACGTACGTTAACATCATGTCTAGATGTGAAATGGCCATGTTTAGATTTGATAATGATAATATTAATAAACAATAGAAGTAGTTTTTAAATAATGATTTGGGATGCTAATGTTAATTTTTTTGGTTTGTTGATAATGAAATGTTAATTTACAATGATTGATGATTGATAGTTGGATCTTTCATTAAAATAATATTTAGATTTCTTGATTTTTATTTATATGAATAGATTAGAATTATGTTTATTCTTTTATTCAAGATCAGTTATTATATATTATTTTTTGCTAATTTAAGTTATCTTCTATTAGACATAATTTTTTAACATATATAGAAATGATAAACTTAACAATAGTCCATTCAATGTTCAATGTAAAAAAAATGAGTTTTTGACATAAAACTCCTTATGTTAAGTTTTGTTGGTTTTGTCCCTTTGACGATTTTTGGTACGTTCACGCCCTAGTATTTAGGAAGTTTCAATCAATTTTGCCCTTCAACTATTTATTTAGCTTCTATAGTAGGTCACCCGCCTATTTGGTGTTGATTAAGTCATCCCTATGTGGCGCTGACCATGGCGTTTGTAATGTCCGAGTTGCCATTGCCAGGTATTCTCTTAATCTAATAATAATAATAATGATAATATTATGAGAAGGGGAGGGATATATGTTAAGCGTACATAGTGTACCACGGCGTAGAAAGGTGAGGCGTGAAGCAGGGGAAACCCCTGCATACACTAGGCGTACCCATGCGTACGATGGACGTAAGCTGGCCAGATGGAAACCCTAAATTTTAGGGTTTGCACCTTATGTAAACACCTTAAGTTCGTTCGAACCTTCATTCTCCCAGCCTCCACTGTCCCTAAAGTGCTAAACTCGAACCCTAAGCCTCTTGCATGTATCTTGATTTAATCTTGAGCATTTTTGGTGATATTAGGTGATTTTGAATAAGAATGAGTTTGAAGAAGGAGTAAGAATGTGAAGAGGGCTTGTAGATCTAGAAGTTTGGCATCATTTCTGACTCATTTTAGGTATAAAGCTTTAACCTTGACCATTACATGTTTGGATCTAGTTTTGTGGTGTTTTGTGTTGCATTTTAGCTCCATAGTTGAGGTTTCTTGAATTTTAGAAGTTCCATTCCATATGAGCTGTCCTTTTTAGGCTCTTGGAAGTGTTTAGAGCCATAAAAATCAGGCCTTGATGGTTTACCCTAAACCATGGAAGTATTAGATGGCCACAAACTGTGTTTATGGACTTAAACCATGTCTTAATCCCCATCCATGCATGCAACAGCATAAAGTTTACAACTTTATGGACGTTAGGACTTAACTAATTAAGTCACAATGAAGCTTCTAAGGTGGGCGTACCCCTAGTATGCTGTGCGTACTGGGTCAACTTCTCGTAGTTGGTCAAGGCCAGTGTACGTTAGGCGTACGAGCCAAGTACGTCACGCGTACCCATGCAATGGGTCAAATGTGGTTTTTGGGCCTGAATTTGTTAGGCCTCAAGCCCACCTTTGGATTAAGTCCTCTTGGCCTAGGACTAGTATTTATGGTATTGGGCCTTAAAGCTTAGTTGGATGGACTTGGAAATTTTAACTTGAAATATGGGCGTTAGAAGAAAGAGGCCGAATAGGGAAAAGATTAGGGAACCTTTTCCTTATGTCATGAATCAAGGTTTAGGCCTTGGGGACAGGTTTAGATATAATATCTAATTAGGAGGTTTGTTGTGATATTAGGAGAGAAGTTTCGAGTCGTCCACAGAGTACGATTTGACATTCACAATTGAGGTGAGTCTCCCTTCGTGAATACTATGGGTCGAAGGCACCAAGGTCGGCCCTTTATTTATTGTATAGTATGATGGTTGTATGTGTGATAATTATCATGGTTCACGTATTGCTTGATGATTGTGTGATTTATGTACATTATTATGTGGTAGTGGTAGGGGCGAAATACACCCTGTAACTGGTTGAAATAAACCGGAGGGTAGGTCGGGCACCCATATATGCCTGGCAGGGTAGGTCGAGCACCCAGATATGCCTGACAATAGGACTAGGGATCTGCTCAAACTTATGCATGATAAGATGCTAGGGGAGATGCCTTAGATGCCTGCTATAGGAGCTTGTAGGCTTGGATACTAGTACTGATTCCTGTATGATGGAATGGCCTAATTAGGGTATGGTTGATTCTTGTTACCCGAAACCCGAGTGTTTCTTGCTTCGTGCTTCTGGGAATTCCAACTAACTTCAGTTAAATAATGAGCGAATGTGCCAAGTTACATGTTATACGGACCAAATAATTTTAGAATGTTAGGTTTGGCTCTACTGTGTAGCTCTTGTTTAAGTCCAATCATTGTAAAGTAAGACATCTCATTTGAAGAATTATCCAGTTTTAGTAATATGTAACTGTGTTGGTGCGCTAGTTAGAGGAAGTCGTAAGAGTCCTTTCGGTAGCTAAGGGTGGTATGTGGAGAGAGTTGTGTCCCAGGGGGTGCCTAGGAAGAAATTAGGTCCAGGAGCCTTACTTGGTTTCAATTGTATGATTGGATAGGAAGTAACCTGGAAGATTCAAAGCAATCCTCGAGGAAAGTACAGATAAATGTGGAAGGTAGTATGGGTCTGTACTACTGAAAATAGAGGATCCATACTCGGTTCAACAAGTGCCACGAGGAAGCCAGGAGAACTTGTAGAATGTGAGATCTCACAATTTGTATTCATAATCCTGATAGTTGTATAGTTTGTTTTAGAATGGTGAAGACACGTTAGGGAGCAGAAGGTTCTAGATCTGGGTCTGGTTTGGGTATGGGTTCCGAGCCGTTTGATGAGGGTCTGCGGGAGTTCAACACATCTGATATTACTAGAGGCATCCTTGACATGGCCCTGCTGATTTTTGGGTCGATCAAGGAGGGTATTATCGAGCTGATGGAGGATCGCCTTAGGGCTTTCAAGATTGATATGGCACCTAGCCACTCTAGGGCACGTATGCTCTCCTTCAAGGATTTTAGGGGGTGTGGAGAACCAGACTTCTTCATGGTGAAAGACACTATTGCAGCTAGACGATGGATAGAAGACATCGAGTTTGCTCAGCGGGCCAGCTTCTGCCCTGAGGGGTCGAAGGTTAGATTCGTTACGGGTTGTTTGAAGGAGCGGGCCAGGGACTGGTGGGAGGAAGTTGGTTATGCTTTGGGAGGATTGGCCATTGAGGCCATGAACAGGCCAGATTTTGTGACCAGGTTCCGAGCAGAGTTCGCACCAACAGTAGAGATTCAGCAGCTGGCCAGGGAGTTTTTGGACATGAGATAGACGACAGAGACTGTGGCGAAGATTACCGCCAAATTTAAGGAGAGGGCCTTGTTAGTGCCCCGGTATGCAGCTGATGAGGAGATGAAGAAAGCTCGATAGCATGATATGTTGAGAGCAGACATTAGAGAGTTTGTTAGCTATTCGGCATGCCCGACTCTGGATGATATGATTGCCAGGGCAGAGAGTGAGAGATTGATATGTAGCACATTGGGAAGAGGAAGGCAGAGCCTGGTCAGACTATTGGGGTTTCAGCGAATAAACCCAAGGAATTCGACCCGAGGTCGAAGGGCCAGCAGGGCCGGAGCCACTGTGGGAAAAGCAGAAAACCACATGAGGAAGCTTGTAAGTGAGGGGGCTCAGGCTGCTATAAGTGTGGAAAGACTGGACACTTTAGCTGGGATTGTACCGCCCCTACTCCCACCATTCAGACATCAGACTAGATTTGCTTTCATTGCAATCAGAGAGGCTAGAAGAAGGTCCATTGCCTGAGTCTAGCATCAGGAGCACCAATGGTGGCACCAGCTCCAGCGACCTTGCGAATATGCTCCAGTGGTGAGGAGCCGAGTCATTCAATTGACTGCCAAGGAGGTGCTGGTCGCACCAGATGTGGTGATAGGTATGTTTCTTTCCTTTAACTTTTATTTTATGTCAATTTCGATACTTATATTTTATTTGTTTTGTTCTAGGATCGTTCCATGTGAATGATATTCCTGTTTTAGTAATGTTCGACTCGAGGGCCACCTGATCTTTCGTATCTCTTGCGCTCAGCAAGAAGTTTGTCGGATCTCCGAGTGTGCTAGACTACCCGTTAGAGGTTGAGATTGTAGATAAGCGGTCCGTCCGAGCATCAATGATCCATCGGGATTGTGTTTTGAGGATGTATGGCGAGTGCTACGCTATCGACTTGGTTCCCATCCCTCTACGCAGGAGCATGGTCATAGTAGGGATGGATTGGCTGAGCCCCAATGGGACAGTGATTGAATGCGAGCACCAGCTAGTGCGTGTGTGGACCCCAAGTGGGGGAGAGTTGGTGTTCCAGGGAGAGTGAATTCAGCGCAGCCCCATTTTATGTTCAGCTGCTAGGGTTAGGCACTATCTCCATCAGGGCTGCTCGGGGCTTTTCACTTGTGTTATAGATACTCGGCAGCAAGATAGAGTGACGGTTGATGGGGTGCCAATTATTTGAGAGTACTTAGATGTGTTTCTGGAGGATTTACCCGGAGTGCCCCCGGAGAGGTAGATGGAGTTCCGGATCAATCTAGTTCCTGGTGCAGCCCCGATATCCAAGGCACCGTATAGATTAGCCCCACCGGAGATGGAAGAGTTGTCTATGCAACTGCAGGAGCTGTTAGGCAAGGGATTATCAAACCGAGTAGCTCGCTGTGGGGTGCATTGACCCTGTTTGTGAAGAAGAAGGATGGGTGACACTGGCTGTGTATTGACTAACAGGAGCTGAACAAGTTAACGGTGAAAAAACCGTTATCCACTCCCGAGGATCGACGATTTGTTTGACCAACTTCAGGGGGGCGTCTTGGTTTTCCAAGATTGATATACGCTCGGGATACCACCAGATGAGGGTCAGGGAGGATGATGTGCAGAACATAGCCTTTAGGACTCAATATGGCCATTACGAGTTTGTGATGATGCATTTTAGGCTCACCAATGCCCCAACCACATTTATGGACCTCATGAACCGCGTGTGCAGACCGATGTTCGATCGGTCGGTGATAGAATTCATTGATGATATCCTGGTCTATTCCAAGACCCATGATCAACATGAGGAGCATCTGCGAGAGGTGTTGGATACCATTAGGAAGGAGAGGTTGTACGCAAAGGTCTCCAAGTGCGAGTTCTAGTTGCACGAGGTGCAGTTTCTGGGGCACCTTGTCAACCAGGATAGTATTATGGTCGATCCAGCCAAAGTGGAGGCCATGATGAGATGGGGGGGGGGGGGTCCCAAAGTCTCCATCTGAGATTCATGGCATCCTTAGGCTAGCTGGATATTATTGGAGATTTATCCAGGACTTCTCCATAATCGCAGTACCCCTGACCTGATTGACGAAGAAAACTACCATTTTCCGTTGCGGGCTTGAGTAACAGGTAGTATTTCAGACTTTCAGGCAGAAGTTATGTGAGGCGCCGATTTTGACTTTGCCTGAGGGTGTTGAGGATTTCATAGTTTATTGTGACACATCTATTGCGGGATTGGGGGCGGTCTTGATGCAGATGGGGCATGTCATCGTGTACGCCTCAAGGCAGTTGAAGCCTCACGAGGCAAATTACCCGACATATGATTTAGAGTTAGGGGCAATGGTTTTCGCCTTCAAGATTTGGCAACACTACTTTTATGGAGTCCGTTGTACTATTTCCACGGATCATAAGAGTCTGAGGTACCTAATGGATCAGCCAAATCTGAACATGAGGCAGCTTCGGTGGTTGGATGTGGTAAAGGACTATGATTGCGAGATCCTTAACCACCCACGAAAGGCCAATGTGGTGGCCGATGCTCTTAGCCACAAGGCAGTCACAACTTCGATTAGGGATATATATCTGAGGATGATAGTGGTGACTCCACTTCTGGAGCGGATTGAGGAGGCTCAGCTGGAGGCTATGAAAGAGGAGCACTGGAAGAGTGATCGCATTGTGGGTCACATTTCCTCCATCGATTATGATAGTCATAGGTTATTGACACTCCATCGTAGAGTAAGGGTTCTGTACTCATCCGACGTGTGCCAAATCCTGATGGAGGAGGCACACAAATCCAGATTTTCCATCCATCCCAGGGCGATGAAGATGTATAGAGATCTTCGTCCTGATTATTGGTGGCCCAATATGAAGTGGGATGTAGTCTAGTACATCGAGAGGTGATTGACCTACAGGATGGTTAACACTGAGCACCAGAGACCTCACGACAAGATTCAATTGTTCGACATCCCGGTGTGGAAGTAGGAGGAGATTACCATGGATTTCAACACTAAGTTGTCATGGACGACGCGAGGAGGTGATGCGATAGGTTCATCGTGGGTCGGTTCACCAAGAGTGCCCACTTCATTCTGATCCAGGAGAGCATTTCTACCAAGAAGCTGGCATATATCTATATCGAGGAGGTTGTGGCTCGGCACGAGGTGCCGGTTTATGTGATTTCCGACAGGGAAGTGCAGTTCACTTCTAGATTTTGGAAGAAATTTCATGACGAGCTGGGTACTTGTCTACACTTCAGCATAGCCTTCCACCCGCAGACGGATACTCAGAGCGAGCAGACCATCTAGACATTGGAGGATATGCTGCAGGAATGCGTTCTATATTTCAGTGGTAACAGGGATACATATCTCCTATTGGCTGAGTTCTCTTATAACAATGGCTACCACACCAGCATTGACCGACCTCCCTTTGAGATGCTTTATGAGAGGAAGTGCAGAACCCTGATATGTTGGGGGTGAGGTCGGTCAACGGGTCATGGGGAGTACCGAGGTGGTACTCAAGACGACTTAGATGATCCAGCAGGTCCAGAGTAGACCCCAGACGGCTCAGAGTCGACAGATGTCACACCCCAAAACCAAGAACGGCAGAAACGTTCTGGGGTGGAGGACATCATGTACAGTATCACAACAATGCAAAGTAGTAAACAAGCAACAACATCATCCATTGCATTAAAAGTAAATATTTAATACATGTGTGTTCTTTATGAGTAATTAGACACCATAATATGTAATCAAAATAAAAGACGAGTCCTGTCTGTGCTTCGTCTTCTCAAAACCTGGACATCGTACCTGTCTACTAGTGACCTGAGAATACAAGTTATTTTGAAAGCGAGTATCAGCATAAAGCTGGTGAATTCATAAGTATTTAAGTGTCATTGTCTTGCTTTGGAAATCTGTTATGAATGCTATGAAAATCTTTGAATGAAACAATTGATATAAGTTTGAAGACCCTAGAAAATCCCATATTTCCTACTAGTATAAAATGTAGTCTTCTACCAAGACCCGAATGTTTTGCTGTAACAAAGATGATTTTCCCCTTTATGACTACTATTAATAATATATAGTCTACCTCCTCGTTTATGTGAATGTAACACAAAATAAAAGTAATAGGGAAAATATAACCATAAAGGTATTATCCTTTTGCATTAGGATAAACACGACATCGCGACTGCCGAAATGTATAACCTTGAGCATCCGTAGATTGTTCATTTTCCTCTGTAGCTGGCAGCAGGTTTAAGGAATGGTTAGTCCCGTAAAGGTACTCCTAATATAAGTATTAACCGTAGGCATCTGTAGATGTTCATTACCTCTGTTGCTAACATGTGGGTTCCGGAATGGTTAGTCCCATCAAGTTATCCTTTTGAACTAGGATAGGCAGAACAAATTACACATAATGTACTAGTAAATCATCCTAGTGAATCTAGGTACAAGTATCCATGTAAGTGTATACAAATAAATGTATATATGTAAATGTATTCATGTAAGCGTATCGATGTAGACGTATTCATGTAAAATGTAATGTATAGTATAGACTCATGAATGAACTGACTCTGGTGTAATTCCTTGTAATAGGAATAATGTTTTGTATCTCCTAACTATCCCTATAATAGTTAACTGGAAGGTAATTGATTGTCCAAGCAGGTTTATACACCCTTGCTACACAAGAGTGTGGGAAACTGAATGAAGGATGAAAACTATAACATCAATACATATATAAGAACATAAGTGTATAGATATAGTTTTGTTCAAGAAGGTAAAAAGGGTTTTGTAAGACATCTAAGAGTTTTGAACAATAATTAACAATGACTTGATGTCATTTTAATAAACATTTCAAACGTAATACTTTTGCTACCAAGGTATTTTTAAGATAGAAAACCATTTCATGCATCACATTTTGAAGTATGTGAAATCTGCTGGATGAAAACACAGTTATAAATACATATGATTGATTTAATAACATGTTGTTTTCTACTTGTATTCCCCCCCCCCATTAAAGCATTTAAAATCATTTAAAACATTTATTAAGGGGTATGAACTCACCTGAAGATTGTGGTTTGGATGAACTGAACGATGTAGGACTGTTAGGTGTCAAGTGAGGACTTGTACACACACTATGATCCTAATGAACATATAATCACACATATATGCACCCAATTAGTCTTGAACTACTAATTGAAAATGTTAAGATATCCTAGAACATGATAGACAATTTATATAAGTGTTATAAGCCCTAGGGATTGCATCTAAGTTGTTGTAGGACAAAGCTAGTGGGTTTAGGGTTCCGAAGGACCCTATCCTTGAGTTTACTCTTCAATGCCATAACAAAAAGGAGTTTATGGTCGTAAACCCTTGATTTTACGGCCGTAAGCTCCTAAGCTTAGGTTTATTTGGTGTTTTGAAGTGTTACATGATCCCTAGAAGCAATTCTACTTGATAGTTTAATCCTTGGAAGGGTTTAGGGCATTAATACACTCCTTTGAGGAGTTCACGGCCCAAGGACCAAAACCCTTGGAGATTACAGCCGTAATCTCTCCTTGGGATGGGTTTTTGATGATTTAAAGTCCCTAAATTAACTAGGAGTAAATCAAGGCTATTGCCCAAGGCTTTAGGAGGCTTTAGAGTACCTTTTGGCTCTTGAGTTTGGAGTTCACGGTCCAAGAACTTCTTGGGCCGTGAACACCTTACTCTTGGTGTTCTTGGGTGTTTTCTAGTCCTAAATGCATTAGTATACGAGTCTAAGCTAGTTTCATATCAATAGGAAAGGACTAGGCACTCATTTGTCCTTTATAAAAGGGTTTACGGTCCAAGATGTTCTTGGGCAATAAACTCTTAAATCTTGATGTTTTGATATGATTTCGATGTTATTATGCACATAAGAAGCTCTATAATACAACTAGATGGAAGTACTTACGTTTTGGAACGAAAGTACGAAGATCCGTGAGAGAGAATTCTGCTTTTCTCTAGATTGAAATGCAACTAATGAATAAATATGGCTCAAAATCCTATATATACTCCTAGGATATTTGGCAGAAAATATTTTATTCACGAAATGAACTCTAATATCATAGAGTTTTGAAATAACAGTGTTGCACAAAACCCTAGTGCATCCTCTCTCCTGATATCTCTTTGAGAGTAAACCCTGAAATACTCAAACATATACTGAAAAGTTTGAAAATTTACTGCGACTGTTCTAACATCTATTGACTTGATATTGTTTGTACAGAATGGAAATTTCGGGTTGTCACATCATCCCTCCATTAAAAGGAATTTCGTCCCGAAATTAGAATTTAAGCAAATAAGAAGTTACAAATAACTAATCAAAAAGATGAGGATATTTCAGTTTCATCTGATCCTCTCATTCCCAAGTGAATTCAGGTCCTCGATTGGCGTTCCAGCAAACCTTCACTATTGGGATACGGCTCTGCTTTGTTTGCTTGACCTCTCGGTCCATGATCTCTACTGGTTCCTCCACGAAGTTGAGGCTCTCATTGATCTCGATCTCGTCGAGTGGAATAACAAGAGTCTCGTCGGACAGACACTTTTTCAAGTTCGATACGTGGAAGGTAGGATGTACGTACTGAGTTTGCGCGGTAGATTGAGTTTGTAAGCTACAGGGCCGATTCGGGCAAGGATCTCGAAGGGCCCTACGTATCTTGGATTGAGCTTCCCACGCTTTTCGAAGCGTATCAAACTGTTCCAGGGCGAGACCTTTAGTAGAACATGGTCGCCCACCTGGAATTCCAACGGTTTCCTTCGCTTGTCAGCGTAGCTTTTCTGTCGGTCTCTAGAGGCTTTCAATCGTTCACGAATTTGAACGATATTCTCTGTCGTTTCCCGAATGATCTTCGGACCCGTGTGAGTGCTTTCGGGAACTCGTCCCTTAGCTAACTGGGTATCACCCACCTCAGCCCAGCACAGAGGGGATCTGCACTTTCGGCCATAGAGGGCTTCGAAAGGAGTTGCCTTTATGCTCGTGTGATAACTGTTGTTGTAGGAAAATTCGACAAGGGGTAGATGAGTATCCCAAGCTTTCCCAAAGTCAATCACACAGGCTCGCAACATATCTTCTAAGGTTTGGATAGTTCTCTCACTTTGTCCGTCGGTCTGTGGATGGTAGGCTGTACTCATGTCCAGCCTAGTTCCTAGAGAATTTTGTAGTGACTGCCAGAACCTAGAAGTGAATCTACTATCTCTATCTGAGACAATGGATATGGGAACGCCGTGCAGTCGTACAATCTCCCTAATGTAGGTTCTCGTAAGTTTCTCCATTTTGTCGGTTTCTTTGATAAGTAGGAAGTGTGCAAATTTGGTCAATCTGTCGATGATGACCCATATGGTATCAAGTCCACCTGTTGTCTTGGGCAACTTGGTTATGAAGTCCATAGTGATCCGCTCCCACTTCCAATGTGGTATCTCCGGTTGCTGTAGAAGACCGGAGGGTTTTTGGTATTCGACCTTTACCTTCGTGCAAGTAAGGCATTTACTTACGAAGGTAGTAATATCTGCTTTCATGTTAGGCCACCAGTATAACTTTTTAAGATCCAGATACATCTTATCTGAACCTGGGTGGATGGAATAACGAGTGTTGTGAGCTTCGGTCATGACCAAGTCTCTGAAGCCACTGTGTTTCGGTGTCCAGATCCGATCCATGAGGTATAAGGCTCCGCCACCCTTGACTTCCAAGTTCTTATCCATCCCTCTAAGGGATTCACCTGCCACGTTTTCAGGTTTCATGCATCACATTTTGAAGTATGTGAAATCTGCTCGATGAAAACACAATTATAAATACATATGATTGATTTAATAACATGTTGTTTTCTACTTGTATCCCCCCCCATTAAAGCATTTAAAATCATCTAAAACATTTATTAAGGGGTATGAACTCACCTGAAGATTGTGGTTTGGATGAACTGAACGATGTAGGACTGTTAGGTGTCAAGTGAGGACTTGTACACACACTATGATCCTAATGAACATATAATCACACATATATGCACCCAATTAGTATTGAACTACTAAGTGAAAATGTTAAGACATCCTAGAACATGATAGACAATTTATATAAGTGTTATAAGCCCTAGGGATTGCATCTAAGTTGTTGTAGGACAAGGCTAGTGGGTTTAGGGTTCCGAAGGACCCTATCCTTGAGTTTACTCTTCAATGCCATAACAAAAAGGAGTTTATGGTCGTAAACCCTTGATTTTATGGCCGTAAGCTCCTAAGCTTAGGTTTATTTGGTGTTTTGAAGTGTTACATGATCCCTAGAAGCAATTCTACTTGATAGTTTAATCCTTGGAAGGGTTTAGGGCATTAATACACTCCTTTGAGGAGTTCACGACCCAAGGACCAAAACCCTTGGAGATTACAGCCGTAATCTCTCCTTGGGATGGGTTTTTGATGATTTAAAGTCCCTAAATTAACTAGGAGTAAATCAAGGCTATTGCCCAAGGCTTTAGGAGGCTTTAGAGTACCTTTTGGCTCTTGAGTTTGGAGTTCACGGTCCAAGAACTTCTTGGGCCGTGAACACCTTACTCTTGGTGTTCTTGGGTGTTTTTATAGTCCTAAATGCATTAGTATACGAGTCTAAGCTAGTTTCATATCAATAGGAAAGGACTAGGCACTCATTTGTCCTTTATAAAAGGGTTTACGGTCCAAGATGTTCTTGGGCGATAAACTCTTAAATCTTGATGTTTTGATATGATTTCGATGTTATTATGCACATAAGAAGCTCTATAATACAACTAGATGGAAGTACTTACGTTTTGGAACGAAAGTACGAAGATCCGTGAGAGAGAATTCTGCTTTTCTCTAGATTGAAATGCAACTAATGAATAAATATGGCTCAAAATCCTATATATACTCCTAGGATATTTGGCAAAAAAATATTTTATTCACGAAATGAACTCTAATATCATAGAGTTTTGAAATAACAGTGTTGCACAAAACCCTAGTGCATCCTCTCTCCTGATATCTCTTTGAGAGTAAACCCTGAAATACTCAAACATATACTGAAAAGTTTGAAAATTTACTGTGACTGTTCTAACTTCTATTGACTTGATATTGTTTGTACAGAATGGAAATTTCGGGTTGTCACATCATCCCTCCATTAAAAGGAATTTCGTCCCGAAATTAGAATTTAAGCAAATAAGAAGTTACAAATAACTAATCAAAAAGATGAGGATATTTCAGTTTCATCTGATCCTCTCGTTCCCAAGTGAATTCAGGTCCTCGATTGGCGTTCCAGCAAACCTTCACTATTAGGATACGGCTCTGCTTTGTTTGCTTGACCTCTCGGTCCATGATCTCTACTGGTTCCTCCACGAAGTTGAGGCTCTCATTGATCTCGATCTCGTCGAGTGGAATAACAAGAGTCTCGTCGGACAGACACTTTTTCAAGTTCGATATGTGGAAGGTAGGATGTACGTACTGAGTTTGCGCGGTAGATTGAGTTTGTAAGCTACAGGGCCGATTCGGGCAAGGATCTCGAAAGGCCCTACGTATCTTGGATTGAGCTTCCCACGCTTTTCGAAGCGTATCAAACTGTTCCAGGGCGAGACCTTTAGTAGAACATGGTCGCCCATCTGGAATTCCAACGGTTTCCTTCGCTTGTTAGCGTAGCTTTTCTGTCGGTCTCTAGAGGCTTTCAATCGTTCACGAATTTGAACGATATTCTCTGTCGTTTCCCGAATGATCTTCGGACCCGTGTGAGTGCTTTCGGGAACTCGTCCCTTAGCTAACTGGGTATCACCCACCTCAGCCCAGCACAGAGGGGATCTGCACTTTCGGCCATAGAGGGCTTCGAAAGGAGTTGCCTTTATGCTTGTGTGATAACTGTTGTTGTAGGAAAATTCGACAAGGGGTAGATGAGTATCCCAAGCTTTCCCAAAGTCAATCACACAGGCTCGCAACATATCTTCTAAGGTTTGGATAGTTCTCTCACTTTGTCCGTCGGTCTGTGGATGGTAGGCTGTACTCATGTCCAGCCTAGTTCCTAGAGAATTTTGTAGTGACTGCCAGAACCTAGAAGTGAATCTACTATCTCTATCTGAGACAATGGATATGGGAACGCCGTGCAGTCGTACAATCTCCCTAATGTAGGTTCTCGTAAGTTTCTCCATTTTGTCGGTTTCTTTGATAAGTAGGAAGTGTGCAAATTTGGTCAATCTGTCGATGATGACCCATATGGTATCAAGTCCACCTGTTGTCTTCGGCAACTTGGTTATGAAGTCCATAGTGATCCGCTCCCACTTCCATTCTGGTATCTCCGGTTGCTGTAGAAGACCGGAGGGTTTTTGGTATTCGACCTTTACCTTCGTGCAAGTAAGGCATTTACTTACGAAGGTAGTAATATCTGCTTTCATGTTAGGCCACCAGTATAACTTTTTAAGATCCAGATACATCTTATCTGAACCTGGGTGGACGGAATAACGAGTGTTGTGAGCTTCGGTCATGACCAAGTCTCTGAAGCCACTGTGTTTCGGTGTCCAGATCCGATCCATGAGGTATAAGGCTCCGCCACCCTTGACTTCCAAGTTCTTATCCATCCCTCTAAGGGATTCACCTGCCACGTTTTCAGGTTTCATGCATCACATTTTGAAGTATGTGAAATCTGCTGGATGAAAACACAATTATAAATACATATGATTGATTTAATAACATGTTGTTTTCTACTTGTATCCCCCCCCATTAAAGCATTTAAAATCATTTAAAACATTTATTAAGGGGTATGAACTCACCTGAAGATTGTGGTTTGGATGAACTGAACGATGTAGGACTGTTAGGTGTCAAGTGAGGACTTGTACACACACTATGATCCTAATGAACATATAATCACACATATATGCACCCAATTAGTATTGAGCTACTAATTGAAAATGTTAAGACATCCTAGAACATGATAGACAATTTATATAAGTGTTATAAGCCCTAGGGATTGCATCTAAGTTGTTGTAGGACAAGGCTAGTGGGTTTAGGGTTCCGAAGGACCCTATCCTTGAGTTTACTCTTCAATGCCATAACAAAAAGGAGTTTATGGTCGTAAACCCTTGATTTTATGGCCGTAAGCTCCTAAGCTTAGGTTTATTTGGTGTTTTGAAGTGTTACATGATCCCTAGAAGCAATTCTACTTGATAGTTTAATCCTTGGAAGGGTTTAGGGCATTAATACACTCCTTTGAGGAGTTCACGGCCCAAGGACCAAAACCCTTGGAGATTACAGCCGTAATCTCTCCTTGGGATGGGTTTTTGATGATTTAAAGTCCCTAAATTAACTAGGAGTAAATCAAGGCTATTGCCCAAGGCTTTAGAGTACCTTTTGGCTCTTGAGTTTGGAGTTCACGGTCCAAGAACTTCTTGGGCCGTGAACACCTTACTCTTGGTGTTCTTGGGTGTTTTTATAGTCCTAAATGCATTAGTATACGAGTCTAAGCTAGTTTCATATCAATAGGAAAGGACTAGGCACTCATTTGTCCTTTATAAAAGGGTTTACGGTCCAAGATGTTCTTGGGCGATAAACTCTTAAATCTTGATGTTTTGATATGATTTCGATGTTATTATGCACATAAGAAGCTCTATAATACAACTAGATGGAAGTACTTACGTTTTGGAACGAAAGTACGAAGATCCGTGAGAGAGAATTCTGCTTTTCTCTAGATTGAAATGCAACTAATGAATAAATATGGCTCAAAATCCTATATATACTCCTAGGATATTTGGCAAAAAAATATTTTATTCACGAAATGAACTCTAATATCATAGAGTTTTGAAATAACAGTGTTGCACAAAACCCTAGTGCATCCTCTCTCCTGATATCTCTTTGAGAGTAAACCCTGAAATACTCAAACATATACTGAAAAGTTTGAAAATTTACTGTGACTGTTCTAACTTCTATTGACTTGATATTGTTTGTACAGAATGGAAATTTCGGGTTGTCACATCATCCCTCCATTAAAAGGAATTTCGTCCCGAAATTAGAATTTAAGCAAATAAGAAGTTACAAATAACTAATCAAAAAGATGAGGATATTTCAGTTTCATCTGATCCTCTCGTTCCCAAGTGAATTCAGGTCCTCGATTGGCGTTCCAGCAAACCTTCACTATTAGGATACGGCTCTGCTTTGTTTGCTTGACCTCTCGGTCCATGATCTCTACTGGTTCCTCCACGAAGTTGAGGCTCTCATTGATCTCGATCTCGTCGAGTGGAATAACAAGAGTCTCGTCGGACAGACACTTTTTCAAGTTCGATATGTGGAAGGTAGGATGTACGTACTGAGTTTGCGCGGTAGATTGAGTTTGTAAGCTACAGGGCCGATTCGGGCAAGGATCTCGAAAGGCCCTACGTATCTTGGATTGAGCTTCCCACGCTTTTCGAAGCGTATCAAACTGTTCCAGGGCGAGACCTTTAGTAGAACATGGTCGCCCATCTGGAATTCCAACGGTTTCCTTCGCTTGTTAGCGTAGCTTTTCTGTCGGTCTCTAGAGGCTTTCAATCGTTCACGAATTTGAACGATATTCTCTGTCGTTTCCCGAATGATCTTCGGACCCGTGTGAGTGCTTTCGGGAACTCGTCCCTTAGCTAACTGGGTATCACCCACCTCAGCCCAGCACAGAGGGGATCTGCACTTTCGGCCATAGAGGGCTTCGAAAGGAGTTGCCTTTATGCTTGTGTGATAACTGTTGTTGTAGGAAAATTCGACAAGGGGTAGATGAGTATCCCAAGCTTTCCCAAAGTCAATCACACAGGCTCGCAACATATCTTCTAAGGTTTGGATAGTTCTCTCACTTTGTCCGTCGGTCTGTGGATGGTAGGCTGTACTCATGTCCAGCCTAGTTCCTAGAGAATTTTGTAGTGACTGCCAGAACCTAGAAGTGAATCTACTATCTCTATCTGAGACAATGGATATGGGAACGCCGTGCAGTCGTACAATCTCCCTAATGTAGGTTCTCGTAAGTTTCTCCATTTTGTCGGTTTCTTTGATAAGTAGGAAGTGTGCAAATTTGGTCAATCTGTCGATGATGACCCATATGGTATCAAGTCCACCTGTTGTCTTGGGCAACTTGGTTATGAAGTCCATAGTGATCCGCTCCCACTTCCATTCTGGTATCTCCGGTTGCTGTAGAAGACCGGAGGGTTTTTGGTATTCGACCTTTACCTTCGTGCAAGTAAGGCATTTACTTACGAAGGTAGTAATATCTGCTTTCATGTTAGGCCACCAGTATAACTTTTTAAGATCCAGATACATCTTATCTGAACCTGGGTGGACGGAATAACGAGTGTTGTGAGCTTCGGTCATGACCAAGTCTCTGAAGCCACTGTGTTTCGGTGTCCAGATCCGATCCATGAGGTATAAGGCTCCGCCACCCTTGACTTCCAAGTTCTTATCCATCCCTCTAAGGGATTCACCTGCCACGTTTTCAGGTTTCATGCATCACATTTTGAAGTATGTGAAATCTGCTGGATGAAAACACAATTATAAATACATATGATTGATTTAATAACATGTTGTTTTCTACTTGTATCCCCCCCCATTAAAGCATTTAAAATCATTTAAAACATTTATTAAGGGGTATGAACTCACCTGAAGATTGTGGTTTGGATGAACTGAACGATGTAGGACTGTTAGGTGTCAAGTGAGGACTTGTACACACACTATGATCCTAATGAACATATAATCACACATATATGCACCCAATTAGTATTGAGCTACTAATTGAAAATGTTAAGACATCCTAGAACATGATAGACAATTTATATAAGTGTTATAAGCCCTAGGGATTGCATCTAAGTTGTTGTAGGACAAGGCTAGTGGGTTTAGGGTTCCGAAGGACCCTATCCTTGAGTTTACTCTTCAATGCCATAACAAAAAGGAGTTTATGGTCGTAAACCCTTGATTTTATGGCCGTAAGCTCCTAAGCTTAGGTTTATTTGGTGTTTTGAAGTGTTACATGATCCCTAGAAGCAATTCTACTTGATAGTTTAATCCTTGGAAGGGTTTAGGGCATTAATACACTCCTTTGAGGAGTTCACGACCCAAGGACCAAAACCCTTGGAGATTACAGCCGTAATCTCTCCTTGGGATGGGTTTTTGATGATTTAAAGTCCCTAAATTAACTAGGAGTAAATCAAGGCTATTGCCCAAGGCTTTAGGAGGCTTTAGAGTACCTTTTGGCTCTTGAGTTTGGAGTTCACGGTCCAAGAACTTCTTGGGCCGTGAACACCTTACTCTTGGTGTTCTTGGGTGTTTTTATAGTCCTAAATGCATTAGTATACGAGTCTAAGCTAGTTTCATATCAATAGGAAAGGACTAGGCACTCATTTGTCCTTTATAAAAGGGTTTACGGTCCAAGATGTTCTTGGGCGATAAACTCTTAAATCTTGATGTTTTGATATGATTTCGATGTTATTATGCACATAAGAAGCTCTATAATACAACTAGATGGAAGTACTTACGTTTTGGAACGAAAGTACGAAGATCCGTGAGAGAGAATTCTGCTTTTCTCTAGATTGAAATGCAACTAATGAATAAATATGGCTCAAAATCCTATATATACTCCTAGGATATTTGGCAGAAAATATTTTATTCACGAAATGAACTCTAATATCATAGAGTTTTGAAATAACAGTGTTGCACAAAACCCTAGTGCATCCTCTCTCCTGATATCTCTTTGAGAGTAAACCCTGAAATACTCAAACATATACTGAAAAGTTTGAAAATTTACTGTGACTGTTCTAACTTCTATTGACTTGATATTGTTTGTACAGAATGGAAATTTCGGGTTGTCACATCATCCCTCCATTAAAAGGAATTTCGTCCCGAAATTAGAATTTAAGCAAATAAGAAGTTACAAATAACTAATCAAAAAGATGAGGATATTTCAGTTTCATCTGATCCTCTCGTTCCCAAGTGAATTCAGGTCCTCGATTGGCGTTCCAGCAAACCTTCACTATTAGGATACGGCTCTGCTTTGTTTGCTTGACCTCTCGGTCCATGATCTCTACTGGTTCCTCCACGAAGTTGAGGCTCTCATTGATCTCGATCTCGTCGAGTGGAATAACAAGAGTCTCGTCGGACAGACACTTTTTCAAGTTCGATATGTGGAAGGTAGGATGTACGTACTGAGTTTGCGCGGTAGATTGAGTTTGTAAGCTACAGGGCCGATTCGGGCAAGGATCTCGAAAGGCCCTACGTATCTTGGATTGAGCTTCCCACGCTTTTCGAAGCGTATCAAACTGTTCCAGGGCGAGACCTTTAGTAGAACATGGTCGCCCATCTGGAATTCCAACGGTTTCCTTCGCTTGTTAGCGTAGCTTTTCTGTCGGTCTCTAGAGGCTTTCAATCGTTCACGAATTTGAACGATATTCTCTGTCGTTTCCCGAATGATCTTCGGACCCGTGTGAGTGCTTTCGGGAACTCGTCCCTTAGCTAACTGGGTATCACCCACCTCAGCCCAGCACAGAGGGGATCTGCACTTTCGGCCATAGAGGGCTTCGAAAGGAGTTGCCTTTATGCTTGTGTGATAACTGTTGTTGTAGGAAAATTCGACAAGGGGTAGATGAGTATCCCAAGCTTTCCCAAAGTCAATCACACAGGCTCGCAACATATCTTCTAAGGTTTGGATAGTTCTCTCACTTTGTCCGTCGGTCTGTGGATGGTAGGCTGTACTCATGTCCAGCCTAGTTCCTAGAGAATTTTGTAGTGACTGCCAGAACCTAGAAGTGAATCTACTATCTCTATCTGAGACAATGGATATGGGAACGCCGTGCAGTCGTACAATCTCCCTAATGTAGGTTCTCGTAAGTTTCTCCATTTTGTCGGTTTCTTTGATAAGTAGGAAGTGTGCAAATTTGGTCAATCTGTCGATGATGACCCATATGGTATCAAGTCCACCTGTTGTCTTGGGCAACTTGGTTATGAAGTCCATAGTGATCCGCTCCCACTTCCATTCTGGTATCTCCGGTTGCTGTAGAAGACCGGAGGGTTTTTGGTATTCGACCTTTACCTTCGTGCAAGTAAGGCATTTACTTACGAAGGTAGTAATATCTGCTTTCATGTTAGGCCACCAGTATAACTTTTTAAGATCCAGATACATCTTATCTGAACCTGGGTGGACGGAATAACGAGTGTTGTGAGCTTCGGTCATGACCAAGTCTCTGAAGCCACTGTGTTTCGGTGTCCAGATCCGATCCATGAGGTATAAGGCTCCGCCACCCTTGACTTCCAAGTTCTTATCCATCCCTCTAAGGGATTCACCTGCCACGTTTTCAGGTTTCATGCATCACATTTTGAAGTATGTGAAATCTGCTGGATGAAAACACAATTATAAATACATATGATTGATTTAATAACATGTTGTTTTCTACTTGTATCCCCCCCCATTAAAGCATTTAAAATCATTTAAAACATTTATTAAGGGGTATGAACTCACCTGAAGATTGTGGTTTGGATGAACTGAACGATGTAGGACTGTTAGGTGTCAAGTGAGGACTTGTACACACACTATGATCCTAATGAACATATAATCACACATATATGCACCCAATTAGTATTGAGCTACTAATTGAAAATGTTAAGACATCCTAGAACATGATAGACAATTTATATAAGTGTTATAAGCCCTAGGGATTGCATCTAAGTTGTTGTAGGACAAGGCTAGTGGGTTTAGGGTTCCGAAGGACCCTATCCTTGAGTTTACTCTTCAATGCCATAACAAAAAGGAGTTTATGGTCGTAAACCCTTGATTTTATGGCCGTAAGCTCCTAAGCTTAGGTTTATTTGGTGTTTTGAAGTGTTACATGATCCCTAGAAGCAATTCTACTTGATAGTTTAATCCTTGGAAGGGTTTAGGGCATTAATACACTCCTTTGAGGAGTTCACGACCCAAGGACCAAAACCCTTGGAGATTACAGCCGTAATCTCTCCTTGGGATGGGTTTTTGATGATTTAAAGTCCCTAAATTAACTAGGAGTAAATCAAGGCTATTGCCCAAGGCTTTAGGAGGCTTTAGAGTACCTTTTGGCTCTTGAGTTTGGAGTTCACGGTCCAAGAACTTCTTGGGCCGTGAACACCTTACTCTTGGTGTTCTTGGGTGTTTTTATAGTCCTAAATGCATTAGTATACGAGTCTAAGCTAGTTTCATATCAATAGGAAAGGACTAGGCACTCATTTGTCCTTTATAAAAGGGTTTACGGTCCAAGATGTTCTTGGGCGATAAACTCTTAAATCTTGATGTTTTGATATGATTTCGATGTTATTATGCACATAAGAAGCTCTATAATACAACTAGATGGAAGTACTTACGTTTTGGAACGAAAGTACGAAGATCCGTGAGAGAGAATTCTGCTTTTCTCTAGATTGAAATGCAACTAATGAATAAATATGGCTCAAAATCCTATATATACTCCTAGGATATTTGGCAGAAAATATTTTATTCACGAAATGAACTCTAATATCATAGAGTTTTGAAATAACAGTGTTGCACAAAACCCTAGTGCATCCTCTCTCCTGATATCTCTTTGAGAGTAAACCCTGAAATACTCAAACATATACTGAAAAGTTTGAAAATTTACTGCGACTGTTCTAACTTCTATTGACTTGATATTGTTTGTACAGAATGGAAATTTCGGGTTGTCACATCATCCCTCCATTAAAAGGAATTTCGTCCCGAAATTAGAATTAAAGCAAATAAGAAGTTACAAATAACTAATCAAAAAGATGAGGATATTTCAGTTTCATCTGATCCTCTCGTTCCCAAGTGAATTCAGGTCCTCGATTGGCGTTCCAGCAAACCTTCACTATTGGGATACGGCTCTGCTTTGTTTGCTTGACCTCTCGGTCCATGATCTCTACTGGTTCCTCCACGAAGTTGAGGCTCTCATTGATCTCGATCTCGTCGAGTGGAATAACAAGAGTCTCGTCGGACAGACACTTTTTTCAAGTTCGATACGTGGAAGGTAGGATGTACGTACTGAGTTTGCGCGGTAGATTGAGTTTGTAAGCTACAGGGCCGATTCGGGCAAGGATCTCGAAAGGCCCTACGTATCTTGGATTGAGCTTCCCACGCTTTTCGAAGCGTATCAAATTGTTCCAGGGCGAGACCTTTAGTAGAACATGGTCGCCCACCTGGAATTCCAACGGTTTCCTTCGCTTGTCAGCGTAGCTTTTCTGTCGGTCTCTAGAGGCTTTCAATCGTTCACGAATTTGAACGATATTCTCTGTCGTTTCCCGAATGATCTTCGGACCCGTGTGAGTGCTTTTGGGAACTCGTCCCTTAGCTAACTGGGTATCACCCACCTCAGCCCAGCACAGAGGGGATCTGCACTTTCGGCCATAGAGGGCTTCGAAAGGAGTTGCCTTTATGCTCGTGTGATAACTGTTGTTGTAGGAAAATTCGACAAGGGGTAGATGAGTATCCCAAGCTTTCCCAAAGTCAATCACATAGCCTCGCAACATATCTTCTAAGGTTTGGATAGTTCTCTCACTTTGTCCGTCGGTCTGTGGATGGTAGGCTGTACTCATGTCCAGCCTAGTTCCTAGAGAATTTTGTAGTGACTGCCAGAACCTAGAAGTGAATCTACTATCTCTATCTGAGACAATGGATATGGGAACGCCGTGCAGTCGTACAATCTCCCTAATGTAGGTTCTCGTAAGTTTCTCCATTTTGTCGGTTTCTTTGATAAGTAGGAAGTGTGCAAATTTGGTCAATCTGTCGATGATGACCCATATGGTATCAAGTCCACCTGTTGTCTTGGGCAACTTGGTTATGAAGTCCATAGTGATCCGCTCCCACTTCCATTCTGGTATCTCCGGTTGCTGTAGAAGACCGGAGGGTTTTTGGTATTCGACCTTTACCTTCGTGCAAGTAAGGCATTTACTTACGAAGGTAGTAATATCTGCTTTCATGTTAGGCCACCAGTATAACTTTTTAAGATCCAGATACATCTTATCTGAACCTGGGTGGACGGAATAACGAGTGTTGTGAGCTTCGGTCATGACCAAGTCTCTGAAGCCACTGTGTTTCGGTGTCCAGATCCGATCCATGAGGTATAAGGCTCCGCCACCCTTGACTTCCAAGTTCTTATCCATCCCTCTAAGGGATTCACCTGCCACGTTTTCAGGTTTCATGCATCACATTTTGAAGTATGTGAAATCTGCTGGATGAAAACACAATTATAAATACATATGATTGATTTAATAACATGTTGTTTTCTACTTGTATCCCCCCCCATTAAAGCATTTAAAATCATTTAAAACATTTATTAAGGGGTATGAACTCACCTGAAGATTGTGGTTTGGATGAACTGAACGATGTAGGACTGTTAGGTGTCAAGTGAGGACTTGTACACACACTATGATCCTAATGAACATATAATCACACATATATGCACCCAATTAGTATTGAGCTACTAATTGAAAATGTTAAGACATCCTAGAACATGATAGACAATTTATATAAGTGTTATAAGCCCTAGGGATTGCATCTAAGTTGTTGTAGGACAAGGCTAGTGGGTTTAGGGTTCCGAAGGACCCTATCCTTGAGTTTACTCTTCAATGCCATAACAAAAAGGAGTTTATGGTCGTAAACCCTTGATTTTATGGCCGTAAGCTCCTAAGCTTAGGTTTATTTGGTGTTTTGAAGTGTTACATGATCCCTAGAAGCAATTCTACTTGATAGTTTAATCCTTGGAAGGGTTTAGGGCATTAATACACTCCTTTGAGGAGTTCACGGCCCAAGGACCAAAACCCTTGGAGATTACAGCCGTAATCTCTCCTTGGGATGGGTTTTTGATGATTTAAAGTCCCTAAATTAACTAGGAGTAAATCAAGGCTATTGCCCAAGGCTTTAGAGTACCTTTTGGCTCTTGAGTTTGGAGTTCACGGTCCAAGAACTTCTTGGGCCGTGAACACCTTACTCTTGGTGTTCTTGGGTGTTTTTATAGTCCTAAATGCATTAGTATACGAGTCTAAGCTAGTTTCATATCAATAGGAAAGGACTAGGCACTCATTTGTCCTTTATAAAAGGGTTTACGGTCCAAGATGTTCTTGGGCGATAAACTCTTAAATCTTGATGTTTTGATATGATTTCGATGTTATTATGCACATAAGAAGCTCTATAATACAACTAGATGGAAGTACTTACGTTTTGGAACGAAAGTACGAAGATCCGTGAGAGAGAATTCTGCTTTTCTCTAGATTGAAATGCAACTAATGAATAAATATGGCTCAAAATCCTATATATACTCCTAGGATATTTGGCAGAAAATATTTTATTCACGAAATGAACTCTAATATCATAGAGTTTTGAAATAACAGTGTTGCACAAAACCCTAGTGCATCCTCTCTCCTGATATCTCTTTGAGAGTAAACCCTGAAATACTCAAACATATACTGAAAAGTTTGAAAATTTACTGCGACTGTTCTAACTTCTATTGACTTGATATTGTTTGTACAGAATGGAAATTTCGGGTTGTCACATCATCCCTCCATTAAAAGGAATTTCGTCCCGAAATTAGAATTTAAGCAAATAAGAAGTTACAAATAACTAATCAAAAAGATGAGGATATTTCAGTTTCATCTGATCCTCTCGTTCCCAAGTGAATTCAGGTCCTCGATTGGCGTTCCAGCAAACCTTCACTATTGGGATACGGCTCTGCTTTGTTTGCTTGACCTCTCGGTCCATGATCTCTACTGGTTCCTCCACGAAGTTGAGGCTCTCATTGATCTCGATCTCGTCGAGTGGAATAACAAGAGTCTCGTCGGACAGACACTTTTTCAAGTTCGATACGTGGAAGGTAGGATGTACGTACTGAGTTTGCGCGGTAGATTGAGTTTGTAAGCTACAGGGCCGATTCGGGCAAGTATCTCGAAAGGCCCTACGTATCTTGGATTGAGCTTCCCACGCTTTTCGAAGCGTATCAAATTGTTCCAGGGCGAGACCTTTAGTAGAACATGGTCGCCCACCTGGAATTCCAACGGTTTCCTTCGCTTGTCAGCGTAGCTTTTCTGTCGGTCTCTAGAGGCTTTCAATCGTTCACGAATTTGAACGATATTCTCTGTCGTTTCCCGAATGATCTTCGGACCCGTGTGAGTGCTTTTGGGAACTCGTCCCTTAGCTAACTGGGTATCACCCACCTCAGCCCAGCACAGAGGGGATCTGCACTTTCGGCCATAGAGGGCTTCGAAAGGAGTTGCCTTTATGCTCGTGTGATAACTGTTGTTGTAGGAAAATTCGACAAGGGGTAGATGAGTATCCCAAGCTTTCCCAAAGTCAATCACATAGCCTCGCAACATATCTTCTAAGGTTTGGATAGTTCTCTCACTTTGTCCGTCGGTCTGTGGATGGTAGGCTGTACTCATGTCCAGCCTAGTTCCTAGAGAATTTTGTAGTGACTGCCAGAACCTAGAAGTGAATCTACTATCTCTATCTGAGACAATGGATATGGGAACGCCGTGCAGTCGTACAATCTCCCTAATGTAGGTTCTCGTAAGTTTCTCCATTTTGTCGGTTTCTTTGATAAGTAGGAAGTGTGCAAATTTGGTCAATCTGTCGATGATGACCCATATGGTATCAAGTCCACCTGTTGTCTTCGGCAACTTGGTTATGAAGTCCATAGTGATCCGCTCCCACTTCCATTCTGGTATCTCCGGTTGCTGTAGAAGACCGGAGGGTTTTTGGTATTCGACCTTTACCTTCGTGCAAGTAAGGCATTTACTTACGAAGGTAGTAATATCTGCTTTCATGTTAGGCCACCAGTATAACTTTTTAAGATCCAGATACATCTTATCTGAACCTGGGTGGACGGAATAACGAGTGTTGTGAGCTTCGGTCATGACCAAGTCTCTGAAGCCACTGTGTTTCGGTGTCCAGATCCGATCCATGAGGTATAAGGCTCCGCCACCCTTGACTTCCAAGTTCTTATCCATCCCTCTAAGGGATTCACCTGCCACGTTTTCAGGTTTCATGCATCACATTTTGAAGTATGTGAAATCTGCTGGATGAAAACACAATTATAAATACATATGATTGATTTAATAACATGTTGTTTTCTACTTGTATCCCCCCCCCCATTAAAGCATTTAAAATCATTTAAAACATTTATTAAGGGGTATGAACTCACCTGAAGATTGTGGTTTGGATGAACTGAACGATGTAGGACTGTTAGGTGTCAAGTGAGGACTTGTACACAGACTATGATCCTAATGAACATATAATCACACATATATGCACCCAATTAGTATTGAGCTACTAATTGAAAATGTTAAGACATCCTAGAACATGATAGACAATTTATATAAGTGTTATAAGCCCTAGGGATTGCATCTAAGTTGTTGTAGGACAAGGCTAGTGGGTTTAGGGTTCCGAAGGACCCTATCCTTGAGTTTACTCTTCAATGCCATAACAAAAAGGAGTTTATGGTCGTAAACCCTTGATTTTATGGCCGTAAGCTCCTAAGCTTAGGTTTATTTGGTGTTTTGAAGTGTTACATGATCCCTAGAAGCAATTCTACTTGATAGTTTAATCCTTGGAAGGGTTTAGGGCATTAATACACTCCTTTGAGGAGTTCACGGCCCAAGGACCAAAACCCTTGGAGATTACAGCCGTAATCTCTCCTTGGGATGGGTTTTTGATGATTTAAAGTCCCTAAATTAACTAGGAGTAAATCAAGGCTATTGCCCAAGGCTTTAGGAGGCTTTAGAGTACCTTTTGGCTCTTGAGTTTGGAGTTCACGGTCCAAGAACTTCTTGGGCCGTGAACACCTTACTCTTGGTGTTCTTGGGTGTTTTTATAGTCCTAAATGCATTAGTATACGAGTCTAAGCTAGTTTCATATCAATAGGAAAGGACTAGGCACTCATTTGTCCTTTATAAAAGGGTTTACGGTCCAAGATGTTCTTGGGCGATAAACTCTTAAATCTTGATGTTTTGATATGATTTCGATGTTATTATGCACATAAGAAGCTCTATAATACAACTAGATGGAAGTACTTACGTTTTGGAACGAAAGTACGAAGATCCGTGAGAGAGAATTCTGCTTTTCTCTAGATTGAAATGCAACTAATGAATAAATATGGCTCAAAATCCTATATATACTCCTAGGATATTTGGCAGAAAATATTTTATTCACGAAATGAACTCTAATATCATAGAGTTTTGAAATAACAGTGTTGCACAAAACCCTAGTGCATCCTCTCTCCTGATATCTCTTTGAGAGTGAACCCTGAAATACTCAAACATATACTGAAAAGTTTGAAAATTTACTGCGACTGTTCTAACTTCTATTGACTTGATATTGTTTGTACAGAATGGAAATTTCGGGTTGTCACATCATCCCTCCATTAAAAGGAATTTCGTCCCGAAATTAGAATTTAAGCAAATAAGAAGTTACAAATAACTAATCAAAAAGATGAGGATATTTCAGTTTCATCTGATCCTCTCGTTCCCAAGTGAATTCAGGTCCTCGATTGGCGTTCCAGCAAACCTTCACTATTGGGATACGGCTCTGCTTTGTTTGCTTGACCTCTCGGTCCATGATCTCTACTGGTTCCTCCACGAAGTTGAGGCTCTCATTGATCTCGATCTCGTCGAGTGGAATAACAAGAGTCTCGTCGGACAGACACTTTTTCAAGTTCGATACGTGGAAGGTAGGATGTACGTACTGAGTTTGCGCGGTAGATTGAGTTTGTAAGCTACAGGGCCGATTCGGGCAAGGATCTCGAAAGGCCCTACGTATCTTGGATTGAGCTTCCCATGCTTTTCGAAGCGTATCAAACTGTTCCAGGGCGAGACCTTTAGTAGAACATGGTCGCCCACCTGGAATTCCAACGGTTTCCTTCGCTTGTCAGCGTAGCTTTTCTGTCGGTCTCTAGAGGCTTTCAATCGTTCACGAATTTGAACGATATTCTCTGTCGTTTCCCGAATGATCTTCGGACCCGTGTGAGTGCTTTCGGGAACTCGTCCCTTAGCTAACTGGGTATCACCCACCTCAGCCCAGCACAGAGGGGATCTGCACTTTCGGCCATAGAGGGCTTCGAAAGGAGTTGCCTTTATGCTTGTGTGATAACTGTTGTTGTAGGAAAATTCGACAAGGGGTAGATGAGTATCCCAAGCTTTCCCAAAGTCAATCACACAGGCTCGCAACATATCTTCTAAGGTTTGGATAGTTCTCTCACTTTGTCCGTCGGTCTGTGGATGGTAGGCTGTACTCATGTCCAGCCTAGTTCCTAGAGAATTTTGTAGTGACTGCCAGAACCTAGAAGTGAATCTACTATCTCTATCTGAGACAATGGATATGGGAACGCCGTGCAGTCGTACAATCTCCCTAATGTAGGTTCTCGTAAGTTTCTCCATTTTGTCGGTTTCTTTGATAAGTAGGAAGTGTGCAAATTTGGTCAATCTGTCGATGATGACCCATATGGTATCAAGTCCACCTGTTGTCTTGGGCAACTTGGTTATGAAGTCCATAGTGATCCGCTCCCACTTCCATTCTGGTATCTCCGGTTGCTGTAGAAGACCGGAGGGTTTTTGGTATTCGACCTTTACCTTCGTGCAAGTAAGGCATTTACTTACGAAGGTAGTAATATCTGCTTTCATGTTAGGCCACCAGTATAACTTTTTAAGATCCAGATACATCTTATCTGAACCTGGGTGGACGGAATAACGAGTGTTGTGAGCTTCGGTCATGACCAAGTCTCTGAAGCCACTGTGTTTCGGTGTCCAGATCCGATCCATGAGGTATAAGGCTCCGCCACCCTTGACTTCCAAGTTCTTATCCATCCCTCTAAGGGATTCACCTGCCACGTTTTCAGGTTTCATGCATCACATTTTGAAGTATGTGAAATCTGCTGGATGAAAACACAATTATAAATACATATGATTGATTTAATAACATGTTGTTTTCTACTTGTATCCCCCCCCATTAAAGCATTTAAAATCATTTAAAACATTTATTAAGGGGTATGAACTCACCTGAAGATTGTGGTTTGGATGAACTGAACGATGTAGGACTGTTAGGTGTCAAGTGAGGACTTGTACACACACTATGATCCTAATGAACATATAATCACACATATATGCACCCAATTAGTATTGAGCTACTAATTGAAAATGTTAAGACATCCTAGAACATGATAGACAATTTATATAAGTGTTATAAGCCCTAGGGATTGTATCTAAGTTGTTGTAGGACAAGGCTAGTGGGTTTAGGGTTCCGAAGGACCCTATCCTTGAGTTTACTCTTCAATGCCATAACAAAAAGGAGTTTATGGTCGTAAACCCTTGATTTTATGGCCGTAAGCTCCTAAGCTTAGGTTTATTTGGTGTTTTGAAGTGTTACATGATCCCTAGAAGCAATTCTACTTGATAGTTTAATCCTTGGAAGGGTTTAGGGCATTAATACACTCCTTTGAGGAGTTCACGGCCCAAGGACCAAAACCCTTGGAGATTACAGCCGTAATCTCTCCTTGGGATGGGTTTTTGATGATTTAAAGTCCCTAAATTAACTAGGAGTAAATCAAGGCTATTGCCCAAGGCTTTAGGAGGCTTTAGAGTACCTTTTGGCTCTTGAGTTTGGAGTTCACGGTCCAAGAACTTCTTGGGCCGTGAACACTACTCTTGGTGTTCTTGGGTGTTTTTATAGTCCTAAATGCATTAGTATACGAGTCTAAGCTAGTTTCATATCAATAGGAAATGACTAGGCACTCATTTGTCCTTTATAAAAGGGTTTACGGTCCAAGATGTTCTTGGGCGATAAACTCTTAAATCTTGATGTTTTGATATGATTTCGATGTTATTATGCACATAAGAAGCTCTATAATACAACTAGATGGAAGTACTTACGTTTTGGAACGAAAGTACGAAGATCCGTGAGAGAGAATTCTGCTTTTCTCTAGATTGAAATGCAACTAATGAATAAATATGGCTCAAAATCCTATATATACTCCTAGGATATTTGGCAGAAAATATTTTATTCACGAAATGAACTCTAATATCATAGAGTTTTGAAATAACAGTGTTGCACAAAACCCTAGTGCATCCTCTCTCCTGATATCTCTTTGAGAGTGAACCCTGAAATACTCAAACATATACTGAAAAGTTTGAAAATTTACTGCGACTGTTCTAACTTCTATTGACTTGATATTGTTTGTACAGAATGGAAATTTCGGGTTGTCACATCATCCCTCCATTAAAAGGAATTTCGTCCCGAAATTAGAATTTAAGCAAATAAGAAGTTACAAATAACTAATCAAAAAGATGAGGATATTTCAGTTTCATCTGATCCTCTCGTTCCCAAGTGAATTCAGGTCCTCGATTGGCGTTCCAGCAAACCTTCACTATTGGGATACGGCTCTGCTTTGTTTGCTTGACCTCTCGGTCCATGATCTCTACTGGTTCCTCCACGAAGTTGAGGCTCTCATTGATCTCGATCTCGTCGAGTGGAATAACAAGAGTCTCGTCGGACAGACACTTTTTCAAGTTCAATACGTGGAAGGTAGGATGTACGTACTGAGTTTGCGTGGTAGATTGAGTTTGTAAGCTACAGGGCCGATTCGGGCAAGGATCTCGAAAGGCCCTACGTATCTTGGATTGAGCTTCCCATGCTTTTCGAAGCGTATCAAACTGTTCCAGGGCGAGACCTTTAGTAGAACATGGTCGCCCACCTGGAATTCCAACGGTTTCCTTCGCTTGTCAGCATAGCTTTTCTGTCGGTCTCTAGAGGCTTTCAATCGTTCACGAATTTGAACGATATTCTCTGTCGTTTCCCGAATGATCTTCGGACCCGTGTGAGTGCTTTCGGGAACTCGTCCCTTAGCTAACTGGGTATCACCCACCTCAGCCCAGCACAGAGGGGATCTGCACTTTCGGCCATAGAGGGCTTCGAAAGGAGTTGCCTTTATGCTTGTGTGATAACTGTTGTTGTAGGAAAATTCGACAAGGGGTAGATGAGTATCCCAAGCTTTCCCAAAGTCAATCACACAGGCTCGCAACATATCTTCTAAGGTTTGGATAGTTCTCTCACTTTGTCCGTCGGTCTGTGGATGGTAGGCTGTACTCATGTCCAGCCTAGTTCCTAGAGAATTTTGTAGTGACTGCCAGAACCTAGAAGTGAATCTACTATCTCTATCTGAGACAATGGATATGGGAACGCCGTGCAGTCGTACAATCTCCCTAATGTAGGTTCTCGTAAGTTTCTCCATTTTGTCGGTTTCTTTGATAAGTAGGAAGTGTGCAAATTTGGTCAATCTGTCGATGATGACCCATATGGTATCAAGTCCACCTGTTGTCTTGGGCAACTTGGTTATGAAGTCCATAGTGATCCGCTCCCACTTCCATTCTGGTATCTCCGGTTGCTGTAGAAGACCGGAGGGTTTTTGGTATTCGACCTTTACCTTCGTGCAAGTAAGGCATTTACTTACGAAGGTAGTAATATCTGCTTTCATGTTAGGCCACCAGTATAACTTTTTAAGATCCAGATACATCTTATCTGAACCTGGGTGGACGGAATAACGAGTGTTGTGAGCTTCGGTCATGACCAAGTCTCTGAAGCCACTGTGTTTCGGTGTCCAGATCCGATCCATGAGGTATAAGGCTCCGCCACCCTTGACTTCCAAGTTCTTATCCATCCCTCTAAGGGATTCACCTGCCACGTTTTCAGGTTTCATGCATCACATTTTGAAGTATGTGAAATCTGCTGGATGAAAACACAATTATAAATACATATGATTGATTTAATAACATGTTGTTTTCTACTTGTATCCCCCCCCATTAAAGCATTTAAAATCATTTAAAACATTTATTAAGGGGTATGAACTCACCTGAAGATTGTGGTTTGGATGAACTGAACGATGTAGGACTGTTAGGTGTCAAGTGAGGACTTGTACACACACTATGATCCTAATGAACATATAATCACACATATATGCACCCAATTAGTATTGAGCTACTAATTGAAAATGTTAAGACATCCTAGAACATGATAGACAATTTATATAAGTGTTATAAGCCCTAGGGATTGCATCTAAGTTGTTGTAGGACAAGGCTAGTGGGTTTAGGGTTCCGAAGGACCCTATCCTTGAGTTTACTCTTCAATGCCATAACAAAAAGGAGTTTATGGTCGTAAACCCTTGATTTTATGGCCGTAAGCTCCTAAGCTTAGGTTTATTTGGTGTTTTGAAGTGTTACATGATCCCTAGAAGCAATTCTACTTGATAGTTTAATCCTTGGAAGGGTTTAGGGCATTAATACACTCCTTTGAGGAGTTCACGGCCCAAGGACCAAAACCCTTGGAGATTACAGCCGTAATCTCTCCTTGGGATGGGTTTTTGATGATTTAAAGTCCCTAAATTAACTAGGAGTAAATCAAGGCTATTGCCCAAGGCTTTAGGAGGCTTTAGAGTACCTTTTGGCTCTTGAGTTTGGAGTTCACGGTCCAAGAACTTCTTGGGCCGTGAACACCTTACTCTTGGTGTTCTTGGGTGTTTTTATAGTCCTAAATGCATTAGTATACGAGTCTAAGCTAGTTTCATATCAATAGGAAAGGACTAGGCACTCATTTGTCCTTTATAAAAGGGTTTACGGTCCAAGATGTTCTTGGGCGATAAACTCTTAAATCTTGATGTTTTGATATGATTTCGATGTTATTATGCACATAAGAAGCTCTATAATACAACTAGATGGAAGTACTTACGTTTTGGAACGAAAGTACGAAGATCCGTGAGAGAGAATTATGCTTTTCTCTAGATTGAAATGCAACTAATGAATAAATATGGCTCAAAATCCTATATATACTCCTAGGATATTTGGCAGAAAATATTTTATTCACGAAATGAACTCTAATATCATAGAGTTTTGAAATAACAGTGTTGCACAAAACCCTAGTGCATCCTCTCTCCTGATATCTCTTTGAGAGTAAACCCTGAAATACTCAAACATATACTGAAAAGTTTGAAAATTTACTGCGACTGTTCTAACTTCTATTGACTTGATATTGTTTGTACAGAATGGAAATTTCGGGTTGTCACATCATCCCTCCATTAAAAGGAATTTCGTCCCGAAATTAGAATTTAAGCAAATAAGAAGTTACAAATAACTAATCAAAAAGATGAGGATATTTCAGTTTCATCTGATCCTCTCGTTCCCAAGTGAATTCAGGTCCTCGATTGGCGTTCCAGCAAACCTTCACTATTGGGATACGGCTCTGCTTTGTTTGCTTGACCTCTCGGTCCATGATCTCTACTGGTTCCTCCACGAAGTTGAGGCTCTCATTGATCTCGATCTCGTCGAGTGGAATAACAAGATTCTCGTCGGACAGACACTTTTTCAAGTTCGATACGTGGAAGGTAGGATGTACGTACTGAGTTTGCGCGGTAGATTGAGTTTGTAAGCTACAGGGCCGATTCGGGCAAGGATCTCGAAAGGCCCTATGTATCTTGGATTGAGCTTCCCATGCTTTTCGAAGCGTATCAAACTGTTCCAGGGCGAGACCTTTAGTAGAACATGGTCGCCCACCTGGAATTCCAACGGTTTCCTTCGCTTGTCAGCGTAGCTTTTCTGTCGGTCTCTAGAGGCTTTCAATCGTTCACGAATTTGAACGATATTCTCTGTCGTTTCCCGAATGATCTTCGGACCCGTGTGAGTGCTTTCGGGAACTCGTCCCTTAGCTAACTGGGTATCACCCACCTCAGCCCAGCACAGAGGGGATCTGCACTTTCGGCCATAGAGGGCTTCGAAAGGAGTTGCCTTTATGCTTGTGTGATAACTGTTGTTGTAGGAAAATTCGACAAGGGGTAGATGAGTATCCCAAGCTTTCCCAAAGTCAATCACACAGGCTCGCAACATATCTTCTAAGGTTTGGATAGTTCTCTCACTTTGTCCGTCGGTCTGTGGATGGTAGGCTGTACTCATGTCCAGCCTAGTTCCTAGAGAATTTTGTAGTGACTGCCAGAACCTAGAAGTGAATCTACTATCTCTATCTGAGACAATGGATATGGGAACGCCGTGCAGTCGTACAATCTCCCTAATGTAGGTTCTCGTAAGTTTCTCCATTTTGTCGGTTTCTTTGATAAGTAGGAAGTGTGCAAATTTGGTCAATCTGTCGATGATGACCCATATGGTATCAAGTCCACCTGTTGTCTTGGGCAACTTGGTTATGAAGTCCATAGTGATCCGCTCCCACTTCCATTCTGGTATCTCCGGTTGCTGTAGAAGACCGGAGGGTTTTTGGTATTCGACCTTTACCTTCGTGCAAGTAAGGCATTTACTTACGAAGGTAGTAATATCTGCTTTCATGTTAGGCCACCAGTATAACTTTTTAAGATCCAGATACATCTTATCTGAACCTGGGTGGACGGAATAACGAGTGTTGTGAGCTTCGGTCATGACCAAGTCTCTGAAGCCACTGTGTTTCGGTGTCCAGATCCGATCCATGAGGTATAAGGCTCCGCCACCCTTGACTTCCAAGTTCTTATCCATCCCTCTAAGGGATTCACCTGCCACGTTTTCAGGTTTCATGCATCACATTTTGAAGTATGTGAAATCTGCTGGATGAAAACACAATTATAAATACATATGATTGATTTAATAACATGTTGTTTTCTACTTGTATCCCCCCCCATTAAAGCATTTAAAATCATTTAAAACATTTATTAAGGGGTATGAACTCACCTGAAGATTGTGGTTTGGATGAACTGAACGATGTAGGACTGTTAGGTGTCAAGTGAGGACTTGTACACACACTATGATCCTAATGAACATATAATCACACATATATGCACCCAATTAGTATTGAGCTACTAATTGAAAATGTTAAGACATCCTAGAACATGATAGACAATTTATATAAGTGTTATAAGCCCTAGGGATTGCATCTAAGTTGTTGTAGGACAAGGCTAGTGGGTTTAGGGTTCCGAAGGACCCTATCCTTGAGTTTACTCTTCAATGCCATAACAAAAAGGAGTTTATGGTCGTAAACCCTTGATTTTATGGCCGTAAGCTCCTAAGCTTAGGTTTATTTGGTGTTTTGAAGTGTTACATGATCCCTAGAAGCAATTCTACTTGATAGTTTAATCCTTGGAAGGGTTTAGGGCATTAATACACTCCTTTGAGGAGTTCACGGCCCAAGGACCAAAACCCTTGGAGATTACAGCCGTAATCTCTCCTTGGGATGGGTTTTTGATGATTTAAAGTCCCTAAATTAACTAGGAGTAAATCAAGGCTATTGCCCAAGGCTTTAGGAGGCTTTAGAGTACCTTTTGGCTCTTGAGTTTGGAGTTCACGGTCCAAGAACTTCTTGGGCCGTGAACACCTTACTCTTGGTGTTCTTGGGTGTTTTTATAGTCCTAAATGCATTAGTATACGAGTCTAAGCTAGTTTCATATCAATAGGAAAGGACTAGGCACTCATTTGTCCTTTATAAAAGGGTTTACGGTCCAAGATGTTCTTGGGCGATAAACTCTTAAATCTTGATGTTTTGATATGATTTCGATGTTATTATGCACATAAGAAGCTCTATAATACAACTAGATGGAAGTACTTACGTTTTGGAACGAAAGTACGAAGATCCGTGAGAGAGAATTATGCTTTTCTCTAGATTGAAATGCAACTAATGAATAAATATGGCTCAAAATCCTATATATACTCCTAGGATATTTGGCAGAAAATATTTTATTCACGAAATGAACTCTAATATCATAGAGTTTTGAAATAACAGTGTTGCACAAAACCCTAGTGCATCCTCTCTCCTGATATCTCTTTGAGAGTAAACCCTGAAATACTCAAACATATACTGAAAAGTTTGAAAATTTACTGCGACTGTTCTAACTTCTATTGACTTGATATTGTTTGTACAGAATGGAAATTTCGGGTTGTCACATCATCCCTCCATTAAAAGGAATTTCGTCCCGAAATTAGAATTTAAGCAAATAAGAAGTTACAAATAACTAATCAAAAAGATGAGGATATTTCAGTTTCATCTGATCCTCTCGTTCCCAAGTGAATTCAGGTCCTCGATTGGCGTTCCAGCAAACCTTCACTATTGGGATACGGCTCTGCTTTGTTTGCTTGACCTCTCGGTCCATGATCTCTACTGGTTCCTCCACGAAGTTGAGGCTCTCATTGATCTCGATCTCGTCGAGTGGAATAACAAGAGTCTCGTCGGACAGACACTTTTTCAAGTTCGATACGTGGAAGGTAGGATGTACGTACTGAGTTTGCGCGGTAGATTGAGTTTGTAAGCTACAGGGCCGATTCGGGCAAGGATCTCGAAAGGCCCTACGTATCTTGGATTGAGCTTCCCATGCTTTTCGAAGCGTATCAAACTGTTCCAGGGCGAGACCTTTAGTAGAACATGGTCGCCCACCTGGAATTCCAACGGTTTCCTTCGCTTGTCAGCGTAGCTTTTCTGTCGGTCTCTAGAGGCTTTCAATCGTTCACGAATTTGAACGATATTCTCTGTCGTTTCCCGAATGATCTTCGGACCCGTGTGAGTGCTTTCGGGAACTCGTCCCTTAGCTAACTGGGTATCACCCACCTCAGCCCAGCACAGAGGGGATCTGCACTTTCGGCCATAGAGGGCTTCGAAAGGAGTTGCCTTTATGCTTGTGTGATAACTGTTGTTGTAGGAAAATTCGACAAGGGGTAGATGAGTATCCCAAGCTTTCCCAAAGTCAATCACACAGGCTCGCAACATATCTTCTAAGGTTTGGATAGTTCTCTCACTTTGTCCGTCGGTCTGTGGATGGTAGGCTGTACTCATGTCCAGCCTAGTTCCTAGAGAATTTTGTAGTGACTGCCAGAACCTAGAAGTGAATCTACTATCTCTATCTGAGACAATGGATATGGGAATGCCGTGCAGTCGTACAATCTCCCTAATGTAGGTTCTCGTAAGTTTCTCCATTTTGTCGGTTTCTTTGATAAGTAGGAAGTGTGCAAATTTGGTCAATCTGTCGATGATGACCCATATGGTATCAAGTCCACCTGTTGTCTTGGGCAACTTGGTTATGAAGTCCATAGTGATCCGCTCCCACTTCCATTCTGGTATCTCCGGTTGCTGTAGAAGACCGGAGGGTTTTTGGTATTCGACCTTTACCTTCGTGCAAGTAAGGCATTTACTTACGAAGGTAGTAATATCTGCTTTCATGTTAGGCCACCAGTATAACTTTTTAAGATCCAGATACATCTTATCTGAACCTGGGTGGACGGAATAACGAATGTTGTGAGCTTCGGTCATGACCAAGTCTCTGAAGCCACTGTGTTTCGGTGTCCAGATCCGATCCATGAGGTATAAGGCTCCGCCACCCTTGACTTCCAAGTTCTTATCCATCCCTCTAAGGGATTCACCTGCCACGTTTTCAGGTTTCATGCATCACATTTTGAAGTATGTGAAATCTGCTGGATGAAAACACAATTATAAATACATATGATTGATTTAATAACATGTTGTTTTCTACTTGTATCCCCCCCCCATTAAAGCATTTAAAATCATTTAAAACATTTATTAAGGGGTATGAACTCACCTGAAGATTGTGGTTTGGATGAACTGAACGATGTAGGACTGTTAGGTGTCAAGTGAGGACTTGTACACACACTATGATCCTAATGAACATATAATCACACATATATGCACCCAATTAGTATTGAGCTACTAATTGAAAATGTTAAGACATCCTAGAACATGATAGACAATTTATATAAGTGTTATAAGCCCTAGGGATTGCATCTAAGTTGTTGTAGGACAAGGCTAGTGGGTTTAGGGTTCCGAAGGACCCTATCCTTGAGTTTACTCTTCAATGCCATAACAAAAAGGAGTTTATGGTCGTAAACCCTTGATTTTATGGCCGTAAGCTCCTAAGCTTAGGTTTATTTGGTGTTTTGAAGTGTTACATGATCCCTAGAAGCAATTCTACTTGATAGTTTAATCCTTGGAAGGGTTTAGGGCATTAATACACTCCTTTGAGGAGTTCACGGCCCAAGGACCAAAACCCTTGGAGATTACAGCCGTAATCTCTCCTTGGGATGGGTTTTTGATGATTTAAAGTCCCTAAATTAACTAGGAGTAAATCAAGGCTATTGCCCAAGGCTTTAGGAGGCTTTAGAGTACCTTTTGGCTCTTGAGTTTGGAGTTCACGGTCCAAGAACTTCTTGGGCCGTGAACACCTTACTCTTGGTGTTCTTGGGTGTTTTTATAGTCCTAAATGCATTAGTATACGAGTCTAAGCTAGTTTCATATCAATAGGAAAGGACTAGGCACTCATTTGTCCTTTATAAAAGGGTTTACGGTCCAAGATGTTCTTGGGCGATAAACTCTTAAATCTTGATGTTTTGATATGATTTCGATGTTATTATGCACATAAGAAGCTCTATAATACAACTAGATGGAAGTACTTACGTTTTGGAACGAAAGTACGAAGATCCGTGAGAGAGAATTCTGCTTTTCTCTAGATTGAAATGCAACTAATGAATAAATATGGCTCAAAATCCTATATATACTCCTAGGATATTTGGCAGAAAATATTTTATTCACGAAATGAACTCTAATATCATAGAGTTTTGAAATAACAGTGTTGCACAAAACCCTAGTGCATCCTCTCTCCTGATATCTCTTTGAGAGTAAACCCTGAAATACTCAAACATATACTGAAAAGTTTGAAAATTTACTGCGACTGTTCTAACTTCTATTGACTTGATATTGTTTGTACAGAATGGAAATTTCGGGTTGTCACATCATCCCTCCATTAAAAGGAATTTCGTCCCGAAATTAGAATTTAAGCAAATAAGAAGTTACAAATAACTAATCAAAAAGATGAGGATATTTCAGTTTCATCTGATCCTCTCGTTCCCAAGTGAATTCAGGTCCTCGATTGGCGTTCCAGCAAACCTTCACTATTGGGATACGGCTCTGCTTTGTTTGCTTGACCTCTCGGTCCATGATCTCTACTGGTTCCTCCACGAAGTTGAGGCTCTCATTGATCTCGATCTCGTCGAGTGGAATAACAAGAGTCTCGTCGGACAGACACTTTTTCAAGTTCGATACGTGGAAGGTAGGATGTACGTACTGAGTTTGCGCGGTAGATTGAGTTTGTAAGCTACAGGGCCGATTCGGGCAAGGATCTCGAAAGGCCCTACGTATCTTGGATTGAGCTTCCCACGCTTTTCGAAGCGTATCAAACTGTTCCAGGGCGAGACCTTTAGTAGAACATGGTCGCCCACCTGGAATTCCAACGGTTTCCTTCGCTTGTCAGCGTAGCTTTTCTGTCGGTCTCTAGAGGCTTTCAATCGTTCACGAATTTGAACGATATTCTCTGTCGTTTCCCGAATGATCTTCGGACCCGTGTGAGTGCTTTTGGGAACTCGTCCCTTAGCTAACTGGGTATCACCCACCTCAGCCCAGCACAGAGGGGATCTGCACTTTCGGCCATAGAGGGCTTCGAAAGGAGTTGCCTTTATGCTCGTGTGATAACTGTTGTTGTAGGAAAATTCGACAAGGGGTAGATGAGTATCCCAAGCTTTCCCAAAGTCAATCACATAGCCTCGCAACATATCTTCTAAGGTTTGGATAGTTCTCTCACTTTGTCCGTCGGTCTGTGGATGGTAGGCTGTACTCATGTCCAGCCTAGTTCCTAGAGAATTTTGTAGTGACTGCCAGAACCTAGAAGTGAATCTACTATCTCTATCTGAGACAATGGATATGGGAACGCCGTGCAGTCGTACAATCTCCCTAATGTAGGTTCTCGTAAGTTTCTCCATTTTGTCGGTTTCTTTGATAAGTAGGAAGTGTGCAAATTTGGTCAATCTGTCGATGATGACCCATATGGTATCAAGTCCACCTGTTGTCTTGGGCAACTTGGTTATGAAGTCCATAGTGATCCGCTCCCACTTCCATTCTGGTATCTCCGGTTGCTGTAGAAGACCGGAGGGTTTTTGGTATTCGACCTTTACCTTCGTGCAAGTAAGGCATTTACTTACGAAGGTAGTAATATCTGCTTTCATGTTAGGCCACCAGTATAACTTTTTAAGATCCAGATACATCTTATCTGAACCTGGGTGGACGGAATAACGAGTGTTGTGAGCTTCGGTCATGACCAAGTCTCTGAAGCCACTGTGTTTCGGTGTCCAGATCCGATCCATGAGGTATAAGGCTCCGCCACCCTTGACTTCCAAGTTCTTATCCATCCCTCTAAGGGATTCACCTGCCACGTTTTCAGGTTTCATGCATCACATTTTGAAGTATGTGAAATCTGCTGGATGAAAATACAATTATAAATACATATGATTGATTTAATAACATGTTGTTTTCTACTTGTATCCCCCCCCCATTAAAGCATTTAAAATCATTTAAAACATTTATTAAGGGGTATGAACTCACCTGAAGATTGTGGTTTGGATGAACTGAACGATGTAGGACTGTTAGGTGTCAAGTGAGGACTTGTACACACACTATGATCCTAATGAACATATAATCACACATATATGCACCCAATTAGTATTGAGCTACTAATTGAAAATGTTAAGACATCCTAGAACATGATAGACAATTTATATAAGTGTTATAAGCCCTAGGGATTGCATCTAAGTTGTTGTAGGACAAGGCTAGTGGGTTTAGGGTTCCGAAGGACCCTATCCTTGAGTTTACTCTTCAATGCCATAACAAAAAGGAGTTTATGGTCGTAAACCCTTGATTTTATGGCCGTAAGCTCCTAAGCTTAGGTTTATTTGGTGTTTTGAAGTGTTACATGATCCCTAGAAGCAATTCTACTTGATAGTTTAATCCTTGGAAGGGTTTAGGGCATTAATACACTCCTTTGAGGAGTTCACGGCCCAAGGACCAAAACCCTTGGAGATTACAGCCGTAATCTCTCCTTGGGATGGGTTTTTGATGATTTAAAGTCCCTAAATTAACTAGGAGTAAATCAAGGCTATTGCCCAAGGCTTTAGGAGGCTTTAGAGTACCTTTTGGCTCTTGAGTTTGGAGTTCACGGTCCAAGAACTTCTTGGGCCGTGAACACCTTACTCTTGGTGTTCTTGGGTGTTTTTATAGTCCTAAATGCATTAGTATACGAGTCTAAGCTAGTTTCATATCAATAGGAAAGGACTAGGCACTCATTTGTCCTTTATAAAAGGGTTTACGGTCCAAGATGTTCTTGGGCGATAAACTCTTAAATCTTGATGTTTTGATATGATTTCGATGTTATTATGCACATAAGAAGCTCTATAATACAACTAGATGGAAGTACTTACGTTTTGGAACGAAAGTACGAAGATCCGTGAGAGAGAATTCTGCTTTTCTCTAGATTGAAATGCAACTAATGAATAAATATGGCTCAAAATCCTATATATACTCCTAGGATATTTGGCAGAAAATATTTTATTCACGAAATGAACTCTAATATCATAGAGTTTTGAAATAACAGTGTTGCACAAAACCCTAGTGCATCCTCTCTCCTGATATCTCTTTGAGAGTAAACCCTGAAATACTCAAACATATACTGAAAAGTTTGAAAATTTACTGCGACTGTTCTAACTTCTATTGACTTGATATTGTTTGTACAGAATGGAAATTTCGGGTTGTCACATCATCCCTCCATTAAAAGGAATTTCGTCCCGAAATTAGAATTTAAGCAAATAAGAAGTTACAAATAACTAATCAAAAAGATGAGGATATTTCAGTTTCATCTGATCCTCTCGTTCCCAAGTGAATTCAGGTCCTCGATTGGCGTTCCAGCAAACCTTCACTATTGGGATACGGCTCTGCTTTGTTTGCTTGACCTCTCGGTCCATGATCTCTACTGGTTCCTCCACGAAGTTGAGGCTCTCATTGATCTCGATCTCGTCGAGTGGAATAACAAGAGTCTCGTCGGACAGACACTTTTTCAAGTTCGATACGTGGAAGGTAGGATGTACGTACTGAGTTTGCGCGGTAGATTGAGTTTGTAAGCTACAGGGCCGATTCGGGCAAGGATCTTGAAAGGCCCTACGTATCTTGGATTGAGCTTCCCACGCTTTTCGAAGCGTATCAAACTGTTCCAGGGCGAGACCTTTAGTAGAACATGGTCGCCCACCTGGAATTCCAACGGTTTCCTTCGCTTGTCAGCGTAGCTTTTCTGTCGGTCTCTAGAGGCTTTCAATCGTTCACGAATTTGAACGATATTATCTGTCATTTCCCGAATGATCTTCGGACCCGTGTGAGTGCTTTTGGGAACTCGTCCCTTAGCTAACTGGGTATCACCCACCTCAGCCCAGCACAGAGGGGATCTGCACTTTCGGCCATAGAGGGCTTCGAAAGGAGTTGCCTTTATGCTCGTGTGATAACTGTTGTTGTAGGAAAATTCGACAAGGGGTAGATGAGTATCCCAAGCTTTCCCAAAGTCAATCACATAGCCTCGCAACATATCTTCTAAGGTTTGGATAGTTCTCTCACTTTGTCCGTCGGTCTGTGGATGGTAGGCTGTACTCATGTCCAGCCTAGTTCCTAGAGAATTTTGTAGTGACTGCCAGAACCTAGAAGTGAATCTACTATCTCTATCTGAGACAATGGATATGGGAACGCCGTGCAGTCGTACAATCTCCCTAATGTAGGTTCTCGTAAGTTTCTCCATTTTGTCGGTTTCTTTGATAAGTAGGAAGTGTGCAAATTTGGTCAATCTGTCGATGATGACCCATATGGTATCAAGTCCACCTGTTGTCTTGGGCAACTTGGTTATGAAGTCCATAGTGATCCGCTCCCACTTCCATTCTGGTATCTCCGGTTGCTGTAGAAGACCGGAGGGTTTTTGGTATTCGACCTTTACCTTCGTGCAAGTAAGGCATTTACTTACGAAGGTAGTAATATCTTCTTTCATGTTAGGCCACCAGTATAACTTTTTAAGATCCAGATACATCTTATCTGAACCTGGGTGGACGGAATAACGAGTGTTGTGAGCTTCGGTCATGACCAAGTCTCTGAAGCCACTGTGTTTCGGTGTCCAGATCCGATCCATGAGGTATAAGGCTCCGCCACCCTTGACTTCCAAGTTCTTATCCATCCCTCTAAGGGATTCACCTGCCACGTTTTCAGGTTTCATGCATCACATTTTGAAGTATGTGAAATCTGCTGGATGAAAACACAATTATAAATACATATGATTGATTTAATAACATGTTGTTTTCTACTTGTATCCCCCCCATTAAAGCATTTAAAATCATTTAAAACATTTATTAAGGGGTATGAACTCACCTGAAGATTGTGGTTTGGATGAACTGAACGATGTAGGACTGTTAGGTGTCAAGTGAGGACTTGTACACACACTATGATCCTAATGAACATATAATCACACATATATGCACCCAATTAGTATTGAGCTACTAATTGAAAATGTTAAGACATCCTAGAACATGATAGACAATTTATATAAGTGTTATAAGCCCTAGGGATTGCATCTAAGTTGTTGTAGGACAAGGCTAGTGGGTTTAGGGTTCCGAAGGACCCTATCCTTGAGTTTACTCTTCAATGCCATAACAAAAAGGAGTTTATGGTCGTAAACCCTTGATTTTATGGCCGTAAGCTCCTAAGATTAGGTTTATTTGGTGTTTTGAAGTGTTACATGATCCCTAGAAGCAATTCTACTTGATAGTTTAATCCTTGGAAGGGTTTAGGGCATTAATACACTCCTTTGAGGAGTTCACGGCCCAAGGACCAAAACCCTTGGAGATTACAGCCGTAATCTCTCCTTGGGATGGGTTTTTGATGATTTAAAGTCCCTAAATTAACTAGGAGTAAATCAAGGCTATTGCCCAAGGCTTTAGGAGGCTTTAGAGTACCTTTGGGCTCTTGAGTTTGGAGTTCACGGTCCAAGAACTTCTTGGGCCGTGAACACCTTACTCTTGGTGTTCTTGGGTGTTTTTATAGTCCTAAATGCATTAGTATACGAGTCTAAGCTAGTTTCATATCAATAGGAAAGGACTAGGCACTCATTTGTCCTTTATAAAAGGGTTTACGGTCCAAGATGTTCTTGGGCGATAAACTCTTAAATCTTGATGTTTTGATATGATTTCGATGTTATTATGCACATAAGAAGCTCTATAATACAACTAGATGGAAGTACTTACGTTTTGGAACGAAAGTACGAAGATCCGTGAGAGAGAATTCTGCTTTTCTCTAGATTGAAATGCAACTAATGAATAAATATGGCTCAAAATCCTATATATACTCCTAGGATATTTGGCAGAAAATATTTTATTCACGAAATGAACTCTAATATCATAGAGTTTTGAAATAACAGTGTTGCACAAAACCCTAGTGCATCCTCTCTCCTGATATCTCTTTGAGAGTAAACCCTGAAATACTCAAACATATACTGAAAAGTTTGAAAATTTACTGCGACTGTTCTAACTTCTATTGACTTGATATTGTTTGTACAGAATGGAAATTTCGGGTTGTCACATCATCCCTCCATTAAAAGGAATTTCGTCCCGAAATTAGAATTTAAGCAAATAAGAAGTTACAAATAACTAATCAAAAAGATGAGGATATTTCAGTTTCATCTGATCCTCTCGTTCCCAAGTGAATTCAGGTCCTCGATTGGCGTTCCAACAAACCTTCACTATTGGGATACGGCTCTGCTTTGTTTGCTTGACCTCTCGGTCCATGATCTCTACTGGTTCCTCCACGAAGTTGAGGCTCTCATTGATCTCGATCTCGTCGAGTGGAATAACAAGAGTCTTGTCGGACAGACACTTTTTCAAGTTCGATACGTGGAAGGTAGGATGTACGTACTGAGTTTGCGCGGTAGATTGAGTTTGTAAGCTACAGGGCCGATTCGGGCAAGGATCTCGAAAGGCCCTACGTATCTTGGATTGAGCTTCCCACGCTTTTCGAAGCGTATCAAACTGTTCCAGGGCGAGACCTTTAGTAGAACATGGTCGCCCACCTGGAATTCCAACGGTTTCCTTCGCTTGTCAGCGTAGCTTTTCTGTCGGTCTCTAGAGGCTTTCAATCGTTCACGAATTTGAACAATATTCTCTGTCGTTTCCCGAATGATCTTCGGACCCGTGTGAGTGCTTTTGGGAACTCGTCCCTTAGCTAACTGGGTATCACCCACCTCAGCCCAGCACAGAGGGGATCTGCACTTTCGGCCATAAAGGGCTGCGAAAGGAGTTGCCTTTATGCTCGTGTGATAACTGTTGTTGGAGGAAAATTCGACAAGGGGTAGATGAGTATCCCAAGCTTTCCCAAAGTCAATCACATAGCCTCGCAACATATCTTCTAAGGTTTGCTTAGTTCTCTCACTTTGTCCGTCGGTCTGTGGATGGTAGGCTGTACTCATGTCCAGCCTAGTTCCTAGAGAATTTTGTAGTGACTGCCAGAACCTAGAAGTGAATCTACTATCTCTATCTGAGACAATGGATATGGGAACGCCGTGCAGTCGTACAATCTCCCTAATGTAGGTTCTCGTAAGTTTCTCCATTTTGTCGGTTTCTTTGATAAGTAGGAAGTGTGCAAATTTGGTCAATCTGTCGATGATGACCCATATGGTATCAAGTCCACCTGTTGTCTTGGGCAACTTGGTTATGAAGTCCATAGTGATCCGCTCCCACTTCCATTCTGGTATCTCCGGTTGCTGTAGAAGACCGGAGGGTTTTTGGTATTCGACCTTTACCTTCGTGCAAGTAAGGCATTTACTTACGAAGGTAGTAATATCTTCTTTCATGTTAGGCCACCAGTATAACTTTTTAAGATCCAGATACATCTTATCTGAACCTGGGTGGACGGAATAACGAGTGTTGTGAGCTTCGGTCATGACCAAGTCTCTGAAGCCACTGTGTTTCGGTGTCCAGATCCGATCCATGAGGTATAAGGCTCCGCCACCCTTGACTTCCAAGTTCTTATCCATCCCTCTAAGGGATTCACCTGCCACGTTTTCAGGTTTCATGCATCACATTTTGAAGTATGTGAAATCTGCTGGATGAAAACACAATTATAAATACATATGATTGATTTAATAACATGTTGTTTTCTACTTGTATCCCCCCCCCATTAAAGCATTTAAAATCATTTAAAACATTTATTAAGGGGTATGAACTCACCTGAAGATTGTGGTTTGGATGAACTGAACGATGTAGGTCTGTTAGGTGTCAAGTGAGGACTTGTACACACACTATGATCCTAATGAACATATAATCACACATATATGCACCCAATTAGTATTGAGCTACTAATTGAAAATGTTAAGACATCCTAGAACATGATAGACAATTTATATAAGTGTTATAAGCCCTAGGGATTGCATCTAAGTTGTTGTAGGACAAGGCTAGTGGGTTTAGGGTTCCGAAGGACCCTATCCTTGAGTTTACTCTTCAATGCCATAACAAAAAGGAGTTTATGGTCGTAAACCCTTGATTTTATGGCCGTAAGCTCCTAAGATTAGGTTTATTTGGTGTTTTGAAGTGTTACATGATCCCTAGAAGCAATTCTACTTGATAGTTTAATCCTTGGAAGGGTTTAGGGCATTAATACACTCCTTTGAGGAGTTCACGGCCCAAGGACCAAAACCCTTGGAGATTACAGCCGTAATCTCTCCTTGGGATGGGTTTTTGATGATTTAAAGTCCCTAAATTAACTAGGAGTAAATCAAGGCTATTGCCCAAGGCTTTAGGAGGCTTTAGAGTACCTTTGGGCTCTTGAGTTTGGAGTTCACGGTCCAAGAACTTCTTGGGCCGTGAACACCTTACTCTTGGTGTTCTTGGGTGTTTTTATAGTCCTAAATGCATTAGTATACGAGTCTAAGCTAGTTTCATATCAATAGGAAAGGACTAGGCACTCATTTGTCCTTTATAAAAGGGTTTACGGTCCAAGATGTTCTTGGGCGATAAACTCTTAAATCTTGATGTTTTGATATGATTTCGATGTTATTATGCACATAAGAAGCTCTATAATACAACTAGATGGAAGTACTTACGTTTTGGAACGAAAGTACGAAGATCCGTGAGAGAGAATTCTGCTTTTCTCTAGATTGAAATGCAACTAATGAATAAATATGGCTCAAAATCCTATATATACTCCTAGGATATTTGGCAGAAAATATTTTATTCACGAAATGAACTCTAATATCATAGAGTTTTGAAATAACAGTGTTGCACAAAACCCTAGTGCATCCTCTCTCCTGATATCTCTTTGAGAGTAAACCCTGAAATACTCAAACATATACTGAAAAGTTTGAAAATTTACTGCGACTGTTCTAACTTCTATTGACTTGATATTGTTTGTACAGAATGGAAATTTCGGGTTGTCACATCATCCCTCCATTAAAAGGAATTTCGTCCCGAAATTAGAATTTAAGCAAATAAGAAGTTACAAATAACTAATCAAAAAGATGAGGATATTTCAGTTTCATCTGATCCTCTCGTTCCCAAGTGAATTCAGGTCCTCGATTGGCGTTCCAACAAACCTTCACTATTGGGATACGGCTCTGCTTTGTTTGCTTGACCTCTCGGTCCATGATCTCTACTGGTTCCTCCACGAAGTTGAGGCTCTCATTGATCTCGATCTCGTCGAGTGGAATAACAAGAGTCTTGTCGGACAGACACTTTTTCAAGTTCGATACGTGGAAGGTAGGATGTACGTTATGAGTTTGCGCGGTAGATTGAGTTTGTAAGCTACAGGGCCGATTCGGGCAAGGATCTCGAAAGGCCCTACGTATCTTGGATTGAGCTTCCCACGCTTTTCGAAGCGTATCAAACTGTTCCAGGGCGAGACCTTTAGTAGAACATGGTCGCCCACCTGGAATTCCAACGGTTTCCTTCGCTTGTCAGCGTAGCTTTTCTGTCGGTCTCTAGAGGCTTTCAATCGTTCACGAATTTGAACGATATTCTCTGTCGTTTCCCGAATGATCTTCGGACCCGTGTGAGTGCTTTTGGGAACTCGTCCCTTAGCTAACTGGGTATCACCCACCTCAGCCCAGCACAGAGGGGATCTGCACTTTCGGCCATAAAGGGCTGCGAAAGGAGTTGCCTTTATGCTCGTGTGATAACTGTTGTTGGAGGAAAATTCGACAAGGGGTAGATGAGTATCCCAAGCTTTCCCAAAGTCAATCACATAGCCTCGCAACATATCTTCTAAGGTTTGCTTAGTTCTCTCACTTTGTCCGTCGGTCTGTGGATGGTAGGCTGTACTCATGTCCAGCCTAGTTCCTAGAGAATTTTGTAGTGACTGCCAGAACCTAGAAGTGAATCTACTATCTCTATCTGAGACAATGGATATGGGAACGCCGTGCAGTCGTACAATCTCCCTAATGTAGGTTCTCGTAAGTTTCTCCATTTTGTCGGTTTCTTTGATAAGTAGGAAGTGTGCAAATTTGGTCAATCTGTCGATGATGACCCATATGGTATCAAGTCCACCTGTTGTCTTGGGCAACTTGGTTATGAAGTCCATAGTGATCCGCTCCCACTTCCATTCTGGTATCTCCGGTTGCTGTAGAAGACCGGAGGGTTTTTGGTATTCGACCTTTACCTTCGTGCAAGTAAGGCATTTACTTACGAAGGTAGTAATATCTTCTTTCATGTTAGGCCACCAGTATAACTTTTTAAGATCCAGATACATCTTATCTGAACCTGGGTGGACGGAATAACGAGTGTTGTGAGCTTCGGTCATGACCAAGTCTCTGAAGCCACTGTGTTTCGGTGTCCAGATCCGATCCATGAGGTATAAGGCTCCGCCACCCTTGACTTCCAAGTTCTTATCCATCCCTCTAAGGGATTCACCTGCCACGTTTTCAGGTTTCATGCATCACATTTTGAAGTATGTGAAATCTGCTGGATGAAAACACAATTATAAATACATATGATTGATTTAATAACATGTTGTTTTCTACTTGTATCCCCCCCCATTAAAGCATTTAAAATCATTTAAAACATTTATTAAGGGGTATGAACTCACCTGAAGATTGTGGTTTGGATGAACTGAACGATGTAGGTCTGTTAGGTGTCAAGTGAGGACTTGTACACACACTATGATCCTAATGAACATATAATCACACATATATGCACCCAATTAGTATTGAGCTACTAATTGAAAATGTTAAGACATCCTAGAACATGATAGACAATTTATATAAGTGTTATAAGCCCTAGGGATTGCATCTAAGTTGTTGTAGGACAAGGCTAGTGGGTTTAGGGTTCCGAAGGACCCTATCCTTGAGTTTACTCTTCAATGCCATAACAAAAAGGAGTTTATGGTCGTAAACCCTTGATTTTATGGCCGTAAGCTCCTAAGCTTAGGTTTATTTGGTGTTTTGAAGTGTTACATGATCCCTAGAAGCAATTCTACTTGATAGTTTAATCCTTGGAAGGGTTTAGGGCATTAATACACTCCTTTGAGGAGTTCACGGCCCAAGGACCAAAACCCTTGGAGATTACAGCCGTAATCTCTCCTTGGGATGGGTTTTTGATGATTTAAAGTCCCTAAATTAACTAGGAGTAAATCAAGGCTATTGCCCAAGGCTTTAGGAGGCTTTAGAGTACCTTTTGGCTCTTGAGTTTGGAGTTCACGGTCCAAGAACTTCTTGGGCCGTGAACACCTTACTCTTGGTGTTCTTGGGTGTTTTTATAGTCCTAAATGCATTAGTATACGAGTCTAAGCTAGTTTCATATCAATAGGAAAGGACTAGGCACTAATTTGTCCTTTATAAAAGGGTTTACGGTCCAAGATGTTCTTGGGCGATAAACTCTTAAATCTTGATGTTTTGATATGATTTCGATGTTATTATGCACATAAGAAGCTCTATAATACAACTAGATGGAAGTACTTACGTTTTGGAACGAAAGTACGAAGATCCGTGAGAGAGAATTCTGCTTTTCTCTAGATTGAAATGCAACTAATGAATAAATATGGCTCAAAATCCTATATATACTCCTAGGATATTTGGCAGAAAATATTTTATTCACGAAATGAACTCTAATATCATAGAGTTTTGAAATAACAGTGTTGCACAAAACCCTAGTGCATCCTATCTCCTGATATCTCTTTGAGAGTAAACCCTGAAATACTCAAACATATACTGAAAAGTTTGAAAATTTACTGCGACTGTTCTAACTTCTATTGACTTGATATTGTTTGTACAGAATGGAAATTTCGGGTTGTCACATCATCCCTCCATTAAAAGGAATTTCGTCCCGAAATTAGAATTTAAGCAAATAAGAAGTTACAAATAACTAATCAAAAAGATGAGGATATTTCAGTTTCATCTGATCCTCTCGTTCCCAAGTGAATTCAGGTCCTCGATTGGCGTTCCAGCAAACCTTCACTATTGGGATACGGCTCTGCTTTGTTTGCTTGACCTCTCGGTCCATGATCTCTACTGGTTCCTCCACGAAGTTGAGGCTCTCATTGATCTCGATCTCGTCGAGTGGAATAACAAGAGTCTCGTCGGACAGACACTTTTTCAAGTTCGATACGTGGAAGGTAGGATGTACGTACTGAGTTTGCGCGGTAGATTGAGTTTGTAAGCTACAGGGCCGATTCGGGCAAGGATCTCGAAAGGCCCTACGTATCTTGGATTGAGCTTCCCACGCTTTTCGAAGCGTATCAAACTGTTCCAGGGCGAGACCTTTAGTAGAACATGGTCGCCCACCTGGAATTCCAACGGTTTCCTTCGCTTGTCAGCATAGCTTTTCTGTCGGTCTCTAGAGGCTTTCAATCGTTCACGAATTTGAACGATATTCTCTGTCGTTTCCCGAATGATCTTCGGACCCGTGTGAGTGCTTTCGGGAACTCGTCCCTTAGCTAACTGGGTATCACCCACCTCAGCCCAGCACAGAGGGGATCTGCACTTTCGGCCATAGAGGGCTTCGAAAGGAGTTGCCTTTATGCTCGTGTGATAACTGTTGTTGTAGGAAAATTCAACAAGGGGTAGATGAGTATCCCAAGCTTTCCCAAAGTCAATCACATAGCCTCGCAACATATCTTCTAAGGTTTGGATAGTTCTCTCACTTTGTCCGTCGGTCTGTGGATGGTAGGCTGTACTCATGTCCAGCCTAGTTCCTAGAGAATTTTGTAGTGACTGCCAGAACCTAGAAGTGAATCTACTATCTCTATCTGAGACAATGGATATGGGAACGCCGTGCAGTCGTACAATCTCCCTAATGTAGGTTCTCGTAAGTTTCTCCATTTTGTCGGTTTCTTTGATAAGTAGGAAGTGTGCAAATTTGGTCAATCTGTCGATGATGACCCATATGGTATCAAGTCCACCTGTTGTCTTGGGCAACTTGGTTATGAAGTCCATAGTGATCCGCTCCCACTTCCATTCTGGTATCTCCGGTTGCTGTAGAAGACCGGAGGGTTTTTGGTATTCGACCTTTACCTTCGTGCAAGTAAGGCATTTACTTACGAAGGTAGTAATATCTGCTTTCATGTTAGGCCACCAGTATAACTTTTTAAGATCCAGATACATCTTATCTGAACCTGGGTGGACGGAATAACGAGTGTTGTGAGCTTCGGTCATGACCAAGTCTCTGAAGCCACTGTGTTTCGGTGTCCAGATCCGATCCATGAGGTATAAGGCTCCGCCACCCTTGACTTCCAAGTTCTTATCCATCCCTCTAAGGGATTCACCTGCCACGTTTTCAGGTTTCATGCATCACATTTTGAAGTATGTGAAATCTGATGGATGAAAACACAATTATAAATACATATGATTGATTTAATAACATGTTGTTTTCTACTTGTATCCCCCCCCATTAAAGCATTTAAAATCATTTAAAACATTTATTAAGGGGTTTGAACTCACCTGAAGATTGTGGTTTGGATGAACTGAACGATGTAGGACTGTTAGGTGTCAAGTGAGGACTTGTACACACACTATGATCCTAATGAACATATAATCACACATATATGCACCCAATTAGTATTGAGCTACTAATTGAAAATGTTAAGACATCCTAGAACATGATAGACAATTTATATAAGTGTTATAAGCCCTAGGGATTGCATCTAAGTTGTTGTAGGACAAGGCTAGTGGGTTTAGGGTTCCGAAGGACCCTATCCTTGAGTTTACTCTTCAATGCCATAACAAAAAGGAGTTATGGTCGTAAACCCTTGATTTTATGGCCGTAAGCTCCTAAGCTTAGGTTTATTTGGTGTTTTGAAGTGTTACATGATCCCTAGAAGCAATTCTACTTGATAGTTTAATCCTTGGAAGGGTTTAGGGCATTAATACACTCCTTTGAGGAGTTCACGGCCCAAGGACCAAAACCCTTGGAGATTACAGCCGTAATCTCTCCTTGGGATGGGTTTTTGATGATTTAAAGTCCCTAAATTAACTAGGAGTAAATCAAGGCTATTGCCCAAGGCTTTAGGAGGCTTTAGAGTACCTTTTGGCTCTTGAGTTTGGAGTTCACGGTCCAAGAACTTCTTGGGCCATGAACACCTTACTCTTGGTGTTCTTGGGTGTTTTTATAGTCCTAAATGCATTAGTATACGAGTCTAAGCTAGTTTCATATCAATAGGAAAGGACTAGGCACTCATTTGTCCTTTATAAAAGGGTTTACGGTCCAAGATGTTCTTGGGCGATAAACTCTTAAATCTTGATGTTTTGATATGATTTCGATGTTATTATGCACATAAGAAGCTCTATAATACAACTAGATGGAAGTACTTACGTTTTGGAACGAAAGTACGAAGATCCGTGAGAGAGAATTCTGCTTTTCTCTAGATTGAAATGCAACTAATGAATAAATATGGCTCAAAATCCTATATATACTCCTAGGATATTTGGCAGAAAATATTTTATTCACGAAATGAACTCTAATATCATAGAGTTTTGAAATAACAGTGTTGCACAAAACCCTAGTGCATCCTCTCTCCTGATATCTCTTTGAGAGTAAACCCTGAAATACTCAAACATATACTGAAAAGTTTGAAAATTTACTGCGACTGTTCTAACTTCTATTGACTTGATATTGTTTGTACAGAATGGAAATTTCGGGTTGTCACATCATCCCTCCATTAAAAGGAATTTCGTCCCGAAATTAGAATTTAAGCAAATAAGAAGTTACAAATAACTAATCAAAAAGATGAGGATATTTCAGTTTCATCTGATCCTCTCGTTCCCAAGTGAATTCAGGTCCTCGATTGGCGTTCCAGCAAACCTTCACTATTGGGATACGGCTCTGCTTTGTTTGCTTGACCTCTCGGTCCATGATCTCTACTGGTTCCTCCACGAAGTTGAGGCTCTCATTGATCTCGATCTCGTCGAGTGGAATAACAAGAGTCTCGTCGGACAGACACTTTTTCAAGTTCGATACGTGGAAGGTAGGATGTACGTACTGAGTTTGCGCGGTAGATTGAGTTTGTAAGCTACAGGGCCGATTCGGGCAAGGATCTCGAAAGGCCCTACGTATCTTGGATTGAGCTTCCCACGCTTTTCGAAGCGTATCAAACTGTTCCAGGGCGAGACCTTTAGTAGAACATGGTCGCCCACCTGGAATTCCAACGGTTTCCTTCGCTTGTCAGCGTAGCTTTTCTGTCGGTCTCTAGAGGCTTTCAATCGTTCACGAATTTGAATGATATTCTCTGTCGTTTCCCGAATGATCTTCGGACCCGTGTGAGTGCTTTCGGGAACTCGTCCCTTAGCTAACTGGGTATCACCCACCTCAGCCCAGCACAGAGGGGATCTGCACTTTCGGCCATAGAGGGCTTCGAAAGGAGTTGCCTTTATGCTCGTGTGATAACTGTTGTTGTAGGAAAATTCGACAAGGGGTAGATGAGTATCCCAAGCTTTCCCAAAGTCAATCACACAGGCTCGCAACATATCTTCTAAGGTTTGGATAGTTCTCTCACTTTGTCCGTCGGTCTGTGGATGGTAGGCTGTACTCATGTCCAGCCTAGTTCCTAGAGAATTTTGTAGTGACTGCCAGAACCTAGAAGTGAATCTACTATCTCTATCTGAGACAATGGATATGGGAACGCCGTGCAGTCGTACAATCTCCCTAATGTAGGTTCTCGTAAGTTTCTCCATTTTGTCGGTTTCTTTGATAAGTAGGAAGTGTGCAAATTTGGTCAATCTGTCGATGATGACCCATATGGTATCAAGTCCACCTGTTGTCTTGGGCAACTTGGTTATGAAGTCCATAGTGATCCGCTCCCACTTCCATTCTGGTATCTCCGGTTGCTGTAGAAGACCAGAGGGTTTTTGGTATTCGACCTTTACCTTCGTGCAAGTAAGGCATTTACTTACGAAGGTAGTAATATCTGCTTTCATGTTAGGCCACCAGTATAACTTTTTAAGATCCAGATACATCTTATCTGAACCTGGTGGACGGAATAACGAGTGTTGTGAGCTTCGGTCATGACCAAGTCTCTGAAGCCACTGTGTTTCGGTGTCCAGATCCGATCCATGAGGTATAAGGCTCCGCCACCCTTGACTTCCAAGTTCTTATCCATCCCTCTAAGGGATTCACCTGCCACGTTTTCAGGTTTCATGCATCACATTTTGAAGTATGTGAAATCTGCTGGATGAAAACACAATTATAAATACATATGATTGATTTAATAACATGTTGTTTTCTACTTGTATCCCCCCCCCATTAAAGCATTTAAAATCATTTAAAACATTTATTAAGGGGTATGAACTCACCTGAAGATTGTGGTTTGGATGAACTGAACGATGTAGGACTGTTAGGTGTCAAGTGAGGACTTGTACACACACTATGATCCTAATGAACATATAATCACACATATATGCACCCAATTAGTATTGAGCTACTAATTGAAAATGTTAAGACATCCTAGAACATGATAGACAATTTATATAAGTGTTATAAGCCCTAGGGATTGCATCTAAGTTGTTGTAGGACAAGGCTAGTGGGTTTAGGGTTCCGAAGGACCCTATCCTTGAGTTTACTCTTCAATGCCATAACAAAAAGGAGTTTATGGTCGTAAACCCTTGATTTTATGGCCGTAAGCTCCTAAGCTTAGGTTTATTTGGTGTTTTGAAGTGTTACATGATCCCTAGAAGCAATTCTACTTGATAGTTTAATCCTTGGAAGGGTTTAGGGCATTAATACACTCCTTTGAGGAGTTCACGGCCCAAGGACCAAAACCCTTGGAGATTACAGCCGTAATCTCTCCTTGGGATGGGTTTTTGATGATTTAAAGTCCCTAAATTAACTAGGAGTAAATCAAGGCTATTGCCCAAGGCTTTAGGAGGCTTTAGAGTACCTTTTGGCTCTTGAGTTTGGAGTTCACGGTCCAAGAACTTCTTGGGCCGTGAACACCTTACTCTTGGTGTTCTTGGGTGTTTTTATAGTCCTAAATGCATTAGTATACGAGTCTAAGCTAGTTTCATATCAATAGGAAAGGACTAGGCACTCATTTGTCCTTTATAAAAGGGTTTACGGTCCAAGATGTTCTTGGGCGATAAACTCTTAAATCTTGATGTTTTGATATGATTTCGATGTTATTATGCACATAAGAAGCTCTATAATACAACTAGATGGAAGTACTTACGTTTTGGAACGAAAGTACGAAGATCCGTGAGAGAGAATTCTGCTTTTCTCTAGATTGAAATGCAACTAATGAATAAATATGGCTCAAAATCCTATATATACTCCTAGGATATTTGGCAAAAAATATTTTATTCACGAAATGAACTCTAATATCATAGAGTTTTGAAATAACAGTGTTGCACAAAACCCTAGTGCATCCTCTCTCCTGATATCTCTTTGAGAGTAAACCCTGAAATACTCAAACATATACTGAAAAGTTTGAAAATTTACTGCGACTGTTCTAACTTCTATTGACTTGATATTGTTTGTACAGAATGGAAATTTCGGGTTGTCACATCATCCCTCCATTAAAAGGAATTTCGTCCCGAAATTAGAATTTAAGCAAATAAGAAGTTACAAATAACTAATCAAAAAGATGAGGATATTTCAGTTTCATCTGATCCTCTCGTTCCCAAGTGAATTCAGGTCCTCGATTGGCGTTCCAGCAAACCTTCACTATTAGGATACGGCTCTGCTTTGTTTGCTTGACCTCTCGGTCCATGATCTCTACTGGTTCCTCCACGAAGTTGAGGCTCTCATTGATCTCGATCTCGTCGAGTGGAATAACAAGAGTCTCGTCGGACAGACACTTTTTCAAGTTCGATACGTGGAAGGTAGGATGTACGTACTGAGTTTGCGCGGTAGATTGAGTTTGTAAGCTACAGGGCCGATTCGGGCAAGGATCTCGAAAGGCCCTACGTATCTTGGATTGAGCTTCCCACGCTTTTCGAAGCGTATCAAATTGTTCCAGGGCGAGACCTTTAGTAGAACATGGTCGCCCACCTGGAATTCCAACGGTTTCCTTCGCTTGTCAGCGTAGCTTTTCTGTCGGTCTCTAGAGGCTTTCAATCGTTCACGAATTTGAACGATATTCTCTGTCGTTTCCCGAATGATCTTCGGACCCGTGTGAGTGCTTTTGGGAACTCGTCCCTTAGCTAACTGGGTATCACCCACCTCAGCCCAGCACAGAGGGGATCTGCACTTTCGGCCATAGAGGGCTTCGAAAGGAGTTGCCTTTATGCTCGTGTGATAACTGTTGTTGTAGGAAAATTCGACAAGGGGTAGATGAGTATCCCAAGCTTTCCCAAAGTCAATCACATAGCCTCGCAACATATCTTCTAAGGTTTGGATAGTTCTCTCACTTTGTCCGTCGGTCTGTGGATGGTAGGCTGTACTCATGTCCAGCCTAGTTCCTAGAGAATTTTGTAGTGACTGCCAGAACCTAGAAGTGAATCTACTATCTCTATCTGAGACAATGGATATGGGAACGCCGTGCAGTCGTACAATCTCCCTAATGTAGGTTCTCGTAAGTTTCTCCATTTTGTCGGTTTCTTTGATAAGTAGGAAGTGTGCAAATTTGGTCAATCTGTCGATGATGACCCATATGGTATCAAGTCCACCTGTTGTCTTGGGCAACTTGGTTATGAAGTCCATAGTGATCCGCTCCCACTTCCATTCTGGTATCTCCGGTTGCTGTAGAAGACCGGAGGGTTTTTGGTATTCGACCTTTACCTTCGTGCAAGTAAGGCATTTACTTACGAAGGTAGTAATATCTGCTTTCATGTTAGGCCACCAGTATAACTTTTTAAGATCCAGATACATCTTATCTGAACCTGGGTGGACGGAATAACGAGTGTTGTGAGCTTCGGTCATGACCAAGTCTCTGAAGCCACTGTGTTTCGGTGTCCAGATCCGATCCATGAGGTATAAGGCTCCGCCACCCTTGACTTCCAAGTTCTTATCCATCCCTCTAAGGGATTCACCTGCCACGTTTTCAGGTTTCATGCATCACATTTTGAAGTATGTGAAATCTGCTGGATGAAAACACAATTATAAATACATATGATTGATTTAATAACATGTTGTTTTCTACTTGTATCCCCCCCCATTAAAGCATTTAAAATCATTTAAAACATTTATTAAGGGGTTTGAACTCACCTGAAGATTGTGGTTTGGATGAACTGAACGATGTAGGACTGTTAGGTGTCAAGTGAGGACTTGTACACACACTATGATCCTAATGAACATATAATCACACATATATGCACCCAATTAGTATTGAGCTACTAATTGAAAATGTTAAGACATCCTAGAACATGATAGACAATTTATATAAGTGTTATAAGCCCTAGGGATTGCATCTAAGTTGTTGTAGGACAAGGCTAGTGGGTTTAGGGTTCCGAAGGACCCTATCCTTGAGTTTACTCTTCAATGCCATAACAAAAAGGAGTTTATGGTCGTAAACCCTTGATTTTATGGCCGTAAGCTCCTAAGCTTAGGTTTATTTGGTGTTTTGAAGTGTTACATGATCCCTAGAAGCAATTCTACTTGATAGTTTAATCCTTGGAAGGGTTTAGGGCATTAATACACTCCTTTGAGGAGTTCACGGCCCAAGGACCAAAACCCTTGGAGATTACAGCCGTAATCTCTCCTTGGGATGGGTTTTTGATGATTTAAAGTCCCTAAATTAACTAGGAGTAAATCAAGGCTATTGCCCAAGGCTTTAGGAGGCTTTAGAGTACCTTTTGGCTCTTGAGTTTGGAGTTCACGGTCCAAGAACTTCTTGGGCCGTGAACACCTTACTCTTGGTGTTCTTGGGTGTTTTTATAGTCCTAAATGCATTATTATACGAGTCTAAGCTAGTTTCATATCAATAGGAAAGGACTAGGCACTCATTTGTCCTTTATAAAAGGGTTTACGGTCCAAGATGTTCTTGGGCGATAAACTCTTAAATCTTGATGTTTTGATATGATTTCGATGTTATTATGCACATAAGAAGCTCTATAATACAACTAGATGGAAGTACTTACGTTTTGGAACGAAAGTACGAAGATCCGTGAGAGAGAATTCTGCTTTTCTCTAGATTGAAATGCAACTAATGAATAAATATGGCTCAAAATCCTATATATACTCCTAGGATATTTGGCAGAAAATATTTTATTCACGAAATGAACTCTAATATCATAGAGTTTTGAAATAACAGTGTTGCACAAAACCCTAGTGCATCCTCTCTCCTGATATCTCTTTGAGAGTAAACCCTGAAATACTCAAACATATACTGAAAAGTTTGAAAATTTACTGCGACTGTTCTAACTTCTATTGACTTGATATTGTTTGTACAGAATGGAAATTTCGGGTTGTCACATCATCCCTCCATTAAAAGGAATTTCGTCCCGAAATTAGAATTTAAGCAAATAAGAAGTTACAAATAACTAATCAAAAAGATGAGGATATTTCAGTTTCATCTGATCCTCTCGTTCCCAAGTGAATTCAGGTCCTCGATTGGCGTTCCAGCAAACCTTCACTATTAGGATACGGCTCTGCTTTGTTTGCTTGACCTCTCGGTCCATGATCTCTACTGGTTCCTCCACGAAGTTGAGGCTCTCATTGATCTCGATCTCGTCGAGTGGAATAACAAGAGTCTCGTCGGACAGACACTTTTTCAAGTTCGATACGTGGAAGGTAGGATGTACGTACTGAGTTTGCGCGGTAGATTGAGTTTGTAAGCTACAGGGCCGATTCGGGCAAGGATCTCGAAAGGCCCTACGTATCTTGGATTGAGCTTCCCACGCTTTTCGAAGCGTATCAAACTGTTCCAGGGCGAGACCTTTAGTAGAACATGGTCGCCCACCTGGAATTCCAACGGTTTCATTCGCTTGTCAGCGTAGCTTTTCTGTCGGTCTCTAGAGGCTTTCAGTCGTTCACGAATTTGAACGATATTCTCTGTCGTTTCCCGAATGATCTTCGGACCCGTGTGAGTGCTTTCGGGAACTCGTCCCTTAGCTAACTGGGTATCACCCACCTCAGCCCAACACAGAGGGGATCTGCACTTTCGGCCATAGAGGGCTTCGAAAGGAGTTGCCTTTATGCTCGTGTGATAACTGTTGTTGTAGGAAAATTCGACAAGGGGTAGATGAGTATCCCAAGCTTTCCCAAAGTCAATCACATAGCCTCGCAACATATCTTCTAAGGTTTGGATAGTTCTCTCACTTTGTCCGTCGGTCTGTGGATGGTAGGCTGTACTCATGTCCAGCCTAGTTCCTAGAGAATTTTGTAGTGACTGCCAGAACCTAGAAGTGAATCTACTATCTCTATCTGAGACAATGGATATGGGAACGTCGTGCAGTCGTACAATCTCCCTAATGTAGGTTCTCGTAAGTTTCTCCATTTTGTCGGTTTCTTTGATAAGTAGGAAGTGTGCAAATTTGGTCAATCTGTCGATGATGACCCATATGGTATCAAGTCCACCTGTTGTCTTGGGCAACTTGGTTATGAAGTCCATAGTGATCCGCTCCCACTTCCATTCTGGTATCTCCGGTTGCTGTAGAAGACCGGAGGGTTTTTGGTATTCGACCTTTACCTTCGTGCAAGTAAGGCATTTACTTACGAAGGTAGTAATATCTGCTTTCATGTTAGGCCACCAGTATAACTTTTTAAGATCCAGATACATCTTATCTGAACCTGGGTGGACGGAATAACGAGTGTTGTGAGCTTCGGTCATGACCAAGTCTCTGAAGCCACTGTGTTTCGGTGTCCAGATCCGATCCATGAGGTATAAGGCTCCGCCACCCTTGACTTCCAAGTTCTTATCCATCCCTCTAAGGGATTCACCTGCCACGTTTTCAGGTTTCATGCATCACATTTTGAAGTATGTGAAATCTGCTGGATGAAAACACAATTATAAATACATATGATTGATTTAATAACATGTTGTTTTCTACTTGTATCCCCCCCATTAAAGCATTTAAAATCATTTAAAACATTTATTAAGGGGTATGAACTCACCTGAAGATTGTGGTTTGGATGAACTGAACGATGTAGGACTGTTAGGTGTCAAGTGAGGACTTGTACACACACTATGATCCTAATGAACATATAATCACACATATATGCACCCAATTAGTATTGAACTACTAATTGAAAATGTTAAGACATCCTAGAACATGATAGACAATTTATATAAGTGTTATAAGCCCTAAGGATTGCATCTAAGTTGTTGTAGGACAAGGCTAGTGGGTTTAGGGTTCCGAAGGACCCTATCCTTGAGTTTACTCTTCAATGCCATAACAAAAAGGAGTTTATGGTCGTAAACCCTTGATTTTACGGCCGTAAGCTCCTAAGCTTAGGTTTATTTGGTGTTTTGAAGTGTTACATGATCCCTAGAAGCAATTCTACTTGATAGTTTAATCCTTGGAAGGGTTTAGGGCATTAATACACTCCTTTGAGGAGTTCACGGCCCAAGGACCAAAACCCTTGGAGATTACAGCCGTAATCTCTCCTTGGGATGGGTTTTTGATGATTTAAAGTCCCTAAATAAACTAGGAGTAAATCAAGGCTATTGCCCAAGGCTTTAGGAGGCTTTAGAGTACCTTTTGGCTCTTGAGTTTGGAGTTCACGGTCCAAGAACTTCTTGGGCCGTGAACACCTTACTCTTGGTGTTCTTGGGTGTTTTTATAGTCCTAAATGCATTAGTATACGAGTCTAAGCTAGTTTCATATCAATAGGAAAGGACTAGGCACTCATTTGTCCTTTATAAAAGGGTTTACGGTCCAAGATGTTCTTGGGCGATAAACTCTTAAATCTTGATGTTTTGATATGATTTCGATGTTATTATGCACATAAGAAGCTCTATAATACAACTAGATGGAAGTACTTACTTTTGGAACGAAAGTACGAAGATCCGTGAGAGAGAATTCTGCTTTTCTCTAGATTGAAATGCAACTAATGAATAAATATGGCTCAAAATCCTATATATACTCCTAGGATATTTGGCAGAAAATATTTTATTCACGAAATGAACTCTAATATCATAGAGTTTTGAAATAACAGTGTTGCACAAAACCCTAGTGCATCCTCTCTCCTGATATCTCTTTGAGAGTAAACCCTGAAATACTCAAACATATACTGAAAAGTTTGAAAATTTACTGCGACTGTTCTAACTTCTATTGACTTGATATTGTTTGTACAGAATGGAAATTTCGGGTTGTCACATCATCCCTCCATTAAAAGGAATTTCGTCCCGAAATTAGAATTTAAGCAAATAAGAAGTTACAAATAACTAATAAAAAAGATGAGGATATTTCAGTTTCATCTGATCCTCTCGTTCCCAAGTGAATTCAGGTCCTCGATTGGCGTTCCAGCAAACCTTCACTATTAGGATACGGCTCTGCTTTGTTTGCTTGACCTCTCGGTCCATGATCTCTACTGGTTCCTCCACGAAGTTGAGGCTCTCATTGATCTCGATCTCGTCGAGTGGAATAACAAGAGTCTCGTCGGACAGACACTTTTTCAAGTTCGATACGTGGAAGGTAGGATGTACGTACTGAGTTTGCGCGGTAGATTGAGTTTGTAAGCTACAGGGCCGATTCGGGCAAGGATCTCGAAAGGCCCTACGTATCTTGGATTGAGCTTCCCACGCTTTTCGAAGCGTATCAAACTGTTCCAGGGCGAGACCTTTAGTAGAACATGGTCGCCCACCTGGAATTCCAACGGTTTCCTTCGCTTGTCAGCGTAGCTTTTCTGTCGGTCTCTAGAGGCTTTCAATCGTTCACGAATTTGAACGATATTCTCTGTCGTTTCCCGAATGATCTTCGGACCCGTGTGAGTGCTTTCGGGAACTCGTCCCTTAGCTAACTGGGTATCACCCACCTCAACCCAGCACAGAGGGGATCTGCACTTTCGGCCATAGAGGGCTTCGAAAGGAGTTGCCTTTATGCTCGTGTGATAACTGTTGTTGTAGGAAAATTCGACAAGGGGTAGATGAGTATCCCAAGCTTTCCCAAAGTCAATCACACAGGCTCGCAACATATCTTCTAAGGTTTGGATAGTTCTCTCACTTTGTCCGTCGGTCTGTGGATGGTAGGCTGTACTCATGTCCAGCCTAGTTCCTAGAGAATTTTGTAGTGACTGCCAGAACCTAGAAGTGAATCTACTATCTCTATCTGAGACAATGGATATGGGAACGCCGTGCAGTCGTACAATCTCCCTAATGTAGGTTCTCGTAAGTTTCTCCATTTTGTCGGTTTCTTTGATAAGTAGGAAGTGTGCAAATTTGGTCAATCTGTCGATGATGACCCATATGGTATCAAGTCCACCTGTTGTCTTGGGCAACTTGGTTATGAAGTCCATAGTGATCTGCTCCCACTTCCATTCTGGTATCTCCGGTTGTTGTAGAAGACCGGAGGGTTTTTGGTATTCGACCTTTACCTTCGTGCAAGTAAGGCATTTACTTACGAAGGTAGTAATATCTGCTTTCATGTTAGGCCACCAGTATAACTTTTTAAGATCCAGATACATCTTATCTGAACCTGGGTGGACGGAATAACGAGTGTTGTGAGCTTCGGTCATGACCAAGTCTCTGAAGCCACTGTGTTTCGGTGTCCAGATCTGATCCATGAGGTATAAGGCTCCACCACCCTTGACTTCCAAGTTCTTATCCATCCCTCTAAGGGATTCACCTGCCACGTTTTTAGGTTTCATGCATCACATTTTGAAGTATGTGAAATCTGCTGGATGAAAACACAATTATAAATACATATGATTGATTTAATAACATGTTGTTTTCTACTTGTATCCCCCCCCCCCCATTAAAGCATTTAAAATCACTTAAAACATTTATTAAGGGGTATGAACTCACCTGAAGATTGTGGTTTGGATGAACTGAACGATGTAGGACTGTTAGGTGTCAAGTGAGGACTTATACACACACTATGATCCTAATGAACATATAATCACACATATATGCACCCAATTAGTATTGAACTACTAATGAAAATGTTAAGACATCCTAGAACATGATAGATAATTTATATAAGTGTTATAAGCCCTAGGGATTGCATCTAAGTTGTTGTAGGACAAGGCTAGTGGGTTAGGGTTCCGAAGGACCCTATCCTTGAGTTTACTCTTCAATGCCATAACAAAAAGGAGTTTATGGTCGTAAACCCTTGATTTTACGGCCGTAAGCTCCTAAGCTTAGGTTTATTTGGTGTTTTGAAGTGTTACATGATCCCTAGAAGCAATTCTACTTGATAGTTTAATCCTTGGAAGGGTTTAGGGCATTAATACACTCCTTTGAGGAGTTCACGGCCCAAGGACCAAAACCCTTGGAGATTACAGCCGTAATCTCTCCTTGGGATGGGTTTTTGATGATTTAAAGTCCCTAAATAAACTAGGAGTAAATCAAGGCTATTGCCCAAGGCTTTAGGAGGCTTTAGAGTACCTTTTGGCTCTTGAGTTTGGAGTTCACGGTCCAAGAACTTCTTGGGCCGTGAACACCTTACTCTTGGTGTTCTTGGGTGTTTTTATAGTCCTAAATGCATTAGTATACGAGTCTAAGCTAGTTTCATATCAATAGGAAAGGACTAGGCACTCATTTGTCCTTTATAAAAGGGTTTACGGTCCAAGATGTTCTTCGGCGATAAACTCTTAAATCTTGATGTTTTGATATGATTTCGATGTTATTATGCACATAAGAAGCTCTATAATACAACTAGATGGAAGTACTTACGTTTTGGAATGAAAGTACGAAGATCCGTGAGAGAGAATTCTGCTTTTCTCTAGATTGAAATGCAACTAATGAATAAATATGGCTCAAAATCCTATATATACTCCTAGGATATTTGGCAGAAAATATTTTATTCACGAAATGAACTCTAATATCATAGAGTTTTGAAATAACAGTGTTGCACAAAACCCTAGTGCATCCTCTCTCCTGATATCTCTTTGAGAGTAAACCCTGAAATACTCAAACTTATACTGAAAAGTCTGAAAATTTACTGCAACTGTTCTAACTTCTATTGACTTGATATTGTTTGTACAAAATGGAGATTTCGGGTTGTCACAGCAGAAGAGCTACGCTGAAAGACGCCGATCGGACCTAGTGTTTCAGGTCGGGGATATGGTCCTCCTGAAGGTGTCACCTTGGAAATGTCCCTTCAGGAAGCGGAGCAAGTTAGGCCCCAGGTATCTCGGACCCTTCAGGATTATATCCCGGGTGGAAAAGGTGGTGTACCGACTAGACCTTCGGGAGGAGCTCAGACAGATCCACAACACTTTCCATGTATCGTAGCTGCGGAAGTTCTTGGTTGATGATTCTGCAGTGATTCCTATGAAGCACATTCGTGTGGATGACCGTCTGAACTACATAGAGAAGTGAGTAGCAATTCTCGATAGGAAGATGGAGGATTAGAGGAACAAGAGGGTCGAGCTGGTGAAGGTGCAGTGGCAACACTGTAAGGGCTCAGAATGGACATGGGTGATAGAAGGCAAGATGAGGGAGTATTACCTGGAGCCATTCCTAGCAGCCACTGCAGACTTCGAGGACGAAGTCTAATTCAAGTGGGGGAGATTTCTAATGCCCTGAGTTTCCATGTATTCTCTTAATCTAATAATAATAATAAAGATAATATTATGAGAAGGGGAGGGTTGTACATTGGGTGTACATAGTGTATGCATGGCGTGCAAAGCGGGGGAAACCCAGTGTATACTGGGCATAAGCTGGCCAGATGCAAACCCTAAGTCTTAGGGTTTGCACCTTATATAAACACCTTAAGTTCATCGCAACCTTCATTCTCTCAACCCCCACGGTCCCTAAAGTGCTAAACTCGAAGCCTATGCCTTTTCCATGCATCTTGAGCTAATCTTGAGCATTTATGGTGATATTTTATGATTTTGATGAAGAAGGAGTTTGAAGAAAGAGTAAGAACATGAAGAGGTCATGTAGATTAAAAAGTTTGGCATCATTTCTGACTCATTTGAGGTATAAAGATTTAACCTTGACCATTAAATGCTTAGATCTAGTTTTGGGGTGTTTTATGTTGCATTTTGGCTCCATAGTTGAGGTTTCTTGAGTTTTAGAATTTTCAGTCCATATGAGCTGTCCTTTTAGGCTCTTGGAAGTGTTTAGAGCCATAAAAATTAGGCCTTGATGGTTTAACCTCAACCATGCAAGTGTTAGATGGCCACAAAGTGTGTTTATGGACTTAAATCATGTCTTAATCCCCATCCATGCATGCAACAACATAAAGTTTATAAATTTATGGTTTAGGACGTCTTTAAGGGCCTGGATCCATATTTTGGACGTTAGGATTTAACTGATTAAGGCACAATGAAGCTTCTAAGGTGGTTGGCCAATATGCTGTGCATACTGGGCCAACTTCTCTTATCTGGTCAAGGCCAACGTACGTTGGGCGTACGTGCCAAGTACGCCGCGCGTACTCATGCAGTGGGTCAAATGTGGTTTTTGGGTCTTAGGATTTTCGGTATGGATTTGTTAGCTCTCAAGCCCACTTGTGGATTAAGGCCTTTGGGCCTAGGCCTAGTATTTTTGGTATTGGGCCTTATTGGGTGTTATTGGGACTTAAAGCTTAGTTGGATGGAGTTGGACATTTTAACTTGAAAGTTGGGCATTGGAATGAAGAGGCCCAACAGGGCAAAGATTGAGAACCTTTGCCTTATGTCATGAATCAGGGTTTGGGCCTTGGGGAAAAGTTTAGATCCAATGTCTAATTAGGAGGTTTGTTATGAAATAGGGAGAGGAGTTTTGAGTCGTTCAAGGAGTACGATTTGACATTCGCAGTTGAGGTGAGTCTCCATTCGTGAATGTTATGGGTCGAAGGCACCAAGTCTGACCCTTTATTTATTGTATAGTATAATGGTTGTCTGTGTGATAATTATCATGGTTCACGTATTGCTTGATGACTATGTGATTTATGTATGTTATTATGTGGTAGTGGTAGGGGCGAAATAGATCCCATAACTGGTTGGAATAAACTGGAGGGTAGGTCGGGCAGTCAGATATGTCTGGCAGGGTAGGTCGGGCAACCAAATATGCCTGGCAAGATAGGTCGAGCACCCAGATATGCTCGTCAGGGTAGGTCGGACACTCAGATATGTCTGATAGTATGTTTGTGTTATATGCGGTATAGTGAGGGATACTCACTAAGCTTTGTGCTTACTGTTTTAGTTTGTGCTTCAGGTACTTCTAGCTCAAAGGGGAATGGCCCAACTTGATCGCAACACCTCACACTATGATTTTCCGTAGTAGGGATTTTGGGACTTGTGTTCTGATAATATTTTTCCATGAATTGCCTTGATTATACACTATAACTATTTTGTGTTTTTGTGATCTTGGAATCAATGATGCTTTTTGTTTGTGATTTGGTAAACTTAAAAATGAAAATTTTGAGTCATGTTTTTGGGGACGTTATAGCGTTGAGATGACATAGCTATCATTTCAGAATCTCATTTTGCTAGAATACACAGGCTTTCAGCCCTGTCTTTGTATTCTGCTAATGCCAAAGTGATTCTTATGTCATACACTTCATGCCTAAAGGCTACATACCAGTACCCAAGTTATGCTTATGCCATACACTTCGTGGTCAAAGGAATAGCTCATTATCATAATAACATGGGAAAACACATTGAACATATAACACATAACATACAATTGTCCCTATATTGAACTCACCGTGAAATAACCGAAGGAATAAATGATAATTTGGGCAGCACTTCGGTTCTAAATATGACTTTCTGTGACTAAACCGGGGATTTTAGTTGAAAATCGGCCTTACTTGGGCAGAGTTTCGACTTGAGAATATAATTTTCTGAGGAACTTCGGGGCGTCGGGGCTTGCTTCTGGTACCGGGGATAATACCAGGGCTTCATGGGGGCTAAAAGTGGGTAATGAGGAAGTAGAGAGTGAGAGAGAATAGGTTTTGTAAACAAAAACACGGAGGTCTTGCTCACTTTTTATAGGGGTTGAAACTTGGATTACGTTGGGCGTAATCTTCAAGTACATTGGGCGTACAGTTTAGTACGCTGGGCGTACCCTGATGTGTAGCATCAGACGTTTTGGACTTGCATGATACGTGTCGATTGTGAGAAATAGGCGACATGGCCAATCTTGGATCGTGAACATGAGTATGTTGGGCGTACTCCTATACGCATGGCGTACTCTGAATTTCCAAACTTCAAAAATTCATATCTTCTGCATACGAACTCCGTTTTTGATGTTCTTTATATACATGCGTATGTGAGATTATACTCTACAACTTTCGTTTAGACTCCGTCGGCTAATTTTTACTTTATTTTTAAAGTTATATTTTGAACGGGTCGGGATAAGACAAGTCCGTTAAAATTTCATAACTTCTTCATCTGATGTCCGTTTTCGTCTGTCTTTTTACCATTGTACTACTATTGACGAGACCTTCGATTCTCGTTTAGGTTGTATCGGCTAAAAATCACTCGATCTTTATTTCGAGTTTTTAGTTGTCTACTGCTATTCTGAAATTTAGAAAAATCATAACTTCGTCATACGAAGTCAGATTTGGATGCTCTTTTCATGACAATTTTCGGTTTAATGAATACTACGAATTTCATTTAGATCATAAGGGCTAAAAAGTAGTTTATCAAAAACTCACTTTTTACGTCATACGGCGTCGTGCCGGTTCTGTCTCGAAACTTCAAATGGTCATAACTTCTTCGTTATAACCCGGATTTCGATGAGGATTTCGCCTAAATGTTTCTAACAAGATTCTTTACATCTTTCAATAATAAAATTTTACTTATTTCAAATTTGATATTTTCGTTAAATTTCAATATTTGACATTAGATTGGAATCTCATAAAACTTCCAATATTTTCCCAGTGATTCTAAACATAGTTTTTGATGAGATTAAAACTTAATCTTGAAGATCGATTAGATCTCAAACAGGTAAAATAAAGATTAAACAGCAAGAACACGAAAACAATAAACAACTCAAGAATGAATCAAACGTGTCTAGTGATTATAAAACAACCGTCAGAAGAGCTCGATCAAGAACATCAACTGTAGAGGGTTAAAAGGTTTACAGGAATGATGAAGGAAAACAAAGCTATCGTAATTCTCTATCTTGTATTCTAGATCGTTCACCTAATATGCATGCAAGCATATTGTTATATAGTAAACCTAACAGGCTCACGGTTGGACAGGCCCAAACCGGAGTACAAAATAATTGAACAATTAACCGAGCCCAATGACGCAATATTAAACAAATCTGCAACCCAACAATCTCCCTCTTTGCGTCAATTGGAGCGAGATCTTCACTTCTTACTTGGGCCAGCAGCAACAGCCGGTACCTTCTTCTTTACAGTCTGAAACAGACGAGAGATAAGAGCAAGTATCGTTTGTCTGAATCTGATGTACCATTGAATCATATCGTTGAAGTATTTGATATCATCCGCTTCATTCTCTTTACACCGATGGATGATCCCCAACACATGCTCAAGACAAGCAGTGGTATAAAGATGTTTATTCGCTAAGGCAAAGAGACATTTCTGTCCTTCAGCCCTAGTGAACATGACCGAATTACGCTTTGGGTCAATCTTGCCCATCTTCATCTGGTTCAGATCACTGGCTGAGCCAACAGGAGATATCTTTGGTTTCTTCTTGAAGACAGTGGCTACCTCCTGATCCATCAAGGCGACCTCCATGATATAGCATACTAACATCCTTTTGAGATGGTCTATAATCGGACCATATTCAGCTTCATTCGTCAAGAGGATGTTATGCAAAACAATCCAGTCATGGGGGTTGAGGTTCGGTAGATCTGCTAAAGATATGAGATGTTCGGTTCTTCCAGACCCTCGGATCACCCTGAACCGAACGTTGATGAATCTCCCCTCAGAATAAGGCTTCAAAACCCGAACATTAACGATCTTCTGAGCGCTCCATGTTTGGTACTATGGTTGAGCAGCCTTCAGATAGAAATCGATTAACTCCCGATCAACCTCAGGATTAGGATGAGGGACTTCAAAAATGCTGGAGAAGGCGTGGAAGATAAACGCCTTTCGGGTTAAGGGCATGTCGAACTGCGAGTCGACAGAGTTGTAGCAGTCGAAGGAGATCACCGGTTCGAGCCATAGGATGCTCGGAGTATCGATAGCCTCCTTAATCATTCTCTCTCGAGTCCAAGCAGGGAAAAGATTCTTCCTGCTCTCGAGGAGATCGTGGGCTTCTTTCTTCTTGCGTTCGGCTTCTTCAGCTTCTCGCGCCACACGAATGTTGTCATTATCAACATTGCGACTATTTTTGCGTTTCAGCAAGTCAGCAATGGTTTCTTTATCATCTTCATCTTCTTCCTCAGCTATCTTCTTTCCTTTATCCTTCACACCCGAACCCGAAGTTTGACCAGTAGGAGGAGGTTCGGTTGTGTGAGCAGCTTTTGAGGAAGGAGGTGGTATCGATCCGGACTTCACTTCTCCCTCATGTTTCGGAGTGGACACGAAACTAGGTAGACCTTCTAATTTACTGAGCAGGTCCAGGGCAGGAGCAAGTTTTTCTGCAAGGGTTCGCCTCACAGAGTGGTTGAGAATCGGATCGTGTGCTTCCAGGATGTTGGATATGGCAGAGTGTACATCCGAAACACATGTCTTGATGACCTCCCGTTCGGATCGAAGAGCGTCAAGTTGTTGCTGAGAGTTGGAAAGCTGAGTGCTCTTGACCTTGAGGGCGGTGGTTTTGCTTGCAAGGGTGTCCATCAACGAGTTTTCTGCAGCGAGATCCTCTTGGAGTTTAGAAAGGCGCTCGTCAATGGAGGCACGAAGGGCCGAGTTGTCGTCACTAATTGATTGGCGAAGGGTAGCGAACGACTTCAACTCCGTTGAGACGAACGTGGCCAATTGTTGAACAATCGGTTCCAGCATTGTCTTGGTTGCAACAGCACTCTCCTGTAGAGATTGTAATAAGGCAGAGGCGTCGGAGAATAGTTTATCGACTTTTTCGGTCGCCGCCTCACAAGCTTTTGTCGAAGCGTCAATTGCTGCAGTGGCAGAAGCAACAGAATCATGTTGAGCCCTGGAAAAGGCATCAACGATCTTCTGAAGAGCAGCTTCAGAGAGAGAGGATTGAGAATTGGAGGATGAAGCAATAAGCAGATCAACCTTCTCATGCAGCTCCTTAAGATGTTTCTTCGTTACTGGAGCTTCCTCATCATCGTCGCTTTGGACCTGAAACGGACTGAAATAGACCGAATCAAATTGCATGTTCTCCCCGCCAAGGAAAGGGTTATCTCCGTCAGAGGCATGACTGGGAGATGGAGGTGGTGGTGAAGCCGGTGGTGTAGTGGTGTGAGTGGGTTCAGGTTGAGTTTGAGGAGGGGTAGGTTCGGTTGGTGGTTGAGTGGGAGTAGGTTCGGTTGGTTGTTGGGTTTCGGTAGTGTGTATGGGTTCGGTTACTGGTGGTGGTTCGGTTGCATCGGTATGAACCCCCGTATCAGATACGTTGGTTGTAACCTTTGCAGTAGCAGTTGTTGCATCGGTGAAAATGGGTGGTGGTATAGGGAAAGAGGTTTTAGGAATGTTGATAGTGGGGATTATGGTGGGAATGGAAGTGGGAATTGTTTGAGTAGGAGAGGGGATTGGTGAGTTATGGATTTCCATGTCAGGAGTAGGTGATCTGGGTGGGGTGTTGCCTCTTGGAGGGGTGTTGCCTCTTTGAGAGCCGTCCGAATCCGAACTCTCACCCTCCGACTCGTCGGAAGAGGAAGCGATAATGAGCTTTCGCTTTGGTTTTGTCTTTCGCCTCTTCTGCTGCAGGGACTGAGCAGGTTTAGTAGCCTTCCTCTTTTTGGGAGAAGGGCCTTTAGCCCCTTTCGCCACTTGCTTTCCTTTATCTGCCTTTTTGCCTCTATGAACAAGCTTATCGGCATCATGTATAGACTTAAGCATCTCCTATGTGAGCTCCCTCGGTCCAGACTGCTTGAACTCCTTGATAGTCCGGATGATCCGGCTGTCAGATGGAACATCGCTGTACATGGTCTCCGGAATAGAGCCAATGAATGAGAACTTTGATGCATCTGAGACGATAATCTTCGTGGTATGAAAAGTACCGATCGAAGACATCGATGCACCGGCAGCAGTGGGGACATCAAATTTATCCATCGCCCATTTTGTGATGAGAGCCCAAAACCTTGCATACGACACCTCAGAATGTCGTGAAGAAGAAGAGAGGCTTTGGATGAGTTGTTGCCAGAGAACCAACCCATAATCGACGTTAATCCCGTTGTAGACACCATACATGATCGACAGGAAGAGTCGACTAGAGCCATCGGATCCTGAGCTCCGTTCAGATAAACCTTTAAAAAGAACAGTAAACATACCGTTCCACTGTGGCGGCAAGCAAGACTTTTTAAATTTCACGACGGAGGTGAGCACCTCCGTGTACCCCATGTTGTAAAACATACTGTAGATATGGCCAATCAGAATCGTCTCCGGATTAACCCTAGAAGGGTCAGCAGCAAACCCTAGCAATGCGCCAAATCGTTGCTTTGAAATCGAGGTCTTGTGATCAGAAACCTCGAAGAAAACCCTATCGGCTGCTTTATCGTAATGTGCAGTCGCATACACCTGCGAGAGGAGATCCATAGGCACAGATTCAACCTTGGAAAGTGCAGGAGCGATCGGCGAGTACTTCAGGCACTCAATAATCGGGAACATATAGGAATCGTACGCCTGAGGGGTTAAATCGATCACCAAACACTGTTGAGGGCGAATGGGAAGGATGTGGGAAGTAGCGTGAACTGACGATGATTCTGCCATTGTTGAAGTTGGAAAGAAGAAGATGAACAGTAAGGGTTTAAGGGAATTTTTGCTCTCTTGGGAATTCGGATGCAGTAAAGAGGTAAATGGGAGAGGAGACTGCCTTTTATAGTGGGTGTAAGGAGAGAGAAAAATATGTTCAAATTTTCTATCGAAATATGAAAGGTTTTTCCGGAATGACAGATGCGTGACAGTTAAGGTATGCGATGATCACGCATGAAAGAGAGTGTCAGATTCCTTGTAACACGCCGCCCAACAAGCGCCGTTTCAGAAGAAACCGTTTCAAATTCACACGCGCCTGTTTGTGCCAGAGAGGAACCGCTTCATCTTCACACACGCGTCCATAACGTCAATTAAAGAATGGGCGTTTCAAATTTGCATGCGTCCCTTTTTACCGCCGTTTGAAATTCAATCCGTTTATCTCCCGCCTGAGTCAGCAACCCTTCATCTTATCTTTTGAATGGCATCTTTTGAATAAATCTCCCACGTGAATTATTTTGACCACAACTTGTAAATAACCTCCAATTTAGTAAAACAGCCTGTAATTATTAGTACCAGAATTTTGGAAAATCAAAGATTTTCGTGCTAAGAGTGTAAAAAGAAAAGAAATAAAGCAACTCTTTTTAGGAATAAATGTGATGTCAATAATGACACGAAACAAATGATCTCGGGCACGAATCTCTTCCTTCAAGGTCAAGAGAGACCTTAAAGTGTTGATATGGTTTCTCATTGAATGACGATCAAACACTTATTAAGAAATGTTGAAAGGCTTCTTTTAATTAAGCTACTTAAGGGTGGCTTTCGCTTTGATGCAACAATTCTAATCTTGAAATAAGAAAGAAAGTGATCAAAGTACTTGTGAGACCAGTGTAGTCTATTGAACAAGTAGGTAGGAATTAATTTTAAAGTGGCTTGGAAAATATGAAATCTCAACACACAAAAAAAATAAAACTAGATTCCAAGGGAAGAAATGTTATGGGGTTTAACAATTTCATAAGAATCACACAGAATAAATTTTGAGATTTCATCAAGGTACATCCGTCAATTCTTTGGTGAAAACTTGAGCAAATTAATTGTTCACCGTCAATTCAGATTTGGTGTTGAATTTTGGGTTTCACTCAGCTCGTAGTGGCACGAACCTAAGATCATAAACATAGTTGTTGTGTAACCATAAACCTCAGTGGTAATTTCTGAGAGTCTCAAGGGTTACATTGATGAAACGAATGTAATGGAGAAATGTAATGGAGATGGTGTAAGAAAGTAAAGTACCTCAGCTGCAAAAAAAATAAGGACCAAGCAGAAAACTCTTATCTCATATGAGAAGAGAGTGAGGTAGCTCACGATTATAATAAATGTGGTAGCCTAATTAGGAAGACAAGGTTTGTTTATACCAGGTCATTAAGGCTATTATTCAAAATCTTATGAGGCTTGAGACACATACAACAACATGCTTCTAGGGACACTTAACTAATCCAGCAATTTTTATTCCCATAGACGAACGAACACACAAATAAAATAAAAAAATATATTATTGGAGTTTTTGATATATAAAAAAAATAAATTAAATTAAAATAAAAAAAACAAGCAAGAAGAAAAAAATAAGATTTAGAAAGATTAAAAAAAAAAAAACTTTGGAAAATTTGGTAACCGAACCCGAACGTTCGGTTGGTTTCAGTTGAGAAAAATTTTGAAAAACCGAACCCGAGCGTTCGGTTGGTTTCGGTTTTGAAAATTTTTTAGAAACCAAGGAATTTTGACATTCAAGTAGGTAATACTTTAGACGAATAGATAAACAACTTTGTACAAGAAATTTACAACCAAGAAAACTACCTTTGAAATGATGAGCGAGTGCAGATGATGCAACCGAACCAGAACGTTTGGTCAAGTTCGCTTCTTACGTTTGAGATCGAGAGGTAGTTTGTAGTACTGATTCTGATTCTATCATACCTAGCCCTTGTAGAATTTTGTTGAATGAGGCTTCGGGAAGAGCTTTGGTAAAGACATCAGCCAGTTGATCAGTGGTTCTAACAAAGTGTACTTCAACATTTCCATCTTCCACATGATCTTTGATGAAGTGATACCTCAGTGCTATGTGTTTGGTTTTGGAGTGTTGCACTGGGTTATGACAGATCCTAATTGCACTTTCAGAGTCGCAATATAGTGGGATCTTTTTCATATTGAGTCCATAGTCTCTGAGTTGACTCTGGATCCAAATCACTTGAGAGGTGCAGGATGCAGTTGCAATGTATTCAGCTTCTGCAGTGGACAAAGACACACACGTTTGTTTCTTTGACTGCCAGCTAACCAACTTCCTGTCAAGGAATTGGCAGCCACCAGTTGTGCTTTTTTTGTCGAGTCCACAACCTCCAAGGTCCGCATCTGAATAGGCTTGAACGAAGAAGCCTGAGTTGGAAGGATACCATAGACCTAGAGAGGTGGTTCGCTTGAGATAGCGTAGAATGTTCTTCACTGCAAGCATGTGAGGTTCGCGTGGATTTGCCTGAAATCGAGCACAGTAACAAACAGAAAACATTATGTCAGGCCTGCTAGCAGTGAGATACATCAGTGAGCCTATCATCTGTCGATAAAGCGTAATATCAACAGCCGGTTTGTCCAGGGATGGGGTGAGCTTGGTGCCAAATGCCATTGGGACTTTGACTTTGGAGTCTCCCATCATACCAAACTTTGCTAGGAGAGTCTTCATGTAAGCTTCTTGATTGATAAAGATGCCTTCGGGTCCCTGTCTAATATTTAAGCCAAGGAAAAAGTTAATAGGACCCATTGAGCTCATTTCAAATTTAGTCTCCATCAGCTTTCTGAATTCAGCTGTTAGGCTGGGATTCGTTGAGCCAAAGATGATATCATCGACATAAATTTGAACAATCATAAGGTGGTTACCTTCCTTTTTGTGAAAGAAGGTTGGGTCAACCGAACCTTGTTTGAATTTAGACATCTTTAAGAATTTAGTTAGCATTTCATACCAGGCTCTCGGAGCTTGTTTCAATCCGTATACAGCTTTATCCAGAATGTAGCAATGATTTGGATATTTTTCGTTCACGAACCCAGGAGGTTTCTCCACATACACTGTTTCTTCGAGTTCTCCATTAAGAAATGCACACTTTACGTCCATTTGGAAAACTTCAAAGTTTTTGTGGGCAGCATAGGCAAGGAATATTCTGACGGATTCAAGCCTAGCTATAGGAGCGAAAGTCTCTTCATAATCAATCCCTTCCTCTTGACAATATCCTTTGACTACTAGACGAGCTTTGTTCCTTATGACGTTTCCTTCCTTGTCCATTTTGTTTTTAAAGACCCATTTGAGACCTCGAACGTGACCTCCAGTGACAAGTTTGTTGATGTCCTTAAAGTTAAGATGAGAGAGCCTTCGATGCCACAGCCAGCTTTCGTCAGATTGCGCTTTTGATAACAAGCAGATAGCTGGGTTTCCTTTGATGGGTTTGAGGTTTAGAGGAAACATTTCACCTTTGCGTTCAGATTTGAGAATAACTCTTTTCGTCTTCTTCTCAATTATTTCAGAACCCTCATCATCGAACGAGACTTTGAGACCGGTACCTCCAACAAGCTGAGATACACTGATGAGGTTGTGTTGTAGCCCTTCCACGTATGCAACCTTCCTTATCGTGAAATCACCGTTAGTAATCATTCCATATCCTTTTATGGTGCCGAAGGAGTTGTTCCCGAACTTGACATTTTCACCATTTGAAAGAGACCTGTATTCCCTTAGTTCTTCTTTCCTCCCTGTCATGTGACGCGAGCAGCCACTATCAATGTACCATTCTTCGTCAAACTGCTCGTCACTGATAACCTGCAAAATTAAGCAGATTTAGGAACCCAAAGTTTCTTGGGTCCTCGTGAGCCTTTCACAGGAACAGGAATAGTAAGAGAGATGTCAACAAAATATGTTCGTTTAATTAGAGTTGTTTCATATTTCTTTTTGATGGTAAAAACTTTAATTTTATTAGGATTTGGTTCTTTTGGTTTTGACTCTGGTTCAGACGCTGAAACCTTCTGTTTTCCCTTTTGTTCTGCTGATGATTGAGATTTTTGAGAAAGAGCAGAATGGGATTTAGAATGAGGTGAAGAAGAGTTGGAAGGATTAGTAGAATTAGATGAGTGAGATTGAGAGGGCTTAGATTGAGATGACTTCTTGGTTGGAGACTCTAGGTGACCCTTTTGCTTTTGATCATTTGTGGGACTGACCTTAGAGTTTTGATCTCTTTTGATTTCAGAACCGAACCTTTGCTTTCGGTTGGTTTCCTTCTCTGAACCGAACCTTTGCTTTCGGTTGGAGTTATTCTCAGAACCGAACCTTTGCTTTCGGTTGGTTTCGTTCTCTGAACCGAACCTTTGCTTTCGGTTGTTGTGGCTCTCGTACATTTCAACCGGATTTTTCTCATACTTCAGGTTCTTGTCTTGATGAGAGAAATAAGCATTCTGGGATTGCCAAAACTGTTTTCTTTCAGAGAGATTCTTCCTGTATCTCTGATTCCTTTGACGTTTCTGATTTCTCATCTGCTTCGGTTGATGATGGATATTAGCTTTCGGTTTCGGTTTTTCTATGGCTGGTTCACTCTGAACTGAGGAAGTTTCACTTGAAGTTGTGACTTCTTTTGCTGGAATTCCTTTTTCTTGAGGAATGTCTTTCATACCGCTTGTGCTTGGCACATCGAAGTTATCAGGTTTATTCAAGGGTTCTGGTACGTATCTCCCTTTGCTTTTCCATGAGGTCCTTTCAGACAAACCTACTGTTTCATCAGCATTATCGATTGGAGCTGACCAGAAAAACTCATCGCAGCCATCAGCATTGTCTTCGTTTACAATAGCTGTGAGTTCAGCAGTCTGATGTTCAGTTACGCCTGTGACCTTGTATACATGATTTGGAGTAGTTCTAACCTTTTGATATACTACGGCCTTCTCTGCAAGAATCGGGGACTTTTGTTGGGACAAACGAGCGAACTCTACTGAATTTTCTGAAATTAGATTCTTGTGGTTTTCGGGTTCGCTTTTTACAAATTCTGAGCAGTCAACCGTGTCCTCTACAGAAATTTCACTCATATTATCGTCCTCATTAAGCTCAGATGCATTTTCAACATCAATTTTATTTTCTGAGCTCAAGTTGGCGTTTAAAGAATCAAATTTTTGTATGGTTTCGGTTCTCAGTTTCAGTTTATCATTTTCATCCAAAAGGTTTTTAAGCATGTCCTTATGGTCCTTGGATTTAATGAAAGATTCGATTTTGTCCAGTCTATACATATAGGTCGGATTGACGTCATCAGATGATATCACACTCTCACAATTGTAAGCTTCAGCATCAATTTCATCCTCCTTAAACTCAAGGAAGGGCAAAATCATGCGATGAATCTTTTGTCCTATTTCACAATCCAAGTGAAGCTGAGTAATATTAGTGTAAAGACGTTTAGCAATCAAACAGAAAACATTTCGCTGTTTCAAAAGCTTTAAATTGTCTCTTTGCAAATAAATGTTTTCATCTTTTATTTTGACTAATTCTGACTCCTTCAATTCGATCCACATGCGCCGTTCCTCACTCTTCGAAGACACCCTGCTTAATTGATCAGTTAGGTTAGAATTTGTGACTCGAGTTTGAGTTAAGCTACTATCTAGATGAGAAATTCTTGAATTAACGCTTTTTAGTTCTTTTTAATATGAGCATTGTGGGACTTTAAATGAAACAAACACTGATTGTACCTTCTTGATGAGTTCATTGAGCTCGTTGAACTGCACGCTGAGCGGTTTGGCTGTAAAGCACATATTCTGCTGCTCCTTCGGTTCATTGCTTCCACCATCAGTGTTGTATCCCCTCATCTGAGATACGTCAGACACCATCAAGCATCTTCCTCCACTGTTTTCCTCTTTTGCCACAAATGCCTTTCCATGAGATGGCTTCCTCACTTCATCGTCTTCAGAATCGGTTGACCAAACCTCCACGCCACCGAACTCGTCATCAACAACCGAACCCTGCACAATTAGAGCATTCATAGAAGGGTTAGCGTTAGATTTCTTCTTCCTTATCTCATCAAGCTTTTTCTGCAACAAAGCTTCTTCATCCTTTTCCTCATCCTTTTCAGCCATCTTTTTGAGGACACAATCCTTTGCATAGTGGTTCTTTCCACCACAATAGTAGCAACTTACTCCAGAATCACCTTCTGCCTTCGGTTCCTTCTTAGACTCTTCAACCTTCGGTTCATCTTTAACCTTTTCTGAGCTATAACTCCCCTGCCAGTTTCGGTTTTTGTTGTTGGGGAATCTCTTCTTGATGAACCTCTTGGGGTTAGATACCATCATAGCATAATCTTCAGACGTGAGATCATAATCCTCCAAGTTGAGGTCTTCGTCCTCCATTACAGCTTTACTTTTGGACAAGAGGGCTAACGAACCTAGGCTTGAAACCACATTCTTCTCCTGCAACACAATCTTCTCCTGAGATTTGAGAATGCCCACCAGTTTCGCCAAGGAATATGATTTAAATTGCTCGTGGGCTTTAACTGTGGACACGACTGCCCTCCACTCTGATCTTAGACCATTTAAGAACGTAACCTTCTGCTCAATAAGCTTTCTTTCGATGTCATGTTTGATCATCTTGCTAAGAAGATGATTGAAGCGATCGAACGTTTGGGTCATGGTTTCTTCAGTTCCTTGCCTAAATTCACCAAACTCAGACAAGAGTAATGTTTGAATGGAGTGTTCTAGATCTTCGTCTGTAGAGTACAGTTCACGTAACCTGTCCCATATTTCTTTTGCCGTCGTGCATGAACTTACCAGCCTGAAAGTGTCGGACTGAAGGGCGAATCTGATCAATCTTAACGCCTTGATATTGCACTGAAATTTATCCTTTTCATCTTGCGCAATATCTTTAACATCTTTCAGAAGATCATTATACTCCTTTTGAGTTTTAATAATCCTTGAAGTTGCAGAATAAGAAAACGGTCCATTAATGATTGCTTCCTAGATGAGGTATCCATTATCCTCAGATCCTATAACATAATCTTCAAAGTGATGCGCCCAGACTTCATAATCATGGGTGTACAGGATGGGAATTTTCGTTGTTGATCCAATGCTGTTTGAAATATTGATGGGATTCGATTGCGACTCGTCCATAATGATCGAATAACCTGTTTAAAGATCAGACTTGTAATAAATCAGATTAGGGCAAAACAATAAATATCAAGATACGTCAATAATGAGATGACGGCTCAATAAATATCAGTAATTGCGGAAAACCCTAATTGAAACCTTTTTCATAGAAAAGAAGTGTATCGATTACACAGCCTCCTGCTTTGATACCAATTGATGAGATTAAAACTTAATCTTGAAGATCGATTAGATCTCAAATAGGTAAAATAAAGATTAAACAGCAAGAACACGAAAACAATAAACAACTCAAGAATGAATCAAACGTGTCGAATGATTATAAAACAACCCTCAGAAGAGCTCGATCAAGAACATCAACTGTAGAGGGTTAAAAGGTTTACGGGAACGATGAAGAAAAACAAAGCTATCGTAATTCTCTATCTTGTATTCTAGATCGTTCACCTAATATGCATGCAAGCATATTGTTATATAGTAAACCTAACAGGCTCACAGTTGGACAGGCCCAAACCGGAGTACAAAATAATTGAACAATTAACCGAGCCCAATGACGCAATATTAAACAAATCTGCAACCCAACATTTTTACTTCAATTGTAGTAAAAAATATCTGCTAGAACTCAACACTCAAATTACATAATATTTCATAATATTCTTTACTTTTAAATTTTACATAACATGATAACTAAACGTGTATGTTGCAAATACCTCTTCCTTTTGAGGATTTTGTCCCCGAAATTACAACGATTTAAACAAATGGGGATATTTTGTTCTTATCTCATTCTTGTTTTCCCAAGTATAACTTGGGCCTCGATGGTGTTTCCACTTGACAAGCACGAACTCCACTTCTTTATTACGTAGATTAGTCGTTCTTTCGTTTACGATCTCTTTAGGCTCTTCTACATATGTTAACTTATTATCTAGTTTCACCTCGGATAACGGAACCGCTTCATCATATATGCTTAAACATTTTCACAGATAACTCGTATGAAACACATCATGAATACCTGCCAAATCTTCCAGTAATTCCAAGCGGTATGCTTGCTTAGCAATTATATAGATGATTTTGAAAGGACTAACAAATCTAAGACTTAGTTTTCCTTTCTTCCCAAATCGCATAATGCCTTTCCACGGGGATACCTTCAGCATTACGAAATCACCCACCTGGAATTCTATGGGTTGTCTCATTTTTTCTGCATAGGACTTATGTCGATGTTGGGCCGCTTTCATTCTTTCTCATATGAATCTTGTTGGTGGTGTCTTGAATTTTTTTTAGGGCCTCCAAGGATTTTCTATCATATTTATCGCCAACATAATGGAGTACGACATCTACGTCCATATAGTGCTTCATATGGTGGCATTTTGATTGAAGCGTGGTAACTGTTATTATATAAAAACTCGACAAGAGGTAAGTATTTGTCCCAGTTACTACCGAACTCCAAAACGCATGCACGAAGCATATCTCGTACTGTTTGGATTTTTCTCTCCGTCTGACCGTCTATTGGGGATGATAAGTTGTACTAAGAGCAACTCGAGATCCCAATTCACGTTGCATACTTGCCAAAAAATGAGAAGTGAAGCGAGTATCACGATCGGAAATAATCTTTAGTGGAACACCATGTCTTGCAATAATTTCATCCAAGTACACTTGTGCGTATTTCTCCATTGGAGCTATTTCACGCATGGTGAGAAAATGGGCACTTTTAGTTAGGCGGTCGAAAATTACCCAAATGCTATCATGTTGTCTAGTAGTCTTTGGCAATTTGGTAATAAAATCCATGGATAACTCTTCCCATTTCCACACAGGAACACTAAGACTTTCTTGAGTTCCGTAAGGCTTTTGGTTCTTTGTTTTAACTTGTAAGCATATCAAGCATTCCTGCACATATCTTGCAATGTCTCTCTTTAATCCAGACCACCAATAATCGACTCGTACATCATATTACATTTTACTTGTACCAGGATATATTGACAGCTTAGACTTATGGGCCTCATCTAAAATCTTTTGTTTTAATCCACCAATCTTTGGAATCCATAGTCGATTCTTAAATACTTTCAGTCCTCGTGGATCATCAAGTAAAACATCATTATAATGTATCATCCCTTCTTTCTTCACATTTTCTGGCTTTAGGGCCTCTGCTTTCCATTTCTCTAGTTCATCTAGAATAGTGAACTTTACTGTAGTGTGAGTAATAGCATAGCACACACTATTATGATAAACCTTTCTGCTAAGTGCATCGGCAACTACATTGGCCTTTCCAGGATGATACAGAATTTCACAGTCATAGTCTTTGATCAGCTCCATGGCTCGTTATTGTATCATATTCAAAGTTTGCTGACTGAATATGTACTTGAGACTTTTGTGGTCGGTAAAAAATTGGCATTTTATACCAAAAAGATAATGTCTCCAAAGTTTTAGAGAAAATACCACTACAGCGAGTTCAAGGTCATGGGTGGGATAATTCTTTTCATACTCTTTCAGTTGTCTTGAGGCATAAGCTATCACTTTACCACGTTGCATCAACACACTACCGAGTCCTAACCTTGAAGCATCGCTATATACAGAAAAATCATTATCACCTTCGGGAAGTGATAAGATCGGAGCATGAGTCAAAAGATCTTTTAGAGTTGGGAAACCTTTTTCTTGGGCTTCACCCCATTCGAACTTCAGTTTCTTTTGTGTAAGACTTGTGAGAGGTACGACTATACGCGAAAAATCTTAAATGAATCTCCGGTAATATCCCGCGAGAGCCAAGAAGTTGCGAAGTTCAGAAGCATTACGAGGCGCTTCCCAATTTTGAATGGCTTCGATTTTGGTAGGATCTATGGATATACCGTCACCTGAAATCACAATGGCGAAGCCAAAATTCACACTTCGAGAATTTAGCATATAGTTTCTCCTTTTGAAGAAGTTCTAATACTTCACGAATATGAAGGGCATGATCAGATTCAGACTTGGAATAGATTAGAATATCGTCAGTGAATACGATGACAGATTTATCGAGCAAAGGACGGCATACACGATTCATCATATCCATGAATACAGTAGGAGCATTTGTCAGACCGAACGACATGACAAGGAATTCGAAATGTCCATAACGAGTACAGAAATCAGTCTTCAGAACATCCTGCTCGTGTACTTTCAACTGATGATATCCAGATCTCAAATCAATCTTCGAAAAATAGGTAACATCCTGAAGTTGATCAAATAATTCATCAATGCGAGGTAGTAGGTACTTGTTTTTGATAGACACCTTATTTAGCTCACGGTAATCAATAGACATTCGCATTGATCCGTCCTTCTTCTTGACAAACAACAATGGAGCACCCCAAGGAGAGGTACTCGGTCGAATAAATCCTTTGTCAAGTAATTCCTACAGTTGGATCATCATTTCTTTCATCTCAGCTGGCATAAGACGATAAGGAGTCTTTGCAATCGGAGCATCACCAGACACAAGATCAATTCGTAATTCTACTTGCCTGTCCGGAGGAAGTCCATGCAAATCATCGGGGAAAACATCATGATATTCGTTAACAACGGGAACATCATCTACCATTTTCTTTTCCTATTTTGAGATATCGACGATGTAAGCTAGATAGATAAAACACCCCTTCGATATGAATTTACGAGCTTTTAGGAAATAGATTATTTTTAAGTTTCTTTGTTCACTGTAGACATAAATAGGATTTTCCCCTTCAATAGGAATACATACTATCTTTTCATAGCATAAGAGTTCTGCTTGGTTCTTTGACAACCAATCCATGCCAAGAATAATATCAAAGTTGGGCAAGGAGATAGGAATTAGGTTAGCAAAAAAATTATAGCCTTCAATTTCTACAACACAATTCCTATAGATTTTATCAGCAAGTAATGATATACTTCTTGCAGTATCTATGTGAAATGGTTGCACAATTGCATAGCAAGCAATTTGAAAGGAATGCGCAAATTCATGAGACACAAAAGAATCTAAGGCACCAGAATCAAATAAGATGTGAGCAGGTCTAGAGTTGACAAGAAATGTACCCGTCACAACATTCGGGTTCTCACGTGCCTCCTCTGTGGTAATCTGGAATGCACGACCCTTAGATTTTGGCAGCTCCTCCTTTTTAGTTAGAGTACTCTTTGATTGTTGAATAGGAGCTTGACTTCTTTCTGGTTGTTGAACAGAAGCTTGACTCCCTATCACCTGACTAGTAAGAGTAGGACATAAGCGCTTTCTGTGGCCAGTAATACCACAAGAAAAACATGTAACATCCTTCATTGGACAAACGGGCTTCTTGTGGCCTATTTCTCCACATCGAAAACAGACCACTGATCCTTTTTCTAGTCTGCATTCGCCTGGATGATTCTTTCCACAATTTCGACATGATGGCGATTGAAGAGAAAAAGATTGTGACCTACCGCGACCACGAGAGGCATTATGAGATTGCACTTTCTTGATTGGTTCAGTTCGAACGGGTTGAGCTGGTAGAATAGAGGAAACAGGAACAATTCGATCGATACATGGATGCTTTGAGACGGAAAGAGTGGCACCACGTATCTCCAAGTCATGCTCACGTTTTTGGGGATACTCAACAGCTTTATCAAATGATAGAACATCCCGATTACTCACAAAATCGTGGATTTCATATCTTAATCCTTCCATGAATAAATGAATTTTATCATTTTCAGTTGGAATATACTTTGTCGCAAACTATGCTTTTTGATTGAATTGTGTTGCATATTCATTCACGATCATTCCTCCTTGTTTAAGTTCAAGGAACTCCTTTTCCAATCTTCTTCTCATATCTATAGGACAATACTTTTCTAGTAAGCAAGTTTTGAACATTCCCCAAGACAAATTCTCCTGATCATACTCTTTAAGAGCTTCAATTGTTGCTTCCCACCAGACCAGGGCTTCTCCGGTGAACATTGTGGAGGCATAATTAACTTTGTCTACATTTATCACATGAGAGATACGGAATACTTTTTCTGTATTTTGTATCCAGATAAGAACAACAATAGGATTAATGGCACCTGAAAACTTCGTAGCACCACTACTCTTGAAATCTTTGAATGAGGGACGCTTTACCTCTCCTTTTGAAGATTCTCCAGTGGCTTTCTCTTTGCCTTTTATCATTATCCTTCTTGTGTTCTTTGAGAGTCTGCGGAATAATACTAGTAAGTTTACCCAAGAGTCGCTCCTCTCGAGGGGATACTGGAGTATTTACTTCACCAAGTTTAGGGTCTCCACCCACTTCTGGTGTATGGCTACCTTCCTGTTCAGCCATTCTTTTGAAAAATTTGGAGCATCGTAGTATTTAGAATACTAGGATTTATTATTACCTAATACTTTACTTAAAAATTTGGAGCAACGCTGGGATTAATCTTAAAGTACACTGGGCGTACTACTCTATTAGCCATTACGTTGGGCGTACAGTTTAGTACGCTGGGCGTAACCAGATGCATGGCATCAGACGTGTCGGACTTGCATGATACGTGTCGATTGCGAGAAATAGGCAACGTGGCCAATCTCGGACCGTGAATATGAGTACGCTGGGTGTACTCCGAATTTCCAAACTTCAAAAATTCGTATATTTTGCATATGAGCTCCGTTTTTGATGTTCTTTATATCCACGCGAAGGTGAGATGATACTCTACAATTTTTTTTTGACTCTGTCAGCTAATTTTCACTTTATTTTAAAAGTTATATTTTTAACGGGTCGGGACAGGAAAAGTCCGTTGAAAATTTATAACTTCTTCATCCGATGTCTGTTTTCGTCTGTCTTTTTACCGTTGTACTACTATTGACGAAACCTTCGATTCTCGTTTAGGGTGTATCGACTAAAAATTATTCGATCTTTATTTTGAGTTTTTAACTGTCTAATGCTATTATGAAATTTACAAAAATCATAACTTCCTCATACGAAGTCGGATTTGGATGTTCTTTTTATGAAAATTCTCGGTTTAACGAATACTACGACTTTCATTTAGATCATAAGGGATAAAAAGTAGTTTATCGAAAACTCACTTTTTACGTCATACGACGTCGTGCCGGTTCTGTCGCGAAACTTCAAATAGTCATAATTTCTTCGTTATAATTCGGATTTCGATGAAGTTTTCGCCTAAATGTTTCTAACGAGATTCTTTAGAACTTTCAGTAATAACATTTTACTTATTTCAAATTTTATATTTTCGTTAAATTTCAATATTTGACATTAGATTGGAATCTCATAAAACTTCCAATATTTTCCCAGTGATTCTAAACATAGTTTTACTTCAATTCAACTAAAAACTATCTGTTGGAGCTCAACACTCAAAATTACAAAATATTATTCACTTTTAAATTTTACATAACATGATAACTAAATGTATATGTTACATAAATCCTCGAGTCCGTATTAGTTATCATGGACGTGGGTTGCATGCTAACACACTACTACCAAGTATTTGAGTTTGACGTTTATGCTTTTGACGAAATAGGTGGTGGAGAATTGTTCTCATAGTCTTCATTATTTTTTAATTCCTCACTGGAACTGGATTATATATATATATATATATATATATATATATATATATATATATATATATATATATATATATGGTCTGGTTCATGTGAGGACTCATGAGAACACCTTAAAAAATTGAAAAAAAAACTAAAAAAAATACAAATCATAAAATCGAGCACATGTCTATATTCGGGAGAAAGAAATTGGAAAAAAAATTTGCATCATTAAAATAAATTGATCCATTATTCAGTTTTAATTTTTTATTTTGCATCATTATCATCCATTATTCAATTTTAATGATCCAAATTATTTTTTCTAATTTTTTTCTCCCGAACATAGATGTATATACTCAATTTTATGATTTTTAATTTTTTTTAGATTTTTATAAATGTTTGTATATATAGTGGCAGTTCTGGAAATTGATTTGAAAAGCTCAATAACGTTTTGTTAAACCCTACATGAAATAGATTTTAGATATAAAACGTTTTGTTTAAACTAAATGTTAAACGCTCGTATTGTCAAACGAAACTGAAACATTTTGTCAAAAACTAAAAACTAAAAGCTCCCAGACATTCTATGCGAAACATACTTGAATTCATTAGTATCAAACAATGGATTTCCGATGGAGCATGGATCTTTAATAAAACTCTAGAAAACATTTTTTTATTACGATATAAATTGATCCGTAATTTTTAATATGATGACAAATTAGTTTCCCTCTAATCTATCTCAAAATTAGAGTTTTCTAGATTGTCAGTATTCCTTCAGTTTCAGACAAAATTCTTCGATCTTTACATTTAGGTTATGTAAAATATATAGATTAAATGATAACAGAATAGGAGAATACGATGTGTCTTAGATTCTTTTAATTTCCTTTTGGTCCCCCATTGTTGCTATGACAACGATTGAAAGCCCCTTCTTTTTTGGAGAGGTTCACAAAAGTCAGTGTGCGGCCTACCTCCTTACCATACTTCTGTCTATTTCCCACTGAAAGTTACAAAGTCGTGACTCAACAAAACTGATGTCCTCTTTTGCACTTTACGCCCTCTCTTTTTTCATTTTAGTCAACATATGTCCCTACGCCTAATCAACAACGTCCATATTTTCGCTACAATTCAAATACTTCTTTTGTCCCAAAATAAACACACCTACTATATTTTACATGTCATTAATATGATTTAATATGATTAGTATGTTATTAGTTATAAGATTATTTTAATGCTTAATCTTTGTCATATCATTTTTTACATTAACTTGTATCTAATTTATTTATTTTTAATAAAATAACCTCTCTAAATTGATTAGTATACTATCACCGCTACCCTACTAAAATATAAAGAAGGAAGAACTACATACCTCTTAGGTAGTCATTGATCTCCATGCTTGAGATCTTGTCCTCCTCAACGTTACTTGGATGAGGAATCCACACCAAAATCCTTTTAATTGTATAACACCCAATGAACACCGAAGATATAATAAAAAATAAATAGGAAGATGATCAAAATTTTGTAAACCGTAATCAAGGTTTATAATTTCATTCACAAGGAGAGGAGAAAGAAGGAGGCGAAATTTCAAGCCAAAAATGAGCAAGTAGAATGAAATCTTAAACATTCTATTTATAGGTCTTGAATCCTTACCCCATTTACATCTCCATCCCATATGGGATATATTCAAATTTCGTTCACCTCGTTATCTCTTTACAGTTTCTGGAATATTTCAGTTAGTTAACTTTTAAATGATTAATATTCAAGCCTTGAATTAATTGATTCCCAATAATTCCAAAATAGTTTCTAATTAATTTATTAAACACAATAAACTAATAAACTAATTACTCTCTTAAATCCTTATTCTTTTTAATTCCTCAAATAGGTCATGAAGGCAACCCAAAAAGACAATGTTATTATTAGAAATATTACCAACAACTGATGACATTGGACATTCTTTCCAACAATTATGACACCCCTCTTCACATCATGGAGTGAAATATGGACCCTAACGTATTTGAATAGTTTTTTTTTTCTTGAATTAGGTAATATATTTCTAAGGATTAATAAAACAAACTAGAATTGAAATTAATATTGAATAATGTCTATAATTTTATCCACTAAAATCCACTACTACACTATCTCTAAAATGATAAGCTATAAGGATTGATCAATCTTGTCCAAATTTGTAGTTTGAGAATATTTATCATGAACGAAAATAAAGATCATGCCTTATATAATGCTTTCTTAAGGTTCCTTTAGCCACTATGTTTTCATTTGTAAGAAGCGGATACCAAGTATACGTTGTATACTGACTGTAACACCGTAAATTTTCATACACAGTTTTCATTTTTAAAAATCACATAAATATCATCAATCTATATCATAAAATCTCAATATATCAATTATCAAAACACGTGTTCATAATTATTTAAATAAAATCCATGATCCTCGAACACAACTCTATCTCGTGTGTACAATCAAGTCGGCGCCTTCCCATGATCCTGAGAAGTACCTGAAACACATAACACATAACACGGTAAGCACGAAGCTTAGTGAGTTCCCCAAAATACCGCATACAACTCATTAGCCACTCGAGGCTATAATTCTGTAAGACCCTCTTGGTCAATGTGTCTCAATGAGACCTTCCAGTCCTACAACTCTGGTGGACCCTCCGATCACAACTCTAGGACCCTCTGGTCCTAACTCTATAAGCTCATAATACTGATACATAGCATAAATCACATATACGCAATACAAGATCTCACAGTACTCAAGTAAACACATAAGATCAACATATACACAGATTACTATAACAACATAAGTCACAAAGACAGTATGCATGATAACACATGACACCTTATAAACAAATAAGACCCTCCGGTCGATAATGTGCTAAGACCCTCCGGTCAAAAAGATGATTAAGACCTTCCGGTCAATAACACGAATAAGACCCACCGGTCACAAACAAGTCACCACATAGGTAAGTATAGTGTGAAGACTCACCTCGGATGGCGGACAAATCCTATAAGTGCTGTTGTTGTACTCCGACTTCTAACACTGAGCCAAACCCACAATTAACCCCATTAGAATCTAAGACCAAACCCTCACACATTAGGTCTAAATATGGTCCACCAATCCGGTAAAGAAATAACCCAAGCCCAATGGGCCCACCATGGCCCAATACTAAATGGGACCATAAGAGTCCACTAATGGCCCAACTATGGCCCAATTTTCCAAATTGGGCCCAAAACTCATACGGACCATACCCTGAAGTCCATATAAATATTCTAGTCCACATGATAGCTCTTGGATGGCCCATTAATAGCCCAAACACCAAAGCCCAAAAGAAAGGTCCAACTCAAGGCCCAAGCAAAATTAGGGTTTTCACACGAAATGACGATTAGAGTTAAGTGTTCTCACTTAACCCATTAAGGACTTAACCCATTAAGTCTATTATTCTACTAACCCATCATACAACGGATATTGGCATGAGTCATGACGTCAGTCCGCTGGCCCAAACGCGGGTCCCAATAGGTCCAAACCAACAAATACAAAATTTGGGTTTTCTAAACCCTAATTAGGGTTTTTAGCCCAATAACCATCCAACTAGCCCAGATCAAGAATTTTGGGCTGATTAGGGTTCACTATGCCAAGCACCACCCACTACCACCTCAGGTACTGGTGATCAGTGGCGGCTCACGGCGGCGGCCACCATTTCCAATGGCAGTGGCTTGAAATCTTGTCTTAAAAATCACATATATCACTTACACATAATGCACACACACACACACAACCACCCTCCACGGTGGCAGGAGGCGGCAGAAACGAAAATAGGGGTGGCACGGTGGCAGGAGGCGGCAGAAACGAAAATAGGGGCGACAGCCACCATGGTTGGTTGCCAAGGTGGTTGATGCGGCTTTCCGACAGCCTACACATAAACATATTCGAATGGATAAGTTCCCTTCGCCATCCTAAGATAAACATGCACCACACACACCGCAATATGCACTACGCCGCTACCCTCACGGCGGCAGGTGGCACCCTAAGGTCTCAATGGAAAGAAACTGCCCGGAGCAAAGATGGCATCGGGAATCGAGAAGGTAACGAAAGAAAGAAAAGGACATCTTACCGGCGGAAGGGGTTGTAGCAGCAACATGAGCTCGTCAGTCTTCACAGCTACCAGCGGAGGCAGTTTGCGAGGTTGGCTCCAAGTTCTAGCTTCTCTCTTCGTCTCCAGCAGCAAAGCGTGCGGTGGTGATGCTCAGCGGCGAGGTAGCCGACGACCCTATCTGATCGGAGCAGCGGACAAATAGAGAGGTGGTGGCGGCTGGTCATCATACATGACGGCTGGAAAATAGGGTTAGGGTTTAGGGAGTAATAAGGTAAAGGGTTTGATCCACTGCCCATTCTCACAAGATTTCCATATTGACGCTTTTAATCCCTCCTCCCTTTAGTCTTTTCAATAACATCCGAAATTTACCATATAGCCCCCACCACTCCAAAGTTCATTCAATTTGAGTCCAAAACTTACTTAACAGCCCCTATCTTCAAAAATCCTTTCATCATAGGTCCCAAAATTACCAATCAGCCCCTTAAGCCTTCAAATCTTTTCAAATTAGTCCATAACTTACACATTTAACCCCCAAAATCCAAAATTACATCAATTGACTCCCCGACACCCTCACCCCGGTAAATATTATTTATTTATTAAACGGTATGTTACAATTCTCCCCCACTTAAATTAGATTTCGTCCTCGAAATATTTCCTCATCATCCCTTGCATGCGCAACAACTTGAACGGCATGGCCACAAGCCCGAGCATAGCCTAACCATCCAAATCAACAGAGCTATCTTAACCAACCATATGACCAAGCAATCACTAAGTTCTCTTACTCCAAGCTATATTACAGCTGATCTGTAGTCACACATCATTTCCGACCTCAGTCATCTAACACTCGCTAATCTCCATACATGCTGTGGTCCTTCTTAAACCAAACGAACCGACCATCCCAGGTCCACAACATCAAATGCAAACCATAACCACTAAAATTGAAATCCATCAGGACCCTAAAATCTCAACTCGTCTATCCTTTACACAAGTAGGGCCAAACTCAAACTCGAGAGTTTGGTTTGACAGCGAAATTGGTACCACTCATATCCAATCTGATACTCGACTCATGACCCATGATCCGCGAATCTATGCGTACCTTACTTCTCCAATCCTTTCCGATTTGCGACACCCTCTCCTCCATTCAAGATATAACGGATCCGACTATCATAGAGATCCCAGTCTCGCCCCTGCCTGGCCACCAGGTTCCCAAAGACTCAGTCATTAAGGCTAGATAAGACTAAGAACTCCTCTGCGTCATGCCCTAACTAGTGAACACCACGACTCCCCGTAGTGTTATAACACTCTCTTACTGGCTAATGAGTGCTACGGCTCCCCGTAGACTTGTGACACCCTCCCACTAACCAGGGAGTGCTACGGCTCCCCGTAGTATCACAACACTCTCTCACTAACCAGTGATTACTACGACTCCCCGTAGTATGGCAACACTCTCCTGCTAACCGGTGAGTACTACGGCTCCCCGCAGTATCACGTAACTCTCTCGATGACTAGTGAATATGACGGCTCACCGTAGTAACATGATTCCCTTTCCCACTGACTCGTGAATGCTACGGCTCCCCGTAGTCTTACAACACTTTCTCGATCACCGACTCACCATGAGCTCACTCCATGGTTTCTCCTGATAATCCCAAGCGATTACTCTTACCCGAATCCACTTGCTCTCTTAACACCCCCACAATCTCATCACCAAGTAATCACTACTATGAGTTCACCAACTCATGCTCTGCAGCTCAACCTAGATAGGTGCTTACACCCACCCAGCTTATGCACCACCACTCCATGATGTAAATTCTCGAAGGCAAGGTACTTTTCTCAGCACAGATACACCCTTAGACAGCCCCACTCCGGCGACACTTCATGTAACACCCAAAATCAGGAAGGCCAAGAAAGGAAAGAAAACCCTAAGTCAAAGGGTCAACTCGTCGAGTCCAGTGAGGAACTCGACGAGTCGGAGCGGGAACTGGGGGATCGATTAAGTAACCGACTTGGCGAGTCGGCTAAGGGGACTCGACGAGTCTGGTCTGAACAAGGAAAACCCTAATCCCGGGAGTTGTATCGTATATAAAGGGTGTTATGTCCCTTCCTTAGCCTCCATATCATCCTAGAGAGCTTGTAAACCCTAGATTTCGTGTGAGCTTACATCATTTGAGAGAAATAAATTTAGAGGAGGGAACCTTTGAAAGGAACTTGAAGATCAAGAGGGTTGCTTCAAAGGAGAGGTGTAGATTCGAGATCTACTTCAGTTTGTGTTCATCTTGGAGGTAATAAGCTGCTATCTTCCCTCCTTTGCATCTAGATCTATTTTTGTTATGAGATTTGGGGGTTTTATGGTTGTTTGAGACCTAATTCGGGTTTGGGGCCTAGATATGTGGTTGCCACTTCAGATCTAGTGTTGGGATGGTCCATTATGTCGTAAGGCATCAGATATTGAGTAGTTGGTGAAGCCCTTTTGTCCCAAAACCTAGCCCTAGTGTGTTTTGAGCCTAGATCTCTTTAGTTATACGTAAAGTTTGCAACTTTACGTAAGGATTGATCTTTGGAAGTATGGATCTATGATTTGGAGCCCCTGCATGGCTCAAAAAGCCACTAAATGGATTAAGAACTGGAGCGACTCGGCGAGTCACATGGGTGGACTCGGTGAGTTGGATGAAGTTGGGCAGGAACTCGACGAGTTGGAAGAACAACTCGGCGATTCTGTTGAAGATTGCCTTGGACTCGGTGAGTCTGTTTTTGGACTCGGTGAGTCAAGTTGCGAAACCCAAAACCCTTCGAGTTAAGACTCGGATCAGTGAGTCGAGTGGGGACTCAGTGAGTTGGACAGGTTAGGACTCCAAAATTGGTAGGCTCGGCAAGTCAGGGGATGACTTGGCGAGTCGAGTTGCGAATGAAAGGATTATGATCTAATGAACTCGGCGAGTCAGTAGGTAGACTCGGCGAGTAGGGTTGACCTGGAAGGTTAACTTTGACCAGAGTTGACTTTTGGAGATCAGTTAAGCTAAGTGATATATGTTTTGATATTGGTAGCTCGGGGAGCTAGTGGAGCAGCAGTTCAGGGAATTGTCGGTCAGCATCCAGAGGGGTTATCAGCAAGTTCAGCAGTACCAGGTGAGTTTCCCTTTGTGTGAATGGGTCTAACGCCACAATGCTGGCCCATGTAGTTATGAGTAGAAGACCCGGGGGTTAGCCCTAGGTACAGTATGCTAGAATGATATTCAGGACGAGGTCCAATGATAGCGGGTGGGTGCCCAAGAAAGGGTTTATGTGATAGTTTATACTTGTTGTCTGTATGATACTTGTATGTGCCTGGTAGGGAGGTGAGTGTGGGTGAGGTCCCGTATCTCACCAATAACAGAGTGTGGATGGTGTTCCACATCTCATTAGCAGCAGATCAGGGGCGAGGCCCAAGTTAAGGAAAGAGTGAGTGTGGGCTGGGCCCGAATATCACTTCCTGTAGGAGCATGGATAGGGTTCCATGACTCATCAGTAGCATGACAAGGGTGTGGCCCAGGATAGGCGAGGCCTTAGGACAGAATCCATTAGTATATGTTTAGCTTATGTGTTGTGATATGTTTATGTGCTATTATATGTTAGCAGGCAAGGCCCTGTGACAGGCGAGGCCTAAGTGAAACAGATCTGTGTCTGAGCGGGGCTCGAAGCCAGGCGGGGCCTGGAGCGGCGGGGCTGTTGTAGCGGGCGATGCCCAAAATAGCGGGCGTGGCCCAGTATGTGCAGTATGTGGTTATTCATGGTGTGTGGTAGGTTGGGGAACTCACTAAGCTTCATGCTTACGGTTTTCAGTTTTGGTTTCAGGTACTTTCGGTAGCAGAGGGAAGAGCTCGGGGTGATCGCATGGCACACACCATAGATTAGTCAGCCTGAGAATGTTTTACTCTAATAATGAACATATGTTTTGGAAATTAATACTCTGATTATGTTTTGGATTGATGATTATGATTTAAGTAATGTTTTATTAAAAGAAATTTTTAGTCTTAAATTTTGGGACGTTACAAGTTGGTATCAGAGCCTTGGTTTGAGGGATTTGGACGTACTCTTGGGTGTGTCTGAACTCAAACTAAGGAATTGGTATGGAAGTTTTCAAAATGAAAAGTCAGTTTTGTAAGAAGAGTTTGAGAAAGAAAATAGTTTTAGAAAAGCAAAAGAATTCAGAAAGAAAAGAATTTTGAAAAGAGAAAAGGGGTGTGGTGCATGCAATCAGCCGAGCTCAAGTAAGTACCCCAAAATACCCATACAAGTTTATGTTATGATTATCAGTTAGTAGAACATCATGCTAGATTAGGACTAAGGATCTAGGGAGGATGCTTTATGTGCCTGTTATATGTGCTTTTGAGCTGCATGATAGTGCTCGTTAGACAGTAGTAGGATAGCCTGTTTAGTTTATTCATGAGTTTATGAGTTTGTGTTGCATGCTAGTACTGATTCTTGCTGTGTGGATATGATTGCTTGAGTATGTTATGGTTAGATTTTCCCTTGTCTGAATGCTGCTTGCTTTGTGCATTGTGGGATTCTGAGTGATGGGAGTTAGCCATTAGGTGAATACGTCACGTCACATGTGATCAGGGTTGAATAATCTCAGAGTACTGGATTTGGCCCTATTGCGCAGCTCTTGTCTGAGTCCAACCGTTGTAGGGACGAGTCTTTTACTCGAAGGATTATCTGAGCCTCATCACATGTGATGGTATTCAGGTGATAGCTAATTGGCATCACAAGGAGGCCTTCAGCAGCTGAGGAGCAGTAGTAGTGGGAAAGGGACCTGGTGGAGTCGAAGCAGTTCTTGAGGAAAGTACGGATAGATGTGGAAGGTAGTATGGGACCGTACTACTGAAAGCAGAGGATCCGTACTCGATTCGGGAAAGGCCGAGACAAGATAGGGAACCTGGTAGTGTGTGTGTTTGGTCTCGTAGCGGTGATAAGCATTCTGATATGTGGATGTATTATATTTTCAGCATGGTGACGTTGCGAGAGAGACCAGTGGGCGGATCAGGCGCCGGAAAGGGATCAGGCTCGGGTTCAGGAGCTGAGCAGCTCGAGGAGCGAATGAGGGAGTTGATATCAGCTGAGGTTACGTGCAGTATTCTAGATCAGAATCCTGTGATCTTTGGCACCGTCAATGAGGGTATACTGGAGATCTTGGATGAGAGGCTGGGAGCCTTCCGTACCGAGATGACGGCATTGATGGGAGCACGTACTTTGACATTTCGAGAGTTCAGGGCTTGCGGGGCACCATATTATCATGGGGCTAGGGACCCCATCACTAGCAGCAGATGGTTGGCTGATGTTGCCAACGCATTCCGTACGAGCTGGTGTCCCGAGGGGGACAGGGTCAGACTCGCTTCCTGTCTTCTGAAGGACAGAGCGAGGGATTGGTGGGAAGAGGTTGGTCATGCCATTGGTGATGATGCCACGTTGGACGCGATGACATGGAGCGATTTCTCGGCCAGGTTCAGGGCGAAGTTTTCGCCGATTATTGAGGTGTAGCAATTGGCACGGGAGTTTCAGGACGCAGACCACTGAGACTGTGGCGGAGATCACCGCCAAGTTCAGGGAGAGGGCTCTTCTTGTACTGTAGTATGTCGCGGATGAGGAGATGAAGAAGGCCCGATACCATGAGATGTCGAGGGATGAAATCAGCCAGTTTGTGAGCAGGTCCAACTGCAAAATGTTGGAGGATATGATCGCGCGAGCTAGAGAGAGAGAGAGAGAGATTGATTTGGAGCAGATCCGGAAGAGGAAGCCGGATGAGGTTCAGGTAGCCACATGTTCGGGAAAAAGGCCCAATGGATCAGATTCGAGATCGAGGGATTATCAGGACCGCAGCCGGTGCGGGAAGTGTGGCAGGGCACAAAGGCGCGCGTGTAAGAGTGGTAGCGGTGGTGAGTCTGGCTGCTTCAAGTACGGTCGGACTGGTCATTTTAGCAGGGATTGTACTGTTACCACCACATAGGGATCAGACTTGATATGTTTTCACTGCGGTCAGCGGGGCCACAAGAAGGCCCAGTGCCTCAGTTTGCTTCCGGCAGGATGGGTGATAGCACCTGCCCCTGCAACTTTGAGGATCACGGACGGCCGTCACGGCCGTACAGAGGCGCCTGCAGTAGGAGGTAGGGCTTTTCAGATGACTACCTTGGAGACGCGAGCAGCATCGGACGTTGCAGGTATGCGACTTCCGTTTTCAGTTCTTTTATTTGTGCATGATTATATTGTTATGGTTCTGCATCATTATCGGTATGAGTATTTTATTTTTGTGCGGCTTGACTGTGATCGAGTTATATGCCATCTACAAACCTTAGATATTTGAATGGTAGTTAAGGGATGGGCTCTATTGGAGAAGGTTACTTAGGATGCAGTAACTGTAGCATGCCTGGGAGGGACTTGGTAAGTCTCACTAGTTTGGAGTCGTATAGTTTTAGAAATGGACTGGTTAGATCCCTAGCTATGGTAAGCTTGGGGTTCCTCAGCAGATTGATTATGAAATGGTAGCAATGATTGGGATTTCTTTTTGAGCATTGAGCAGCGAGGTGTAAGTAGGATCAAAGTGGGGGAGAATCCTCCGAGTGTACAAGGGTATGAGCACGCAGATCCAGAATGAGTACGCGATCTCTGAGAGGGAAAAGAAGTAGTACAACGTTTGATGGATTGAGGAGTTTAGGGTTGGGAGTTTGAGAAACTCCCCATCAGTTAGTGCGTGTAGTGGTAATGGTTAGTACGTGGTTGGGAATTCAGGTTGGAGGATCGCTTGTAGGACTCGAGTGAGTCGGAATGAAGATCTTGAGGACAGATAGCATGAGATGCTTTCGTGTTAGTAGACAGTAGGAGAGGTAGCATGTAGAGCATGGTAGAGCGGCGGGAGAGACGCAACTTTCTCCAGCATCGGTCAGTGGTGGAAGGTGATGCAAGACTACAGGGCAACCGTAACATTCACTAGCAGTCAGAGATGGAAGGTGTTATAAGACTACGGGGCAGCCGTAGCATTCACTCGCAATCAGAGATGGAAGGTGATGTAAGACTGCGGGTAAGCCGTAGCATTCCATAGTAGCTTCGTTAGCGGAGTTGGGGCGAGGCCCTTATCTCCTAGTGATCAGATAGGGATCAGGAATGGGTAGTGGATGAGAATACTAGGGAGTTTGCCTATATAGCCCTAGAGAGGTGAGACCATGGGAGAGGCCGCTCCAGGATGTAGTTGGGTGAGACCCGTGGGCGAGGCCCGTATGAGAGTAGCAGTATAGGTGAGACCTGAGAGCAGGGTTTCTCAGTAGTATGGTTGGGTGAGACCCGTGGGCGAGGCCCGCGCAAGAGTGGTTAGACAAGTGAGACTAGAAGGATAGAGGCGGGTGAGACCCGTGGGCGAGGCCCGTGAGTTTTAGTAGCAAAGGTGGGACCTTAGTGTCAAGATAGGGGATCGAGGACCAAAGGGTTGTAGTGCTAGAATGGCAAAATAGATTGAGTAGTTATAGGCAGTCGAAGTTTCTTCGAAAGTCGCTAGGAGCGACTAGGAGTTGTGTTGGGGCTAGCGACCGGTGGGAGTCGGTAATCCAGATATTGATAGATTGGTAGGGACCAGGGTGGTATCGGTTCATCCGAAAGGCAGATAAGGAATAGCAGAAATTTCCAGTCAGTAGCAGTGCTGGTAAGCAGTCTATGGTGGAATTCAATTAGTTGATCGTGGGGTGCTCGACACCAAATTATAGTAGAGAGAAATGCCCAGTGGATACTGGTGGTAATGACCCATACTGGAGGTATCGGGAGTAATGGATTTGGTGAAGGATAGGACCTTCACAGTGACAAAGGAAATAGTTGGTTATGGAGCATCGACTTGGGAAGGCAAGGAAATGCACAGGGAAAGAGGGGGTGAACCCCTATGGGTTCAGTTGCAGTACTCGGAGAGTACCAGAAGGATTGTCGGTTGAGTAAGTTGTGTTTCCAAAATGTTCGGGGTCAAGGTTGACCCGAGATTATTATCCGCAAGGATGTATGGTCGTCACGAGGACCGGGCGAAAGGCCAACGATGGTAGGCAGCTGGTGTTGGATTAATAAGTAGAGTATTGAAAGCAGATCATAGGCGGTTGGCCATAGCAAACTTCGAGGATGAAGTTTAGTTTAAGTGGGGGAGATTTGTAACACCCAAAATCAGGAAGGCCAAGCAAGGAAAGAAAACCCTAAGTCAAAGGGTCAACTCGTTGAGTCTAAGGAGGAACTCGACGAGTCGGAGCGGGAATCGGTGGATCAATTAAGTAACCGACTCGGTGAGTCGGCTAAGGGGACTCGGCGAGTCTGGTCTGAACAAGGAAAACCCTAATCTCGGGAGTTGTATCCTATATAAAGGGTGTTATATCCCTTCCTCAGCCTCCATATCATCCTAGAGAGCCTATAAACCCTAGATTTCGTGTGAGCTTCCATCATTTGAGAGAAATAACTTTGGAGGAGGGAACATTTGAAAGGAACTTGAAGATCAACAGGGTTGCTTCAAAGGAGAGGTGTAGATCCGAGATCTACTTCAGTTGGTGTTCATCTTGGAGGTAATAAGTTGCTATCTTCTCTCCTTTGCATCTAGATCTATTTATTTGTTATAAGATTTGGGGGTTTTATGGTTGTTTGAGACCCAATTTGGGTTTGGGGCCTAGATATGTGGTTGCCACTTCAGATCTAGTGTTGGGATGGTCCATTATGTCGTAAAGCATCAGATATTGAGTAGTTGGTGAAGCTCTTTTGTCCTAAAACCTAGCCCTAGTGTGGTTTGAGCCTAGATGTCCTTAGTTATACGTAAAGTTTGCAACTTTACGTAAGGATTGATCTTTGGAAGTATGGATCTATGATATGGAGCCCCTGCATGTCTCGAAAAGCCACTGAATAGATTAAGAACTGGAGCGACTCGGCGAGTCACATGGGTGGACTCAGCGAGTTGGATGAAGTTGGGCAGGAACTCAGCGAGTTGGAAGAACAACTCGGCGAGTCTGTTGAAGATTGCCTTGGACTCGGCGAGTTTGTTCTTGAACTCGGCGAGTCAAGTCGCGAAACCCCAAACCCTTCGAGTTTAGACTCGGATCAGCGAGTCGAGTGGGGACTCAGTGAGTTGGACAGGTAAGGACTCGGAAATCGGTAGACTCGGCGAGTCAGGGGCTGACTCAGCGAGCCGAGTCGCGAATGAAAGGATTATGAGCTAATGAACTCGGCGAGTCAGTTGGCAGACTCGGCGAGTAGGGTTGACTTGGAAGGTTGACTTTGACCAGGTTTGACTTTTGGAGATCAGTTAAGCTAAGTGATATATGTTTTGATATTGGTAGCTTGGGGAGCTAGTGGAGTAGCGGTTCAGGGAATTGTCGGTCAGCATCCAGAGGGGTTATCAGCAAGTTCAGCAGTATCAGGTGAGTTTCCCGTTGTGTGAATGGGTCTAAGGCCATAATGCCGACCCATGTAGTTAAAAGTAGAAGACCCAGGGGTTAGCCCTAGGTACAGTGTGCTAGAATGATATTCAGGACGAGGTCCAATGATAGCGGGCGGGTGCCCAAGGAAGGTTTTATGTGATAGTTTATACTTATTGTCTGTGTGATAGTTGTATGTGCCTGGTAGGGAGGTGAGTGTGGGCGAGGTCCCGTATCTCACCAATAGGAGAGTGTGGATGGTGTTCCACATCTTATTAGCAGCAGATCAGGGGCAAGGCCCATGTTAGGGAAAGAGTGAGTGTGGGATGCGCCCGAATCTCACTACCAGTAGGAGCATGGACGTGGTTCCATGACTCATCAGTAGCAGGACAAGGGTGAGGCCCAGGATAGGAGAGGCTTTAGGACATAATCCATTACTATATGTTTAGCGTATGTGTTGTGATATGTTTATGTGCTATTATATGTTAGTGGGTGAGGCCTTGTGACAGGCGAGGCCTAAGTGAAATAGATCTGTGTCCGAGCGAGGCTTGAAGCCAGGTGAGGCCGGGAGCGGCGGGGCCGTTGTAGCGGGCAAGGCCCGTGGTAGGGGCGAGGCCTAGAATAGCGAGTGTGGCCCAATATGTGCAATATGTGGTTATGCATGGTGTGTGGTAGGTTGGGAAACTCACTAAGCTTCGTGCTTACGGTTTTCAGTTTTGGTTTCAGGTACTTCCGATAGCGGAGGGAAGAGCTCGGGGTGATCGCATGGCACACACCATAGATTAGTCAGCCTGAGAATGTTTTACTCTAATAATGAACATATGTTTTGGAAATTAATACTCTGATTATGTTTTGGATTGATGATTATGTTTTAAGTAATTTTTTATTAAAAGAAAGTTTTAGTCTTAAATTTTGGGACGTTACACTTCACTAATGGGTTCCCACTGGAACAAAAGTCTCTCGGTACTCCACTCACCACTTCACAACTCGAGTCTCAACATGACCAAAAATTAGGACATCATACTCGGGTACCTCGGTACGCCATCACAGCATCTCACGTTGTCTTGCTTCAACCACTGATCTTCCACTTACGCAACTCGAAACCTTGAAATGCTCCTATCTCCCAATGGAAATACAGAGGAATTGTCAGCGACTGAATACACATTGACGAAAATACGAAGATCCATCCTCTACTGATCACCATCCATAGGAAACTACTCATACAAACTCTGGAATTGTTTGACAAATCAACTGCTCCCCCTTGTGGAGTATAGATCGCAATCTATACTTGTACCCACAAATCTCAGCTATTGCACCTTGAACTTAGCAACCCAACCACCTCGAACTCAACATTTGCAAACCCGAAAAATTCCCTAGCCCCAATAACTCCTCTGACCAATGGCCACCCGCCATGGATTCACTCATCCTTCTTAAGCACATACTTATACATAATCCCGCCTTGCACCTCACCTCATCTACCAATAACCCAGGTCTCATGTGTTTGCGCCGCAGATCCCCATAACTAGTTCTCTACCCACACTTAAACGAATCGTTGATCCTTCCAATAGAATACCCAGTTCTCCCCCACTTAGGGTTTGAACCATCATCAATTGGCATACTTACAATCTACTCCATACTGTTTTACCAGGTACGTTACACTTGACTCTTGGAATGTACCACGTAATCAATCAATGATCATCCCAATGGGAACCAACCAACTCCAAATATCCCACTATTCAGTGCCTCTACTTCATCTCGAAGCCTCAGGACGACACACCGTCAGACACCCTCAACTGGTTCGAATAGACCTAACCCTCAATCTCCAAATAACACACGATCACGCACCTCGTCACTGATTCCTCGACCAACCTCCCATCACGGGAATCATCCTACAAACAAAAGACTTCACTCTCATAGTCGATCCGCTGCATAACCATGAAAGTCATCATCTCGATACACTCCCCTCGTTTTCCGGCAACAGTTGTTGATATACGACTTAACAAACTCAAACAAGGCATACATGATCCCTTGCTGGTCACCATACCCACTGATGACTCCTTCATGACATAGGAATGCAATCCAATGATCTCGTACAACAAAATACTCTTGGTGCCAATATCGCAACTACCTGGTGCCCCACAGGGTTTTCTTTTAATCTTTGACATCAGAAACTCACTCACCCATCCTCTCAAAATGGGAAACAGGAACAATATAATCCTCAACATAGAACTTTGACATCACAGGCCATCGCCTAACCACTTATCTTAGACAACAATTCTCCACTATGCATCATCTCCTCCCCTTATTTGAGTCTTGCGACTCTAACTGGCATCTCACCAGTCAAAACCCTCGATCTAACTCAGATTTTCCCACCTAGGGCATAATCCATTTAAACTCAACCGACATGGCCCTCTGGCCCCACAATCTTCCATATCCACTCCCAGACTGGACAATCACAACCGGATAACTGATAAAGGCGAAAACACACTCTGCTACAAATCATGGTACCCGAACCATGTTATTTCTCCTCATCCTGCTTCTCAGAACCTCTGGGATTCTCCCTGCTTCAAGTATGGGTCCTTTGCTTTCAGTAGTACGGGCCCATACTACCTGCCACAACTACCCATACTTTCCACAATGATCCTCTCAGATTTTTTTTCTTTTTTTTAAATGGCTGCTCAACCTCCTTGATCACATTTCCCGTTACACATGTTCGCTCTCAAGCAAATACTCACCTCTAAACAGCGTACTCATCGGTCTAGGATTACTTTCTAGGTTCGCACACTTCTCTGCCATCAGCTGCTGAAGAACTCCTCGTGATGCCAACCATCTACCTCCTGAATATCGTCATATTCACTTAGTAGCTAACTCCCATCATTCGAGAGTTCCACAAAGCACAAAGCAAGCAGCATTCGGGCATTGAATACCAGCACATGAAAACTACTCTAGCATACCAATCCACTCGCTCTTCTCATAACTCAAAAGGCATCACCGAACCCATGCAATCCTTCCTCTCGTGGATCTCTAACTACTCTCTCAGTAGATTCCTCAAATGCTCTTCTAGGTATCTCTCCTAGATTACTCCTTGACTCAAGACTCTCTCTAAAAGATTCATGCTAAGTGCTTCTACTCAGAACATACAGGGAAAATAGCAGATAATATCAATCAATGGCATCCCCTAGGCTAAGGCATCATGAATCAGGCAACTCTAGCCCTAATTTCTAAAATACCTAGCCTATCCTCTAGCATGCAGCTCTAGTATCTCATAAATATCTCATAAAATAAACAAATAATGGTATTTTGGGAAATCACCATTCGGGCTCTGGCTGATTGTACACACTGCTTCATCTCGATTTCTCTTTAAGACTCTTACTCGTTTTAGAAAAGAAATCATTTCCTTTTAAAAATTTTCTCAAATCCTCAGTTTGAGTCCAGAGATACCCAAGAGCACGTCTGAATCACTCTAACCAAGGCTCTGGTACCAACTTGTAACACCGTAAATTTTCATACAAAATTTCCATTTTTAAAAATCACATAAATATCATCAATCTATATCACAAAATCTCAATATATCAATTATCAAAACACGTGTTCATAATTATTTAAATAAAATCCATCATCCTCGAACACAACTCTATCTCGTGTGTATAATCAAGCTGGCGCCTTCCTGTGATCATGAGAAGTACCTGAAACACATAACACATAACACGGTACGCACGAAGCTTAGTGAGTTCCCGAAAATACCACATACAACTCATTAGCCACTCGAGGCTATAACTCTGTAAGACCCTCTTGGTCAATGTGTCTTAACGGGACCCTACAGTCCCACAACTCTGGTGGACCCTCTGGTCACAACTCTAGGACCCTTTGGTCCTAACTCTGGGACCCTCTGGTCCTAACTCTGTAAGCTCATAATACTGATACATAACATAAATCACATATACGCAATACAAGATCTCACAGTACTCAAGTAAACACATAAGATCAACATACACACATATTACTATAACAACATAAGTCACAAAGACAGCATGCATGATAACACATGACACCTTATAAACAAATAAGACCCTCCGGTTGATAATGTGCTAAGACCCTCCAGTCAATAACACGAATAAGACCCACCAGTCACAATCAAGTCACCACACAGGTAAGTATAGTGAGAAGACTTACCTCGGATGGCAGACAAATCCTATAAGTGCTGCTGTTGTACTCTGGCTTCTAACACTGAGCCAAACCCACAATTAACCCCATTAGAATCTAAGACCAAACCCTCACACATTAGGTCCAAATATGGTCCACCAATCCGGTCTAGGAATAACCCAAGCCCAATGGGCCCACCAAGGCCCAATACCAAATGGGTCTATAAGAGTCCACTAATGGCCCAACTATGGCCAAATTTTCCAAATTGGGCCCAAACCTCATACGGGCCTTGCCTTTAAGTCCATATAAACATACTAGTCCACATGATAGCTCTTGGATGGCCCATCAATAGCCCACACACCAAAGCCCAAAAGAAAGGCCCAACTCAAGGCCCAAGCAAAATTAGGGTTTTCACACGAAATGACGATTAGGGTTAAGTGTTCTCACTTAACCCATTAAGGACTTAACCCATTACGTCTATTATTCTACTAACCCATCATACAACGGATATTGGCATGAGTCATGAGTTCAGTCCACTGGTCCAAACGCGAGTCCCAATAGGTCCAAACTAGCAAACCCAAAATTCATGTTTTCTAAACCCTAATTAGGGTTTTTAGCCCAATAACCATCCAGCTAGCCCATATCAAGAATTTTGGGCCAATTAGGGTTCATTATGCCAACCACCACCCACTACTACCTCAGGTAGTGGTGGTTAGTGGCGGCTCACGGCGGCGGCCACCATTACCAATGGTGGTAGCTTGAAATCTTGACTCAAAAATCACATATATCACATTACACAGAATGTACACACACACATAGCCACCCTCCACGGTGTCAGGAGGCGGCAACATGGAGGCAGGAACAAAAATAGGGGTGGCAGCCACCATGGTTGGTTGCCATGGTGGTTGCTGCGGCTTTCCGGCAGCCTACACATAAACATATTCGAATGGATAAGTTCCCTTAGCCATCCTAAGATAAACATGCACCACACACACCGGAATACACACTACACCGCTAGCCTCACGGCGGAAGGTGGCAGCCTAAGGTCTCAATGGAAAGAAACTGCCCGGAGCAACGATGGCGTCGGGAATCGAGAAGGTAACGAAAGAAAGAAAAGGACATCTTACCGGCAGAAGGGGATGTAGCAGCAACATGAACTCGTCGGTCTTCACAGCCACCAGCGGAGGCAGTTTGCGAGGTTGGCTCCGAGTTCCGGCTTCTCTCTTCGTCTCCGGCAGCAAAGCGTGTGGTGGTGATGCTCAGCGGCGAGGCAGCCGACGACCCTATCTGATCGGAGCAGCGGACAAATGGAGAGGTGGTGGCGGCTGGTCATCATACATGACGGTTGGAAAATATGGTTAGGGTTTGGGGACTAATAAGTTAATGGGTTTGATCCACCGCCCATTCTCACAAGATTTCCATATTGACGCTTTTAATCCATCCTCCCTTTATTGTTTTCAAATAACATCCGAAATTTACCATATAGCCCCCACCACTCCAAAGTTCATTCAATTTGAGTCCAAAACTTACTTAACAACCCCTATTTTCAAAAATGCTTTCATCATAGGTCCCAAAAATACTAATCAGCCCCTTAAGCCTTCAAATCTTTTCAAATTAGTCCATAACTTACACATTTAACCCCCAAAATCCAAAATTACATCAATTGACTCCCCGACACCCTCACCCCGCTAAATATTATTTATTTATTAAACGGGATGTTACACTGACATATTAAAGTAAAATGGAATTTCATTAAGTTAGGAGTTGACTATGGTTATCATTATCAGCTATCTGACATGTACATATAATTAAGTCATTCTGATTTAGATATGAACAACCTTGAATTGTCCATAAAGCAGTTACATGGCATGTTGAGGGCCTTTAGTAACTAACATGGCAAATCATAAAAATTCGAACTTGAAATGCTCATATATTCACTATCGTGAATGTAAGTGTCAAGAAGAAAAAAGCCAATTGCCCATGGATAAATGGTGGTTTGAATTTGTATACCTAATTCCGACCCTAAACACTAAGGACAAAAGGAAGGCATATTTTGAGACATGTTAAGTATAAAACTAGAATGATCGATTATATTCAATACAGGTAAAAGAATCAAAACACAGAAAGAAGATCAAAGTTGTGTCGAATGATAGGCACAACCTTAGAAGAGCTCGATGAAGAACTACTACTGTAAAGGCTGTATAGGGTTTACAATATTGACGCTCACAAGATAAGGTGCATGCATGCACTTTAAATAGTAAAACCCTAATAATAAATAAATATTTGGACATACCCAACCCTCTATACAAAATGGATTAAACATTAAATACACAATAACGCAACCCATATGAGCCAATAATCTCCCCCTTTGCTTCAATTGAGGCAGGAGACCTTCAGGGTTGACTACGCCTCTGAACATCAAAAAGCTTCGATACAATGCTCAACAAGGCCTTGCGAAACTGGATATACCAAAGGATCATATCGGAGAAACACTTCTTATCCCTTTTACGATTTTCTTTGCATTTATCCATAAAATCCAAAATGTATTGCAGGAAAGAAGTGGAGTAAAAATGCTTATCTGCAAGATATAAGAAAACTTTATGGAAATCAACATCTGTTCGTTCTTTGATTTGAAAAGTCATGCACCATCCTTCCTTTCGTATTTTCCCCAGCTTCATTTTCTCAAAATCTTCTAGAGCTTCCTTGGGGAATACAGTCAGCCTCTTTCGTAGAACTGTTGCAATCTCAATGTCCATTTTTCCAACGTCTTGAATGTACGAAACTAACATTCACTTGAGATGAGCAACAATGGGTTCATACTTTTGTTCATCCTTAAGCAACATATTAAGCAGCAAAATCCAATCGTACAAGTTCAAGAAAGGTAGATCAACAAGTGTAAACTCAAATAACTGACTCGTAGAACCTCTAGCAACCTTAAAACAAGCATTTGGGAAGCTATTAGTTTCAATTGGACCTAAAACCTTCACAACTATTATCTTTTTCACACTCCAAGTTTCATACCGAGGCTTCATGTGCTTTAAGTAGAAGGAGAAGAGTATATGGCCAACACCGTTGTTAGTCAGAGGAACGTTCGCAACTTTGATGAAGCTACGAAACTTGAAGGCTTTCGGTGTTATTGGAAGATCAAGTTGCGAATCTTGTGTGTTTTGCAAGTCGAAAGATACAACCAACTCTAACCAATATTTGCTGGGATTATCTATAGCCTCATACATAATTCACTCCAAAAGTCCACAATGGAAATAAAATCTTCCTACTTTCCAAAGCAACTTGAGCTTCTCGTTCAACTTTCTCTTTCTCTTCTGCTTCTTTGAAAATACAATTGTGTTCATCTATTTAAGCTTGACGAGCCTTCTTTCGTTTCAGCTCATGGTCATTAGGCTCATCCTCTTCACTGTCATCAATGATATTTTCTTTACCTCTAGAACTCGAAGCTACATTAACCTTTGGTTTGACTTCTGACTTTGGCTTTATAGTTGTATCGGTTGATTTCGAGGTTTCTTTTTTAGATTGCTTCACAGTGTCTCCCCCTTGTTTCGAAAGTGTGTCAGACTCCGAAATTCCCTTAATCTTGTTGAGCATCGCGAACACAGGCCTAAGTTTTTCAGGCAGATGCTTCATGACAATGATCGTGATTAGAAAATCACGAGTCTCAGTGATGTCTGTGAGTAAGGCGTTCACATCGTCAACACAACTCTTCATCACAGTTTTTTCAAATAAGAGCGTATTAATCTACTTTTCAACATGTGCCAGCTTGACAGATAGAATCTTCACCTTTTCTGTTTTGACGGCGAGCTTATCCATGATTTTGTTCTCTATAGACAAATCCTCATGATGTTTGTCTATTTTGGAAGAGATGGAAGAGTGAAACTTTTGGTTGTCAGTTTTAATTCCAGTGCAAACACTCTCAAGATGATCCTTCTTAGAACGAAGGGTAGATCCAAGACTAGTTATCACTACATTCGCCTTTGTAGTGTTCATCTCAAAAGAAGTCTGAAATGTACACATAAAGGATCGAGCACCAGAAATTAGTTTATCGACTTTTTCGGTAGTCTCCTTGCAAACATTCGCAGAGTCGTCAACAACCTTTTTGTTTTATCCAGGTTCGCAGGGTGTTCTTTCGTCAACGTTTCAAAGAAGACCTTGACAGTTTCTTGAGAGTAATCACCACGAGAGGATGTTTTGGTGGACTCAATTAACGAATCCAACTTTTCAGTCAGTGCCTTGGACTTCCCTCTGGTGACTAGAGCTTCATCATCATTCTCTGTCCGGATATTGAATGGACTATAGGTAAACCCTCTAAAATCGTCTTCATCATCACCATAAACGGTATCTGGATCATCTTCGCGTAGAGGAGAGATGGGAGGATTAGATGACCAAGAGTGAAACCTAAAGCTCCTGCCCCCGCATGAGATGCGTTGACAAAAACTTGAGGTTCACTAGTGGCTGTGGTTGTGGTCACTGTCGAATCTATAAACAGTGGAGTGGATTGTGCAACAGTAGCTTGAGGTTGTGAAACTCCCATAGAGAAAATTGGAAATGGTGCAATAGTGATTGGCGTCGTAGTAGTAATGGGAGAGTGAGGAGGAGTAGTTTGTTGAAAGAAGTCATCAGCGAGGGGAACAAATTCAGGAATTGAAAAAGTTACCTCTGGATTCGTACGTATTGGCTCCGAAACTTGGGGTTGCGAAGTCGCAACAACGTCATATTGTTCGTGCTGTTCGATGCGAATCTCAGAAATAATGTTGGATTGAGACTCCTCATCAGTACTTAGGGTGGGAGTTCACGGCTTGCGAGCCGCTCGCTTGACCTTCTTCTTGGGGGTCTGGGCAGTTTCGGATGGACCAACCTTAGCAGTTCTTTTCTTTCCGCTCTTCTTTGGTTTGTGAGCCTCCTCGAGAACCTTGCGAACAACATCTGTTATTCGTTGAAGAACAGAGGCCGGTAGACTACGATAGGTTCACATAACTTCACTCGATGTAGGAACATTGTGAAGCATCGCCTCAGGGATGGAGCCGATGAATGTGAATCTTGAAGTATCAACCAAGATGATGTTGGTGGTGTGGAAAATCTGAATAGCAGCCATACTGGAACCTTCTATGACTGGGATGTTGCGCTGATACATAGCTCTTTAAACCACGAGAATGCAAAAACGAGCACAAGAAATCTCGTTATCTTGTGTAGTCGAAAGGGTATTTTGGACTAGTTGAGCCCAAAGCACTGAACCATTTTCGAGGTTCACATTAGAGTAGACACTATACATGATGGTCATGAACAGTTTGCTTACACAGTCTGAGGCGGTTACCCTCTCAGAGAAGCTTTTGAAGAGAAGGGTAAAAAGACCATTCCACATTGGTGGCAGATTTGGCTTCTTGAACTTAGAGACGAAGGTCAAAACCTCCCTGTATCCCATTTGGTAACAATCTCCAAGATTGCAGAGTTTGAGATGGATTCTGGGTCAACTAGGTCACGCGCTTGTGGAAGCCCTAGCAGGCTACAAAATCATGACTTGGTGATGTGGGTTCTCTTTTTTTTTCGACTTCAAAAGTGATATGTTCTTCCCCTTGTTGATAGCTTGCACTCGAATACGCCTTGGATAGATGAACCAAGGGTACGATTTCTGATTTCGTTAGTACGATGACCAGTGGGGAATAACAGGAGTCACTCGATGAGAGGTTGAAGAAAACCATCACACTTGGACGGATCAAGGTCCATAGTGAGATTCTGGTTAGCCTTGATGGTAAGAAGTGAGGATTGAGCCATTTGTTCTGCGATGGAAGGGGTTTCTCAGGATGCTGCCATGGATACATAGTGGAAAAGGAGAGGAATGGTAGAGAGAGAAATCACCGGGAGTATTTTGAGGTGTTTTTGAAAGTAGTAATGAACATTGAAACGTCGAAAACCCTTTTATACCATTTGATAGGAGAGAGAGAAATTCGACGGTTGGTTTTATCAAAACACTGAAAAGTCGCCTAAAAAAGCGTGAGTGAAAGCTGTGACATGATGTAACATGTGTCAGGCGGCGTGACATCAACATCAGTTTCAAATTTTCATACGCCCAAATCTTATCCTTTTAAGATGCCATTTCAGTTACGACCTTTTGCAACCGATTCAGTTACATCCTTTCGAAAGTAATCGCCATCAATTGTTCTACGAAACTGAAAGTAATCATGAGTACCACGAACCAGACTTTAGAAAATCACAAGGACCTTCGTACGAGAGTGTGCCAGAGATAAAGAAATAAATCAACATTATTATATGGGATTCTAGTGATGTCTGTTAAGACATAAAGTAGATGGATCCGGAGCAATGATCGCTTCCTTCGGAGTCAAGAGAGACTCTAAAGTGTCTGTGTGGTATCCCATTGAATTACGATCATCTGTTTGTTGAGAAAAAATGAAAGGCTTCTTTTCATTAAGCTTAAGATAAGTCTGAATGTTCGGATGAAGTACTTTTCTGACCAATGTAGCCATAAGAACAAGTATGCTTTGGAATCATTTTAAGTGACTTGAATAAGTATAGAAATCTCAAGAAAAAAAAACAGGATCTATTCGGAAGAAACGTCTTAGGACTAGAACACTTCATTAAGATCGAAAAAAAAAAATAAAAAGAGATTTCATGGTACTGACCACGAAGGTGGACATTCGTTAATTCCTTGGTGAAAAATCTAGAATAATTTTAGAGTTCACCGTCAATTCTTAAATATGTATAACCGTAAACCTCAGTGGTAATCTCTGAGAGTCACAAGGGTTACGTTCATGAATGCGAAAGTGATGGAGAAGTGGTAATGTCTGAGAGTAAACCTCAGTGGTAATGTCTGAGAGTCTCAAGGGTTACGTTCATGAATGCGAAAGTGATGGAGAAGTTATGGGAGGTGGTTTCAAAGAAAAATGTACCTCTACTATGAGAAAGTGACCAAGCAATCCACTCTTAACTCAGTATGAGAAGAGTAAGGTAGCACATGACTTATGTGAATGAATAGCCTGGTTGGGAAGAAACAATTGGTGTTATCGATTCATTAAGGCTTCAACATAGAGTCTTAGAGGCTTCAGACTACATGCAGGAGCGTGCTTCTAGGAAAACTTAACTAGTGCATAGATTCAAATTTTTTTACCTATCCCATCATTCATAATTGAGATCATCATGACATGTGTCTTCAATTTTGCTCAATTATCTAGTCTTTTTGGTATTTTTTAATATTTCATGAAAAGAAATAAGAAATTGAAGATAAAGAAAATATTTTTGTATTTTTGTTATTCTGAAAAGAAATAAAGTATTTTTGGATTCTCGATTTTCTGAAAAAGAAATAAAGACAGAATAAAATAAGTAGCAATAAATAAAATGTATAAAGGATACATGTAGTTCCAAACCACAAATGAATAGTAGACTGAAAGTCACTACGAACGTTCGCACCAATTTCCAGTGTGAACAATGAATTGCGAGTCACTGCGAATGTTCGCACCAATTCGCAGTTCAACCAAAACTTTGAGACTGCGAAGGTAGTTTTGGAAATTATTCAGCCTCAATCATTCCTAAGCCTTGAAGAATGCGATTAAAGGTTTGTTCAAGTAAGGCTTTTGTAAAAATGTCAGCCAGTTGCTTAATGGATCTAACAAAGTGAATCTCGACATTTCCAGCTTCCACATGATCTTTGATGAAGTGACACCTCAGTGCAATGTGATTGGTCTTGGAGTGTTGCATTGGGTTGTGACATATGCGAATGGCGCTTTCAGAATTGCAATACAAGGGAATTTGCTTCATGTTAATGCCATAGTCACGAAGCTGACTTTGAATCCAGATAACTTGTGAATTACAAGAGGGATTGGCTATGTACTTTGCTTCATCAGTTGATAAGGAGACGCAAGTTTGCTTCTTTGATTGCTAACTAACAAGTTTCTCATCAAGAAATTGACAACCTCCTGTTGTACTCTTTCGATCTAGACCGCAACCTCCGAGATCAGCATCCGAAAACGCTTGCACAAAGAACCCTAAACTGAAAGGGTACCATATTATGAGTGAGGAGGCTCGTTTAAGATACCTGAATATGTTCTTGAGAACGATCATGTGGGGTTCACGAGGATTCGCTTGAAACTTGGCACAATAGCAAATAGAAAACATGATGTCTGGACGACTAGCAGTTAGATACATCAATGAACCTATCATTTAATGATAGAGTTGAGAGTGTCATATCAACAACTGGTTTTTCCAAAGATGGTGTTAGTTTCGTTCCAAATGCCATTGGAACCTTCACCTTCGAATCTCCCACCATTCCAAACTTAGCAAGTAAGGTCTTTTTATAGGCCTCCTGATTGATAAAAATTCCTTCCTGACTCTGTCTTATATTCAAACCAAGGAAAAAGTTAATTAGACCCATGGAGCACATCTCAAACTTACTTTCCATTAACTTTTAGAACTCAGTAGTTAAGCTGGGATTAGTGACCTAAAGATGATGTCATCAACGTAAATTTGGACGATCATCCAGTGGTCACCATATTTCTTGCGAAAGAAGGTTGGGTCGACCAATCCTTTTTTAAATTTAGCCTATTTTAAAAAGCGAGTAAGAGTTTTCATATCAGGCTCTGTGGAGCATGCTTTAGACCATAAACTGCTTTGTCCAGAATATAACAGTGGTTCATACATTTTTCATTTATGAACCCTGGTGGTTGTTCCACATACACTGTTTCTGCTTGTTCCCTGTTCAGAAAGGTACACTTGACATCCATCTGATATACTTCAAAGTTCTTGTGTGTTGTATATGCCAGGAAGATGCGAACTAATTCCAGTCTTGCAACTGGTGCAAAGATTTCTTTGTAATATATTCCTTCTTCCTAGCAATACCCTTTAACAACTAGTCGCGCCTAGTTTCGTATCACATTTCCCTCTTTGTGTAACTTGTTATGAAATACCCATTTTAGACCAAAAAAATACGCATCCTTCGGAGTGGGAATTAGTCTCCTGACCTTGTTATGTTCAAACTCATTGAGTTCCTCCTGTATTGCTTGCACCCAATCAGAATGATAAAGAGTAATCTAAACATTTTTTGGTTTAACTTTGGAGATAAACAAATTGAACATGGAAAATTCCATTTTAGAGAATAGTGCAGTCTGATTCGCCTTGTGTTGTGCCCTCGTACGAACTCCTGTAGGGGATTCTCCAATTACTTTGCGTTTTGGGATGATCTCTGGTTCATTTGGTCAAAGGAGTGTAATTTGGATCATATGTAGGATCAATTTCAATATTTACATCCTCAAATTCTGACTGCACATCTGAATCATCATTCATATTTTCATTCTCCCCCTCGAATGATGTATGTTCTTCTTCATTCAGAGTTGAACCCTCCCCCTGGAGTGGTGGTTCTATGCTGATTTCAGGTGTTTGTTTCTCCCCCTGAATAGGTGTATGAGATGAGGAGGATGAAGTGAAACCCCCCTATGGTGTAGCATTCACACCCTTTCATTGAGATGGAATTTCAGAGTCTTTCGGAGTGGGGTTCTCGTGTTCCATATCTTTTGCAGCATCATTAATAATCTTTTTCAATTCGTCTTCTTTGTTATTTTCTGCCCTAGATTCTGAAGAGATCGCCTTGTCAGGTTCGTCAAAGAAGTTCATGAATTCCTCATAAAGGCTAGAGAGAGGAATTGTCATCGGATTTTTCACAAGAATGATTTCCTCTGATTGAGAGTTGACCTTTTGATACTTCTTAAGATAAGGGTCATCAAAGGTGACATAGTAGGTTTCTTCGATTCTTTTTGATTTTTCGTTTAGAATTTGATATGCCTTCAACGTTAAAAAATACCCCAAGAAAATTCCTTCGTCAGCTTTCGCATTGAATTTGTTCCTTTGTTCGTTAGAGTTAAAGATGAAGCACTTGGAACCAAAGACATGGAAAAACTTAACATTAGGTTTTCTATTATTAAAAATTTCATAAGGGGTAATGGAAAATCTTTTATTGAGGAAAGATCGGTTTTCCATGAAACAAGTTGTGCTAATAGCTTCTGCCTAGAAGTAGAGTGACAGGTTCACAAATGATAGCATAGTTCTAGCAACTTCGGACAAAGATCGGTTTCGGCTTTCAACGACCCTATTTTATTGAGGAATGTAAGTAGCCAAAAAGTTTTGAGTTACTCCTTTCGCAGTTTGAAATTCTTCAAACGCTTGGTTTTTGAATTCCAAACCGTTGTCACTGCAAATGTTACGAACCAACTTTCCTAGTTGTATCTCAATCTTCTTTATAAAATCCTTTAGCTTGGGAGTGGCTTTATAGCCATACTCTATGATGAAGAGTCAGTAACCCTCGACTATCAAAATCAAAGGAAGCCACCTGACCCAAATGCGCTCACTCTTCTGGTGATGTTCCTTTATAGTCTCTATCTAAGCCTCATGAATCCACTGCAAAAGCAGAGTAATCACTTTCATCCTCAAACAAGTATCTTTGATCAGAGCCGCAACCACCTTGTGGCTAAGAGCATCAACCGCGACATTGGCCTTCCCTGGATGGTAAAGGATCTCATAATTATAATCCTTCGCCACATCCAACCACCGGTGTTGCCTTGTATTTGGATTCAACTGATCGATTAGGTACCTCAGGCTCTTGTTATTCGTGTAAATAGTACAGCGAAACCCAATGTTAATACCGCCAAATCTTGAGCGCAAAAACCACAGCCCCCAACTCCAAATCATATGTCGGATAATTCGTGTCATGAGGCTTTAGCTACCTCGAAACGTAAGCGATTGCGTGACCCCTCTGCATCAGAACTGCACACAAACCCATGATCAACGCATCACAATAAACCACGAAGTCGTGAACACCCTCTGGCAGGGTCAAAATGGACACCTCACAAAATCTCTACCTTAGGTCTCAAAAGCTGCCTGCTGCTCAAGCCCCTAACAAAAAGTGAGGGTCTTCTTTGTCAACCGAGTCAGAGGAACCGTTATCTTAGAGAAATCCTGAATGAATCTCCAATAGTAACTTACTAAACCAAGGAAACTCTGATTCTCAAATGGAGACCTCGGAACCTCCTACCTCATCATGGCCTTGACCTTGGCAAGATCGAGAGACCTCGGAACCTCCTACCTCATCATGGCCTTGACCTTGGCACGATCGACCAGAATACCGTTCTGGTTGACAAGGTGCCCCCGAAACTGCACCTCACGCAACCTAAACTCACACTTGGAGAACTTTGCATAAAGTCTCTCCCTCCTCAATGTAAGTCCCTAATTTGCCTGTGTATCAGTCAAATCCGTTTGATGGTGCGGAATCCCAATCAAACGGATGATATCAGATAGAATAAAAGAGAATGAGAAAAAGAAAAAGATGAATCTGGATTGTATTAATGATATGAATTAAAATCCGGATACAAGAGATTCACACACACATAAAGCTCCCGTTTCTCTCCTCTCTAGCCGTAAACTACTTTTCGTGTTCATCAATCATCAATCTCTACTCCTCACCCTAACACCTCTATTTATACATGTTGGATATGGGCCGGAAACAAATGGGCCGTAAATGAGTTTACAGCCGTAAGGTGTTTACGGCCGTAAACTCAGCCGTAAACATGGCCATAAATTCATAAATATTACACAAAAATAATTGCCTAGAAAAGTAAAGTATAAACCATATTTTTGACCCAACAATCTCCCCCTTGGTTTATAGCTTTCTTTTCTTAATGACTCAACAAGCTCCCCCTAAAAGGTAGCTAGCTCTTCTTGTCAATCTTCAATGAGAGCTTGGCTTCAGCTTAAACCTTCAGTTTCTTCACAGCATCAGGATGAACATATGAATCTTCAATGAATGACTTCATCTTGAGCACTTGAGGTTTTCTTCAGAATTTGACATTGAACGCCCATTGGGTGAGGAGGCTTGACGTACTGATTCTTGAAAGATAGCGCTTTCAGCTTGAGAATCTTCAGAGAGAACATCAGAGAGAACAAATCTTCTAGATCACTTCAGTAGGTACAACAATAGCAGCAGACTGATTGAGGAGGCTTCAATGCAATCTGTCACATAATCTTCAAATGCAACTTCACCTTGCTTCTAGGGTTGAAAGATTGAATGTTGAAAGAATGATCTTCATTTCTTGCTCCTTCGAATACGAATTCTTCGATGCTCACGGACGAAGCCTTTGGCTCAGAAATCTTCAACACAAACTCCATGAGTCTTATCTATACCTGAAATTGCTTTTCAAGACAAAACAAAACTAAAAGAAAACTTAGCACACAAATTAAAACAGAAACAAAAATATTTTTGGTTTTTTTTTTTCTGAACAAGAAATAAAACAGAAATAACACTATTTTTGGATTTTTTAATTTTTCTGATTTTTTTATTTTATTTTTAATTCTCTCCTAATATTTAAATTAGAAGAAACTATAATAAATTTAACACAAATAAAAATGATATCCAACTTTAAGAGTGATTTGGGATCAAAGTTTTTAGACAGCCTTTATCCACTTGTCGGTACCTTCCATATTCACATCTTTGTCTAGTCGATCGTCGGTATTGTTGTCCACTTAAACACGAAAAATTGTGACAAATTTAAGACATACTATTTGTTACCAGACAAGGTGAACTTAAGTTCCTAAAAATTATATCTGATCCTAATTCCTTAGATACTATATCTTAAGGACCATTCATCTGACGACAACCAGGGATATTGTTGTCCACCTAAATTGAGCAACGAGATCTATAGACAATCTTTGAGTGTTCAATTTTAATTGTACTGGAACGTGTTTTCCGCTTCCTGATATGCCCCAGCCATCAAGAACTTCCAGAGTACTCCTTACACCGGGTGAGCAGACAACCATTCAGAGAGAGAAGAGATTCAGAATTCTATTGCTAACTACTTCAGAGGGGTTGAGAAGAAGAAGGTTGCATATGTTGTGTACCAGGTCGGATTAGAAGTCGCGCAAAGGAGACAGCATATGGCTAACAGATGAGAAGTATTTCACACATATATTTCACACACACACACATATATATATATATATATATATGTATATATATATATATATATATATATATATATATATCCTGCAGAGAAATAGAGTTGCATATGTTGTGTACCAGGTCGGATTAGAAGTCGCGCAAAGGAGACAACATATGACTAACAGACGGAAAGAAAGAAAATGATATTCTACAGACCTAATTTATCGGAATTTACCAGTCACCCCATCCAACCGGAATTAAGGACAGAATCCGCACATCGAGGAAAAGTTAAACCACGGTTCCAAGTACGGGTTCATTTAATGTGACGAGTAGATTCCCATATATATCTCCCTGCTCAACCTATCCGAGCGTCGTATTGTCAGGCTGAACGTATCTAACTAGGTCAAGATTTGTCAAGTCTATAAATTTCCTAAGTTCAACTCTGCCTAGTCATGTCCATTTAAAATTTTTCGTGCCTACCGACACATCAAGTCAGAGCATAGAACCTTCAACTTCGGGTACGTTACGCAGACTCAGGTTGCCTGTTATCACATTTTCATATCACTTTCCAAAACATCTCCCTCACGCACATTTCATAACAAACATTTTTTTTATTTTCTGATTTTCTAATGTTTTTGGATTTTTTTTTTAAAATTTTGATTTTGTCTTTCAAGTTTGACCTTCGTTTTTAAACCTTGACTTTTTCGTTTAACCTTTAAAATTTCAAATTTAACTTTTCGGTTTGACTTTTAAGTTTGACTTTTCAAGTTTGACTTTTCAAGTTTGATTTTTGAGTTTAATTTTTTTTATTTTTGACTTTCAAGGTTGTTTTAAAAAAAAAGGGCATTTTAAGTTTGACTTTTAAATTTTATTTTAGCTTCTAGTTTTTTTTAATCGATTTTAAGGTCTACGAGGGAATTTGAAAACATGAAAGAGAGTCGTCAGGAGACATTAAGATAAAATTTCAACTTTTTCGATTTTATCCCTAAAGAAACCCTCGAAACTCAGTTGCAAAGATTTACTACACTCACTATTGAGATGAATATAGCCGGGATCTTCTTGTCTAAATTTGAGATCAACAAAAAGCTAATTCTCTTCCAAAATCGTGGGATATGAACATGGCCATCATCAAGAAGACAAAAGATCTAAATCATCTTAGTCTTGCTGATGTTATTCAAGAACTTGATGCTTTGAAGTGTAGAGAAACAATGAGTTCTGAAAACCTTCCGGTCAATGAAGTGTCATGTTCTCATTCATGTGAAGTTTCATGTTCTCAATCATGTGAAGATACGATTAAATTTATTAGGGATCAAATTGATTTATTTAAAAGAGAAGTTGAGGACCTGAGATATGAAAGATATCAACTCAGGAAAGGACAGAAACCCCTGAAGGCTGAATTAGAAGCTAAAACCAAGGACTTTAGGAAACTTCAGGAAGACTACAGTAACAAATGTGAAAACTATGATTATGTAGTCAAACAAAACGCTGAGCTAGTGGCTGAAGTTGAATCTTTGAAAGGAAAGTTTGAAACTGCCAAACTTGATGTTAGAAAATATGATTTCTCAAGTGAGGTGGTTGCAAATATGATAGACCAAAGCATGCACTTTAAAAGGAATCAAAACAAGGGTCTAGGGTATGATAATGTACCTCCTCCTTTCAATCATAACTACACATCCATCCCTATGACAAAGAACAAAATTGACAGGGAGGCACATCTTCAATATGGAAAACGAGCTGGATTTGTGTCAGGAGGAGTTATTAATTTTTAAGATACTAATGTTGCTACTTCATGTGCAGGTAAGGTAGCAGAAGATGAGAACAAGGAGAACACTATTGAACAAACCAATAACTCCTTGAACTCTAAATCTGTTGCTTCGAACTCGGCTGCTTCTAACAAACCTGCCGTTGAGAAATACAGGCCACCACTTCCAACGCAACAGAGTTCTTGTGGCAAGTGTGCATGTGGGAACAACAAGAAACGAGTTCAATGATACGCCACCAGGGGCAGGAAGAGATAACTTCACAGTGAAGAAAAAGACTTGCTTTCACTGTGGAACACCTGGACACATTGCCAGAAATTGTCCTAATCGCGCATATGTTCCCTACTATGCACAAGGCTGGCAGAACGCGCCAAGAGGGAGATTTTTCAAAAAAGAAACCCCTCAAAGTCACGTTCAGACCATGATGACTGGAACACGCAGAAGGCCACAAATCAAACTCCAAAGGCCAAGAATCCGAATCCCAAGGGCAAGAAGGGAATGCCGGCCAAGAAGCCCAATCCAAGAGATGCTCCTGTCAAGCCAAGACCGGTTAGGTCAAAGTTATCTCGGCATCCGGCTTCAAGTTCCAAAGCAAGCACTGAGCCACCCATCAGATCGAAAAAGAAATGGGTTAAACCCAGCTACAAATGGGTTCCAAAGGCTCACTCTCCCAAATATCCTAATGCTTCTAACGTTTCTACATCTTCTCTTTGTGACAAGCAGGATATGTCATGGGAGAGAGTATCGTGCGTCGATGACAAAGGTCGACCCAGTTTCAAAATGGACTGGGTTCCGAAGACCAACTGATCCCGCTCTGTGCTGGAGCAGCTATGGAGGCATATCATCAGACTTCGGTTTGTTGGTAGTGGCTGCTCCTGGCATATGATTGGGGACATCTCTCAATTGTACAACACTCAGAATTTTGTTCGAGAGTATGTGTCCTTTGAGGGAAAGGAAAGAAGGAAGGAAAGAAGGGATCTATTCTGAGATTACGTGTGCTGTTCTCAGACCTTCTGGATGCAGATTCAATCGGTGAATTACGGTTTGCGTTTTCTTCTCTATACTCCTAAGTTTTTCTTAACCTGATTCGCTTTAAAGACTAATTTTTGTTTTAGGATAGTTTAAATTTGCGCATTTACTTTCGTTTCTCTCCTATGCACAAATTTAGGGGGAGAAATAAAAACAAAACAAAAATTTCAAAATTTAAAAAAAAATATGGTTTATACTTTACTTTTCTAGGCAATTATTTTTGTGTAATATTTATGAATTTATGGCCATGTTTACGGTTGATTTTACGGCCATAAACACCTTACGGCCGTAAACTCATTTACGGCCCATATCCAAAATGTATAAATAGAGGTGTTAGAGTGAGGAGTAGAGATTGATGATTGATGAACACGAAAAGTAGTTTATGGCCAGAGAGGAGAGAAACGGGAGCTTTATGTGTGTGTGAATCTCTTGTATCCGGATTTTAATTATAATCATTAATACAATCGAGATTCATCTTTTTCTTCTTCTCATTCTCTTTTATTTTATCTGATATCATCCGTTTGATTGGGATTCCGCACCATCAAACGGATTTTACTGATACACAGGCAAATTAGGGACTTACACTCAAAGTCTCCAATACCTCCCTCATGTGCTCCTTGTGTTGCTCCTGGGTCTTGGAATAGACCAGGATGTCATCAATGAATACAATCACAGACCGATCTAGCACGGCATACATACGTGGTTCATGAGGTCCATGAAGGTGGCTGGAGCTTTGGTGAGGCCGAAGGGCACCACCACGAACTCGTAATGACCATAAGAAATCCGGAAAACCAGGATGCACCCTGAAGCTTGTCAAATAAATAATCATACATTGGGAGTGGATAAAGGTTCTTCACCGCTAGCTTATTCAACTCCCGGTAATCACTACACATCCGATGAGACCCATCATTCTTCTTCAAAAACAAGTTCGATGCTCCTTATGGAGAATTGCTCGGTCGAATGAACCCTTGGATAACAGCTCTTGCAGCTCTGTAGACAACTCCTACACCTCTGGAGGAGCTAATCAATATGGTACCTTGGCTATCGGCGTCGCACCAGGAACAAAGTCAATCGTAAAATCCACCTGCCTCTCCGGAGGCACCCAAGGAAAATCCTTTGGAAACACATTCAGGTACTTTTATACAATTAACACATCATCCACGGTCGCCTTACCCTTATCTTAGAGATCCATAACATAGGTGACAAATCCATAACAACCCTCATGAAGATAACGTCTGACCTTAGCCGCTGAACATAGAATCGACCCACACTGAGTTTGAAGGGTCCAATTAATGGTTTTGTCTAGAATTTCATTGTAATAGGTTCTTTTGGGTCAATGAGCAATTTTAGTAGTTTATTTGTAGTTTACGGCCATGTTATGAGTTTACGTCCGTAAACCTGAAGGTGGCCCAAGTCCACTATATATAGTTGCTAGCTAGGTCATTTGATGGTTGTTGATGCCACAGAGTTTACGGCTGATATAGAAAAGTTGTACCAGACGTTTTTCATCAATAGAAGCGTGTGAAAGCTTGTTCTGATTTCTGTTTCTACTTTGTTCTCATTATTATTGATTGTTTTGTTTGTTTGATCACTGGTAAGATCCATTTCAGGGCCTTACAATTGGTATCAGAGCAAAACCAGTGTCAAAGCATCCTACACTCGAGTTTTTGGCCACATTCTTCATTGTTTGTGACTGAAGTTGGTGTTTGCTGCGAAGGGGATTCAAGTTTAATCCATAAATCGTGATTTCTTGAAATTCTGAGAGTTTATTACTTAGTGTTTACCGCAATAAACTCAGTTTACGGCCGCAAGCTCAAGAAAGTTCTTGGGCCGTAAACTCCGTTCTTAGACCGTGAATAAAGATTCTTCAATAACCGCAAGCTTAGACTCATAGACTGTATACAGAAACCACAAACTTTTTACGACCGTAAACTCTCGACCGTAAACAGAGTTTACGGCCGTAAACACCCCTTTGATTGTAAACACTTGTTTTGACCGAAAACTCATTTTTTTTAAAATAACTTAATTTTTATTTAAATTAATATTAAATGGATTCAAAAAGTCAAACACATCACCATGAGCTGGACTCTGTTATGGGCACAACTACTCGCATTCCAAGACTCGTGTCTGCAGATGGTTTTCCTGAGTGGAAATGCTGAATTGAGAAGTGCATTAAAATGAAGGACTTTAAAATTTGGAGAAGCATCGTCAAGAATCCCGTCGGAATAACCACAACTGTTGCAGGGAAAGTGGTTGACAAAGCGATTGAGAATTACACTGATGAAGACTTTGAGAAGGTTGAAGAGCAAGAACGGGTTTTAGCCTCTCTAACCATGGCCCTGTCTCCGAATATAGCTCAAGGTTTTAGGGAGTATACTTCAGCAAAGGCTTTGTAGGAAGCCCTAATTGAGGTATATGAAGGGAATGAAGATATGAAGGAGAGTCGCCAGGACATGCTGTGCCAAGGATTGAACATGTTCAATTACATTCCTGATGAGACCCTGGAGGAACAGCTTCAACGATTCACAACTCTCACAACTGAGATGAGCATAGCTGGAATCTTCTTGACAAAGTCTGAAATAAACAAGAAGTTACTAAATGCCCTTCCAAAGTCATGGGACATGAATGTAGCAGTTATCAAGAAGACCAAAGACCTAAATCGCCTTACTCTTGTTGAAGTGATGTCAATCATCAAGGCGTGTGATATTGATGATAAACAGCAGGAGATAAACCATGTGAATTCGTACTCAGCTGCAAATCTTGGCATTTCATCTAACAATGGTCTTTCATCTCTCACCTTTTCCTCTACAGGTCAACCTTATGCTGTTCAACAAGTTAAGACTCAATCCTTTTCCACTTCATCAGCTACTTCACTTCCTACTGCATCATCCATTCCTCTTCCTCAGAACCAATCATTCGCTGCCTCTCAAGTTGATTCTTCTTCTAATGGGGCTTCTTCCTCAAGTGATAAGGACTGTGATGAAAATATTGCTCTCGCCACAGGACTTGTTAACTGCTGCAACGCTCTTGTAGCTGGAGATCTTCCACCACAACTGTTGTTTGTTGTTTTGGATCAGATTCATCCAAAAGACGTGGAAGAAATGGATATAACATGGCAAATTGCCATGGCAGTTTTCAGGGAAAAGCAGTTTGCTAAGAAGACCAGGAAGAACAACTGGGGTATGAGTGCCGATAAGAAGGTAGGGTTCAACAAGGGAAAGCTACGTTGTTTCAATTGTCACGATGCCGGATCGAAGATTGAACAACGACAGGACAATGGTGGCGATGGGAAACAATCGGGGAGGTGCCCAGGTATACAGCGAGAAGGCTATGGTTGCTCAGTCATTTGACTGGGAGTACCAGATGAAGGCCTTGAATATTTCAAAACCAGAGAAGGCTCACCTAGCCCAAGTCAAAGATGAAGCTTCTGTGGAGAGTGTTGCTGCTGAAGAAAAGACGATGGAGCTTCAGTTTGCGTTGATGGTATCTTCTACTTCTGAACCAAAGAAAAGTGAGGTAAGTTTGCCTTCATGCTCTCAAGCTTTTATTGATTATGTTAAAATTCTTCATGAAGAAATAGAAACATTACGTAGAGAAGTAGAGGATCTTAGATATGAGGGTTATCAACATAGAAAAGGACAAAAACACCTTAAAGCCTAGTTAGAAACTAAAATAAAGGACTTTAGAAGACGTCAGGAAGACTACTATAATAAATGTGAGAATTATGATTACATAAAGCGACAAAATGCTTAATTAATTACTAAACTTGACACATTAAAGACAAAATTTTAGACTGCTGATTTCGATTTTAGAAAATTTGATGTATCAAGTGAAGTAGTTGCCAACATGATAGACCACTGCATGCAATTTAAACATAATCAGTCAAAGGGTCTAGGGTATGAAAAAGTGCTTCCTCCTTTCAAACATTCATATCAGTTTCAACCTTTGTCCAAGGAGGAGATTGCCAATGAACCATTCATGGTTTATGGCAAGCCGTCTGGTTTTGTTTCGGGAGGATTTATTAATGTTGAAAGTACTAAAATTTCCACTTCTCCTGCAGATCAATCCTTAAATCAGTCAAAACACGAAGTTGAAGGATCTATTTCTGAAAATAAAACTGAGTATGAACCTGAAGTTTTTGTTTTAAATAAAGACTGTAATTTTTCTGATGTTGAAAGTAACAATGTTTTTTGTGATTTTTCTGCACCTTCTGATACTGGTTTGAATGTTTTTAAAGTGTTTGATGATGTGGTTGACAATTCTAATGTTTGTGATGATACTAATAAACAACCACCTATTCCACAAGTTTCTCCATCTAATACACCCTCACTTATCTCACAACCTAATTCTTATTCATGTTCATGTGATAAAAGCAAGGGTGTCGGTATGGAAAACAAATCTAAAAATAGTAGTACATGTTTTAACAATAACAAACAGATTTGTTTCAATTGTGGTATTGGTGGTCATATAGCTAGGAATTGTCCTAATAGAATGTTTGTACATTATATGTCACAAAGAGGAGAGAACGAATTTAGAGGAAGGTCTTTAACTAGAAAATCCTCTAAAACTCGTTCTCGGAATGATGATTGGAAGGATGATCATAGTAGAAAATGGGGAGTTCTTAAAAATAATAAAAAGGTCTTTCATAACAAAGTCCCGAACAGTTTGCCAAAACCAAACATGGCTCAACCAAGATTGGTTTCGTCAAGGAGTAGCTCTGGGTCTTCAACCAATTCTGGTAGAAAACCCCGATGCTCAAAGCAAACTGATAGAAATCTTGTTTCAAAACCATCGGTGACTGTTAGAAAACCTAATTATCAATGGCTACCCAAAATAAGTTCCAATCCATCATCTATATCCTGTGGAAAATTAGTAAATAATGATAAATCTGAAAAGGCAACGGGTCAACCCAGGAAAGTGATGACATGGGTTCCCATATCTGAATGAACCCTCAAATTTTGCAGGGACAGTTGTGGGGGAATGTCGTCAGACCTTGGTTCTTCGACAGCGGCTGCTCCTAGCATATGACAGGAGATATCTCCCAATTGAACAACATTCAATCTTTTAATGGGGGATATGTTTCCTTTGCGGGTGGAGAAGGTGGCAAGATCACTCAGAGGGGAACTGTTACAAATGGAGTGTTAAGTTTCGAGAATGTCAACTTTGCTCCAGAATTAAAGCATAGTTTGTTGAGTGTGTCTTAGATATGCAAAAAAGGCTATTCTACACATTTCACTGACAAGGAATGTATGATTCTCAAGCCATGTTTTGTCATCCCAGAAGAGTGGATTCTTGTCAAATCTAAAAGGGATGGGAATGCTTACATTATTGATATGAATAGAAATCTTCTAGAACAAGTTACATGCCTCTTTTTAAAGATCTCAGAACAAAATGCAATGTCGTGGCACCGAAGACTCGGTCATGTTAATGTCAAAAACCTAAATCGTCTTGCAAAGAATGAGATGGTTCGTGGTTTGCCTGTCAGAGACTTCATAACCTTTGAGAAATGTGTTTCATGTGCCCAGGGTAAACATCAGAGAAAACCACACCTGCCAAAATAGGTTAACTCAATCAGTCAGCTGTTCCAAGTATTACATATGGACTTGTTCGGTCCAGTCAATGTCCTTAGCATCAAAATAAGCTCATACTATCTAGTTGTGATTGACGATTTCTCTTGGTTTACGTGGGTCTTCTTCTTATCCAATAAAGTTGGGGTTGCAGAACTGATAAAGAAGTTCATAGTGCTAATTGAGAACCAAACCAACCATCGAGTGAAGGCGCTTCGTAACGACAACGGAACAGAGTTCAAGAATTCTATCCTTGATCATTTTTCTGCTGAAAAGGGGATTATGCGTCAATATAGCTCCACTCACACACCTCAACAAAACGGTGTTGCTGAAAGAAGAAATAGAACCTTAAAAGACGCTGCAAGGACAATGTTGTGTGACTCCAAGTTACTAATTTTCTTTTGGGCCGAGGCGATTAACATTGCTTGCTATATTCAGAATCGTGTGTTGATCAACAAAGCTCAGATGAAGACCCCGTATGAGATCCTCTATGGTCACAAGCCATCAGTCAGTCATTTCCGTGTATTTGACTACCCTAGCACCCTTCTTCACCTAGAGTCCAACCCAAAGCTTAATGCCAAAGCCGATGATTGTTACTTCGTAGGGTATGCTGCATGCACCGCATATAGGATCTACAATAAGAAGACGAAGTAGATTGTGGAATCCTATGACGTGCGCTGGTTAGAGGAGAATGAAACGGATGCTCGAGTAGGTCCGGATTGGTTATTTGACTACACTTTGCTTTTCAAATCCATAAATGTGTCTTCGGATAGCTCATCTGGGTCTTTCTCTGGTTCGAAGAATGTTTTTGAAGACGAAGATGAAGAAGTTGTTTATAGACCCCCAACGGTATCCTCTTCGCCATATGAGGGGGAGTCCTCTGCTTTGCCTGAGGGGGAGTCATCTGTACCACCTGATAGTCCAAAATCTCCAGTTCAGAATGATACTCCTGATGCTGAGGCCACACCACTCACTCCTATTGAAAGTGAGTTCATGTCTAGAGATGCTTCTGCTGTCACTTCAACTTTTATGGAACTACTCTTTCCTGAAGATATTTCTAATGAGTTTGTAGAAGAGTCTTCTGGTGTGGAACAATCAGCAAATGAAGGAGGTGTCAATATTCATAATCTTCCTATCTCAATTAATGATATCAGCCAGGAGATGCCCTCAAGAATTCAACACGATCATCCGATCGAGAACATCATTGGCCAGCTGGGCGATGGCGTGAAAACCAGAAGTCAGAGTGGAGATGTCACTACATGTCTTTATTCTTTCTTTATCTCTCAAATAGAGCTCAAGAATGTTGAAATGGCTCTGAATGAGCCTAGCTGGGTAGATGCTATGCATGAAGAATTGAATCAGTTTGAAAAACTCAGGGTTTGGAAATTGGTTGAGTAACCAAAGGGAAAAAAGTCTCTTGACACACGCTGGGTCTATCGAAACAAGCAGGATGATTCAGGGGTTATAGTGCAAAATAAGGCTAGATTGGTAGTTCGCGGGTTTCAACAAGTCGAGGGTCTTGATTATACTGAGGTTTATGCTCCAGTGGCTCGCTTGGAGGCTATTCGTATCTTCTTTGCATATGCCTCCTACGTGAACTTCATGGTTTATCAAATGGACGTCAAGACTGCCTTCTTGTATGGCAAGGTGAAGGAAGAAATCTATGTTGATTAGCCCCTGGGTTTGTTAACTCAAAGTTTCCTAATGATGTCTACAAGTTGGACAAGGCATTGTATGGGTTACATCAAGCTCCTCGAGCGTGGTATGAGACTCTAACAAAGCACTTGCTCGAGCATGGATACTCTCGTGGCACTATCGATCAAACTTTGTTTATCAAGCATGTTGGTAATGATCATATTCTAGTTCAAATCTTCGTTGACGACATTATCTTCGGGTCTACCAGTCTGCAGCTATGCATAGAGTTTGACGGTGTTATGAAAAAGCGGTTTGAGATGAGTTCGTTAGGAGAGATGACCATGTTTATGGGGCTTCAGGTCAAACAAAATTCAACCGTAATCCTGCTACATCAAGCCAAGTATGTGGAGGATATTCTTGAGAAGTTTGAGTTTCAAGACGCTAAGCCTGCATCGACACCAACGGATGAAAGACCTCTTCTACCTCCAAATCCTAATGGCAAATCCGTAGATTAGACACACTACATATCGATGATCGGATCGTTGATGTATCTTACTGCAAGCCGACCTGACATCATGTTTGTAGTTTGTCAATGCGCACGTTATCAGGCTTATCCTAAAGTTTCACATCTTATTGCTGTCAAAATAATTTTTCGGTATATTAAAGGCAGCCCAAAATTGGGTCTTTGGTATCAAAAAAAATTATGAATTTGATTTATATGCTTTTGGTGAGACAAAACTGTAAATTTGGTCCTTGTGGTTTGCAAAAACCTTTGGATGGGGTCCAAAAAGTTTTTGGCTTGCACCGAAGGTCCAAAATCAAGGTTTTTCTGGGTTTTTGGTCCAAAAAAACTTAAAAAGTCGATTTTACCCTTTTTAATTTCTTTTTTCTATTTTCTTTATTGTTTTTGGTATTTAAATAATTAAAAAAAATAAAAAATAAAATAAAAGGCGTTCGATTCCACGTGTACTCTCTTTTCTCTTTCTTTCGTCTTCTCACCGATGAATCCAGCTTAGCTACTTCTTCCCAACATCGACTCTCAAACCCTAAATTCAAATCCCAATCTTCAAATTATCAATTCTACGATTCTTCAACTCTTCAATCTTCTCCTGAGGGGACTTTGATCGAGCCATGGATTCTTCTTTATCTTCATACTTCGATGAATTGCACATCTTCAACTTCTTTTTCTTCTTCTTCTTTTTCTTTTTATTCTCTCCGCCTTGTTCTGCATTTCCCGACTTGGATAATGAACTACACAGCTTCAATTTCTTCTTCTCTACATCACCATTCTCATTCAGACGCTCCTTTCTCTTCTTTCTGTCACTGGTCATTAATCCCTTACCTTTCTTATCCCCAACCTTCCATACATTCTTTCTCCTGTACAACATATTCTCGAATTTCCAAGATGGAACACTCGTATCGATAACAGTAACCTCTGTTTGCAAATACGCGGTTAGATCCCAATGGCCTTTCTCCTCCTCCTCAACATGTCCACTCACCTTCAACTCTCGATTGACTTCCTTTGCTGTACGTCGATTGCTCAAAGTCCACGGAAATGGCGACGGCGACGGCGGTGGCGAGGAAACCCTGTCCTTTCCAACAGGCACGTTCTGAACATTCGAATTTGTAGAAACAATACAGATTCTAGGGCACTGTTGCTTCCTACATCTCTTTTTCCTTTTAATTCTCGATAAATCCTGAAATTCTCCCATCTGAAATAGCTCCGATAGTACATTATTCATCACTTCACGACCTTGGATAGCTCCACTATCATCCCGTTTGTCAAGTCTGGGTCTTTTATCGGGAAGCGAAGGATCCGTCGACGTTTGGGGATCAATTTTGTCGAGGGAATTGGAGAGGAAGTGCTCGAGGTTGATGTTATCGGAGTCTGGAAATCCTCTAGATGAACGAAGGCGGTTTAGCCATTTGGAAGACTTGGAGCTGAGCATTGGTTATGGACGAGGAGAAGATTGAAGATTTGAAGAATCGTAGAATTGATAATTTGAAGAATTGGGATTTGAATTTAGGGTTTGAGAGTCGATGTTGGGAAGAAGTAGCTAAGCTGGATTCATCGGTGAGAAGACGAAAGAAAGAGAAAAGAGAGTACACGTGGAATCGAACGCCTTTTATTTTATTTTTTATTTTTTTTTAATTATTTAAATACCAAAAACAATAAAGAAAATAGAAAAAAGAAAATAAAAGGGCATAATCGTCTTTTTAAGTTTTTTTGGACCAAAAACCCAGAAAAACCTTGATTTTGGACCTTCCATGCAAGTTGGAAACTTTTTGGACCCCATCCAAAGGTTTTTGAAAACCACAAGGACCAAATTTGTAGTTTTGTCTTTTGGTGACAGTAATTATGGTGGATGTGAGCTTGACACGAAATCCACTTCAGGAGGGTGACTATATCTTGGAGATCGGCTGGTGTCATGGCAGTGCAAGAAGGAACACACCGTCTCAACTTCAACAGCTAAAGCGGAATACGTTGCTGCATCTCCCTGTTGCTCTCAAGTCATTTGGATCCAACATCAGCTGTTGGATTACGGTTTGAATTATCTAGAAACCCCAATCTACTGTGACAATGAGGCTGCGATTCAAATTGCTAAAAATCCTGTCCAACACTCAAAAACCAAGCACATTGACATCAAAATTCATTTTATCAGAGACTGTTATGAACGTTCACTTATCCGGCTGGAACAGGTTCCCATTGCTAATAATGTGGTGGACCTATTCACCAAGCCTTTTAACAAAGCTCGATTCGATGTGCTTGTGGGATTTTTGAAGATGATACGTTTTGAGGATTAAATTTTTTTTCTCTTTCTTTTTTACTTAGTTTAAGTTTTTTTTTTTAAATTCTTATCTTCTATTTTTTTTTTTGGTTAGGTTAGTTTAAATTTGCGTATTTTCGTGATTTCATTCTCACCCATGCATGAATTCAGGGGGAGAAATAAACAAAAACCAAACAAAAAATTCAAAATTCAAAAATCCAAAAACAATAAAAAAAAAAAAATCACAAGTATGATGCTAATTATCTTGTTTGTAGGTGATGTGTTGGGAAGTGATATTATCAAGTGATAACGGGCAATCTGAATCTGCGTAACGTACCAAAATTGAATTGTCTACGCTCTGTGCTCGATGCGTCGGCATGCATGAAAGATTCTAAATGGACTTGACTAGGAAGATTTGAACTTAAGAAATTCAAAGACTTGACAAATATTGAACTACTTAGATCCGTTTAACTTGACAATACGACGCTCGGATAGGTTGAGTAGGGAGATATACATGGGAATCTATTGGTCACACTAAAAGAACCAATATCTACAGCTGTGAGTTCACTTTTCCTCGATGTGCGGATTTTGTCCTTGATTCCGATATTGATGGGGTGACTGGGGAATTCCGATAAATTAGTTCTGTAGAAGGTTATTTTCTTTCTTTCTGTCTGTTATCCATATGTTGCTTCCTATGTGCGATCGAAAGATCCGACCTGGACTGTAACATATGCAATTCTATCTCTCTGCATCTTCTATCTATGCAATTCTTTCTATCTATTAGCCATATACTGTCTCCTCTGCGTGACTCACAATCCGACTTGGTACACAGTATATGCATCATTCTTTTTCTCAATCCCTCTAAAACTTCAGTTAGACATATGTTTCACCCTTGTGTGATTGGAAGAGATCCGACCTGGGTGTATAGCATATGCATTCTAAATCTATCTTCTCTCTTAATAATTGTCTGCTCACCCGGTGTAACGAGTATTCTGGAAATTCTTGATTATTGGAACATATCAGGAAGCGGGAAACATGTTCTGGTACAATTAAAATTGAACACATATAGATTGTATGTAGATCTCGCTGCTCAATTTGGGTGGACAACAATATCCCTGGTCATCGTCAGCTAAATGGTCTCTAGGAAATTTGTCTAAGAATATAGAATCAAAATGTCTTGTCATTCTTAGTTTGTCCAAAACTATCACAAAATTTTCATGTTTAAGTGGACCACAATACCGACGATCATTTAGACATAGACATGAAGATAAAGGTACCGATAAGTAGACTAAGGCTATCTAACAACTTTGATCCCAAAGTCACAAAATTTATATTCAGTGTTTGTTTAGATAAAGTTTAGTTTATTTTGTCTTAAATTTTATTTTTCTTTTCTTTTATTTTATTTTTTAATTGTCAAAATTTAAAATTTAAAATTTTGGAAATTGTTTTGTTTTATTTTAAGTTTAATTTTGTTTTTATGTTTATTTTTATTTTATGTTTGTGTATGTCAAAATTTTAGAAATACTTAAATTTTAATTTTATTTGCTATTTTAATTTTATCTTTATTTTTATTTTTATTTTACTTTATTTTATTTTTATTTTTGTTTTTATTTTTTATTTTTTATTTCCGTTAAATTTTTTGTTTTTTATTTCCGTTAAAATTTTATTTTGTTTTATTTTTAGTTTCATTTTAATTTTTGAAATCCTCAAAGTATTATTTTTGGAAAACTTTTAAAAAGTTGGACTATGCCTTACATAGTGTAGAAAGCAGGTAAAAGGTCAAAGATATTTATAGGGTTTTACAACCGGAAACCCCTCATTTTTTTGATTCTGGCCGCAAACACCCCTTCATTCTGTCTCAACCTAGAAATTTTTTTTGTCAAATTTTGAGTTAGAATCCCAGATCTGAAGTTACTACTTCAGATCTAAGTGTATCTTGGCCTAGAGAATCATAAAACATCAGTCTATGGGTTGATTGTTAATCCTCTTTGTCTTAAACCCTAGTTTATAGCGTTTTGAGTCTAGATCTCCTTAGCTACACGTAAAGTTTGCCACTTTACGTGAGGAATAGGCTTTAGAAGAGTGGATCTATAGTTTGGAGTCCATGCAGGACTCAAAAGCTTCTGAATATATGAAGGATTGAATAGATTCGGCGAGTCCTTCGAGTGGACTCGGCGAGTAGTATGAAGATGAGATGAACTCGACGAGTTGGATGAACAACTCGGCGAGTCTGTTTTTGGACTCGGCGAGTCAAGTCGCGAAACCCCAAACCCTTCAAGTTAAGACTCGGATCAGTGAGTTGAGTGGGGACTCAGTGAGTTGGACAGGACAGGACTCGGAAATCAGTAGACTCGACGAGTCAGGGGCTGACTCGGCAAGTCGAGTCGCGAATGAAAGGATTCTAAGCGTATGAACTCGACGAGTCAGTAGGCAGACTCGGCGAGTCGGGTTGACCTGGAAGGTTGACTTTGACCAGGATTCTGACTTTGACCAGAGTTGACTTAGTTTGACTTCTAGAGTTCAGTTTGAAAATAAGTGTTATATTGATATTAGTAGCTTGAGGAGCTAGTGGGGCAGCGGTTCAGAGAGTTGTCGGTCAGCAGCCAGAGGTTTATCAGCAAAGTTTAGCAGTGCGAGGTGAGTCTCCTCACTGTTTTTATGGGTCTACGGCCACAATGCCGGCCCATGTAGTTTTGTATGATAGGAAGACCCGAGGGTTAGCCCTAGGCATTATGCATGAAAGACCTGGAGGCGGCTCCTGGCACACAATATGTTATAATGTATGATAGGAAGACCTTGGGGTTAGCCCTAGGCAATATGTAAAGAAGACCAGGAGGTGGCTCCTGGCGCACTGTATGCTATTCTATATGGAAGACTAGGAGGTGGCTCCTGGCACACTATATGCGTAATAGCCTAGCAGAGTAGTATATATAGTTGTCTTTATGATACTTGCATGAAAGACCGGGGGGTGGCCCTTGGTACTTGTCTGTAAGACCCAGGGAGTGGCCCCAGGCTTGACCAGGAAGACCACGTGCGGCCCGTGGCATAACCACAAGACTATGTTTGGCACATAGCACCTTGGCAAGACTATGTTTGGCACATAGTACCTTACTTGATTATGGATATGTTGGTTATGTATGGCTCTTGGCTATGTATGGCATGTATGGATCAGTTGGTTTGTATGGTATGTGGTATCTGGGGAACTTACTAAGCTTCGTGCTTACGGTTTTCAGTTTTGGTTTCAGGTATTTTGTTTTCAAGGAAAGCAGTCGGCTCGGTCGCAGCGCATCACACTATGTTTTCCGCACATGAGATCTTTGGGATTACACTCTGATATGGTTTTACGATAATATGTTTTGATTACCGACACTTTGCTTTGTCACGAGATATTGTAATGAATGTTTTTATACTGATGGTTTTATGTAATAAATTATTTAAAAATGAAATTTTTGGCCTTGAATTTGGGATGTTGCAAGTTGGTATCAGAGCCATGGTTTTAGGGATTCAGACATACCTTTAGGTGTGTCTGAACTCAAACTAAGGGCTTGGTATGAAAGTTTTCAAGAGGAAAACCATTTTATAAATTAGTTTGAAAAGAATCTGAAAAGAGAAAAGAAATTTGAGAAGAACAAAGTGTGTGATGCGTGCAATCAGCCGAGCTCGAGTAAGTTTACCCCAGGATACCCATACAAGTTATTATTATGTTATCAGTTTCACCAGAACAACATGCTAGAATAGGACTAAGGATCTAGGAATGATGCCTTATGTGCCTACTTTATGTGCTTCAGCTTATGAGGATTGCATGCTAGTATTAAGCAGACAGTAATAGGATACCCTGTTTAGGTTATGCCTGATTATATGAGCTTAGCATCGCATGCTAGTACAGATTCCTGTTGCGTGGATAAAATTGCTTGATTATGTTCTAGTTAGATTTCCCATTTGTCTGAATGCTACTTGCTTTGTGCTTTGTGGAACTCTGAGTGATGAGAGTTAGCCATTAGGTGAAAATGCCAAGTCACATGTGATCAGGGTGGAATAATCTCAAAGTGTTGGATTTTATCCTGTTATGCAACTCTCGTCTGAGTCTAACCGTTGTAGGGAAGAGTCTGTTACTCGAAGGATTATCTGAGCCTCATCACATGTGATGGTATTCAGGTAATGGCTAATTGGCATTACAAGGAGGCCTTCAGTAGCTGAGGACTGGTTGCGGGTTGGAGGTTACCCTAGGGCAAGCCTAGGATGAGAGTAGTGCTGGGAGCAGCGTTAGTAGTAGTGAAAGGGACTTGGTGAAGTTGAAGCAACCCTTGAGGAAAGTACGGATAGATGTGGAAGGTAGTATGGGCCGTACTACTGGAAGCAGAGGATCTGTACTTGAGTCAAGGAGGGCCGAGATGGAACCAGGAATCTTGGATAGTGTGTGAGATCTCTTGGGGTATGTTTTGATCCGGACATTTATGTGTTTATTTCTAGTATGGTGTGTTGGATTAATGTCTAAGTCCATAACTATATTTGGTATGTACTTGACCTGACCCGGCATGGTCCATTTGGGTTGCACTTCACCGACACAATTTATATGGATAATCTTTTGAGAATAGTATGTTTATGATTAATATTAATATATTATAAGTTCTAATATATTAATATGGAATCATATTATTTAATTAGTATTGATCAAGAATTAATTTATAATTAATTAAGTGATCAAAAGGAACTAATTAAATATGGACTCTTATATATATGGAATGGGCCAAGTTCATTTAGGTTGGGCTAAACTTTCATGGATAGTCCATGGAGTGTTTAACCCATGGATCCTAGGAAATGAAAGGTCATGGGTATTAGGGTTTAACCCTAATCCTCCATACTATATAAAGATGTCTTTGGTTGGTGAAATTGGCACTAGTGTGGATACACTAAAGAAGGGCTAGCCAATTTCACTAGAGAGAACCAAGTAATCATATTCTCTAAAGTATTACAAGGTGTCTTGGTGATTTGTGATTCCACTTGAGGCTTCCACACTATTGGGGCTAAGCTCTTAAAGCTTGAAGACATCAAGCTACATCAAGAGGTATGTATTCTATCTTGTTACATTCATAGTTTTTGTATGCTAGATTAGGATAATACCTTGGATGTTCTTATTTGCATGTATAATAGAGAAAACATAGATCCAAGGTATTTAGGGTTGCATGTACACTTAGGAAGTGTTAGAATGCTCAAAACCCTCAAGTGGTATCAGAGACTGGTTGTTTTCTGTTATATTGATGCAAATATTTTATTTTCAAAGTTGAAAAAAAAACATGAAGTTTGTCAAATTTTAAGATAATTACTTGTTCTTGTGAAAAACTAATTATTTGTAAAATTTGAATAATTTGCTTTAGGAGCTGAATTAGGTCAAATTTAATAAAAGATAAAATAATATGATTATTTTATTAGTTTTAAAAGTTTGATCTAAAGAGTTTTATTTTTTTTTGAAACCTCCATAAGTTATGGATATGAAAAGGTTTTAAAAAAAAAATTGATTCAAAGTTTTTTTTTTTGGAGTTACAAAATTTGGTGTTAATGTTTTAAAGGATTCCATAACTTAAGAATAAGTTATGGATCACCAAAAGTTTTTTGTGTTACCTTGTTTTATGAGTGAATTTAGATTAATGAATAAAATTATGTGATAGTTGGTTTTAATCCAAATTAATCTAAGAATTGATTCTAAAATGTGTTTTTGTAACTTGTCCTCAAGTTATATGAAAAGTCACATTTAAGAATCATAAAACTCATAAAAATTGGCAAAGGTTACAAAAATGAAGAGTCTAGTTCTAATTAAATGGTTTTATGACTCCATAACTTGTCCTCAAGTTATGGAGGACCAAGAGTCTCTTCATTTAATAAAATAAAATAAAATAAAAAAAGGTGTAACCTTAATTAATTCCATAAGTTATAAAATAAAGAAAAGTTAATTCTTTTATTAGTTTAAAGTCTTCCATAACTTGTCCTCAAGTTATGGAATTTGAAGAGTTTTTGGATTAAAACTACTTTAAACACATAAGTTATGGAATTAATTAGTTTTGAATAGTTTCAAAACTTGCCCTCAAGTTTTGGAATTTGTAAAGTTTTCACTTATGAATACTTTAATTCCAAGTTAGCCCTTAGAATTTTAAAAGTTAAAATTCAACCCTTATACTTTATAATATTATAAGTTAATAATATATATATGTATAAGAGTAAAGTCAGTCTTACCGCTAGTACGCCTCATTCACGAAGCCGGTCTATAAGGTGGGTATAAGGTTGTTGCCTATAAAATGGCAACTTAATGGGTGTCCACTCTCACCCACCGCTTGGTTGACTGGTGGAGGGTCGTTAGCCGAACGGGTTTGACAGGACTAGAATTCTCCCTTAATTAAAAGTATTAATGATAATACTAAGTAACTAAACTCTTAATAATACCCAATCTTAGTTACTTAGGAAAAATGTGAATAAGGTGCTAACCCATGAAATTACACTTTACACTTTGTCTAAGTCGTTAGTGGAGCGTGTGTGGTTAACCGGCACACTAACTTGGACTTAACAAGGTAGGTAAAGGGTGACTTAATATTTATCATAGTATCGATGGAGCGTGTGTGGTTAACCGGCACATCGATTGAGGGGTAATTTATTAAGGGTACCAAGTGATTTGCATGGTTACTTCACACCTTGTTTTGTGATCCTCGGCATCCCAGTCACAAAACCTGAAGGGCACACTCGAGATTGAAACATGCCTTTGAAAAGTTCAATGAATCTCAAAGATCTAGGAGTTTCAAAACCAATTAAAACCTAATAATTCATTTCGTTTATCTTGGTGGAAATTGGTGAATCGTCATTCACCTACCTTCAAATATTTTATAGCTTGGATTACGGCATACCTCTTCTAAGTTATAAAATATTTTGTTGGGTCCTAGCCTTAATATTTCATATTGGGTGTCATATTAAGGACTTTAAATCAACTATCTTGAATATCTCCCAAAAGATGTCTGTAATAGACACCTATGATCTTCCCAAATCTAGTGAAACAAGGTTTCCTAAATGAAGATGATGTCCTTTGGAAATCATACTTCTTTCACCTCCTCCAATTATTCTCCCCAACCCACAAGTTCTTGAAAAGTTTAAGGTCACTCAAGCCCTATTGGCAAGGCAAGGTCTAGGTGTGAACACATCTTGGAGATGTAGTCACATATTGACAAGCCGGGAGAGTTGGGTGTCAAAGTCTTGAGAAAGTTGGTGGTTCAATCACTTTCTAAGTCACATAGTGAGTTCCTTTGGGACACCTATGAAACAGACTATGACAAGACCCTTAATGATCTTATCTATTTGTTAAGATCAACTTCCTTAAAACTTTATGGACATTGACAATGATGACATTCGATATCTAGTAAAGCTCTCTCTTCCCAGTGGAAAGGGATCGGCCATAGTCAACTCGGTTGACCAAATGGTAAAGAGAAGAGCTAAGTCTGTGATAGTCTCGTGTACCATTATCAAAGGGTCCATATGTTTATATTGCCAAAGGAAGGGGCATTGGTTGCGAAGCTTCCAAATTTACCTAAGGATGTTAAAGTCAATAAGTTTGACTCTACTTCAGGTAAAGACCACTATCTAACTCTGTTAAGTTTCTATTCTGAGATTCCTGATACATGATGTGACTGGGTCACATGGTGATGTTTTAAGAATCAAAGAAAAGTGAAGAAACTTAAAGAAAGAATATGCTGAATCTGATCGCATAGATGGATTTCTATCGCGTAGCTTGAAGATCGGATTCTTGAGCTACTTCTTAGGAGTTATGAGATATTGCTTAGGAATAGATAACAACAAGTTTTCATATGGATTGTAAGGATAAGTTTTTCCGCAAAGTTTTAAAATAAAAGAAAAATTTTTGATTTTATTTATTTTAAAATATCCTTACAATGGCATTTAAGGAAAAATTGTTGCTTATATGATTCCATTAAGAGCAAGAGTGGAAATATGAAATTGATTCTTTCATTTGTGGTAATGTCTAGATTTACCAAATAAGGAAAGATTCTCATCACCCAAGTTTCAATTGGACCGAAACATGGAATCATGCAAGTTATATAGCATGATGAATGAGAACTTTCAAGTTTTGGAAATTTAAGACTAATTACTTGTTCACATGGATGTGTGAGTCAAGTAAAGGACTAAGGGATCGAGTACACACTCTTGTGCACTGATTAAGTGCACCACAAAAGGTTGATAAGACTATTCGTCATAGTTTACTAAAGCTCAGTAAATATGATTATACTTACTGAGACATTGGAAAAAGGTTCCAATGTATGACAAAGCGAATAAGAAGAATCAAATTAGGCAGAAGGATAAAAAGTTTCTCAAATCTGAAAAGATGGGAGAGTACTTTAGTATCAGTTTTTGTGATCATCTTAATGATTAAGAAACCATATCAAAATTAGTTCTCTAAGGAAATCTTAGTGCATTCTGATGACTAAGAAGAGGAACTTGAATTGTTGAAATGGTTAAATCAAGAAGATGAGTCATACTTCGTTCCAATACAAGTCTTAGAGTCATACTCCAAGATTGTAACTTGAGTGACATGTCTTAAAGAAGGTTTAAAACACTTGTCAAATGTAAGAGTAAAAGTTTTCTACTCTTGTACATTTGAAATTGGTAAGTTGTGATGTTTTGGATAAAAAAAAGACCATCTTAGGCCAATTGTGTGAAGTGTTTGTCTTGATTAGAATCCACACTATCTCTTGGATATTTGACAAGGGAGTCTTATAGGTCAAGAGGACAGTGGGAGTCTTAAAGGTCTTGAAAGTATCAAGAACTAATCAAGAAGAGAACCTGAAGTTCTTCACTAGCACACGACTTGAGGTTTATAACCTATCGTGTTGACATATTCTGTGCCCATTCCAGTTAAAGTTGGCTTTGCATATGAGTTCTTAGAGTTCTCAATTTGTTGCACAATTACTTGGAAGCAATGGCAGGCCCTTGAGCTGCCAGGTGGCAAGAAATTAAGATTGAGTTCAGTCCATATGAGTTTGGATTTGTCATTATCCTTGTCTTGTGACTATGGTTTTGATAATTCACATGGATAAGAACACATACACCATTAAATCTAAGTGTCATAAGGTTTCTCTCCGATTCATGAAAATGATGGTGAGGAAACACTTTCACTAAGTAGATTTTAGCTAGATAGCAATTGTGAAATTTGCATTCTCAAAGTCGTTAGTGGAGCGTGTGTGGTTTACCGGCACACTAACCTGGACTTGTGAGAAATGGCAAAAAGGTCTAACCATTATGATTACGGCATACTTCTTCATAATTGCTTAGACGCACAAGTGTGTTATCTAAGGGAAGGTGTATGATTTTGATAAAGTTTTATCAAAACAATCTAGTGTCAGAAATCTGAACTTTGGTAAGAATGTCAGCTGATTTCTGAGTACATGTCAAAGCTAGTGGGAGCATAAGTGTCATGCTAATAATCATCATGTTAGTGGGAGCATGATAATTATGATAAGTATTGTAAGTTAGCAATGTTAATTATAGAAAACAAAAGTTTCAATTGGGAAAGAGTTGTTTTGCTATAATTAAGGGAGAGGAAATTATACTTAATCTCAAATCTATAAGCTTAGATCGTGAGGTTTGAATCATTTAGTCAAGGATATATATATGAATTTCATGTTGGAATGGCTCAACATAAGGAAATTCTGTATATGGGTCCATTATTTGCGTTCTAAAATTCGATTATGATTACGGCATCCCTTTTCATAATCGGAATTATGAGAACTTGGCAAATAGAAATGGAAATGTTATAGCAAAAGACTGGTTTAGTCTTTATGTGAGACATCATGAATCGTGTCCCATATGCTTCGGATATAGGATCGATTACATGTGCTATATTCATCCATTCTAAAATTTTCCAGATGCCTAGGGCATTAAGAAGGGAAAAGGTTTAGAACTGGATATGACTAAAAGGATTAAACAATTGTCGAGGACAATCTAAGGTTTACCAAAGATTGGTTGCTCAAGGACAGTTGGAAGTATAGTGATAATTCTGGAAGGACCATATTGACATAGTTTGTAAGGAGGCAACTCTTGTTCAGAAGTGATAGTCAAAATGGAATCTGGAAATGTTTCAAAGTTAGAATTTTCAATCTGTTTAAGATTAGGAAACTTAATGCAAGAAGGATGTTTCCAAGGAGCTGATCTCCTTTGGAATACTCTGTAATGGTTGTTGTCAAGTCTTTATGACTTTGTAGATAATCATTACAAGTGGATCAATGCATATAAGTTTAGAATCTAACAGATTTCAGTAAATGGCATGAATTTGGAATTCTTGCATTTGCAGTAAGGATTTGGGAGTGTGAAAAGAGAATCATTGAAGTTATGTTCAATTGATCTAGTTCACAAAGTAAAGATCATAGACAAACATAGTATGCATACCTGGTGTATGGCATGACTAGTGTTTAGAAAACATAGTGTGCATGCTTGGAACATGGGACAACTATTGTTTTAAATTCAAGAATAAAGTTGATAGCTGAAACAGTATACAATGAATAATGTGTAATCATATGGTGATAAATAAAAGGTGTTTTATTTATGTTCAAAGGGTTGATACCATACTGGATTCAATTATTATTGTGTTTCATTTTGCATGTTTTGACTTCCCGAATAAACTAGGTTATTCTTCCGGAATGACTAAGTTATTCAAACCATCCACAATCAGTCATATGTTGGAAGTATATATGAATTAAGACTGTCATGGGTTGGCTTGTAGAGGTCTAAGGTGTTGGACAAAGGACTACAACACTCATGAGTGCTCATAAGTTCTGAGTATTGGATTCAACCCGCGCTCATTGGAATCACTTCATGGATTTTATCATGAGTGATCATGAGACGATAATATCTTATATTCTTCAAACCTAGAGATATGAGTTGTTACTATGAGTTGGTTGTACATTGATTGCACGGAAACGCATTTGGTAACTCAGTGCTATAAAACGTGCCTTTGTGTATGATTCAACAAGTAGTAGAACAAGCCATATGAGTCGAAGTTTATCCATTCCTTTTACCTTCGGGATAAAAGCGATATCTGTGGGCCCCTCGATGATTTGATGATGACAAATGGAAGTGCTCGGCCGGGCCAGGACTGATTTGATTTGTTCAATTAGTCAGTCGTCATAAATCGGAAATCGGGAAACAACAAATGGACAGAGAGAATGATTATAATCCATGTCTCAGTCCATATGATATCTAGAATGGAGGAATATATGATCCCTTATCTAATGGACAAGTTCGTTGACAAGATCAGAGTTCGACAGCAACTTTAAGAGCTACGATTGCAAGTTACGTTTGAAGTCATACGCAATAATAGTTTTAGACTTATCCAAGTGGGAGACTGTTGGATTAATGTCTAAGTCGATAACTATATTTGGTATGTACTTGACCCGACCCGGCATGGTCCATTTGGGTTGCACTTCACCGACACAATTTATATGGATAATCTTTTGAGAATAGTATGTTTATGATTAATATTAATATATTATAAGTTCTAATATATTAATATGGAATCATATTATTTAATTAGTATTGATCAAGAATTAATTTATAATTAATTAAGTGATCAAAAGGAACTAATTAAATATGGACTCTTATATATATGGAATGGGCCAAGTTCATTTAGGTTGGGCTAAACTTTCATGGATAGTCCATGGAGTGTTTAACCCATGGATCCTAGGAAATGAAAGGTCATGGGTATTAGGGTTTAACCCTAATCCTCCATACTATATAAAGATGTCTTTGGTTGGTGAAATTGGCACTAGTGTGGATACACTAAAGAAGGGCTAGCCAATTTCACTAGAGAGAACCAAGTAATCATATTCTCTAAAGTATTACAAGGTGTCTTGGTGATTTGTGATTCCACTTGAGGCTTCCACACTATTGGGGCTAAGCTCTTAAAGCTTGAAGACATCAAGCTACATCAAGAGGTATGTATTCTATCTTGTTACATTCATAGTTTTTGTATGCTAGATTAGGATAATACCTTGGATGTTCTTATTTGCATGTATAATAGAGAAAACATAGATCCAAGGTATTTAGGGTTGCATGTACACTTAGGAAGTGTTAGAATGCTCAAAACCCAACATGGTGACCACGTGACCTGGAGCAGGAGGCTGAGGATCTGGGTCAGGATCGGGCACGGGCACGGGATCCGAGCAAGTTGATGATGGGTTATGCGAGTTCATCGCGTCTGAGATTACGAGAGGCATCCTTGAGGCGACCCCGGTCATTTTCGGGTCGATCAAGGAGGGGATCATTGAGCTGATGGAGGATCGCCTCCGAGCTTTTGTAACGTTCCAAAATACAACCCAAAAAAATTTGTTTAATAATTACTAAAACACCATATTAATATTATATAAAGTAAAACTCGTACATAAATGTCTCAAAATAATAGCAAAGTATTATAAGGAAACTATATCAAGACTGTATCAAACCACATCTATGAAAAGCTAAAACAACTCCCAGAACAAACTGAAGCTGTGGTGTGTGCGATGCCATCAACCCGAGCTCTTCCCTCTACTTGCGGAAGTACCTGAAACCAAAACTAAAACTGTAAGTACAAAGCTTATTGAGCTCCCCCAAACTACCACATACCATACAATCACATATAATCACATACTGGGCCTTGCCCACTGCATCAGACCGAAGTCCGGAAACTACATTGGACCGATGTACGAAACTAACCAGGGCCTTGCCCTCTGCATCAGACCAAAGTCCGGAAACTGCGTCGGACCGAAGTCCGGAACTAACCAGGGCCTTGCCCTCTGCGTCAGACCGAAGTCCGAAAACTGCATCGGACCAAAGTCCGGAACTGACTAGGACCTTGTCCCCTGCATCGGACCGAAGTCTGGAAACTAACTGAGAATAACATAGCATAGCATAAACATATCAACTAACATGAACACATAAACTGCATACTGCATCGGGCCGTAGCCCGGAACACATAATCCATAAACCCTGTCTGAGCCACAAAGGCATCAAACATCCTAACTACTGCATCGGACCGAAGTTCGGAAACTACTGCTAGTCAGACGGGCCGGCATTGTGGCCTTAGACCCGTTCCTACTGAAAGGAAACTCACCTTGTGACGCTGACTGCTGTAATCCTGAATAAGAAATCCCTGACGGCTGCTCCGGCTGCTTCCCAGCTATAACGGGAAATTAATACTAAATCAGAATAAGGATTCCTCTATGGGTAAAATGACCATTTTACCCCTACTATGGTGTGGGACCCAACATGGTCCAAACCTCAATTCCTTCTAAGTCCATCTATGGCCCCACTATAGGCCCACTAATGGCCCAATTTGCTATATTGAGCCTGGAATCCTTTTATTGGGCCTTACTCAAGCCCAATACCAAATCTTTGGTCCTTAGCATCTGAATTCTGATGGGCCATAAATGCCCAAGGACCCTAAGCATGAAACCCAGCCCACACTAAGGCCCAACACTCGAAGCCCAAACTGGTGGCGTACGCGGGGCGTACACCAAGGTACGCTAAGCGTACTGGCTGGTGGCCTGTACGCGCCGTGTACTTCTTTGTACGCCCAGCGTACAACCTTGTTAAGCCAACATTTCATTAAGTGCTTAATAATCTGATCCAGAAGCTACAAATCCAGATCCTAAGCTTATTCAACGACTTAAGCCATAAATTTGCTTACTTGATGGCTTACAAGTCTCATAAAGGCTCAAACTCTCACAAATAACATTCTACTTCCATAAAAACAACAAGATCTCATGTACGGTTCCATATAAGCCTCAAAGATCGAAACTTTACTGCTATGGGGACATTGGAGCTTCAAGGATAGCAATCCCAAGCTCCAAAAATGTAGTTGTAAGATAAAGGTCCCTCCTTTGGACCTAAAAGGTCCAAACTTCCAAAAACTCCTAGATCTAAACTTACAAGAGGAAAGTTGGAAGCTTTTATACCTATTTTGAATGCCAAATGAAGGAATGATCCCAGACCTATGAGCTCAAGGTACTCAAGTTCTCCTTCTTCCACTTCTCTTCTTCAAAAAAAAAAATCTCAAAGATCAAACACACACACAAGCAAAGAGCAAAGGGGACGAACTAGGGTTTCTCTGGGGTGAATGATAAGTGATGAGGCGAAATGGGAGGCAATAATGGGGTTTAAATACGTCTCAAACCCTAAAATTAAGGTTTTTCCTCTGGCCGCATACGCTGGGCATACTCTATGGTACGCTACGCGTACGCCTCTCCTTCCCGCGTTTCATTTAGTCATTACGCCCAGCGTACAACGGGTTACGCCTAGCGTACGGCTTTTAGGTAGGCTATAACTTGGCCTAAAACAAAAGCTCACTCCCATATATAATTCTATAATAGCCCAAATAAAACTTGAGAATTTAAATAAATTTATACCTCGGAAAATGATCGCTACAACTTTCACGAGTGATTTGGCGTCTGGCTAGGCGAGTACGCACAAACTGTCCTTCAAGGACTTCAGAGGGAGTGGTGCGCCGGATTTTCTCGGGGTAAAGGACCCCATTGCTGCTAGGAGATGGATCACAGACATCGAGTCTGTGCAGCTGACGAGCTTCTGCACGGAGGGGTTGAAGGTCCGCTTTGCGGCAGGATGTTTGAGAGACAGAGCCAGAGACTGGCGGGTGTCAGTTGGTGATTCCTTGGGAGCCACAACCATTGAGGCAATGACCTGGACCGACTTTGTGACTGGGTTTAGGGCGGAGTTTGCACCGGCGGTGGTGCTTCAACAGTTGGCCAGAGAGTTCCTAAACATGAGACAGACGACAGAGTCGGTGGCGGAGATTACCGCCAAGTTTCGGGAGAGGGCCTTATTGGTGTCTCAGTATGCAGGGGATGATGAGATGTAGAGGACCCGCTATCATGACATGTTGAGAGTGGATATTCGGGAGCAAGTCAGCTTCTCGGCATGCCCGAACTTGGACTCTATGATTGCCAAGGCGCGTGAAAGGGAGATTGATTTGGAGCACATTACGAAGAGGAAGTCGGATAAGATGTATGCTGATATGTGCATAATTAGTTAATTATTTAGCATACATTTTTATTCATTTTTAACTAATTATATGTATAATGTGGACAAAAGGTACTTAATAATGTTTAAATTTTGTTTTCAGTCCAAAAGACATGCTTGGGAGTCAAAGGGAATAAGGGGAAGCAATTAGAGACCAAAGAATGAAGAATTAGGGAAAAAAAGCCTTCCTACTCGGCGAGTTCACGAGCCTACTCGGCGAGTCCATTAGAATATTCCAGAAGATAAGTCAAGACTCCTGGTATGAGACGGATAACTACCATCTACTCGGCGAGTTGGGTCTGCTACTCGCCGAGTACATCCTGTTTTGTGATAATTATAAATACCAAACTATTATCCGATTGGAAAGAACTTTTGGTGATTTTGAGAGCTGAATCTGCGATTGAAGAACCCTTAGAGGAGCTAAGGAACGCTAATCTTCAATCCTTGGAAGAATCAAGGCAATTAGGTTAATCATTCCACTTAACTTTAGGAATTAAGTATGTTTAGCTTAGTTAAATCTGGTTTTGAGTTTGTTTTTATCATGACTATGAACTAAATTCGTTTTGTTTCTGTTGGGGAATACTAATTTACTCCTATGGTTAGAATATACTTTATGATTGATTGTTATTTGGTGATTTTATTAAATTAAGTTTGTTAAAAAACCTTATGCATTAATGACAACTATTTTCTGTTAATTGGAAGGTAATTAAGCTGCATGAACATCAACTTGATAACCAATTACAAATCTTATTTAATCCAAATAATTAAACTATAGAATTAATTAGTAATGAATATGAAATTAAGATTAATTAGAGAATGGGTAAATTAATGTGTGATCTTGTTTGAGAAACCAACAAACAAGAGGTTAATTGAAACACCAACTTGATAACCAATTACAAATCTTATTTAATCCAAATAATTAAACTATGGAATTAATTAGTTTAAACAATTGGCCACTGCTTGAATTGATTAATTGTCTAAGGGTTAGGAGTAATGAACATGAACCTAACCACTATAGTTGGTAACCAAAAATAATTAATCTATCATTTAAATAACCATAGGAGTGAATTAGTTGAACCTAAACCGAAACCCTTTAATAAATTTGGTGAATTTGTCAGTTGCTTTAATTGTTTAGTTAGTTAATTGTTTTAAGTGCTATGTTTAAGTTTCTAGTCTTGTAAAACTAGAGAAAAAACCCTTTACTTTTATTACTTGTTTAGTTAAAATTAGTTATTAGATTAATTTCCGTTCCCTGAGTTCGACACCCTACTTACCCAACTATACCACTAAAAGACAGGTTCATTTGTGTGCTTAATTTATTAACTAAAAGTAGGATTAAAAGTAGCTCGTTTCACACACATCAAGTTTTTGGCGCCGTTGCCGGGGAACGGTTCTAAATAATTTATCTAATTTCTAATTTTTTTCGATCCTTTGTGTGAGTTTACTGGCACAAAGTTCATTTATTCCAGATTAATAATTAGTAGTTAGGTTTTAGCATCTAAATTAGTTTTATTTCAAGTTTTGAATTCTTTCAAAAATACACTGCTACTCGCCGAGTGTATTCACACCTACTCGATGAGTACAGCAAATTGTAGCTTTTAATTTTCGTTTTTTTATTAGTACATTTTTTTGTTCTCTTTACGTTTTTATCTTATTTATTTAAGGAATTTCATGACCAGAGGATCAAACACCCCGCTGGAACCCCCGTTTGAAGATCCCGAATCCGCATTGAAAAGGAACAAAGGAAAGGACGTGGAGAACTCGAGTACACCCAAGAAGTCACCTTTGTCTAACTTGAAGACTGTTTTTGGGAAGAAAAAGAGCAGCAAAGCAGGTGCATCCAACGCATCTTTAGGAAGTGAAGAACCAATCAAGGAAGACACCGAGTACGACACCGAGGAGGAAGAAGAACTTACATACGGGCACAACTCCGATTCCGGCGATGAGTTAGCTCTTACCATGGCTAACATTGATGAAATCCCCATGGGGGAATGGAAGAAGAGGATGCGCGAAGACACTGGCCCGGGACTTGTGCAACCCGCAATTCCCGCGACTACTACTTTTGAGCTCAAGTGTCATATCCTAACATTACTTAAAGAAATACCTTTCTATGGAAAAGACCACGAAGATGCCTACAAGCATTTGGATGAAGTCAATGATGTAGCTGATTACTTCAATGTTCCAAATGTGCCTCGCAAGACTCAGCTACTTCGCATGCTTCCAGGGACATTCAAAGGCGTTGCAAAAGACTGGCTCAAATCACTTCCCCCCTGATCAGTCACCACATGGGCCAAGATGAAAGAAGAATTCATTGATCACTTTTGCCCACCTTCTAAGATAGCCAAACTGAAGAAAGCACTAGCTAACTTTGAACAACAAGCTGGAGAGTCACTATATGAAGCTTGGGAGAGGTACAAGAGCTTACTAAGAAGCTGCCCACACCATGACCTAAATAGCCAGCAAGAAGTCTCCATTTTCTATGATGGAGTCAATGTCACAACCAAGCAGTTACTTGACTCGCAAGGCCCGCTCACAAAGAAGCCACCCCCGGTGATCAAGGAATTAATTGAAGAATTCTCTAAGCACTCTAGTGAATACCACAACCCAAGAAATGATGTTACTAGGGGAGCCGCATGTGCAGTTACTGAAGACTTTTCCGCGGTCATGACTATGCTAAAAACCATGGATAGGAGGATGGATAAAATGGATCAAACGATCCATGCTATTCGGGTGGGTTGTGAAAACTGCATTGGGCCTCATCTTACTAGAGATTGCGACTTGGATGAAAATGGCAACAAAAAGGTGCAAGTTTGTTACTCAAGTGGAGACCGATATGATGAATATTGGCGAAAACCAAAGAAAGAGTGGCTCCCATATGAAGAGTATAAGAAGGCTAAGGAGGAGAAGTTCAGGCAGAAAGGAAGAGGGTTTTACCAAAAGGAGGAGCTAGCACAAGAAAGAAAACCAAGTTTGGAAGAAATGCTTACCAAATTTGTAGCTGCTTTAGAAAAGAGACATAGTGATCATGATGCTGCAATTCAAGAAACAAGGACCATGCTTAGAAACCAGCAAGCATCTATCCACAACATAGAAACGCATCTAGGGCAACTTGCTCAACAAATCAACCAAAGATCATCGGGCGAACTTCCTAGTAAAACTGAAAATAACCCACGAGGCGCGCACATAAATATAGTTACAACAAGAAGTGGGAAAATAATCACTCCTCTGGCCCCTATTCAGAATATATAAGACCATTGACTCCTAATTCTTAGCTATGAGTTAGGGACTTGCATGAATGAGCTTAAAACATCAAAATCATGTCTTTATGGGAGTAAAAATGAGTTTACGGCCCATGAACATTCATGGACCGTAAACACCTCTTCATGGTGTTAGATGCCCTTAAACACCTCCCAAAGCTTGCATAAGAGCCTAGAACCTTGTATCCCTTCATGTGATGCACAAAATCATGCAAGAATGGGCCAAGCATGAGTTTACAGCCGTAAACTCATGTGCTTACGGCAGTAAACTCACCAAGGGTCATTCATAGGCCGTAAACCCCATTTCCAAGGTCATTTCAAGTCCCAATCCCTTCCTAAGCCCTTGAACCAACCTTAGAACTTTTCCTTCTGCAATATAAGACCATTGAGCACCCAAAAACACCCCACCCATGAGTTTACAGACGTAAAATCATGGGGATATGGTCTTTGGGCCGTAAAAACTTTTAAAAGTCACGCATCAGAGTGTATTATCTTACTTAATTAGTGGTTCAATATCTAATTAGATACAATTATGTATCACTTCATGTTACATAGGATCCTTGCGTGTGTTCAAGTCCTAAATTGACACCTAGCATCCTACCCGGCACACCCGCGTCAGGTGAGTTCATACCCCTACGCTTTTTCCGAGTTTTTCATGTTTTCAGGGGGGAATACAAGCAAAAGTACAAGGAAACTTGTGCTCAAATATATTATTTTATTTAAGATAATTATATTTCCAGTATGCTTTTAAACACAGAAAACAGCTTTGTCAACTGATTAAGAAATCAACACGTAGAAACAGTTTTCAAAACTATAACAATGAACTTGTGAATCATGTAGTAAAATGTATTATTTTATAAAGGATTCATGAAAATCATAAACAGGACTTTCTGTATTATTATTTGTAAATTTGCTAGGCTAAGTTTGAGACACATCCTTGGTAACACTCCCACATAATCTAGAGTGTAGGACTAGCACTCATGACCATAATCTCTTGTAGGGAGAGTGTGACTATTGGGTATAGATCTATACGGGACTGACAATCCCGCACCTTGCTGATAACTAGAGCCGGACCGGTAGGTCTGCAGGTGATGAAGTCATTAAGGATACAGGTCGTTGCGGACTATATCCAGTCTGTTATGGTCATGAAACTCAAAACCTAGGTGGCAGGAATTTACTTTTGTAATAATGAATCAAGTGAACTAACCTCAAAGTAATAAACGATTTAATTACTGAAAGGTATTAGTAATAATATGTTTAGGACTTAGTTCATCACGATTTTCTTTTATTTAACTTTTAAAAGCTAATATACCTCTCTGGGTGTAACCAGGGTTATTAAAAGAAAACTACTCTCATCAACACGAGTATGGTAGATACTTGCAAACTTCAGCTTAAAAACGGATAATCAACCATCAACCTTTAGGGAAAATATAGGATTTTCCTGGGATAAACAAGATATTCAAAACGGATTGTTTTACAACCTACAGATAATCTTATTCATTCCACAACTCCTTGGGTTGTACATATCTTGTACGAATCTGGAAGTCATGGAAGGAATGGGCTTTTGAAAACACTTTTCATAAGAAAATATAGGATTTTCTTGAGGAAACTTGTCAAAAAGATCAAGGAACATTTTCTCACAAAAACTTAACGCTTATGAACTCACCAGCTTTATGTTGATATTCTTTCAAAACTTCTTGTATTCTCAGGGAATTAGTAGACAGGTACTTCCAGGAGTTCGGAGAAGTCGGAGCATTAGAGCCGCGTCTTTACTAATTTACTTTTGATACGAACAAAGCTATGTATTAAACAATGTAAACCTTTCTCATATATGTATTCAATGTCTGGTTATGTGTTACTACGCTTGCTATGACACAATTGTTGTGATACTACGCATGAAGTCCTCCGCCCCGGAACGTTTCTGCCAGCGGTCTCGGGGTGTGACAAATCCACAAACTCAAGGTGGGTTCATAACCCTTTATTTTCAGTTTTCATATGATTTATGGGGGAGAATACAAGTAAAATTGTGAAGATATATGTGTATTTGTATGTTATGTGTGATTTCTTGTGTTTATGTGGTAAATATGTGCTAAAAATGAAATATATTTCAAGATCTATAGTTCAAGAAGGAACAATATGTGATCTAGGTTACATTTCACTTAAAATGTCAAGATAAACTACCATACAAGCTTTATAATAAATACACTACAACATAAAATTTGTTATTGGTCCATTTTGGATAAATAAACAATAGTTGGAGAAAAAATCTCATTCATGGTTTCTACAAGGATCAAAAGGTCAAAACAGATAAAATAAGAGTTTTTATAAATATTAGGCTTTCTAAAGGACTAAAAATGTAAATTTTAGTTTAATGGGCTAAAATTCGGGCTTTTTGGCTATTTAGGCCCAAAAATGCGAAAAACCAAATTTAAGGGGGCTGAAATGGACATTTTTCTCCAAACAGGGGTTATAATCGTATATAAACCCATTTCAGGGGTTAAAATGGCCTTATTTATCAAAAGGGACTAAAAAAGCAAAGATTTTGGATTTTGGGTAAAAATTGTAAAAATTGCGAAAAGTGTGGATTTAAAAGGAAATATTTTAACTAAGGGGCTCAAACTGTCCTAAATAAAATTTTGGGCTTAAAACATCATTTAACTAAGTGTTTAGGTCAAAATGTCAAGAAAAATGGTTCAAGGACCTAATATGTCATTTTTCAAAAAAAGGGTTAAAAATTGCCAACTTTACCAAACTAAGGGTCAGAATTTGTCAAACTAATATTTTTAGTCAATTATGTTAATAATCAAATAATTGGGTCAAGATATATGAAACTTCATAACTTATGGGTTAAATAGAAAAATATCTATTTTTTTAAAATCTATGAATCGTTATAAAACAATTTGGTGATTATTACGACATATCGATTAAACAATTTCGCAACACTAATACTATACGAAACAAGTAAACATTCTAATTGATGGGCTTGAAAGATTATAATCATGCTTATTGGGCCTTCGTGACCCATTGACATGACTTTTGTGCTTAGCATAAATAATACATGTTATTGGGCCTCCTGTGACCTAATTACATGCTTAAGGGACCCTCAATGGCTTTTACATGCTATTGGGCCTTAGTGGCCCGTTAGCATTGCTATTAAGATCAAAATAAATCTTATCTGAAATGGGCCAGCGCGTCTTTCGTATACTCGATAGCCTTAAATAACATACGTAATTAGTAGGGCCTAGTAGTCCTCTTCTCCTCGTCTGTTCGGCTTACCTTCTATTCAAGTAAACAAAAATTAGGTCATTAATCAAGGTTAATCAAATTCATTTGGAATAAGTGAGTAATACCGGGCAACACCAAAAATTGTCGGTCATAGTTTGTAGTTATAATCAAAGTCTCCTGGAGGGAGAGCGAGAGTTTGTGTATAGATCTAGACGGGGGTGACTCCCCCACGCCTAAGAGGTTCGCTACAGTTAGACTCGGCCAGTCTTGGGTGAAAAAATCTTAAGATCAATTCCGATGTCATTAGAATGCCAAGACAAACGAACTGGTCATTATCATGCATGGTTATAACGACTCACGTAGAGATCCAATTCCATCTAAGTAATCATGGGAAATCATATTCATTCGCTTTGACGATACAATAATACAAAACAATCATAATATTTTATCGGAAAACATCGGGTTTTCCGGGGAAACCAATATTATTCACTTGTACTTTCAATAACTATAATGCAAAACTTCTCATTTATAAACATTTTGAAATCATTCACACATATACTAACAGGATCATCACAACATTTTCTTGAAAAGTCTTATTACAGAAAATATCGGATTTTCTGGGTTTTACAAACGACATAAACTATTTTACATCAAACATACTTATGAACTCACCAACATTATATATGTTGACCGTTTTCAAAATAACTTGTATTCTCAGGAAATCGTTAGAGCGACGAAGCATCCAGTGTGTTGAAGGTTTCTTTTGTAGTTGCTAATCATCAAACACTTTATATTTTGGGATCATGTAATGTAAACCATGTACTTGATGTAAACAATGCCAGTTGTACTACGTAATGTTTGGTGATGAATGTGTTATGTTTCATATATACTCATTGTGATGATATTTCAATTTAAGTCATGCGAGCCCTCGGACGTTTCCGCCGTCTAGTTCGGGGGTGTGACAGGTTGGTATCATAGCTCTGTTTATAGTGAACTGACATATCTAACTACACATTGATATGCAACTATAAACCCAACAAGCGGCTAAATAACTCTAAATAAAACAAATAAAATGTGCTAATAAACACTTTTACTTGTGCGACTTAGAAAAACGAACATAATAACAAATAAAATATGATGATATGGAGAACCTGACATCCTAGTTAAACCAGGGCTATTCACAGTTGTATTATGAATGAATGTAGTCTGATAAACTACATTTCTTCGTGATACAACTAACACATGCCCTGGGATGATCACGATGGTCAGTAAACCTAAGGCATACCCCATTATTAAACCAGAAGAGCACATCAACCTAACTTTTTATATATAAATAATAAAGCTTAGGAGTAATAATAGTTTATTTATATACCTCCTCGAAGTCACCATGGAAGAGGAGCATCAGGGCATTCAGTTTCATAAGCTCTTAGTGGTCTACGGAATGATTGAGGATGACCTCAAGGAAGAACAGGGGGAGCACACAGCGTTGGGCCCGATGAGTACACGGACACAGACTACAAGTTTGATGGGCCCGATGGCGACATGGAGGAAGAAAGAGGCACAGACGAGGCCTCTGTCACACAACCTATCGGCGAGATGCAGCAGAACCACCCTGCCCCACCAGGGAATCCAGCGAGAGAGAATTGTTCTCCGGAGACTGAGGCTACTGCTCTACGGCAACAACTATTCGCCATGGAAGCACGAGTGGTGCACGATGAACAGGAAAGAGATGAAGTTATTGGAGAGATGAGTGAGATGGCCCAGTTTTTGGCACTACACTTCGGTATATGATCTCGCTCCCACTGTTGGGAGCTTCCTAGTCTGTTAGGACTAGCTTTACCCTACTACTACTATGTTCTCTTATGTTTACCGACTCCATGTTTAAGTGATTAGACTACTCATAGAGTCATTATGCTGTCGAACTTTGTACCTCTATGTATGCTCTTTCGAGCAAAATTTTCATGTATCAAAGTGCGGATAATATTAATGGAAAATATTATGTGTTTATTTGTGATGTTATATGGTATGTGTTTTATGTTCTTATTGCTTAGTGTAAATTATAGAAACGCTTAGATGCGCAAACTGATTCATGAAATTCCCAACTTAAAAACAATACATACTCAACATCTTTCTGTTTCGTAACAGCAAGATGCCGCAAAGACCAAACCGCATAAATAATCAACCACCAACACCACCGAAAGTCGACTCAGCTGCGTTTCAAGCAGCTGTATCTGCTATAGTCGTAGCAACCATGGCACAAATCCACCAAGGGAACAATGGCAGAGGAAATGGGCAGGGGGCTGGAAGTTCAAACAACGGAATAAATCAAGGACCTACCAAGACATGCTCCTACAAAGATTTCACCAACGCCAAGCCACAAACATTTAATGGCATAGGGGGAATGATAATCCTAAAGAGGTGGATTGAAAAGGTGGAATCAGTGTTCGAGATATGTGATTGCCCCGAAGAGGTCAAGGTGAAGTTTGCAGCATGCACATTTGTTGATCAAGCTCTCACCTGGCGGAATGGACATGTGGAGGGCATGAATCTCCCCATAGCCAATTCCATGCCGTGGGCAGAATTGAAGGAAATGCTGATGGCCGAGTACTGCCCGCGTGGCAAAATTCAAAAAATGGAACAAGAGTTATGGAACCTCACAGTCCGAGACTCCGACATCGATGCTTACTTATCAAGGTTTAGCGAACTTTCTCTGTTGTGCCTTGGTATGATTACTTCGAAAGGAATGAAAATCGAACGATTCATCTGGGGATTAACCTCCCCAATTCAAGGAAATGTGATAGCTGCAAATCCTTAAACCTTTGACAATGCCAAGAGGTTGGCCAAGAAGTTGTACGACCACAACAATAAGAAGGGAGGGAAGTCAGGGGAAACTGAAGGCAAGAAGGAGAGTGACAACAAGAATGGGAAAAACAACAATAGAAGAGGTAAACAGAACTTAGAATCATCTAAGAAGCAACAGACAGTGACTGTCCATGCAGCAACCTAAGCTACCACAGCACCACATGCTGCAACCTAATCCACGTTGAATGCTCCGAAACAGTACACATGGAATCTTCCCAAGTGTAACAAATGTAACTAACATCACCACGGGGAATGCAGAGATATGATGTGCACAAGATGCAACCGGAAGGGCCATACATCAAAGTATTGTAGGACCCATCTTCCACAAAACCAGACACCCAACAATAACAACAACAACAATAACAATAACACAAAGGATGGAGCCAATTATACCTATTATGGGTGTGGGAAGACCGGACATTTCAGGCGGAATTGTCCTAATGCAAACAACTAGGCAATAGGAGCAGCTGGAAGAGTGTTGACTATGGGTCAAGGAGAAGCGGTTCAGGATCCCATAGTTTTCACCAATACATTTCTCCTTAACCACTCATATGCATGCATCCTGTTCGATACTGGGGCAGTGCGAAGCTTTGTGAGTAATAAATTCAAACACTTGCTAAAACAACAACCCTAAAAGCCTAATGAAACATTTACGGTGGAAATGGCTAATGGGAAAACAGAATCAACTGGAGAAATCTATGTAGGATGTATCCTAACCTTAAATCAACACGCTTTTCAAATAAACTTGATGCCTGTAACTATTAGGAGTTTTGATGTGATTGTCGGCGTGGACTGGTTGAGCCCCCATCATGCTAAAATTATGTGTTGCGAGAAGTCCATTCGCCTTCATCTCCCTAACCACGAAACCCTAATTATATACGGGGACAAACCCAGTACGAACCTTCATCTTATCTCGTTTATTAAGGCACAAAAGTATCTACAAAAGGACTTGGCATTTCTGGCTCACATAGTGGATAAGTCCAAGGAAGAGGTCAATATTCGAGACATCCCAGTGGCTTGCGACTTCTCGGATGTCTTTCCTGAATATCTTCCGGGGATACCACCAGAAAGACAAGTCGAGTTCTGAATTGACCTGGTGACGGGAGCTATGCCCATTTCCAAATCACCCTATAGGTTGGCTCCTGCGGAGATGCAAGAACTGTCAAGCCAACTTAGCGAATTCTTGAGCAAAGGATTCATCCGACCTAGCTTCTCACCCTGTTCTTTGTTAAGAAAAAGGACGGATCCTTTAGGATGTGTATTGATTACAGAGAACTAAACAAACTCACTATAAAAAATCGCTACCCACTTCTGCAAATCGACGATCTATTCGACCAGCTCCAAGGAGCAAGTTACTTCTCTAAGATAGATTTGCGATCTGGATACCACCAACTCAAAGTCCGGGAAGAGGATATCCCCAAAACCGCTTTTTGGACTCGCTATGGACATTACGAATTTGTTGTAATGCCCTTCGGTCTAACGAATGCCCCTATCACATTCATGGACCTGATGAATCGAATCTGCCGACCATTCCTCGACAATTTTGTCATTGTTTTCATCGACGATATCCTAGTCTATTATTGAAGCGAAGAGGAGCACGACCGACATCTCCGATAAACCTTGAAAACCATACGAAGAAAAAAGTTATATGCAAAACTCTCTAAGTTTGAGTTCTAGCTCCGTAATGTGAAGTTTTTGGGTCATGTTGTCAGTTAAGAAGGGATACATGTGGACCCTTCTAAGGTCAAATCCATTGAACGATGGGGGGTCCCAACAACCCCCACAAAAATTCGTCAATTTTTAGGTATCGCAGGCTATTATAGGAAATTCATTCAGAACTTCTCCCAAATAGCCAAGCCACTTACCATGCTTACATAGAAGGGCGTGCCATATGAATGGATAGAAAAGCAGTAGGTTGCTTTCCAAACTCTGAAGCAAGTACTCTGTAGTGCACCAATACTTTCACTACCAGAGGGAACAGAGGACTTCGTAGTTTACTGCGTTGCTTTGAATCAGGGTTTAGGCTGTGTACTCATGTAGTGTGGAAATGTGATAACTTATGCATCCTGAAAACTAAAGACACATGATGTGAATTATATTACCCATGATCTCGAATTGGAAGCTGTGGTCTTTCAATTGAAAATTTGGAGGAACTACCTTTATGGTACGAAGTGCACTATTTTCAACGACCACAAGAGTCTCTAACACATTTTAAATCAAAAGGAGTTAAACACGAGAAAACGAAGATGGGTTGAGCTGCTAAACGATTATGAGTGCGAAATCAAGTACCACCCATGCAAGGCTAATGTGGTAGCTGATGCCTTTAGTCAGAAAGAATACTCAAATCGTCGTGTGAAGACTCTTTGAATAACCATTAAATCCCATTTGTCCTCACAAATCAAAGTATCCCAGTTCGATTCCATGAGGATAGAAAACAGATCGAGCGAAGCGTTACGTGGAATGGAAAAGAACTTCGAAGTCAAGCAGGACATAGCATATTATTTCATGAATCGAGTTTGGATCCCTAAACTTGGGGGATTCATAGAAGTAGTCATGAGTGAAGCCCACAAGACACGATACTCCATCCATCTGGGTTCAGATGAAATGTACTTGGATATCAAGCAGCAGTATTGGTGGCCTAACATGAAGTCAGAAATTGCCACTTATGTTAGCAAGTGCCTCAGTTGTACTAAAGTGAAGGTAGAATATCAGAAACCCTTGGGACTATTACAGCAACCAGTAATACCCGAGTGGAAATGGGAAAGGATTACTATGGACTTTGTGACCAAATTACCCAAGACAACAGATGGATTGTATGCCATATGGGTAATAGTCGACAGATTGACAAAATCCGCTCATTTCCTACCAATAAAGGAGTCGTACAAGATGGAACGATTGAAGAGAATCTACATCAAGGAAATTTTGAGACTCCATGAAGTACCAATATTTGTCATCTCATCGAGATAGTAGATTTACTTCACGCTTTTTGGCAATCGCTTCAGAAAGCTATATGAACACAACTCGACATGAGCACTGCCTACCAACCACAAACTGATGGTCAAAGTGAGCGAACCATTCAAACGCTTGAAGATATGCTTCACGCATGCATGATAGACTTTGGAAGATCGTGGGATACCGACTTGCCTTTAATTGAGTTTTCGTACAACAACAATTATCACTCAAGCATCAAAGTTGCTCCTTTTGAAGCCTTATATGGACGTAGGTGACACTCAGCTAGCAAGAGAACAGGCACCAATCAATGCATTAACAGGACCGGAAATCATATGCGAAACGACAGAGAAGATAGTTCAAATCAAAGCTCGACTTCAAGCATCACGAGATCGACAGAAGAGCTACGTCGATAAACAGCAAAAGCCCTTAGAGTTCCGAGTTGGGGATCAAGTGTTGTTAAAAGTCTCTCCCTGGAAAAGGGTGATTCATTTTGGGAAACAGGGAAAAATAAACCTATGATACATTGGACCATTCAAGATTCTTGCCTGAATCGGTCTAGTGGCTTATAAATTGCAGCTACCTACCGAACTTAGCAGTGTACACCCTGTGTTCCATATTTCAAATTTGAAAAAGTGATTATCCGATGAGACTCTTGTCATCCCGTTGGAAGAAATCGAAATCAACGAGAATCTCCTGTCAGTGGAAGAAGCCGTCGAGATCATGGACAGGGAGGTGAAGCGTACTAAGCAAAGTGGCATTCCAATAGAGAAGGTTCGATGGAATGCAAAGCATGGACTGAAATTCACTTGGGAGCACGAAGACCAGATGAAACAGAAGTACCCTCACTTATTTTCTCATTCTTGAACTCTAGCTTCAAAAAGAATTTCGGGACAAAATTCCCTCTACGGGGGGATGATGTCGCAACTAGCATTCTAGCTAGGAAATCCTATACCCTTGTAAACATTATCTACTGTAAAATCGTAACCCTAATTCATTTATGTTTGAAGTTCAACCTATGGAAAAACATTTAAACCTAGATTCATCAAGTAAAGTTGAAAAACCCTAGAAATCCCGGTTTAAGTCCTATATGGACTGGGATTTCCTTATTGGCACTAACAAGCCAATAAGCTGCCAATTTGACTATTTTGGGCTTAGAACTATTAAATGGGCTCTCATTGGACCCACTCTCATGACACTTAACCTTTTTGGGCCTTATAAGCCTAAAATGGACTTATTTATCTTTAATGGGCCTTATTAGGCCATAACAAATCCAATTAGGTTTAATGGACTCAAATCCATTCTCTTATACAAATATTGGGTTGTGAGCTACCATAAGGGCCCAATGGGTCGTATGTTTTTCCTTATGGGCCTTATGAACTTGAGCCAAGGAAAGAATGGGCCAAAGTGATTCCTTCCTCCTTCCTTAGCCCATTTCCGCCCATGTAAAAAAAAGAAAGGATGAATTGAGGGTTGACATTTGTGGTGCCACCTCATAAATGTACATAGGATATCCATGCACCATTCTCATATCTCTATGCATGTCAACTCATCTAACTGTTTCCCCTCTCTTCTTCTACTCTCGGCTGAGGATCACCAAACACACACACACACACACACACACACACTTAATTCACTTCCAAATCCTCTCAAGAACACCTTCATTCCTCCTTCAAAATTTTCGAGATTAAGGGCATTCAAGAAGATTTTCATCCAAGAATCACTCAAAGATACATACTTGTGGTAAGATCTTGACAACATACTTGCTTTTTACAACATAATCACTCTTCTTACCACTTTAAATTCTTAATCATACTCCTAGAAATCTTCTTGAGTTCGAGATCTACTCCAGGGAGTTGCTAGGGCGGAAAAATCACTCCATCTTTCCACATCTTCTTCAAAAAAACCAAATCCACAAACTCAAGGTAAGTTCATACCCCTCTATTTTTGGTTTTCATATGATTTATGTGATGGGATTTGGTCATAAGAACATCCTACGTGCTCATACAAACCCTAATGCTTGGATCTAGGTTTCTCTATTATACATGCAAGTTATCCAAGACTATAAAACTTAATTCTAGCATACAAGTAATCATATTAACATGAGAATAGGTTTAAGATATTACCTTGATTGTTATGTAGCGATAACAATCCAATTCCTCCTTGTATTGTCTTTAGAAAGCTTAGAGTCACAAGTGTCACTCCTCTAATGGTTCACAAACACAATAAGTAAGAGGATGAAGAGGAGAGAGGATGGAGGCTACCCAAAACGTGTTCTAACCCTAGAAAAGAAGTTCCCCACGTTTTTGTGCCTTAAGGGTTCTATATATAGTGAGGCTATTAAGGTTATCTAACAAGGAAACCCTAATTTGGATACTTAAGCCCTAAGCAACCCATGGACTCCTTTAATTAAGGCCTTGGACGATTTCCTTATGGGTTTCCCCATAGAATTCGTCCACTCCTTAATACAAGGCAATCCATGTCCCAATTGCAATTATCTTATAATTACAATTCCAGTCCCTTAAGTTTAATTAATCTCTTTTAGTCACAAAACTAATTACTATTAATTCTTGACTAATATTAATTAAACAATATGATTTCTCCTTTAATATATTATTCTCATAATATATTAATAAATCATATTTAATCCTTTCCCTCCATAATTCATCCTATCAAGTTGCTTTGGTGAAGGCAACCCAAAAGGACCATGCACCATCGGGTCAAGTACATACCAAAATAGTTATGGACTTAGACACTAATCAAACAGTCTCCCACTTAGATAAGTCTAACAACTATTATGCGTATGAATTCAGATCCTGATCTGCAATCGTAGCTTTCCAAAGCCGCTGTCAACTCTGATCCTATCAGATACGCGTGTCCTTTATATAAGGGATCATATATTCCTCCATTCTAGATATCGTATGAGACATGATATCTAATCATTCTCTTTGTACTATATCTCGATTCCCGATTTATGACGACTGACTAATTGAACAAATCAAATTATTCCTAGCCCGGCCGAGCATTTACGTTTGTCATCACTAAATCATCGAGGGGCCCAAAGATATCGCTTTTATCCTACTTTGGATAAAATGAACGGATAAACTTTGATACAATGCTTGCTTGCACTCACTCACCGAATCACACACAACAATATGTTTTATAACACCAAGTTACTAGTGCGTTTACATATTATCAATGTGTAACCGATTTTCAAGACACAACTCACACATCTCGGTTTCAAGAATATAAGATGTTATCGTCTCACCAATCACTCGTGATACAATTCATGGAGTGATCCAAGTGAGCGTGGGTTTAATCCAATGCTCAAATTCATATTCATAAGCACTCATGAATGTTGCAGCAAACATTTGCTTATGTCTAATACTCTTTTAGACAATCCACACACCAATTCACGACAATCTTCTTTCATATCTACTTCCAACATATGAACGACTGTGGCCCGTTTGAATAATTTGACTGTTCTTAACCAATTAAATTATTCTGGAAGTCAAAACATGCAAAGGTGAAACACAAGAATAATACTAATCCCATATGGCCTCAAACCTTTGAGTATAAAACACATTTTATTTATCTCCATATCGATTACTCATTATTTGTCATTTCGGGTAATCAACTTCTTACTTGAATTATTACACTTGTCCCATGCTCTTAGCATGCACAAAATGTTTACCTATGGTTCTTACTTTGTGAAATAGGCCAAATTGAGCACATTTCCAACCATTCTCATTTCACAACTCCAAATCCTTTTCATAAGTGAAAGAATATCAAATTCTTGCCACTTATAGAATATATTAGATTCTAACATTTTATGCAATGATCCTTTCATAATGTCACCGCACTAAAGTCATAAAGACCTTTGAACATCCTTTTGCATAAAAGTTTCTAATCTAGACATAGATTTCCAATATTCAATTCCCAATATGGACACGCTTCCATATTTTCCATATGACAATTCATTCTCAATAGAATCTTATCTATTCAAAATAATGTCGATATGGTCCATCCATTATGGAAACATTTCCATATTTTCCAATACTATACTTCCAACTACTCACAAGAAACCAATTCTCGTCGAACTTTGGATTGTCCTTTGATAGTTGTTTAATTATTTTAGTCAAAACCGATTCTAGTCCTTTTTCCCTCTAAATGCACTAGACATTTGGAAAATTTTAGAATGGTCAAACATTAAAGCATTTGCAATCGATCCTATACCCGAAGCGTATGGGACACGACGCATAATGTTTTATTTGCTATGTTCTCAAAATTCGAATTGTGAAGAGGAATGCCGTAATCATAATAGAAATTTTGAGAACACACTATATACCTTTGACTAAATTTATTAACATTTCTCAACCTAAGCCTTTAGATTTTAAATGAAGCATAATATTCTCTCCCTTAATTATAGCAAAACAACTTTACAACCCTTACGACTTTCCAAGGTATAACTCTTGTTTTCTATAATTAATATTTCCACCTTGCAATACGTGCCTTAATAATCATACAATCATAACATTTATGCTCCCACTATGATGATTATTATAAAACATAACACTTATGCTCCCACTAGCTTCGACATATATTCATAAACATCTTAACTTTCAGAAAAATAATACTTATTGAATTTCTTAAGTTCATGTTTCTAGTGCTTTGATAATCTTTTATCAAGGCTTCTTGAACTTATACAACTTTGCCTTAGATAGTTCATATGTGTGTCTAAAAAATTAAGACTAATTGCCAAACCTCAAAATTCAAATTATGGAAAGGGATACCGTAACCATAATCGAATTCGAGAATGCAATTTTACAATCACTATTTTTTTAAAATCTCTATTAGTGAAAGAATTTCCTCATAGTCACTTTCACGAAGGAGGGAATCTTATGACACTTATATTTTAATGGTGTATGTGGTCCTATCCATGTGAATTTGTCAAAACCAAAGTTTGTGACAAATTTAAACTCATATGGACCGAACTTTCTTAATCTTGATTTCTTGCCTTATGGTAGCACAGCTGCCCACCATGTCTTCCAAGTAGTTAAGCAGCTCACCCTTTCCTATCAATGTACCTTTCATTGATTAGGGTGCCTTGCCTTTTATGCGTTCAAAATGAGAACTCATAGAACTCACATGCATAATTAACTCAATTGGAACAGCACATAAACAAAATAATGTCAACACGATAGGTTGTAAACCTCAACTCGTGTGCTAGTGATGATCGATAAGGTCTATTTTGATTTGTTCTTGAAACCTTTCAAGACCTTTAAGACTCCCACTGTCTCCTTGACATATAAGATTCTCTTGTCAATAAACATTTCTTGACAAACAAATATTCAAGAGTTAGTGTAGTTTTTATCAAAACACTTCATAAATTGGTCCTAGTTGGTCTTTGTCTTATCCAAGACATCACAACTTTCCACATTTGATGAATGTTATAAACCTTCTTAATACTTTTTCACTCAATGTTACAATCTTAACTTTAAGACTTGTTTTGGAACGAAGTATGATTGACTTCTTGATTTGACCATTTCTTCAATTCTTGATTCCTCTTCTTAGACATACAATTGTAGTAAGACTCACTTAGAGGATCAATTGAGATATGGTTCTTAATCATTAAGACCTATCATTAAGCATAAAAGGTACTCTCCCTTCTTCTTAGAATGGAGAAACTTTTATCTTTCTGCCTACTTGATTCTTCTTATTCGTTCTGCTATTGATTTAAACTTTTTCAATCAATTCAGAATTACACTTAATCTTATAAGTATAATCATATTTACTAAACCTTTATCAAACCATGACGAATATCTTTGTTACTCTTATGGTGGACTTGATCAACACGCAACTTTGTGTATTCGATCTCCAAGTCCTTCACTTGACACTTTGTCAATGAATTAGTCTGATTTCCAAATATGAAATTTCTCATTCATCGTGCAACCAAGTTGCATGATTCCATGTTTCTGTCCAATTGAAACTTGGGCGATGAGAAACTCTCCTTATTTGGTAAATTTTCGACATTTCCATAATTAAGAATCAAATCCATTATTGCTAATAATAGAAACATTTAAACATCAATTTTTCATACACGCCATTGCAAGGATAAATAAATAATTTAAAATCAAAATTTATTTTGTTGTGAAAAAAAATTTGTCCTTACAATGCAATTCATTAAAAAACTATGCTAATACATCTTTCTTAGCAATCTTATTCTAACTCTAAGTAGTAGCTCAAGAATCTAATCTTCAAGTAATGCGATCGAAATCCATTCCTTTATGATTAGATTCTGCTCACTTCTTCCCTTAAGCTTCCTTTCTTTTCTTCGATCCTACAAAACATCATTGTAATCTTATCACATTATGCATTAAGAATCTAGAATAGAATCTTAAAAGAGTTAGTCAATGGATTTTACCTAAAGCACAGCCATACATTTTGACTCTCCCATCTCTTAGATCTCTTAGGTAAATAAGGCAGCTTCATCTCCAATGCCCATTCTCTTGGCAATAAAAGCAAATTGACTCTTTTGGAACGGAATATGGAACTACTTCAGACATTGCCTTTCTCTTATGATCAAACTCTTCGATCATGGCATGTCTTTCGTTGCCATTGCCTATATCCATAGAGGTCTTGAAGGCAGATTCACCAGTCAACTTTGCTTATCTATTGCACCAAACCATTGTTGATTCAGCAGCAATAAGCATATAGGTGAGATCTATAAGTTTCCCGTCGCAGTTCATCATATAGTACTCTCTTATGAACTCACTATATGATATAGGAAGTGACTGAAGAACCCAATCAACAGCCATCTCCTCACAGACAATGGATCCCAACATTCTTAACCTATCAATGTGTGACTTCATCCCTAGGACGTGTGCACACACCGACTTTCCTTCTTTATGTTTACTTGCCAAAAGGGCTTGACTGAGCTTGAACTTTTCAAGCCTTCGAACTTGTGGGTTAGGGAGAATAATTGGAGGAGGTGGAGGAAGTGAAGCATGATTTCTTGTTCCTCGATCGAATCGTGGAATATCATCTTCATGTGGAATGCTTGTTCCATGGGATTTGGGAAGACCATAGTTGTCGAACTTTGACATCTACAAAACGGGAGAAAATGAATTCAAGTTAGTTGATTGATTGAGTCCTTAGTAAATCACCCAAATGAGATACTAAGGCTAGGACCCAACACAATATTCTATAACTCGGGAAAGGGATGCTGTAACCCTAATTGCAGAATATTTGAAGGTAAGTGAATGACGATTCACTAATTTCCATCACGAAAAATGAACAAGAAATTTAAGTTTTAAATCTATGAAAACTCCTAGATCCTTTGAGATTCATTGAATTTTTAATGGCATGTTTAAATCTCGATATGCCCCTCTAGTTTGTGACTGGGATGCCGAGGATCACAAAGCAGGTGTGAATAACCATGCAAACTTACATGGTGCCCTCACATGTTACAGTCATCTATTCGATGTGCCGGTAAACCACACACGCTCCACCGAACTATGAAAAACATTGAGTCACCCTTTGCTACCTTTGCTTAGAACCATTTAGTGTGCCGGTTAACCACACACTCCCCACTAACGTCTTCGCAAGGGCACAAAGTGTAATTTCATGGAATTGAATCAATTCACTTTTGCCTAAGTGACTAAGATTGGGAATTTGTAAAACATTTAGTTACTTTTGTATATCATTATACTTATAATGGAAGGTTTTGTCCTATCCTACCCGTTCGGCTAACGACCCTCCACTAGTCAAGAGTGCGGTGGGTAAGAGTGGATACCCATTAAATCTCCATTTTATAGGCAATTTCCTTAAACACCCCTTATAGACTAGCTTCGTGAATGAGGCCTACTAACGGTAAGACTGACTTTTACTCATACATACATACATACATACACACACACATATATATATATATATATATATATATATATATATATATATATATAATGTTAGACTTTTAATGTTATATATAGTATAGGGTGTGTTTTACACTTTTAAAAATACTAGGTGGTCTAACTTAACAATTATACTTTTAATTCAATTAAATTGTAAACCTAAGCTTTTATGGATTTATTAAACCTCTTTTAATTATACACCTTAATTAATTAATAAAACCATAAGGGTGTGATTTGAACTTTTCAAAACAATACTAGGGTTTTAGAATTTAACATTCCTAATTAACCTTTTAATCAACTTTTAAATTCCAAAATTTGAGGGCAAGTTTTGAAACCTTTTTCAAAACATTAGGGTTTTAACTATTTAAATTTCAAAACAACAAAACTTTTGGGTTCAAATTTAAACTATAAAACCTAAAGGGGAAAATATGAAACATTTCATAACACAAGGATCAAATAACAAATAATCTAAATTAACAATTAATCACATAATTATCCATATTTGATTTATTTAATGATTTATTGCAAAACAATTTACCAATTTAATCAAAATAATTAATCATTATCACATAAGGAAACAAATATTTTATTAATTGATAAATATCTTCAATTAGATCAAGAATATGCTCATATATATCAAAAAATCGAATTTATATTGATCTAATATGATAAGGCAACTATCCTTAAGCAAAAAAAAGCAAGAAATCGCGAAGATTACTCCATCTGACGAGTTGACTCGTCGAGTCAAGCATGGACTCGTCGAGTCAGCATGGACTCGGCGAGTTCAGCTATGGACTCGGCGAGTCCAGCCTCCAGAAACCAAAAAATCGAATTTTTCAATCATATAATGCATCAATACAATAGAAACCAACCTGGCTCTGATACCACTGATGGGATTTGGTCATAAGAACATTGCTCATACAAACCCTAATGCTTGGATCTAGGTTTCTCTATTGTACATGCAAGTTATCCAAGACTATAAAACCTAATTCTAGCATAGAAGTAATAATATTAACATGAGAATAGATTTAAGATATTACCTTGATTGTTATGTAGCAATAAGAATCCAATTCCTCCTTGTATTGTCTTTAGAAAGCTTAGAGTCACAAGTGTCACTCCTCTAATGGTTCACAAACACAATAAGCAAGAGGATGAAGAGGAGAGAGGATGGAGGCTGCCCAAAACATGTTCTAAACCTAGAAAAGAAGTTCCCCACGTTTTTGTGCCTTAAGGGTTCTATATATAGTGAGGCTATTAGAGTTATCTAACAAGGAAACCCTAACTTGGATGCTTAAGCCCTAAGCAACCCATGGACTCCTTTAATTAAGGCCTTGGATGATTTCCTTATGGGTTTCCCTATAGAATTCGTCCACTCCTTAATACAAGGCAATCCATGGCCCAATTGCAATTATCTTATAATTACAATTCCAGTCCCTTAAGTTTAATTAATCTCTTTTAGTCAGAAAACTAATTACTATTAATTCTTGACTAATATTAATCAAACAATATGATTTCTCCTTTAATATATTATTCTCATAATATATTAATAAATCATATTTAATACTTTCCCTCCATAATTCATCCTATCAAGTTGCTTTGGTGAAGGCAACCCAAAAGGACCATGCACCATCGGGTCAAGTACATACCAAAATGGTTATGGACTTAGACACTAATCCAACATTATGGGGGAGAATACAAGTAAAATTGTGAAGATCTATGTGTATTTGTATGTTATGTATGATTTCTTGTGTTTATGTGGTAAATATGTGCTAAAAATGAAATATATTTCGAGATCTATAGTTCAAGAAGGAAAAATATGTGATCTAGGTTATATTTCACATAACATGTCCAGATAAACTACCATGCACACTTTATAATAAACACACTACAACATAAAATTTGTTATTGGTCCATTTTTGATAAATAAACAAAAGTTGGGGAAAAAGATGTCATTCAGGGTTTCTACAAGGATCAAAAGGTCAAAACATATAAAATAAGAGTTTTTATAAATATTAGGCTTTCTAAAGGACTAAAAATGTAAATTTTAGTTTAGTTGGCTAAAATTTGGGCTTTTTGGCTATTTAGGCCGAAAAATGCGAAAAACCAAATTTAAGGGGGGTTGAAATGGAATGTTTTCTCCATACAGGGGCTATACACGTAAATAAACCCATTTTCAGGGGTTAAAATGGCCATATTTATCAAAAGGGACTAAAAATGCAAAGATTTTGGATTTTGGGTAAAAATTGCAATAAATGTGGATTTAAATGCAAATATTTTAGCTAAGGGGATGAAACGGTCCTAACTAAAATTTTGGGCTTAAAACATCATTTAACTAAGTGTTTAGGTGAAAAATGTCAAAAGAAATGGTTCAAGGACCTAATATGTCATTTTTCGTAAAAAGGGCTAAAAATTGCCAACTTTACCAAACTCAAGAGCTGAATTGGTCAAACTGTTATTTTTAGTCAATTATGTTAATAATGAAATAATTGGGTCAAGATATATGAAACTTTATAACTTATGGGTTAAATAGAAAAATATCTATATATTTTTTTTTTAAATCTATGAATCGTTATAAAACAATTTGGTGATTATTACGACATATCGATTAAACAATTTCGCAACACTAATAATATTCAAAACAAATAAACATTCTAATTGATGGGCGTGGAAGATTCTAATCATGCTTATTGGGCCTTCGTGACCCATTGACATGACTTTTGGGCCTAACATAAATAATACATGTTATTGGGCCTCCTATGACCTAATTACATGCTTAAAGCACCCTCAATGACTTTTACATGCTATTGGGCCTCAGTGGCCCATTATCATTTCTTGTAAGGTCCAAATAAATCTTATGCGAAATGGGCCAGCGCGTCTTTCGTATACTCGATAGCCTTAAACAACATACATAATTAGTAGGGCCTAGTAGTCCTATTCTCCTTTTCTGTTCGACTTACCTTCTATTCAAGTAAACAAAAATCAAGTCGTTAATCAAGGTTAATCAAATTCATTTGGAATAAGTGAGTAATAATGGGCGACACCAATAAGTGTCGTCGTAGTCTGTAGTTATAATCAAAGTCCCCTGGAGGGAGAGCGAGAGTTTGTGTATAGATCTAGACAGGGGTGACTCCCCCACGCCTAAGCTATTCACTACAGTTAGACTCGGCCAGTCTAGGGTGACAAAATCTTAAGATCAATTCTGGTGTTCATTAGAATGCCAAGACAGACGAACTAGTCATTATCATGCATGGTTATAACGACTCACATAGAGATCCAAGTCCATCTAAATAATCATGGGATATCATCTTCATTCGATGTGATGATATAATAATACAAAACAATCATAACATTTTATCGGTAAACATCGGGTTTTCCAGGGAAACCAATCTTATTTACTTTTACTTTCAACAACTATAATGCAAAACTTCTCATTTATACACGTTTGAAATCATTAACGCATATACTTATAGGATCACCACAACATTTTCATGAAAAGTCTTATTACAGAAAATATCAGATTTTCTGGGTTTTACAAATAACATAAACTATTTTACATCAAACATACTTATGAACTCACCAACATTATATATGTTGACTGTTTTCAAAATAACTTGTACTCTCAGGAAATCATTAGAACGAGGAAGCATCCAGTGTGTTGAAAGTTTCTTTTGTAGTTGCTAATCATCAAACACTTTATATTTTGGGATCATGTAATGTAAACCATGTACTTGATGTAAACAACGTCAGTTGTACTATGTAATGCTTGGTGATGAATGTGTTATGTTTCATATATACTCATTGTGATGATATTTCAATTTAAGTCGCGCGAGCCATCGGACATTTCCGCCGTCTGGTACGAGGGTGTGACATAATTAAACCTGTATATATATATATATATATATATATACCCAAAATATGGTTTTTTAATAGGATAATTGCGCAGCGTAACAATTAATTACAACACATATCATAAATCTTGTCTAGAATAACCCTTAGGCACTTCAAGTTTTATAACATCTAGGTATTACATACTCGCATATTATCGGACATTATATGTTTTAAAAAAAAATTATAGCTTAAATCTAGCTATACTATCCTAAGGTATCTTGCTTATAATAAAATGACTTAATATTTATAAGATAAATATATTTATACAATTATTTGTTAAGCATGTAAACCCGCCCCCACTCCCCCCCTCCCCCCCTCCCCCCGCCCCTCCCCCCCGGAAAACATTGTAAAACAATAAAAATAAGGGTTGTGAACTCACTTTATTAGCATATTGAGGAGTGCCTGAACTGTTGCAACCGATGTTTCATGTCATCGAGAGAGAGAGAGAGAGAGAGTTTGGAGGGTTGTTTGAGATGAAAAACCTGGAAGCAAGCACCACCATTTATAATGATGGAGTGCACTGGACACTCTGTTGCACGTCGTGCAGCAGTTGTGGCCTATCCAAATCTTGCAACATGTCACCCTTCTGGTGGTTCACGTTTCCAAATCTCCGACAAATCTGGGAGTTAGACGTGCGTGACGGGCATGGTGCACACCCTTAATTCGTTTTAAAAAATTCATATTTTTCTTCATAAGAACTTTGTTTCTTACCCTCTTTATATATTTGTGTACCTCTTTCCTAGAACTACAACTTTCCTTTAGGAAGCATCTTCTAATTTTAATTTTCATTTTTAAGACATATTTTTCTATTTTATAAAAATTGTATCTCCTTCATACAACATCCATTTTTTCCCTTCTGTCTTCCCAAGTCCTTATCTCTTGCTATACTACAAATTTCCTATTTGTAGTGTTAGCCGAAACTCAACCAATCTTTTTTTTGCCATTTTGACTTTAAAAATAAGGGTTGTGAACTCACTTTATTAGCATATTGAGGAGTGCCTGAACTATTGCAACCGATGTTTCATGTCATCGAGAGAGAGAGAGAGAGAGAGAGAGAGAGAGAGTTTGGAGGGTTGTTTTAGATGAAAAACCTGGAAGCAAGCACCACCATTTATAATGATGGGGTGCACTGGACACTCTGTTGCACGTCGTGCAACAGTTGTGGCCTATCCAAATCATGCAACATGTCACCCTTCTGGTGGTTCACGTTTCCAAATCTCCGACAAATCTGGGAGTTAGATGTGCGTGACGGGCATGGTGCACACCCTTAATTCGTTTTTAAAAATTCATATTTTTCTTCATAAGAACTTTGTTTCTTACCCTCTTTATATATTTGTGTACCTCTTTCCTAGAACTACAACTTTCCTTTAGGAAGCATCTTCTAATTTTAATTTTCATTTTTAAGACATATTTTTCTATTTTATAAAAATTGTATCTCCTTCATACAACATCCATTTTTTCCCTTCTGTCTTCCCAAGTCCTTATCTCTTGCTATACTACAAATTTCCTATTTGTAGTGTTAGCCGAAACTCAACCAATCTTTTTTTTGCCATTTTGACTTTAATAACGTTATTAACGTGGTTGGATTCTCTTCGTCATAAAGTCATTACTCTTCCAATCAGATTTAGATTTTCTCGACGCTTATTTTTTTGGGATCATAAGGTCGTGTATTTTCCAAATACACTAACTATTTTAACATTTTGATTACTTTATTTTTGACTCAACTTTCAATATTTTCCTTCAATATGGGAAGTTTTTGTCTTTATGAGTCGAACCTAACTCCACGTAAAAATTAACGGCGGAAAATTCTCAATTATTACATTCTCCCATGTTTTAGGAATTTCGTCCTCAAAATCCAGTATTATCTAAAATTTAAATGGGGAGACCAATTTCTTATAAAGGAAGCCGATTCCTTCTTTTATTGAGTTAACTAAATTTCCTTTTTTTCTCCTTCTATTTCTTTAGCTTTATCCTCAACAATCTAAATTTCCCTGATCCTATTTTACACCTATAGGAAACCTAAAATTTTCTATCAAACTTTGGTTAAGGATCTCTGGAGGGATTTCCATGTTTTAATTAATCATTTTAAATCTACTATTAAAATGAACTCTTTATTAAAACATTTAAACTTCGAGGATTCCTATTATCATTGGAAAAAATCTTACAATTATTTTTGTGGGGTTTCCTTTCCCTCACATTCATGTTCTTATTATTTTCCAGTATTCCTTTACTGGATCAGTTGGCTCTAGTAGGCATCTACAACATGTCCTGCTTTTCCGCACTCCTTGCACTTGAAGTGTTCACAACTACCGAGATGGTGCAATATACACTTACTGCACAAGGGCAATCTTCCCAAGTATCCTTTTTGGGGATTAACCATTGGAGGCTTCCTTTCCTCGTTTCCATTGTACAAGGGTCGGCTTGGTCCTTCGTTGTTGAATTTTTCCAATTTTCTTCCCAATTCCTTGACCTTCATCATGTCATCTAGGAATTTGGTTTCCCTAAAGTGAAATGCTAGATCCTTCGTTTCCTCGAAGGTGTGGGGCTTGTATGCTTGTATCTCCTTCCCTACTTGAGGTGCAAGTCCTTGGAGATATGCACTTTCTTTCTTTCTCTCTGAGACAATTAGTTCTAAGAATACCATTTCTAGGTCTTCAAAGCATATGCTATAGAAAGCTACACTGGACTTTGTAGTGCTTAATTGAATGGATTCATGTTCTACTTGGACCAAATCTCCCGTAGAATAAAATTATCTTATCATTCGCCTTTTCAACTTTTCCCAAGAGATTGAATAAGCTGTATCTACTCCTAAGGCCTTTAACTATATACTCCATCAGATGAGGGCCTTCCCCATGAGAGTGCAAGTTGAAAATTTTACCCTAACCTCCTTATTACACTTAATCTCTATTCCTTTGATCTAGTGGATTCGGCCATTTACTACTTCATCTCCATAGAAGGATCCTTGCTGCTTTCTTCTCCATGGTCAACTTTGAGATTCTGTAATGCATCAGAGATTTGATGCTGAATCATGGATTGGATGGTGGTTGGTTTTAAAATAGCAGGGTTGTTCTCCTGAAACAATATACGAGATGATTATTAGGTTTTACCTAAAGGGCCAATTCTATTCCCTATCGTAGTTGCTCTCTTAGAAACCTGTCTAACTTATAGCTTTAATTATTATTTTCTAATTGGGATTTTTGAATTTTTAATATCACATCTTTTAGCTGCCTTCCTTGCAACCTTCTAATAATAACATGCTACTGCTGCATCCCTAGCAACTTACAGTTGCTTTTTTAGCAACTTACCGATTATAGCATGTTGTTGTGGCTTCCCTATCAACTTAACGTTGTTTTCCTAACAACTTGCTGATGATAGCATGTTGTCATTTCTTTCCTAGAAACTTTCTGTTGTTTGCCTAACAACTTACTGATCATAGCATGATGTCGTTGCTTTCGTAGAAACTTACCATTGCTTCTCTAACAACTTACTGATCATAGCATGTTGGCGTTGCTTTCTTAGCAACTTCCTGTTGTTTCCCTAACAACTTACGGATCATATCATGCTACCGTTGCTTTCCTAGTAACTTACTGTTTCTTTTCTAGCAACTTACTGATCATCCTAAAGGAATTCCGTCTTCATTGTCATAATTTTTGAATCTAGAGGGTTAAAATTGTTAGAAAGGAAAAATCTTGCTTATGCGCTCTGGGCACATGATCCGCGTGTTGCGCATAGATAACAGATCAACATTAAATTCGATTTTTGGCTTTATTTGAACATTCCTTCTCTCTTTATTTGCTTTTTCACCATCGGGGTCCACACGCACAATGCACACTTGGCGCGCCTGCTTCTTTTCATCGATTTCTTTACTTCATTTGGTCATTCTACTACTACGTAATCTATATGCTAAACCCTAACCCACATCGTGGCCTAAATTTCTAATTTTTAGGATTTTTAGAGGATTTTATTAGTTTTTGAATTTTGGTTTTATTTTGTGAAATTGATGAGTTATATAGCATTCTATTCTACCGATTTTACTTCCTATATAGCCAATTTGGGGTTTAATTTATCTATCAATTCTCATTTTGAGTTTATAAATAATATTTTGAACTAAAAATCAGAATTTTTCATTGTTTATACGTCTACTGGAGGACTAACCGAACATCCCTAAAGGATTTTTAGGTTTAAAATTGGACGGAACAATAGGTTGTCATGTCTTCTGTTGTTCGTGTTCTTAGGGCGTGCCGCACAGATGCGTTGTACGACATGCATTCGCATGCAACACGCATGCAACGTGCATCTGGCACATCTTAATCCCATTTTCATTTTAGGTTATCCTAATTTAATTCTAACCTTTTTCATTCTTTATTTTGCTATAGATATGTTGAGACAAGGTCGACAGGCTGTGGGTCAGTTACCTCCTAACTGGCCAACACATCATATCTTATAGTTCACTGACGACCTTCCTAATTGGAGTACTTTAATCTCTTGCCTCATTTACCTTTTATCCAAGAAGGTCATCATTCCTTAAGCTCTTTTTGGGAATGTGGCAGATAAAACTGGCATGTTTGCTCAGCTAGAACCATTCCTTACTTGATCACTTCGGGATGATAGCAGTCTCGAGCCTTTTGTCAGTCATGGGTGGCGGCGGGTCATCAAGATTCGGGAGGTGATCTTCCAGGAGCTCTGTTGGGAGATCTTTTCAACGGTTAGATTCGACAAGGAATCGAGGCTCTGGGATAATCATTTAATATTTTCTTTTCGCTTGGGAGGCATATCCCGTTGCTACAACCTCATCGAGCTTTGGGGGGGGGGGCGTCTAAGGTTTTACACTACTGAGGAGACTTTAAGTCCTCATTTTATGCCTTTCTGGATAGCTATATCACCGCTCCACTGCAGGAGTATGACATTATGCACATTTGGGCCCACTCTCGGGGGACCAATATCTCCCCCTCAGGCAAGGAGAGCACCTTCCGTTCTCCTATCTATTGGTTACTTCACCATCTGGTCGCATCCACAATTTCTCATAGACTGGAGTGTGACAAGGTTCCTTTTACCAACATTTTCTATATGTACTACCTCACTCAGACATAGGTTAGTCTTCACCTTTCTTTCGCCCTTGCTCTTTACCTGTCTGGTATGGCTCTAAGTACCATATCCTCGAGCAGGATTTATGGGGGTCACTAGTTACTAGGTTAGCCCTATCCTATGGGGTTGATGCTAGTGCGATGGTCCATGTACCTATCCGGGATTTAGGTACTACAACTCTCGGAAAGATTTGGATTTTGACTAGGAGGAGGGCAGCCTTAGAGGATACCTAGGCACGTGGAGCCTGATTGTTTGTAGCCTACTCTTGGAGATGTGATGCGGGGTCTTACTGTTGCACGGGAGGAGAACCATTGGATGATGGCTTCACTTTTCGCGGTAATGCGGCATCTGGGGATGGAGCAATCGCCCTTTCCTAGTGTAGATCCCATTGTATCACCCCTTTCTCAGCCATGTAGCATTGGTTACGATGGTGCGGGTCCTTAGGGGGGGACTCAACCTTATATTTTTCTAAGCTAGGGCATAGGGCCTCAATTCTAAATGGGCCCATATTCTCCAAACTTAATCCAAGATTAATATATCTCAAATCTCGATTAGTCCATTACTAGTAGTCTGATAAGTCACATCACAATGAGCGGTCTTGATTCTTGAAGATGAGATGCATGTGACACATCAGTGCGATTTTGAAAACTGAAACACCACATTTGTCTTATATTAATCTATATCGATTTTCAGTTGTTCAAATCCTCGGTGCCAAATGACATGTGTTTCAATTATTTTCCAAATTTTCATTATCTATTAGGTTAGCCAATTAGGGTTAATTATTTTCAATTATCTATTGATTACAAAATATCTATTTTCAATTGTGAAGTCTTGAATACTCTTGTGTGGATTTTGCGTTATGAATTTCCAAATTAGGGTTGGAATGAACTCAAGGAAGCAGTTAGCAAGTCGAGGCTATCAAGCAACATGTATTTCCATTAATCCATTACTTGTAGTATTCTGTTTATTCATTTGTAGTTGTCTTGGTGGTTCACAAAAAACATATACATAGCTATAAAAATTAAAGCAACCTTTTTTAAACTTTTTAGTTTATCATTGTCGGTCTTAGCCCAAATAAAGGAGAAGAGTTTATAATGTTAGGTATAGTAAAGGCCAAAGGGCCTAATATTTTTTGTTCACTTAGAGCCCCAAAATTTGGTGAGCCACCCCTGCTGGTCCTTCAGGCACACATCCTAGAGACACTGATGATGATGGCGACGATGACGAGGAGACGAAGTCAGAAGGTAATGAGGAGTAGATTTGTAAGTTTTATTTTGTATTTTGATACTTTATGATGTATTCTGACATATTTTATTTCGTTTGGGATTGTATTTATATATTTGTTGTTTTTATGCTTCATTTGTTTATCCTAATTCAGATGCTGTATTGGTTTAATCAAGACTAAACATAGTTGATCGAGCTATACTTACGAGTGAATCAATTTTTACATACTAAATTTCCTAGACATTTATTTTGTATTTTGATACTTTATGATTGGAGGTTCATTATTTGTTTTATACTTCTAGACAATGTATGGATCGACTATATAGGAAAAGTCGGTGGGCAGGACCATTTTGGTATATAGCTTTTCTGAAATCAAGCAACCCAATGCGACGGTTCTAGCCTAGTCAGCTCTCCAATACATAATCTATTTCTAAAAGATTTTATGGTATGAAATACTAAATCGCTATAGCTAAACCTATTCACTGATACCATCTCTGTCACATCCAGCCCAAACTTTGGTGGAAACGCCGAGCATTGTGAGAGTATAAAGAGTGCTAATCCTAATAACCTAAGAATACATGCATTTTGAAAGTTAACATAATTTTGGTGAGTGCACGAGTTTTTATTTTGAATCTTTGAATTCCTTTTAAGAAGAGTTTTCTTTACTGAAAACCTTTCTTATTAATTTATTTATATAGTCTTTTATCCTGTAAGATATATTCTATTGATTTTAAATTACTATCTTTTCAGGATATTTAATAATCCTAACGTATAATTAGGATTGCCTTTTGTTAATCCTAACTTACTATCTTTTCAGGATTTCTAACGATTCTAATGTATTTTAATTACCATACCAGGCGTCCCTAATGGTAATCTAAGCTCTACGACATTTTTAATATATTAACATGAGCCCTTACACACACACACACACACACACACACACACATATATATATATATATATATATATATATATATAGACACATACACACACATCACACTACCTTTGTATATACCTCTACCAGGTATATATCATCAACTGATTTCTATATATATATATATATATATATATATATATATTGTCACACCTCAAAACAGGAACAACAGAATCGTTCTGGGGTGGAGGACGTCATGCGTAGTATCACAACAATTATATCATAGCAAGCATGGTAAACACAACCAGACATTGAATACATATATGAAAACGGTTTACATTGTCTTAATACATAGTTTTGTTCATATCAAATAGAAAAAAGATGTAACTCTAATGCTCCGACTTTTCCAATCTCCTGAAAGTACCTGTCTACTAATTCCCTAAGATTACAAGCAGTTTTGAAAAGAGTATTAGCCTAAAGTCGGTGAGTTCATAAGCATTTAGTTTTGGTGGAAAATGTTCTTTGATCCTTTCGAAAAGTGCTCCTCAAGAAAATATCATATTTTCTTATGAAAAGCATGTTTGAAAACCCATTCCTTCCATGAATTCCAGATTCATACAAGATATGTACAATCCAGGGTGTCATGGAATGAATATGAACATCCGTCAGTTACTTATTAAACAATCGATTTATGAAAGTCCGAGTTATACCCGGAAAATCCTATATTTTTCCTAAAAGCAGGTTGTTGGTTATCCATTCTAAAATGAAGTGTACAGGTATCTACGATACTTATATCGTTAAATGTAGTTTCCTTGAAAAACCCTGGTTACTCCCAGTAAGGTATATTAGCCTTATTACATAAATAAAACTAATAAGCACGTGGTGAACTAAATCCTGCAGGTATTATTAATACCCTCTAGTAATAATAATGATTATTACTTTGAGGTTAGTTCACATGATTCATTATTACAAAAGTAAATATCTGTTATCTAGGTTGTGAGTTTTATAACCATACGTTACTGGATATGGCCCGCAACGGCCGGTATCCTTAATGAATTTGTCACCCGTAGACCTGCCGGTCCGACTGTAGCTAGAAGAAAGGTGCGGGGTTGTGAGCCCCGTATAGATCTGTACACAACAGTCACGCTCTCCTTACAAGAGATTATGGTTACAAGTACTAGTCCTACACTCTGATTCTGTGGGAGTGTTACCAAGGATGTGTCTCCAACATAGACTAACAAATTTACAAGTAATAATACTGAGAATCCTATTTATGATTTGCATGAATCCTTTATAAAATAATACATTTTACTTCATGATTCACAAGTTCGTTACCCTAGTTTTGAAAACTGTTTCTACGAGCACTACTAGAAAACAACCCTTTAATGACACGCAAACAATGACACGCGGTGATTTACGATACGCAAAAGCGTGTGCCCTAAAAATAGTGTTATCTCTTCTAAAATTTGAAGGATATAGGACACGCTTTTGTGAGTGCCCTAAAATTAATGTCCAACAAAAAAAAAACACGAAGGGAACTTATTTAAAAATGGGTGTCGTCTAGAAATGTCGCTTTATATTTTTTTTAATGAAAGGCGCGTTCTCTTCTTTTACAGCTGAGGGGAAACGAAAATCCCAAAAGTTTGAAAGGCCGCCATTGTTATCCTCTAACTTATTTCCATCATTCTTTTTTCTCTCTCTCTCTCTCTCTCTCTCTCTTTCTCTCTATATCTCTCTCATTCTAATACCCAAAAAAACCCTAATATCATCACAAAAAAAACCCTAACATCTCCTCTCTTAATGTCTGCGATCGGCAATGGAGATGATGGCCACCACTACTACTCCATTACTCACATGTCGATCTGTCTGCATACACATACCACCACTAGCTAAACAAGCCCCTTCCTCTATTTTCATTCCATGCTTGTGAACAACGAAGGCTGAAGAAACGAAAACCTGTAACTTTGTCTTAATTGTTTCATGGTGGTTGACAAGGTTTTCCTTGTGTATCCGTTACCACTATCTTCGCCGTGATCTGACCTACACTTGGTTCTAACGAAAAGGAAAAAAGCGAAGTTTGTGTATTTGTAAACCCGATATAGAGATTTTTAGGGATTATCATATCACTCATCTCTCTTCTCCGCCACCGTCGTCAACCCACGCGCCGCCGGTCAACAATACCCATCTGATCCTGTGCCTTCTTGGTTCAGTCCCAAAAGGTACATTCTTAATGTTTCTTCTCTGTTTGTGTTTTCACTTCTTGAACAAGGTCTATCTATTGGGGCTTATTTATCAAGAAAAGTTTTCATGATGAAGTGAAAATGATGACATGGCTTTCTCGCGTCACCTGCTTGTCCGCTTCTGCCTCCTTCATTATTTCCCTAACCATGTGTTAACGTGACTTCACACATGGATTGCAATAAACAACACCGTTTCTTGGTGGAAAGTTGCGTGTCTGCATATCTGCTTTCGGTCATCTTGACCTCACTGTTGAGGCAGTTGACTTTAGCATAAGGGCTTTCTTGGTGTTCCCAAATAGTGGTTTCCTGTTGTCGGTGGCTTTCCTCCAAAACAGGTTGAGTGGTAACCTCAGTCATCATCTTCGACCTTCTCTATTAAATCACACCTCTCCATTCCCAGTGGAGAGGTGTTCATCTACTTGCTTCTATTAACTTCAAGGTGGGTTTTCATGGCTCTTGGAAGAATGAGGGAAGGTCTAAACGACTGTAGAATGGCTACTGTATTAGATCCCAATTTCATGGTCAACTTAAGAGCTGCAAAGTAAGATTTCTATCTGTCAATTACTTATGAGATAGGAAAATTTATAATCTAATTATCTTTTTACATCCTATTTTTAGCTGTCATTTACTTCTAGGAGAGGTAGATAATGTATCATACTATTATAACAAATGTTTGGAGTTTGAGGAGACCGTTTGCTTGGATAAGAGAATAATAATTGAAGCTGCAGAAGGCCTGCAAAAGCCACAGGTAACTAACTACATGCTTCATGTAGCTTTGATGCATGTTTTGCCTTTGAAACTAATTTCCCAAATTGCCCTTGGCAGAAAGTCTCAAATTATCTGAGGCGTGAACATTTTGAGCTTTCTCTATCCCCTCCAAGAGTTATGTAAGTTTTCTCTATCTTCTACTTCTTATATGAACTTTTAGGGTTCATAATGATTATTATTTGTATAATATGAAAGGTACAAGATTGAGAAAGGTGTGAAGCTAGAGCCAATTGAAGAAGTAACCATTTAGGTAAAAAAAACTGATTTACTATTTGTATTTGTATTTTAATGATATGGATTTTTTATATGATTGTTATTAATTTAAGGTGAATGAAGAGCATGTGGGAATGGTGATGGAAGCGCTTTCTCACAGGCGAGCTGAAGGTTACTGACACAAGCCCTGTTGCTGGAAACTTTGGCAGAACTAGAATGACATTAACTTGTCCTAAAAGTTCAGTTTCGTCATTTTATCAACATGTTTTTTTTTTAAAAGTGATAAAAAGAAGTTGCTTATGTTTTTGTTAATTTGAGGCTTCAGGGGACTGGTTGGTTATAGAAGCGTGTTCAGCAGTGACACACGTGGCACAAGATTTATGCACCGTGCATTTATGGGTATGTATGTAATGTATGATCATTTTAATACTTTTTTTTTCTTTTTTCTTTTTAACTTCTTGAATACTGAATCTGTGATTTTATTTTTTTAACAATATACTGTTTTTACAACTTATGAAAAATATACTGTTTTTACAGCTTATGAAAAATATACTGTTTTTTTTAACAATATACTGTTTTTACAGCGTTTTTTTCTTTTAACAATATACTGTTTTTACAGCTTATAGATGTTTGTGAGTCCTGGAGTTGAGGTAATAAGCATATTCTTAAATTAATAATCTCTCTCTATATATATATTAAGATAAATGCATATATTGTTTTTGTCTTGTGATAAATGATAATCAATAAGTAATGAATGAATATTGAATATGATGTAGGCATATGACAGGATGATTGTTGGTGAACATTAACTGGATACAAATCTTAATGTAGGGATATGCTCAATATTTTTATGAAACATTAGACTAGAAAGGTAAATTATATGCTATCATTTGGGTTGCTGAATTTTCATTCTCCTTGCTTCATAAATAGCATCTTCTTGAGATTTTACAACCATTTCAGGTGAGTGTTGAATCAGTGCGTCTGCATTATTATTTATTATTATTTATAATAAAAACTAAAAGGAAACTACTGGTTTTTGCTATTGAAAATTGCTATTCAAAAACAGTTTTTTTTAAATAATTTTTTTTTAATTTTTTTTAAACAGGATTGGAATTTTAGCATTCCACTTGCCACTAGTAAACAACCCCCAACACCCTTTTGTTATCTTGACTTTTGCATTTTCATCATTCAACCAAATGCATTTTCATCATGTTGCAGGTCTGTAGAAGGGCAGTTTGGGTATTTTATTTATTGGGTCTTATAGCAAATGGAATTGTGAATTATGGGACATAGTGATTATGGATCCCCCTAAGTTAGCACCTTGGAGGAAGGTATTTGAGATTAAATCTTGTTATTAATAATTAAGTGTAAAATGTAAATGACATCTGACATATAGATGGTATTACATTTAGGCTCTACAAAGTGCAAGTGGAATGTATAGAAATATGAACTCACTGCGGTGCGGTTAACAAAACCAGGGGGTTTTTGATGACTTGTTCGTGTTCAGGAGCTATGACTCAGAAGAGTGGGCAGTTCTTGGGAGTTCTCCAGGTTAGAGTTGTTATATAGTATGTTTTTTCAGAGCAAGTTGTGTATGTAGTAAGTAGTAACTAAGTGAGATGTTTGTAGGGGGCTGCATCAATGGCTGGTAGGAAGATAAAACTTGTACGCTAGTGAGATGTTTCAAGTTGGTGATTCCTTTTGCATGAAAAATGAAGGGTATAAAAGGGGTTCGCAAAGTATTGATTAGTCAGATTATTAGATGAGTGAAAGTGGTATGTTTTTATTTTAATTTTTTTATACTAAGGTAAAATTATTTGTATTTCATCTTCTTTTTTAATGACAATGAATATAGGTGATTCTGGTGTGATAGAGGAGGAAACAACAAAAGAATTGGAGCATACTCTTCTCCAAGACTCCATAGATAAAGAGTTATATGAGTTAAATAAACGATTAGAACATAAAGAATCAGATGTGCCATTCTTCATTGTTGGTGTCATAGGACTCATACTATAACTTTTATCAGTCCACACCAACAAAGTTGGCTGGAGAAAACTACTTCCTCCATTCAGGGCAGGTTAGTAGTTTCTGATGATGATGTGTTGTTTCTTGTGTAATTAAAAGCATTTTGGTTTCAGCTCTTTGATTGTGTGATTAATAAAAGTTTTTTGGTTTCAGCTAATGTTCAAGTCATTATTTGTCATCTACACTCGATGGACAACAACCAATTTTTTGACAATGAGGATTTGTTTTTTACATGATATCTGAAACAAGGTGTCCCTTAATATCAATGTAATAATAGGTTAGATAGTTAGGGATTGTATTTTATGCAATGGATTGTATTTTTTGTATATGATTATTTGTATGACATTCAATTTTATGCAATGGATTGTATTTTTTGTATATGATATTTTATTTTCTATTATGAGACATTAAATACAAATTAAATTTGAAAATTGGTAAATCTATAAATAATATTTTTTTAAACATTTAAAATTATGATACGCAAAAATGTGTGTCATCTTCATTTATGACATAGCCTTTCTTGACAGGGGTTTTCTTGATACGCATTGCGTGTCATTAACACGCGCGTCATAAGGTTACGACACACGAATGCGTGTCGTCTTCCTTTATGACAGGTCCTTTCTTGATACGCATTGCGTGTCGTAAATGCACGTCGTAAATGAGCGTTGTAAATGCGCGTCGTAAATGCGCGTCGTAAATGCACGTCGTCTCTCTTTATGACAGGGTCTTCCTTGACGCGCATTTGCGCGTCGTCTGAGCCCTTTACGACGTGCAATGAGCATCGTAAAAGGCTGTTTTTCTAGTAGTGGAGTTGATTTCTTAATAGTTTGGTAAAAACTGTTTTACATGTTAAAAGCATACTAACAATATTATTAACTTAAACAAAATAACATATTTTGAGCACAAGTTTCATTGTATTTTTTCTTGTATTCCCGCCCTGAAAACATGAAAACTCGGAAAAACATAGGGGTATGAACTCACCTCTGGTGATTTGAATGAAAGATCGATATGGAATGCAGGATGTTCAAGTGAACCCTTGCACACGATTGGATCTTAATTAACATGTAATGACACATAAAGTGGTCAAATGAAGGTATTTCTCTACTAAATGTGATGGAGAACCACTCAAAGAACTTGGGACTACCTACAGTAAGTGCTAGAACATTAAAGGATTGCATGAGGGAGGTGTATGGCCACCTTTTGTGCGGCCATGGGTGTGTGGCCCAAGGGGTGTACGGCCATGCACTCATGATGATAGGTTCCTGTTTAGTGTTTTAAAGGTCAATACTTGCATCCATGAAGTGTTCTAGGTCTATACTTGATTGTAGTGCAAGTTAAGGGTCCTAGAAGTGGGTTTGTGGTCCTAGGGTGTGTGTGTGGTCGCACACGGTAGTGTGCTTCCGCACGCAAGGAGTGCGCTACCACACAAGTGTGTGTGCGGCTGTACACAGGTGTGTGCGGTCGTACACCCCACATGAAGATGTCCAAAATGTCAAATCCAAGGTGCAATAAGGCTGGGGTCGTGTCTATCTCGAGTATGGAAGTCAAAATCTCACTTTGGAGGGTGTTTTAAGAGTGTGCGGCCACCTAAAAGGAGGTGTGCGACCGCACTCACTTCTAAACACGAAGAACATGAAGAATATTTCACACTTAAGGCTTCAATAGAGTGGTCTTTTATGGATATCAAGTTAGAGGATGAATTACTCACGTTCTTGAAGCTTTGGAGGGTTCACGAATGAAGAAGCTTGAGAGAATGGTGTAGTGTACGGCCAAGGAGTGAAAGGAATGAAAGGAAAGGGGTCTACCCTTTATATAAGAGTGGGTGTGTGGCCATGAGGGGTGTGTCAGGTCGTACACCCATGTGTGCGGCCGCACACTCCTCCAAAAGGGGTGTATGGCCGCTTTTGACACTACACAACTTGTTGATTCATTCCTAACCTTGACCTTGAACATACTCAAGCTTGGAACACTTAAATGAAACCCTAAACTACACAAGAAGTCAACAAAGCAAGTTTAACATTGATTGAATTTGAATAAGTGTACAAGATAGAAGTTTCAGGTTGTCACACACACACACGGATATATATATATATATATATATATATATATATATATATATATATATATTATAATTATATTTATGATCTCATAATTATCCGGTATATATATAAAAATTGTAATATATATATAGACCCTATTTAATGGTTATTTTAACAAGATAATTGGGCAGCGTAACAATTAAGTACAATTCATATCGTAAATATTATCTAGCATAACTCCTAGGTACGTACTTAAAGTTTCCTATGGATTTGGCCATTATAACATCTAGGTATTACATACTCCTAGATTATCGGGTATCATATATTTTTGACACATATTATAGCTTAAATCTAGGCATAGTATCTATAGTTATACTATCTTAAGGTATCTTGCTTAGTGTAAAATTACTTAATATTTATAAGATAAATATTTTTATAAAATCATTTGTTAACCATGTATCCCCCCTGAAAACATTTTAAAATAGTAAAATAGGGTCGTGAAGTCACTTTAATAGCGTATCGAGGAGCGCCCGAACTATTGCAATCAGAGTTTCATTCTATTGAGAGGGTATTGAAGGGTGGTTTGAGATGAAAATCAAGGAAGCAAGCACCCCTATTTATAATGATGGTATGCGCCGGACACTCTGTTGAGCAGCGTGCAATCGCTTCGTGGTCCATCCAAAATTTTCCACGTGTCATCCTTCTGGTGGTCCACGTTTCCAAATCTCCGACGAATTCTGGGTCAGACGTGCTCGATGTGCATGGCGCGCATGTTGACGCACACCCTTAATTCCTTTTTAAAAATTCATATTTTCTTCATGTGAACTTTTTTTTCTTATCCTCTTTATATATTTATGTAGCTCTTTCCTAAAACTACAACTTTCCTTTAGGTTGCATCTTCTAATTTTAACTTTCATTTTTAACCCATATTTTTATATTTTATAAAAATCATATCTCCTTCATACGACTTCCATATTTGCCCTTCTTCCTTCTCAGGTTCTTATCACATTATATACTACAAATTTCCTTTTTATAGTGTTAGCCGAAACTCAACCAATATCTTTTTCCCATTTTGATGTTAATAGAGTTATTAACGTGGTTGGTTTATTCATCATAAAATCATAACTCTTCCAATCAGAGTTAGATTTTCTCGATGTTTATGTTTTTGTGATCACTAAGGCGTATATTTTCCAAATATACTAACTATTTTAACTTGTTGACTACTTTATTTTTGACTTAACTTTCCATATTATCCTTCAATATGTGAAGTTTTTATCTTTATGAATCGAAACTAACTCCTAGTAACAATGAATGACGGAAAATTCTCAATTGTTACACTAAATGCCAAAACCCTTCAAAACCCTCGAATCGTAGGAAACCTATTTCCCATGACGTGGACATTGAATTGCCACGACATGGCATGACACATATTTGAGTTTCTTGAATATGTTTGTGGTTGGAGTTCAAAGATGGTTCAAATCTCCTAGTGTTTTGCTTCTTGGGAGCGATTACAGAAGAGGAACCCAATGTTGGGTTCTCTAGTCCTTTCAATTAGATTATCAAAAGAAGAAACCTACAAAGAAATCTAAGGTACGTTTTTCTACTTTGTGTGTCCTATCAAAGTTACATAGATTGGTTAAATTAGATATTGTGGTTTTGAGTCTTAGACCATAATTGTTTGTTGTGTTTGCTTCCCAATTGTTGATCTAAGATAGGCTCGAAACCCATCAGTATTGATACTCTACTATGGAATATTATTTAGGTTGTACTTCATGATAAATAATTGATGTGATGACTTGGTCTGAATTGTGATAGTAGGTTCATGCTAGTGTGAGAAATTTGGTTTGATTATGATATGTGATGATTATACATGCTAAGTTTATGGAGATTTATTTTCTATGATATAGAACAGTTGCATGCTAGTGATGTACTATGCTTAAATATGGTGTTTGATAAAATATGCATGATTAAATAGTAAATAATAGTGATGTAATATTCTTTAATATGGTTTTTGATATATTATGCATGAGTACATAGTGAAGAAAAGCGATGAATGATGTATGGGCCTTGTGTTTGAATTAATAATGAATTACTATAATTTGGCGAAAACACTTAGAGTTGAAAGGGTGGTCACCTAAATTTAGGTACGTACCCTATCATGATATAACGTTTCCCTAATAAGTTGAAAAAGGACCTATAAGAAAAGTGGTGAAGCTAAAACATGGTCGAGTGGTTTTCTAGATGACCATTTAGATACATGGTACCTGGATGTGGGGACTGGAGTGATGTTAGCTATATGAGAATGCCAAATCAAACATCATGTTTGAGTGAGGGGTATATGTGACAAAAATACCAATTACACCACTGTGGAACGAAAACATATTTTGCTTCTACATACAATGCTTAAGTAATGAACACAACAAATCGGGTGCAATGTTACAAGTGAGATTTTCGCCTCACTTAACGCAATGGGTCGAGCTTGTGATGTTAGAAGTGAATGGGCTAATTCCTTGTGGGTTAGCGATATAATAGACCCTTAATAGAGATGAATATCACAATGAACAATAATAATAATATTACAATGAAGAATAACATATGGTAATTACTATGAAGAATAAAGCGATGTTTATATGTTTTTTTTACATTGTAGTTATGGTTGGCTCACATATCAGTTGCTGGAACTTTCTCTTTGCTTGTTGCATTTCCCATGCATTGGTCCATGTTTCTTACCTGTGTGGCCTGGTGAGATGGGTAACTATGTTTAGGAAAATTATGATTTTGGTTATGTTGCTACCACTTGGACATGTCCTGGTGGCCATCAAGGTGTTTGTCATTATCATACTTAATCGGTTTTAGGTTTGGGTTGTTATGTTTTAAAATAAAATGTTGGTGATGGTTTTAAGAAATGTTTGTTTTAAAGACTTATGTTACCACTTTCCTTTAAATGATCTTTTAAAAATAAAGAAAAATTATTAGTGAAAATCACGATGTTACCTTCTACTAGAAAATGGGAGTTGAAAAATCTAAATGGAATATGACAAAAATCAGTTTTCACCTTATGCAAAAGACTTTGATTATGATCCAACCATCATGTTTCAAGCACTAAAGTCACCATCTCTGGAAATATCTCCAAAAAATAACAAGGCGCTAAAAAGCGGTCGTGTGTTCTCATTTTGGAATGATTCTTGTTCATCCACATATACTTTCGCGCTCCCAATTATTAGATCTATAAGGTTAGCACGTTCAATTAATTGATTAAACATGGAAACATTATTAACGTGAAACACTAATGTATATCACTTATCCTCTTCCCTGATTTCGTTAAATTTACCAAATAGGATGAATCGATCACGATGACTACTCTTGAACCTAACAATATCCTCCCACACTTTGTATCATTCACTAGGTTTTGAAGAGAAAATAATATTGATCATAAAAAAACACCTTCATTATTGACCCATTTACCTTCCATTATTACATAATTATAACCACATAAAATATCTTATTTCATAAAACGATAGGATTCCACATTGAAACAATATCACTAGAAAAACCTCTTATCGAGCTACAAACATAATCAAAATTAAAGTTTCCCATGTTAATTTTAAGCTTAAGCAACTCAATTCTAGAAATTTTAGTTTCTTTTACTCCATGTATATCAACCCCATGTCAATAACAAATACTTTTAATCCATCAACTTTTCTTGCTTTTTCCATACCTCGAGAATTAATGGGTATGAAATTCAGTGATAATCTTTTATTTCACTAATATTAGACATCACGTTATTTAGACACTTCTGGAAACCATCCATATCATATCCCATAACGCCACCATATTCAATTAACATTTTCAAGTCTTTAACAAACATTAAGCCCCTATTTACTATATACCTTTATAGGTTTTTTTTTTATCTAGGGAGGATTCTATAAGATTTTTTGGTGATTTTATATCACTAATATTACTTAAGTGTAATAGGGTTAATTTGTTGATCAATGTCACTTTGACAATTATTGAACAAAGTGGTATGGTGCGGAGTGCACATTTGTTTAATTTTGTCTTTGTTAAAAGTATACTGCTATTTAGGGGGAAGCCCCTAAACCAAGGGGGGGTTCGGGGGCAGCGCCCCTGGGAGCGGGGTTCAACGGGCGGAAGCGCCTGGTGGGGTCCAAGGGGTAGAGCCTCTGGCAGGGTCCAAGTGTTATGTTACTATATTAAAAATGCATTAGAAATCCACATTTTTTGTAAATGCACCCGATTTTGTGATCCATATTCTAGACCTAGATTTAAGTTGGTTTATGACAGTTTTTGGATAGTTTTAGGACATAAAATTGTCAGGTGGCCGTTTTAAGACATGAATTTTTTGTTGTTATATGATCATTTTTGAAATCAGTTTCTATACTCTTCTTCTTGATAACATCTTGAACATTCTATCTTTTGTTTCTCTCATTTTCTGAGCCTTATCCAATTAAAGATTGGGAGTACCACCCAAATACTTTAATATGAAAGTGTTATACATGATTCTCAAGATTTCCTTGCCTTTTTATACCCTAAATTTCTAACAAAGATTAAAGTATTTAGGTGATCATGGCAAGTGGCGCTTCTGTGAAGGAAATGACAAGTAAGTTTGACAAACTATACAAGTTTGAAGGGTAAGACTTTCCTAGATGGGAGAAGAAGATGAATTTTCCCCTTTCCACTTTGAAAGTGGTGTATATTCTAAGTACACCCATGCAAGTATTACCAGAATATGTTGCAGATGAACCTTTGGAGGCAACAAGAAGGAGACCAAAGTGGGAAAATGATGGTTACATATGTCGTGGTCATATTCTCAATGGTAAGTCTGACTTTCTTTTTGATATCTATCTAAATTTTGAATCTGCAAAAGGACCATGGGATTCTATTGAATCCAAGTACATGGCTGAAGATGCTTTTAGCAAGAAGTTTCTAGTCAGTAACTTTATCGGTTACAAGATGGTTGACTTCAGAGCTTTTATGGAACAATTCCATTTAATGTTAATGATTCTGGGAAAATTTGCTGAGCACAATCTGAAAATGGATGAAGCCATTTATGTGGCTATCATCATTGATAAATTTCCCCCTTTCTAGAAGGATTTTAATCACAATCTGAAACATAACAAAGAGGAATTGACTTTGACTCAACTTGGAAGCCATTTACGGATTGAAGAGTCCTTAAGGACTCAAGAACTTGATAACAATCCCAATGGCAAGAATCAAGTTTGTTCCTCTTCTATGAACATGGTGGATGGAGACGTATCAAAGAATCAAAAGAGGTCTAATGGTAAAAGGAAGTTTAAAGGAAAGGATGAAAAGTCTTCTAACAAGAAGGCTAAAGTGGTGTGTTGGAATTGTAACAAACCAGGCCACTTCAAGAAATAATGTTTTCATAAAATGAACAAGGATGGTGCGGAACCAAGTGGATCCAACAATCCAAAAAAGCAACAAGGTCAGATTTTTGTTTTCATGTAGAATTCTAAATATATTCAGAATTATATTTCTGCGATTTTTGAAGCATTTTATATGCAGGATGATAATGTTGCATGTGTTGGGTTTTGAGCATAACAACATTCCTATGTTGTACATGCAACCCTAATTGCTTTCGATCTAGGTTTTCTCTAATTGTACACACAATAACAATCATCCAAAGCAATAACCCTATGGACTAGCATACACAATTCGAAATTGACATGTAAACTAGGGTTAGAAGCTTACATTTCTTGTTATGTAGCAATAACAAGTATAATCCTTCTTGATCTTGTTGAAAGTCTAGTGTCCCAAGTGGTGCACCTCTAATGGAGTCACAAACAATCATGCAAAGGAAGACTTAGGAGAGAGGATGAATTCGGCCTTCTAGGGTTTCTTGAAGCATAGATCCGATTTTCACAAGGCAAGGGGTCTATTTATAGTTGACGCTGCTAGGGTTTTTAGGTGGAAACCCTAATTCTCTGCTTAGGCCTTAAGCAACCCATGGAAATAATCTATATGGGCTCATAGATTTCATCCATCCCTTCTATTAGGAGTCCATAGCCCAACTAGCAACTAACAATTAATTGCAATATCAGTCCCCTTAATTTAATCAGTCTCTTTTGACCACCAAATTAATTTCGATCAATAGTAATTAAATAATATGATTTCCAAATAATATATTAATAAAACCATTTCGAGTACTAATTTATTATTCAAATAATAAATCCTACTCTCTCTACTCTTGTCATCCTATCAAGTTGCATGAGTGAAGGCAACCCAAAAGGACCATCCTCATAATCAAATCAAGTACATACCAAAAATAGTTATGGTATTAGACACCTAATCCAATAGTCTCCCACTTGGATAAGTCTAATAACTATTATTTCAAGTACGACTACATAAGTTGATTAACAATCGTAGCTTTCAAAAGTTGTAACGAGCTCTGATCTTATCAATAACGCGTCCTTTAGATAAGGGATCATATATTACTCTGTTCCAGATATCGTATGAAATGAGACATGGATTATAATCATTCTCTATGTTCATGTGTTGTTTCCCGATTTCTGATTTATGTTGACTAACTAATTGAACAGATCAAATCAGTCCAGGCTTCGCCAAGCACTTAGGGGTGTCATCAGTAAATCATCGAGGGGCCCACATATATCACTTTTATCCCTCTTAGGGTAAAAGGAACGGATAAACTTCGATCATATTCTTGCACTATTTACTCATCAAATCACACACAACAATACGTTTTATAACATCAAGTTAGTGAAGCTTTTATGTATTATCAATGATCAACCACCTTGTAAACAACAACTCATATCTGTTAGTTTCAAGAATATAAGATATTATCGTCTCACAATCACTCGTGATAAAATCCATGAAGTGATACACGTGAGCGTGGTTTTAATACAATACTTAAATCTTATTTCATTAACTCATGAACTTTGCATCGAAATTTTTCTATGTCTAAACGCTTTAGACAATCTACAAGCCAATTCATGACAGTCTTGCTTCAATAACTACTTCCAACATATGATCGAATGTAGATGTTTGAATAATCTTATTAGTCGGCAAATCAAAACATGCGAAGTGAAACACAAGAGTAATCGAATCTAATAAGATCTCAACAATTCTGAGTATAAATAAAACACTTATTATTTAATCACTATATTGATTACACATTATCCATTGTATATTGTTTTGGATAATCCACTTAATACTAGAATCAAAAACAATAGTTATCACATGCTCCAAGCATGCACACTATGTTTACCTATGGTCCTTTCTTTGTGAAATAGATCAATTGAACACACTTCCAGTGACACTCATTTCACAATTCCCAATCCTTGTCACAAGTGTAAGAATATCAAATTCTTGCCAATATTAGAATGTGTTAGATTCTAACATTTCACCCAATGATCCTTTTGTAATGTCATAGCACCAAAGTCACAAAGAATTTGCCAATGATATTACAAATTGCTCTATCGGAGATTGTTACAAGAAAACTCCTTAGATATGAAGTCTCGCATTCAAAGTACATTCCTTTGAACATCCTTCTCGCATAAAAGTTTCTAACCTGCTTATAGATTCATAATATCCAACTCCCATTTTGTAAACATTTCCATATTTGCCAAATGATAACTCATTCTTAATAGAATCCTATCTATTCATAATAATGTCAATATGGTCCATTCATTACCATATTTCCAACTGCTCGTAAGCGACCAATCCTTAGCGAACCTTAGGTTGTCCTTAACAGTTGTTTAGCTACCTTAGTCATATCTTGTTCTAGTCTCTTTTCCATCTTAATGCCCCGGGCATTTGGAAAAGACAGAACGGTCGAATATTGTAGCATATGCAATCGATCCTATACCCGGAACATATAGGATACGATTGATAATGTCTCACATAAAGACATGAAACTTTACCAGTCTCCTACTATAATGTTTCCATATATAGAATTTCCAATGTTGAAACATTTCAACTTGATATTCATATATGCTCATGACTAAGCTTAGTATAATAATTATGCTCCCACTAGCATAATTATCACATACTTATTTGTATAACACTTTGTTGGGTTTTATGTACTCTAACATTCCTGTGGTGCATATACAACACTAATGCTTTGGAGAGTAAACTAGCATAAAAAATTTAACATATAATCAAAAAATTGGTTAGAAGGTTACCTCTTGATGTAGCATATTTATATGTGTAGAAAACCAAGAGTCATGCAAAATGTCACACCCGGAAACCAAGAGTCATGCGAAATGTCACACTCCAAAACCGATGGCGGAAATGTTCCGGGGCGGAGGACGTCATGTAAAGTATCACAACCAATGTACATAGTAAGCATAGTAAACACAACCATTACATTACATAGAAGTATTTACATTTTTTTTGAAAGCGAAGTAATACATGTTTTACATATACATTTGTAACAAAAGTAAAAACGAGACTGCTAAAGTACTCCGTCTTCTCCAAAAGATTGCGGGATACTTGTCTAACGAAAACCTGAGAATACAAGCAGTTTTAAAATATCAGCAGAAAGCTGGTGAGTTCATAAGCGTGTTTTGTGACGAAAAATCTGATTAATAAATCTTGTGAAAACTTTTCCTTTCCTTTGTTAAAGAATGCAGTAATATCGAAAACCATAAATTCTGAGTTATGCATGTTTCCAAGAAAATACCATATTTTCTAACATATTTGTCGATAAGAATACCATTCAGTACGAAAGTAAGTAGTTTTAATAGATAAAACTATAGGTTTGAACACTGGAATACCATCAGATACGAAAGTAGGTAGTTTTAATACATAAAACTATAGATTTGAAGACTGGAATACCATCACATACGAAAGTATGTAGTTTTAATACATAAAACTATAGGTTTGAACATTGGAATACCATCAGATACGGAAGTAGGTAGTTTTAATACATAAAACTATAGATTTGAACACCAGAATACCATCAGATACGAAAGTAAGTAGTTTTAATACATAAAACTATAGGTTTGAACACTGGAATACCATCAGATACGAAAGTAGGTAGTTTTAATACATAAAACTATAGATTTGAACACTAGAATACCATCAGATACGAAAGTAGGTAGTCTTATTACATAAATAAGACTATAAAAGAAAGAAAGAAATCTGTGAATAAAACTAATTAGTTTAATACGTATTGTGAGTCATATAACCATACTAATTTGACCCGTGACCTCCTTGACGTTCTTTAGGCGTCGGACGATATCCGAAATTTGACACCCCAGGCGTGCCCGCCTAACTGTAGCTAGCAGTTAAGGTGTGGAATTGTCAGTCCCGAATAGATCTATCCACAAATTCCATGCTCTCCTTCCTGGAGACTTTGGCTATACTTTCGGAGAGGATTTACTAACACCCCGAAGGGTACAACGAAGACGAATCTCACAAACTAGTAATAAATAATTTATGGTACAGTTGCTCGTTATCAAAATTCGAATTCATTTGAAATAAGATAGAGCATAAATAATCAAATACAAAGAAATTATTTAGCATGATCATCTAGATTGACAAGGATAAACTAAATCAGACATCGTTTATATATAGACTTTGCATGAAAATCTGATTTCGTAAAACAAGTAATAAAGACCCCACATTATTCCGATAATAATTTAAATGATTTGATAATTTCCTATACTGTTTTGAAAACAATGTATTATATTCAGAAAACGTCCCTTATGCTCTGCATAATACAAAAATGGATAAGATATCTTAAGTTAGTCAGAAATTCGTATAATTACATAATTTTTTAAGTTACAAAAACCTTTATGATTTGCTTGTATTCCCCCCCCCCCCCCTTAAAACATGAAAAACTTGGAAAAATGTAGGGGTATGAACTCACCAGTCGAGAAATGTGTCGACTGGGATGCTAAGTGTCAGTTCAGGGCTTGAAAACACGCGAGGATCCTATGTAATATGACGAGATATGTAATTGTATCTAATTAGACTTTGAACTACCAATTAAGTAAGACAATACACTCCAAGATGCGAAAACACTTTATTTTAAGTGTTAGGAGTGATTCGGGTAGCATCTAAGGGTGTGTAGGGCTTAGATATGGAGTTTTCTCTTCAAGAGTAAACTCCTAAAGGAGATTACGGCCCATAGATCATATCCCCATGAGTTTACGGCCATAAGCTATTGGGTGGTGTGTTCTTGGTTGCTTAATGGTCTTACAACACTTGAGGGATGATGTTAGGTTTAGTTCTAAGGCAAGGGAAGTGAATTGCCCAACACATGGACCACTTTAAGGAGTTTACGGATGTAAACATGGATTTTACGGCCGTAAAATCTCATGTACCCTTTCCTTATGTGTTTTGGTGGTTTTAGGTTAAGCACAAGTGGTTCAAGTCCAAAGTACAAGCCATGAAAGAAAGTTAGGGCACCATTTGACCACTATAGAGGAGTTTACGGCCTTAGAAGGGGTGTTTACGGTCCAAGCATGCTCTTGGGCCATAAGCTCATGGTTACTCCCTAAATATCAAGGTTTTGGTGTTCTAATTCCATTCATGTAAGCCCCTAAGTCATATCTAAGCTCTAGAAGTGGTTTGCAAGGGTTTTGGGGCTTCAAAACCCCATTTATGTGTGTTTGCGGTTTGGGGCTGTTCCTGGGCCGTAAACACATGTCTTTGGTCCTTTTGGATTATTTAGACACGAATTTGAATGTTAAACAAGCTATACTACGATCTAGGATGGATTACATACCGATTTGGAGCTTGAAATGGGTGATTTTGGATCAATGATTTGGGTTGAAGAGAGAGAGAGAGTAGTGAGAGAGAGTGGAAAAGCCTCAAATGACGTCCACTCAACTTTATATATGGTTTGAGTTTGAGACCCGGTGGAAATCTACCCGATACCGACGTTAAACAAGGCTTATGGTCGCACCCGATTAATTTGTCGTAACCCGACATGGTTGAAACTAAAAATTTTCCAAGTGAATATTGGGGATGTTTTCAATTGTTTCTAATGGGTTTGGAAACTCACGAGATTATAATAAAGGTCTCAATTTAATTAACTTAACCCAAAAGTTAACGGAAAAATTGGAAATACAAACGGTTTTATTAACGGGAACGGGTTATAGTGACGGAATAAATTACAGGTTGTCACATTATCCCCCCGTTAGAGAAAATTTCGTCCCGAAATTTAAAAATTAAGATACAAATCATGGAATTGGAAAGAGATGCGGATATTTCTGTTTCATCGAGTCTTCGCGCTCCCGAGTGAATTCGGGTCCCCGCTTGGCATTCCAGCGAACCTTCACTATCGGGATGCGGCTTTGTTTCGTACGTTTGATCTCTTGATCCATGATTTTGATTGGTTCTTCCACAAAGTTCAGGTTTTTGTTGATCTCGATCTCATCAAGAGGGATCACGAGGGTTTCATCGGATAAACACTTTTTAGGATTAGAGACATGAAAGACAGGACGGATGTTGCTAAGCTCTTGGGGTAATCGAAGTTTATAGGCTACGGGACCAATCCTAGCGAGGATCTCGAAAGGTCCTATGTACCTCAGGTTAAGTTTTCCGCACTTTCCAAATCGTATCATGACCTTCCAGGGCGAGACCTTCAACAGGACACGGTCTCCAACCTGGAATTCCAAAAGTTTCCGTCGTTTATCTGCGTAACTCTTTTGTCTGTCTCGTGAAGCTATCAGTCGATCTCGGATTTGGATGATTTTCTCGGTGGTTTTGCGGATGATTTCAGGACCAGTGAGAGCACAGTCAGGGACTCGACTCTTGGCTAGCTGCGTGTCCCCTACCTCGGCCCAGCATAAAGGGGATCTGCACTTGCGACCGTAGAGGGATTCAAACAGGGCAGCCTTGATACTGGTATGGTAACTGTTGTTATACGAGAACTCGATCAAGGGTAAATGGGTGTCCCACGACTTTCCGAAATCAATGACACATGCTCTCTGCATGTCTTCTAGGGTCTGGATACTTCTCTCACTCTGTTCATCTGTCTGCGGATGATAAGCTGTACTCATGTCCAGCTTAGTTTCAAAAGCTTTCTGAAGGGACCGCCAAAACCTCGAGGTAAACCTGCTATCTCGATCGGAGATAATGGACACAGGTACACCATGCAGTTGGAGTATCTCTTGGATGTAGGTTCGTGTAAGTCTTTCCATCTTGAATGATTCTTTGATCAGAAGGAAGTGATCGGATTTCGTACTCATAGTCACTGAGCAACTCTACCCATCGCCGTTGTTTCATGTTTAAGTCTTTCTTATTGAAGATATGTTGCAGACTTTTATGGTTAGTGAAGATCGTGCACTTGGTTCTGTAGAGATAATGTCTCCAAATCTTCAGTGCGAAGACCACTACTCCTAACTTCAAGTCGTGAGTTGTGTAGTTAACTTCGTGTGCCTTCAGCTGTGTCGAGGCATAAGCGATAACTTTTCCTCTCTACATAAGTACACAACTTAAGGCTAGATTGGACGCATTGCAGTAGACAACGAATTCATCTGTCCCTTCGGGCAGGGACAGGATAGGTGCGTTGCGCAAGGCTTGCTTTAACGTTTAGATTGCGACATCTTTCTTTTCACTCTAACAAGAGGGTACACCTTTCTATGTTAGAGTGGTCAGGGTTTGATGATTTTGGAAAAATTCTGGATGAATCTATGATAATAGCCGACAAGACCCAAGAATTGATGGATTTCTGTGGGTGTCTTCGGTGCCGATCAATTCTCTATCGCCTTGAATTTGGACGGGTCCACGTGTATACCCTACTCGCTTACCACATGACCAAGGAAAGCTACCTTCCGAATCCAAAATTCGCACTTGGAGAATTTTGTGTACAGATTCTCCGTTCTAAGAGTTTCCAACAGTAATCTCAAGTGTTGTTTGTGATCTTCTTCGCTTCTTGAGTAGACAAGTATTTCGTCAATGAACACGATGATGAACTTGTCCAGAAAAGGGCGACACACCCGGTTCATCAGGTCCATGAACACTGTCGGTGCATTGGTTAGACCGAAGGGCATCACTACAAACTCGTAGTGTTCATATCGAGTCCTGAATGTTGTCTTGGAAACATCATTCTCGTGAACTCGAAGCTGATGGTACCCCGATCTGAGGTCTATTTTCGAGAAGTAACTGGCTCCCTGAAGTTGATCGAAAAGGTCGTCTATTCGAGGAAGAGGATATCAGTTTTTGACGGTCAATATATTCAGCTCACGGTAGTCTATACACATCCGGAAGGATCCATCTTTCTTCTTTACAAACAATACCGGAGCTCCCCAGGGTGAGGAACTCGGTCTGATGAACCCTTTGTCGAGAAGCTCATTAAGCTGACTAGATCACTCCTGCATTTCTGCTGGTGCTAACCGATAAAGAGACTTGGCTACATGATTTGGTCTAGGAATTAGATCGATACGAAACTCGACTTGACGTTCGGGAGGAATTCACGGGAGCTCTTCGGGAAAGACATCAGCAAAGTTGCAGACTTTGGGGATGCTCTCGAGGTCTTTAACTTCCTGTTTCTCTTTGATTACATGCGCTAGGAATGCATGGCACTCCTTTCGTAGAAGCTTTTGGGCTTTGATGCATGAAATTACGCGAAGGTTTGAGACTTAATTTATCGTTGTAGATCATGAGAGTTTGGCTAGAGGGGAGACAGACGGATGGCTTTTTCATAACAAAGGATATCAGCATGATTGGGACTCAACCAATCCATGCCAATGATAACATCAAATATGTTTATGGAAACTGGCATTGGGTCAATGGGAAAAGAGTGATCATTCAGGGTAAGGGTATATTCTATGAATATATCATTAACGTTCTCTTTCTCACCGTTAGCTATCTCAACGGTAAACGTTTCGTTTAGTAGTTACGGACTATGATTAAGAAGACGTCTGAATGAATGGTTAACAAATCTTCTTTTAGCAGTAGAATCGAAAAGGATTGCAAGCATATGAGTTGTCGAGGAGGAACATACTTGTGACAAGGGTGGCGTCGGCGACTGTCTCCTCCTGCTTTATAGTTAGAACTATCCCGGTGTTGCCAGTTGTTGCTGTCATGGGGTAGTTTCGCTTGAAATGCCCGACTTCACCGCAACTGAAGCAAGCCTGATTGACACCTGCTCCAGAGGTTTGATTGGTTGCTTGGGCTGGGGCTCTGCAGTTTTGCGCAAGGTGACCCTCCTGGCCATAGTTTTTACAAAACTTTTCACGACATGGGCTAGGGATACGATGGTGGTAACTGCACCTATTGCACCATGGGAGGGTACCAACATACCTACTGGTAGGCGCTTGAGCTGTACGAGTGTCGATAGGAGTAGTAGCAGCTTGGACTGCCACAGTTTTGTGCTTCTTGGAGGGCCCTTGCGAACTCTGACCCTTTCGCTTTTTCCATAATATCTTCTTACTTTGACTACACTCCTCCTAGTGTCCCTGACCACCTTCCTGATTTTGGGGATGGGTGCCACTTCTTGGCCCACCAGATCCATCGGGGTTCAAGTGTGACATTACAGCCGTCACTGCGGCAGTAACAGCTATCTGAAATATGACAGGGTCGAATGGAGGAAAATATGGTGGCAGGGGATTGTTGTTCCTTGAGCTGGGTCCTTTCTTTGGAGGCATATTGATCTAAAACGATCAGGAAAAAGAGGACGGTAAGGCCTCTGAGTTGAATCAAGAGATATGGAACAAGAGATGTCTCGTTATGGCAGATATAGTTTTTTAATAAGCGATAAAATAGGAAAGAGTTACCGAAGCAAGTAACTATCACTACGGAAAGAATGAGTAGCAACATTCGGAATGGATTTCTACAACGTATTCGGTTTTGGCTAAAATACTCCTATAGTATTTTATGTTTCGCGGTAACGATGACTCATTGTTTGGATATTAGGTAAGTTTTAGGCATGTTTCATATCACAATCACTCCCGAGCACATGTTGGCCGTGTCTCGAATGAATATAGTTGATCAGACTATATTGAACCTAGACACGACTACATAACTGCCCAGGTTTAACCGCAGTGTAGAGCACCCAATTACTTAAGTTTTGTTCTACTCGTAGTTACGGTTCCTGGCAGTTAGGTATTCTTGTATACTTTTGAAAAATACTTATATTTTAAAGTATACTTTTAGTTCAGAGCACTTTGGCCCCTTAGTGTTTATAGTTATATACCATGTAAGGTTCGGTATACTTAGTTCACTATAAACAAGGGCTCTGATACCAATCTGTCACACCCCGAAACCGATGGCGGAAATGTTCTGGGGCGGAGGACGTCATGTAAAGTATCACAACCAATGTACATAGTAAGCATAGTAAACACAACCATTACATTACATAGAAGTATTTACATTTGTTTGAAAGCGAAGTAATACATGTTTTACATATACATTTGTAACAAAACTTAAAACGACACTGCTAAATTACTCCGTCTTCTCCAAAAGATTACGGGATACCTGTCTAACGAGAACCTGAGAATACAAGCAGTTGTAAAATATTAGCATAAAGCTGGTGAGTTCCTAAGCGTGCTTTGTGAGGAAAAATCTGATTAATAAATCTTGTGAAAACATTTCCTTTCCTTTGTTAAAGAATATAGTAATATCGAAAACCATAAATTTTGAGTTATGAAATATATATGCATGTTTCCAAGAAAATCCCATATTTTCTAACATATTTGTCGATAAGGATACCACTCAGTACGAAAGTAAGTAGTTTTAATACATAAAACTATAGGTTTGAACACTGGAATACCATCAGATACGAAAGTAGGTAGTTTTAATACATAAAACTATAGATTTGAACACTGGAATACCATCAGATATGAAAGTAAGTAGTTTTAATACATAAAACTATAGGTTTGAACACCGGAATACCATCAGATACAAAAGTAGGTAGTTTTAATACATAAAACTATAGATTTGAACACTGGAATACCATCAGATATGAAAGTAAGTAGTTTTAATACATAAAACTATAGGTTTGAACACTGGAATACCATCAGATACAAAAGTAGGTAGTTTTAATACATAAAACTATAGATTTGAACACTGGAATACCATCAGATATGAAAGTAAGTAGTTTTGATACATAAAACTATAGGTTTGAACATTGGCATACAATCAGATACGAAATTAGGTAGTTTTAATACATAAAACTATAGATTTGAACACTGGAATACCATCAGATATGAAAGTAGGTACTCTTATTACATAAATAAGACTATAGAAGAAAGAAATAAATTCGTGAATAAAACTAATTAGTTTAATATGTATTGTGAGTCATATAACCATACTAATTTGACCCATGACCTCATTGACGTTCTTCCAGAGTCGGACGATATCCGAAATTTGTCACCCCAAACGTGCCCGCCTAACTATAGCTAGCAATTAAGGTGTGGGATTGTCAGTCCCGAATATATCTATCCACAAATTCCACGCTCTCCTTCCAGGAGACTCTGGCTATACTTCTGGAGAGGATTTACTAATACCCCGAAGGGTACAACGAAGACGAATCTCACAAACTAGTATTAAATAATTTACGGTACACTTGATCGTTATCAAATTTTGAATTCATTTGAAATAAGATAGAGCATAAATAATCAAATACAAAGAAATTATTTAGCATGATAATCTAGATTGACAAAGATAAACTAAATCACACATAACTTATATATAGACTTTGCATGAAAATCTGATTTCGCAAAACAAGTAATAAAGACCCCAAATTATTCCCATAATAATTTAAATGATTTGATAATTTCCTACACTATTTTGAAAACTATGTATTATATTCAGAAAACGTCCCTTATGCTCCGCATATTACAAAAAGGGATAAGATATCTAAAGTTTGTCAGAAATTCGTATAATTACATAAGTTTTTAAGTTCCAAAAACCTTTATGATTTTCTTGTATTCCCCCTTAAAACATGAAAAACTCGGAAAAATGTAGGGGTATGAACTCACCAGTCGAGAAATGTGTCGATTGGGATGCTAAGTGTCAGTTCGGGGCTTGAAAACACGCGAGGTTCCTATGTAATATGAAGAGATACGTCATTGTATCTAATTAGACTTTGAACTACCAATTAAGTAAGACAATACACTCCAAGACGCGAAAACAATTTATTTCAAGTGTTAGGAGTGATTCGAGTAGCATCTCAGGTTGTGTAGGGCTTAGATATGGAGATTGCTCTTTAAGAGTAAACTCCTAAAGGAGATTACGGCCCATAGATCATATCCCCATGAGTTTACGTCCATAAACTCATGGGTGGTGTGTTCTTGGTTGCTTAATGGTCTTACAACATTTGAGGGATGATGTTAGGTTTAGTCTAAGGCAAGGGAAGTGAATTGACCAACACATGGACCATTTTAAGGAGTTTATGGCTGTAAACATGGATTTTACGGCCATAGACTCTCATGTACCCTTTCCTTATGTGTTTTGGTGGTCCTAGGTTAAACACAAGTGGTTCTAGTCCAAAGTACAAGCCATGGAAGGAAGTTAGGGCACCATTTGACCACTATAGAGGAGTTTACGGCCTTAGAAGGGGTGTTTACGGTCCAAGAATGCTCTTGGGCAGTAAACTCATGTTTACTCCCTAAATATGAAGGTTTTGGTGTTCTAAGTCCATTCATGTAAGCTCCTAAGTCATATCTAAGCTCCAGAAGTGGTTTGGAAGGGTTTTGGGGCTTCAAAACCCCATTTATGTGTGTTTGCGGTTTGGGGATGTTCTTGGGACGTAAACATATCTCTTTGGTCCTTTTGGATGATTTAGACACGGATTTGAATGTTAAACAAGCTATACTATGATCTAGGATGGATTACAAACCGATTTGGAGCTTGAAATGGGTGATTTTGGATCAAAGATTTTGATTGAAGAGAGAGAGTAGTAAGACAGAGTAGAAAAGCCTCAAATGAGGTCCAATCAACTTTATATATGGTTTGAGTTTGAGACCTGTTGGAAATCTACCCGATACCGACGTTAAACGAGGCTTATGGTCGTACCCGATTAATTTGTCGTAAGCCGACATGGTTGAAACTAAAAATTTTCCAAGTGAATATTGGGGATGTTTTCACTTGTTTCTAATGGGTTTGGACAATCACGAGATTATAATAAAGGTCTCAATTTAATTAACTTAACCCAAAAGTTAACAAAAAAATTGGAAATACAAATGGTTATATTAACGGGAACCGGTTACAGTGACGGAATAAATTACGGGTTGTCACACGAAACCCTAATCCACACATATAAGCTTATGATCCATGCATTTGATTTGGACTACCACTTCATGGCTATCGATAAGCTTAACCCATCACAAATTAATTATGGATCATTAGCCCAATCAATATGTATCAATTTTAATTATTCCCTTTCCATCACTAAATTATTCTAAATTAATTTTTGATCAATACAAATTAAATAATATGATTCCTCAATTAATATATTAAGCTTATAATATATTAATAAATCATAAATAACCTCTTACTCAAATATCCATTTATCAAATTTTTCTCGTGAAGGCAACCCGAAATGGACCCTGTTACAATCGGGTCAGGTACATACCAATTATAGTTATGGGCTTAGACACCTAATCCAACAATCTCTCACTTGGATACGTCTAATAACTATAATTTCCAATGCAACTTAGAATCCGATTAGCAATCGTAGCTCTCAAAAAGCCGCTGTCATACTCTAATGCGTCCATTAGATAAGTGATCATATAATCCTCTGTTATTCAAGATATCGTGTGGACAAAGACATGGAATAAAGTCATAGTCATTGTCCACCAATTTGTTTCCTAATTTCTGATATGTTTGACATAGAACTTAATTGAACACATCAATTGAGTCTTGACCGGGCCCGACATAAAAGTCCAAATAAATCATCGAGGGGTCCAAGATATTGCTTTTATTCCTCTTAGGATAAAAGGAACAAATAAACCTCAACTTATAGGCTTGTACTAATTACTCGTTAAATCACACACAACAACACGTTTTATGACATTGAGTTACCGATTCATTTTCACACTATCAATGTACACCCAACTCATAGTCAACAACTCATATATCTTATTTTGAAGACTATACGATATTATCATCTCACAATCACTTGTGATAAATTCCACGAAGTGATTCATGTGAGTGTGGGTGTAATCCAATACTCAAATTTTATTTCAAGAGCACTCATGAATGTTTGTAGCAAACTTTGCTATGCCTAACACCTTAGACAATCTTACAAAAACCCATTCATGATAGTCTACTTTCATAACCTACTTCTAAAGTATGATCGACTATGGATAGTTTGAATAATTATATCATTTTGGAAGTCAAAACATGCAAAATGAGACAATAGTAAATAATTGACACAAGATAGTAACTTTACTTATAAATATAACTCCTTTTATTCAATCATTAAATGTAAATTACATTTTAGCTATTACAAGTTTCTAAAAACTATCTAATCATTAAAACTAATATCGTCCTTCAACCTGATTCTGCTAGCGTTGTGCAAGTGTTTAACCCTACTAAGTCCCTTCGTAAAGGGATCTGATGGGTTCTATTCGGATGAAATCCCCTTCATAATGAGGAGTCCTTCATCTATTCGATGTCTTATGAAGTGATATTTTCTGTCGATGTGCCTGGATCTGCCATGATCCCTTGGTTTGTTGGCTAAGGCTACCGCACCGTCGTTGTCACAGAAAATCTCCCTAGGCTCTTTACATCTAGTACAACTCCAAGGTCTCCAATTAAGCTCTTCAGCCATATTGCCTCCTTTGCTGCTTCGCTTGCTTCTATGTACTCTGATTCGCACATTGAATCAGCCACAATTTCCTGTTTGGAACTTTTCCATGTTATTGCTCCTCCATTAAGGGTAAATACCCAACCCGGCTGAGAGTGGAAATTATCTCCATCGGTCTGAAAGTTGGCATCACTATACCCTATCACTCTCAAGTCATCATTCCCACCGAGGATAAGGACCCAGTCCTTAGTCCTCCACAGGTACTTAAGAATGTTCTTTACCGCAGTCCAGTGAGCTTTACTAGGATTCCCTTGATATCTGCTAACCATGCTCAAATTAAAGGCTACATCAGGGCGAGTACAAGTCATAGCATACATGATCGAGCCAACAACAAAAGCATATGGTATTCGACTCATTTCTGCTATCTCATCCTCTGTAATCGAACTCTGAGTCTTACTCAATTTGGTATTGATCTGGATGGGTAATTCTCCTTTCTCTGATTCCACCATGCCAAAACGCTTCAACTCTTTGTCCAAGTAGGTACTTTGACTAAGTCCTATTAATATTTTACTACCATTTCTCACTATCCTTCTCCCTATTGTATAAGCAACTTCTCCGAGGTCCTTCATAGCAACACACTTCCCAAGTCAGGTTGGAATTTCGTTTCCTATGAGCAGTATGTCATCCATATACAACACGACAAAGCTAACTATACTCCCACTAGCTTTGACATATACACATGACTCATCATCACTTCTTGAAAATCCAAACTCTTTGACTTTCTCATTGAAACAAATATTCCATCTGTGAGATGCTTGTTTCAATCCATAAATGTATTTCTCCAGTTTACACACTCTATTAGGGTACTTTGCATTGACAAAACCCTCTGGCTGATTCATGTAAAAAACTGTAGCCAACTTCCCATTAATGAAAGCGGTTTTGACATCCATTTTCCATATTTCATAATCATGAAATGCAGCAATGGCTAGCATAAACCTTATAGAATTAATCTTAGCCACGGGTAAGAAGGTCTCATAATAGTCAACTCTAGGAGTTTGAGTTAAGCCCTTCGCAACCAATGACGCCTTGTAAGTGTGTACTTTACCATCCATGTCGGTCTTCTTTTTGAAAATCTATTTGGACATGACTGTCTTACGACTTGGTACATTGTCAACCAAGTTCCAAACTTGATTGTCATACATAAACTAAATCTTGCTGTCCATTGCCTCTTTCCATTTAGCAGACTCAGGGCCTACAATAGCTTCCTCGTAGTTGTTAGGTTCATCCAAATTTACCAGTGTACTATCACTGATAAGTATATCACCTTCAGAAGTAATATGGAAACCATAAAACTCAGGTGTCTGTCTAACTCTACTGGAATGTCTTAGATGTAAGGATTCGTTAATCGATTCAACAAGAGTTTCCACCTCGGGTTGAGCAGCAATGTTTGAGGTTCCTTCATCGCTTAACTCTTGAAGCTCTTTATGGTCAATTTACCTCCTATTTTCCTCTTGGAATAGGAGTTCTCTCTCTCGAACGACTCCTCTCCTTGCAATGAAGACAACATTGGCACATGATCTATAGAAGAGATATCCAAAGGATTTATGTGGGTAGCCGATGAAAATACATCACTCATTTTGAGGTACGATCTTATCGTGAGTTTCTTTTCTCACAAAAGCCTCGCAACCCCAAACCTTAATGTGTGCTAACGAGGGAACCTTCCCTGTCCATATTTCGTGCGGTGTTTTGGAAACCATTTTAGTTGGGACTAGATTAAGGATATGGGCGTTAGTCTCTAAGGCATACCCGAAGAATGAGATAGGTAACGAAGCTCGACTCATCATAGAACGAACCATGTCCAACAAGGTTCAATTGCGCCTCTCAGCCACACCATTAAGTTGTGGTGTCCTAGGTGGCGTCAATTGTGAAACAATACCACACTCCTTAAGATAATTGAGGAACTCGATACTAAGATACTCTCCTCCTCGACCGGGTTGGAGCATCTTTATCTTCCTGCCCAGCTGATTCTCCTCTTCTATCTTAAACTCTTCGAAATTTTCAAAGGTTTCCGACTTATGTTTGATTAAGTAGATATACCCATACCTACTGTAATCATCAGTAAAAGTCATATAGAAGCGTTTATCATCCCTTGTGATGGATCTGAAGGGTCCACACACATCTGTGTGTATGAGGTCCATCAAAACCTCACCCCTTTTAGATGAACCAATGAAGGGTGACTTGGTCATGTTTCCAAGCAAACACGATTCAAAAGTGTCATCCGACTTTAAGTCAAATGACTCCATGACATCATCCTTTTGGAGTTGGGCTATGCATTTCTTTTTAACATGTCCAAGACGACAAAGCCATAAACATGATTAATCCAAACTATTGGGCGAATCGATATGCAACACATTATTTCCTAAGTTATCTACAACCATCACAGTTTCATATATACATTTACAAGGTAATGCTTTAAAATAAAATGTACCATTATAATAAGCATTAATACTACCAATTTCATTATTAAAAGAAAAGGTAAAACCTTGTTTATACAAACTATGAAAGTAAATAATATTTCTGGCCATATCAGATGAGTAGCAACAATTATGTAGTTCTAAATTTAATCCACTACTAAGCTATAAAGTATAAACGCCGATCTTGGTGAGAGGCGACTTTTTCCTATGCCCCATGATCAAGTTTATCATCCCATGCTCCACATCCCTATTTCTTTTTAGTCCCTGGAAATCAGAACAAATGTGAAAACCACATCCTGTATCATGGACCGAAGAATAAGCATGTGATGAGTTATTAGACAAAATAGTGTAAATACCCACTGTAAGTGTAAATATGTAAGTGTATCCATGTAAGAGGATCCAGGTAAGTGTATATATTCATATAGCATTTAGTATAGACTCATGAATGAACTGACTCTGGTGTGATTCCTTGTAATAGGAATAATGAATTAGCATGTGATGAGTTATTAGACAAAATAGTATAAAAACCTGGCACCTGTACCTGTCTACTGGTGACCTGAGAAAACAAGTTATTTTGAAAGCGAGTATTAGCTTTAAAGCTGGTGAAAGAATTTGTAAAATGTTTGCAAGATGTTTTGTACTCTCCTAGAAAGCTCTATGTTTCCTACTAACTGTAGCCTTCTACCAAGGCATCTAGTGTCTGTGCGTGTGTCTCTTGTAAGAGTGTGTGTTTTCCCAATTCTAACTATCATTAACCAAAAATATAGTTTTTACATTACCGTGCATCATGTGAATATTCACGAAGTGAATGTAATGGGAACACATCATAGTACCGTAGTATTTGTAATAAGTGACTACCACTGTACTAACTACCTTAAAACAAAAGGTGATCAAAGTAACATGTGATCGACCTGTATCTTGCTACTGACTCTAGTAAAACGACGATGAAAGACGCCGTAAGAAATGGCATTTGGCACCCGTAGACATGCAAGTCCCACTGTAGCAAGCAGTAAGGTGTCGGATAGTCAATCCAGTATAGATCTATACGCAAACTCATACGCTCCCTAATTAAGGAGATTCGGGATACAAAAACGGTCATGGCAGGAAGTGCCATGACTCACTTAATGGTTCACATAACTGCATAAATTTACATGTGATAAATGTGCTAATTGTAAGTGTACTCTTTCGCTGTCTAGCCTGTATGTACTGTAATCTTCTGCGTGTGCTAGCTGTAATGTCTGTTATCTCTTTATCTAGCATGTATAGTAATCTACTGTATGTACTACTTGTACTGACTCATGAATGAATTGACTAATTGTATGTTTCATTGTTCTAGTAACAGTATTAGTATCTTCCTGTGCTACCCCTATGGTAGCTTACTAGTAATGCAACTGGTACGTATGAACATGGAGGTATACCCTTGCTACCCAAGAGTATTGAATTGACTGGAAGAACCTTTATGTCTATATATGTATACATAATATATAACTAATATTTAAATGACCTTCGGATGGATAACCAATGCCCTACAGCCACATCCCAACGAGGAAAAGGAGATAAAGTGAGCTGGCCTTCCTAATCCTTTTATACATTGCTTATATAACTATACATACATAGGCATGCATTTTATAATAAGTATAAAAGAGCTTAAGTAAAAGTATTTGATAAGTAAAAGAGTTTGTAAAACAGTTTGAAGCAAAACAGTTTGATAAACAGTTTGAATAGTAAGAAAACCACTGGTTTTGTAGTTATTAATCACATGTGATTGATGTAATAATTATAAGTATTTAACTTGTATCACTTCCCACATAAAATCAGTTAAAAACATTTAAACCATTGATTAAGGGGGTATGAACTCACCTGTAGTGAGTGGTACGGATGAACTGAAGATGTAGGATTTCTAGGTGTTAAGTGAAGTCTTGAACACACTCTATGATCCTAGTTAACATATAATATCACATATATGTATCCAGTTAGTCTTTAAACAACTAATAAACAAAGTCAACACACCCTAGGACATACTAAACACCTTATACAAGTGTTGTAAGTCCCAAGGATTGCATCTAAGTGTTGTAGGGAAAGGCTAGTGTGCTTGGGGTTCAAGGAAAAATCCATTAGGGAGTTTACGGTTTTGTGGTCACAACCAAAAGAGTTTACGGTCATTAACCCTTGAGTTTACGGCCGTAAGTTCACACACTTTTTTACCATTTGTCGTTTGAAGACTCCTAAGCCTTTCCAAGCATTCCTACTTCATGTTTAAGCCTTAGGAAATGTTTTGTGGCATCAATACACTCCTAAATGGAGTTTACGGCCCATGGACCATTTCTCCATGAATTTGCTGTCGTAAACTCCTATGGAAAATGGTTTTATGATGTTTTCAAGTCCTAAACACTTCAAGGTAATAGTCTAGCTTAGATTCTAGGCATAAGGAAGGAATATGGTCCATTTATACCCACATTGGGGTTTTTACGCTTTTGGGAGCTCCCCAAACCGTAAACACATATAAATGACAGTTTTTGTGCCTTTTTATGTGATAAACACATCAAGGAAGGATCTAGACATGTCCCTAAGGCATTGTGAAGGACTAAGGCACCATAAGGCACCCTTTGGCACCTTTACTTGGTGTTTACGGTTCAAGGACTTCTTGAACCGTGAAAACCTTATTGTTGGTGTTCTTGGGACATTTCCTTGATGTAAAGATGTATAACAAGCATTACAATATACTAAGGTAGGAATACTTACTAGTTGGAAACTTCAAATGAGCTAAAAGTCCAAGAACACTAGTGTGTGTTCTTGGTGTTCTTGGTGAAAAGGAAGAATGAACCTTTTTGGAATGATTTCATGGTTAGAAGTGTGTTAAACCACTAGATCAAAGCATATAATCACTTAAGAAATCTAGAATCACTTACTAGATGATGATCTTGAAGAAAACTTGGGATGATACTTGAGACAGTTTGAGATTCAATCTTGAAAAGGTGGAAAAATGCTAAAAATGGCTAAGTGCCACTTTTATACCCCTCCCCTTTAGTGTTTACGGCCGTAAACACCAAGTTTAGGCCATAAACTCTAAACTTTTGATGTGTGGGGACTTTATTGTTGCACAATAAACCCTAATGCATCCTCTCTCCTGATGTCTCCAAAGTGTGAATCTTGAAATACTCAAACTTATTCTAAAAAGTCTGAAAATAAATAGTAACTGTTCTGACTTCTATTGACCTGATATGTTTGTACAGAATAGAAATTTCGGGTTGTCACATCATCCCCTCCTTAGAAGGAATTTCATCCCAAAATTAGAATTGAAGAAAATAAGTAGTTACAAATAACTAAGTAAAAAGATGAGGATATTTCAGTTTCATCTGATCCTCACGCTCCTAAGTGAATTCTGGTCCTCGCTTGGCATTCCAGCGAACCTTCACTATCGGGATACGACTTCGCTTTGTCTGCTAGACCTCTCGGTCCATGATCTCTACTGGTTCCTCCACGAATTTGAGGCTCTCATTGATCTCGATCTCATCGAGTGGAATAACAAGAGTCTCGTCGGACAGACACTTTTTCATGTTTGATACGTGGAAGGTAGAATGTACGTTACTGAGTTCGCGCGGTAAGTTAAGTTTGTAAGCTACAGGGCCGATTCTTGCGAGAATATCAAAAGGCCCAATGTACCTTGGATTTACCTTTCCACACTTTTACGTAGCGTATCAATCCTTTCCAGGGTGAGACCTACAATTGATCACGGTCACCCACCTGGAATTCCAACGGTTTCCTACGTTTATCAGCGTAGCTTTTCTGTCGGTCTCTGGAGGCTTTCAATCGTTCACGGTTCTGAACGATCTTGTCTGTCATTTCCCGTATGATCTCCAGACTTGTGAGAGTTCTTTCAGGAACTCGTCCTTTAGCCAACTGGGTATCACCCACCTCAGCCCAGCACAGAGGGGATCTGCACTTTCGGCCATAGAGGGCCACGAATGGAGCAACCTTTATGCTCGTGTGATAACTATTGTTGTAGGAAAATTCAACAAGGGGTAAATTTGTATCCCATGCTTTCCCAAATTCTATCACACAGGCTCGCAACATATCTTCCAAGGTTAAGATAGTTCTCTCACTTTGCCCGTCGGTCTGTGGATGGTAGGCTGGACATGCTATACTAATGTCCAGCCTAGTTCCTAAGGAACTTTGTAACGACTGCCAGAACCTTGAAGTGAATCTACTATCTCTCTCCGAGATAATGGATAAGGGAACACCATGCAGTCTTACAATCTCCCTAAGGTAAGTTCTTGTAAGTTTATCCATCTTGTCTGATTCTTTAATCTGCAGGACGTGTGCAGACTTGGTCAATCTGTCAACGATGACCCATATGGTATCAAGTCCACCCGTTTTCTTGGGCAACTTGGTTATGAAATCCATAGTGATCCGCTCCCACTTCCATTCCGGTATCTCAGGCTGTTGTAATAGACCGGAGGGTTTCTGGTATTCGACCTTGACCTTTGCGCAAGTAAGGCGTTTACTCACGAAGGTAGCAATCTCTACTTTCATGTTAGGCCACGAGTATAACTTTTTAAGATCCTGATACATCTTATATGATCCCGGGTGCACGGAATAACGAGTGTTGTACGCCTCATTCATGACCAAGTCTCTGAACCCACCGAGTTCCGGGGTCCAGATCCGGTCCATGAAATAATAAGCTCCGCCACCCTCAACCTCCAAGTTCTTATCCATCCCTCTTAGGGATTCACCCGCCACATTTTCAGGCTTCAAAGTGTCGAGCTGAGCCACCTTAATTTGTGTGGACAAGTGTGAATGGATAGTCATAGTCAATAATTTGAATCTACGACCAGAATATTCCTTCCGACTCAGGGCGTCAGCTACTACGTTGGCTTTACCCAGATGATAACGAATTTCGCATTCGTAATCACTAAGTAGCTCAACCCACCGTCGTTGTCTCATGTTGAGCTCCTTCTGGTCGAATATGTGTTGTAAGCTCTTGTGGTCTGTAAGATAGTGCTTTTCTTTCCATACAAGTAATGTCTCCAGATCTTTAGAGCAAACACAACTGCTCCTAGTTCAAGATCGTGCGTTGTGTAGTTGAGGACCTTATGTGTCTTTAGTTGTCTCGAGGTATAGGCGATGACCTTACCTCGTTGCATCAGAACACATCCGAGTCCTTGATTCGACGCATCGCAATAGACAACGAAGTCTTCTATTCCTTCAGGAAGGGAGAGTATTGGTGCGGTGAACAAGGCTCGTTTGAGCGTTTGAAACGCTCTTTCCTACTTCTCTTCCCAGTCAAACACCACACCCTTCTGGGTCAGTGTTGTAAGAGGTTTCGCAATGTGGGAGAAGTTTTGAATGAACCTACAATAGTAGCCAGCGAGGCCTAGAAATTGACGAATTTCTGTAGGCATCTTCGGTGCTGACCAGTTCTCAATGCCCTTGATTTTGGAAGCGTCCACGGGTATACCCTCTTCGCTAAACAGGTGCCCTAAGAATTCGACTCGTCGAATCCAAAATTCGCATTTCGAGAACTTCGCGTAGAGTTTCTCCGAATGTAATGTTTCGAGAACTTGACGCAGATGTTGACTATGTTCCTCCTTACTTCGATAGTAGATAAGTATGTCATCGATGAAGACGATGATAAACTAATCCAAGTAAGGACGACACACCCTATTCATTATGTCCATGAATACAGCGGGCACGTTTGTCAATCCAAACAGCATCACTACAAATTTGTAGTGCCGATAACGAGTTCAGAAGGCTGTCTTTGGAACATCCTCCCCTAGAACTCGTAGTTGGTGATATCTGGATCTCAAGTCTATTTTTGAAAAGAAGTTCGCCTCTTGAAGTTGGTCAAATAAATCCTCAATACGAGGCAATGGATAACGATTTTTGACCGTCAGCTTGTTGAGCTCCTTGTAGTCGATGCACATACGAAACGATCTGTCTTTCTTCTTGACAAACAAGACTGGAGCTCCCTAGGGTGAGAAGCTTGGTCTTATAAAGCCCTTGCTGAGCAGTTCGTTAAGTTGACCGGACAGTTCTTGCATCTCTGCAGGTGCTAGACGATAGGGCGATTTGGCTACGGGGGTAGCCCCTGGAACTAAGTCGATTCGGAACTCGACTTGACGTTGCGGAGGTAATCCTGGGAGTTCTTCTGGAAAGATTTCGGGAAAGTCGCGTACTACTGGAATGTTCTGAATGTCCTTCGTTTCTTGGCTCACATCGACCACATGTGCAAGGAATGCATGACATTCCTTTCACAAGAATTTCTGAGCTTGGATGCTCAAGATGATACGAATGTTCTTGCCGGGTTTGTCGCCATAAACTACTAAGGTTTCTCCAGACAACAAATTAAGTCGAACAGCCTTTTCGTAACACATGATATCGGCACGATGAAGACTCAACCAATCCATGTCGATAATGACATCGAAGCTTTTAATTGAGACCGGCATGAGATCGATCAAAAATGAATAGCTATCTAAAGTTAGGGTACACCCTATGAATATACTGCTAGTGCTCTCTGTCTTTCCATTAGCCATTTCTATAGTGAATGGTTCATTAAGTGCTCGTGATTTTTGCTTAAGTAAATGAGAAAATTTTTGTTTCACGAAACTCCTCTCCGCTCCACTATCAAATAGAATGCATGCATATGAGTTATCGAGGAGGAAAGTACCAGTGACCACTGCGGGGTCGGCAATCGCTTCCTCATGGCCTATGGCCAGAACTCTTGCCGCTCCACTGGCAAACCCTGCCTTCGGGCAGTTTCTCTTGAAGTGGCCTACCTCGTCACATCCGTAGCAAGTTTGGCCCACTCCAGCACCAGGGGATTGGTTGATTGGTTTCGCCGGAGCTTTACAGAAATGGGCAGTGTGCCCCTTTCCGTTGCAGTTCAGACACTGCATCTCCCGGCATGCACCGACGTGATTGAAGTTGCACTTGTTGCACTCAGGCAAACTTCCAACGTACGACTTTACCGGAGCAGCGGCGGTGGGTGTTATCGCAGCATGTACTGCCACGACCTGCTACTTTTTGGCAGACCTAGCCTTCTTCTTGTCATCCCAAAACTTCCTCTTGGAGTCAGTGGTTCTTGCAGGTTCTGAGATGGCCAGGGTAGTTGTTGCGGCCGGGGTACGAACCCCATAGTCTATGAGCCGTGGTGCCAATCGTTTGGCACTATCAAATGTAGTGGGGTGTGATGCCAATACATTTCCCTGGTATGGTGGCACCAGCCCCCATATGTATCTCTCGATCTTCTTTCCCTCTGAAGGGATCATCTTGGGACAGAGGGCCACCAGTTCACAGAACCTGGCGGTGTAGGCGACTTCGTTGGAGCCCTTCATGGTTCGGCTCCATAGATCTTCCTCCAGCTTTTGGATCTCGCCCCTCGGGCAGTACTCCTCAATCATGAGGTCTTTTAAAGTTTCCTAGCCCATAGCATTAGCCACTATAATTGATAGTGACTTAACATGGCTGTTTCCACCATGTTAGGGATTTCGTTTCGAAGGTGCAAGCAGCGAACTTCACCTTGCTCTCCTCGGGACAAGAGCAGATTTCGATAACCGATTCGGTTTTCTCGAACCATTTCGAGAGGGTAATGACTCCGCCAGTCCCCTTGAAGGACAATGGCTTGTAGTTGGTGAAGTCCTTGTATGAGCACTCTTTCAAGCACACCGGGATTTCACCATGAGTTGACAGGACAGAGGTTCCTCCTCCAGTGGAACCAGATGAATGATATTGAGCCATGGTTGTAGCCACAACTGCAACTACAGTAGCATTTAAGGCTATTGTGTCGAACTGAGGAGTAGGTGGTTGAGGTGGTGGAGGAGGTGGTGTTTCGTTATTAGGGTTTCTCCTTGGATTTCTGCGAGGCGACATCTTTGATCTATAGTTTATGAAGATGAAAACGTTGATAAGATTTCAAGGGAAGGATTGATGAGAATGACTCATGGATTAACTCTCTATAGCCCAACAATACGATTGAATGGAAATCTAGAACTAATAGATGATAACATTTGGATAATAACTCCCATAAGATTAGGTACCTATCAATATTACTGGAATTACAGATGTAACAAGTTCGGGAAAAATGGCCAATAGAAGGAGGCCTTACATCAACCAAAATGGGAAAATTTTGACAGAATTACAACCTAACCAAGACCTAACAGGCCTATGATTTACAAAGATAGGGAATTAGACCAGAGTTTTACATAACTAGGTTATATCCAAAAGAGAGAAATTGATGAGAATCTATCAGCGACGAGAACTACCAGAGTGAGTTCTTGATCCCGACTGGAGACGTTCTATGTCCCTCATGTGCATGTCAGCTCTTTCTTGCTGAGCTCGAAGTTCTCTGAATTCAGATCGGGTTTCAACAAGTTCCCTTCGAAGAGCTGCATTGTGAACCAGAGCTCTTTCATGAGCAGACTCTAGTTGGCGAATGCGGATAGTGTTAACACCAGAGTTGACATCAATCTCCAAGACTCGATTGATAGATGATTGACCTAGTATCGTGTTCCGAGAAATCCTACGAACCATGACGGGTAGGAATCTGTCAGCAGAACCTCCTTCAGAGAGCTTGTAGAAACTTCTGTCCCCATTGTAGGGAATGGGTTGACCCTATTCATGGCTCCATGTATTCAAGTTTGTGGCCCACAGAGGTGTGGGTCCTTGAAATGCGGGACGAGGGTCTGGGTTTTGATTAGCTGGGGGCAGGTTATTGACTTCTGGCTCTGAGTCAGAACCATCAGAAAAGCCTTCAGCTTCATGATCATCCAAAGGAATTGGGTGGTCATCTTCTGGTTTATCTTCCAACCATCCTGCATTGTCGTGGTTGGTATAGTACGGGTCTTCAGGAAGGTGGAATCCAACCATTTAATATATGCGAGAAGGGAGGTATAAGAATCTAGTACATAAGTAACTTATAGTAATGCAAAATACTCCTATAGTATTTTAAGTTTAGGTCCTATTGTCCTCATTGTGGTATTCTAGGTAAGTTTTTAGACTTGTTGCAACCTCACAACCACACTAAGGCACATGCTAGTCAACCCTCGGATAATATAGTTGATCAGGCTATATCTTCCCAGTTTTGACCATATGTCTCTAAGTCTAATTGTGTTGCCCATCAATCATAATACTTTTGTACTGTCTTAGTGACACTGATTTTAGTATGAATGCAGGCACGTATACTTAATTAAATATTTTAATATTTAAAGTATAAACTCTTGTTCAGACTATTTTAATCCCAATGTATTTATAGTTAGCATATTTTTATGGGTTGATATACTAAATTCACTATAAACAATGCTCTGATACAAATCTATCACACCCTAAAACCATGAATGGTGGAAACATTCTGGGGCGGAGGACGTCATGTACAGTATCACAACAATGAATAATAGTAAACAAGCAACAACATCATCCATTGCATTTATAATATAATTTCATACATGTGTGTTCTATCAAAATTTGTAGACACCAAGATATACATATCAAAATAAAAGACGAGTCTTGAACGAACTCCATCTTCTCAAAAACCTGGCACCTGTACATGTCTACTGGTGACCTGAGAATACAAGTTATTTTGAAAGCGAGTATCAACTTTAAAGTTGGTGAGATCATAAGTATATTAATGTCTGTGTTTGTATGAAAGCATTTGTAAAATGTTTGCAAGATGTTTTGTACTCTCCTAGAAAACCCTATGTTTCCTACTAACTGTAGCCTTCTACCAAGGCATCTAGTGTCTGTGCTTGTGTCCCTTGTAAGAGTGTGTGTTTTTACATTACCGTGCATCGTGTGAATATTCACGAAGTGAATGTAATGGGAACATATCATAGTACCGTAGTATTTGTAATAAGTGACTACCGTTGTACTAACTACCTTAAAACAAAAGGTGATCAAAGTAACATGTGATCGACCTGTATCCTGCTACCGACTCTAGTAAAACGACGATGTAAGTCCCACTGTAGCGAGCAGCAAGGTGTAGGATAGTGTCACAACTGGAAATTTGGTGTCATGTAATCTATACATTCAAGCTAAGGTGAATCAAAAACTTAAGAACAAGATTGACACCTATGATTATGACTTCAAAAACTTCCAATTAGACTATCGTGGGCTTAGAACCCTAATTGGGCTCTAATTGGACCCACCCTAATTTATTTCAACATTTTGGGCCATGTTGGGCCTAGAATGAAATGAATTAAAAACTTTGAGCCATGAATACCCTAAACTAGTCCAACAAAAATGGAAAAAAAAAATCATACTACATTCTTTTAGGTATAAAGCACACCCTAACTAACTCTAATTTTGGGCTTAAGGGAAAAAGCCCAAATTTTTCTTTACCCTTTCAAATTCTCGGCCCAAGGCCCAAATCCAAGAAGATAAGGAAGAGAGTTGACTTGGGTTGCCACCTCATTTTTATCCATAGGACTTCCATGCACATAACTCATGTTTCCAAGCAAGCATCACCTCAAAAGTCATTTCTTCTCCTCTTCTCTCTCACTCTCGGCCACAAGCACACACACACACCACAAAAATCTCTCAAAACCCTCTCAAGAACACTCAAGAACATCCCTCCCTCTCCACTCAAAAAAAAATCTCGAGTTTAGGAAGCATTCAAGAGGAAATTTCCACAAAATTCTTCATCTAAGGTAAGATTATGTTTGGATCTATGACTTAAATTCTTTTTGTTATCAAAATCCTTTCTTAATCCATGCAAAAATCGTGATCTTACCTCTTAGAAGCATACCAAACTCGAGATCTACCAAGGAAAGGTGCTAAGGCCAAAAATCACCAAGTTTTCTTCCATCTTTTCTTCAAAACCGAAACTACACCCAAGGTGAGCTTCATACCCCCTATTTTCTGTTTTTATGAGTTTTGTGGGGGGGGGGGGGAATACAAGTGAAAGTGTAGATCTATATGTGTTTGTATGCCTTGTATGATTTCCATGCTTATATGTATGCTTTTATGTGTTTTAATGTTGGATCTAGCCTTAAAACCCATCAAAACCGAGAAATATCTTGTGTTAAATGATTTTAGCTTCAAATATATTTCTAAACACAAAGAGTTTCAAGAAAAATGGCTAAGTGGTTTAGTAATAATTTTCTTTGGGTTAAAAACACAAATTTTGGGCCTAAAATGTGAAAAATACAAAAATAAGGGCCCAAATTGACATTTCAAAGATTCTGATGGATGAAGTGTGCCAAAACAGTTTCCATAAAACTATTTCTGGAATTACACTTAATTATAGGATTAAAAACATGAATTTCAAGCTTAATGGGCTAAAAATGAAAATTTCGGCCCAATGAGGCCCATTATGCGAATTTTTCTGTTTTGGAGGGCCAAAACTGTAACTTTCTGTAAAACAGTGGACTATAAGTGTTCCAAATCCTTTTCAAAGGTTTAAAATGCTTTTTAAATTTAAAAAGGACCAAAGTTGCAAAAATTTTCCCATTTGGGCCAAAATTGTCAAATTTGCGAAAAGAAGGGATTAAAACCAAGAAAACTGCATTTTCAGGGTCTTAAGCTGTTTTCTATGAAAAATATGCTGGAAAATGTTTATTTCAATAATTTTTGGTGTTAAAATGTCAAGAAAATTGATTTAAATACCAAACCGAAAAATATTTTAAATAAAGGGTTGAAAAGGTAAATTTTACAAACGAGGAGGGGCTGAAAACAGAAAATTTCCAAGACTAATTCTATACATGCAATATGATCAAATAATGGTACTACTACTATCGACAAAATACAATACACTACAATACCAAAAGTCGTTGTCAAACGAATTGGTTCGGTCTCGAACCAATAAAAATCCGAAACCACAAACACAACGATACTATGATACTACAATACTATGATTCATAAAAATAATGATTCGGAATACATTATACATGTGCACAGACGTCTACGCACTATCTTTGGGCCCCACAAGTGTAAAATCTTGTTCGTTGAGCCTAGCTAGCCCGACGACCTGATCTTAAGGCCCAAAGACTTCATCTTACGAAGTGTTGGGTTTTACCAACCCGACACAACGTAACCGGACTTTCAACGGCTGTAGACTACTGGTCCCCAAGGGTCCTTTAGTGTCGCTAGTAAAGTCTGCCTTTTTTGCGAGGCGGGTCTGGGACCCCTCGTACCTTTTTATCCCCAACCGGCTAATGGAGTCGTCGAGGCCTTCGTGTCCTCCTTCTCTTCGGATGTGGGACAACAGGACGGTTGGATAGCGTGACTAGTACGGACGACGCCTTCGGGATCGTTAGTATTGCTATAGACTAGTCGTTTGTGTAACGCGTGTTTGTGGCGGATAGTCATGCTCATCAATGATCCAATGTCGTCTGGAAGCAATGGTTTCAAGTAATTTCATGGAATTCAAGGAATTAGGAAAACATCGGGTTTTCCTAGGGTTTTCAATACATACAAATTCAGAATACATACGATTTCAATAAACAATATTTTACAAGTATAGAAAACAAACAAGCATACTTATGGATCTTCACACCTTTTTGACTATACTATTTTCAGAAAATATCGGATTTTCTGGTGGTTTTTCAAACGATACGAAGCATTGTTTTCAAATACAACTTATGAACTCACCAACATTTCATATGTTGACGTTTTTCAAAATACTTGTATTCTCAGGGAACCAGTGAATCAAGGGAAATCATATTCAGTGACGGTTGCAGTTTATTTTTGTATGAATTGAACAAATTAATTTTTGGGGGAATGTAATGTTTAAACAATGTATGATATGTAAACACTACTGGTTGTACTATGTATGAATGGTGACGAATGTTGTTATGTTTCATATATATTCAATGTTATGGTATTCAATTGAGTCACGACAGCCCCCGGACGTTTCCGCCGTCTGGTTCGGGGGTGTGACAGGTTGGTATCAGAGCTTTGTTTATAGTGAACTAGCATGTCGAGCCATACATTGATATGCAACTATAAACCAAAAAGAGGGACTAACATAACTCTGAACAAAACAAGTAAATAAAACACCCTTGCTTGCATTAGGAATAGGAACCTAACACCGAACCAAACAAGATAATGCTAGTATCTCGGTTAATTCAGGACTGTTCTTAGTTGTATCAAGGAGCGGATGTAGCCTGATCAACTACATTCCCTCCAAGGTACAACCATCACATGTCGTGAAGAGATCGTGATAACTAGGAACCTAAAATCATACCCTTTAATCTCCAAGAAGAGAACCCCAACTGAATCTATGCAATAGCCGTAGAGCTATAGGAGTAATTGGTATGCTATTTATTTCTAGTATTCATAACCCATCGTGCAATACGCTATAGACGAGTATCATTAGCCAGGAAACCCTATCACCCTAGTCAAGGAATAGTCGGGTGGCTCGACCCAGAGGAAGAACCCTAGGAGGGATACGAAGTAGAACTCGCAGGTGAACTCGCTGAGTCAATAGTGGACCTCGTAGAGGAAGAGCCGGAGGGCAATGACGATGACGACACGGATGTAGAATCCAATGACATCAATCCTCCATGTAAATTCAGGGCACCGACTTATAGTGTGGGCCCCGGTGACCCCATGCCCCCTCGGGCACCCGATATTTGGGGATAAAGTCACCAGTAAGGAATACTACCACACCACGGTAAGAGCTAAGGTCTCTTTAATTTTAGCCACAGAGGACCAGCTGACCAGGCCCTCCCAGTCGTGGTGCGACGCACTCGAGGTATCGATAACCAAGCTCAGGATACCCCAAATCAAACGAAACCAATGTGGTTTGTTAGTAAGAGGGATGAAAGGAAAACACGGGAAGTGAATGGAGACTCTCGAGCGAGACAGTTAGTTTGGGAGGCACGCCTACGAGATACCGAGCAACACGTAGCTCGTCTCCGAGGTGCATCCACTTCATCAGCATCACCACCAGACACTTCTCACCACGACTAGGATCAGCCTTTTCTAATTTCCCCTACTATCCGACATGACTCTCTTTCGTGTACTAAGATGGTACATACCCCTGAAACGATTATGTGTTATATTTATTTCATATTACTGCAAAGACTCAATTATATGCACAAGCGAACCCTCAGAACCACTAGATACTTAAGGATCTCGAAACTAAAACAACCCATATAATCTAAGGATAGACGTAACAATCGTGCCAAATCCGTGATATGGGTTCGCGTGAGTAGGCAACAAAAACTATCTATTCTAGTTCTATTATCAGCTATGGGGTTGAATATAAGAGAAATTCTAGAGAATGTTTGCTATCCTGAACTATTTTTGTCTTTTCTGATACCAATTGCTGCAAATACATCATAGGGATGTAGATGGAGGCAGTAAGAAGTATACGACAAGATGCGAAAATTTATAGAGTACAATCAGGAATGACGATCATTACTTACGATCTGGGTTATCAATGTGCATCAGGAAAATGCCACCCCGCAAGAATAACAAGCGCAACCGCGAGACACCACTCCTGCAGATGGACCCTGCTACATTTCAAGCTGCTGTAATGGCAGCAGTAACCGCTGCCATGGCACAGATCAATGCAAACAACCCAAATGGAGGCAGGAATAGCATTGACAACTCCAGCCAAAGGAACAAACATGGAAACCAACAAGTGACAACCTGTCATGGAACTCCAAACCCCAAGCTTAAGAGCAGGAAGCTGAGGTCTGAAGGTAAGAGAAAGGGACAACACACTCAAGGGTTCTCAAGAGAGCAACGTGTTGTTCATGCGACCACGACCCCTATTACACCAGCAACCAGGAGACCCTATGCTGGAAACCTTCCAAAATGCAACCAGTGCAAATTCCATCATAATGGAGCCTGCAGGGAGATGCATTGTAACAAATGCAACCGAAAGAATCACAGCGCCAAATTCTGTAGAACTTATCCATGCCAGAATCATCAGCCAAATGAAAATGACAACAATCGCAACCACCCTAACAACAACACCAATGATGAGACCAGTCGCACCTGCTTTAGGTGTGGAGGAACTGGTCACATCAGGAGCAATTGCCCTAGGGATAACAACCGAGGAGCAGAAGGATCAGAAATGGTCCTAACCTTGGGTCAAGGCGAAGCAATCCAAAACCCAACGGTTGTTACTGGTACGTTCCCACTTGACAACTCTTTCGCTTACCTCTTACTCAATGGTAAATCCGAGTGAAGTTTCAGTTAGTAACGAATTCAAACACTTACTAAAACAACATCCCCAAAACTAAGCTAAGCCTTTTCAATGGACATGGCCAATGGGGAAAAATGATTTAATCTAGGGTACTCATGTGGAGTACACCTTAACACTAAACAACATTTCATTACAAGTAGGTTTCATGCCAGTAAATATTAGGAGTTTTAATGTGATAATTGTCATGGTTGGGTTAAGCCCCCACCGTGCTGATACCATGTATCGCGAGAAGGCCGTTTCCTTTCACGTTCCTAATCACGAAAACTCTAATAATCCATGGTGATAAACCTGGCGCAAATCCTCTTCCTATCTCGTGCATCAAGGCACAGAAGTGCCTGCACCAGAAAAACTACGTTTACCTCACTCATGTTGTGGACAAGATCAAAGAAGAGGTAGGCATACAGAGTATTCCAGGAGCTTGTGATTTTCCCAAATGTGTTTCCTAAGGAACTTTCAGGAATACCCCAGAGAGACGGGTTGAATTTCGAATCAACCTCATATCGGTAACCACATCAATTGCCAATTCACCCTATAGGTTGACTCCCGCCAAAAATTCACAAGTTATCCTGTCAACTGAGTAGAATTGTTGCGCAAGGGATTCATTAGACCAAGCCTCTCATCCTAGAGAACTTCGGTCTTGTTTTTTTTCAAGAAGACAGATCCTTCCGAAGGTACATTGATTTTAGGAAATTGAATAATCTCCCTATTAAAAATCGATACCTACTTCCACAGACTGACGATCTATTTGGCCAGCTCCAAGAAGCTCGTTACTTCTTTAAATTAGATCTAAGAATCGGTTATCATCAACTCTGAGTCCGAGAAGGCGACATTCCAAATCTGCATTCCGATCTCGTCGCGACCATTTCAAATTCATTACGATACCCTTCAGTTCAACGAATGCTCCCACGGTATTCATGGACCCTACAAACCGAGTTTTCCCAACCATTCCTAGTCGTCCTTTTCATTATTTTCATCAATAACATACTCATCTACTCTCGAGGCAAGAACAAAACACTACCATCATCTACGACCAGCCTAGAAAGCATCAAGGCTGGGAATGTCGCGATGAAAGCACTACATGGATGGATACAACTCTCGAAGTCGAAAGACGAAACTTTTTTTTTTTTTAGTTGAATTGGGCATTATCTGGGTGATCGTCGATAGGTTAACCCAATCTGCCCATATCCTGCCAATACAGAAATCAAACAAGATGGAAGAATTAGTTTGGGTCTATATCCAGGAGATCATAAGACTCCATGAAATATCGGTACCTACTATCTCGAATAGAGATAACAGACTTCCTTCAAGACTATGGCAGTCACTTCAGAGGGCTATGGGAACGTAACTAGACATAAGCATTGCTTACCACCTTCAAACCAATAGCCAAAGTGAACGAACCATTCGACCACTCAAATTCATGCTACAAGTCTAGGTGTGTGAGTTCCACAAGTCAGGGGATACCCGGTTTCCCTTGACAAAATTCTCATACAATAACAGTTATCGCACGAGCGACAAGATTGCTCGTTTCGAAACTCTTTATAGTCATAAATGCATATCACTCGCTAGTACTCTCATGAGAGCAGAAACCATTTGCGAAACAACAGAGAAGATAATCCAAATCAAAGCTTGACTTCAAGCATCGCGAGACCGACAGTAGAGCTATTCCGACAAGCGGCGTAAGCCATTAGGATGTCAGGTCAGGGATCGCGTGCTATTAAAGGAATCTCCTTGGAAAGGAATGATTCGCTTTAGGAAACGAGAAAACTAAACCCACGATGCGCTGGACTGTTCGAGATTCTTGCTCGAATTGGTCCAAAGACATATAGACTGTAACTGCGTGTAGAGCTCAGCAACGTGAACCCTGTGTTCTGAGTCTTAAATCTGAAAAATGCCTATCAGGAAAAACTCTTATCATTCCTTTATAAGGGATCGAAATAAACAAGAATCTCATGTTCGTCAAAGAACTAGTCGAGGTGTTCGAGATAGGGAAGTAGAGCATACAAAGCAAAGCCACATTTTCATTGTGAAGGCTCGGTGGAACACTAAGCGTGGACCGAAATTCACATGAGAAGCGCGAAGATCAAATGAAGTACCTATCCTCTCATTCATGATCATACCATTCGAAAGAATTTCGGGACGAAAATCCCTCTAACGGGGGGATGATGTCACAACTGGAAATTTGGTGTCATGTAATCTATACATTCAAGCTAAGGTGAATCAAAAACTTAAGAACAAGATTGACACCTATGATTATGACTTCAAAAACTTCCAATTAGACTATCGTGGGCTTAGAACCCTAATTGGGCTCTAATTGGACCCACACTAATTTATTTCAACATTTTGGGCCATGTTGGGCCTAGAATGAAATGAATTAAAAACTTTGAGCCATGAATACCCTAAACTAGTCCAACAAAAATGGAAAAAAAAATCATACTACATTCTTTTAGGTATAAAGCACACCCTAACTAACTCTAATTTTGGGCTTAAGGGAAAAAGCCCAAATTTTTCTTTACCCTTTCAAATTCTCGGCCCAAGGCCCAAATCCAAGAAGATAAGGAAGAAAGTTGACTTGGGTTGCCACCTCATTTTTATCCATAGGACTTCCATGCACATAACTCATGTTTCCAAGCAAGCATCACCTCAAAAGTCATTTCTTCTCCTCTTCTCTCTCACTCTCGGCCACAAGCACACACACACACCACAAAAATCTCTCAAAACCCTCTCAAGAACACTCAAGAACATCCCTCCCTCTCCACTCAAAAAAAATCTCGAGTTTAGGAAGCATTCAAGAGGAAATTTCCACAAAATTCTTCATCTAAGGTAAGATTATGTTTGGATCTATGACTTAAATTCTTTTTGTTATCAAAATCCTTTCTTAAACCATGCAAAAATCGTGATCTTACCTCTTAGAAGCATACCAAACTCGAGATCTACCAAGGAAAGGTGCTAAGGCCAAAAATCACCAAGTTTTCTTCCATCTTTTCTTCAAAACCGAAACTACACCCAAGGTGAGCTTCATACCCCCTATTTTCTGTTTTTATGAGTTTTGTGGGGGGGGGAATACAAGTGAAAGTGTAGATCTATATGTGTTTGTATGCCTTGTATGATTTCCATGCTTATATGTATGCTTTTATGTGTTTTAATGTTGGATCTAGCCTTAAAACCCATCAAAACCGAGAAATATCTTGTGTTAAATGATTTTAGCTTCAAATATATTTCTAAACACAAAGAGTTTCAAGAAAAATGGCTAAGTGGTTTAGTAATAATTTTCTTTGGGTTAAAAACACAAATTTTGGGCCTAAAATGTGAAAAATACAAAAATAAGGGCCCAAATTGACATTTCACAGATTCTGATGGATGAAGTGTGCCAAAACAGTTTCCATAAAACTATTTCTGGAATTACACTTAATTATAGGATTAAAAACATGAATTTCAAGCTTAATGGGCTAAAAATGAAAATTTCGGCCCAATGAGGCCCATTATGCGAATTTTTCTGTTTTGGAGGGCCAAAACTATAACTTTCTGTAAAACAGTGGACTATAAGTGTTCCAAATCCTTTTCAAAGGTTTAAAATGCTTTTTAAATTTAAAAAGGACCAAAGTTGCAAAAATTTTCCCATTTGGGCCAAAATTGTCAAATTTGCGAAAAGAAGGGTTTAAAACCAAGAAAACTGCATTTTCAGGGTCTTAAGCTGTTTTCTATGAAAAATATGCTGGAAAATGTTTATTTCAATAATTTTTGGTGTTAAAATGTCAAGAAAATTGATTTAAATACCAAACCGGAAAATATTTTAAATAAAGGGTTGAAAAGGTAAATTTTACAAACGAGGAGGGGCTGAAAACAGAAAATTTCCAAGACTAATTCTATACATGCAATATGATCAAATAATGGTACTACTACTATCGACAAAATACAATACACTACAATACCAAAAGTCGTTGTCAAACGAATTGGTTCGGTCTCGAACCAATAAAAATCCGAAACCACAAACACAACGATACTATGATACTACAATACTATGATTCATACAAATAACGATTCGGAATACATTATACATGTGCACAGACGTCTACGCACTATCTTTGGGCCCCACAAGTGTAAAATCTTGTTCGTTGAGCCTAGCTAGCCCGACGACCTGATCTTAAGGCCCAAAGACTTCATCTTACGAAGTGTTGGGTTTTACCAACCCGACACAACGTAACCGGACTTTCAACGGCTGTAGACTACTGGTCCCCAAGGGTCCTTTAGTGTCGCTAGTAAAGTCTGCCTTTTTTGCGAGGCGGGTCTGGGACCCCTCGTACCTTTTTATCCCCAACCGGCTAATGGAGTCGTCGAGGCCTTCGTGTCCTCCTTCTCTTCGGATGTGGGACAACAGGACGGTTGGATAGCGTGACTAGTACGGACGACGCCTTCGGGATCGTTAGTATTGCTATAGACTAGTCGTTTGTGTAACGCGTGTTTGTGGCGGATAGTCATGCTCATCAATGATCCAATGTCGTCTGGAAGCAATGGTTTCAAGTAATTTCATGGAATTCAAGGAATTAGGAAAACATCGGGTTTTCCTAGGGTTTTCAATACATACAAATTCAGAATACATACGATTTCAATAAACAATATTTTACAAGTATAGAAAACAAACAAGCATACTTATGGATCTTCACACCTTTTTGACTATACTATTTTCAGAAAATATCGGATTTTCTGGTGGTTTTTCAAACGATACGAAGCATTGTTTTCAAATACAACCTATGAACTCACCAACATTTCATATGTTGACGTTTTTCAAAATACTTGTATTCTCAGGGAACCAGTGAATCAAGGGAAATCATATTCAGTGACGGTTGCAGTTTATTTTTGTATGAATTGAACAAATTAATTTTTGGGGGAATGTAATGTTTAAACAATGTATGATATGTAAACACTACTGGTTGTACTATGTTAATGAATGGTGACGAATGTTGTTATGTTTCATATATATTCAATGTTATGGTATTCAATTGAGTCACGACAGCCCCCGGACGTTTCCGCCGTCTGGTTCGGGGGTGTGACAGATAGTCAATCCAGTATAGATCTATATGCAAACTCATACGCTCCCCAATTAAGGAGATTCGGGATACAAAAACGGTCATGACAGGAAGTGCCATGACCCGCTTAATGGTTCACATAACTGCATAAATGTACATGTGATAAATGTGCTAACTATAAGTGTACTCTTTCTCTGTCTAGCATGTATGTACTGTAATGTTCTGCATGTGCTAGCTCTAATGTATGTTATATCTCTATCTAACATGTATAGTAATGTACTGTATGTACTACTCGTACTAACTCATGAATGAACTGACTCATTGTATGTTTCATTTTTCTAGTAATAGTATTAGTATCTTCCTTTGCTACCCCTATGGTAGCCTACTAGTAATGTAACTGGTACGTATGAACATGGAAGTATACCCTTGCTACATGTCACACCCCAACACCGAGAACGGCGGAAACGTTCTGGGGCGGCGGACGTCATGTAATGTATCACAACAATGTAAAGTAGTAATCAAGCAACAACATCATCCATTGCATTAATAGTATAATTTTAAATTACAAGTGTATTCTTTCATTGTATAAGACAACATGATAACTAATAAAAATAAAAGAGGAGTCTTGATTTCTCCGTCTTCACAAAACCTGGTCGTCGTACCTGTCTATTTGTGACCTGAGAATACAAGTTATTTTGAAAGCGAGTATCAGCAATAATGCTGGTGAATTCATAAGTATTAATGTGTCTTTGATTTTGTAAAACTTGTAATGAAAGTCTTGACATTGTTTTGAAAGAAAGTTCGTATAAGTTTGTAAAGATTTGTAAGTAATGGAAAGCGTTTGAATAACCCTAGAAATCCCTATGATCCCTATAAAAGAAGTCTTCTACCAAGACCCTACCATTTTGAAAGTAAGAATCTCTGTAAATGTGATGGTTTTTCCCTGTTTAACTATTAGTATAAAACTATAGTATACCTCATTGTTTATGTGCATGAGTCACATTATAAATGTAATAAGGAAATTAGTTATCTATATCAAATATATCCTACCTCGTCGATCATGTGAATGTGTCACAAAGTAAAGGAAGAAATAATACAATGCCCTAAGTATTATCCTTTTGTACTAGGATAACTAACAGTGTTAACTTAAGACATCCGTAGATGTACATTTACCTCTGTAGCTAATAGTTGGGTGTAGGAATAGTTAGTCCCTTAAAGTATACCTATAATGGTATCAACCGAAGACATCCGTAGATGTGCATTTACCTCTATAGCTACCATAGGTTCTAGGAATGGTTAGTCCCGCAAAGTATCCTTTGGAACGGGGATATAAAGTCCAATCTATCTCGTCGATTATGTGTTTGTATCATCAAGTAAAGATAAGAAAGAGAATTATATATAACAGTATCTACACATATAATTGATGGGTTTTGGTCATAAGACATCCTATGTGCTCATACAAACCCTAAAGCACGGATCTAGGTTTCTCTATTGTACATACTTTGAATCCAAGACTTTGAACCCTAATACTAGCATATGGAAATCAGAATTCACATGTAAATAGGTTTAAGAACATACCTTGATTGTTATATAGCAATAACAATCCAATTCCTCTTTGAATAGACCTTGGAAAGCAGAGAGTCACAAGTGTCACTCCTCTAATGGCTTACAAACACCATAAACAAGTGGAGAAGGTATATGGAGAGAAGAGGTAGGTTAGAATTCGTATTTAGGACCTCTTGGGAAGGGATACACGAATTCATGACCTTGGGGTTGTTTATATAGGTGTAGAGATAGGGTTTCAGTCATTATCCTTATCTAGTTGATTATCCATTAAGCAACCAATAAGATAATCCTTGAATCCTTATCATACTCGAATTCTAAGACTTTCCAACCTTAAATTCGTTCACCATACTTATAAGATAATCCTTACCTTATTTTGTAACTATCACATAATTACAAATCAGCCCCTCTAGTTTAATTAATTACACTTGATCACAAAATTAATTCTTAATTAATTATTGACCAATATTAATTAAACAAATATGATTTCTCCTTTAATATATTATTCTTATAACATATTAATAAATCATATTATCCTCTCTCTCTTTATTCATTTCTCCAATCAAGTTGCTTTGGTGAAGGCAACCCAAAAGGACCATGCACCATCGGGTCAAGTACATACCAAAATAGTTATGGACTTAGACACTAATCCAACAGTCTCCCACTTGGATAAGTCTAATAACTCTTTAGCGTATGACTTCGGATCCTGATCTGCAATCGTAGCTTTCCAAAGCCGCTGTCAACTCTGATCATATCAAATACGCGTGTCCTTAGATAAGGGATCATATATTCCTCCATTCTAGATATCATATGAGATATGATTTCAAATCATTCTCTTTGTACTATATCTCGATTCCCGATTTATGACGACTGACTAATTGAACAAATCAAATTAGCCCTAGCCCGGCCGAGCATTTACGTTTGTCATCACTAAACCATCGAGGGGCCCAAAGATATCGCTTTTATCCTACTTTGGATAAAAGGAACGGATAAACTTTGATACAATGCTTGCTTGCACTCACGCACCGAATCACACACAACAATATGTTTTATAACACCAAGTTACTAGTGCGTTTACATATTATCAATGTGCAACCGATTTGCAAGATACAACTCACACATCTCGGTTTCAAGAATATAAGATGTTATCATCTCACCAATCACTCGTGATACAATCCATGGAGTGATCCAAGTGAGCGTGGGTCTAATCCAATGCTCAAATCACATTCATAAGCACTCATGAACGTTGCAGCAAACATTTGCTTATGTCTAATACTTTTCTAGACATTCCACACACCAATTCACGACAGTCTTCATTCATATCTACTTCCAACATATGAACGACTGTGGCCCGTTTGAATAATTCGATTATTCTTAATAAACTCAATTATTCTGGAAGTCAAAACATGCAAATGTGAAACACAAGAATAATACTAATCCCATATGGCCTCAAACCTTTGAGTATAAATAAAACACCTTTTATTTATCACCATATTGATTACTCATTATTTGTCGTTTCGGGTAATCAACTTCTCACTTGAATTCCAACACTTGTCTCATGCTCCTAGCATGCACACAATGTTTACCTATGGTTCTTACTTTGTGAAATAGATCACATTGAACACATTTCCAATCATTCTCATTTCACAACTCCAAATCCTTTTCATAAGTGAAAGAATATCAAATTCTTGCTACTTATAGAATATGCTAGATTCTATGCAACTTATCCTTTCGTAATGTCATTGCACCAAAGTCACAAAGACTTTGCCAATGATATTACAAAGTCTTCTATCGGAGATTGTTACAAGACAATTCCATAGATGTGATGTCTCTCACTCAAAGTACTTTCTTTGAACATCCTTTTGCATAGAAGTTTCTAATCTAGTCATAGATTTCTCAATATTCAATTCCCAATATGGACACACTTCCATATGTTCCATATGACAACTCATTCTTAATAGAATCTTATCTATTCGTAACGATGTCGATATAGTCCATCCAATGTGGAAACATTTCCATATTTTCCAATACTATACTTTCAACTACTCACAAGCGACCAATCCTCGTCGAACTTGGATTGTCCTTTGATAGTTGTTTAATTATTTTAGTCCAAACCGATTCTAGTCCTTTTTCCCTCTAAATGTGCTCGACATTTGGAAAATTTTAGAATGGTCAAACATTAAAGCATTTGCAATCGATCCTTTACCCGAAGCGTATGGGACACGACGCATAATGTTTTATTTGCTATGTTCTCAAAATTCGAATTGTGAAGAGGGATGCCGTAATCATAATCGAAATTTTAAGAACACACTATGTACCTTTGACTAAATTTATTAACATTTCTCAACCTAATCCTTTAGATTTGAAATGAAGCATAATATTCTCTCCCTTAATTATAGCAAAACAACTCTTCAACTATTGCGACTTTGCAAAGTATGACTCTTGTTTTCTATAATTAATATTGCTAACCTTGCAATACTTTCCTTAATAATCATACAATCATAACTTTTATGCTCCCACTATCATGATGATTATTATAAAACATAACACTTATGCTCCCACTAGCTTCGACATGTATTCATAAACATCTCAACTTCCAGAAGGACAATACTTATTGAATTTCTTAAGTTCATGTTTCTAATACTTAGTGCTTTGATAATCCTTTATCAATGCTTCTTGAACTTATACACCTTTGCCTTCGATAGTTCATATGTGTGTCTAAACAATTAAGACTAATTGCCAAACCTCACAATTCAAATTATGGAAAGGGATGCCGTAACCATAATTGAATTCGAGAATGCAATTTTACAATCACTATCTTATTAAAATCTCTCTTAGTGAAAGCATTTCTTCACAATCATTTTCATGAAGGAGGAAATCTTATGATACTTAGATTTTAAATGGTGTAAATGTTCCTATCCATGTGAATTTGTCAAAACCAAGGTTTACGACAAATTCAAACTCTTATGGATCGAACTTTCTTGATCTCGATTTCTTGCCTTTATGGTAGCACAGCTGCCCACCATGTCTTCCAAGTAGTTAAGCAGCTCACCCTTTCCTATCAATGTACCTTTCATTGATTAAGGTGCTTTGTCTTTTATGCGTTCAAAATGAGAACTCATAGAACTCACATGCATAATTAACTCGATTGGATTGGCACAGAATTAAAATAATGTCAACACGATAGGTTGTAAACCTCAACTCGTGTGCTAGTGATGATTGATAAGGTATATTTGATTTGTTCTTGAAACCTTTCAAGACCATTAAGGCTCCCACTGACTCCTTGACATATAAGATTCTTTTGTCAATAAACATTTCTTGACAAACAAATATTCAAGAGTTAGTGTAGCTTTTATCAAGAACACTTCATAAATTGGTCCTAGTCGGTCTTTGTCTTATTCAAGACATCACAACTTTCCACATTTGATGAATGTTGTAAACCTTTAATACTTTTCACTCATTGTCACAATCTTAACTTTAAGACTTGTTATTGGAACGAAGTATGATTGACTTATTGATTTAACCATTTCTTCAATTCTTGATTCCACTTCTTAGACATACAATTGTACTAAGACTCACTTAGAGGATCAATTGAGATATGGTTCTCAATCATTAAGACCTATCATAAAGCATAAAAGGTACTCTCCCATCTTCTTAGAGTGGAGAAACTTTTATCTTTCTGCCTACTTGATTCTTCTTATTCGTTCTGCTATTGATCTAAACCCTTTAATCAATTCAGAATTACACATAATCTTGTAAGTATAATCATATTTACTAAACCTTTAGTAAATCATGACGAATATCATTGTTACTCTTATGGTGGACTCGATCAACACGCAACATTGTGTGCTTGATCTCTTAGTCCTTCACTTGACACTTTGTCAATGAATTAGTCTAATTTCCAAATATGAAATTTCTCATTCATCGTGCAACCAAGTTGCGTGATTCCAAATTTCTGTCCAATTGAAACTTGGGCGATGAGAAACTCTCCCTATTTGGCAAATTCTTGACATTTCCATAAATAACATAACTAAGAATCATATCCATTCGTTGTAGAAATATTTGAACATCAATTTTTCATAACGATTTCATTGTAAGGAAATAAATAAATAAACAAGTCAAACGAAAATTTATTTTATTTATAAAAGCAGCGGAAAACATTTGTCCTTACAATGCAAAATCCATTGAAAACTATGTATTTCAAAAGAAAATTTCTAACAACTCTATCAAAACTATCTAAGCTCAAAATCTAATCTTCAAGTCCATGCAATCAAGATCCATTCCTTGTGATTAGATTCATCTTGCTCTTTCACCAAGCTTCCTTTCTTTTCACCGATCCTGTAAAACATTCAAATGCAATCTTATTACATTATGTATTAAGAATTAATGAATAGGAACTTAATGGAGTTAGATAGTGGATTTTACCTGAAGCGCAGCCATACTCTTTGACTCTCCCAGCTTCTGGACTCTTCAGGCTCTTTGGGCAGACTTGTATCCAACGCCCTCTCTTTTGGCAGCAAACGCAGGTCGGTTCTGCTAGAACGTCCTCGGAAGCATGGTTGGTTGACTTTTCCAACAAATACGCTCCATTGCTTCGCCAAATCATTTCTGATTCAGCAGCAATGAGCATGTAAGTTAGGTCAATGAGGTTGTCGTCATGATTCATCATATAATACTTTCTTTTGAACTCATTATATGATTCAGGAAGTGACTGCAAAACCCAATTCACAGCCAACTCATCTGGGAATGACACACCCAACATTATCAACCTATCAATGTGTGATTTCATTCCTAGAACGTGGGCACACACGGGTTTACCATCTTCATGTTTCATTTCCAATAGGGCTTTAGTGATATTGAACCTTTCAATTCTTCGATCTTGTGGGTTGGGGAGAACAATAGGAGGAGGAGGAGGAAGTGAAGCATGATTTCTTGTTCCTCGATTGAATCGTGGAATACCATCTTCATGTGGAAAGCTTGTTCCACGAGATTTGGGAAAACCATAGTTGTCGAACTTTGACATCTACAATACGGGAGAAAACGAATTCAAGTTAGTTGATATATTGAGTCCTTAGTAAATCACCCAAATGAGATACTAAGGCTAGGACCCAACACAATATTCTACAACTCGGGAGAGGGATGCCGTAACCCAAATTGCAGAACATTTGAAGGTAAGTGAATGACGATTCACTAATTTCCACCATGAAAAACGAAAATTAAATTTAAGTTTAAAATCTATGAAAACTCCTAGATCCTTTGAGATACATTGAACTTTCAATGGCATGTTTAAATCTCGATATGCCCCTCTTGTTTGTGACTGGGATGCCGAGGATCACAAAGCGGGTGTGAATAACCATGCAAACTTACATGGTGCCCTCACATGTTACAGTCGCCTATTTGATGTGCCGGTAAACCACACACGCTCCACCGAACTATGACAAACATTGAGTCACCCTTTGCCACCTTTGCTTAGACCCATTTAGTGTGCCGGTTAACCACACACGCTCCACTAACGTCTTCGCAAGAGCACAAAGTGTAATTTCATGGAATTGCATCAATTCACTTTTGCCTAAGTAACTAAGATTGGGAATTATATGAAAACATTTAGTTACTTTTATACTTCATTATACTTATAAAGGAAGGTTTCATCCTGTCCTACCCGTTCGGCTAACGACCCTCCACTGGTCAAGAGTGCGGTGGGTAAGAGTGGATACCCATTTAATCGCCATTTTATAGGCAATTTCCTTAAACACCCCTTATAGACCAGATTCGTGAATGAGGCCTACTAACGGTAAGACTGACTTTTACTCATACATAATGTTAGACTTTTAATGTTATATATAGTATAGGGTGTATTTTACACTTTTAAAATATTAGGTGGTTCAATTTAACAATTATACCTTTAATTTACTTAAATTGTAAACCTAAACTTTTATGGATTTATTAAACTTCCTTTAATTATACACCTTAATTAATCAATAAACCATAAGGGTGTGATTTGAACTTTTTCAAAACTATACTTGAGTTTTAGAATTTAACATTCCTAATTAATCTTTTAATCAACTTTTAAATTCCAAAACTTGAGGGCAAGTTTTGAAACATTTCAACACATTAGGGTTTAGAATTTAAATATGCATCAAAATTAAACTATTTAATCAAAATTTAAATTCCAAAACTTGAGGGCAAGTTTTGAAACCTTTTTCAAAACATTAGGGTTTCAACTATTTAAATTTCAAAACAACAAAACTTTTGGGGTTCAAATTTAAACTATAAAACCTAAAGGGCCAAATATGAAACTTTTCACAACAACAAGGATCAAATAACAAATAATTCAAATTAACATTTAATCACATAATTATCCATATTTGATGATTTCTTGCAAAACAATTTATCAATTTACTTAAAATAATTAATCAATTATCTTATAAGGAAACAATTATCTTATTAATTGATAAATATCTTCAATTAGATTAAAATTATAGTCAAATATATCATATAATCGGATTAATATTAATCTAAGATGATAAGGTAATTATCCCAATGCAAAAACAGCAAGAAATCCCGAGATAAGCACTGTCTGACGCACCGACTCGCCGAGTCACATTCTGGAACTCGCCGAGTAGGGGCAACTCGCCGAGTCCACAGTGGGACTCGCCGAGTCCATCAAGCAGAACACCAAAAATCGAATTTTTTAAACATATCAAGCATCAATACAATAGAAACCAATCATGTCTCTGATACCACTGATGGGTTTTGGTCATAAGACATCCTATGTGCTCATACAAACTCTAAAGCACGGATCTAGGTTTCTCTATTGTACATACTTTGAATCCACGACTTTGAACCCTAATACTAGCATATGGAAATCAGAATTCACATGTAAATAGGTTTAAGAACATACCTTGATTGTTATATAGCAATAACAATCCAATTCCTCCTTGAATAGACCTTGGAAAGCAGAGAGTCACAAGTGTCACTCCTCTAATGGCTTACAAACACCATAAACAAGTGGAGAAGGTATAAGGAGAGAGGAGGTAGGTTAGAATTCGTATTTAGGACCTCTTGGGAAGGGATACACGAATTCATGACCTTGGGGTTGTTTATATAGGTGTAGAGATAGGGTTTCAGTCATTATCCTTATCTAGTTGATTATCCATTAAGCAACCAATAAGATAATCCTTGAATCCTTATCATACTCGAATTCTAAGACTTTCCAACCTTAAATTCGTTCACCATACTTATAAGATAATCCTTACCTTATTTTGTAACTATCACATAATTACAAATCAGCCCCTCTAGTTTAATTAATTACACTTGATCACAAAATTAATTCTTAATTAATTATTGACCAATATTAATTAAACAAATATGATTTCTCCTTTAATATATTATTCTTATAACATATTAATAAATCATATTATCCTCTCTCTCTCTTTATTCATTTCTCCAATCAAGTTGCTTTGGTGAAGGCAACCCAAAAGGACCATGCACCATCGGGTCAAGTACATACCAAAATAGTTATGGACTTAGACACTAATCCATAGCCCTTGAAATCTATTTATAGGGCCATTTTTTGAGTGCCACGTCATGGCAGAGGGTGTGCCACGTCATGGTGAGTCATCCTTATCCACTTCTATTGATTGGACGCTCTCAGTCATTGGCCGGGTCGCGGCAAACTGTGCCACGTCGTGGCAGACCTGATAGCCTCGGATTTTGGGAAGTTCGTAACTTTCGCGTACGAGCTCCATTTTCGACGTTCTCTATATGCACGTGTAGGTGAGAATATACTCTACAACTCTCGTTTAGACTTCATTGGCTAATTTTGACTTTATTTTTAATTATTTATTTTTAACGGTCTGGGACACGAAAAATCCGTTACAAATCCATAACTTCTTCATCTGATGTCCGTTTTCGTCAGACTTTTTACAGTTGCGCTAATATTGTTGAGACCTTCAATTCTCATTTAGGTTGTTTCGGCCAAAAGTCTCTTGATCTCTATTTCGAGTTTTTAGCTGTCTACTGCTATATCCAGATCTTGGAAAAATCATAACTTCGTCATATGAAGTCAGTTTTGGACGTTCTTTTTACGTATGTTTACGGTTTAATGTTATCTACAACGTTCATTTAGATATTTAAGGTTAGAAACTATTGTGTTGAAACTTCACGTTTTTCGTTTAATCGGTGTTGCCGGTTTTGCTGAGAATCTTCGGTTGGTCATAACTTCTTCGTTATAACTCGGATTTTAGAGTTCTTTATATGTACGAAAACCTTGATACGAGTCCTACTACTTTATTTAACCCAAATAAGATTTTAGGAAAGTTATATTTTGTCCTAAATTTGACTGGTGTTACATTTTATTGTCTCAAAATATCGGGTTGTCACATCATCCCCCTTTTAGAGGGAATTTCTTTCCGAAATTAGAGTTTAAGCAGAATTAATAATCATGCTACGTATAGAAGTTTTATTTGTTGCTCATGTTCTTAAGTGAACTCTGGTCTCCGCTTGGCATTCTAGCAAATCTTTCACTATCGGGATACGACTTTGCTTCTTTCGTTTGACTTCACGGGTGTGCTAACTCTTCCTGGTCGAATGTATGTTGAATGTTTTTGTGGACTATGAAAATATTACACCTTGTACCCTACAAGTAGTGTCTTAGATCTTCAGAGAAATTACCATTGCTCATGACTCAAGATCACGTGTTAAATAGTTAACTTCCTGTGTCTTAAGCTGTCTTGAGGTATAGGCAGTGACCTTTCCTCTTGCTTAAGAACACAACCAAGCCCTAGGTTGGATGCATCGCATTACACCACGAAATATTCTATCCCTTTTGGGAGGGATAATATTGGTGCGATGCATCAGGCTTACTATAGCGTTTGGAACGCTCTTTCTTGTTTACAGAGAAGTCTGGTGCTCCCCAAGGTAAGAAACTTGTCCTAAAGAATCCCCTTCTAAGGAGTTTGTTAAGCTCACTAGGAAGTTCTTGCATCTTAGTTGGAGCTAGACGATAAGGTGATTTGGCTACTGGGGTAGCCCCTGGAACTAATTCAATTCTGAATTCGACTTGACGCTGTGGTGGTAGTCTCGGTAGTCCTTCTGGAAAGGTGTCGGGAAAGCCGCATACTTCTTGGAGGTTCTGAATGTCCTTCACTTATCGGCACGTCTCGGCGATGTGTGCAAGGAATGCATGATATTCCTTTCGTAAGCACTTATGAGCTTGCGTACACAAAATGATGTGAAGGTTCGTACTTGGTTCATCGCTGTAAATAACTAGAGCTTCGTTGTTTAGGGAGGTTAGGACGAACTGCTTTATCAAAGCACCTGATGTCGGCTCGATGTAGACTTAACCAACTCCTACTGATTAAGATGTCAAAACCTTGGGGTAGATTAGATGTCGTGAAGATCTAAAAGAAAGTATGACTACTCGTGAATTAGGGAAAAGGATAGGTATTTCTACGTTTATTCTCACGGAAGCATGATCGCTCGCCATCTTGGGCAGTCTCCGTCCTGAATTTCATAGTAGAACTCATACCAGGTTCATCAATCACAGTATCGGGGATACGAGTCATATACATTTAAGATTGAAAAGTTGGGTCTTTGGATTAAACTTGACGTACTGCACGAGTGATACTTCGGGGAGGTTTGCTGAGGTTTCTTTGGAAAGGGTAAGAAAAATAAGGTACTCTACGCATGAGTACTTCGGAGTTCTGAAGTGATAGTTTCGTTAGAAAGATGATTTTGGAGAAAGAGATTTACGCACAAAACTGGTGTTGTGAGGATCAAATAGACTTTGATCGTATGATGAAATTGGAATCATTTGGAAATGAGGCACTAGATTTGATCATAATAGTGTTACAGACAAAACAAAACAATGCAACTTTTAACAGAGTTATCGTAATATAGGTTTATTACCAGACTAATGCTGCGAACTAGGTATACTACGAAAGACAAGTATACGCAGCACGAGGGTCCCTTAACTGACGGGTCCTTACGAAAGATAAGATTCGAGTTGCACTAGTTTTAAACAGTTTACGAGTCTGTTACAACGAACGCCTTAGATACATTAACGAGGTTACGGAGTAGTTTCTCCTACGACAGTGATCCTTAGTATCTTCCCGTCTGGGCCGGAGTTCTTTGTTATTGGACAGTTCTTTTTGAGGTCTCCTATCTCGCCGCATTAGTGACATGCCTGGTTCGTACTAGTATTGGTGGTGGGAGTGAAGTGTTTAGTCAGGGTTACGTGGACACGGGTGCCCTCGTCGTTCCGCCACTTTGAAAATTGCCTTTTAAAGAGTCCGGCTTTACCACCACCTTTGTGTGTAGGGTTGGTCCCGATGCCAGGGACTTGAGAAATGGGTCGTGCCGGTGCTGAAGGGGAAGGAACTGCCACTTGTTGTTGTTGCATGGCAAACCTTTGGAATCGTTGGCGCTCCTTTCGAGCTCGGCAATTACGTTTCCTCCTCTCGGTTTTACAACTTTGCACGTCCGTGACAGTTGCCACTCGTTGGCTTCTTGGATCTATACAACGATCTAAATTTTCAATTCCTTTTCCAATTGTGATTGCGTTTTTAGTGTTGAGGTTTACAAGGACAGCCGTCACGGCAACTGTTACCACGACTTGGAAAGTGGTGGCGTCGATATGAAGGATAGGGGCTTCGTTGTTCGGCTGTCTACTTCTGGATGACGACATGATTCTGAAACACGAAAGGAAAGGAGTTCGTGAGCTATTATGGTTGAACCTAGATGTATCTTGATCGTTCATGTAAAGGTTAGAAGTATGTTCTCGAGAGTTTGACCTACATCCCTAAGATGCAGTCCTAGTACAGAGCAAAAGTAAGTTCATAGAATGGTCTCAAGACGTTTGACGTTCAAACCAGGGTATTATTGGTTGGTGGATAACATGATCCAACCTTTGAAAGAGACTTTGAAATGATTCCAGATTTAAATTACCATAGTCGAATAACTTGACTAGATGGGGTTTCAAATAGACCCCAATGAAAGCATGATGAAAGCATTTGAACAAAGATCGATACGGAAGTTAGCCGACTGTCGATATCATTGATGTTTAAGATGTAATAGGTTTGGGGAAATTGGCCTTGTAGTAGGTCTTACATCATATTCGGAGTAGAAAATTCTTTGATGAAATAAAGACTTAACTAAAAGTACTTACAGTATAAGGTAGTCACATAGAAAGTACAACACCGAACATAGACAGGAACACAGTTCTTTAAAACAAAGAAGGAAGTAAGGTATCTCTTAATGGCGACGTTCACCCCTATGGTGAACCCTTAGTTTAGCTAGTTGACGTTCCATATCAAGCCGGCATCTTTCGTACACCCTCTGGCGTGCTTGGAGCTCTAAGACTTCGGCTTGTGTTCCAGCCAGTGTTCATAGCAGGGTTTCATGGTCTCTCTCAGATCTCTCATGAATGTGTTCAAGGCGATTGGTGCGAATGGTATGCATTCTTGCACTGGCATTAACCTCTTTGATACGTTGGAGAGCCGTCATGCCCTGAATTTCGTTTCGGGGAACTCTACGGACCAGAATTGGAAGAATTTTGTCTGCTGAGCTTCCTTTGCTTATGTTGTAGAAGCTTCGGTCTCCATTAAACGGCATAGGTTGATCTTTCTCTTCGCTCTCTGTCTCCAAACATTCTACCCAAGGGGGCGTCGGGCCATGAAAAGCCAAACGAGGGTTAGGATTTGGAACAAGAGCCATCGGGGTAGGTTCTTTACTTCAGGTTCGGAGTCAGACCCTTCAGAAAATCCTTCAGCTTGGTGACCATCCATAGGGATTTGGTGATCAACCACTGGCTCCTCTCCGAGCCATCCAGCATTGCCGTGGTTAGGGTAGTACGGGTTGTCGTGGGGATGGAATCCATCCATGATCTCTACGCGAGAAAAGGGATAATAAGAACTAACTAAATAGACAAACTAACTAAGATAATTATAAGATGATCTTTATGATGGGTTTTAGCCATAAGAACTTTCCTATGTGCGCATGCAAAACCCTAATGCTCGGATCTAGGCTTTCTAATTAAACATGCTTTGAATCCAAGACTTCTAATGGCTAATTAGATTAAATAACAACATTGAAACAGATCTAGAATCATACCTTTGAGTTCCTTGTTGATCTTGTGGTCTTGGAGCTTCTAGAGTCACAAATGTCACTCCTCTGATGGCTTACAAACACCAATAGCAAGAAAGATGATTTAGGAGAGAAGAGAGGGAAGGAAATCGGCCAGGGTTCTCTTTCTTTAGGATAGGTGCCCATTTCCCTTGCCCATGGGATCTATTTATACTTGTAGACTCCTTAAGGTTTACAACCTAAACCCTAATTGGATAATCTTCTCTTAAGGCTATCCAAATCCTTTCCTTAGATAAGCCATGTGGATGATTTTAGCTATCCCTAAGCTCGTAGAATCCGTCCACTATATATCTATAAGGATTTATAGTCTAAAGCTTAACTATCAAACAATTGACAGTTTATACCCCTTTATTTAATTAACCTCTTTAAGTCACCAAATTAATTCTAATTAATTCTATGACTTATATTAATCAAATAAAAATATATTATTCATTATATTATTCCCATAATATATTAATAATATTTACTCTCTCTTATTAAATCATCCTATCAAGTTGCTATGGTGAAGGCAACCCAAAAGGACCATGCACAACCGAGTCAAATACTTGCCTAATATAGTTGCAGCCTTAGACACTATTCCAACAGTCTCCCACTTGGATAAGTCTAGTAACTATATGCACAAGTACAATTGGTTTGCAATCGTAGCTCTCAAAGACGCTGTCAAACTCTGATCTAATCAATCTTGTCCTTTAGATAAGGGATCGTACAGTCCTCTGTTAGATATCATGCTGACAATCCTATGGAATGGTTAGTCAAGCATTTAGGTTTCTCGATCTCTGATTTATTTGACATAGAACTTAATCGAACACATCAATTCAGTTCTGACCGGGCCCGACACATAAGTCAAATCAAATCATCGAGCGGCCGAGATATCGCTTTTACCTTCTTAGATAAAAGTTACAGATAAACTTCGACTTATATGCATTTACTTATTCATTAATCAACTATACACAACAATGCGTTTTATAACACCGAGTTACTGATGCGTTTTCGAATTATCAATGTACAACCAATTAACAAATAACAAACCATATATCTAGGTTTTAAGACTATATGATATTATCGTCTTGCGATCACCTTTTTATATCTTATTCCATAAGGTGATTCCAGCAAGCGCGGGTTTGTTCCAATGCTCAAAACTAGTTCATAAGCACTCATGAACGTTGCAGCAACCCTTTGCTATGTCTAACACCATTTAGACAATCTACATACCAATTCATGACAATCTTCATTCATATCTACTTCCAACATATGAACAATTGTGGATAATTTGAACAATTCTATTATTCCTAATAATGTCAATTATTCTGGAAGTCAAAACATGCAAAGTGAAACAATAGTTAAACAATTAACATAAGACAGTAACATTACTCGTAAATAAAACTCCTTTATTTAATCATCAAATGTTAATTACATTTATCTATTACACGTTTCTAATACTATCTAATCTATGCTAATATCATCCTTCAGCCCAATACTCCTAGCATGCTGCAAGTGCTTAACCCTAGTCAGTCCCTTCGTAAGCGGATCTGCTGGGTTATCTTCTGATGATATCCTCTTCACTACGAGTTGTCCTTCTTCTACACGATGTCTGATGAAGTGATATTTTCTGTCGATATGTCTTGATCTACCATGATCCCTCGGTTCCTTGGTCAAGGAAACCGCGCCTTGGTTATCACAGAAAATCTCCATTGGCTCTTTTATGGCAGGTACAACTCCAAGATCACCGATGAAGTTCTTTAGCCATATTGCCTCTTTCGACGCTTCGCTCGCTGCAATGTACTCTGATTCGCACGTTGAATCAGCTACGGTCTCTTGCTTGGAACTTTTCCATGTCACTGCACCTCCATTTAGGGTAAAGACCCAGCCCGACTGCGAACGGTAATTGTCCCTGTCGGTCTGAAAACTGGCGTCACTATACCCTCGCACCTTCAAGTCATCACTCCCTCCGAGGACTAAGAACCATTCCTTCGTCCTCCGAAGGTACTTAAGGATGTTCTTCACCACAATCCAATGTGCTTTGCCAGGATTCCCTTGATATCTGCTAACCATGCTCAAAGCGAAGGCTACATCAGGGCGAGTACAAGTCATAGCGTACATGATTGAGCCAACTGCGGAAGCGTATGGTACTCGGCTCATTTCTGCTATCTCAGCTTCGGTACTCGAACTTTGAGTCTTACTCAACTTGGCATTACTTTGTATCGGTAATTCTCCCTTCTTCGAGTTTTCCATGCTAAAACATTTTAGTACCTTCTCTAAGTAAGTGTTCTGACTAAGTCCAGTTAGTCTCTTACTTCTTTCTCTCACTATCCTTATTCCCAAAATGTAAGAAGCCTCTCCGAGGTCCTTCATAGCGAAGCACTTCCCAAGCCAGGACTTAACCTCCTGCAGAGTCGGGATGTCGTTTCCTATGAGTAATATGTCATCGACATATAAAACGAGGAAGCTTACTATACTCCCACTGGCTTTGACATATACACAAGATTCGTCTTCGCTTCGTACAAATCCAAACTCTTTGACTTTCTCATCGAAGCAAAGATTCCATCTGCGAGATGCTTGCTTAAGTCCATAAATGGACTTCTCAAGCTTACACACTCTATTCGGACGCTTCGGATCCACAAACCCCTCGGGCTGAGCCATGTAAACATCCTCAGCCAACTTTCCATTAAGGAAAGCGGTCTTGACATCCATTTGCCAAATCTCATAATCATGAAATGCGGCAATAGCTAGCATCACTCTAATAGATTTAATCTTCGCAACTGGTGAGAAGGTCTCATCATAGTCAACTCCAGGAGCTTGAGTAAAGCCCTTCGCAACCAATCGCGCTTTATATGTGTGTACGTTTCCATCCACGTCGGTCTTCTTCTTGAAGATCCATTTGCACCCAACGGTCTTACGTCCGGGCACATAATCAACCAAATTCCAAACTTGGTTATCATACATGGATTGGATCTCGCTATCCATTGCCTCTTTCCATTTCGCAGACTCCTGGCCTGCCATGGCTTCCTTATAGCTATTAGGTTCATCAAGATTTATTAGTGTACCATCACTAATATACGTGTCCCCTTCGGTAGTAATATGAAAACCATAAAACTGGGGTAGAAATCTAACTCTATCGGAATGTCTAAGAGGTAAGGACTCGTCAATCGGTTCAACCGGAGTTTCCTCCTCGGGTTGAGTGCCAGCGGTAGATGTTCCTTCATCTAGCGACTCTTGAATCTCTTCAAGCTCGATTTGCCTCCCACTGTCTCCTTGGCTTATGAGTTCTCGCTCTCGGAAAACTCCTCTCCTCGCAACGAAGACCACATTGTCCTTCGGTCTATAGAAGAGATATCCAAAGGATGTATGCGGGTAGCCGATGAAAATACATCGCTCACTTCGAGGTTCAAGCTTGTCGTGAGTATCTCATCTTACGAAAGCCTCGCAACCCCAAACCTTGATATGTGCCAACGAGGGAGCTTTCCCTGTCCACATCTCGTGAGGTGTTTTGGCAACCTTCTTGGTAGGGACTCGGTTAAGGATATGGGCGGCAGTCTCTAAGGCATACCCCCAAAAAGAGATAGGTAGTGAAGCACGACTCATCATAGATCGAACCATATCCAATAAGGTTCGATTACGCCTTTCTGCCACACCATTCAACTGCGGTGTCCTAGGAGGCGTCAATTGTGAAACTATTCCACACTCCTTGAGATAATCGTGGAATTCAAGACTTAGATACTCTCCTTCTCGATCGGATCGAAGCATCTTGATTTTCCTTCCCAATTGATTCTCCACTTCATTCTTGAACTCTTTGAACTTTTCAAAGGTTTCTGACTTTTGCTTGATTAAGTAGATATACCCATATCTACTATAGTCATCGGTAAAAGTCACGTAGAAGCGGTTCCCATCCTTCGTGGTTGATCTAAACGGTCCACATACATAGGTATGTATTAGGTCCAATAGACCCTCGCCCCTTTCACATGTGCTCGTGAAAGGTGACTTAGTCATCTTTCCAAGCAAGCAAGACTCGCATGTGTCATCTTCCCTAAGGTCGAATGACTCCAACACTCCATCCTTTTGGAGTTGGGCTATGCGTTTCTTGTTGACATGTCCAAGACGACAATGCCACAAGGATGCTTTATCCATACTAGTGGAAGAATCTATATTCAAAACATCATTTCCCAAGTTATCAACAATCATAACAGTTTCATATATTCCATTACATGGTATAGCTTCAAAGTAAAAGACACCATTTAGATAAGCTAAAATAGAACCATTCTCATTATTAAAAGAAAATCTAAATCCTTATCTATATAAACCATGAAATGAAATGATGTTTCTAGCCATTTCTGGCGAATAGCAACAATTGTTCAAATCTAAACACAAATTATTCCTAAGCACTAAAGAATACACTCCAATCTTGGTCACAGGCGACGATCTTCTATTCCCCATGATTAGATTGATTCTTCCTTGCTCCACATCCCTACTTCTTCTTAGTCCCTGCACATTAGAATAAATGTGGTAACCACAACCGGTATCAAGAACCCAAGAAATAGCATGATTAGAATCGTTAGATTTGATTGTGTATATACCTGCGAAAGATGGCTTGATCTTTCCTTCTTTGATTGCTTGCAGGTACTCTAGGCAGCTTCTCTTCCAATGTCCTATCTTATGGCAGTGGTGGCACTCTGCCTCCTTCGGGTTAGGACAGGGCTTAGCGGGATCAACTTTGGTCCCACTAGAAGAGGCACCATCTCGGGTTTTGACCTTGCGATAGTTCTTCAATGAAGCTTTCCTCTTCTTTCCCTTTCCTTGACCAATAGCCAAGACAGGAGCAGTAGTCGGATTGGGAGTAGGTGCAGCAGACTTGTCTTTGAAGTTGCTCTCAGCAACCCTCAAGAGACCTTGGAGCTTGCTTAGGGTGACCTCTTCTTTGTTCATGTGGTAGGTCATCCTAAATTGGTTGTACATCGGAGGCAAAGAGTGAAGCACCATGTCGATCGCCAAGTCTTCCCCAAAGTCAACATTTAACTTGCGAAGGCGGTCGACATACCTTTGCATCTTTTGCAAGTGCACGGTAAGAGATTCTCCATGACCCATCTTAGCGGAAATCATGTTGGTGAAAATCTCATAACGCTCTTGTCTCGCGTTTTGGTGGTACCTCTCCAATAAGTCTTGGTGCATCTTGTACGGGTACATGTCCTCGTAGGACTTTTGGAATTCGGAGTTCATGGTAGCAATCATGATGCAATGTACCTTCGTTGCATCTCGCTCATGAGTTTCAAAGGCGGTGATTTCGGCTGGAGTAGCGATTTCGGTGTTGATTTTCTCGAGCTTCTCATCAAGGACATACTCCTTGTCCTCATAGCGAGCAATGGTGCGAATGTATCTTATCCATTCGCTAAAGTTCGTTCCATTGAAAGTGACCTTTTGGCAAAGGCTCATTAACGTGAAAGAACTAGCAGCAGCGTTGTTTGCGTTCGACATCTATAATTAGAAAAGGACAAAGATAGATTAGAATATGAATCCCTAATTATCACCCAATAAGAAAAATTAGGGCTAGGATCCAACAATGACATTTATATATTAGAAAAGGGATGTCGTAATCTAACATGCAAACAAATTGAAGGTAAGTGAATGACGATTCACTAATTCTCAGTCACAAAAACCTAAACTATTAGTCCAAAGTGGTTTGAGAATTCCTAGGTTCGGATGAGATTCATTGAAACTATTCAATGGCATGTTTAAATCTCAATATGCCCCTCTTGTTGTTGACTGGCATGCCGAGGATCACAAAGCGGGTGTGAATTACCATGCAAATTCACATGGTGCCTTCATTGTAACGATCACCTATTCGATGTGTCGATAAACCACACACGCTCCATCGAACTATGATAAACAATGAATCACCCTTTGCCACCTTTGCTTAGAACCAATTAGTGTGCCGGTAAACCACACACGCTCCACTAACTTCTTAGCAAGGGTGCAAAGTGTAATTTCATGGGATTGCATCGATTCACTTTTCCTAAAGTAACTAAGATTGGGAAATTTTTTAAAAATGTGTAGTTACTTTGTATTACTTATTATACTTTTAATGAGAGGAAGAGGTTGCCCTATCCTACCCGTTCGGCTAACGACCCTCCACCAATCAAGCAAGCGGTGGGTGTGAGTGTACACCCATTAAGCGCCATTTTATAGGCCGCAACCTTATACCCACCTTATAGATTGGCTTCGTGAATGAGGCCTACTAACGGTAAGACTAGCATTTAGTTATACATATATATATTATACTAGTAATATCATATTAGTATAGGGTTGTATTTTAAACCTTTTAAAATCTAGGGTTTTGAAATTTAAGTTGTCTAAATTAAAACTTTTTAATCATAAATATAAATTTCAAAACTTGAGGGCAAGTTTTAAACATTTAAAACATGGAGGATCAAATAACAAATAATTACAATTAACAATTAATTTTCTAATTATCTTTGATTTGATTTATTCAAGATTTCTTTTAAGATAGTTACCAAAAAATAATCAAAATATTCAATTAATTATCATATAAGGAAATAAAATATTTTATTAGTTGATAATTACCTTTAACTAGATCAAGATAATTGTTATATTTATCAAAAAATCGGATTTATGTTGATCTATTATGATTAAGGTAAGTTTCCATAAGATAATTACAAAGAAATCCCGAATCTGGTCATTCCTGACGCCTGGACTCGCCGAGTGCACAAAGGGACTCGTCGAGTCAGGCCTACTCGCCGAGTCCACTTTGAGACTCGCCGAGTCCATGACTCAGAAACCAAAAAATCGAATTTTGCAGGTTTGTTTCAGTTAATCAAGCAACAATTTAAAGAAAACCAAGCTAGGCTCTGATACCACTGATGGGTTTTAGCCATAAGAATTTTCCTATGTGCGCATGCAAAACCCTAATGCTCGGATCTAGGCTTTCTAATTAAACATGCTTTGAATCCAAGACTTCTAATGGCTAATTAGATTAAATAACAACATTGAAACAGATCTAGAATCATACCTTTGAGTTCCTTGTTGATCTTGTGGTCTTGGAGCTTCTAGAGTCACAAATGTCACTCCTCTGATGGCTTACAAACACCAATAGCAAGAAAGATGATTTAGGAGAGAGAAGAGGGAAGGAAATCGGCCAGGGTTCTCTTACTTTTGGATAGGTGCCCATTTCCCTTGCCCATGGGATCTATTTATACTTGTAGACTCCTTAAGGGTTACAACCTAAACCCTAATTGGATAATCTTCTCTTAAGGCTATCCAAATCCTTTCCTTAGATAAGCCATGTGGACGATTTTAGCTATCCCTAAGCTCTTAGAATCCGTCCACTATATATCTATAAGGATTTTCAGTCTAAAGCTTAACTATCAAACAATTGCAGTTTATACCCCTTTATTTAATTAACCTCTTTAAGTCACCAAATTAATTCTAATTAATTCTATGACTTATATTAATCAAATAACAATATATTATTCTTTATATTATTCTTATAATATATAAATAATATTTACTCTCTCTTAATAAATCATCCTATCAAGTTGCTATGGTGAAGGCAACCCAAAAGGACCATGCACATCCGGATCAAATACTTGCCTAATATAGTTGCAGCCTTAGACACTATTCCAACACTTATGAATATGATTTGAGCATTGGATTAAACCCACACTCACTTGGATCACTCCATGAATTGTATCACGAGTGATTGGTGAGACGATAACATCTTATATTCTTGAAACCGAGATGTATGAGTTGTATCTTGCAAATCGGTTGCACATTGATAATATGTAAACGCACCAGTAACTTGGTGTTATAAAACATATTGTTGTGTGTGATTCGGTGAGTGAGTGCAAGCAAGCATTGTATCAAAGTTTATCCGTTCCTTTTATCCAAAGTAGGATAAAAGCGATATCTTTGGGCCCTTCGATGATTTAGTGATGACAAACGTAAATGCTCGGCCGGGCTAGGGCTAATTTGATTTGTTCAATTAGTCAGTCGTCATAAATCGTGAATCGAGATATAGTACAAAGAGAATGATTTGAAATCATATCTCATACGATATCTAGAATGGAGGAATATATGATCCCTTATCTAAAGGACACGCGTATCTGATAGGATCAGAGTTGGCAGCGGCTTTGGAAAGCTACGATTGCAGATCAGGATCTGAAGTCATACGCATAATAGTTATTAGACTTATACAAGTGGGAGACTGTTGGATTAGTGTCTAAGTCCATAACTATTTTGGTATGTACTTGACCCGATGGTGCATGGTCCTTTTGGGTTGCCTTCACCAAAGCAACTTGATAGGATGAATTATGGAGATAAAGGATTAAATATGATTTATTAATATATTATGGGAATAATATATTAAAGGAGAAATAATATTGTTTAATTAATATTAGTCAATAATTAATTGGTAATTAGTTTTGTGACTAAAAGAGATTAATTAAACTTAAGGGACCGGAATTGTAATTATAAGATAATTGCAAATTGGGCTATGGATTGCCATATATTGAGGAGTGGACGAATTCTATGGGGAAACCCAAGAAGAAATAGTCCAAGGCCCTAATTAAAGGAGTCCATGGGTTGCTTAGGGCTTAAGCATCCAAATTAGGGTTTCCTTGTTAGATAACCCTAATTGCCTCCTATATATATAGATCCCTTATGACCTAAAAACGTGGACAAGACTTCTCTAGGGTTTGTGGACGTTTTTGGGCAGCCTCCATCCTTTCTCCTCTTCATCCTCTTGCTTATGGTGTTTGTGAACCATTAGAGGAGTGACATTTGTGACTCTAAGCTTTTTAAAGTCAATACAAGGAGGAATTGGGATTGTTATTGCTACATAACAATCAAGGTAATATCTTAAACCCATTCTCATGTTAATATGATTATTTGAATGCTAGAATTAGGGTTTATAGTCTTGGATAAGTTGCATGTACAATAGAGAAACCTAGATCCAAGCATTAGGATTTGTATGAGCACATAGGATGTTCTTAGGTCCAAAACCCATCAATTATATCAATCACATGTGATTAATAAGCAGCATTCAAATGATTTACTACTCATTAGCTGTTTTACCAAACAGTTTTCTTCACATGATTTTCATAAATTTTTTATATGTTTAAAACTCCTTATTAAACTGTTCATTTTACACTGTATGTTTCATTTCAAACACATTTACAATTGTGTTTCAAACAAATGTTTCTTTATACTTAAACTGTTTTATCAAACAAATACTTTCAACCCGTTTTATAGGCTGACATCAAGTCGACCTTTTCTTAGATAATAATCATGTTTAAAGGTTTTAAAAAACTTATTTTATGCTTTTATATTGTCAGTTGCATGCCTATATATGTATAGTTATATAAGTAATGTTTAAAGGAATTAGGAAGGCTATCCGCCTTATTTCCTGTTCTCCGTTGAGATGTGGTCTGGTGGGGTACCGGGTATCTGACCGAAGATCGTTTAAATATTAGTTATATATCATGTGTACATATATAGTCATAAAGGTTCTTCCAGTTCATTCAATACCCTTGGGTAGCAAGGGTATAATTCCATGTTCATACGTACCAATTATATTACTACTAAGCTACCATATGGGTAGTTTAGGAAGATACTATTACGTTTACTAGAATGCGGAATCATACCACAAGTCAGTTCATTCATGAATCAATACTTGCTAGATAGAGAGAACAGACAATACAACTAGTACACACAGAGCATTACAATACTTGCTAGATAGAGAGAACACACAATACAGCTAGTACACAGAGAACATTAGAATACTTGCTAGACAGAGAGAATACACAACATAGCTAGTCCACACAGAACATTACAATAATTACTAGATAGAGAGAACACACAATACAGCTAGTACACACAATACATTACAATACTATACAGAGAGAACATACAGGCTAGATAGAGGGAGAACATACAATACAGCTAGCATACATTACATACACATTACATTCAGTTATGTGAGCTATTAAACGGGTCATGGCACTACCTGCCATGACCGTTTTTTTTATCAAGAATCTCCTTAATTGGGGAGCGTATGAGTTTGCGTATAGATCTATACTGGATTGACTATCCTACACCTTGCTGCTTGCTACAGTGAGACTTGCAAATCTACGGGTGCCAAGTGTCATTTCTTACGGCGTCTTACGTCGTCGTTTTACTATTGATTCGGTAGCAGGATACAGGCCGATCACATGTTACTTTAATTTTCATTTGGTTTAAGGTAGTTAGTACAGCAGTAGTCACTTATTATAAAACTATAGTACTTTATTATTTCCCCATTACATTCACTTCGTGAACATTCACACGATGCACGATAATGTAAATACTATATTTTTGGTTAATGATAGTTAGATTTGGGAAAATACACACTCTTACAATAGACACACACACAGATACTAGATACCTTGGTAGAAGGATACTTTTAGTAGGAAACATATGGTTTTCTAGGATGTTCAAAACGTTTTCATACTTACAGTTCATATACATACAAATACTTACATTCCAAATACATACAAATATTTACATTTCAAATACATACAAGTTAAGACACTAAAATACTTATGATCTCACCAGCTTTAAAGCTGATACTCTCTTTCAAAATAACTTGTATCCTCAGGTCAATAGTAGACAGGTACAGATGCAAGGTTTAGAGAAGATGGAGCTCGTTCAAGACTCATCTTTCATTTTGTTTTATACCTTTGTGTCTATTATAATTTGACAGAACACAATTGTATTAAAATTATATTATTAATGCAAAGGATGATGTTATTGCTTGTTTACTACTTTTCATTGTTGTGATACTGTACATGACGTCCTCCGCCCCAGAACGTTTCCGCCGTTCATGGTTTTGGGGTGTGACACAGACGCCTATCAAAAGACAATGGTGAGGAAATTGAAGGTAAATATAGGAAAGCCTAGGGATGTCTATAGATTGCAAGAAAGAGATCAACTTCTTTAATGTCAGATACGATTCAAGATCCTAAATGCAGCGAAAGAATTCGTTCAATTCATGATCCTTCATGTAAAATAAACAAATAAAATCAAGGATCCTTACTAGTAGATATAGGGATAGTATCAGTTCAATTCTCTTGAAGACTATGTTTTCAGATATTGAATTATCTCTTAATCTCAGGGAAAGCACAGAAACCCTCAATCCTATCTTCATTATCTTCAGCAATAGGGACCAACTCTTCAAACTTGAAAGCTATCAAAAAAATCACACAAAATAAGGTAATGTGAATTCCAGGATCCTTAGTGTGACGACATGAAACCCTACCCTTTTTAACCCCCGATTTTTTAAGAGGTTTCTGTCAGGGATGAAGTCGTATCTCATGAAGAAATGCTTTTCTTTCAAAGCGCGATCATTATTTTTGGAATTCAGTGCAAGGGGTAACTTTTTTGTTTTAACTTTGAGCAAAAATGAGAGTTCCTAAATGTTGAAAGATCATAGACATAAGCCAACTCTTTCAAGCCAATATTAAGACCAATAGAGTTGTTCAACCTATCGATCTAGTCAAGGATCCTCCAAACCATTGCCTTGGCTTGAATGTAGGAAATTATGGTAATCTCAAAGAACTCGGAAACGTTCCATGAAAAGGGCAAGAAAGACCTACGAATAAAGGATATTCAGAGAAGGAAACCCAAGAGGAAGACACAAAGTCCGGTTGACTCTTAGGAACGGAAGGTTTGAAAACGGCGCCAACAGGAAAAAGCCCCAACTGATTTCATAACTTCAATTTTGTTATCGTCGAAGGAACTAGTTTCCTCATAAGATAAGACTTTTTTTATCAACAAAATCATCCTCAGGAACATCGATGTTGTTTGTGCGAGAGCGAGTTGGTTCCTTACCCATAATAAAAAAACAGATAAAATTAAGGAGAAAAGAACAGGGTGAGTACCTTCTTATATATTCAATATCGTATGGAAGAGACCTTAAATAGTAAAGGGAAAACAAGAACCTAAATGTCCTATTTATGCGAGTATCACAGAAGGGAAGAGGGATGATTTGAGAGATAATCATGCCTGTATCAACGACTAGAATTCTATTCGTTGGAATTCAAATTTCCTTATCCATTAAAATTTCAAAATCCTTACTCTTCTTTTTTAGTTAAATTATACACCATTAAATATTTAGGGATTAACATAAGTATTTCATAGTTATAATTCGGAGGCAATTGTTAGGGCCAAGATCCTCAACCCTATTTAGGATCCCAGATCTTCAAGAACTTTCAGGATCCTGACCATTATCACTACTACCATTTCCTAATGTTTCTGACAGATATATTCTAGCCTTTTCTCATATGTACAAATTAGTCAACATAAGACTCATTCTCAATGAAGAAGAATTTTTACCAGGTAGAAGACCCAAGAATACCAAGTCAAGCCCACGTGTTCATCTTTATTCAAAAGGATCCCAGAAATATCTAACTTATTGTTACTTAGACCATACTATAAATACACATGTATTTCACCCACCACATACACCTAGAGTCATTGTAATACTTGTACTTGTTTACTTACTTTCATTTCTATAATCTATCTTTCAAATAATGCAAATAAACAAGACATGTGATGATCATCACCTTCCAAGGTTTTGTGTCAGAGATCCTAGCCAAGATCAAGGTATTTCCTTGTAAATCACTTGTGCAATCTCGTTCTAATCTTGATAATCACTTTACCTATAACACCACAACCTCTCATTGAATTTGGTTGATATTCACTCAACTGATTTTTGACCAAAACATCAACTAGGTGAGTCCCTTCTTCATAACTAAACTTATCCCTGAATCTTGGGCATTACAGATGATGTTGAATATCCCTCCATGATCTTGTTAGGCAGGTTCTCATGAGCTAGAAGTTACACCATGTGTAAACATGGGCACCTGTCTTAATATGAATCCTTCGGCATGCCATTCTAAATATGCACCAGCTTCAATGTTCTAGATACTAGGCTGCAACAATTAAGAAGGATTTTGTCTATTCTACATAGGTCTTCTCGAATCTGAACTCAACTTATCCATTCTTTCAAACATAATCGTGTTGCTTTCAATCTGCTAAATGATATGTTAGTCCTTCCTGGTCAACTTGGATATTATCTTCTTGGTTGAGACCATAACCAATAGTTAATGGTTTGACCCTCCTTCTTCTTGCACTGGTGAAGATATATAGACATCAACACATCTCCTTTGTGTATTAATAGCAGGAGGAGGGGGTAGGCTATGACCAACATAAATGGATGGAATGGTGCAAGAGGCATATTTTTATAAAGTAGACATTTTTAGTGAGAAAATGTGTAAGTGATTAAAAAATTACAAGAATTTTTTTGAACAATCCTAAGAAAAAATGTAATAACACCAATTGTCCCACAGATGGTGCAAATTGTTTTGGTCAAAATTTGATAAACTAATTTTATAACCAGATTAATAAGTATGATGTGATGTTTAATTATAATAAAATGTTTAACTTTAAAGTGCTTAAGATCTTGAAATGTGCTAAAGAACCCGGTCATGCCCAAGATCCCAGCAAAGAAAACAAGGATATTCATAAAGTTGTTTGATAAAATTGATCTATTTGGAAGTGTATATGTGTGTATTTAAAGTAATTTGGGAAAAAATAGTGTTAAAAATGTTAAATAGGTAAATTGTCGAATAAATCTTAAGATAATCCAAAAGAGACATGATATTATAGAATATCTTGGTAATTTAGTAATATTATAATCGTAAAGTCAAGTAAACGATTAACTAAAGGTGCAAAAATGTTGTAATCAATCAACCAACAGTAAATAAGTAAAAGTAAGTGCAAGAACAGAGAGTCGTACGAGGAATGCCCTTAATTCTTTTGGATCACCAATATAAAACCACAGGAGGTGATAAAATCACATACCTTAGAACTTCAACTAATAAAAATAACATTACAATTACTAGTTTATCGTATTGTAAGTGTAAAAGAGCTCAAGTGTCAAGAGAAAGAATATGAGAGTAGAAGTGATAATGTGAGTGTGAGTGATGAATCAGGTAGGCTTTTATACATATGCATATTAACAAATATTCCTATATTCTAGGGATCTTCCTTGATCCATGTCTGAGTCCGGTATTCTCAAAGGACTTCAACGCTTATTAAGCTTTGACCACGACCTTTTGACCTAGTCTATTCTTTTTAGTCAAGCATTCAACTAATGCACAAGAAATTACAAGAAACGTGTTGGCAGTCCCAAAATATTGACTAAATCTAAGATCTAGGGTTACCCGAGATGTTAACATAATTTCAAGATATTTAACAATTGTGTTGATTAATATTTGGACATTGAGAGTTGTCTAATCTATTATGTTAGCATGATTAAAGCTCCATGAATATTATTATAGATGACCCTATGTTTGAAAGGTTACCGTTAGTGTTGGGACCGATCATACCAATAGAATCTTACCTAATACAAATTATATTTATTGGTTGATAACTTAGAAATATATGATTAGAGAGATATTGATAATTTTGATCTAATCAATTTAGAAAACAGTAAACAATATACTAATATTCATTTCGCATAATATAATTCTTCCACAGAAATGATTAAGTCCAAATATGCAATCTTATTTGCTACTTTATTTAAAAGACATTTATCACAAACTCCACTTTATATGTTTTCTTCTGAAATTGATTAATATGATTATTTAATAGTAATAGTACATCTCCATAGTCATGTGTTCGGCACTTTATACATCTAAACTTTGTTATTCATGATAAGATCCATTGCCTAGAGGTTATAGTCATAATTTGTATTGTTTGATTTTATAAATTTAAAATTGGATTTGCAGTTCAATTTTTTTTATATATACTATTTTATGCACATCAATATGTGATTATAAAAAGAAGTTGAAAATGGCATAAAACTTCATTATCGTTTTCTGTATACACTTTTGGTTATTCAAGCAAATTGTGAGGGGTTAAGTGCAATTTATAAGGCCTATGTGAAAAAGATGGCCTATAGGTTCTCTATAAAGTTCCAATATAGTGGAGTAGGAATAGACCTTGTTTCGAACTTTGGTGACTGTTTTTTGAAACATATTTAGTTACAAATTATATATACACTTTCAATATAAAATTCACTTTCTAATGTTAATTTAATACAATTTATTTAACTTTTAATTTAAGAAATTATTTTTCTCAAGTTTTACTATATATATTTTACTAATTTTTAATATATATTTTATTAATTACGTTTTTCTTTATCAATCGTTCAAATACATTTTTATTTTGAAATTAGTTTTAATTATTTTATCTTTATTTTTTTATATTTTATTTTGATATTTTGATTTTATTCTTTTAGTTGATAAATAATTATACAATAAATTAGAAATTTAATTTAATTTAATTTTTAATTTTATGTTTTTTTTCAATATTTTTTTTATGTATTCATTTTTATTATTTAGTGTTTTTGTGTTGTTTAAGATTTGATTCTATCTTTGTTATATTAATTGAAAAATTAATAACTAAGCGTATCAATTAATGACATTCCACAAAAAACTATATGATATAAAATTAAAATTAAAATTTAAATTTGTGTGCTGTCGTCTTTATGTTCATGATATTAACATGCGAATACGCTGTCTTTGTGTTTGTCATGTTTTAGAAGATTGATTTTAATAAAAACAAATTATTATATTATAACGTCTTTTTTCCATATAATAGTTTGCTGTGTTAGATAAAAAGACGATAAGACTCCACGATTTCAATACTTTAATCATAACACCTACTTCCATCGACATGTATTACTATACAACTTATACTTCAACCAAGAATAAGCATTGTATAATTCAAATATACTTAGAAAGTAAAATTCCAAATAACATTCAATAATTCGTCATATGCATAAAAAATATGGTCGAAGAATGAAGTAATTGATTGTAGAAAGTAATTTTTTCTCAAAATCATAATGAAGATGATTGAGATGAAATTCAGTCGGATTTACACGAGTTATTACCGCACACATGGGGGTATAATGTGCTTCCCGTTTTTCTGTTGTTTGCAAGATATTTTGTAGAATACAAATGTTGCTAAAAATTCTGAAACAAAATGTTCTTTCCAAAGGTGATATTGTCTGAAATAGTGAAGATTGTATGACGATGTTATTTATAGAAGCTTATTAAGATACTTCAGTATGTAACACATGGACTATCATACTACAAACATACATCGTATGTTACAGAGAATGGTTAGTTTTGGATTTTAGGTATGTATATCCATGTGTAAATGTATAATTGCTTTACCGTGCAAGTTTAGTTTTGGTTGTATATATACTGAGGTGTTGGTTGTAAATTAGGTTACACTTTTTCTTATATTTTTGTGTTCATAGCATTCTTTTTTAGAGACATTCATTGTAATATTGTTCAAAATGAATCAAAGAGCTAAAAAGTAATATTTAGATCATTGTGTTCTATTAATTTCACATTCTATATTCCTTATTTGAATTCTTGTCTCATAAAGTAGTATTAGATTTGGAATCATTTATCAATTTGAAGAATACAATTCAAATGTTCATCATGAATTTGAATTTGTTTCTTAAATTTGTTTTTTTCTTTTGAAATCCATTCCTTCAAACTTGTTTGTCTATTGTGATCATAATCTAAACATCAATGATGAATTACAATACAACAATGATGATCAATTATGCAAATGTTCTTAGATGAGTAAGAAAAACTCCAATGTTTTTGTCAGATCACTAAGATCAATGGAATGATCGTATGTAAGACTGTAACACCGTAAATTTTCAAACAAAATTTTCTATTTTAAATTACCAACATCACATATAATAATTCTCAAAATCTCAAGTGTCGATGCCATAACATATTTCAAAATAGTTTTCAAAAGTAATTATCAGAATCCAGGATCCTCATTCATGACTCTTTTCTCTTGTGTGTACAATCGAGTCGCTGCCTTCCCGTGATCCTGATAAGAACCTGAAACACATAACACATAACACGGTAAGCCCAAAGCATAGTTAGTTCCCTAAAATACCACATACACATACTAGCCACTCGAGGCTATAACTCTGTAGGACCCTCCGGTCCGATGTGTCTCAGTGGGACCCTCCAATCCCATGGATCGTTGGGCCCTCTGGTATGGTCTGGGTGAGAACCCTCCGGTCTCACTACTCGTTGGACCCTCTAATCCAGTCTAAGTGAGGACCCTCCGGTCTCATAGCTCGTTGGACCCTCCAGTCTAGTGATAATATAACACCGTTCATTGGACCCTCCGGTCCGGTCATAATATAGCATAGTTGGACCCTCCGGTCCGGTCTAAATATCACATAATATAGCGCACATCACATATCATACATAAATTACATAACTCAGGCATACATAAGACCCTCTGGTCACACATAATTACCACTCTAGGTAAAGTATAATGAGAAGACTCACCTCGGATGATGAATAGTTCCTATAAATGCTACTGCCATGCAACGGCCTCTAACTCTTTGCCAAACCCACAATTATCCCAATTAGGAACTAATTCTGAACTCTCGCTAATTCGAGCTAAAGGCAGTCCACTAACCAGCCCATCAATGACCTAAAACCAATTAGGCCCACCAAGGCCCAATAATAAATGGGCTCTCCCGAAGCCCAACTCAAGGGCCCAAAGCACATATATATATATATATATATATATAATCCTTTGGTCCAACACTCTATTGAAACAAGTACAAACTCCAAGCCCAACACTCAATGCCCAAAATGAGACTAAGCCCAAAAGTCCACAGTGAGGTTACGTGGGGTGTACCTCTCTTGGTACGCTCAGCATACTCACGAATCCATATTAGCCATCGGGGACATTGGGGCAGTATGTGGGGCGTACAGGAATAATGCTCAGCGTACTGCCCAAATTCACTCTTTTTACTCATTTTGTCTTAAACAGTTAAGACATTACCTCAATCCCCAGATCTGGACTCCTTAATTGCACTTACTCCATAAAGTCAGTGACTTAAAACGTTTGCTTGGCTGGAAAGGTCACAAACACCCAAAACACTCACTTCCTTATCTCAAAAACCTCTTATCTCATGCATGGCTTGATTCCAACGACCAAGATTGGATTTTTATGACATAACACCACTAAATATACTCAAAGGGACATATATTATGCTTTGGAGTTCAACAACTCATAAAGCTTCAAGCTTTGGGACCAAAAACCCTAAAATGGACCCAAAACAAAAACTAGCACAACAATAAGCAAGTTCAAAACTTGATACCTCTAGAAGATGCACCAACAAGAGAAGAACATAGATCCAAAAGCTAGGTGCTCAAGTTATTCTCTTTCAAAGCTCCTTCTTCTTCAAAAGCCAAACACAACAAGTTATCACCCCACTAGATCCACATGATAAAGCCACCAAGATTCAAACTTTATTCTTTCTGGAGCTAGATCAACATGATTAGGGATTCAATCCACAAGCTCCAAGCCAAGCAATGCTTCCTCAAGGAACTCCTTCTTCCACAATATACACCAATACCTCACCAAATCACCAAAATGCTCAAGAATCACTCAAATGGAGCCTTAGGGTCGATTTTTATGGTTTAGAGGGATGGAGGCTAAAGATATTAGGGTTAGGTTATGAGATAAGGAGCTTAAATAGGGTCCAAGACCCTAAAATAGCATTCAGGTCTGATTGGCATATGCCCAACGTTCATATAGTACGCCCAACCTACTCTGAAGAACATTCACGAGCACCCCTAGTCAGTATGCCCAACGTACTCTAAAATTACGCTCAACGTATGCTTTGTGTATGCCCAGCGTACTTGGCTAAGCCTACAAACCTGAAAACTTCTGAAGGCCATAACTTCTTCGTTATAAATCCATTTCCGACGATCGTTATATCCACGAAAATGTAACAAGAAGCCCTACACTTCTTTCAACTTTATTCCTCCTAAATCCCTCTCGAACTCAAATATAAAATTCATGAAAAGCCCGCACCAACTCCTTGAACAATACATTTGGGCTCTAAAGCACAAACCGAACTCTTTTATCATAAAATTGTTGGGTTTTGAGCATTCTAACACTCCTATGGTGTACATGCAACCCTATAAACCTTGGATCTATATTTTCTCTATTATACATGCAAATAAGAACTTTCCAAGGCTTTAATCCAAATAGCATATTATGAAGCTCTTATACTACAAAGTACTGGTTAGATGACATACCTTTTGATGTAGCTTGATGTCTTCAAGCTTTAAGAGCTTAGCCCTAATAGTGTGGAAGCCTCAAGTGGAATCACAAATCACCAAAACACCTTGGAAGACTTTAGAGAATATGAATACTTGGTTCTCTCTAGTGAAATCGGCTAGCCCTCTTAGTGTAACTACACTAGTGCCAATTTCAACAACCAAGGACATCTTTATATAGTATGGATACTAGGGTTAAACCCATGACCTTTCATTTCATATGATCCATGGGTTAAACACTCCATGGACTATCCATGAATGCTTGGCCCAACCTAAATGAACTTGGCCCATTCCATATATATAAGAGTCCATATTTAATTAGTTCACTTTAATCACATAATTAATTTTAAATTAAGTCTTTATCAATACTAATTATATAATATGATTCCATTTTAATATATTAGAACTTATAATATATTAATATAAATCATAAATATACTATTCTCAAAAGACTATCCATATAAATTGTGTCGGTGAAGTGCAACCCAAATGGACTATGCCGGGTCGGGTCAAGTACATACCAAATATAGTTATGGACTTAGACACTAATCCAACAGTCTCCCACTTAGATAAGTCTAAATCTATTATTGAGTATGACTTCAAAACCTAACTGGCAATCGTAGCTCTTAAAGCTGCTGTCGAACTCTGACCTTGTAAATGACTTGTCCATTAGATAAGGGATCATATATTCCTCCATTCTAGATATCATATGGACTGAGACATGGATTATAACCATTCTCTCTGTCAATTTTTTGTTTCCCGATTTCCGATTCATGATGACTGACTGATTAAACAAATCAAATCAGTCTTGGCTTGGCCAAGCACTCACATGTGTCATCATTAAATCATCGAGGGGCCCACAGATATCGCTTTTATCCCGAAGGTAAAAGGAATTGATAAACTTCGACTCATATGGCTTGTTCTGCTACTTGTTGAATCATACACAAAGGCACGTTTTATAACATTGAGTTACCAATGCGTTTTCGTGCAATCAATGTACTATCAACTCATAGTAACAACTCATATCTCTAGGTTTGAAGAATATAAGATATTATCGTCTCAAGATCACTCGTGATAAAATCCATGAAGTGATTAGAATGAGCGCAGGTTGAATCCAATACTCAGAACTTATGAGCACTCATGAGTGTTGTAGCACAACTTTGTCCACCAACTTGGACCTCTACAAGCTAACCCATGACATTCTTGATTCATATCTACTTCCAACATATGACCAACTGTGAATGGTTTGAATAACTTAGTCATTCCGAAAGAATAACCTAGTTATTATGGAAGTCAAAACATGCAAAGTGAAACACAAGAATAAATGAATATAATATGGTATCAAAACCTATGAATATAGATAACACACTTTCTATTTATCACCATACTGATTACTCATTATTCATTGTTTCGGTTTTATCAACTTTATACTAGAATTAAAACACTAGTTATCCCATGCTCCAAGCATGTACACTATGTTTTCTAAATAATAGTTTTGCCATACACCAAGTATGCACTCTATGTTTGTCTATGATCCTTAATTTTGTGAAATGAACCAATTGACTAAAGTCTCAATGATTCTAATTTCACACTCCAAAATTGAAATATGTTAGACTTTAAACTTAAATGCACTACCCTCTTGCAATGAATGTGTACAAAGCCACAAAAACTTGTCAACAACCATTACTGGGTGTTCCAATGAAGACCTACTCCATGGATACGAAGCCTTATGTTCAAAGTATGCATTGCTTTGAACATGCTTCTTGCACTAAGTTTTTTATAATCTTACACAGATTGCTTCCATCTATGGAGACAACTCTATATTTCCATTTTGACTACCACTTCTGAACAAGGGTTGCCTCTTTTCGAACTATGTCAATATGGTCCTTCCAATATTAACAACATACTTCCAACTATCCTTGAGCAACCAATCTTTTGTAAACCTTAGATTGTCCTCAACAATTGCTTAATCATTTTAGTCGTATCCAATTCTAGACCCTTTCCCTTCTTAATGCCCCAGGCATTTGGAAAATTTTAGAAAGGATAAATATAGCACATGTAATCGATCCTATATCCGAAGCATATGGGACACGATCCATGATGTCTCACATAAAGACTAAACCAATCTTTTGCTATAATATTTCCATTTTTATTTGCCAAGTTCTCATAATTCAGATTATGAAAAGGGATGTCGTAATCATAATCGAATTTTAGAACGCAAACAATGAACCCATATATAGAATTTCCTTAGGTTGAGCCATTCCAACATGAAATTCATGTATATATTCTTGACTAAATACGATTAAAACCTCAATCTAGGCTTTTTAGATTTAAGATGAAGTATAATTTCCTCTCCCTTAATTATAGCAAAATAACTTTTTCCCAACTGAGACCTTTTGTTTTCTATAATTAACATTGCTAACTTGCAACCTTTATCATAATTATCATGCTCCCATACACTTATTCTCCCACTAGCTTTGACATGTACTCAGAAATCAGCTGGACCTTTATAAGTCATTACTTTATTGACATTCTTACCAAAGTTCAGATTTCTGATACTAGATTGCTTTGATAAGGCTTTATCAAAATTATACACCGCATCTTAGATATCTTACAGGTGTGTCTAAACAATTTCAGAACTATGAAAAGGGATGCCGTAATCATAGTCTAAATTGTTTAGACCTTTTTGCATTTCTCATAAGTCAATGTTAGTGTGCCGGTTAACCACGCATGCTCCACTAACGACTTTGAGAACTGTAAATATCACGATTGCTATCTACATAAAATCCACTTAGTGAAAGAGTTTTGTTACCATCATTTTCATGAATCGAGGAGAAACCTTATGACACTTAGATTTTATGGTATATATGTTCTTATCCACATGAATTTGTCAAACCATAATCACAAGACTAGGTGAGTGACAAATCCTAACTCATATGGATTGAATTTGTGCAATCTTTACTTCTTGCCACCTGGCAGCTCAAGGGCCTGCCGTTGCTTCCAAGTAGTTATGCAAACAATTGAGAACATGTAGAACTCAAATGTATATCCAACTTAACTGGAATGGGCACAGAAATGTCAACACGATAGGTTATAAACCTGTAGTTGTGTGCTAGTGATGAAATACAAGTTTTTTGTTCTTGATTACTTCTTGAAACCCTTTCAGGATCTTTTAGACTCCCACTGTCTCCTTGACCTAAAAGACTTTCTTGCCAAATATTCATGAGATAGTGTGTGGATTCTAATCAACACAGACACTTAACACAATTAGCCTTAGTTGGTCTTGGTTTTATCCAAAACATCACAACTTACCAATTTTAAATGTACAAGAGTAGAGAACTTTTACTCTTACATTTGACAAGTGTTTTAAACCTTTTTTTTAGATATGTCACTCAACCTACAGTCTTGGAGTATGACTCTAAGACTTGTTTTGAAACGAAGTATGACTCATCTTCTTGATTTGACCACTTCAACAATTCATAACTCCTCTTCTTAACTATCAGAATGTGCTTAGAGGATGAATTGTGATAAGGTCTCAAAATCATTAAGATGATCTTAAAACATGATACTAAACTACTCTCCCATCTTTTCAGATTTGAGAAACTTTTATCCTTCTGCCTAATTTGATTCTTCTTATTCGTTCTGTCATACATTGAAAATTTTTCCAATGCTTCAGAATTATACTTAAGCTTGTAAGTATAATCATATTTACTAAACCTTAGTAAACCATGATGAATAGTCTTATCCATCTTTTGTGGTGGACTTCGACAAGTGCACAAGAAAGTGTACTTGATCCCTTAGTCCTTCACTTGACTCACACATCCATGTGAACAAGCAGTTAGTCTTAATTTTCCAATGCTCGAAAGTTCTCATTCATCATACTATACAACTTGCATGATTCCAAGTTTCTATCCAACTAAAACTTGGGTGATGAGAATATTTCCTTATTTGGTAAATTTAGACACTACCACAAATGAAAGAATCAAATTCATATTTCCAATATTGCTATCAATGGAATCATATAAGCAACATCTTTTTTTTTTCCAAAATGCCATTGTAAGGATATTTTAAAATAAATAAAGTTAAAAACTTTTCTTTTATTTTAAAACTTTGCGGAAAAACTAATCCTTACAATGCAAATGTATATGAAGACTTGTTGTCATATATTCCTAAGCAATCTATCATAACTCTTAAGCATCTGCTTAAAATTCTGATCACCGAACCACGCGATTGAAATCCATCTTCGCAATCAGAATCAACATATACTTCCTTTAAGTTTCTTTACCTTTCTTTGATTCTTAAAACATCAACATGTGACCCAGCCACATCATGTAATAAGAATCTCCAAGTAGGAACTTAATAGAGTTAGACAATGGACTTTACCTGAAATAAAGTTAAACTTATTAACTTTACCATCCTTAGGTAAGTTTGGCAGCTTCGTAACCAAATCCCCTTCCTTTGGCAATAGAAACATATGGACCCTTAGGTAATAGTACATGGGACTATCGCAGACTTCGCCTTTCTCTTTACCATTTGGTCAACCAAGTTGACTATGGCCAATCCCTTTCCATTGGGAAGAGAATGCATTTTTGGATTTCCTGTGTCACTATTGTCCCTGTCCATAAAGTTTTGGGAACTTGATCTCCTAATCAAATTTGCTTTACTAGTACACTAAATCATTTCTGATTTAGCAGCACCAAGCAAATAGATAAGATCATTAAGGGTCTTGTCATAGTCTATTTCATAGGAGTCCCAAAGGAACTCACTATGTGACTTAGAAAGTGATTGAACCACTAACTTTCTCAAGACTTTGACACCTAACTCTCCCGGCTTGTCAGTATGTGACTTCATCTCCAAGATGTGATCACACCTAGACCTTTCCTTGCCAATAGGGCTTCAGTGACCTTGAACTTGTGGGTTAGGGAGAATAATTGGAAGAGGCGGAGGAAGTGAAGTTCCAAGATATTTGGGAAGATCATAGATGTCTGAGCTAGACATCTTTTGGGAGATATTCAAGATAGTTGATTTAAAGTCCTTAATATAACACCCAATATGAAATATTAAGGCTAGGACCCAACAAACTATTTTATAACTTGGAAGAGGGATGTTGTAATCCAAGCTATAAAATATTTGAAGGTAGGTGAATGACGATTCACCAATTTCCACCATGAAAAACGAAATAATTTATTAGGTTTTAATTGGATTTGAAACTCCTAGATCTTTGAGATTCATTAAACCGTTCAATGGCATGTTTCAATATCGAGTGTGCCCTTTAGGTTTTGTGACTGGGATGTCGAGGATCACAAAACAAGGTGTGAAGTAACCATGCAAATTACTTGGTACCCTTAAGTGTTTACCCCTCAATCGGTGTGCCGGTTAACCACACACACTCCATCGATACTTTGATAAACATTAAGTTACCCTTTGCCTACCTTGTTAAATACGAGTTAGTGTGCCAGTTAACCAAACACGCTCCACAAACCGATTTAAACAAAGTGCAAAGTGTAATTTCATGGATTAGCACCTTATTCACATTTTCCTACGTAACTAATATTGGGTATTTATAAAAGGTTTAGTTAGTTAGTATTTATCATTAATACTTTTAATGAAGGGAGAATTTATAGTCTTTGTCCTACCCATTCGGCTAACGACCCTCCACCAGTCAAGGAAGCGGTGGGTGAGAGTGGACACCCATTAAACTGCCATTTTATAGGCAGTAACCTTATACCCCCCTTATAGACCGACTTCGTGAATGAGGCCTACTAACGGTAAGACTGACATTACTCTTATACATAAATATAAATATTATTAACTTATAATATTATAACGTATAAGGTTTGAATTTTAATTTTTAAAATTCTAAGGGCTAACTTGGAATTAAAGTATTCATAAGTGAAAACTTTTTCAAATTCCAAAACTTGAGGGCAGGTTTTGAAACTATTCAAAACTAATTAATTCCATAACTTATGAGTTTAAAGTAGTTTTAATTAAAAGACTCTTCAAGTTCCATAACTTGAGGACAAGTTATGGAAGACTTTAAACTAATCAAGAAAGTGACTCTTCATAATTCATAACTTATGGAAGTTCTATGAGTTAACTAAGGTTACACATATTTTATTTAATGAAGAGACTCTTAAACCTCCACAACTTGAGGACAAGTTATGGAGTCATAAAACCGTTTAATAAGAACAAGACTCTTCATTTTGTAACCTATGACAATTTTTATGAGTTTTATGAAAGTTAAATGTGACTTTTCATAGAACTTGAGAAAAAGTTAAAAAAACACATTTTAGAATCAACTCTTAGATTAAAATGGATTGAAAACAACTATTCAATTAACTTTTCTATTATTCTTAAGCAACTCATATGAACAAAGATAATACACATCAAACTTTTTTAGGTAATTAGCATAACTTTTATACTAATACAAAACATGAATCTATTGACAATTATCTTTGAATATGGATTAGCATGAACATTACCACATCAAAAACAAGTTTATAAGTCCAAAAACAGCTTAGGGTAATGTTCCTAGTCCAATTCCAGACAAAACAATCGAATTTATGTTGTCTGGGGGTCCAACTCGTCGAGTGCATGAACCAACTCGGCGAGTTGGATCGTTTTGATCACTTTTTAGGCATGGACTCGCCGAATCTCCTAATGGAATCGTCGAGTCTGATGCCCAGACAGCAAAAAAATTTTGATTTTCAAGCAGTTTTTCAAGGATAACAAGAAAACAAGCCTAGTCTTTGATACCACGGTTGGGTTTTGAGCATTCTAACACTCCTATGGTGTACATGCAACCCTATAAACCTTGGATCTATATTTTCTCTATTATACATGCAAATAAGAACTTTCCAAGGCTTTAATCCAAATAGCATATTATGAAGCTATTATACTACAAAGTACTGGTTAGATGACATACCTTTTGATGTAGCTTGATGTCTTCAAGCTTTAAGAGCTTAGCCCTAATAGTGTGGAAGCCTCAAGTGGAATCACAAATCACCAAAACACCTTGGAAGACTTTAGAGAATATGAATACTTGGTTCTCTCTAGTGAAATCGGCTAGCCCTCTTAGTGTAACTACACTAGTGCCAATTTCAACAACCAAGGACATCTTTATATAGTATGGATACTAGGGTTAAACCCATTTCCTTTCATTTTATATGATCCATGGGTTAAACACTCCATGGACTATCCATGAAAGCTTAGCCCAACCTAAATGAACTTGGCCCATTCCATATATATAAGAGTCCATATTTAATTAGTTCATTTTAATCTCTTAATTAATTCTAAATTAAGTCTTTATCAATACTAATTAAATAATATGATTCCATATTAATATATTAGAACTTATAATATATTAATATAAATCATAAATATAATATTCTCAAAAGACTATCCATATAAATTGTGTCGGTGAAGTGCAACCCAAATGGACCATGGCAGGTCGGGTCAAGTACATACCAAATATAGTTATGGACTTAGACATTAATCCAACAACAACCTACCTTACCCATAACCCAAAAAGGCCTAGACCTTTCTCCTTCAAAGCATCAAAACCTTCTCATACTCGGATTAAGGCCCGCGGGCCTTAAATCACTAAACAAACTGGAGCAGGATGTTACAAAGACTATCTCCCTAGTTTGGACGAGAATCTGTAGAGATCAATTAAAGACAGGTCGTTTGATCCCAATATGGTTGGTCGTTTTGGACTAGGAGTTAATACTAAAGTTGTTCTTATTAAAAATAAGAATGAGCTTGAGAATGACAAGGGATACATGTAGGAACGTCAAGTTGGTTTACCTCCAAATGTTCATGCTCATGTTTGTGGATACCAATCAACCAAGAAATTATGGGATAAATTGAAGATAAAGTTTAAATACATCGAGAAGTTGAAAAAGAGTGTTCTCATGAACACATCGTAATACTTTGCTATTTCAAGTTGAAATAAGGATAAACATTGATCAGACATATGAAAGGATATGTATTCTCATTTACAAACTCAAAAAGTATAAGGTTGAAAGAGGTTCTCTTAAAATAACCATAATACTCCCTCTGTCCCAATATTATTGTCCACAGAAAAAAAACACATCGATTAAGAACACATTAATTACCACTAACTTTATACAATAAAATGATTTTTTTGTCCTTACTTTGCGTTTAATGTTCCAATAAATGCTTAGTTGGTTAAGTAATAATCAGGGGGTATTTTGGTAAAAGTGTCATTTATTTTTAGAAGTGACTATTATTTTGGGACAAATCAAAAACGAAAGATGGACTATAATTTTGGGACGGAGGGAGTCTGTTCAAGTTGGTGATTTTGATATAGAAGCAGTACTAGAATGTAACACCATGATTTCTCACATAGTTTTTTATTAATAAAACATTTATTTAACAAAATACATTAACGAAAGTTTTATTTTTGAGTTTATGCAAACTTCACCAATGTTACTTTTATTACCAAAAACATCATTCATCAAAATTAAAGTTCATAAATCAATCTAAAAGAAGTTCTTAAAAACAGGTGTTATGAAAACTCAATGACATGTTGAAATGTTATCAACACTAAGACATAAGCAGGAATGTAACTACCCAAAGACTCCCAATCCTCAACAAGCCATCAACTCATGGTAGCTGCACCAATGCAAGACAACAACCACATGAAAAGAAACAAGTGTCAACAAATAATAAGTGAGTCGACCATATGTACAATGGTTGTAACGTCTATTTTTACAATCCAAAAAATTTCATTTTTATTTAATTAAAATTTTCCATTTATAAATCCATTAGGAAGAAAAATGCTTATTTTAGATACATTTATAAAAATCAGAGTAATAGTAAAGTGCAGGAATGTTCATTGTTATTGATAAATGTGTAAAGTCACGCCTTCGCCTTCGCTCTTCCTAAGCCTCCATGCCTTCAGCTTAAAGTCGACCCACATTGGGTATCTTGGCCTACAACAAAAAGTAGGACCACCTCAACCTACCACTATTGTATGTCGACATATAAACAATCAAGGATCAAGTAGGCACATAACACAGGAAAACATCAATCATACAGTTCACTACCACCTACAAGTCCTCTCACAACATGCAACCCCACTACCAGCTAACCTCCATGAAATGCATAACCATAAGTAGCCAGAGGTGACATAGCCACCCGAACAAAGAATCCTTCTATAGAGCCACAACTAAACAAGGAACATGCAAGAAAGCCTAGATCAAGTGTTCTCGTGCTATCCTACATGACCAAAAACAATCCCTATGGCACCCCACTAGATGATAACCGAAAACTACAAATAACATACAGATCCAACAATGCACTATAGCATAGCTGATGAGTTTTGATCATTCTAACACTCTTATGGTGTACTGGCAACCCTAGAAACCTTGGATCTATGTTTTCTATATTCTACATGCAAACTTTCAATTTCCAAGGTTTTCATCCTAACTAGCATATCATGGGGTATATGTAATATAAAAACTAGTAGAATAACATACCTTTGTTGTAGTTTTGATTCCTTAAGATCTTGTTAGCCTAGCACCCCAAGTGTGATGCCTCAAATGTCTCACTCAACACCACAATTATTGTAATAACTTGAGAGAAGAATACTTGTACTCAAAAATTCGGCTAGCCCTCACTTATATGTCTAGTTGCCGATTTTACTTGCTTTGAGGTTCTTCATATAGTGTGTCACATGTAGGGTTACACCATGCAAACCCTAATGTGCATGACTTTTCATTTCCTCCATGATCCATGGGTTTTGACCTCCATAGAGCATCCATGCATCACCCTATGGGTTTTAGCCCAATCTAATGAACCATTGATCACAAGCCCACTATATAAGAATGAATGATTTTCACAATCAAACCTCATGTATTTAATTAGTCTCTTTTGATCACATAATTATTTTCAAATTAATTCTTGATCAGTACTAATTAAGTAATATGATTTCATATTAATATATTAGAACTTATAATATATTAACAAATCACAAGTATTCTTTTTGTCATTTGTCTATCCAATTGTTCTGATGCCATGCAACCCAAAGGGACCATGCTAAGTCGGGTCAAGTACATACCAAATATAGTTATGGACTTAGACAACTTATCCAACAGTCTCCCACTTCGATACGTCTAATAACTATGGCTGCAAGTATGACTTTAGGCTCCGATCAGCAATCGTAGCTCTTTAACGTCTCGTGGAACTAGAATGCGCCATTTAAGATAAGTGATCATATAATCCTCTGTTCTCAAGATATGAGTAGGACAAATACATGGAACAACATCGTACTTGTTGTCTAACAATTTGTTTCCTGATTTCCGATTTGTTTGACATAGAACTTATTCGAACAGATTAATTTAGTTCTGACCGGGCCCGACACATAAGTCAAAACAAAATCATCTAGGGGACCAAGATATCTCTTTTAATCCTCCAAGGACTAAAAGGAACAGATAAACTTCTAATCATATGCTCGTACTAGCTATTCATGAAGTTGAACACAACAATACATTTTATAGCATCATGTTACTGATATGGTTTCGCACTATCAATGTTCAATCAAATCATAGCCAAAAAATCATATCTCTTGGTTTGAAGACCTATATGATGTTACCGTCTCACAATCACTCGAGATAAATTCAATGAAGTGATGCAAGTGAGCGTGGGTTGAATTCAATACTCAAACCTTATGAGCACTCATTAATGTTGCAACAATGATTTCTATGTCTAATACAATTCAATCAAATCTACAAACCCAATTCATGACAGTCTTATTTCAACACCTACTTCCAAAGTGTGAACGACTGTGGATGGTTTCGAATAATATGATATACCATAACATAATTATTTTGGAAGTCAAAACATGCAAAATGAAACAATATTAAATGATTGACACAAGACAATACCATACTAGTAAATAAAGACACCTTTTATTTAAACATCAAATGTCAATTACATTCCAACTATTACAAGTTTCGAAAGCTATCTTATTACTAAAACTAATATCATCTATCAGCCCAATGCGCCTCGCATGCTGTATCAGCTTAACCCTTTTCAGTCCCTTCGTAAGGGGAGCTGCCGAGTTCTCATCTGAAGATATCCTCTTTGCCACGAGGAGTCCTTCTTCTATACGATGTTTAATGAAGTGGTATTTTCTGTCAATGTGCATGGATCTATTGTCATCCCTTGGTTCCTTGGCTATTGTCACAACTAGAAATTTTGGCGCCTTGTAACTACAACACTTATAACCACTACGACTCAATAACATGAAAGCATGCATGATGCTCATTCAATAACAACAAAACTTCATCAAATACTACATTCTAGCCCTACAAATGGTCAACAAAGAATTGGAAACCTTTGAAATCCCAATTTGAGTCACATTTTGGACTAGGAATTCCTTATTGGGCCTAATGGACTAATAAACTTCCAAATTATCCATCTTGAATCTATAACTCTCTAATGGGCCCTAAATGGACCCATATACATGAAACATAACATTTTGGGCCTTAGTAGGTCACAGCCAAATTAATTTAGCCCTAATAGGTCATAAAAATGACACCTTGATTTAATTGGGTCAAGCAACATCTAACTTAACTATAATATGGGCTTAAGAACAAAAATCCCAAAAAAAATTTCTTCTCTTTTCTCCTCTCCCTCGACCCAAACTACAACCTAAGAAGAAGGGTTGACTTTTGTCACACCCCAAAAACCGAAGGCGGAAATATTTTCGGGGCAGACTCCACGTTGAGTATCAAATCCAATGCACATAGTAAGCAAAGTAAACAACCATTACATTACATATATAAAAGTTTACATTTGTTTCAAAAGTAAATTGTACAAGTGTGATACATAGTATATATGAACAAAATGAGACGAGTCTTCTATGCATTCCGTCTTCGCCAAAAGAGATTCTTCAGGTACTTGTCTAATGCGGACCTAAGAATACAAGCGGTTTGAAAATCAGCATAAAGCTGGTGAGTTCATACGCGGTTAGTTTTTCTGAAAACGTACGAGTTCCTTTGGTTTCCTGAAAAAGTGGTTATCCAAGAAAATCCCATATTTTCTCAAAAGTTGGTTACCAAATCCAAAATGTAATGTAAAAGATGTACACTGAAAACATGATTGTTTTTGTGAATTGTAAAGTTTGGTATCTAAATTGTTACACGTTTCTGGTTACGTATTACTGTTACCCAGGAAAATCCTATATTTTCCTACATGTGTGTGTGTGAGCTGTTACCAATTCTGATTATGTTCAATGTTATCCCCAGGAAAATCCCATATTTTCCGGAATGTGTGTGTGTGTGTGTGCGAATTGTTACCGATTCCGATTATGTTCAGTGTTATCCCTAGGAAAATCCCATATTTTCCTGAATGTGTGTGTACGAATTCTCCTGAAAGTTTGATTATCCTTAAATGTGCATTAGTTTTATTATGTACATAAAACTAATAATTAAGTGTGAAGTGTTCATAATCTTGATTCAAAGTCCTTAACCATACCTCAGACTAGATATGACTCGGTCCAGGGCCAGTATCCTTTTGATGACTTTCGTCACCCTTGAACCTTTCAGTTCGGCTGTAGCTAGCAGCCAGGTGCGGGATTGTCAGTCCCGTATAGATCTATACACTCAAGTCACGTTCTCCCTCATGGAGATTCTGGTTACAGGGGTAGTCCTCCACTCTCTCGTGCCAAGAAAGTGTTATAGAGGACGTGTCTCCAATCTTTAAGATTACTCTTTACTTCTCGTGCCTAGGGAAGTAGTATCTATGACTAACTAATTTCTAATGGTGCCTGTCCTTTACACTCGAGCCTAGGTGTTTTATTAAGGACATTACAAATGTTTTATGGTTTCTAATGGTGTCTATCCTTTACACTCGAGCCTAGGTGTTTTATTATAGACATTACAATGTTTTATGATCTCTATCAATATAAGTGTGAACAATCAATTGTGAAACGTAACAGTATATAATAAGAATTGATATCCTTTGAACAAACAACTTTGCAAGTTAAAACAGTTTGTTAGTAGGTTTTCAATTCTTAAAAGTGTGCGAATTATGCGAATTATGAAACCATTTAAATGAAATAATGAATTTAAGTACAAGATATCCTTGTACTTTTGCTTGTATTCCCCACCTAAAAACATTGAAAAACCATTGAAAAAGGGTAGGGTATGAACTCACCAGACGAGAAAACGTGTCGGTTCGGACGCTAAGTGTCAGTTCGGAGCTTGATAATGCGCGAGATTCCTATGTAATATGAAATGGTATAAAAATATATCTAATTAGATTTAAATCACTAATTAGATACACTTAAACATTCCAAGACGCGAAAACACATCAAATCGAGTGTTTGAAGTGACCCGGGTGACATTTACGGACGTGAACGGCTAGGATATGGAGTTTACTCTTCAAGAGTAAACTCTAAGGAGTGTTCACGACCCTATACACCACATCCTCATGAGTTTACGGCCGTGAACTCATGGTGGGTGTTCTTATGTACTAAATGGCCTTAAATCAAATGAGGGGTGTTGCTAGGTTTGGTTCTAGGACATTTGAAAGGGACTAAATCAAACATATGGACTAATTGGTGAGTTTACGGCAGTAAACTAAGTGTTTATGGCCGTAAACTCTCACCCACATCATTCTTAAGTGTTTTGAAGGTCAATGATTTATCACAAGTGATTCTACTCAATTTTACAAGCCAAAGGGTGAGTTTAGGGCATCATTGATTCATCTTTAGGAGTTTACGGCCCTTGAATATATTCTTGGGGTGTCATGGCTGTAAACACCTAATTGGAGGGTGTTTGACATGTTTAAGGTACCCAAACTATTTTTAGATGATTCTAGGATTTATTCCAAGGCTATTGGTGGAGTTATATGGCTTTTTAACATACAAAAATGAGTTTACTCCCCATGTATGAGTAGTTTACAGCCCAAGCAAATTCCTTGGCCGTTAACTCATATTTGTTCCACAAAATTCATGTTTAGGGTGTTCTAAGTCCGGATTTGTAAGCCATATAGTCTATCTAAGTCCCAAAGTTGGTTTGGAGGGGTTAAATTGCTCAAAAACCCATTTATTAAGTGTTTACGGCCCAAGCATGCTCCTTGTTCGTAAACACATGTTCCAGGTCCAAAATCACATTTTAAACACATATTTGAAGGCCTAAAAGGTTGAATAACAAGTTAGGGAAGTTACCTCTATGATTTGGAGCCTTAATTCTATGTTTTTGGACCTTAATCTTGAATGAGGAGAGACGTTAGAGAGAGAGTTGTGAGATGAAGCAAAAGCTTCAAATGGAAGCTTGGATCACTTTAAATAGTGTCCAAGTTCGGGACACGGTGGAATTCTACCCGATACCGGCGTTAGACGGGGCTTTTGGTCGCACCCGATCAAGTTGCCGTAACTCGATATGGTTGATTCTAGAAATGTTTCGATCACTAATATGAGGTGTTAGAATGAGTTCTAAAGATATTAGGACACTTGTTAAGTCATAAAATACACATTAATGACTTAATTAAATGCCATTATCGGAAACGAAAATGGAAACGGCGATTGGATTATCGAAATGAGTTACGAAAAGGGGTACAAGCAATGATATGAAATTTCGGGTTGTTACATTATCTCCCCGTTAGAGGGAATTTCGTCCCGAAATTCAAAGATTTGAACATAAATCGCGAAGTGAAAAGAGATATGAGGATGAATCTACTGCTTCGGTTCTTCATGCTCCTAAGTGGAATCGGGTCTCCGCTTGACATTCCAGCGAACCCTCACTGTTGGGATGCGGCTTTGTTTCGTACGGTCAACCTATCAATCCATGATTCCAATTGTTTCATTCATGGAGGTTTGGACTTACGATGATTTCGATCTCATCAAAGGGATTACTAGGGTTTCGTTAGGTCGGCACTCCTTACGAATAACGACGTGGAATTTCCAAATGGTTGTTGTTGAGTTCTGAAGATAACTCGGAGAGGGCTACGGAATCGATTCCTAACGAGGATCTCGAAGGGTCTAATGTTCCACAAGTTAAGTTTTCCGCACTTCCCAAGGCATACTATGTCTTTCCAGAGTAAGACTTCCAACAAGAGGGCACATTTTCACATGGCAGAGTAGCTAAGGGTCTGATGGTTCTAAAGAAATTCCTAGGCGGGTTTGCAGTAATAGTCGACGGGACCCAAGAGTTGACGGGTTTCTATGGGTACCTCCAGTACCGACTAATTCTTTATTGCCTTAGATTTTGGAAAGGTCCATGAGTATGACTGCTTTGTTTATCTACATTTCCGGAAAGTGGTTTGACCGAAGGGCACCACTACTATCTCGTAGTGATCATATCAAGCCCTGGTTGCTGCCTTGGATACATCGTCCTCACTGAGGTTTTGGGTACGTGGTAATTCCGATGATTAGGTCGATGCGAGACTTGACTACACGTTCAGAAAGAAATTCTCAGGAGATCTTCGGAAAAGGCATCGGGAAAGAGTTGCAGACTTCTCGTTCTCGATGATCACACGGACGAGGAATACATGGGAAAACTTTTTAAGCTTTGATGCACGAAGATCAGGAAAGTCGGGTCGGAGGAAAGTTAAGACGGATGACTTTCTCGAAACCAAGAATGACAACATGAGTGAGGCTCGGTCCTTACATGCCAAAGATGGCATCAAAGCATTTCATGAAAAGTTTGCCATTAGATCGAATGGAAAAGAGTAATTGTTCGGATTAAGGATACAATTTATGGATATGATGTTAGCGTTCTCGTTCTCACTTGATAACCATCTCGACGGTACACGTTTTTGATTACTAATGAAGGACAGGGTTTAGAAAGATGTTTGAATGGATGGTTATCAAATTTCTTTCAGCAATAAAATCGAAAAGAATCACAGGCATAAGATTCAACGAGGGGAAATATACCTGTGGCAACGGTGGGATCGGTGCTGTCTCCTCTTGTCCTATCGCCAGAACCCTTCCGGTATTGCCAGATGTTACTGTCTTGGGGTAGTTTCTCTTGTAATGCCAGACTTCTCCACAACCATAGCAGGCCCAACCAATGCCCGCTCCAGAAGCTTGACTGGTTGATTGGGTTGGTGTCTTACAGTTTTTCGCCATGTGACCCTTTATGCCACAACTGTTGTAAAACACCTCTATACATGGACTGGAAGAAAGGTGATGATAGTTGCACTTGTCACAACTAGGAAGGGTTCCAACATACCTACTGGCAGGTTTTCGAGCTGAAGATCCAACAACAAAAACGGTGGCAGGGGAAGTGGCAGCATGAACTGCCACCGTTTGCTGCCTCTTCGAAGACTCTTGCGATGTCTGACTTTTCTCCTTCTTCCCAATCTTTCTTTTCTCACCACTCCTCTCTGTCGGCTCAGGAGTGGTACCTGTCTCCTCAGGGTCATCACTATAATCTATTAAGATTTGTGCTAAGCGTTTGGCGCTGTCGTATGTATCTGGCCTCGCAGCTATGACATTTCCTTTTGTTGGCTGGTTCAACCCCCAGATGAATCTTTCTATCTTCTTACTCTTTGGGGTAACCATTCCCGGGCAGAGTAATGCTAAGTCATCGAACCTGGAAGTGTAAGCGATGATATCGGAACCCTTCATCTTCAGGTTCCAGAGTTCGTGTTCTAACTTCTACACTTCGCCCTGAGGGCAGTAATCAGCCAGCAGAAGTTCCTTCATGGCTCCCCAACCCATGGCGTTGGCTACAGGTAAGGTTAGGGATTTGACTCGGCCGTTCCACCAATTCAGGGCTTTGTCGATAAAGGTGCAGGCAGCAAACTTCACCTTGTCAGATTCTGAGCACGCGCAAATTTCAAAGATGGATTCGATCTTCTCGAACCATCGGGCGAGGGAAATGACACCTCTAGTGCCATCAAAGGATGTGGGTTTCGCGTTCATGAAATCTTTATAGGAACCCTCTTTTCGGTTTCCCTGACTACTTTCTTGGTTTTGGGTTTGGGTACCACCTCCCGAACTACCGGAACCGCCAGAGTTCCGTTGAGACATGGCAGCTGCCACTGCGGCTGTAACAGCTGCCTGGAATACTACAGGATCAATTTGGGGAGGATGTGGTGGCGGAGGGTTGTTGGTGTTCTTCGAGCTAGGTCTCTTTCTTGGAGGCATCGTAATCTAAAAAGATCAGGAAAGAGAGGATCATAAGTCCTCTGAATTGAATCAAGAGATATGGAACAGGGGATATCTCATCAAGACAGATATAGCATCATATTAAGCGATAAAGGAGGAAAGAGTTATCAAGGCAGATAAGTTTATCGTTAGAGGAATGATCAAGGAACAACGCGTATACGAGGATTTTCTACAAAGGATTGACTCGAGAAATACTCGCATAGTATTTCATGATTCACTGCAACGACGACTCGTTGTTTGGGGTATTGGGTAAGTTTTAGGCATGCCGGATACCACAGTCACTCCCAAGCACATGTTGGTCGTGTCTCTAATGAATATAGTTGGCCAGACTATATTGACCCTAGACACGACTACATAACTGCCCAGGTTTAACCGCAGCGTACAACACCCACTTACTTATGTTTTGTTCTACTTGTAGTTACGGATCTCGACGGCTCGGTATACTTGAATACTTTTGAAAATACTTATATTTTGAAGGATACTTTTAGTTCAGAGCGCTTAGGCCCTTTAGTGTTTATAGTTTTATACCATGTAAGGTTTAGTATACTCCGTTCACTATAAACAAGGGCTCTGATACCAATCTGTCACACCCCGAAAACCGAAGGCGGAAATATTTCCGAGGCGGACTCCACGTTGAGTATCAAATCCAATGCACATAGTAAGCAAAGTAAACAACCATTACATTACATATATAAAAGTTTACATTTGTTTCAAAAGTAAATTATACAAGTGTGATACATAGTATATATGCACAAAATGAGACGAGTCTTCTACGCATTCCGTCTTCGCCAAAAGAGATTCGTCGGGTACCTGTCTAATGCAGACCTGAAAATACAAGCGGTTTGAAAATCAGCATAAAGCTGGTGAGTTCATAAGCGGTTAGTTTTTTTGAAAATGTACGAGTTCCTTTGGTTTCCTGAAAAAGTGGTTATCCAAGAAAATCCCATATTTTCTTAAAAGTTGGTTACCAAATCCAAAATGTAATGTAAAAGATGTACACTGAAAACGGGATTGTTCTTGTGAATTGTAAAGTTTGGTATCTAAATTGTTACACATTTCTGGTTACGTATTACTGTTACGCAGGAAAATCCTATATTTTCCTACATGTGTGTGTGAACTGTTACAGATTCTGATTATGTTTAGTGTTATCCCAAGGAAAATCCCATATTTTCCGGAATGTGTGTGTGTGTGTGCGAATTGTTACCGATTCCGATTATGTTCAGTGTTATCCCCAAGAAAATCTCATATTTTCCTGAATGTGTGTGTATGAATTCTCCTGAAAGTTTGATTATCCTTAAATGTACATTAGTTTTATTACGTACATAAAACTAATAATTAAGTGTGAAGTGTTCATAACAGATATGACTCAGGCCAGGGCCAGTATCCTTTTTATGACTTTCGTCACCCTTGAACCTTTCGGTTCGGCTGTAGCTAGCAGCCAGGTGCGGGATTGTCAGTCCCGTATAGATCTATACACTCAAGTCACGTTCTCCCTCATGGGGATTCTGGTTACAGGGGTAGTCCTCCACTCTCTCGTACCAAGGAAGTGTTACAGAGGAAGTGTCTCCAATCTTTAAGATTACTCTTTACTTCTCGTGCCTAAGGAAGTATTATCTATGAATAACTAAGTTCTAATGGTGCTTGTCCTTTACACTCGAGCCTAGGTGTTTTATTAAGGACATTACAAATGTTTTATGGTTTCTAATGGTGTCTGTCCTTTACGCTCGAGCCTAGGTGTTTTATTACAGACATTACAATGTTTTATGATCTCTATCAATATATGTGTGAACAATCAATTGTGAAACATAACAGTATATAATAAGAATTGAAATCGTTTGAACAAACAACTCTGCAAGTTAAAACAGTTTGTTAGTGGGAATTATGAAACCATTTAAATGAAATAATGAATTTTAGTACAAGATATCCTTTTACTTTTGCTTGTATTCCCCCCTGAAAACATTGAAAAACCATTGAAAAAGGGTAGGGGTATGAACTCACCAGACGAGAAAACGTGTCGGTTCAGATGCTAAGTGGCAGTTCGGAGCTTGATAACGCGCGAGATTCCTATGTAATATGAAATGGTATACAAATATATCTAATTAGATTTAAATCACTAATTAGATACACTTAAACATTCCAAGACGCAAAAACACATCAAATCGAGTGTTTGGAGTGACCCGGGTGACATTTACGGACGTGAATGGCTAGGATATGGAGTTTACTCTTCAAGAGTAAACTCTAAGGAGTGTTCACGGCCCTATACACCACATCCCCATGAGTTTACGGCCGTAAAATCATGGTGGGTGCTCTTATGTAATAAATGGCCTTAAATCAAATGAGGGGTGTTGCTAGGTTTGGTTCTAGGACATTTGAAAGGGACTAAATCAAACATATGGACTAATTGGTGAGTTCACGGCAGTAAACTAAGTGTTTACGGCCGTAAACTCTCACCCACATCATTCTTAAGTGTTTTGAAGGTCAATGATTTATCACAAGTGATTCTACTCAATTTTACAAGCCAAAGGGTGAGTTTAGGGTATCATTGATTCATCTTTAGGAGTTTACGGCCCTTGAATATATTCTTGGGGTGTCATGGCCGTAAACAGCTAATTGGAGGGTGTTTGACATGTTTAAGGTCCCCAAACTATTTTTAGATGATTCTAGGATTTATTCCAAGGCTATTGGTGGAGTTATATGGCTTTTTAACATACAAAAATGAGTTTACTCCCCATGTATGAGGAGTTTATGGCCCAAGCAAATTCCTTGGCCATTAACTCATATTTGTTCCTCAAAATTCATGTTTAGGGTGTTCTAAGTCCGGATTTGTAAGCCATATAGTCGTATCTAAGTCCCAAAGTTGGTTTGGAGGGGTTAAATTGCTCAGAAACCCATTTATTAAGTTTTTACGGCCCAAGCATGCTCCTTGGCCGTAAACACATGTTCCAGGTCCAAAATCACATTTTAAACATATATTTGAAGGCCTAAAAGGTTGAATAACAAGTTAGGGAAGTTACCACTATTATTTGGAGCCTTAATTCTATGTTTTTGGACCTTAATCTTGAATGAGGAGAGAGGTTAGAGAGAGAGAGAGTTGTGAGATGAAGCAAAAGCTTCAAATGGAAGCTTGGATCACTTTAAATAGTGTCCAAGTTCGGGACGCGATGGAATTCTACCCGATACCAGTGTTAGACAGGGCTTTTGGTCGCACCCGATCAAGTTGCTGTTACTCGATATGGTTGATTCTAGAAATGTTCCGATCACTAATATGAGGTGTTAGAATGAGTTCTAAAGATATTAGGACACTCGTTAAGTCATAAAATACACATTAATGACTTAATTAAATGTCGGAATCGGAAACGAAATTGGAAACGGCGATTGGAGTATCGAAATGAGTTACGAAAAGGGGTACAAGTAATGATACGAAATTTCGGTTTGTTACAACTTTGCTTGCCACATCATTTTTATTTGATAGATAACTAGCTATTGTACTTCAAACATCCATGCAACTCTCATACTTCCACGCAACCTCACTTCTCTCTTCTTCTTCTCTGTTTCTTCCTCTCGGCCGAACCCAAACACACACACTTCACTCAAACTCTCTCACAGGAAACTCTCTCCACTCCTCTCCAAATTTTCGAGATCTAGGAAGGTTTCAAAGAGATTTTTCCCACAAACACATCATCTAAGGTAAGTTGATGTTAAATCCATGATCTAGCAACTTCATTTCATCCAAAAATCTCTTCTAAATCCATTCAATCTTGTGATCTTGCACTTTAGAAGCATCTAAGTTCGAAATCCTCCAAGAAGACTTGCTAGGATCGAAATTTCTTCTTCTATTCTTCTTCAAAACCGAAACTAAAACTCAAGGTGAGCTTCATACCCTCTTTTTCGGTTTTTATATGTTTTATGGGGGAGAATACAAGAAAATGTGTAGATCTATGTGTCAAAAGAGCCAAAACAATTTCTATAATCAATTTCCTGAATATTAGAATTTTCAAAGGACTTAAAATGTAAAAATTTAGCTTAATGGGCTAAATTTGGGCTTTTCGGCCCAATAAGCCCAAAATTGCAAAATTTGAAGTTTTAAGGGGCTGACTTGTAACATTCTGCAAAACAGGGGATAAGGAGTGAAATAAAACTATTTCAAAGGTCAAAAATGCTTTTCAATTTCGAAAAGGATCAAAAATGTAAACATTTTATATTTTGGGCCAAAACTATAAAAGTTGCGAAATAAGGTGCTCTAACCGAGAAACTCCATTTTTGAAAGGCTAAAGCTGTTTACAAAATAAATTTTGGGTTTAATATGTCTTTTCAACAAGTTTATGATACAAAAGTGTCAAGAAGAATGTTTGAAGGACTAAAAATGAAATTCTTTTATATAAAGGACTAAAAGTGTTATTTTTATAAAACAAAGGTTGTGAAAAGGTAAAAATCTTACTTTTACACAAATTAATTCATTAAGACAAAATACAAGATATCTGACTAGCGAATAAAACGCAAAACGAATACACCTTCAATACCAAATATCGTTATAAACGAATTGATTCGGTCTCGAATCAATACAAAACAACAAGCATCAATTTAAAAACACTTCAATAGATACGTGATGACTACAATGAGTAAATCTACAAACTTTGAGCTTATGAGTTTCAAATCACGCTTGTTGGGCCTTGCAAGCCCACCAACATGATCTTTGGGCCCAAAGGGATAACGCTTATATGTTATTGGGCCTTGAAAGACCCAATATTTTATAAAAGGACTTTCAATAGCTTTTATGTGCTAGTAGTCCAAAGTGTCCCGTTAGAAAAGCTAGTAAGGTCACAGTAATCAAGTGCGAGTTGGACCATCGTGTCTTTCGCATCCACGACAGCATAAGGTACTTATGATAATAGTGGTACATAATACTCCCATTCTCTTTGTTTGTTAAGGCTTACGAGAAATCAAAGTAGAGAAAATTAGGACTATATGTAATATGGATTAATCATTATTCATTCGTTTAGACCATACAAGAATCAGTAATTACGAATACATTTCAACATCGGAAAACATCGGGTTTTCCGGGGAATTCAATACTACTTGTTCGAAGCTTTATAACTATATTACAAAATACCATTCATATATATATATATATATATATATATATATATATATATATATATATATATATATATATATGTTTTTAAAATCATTCATGCATCAACTTATGGATCTTCACACTTTGATAAACAAAAGTCTTTTCAGAAAATATCGTATTTTCTGGGTTTTACAAAATACACCAATCATTTTATCACAACATTGCTTATGAACTCACCAACATTTCATATGTTGACGTTTTTCCAAAATAACTTGTATTCTCAGGTAACAGGTAAGCGGAAGAGTTAAGAAGTAATGTTAGATGTTATGTTGTTAAATGTACTCAAACTATTTAGGTTATGAATGTGTAGTGTTAAAACAATGTACTTGATTTGAACAATTCCAGTTGTAATATATTGATGCATGGTGGTGCTTATGTTATGGTTCATGTATATTCATTGTCATGATATTCAATTAATGTTACGCGAGCCCTCGGACGTTTCCGCCGTCTGATTCGGGGGTGTGACAGGTTGGTATCAGAGCATTGTTTATAGTGAACTAGCATATATAACCACACATTGATGTGCAACTATAAACCAAAAAGGGACTATCCCAACTCTGAACAAAACAAAACAAATAAAAACACAACTATAAAAACATCTCTGCCTCTATGAATTAGGAAACAGAATATAATACCAAACAAACAAGATAATGCTATCATCTCGGGAATGTTGGGACTCTTCACGGTTGTATCAAGGAGAGGATGTAGCCTGATCAACTACATTTCCTCCAAGGTACAACTATCACGTGTCCCGAGGAAATCACGATGGTAGGAAAAACCTAAAAGCATACCCCTTTAGCACCAAAAAGAGAACAGCGACTCAATCTATACAATAATAGAAGCGTCATAGGAGTAACAATAGTTATTCGCATGCCTGTTCTAAGTCGACATGGAATGAGAACACCAGGGCCTTCAGTTTCACCAGTTCCTAGTAGCACACGGGATGATCGAAGATGAGCCGGAAGGAGATCAGGGGGGAGCACATGATGTGGGACCTGACGAGTATACATATACTGACTACGAGTTCAATGAGGCTGAGGACAACATGGAGGAAGGACAATACACCGGCGAGGACTCTGCCATGGCACCTGTCAGCGAGGCGCAGCCGAACCATCCCACCCCACCAGTAAATCCCGCAAGGGAGAACCGCTCCCCAGAAGTTGAGTTTACCGCCCTTTGGCAATAATTATTTGTGATGGAAGCACGAGAAGTTCGAGATGAGCATGAGAGGGATGAAGTCATTGGGGATATGACTGATATGGCCCAGTTGTTAGTGCAACACTTCGGCATATGACCTCGCCGTAGTCATAGGACGCTCTATCGAATGTTAGGAGTAGACTTACCCTACTAGTACTAGGATCTATGCTATGTACCCCGACTCTATGTTTAAGTGATTACACTACTCATAGAGCCATTATGCTGCCGAAATTGCACCACTTATGTATTGCTCTTCCGAGCAAAATTTTCATGTATCAGAAATGCGGATAATATTAATGAAAAGTTTTATGTTCCACTGTGATGTTGTAATCTGCTATGTGTTATATATATATATATATATATATATATATATATATATATATATATATATATATATATATATATCCATGATTGTATGCTGAATTGTGAAATTGCGTAAGTTCGTGCCACACATCTAGTTTATAGGATCACCATCTCACGAAAACATAAGCACTCAACATCTTTCCGTTCCATGACATAAAGATGCCTCGACGACCAACTCGCGGTAACCCTGGACCAACCCCTCCAGAGGTTGACTCAGCTGCATTCCAAGCAGCTGTGTCTGTTGCGGTCACCGCAGCAATGGCACAGATTCACCAAGGGAACAATGGATGAGTCAACGGACAAGGGGTAGGAATTTCGAACAACGGGATCAATCAAGGACCTACCAAAACAAGCTCCTACAAGGATTTCACTAATGCCAAGCCGCGAACCTTTAATGGCACGGGTGGTGTGATAGCCCTGAAAAGGTGGATTGAGAAGGTGGAATCAGTGTTCGAAATATGTGAATGCCCCGAGGACTTGAAAGTGAAGTTTTCCGTGTGCACCTTTGTCGACCAGGCTCTCACCTGGTGGAATGGACATATAGAGGCCATGACTCTCCCTGTAGCCAACTAGATGGAATGGACGGAGCTGAAGGAAATGTTGATGGCTGAGTACTGCCCTCGTGGATAAATTCAGAAGATGGAGCAAAAGCTGTGGGATCTCACCGTTCGAAACTCTGATATAGATGCATACATATCAAAGTTTAGAGAGCTATCATTATTGTGCCCTGGCATAATTACGTCTGAAGGAAAGAAAATCGAACGATTAATCTGGGGATTGACCTCCCTGATCCAAGGAAATGTGATCGCTGCCAAACCTAAAACGTTCGACAACGCCAAGAGATTGGCCAAGAAGCTGTACGACCACAACAACAAAAAGGGCGAGAAGCCATCGGAAATCGAGGGCAAGAAAGAGAATGGCAACAACAAAGGAAAGAACAAAAAGAGAAAAGGGCGACAAGGCTCGGAATCGGCAAAGAAGCAACAAACGGTGACGGTCAATGCTGCAACCACTCAAGTACCCTTCACACCACATGCTCTAGCCTCAGCTAATCCAAGTTCTCCTAGGCAGTATTCTGGGAATCTCCCATAGTGCAACAAGTGCAACTACCACCATAACGACGACTGCAGGGAAATGCATTGCACCAGTTGCAATCGGAAGGGTCACACTGCAAAGTATTGCAGGAACTATCCTCCCCAGAATCAACAACAAGGAAACAACAACAACAACAACAACAGCAACCGCAAAAACAACAACACCAACAACAGCAGCAATAACACGGGATCAAGCCCCACTCGCTACAGATGTGGAAGGACAGGGCATATCCGTCGGAATTGCCCCAACACCAACAACTATGGGAACGCAGGAACAGGAAGGGTGCTAGCTATGGGTCAGGGAGAAGTGGTTCAGGATCCCACTGTTGTTACTGGTACGTTTCTCCTAAACCACACTTATGCATGCATCTTATTTGACACCGGAGTAGAACGGAGTTTTGTGAGCAATAAATTCAAACACTTGTTAAATCAACAACCCCAGAAGCTTCATGAAACCTTCACGGTGGAAATGGCTAATGGGAAGACAGAATCCACTGGGGAAATCTATATCGGATGTACCCTAGCCTTAAATCACCACGTCTTTCAAATAAACTTAATACCTGTTTCCATTAGGAGTTTTGATGTGATTATTGGCATGGAGGGGTTAAGCCCCCACCATGCTGAAATTATGTGTCACGAAAAGGCCGTTCGCCTTCATCTTCCCAATCGTGAAACCCTAGTTGTTTATAGGGACAAACCCAGCACGAACCTTCGTCTTATCTCGTGCATTAAGGCGCAGAAGCACCTACGAAAGAAGGACTTAACAATCCTAGCTCACATAGTAGACAAATCCAAGAAAGAGGTCAACATTCAAGACATTCCAATAGCTTGTGAATTCCCAGATATTTTTCCTGATGATCTTTCGGGGATACCCCCAAAAAGACAAGTCGAGTTTTGAATTGACCTTATACCAGCAGCTACCCCCATCACCAAATCGCCCTAAAGATTGGCTCCTACGGAGATGCAAGAGTTGTCCAGTCAACTCAGTGAGCTTTTGGATAAAGGATTCATCCGACCCAGTTTCTCACCTTGGGGAGCTCCAGTTTTCATTGTCAAGAAGAAATATGGTACATTCAGGATGTGTATCGACTATAGAGAACTTAACAAGCTTACTATCAAAAACCGATATCCACTTCCACGAATTGATGACCTATTCGACCAGCTCCAAGGAGCTACTCACTTCTCAAAGATAGATCTGCGATCTGGATACCACCAACTCAAGGTCGGGGAAGAGGATATTCCAAAAACCTCCTTCCGAACTCGTTACATACATTATGAATTTGTTGTAATGCCCTTCGGTCTAATGAATGCTCCTGCCGCATTCATGGACCTAATGAAGCGAATCTGCCAACCTTTTCTTGATAATTTTGTATTCGTTTTCATTGATGATACCCTAGTATATTCCCGAAGCGAAGAAGAACACAGCCAACACCTTCGACAAATCCTGGAAACCCTGCGAACCGAAACGTTGTACGCAAAACTCTCCAAATGCGAGTTTTGGCTCCGAAGCGTGAACTTTTTGGGACATGTTGTTAGCCAGGAAGGAATTCATGTGGATCCTTCTAAAATCCAAGCTACCGAAGGACGGGCAATCCCAACAACACCCACAGAAATTCGGCAGTTTATGGGTCTCGCAGGCTATTAGAGTAGATTCATCCAGAACTTCTCTAGGACGGCGAAACCGCTTACCATGCTTACATAAAAGGGCGTACCCTTCATATGGACGGACAAGCAGGAAGCTGCATTTCGATCTCTGAAGCAAGCAGTCTGCAGCGCGCCGGTGCTATCGCTACCCGAAAGAACGAATGACTTTATAGTCTACTGCGATGCGTCAAATCAGGGTTTAGGCTGTGTACTCATGCAGCGTGGAAAGGTGATAGCTTATGTGTCCCAACAGATAAAGACGCACGAAGTGAATTATACGACCCACGATCTGGAGCTGGGAGCAGTGGTCTTTGCTCTGAAGATTTAGAGACACTACCTGTACGGTACCAAGTGCACTATCTTCACTAACCACAAGAGTCTTCAGCACATCTTGAATCAAAAGGAGCTAAACATAAGGCAACGAAGATGGGTCGAACTGCTAGACGACTATGAGTGTGAAATCAAGTATCATCCAGGCAAGGCTAACATAGTAGCCGATGCCTTGAGTCGGAAAGAATACTCAAGTCGTCGTGTGAAAACTCTCTCGATAACCATCCAATCCCACCTGACCTTGCAAATCATAACGGCCCAGTCAGATGCCATGAAGGCGGAAAATAAGACAAGTGAAGCGCTGCGTGGAATGGAAAAGAACTTGGAGGTGAAGGAAGATGGAGCATACTACTTCATGAACCGCATATGGGTCCCTAAACTTGGAGGATTCAAAGAGGTAGTCATGAACGAGGCTCACAAGACACGATACTCCATCCATCCGGGTTCAGACAAAATGTACTTGGATGTTAAGCAACATTATTGGTGGCCAAAAATAGAAGGCAGAGATTGCCACTTATGTGAGCAAGTGCCTCACTTATGCTAAAGTAAAGGTGGAATATCATAAGCCCTCTGGATTACTACAACATCCAGTAATTCCCGAGTGGACATGGGAAAGGATTACCATGGATTTTATGACAAAACTACCCAAGTCGACGGATGGTTTGGACATAATTTGGGTAATAGTTGATAGACTAACGAAATCCGCCCATTTCCTGCCAATAAAAGAATCCTACAAAATGGAGCGCCTGACAAGAATCTACATCAAATAAATTGTGAGACTCCATGGAGTACCGGTGTCTATCATCTCAGATATAGATAGTAGGTTTACCTCGCGCTTTTGGCAATCGCTTCAGAAAGCTATGGGAACACAAATTGATATGAGCACTTCTTACCACCCACAGACGGATGGCCAAAGCGAACGAACCATCCAAACGCTAGAAGATATGCTTCGCGCGTGCGTAATAGACTCTGGAAAATCGTGGGATACCCACTTGCCTTTGATCGAGTTCTCGTATAACAATAGTTATCACTCGAGTATCAAAGTTGCTCCTTTTGAAGCATTATACGGGCGCAACTGTAGATCACTGTTGTGCTGAGCTGAGGTAGGAGACACCCAGCTAGCGAGAGACCAAACACCAAACAACGCCTTAACGGGACCGGAGATCATACGCGAGACGATCGAGAAGATAATTCAGATCAGAGAACGGCTGCAATCGTCACGAGACAGACAAAAGAGCTACGCCGATAAACGACGAAAGCCCTTGGAATTCGAAGTCGGAGATAGGGTGTTACTAAAAGTCTCTCCTTGGAAAGGAGTGATTCGTTTTGGGAAGCGGGGCAAACTGAACCCTCGATACATTGAACCCTTCGAGATTCTTGCCTGAATCGGTCCAGTGGCTTATAGATTGCAACTACCCGCCGAGCTCAGCAGTGTACACCCTGTGTTCCACGTCTCCAACTTGAAAAAGTGCTTATCCGACGAGACTCTCGTCATTCCATTAGAGTAAATCGAAATCAATGAGAACCTTCTGTTCATAGAAGAGCCGGTTGAAATCATGGACCGAGAGGTAAAGCGTACCAACCAGAGCCGCATTCCAATAGTGAAAGTTCGGTGGAACGCGAGACGCGGACTAGTATTCACATGGGAACGCGAAGATCAAATGAAGCAGAAGTACCCTCATCTATTCCCGCATTCTCAAATCTAGCTTTCAAAAGAATTTCGAGACGAGATTCCCTCTAACGGGGGATGACGTCACAACTAGAAATTTTGGCGCCTTGTAACTACAACACTTATAACTACTATGAATCAATAACATCAAAGCATGCATGATGCTCATTCAATAACAACAAAACTTCATAAAATACTACATTTAATCCCTACAAATGGTCAACAAAGAATTGGAAAACTTTGAAATCCCAGTTTGAGTTCATTTTGGACTAGGAATTCCTTATTGGGCCTAATGGACTAATAAACTTCCAAATTATCCATCTTGAATCTAGAACTCTCTAATGGGCCCTAAATGGACCCATATACATGAAACATAATATTTTGGGCCTTAGTGGGTCACAACCAAATTAATTTAGCCCTAATAAGTCATAAAAATTACACCTTGATTTAATTGGGTCAAGCATCATCTAGCTTAACTATAATATGGGCTTAAGAACAAAAAGCCCAAAAAAAAATTCTTCTCTTTTCTCATCTCTCTCGGCCCAAACTATAACACAAGAAGAAGGGTTGACTTTGCTTGCCACATAATTTTTATTTGATGGATAACTAGCTATTATACTTCAAACATTCATGCAAATCTCATACTTCCATGCAACCTCACTTCTCTCATCTTCTTCTCTCTTTCTTCCTCTTGGCTGAACCCAAACACACACACACACACACTTCAGTCAAACTCTCTCAAAGGAAACTCTCTCCACTCCTCTCCAAATTTTTGAGATTTAGGAAGCTTTCAAGGAGATTTTTCCCACAAACACATCATCTAAGGTAATTTGATGTTAAATCCATGATCAAGCTACTTCATTACATCCAAAAATCTCTTCTAAATCTATTCAATCTTGTGATCTTGCACCTTCGAAGCATCTAAGTTCGAAATCCTCCAAAAAGACTTGATAGGATCGAAATGTCTTCTTCTATTCTTCTTCAAAACCGAAACTACAACTCAAGGTGAGCTTCATACCCCTATTTTTCAGTTTATATATGTTTTATGGGGGAGAATACAAGAAAATATGTAGATCTATGTGTATATGTATGCTATGTGTGATTTTATGCATGTATGTGTGTGATTTTATGTGTTTTTGTGATGAAAATGCAACCAAAAAGTGGTATTAACTCGACCTCTATGATATGAGAAAGGAAACAAACATAATCTAAGTTATTTTACACTAATATAGTCAAGAAAAATAGCTTATAAGGTTATGAGGAACATATTCTAACATAAAACCCATTTTAGGACTTAAATTGTCAAAAATACAAAACTTGGGTTAAAAACTGTAAATTCACGGTTTCTTGAGGGCCAACAAAGCCAAAACAGTTTCTATAATCAGTTTCCTGAATATTAGAATTTTCAAAGGACTTAAAATGTAAAAATTTAGCTTAATGGGCTAAATTTGGGCTTTTCGGCCCAATAAACCCAAAATTGCGAAATTTAAAGTTTTAAGGGGCTGAATTGTAACATTCTGCAAAACAGGGGATAAGGAGTGAAATAAAACTATTTCAAAGGTCAAAAATGCTTTTCAAAAAAAGGATCAAAAATGTAAACTTTTTATATTTTGGGCCAAAACTGTAAAAGTTGCGAAATAAGGGGCTGTAATCGAGAAACTCCATTTTTGAAGGGCTAAAGCTGTTCACAAAATAAATTCTGGGTTTAATATGTCTTTTCAACAAGTTTATGATATAAAAAAGTCAAGAAAATGTTTTAAGGACTAAAAATGAAATTCTTTTATATAAAGGACTAAAAATGTTATTTTTATAAAAGAAAGGTTGTCAAAAGGTAAAAATGTTACTTTTAAACAAAATAATTCATTAAGAAAAAATACAAAATACCCGACTAGCGAATAAAACGCAAAACGAATACACCTTCAATACCAAATATCATTATAAACGAATTGATTCGGTCTCGAATCAATCCAAAAAAACAAGCATCAATTTAAAAACACTTCAATAGATACGTCATGACTACAATGAGTAAATCTACCAACTTTTGGCTTGTGAGTTTCAAATCATGCTTGTTAGGCCTTGCAAGCGCACCAACATGATCTTTGGGCCCAAAGGGATAACACTTATATGTTATTGGGCCTTCAATGACCCAATATTTTATAAAAGGACTGTCAATAGCTTTTATGTGCTAGTGGGTCAAAGTATCCCGTTAGAAAAGCTAGTAAGGTCATAGTAATCAAGTGCGAGTTGGACCATCATGTCTTTCGCATCCACGACAGCCTAAGGTACTTACGATAGTAGTGGGACATAATACTCCCCTTCTCTTCGTTTGTTAAGGCTTACGAGAAATCAAAGTAGGCAAAATTAGGACTATATATAATATGGATTAATCATTATTCATTCGTTAAGACCATACAAGAATCAATAATTACGAATACATTTCAACATCGGAAAACATCGGGTTTTCCGGGAATTCAATACTACTCGTTCGAAATATATATATATATATATATATATATATATATATATATATATATATGTATTTAAAATCATTCATGCATCAACTTATGGATCTTCACACTTTGATAAACAAAAGTCTTTTCAGAAAATATCGGATTTTCTGGGTTTTACAAAATACACCAATCATTTTATCACAACATTGCTTATGAGCTCACCAACATTTCATATGTTGACGTTTTTCCAAAATAACTTGTATTCTCAGGTAACAGGTAAGCGGAAGATTTAATAAGTAATGTTAGATGTTATGTTGTTAAATGTACTCAAACTATTTAGGTTATGAATGTGTAGTGTTAAAACAATGTACTTGATATGAACAATTCCATTTGTACTATATTGATGCATGGTGATGCTTATGTTATGATTCATGTATATTCATTGTGATGATATTCAATTAAAGTCACGCGAGCCCTCGGACATTTCCGTCGTTTGATTCGGGTGTGTGACAGCTATGCTAACTACACTCTCGTTATCACAGAAAATCTTCGGAGGCTCCTTTATAGCTGGTACAACTCCAAGGTCTCCAATGAAGTTCTTTAGCCGTATTGCCTGCTTTGTAGCCTCGCTTGCTGCTATATACTCAGATTCGCAAGTTGAATAAGCTACTGTCTTTTGCTTGGAACTTTTCCAAGTAATTGCTCCTCCATTTAAGGTAAAAACCCAACCTAACTGACAGTGGAAATTATCCCTATCTATCTGAAAGCTAGTGTCGCTATACCCTACTACTCTCAAGTCATCACACCCACCGAAGGTAAGGACCCAATCCCTAGTCCTCCGAAGGTACTTGAGAATGTTCTTCACTGTAGTCCAATGACCCTTGCCAGGGTTCCCTTGATATCTGGTGACCATTCTTAAAGCAAAGGCCACATCAGGGCAAGTACAATACATAGCATAAATGATGGAGCCCATAGCGGAAGCATATGGTACATGACTCATTTCAGCTATCTCAGCTTTTGTACTCAGACTCTAAGTGTTACTCAGTTTGGCATTACACTGGATTGGCAAGTCACGTTTCTTGGAATCCTGCATGCTGAACCTTTTCAGCACCTTATCCAAGTAGGTACTTTGACTAATTCCAATTACTCTCTTACTCCTGTCTCTCAGTATCCTTATTCCCAGAATATAGGCAGCTTCTATAAAGTCCTTCATAGCGAAACACTTCCCAAGCCAAGACTTAACCTCCTGCAAGGTTAGGATTTTGTTTCCTATGAGTAGTATGTCATCGACACACAATAACAAAAAGCTAACTATAGTCCCACTAGCCTCGACATATACACTGGACTCATCCTTTCTTCTTGAAAACGAAATTCTTTGACTTTCTAATCTAAACAAAGATTCCATCTACGAGATGCTTGTTTCAATCCATAAATGGATCTCTCAAGATTACACACTCTATTAGGTTACTTGGCATCGACAAAACCCTCTGGCTGACTTATGTAAACATCCTCAGCCAACTTCCCATTAAGGAAATCAGTTTTGACATCCATTTGCCATATTTCATAATCATGAAATGCAGCTATGGCTAGCATAACCCTAATATATTTAATCTTCCTACTGGTGAGAAGGTCTCATTATAGTTAACTCCCGGAGTTTGAGTAAAGCCCTTCACAACCAATCGCGCCTTATAAGTGTGTACTTTCCCATGCATGTCAGTCTTCTTCTTGAAGATCCATTTGCACCCGACTGTCTTACGACCCAATACATTGTCAACCAACTTCCAAACTTGATTATCATACATGGACTGTATCTCACTGTCCATAGCCTCTTTCCATTTGGCTGACTCAGGGCTTGCCATGGCTTCCTTATAGTTGTTAGGTTCATCCATATTAATCAATGTACTATCACTAATCAATGTATCATATTTTTTAGTAATATGGAAACCATAATAATGCTCATGTGCATTCCTTACTCTAGTGGAACCTCTCAAAGGTATAGACTCGTCAATTGGTTCAACATGAGTTTCCGCCTCAGGTTGATGGCTAGTGTTTGAGGTTCCTTCACTGCTCGATTCTTGAAGCTCTTCAAGGTCAATTTACCTCCCACTGTTTCCTTGGCTTATGAATTCTCCCTCACGAAAGACTCCTATCCTTTCCACAAAGACCACATTTTCATTAGGTCTATAGAAGAGGTAACCAAAGGATTTCTATGGGTAGCAGATAAAAATACACTGTTCACTTCGAGGTTCGAGCTTGTAGTGAGTCTCATGCCTCATGAATGTTGGATAAGGTGTCTAAGTCCATAACTTATTTGGTACATACTTGACCCGACCCGGCATGGTCCATTTGGGTTGCACTTCACCCAAACGATTTATCGATTATTTTATGAGAATTGTATACTTACGATTTATTAATATATTATAAGTTATAATATATTAATATGAAGTCATGTTATTTAATTAGTTTTAGTCTTAAATTAATTATGAATTAATTTAGAGATTAAAAGGAAGACTAATTAAATTGTGGGCTATTGTTTTATATGGTGTGGGCTAACACTCATTTGTTAATGGGCTAGGCTTATATGGAATTCCATGGATGATCCATGGAGCTTTTAAACCATGGATCCTTGGAAAAGGAAAGGTCATGGGTTATTAGGGTTTCACCCTAATCATGTACACTATATAAGCATGCTTATGTTGCATGAAATAGCCACTAGTGTGACTAGTGTCACTAGAGTGTGTGTGTGTGTGTTTGTGTGTGGCCGAAATTATATTGTGTATACACTCTCTCAAAGTTTTCCAAGAGTTTGTGGTGATTTGTGATTCCATTTGAGGCATTCACACTATTGGTGCTTGGCCCTCAAACTCCTTAGGAATCAAACTCATCATCAAAAGGTATGTAATCTCATCTAATTCTTTTATGTTTAAAAGTACCCCATGCCATGTTAGATAGGTTATGAACCTTGGAAAATTATTATTTTGCATGTATTAGACAAACATAGATCCAAGGATTATTAGGGTTGAATGCACACTTAGGAAGTGTTAGATTGCTCAAAACCCAACAGTGGTATCAGAGCCTAGGCTTGCTTGTTTGATACTTGATGCAAAATAATAATTAAAAAAAAAAAAAAAAAAAAATCGACTTGTGCTGCTGGAAATGGACTAGAAATATTACCCTAAACTGTTTTGGTGTTTTAAAACTTGTTTTAGTTGGTGTAATGGTTGTTCTAATCCATTTACAATAGCATATATCAAAATTCCATGATTTTTATGTGTTCATATAATTCTTGAAATTTTGATAATCATGTTCATGTTCTTATGAATTTAGAAGATGATAGGAATTATTTGCTGAATTGTTTGGAATTAATTCTTGATAATTGATGTGTTTTAATGGAGTCCATAATTTGTCCTCAAGTTACGGATATCCAAAGGTCACTTTTCTTTAACACACATTAAAAACACATAAGTTATATAAAATGAAGAGTCTTCATTTTATGAACCTTTAATTCATAAGTTATGAAATGAAAAGTTTTGGATGGTTACAAAAGATGAAGAGTCTTGTCCTTAAGTTATGGAGGTTCAAGAGTCACTTCATTAATAAATATATAAATAAATTGTGACCTTAATTAATTCCATAAGTTATAAAATAAAGAAAAGTAATTCTTTTATTAGTTTAAAGTCTTACATAACTTGTCCTCAAGTTATGGAACTTGAAGAGTTTTTGGATTAAAACTACTTTAAACACATAAATCATGGAATTAATTAGTTTTGAATAGTTTCAAAACTTGCCCTCAAGTTTTGGAATTTGGAAAAGTTTCACACACTTTAATAAACTTTAATTCCAACACTTAGAATTTTAAAAGTTAAAATTCAACACTTATACTATTTATAACATTAATGGTTAATTATATATATGTATAAGAACAAGTCATTTTACCGTTAGTAGGCCTTATTCACGAAGCCGGTCTATAAGGTGAGTATAAGGTTGTTGCCTATAAAATGACGACTTAATGGGTGTCCACTCTCACCCACCGCTTGCTTGATCGGTGGAGGGTCGTTAGCTGAACGGGTAGGACAATGACTTTAAATTCTCATTAAAAGTATAATGAATATTATAAAGTAACTAAATATTTTTTTTATTTAATTCCAATATTAGTTCCTTTAGGAAAAATGTGAATTTGGTGCTAGCCCATGGAATTCACACTTTGTACCTTACCAAGTCGTTGGTGGAGCGTGTGTGGTTAACCGGCACACTAACTTGGACTAGTAAAGATCACGAAGGGTGACTTAATGTTTGTCATAGATCAATGGAGCGTGTGTGGTTAACCGGCACATTGATTGGGTGATAATATTAAGGGTACCAAGTGAATTGGTATGGTTATTCACACCTTGTTTTGTGATCCTCAGCATCCCAGTCACAAAATTTGAGAGGGCACACTCGAGATTGAAACATGCCATTGAAAAGTTCAATGAATCTCAAAAGATCTAGGAATTTCAAATCCAATTAAAACCTAATAAATTATTTCGTTTTTCATGGTGGAAATTGGTGAATCGTCATTCGCCTTAATATTTCATATTGGGTGTTATATTAAGGACTTTGAATCAACTAACTTGATTTTCTCCCATTATAGATGCCTGGTTCAGACAACTATGATCTTCCCAAATCTCTTGAAGATGGTGTCCCTCAACATCATGCTTCACTTCCTCCACCTCCTCCAATTATTCTCCCTCACCCACAAGTTCTTGAAAAGTTTAAAGTCACTCAATCCCTATTGGCAAGCATAGTCTATGTGTGCTCACATCTTGGAGATAAAGTCACATATTGACAAGCCGGGAGAGTTGGGTGTCAAAGTCCCCTAAAAGTTGGATGTTCAATCACTTTCTTAGTAACATAGTGAGTCTCTTTGGGACTACTATGAGACGGACTATGACATGACCCTTAATGATGTTATCTATTTGCTTGGTGATGTTGAATCATCAATGATTTGGAACACCAGTAAAACAAATTTGATTAAAAGAACAACTTCCTAAGTCTTAAATGGACATTGACAATGGTAGCATTGGATATCTAGGAAAAGATTTCTCTTCCCAATGGAAAGGGATCGGCTATAGTCAACTCGGTTGACCAAATAGTAAAGAGAAAGGCAAATTCTGAGATAGTCTCATGTGCCATTACCAAAGGGTCCATGTGTTTTGTTGCCAAAGGAAGGGGCATTGGTTGCAAAGCTGTCCTATTCACCTGAAAGGTCATAAGGTTGATCAAGTCAAGAGGTTTGACTCTACTTCGGGTAAAGTCCACTGTCTAACTCTATTAAGTTCCTATTTGGAGATTCTTATTACATAATGTGAATGGGTCACATGCTGATGTTTTTAAGAATCAAAGAAAAGATAGGGAGCTTAAAGTAAGTATATGTTGATTCTAATTGCAAAGGTGGGTTTCAATCGCATGGTTCGGTAATCAGAATTTTGAGCTGTTGCTTAAGAGTTATAATATATTGCTTATGAATAGATAACAACAAGGTTTTCATGTGGATTGTAAGGATAAGTTTTTCCACAAAGTTTTAAAATAAAAGAAAAAAAGGGTTTTAACTTTATTTATTTTAAAAATATTCTTACAATGGCATATGTGGAAAATTGTTGCTTATATGTTTCCAGTAATAGCAATATTGGAAAGTGGATTTGATTCTTTCATTTGTGGTAGTGTCTTAATTTACCAAATGAAGAAAGTTTTTCATCACCCAAGTTTCAATTGGACAGAAACTTGGAATCATACAAGTTGTATTGTATGATGATTGAGAATTTTCATCTTTGAAAATTAAGACTAATTCTTTGATCACATGTATATGTGAGTCAACTGAAGGACTAAGGAATTAGGTACACTGGGTGTGCGCTTGTCAAGGTCCACCACAAAGATTGATTTGTCATGATTTACTAAAGATTAGTAAATATGATTATACTTAAGAGGTTAAGTATAATTATGTAACATTGGAAAGGTTACAATGTATGACAAAACATATGAGAAGAATCAAATTGGGGAGAAAGATAAAAGTTTCTCAAATCTGAAAGGATGAAATCCATCGTGATGTCTTCCCATTTCCACAGCAGAATATCCAACGCCTGCATCTTGCCATGTGGTCTCTGATGCTCAGCCTTGACCTTCCTGCAGGTCAGGCACCGCTCCATGAACCATGCCACATCCCGCTTCATGCAGGGCCACCAATAATCCAGACGAAGATCCCTATACATCTTCGTCGCCCCGGGATGAATGGAGAACGAAGATTTGTGCGCCTCCTCCATCAAAACCTGGCGCACACCCCCGTGGAATGGCACCCACACCTTACGGTGTAGAGTCAGTATTCCTCGGCTGTCATAGTCGAAGGAGGACACCTACCCCACGATTCGCTCGCTCTTCCGATCTTCCTCCTTCATAGCCTTCTGCTGGGCCTCCCGAATCCACTCCAACAGCGGAGTCACAACTATCATCCTCAGGCATATATCCCTGATCGGCGCTGCCTTGCGGCTAAGCGTGTCGGCCACCACATTGGCCTTACCCGGGTGATAAAGGATCTCACAATCATAATCCTTTACTACGTCCATCAACCGACGCTGCCTCATGTTTAGATTCGGCTGATCCATGTGGTACCTCAAACTCTTGTAGTCCATGTAGATGGTACAGCGAACCCCATAGAGGTAATGACGCTAAATCTTGAGGACGAATACAACAACCCCCAGCTCCAAATCATGCGGCAGATAGTTCGCCTCGTGAGGCTTCAGCTGCCTCGACGTGTAGGCGATGACATGCCCTCTCTGCATCAATATTGTGCCCAAACCTGAGATGGACGCATCGCAGTACAAAACAAAATCCTCCACGCCCTCTGGAAGGGCTAAGATTGGCGCCTCGCACAATCTCTGTCTCGGTGTCTCGAACACGGCCTGCTGCTCAGCCCCCCAACGAAAGACCACGTCCTTCCTTGTTAGCCTGGTCAGGGGTACGACTATCATGGAGAAATCCTGGATGAATCTCCGATAGTAGCCAGCCAATCCTAGGAAACTCCGAATCTCGGATGGAGACTTCGGAACCTCCCATCTCATCACGGCCTCCACTTTGGTCGGGTCCACTGAAATCCCGTTCTGGTTGATGAGATGCCCAAGGAACTGCACCTCGCGCAACTAGAATTCACACTTGGAGAACTTAGCATACAAGTTCTCCCTCCTCAAAGTCTCTAGAATCTCTCGTAGATGCTCCTCGCGCTCCTCCTGCGTCTTGGAGTAAACCAAGATATCATCAATAAACACTATCACAGACCGGTCTAACATTGGTCTACACACGCGGTTCATGAGGTCCATGAACATGGCAGGAGCATTGGTGAGCCCGAAGGGCATCACCACAAACTCGTAGTGGTGATAGCACATCCGAAACTCGTTCTTCTTACATCCTCCTCTTTGACCCTCATCTGATGATATCCTAAACGCAGATCAATCTTGGAGAACCAAGATGCTCCCTATAGCTGATCAAAGAGGTCATCAATCCTCGGGAGTGAGTAACGGTTCTTCACCATTACCATATTCAGCTCCTGATAATCTATACACATCCGATGCAACCCGTCCTTCTTGCTCACAAAAAGAATCGGGGCTCCCTAGGGAGAACTACTCGGTCTGATGAATCCCTTGTCTAACAGCTCCTGCATCTGTGTAGACAACTCCTGCATCTCAGTAGGAGCCAACCGATACAGTGCCTTAGCTATCGGAGCCGCACCAGGGACTAGGTCGATCCTGAACTCTACATGCCTCTCCGGAGGTATCCCATGCAACTCCTCGTGGAATACATCCGTAAATTCTCGTACCATGGGCACATCGCCCACTGTTGCCTTACCCTCCTCTCGGGTTTCCATAACATAAGTTACATATCCTGCGCAACCCTGCTGAAGGTAACGCCTAGCTCTCGCTGTTGAACATACTGTTGGTCCTTGCTGTGGCCTCTCGCCCTGAACTACAAACTCTACCCCACTTGGGGTCCTGATCCGAACTAGCTGTTGCACGCAATCTATCACTACCCCATTGGGGCTCAACCAATCCATGCCTATAATCACCTTGTTCCCTCTCAACGGAATAGGAAGCAGGTCTACCAGATAACGCTCCTCGAATAATCTCAGCACACAGTCTCGGAATACCGTCAATGCTCGCACCGATCGGGCATCTGCAATCTCTACCTCTAAAGGGTAATCCAACATGTTCAAAGACTCAAGAAACTTCTTGCTAAGCGCAAGAGAGAAAAATGATTTGGTAGCCCCCTAATCAAATAATACCTGAACTGGGATACCGTTCACATGGAAGGATCCTAAACAGAGCACATACATAACATATCAAAATCACAGGCATATCATAATAGCATAAATAAGAAGTCATACCCGTCACTACATCCGGTGCAACGCATGCCTCCTCGGTAGTTAACTGGAAGGCCCAGCTCTTCACCACTAGAGCCTCAGTCTTGGCCTGCTGAGAATCAGTAATCCGCAAGATCGCCGGAGCTGGAGCCTTCACTGGCGCTGATGCTGCTGTCAACTGGGGCAGTTGGCCTTCTTGTGGCCCCTCTGGTTGCAGTGGAAACATAGCAACTCAGATGTCAAAATAACCAGTGTCGGGGCAGTACAATCCCTGTTGAAGTGCCCCATCTTGCTGCACTTGTAGCAGCCCGACGATCCCAGTCTACACGCCCCTTCATGTGGTGTCACACCCCCAAACCAAGGATGGAGGAAACGTCTGGGGGTGGAGGACTTTATGTAGAGTATCACAACAACGAGTATAATAGTGCTCAATGTAAATACAACCATCATAAATATAATTGAAAAAGTTACACCAAAGTATATGTTTACATGATTCGAATCAATTACATTATGATACAAAATGAACTGTTTGACGATTTATCGTCCCATCCTCAAAACATTGTTGATTTCCTGTTTTCACTGAATTTCTGAGAATACAAGTAGTTTTGAAAAGTGTCAACACAAAGGTTGATGAGTTCATAAGATTTTGACAGTAAGAGTTTGAAAATCGATCTTTGTAAGGAGATGTATGTTACCAAGAAAAATCCAATTTTTTCCTTATAAAAGTTATGTAGTCCTAAATACCAGGACCGAAATAAACAAGTATTTGTCATACTTAAAGATATAAATGTGGTTTTAAATTGGCGTAAAACCCTTTCTGATTTGAGAAAAATCCCGTAATGAATGATGTGTGGTCTTAAATACCAAGACTGAAAATATACCATAATATCTGTATTTATTGATATAAAAAGTGATTTTAAATTGACAGAAAACCCCTTTTGATATGAAGGTGTACAAGTATTTTTTCCATACTTAAGGTAATTTCTATGAGCTAAATCGACATAACTCGCTAATTTAAAGTTAGAACCTGTAAATCTTATGATTTCTTAATACCACATGTGAGCTATTATAACCATACTTGACATAGACGGCCTCGTAATACGACGTTCTTTAGGCGTCGCCGTTAAATGACACTTTTCACCACAGACCTGCCGGTCTAGCTGTTGCAAGCAGCTCTGGTGTGGGTTTGTCAAACCCAATATAGATCTATACACAACTATCACGTTCTCCCTACAAGAGACTCTGGTTACAATTTACAGGACTTTTTGACTTTGTTACTTTGGAAGTAACCCGAAGTGAATGACTCACAAATTTATTCTTTAACAGATTTACGTGAACTAAACTGAAAAACCTTTGATAAGTAAGTTTGAGAAGTAAATGATACATAAACTATACCTATTATAGTTTATCCGAAACATTTGTAATGTATAAGAACTCTTTTATGAAAACACATTTGTGTTATGAATACATAAACTATGCTAATTATAGCTTTATATACGTGTTCTAAATGAATGAATAATCTTATCATGAATGACTAAGTTTCAGTTTATGATGACAAACTAACAAGGAAACACATTCAATACTTAGAACTTATTGTTATACACTTGGCTCAACATAATACAAAGTGTTATGAAAGTTATATGCTGTTAACTAAATTTAACCTTTCTGCGCTGTTTTACAAAAGTCATAGAAAAATCATACGAAGTCGAAAACTAAATCCGTAAATTCTGAGAGTTTGTGTCTAGTTTACTCATAATTTTTATCATGATTTTTGGAAGCCTTTAACGTGTATTAAAATGCTCATATTCACAGACTGATCCCGATTTGTGTTTGAAAAGACAGGCTGTTTTGTAAAAATCGCCATAAATTGTAGAAAAATCGTGTGGAGATGTGCAAGTAGTCATTTTAAAGCTAAGAAGTCGAACTACTTGCAACTAAAACAGGTCTCAAAACTAAAATGTTTAAGTTGTCCAAAACAGTCCGTGAATGGAGTCCAACTTTTCTGATGAAAGCTGTTAGAAAATTTTAGTTATGTTCTTGGTGTTTTAACTTGTATTCCCCCCCCCCCCCCCCCCTAAAAACTTGAGAAAACATGAAAATGTAGGGGTATGAACTCACCTTGAGTGATTTCAGTAGATGAGTGTTGATGAAGAGAAGTGTTCAACTCAAGAACTCTTGAAGAATCACTTGTAGATTCAAAGATCTAACAAGAATGTGATGATGTTTATGTAAGGAATCATTGATTTGAGAATGAGGAAAGTGTAATAATCATGGAGAGGATGAATTATACTTACCAAGAGTGTGAGAAAGCTTGATAATCAGCCTTGAATCTCGAATTTGATAGAGAAAGTTTGAGAGAAAAGTGTGTTTGATCTTGTGTGGAAGAATGAGAAAATGAGAGAATGTTAGGAGAGAGGATGGATGTTCCAGCTCTAAGAACGTGGGGAGGGTTTGAAAGAGAGGGAAAAAGTACAAGGATGTGACTAGGTATGGTGGGGAGGGTGTGGGTTGGTCATGGAGTGGGAATGGGAGGTTGTTTGTGTCATACACTAAAGAAAAGTCAACACTCAACAAAATATCTCACCAACTAGATTTTATTCTTAGGCAAGGATTTTCCCCAAAAAAAAATAATTAAAATATGAATATTTGGGGTTTATTATGATAAAATACGAGTTTGGGTGAAAATCCCGCGTTAAAATATCGAAAAACGGGCTCAAAACGCTAAAAATATTGAAAACTGGGCAAAAACTGCCAAATTCCGAAATTTGGGCCGAGGATGCGAAGGTTCGGCTCCTTAGGAGCTTAGAACCGAAGGTGAGGCTTGGTTGTGCATGGGAACCGAGAGCAGAAGAGGAACCGAGAGTAGAGGGGTTCGGCTGCGCAGGCTCGCTCCTCGGACAGAAGCTCAAGCCCTCGGACCGAAGGTCAGCTCCTTAGACCGAAGGTGTAGTCCTCTCGGACCGAAAGTGAGAAGAGAAGAGCAGAAGGTCAGGCTCGGTTTGGGAATGATCAGAGGACCGAAATAAATATCGCACTCGGTCCATCTCGGTTGAGAGGGTCTCGGCTCCTAAGAGGTTTCGATTCCAGAGAGGGTTTAAGTTCCTTGAGAGGGGTTTCGGTTCCTAAGAGGAGTTTCGGCTCCTTAAGTCCGTTTTTCGCATAGACTTCCGTTTTTGGGCTGTTTTCGCCAAATTTGAGGGTGGGGATGTCCCGATGTGACAACCCCAAATCTAATTCCGTTACAGATCCCATTTTCACTAACGGAACGTGTCACTATACGTTATTTTATGTAATATTTGAAATCGTCAATATCCGAATGTCTAAATTTAAACATGGCTTGATATTATTATAAGAAATATACCTCGTATGAGTTAACCCTGTTCAACCTAATAGAGTTGTATTACCTTTTCAACCACTTCACCCGGGTAAAAAGTTTTAACCCAGTTAACTTTAAACATCGGGTAGCCGTGTATCGGGTGCGATTCCCGGGACATATGCAATGGGTGTGCACAACATTTGAACACTCATTTACTACACATCCACTCTCTCTCTCTACTTTCTCTCTCTAGACTCGAAAACGACCCCGATTCCGCTAATTTCCGACTTCCAAACGTAAGTACTCATCCCCTATCTTATTCTAGACATGCTTCATTGAATTTGAGGGCCAAAAATCATAGGAATCAAGGTTCAAAGAGGAGTTTACGGCCTAAGAAGCTCCTTAGGCCGTAAACCCCCAAAACCAAGCCAAAGACCAAGTTTTTCCTTCTTGTATGTTAGTATACTAATTAAGGCTTATAACTAGAAGGGTTTGGACATTAAAACACAAGAAAATGATGCTTAAAAAGGAGTTTACGGCCCAAGCATGTGCTTAGGCCGTAAACACCTCAAACACCCCATAAATCTATGTTTTAAGCCCCAAAAACACTTCTAGGATGTTTGGTAAATTAGACTTGACTCCAAGGAACACTTAAATGCATCAAACAACTCCATTTGAGGCCAAAAGGAGGAGTTTACGGCCTAGCTTAAGCTTGGGCCGTAAACACCCAAATTTTTGTGTCAAACAAGTCCCTAAACTACCCTAATGCATGAAAGGAATTTATCTAAGGCCTTTGGAAGTGTGTTGTACCATTAAACACCTCATTTTGACACCAAATGAAGAGTTTACGGCCAAGGATGTTCTTGGGCCGTAAACTCCCCAAAAATGTATGCCAAATTGTTCCAAACTCACTATAGGGCCTTCTAGGATTTTTCTAAGCCATTTGGGACCATGTTGTACAAGTAAAACCTACATCTTGAAGGGTTTATAGGAGTTTACGGCCCAAGAACAAGTCTTGGCCGTAAACTCCCTAAAAATGACACAAATTAGGATGTTTAATCCTTCCCTCTTGGTCCAAAACACACACCACTAAATTAAGGAAGTGAGATAAGGCCCTAAACACACATTTTGGAGTGTCACAAGAGTTTACGGCCAAGCCTAGGGGGCTTACGGCCGTAAACTCCCAAAGAATGGCTTTTTAGGCCATAAACTCTAAGAGAGTGAACTCAAGGACCCTTTCGTAAATCATCCATGGCCTCGTACCACTCCCGGGAACCCTTTCTAGGCCTTAAAACCCCGAAAACGACACTAGAATGTCCAAATACTATAATGAGAAGCATAAGATGATTAACTTCTTGTAAAATACATATTTCATATGACATTAGGGTCCTAAAAGGTGCTCAAGTGGTTATTTGGTACCAAACGCTCAATCGACACTATTACCCGATTCACCCGATTTCCGCGATTTCAGGTGAGTTCATACCCCTTTAATGAACCTTTCAAGTGTTTTACATGTTTTAGGGGGGAGATACAAGTTGCTTATAAATGTTTATGTAAAGTTTTACAGAACGATTTCCGAGTTACAAGGATTAATCACATGTGATTCACTACTCTTAGTTCAAATCACATGTGATTTGTCCCTATGCCTTAAAAACGGGTTTTACCCTTTTCAAACTATTTTTAAACAGTGAATCAGAATTTAAATGTTCTTTTGGAAAATACTTTTATTAAATCAATTTGCTTATAAAATGTAACCACTCTGATATATTTATATAAATAAGACTTGGAGGACTTAGGACCGATATCTCGCCTTATTTCCTGTTCTTGTTTGATTGTGGGCTTAGGGTAGTAGTTATCCGTCCGACTGTCGTTGATTTCTTACTTATATAAAATCTGTATATCAGTATGGGATTCGATTATTGCTGCTTTCACTTAATGCTAAAGTCACTAACGTGCTAAGAAACATCCCCACTAAGATAACCATAATAGGTAAGGTTAGGGTCGCTACCGCTACTACTCGCTAAAGTTATTACTATTTACACTATAATACTCACTATTACTCTACGATACACTAGTAAGAGAATACACTATGATCAATACTAAAAGCTTACTACACTATAACCATAGAGTAAACACTAAACAAACAATAATACACTAAACCACTACGAGATACTCTATTCGCTATTCACTACGCCCGGAGTGTTCCAGCAGGAGACGACTCTACATGTATAGATCTATACGGGGCAGACGCTATTACATCCCGACTGTTAATTTCAGTCTGCGCCGTGCAGGCCCAGGGATGCCACTACTCACTATACTGTGCATGACCGGGAAGGTCATGGGATCCTCTATTATCCTCACTATTAGTATTATACAAGGAATACGCTACAACTACTCTAAAATACCACACTAAATGCTAAACTGCATCCCGAAGTAAGTAAGTATCTGTCACTAAGGGAAGCTTGCACCTCTATCACTGATTACAGGCTCAACCTATTCCATCACACTTGTTATTTGGAGATTTGCCAATATGTTTTTACAATAATCCGTTTCAAAGAAATGAAGAATGTATATTTTTCACCGATTGTCACTTACAATGTATTTTCTGGAAAAATATGGGATTTTCTAAAGTTTCTACTACTTATGAACATAAATGATACATTTTTAGCACTAATGCTTTGTATACAAAATTCACACTAAACTCTTATGAACTCACCAGCTTTATCTGATAATTGTTTTCAAAACAACTTGTATCTTCAGGTCAAAAATAGACAGGTACAGACGCGGCATTTTTGGAAAAGGTGGAGCACACAAGACCCATCTCTTATTTTTGAATTGCTTTTGGGTGATTGTTAAACATTACAAAACACGCATGTAATTAAATTCACTATGTAATACTATGGTTGTATGTTTCTTGTTTCTACTATTATGCAATTGTGATGATACTGTTCACTACGTCATCCACCCCGAAACGTATTCCGCCGTTATCGGTTTTGGGGTGTGACAAATTGGTATCAGAGCATTGTTTATAGTGAATCAAGTATATCAACCTATAAAGGATATATGAACTATAAACACTTCGGGACTAAAACACTCTGACCAAGATTATATACTGTTAAGTATCTAAAAGATCTAACTAAGTATATATATACACACATCACTATGAAACACAGGAATCAGTATCATCCTAGAACAAAACAAAAGTATTAAGATTGTTGGGCAGCACAATTGGGTTTAGAGACATATAGTCACATTCAGGATGATGTAGCCTGATCAACTACGTTTTCCTGCGGGTGACTAGCATGTGCCTAAGTTCGGTTGTGATGTTGCAACAAGTCTAAAACTTACCAACAATACCACAATAACGCTAACATAAGAATACTATAGGAGTATTATGTATCTCTAGATTATGCGTATGTGTTAACAACAAGGGTCGTTACTAGTAGGACAATAGTTGCTAAGTGGATACACCACGATTACATGTGATTGGGGCGCTATAGACTCAGAATCTGCAGCCTTTGCTTCATTCCCTGTTCTTGTTTGATTGGGGGTCTGAGGTTAGGGTGGTTTATTTGAAGGACTATCTTGCTTCGGTTACATGTAATCGGTACGCACTATGCAAGTATTGGGTCAACTGGTAATGATTCCTCCTATAAGTATCTTAGAATAGTGCGTCTATTAATCTTCTTTCCCCCTTTCTCGCGTAGATAGCATGCCTGGCTTCCACCTACCCGGCGATCCGTACTTTCCGAACCAGGGCAATGGAGGATGGCTCGAAGAGGAGTCAGACGACGATCACCCTATTCCTTTGGATGATCATCATGCTGAAGGCTTCTCGGATAGCTCGAGCTCCAAGCCAGAAGTCAACAACCAACCTCCTGATGCCCCGAACCCTAACCCCCGACCGGCATTTCAGGGCCCCACTCCTATGTGGGCAATATCCTTGCGTCGTTGGAGCGAGGAGCAGGGTCAGCCCTTGCCTTACAATGGAGACCGAAGCTTCTACAACATAAGCGAAGGAGGATCAGCAGATCGGGTTCTGCCCATCATGATCCGAAGAATTACCAGGAATGTTGAGCATAGTCAAGCTGCCATTGGTCGAGTGGTAGAAGTGGATGCCAACTCAAACCTCAACACTGTTCACATCCGCCAACTCGAAGAAGCCATGGACAGGACAAGGAGGACCAACGAGGCTCTACAGCATCAGCTGGCAGCATCCCGAGCTGAAGTTAGGGAACTCTGAGCACGCCAAAGGACTCAGGATCGACACCTTCAAGAAGTTATGCGTCAACTGGAGGATCTGAGGATTCGCCCGACAAGCGGCCGTCAGCAGTAGAAGACATCTAGTTACTTCACTCTTTTGTTTAAAGGACTAGCCTTTTATCTCTATGTTCCGTAGGTCTATTGTCTGTAAACATTCCTAGTTTAAAAGTACTCTAGTTGAACCTCTAAACTGCCAACATTTTCTATATGGTATGATGTAAGACCTACTGCTAGGTCAATTTTCATGAACTTGTGTTGCATCATTTATACCAGTATATTGACAGATGATTTCTCTATTACTATAACTCTTACCCTGATCTTGGATTATGTTGAATTAATCCACGAAACACTCTATTCATATTCGCAATAGGCTCTTACTATTGCTATCATTTCTATGATCTTCCAGTGAAGGATGCCTCTACGAAAGCGTCCCAGCAGAGGAAGACCTGAAACTCAAACCCCTCCTCCACCACCTCCTCCTCTGCAGTTCGATCCGGTGTTGTTCCAAGCGGCTGTGACTGCGGCTGTAACAGCAGCCATGGCCCAGATAAACTCGGGTGATGCGAGCGGTGGAAATTCTAGATTTGGTGAAGTCCACCAACGAGTGCAGGGATGCACTTATAAAGACTTCATGAATTGTAAACCTACTTTCTTTGATGGGACCGGAGGAATTCTGGCATTGTCCCAATGGTTCGAAAGAACCGAAGCTGTATTCGAAATGTGCTCTTGTCCCGAAGAGAGCAAAATCAAGTTCGTTACTGCTACCCTCACTAACAGGGCTTTGTCATGGTGGAACGGCCATGTCAACGCACTCTCCTTGGTCACAGCCAATGCCATGGGCTGGGACACTCTAAAGGATCTTATGAGAGGAGAGTACTGCCCTAGGGGCGAAGTTCAGAAGCTTGAGGAAGAACTCTGGAACCTCAAGATGAAGGGGACCGACATAACGACTTATACGGCCAGGTTTTGCGACTTGGCGGCTATGTGTCCCAACATGATCCCCTCTGAAAGCAAGAAGATTGAACGTTACATCTGGGGTTTAGTGCCCCCGTATCGAGGAAATGTTCTGGCTTCACGCCCTACCATTTTCGACAGCGCCAAGGAATTGGCCCAGAGTCTGGTCAATCACGAAATCTCCTCCACTCCAGCAACAACAACCACAACAACCACTGCACCATCCGGATCATCCGACAGAAAGAGGAAACGATGGGATAAGAAGAAAGGCAAGAAAACTCAAACCGCCTCCAGGGATCAGCAAATTGTGGCGGTTCATGCTGCCACCACCCCTGCCGCACCAGCTGCTCCAGCCCCACCGAAAGCTTGCAGTGGGAATTTGCCTAAGTGTCCCAAGTCCCCTTTTCACCACAACGGTCCATGCCGTGAACTGCAGTGTTCCAACTGCGGACGGAAGGGCCATACTGTCCGATTTTGCAAGGCCCCTCCCAAACCTATTACACAGGTTCCTGGTACGGGAGTGACCCCGACGTGTTATGGCTGCGGCGAAGCGGGCCATTTTAAGAAGAACTGTCCGAAGACTGCAAATGCTGGGGGAACTGGAAGGTTACTTGCTATCGGTCACAATGAAGCAGTAGCCGATCCCACAGTGGTCACGGGTACGTTTCTTCTCAACAACTCTTATGCCTGTGTCTTATTCGATAGTGGTGCAGAAAGAAGCTTCATAAATCAAAACTTTAAACACCTACTCAAACAAACCGCTCAACCACTAAAAGAAACATTCGTTGTAGAAATGGCTAATGGGAAGACAGAAAGCTCTAATGAAATCTATATAGGTTGTACTCTCACGTTAGATGATCACCCCTTTTTAGTCGATCTTATACCAGTCTCAATCAAAAATTTCGATGTCATTATTGGTATGGATTGGCTAAGCCTTCACTACGCCGACATCCTATGTTCCGAGAAATCCATTCGCCTGAACTTTCCGAATCGAGAGACCCTAGTGATATACGGAGATAAGCCAAGTACAAACCTTTGTATCATCTCTAGTATTCAGGCCCAGAAATACTTGCGCAAGGAATATCGCGCCTTTCTTGCTCACGTCGTCGACACTAACCAGAAATCGAAAGATCCAAAAGACATTCCAGTAGTATGCGATTTTCCTGATGTCTTTCCGGAGGATCTCCCAGGACTACCTCCTAAACGACAGGTTGAATTCAGAATCGACCTAATCCCAGGAGCTACCCCCGTAGCTAAGTCGCCCCATCGCCTAGCGCCCGCCGAAATGCAAGAACTATCCGGTCAACTCAACGAACTGCTTAGCAAGGGTTTTATAAGACCGAGCTTCTCACCTTGGGGAGCTCCGGTCTTGTTCGTGAAGAAAAAGGATGGAACGTTTCGGATGTGCATCGATTATAGGGAACTCAATAAACTCACGATCAAAAATCGCTATCCTCTCCCTCGTATCGACGACCTATTCGACCAACTCCAAGGAGCAAGTTACTTCTCCAAGATTGATCTTAGATCAGGGTACCATCAGTTGCGGGTGCTCGAGGAAGATGTTCCAAAGACAGCTTTCCGAACCCTCTACGGGCATTTCGAGTTCGTAGTGATGCCCTTTGGACTGACTAACGCCCCCGCGGTATTCATGGATTTGATGAATAGGGTGTGTCGTCCATATCTAGATCAGTTCGTCATCGTCTTTATTGACGACATTCTCGTCTACTCTCGAAGCGAGGAAGAGCACAGAAATCATTTACGATTAGTCCTGGAAACCCTGTGATCCGAGAAGTTGTATGCGAAGTTCTCTAAGTGCGAGTTTTGGATCCGGAGAGTTGAATTCTTAGGACACGTGGTCAGTGAAGAAGGAATCCACGTGGACCCCTCCAAAATCAAGGCTATTGAGAACTGGTCAGCACCAAAGACGCCTACGGAAATTCGTCAATTTCTAGGCCTCGCTGGCTACTACCGTCGATTCATCCAAAATTTCTCTCGGATTGCGAAACCTCTCACCATGCTAACACAGAAGGGTGTATCATTCGACTGGGAAGAGAAACAGGAGAAGGCATTTCAGATCTTGAAGCGAGCCCTATGCACCGCACCAGTATTATCCCTTCCCGAAGGGACAGAAGATTTCGTCGTATACTGTGATGCATGCAATCAGGGGCTCGGTTGTGTCTTGATGCAACGAGGCAAGGTTATCGCCTATGCCTCGAGGCAGCTAAAGAACCATGAAGTGAACTACACTACTCACGACCTTGAGTTAGGAGCGGTCGTCTTCGCACTAAAAATCTGGAGACACTACTTGTATGGGACGAAGAGCGTGGTGTACACTGATCATAAAAGCCTCCAACATATACTGAACCAGAAAGAACTCAACATGAGACAGCGTCGATGGGTCGAATTACTTAACGATTATGACTGTGAAATTAGATATCATCCGGGGAAAGCCAACGTAGTAGCAGACGCCCTGAGCAGAAAAGAATATTCCGAACGAAGGACCAAGTCGTTGACAATGACCATACACTCACATCTATCCACGCAGATCAAAGAGGCTCAGCTAGAAGCTCTAAAGCCTGGAAACGTGACGGGAGAATTCTTGCGTGGAATGGAGAAAAATCTGGAGGTTAAGGGTGACGGAGCCTATTACTTTATGGACCGAATCTAGACTCCACGCCATGGAGGTTTTAGGGATTTGGTTATGAGAGAAGCACACAACACTCGTTACTCCGTCCACCCGGGTTCGGATAAGATGTATCTGGATCTCAAAAAGCTTTACTGGTGGCCGAACATGAAAGCAGAGATCGCTACCTTTGTAGGTAAGTGCCTTACTTGCGCGAAGGTCAAAGTAGAATGTCAAAAGCCATCAGGACTCCTCCAACAACCGGAAATACCAGAATGGAAGTGGGAGCGAATCACAATGGACTTCATCACCAAGCTGCCCAAGACAGCAGGTGGATTAGATACCATATGGGTCATCGTTGACAGGTTGACCAAGTCCGACCACTTCCTACCCATCAAGGAGACGGATAAGACGGAAAAGCTCACTAGGACTTATATAAAATAAATAGTGCGATTGCATGGCGTCCCTATATCTATTATATCAGACAGAGATAGTAGATTCACCTCTAGATTTTGGCAATCATTACAAAAGGCGCTAGGGACGAGGCTGGATATGAGTACAGCCTACCATCCGCAGACTGACGGGCAAAGTGAGAGGACGATCCAAACCTTAGAAGACATGTTGCGAGCTTGTGTGATCGACTTCGGGAAATCGTGGGATACACACTTACCTCTTGTGAAGTTTTCCTACAACAATAGTTATCACACGAGCATCAAGGCAGCTCCATTCGAAGCTCTCTACGGCCGAAAGTGCAGATCCCCGTTGTGCTGGGCCGAGGTGGGAGACACTCAGTTAGCTAAAGGACGAGTTCCTGATAGCGCCCTCACTGGTCCAGAGATCATTCGAGAGACGACCGAGAAGATTGTACAGATACATGAACGACTAAAAGCCGCTAGGGATCGACAGAAGAGCTACGCCGACAAACGAAGGAAACCCTTGGAATTCCAGGTCGGAGACCGGGTCCTTCTGAAGGTCTCGCCCTGGAAAGGCACGATACGCTTCGGGAAGCGTGGAAAGTTAAACCCAAGGTACATAGGGCCTTTTGAGATTATTGCTAGAATCGGCCCCGTAGCTTACAAACTAAACTTACCCCGCGAGCTAAGTAACATACATCCTACCTTTCACGTCTCAAACTTGAAGAAATGTCTATCGGACGAGACTCTAGTGATTCCTCTCGACGAGATCGAGATCAATGAGAGCCTCAACTTCGTGGAAGAACTTGCTGAGGTTTTGGATCGTGAAGTAAAACGGACGAAACAAAGCCGCATTCCAATTATGAAGGTTCGGTGGAACGCCAAGCGAGGACCGGAATTCACTTGGGAGCGCGAGGATCAAATGAAACTCAAATACCCTCATCTCTTCGCTTAGTAGTACTGTAATATCGTATCTGTTTGTATTCTAAAATTTCGGGACGAAATTCCCCTAACGGGGGGATGATGTGACAACCCCAAATCTAATTCCGTTACAGATCCCATTTTCACTAACGGAACGTGTCACTATACGTTATTTTATGTAATATTTGAAATCGTCAATATCCGAATGTCTAAATTTAAACATGGCTTGATATTATTATAAGAAATATACCTCGTATGAGTTAACCCCGTTCAACCTAATAGAGTTGTATTACCTTTTCAACCACTTCACCCGGGTAAAAAGTTTTAACCCAGTTAACTTTAAACATCGGGTAGTCGTGTATCGGGTGCGATTCCCGGGACATATGCAATGGGTGTGCACAACATTTGAACACTCATTTACTACACACCCACTCTCTCTCTCTACTTTCTCTCTCTAGACTCGAAAACGACCCCGATTCCGCTAATTTCCGACTTCCAAACGTAAGTACTCATCCCCTATCTTATTCTAGACATGCTTCATTGAATTTGAGGGCCAAAAATCATAGGAATCAAGGTTCAAAGAGGAGTTTACGGCCTAAGAAGCTCCTTAGGCCGTAAACCCCCAAAACCAAGCCAAAGACCAAGTTTTTCCTTCTTGTATGTTAGTATACTAATTAAGGCTTATAACTAGAAGGGTTTGGACATTAAAACACAAGAAAATGATGCTTAAAAAGGAGTTTACGGCCCAAGCATGTGCTTAGGCCGTAAACACCTCAAACACCCCATAAATCTATGTTTTAAGCCCCAAAAACACTTCTAGGATGTTTGGTAAATTAGACTTGACTCCAAGGAACACTTAAATGCATCAAACAACTCCATTTGAGGCCAAAAGGAGGAGTTTACGGCCTAGCTTAAGCTTGGGCCGTAAACACCCAAATTTTTGTGTCAAACAAGTCCCTAAACTACCCTAATGCATGAAAGGAATTTATCTAAGGCCTTTGGAAGTGTGTTGTACCATTAAACACCTCATTTTGACACCAAATGAAGAGTTTACGGCCAAGGATGTTCTTGGGCCGTAAACTCCCCAAAAATGTATGCCAAATTGTTCCAAACTCACTATAGGGCCTTCTAGGATTTTTCTAAGCCATTTGGGACCATGTTGTACAAGTAAAACCTACATCTTAAAGGGTTTATAGGAGTTTACGGCCCAAGAACAATTCTTGGCCGTAAACTCCCTAAAAATGACACAAATTAGGATGTTTAATCCTTCCCTCTTGGTCCAAAACACACACCACTAAATTAAGGAAGTGAGATAAGGCCCTAAACACACATTTTGGAGTGTCACAAGAGTTTACGGCCAAGCCTAGGGTGCTTACGGCCGTAAACTCCCAAAGAATGGCTTTTAGGCCATAAACTCTAAGAGAGTGAACTCAAGGACCCTTCCGTAAATCATCCATGGCCTCGTACCACTCCCGGGAACCCTTTCTAGGCCTTAAAACCCCGAAAACGACACTAGAATGTCCAAATACTATAATGAGAAGCATAAGATGATTAACTTCTTGTAAAATACATATTTCATATGACATTAGGGTCCTAAAAGGTGCTCAAGTGGTTATTTGGTACCAAACGCTCAATCGACACTATTACCCGATTTACCCGATTCACCCGATTTCCGCGATTTCAGGTGAGTTCATACCCCTTTAATGAACCTTTCAAGTGTTTTACATGTTTTAGGGGGGAGATACAAGTTGCTTATAAATGTTTATGTAAAGTTTTACAGAACGATTTCCGAGTTACAAGGATTAATCACATGTGATTCACTACTCTTAGTTCAAATCACATGTGATTTGTCCCTATGCCTTAAAAACGGGTTTTACCCTTTTCAAACTATTTTTAAACAGTGAATCAGAATTTAAATGTTCTTTTGGAAAATACTTTTATTAAATCAATTTGCTTATAAAATGTAACCACTATGATATATTTATATAAATAAGACTTGGAGGACTTAGGACCGATATCTCGCCTTATTTCCTGTTCTTGTTTGATTGTGGGCTTAGGGTAGTAGTTATCCGTCCGACTGTTGTTGATTTCTTACTTATATAAAATCTGTATATCAGTATGGGATTCGATTATTGCTGCTTTCACTTAATGCTAAAGTCACTAACGTGCTAAGAAACATCCCCACTAAGATAACCATAATAGGTAAGGTTAGGGTCGTTACCGCTACTACTCGCTAAAGTTATTACTATTTACACTATAATACTCACTATTACTCTACGATACACTAGTAAGAGAATACACTATGATCAATACTAAAAGCTTACTACACTATAACCATAGAGTAAACACTAAACAAACAATAATACACTAAACCACTACGAGATACTCTATTCGCTATTCACTATGCCCGGAGTGTTCCAGCAGGAGACGACTCTACATGTATAGATCTATACGGGGCAGACTCTATTACATCCCGACTGTTAATTTCAGTCCGCGCCGTGCAGGCCCAGGGATGCCACTACTCACTATACTGTGCATGACCGGGAAGGTCATGGGATCCTCTATTATCCTCACTATTAGTATTATACAAGGAATACGCTACAACTACTCTAAAATACCACACTAAATGCTAAACTGCATCCCGAAGTAAGTAAGTATCTGTCACTAAGGGAAGCTTGCACCTCTATCACTGATTACAGGCTCAACCTATTCCATCACACTTGTTATTTGGAGATTTGCCAATATGTTTTTACAATAATCCGTTTCAAAGAAATGAAGAATGTATATTTTTCACCAATTGTCACTTACAATGTATTTTCTAGAAAAATATGGGATTTTCTAAAGTTTCTACTACTTATGAACATAAATGATACATTTTTAGCACTAATGCTTTGTATACAAAATTCACACTAAACTCTTATGAACTCACCAGCTTTATGCTGATAATTGTTTTCAAAATAACTTGTATCTTCAGGTCAAAAATAGACAGGTACAGACGCGGCATTTTTGGAAAAGGTGGAGCACACAAGACCCATCTCTTATTTTTGAATTGCTTCTGGGTGATTGTTAAACATTACAAAACACGCATGTAATTAAATTCACTATGTAATACTATGGTTGTATGTTTCTTGTTTCTACTATTATGCAATTGTGATGATACTGTTCACTACGTCATCCACCCCGAAACGTATTCCGCCGTTATCGGTTTTGGGGTGTGACACCCGAGTGATTATAAAATGTTGAGAGAGATTTTGAGAGAGATTTGGGAGAGATTTCACATATGGAGAGAGATTTGGGAGAGATTTGACATTCTTGGAGAGATTTCTCATACAAAGAGATATTTGGGAGAGATTTCACATACTTAGAGAGATTTGGGAGAGATTTGACATTCTTGGAGAGATTTCTCATACAAAGAGAAATTTGGGAGAGATTTCACATACTTAGAGAGATTTACGAGAGATTTGACATTCTTGGAGAGATTTCTCATACAAAGAGATATTTGGGAGAGATTTCACATACTTAGAGAGATTTGACATTCTTGGAGAGATTTCTCATACAAAGAGATATTCGGGAGAGATTTCACATACTTAAAGTGATTTGGGAGAGATTTGACATTCTTGGAGAGATTTCTCATACAAAGAGATATTTGGGAGAGATTTCACATACTAATGCGAGGTCCGTAAACCCCGTTAAGTCTTGTTTAAGGATCTTACACACTCCCGGTGAGTATGCAACATTGTTTTATCGGTTTGGCTCGTCACTTACCACAGTTTTAGGTTAAGGAGATCTAGATGTACGCACTTTTCGATTTATGATCTCTCATTAGAATAGCGAGTTGTTTAGAAATTACATAGCGTAAACTCTAGTACCTACAGGCAAATTGAGTCGAACGGTTTGACTTGTTGACTTCAGTTGACTTTGAATTGACCGGAAATTGACGGTTGTCACATGTGGCCTGCGCATTTCCTACAGCGGCCCGGTCCTGATTGGGCTTTCGACTTACCATCTGATCCCTTGGGCTTCTTCCCCGAAGCCCCAGTCGTCTGCCCCTCCTCGGCTTTCCTCTTCCAGAGATGCTCCAGATCAATCTCCCTCTCCCTAGCCCTGGCAATCATGGAATCCAGGGTAGGGCATGCTGAAAAACTAACATGGTCCTGAATGTCAACCCGTAGCATGTCGTGGTAGCGGGTCCTCCTCATATCCTCATCTCCCGCATACTGGGGCACCAGCAATGCCCTCTCCCGAAACTTGGCGGTGATCTCCGCCACAGTCTCCGTAGTCTGTCTCATGTCCAAAAACTCCCCTTACCATGTCATAGCCTCAACAGTCGAGGTTCCCAGAGAGTCACCAACCGACTCCCACCAATCCCTAACCCGGTCCCTCAAACACCCTGCTACAAATCATACCTTCGATCCCTCGGGGCAGAAGCTGGTCAGCTGTGCAGACTCAATGTCCGTAATCCATCATCTGGCAGCAATGGGGTCCTTCGCCCCATGAAAACCTGGCGCACCACTGCCCCTGAAGTCCTTAAAGGACAGTGTGCAGGATCCTGACTGGCCAGACGCCATATCACTCCTAAACGCCTTGAGGCGATCCTCCATTAGCTCAACTATCCCTTCCTTGATCGACCCGAAGATGATGGGGGTCAACTCAAGGATGCCTCTGGTGGTCTCTGACGCGATGAACTCATGTAGCCTCTCATCTACTGGCTCAGAACCTGATCCCGAACCCGATCCCTCTCCTGAATTGCCAACTACTGGCCTCTGTCGTAGTACCACCATGCTGCAAAACATAATACCAACTGTTAGGGATACCGATACCTCTAGAGGGATCACATCCACTACAAGTTCCCTGGTCTTGTGTAAGCCTTCCTTAATTTGGGTGCAGATCCTCTAGCTTACCAACTCGCCGAGTCCCTATCCTTCCATTTGTCCTTATACCCGCCTCTACTCGTCGAGTTAGGCGACGACTCGATGAGTTTTCCTTCTAAATGAACATCGACTGAATCCTCATCCGACTCGCTGAGTCGTATGAACAACTCGTCGAGTTCATCTTCAACTGATACACAGGTCCTGTCCTTGACTCGTCGAGTTGTATGAACAACTCGTCGAGTTCATCTTCATCCTTAGAAGATTGCCTTGGACTCGCCGAGTCTGTTCATGCACTCGCCGAGTCCCATGAACTTCCAGAACAATGGCTCAGTCCAGAACGTTCAGTTACTCCCCGGGACCCCCTAAAACCTTTCCACACTCAACTGGGTCCTTTTGACCCTTAATTGATATGGCACAGAAACCTTGGACTCGTTGACTTGGTCACATCCACTCACTAAATCTTCGATTTCTAATGTAGAACCCTTGATTAGAAGATAGATCTATGTTTCTACAATCGATCTAGCACGTAAAGTTACAACCTTTACGTGCTTGCATGGGACTTTGAGCTCAAAAGGGTCCTAAAACAAGCTCTTACAATGCATGGGGCCTTCTTTGACTGCAAAAGCCACTCCTTTCTGCCTCGTAACCCTTCTAAGGACTCAGATGCGAAACATCAACCCTAAACCATGCTTGCAATCATGGTTGGTGACCAAAATGGCTTAGAAAAGCCTTAGAACTCCACAAAATGGGATCTATCAAAAGAACATACAAGGTATAGACTTTATACCTTCTGTAGACTGCAAATGATGCTCAAAATCAGATTCTTCTAGCTTCCTCTTGATCCTTCAAGCTTTTCCTTCCTTCCTTGGGTTACAAGAACACCAAAATCACTCCAAAAGCCTTAGATTGCTTCAATAACGGCTAGGGTTTGCTATGGGGGTCTTTGGGAGCAAATGGGACGAAGGAGGCCGAGTTAAGGTGTTTAAATAGGGTGCAAACCCTCGGCTTAGGGTTTTTTCCAGATAGGACCTACTCGTCGAGTCCAGGACCCGACTCATCGAGTCCACTACTTAAACCTCTTGTCTCATCCCACTTCTACTCGGCGAGTTGATCCTTCAACTCGCCGAGTCCAAGGCCAAAATGCAAAATATTTTAAGGACTTAATAAAAGAACACGTACCAAGAACCAGGTGTTATAGGTTTATTTATATTCATAAGTTCTGAGACCATATTGGATTCGATTATTATTGTGTTTCACTCTGCATGTTTTGACTTCTAGAATAACTAGGTCATTGTTCTGAATGACTAAGTTATTCAAACAATCCACAGTCGGTCATATGTTGGAAGTAGATATGAATCAAGACTGTCTTGGGTTGGCTTGTAGAGGTCTAAGTTGTTGGAACAAGTGGTGCTACAACGCTCATGAGTGCTCATAAGTTCTGGGTATTGGATTCAACCCGCCCTCATTGGAATCACTTCATGGATTTTATCACGAGTGATCATCAGACGATAATATCTTATATTCTTCAAACCAAGAGATATGACTTGTTACTATGAGTTGGTTATACATCGATTGCACAAAAACGCATTGGTAACTCAATGATATAAAATGTCCCTTTGTGTATGATTCAACAAGTAGTAGAACAAGCCATATGAGTCGAAGTTTATCCATTCCTTTTACTTTCGGGATAAAAGCAATATTTGTGGCCCCGTCGATGATTTGGTGATGGCAAATGTAAGTGATTGGACGGGCATGGTCCATGGTGTATTTGAACCCATAGATCCAAGGAAATGGAAAGCCATGACAATTAGGGTTCACCCTAGTTGTCACTAACTATATAAGCATCTTATTGTTGACAAAATCGGCCACTATAGTATGTGTGAAAGGGCTAGCTGATTTTTATGAAGTGTGGATTTCTCTCTAATCAATTCCAAGTGTATTTGGTGTTCTATGAACCATTTAAGGTGTCTCACTTGGGGCACTAGGCACTCAAGCTTCATGAAGACATTCTACATCAAAGAGGTATGTAATTCGAACTAGATATATTCATATGAATCAATGTTATTATGCTAGTTAGAATGAATACCTTGGAAAGTTCATATTTGCATGTATAATAGAGAAAACATAGATTCAAGGTATTTAGGGTTGCACGTACACTTACGAGTGTTAGAATGCTCTAAACCCAACAACAAAGTATTTCAAAATAACTTGTATTCTCAGGTCATCAGTAGACAGGTATTGATGCCAGCTTTTGAGATGATGGAGTACTTACAAGACTCATCTTTTATTTTGATTCATATTTTTGGTGTCTGTAAATTGTACATAACACATTTGTGTTAAAATACATTATTAATGCAATGGATGATGTTGTTTGCTTGTTTACTATATTTATGTGTTGTGATACTATAGATGATGTCCTCCGCCCCAGAACATTTCCGCCGTTCATGGTTTTGGGGTGTGACAGTTCTGACCGGGCCTGGTACATGGTTCAACACAAAATCATCGACGGGCCCAAATATCACTTCTAATCCAAGAAGGAATAGATAAACTTCGACTCATATGCTTGTTCTCCTACTTTTTGAATCATACACAAAGGCGTGTTTTATAACATCGAGTTACCAATGCGTTTTCGTACAATTAATGTATAACCATCTCATAGGCAACAAGTCATATCTCTAAGCTTGAAGACTTATATGATATTACCGTCTCACGATCACTCGAGATAAATTCCATGAAGTGATACCAGTGAGCGTGGGTTGAATCCAATACTCAGAACTTATGAGCACTCATGAGTGTTCTAGCTATGTCCAACATCTTAGACCTCTACAAGCCAACCCATGACAGTCTTAATTCATATCTACTTCCAACATATAACCAACTGTGGAGATTTTGAATAACATGAAATAACATAGCATAATTATTCTGGAAGTCAAAACATGCAAAATGAAATGATAGTAAACGATTGACAAAGGATAGCAACACTTTACTCATAAATAAATACAACTTTTATTCATCGTCAAATGTCAATAACACTTTACGCATTTCAAAGCTATCTAACTACTAAAACTAATATCATCCTTATGCCCTATGCGCCTTGCATGTCGGAGATGCTTTGCCCTGCCCAGTCCCTTCGTTAGGGGATATGTCGGGTTCTCATCTGATGATACCCTCTTTTCCACTAGGAGTCCTTCTTCTATTCAATGTCTGATTAAATGGTATTTTTTGTCGATGTGTCTGGATCTCCCGTGATCCTTTGGTTCCTTAGCTAAGGCAACTGCACTTTCACTATCACAAAAAATCTCTATAGGCTCCTTTATAGCTGGTAGAACTCCATGGTCTCCAATAAAGTTATTTATCCATATAGCCTCCTTTGTTGCATCGCTTGATGCTATATACTCTGATTTGCAGGTTGAATCAGCTATTGTCTCCTGCTTGGAACTTTTCCAAGAAATTGCTCCTCCGTTTATGTTAAAGACCCAGCCTGACTGAGAGCGGAAATTATCCCTATCAGTCTGAAAGCTAGCATCACTATACCCCAATACTGTCAATTCATCACTCCCACCAAGGGTAAGGACCCAGTCCTTAGTCCTCCGCATGTACATGAGAATGTTCTTTACCACAGTCCAGTGAGCCTTGCCATGGCTCCCCTGATATCTGTTGACCATGCTCAATGCAAAGGCTACATTAGGATGAGTACAAGCCATAGCATACATGATCAAGCCTACAGCGGAAGCATATGGTACTCGACTCATTTGTGCTATCTCAGCCTCGGTACTCGGTCTCTGAGTTTTACTCAGTCTGGTATTACTTTGGATCGGTAACTCTCCTTTCTTGGAATTTTTCTTGTTGAATCTATTCAACACCTTCTCCAAGTAGGTACTCTGACAAAGTCCAATTAGTCTTTTACTCTTGTCTCTCAAAATCCTTATCCATAGGATATAGGCAGCTTCTCTAAAGTCCTTCATAATGAAACACTTCCCAAGCCATGACTTAACTTCCTGCAGAGTTGGGATGTCATTTCCTATGAGTAGTATTTCATCCACATATAGTACCAAAAAGCTGACTATACTCCCACTAGCCTTAACATATACACAAGATTCATATTCACTCCTCGAAAATCCAAATTCTTTTACCCTCTCATCGAAGAAAAGATTCCATCTGGGAGGTGTTTGCTTTAATCCATAAATGGATTTCTCAAGCTTACACATTCTATTAGGGTACTTTGTACTGACAAAACCCTCTAGCTGACTCATGTAAACATCCTCAACCAACTTTCCATTAAGGAAAGCAGTTTTGACATCCATTTGCCATATTTCATAATCATGAAATGCAGCAATGGCTAACATAACCCTAATAGACTTAATCTTCACTACTGGGGAAAAGGTCTCATCATAATCGACTCCCGGAGTTTGAGAAAAGCCCTTTGCAACTAGTCGTGCCATATAAGTGTGTACATTACCATCCATGCCAGTCTTCTTCTTGAAGATCCATTTGCACCCAACTGTCTTGCGACCTAGTACATTGTCAACCAAGTTCCAAACTTGATTGCCATACATGGATTGTATCTCGCTGTCCATAGCCTCTTTCCATTTAGCAACCTCAGGGCCTGCCATGGCTTCCGTGGAGCTGTTAGGTTCATCCAAACTCACCAGTGTGCTATCACTGATAAGTGTATCACCTTCCGCAGTAATATGGAAACCATAGTAATGCTCAGGTGCATTCCTAACTCTCATGGAACGCCTCAAAGGTACAGACCCTTCTGTTGGATCAACAGGAGTTTCCTCCTCAGGTTGACTGCTAGGGTTTGAGGTTCCAGATTAGGAACTTTTCCGGTCCACATCTCATGAGGTGTTTTTGAGAACCTTCTTCATAGGAAATAGATTAAGGATATGGGTAGCAGTCTCTAAGGCATACCCCCAAAATGATATTGGTAGCGAAGCTTGACTCATCCTGGAACTAACCATATCCAACAAGGTTCGATTGCGCCTCTCAGCTATACCATTAAGCTGTGGTGTTTTGGGAGGTGTCAATTGTGAGATAATCCCACATTCCTTAAGATAGTCAAGGAACTCTATACTAAGATACTCACCACCTCGATCGGATCGTAGCATCTTAATGTTCCTGCCTAACTGATTATCCACTTCCTGCTTGAACTCTTTCAATCTATCAAAGGTCTCCAAATTATGCTTGATTATGTATACATATCCATATCTACTAAAATCATCAGTAAAAGTCACATAGAAGTGGTTAGCATCTTTTGTGGCGGTTCTGAAGGGTCCACACACATCAATGTGTATGAGGTCCAACAAACCCTCACCCCTAGTATAAGTACCAGTGAAGGGGGAGTTTGTGATTTTCCCAAGTAAACAAGATTCACAACTCTCATCTGACTTTAGGTCAAATGACTCCAAGACTCCATCCTTTTGGAGTTGGGCTATGCATTTCTTGCTTACATGTCCAAGACGACAATGCCATAAAGATGTTTTATCCAAGCTAGTGGAAGAATCGATACACAATACATTATTTCCTAGGTTATCAACAACCGACAAATTTTCATATATACCATCACAAGGTAATGCTTTAAAATAAAAAAAACATTATTAAAGAAAGCATTAATACCACCACTATCATTATCAAATGAAAATGTAAAACCTTGTTTGTACAAACCAAGAAACGAAATAGTATTTCTCGCCATTTTAGACGAGTAACAACATTTATTCAAATCTAATACTAATCCACTACTTAGCAACAAAGAATAAACTCCAATCTTGGTGACAGGTGAAGCTTTCCTATTCCCCATGATCAAGTTTATCTTCCCATGCTCCACATTCTCACTTCTTCTTAGTCCCTGCAAATCAGTACATATGTGAATACCATAACCTGTATCAAGGACCCAAGAATTAGAATGGGGTGAATTATTAGACAAAATAGTGTATGTACCTGCATGGTTGGGTTTAATATTCCCATCCTTCACGTCTTGCTGGTACTTTTGGCAGTTTCGCCTCCAGTGCGACTTTTCATGGAAATAGAAGCATCCCTCCTCTTTAGGGTTAGCAGAAGGAGTGACGAAACCTTTCTTGGTTCCACTTGAAGAGGACCCATCAAGGGTCTTCCCCTTGGTGCCCTTTGAAGGACTCTTCCTCTTCTTTCCTTTGCCTTGCCCGATTGCCAAGACAGAACCGCGGTAGGAGTAGGAGTGGTAACAACCGCCTTACCTTTAAGACCACTTTCTGCGGTCTTCAAAAGTCCTTGAAGTTTGCTGAGTGTAACTTCCTCCTTCTTCATTTGGTATGTCATACGAAACTGATCATAACATGAAGGTAAGGAGTGCAAAATGATGTCTATTGCTAACTCCTCGGGGAAGTTCACATTCAGTTTCAACAAACGGTCCACATACCTTTTCATTTTCTGCATGTGGCCCATGATGGGTTCACCGTCCTTCATTCGGGTTGTTATCATAGAGGATATGATTTCATATTGATCTTGACGGGCACTTTGATGGTAGCAGTCCATCAAATCCTGGTGCATCTCAAAAGGATACTAGTCCTCTTAGGACTTTTGGAGCTCGGCTGTCATAGTGGCCAACATGATGCATGTCACTTTGGTAGCATCTCTTTCATGGGCCTAATATTAAGCGATCTCCTCGGGAGTAGTAGACGGCTCGAGTTCTTTAAGCTCCTTGTCGAGGACATATTCCTTGTCCTCATACCGAGTGACCATCCTGATGTTTCTGATCCAATCCATAAAGTTGGATCCATCAAAGATGACTCTCCTACAAAGGTTTATGAGAAAGAAGGAGCTAATAGGGTTTGAGCCAGAAGCATCATTGTTGGAAGACATCTAAAAAGAAGAAAGACGAGTTTAGATTAGATATAAAGATAGTCCTTAATAAAACACCCAAGTGTAATATTAAGGCTAGAACCCAACACAATATTTTATAACTTAGAAGAGGGCTGCCGTAATCCAACCTATAAAATATTTGAAGGTAGGTGAATGACAAGTCACCAATTTCCGCCATGAAAAACGAAATAAATTATTAGGTTTTAATTGGTTTTGAAACTCCTAGATTCTTTGAGATTCATTGAACTTTTCAATGGCATGTTTCAATCTTGAGTGTGCCCTTCAACTTTTGTGACTGGGATGTCGAGGATCACAAAACAAGGTGTGAAGTAACCATGCAAATTACTTGGTACCCTTAATATTTACCCTTCAATCAATGAGCCGGTTAACCACACGCGCTCCACCGATACTATGATAAATATCAAGTTACTCGTTGCCTACCTTGTTAAGTCCAAGTTAGTGTGCCGGTTAACCATACACACTCCACTAACTACTTAATCAAAGTGCAAAGTGTAATTTCATGGGTTAGCACCTTATTCACATTTTCCTAAAGTACCTAAGACTAGGAATATATAAAAAAAACATTTAGTTACTTTATATTCATCATACTTTTAATGAAGATTTAATGTCCTTGTTTTACCTGTTCGGATAACGACCCTCCACCGATCAAGGAAGCGGTGGGTGAGAATGGACACCCATTAAGCTTCCATTTTATAGGCAGCAACCTTATACCCCCCCCCCCCCTTATAGACCGGCTTCGTGAATGAGGCCTACTAACAGTAAAACGACAATTTCTTATACATATATAATTATTATTAAACTTATAATATTACAAACTATAAGGGTTTAAATTTAACTTTTAAAATTCTAGGGGTTGGAACTAAAGTTTTATAGTGATTCTACATGTTCCAAAACTTGAGGGCAAGTTTTGTAACTTTCAAAACTTTTCATCTTTCATAACTTATGAGTTAAATGGTTTAATAAAATTAGTGACTTTTCATTTTATAAAACCTATGTGTTTCTTTAATGGTATTTAAAAGTGTGACTTTATGTAATCCATAACTTGCGGACAAATTATGATTCCATTAAAACAAATAATGATCAAGAATTAAACTAACAAGTCAGTTACAAATAATTCCTATGATCTTCTAAACTCATAAGTTCAAGAACATGCATATCAACAATTTCAAGAATCATAAAATTAACCATATAAAACTTGTAATTTTGATAATAGCTATTGAAAATGGATTAGCATAACCATTACACCATCTAAAACAAGTTTTAGAGAACCAAAACAATTTAGGGTAATGTTTCTAGTCCATCTCCAGCAGCACAACTTGAAAAAACTGTATTCTGTGGCTCTTACTCGTCGAGTGCAAGAACCTAATCGACGAGTAGGATGAGCTTACTCATGGACTCGGCGATTTCATGTTGTAGAGTGCAGAAAAATCGATTTTTTTCACAATTTTGCATCAAGTATCAAATAAACAAGCCTAGGCTCTGATACCGCTGAAGCAATTTGAGCATTCTAACACTCCTATGGTGTACATGCAACCGTAGAAACCTTGGATCTATGTTTTATTTATGATACATGCAAAATTTGTTTTTCCAAGGTTTATATCCTATCTAGCATACATGGGGAACTTTTAACATAAAAGTAAGCAAGAAAACATACCTTGTAGTAGATTGGATTCCTTGAAAACCTTGTGAGCCTAGTACCTCAAGTGTGATGCCTCAAATGTCTCACACAACACCAAATGCACTTGGAATAACTTTGAGAGAAATGAAGAACACTTAGAAATCGGCTATCCCTCACTTGTATATCTTAGTGGCCGATTTTGGTGAAGAACATGAAGCTTATATAGTGGGTTACAATTACGGTTACACCATGTAAACCCTAATTGTCATGACTTTTCATTTCCATGACCCATGGGTTCTATAAACACCATGGAGCATCCATTGAGCAGCCTATGGGTTTTAGCCCAACTTGATAATCCATGAAGCATTAGCCCACTATATAAGTATGGATGATTTACACAATCAACCCATATATTTAATTAGTCTTCTTTTGATCACTTAATTAATTCCAAATTAATTCTAGGTCAATACTAATTAAATAATATTATTATGATATTAGAACTTATAATATATTAATAAACCTGAAGTGTTATTTCTCTCATTTTAGTGTATCCAAATGCATGCTGCCATGCAACCCAAATTGGCCATGCTAATCGGGTCAAGTACATTCCAGAAATAGTTATGAACTTAGACACCTAATCCAACAGTGGAAAGATAGATGACTACAAGAGGAACTAACCGAAGGCAAGGAATGCTGGCGGAATGGGAAGAGTTTTGGCTATAGGCCACGAGGAAGCAGTAGCAGACCCTACAGTGGCCATTAGTACGTCTCTCCTCGATAACTCATATGCATGCATACTTTTTGATAGTGGAGCAGAGAGGACTTTCATGAACCAAAAGTTTGCTCACTTACTTAAAAAAACGTGTGCACTTAAAGAACCGTTCACTGTAGAAATGCCTAACGGAAAGACTGAGAGCACTAGCAGTATATACATAGGATGTACTCTAACTCTAGATAGCCATTCATTTCAAATTGACCTCATGCCAATCTCAATTAAAAGTTTCGACGTTATTATCGGAATGGATTGGTTGTGTGTTCATTGTGCTGACATCATGTGTTATGAAAAGGCCGTTTGTCTAAATCTACTGTCTAGCAAAACTCTAGTTATCTATGGCGACAAACCCAGCATGAACCTTCGTATCATCTCGAGTATACAAGCCCAGAAGTATTTACGAAAGGAATGTCATGCATTCCTTGCTCATGAGGTCGATATGAGCCAAGAGATGAAAGACATAAAGAACATCCCAGAAGTATGCAACTTACCCGACATCTTTCCAGAAGAACAACCAAGATTACCACCACAACGTCAAGTCGAGTTCAGAATCGACTTAGTTCCAGGGGCTACCCCAGTAGCCAAATCGCCCTATCGTCTAGCACCAGTTGAGATGCAGGAGCTATCCGGTCAACTTAATGAACTGCTCAACAAGGGATTCATTAGACCAAGCTTCTCACCCTGGGGAGCACCGGTCTTGTTCATGAAGAAGAAAGATGGATCATTCCGTATGTGCATCGACTATAGAGAACTAAACAAGTTTACCATCAAAAATCGTTACCCTCTACCTCCCATAGACGACTTGTTCGACCAACTACAAGGGGCGAATTACTTTTCAAAGATAGATCTGAGATCCGGGTATCACCAGTTACGAGTGCTAGAGGAGGATGTTCCCAAGACAGCTTTCCGAACTCGTTATGGACAATACAAGTTTATAGTGATGCCTTTCAGATTGACCAATGCACCTGCTGTATTCATGCACTTAACGAATAGGGTGTGTCGTCCTTACTTGGATCAGTTCATCATTGTATTCATCGATGACATACTTATCTACTCTTGAAGTAAGGAGGATCATAATCAACATCTACGTTAAGTCTTAGAAACATTACGATCGGAGAAGCTCTACGCGAAGTTCTCAAAGTGCGAATTTTGGATTCAAAGAGTCGAATTCTTGGGACACGTTGTTAGTGAAGAGGGAATTCACATGGACCCTTCCAAAATAAAGGCCATTGATAACTGGTCGGCTCCGAAGACGCCTACAAAAATTCGTCAATTTCTAGGACTCACAGGCTACTATCGCAGGTTCATTCAGAACTTCTCTAGGATTGCGAAACCGCTTACAACATTGACCCAGAAAGGTGTGGCCTTTGACTGGGAAGAGACACAAGAAAAGAGTTCCAAACACTAAAGCGAGCCTTATGCAGCGCACTGATACCATTCCTTCCAGAAGGGATAGAAGACTTCGTAGTTTATTGCGATGCATCCAACCAAGGGCTTGGTTGTGTTCTTATGCAACGAGGTAAGGTCATCTCCTATGCCTCAAGACAGCTAAATACACACGAAGTCAACTACACCACACATGATCTTGAGTTAGGAGTAGTGGTATTTGCTCTGAAGATCTAGATACACTACCTGTATGGTACAAAAAGGACTATCTTTACAGACCACAAGAGTCTTCAACATATATTTAGCCAAAGGGAGCTCAACATGTGACAACGACAGTGGGTCGAGCTACTCAATGACTACGAATGCGAAATTTGTTATCATCCCGGAAAAGCCAACGTAGTAGCTGACGCCCTAAGTCGGAAACAATACTCTGGTCGTAGAGTCAAACCATTGACTATGACTATCTATTCACACTTATCCACAAAAATTAAGGAGGCTCAACTTGAAGCCTTGAAACCTAAAAATGTGGCGGGTGAATCCCTGAGAGGGATGGATAAAAGCTTGGAAGTCAAGGGTGGCGGAGCCTTATATCTCATGGATCAGATCTGGACACCGATATACGGGGGTTTCAAAGACTTGGTCGTGACCGAAGTGCACAACACTCTATATTCCGTCCACCCAGGTTTAGATAAGATGTATTTAGATCTCAAAAAGCTATATTGGTGTCCTAACGTGAAAGTAGAGATTGCTACATGCGTTAGTAAGTGTGTTACTTGCGCAAACCTTAAGGTCGAACCCTCAGGTTTACTACAAAAACCAGAGATACTAGAATGGAAGTGTGAGCGAATCACAATGGACTTCATAACCAAGTTGCCCAAGACAACAGGTGGTCTCGATACCATTTCGGTGATCATAGACCGGTTAACAAAGTCCACACACTTCCTGCCTATCATAGAAACTGACAAGATGAAGAAACTAACGAGAACCTACATTACGGAGATCCTACGACTGTATGGTGTTCCCATATCCATTATCTCTGATAGAGATAGTAGAATCACTTCAAGGTTCTGGCAATCGCTACAAGGTTCACTAGGAACTAGGTTGCACATGAGTACAGCCTACCATCCGCAAACCGACGGACAAAGTGAGAGGACTATTCAAACTTTGGAAGATATGTTGCGAGCCTGTGTGATTGACTTTGGAAAGGAATGGGATATTCATCTACCCATTTTCGAGTTCTCCTACAATAATAGTTATCACACGAGCATAAAGGTTGCTCCATTTGAAGCCCTCTATGGCCGAAAGTGCAGATCCACTCTGTGCTGGGCTGAGGTGGGTGACACACAGTTAGCTAAAGGACGAGTTCTTGACAGCACTCTCACATGTCCAGAAATCATTCGGGAAACGACAGAGAGGATCGTTCAGATTTGTGAACGATTGAAAGCCTCTAGAGACCGACAAAAAAGCTACGCAGACAAGAGAAGGAAACCTTTAGAATTCCAGGTTGGTGACCGTGTTCTATTGAAGGTCTCACCCTAGAAGGGCTTGATAGGCTTCGGAAAGCATGTAAAGCTAAATCCATGATATGTAGGACCTTTCGAGATTCTTGCTAGAATCGGCCTTGTAGCTTACAAACTCAAACTACCTCACGAACTTAGTAACGTACACCCTACATTCCACATTTCAAACTTGAAAAAGTGTCTCTCCGATGAGACTCTTGTAATCCCACTCGACGAGATCGATATCAACGATAGCCTCAACTTCTTGGAAGAACCAGTAGAGATCATTGACCGAGAGGTCAAGCAAACGAAGCAAAGTCGTATCCCGATAGTGAAGGCCCGCTGGAATGCCAAGCGGGGACCTGAATTCACTTAGGAGCGCGAGGATCAAATGAAACTAAAATATCCTTATCTTTTTTACTTAGTTATTTGTAATTTCTTAAACTCTAATTTCGGAACAAAATTCTCTCTAACGGGGGGATGATGTGACAACCCAGAATATCTACCTTGTAAAGCCTTTCAATTCAATCAAAATTCATACGATTTTCTGCTATCTTTTAGCATTGTTAAGGTCCTATTTGAGTGTTCAAAGCCTAGTACATTCAAGGATTGGGTGTTAGGATCCATCATGTGGAGTTTATGGCCGTAAAATAGAGCTTACGGCCGTAAGCTCTTCTTTGGCCGTGAACTAGTCCCTTACGTATGATATTCCTTCACTTTTATTCACTTCTCACACTTCCAAATCAAGAACACTCAATTCTCTCTAAAGTATCATCAAGAAACCCCAAGAACACCAAGAACACACACTAGTTTCTTTGGGTCGTAAACACCCTTTCTAGTTTCCAAATCGTAAGTATCCTTTCCATATACTTGTTATTCATTAGAAGCACATGTTTAGCATCCAAGAAACAATTAGTTTAGCAAGATTATCAAGAGTTTATGGCCGAAAACTCTTCATATGGCCATAAAATCCTTCATGTCATGGCCGTGAACACTATCTTGGCCGTAAACACACCCATGTGTGCCCGTAAACACCTTTTGTGCAATCATTAGTGATTGTAACACTTCATTCCAAGTGTTTCCTAGTCCCTAAGGTTGTTCCCTATCATGATTAGTTGTTATATACACTAATTAGATACATATATGTGTCATTATATGCTTAATAGGATCCGTTTGTGCTTGAGACATCGCTTGGCACACTTAGCATCCTATATCGATCTTACATTCAAATCACTCACTACAGATGAGTTCATACCCCTAAAATTATCTTTTAAATGATTTTAAATTCTTTTATGGGGGGGATACAAGTAGAAAACATTATAGTTATTGTATCAAGCACATGTGATTAATAACTATCAAACAAGTGGATTCGGTATACTTCAAAACTGTGTTATCAAACAAGCTATTTGAAAACACTTTATAAACTGACATCAAGTCATCTATAACCATTCAAATGATTAAAACCATCTTTTATATGCTAAAACTCTTTTATATATGCTAAACTCATTATCAAACTCTATTAAACTTATATATTGTCAAAATCATGTCCATATAGATATAGTTATATAAATAAGATTGAAAGGGCTTAGGATAAATAACTCGCTTTATTTCCTGTTCCTTGTTTGGTTGTGGACTTAGGGTATCGGTTGTTTGTCCGAGTTTTGTTTGCATCTTAGTTATATATTATGTATATGTGTATAGATATAAAAAGTTCTTATATCAGTTCAATACCTTTGGGTAGCAAAGGTGTACAAACATGAACAGTTATTCAAACAACATTACTAGTAAAATATAATAGGTATAGTTTAGAAGATTACTACTCACTATTTCTAGTACAATGAAACATACATGAGTTAGTTCAAACAAACTATAACGAGAAATAGAAAGAATATACTATAATGAGAAACAAAGAGGAACATACTATACACTAGAACAGAGAGAACATAATATGCACTAGAACAGAGAAAACATACAATACACTAGAACAAATAGAACATACAATACAAACACAAGAATACTATAACATTAATGTGAGCCACTACTTCATGGCATGGCAATATATTGTTGTGTCACGTTTTATAACCAGAGTCTCCTAGAGGGAGAGCGTAAGTTTGTGTATAGATCTATACGGGATTGACCAACCTACACCTTGTTGCTAGCTACAGTGGGACCTGCAGGTCTACGAGTGACGAATGTCATATCATTTCGACATCCTTTATCGTCGTGTTTTACTAGTCAATCAAGTATGGTTATAATCTCATCACATTTTACCTTAATAATACAATTGGTTTAAGGTAGTTAGTACAATGGTAGTTACTATATATATTACTACAGTAAATCTTTATTTTCCCATTACATTCACATTGTGATCTTCTCACATAAACGATAATGTAAACTATATTTTGGTAATGAAAGACATACTTGGGGAAAACACTCACTTTTACAAGAGAACAAATATATAGAACAACGGGTCTTGATAGAAGACTACATTTCATAATAAAGTAGAAAATATAAGATTTTCTAGAGATACAACATTTACATCAAACACTTACAAACATTTACAGCAAACATTTACAAACACTTTCATCAAACTTATATGAACAATGACACTAAAATACTTATGAACTCACCAGCTTAAATGTTGATCTACTCTTTCAAAATAACTTGTATTCTCAGGTCACCAATAGAAAGGTTCATTGGACCAGGTTTTGAGAAGACGGAGCATATTTGAGACTCGTCTTTTATTTTGATTCATATTTTGGTGTCTTTCAAACTATACACAGAGCGCACTTGTATTAAATTATATTATTAATGCAGTGGATGATGTTTTTGCTTGTTTACTATTGTGCATTGTTATGATATTGTACATGACGTCCTCCGCCCCCGAACGTTTCCGTTGTTCTGGTTTCGGGGTGTGACACAATAACATATTTCCTTTGATGAACTTAAATGTTATAATCACGGTTACGAAGATGTTGCATGTTTTTGATGTGTCGAAGATAACTGAGACCAACATGGATGATTTCATCACTGGATTTGCTCACATTAAAGCCTTTCTTGATAGCTACTATAACTATTTGGCATTCATAGACATTGAACTTGCCTTAGCTATGAACAAGGCATTGAAAGTCCCTTAGTCTTTGTTAAAGGGAAGGTTGAATATCAATGAGTTTGAAGATGGTGAAGTTTTACGTCAACCTCTAGGTGTGGTGTTTCGTAGAAAGAACAAGAAAGGTCATATGACAAAGTTTTTGTTTCAAGTTTGTGATATTGAGAGGTACACAAACTCTCAATATACTAATCTCCAGATACGAATCAACAATTTAAAGAAGAATTATAGTGAAGATAATGCCGAGATTCGAAAAACCATTCTATGGTATATGGAGATCCGAAGGGAGCTTATACAGAAACTTAAGTTGATTGCTTAATTTCAACTACTCTTACTAAGGAACCAAAATCACCATGATTTAAACTCTTAATCTATTTTACAAGGCATTGTTGTTTTCGACACTTAGAAGTTTCGTCCTTGTAAATTTTTTTATGTATGTTTGTATCCTATAAATAGCATAGGTACACTAAGTAGAGTAAGAACTTTGAATGTAATTATAAACTTTGTACTCTCGAAATCGTGTACTCTGTCACAACTAGCGAATTAGCGTTGAGATTATGATTCTTGTACGAGACAATTCCCTCCATGTAACCTTGCAACACCCCATTTAGTGAAATTCAAACTACAATGTTATTTAATTTCATACATGCTTACATTGTGAATCAAGCCTCATATAATCCCAAAAACTTGATCCAATAGTTAAGACCAATCAATTTTGGGCTTTGATCTAAGAATTCTCGGCCCAACACCCTATTGGGCTTTATTGGACGGATAACCCTTCATTAGGCCCTATTGGGCCTAAAACTTCTATTGGGCATTCCATTGGGCCGACAACCCTTCCTTAGGCCTTATTGGACCGAAAACTCCTACCTTTGGAGTTTAATGGACCAAAAACTCCTATTGGGCCAAGCCAAAAATCGAAACCCATTCTTTTTGGGCCACCCTTTGGGAAGAGAACCCTAGGGTTCGGTTAAGGCTTATAAAAAAAAGGAAAAAGATAAGGAAAATACCTTGCCACCTCCTTATTACCCAACATGAATCTATGCTTTCGAGCTCCATATACCTATGCATATCCCATCAAACTTGAAATAAGTCAACTTCTTTCCCCATCCTCTCTCTTATCTTCAGCCGCAACCTCCACCCCTACACACAAACCAATCTCATTTCTCCTCACTTAGTCTCAAGAATCCTCCTTCATTTTTTCTCAAAAATTCATCGGTGTGTGGTGCCATCCTCAAGATTTTCTTCAAACAACTAAAAAACTTGGTAAGTAATCTTGTAAACTTCAAGTATTTTGCATCACTTTAAACTAAAGCTCATGTTTACACATCATTTTTGTGTGTAGTCTCTTAGAACACCACCATTTTCAAGAATCTCTCCAAGACACAAGGCTAAGCTTGAAATTTTCCTTCTTCTTCATCTACCTCTCGAAAATCAACCAAGGTGAGGTTCATACCCCACAATTTTTCGTGTTTTTCATACTCTTTGGGCGGGGGGGGGGGGGGGGATACAAGTCAAATCTCGTTTAACCATTAGATAATTACATTTACCGGTGTGTAGTGTGTTTAACCTTCGGGTAATAGCATGCATCTTATATATTGTGGTTGAAATGTTGAATACCTCATGCTAACACTCCATAAACTCGAGATTTACAAGTTCTCAAATAAAAAGGGTGCTTAGTGTATGTTAAAGATCAAAGAGAATGTTAATAACATATGTGTGTTGTAAAAGTTTGTAGGGTCATGTTAAACACCTAAAATGGGAAAAATATGGGTGTTACACTAAAAAATGGTTAACTTTTGGACATATCCATTTTTAACACTTATACTTACACAAATATTTCGATGTAACAAATTTCAAGATTTTATGTGTATCTTGTGGAAATCGTGACCTGTTAGTGTCACAACAAAATATAATATGTTGTGTTACAAAACTCTCAAACAAATTTTGGTATGTTGAACAAACTACAAAACTTGTTATTTTGTTAAAAAAATGATTTTTCTAGTAAAATAGTCGTAATATGTTGTCATCATGTTAATGGTTTAAAAACTTAGAGGATTATGCTATTTACACACTATATATTACAAGTAGACAAGTCCATTAATGATTATTTATAAAAAGTGTTATAAATAATTTAACTAAAACGGTATACAAAACAGAACTATTACGACAGAAACGTGTGTCATAAAACTTCAGTCACAAATTTACACTAGTAATGTTATTTTCATTATTCAATAATGGGAGTCAAAGTTCGCGTAAATTTGTTAAGGCACTTGAGAGACTTTCCTTCGCCGTACCTACCTAGCGTACACTGTAAGTCCTGTAGTTATAACCAGAGTCACCTAGAAGGAGAGCGAGGTAATTGTGTATAGATCTATATGGGGTTAACACCCCCACACCGAAGTTGTTCGCTACAGCTAAACAGGGTCAGTCTAGGGTGACAAATATCTTACCGAAACCGATGCTTGAAGAACGTCATGACAAGCATATCAGTCTATTAAGCATGGTTGTAACAACTCACATAGGGATTAACAATGTTATGCTGGATTTACAAAATTTATATACTTCACTGGTTTTATAAAATATAAAATTACGCTTCATTTTTGTACATTAATATCACCAACCTAGTCTTAGGATTTTAAGACTACAATTTTTCATAAAACAGGAAATACGATATTTTTTGGGAACACACACTCTTTTTAATTACAAACAAAAGAAAACAAATGACACGCATGCTATTATTCACGGTTTTAAAACGAGACTTACAAACCATTTTGCATAGAAAATATCGGATTTTCTGGAGTTTTACAAATTATTGCAATCAAAGATGTTACAAAGCTTATTATAAAAATATGCTTATGAACTTACCAACTTTTTAGTTGATGCTTTTCAAAACAACTTGTATTCTCAGGGACTAAGTGAGCAGTTATTTGCGCTATGGAATTTGGATATTTTCTACATTTTGGAACATCATATTTTATATCACTTTTGTGTAAACTTGTGAACAAATAGAATCTGTAAACAATGTATGTTGGTATCGTTTAATGTATAATGTTTGGTTGCTATGTTTCATTCATATTCAATTGTTATGATACTATCCAACGACGTCATCCGACCCGGACGTTTTCGCCGTCCTGGTTCGAGGGTGTGACATACTCTTTCAGACTTTTAATGCGGGTCATCCATATTACATTTAGATCTTGTGTTCTTTATAGTTTTCATCATATCATTTGTGCTCATAATTAGTTCTAACACACTTCACTATCTTTAATGAGTACAAAAAAATTGAATTTTAATATATTTATTATTTTCTTTTGATAAAAAATAGACATTAGCTTTTCAAAAAAAAAAGAATGAAGTGGGTTTTTTGAAAAAAAAAATCATTTTTTATATATCAATATGAATCACTATGGAAAAATGACAGAAATTCATGAACAAAGGTATATTAAATTTTTTTAGATAAAAAACAAGACCTAAAAAAAGTTTAACTAAAAAAAGAAGAAGTGAGTTTTGGTATAATTCGGTGCATTCGTGTCCATTGTATGATTCTACAATCCTTCCTATTGTCGTTGATCGCATTAAATTTTGACGTTTTGGATTAGTTTATTGGTTCGTTAATCAATTATTATTATGTATTGAAGTTTTCGAGATATATATATATATATATATATATATATATATATATATATATATATACACACACACACACGCGCGCGCACTAAAAAGATGGTATCAAAGTTTTAAAAGATGCCAATATAAAATAAAAATCATATACTAGTTGGTAACGAGTATCGAGTGTCATCAAGCTGGTAGCGGATAGCGGTAGCTGGTAGTTGGTAGTGTTTTGTTAAATCCTATGTGAGATAACTTTTAGATTTGGGACGTTATGTTTAAATAAACACTAAAATTTTGTAATGTCAAACAAAACTTTTTGTTCAAAACAGAACGTTTTGTCAATTACTAGAAGTTAGAAACTCACAAATACTCTATATCAAACATGCCCGAAATATATTACATGATTTTTGATGTTTCCTAAAAACATTCAAAGAGTGTGTTCGGGAAAACTAGCTCGTACCAACTAGCAATTAACATGTAACGTTTGATTTTAGAGCGTTTTGTTAAAACCTCTTCATGTAGTTTTTTATTCAGAGGGTTTTGTTTACGCAAAAATCTAAACGCTCTTGTTTCCGAACAAAACTTTTTCCTTTTTATGAGTGTTTTCTTAAAAGCTTGAAGTCGGAAACCTTGAGACGTTGGATGTCGTATATGCCAAATATCTACATGTCTAGGAAGTGATTCAGATAAGAAACACATAAAAGGTTAAAAATTAAATCGATAATTCATACTTTATTGAATCTAACCTTAAAAAGATGTTTCATTATCTACACATTTTATCAAAATTATTAATGTTAATATATTTTATTTTATAATTATTATATATCAATATCAATATGATTTAATGACAAAATAATCATGTTAGAATATTACATATAACATTCTAACAAAGATTCTTTAGTCTTAAAAATATATCGATATTATTAGAGTGTAAGAAATTATTAATGTCTGATAAATTTTTAAACAATAAATAAAAATTTACAAATAAAAAAATAATAAAATTAAATGAAAAATGATGATCATTATTATTGATTGGTTTTTAGGGTTCAAACATTTTATTAATTGCTTATATAATTATATATTGTTTTTAAGGGTTTTTTTTTTTTGGTTTTTTCTTTTCGAATTTGGTTATAGTTCATTTTATGTTACAATATCTATCTTCTTACGTCATACTAAAATATACTATCATTTCCAAAAACCTATTAAATATACAATAGCTTAATTTGGATTTGAATAAACTATTTATTCAATAGGATAATGACTATAATGCCTGTATTTCTAATACTCAATATATTACTTACAATAGCTTTTGTTTTTTCTGGATTTATCCAAGAGATATTGTATCAATGAAATGAGAAAAGACAAATTAAATAACCACATTTAACATGCATGAATACAGACAATGTTTGTAGCATGGAATGAAAATGAAATTGAAGCCACTATGGGAGCTAGGCTATACATTAAAGCACTATGGTCTTTCTTTTTCACCCACCACATGGGTTGATTAGGAAAAGCAACCCCACATATTAAATATTTAACTAGAGTTAATATAATATATGGTTTTGTGATGAGTTGGTGACCCCACTATCATACTCTATAGTCTTGATTCTATATATAATACTTTTTATTGCTATTGCTTAATTTATAGCATAGCATTAGCTGTTCTCCTATTTAATATTTATAATTTGGGTATATTTATTAGAAAATGAAAATATAAAAATATAAATCTTGTTGATGTTATCTTTTGTTATTATATATATATATATATATATATATATATATATATATATATATATATATATATATATATATATATATATATATTGATTTTCGTAGGTTTAAATGCAAAAAATCGTAATATATTTTATCGATCGATTTGTTTATTATGATATCTAATTTTTTATTGCAATATTTGATTACTAAGATACTATCTATTTTTATAAGAGTGCCATTAAAATATAAAACAAGATTTATTATTATAAGTGAATAATTTTTTTAAACTAGCAGAATTGAAAAAAAAATTACTTTAACCACATATATATTTTAGCAACGATTAGATGAGATTTTATAACTAATCGTAATCTCTTTTTGAAAAATTACTTTTGTTGTTATCGTACCTCGAGATTTAAAGATGCAATCATTCATCTAACCACTATTTTAGTAAAGTAATGTTTTTTTATACATTATAGGGGAAAAAGTATACTCCATTTAAAAAAAGTATAATTTCTTTTTGCATGTAAAGAAAAGCGTACAAAGTTTAAAATAATGCTACAAATGGAGGTCACCCATATTCTTAGTTCATTAAGTATCTTCGATCGTAAAATAGGGATTTTCTAAGGATTTTCTAATATGTGTTTAAGGATACATATAAAAACTTAATTAAAGTATTAATTATAGAAAATATTATAATAATTAAATGTGATAAATATTAAGTTGAAGTTAAATACTAAATGAAGATAATTTGAGGGCTTCTTTTTAATTTTAAACATTTAGCTTTAAGTATAATCATAATTTTGTTGGATCGATTGTAGAAAGACAAATGTAGAGCGTCTCATTTGTATTAAATACTTATCTCAAATTCCATGCATTGGATGTCCCTCGACATCCATTAAATAAGGCTCATAGTCATAGATGAAATAGTAAAAATAAATCATATCCTTAGTAAGAAAAATATTTTACCAATCCATGACATTCTTTTTTAATTAATTACCAAAAGATAATATTTATATATAAAATAACAAATTTGTCCTTTATTATGATTATTACCCTTATTATTTCGCACCAATTTAAAATAACAATTTTATCCTTTATTATCATTATTAATCTTATTATTTAGCACCAATTTAAACCACATCACAAAACATCTTATGGTCCTGATCTTAAATTCCTGGAGACTCAATAACCTCATGCCACCTTCATTTCCCTCCTAAGCACCTTTTAACTTATGGTTTTTCAGCGACTCCATAAAAGATGCAAAAAAGGAATGCATGTAAAATTCGAATGTTGAAAATTAATAATCACTAGTTACATTTGATTTAATATAAGCTTCATAATGTTGTACATGTAGATGCAAAAAAGGAATGCGTGTAAAATTCGATTGTTGGCACAAGCAATCATACTTTCGCAAAACAAGAATTGTTACTCTGGAAATAAGAAATTGATTGAGAATGAAATTATTCATTCATTGATTAACCAATTACAGAATACAATCTACACTATATACTCATCAAATGACCATCTAACTGAATAAGTAGTGTAAACGACTAAAATACCCTTATGCTAACTAATTCATAACAGATATGTCTTAACAACTGTTTAACAACTTGACCATACTTCTAATCATCCAACTACGTATCGTAACATCCCCCTTCATGTTATTCATGCTGATGAGCATTGCGTAACCCAAGCTTGGTTGTAGCTTCTGAATGTTTTGATCGATGAAGATGTTTTGTTAGAATATCAGCCAACTGGTTATTAGGGCATCCACAATGCATTGAACTCCATAGAGGTCAATGGATTGACACATCATCATTTTACAATCCATACAACTCTATTATATTTTTCTCTACAATGCATTGAACTCTACAAAGTTCAATAGAATGTTACAAAATGCAATTTATAGTAAATATTTAAGAATTAAAACTTTCCTTTTTTCCATTGAAGAGTTCAATGACCATTGAACTCCAAATCCATTGAATGCCAAGGTGGCATCTTACAATGGTTGATTTTCATCCATTGAATGACACATGGATTTGCCACCTCATTCAACTTTCCCATTGAACTCACCATTGTGGATGCTCTTAGTATCAACATCTTACAATTGAACTAATCCTTCTTGAATCTTCTCCCTTACAATGTGATAGTTGATCTCGATTGGTTTAGTCCTTTCGTGAAAGACAGGGTTAGTAGCAATGTAGATAGCAGCTATGTTGTCACATTTAAGAGGAATATGGGAAAACCTACCCATTCTGAGTCACAAAAAGCTTAAAGTTTTAGATCATGTTTATCATTAAAGTATATATAGAGCTTGTGAAGGAGTACTCAATTCGCATTCAACAGTTTACATAACTGTTGTTTTTCCATAACCGTTAACGACACCTTCATAAAAATATAAATACTTTCTCATCTAGTTTTTCCCTATGCATTTATAAATACTCATCCCATGAAATAAGAACAATTATATTTGCTATTTAACCAAGTGTGGATGTACATTTTTGTAATGGAGTGTATCAATGCCTATCTAAATAATTTACACTCTTTTTTCGAATCATGAACTATCGCATGAACATTCAGCCTCATCAGCCAAAATGTCGGTTGTTTCTTCTACGATTGTTGTGGCAAACGGTGTTATGACCCATCATCAAATGGAGGGATGAAGATGATAACGAATTAAGACGATTCCATCTTTAAATTATACAACTTATATAAACTTATGTTTGAAACTCAGAGTAAAATGGTTGTTTAATATTATTGGAAACTAAGTATGTATTTACATTTTGTTAAAAGAAATTCAATTTAGTTGAAAGCCATCGGAACTAATGTCACGATAGGATCTCCGAATCACGGGACCATCTTTGGGCCTTTGGGCCGCACCCTCGGTGTGGGTGACCACAACACATTGTCTTACCATTGTATGAGAATTAAAAACGGCATGCCTTTTTAACATATTTATTAGTAAAACATATATATGCCCTGTCGTATTATCACTGTCACAATTTTAATATATTTCATTAAAATTTCAAAATATTATATAATTATTCATTTTCATAAGCTTCTTCGTACTTAAACTACAAACTATATAAACCCATTTAATCACTAGTTTGTGTGATCCCGAAAGTACCAACAAAGGTTAGGGGCTTGATCGACCAAAAAAATGTTGCATGACTCATCCTCAACATTACTTACTAAATACGGATCTGATTGTTCTTGATATGTCCTTGTAGGATCTATATGTTCTGTATGATTTGAATTCGTAGCTGACGATGAACAAAGAGAAGAGAGCCCAAAAGTTGCTATATTTAGCAACGAACTTCCATTAGCGTTGCTAACATTCATGTTTTCTTCGTTTAAAACCCCACTTGAATCGCTATCAGAAAATCCATCTTTTAAGTCTAGTGATTTTCGAGTTTTTTCGTAGTTTAAACTTGTGTATACTTCATGGTTTGTATTCGTCGGATCAGATCCCAAGAACAAAATATTTTCTCTGTTCTCGAACTCATCATTTCTTTCGGTTGTTTCCTCGTGAAGCTTTGCTTTTAGCTCTATCAACTGCAAAAAAATGGAAGAAATGAAATCGATGTTTATAAATGAGGTTTCAAAGATTAAATCAATATTTATGATAAACAAGTTACATAATTAATTCTAATACAATTTTCTTTTACTAACTAAAAAATAAGTTAGAGTAATTTTCATGATAAATATTAATTATCTGTTTTAACTTATAAACAATCTCATTTGTGAATATTTTTAAGGTTAAATATAAATATATTTCAGATTGTTAATTAATTTTATATAATAACATAGTTTTGATGTAATTACAAACGAATTATACAATCACTTTTTATTTTAACACAATTTCTAAAATGGAACCGGCCTTGATGTGATTTTCAACTTTACAGCATATAATTAAAAAAAATAATTTAAATAAATAATTAATAAATAGATAAAAAATAAAGATTTGTGCGAGTGATTAAATTACCTCATTGATTATGCTTTCTTTCTCTTGCTCAAGCTTATGATAATTATGCTTAAGAGCATCATAATTAGACTTAAGAAGATTGTAATCTCTCTCCAACTGTTTTGTCTTCCACCGTGCACGGCGGTTCTGGAACCAAATCGCCACCTGCCGTGGTTGCAAACCCAAATCTTGCGCCACTTTCACTTTCCTTTCTGGGTCAAGTTTGTTATCAACTTCAAATATTTTCTCCAACGATTTCACTTGATGATTACTTAATCTTCTCTTTTTGTCACTAAATTGTCCTGTTTCTTCTCCACCGTAATCTTCACCATCGCCGCCGCCACTGCCACTGCCGCTGCCGTCTACCATTGACTGAAATTCTCCATTGTAAAGGCACTCTTCTTCAGCTTTCATCTCCCCTGAGTCATGAACAAGAGAAGAACATTATTTTTTAACTAAAAAAACTCTAGCTCTGACTATTTTAACCTCAATCTATCCACCTTTCAAAAGTAAAATTCAGCAAAGAATATTTGGTTTAAGCCAAAGATCAAAGATAATTTCAACTTAAGAACATGACACAGTCAACAAGATAAATTTGTTTCAAACGATTTTCGAATATCAAAGAGATCAGGTGGAATTTCCAAACTCAAATTTTACCCAATATGATAAGATATGGAATTATGGTTTCTTGAAATTCAAATTCAGAAAGAAAAAGAAAAGAGAGTGTAAAATTCAAGATCTTTCTCAATATAAAATAGTAGAAATGTTAAAGAACTGCATAAAGATGATGCAGAAGACCATTTCTTTTTTACAAAAGCACAAGAAAATTGACGTATCAAGAACAAGGTGTAACTTTTAATGCATGAATCATGATATACAAGTAAGTAACGCATAATTGCTCTGGATTATACTATTATATTCTGCAAATAAGAATCTGCCATCGATGAATACCTTCAAGTGGGTGTGAGAGAAAATGAGTCAATGAATCAGAGCAACCGAAGTTCCTCTTCATAACTTCGAAGAAATTGAAGCAAAATCTAGAATATTGTTTTGTGGGTCTTTGAGATAAAAAGAAAAATCTTGAAGCTGACGAATGGAGAAAGGAGAGAGGGGAAAATTAATTTTGTTGTTGTGTCTTTCTCAAAATCTGAGTGACTTTTATACAACCAAGCAAGAAGAAGCTGTGTATGAACAAGTTGTGGGGTGGGGTGTCATTCACTGGCCTTTTCTTATAAGAAACATAAATAAAAATTAAAAGATAATTTTTTGAAAAGAAATTATATATCCTCCAAAACGTCTTTTCATAAACTATTTTATAAACATATAACAATATTATAAATATTTATATACGGGTTCTAAAAATTTGTAGGTACCGTAAAATTATAAGTTTTGAAAAATTATCACAAAATAAATATTATTAAATAACTTAAAAAGATAAGATATTTTTTGATTTATATATATTTATCTTTTTTTATTTTTTGATTTTGATTTTTATTTTTATTTGTCTGTACCTACCCATTAAATTTGTTATCTTATTCACAATCAATCTTTATGAACGTTTGGTGCGGGTTTAGCCGGTTTCCGGTATTATTTACAATTCCGATGAGACTCCGTTATCATTTCTGACATTCATAATTTTTCGACGAAACATGAACTTTTCAGGAGATGGTTTTTATGGGTCAGTTGTTTTTCTAATTCGTTTGTGTGTATGTACTCATTTGATAAAAAAAACCCCCAAAGTTCTCGTGTATTTATCTGCAAAAATTGAGTTCATGTGTTCCCATGTTGAAGTTCATGTGTGTATATATGTATTCATCTATAAAATCCCAGAAGTTCATGTATTCATATGTAGACACATGAAAACCCTAAATATAAATCTAGAAATCGAATTTCATGAATTATAGCCGGAATTGATTGAGTGCAAGAAAGGAGAATCTTTATTACCTCGACAATTTGTTGAATGAATTGCAACTCATCAAGAAACACAACTTATATTCTCTTGTTGAGGATCGCGAAGCATGTATGAACATAAAGAAGAACTTAAAGAAGATGATGAAGGAACTCAAAGATGGATATGGCTTTATGTATCTAAGGATATTGGTTTGTTTATCCAATCAACCTAGACAAAACGATGACTATAGAAGAGACATTTTTTTTAAGATCTTAAAAATATCACTACAAGAAAAAGTTGATATTTGCTAGAGAAGGAATCCGTTGCAAAAAATTCAAATTTCATTGCAAAATTCGAATATCAATAGAATTTTAAACAACCCATTTTCGTCCCTAAAAACCCCGTAGCAAGGGTTTGCAACGGAAACAACAATTCCGTCGCAAATGTGACAACAGAATGAAATACGTTGTATATTGTATTTTGTCATGTATTTTGTAGTAGGATTTCATTGCGAATTATGTAGTAGTTCTTCCGTCACAAATTCCGTTATAGTGGATCCGTAGTAAATTCTATGGTGTTGAATCCCTAGTTAAATATGTGGTGATTAATCCCTAGCAAAATCCGGATAAATCCCTAGCTAATTCTGTTGTGATGAATCCCTAACAAAATCCATGGTGATGAATCTGTAGCTAAATCCGTTGTAATGAATCCCTAGAAAAATATATGGTGATGAATCCCTAGCTAAATCTGTGGTGATGAATCCCTAGCAAAATCCATGGTCTATATTCTATAACAGATTCCATAGCAAATTACGTATGAATATTTTTGTTGCAAAGCTAGATAGCTACGGATGGATAATTAATTTACAAAATAAATCCAAGTTATTTTTTACTAATAAATAAATTAAAAAAATATATCATTAATAAATATTTATTACATCGAACATGAAAAATGGCTAATCTAAAATACAGACTTTGCAATAAACAAATTAACACTTTATGATATACTAGTTTGGAGGTCTTTAAAAACATTAATAAAAGCCATTGCTGATTGTAGTTGTTTATTAAGTTGCTCAATTCTTTTTTTGTCTTGGTTATCTTTGGCATTCATTATCTCCTAAAGTTCTTCATTTTGCTATTTTTGCTGATTAAGAAGCTCCCACAATTCTTCCGGTTCAACATTTTTTTCCAGAATGTAATTAGATACTTCTATTGTACCATTAATAATGGGAACCACCTTTGCATATGAGCCAATTCCAACTCTTCTTTTTTCTATGTAAAGGCTGTCTATAAAATAATAATAATTTAAAAAGATATCAAATTTATGAATAACATGAAGTTTACAATATAAAATGTTTCACGGAAATGAATGTTACATGAATTTTTCTATCTTTTTCATTTGTAAATGTGACTCGATTGTCATTCCCCGTATGTGTATAGAAGAACAATTCACTATGTGGTGGATCATATACTAATTTTCTCTTTTACATAAATACGATAAAATATAAAATATATATACACAACAATGATAAACATGCCAATTTTGATGAACCATTAAAAAAATGTCACCAAATCAAGTAACCTTCAAATGAGAAGCGGATCCAGCATTATGGGTAAGTTGTGGTATTCCATCAGCCTCCCCATTACACCTATTGATCTTCTTCTGATCGGATTTTTGCTTTTATTCATCTGTATTCCATTTTGCTTGCTAGGAGCTCCAGAATTCTTGTGTGATATTAGGTGGTTTCCTGCTAGTTATGTTTATGTTTATGTTTTCGCATGTTGTAGAGATATTGGCCATAACTTTGTGTTGCTTTACTTTCCCAAGCTTTCCTCACTTGTGTGTCTTTTACTTCATCCCAACAATAGTTTTTCTACGCATCAATGTAAATGTTTACCAAAATAATAATTTAAAACATATAATTAACTACCTTGAACTCTTCCCAATATAATTCCAACATTTTTTTTGCTTAATTTTCCTTAAGTGTATCCTTCTACATCTACTCTTTGAAGAAAGGATTTACTAATATAGCTAGCACACGGGCCTGGTTGCAACATCGTGTGAATAATATGATAGTTTCAGTTTTGAATTCATATGTAAGTGTAGACCAGGAGATTAGATATTGAAAAACTTATGTAAGGTATGATCGCTAACTCACATTTTTTTTCCAAACATCAATATTTAAACGTCCATCTGGTCCATAAGTAGCAAAATTGCTTTGACTGCTTATAGTTTCAACAATAGATCCATTACCATTTGTTGTGGATGTAGTTACGGTTGTTAGTGTTGGTGATGGGGTGGATTCTAGGGTATGTGTTGGGATAGATGTACCTGTTGAGGATGCGGTAGTTGGTTTAGGTAAGGAAGATGTGGTAGTTACTGTAGGTGTTGATGGTACCGGTGTCAATGAAAGTATTGATGTTGTGGTAGTAGATGAAGGTGTTGATAATGTGGTAGTCGATGTCGATGATGAGGATAATGTCGATGATGTAGGTACTCAGTTTTGGTTGTAGATGTAGGTGTTGAGGATGGTGTCGATGATGTAGGTGTTGAACTTTTGGTTGTATATGTAGGTATTGAGGATGTGGTAGTGATCGATGTCGGTGCTGAGGATGGTGTCGATAATATAGGTTTTGTGGTTTTGGTAGTAGATGTAGGTGCATTGGATGTGGTCTATGATTTTGAGAAGTCGACAATACCAATTTATTGTATATGATAAGATCATGTTGATCGAAGAACAAGAAACGATGATCACAATAATAGTAAACAAAAATAAATTTTAGATGGCCGAAAACATTTATCGCCAAAGTCAATGTACAAACATAATGAAGAAATGTAGATTTGGATCAATGAGACACCGGAGATGATGAAAAAAAATGTAATCCCTATTTCTAATAAGGTAACTGACCCTATAAAGACTTAACGTGTGTAGGTTGGAGGGAAAGGACTTCCAAATTTTTTTGTATCTCCAGTAATGAAAAATTCAAACTGTTAAATACACATAAGCGCAAATTTTTTAAAGTAGTTGCAGCGAGATAGAAAGGGTAATTTTCGTATTAATGTGCATAAAGAACAAAAGGAAATAACATTTTTTTGTATAAAGGACATATTTTGAGTTTAAAGAATTGAAAATTACGACCCATTGATAAAAAGTGACAATAGGTTAGGGTTCACTAGCTATGGGTCATCTATATCTATATTGGGTGGTAGCGGCTTATGGTGTCATGGGTTATGTGAATTAGGTGGTAGTGACTTATAGTGTTATGTAAAGAACCATAGATGACAAATGGGTCACGAGTCATTTGTATTGGGTAGTAGTGGCTTAAAGTGTCAAGTTAAGACCGATGGATGACATATGAGCCGTGGGTCGTGTGAAATAAGTAGGAGTGGCTTATAGTGTCACGTTAAGACCCACGGAAGACATATGGGTCCTGGGTTATGCACATTGGGTAGTAATGGCTTATAGTGTCATGTTAAGATCCGTGGATGACATATGGGTCTAAGGTAGTGTGAATTGGGTGATAGTGGCTTATAGTGTAAGGTTAATACCCATGGATCACATGTGTCCTGGGTCATATGCATTGGGTGCTTGTAGCTTATAGTGTCAAGTTAAGACATACGGATGACATATGGGTATCGGGTCGTGTTCATTCGGTGGTAGAGGATTATATTGTCGTGTTAAGACACATGCATGACATACAGGTCATGGGTCATGTGTACTGTGTAACATCCTAAAAATAATAGAAATTTACAATTTTCAAAAAACAATCCATTTTAATAATAAAGTGTTTACAAAACCATTATTTCAAAAGTATAATCATAATCATATTTTTCCCCATATCTAATATCATAAAAACAGGAAGATGTGCACGATCACGCCTTCTCTTTCCCACGATCATCTAAAATACCTGAAGCAATAAATTGACACTGTAAGCCAAAGCCTAGTGAGTTCCCCCAAAGTACCACCACACAAAATAACATAAATAACATTGCATGCTAGGTCCAATCGGTAATCAGACTAGAATACCCCTAGCCTAATTTTTCATCGGAATTGAATGCCAATATACAACGGGTCCACTCAGTCATTGGACTGGAATACCCTCGGGTCCACTCAGTCATCAGAGTGGAATATCTATGGGTCCACTCAGTCATCGGACTGGAATACCCCTGGTCTATTAGGTCACATACAGAGCAGTAAACTGACAACCCCAAAAGCAATCATGTTGACATATACATAACAGATAAACACATAACCAATAAACACTCAAACTAGCAGATCTACATATCACCATAACATTTCAACATCCTCTATACTAGGATACATAATACAGTGGGCCGACATTGGTGCCTTCGACCCACACATAAAGTGAGGAAATGTCACCTTTTAGTCAAAAGAAGATCGCTGAACAGGACACGACTTCAAATATCAGCTCAAACGGTAACCCATTCATCAAATAATGACCAGTCTCGAATACCACTCAAAATACCTAGAATACCCTTAGGTCAAACTTGGTTAACGTAAAAAAAAGTCAAAAACTAAAACTTGGTCAACACAACTGAGTACAATCGCCGTACTCAGCCTGTACGTGGGGCGAACTTAGCTCTTAACCAAAAATGTTAAGCTGACCTGGTACGCTTAGCGTACCAATCCATCTACCCAACGTACATAGCACTCCCTTAATCCTTCTATTAAGAGCTTATTCCTTTAATCTCTTTCGTCTAATTCTCAAATTTGACCCTAAACTAATGTTCATCATCATAAGGTTTCCAACTTTATGGTGTTGCATGGCTAGCGAGTGCCTAAAAGCTAAAACCCTAACTTCTTAATCCAAGGACACCTCAACACTTGCATGGAGTGAAAATAAGGTCTAAAATCACATTTTTATCACTCAAACTATACAAAAACATCCAAAAGGACAACTTATTTAGTCTAGGGTAGCTCATACCCAAAAGGACCAAGAATATAGGGATAATAAGCATAAACTTCTAACATTAACAAGATCTAGAGGTATGATCATCAAGTTCAGAACTTTATGCCTCAAAATGAAGCTTGTAAGTGAGGTGTTTCTGGATCTAAGTGGTCTTGATCTTCCAAGATGGTTCTTCAATCCCTTCTTTGCTTCAAAGAAACCAAAACACACACTTTTAAGCTCAAAGGAACACCTGAGATTAGGGTTGCAACAGACAAAATGGGGGCTAAAGGTTGGTGAAAGAATGAGCCTTAGTGATTTAATGATGTTTATATAGGGTCCAAACCCTAAATATTAGGGTGTGAGGTGCCGTCACATACAACCAACGTACGTGTGCTCCTCCCACTAATTACAAAATGCCACTATGGGCCATTTTGCAACACTTTCCATACACAACGGCTAAAATGCAAACAATCTTTATACGTAGGGTTAAAAAAGGAAATACCTCATCATATGATGTTACAATTTTCCACCACTTGAACTAGACTTCATCCTCGAAGCCTGCTGTCGTGAACAACTCAAGGTAATGATCCCTCATCTCCGACTCGGGTTCCCACGTCCATTCGGAACCAATCCGATGCTGCCACTAAACCTTGACCAAAGACACTACCTTGGTGCGCTAGGACTTTGTCTTCCGATCCTAGATCGTCACCGGTCTTTCAACATAATTTAGGTGATCATCAACCTGAACATCCTCCTAAGGGACAACCGTTGACTCATCAACCACCCACTTTCGAAGCTGGGAAACATGGAAGGTATTGTGGATCTAACCGAGCTCCTGACACAAATCCATTCTATATGCCACCATGCAAACCCTGCCAATCACCAAAAATGGCCTATTATACCGGGGTCCCATCTTGCCCCTCCAATTGATCGAAGAGGTCATCAATATTGGAGAACAAAGATGCACCCTACAACTGATCGAAGAGGTCATCAATCCACGGAAGTGGGTAACGGTTCTTCACTGTCAATTTGTTAAACTCTAGGTAATCAATGCACATCTGGTGTGAACCATCATTCTTCTTGACGAACAAAATCGGTGCTCCCCACGATGAACTACTACGTCTGATAAACATCTCGCCTAAAAGCTCGTGAAGTTATAATGACGACTCCTGCATCTTAGGTGGTGCCAATCGGTGCGAAGCCTCAGCAATCAGAGTCGCACATGGAGCCAAATCGATCCTAACTCAACCTGCCTCTGAGGAGGAACACCGGATAAATCCTCCTGGAACGCATCAGCAAACTCCCTAACAACAGGTACATCGAAAACTGAAACCTCCTTCCCAATCCAAGTAACAACCACATACGCAAGATAACCCAAACAACCATGCTAAATATACTGTCGAGCCTTGGCAATGGAACAAAAAGCTGACCCAATCCTGGTACCCTATCCTAAGATAACCAGTTCTCCCCCACTTAGGGTTCGAACTACCACCTGCTGACCCTCGTAGTCCATCCTAGCACCAAACCTTCTCAAAAAATCATTTCCTACTATCACACGCACATCCCTCATGGTGATAGGAGTCAAATCAATTGAATAAGGCAACCCAAAAATCTCCAAGACACAGCCCCTATAAACACTTGATGCATGAATTCTATGTTGTTTGGCGATAGAAACCCATAACAGACACTCTACCTCCCCAATAGTCATATCAAATCCCTTACTGAAAGACTGAGATACAAAAGATCGACTCGCAACCGAGTCAAAAAGCACAAGAGCAGGCAAAGAGTTCACTCAGATGGTACCTAACAGAATCATAAATATAAGCATACCATATAATAATTGACAGAATAATAAATGGAAGCTTACCAGTAACGAAGTGTGGCACCACCCAGCCTCCTTTTCTGTAAGCTAGAAAGCATGATCTCGTGCCCTCAGGGCCTCCTCCTTACCTTGTCATCCATCGGTGATCCTCAGTGTAGCTGGTGTTCGGGTCTGTGCCGGTCTAGCCATGAGCAATGGATAGTTGGCCCTCATATGTCCAACCTGCTCATAGTGGTAACAAATCTTGGTGCTCGGCAGCGGGGCCTGCTGACAAAACTCCCTCGTAATGTGGCCACCCTGCCACATTGGTGGCACCCATATGATGACCTTCAAACACCCACATGAACTTTTCCACACTTGCCACAAGTGTGACCCTACTATCCCCAAGGTCTCAAATCAGCAGGCTTGAACCGCTTCGCCTTAGGCTGTGACTGAATAGGAGCCTGCCTCAACTCCTTCGTCTGAATCCCTATCTCAAACTGCCACCTCCTCGAGGCATCCTGAAGCTCAACGAGGGAACCATAACGCTGGATGGACAAGAAATTCCGAATATCCTTCTTGAGTATACTCAAGTACCGTCTCATCTAAGCCAGCTCCGAAGCAGCAAACTCAGGGCATAAATGATCCTTATTAGTAACCATCTTGGTGATATCCATCACCGACTCAATAGTCTGTCTCAGATCTAAATACTCTTGTGCCAACCTCTCCCGTTCTACCAAGGGAATGTATCTTCCATGGAACATCTCCAAGAACAACTACCAAGTAACAACAGTACTCTACTCAGGAGTGTAAGAACCTGTCACCAGTCTCCACCAATCCTGGGCCCCCAACCTGAGAATGATTACGACGCACATGACCTTCTGTTCAGCAGGGAAATAGCATGTAAAGAAACAACCCTCCACATTAGATAGCCACCTCATCGCTACAATCAGGTCACTGACCCCATCAAACTCCTAGGGCTTCATCTTGTTGAAGTCCCAGTAGTGGAAAGCTCTCTTCCCTCGAATCCCCATAGCAGCAAAAACTATAGTAGCTGTAGTAGCAGCAGCCTCAGCAAGAGCAGCATAGAAATCATCAAACAACTCAATCATGACGGTCTTGATAGACCCAAACAACTCAAAAAACTCGATCCCCAGAAAACAGTAGCCATGTTAGCAGCAATCCTCCCACGTATTCGATCATCAATCTATTGGGTTTTCTACGCATTAAATACACTCTAAACTAGGTAGCCGAAAAATCGAACCTACGATATACCTAAGTCTGTTGGCGAGACTTCAAGCCAAGGTGCAAGGAAGAATGAAATTCCTAAGGCCACTCGCTCCAGCTTAACGACCTTGGACACTCTTTCCAACACAATCAGCCCTGGACTAGCCTGGACACTCACTCCAACTTCGGAACCAGATCCTCTAGTGAGCACCATACTGAAAATAAAGAACAATTTATCAGAAAAGCCACAATACACATTGCTATAATTACAAGACGAGACTAAAACCTTAGATTTTGTGAATTCTTTGCTACGTATACGACTCCTGTGCTTCCAATAATACGGGCCCATACTTCCTTCTACACCTACCTATATTTGTGTCAACGAATCATCACAAACTGCCAAAACAAATAAAACAAATAGGATACGTATACATATTATCCTCACTCTCTCGAGAGTGGCTAGACATTCATCATCTTGCCGGTTGCTCACACATATACTATCCATGAAACTTCCACAAACCATGCAACACTCACGTATGCTATTCATACATAACATGGGATCCTATAGACATTTGAATACTTGATTCTACCGTAATCCCACAACCAAACAAGGAACATTAAATAAGGATAAGGTAAACATTCTTAGGCTATAAAATCTTAATTATGTACAACTAAGAAACATACACTAAGAAACTATAGTAATGATATCAATTTCATACAATAAGTAACCCTAGGCTATCCGACATCATACATCAGGCAATTCTATCAGAAAATTCCTGAAGACCCCCAGCCTATGACTAGCATGTTGTTCTATCATAAACATAGTATCAAATAAATGTACGATAACTTAGGGTATACTTTCTTGCTTCGGCTAATTGTACAAATCACATATTTCCTTAGTTACTTTTGAAAACAATTTTGAAAACCATTTATTAAAACATTTATAGATCCTTAGTTTGAGTATGGATTCACAAGAGTGTTCAACCAATTCTCCTAAACCAAGGCTCTGATACTAACTTGTAACACCCAAAAAATTATAGAAATTAAAATTTTTCAAAAACAACGCATTTTAACCATAAAGGGTTTACAAAACTAATCTTTCAAAAGTATAATCATAATCAGAGTTTTCCCCAAATCCAATATCATAAAAACAGGAAGATGTGCATGTTCACGCCTTTGCTTTCCTACAATCATTTGAAGTACCCGAAACAATATATTGAAACTGTAAGCCAAAGCTTAGTGAGTTCCCTAAAGTACCACCACGCAACATAACATAGATAACATTGCATTTTGTGTCTAATCAGTTATCGGACTAGAACACCCCTAGGCCAATCAACCATCAGACTGGAATGCCAATGTACAACAGGTCCACTCAGTCATTAGACTGGAATACCCTCGGGCCTACTCAGTCCTCGGGCAGAATAACCCTAGTCTATTGACTCATTCACAGAGCAGTAAAGCCACAACCTCAAAACCATAACATGTTGATATATAGATAATAGATAAATACATAACCATTGAACACTGAAACATGCAAATCTACAGATCACTATAGCATTTCAACATCCTCTATACTAGGATACATAATGTAGTGGGCCAACATTGGTGCCTTCGACCCATAAGTACAATGAGGAAAAATCACCTCTTAGTCTGTAGAAGATAGTTGAGCAGGAAACAACTCCGAATACCAACTCAAACAGTAATCTATTCATCAAAGAATGACCAATCTCAAATACCACTCAAAATACCCAAAATACCCTTAGGTCAAACTTGGTGATAGTAAAAAATGTTAAAAAGTCAAACCCGGTCAACACAGCTGAGTGTGCTTGGTGTACTCAGCCTGTACGCATAGCATACTCAGCCCTTGACCAAAAATGTGAAGCTAACCTAGTATACTCACGTACCCCAATGTACGCAACCCTCCCTTAATCCTTCTATTAAGAGCTTATTCCCTTAAGCTCTTTCGTCTAATTCTCAGATCTGTCCTAAACTAATGTCTTTCATCAAAATGTTTCTAACTTTATGGTGTTTTATGTCACGCCCCGCTAAAACAGAAATACGGGGCGTGGCAGTACAAGGGGTTTCATAGAAAAAGTTAAAAGACAACACCAACCATGGAATTAAAAATCATTACAAAATTATAATGAGTTTGAACAAATTTTTAATAGAAATTACAATGTAAACGGAAATACAACACATGCGAATGCTCCTAAAAGTAAAGTGTCTCTACGTGCCTCTTACTAGATATTTCTGAAAAAGCATGTAAAATGAGCGTCAACTATAAGAATAGTTGGTGAGTACTCATAAGTTTATAACATAATATAGTTTGAAATCATGATAAACTGAATATTGGTAACAGTTTCCATAGACAAATATTCATTGCTAAAATAAGTAAATAAGTTTTAATGAATAGAAGTTCATTGCTAAAGCGAGTAATAAAGTGCCCATAAATAGAAATATATTGCAAATATGAGTAATGAGTTTGCATAAACAAAGTTTGTTGTCATCATGAAAGATAAAGTATGTTGCCCAAATGAGATGCAACGTTCATATTCTCATGGGAAATAAAGTTCGTTACTAAAATGAGTAAACAAGTTTCATTGCTATAATGAGCAACCAAGTTCGTTGCTAAGACAAGTAAGCTAGTTTCGTATGTATATGAGCAAAAAATGAGTTCACAACCAAGCCTATGGCTGATGCCATATGAAGATCTATGCTTATCATTCCATAGATTAATATGGTATCATGCACTCAAGCAATCAGGCGAGTGAGGAGTTATCAATTCCTAATAGCACTATCCATAATTACCATTGGCTCAAAGAGTTAACAGTTGGAGTAAAGTATAAGGGTTAGGGAATTAAAATGATAAGGCCTCATGTTTCAAATTACATAGACATACATAGCAAAATATAGCAATCAAGTTTGATACAAATCAATTTAAATAGAACGAACTATAAATAGTTTTCTGGATATGCTTTTCCACCCCAAAACATAAAAACCAAAAGTAAGGGGAGTCGTGAATACTCACAATGCATTGAGATGATGCAAATGGTGGTTTGAGCTACATTTCACTTGTACCACTACCAATTCCTACGATAATGGTAGACACTAGTGAGTCTCTAATCGAAATCTAACACATGTATACTTACTACTACAATAGAATTATGCCAATGTTGTGTCAAAATTTAATATTGATAAGTTACAAACATTTTTCTGTAAAATTTAGATTTCTAAGAATCAATTGTTATATAACAGTTTAAGGGGAAAATTCCTATTATTGAAATGTTAATATTTAACATTTTAAGAGGTGTTCCAATTATTAAATATTCAAAAACTGACTCAATTTAGTTCTAGACTTTTCCAAACTTTGTATTTCCATTTCATATGAAGTCAAATATGTTAAGATAATTTTTCTTGAATTTTTGAGTTGTCTAACTATTTTTCAACATTTTAATTCCTTGAATAATCATAAAAACATGGAAAAATAGTAAATTATCATGAAAAATTCTTATTGTTTTTGTGTAACTGTTTATAGATTACATAATCTGAGAATAATAATAAAATATATTTTCAAATAGTTTAACACAATTTTTCGGAATTTTGTGTATTTATTTTTTCAAAATAGAGATAAATATAAAAAAGCTTCAATAATTCCCCAAACTTTTGTTATTCGTGTTATTACATATATAAAAGCTGCTAAAAATATACAAGTTGGTTTCCAAACATTTTAGATATTTTCTTTGTTTTATTCACTTCAGTAAATATTAATTCGTGAATAATTAGTAAATTGTTAAGGAAAATTACCAAACTTTTTTTAAACTTTATATATAGTGTACATAATCTGGGAAAATTATTGAAAGTCATTTTTGAACAGAAATCCCTAGTTTTAGAATTTACGTGTGTTTAATACCAAGAAAATTGAAATAACTAGTAAACTGTTAAGATAAATCCGTAAAGCATTTATTTATTAGTTACAATGTAATAAATGATTTCCTGGTAATTTTTTTTGACGTTTGGATAAGGTTAACTATTTTTCACTTATTTAATTTTTTTAATATACATTAAATCTTGGAAAAATAGTAAAAGTTGCGGAAAATTCATCAAATTTTTTTGTGAAGCTTATATAATATGTAGAAGCTTCTAAAAATAATAAATATGATTTTTATAAGTTGGAACCCTACTTTTTTATTTATTTGTGCTTAATAACAATAAGATAAAAACTAATAGTAAATAGTAATAAAAATTTCTCAAACTTCATGGGGATGTTGTTTTATAGTATAGGCAATTCATGAATTTTTCCAAAATTTATTTGCTAGTGTAAGTATTTTATATGCTTTAACACTCTATATTTTTTATTATTTTCATGTAAAAACAAATAAAATATATATTGAGCTGAAAATTTCCACAATGCATCTTCATACAATTTACTAACAACGAGAAATCGTTTTCTTATTTTTGATGTCGAAAAACATGCCTAAAGGCTCAATAAATTATAGAGAAAACTTGGTTCTTGGGATTTTGGTAAAGATTATTGATGTTACTTTGACAATTTTTGCAACATGTTACAAAGACTTTTGAATCAATATCTTTTTGTCCCTCTTAATACATGTTGTTTAGTGCGCAAATTAAGTTTTTCTAGATTTTTAGCAAGGAATAAGACCTTTAAACATGCAGTACAAACTAGCATTCACAAAAAGGTGCTGTTTGAAAAACAGTTTTGTAAAAATTGCTAAAAATCGAAATATTGGATTTTCCAATTGAGGTAGATGGGTTAGAAAGTTAACTCATAATATTATATTTAAGAAAAAGAATCTCGAGTTTTGGTTAAAAAATGAGTGAGATATGACAGTTTAAAGTCAGGTAAAGAAATCTGGCAGATTGCATGTGTAATGATTGGTTAGAAAAGTGAGTTTTCATCATTTCTTTGAGTAAATCTTTTGAAATATTTTATCAAATAATGATCCATGCATGTTATGGTCATGTTTCCAGAGATCAAATATATTTAAAATCATAATTTAAACACACGCATTAAAATACAAAAATCTTATTTCTTAAGAACTCGTAAAAATGAGTTTTATGTTCTTAACTTGAAAACCTATTTTTTGCTAAGATCATGAACATGCAACCATGTTTTTCTACATGAATGGTGTTAAAACACATCCATGATGTTATAAATGCCATTTTAACCAAAAGGAAACAAATTTGAAGAAGATGAAGGAGTTGAAGTTGGTTTTTGAAGTAATATGCACATAAAATCATAAGAAAACAGTAGAAACTTGCATGCATGATTTAGTTAGGTGATTTTACCTTGATGAGCCCTTATGGATGATAGATATTTTTATGCAAAATGGTGGTTTTTGATGGAAATTTTCGTGGGTAAAAGGAAGAGAAGGAATTAGGGGGGGGGGGGGGGTTTAAAGCGAAGAAAAGATAGAAAAGAGGGATTCTACCTCTTTGGATAGCTCATCTCTCTCGTCATCTCTTTGGCACAAAAATACTGAGATGCATTTTGACTCATGAATTATCAACTGGAAAAATATCTACCATAGATTCTACATCTATGTTCGTCAGTTTTAGAGAGAGAAAGAAGAGATGTGTGTTTATTGAAGAATGAGAGTGAAATGAAGAGAGGGGGCCGTTTTGAGGTTTAATACGCTTTCTCATTCATTTTCTTTTATAAAATATCTCAATTTTTATATAAAATGTGCACTAAATCAACTTTTTATTCATAAAACCTTGATTTTTGATTTATAAATAAAGGGTAAATGTTAGTGAGTTAAATTATATTTTCCTTGAATGCATTTTCATAATTTTAATTATTTTAAGATCATATTATAAGGTTCATAACTATTTTTATAGAATTCTTAACGTTAAATTTCATAAATTTAGGTTTTCAGGTCATTTAGGGTTTTTGAGAGTTTTTAAATCTTTGGATATCAAAATCAATAGAATCTTTGAGACTTCTATTTATCTAATGGTATTATAAGTCCTTTATAGTTATAAATAATGTTTGTAACTTATTTTGTCGGTTTATTGGCATTCAATGTAGTGGCTTCGAGATTCAAGTGAAATTGAGGAATCAAGTATACTAGTCTTAGCTTTCAACTTTGACTTAAGTTCCAATGAGACTCACACCTAATTTCTACTACTAGGTCAAATGCATGATGTGCGTATATGATTCATGAAATGGTGTTCAAGTCAAGGAATGACTCGAATATGGATAGTCATTACAGTTAAGTAGTTGTAGAATTCACATATCAATCTGAAATCTAAGTATACTTATCCATTGTTCTAAGTGTTTGCAAGTTTCTAGTAGGTTATAAATTAGATTCTAGTTACTAAGTCTAGTATGTGTCATTCCTATAAGTGCAACTAAGTTTAGCCAAATCTATAACCGACTCGAATTTTGACGCTTGTCACATTATATGGCTAGCAAGTACCCAAAAGCTAAAATCCCAACTTCTTAACCCATTAAGACACGTCAACACTTGCATGGAGTGAAAAGAAGCTCCAAGATCATTTTTTTATCACCCAAAATACCCTAACACATCCAAAAGGACAACTCATTTGGTCTAGGGTAGCTGATACCGAGAAGGACCATGAATATAGGGCTAATAAGCATAAACTTCTAACATTAACAAGATCTAGTGGTATATTCATCAAGTTCAAAAATTTATACCTAACAATGAAGGTTTGAGGTGAGGTGTTTCTGGATCTAAGTGGTTTTGACCTTCCATGATGGTTCTTCAGTCTCCTCTTTGCTTTAAAGACATCAAAATACACACTTTCAAGCTCAAAGGAACTTACACAAGTGACCAGGGTTGCAATGGACGAAATGAAGGCTGGAGGGTGGTGAGGGAATGACCCTTGGTGAGTTAAGGATGTATATGTAGGGTCCAAACGACAAATACTAGAGTTGAGGTGCCAACATGTATTCCCATCGTATGCCATGTATGCCTAACTTATGTATGCTCCGCTGTTGAGAGAAAAACTTGAGACACACTTGAACAAACGTTACAATAAGTATTGTTGCAGAATAGTTAATCTCAAAGGATCATGAAAGCTCAACGATAATAATAAGTTAGAGTTAGATTATTAGAAGGTTAGTTGTGGAAATATAAGGAAATATAAATGACAGCAGGTGATATATCAAATATACACATACGTTGATTCATAACATGGAATGCATTCAGACCAAGTTAGTGAGTGAGATCAAGCTTAGTGATAAAGTCACGAATGACTTGCTCCGAAGAGAAATAGTAATCAGTTATGTTCTAAAGGACTTTGAGAGTAAGGAGAGATTTAAGATGCGTAATAAAGAGATGTAATTTTTTGGTCTTAAAAGAAGATTGTATTACCTGAGAAAGAACAAGCTCTATATACAGAGAATCAAGAATTACATGGGATCAAATCTATAAGAGTAGCCATGCAAGGCATACTGGACAATAGAGAGTATTACAGAAAAGTAGATAAAGTTAAACTAAGTAAAGAGTAAGTAAGATTGCGGTTGGATGATGACCTGGGGTCAAGTATGGCCTTAGCTCAGTTCTGGCAAAGGCTGAAGAATTGCCTTGCGGTTGGGAAGGTGTTTGAAGTTTTTGGGTTACAAACAAAAAAAGGATGGATTTTAATTCCTTAAGGGAAAAGAAGTGTAGACGGGAAGCCCTGGAGACCTTAGGGCGGGAACCAATTCCATCCCCTTGGGAGTGAACTAGGGTGAGCCTCCACGTTGAGGTGAAACAGACACACTTTCTATGTCTGAGTTGTATTCGATAGTGGTATTGAATGGGTTTGCGGCTACCCCAATGACTACCGGAGCCTTTTGAGAGGCTGCGGCATCAGTCCGGTCACACATTTGGTTTGTGAGATTGGTTTTTCTTTTCTTGAGGATCGAGATGGGTTGATCGTCCTCATCAGAATAACTAATAGAGGGAGAGTGAAATCGATGTTCGTTTGGTTCATCATCTGTGGGCACAGTTTGGATGATTTTTCTTTTCTTTGAAGGGTCAGCTTGCTTGGGAGCATCCTTTTTCTTAGGAGTTCCATGTTTCTTGGTGTGGCGGGGACCTTGATGAGCCGAGGCTAACTGCTTGCGTATTTATGATAAAGACAAGTTTGATAGAGTGGTGAAGGATGGGACTGCGGTACTACCAGGCACAGTGAGTGCGGATGTGGTTTGTAGAGGCGGGGTAGAAAGGTATGGGGCAATACCTTTCGTAGCCTCTATATGGTCTGAGACATCAACAGTTTCAAGACCAAGAGTAAAGAGAATGTGGACTGGTAGCCGTCTGATAGGTCCAAAAGCAGATTGATCAGTAGATGGATTGTACCTATTTGAGATCTTTAGTGATGAAGAGATTGATGTCGTTTCCCATGCTAAGTCTTGAATCCATATGAAGGTCTGAGATGCATAGAGACCAGAACCTGTAAAATGTGAGTTTGGTAGGGTTCTCTCTTGGACTTTCCTTAGGAATGTATTGCAAGAAGTCATCCCACAAGATTTGACCGTAGTTAACATCATGGCTAGTGAAAATGCTGCACGCCAACTCCAGGAACTTGAGACCCATATTATCAGTGCCTCCGATTCTGCCGGACAGGCTGTGGATCACGAAGTGGAAAAAAAATTGCCATACCATAGACAACTGATTTTTCTTGAATTCGCCTATGCCTTTGATCTTCTTTTAGTAATGCATTTGGTAGAGTGCAGAGAGGATGTCCACCATACTTGGAGCGAAAACCTTGATTGAAGGATGAACTAGCAGGTTGATAGCAGTGAGGAACTTTTCCTTAGTCAGAATGACCAAAGAATAATTTACTAAGTTCAGATGCACTTCTTGAGGATTTTCGAGGGGTCGATACGCTGAGAAGGCACATTTGAAAAGAGTTGAAAGAGGAACCACATTTGTGAATGAATCAAAGGGACCAAACAATAGATGATTGGACAGAAACTTGATCATCAACTTGATCGCAACATTATAGGAGGAATGCTCTTCGAACACAACCCTAAAATTGCTTGAAGCAATCGTTGACATTGGGTGTCTTGATGCAAAGTCTGAACCAGTAGTGTTGGTGATCCAGATGCCTTGGAGTGTTTCTTGGAGATGCCTGATTTCACCATTCTTGGAGTTGAAGAAGCTTTGCTAGAAAAAAGAGTGCAAGAAAAAGTTCGAAGTTCAGAAAGCATAAACCTTTCTTGTGGAAGAAGAAGGGGTTTTATAGTGGCTAATTTGGAGCGGTAAAAGATTTTACCCTAAGTGAAATTAGGTAAAACGTTTGGGTATTTTCTTGTATTAGGAGAGAAAATCTCAGCCACAGATTAAGAAAAGGTTTAATCTATTTTTTGAGATTTACCAAAGGGGTTAGCATTTAATGAAATGTCACTTCAACACCACGTCTGAAGAACGTGTGGTGAGGGTGGGATTAATCTGCTGTGTAAAGGGGAAGTTGTAACAGATTGGACGTCTTGGGGTAATAGGAACAATTTTAAAAGGATTTGATTTTGGGAAATCGTTCTTTTTCTCATCATACCTAAAATAGGTCCGACACAAGGTTTATTTAAAAAGAATGGGACAGTTAAACAAAGAATGTTTTTTTAATGTATTTCCTATTTAATGAAGGATCATTAAATAACACACCATGATTAAAAAAATAATGAAACAGTTTGAAAATCAATCAAAGTGATTGCGGATTGAAACATCATTGTGGATTGATCATTTGCCATCGGATGGATGACTACGGTAGAAGAACTGAGGAGAACACTTGAACAAAGATTAGTAATAACAAACAATAAGGACCATTGAAGTATAAATATAATATATGGTTGCAATACACAGGAAATATCAAAACCATCTATCATAGATAACTTCAATAAGGACAACAACAGAGACCAAGGATGTTCTGCAGTACCAATCAATTCATAAAGAATTGTGGGTCGGGATTCATAATTCCTAACATTTGTAAGAAATTGTTGAGTTTTGTAGATTCAAATGCCTTTGTGAATACATCAGCAATCTCATGAGTATGGACAAAAATTAGTTCAATGTTACATTTCAGGATGTGGTCTTTGATGAAGTGATACCGTAGTTCAATATGCTTGGTCTTGGAGTGCTGAATTGAATTGTGAGAAATCGCTATAGCACTTTCAGAGTCACAATAGATTGGTATCCACAACATTCTGTATCATTAGTCTAATAGTTGTGTTTTCATCCCTAAGACTTGTGAACAACAACTACCTGCGGCTACATATTCAGCTTCTGCGGTAGACAATGATACACAATTTTGTTTTCTTGATGACCAACTGACGAGTCTTCCACCCATAAATTGACATCCACCAGAGGTGCTTTTACGATCCAGTCTACATCCGGCATGATCCGCATCAGTGAATGCTTGTAGGATGAAGTCATTCCCTACGGGGTACCATAAGCCAAAAGTCTTGCTACCCTTTAAGTACCGTAGAATCTGCTTGGCTTCGTTCATGTGTGAGATTTTCGGGTCAGCCTGGTACCTTGCACATACACCTGTTGCAAAGACGATATCTGGTCGGCTTGCGGTGAGGTACATCAATGAACCAATAATACCTCTATACGTCTTGTGATCAACTGATTCTCCTGAGGGATCAACATATATCTTATATCTGAAGGCCATGGGGACCTTAGCCAAAGAACAATTGTCCATTGAATATTTCTTTAACAGTTCAGAGGTGTATTTCTCCTGATGAATGGATATTCCTTGAGTGACTTGTTACACTTGAAGTCCTAGAAAAAAGTTAATCTCTCTATTCATGCTCATTTGGAACTTACTGGTCATGAGCTTAGAGAATTCATTCACCATTTTTTGATCAGTTGAGCCAAAGATGATATCATCCGCATATACTTGTATAAGCATAAGATGATCACCATTTGCTTTTCTAAATAAAGTGGGATCAATCACTCCTCTTTTGTATCTGGACGAGACAAGAAATTCAGAGAGAGTTCCGTACCACGCTCTCAGGGCTTGTTTTAGACCTTTAACTGCTTTTTCAAGTTTGTAGCAGTGGTCTGGGAATTCAAGAATTTCGAAGCTCGGAGGGTGCTGAAGATAAACCTCCTCTTTTAATTCACCATTGAGAAAAGCACTTTTCACACCCATTTGATGAACCTTGATGTTCTTGTGAGCTGCATATGCTAAGAACATCCGGATGGATTCCATTTGAGCTACCAAAGCATACATTTCATCATAGTCAGTACCTTCAAGTTGACTATATCCCTTGGCAACAAGTCTTGCTTTGTTTCTGACGATCGCACCAGATTCATCCCACTTATTCTTGTACACCCATCTAGTACCAACAATGGTGTGGCCTTGCGGCTTCGGAACGAGCTGCCATACTTTGTTTCTTTTGAATTCTTCTAGCTCTTCTTGCATTGCGGATATCCAGTCCGATTCTAGTAATGCTTCTTTGATCGTTCGGGGTTCGACCGAGGACAGAAACGCTGCGTAGTGACAGTCATCGGATAAGTCCTTGGATGATCGAGTCTGGATTCCTGCGGATGGGTTGTCGATGATTTGACCTGGTGGATGGTCTTTCGTCCATACATGTAGATGTGGTTGCAGATGATTAGCAACTGCGGTAGAGGGAATGTCTTCAATATCGGAAGACTGTGCATTTGGAGACGACAGTTCCCCCTGGACTTGAGAATATCCTGTTGAATTGTCTTGAATTGGGAAGGAGGGATCAGAGTTTTCTTGAGCAAATGGTGAAGGTTTCCCCTGGAGTGCAAATGGGAGTTCCCCTTGAACCTGCGAAGGTTCCTCGTAGATTGCGGATGGAAGTGTGATAATCCTTGAATCTATTCTTGTGTCAATGTTTTCTATGTTTTCATCATCCGAATCCGAAGAAACATTTGATGGTTGAAAATCTCTGCAAATAATGATTGGAGCTGCATCTTCTAGTACTGGAACCTCGATGGTTGTTGTATGGTCCGGAGCTGAGTTTTCCCCCTCAACCGGCAAGGTGGAAGTATTTAGTGATAGTTCATCAGACAGTGTTGGACCAAATACATCAACATGTTGTTAGTGAGCTTCCAGGGACACAAGAACTTCAGATAACTTGGCTGTTTCTACGGGGTCAAAGAAATCGTCATAGTTAATTTCAATTTGATTTAACGGTCCCGGAGAGGCAGGAATATCACTTTCTAGAACTGTTGTGGTTTCGATTGATGGAGCGATGTTGCGGATATGCCAGTCATCAAATTTCACATCAAATCTTTCAATTATCAGCCTTGTGCGTCTAATGAGAACTCGATAAGCAACCTTGTTAGTGGAGTAGCCAAGGAAGATGCCTTCATCAGACTTTGGTGCGAATTTGTTGAGGTGGTCTCGGTTGTTGATTACGAAGAATCTACACTCAAATATATGGAAGAAACGGACATTTGGCTTGCGGTTCTTAAGGACCTCATACGGTGTTTTGTTGAGACGTTTGCACACAATGCTTCGTTTTTGTACAAAACAGGCTGTGGCCACTGCTTCGGCCCAAAAGTAGAGAGGAAGGTAGGCGAAGTTGAGCATAGATCTGGCAGCTTCTACTAGAGTGCGGTTCCTTCGCTCTACTACCCCATTTTGTTGTGGTCTGTAGGGAGTTGAAAAGTTGTGAGTAACGCCTTCGGAAAACAAGAAACTATTTAGGAGATGGTTAGTAAACTCGGTTCCATTATCACTACAGATACATCTAACTGGTAAGTTGATCAGAAGTTCAATTTCCTTAATGAAATTTATCAACACCTGCGGTGTTTCTGACTTGAGTCGAAGAAAGAAGACCCATGTGAAACGTGTGAAGTCATCCACTATAACCAATATGTATTTCTTGTGATGAAGACTGGCTACGGTAGATGGACCACAAAGATCAATGTGCAAGAGTTCCAATGGTTCAGAAATTGAGGAGTCAATCACCGTAGGGTGACTTGCCTTGAATTACTTTCCACATTCACATGCAGGACATAGAGTATCATTGCTAAACTTGAGGATTGGAATACCTCTGACTAGTTCTCCGATGACCAAATTGTTGATGTATCTGAAGTTGAGATGAGCTAGCTTGCTGTGCCATAGCCACCTGACTTCAGATACTGCTTTAGATAGGAAGCATAAATGCAGTTTGCCTATGATCAGAGATACATCTAGAGGATACATAGTACTTTCGGATTTGTACTTAATCAGACAAGTTGACCATAGTACCTTCGGATACTGCTTTAGATTGGTCATTAAATTCAACACGATGGCCTGCCTTACATAGTTGACCAACACTGATGAGATTGTGTTTAAGGACTTCTACGTAAGAAACCTTTTGAACAGAGAAGTTTCCCGTAGTAAGAACACCATAACCTCGGATTAGCCCATTCGCATTGTTCCTGAATGTGACGTTTCCACCGTTGCAAATTGGCCTGAAATCTCGAAGGTATTCTAACCTTCCTGTCATGTGCAAGGAGCAGACAGTGTCGGTTAACCATTCTTCTTCTTGTTCCTCCTTGCACAAGGCCAGAGAATTACACGGTTAGTTTAGGCATCCAAACTAGTTTGGAGCCTGGTACAAAGAATGAGTTTTTGATTGATGCATGAATCGAGGTTGCAGGGACTGGTTTCGTGTCAACTTTTAGTCCTAGTCCTGGGTGTTTGTGAGTTTTTGGAGTGTTGCATTTTTTTGAAAAGTTACGAGGTTTTGTAAAAGGATCAGTTTTGACATGAGATAAACCTTTTTGACAACTACATTGACATTGACAAGCTAAAATTTTGTCTTTCGTTTTGACACTTTGTTTGGTCAGCGGTTGGAAGGATGAGGTAGGCTTGTGACTGGTCCGAGGTTGGTAAAATCTGACATTGGTGCTGTTGGAATTTGAAAAAGTTCGTTTCGAAAAAGATTTAGCACATGTAAATTCTTTGGACCTTTTTATAGGATTTGGTAAAACTCCCTTCCACTTGTTGAAATTTTGATGTGATTTTAAAAGTGTTGGAGTGGGTAAGATACCCTTCCATTTTGGATCATCTGAGGAATATATTTAAAAACCATTGCTTTGAAAAAACCTTTCTTTCTTTTGTGTTGTGTCAGATGAATTAGGAATGGATGTTGAAACTTTACATTCCTTTTTGCATGTTTTCTTGATGGGAGAGTTTTTTGAAAAATAATGAGCAAAAACAAACTTTTATGGACTCTTAGATTTTGGTAATCTGATGTGTCTTTTATTTTTATAAAAGGTTTGTCGATTTGTGCCTTGGGATCGAAAGTCCTCTTTGAAAGCCTTTTTTGCTACGGCTTTTGGAGAACCGCATTCATTAGTGTTCAGCTGCGGTTTCTGGGAAACCTTTGAATTTTTTTTAAAACGAGGGCTTGACTCCTCTGAACTTGAAGATTCAGGGTTTTGAGAACATTGACCAACTTCAAAGTTCTCTATGGGTAATTCAAGGTGAATTGGATGAAGAGTCACGAAGCTTTTTATTATGGACTGTGGTAAGGATGATTTTACTACCGTAGAGTAAGTCTGAGTTGTGGCTTTAATGGGACTTTTGTGGGACTTCAATGACTCATGACTGCAGTCAGAGATACTACGGTCTGAGGGCAGAGACGGAAAGTCCTGTGAGACTTTGGGACTTTCTATGGCAATTTCTTCATCAACAACTGATGAGACCTGAGAATTTGAATAGATTGTGCCACAGATAGGAGTTTGATCACATGTGTGACCCGAAACCTCAAGCACAATTTACTCAATGACACAATTATTGATTAGATTATGAAGTCTACCGAAGTGAGTTCTGATGTATTCGGGAAAGGTCTTGTTATTGACTGTAAAATGAAATTCTCGGACCGGAGGGACATACAGTCGATCTTTGTTAAACCGAAGTGAGGAATCCTTTGCGGTAGGATATCCATTGGACCAACCCCAATTGTATGTATTGTCCACAGTTCCATTATTTACCAAATTTTCAATTGCTTCACTTTCATTGAACAATTTTTCTATTAATAGATTTAAGCGTACAATCTCACTCTGAGCTAAATCTCTTTGGTTCAAAGCTATCTCTAGTTGTGTTTCACTCAACATTCTTGCATCTTTCTCTAACTCTAAGTCCTTTTCTAACATGGCAATTTTGAGTCTTTTGTTGTCCAATCGTCCTCTTACGTGAAACATCTATTGGGACGCTATGTTCTTCTCATCTAAGGCTTTGTTGTAGTCTGTAAGGACGGCATCACATGTGTCATTAAGATTGTCTATGAAGGGTTGACAGTCATGCATGTTACAGTTTAGAGTTTGAATCTTGAGTTTTACCTGTTCGACGATGCTTAGAGTTCCATCTTTTTCCATGTAGCAGTAGTTCTTTTCCATCTTTGTAGACCCATCATCATCAACAATTGCTAGCATGCAGATTTTTCCTTTTCCTTTGATGTTGCTGATAGTTTCTTCTTCATCTCCGGATGACCAAACTTGATGGTCTCTTTTGACATGGGCCACGTATGCCCTAGCCTTTTCCTTTTCCTCCAATTCTTGATCCACTCTATGGTATAATGCTTTGTCTTTCACCACATTTTCTTTGCAATCTTTTGCAAAATGATTCTCTTTGTTGCACTTGTGACATATTACAACATCCCTTTTCTCTTCTGAGGGAGTACCGGAGTCAGTGGTTTGAGTAGATTGCGGTGCCTCCTTTGGTTGAATATTTTGAGATTGCGGTGGTGGGTGAGAACTTTTTGGATAACAAGAGTGATTATTCTATGGGTTGAAGTTACGGTTGAAAGGAGGTTTGTTGAATTGTTGATTTTTACGAAAAGAAGGAGGTGGTAGTCGGTTAAATTGTTGACTAACCAGAGCAACAACCTTCTGAAATTCTTCTTCATCATCATACTCTGAGTCGGCTTCGTATGATTGTGGTGTAGTGTCATACGAAGGAGAGTAGGATTCATTAGCTGGAGCTTGTGCTAGAAGAGCGAGTGGTCCTCCGAAGTCAGCACAGTCTTTGAGTATGGTGCATTCTTGTGCTTATAGTTCCCCGTAGAGCTTGTAGAGAGACAATGAATGAATCTTTCTATCCCCTTGAACTATCATCTTAGTAGTAGTCCAATGTCTTCCCAAACCGTTGAGAAATTGAAGGTTTGTTTCATGGTTACTGCGGATGGTGCCAACATTCGATAACTTAGTGACTATCAGATTGAACCTTTTAAAGGAGTCTTCTAAACTTTCGCCAACATGAGCTTTGAAGTTGTTGAATTCATTGAGTGCAGTTGTGAGCTTCTTATCTTGAGCTTGTATTGAGCCTTCATACAAATTCTTGAGAACATGCCAGATCTCTTTTGCGGATTTGTAGTTTATGATAATGTCGAAGTTGTCAGGGGCAACTCCACAATAGATTTCATAAAAAGCAACAACATCATTTCCATTTTATCGATATCATCCTTGGTGGGATGGCTCATGACTGCTTGTCCTCCTCCTAGTCTGGTTGTGGTGCCATCAGTTTGAATAGGTTTAAGAACAGGGACATATGGTCCTTCTTCTACGGACCACAATGCATATCTACCAATTGTCCTTAAGTACCTTTCCATTCTCTGAGACCAGTGATGGTATTCATTTGCCACTAATATTGGAGCTCGATTTGAACCACCAATATCCGAGGTTATGGTGTTCTTACTAAAACCTATGGATGACATAAGGGTTGTAGGTCGTGTTAAATGGGTAGGAGTGGCTTATAGTGTTATCTTAAGACACATGGATGACATATGGTTCTCAGGTCATGGGCATTGGATGGTAGTGGCTTATAGTGTCATGTTAGGACCCATGGATGATATATGGGTCCGGGGTCATGTGGATTGGGTGGTAGTCACTTATAGTGTCATGTGAAGACCCGTGGATGAAATATGGGTCACCACTCATACGTATTAGGTGGTAGTGGCTTATAGTGTCGTGTTAAGACATATGGATGACATATGGGTCTTGGGTCATGTGAATTGGTTGGTAGTGGCTGATAGTGTCATGTTAAGATTCATGCATAACATATGGGTCGTGGGTTATTTGCATTGGGTGGTAGTGACTTATATTGTTAGGTTAAGACCCATGGATGAAATATGGGTCTCAGGTCATATGCATTGTTGGTAGTGGCTTATAGTGTCATGTTAAGACTCATGGATGATATGTGGGTAGTGGTCCGTGTACTATTGGTGGCAGTGGATTATAATGTCATGTTAAGACCTATAGATGACATATGGGTCGTGGCTCGTGTATATTGGGTGGTAGTCGCTTATAGTGTTATTTAAAGACCCATGGATGGCATAAGGGTCGTCGGTCGTGTGAAATGGGTGGGAGTGGCTTATAGTGTCATGTTTAGACCCATGCATGACATATGGGTCGTGTGTCGTCTATATTGGGTGGTAGTGGCTTATATTATCATGTTAAAATACATGGATGACATATACATCATGGGTTGTGTGAATTGGGTGGTAGTGGCTTATAGTTTCATGTTAACGCACATGGATGATATATGGCCCGTCGTTCGTGTGCGTTTGGTGGTAATGGATTATGGTGTCCTGTTAAGACTCATGGATGACATATGGGTCATTGGTTGTTTGTATTGGGTGGTAGTGGCTTATATTGTCTTGTAAAGACTCATGGATGACATATCGATCTTGGTCATGTGCATTAGATGGTAGTGGCTGACATTAAGATATTAACACCCATGGATGACATATAGGTTATGGTTCGTGTGCATTAGTTTGTAGTTGCTTATAATGTCACGTTAAGACCCATGGATGTGATACCGGTCAACGGTCGTACGTATTGGGTGGTGGTGGCTTATAGTATCATGTTAAGACCAATGGATGACATATGGGTTGTAGGACGTGTGCATTGAGTGGTAGTGGCTTATAGGGTCATGTTAAGACCCATTGATGACATATGGATCGTGGGCTATGTGCATTAAGTGGTGGTGGCTTATAGTATTATGTTAAGACCCATAGATTATATATGGGTCGTGAGTCATATCCATTGGGTGGTAGTGGTTTATAGTGCCATGTTAAAACCTATGCATGATATTGGATCCTGGGTCTTAAGCTTTGGGAGGTAGTGGATTATAATGTTATGTTAAGACCCATGGATGACATATGGTTCGTGGCTTGTGTGCACTGGGTTGTAATGACTTATAGTTTCATGTTATGACCCATGGGGTATCATATGGGTCGTTGGTCGTGTATATTAAGTGGTAGTGGCTTAGTGTCGTATTAAGATCCATGGATCATATATGGGTCGTGGTACATATGCAATGGTTGTTAGTGGCTTTTGGTGGCCTGTTAAGACCAATGGATGACATATGTGTCGTGGTTCGTGTCCATTCGGTGGTAGTGTCATGTTAAAACACATGCATAACATATGGGTCTTATAGCGTTAGGTTATATCCCAGGCATGGCATATGGGTCCCATGTCGTATGCATTGGACGGTAGTGTTTTATAATATCATGTTAAGACCCATGGATGACATATGGCTCCCATAACATGTGCATTGCATGGTAGTGGCTTATAGTTTCATGTTAAGTCTCATGGATGACATATTTGTTGTGGGTCGTATGAAATGAATAATACTGCCTTATAGTGTCATGTTAAGATCCATGGATGACATATAGGTCTCAAGTCATGTGCATTAAGTAGTGGTGGCTTATAGTGACATGTTAAGATCAATGGATGACCTATGGGTCCATGGTTGTGTGAATTGGGTGGTAGTGGCTTATAGTGTCAGGTTAAGCCCCATAGATGACATATAGGCCCCATGTCATATACATTAGGTGGTAGTGGCTTATGGTGTCATGTAAAGACCCATAGATGACATATAGGTCGTGGGTTGTGTGAAAAGGGTAGGAGTGGCTTATAGTGTGACAACCCGAAATTTCCATACAGTTCAGTCTAACACTTCTTTGAAAGTCAAACTCATTGCTGTTATCTTTTAGCACAATTATAAGTTTATTTGAGCATTCTGAGCCTAGTACACTTAAGAAATAAGTGTCGGGGTTTATCGGCTGAAGTTTTAGCTCAAAGAAATGACCTTAAACACTCATGCAAGGAGTTCACGGCCAACACATGGGAGTTTACGGCTGTAAACTCTATGTGGGCCGTAAACTCTTTCTTATATGACGAAGAGGTGGTTATTTGTTCATTCTTCCTTTCCATTTGGCCCAAATCCTCTCAAGTATCATCCCAATCTTCGTCCCCGGTCTTCAAAACTCGTAACCTTATTGTCTTAACTATTTGATATCTTTCATGAACTAGTAATCTTACATGATTTCATCCGTGAAATCATTCCATTTTGTAGATCTTCAAGTTTCACCAACAACACCAAGAACACACACTAGTGTTCTTGGCCAAAATCGACCATTCGAGCTCGTAGATTGTAAGTACTCTTGATTCAACTCATTGTACACTAAGTTGATCATATTTAGAGCTTAGAAAACATAAGAAATCATGGGATTCAAGGACTTTACGGCCAAGGCATGTTCTTGGGCCGTAAACCCCTTTTAAGGGTGCAAATGACACCCTAACACCTTAGTAAGCATTGGTTAGTGACATAGAACCTTACACCATTGACCTAAGGACCAAAATTCAGGAAATGGTACTCCTTACCATGAGTTTACGGTCGTAAACTCATAGGGGAGTGGTCCCAGGGCTGTGAACATCAAAGAAGGTCATTTTAGGACCTTAAACCCACCCAAACACTTATTTAAAGCTTTGGAGCACTTAACCACTTAAGCCCTTAGAGTTTTAAGCCCCTTTTGGTGACCAATTGAGTGTTTACGGCCAGGAGTAAACTCCCCTGGGCCATAAACTCCAATAAAGATGGTGATTGGACTATAAACTCCCGTATGAGGCTTCACACTCCTTTGTGATAGCCTCCTAGCACTTGACCAAAATGTTTTCTTCGCAATAGGATGTTTATACATGTTTAATTAGTGGTATAATCACTAATTGTTTATATACATATGTCTTCATATGTAATTAGGATCATTGTGTGTGTCTAAGTCTTCACTTGAAACCAAGCACTTGTCCGACATTTCCTTCTGATTCACTCACTGTAGGTGAGTTCATACCGCTTGAAAAAACCTTTTAAATGTTTTTAAAGGTTTATAAATTCTTTATGGGGGGGGGAATACAAGTTTAATCATGTTTAGTTATTATATCAATCACATGTGATTAATAGTTAACATGCAAATGGCTTTACTATACGTTAACTGTTTTACCAATCAGATTTCTTCAAATGTTTATCTTAAATGTTTTTAGGTGTTTAAAACACTTTATTAAACTGTTTATTAAACACTTTATGTTTCATTTCAAACCCTGTTACATTTGTGGTTCAAAAAAAGGTTCCTTTATACTTAAACTATTTTTATCAAACAAATACTTTCAAACCGTTTTGTAAACTGACATCAAGTCGATCTTTTCTTTGGTATTAATCTTTTTCAAAGATTTTACAAAATATATATGCATAGTTATATAAGTAATGTTTAAAGGACTTAGGAAGGTTAACTCACTCTATTTCCTTTTCCTCGTTGGGATGTGGCTATGGGGTATCGGTTATCCGTCCGAATGTCGTCTAAATATTAGCTATATATCATGTATACATATGTAGACATAAAATTTTTCCTCAATCAGTTCAGTACCTTTGGGTAGCAAAGGCATACTTCAGGTTATACACGTACATGGTTAGTAACTATTATAGGTATAGTTAGGAGATACCACTTACCATTCCAAGTACAAGGAGTCACACAAGAGTCAGTTCATTCATGAGTCTATACTAGTACATTACATGTTACATGAGTACGTTTACATAGATACGCTTACATGAGTACGTTCACATAGATACGTTTACATGAGTACATTTACATAGATATGATTACATGAGTACGTTCACATAGATACGCTTACATGAGGACGTTTACATAGATACTCTTACATGGATACTTTTACATAGATAATATATGATGAGTTACTATTACATATTATATGTATAGATACTGTTATATAATTTTCCTTCTTATTTTTACATTGTGATACAATGACATAATTGATGAGATAGATTGGACTTAATATCCTAGTACTAAAGGATACTTTGCGGGACTAACCATTCCTAAAACCTTGTTAGCTACATACGTAAATGCACATCTATGAATGTCAACGGTTGATACCATTATAGGTATACTTTAAGGGACTAACTATTCCTACACCCAACTGTTAGCTACAAAGCTAAATGTACATCTACGGATGTCTTCAGTCAACACTGTTAGTTATCCTAGTACAAAAGGATATTACTTAAGTTATTTATATTATTATTACCTTTATCTTGTGAGTCATTCACATAACCGATGAGGTGAATCATATTTGTGTATCCTAGTTCTAAAGGATACAATTTCTTATATTAATAATAATAGTCGTACAGTTAGGTCTTGGTAGATGGCTACTTTCAAAACAGTCGGGTCTTGGTAGAAGGCTACTTTTAAATCAGTCGGGTCTTGGTAGAAGGCTACTTTCAAAACAGTCGGGTCTTGGTAGAAGGCTACTTTCAAAACAGTCGGGTCTTGGTAGAAGGCTACTTTAAAAACAGTCGGGTCTTGGTAGAAGGCTACTTTCAAAACAGTTAGGTCTTGGTAGAAGATTTCATCTATACTAATAGGAATCATAGGGATTTATAGGGTTTTTCAAACGCTTTCCATTACTTACAAACATTTCCACACTTATACGAACTTTCTTTCAAAACAATGTCAAGACTTTCATTACAAGTTTTACAAATCAAAGACATATTAATACTTATGAATTTACCAGCTTTTTGGCTGATACTCCCTTTCAAAATAACTTGTATTCTCAGGTCACAAATAGACAGGTACGACGACCAGGTTTTGTGAAGACGGAGTAGTCCAGACTCATCTTATATTCTGATTATTCATTTTATTGTTGTATATTATGAAAGCACACTTGTAATTAAAATTATACTATTAATCCAATGGATGATGTTGTTGCTTGTTTACTACTTTACATTTTTGTGATACATTACATGACATCCTCTGCCCCAGAACATTTCCGCCGTTCTCGGTTTTGGGCTGTGACATATAGTTTCATGTTAAGTCCAATGGATGATTACGGGTCTGTTGGGATCATATTGTTGTGTCTTGGGCTCATTCCTTTTAGCCCGGTTTTGTAACCGGTTTGGGCCTGTCCAACCATGCATTATTTTATTCTAGGGTTTTAGTATTTAAGGTGCATGCATGCATCCTTTGTTTTTGACGCTTTTGATTATTCTCATTATAGGATTGTAAACCCTAGCTCACCTTTACAATGGAAGTTCATAATCAAGCTCTGCTGAGGCATGAATACGTTTGAATCATAAGCATTATGTTGATTCTATATCATGTTCATTGTCTTGTGTAACACCCCGAGATTCAGGTATGTTTCTTTCATCCTTGTTCTTTATTGACTGGGCATGTTTAGTCCTTTAGTGGTGGGATTGTAGCAAGTGAGTACGCTGGGCGTACTAGAGGGGTACGCTGCGCATACTTATGCTCTTAATTTGGATGCGGAGTCGCCAAGGTACGCTGGGCGTACCTAGGGTTACGCTGGGCGTACCTAGGGTTACGCCGGGCGTACCTGGCCTAGGTGCAAAAACCCTAATCCACCTTGTGCACTATTTAAAGGGTGTTATGGCTCATTCCTCAGCCTCCATATCAATGAGTGAAACCCTAAAAGTGAGCCCCATCGTCCTTAGTGTGTTAGAGTGTTGATTTGAGCTTCTTGGTGCTTTAGTGCCTTGGTGAAGAAGAAGGAAGGGAGTTCTTGGAAGCTAAAGCTTGAGGTGCCATTTTGGATTTGAGATCTACATGGAAAAGGGCTACACTTGGAGGTATAAAGTTCAAAACTTTCCTCTTCTTTTGGTTGTTGTTGTATGTGCCCTTTTTAGGGCTAAAAACCCCAAAGGTGGAGACTTTATGAGTGTAAAGTGCTCCATGGTCTGAGATCTGTCCCCTTTTAGTGTTATTGGGGATTTAGAGCCATAATGTTTCCATCTTGGATGTTACTTTGAAGTCATGCATGTGTATTTAGCCTTCTAGAGTAGAAGGTTGGATCATTGTGAGAGTTGGTGACTTGTTCAGCCATGCAAAGGCTTAAAGTCATCAACTTTATGGATTAAGGGGCTTAGAAGGGGTCAGATCTAAAATATGGACGTAGGTCTTAACTGTTTAAGACCTCAAGAGCTAAAGGGCTGAAGCAGGGGAGTACGCCGGGCGTAATCCCTAGTGCGCGTCGCGTACTGGGTGGCGCTCCCCGATTCTGAGGTGCAGCCGGGTACACTCAGCGTACACATCTGGTACGCGTAGCGTAACCCGGGGAGTTGACTTTTGGTTAACTTTTAGGGTATGGTCTATTGTGGGGCCTTTGAATTATGAGAGGGGTAAAATGGTCTTTTACCCTTCTGAGAGTGTCATAAGAGAAAAAAGTCTAGCCTTTGAGAGTTATATTAAATAGAGTGTTTATTTCATATGATTAGGCGGAGGCTAGGCCAACGTTTACCGAGTCAGAGATTTACCGAGATACCGAGGTGAGTCTTCTCACTATACTTTACCTAGTGTGGTAATAGAGTTATGTGACAGAGTACTATAGAGTTATATGCCAGTGTGATTGCATGTTATTTGTGTGTTGTGATTTATGGTGATATGTGATATGCATGATTCAGAGTTGCAGAGTTGGGACTTTCGGGTCGCTAGAGTTAGGGCCAGAGGGCCCATAGAGAGTTGGGGCTGGAGGGCCCCACTGAGACACATTGGCCAGAGGGCCAACAGAGTTACAGCCTCGAGTGGCTATTATGTGTTAGTGTGGTATTTTGGGGAACTCACTAAGCTTTTACTTATAGTGTTCAGTGTTATGTGTTTCAGGTACCAGTGATGATCGTGGGAAGGCGCCGGCTTGATTCATACACACATACACATGGGATTTGATATATTTTGATATTGGGAGATATTTTGTGAACAAAAATATGATGCTATGACATTTTATGAATGAATGGTTTTTGTTAAAAAAAAGTGTTTACAATTGCGAAAAATTGTTTAATTTTTACGGTGTTACAAGTTGGTATTAGAGCCTAGGTTTGAGGGACTCGGGTGCACCTTCGGGCGTATCTGAAATCAAACTGAGGATTTGAGAAAATTTTGATAATAAAACAAGTTTTCAAAAGAATAACTTGCGAGACAAACATAGTAGAGTCGTGTGTATGAACAGCCAGCGCCCGAACGGTGGTTTCCCAAAATACCATTATTATAAGTGTTATGAGATATGATGTGATATGTTATATGATGAGCTATGATATGCGTGTTAGAGTAGACTAGGTATTCTTATGAGGACTAGAGTGGCCTGATATGTGATGCCTGAGTCTAGGAGTCTTGCTGCTATGAATATTTTAGAGTGTTTAGGTAGCAGCAAGGAGACTGCGAGAGATCGGCTTGCGAGTATTATATGATTAGAGAAAGTAGAGTGCTTGGGACTTGGGACTCTGGGAGGAGGACTCGGGATGGATGCTGATGCGGTGTGGATGGTAATATTGGGCCCGTACTACTGAAGACACCGGGTCAGTGTACAGTCCGAGTAAGAATCTTTGGAGTACCAAGGGACATGTAGGACGGAATATTCGAGTGTGAATATACTCAAGCGAGTTCCTGATATTGTTCTTATGTTGTATTTTAGAGAGAGAGAGAGAGAGAGATCGTGGTTGGGACTCGCCACACACCAGGGACCAGCGATACGAGGGATGGGGAGATCCGTAGGATCATCCAGGTGGAGGTGGCTGCTGCGATCAGGGCAGAGATACCAGAGATGTTCGGGTCTATCAAGATCACGCTGATAGAGACATTTGATGAGAAGTACGCTGCTCTTTCTGAGGCTGCTGTTGCTGCGACCACTACAACTATAGCTGTGACGAGGCCGCAGGGTGGTGATGCGTTGCTGTTCCGAGATTTCAACAACACAAAACCACCGGAGTTTGACGGGACCCAGGACCCGATCGCGGCGATGAGATGGATTTTAGACATAGAGGGGTGTTTCTTTACTTGCTCGTCTCCTGAGCATTTGAGAGTCCGGTTCGCGCTGAACCAACTTCGCTTGGGAGCGAAGGACTGGTGGAAGTTTGTGACGGCGCACTATACGCCTGCTGAGCTTGCAGTAGTGACCTGGGAGAGGCTCACTGCCATGTTCCGAGATGAGTACGTTCCCCAGGTGGAGCGGGAGCGTTTGACACAGGAGTTTCTGACCCTCAAGCAGGGTACTGAGTCTGTTACGGTGATTACGAGGATGTTTCATGAGCGGGCGATGTTCTGCCCAGAGCACGTGTCCTCCGAGCAGACACGTATGAGTCGGTATTTTAGCATTCTGAGGAGGGATATACATGTGTTCGTGGCGAACTCGACGTACCGGACATTTGTCGAGCTTCAGGCGAATGCCCAGAAGAGGGAGATAGATCTGGAGACTCAGGCTAGAGAGGAGGCTGAGTCTCAGGGGAGGGATCGGTGACCGGTACAGTCTCAGCCGGTAGCCAAGCGGGCCAAGCCCGCCGATTCGAGATCAGGGAGCCAGAGGGGCCGCACTTGTGGCAAGTGCGGCAAGAGCCATAACGGGGTGTGCAGAGCAGGGTCTTGCTACAAATGTGGCAAGGAGGGGCATATGGCCAAGGACTGCCCCAAGGGGTTTGCAGTATGTTGTCACTACAACCAGACCGGACACCGGAAGGCAGAGTGTCTGCAGTTCCGGGGATCAGCACAGGGAGCACCTCAGGGATCTGCCCCTGCCACCATCAGAGCTATCGAGAGTCGGCCAGTGAAGGCCGAGGCACCGAGGGCACGAGGGAGAGCCTTTCAGTTGACCGCGGAGGAGGTCCGCGCAACGCCCAGTGTCGTGGCTGGTATGTTTTCTTTCATGTATTTATTTTGATGTTGAGATTTTGTGCTTATATTATTTTACGCGTAGGTAATTTTGTTGTGAATTCTTTACCTGCCTTGGTGTTATTTGACTCGGGTGCGAGTCAGTCTTTTGTATCTTTGGCTTTTAGTCAGCATATCAGTGTTAGTCGTGAGGCATTGAGTCGACCTCTGAGGGTTTCCACAGCTGACGAGAGGGTGATATATTCCATAGAGGTGATCCGAGGGTGCGTGTTCGAGATTTTCGGTGTTGAGTTCCCGATTGATTTGATTCCTATTGCGATGGGTGATGTCTGTGTCATTGTGGGCATCGACTGGTTGAGAAGATTTGGAGCGGTTATCGACTATGAGCAACAGCTGGTGACCATACGAGACCCTAGTGGGGGAGTTCTTACGGTGTACGGCGAGGGTACACGTGCTGGGTCAGCATTTTGTTCGGCCGCTAGAGTGAGGCAGTGTCTTCAGCAGATATGTAAGGGTTTTGTGGCGTATGTGATGGATACGCGAGTTGATTCCGAGAGACCGAGGTCAGTTGAGGAGGTCCCGATAGTGCGTGAGTTCCCGGATGTATTTCCAGAGGAGTTACCGGGTGTGCCTCCCGTGAGGTAAGTGGAGTTCAGTATCGATTTGGTTCCGGGGGCCGCGCCTATCGCCAAGGTGCCCTATCGCCTTGCACCTCCAGAGATGCAAGAGTTTTCCTTGCAGCTTCAGGAGCTGCTGGGAAAGGGGTTTATTCGGCCAAGCAGCTCGCCGTGGGGAGCGCCTATCCTTTTTGTCAAGAAGAAGGATGGTTCACACTGGATGCACATTGATTACCGAGAATTGAACAAACTGACGGTCAAAAACCGTTACCCGTTGCCGAGGATCAATGATTTGTTCGATCAGTTGGAGGGAGCATCTTGGTTCTCCAAGATCGATTTGACATCTGGGTATCATCAGGTAAGGGTACGAGATGAGGACATCCAGAAGAAAGCGTTCAGGACTCGTTATGGGCATTACGAGTTTGTGGTGATGCCTTTCGGACTCACCAATGCCCTGACAGTGTTCATGGATCTCATGAACAGAGTGTGCATGCCGATGTTGGATCGGTCGGTGATCGTGTTCATTGACGATATTTTGGTATATTCGAGATCCAAAGAGCAGCATGAGGAGCATTTGAGGGAGATCCTCGGAGTACTGAGATCGGAGAGCCTTTACGCCAAATTCTCCAAGTGTGATTTCTGGTTGCGAGAGGTCCAGTTCCTAGGGCACCTCGTTAACCAGAAGGGGATATTGGTCGACCCGGCCAAAGTGGAGGCAGTGATGAGTTGGGAGGTGCGAAGGTCACCCTTCGTGATCAGGAATTTCTTAGGGTTGGCAGGCTATTATCGGAGATTTATCAAGGATTTCTCCAAGATCGCCGTGCCACTCACCAGGTTAACCCGGAAGGGTGTCGCTTTTTCATGGGGCCCAGAGCAGCAGACCTCCTTTGAGACGCTTCGCCAGAGGCTATGTGAAACCCCAGTGCTAACCCTCCCAGAGGGAATGGAGGACTTTGTGGTGTATTGTGACGCGTCGATCTTAGGGTTGGGAGCGGTGCTGATGCAGAGAGGGCATGTGATAGCATACGCATCGAGGCATCTGAAGCCTCATGGGACGAGGTATCCCACCCACGATCTAGAGTTGGGGGCAGTGGTGTTCGCCCTTAAGATTTGGCGTCACTATCTGTATGGGATTCGGTGTACGATATATACGGACCATAAGAGCCTGAAGTATTTGATGGATCAGCCTAACCTAAATATGCGACAGAGGAGGTGGTTAGACATGGTCAAGGATTAAGATTGTGAGATCCTGTACCACCCGGGTAAGGCTAATGTTGTAGCTGATGCATTGAGCCGCAGGGCGGAGAGCACCCCATTGCGAGATGTATGTTTGAGATTGACCGTGATAGCTCCGGTGTTGGACACCATTCGTGGGGCACAGGCTGAGGCTGTGCAGCCTGAGAGGCAGAAGAGAGAGCGAGTTGTTGGGTTGGTATCGGAGTTCGTTACCGATGGTCGGGGGCTTATGACATTCTAGGGGCGTATCTGGGTACCGTTTGTGGGAGGGGCGCGTACCATTTTGATGGAAGAGGCTCACCGGTCGAAGTTCTCGATCCATCCTGGGACCACTAAGATGTATTTAGACCTGAAGAAGGAGTATTGGTGGCCCTGTATGAAGAGGGATGTCGCGTGGTTTGTTGAGAGGTGATTACCTGCCGTAGGGTTAAGGCCGAGCACCAGAGACCGCATGGTAAGTTGCAGCCTTTGGAGGTTCCCGAATGGAAGTGGGAACAAATTTCCATGGATTTTATCACCAAATTGCCAAGGACTGCTAGGGGAGTCGATGCAATTTGGGTGATTGTGGACAGGTTAACAAAGAGCGCCCACTTCCTTGCTATCAATGAGAGCTCTTCCGAAGAGAAGTTGGCAGAGATGTACGTGAGAGAAGTGGTATCGCAGCATGGAGTGCTGATCTCGATTGTCTCAGACCGAGATGTGCGTTTCACTTCCAGATTCTGGAAGAAATTTCACGAGGAGTTGGGTACTAGGCTGCATTTTAGTACCGCATATCACCCTAGACTGACGGACAGAGTGAGCGGACGATTCAGACGCTCGAGGTTATGCTTCGGGCATATCTGTTGGATTTCGGGGGGAGATGGGACACGTATTTGCCCTTGGCAGAGTTTTCTTACAACAACAACCATCATTCGAGCATTGGTATGCCACCCTTTGAGCTGTTGTATGGCAGGAGGTGTCGGACCCATATTTGCTGGGGAGAGGTCGGTCAGCGTGTTATGGGTAGTACATAGATTGTGCTGCAGACGACTGAGCAGATACAGCAGGTCAGGCAGAGGTTATTGACCGCTCAGAGTCGTCAGAAGAGTTATGCAGACAGGCGCCGGTCCGAGCTCGAGTTCCAGGTCGGCAACTTTGTACTATTTAAGGTCTCTCCTTGGAAAGGAGTGATCCAATTCAGGAAGAGGGGCAAGTTGGGGCCCCATTATATCGGTCCTTTTCAGGTGATTGCAAGGGTAGGCAGGGTAGCCTACCGGTTGGAGCTACCTGCAGAGTAAGGTCAGATCCATGACACTTTCCACGTGTCGCAGTTGCGGAAGTCTATAGCCGATGAGTCAGTAATGGTACCATTGGAGGATATTCAGGTGGATGCGAGCCTGAATTATGCTGAGAGACCTGTGGCAATCAGAGATCGGAAAATCAAGGTTTTGAGGAACAAGGAAGTACCTTTGGTTTTGGTTCAGTGGCAACGTCGGAAGGGGTCCGAGATGACTTGGGAGTCAGAGTCGGAGATGCGAGGGCAGCATCCAGAGTTGTTCGAGGAATGAGACTTCGGGGGCAAAGTCTGGTTCTAGTAGGGGAGAATTGTAACACCCCGAGATTCAGGTATGTTTCTTTCATCCTTGTTCTTTATTGATTGGGCATGTTTAGTCCTTGAGTGGTGGGATTGTAGCAAGTGAGTACGCTGGGCGTTCCAAAGGAGTACGCTGCGCGTACTCATGCGCTTAATTTGGACGCGGGGTCGCCAAGGTACGCTGGGCGTACCTAGGGTTACGCCGGGCATACCCGGGCTAGGTGCAAAAACCCTAATCCACCTTGTGCACTATTTAAAGGGTGTTATGGCTCATTCCTCAGCCTCCATATCAGTGAGTGAAACACTAAAAGTAAGCCCCATCGTCCTTAGTGTGTGAGAGTGCTGATTTGATCTTCTTGGTGCTTTAGTGCCTCGGTGAAGAAAAAGGAAGGGAGTTCTTGGAAGCTAAAGCTTGAGGTGCCATTTTGGATCTAAGATCTACAGAGAAAAGGGCTACACTTGGAGGTATCAAGTTCAAAACATTCCTCTTCTTTTGGTTGTTGTTGTATGTGCCCTTTTTAGGGCTAAAAACCCCAAAGGTGGAGACTTTATGAGTGTAAAGTGCTCCATGGTCCGAGATCTGTCCCCTTTCAGTGTTATTAGTGATTTAGAGCCATAAAGTTTCCATCTTGGATGTTAGTTTGAAGTCATTCATGTGTATTTAGCCTTCTAGAGTTGAAGGTTGGATCATTGTGAGAGTTGGTGACTTGTTCAGCCATGCAAAGGCTTAAAGTCATCAACTTTATGGATTAAGGGGCTTAGAAGGGGTCAGATCTAAAATATGGACGTAGGTCTTAATTGTTTAAGACCTCTAGAGATAAAGGGCTGAAGCAGGGGAGTACGCCGGGCGTAATCCCTAGTACGCGCCGCGTACTGGGTGGCGCTCCCCGATTCTGAGGTGCAGCCGGGTACGCTCAGCGTACACATCTGGTACGTGCAGCGTAACCCGAAGAGTTGAATTTTGGTTGACTTTTAGGGTGTGGTCTATTGTGGGGCCTTTGAGTTATGAGAGGGGTAAAATGGTCTTTTACCCTTCTGAGAGTGTCATAAGTGAACAAAGTCTAGCCTTTGAGAGTTATATTAAATAGAGTGTTTATTTCATATGATTAGGCGGAGGCTAGGCCAGCGTTTACCGAGTAAGAGATTTACCGAGATACCGAGGTGAGTCTTCTCACTATACTTTACCTAGTGTGGTAATAGAGTTATGTGACAGAGTACTATAGAGTTATATGCCAGTGTGATTGCATGTTATTTATGTGTTGTGATTTATGGTGATATGTGATATGCATGATTCAGAGTTGCAGAGTTGGGAATTTCGGGTCCTTAGAGTTAGGGCCAGAGGGCCCACAGAGAGTTGGGGCTGGAGGGCCTCACTGAGACACATTGAACAGAGGGTCAACAGAGTTATAGCCTCGAGTGACTATTATGTGTTAGTGTGGTACTTTGGGGAACTCACTAACCTTTTGCTTACAGTGTTCAGTGTTATGTGTTTCAGGTACCAGTGATGACCGCGGGAAGGCGCCGGCTTGATTCGTACACACATATGCATGGGATTTGATGTATTTTGATCTTCAGAGATATTTTATGAACAAAAATATGATGCTATGACATTTTATGACTGAATGGTTTTTGTTAAAAAAAAGTGTTTACAATTGCGAAAAATTGTTTAATTTTTACGGTGTTACATCTTGTTTGATTTTGTTATTTGTTCTTCATTGATTTACCTGTGAAAGATCTAAACGATCTAGAGATTTTATCTCATCAATTGGTATCAGAGCAGGAGGTTGTGTAATTCAGACACATCTCTTCTGTTGAAGAAGTTATTAGGATTTTCCACATTGATTGATATTAATTGAGCCGTCATTCCTCATTGGTGTATCTTATTAATTGTTGATCTTGCCCTAACGATAAATTACAAGTCTGATCTTAAACAGGTTATCGCTCAAACATCATCACAATGTCTATGGATGATTCACAATCCAATCCAATCAACATCTCCAATAGTATTGGATCAACAACAAGGATTCCAATCCTATATACTCATGATTATGAAGTCTGGACGCACCACATCGAAGATTATGTAGTCGGTTCAGAAGATAATGGGTATTTGATCTGGGAAGCAATCATAGTTGGTCCGTTTGCTCACTCAAGCACTTCAAAAATTGTCAAAACTCAAAAGGAGTACAATCAGCTCGTGAATGATGTGAAAGACATAACTCAAGATGAGAAGAGAAGTTTCAGTGCAACATTATAGCCTTAAGAATGGTTAGGTTTGCTTTACAATCGGACACGTTTCGATTGGTGAGTTCATGTGCTATAGCGAAAGAGATACGGGATAAGTTAAAGGAATTGTATTCTATTGATGAAGATATGGAACATTCGATTCAAACTTTGTTACTTTCTGAAATTGGCGATTTTAAACAGAAGCCCGAAGAGAAACTTATTCAGGCTTTTGATCGATTTAATCATCTTCTCAAAAAGATGATAAAGCATGGGATCGAAAGGAAGGTTATTGAGCAGAAGGTTACCTTCATGAATGGTCTCAGACCCGAATGGATGGCAGTTGTGTCTACAGTAAAGGCACACTAACAATTCAAATCCTATTCTCTAGCAAAACTGGTGGGAATAATGTTGTCCCATGAAAGTGCGGTGACAAAGGAAACAAATGTGGTTTCCAACTTGGGTTCGTTAGCTCTTATCTCTAAAGGCAAAAGTGCCGTAGAAGAAGAAGAAGAATTAGATCTTGCTGACTATGATCTAACTGGTGAAGAGTATGCCCCTGTGGTTTCTAATCCAAGAAAGTTTATCAAAAGGAAGTTCCCTGCAAACAAGAACCGAAACTGTCAGGGAAGTTATAGCTCTGAAAAAGTGATGGGGGAACCGAAGATGGGTTCAAAGTCTGAAGAATCTAAGAAGGAAATGAAGATTGGTGGTGACTCAGGTTTTGACTGTCATTATTGTGGAGGCAAGAATCACTTTGCCAAAGACTGCATGTTGAAGGAGAAGTCTGAAAGAGTTGATAAAGACGATGAGGAAGTGAACCTCCTGAGACGATTGGAGGAGATCAAGAAAAAGAAATCATCAACCAACAATAAGACCATGATTGCTTTGATTGTATAGGATACAGGGGATAATGATGAATTTGGTGGAGTGCAGGTGTGGTCTACAGATTCAGAGGACAAAGAAGTAAGAAAGCCTACTCATGGCAAGGCTCTGCTGGTGAAAGAAGAAAAGGTTGACGGAAGATGTTTGATGGCGACGGACAGTGTGTCACATATGCGAGGATACATAACAGATGGTGGACTGGATTGTAACATCCCCCTCTGGCACGTATCACAATATTGTCCGCTTTGGGCCACTCGGCACGATGACTTCCCAGGGCGTCACCCATCCTGGTACTACTCCCGCCCGAGCACGCTTAACTGCAGAGTTCTTATGGGATATGCTGCCCTCAAGGCTTTAAAACGCGTTGTTATAGGGAAGGTATCTACGCCCCTTATAAGGAATGCCTAGTTCTCCTTCCCAGCCGATGTGGGATCAGATCTAACCCACTTTCACCCCCCCATTATAAGGTTCGACGTCCCCGTCGAACACATCGACCCGTGCCCTGGCTCTGATACCATTTGTAACATCCCCCTCTGGCACGTATCACAATGTTGTCCGCTTTAGGCCACTCGGCACGAGGACTTCCCAGGGGGTCACCCATCCTGGTACTACTCCCGCCCGAGCACGCTTAACTACAGAGTTCTTATGGGATCTGCTGCCCTTACGGCTTTAAAACGCGTTGTTATAGGGAAGGTATCCACGCCCCTTATAAGGAATGCTTAGTTCTCCTTCCCAGCCGATGTGGGATCAGATCTAACCCACTTTCAAATTGTAACATCCGGGATTTCAGGTATATTAATTTTTCTTTTTATTTTGAGTTTTGTGGAAGAACTCGGCGATTTGGTGCGTAGACTCACCGAGTTGAGACGCGATTTCTCACTCGGATTGATGCCCGGACTCGGCGAGTTGCCTTGGTAGACTCGGCGAGTCTGCGCTGTTTAATGAAACCCTAATTTCTCGGGTTTGAGGCATATTTAAAGGGCCTTATGTCCGTCATTTGCGCTCATCAGTCCCCAGAGTGAAACCCTAGAGCATTTGAGCGATTCAAGTGAGGGAAGGAGCCATTATTGATCTTGGAGTTATTGCCTAGCAAGGAAAGAGGAGATCTAGCCAAGAGGAAGCAAGAGAGGGTGGATTCCTGAAGAACTGAGGTCCAGGACATCACAGCTGAGCTACAATTCCGAATCATTCTATGTTATTGTGATGTTCATGTAGATTTAGGGCTTTTGAACCCATTTGTGGCTAGATCTAGTGTCCTCATGGTCCCTTAGCGAGTTAAGGTCCTGGATCTGGACCCATAGAGGTCTAGAGCACCCCTTTACCAAAGCTTTATATGCATCCATGGAGGTTTTGGCTTGGGATCAATGTATTTGAGGCTAAAACACCATTCATGAGCTATTCGATGCTTAATGAGCACCAAGACTTGGACTTTACGTGGTCAATAAGCTTAAGGAGACTGGATCTATGAGTTAGTGAAGCGGATCTGACCTCAGAAGGTCGTTTGGGGTTGTACATGGAATGCACTCGCCGAGTCCATTCCCAGACGCGGCGAGTTGGTGCGGGTTGTTCAATGATTACGAACCAGGGGTTGAGTAACCGAGTCGGGTGAGTGACTCGGTGAGTCGGAAGAGATTCAGCGGGATCGGGTTCCCGTAGGGACGCGGCGAGTCCACGCTAGACTCGGTGAGTCGGGTCGACCGTTGACCGTTGACCAGAGTTGACTGGTTTGACTTCGTGGTATTAGTCAGCCAGAGTCAAGTTAGTATTAAGTAGAAATATGCTTGTGTTGTAGGAGGACGATTGCTCGGGAGATCGAGCACTAGTGGTTACGAGATTTATGAGTTACCAAAATACGCGAGGTGAGTCTTCTCACTATACATTATCTTGAGTGGTGTTTCGAGTTGACCAGAGGGTCTTATGTGCTATGTATGCGATTATGTGTTGTCTTAGAGATTTCGTGGTATGTGTTATTTGTATGTTGTATGATTATATAAACCGGGCCGGAGGGCCCAACGATTCTGACCGGGCCAGAGGGCCCAATCAGCTATGACTGGACCGGAGGGTCCGAAGAGCTGCGGGACTGGAGGGTCCCGCTGAGACATATAGACCGGAGGGTTGGATTTAGCCTTGAGTGGCGTATTTGTGGTATGTGGTATTTTGGGAACTCACTAAGCATTTATGCTTACAGTTGTTGTGTTTGATGTCTCAGGTACCAGCGAGGACCGTGGGAAGGCGACGGCTTGACACGTACACACACACCGATGGAGTTTATTATGTGTAGAGATCTTGGGATTTGTTTTGAAAACAATATTGATTATGGATCTGAATTTGTGATGTGATACATTATGTGATTTTGAAAACGAAAAATTATTTTGAAAATTTTCGGTGTTTCAAGTTGGTATCAGAGCCTTGGTTTGAGGGATTCGGATGCACCTTCAGGCATAATTGTACTCAAACCGAGGATTTGAGAAATTTTCAAATAAAACTAAAATTTTCTAAAAAGAAAAAGAGGTTTTGGAAACAAGCAGAGTGGAAGGTGTGTACGGTCAGCCAGCGCCCGAACGGTGAATCCCCAAAATACCCTTACATTATATGTTATGAGTTATGAGATATTATGTTATGCATCTTAGAGAGGCTAGGTATTCCTATTAGGACTAGAGTGGGCCTGATTTGTGATACCTTAGCTTAGGAGATCGCTGCTGCTATGAGATACTTTGAGAGTGAGTAGGTAGCAGTGAGGAGCTCATGAGAGGGCTATTGAGGGTAGCCAGTGCATAGCAAGAGTAGAGTATTTGCGATTTGGGATCCTAGGAGGAGGACTTGGGTTGTATATCGATTCGGTGGGACGATAGTATTGGGCCCGTACTATTGAAGACACCAGATTGGTGCGCAGTCCAAGTAAGAATCCTTGGGGTACCAGAAGTTGAGGATGACTGAGTTATCGAGTGTGAGTATACTCGAGAGTTTCCCTAATATTCCTTATGTTGTATTTCAGAGGTTGATCATGGTCGGGACACACCATACCACCGGGAGCAGTGGGGTGAGTGATGAGGAGATCCGTCGGATCATCCATGAGGAGGTGGCTGCTGCCATCAGAGCCGAGATTCCGGAGATGTTTGTGTCTATCAAGACCACACTGATCGAGACGTTTGACGAGCGTTACACTGCTTTGACTGATGCTGCTGTTGCTGCAGCCACAACGGCTGTTGCTGCTGCGAGACCCCAGGGTGGTGATTCGTTGCTGTACCGAGAGTTCAGCAACACGAAACTGCCAGAGTTCTATGGTACACAGGATCCGATCGCCGCTATGAGGTGGATCTCCAACATAGAGGGGTGTTTCTATACGTGCTCGTGTCCGGAGCACTTGAGGGTGCGGTTTGCACTCAACCAGCTTCGCTTGGGGGCGAAGGACTGGTGGAAGTTTGTAACAGCGAGCTATTCGACAACTGAGCTGACTGCAGTGACCTGGGAGAGGTTTACTGCGATGTTTCGTGAAGAGTATGTTCCCCAGGTGGAGAGGGAACGTTTAGCTCAGGAGTTTCTGACCCTCAAGCAGGGGACTGAGTCGGTGACAGTGATTACGAGGATGTTTCATGAGCGGGCGCTGTTTTGCCCGGAACTGGTGTCCACTGAGCAGGCTCGCATGAGCCGTTATCTGAGTATACTGAGGAGGGACATCCGTGAGTTCGTGGCGAACTCGACTTACCAGACATTTGCCGAGCTCCAGGCAAATGCTCGGAAGAGGGAGATTGAGCTTAAGACACAGGCGAGGGAGGAGACCGAGTCTCAGAGAGGTGATCGGCGACCGGCGCAGTCGCAGCCCGCTGATTCGAGGACGAGTAGTCCGAGGGGCCGTACTTGTGGGAAGTGCGGCAAGAGCCATGATGGTTCACGCAAGACTGGGGTATGCTACAAGTGTGGGAAGGAAGGACATGTCGCGAGGGATTGTCCTAAGGGGTTCTGGGATTGCTTTCATTGCAACCAGACCGGCCATCGGAAGGCCATGTGCCCCCAGCTTCAGAGGTCAGCGCAGGGATCCGCACCTGCGATTCGAGCTACTGAGACCCGGCCTGTGAAGGCGAAGCACCGATGGCTAGGGGAAGAGCCTTCTAGTTGACTGCGGAGGAGGTCCGCGCAGCGCCTGACGTCGTGGCGGGTATGTATTCTTTATCTATTTTATGCTGAGTTTATGCTATTGTAATTGCTATATGTTATGCGTAGGTACTTTTCTTGTGAGTTCTGTACCTGCATTAGTGTTGTTCGACTCGGGTGCGAGTCGGTCGTTCATATCTGTGACTTTTTGTCGGCACATTAGTATTCCGAGGGAGGCATTGAGTCGACCTCTGCAGGTTTCCATAGCCGATGAGCGTGAGGTGTGTGCTACCGAGGTGATACGTGGATGCGTACTGGAGATCTTCGGGGTGGAGTTTCCGATTGATTTGGTACCGATTGCCATGAGGGATGTTTGTGTTATAGTGGGCATGGATTAGTTTAGCCGTTTCGTGGCTGTCATAGATTGCGAGCGTCAATTGGTGACGATCCGAGATCCTAGTGGGGGAGTGCTGACAGTTTATGGCGAGGGGACTCGTGGTGGTTCAGTATTCTGTTCGGCTGCCAGAGCGAGGCGGAGTTTGCAGCAGGGCTGCAAGGGGTTCGTAGCCTATGTGACAGATATGCGAGAGGCCGTTAGGAGGCCAAGTTCTGTGGATGATGTGCCAATAGTGCGTGAGTTCCCGGACATGTTCCCCGAGGAGTTGTCGGGTGTGCCTCCCGACAGACAGGTGGAGTTTTGTATCGATTTTATTCCCGGGGCTGCGCCTATCGCTAAGGCGCCATATCTCCTAGCGCCGCCAGAGATGCAGGAGTTATCCTCACAGCTGCAAGAGCTGTTGGGGAAAAGGTTCATCCGTCCCAGTAGCTCTCCCTGGGGAGCGCCGATCCTTTTTGTGAAGAAAAAGGATGGTTCACACCGGATGTGCATTGATTACCGGGAGTTGAACAAGTTGACGGTCAAGAACCGTTATCCATTACCGAGGATCGACGATCTATTCGATCAGTTGCAGGGGGCGTCTTGGTTCTCCAAGATAGCCCGAGGTCGGGGTATCATCAGATGAGAGTTCGAGATGAGGATATCCCGAAGACGGCGTTTAGGACTCGTTACGGGCATTACGAGTTCGTGGTGATGCCATTCGGGCTCACCAATGCACTAGCGGCATTCATGGATCTCATGAACAGGGTGTGTAGGCTGATGTTGGATCGTTCGGTAATTGTATTCATTGATGACATCCTGGTGTATTTAAGGACCAGAGAGCAGCATGAGGAGCATTTGAGGGAGCTCCTCGGAGTTCTGAGAGCGGAGAGGCTTTTCGCCAAATTCTCCAAGTGCGATTTTTGGTTACGGGAGGTCCAGTTCTTAGGGCATATCGTTAACCAGAATGGGATTCTGGTCGACCCGGCAAGATCGAGGCTGTGATGAGTTGGGAGGTGCCGAGGTCACCTACGGAGATCAGGAGCTTCTTAGGGCTGGTAGGCTACTATCAGAGATTTATCAGAGATTTCTACAAGATCGCCGTGCCACTTACCAAGTTGACCCGGAAGGGTGTTACTTTCTCATGGGGTCCAGAGCAGCAGACCTCGTTTGAGACCCTTCGCCAGAGATTGTGCGAAGCTCCTGTGCTCGCACTACCGGAAGGGATGGAGGATTTCGTGGTGTACTATGATGCATCGATATCGGGGTTGGGAGCGGTGTTGATGCAGAGAGGGCATGTGATCGCGCATGCATCGAGGCAGTTAAAGCCTCATGAGACGAGATATCCCACCAACGATCTGGAGTTGGGGGCTGTGGTGTTCACCCTCAAGATCTGGCGTCACTATCTGTATGGGGTTCGGTGTACGATATACACGGACCACAAGAGCTTGAAGTACTTGATGGATCAGCCCAACCTAAACATGCGGCAGAGGAGATGGCTGGATGTGGTAAAAGATTATGATTGCGAGATCCTGTACCACCCGGGCAAGGCTAATGTGGTAGCCGACGCCCTGAGTCGTAGGGCAGAGGGTGCCCGATGCGAGATATCTGTATGAGGTTGACGGTGATGACTCCGGTATTGGACACCATCAGAGGGGCCCAGGCCGAGGTAGTGAGACAGGAGAACCGTAAGAGAGAGCGAGTTATCGGGTAGGTGTCGGGGTTTGTTACTGATGGCCGCGGGCTTATGACCTTCCAGGGTTGGATTTGGGTACCGTTTGTGGGCGGGACGCGTACTATCTTGATGGAAGAGACGCACAGATCGAAGTTTTCGATCCATCCTGGGGCCACTAAGATGTATCTGGATCTGAAGAGGGAGTATTGGTGGCCCTGCATGAAGAGGGATGTGGCGTGGTTCGTTGAGAGATGCCTAACCTGTCGTAGGGTTAAGGCCGAGCACCAGAAACCGCATGGTAAGTTGAAACCACTTGAGATTCCAGAGTGGAAGTGGGAGCAGATATCCGTGGATTTCATCACCAAATTGCCGAGAACGGCAAGGGGTGTCGATGCGATTTGGGTGATAGTCAACCGATTGACGAAGAACGCCCACTTTCTCGCTATTAGTGAGAGTTCTTCTGCGGAGAGGTTGGCAGAGCTATACGTGAGGGAGGTGGTATCGCGGCATGGAGTACCCATCTCGATCGTGTAAGACCGAGATGTGCGTTTCACTTCCAGATTCTGGAAGAAATTTCATGAGGAGCTGGGTACGAGGTTGCATTTTAGTACCGCATACCACCCACAGATTGACGGACAGAGTGAGCGAATGATTCAGACGCTCGAGGACATGCTCCGAGCATGTGTGTTGGATTTCGGCGGGAGCTGGGACACGTATTTTCCCTTGGCGGAGTTTTCCTACAACAACAACCATCATTCGAGCATCGGTATGCCACCCTTTGAGTTGTTGTATGGGAGGAGGTGTCGTACCCCTATTTGCTGGGGTGAGGTGGGGCAACGCGTGATGGGTAGTACGGAGATAGTGCTTCAGACGACAGAGCAAATCCAGCAAGTCAGGTAGAGGTTGTTGACCGCTCAGAGTCGCCAGAAGAGTTAAGCAGATAGACGACGAACCGAGCTCGAGTTCTAGGTCGGTGATTATGTTCTTCTGAAGGTATCTCCTTGGAAAGGAGTGATCCGATTCAGGAAGCGGGGCAAGCTAGGGTTCCGGTATATTGGGCCGTTTAGAGTGATCGCGAGGGTGGGCAGGGTAGCATATCGCTTAGAGCTACCCGCGGAATTGGAACGGATTCATAATACCTTCCATGTGTCTCAGTTGAGGAAGTGTATAGCCGACGAGTCGGCTGTAGTGCCGTTAGAGAACATTCAGGTGGATGCAAGCCTGAACTACGCAGAGAGACCAGTTGCGATTGTGGATCGAAAGATCAAGGTTCTGAGGAACAAGGAGGTGCCTCTGGTACAGGTTCAGTGGCAACATCGGAAGGGATCCGAGTTGACCTAGGAGCCAGAGCGAGAGATGCGAGAGCAGCATCCGGAGCTATTTTAGGAATGAGACATCGAGGGCGAAGTCGGATTCAAGTGGGGGAGAATTGTAACATCCGGGATTTCAGGTATACTAATTTTTCTTTTTATTTTGAGTTTTGTGGAAGAACTCGGCGAGTTGGTGCGTAGACTCCCCGAGTTGAGATGCGATTTCTCACCCGGATTGATGCCCGGACTCGGCGAGTCGCCTTGGTAGACTCGGCGAGTCTGCGCTGTTTAATGAAACCCTAATTTCTCGGGTTTGAGGCATATTTAAAGGGCCTTATGGCCGTCATTTGCGCTCATCTGTCCCCAGAGTGAAACCCTAGAGCATTTGAGCGATTCAAGTGAGGGAAGGAGCCATTATTGATCTTGGAGTTATTTCCTAGCAAGGAAAGAGGAGATCTAGCCAAGAGGAAGCAAGAGAGGGGTGGATTCCTGAAGAACTGAGGTCCAGGACATCACAACTGAGCTACAATTTCGAATCATTCTCTGTTATTGTGATGTTCATGTAGATTTAGGGCTTTTGAACCCATTTGTGGCTAGATCTAGTGTCCTCATGGTCCCTTAGCGAGTTGAGGTCCTGGATCTGGACCCATAGAGGTCCAGAGCACCCCTTTACCAAAGCTTTATATGCATCTATGGAGGTTTTGGCTTGGGATCAATGTATTTGAGGCTAAAACACCATTCATGAGCTATTTGATGCTTAATGAGCACCAAGACTTGGACTTTACGTGGTCAATAAGCTTAAGGAGACTGGATCTATGAGTTAGTGAAGCGGATCTGACCTCAGAAGGTCGTTTAGGGTTGTGCATGGAATGCACTCGCCAAGTCCATTCCCAAACTCGGCGAGTTGGTGTGGGTTGTTCAATGATTACGAACCAGGGCTTGAGTAACCGATTCGGGTGAGTGACTCGGTGAGTCGGAAGAGATTCAGAGTGATCGGGTTCCCGTAGGGACTCGGCAAGTCCACGCTAGACTCGGCGAGTCGGGTCGACCGTTGGCCAGAGTTGATTGGTTTGACTTCGTGGTATTAGTCAGCCAGAGTCAAGGTAGTATTAAGTAGAAATATGCTTGTGTTGTAGGAGGACGATTGCTCGGGAGATCGAGCACTAGTGGTTACGAGATTTACGAGTTACCGAAATACGCGAGGTGAGTGTTCTCACTATGCATTACCTTGAGTGGTGTTTCGAGTTGACCAGAGGGTCCTATGTGCTATGTATGCGATTATGTGTTGTCTTAGAGATTTCGTGCTCTGTGTTATTTGTATGCTGTATGATTATATAGATCGGGCCAGAGGGCCCAACGATTTTGACCGGGCCAAAGGGCGCAATAAGCTATGACTGGACCGGAGGGTCCGACGAGCTACGGGACTGGAGGGTCCCGCTGAGAAATCTAGACCGGAGGGTCGGATTTAGCCTTGAGTGGCATATTTTTGGTATGTGGTATTTTGGGAACTCACTAAGCATTTATGCTTACAGTTGTTGTGTTTGATGTCTCAGGTACCAGCGAGGACCGTGGGAAGGCGACGGCTTGACACGTATACACACACTGATGGAGTTTATTATGTGTAGAGATCTTGGGATTTGTTTTGAAAACAATATTGATTATGGATCTGAAATTGTGATGTGATACATTATGTGATTTTGAAAACGAAAAGTTATTTTGAAAATTTTCGGTGTTACATGGATGACGAGAAGGAGCGAGAGGACAAATTTTTCGCTGCGAAACTTGTTAGTGCACAGATCAACGAGTGTGATGAGTTGATCAAGAATGTACAAAATATTCTAATTTCTCTGAAAATTCGTATTACTAACTATGAAAAGGAACTAAATGGACTAAAATCTAAATTTTCTTGTTTAAGTAGTAGTCTTACCCAAAATCGTGTCACAAACTCTAACTTGACTGATCAAATTAGCAAGATATCGTCGAAGAGTGAGGAGCGGAGAATCTGGATTGAGTAGAAGGAGAAGGAATTAATTAGGTCTAGGGACGAGTCAATCTATTTGCAATGAGACAATCTTAAGCTTTTAAAACAAGGAAAAGTTTTTTGTTTGATTGCGAAAAGATTATATTTTAATATCACTCAGTAACATCTCGATTGTGAAATACGAAAGAAGATACATCACATGATTTTACCCTTCCTTGAGTTGAAGGAGGATGAAGTCGATGTCGAAGCTTACAATTGTGAAAATGTTGTATCTTCTGATGAAATATCTCCTGCCTACAAAATTGGTCTTGACGAAATAGAGTCCTACATAAAGTCAAAAGACCATAAGGACATGCTCAAAAATCTATTGGATGAAAACGATAAACTGAAACTAAGAACCGAAACTGTATTGAAATTTGACTCGTTGAATACCAAATTATGTTCAGAAAATAAAATTCATGTTGAAAATGCATCTGAAATTAATGAGGATGATGACATGAGTGAAATCTTTGTAGAGGATGTGGTGGACTATTATGAATTTGTCAAGAGCGAACCCGAAACAAGTAAAAATCTCATTTCTGAAAACTTTGTTGAGTTCGCTCGCTCATCGATAGACAAGACCAAAGTCCTCAAGGAAAAATTTGTTGTATATCAAAAGGTTCAAACCACTCAAAATCAAGTTTACACAGTTCAAGGAGTCACACCACAACAAACAACCGAACTGACAACATTGGTAGAAGAAGATAATGCTAATGGATGTGATGAGTTTTTCTGGTCAGCACCGATAGATAACGCTGATGTAACAGAAGGTCTATCTCAGAAAACAACATGGAGAGTAAAGAGTAGGTATGTGGCAGAACCAGTTAATGAACCAACACGATATGATGTGCCAAGTACAAGTGGTACCAAAACATCTTCAGGCGAACCAGCGATGGCATCCAGTGACACATGTTTGTCAAAGAGCAAAAGTCATGCTCAAGTACCGAAGAAAAAGGCCAATATTCATAAAAATCCAAAACAGGTGGCAGAACGAAAGCAACAACGTAACCTGATATACAAGAAGAATCCCTCAGAATGAAAATAGTTTTGGTGATCCCAACATCTTCATTACGTTAGGTATGAAAAGAAAATTAATTCACGAGGAAAACCAAGAGCCAACCAAAAGGAGAGTTTTGGGCATCAGGTGTTCTACATCCAAAATGGTAACTTCGGTCCTCATGGCAATAACAACCGAAAGGAAGGTTTCGGTCCTCAACATGTAAGCACCCGAAAGGAAGGTTTCGATCCTCAACATGTAAGCAACCGAAAGGAAGGTTTCGGTCCTCAACATGTAAGCAACCGAAAGGATGGGTTCGGTCCCATATCCAATTATCAGAAGAACCGAAGGGAAGAAAGTTTTCATACTCAACCAAGTATGAGCAATAATCGACGATCTATTCTCTCTTCTAAACCTCATTTTTCTCATTCATATTCTAATTCTCATTCTTCTGAAGATTCAAAGGGGGAAGGAAAGCTCTTTCCAAAAGACGATAGACGCCCGAAAGAGACCCAAAAGCATGCAGATATCCAAACCACAAATCCTATGTCTAAATCAAATGACTCCAAGTCAAATAAAATCAAATTTTTTACAATAAAAAGAAAACATGAAACAACTCTAATAAAAAGAACTTATCTGGTTGATGTTTCTATTACTATTCCGTGTCCTGTAAAAGGCTCACAAGGACCCAAGAAACTTTGGGTTCCTAAATCAGCTTGATATTTTGCAGGTTATTCGTGACGAGTAGTTTGGCGAAGAATGGTACATTGACAGTGGCTGCTCGCGTCACATGACAGGTAGAAGGGAAGAACTGAGGGAGTTTCGTTCTCTCAAGTATGGTGGAACAGTGAAATATGGCAATAATTCGTTTGGAACTATCAAAGGCTATGGAATGATCACAAATGGTGACTTCTCGATCAGAAAAGTTGCATATGTTGAAGGGTTGCAGCACAACCTCATCAGTGTCTCACAGCTGGTGGTTAGCACCGGATTGAAGGTTTCCTTTGATGACAAAGGCTCAGAAATAGTCGAAAAAGTCAAATAATATTCTGCTGAAGTTGACGCAAAAGGGAGAAATGTACCCGTTAAATCTCAATCCAGTTCGAGGGAAACCAGTTGTTTGCCTGCTAACGAAGGAACACTCAGACGAAAGCTAGTTATGGCATCGAAGGCTCTCTCAAATCAATTTCAAAGATATCAACAAGATGGTACTTGGAGATCATGTTTGAGGTCTTCCAGTTCTGAAATTTGATAAAGAACATCTATGTGGAGCTTGTGAAATAGGAAAGCAAAGTAGTCAAAATCATCCTTCCGTAATGAATACAAAGGTGCTAGAACCAGTAGAGCTACTACACATCGATCTGTGTGGTCCTTCCTCTATTGAAAGCATTGGTGGAAACAAGTACATACTTGTTATCGTAGACGATTTCTCATGCCTCACATGAGTATTTTTCTTGAAGCAAAAATTAAAGGGAACTCCCAAGCTCAAACTCTTCATAAAGCAAGTAGAGGTTCAACTACGAAAAATGGTTCGTAATGTAAGAAGCGAAAATGGCTTGGAATTCAATAACAAGGATTTTGAAGATTTTCTAGCTGAGAAGAGAACAACTCACAATTTTTCTGCTCCATATACTCCACAACAGAATGGAATCGTCGAAAGGCGAAATTGTTCTCTGTGCGAAGCGGCTCGAACTATGCTGAACTACGCTTCCTTGCCTTTATATTTCTGGGCTGATGCTTTTGCTGCTGCTTGTTACACACGTAATAGATTGTATCTTAACAAGTGCTTCTCAATCACTCCTTATGAGAGTTTAAACAACTGCAAGCCAAATGTGAAGTTCTTTCACGTGTTTGGTTCAAGATGCTTTATCTTCAACTTAATGGAGAACTTAAACAAGTTTGATGCTAACGCCGATGAAGGGATCTTTTTGGGCTACTCCTTGAACTCTAAGGCGTATAGAGTTCTGAATAAACATTTAAAGAAGATTGAAGAAACATACTATGACACTTATGATGAAAATTATGTTAAGAAGTTGAAGGCAACTGAAGATGCTCTGCAAGAAATCTTTTCAAAGTCTGGTCAAGTCATAGTGCCGATTTCAAATATTTTTTAGCAATATATGCTACTCTTCGATCAACCAAAAAAAGCTATTGATTCTGAATCCAAGGCTAAAGATAACCAAGTTGACAATTTGAAGCGAATTATTGACGATGTTGCAAAGAAGATGGCAGATAAACAACCGAAGGCAACTGAAAGGCTAGACTCAAGCGAACCGTCTGGTGATAGTCCTTTTATCCAGGGGGAGAATCCATCATCTCTGTCATCAAGTTCAACTTAAGTTCTAGCAAAGGGGAGTGTTTTGATGCAGAAATTGAACTCGTGTCATCATTTGAGGGGGAGAATACGAATGCTAATGATGATGATACACAATAATAATTTGAAGAAGAAATCAATTAAGAACTGGATCCCTCTTGTGATCCAAATTACCCTCCTCTTTATCAAGTGGACCAAAGACCATCCTCAATGATAAATCATTGGAGAATCCTATGAAAAGGTCTTAACTCAATCACAGCTGAAAGCAAAGCAAGCTGCATTATTCTCTCAAGTAGAATTTTGCATGTTCAACTCTTTCCTCTCCAAATTTGAACCAAAGGCGATAAATAAAGCTATCGATCATTCCGATTGGGTTCAAGCCATGCAAGACGAGCTGAACGAGTTAGAAAGAAACATAGTATGACGACTAATTCCAACTGTAAAGGATGCTTCGATCGTCAGTCTCAAATGAGTATTCATGAATAAGATGGACAAGGAAGGGAATGTGATTCGCAACAAGGCTCGGTTGGTTGTGAAAGGATACTGTTAAGAAGAAGGTATAGATTATGAAGAGACCTTCGCTCCAGTTGCAAGATTAGAGCCAGTTCGAATCTTTCTTGATTATGCTGCACACAAGAATTTAGAAGTCTATCAAATGGACGTGAAGTGTGCCTTTCTCAATGGAGAACTTGAAGAAACGGTGTATGTTGAGAAACCGCCAGGCTTCGTGAACGAGAAGCATCCAGATCACTGCTACATTCTAGACAATGCAGTATATGGCCTGAAGCAGGCTCCCAGAGCACGGTATGAAACCCTTATTCGATTCTTGAAAATGTCCAAATTTAAACAAGGTTTGGTTGACCCAACCTTCTTTCGTATGAAAGAAGGTAACCACCTTATGATAGTCCAAATTTATGTTGATGACATCATCTTTGGCTTCATGAATCCCAGCCTAACAGCTGAATTCAGGAAGTTGAAGGAAACTAATTTTGAGATGAGCTCAATGGGTCCAATTAACTTTTTCCTTGAATTGAATATTAGACAGGGACCCGAAGGCATTTTAATCAATCAGGAGGCGTACACAAAGACATTGCCTTCCAAGTTTGGCATGATGGGAGACTCAAAGGTGAATGTTCCAATGACATTTGTAACTAAACTTACACCATCGTTAGAGAAACCAGCTGCAGACATGACGCTTTATCGTCAGATGATTGGGTCTCTAATGTATCTTACAGCCAGTAGGCCAGACATCATGTTCTCAGTCAGCTATTGTGCCCGATTCCAAGATAACCCACGCAATCCTAACATGCTAGCAGTGAAGAACATTTTTCGCTATCTGAAGCGAACCTCCTCTCTCAGTCTATGGTATCCAGCCAATTCAGGTTTTTTTGTCCAAGCATTCTCAGACGCTGACCTAGGGGGCTGTGGATTGGATCGTAAAAGCAGTACTGGAGGATGCCAATTTCTGGATGGAAAATTAGTAAACTAGCAATCAAAGAAACAAATCTATGTTTCTCTCTCCACAGCTGAAGCTGAATATATTGGTGCAACCTCATGCACATCTCAGGTAATTTGGATACAAAGTCAGCTTAGAGACTATGGGCGGAACATGAAGAAAATGCCACTATATTGTGACTCAAAAAGTGCAATTAGGATTTGTCATAACCCAGTACAACACTCAAAGACAAAGCACATCGCACTGCGATATCACTTCAACAAAGATCATGTGGAAGATGGTAATGTAAAAATTCAGTTCGTCAGAACCACTGATCAATTAGTAGACATCTTTTGTGACATCCCTATTTTCACGGCCAGAAAAGACCGATGTTGTTTATGCTTTATAAAAATCAGAGTACTTCATTTTATAAAAATGTTGCGGAATTTGTTCCCAGAAAAACATGGTAAATAAGTTATTAAAACATTTTCGAAGAAACGTATTTATTTCATTTTAAAACGTTTGGGATGTCATCGTTAATACAGAAACATAATCATAAACAGAACTTACAATTATTTACACTAGTGATCTACATCTCTTTAAATCTCTCAGTGTAGTGTCACTTCATATCAACACCTGTGATATAAATAAACTGAGTGGGTCAGGTTGGGAAACCTGGTGAGTACATAGGGTTTTCAACCCACAATAATATAATTATTATGTTTAAACAATCAAATAATCAACCCAATTACCCATCCCCATTATCTTCTTTATTCTTAAGGATCTACCCTAAGAATCAGCTATTTCTCATTCATTCATTCCTAAGGATCATCCTAAGGAAACAACATGAAGTCCATTGTTGCCAATGACACTTTGGTCAAGCGCAGCTGCTAATCTTGTCACTTAGGCACAGCTGCCAGAATTGGGACATTTCCTATGAGGCGCTTCTGCCGGTATTGACCTTTTAACGCCACTGTCATGGTCATAAGGCTCCCTATTAGGCACAGCTGTTGATACTGTCCTTAGAGCGCAGCTGCTAGGACGTTTACCGTAGATCTAAAACATCTACGGGTTGTGGCGCAGCTGCCAGTGCTCATCTATAGGGTACTTGGTCCACTGCTGCCAATGTATTACCTATAGGGCACTAGGTCCGTACTACTAATGTTCCTCTATTTCAGCTTTTATCCCTCATCATTCATCTACCCATGTTTTACGCAACATATTTTGTAGATATAAAATACTTTATACAGTTTAAATCATTTAAAACATGTATAAAAATCTTTCACCAGCATAGACAGCAAGTATTAAGACAATATGCACACATAACACGTAATTTATATTAAAATACTTCATATCTATGTGTAAGATGAAAGGGACCATGCACTCACTTGAGAAGGTGGTGACTCGGTACTCAGACAGCGCTTCGTTTACTTTAAAATAATTTCCTTCGACGAAACCTAGTATTATTACCACTAGATTTTAGTCTAAGATTTACCGTGACTAATTATTAGTCTTATTATTATTATTATATAAGCGTTTAAACAATACTTTCCAACCACTATGTACAGACAGGGGCCAGACATAAAACACCGGAGGGCAGGACCATTTTGGCATATAGCACTTCTGAAATCCAACAACCCTATGCGGCCCTTTAAACCAGATTCCCCGTACCGCGAGTAGCTAAAAAGATATTATAACGACACTTATATAATTCATAATAATAGCTCAAATATTTATTATAAATTTATAATAACAATACTAATTTTAAATATAAACTATATTTAAAATAGGATAAGCATAACTTACTTACAAGGGGATTTTAGCTAGGAGTCGGGCTCTGTAGGGGCAGAACTTCGTCGCTGAATCTTTCTAAGAAAGATTCGTGCAGCGCTTCAGCGCTCACCTTACTATACTAAAACTACAGAAAGAGAAGTCGAATCACGAGGGACCGAAATGCTCGGGGGATAAGGAGAGAAAGACTCTTGAATCAAGAGAATGGTGCAAGAAATATGAGAGCCCAAGCCTCTTATTTATAGTAATTGAATTTACAAAAACTACCCTCCATAATTACTTAATGACCTTATAGTTATATAAACAACTAAACACCCCTTTATAATACTATTTTAAATAGATTTAATGATATTTGCACTAAACTAATGTCGAAAGAACTCAACATTAGTCTTATAATGACCGCATCGTCGATACCTTTCTAATGATATATACATATGTATATATATGTGTACGTATATATGATTTATACTTTATTTTAATACGTAAATATGCTATTATAATTTGTAACTCGTTCATACAAACTCCGTTTTTGACGTTATTTATATCCACGCGTAGGTGGAGACGTACTCTACAACTTTCGTTTAGACTCCGTCGGCTAATTTTGACTTTATTTTTAAAGTTATATTTTTAACAGGTCGGGATAGGATTGGTCCGTTAAAATCTCATAACTTCTTCATCCGATGTCCATTTTCGTCTGTCTTTTTATTGTTACACTACTAATAATGAGATCTTCAATTCTCGTTTAGGTTGTGTCGGCTAAAAATCGCTCGATCTAATATTCGAATTTCGGACTGTACACTGCTAATCCGAAACTTCGAAAAATCTTAACTTCTTCATACGAAGTCAGATTTGGGCGTTCTTTTTATCGAAGTTCTTAGTTTAACATATTCTACGACTTTCGTTTAGAGCGCTAAATCTAAATCTCGCTCTATCATAAATTTACTATTTACGCTTCTCGGCGCCGTGCCGGTTCCGACGCGAAACTTCGACGGGTCATAACTTCTTCGTTATAACTCGGATTTCGGCGTTCTTTATATGTACGGAAACCCTGTGACATCTTCTACAACTTGGTTAAGATTATTTATTCTAAATAATCTTTTTGTCGAAAAGTCGTTTTCGACCCCTATTGCCTCTAAATTGACTAGCCCGGATATGCGGGCGTTACATCTTTACTAAGGCCTTACCTGAAGCAAGTTTCAATAAGATCCTTCAAGGTCTAGGAATGATGGAAGCTGAATCAGTACCGAAATCGCCTTCGCTTCATTAAAGGTTAGAAGCGAAATAGAGCGAACGCTTGGTCTATTTCGGGTTCGGTTCGCAAGGAAACCGAAATGAACAGAAGGCGCGCTCTATTTCGGGTTCGGTCCTACTAAACTTAGTTCGCTTCTTTTTCACTAAAAGGTATTTTGGTTGTATTAATTTGTACATTTCTTTTACATACTGATTTTTATGTTTTTCTTTTAATTTTTCATTAAATCCAAAAATAATTTTGCTTTTGTTCTTATTTCTCTTTCTTTCAAAATTTTTCACCAAATACAAAAATGTTTTCCATTTTATTTAATTTTTTTAATGTTTTTCTTTGTATAAAAGTTACTCTTAATGATGGAGCTAAATCATGTATAAATTCTTTTCTATAAACTAGTTAAGTGTCCCTAGATGCATGCTGATGCATGTTAACCAAAGCCTCATATGATTTTGAGCGAAGCCTTAATGTTGTGATGTATACAAATCATGTTTTCCCAATTAGGCTGTTACATTCTCTCTAATCGTGAGCTACCTTACTTTTCTCATATTGAGTTTAGAGTTTTCTGCTTGGTCCTACTTTTATAGAAGAGGAACATTCGCTTCTTAAACCACCTACATCATTTTTCTCCATCTCACTTCATATCATTCATATAACCCTTGAGACACTCAGCACCTACCACTGAGGTTTATGGTTACACAATACTCTGTGTTTTTTATCTTAGTCTCGTGTCACTACGTACTAAGTGAAAACCACAATCCACTACCAATAATGCATTGACGGTGAACAATTACTGTGTTCTAGCTTTTACCCATGAAATCTCTTTTTTTTTTGAGTGATCCTTTTGAAATTGTCTATCACCAAGACTTTTCTTCCCCAAGGATCCAATTTTATTTTGTGTTGAGATTTCTTATTTTCAACAGTCACTGAATACATGTCAAATCTACTTGTTTAATAGTGTAAGGCTCTGAAACGGATCTTACCAGTGATCAAACAAATAAAAAAATCAATAATAATGAGAATGAAGTATAAACAGAAATCAGAACAAGCTTGCACACACTTCTATTAATGAAAAACGTCTGGTACAACTTGTCTATATCAGCCATGAACTCTGCGGCATCAACAACCATTAAATGATCTAGCTAGCATCTATATATAGTGTACTTGGGCCGCCTTTGGGTTTACGGCCGTAAACAGGCTTGCGGACGTAAACTCATGCCATGGCCGTAAACTATAATCAATGCTACCAAAACTTCATATTGACTCAAAAGACCCTATTACAACAAAAGCCAAGACCAAACCATTAACTATACCCTTCAATCTGCCCCTTGGTTTGGTGCTAGCTTGAAGTTAATCTTTGTTAACCACCATGACATCCGGCTGCCCCATTGCCCCGTTCCACATACGCTTATTGATAATCTCGGCAACTTTAGACGTGTACTCTTTCACTTCTTGTTCAAAATGCTCCTTGGGAACTTTTATTTGATAAGTAATCAGATGATAAATGTCCCACCTCCCGAACTGGAACAAATCCCTTCGATCATACAGACGAATGCACCCATTTTTAAGCTTGATAATAGTAGACATTGTAATCTCGTCGAAAACCCAATACTCCATGGAGCTTAGAGATATATCTGGGTAACTTTGAAGCACATGGATTTGTTTGACCTGCTTGGTTGCAGGCCACATCACCACCTGAAGAGGATGACTAGTCTTGGGATCTATGACATCAGGATAATTCTTGATAACAGACTCAACGGTCTTCATCGAAGGTACACCCTTTTTCTACTGGTCTTCTTGAAAATGTTTGAACTGAGTTGCCTATGGATTATTCGAGGGATTTGAAAAAGGAGATCGTGACAACTCTGATAAATCCACCCTAGTCCATGAATTGAAATCATGACGGTCTTTGTAGAGCTCGGTGTTGCCACTATTTCTTCGTACGATCCACATGTTAAGAGGATCATGAAATCCACAAGAAATGATCCCATATCTATCACCATACGTATCTCTAAAGTGAACAGCTCCAAGATCTGTAACGGTGATTGTTGCCTGATCCGTAGGCACATTCTTGTCAGAACTCCTCTTAAACAAGATTTGTCATTTTTAGCAACTTCAGCTTGTCTATCACGCATAATTGCCGCAATGTGAGGAGCATGAACGGGCTCCTCATCAAAACAATTAATGACCCGTGAAGTTTGAATGGTTGGCATGGTAACAGCAAAAGCTTTAGTATGTAGATTGATCCTATACTCGTTTGCAGATGTTTGGTATTTGACACCAAGATCTCTTTCATGCTTCTTCTTCAACTCAAAATAACTGAAGGTAAGGAGATTAAAATGGTCTTGAAGATTAGAGATTTTCTTTGTCTTTCTCACTCGATCATCCTGAAGATCAGACACTTGAGACTTCAATTTAGCATTCTCAATCAATTACTCATTGACTTGAATATCAAGTTCAATGTTCTTCTGATCCAGGACACTGATCTTCTTTTGAAGCCCTTCAACTGACGGTTTGTCTACTCCTTGGTGACCCTCTTTGAAAGAAATCCCTTTGCCACGAGAAGAAGGATCCATATTTTCATTCTGAGCGAGATGCATCACTAATCGCACAGAGGCATCATCAGGATCTATCCTAGGAGGAGAGAATCATGGTGGAGCAGAGGAGCCACCAACCTAAAAATTGGTGTTAGGACCTCCATAAAATGGTTCTGTTGATACGATGGCCGGTGTAGCAGTTGGTGTAATCGGCATGTCATGAGACAAGTCAAAATCCAAAGGCCCAAACCTAGGATCACGTATTTTTCTCTTTGGTTGAGGCTGCAAGGGATTGTTTGTTCTATCATCACCCTGAAGTGGTTCAATAGTAGGTGAGGCAAAGTAAATGGGAGGAATTCCTGACACTGTCGCCATTGGAACTGTAGAATCAACCACTTGATCTGTAGACATGGGTGTCGATTTGAGAACATCTTCAGGATCCCTTCTCTCTGTTGCCACGTGAGCAACATCACTGAGATTATCAAGCAACGAGTTGAGGTTGACATTTGATAGAAAGTCATCATTGCTTCCAAAATTAGTTGGAATCTCATCTCTATCGAAACCTGTAAGATGAAGGTCTTCATACTGATTAGATTCAACTGCATTCTTGGAAGACCCTTCATTGTAATCACCTTCAACTTGAACTGTTTGTAGGTAATGCTCCTCAGCTACTGATACAGTAGGAGCAACAGTCTCTTCCCCTTCTTTATCTGATACTGTAATCACATCTCCTTCCGAGATCACCTTTTCTAATGAAGTGGGCTCCGAGGATATCATATCAGAAGATCCGTGGGACTCGGACGCTTCATTCAGCTCAGCAAATCGTCTGAATTTAACTAGAGGATACAGTCCTTTAAAGATAACTTTCCCTTTAAGATTTTGTTTAATGAGTTCAATAGTGTGAGGGCCCCAGGACTTCATATCAAGCGTTTCTCCCTCCTTTACCATGTCAAGAAACTGTTTGTTGATGAAGATCTGAACGAAGCTAGGATATATCAAGAAGGTATCCCGAGTGATGGCATTGATGTTGACCACAAACTCGTCCAGGATAAACCTAGAAAAGTTGAAGCCAATGCACGCAGCAAGAGAAACAATAGCGCCAGTGTTTCTCAGGGATATTTCATCCGCACCGGACCTTCTTCCGGAGATGCAGCTCATGAAAACGTGGGCTAGGAATCTCTAATAGGGTGGCAGAAGCTTTTTCACTGTAGGAGGAGAATCACTTTCATCCCCCATCTACTTTAGGATTTTCTGAGCATCTTCAATACCAATTTCCGTGGAAAAGCACGGTAGGTCATTGATCAACAATGTCTCTCTTACGAATTGCTCATCGATTACAATTGTGCATCCTTTCACGACTGCGTCTACGTTCACTGCTCGATCGTCCTCTCTTGTCATTTTGGCAGTCTGCCAGAACTCTCTGATAATATGCTGATAAACGACAATGTTCATGGTGATGGAAGAGGCCAGATGGCATTCACTGAGCCCATGAATCATCAACTTAAATTCTCCATGTGCCACTGGAGGATCTGTCAGTACCATTGCCAGATTGTGCATGTATGCAAACTTTAAAGCTGTCATTTGATCTGCACTAAAACATACCAAATAAGAAACGAAAAACATTTGAGCAATGAATGTTATTTTGATCAAAATAATAAATTAATATTTTTTAATTGACTTTTATTAAATCAATTTCAAATTAGCCCAAAATAATAAAGTATCTTAATCAAAAACAATTTTACAGTCAACATAGGGTTTCTGGTCAAACTTGAGTTTGCGGCCGTAAACCCATGGTCGTAAGCTAATGGCAGTAAACTGATTTTACGACCGTAAACTCCTGGTCGTAAGCTTGGGCAGTAAACTGACTTCACGGTCGTAAACTCCTGGCCGTAAGCTTGGGCCGTAAACTCCGACAGTTTGTTTTTCGTCGATTTTGGCCTCAAAAATCATCGATTTCATGAAGCGAATGCATTTCCTTGGTCGGAATCCTCTTACCTACGAGATGAACAGAGAAATTTCACGAAATCTAACAAAAAGATTTCGAAGATGAGACAGAATAGAGAGTTGTTTGCGACCGGAATTAGAAAAGTGAAGAGTTTCCGGCTGTAAACCCCTATAAATACCTTTGACCTTTTACCTGCTTTCCACACTGTGTAAGGCACAGTCCAATTTTTTTAAAAGTTTTCGAAAATAATACTTTGAGGATTTTAAAATAAAACTTAATAAAAATAAAATAATTAAAAAATATAAAGTAAAAAAAATTGAAATAAAAATAAAATTAAAATACCAAATAAAAAATAAAATTAAACACTTCTAAAATTTTGACATACACAAAGATAAAATAAAATCAAAATTAAAACAAAACAAAACAATTTCCAAAATTTAAAATTTTTAAATTTTGATAATTACAAAATAAAATAAAATAAAAAAAACAAAAAATAAAATAGACCAAACTTTATCTAAACGAACACTGAATATAATTTTTGTGACTTAGGGATTAAAGTTGTTAGACAATCGTAGTTTACTTATCGGTACCTTTATCTTCATATATATGTCTGATCGATCGTTGGTATTGTGGTCCACTTAAAGACGAAAAGTTTGTGATAATTTTGGACAAACTAAGAATGACAAGACATTTTGATTCTATATTCTTAGATAGATTTCCTAGGGACCATTTAGCTGACAACGACCAGGGATATTGTTGTCCACCTAAATTGAGCAGCGAGATATACAGAAAATCTGTATGTGTTCAATTTTAATTGTACCAGAACATGTTTCCCGCTTCTTGATATGCTCCAGTAATCAAAATTTCCAGAATACTGCTTACATTGGGTGAGTAGACAATTATTAAGAGAGAAGATAGATTTAGAATGCATATGCTATGCACCCAGGTCAGATCTCTTCCAATCACGCAGAGGATGAAACATATAAATAACTGAAGTTTCAGAGGGATTGAGAAATAGAATGATGTATATACTGTGTACCAGGTCGGATTTTGAGTCACGCAGAGGAGACAGTGCATGGCTAACAGATATAAAGATTTGCATAGAAGGAAGATGTAGAGAGATAGAGTTGCATATGTTACAGTCTAGGTCAGATCTCTCGATCACGCAGAGGAGGCAACATATGGCTAACATATAGAAAGAAAGAAAATAACCTTCTACAGACCTAATTTATCAGAATTCCCCAGTCACCCCATCAATACCAGAATTAAGGACAAAATTTACACATCGAGGAAAAGTGAATCCACGGTTCTAGATACGGGTTCTTTTATTGTGACTAGTAGATTCCCATGTATATCTCCCTGCTCAACATATCCGAGTGTGATGTAAAAGGCTCACAAGGACCCAATAAACTTTGGGTTCCTAAATCTGCTTGATATTTTGCAGGTTATTCGTGACGAGCAGTTTGGCGAAGATTGGTACATTGACAGTGGCTGCTCGCGTCACATGACAGGTAGAAGGGAAGAACTGAGGGAGTTTCGTTCTCTCAAGTATGGTGGAACAGTGAAATATGGCAATAATTCGTTTGGAACTATCAAAGGCTATGGAATGATCACGAATGGTGACTTCTCGATCAGAAAAGTTGCATATGTTGAAGGGTTGCAGCACAACCTCATCAGTGTCTCACAGCTGGTGGTTAGCACCGGATTGAAGGTTTCCTTTGATGACAAAGGCTCAGAAATAGTCGAAAAAAGTCAAATAATATTCTGCTGAAGTTGAAGCAAAAGGGAGAAATGTACCCGTTAAATCTCAATCCAGTTCGAGGGAAACCAGTTGTTTGCCTGCTAACGAAGGAACACTCAGACGAAAGCTAGTTATGGCATCGAAGGCTCTCTCAAATCAATTTCAAAGATATCAACAAGATGGTACTTGGAGATCATGTTTGAGGTCTTCCAGTTCTGAAATTTGATAAAGAACATCTATGTGGAGCTTGTGAAATAGGAAAGCAAAGTAGTCAAAATCATCCTTCCGTAATGAATACAAAGGTGCTAGAACCAGTAGAGCTACTACACATCGATCTGTGTGGTCCTTCCTCTATTGAAAGCATTGGTGGAAACAAGTACATACTTGTTATCGTAGACGATTTCTCATGCCTCACATGAGTATTTTTCTTGAAGCAAAATTTAAAGGGAACTCCCAAGCTCAAACTCTTCATAAAGCAAGTAGAGGTTCAACTACGAAAAATGGTTCGTAATGTAAGAAGCGAAAATGGCTTGGAATTCAATAACAAGGATTTTGAAGATTTTCTAGCTGAGAAGGGAACGACTCACAATTTTTCTGCTCCATATACTCCACAACAGAATGGAATCGTCGAAAGGCGAAATTGTTCTCTGTGTGAAGCGGCTCGAACTATGCTGAACTACGCTTCCTTGCCTTTATATTTCTGGGCTGATGCTTTTGCTGCTGCTTGTTACACACGTAATAGATTGTATCTTAACAAGTGCTTCTCAATCACTCCTTATGAGAGTTTAAACAACTGCAAGCCAAATGTGAAGTTCTTTCACGTGTTTGGTTCAAGATGCTTTATCTTCAATTCAACAGAGAACTTAAACAAGTTTGATGCTAAGGCCGATGAAGGGATATTTTTGGGCAACTCCTTGAACTCTAAGGCGTATAGAGTTCTAAATAAATGTTTAAAGAAGATTGAAGAAACATACTATGTCACTTATGATGAAAATTATGTCAAGAAGTTGAAGGCAACTAAAGATGCTATGCAAGAAATCTTTTCAAAGTCTGGTGAAATCACAGTGCTGATTTCAAATATTTTTGAGCAACATATGCTACTCTTCGATGAACCAAAAAAGCTATTGATTCTTAATCCAAGGCTAAAGATAACCAGGTCGACAATTTGAAGCGAATTATTGACGATGTTGCAAAGAAGATGGCAAATGAACAACCGAAGGCAACTGAAAGGCCAGACTCAAGCGAACCGTCCGGTGATAGTCCTTATATCCAGGGGGAGAATCCATCATCTCTGTCATCAAGTTCAACTTAAAGTTCAAACAAAGGGGAGTGTTTTGATCCAAAAATTGAACTCGTTTCATCATTTGAGGGGGAGAATACGAATACTAATGATGATGATACACAATCATAATTTGAAGAAGAAATAAATTCAGAACTGGATCCCTCTTGTGATCCAAATTACCCTCCTCTTATCAAGTGGACCAAAGACCATCCTCAATGTCAAATCATTGGAGAATCCTATGGAAAGGTCTTAACTCGATCACAGCTGAAAGAGAAGCAAGCTGCATTATTCTCTCAAGTAGAATTTTGCATGGTCAACTCTTTCCTCTCCAAAGTTGAACCAAAGACGATAAATACAGCCATCGATCATTCTGATTTGGTTCAAGCCATGCAAGATGAGCTAAACGAGTTTGAAAGAAACATGGTATGGCGACTAATTCCAACTCCAAAGGATGCTTCGGTCGTCGGTCTCAAATGAGTATTCATGAATAAGATGGACAAGGAAGGGAATGTGATTCGCAACAAGGCTCGGTTGGTTGTGAAAGGGTACTGTCAAGAAGAAGGTATAGATTATGAAGAGACCTTCGCTCCAGTTGCAAGATTAGAGCCAGTTCGAATCTTTCTTGATTATGCTGCACACAAGAATTTAGAAGTCTATCAAATGGACGTGAAGTGTGCCTTTCTCAATGGAGAACTTGAAGAAACGGTGTATGTTGAGAAACCGCCAGGCTTCGTGAACGAGAAGCATCCATATCACTGCTACATTCTAGACAATGCAGTATATGGCCTGAAGCAGGCTCCCAGAGCACGGTATGAAACCCTTATTCGATTCTTGAAAATGTCCAAATTTAAACAAGGTTCGGTAGACCCAACCTTCTTTCGTAAGAAAGAAGGTAACCACCTTATGATAGTCCAAATTTATGTTGATGACATCATCTTTGGCTTCATGAATCCCAGCCTAATAGCTGAATTCAGGAAGTTGATGGAAACTAAATTTGAGATGAGCTCAATGGGTCCAATTAACTTTTTCCTTGAATTGAATATTAGACAGGGACCCGAAGGCATTTTAATCAATCAGGAGGCGTACAGAAAGACATTGCTTGCCAAGTTTGGCATGATGGGAGACTCAAAGGTGAATGTTCCAATGGCATTTGTAACTAAACTTACACCATCGTTGGAGAAACCGGCTGCAGACATGACGCTTTATCGTCAGATGATTGGGTCTCTAATGTATCTTACAGCCAGTAGGCCAGACATCATGTTCTCATTCAGCTATTGTGCCCGATTCCAAGATAACCCACGCAATCCTAACATGCTAGCAGTGAAGAACATTTTTCGCTATCTGAAGCGAACCTCCTCTCTCGATCTATGGTATCCAGCCAATTCAGGTTTTTTTGTCCAAGCATTCTCAGACGCTGACCTAGGGGGCTGTGGATTGGATCGTAAAAGCAGTACTGGAGGATGCCAATTTCTGGATGGAAAATTAGTAAACTAGCAATCAAAGAAACAAATCTATGTTTCTCTCTCCACAGCTGAAGCTGAATATATTGCTGCAACCTCATGCACATCTCAGGTAATTTGGATACAAAGTCAGCTTAGAGACTATGGGAGGAACATGAAGAAAATGCCACTATATTGCGACTCAAATAGTGCAATTAGGATTTGTCATAACCCAGTGCAACACTCAAAGACAAAGTACATCGCACTGCGATATCACTTCATCAAAGATCATGTGGAAGATGGTAACGTAGAAATTCATTTCGTCAGAACAACTGATGAATTAGCAGACATCTTTAATAAGGCCTTACCTGAAGCAAGTTTCAATAAGATCATTCAAGGGCTAGGAATGATGGAAGCTTAATCAGTACCGAAATCACCTTTGTAGACAACTTCTTCTTCTTCGTCTTCAGAAACATTCTTCGAACCGGAGAAAGACCCATATAAGCTATCCAAAGACACATTTATGGAGTCGAAAAGCGATGTATAGTCAAATAACCAATCCGGACCCACTCGAGCATCCGTTTCGTTCACCTCTAACTAGTGCACGTCATAGGATTCCACAATCTGGTTCGTCTTCTTATTATAGACCCTATATGCGGTGCGTGCAGCGTACCCTACAAAGTAACAATCATCGGCTTTGGCATTGAACTTTGGGTTGGACTCTAGGTCAATAAGGGTGCAAGGGCAGCCACATATGCCAAAATGACTGACTGATGGTTTGTGACCATATAGAATCTCATACAGAGTCTTTATCTAAGCTTTGTTGATCAACACACAATTTTGAACGTAGCAAGCAGTGTTGATTTCCTTGGCCCAAAAGAAAACTTTTAACTTGGAGTCACACAACATCGTCCTTGCAGCGTCTTTTAAGGATCTATTTCTCCTTTCAGCAACACCATTTTGTTGAGATGTGTGAGTGGAGCTGTATTTATGCATAATCCCCTTTTCAACGCAAAAATGATCAAGAATTGAATTCTTGAACTCTGTCCCGTTGTCGGTATGAAGCGCCTTCACCTGATTATTGGTTTGGTTCTCAATTAGCACTATGAACTTCTTTATCAGTTCTGCAATCCAACTTTTGTTGGATAAGAAGAAGACCCATGTAAAACTAGAGAAATCATCAATCACAACCAGACAGTATAAACTTCTGTTGATGCTAAGGACGTTGACTGGACCGAACAAGTCCATATGTAATAATTGGAGCAGCTGACTGATTGAGTTAACCTATTTTGGCAGGTTTGGTTTTCTGTGATGTTTACCCTAGGCACATGATACTCACTTTTCAAACGTTATGAGGTCTTTGACAAGTAAACCACGAACCATGTCATTCTTTGCAATACGATTAAGGTTTTTGGTGTTAGAATGACCTAGTCTTCGGTGCCACAACATTGCATTTTGTTCTGAGATCTTTGAAAAGAGGCACGTAACATGTTCTGGAAGATTACTATTCATATCAATAATGTAAGCATTCCCATCCCTTTTAGATTTTACAAAAATCCACTCTTCTGGGATGACAAAGCCTGGATTGAGAATCATACATTCCTTGTTAGTGAAATGTGTAGAATAGCCTTTGTCGCATTTCTGAGACACAATCAACAAACTATGGTTTAATTCGGGAGAAAAGTTGACATTCTTGAAACTTAACACTTCATTGATGACGCTTCTTCTCTGAGTGATCTTGCCACCTTCTCCACCCGCAAAGGAAACATATCCCCCATTAAAAGATTGAATGTTTTTCAATTAGGAGATATCTCCTGTCATATGCCGAGAGCAGCCGCTGTCGACGAACCAAGGTCTGATGACATTCTCCCGCAACTGTGCCTACAAAATGTGCAGGATCATTCAGATTTGGGAACCCAGGTCATCACTTTCCTGGGTTGACCCGTTGCCTTTTCAGATTTATCATTATTTATTAATTTTCTAGAGGATACAGATGATGGATTGGAACTTATTTTGGGCAGCCATTGATAATTAGGTTTTCTAACAGTCACCGATGGTTTTGAAATAGGATTTTTATCAGTCTGCCTTGAGCACCTAGGTTTTCTACCAAAATTGGTTGAAGACCCAGAGCTGCTCCTTAACGAAACCGATCTTGGCTGAGCCATGTTCGGTTTTGGCAAACTGTTCGAGACTTTGTTATGAAAGTCTTTTTTATTATTTCGAAAAACTCCCCATTTTCTACTATGATCATCCTTCCAATCATCATTTTGAGAACGAGTTTTAGAGGACTTTCTAGTTAAAGACCTTCCTCTAAATTCGTTCTCTCCTCTTTGTGATATATAATGTACAAACATTCTATTAGGACAATTGCTAGCTATATGACCACCAGTACCACAATTGAAACAAATCTATTTGTTATTATTAAAACCTGTACTACTCTTTTCAGATTTGTTTTCCATACCGACACCCCTGCTTTTCTCACATGAACATGAACAAGAAGTAGGTTGTGAGATAAGTGAGGGTGTATCAGATGGAGAAACTTGTGAAAATGGTGGTTTTTTATTATTATCATCACACATCAGAATTGTCAATCAACTCATCAAACACTTTAAAAACATTCAAACCAGTATCAGAAGGTGCAGAAAAATCACAAAAAGCATTGTGACCATCAACATCAGAAAAATTAAAGTCTTTATTTAAAACTAAAACTTTAGGTTTAGACTCAGTTTTATTTTCAAAAACATATCCTTCAACTTCGTGCTTTGACTGATTTAGGGATTGATCTGCAGGAGAAGTAGAAATGTTAGTACTTTCAACATTAATAAATCCTTCCGAAACAAAACCAGACGGTTTGCCATAAACCATGAATGGTTTATTGGCAATCTCCTCCTTTGAAAAAGGTTGAAATTGATATGAATGGTTGAAAGGAGGAGGCACTTTGTCATACCCTAGACCCTTACACTGATTACGTTTAAATTGCATGTAGTGGTCTATCATGTTGGCAACTACTTCACTTGATACATCAAATTTTTTAAAATCGAAACTAGCAGTCTCAAATTTACTCTTTAATGTGTCAAGTTCAGTAATTAATTCAACATTATGTCTCTTTATGTAGTCAGAATTCTCACATTTATCACTGTAGTCCTCCTGAAGTCTTCTAAAGTCCTTTATTTTAGTCTCTAACTGGGCCTTAAGGTGTTTTTGTCCTTTTCTAAGTTGATAGCCCTCATATCTAAGGTCCTCTACTTCTTTACGTCATGTTTATATTTCCTCATGAAGAATTTTAAAATAATCAATACTCTGCACAGAAGCTTCATCTTTGACTTGGGCTAAGTGAGCATTTTAAGGTTTTAAAATATTCAAGGCCTGCATCTGGTCCTCCCAGTCAAATGACTGAGCAACCATAGCCTTCTCGTTTTGGACCTGAGGACCTCCCCGATTGTTTCCCATCGCAACCATTGTCCTGTCGTTGTTCAATCTTCGATCCGACATCGGGCACTCACAAGCAAAATGACCTGGTTCGTGAAAATTGAAACAACGTAGCTTTCTGTTGTTGACCCCTACCTTCTTATCGACACTCATACCCATTGCTTCGCCCTAAAAACTGCCATGGCAATTTTCCATGTAATATCCATTTCTTCCACGTCTTCTGGATGAATCTAATCCAGATCAGCAAACGATAATTGTGGTGGTAGATCTCCAGCATCAAGAGCATTGTAGCAGTTAATAAGTCATGTGGCGAGAGCAAGATTTTCATCACACTCCTTAGCACTTGAGGAAGAAGCCCTATTAGAAGAAGAAGCAACTTGAGCGGCAGTAAATGATTGGTTTTGAGGAAGAGGCATGGATGATGCAGCAGGAAGTGAAGTAGCTGATGAAGTGGAAAAGGATTGAGCCTGAACTTGCTGAGTAGCATAATGTTGACCTGTAGAGGGAAAAGTGAGAGATGAAAGAGCATTATTAGATGAAATTCCAAGATTTGCAGCTACATACGAATTCACATGGTTTATCTCCCGCTGTTTATCATCAATATCACATGCCTTGATGATCGCTATCAGTTTAGCAAGAGTAAGGCGATTTAGGTCTTTGGTCTTCTTGATAATGGCTACATTCATGTCCCATGACTTTGGAAGGGAATTTAGTAGCCTCATGTTTATTTCAGAATTTGTCAAGAAGATTCCAACTATCCTCATCTCAGTGGTGAGACTTGTGAATTGTTGAAGTTGTGCCCCCATGGTCTCACCAGGAACATAATAGAACATGTTGAACCTTTGGTGTAGCATGTCCTGGCGACTCTCCTTCATATGTTCGTTCCCTTCATATACCTCAATTAGGGCTCCCTACAAAGCCTTTGCTGAAGTATACTCCCTAAAACCTTGAGCTATATCCGGAGACAGGGCCATGGTCAGAGTGGCCAAAGCTCGTTCTTGCTCCTCAACATTCTCAAAATCTTCATCAGTGTAATTTTCAATCACTTTGTTAACCACTTGCCCTGCAACAGTTATGGTTATTCTGACGAGATTTTTAATGATGCTTCTCCAAATTTTGAAGTCCTTCATTTTAATGTACTTCTCAATTCGATATTTCCACTCAGGAAAACCATCTGCTGATAAGAGTCTTGGAATGCGAGTAGTGGTACCCATAACAGAGTCCAGCTCATGGTGATGTGTTTAACTTTGTAAATCCATTGAATATTAATTTAAATAAGAATTAAATTATTTTCTTTAAAAAAATATGAGTTTTCGGTCAAAACAAGCATTTACGGTCAAAGGGTTGTTTACGGCCGTAAACTCGGTTTACGATCGAGAGTTTATGGTTGTGTTTGCGGTCGAGAGTTTATGGTCGATGTATACGGTTTATGAATATAAGCTTGCGGTTATTGATGAAACTTAATTTACGGTCTAAGAACTGAGTTTACGGTCCAAGAAACTTCTTGAGCTTGCGGCCGTAAACTGAGTTTGCTAGTGTAAACTCTAGGCAGTAAACTCCCAGAACTTCAAGAAATCACGATTTTTGGATTGAACTTAATTCCCCTTCGCAACAAACACCAACTCCAATCATAGACAGTGAAGAATATGCCCAAAAACTCGATTGTAAGATGCTTTGACACTGGTTACGCTCTAATACGAATTGTAAGGCCCTGAAATGGATCTTACCCATGATGAAACATACAAAAGAATCAATAATATTGAGAATGAAGTAGAAACAGAAATCAGAACAAGCTTGCACACGCTTCTATTAATGAAAAACGTCTGGTACAACTTATCTATATCAGCCGGTAACTTTGTGGCATCAACAACCGTTAACTGACCTAACTACCATCTATATATAGTGGACTTGGGCCGCCTTTGGGTTTACGGACGTAAACAGGCTTACAGCCGTAAACTCATGCCATGGCCTTAAACTACAATCAACACTACCAAAACTGCATATTGACTCAAAAGACCCTATTACAACGAAAGCCTAGACCAAACCATTAACTAGACCCTTCACATAGGCCACATTGGTCTCACAAGTACTTCTTTCTCTTTCGGTCTTATATTAAGAAATGAAACTTGAATTAAAGAAAAAACCACCCATACAAGCCTAATATATAAAAGATGCCTTTCATTGCCTCTTAAAAGGCACTTGATCGTAATCTAACGGGAAACCTTACAGACACTTTGAAGTCTCTTTTAACTTGAAAAGAAGAGATTCATACCCGGGATCCACTGTTTTGTGTCTTAATCGACATCACAATACCCCACAAAGCTAGATTTATTTCTCTATCATTCACACTCTATGCAAGAAAATCTGGTTCTATAAGTAGTAGTTTGTAATGAAACTTGTTGATGCGCTAGCAGAAATGCTTGTATAGTTTATAGAAAATCCGATATTTTTTTTAATGAAAATGTAGTGTTACCAGTTCTGTAGTTAACCATGAATATCTGTATGTTTCCAAGAAAATCCGATATTTTCTTTAGTGAAAATCTAGCGTTATTGATTCTGTATAAAACCATGAATGTTCGTTACTGAGAACTGTAGTGATATGCGAACATACTACCTCATATGACAAGCTAAATCTAATCATGAAGTATAAGTATTTTGTATGTGAAGCCATTGCGTAATTGGTTCTGTTTGAAAACCCTGGCTTTGGCCAGTATACGTTGTGTGTTTTAGTTCTATTTAGTATAAATAAAACCGATGAAGAATGTCAGATTGTAAACTAAAAGTGATTTATACGTAATGTGAGTCGTATAACCACACTTTATTTGACTAGATACCTTTCCAAAGTTCTCCAAGCATCGAGTTAAATGATATTTGTCACCCTGGGCATGCCTGCCCAATTGTAGCTAGCAGTTCGGGTGTGGGATTGTCAGTTTTGAATAGATATATTCACAAATCTCACACTCTCCCTCCAGCAGACTCTGGTTATACTATGATAGGATTTATCCCTGTACACCTAAGGGTACAGTAGTGAAGTAGCGCCTCACAGTATCGTACAATCTAGTTTACATGTAGTGTAGTAGCGTTCTCCCGTAGTGAAAATCCGAATGTATATCGTTCGTAGAGATAATTACAGTTATGAAAACATGATAAAGTAGTGGTGAAAACTGTAAACTATTTATGTGTTAGTGCATGCGCTTAGTAGTGAAAGTTTCTATACTGGTTATGTTTAGAAAATTCCCAAACTATACCGATTATAGTTGCATGAATAAGGTAGTGAATAGCGAATCCGGAAAACTATGAAATTTCAGTGAAAAACGACCCTTATGCTCAACAAAGTACTAAAGGGTTAAAGTATGAGAATTTCATGAGTTTTGAAAACATTTATGTTTAGCTTGTACTCCCCCCTGAAAACATTAAAAATACGGAAAATGTAGGGGTATGAACTCACCTCGGGTGATTTGAATGAAGGATCGACACGAAATGCTGGATGTTGAAGTGAAGCCTTGAACACGCTTTGATCCTAATTAACATGTAATGACACATAAAGGAGTTAAATAATGGTATTTCACCACTAGATGTGATGAAGAACCATTCTAAGAACTTGGGACTACTTGCACTAAGTGTTAGGACCTCAAAGGATTGCATGAGTGAAGTGTATGGCCACTTTAAAGGTGTTTTCAAGGTCCATACTTGCATTCCATGAAGTTTCCTAGGCCCATACTTGGTTGTAGTACAAGTTTAGTGTCTTAGAAATGGGTTTGTGGTCCTATGGTGTGTGTGTATTGTCGCACAAATGTGTGTCCTGCCGCACACAGGAGTGTGCTACTGCACACACGAGTGTACTGTCGCACACATGAGTGTGCTGCCATACACCGGAGTGTGCTGCTGCACACAGGAGTGTGCTGCCGCACACATGAGTGTGTGGCCGCACTCCTTCAACAAGATGAATCACATGACGGGACTTTCATGATTCAAGGCCTTGATCAAGAAGCTTTGGAAGGTTCAAAGTTGGAGAAACTTGAGAGGAAATGATGTTGTGTGCTGCCAAGGTGTTAAAGGAATGAAAGGAAGGGGGCTACCCTTTATATAGGGGTAAAGGTGCTGCCCAAAAGTGAGTGTGCTGCCAAGGGAGTGGGTGTACGGCCGTACACTCCTCCAAGAGGTGTGTATGGCCCAATTTTTCACTATTCAACACTCCGAATCATAACTAAACTCAACCTTGGTTATATACACAAGCTTAGAACACTTAAATGACCCCTTGAATAGCACTAGAAATCGACAAAACAAGTTGAATATTGATTGAATTGATTAATTGTACAAGACTAAAATTCTGGATTGTCACACCATCCCATCGTTAGTGGGAATTTCGTCCCGAAATTCAAGGATAAAGTACAATCATGAACTTGGAAAGAGATGGGGGTACTTCTGCTTCATTGAATCCTCACGCTCCCAAGTGAATTCAGGACCCCACTTTGCATTCCAGCGGACCTTCACTATCGGGATGCGACTCTGTTTTGTATGCTTCACTTCCCGATCCATGATTTCGACAGGTTCTTCCACGAGGTGTAGACCCTCGTCTAATTTGATCTCGTCGAGAGGAATCACAAGTGTCTCATCGGACAGACACTTCTTTAGGTTCGACATTGGTAGACAGGATGGATGTTGTTGAGCTCTCGAGGTAACTGGAGTTTTTATGCTACGGGACCGATCCTAGCAAGGATCTCGAATGGTCCAACGTACCTTGGCTTTAGCTTTCCACGTTTTCCGAAACGCATCATGCCTTTCCAAGGCGAGACCTTCAGAAGGACGCGGTCATCGAGCTGGAATTCCAAGGGTTTTGGTCTGTTATCGGCGTAGCTCTTTTGTCTATCCCGAGATGCTTTCGGTCGCTCTTTGATTTGTAAGATCTTTTCTGTAGTCTCTCGGATGATTTCAGGACCCGTGAGAGTGCTATCAGGGACTTGAACCTTGACTAACTGCGTGTCACCCACTTTCGCCCAACACAGAGGGGATCTGCACTTGCGGCCATAGAGAGCTTCAAACGGCACAACCTTGATGCTAGTATGGTAGCTGTTGTTGTAGGAAAATTCGACCAAAGGAAGATGAGTGTCCCACGTGACGCCGAAGTTGATGACACATGCTCTCAACATATTTTCCAATGTTTGAATTGTTCTCTCACTTTTTCCATCAGTCTGAGGATGATAAGCTGTGCTCATATCCAACTTAGTTCCATGTGCCTTCTGAAGCAATTGCCAGAACCTTGAGGTGAACCTGCTGTCTTGGCCAGAGATAATGGATACATGTACCCCATGAAGGTGAACTATTTCTTGAATGTAGATCCGTGTAAGTCTCTCCATCTTGAAGTTTTCTTTGATTGGTAGGAAGTGGGTGGATTTAGTCAACCGATCGACAATCACCCAGATGGCGTCGTGCCCACTCGGGGATCTAGGTAACTTGGTGATAAAATCCATTGCTATAATTTCCCACTTCCACTCAGGTATTTCTTGCTGCTGAAGTAAATCTGAGGGCTTCTGATATTCCACCTTCACCTTGGCGCAATTCAAGCAGTTGCCCACGAAGGTTGCAATCTCCGCTTTCATGTTTGGCCACCAATAGAGCTGTTTGAGATCTAGATACATCTTATCTGAACCGGGGTGAACGGAGTATTTCGTCTTGTGAGCCTCATTCATGACAACCTCTCTATACCAACCGAACTTTCGGGTCCAGATCCGATTCATGAAATACTACATTCCATCTCCCTGAACCTCTATGTTCTTGTCCATTCCCCTCAATGCTTCATCCGTCACTTTCTCGGGTTTCAAGGCTTCCTGCTGAGCCTCTCTGATTTGTGCGGATAGATGGGAATGAACGGTCATTGTCAGTGCCTTCACCTTTCGCCCGGAGTATTCCTTTCGGCTGAGGGCATTTGCTACCACATTGACCTTGCCGGGATGGCAGCGAATTTCGCACTCATAGTCACTGAGTAGCTCTACCCATCGTCGCTATCTCATGTTTAACTCTTTCTAATCAAGGATGTGCTGCAAGGTCTTATGGTCGGTGAAGATAGTGCACTTGGTTCCATAGAGATAGTGTCTCCATATTTTCAATGCAAAGACAGCTGCTCCCAACTCTAGATCGTTAGTTGTGTAATTGACCTCGTGTGTCTTCAACTGCCTCGAGCTTAGGCGATGACCTTTCCTCGCTGCATGAGCACACAGCCTAGTCCCTGATTGGATGCATCGCAATAGACCACGAAGTCTTCCATCCCTTCGGGCAGGGACAAGATAGGTGTGCTACACAGGCTCTGCTTCAATGTTTGATATGAATTGTCTTGCTTGACTCCCCAACTAAAGTTTACACCTTTCTGTGTCAAGGTAGTTAAGGGCTTAGCGATTCTGGAGAAGTTCTGGATAAACCTGCGATAATAGCCCGCGAGGCCCAAGAATTGCCGAATTTCTATGGGTGTTTTAGGTGCAGACCAATTCTCTATCGCTTTGATCTTGGAAGGGTTTACGTGAATACCTTCATTGCTAACCACGTGCCCAAGGAAATTTACCTTCCTGATCCAAAACTCTCACTTCGAAAACTTCACGTATAACTTTTCCTCCCTTAATGTTTCCAACACCTGTTTCAAGTGGTGTTTATGATCACTCTCACTCCGTGAATAGACAAGTATGTCATCGATGAACACGATCACGAACATGTCTAAGAAAGAGCGACATAATCGGTTCACCAGGTCCATGAATATTGCCAGTGCATTGGTCAGACCAAAGGTAATTACTACAAATTCGTAGTATCCATAACGAGTTCGGAATGCTGTATTAGACACATCATTCTCGTGGACTCACCACTAATGGTACCCTGATCTTAGATCAATCTTTGAGAAGTAACTGGCTCCCTGAAGTTGGTCAAAGAGATCGTCGATTCTGGGCAAGGGATATCGGTTCTTGATGGTCAGCTTATTCAGATCTCGGTAGTCAATGCACATCCGAAAGGATCCATCTTTCTTTTTCACGAATAAGATTGGAGCTCCCCATGGTGAGGAACTCGGCCTTATGAATCCTTTGATGATAAGCTCATTGAATTGGCTGGATAATTCTTGCATCTCTGCTGACGCTAACCGGTAGGGGGACTTAGCTACAGGAGTAGCTCCCGGTAATAAGTCGATACGAAACTCAACTTGACGTTCGGGAGGAATTCCTTGGAGATCTTCAGGAAAGAGATCAGGAAAGTTGCAAACTTCGGGGATGCTCTCAAGGTTTTTAACTTTTTGCGTCCCATTAACAACATGAGCTAGAAACGCATAGCATTCCTTCCGTAGGTACTTCTAAGCTTTGATGCACGAGATGATACAAAGGTTCGAACTAAGTTTCTCACCATAAATCATGAGGACTTCGCCAGAGGGAAGGTTGAGGCGAATGGATTTTTCGAAACAAAGGATATCAGCGCGATTGGGGCTCAACCAATCCATATCGATAATGAGATCGAAACTCTAGATAGATACAGGCATAAGAATGATATGGAAGGAATGATCGCCTCAGGTAAGAGTACATCCTAGGAATATGTCGTTCGCACTCTCTTTCTCTCCGTTAGCCATCTCGACGGTGAACGTTTCGGTTAGAGGTTGGGATTTACATTTGATTAGATGTTTGAATGCATGACTAAGAAAACTCCTTTCCGCACTAGAATCGAATAGAATGCATGCATGAGAGTTGTCAAGGAGGAACGTACCCGTAACAACGGTAGGATCAACGACCACTTTATTATGGCCCATTGCCAAAATTCTCCCTGTATTTCCACCAGTCGTTGCCTTAGGGCGATTTCTCCGGAAATGCCCAACCTCCCCACATCCATAACAAGCTTGACGAACACCTGCTCCCGTAGTCTGGTTAGTGGGTTGGGCTAGCACCTTGCAGTATCGAGCTAGGTGACCCTCCTTCCCACAGCTATTACAACTCAACTCACCGCAGGGTCCGTGATGATGGAAGTTACACTTGTTGCACAAAGGTAATTTCCCAGCATAAACACCAGTAGGAGTTTGGGTCGTTGGAAAAGTAGTTGGGGCACCAGCAGGAGCAGTAACATCATGAACTGCTACTGTTTGTTGTTTCTTAGAGGGCTCCTGTGAAGACTGACCCTTGCGTTTGTTGCATGATTTCTTCTTCTTCCCACCTTTTTCCTTCTGTGGCTTAGAAACAGCTGCCACTTCGTCTAGATAAACCCCATTATCTATCAGAATTTGTGCCATATCCTTGGCGGTCTCAAATGTAGTCGGTCTAACAGCCAATACATTTCCCTTGGTGGGTTGTGTTAGCCCCCAGATGTACCTCTTGATTTTCTTGCTTTCCAGGGTGACCATTCTCGGACAGAGTAGTTCCAAATCACAAAATCTAGCAGTGTAAGAAGCAATATCAGAACCCTTCATCTTCAAGTTCCAAAGTTCATGCTCAAACTTTTGCACCTCGCCCCTCGGGCAGTATTTGGCCAGCATGAGTTCCTTCAGTCTGTCCCAATCCATGGCATTAGCTACTGGCAGGGTTAGGGTTTTGACTCGACCATTCCACCAGGTCAAAGCTCTGTTAGTGAAGGTGCAGGCGGCGAACTCACCTTGTTAGCTTCGGAATAGGTGCAAATTTCCAAGATGGATTCAATCTTCTCGAACCATCGAGTCAGGGCGATGACTCTTCCGTTTCGGTCGAAGGATTTAGGTTTCGCGGTCATGAAGTCCTTGTAGGAACATTCCTTTTGTTGTCCCTGACTTCCGTCTTGTCTTTATGGGTTGGTTCCACCTCCAGCCCCACCAGAGTTCACTTGTGCCATTGTTGTAGTCACGACGGTTGTAACTGCTACCTGAAACATGACGGGGTCGAACTGAGGGGGTGGTGGTGGTGGCGGAGTGTTTTCGTTTCTTCTGATGGGTCTTGGTCGAGGAGGCATTTTTCTCTAGAAACAATCAGGAAGAAGAGGATGGTAAGTCCTCAAGATATATAAAGATAATATATATCTCATCTTGATAATGATAGTGTTCTACCCTGCGATAAGCACAGAAAGTTTACTAATTTAACTAAGTTATCGCTACGAAATAGATAGGTAGTAACACTAAGAATGAATCTCCTCACTAAATTTGGCTCTAGCGAAATACTCATATAGTATTTTCTAGTGAATGTTTTTGGTAAGTTTTAGGCCTGCTGTAACACCACCGTCACTCCCAAGCACATGTTGGTCATGTTTTGACTGAATATAGTTGAGCAGGCTATATTCACCCGAAACATGATTACATAACTGCCCAGGTTTGACCACAGTGTTCCAACATCCAAATACTTTTTGTGTTGTTCCACTAATGACACGAATTATGTAAGGTATGCATGCTCATATACTTTTATAAAAATATTTATATTTTTGAAAGTATATTTTTAGTGTGGTGCAGTTAGGCCCCTTTAGTGTTTATAGTTGTATACCATGTAAGGTTTGGTATACTAGTTCGCTATAAACAAGGGCTCTGATACCAATCTGTCACACCTCAAAGCCAGAAAGGCGGAAACGTTTTGGGGTGGAGGACGTCATGTATAGCATCACAACAACTATATAATAGCAATCATAGCAACGCAACCATTACATTGAATACTTAAATAAAAATGTTTACATCAATTTGGAAATTGTCTGAAACTTGTTTGGATTTCATCATACAGAATATATATAGAATATAAACAATAAACTCTTATTGCACCAACTCCTCAATAACCCAGTAGGTACCTGTTAACTGATTTCCTGAGAATACAAGGAGTTTAAAAATATCATCATAAAGCTGGTGAGTTCATAAGCAGTAGTTTGTAATGAAATTTATTGATGAGCTAGCATAAATGTTTGTATAGTTTTAAGAAAATCCGATATTTTCTTTAATGAAAATGTAGTGTTACCAGTTCTCCAGTAAACCATGAATATCTATATGTTTCCAATAAAATCTGATATTTTCTTTAGTGAAAATCTAGCGTTATCGAATCCGTATAAAGCCATGAATGTTCGTTACTGAAAACAGTAGTGATATGCCAAAATACTACATCATGTGACTAGCTAAAGCTAATCATGAAGTATAAGTATTTTGTATGTGAAGCCATTGCATAATTGGATCTGTTTGAAAACCCTGGCTTTGGCCAGTATACGTAGTGTGTTTTAGTTCTATTTAGTATAAATAAAACCGTTGAAGAGTTTCAGATTGTAAACTAAAAGTGATTTATACATAATGTGAGTCATATAACCATACTTGATATGACTAGAGACCTTTCCGATGTTCTTCAGGCGTCGAGTTGAATGACATTTGTCACCCTGGGCATGCCTGCCCAACTATAGCTAGCAGTTCGGGTGTGGGATTGTCTGTCCCGAATAGATCTATTCACAAATCTCACGCTCTCCTTCCAGGAGACTGTGGTTATACTATGATAGAATTTATACCTGTACACCTAAGGGTACAGTAGTGAAGTAGCGCCTCACAATATCGTACAATCTAATTTACATGTAGTGTAGTAGCATTCTACCATGGTGAAAATCCGAGTGTATATCGTTCATAGAGATAATTACAGTTATGAAAAGATGATAAAGTAGTGGTGCAAACTGTAAACTATTTCTGTCTTATTGCATGCACTTATTACTGAACGTTTCTATACTTGTTATGTTTAGAAAAATCCCAAACTATACCGATTATAGTTGCATGAATAACGTAGTGAATAGCGAATCCGGAAAACTATGAAATTTCAGTGAAAAACAACCCTTATGCTCAACATAGTACTAAAGGGTTAAAGTATGAGAATTTCATGAGTTTTGAAAACATTTATGTTTAGCTTGTATTCCCCCCCCTGAAAACATTAAAAATACGGAAAATGTAGGGGTATGAACTCATCTCGTGTGATTTGAATGATGGATCGACACGAAATGCTGGATTTTCAAGTGAAGCCTTGAACACGCTTTCATCCTAATTAACATGTAATGACACATAAAGGAGTCAAATGATGGTATTTCACCATTAGATGTGATGAAGAACCATTCTAAGAACTTGGGACTACTTGCACTAAGTGTTAGGACCTCAAAGGATTGCATGAGTGAGGTGTATGTCCACTTTAAAGGTGTTTTCAAGGACCATACTTGCATTCCATGAAGTGTCCTAGGCCCATACTTGGTTGTAGTACAAGTTTAGGCTCTTAGAAAAGGGTTTGTGGTCCTATGGTGTGTGTATATGGTCGCACAAATGTGTGTGCTGCCGCACACATGAGTGTGTGGCCACACACAGGAGTGTGTTGCCGCACACATGAGTGTGCTTCCATACACTGGAGTGTGATTCCGCACACATGAGTGTGCTGCCGCACACATGAGTCTGTGGCCGCACTCCTTCAACGAGATGAAGAACATGACAGGACTTTTATGATCCAAGGCCTAGATCAAGAGGTTCTTCATGCACAACAAGTTAAGGGATGGATTGCTCATGTTTTTGAAGCTTTGGAAGGTTCAAAGTTGGAGAAACTTGAGAGGAAATGGAATTGTGTGTTGCCAAGGTGTTAAAGGAATGAAAGGAAGGGGGCTACCCTTTATATAGGGGTAAAGGTGCTGCCCAAAAGTGAGTGTGCTGCCAAGGGAGTGGGTGTGCTGCCGCACACCCGTGTGTACGGCCGTACACTCCTCCAATAGGTGTGTATGGCCCAATTTTTCACTATTCAACACTCTGACTCATTCCTAAACTCAACCTTGGTTATATATAAAAGCTTAGAACACTTAAATGACCCCTTGAATAGCACCAGAAATCTACAAAACAAGTTGAATATTGATTGAATAGATTAAGTCTACAAGATTGAAATTTTGAATAGTCACAACCTGATCCTCCACCTGTTTCCATTCCAATTTCCCTTCCTCCTACTTTCCCAGTTATCACATCCCGACCTTCTTCCACTATTCCAATCCCTACACCCATTTTTGTTAACGCTACCACTACCACTACCACGAGAGTTCAAACCAACGTATCTAATACGGGGGTTCGTTCTTCTCTACTCGAAACCCCTGTCACTACTAAACCTCCATATCCTACCCGTTCAACCGAAACCAACACTGTTCTTGGAGGTGAGGACTTGGAGTTCGATTCTACTTACTTCAGTCCTTATCGTGTTCAGATCGACGAGGATGATGACGCTCCTCTCACAAGGCGACATCTCAAGGCAGTGACTGATAAGCTTGATCAGTTACTTTCCTCTTCCTCTGCTAATCCATACTCAGAAGCTACTCTCAAGGCCTTGTTCTCTTCTGCAGTTAAGGAGCATGACATCTCTATCTCCAATGTAGCGAAGGCTATTGATGCCTCCACTTCTCAATGCCTAAAGGCTTCGCTTGCTGTGGAAGCCTCTACTAAAGACTGCAAGGATGCGACCGCAAAAGTCGAAAAACTAATTTCAGAAGCTCAAATCTTTCTAGAATCCCTTGAACCTGCTGCTCAGAAAAATGCACATACCATGAATGATTCGGTTGATTCTCTCAAACGCTCACTGGAGGCCAAGCTGTCACAACTTGGCGTAGCTCATAATGCCATTGAAGCTGCTAATGAAGAGCTTCATTCCAAAGTTAATGAATGGTTAACTCAACTTGAGGCAGAGCTTGCAGTTGAAAACAAAGTCATGGATGAGCTAGACAAGCGAACCTCTCAGCTCAAAGTTCAGAACATAAAGCTCCGCACTGCAACTCAAGAGCTTAATGATTTAAAATCTGAAAGAGAGGTCATTCGCAGCTCTATTGGTGATGTCCATTCGATCCTGCCTCATCTTCTGGACGCCCATGACTCTATCTTAACAATCACCATTTGCCGTCACTTGGCTGAGAAGCTACGTTCAGCCTTGGATATTCTCAGTTGAATTGAAGGTGTTTCGGAATCTGTTGTTCTTCCGAAATAAGGGGGAGAAAAGAAATCTCAAGGAGGAAAACTTGACAAAACTCAACCTTTACCTCCTCTAAAACTGAAAGCTACTGCTGGACCGAAGGATAATGAAGCTTCGGCCAGCAAAATTCAAAAGAAAAATAGATCATTCAAGAAGATGATGAAGATGAAGAGGATGATATTGATGATATTGTTACAGAAGCTCCTTCCAAGCCTGATCTAAAATTCAAGCCTTCTGAGCAAGAGCTTCGGGAGAAGATGGATCGGTTGGAGAAAGAAATGAAAGAGAAGGAACTTCTTGATAAAAAGAAGTCAATGTTTCCTAAATGGACTATTGAATCGCTCCAGAGGGAATTCATTGATGAACCGAGTACTCATTGGCTTGAACCCGTTTTATTGTTCTGTCTTGAGAACTCGAAGGAAGCTCAGTTCGACATGCCAATTAATCGAAAGGCATTCATCTTTCACAGCTTTGCCTCGACTGCCATCGTTCCTTTTCCAGACCCAAAAGTTGATCAGGACCTACTGAAATTTTATCTGGAATTTGCTCAACCAGAATACCTAAGCTGGAGCTTGAAGAAAATTACAATTGTCAGAGTATTGAAGCCCTCTTCAGCTGGGAAATTTATCAATGTCAAATTCAAAGTGACCCGACGCTCAGATAGCTCAGTCTATACCATTTCCCTAGCTGACCTTCCAAATCTAGACCCACACGACTGGATACTCCTCAACAATATTCTGCTATGCAATCCACAGGAGTATCAGTCGATCATTGATCATATCAAGCGAATGCTTATTTGTTACATTCATGAAGTAGCAAAGATGGATCAAGAGATTGCTACTGCTATTCACAAGCGTCCTACGGTCAAACAGATTAGAAGAGTTTGCAATGTAAACACGATGACCAAGGGCAAGATTGACTCGAAGTTTCATACTGTGATGTTCATTAGGGGCGAAGGTAAAAAATGCCTATTCTCTCTTATTGACAAACACATGTTCTCTACTGTTTGCTTGGAGCATATTTTGGAGATCATCCATAGGTGTAATCAGAACAGTGAAGCTGACAAGAAGTTGTTTATTGATATGCTTCGTTGGTATATTTAGTTTTGGTAGACGCTTCTTGCTATTTTTCCTCAGTTGTTTAAAGTTGTGAAGCAAGTCAAGGTCACACAACCGAAGTGAATGTATCGCCCCAATTGACGCAAAGGGGGAGATTGTTGGGATCATATTCTTCCTTTTAGCCCGGTGTTGTAACCAGTTTGGGCCTATCCAACTGTGCATTATTTTATTCTAGGGTTTTAGTATTTAAGGTGCATGCATGCATCCTTTGTTTTTGACGCTTTTGATTATTCTCATTATAGGATTATAAACCCTAGCTCGCGTTTACAGTGGATGTTCTTAATCGATCTTTGATGAGGCGTGACTACGTTTAAATCATAAGCATTATATTGATTCTATATTTTGTTCATTGTCTTGTTTGATTTTGTTATTTGTTCTTCATTGATTTACCTGTGAAAGATCTAAACGATCTAGAGATTTTATCTCATCAGGGTCCCGGGTCATGTGCATTGGGTAGTAGTGACTTATAGTATCATGTTAAGACCCATGGATGATATATAGGTCCGGGTTTGTGTGCATTGGGTAATAGTGGCTTATAGTAGCAGGATAAGAAGAATGGATGACAAATGGGTCCGTGGTTCTGTGCTTTACGTTGTATTGGCTTATAATGTCATGTAAAGGCACATGGATGACAAAAAGGTCTCGGGTTGTGTGCATTGTGTGGCAATGGCTTATAGTCTCATGTTAAGACCCATGCGTGATATATGGGTCATGAGTCATACGCATTGGGTGGTAGTGGCTTATAGTGTCATGTTAAAACACATGGATGACATATGGGCAGTGGGTTGTTTGCATTGGGTGGTAGTGGATTATAGTGTTATGTTAAGACCCATGGATGATATATGGGTCGTAGGTCATGTACCTTGGGTGGTAGTGGCTTATAGTTTCATGTTAAGACCTATGGACGACATAAGGGTCCCGGGCCCTGTCCTTTAGGTGGTAGTGGATTATAATGTCATGTTAGGACCGATGGATGACATATAGGCCATGAGTCATGTTTTTTGGGTGGCAATGGCTTATAGTTTTATGTTAAGACCTACGGATTACATATGGGTCGTGGGTCGTGTGCATTAGATGGTAGTGTCGTAGTGTCATCTCAAGACCCATGGATAAAATATGGGTCATGGTTCGTATGTATTTGGTGATAGTGGCTTTTGGTGGCATGCTAAAACCCATGGACGATATAAGGCTCTTGGGTTGTGTGTATTAGGAGGTAGTGTCATGTTATGACCCATGAAGGACCTATGGGTCATGGGTCGTGTGCTTCAGTGCTAGTGGCTTATAGTGTCATGTTATGTACCATTAATGACGTGTGGGTCCCAAGTCGTATGCATTGGGTAGTAGTGACTTATAGTGTCACATTAATTCCCATGGATGATATAAGGGTCCCAAAGAATGTGTATTGGGTGGTTCTGGCCTATAGTGTCATGTTAAGTCTCGAGGATGACAGATAGGTTGTGGGGCTTGTGAAATGAATGGGAGTGGCATATTATGTCATGTTAAGACCTATGGATGCCATATGAGTCTCAGGTAATTTGCACCGTGTGGTAGTGGCTTATAGTGCCATGTTAAGATCGATGGATAACATATAAGTCTCAGGTCATGTGCATTGGATGGTAGTGGCTTATAGTGTCAGCTTAAGACCCATGGAAGACATATAGGTCCCACGTCATATGCATTGGGTGGTAGTGGTTCTTGGTATCATGTTAAGACACATGGATGTCATGTGGGTGTCAGGTCATATGCATTGGTTGGTAGTGGCTTATAGTGTCATGATAAAACACATGGATAAAATATGGGTTGTAGGTTGTGTGTATTGGGTGGTAGTGGCTTATAGTGTCATGTTAAGATCCATGAATGATATATGGGTCGTGGTTTGTGTCCTACAGGTGGTAGTGTCTTATGGTGTCATGTAAAGACCAATGTATGACATATGGGTTGTGGGTTATGTGAGTTGGGTGGTAATGGCTTATAGTGTCATGTAAAGACTCATGGATAACATATGGGTCCAAGGTTATGTGCATTACATAGTAATGGCTTATGTTGTCATACTAACACCTGTGGATGACATATGGTTTTGTCTGCATTAGTTTATATTAGTTTATAATGTCATGTTAACACCCATGGATGACCTATGGGTCGTCGGTCGTATGTATTGGATGGTAGTGGCTTATAGTGTCATGTTAAGACCCGTGGATGACATATGGATTACGGGTCTTGTGCATTGGGTGGTAGTGGCTTATATTGTTATGTTAAGACCCATGGATTATATATGGGTCATGGGTCATGTGTAGTGGATGGTAGTGGTTTATTGCATCATGTTAAGACCCATGGATGACATATGGGTCCTGTTCGTGTGTTTTTGGTGGTAGTAGATTATAGTGTCGTGTTATGACCGATGGATGACATATGGGTCGTAGGTCGTGTGCATTGGGTTTTAATGACTTATAGTGTCATCTTAGGACCAATGGATAACATATGGGTCGTGGGTCTTGTGCTTTAGGTGGTAGTGGCTTAGTGTCATCTTAAGACCCTTGGATGGCATATGGGTCGTGGTTTGTGTGAAATAAATGGGAGTGGTTTATAGTGTCATGTTAAGACCCATCGATGACATATAAGTCTCAGATCATGTGCATTGAGTGGTAGTGGCTTATTATTGCATGTTAAGATCGATGGATGACATATGGGTCCAGGGTCGTGTGCATTGGGTGGTATTGGCTTATAGTGCAAGGTTAAGACCCATGGATGACATATAGGTCCCATGTCATATACATTGGGTGGTAGTGGCTTATGGTGTCGTGTTAAGACAGATGGATGACATATGGGTCTCGGGTCATATGCATTGGGTTGTAGTGGCTTATAGTGGCATGCTAAGACTCACGCTTGATGTATGGGTCACGAGTCATGTATAATTAGTAGTAGTTTCTTATAATGTCAGGTCAAGACCCACAGATAACAAATAGGTCTCCGGTCATATACACCAGGTGGTAGTGGTATATAGTTTCATGTTAAGACCCATGACAGATATATGGGCCATGGATTGTGTGCTATTGGTGGTAGTGGATTATAGTGTGATGTTAAGACCCATGGATGACATATGGGTTGTTGGTTGTGTGAATTGGGTGGAAGTTGCTTAGAGTGTCACGTAAAGACCCATGGATGACATATGGATCCCGATTCATATGCATGGATGACGCATGGATGAAAAATGGGTTGTGGGTTGTAAACATTGGATGACATATGGGTCGTGGTTCGTATGTATTGGGTGGTAGTGGTTTATAGTGTCAAGTTAAGACCCATGGTTGATACGGGCCATGGTTTGTGTGCTATGGGTGGTTGTGGATTATAGTGTGATGTTAAGATAGATGGATGACATATGGGTCGAGGTTCATGTTTATTGGGTGGTAGTTGCTTAGAGTGTAATGTAAAGACCAATTGATGACATATTGTTCCCGAGTCATAAGCATATGATGGTTGTGTCATATATTGTTGTATTAAAACCCATGGATGATATATGGGTCCTGTTAAGACCTATGAAAGACAAATGGGTCATGGAACGTTTATCTTGGGTGGTAGTTGCTTATAGTGTCATCTTAAATCACATGGATGACATATGGTCCGTGGATTGTGTCCATTGGGTGGTAGTGGACAATAGGGTTATGTTAAGACCCATGGATGATACATGGGTCGTAGGTCATGTTCCTTGGTTGGTGGTGGCTTATATTTTCATGTTAAGACACATGGATGACATATAGATCCCGACTCGTATGCTTTAGGTGGTAGTGTATTATAGTGTAATGTTAAGACGGATAGATGATATATGGGTCGTGGTTCGTGTGCATTGGGTGGTAATGACTTACAGTGTCATGTTAAGACCCATAGATTACATACGGGTCGTGCGTTATGTGAATTAGGTGGTAGTGTCTTAGTGTCATCTTAAGACCCTTGGATGACATATGGGTCGTGGTTCGTATGTATTAGGTGGTAGTCGCCTATGGTGACATGTTAAAACCCACAGATGATATATGGGTCGTCGGTCATGTGCATTGGGTGGTAGTCTCATGTTCTGACCCATAAATGACATATGGGTCGTGAGTCGTGTGCATTGTGTGGTAATGGCTTATAGTGTAATGTTATGTCCCATGCATGGCATGTGGGTCCCGGGTCATATGCATTGGGTAGTTGTGGCTTATAGTGTCATATTAAGACCAATGGACTATATATGGGTCCAAGATCATGTGTATTGGGTGGTAGTGGCATATAGTGTCATGTTATGTCCTATGGTTAATATATGGATTTTGGGTTGTGTGAAATGAATGGGAGTGCCGTATTGTGTTATGTTAAGATCCATGGATGACATATGGGTCTCGAGTCATTTGTATTGGATGGTAGTGGCTTATAGTGCCATGTTAAGATAGATGGATGACATATGAGTCCCTGGTCGTGTGCATTGGGTGGTAGTGGCTTATAGTGCCAACTTAAAACTGATAGATGACATATAGGTCCCCCACCATATGCATTGGGTGGTAGTGGCTGATGGTGTAAAAATGAGACACATTAATGACATATGGGTCTCCAGTCATTTGCATTGGTTGGTGGTGGCTTATAGTGTCGTGTTAAAACATGTGGATGACATATGGGTCGTGGGTTTTCTGCATTGGGTGGTATTGGCTTATGTTTTCATGTTAAAATCCATCGATGATATAAGGGTCGTGGTTTGTGTTCTGTGGATGGTAGTGGGTTATGGTGTCATGTTAAGGCCAATGGATTACATATAGATCGTGGGTCATGTGTATTCGTTGGGAGTGGCTAATTGTGTCATCTAAAGACCCATGGATGATAAATGGGTCCCAACTTATGTACATTGGATAGTAGTGGCTTATGGTTTAAGTGCATTAATTTATAGTGGTTTATAATGTTACGTTAAGACCGATTGATGACATATTGGTCGTCGATCGCATTTTTGGATGGTAGTGGTTTATAGTGTCATGTTAAGACCCATGGATGACATGTGGGTCGTGGGATGTGTATATTGGCTGGTAGTGGGTTATAGTGTCATATTAAAACCCATGCATAGCATATTGGTCATGTGTTGTGTGACTTGGATGGCAGTGGCTTATAGTGTCATGTTAAAAGACATGGATGATATATGGGTTGTGGGTTGTGTGCATTGGGTGGTAGTGGATTAAAGCGGTATGTTAAGACCAATAGCTGATATGTGGGTTATACGTCGTGTGCCTTAGGTGGTACTGGCTTATAGTTTCATGTTAAGACCCATGGATGACATATGGTTCCCGGGTCTTGTGCTTTAGGTGGTAGTGGATTATAGTGTAATGTTAAGACCGTTGGATAACAAATGGGTCATGGGTCGTATGCATTGGGTGTTAAGACACATAGATTACATACGGGTCGTGGTTCGTGTGCATTTGGTGGTAGTGTCATCTTAAGACCCATGGATAACATATGGGTCGTGGTTCATATGAATTGGGTAGTAGTAGCTTATGATGGCATGTTAAAACCCATGCATGATATATGGGTCGTGGGTCGTGTGCATTGGGTGGTAGTGTCATGTTCAGACTAATGAATGACATATGGGTCATGGGTCATGCGCATTGGCTGGTAGTGGCTTATAGTGTCATGTTATGTCCTATTCATCATGTGTGGGTCCTGTGTCATATGCATTAGGTGGTAGTTGCTTATAGTGTCATATTAAGACCCATGGACTATATATGGGTCCCAAATCATGTGTATTGGGTGGTAGTGGCTTATAGTGTCATGTTAATGATGGGTTTTGAGAACTATAACTTCCTTATGCTTCGGATACAACTTTAATGCTTTGGATCTAAGTTATCTCAAGTTATACATGCAATTTAATTTTATCCAAACCATATACCCTTGCTAGCATGCAATTGGAGTATACAACATAAAAACTAGTTAGATGAATACCTATTAGTTGTAGCATGTAGTTCTTCGCCTTTAAAGAGCTTCTTACCTCAAGTGTGATACATCTAATAAGTTACAAGTACCTAAAGCAAATGGAGGCTAATTAGAGAGAGTTTAGGAAGAACAAATCGGCTAGGGTTTCACCTTTTAACTCTTATGTCCAATTTTAGTTATATTAGGGGTTACTTTTATAGTGTGGAATTCCTAGGGTTTCTTACGTGTAAACCCTAATTCACCATGACTCTTCACATTTGATAGGCCCTTTGGACTAAACCTTCATTGACTCTCATATAGGTTTAGTCCATCCCTAATCAACATGAATCATTATCCCAAACCATAAGTATTACTGATTTACTTAATCAGTCCTCGTAATTTAATCAGTCTCTTTTGATCACTAAATTAATTCCAAATTAATTCTTGACCAATACAAATTAATTAATATGATTTGTCAATTAACATATTATTCATATAATATATTAATAAATTACAAATAACCTCTTTCTCAAATATGCATCCTATCAAATTGCTCCAGCGAAGGGAACCCAAAAGGACTGTACTACTATCGGGTCAAGTACATACCAATTATAATTATGGGCTTAGACACCTAATCCAACAGTTTCCCACTTGGATAAGTCTAATAACTATAACTGCCAATGTAACTTCAAAATCTGATTAGAAATCGCAGCTCTCAAAAGCTACTATCGAACTTTGACCTAGTCAATGACGAGTCCTTTAAATAAGGGATCATATATTCCTCTGTTCTTCAATATAATGTGTGGACAAAGAGATGGAATAAATTCATACCCGATTTCTGATTTGTCTGACATAGAACTTAATTGAACACATTAGTTCAGTCCTGACTGGCCCGACACAAAAGTCAAAACAAAATCATCGAGGAGCTCAAGATATCGCTTTTAATCCTTTTAGGATAAAAGGAAGAGATAAACTTTGACTTATATGCTTACACTAATAACGTGTTAAATTATACACAAGAACACGTTTTATAACATCAAGTTACTGATGCGTTTTTGTACTGTCAATGCACAACCAACTTGTAATTAACAACCCATATATCTTCGTTTGAAGATTATATGATATTATTGTCTCACAATCACTCATGATAAATTCCATGAAGTGATTCATGTGAGAGTGGGTTTAATCCAATACTCAAATCTTATTTCAAGAGCACTCATGAATGTTGTAGCAAACTTTTGCTATGTCTAAACACTTTAGAAAATCTACAAGCCAATTCATGAAAGTCTAACCTCATATATTACTTCCAAAGTATGATTGACTGTGGATAGTTCGAATAATCATATTATCTTGGAAGTCAAAACATGGTAAAGTGAAACATAAAATAAACAATTGACAGAAGACAGTAAGCTTTACTTATAAATAAAACCTTTATTATTTAATCATCATATGTTAATTACATTTATTTATTACAAGTTTCTAACTACCTATCTAATCACCAAAACTAATATCGTCTCTTAGGCCAATGCTCTTAGCATGCTGCAAATGCTTAACCCTACTCAGTCTCCTTGTAAGGGGATCTGATGGGTTCTCCTCTGACGATACCCTCTTCACTACGAGGAGTCCCTCTTCTACCCACTATCTTATGAAGTGATATTTTGTGTTGATGTGCCTGGATCTGCCATGATCCCTTGGTTCCTTGGTTAAGGCAACCGCACCCTCATTGTCATAGAAAATCTCCATAGTCTCCTTTACGGCTGGTACAACTTCAAGGTCTCCGATGAAGTTCTTTAGCCATATCCCCTACTTTGATGCTTCACTTACTGCTATGTATTCTGATTTGCATGTTGAATCAGCTACAGTCTCTTGTTTGGAACTTTTCCATGTTACTGCTCCTGCATTTAGGGTAAATACCCAACCCTACTAAGAGGCGAAATCATCTTTGTCTGTCTAAAAGTTGGCGTCACTATACCTTGTCACTCTTAAGTCATCAGTCCCACCGAGGATAAGGACCCAGTCCTGAGTCCTCCATAGGTAGTTAAGAATGTTCTTTACTTAAATCTAATGTGCTCTACCAGGATTCCCTTGATATCGTCTAACTAGGCTCAAAGCAAAAGCCACATCAGGGTGAGTACACTACAAGAAAAACAAGATTTTGCTACGGAAGGAATTCGTTGTGAAAAGCTGAAATTCCATTGCAAAAGATGATTTGCTATGGAATTTGCAACGACCCATTTCCGTCCCTAAAAATGCCATAGTGAGGGTTTGCAACGGAAACAATACTTTCGTCACAAATGTGACAACGAAATGAAATCGGTGGTAAATGGTATTCCATCGTGTATTCTATAGTAGGATTCCGTCACACAATCCGTGGTAGTTATTCCATCATAAATTCCGTGGTGGTGATTCCCTAGCAACTTCTGTGGTGGTGAATCCCTAATAAATTCCGTGGTGGTCATTCCCTAGTAAATTCCATGGTGGTGATTCCCTAGCAAATTTCGTGGTGGTCATTCCATAGAAAATTCAGTGGAGGTGAATCCCTAGTAAATTATGTGGTGGTTATTCCCTAGTAAATACTGTGGTGGTCATTCCATAGCAAATTCCATGGTGGTGATGCCGTAGAAAATTCTATCGTGTTGAATCTCTAGCAAATTCCATTTGATGACTTACTAGCAAATTTCGTGGTCATGAATCCCTAACAATTTTCGTGGTGTATATTATATACCAAATTCCATATTAACCGATGGATAACTGATTTATAAATTATATCCAAATTATTTTGTAGTAATATATGAAAAACGAAAATAACAAAAAAAATCAAAACCAATATATCATAAAATAATACAATAAATATTTATTACATGGAAAAAGGAAAGTTGCTAATATAAAATAAATACTCTACAATAAACATATATCAAGCTACTACTATTGTTGTTTTGTAAAGACATTAATAAGATCCAATGTCGATTGATGTTTTTTTTTTCAAGATGACTGACCCTTGCGTTGTTTGCTTCTTATTGGGAGCTCATCATTTCTTTAAGCTCTTTGTTTTTCTGTTTTTGTTTACCAACAAGCTCCCTCATCTCTTCTTTTTTATCATTTTTATTTTGGAATGTAAGATACATCTGTTTTACCATTCCTATTGGGAATCGTCTTTGCAAAAGAGCCAAATCCATAAAGTCTTTTTTGTTATCATGACCACCAACAACAACATAAAATAGTTTGTCCTCCTCAAATTCAACACCTTCTGCTTCCAACTCTTCCCGTTTTCTATATACGCCGGCTACAAAATAAAAATAATATAAGTTAAAAGATATCAAATTTATGAATGATATTATGACCTAGCTACAATATAAAAGTTTAACACTGAAATGAATATTACATGGATTTGTCTATCTTTTTCATTTGTGAAAGTGACTCCATCATGATTCTTTGTGTGTGTATACAAGAATAATTCACTATGGGGTGGATCACGTCCTAATTTCCTCTTCTGCATAAATTCCATATAAAATGTCAAATATACAGATAAACATATATAAACATTGATACGATGTACCATTTAAAAAATTACCAAATCAGAAGCTATCTTCAAATGACTTGTGGATCTAGCGTTATGTGTAGGTTTTTCTGCTCCATCAGCCACACCGTTACACCTATTTTTCTTGTTCTGCTCAGATTTTGTCACACCCCAAAACCGGAATGGCGGAAACGTTCGGGGGTGGAGGACGTCATGTCAAGTATCACGATATATGTATATGGTAAGCATGTAATGAACAACCATTTCATATAGAAAGAAAGTGTTTACAATGTATGTGTTCACAAAACATAAAAGTCATAAACAAATAACAAAACAAGACTTGAAGCTATAATGCTCCATCTTCTGAAGTCCCAGCACGAGCACCTGTCTAATAGTCTCCTGAGAATACAAGTTATTTGAAAGAGTTGATCAGCAATTAAGTTGGTGAGTTCATAAGATTTTAGTGATGTGAGTAAGCTGTAAAATGTGGAAAAAGTATATGTAAAAGTGATGTAAGTTGTAAGTTCTGTTTTGAAATGATCGCTTGTTCCTCTAGAAAATCCTATATTTCCTACTTTAATAGAAGTTAAGTAAAATGACACTACAAGCCTTTCTATGCGTACTAAGTGGGTACAAGTTATATATATTTGGAGTAAACAAACAATCGATTGTGCGCATCTGCCCTCAACTTACAACCCAACAGGGTACAGTGAGTAAGGCGGATAGCACACCTTCCATTGGTTGTTAGATCGTTGTCATATGTAACCATGGTGTATTCACTTGTTACTCATGGAGTTATTTGTAATGGTTCCTTTATGTCTAATGGAGAGTTCCGTTTAAGAAAACCTATATTTCTTATAATAAAACATTGACTATGGTGATTACTTTTATAATAGCTTTGTTTATACTGCTATATATAATTTCGTATCGGGTAGATAATAGATTGGGTGACCTCGGTGTAAACCCACATCCAACGCGAACAGGACGTACAGCGAATAACACACATCCTATTAGCTGTCGGATATTAGTCTTATATATAAACATGGTGTATAAACTAAGGTATTATAGAGTTAACTCACTTAAAGTCTTTTAAAACTCTACTGGCTTAATAAAATGGATTAAGCCCTTAACTGGGAAATCACTAGTTTTGAATATCCAAAAGTACTGACTTTAAAACGAAAGTTTTGTACTAGAAAAATTGTGCATTGACTCTGTGTCCTATGACTTGATCCATACCTGGTATCCTTATGATGACTTAATGTATACTAAGCATAAATATATATAGATTCGGGTAGATAATAGATTGGGTGACCTCGGTGTAAACCTACATCCAACGGGAACAAGACGTATAGTGAAGAACACACATCCTATTAGTTGTCGGCATCTACTTAACATATATGTATCCTAAAGTGTATACATTATGGAATCATAAGGTTAGCATCATGGTCCTAACTTTTAAAAGTAGCTTCTACCAAGACTCGATTGTTTTGAAAGCAGTCTTCTACCAAGACCCTATTGTTATGAAAGCAGTCTTCTACCAAGACTCTACTATTCCTTTGTCAACTGAAAAGTACATTCTCCCTAGTTTATAACCTATCTCAATTAGAGAATAGATCAACCTTCAAGTGTTACCGACACTTTTATGAAAGTAATGGGAGAATTGAGTACCCTGGTGTCATTTATAATGACATACGGAGGTACTATCAACCTAAAAACATAAGTGTGTTTTATTACGGTCATAATGTGAAAGCTAGAACCCCTACTAACCCGCTCTCATGTATGGAGATTAAGGGAACCAAACACGACCCGAGCAAATTCATGCAAGCCGTGTAATTCACATTAAAGTTAGATCATGTCTGCTTGTTGTCATGCTATAGCAAATTTACTTGTTTGTTATGTTCTATTCTGGTATTGTTTGATTCTCTTTACTGTTTGTTCTGTTCTGTTCTGTTCTGTTTGTGCTTCATTGTACTAGAAGTAATGAATAGCATTCTCCTAAACTATACCTATAATAGTTTACTCATGTTCTAACTGGACTGATACTGAAAAGACTCATTTATCTACAAAGTTATGCTTATACTTTAAAATGGAGTTTTGTATAACTATAAAGTAACATAACCTTTAGAAGAGTTTTGAAATGTTTTAACAACTTATAAATAACATAAGTAACATTTTGAAAGAATGTTTAACAACAAATAATTACACAATTATCATTGTGTTCAACTTGTATTCCCCCCCTTAAAACAATTAAAATAGTTAAAAGATTCATTACGGGGTATGAACTCACATGATGTGGGTGATTCAAACGGGTATGCGCGTACGGATAAGAAGTTCCACGAATGAAGTTCCGAGACACAATAAGTCCTAAATGATATTTAAGGACACATAATGACATGAATATAGTGTTTATAAACAACTATATGAAAGGAAACACCTTCCGGGACTAGGAAACACCTTAACCAAGTGTTGGAATCACATGTGATTCAACCTAGGAGGGTATAAAGGCATTTAAATGAGTTTACTAACATGAGTTCACGGCCCAAGGGAGTTTAAGGCCGTAAACTCATGGCCAAATATTCTTATGAGGGTCCTAAAGGTCATAAAGAAGCATTCTAAATTCATGCCTAAGCCCTTGGAGGTGTTTGTTGCATCAAAACACCTCTATTTTGAGTTTACGGCCCAAAGACCATTTGGTCATGTGTTTACGGCCGTAAAGACTTATGGAAGATGATATTTTGGTTGTTTTGGGTCCTAAACACATCTAGCTAAAGTTCTATACTTGTCTCTTGGGCTATGGAAGGCATTTAGGGCATTTTGGCACACTAAAATGGAGTTCACGGCCCAAGAACTTCCTTGGCCGTGAACTCACTTTTGGTCCTTGTTTTTAATTGTTTTTGATGCCTAAACATGTCAAGTTTTGTCCCATGTTTGGTTTCCAAGGTCTAGGGGTCATTGGGCACACTTTGGCCCTTGAAATGGAGTTTACTCCCAAGGGTGTTCTTGGGCGGTAAACTCACAGATCTTGGTGTTTCCCTATGATTTCTAGTGTATTAAGCATATATAAAGCTTTAAAACAACACTAGATAGAAGTACTCACTTTCCGGAACGAAAGTCCGAAGATCCTTGAGAGAGAATTTGGCTTTTCTGTAGTTGGAATTGTAACTAATGAATAATTTGGTTCAGAATTCTATATATAGTCCTCGTATTTTTGGCAGAAAATATTTTATTCCTGGAATGAACTCTAATATCATAGAGTTTTGGAATAACGGAGTTGCACAAAACCCAAGTGCAACCTCTCTCCTGATATTTCCTTAAGTGTAAATCCTGAATTGCTCAAACTTACCCCAAAAGTTTGAAAGTTAGCAGCAACAGACTTGGTTTCTATTGAAGTGGAAATTTTTGGGTTGTCACAGATTTTAGCTTGTATTCTTCTGTATTCCAGTTTAATTGCCAGGAGTTCCAGATTTCCTGTGGAATATGAGCTGGTTTAAAGCCATGTTTGTTTCTTTTTAGGCTCTGCATGTTGAAGAGATATTGACCATAACTTTCTGCCGCTTTCCTTGCCCAAGCTTGCCTCACCAGCGAGTCTATTGTTTCATCCTAACAACATTTTTTCTACACATTAACAATATAAACATAAGTTTAAGTGTAAATGTTTACCACACAAAAATTTATAACATACAGTTAATTACCTGAAACTCCTTCCAATATAATTCGCGCATTTCTGTGCTTGATTTTCCCCAAGTGTACCCTTCTGGATCTAGTCTTTGTTTAAAGGACAGACTAATAAAGTGTGCACAAGGTCCTAGTGGCATTAGCCTAAAAGTAATCATGTGATGTGTTAAGTTATGAATTGATATGTATGTCTAAACCAAAAGATTATACATAGAAAAAGTTGAAATTAAGATTTGACTGGTAACTCACATTTTTTCCAAACATGCAAAGTTAAACATCCATCTGGTCCACAATCTTCAGAGGAATTGTTTTCCCTTCTATACTTTCCACTACATATCCATTCATGGTTGGTTGTGTTGGTGATGGGGTAGATTCTAGGATAGGTGTTGTTGAAGGTGTATATTTTGGGGTAGGTGTTGGGATAGATGTATATATTGAGGATGTGGTAGTTCCTTTACTTAAGGTGGGTGTGGTAGTTACTATAGTTGTGGAGGATGGTAGTTTTTATGCAGGTTTTGAGGTTGTGGTAGTAGATATAGGTATTGATGATGTGGTAGTGGGTATCGGTGTTGAGGATGGTCGAGATGATGTAGGTGCTGAAGTTTTTGTTATTGATGTAAGTGTTGAGGATTGTATTGTTCCAGTTTCTGAAGTTTAAGATTTATTTTCTAAGGACGGCGTGGATGTTGTAAGTGATGCTGAGTAAGTGATAGTTATGGTTGATGTTAATGATTTAGGTACTGTGGTTTTGTTGGTAGATATTATTGGTGCTTTGGATGTGGTTGTTGGTATTGGGAATTCGATTTCATCATCTTGAAATTGTCTGTTTATGAATTTTGCATTTGAAATGCTATTGCGTTTCATAACCTGTGGTGCAATTAAGTTAGTTGGCTTCACACCGAATGCTCCTTTAGCTTTCGAGTTTGACATCTTTCTTGCTTAAAAATTAACAAAAAACTCTACTCAATACCAACGTATTAAAGACGATAAACAACTGATGAGAAAAGAGAAACAAACAATAATAATAAATTATGTATGATGGCATTACTACGCATGAAAACTACTGAATACAATCAAGACCAATTTACTTGTAATTTAAGATGATAATATACATGAAGATGATCAGAGAACAAGAAACGATCATCACGATAATAGTAAATTAACTAAAAATAATTTTAGATGAGTGACAACCTATATCGCCAGAGTTCACAAACGTATAATGAACAAATATTTCGATCAATTAGCCACCATAGATGATGCTTACAGAAAATGTAAACCCTTTTTCTAATCAGTAAACTTACCCTAATATGTAGCGTAATCATGTGTAGGTTGGAGGGACAGGAACTGTGAAATATTTTGAAGCACCGCTAATGAAAAATTCGAACTATGCTCATTACCGCTAAATATTTAGTAATTCAAATTTATTAAAGTAGTTCCAGATTGATAGATAGGGTATATACATCTTGCTAATGTCAAGAAAAAACATAGACTAATGAGGTGTTCATAGTATAATTTAAATTTAAAATTATAAACGAGGATTAAACATTAATAAACTATACATCTTTATGCTTTTATGTTTAAACCAAAATTTATATAAAAAAGACGTACGGTCATGTCAATAAATAAGGTAGTTGCTTATGGAGTGATGATAAAATATGGTATTTGCTTATGGTGTGATGATATCACCCATGGATGACATATGGTGTCCATGGATGACATACGGGTCATTGGTCAACATGGTAGTTGCTTATGTTGTTCATGGATGAGATACAGGGCATTGGTCAACATGGTAGTTGCTTATGTTGTCCATGGATGACATACGAGTCATTGGTCAACATGGTAGTTGCTTATGGTGTGATGGTATCACCCATGAATGACATATGGGTCACTGGTCAACATGGTATTTGCTTATGGTGTCAACCATGGATGACGTATGGGTCATTGGTCAACATGGTAATTGTTTATGGTTTGATGGTATCACCCATGGATGACATACGGGTCATTGGTGAACATGGTATTTGCTTATGGTGTCAATGGATGACATACAGGTCATTGGTCAACATGGTGGTTGCTTATGGGGTGTTGGTATCACCCATGGATGACATATGGGTCATTGGTCAACATGGTATTTGCTGATGGTGTCCATGGATGATATACGGGTCAGTGGTCAACATGGTAGTTGCTTATGGTGTGATGGTATCACCAATGGATGAAATATGGGTCATTTGTCAATATGGTATTTTCTTAGGGTGTCCATGGATGACATATGGGTCATTGGTCAACATGATAGTTGCTTATGGTGTGATGGTATCACCCATGGATAGGGATGGCAAAAAGCCCCATACCCAATGGGGAACCCGAAACCCGCACCCGTTTTTACTGGGGAATCCCCAAGTTTACCGGGGATGGGGACGGGGATTGGGAATATCCGAATAAAAAAAGTGGGATGGGGATACACTTAATCCCTGACCCTGGACACGCCCCCGACATATATTAATATATAAAAATAATACATAACATATATTTATAGTATAGTTTATAATACATAAAATTTGATCTAAGTAACCTAACTCATTAGTAATTACCTGCTTGAAATTATACTTTTTTTCTTTTCTTTTACCTAATTTAAACTCGTGTATATATATATATATATATATATATATATATATATATATATATATATATATATATATATCTTTTGTTGATCTATTTTACCTTAAATATCAATCTGATAATTTTTTCTACTTGATTTTTCATGTATGTATTTAGATTTGGTAGAAAATTTATTTATATTTTTTCTACAATTTATGAGTACTTATATATTTTATAAAATCTTTAAACTTAAGCTGATAAAATTGAAATATAGAGTTTTTTCTTACGTAAAAGTTTGCATTTTAAAAGAGAAAAAAAAATCCCTATTTCCCCGTTGGTGATCCCCAGTCCCCGTTGGGGGTGGGGATGGGGGTTTATTTATATTCCTCAATGGGGATGGGGATGGGGGTGGGGATTGGAATGAGGATTTGGGGATAAGGATGGGGATTGGGGTCCCCTGTGTTCCCCGCCTCCGTTGCCATCTCTATTCATGGATGACATATGGGTTATTGGTCAACATGGTATTTGCTTTTGGTGTCAATGGACGCCATACGTGTTGGGTCAAAAATATGGTTTATACTTTACTTGTCTAGAAAAATGTATTTTTGTGTCTTGGACCGTAAATAGTTGGTGTTTACGGCCGTATACGTGTTTACGGTTGTGTTTACGGCCGTGAATAGGTTTATGGCCGTAAACCCATTCACGGCCCATGTTCTCCAAGCCCATGTTTCTTATGTATAAATATAGGTGTAAGGGGTGAGAAGTAGATTGATAAACAGAAAAGGAGTGTACGGCCTAGAGAGAGAGAGAGTGAGAGAGAGAGGAGAAGAAGAAGAACAAGTGTGTTAGTGTGTGTCAATCTCTTGTATCTGGATCATCATTCTATTCATCAATACATTGAGATTCATATTATTCTTCTTCCCCTTCTCTTTTATTTGATCTGATATCATCCGTTTGATTGGGATTCCGCACCATCAAACGGATCTGATTGATACATAGGCAAATTAGGGACTTACAATTGGAATCAGAGCTTGGATTGTATCAATCAATTTTGTTAGATCTGGAGCTTATTTGATCTTATTTTTGAAGGATCCTTGCGTTTTTGGATAGATTGTGGCGAAATAAGGGAGGGTTTGTTCTTCGTGTTTTTCATAAAAAAGGGTTTTTGATCGAGTATTGGAGCTTCAGAGTCGAAAAATCGTTGTTTTTGGACGTAATCAGCGAGGGGGTGGCGGCATTTGCGGCCAGCAGCTAGGGTTTCCGGAGTTTACTGCCCGAGTTTGCAGTCGTCGGAGCTTGCGGTCCGAGATTACGGCCCTTCGGTTTACGTTCCTCGCACGTGTACGATCCGAGCTTGCGGTCCGTGGAGTTTGCGGTCCACCTGCGTGTCCGAGCCTTGTTCAGCGACTCCGAAGTTCGCGGCCAGTAGGAGCTCTCGCCTCACAACAGCCTCGCCTCGCAGCCACGTCCTTGCATCGCGTCATCGGTCTCGTCCTCGCAGTTGCTTCCTCGCGTCACATCGCATCTGAAAAAAGGGGAAGTGGATTTGGGGGTGCCTGGGATCGAACCTGTGACCTCTGGTTCATAAACCCAACACCCTAACCAACTCCTCTAACGACGCATTTGCTCGTTTCCTTTGTAATCGGTATTCAAAAGCACTCCTTCTCGGTTCCTTTTCGCATTTTTTACATTTTTAACCCAAAAATCAATTTTCTTTATTTTAAAATTCCATTTTCAACCCAAAAATTTAGTTTTTAATTTTTAACTTTATTTTTTTTTTACTTTTGACCTTAAAATTTTTACTTTGACTTTCAAGTTTGACGTTTGACTTTAAACTTTGACTTTTTTGTTTAATTTTAAAATTTTTAAATCTAGATTTTCGGTTTGACTTTTAACTTTGACTTTTGAGTTTGACATTTCAAATTTGACTTTTAAGGTTGACTTTTGAGAAAAAGGGTATTTTTAAATTTGACGTTTAAGTTTTATTTTAGCTTCGAGTTGTGCTTTTAATGGCTTTTGAGGTCAACAAGGGAATTGAAGACATGAAAGAGAATCGTCAAGATATGTTAAGACAAAATTTCAACATGTTCAACTACATTCCCGAGCTCAGTTTCAACGATTTACCACACTCATTACTGAGATGAATATAGCTGGGATCTTCGTGACCAAATCTGAGATAAACAAAAAGCTTCTGAAGTCACTTCCGAAATCGTGGGATATGAACGTAGATGTCATCAAGAAGACAAAAGATCTCAATCGTCTTAGTATTGTTGATGTAATTGAAGAGTTTGATGCTTTGAAATGTGGAAAAACAATGAATTCCACAAACATCCCGGTCAATGAAGTTTCATGTACTCCATCTTGTGAAGATACAATTAAAATTCTTCTTGAACATAATGATTTGCTAAAAAGGGAAGTCGAGGACCTAAAATACGAAGGATATCAACTTAGGAAAGGACAGAAACCCCTGAAGGCTTAATTAGAAGCAAAAATCAAAGACTTTAGGAAGCTTCAGGAAGAGTATAGCAACAAGTGTGAAAATTATGACTATATTAAGAGACAACTTGCTGTTGTAACTGAAGAACTTGACACTTTGAAAATTAAGTGTGGAAAAACACATGTTAGTTTCAAAAATTATATTGCGTCACGTCAGACAGTTGAGTCCTTATTTGAAACTCAATTAAAATTAAAAGATAATCAAAACAAGGGTCTAGGGTATGATAGTGTTGTTGGATATAGTGTCTAAGTCCATAACTTTATTTGGTATATACTTGATCCGACCCTGCATGGTCCATTTGGGTTGCATGACATTGCAATACTTGGATAGACTAAATGAGAGAATATGGCACTTATGATTATTAATATATTATAAGTTCTAATATATTAATAATAGTGTTACTTAATTAGTATTGATCAAGTATTAATTTGTGACAATAGTCAAATACGGGTCAAGTCAAAGCCGGACAAAGTCAACGAGTCAAACCGGTCAACTCTATTAAAACTTGTATATTAGGGTTTGCATTATGTAATTTCTATATAACTCACTATCTTAATGAGAAAACATCACTTGGAAAGTTCGTGTGTTTAAATTTCTTTAACCTTAGTGCTAAACAATGAACAAGAACCATAAAACAATGTTGCATACTCATAGCGAGTGTATAAGATCCTAAAACATGGCATAACGGAGCTTACGGACCTTGCATTGCGAAGCCGGACACTCACATTCGTCACACATGAAACCGCTCTCAATCGTTTTCACTCTATCTCTTCTTATCGAGAATCTCTCCCAAATCTCTCCAAGTATGTGAGATCTGTCCGAAATATCTCTCTGTATGTGAAATCTCTCCAAGTATGTCAAATCTCTCCCAAATCTCTCTAAGAAAGTGAAATCTCTCCCAAATATCTCTCTGTATGTGAAATCTCTCCAAGAATGTCAAATCTCTCCCAAATCTCTCCAAGTATGTGAGATCTCTCCCAAATATATCTCTGTATGTGAAATCTCTCCAAGTATGTCAAATCTCTCCCAAATCTCTCTAAGAAAGTGAAATCTCTCCCAAATATCTCTCTGTATGTGAAATCTCTCCAAGAATGTCAAATCTCTCCCAAATCTCTCTAAAAAAGTGAAATCTCTCCCAAATATCTCGTTGTATGTGAAATCTCTCCAAAAATGTCAAATCTCTCCCAAATCTCTCTGAGTATGTGGAATCTCTCTCAAATCTCTCTCGAAATCTCTCTCTCAACTTTCTATAATCACTCGGGGCATCCCGACCCTCGAATTTGGCGAAAACAGCCCAAAAACAGAAGTCTGAGCGAAAAACGGACTTAAGGAACCGAAACCCCTCTTAGGAACCGAAAGTCCTCTTAGGAACCGAACCCTCTTGATGAAGAAGGCTGCCGAACCGAACCCTCCTGATGAAGAAGAACCGAATCGAACCTTCCCTTCTGACCACTTTCGCTTCTGACCCTCGCTTCTGAGCTTCGGACCGAACCCTCGGCCTAGGACCCTTCGCATCTCGCCTCTGGTTCGCAACCCACTTCCGACTCGGCACCAGCAAGGACCGAACCTCGGCCTAGGGACCGAACCTCGGCCTAGGACCGAGAGGTCTCGCTGGGAAGCCTTTTTCTCCCGGTTTTCGACCAAATTTGCGTTTTAGGCCCGTTTTTAATTGTTTTAACATGGGATTTTCACCCAAAACTTTATTTTAACATATAAGGACCGTTAACTATTAATTAATCGCATTTTTAAGGATAAAACCTTATCCAAAAGAGAGTGGGTGAAGTACAAAGGTAGAGTGTTGACTTTACTTATTTCTATGACACAAGCAACCACTCCCATACCCACTCCATGTCACTATTCACCACCAGCCCATCCCTAGTCACTTCATAGGTCCTTTCTCACTATTTTCAACTATTCCCACGTTCTTAGGGCTGGAACATCCATCCTCTCTCCTCACACTTTAATCATTCTCTCATTTTTACCAAGAATCACACTCCAAACTCTCTCATCTTTTTCTCTCTAATTCGAGAATTTCAAGGCATACTCCAAGACTCTTCTCCTACAATTAGTAAGTATCATCATCTTTCTTATGATTATTACACATCCTCCTACTCAAAATCATAGATTGCTTACACAAACATCATCACATTCTTGTTAGATCTTCGAATCTTCAAGTGATTCTTCAAGTGTTCTTGGGTTGAACACATCTCTTATTCAACACTTACCTACTGAAATCACTCAAGGTGAGTTCATACCCCTACATTTTCATGTTTTCTCAAGTTTTTAGGGGGGGAATACAAGTTAAAACACCAAGAACATAACTAAACTTTTCTAACAGCCTTCATCAGAAAAGTCCAACTCCATTCACGGACTGTTTTGGACAACTTAAACATTTTAGTTTTCAAAACTGTTTTAGGTGCATGTAGTTCCACTTCTTAGCTTTAAAATGACTACTTGCACATCTGCATACGATTTTTCTACAATTTATGGTGATTTTTACAAAACTGCCTATCATTTTAAACATCAATCTGGACCAGTCTGCGATTATGGACGTTTTCACACAAGTAAGAGGTCATTAAAAATTATAATAAAAATTATGAACAAAGTAGACACATTTTCCAAACTCTCAGAAGTTACAGAACTTGATTTGGACATTTTATGATTTTTCTACAAATTTTCTAATAACAGTTACAGAAAATGTTAGAATCAGAAAAGCACTAGCAATTTCATTTCACTTTGTAACATGTTGAACAAGGTGTATATTATTATGTGTTTTTTTGTTATTGCAATATATGACATTCTTGTGTTAGTATCTAGATATACACCAGTTAACAAATGGATTTTTACTAAATAAAGCATAGATTAAACAAAGGGTTATTATTGAAGTATACCCATTACACACAAACATTTTATTAAAACTATGTTAAGTATAGTTTACGTACTTTGCTTTTACTACCCTTGTTTTGATAAACTATAATAGGTATAGTTTATGATACATTTCCAAATGCATACATTTCAGAAGAGTACATTTATACAAAAGGGAAACTTTCATTATGTTAAGTGTAAATTCGTTAATAACTTTGTGAGACATTCGCTTCGTATAAATCACAAGTCCTGTATTGTAACCAGAGTCTCCTGGAGGGAGAGCGTGATAGTTGTATATAGATCTATATTGGGCTTGACAAACCCACACCAGAGCTGCTTGCAACAGCTAGACCGGCAGGTCTGTGGTGACAAGTGTCATTTCAGTTCTACGACGCCCGAAGAACGTCGTTTTCAGGCCACCTAGGTCATAGTATTGTTATAATAACTCACAGAAAGTATTAACAAACTTAAGAATTTACGGGAAATTCACTAATATCATACGCGTTTATATTTAAATAAACTCACGTTATTTCTGTAAATAAGGAAGATTACTCATACGTTTCAGTCTTTGGATACAAGACTACAATATTCATTTTAAGGAAAATATCGGATTTTTCTGGAATAACTATACAATTACGAGACAAGTTTTTTTTCATAATCATATACAAAAACTTATGAACTCACCAACCATTGTGTTGACACTTTTTCAAACTACTTGTATTCTCAGGAAATCGCTAAACAGGTAACAAAGTACTTTTGAGGATGGGACGTTGAGGCGTCAACTTATCATATTTTGTCAACATATTGTAATTGATTTTGAAACATGTAATTCATACAATGATGTAACTCCTTCAATTATATATATGTTGGTTGTGTTTACTTTCATCACTATTGCCATTGTTGTTATGATACTACACATGAAGTCCTCCACCCCCGGACGTTTCCGCCATCCTTGGTTTGGGGGTGTGACATAATCTAGTATTAATTTGGTGATCAAAGTGAGACTAATTAAATAGATAGGGTTGATTATGACAATCATCAATTCTTTTATGGTGGATTAATGATCCATGGTTTATGGGTTATGGATGTAACCATTTGGAGCTCCATAGGTCATGAGAAATGAAGAGTCATGACAATTATGGGTCTTCTTAATGAAACCCTAATTGTGAGACCACTATAAAAGGAACCCTTTGGCTAGCAAAATCGTGACCTAGTGTTACTAGAGAGGGCATAACCGATTTTGAGTGCTAGAAGTATTCTCTCAAGTTATTCCAAGTTTTGTGGTGTTTTGTGAAGCATTTAAGGCACAACATTTGGGGTGCTAGGCTCACAAAGTCTTGAAGGAATCCAAGCAACAACAAGGTATGTATTTCTACTAGTTTTTATGTTTTATATATTCCCCATGCCATGCTAGTTAGGAAATAACCTTGAAAAAGAAATTTGCATGTATATAGAGAAAACATAGATTCAAGGTTATTAGGGTTTCATGTACACTTAGGAAGTGTTAGAATGCTCAGAACCCATCAGTGGTATCATAGCCTAGGATTGTTTTCTGTATACTTGATGCAAAACTGCTTGAAAATCGAAAATTCTGCTCACTGTCGACTGGACTCGCCGAGTTCATGGGGAGGACTCGCCGAGTCCATGTACAAATTCATCCTAATCATCGAGTAGGATCATGCACTCGACGAGTAGGTGCGTGTGCTGGGCAGTCTTTTCGTGTTTTGTTGCTGGATATGGATTAAAATCATTATCCCAATCTGTTTTGGACTTGTAAAAACTGTTTTTCAAATTGATAATGATTATGTTAACCCATTTTCACATGACTTTTATCAATTTTCGAGAATTGTATATGTTAATATGATTCATGAAATTGCTTGACATAAATTTGTGTTCTTATAAGTTTTTAGAAGATCATAGGAATTATGTGTAACCTCCATGTATGTTTAATTCATGATCTTAATGGCAATGATGGTGTCCATAACTTGTCATCAAGTTATGGATAACCAAAAGTCACTTCTTTAAATTATGATTAAAGAACTAAAGAGGTTTCATAAAATGAAGAGTCTCCATTTTTATGAACCATTAAAACTCATAAGTTACAAATTGAAGAGACTTGGAACAGTTTCAATTCTTGCCCTCAAGTTTTGGAATTTGAAAAGTCTTACACTCTAATACTTTAATTCCAAATTAAACCTTAGATTTTTAAAAAGTTTAAAAATCAACACTTATACTATTATTATAATTTTATTATATAGATATGTATAAGAATATGTCGTTCTTACCGTTAGTAGGCATCATTCACGAAGTCGGTTTATAATGGGGGTATAAGGTTGTTGCCTATAAAATGGTGACTTAATGGGTGTCCACTCTCACCCACTGCTTCCTTGATCGGTGGAGGGTCGTTAGCCGAACGGGTAGGATATGACTTTAAATTCTCATTAAATTATAAAGTAACTATACATTATAAATTCCCAATCTTAGTTACTTTAGGAAAATGTGAATTTGGTGCTAGCCCATAAAATTACACTTTGTACCTTACCAAGTCATTAGTGGAGTGTGTGTGGTTAACCGACACACTAACATGGACTAGTAAGAGTGGCAAAGGGTAACTTGACTTTATTATAGATCGGTGGAGCGTGTGTGGTTAACCGACACATCGATTAGGTAATATTTTTAAGGGTACCAAGTCAATTTGTATGGTTATTCACACCTTGTTTGTGATCCTCAGCATCCCAGACACAAACTTGAGAGGGCACATTCGAGATTCAAACATGCCATTGAAAAGTTCAATGTATCTCAAAAGATCTAGGAGTTTCAAAACCAATAAAACCTAATAATAAAATATTTTGTCTTATGGTGGAAATTGGTAAATCGTCATTTACCTACCTTCAAATATTTTATAGTGCGGATTACGGCATCCCTCTTCCACCTATAAATAGTTTGTTGGATCCTAGCCTTAACATTTCATTTGGGTGACTTATTAAGGACTCTTAATCTAATGAAACTTATCTTCCTTTTATTCCAGATGTCTTCCAATAACACTGCCGGCTCAAACCCGACAGGCTCCTTTTCCCTAATGAACTTGTGTGGTAAGGTCATCTTTGATGGATCCAACTTTAATGAGTGGATCAGAAACATCAGGATGATTACCCGCTATGAGGACAAAGAATATGTCCTTGACAGGGAGCTTAAGGTTGTTAATGAAGCCACTTCTACTCCAGAAGAGCTTGCGGAGTTCATTGCACATGAAAAGGATGTCACCAAGGTGTCCTGCATCATGATGGCCACAATGACTCCGGAACTCCAAAAATCTTATGAAGATTTCTACCCCTATGAGATGCACCTAGATCTGATGGAAAGGTACGCACGTCAATAGAGGTATGAAATCATTTCCTCCATGATAACCGCAAGGATGAAGCATGGTGAACCCATCGCCGGTCACTTGCAGAAGATGCAGAGGTTCGTTGACCGGTTGCTAAAGCTTAATGTTGACTTCCCTGAGGAATTGGCGATTGAAATCATTCTCCATTCCTTACCTCAAAGTTATGATTAGTTTCGTATGACTTATCATATGACCAAGGAGGAAGTCACACTTAGCAAACTTCAAGGACTCTTAAGAACAGCTGAAAATGGCCTTAAGGGTAAAGCGGTTGCTACTTCTACTCCTTTAACAGCCCATGTTCTTGCAAATGGGCAAAGGAAGGGTAAGAAGAGGAAAAGCCCTTCAAAGGGTACCAAGGGTAGGAATCTTGATGGTTCCTCTTCAAGTGGGACGAAGAAAGGTCCCATTACTCCTTCTTCGAACCCAAAGGAAGCACATTGTTTCTATTGCCAAGATAAGGGACACTTCAAGCGAAGCTGCGCCAAATATCTGCAAGATGTAAAGGATGGGAAGGTTAAACCCAACCATGAAAGTATTTACACAATATTGTCTAACAACTCATCTAATGCTAATTCTTGGGTGCTTGATACAGGTTGTGGTATTCACATTTGTACTGATTTGCAGGCACTAAGAAGAAGTGAGCAAGTGGAGCATGGGAAGATAAACTTAGTCATGGGCAACATGAAAGCATCACCTATTACCAAGATAGGAGTTTATTCTTTATTGCTTAATAATGGGTTAATGTTAGATTTGAATAAGTGTTGTTACTCGCCCGAAATGGCGAGAAATATTATTTCTTTTCATGGCTTGTACAAACAAGGTTTTACATTTTCATTTGATAATAAAAATGGTGCTATTAATGTTGTAGACAATTTAGGGAATAATGTGTTGTATATTGATTCTTCTGATAGCTTAGACAACGCATCCTTGTGGCATTGTCCTCTTGGACATGTTAACAAGTAGCGCATAGGCCAACTCCAAAAGGCTGGAGTCTTGGAATCATTTGACCTCAAGTCAGATGATAGTTGCGAATCTTGTTTACTTCAAAAAATGACAAAGTCACCCTTCACAGGTACTTGTGATAGGGGTGAAGGTTTGTTAGGCCTTGTACACACGGATGTGTGTGGGCCCTTCAGAGTTGCTACAAGGGATGCTAATCGTTATTATGTGACTTTTACTGATGATTACAGTAGATATGGATATATTTACTTAATCAAGCATAAGTCAGAAACCTTTGAAAATTTCAAAGAGTTTAAGCAGGAAGTTGAGAATCAATTGGGCAGGAACATCAAGATGCTCCAATCCGATCGGGGAGGAGGCTATCTTAGCATTGAGTTCCTTGACTATCTTAAGGAATGTGGGATTGTCTCACAATTGACACCTCCCAGGACACCACAATTGAATGGTGTAGCTGAGAGGCGCAATCGAACCCTGTTGGATATGGTTCGTTCCATGATGAGTCGAGCTTCGTTACCAATCTCTTTCTGGGGGTATACCTTAGAGACGGCTGCCCATATCCTTAATCTAGTCCCTACTAAAAAGGTTGCCAAAACACCTCACGAGATGTGGACTGGGAAAGTGCCCAATTTGGACCACATCAAGATTTGGGGTTGTGAAGCTTTTGTGAGGCGTGAGACTCATGACAAGCTTGAGCCCCGAAGCGAGAGGTGTATTTTCATCGGCTACCCAGAGATCCTTTGGTTACCTCTTCTACAGACCTAGTGACAATGTGGTCTTTGTAGCAAGAAGAGGAGTCTTTCGTGAGAGAGAATTCATAAGCCAAGGGGACAGTGGGAGGCAAATTGACCTTGAAGAGATTCAAGAGTCAAGTGGTGAAGGAACTTCAAATGCTGTCAGCCAACCTGAGGAGGAAACACCTGTTGAGCCGATAGATGAGTCTGTACATCCAAGACGTTCCACTAGGGTGAGGAACACACCTGAATTTTATTATGGCTATCACATCACCACTGAAGGTGATACATTTATCAGTGATAGTACACTGATAGATTTGGATGAACCTAATAATTATAGGGAAGCCATGGCAGGCCCTGAGTCTGCGAAATGGAAGGAGGCTATGGTCAACGAGATTCAGTCCATGTATGACAATCATGTTTGGAACTTGGTTGACAATGTACCAGGTCGTAAGACAGTTGGGTGTAAATGGATCTTCAAGAAGAAGGCCGACATGGATGGGAAAGTACACACTTATAAAGCGCGAATGGTTGTGAAGGGCTTTACTCAAACTCCGGGAGTTGACTATGATGAGACCTTCTCACCAGTAGCTAAGATTAAGTCTATTACAGTGCTGTTAGCCATAGTTGCATTTCATGACTATGAAATATGGCAAATGGATGTCAAAACCGCTTTCTTTAATGGGAAGTTGGCTGAGGATGGTTACATGGCTCAACCAGAGGGTTTTGTCGATCCGAAATACCCTAATAGAGTGTGTGAGCTTGAAAAATCCATTTATGGATTGAAACAAGAATCTCGCAGGTGGAATCTTTGCTTTGATGAGAAAGTCAAAGAGTTTTGCTTTTCTACGAGTGAGGATGAGTCTTGTGTGTATTTCAGGGCTAGTGGGAGCATAGTTAGCTTCTTGGTGTTGTATGTGGATGACATACTTCTCATAGGAAACGACATCCCAACTTTGCAGGAGGTTAAGGCTTGGCTTGGGAAGTGTTTTGCTATGAAGGAGCTTAGGTAAGCTGCCTATATCCTAGGGATAAGGATATTGAGAGATAGGAGTAAGAGACTAATTGGACTTAGTCAAAGTACTTATGTGGATAAGGTACTGAAGAGGTTCAGTATGCAAGATTCCAAGAAAGGAGAATTACCAATCCAGAGTAATGCCAAGTTAAGTAAGACTCAGAGTCCGAGTACAGAGGCTGAGATAGCTGAGATGAGTCAGATACCATATGCTTCCGCTGTGGGCTCGATCATGTATGCTATGACCTATACTCGCCCTGATGTGGCCTTTGCTTTGAGCATGGTCAGTAGATATAAAGGGAACCCTGGACAGTGGTAAAGAATATTCTCAAGTATTTGCGGAGGACTAAGTACTGGGTCCTTACCCTCGGAGGTAGTGATGACTTGAGAGTGGAAGGATATAGTGATGCTAGCTTTCAAACTGATAGGGATAAGTTCCGCTCTCAGTCAGGCTGGGTCTTTATCCTAAATGGAGGAGCAATTACTTGGAAAATTTCCAAGCAGGAGACAGTAGCTGAGTCGACTTGTGAATCAGAGTACATAGCAGCAAGCGAGGCAACAAAAGAGGCGATATGGATAAAGAACTTCATCGGAGACCTTGGAGTTGTGCCAGCTATAAAGGAGCCAATGAAAATTTTCTGTGACACTGAAAGTGCGGTTGATTTGGCGAAAGAACCAAGAGATCACGGGAGATCTAGGCACATTGATAGAAAATACCATTTCATCAGACATAGAATAGAAGAAGGACTCCTCGTGGCAAAGAGGGTATCATCAGATGAGAACCCGGCAGATCCCCTCACGAAGGGACTGAGCAGGGTTAAGCATTTACAGCATGCAAGGCGCATTGGGATGAAGGATGATATTAGTTTCAATAATTAGATTCCTGAAACTCATAAAATGTAATTGACATTTGATGATAAATAAAATTTGTTATTTATTTATGAGTAAGGTGTTACTATATTGTGTTGATTGTTTACTATGTTTCAATTTTGCATGTTTTTACTTCCAGAATAATCATGTTATTATTCAAACCATCCACAGTCGGTCAAACTTTGGAAGTAAGTATTGATTCAAGACTGTCATGAATTTGGCTTGTATGATTTGTCTAAAGTGCTTTAGACAATGCAATGGTTGCTACAACATTCATGAGTACTCATAAGGGCTGAGTATTGGATTCAACCCACGCTCACTTGCATCACATCATGGAATTTATCTCGAGTGACCGTGAGATGGTAATATCATATAAATCTTCAAACCTAGAGATATGATTTGTTGACTATGAGTTGGTTATTCATTGATTGTACGAAAACGCATTGGTAACTCAATGTTATAAACCGTGCCTTTGTGAGTAATTCAACGAGTAGTTAGTACAAGCATATCAGTCGAAGTTTATATGTTCCTTATAGAAATAGAAGCGATATCTGGGCCCCTCGATGATTTGGTTTTGACCTATGTACCGGGCCCGGTCAGAACCTAATTGATGTGTTCAATTTAGTTCTATGTCGAAACAAATCGGAGATCGAGAAACAAATGCTGGACAATAAGTAAGACCATGTTCCATGTGTTTGTCCGGCTGATATCATGAGAGCAGAGGATTATATGATCACTTATCTTAAAAGGCGTATCATCATCATCTCAGTTCCAAGAGACTTTGAAAGAGCTACGATTGCTAGTCGGATTTTGAAGTCATATTTGCAAATATAGTTATTAGACTTATCCAAGTGGAAGACTGTTCGATATAGTGTCTATGTCCATAACTTTGTTTGGTATGTACTTGATCCGACCCGGCATGGTCCATTTGGGTTGCATGGCATTGCAATACTTGGATAGACTAAATGAGATAATATGGCACTTATGATTATTAATATATTATAAGTTCTAATATATTAATAATAGTGTTATTTAATTAGTATTGATCAAGTATTAATTTGGTGATCAAAGTGAGAATAATTAAATAGATAGGGTTGATTATGACAATCATCAATTCTTTTATGGTGGATTAATGATCTATGGTTTATGGGTTATGGATGTAACCATTTGGAGCTCCATGGATAGTCCATGGGAGTTACAAACCCATGGGTCATGAGAAATGAAGAGTCATGACAATTATGGGTCTTCTTAATGAAACCCTAATTGTGACACCACTATAAAAGGAACCCTTTGGCTAGCAAAATCGTGACCTATTGTTACTAGAAAGGGCATAACCGATTTTTAGTGCTAGAAGTATTCTCTCAAGTTATTCCAAGTTTTGTGGTGTTGTGTGAAGCATTTGAGGCACAACATTTGGGGTGCTAGGCTGACAAAGTCTTGAAGGAATCCAAGCAACAGCAAGGTATGTATTTCTAGTAGTTTTTATGTTTCATATATTCCCCATGCCATGCTAGTTAGGAAATAACCTTGAAAAAGAAATTTGCATGTATATAGAGAAAACATAGATTCAAGGTTATTAGGGTTGCATGTACACTTAGGAAGTGTTAGAATGCTCAAAACCCATCAAGTGTTTCTCCAACTTTCAATCATAACTGCACATCCATCCCTATGACATAGGAAGAAATTGGCAGGGAGGCACATCTTCAATATGGCAAACCAGCTGGATTTGTGTCAGGAGGTATTCAAGTTGAGAATACTAATGCTTCTACTTTATGTGCAGGTAAAGTAGCAGAAGATGAGAACAAGGAGAAAACCATTGAACAAACCAACATCTCCTTAAACTCAGAATCTATTGCTTTGAATTCTCTAATTCCTAACAAACATTTTGTTGAGAAATACAGGCCACCAATTCCAGCGCAACAGAGTGCTTGTTGCAAGTGTGCATGTGGGATCAATAAGAGACAAGGCATGGATACGCCAGCAGGGGCAGGAAGAGACAACTTCCCAGTGAATAAAAAGACATGTTTTCACTGTGGAACACCTGGACACATTGCCAGAAATTGTCCTAATCGCACATACGCTCCTTAATACGCACAAGGATGGCAAAAGGTACCAATTCGGAGATACTTCGAAAGAAACCCTTCTAGGTCACGTTCAGAAAATGGTGATTGGAACACGCAGAAGGCCAAGAATCAAACCCACAAGGCCAAGAATCTGAATCCCAAGGGCAAGAAGGAAATGTCGGCGAAGAAGCCAAATCCAAGAGATGCTTCCGTGAAGCCAAAATCAAAGTCATCTAAACGGCCGACATCAAGATCAAAAGCAAGTACTGAGCCACCCATCAGATAAAAAAAGAAATGGGTTAAACTTGACTATAGATGGGTTACGAAGGCTCAATCTCCCAAATCACCTAATGCTTCTAATATTTCTACATCTTTTGTTTGTGATAAGCAGGATATGTCGTTGGAGAGAGTATCGTGCAAGGATGAAAAGGTCAACCTAGTTTCAAAATGGACTAGGTTCCAAAGACCAATTGATCCCGGTCTGTGTCGGAGCAGCTATGGAGGCATATCATCAGACTTCGGTTTGTTAGTAGTGGCTGCTCCTAACATAAGATATAGGACATCTCTCAACTGTACAACACTTATAACTTTGTTCGAGAGTACGTGTCCTTTGCGGGAATAAGGGAAGAAACGAAGGGAACACATGGGGTTAGTGCTTAATGAAATGAAGAATTTTCGGATTTGTTTTGAGATTAAGCATGCTGTTCTCAGACCTTCTGGATGCAAATTCAATCGGTGAATTACGATTTGAGTTTTCTTCTCTATACTCCTGAGTTTATTTTACACTGATTCATTTCAAAGAAATTTTTTCATAGTTTTTTGTTTGTAAGTATTGTTTGGGAAGTGATATCAAGAAAGTGATAGTAGGCAGTCGGGCAGTTTAGAACATGTGTAAAGGACAGAATTTGAATTGTCTAGACTCTGTGTTCAATATGCTGGTAGGCACGAAGGATTTGAAAGTGTGGATTTAGATAGGATTGTTTGGACTGACCATACGACGCTCGGGTAGATTGACAGTGAGATAAACACAGGTACCTACGTGATACACTAAATTAATATGCATCTAGAACAGTGATTCAACTTTTCCTTGATGTACGGACTTATGTCCTTAATTCTGGTCCTGATAGGGCAACTGGGGGTTCTGATAAAGTAGGTCTGTAGGAAATTTTTTTCTTGCTTTCTATCTGTCAGTCATATGTCGCTTCCTCTGCGTGATTGGAAGAGATCCGACCTAGAATGCAACATATGCAACTCTATTTCTACACACCTTGTTATCTATGAAATTCTTTCTATCTGTTAGCCATATGCTGTCTCCTTTGTGTGATCGGAAGATCCGACCTGGGACACAACATATGAAACACCCTACTATCTCTATAACCCTCTATCTCTATTAGTCATATGTTGTCCCCTCTACGTGATTGAAAGAGATCCTACCTGGGACAAACATATGGACCTATATCTAAATCGAACTTCCCTCTTAATAATTGTTTACTCACCTAAAGTAAGGAGTCCTTAGGAAGTTCTTGATAACAAAGGTATATCGGGAAGTGGGGAACACATTCTAGTGCAACTAAAATCGAACCATTTAGAGGTTGCCTGTAGATCTCACTACTTAATTTAAGTGGACAACAATACTTGTGGTCATCGTCAGCTAAATGGTACATTTGGAAAAGTTTGTCTATATCCTTTGTGTTTAAGTGGACCACAATACCGGTAATTGACCAGATCTACTCCTGAACGTGAAGGTACTGATAGACAAGTTCAGGCTGTCTCACAACTTTGATCCTAAATATTTTTGTTTTTGTTAAATTTGTTCATAGTCTCCTGTATGTACAAATTTAGGGGGAGAATTAAAAAAAAAACTAAAATTAGAAAATTAAAATATCCAAAAATGGTGTTATTTCTGTTTTATTTCTTGTTCAAGAAAATCAATAAAAAATAATAACATAATAAAAAGAATCAAAAAAATATTTTTGTTTCTATTTTATTATTTCAGAAAATATATGAAAAACCCAAAAATAATGTGTGATAAATTTTCTTTTAGTTTTGTTTGTCTTGAAAAGTGTATTCAGGTGTAGATGAAACTCATGGAGTTTGCGTCGAAGATTTCTGAGCCAAGGCTTCATCTATGATCATCAAAGAATTCTCATTCGAAGGAGCAAGAAATTAAGATTTTTCTTTCGACATTCAATCTTTCAACCACAGAAGCAAGGTGAAGCTGAAATTGAAGATTATGTGACGGATTGCACTGAAGCCTCCTCAATCAGTCTGCTGCTATCGTTGTACCTGCTAAAGTGATCCAGAAGATTTGTTCTCTCTGATGTTCTCTTTGAAGATTCTCAAGCTGAAAGCACTATCTTTCAAGAATCTCTACATCAAGCATCCTCAGCCAATGTGCGTTCAATGTTGAATTCTGAAGAAAACCCCAACTACTCAAGATGAAGTCATTTATTGAAGATTCATCAAATTTATCTTGAATCTGTGACTTCATCAAAGATAAACGCTGAAGCCAATCTCAAACTGAAGATTAGCAATAAAATCCAACTACTTTTTAGGGGAGCTTGTTGGGTCAATTAAGAAAATAACGTTATAAACCAAGGGGGAGATTATTGGGTTAGTAATATGGTTTATACTTTACTTTTCTAGAAAAATGTATTTTCGTGTCTTGGACCGTAACCAGCTTGGTGTTTACCGCCGTATACGTGTTTACGGTTGTGTTTACGGCCGTGAACAGGTTTATGGTCGTAAACCCATTCACGGCCCATGTTCACCAAGCCCATGTTTCTTATATATAAATATAGGTGTAAGGGGTGAGAAGTAGATTGATAAACAGAAAAGGAGTGTACGGCCTAGAGAGAGAGAAAAGAACAAGTGTGTTAGTTTGTATGAATCTCTTGTATCTGGGTCATCATTCTATTCATCAATACATTGAGATTTATATTATTCTTCTTCTCCTTCTCTTCTATTTGATCTGGCATCATCCGTTTGATTGGGATTCCGCACCATCAAACATATCTGACTAATACACAGGAAAATTAGGGACTTACAATACGTGTCATTGGTGAACATGGTAGTTGCTTATGGTGTGATGGTGTTACCCATAGATGACATATGGGCCATTGGTCAACATGGTATTTGCTAATGGTGTCCATGGATGACATACATGTCATTAGCCAACATGGTAGTTTCTTATGGTGTGATGCTATCACCCATTGATGACATATGGGTCATTGATCAACATGGTATTTGCTTATGGTGTCCATGGATGACATACATGTCATTAGTCAAACAAGGTAGTTGCCTATGGTGTCAATGGATGACATATGGGTGATTCGTCAACATGGTAGTTGCTTATTGTGTGATGGTGTCACAACTAGAAACTTTGGTGCCTTGTAACTACAACACATATAATAATTATGAATCAATAACATGAAAGCATGCATGATGCTCATTCAATAACAAGAAAACACCATCAAATACTATATTCTAGCTCTACAAGTGGTCAAAAAAGAATTGGAAACCTTTGAAATTCCACTTTGAGTTCACTATGAAGTAGGACTTCCTTATTGGACCTAATGGACCAATAAACTTCCAAATTATCCATCTTGAACCTAGAACTCTCAAATGGGCCATAATTGGACCTATATACACGAAACTTAACATTTTTGGGCCTTATGAACCCAAAATAAACTAGATTAACTTTAATGGGCCTTATTGGACCAAAACAAATTTATTTTAGCTCTAATAGGTCATAAAAATCATTCTTTGATTTTTATTGGGCCAAAAATCACCTAACTTAACCGTAAAAACGATTTAAGCATTCAAGGCCCAATTCTTTCCTTTTCCCCTCTCCATTCTCGGCCCAAGCCCACCAAGGAAGGAGAAGTTGACTTATGCTTGCCACCTCATTTTTACATGGAGGTTTTCCATGCACATAACTCATATCTACATGCACCATCTCATCACTCACTTTCTCTTCTCTTCCTCTCTCTTTTGCTCTCGGCCGAACCGAAACACACATACACTTCACTCAAAATTATCTCAAGGAAACTCTCTCCACTCATCTCCATATTTTCGAGATCTAAGAGGCTTTCAAAGAGATTCTTCCACAAAACCATCATCTAAAAAATCATCTAAACTCGAGATCTACCAAGAGGAGTTGCTAGGATCGAAGTTTCTTCTTCTAGTCTTCTTCAAAACCAAAAATACAACTCAAGGTGTGTTTCATACCCCTCTATTTTCGGTTTTCATATGTTTTATTGGGGAGAACACAAGAAAATGTCTAGATCTATGTGTATGTTTATGCTATGTGTGATTTTATGCATGTAAGTGTGTGATGTTATGTGTTTTGGAGATAAATATGTAACAAAAAGAGTGATAATTCGGGATCTATGACATGAGAAAGGAAACAAACATAATCTAAGTTATTTTACACTAATCTAGTCAAGAAAAATAGCTTATAAGGTCATAATGAACAAACTTTAACATAAAACTCATTTTAGGGCTTAAAATGTTAAAAATACAAAACTTGGGGTAAAAACTGCCAAGTCATGGTTTCTTGAGGGTCAAATGAGTCAAAAGAGTTTTTATAATCCCTTTTCTGAATTTTAAAATTTTCAAAGGACTTAGAATGCAAAAATTTGAGTTATTGGGCTAAACATGGGCTTTTCGAACCAACAAGTCCAAAATTGCGAAAATTGAAGTTCTTAAAGGGCTGAATTGTAATATTCTGTAAAACAGGGGACATGAAGTGTAACAAAACTATTTCTAAGGTCAAAAATGCTTTTAAACTCCAAAAAGGGTCAAAATGTAAACTTTTTGTATTTTGGGCCAAAACTGTAAAAATTGCGAAATTTGGGGTTCTAACCGAGAAATACCATTCTGGAAGGGCTAAAATTGTTTACTAAATGTAATTTGGGTTAAAAATGTCTTTTCAACAAGTTTATGATACAAAAGTGTCAAGAAAGGTAGTGAAAAGGATCAAAGTCATACTTCTAAACAAATTAATTCATTAAGATAAAATACAGGATATTAGACTAGCGACAAAATGGAAAACAAATACACCTTCAATACCAAATATCGTTATAAACGAATTGATTCGGTCTCGAATCAATACAAAACGACAATCGCTAAAACAAAACTATCCGATAGATATGTGATGACTAAAAGGAATAAACCTACCAACTTTGGGCTTATGAGTTTCAAATCATGCTTGTTGGGCCTTGCAAGCCCACCAACATGATCTTTGGGCCCAAAGGGATAACGCTTAAATGTTATTGGGCTTTCAATGACCCAATATTTTATAAAAGGACTTTCAATAATTTTATGTGCTAGTGGGCCAAAGTGTCCCGTTAGAAAAGATAGTAAGGTCATAGTAACCAAGTGCGAGTTGGATCATTGTGTCTTTCGCATCCACGACAACCTAAGGTTCTTACGGTAGTAGTGGGACATAATACTCCCCTTCTCTTCATTTGTTAAGGCTTACGGGAAATCAAAGTAGACAATAATTAGGACGATATACAATACGGATTAATCAATACTCATTCGTTAAGACAATACAAAAATCAGTAATTTCGAATACATGTCAACATCGAAAAACATTGGGTTTTCTGGGGAATTTAATACTACTCGTTCGAAACTTCATAACAATATTACAAAATACCCTTCGTATATATATATATATATATATATATATATATATATATATATATATATATATATATATATATATATATGTTTTAAAAATCATTCATGCATCAACTTATGGATCTCACGCTTTGATAAACAAAAGTATTTTTAGAAAATATCGGATTTTCTGGGTTTTTACAAAACTGCACAAACCATTTTATCACAACATTTCTTATGAACTCACCAACATTTCATATGTTGACTTTTTCCAAAATAACTTGTATTCTCAGGTAACAGGTAAGAGGAAGAATATTATGAAGTAATGTGAGATGTTATGTTGTTAAAAACACTCAAAGTATTTATGTTATCAATGTGTAATGTTAAAGCAATGTACTTTATGTAAAACAATTCCAGTTGTAATATATTGATGCATGGTGACGTTTATGTTATGATTCATTTATATTCATTGTGATGGTATTCAATTAAAGTCACGCAACCCTCGGACGTTTCCGCCGTATGGTTCGGGGGTGTGACAGGTTGGTATCAGAGCACTGTTTATAGTGAAGTAGCATATCTAACCTCACATTGATATGCAACAATAAACCAAAAAGGGACTAACCCAACTCTGAACAAACAAAAAAAATAAAAACACAACTATAAAACATCTTTGCTTGCGTGAATTAGGAAACAAAACATAAAACCGAACCAAACAAGATAATGCTAGCATCTCGGTTAAGCCAAGACTGTTCATAGTCGTATCAAGGAGTGGATGTAGCCTGATTAACTACATTCCTCCAAGCGGTACAACTATCACATGTCCCGAGGAGATCGTCATGACTAGGGAACCTAAAAGCATACCCCTTTAGCACCAAAAAGAGAACAACAACTTAATCTATACATTAATAGAAGCGTCTTAGGGATGATATTAGCATGTTTATACAAGCTCGCAGACAGCATTGCTGGTTTCCATCACCCTGGAGATCCTTATTTCCCTAGTCAGGGGAATAATGGATGCCTGGAAGATTCAGAGGAGGAACTTGAAGAGGACCCCGAGGAGGAGTCGGAAGAGGAACCCGAGGAAGACCCCGAGAAGGAATCCGAGGCGGAACCCGAGGCGGAAGCCGAAGGTGGACTTGCCGAGCAAGTGGTGGACCAAGAGGAGGAGGAAGCCGAAGGAGATCTCAAGGAAGAACCCAACGAAGATGAAGATGGTGATTCGGACGCAGAGTCCGAAGTCATCAACCCCCCTTATCCGATTAGGGTGCCCGCATATCGGGTAGGCCCCACTAGTCCTACACCCCCCAGGGGTATCGACCTTTGGAGGTGGAGTAGGCAGCAGGGGTAGCAACCCCCGTTCGGCATGTCACGCGAATTCTTTGATCTAAGGGATGGAGGACCGGCCGATCGTGCTCTCCCATTCATGGTGAGACGATTGCAGAACACTGGCTACCTAGCTTAGAGCACCGCCGACCAGATGCACCAGATGCGGACTAGGGTCGAGCGTGCAAAGCAGGAAACGCGAGAGGTTATCCAAGAGCTCCACATGAGATAGGTGAGGTGGGAGGCTCGACTCCGAGATGCGAAACGACAGGTAGCTCGTCTTCAGGGAGCGTCCACTTTCTCAGCACTACCCCCTGGCACATCCCCCCACGACTAGGACTACTCATACCCGTCTGTAGTACTATGTCACTAGGATCTATGCTATGTACCCCGACTCTATGTTTAAGTGATTACACTACTCATAGAGCCGTTATGCTGCCGAAATTGCACTATTTATGTATTGCTCTTTTGAGGAAAATTTTCATGTATCGAAAAATGCGGATAATATTAATGAAAGGTTTTATGTGTTCCACTGTGATGTTGTAATATGCTATGTGTTATATGTATCCATGATTGTATGCTAAATTGTGAAATTTCTTAAGTTCGTGCCACACACCTAGTTTATAGGATCACCATCTCACGAAACCACAGGCACTCAACATCTTTCCGTTCAATGACAGAAAGATGCCACGACGACCAACTCGCGGTAACCCTGGACCAACCCCTCCAGAGGTTGACTCAGGTGCATTCCAAGTAGCTGTGTCTGCTGCGGTCACCGCAGCAATGGCATAGATTCACCAAGGGAAAAATGGAGGAGTCACTGGACAAGAAGCAGGAAGTGCGAACAACAGGATCAATCAAGGACCGACCAAAACGTGCTCCTACAAGGATTTCACCAATGCCATGCCGCGAACCTTTAATGGCACAGGTGGTGTCATAGCCCTGAAAAGGTGGATAGAGAAGGTGGAATCAGTGTTCGGAATATGCGAATGCCCTAAGGAATTGAAAGTGAAGTTTGCCGCGTGCACCTTTCTCGACCAGGATCTCACCTGGTGGAATGGGCATATAGAGGCCACGACTCTCCCTGTAACCAACTCGATGCCATGGACGGAGCTGAAGAAAATGATGATGGATGAGTACTGCACTCATGGCAAAATCCAGAAGATAGAGCAAGAGCTGTGGGATCTCACCATCTGAAACTCTGATATAAATGCATACATATCAAAGTTTAGCGAGCTGTCATTATTGTGCCCTAGCATGATTTCGTCTGAAGGAAAGAAGATCGAATGATTCATCTGGGGATTGACCTCCCCGGTTCAAGGAAATGTGATTGCTGCAAAACCTGAGACGTTCGACAGTGCCAAGAGGTTGGCCAAGAAACTATACGACCACAACAACAAAAAGGGCGGGAAGCCAGCGGAAGTTAAAGGCAAGAAAGAGGATGACAACAAGAAAGGGAAGAACAACAAGAGGAAAGGGTGACAAGGCTTGGAATCGGAAAAGAAGCAACAAATTGTGATGGTCAACACTGCAACCACTCAAGTACCCTTCGCACCACATGCTCCAGCCTCAGCTAATCCAAGTGTTCCTAGGCAGTATTCTGGGAATTTCCCAAAGTGCAACAAGTGCAACTACCACCATAATGGCGACTGCAGGGTAATGAATTGCACCAGTTGCAATCGGAAGGGTCACACTGCAAAGTAGTGCAGGACCTATCCTCCTTAGAATCAACCACAAGGAAACAACAACAACAACGGCAACCGCAACAACAACAACAACAACAACAACATAAACAACATCAGTAACAACACAGGATCAAGTCCCACCTGGTATGGATGTGGGAAGACTGGGCATATCCGTCGCAACTGCCCCAACACCAACAACCCTGTGAACGCAGGAACAGGAAGGGTGCTAGCTATGGGTCAGGGAAAAGCAGTTCAGGATCCCACTGTTGTTACTGGTACATTTCTCCTAAACCACACCTATGCGTGCATCCTATTTGATATCAGATCAGAACGAAGTTTCGTGAGCAATAAATTCAAACACTTATTAAACCAACAACCCTAGAAGCTTCATGAAACTTTCACGGTGGAAATGGCTAATGGGAAGACAAAATCCACTGGGGAAATCTATATCGGATGTAACCTAACCTTAAATCACCACGTCATTCAAATAAACTTAATGCCTGTTTCCATTAGGAGTTTTGATGTGATTATTGGCATGGATTGGTTAAGCCCCTACCATGCTGAAATTATGTGTCAGGAGAAGGCCGTTCGCCTCCCAAACCACGAAACCCTAGTTATTTACTGAGACAAACCCAACACGAACCTTCATCTTATCTCGTGCATTAAAGCGCAGAAGCACCTACGAAAGAAGGACTTGACGTTCCTAGCGCACATAGTAGACAAATCCAAGAAAGAGGTCAAAATTCAAGACATTCCATTAGCTCGCGAATTCCCATACATCTTTCCTGATGATCTTCCGGGGATACCCCCAAAAAGACAAGTCGAGTTTCGAATTGACCTTGTACTAGGAGCTACCCTATCGCCAAATCGCCCTACAGATTGTCCCCTGCAGAGATGCAAGAGTTGTCCAGTCAACTCAGTGAGCTTTTGGATAAAGCATTCATCCGACCTAGTTTCTCACCTTGGGAAGCTCCATTTCTCTTTGTCAAGAAGAAAGACGGTACATTCAAGATGTGTATCGACTACAGAGAACTTAACAAACTTACTGTCAAAAACCGATATCCACTTCCACAAATCGATGACCTATTCGACCAACACCAAGGAGCTAGTTACTTCTCAAAGATAGATCTGTGATACGGATACCACCAACTCAAGGTCCGAGAGGAGGATATTCCAAAAACTGCCTTCCGAACTCGTTACGGACATTATGAATTCGTTGTAATACCCTTCGGTCTAACAAATGCTCCTGCCGCATTCATGGACCTAATGAATCGAATCTGCCGACCTTTTCTTGATAATTTTGTAATCGTTTTCATCGATGATATCCTAGTATATTCCCAAAGCAAAGAAGAACACGGCCAACACCTTCGACAAATACTAGAAATCCTGCGAACCAAAAAGTTGTTCGCAAAACTCTCCAAGTGCGAGTTGTGGCTCCGAAGCGTGAACTTTTTAGGTCATGTTGTTAGTCAGGAAGGAATACATGTGGATCCTTCTAAGGTCAAAGCCATCGAAGGATGGGCAATCCCAACAACACCCACAGAATTTCGCCAATTTTTGGGTCTCGCAGGCTATTACAGAAGATTCATCCATAACTTCTCTAAGACCGCCAAGCCACTTACCGCGCTTACACAAAGAGGTGTACCTTTCGTGTGGATGGACAAGCAGGAAGACACGTTTCGATATCTGAAGCAAGCACTCTGCAGTGCGCCGGTGCTATCATTACCAGAAGGAACATACGACTTTATAGTCTACTGCGATGCATCAAATCAGGGTTTAGGCTGTGTACTCATGCAGTGTGGAAGCGTGATAGCTTATGCGTCCCGACAGCTAAAGACACAGGAAGTGAATTATACGACCCATAATCTGGAACTGGGAGCAGTGGTCTTCGCCCTGAAAATCTAGAGACACTACCTATACGGTACCAAGTGCACTATCTTCACTGACCACAAGAGTCTTCAACACATCTTGAATCAAAAGGAGCTAAACATAAGACAACGAACATGGGTCGAACTGCTGAACGACTATGAGTGCGACATCAAGTACCATCCAGGCAAGGCTAATGTGGTAGCCGTTGCCTTGAGTCAGAAAGAATACTCAAGCCATCGTGTGAAAACTCTCTCGATAACCATCCAATCCCACCTGACCTCGCAAATCAGAACGGCTCAGTCAGATGCCATGTAGGCGGAAAACAAAACGAGTGAAGCGCTATGTGGAAATGGAAAAGGATTACCATGGATTTCGTGACCAAACTACCCAAGTCGCCAGACGGTTTGGAGACGATCTGGGTTATAGTTGATAGACTAACGAAATCCGCCCAATTCCTACCAATAAAAGAATCCTACAAGATGGAGCGCCTGACAAGAATCTACATCAAGGAAATCATGAGACTCCATGGAGTACCGATATCTATCATCTCAGATAGAGATAGTAGATTTACTTCACGCTTTTGGCAGTCGCTTCAGAAAGCTATGGGAACACAACTCGACATGAGCACCGCCTACCACCCATAGGCGGATGGCCAAAGCGAGCGAACCATCCAAACGCTAGAAGATATGCTTCGCACGTGCGTAATAGACTTTGGAAAATTGTGGGATACCCACTTTCCATGGATCGAGTTCTCGTATAACAATAGTTATCACTCGAGTATCAAAGTTGCTCATTTTGAAGCATTATACGGGCGCAAATGTAGAAAACCATTGGTGATGGTTCGTGTGCATTGGGTGGTATTGGCTTACAGTGTCATTGTAAAACACATAGATGACATATTGGCCGTGGGTTGTGTGCATTGGATGGTAGTGGATTATGGTGTTATATTAAGACCCATGGATGATATATGGGTCGTAGGTCATGTGCATTGGGTGGTAGTGGCTTATATTGTCATGTTAAGACCCATGGATGACATATGGGTCCCGAGTCATGTGCTTTAGGTAGTAGTGGATTATAATCAAATGTTTAGACCGATGGATGGCATATGGGTCGTGGGTCGTGAGCATTGGGTGGTAATTATTTGTAGTCTCATGCTAAGACCCATGGATTATATATATATTTATGGGTCATGCTCTTTAGGTCGTAGTGTGTTAATGTTATCTTAAGACCCATGGACGACATATCGGTCGTTGTTCGTATGTATTGGGTACTAGTGGCTTATGGTGGCATGTTAAAATCCATGGATGATATTTGGGTCGTCAGTCATGTGTATTGGGTGGTAGTATCATGTTCAGACCCATGAATGACATACGGGTCGTGGGTCGAGTGCATTGGGTGGTAGCGACTTATAGCGCCATGTTATGTCATGTGCATGGCGTGTGGGTCCTGGTTCACATGCATTAGGTGGTAGTGGCTTATAGTGTCATATTAAGACCCATGTGTTGGATTAGTGTCTATGTCCATAACCATAATTGATATGTACTTAACCCGATTTGGCATGGTCCATTTGGGTTGTATGGCATCGGAACAACTAGATAGACAAAATGAGAAAAAGGATACTAGTGATTTATATTAATATATTATAAGTTTTAATATATAAATATGAAATTGTATTATTTAATTAGTATTGATCAAGAATTAATTTAGTGATGAAAAGGAACTAATTAAATATGTACTCTTATATATATGGTGGGCCAAGTTCATTTAGGTTGGGCTAAGGTTGCATGGATACTCCATGGAGTTTTTAACCCATTGATCCTATGGAAATGAAAGTTCATGGGTATTAAGGTTTACATGAATGTAGCCCTAATCCTCCACACTATTTAAATAAGTCCCTAGTTCATGAAATGAGCACCAGTGTATAGTACACAAGAGGGAAAAACCGGTTTGGTGCAATTATCCTTATTCTCAAGTTATTCCAACTGTTCTTGATGTTGTGTGAAGCATTTGAGGTGCAACACATGGGGAACTAGGCTCTTAAAGGTTCAAGACTTCAAGCTCCATCAACAGCTATGTCATTCTACTACTTTCTTGTAGTATAGTTGCTTCATATTATGCTAGTTAGGAACCTTGGAATATCAAATATTTGCATGTATAATAGAGAAAACATAAATCCAAGCTTAATAGGGTTGCATGTACACCATATGAGTGTTAGAATGCTCAAATCCCATCACCATGGACTATATATGGGTCCCAGATCGTGTCTATTGGGTGGTAGTGGCTTATAGTGTAATGTTAAGTCCCATGGATGACATATGGGTTGTGGGTCGTGTGAAATGAATGGGAGTTTTGTATTGTGTAATGTTATGATCCATGGATGACATATGGGTCTCGGGTCATTTGCACTTGATGGTGGTGGGTTATAGTGCCATGTTAATATCGATGGATTGCATGAGTCCCGGGTCGTATGCATTGGGTGGCAGTGGCTTATAGTGTTATCTTAAGAACCATGGATGACATATAGGTCCCCCATCATATGAATGAACTTATAGTTTCTTATAGTGTGATGTTAAGACACATGGATGTCATATGGGTCTCAGGTCAGATGCATTGGTGGTAAGGGCTTATAGTGTCATGTTTTAACACATGCATGACATATGGGTTGTGGGTTTTGTGTATTGGGAGGTAGTGGATTATAATGTCATGTTAAGATCCACAGATGATATATGGGTCGTGGTTTGTGTGGTATGGTTGGTGTGACAACCCGAGATTTCTATTTTGTACAACATTTCAAGTCAATAGAAGTCAAATCAGTTACTATTAATTTTCAGACTTTTTGGAATAAGTTTGAGTATTTTAGGATTAACACTTTAGGAGATATCAGGAGAGATGATGTCCTAGGGTTTATTGTGCAACAATAAGGTCCCGACACATCAAAAGTTTAGATTTTATGGCCTAAACTTGGTGTTTACGGTCGTAAACCCTAAAGGGGAGGGGTATAAAAGTGGCACTTAGCCATTTTTAGCATTTTTCCACCTTTACAAGATCAAACCTCAAACTCTCTCAAGTATCATCCAAAGTTTTCTTCAATATCATCATCTACTAAGTGTTTCTAACCCTTTTGAGTTAGTATATCACTTATTCTAGTGATTTAACACACTTCTATCCGTTAGATCTTTCCAAAAGGGTGAATCTTGAAGTTTCACCAAGAACACCAAGAACACACAATAGTGTTCTTGGCCTTTTGGTAACTTTCAAGCTTCCAACTAGTAAGTATTCATACCCTAGTGTATTGTAAGGCTTGTTATACTTCTATACATCAAAGAAACTCAAGGACACACTAAAATCAAAGGTGTTTACGGTTCTAGAACTCCTTGAACCGTAAACCCTTCTTTAAAGGCCAAAAGTGTGCCTTACTCCCTTCCTTCCTTGTGAAACTAGTCTAGATCCACTCTTTATTGTGTATAGGACTTGAAAACATGAAAATACCACTTTCCATATGGGTTTACCGTAGTAAACCCAAAAGGAAATGGCCTTCGGGCCGTAAACTCCTCAAAGGAGTGTAATGATGCCCTAATCCCTTCCAAAGGCCTAACCATCAAGAAGAAATGCTTCAAAGGACTTGTAAAACATCAAAACAACTAATGGTCTGAGAGTGATGAATTTATGATCGTAAACTCTTGATTTTATGACCGTAAACTCATTGGGTTAAGGTCATGAAAACCGTAAACTCCAAAGGAGTTTACCCTTGAACCCCAAACATAATAGCAAGGTCCTTTAGCACTTAGATGCAATCCTTATGACATTTAGCACTTATATAAGGTGTTTTACATGCCTTAGTATGTCTTAACTTTGTCAATTAGTGGTTTAAATTCTAATTGGATAAATATATGTGTGATTATATGTTAACTAGGATCATTGGGTGTTAACAAGTCTTCACTTGTCACCTAGCTATCCTACATTATTCAGTTCATCCAAACCACCATCTACAGGTGAGTTCATACCCCTTAATCAATGTTTTAAATGATTTTAAATGCTTTAATGGGGGGGGGGGGGGGAATACAAGTAGAAAAATACATGTTAATGAATCAATCACATGTGATTTATAACTGTGTTTTCATCCAGTTGATTTCACATACTTCAAAATGTGATGAATGAAATGGTTTTCTATCATAAAAATACTTTGTTATCAAATGTATTACTTTTAAAATGTTTATTAAAATGACATCAAGTCATTGTTATTTAGTGTTCAAAACTCTGAAATGTCTTACAAAACCATTTTTCGTCTTCTTGAGAAAAACTATATATATACAATTATGTTCTTATATATATATATATATATATATATCTATATATGTATGTATTGATATGATAGTTTTCATCCTTCATTTAGTTTCCCACACTCTTGTGTAGCAAGGGTGTATAAACCTTCTTGAACATCAATTACCTTCCAGTAAACTATTATAGGGATAGTTAGGAGATACAAAACATTATTCCTATTACAAGGAATTACACCAGAGTCAGTTCATTCAAAAGTCTATGCTAAATGCTATACAAAGAGATACACTTACATGGATACTTGTACCTAGATACTATATGATGAGATACTATTACATATCATACGTGTAGTTTAGTTCTGCCTATCCTAGTACAAAAGGATACTATACAGGACTAACCATTTCAGCACCTACCTGTTAGCAACAGAGGTAATGAACATCTACAGATGCCTACGGTTAATACTTATACCAAGGGTACCTTTATGTGACTAACCATTCCTTCAACCTGCTGTTAGTTACAGAGGAAAATGAAGATCTACGGGTATTCAAGGTTAATACCTTTCGGCAGTCGCGATGTCGTGTTTATCCTAAAGCAAAAGGATAATACTTTTATGGCTATATTGTAACACCGTAAAAATTAAAACAAATTTTCTCATTTGTAAACACATTTTCAACAAGACCATTCATTCATAAAATGTCATAACATCATGTTTTTGTTTCACAAAATGTCTCCTAAGATCAAAATACATCAAATCCTATGTGTGTGTACGAATCAAGTCGGCGCCTTCGCGCGGTCATCACTGATACCTGAAACACATAACATTGAACACTGTAAGCATAAGCTTAGTGAGTTCCCCAAAATACCACTCTAACAAATAATAGTCACTCGAGGTTATGACTCTGTTGACCCTCCGGTTAATGTGTGTCAGTGGGGCCCTCCAGCCCCAGCTCTCTGTGGGCCCTCTGGCCCTAACTCTAGGGACCCGAAAGTCCCAACTCTATAACTCTGAATCATGCATATCACATATCACAATAATTCACAACACATAAATAACATGCAAACACACTGGCATATAACTCTATAGTACTCTGTCACATAACTCTGTTACCACACTAGGTAAAGTATAGTGAGAAGACTCACCTCGGGTATCTCGGTAAATCTCTGATTCGGTAAACGCTGGCCTAGCCTCCACCTAATCATATGAAATAAATACTCTATTTAATATAACTCTCAAAGGCTAGACTATGCTCTCTTATGACACTCTCAGAAGGGTAAAAGACCATTTTACCCCTGTCATAACTCAAAAGGCCCCACAATAGACCATACCCTAAAATTCAACCAAAAGTCAACTCTTCGGGTTACGCTGCGCGTACCTGATGTGTACGCTGAGCGTACCCTACTGCATCTCAAAATCGGGGAACGCCTCCAGTACGCAGCGCGTACTAGGGATTACGCCCAACGTACTCCCCTACTGCAGCCCCTTAACTCTTGAGGTCTTAAACAGTTATGACCTACGTCCAAATTTTAGATCTGACCACATCTAAGCCCCTTAATCCATAAAGTTGATGACTTTAAGCCTTTGCATGGCTGAACAAGTCACCAACTCCCACAACGATCCAACCTTTAACTCTATAAGGCTTATTACACATGCATGACCCCACACTAACATCCAAGATGCAAACTTTATGGCTCTAAATCACTAATACCACTGAAAAGGGACAAATCTCGGACCATGGAGCACTTTACACATATAAAGTCTCCACCTTTGGGGTTTTTATCCCTAAAAAGGGTGCATACATGAACAACCAAAAGAAGAGGAAAGTGTTGAACTTTATACCTCCAAGTGTAGCCCTTTTCTCTGTAGATCTCACATCCAAAATGGCACCTCAAGCTTTAGCTTCCAAGAACTCCCTTCCTTCTTCTTTACCAAGTCACTAAAGCACCAAAAAGCTCAAATCAACACTCTCACACACTAAGGACGATGGGGCTCTCTTTTAGGGTTTCATTCGCTGATATTGAGGCTGAGAAATGAGCCTTAACACCCTTTAAATAGTGCACAAGATGGATTAGGGTTTTTGCACCTGGGTCGGGTACGCCCGGTGTAACTCTAGGTACGCCCAGCGTACCTTGGCGACTCCGCGTCCAAAATAAGTGCATGAGTACGCACAGCGTACCCCTCTAGGTAATGACACTTAAATACTTTTGAATTCACCTGCTTTATGCTGATACTCACTTTCAAAATAACTTGTATTCTCAGGTCACCAGTAGACAGGGTAGGTCAAACCTCCGTGAACATACTTCCAATCTGTACTAAGACTGCATCATAGGGATGTAGGTCAAACTGTCGAAAACATACTCTTACTCTTTGATTGTGCAATCGAAGTACATCTAGGGTCAGCCAGAATCGCTCACAAAATCCTTATCTTTCGTGTTACAGAATCATGTCGTCATCCGGAAGCAATCAGTCGAACAACGAAACCTCCACTTTTCCTATGGACGCCGCTACCTTTCATACCACAGTTACAACTACCATGATGGCTGCCGTGACAGCTGTCCTTGCACACCGTAGCGATATCAGCACAATCAATGTTGATGATGGGGTTGAAGTTTCCAATCAGGGTATCCATCCAGGAAGTCATCAAACAGTAACAGCCACAGGCTCGAAAATACGAAAAACAGAGAACAAAAAACGAAAGCGCCAAGCTCAGAAAGAACGCAAGAAATCCCAAAAACTTTCCATGCAACAACAACAAGTGGAAGCCCCTGCCATCCCCGTACCGAGTAGGCCATACGAGGGAAAACTCCTGAAGTGTGATAAGTGTAGTTTCCATCATCATGGGGCTTGCCATGAGATGCAATGTTGCAATTGCCTAAGAATAGGGCACCATGCTCGTAGCTGTGGAGCACCGTCACAACCCATCACTCAAGTCCCTATCATCGGGACCAACCATACACACAAAAGTAGTGATAAAGCCGAACGCTTTAGGAAGCAATTTACAAGGTGGAGTAATGAGGAAGGCACTCGTGTCCACATAACACTGGCTAAACACCTCACTTCCACCACCAATGTTGGTGCTGTCAAGATATGTCACCAATGCGGTGAAATTGGACACCTCAAGAAGGATTGCCCGATAGCAAAGAACTCGGGTGCTGATGGGAAGGTTCTCAGGATCACAGCTGTAGGAGAAACTACGCCGGACCCTCGTTACTGTAATTTAGGCATTTCGTTGTAACAGACTTGTAACCCATCCAAAACTAGTGCAACTAGAGTCTTACCTTTTGCGAGATCCTGTCTGTATAGGGGTGCTCGTGCTGCGTATACTTGTCTTTTGTAGTATACCTTATTCGCAACAATAGTCTTGTAGTAAATCTAAAGTACTGTAACCCTGTTCATGGTTGCACAGTTGTGTTTTGTCTGTAAACGTCTTATGTTCAAATCTAATGTCTTTAAGTTTCCGTATGATTCCGACATTATCATACAAGTAGATTCAATTTGATCCACACCATACCAGCTTCATACGTACATCTCTTACTTCGAAATTGCCTTTCCAACGAAGCCTTCATATCAGAACACCGAAGTACTCAAGCATGGAGTACCTCATAGTTCTTTTCATTTCCGAAGAAATCCCCGAAGTACCACTCATACAGTACGTCAAGTTCAAATCCAAAGATCCATACATGTCACAACTAGAAATTTTGTGTCTTGTAATCACTATACTCAAATAAAATGTTGAACCAAAAACTTAAGAGCATGTGTGATGCTTATTATATGGCATCAAAAACTTCAATCAAATACATCATACAAGTACTACAAATAGTCAACAAGCAATTGGAAACCCTAGAAGTTCTTGTTTAGGTCTATTTTGGACTAGGACTTCCTTATTGGACTCAAAAGGGCCAATAAGCCTCCAATTTGACTATTATGGGATTAGAACCTTTAATGGGCTCTAATTGGACCCACATTCATTTATTTCAACATTTTGGGCCATATTGGGCCTAGAATGAAATAAATTAAAAGTTTTGAACCATGATTAACCTAAACTAGCCCAACAAAGTGTTAAAATCATATTATATTTTTTTTAGGTCAAACTTATCAAACCTAACTCTAAATATTGGGCTTAGGGGCATTAAAGCCCAATACTCTCTTTTCTTCCCAAAATTTCGGCCCAAGACAAGCCCAAGAGGAGAAGTTGACTATTACCATGCCACCTCATTTTTATCTCTTGCTTCTCCATGCAACATGTCTCATATTTCCATGCATGTATCACTTCATGTCTATTTCTCTCTCTCTCTCTCTCTTCTTGTTTGGCCGTGAGCAACTCACACACACACACACACATTTTCATCACTTTCACTTATCAACACTCTCCAAAAACACCTCCACTCTCTTCACTAAATTTCGAAGATTCAAGAGCTTCACGAGGAGAATCCTTCACTAAAATCATTATCTAGGTAAGTTAATGCTTGGATTCATGCTTTAGACTTCTTCTTGTATTCAAAATCCTCTTCTTAACTCATGAGAAATCATGAACTTGTCTCTTAGAAACACCTCAAGGACGAGATCTTCATCAAGGGGTACTAGGGCCAAAAATCACCAAACTTTCTTCCATCTTTTCTTCAAAAACTGAAACCACACCCTAAGGTGAGCTTCATACTCCCAATTTTTCTGTTTTAATAGTTTTATGCGGGGGGGGGGGGGGGGGGGGGGAATACAAGTGAAAGTGTAGATCTATATGTATTTTGTATGCCTTGTATGATTTCTATGCTTATATGTGTGTTTCTATGTGTTTATGATGTTTATTTAGCCATAAACTCCAAAAAATCGAGAGGTATTGTATGTTAAATGATACTAGCATGAACTATATTATTACATACAAAGTATTCTAAGAAAAATTGCTAAGTTGCTTAATAACATCTTCTTTGGGCTAAAAACTCAATTTTTGGACACAAAATGTTAAAAAAATAAAGTTAAAGGGCCCAAAATGACATATTACGAATTCTGATGGGTGAGATGAGTCAAAACAGTTTCAATAAAGTGTTTTCTGGAATTACATTCTTTTGGAAGATTAAAAATATAAATTTGAAGCTTAATGGGCTAAAAATGACATTTTTGGCCCAATAGGGCCCAATATGCGAAATTTTCTGTTTTGAAGGGCTAAAACTGTGTTTTTCTGTAAAACAGTGGATTACTAGTGTTCCAAGTCCTTTTCTAAGGTTTAAAATGCTTTTCAAAATTAAAAAGGACCAAAGTTGCAAAAATTTTCTAATTTGGGCTAAAAATGTAAAAATTGCGAAAAAGAGGGATTATGTAACACTCGTGTTTCTAGCCTAGGCATTTATATTGAGTTGATAGTCTAGGTTAACCGTTGTAACTCATTTTGAAGAAATGAAAAGGAGTTATGTGAATATTATGTGAATTATGTGTTTTATGCTTAAGTATTAGGGCTTAATTAATTAACAATAAAAATAAGCGTCAAAATTAAAGTTTGAGATAAGCCCGATATCTTTACATAAAGTTTTAGTGGTCGAAACAAGGATTTCGGGGATATAAAGAATACCAAAATCCGAGTTATAACGAAGAAGTTATGACCTGTCGAAGTTTCGCGACAAAACCGGCACGGTGCTGAATGTCGTAAAAAGTGAGTTTTTGATAAACTACTTTTTAGCCTTAGTAATCTAAACAAAAGTTGTAGTATTCGTTAAACCAAGAAGTTCGATAAAAAGAACGCCCAAATCTGACTTCGTATGAGGAAGTTATGATTTTTCGAAGTTTCAGCGTAGCAGTAAAGAGCTAAAAACTCGAATTTTAGATCGAACGATTTTTAGCCGACACAACCTAAACGAGAATTGAAGGTCTCGTCATTAGGAGCACAACGGTAAAAAGTCTGACGAAAACGGACGTCGGATGAAGAAGTTATGAATTTTTAACGGATTTCCTGTCCCGGTCTGTTAAAAATAATAATATAAAAATTAAAGTCAAAATTAGCCGACGAAGTCTAAACGGAAGTTGTAGATCCTAATTTTCGCTATGCGTGCATATAAAGAACGTCAAAAACGGAGCTCGTATGCGAAAGTTATGGATTTTAGAAGTTTTGGCACGAAAACCGAGAAATTTCGCATAGTCACAATTGCCACGTCACCCTCGCTTAGAAAGTGACACGTGTCCTGCTGAGTCACCTGGCTGCTGAGTCACTAGGCTGCTGAGTCACCGAGGTTGCTGAGTCATGCGAGCTACGTGTCCTCTTCTGATTCGACCGAGGAGGAGGCCCAATCCGAAGCAGCCAGCTCCCCAGCCGAAGCTTCGCCCAGCTGCCGCGTGTGTCCGAGCCTCGCAGGTGCGCCAGCAAGCCGCGGTCCACTGAGAAGCTGACAGCGAGCCCTCGCATGTGCGAGCCATGTGCGAGACCCCCCCTGCGAAGCCTCTTAGCCGTCGGATCAGGAGACTTCTCAGCCGTTGGATCAAACTTCGGACACTATAAATAGAAGGGTACCTGCGAGGGTTTCCGGTTACTTTTGGAATTTAGCCATTTTTAGCCCCTCTCTCCATATTTTCTTCATCTTAACATCCCGCAAAGCCCCGGTATCAATTGTAAAGCCCGGAATACCCCACGAAGTGCCCGAGAAGCCCGGAAAATTTATCTTTTCGGTTTCGAAGCCCGACTTTTGCAGAGCCCGGTTTCTCAATAAAACTCCCGGTTTTATTAGAAACGATTGTTTTAGGTAACGAATTGCTGCCCGATTTTCACCAAAATAAGTGAGTGTGTAGTTACTTTCAATTTACACATAGATATGAAGTATTTACCTTGAAATACGTGTTATGTGTAAATATGCTAATTGTTTATTCGAGGTGACTGTTGAATTGATGTTTTATACAAGTTTTAAACTGTATATGCTTTTTATCTACAAAATATGTTGGGTAGAACATGGGTAGATGAAATAGTTGATGTGTGTTAAAATGGTGAGAGGCCTCGATGTCGATGTTGTGTTGTTGTTGTAGTCATCTAGCGAAGTATAGATGACGACCACAGACTTTCTAGATAGTCCAATGGAACACTAGCAGGTTCGCAACTTGTAGGTGTTGATGAATTAAATTTTCATTGGCGTACTTCATCCCCCTCATGGTTGCCTTAAGGACATGTATGGCTGAGGAAACCCCTTAGCAGTAGTGTCCATCCCGATGATAATCCTTAGGCTAGGTCCCTTGTGATAGGTGTTTAGGGACGTAAAGTGAGGACAACGGGAATGGGTAATCAGGGTTATTGTTGATTGGTGAACTTAATAAGTATATTATTATTGTGGGTTGAAAACCCTATATGCTCACCAGGCTCCCAAGCCTGACCCACTCAGTTTTATGATTACAGGTAGTGGACCCCGAGCATAGTCGGAGGATGGCGAGAGATTTTTGGATTATAGGCTAGTAGTTGTAAATAACTATTGAAAGGCTTATAATGTCTTGTTTATGCTTTTGATCTGTATCGGAACATGACATCCCGAGGTTTTGATATATATATGGAAAATATATACCTTCTTAATGAAGGATTTTGATAAAACTTTTATCATATATTGTTTGGGGACCAATTCCGAAATATCTTATAAAAAGATTTCTCTGATTTTATTTTAAAAAGCATAAATTAAATCGGTCTTTTCTGGCCGTGAAATATGGGGATGTCACAGGTTACAACCGAGAAAACTGTATTTTCAAGGACTAAAACTCTTTTCAATTAAAAATGGGCTGAACAATATTAATTTCAATAAGTTTTGGTGTTAAAATGCCAAGAAAAATAGTTTAAGGACTAAACCGGAAACTTATTTATTCAAAGGGTTGAAAAAGTAAATTTACAAATTAAAGACGGGCTGAAATCAGAAAAATTTCAATGCTAATTCAATACACCCGTTGTGATCAAATATTGGCACTGCGACTACCGACGAATTACAATACACAACAATACCAAAAATCGTTATCAAACGAATTGATTCGGTCTCGAATCAATAACAAACTCGAAACTACTAACACGACGACAACTCTATTCGTACACGGAAAATTTGGGAATCCAATACACACGTGAGAGTGCACAGACGTCGACGCACCATCTTTGGGCCCCAAAGTGTAAAATCTTGTTTGTTGGGCCTAGCTAGCCCAATGACCTGATCTTTAGGCCCGAAGACTCCAACCTTACGAGTTGTTGGGTCTTACATGATCCAACACAGCGTAAAAGGACTTTCAATGGCTCTTATACTATGGGTCCCCAAGGGTCCTTTGGTACTGCTAGTAAAGTCGGTTATTCAAATGCGAATCAGGCCAAGGGCCCTTCGCACTCATTTTATCCCCAACCGACTAATGGAGTTATCGAGGTCTTCGTGCCCTCTTTCTCTTCGGATGTGGGACTACAGGAAGTCAGGGCGGTTGGATTACGTGAATAATACGGACGACGCCTACGGGATCGTTAGTATAATTGTAAACCGATCGTTTGTGTAACGCGTGTTTATAATAATTCACCATGCGCAATAATCCGACGTCGCCTGGAATCAATGACTTCACATGCCGCGATGGTACAACAACTACATGGAATTCAAAGTGTTAGGAAAACATCGGGTTTTCCTAGGGTTTTTCAATACATACGGTTTCGAAATGTACACAAGCTTAATGAACACTTTTTACAACTATGGAAACAAACAAGCATACTTATGGATCTTCACAAACTTTTTCATAAACTCTTTTCAGAAAATATCGGATTTTCTGGTGGTTTTCAAAACGATACAAAACGTTGCTTTTCAAATACCGCTTATGAACTCACCAACATTTCATATGTTGACGTTTTTCATAATACTTGTATTCTCAGGTAACAAGTAAACTGAAGGAAAATGTACTCAGTGATGGCTTGCAGTTTGTTTATCTATGAACCGAACAATTTATTTTTGGGAATGTAATGCTAAAACAATGTACTCAGTGTAAACTTTATCAGTTGTACTATATTAATGCATGGTGATGAATGATGTTATGTTTCATATATATTCAATGTTATGGTATTCAATTAAGTCACGACAGCCCTCGGACGTTTCCGCCGTCTGGTTCGGGGGTGTGACAATACAGTTGATCTGTCACTGAAGAATGTATACATAAGGGTGATATATAATCAAGGTTCTACAGGTTTAGAATTGATGATTCCAATTTAACTTCTTTTTCCTCGATAGGATATCAGCTTAAAGAAGAATCATTTATTCGACTACCTTTTCAATCTTAATTATATACGACTCGTATACATGATATTGTGATTGTGAAACCATGAATGAATTCTAAATGTGAACTTTAGGACGGAGAACTGCCCAGGACTACGAGTAATCGCATCGCCATGTGAACAAACTTAGAACCCAATACGACTTCTGTAAACAAAACACCCTACAGTATAAAAACCTACGGAGATACAGTAACAGTCCGGAAAACTTAGCAAACTACACAGAAATAGAATTGGAGGACTAGGCTTCTCACCCTGGAGAGCTCCAGTCTTATTCTTCTAGAGATCGACGGATTGCATCATATGTACCCCGGCTATCGAGGGCTCCGTCCAGATTTTTCCATTAGAAATTGTTATCTCTGTCTCGCATAGATGAATTGGTTGAGCAAAAGCAAGGAGAGAATTACTTTAGAAATGGATCTGAGATCCGAATATCACCAGTTCGAGTGTTAGGGAAGGATGTCCGGAAGACTACCTTCCGAACTCGATGAGGACACTTCGAGTCCATAGTGATACCCTTTGGGTAGGACCAATACGCCCATAGTATTCATGAGCTCAATGGGTAGGGTGCGTCTATCTTACTTGGATCAGTTCGTCATTTCTCCATGTAATGACTTACTTATCTACCTTCGTAGTAAGAAGGAGCCCATAGAAACATTACCTTTGGAGGAACTTATGCGAAGTTTTCTAAGCACGAGTTTTGAAATTGAAAAGTCAGATTTCCTATGACACACTATTAGTGATGTGGGAAATTTTGAGTACTCTTTCAATTTGTCAAAACCGTTGAGAATATGTCGACACCAGAGGCGCAGACAGACATTCGCCAAATTCTAGGTCTTACAGACCTACTGTCATAGTTCATTAAGAATTCCTTTGCAAATTAAAGAAACCCTTTCGACTTTGACCCAGCAAGGGGTGGCCCTTGACTGGGAAGTTTAGCAAGAGGAAGAACCTTTGGAATTCCAAGTGAGAGACCAAATTCTTTAGGAAATCTCACTCTGGGAATGGCTTAATATGCTTCGTAAAGCGTAGAAAGCTAAATCCAATGTAGTTAAGACCTCCGAGATTCTTACCAGAATCGGTCCTGTACCTCGCAAACTAGACCTACTCCACAAACTCAGTAGCGTACATTTTACCCTTCGCGTCTCAATCTTGAAACCATACCTTACCGTTAGGACTCTTGTAAGTCCACTAGACGAGATCCTCGCATTCGTATTAGAACCGTAGTGACCTTAGGCATAGAGGTCAAGCGGACGAAGCAACGCAGTCGCCCGTTAGTGAAGGTTCGTTGGGATACCAATCAAGGACCCGATTTCACTTAGGAGCGCGAGAACCAATCGATTAGGAAGTTTCCACCTCATGACTCGATCATTCATACCTACTTCCTTACCTAAATTCTAATTTCGGGACAAAATTCCCTTTAACAGGGGGATGATGTGACAACCCGAAATTTCCATTCTATACAAACCATATCAAGTCAGTAGAAGATTAGAATAGTTACAAAGAATTTCCAGACTTTTGGGTATAAGTTTGAGTATTTCAGGATTTAGACTTAAGGAGATATCAGGAGAGTGGATGCACTAGGGTTTTGTGCAACACTGTTATTTCAAAACCCTGTGATATTAGAGTTCATTTCGTGAATAAAATATTTTCCACCATAAATCCCAGGACTATATATAGGATTCTGAACCATATTTATTCATTTGTTACATTTCCAACTAGAGAAAAGCCGAATTCTCTCTCAAGGATCTTCGGACTTTCGTTCCGGAAATTGAGCACTTCTATCTAGTGTTGTTTTAAAGCTTCTTATATGCTTAATAGACTAGAAATCATAGGAAAACACTAAGATCTGAGAGTTTATCGCCCAAGAACACCTTGGGGAGTAAACTCTTTTATAAGGGCCAAAGTGTGCCCAATGTCCCTCCAAGCCTTGGAACTCAACCTAGAAACTACCATGACATGTTTAGACCAGAAAATCATAAAGAAACAAAGGCTAGAAGTGAGTTCACGGCCAATGATGTTCTTGGGCCGTGAACTCCATTTTTAGGTGTCAAAACACCCTGAAAGCCTTCCTTAAGCCAAGAGACTAGTTTAGACATGTACCATAATGAGTTTAGGACTAGCAAACACCATTAGAACACCAAGAGTAAGGTGTTCATGGCCCAAGAAGTTCCAGGGCCATGAACTCCAAACAATAGGGCTAATTAATGTTATAACCTCTTCTAAAGCCTTGTACAATAGCCTAGTTTAGTTCCTAGTTAAATTAGGGACTTGAAAACACCAAAAACACCCTCCCAAGGGAGATTACGGCCGTAATCTCCAAGGGGTTTGGTCCCAAGGCCGTGAACATTAAGCAAGTCCATTTTAGGGCCTTAAACCCACCCAAACACTTGTTTAAGCATTGAAGCACTTCACCACTTAAGTTGTAATAGCTTTAAGCTTCATTTAGTGCCCCAATAGAGAGTTTACGGCTAGGAGTTTACTCCCCTGGGCCGTAAAATCTAACACACATGGTCTTTAGACCATAAACTCTCGTATGAGGTCTTGCACTCCTTTGTTGCAACCCATTAGCCTCCTATCACTTGACGAAAGTGTTTTCCTCGCATTACGATGTTTATACATGTTCAATTAGTATTATAATCACTAATTGTTTATATACATATGTCTTCATATGTAATTAGGACCATTGTGTGTGTCTAAAGTCTTCACTTGACACCTAGCAGTCCTACCTCTTCAGTTCATCAGTACCACTCACAATAGGTGAGTTCATACCCCTTAATCAGTGTTTTAAATGTTTTTAAATGCTTTATGGGGGGATACAAGTAGAATTATGCTAACTATTATATCAATCATATGTAATTAATAAGCAGCATTCAAATGATTTACTACTCATTAGCCGTTTTACCAAACAGTATCCTTCAAATGATTTTTCATAAACATTTCATATGTTTAAAACTCCTTATTTAAAACTGCTCATTTTACAGTGTATGTTTCATTTCAAACTCATTTACAATTGTGTTTCCACCAAATGTTTATTTATACTCAAACTGTTTTATAAAACCCATGCTTTTAACCCGTTTTATAGATTGACAACAAGTCAATCTTTTCTTAGATAATAATTATGTTCGAAGGTTTTACAAAACTTACTTTATGCTTTTATATGATAAATTTCATGCATATATATGTATAGTTATATGAGGAATGTTTAAAAGACTTAGGAAGGCTATCCACCCTATTTCCTTTTCGCGCTTGAGATGTGGTCTGGTGGGATATCGGGTATTCGTCCGAAGGTCCTTTAAATATTAGTTATATATGATGTGTACATATATAGTCATAAAGGTTCTTCCAGTTCGTTCAGTACCCTTGGGTAGCAAGGGTATACATTCTCATGTTCATACATAGCAGTTACATTACTAGTAAGCTACCATATGGGTAGTTTAGGAAGATACTAGAACGCGATATCATACAATGAGTCAGTTCATTTATGAGTCAATACTTGCTAGATAGAGAGAGAACACACATTACAGCTAGTACATACAGTACATTACTATACATGCTAGATAGAGAGAGAACACACATTACAGCTAGCACACATAGAACATTACAGTACATTATTTAACATGCTAGATAGAGAGAGAACACACATTACAACTAGCACACATAGAACAGTACAATACAATACTATACTATTACATATATATGTTTACATGATTACACTTACATGAGTACGTTTACATATACGATGATAGGACAGACATCACTAGGTGCTATAACACAGAACGAGTTCAGGATCTAACTATACCGATGAATCGCAACGCATTGTGATAGTTGTATCGGGTATACATGATCATAGTAATGTGGATGTTCACGGAGTGCATACATACATGGGCGTGTAAAGGTCTCAAAATCCACTTGACAGGGGAGCGTCTAGCCTGGGATCTAGCCATCACATTATACCTTATCCCTCAAATAAGACAATACGAGTACAGAAGTAGTCTTTTATTGCAAATACTACAGTACTTATGAGATTACAATAGACTTAAGGTAGTTAGTACGGTACTAGTTATTCGATACTACACCGTAGTACTATTTCATTTTCCCATTACATTCACTTCGTGAACATTCACACGATGCACGGTAATGTAGAAACTATATTTTTGGTTAATGATAGTCAGATATGGGGAAATACACACTCTTACAAGAGACGCACACACATACACTAGATGCCTTGGTAGAAGGATACAATTAGTCGGAAACATAGGGTTTCCTAGGATCATTCAAAACATTTTCATAGTTACAGTTCATATACATTTTCAACACTTACAGTTTATATACATACAAATACTTACATACAAATTAAGACACTAAAATACTTATGATCTCACCAGATTTAAAGCTGATACTCTCTTTCAAAATAACTTGTATCCTCAGGTCAACCATAGACAGGTACCGATGCAAGGTTTAGAGAAGATGAAGCTCGTTCAAGACTCATCTTTCATTTTGTTTATACTTTAGTGTCTATTATAATTTGACAGAACACTTGTATTAAAATTATATTATTAATGCAATGGATGATGTTGTTGCTTGTTTTTTACTTTTAATTGTTTTGATATTGTACATGACGTCTTCCGCCCCAGAACGTTTCCGCCGTTCTTGGTTTTGGGGTGTGACATAGACCAACGGACAAAGTGAGAGAACTATCCAAACTTTAGAAGATATGTTACGAGCCTGTTTGATTGACTTTGGCAAAGCTTGGGATACTCATTTACCCCTTGTCGAATTTTCCTACAACAACAATTATCACACGAGCATAAAGGCAGCTCCTTTCGAAGCCCTCTATGGCCGAAAGTACAGATCCCCTCTGTGTTGGGTTGAGGTGGGTGATACCCAGTTAGCTAATGGATGAGTTCCTGAAAGCACTCTCACTGGTTCGGAGATGATTTGGGAAACGACAGAGAATATCGTTCAAATTTGTGAATGATTGAAAGCCTCTAGAGACCGACAGAAAAGCTACACTGACAAGCGAAGGAAACCATTGGAATTCCAGGTGGGCGACCGCGTTCTACTGAAGGTCTCACCCTGGAAGTTTAGAGTTTACGGCCTAAACTTTGTGTTTACGGCCGTAAACCCTAAAGGGGAGGCGTATAAAAGTGGCACTTAGCCATTTTTAGCATTTTTCCACCTTTTCTAGATCAAATATCAAACTCTCTCAAGTATCATCCAAAGTTTTCTTCAAGATCATCATCTAGTAAGTGTTTCTAACCCTTTTGAGTTAGCATATCACTTAATCTAGTGATTTAACACACTTCTATCAGTTAGATCTTTCCAAAAGGGTGAATCTTCAAGTTTCACCAAGAACACCAAGAACACACACTAGTGTTCTTGGCCTTTTGGTACCTTTCAAGCTTCCAACTAGTAAGTATTCCTACCCTAGTGTATTTTAAGGCTTGTTATACTTCTATACATCAAAGAAACTCAAGGAAACACCAAAATCAAAGGTGTTTACGGTTCAAGAACTCCTTGAACCGTAAACCCTTCTTTAAAGGCGAAAACTGTGCCTTAGTCCCTTCCTTCCTTGTGAAACTAGTCTAGATCCTCTCCTTATTGTGTATAGGACTTGAAAACATGAAAATACCACTTTCCGTATGGCTTTACGGTAGCAAACCCAAAAGGAAATGGCCTTGGGGTCGTAAACTCCACAAAGGAGTGTAATGATGCCCTAATCCCTTCCAAAGGCCTAACCATCAAGTAGAAATGCTTCAAAGGACTTGTAAAACCTCAAAACAACTAATGGTCAAAGAGTGAGGAGTTTACGACCGTAAAATCATTGGGTTAAGGTCATGAAAACGGTAAACTCCAAAGGAGTTTACCCTTGAACCTGAAACACAATAGCAAGGTCCTTTAGCACTTACATGCAATCCTTAGGACTTGTAGCACTTATATAAGGTGTTTTACATGCCTTAGGATGTCTTAACTTTGTCAATTAGTGGTTTAAAGTCTAATTCGATACATATATGTGTGATTATATGTTAACTAGGATCATTGGGTGTGAACAAGTCTTCACTTGTCACCTAGCTATCCTACATTATTCAGTTCATCCAAACCACCATCTACAGGTGAGTTCATACCCTTAATCAATGTTTTAAATGATTTTAAATGCTTTAATGGCGCGAATACAAGTAGAAAACAGCATGTTAATGAATCAATCACATGTGATTTATAAATGTGTTTTCATCCAGCTGATTTCACATACTTCAAAATGTGATGCATGAAATGGTTTTCTATCATAAAAATACTTTGTTATAAAATGTATTACTTTTAAAATGTTTATTAAAATGACATCTAGTCATTGTTATTTAGTGTTCAAAACTCTTAATTGTCTTACAAAACCATTTTTCATCTTCTTGATCAAAACTATATCTATACACTTATGTTCTTATATATATATATATATATATATATATATATATATATATATATATATATATATATATTGATATGATAGTTTTCATCCTTCATTCAGTTTCCCACACTCTTGTGTAGCAAGGGTGTATAAACCTTCTTGGACATCAATTACCTTCCAGTAAACTATTATAGGGATTGTTAGGAGATACAAAACATTATTCCTATTACAAGGAATTACACCAGAGTCAGTTCATTCATGAGTCTATACTAAATGCTATATGAAGAGATACACTTACATGGATACTTGTACCTAGATACTATATGATGAGATTCTATTACATATCATACGTGTAGTTTAGTTCTGCCTATCCTAGTTCAAAAGGATACTATATGGGACTAACCATTTCGGCACCTACCTGTTAGCAACAGAGGTAATGAACATCTACGGATGCCTACGATTAATACTTATACTAAGGGTACCTTTACGGGACTAACCATTCCTTCAACCTACTGTTAGCTACAGAGGAAAATGAACATCTACGAGTATTCAAGGTTAATAACTTTCGGCAGTCGCGATGTTGTGTTTATCCTAATGCAAAAGGATAATACTTTTATGGTTATATTTTCCCTATTACTTTTACTTTGTGATACATTCACATAAACGATGAGGTAGACTATACATTGTTAAATAGTAGTCCTTCACAGGAAAAACCATCTTTGTACTGCCAAACAGACAAGTCTTGGTAGAAGACTACTTTCAAAACATAAAAGTCTTGGTAGAAGACTACTTTCAAAACATTCGGGTCTTGGTAGAAGACTACTCTTATACTAATAGGAAATATGAGATTTTCTTGGGTTTTCATACTTATACTAGTAGACAAGGACGATGACCAGGTTTTTGAGAAAACGGAGCACAGACAAGACTCGTCTTTTATTTTGATTTCATATTTTGGTGTCTTATTACTATAGAAGAGCACACATGTATTCAAAGTTTACTTTTAATGCAATGGATGATTATGTTGCTTGTTTTCTACTTTACGCTGTTATGATACGTTACATGACGTCCTCAACCCCTGAACGTTTCCGCCGTTCTTGGTTTTGGGGTGTGACAGTTTGTAGTGGCTTATGGTGTCATGTTACGGCCTATGGATGACATATGGGTCGTTGGTCATGTGTATTGGGTGGTAGTGGCTTATAGTGTCATGTAAAGACCCATAGATGATATATGGGTCCCGAGTTATGTGCATTGGATAGTAGTAGCTTATATTGTGATAATAACACCCATGTATGACATATGGTGTATGGTTTTTGTGAATTAGTTTATAGTGATTTATAGTGTCACGTTAAGACCCGCAGATGCATATAGGTCGTCGGTCATATATATTGGATAGTAGTGGCTTATAGTGTCATGTTAAGACCCATGGATAAATCAATAATGATTAGTGGATCGGTTATATAATATATACTTTGTGACTTGTTACAAGTTTCACAGTCTGAATAAATCAATAATGATTAAGATTAGGCATTAGTAGCGAATGAGGTGATTATTATGGTCAGGTAGAGGAAATTTTAGAAGTCGAGTACCCTGGTTACCTAAGGAAAAGCATAGGTATGTTTATAGGTCGTTGGTATGATCCAACATCTAATGTAGGAGTTAAGGGTGACAAGCAATATAACTTGCTCAAAATGAATGTAAAAAGAAAATACAACAAGTTTGAGCCATTTTTACCTATGCAAGCCACTTTGCTGAGTTAAGTTCCTTACCCATGTTTGAAAAAAAACCAACTCCAGCCGGTTGGATGTATTGAAAGTTAAACCTCATGGTTGGACTGATGTATGTCAAAAATGATAGTAAAAAAATATCTTTCTTTCTAAGAGAATGAAGTTTTATTAAATAAAATCACTACACCAACTACATATATACATACGACAATGATATTCAAGACATGTCAAGCAACGATACAGATGATGAAAGTTTCCTTAATAAAGAAGGTGAATTTCAAGATGATGATAACGATGGTATTCCTGAGGATAAGGGTAGTTATGAGTATATTAGATCGAATAATTAAAAAGAAGAGGATGAGAAAGAAGAAACTATTAAGTATATCTTATATTGTTTCTTTTGGGATGGTTACATTGTCTAATATTTAGTTTTTGTATGCGAAGTGGTAAATGTAATGTAATGTATTAGTTCTCTTGGAGAGAGTTAAATGTAGTTTTATCATTCTTTCGTATATATCAAGCATTTACTACAAGGAGATATGTGTTTTGAGATATTTGTATGTACAATATTTTCATTAAATTTCCAATGAAACCCACTTTTAAATTGTAATGCAATTTCATTAATTTGGAATGGTATAAACTTATTGAAGGTAAAGTATAATACATTACAAAAAATGTTTCTTCTTTCATGTAGTAGTAAAGACATATATAGAATTCAACCACAAAACAAAACAACGTATATTATCACTTCAAATATATCATTCAGAAAATAGGTTACAAATTCTATTGATTATAATAACAATTCATCCATTAGCATTTTAATCTTTTACAATTCCATTACATAAAAAGAAAGATTAACCATACAACATCCCATTAAAGAAAAAAACATACAAACAAGCTTGAACATCATAATTCCAACTTGACTACCTTTAACCCGATGGCCATTACAATTTCCGTTAGTATATTGAATAAAAAACTGAAGTGGGGCTTCATTGACAAGAAAATTTACATGATCGTCAATGTGCCATCTAAAATGACATATTCAACATTGAATTGAGCTCTCAATTCATATATCTTCTCTCTATACCACTTGTTCAGGAGTTGTGGGTCAATCCAACAACTAAAACCCAAAATTTATGTCTTAATCAGTGTATTTTGTGCAGCCAATGAACATCCGACCAGGATTCTTTCCCGTCCATGTTGTACAAATTCCAACCGGATCTCTGCATTGGCACAGTTTCATGTTAGTTCTTCAAGACGACGACATCGGCTTGACCTAATTTCTCTACTTTTGCTTGTGGGTTTGTAAATATGGGTGTTGGAAGGCCCGCTTTATGCAAATAAATTACAAAAAATGAAATTATAATATAAAATACTTAACAAAAAATTAATTCCTACCAACTCAGGTATGATTTTTTCCATAGCAAACAAGCAACAAAAATAAAATTCCATAGCACAATTCCATATGTAAATAGATATGAATTCTACTTCCATAGGAAAGAAAGTATGCGATTTTATTCCATTGAAAAATTTAGTTGCAGATTAACCACGATATTTAATTTTATAGAAAAAATTACAATGAAAAGTATTTTCCTATAACATTTGTTGAAACATTGCAATGGATGGTTTTTCCACAGAAATATAGGTAACAATATACCAACAAATTTCGATAATCTTGATAAATCGCAATGGATGGATGGTTTTTCCACAGAAAATATTGTACTCTTGATAAATCGCTATGTCGATAATCTCTAGAATCTTAACCTAATATGCATGCAAGCATTAACTTAAATACTATACATAAAAGGCTCTCGGTTGGACAGGCCCAAACCGGAGAATAAAAGGCTAATCTAACGAGCCCAAAAGACGCAACATCAAAACTCTTTTCAGCCCAACAATCTCCCCCTTTGCGTCAATTTGGAGCGAGACCTTCACTTCCTACTTGGGCCGGCGGCTGAAGCTGGTACCTTCTTCTTCATGGTACTAAACAGACACTTGGTTATGGAAAGGATGGTCTGTCTAAACCGGATGTACCAATTGATCATATCATTGAAGTACCTGATATCATCAGCCTAATTGTCTTTACACTGCTTGATGATGAATAAGATGTGCTCCAAGCAAGTTGTAGTGTAAAGATGTTTGTCAGCTAAAGCGAAGAGACATTTCTGTCCTTCGGCTCTAGTGAACATCACAGAGTTTTGCCTCGAATCTATCTTGCCCATTTGCATTTGATTCAGATCACTGGCCGATCCCACAGGCTTGACTTTCGATTTCTTCTTAAAAACTGTGGCAACCTCCTGATCCATTAGGGCCACCTCCATGATATAGCATGCCAGCATCCTTTTGACATGGTCTAAGATGGGACCATATTCGGCTTCGTTTGTCAGCAGGATATTGTACAAGACTATCCAATCATGAGGGTTCAGATTGGGCAGATCCGCCAGAGAGATCATGTGAGCAGTTCTTGCAGATCCTCGGATAAGCTTGAACTTGACGTTAGTGAATCTCCCCACGGCAAAAGGCTTCATCACCCGAACATTGACAATCTTCTGGGCGCTCCATGTAAGGTATTGAGGGCGAGCGGCCTCCAGGTAGAAGTCAATGAGCTCCCTGTCAAGCTCATCGTTCGGATGCGGGACTTCAGAAATATTAGAGAAGGCGTGGAAGATGAACGCTATTCGAGTTAGCGGCATATCAAACTGCGAATCAATAGTGTTGTTGCAGTCGAAAGATATCACCGGCTCGAGCCACAGTATGCTTGGAGTCTCTATGGCCTCTTTTATCAAACGATCCCTGGTCCAGGCAGGGAAGAGCAGCTTTTGGCTCTCAAGGAGATCGTGGGCTTCTTTTTGCTTTCGTTCGGCTTCTTCAGCCTCACGCGCCACACGACTGGCATCACCTTCAGCATTGCGACTGTTCTTTCTTTTTAACATGTCCGCAATGGTCTCCTTGTCTTCATCTTCATCTTCATCTCCATCCTCTGCTATGTTTTTACCCTTGTTCTTCACACCCGAACCCGAGGCATGACCAGTTGGGGGTGGTTCGGTTGTGTGAGTAGCTTTGGAGGACGGAGGTGGTTTCGATCCTTTCTTCTCATCTCCCCCTTGTTTCGGAATGGACACGAAACTCGGCAGGCCTTCAATTTTGCTTAAGAGGTCCATGGCCGGGGAGAGCTTTTCAGCGAGGGAGCGCCTCACCGAATGATTAAGGATGGGGTCGTGTGCTTCCAGGATGTTGGATAGAGCGGCGTGGACATCCGAAACACACGTCTTTATGACTTCCCTCTCGGATCGAAGAGCTTCCAATTGTTCTTGAGAGTTGGAAAGTTGCGTGCTCTTGACCTTTAGGGCAGTTGTTTTACTCGCCAGAACGTCCATCAGAGAGTTCTCTGCAGCAAGATCCTCTTGTAGTTTTGCCAGACGGGCATCGATGGAGGCACGGAGTGCCGAGTTGTCGTCGCTGATATTTTGTCGGAGAGTAGCGAACGAAGTCAACTCCGTCGAGACGAACTTGGCCAATTGCTGAACAATCGGTTCAAGAGTCGTCTTGGTGGCATCGGCGCTTTCCTGCATGGACTTGAGCAGGTCAGAAGCGTCGAAAAATAGTTTATCGACTTTTTCGGTCGCAGCCTCACAGGCTCGGGTGGAGGCGTTTATCGCAGCAGTTGCTGATGCTATTGAATCATGTTGAGCCCTGGAGAAGGCATCAACGATCTTCTGAAGGGCAGCTTCAGACAAGGATGACTGCTAGTTGGAAGAGGAGGCGAGAAGTTGATCAACCTTCTCGTTAAGGTCGCGGAGATGCTTCTTTGTCACTGGAGCATCATCCTCCTCATCACTCTGAACTTGAAACGGACTATAGTAGACCGAATCAAAATTCATGTGATCACCACCAAGGTATTGATCATCGCCATCAGAGGCGTCTTCTGGAGATTGAGGTGGTGGTGAAGCTGGGGGTGTTATGGGTTTGGTTGGTTCAGGTTGAGTGGGTGGGGGGTTAGTTTCGGGTGGTGGTGGTGTATGGGTTTCGGTTTGTGGAGGTTCGGTTACGGGAGGGGTTTCGGTTACTGGAGGTGTTTCGGTTGATGTGGTGAATATGGGTGGGGGTATAGGGAATGAGGTTGGTGGTATAGTAGGGTTTATGGTGGGAAAGGAAATAGGTATTGTGGGTGGAGGGGAAGGAACTGGGGATTGGTGAAGTTCCATCTCCGGGGTTGGTGAGCGAGGGGGTGTGTTGCCTCGTTGTGGAGATTCGTCTCCTTGTGAGCCCTCAGAGTCCGAACTCCCACCTTCGGATTCGCTTGAAGAGGAGGGAATGAGGAGCTTTCGCTTTGGTTGGGTCTTCCTCCTTTTCGGTTGTGGGGATGAAGCAGGTTTCTGTTGTTTACGCTTCTTTGGAGAAGGTTTTAGGGCTTTGGATGGTTTCTTCCCCTTGTCTGCCTTCTTACCCCTGGCCACCGGTTTGTCGGCATCATGAATCGAGCGCAGCATGTCCGGTGTCAGTTCCCTCGAACCAGATGGCCCTAACTCCTTGATCGCCTTGATCATACTGCTGTCTGAAGGCACACTTCCATACATAGTCTCCGGGATGGAGCCAATGAAGGAGAATTTTGATGCATCCGAGACGATGATCTTCTTGGTATGGAACGTACCAATAGAAGACATCGATGCACCATCAGCAGTTGGGACATCAAACCTGTCCATAGCCCATCTTGTGATCAAGATCCAGAACCGGGCCAGCGACACCTCGGAGTGTCGAGAAGTAGAAGAGAGGCTCTGAAGCAGCTGTTACCAGAGGACAAACCCATAATCTAGGTTTATCCCATTGTACACTCCGTACATGATAGAAAGAAAAAGACGACTTGCACCGTCAGATCTTGAGCTCCTCTCTGACAGTCCCTTGAAGAGAATTGTAAATAACCCATTCCACTGGGGCGGTAGGCATGACTTCTTGAACCTGGCGACGGAGGCGAGAACTTCCGTGTAGCCCATGTTGTAGAACATGCTGTAGAGCATTCCAACCGGAATCGTCTCCGGGTTAACTCGCGATGAGTCAGTGGCAAACCCTAACAACATGCAGAAACGGGGGCGAGAAATGGAAGTCTTGTGATCTCCCACTTCAAAGAATACCCGGTCGACGCCCTTGTCGTAGTAGGCCGTCGCATAGACCTGAGATAGAGCCACCAGTGGCACCATTTCAATTCTGGACAATGCCGGAGCAAGCTGGGAGTACTTGAGGCATTCGATAACCGGCGACATGTAGGGATCATAGGCCAGTGGGTTCAGATCAATGACGAGGCATTGTTGAGGTCTGATGGGAAGAATCTGAGAAGTGGCATGAACAGATGAAGATTCAGCCATTGTTGCAGGTGTGGAGAAGAAGAAGAACGGGAGAGTGTTTTGGGAGTAATTTTGCTTTGGAAATTATGGGGCAGTAAAGAGGTAAAAGGTGGTGTTGATGGGTTTTTATAGTGGGTGATAGGAGAGAGAAAGATCGTTTCAAATCTCTTATGGAAATACGAAACGGATTTTTGGTAGTGACTGATTGGCGACAGTTAGGACGTGCGATGATCACGTAGGAGAGAGAGTGTCAGATTCCTAGGATCACGCCGCCCAATAAGCGCCGGTTCAGAGAAAGAAATCGTTTCCATTTCCACACGCGCCTGTAACTTCAGAGATATGACGCTTCGACATTGCACACGCGTCCTCAAGTGTCTGAAAAAGCGCGGCCGTTTCAAATTCACGCGCCCTCCTTTTTACCGTCATTTGAATTTCTATCCTTTGAACTCCCGCCGCGTCAGCAACCTTTTGTCTTATCTCCTTTTAAACGGCTGTTTCCAATAATTGATCCACGTGGCTAATTTTTGACCACAACTTCATTTGTAACCATCCAGTAAATATCCAGCCTGTAAAATAATTAGTAACGGAATTTTGGAAAATATGGGATTTTCGTGCAAAGAGTGTAAAAGAAAAAAAAGTAATAAAGCAACTCTTTTTAGGATAATCTGTGATGTCCATAAGGACACGAAACTGATGATCCCGGGCACGAATCTCTTCCTTCAAGGTCAAGAAATACCTCAAAGTGTTAGTGTGGAATCCCGTTGAATTACGATCAAACATTCATTAATAAATGTTGAAAGGCTTCTTTTAATAAGGCAAATTAAGGGTGGTTTCGCTTTGATTCAACAATTCAATTCTTGATATAAGAACGAATGTGAACAAAGTACTTGTGAGACCAGTGTAGTCTGTTGAACAAGTAGGTTTGAGTTGATTTTGTAGTGGCTTGGATTAATATGAAATCTCAAATAAAAATTTAAAACTGGATCCCTTGGGAAGAAATGTCATGGTGTGTAACAATTTCATCGGAACCACGCAAAAAGAAAAAAAATTGAGATTTCATGAAGGTACACTCGTCAATTCATTGGTGAAAACTTGATCAAGTTAATTGGTCACCGTCAATTCGTTGGTGTTGAATTTTGGGTTTCACTCAGCTCGTAGTGGCACGAAGCTAAGATCATAAACACAGATGTTGTGTAACCATAAACCTCAGTGGTGGTTTCTGAGAGTCTCAAGGGTTACAGTGATGAAGCGAATGTTATGGAGAAGTGTAATGGAGATGGTGAAAGAAGACATAGTACCTCTGCTGCGAACAAAAGGACCAAGCAGGACACTCTGAACTCATGTGAGAAAAGGGTGAGGTAGCTCACGATTAGAATAAATGAGTTAGCCTTATTGGGAAGACAAGGTTTGTGTATGCCAGGTCATGAAGGCTATTATTCAAAATCTTATGAGGCTTGGGACACATACAGCAGCATGCTTCTAGGGACACTAAAGTAAGGCATCGAATATATTCCCATAAACAAATGAGCACACAATAAAACAATTTTAGCTTTTTGATATTATTAAAAAAATATAAAATATTGAAGATAAAAAATAATATGAAAGAAAAATTGAAAAACCGAACCCGAACGTTCGGTTGGTTTTGGTTGGAAAAAGTTGAAAAACCGAACCCGAACCTTCGGTTGGTTTCGGTTCAGGAAAATTTTGAAAAACCAAACCCGAACCTTCGGTTGGTTTCGGTTCTTGAAAATTTTGAAAAACCGAACCCGAACCTTCTGGAGGTTTCGGTTTTGGCAAATTTTTAAGAAACCAAGGAGTTTAGATATGCAATATAAAAAAAACTTTTTACACAAAGAAAAACAAATTTTGCACAAGAAATATACAACACAGAAAAACTACCTTTGAAGTAATGAGCGAGTGAAATGGTTGAACCGAACCCGAACGTTCGGTTGGTTTCGCTTCTTACGTTTGAGATTGAGAGGTAGTGTGAGGGACTGACTCTGATTCCATCATTCCTAGCCCTTGCAATATTTTATTGAACGATGCTTCTGGTAGAGCTTTGGTAAAGACGTCAGCCAGTTGATCAGTGGTTCTTACGAAGTGAACTTCGACATTTCCATCTTCCACATGATCTTTGATGAAGTGATACCTTAGTGCTATGTGTTTGGTTTTAGAGTGTTGCACTGGGTTATGACAGATCCTAATTGCACTTTCAGAGTCACAATATAGAGGGATCTTCTTCATATTGAGTCCATAGTCTCGAAGTTGACTTTGGATCCAAATCACTTGTGATGTGCAGGATGCAGCGGCAATGTATTCCGCTTCAGCAGTAGACAGCGACACACATGTTTGTTTCTTGGATTGCCAGCTGACCAACTTCCCATCAAGAAATTGACAGCCACCAGTTGTGCTTTTGCGGTCGAGTCCACATCCTCCAAGGTCAGCATCAGAATAGGCTTGAACGAAGAAGCCTGAATTGGATGGATACCATAGACCTAAGGAGGCGGTTCGCTTGAGATAGCGTAGGATGTTCTTCACTGCCAGCATGTGAGGTTCGCGTGGGTTAGCCTGAAATCGAGCACAATAACACACAGAAAACCTGATATCAGGCCTGCTAGCAGTTAGATACATCAGTGAGCCTATCATTTGACGATAGAGCGTGATGTCGACAGCCGGTTTATCTAGTGAAGGGGTAAGCTTGGTGCGAATGCCATTGGGACTTTGACCTTTGAGTCTCCCATCATGCCAAACTTTGCTAGGAGAGTCTTTGTGTAAGCTTCCTGATTGATAAAGATGCCTTCGGGTCCCTGTCTTATATTTAAACCAAGGAAAAAATTAATAGGACCCATTGAGCTCATTTCAAACTTAGTCTCCATCAACTTTCTGAATTCAGCTGTTAAGCTGGGATTCGTATAGCCAAAGATGATGTCATCGACATAAATTTGAACTAACATAAGGTGGTTACCTTCCTTTTTGCGAAAGAAGGTTGGGTCAACCGAACCTTGTTTGAATTTGGACATCTTTAAAAATTTTGTAAGCGTTTCATACCAGGCTCTCGGAGCTTGTTTGAGGCCGTACACAGCTTTATCCAGAATATAGCAATGATTTGGATACTTTTCGTTCACGAACCCAGGAGGTTGCTCCACATACACAGTTTCTTCAAGTTCTCCATTGAGAAATGCACACTTGACGTCCATTTGGAAGACCTCAAAGTTTTTGTGAGCAGCATAGGCCAGAAATATTCTAACCGATTCTAGCCTAGCCACTGGAGCGAACGTCTCTTCGTAATCTATCCCTTCCTCCTGACAGTATCCCTTGACAACCAGACGAGCCTTGTTCCTTATGACATTACCTTCTTTGTCCATTTTGTTTCTAAAAACCCATTTGAGACCAACAACTGAAGCATCCGGAGGAGTTGGAATGAGGCGCCAGACTTTGTTCCTTTCGAACTCGTTCAGTTCGTCTTGTATTGCTTGAACCCAATCAGAGTGATCGAGGGCAGTGTTCACTGTCTTCGGTTCAACTTTTGATACAAATGAGTTAAACATACAAAACTCAACCTTTGAGAATAAGGATGTCTGTTTTGCCTTCAGTTGAGATCGGGTCAAGACCTTATTAGATACATCACCAACTACTTGAGAGATAGGATGATCTCTGGTCCATTTGGTAAGAGGAGGGTAATTCGGGTCGAAGGTTGGATCTAGTTCAGCGTTGATCATCTCTTCTGGCTCAGATTGACTATCAAAATCAAGCATGATATCATCATGCTCCCCCTCAATTGATGAGTCTTGAGAAACATGAGGTTCAGGGGTTTCTTGCGGTGCTGGACTTTCAGGCATTGAAGCACCTTCGTTTGGAGGGGCACCTTCGGTTGGAGAGGTACCTTCGGTTGGTGAAGGACCTTCGGATGAAGTTGTAGAGCTTTGCTCCCCCTCGACATGAGAACTTGGCTCCCCCTCGACTGAAGCATTGTTGGTTGGAGAGTCATCAGTGGGCGATTCTCCTTCATGCATTCTTCTTGCAGCATCTTCGACAATCTGCTTCATATGATCTATTTTGTTGTCAGCTGCACCTGCTTCGGAGAGAGAAGCTTTTTCCGGTTCATCAAAGAGTTCCAGAAATTTCTCGTACAAATTGGCGATTGAGACTGTGACTTGGCTAGTTTGAGGAAATATTTCCCCAGCAGTGTCATCTGTGGCCTGTAGCTTCTTGACAAAGTTGTCGTTGAAGGTCACATAGTATGTCTCTTCAATCCTTCTTGATCGTTTGTTTAGGACCCTGTACGCCTTGGATGTGAGTGAGTACCCCAGAAAAATTCCCTCGTCGGCTTTGACATCAAACTTGTTGCGGTGTTCTTTAGAGTTAAAGATGAAACACCTTGAGCCAAAAACGTGGAAAAATTTCACATTGGGCTTCCTGTTGTTTAATATCTCATATGGTGTGAGCGTGAGTCGCTTGTTGAGATAGGACCTGTTTTGTCTATAACAAGCAGCAGAAATAGCGTCAGCCCAAAAATAAAGAGGTAAGGAAGCGAAACTTAACATAGTTCGGGCAGCTTCACACAGAGATCGGTTTTGTCTTTCGACTATCCCGTTCTGCTGTGGTCTGTCAGGAGCTGAGAAATTATGGCTAATTCCCTTTTCTACAAGAAACTCTTCAAACTCCCTGTTCTTGAATTCGAGACCATTGTCGCTCCTGATGTTGCGAACGACCTTCTTGAGCTGGACTTCAATTTGCTTGATAAACACTTTCAGCTTTTGAGTCGCTTTAGATTTGAGCTTTAGAAAGAACACCCATGTAAATCGAGAGAAGTCATCAACGATAACAAGAATGTACTTGCTACCACCGATGCTTTCAATAGATGAAGGACCACACAAATCGATATGAAGCAATTCGAGTGGTTCAACAACTTTTGTGTTAATTACGGATGGATGACTTTGACGACTCTGCTTTCCCATTTCGCATGCAGCACATAAATGCTCTCTGTCAAACTTGAGCAATGGAAGACCCCTAACATGACCTCCAGTGACAAGTCGGTTGATATCTTTGAAATTGAGATGAGAGAGTCTTCTGTGCCACAACCAGCTTTCGTCGGATTGAGCTTTTGATAGCAGACATATGGCTGGGTTTCCTTTGATGGGTTTCATGTTCAGAGGAAACATTTCACCCTTTCGCTCTGACTTCAGAATCACTTTCTTTGTCTTTTTCTCTATGATTTCAGAACCTTCATCATCGAATGAAATTTTGAGACCTGTACCTCCGACAAGCTGAGATACACTGATGAGGTTGTGTTGAAGTCCTTCCACATAGGCCACCTTCCTTATGGTAAAATCACCATTCGTTATCATCCCATATCCCTTTATGGTGCCGAAAGAGTTATTTCCAAACTTAATGTTGCCACCATTTGCAAGAGATCTGTATTCCCTGAGTTCCTCTTTCCTCCCTGTCATGTGACGCGTGCAGCCACTGTCGATGTACCATTCTTCGTCAAACTGCTCGTCACTTATAACCTGCAAAAATTAAGCAGATTTAGGAACCCAAAGTTTCTTGGGTCCATGTGAGCTTTTCATGGGAACAGGAATAGTAAGAGAGATGTCAACTAGATATGTTCTTTTAATTAGAGTTGTTTCATCTTTCTTTTTAATGGTAAAGACTTTTATTTTATTGACATTAGGGATGTTCGTTTTGGAATCAGGTTTGGATTCATCGACCTTCTGCTTTCCCTTCTATTCAGCAGATGGATGAGGTTTTTGAGAATCAACGGAATTAGCGTTAGAGCAAGATGGAGATGAATGGTTAGAAGTAGAAGAACGAGAAGAATTAGGAAGAGAGGATTTGGATTTGGATGGAGATGTCTTCCTTGCTGATGACTCTAGGTGACCCTTTTGCTTTTGATCGTTGGTGGGGTTAACCTTTGAGTCTTGTTCTCTTTTGACTTCAGAGCCGAACCTCTGCGTTCGGTTGGAGTTGTTCTTGGAACCGAACCTTTGGTTTCGGTTGAAATCCTTTTCATAACCGAACCTTGACTTTCGGTTGGTATATTCTTGCGAACCGAACCTTAGCTTTCGGTTGGAGGAACTTTCAGGCTTTCGTACAGGACTGTTTTCATACTTCAGATTCTTGTCCTTGTGTGTATAGTATGCGTTCTGGGAGTGCCAGAATTGTTTCCTTTCAGAAAGATTTTTCCTGTATCTTTGGTTCCTCTCTATCTTCTTATCCCTCATCTGCTTAGGTTGATGATGAACGTTCGCTCTTGTTTTTTCTGTCACTTTGACTGATTCCTTTTGAACTTCAGGAGTTTTTCTTTGAGCAGAGGGAACAGATGGAATATCTGAAGAAGACTCAGTTTGCCCTGAGGAAGTGGAAGGAGTATCTGATGAAGTTTCGCTTCGAGCTGTAGGCGTTGAAGGAATGTCTTCTTTTGCTAAATGATCATCCTCTTGAGGAATTTCTTTGGTACCACTTGTACTTGGTTCACTGAAATTATCAGGCTTGTTCAAGGGTTCAGGTATGTATCTCCCTTTTCTCATCCAAGAGGTTCTTTCAGACAGGCCGACGGTTTCGTTTCCATTATCAATAGGAGCTTCCCAGAAATACTCATCACAGCCATCAGCATTGTCTTCGTTAACAATAGCTGTGAGTTCAGCTGTTTGATGTTCGGTTACTCCAGTCACCTTGTATACTTGATTTGGAGTGGTCCTGACCTTTTGATACACAACAGCCTTTTCTACTAATTTCGGGGACTTTTGTTGGGACAATCTAGCGAATTCCACAGAATTTTCAGAAATAAGATTTTTGTGGTTTTCAGTTTCGCTTTTAACAAATTCTGAGCAGTCAACCGTATCCTCTACAGAAATTTCACTCATGTTTTCGTCCTCGTTAAGCTCAGATGCATTTTCAACATCGATTTTATTTTCTGATCTTACTTTGGCGTTTAGAGAGTCAAACTTTTGTATGGTTTCGGTTCTCAGTTTAAGTCGGTCATTTTCGTCCAAAAGGTTTTTGAGCATGTCCTTGTGGTCTTTGGACTTAATGAAGGACTCAATTTTGTCCAGTCCATACATATAGGTCGGATTGACATCATCAGACGATATCACACTCTCACAATTGTAGGCTTTGGCATCGATTTCATCCTCCTAAAATTCTAGGAAGGGCAAAATCATACGATGGATCTTTTGGCCTATCTCACAGTCCAAGTGAAGTTGAGTAATATTGGAATATAAACGTTTAGCTATTAAACAAAAAACATTTCGTTGTTTTAACAATTTCAAATTGTCTCTCTGCAAATAAATGTTTTCGTCTTTAACTTTAATTAATTCCGACTCTTTTAACTCAATCCACATTCGCCGCTCCTCACTCTTCGACGCCGCCCTGCTTAATTGATCAGTCAGGTTAGAATTGGTGACTCGAGTTTGAGTTAGGCTACTATCTAAATGAGAAATTCTTGTATTAATAATTTTTAGTTCTTTCTCGTAAGATGATGGTGGTACTTTAGATGAAATAAAAGCAGATTGTACCTTCTTTATCAGTTCATCGAGTTCATTGAACTGCTGGCTGAGTGGTTTGGCCGTAAAGCACATATCCTCCTGCACCTTCGGTCCATTGCTTCCTCCATCGGTGTTGTATCCCCTCATTTGAGACACTTCAGTCACCATGAAGCATTTTCCACCACTGCTTTCCTCCTTAGCCACATATGCCTTTCCATGAGTAGGCTTCCTCACTTCTTCATCTTCTGAGTCAGTAGACCAAACTTCAGTGCTACCGAACTCATCGTCATTGACCGAACCCTGCACAATAAGAGCATTAATAGAAGGGTTAGCGGTAGACTTCTTCTTTCTCAACTCATCCAATCTCTTCTGCAGCACAGCTTCCTCATCATTTCCATTGTCCTTTTCAGCCATCTTCTTAAGAACACAGTCCTTAGCGTAGTGGTTCTTGCCACCACAATAGAAACAACTTACTCCGGAATCGCCATCTGCTTTCGGTTCCTTTTTGGGCTCCTCAGCTTTCGGTTCATTGTTTGCTTTTTCTGAGCTGTAACTCCCCTGCCAGTTTCGGTTTTTGTTGCTGGGGAATCTCTTCTTTATGAACCTCTTAGGATTGGATACCATCATGGCATAATCCTCAGTTGAGAGGTCATATTCTTCCAAGTTGAGCTCTTCATCCTCCACCACAGCTTTACTTTTAGATAGGAGGGCCAACGAACCAAGACTGGAGACAACATTCTTCTCTTGAACCACAATCTTCTCTTGGGACTTTAGAATGCCCACCAGTTTCGCCAAAGAATATGATTTAAACTGTTCATGCGCTTTGACTGTGGAAACAACTGTTCTCCATTTAGATCGTAGTCCGTTCAAGAAAGTAACCTTTTGTTCGATGAGCTTCCTTTCAATGTCGTGTTTGATCATCTTGCCGAGAAGATGATTGAAGCGATCAAACGTCTGGGTCACAGTTTCTTCGGCCCCTTGCCTGAATTCTCGAAACTTAGATAGAAGCAAGGTTTGGATGGAATGTTCAAGATCTTCGTCTGTGGAATACAGTTCGCGAAGTCTATCCCACACTTCCTTCGCCGTAGTGCATGAGCTGACCAGCCTGAATGTGTCGGACTGAAGGGCGAATCTGATCAACCTAAGTGGCTTAATATTGCACTGGAGTTTGTCTTTTTCATCTTGCGCGATATTCGTCACGTCCTTGAGTAGATCATTGTACTCTTTTTGCGTCTTAATGATTCTGGACGTCGTAGAATGAGAAAACGGTCCACTGATGATGGCTTCCCATATGAGATAACCATTGTCCTCCGATCCAATCACATAATCTTCAAAATGATGCGCCCATACTTCATAGTAATGGGTGTACAAGATTGGAATCTTTGTCGTCGAACCAATGCTGTTGGAAATATTAATAGGGTTTGATTGCGTTGCGTCCATAATGATCGTAAAAACCTGTTCAAAGATCAGACTTGTAATAAAGCAGATTAGGGCAAAACAATAAATACTAAGATACGTCAATTAAGATGACGGCTCAATAAATATCGATGATTGCGGAAAAACCCTAATGGAAATCTTTTTCACAGAAAAGATGTGTATCGATTACACAGCCTCCTGCTCTGATACCAATTGATGGGATTAAAACAACTTTTAATCTATGAAGATCGATTAGATCTTGAACAAGTATATGAATATGAAACAGCAAGAACACAATATTAATAACAAAGCAGAACGCAATAATAAAAACAAACAGCTTGAATCAAACGTGTCGAATGATTAAATAAAATCCTTAGAAGAGCTCGATTAAGAACATCAACTGTAAAGGATTGGAAGATTACAAGAACGATTACTGGAAAATATTGTACTCTTGATAAATCGCTATGTCGATAATCTCTAGAATCTTAACCTAATATGCATGCAAGCATTAACTTAAATACTATACATAAAAGGCTCTCGGTTGGACAGGCCCAAACCGGAGAATAAAAGGCTAATCTAACGAGCCCAAAAGACGCAACATCAAAACTCTTTTCAGCCCAACACAACTTCAGAGCAATTTTCGAAGATCATCATTCATACAATGAAGCAATAAGGTTGATGATCAAGTTTCACCCAAAACACCCACTATATGGCGCGTTCAATGCTTTCACTAGTGTTCTTCCCATGGTGGTTCTGTTCAAGTGTGGTTTCTCTGCTTTTTGACAAAGCCACAATCTACAAGAAGTTCATCTCGATTTGCTGGATGACTCACTGGTGGTGCTCACAAAAGAAAAGTTTATGCATTCAATCAATCAGAGGGTTCTTCCATCAACGAAATTTTACTCTCCAAGCCCAAATGATGTTGTATTTATTGTGTACCAAATGGGCTAACAGAAGAGACTAAAAGGAATTGGCGAATTCAAGAAGAATCAACATCCTACAATTTGGCAGTTTGCATTCCATTTCATCATCCAAAGTCTTTTGGGAAGAACTGGTTGAACGGATAACATGGGGATGAAGCTCCTGGAACTCGTCTAGAGCATCTACACTCAGAATGTTGTGAACTATGGTCAAATATTGTGGGATGACATTTTGCTGTAGATTCCTAAGGAACCTCCAAAAGAAGACGCAACTGAGCTTGCGTTTCTCGTTTCTGGTCACTATGCATCTTGGATTTGTACAAGCAATCCAAGCTGGATATGGGGAATGACACAAATTTGTTTTCAACTGGCGATTTAAAAAGGTGCACAACCTCTAAAGATCAAACTATTTTCGGACCACTTAGATGATTTCCAATGTACATTTTTGAGTCCATTGGACTCACAAACCTTGAGGTAGCTGACCACATTGTGGCTAAAAGTGGTATCTCCCCATATCAATCTTCCCCGCTCAGACCAAGTCATAATACCGGAGCCCCGACTGCAACACATGCTCCTCCTAGTACCGTAGTTCCTACCGCAACACAAGTTCCCCATGCTACCACAAACCAATATGTTCAGCCCAAACCCAAAAGAGTTAAGTCTCTTGTCAATTCAAGAAAGACCCCAATGAACATAGTTGAAAAGGGAGTTACTCCCTCCAAGAAATGCAAGTCCAAAACAGTAGAATCCTCTGCTACGGTTCATCACTCTCCTCCAGTCAATGTTTTAGACAGTACTCTTCATGAATCTTCAAGATCTGGAGTTGTTTTCAATAGAAATAGACTAATAACATAGGAGAAAGGATCACATGTTCACACCCAATCTCACCACTCAAATACAGTAAGTGTATCTGTTTTATTACAACATGGAGACATACCCCCAGTCGGATCCCAAGTTCATCCAATTAGTTCGAGTCGCCCTAAGGTCTCAAGGGCATCACACTTGCACTACTTTTGAGCCTGAGGAGTTGAACTCTGTTCTCATTTGTGTCACACAAACACTGCAAACACATGTTGCACCGCAGAGCACTTCTTCAGTTGAAATACTCCAACAATACGGTCCAAAAATTCCGTTTACATCATTTAAGAAAAACCATGTTCATCAACCCACATAATAATAAAACCACAAGCATCAAATGTCATAAATCATGTATCTCAAAGATCTCATATCATCTATCAATGTATCAAAATTGTGTCTCAAAATATCAGAGTGAATCCTCCCTGCTAAAAGTTGTGGTATGTGTCATGTAGTTGTCTCGAGCTCTTCCCCTTACTAGCAGAAGTACCTGAAACCAAAACTAAAAACTACAAACATAAAGCTTAATGAGTCTCCCCAAACTAACACATACCATACACATAATCACATAATAACATACGTTGGGCCTTGCTTACTACATCGGGCCCCGCTTGGCATTGGACGAATCCGGCATCAGGCCCCGCCATGTAGCGGGCCAAAGTCCGGCATCAGAGCGAAGTCTGGTATACATACAACATATCATTAATCAAATAACAAAAACACATAACATGAACATATAAACATTCTTCAGGCTTTCCCCGGCATCGGACCGAAGTTCGGAACAAATAAAAAAACACATGCAAGAATCACGAAGACATCAAGCATACAAACATTCCTCGGGCTTGCCCCGACATCGAACTGATCTACAGAAACATATAATCTACATCGGGCTAGCCCCAAAATTGGAACCAAGTCTGGTATAAGCTAACATACATAAACAGGTAGGCATTGGTGCCTTAGACCTGTTCCTACTAGAGGAAAACTCACCTCTCAAGCTGGCTGCTAAAAACTCGTGTGAGGGAATGTTACAGCCCTAAATCTAGGTATTCTTCTTTTGGCCTTACATCTTGGTTAAGTTGATGATTTAGGGTTTTCATGGTAGGCGAGTACGCTGGGCGTACAAGGTGTACGCCGCGCGTACTCGCGCGCCTCATTTGGACGCGTTTCCCCTCAGGTACGCGGGGCGTACCCAAGGTTACGCCCGACGTAACTTATTCAGACCCAAACCCTAAATTCCTTTGATGGGGCTATAAAAGGATCATGTGGCTGGTCTTCTCAGCCACCATCCCTGAGAGTGAAACCCTAAAAAGAGTGTACCCTCATTCTTAGGCCATTGTGTGTGTATTCTAAGCTTGGTGGTGTCATTTCTAGGGCCTTGAGTTTGAATAAAGGGTTGTTATGTGATGTTAGAGCCTTTACAGCCGTGCCAAGGCTTAAAGGTCTCGACATTATGGGTTTAGACACACTAGAAGAGTCGGATCTAGAAGTGGAAGTAATGGCTTAACCGATTAAGACCAGAAATGGACAGTGGCTGATTCTGGGGGTTACGTTGGGCGTAACTTCCAGTACGCGCAGCGTACTGGCTGGAGACCCCGATCAGGGAAGGGTTGGCGATGTACGCCCCACATACATCTAGAGTACGCCCCACGTACTCTCAGGGTTTGACTTTTGTTGACTTTTAGGGTTTTCGTCAACTTGAGGACTTTAGGTCAAGGAAGGGTAAAATGGTCTTTTACCCTTTGAGGAATGATGATCAGGAGTAAAGTTCTAAGTGGTGGAAGTCCTTGTGTAATAAATGATATTTTTATGTTTAGGTGAGGTTGAGCCGTCGTTCGGGGTCGGTGTTAGCGAGGACACGAGATCTTAGACTTTCTACGAGGTGAGTCTTCTCACTATACTATACCCGGAAGGGTTTGACTGTGTGACCGGAAGGTCGGATATGGTATGAGATATATGTGTTGAGTGTGATAAGTTAATCGTTATATGTGCCATGTATGGTATGCTTGATATGGGCCGGAAGGCGAATATGTTATGGGCCGGAAGGCGTTGTAATGTGGACCGTAAGGTTAGCGTGGGTAGGACCGGAAGGTTTACCTAGTCGGGACGGAAGTCCCCTGAGACACCTGGACCGGAAGGTCAGGGCCTGGAAAGGCGTATGTGCCTAGGTTGTATTTTGGGGAACTCACTAAGCATTTATGCTTACAGTTGTTGTGATATGTGTTTCAGGTACCAGCGAGGACCGTGGGATGGCGCCGGCGTGATCTGTACACACTGATATGATTTGTATTATGACATGATACATTGGATCTTTATGACTTATTTGGATGGAAATATATTTTTATGAAATGAAAATTTTGTTTTAAAAATTTCCGTTGTTACAGGGAATCTCTGATGGCTGCTCCAATGACTCCCCAACTATCTTTATCACAATAAATACTTAGTCGAAAATTGAAAATACTTCTAAGGGTAAAATGACTATTTTACCCCCTGATCTAATTTGGACGATAACCAAGGCCCAATTCCTTCTAATCGTTCCAAACTCACTAATACCCTACTAAAGGCGCACTAAAGGCCTACTAATGGCCCATTTTTCTAACTTGAGCCCAACTTCTTAAATAGGCCTAACCTTAAGACCAAACTTGTCCTTAGTCCAATAACTGATTTCTGATGGCCAATTTCGGCCCAACATCTTCTAAGCCCAAAGATCGGTCCAAACCAACGCCCAAATGTAGCAATGCCCAAAATCTGAGAGTGATGGGTTTGAGCCATAAGAACTTTCCTATGTGCACATGCAAACCCTAATTCTTGGATCTAGTTTTCTCTAATTGAACATGTAATGTATCCAAGTCTTACAACTCTAGATCTAGTGTAAACAATTGAATCGTAACATATGAAATCAGATGTAGAAGAATACCTTAAGTTGCCTACTTGTAACTTCTTGTTCTTAGAGCTTAGAGTCACAATTGTCACTCCTCTAATGGCTTACAAACACCAACTAGCAAGAGGATGATCTTGAGAGAGAGGAAAGGTGAGGAAATCAGCTCTAGGGTTTCTTTCTTGCAAGAGTGGCTGATTTCCCTCACCCATGGGGTCTATTTATACTATGAGCTATTAGGGTTACACCCTTAACCCTAATTGAATAACTTAGGCCCTAAGCAATCTAAAGATTCTTCTACATATGAGGCTTCGACGATTTTAAGATATCATAACCCTAAAATTCGTCCACCCTAATATCCATAAGGATTCATAGCTGAAAAACACAAATATCGTATATTTGATAGTTTATGCCCCTTTGTTCAATAAACCTCTTTAAGTCACCAAATTAATTATTAATTAATTTATGACTTGTATCATTTAAATAATATTATTATTCCTTTAATATATTACTATCATAATATATTAATAATAATATCTCTTCTCTCTTTACAAATCACCCTGTCAAGTTGCTATGGTGAAGGCAACCCAAAAGGACCATGCACAACCGGGTCAAGTACTTACCAAATACAGTTACAGCCTTAGACGTTGTCAAACTCTGATCTTATCAGTATCGTATCCTTTAGATAAGGGATTGTACAATCCTCTGTTTAGATATCGTGTGGACAATCTCATGAAACATAGTCATACTTATTGTCCACCAGTTTGTTTCTCGATCTCAGATTCATTTGACGTACAACTTAATTGAACACATCAATTTAGTCCTGATCAGGCCCGGCACATAAGTCAGATTAAATCATCGAGGGGCCCTGATATCGTTTTTATCCTCTTAGGATAAAAATAATAGATAAACTTCAGCTTATATGCATTTACTATTTACTAATCAACTATACACAACAATGCGTTTTATGACATCAGTTTACTGATGTGGTTTCGTATTGTCAATGGACAACCAATTAATAAAAAATAAACCATATATCTTGGTTTTAAGACCATATGATATTATCGTCTTGCGATCACTTGCGGTACATTCCATAAAGTGATTCCAGCAAGCGTGGGTTTATTCCAATGCTCAAAACTTGTTTATAAGCACTCATGAATGTTGCAGCAAACCTTTGCTATCTCTAATACCTTTTAGAAAATCTACACACCAATTCATGTAAATCTTTATTCATGCCAACTTCCAACATATGAACGATTGTGGACCATTCGAATAATTCGATTATTCTTAATAACTTAATTATTCTGGAAGTCAAAACATGCAAAGTGAAACAATTGTTAAACAATTAACATAAGACCGTAGCTTTACTTATAAATAATACTCCTTTATTTAATCACCAAATGTCAATTACATTTATCTATTACATGTTTCTAAACTATCTAATCTAAACTAATATCGTCTTTCAGCCTAATGCTCATAGCGTGCTGCAAGTGATTAACCCAATTCAGTCCCTTCGTAAGCGGATCTGATGGGTTATCCTCTAACGATACCCTCTTTACTACGAGGTGTCCTTCTTCTACTCGATGTCTATTAAAGTGATATTTTCTATCGATATGCCGAGATCTACCATGATCCCTCGGTTCCTTGGTCAAGGAAACTGCTCCTTCATTATCACATAAAATTTCCATAGGCTCCTTTATGGCAGGAACAACTCCAAGCTCACCAATGAAGTTCTTCAACCACATCGCCTCTTTTGACGCTTCGCTCGCTGCAATGTACTATGATTTGCATGTTGAATCAGCTACGGTTTCTTGTTTGGAACTTTTCCAAGTAACTGCTCCTCCATTAAGGGTAAATACCCAGCCTGACTGCGAACGGTAGTTGTCCCTATTAGTTTAGAAGCTAGCGTCACTATACCCTCGCACCTTTAAGTCATCACTCCCTCCGAGGACTAAAAACCATTCCTTGGTCCTCCGAAGGTGCTTAAGGATATTCTTGACTGCAATCCAATGAGCTCTGCCAGGGTTCCCGCTCAAAGCAAAGGCCACATTAGGGCGAGTGCAAGTCATAGCATACATGATTGAGCCAACTGTGGAAGCGTAAGGTACTTGGCTCATCTCAACTATCTCAGCTTCTGTATTCAGACTTCGAGTCTTACTCAATTTGGCATTACTCTGTATCGGTAGTTCTCCTTTCTTCGAGTTTTCCATAGTAAAACGTTTTAGTACCATATCCAAGTAAGTATTCTGACTAAGTCCTATTAGTGTCTTGCTTCATTCTCCCACTATCCTTATTCCTAAAATATAAGAAGCCTCTCCGAGGTCCTTCATAGCGAAGCACTTCCCGAGCCAGGATTTAACCTCCTGCAGAGTCGGGATATCATTTCCTATGAGCAGTATGTCATCGACATACAAAACGAGGAAGCTAACTATACTCCCACCGGCTTTGACATATACACATGATTCATCCTCACTTCGTACAAATCCAAACTCTTTGACTTTCTCATCAAAGCAAAGATTCAATCCGTGAGATGCTTGCTTAAGTCCATAAATTGACTTCTCAAGCTTGCACACTCTATTGGCATGCTTTGCATCGACAAAACCCTCTGGCTGAGCCATGTAAACATCCTCAGCAAACTTCCCATTAAGGAAAGCGATCTTGACATCCATCTGCCATATCTCATAATCATGAAATGCAGCAATGGCTAGCATCACCCTAATAGACTTTATTTTAGCAACTGGCGAGAAGGTCTCATCATAGTCAACTCCGGGAGTTTGAGTAAAGGCTTTCGCAACCAATCGCGCCTTATACTTATGCGCATTCCCATCCACATCGGTCTTCTTCTTGAAGATCCATTTGCACCCAACCGGCTTTCGTCCGGGCACATTGTCAACAAAATTCCAAACTTGGTTGTCATACATGATTTGAATCTCGTTGTCCATCGCCTCTTTCTATTTTGTAGACTTTGGGTCTACCATGGCTTCCTTATAACTATTTGGTTCATCTAGATTTATTAGTGTACCATCACTAATATACATGTCCCCTTTAGTAGCAATATGAAAGCCATAAAACTGGGGTTGAACTCTAACTCTTTCAGAACATCTAAGAGGTAAGACTCGTCAATTGGTTCAACCGGAGTTTCCTCCTCGGGTTGAGCGCCAGTGTTAGAGGTTCCTTCATCGCTCGACTCTTGAATCTCTTCATGATTGATTTGCCTCCCACTGTCCTCTTGGCTTATGAGTTTGTGCTCTCGGAAAACCCCTATCCTCGCAACGAAAACAACATTGTCACTCGGTCTGTAGAAGAGATATCCAAAGGATCTTTGTGGGTAGCCGATGAAAATACACCGCTCACAACCAGGTTCGAGCTTCTCGTGAGTTTCTCTTCTTACGAACACCTCAAAGCCCCAAACCTTGATATGTGCCAACGAGGGAGCTTTCCATGTCCACATCTCGTGAGGTGTTGGCAACCTTCTTTGTAGGTACTCGGTTAAGCATATAGGCGGCAATCTCTAAGGCACACCCCCAGAATGAGATAGGTAGTGAAGCACGACTCATAATAGAATGAACCATGTCTAACAGGGTTCAATTACGCCTTTCTGCCACACCATTCAACTGCGGTGTCCTAGGTGGCGTCAATCGCGAAACTATTCCGCATTCCTTGAGATAGTCGTGGAATTCAACACTTAGGTACTCTCCTCCTCGATCGGATTAAAGCATCTTGATTTTCCTGCCGAATTGATTCTCCACTTCATGTTTGAACTCTTTGAACTTTTCAAACATTTCTGACTTGTGCTTGAATAAGTAAATATACCCATATCTACTATAATCATCCGTGAAAGTCACGTACAAGCGGTTACCATCCTTTGTGGTGGATCTAAAGGGCCCACACACGTCTCTATGTATGAGATCCAATAAACCCTCACCCCTCTCACATGTGCCAGTGAAGGGTAATTTGGTCATCTTTCCAAGTAAACGATATTTGCATGTGTAATCTTCCCTAAGGTCGAATGACTCCAATACTCCATCCTTTTGGAGTTGGCCTATGCGCTTCTTTTTTACATGTCCAAGACGACAACGCCACAAGCATGCTTTATCCATACTATTGGAAGAAATCATCCACAACACATCATTTCCTAGGTTATCTACAACCATAACAGTTTCATATATTCCATTACAAGGCATTGCTTCAAAATATAAAACACCATTTAGATAAGCATAAATCGAACCATTCTCATTATTAAACGAATATCTAAATCCTTGTCTAAATAAACCATGAAAAGAAATGATGTTTCTTGCCATATCTGGCGAGTAGAAACAATTATTTAAATCTAAACTTAATCCATTACAAAGCACTAGAGAATACACTCCAATCTTGGTGACAGGCGACGATCTTCTGTTCCCCATGATTAGATTTATTCTTCCACGCTCCACATCCCTATTTCTTCTTAGTCCTTGCAAATCAGAACAAATGTGATAACCACATCCTGTATCAAGAACCCAAGAAATAGCATGACATGAATCATTAGATTTAATTGTGTAAATACCTGCGAAAGGTGGCTTGATCTTCCCATCCTTGATGGCTTGCAGATATTTCGGGCAGCTTCTCTTCCAATGCCCTGTTTTGTGGCAATGGTGGCACTCTGCCTCTTTTGGGTTTGGGTTGGGCTTAGCAGGGCCAAACTTGGTCCAACTAGAAGAGGAACCATCTTGGGACTTTCCCATGTGGTGGCCTTTTGAAGAAGCCTTCCTCTTCTTGCCCCTTTCCCTGCCCAATAGCCAAAACAGGAGCACTGGGCGGATTGGGAGTTAATGCAACAGACCTGTCCTTGAGGTTACTCTCAGTAGTCCTTAGGAGCCCTTGGAGTTTGCGTAGGGTGACCTCTTCCTTGTTCATGTGGTAGGTCATCCTAAATTGGTTGTAGCACGAGGGCAAGGAGTGAAGGACGATGTCGATAGCCAAATCTTCCCCAAAATTAACATTTAACTTGCGAAGACAATCAACATATCTTTGCATCTTTTGCAAGTGCATGGTTAGAGACTCTCCACTTCCTATCTTAGCAGTGATCATATTCGTGATGATCTCATACCAGTCTTGCCTCGTGCTTTGGTGGTATCTCTCCACTAAGTCTTGATGCTTTTCATACGGATACATGTCCTCATAGGACTTTTGGAATTTGGGGTTCATTGTGGCTAGCATGATGCAATAGACTTTCTTTGCATCACGCTCATGGGTGTCTTAGACAGCCATTTCTTCAGGAGTAGCGATTTCTGGATTGATCTTTTGGAGCTTATCGTCGAGGACATAATCTTTGTCCTCGTAGCGCGCAATCGTGCGAATTTATCTTATCCATTCGCTAAAGCTCGATGCGTCAAAAGTCACTTTTTGACAAAGGCTCATTAGCGTGAATCAGCTAGCGACAACGTTGTTCGCGTTAGACATCTATAAATAGAAAGGAACAAAGTTTGATTAGAATTATGTCCCTAATTAAATACCTAAAATTAGGGCTAGGACCCACCAACATTATTTACACATTAGAAAAAGGATGTCGTAATCCAACATGCAAATAATTTGGAGGTAAGTGAATGACAATTAACTAATTCTTCACCATAAAAACATAAGCTTAAGTTTTAAATGTATTGAGAATTCCTAGATTTCTTTGAGATTCATTGAACTTTTCAATGGCATGTTTAAATCTCGATATGTCCCTCTAGTTTGTGACTAGGATGTCGAGAATCACAAAGCGGGTGTGAATAACCATGCAAATATACCTGATTCCTTCATTGTTACAGTTATCTATTCGATGTGCTGGTTAACCACACACGCTCCATCAAACTATGACAAACAATGAGTCACCCTTTGCTACAATTTCTTAGAACCAATTAGTGTGCCGGTTAACCACACGCGCTCACTAACTTCTCAGCAAGGGTACAAAGTGTAATTTCATGGGATTGCATCAATTCACTTTTCCTAAAGTAACTAGGATTGGGAATTTTATGAAACACATTTAGTTACTTTATATAGATTCATTATACTTATTAACGAGGAGAGGATTGCCCTATCCTACCCGTTCGGCTAACGACCCTCCACTAGTCAAGCAAGCAGTGGGTGTGAGTGTACACCCATTAAGCGCCATTTTATAGGCAGCAACCTTATACCCACCTTATAGACTGGTTTCGTGAATGAGGCCTACTAACGGTAAGACTAGCATTTTAAATCATATATATATATATATATATATTAGGCTTGTAATAATATAATAGTATAGTGTTGAATTTTAAGCTTGTAAAATTCTAGGGTTTGAAATTTAAATTATTCAAATTAAACTTTTAATCACAAAACTTAAATTACAAAACTTGAGGACAAGTTTTAAACTTATCAAAACATAAAGGGTCAAATAGAAAATAAAATAAATCAACTAATTAATTTAATGATTATTTGACCTAGTCAATATTACTTGCAAGACAATTTACCAATTTAATTCAAATAATCAATTATTATCATATAAGGAAATTATTATTCAATCAAATGGTAATTATCTTTTGTTTAGTCAAGAATATACTCAAATATATGATAAAAATTCAGATATTAATGACCCAAAACAATTAAGGCAAGTATCCTCAAGCAAAATAGCAAGAAATCCCGAAATCAACTCTAACTAGCGCTAGAACTCGCCGAGTTCATCAGTCAGAGTCACAAAAACGAATTTTTGAAGCAAAAGCAATCAACCAAATAATCAATTCAATAGAAATCAATCAAAGCTCTGATACCACTGATGGGATTGAGCCATAAGAACTTTTCTATGTGCACATGCACACCCTAACGCTTGGATCTAGGTTTCTCTAATTGAACATGCAATGTATCCAAGGCTTACAATTCTAGATCTACTGTAAACAATTGAATCATAACATATGAAATCAGATCTAGAAGAATACCTTAAGTTGCCTGCTTGAAACTGTTGGATATAGTGTCTAAGTCCATAACTTTATTTGGTATGTACTTGACCCGACCCGACATGGTCCATTTGGGTTGCATGGCATTGCAATACTTGGATAGACTAAATGAGAGAATATGGAACTTATGATTATTAATATATTATGAGTTCTAATATATTAATAATAGTATTATTTAATTAGTGTTGCTCAAGTATTAATCTAGTATTAATTTGGTGATCAAAGTGAGACTAATTAAATATATAAGGGTTGATTATGACATTCATCAATTCTTTTATGGTGGATTAATGATCCATGGTTTATGGGTTATGGATATAACCATTTAGAGCTCCATGGATAGTCCATGTGAGTTACAAACAGATGGGTCATGAGAAATGAAGAGTCATGACAATTATGGGTCTTCTTAATGAAACCCTAATTGTGAGACCACTATAAAAGGAACCCTTTGGCTAGCAAAATCGTGACCTTGTGTTACTAGAGAGGGCATAACCGATTTTGAGTGCTAGAAGTATTCTCTCAAGTTATTCCAAGTTTTGTGGTGTTGTGTGAAGCATTTGAGGCACAACATTTGGGGTGCTAGGCTCACAAAGTCTTGAAGGAATCCAAGCAACAACAAGGTATGTATTTCTACTAGTTTTTATGTTTCATATATTCCCCATCCCATGCTAGTTAGGAAATAACCTTGAAAAAGAAATTTGCATGTATATAGAGAAAACATAGATTCAAGGTTATTAGGGTTGCATGTACACTTAGGAAGTGTTAAAATGCTCAAAAACCCATCAGTGGTATCAGAGCCTAGGATTGTTTTCTGTATACTTGATGCAAAACTGCTTGAAAATCGAAAAATCTGCTCACTGACGACTGGACTCGCCGAGTTCATGGGGAGGACTCGCCGAGTTCATGGGGAGGACTCGCCGAGTCCATGAACAAATTCATCCTACTCGTCGAGTAGGATCTTGCACTCGACGAGTAGGAGCGTGTTGGGCAGTTTTTCGTGTTTTGTTGCTAGAAATGGATTAAAATCATTATCCCAATCTGTTTTGGACTTGTAAAATCTGTTTTTCAAAAATGATAATGATTATGTTAGCCCATTTTTGCATGACTTTTATCAACTTTCAAGTATTGTATATGTTAATATGATTCTTGAAATTTTTTGACATGAATTTGTGTTCTTATGAGTTTTTAGAAGATCATAGGAATTATGTGTAATCTCCATGTATGTTTAATTCATGATCTTAATGGCAATGATGGTGTCCATAACTTGTCCTCAAGTTATGGATAACCAAAAGTAACTTCTTTAAAACTTGAAATTAAAGAATAGTAGGTTTCATAAAATGAAGAGTCTTCAACTTTATGAACCATTAAAACTCATAAGTTACAAATTGAAGAGACTTGGAATAGTTTCAATTCTTTCCCTCAAGTTTTGTAATTTGTAAAGTCCTACACTTTAATTCCAAATTATTATTTTTTTAAAGTTTTGGAATTTGTAAAATTCAAACTTTATGGACTTCATTAAATTAATTAAAGTGTTTAATTAAAAGAGTTAATAATTCCATAAAGACATGGTTTAAGTTTAATTAAATTAAGAGTATAGTTTAATTAATAGATTAAACCACCAACTATTTTAATTGTTTAAAATACACCCTTATACTATTATTATAATTTTAATTATATAGATATGTATACGAATATGTCATTCTTACCGTTAGTAGGCCTCATTCACGAAGTCTGTCAATAAGGGGGGTATAAGGTCGTTGCCTATAAAATGGTGACTTAATGGGTGTCCACTCTCACCCACCGCTTCCTTGATCGGTGGAGGGTCGTTAGCCGAACGGGTAGGATACGACTTTAAATACTCATTAAAAGTATAATGAATTATAAAGTAACTATACATTATAAATTCCCAATCTTAGTTACTTTAGGAAAATGTGAAATTGGTGCTAGCCCATAAAATTACACTTTGTACCTTACCAAGTCGTTAGTGGAGCGTGTGTGGTTAACTGACACACTAACATGGACTAGTAAGAGTGGCAAAGGGTAACTTGACATTATTATAGATCGGTGGAGCGTGTGTGGTTAACCGACACATCGATTAGGTAATATTGTTAAGGGTACCAAGTCAATTTGTATGGTTATTCACACCTTGTTTGTGATCCTCGGCATCCCAGTCACAAACTTGAGAGGGCACAATCGAGATTCAAACATGCCATTGAAAAGTTCAATGTATCTCAAAAGATCTAGGAGTTTCAAAACCAATAAAACCTAATAATAAAATATTTCGTTCTAATGGTGGAAATTGGTAAATCGTCATTTACCTACCTTTAACTATTTTATAATTTCGATTACGGCATCCCTCTTCCAGTTATAAATAGGTTATTGGGTCCCAGCCTTAATATTTCATATTGGGTGTTATATTAAGGACTTTAAATCAACTAACTTGAATTTATCCCATTATAGATGTCTAGTTTAGACAGCTATGGTCTTCCCAAATCTTTAGGAAGAAGCTTCCTAATGAAGATGATATCCCGAATGACAATCAAGGTGAAAGATCAACCCCTTTGTTGTGTATTAGTGGGACTGAAAATCATACATCACTTCCTTCACCTACTCCAATAAATCTCCCTATCCCACAAGTTTCAAGACGTGATACGTTCTAAGTCACTCAATCCCTATTGGCAAAAAAAGTCTATATGTGCTTAGGTCTTGGAGATTAAGTCACATATTGACAAGCCGGGAGAGTCGGGTGTCGAAGTCTCAAGGTAGCTGGCCGTTGACTTGGTCACTCCCTGGTGACAGATCACGACATGACCCTTAATGATCTTACCTATTTGCTTGATGATGCTGAATCAAAAATGATTTGGAGCATTGGTAAAGCAAAATTTGATTGGACGATCAACTTCCCAAACTTCCATGGACATTGACAATGGTAACATTGGATGTCCAGAAAAACTTTCTCTTCCCAAATGAAAGGGATTGGCCATAGTCAACTCGGTTGACAAAATGGTAAAGAGAAAGGCTAAGTCTGTGATAGTCCCGTGTACCGTTTCAAGAGAGTCCATATGTTTCTGTTGCCAAAGGAAGGGCATTGGTTGCGAAGCTACCTAATTTACCTAAAAGTTCATAAGGATAGTAAAGTCAAATGTTTGACTCTACTTCAGGTAAAGTCCATCGTCTAACTCTATTAAGTTTCTATTCTGAGATTCTTATTGCATGATGTGACTGGGTTACATGTTGATGTTTTGAGAATCAAAGAAGAGTGAAGAAACTTAAAGGAAATATATGTTGATTCTGATCGTGAAGATGGATTTCGATCGCATGGTTCAGTGATCAGAATTTTGAGTTGTAACTTAAGAGTTGAAACATATTGCTTAGGAATAGTTAACAACAAGGTTTTCATATGGGTTGTAAGGATAAATTTTCCGCAAGATTTTCAAATAAAAGAAAAAAGGGTTTTGATTATATTTATTTTAAGTATCCCTACAATGGCATTTATGAAAAAGGTTGTTGCTTATATGTTTCCATTGATAAGCAATATGGGTAAATGGATTTGATTCTTTCATTAGTGGTAGTGTCATGATTTACCAAATAAGGAAAGATTCTCATCACCTAAGTTTCAGTTGGATAGAAACTTGGATTCATGCAAGTTATATTGTGTGATGAATGAGAATTTTCATCTTTGGTAATTTAAGACTAATTCCTTGTTCACATTCGCATGTGAGTCAAGCGAAGGACTAAGAGATTGGGTACACTTGGTTGTGTGCTGGTTAGGTCCACCACAAAGGTTGATAAGATTATTCATTATGATTTACTAAAGTTTAGTAAATATGGTTATGCTTACAAGTTTAAGTGTAATTCTTAAATATTGGAAAAGTTTCAATGTATGGGAGAATGAATAAGAAGAATCAAATAAGGCAGAAAGATAAAAGTTTCTCCAATCTGAAGCGATGGGAGAGTACTTGTGTATTTTGTTTTATGATTATCTTAGTGATTATGGGACTTTATCACAATTGTTCCTCTAAGGACACCTTAGTGCATTTGTTGCCTGAGGAGAGGAATTGTGAATTGTTGAAATGGTTAAATCAAAAGATAATTCATACTTCGTGCCAAAAACAAATCCTGGAGTTATACTCCAAGATTGTAACTTGAGTGACATAGTCTTTTGAAAGTTCGTAACACTTGTCAAATGTAGAGTAAGATGTTTCCTATTCTTGTACATTTGAGATTGGTAAGTTGTGATGTTTTCGATAAAACAAAGACCATCTAAGACCAATAGTGAGAAGTGTTTAACTTGATAAGAATCCGCACTAGCTCTTGAATATTTGTTTTGTCAAGGAATTGTTCTTGACAAAGAGAATCATATATGTCAAGAGGTCAGTGGGAGTCTTAAAAATATCCTAAGATAGGTTCAAGAACCAATCAAGAGATTTGTTAATCACTAGCCCACGACTTGAGGTTTGTAACCTATTGTGTTGACATATTCTGTGCTCATCCCAGTTAAGGTTGGCTTTGCATTGGAGTTCTGAGAGTTCTCGACTGTTTGCATAACAACCTGGAAGCAATGGTAGGCCCTTGTGTTGCCGGGTGGCAAAAAATTAAGATTGCACAAGTTCAGTCCATATGAATTTGGAAGTGTCACTAACCTAATCCCGTGATTATGGTTTTCACAAAATTCACATGGAAAAGAACACATACACCATAAAATCTAAGTTTCATAAGGTTTCTCTTCGATTCATGAAAATGATGGTAAGGAAACGCTTCCACTAAGAAGATTTTAAGTAGATAGCGGTTGTGATATTTGCATTCTCATATAGTTAGTGGAGCGTGTGTGGTTAACCGGCACACTAACCAGTGAGAATTGCAAAAGGTCTAGAAAAAAATGTGAGCTATCTAAGGAAAGGTGTATGTTTTTGATAAAGTCTTATCAAAGCAATCTATTATCAGAAATATGAACTTTGGTAAAGTGTTATGTTGGTAATCATAAAGTGTTATGATGGTAATCATTATGCTAGTACATGTCAAAGCTACTGGGAGCATAAAGTGTTATGTTGGTAATCATTATGCTAGTGGGAGCATGATGATTATGTGAAGTATTGCAAGTTAGCAATGTTAATTATAGAAAACAAAAGTTTCAATTTGCTTTGAAAAGTTGTTTGCTATAATTAAGGGAGAGGATTTTATGCTTCATTCCAATTCTACCAGCTTAGATTGAGTTGTATCAACTTTAGTCAAGGATATATATGAATGTTATGTTGGAATTGTTCAACATAAGGAATTTCTATATATGTTGCGTTCTCAAAATTCGATTATAATTACGACATACCTCTTCATAGTTCGAATTGTTAGAACATGGCAAATAAAAAAAAATTAGAACATGAATCGTGTCCCATATGCTTCTGATATAGGATCGATTGCATGTATTATAATATTCATCCATTATAAATTTTCCTAATGCTTAGGGCATTGATAAGGGAAAAGGGATTAGAACTGGATATGACTAAAATGATTAAGCGATTATCGAGGACAGTTTGAGGTTTACCAAAGATTGGTTACTCATGGACAATTGGAAGTATATATTTAGGACCATATTGACATTTTTGAAAAGAGGCATCTCTTGTTCAAAAGTGATGGTCAAAATGGGAATATGGAATTGTTTCCAAAGGTGGAAGTTACTCTTTGAATCTGTGTAAGATTAGAGAACTTAATGCAAGAAGGATGTTCAAAGGAATGTACTTTGAATTTGAGACTTCATTTCCATGGAATTGTTTTCCATTGGAATGCTTTGTAATGTCTGTTGCCGAGTCTTTTTGACTTCTGTGCATAGTCATTACAAGGGGATCATTGCATATAAGTTTCGAATCTAACAGATTATAGTAAATGGCAAGAGTTTGGTATTCTTGCATTTACAACAAGGATTGAAATTGTGAAATGAGAATCATTGGAATATTGTAAACTGATCTATTTCACAAAGAGAGGACCATATGTAAACATAGTATGCATACTTGGAGTATGACATATCTGTTGTTTGGAAAAACACAGTGTGCATGCTTGGAGCATGGCATGACTATTGTTTTAATTGAAGTATTAGGTTGATAAATAGTAACATAAATAATGAGCAATCAATATGGTGCTTAGATAAAAGTTGTTTTATTTACACCCAAGTGTTGGGGCCATATAGGATTAAGTATTATTCTTGTGTTTCACTTTGCATGTTTTGACTTCCATAATGACTATACCATTCTTCCTAAATGACTTAGATATTCAAACCATCCCTAGTAAGTCATATGTTGGAAGTAGATATGAATCAAGACTGTCATGAATTTGGCTTGTATGATTTGTCTAAAGTGCTTTAGACAATGCAATGGTTGCTACAACATTCATGAGTACTCATAAGGGCTGAGTATTGGATTCAACCCACGCTCACTTGCATCACTTCATGGAATTTATCTCGAGTGATCGTGAGACGGTAATATCATATAAATCTTCAAACCTAGAGATATGAGTTGTTGACTATGAGTTGGTTATTCATTGATTCTACGAAAACGCATTGGTAACTCGATGTTATAAAACGTGCCTTTGTGAATAATTTAACAAGTAGTTAGTACAAGCATATCAGTCGAAGTTTATCTGTTCCTTCTAGAAATAGAAGCGATATCTGGGCCCCTCGATGATTTGGTTTTGACCTATGTACCGGGCCCGGTCAGAACCTAATTGATGTGTTCAATTTAGTTCTATGCCGAAATAAATCAGAGATCGAGAAACAAATGTTGGACAATAAGTAAGACCATGTTCCATGTGTTTGTCTGGCTGATATCTGTTGGGTTTTGAGCATTCTAACACCCCTAAGTGTACATGCAACCCTATATACCTTGGATCTATGTTTTCTCTATTATACATGCAAATAAGAACTTCCAAGGTATTATCCTAATCTATCATACAAAACAATGAGAGTAACAAGATAGAATATATACCTCTTTCAAGTAGAAAGTCTTCATGAAGCTTGAGTGCCAAGTGCCCCAAGTGTGACACCTCAAATGGTTCACACAACACCAAATACACTAGGAATAACTTTGAGAGAAATCTACACTTCATGAAATCGGCTAGCCCTTTCTTACTCTCTCTAGTGGTCGATTTTGGTGAATAATATGATGCTTATATAGTTAGGGTTACACCATGTAAACCCTAATTGACATGGCCTTTCATTTCCATGATTCATGGGTACAAAACACCATGGAGCATCCATGGAGAATCATATGGGTTTTAGCCCAACTAGATAATCCATGGAGCATTAGCCCACTATATAAGTATGGATGATTTACACAATCAACCCATATATTTAATTAGTCTTCTTTTGATCACTTAATTAATCCTAGATTAATTCTTGATCAATACTAATTAAATAATCTTATTATTCTTATTATTAATATACTAGAACTTATTGTATATTAATAACCATAAGTGTCTTATTTCTCTCATTATAGTCTATCCAAGTGCATGATGCCATGCAACCCAAATGGACCATGCCGGATCGGGTCAAGTCTTACCAATTATAGTTATGGACTTAGACACTAATCCAACAATATCATGAGAGCAGAGGATTATATGATCACTTATCTTAAATGGTGTATCATCATCATCTCAGTTCCGAGAGACTTTGAAAGAGCTACGATTGCTAGTCGGATTTTGAAGTCATATTTGCAAATATAGTTATTAGACTTATCCAAGTGGGAGACTATTGGATATAGTGTCTAAGTCCATAACTTTATTTGGTATGTACTTGACCTGGCCCGGCATGGTCCATTTGGGTTGCATGGCATTGCAATACTTGGATAGACTAAATGAGAGAATATGGCACTTATGATTATTAATATATTATGAGTTCTAATATATTAATAATAGTATTATTTAATTAGTATTGATCAAGTATTAATCTAGTATTAATTTGGTGATCAAAGTGAGACTAATTAAATATATAAGGGTTGATTATGACATTCATCAATTCTTTTATGGTGGATTAAGGATCCATGGTTTATGGGTTATGGATATAACCATTTAGAGCTCCATGGATAGTCCATGGGATTTACAAACCCATGGGTCATGAGAAATGAAGAGTCATTACAATTATGGGTCTTCTTAATGAAACTGTAATTGTGACACCACTATAAAAGGATCCCTTTGGCTAGCAAAATCGTGACCTAGTCTTACTAGAGAGGGCATAACCGATTTTGAGTGCTATAAGTATTCTGTCAAGTTATTCCAAGTTTTGTGGTGCTGTGTGAACCATTTGAGGCACAACATTTGGGGTGCTAGGCTCAAAAAGCCTTGAAGGAATCCAAGCAACAACAATGTATGTATTTCTACTAGTTTTTATGTTTCATATATTCCCTATCCCATGCTATTTAGGAAATAACCTTGAAAAAGAAATTTGCATGTATATAGAGAAAACATAGATTCAAGGTTGTTAGGGTTGCATGTACACATAGGAAGTGTTAGAATGCTCAAAACCCATCAGAAACTTCTTGTTCTTGGAGCTTAGAGTCACAATTGTCACTCCTCTAATGGCTTACAAACACCAACTAGCAAGAGGGTGACCTTGAGAGAGAGGAAAGGTGAGGAAATCGACTCTAGGGTTTCTTTCTTGCAAGAGTGGCCAACTTCCCTCACCCATGGGGTCTATTTATACTATGAGATTTTAAGGTTACACCCTTAACCCTAATTGAATAACTTAGGCCCTATGAAATCCAAAGATCCTTCTAGATATGAGGCTAAGAGGATTTTAAGATATCATAACCCTAAAATTCGTCCACCCTAATATCCATAAGGATTCATAGCCCAAAAACCTCTTTAAGTAACCAAATTAATTCTTAATTAATTTGTGACTTATATCAATTAAATAATATTATTATTCCTTTAATATATTACTCTCATAATATATTAATAATAATATCTCTACTCTCTTTACAAATCACCCTGTCAAGTTGCTATGGTGAAGGCAACCTAAAAGGACCATGCACAACCGCATCAAGTACTTACCAAATATACTTACAGCCTTAGACACTAATCCAACAGAGAGTACGTTGAGCGTACTCCTCCGTACTCTATGCGTACAGTTTGAATGGCTTGTAAGTTGCGCATACTAGCATATACGCCCAGTGTACTACCCTGTTAATCCATTTTCTTAAAAAATGCTTAATCCCTTAAGTCACTAAGTCCAAATTACAGATCTGAGTCCTATAACCCAACTTAACCCAAAAAGTCGATTACTTGGTGGCTTGAAACCAAATAAGTGAAAACCAAGCTTGGAATATAGCAAATAACTTTGATGGAAATGACTCCAAACTCATGCACGGTCATAAAATGACCTTAAACGTTGAGAGTGCACCTCTTGGACTAGAAACGAATTTGAGCCATAAATGTCCATGCTAGGAACTAAAAAGACTTAAAACAACACTACATTAGATCTAAGTATTACAAAAGATAGTTGAAAGCTTTATATCTCTAATGAGTCCCAAAAGTCAATGTTATCCTGGATCTATGAGCTTAAGATACTCAAGTTCCTCTTTACTATCGTCTCCTTCCTTCATTCAAGCTTCTAATCTCCAAACAAGCATCACAATGCCAAAACACACATATGAATGAAAAATGGAGGCTATCCTGGGTTTGAGAAAGAGGGGCTCGTAACAAGGCTAGGGTTTCTATCATAATGTGGTAATTATATGGCTTGAATCCTAAAAATTAGGGTTTGGAATCTGCTCTCGTATGCTACACTTATTCCTTGGTACGATGCGCGTACCTCCATGAGTCCTCCGCATCCAATGCTTCTGTACACCCCACGTACCTAAAGGTTACGCGTAGTTTACATCTAATGGGCAGCCGAAGTCTTCGGCCCACTCACTAAAACTTCACTCAATTAGTCCTTCTATTAACACTTAGCCAAACAATTAATTAAGAAAAATTTAATAGTTATTAACTCAAGTGAAGGTCGTTCCCCCATTTGAATCAGACAACGTCCTCGAAGTCCGCTGCATTCGGGAACAACTCCGGTAGTGCTCCCTTATCTCCTCCTCAGGCTCCCAAGTCTACTCCGAGCCCTTGCAGTGCTACCAAAACACCTTCACCAACTAAGCCCTCTTGCTCCTTAACTCCTTTGCCTTCCTGTCGAGAATAGCCATTGGTCTCTCGATGTAGTTCAAGTTGTTATCAACCTGAATATCCTCTAAAGGAACAACCGCTGAATCATCCACTATGCACTTTCGCAGCTGAGAAACATGGAAAGTGTTGTGGATCTTGCTGAGCTTTGCTGGAAGGTCCAATCGGTACGACACCATGCCCACCGGGCTATAAACCTAAAAGGACCGATATACTTGGGGCTTAGCTTGCCACGTTTCCAGAACCGGATGACACCTTTCCAAGGTTACACCTTCAGGAGGACCATGTCCCCAACCTTGAACTCTAGGACTGATCGGCGTCTGTCGGCGTAGCTCTTCTGTCGACACTGAGTTGTCTAAAGCCTACTCCTGACCTGTTGTATCCTTTTTTTCGTCTTGAGTACCACTTCGATACTCCTCATGATCCTCTGACTGACCACGCCCCATTATATTGGGGCCATACACTTCCTCCCGTGGAGCATCTCAAAGGGAGGTCGGTCTATGTTGGCGTGGTAACTATTGTTATATGAAAATTCCGCTAATGGAAGATATGTATCCTAACTGCCACCGAAATCCAAGACACACGCACATAGCACGTCCTCGAGAGTCTATATCGTCCTCTCGGTTTGTCCGTCCGTCTGAGGGTGGAAAGCGGTGCTGAAGTGGAAATTAGTACCCATCTTGTCATGAAACCGCTTCCAGAATCAGAAAGCGAAACAGACATCTTGGTCTGACACCTCCGAGTCAGACACTCCATGTTGTGCCGCTACCTCATGCACGTAAATCTCAACCAGGTTCTCAGCCGATATGCTATCCTCGATTGAGATAAAATAAGCACTCTTGGTTAACCGATCCATGGTGATCCATATCGACTTAACTCCATGTGTAGTCCTGGGAAGAATAGTGATGAAGTCCATAGTGATATCTTCCCATTTACAAATAGGAATGTCTAACGGTTGCATTTTTCCATGGGGCCTCTGGTGCTCTGCCATGACATTCCTGTAGGTCAAGCATTTCTCAACGTACCATGCTACACCCTGCTTCATGAAGGGCCACCAGTAATCTGGATGAAGATCTCTGTACATCTTCGTCGCCCCGGGATGGATGGAGAACCTGAACTTGTGGGGCTCATCCATTAGGATGTGCCATATTGCATCCCAGTATGGTACCCAGACCCTCCCATATAGGGTCAACAACCTACGACTGTCATAATTAATGGAGGTTACATAGGCTATGATCCACTCGCACTTTCGAAGCTCCTCCTTTAGGCCCTCTACCTACGCCTCTCTGATTTGCTCCAGCAATGGATTAATCACTATCATCCTGAGACATCTATCTCGAATCGAGGCTGCTACTGACTAGCAACTAAGGGCATCGACAACCACGTTCGCCTTGCTCATGTGGTAAACGATCTCACAGTCGTAATCCTTCACCACATCTATCCACCGACATTGCCTTATGTTTATATTTGGCTGATCCATGAGGTACCTCAAACTCTTGTAGTCCGTCTAAATGGTACAACGGGCCCAATAAAGGTACTGCCGCCAAATCTTGAGGGTGAAAACCACATACCCCAACTCTAAATCATGCGTCGGATAGTTAGCCTAGGGAGGCTTCAACCGCCTCGATGCATAAGCTATCATGTGACCCCGTTGCATCAATACTAATCCCATGCCTGTAATCGATGCATCAAAGTAAACTATGAAGTTATAAACTCCCTCTAGAAAAGTCAAAATTGGTGCCTCACGTAACCATTGTCTAAGGCTCTTAAAGGTTGCCTACTGCTCAGGCCCCCAACGGAATGTGAACGACTTCTTGGTCAGTCGAGTCAGGGGAACGACGGTGTTGCAAAAATCCAAGGTGAATCTCTAGTAATAACTCGCTAAACCAAGAAAACTTTGAATATCAGTTGGAGACCTCAGTACCTCGCACTGCATAACTGCCTCTATCATGGCTGGATCGACCATAATACCCTTCTGGTTGACAAGGTGCCCAAGGAACTGCACCTCGCACAACAAGAACTCTCACTTTGAGAACTTTACGAAAATTATCTCCCTCCTCAGTGTCTCCAGCACCTACCTCAAGTGCTCCTCATGCTGCTGTTGAGTCTTGGTGTAAACCAAGATGTCATCAATGAAGACTATTACAGGCCGATCCAACATCAGTCTGTACACGGTTCATGAGGTCCATGAATTCGGCTAGAGCATTGGTGATCCAAAACGACATCACCACAAACTTATAATGACCATAGTGAGTCCTAAAAGCTATATTCTGCACATCCTCATCCCTAACTCGCATCCGGTGATAACCCGATCGCAGATCAATCTTGGAGAACCAAGATGCACCCTGTAGTTGGTCAAACAAATCATCAATCGTCAGGAGGGGGTAACGGTTCATCACCGTTACCTTATTCAACTCCTGGTAGTCTATACACATGTGATGTGACCCATCCTTCTTCTTCACAAGCATGATTGGGGCTCCTCATGGCGACCTACTCGACTTGATAAATCCCTTTTCTTGCAGCTCTTGTAGCAGCATAGACAATTCCTGGATGTTGGGAGGAGCCAACTGATTTGGTTCCTTGGCTTTCAGAGCCGCACCACTGACTAGGGTAATCCTAAAATTGACCTGTCTCTCCTGAGGTATCCCAGGTAAATCCTCTGGAAATACATTCAGGTACTCTCGCACTACCGGTATATCATCCATTGTCGTCTTATTCTTGTCTCGAGTATCTATCAAATAAGCGACGTAATATGCGCATCTCTGCTGAAGGTAGCGCCTCACTCTCGTTGTGGAACAAAAACTTGGTCCACCCTGCGGAATCTCGCCCTGAATCACAAACCCTCCCCCATTAGCAGTCTGAACCCTCAGTAGCTGATGCTCGCAGTCGATCACTGCTCCATTGGGGTTCAACCAGTCCATACCAACTATCACCTTTTCCCCCTAAGGGGAAGAGGGACCAAATCCATAGAAAACTGCTCATCAAACAACTGTAGTGTACAACCTTGGTAAACCCTCGCAACCCTAACGGTTCTGTTATCTTCTATGTCCACATCAAGTGGGCGATCTAGCTCCCGCGGAGCCCCTACGAATCCTAGAACAAAACACATAAACATAAGCAATAATCATTATAAATAAAGAGATAAGGAGAAGATACACACCCATCACCACATCGGGAGTTGCTCTTGGCTCCTCTTCTATGAACTGAAAGGCCTGCTCCTCGCCACAGGCGCCTCTACCCGGCCTTAACGGCCGTCTATAATCCTCAATTTAGCAGGAGTCGCTGTTGCCACCTACCGTGCCACTGCTAACTCGGGCACTTGGACTGCCTTTTCCCCCCTATGATTGCATTGAAAGCAAATTAGGTCTAATATTGTCCAGGTAGTGGTAGTAGCTGTACAATATCTGTTCACATGCCTAGTTCGGCCGCACTTAAAAGTAGCCTGAAATCACTGCGTTGCACGTCCCATCATGCATCTTGCTGCATTTTCCACAACGGCTACGGCCGTGTTGGCTCCTAGGTGTGTGATCTGACACCTTGGGTTTCTTGACCGCACATCCTTCCTGAACCCCCTGGGGTTTCCACTTCTTCTCCATCTCTAAATCTAAATATATATCTCTCTCTCTCTCTCTCTCTCGCTCTCACGCCCTAGCAATCATGCAACCAACATCTTACAGCCGGAGCGGCTCACAAATTGGTGGATATCACTCCGCAACATCTCATGATATCGAGACTTTTTCATCTCCTTGTCTGCCATGTACTGCGGAATGAGAAGGTCCCTCTCCCTAAACATTGTGGTGATCTCAATTATTGTCTCAGTTGTCTGCTGGAGATCCTAGAACTCCCTGGCAAGCTGTTGCACCTCAATAACAGGCACAAACCCGACCCTGCACCTGGCCGAAAAATCGCTCCAAGTTATCACATCTAGGACTGCGTCATCTCCAATGGATCGTCTGACCTCCTCCCACCAGTCATGTGCCCTGTCCTTCAGAAGACATGATGCAAGTAGAACCTTGTCCCCCTTGGGACATCTGCTGGTGCGGAATACATTGGTGATATTCGCCAACCATCTAGTACTCGCAATGGGGTCCCAATCCCCTTGGTAATCAGGAGCTCCAAAAGCTCTGAACTCTCCAAATGTTAGCGTGCACGACCCCATCATGACGGCCACCTCGGTGCAGAAGGCACTCAATCTCTCATCCAAAAGCTCTAAAATACCCTCGTTGATCGTGCCGAAGATCACAGGAGTCTGATCCAGGATATTGCGCATGATCTTAAAGGAGATGAACTCCCTAGTCTGGTTGTCTAGCTACCTGGCTCCAGAGCCCGAGCCTAATCCGTCACCGACACCTGAACTGCCGACTAGTCTAGTGTGTAATACCACGATACTGAAAAATACATCATAAAAAAACATTTGAATACTAATCATATCTCGAGGGATCACTTATACTACAAGTTCCCTGGATTCATCTCAGCCTTCCTTGATTCGAGTACGGATCCTTTGTGTTCAGTAGTATTGGCTCATACTACCTTCCACATCTATTCATACTTACCTCACGAACTACCTTGACTCTACCAAGTCCATTCTTATTCAGGCCATCCATGACTAGTTAGTAAAAGATAACTAGAACTTCTAAAAGCACAAAGCAAGCGGCAGTCGAGCATCAGGTCCTGAAACCAAAATTGAAAACTGTAAGCATGAAGCTTAGTGAGTCTCCCCAAACTACCATATACCATACACATAATCACATAGTAACATCCATTGGGCCTTACCCACTACATCAGGTCCCGCCTGGCATCAGACGAATATGGCATCGGGCATCGCCCGATATCGGACCGAACTCTGGCATCGGGCCCCGCCCGACAACGGACCGAAGTATGGTATACATATAACATATCATCAATCATATAACATAAACACATAACCTAAACATATAAACACTCCTCGGGCTTTCCCCAGCGACAGACCGAAGTCTATAACAAATAACAAACATATTCAAGAATCATGAAGATATCAAGCATACAAACATTCCTTGGGCTTGTCCCAGCATCAAACCCAAGTCCGAAAACATATAATCAACATCGGGCTAGCCCCAACAACGGACCTAAGTCCGGTATAAGCTAAAATACCTAAACGGGTCGGCCATTGGTGCTTTAGACCCGTTCATAATAGAGGAAAACTCACCTCTCAAGCTAGCAGCTAAAAAATTGTGTGAGGGAATCTCTAATGGATGCTCCAATGACTACCTGGCTATCATTATCACAAAAAACACTTAGTCAAAAACTGAGAATCCTTCTAAGGGTAAGATGACTACTTTACCCCTTGATCTAATTTGGACGATAACTAAGGCCCAATTCCTTGTAATCTTTCCAATCTCACTAATAGCCCACTAAAAGCCCACAAAAGGCCAACTAATGGCCCAATTTTCTAAATTGGGCCCAATTTCTCAAATGGACCTAACCTTAAGCCCAAACATCTCCTTGGTCCAGTATCTGACTTTTGATGGCCCATTTCGGCCCAACATCTGCTAAGCCTAAAGATTTGTCCAAACCAAGGCCCAAATGTAGCAAAGCCCAAAATCTGAGAGTAAGCTACGCGTATAGCTTGCATGGCTTGTATGCTCCACATACTAGTGTGTACGCCCAACGTACTACTCTGTTAAGCCATTTTCATCAAAACTACTTAATCCCTTAAGACACTAAGTCCAAATTACAGATCTGAGTCCAATAACCCATCTTAACCCATAAATTCTATTACTTGGTGGCTTGCAACCCACCAAGTGAGACCAAACATGGAATATAGAAACCAACGTTCATGGAAATAGCTCCAAACTCATGCATGGTCATAAAAGGACCTTAAAGGTTGAGACTTTACTAATTATGAGACAAGAATATCACCAAGAGTGGCACCTATTGGCCTAGAAACGAACTTGAGTCATAAAGGTGGCTTCTTGGTACTAAAAAGACCCGAAAACAACACTACACTAGATCTATGTATTCAAAAAGAAAGTTGATAACTTTATACCACCAATGAGTCCCAAAAACTGATGTTATCCTGGATCTATGAGCTCAAGATACTCAAGTTCCTCTTCACTATGTTCTCCTTCCTTCTTTCAAGCTTCTAATGTCCAAACAAGCTTCACAAGGCCAAAAAACACACACGAATGAGAATAGGAGGCTATCTATGGTTTCTAAGAATGAGGGGCTGGTAAGGAGGCTAGGTTTTCTGTCATAATGTGGTATTTATGTGGCTTAAAACCTAAAGATTAGGGTTTAGAATCTTCTCAAGTATGTTGCACTTACTCCTTGGTATGTTGCGCATACATGCATTCGTCCCCCGAATCCAATGCTTCTCTACACCCCACGTACACTAAGGCTACGCCCAGCATATGTCCTATGGGTGGCCCAAGTCTTCGGCAAAATCACTAAAAGTCCACTCAATTAGTCCTCATATTAAAACTTAGGCCAAAAATTAATTAAGAAATATTTAATAGTTATTACCTCAAGTGATGGTCGTTACATCAGCCCAAGCCAGAACTGAGCTGCGGCCAGACTTGACTTCAGGACAACGAGACCGAAAAAACTCATGAAATCCTATTCCGCCACCATTACTTGCTAGTGGTCTAGGCGTAGGGAGTAAAATTGTGCACTAAACCACAAACTCGAGGGACGCCTCAGCACGACAAGGATTTGATGGATACAAGACTCTGATTCATGGACTCGATACCATCTAAGTACCTAGTCCAAAATTAGAAAATTTGAAGCATTCAAGAGGACGGCACATGCCAGGAAAGCGTAACAAGTATAACAACAACAAAAAAAGGGAGAAGGATCTTCAGACTGTCGCAAAATATGGCAGATACGTTCAGCAACGCAAAAATAGTTCATGACATCTTGAAGATTCATCAATGGATGTCCCAGATGGAAACAACTGTTCAAAAAGCCCAAGTCATGGAAGGTGGTGTTGGTCCTTCCAAGCCTCCTCTAAATGAAGAAAAACACGATTCATACGACGACAACACTGCAATTGAGATTAGCTCAGACCCAATGTTCGGTTTTGATGACATTGATCTTGAAGAGGTTCAGCAGCCCCCTTATTCAGAAGAATTCATGATGGTTTTTGAAGATGAAGAGTCTAGTGGATCACAAAATTCCACTTCCAACCCAAAAGCAAAGAAGAAGAAAAACATTGCAATTTCAAGGAAGGAGTTTATCAGTCTCCAGACCAAATTTGATTAGATTCTGGCTGCAGTCACAACAAAAGAACCAATGAATACCGAAGTTCCCACACCGATGTCTCTAGTTGAACGTGTGGAAACTCTTGAGACAAGGGAAAGGATTCTTTCTCAAAGGGTCAGTCTAAATATTGAAATGGGTATTCGAGATCTTGATGATCGTCACACTGCTGATCACAAGGAGTTTCTCTTCTCTGCGGAGAAGCTCATCAGGGATATTACCGCATTGACATATGAATTCAAAATTTCCCTTGAAAAACAAGTTGTTCACTCCAACAAGATGGTCGAAGAATCTCACAATGTATACAAATCCAATCTTGAGGGTGTACAAACCACCATCAACGACTCACGAAGATCCTTACTGCCAACTCAAGTGTTGATAAGATTCTACGACTTACGAAAGAGATCTATCAATTACTCTTCAACAAAGAAATCCCCAACAACCAACACCTTTGTGAAGAATGAAGTCCCAATTTAATGAAACCATTTTAAAATTGATGGACTAAAGCAGTGGTTTAAGGGGAAACAAATTGTTACTTCCTCAAAATGGGGAAATGAGACTCTCCGCATCTCCATCATGATCATCTGCGTCTTCATCAAGAAGAATGTCATTCTCATTCCAAGACTCCTTCAATTCATCAAACTCCTCTAAGAATTCAAACTACTCCTTCCAAAGAACAAGACAAACCTCTAACTCCACAACCAACTTTGCAACAATCTCCATAACAAAATCCACCGCAATAAGATCTTCATTAATCTACTCATTAGACTCCTCCACGATTCAGAAATATGGAGCCCACAATGTCCTCAGATCACTAAAATGACTCACCGGCCACTCTTCAAGAAAAACACGAATGGAGGGCCGCAAAGTTTATTGAACAAAGATTGAGGGCACACGGATTTGCTACAACCATGGAAGAATCTTTAATCAATTCTTGGGTAAACCTACCCGGAGGATTTTAGATGATGACTCTAGACCAATCCTAACTTATGCTGGTCCTCCATCTGATGCATATTAAGACATTCCAATCTCTCCCAACACCAAGTTTTTGTTGGATAAGGTGTCTAAGTCCATAACTATTTTGGGTTAGTAGTTGACCCGACCCGGCATGGTCCATTTGGGTTGCATGGCACCATGCAATTGGATAGAATAAACGAGAGGAATAACACTTGGAGATTATTAATATATTATAAGTTCTAATATATTAATAATATTATTTGATTATTTTGATCAAAGAATTAATTTAGAATTAATTAAGTGATCAAAAGATAACTAATTAAATATATGGGTTGATTATGTAAATCATTCATATCTTGTATAGTGGGCTAAGAGGCTCCAAAGATTATCAAGTTGGTTTCTACCCATAGGACGATCCATGGATGTTCCATGGGAGTTACAAACCCATGGGTCATGGAAATGAAGAGTCATGACACATTAGGGTTTACATGGTGTAACCCTAGATGTGTCAACACTATATAAGAGTCCCATTCTCCACCAAAATCGGCTACACATAAGACACAAGAGGGCTAGGCCGATTTCAAGAAGTGTGTGTTCTCTCAAAAGTCTTTCCAAGAGCATTTGGTGTTGTGTGAAGCATTTGAGGCATCACACTTGGGGTGCTAGGCTCACAAGGTTTCAAGGAACATAAGCAACAACAAGGTAAGTTATTCTATCTTTCATTCAAGTTAGAAATTGTTCCCCGTGTATGCTAGATAGGAATATAACCTTGGAATTCAAATTTGCATGATAATTAGACAAACATAGATCCAAGGTTATTAGGGTTGCATGTACACTTAGGAAGTGTTAGAATGCTCAAAACCCATCAGTGGTATCAGAGACTAGGCTTGCTTGTTTGTTTGTTATTTGTGCTTAAAAGTTTAAAAAAGTTGAAAAACTTGCTGTCTGCCTGATGAACTCGCCGAGTCCATGGGGAGACTCGCCGAGTTCACTTGTATCATCAACCTACTCGCTGAGTAGGTTCATGCACTCGGCGAGTAGGAGCCACAGAGTGCAGATTTTCGACTTTAGTTGCTGGAAATGGACTAGAAACATTACTCTAAACTGTTTTGGTACTTGAAAACTTGTTTTAGATGGTGTAATGTCTTTGCTATTCCATTTACAACAACTAGTTATCAAAATTACAAAGTTTTAAGTGTAGTTTTGATTCATGAAAGTGCTTATGTTCATGTTCTTGATCTTATGATGTTTAGATGATCATAGGAATTATTTGTAACCTATGTGGTAGTTTAATTCTTGATCATAATGTGTTTTAATGGAGTCCATAACTTGTCCTCAAGTTATGGAAAACCAAAAGTCACTTGAGTTAAAAACCATTAAAAGAACACAAGAGTTAGAAAAATGAAGACTCTTCATTTTATTACTCTAATAAACTCATAAGTTACAAGAAATGAAAAGTTTTGAAAGTTTACAAACCTTGCCCTCAAGTTTTTGAACAAGTAAGTCATGTTAATAACTTTAGTTCCAACCCTTAGAATTTTAAAAGTTAAAATTCAACCCTTATACTTATATTATTATGATTTAATAATTATATATATATATATATATATATATATATATATATATATGAAAAAAGTCGTCTTACCGCTAGTATGCCTCATTCACGAAGCCGGTCTATAAGGTGGGTATAAGGTTGTTGCCTATAAAATGGCAACTTAATGGGTGTCCACTCACACCCACCGATTGCTTGACCGGTGGAGGGTCGTTAGCCGAACGGGTAAGACAAGGACTTATAAATTCTCATTAAAAGTATGATGAATATTATAAAGTAACTAAATGTTTTATTAAATTCCCAATCTTAGTTACTTTAGGAAAAATGTGAATAAGGTGTTAATCCATGAAATTACACTTTACACTTTGTTTAAGTCGTTGGTGGAGCGTGTGTGGTTAACCGGCACACTAACTTGGACTTAACAAGGTAAGTAAAGGGTGACTTAAGGTTTATTATAGTATCGGTGGAGCGTGTGTGGTTTACCGGCACATCGATTGAGTGATAAACTTTAAGGGTACCAAGTGATTTGCATGGTTACTTCACACCTCGTTTTGTGATCCTCGGTATCCCAGTCACAAAACTTGGAGGGCACATTCGAGATTGAAACATGCCTTTGAAAAGTTCATTGAATCTCAAAGAATCTAGGAATTTCTAAGAACCAATCAAAAACCTAATATTTAATATTTCGGCTTTCGTGGTGGAAATTGGTGAATCGTCATTCACCTACCTTTCAAATATGTTATAGCTTGGATTATGGCATACCTCTTCTAAGTTATAATATATTGTGATTGGGTCCTAGCCTTAATATTACATTTGGGTGTTTTATTAAGTACTCTCTTAATATCTAAACTAATGTTGTCCTCTTCCTTCAGATGTCTTCAAACAATGTTGCTTCTGGCTCTAATCCTAATGGCTCCATTACCCTTATGAACTTGTGTGGGAAAGTCACTTTTGATGGATCCAACTTCAATGAGTGGATCAGAAACATCAGGATGATTACCCGTTACGAGGACAAAGAATATGTCCTTGACAAGGAGCTTAAGGAGATTGATGAGACCACTACAACTCCTCAGGAGATCGCTAACTTTCAGGCACATGAAAGGGATGCTACGAAAGTGGCATGCATCATGATGGCCACGATGACAGTGGAACTCCAAAAGTCTTATGAGGATTTCTACCCTTATGAAATGCACCAAGATCTGATGGAAAGATACCATCAAAGTGCACGACAAGAGAGGTATGAAATCATCTGCTCCATGATAACAGCCATGATGAAGGACGGGGAATCCGTCACGAGCCACATGCAGAAAATGCAAAGGTATATGGATCGATTGCTGAAGCTTAATGTGAACTTCCCTGAGGAGCTTCCAATAGATATCATTTTGCACTCCTTACCATCGTGATATGATCAATTCCGCATGACATATCACATGAATAAGGAAGAGATCACACTCAACAAACTTCAGGGACTTCTCAAGACCGCAGAAACAACTCTTAAGGGGAAGTCGGTTGTTAACACTCCTACTCCAAACTATACTCCGGTTTTGGCAATCGGGAAAAGTCGAGGGAAGAAGAGAAAGAACTCTTCTAAGGGTACCAAGGCTCGGACCCTTGATGGCTCTTCTTCAAGTGGAACCAAGAAAGGTTTCGTCACTCCTTCTTCTGACCCAAAAGAGGCTGAATGCTTCTATTGCCATGAAAAATCACATTGGAAGCGAAACTGCCCAAAATACCAGCAAGATGTGAAGGATGGGAAAGTTAAACCCAACCATGCAGGTATTTACACTATCATTTCTAATAACTTACCCCATTCTAAATCTTGGGTCCTTGATACCTGTTGTGGTATTCATATTTGTTGTGACTTGCAGGGACTAAGAAGAAGTGAGAATGTAGAGCAAGGAAGAATAAACTTGATCATGGGGAATAGGAAAGCTTTACCTGTCACCAAGATTGGAGTTTATACTTTATCGCTAAGTAGTGGGTTTAGTTTAGATTTGAATAAGTGTTATTATTCGCCAGAAATGGCAAGAAATATTATTTCCTTTCATGCATTGTATAAACAAGGTTTCACCTTTTCATTTGATAATGAAGTTGGTTCGATTAATGCTTTCTTTAATAATGTTCTTTATTTCAAAGCATTACCTTGTGATGGTGTGTATGAAACAGTATATGTGGTTGATAACTTAGGAAATAATGTATTGTGTATTGATTCTGTTAATAATAATAACGTGGATAAAGCATCATTATGGCATTGTCGTCTTGGACATATAAGCAAGAAACGCATAGGCCAACTCCAAAAGGATGGAGTCTTGGAGTCATTTGACCTAAAGTCAGATGATAGTTGCGAATCATGCTTACTTGGAAAAATGACAAAGTCACCCTTCACAGGATCGTGTGAGAGGGGTGAAGGTTTGTTGGACCTTGTACACACGGATGTGTGTGGACCATTCAAACATGCCACAAGGGATGCTAATCGTTATTATTTGACTTTTACTGATGATTACAGTAGATATGGATATGTCTACTTGATCAAGCATAAGTCAGAGACTTTCGAAAGGTTTAAGGAATTTAAACAGGAAGTCGAGAATCAATTGGGCAGGAACATTAAGATGCTCCGATCCGATCGTGGTGGTGAGTATCTTAGTTCAGAGTTCCTTGACTATCTAAGGGAATGTGGGATAGTCTCACAATTGACACCTCCCAGGACACCACAGTTGAATGGTGTGGCTGAGAGGCATAATCGAACCTTGCTGGATATGGTTCGTTCCATGATGAGTCGAGCTTTGCTACCAATCTCATTTTGGGGGTATGCCTTAGAGACTGCCGCCCATATCCTTAATCTAGTCCCTACAAAGAAAGTTGCCAGAACTCCTGACGAGATGTGGACTGGTAAAGTACCCAAACTAGACCACATCAAGATTTGGGGTTGCGAGGCTTTCGTGAGACGCGAGATTCATGATAAGCTCGAACCCCGAAGCGAGAGGTGTATTCTCATCGGCTACCCACAACAATCCTTTGGTTACCTCTTCTACAGACCTAGTGAAAATGTGGTCTTTGTAGCTAGGAGGGATTTCTTTAGAGAGAGAGAGAGTTCATAAGCCAAGGAAACAGTGGGAGGCGAGTTGATCTTGAAGAAATTCAAGAGTCAAGTGGTGAAGGAACTTCAAACTCTAGCACTCAACTTGAGGAGGAAACTCCTGTTGAGCCAATTGAGAAGTCTGTACCTCTGAGGCGGTCCACAAGGGTTAGGAATGCTCCTGAGTTTTACTATGGATTGCATATTACTGCAGAAGGGGATACACTTATCAGTGATGAGACACTGATAGGTATGGATGAACCTAGCAGTTACGCGGAAGCCATGGCAGGCCCTGAGTCAGCCAAGTGGAAAGAGGCAATGGACCGCAAAATACAGTCCATGTATGACAATCAAGGTTGGAACTTGGTTGAGAATGTACCAGGTCGTAAGACAGTTGGGTGCAAATGGGTCTTCAAGAAGAATACCGACATGGATGGTAAAGTACACACTTATAAGGCTAGACTGGTTGCAAAGGGCTTCTCTCAAATTCCTGGAGTGGACTATGATGAGACCTTTTCTCCAGTAGCCAAGATTAAGTCTATTCGGGTTCTGTTGGCCATAGCTGCATTTCATGACTATGAAATATGGCAAATGGATGTCAAAACCGCTTTCCTTAATGGAAAGTTGGATGAAGATGTTTACATGAGTCAGCCAGAGGGTTTTGTCAGCAACGAGTACCCTAATAGAGTGTGTAAGATTGAGAAATCCATTTATGGATTGAAGCAAGCACCTCGCAGATGGAATCTTTGCTTTGATGAAAAGGTCAAGGAATTTGGCTTTTCTAGGAGTGAAGATGAGTCTTGCGTGTATGTCAAGGCTAGAGGGAGTATAGTTAGCTTTTTGGTGTTGTATGTGGATGGCATACTACTCATAGGAAATGACATCCCAACCCTGCAGGAAGTTAAGTCCTGGCTTGGGAAATGTTTCTCTATGAAGGACCTAGGAGAAGCTACCTATATTCTAGGGATAAGGATCTTGAGAGATCGGAGTAAAAGACTAATTGGACTTAGTCAGAGTACCTACTTGGATAAGGTGTTGAAGAGATTCAACATGCAAGACTCCAAGAAAGGAGAGTTACCCATCCAGAGTAACGTCAGATTGAGTAAGACACAAAGCCCTAGCATTGAGGCTGATATAGCAGAAAAGAGTCGAATACCTTATGCTTCGGCAGTAGGATCGATCATGTATGCTATGACGTGTACACGACCTAATGTAGCCTTTTCCCTGAGCATGGTTAGCAGGTATCAGGCGAACCCTGGCAAGGCACACTGGACTACAGTAAAGAATATCCTCAAGTACCTACGGAGGACTAAGGACTGGGTCCTTACCCTCGGCGGGAGTGATGACTTGAGAGTTGTAGTGTATAGTGATGCTAGCTTCCAGACTGATAGGGATAATTTCCGCTCTCAGTCGGGCTGGGTCTTTACCCTAAATGGAGGAGCAATTTCTTGGAAGAGTTCCAAGCAAGAGACAGTGGCTGATTCAACTTGTGAAACAGAGTATATTGCAGCTAGTAAGGTGGCAAAGGAGGCGATATGGCTGAAGAACTTCATTGGAGACCATGGAGTTGTACCAGCTATTAAAGAGCCAATGGAAATTTTCTGTGATAGTGAAAGTGCTGTTGCCTTAGCCAAGGAACCAAGGGATCACGGGAGATCCAGACACATCGACAGAAAATACCATTTTATCAGACATCGGATAGAAGAAGGACTCCTCATGGAAAAGAGGGTATCATCGGATGAGAACCCAGCAGATCCCCTCACGAAGGGACTGACTCGGGTTAAGCATCTCCAACATGCTCGGAGCATAGGGCTGAAGGATGATATTAGATTTAGTAGTTAGATAACCTTGAAATTTGTGAAGTGTAATTGACATTAGATGATGAATAAAAGGTGTTTTATTTATGAGTAAAGTGTTGCTATCTCTTGTCGATCGTTTACTATATTTCTTTTGCATGTTTTGACTTCCAGAATAATTTTGTTGGTATAACATATTATTCAAACCTCCACAGTCGGTCATATGTCGGAAGTAGGTATGAATCAAGACTGTCATGATTGGTTGTAGAGGTCTAAGGTGTTGGACAAGGCTACAACAATCATGAGTGCTCATAAGTTCTGAGCATTGGAGTCAACCCACGCTCACTGGAATCACTTCATGGAATTCTATCTCGAGTGATCGTGACACGGTAATATCATATAAGTCTTCAAACCTAGAGATATGATTTGTTACTTACAAGTTGGTTATGCATTGATTGTACCAAAACGCATTGGTAACTCGATGTTATAAAACGTGTTTTTGTGTATAATTCAATGAGTGGTAGAACAAACATATGAGACGAAGTTTATATGTTCCTTCTTGGATTAGAAGCTATTATCTGGGCCCCTCGATGATTTTGTTTTGACCTATGTACCGGGCCCCGTCAGAACTAAGTTGATGTGTTCAATTAAGTTCTTTGTCAAACAAATCGGAAATCAGGAAGCAAACTGTTGGACAATAAGTAAGACATTGTTCCACGTATTTGTCCGGCTGATATCTAGAACAGAGGATTATATGATCACTTATCTTAAATGGCGTATCAACATCTTATCAGTTTCGAGAGACCTTGAAAGAGCTACGAGTGTCGGTCAGTTCCTGAAGTACTGGAGTTATAGTTATTAGACTTATCCAAGTGGGAGACTGTTGGATAAGGTGTCTAAGTCCATAACTATTTCGGGTTAGTACTTGACCCGACCCGGCATGGTCCATTTGGGTTGCATGGCACCATGCAATTGGATAGACTAAATGAGCGGAATAACACTTGGAGATTATTAATATATTATAAGTTCTAATATATTAATAATATTATTTGATTAGTTTGATCAAATAATTAATTTGGAATTAATTAAGTGATCAAAAGATAACTAATTAAATATATGGGTTGATTATGTAAATCATTCATATATTGTATAGTGGACTAAGTGGCTCCATGGATTATCAAGTTGGGTTCTACCCATAGGATGCTCCATGGATGCTCCATGGGAGTTACAAACCCATGGGTCATGGAAATGAAGAGTCATGACACATTAGGGTTTACATGGTGTAACCCTAGATGTGTCAACACTATATCAGAGTCCCATTCTCCACCAAAATCGGCTACACATAAGAAACAAGAGGGCTAGGCTGATTTCAAGAAGTGTGTGTTCTCTCAAAAGTCTTTCCAAGAGCATTTGGTGTTGTGTGAAGCATTTAAGGCATCACACTTGGGGTGCTAGGCTCATAAGGTTTCAAGGAACATAAGCAACAACAAGGTAAGTTATTCTATCTTTCATTCAAGTTAGAAATTGTTCCCCATGTATGCTAGATAGGAATATAACCTTGGAATTCAACTTTGCATGATAATTAGACAAACATAGATCCAAGGTTATTAGGGTTGCATGTACACTTAGGAAGTGTTAGAATGCTCAAAACCCATCCGTTTTTCCCTGATTTTGAGCCTTTTGATCTCAACCTTCTGTATGATCAGAGGCTCCCCCTTGAATTTCAACACTTAAATCAGTTTCATGCTAAGCATGGTACTCACTTTGAAAAGATCCGGTTCGACAAAAGACCAAATGGGGTTATGAATTATAAAAAGAGGAAGTTTATGAAGACTGATTATGTTCAGTGTACCCTCACCAGGAGAGGAGATGACTACATTAGGACGCATGCTGATTTCCCCTCCATGAACCCAAAAGAATTTTTTTTATTGCATGAGTTTTTCATATCAAAGTTGAGAAATATCAAAAGATGAAGATTGCGTATGACAAAGCTTGTGAATTTCTTAAGACATTACTGTGCGATTTGGGAAAACAAATGCCGAAACTCACCCTGTCCTACACAAGAAGTTCAAATTTCCAGACTTCAAGCCCACATTAAGCATTACAAAAGGTTATCAAGACATGTCACTCAGAGCAACAAACTAGCCGGAGTTAGGAGTTATATACAAGAAAGCCAACTAGGATCTCAAGTACTTCATTCCAGTAACTACAACGCGTCGGATGACCAAGATGCAACTCGATACCACCTTGGCTTCGGTTCAGAGATCCAAGAATACAACTGAAGAGGTAAAGTTTGAAATCACCCGAAGAATCAAGTGGCTATGTGAGGTAAGGAAGTTTTGGTGGATCATTAATAAATTCCTTAAACTCAACAAGTGAAGAAGAAAGTTCAAGAGGTCACATTGCGGGAGATTGTTGAAAAAAAAGTGACCCTCTTAACTTAATGATCTGCAGTCTTGTTTTTGTCTACCGTAACTATTTTGCTACCGAAATTGGAGTTTCTCTACCAAAATTGAAGAAAGTTATCTTGTGAACTATAGTGGACCGCAACCACTACCGCAATAAAGAAAGATGAAGACTTTTAATTACATTAACTGACTTAGTGTGTTAGCATAGCATTATGTAGTGAACCTTGCATGGTTACTTAAGTCAGTAGAATATTAGTTGTTTATTTCAGATGTAAATTTATGGGACTCTATATATAGAGACTCGCTTCTTCATGTATTGGTACCAACTTTCACGATCTTTTGAGCTAAACTGAAATACAAAGATCATTCTCTCATATCTCTATGTTATCTAATATCTGAGATCCACTTCATCTTAAACTGTTCACATTTACTAACTCGTGTTTGACTGCAAACCTTGTTACGAATCAGTTTGATGTTTACTTGATATAACTTGTTGTCATTTATATTTCCTTTACATCTTTGCAATTTATATTTCCATAATTAACTGTCTAACACTTATAACTTTTTTATTGTTGAGCTAACTTGATCCTTTGAGATTAACTAAATCCGCAACTATCTAACACTAAAAAGTTTTTCCCTGAACAGGTCCACCTGTTGGGGGCTTCAATTCTACCTTCCAGGACTCTAGTAGTTTTCTAAAGCAATGTTCATACAGGACATCCGTGCTACTGCTATTATCTATTTAGACTCGATGGATTTCTTGTGATGTATACACCCATTTATAAGAAGCGGGTCATTTTGGATTCCAATGTTGCGGTCTCAGGTCTTCCGTAGAGAAGTTGATGTTGTTGATTTGTCGATTTAGCACTTTTGGCGTTGTAGTTTGCCTCATGTCGCTCACGTTTATTTCATGGTCTGTTTATCATACGCACTCCATCTTGCCATTTTTTTTCTGATGTTGGCTTTTTGTTGAGTAGAAAGGTAAGGGGCAGCACGTTACGCTTGTCATAAATTCCTTGATTGTGCTGGTCTACCCAATGCTTGGCGCCAGGCGGCCAAGTCTGCTGACTGACATCGTTTCTTTGGCGGGGTCGGTGATGCCTTTTGTGACAGTGTAACTCTTATATTTACCATCATAGACATGTATTGTTGTTTAGCGGGTTGTGCCTTCCTGGGTGCACGTCAGGATGGAGCCAACTTTTTTGATATATCTACGACTTAGCTCTGTCTCTTTGAAGGATGGAATGAAGGGCCTTCCAATCAATGCAAAAGAAACAAGATCGCCAGTCTTCTTCTGGGAGGCAATCCCAAAAAGAAGCTCCGACAATCAAGTTAGTTGGTCTCTTAGAGAGAAGGTGAAAAAGTGTTAGGCAAGTGTTTAAGGTTTTTACTTCTCGGTCCTTCTCTTGGGGTAAAAGGGACCTATTTATACCTATGGTCAAGAGGGCAAATCCTCGATAGTCTTTTTTACCTTTTCAGGTTTGGCAGGCCCTGAGAGTCGATTGGTACTATTTTGTCTTGACACTATCTTTGGTGCATGGGCGCCAAGAAATGAATATGGGATCGCGAGGGCGAGGGCGAGAGCGAGGACCCATCGTTAGGCATACGCCGCTCTTTTCCCAAACTGTCTGTTAAACTAACGGTTATGCTACCTTTTACATATTCCTGGTGGGAAACGTTAATACTCTCTCTTGAAATTTTTCAAGTTCTTATAATCATGGTGTATTTGGCTTATGATTCTTGGTTGTGATGATTGGAGATGTCAAATACAATGTGAATAAGAAACAATTTTATGAATTATTGTTGAAAGGTAGGAAAATTTAATTTCCTATGGCAGGTTGATAGATGATCATGGAGGACTGATATTTAAACGACTTTCGAAGATTAGAAGTTTGATTGAAAACACCATGAATATGTTATCTTGGTGTGAAAATCAAAAGGAAGGAAAAATAAGAGAAATATTAAAAAAAAGTAATATGTTTCTCTTGTTGAAGACCTAGATGATCTTCATGTTCTTAAGTTGGTTGAATTTCAAAAAATGGGAATTTAATGTGATTTTGATGAAGATGTGAAAGTTTTTCCTTCAATTGGAGTTCAAACCAATGAATGCTTGAATTCTTGTGATTCGTTTGAAAGAATGGTGCCTTATCGAAAGCCTTCAACCCAAGAACCTAAAATGTATCAAACTCCAAAATATTTTATTCAAACTTACAAAGTTGAAGTATCAAGAATGAAGATATTCTAGAATTCAAATCTTCAATATCCAACAAGATGAGAAAGAAGAAAAGAAGAAGAAGATCAAAAGCAAGAACAAATGGGATTCTTCACAAAAATCTTCAAAAGATGTTATGAATCCGAAATCTATGAAGAAAATTTGGGTTCCAAAGAAACAATCATCACATGTTTCAATGAATTTGAATTCAAAACCCAAAATTGTTGATGGTTCTTATGAAGATGATACTAGATCATTGAAGAACACAAAGAACGGATTGTACAACACACATCGTTGGTGGTACAATGTGAATATTGATGATTTTCCTGTTCCAACCAAAGAACGAGGATCTTCAATGGTTTATTTGAGTGTTGCAAACGGAAAAACAATCATCAACAAGGTGTCTCAAATTCTCAAGTGGATTTCGAAAAATTCATGTTCAGATCGAAGATGAAGAATCAAATTTTTTTCTCAAAACTCGAATTTAATCAATTATTTTGAATCATGCCTTTTGTTTTACATTTTTGTTTGTTTTGTCTCGTTGGATCTATTTTGTTTCAAACCTCATTGATGATCCAATATAATTTTTCAATAAATTAAGGCCAAATCACGAAAATTACTGTTCACTGAACATATTTGAAGCCAAAATTTATTATTTGTTATTTTTCATCATTTAATTTCAAGCCCAAATCTTATTGAAAATCATAAATGCGTTGACTCTTGAATCTCCACAACTCATTATCAATCCTTGTTAATCTAATTTCAAATTGACTTTCGTTAACTGATTTTTGTTAATCTCCACATCTCATTATGGATCGTAATTTTGATTTTGATTTTGATTTTAATTATCAATGTTTGATTGTGGTTGGTTAATTGATTCAATAATGAACTATGAGCGAATCTAAATTGTGATATTGGTATTTGTAAGGTTCCAATTTCGCATACAAAAGGTTGATGATGAAGTGTGTTTGGAATTGGATTTTCACGTTTGATAATCTATGTCGATGATTTGAAAGTCAAAGCTGTCGAACTTTGACTAAGTTTGATATTGTATATGTTTGATTGAATAGGAATTGATGTCGAACATTTGTAGATGGGAATCAAAGATAGTATTGATTTTGTAGTGGAGGGTGATTCATCGCAATATTGATTGGTGGTCTTGACATTACTGGGTTGTCACATATATGATGATATTTGAATTGACATAGATCTGGGAAGCAATGTTTTGTAAATCAATTTGAATCGGCTAGACTTTCATATATACTAGTGATGACTAAACCCCATTTCGTATATCATAGTGTTTCATGAACTTTCTAACTTGGAATAAGAGCAAAGGACTTCTCGTAACAGTATTCATGATAGAACCCATGAATATTAAGTAAGCATAGTGCGACTCATGTAGTACGAAATCAACGAAGGATTTGGTTCTCACTAATACTACTTCTAGTAGTGTTTTATGTGGAGATAACTCGTGGGAATCTTTCATGATTAATTTAGATGATCACTAATGTTTTCGATGATCAATAATGTTTCTGATTGAGATGAAGGTTCTTTCATCGGATACAAACAACAAAAGAATAATAATAAATAACACAAAGTTATCAAAAAGATGTTTTAAGTATGAAATGATTCTCACAAGAGAATCAACACAAAGCATTGATTAGGGTTTCAACAAGAACAACCCAATTTCAAAAATATATAGTTTAGCTAGTAACAATCAATCCCGACAATAAGGGGATTAATTCTAATGTAAGTGAACTGACCGGTCCTAATCACTAGGACTAAGGATCAGTTAACTAATCTTGAATTTTACTTTAATTACATAGTTCAGAGTAAATACACTAAGACAAAAGATCACATATTGACGCTGAGCTTCTAAGAATGTGCACTAGCGATGATGACGGAGTTGCAGCTAGCACTAACGGTGAACGTGTGTTGGTACTTGACTCATCAGATTATAAGATTCGACCATGCAATCTCTCCTAATATGATGATGTCAAAACTAATGTTATTTGTAATATTCTTCTTCATCCAAAATTTCTTGCTTCATCCAGTGGAAGCTTTCTCCTTTAAGATCTTTAGTACATGCGCTTAGTTCCAGGTGGATCAGCCTATGATAATCTAGTTCCACTTCTGCATGCCCCATGTGCTTCAATCGGAGATGAAACATATGCTAGAGTAGGAGCAACATGAAGTTCTTTAATACATTGAAAGCACATCTAATTTTCTCCATCGAGATAGAATATATCATATTCTGGCTCCCGAATGAAAATATGTTGAATTGGCTCGACACCTACTGACAACCTGTTATTGTTGCAGATGGTGCCAAAAGGAAGAATGAACATATGATATTTAGATTTCCTTTGTTTGGAGCTGATGTTGAAGTAGACGCTTGAGAAAGACCAGCTGAAGGCACTAAATTCAACTTATTTACTTTATTGATCATTTTTTATAACACTAATTTTAGCTCCTGAGCATGAATGCTTTTATGTTAGGAAATTAAATCCTAAATACAAATCCACTCGATGTACCAATAATGGACTAATTCACGAGCATGCACAATCTCACTGTATTAATACCCAATCTTCTTTCTGATCAGATCAACCTTCAGCGTTTCATCCTTGGCATTTGTACACCTAATCTTGATGAAATGGTCACATTTAATTCTTTGAACTATTAAGTTCTCGAATTTCTTCTGTTCAATGCGATTATCCACCTCCAATTTTTTTTTCGTTGAGCGACCATATTGTTGAAGAATTGGAGATTTGACCATTGTTCTATAATACCTCCCTCAGCACAGGCATACTTTTGTGCAATCTTGATAGGGAGATTTTCAACACTATCCAGTTACACCATAACATCATAATCAGTGCAATTTTTTCTGACCTCCTCAACTGGCAATCTATGGTCCTTCACTAATTCTTGTAAGTTAACTACAAGTTTTATTTCACTTCTGGGATGAACTCGCGAGCCTTCACCTTCAACTTCATCAACTCCAACAAAGGAGGAATCCTTTGTTTTCCTTATGATGAGCTGATCATCATCAAAATGTTTGCCCTTAGGAATCTCCCCCTCAGGAAGAGCTTTTCGATAGATAATATTTTAGGCACAACAAGTGACATAAAGTCTATATCCAGTAAGCCTTCATCATCTTCATACTCAGGCTTTCCATCATCATCATCTTCAGTGCCTTTATCATCGCATGCTTTTAACAATCTCCACATTTTTTGGCATCATCAACATGCTTGGGAGATATTGGAGGAGCATCAAGTGGAGGAAAGGGTTGAGGGGAAGGATGATTCGAAGGAGGACGATGTGGAGGAGGTGGCTGTGAATCATTATGTGGAGAATAATCGGGGGAATTTGAAATCTCGTAAGTGTCATCCACCATGGATACGACACACTTTATGTGAGTATCATTAGCTTCAACATTGATCAAGCATTGTCCCAGCGACTCCATTAAGGTCACCAATAGTGAAATCTTACAGAGCATCATTGATTTAATGTTAGATGAACTAAACTCTGCTTGAAAAGTAGCATCAACTTGAAGGGGGTGAATGTTGAAAATTAGTACCAGCATGAAGTGGAGACGAATGTGGAGGAGTGACACTAGCTTGATAGGGAATAGTTGTATCATCATGTGTAGGTTTTGAGCCACGTGGTATGATGAGATAGAGTGAAGATGAGAGTGGAACAATTGTCTTAGTGTGGGGGGGGGGGGGTATCGATCCATGTTGTGTGATGGTTTAGTATATAGGATAGAATTATGGAGAAAAGGAAGGAAAGCAAATGTGTTATTTGGTCTTGGAGGAGAGACTCTGACTAATCTCAAAGGCTCAAATAAACGACCTTCATATTCATCTTCAATCTAACCAATTGCAAAATGAATAGGTGAAAGTTCATTAATCTCTATTTCTTGATTGTTTATAGGAATGAATTTAGTGCCTTTACAATTGTAAGGAGAAGAGGCACTGGAATCGCTGGAGGATTTGTTGGATTCATCATCTTATTCTTCATCCTTGTTGGAGGACTTGTTGGATACTTTATCTTCGTCTTCATCCTCAAAAGTATAAAGATGTTCTGTCCAAAGAAGAATCCATTGAAAAAAGCATATATATCCTTCTTCAGGGTATGTATTGATTATTTGTTAGGATTGAATCATAGATGATATAGGTGCCTAGAATTGATGTTGTATCCCATCTTAATGTGATCCAAAAGAAGAGCAATCCAACGAGGATATGGCACATATGTTGGTTGTTTATTTCTGCCGATGCACTCGACTACCTGATCAAATAATAACTAAGTAAAACCTAGATCCTTATCTTGGACAATGGCACATAAAACCCGTAACTGGAATAACTTCAATTGGTCCAGGCTGCTAGTTTTGTGCCCATGATGTTTCCTAATAAGCCTTGTCACATATTTCTAGCCAGCATTAAAACACCGGCGAAGAACATATTTTCAGGTTCTTGTTTTACATGAAGAGAAAGATCATACCTAATTCGTGAAAGAATTGATATGCATGAGCTTTAGTAGGAGTCTCTTAATATAAGGCTAAATGTGGGAGACGAAGAACATGAAGTATGAGCACTCAGAATATGTTAACCATTGAGTGGCCATCCCTAATAGTTCTGCAGATGGTTTGAGCATGATTATCATAGGTACATGAGTTATAAAACTCATATACTTGCTTTGGGAAGAAGGGTTCTGGAATGTCACAGAGGGTATAGCATAGAGGGAACACTACAAGTAGTCAACAAAGTATTCAATGCCTAAATTTTGATGTTACGGTGGATTGTCATCTGTGAATGCGACATTGTTGGCGTCAAAGACGATGGTAGTATCAGAGGTATTACGAGCTTTTAGAACATTTTTAGCAGGAACTAATGCAAATAAAACTCAATCTATTTGTTGATGTCTAAGAAGAACTTGAGCAGAAGTAGCAGAACTTAAAGAAATTGGAAATGATCAAAGTGGGATTTTGAGAGAGTATGCTTGAAAGGGTAATTAGAGTAACCTAGGAGAAAGAAAGAACTCCTATTTTTATTCAGAATCCTCTATTTTTCACATAATCATTATCAAAGAAAAATATGTCGTAAATATCTCGAATCCGAAGGAGATGATTATCATTATTATATGCATATGAAATTTAGCATTAATGAGTTACGGTTAGGGTCGAAGTACCATGAGTTACAACATGGACAATCAACGTATCATAAGTTTCATCACAAGCTATCAACATATCACAACTTGTAGCGGAATAAGGATGGGATGGTGATGTCTCCTGACAGTAGGTTGTGATACTATAGAACATTGACATAGTGTTGTGAAGCCTTATCTGTGTACGGTTTTATACGTTGAATCATCAACTTCTTTTATTAGAACAACATGGGTGAGAGTATGTAGGTGCATGTAATATGCCATGGAATATGATATACCCCTCGACACAAATTTTTCAAGTTCTTATCAGCGTATGGCATCTTACGCTGAATCATAAAAGATTTAGGAAGAAAAATAGGCTAAGAACGGGTTGATGTCTGTGATAAATTACAGTACACAGTCTAACCACCGACATAGTGTTTCGAACATTTATCAGTATATGGTTATCATATACAGTGAATCCTTAAGCTCTATATTATAAGACTTGGAATAACCCGTTGTTAATTAAGGACCTGACAAGCATCACTTATGCTGATGACAATGCAATCAGGGTAAGCCACTAGGTAATGCTCGATGTTTCAACAGAACATGAGACTTGATGCATACGGAAAGCATGCTTCTTGGGATTGAGTATCGATAAACGGTTCATCATAAAATAAAAACCCAAGCCTTATAATAAATTTTTTATCAGAACTAGGGAATCTCACACTGAAGGATATGTCAATACATAAGAATCAGTGTGACTTGGTGACTCAATGTCATCTTAAAAGATGGTATCGTTGATATGACACTTAGAGAGATTTAGTCACATACAAAAACATGCTTCCGGGGACAAAATATTTTCAAGATTTTCATACTTTCAATTCATTATTACAAGTAATTAGATAGAAATGATGTTGAAAAAAAAAACTCTTTTGCAAACAATATAATGGAGTTTAAGTCAATGTCAGCATGCTGAGTTAAGTGATCAACTTGTTCAGGGTATTCTCATCCAATGCCTTGGTAAAACAATCTGCCAGTTGCTTAGTAGTTGGAATGTAAAATAGTTCCACTTTGACTTTCTAAACCATATCATGGATGAAGTGATGATGGATGTCGATATGTTTGGTATTAGAAGGTAGAACTAGATTATGTATTATCAAAATTTCATTCGTGTTGTCACAAAGGATAGGAGTATTGGTGAATGAAAATCCATAATTTAGAAGTTGATTCTGAATCCAAAGAACCTGTGTGCAACTCCTTCCAACAACAACATATTGCGCTTTAGCAGTAAAGGAAGACACTGACATTTGTGATTGGTTGACAACCTTACAAGTCTAATTCCTAGAAATTGAGCTTTCCTTGAGGTATTCTTTCAATAGATACAACATACACCAATATCAGAGTCAGTGTAATAAAGTAGCTTGAATTCTGAATCATGTGGATAACATAAACCCAGATTAGGTGTATGCTTTAGATAATAGAAGATTCTCTTTACATCACGAAGATGCAATTCATTGCGATTGTCTTGATAGCGAGCACATAATATGATGCCAAGCATGATATCCGGATGATTGGAATTAGAGATCCTATCATTCTTCTATACATTTTTGTGTTAATGTCTGTGCCAGATGGATCAATAGATATAGTCACATATGGTGAAATTGGGGTTTTAGTTGATTTACTATCAGTGAAAGCAAACTTTTTCAAGAGGTATCTGATGTATTTCGTTTGACAAATAAAAACCCTTTCAACGGATTGATTACTCAGTAAACTTATGAACAAGTTAGTTCACCCCTCATGCTCATTTAAAACTTCGTAGCCATTACTTCAGCGATTTCAATACTTAGTGTCTCATTAATAGATCCAAAAATGATATCATCTGCATACACCTGAGCAAGAATAATATGTGACCCTAACTGCTTGATAAACTAGCCCTAAGAGCTTGTTTCAAACCGTAGAAAACATTTTTTTAGACGATGCACATAGTTTGGCTATTCAACACTTTTAAAGACTGGTGGTTGTTTTAGAAAGACTTCTTCTTACAGTTCCCCATGAAGAAAAGCATTATTCACGTCCATTTGAAAAACTTTACAGTTCATGAAGGATGCGTATGAAAGAAACAACCTTATTTCCTCAATTCTTGCTACAGGGGCAAAGGCTTCATCCTAGTCCAAACATTCCAATTGTCAAAAACCCTAAGCAACTAGGCTTGCCTTATTTCTTATAACAATACCATCTTTATCCATCTTGTTCCTGAAACCCAGTAAATCCCGATGATAGTCTTCCCCTAAGGACGTGGAACTATCATCCAAATGTTGTGTCGTTCAAACTTATTTAGCTCTTCTTGCATTTGCTAGATCTAATCAACATCTTTTAACACTTCAATTACATTAGGTTCAATCATTAACACAAACTTAACAAACATATAGAAGTTACTCTCAGCCTTGGAACGACTAAGGATCCTTCATTTGACATTCCCAATGATCTGATATTCATGGTGATCATGATGGAATCTATGATTTGCACCATATTACTGATTAGTTCATCGTTAGAGAAAGGTTCTTTATAATTCGTAAATGCACCAGGCCTTCGATATTTAGCATTTTAAAATAGTTCTTCAACGTTAGTTAGATCCTTATCGTTAAAGAGATGCTTGAGAACATGATCAATGTTTAGGATAATTGGTTGAGAGAGAGAGAGAGATTGTGTTAGATGGACTGTGAACAAGCACATTAAGAACTTGAGTGAGATCAACCTTTAGCAGCTTGTGCTTCAAATTTTGAATGTTGATCATTATTATTCAAAATATAGCAAACACACCCAAAAAAACATGAAAATAGGATATATACACATACACACACACACACACACACATATATATATATATATATATATATATATATATATATATGAGGCTTTCTCCTTTTTAGTTGCTCATAAGTAGTCTACACATGTCGCTTCACCATGATGGACATGTTTTGTATGTAACATATTGTCTTCACTGCTCCAGCCTAGAAGGATAGAGTAACACCAGCTTCTACCATCATAGTTCAACAATCTTCAATGAGCTTCCAATTTCGTCTTTCAGGGACACCATTTTGTTGTGTTGTTCGTATAGAAGAAAAGCTCTAAGAAATCCCTGTAGCGTGACAAAATTCCTTTATTGTGGAGTTTTGAAACTTAGTGCCATGATCGATTCACAGTTGCCTTACTTTACGACCATACAAAACTTCGCACTTCTTTATAAAATAGATGATCTCATCAGCGCCATGAGTTTTCTTTCTCAGAAAGACAACCCATGTGAATCTCAATGACGTGAGTTTTCTTGCTATATCTAGATTTGAGAGGATCATGGCCAAACAAAACCATATGAAGAAGATGAAAGGGTTTAGTGATAGATGAACAAGACTTAAGATTTTTTCTCTTTCCCTTCACACTGAACACCACTAATCTTGTGGAAATTTCATTTAGGAATCCCTCTCACAAGCTGATTACAAGAGATATTGGAAACGTTGTTGAAGTTTAAGTGAGAAGTATCTAGTGTCACAACGAATTTAAATGAAATTGTGAATGAGAGAACAAACAATATCTAAGAAAGTTTGAAAATCCGTTCTTTTATTCTGGAATTGGGTATGTAGCACTGTTAGAAAACAATGTGATTACATGTTGATGAGTTGGAAGACTCATTAGTGTCAAAGGCATATGAAAGATAGTCAATATCAATGTCAATAACAGTTCATTGAGGAAATTCACTAAGAATTTCATTCACTAAGTGAAATTCAACATTTAAAGACTTTTGACATAAGATACATTCTTGAATTCGACTGATTTGCACTTGATTAGACCATAACCTTTTGTTGCTCCCTTGTTGTTGTCTCTATATGTTACTATAAGGCATATTTCTTCATATAGTCATCCAGGAGAGACTTCAATCATGTCAAATGTCTTGAGCATCCACTGTCTAAGTACCATATATGCTCTTAACCTTGCAGTACTAAAACACACATTATCACTCACTGACCTATTTTGCAATGGGTCATTTTGGAAGGAAAATGTTATAGCACTCATTAGGAAGACAATTTAGAGAAATTTCCTTTTTTATCCATTTTTTATTTCTAACTAAAATTTTGTCATCTTATTTAAAGTTGAATTTCGATTTCATTTCAAATTTGGCTTCCAGTAAGTCGAATCCTATTCATTTTATTTGAAAATACTTTCTTTTAATCTGGAATTGGATATGTTGCACTGTTAGAAAACACTGTGATTACATGTTGATGAGTTGGAAGACTCATCAGTGTCAGAGGCATCTGAAAGATAGTCAGTATCAATGTCAATAACAATTCATTTAGGAAATTCACTAACTGAAATTCAACATTTGAAATTGAATATTTTAGGAAGATTTTAGTTATAGGCAACGCATGTTCAAGATTTGGAGTCTGTTGTCATGGATTAAGAGCGGACACGTGAGAATTAAAATTTTTTGTAATTAAGATTCGATTTATGAAGGTGGTACTTACCAATATAATTTTAAAGTCTTTTTCAAGATCTCAAGGAGCGTAATTTTTTTTTTCAAATTCAATGTGCTTGAATATTTTTACAACGTCATCAATATTACCACCAAGAATTTTCTCACACTAATATGGAATTTGAGCATTCATAATTTGTTTTATTTGAAATGTGAATGTGCCCAGTTGTTAACTATAATCTATAACTTCTTGGAAAGATCATCAGATTTTTCGTTTTCACTAAAAATGAATTTATTTGATAAATATAGATTTGTATTTTCATTGCTCAAAAGTGTGAGACTTTTCATTTGCAATCAATTTTTCCTTTAAAATCTTAATCACTTATTTTAGTATAAACTTCTATGACTTACGAAGAATCTTTTCTCAAAAGTGAATCTCGTATTTTTCATTAGAAGAGTAATTAACAAATTTCTTAACCTGGTACATGGAAGATGAGTTCCTGTCTTGCATCTTTGAATACTTTGCAACTTGAGTGAGATCAACATTCAATGTGTTGTAACTGCTACCGGTCTCTGAAGTTTGAAATTCATATATATGAGTCGTTAGACACTTCACTTTTGGCTTCTAATCTTCAGAAGACTCTTCTTCATCTACCCATTCCTTGGATTTCTCCTATTTGTCAACAAGAGCCCTTGGATGAGGAATGCTTTCTATATTCATATAGCCAGCGGCTTCTTGTACATCACCTAATAACTTAATATTAATTGAGGTGCTTTCTGTTGGATTAGTGTCTAAGCCCGTAACTATATTTGGTATTTACTTGACCCGGTTGTGCATTGTCCTTTTGGGTTGCCTTCACTAAATAAACATGATAAGATGATTTACGAAGAGAGAGGTTCTTATGGATTATTAATATATTATACGAATAATATATTGAGAAATCATATATTTTGATTAATGTTAGAGAAGAATTAATTAAGAATTATTTTTGTGTCTAAAAGACATTAATTAAATACCGGGGACTTAAACTGTCAAATGTGTGATAGTTGAATATTGGGCTTAGAAGGCTAATGGACTAGGCATGCACGAAATTAGGGATGTGCCCATCCTAATTTAGTCCATAAGGACCCTATTCCAGAAGCTTCCTTGGATTGCTTAAGGCCTAAGCTGTCCATTAGGGTTTTGATTGAAACCCTAGCATAACAAGTATAATAAGACCCTAGGGCATCAGATTTTGGCTACTACAAACCCTAAGAGTCTTCATAGCCGAAATGGTTCCCATCCCATTTCTCTGAATTAGCATCCTCTTTTTTGTGGTGTTTGTAATCCATTAGAGGAGTGACATTTGTTTCTCTAAGCTCCAAGACAAGAAGATTCAAGCCATTGTTGAAGAGGTAGTCATCTAGATCTATTTTGATATGTTGATTTCATATTATATATTCTACATCTAGGGTTTATAAGTCTTGGATGAATTGCATGTACAATAGAGAAACCTAGATCCAAGCATCAGGGTTTGCGTGAGCACATAAGATGCTCTTTTGGCTCAAACCCATCAATGGTATCAGAGCCTTGACTGGTTTCTATTGTATTTGATGCCTAGTATTTCATTCATGATTTGAAAATTCGTTTTTGGCCCTTTGACTGACGAACTCGATGAGTTGGAAGTACTCGACGAGTCCACACGGGGAACTCGGCGAGTTTAGCTGTCAGGCAGAGGATATCTCGGGATTTTTTGCTGTTTTGCGGAAGGATAACTACGAAAACTGTTTTTAACTAATAAAATTTGATTTTTATTGTTATCATACGACTATCCTTACCAAAACAAAAGATAATTACCATTTAATTGAATAATAGATTCCTTATGTGATAAAATTTGATTATTTGATTTATTTGATGAATTATCTTGTGATTAAAATAGAATAGATCAAATCTTGATAATCATTAAATTAAATGATTAATTTAATTTATTTGTTATTTGATCCTATGTGTTTTGAAAAGTTCAAAACTTGTCCTCAAGTTTTGAAATTTAAATTTTTTAATTAAAAGTTTAATTTGAACTACTTAAATTTTAAAACCCTAGAATTTTATAAGTTTAAAATTCAATCGTATACTATATTTATTATAAGATTAATATATACATGTATAACTTAAATGCTAGTCTTACCGTTAGTAGGCCTCATTCACGAAGCAGATCTATAAGGGGGTATAAGTTTATCGCCTATAAAATGGTCGTTTAATGGGTGTCCACTCTCACCCACTGCTTCCAAGATTGGTGGGGGGTCGTTATTCGAACGGGTAGGATAGGGCAACCCTTTCCTCATTGTTGAAAGATGAAAGTGACCCTTTTGAACTTATCTACCGCAACGGTTCAGTACCCGCATCCAATTCAGCACCGGAGTCAATCTCTAAAACTGAGACCGCAACCATTCTCCATCAGCAACATCTGGAGTATTCAAGTCTTACTTATCCGCAGTCTTAGTTATTTCCTTACTATGTAATTCACTCTATTGTCCAGCATGTCTCTATAAATAGAGACTCTTTCTTATGTATTATGTACTTGTGTACTTGTGATATATGTGAGTGTGAAAACTCTTAACTTCTTAATACACAAGATTTCTTGTCTTTCTTATCTTCATCAGTTATCTCTCTTATCTCTATCACACTCAAACTGCTACTGGAACATAACCTCTGTTCGGAGCAAGTCTTCTAGACTTAATCACTAAACTTGATCTCGCTTACTAACTTGGAGTGACTGCATTCCTTGTTATGAATCGGTTTAAGTGTATTCTTGATATAACTTTTGTCATTTACATTTCTTTACTTTCCGCAACTAACTATCTAACTATCTAACTATCTAACATTATTATTGTTGAGCTTTTAGATCCTTAAAGATTAACTATTCCGCAATTAACTTGTTCTAACGTTTGTTCAAGTGTGTCTCCAAGTTTTTTTCTCAACAATTGGTATCAGAGCCAAAGTGGTTGCTTTTTGGATATCGGAACTCTGATTTTCTCATTAAGCTTTCTATACCACTAAAGCTCATTTCTAAAAAAAAAACATTAATGGCACAATCGTTATCTCTGAATGTCTCCAATAGTGTTGGTGGTTCTAACCGAGCCCCAATACTAGTAGCAAATGAATATCATCACTGGTCACAAAGAATGGAGAGGTACTTAAGAAGATTGGGTAGAGATGTATGGAGATCTGTGGAATAAGGACCACATGTTCCAGTTGTTACACCAATCCAAACTGACGGTGTTGCAACCAGACTAGGAGGAGGTCAACCAACTATGAGCCATCCTACCAAAGATGATCTCGATAAAATGGAAAATGATGCTGTTGCTTTTTATGAAATTTCATGAGGTGTTGCTCCTGATAACTTTGATATTATCATAAACTGCAATTCAGCCAAAGAGATATGGGATGTACTCAAAAACCTGTACGAAGGCTCAGAACAAGCACAAGATAAGAAGCGCACGACCGCACTCAACAAATTCAACAACTTTAAAGCTCATGCTGGTGAAAGTTTGGAAGACTCCTTCAAAAGATTCAACCTAATAGTCACAAAGTTATCAAATGTTGGTACCATCCGCAGCAACCATGAAACCAATCTCCAGCTCCTTAATGGTCTAGGAAGACATTGGACTATGGTCAAAATGATAGTCCAAGGTGACAGGAAGATTCACTCTTTATCACTCTACAAACTTTATGGAGAACTTCAAGCATAAGAATCCACTGTACTCTAAGACTGTGCTGACTTCGGGTGACCACTTGCTCTCATAGCACAAGCTCCACCGCAGTCACCTTACTCCTCATCGTATGACACCCCACCGCAGTCATACGAAGCAGATTCTGAGTATGATGATGAAGAAGAGTTTCAGAAGGCTATTGCTCTAGTTAGCCAACAGTTCAACCGCATACCACCTTCCTATTTTCCCAAGAATCAACAATTCAACAAACCACCATTCAACCGTAAATTCGGTCTTTAGAACAACAACTCTCGGTATTCTAAAGTCTCTTAGAACAATCAACCTAAGGAGGTACCGCAGTGTCCTCAGAACAATGACTCCGGTACTTAATCAGAAGACAAGACTGATGTTGTAATTTGTCACAAATGCAAAAAAGAAAATCACTTCGCAAAAGACTATAAGGCCAACGTAGTCAAGGACAGAGCATTCTATCTCAGAATGGCTCAAGAGTTAGAAGAAAAAGAAAAAGAAAGGGCATATGTGGCTCAAGTTAAACGAGACCATCAAGTTTGGTCATCAGGTGATGAAGAAGAGACCATCAGCAGTGTTACAAGAAAAGGAAAAATCTTCATGCTGGCTACTATGGATGATGATGGGTCAGCAATGTGGAACAAAAACTACTGCTACATGGCGAAAGATGGGACCCTAAGCATCGTTGAACAGGTAAAACTCTTGATCCAAACTTTAAATTATAGCATGCATGATTGTCAACCCTACATAGATGATCTTAATGACACTTGTGCTGCCGTCCTTTCAGACTATAACAAAGCCTTAGATGAGAAGAACATAGCATCCCAAGAGATGTTCCATGTGAGAGGAAGACTGGATAACAAGAGACTTAAGATGGCAATGCTAGAAAGAGATCTATAGTTAGAGAAAGATGCTAGAATTTTAAGTGAAACTCAATTAGAAATAGCCTTGAATCAAAAAGATTTAGCTCAGAAAGAAATTGTACGGTTGAATCTTTTAATTGAAAAACTATTTAATGAAAGTGAGGCTATTGAAAATTTGGTAAACAATGGAACCGTAGACAATAGATATAATTGGGGTTGGTCTAATGGATATCCTACCGCAATGGATTCCTCACCTGTGTTCAACAAAGACAGAGTGTATGTCCCTCCAAATAGAGAATTTCATTTCCCTTTCAATGACAAGACTTTTCCCGAGGATATTAAAACTCACTTCGGTAGATTACACAATTTGAGCAATAATTGTGTCATTGAGGAAATTGTGCCTGAGGATTCTAGTCACATACGTGATAAAATTCCCATCTATGGTACAACTCACTCCATTTCTCAACCTTCATCCGAAGTTGATGAAGAAATTGCCGTTGAAGACACCGAATTCTCAGAGGACTTTCCATCCTTGTCCTTAAACTATAATCAACTGCCCAGAAATGTCCCACCGTAGTCTCATTTAAAACCTACTCTGCAATAGTCAAGTCATCTTCACCACAGTTAAAAAACATTGACTGCAACTCTTTAGTTCAAGGAACTAGAACTCTTCAAACGATTTTTCACGAATTACAAAATTTTGAGGTAGGCCAATGCTCTCAAATTCCAGAATCTTCAAGTTCTGATGATTCTAGCCCACGTTTTCAAAATATTCCAAAAGGTTTCAAGAAACCGCAGTTGAATAACAATGACTGCGGTTCACCAAAATTCTTGGCAAAAAGAGCTTTCAAAGAGTAAATCAGATTTCAAAACAAAGGCAGACAAAGTTTTTCAAAAAAATAGAAAACATGTGAGAATTCCTAAATCTAGGAGTCCAGAAAAATTTGTTCTCACAAATTACATGTCAAAAAACTCTTCTTTCATGAAAACAAACAAAAAGAAAATTTCAATTTCAAAAGTCACCTTTGACACAACCCAAAAAGGTGTCAAACCTTTCAGAAACTATGTTTTTCAGATCTACTCTTCAACTGACCCAAAATGGAAAGGAGTTTTACCCACTCCAACACCTTTAAGATCAAATCAAAACAAATGGAAAGGAATTTTATCAAATCCACCTAGAGCAAACCAAAGATTTACACGCACGAAACCTCGTTCAAAACAAACTTTTCAGAACTCAAACGTCGAATCTCTCAAAAGTTACCCACCTCGGACTAATTTCAAGTCCAACACACCCCATAAACCGCTGACCAAGCACAATGTTAGATTCAATGACAAACCCTTTTTTTGCAAATGTCAGTGCAGCTATCAAAGGTTTTTATCTCATGTCTAGTCAAATCAAAGACAGAAATCCCACACTTTTCAGAAAACTCGTAACAATCCAAATCTGAACAAACACCCAGGACTCGGTTTGAATAATGACAATAGACCTGTCCATGCAACCTCGGACCATGCCTCATTCAAGAATACATCAATTGTCCCTGGCTCCAAACTTGTTTGGATGCCTAAACTAACCGTTTAAATCTCCGGCTTTGTGCAAGGAGGAACAAGAAGAAGAATGGTTAATTGACAGTGCCTGCTCCTTGCACATGACCGGAAGGTTAGAGTACCTTCGGGATTTCAGGCCTATATGCAATGGTGGAAATGTCATATTTGGCAACAATGCAAACGGTATCATCCGAGGTTACGGTGTTCTCACTACGGGGAACTTTTCTATTCTGAAAGTTGCTTATGTAGAAGGTCTTAAACACAATCTTATCAGTGTTGGCCAACTATGTAACGCAGTACATCGTGTTGAATTTGACAATCAATTCTGTTACATAATGACGAATGATCGCAGCACCTGCTTAACCAAGTCACGTTGCGAAGGCACGATGTACCCTCTTGATGTTTCTCTTATCACTGGCAAACCACAGCTGTGTTTTCTGTCCAGATCTATATCCGAATTCTACTGGCTATGTTACCGCAAGCTCGCTCATCTCAATTTTTGCAACATCAACAATCTTGGCACAGGAGAACTGGTTCGTGGTCTCCCTATTCTCAAATTCAGCAACGAAACTCTTTGCCCAGCGTGCGAATGCGGTAAGCAATCCAAAGCAAGTCACCCTCTGATAATGGATTCTTCTATCTCTGAACCACTGGAGCTACTACACATAGATCTCTGCGGTCCCTCAACCGTGGCCAGTCTTCACCACAAAAAATATATACTGGTTATTGTTGATGACTATACACGCTTCACATGGGTCTTCTTTCTTAGACTCAAATTACAGACATCGCAGATCTTCATTAACTTCATCAAAGAAATCGAACTTCAAATCAAGCTTCCAGTCAGACGCATCCGCAGTGATAATGGAACTGAGTTCACTAATCATCTTCTGACCAGTTTCCAAAGGCATCTCTCACAATTTTTCAGCACCCTATACACTGCAACAAAATGGCGTAGTAGAGAGAAGAAATCGCACACTCGTTGAAGCAGCCAGATCCATGCTTAACTTCGCCCAACTTCCTCTCTATTTCTGGGCCAAAGCAGTAGCAACTGCATGCTTTGTTCAAAATCGAAGTATTGTGTGCAAGCGTCTCAATAAAACGTCATATGAAGGGCTCAACAATCGTAAACCCAATGTTCGCTTCTTTCATATCTTTGGATGTAGATGCTTCATGATCAACAACAGAGATCAACTCAATAAGTTTGCACCGAAGTCTGACGAAGGTATCTTCCTTGGTTATTCCACTAACAAAGTTGCATACCGAGTGCTCATCAGAAGAACAAGGTTGATCATTGAAAGCTTTGATGTGAAATTTGATGACTCTCACATCCGCAGTGCACCTCCATCCACCGAAACAACTGCAATCATGGAAATTGACATTCCAACTAATTCTCAACCTTTAAATCTAGTTGAAATCAACTATGATGACCTGTTTGATCCCATTGAAACGGCGAAACTATCCGATGTCCTAGTGTCATCCGCAGCTCAACAACAACATGTCGACGTATCTGGACCTTCTCTATCTAAAGTAGTATCTCTCAATACTTTCACCTCTCCGGTTGAGGGGAAAAGCTCTACTCCGGATATTGCTACAACCGTTGAGGCTCCAGTACCTGATGTTGCTTACATTCCTACCCAAAGTGAAGTCTCACCATCAATCGAACCTTTGGACGACTCAGATGACGAACTCATAGAGACTATTGACACTAGATCCGATCCCAGAATTTTCACTCTTTCATCTGCATTCCAGGGGGAACCTTCTCAAGTTCCAGAGGAACACCCATCCGCAATCCAGGGGGAACCTCAATCTCTGCCAACTCCTCAAGAAAACCCTACTTCAATAAATCAAGATGATTCAGCAGGATGTTCTCAAGTCCAGGGGGAACTGCCTTCCCCAAACGCAGATTCCTCTAATATCCAAGACATTCCTTCTAAAAGAGGAATTGAAAATGCGACGTCTTCTTGTATGGACAAAAGACCATCCACCAGGTCAAATTATCGGCAATCCATCAACAGGTATCCAGACTCGGTCTTCCAAAGATTTATTTGACCATTGTCATTATGCAGCACTTATGTCTTCAGTTGAACCTTGAACTATCAAAGAAGCTCTGCTTGAACCAGACTGGATAGTTGCAATGCAAGAAGAATTAGAAGAATTTGAAAGAAACAAAGTATGGCAACTTGTTCCTCTTCCACAAGGTCATACTATTGTTGGTACAAGATGGGTTTTCAAAAACAAGCTAGACGAATCTGGCTCAGTCATCCGAAACAAGGCAAGACTGGTTGCCAAGGCCTATAGTCAACTAGAAGGCATTGACTACGATGAAACATATCCTCCGGTAGCACGAATGGAAGCCGTTCAGATCTTTCTAGCATACACAGCCCACAAAAATGTCAAGGTACACCAAATGGACGTTAAGAGTGCCTTCCTCAATGGTGAACTAAAAGAGGATGTTTACCTTCAGCAACCTCCAGGATTTGAAAATGATGAATTTCCAAACTACTGCTATAAGCTCGAAATAGCAGTCTATGGCCTGAAACAAGCTCCAAGAGTTTGGTATCAGACACGCTCTGAATTTCTTGTCTCATCCGGTTACAAAAGAGGAGTGATTGATCCCACATTATTCAGAAAGGAAAATGGTGACCACCTTATGATGGTACAAATATATTTGGATGATATCATTTTTGGGTCTACAGATCAAGATATGGTAGATGAATTTGCAAAGCTCATGACCAACAAATTCAAAATGAGCATGAATAGAGAAATCAACTTCTTTCTAGGTCTTCAAGTCAAACAAATTCAGCAAGGAATTTTCATTCATCAAGAAAAATACACCATAGAACTTCAGAAGAAATACTCAATGGATAACTGCTCTTCTGCTAAGGTCCCTATGGCCTTTGGATATAAGATCTCTGTTGATCCCTCTGGTAAACCTGTGGATCACAAGACTTATAGAGGCATCATTGGTTCGCTAATGTACCTCACCGCAAGCAGACCTGACATTGTCTTTGCAACTGGTATATGTGCAAGATACCAGGCTGATCCAAAAGTGTCTCACATGACCGCAGCCAAACAAATTCTCCGGTATCTTAAAGGAAGCAAATCTATGGGTTTATGGTATCCTGCAGGCAGCGACTTCAGTCTTCAAGCCTTCACCGATGCGGATCATACAGGTTGTAAGCTCGGTAGAAAAAGTACTTCAGGTGGATGTCAATTTCTAGGCGGAAGACTTGTAAGCTGGTCCTCAAAAAAACAAACGTGTGTATCCCTATCTACCGTAGAAGCAGAATATGTAGCCGCAGCCAGCTACTGTTCCCAAGTTATCTGGATGAAGACACATTTACTAGACTACGAGTACATAATGTTGCGGATACCAATTTACTGTGACTCAGAAAGTGCTATAGCTATCTCTCATAATCCTATTCAGCACTCCAAAACGAAACACATTGAGTTACGGTACCATTTTATCAAAGATCATATTTTGAAAGGTAATATTGAACTCGTCTTTGTTCCTACTCATGAAGAGATTGCTAATGTTTTTACAAAAGCTCTTGACTCTTCAAAACTCAATACATTCTTACAAATGTTGGGAATGATGAATCCGGACCCACAGTTCTTTTTGAAGCGTTAGCTACCACAAACCGTCTTTGGTCCCCATTACAGTTCTAACTGAGAATTACATTTGATAGTTGGTTTTGATACTACAATCTAGGTACCGCAACCATATGTCATACGTATCTCTCACGGGTCTTAATGTTCCTTTATTTCTAAATTTTTTACAAGTGTTTGTCTCACAGATTCTCCGAAATCTTTCTTTCTCATCCGCAACCATCCGCAATGGAGTTTCTCAACAACTTTGATGAATTCATCTGCAACCATCTCAAATAAATTCCAACCGATTCATTAACTCTTGAATCCTTGTGTGCTATTTAATGATCCTTCATTAAATAAAATACAAACATTCCCTTTAGAAACTGTCACTTTACCTTTCTTAATAAACCCCATATCAGACCTATTTTAGGGATGATGCCAAAAAGAATTATTCCCAAATCGATCCTTTTTCAACTTGTCCTTTCCCCTCCTAAACACGTCCAACCAGATTCCCATGATTACCTGACATTTTACCATGCGTCGACTCCACCATTAAATGAAAATCCTCCTTTTAAGATTTCTCAAATCTCTTCAAAAACTGTTTCATATTTGTGTGGTTGAGATTCAATTCCAGAATCGTTGATTCCCCCCAAAATCCCATTCAACTTCTTACCCCCTTTTATCATTTACCTAGGGTTAAAATCCTTTTACCCCCCTTTATAAACCCTTCTTCTTCTATATAATCGTTTACACTCTCTGTTAATCGATTACTCTCTCAACTCTCAAAGAACTCACAAAAGCTCTCAAGAACTTCCATCTCATAACTCTCAATGGCGAAATCTGGTGCATCTAAGAAGCAATTCAAGGCTTCAAGTTCAATGAATCAAACCGACTCCACATCACCAACAATCGCTTCAAGCAACTTTAGGGCTGTGTTTGATGATCATCCTTCTTACAATGCTCCAACAAAACTGATGATCAAGTATCTCAAGAACCATATCCTTTTTGGCCCGTTCGATGCATTCACCGATGTCGTTCCCGTTTCTACACTTTTCAAATGTGCTCTGTCTGCATACAGACCAATGGAAAATCCTGAAGAAGTGCATCTGAACCTCGTCAACGATTCCTTGGTCATCTTGACCAAAGAAAAATTCTTAACCTCCATTAACCTGTTAATCCATCCCTCCATCAAAATCTTCACTCCATCCTTATCCGATATCACTACCGCACTGTACCAAATGGGTTACCAGAAACCAATCCGAGGGGTTGGTGAGTATAAGAAAAATCAGCTGCCTATGGTTTGGCAGTTTGCATGCCACGTCGTCATCCTATGTCTATCAGGCAGAACTGGAGGCATCGACAACATGGGACTCAAGCTCCTTGAACTTGTATGGAGCATCTTCACTGGCCGTGATGTCAACTACGGTCAAATTCTTTGGGATGATTTCCTCCAGTACATTCCCAAAGGACAACGAAAGGAAAACCCAACCGAGCTCACTTTCGCTCGCTTTTGGTCTCTGTGTATTTCTGATCTGCATGCGGATGCTGGTCTCGACATGGGAAGTGACATCAATTTCTTTGTCACCAAGGATATCAAAAGGTATACTCCTTCCTCTGATCAAACTATTTTTGGACCTATCCGCAGGCTCCCCACACACATTCTTTCACTGCTTGGTCTTGAGACTGCTGATGTCTCAGATCATATTGAGGCCACGGACGGTATTATCCTATACCCTTCTACCCCACCTCTTCCTTCTTCAACTATTCTTCCTGAGGGTACCGTAGCCCCCTCTGTCACTACACTCTCTAATCTTTCTCAACGGAGAAAATTAGTAGCTTCTAAAAAGAAAGCTACAACACCCAAAAAGAAAGCTCCAAAACAAACCACACCCACCAAGAAACGCAAAACCAAAACCACCACTGTATCGAGCAGTGACTCTAAGGCAGATAGACAACCCATATCTACCCTCAAGAAAAGAAAGACAACTGAAACTACTAGCCATATGCATGACCGGACTGATACTGGATTCTCTCAAAAGGCTCCGGTAGTCCTTGGGATGGCCGCACATCCATTCGATACCACCATCGAATACCACTCAAACTCATCTTGTGAGATTGTTTCATCCTCATCTTCTTTTGAACGTGGAGACAGCCCCCCAGTTGGATCGCAAATAGATAAAACTGGTAATCGCCCTAAGGTCTCCAGGGCTTCCAGGCTGCACATCTTTTATTCTGAGGAGTTAGACTCCATCCTCTTGCAAGTATCCCAAACACTACAAACACCACTCCATCCGCAGGGCATCTCTTTCGCCCATGCCAGAACTGGGCCGAGGCCAAACTTGACCACGGGTCAAGGAGACCAAGGAAGCCCAGGAAATCCTACTCTGCTTACATCTATATCAGGTGGTTTAGGCATAGTGAGCACTAATGTGAAAGGATCCATGAACCCAAGGGACACCTTGGTGCGCCAAGGAATTGACGATGAAGACTCGAATGATTCTTGGAGTCCGTATCAACCAACCACTGATGCTGAAATCAAGAAGTATGCTGCTTTCAAAAGGGTGTTCCAAGCCCGCAAGGAGCAGCAGGTCAAACAACAAAAGCAGAAGGAGTAAGAAATTCTGTCCGTAGCCAGATACTAGGCAAATGCCATCAGCAACGCCCACACTGCTGCAACAATTCTTAAGGTTCAGACTTGGATGGACCAAATGGCTGAAACCGTGCTGAAAGCCCAAGTCTCAACCGCAGCCGTAGGTACATAAAATGTTCCTCCGTTTTCACCTCCTGTTCCACCTACCATAGTCAACCCATCTCAAGATTAAGAGCCATCTATTCAACTCAGCTCGGCCCCAACCTTCGGCTTTCACGATGAAGACATCCAAGAGCTCAACAAACCGAATCCATCAGATGATGACCTCATGATGTTCGAGGAAGAAGAAGAATCCAACGGTTCTCCGCACTCCACTTCTAAGCCTAAAGAAAAGAAGAAGAAAAAGAAGAAAGATGCGGTCACTCGTAAAGAATTCCTCAACCTTCAAGCCAAAGTTGATCAAATTTTGGCTGCGGTTAAGCCTACCCAACCTCCACCAGAAGATCTCCCAGGACCGCAATCCCTGATTGAGCGCATCGAATGACTAGATACGAGAGAGCGTATGGCCGCTAAGCGCATCTCTCTCAAAGTCGAGATGGTAATACGATCTCTCGACACCAACCGCAGGGTCGACCATCAAGATTTCATGGTCGCAGCGGAACGCCTCATCACTGAGGTCACCGCAATCAAACAACGCTTACAAACAGCCATTGCGGATCAAGCTGCCCAGTCACAAAAGGCAATAGAGGAAACTCATACTGCCTATGAGTCCACGATTTTCTGTTCTTCATGCAATAATCGCTCACATGCAGAAATCCATCACATCAAAATTTCATGGCCCAGAGATACTGCAGCTCACAAAGGATATTCACAAGCTGCTCTTTAACTCTGCCGTTCCAAGCAACTCCCAACTGGCCGAATCAATGAAAGCACACTTTGCTGAGGTTTGTGCCAAAGTTAATGGACTGAAACAATGGCTTGAGGAAGCACCAGGGTTGCATTCCTCAAGAGGGGAAAGTGATAGAGAAGACGATCACGCTGAGCACTCAAACATATCCATCCGACAGAGCCCCCCAATCACCGCAAATAAAATTCCCACTCCGCAGCCTTCCCCTCCACCATCTCAAAATATTCCATCTCCCCACTCATCACCCAAAGACAACATAAACCGTCCTCTGACGCCTCCTCATCTAAATAATCTTGAGGAATATATGTCCTCAGAAAGCTCTACAGATTCTCCTGCCACTGCCCAAAGGAAACATGACTGGAAAGTAGCCAAGCTAGCCGCAATTATATGGAGAGCATGCGGTTTTGACACTATGATTGATGAATCGCTGATCAACTCATGGGTCAATCCTCTCCACAGGCTACTTGATAAAGACTACACTCCCCACCTCACATATGTTGAACCACCATCAGATAGTTATTGGGATATTCCAATTTCTCCCAATGCCAAGTACTTTGCTGTCTTTGACTCTTTCGACCGCAGTCTTCCTGATCACAAGCATCTGCCAATGGAATTCGAAAGACTGACTCGATTCTATGCGAAGCATGGCTCTTCAGTGGAAAACATTTGGTCTAACGATAGACCATCCGCAGTGAAGAACTACAAGATGCGGAACTTTATGAAAGGAGACTTTGCTCAATTCACTCTGAGCAGAAGAGAGCATGATTACATCCGCACCCAGGCAGACTTCCCCTGCATGAATCCTGAAGTATTATTTCTCATTGCCAGAGTTTTTTCAGAGCAAGGCAGAGAAACATCCTAAGATGAAGATAGCTCTCGACAAAGCCAAATGCTTCCTAAAGGAAACTGTCTGTGACTTTGCGAAGATTGATGTGGACATCTACCCCACCATTGTCAAGAAATTTGACCTTCCACCACTTGATCAAGTGCCAATGCTTACAGAAGGTTTTGAAGAAAGATCTCTAGGAGCAACCAACTTCCCAGATCTTGGCATCATATTCAAACGGAAAACGGACAATGTCAAATATTTCAATCCTATGAATGCCATGCATTGCCTACCCAAGAAGCAACTTGACATATGCAAGACCGCAGTGGAAAGATCAAAACACACTACTGCAGAAGTCAAGTTCGAGATCTCCAGAAGAATCTTGTGGCTGGAAAATGTTAGAAAATTTTGGTGGATTTTGATCAAGTTTCTCAAACTTGATAACTGAACCAAAGTTAAAAAGGTCACTTAGGGGGAAATTGTTGAGACATGAAAGTGACCCTTTTGAACTTATCTACCGCAACGGTTCAGTACCCGCAGCCAATTCAGCACCGGAGTCATTCTCTACAACTGAGACCGCAACCATTCTCCATCAACAACATCCGGAGTATTCAAGTCTTACTTATCCGCAGTATTAATTATTTCCTTACTATGTAATTCACTCTATTGTCCAACATGTCTTGCACGACTGCTCATAGAGTTTTTCTTTTCCAGACTCTATAAATAGAGACTCTTTCTTATGTATTATGTGCTTGTGTACTTATGATACATGTGAATGTGAAAACTCTTAACTTCTTAATACACAAGATTTCTCGTCTTTCTTATCTTCATCAGTTATCTATCTTATCTCTATCACACTCAAACTGCTACTGGAACATAACCTCTCTTCGGAGCAAGTCTTCTAGACTTAATCACTAAACTTGATCTCGCTTACCAACTTGGAGTGACTACATTCCTTGTTATGAATCAGTTTAAGTGTATTCTTGATATAACTTTTGTCATTTACCATTCTTTACTTTCCGCAACTAACTATCTAACTATCTAAATATCTAACTTTATTATTGTTGAGCTTTTAGATCCTTAGAGATTAAGTATTCCGCAATTAACTTTATTATTATTGAGCTTTTAGATCCTTAGAGATAAAGTAACTAAATGTTTTGTTCAAAATTCCCAATCTTAGTTACTTAGGAAAAAGTGAATGATGCGATTCCATGAAATTACACTTTGTACCCTTGCTAAGACGTTAGTGGAGCGCGTGTGGTTAACCGACACACTAATTGGGCTCTAAGAAAAGGTAGCAAAGGTTGAACCGATGTGTGTCATATTTTGATCAAGTGTGTGTGGTTAACCGGCAATCGAATAGGTGACTGTAACATTGAGGGTACCATGTACATTTGCATGATTATTCACACCCTTTTTGTGATCCTCGGCATCCCAGTCACAAACTTGAGGGGCATATCGAGATTTAAACATGCCATTGAAAATTTGAATGAATCTCAAAAGATCTATGAGTTTTCAGTACTTTTAAAACTTAGCTTTAATTTGTTTTTCATGGTGGAAAATTAGTGAATTGTCATTCACTTACCTTCAAATTATTTACATGTTAGATTACGGCATCCATCTTCTAATTTGTAAATAATGTTGTTGGATCCTAGCCCTAATTTCTCATTTGGGTGTTTAATTGGGGATTCATTTCTAATAAAACTTTGTTCTTTTTCCTTTTCAGATGCCGAACGTCAACAAGAACGCTTACGGCTCAAATTCCCCCGGCTCATTCTCGCTCATGAACTTGTGTGGGAGAGTGATCTTTGGCAGGTCCAATTTCAATGATTGGATCCGCAACATCCGAATGGTCACTCTTTATGAGGAAAAAGAGTATGTCTTCAATGAGAAGCTGAAGGAAATCAACATCAACACTTCCTCTACTGATGACATCGCGGCCTTTGAGGCCCATGAGTGTGATGCTACGAAAGTTCGTTGCATCATGTTGGCGACTATGACTGCATAACTCATGGACTCCTATGAGGACATGTTATGCTATGAGATGCATCAAGATCTGTTGGACCGGTACCAACAGAGCGCTAGGCAAGAAAGATACGAGATCATCACTTCGATGATCATTACCAAAATGGGTAATGGACAGTCCCTTACCGCTCATCTATAAAAGATGCATAGATATGTTAATCGCCTGCTAAAGTTGAATGTGAACATTTATGAAGATCTGGCAATTGACATCATCCTTTACACCTTGCCTCTCTGCTATAACCAGTTCCACATGACCTACCACATGAATAAGGAGGAGGTCACTTTGAGCAAGCTTCAAGGTTTGTTGAGGACTGCTGAGAGAAACCTCAAGGATAAAGTCTGTTGCATCATCTCCAACTCCTACTGCTGCCCCAGTCTTGGCAATTGGGCAAGCAAAGGGTAAGAAGAGGAAGGAAAATCCGTTTGTGGCGGTCTTTTTAACAAACTGGGACAAGAAAACCCGTTAAAAATTCATTACTTCTTCATCTGACGTCTGTTTGTGTCTGTCTCTTTACCGTTGTACTACTATTGATGAGACCTTCAATTCTCGTTGAGGTTGTGTTGGCTAAAAATCACTCGATCATTATTTTGAGTTTTTAGTTGTATACTGCCATACTGAAACTTAGAAAAATTATAACTTCCTCATACGAAGTCTGATTTTCACGTTCTTTTTATGAAAGTTCTTGGTTTAGCATATTCTACAACATTCATTTAGATTGTTAAGGTTAAAAATCCTTTTATTGAAAACTCACTTTTTACACTGAACAATGTTTTGTCGGTTTTGTCGCAAATTTTCGATTGGTCATAACTTCTTCGTTATAATTCAGATTTTAGTTTTCTTTATATTTTTGGAAACCTTGTTACAATCTCTATCACTTTGTTCATCCCAATTAAGATAACGTTTATATACTTTACTTTTGAGGTTCAATTATGTAAATGTACACAGTATGCTAAAATGTCTCTTTATTATTTTACAAAGAACTACAAATTGACCTATACTACTACATAGGTTTGAAATAACGGTTTGTTACAGATGTGGTTTTCACATTTGTTCTGATTTGTAGGCCCTAAGAAGAAATAGAGATGTGGAGCATGGGAAGATAAATTTGGTCATGGGGAACAGAAGATCATCAATTATCACTAAGATCGGAGTTTACTCTTTAGTGCTCAGTAGTGGATTAGGATTAGATTTAAATAATGTTGCTATTCGCCGGATATGGCAAGAAACATCATTCATTTCATGGTTTGTATAGACAAGGTTTTAGATATTCATTTGACAATGAAAATGGTTCTATTAATACTTATCTTAATGGTGTTTTATATTTTGACGCATTGCCTTGTAATGAAATATATGAAACTGTATTGGTTGTAGACACTTTAGGAAATCATGTGTGGTGTATTGATTCTTCCAGTGGTTAGGATAAAGCATGCTTGTGGAATTGTCGTCTTGGACATGTCAACAAGAAACGCATAGCCCAACTCCAAAATGATAGAGCATTGGAATCATTCGACCTTTGGGACGATGATGTGTGTGAGTTTTGTTTACTTGGAAAGATGACCAAGTCACCCTTCACTGGCACTTGTGCGAGTACTACTAGAAAATAGCCCTTTAATGACGTGCAAACAATGACACACGTTGACAGAGGACATGCATTTTTGCGTGCCCTAAAAAATAATGTTAGTTTTGCAAAATTTGAAGGATAGAAGACACGCATTTGTGCGTGCCCTAAAATTAATGTCCAACAAAAAAAATTACAAACACGGAGGGCGCTTATGTTAAATGTGTGTGTCATCTAGAAATGTCGCTTTATAATTTTTTAGTTAGATGCGCGTTTTTAAGTGGGGAAAATGAAATCTCTAAAACTCTAAAATTTTTAAGTGCTCGCTTCTTCCATTCTCTCCCTCTATTCTCTCTGCAAACCCTAAAAAAATTACAAACACTCTATCCTCTTTTGAAGGAAGACCTGTGCACTTTCCCTTTGGCAGGCCATCGCCATCTTCCTTCTATCTTAGGGTTTTATTTTATTTTTACTCTCTCTCTCTATACCACCTATTGCTCGACAACCACCCACCACCTTTTTCTTCTCTCTGGTTCACCACCGCCTCCAATAAAGCCCCATTATACCACCGACACAACATATCACAATATCACCACCCCTCTTTCGCACCACCATTGTTGGTTATTAACACCACCATTTGTATAAAAACCCTAGAACCACCAGGCCACCCTTTTCTGCCATCCATGTCCCTCCTTTTTGTCTATCTCTAACAGACCATTGCAACATCACATTCACCTCTCCTGGCATGCAACTGCGACTCCCAAAAGATTTAGTGTTATGCTTGATGCTTCTCAACAAAATCAATCCAGGTGTCGTTGCTCGTATCTCATAGAGATTTAGGGCTTTCTTGGTTCAAGGTATCGAATCTCAGACATCGACGAATTAGGGTATTTTCATACAAGGTGTATCCGTGTACTTTGATTCCTCCAATGACGAAGCCACTATGTTGGTTTCAAAATTGCAAAACATGGTAATATTTGTTTCTTTTTTTTAGTTTAGCTGAGTTCGAAAATGAAAAGACTATATTCTTTTATTAATTTTTTTTAAAAAAGGGGTAATTTGAGCAAGAGAACTGGCACTATGGTTGGGTTTCATCAAAAAGCTATGAGTGCTCCAGTTTCAAAAGATGCTAAATTTGTTGAATTTAGGGTTAAAGAAATGTCTTTAAAACTTCAAACCTGATTGTTAGACGTGGTCTTGATATGGATCAATGTCTGGTTCGGTAAATCAGGTTCCTCCTGCAACAACTCATATAGGGCAAGTTCAATTAACTAGTCACCAAAAGGTTGTAGAGATTGTTGCTCTATGAGAAATTGATCATCTTATCATACTCAAACATCAATAAACAAACACACAAGGACCACTGTCCAATCCTCTTTTAACTTGCGTCTTTCCTTCTTATGATATATTCTTGATTGTGAGGAAGTATACAGCCACTTAGGAACCATTGGTGTTACCAGAAAGCAAGTTCCCCTGTTCTGCTGTTACACCTATTTGGAAACTATTTTTAATATGCTTTTATATACTCACGCATTACTAGAAGCTGTTTTATTCACTATTTTTTGTCATATGAAGATTTGATTCAATTTGTTGAAGCAATTGTGAGGCTTGAACATGCTTCATCTACAAAGAAGCTAATTTATCTAGTTGGAGATTCCTTTGGTGGATCTTTAGCTCTTGAAGTTGTTGCTCATAATCCTATAATTAATTTAGTAATTACACTTGTAAATCCAGGTCAACATTTTTATTTTTTTTAATACACTTTATCTATTTATTCAATCACCCATCTTTCTTCTGTCTGCTTCAGCATCGTCTTTCGAGAAATCACAACTGCCAACTCAGGCGCTCATATAGCAAATGGAGATCTTGTTTCTGATTTTGATGAAAGATGAATCACTTTTACTGCAATGGAGGTTTGCTAGTTAGTTTCATACTTAAAATATCTTATTGTATTATTTATACAATTTATCATTTTAATTTGTTTCTTTTTTATTATTATTTTAAGAAGACTGTAGAGTCACATAACTCACCTGCACAAAATGCAGTGATTCTTGTTTTCAATAGGACTGTTGAGTCCGGGTTTCAAAAGCGTCAACTGGGACCCAGGTTTCTGCTAGACTTAGTGATTGCGTTCCTTTTTTTATTATTTTTTTATTTTTATATTAAATTTCTGGATGGATAAATAATATTTGTCTCTAGAAAGTGATGAATGAACATATAGACTGGTTATTTATTGAGTAAATGACTATTTTACCCTTCTACTTAGAAGTGATGCTGAATAGAGGTTCATAAGCATTATTTATTATTATTCTTATAATCAGGTTCAGAAGCATTATTTGCTGACCTTGGACATTTTACCATTTTACCCTTCTACCTAGAAATGATGCTGAAATGATGTTTTCATTGTTTCCTAATTTTTCTGCACCAGCAACAACCCATTGCTTGCGTGCTATGAACTTTGCTGATCTGAATGCAAATGTGTTGTGTATGCATCATATATAAAATTTAAATTCCAATCAAATAAAAGGGTACAATAACAGACTATAATAACAAACCTGGTAATTCAGTAACCTCAAATGATTTTACCATACTCTGCAGTTAAGAACATGAGAGTTGTGATGGTAATGGATTGAATTTCTTTCATAAGAATATAACAGTTGATGTTACCTACAAATGTAAATGAAAAGGTGGATTGATACTTACTCCAGATCTTGCTATATATCTAACTACTAATTCTCTTTACAATATTTCCTTGTTGTCTTTTAACCGTAAGGTATTCAATAGTATTCGCTTTATAATTAAAAGGAACACTGCATGAAATGAACATGTTCTAGTTTTCTTATGTAAGCTTTGTTCTTTAGTTCCATTCAAGATAGTTATCTATTTGCCAATCAATGAAGTGACAAAAGTTGTAACATCTTACAACATTTATGATGTTTATTTCCTTCTCTACTATAAGTTAACTAAAGTATACCCATTTGGTAACAATCTTAAATGTTTCTCACAGGAAAATCCATTTAAACAAAATGATTTGTATAGGAGGAGTTGTGACCCGAAGATCTGGAGTTTTTCCTCAATTACAGCTGATAGTTAGTTTTGTTTACTTCTTTTTATAGTTTATTTTAGCATATTTCATTCATAATTTAGATAATTTCCTTGCATATTTTCCCTTTTGTTATTTTATGATTATTTCGGGTACTTTCAATCTTGTGAGCATAATTGCAGGTTTTCGGGTCTAGCGGAGCGGGAGTGTTCGGGACGTATGGGAAGCGATGAGATTTGGTAGACAAAAATGATGTTAGGCTTGGTGATTGTGGAGATGATGCATGGAGCGAGCTTGATGGTTATTTGAAGGCTTGGAGAGAAATAAACTTTAAATTTGCAAGATGCGGGAGTTTATTCAAGCATACGTAGATTTTTAATCGGGAGAGTGCACGAGCTTTGGAGGATTTGGAGAGGTCAAATTGGGCTTAAAATGAAGAAAAACTTGAAGAAAATGGGCTAGGAGGTGATTGGATTCGATCTGGGCTAGTGGGATATGCTTTGGAGGCCCAAAATCTCAAAGAAGCCCATGTCAGGCACCACCTACGCAACCCACCCGCGCAACAGCACGCGGGTCGCGCAACAGCACGCGGGTCGCGCAACCTCCTGCAGAGGCAGTTTCGGAAATTCTTCTTTTGAGCTATTTAAGGAAGGTTGGTGCCCATCTTTTGGAGACTCTTGGACATCCGATTTTTGGAGATTCTCTTTGGAGTTTTGAAGACTTTTGAAGGCCAAGAACACTTGAAGAACATCATATTTTTACCTCTTGATTCTTGCTTAATGTTTGGTACAATTTTCTCTAACTTTGTTTCTTTGAGTTTAGCCATGCTTGGCTAAACTAATCTTGGTTGACTTTTGGTTAATCCTTTGAACTTTTGTTGAATGTTGAAGAATCCATGAACATGTTCTTAAATCTTTATGGGAATGTTTTGTGTTTTAACATCTTATCACTACTTGTATGTTTTAGTTCATGAGTTTAAATGTGTTTGTGGTGATTAGTTGGCTAATTTCTTGATTAAGTAAAGGATCCTCAAATTAGCAAGCAACAAATGATTTTTGTGTTGTTTTTGCTTCACACAATCATAAAAACATTTCCTCCAACATGGTGGTGAAAGCATTTGACCCCTCTTGGATTTGGTGACTTTTTGGTTCTTAATGCTAGTTGACTTTCACTAATTACATGCTATTTGGAATTAGTGACTTTGACTAAGGAAATTGTTATGAGGTTCTCTAGCCATTTCAACAATTAAGAAAAGTCTAGGTAATCTCAAGCTCCTTGGATTACTATAGCCAAATTAAGGATTTAAATCAAAGTATTGCACCATTGGATTCTAATGATATGTTCATCAAAAGTCAAAGTGAGGAAACTTTAAGTCAACCATCTCTCCCTTATTGATTTTACATCAAACTCTTATTTTTGTTGCGTTTGTCTATTTAAATCATAGTTAATTCTAGTTTGTTTCAAGTATTTCAAAACACCAAACCCCCCCCCCCCCCCCCCATTTTATTTTTATTGTCATTTTACAAGTATTTTTACAAAGAGATTTTTCATAGAGTTATAAATTGAACCAATCTCCGTGGATTCGATCCCTTTACCACTATACACTATTTTAGTGTGTAATATTTAGGGTTATTATTTGTGTTGGCCTCGACAACCACCAACAGCAAGTGAAGTACGATTGTAACAAATGTGGAACAGTTTTAGGGCCTTTTATCCAAAATTCTTATTCAAAAGTGAGAGTTTATTCCTGCCCAAAATGCCAATCAAAGCGTTTAGTCACTATCAACATTGAGCAGGTAACATGAAAAATAACATGAAAAATAATCTATAAACACTTCTCCATTTTAGTCAGCATCCTTCAACAAACCCACAACATAACTTCCAATGACACATCGAACGACCTAGTCAACTAACCCATTTCAATTCATCTCTTTCCCAAAACTCGCATCTTTAAATCAAACCCAACCAACCCATTTTAGAAAAAAGTCGACTTCTTATTACTTTTATGATTTACTTTTATGTGCAATACTTGCAGCCAAATATGTTGGTGTTAATCCAAACCGAGTCAATCACGTGATTATCCTTAGGGGTATTTTAGTCCTTCTTGTAGAGTTTGAATAAGTAAAGGCCATGTAGGCCATGTTTATTTTGCAGATGTTTAGAATAGTTTAGATAGGGTTAGTTAGCTCCTGATTTGTTGCTTGGACTAGGTAGACATGTTATTAAATCCTCTATATATTTTATGTTATTGTATTGAATGAGAAGGTAAGAGGTTAAAAAGATATTTTCCTATGTATATTTGGGTTTTTTCACAAGGGGATGTTCCAACACAGTCCAAATTACAAAAGGAGGGTTCAGAGTCCAAACAATTTTGGGAAATTTTAGGTGGAAAATCTAAATACCTAAGTCAGAAACTTGCTAGAGATGTTGAAACTGATCCCCATTTGTTCACATGCACATTTTCAAAAGGTTTAAACAAACACCAAATTTTATGTTCGATTCAATTCTTTTGGTTACTTGCCAATAGCCCAACACAAATACTAATTTTTTTATTTCTTTTTTTTTCTAAAACTTTGCTGGTTCAGGAGATCTCAAGGTCAACTTTCTCTTTCATATGAATTTCTTTTATTACCCATTTTAACCGAATTTAATAAATTAATTATATCATTGATGCAGGTCACTGAGATATACAACTTCAGCCAGGATGATTTGATGACTGAAGATATATTTATCCTTGATTGTCATTCCAACATCTTTTTTTCCTATAAAAAAAACTTTGTCATGTAATACTAATATAGTAGATTGCTTGATTTCAAGATTCTTTGGGAGGACATTCAAAGTTTTTTTTTACTTCAGTTCACATTTTTACTTCAGCTCACATTTTGACTAAAGTGATAATTATTGTTTTCTGTTCTGCAGTCTAGACAAAAGGCCCTGTCAGATCTTCAGCAAATGCAAAGCACACATGTATGCCTTTTTTTGTATCTTTTATACATCTTCGAGTTTTTTTATTAAATCTGTAACAAATTAATACATTTAATTTTTGTTTTTGTAGCTTGAGAAGCTGAGTGACAAGTAGTGCCAGCCTGAATCACAACTAAAGTTCATCACAGAGGCCTAACTACAGGTGCGTATTTTTTATTAATTCGTGACATGTTCAGGATGATAACATATTTGTTGCGCTTAATTTATGGATTGATAACATTAAAAAAAATCACATCTCATAGTATTTTCAAATATACATTTCTCTTTTTGTCTTACAATTGTTATATTGAATGTTCAGGATGATTTAGATAACATAAAGAGGAGCATGGGCTAGGGCTACATACTGCTGATATAGTGATGAAAGAAAATGCACATGGTGATGATGTAAATCAATGTAATGAAAAAGATGAAGACGCTTCAGAGGCTGGAAATGAACTTGTAAGTATCTAATCTACTGGTTTCTGGATCCTTGTAACTTTTTATTCCAACTTTTTACTGATTCTTTTGGAGTTTATTGTAGGTAGGAGTTGTCTCTGATGAGAATTTATTGGAACTTCTGGAGTTAGCAATGTCATCAAACACAGTTGAAACTGTGAAAAGGGCCAAAGAACTGATGGAATTGGGAGTCTACCCTATGGTCCTCATGTCTCAAATGGCTACACTTATTATGTACATTATTGTTGGAACATATCAAGTAATTGAAGCTAGTGCTGACTCATTGTTTGATGGTAGAAGTTGTAAGTTCTTCTCAACTTTTTTCTTTATTATTTTATTTTGATTACTATAAACTGAAACTATGGATAGGTAAATGAAACTAGTTTCTAATTCTTGCGTTTAAACTTTTAATATTGTATTTTTTTTCTTTGTTTAAAATTTTTTACGAGTTTTTTTAAAATACATTGTAGCTTCGGAATCCATACGAGACACTAGAGTAATTGCAAGTTCTCGGGCTGCTGAAATTGGGCTTGACATTCTAGCACAAACAATCCAGGTGTCACCTAGTTATTAAAGTTATATTTGTAAACATGTATATAAATACAAGGGCATTTCGGTCATTATACCCCCATAAAAGTTTTTAAAAAAGACAGGTAACTATTTGTTGCGCTTAATTTTCGGACTGATAACATTAAAAAAATCACATCTCATAGTATTTTCAAATATACATTTCTCCTTTTGTCTTACAAGTATTATATTGAATGTTCAACATGATTTAGATAACATAACTCGTTTTCTAATACAAAAAAGATAATTTATTTTATTGTATTTTAAATCAAATTATCAAATCATATATAAACTACCCAAACGATATTCAAATTTTATTTTATCGCCTTAATGTTGCAGACGAGCATTGTGTTTACATTAGAAGAAGGCCTTATGGTCTTGTTCAATGCTTTAGCTATTTTTGCTCTAAGGGAGATCAACTTATCAAAAGTAAGTTTATTTTTTCACCCTTTTATTTAACATTTTTGTGATTGAATGAAAGTCTTAATGAAAGTAAATGACAACCCTTTTTCTGTAAATGATGTTGTGATTGTGCGAGAGGTGTTGTGTTTTCCTCTATTGCTAGGTAACCTTCTCAACAACAACATTCTACTTAAGCAGGTGAGTAATCAAGATTAAGGGAGACTTGTAATCATGTTTGGCATTCCTTTATGATTACTTGTTAGTTTATAGGAATGTATAACCCATGTTAGCAATGTATTATTTTTGTTTAACATTTGAATGATTCTTTGTATGACATTATAATTTGTGCAATTTATTTTATTTTTTGAGTATGCATGAAATTTTATTTTATATTATGCAATGGATTGTATTTTTTGTATATGGTATTTTATTTCTATTATGAGAAATTAAATGCAAATTTAATTTAAAAATTAATAAATATAAAAATTTATTTTTTTTAAACATTTAAATTTACGATACGCAAAAATATTTGTCATCTTCATTTATGACATAGCCTTTCTTGACAGGGGCTTTCTTGATACACATTGCGTGTCATTAACACACGCGTCGTAAGGTTACGACACGCGAATGAGTGTCGTCTTCCTTTATGACAGGGCCTTGATTGATACGCATTGCGTGTCGTAAACACGCGTCGTAAATGAGCGACGTAAATGCGCGTCGTCTATAGACGACGCGCAAAAGCGCGTCATCTCTCTTTATGACAGGGCCTTCCTTGACGCGCATTTGCGCGTCTTCTGAGCCTTTTACGACGCGCAATGAGCGTCGTAAATGGCTGTTTTTCTAGTAGTGGAGGGGTGAGGGTTTATTGGATCTCATACACATCGATGTGTGTGGGCACTTTAGATCCACCATAAGGGATGCAAGCCACTTCTGTGTGACTTCTAATGATGATTATAATAGATATGGGTATATCTACTTAATCAAGCACAAGTCAGAAACCTTTGAAAACTTCAAAGAGTTTAAACAAGAAGTGGAGAATCAATTGGGCAGGAAAATTCAAATGCTTCGATTCGATTGAGGTGGAGAGTACCTAAGTATTGAATTCCACGACTACCTCAAGGAATGCGGAATCGTCTTGCAATTGACGCCACCTAGGACATCGCAGTTGAATGGTGTGGCTGAGATGTAACAAACAGACGTCGAATGAAGAAGTTATGAATTTTTAACGGATTTTCATGTCCTTGTCTATTAAAAATAAATTCAAAATTAGCCGACGAAGTCTAAAGGAAAGTCCTAGATTATAGTCTTACCTACGCGTACACATAAAGAACGTCAAAAACGGAGTTCGTATGCGAAATTTATGAATTTTAGAAGTTTTTAGCTCAAAAAATGAAAAATTATGTAAGCAAGACTTGAAGCCCCGAGAATCCCGAGAAAAATAACCTCTCTCCAGTCGAAACTCTGCCCGATTAAAGTCGGATTTTCGTCAAATAAACTCCTTTCCAGAAAACGATACTTTGTCCAAATCACCAATTATCAAGTGAGTTCATACCCCTGTATTTTCATAATTTTTACTGTTTTAAAGGGGCGGGGATACAAGTATAACACAAGAACTTTGTGTTACAAATAAATGATAAAAAATCATGATAAAGAGACATTAATTCTTAAAAAGTACTCAAAATATTAAACTCTTTTATAAACTTATAAATTATACTAATAACTCATTCTAGGTCCTTTTCCTTGTTTGGATGTGGACTTATAGTACCGGTTATTTGTCTGAATGTCGTTTATACTTTACTTATATATAAAATTGTATATGTATATAAATATAAAAGTTATTTCATCATTTTAATTACCCTTTGTAACATGTTGATCAAGGGGTTACATACAAAAATAGTTAAATACCAGTTCAGTAAGTACATATAAATTATAATAGGTATAATTCATGATACATAGAACAATAATTCATGATTCTAGTATACTAGAATACATCGTTTTACAAGAAACGAAGGTTTGATTAAAAAAAAATCAAGGGTTTACAGTTTTCCAATACATGTTAAGAATACTAATTCAAGGATATACAATTAATCATTTATTTCAGAATGATTAGGTTTTCATTATACATGTAACGTTTATATGCTTTTTATGAGACATTCAATTTAGGTTGTTTAAATTTATTTCAACAACCATGTTAAAGTCTTGATATTATAACTAGAGTCTCCAGTCAGCGGATCGAGTGGCATTTGTTATCAACAGTTTAAACGCCTACAAAGCGTTTGTTTCAGGCCATCCAGTCATAGTATGGTTATAATAACTCATTAAAAAGGTATTAACAATACGTTAGTGTATAAACAACTAAACTTAAGTACATCTTCAAAGTACCAGTTTACAGAATAGAAACTACAATAGTATATTACAGTTTTCAATAACAGCTGGTGAAACTAGGCACACTCTCAGTTACAAGTTTTACATAAAGGAGTACAAACACAGAACATTGGTTTACAAATGTGTAACAGCCCAGATTCCCCAGGTATTATTCATTCTTATTTTGGTGATTTGTGAGGAGACTCAGCGAGTTGGAGCCCAAACTCGCCGAGTATGATCGCGGCTATGGGCACGGGTTCGCGTCTGGACTCGGCGAGTCCACGCTGTTTAATGAAACCCTAATTCCCCGGGTTTGGAGCCTATTTAAGGGCACTTATAGCCTCCCATTGCGGCTACCAGTCCCTTGAGAAAACCCTAAGAGAGCTAAAATCGTTTTGGGAGAGAGGAACTCACTTTTGGGACTTTGTATTCCTTGTTTAGCAAGAAGAAGGTGGCAAGAGCAAGGAGGAGGTGAGATTCCAGCAGATCCAGAGTCCAGAGGCTTCATTTTGAGGTAATAGTTTGAAACTCTTCAGTTTTAGGGTTGATCTTTAGAGTTAGGGTTTTCTAACCCCTTTGGAGAGTGTTTATGTGATGCAAATGGTCCCTCTTCAAGTTTGTGCCTTGGATCTGGACTCAAAGAGGTCCAGAGACCCTAACCATTGGAGCTTTTTGGGTTATTATGGAGTTATTGGACCTAGGTTGTCATTTTTAGGACCAAATCTCCTTTTGATGCCTTGTGGGGGTTATACAAGCATCAAGTTTCGAACTTTATGTGACATTCATGCTTGTGAAGGCCAGATCTATGGGTTGGGGAAGCAGATCTGACCTCAGAAGGTCAATAGAGTTTGTGCATGGCAAGAACTCGCCGAGTTGTTCTTGAGACTCGGCGAGTAGGGTTGGGGTTTCACGAAAATTTTTCAGCGAGTAGACTCGCCGGGTTGGGGGATGACCCAGTGAGTCAGGGAGAGTCAATAGGGGGTTGAGTCAAGTCGGAACTCGCCGAGTTGTTCTTGAGACTCGGCGAGTTGAGTCGTGGTGGCCCCGTGATTCATGCCAGGTGGAACTCGTCGAGTTAGGGAAGTACTCGACGTGTGAAGAGAGGATCCGAGGGAGTCAGTGAACACGTATAGACTCACCGAGTCGCTCTAGTGCACTCGCCAAGTACGGTCAAAGTTGACCGTTGACCATTGACCAGAGTTGACAAGTGTTGACTTGATAGGGTTAGTCAACCTTAGTTGTGAAAGTGTTAATTATAGATATATTGTGTTATAGGAGGATTATGGCTCGGGGGATCGAGCGCAAGTGATTTCCGGGATTTGTGAGTTATCGAGATACGCGAGGTGAGTCTTCTCACTATACTTTACCTTGAGTAGGTAATCGGAGTTATGTGATAAAGTATTTGTATGCTATATGTATGTTATGTGTTGTACTGCATTATTTCTATGTGATTGATGATGTGCATGTTTATAGAGTTGGAACCGGAAGGTTCACAGAGATAGAACCAGAGGGTTCACAGAGTAGGGTCCACGGACCCACAGAGTTATAGCCTCGAGTGGCTAATATGTGTTATGTGTGGTATTTTGGGGAACTCACTAAGCTTTGTGCTTACAGTGTTTGGTGTTATTTGTTTCAGGTACTAGTGATGACCGTGGGAAGGCGCCGACTTGATCAGTACACACACACGGGATTTTTATGTCATGAGATCTTTGGATTTTTATAGGACATGGATTGAGTTTCAAAAATTGATGTTTTTATGAATATTAAATGAATTATGTTTTTATAAAATGCGAAAAATTGTTTTGAAATTTACGGTGTTACAAAATGGATCGGTTTTATGGGAATAAAACTATTTTTCATATACAACAGGAAATATAGGATTTTCTGGAACAGTTTACATATTCAAGATACAAAGACATCCTTTCAAACATAAATACTTATGCACTCACTCAACTTTATGTTGATAATCTCTTTTCAAATTACTTGTATTCTTAGTGAAATAATAAACAGGTACTCCCCGAGCTTTTTGAGAAGATGGAGCTATTTTGAGTCATATCTTCTTCTTTTGATAACTATTTTGGTTTCAATATACAATGATTGAACACATCTAAATACTTATACTTGTAAATACAATGGTCGTATGTACTTTGATTACTATAATGCATGTGTTGTGATACTACAAATGAAGTCCTCCACCCTCGGACATTTCCGTCGTCTGGTTTGGGGGTGTGACAGATTGGTATATGAGGATTGTTTATAGTGAACTTAGTATATCAATCCATACAAGATATACAAACTATAAATACATTGGAGCTAGGAGCTCTGACTACAAGTATACTTTTTATAACTTTAAGTATTTTACAAGAAGTATACTAACACTCATAAATACAAGTACACTGTCACACCCCGCTAAAGCGGAAACACGAGGCGTGGCAGTATAAAGGGTTTCATAGCAAAAGATAAAGATAACACCAACCATAGTATTAAAAATCATTACAAAATTACAATGGGTTTAAACAAATTTTAAAATAAATTACAATGTAAATTGAAATACAACACATGCGAATGCTCCTAAAAGTGAAGTGTCCCTAAGTGCCACTTACTCGATGATTCCTGAAAAAGCATGTAAAACGAGCATCAACTATAAAAATAGTTTGTGAGTACTCACAAGTTTAACAAAATAATATTGGTTCATGAATTGAAATCAAAGTTTTGATAAAAGTTTCCAATAATAAAAGTATATTGTTAAAAGGAGTAAATAAGTTTGTAAAAAAAAGTTCTTTGTCATCATGAGAGATAAAGTATTTTGCCCGAATAAGATGCAACATTCATATTCTCATGGAAGATAAAGTTCGTTACTCAAACGAGTAAACAAGTTTCATTGCTAAAATGAACAATCAATTTCATTGCTAGAAGGAGCAAACAATTTCATTGCTAAAACATGTATATAAGTTTTCAGTAATAAAAGTTCGTTGTTATAATGAGAAACAAGGTTCATTGCTATAATGAGAAACAAAGTTGATTGCTATTATTGATAACAAGTTTATTGCTATAACGAGAAACGAGTTTGTATGTGTATGGGCAAACAATGAGTCTCAACCAAACCTATGACTGAAGCCCTATCAAGATCTACGCTTATCTTTCCATAGATGAATATGGTATCATGCACTCCAGCAATAGGGCGAGTGAGGAGTTGTCAATTCCTAGTAGCGCTATCCATAATGACCATTGGCTCAAAGAGTTAATGGTTAGAGATAAGGGAAGGGCCTTAATACGATAAGTTCTCATTTTTCGTGTTGCATAGACATACATAGAGAGACATAGCAATACAATAGCAATCGTGTTTGATACAAATCAATTTAAATACAACATGCAAATAATAGTTTTTCTGGACATGCTTTTCCACCCCAAAACATAAAAACTGAAAATAGGGGAGTGCGTGAATACTCACAATGTGCAAAATATAGCAGTCAAGTTTATACGAGTCAATTAAATACAACGAACATAAATAGTTTAGGACATGCTTTTCCACCCCAAAACATTTTAAATACCGAAAATAGGGGAGTGCGCGAATACTCACAATATGAAAAATAATGTAATCAAGTTTATACGAGTCAATTAAATACAACGAATATAAATAGTTTAGGACATGCTTTTCCACCCAAAACATTTAAAAATCGAAAATAGGGGAGTGGTGAATACTAACAATGCATTGAGATGATGCAAATGGTGCATTGATCTACGCTCCACTAGTACCACTATTGTTTCCTACAACGATGTTACACACTAATGAGTCTCTAATCGAAATCTAATACTAGTATACTTACTACTACAATAGAATTATGCCAATAATGTGTTAAAATTTAATATTGATAAGTTACAAACATTTTTCTGTGGAAATTAAGTTTCAATGAATCAATTCTTATATAACAATTTGAGTGGAAAACTTTTCATTATTGAAATGTTAATATTTAACATTTTAGAGGTGTTCCAATGATTAAATATTTAAAAACTAAATCAATTTAGTTCTAAAATTTCCCAAAGTTTTCATTTCAGTTTTAATTGAAGTCAAAGACCTTAAGATAAATTTTCTTGAATTTTTGATTTGTCTAACTATTTTTCACCATTTAATTCCATGAATAATCATAAAATCATGGAAAAATAGTAAATTCTCATGAAAAAATCTTATAATTTTTGTGTAACTATTTTACAGTATACATAATCTAGGAAAAATATTAATTTGTGTTTTCAAAAAGTATAATACAATTTTTCTAATTTTTGTGTATTTATTCTATAAAAATAGAAATAAATAGGTAACAGTTTCAAAAATTCACCAAATGTTTTTTTACAAGTGTTATTACACATACTTAATCTGTAACAAAAATATAAAAATGGGTTTCTGAACGGTTTAACCCAATTTTATGATTTTTGTGCATTTATTCTAATAAAACTGGATATAAATAGAAAATAGTTTCCAAAATTGTCCAAAATTTTTGTAACACTGTTATTACATATGTAGAAGTTGTGAAAAATATAAAAGATATTTTTCAATTAGTGTTGCTATTTTTCCTTGTTTAATCCTCTTAAATAATCATTAATTGAATAATAATTATTAAACAGTTAAAGTAAATTATCAAAAAATTTGTACACTTCATTTACCGAGTAAATAATCTGGGAAAAATACAAAATGTGGTTTTTATATACTGAAATCTGATTTTGTGTATTTAAGTGTATTTAATCTTTGAAAATAGGAGAAAAATAGTATACAGAGTAGAAAAATCATAAACATTTTTATGTAGCCTTCTAATGTACTACAAGGTGTTCTAGTAAATCATCATAGTTTTTGGATGAGTAAAACTATTTTTCCTGTTTTTAGTCCATTATAAATACAAAAATCGGAGACAAATAGGAATACATTATGAAAAAAATGGAAATGTTTTTCTAAGTCTTCCACAGAGCGTATAATCTGCGAAAATTAGTAGATACCATTTTTATATTCCTTAATGTGGGTTTTTTGATTTATTAGAGCTAAACAAAAAGAAAATTCAAAACCATATTAAACAGTAACAAAAATGGATGAAACTTAATGGGAGATGTTTATTATCTTAGAGGATCATCCAAGAATTTCTCCAGAATTTATTTAATAGTTTAAGTATTTTATATGATTTAACACTCTATTTTCTTATTATTTTCATGTAAAAAAAGCGAAAATATATATTGAGCTGAAAATTTCCAGAACACATCTTCATACAATTTAATAAGATTGAAAAAATTTCCTCTTATTTTTTATGTAGAAAAACATGCCTAAAGGCTCAATAAATTATAGAGAAAACTTGGTTCTTGTGATTTTGGTATAGATTATTGATGTTACTTTGAGAATTTTTGCAACATGTTACAAAGACTTTTAAATCAAGATATTTTTGTACCTCTTAATACATGCTCTTAAGACTTCAAAATAATTTTTTTAATGATTTTTAGTGATGAATACGTCCTTTGAACATGCAACACAAAACAAATGTTCATAAGGAAAGTGCTGTTTGAGCAACCGTTTTGTAAAAATTGTTAAAAATCGAAATATTGGAATTTTTCCAGTGAGGTCAGATTGGTTTGAAAGCTAACTCAAAATATTATATTTCAGAAAAAGAATCACAAATTTTGGTTAAGAAATGAGTGAGATATGACAGTTTAAAGTCAGGTAAAGAAATCTGGCAGATTGCATGCATGATGATTGGTTAGAAAAGTGAGTTTTCATCATTCCCTTGAGTAAATCTTTTGAAATAATTTAAATATATCATGATAAACTCATATTTTAGTCATGTTTCCAGAGATCAAAAGATTAAAACTTATCAAAATGTATACATGCATTTATGAACAAAATTTTGTTTCTCAAAACCTCTTAACTTGAGTTTGATGTTTTAGTCCTTAAAATCGATTTTTGCACGAAGATCATGAACATGCAACCTTGTTTATCATACATGCATGGTGTTAGAACAAATCCATTATGTTCTAAAAAATATTTTAACAAAAAGAAAACAAGTTTGAAGAAGATGAAGAAGTAGAAGTGTAAGAAAAATAGCAAAACTTGAAGGAAAAGTGAAGTAGAAATCGATTTTACCTTCAAGAACACCACAAGATGATGAACATTTCGAGTTTGAGGAGTGTTCTTGGGTTTGTTTTCAGGAAAATTTGGTGGTTCTTAGAGGGAGGAAGAGAGAATGGAGTGGTGTTTGGAGAATAATTTAGAGAGAAGGTAGAGAGAGTTTTCTAGAGAGAGAAAGAAGAGATATGTGTGTGTGTTGGAGAATGAGAGTGAGAGAGAGAGATATGGGAAGAGAGGGGTCCAAAATTTTGAGTATAATAACCCTTTCTCATTCATTTTGTTTTTTTATAAAATTTAAGTTATTTTATAAAATATCTAAATTTTATATAAAATGTGCACTAAAATCAAGTTTTTATTCATGAAACCTTGATTTTTGACTTATAAATTAAGGATGAATGTTAATGACTTAAATTTTTATTTTCGTTGATTATATTTCCCTGAATTTAATTGTTTTAAGATAATATTATAAGTTTCATAACTATTTTTATAGAATTCTTGATGTCAAATTTTATAAAATTTAGGTTTTAGGGCTTTTAGGGTTTTGAGATTTAATAAATCTTTAGATATCAAAATCAATAGAATCTTTGGGACTTCAATTTATCTTATGGTATTATAACACTTTTATAGTTATAAATAATATTTGTAACTTATTTTATCGGTTTATTGGCATTCTATGTAGTGGTTTCGAGATTCAAGCGAAATTAAGGAATCAAGTATACTAGTCTTAGTCTTCAACTTTGACTTAAGTTGCTATGAGACTTTGAACTAACTTCGACTTCTAGGTCAAGTGCATGATGTGTGTATATGATTCATGAAATGTTGTTCGAGTCAAAGAGTAACCCGAATATGGATAGTCACTACAGTTAAGTAGTTGTAGAATTCACATACCAATGTGAAATCCAAGCACATTATCCATTGTCTCTATCTGTTTCCAAGATTCTACTAGGTTATAACTTAGCTTCTAGTTACTAAGTCTAATATGTGTAGTCCCTATATGTGTAACTAAGTTTATTCAAATCTTGAACTAACTCGGATTTTGATGGTTGTCACATACACAGTCATAAGAACTTAAAAGTATTTGGATGTTGAACATTATAGTTAACCCTGGGAAGTTATGTAATCATATATGGGATTAATATAGCCTGATCAATTATGTTGATTTCAGATATGACCAATATGTGTTAGGGAGTGATAGTATTGTTGTGACACGTCTAAAACTTACCAATTACAGAAGAAACTCTAGAACAGAACATAAAATACTATAAGAATATTTTAAACATCGATATGCTTTAGCTTTTCATGCATTTCTCATGACCTTATTCTCGTACAGAAACACTGGCAGGCTATCATTTACCAGGGGACCCTTATTTTCCAAACCATGGCAACGAAGGATGGGTAGTGGAGTATCCGGAAGAGGATCCATAAGAAGAATCAGATAAAGAAGCCTTTGAAGACAGTGAATCAAGTGGTAGGGATACAGAGCCACAAGTCGGCAACCCTGGGGAACGTCCCCTGAGACAAGATGAAGCAGAACCTATATTAGAATGGGGGTAGTATATAAACCACTGGAGTTGGAAAGATGTCCAACGGCCTCCTTACGGGATGGCAAGAGGTTTCTATAATGTCTCTAGAGGAAGAACAGATGATAGAGCTCTTCCAGTTATAGTAAACCGAATAGCCCCCCAAGCTGATCAAGCAAAGATTTCGATCAATCGAATCCTGCAAGTAAATACGGATGTGCGGGTTAACACTACAGATATCCTTCTTCTTCATCAAATGCAGGACGACACCTAGCATCATACTGAAGCCCTTCAAAGGCAACTCAATGCTACTTAATCTAAGATAAGGGAATTGAGAGAGCATCAAGCTACGCAAGAAAGGCATTGGAAAACGCAGGATGATGCAGGACCCCACAACCGTCGTAGCAACCGCCGCAAGTGGTGTTTACACTACTTCTACCTTCTAGTTTAATATACTGAGTGTATAGACTACTTTTCATGATATGTACAAAACCGAGTATTAATAAAATAATAAGAACTTTACTTCAACAAGAGTTATTACAATTTTCATAAACATCCTATTCCAAAGTTTTGGATTACATATATGATACATTGTTATTTTTCATCCTTTTCAATACGACCGCGGAAATTTTATTTTCGGTAGGTGGGTTTGATGTCGATGTTTTCGTACTATTGTGTTATATTATAGACCTGCTTTAAGGTCAAGTATCCATATTACATATACTTAATATACCAACACAATCGACATATATTTTCATATTCTTTGAAAAATAACCACTCAAATTCATATTATCATATTATCATACTTAACCAGAGTTTCCTGGAGGGAGAGCGTGAATTTGAGTATAAATCTATATGGCACAGACAATTCCACATCAAAGTTATTAGCTATAGTTAGGCCGGCAGGCCTAGGGTGACAAATGTCATAAAATTGCGACGCCTGAAGAACGTCGCACAGGCCACTCGTCACTTTAGCATGGGTATAACATCACTCACAATATTTATTACTTAAACATTTGGTTTATGGTATAAACATGACTTTAAGGGTTTTATTTTTATACTAGAACTACATTACAATACACTACTTTACAGTATATATGGTGGATTCCGTGCGCATACATACAAAGGGTTTTCATACAAATACAATATAGTACACTATTTCCCAGTTTGAGTACCCTATTTTCCTAATACAGTACATCATACAGTTTTGGGAAGCATTCATTTATATAGATTTATTGATTAATAGGACTACATTATACTATATCAAAGCACGGTAATAAACATAGGTTTTGGTCTTAAGGCCTAAGACTACGTTTCATTTATAATAGAAAATATTGGATTTTCTGGAGGAACACACTAACATTTTATAATAAAAAAGGCAGATCAACAAAACAAAAATGCATATGAACTTACCAACTTAAATGTTGATACACTTTCAAGATCACTTTTAGTCTCAGGTAACCAATTGACAAGTACATTACAGGTTTTTGAGAAGACAGAGCATTCATGGTGTCATGTCTATAGTTTTTGCTATACATTTTGATGTCATACAAAAAATGTTGCAAACTCAATGTATACACTATATTATCAATGTAATGGTTGTTGTTACGTCGGTTACCATTATTCAGTTGTTGTGATACGGCACGTGATGTCATCCACCCCCAAACATTTCCACCGTTCCGATTTGTGGGTGTGACAGATTGGTATCATAGCATTGTTTATAGTGAACTAAGTATATCAAACCATGCAAGATATAATACTATAAATGAAATGGGGCTCAAGCACTCTGAATAAAACTATACTTTTAAAATATAAGTATTTTATAGGAAGTATACGAACATGCATACATACTAGAAACATTATCACAGTAAGAACTACATAAAAGTATTTGGATGAGTTGGACACTACGGTTAAACCTGGATAGTTATGTAATCATATATGGGATAAATATAGCCTGATCAACTATATTTATTTGAGATACACCAGAAGAACTCTAGAACCAAACATAATGTTAAAATACTATACGTGTATTTTATGGAACTATAACACTAACACAAGAACATTTAGGCATCTAATAGTCGATAAATGCCTTCTTCCTAGAATCAATCATATAAAAACTAAGAGTCCTTGCTGGTAGATCTATAATTGCAAAGTGTATACGCTAGGGTTATATATGATTAAGATTTTATAGACTTAGAATTTGTGATTTAGCTTTACTTCCTATTCCTTGTCTGGTTGTGGACTTTGAGTAGGATCACTTATGCGAAGGTCTATTTGGTCTTGGTTATATATAATTTGTATACAGTATGTGATTATAGGAGTATCCAACGTGGGTCACACTATAAAAATTCGTTACAAGTGTTGCTATAAATTTCATAAATTAAAATTTTCGATTGTTTACTTATTTTAGCAAACCTCTGTTGTAAATCATTGATAGAACACTATAAAAGTTAGGTTATAATGCGTTTAGGACTTAGATATATCTTGTTCAATATCACCTGACTCATGACCACTATAGAGAACTTATCGTCACTTCCTTTTAAATCTTTTTAGAAAAAGATGACGCCACGTAGATCAAGAAGGTGTCCCAACAACACTCCACCGACCCCACCACCGCCACCACCTCTTCAGTATCACCCTACTGTTTTTCAAGCAGCAGTAGCAGCCGCCATGGCGGCCGCCATGATGCAAATCAACGTAAGTGGCACAAGTGGGGCAGGTAGTGGTGCCAACCGTTCTAACCACGGAGAAAGCCATGGACGCCCAAGGGAGTGTTCATACAAAGACTTCACAAATGCAAAAACCCAAAACCTTCGATGGCACCGGAGGTGTTATTACTTTAACTCGCTGGTTCGAGAAGACTAAATTGGTTTTTGAGATCTGTGCCTGCCCTGAAGCTAGTAAGGTGAAATTTGCAACATGCATTTTCATGGATAGAGCCCTTTCTTGGTGGAATGGTTATGTCAAGTCATTATCTCTCCCAGTAGCTAATGCCATGAGTTGGGAAGACTTAAAGGAACTTATGCTAGTAGAATAATTCTCAAGGGGAGAGGTGAAAAAGCTAGAGCAAGAGCTCTGGGGTCTAACGATGAACGGCCCCGATATTGCTGCATACACAGCCAGATTCAATGACCTAGCTATTCTGTGTCCCGGGATGCTCTCCCCGGAAAGTAATAATGTGGAGAGGTATATCTGGGGACTATCTCCTCAGATCCAAGGGAATGTAATAGCTGCAAATCCACTTAATTTTCACAGTGCCAAGCGTCTGGCACAAACACTCGTGGATCATGGAGTTCCTCAAGGCATCATGACAGACGTCCACGAATAACCCAAGGAAAGCAGTAACAAAAAGAAATTTTGGAACAAAAGCAAGAGACAATTGAGGAGTCCTCAAACAAGCTGCAAACTATTGCAGTCCACACTGCTACTGTTCTTGTTGTTGTTCCTACTGCTCCAACACCTCCCATTCGATATGTTGGAATCCTCCCGAAGTGCAACGAATGCAATATTCATCACCACATACCCTACTGGGAGTTTCATTGCAATAACTACAACAAGAAAGGGTACATTGCCCGTTTATGTAAGGCAACATCACAACCTACCACCCAAATCCCCTACAGAGGAGTAAGCCAGGCTTGTTACGGGTGTGGCAAAACAGGACACTACAAGAGGGATTACCCAAAAGGAAAGAATGATGGCGGAGCGAGAAGAGTGCTAGCTATTGGACAGGAGTAGGTAATAACAGATCCCATGGTGGTCTCGGGTATGTTCCTTCTCAACAAATCTTACGCATGCATACTCATTGATAGTGGTACGCAGAGGAGTTTTGTGAGCCATAAATTTAAACACCTACTCAAACGAAAACCACAATCATTAATCGAATCATTCATTGTCGAGATGGAAAATGGCAAAACAGAAAGCGCTAACGACATATACATAGGTTGTACCGTCACTCTAAACGACTATTCTTTTGAAATCAACCTCATTTTGGTCTCAATAAAAAGCTTTGACGTCATAATCGGCATGGATTGGTTAAGTCCCCACCGTGCTGATATTCTGTGGTACGAAAAGGCTATTCGCCTTAATTTGTCGAGTGGCGAAAACCTTTTCATTTATGGCAACAAACCTGGTACGAACCTTTGCATCATCTCTTGCATCAAAGCAAAAAAAAAATACCTACGCAAGGAGTATCACGCACTCTTAGCACATGTAGCAAATGAGAAGCAAGAAATAAAAGACATCGAGAGCATTCCCGAAGATCTTCTAGGAGTTCCTCCTGAACGCCAAGCCGAGTTCCGAATTGACTTGGTTCCTCGAGCTACCCCCGTACCCAAATCCTCGTATTGTCTAGCACCAGCAGAGATGTAGGAATTATCCAGGCAACTAAACAAACTGCTCAGTAAGCGATTCATAAGACCGAGTTTCTTACCCTGGGGAGCACCGATCTTGTTCGTGAATAAGTTCTGCATGTGCATAGATTACCGCAGACTAAACAAGCTTACCATTAAGAACCGATAACCTCTATTGCGGATAGAAGATCTATTCGATCAACTCCAAGGAGCAAGCTACTTTTCAAAGATTGACCTATGATCGGCGTATCACCAATTACGAGTCCATGAAAATGATGTTCCCAAAATGGCATTCTAACTCGTTATGGTCACTACGAGTTTCTAGTAATGCCCTTTGGATTAACAAATGCACCCGTGGTATTCAAGGACTTAATGAATCAGGTATATCGTCCTTTCCTAGACAAATTTGTGATAGTAATCATAGATGATATACTTATCTACTCATAGATGAAACAAGTTCTGGAAACAATAGGAGCAGAGAAGCTATATGAGAAGTTCTCAAAGTCCGAGTTTTAGATTAGGAAAGTAAATTTCCATCGTCACATGGTAAGAGAGGAAGGAATACACATGGACCCCTCCAAAATAAAGGTAATCAAGAACTCATCAGCACCAAGAATGCCAACAATTTTTAAGACGTGTTGGCTACAACCGCAGGTTGATACAAAACTTCTCCTGTATTGCTAAGCCACTTACCACCCTGACTCGGAAGGGTGTAACCTTTAGCTGGGGGAGAGAAATAAGACTCTGAGTTCCGAACGCTGAATCAAGCCCTATGTCGCGCACCTATCCTGTCTCTTCCAGAAGGGAGAGAAGACTTCACAGTATACTGTGATGCATCCATTCAAGGAGTAGGTTGGATCCTTATGCCGCAAGGAAAGGTCATTGCCTATGCCTCGAGACAGCCAAAGGCACACGAGGTCAACTACAGCACTCATGATCTTGAGTTGGGAGCAGTAGTGTTTGATCTGAAGATCTGAAGGCACTACCTTTACAGTACAAAATGCACCATCTTCACCGACCACAAAAGTATTCATCACATACTCGACCAAAAAGAGCTTAGGATGAGACAAATACGAAAGGTAGAACTACTTAATGACTACGAATGCGAGATTCGTTATCGTCCCAGAAAAGCCAATGTGGTTGCAGATGCCCTCAGTCGAAAGGAGTACTCAGGCCGTAGAGTAAAAACACTAAGCGTGACTATCCATTCACATATGTCCACACAAATCAAAGAGGATCAAATGGAAGCCTTGAAGCCTGAAAATGTGGCGGGTGTAGCTTTAAGAGGAATGGAGACAAAATTATAAATCAAGGGTGATGTAGTTCGTTGTCTAATGAACCGGATCTAGTCACCGAAGTTTGCTGGCTACATAGAAGCTTTCAAGAACGAAGCCCACAAGACTCGATACTCCATTCATCCAGGTTCAGATAAGATATATGTGGATCTCAAGAAAATCTACTGGTGGCCGAACATGAAAACAAAAATTGCTACCTATGTGGGCAAGTGTTAACTTGCGCCAAAGTCAAGGTAGAATACCAAAAGGCCTTAGGTTTATTACAGCAACCAAAGACACCTAAGTGGAAGTGGGAGCGGATTACAATGGATTTCATAAGCAAGTTTCCCAATACCACGGGTGGTCATGACACCATCTGGGTAATCGTCGACAGATTAACCAAGTCCGCACACTTCCTCCCAATAAAAGAAACTGACAAGATTGAGAAATTGAGCAGAACTTACATTAGATAGATAGTAAGATTGCATGGTGTGTCAATATCTATTATCTTTGATAGAGACAGTAGATTCACCTCAAGATTCTCGCAGTCACTAAAGAAATCTATGGGAACTAGGCTGGACATAAGTACAGCCTACCATCCACAAACCGACGTGCAGAGTCAGAGAACTATTTAAACCTTAGAAGACATGTCGAGTGCATGTGTGATCGACTTTGGTAAAGCATGGGATACCCATTTTCCACTTGTCGAGTTCTCTTACAACAGTAGTTATCACTCTAGCATCAAGGTTGCCACGTTTGAGGCTCTCTATGGCAGCAAGTGCAGATCCCCTATGTGTTGGACTGAACTATGTGACACGCAACTAGCTCGAGGGCAGGTTCCTAACAACACTCTCATTGGCTTGGATATCATAAGAGAAATGACTGAGAAAATCGTTCAAATACGAGAACGAGTGAAAGCTTCAAGAGACAGACAAAAGAGCCATGCAGATAAGGGACGAAAACCCTTGAAATTCTAGTTTGGTGACCGCGTTACGTTAAAGATCTCACCCTGGAAGGGCATGATACGCTTTGGAAAGCGTGGAAAACTAAATCCAACGTACATAGGGCCGATTGAAATTCTTGCTAGGATCACCCAGTAGCTTACAAACTCCCTCTACGTCAAGAACTTAATAACGTACACCCTGTCTTCCACGTGTCAAACCTAAACATGTGTCTATCTGACGAGAATCTTGTGATTCCACTCGATGAAATCGAGACAAACGAGAGTCTACAATTCGTGGAAGAACCAGTAGAAATCATGGATAAGGAAGTCAAACGAACGAAACAAAGTCGCATACTGATAGTGAAGGTTCGCTGGAATCCTAAGCCAGGACCTGAATTCACTTAGGAGTGAGAAGATAATATGAAACGAAAGTACTCACATCTTTTCCCTAGTCCATGAGTGCTCCCTATAGAAAGAATTTCTACATGAAATTCCCTCTAACAGGGGGATAATGTTACAACCTGTTGTTTCAAGTCGATAAAAGTCTAAACTACAACCTTGTACAAGGGAACTCACATCATAACAGTAATACAATAAGAACTTTGGATGCCAAGAATACATGTTTATGAGTTAATAACTTAGTGTAGATTAAAACTCATGATATATTGATGTTATTAAACGTTAATCATTTAAATTAAATCATAATATATTGCAATATAATTAGTTATCAGTTTTGGGAATCTTATTCCAAACGAAAAACTGAAAACCCTTCATGAGAATAATCCATGGCCGAAATCCCTTTTCTTGGATGAATCTTGACCGAAAACTCAATTGTGTCCCACTTTAGGACCGAAATCAAGGGGATTTCGGTCATGTAGGACAGAAATCACATGTTTGAGGCCCATTAAGACTGAAAACCCCTCCCATATATATGTATTCATCCGAAAACACAATTCATTTCTCAACTTTTAGGTCGCAAACACCTTCAATTTGTTCTCAAATATCATCCGAAAACCTTCATATCTTCGTAAGATATTCCCCATATCTTCATCCAATCTTTAAATCTTCAACTGAAATCGTCATCCGACCTTCAAATCTTCATAAGTTCCTTCATATCTTCAAGTTTTTCCTTAAGAACACCAAGCACATCTTCAAATATTCATATTTCACCCAAGAACACCTAGAACACGTTCAAATAATTCCCTATAATTTTTGGTAAGTATTCTTACATAATATAGTGTTGTCTAGCACTTGAAATTTTTATTTAAATCATTTCATTAATTTAAATATGATATAGTATATAATTATTATTAGGATACAACTACTCACGCAGGTTCTAACCCGAGGATCATCACTACTACATCATATCCAAACGAGAACGCATATTTCTGAGTGAGTTCATACCCCTACGTTTTCACTATTTTTCAATGCTTTTAAGGGGGAATACAAGTAAAACCCAAGGAATCTTGTGTTAACATTCAAACGACTTCAAACCGTTTCAAGCTATTTTAAACTGTTTCAAGCTAATCTGAATTATTTCAACCGTTTTAACTATTGTTTTACTTAAACATAATTATATATATATATATATATATATATATATATATATATATATATATATAAATGTGGTTCAACATACTTAGGACTGGTGTTTTCACCTTAATTACAATTATATATGTTTCATATATATGTGAGTATAAATCTTTACCCTTTTGTGACATGCCGAGCAAAGGGGTATTTCGTAAATATTTTCATTATCTTCAGAGCATACATATAAACTATAAGAGGTATAGTTTATAAAACATACATACTACCTTACTAGTACAAGAAACATACAAGAACATACATGATAAATTATAATAGGTATAAATTATGGAACACATACACTAATGACTAAGTTCAAAGATACATTACTCAAATAATTATTTAAGTATATTTATTTTACACTACGAGTACAATACAAAAGAGGTATACATACATTTACAAGAACAAGAGAACATTTACACACAATACGTAAACAAGTTAATATAGCATAGTGAGCCACTACTTCATTGTACCTATTAGGGTATGCATTAAATTCCAGATCATAACCAGAGTCTCCTTGAGGGGGAGCATGAATTGGTGTATAGATCTATACGGGACTGACAATCCCGCACCTAAGTTGTTAGCTACAGTTAGGCCTGCAGGCCTGGGGTGGTAAATGTCATAACACTCCGACGTTTGAAGAACGTTGCGCAGGCCACTAGTCACTTTAGCATGGTTATAGCATCACTCACAATAAGTATTAATTAAACATTTGGTTTGCGGGATAAACATGACTTCAAGGGTCTTATTTTTATAATATAATTACATTACAATACACTACTTTACAGTGTAGCTGGTGGATTACGTGCATATACATACAAAGGGTTTTCATACAAATACAATACAGTACACTATTTCCCAATTTAATACCCTATTTTCCTAATACAATACATTATACAATTTTGGGAAGCATTCATTTATATGGTTTTATTTATTAATAAGACTACATTATAGTATTTCAGAGTACAGTAACAAACCTACATTTTGATCTTAAGGACTAAGACTATGTTTCATTTATAATAGAAAATATTGGATTTTCTAGAGGAACACACTAACATTTTCAAAGAACAAAGGCAGATCACTATAACAAAAATGTGTATGAACACATCATCATAAATACACTTTCAAAATTACTTGTATTCTCAGGGAACCAGTAGACATGTACATTACAGGTGTTTGAGAAGACAGAGCATTCATGGTGTCACGTCTATAGTTTTTGCTATACATTTTGATGTCATACAAACAATGTCGAAAAAGTCAATGTAAACAATATATTATCAATATAATGGTTTTTGTTACTTTGGTTACTGTTATTCAAGTGTTCTGATGTTGTATTTGACATCATCCGCCCACAAACGTTTCTGCCGTTTCGGTTTGGGGGTGTGACAACCTTGAGCATGGCCCTTGAGATCTAAAAATCAACTAACTCACCTAGGTCTACACATTTGAATAATCATCTGGCCCATCTTTATCCTGAACAACCATAACCGAAAAAAATTAGATAAAACGGAAACAGATTGAAATGAATCATGTACTTTCAGTAGTACGATCCTAATACTCAATCAGACCCATAGAATCCTTGAAATTTTCCTTGATTTTAGTACAAATGATGTACTTTCAACTAGTATGATTCCAATACTACCATCCACATCTATCCTCACTTTCTTCAAGAATCGTTCTAGAACCTCTAAGTAACAACTCATGTTGATCCTCCCAAAACCCTCTAAACTATGCACCAATTGCACAAAATTACATCATAGGAAATGCATACATTGTATAGTCACTCTCTCGAGAGTGGGTAATTATTCCCCATGCAGGCATACTACATACCGTACTCACTCATGAGACTCACATTAACCCTGCAACCACTCGTTTATGCTAATCATACATAACATCGGCTTCAATAGACAGTTGAATACCTAATTCTACAAAATATTAGTTATCTACAACTTTGATGTATACACTAAGCAACCACGGTAATAATGTCAGTTCCACATATCATAACACGAAATTCTACTAGACTATCAAGCATCATACATCAGAAAATTCTATCATGAAATTCCTGAAGATGCTTAGCCTAAATACTAGCATGAAATTCTATCATATCAGCAATACATGAACAAATGTGGGTATTTTGGGGACTTACCTCCCTTGGCTCTGGTTGATTCTACATATCACATACTTTTTATTGGTTCTTTTAGAGTTAAATTTTGAAAATATTTTATAGATCCTTAGTTTGAGTCTTGAATCACACAAGTGTTCATCTAATTCTCTCAAACCAGGGCTCTGATACCAACATGTAATATCCTAAAATCATCACCAAAATTTTTTCATGTTAAAACGATTCCAAAATCCATAATTTAAATAAAAACATAATTTCTCTAAACTATAAACTTAAAATAGAGGATCCCAAAATCATAAGTCATATAAAATCTAGGAAGATGTGCACAATCACGCTTTTTCCTTGCCCTTATCCTCTGATGTACCTGCCACCATTAAATCAAAGTGTAAGTCAATGCTTTGTGAGTTCCCTAAAAGTACCCGTACACCACCAAACAGATAACAACATGCATACATGAGCGTTCAACATGATAGGACAACTTCGTAGGACCTACATCCTATCTATATTGATCTCTAGGTCTTTGGCCTAACTGGACCACCTCGTAGGGCCTACATCATATCCAGACTGTCATGGGTATCTTGGCCTTCAGCAAAAAAGAGGACCATGTTAACCCAACCACAATATTTCGAAATATGCAACACATAAACATAAACATATAAGCAAGTACGGGTCAGCATACATATATACCAATTTAACATATCGCTACCGCATAGAAACATCCTATACATAAGGATATATATAATACAATCTGGTGGGCTAGCATTGGTGCCTTCAATCCATGTGTACAGTGAGGAAAACTCACCTCAGCCACTAGACAGACACCCAACAACTAACTCAATATCAGAACAACAAACCCAAACTTCCTAAAATTAAACTACGACCAAACCTTAGTCAAATATTCAAACCCACCCAATTTTGACTAAAATTCAAACTAGTCAAAAAGTCAACAATGAAAGTCCACAAGTTCAACGGTCAGCTTAGTCAAACTCAATGTCACATAATGGCCATTCCTTTGCCACGTCGAGACCATTCATTCGTCAGATCGTGAGAATGCACCGACAAAACAGTCGTGATTCTGGTCATTGTCATGTCGTGACACATCCTATGTCACGTCGTAACTTCTGGTCGGAAGGCTAAAATCTTCATTAAGTGCTTAATATCTTCATACCAAGGCCTACTACCTCATATCTAGTTCCTAAATAACTTCACAATGGATAAACTATCCAACTTTATCCATTAGGATGGTTCAAACAACCAAGATCTAGTATTAAAAACTCAAAGGGACCAAGAATGCATCTTTCTCAGATAAATCCATTAAGTCCATGTCTCCAACCTTCACATCTGAATCAACATGATGTCTAGATGGTTAAAATTTCCAACTTTATCAATAATAACGCCTTAAGCGTTCAAGATCTAAACATTATACACCAAAATGGCCTAAATGACCAAAATACCTTCCATGGCTGAAAGGGAAATCTAAAGATCATAACTTTCGTAGTCCAAGAAATCCAAGAAAACATTCTAAACCAATCAAAAGGTGTTGGAGTCCATATTCGAAACATACAATGTTCTTGGAACTTTATAACATACAACGCTCAAGAAGGTAAATAAAAGTTGTGATCTTCAATTGCTGAGCTTCAAGGATCAATGATGCATGAAAATATTTCTCCAAAAACTCCAAATCTTGAACTTGCAGGTTAGGGTTTCTCCCAAGAGGTTCTAGGTATGATGGAGGCTAAGAAAATACCCTAAAACATGAATCCTTACCTTTAAATACCTTGAAAACCCTAACAATTTTGTGGGCTTTGTGTTGCACAGTTCTCACATCATGAGTACTCTCATGTCGTGTGAATTACTTCTCACCCAATAAGAGAAACTTTCCACCCAATTTCACTCAGACTTCAAACAGTCAAAACTTTTTCGTGTCAACTCCGTTTCGGCATTTTAGTATGCATAGAAAGCTATTGACAAGCGCCAAAACAATATAAAAGTACTCTTGACTTAATACATGTCAAACTAAAATCATAATCCATATAAGAACCCAAAAATATTAATTTTCCCATTTTACACTTTTTCTTCCATGCATAAATCAAAAGATTTAATCACTTATCCAACATTATCATCATCCAGTAACGTCTAAACCCCATTCCAATGAATCCTAAGGCTTTTTCTTGATCCATTTGTTGTCCACAATCCCATAATAAGAATCTTCTCAATATAGGATGTTATAACGAGAGAGAGAGAGAGATAGTTAGTGATTCAATTCGGTACTTTCAAGTAACCGGGTTGTTTGTTGGAATCATATGGGTTTCGAGTGGTCTCTTAACTCTTCTTTTTGGATGCATTGATTTTATGAATTGGTTGAAGAAAGCATATGGAATGTGTTCGTGCTATTTTTAGACACTCTAAGTAAGCTGGATTTTGAGGATAAAATCCAGTTTAAGTGGGAGAGAACTGTAACATTCGGTTTCAAGAAGTTTCTAATTTCAAGGTAGCGCGCCATGGAGTGTTTTCATCGTGGTCTTGGGATTCAAGGGACTAGATGTCACACTCCAAAACCACGAACGGCGGAAATGTTCCGGGGCGGAGGACGTTATGTACACTATCACAAACAATGAATAATAGTAAACAAGCAACAACATCATCCATTGCATAAATAAAATAATTTCATACATGTGTGTTCTTGTCAAAGTTATAGACACCAAAATATACATATCAAAATAATAAGATGAGTCAAAATTATGACACACCCTATTCATCAGATCCATGAATACTGCGGGCGCGTTAGTTAATTCGACTGGCATCACTACAAACTCGTAGTGCCCATAACGAGTTCGAAAGGCTGTCTTGGGAACATCATCCTCTAACACTTGTAATTGGTGATATCCGGATCTTAAGTCAATTTTTGAAAAGAAGCTCGCCCCTTGCAGTTGGTCAAACAAATCGTCGATCCGAGGTAATGGATAACGATTTTTGACCGTCAGTTTGTTGAGTTCCCTGTAGGCGATGCACATACGAAACTATCCGTCTTTCTTCTTGATGAACAAGACTGGAGCTCCCCAGGGTGAGAAACTTGGCCTTATAAATCCCTTACTGAGCATTTCATTAAGTTGACCGGACAGTTCTTGCATCTCTGCAGGTGCTAGGCGATAGGGCGATTTGGCTACTGGGGTAGCCGCTGGAACTAAATCGATCCGGAACTCGACTTGACGTTGCGGAGGTAATCCTGGGAGTTCTTCTGGAAATATGTCGGGAAATTCGCATACTATTGGAATGTTTTGAATGTCCTTCGTTTCTTGGCTCACATTGACCACATGAGCAAGGAATGCATGACATTCCTTTCACAAGAATTTCTGAGCCTGGATGCTCGAGATGATACGAAGGTTCGTGCCAGGTTTGTCGCCATAAACTACTAAGGTTTCGCTAGAGAGCAGGTTAAAGCGAATCGCCTTTTCGTAACACATGATATCGGCACGATGAAGACTCAGCCAATCCATGCCGATAATGACGTCGAAACTTTTAATTGAGACCGGCATAAGATCGATAGAAAATGAATGGTTATCTAAAGTTAGGGTACACCCTAAGAATATACTGCTAGTGCTCTCTATCTTCCCATTAGCCATTTTTACAGTGAACGGTTCATTAAGTGCTCGTGATTTCTGCCTAAGTAAATGAGCAAATATTTGTTTCACGAAACTCCTCTCCGCTCCACTATCAAAAAGAATGCATGCATAAGAGTTATCGAGGAGTAACGTACCAGTGACCACTATTGGGTCGGCAACCGCTTCCTCTTGGCCTATGGCCAGAACTCTCGCCACTCCACTGGCAAACCCTGCCTTCGGGCAGTTTCTTTTGAAGTGGCCTACTTCTCCACATCCGTAGCAAGTTTGGCCCGCTCCAGCACCGGGGGCTTGGTTGATTTGCTTCGTCGGGGCTTTACAGAAACGGGCAGTGTGCCCCTTTCCATTGCAGTTCAGACACTGCATCTCCCGGCATGCGCCGATGTGATGGAAGTTGCATTTGTTGCACTTAGGCAAACTTCGAGAGTACTGCTTTACCGGAGCAGTAGCGGCAGGGGCTATCGCAACATGTACTGCCACGACCTGCCTTTTCTTGGCAGCCTTAGCCTTCTTCTTGTCATCCCAGAGCTTCCGCTTGGGGTCAGCGGTCCTTTCAGGTTCTGAGACGACCAGGGTAGTTGTTGCGGCCGGGCTACGAACCCCATGGTCTATGAGCCGCTGCGCCAATCTTTTGGCGCTATCAAATGTGGTGGGTGTGATGCCAAAACATTTCCCTGGTATGGGGGCACCAGTCCCCATATGTATCTTTCAATCTTATTTCCCTCTGAAGGAATCATGCTGGGACAGAGGGCCACCAGTTCACAGAATCTAGCGGTGTAGGCGACTACGTTGGAGCCCTTCATGGTTAGGCTCCACAGTTCTTCTTCCAGCTTTTGGATCTCGCCCCTCGGGCAATATTCCTCAATCATGAGGTCTTTCAAGGTTTCCCAGCCCATCGCATTAGCCACTATAAGAGTTAGTGAATTAACATGGCCGTTCCACAATGTTAGGGCTTTTGTTTCAAAGGTGCAAGCAGCATACTTCACCTTGCTCTCCTCGGGACAAGAGCAGATTTCGAAAACCGTTTCGGTTTTCTCGAACCATTGCGAGAGGGCAATGACTCCGCCAGTCCCTTTGAAGGACAATGGCTTGCAGTTCGTGAAGTCCTTGTAGGAGCACTCTTTCGAGCGCACAGGAGCTTCAACCTGAACCGACTGAACAGGGGTTCCTCCTCCAGTAGAACCAGACGAATGATATTGGGCCATGGCGGAAGCCACAGCCGCGGCTACGACAACATTTAGAGTTGTCGTGTCGAACTGAGGAGTAGGTGGTTGTGGAGGTGGAGGAGGTGTGTTTCGTTATTTGGGTTTCTCCTTAGATTTCTGCGAGGCGGCATCTTTGATCTATAAGTTTATGAAGATGAAAGCATTGGTAAGAATTCAATAGAAGAATTGACAAGAATGACTAATGGACTAATTCCCCATAGCCCAACAATACGATTGAATGAAGATTTAAACTAATAGCAATGTAAAATACTCCTATAGTATTTTAAGTTGAATGTTATGTTCTAGTTTTGTCATTGTAGGGTTGTTGGTAAGATTTTAGACTTGTTGCAACCACACAATTACACTTAGGCACATTCTAGTCAACTCTTGGATAATATAGTTGATCAGGATATATCTTCCTAGTTTTGACCATATGTCTCTAAGTCCACCTATGTAGTTCAACAATCGTAATTCTTTTGTACTGTCCTAGTGACATTGATTTTAGTATGAATGCAGACCTATATACTTACTTAAATATTTTATTATTTATAAGTATAAACTCTTGGTCAGAGTATTTTTAATCCCTCATGTATTTATAGTTAGTATATCTTTTATGGGTTGATATACTTAATTCACTATAAACAATGCTCTGATACCAATCTGTCACACCCCAAAACCACGAACGGCGGAAACGTTCCGGGGCGGAGGATGTCATGTACAGTATCACAGACAATGAATAATAGTAAACAAGCAACAACATCATCCATTGCATAAATAAAATAATTTCATACATGTGTGTTCTTGTCAAAGTTATAGACACTAAAATATACATATCAAAATAATAAGATGAGTCTTTAACGAACTCCATCTTCTCAAAAACCTGGCAGTTGTACCTGTCTAGTAGTGAAGTGAGAATACAAGTTATTTTGAAAGCGAGTATCAGCTTAATGATGGTGAGATCATAAGTATATTAATGTCTGATTTTGTATGAAAACGTTAGTAAGATGTTTCTGCAATATGTTTTTGTGTAATGTTTGAACTCTCCTAGAAAACCCTATGTTTTCTACTAACTGTAGCCTTCTACCAAGGCATCTAGTGTCTGTGCGCATGTGTCTTGAGAGAGTGTGTGTTTTCCCCACTTCGTACTATCATTTACCAAAAATATAGATTCTACATTACCGTGCATCGTGTGAAAATTCATGAAGTGAATGTAAGTGGGAAAAATGAAATAGTACTATGGTGTAGTGTCATACTACAAACGTGCTAATTACCTTAAGTCTAGGGTAACTTTTATAAGTACCGTAGTATCTGTAATAAGTGACTACCCCAGTACTCCTATTGCCTTATTTGAGGGATAAGGCCTAATGTGATGGCTAGATCCCAAGCTAAATGATCCCCTGTCAAAGGGATTTTGGGACCTTTACACGACACTTGCCTGTATGCAAACCGTGAACATCCACATTACTATGATCATGTATACCCGATATAACTACCACAATGCGTTGTGATTCATCGGTATAGTTAGATCCTGAACTTGTTCCTATGCTATAGCACATAATGATGTCTTTCCTATCAAAGTATATGTAATCGCACTCATGTAAACGAATATATGTAAACGTACTCATGTAAGTGTAATTATGTAAAACATATCTATGTAATAGTATAGTAATGTACCCGATATCCCACAAGACCACATACCAAGCGTGAAAAGGAAATAGGGCGGGTAGGCCTTCCTAAGCTTTTTAAACATTGCTAATATAACTATACATACCTAGACATGCAATTGATAATAAGGAAAACAGAGTTTAAACAAATGTATTTGATAAGTATAAGAACTTTGTAAAATAGTTTGAAGCAAAACAGTTTGATAAACAATTTGAACAATAAGGAAATCACTGGTTTTGTAGTTATTAATCACATGTGATTGATGTAATAACTATAAGTACTTGACTTGTATTCCCCCTAAAGCATTTAAAAACATTTAAATCATTGGTTAAGGGGTATGAACTCACCTATGGTGAGTGGATTGGATTGTAGTGTCGGATACCGTGCTAGGTGGCAAACGGAGACTTGTTCACACGCACGAGCCTAGTTATCATATAATGAGCATATATATAACTAACTAGCCAAATAATAACTTAATGAAATAAGTTGGGACACTCAGGAACATGTAAACACTTTGTATAAGTGTTATAGGTCCTAATGGTTGCATCTAAGTTGCTATGGGACAAGGCTAAAGGGGTTTAATGTACCAAATGACCTTGAATAAGAGTTTACTATCCATAAAACCCCACACAAGGAGTTTACGGTCGTAAACCCTTGAGTTTACGGCCGGGAACTCCACTCTTGGTGGATTTGGGTGTTTTAAGGTGCTATATGAATTCTAGAATAAGCCTAGCTTGGTGGTTTAATCCTTTGGGTAGTTTAGGGCATAGATAACACTCCTTTGAGGAGTTTACGGCCTAAAGACCATACCCCTTAAAGTTTACGGCCGTAAACTCTCATGGGGTGGATGTTTTAATTCTTTTAAGTCCCTTGCACAAGTAGGATAATTTCTAGGCTTTGATTTAGGCTAAGGGGAACCCTAGGCACACTTTGGTGCCTTTACTTGGAGTATACGGCCCAAGAGAATTTCTTGGCCGTAAACTCCCTTTTAGGGATGATTTTGATGTGTTTTAGTCCCCATTTTAGCTACAAGTATTTGAGGGTTAAAGTCTAAAGCCTTAGGGGGTGATTAGGGCTCATTTTGCCCTTGAAAATGGTGTTTACGGTCCAAGAAATTCTTGGGCCGTAAACTCCTTAAAATTGGTGTTCTTGAATGATTTCTAGCCTCAAATAATCCTACATATTATGCTAAACTAGTTGTCTAAAAAGGAACTGGGACTAGATATCCTTAAAGCTCCATTTTGGAGTTTCCTCCCCAAGAACGTTCTTGGGCGGTAAACTCCTGGATCTCATATATTAGACATGTAATCTATGTTAATAAGCATAAAACAAACATTATAACACAACTAGAGAAGTGTACTCACGATTTGGGATGAAAACCCGAAGATCCGTGAGAGAGAATATGGCTTTTCTCTAGTTGGAAATGTGAATAATGAATGAATTTAGTTCAGAAATCTATTTATAGTCCTGAAATATTTTGGCAGAAAATATTTTTATTCTGGAATTAGACTCTAACATTATGAAGTTTTGAAATGCTCAAGTTTCACAAACCCAAGAGCATCCACTCTCCTGATATCTTCCTAAATGTAAACCCTAGTGTACACAAACTTATTCGGAAAAGCATGAAATTCATTGAAACTGGACTAGCTTCTATTGAATAGTTAATGTTCGTACAAAATGGAAATTTTGGGTTGTCACACTAGAGTTTAGACCCTATAGGATATTGATGATGTTTCGTTAAGTGAATAAAACCCACAAAATATGCGTTTCAGAAAAAGTGTAAAATGGGAATAGTAATATTATGCGCTTCTTGCATGGATCATGGTATTATTTTAGAATGCATTAAGTCAAAATTAGTTAGACAGGGTTGTATATCTTGTGAATTGCTTCATGTGCATATATAGAACATCGAAAACGGAGTTGAAATGAAGAAGTTATGGTTGTTTGAAGCTGAGATCGATTTGCAAAAAAACATGTGTCCATGTTGTGCTAAGGAGTTCCCGATGGTGTTAGGGGTTAGAAATGGCATCGACCAAGTCCTCGCATGATGGCTGTTGTGCCGCAATCGAATAACCAGTTCTGGAGGGTTGTATGCGCTTTATAGGTTAGGTTACGCCCTTTCTAACACTATTTGGTTTTAGATCAACCGTTAGCACTGATATCTAACAAGTGGCATCAGAGCCAATGGGGGTTAGAAACGGCATCGACGAAGTCCTCGCTTGAGGGTTGTTATGCCACAATCGAATTCCTGGTCCTGGAGGGTTGAATGCACTATATGGGTTACGTTGCTTTCTTTCTAACACCAATTGATTTTAAATCAACCGGTAGTGCTGATATCTAACACACGACACAGAACGATGTGAATCCCAAGCCCATTAATTTAGAGTTGGGCTTTTACATAAAGGATTCAACCCCTTTCTTTTAGGTGATTTTGTAGCCTCCACTACATCAAGAAACCCTTTTTCTAACAAACCATAGCCTCCCTTCCTGGATAAATCTCATTCTCTCTCCTCTCATCCATTTTTATGGTCTTTTGTGATGTTGGAGTGTGTTTAAAGACTTTGTTTTGAACTTTTCCAACTAAAGAGATTAGCCTTTACCTACTTTCTGGTCCTTTGTATGTTGGAAAGTTCCTTGCTTTATTATGTTTCCTCTTTTGATCTAAGAGTATTTGGAGTTTTAGTGATTTATATGATTGTTTGGTGCATCTGATAAAGTTTGAGTGATTGGTTTCAATAGAATTTGCAAATTCATTGATCAATGAAGTCGTAAGACAATTGTATGTTTTAGATCTAGATTCATATGATTGTTTTGGTGGCATGCATGAGGTTTTGGCCAATTTGTTACCATTTTGACCTAGTTTTTGGTGAGACATGCATATCCATAAAGTTAGGATTGTTATGGACATTGAGTTTCCTAAGAAGCTTCTTGGAAATTATGAACAAAGGACTTAAGGGATTTATGATTCAATCCATTGAGTTTTTTAGAAGCAAGGATGACAGCTTTGCAAGGCACTTGCCAACACTTAATGAAAAGGAATGTCACAATTGTTTCTTTGGACAATACCATAGCATGCTAGCATACCTACCATGACGTTGTAGCAATTTTGATTGCAACTGGGTGCTTATCCACGACATTGCCATGGGGTGGCCACAACATGGCGACCGCCCGTGTTGATTTTCTGAGTTGACTTTGAATGCTAACCGTTAAATTTTTTACCACTTTGATTTTGGTCAAACTTTGGTAGAAACGAGTATTTAGCTAAGGGGTAGTCTTGGTTTGGCTTTAGGTAGTTCCGGTTAGCTGTTATGTTATTGGTAATGGTATTGAGCTTTTATTGTTTTGCTTAGGTTATTCTTCTTGCTATATTTACCTGTATGGTAGTGTATGACCTACTAGATTTTATTTTTTTATTGCTATTATATGTAAATTAGTTGCTAATAACATTTGGATTGTTGTTAGTTTGTGGCACCGCTAATAATCCCCAGGGTTGCTGATAACTTGTAAGGAGTGTTGTTAATCCAAAGATTGTGCTGCTAGCCTACTAGGACTGCTGATAGTCCCAGGGTTGCTGGTAACCCATAGTTGCTTATAATTTTTTAATGTATGTGATATCCCATACTGTTGATAGTCCCAGGGCTGCTGGTCACGCATAGCTGATTATTATGCCATGTAGTATGTGATATTTTTGGGAACCCACAAAGCTTTGTTCTTACAATTGTGGATTAAATATTTTGTAGGTAATTGTCAGATTACGAAAGCGAGACTACACACACATCAACAATTTTATGATTCGATATTTCACAATGTCTTCCTTATTACTCTGATTTTTGAATGAAATTTATTCTGGTGGTTATTCTATTTTAAAAATGAAAAATTTATTCTGGATTTTAGGATATTTTACCATACATATTTTCTATGACAACTTTAAAAAATTTATAATTGTTATTTTACAAGAAAAAAGTTTACATCCACTTTTTGTCACCAAAGTTGTCTAAGAAAAACAACGTGTTATGTTATATATTTTCAAGCATATATAAATGTGTGCGATGTGCATAAACTAGCCATCGACATCTTGTGTTGTTGTATGTGTTAAATTATTGAAATGGTTGTAGTACTTATTTATTCATATGGTATGTAATAATTAAATATATTTTAATTTTGCTTATTTTTATAAGTAATAAATTAGTTTTAGAAATAGTTTATTTTTAGAAAAGTGTAACAAGCTGAAGATGAAGATGAAGAGAATTTTGGAAGATCAAATGTCACCCAATGATTTTATAAAGTTTTTACAACTTTTAGAAAATTATGTACTTTTTACTACTTGGATTTATCAAAGAAAGTGAGAGGAAAAATGTGCAACAATTTAAAGATTTGGCCCTTTAATGTCCCTTAGGATTGCACTTTGCATTTTTTTTGATGGCTAACAAAATGTCACCAGATGTGGTTGGTTTATGTACATATGTTTCAATGCTTTGTGATGTTTGTTTTATGTTTATACTAGGCAAACACCGACGTGTTGTGCAAAATACAAGTATATAGTTGAAATATTTACAAATATATATTTTTTATACATAAGAATGGCGTTAAAGTGAACTTTGATAAACTAATTTTATACTAAGCTGATGATGCGCCTCCAGGTTTTCCTTCGATGGTTTATAAGGATCATTGATTCCTTGTTGATATGGATAACCTAGAGACAATAAACAAACTCGTAGGCTAATTAACCAGGAAGGGGTCCTAGGCCAATGCTCTGATGGTAAAGTTAGGAAAGGTTTTATAACGATAATAGTGATCTATTGAATAATGAGGTAACAAATGTATTTAGAATATAATCAATTAATTATGATCAGTTAAGTGTACGTATCATATAGAGAATTATTCCTTACCCATTTATTGTCGACGTTGAGAGGCCATAACCTCTTCATATACCGAACAGATATGCCATCATATGGAATTAATGGACTTACCCATGAATGTACACTCGTGTGTACTGATTATCATATCAATTTACATGGCAGTTTCAAGTTTTGAATTATTTTGTCAAGTCCTTGCATTTTTTTGGTTTGTGATGTATCCTATAAATAGGGTAAGTACTTGGGTTATAGGGTAACAGACACTCTTAGAATATTTTATGTACTCTAAAACATTTGTATCCTTCTAGACATAATCTGAGCTAAACATATCTTATTTAGATATTGTTGTTCTTTATTTCATTCATTCATTCGATTGATTCAAACACACTTTCAAACACTCTTCTATTGGTATCAAACCAGGAATCAACACTTTGATTGAAGAATTTGATTCTCGTTTTTCAATTTTTGAGTCGATATTTCTTATTCGTATTTCTTCTAATTTGATAGATTAATTCTTTGTTAATCAAGTGTAATTCATTGATTTTGTTGTTGTTTTTGTCAATTGATCTTATAATCATCTCAATTTCTTTTTTTTTTTAAATTCTTTTTTTCATCAAATCAAATGGCTAATATAAATAAGAGTATGATTATGTACTACTCAAATCTTTTAGGATCTACAACTAGGATTTTGATGTTAATTCCTGAGTATTATGATCAGTGTAATGGCCACAATCACTTGGCCATGGATTGCATGTTGAGAAAGACGGAAGAGAATAAGGAGAAGGTGAAAGATGAGGCTTATTATGCAAAATTATTGGAGAAAGTTCATGCTAAAACGAAGAATATTTTACTAATGGCTAACAGAGGTGATGATAGTGATGAGACTTATCAAATTTGTCATATGGATTTGATGATCTAGTAATGCGTCATCCTACTCCTGGCGTGTTATTGCAAAGTATGAAGAAGGTGCATCTTGTGAGAAGAGCATGTTTGAGAAAGGTGTGGAAGACAGTGATGAGGAATTGGAGGAGTATGCGAAAGTTGATGAGGAAAGTGACGAAGATGATGAGGAGAGCACTGGGAGATGCTTCGTTACAACGACTCCAAAAGCTCCAATGACTGCTAAGATGCGTGATCTTCTTCTCTCATTTAATATTCCTTCGAATTGTTATCATAATTTTTTATGTAAATTTAACGAAACCTGCTCTTACTTGAATAGCAGGCTTATTTCGATGAGTAGTGAAGTAGAGATATCTAAGGCGTCGCTTTATGAAGTTGGTAATAGGCTGGAAGAAAAAGAAGTAAAATAGAGAGCTTAGTGCTTCTCATCACGAACCTTATGTGTGATAGGGATACTCTTATAATGGATAATAAAATGTTAGTTAAACAATGTAATATCTATTGTAGCAAGGCAAAACAATTTTATAGCAAGCCAACAAATATTTATCATTCTATTGAAATTTGTGTTGAAAAACATAGGAAGTTGCTTCCCTTCATTAAGTTCAAATGAGAGTTAGTTGAAGAGACTACTTTCGATTGTGAGAGTAAAGTAGCTATCTATGCCACAATTCCTAATGATTCATATGCGTATGGTGTAGTTAACATAAATAAATGTCTAAATTTTGATGAGCTTGTCAAAATTTTGAATGAGACCTTGCTAAAAATGAAGAAATCTACATTTTGAACAAGACTAAGAAAGCGACACAAAGTACTAAACAAAATTTTGCTAATATTGAAGATAATTCTGATAATATTAGTGGAATGGAGGAATGTGTTTATTGCTTGAAATTTTCAGTCGTTAATGTCACTTGGTTGGCCAAGGACAAGGACAATGTTGATTCAAATGCGAAATTAAATGATGAGTCTTCTTTGACAACTAAAACTTGTAATTTTCAAAAGGAGAAAGTTATTGTTGAGGATGTTACAAATAATAAAAGTGATAGTGATGATGATTCATGCAAGGAAATTCCTTGAGAATTTGGAAACTCAAGTGTATTCTCAAAGATTTTGAAAGATAAAGGAAAACATTATTTGGAAACAAACGTTGTTCTTTATCCCACGCGGATCAAAGTTCTTCTAAATCAAATTTTTGTGACGAAAGGAAATGTTGAAAATTTTGATCCAAAAATAAATGAATTATTTAAAAAGGACAATCAAAATATGTCTAATTAACGTTTTTATTCTAATCAAGATATGGAAGAAAATAGATCAAACAAAAGATCACAAGTTTTTCAATGACAAAAGAGTCATAAATCATTTTACAATAAAAATGATAAAAAAAAGTCAAACAAAGTTTAGGTCGTGAAAACAGAAAAACCATATGTCGAAAGTAAAACTGAAGAAAACAATAAGAAGTGTTGCCTTAATGATTTTATTAATCAAAACGTGAAAGCTCACGATTTCAAAAAGAAGGGAAAATCAGTTACACAAATAGTTTCTTTCAAAAATCAAAATGAAAATTTTCAAAATAAAAAAGAAAAGGCTGAGCAATTTGATTTGTTAAATGAAATTTCTAGAAAGAAATCACAAAACAAGGCGTACTGGAAGCAATAAAAGGAAAAACAAAAAGCAAAGTTTTTTAGATACAAGAAGAAACAAAATTTTGAAAAGAAGTTTTCACATACATCAAAAATTCATACTTCAAAACATTTGTCTCAAAGTAATTTGAACAATGGACAAAACAATATTGGAAATAAAATTATTTTTTTATCCAAAGAAAATGTTGTTCATAAGAAAATGATGAGAAAAGTACAAATTCCGTTCAACGGAATATTGAACAAAGCTTTCATCAAAACTATGTTGAGAAAAATGCTCAAAAGGTGAATACTTTTGAAAATAAGGGTCTGAAACCACAAAATCATTTTCAGAACAATAATCAAATAAACTTTTCTCAAAATTGAAAAGTTTTTCAAAAGGATTCTCATTTTGATTATCAAAGTCGATATCAAAATAATTTCAACCACGACAAAAAAACCCATTGCCTCAAATTAATTTCACAAAGATGAATAATTTTACAAAGAAACATGTTATATTTAAACCAGATTGTCTAAAATTTCCAAATCTTGATCTAAAGCAAAAGTCAAAAGTATCCTTCGTTAAAGGCAGAAATGATACGAGAAATTTTTATCAATGGTTGGAGGGAAAAAGGAGAAAATTTCAGTTAACAAAGTATTCTTAAGCACAAGTCCACGAGGCTTAAAAAAATTACTTCAATGAATTATTGAATGGAAGTATTTATTTGTCACACCCCAAACCAAGATGGCAAAAACATTCGGGGGTGGAGGACGTCATGTACAGTATCATAATAATACACAATAGTAAAACAACAACCAACATCCATTGCATTAAAAATTAAAGACGAGTCTTGAACATGCACCGACTCCTCAACACCTGATCTAGTATACCTGTCTACTGGTTCCCTGAGAATACAAGTTATTTTGAAAGAGAGTATCAACATTTAAGTTGGTGAGTTCATAAGTATTTTTAGTGTCAAAATATTTTTATTTGCTTCATGTAAATGGTAGTATAGTTCCTAGAAAATCCTATATTTTCTTCTTAAATGAAACGTAGTCTTTTACCCAAGACCAAACCGTTTGTATGTTTTGTTCTCTTGAAAAACAGTAAAATGTATGTTTGTACTTGAAATAGTATAAAATGTATTTTTTCCATAATTTTAAACTATATTTACTAGAAAAACAGTATCCATTGTTCATGTGAGAATATCACAGCATGTATGTAATGAAAAATGAAGATTTACGTAGTATTGTTTTAAAATACACTACTGATGAATTAACTGCCTTGTAACCAAATTGTTTAATTAAGGTTTTAATGAGATTAAGGTTATAACCATGCTTCATTGACTAGTATAAAACACAACGTTTCTAACAACCCGAAGTTGTCCATCGTCGAAATCCGTTTCGCGCGTAAAAATCCACCTTTATCGATTCGTCCCGTTTTCGTTTTAGGGCTTAGATACGACTTGTAGAATTATGGAATTCGCCTTGGAACACCTTGAACATCAATTTAGAGGAGTAAACTTGAGTTTACTGCCCAAGAACATGCTTGGGTCGTAAACTCATTAAAATGGGGAGTAAACACCTCTAAATGTGTTAAGATGCCACTTAAACACACCTTAAGCCATGAGATAAATTCTAGAAGTGTCTACCATCAATTTAGAAGCCTTAAAACATAATAAAACACCTATTTAGGGAGTTCACGGCCATGAGCGGTTCACGGGCCGTAAACTCCTAAAGTCATGCCAAAAGTCCCCCAAAAATTGATATAAGGCTTGGGAAAAATCATTGGAATCACATGTGATTGTTTAAGGAACAAAACTTTAAGGATTGGATGTGAGGGGGGAGTTTACGGCCATAAACTCCAAGTTTACTGCCGTAAACACCAATAAATGGTATTTAAGTAAGTCTAAATTCATCCTAATGCCCTAGATAAATTCCTAGCTAAATTATCCTTGTATTTTGAAGCCATTTTGCATCCAAAAGCACCCTACATGAGTTCACGGCCGTGAACTCATGTGGATGGGGTATTTAGGGCAGTAAACTCCTTAAGGAGTTTACTCTTGAAGAGTAAACTCCATTCCCTAGTCATACAAGTCCTTAAATGCCACTCGGGTCCTTCCAAACACTTGTAATGGGGTGTTTCCGCAACTAGAAGTGTATGTCGCTATCAAATAAAATAATCAAGTCCTAATTAGTTATGAATGTGTATCATTTCATACTCCATAGGAATCTTGTGCGTTCGCGAACCCAGAACTGACGTTTAGGATCCAAACTGACGTGTTTCTCAACCGGTGAGTTCATACCCCTACCCTTTTTCAAATGTTTTTCAAATGTTTTCAGGGGGGGGGATACAAGCAAAAGTACAAGGAAATCTTGTACTTAAACTTATTTTCAATTCAATGTTTCATTTTATGTATGTTTCTAATTTAAAAATTTGTGTTAACTAATGGTTCGAATTGCAAGGTAAACAGTTAGACTAAAGTTAGATTTCATTAAAAAGTGTTTTAAACTATATTACTTTTTGTAAAAGAAATCATACTAATCATAACTAAGATTAATACTAAACGAATACGAATACGAATGCAAATACGAATATAACCAATAGGATAGTACAAATAAGAATACGAATACAAATACGAATACTAATACGAATACGAATATAAACAAAAGCATAGTACGAATACGAATACTAATACGAATACGAATATAACTATCAGGTTAGTATGAATACAAATGCGAATATGAATATAACTAATAGGATAGAACGAATACGAATACGAATAGAAATAGGACTACGAATGAGAAATAACGCCTTTGGATGACACCAAGACTTCGAATATACAGTTAGTGTACGCCTTGAATGTCACCAGAGTTTCGAATTTAATATGAAAGTACGCCTCTAGACCTCTACTGAGTTTCGAATACATCCTCCTTAGAATGTCGCCAGAGATACGAAAATACAACTAATGTACTCTTTTGGAAATCATCAGAATAATCAAAAATACTGTAATGTACGTTTCTGGTGAATCAAAATATTCGAAAATACAACTAAGTTAGTAGATGATAGACATTCGAATGTAGGATAACTAAGAGTTTAGAATACCTAACTAATACTGCAAGTATGGTAATCATTAGTACTTCGAAATCAAACTTAAGAACCAACCTCAACACATAGGAAAATATGGGATTTTCCTGAAGTAACATAACAACTAGTAACGAAATTAGAAACGAATAGACAACACATCACATAGGAAAATATGGGATTTTCCTTGGGTAGCATAACTACTCATATACGAATAAAGTAACAAACGAATAACTAAACTATTAGGAAAATATGGGATTTTCCTAGAATGACATAACAAACCGTTTTCTAATTTGTAACAAATGATAACTAAACTGTTTTCATAAGAAAATATGGGATTTTCTTGAACAACAACTTTTTCAGAAAGCAAAGGAAACTCGCTCTTTTCAAAACTAAACCGCTTATGAACTCACCAGCTTTATGCTGATTGTCAAACTGCTTGTATTCTCAGGTCAGCGTTAGACAGGTATACAACCATCTCTTGGAGAAGACGGAGCGTTCCGAAGACTCGTCTTTGGTTTTGTTCATATGATATATGTATATCACACTTGTATAACTTTTCTTTCAAACAGATGTAAACAATATTATGTAATGTAATGTTTTGTGTTTACTGTTTTACTATGTGCATTGGATTTGATACTCAACGTGGAGTCAACCCCGGAAATGTTTCCGACTTTGGTTTTCGGGGTGTGACAGATTGGTATCAGAGCCCTTGTTTATAGTGAACTAGTATACCAAAGCTTACACGGTATAAGACTATAAACATTAAGGGGCCTAACTACTCTGAACTAAAAGTATACTCTACAAATATAAGTATTTTCTAAAGTATAAAAGTATACCGAACCGTTGAAATCCGTAACTACAAGTAGAACAAAATATAAGTAAATGGGTGTTGTACGCTGCGGTTAAACCTGGGCAGTTATGTAGTCGTGTCTAGGATCAATATAGCCTGGCCAACTATATTCATTCGAGACACGGCCAACATGTGCTTGGGAGTGAATGTGGTACGTAGCATACCTAAAACTTACCCAATACCCCAAACAACGAGCCGTTGTCGCAGCGAACCATGAAATATTATGGGAGTATTTCTCGAGCCGATCCATTGTAGAAGTTCTCATTCAAGCGTTGTTCCTTGATCATTCCTTTAGCGATAAATCATTTGCTTTGATAACTCCTTCCTGTTTTACCACTTAATAGAATATCTGTCTTAATGAGATATCCCCTGTTCAGTATCTCTTGATTCAATTCAGAGGACTTATGATCCTCCCTTTCCTGGTTATTTTAGATCAAGATGCCTCCGAGGAAAAGACCCAGCTCAAAGACCAACAACCCTCCACCGCCACCACTTCCTATTCAAATCGATCTAGAAACACTTCAGGCAGCCATTACTGCCACAATATCAGCCACCTGTCTCAACTAAACCCTAGTGGTTCAGGGGGTGTTACCCAAACCCAAAACCCGGAAGGTAATCAGGGACACTGGAAGGAATGTTCCTATAAAGACTTTATGAATGTAAAACCCACATTCTTCGATGGCACAGGAGGTGTCATTGTTCTAACTCGATGGTTAGAAAATATCAAATCTATCTTCGAGATTTGTGTCTGTTCGAAATCCGACAAGGTAAAATTTGCCGCATGTTCGCTCACCGATAAAGCTTTGACTTGGTGGAACGGCCGAGTCAAATCCCTGACTCTACCTGTAGCCAATGCTATGGGATGGGAAGTTATGAAGGAACTTCTGCGTGCGGAGTATTTCCCTCGGGGTGAAATCCAGAAGCTGGAGCATGAACACTAGAACCTAAACATGAAGGTTCCGATATCGCCACATACACATCCAGATTTGATGACTTAGCACTGCTTTGTCCGGGGTTATTTACCCCGGAGAGCAAAAAGATTGAGAGGTTCATCTGGGGATTAACCCAACCAACAAAAGGGAACGTTTTAGCTGCGAAGCCGGATACCTATGACAGCGCCAAATGTCTAGCGCAAACCCTGATCGATTACAATGATGACCAAGAAGAAGCAGACACCACTTTCGAGCCAACAGAAAAGAGTGGCGAGAAAAGAAAGTTTTGGAAAAAGAAGAAGAAGAGTCAGTCTTCCCCAGAACCCTCGAAGAAACAGCATATAGTGGCATTCCACGCTGCCACTACCCCTGTTGTTGTATCTGTTGTAGGTTCCTCAGCCTAAGCACCCGTCACCGGATATGCCGGTATCCTCCCGTGGTGTAACCGATGTAGCTACCACCATCGCATCCCTGGCCCATGTCGTGCAAAGTTTTGTAAAAGTTGTGGCCAGGAAGGTCACCTAGCGCGAAACTGCAGAACCCAAACCCAATCAAATAGTCAAGCTTCCGGAGTTGGTATCGGTCAAACTTGCTATAGTTGTGGAGAGGTCGGGCATTATAGACGAAACTGTCCTAAGACAGTAATATCTTGCAACACCGGAAGAGTCTTAACTATGGGACAAGAAAGGACAGCCACCGACGCCACCGTTGCCACATGTATACTTCTCCTCGATGAATGTTGTGCCCGTGATCCTTTTCGATTCTAATGTTGAAATAATTTGCTAACCATTCATTCAAATATTTTTCTAAACTAAATCCTTCGTTAGTAATCGGAACATGTACCGTCGAGATGACCAACCAGTAAGAAAGAGAACGTTAACGTCATACCCTTAACTCGTATCCTCAATTTGGATGATTAATCCTTTCCATTCGATCTAATGGTAAACTTATCGTGAAAAGCTTTGATGCGATCATTGGCATGTAATGACTGAGTCTCATTCATGTTGTTATTCTTGTTTTTGAAAGGGTCGTCAGTTCGAATCTTTCTTCTGACCCGACTCTCATGATTCTCGGCATCAAACTTAAATCCAACCTTTGCATCTTCGTGTATCAAAGCTTAGAAATTTTTCCATGCATTCCTCGTCCGTGTGATATTCGGGAAACAAGAAGTCTACAACTCTTTCCCCGATGCCTTTCCCGAAAATTCTTGAGAATTCCCTCCAAATGTCTAGTTAATTCTTGTATCAACCTAATTCCTGGAACTACCTAGTAGCCAAACCTCAGTAAGAATGATGTGTACAAGGCAGCGACTAGGACCTGGCATGATCACCACGAGTTCGTAGTGGTGCCCTTCGGTCAAACCATTTTCCCTGGTTATGTAGATAAGCAAAGCAGTCATACCCGTGGACCTTTCCAAAAGCTAAGACGATAGGGAACTAGTCGGCACTAGAGATACCTATAGAAACCTGTAACTTAGTAACATTAGACCCTTCGCGATACTTGTAGGAACGATTCCGTAACCTTCAAACTCCAGTTACCCTTGGAACTTAGTAACACCCATCTGATACATCACGTCTCGGTTCTTAAGAAGTACCTACCCAACGAAACCAAGACGCGTCCCAATATTGAGGGTTCGCTGGAACGTCAAGTGGAGACCCGATTCCAATTGGGAGCGTGAAAACTTAGAGCAGAAAATCCATCTGTATCTCATTCCAATTCTTGTTCGATATGTTAATCTTCGAATTTCGGGACGAAATTCCCACTAACGAGGGGATAATGCAACAACCCGAAGTTGTCCATCGCCGAAACCCGTTCCGCGCGTAAAAATCCGCCTTTATCGATTCGTCCCGTTTTCGTTTTTGGGCTAAGATATATAAACTTATAAGTTTATTTTAATCTCATGAGTGTTCAAATCCATTTAAAAACTCATGAAAATGGCCCAAAATCATTAATTTGAAATTTCTAAATTCTATCCCGTCAAATTACGGAAACTTAATCGGGTGCGACCAAAAGCCCCGTTTAATGCCGGTATCGGGTAGAATTTCACCCTGTCTAAGTTTTGGGACATATATAAATGTGTTCAAGCTTTCATTTGAAGCTTTTTCTTCATGTCTCTACTCTCTCTCTAACCTCTCTCCTAAATTCAAATTTCAGGGTCCAAATCTCAAATTTAAGGCTTCTAGTCACCAAGGTACCTTCCATAACTTGTTATACAACCCCTCTAGCCTTCAAATTCGAGTTTAAACCATGGATTAGGACCATTATCAGGTGTTTACGTCCCTAGAACAGTCCTAGGCCGTAAACTCATATAAATGGGGTTTTTTAGCAACAAAACCCTTCCAAACCACAATTAGACCTTAGATATGGCTAGATGACTTTATGGAATGGACTTAGAATGCATTGAACCATGATTTAGAGCCATGTTCATGTGTTTACGGCCCTGGAACAAGCTTGGGCCGTAAACACATATAAAAGGGGTTTTTATGCCCTTAAACTCTTCCAAAACACCAATAAGGCTTAGATACGACTTGTAGAATTATGGAATTGGCCTCGGAACACCCTGAACATCAATTTAGAGGAGTAAACTTGAGTTTACTACCCAAGAACATGCTTGGGCCGTAAATTCATTAAAATGGGGAGTAAACTCCTCTAAATGTGTTAAGATGCCACTTAAACACACCTTAAGCCATGAGATAAATTCTAGAAGTGTCTACCATCAATTTAGAAGCCTTAAAACATAATAAAACACCCATTTAGGGAGTTCACGGCCATGTGGGGGTTCATGGGCCGTAAACTCCTAAAGTCATGCCAAAAGTTCCCCAAAAATTGATATAAGGATTGGGAAAAATCATTGGAATCACATGTGATTGTTTAAGGACCAAAACTTTAAGGATTAGATGTGAGGGGGGAGTTTACGGCCATAAACTCCATGTTTACTGCCGTAAACTCCAATAAATGGTATTTAAGTAAGTCTAAATTCATCCTAATGCCCTAGATAAATTCCTAGCTAAATTATCCTTGTATTTTGAAGCCATTTTGCATCCAATAGCACCCTCCGTGAGTTCACGACTGTGAACTCATGTGGATGGGGTATTTAGGGCAGTAAACTCCTTAAGGAGTTTACTCTTGAAGAGTAAACTCCATTCCCTGGTCATACAAGTCCTTAAATGCCACCTGGGTCCTTCCAAACACTTGTAATGGGGTGTTTCCGCAACTAGAAGTGTACGTCCCTATCAAATAAATTAATCAAGTACTAATTAGATATGAATGTGTATCATTTCATAATCCATAGGAATCTTGTGCGTTCGTGAACCCAGAACTGACGCTTAGGATCCAAACTGACGCATTTCTCAACCGGTGAGTTCATACCCCTACCCTTTTTCAAATGTTTTTCAAATGTTTTCAGGGAGGGAATACAAGCAAAAGTACAAGGAAATCATGTACTTAAACTTAATTTCAGTTCAATGTTTCATTTTATGTATGTTTCTAATTTCAAAATTTGTGTTAACTAATGGTTCGAATTGCAGGGTAAACAGTTAGACTAAAGTTAGATTTCTTTAAAAAGTGTTTTAAACTATATTAATTTTTGTAAAAGAAATCATACTAATCATAACTAAGATTAATACTAAACGAATACGAATACGAATGTGAATATGAATATAACCAATAGGATAGTACAAATAAGAATACGAATACGAATACGAATATAACCAATAGTATAGTACGAATACGAAAACTAATACGAATACGAATATAACCAAAAGCATAGTACGAATATGAATACTAATACGAATACGAATATAACTATTAGGTTAGTACGAATACGAGTGCGAGTACGAATATAACTATCTTGACTAGAAAATAGATCAACATTCAAGTGGTATTGACATTTTATGAAAGTAATAGGAAAAGTAAGTACACAGATGTCGTTTATAATGACATGCGGATGTACTAAAAACATATTTGTTTTATAACGGTCATAATGTGAAAGCTAGAACCCTACTAAACGCTCTCAATGTAAAGAGATTAAGGGAACCAAACGCGACCCCATCAATTTCTTGCAAGCTGTGTAATTCACATTAAAGTTATATGATCATGTATACCATATTTAACTATCACTAATGCCTTAGTGATTCATTGGTATGATTAGATCCTGTTTGTGTGTTCTCATGCTATAGCAACTTAACTTGTTTGTTATGTTCTGTTCTGGTATTGTTTGATTCTCTTCACTGTTTGTTCTGTTATGGTTTTGTTTGATTCTCTTCACTGTTTGTTCTGTTATGGTATTGGTTCTTTGTGTGCTTCATTGTACTAGAAGTAATGAATAGCATTCTCCTAAACTATACCTATAATAGTTTACTAATGCACTACTTGGACTGTTACTGAAAACACTCATTTCTCTACTAAGTTATGCTTTTACTTTAAGAACGGATTTTTGTATAACTATAAAGTAACGTAACTTTAAACGAGTTTTGAAATGTTTTGACAACTTATAAATAACATAAGCAACATTTTGAAAGATGTTTAACAAAAAACATTTACACAATTATCATTGTGTTCAACCTGTATTGCCCCCTTAAAACAGTTAAAATAGTTAAAAGATTCATTACGGGGTATGAACTCACCTGATGTGGGTTATTCAAATGGGTACGCGCGTACGGATGAGAAGTTCTACGAATAATTTCCTGAGATACAATAAGTACTAAATGATATATAATGACACATATTGGCATGAATATAGTGTTTATAACAACTATATGAAAGACAATGCCTTACGGGACTAGGAAAGACCTTGACCAGGTGTTGGAATCACATGTGATTCAACAAAGGAAGGTAGAATGGCACTCACATGAGTTTACTACCATGAGTTTACGTCCCAAGGGAGTTTACAGCCGTAAACTCATGGTTACTCATGTATAAATGCAAGCTTGAAGGCTATAGATGTTTTAGGGACCTTAGCTCTACCCTAGGATGAGGAAGCCCACTTTCTTTGAAGCTTTTGGGGTGTTCACGGCCCTAATGAGTTTACAACCGTAAAATCATGACCATTTATGTTTATGAGAGTTGTTTTAGGGTCCAAAAAGTCAAAATGAAGCATCCTAACTACAAGTCTAATCCTTAGGAAGTGTTTGCGGCATCAATACACCGTTAAATTGAGTTTTTAGCCCATGGACCACTTTGACATGTGTTTGCAGCCGTAATCACCTATGGGTGATGGTATTTTGATTGTTTTGAGTACTAAACACATCAAGGTAAAGTGGTAGGTGAGTCTCTAGGCTTAAGGAAGGAATTTAGGGCATCTTTGCACCATAAAAGGGAGTTTACGGCCCAAGAACATCCTTGGCCGTAAACTCTCTTCTAACCTTTGTTTCTTGGTGTTTCTAAGGTCTAGACATGTTTACTCTAGTGAACAAGTTAGAATTAGAGTGCTTACGATATAGGAGCTTAAACCAGTTGATTTGGCCAAGAACACTAGTGTGTGTTCTTGGTGTTCTTGGTGTTTCTTAAGTATCTAATCAAACATGATTTTCATGGATGAAATCAATGTAAGAAGCTAGTTAAAAAAGATGTATTAACTAATCACGGGATAGAATACTCACTCTTTTGAAGATCTAAGGAAGAAGGTTGGATGATAGTTGAGAGGATTTGGGAGAAAATCCGGCTAAGAAAGGAAGAAATGATAAGAAATGACCCAATGCCCTATATATACTCTTGAGTTTACGCCCACATGAGTTTACGACCGTAAACTCATGGTCTTGTGGCCGTGAACTCAATTAGATGAGGTTAGGGTTCGTTTTGCTACACTGTGGTTCTAGCGGGTACTTTCTAACACTTATTCCTTAAGTGTATTAGGCTAAAAACTCCTTAGAATGACCTTTAACAAGGCTAGAACTCTGTACTAATGATTTTGACACTCAGTTGAGTTGACTGACTAAGCTTATAAAAATAAAAAAATTTCGGGTTGTCACATCATCCCCTGTTAGAGGGAATTTCATCCCGAAATTAGATTTCTTAACATAACTACTGGGGTTGCGCTCTTCTGATTCGCATAATACTCACTTGTAGACCTGGCAACTTTGCCCTGGTGTTCTTGATAGGATTCATACTTGGTCCAACTATCATTACCTCGTGTATACAAGCCATATACAATTAGGATTAGTAGGACTATCGGATGTGCGACTCTACCCCAGGTCCACAACCCAACGAGGACAAGAGATAGGGCGAAAACACACATACTAGATCTGCGTAATCATACTCATATACCACCCTCTCATATATACTAAATAATAATAGGCGGGCTGTATTCGTCTATAACCTCTATGCTCGAACTTGGTCTGCTGGACGAGTGGTATTGCGTGACGGTCTGCGGACATCTGACGATAAGGCTTCGGAGGACAAAGTACTCTTCGCACGAGTACTTCGGGGTTTAGAACGCGAAAGATTAAATTTTTGATTCAGCTCGGACTTTCGATACGAATGATGAAAGTTTCGAGAACTTGCCGATCGAGGCGATATAATCATATGAACTCAGTATGGTGAGGACCACACCAACTCATGACGAAAGAAAACAACGGACTCTATACTGAAGAAAGTTTTGGTCAAATGAAAGAAACGTCTGACAAACGACGATGTATCCCTGGTATGCTTGGTACTGTACTCCTAGTATGTTTAACAATGTACTCCTTGTAACTGTTCTCGTGTTTCCTACCTTGTATTCGACGTTAACACTCGTATGTATCATACCGCTATGTGCGCATACATACAAATAAAAGTGCTTTATTAACTGAAGGGATACTTTTATACCATGATCCCCCATGGTACCACTACCATCGCCCGTCATATACAAGTTGTGAATACTTAAGATGAGCTAGGCAGTCGACTGAGCATCTCTGCCTTAAATCCTCAACCAATTAAGGAAAGGGGACCTAAGCGGAGTCACTCACTCTAAGTCTACAACATCATAGTTGCGCATAACCCTGATGTATATGGTGAGCCATAATAGCTTCTCTAAGGGATCTTTTAATTGTCTTGAATATTGTGACCTATTTCAACATGTGAGTTGTTATAGTTACTTTTAAGTGTCATCCCCAAATTTTAATCTTATATGAATATAAATAAATTTTTAAAAGTAATTACTATTTTGAAAATGTATCACTACTCGTCGACGACTCCGGGGTTGATTCTCCTGCGGTGATCATCAGAATACGTCCATCCGCGCCTGAGTTCCTGATTATCGGGTAGTCCCTCTGATTATGTCCAGTCTCACCACAGCCATAGCAGGTTTGGTTTTCTTCAGCTCCGAGGACTTGGGAGATCGGTTGAGCCTGTGCCCTCCAGTAACGGATTGTGTGTCCCTTTCTGTTGCAGTTCAGACACTGCATTTCTCGGCATACTCAGGTAGGGTGAAACTTGCACTTTCCACACTTTGGAAGGTTTCCAGCATAACAACTGGCAGGTGCTGAAGCAGTAGGCGTCGTTGCGGCGTACATAGTACTCGCATGTTGCTCTTGCGTGGTGTCTTGTGTTGTTTGCTTCTTCTTTCTCTTGTTCTCCGACTTCTGATTATAGTCCTCTTCCCTTGATGGCTCCAGAGTAGGGACTTTTACACCATGGCGGACTCCATGGTCGATGAGTCGCTGAGCCAGGCATGTAGCACTATCAAACGTGGTTGGGTTAGAAGAAAATACATCTCCCTGGGTCGGAGCAGTCAGACCACAAATGTACCTTTCTATCTTCTTGCTCTCTGAGGCAATCATCTCGGGGCATAGAGCTGCTAGTTCGCTGAACCGGTCTGTGTAGGTCACTATGTCTAAGCCGACCAGAGTGAGATCCCACAGCTCTTGTTCCAGTTTTTGAATCTCGCCTAACTGGCAATATTCTTCCCGCATTAACTCTTTTAGGTTTTCCCAACCTATTGAGTTTGCCACTGATAGATTCAATGACTTAACATGGCTGTTCCACCATGTTAGGGCCTTGCTAGAGAAGGTGCAGGAAGCAAACTTCACTTTGCTTCCTTCTGGGCATAAATAGATTTCGAAGACCGACTCTGTTTTCTCGAACCATTACATGAGAGCAATGACTCCTTCAGTCCCATTAAAGTACAATGGTTGGCATCTGGTGAAGTCCTTGTAGGAGATCTCTCCCGGGCGCATAGGGACCTCACCTTGAGTGGAATCGGCAGGCGTTTCACCTCCACCCGTACTGATGGGGTGATATTGTGCCATGGCTGCTGCCATAGCTGCGGCCACTGCATCGTTCAGAGTTGCTGCATCGATTTGTGGAAAAGGTATGGGAGTTATTGGAGTAGCGTGTCTGGGTTATCTTGTTGGGTTTTAAGCATTCTAACACTCCTAAGTGTACATGCAACCCTAAAACCTTGGATATATGTTTTCTCTATTATACATGCAAATATGAACTTTCCAAGGTATTATGCTAATCTAGCATACAAAACAATGAATATAACAAGATAGAATACATACCTCTTTGATGTAGAAAGTCTTCATGAAGCTTGAGTGCCTAGTGCCCCAAGTGTGACACCTCAAATGGTTCACACAACATCAATTGCTTTTGGAATAACCTTGAGAGAAATGTAGAACACTTGAAATCGGCTAGCGCTTCTCTATAATAATACTAGTGCCGATTTTGGTCAAGAATAAGATGCATGTATAGTTAGAGTTACACCATGTAAACCCTAATTGACATGGCCTTTCATTTCCATGATCCATGGGTACAAAAACACCATGGAGCATCCATGAAGCATCATATGGGTTTTAGCCCAACTAGATAATCCATGGAGCATTAGCCCACTATATAAGTATGGATGATTTACACAATCAACCCATATATTTAATTAGTCTTCTTTTGATCACTTAATTATTCCTAGATTAATTCTTGATCAATACTAATTAAATAATCTAATTAATATATTAGAACTTGTAATATATTAACCAACCTTAAGTGTTATTTCTTTCATTATAGTCTATCCAAATGCATGATGCCATGCAACCCAAATGGACCATGTCGGGTCGGGTCAAGTCTTACCAATTATAGTTACAGATCTGCGATGAGGCATCTTTGCTAAAAGAAAAAAAAAGATGAGACGGAATAAGTCTATAGTAACAGACACAAGCCGAAAGCTGAAAAGACAAGGTTATCCTAGTTCTGGATGTATCGGGTCCTGACTTCCACAGGGTTGTAGGAACAATTCATAAAAGATTCTATACCAAATAAACTCTATGAATTTGAAATAACTATCCTCGAATGAATATTTGTTTCCTGAATAACTATTACCAGCTGCATGTAAGAAAATAATTCCAAAGGAGATCAACTCCTTGGAAACATCCTTTTTGCATTAACTTTCCTTAATCTTACACATATTGAAATTTCTAACTTTGAAACATTTCCAGATTCCATTTTGACTATCACTTCTGAACAAGCGTTGCCTCCTTACAGATTATGTCAATATGGTCATTCCAGAATTATCACTATACTTCCAATTGTCCTTGAGCAACCAATCTTTTGTAAACCATAGATTGTACTCGACAATTATTTAATCCTTTTAGTCATATCCAGTTCTAAACCGTTTCCCTTCTTAATGCCTCAGGCATTTGGAAAATTTTAGAAAGGATGAATATAGCACATGTAATCGATCCTATATCCGAAGCATATGGGACACGATTCATGATGTCTCACACAAAGACAAAACGAATCTTTTGCTATAACATTTCCATTTCTATTTGCCAAGTTCTCATAATTCAGATTATGAAAAGGGATATCGTAATCATAATCGAATTTTAGAACACAAATAATGGACCCGTATACAGAATTTGCATATGTTGAGCCATTCCAACATGAAATTCATATATATATATATATATATATATATATATATATATATATATATATATATATATATATATATGTGTGTGTGTGTGTGTGTGTGTGTGTATATATCCTTGAGTAAATGATTAAAACCTCACGATCTAAGCTTGTAGATTTGAGATGAAGTATAATTTCCTCTCCCTTAATTATAGCAAAACAACTTTTTCGCAATTAAAACCTTTTGTTTTCTATAATTAACATTGCTAACTTGCAATAGTTATCATAATGATCATGCTCCCACTAACATGATTAGCATAACACTTATGCTCCCGCTAGCTTTGACATGTACTCATAAATTAGCTGACTTTCTTACCAAAGTTCAGATTTCTGATACTAGATTGTTTTGATAAAAATTTATCAAAATCATACACCTCTTTTAGATAGCTCACAGGTGTGTCTAAACAATTTTAGAACTATGAAAAGGGATGTCGTAATCATAGTCTCAATTGTTTAGACCATTGCCACTTCTCACAAGTCCATGTTAGTGTGTCGGTAAACCACACACGCTCCACTAACGACTTTGAGAATGCAAATATTTCAATTTCTATCTAACTAAAATCTACTTAGTGAAAGTGTTTCCTCACCATCATTTTCATGAATCGGAGAGAAACCTTATGACACTTAGATTTACTGGTTTATGTGTTCTTATCCATGTGAATTGTCAAAACCATAGTCACAAGATAAGGATAATGACAATTCCAAACTCATATGGACTGAACTCAATCTTAATTTCTTGCCACCTGGCAGCTCAAATGGCTTGCCATTTCTTCCAAGTTGTTGTGAAACCAATTGAGAACTCTAAGAACTCATATGTAAAGCCAACTTTAACTGGAATGAGCACAGAATATGTCAAAATGATAGGTTATGAACCTCAAGTCGTGTGCTAGAGAAGAACTTTAGGTTTTTTTATTCTTGATTAGTTCTTGAGACTTTCAAGACCTTTAAGACTCCCACTGTCCATATAAGACTTTCTTGTCAGATATTCAAGAGATAGTGTGGATTCTAATCAAGACAAACACTTCACACAATTGGCCTTAGTTGGTCTTTGTTTTATCCAAAACATCACAAATTACCAATTTCAAGTGTACAAGAGTAGAAAACATTTACTCTTACATTTGACAAGTGTTTTAAACCTTCATTAAGACATGTCACTCAAGTTACAATCTTGGAGTATGACTCTAAGACTTGTATTGGAACGAAGTATGAGTCGTCTTCTTGATTTCAACAATTCAAAGCTCCTCTTCTTATCTATAAGAAGGTACTTATAGCATGAATTATGACAAGGTCTCTAAATCATTAAGATGATCATAAAAACTGATACTAAAGTACTCACCTATCTTTTAAGATTTGAGAAATTTTATCCTTCTGCCTAATTTGATTCTTATTATTCGCTCTGCCTTAATTTGTTCAATGCTTGAAAGTTCTCATTCATCATGCTATACACCTTGCATGATTCCACGTTTCTATCCAACTGAAACTTGGGTGATGAGAATATTTCCTTATTTGGTAAATTTAGACACTACCACAAATGAAAGAATCAAATTCATATTTCCACTCTTGCTCTTAACGTAATCTTATAAGCAACAAAAATTTCCACAGATGCCATTGTAAGGATATTTTAGAATAAATGAAATAAAAAATTTCCTTTTATTTTAAAAACTTTGCGGAAAAACTTATCCTTACAATCCATATGAAAACTTGTTGTTATGTATTCCTAAGAAATAGCTCATAACTCCTAAGAAGTAGCTCAAGAATCCGATCTTCAAACTATGCGATAGAAATCCATCTACGCGATCAGATTCAACATATTCTTTCTTTAGGTTCCTTCACTTTTCTTTGATTCTTAAAACATCACCATGTGACCCAGTCACATTATGTATCAAGAGTCTGAGAATAGAAACTTATCATAGTTAGATACTGGACTTTACCTGAAGTAGGGTCAACCTTATTGACTTTAACACACTTAGGTAAATTGGCAGCTTCGCAACCAATGCCCCTTCCTTTGGCAATTTTAACATATTGACACTTTGGTAATGGAACATGGGAGTATCACAGACTTAGCCTTTCTCTTTACCATTTGGTCAACCGAGTTGACTATGGCCGATCCTTTTCCATTGGGAGGAGAGAGCTTTACTGGATATCCAATGTCATAATTGTCAATGTCCATAAAGTTTTAGGAAGTTGATCTTAGCAAATGGATAAGATCATTAAGGGTCTTGTCTTAGTTTGTTTCATAGGAGTCCTAAAGGAGCTCACTATGTGACTTAGAAAGTGATTGAACCACCAAATTTCTCAAGACTTTGACACCCAACTCTCTCGGCTTGTCAATATGTGACTATATCTCCAAGATGTGACCACACATAGAACTTCACTTGCCAATGTCACACCCCAAAACCACGAACGACGTAAATGTTCAGAGGTGGAGGACGTCATGTACAGTATCACAACAGTGTAATATAATAAACAAGCAACAACATCATCCATTGCATTATAAGTATATTTTTAATACATGTGTGTTCTTTCATTTTAGTAAGACACCAAAAATATACAATCAAAATAAAAGATGAGACTTGTCTGCTCTGTCTTCTCAAAACCTGGCCATCGTACCTATCTACTGTTGACCTGAGAATACAAGTTATCCCTATGATAATTTACTGAAAAGTAATTAGTAGTTCAAGTAGTTTTATACACTCTTACTACTCAAGGGTGTGAGAAACTAAATGAAAGACGTAAGCCATAACATCAATACATATATAAGAATATAAGTGTATATGCATAGTTTAGTTCAAGAATGTAAAATGGTTTTGTAAGACATCTTATGGGTTTTGAACAATAATTAACAATGACTTGATGTCATTTTAATAAACATTTCAAAAGTAAAACATTTGATAACAAAGTATTTTTAAGATTTAAAACCATTTCATGCATCACATTTTGTAGTATGTGAAATCTGTTAAATGACAAACACAGTTATAAAATACATATCAATGATTTAATAACATGTTTGTTTCTACTTGTATTCCCCCCCTTTTAAAGCATTTAAAATCATTTAAAATATTGATTAGGGGTATGAACTCACCTGTAGTTGGTAGTTTAGCTGAACTGGACGGTGTAGGATTGTTAGGTGTCAAGTGAGGACTTGTACACACACTACGATCCTAAAGAACATATAATCACACATATATGCACTCAATTAGACTTAAATTACTAATTGATAAAGTTAAGACATCCTAGAACATAATAAACACTTTATATAAGTGCTTTAAGCCCTAAGGATTGCATTTAAGCTATTGTGGGACAAGGTACTTGGGTTTAGTGTTCCAAAGGACCCTATATATGAGTTTACTCTGCATATATCATCACACATGGATTTTACATTTGTAAACTCTTGTGTTTATGGCCGTAAACTCCCAACCATGGGTTTATTGTGTGTTTTGAAGTTCCAAATGATTCCTAGAATTACTACTCGGGGAAGTCGCGTACTTCAGGGATGTTGTGAATGTTTTTCGTTTCTTGACTTGTATGAACGACGTGTGCGAGGAATGCATGGTACTCCTTTCGCAAGCACTTCTAAGCTTGAATGCACGAAATGATGTGAAGGCTCGTACTAGGTTTGTCGCCGTAGATAATTAAGGTTTCATTGTTAGGAAGGTTAAGACGAACTGCTTTTTCAAAGCACAAGATGTCGGCGCGAAGAAGACTCAACCAATCCATATCAATGATAACGTCGAAATATTTAATTGGGACTGGCATTAGATCTATCTTGAAAGTATGTTCATCTAAAGTTAAGGTACAACCTACGTATATGCAGTTTGTACTCTCTGTTTTCCCATTACACATTTCTACCATGAATGAATTATCTAATGCACATGGTTTTTGTTTAAGCAGGTGTGCAAATTTGTGACTTACGAAACTTCTCTCTGCTCCACTGTCTAAAAGTATGCAAGCATATGAGTTATCGAGGAGGAACGTACCAGTAACTATCATGGGATCAGCTACTGCTTCCTTGTTGCCTAGGGCCATAACTCTTTCTATTCCGCCAGCCGTCCCCGCTTTAGGGTAGTTCCTCTTGTAGTGACCCACTTTGCCACAACCGTAGCAAGTCTGGCCCATACCGGCGTTAGGAACCTGGGCGGCTTGAGCTGTTGGAGCCTGGCAGAAACGGGCTGTGTGTCCCTTCCTGTTGCAGTTGGTGCATTGCATCTCCCTGCAAGGTCCGCGGTGGTGGAAGCTGCATTTGTTGCACTTCGGGAGAGACCCAACATAAGTTTTTGCTGGTAAGGGGTTCGCAGGGACAACGGGAGTCACTGTGGCAGCATTGATCGCCATAAGTTGTTGGTTCTTGGAGGATCCTTGCGAAGCCCCTCTTTTCCTCTTAGACTGCCCCTTCTTGTAGCTTTTGTCCTTCGGTGGTACGGATGTAGGGATTGTTGGGTTCTGAGGTTTCCGATGATCGATGAGAGATTGTGCTAGTTCCTTGGCGCTATCGAAGGTAATAGGCCTGGAAGCTATCACACTTGAATGGATCTGGGGTGACAGTCCCCATATATATCTCTCTATCTTTTTGCTCTCAAGAGCAACCATATCAGGGCATAAGTTTGCTAGATCACAGAACCTATTTGTGTAGGTTGTGATGTTGGATCAACCATTTGAAAACCCCAGAATTCTTGCTCGAGTTTTTGTATTTCACCTCGAGGACAGTATTCTTTCATCAGCATGTCTTTCAACTTTTCCCAGCCGATGGAATACGCCACCATCAAAGTCAGATACTTAACATGGCCGTTCCACCATGATAATGCTCTGTCAGAGAAGGTACAAGCTGCGAACTTGACCTTGTTGCCTTCTTGGCATCCGCAGATCTCGAAGACAGATTCCATCTTCTCAATCCACTACCTTAACACCAGAACCCCACCAGTACCATTGAAGCTTCGGGGTTTGGCATTTGTGAAGTCCTTGTAGGTGCATTCCCGAGAGTGTCCATGGCTTTCGCCGTGGTTGGAGGGAGGTGCACCTGATCCCGATCCACTAGGGATAGGATCATTGATTGCTGACAGAGCAGCTGCAACCGCCACTGTGAAAGCTGCCTGGAACATGTTGGCATCAAAAGGAGTAGGTGGTTGAAGAGGTTCAGGTGGTGGTGGAGGGTATCGGTGCTTCGTTGTTTGGGTTACGTCTTGCACTTCTGCGTGGTGGCATCTTTAACTATACGTTTAAAAGATGACGACATGGATAAGAATAAATGAACAATGAATGTGATTCATGGACTAACTCCCTATAGCCCAACAACAGAATGATTAGAATGACTAAATGAAGAAGATAGCATTTGGATAATAATTTCTATAAGATTAGATATCTGTCAATAATACTGGAATTACAGATGTAACAAGTTTGGGAAAAATGGCCTAGAAGTAGGCCTTACATCAACCAAGATGGAAAATTTTGACAGAATTAAGATTAGATCAATACCTAACAGATCTAAGATTTATAAAGACAGGAAATTAGACCAAAGTTTTACATAAACTAGGTTATATACAAAAGATGAGTCGAAGAGATTCTATTTGTTGACGAGAACTGCTAGCATGAGTTCTTAATCCCGACAGTAGACGTTCCATGTCCCTCGTATGCCTGTCAGCTCTCACTTGCTGAGCTCGAAGTTCCCTAACTTCAGCTTGAGTTTCAGCAAGTTCCCTCTACAGATTTGCATTGCGGACCAGAGTCCTTTGATGAGCAGACTCTAGTTGGCGAATCTGGACAGTGTTAACGCCAGAGTTGGCTTCAATCTCCATGACCCGGTAAATAGTTGCCTGACCCAGTATTGTGTTTCTGGAAATTCTACGAACCATGATGGGTAGGACCCTGTCAGCATAACCTCCTTCAGTGAAGTTGTAGAAACTTCGGTATCCATTGTAGGGAATGGGCTGACCTTGTTCCTGACTCCATCTAGCCAAGATAGTGGCCCACAGAGGCGTGGGTCCTTGAAACGCAGGACGAGGGTTCAGGTTTGGGTTTTGAGCAGCTGGGGGTAGGTTGTTGACTTCAGGCTCGGAGTCAGAACTATCGGAAAAACCCTCAGCATGGTGATCATCCAAAGGGATTGGGTGATCATCTTCTGGTTCTGCCTCTAGCCAACCAGCATTGCCTTGGTTCAGGAAGTATGGATCGCCACGGTGAAATCCAACCATTTTAATCTACGCAAGAAAAGGGATATAAGAAATTGCTAAATAAACGAACCGACTAAGATAATTACAGTAAGACCAAATACCCCTATGGTATTTCTTTATGGTTGTGTTGGTAAGTTTTTATACTTGTTGCCATATCACAACCATTCTTGGGCATATGCTAATCACTCCTCGGACCAACATAGTTGATCAGGCTATGCCATTCCCAAGACTGACCATATATCCCCAGGCTTACTTGTAATATTCAAAAATCGTAATACTTTTGTTCTTGTCGTTGTGACACTAATTTTAGTATGAATGCAGGCACGTATACTTACTTAAATATTTTATTTTTTAAAAGTATAACTCTTAGACAGAGTGTTTTAATCCCAATGTATTTATAGTTAGTATATCTTTTATGGGTTGATACACTTTATTCAATATAAACAATGCTCTGATACCAATCTGTCACACCCCAAAACCACGAACGGCGGAAACATTCAGGGGTGGAGGACGTCATGTACAATATCACAACAGTGTAATATAATAAACAAGCAACAACATCATCCATTGCATTAGAAGTAGAGTTTTAATACATGTGTGTTCTTTCATTGTAGTAAGACACCAAAAATATACAATCAAAATAAAAGACGAGACTTTGCTCCGTCTTCTCAAAACCTGGCCATCGTACCTGTCTACTGTTGACCTGAGAATACAAGTTATTTTCAAAGAGAGTATCAACTTTAATGCTGGTGAATTCATAAGTATTTAAGTGTCATTGTCTTGCTTTCAAAAGCTGTTTTAAAAGTCATGCAAACCTTTAAATGAAAATGTTGATATAAGTATGAAAGGCCCTAGAAAATCCCCTATTTTCTATCAGTTTGAGATGTAGTCTTCTACCAAGACCCGAATGTTTTGTAAGTAAAATGATAGTTTTTCCTTCAATTGTTTAGTACTAAATTACTTAGTCTAACTCATCGTTTATGTGAAAGTATCACAAAATAAAGTAAACAGGAAAATGTACTACTGTAAGTGTTGTCACTGGGTACTAGGACTAACACAACATCCCATTAAGAGAAATATGTAACCTAATGAACATCCGAAATTGTCCAGAAAAAAGTATTAATGTAAGTGTCATCGCTGGGTACTAGGAGTAACACAACATCGCAATAAGCAAAAGGTATAACCTTAAGAACAATCGAAGATTGTCCACTTGTCCTCTATAGCACCAGGTGGGTGGAGGGGTTAGCCCCGGTTATCGATCTACCTAGTATAAGTAGTAACCTTAGACCTCCGTAGATGGTGATCGACCACTGGTGCTAATCAGTGGGGTTCGGAATGGTAAGTCCCGCCGAGATATCCCATCGAACCGGGATAGGAAAGATAATTTACACAGAAAGTACTAATAAATCATCCTCGTAGATCTAAGTACAAGTATCCAGGTAAGTGAATACAGGATAATGCACCTATGTAAAAGTGTTCTTGTATGGTATTAATGTAAGTGTGTTCATGCAACAGGTAAGTATATGTAAACATATTCATGCATCAGGTAAGCATATGTATATGTAATCACGTATCAGGTAATGTACTAGTATAGACTCATGAATGAACTGACTCTTGTGTGATTCCTTGTAATAGGAATAATGTTTGATATCTTCAAATTATCCCTATGATAATTTACTGAAAAGTAATTAGTAGTTCAAGTAGTTTTATACACTCTTACTACTCAAGGGTGTGAGAAACTAAATGAAAGACGTAAGCCATAACATCAATACATATATAAGAATATAAGTGTATATGCATAGTTTAGTTCAAGAATGTAAAATGGTTTTGTAAGACATCTTATGGGTTTTGAACAATAATTAACAATGACTTGATGTCATTTTAATAAACATTTCAAAAGTAAAACATTTGATAACAAAGTATTTTTAAGATTTAAAACCATTTCATGCATCACATTTTGTAGTATGTGAAATCTGTTAAATGACAAACACAGTTATAAAATACATATCAATGATTTAATAACATGTTTGTTTCTACTTGTATTCCCCCCTTTTAAAGCATTTAAAATCATTTAAAATATTGATTAGGGGTATGAACTCACCTGTAGTTGGTAGTTTAGTTGAACTGGACGATGTAGGATTGTTAGGTGTCAAGTGAGGACTTGTACACACACTACGATCCTAAAGAACATATAATCACACATATATGCACTCAATTAGACTTAAATTACTAATTGATAAAGTTAAGACATCCTAGAACATAATAAACACTTTATATAAGTGCTTTAAGCCCTAAGGATTGCATTTAAGCTATTGTGGGACAAGGTACTTGGGTTTAGTGTTCCAAAGGACCCTATATATGAGTTTACTCTGCATATATCATCACACATGGAGTTTACGGTTGTAAACTCTTGAGGGTACGGCCATAAACTCCCAACCATGGGTGTATTGTGTGTTTTGAAGTTCCAAATGATTCCTAGAATTATTCCAACTTGGTGGTTAAATTTTTTGAAGGGTTTAAGGTATAGAAACACTCCATTTAGGAGTTTACGGCCCTAAGGCCATTTCCTTTAGAGGTTGCGGCCGTAAACTCTTAAGGTTGGTTGTTTTTTATGCTTTCAAGTCTCTTGCACAAGTGGTATTGGTTCTAGGCTTTTATTCCAAGCATATGAAGACTCTTGACACACTTTGGTGTCCTTAAATCATGTTTTACGGCCCATGAACCATGTCATGGCCGTAAAATCATTTTGAAAAGTGTTATTGATGTGTTTAAGGCCTTAGATTAAATGGGAACAAGTCTAGGTAAAAGTCTAAGGCTTTAGGAGCCTTAAAAGCACCATTTTGAGCATGAATTTGGAGTTCACGGTCCAAGATACTCTTGGGCCGTAAACTCCCAAACTTGGGTGATTCTTGCTTGATTTCATGTCCCTAATACACTCCTATACAAGTCCAAGGCAGTGGTATATCACGGGGGACAGTCTAGGTTCGGTTTCGGGAGTTTACCGCCCAAGAACACCTTGGGGAGTAAACTCCTAAATCTAGTGATTTAGCCGTCTAAATCATGTTATAACTACATAAAAAGCTTTCTAACATTACTAGAAAGAGTTACTCACGTTTTGGTATAAAAACCCGAAGATCCGTGAGAGAGAAAATGGCTTTTCTCTAGTTGGAAATGCGAATAATGAATGAATTTTGTTCAGAATTCTATTTATAGTCCTGAGATATTTTTGGCAGAGAATAATTTTATTCCTGAAATGACCTCTAATATAATAGAGTGATGGAATAATAGAGTTTCACTAAACCCTAGTGCATCCACTCTCCTGATATCTCCTGAAGTGTAAACCCTGACGTATTCAAACTTAAACGAAAAAGTCTGAAAATTAACTGTGACTGTTATAACTTCTATTGAATTGATACTGTTTGTACAGAATGGAAATTTCGGGTTGTCACAGCCAATAGGGCTTGAGTGACCTTAAACTTTTCAAGAACTTGTGGGTCAGGGAGAATAATTGGAGGACGTGAAAGAAGTATGATTTCCATGGGACATCATCTTCATTTAGGAAAGCTTGTTTCAAGAGATTTGGGAAGATCATAAATGTCTATACCAGACATCTTTTGGGAGATATTCAAGATAGTTGATTTAAAGTTCTTAATATAACACCAATATGAAATATTAAGGCTAGGACCCAACACAATACTTATATAGCTTGGAAGAGGGATGCCATAATCCAAGCTATAAAATATTTGAAGGTAGGTGAATGAAGATTCACCAATTTCCACCAAGATAAACGAAATGTATTATTAGGTTTTAATTGGTTTTGAAACTCCTAGATCTTTGAGATTCATTGAACTGTTCAATGACATGTTTCTATCTCGAGTGTGCCCTTCAGGTTTTGTGACTGGGATGTCGAGGATGACAAAACAAGGTGTGAAGTAACCATGCAAATTACTTGGTACCCTTAAGTGTTTACACCTCAATCGGTGTGCCGGTTAACCGCACACGCTCCATCGATACTATGATAAACATTAAGTTACCCTTTGCCTACCTTGTTAAATACGAGTTATTGTGCCGGTTAACCACACACACTCCACTAACCGACTTAAACAAAGTGCAAAGTGTAATTTCATGGATTAGCACCTTATTCACATTTTCCTAAGTAACTAAGATTGGGTATTAATAAAAGGTTTAGTTACTTAGTATTTATCATTAATACTTTTAATGAAGGGAGAATTCTAGTCCTTGTCCTACCCGTTCGGCTAACGACCCTCCACCGGTCAAGGAAGCGGTGGGTGAGAGTGGACACCCATTAAACTGCCATTTTATAGGCAGTAACCTTATACATATATATAAATATTATTAAATTATAATATTAAAAAGTATAAGGGTTGAATTTTAACTTTTAAAATTTTAAGGGCTAACTTGGAATTAAAGTATTCATAACAGAAAACTTTTTCAAATTCCAAAACTTGAGGGCAAGTTTTGAAACTATTCAAAACTAATTAATTCCATAACTTATGTGTTTAAAGTAGTTTTAATCCAAAAACTCTTCAAGTTCCATAAATTAAGGACAAGTTATGGAAGAATTTAAATTATTAAAAAATGCAACTTTTCTATATTTTATAACTTATGGAATTAATTAAGGTTACACATTTTATTACTTAATGAAGTGACTCTTGAACTTCCATAACTTGAGGACAAGTTATGGAGTCATAAAACCATTCAATGAGACAAGACTCTTCATTGTTGTAACCTTTGCCAACTTTTATAAGTTTTATGAAACTTAAATGTGACTTTTCATATAACTTGAGGGCAAGTTACAAAAACACATTTTAGAATCAACTCTTAGATTAATTTGGATTGAAAACAACAATTTCACATAAATTTTTATTAATCTAAGAAACTCATAAGAACAAGATTATTCAAATCAAATTTTTTCATGTAATTAGTCTAAACCTTAAACTAATACAAAACGTGAATCTATTGACAATTATCTTTGAAATTGGATTAGCATGAACATTACCACATCAAAAAACAAGTTTATAAGTCCAAAAACATGTTAGGGTAATGTTCCTAGTCTAATTGCAGCTGAAACAATCGAATATATGTTGTCTGGGGTTCCAACTCCTCGAGTGCACGAACAAACTCGGCGAGTTGGATGCATTTTGCCTTGGACTCGACGAGTCCATCAGTGGATTCAGTGAGTCTGCTGGGCAGACAACATCAAAAGTCGAATTTTTAGCTACTTTTCCAAGTATCATAAGAAAACAAGCCTAGGCTCTAATACCACTGTTGGGTTTTGAGCATTCTAACACATGTAATGTGAGCAGTGTTTCCACTCGCTCGATAAATTAACCTAATTAATATTTATTAGTGTGACGCGTAAGACGTTTTGGTTACTTCGTCTGATCTTTCCTTGAAATCTTCTCATGAATTTGTCCTTGTTCCTCCTGAAATCTTCTGTTGTCTACAATAAGGAAGTGGTTACGTTTATCTAGGCTTGTCGTGCGAGAATGAAAGCGACTAAAGAACCTATGAGCTTTAAGGTAACTTTATGGGGTGATCCCTATGGAATCCTCCTATAATTGTACAAGGTACACCAGTTTGTATTGTATATAATTGCAAAATCAAATAGACCTTCGAATAATTGGTCCCACCTCAACACTACTTCCTTAAGAGGTATGGATAGCGAAGCGTTGGTCACATATTTTATGTCTATAAGATTTTGATTATATATAAAACTTTATGAATATACCCTGTAAGATTATAGACCTATCCACAAGGGTCTTTTAAGTTATCACATAAGTTATTTATCTAGACCAAAATACTCCTATAGTATTCTAACGTAATGTACTTGGTATGTTCTAAACTTGTTATCGCGCTATCGTATCAAAGAATACTCCCATAGTACTCTAACTCTAATTGTACTTGTTTTGGCGTTCTCTTGCCTAGAGTTCAGGTAAGTTTTATCTCTGTTGCAACACCACATCAATCCCAAACACATGTCGGTCACATATCGAATGAATAGAGTTGATCATGCTATATTGATCCTAGCTATGATTACATAACTGTTCAGGTTGACGATAGTGTCTAACCTTTAAATACTTTAGTTATGTTCTCCTCGTGACACTAGTTCTATAATGTACATGTATAAGCAAGTAGGTATATTTTTATAACTTGTAGTTATACTCTAAAATATATCATTATCCAGAGCACTTAAGCCCCATTGCATTTATAGGCATATATCTTTTATCGGTTGATATACTTAGTTCACTGTAAACAATGCTCTGATACCAATCTGTCACACCCCAAAAACCGGAACGGCGGAAACGTTCGGGGGTGGAGGACGTGATGTCAAGTATCACGAGATATGTACATGGTAAGCAAGTAATCAATAACCATTTCATTTTAGAAAGAAATTTTTTACAATGTGTGTGTTCACAAAACATATAAGTCATAAACAAATAACAAAACAAGACTTGAAGCTGTAATGCTCCATCTTCTAAATTCCCATCACGAGCACCTGTCTAATAGTCTCCTGAGAATACAAGTTATTTGAAAGAGTTGATCAGCAATTAAGCTGGTGAGTTCATAAGATTCTAGTGATGTGAGTAAGTTGTAAAATGTGGTTGAAAATGTATATGTAAAAGTAATGTAAGCTGTAAGTTCTGTTTTGAAAAGTTCGCCTGTTCCTCTAGAAAATCCTATATTTCCTACCTGAATGAAAGTTAAGTAAAATGACACTACAAGCCTTTCTATGGGTACTAAGTGGGTACAAGTTATATATACTAAGAGTAAACAACACAATCGATTGTGCGCATCTGCCCCAAGCTCACAACCCAACGAGGAACATAAAGTAAGGCGGATAGCACACATTCCATTGGTTGCTAGATTGTTGTGATATATAACCTGTGTTTATTCACTTGTTCCTCATGGAGTTATTTGTAATGGTTCCTTTATATCTAATGACAAGTTCTTTAAGAAAACCTATATTCCTTATAGTAAAATAATGACTATGGTGACTACTTTTATAAAAGCTTTGTTTATACTGCTATATATAATCTGATATTGGGTAGAAAGTTAATTGGGTGAATCTGCCCTAAACCCATAATCCAACGGGAACAAGAAGTAAGGCGGAAAACACACATTTAATTATCTATTAGATATTAGTTTTATATATAAACATGGTGTACAAACTAAGGTGTTATAGTGTTACTCACCTAAAGTCTCTAAAACTGTACTGGCTTAATAAAATGGATTAAGCCCATATCTGGGAAATCTCTAGTTTTGTATACCAAAACTATTGACTTTGAAAAATAAGTTTTGTACTAGAAAAACTGTGCGTTGACTCTGTGTTCTATGACTTGATCCATACCTAGTACCCTTATGATGACTTAATGTATACTAAGCATAGATATATATAGAGTTGGGTAGATAATAGATTGGGTGACCTCATTCCAAGCCCACAATCCAACGAGAACAGGAAATGAAGCGAAGAGCACACATCCTATTAGCTGTTGGAATCTATTAGCATATATTTATCCTATAGTGTATACTTAAGGAATCATAACGCTAGAATTATGATCCTAACCTTTAATCGTAGCTTTCTTGTAACGCCCCGTTCCTAAAAGTATTTATGTATGAGTCCCTGAGATTTAAGAGAAAGGGGAATGTTGGTCATTTTATGGGAAAAGTGGAAAAGGGAAGACCATGCATGAAAAACGGATCATGCTGGGTACGCCCAACGTAGTGGAGGAAGAAACGCGGGTGTTTGGGTGAGTACGCGCAGCGTACTCTCGGAATCCCCAAAACCCTAATTTTAAGGCAACCACTATATAAAGAACATAATGGCTTCCTCCTTAGCCTCCATAATCACTCTCATAACCTTAGAAACCCTAAGGTAGTCGTCCCACATCTTTGACTGGGTGTGTTTTGTCTTGGAAAGCTTGGATTAGCAAAGGAGAGCATGAAGAAAGAAAGGAGAAGTTGTAAAAGAAGGAGAGGAACGACTGGAGCTTATAGATCTGGGAAGACATCATCCTTTGGAGCCTATTTGAGGTATAAAGCTTCTTGCTTGACATTCATATTGTGTAGATCTATGTTTTGTGAAGCTGTGACACCATTCTTGTCCCAAAAGTCCTGATTCTGATGCATGTTTTGAATTGGTCGAGATTATCTGTCCTTTCAGAACTTTGGAGAGGTCTTGAGTGAGAAAAATGAGGTCCCAATAGGATAGTACAAATAAGAATACGAATACGAATACAAATATAACCAATAGTATGGTACAAATACGAATACTAATACAAATACGAATATAACCAAAAGCATAGTACGAATACGAATACTAATACGAATACAAATATAACTATTAGGTTAGTATGAATACACATACGAATACGAATATAACTAATAGGATAGAACGAATACGAATACAATAGGACTACGAATGAGAAATAACGCCTTTGGATGACACCAAGACTTCGAATATACAGTTAGTGTACGCCTTGAATGTCACCAGAGTTTCGAATTTAATATGAAAGTACGCCTCTAGACCTCTACTGAGTTTCGAATACATCCGCCTTAGAATGTCACCAGAGATACGAAAATACAACTGATGTACTCTTTTAGAAATCATCAGAATAATCGAAAATACTGTAATGTACGTTTCTGGTGAATCCAAATATTCGAAAATACAACTAAGTTAGTAGATGATAGACATTCGAATGTAGGATAACTAAGAGTTTAGAATACTTAACTAATACTGCAAGTATGGTAATCATTAGTACTTCGAAATCAAACTTAAGAACCAACCTCAACACATAGGAGAATATGGGATTTTCCTGAAGTAACATAACAACTAGTAACGAAATTAGAAACGAATAGACAACACATCACATAGGAAAATATGGGATTTTCCTTGGATAGCATAACCACTCATATACGAATAAAGTAACAAACGAATAACTAAACTATTAGGAAAATATGGGATTTTCCTGGAATGACATAACAAACCGTTTTCTAATTTGTAACAAAAGATAACTAAACTGTTTTCATAAGAAAATGTGGGATTTTCTTGAACAACAACTTTTTTAGAAAGCAAAGGAAACTCGCTCTTTTCAAAACTAAACCGCTTATGAACTCACCAACTTTATGCTGATTTTCAAACTGCTTGTATTCTCAGGTCAACGTTAGACAGGTACACAACATCTCTTGGAGAAGACGGAGCGTTCCGAAGACTCGTCTTTGCTTTTGATGTATATCACACTTGTATAACTTTTCTTTCAAACAGATGTAAACAATATTATGTAATGTAATGTTTTGTCTTTACTGTTTTACTATGTGCATTGGATTTGATACTCAACGTGGAGTCAACCCCGGAAATGTTTCCGACTTTGGTTTTCGGGGTGTGACAGATTGGTGTCAGAGCCATTGTTTATAGTGAACTAGTATACCAAAGCTTACATGGTATAAGACTATAAACAATAAGGAGCCTAACTACTCTGAACTAAAAGTATACTCTACAAATATAAGTATTTTCTAAGGTATACAAGTATACCGAACCGTCGAAATCCGTAACTACAAGTAGAACAAAATATAAGTAAATGGGTGTTGTGCGCTGCGGTTAAACCTGGGCAGTTATGTAGTCGTGTCTAGGATCAATATAGCCTGGCCAACTATATTCATTCGAGATACGGCCAACATGTGCTTGGGAGTGAATGTGGTACGCAGCATACCTAAAACTTACCCAATACCCCAAACAACGAGCCGTCGTCGCAGCGAACCATGAAATATTATGGGAGTATTTCTCGAGCCGATCCATTGTAGAAGTTCTCATTCAAGCGTTGTTCCTTGATCATTCCTTTAGCGATAAATCATTTGCTTTGATAACTCCTTCCTGTTTTACCACTTAATAGAATATCTGTCTTAATGAGATATCCCCTGTTCAGTATCTCTTGATTCAATTCAGAGGACTTATGATCCTCCCTTTCCTGGTTATTTTAGATCAAGATGCCTCCGAGGAAAAGACCCAGCTCAAAGACCAACAACCCTCCGCCGCCACCACTTCCTATTCAAATCGATCTAGAAACACTTCAGGCAGCCATTACTGCCACAATATCAGCCACCTATCTCAACTAAACCCTAGTGGTTCAGGGTGTGGTACCCAAACCCAAAACCCTGAAGGTAATCAGGGACACTGGAAGGAGTGTTCCTATAAAAACTTTATGAACGTAAAACCCACGTTCTTCGATGGCACAGGAGGTGTCATTGTTCTAACTCGATGGTTAGAAAAGATCGAATCTATCTTCGAGATTTGTGCCTGTTCGGAATCCGACAAGGTAAAATTTGCCGCATGTACGCTCACCGATAAAGCTTTGACTTGGTGGAACGGCCGAGTCAAATCCCTGACTCTACCTGTAGCCAATGCTATGGGATGGGAAGTTATGAAGGAACTTCTGCGTGCGGAGTATTTCCCTCGGGGTAAAATCCAGAAGCTGGAGCATGAACACTAGAACCTAAACATGAAGGTTCCGATATCACCACATACACATCCAGATTTGATGACTTAGCACTCCTTTGTCCGGGGTTATTTACCCCGGAGAGCAAAAAGATTGAGAGGTTCATCTGGGGATTAACCCAACCAACAAAAGGGAACGTTTTAGCTGCGAAGCCGGATACCTATGACAACGCCAAATGTCTAGCGCAAACCCTGATCGACTACAATGATGACCAAGAAGAAGCAGACACCACTTTCGAGCCAATAGAAAAGAGTGGCGAGAAAAGAAAGTTTTGGAAAAAGAAGAAGAAGAGTCAGTCTTCCCCAGAACCCTCGAAGAAACAGCATATAGTGGCATTCCACGCTGCCACTACCCCTGTTGTTGTATCTGTTGTAGGTTCCTCAGCCTAAGCACCCATCACCGGATATGCCGGTATCCTCCCGTGGTGTAACCGATGTAGCTACCACCATCGCATCCCTGGCCCATGTCGTGCAATGTTTTGTAAAAGTTTTGGCCAGGAAGGTCACCTAGCGCGAAACTGCAGAACCCAAACCCAATCAAATAGTCAAGCTTCCGGAGTTGGTATCGGTCAAACTTGCTATAGTTGTGGAGAGGTCGGGCATTATAGACGAAACTGTCCTAAGACAGTAATATCTTGCAACACCGGAAGAGTCTTAACTATGGGACAAGAAAGGACAGCCACCGATCCCACTGTTGCCACAGGTATACTTCTCCTCGATGAATGTTGTGCCCATGATCCTTTTCGATTCTAATGCTGAAATAATTTGCTAACCATTCATTCAAATATTTTTCTAAACTAAATCCTTCGTTAGTAATCGGAACATGTACCGTCGAGATGACCAACCAGTAAGAAAGAGAACATTAACGTCACACCCTTAACTCGTATCCTCAATTTGGATGATTAATCCTTTCCATTCGATCTAATGGTAAAATTTTCGTGAAAAGCTTTGATGCGATCATTGGCATGTAATGACTGAGTCTCATTCATGTTGTTATTCTTGTTTTCGAAAGGGTCGTCAATTCGAATCTTTCTTCTGACCGGACTCTCATGATTCTCGGCATCAAACTTAAATCCAACCTTTTCATCTTCGTGTATCAAAGCTTAGAAATTTTCCCATGCATTCCTCGTCCGTGTGATATTCGGGAAACAAGAAGTCTGCAACTCTTTCCCCGATGCCTTTCCCGAAAATTCTCGAGAATTCCTTCCGAACGTCTAGTTAATTCTTGTATCAACCTAATTCCTGGAACTACCTAGTAGCCAAACCTCAGTAAGAATGATGTGTACAAGGCAGCAACCAGGACCTGGCATGATCAGCACGAGTTCGTAGTGGTGCCCTTCGGTCAAACCATTTTCCCTGGTTATGTAGATAAGCAAAGCAGTCATACCTGTGGACCTTTCCAAAAGCTAAGACGATAAGGAACTAGTCGGCACTAGAGATACCTATAGAAACCTGTAACTTAGTAACATTAGACCCTTCGCGATACTTGTATGAACGATTCCATAACCTTCAAACTCCAGTTACCCTTGGAACTTAGTAACACCCATCTGATACATCACGTCTCGGTCCTTAAGAAGTACCTACCCAACGAAACCAAGACACGTCCCGATATTGAGGGTTCGCTGGAACGTCAAGCAGAGACCCGATTCCAATTGGGAGCGTGAAAACTCAGAGCATAAATCCATCTGTATCTCATTCCAATTCTTGTTCGGTATCTTAATCTTCGAATTTCGGGACGAAATTCCCTCTAACGAGGGGATAATGCAACAACCCGAAGTTGTCCATCGCCGAAACCCGTTCCGCGCGTAAAAATCCGCCTTTATCGATTCGTCCCTTTTTCGTTTTTGGGCTAAGATATATAAACTTATAAGTTTATTTTAATCTCATGAGTGTTCAAATCCATTTAAAAGCTTATGAAAATGGCCCAAAATCATTAATTTGAAATTTCTAAATTCTATCCCGTCAAATAACGGAAACTTAATCGGGTGCGACCAAAAGCCCCGTTTAATGCCGGTATCGGGTAGAATTTCACCCTGTCTAAGTTTTGGGACATATATAAACGTGTTCAAGCTTTCATTTGAAGCTTTTTCTTCATCTCTCTACTCTCTCTCTAACCTCTCTCCTAAATTCAAGTTTCAGGGTCGAAATCTCAAATTTAAGGCTTCTAATCACCAAGGTACCTTCCCTAACTTGTTATACAACCCCTCTAGCCTTCAAATTCGAGTTTAAACCATGGATTAGGACCATTATCAGGTGTTTACGGCCCTAGAATAGTCCTAGGCCGTAAACTCATAGAAATGGGGTTTTTTAGCAACAAAACCCTTCCAAACCACAATTAGACCTTAGATATGGCTAGATGACTTTATAGAATGGACTTAGAATGCATTGAACCATGATTTAGAGCCTTGTTCATGTGTTTACGGCCCTGGAACAAGCTTGGGCCGTAAACACATATAAAAGGGGTTTTTATGCCCTTAAACTCTTCCAAAACACCAATAAGGCTTAGATACGACTTGTAGAATTATGGAATTGGCCTTGGAACACCTTGAACATCAATTTAGAGGAGTAAACTTGAGTTTACTACCCAAGAACATGCGTGGGCCATAAATTCATTAAAACGGGGAGTAAACTCCTCTAAATGTGTTAAGATGCCACTTAAACACTCCTTAAGCCATGAGATAAATTCTAGAAGTGTCTACCATCAATTTAGAAGCCTTAAAACATAATAAAACACCCATTTAGGGAGTTCACGGCCATGTGGGGGTTCATGGGCCGTAAACTCCTAAAGTCATGCCAAAAGTTCCCCAAAAATTGATATAAGGATTGGGAAAAATCATTGGAATCACATGTGATTGTTTAAGGACCAAAACTTACAGGATTTGGATGTGAGGGGGGAGTTTACGGCCGTAAACTCCACGTTTACTACCGTAAACTCCAATAAATGGTATTTAAGTAAGTCTAAATTCATCCTAATGCCCTAGATAAATTCCTAGCTAAATTATCCTTGTATTTTGAAGCCATTTTGCATCCAATACCACCCTCCGTGAGTTCACGACCGTGAACTCATGTGGATGGGGTATTTAGGGCAGTAAACTCCTTAAGGAGTTTACTCTTGAAGAGTAAACTCCATTCCCTAGTCATACAAGTCCTTAAATGCCACCTGGGTCCTTCCAAACACTTGTAATGGGGTGTTTCCGCAACTAGAAGTGTATGTCCCTATCAAATAAATTAATCAAGTACTAATTAGATATGAATGTGTATCATTTCATAATCCATAGGAATCTTGTGCGTTCGCGAACCCATAACTGACGCTTAGGATCCAAACTGACGCGTTTCTCAACCGGTGAGTTCATACCCCTACCCTTTTTCGAATGTCTTTCAAATGTTTTCAGGGGGGGGGGAATACAAGCAAAAGTACAAAGAAATCTTGTACTTAAACTTATTTTCTGTTCAATGTTTCATTTTATGTATGTTTCTAATTTCAAAATTTGTGTTAACTAATGGTTCAAATTGTAGGGTAAACAGTTAGACTAAAGTTAGATTTCTTTAAAAAGTGTTTTAAACTATATTACTTTTTGTAAAAGAAATCATACTAATCATAACTAAGATTAATACTAAACGAATATGAATACGAATGTGAATATGAATATAACCAATAGGATAGTACAAATAAGAATACGAATACGAATACGAATATAACCAATAGTATAGTACGAATACGAATACTAATACGAATAAGAATACGAATACGAATATAACCAAAAGCATAGTACAAATATGAATACTAATACGAATACGAATATAACTATTAGGTTAGTACGAATACGAGTGCGAATATGAATATAACTAATAGGATAGAACGAATACGAATACGAATAGAAATAGGACTACGAATGCGAAATAACGCCTTTGGATGACACCAAGACTTCGAATATACAGTTAGTGTACGCCTTGAATGTCACCAGAGTTTCGAATTTAGTACGAAAGTACGCCTCTGGACCTCCACTGAGTTTCGAATACATCCGCCTTAGAATGTCACCAGAGATACGAAAATACAACTGATGTACTCTTTTAGAAATCATCAGAATAATCGAAAATACTGTAATGTACGTTTCTGGTGAATCCAAATATTTGAAAATACAACTAAGTTAGTAGATGATAGACATTCGAATGTAGGATAACTAAGAGTTTAGAATACTTAACTAATACTGCAAGTATGGTAATCATTAGTACTTCGAAATCAAACTTAAGAACCAACCTCAACACATAGGAGAATATGGGATTTTCCTGAAGTAACATAACAACTAGTAACGAAATTAGAAACGAATAGACAACACATCACATAGGAAAATATGGGATTTTCCTTGGGTAGCATAACCACTCATATACGAATAAAGTAACAAACGAATAACTAAACTATTAGGAAAATATGGGATTTTCCTGGAATGACATAACAAACCGTTTTCTAATTTGTAACAAATGATAACTAAACTGTTTTCATAAGAAAATATGGGATTTTCTTGAACAACAACTTTTTCAGAAAGCAAAGGAAACTCGCTCTTTTCAAAACTAAACCGCTTATGAACTCACCAGCTTTATGCTGATTTTCAAACTACTTGTATTCTCAGGTCAGCGTTAGACAGGTACACCACTATCTTTTGGAGAAGACGGAGCGTTCCGAAGACTCGTCTTTGCTTTTGTTCATATGATATATGGATATAACACTTGTATAACTTTTCTTTCAAACAGATGTAAACAATATTACGTAATGTAATGTTTTGTGTTTACTGTTTTACTATGTGCATTGGATTTGATACTCAACGTGGAGTCAACCCCGGAAATGTTTCCGCCTTTGATTTTCGGGGTGTGAGAACGTTCTTCAGGCATCGAAAATGATATGACATTTGTCACCCATAGACCTGCAGGTCCCACTATAGATAGCTGCAAGGTGTGGGATGGTCAGTCCCATATAGCTCTATACAAAAACTCACCCTCTCCCTCCAGGAAACTTTGGTTACAAAATTGACTTAGAAAAAATATTTCTATGCCATGAAATGGTATTTCACATTCTAGTTAACTTGTTCACGTATAGTATGTAAGTTCCTTCTTGTTTTTGTAAATGAATAGTATACTTTGAAATGAAATGTAGTAGTATGTAGGTATTGATTTATGTATTGTTTCTCTGATCTAGAAAATAGTATGAATTCATTCTCTAAACTATACCTATTATATTTTACTAGTAAGTTTTGTTTGAACTGTAAATGATTTGGAGAAAAAACTCAATTGCCCAACATATGCAACTGAGTTAAGTATGTCTTTGAAAATGAGATTTAGTATTCATGTATATATTTAGCATGTATAATTATGATTTAGCCGACAGTCTGACTAGTGATCCTATCCTAAGCCCACTACTAAACAAGGAATAGGAGTTAAGGTATTTAGCAATAGTCCTAAGTTCGTTAAAGCATGATTATACATAAATATACAAACGAATATGATTTTGATATAAATAGAAATCTAAAATAGTTTAATAGAGTTTGGAAATGATTTAACAATATTTATAAGCATAAGAAATCCTTCGTTTGTTTTGTTTTCACAAGTAAGAGTTAGCACAATTAAATTGTGTTCTACTTGTATCCCCCCCACCCCCCCCCCCCCCCCCCGAAAAAAAACATTGAAAAAAGTAAATTGTAGGGCTATGAACTCACCTTATGTGAGTGATTTGTTTGAAGTTTCGATATAGGGTGTTTGTTGTTAGAAGTTAGATACCGAGGCAAAAACGAGTCCTAAATGCATTTTACATAATATATATGTATACAATTAGTGAATAGAATCACAAGTACGTTAAGGAAATAGACTAATTTGTAAGTTTCACTTACAAATAAGAGTGTTAGAACCAATTTCGGAAGGCTGGTATGGAACTTTAACTTCTTTCTTAAAATAATAAAAATTTAAACAAGGATCAGTTGATCCCACTCTCTTACAAAAGAAAGTTGGGGATCATCTAATTCTTGTTCAAATTTATGTTGATGATATTATTTTTGGCTCTACTAACCCAGCTTTGTCTAATGAATTCAAAAATCTGAATAAAAGCAAATTTGAGATGAGTATGATGGGAAAATCAACAATCTTCTTGGTTTAAATATTCGTCAAAATAGAGAAGGAATTTTTATCAATCAAGAAAAATATAACAAGAATTTGCTTGAAAAATTCGGATTTACGAACAGCACAAAGTTACGAATACCAATGGCGAATGGAACAAGGCTGACACCTTCGTTACATAAACCTGTTGTTGATTTAACTCTATACAGAAGCATGATAGGTTCGTTACTTTACCTCACAACACGTCGATCTGATATTATGTTTCCAGTTTGTAATTGTGCTAGGTATCCGTCAAATCCTCGAGAACTACATCTCAATGTTGTCAAGAATATTTTTCATTATCTCAAAGGCTCAATTTCATTAGGATTATGGTATCCTTCGAAAACTGCATTCTTCATACAAGCTTTTTCAGATGCTGATTTAGGAGGACGTAATCTTGAAAGGAAAATCACAAGTGGCGGATGGTAACTTCTGGATGGGAAGTTATTAAGCTGGCATTCGAAAAAGCAAACATGTGTTTTGATTTCCAAAGCAGAAGTTGAATATGTCGCTGTTGCAGCTTGCACTTCACAAATCATATCGATTCAAAGTCAACTACGTGATTATGCAATCAACATGAAGCAAATTCCGTTGTATTGTGATTCACAAAATGCAACACGCATTTCTCACAACCTTGTGCAACATTAGAAAACCAAGCATATTGCTATTCGTTATCATTTTATAAAAGATCATGTGGAAGATTGTGACAACCCGATATTTAAAGTCAATGTAATGAACTAAGTTAATTAGTGTAATCTATTTTGAATTAATAAATAAATAAAAATAGCATCGGAAATGAAATGTTCAAAAGTCTCAATTGGGATACATAAAGTAATAGATATCGTAACATGGTTTTCAAAAATGTAAAGAACACAAAAATCCGAGTTTTAACGAAGAAGTTATGACCAATCGAAAATCCGCAGCAAAACCGGTAAAACACTATTAAGCGTAAAATGCAAAATTTCAATAAAATACATTTTAGCCTTAGGTATCTAAACGAATGTTTTAGATATCATTAAACTGTGAACGTAAATAAAAAGAACGTTCAAATCTGACTTCGTGTGAGGATGTTATGATTTTTCTAATTTTCGGAGTAGTGCTAGAAAGCTAAAAACTTGAAATACAGATCGAGCGATATTTAGCCGATACGACCTAAATGAGAATTGAAGATCTCAACAACTGTAGTACAACGGTAAAAAGAAAAACAAAAACGGACATCGAATGAAGAAGTTATGAATTTTTCACGGTCTTTTCATGTCCCAGCCTATTAAAAATATATAAATAAAAATAAACTTAAAATTTGCCAACGAAGTCTAAATGAAAGTTGTATATTATATTCTTACCTACACGTGGATATAAAGAACGTCAAAAACAGATCTCGTATGCGAAAGTTACGCATTTTAGAAGATTGGGGCCCACATACTAAGGGGAGTATACTATAACATACGAGGGTATGCCCAGCGTAATCAGTGCTTGGCCTCGGATCGACCACCTCCCCCGCTACCCTCTACCCTCTACCCTATCCCATCCGAAGTTCGGAATCCGAAGAGTGCTTTAAGTGTGGTTGAAAATGTATATGTAAAAGTGATGTAAGCTTTAAGTTCTGTTTTGAAAAGTTCGCCTGTTCCTCTCGAAAATCCTATATTTCCTACCTGAATGAAATTTAAGTATAATGACACTACAAGCCTTTCTATGGGTACTAAGTGGGTACAAGTTATATATACTCAGAGTAAACAAACAATCGATTGTGTGCATCTGCCCCAAGCTCACAACCCAACGGGGAACAGAAAGTAAGGCGGATAGCACACATTCCATTGGTTGTTAGATCGTTGTCAACTATAACCCTGGTGTATTCACTTGTTACTCATGGAGTTATTTGTAATGGTTCCTTTATATCTAATGAAAAGTTCTTTAAGAAAACCTATATTCCTTATAGTAAAATAATGACTATGGTGACTACTTTTATAATAGCTTTGTTTACACTACTATATATAATCTGATATCGGGTAGAAAGTTAATTGGGTGAATCTGCCCTAAGCCCACAATCCAAAGGGAACAAGAAGAAAGGCGGAAAACACACATTTAACTATCTATTGGATATTAGTTTTATATATAAACATGGTGTATAAACTAAGGTGTTATAGAGTTACTCACCTAAAGTCTCTAAAACTGTACTGGATTAATAAAATGGATTAAGCCCTTATCTGTGAAATCTCTAGTTTTGTATACCAAAAGTACTGACTTTGAAAAGTAAGTTTTGTACTAGAAAAACTGTACATTGACCTTGTGTCCTATGACCTGATCCATACCTGGTACCCTTATGATGACATAATGTATACTAAGCATATATATATATATATATATATATAGAGAGAGAGAGAGAGAGAGAGTCGGGTAGATAATAGATTGGATGACCTCATTCCAAGCCCACAATCCAACGAGAACAGGAAATGAAGCGAAGAGCACACATCCTATTAGCTGTCGGAATCTATTAGCATATATGTATCCTACAGTGTATACAATAAGGAATCATAAAGCTAGCATTATGATCCTAACCTTTAATCGTAGCCTTCTACCAAGGCATCTTCTGTTCTGTGTTAAAACTGACTGTTCCTTTGTCAAATGGAAAAGTATATTCTCCCTAGTTTATAACTATCTTGACTAGAAAATAGATCAACATTCAAGTGCTATTGACATTTTATGAAAGTAATAGGAAAAGTAAGTACACAGATGTCGTTTATAATGACATGCGGATGTACTAAAAACATATTTGTTTTATCACGGTCATAATGTGAAAGCTAGAACCCAACTAAACGCTCTCAATGTAAAGAGATTAAGGGAACCAAACGCGACCCCAACAATTTCTTGCAAGCTGTGTAATTCACATTAAAGTTATATGATCATGTATACCATATTTAACTATCACTAATGCCTTAGTGATTCATTGGTATAATTAGATCCTGTTTGTGTGTTCTCATGCTATAGCAACTTAACTTGTTTGTTATGTTCTGTTCTGGTATTATTTGATTCTCTTCACTGTTTGTTCTGTTATGGTTTTGTTTGATTCTCTTCACTGTTTGTTCTGTTATGGTATTGGTTCTTTGTGTGCCTGATTGTACTAGAAGTAATGAATAGCATTCTCGTAAACTATACCTATAATAGTTTACTAATGCTCTACTTGGACTGTTACTGAAAAGACTCATATCTCTACTAAGTTATGCTTTTACTTTAAGAACGGAGTTTTGTATTACTATAAAGTAACGTAACTTTAAATGAGTTTTGAAATGTTTTGACAACTTATAAATAACATAAGCAACATTTTGAAAGATGTTTAACAACAAACATTTACACAATTATCATTGTGTTCAACCTGTATTTCCCCCTTAAAACAGTTAAAATAGTTAAAAGATTCATTACGGGGTATGAACTCACCCGATGTGGGTTATTCAAACGGGTACGCGCGTACGGATGAGAAGTTCTACGAATAATTTCCTGAGATACAATAAGTACTAAATGATATATAATGACACATATTGGCATGAATATAGTGTTTATAACAACTATATGAAAGAAAATGTCTTCCGGGACTAGGAAAGACCTTGACCAGGTGTTGGAATCACATGTGATTCAACAAAGGAAGGTAGAATGGCACTCACATAAGTTTACTACCATGGGTTTACGTCCCAAGGGAGTTTACAGCCGTAAACTCATGGTTACTCATGTATAAATGCAAGCTTGAAGGCTATAGATGTTTTAGGGACCTTAGCTCTACCCTAGGATGAGGAAGCCCACGTTCTTTGAAGCTTTTGGGGTGTTCACGGCCCTAATGAGTTTACAACCATAAAATCATGACCATTTATGTTTATGAGAGTTGTTTTAGGGTCCTAAAAGTCATAATGAAGCATCCTAACTACAAGTCTAAGCCTTAGGAAGTGTTTGCGGCATCAATACACCGTTAAATTGAGTTTTCAGCCCATGGACCACTTTGACATGTGTTTGCGACCGTAATCACCTATGGGTGATGGTATTTTGATTGTTTTGAGTACTAAACACATCAAGTTAAAGTGGTAGGCTAGTCTCTAGGCTTAAGGAAGGAATTTAGGGCATCTTTGCACCATAAAAGGGAGTTTACGGCCCAAGAACATCCTTGGCCGTAAACTCTCTTCTAACCTTTGTTTCTTGGTGTTTCTAAGGTCTAGATATGTTTACTCTAGTGAACAACAAGTTAGAATTAGAGTGCTTATGATATAGGAGCTTAAACCAGTTGATTTGGCCAAGAACACTAGTGTGTGTTCTTGGTGTTCTTGGTGTTTCTTAAGTATCTAATCAAACATGATTTTCATGGATGAAATCAATGTAAGAAGCTAGTTAAAAAAGATGTATTAACTAATCACGGGATAGAATACTCACTCTTTTGAAGATCTAAGGAAGAAGGTTGGATGATAGTTGAGAGGATTTGGGAGAAAATTCGGCCAAGAAAGGAAGAAATGATAAGAAATGACCTAATGCCCTATATATACTCTTGAGTTTACGCCCACATGAGTTTACCACCCGTAAACTCATGGTCTTGTGGCCGTGAACTCAATTAGATGAGGTTAGGGTTCGTTTTGCTACACTGTGGTTCTAGCGGGTACTTTCTAACACTTATTCCTTAAGTGTATTAGGCTCAAAACTCCTTAGAATGACCTGTAACAAGGCTAGAACTCTGTATTAATGATTTTGACACTCAGTTGAGTTGACTGACTAAGCTTATAAAAATAAAAAAATTTCGGGTTGTCACATCATCCCCTGTTAGAGGGAATTTCATCCCGAAATTAGATTTCTTAACATAACTACTGGGGTTGCGCTCTTTTGATTCGCAGAATACCCACTTGTAGACCTGGCAACTTTGCCCTGGTGTTCTTGATAGGATTCATACTTGGTCCAAATATCATTACCTCATGTATACAAGCCATATACAATTAGGATTAGTAGGACTATCGAATGTGTGACTCTACCCCAGGTCCACAACCCAACGAGGACAGGAGATAGGGCGAAAACACACATACTAGATCTGCGTAATCATACTGATATACCACCCTCACATATATACTAAATAATAATAGGCGGGCTGTATTCGTCTATAACCTCTATGCTCGAACTTGGTCTGCTGGACGAGTGGTATTTCGTGACGGTCTGCGGACATCTGACGATAAGGCTTCGGAGGACAAAGTACTCTTCGCACGAGTACTTCGGGGTTTAGAATGCGAAAGATTAAGTTTTTGATTCAGCTCGGACTTTCGATACGAATGATGAAAGTTTCGAGAACTTGCCGATCGAGGCGATATAATCATATGAACTTGGTATGGTGAGGACCACACCAAATCATGACGAAAGAAAACAAGGGACTCTATACTGAAGAAAGTTTTGGTCAAATGAAAGAAACGTCTGACAAACGACGATGTATCCCTGGTATGCTTGGTACTGTACTCCTAGTATGTTTAACAATGTACTCCTTGTAACTGTTCTCGTGTTTCCTGCCTTGTATTCGACGTTAACACTCCTATGTATCATACCGCTATGTGCGCATACATACAAATAAAACTGCTTTATTAACTGAAGGGATACTTTTATACCATGATCCCCCATGGTACCACTACCATCGCCCGTCATATACAAGTTGTGAATACTTAAGATGAGCCAGGCAGTCGACTGAGCATCTCTGCCTCAAATCCTCAACCAATTAAGGAAAGGGGACCTAAGCGGAGTCACTCACTCTAAGTCTACAACATCTTAGTTGCGCACAACCCTGATGTATATGGTGAGCCATAATAGCTTCTCTAAGGGATCTTTTAATTGTCTTGAATATTGTGACCTATTTCAACATGTGAGTTGTTATAGTTACTTTTAAGTGTCATCCCCTAATTTTAATCTTATATTAATATAAATAAAATTTTAAAAGTAATTACTATTTCGAAAATGTATCACTACTCGTCGACGACTCCGGGGTTGATTCTCCTGCGGTGATCATGAGAATACGTCTATCCGCGCCGGAGTTCCTGATTATCGGGTAGTCCCTCTGATTATGTCCAGTCTCACCACAGCCATAGCAGGCTTGTTTCTCTTTGGCTTCAAGGACTTGGGAGATCGGTTGAGCCGGTGCCCTCCAGTAACGGACTGTGTGTCCCTTTCTATTGCAGTTCAAACACTGCATTTCTCGGCACACTCAGGTAGGGTGAAACACTGCATTGCTCTTGCGTGGTGTCTTGTGTTGTTTGCTTCTTCTTTCTCTTGTTCTCTGACTTTTGATTATAGTCCTCTTCCCTTGATGGCTCCAGAGTAGGGACTTTTACACCATGGCAGACTCCATGGTCGATGAGTCGCTGAGCCAGGCGTGTAGCACTATCAAACGTGGCTGGGTTAGAAGAAAATACATGTCCTTGGGTCAGAGCAGTCAGACCCCAAATGTACCTTTCTATCTTCTTGCTCTCTGAGGCAATCATCTTGGGGCATAGAGCTGCTAGTTCGCTGAACCGGTCTGTGTAGGTCACTATGTCTGAGCCGACCATAGTGAGATCCCACAGCTCTTGTTCCAGTTTTTGAATCTCGCCTAACTGGCAATATTCTTCCCGCATTAACTCTTTTAGGTTTTCCCAACCTATTGAGTTTGCCACTGATAGATTAAGTGACTTAACATGGTTGTTCCACCATGTTAGGGCCTTGCTAGAGAAGGTGCAGGAAGCAAACTTCACTTTGCTTCCTTTTGGGCATAAACAGATTTCGAAGACCAACTCTGTTTTCTCGAACCATTGCATGAGAGCAATGACTCCTTCGGTCCCATTAAAGTACAATGGTTAGCATCTGGTGAAGTCCTTGTAGGAGAACTCTCCCGGGCGCACAGGGACCTCACCTTGAGTGGAATCGGCAGGCGTTTCACCTCCACCCGTACTGATGGGGTGATATTGTGCCATGGCTGTTGCCACAGCCGCGGCCACTGCATCGTTCAAAGTTGATGCATCGATTTGTGGAGAAGGTATGGGAGTTATCAGAGTAGCGTGTCTAGGTTATCTTGTTGGGTTTTAAGCATTCTAACACTCCTAAGTGTACATGCAACCCTAAAACCTTGGATCTATGTTTTCTCTATTATACATGCAAATATGAACTTTTCAAGGTACTATCCTAATCTAGCATACAAAACAATGAATATAACAAGATAGAATACATACCTCTTTGATGTAGAAAGTCTTCATGAAGCTTGAGTGCCTAGTGCCCCAAGTGTGACACCTCAAATGGTTCACACAACATCAATTGCTTTTGGAATAACCTTGAGAGAAATGTAGAACACTTGAAATCGGCTAGCGCTTCTCTATAATAATACTAGTGTCGATTTTGGTCAAGAATAAGATGCATGTATAGTTAGAGTTACACCATGTAAACCCTAATTGACATGGCCTTTCATTTCCATGATCCATGGGTACAAAAACACCATGGAGCATCCATGAAGCATCATATGGGTTTTAGCCCAACTAGATAATCCATGGAGCATTAGCCCACTATATAAGTATGGATGATTTACACAATCAACCCATATATTTTAATTAGTCTTCTTTTGATCACTTAATTATTCCTAGATTAATTCTTGATCAATACTAACTAAATAATCTAATTAATATATTAGAACTTGTAATATATTAACCAACCTTAAGTGTTATTTCTCTCATTATAGTCTATCCAAATGGATGATGCCATGCAACCCAAATGGACCATGTCGGGTCGGGTCAAGTCTTACCAATTATAGTTACGGACTTATACATTAATGCAACAGATATGCGATAAGGCATCTTTGCTAAAAGAAAAAAAAGATGAGACGGAATAAGTCTATAGCAACAGACACAAGCCGAAAGCTGAAAAGACAAGGTTATCCTAGTTCTGGATGTATCGGGTCCTGACTTCCACAGGGTTGTAGGAACAATTCATAAAAGATTCTATACCAAATAAACTCTATGAATTTGAAATAACTATCCTCGAATGAATATTTGTTTCCTGAATAACTATTACCAGCTGCATGTAAGAAAATAATTCCAAAGGAGATCAACTCCTTGGAAACATCCTTTTTGCATTAACTTTCCTTAATCTTACACATATTGAAATTTCTAACTTTGAAACATTTCCAGATTCCATTTTGACTATCACTTCTGAACAAGCGTTGCCTCCTTACAGATTATGTCAATATGGTCCTTCCAGAATTATCACTATACTTCCAATTGTCCTTGAGCAACCAATCTTTTGTAAACCATAGATTGTACTCGACAATTGTTTAATCCTTTTAGTCATATCCAGTTCTAAACCGTTTCCCTTCTTAATGCCTCAGGCATTTGGAAAATTTTAGAAAGGATGAATATTGCACATGTAATCGATCCTATATCCGAAGCATATGGGACACGATTCATGATGTCTCACACAAAGACAAAACGAATCTTTTGCTATAACATTTCCATTTCTATTTGCCAAGTTCTCATAATTCAGATTATGAAAAGGGATGTCGTAATCATAATCGAATTTTAGAACGCAAATAATGGACCCCTATACAGAATTTCCATATGTTGAGCCATTCCAACATGAAATTCATATATATATATATATATATATATATATATATATATATATCCTTGAGTAAATGATTAAAACCTCACGATCTAAGCTTATAGATTTGAGATGAAGTATAATTTCCTCTCCCTTAATTATAGCAAAACAACTTTTTCGGAATTAAAACCTTTTGTTTTCTATAATTAACATTGCTAACTTGCAATACTTATCATAATTATCATGCTCCCACTAACATGATTAGCATAACACTTATGCTCCCACTAGCTTTGACATGTACTCATAAATTAGCTGAATTTCTTACCAAAGTTCAGATTTCGGATACTAGATTATTTTGATAAAACTTTATTAAAATCATACACCTCTTTTAGATAGCTCACAGGTGTGTCTAAACAATTTTAGAACTATGAAAAGGGATGTCGTAATCATAGTCTCAATTTTTTAAACCATTGCCACTTCTCACAAGTCCATGTTAGTGTGTCGGTAAACCACACACGCTCCACTAACCACTTTGAGAATGCAAATATTACAATTTCTATCTAACTAAAATCTACTTAGTGAAAGTGTTTCCTCACCATCATTTTCATGAATCGGAGAGAAACCTTATGACACTTAGATTTACTGGTTTATGTGTTCTTATCCATGTGAATTGTCAAAACCATAGTCACAAGACAAGGATAATGACAATTCAAAACTCATATGGACTGAACTCAATCTTAATTTCTTGCCACCTGGCAGCTCAAATGGCTTGCCATTTCTTCCAAGTTGTTGTGAAACCAATTGAGAACTCTAAGAACTCATATGTAAAGCCAACTTTAACTGGAATGAGCACAGAATATGTCAGCATGATAGGTTATGAACCTCAAGTCGTGTGCTAGAAAAGAACTTCAGGTTTTTTATTCTTGATTAGTTCTTGAGACTTTCAAGACCTTTAAGACTCCCACTGTCCATATAAGACTTTCTTGTCAGATATTCAAGAGATAGTGTGGATTCTAATCAAGACAAACACTTCACACAATTCGCCTTAGTTGGTCTTTGTTTTATCCAAAACATCACAAATTACCAATTTCAAATGTACAAGAGTAGAAAACATTTACTCTTACATTTGAAAAGTGTTTTAAACCTTCATTAAGACATGTCACTCAAGTTACAATCTTGGAGTATGACTCTAAGACTTGTATTGGAACGAAGTATGAGTCGTCTTCTTGATTTCAACAATTCAAAGCTCCTCTTCTTATCTATAAGAAGGAACTTATAGCATGAATTATGACAAGGTCTCTAAATCATTAAGATGATCATAAAAACTGATACAAAAGTACTCACCTATCTTTTAATATTTGAGAAATTTTATCCTTCTGCCTAATTTGATTCTTATTATTCGCTCTGCCTTAATTTGTTCAATGCTTGAAAGTTCTCATTCATCATGCTATACACCTTGCATGATTCCACGTTTCTATCCAACTGAAACTTGGGTGATGAGAATATTTCCTTATTTGGTAAATTTAGACACTACCACAAATGAAAGAATCAAATTCATATTTCCACTCTTGCTCTTAACGTAATCTTATAAGCAACAAAAATTTCCACAGATGCCATTGTAAGGATATTTTAGAATAAATGAAATAAAAAATTTCCTTTTATTTTAAAAACTTTGCGGAAAAACTTATCCTTACAATCCATATGAAAACTTGTTGTTATGTATTCCTAAGAAATGGCTCATAACTCCTAAGAAGTAGCTCAAGAATCCGATCTTCAAACTATGCGATAGAAATCCATCTACGCGATCAGATTCAACATATTCTTTCTTTAGGTTCCTTCACTTTTCTTTGATTCTTAAAACATCACCATGTGACCCAGTCACATTATGTATCAAGAGTCTGAGAATTGAAACTTATCATAGTTAGATACTGGACTTTACCTGAAGTAGGGTCAACCTTATTGACTTTAACACACTTAGGTAAATTGGCAGCTTCGCAACCAATGCCCCTTCCTTTGGCAATTTTAACATATGGACACTTTGGTAATGGAACATGGGAGTATCACAGACTTAGCCTTTCTCTTTACCATTTGGTCAACCGAGTTGACTATGGCCGATCCTTTTCCATTGGGAGGAGGGAGCTTTACTGGATATCCAATGTCATAATTGTCAATGTCCATAAAGTTTTAGGAAGTTGATCTTAGCAAATGGATAAGATCATTAAGGGTCTTGTCTTAGTTTGTTTCATAGGAGTCCTAAAGGAGCTCACTATGTGACTTAGAAAGAGATTGAACCACCAACTTTTTCAAGACTTTGACACCCAACTCTGTCGGCTTGTCAATATGTGACTATATCTCCAAGATGTGACCACACATAGAACTTCACTTGCCAATGTCACACCCTAAAACCACGAACAACGTAAATGTTCAGAGGTGGAGGACGTCATGTACAGTATCACAACAGTGTAATATAATAAACAAGCAACAACATCATCCATTGCATTATAACTAGATTTTTAATACATGTGTGTTCTTTCATTGTAGTAAGACACCAAAAATATACAATCAAAATAAAAGACGAGACTTGTCTGCTCCGTCTTCTCAAAACCTGGCCATCGTACCTGTCTACTGTTGACCTGAGAATACAAGTTATCCCTATGATAATTTACTGAAAAGTAATTAGTTGTTCAAGTAGTTTTATACACTCTTACTACTCAAGGGTGTGAGAAACTAAATGAAAGATGTAAGCCATAATATCAATACATATATAAGAATATAAGTGTATATGCATAGTTTAGTTCGAGAATGTAAAATGGTTTTGTAAGACATCTTATGGGTTTTGAACAATAATTAACAATGACTTGATGTCACTTTAATAAACATTTCAAAAGTAAAACATTTGATAACAAAGTATTTTTAAGATTTAAAACCATTTCATGCATCACATTTTGTAGTATGTGAAATCTGTTAAATGACAAACACAGTTATAAAATACATATCAATGATTTAATAACATGTTTGTTTCTACTTGTATTCCCCCCCTTTTAAAGCATTTAAAATCTTTTAAAACATTGATTAGGGGTATGAACTCACCTGTAGTTGGTAGTTTAGCTGAACTGGACGGTGTAGGATTGTTAGGTGTCAAGTGAGGACTTGTACACACACTACGATCCTAAAGAACATATAATCACACATATATGCACTCAATTAGACTTAAATTACTAATTGATAAAGTTAAGACATCCTAGAACATAATAAACACTTTATATAAGTGCTTTAAGCCCTAAGGATTGCATTTAAGCTATTGTGGGACAAGGTACTTGGGTTTAGTGTTCCAAAGGACCCTATATATGAGTTTACTCTGCATATATCATCACACATGGAGTTCACGGTTGTAAACTCTTGAGTTTACGGCCGTAAACTCCCAACCATGGGTGTATTGTGTGTTTTGAAGTTCCAAATGATTCCTAGAATTATTCCAACTTGGTGGTTAAATTCTTGGAAGGGTTTAAGGTATAGAAACACTCCATTTAGGAGTTTACGGCCCTAAGGCCATTTCCTTTAGAGGTTGCGGCCGTAAACTCTTAAGGATGGTTGTTTTTGATGCTTTCAAGTCTCTTGCACAAGTGGTATTGGTTCTAGGCTTTTATTCCAAGCATATGAAGACTCTTGAAACACTTTGGTGTCCTTAAATCATGTTTTACGGCCCATGAACCATGTCATGGCCGTAAAATCATTTTGAAATGTGTTATTGATATGTTTAAGGCCTTAGATTAAATGGGAACAAGTCTAGGTAAAAAGTCTAAGGCTTTAGGAGCCTTAAAAGCACCATTTTGAGCATGAATTTGGAGTTCACGGTCCAAGATACTCTTGGGCCGTAAACTCCCAAACTTGGGTGATTCCTGCTTGATTTCATGTCCCTAATACACTCCTATACAAGTCCAACGTAGTGGTATATCACGGGGGACAGTCTAGGTTCGGTTTCGGGAGTTTACCGCCCAAGAACACCTTGGGGAGTAAACTCCTAAATCTAGTGATTTAGCCATCTAAATCATGTTATAACTACATAAAAAGCTTTCTAACACTAATAGAAAGAGTTACTCACGTTTTGGTATAAAAACCCGAAGATCCGTGAGAGAGAAAATGGCTTTTCTCTAGTTGGAAATGCGAATAATGAATGAATTTGGTTCAGAATTCTATTTATAGTCCTGAGATATTTTTGGCAGAAAATAATTTTATTCCTGAAATGACCTCTAATATAATAGAGTGATGGAATAATAGAGTTTCACTAAACCCTAGTGCATTCACTCTCCTGATATCTCCTGAAGTGTAAACCCTGACGTATTCAAACTTAAACGAAAAAGTCTGAAAATTAACTGTGACTGTTATAACTTCTATTGAATTGATACTGGTTGTACAGAATGGAAATTTCGGGTTGTCACAGCCAATAGGGCTTGAGTGACCTTAAACTTTTCAAGAACTTGTGGGTCAGGGAGAATAATTGGAGGACGTGAAAGAAGTATGATTTCCATGGGACATCATCTTCATTTAGGAAAGCTTGTTTCAAGAGATTTGGGAAGATCATCAATGTCTATACCAGACATCTTTTGGGAGATATTCAAGATAGTTAATTTAAAGTTCTTAATATAACACCAATATGAAATATTAAGGCTAGGACCCAACACAATACTTATATAGGAAGAGGGATGCCGTAATCCAAGTTATAAAATATTTGAAGGTAGGTGAATGAAGATTCACCAATTTCCACCAAGATAAACGAAATATATTATTAGGTTTTAATTGGTTTTGAAACTCCTAGATCTTTGAGATTCATTGAACTGTTCAATGACATGTTTCTATCTCGAGTGTGCCCTTCAGGTTTTGTGACTGGGATGTCGAGGATGACAAAACAAGGTGTGAAGTAACCACGCAAATTACTTGGTACCCTTAAGTGTTTACACCTCAATCGATGTGCCAGTTAACCGCAAACGCTCCATCGATACTATGATAAACATTAATTTACCCTTTGACTACCTTGTTAAATACGAGTGATTGTGCCGGTTAACCACACACACTCCACTAACCGACTTAAACAAAGTGCAAAGTGTAATTTCATGGATTAGCACCTTATTCACATTTTCCTAAGTAACTAAGATTGGGTATTAATAAAAGCTTTAGTTACTTAGTATTTATCATTAATACTTTTAATGAAGGGAGAATTCTAGTCCTTGTCGTACCTGTTCGGCTAGCGACCCTCCACCGGTCAAGGAAGCGGTGGGTGAGAGTGGGCACCCATTAAACTGTCATTTTATAGGCAGTAACCTTATACATATATATAAATATTATTAAATTATAATATTATAAAGTGTAAGGGTTGAATTTTAACTTTTAAAATTTTAAGGGTTAACTTGGAATTAAAGTATTCATAACAGAAAACTTTTTCAAATTCCAAAACTTGAGGGCAAGTTTTGAAACTATTCAAAACTAATTAATTCCATAATTTATGTGTTTAAAGTAGTTTTAATCCAAAAACTCTTCAAGTTCCATAAATTGAGGACAAGTTATGGAAGAATTTAAATTATTAAAGAATGTTACTTTTCTATATTTTATAACTTATGGAATTAATTAAGGTTACACATTTTATTACTTAATGAAGTGACTCTTGAACTTCCATAACTTGAGGACAAGTTATGGAGTCATAAAACCATTCAACGAGACAAGACTCTTCATTGTTGTAACCTTTGCCAACTTTTATAAGTTTTATGAAACTTAAATGTGACTTTTCATATAACTTGAGGGCAAGTTACAAAAACACATTTTAGAATCAACTCTTAGATTAATTTGGATTGAAAACAACAATTTCACATAACTTTTTATTAATCTAAGCAACTCATAGGAACAAGATTATTCAAATCAAATTTTTTCATGTAATTAGTCTAAACCTTAAACTAATACAAAACGTGAATCTATTGACAATTATCATTGAAATTCGATTAGCATGAACATTACCACATCAAAAACAAGTTTATAAGTCCAAAAACATGTTAGGGTAATGTTCCTAGTCCAATTGCAGCTGAAACAATTGAATATATGTTGTCTGGGGTTCCAACTCCTCGAGTGCACGAACAAACTCGGCGAGTTGGATGCATTTTGCCTTGGACTCGACGAGTCCATCAGTGGATTCGGCGAGTCTGCTGGGCAGACAAAATCAAAACTCGATTTTTCAGCTACTTTTCCAAGTATAATAAGAAAACAAGCCTAGGCTCTGATACCACTGTTGGGTTTTGAGCATTCTAACACTCCTAAGTGTACATGCAACCCTAAATACCTTGGATCTATGTTTTCTCTATTATACATGAAAATATGAACTTTCAAAGGTATTATCCTAATCTAGCATACAAAACAATGAATATAACAAGATAGAATACATACCTCTTTGATGTAGAAAGTCTTCATCAAATGGTTCACACAACATCAATTGCTTTTGGAATAATCTTGAGAGAAATGTAGAACAATTGAAATCGGCTAGCGCTTCTCTAGAATAATACTAGTGCCGATTTTGGTCAAGAATAAGATGCATATATAGTTAGGGTTACACCATGTAAACCCTAATTGACATGGCCTTTCATTTCCAGGATCCATGGGTACAAAAACACCATGGAGCATCCATGAAGCATCATATGGGTTTTAGCCCAACTAGATAATCCATGGAGCATTAGCCCACTATATAAGTATGGATGATTTACACAATCAACCCATATATTTAATTAGTCTTCTTTTGATCACTTAATTAATCCTAGATTAATTCTTGATCAATACTAATTAAATAATCTAATTAATATATTAGAACTTGTAATATATTAACCAACCTTAAGTGTTATTTCTCTCATTATAGTCTATCCAAATGCATGATGCCATGCAACCCAAATGGACCATGCCGGGTCGGGTCAAGTCTTACCAATTATAGTTATGGACTTAGACATTAATGCAACAAATCTACGAGGAGGAATCTTCGCTAAAAGAAAACAAAGATGAGACGGAATAAGTCTATAGCAACAGACACAAGCCGAAAGCTGAAAATACAAGGTTATCCTAGTTCTGGATGTATCGTGTCCTGACTTCCACAGGGTTCTAGGAAAAATTCATAAATGATTCTATAACAAATAAACTCTATGAATTTGAAATAACCATCCTCGAATGAATATTTGTTTCCTGAATAACTGTTACCAGCTGCATGTAAGAAAATAATTCTAACACATGTAATGTGAGCAGTGTTTCCACTCGCTCGATAAATTAACCTAATTAATATTTTTTAGTGTGTCGCGTAAGACGTTTTGGTTACTTCGTCTGATCTTTCCTTGAAATCTTCTCAAGAATTTGTCCTTGTTCCTCCTGAAATCTTCTGTTGTCTACAATAAGGAAGTAGTTACGTTTATCTAGGCTTGTCGTGCGAGAATGAAAGCGACTAAAGAACCTATGAGCTTTAAGGTAACTTTATGGGGTGATCCCTATGGAATCCTCCTATAATTGTACAAGGTACACCAGTTTGTATTGTATATAATTGAAAATCAAATAGACCTTCGAATAATTGGTCCGACCTCAACACTACTTCCTTAAAAGGTATGGATAGCGAAGCGTTGGTCACATATTTTATGTCTATAAGATCTTGATTATATATAAAACTTCATGAATATACCCTGTAAGATTATAGACCTATCCACAAGGGTCTTTTAAGTTATCACATAAATTATTTATCTAGACCAAAATACTCCTATAGTATTCTAACGTAATGTACTTGGTATGTTCTAAACTTGTTATCGTGCTATCGTATCAAAGAATACTCCCATAGTACTCTAACTCTAACTGTACTTGTTCTGGCGTTCTCTTGCCTGGAGTTCAGGTAAGTTTTATCTCTGTTGCAACACCACATCATTCCCAAACACATGTCGGTCACATATCGAATGAATAGAGTTGATCATGCTATATTGATCCTAGCTATGATTACATAACCGTTCAGGTTGACGATAGTGTCTAACCTTTAAATACTTTAGTTATGTTCTCCTCGTGACACTAGTTCTACTATGTACACGTATAAGCAAGTAGGTATATTTTTATAACTTGTAGTTATACTCTAAAATATATCATTATCCAGAGCACTTAAGCCCCATTGCATTTATAGACATATATCTTTTATCGGTTGATATACTTAGTTCACTGTAAACAATGCTCTGATACCAATCTGTCACACCCCAAAAACCGGAACGGCGGAAACGTTTGGGGGTGGAGGACGTCATGTCGAGTATCACGAGATATGTACATGGTAAGCAAGTAATGAACAACCATTTCATTTTAGAAAGAAATTGTTTACAATGTGTGTGTTCATCTTCTAAATTCCCAGCACGAGCACCTATCTAATAGTCTCCTGAGAAGACAAGTTATTTGAAAGAGTTGATCAGCAATTAAGCTGGTGAGTTCATTAGATTCTAGTGATGTGAGTAAGTTGTAAAATGTGGTTGAAAAGGTATATGTAAAAGTGATGTAAGCTGTAAGTTCTGTTTTGAAAAGTTCGCCTATGCCTCTAGAAAATCCTATATTTCCTACCTGAATGAAAGTTATGTAAAATGACACTACAAGCCTTTCTATGGGTACTAAGTGGGTACAAGTTATATATACTTAGAGTAAACAACACAATCGATTGTGCGCATCTTCCCCAAGCTCACAACCCAACGAGGAACATAAAGTAAGGCGGATAGCACACATTCCATTGGTTGCTAGATTGTTGTGATATATAACCTATGTGTATTCACTTGTTCCTCATGGAGTTATTTGTAATGGTTCCTTTATATCTAATGACAAGTTCTTTAAGAAAACCTATATTCCTTATAGTAAAATAATGACTATGGTGACTACTTTTATAAAAGCTTTGTTTATACTGCTATATATAATCTGATATTGGGTAGAAAGTTAATTGGGTGAATCTGCCCTAAACCCATAATCCAACGGGAACAAGAAGTAAGGCGGAAAACACACATTTAACTAACTATTAGATATTAGTTTTATATATAAACATGGTGTATAAACTAAGGTGTTATAGTGTTACTCACCTAAAGTCTCTAAAACTGTATTGGCTTAATAAAATGGATTAAGCCCTTATCTGGGAAATCTCTAATTTTGTATACCAAAACTATTGACTTTGAAAAATAAGTTTTGTACTAGAAAAACTGTGCGTTGACTCTGTGTTCTATGACCTGATCCATACCTAGTACCCTTATGATGACTTAATGTATACTAAGCATAGATATATATAGAGTCGGGTAGATAATAGATTGGGTGACCTCATTCCAAGCCCACAATCCAACGAGAACAGGAAATGAAGCGTAGAGCACACATCCTATTAGCTATTGGAATCTATTAGCATATATTTATCCTATAGTGTATACATTAAGGAATCATAACGCTAGAATTATGATCCTAACCTTTAATCGTAGCTTTCTTGTAACGCCCCGTTCGTAAAAGTATTTATGTATGAGTCCCTGAGATTTAAGAGAAAGGGGAATGTTGGTTATTTTATGGGAAAAGTGGAAAACGGAAGACCATGCATGAAAAAGGGATCATGCTGGGTACGCCCATCGTAGTGGAGGAAGAAACGCGGGTGTTTGGGTGAGTACGCCCAACGTACTCTCAGAATCCCCAAAACCCTAATTTTAAGGCAACCACTATATAAAGAACATAAAGGCTTCCTCCTTAGCCTCCATAATCACTCTCATAACCTTAGAAACCCTAAGATAGCCGTCCCACATCTTTGACTGGGTGTGTTTTGTCTTGGAGAGCTTGGATTAGCAAAGGAGAGCATGAAGAAAGAAAGGAGAAGTTGTCAAAGAAGGAGAGGAACGGCTGGAGCTTATAGATCTGGGAAGATATCATCCTTTGGAGCCTATTTGAGGTATAAAGCTTCTTGCTTGACATTCATATTGTGTAGATCTATGTGTTGTGAAGCCGTGACACCATTCTTGTCCCAAAAGTCCTCATTCTGATGCATGTTTTGAATTGGTCGAGATTATCTATCCTTTCAGACCTTTGGAGAGGTCTTGAGTGAGAAAAATGAGGTCCCAAGGGCTGTGGTTGTTCCATGTGTGAGATATGTGGGTCTTAATGGATTAAGACCTTGGATTAAGAGCTTTATGGACGTCCCAAGTGATAAAGTTTGAGACTTTATGAATCTGAGGCATATTTTGCCTAAGGATCTGAAATATGGACTTAAGAGCTTTAACCATTAAGATGTATGTGAAGTTGTTGAGCTGTGAGGTTACGTCCCGCGTAACCTATGAGTACGCCCAGCGTAGTGGGCCAGTGTACCGATCCCATGTTGCGAGCATTGTTGTACGCCCAACGTACCAAGAAGGGTACGCCCAGCATACCCCATCTGTGGCATTTTCAATTTGGTCCTTATAGTTTGGGCTGTTATTGGGCTGCTGGATTTTGGGCCGAGACTGGACATTATAAATAGAGTATTGTGGGCCCATTGGTTCTTATGGATAATGAGTTTAGGCCCATCTGGTGGGGTGGGCCCAATTTAGTAAATTGGGCCAATAATGGGCTTTGCTTTGGACTTCTGGACTTTGGGCCATTGGTGGGCTTGGGAGCTTACCTAATGTTGGGCCGAATTGAGTTAAGGGTAAAATGGTCAATTTACCCTTGGCAGAGTATTGTGCTTAGCCTAATGATTATTTGTGCTATGTTGGCTAGTTCAGGACTTTCGGTGAGTCGGTGATTCGAGAATCTGCTTCTTCAGTTCAGAGTTTCGGCAGTGCGAGGTGAGTTATCCTTACTATATCAACAGGGTCTAGGACACCAATGCCGACCCTTTATTGGATTGAGATCCTGGTATTTGTTGTTATGTTATTGCTTTGATATGTTTGCATCCTGGTAGCTAGGATGGTATATATTTTACAGACCTGGTAGAGGTCGGCATCTTGATATGTAGGGTGATGCTATGCTAGTGACCGGTTAGGTCGGTATCCTGGTTAGGATGATGATATGTTATGTGATCTGTTTGATCGGCTTATTGACTGTTAATTGTTGTATGATTGTATGTTTATGTGCACATGGTTGTTTGGACTAGAACTAGGTTGAGGCGGGTCCTGCTTTGTGCTATAGGCCAAGATACCCAGGGCGGACCGGTTGTCCCGAAGGCCCAACGAGCGGTCCAAATAGGCTGTAGGCCCCAAGAGGGCGGACCAGACGTGCCGAGGCTCGGAGAGTGGACCAGGCCGACTGAAGGCCCGGTGAGGGCGGACCAGTCATACTGTAGACTCAGAGAGTGGACCAGGTGGATTGAAGGCCCGGTGCGGGCGGACCAATCACACTGCAGACTCGATGTATATGGCTAGACTCGGAGGGTGGACCAGGTGGACTGTTGGCCGGTGCGGCGGACCAGTCACACAGTAGAGTCGAAGTCCATGGTTGTTCTGTGATCGGATATGATATGGCATGTTATGCGTGTCTGGTATATGTGGTTGGTATTTTGGGGATATCTCACTAAGCTTCTAGGCTTACAGTTGTGGTTTAATGTTTTTCAGGTTCTTCAGGAGACCGTGGCAAGGCGAAGGCGTGATCATACCGCTCCTCATGTTGATGTTGTGATGTGATTCTGGGAATACTCTAAATAAATTGTATTGAAAACCTTTTTGCAATAATTTAATGAAATCGGGTAGTTTTTGAAAAGTTTAAATTGGTTAGAATTTTTCGGTCGTTACAAGTTGGTATCAGAGCCTTGGTTTGAGTGAATTGGAGGAACACTCGTGTGACTCCAGTCTCAAATCGAGGAGGGTTTTCAAAAGAGAATTTAAAATGGTTTTCAAAAAGGAGTAAAGGAGGACGCGGATGCACGATCAGCCGGAGCCAGTAAGTAACCCCAAAATACCATACATGATATTTGTTTTTGAGCTTTGATAGAACAGCATGCTAGTGCTAGGCTAGGGATCTTCAGGATTTCATGATAATGTTGCTTGATTTATGATGCCAGTTAGCCTAGGGTTTCCGTGTGGGAGATTTCCAGTGTTCCTCTAGTAGTGAGGGTTGAGCGCTTGTTTTGTATGTTTTCACTAGGGTGTTGTGGTAGTACTTCATACAAATATGGGTAGGCGTGGAAGATAGTATAGGCCCGTACTACTGAAAGAACAGGACCCATACGTGTATCAGGGAAACCATGACCTCTAGGGTTGGTTTGAGAGTTGGTTCCCGGGTTAGTGGGAAGTGTCTGAGATTTTTGTGGTGTTTTTTAGTATGGAGATTATGAGGCATGCTGGGAGTGGATCCGGGTCAGGATCGGGAGCAGGAGAGGGAGTTTCGGGCGGGTCAGTACCGCTCGAGGATGTTGGTTAGATGAGCACGTGCGAGTTGGATGCGAGGATTCATGAGATCCTGCATGATGAGGTTGTTGCATTGTTCCGGGCTGAGTTGCCGAAACTGTTTGGGTCGATCAAGACCGCCATGGTTGAGTATTTTGATGAGTGTTATGCAGGTCTCACAGAGACGGCTGCCGCGGCGGCTATAGCGGCTGTAGCAACGGCAGGGGGAGGAGCTGGTCGGGGTTTTCAGTATCGGGACATCGATAATACGAAGCCTCCTACCTTTTATGGAGTTCAGGTCCCGATCGTTGCTATGAGATGGTTGTCGGACGTGGAGGGGTGTTTCTTCACGTGTTCAAGCCCTGCTGATCAGAGGGTGAGGTGTGCTTTGAACCTGTTGAGGCTCGGGGCGAAGGATTGGTGGAGATTGACCACGGGGTCATCTTCGGATGCGTAGAGGGATGCGGTTTCATAGGATCAATTCAGAGAGATGTTCAGCACTCGTTATGTTCCGCGGGTTGAGAGAGAGAGATTGGCTCAGGAGTTCCTTGATCTGAAGCAGGGTTCGGAGTCGGTGACTGAGATCACCAGGATGTTCACTGAGAGGGTGATGTTTTGCCCTGAGTTCGCTTCGAAGCAGGCTCATATGTACCGATATCTGAGTATGCTCAAGAGAGATATCAGACAGTTTGTGTCTACGCAGAGGTGCGAGACTTTGTTGGAGTTGCAGGAGGCCTCCAGGCGGCGTGAGTTAGAGATTGAGTTGCAGTTGCGTGAGTTGAGGCAGGCTCCGGTGCAGTCACAGCGGGCGCCGAAACGGTCCAAGACCGTTGATTCTAGGGTGGGAGATCAGAGCAGCCACGCTTGTGGGAAGTGTGGGAGGGGTCATACCGGAGTTTGTAGGTCCGGTGGTGCATGCCGCAAGTGCGGAAAGGAGGGGCACTATGCGAGAGATTGTCGACAGTCAGCGTCGGTTCGGGATTTGAGGATTTGTTATCATTGTCACTAGGTTGGGCACTTGAGGTGCAACTATCCACGACTTGCTGCAGGACTGGTGCAGGCTCCAGCACTGGCCACTTTGAGGATCACGGGTGGAGGTCAGGGTGGAGCGGAGCCCCTAAGGGCTCAGGGTCGTGCTTTTCAGCTTTCAGCAGAGGAGGTCAGGGCAGTGCCGGATGCAACTGCGGGTATGTTTCCTTTTTGATATTTTGTTTTCTTGTGATTATTGTGGAGCATTGTTTATCTGCTAGTTTCATTGTGTGGTTTTCGGTGTGGTATTCGTTGTTCTTTGGGGGGTTATGGTTTGGTTATGGGTTAGTGTTGGGAATTTCGTTGGTTATCATTCATGAGGGTTATTAGTGGAAATCTGGCGTTGGTCTGAATGTCGGGTAGCATCTGTAGTCTGAGGAGTAATTAGCTGAAGATTGAGTTTCTTTCGAGCGAGATGATCAGTGTTGAAATGTGATTTTTGTGAAGGTTGCTAGTGCTAGTGGGAATCAGTCCGCGTGTAAGTGTTGGTTTTGTGCAGGGTTGTTTTGGGAGGTCGGTGATAGCGACCGGTGGTTGGTAGTCCGTGCCCTAAGTGGGGGAGAATTGGAAATTCTCCGGAAGGTCGATGGACATGAGAGGTTATTTACCTGCTTGGGATTCAGCAGTGGTTCTGTCAGTCAAGAGTATAGGCTGGTATGAGTAAGTGGCAGGCGTGCGGGGCGAGATACATACCTAGGGCATTGATTGTGGAGAGTCTGTGATCAGGCCGGGATCGAGTATGTATGATGGAGATAGAGTTCGGAATCCCTAGAGGGCTAGAACAGTGTGCATGGGAGGATTTTCCTAGAGAGATAACTCGGAGTGATGAATGCTAGTTGAGCGGTCCGGATAGACTGAAGGACGATAGGCGTACCAGTCAGGCCGAAGGCTCGGAGGACGGTCCAGCCATACTGAAGGCCCTGGAGGGCGGTCCATATTGGCTGAAGGTTCTGAGAGTGGTCCAGATTGGTTGAAGGCCTGGTAAGGCGGTCCAGTCATGCTGAAGGCTCTGCAGGTATTGTTAGATCGGTTCGAGGAAATGGGTTGAGTATGTCGCGATGTGTTAGCATTAGAAGGTCTGGCCCTGGGTATTGATCTTGATTAGTGGAGATAGTGCATGGACTCGAGAGTCCTTGCGAGCAGATTCAGAGCATGTGTGTTGCATGGATAACGGTTATGCTATAATGGAGTGGTGTAGCGTTGGGCGAGCATCGTGGCACTTGTCGTAGTGACAAGGCGGCCAAGTGGATTTCCTTGGTAACGAAAGAGAGTGGAATGTAGCTTCGGGAGGGAGTGTAAATTCACAGAAGTGAAAGCGGCAGTGCAGAGTTATGATTGGAGTAATTCAATTATGGTTTTTGAGCAGCATGATTGCGGTTGTGGTATGGAATCACATCCGGATGGGATGTCTGCTGAGGTTGCGGCAGGATTTCCACAGGGGTAGAGCCAAGAGGCTCGGAAAGGATGCTGGGATGGAGTCTTGGATTCCTAGTTTGATTCTGATTAAGGAATTGAGTATGTAGTGGTGATTCATCCTGGGGGATGTTTGGAGGTGTCGTCAGTATGACGGGTTTTCCCATCCCGAGGGTGCTAGAGTTAGTTCAGCATGTGCATGCGATTGCAAGATGAGAGCTCATGGGAGTGCTCTGAGGCTGAAGAATGTGTCATTCTGTCAGCATGGAATGAATAGCGTTGGACTCGGATCGGGAACCCGGTGGTTCAAGGTTATATCTAGCTCGTAAGAGTCAAGTGATTGTTGTGATTTGGAACGAGTGAAGTATCATGGAGTGGTCCTTGGTTGATAAGTGTGGTTATCAGAGAATGAAGCCGGTGGCCGGCTTGAGGCGGTGGTCAGGACACCACAGGGAAAGTTGGGTTTCGGGTTTCAATGGTTGTGTCTTGAGGAACCTGGTCCGGTGAATGTCAGGTGGTGCATTGCGGGAGAAGTTCTTGAGTCGAGTTGCCGCAGGCTTCGAGGGCGAAGCCTAATTTAAGTAGGGGAGAATTGTAGCGCCCCGTTCCTAAAAGTATTTATGTATGAGTCCCTAAGATTTAAGAGAAAGGGGAATGTTGGTCCTTTTATGGGAAAAGTGGAAAAGGGAAGACCATGCATGAAAAAGGGATCATGCTAGGTACGCCCAGCGTAAGCTGGACGTACGCCCAGCGTAGTGGAGGAAGAAACGCGGGTGTTTGGGTGAGTACGCCCAGCGTACTAGAAGTACGCCCAACATACTCTCAGAATCCCTAAAACCCTAATTTTAAGGCAACCACTATATAAAGAACATAAAGGCTTACTCCTTAGCCTCCATAATCACTCTCCTAACCTCAGAAACGCTAAGATAGTCGTCCCACCTCCTTGATTGGGTGTGTTTGGTCTTGGAAATCTTGGATTAGCAAAGGAGAGCATAAAGGAAGAAAAGAGAAGTTGTCAAAGAAGGAGAGGAACGGCTGGAGCTTATAGATCTGGGAAGACATCATCTTTTGGAGCCTATTTGAGGTTTAAAGATTCTTGCTTGACATTTATATTGTGTAGAACTATGTGTTGTGAATCTTTGACTCCATTCTTGTCCCAAAAGTCCTCATTTTGATGCATGTTTTGAGTTGGTCGAGATTATATGTCCTTTCAGACCTTTGGAGAGGTCTTGAGTGAGAAAAAGAGGTCCCAAGGCCTGTGGTTGTTCCATGTGTGAGATATGTGGGTCTTAATGGATTAAGACCTTGGATTAAGAGCTTTATGGACGTCCCAAGTGATAAAGTTTGAGACTTTATGAATCTTAGGCATATTTTGCCTAAGGATCTGAAATATGGGCTTAAGAGCTTTACCCATTAAGACGTATGTGATGTTGTTGAGCTGTGAGGTTACGCCCCGCATAACCTATGAGTACGCCCAGCGTAGCGGGCCAGTGTCCCGATCCCATGTTGCAAACATTGTTGTACGCCCAGCGTACCAAGAAGGATACGCCCAGCGTACCCCATTTGTGGCATTTTCAATTTGGGCCTTATAGTTTGGGTTGCTGGATTTTGGGTCGAGACTGGACATTATGGATAGAGTATTGTGGGCCCATTGGTTGTTATGGATCATGATTTTAGGCGCATTTGGTGGGGTGGGCCCAATTTAGTAAATTGGGCCAATAGTGGGCTTTGCTTTGGACTTCTGGACTTTGGGCCATTGGTGGGCTTGGGAGCTTACCTAGTGTTGGGACGAATTGAGTTAAGGGTAAAATGGTCAATTTACCCTTGGAAGAGTACTGTGCTTAGCCTAATGATTATTTGTGTTATGTTGGCTAGTTCGGGATTTTCAGTGAGTCGGTGATTCGAGAATCTGCTTCTTTAGTTCAGAGTTTCGGCAGTGCGAGGTGAGTTATCCTCACTATATCAACAGGATCTAAGGCACCAAGGCCGGCCCTTTATCGGATTGAGATCCGGGTATTTGTTGTTATGGTATTGCTTTGATAAGTTTGCATCCTGGTAGCTAGGATGGTATATATGTTTGAGACTCGGTTGAGGTCGGTATCCTGATATGTAGGGTGATGCTATGCTAGTGACCGGTTAGGTCGGTATCCTGGTTAGGATGATGATATGTTATGTGATCTGTTTGATCGGCTTATTGACTGTGAATTGTTGTATGATTGTATGTTTATGTGCACATGGTTGTTTGGACTGGAGTTGGGTTGAGGCGGGTCCTGCTTTGTGATGTAGGCCAAGATACCCAGGACGGACCGGTTGTCCCGAAGGCCCAGTGACTGGTCCGGATAGGCTGTAGGCCCCAAGAGGGCGGACCAGACGTGCCGAGGCTCGGAGAGTGGACCAGGCCGAATGAAGGCCCGGTGTAGGCGGACCAGTCATACTGTAGACTCAAAGAGTGGACCAGGTGGATTGAAGGCCCGGTGCAGGCAGACCAATCACAATACAGACTCGATGTATATGGCTAGACTAGGAGGTAGACCAGGTGGACTGTTGGCCCGTGCGGCGGACCAGTCACACAGTAGACCCGAAGTGCATGGCTTTTCTGTGATCGGATATGATATGGCATGTTATGCGTGTATGGTATATGTGGTTGGCATTTTGGGGATATCTCACTAAGCTTTTGGGCTTACAGTTGTGGTTTAATGTTTTTCAGGTTCTTCAGGAGACCGTGGCAAGGCGAAGGCGTGATCGTACCGCTCCTCATGTTTATGTTGTGATGTGATTCTGGGAATACTCTAAATAAATTGTATTGAAAACCTTTTTGAAATAATTTAATGAAATTGGGTTTTTTTTGAAAAGTTTAAGTTGGTTGGAATTTTTCAGTCGTTACACTTCTACCAAGGCATCTTTTGTTCTATGTTAAACACGACTGTTCCTTTGTAAAATGTAAAAGTATATTCTCCTAGTTTATAACTATCTTGACTAGAAAATAGATCAACTTTCAAGTGGTACTGACACTTTATGAAAGTAATGGGAAAAGTAAGTACACAGATGTTGTTTATAATGACATGCAGATGTACTAAAAACATATTTGTTTTATCACTGTCATAATGTGAAAGCTAGAACCCTACTAAACACTCTCAATGTAAAGAGATTAAGGGAACCGAACGCGACCCCATCAATTTCTTGCAAGCCGTGTAATTCACATTAAGGTTATATGATCATGTATACGATATTTAACTATCACTAATGCATTAGTGATTCATTGGTATAATTAGATCATGTTTGTGTGTTCTCATGCTATAGCAACTTAACTTGTTTGTTATGTTTTGTTCTGGTATTGTTTGATTCTCTTCACTGTTTGTTCTGGTATGGTATTGCTTCTTTGTGTGCTTGATTGTACTAGAAGTAATGAATAGTATTCTCCTAAACTATACCTATAATAGTTTACTAATGCTCTACTTGGATTGTTACTGAAAAGACTCATTTCACTACTAAGTTATGCTTTTACTTTAAAAACGGAGTTTTGTATAACTATAAAGTAACATAACTTTAAACGGCTTTTGAAATGTTTTGACAACTTATAAATAACATAAGTAACATTTTGAAAGATGTTTAACAGCGAACATTTACACAATTATCACTGTGTTCAACCAGTACTCCCCCCTTAAAATAGTTAAAATAGTTAAAAGATTCATTATGGGGTATGAACTCACCTGATGTGGGTGGTTCAAATGGGTATGTGCGTACGGATGAGAAGTTCCACGAATGAAGTCCCGAGACACAATAAGTCTTAAATGATATATAATGACACATATTGGCATGAATACAGTGTTTATAACAACTATATGAAAGGAAACGCCTTCCGTGACTAGGAAAGACCTTGACCAAGTATTGGAATCACATGTGATTCAACAAAGGATGGTAGAATGGCACTCACATGAGTTTACTAACATGGGTTTACGTCCCAAGAGAGTTTACGGCCGTAAACTCATGGTTACTCATGTATAAATGCAAGCTTGAAGGCTATAGATGTTTTAGGGACCTTAGCTCTACCCTAGGATGCGGAAGACCAATTTCTTTGAAAATTTTGGGGTGTTCACGGCCCTAATGAGGTTACAACCGTAAACTCATGACCATTTATGTTTATGAGAGTTGTTTAGGGTCCTAAAAGTCATAATGAAGCATCCTAACTTCAAGTCTAAGCCATAGGAAGTGTTTGTGGCATCAATATACCCTTAAATTGAGTTTTCGGCCCATGGACTACTTTGACATGTGTTTGCGGCAGTAATGACCTATGGGTGATGGTATTTTGATTGTTTTGAGTACTAACCACATCAAGGTAAAGTGGTAGGCTAGTCTCTAGGCTTAAGGAAGGAATTTGGGGCATCTTTGCACCATAAAAGGGAGTTTACGGCCCAAGAACATCCTTGGCCATAAAATCTCCTCTAACCTTTGTTTCTTGATGTTTCTAAGGTCTAGAAATGTCTACTCTAGTGTACAACAAGTTAGAATAAGAGTGCATACGATATAGGAGCTTGAACTAGTCGATTTGGCCAAGAACACTGGTGTGTGTTCTTGGTGTTTCATGAGTATCTAATGAAACATGATTTTCATGGATGAAATCAATGTAAGAAGCTAGTTAATAAGATGTATTAACTAATCACAGGATAGAATACTCACTCTTTTGAAGATCTAAGGAAGAAGGTTGGATGATAGTTGAGAGGATTTGGGAGAAAATCCGGCCAAGAAAGGAAGAAATGATAAGAAATGACCCAATGCCCTATATATACTCTTGAGTTTACGGCCACATGAGTTTACGGCCGTAAACTCATAGTCTTGTGGCCGTGAACTCACTTAGATGAGGTTAGAGTTCGTTTTGGTACACTGTGGTTCTAGCAGGTACTATCTAACACTTATTCCTTAAGTGTATTAGGCTCAAAACTCCTTAGAATGACCTGTAACAAGGCTAGAACTCGGTATTAATGATTTTGACACTTAGTTGAGTTGACTGACTGAGCTTATAAAAATAAAAAAAAATTTGGGTTGTCACATATGCCTAGTGTACGGGGGCCAGTTCCACCCTTATATAAAGGGTTCGAGGCTTCCGACTTCTTTTGCTAATTCACAGCATTTCTCCCATATTTTCTCACTCTCGAGCCTCCCGAAACAATCCCGACGCTCTGGTTACATATCCACGCTACGACGAAGGTCCGAAGGTCCAAAAATGCCTAGAAAATTTCCACTTTCCGGTCGAAGTGCTGCCCGAGAAAAGCTTCGTTTTCATAAATTCATCTCACTTACCAGGTGAGTTCATACCCCTATATTTTCATGTTTTTACTATATATTAGGGGGGGGGGGGGGGCGGAATACAAGTGAAACGCAAGAAAAACTTATGTTAAAACGCAAATTGTTACATACAGTTTTTGATGCTTTATCTACATTTTTGTGTATAAATGTTAAATAAGTAGAATAACGTTATTACAAATGTTATACTTCACATACAAAGTTGGTAATACACTATGGTTTATCATTCAAATGAAACACACATTTGAAAAACTATAATAGGTATAGTTTACAAGACATTCTTGATATTTTATAGTCTATGGACACTATAGATAGGAGACACTTACATTTGCAAGAAAAATGGACTTTTCATATGTATATCTATTTGATACAAAATTTTCTGAGACATTTAACTTCACGTACTTTCAACTACGCATTTCAAGTCCTGTGTTATAAACCATAATCTCCTATAGGGAGAGCGTGATTCTTGTGTATATCTATACTGAATTGGCAATCCCACACCTAAATTGTTAGCTACAGTTGGACCGGCAAGTATAGGGTGACAAACGTCATATCATTCCAATGCCTGAAGAATGTTGTGACAGGTAGTCTGGGTCAATAGTACAGTTATAAAAATTCACATGAAGTATTAAAACGTTTGATTTACGAGGCTAACAACCGCCTTAGTGGTTATATATACATATATAAATCTACTTACACTATTTTAGGTATGGAAAACACTTATGCATTCCGGTTTTTGGAACTTTTAAAACTACTATTCATTTATGGAAAATATTGTATTTTCTAGAAACAAACTCATTTACTTTAGACAAAAAAAGCATACAATTGTTATACAAAAACGCTTATGAACTCACCAACTTAATTGTTAACACTTTTTCAAAACTACTTGTATTTCTCAGGGATTCAGTAATACAGGTAAACCATAGCTTTTGGGGAAGGAACGCTAAGGCATCAAATTTCAAACTTATTATATCATCATATTGTAATTTCTTGTGAAACATGTATACAATTAAAAATGTAACTTTGTAAATTATATTTATGAGGGATGTGTTTGCCTTTTTTACTATTTACTCAACTGTTATGATACTACATTAAGTGATCTACCGTCGAACGATTCCACCATTCTGGTTTGGGGGTGTGACAGATTGGTATTAGAGCATTATTTATAGTTAACTAAGTATATCGAACAACATAAGATATACAAACTATAAATGCAAAGGGACTAAAACTCTCTTACAAAACGCTTTCACACCAACTATATTTCAATAAATTAAAATGTTAGTTTCATAAATTTACGAATACATGCATGCAACAACTTAACGTCATTGTTAAAACAAGTTGAACACTATGACTAAGCCTCGAAATATGTAATCAGATCTAGGATGAATATAGCCTGATCAACTATATTAATCTGAGATATGACCAACGTGTGTCGGGGAATAGTCGTAGTGAGAAACAACTCAAAAACTAACCAAAGTAACACTAGAATCAAACCTACAAATCTAAATACTATAGGAGTATTTATGACACAATAAAAACTATAACAAGCGAGTAAACCCTGACATTTCGTTAGGACCAGGATCGTCTATTAAAATAAAAATTAAGCTTATAAAAACTAAAAACCTTCATTGATAGGGCTATAATTGCATAGTGCATACTTTAAGGTTACATACGAGTGAGCTTTCATGGGCTTAGGATTTATGATTTTGCTTTAGGCTATTTTCCTTGTTTGGATGTGGGCTTGGAGCGAAGCTACTTATCCAACGGTCCATTCAATCTCGATTGTATGTAAATCGTATACACTAGGTAATTATAGGAGGACTCGGTATAGGTCTTTTCTTAAAATTTTCTCCTTACACTCAATTTCTATATAAAATTCCCTTATCTCTATTCTCAATCAGACAAAATGGCAAGATTTCATATCCCTAGGGATCCCTACTACCCAAACCAGGGCAATGGAGGTTGGGTCGAGGAGTATCCAGAAGAGGATCCCGAAGAGGTTTCGGAGGAATATCTAGAAGAGGATCACGAAGAAGAGGAAGAGGAAGCAGATGATGAGGGCACTAACTCAGAACCCAAGGTCTACAATCCTCCCCAAGTAGTACCAAATCTCAGACGGGACTTCTAGGGCCTGGCCCTCCTCTGGGCTGTAGATCTGAAATGATGGAGCAGGGAAAAGGGACAACGTCCACCCTACAACATGGGACAAGGCTTTTATAACCATAATAACGGAGGTTTGACTGACAGAGTACTACCCGTAATGGTTCATCACATCGCCAATCTAGACGAGAAACAAGGGTAAACACCAACCAAATCATGGACGTTGATGCCACTGCCCAAATCATGGCGATACGTCTTCGTTGCCTGGACGAAGAACATGATCGAACAATAGAGCACACATTTTCCCTTCAAAAGGACATTACTGATGGGTTTTATGCATAAGAACAATCCTATGTGCTCATACAAACCCTAATGCTTGGATCTAGGTTTCTTTATTGTACATGCAATGAATCTAAGACTTGCAACCCTAGATCTAACATGTATAATTCGAAATTAATGTCATAAGAACAGCTGTAAGTGTTTACCTCTTTCCATTTGCTTGGAATCCTTTGAATGTTCTTGATCTTGATCTTAGAGTCACAATTGTAACTCCTCTAATGGTTCACAAAAACCACAAGCAAGATGGCTATTAAGAGAGAGGAGGAAGAACACTAAAAATCGGCCCTAGGGTTTTCCTTAGAAGAAAGCATCCGAAAATTGCATCCAAGGGCCTCTATTTATAGTGTAGGCTGCTAGGGTTTCAGTCTAAACCCTAATTGACAACCTAGCCACCAACAACCCAAGGATCCTTTTGGAATAAGGCCCTTGGACGAAAATATGATGATCCATCATCATAATTTTGTTCCCCCTTAGTCCATTAGGTTTCCTAGTCCAAAAATCAACTATCACACATTTGACAATTTATGCCCCTTTTTTTAATTAATCTCTTTTAGTCACCAAATTAATGCCTAATTAATCTATGACTAATACTAATTAAATAAATATGATTTCTCCATTAATATATTATTCTTATAATATATTAATAATCTATAATATCCTCTCACATTCTTAAATATCCTTGTCAAGTTACTTTGGAGAAGGCAACCCAAAAGAACCATGCACAACTGGGTCAAGTACATACCAGATATAGTTACAGACTTAGACACTAATCCAACAGTCTCCCACTTGGATAAGCCTAGTAGCTATATCTCACATATGCCTTTAGGATCCGATTAGCAATCGTAGCTCTTACACGTCGCTGTCAACTCTGATCAGTAACTCGTCCTTCAGATAAGGGATCATACAATCCTCTGTTCTGGATATCATGCTGACAATACTTATGATCCAACATTTGTTCCTCGATCTCTGATTTTTTTGACATAGAATTTAGTTGAAAAAATCAACTTCATTCTGACCAGGCCGGGCACATAAGTCAAACCAAATCATCGAGTGGCCAGATATCACTTTTACCCTCTTAGGATAAAAGGAACAAAAAAACTTCGACTTATATGCTTTTATCATTCACTGGCTAAGTCACACTCAATAATGTGTTTTATAACATCAAGTTACTAAGGCGTTTTCGCATTATCAATCTATAATCAACCAGAAAATAAAAGCAAACCTTTGCTATGTCTAAAACCTTTTAGACAATCCACAAACAAATTCATGACAGTCTTCATTGATACCTTCTTCCAAAATATGAACGAATGTGGACTGTTTGAATAATCTTATTATTAAGGAAGTCAAAACATGCAAAATTTAAACAATAGGTAAATAACCAACACAAGATAGTAGCTTTACTCATAAATAATACAACTTTATTTATTCATCAATTGTCAAGTAAAAATTATCTATTACACGTTTCTTATCTATCTAATCTAAAATTATATCGTCCTTCAGCCCAATGCTCCTAGCGTGCTGCAAGTGTTTGACCCTACTAAGTCCCTTCGTAAGGGGATATGCTGGGTTTTCTTCTGACGATACCCTCTTCACAACGAGGAGTCCCTCTTCTACCCGTTGTTTAATCAAGTGGTATTTTCTGTCGATCAATTGAGATCTACCATGATCTCTTGGTTCCTTGGTTAAGGCAATCGCTCCTTCATTATCACATAAAGTTTCCATTGGCTCCTTTATGGTTGGCATAACTCCAAGGTCTCTAATGAAGTTCTTCAACCATATAGCCTCCTTTGATACTTCGCTCACCGCAATGTTCTCTGACTTGCACGTTGAATCAACTACGGTCTCCTGCTTGGAACTTTTCCAAGTCACTACTCCTCCATTTAGGGTAAAGACCCAGCCCGACTGCGATTGGTAATTATCACGATCCGTCTGAAAACTAGCATCACTGTACCCCCGTACCCATAATTCATCACTCCCACCGAGAACTAGAAACCATTCCTTGGTCCTTCGTAGGTACTTACGAATACTCTTAACTACTATCCAATGAACTCTACCAGGATTCCCTTGATATCTGCTGACCATGCTCAAAGCGAAGGCCACATTAGGGAGAGTACAAGTCATAGCGTACATGATAGAGCCTACTGCGGAAGCGTAAGGTATTCGACTCATATTAGCTATCTCTGCCTCTGTACTCGGACTCTGAGTCTTACTCATCTTGGTATTGCTTTGGATTGGCAACTCCCCTTTCTTTGAATTTCTCATACTAAAACACTTTAGTACCTTATCCAAGTATGTATCCTGACTGAGTCTTATCAGTCTCTTTTCCCTGTTTCTTACTATCCTTATCCCTAGAATATAAGCAGCCTCTCCGAGGTTCTTCATAGCGAAACAATTCCCAAGCTAGGATTTGACCACCTGCAAGGTTGGGACGTCGTTTCCTATGAGCAGTATGTCATCGATATACAATACAAGGAAGCTTACTATACTCCCACTGGCTTTGACATATACACATGACTCGTCTTCGATTCGTAGAAAACTAAACTCTTTGAACTTCTCATCACAAAAAAGATTCCACCTGCGAGACACTTGTTTTAATCCATAAATGGATTTCTCAAGCTTGCACACTCTATTTGGATGCTTCGCATCGACAAAACCCTCTAGCTGATTCATGTACACATCCTCAGCCAACTTCCATTAAGGAAAGCGGTTTTCACGCCCATCTGTCAGATTTCACAATCATGAAACACAGCTATTGCAAGCATTACCCTAATAGACTTTATTTAAGAAACTGATTAGAAGGTCTCATCATAGTCAATTCCAAGAGTTTGAGTAAAGCCCTTCGAAACCAATCGTGCTTTTATAATTGTGCACTTTTCCATCCATGTCCGTCTTCTTCTTGAAGATCCACTTGCATCCGACTATCTTACGACCCAGTACATTATCAACCAAATTCCGAACTTGGTTGTCGTACATGGACTGAATCTCGCTGTCCATCGTCTCTTTCCATTTAGCAGACTCCGGGCCTGCCATGGCTTCCTTTTAGCTGCTAGGTTCGTCCAAATTTATCCGTGTTTCATCACTAAAAACGTTACCCCCTTAGTAGTCATATGAAAACCATAAAACTGGGGTTGAACACTAACCCTACTAGAATGTCTAAGAGGTAAGGACTCCTCGACGGCTCAACAAGAGTTTCCTCCTCGGGTTGAGTGCCAGTGTTAGAGGTTCCTTCATCGCTTTGCTCTTAAATCTCTTCAAGATTAATTTGCCTCCCAGTGTCCTCTTGGCTTATCAATTCCCTTTCTCAGAAAACTTCTCTTCTAGCAACGAAGACAACATTGTCAATCGGTCTATAGAAAAAAAAAAGCCAAAAGGCTTCTGTGGATAGCCGATGAAATAACTGTGACAACCCGAAATTTCCATTCTGTACGAACATTATCAAATCAATAGAAGTTAGACTAGTTGCAGTGAATTTCAGACTTTTCTGTATAAGTTTGAGTATTTCAGGGTTTATATTTAAGGAGATATAAGGAGAGTGGATGCACATGGGTTAGTGCAACTCAGGTATTTCAAAACTTTATGATATTAGAGTTCATTTCTGGAATAAAAATATTTTCTGCCAAAAATCCCAGGACTATATATATAATTCTTCACCAAATTATTTCATTCGTTACATTTCCAACTAGAGAAAAGTCATTTTCTCTCTCACAGATCTTCGGGTTTTCATTGCAAATCGTGAGTACCTCTCTCTAGTTGTACTATATGGCTTATAATGTGTTTAGTAACATAGATTACATAGCAAAACAGCAAGATTCGAGAGTTTACCGCCCAAGAACATCTTGGGGAGTAAACTCTTTTATAAGGGCTAAATGATGCCTAGTCCCTTCCCCTTCTTAAGTAACTACCTTAGGCTTGTATATAGGTGTATTTAAGACTAGAATTCATCCATGAACACCAAGATTTAGGTGTTCACGGCCGAAGAAGCTCTTGGACCGTCAAATCCAAACTCAAAGGCCAAAGAGTGCCTTAATCACTCCTATAGCCTTGGACAATAGCCTCTATTTATTCCTAGTTAATTTGGGGACCTTAAAACATCAAAAACCCATCCCCATGAGAGATTACGGCCATAATCTCCAAGGGAAATGGTTCTTGGGTCGTGAACATCAAAGAAGGGTACCAAAGTGTGCCTAAGGCCTTCATTAGCCTTAGATAATTGTCTAGAACCTATCCTAGATGAGTATGGGACTTGAGGGCCGAAAACTCCTAAAAGGAGTGTCTTGCCCTAAACTCTTCCAAGGATTAATCCACCAAGTAGAATTGCTTCTAGGAATCATGTAACACTTCAAAACACAAAATTACATTAAGTTCTGGAGCTTACGGCCGTAAACTTAAGGGTTTACGACCGTAATCTCCTTGTGTGGAGTTTATTGGAGAGTAAACTCATATATAGGGTCCTTTGGAACCCTAAAACCATTAGCCTTGTCCCACAACAACTTAGATGAATCCCTCAGGACTTATAACACTTATACAAAGTGTTTTCGTGTTCTAGAGTGTCCCAACTTAATTTATTAGTTATCATTTAGCTAGTTAGTTATCATATAATGAACATATATATATATATATATATATATATATATATATATATATTACATATATATATATATATATATATATATATATATGTTCATTATATGATAACTAGGCTCGTGCGTGTGTACAAGTCCCTGTTTGCCACCTAGCATAGTATTCGACACTTCAATCCAATCCACTCACCACAAGTGAGTTCATACCCCTTTCACTAACCTTTGAAATACTTTTCAATGTTTTAAATTCTTTAATGGGGGGTATACAAGTGGAATACTTATAGTTATTACATCAATCACATGTGATTAATAACTACAAAACCAATGATTTTATTACTGTTCAAACTGTTTATCAAACTGTTTTACTTCAAACTACTTTACAAACTCTTTTACCTATCAATTACTTTTACTTAAACTCTTTTATACTTATTATAAATTGCATGCCTGTATATGTATGGTTATATAAGCAATGTTTAAAAGGCTTAGGAAGGCCACATGCCCTATTTCCTTTTCACGCTTGAGATGTGGTCTGGTGGGATATCGGGTAGCCGTCCGAAGGTCATTTCAATATTAATTATATATCATGTGTACATATATAGTCATAAAAGTTTCTTCCATATTCATGCGTGCTAGTTACATCATTAGTAAGTTACCATCGGGGTAGCACAGGTTAATACTTATACTATTGCTAGATCAATCAGTCAGTTCATTCACGAGTAAGTACTTATTACTACGAGAACATATACAACTATACTAGAAGAAGAACATATACGATTATACTACGAAGAGAACATATACGATTATACTAGGAAGAGAAGATATACAAACAATACTAGAACGAGTAACAATACATTACATATACATGAATACGTTAACAATTGTGATCCACTATATCGACGCATGCCTTCAATGTCATGGCCCGAGTTGTAGCCAGAGTTTCTTGGAGGGAGAGCGTGAGTTTGCCTATAAATCTATACTGGATTGACTATCCTACACCTTGCTGCTAGCTACAGCCGGACGTGCAGGTCTGCGGGTGCCAAACCTCATACCTTTTTATGACCTACATTCGTCGTTGTTACCTAGTCGATAGTATGGTACAATTAATCACATGATACCTTAATATATACATTTAGTGATCGTTTCACTTAAACATTAATGTACAAACTACATTTTGTTAATGATTGTTACACTTGGGAAAATTACACACTTTTACGATAAACGAACTTACAAAACAGGTAGGCCTTGGTAGAAGGCTACTTTTAATAAAAAATATAGATTTTTCTGAGAGATTCAAACATTTTGATACAAACACCGACACTAAAATACTTATGAACTCTCCATCTTAATGTTGGTAAACTCTTTGAAAATGACGTGTGTTCTCAGGTCGACAGTAGACAGGTACCGAGGCCAGCTTTTGAGAAGATGGAGCGCATCCAAGACTCATCTTATTATTTTGATTTACTTTTTGGTATCTATAACTGTACGGAACACACTTGTATTAAAATTATATATTTAATGCAATGGATGATGTTGTTTGCTTATTTATTGTTATACTGTGTTGTTATACTTTACATGACGTCCTCCGCCCCAAAACGTTTCCGCCGTTCTTGGTTTTGGGGTGTGACAGATTGGTACCATAGCATTGTTTGTAGTGAATTGAGTATATCAACCCATAAAAGATATACTACCTATAAACCCATTTGGGATTAAAACACTCTGACCAAGAGTCTATACTTTAAATATTAAAATATTTAATTAAGTATACTATTTTGCATTCATATACTAAAATCAGTGTCGCAATGACAAGAACAAAAGTATTACGATTGTTAAATATCACAAGTGAGCTCGGGGATGTATGGTCAGTCCTGGGAATAGCATAGCATGATCAACTATGCTGGTCCGAGGAGTGATTAGCATATGCCCTAGAATGGTTGTGATATGTTAACAAGTCCAAAGACTCACTAACAATACCATAAGGAGAACAGTAGCTTTTAAATATAAAATACTATAGGGGTATTTTGTGCTACTACAAGCTATTTATACACTAGATTCTTATACCTCTCTTCTCACGTAGATTTAAATGGTTGGATTCCATCATGGCGACCCGTACTTTCCAAATGAAAGCAATGCTGGGTGGATCGAAGAAGAGCCCGAAGATGAGCATCCAATCCCTTTGGATGATCACCTCGCAGAAGGCTTTTCTGATGGATCCGACTTTGAGCCTGAAGTCAACAACCTACCGCCAGTAGGTCAAGCCCCAAACAACAACCCCCGACCAACTATTCCAGGTCCTACACCTTAGTGGGCAACCAACTTGAATCGTTGGAGCGAAGAATAGGGTCAACCCTTACCTTACTTTGGGGACCGAAGCTTTTACAACCTCAGCGAAGGTGGCTTTGCGGATCGAGCTCTGCCCATCATTATCCGCAGGATAGCTCGTAATGGTGAACAAGGTCGAGCAGCTATCGACCGAGTCATGGAGATTGATGCCAACTCTGGTGTCAACACAGTCTGCATCTGCCGTCTGGAAGAAGAAATGGAACGGACCAGGAGAACCAATGAAACACTGCAGCAACAGCTGGCTGCCTCCCGAGCCGAAGTCATGGAACTTCGAGCCCGTCAGAGGGCTCATGAGTGACACCTTCAAGAGGTGGTTCGTGAAGTGGCAGACCTCAGGGTTCGCCCAAGGAATTCCCATCACCGTTAGAAGATGTCTAGTACATCTTTGTCTTTTGGTTAAGGAATAGCCTTTAGTATATGTGCTCTAAGTAGCACTTTTCCGTAAAATATTCCTAACTTTCAGTACTCTAATTAGGAATCTAGGGACTGTCAAACTTTCTGTATGGTATGATGTAAGACCTACTGTTAGGTCGATTTTCCCTAAACTTGTTACATCAGTAATACTAGTATTATTGACAACTAACTAATCTGTGGGAAAAATATGTACGCTTGTGTTTTCCTACTAATCTTCCTTGTTGTGATCTCAAACACTCATTCAACTGTTGGGCTATGGTTAGTTAGTCCATGTGTCACTCTCACCGCACTTACAATTGATTCTTACCATTGTGTTTATCTTTATAAACTTATAGCTGAAAGATGCCTCCTCGCAAATCTCCGAGAAATAACCCTGCAGCTCCACCACCTCCTCTTCCGGTCATCGATACTGCAGCCCTGAATGCTGCCATAGCTGCAGCAGTGGCAATTGCCATGGCTCAGTATCACTCTACTGATGCCAGCAGAGGTGGAACCCCTGTTGACTCTATTCCTCCTGAAATCCCTATGCGCTCGAGAGAGTGCTCCTACAAGGATTTCACCAACTGCAAGCCGAAGTCCTTTCAGGGAACCGGCGGAGTCATTGCCCTCTCACAATGGTTCGAGAAGACTGAATCAGTCTTCTAAATTTGTTCGTGCCCTGCTGCAAGCAAAGTCAAATATGCCACATGCACCTTTGAAGGAAAAGCCCTGACATGGTGGAACGGCCACGTTAAAGCGCTAAATCTCGTAGTGGTGAATGACATGGGTTGGGAAACCATGAAGGACCTCATGATTGAAGAGTACTGCCCAAGGGGCGAAATCCAGAAATTGGAGCAGGAGCTTTGGAGCCTAACGATGAAGGGCACCAACGTAGTCGCATATACGGCTAGATTCAGCGAACCGGTTGCCCTCTGCCCCAATATGGTTCCCACTGAAGGGAAAAAGATCGAAAGGTACATATGGGGGCTAGTGCCTCCGTATCAGGGGAATGTCCTATCATCAAACCCTGCTACCTTCGACAGTGCCAAGTGACTGGCACATCGACTCATTGACCATGGAGTCAAAACCCCTGCAACAACAACAACCCTAGCCATCTCGAAACCCTCCAAACCCGCTGACACTAAGCGGAAGTTCTGGGAGGAGAATAAGAAATAGCGAGCTGCCAAAAAGCAGCAAGTTGTGGTAGTGTATGCCGCAATAACCCCTACTGCTGCCACTGCTCCGGTGGAGCAGTATGCAGGAAATTTGCCTAAGTGCGCCAAATGCAATTACCACCACAATGGCTCCCGCCGTGAAATGCAGTGCACTAATTGCAACATGAAAGGATACACAGTCCCTTTCTGTAAATCTCTGGCGAGGCAGATTACCATGTCCCCGGCGCTGGCGTGAGCCAGACCTGTTATGGATTGGCGAGGCAGGCCACTATAAGAGGGACTGCCCCAAAGCAAAGAATGCTGGCGGAGCAGAGAGAGTACTAGCAAAAGGCCATGGGGAAGCAGTTGCTGACCCGACGGTGGTGACTGGTACGGTCCTCCTCGATAACTCCTATACATGCATTCTGTTCGATAGTGGAGCGGAGCGAAGCTTCGTGAACCATAATTTTTCTCGCATGCTTAAAAAACAACCACACACACTTAAAGAACAATTCACAGTAGAAATGACTAATGGAAAAACTGAGAGCACAAATAGCATATACTTAGGATGTACCCTAAGTCTAGATAACCATTCATTCCCAATCGACCTTATGCCGGTCTCAATTACAAGCTTCGACGTTATCATCGGCATGGATTGGTTAAGCCTTCATCGCGCCGACGTCATGTGCTACGAGAAAGCAGTCCATCTAAACCTCCCGTCTAACGAAACTCTTATCGTCTATGGCGAGAAACCAGGTGCGAGTCTTCGTATTATATCAAGTATTCAAGCACAGAAGTATCTACGTAAAGAATACCATTCATTCCTTGCTCACGTTGTCGATACGAGCCTTGAAACGAAAGAACTAAAGAACATTCTAGTAGTGAGCGACTTTGCCGACATCTTCCCAAAAGAGCTACCTGGATTACCTCCGCAACGACAGGTCGAGTTCAGAATCGACTTAGTCCCAGGAGCTACCCAAGTAGCCAAGTCGCCCTACCGATTAGCACCAGCAGAGATGCAGGAACTATCCGGTCAACTTAAAGAACTGCTCAGCAAGGGCTTTATAAGACCAAGTTTCTCGCCTTAGGGAGCACCGATCTTATTCGTTAAGAAGAAAGACGGATCATTCCGTATGTGTATCAACTACAGAGAACTCAACAAACTAACGGTCAAGAATCGTTACCCTCTGCCTCGTATAGACAATTTATTTGACTAACTGCAAGGGGCGAACTACTTTTCCAAAATTGATCTAAGATCCTGATATCACCAATTACGAGTGCTAGAGGAGGATGCTCCGAAGACAGCCTTCCGAAGTCGTTATGGACAATACGAGTTCTTGGTGATGCCATTCGGATTGACCAATGCACCCACAGTCTTCATGGATCTGATGAATAGAGTGTGAAGACCTTAATTGGATCAGTTCGTCATTGTATTCATTGATGAAATCTTGATCTACTCCCGAAGTAAGGAAGAGCATGGCGATCATCTGCGGCAAGTTCTAAGAGCTTTACGAATGGAGAAGCTCTATGCGAAGTTCTCTAAATGTGAATTTTGGATCCGAAGAGTCAAATTCATAGGACACGTGATAAGCAAAGAGGGAATCCACGTGGACCCATCCAAAATTAAGGCCATTGAGAACTGGTAAGCACCAAAGACGCCTACAGAAATTCGTCAATTTCTACGTCTCGCTGGCTACTAACGCAGGTTCATACAGAACTTCTCCCGAATAGCGAAACCTCTTACAACACTGACCTAGAAAGGCGTGGCCTTTGACTGGGAAGAGAAACAAGAAAGAGTGTTCCAAACGCTCAAGCGAGTTTTGTGCACCGCACCAATACTATCCCTCCCTGAAGGAATAAAAGACTTCGTAGTCTATTGTGATGCATCGAATCAAGGGCTCGGGTGTGTTCTGATGCAGCGAGGTAAAGTCATCGCTTACGCCTCGAGACAGTTGAAGACACACGAAGTTAACTACACGACCCACGATCTTGAGCTAGGAGCAATTGGGTTTGCTCTGAAGATCTGGAGACATTACTTGTACGGAACAAAAAGCACTATCTTTACCGACCACAAGAGTTTACAACACATATTCGATCATAAGGAGCTCAACATGAGACAACGACGGTGGGTCGAGCTACTCAGTGACTACGAATGTGAAATTCGTTATCATTCGGGTAAAGCCAACGTAGTAGCAGACGCCCTTAGTCGGAAGGAATATTCTCGTCGAAGAGTCAAGTCGTTGACAATGACGATCCATTCACACTTGTCTAAGCAAATTCAAGTGGCCCAACTTGAAGCCATGAAACCTAAAAACATGACGAGTTAATACCTTAGAGGAATGGATAAAAATTTAGAAGCGAAGGGTAGCGGAGCCTTATATTTCATGAACCGGATCTGGACACCGAAGCACGGTGGTTTCCGAGACTTGGTCATGACCGAGGCGCACAACACTCGGTATTCCATCCACCCAGGTTCAGATAAGATATATCTGGATCTTAAAAACTTATACTGGTGGCCTAATATGAAAACAGAGATTGCTACCTTCATAAGTAAATGCCTTACTTGCGCAAAGGTTAAGGTCGAGTACCAAAAGCCCTCCGGTTTACTACAACAACCAGAGATTCCGGAATGGAAGTGGGAGCGGATCACTCTGGATTTCATAACCAAGTTGCCCAAGACAATGGGTGGACTTGATACCATGTGGGTCATCGTCGATAGATTGACCAAGTCTGCACACTTCCTGCCTATCAAAGAAACTGACAAGATGGAGAAGCTTACGAGAACATACATCAGCGATATCGTATGGCTACATGGTGTACCTTTATCCATTATCTTCAATAGAGATAGTAGGTTCACCTCAAGATTCTGGCAATCGCTACAACATTCCCTGGGAATAAGGCTGGACAGGAGCACAACCTACCATCCACATACCGAAGGAAAAAGTGAGAGCACCATTCAAACACCGGAAGATATGTTGAGAGCCTGTGTGATTGACTTTGGAAAGGCATGGGATACTCATTTACCCCTTGTCGAATTTTCCTACAATAACAGTTATCACACGAGCATCAAGGCTGCTCCATTTGAAGCCCTTTATGGCCGAAAGTGCAGATCCCCTCTGTGTTGGGCTGAAGTGGGTGATACCCAATTAACTAGGGGGCAAGTTTCTGACAGTACTCTCACAGGCCCGGAAATCATTCGGGAAATGACAGAGAAGATCGTTCAGATCCGTGAACGATTGAAATCCTCTAGAGACCGATAGAAGAGCTACGCTGATAAGCGAAGGAAACCTTTGGAATTCCAGGTGGGAGACCGAGTCCTTCTTAAAGTCTCACCCTGGAAGGGCTTGATACGCTTCGGTAAACGTGGAAAGCTTAATCCAAGATATATAGGGCCCTTCGAGATTCTCGCATGAATTGGCCCTGTAGCTTACAAACTCAATTTACCCGAGGAACTTCGTGACGTACATTCTACATTCCACGTATCTAACTTGAAAAAGTGTCTGTCCGATGAGACTCTTGTAATCCCACTCGACGAGATCGAGATCAACGAGAGCCTCAACTTCGTGGAAGAACCAGTAGAGATCATGGACCGAGAAGTCAAGCAGACGAAGCAAAGCCGTATTCCGATTGTGAAGGTTTGCTGGAACGCCAAGCGAGGACCGGAATTCACTTGGGAGCATGAGGATCAGATGAAACTAAAACATCCTCACCTTTTTACTTAGTTATTTGTAACTACTTATTTGCTTAAATTCTAATTTCGGGACGAAATTCCTTCTAAGGAGGGGATGATGTGACAACCCGAAATTTCCATTCTGTACGAACATTATCATCTCAATAGAAGTTAGACCAGTTGCAGTGAATTTCAGACTTTTCCAAATAAGTTTGAGTATTTCAGGGTTTACATTTAAGGAGATATCAGGAGAGTGGATGCACATGGGTTTGTGCAACTAGGTTATTTCAAAACTTTATGATATTACAGTTCATTTCTGGAATAAAAATATTTTCTGCCAAAAATCCCAGGACTATATATATAATTCTTAACCAAATTATTTCATTAGTTACATTTCCAACTAGAGAAAATCCATTTTCTCTCTCACAGATCTTCGGGTTTTCATCCCAAATCGTGAGTACCTATCTCTAGTTGTATTATATGGCTTATAATGTGTTTAATAACATAGATTACATAGCAAAACTGCAAGATTCGAGAGTTTACCGCCCAAGAACATCTTGGGGAGTAAACTCTTTTATAAGGGTTAAATGATGCCTAGTCCTTTCCCCTTGTTAAGTAACTACCTTTGGCTTGTATATAGGTGTATTTAAGACTAGAATTCATCCATGAACACCAAGATTTAGGTGTTCACGGCCCAAGAAGTTCTTGGACCGTGAACTCAAAACTCAAAGGCCAAAGAGTGCCTTAATCACTCCTAAAGCCTTGGACAGTAGCCTCTATTTATTCCTAGTTAATTTGGGGACCTTAAAACATCAAAAACCCATCCCCATGATAGATTACGACCGTAATCTTTAAGGGAAATGGTTCTTGGGCCGTGTACATCAAAGAAGGGTACCAAAGTGTGCCTAAGGCCTTCATTAGCCTTAGATAATTGTCTAGAACCTATCCTAGATGAGTATGGGACTTGAAAACATAAAAATACCCATTTCCATATGAGTTTACAGTAGTAAACTCAAAAGGAAATGGCCTTGGGGCCGAAAACTCCTAAAAGGAGTGTCTTAATGCCCTAAACTCTTCCAACGATTAAACCACCATGTAGAATTGCTTCTAGGAATCATGTAACACTTCAAAACACAAAATTACATTAAGTTTAGGAGATTCCAACCATAAATTCAAGGGTTTACGACCGTAAACTCCTTGTGTGGGGTTTATTGAAGATTAAACTCATGTATAGGGTCCTTTGGAACCCTAAACCCATTAGCCTTGTCCCACAACAACGTAGATGAAACCCTTAGGACTTATAACACTTATACAAAGTGTTTTCATGTTCTAGAGTGTCCCAACTTAATTTATTAGTTATAATTTGGCTAATTAGTTATATATATGTTCATTATATGATAACTAGGCTCGTGCGTGTGTACAAGTCTCCGTTTGCCACCTAGCACAATATCCGACACTTCAGTCCAATCCATTCACCACAAGTGAGTTCATACCCCTTTAACTAACCTTTGAAATACTTTTAAATGATTTAAATGCTTTAATGGGGGGGGGGGAATACAAGTGGAATACTGTTCAAACTGTTTATCAAACTGTTTTACTTCAAACTACTTTACAAACTCTTTTACTTATCAATTACTTTTACTTAAACTCTTTTATACTTATTATAAATTGCATGCCTGTATATGATGGTTATATAAGAAATGTTTAAAAGGCTTAGGAAGGCCGCACGCCTATTTCCTTTTCACACTTAAGATGTGGTCTGGTGGGACATCGGGTAGCCGTCCGAAGGTCATTTCAATATTAATTATATATCATGTGTACATATATAGTCATAAAAGTTTCTTCCATATTCATGTGTGCTAGATACATCATTAGTAAGTTACCATCGGGGTAGCACAAGTTAATACTTATACTATTGCTAGATCAATGAGTCAGTTCATTCATGAGTCAGTACTTATTACTACGAGAACGTATACAACAATACTAGAAGAAGAACATATACGATTATACTAGGAAGAGAACGTATACGATTATACTAGGAAGAGAACATATACAAACAATACTAGAACGATTAACAATACATTACATATACATGAATATGTTAACAATTGTGATCCACTGTATCGGAGCATGCCTTCAATGTCATGGCCCGAGTTGTAGCCAGAGTCTCTTGGAGGGAGAGCATGAGTTTGCGTATAGATCTATACTGGATTGAGTATCCTACACCTTGCTGCTAGCTACAGCCGGACCTGCAGGTCTGCGGGTGCCAAACGTCTTACCTTTTTACGACCTACATTCGTCGTTGTTACCTAGTCGATAGTATGGTACAATTAATCACATGATACCTTAATATAAATTCGGTTTCAGGTAGTTAGTACAACAGTAGTTCCTATAATTCAACACTAGAGTACTACAATAATTTACCCTTTACATACATTTAGTGATCGTTTCACTTAAACATTAATGTACAAACTATATTTTGTTAATGATAGTTACACTTGGGAAAATTACAAACTTTTATGATAAACGAACTTACAAAACAGTTACGCCTTGGTAGAAGGATACTTTTAATAGAAAATATAGGTTTTTCTAAGAGATTCAAACATTTTGATACAAACACCGACACTAAAATACTTATGAACTCACCAGCTTAATGCTGATAAACTCTTTGAAAATAACTTGTATTCTCAGGTCGATAGTAGACAGGTACTGAGGTCAGCTTTTGAGAAAATGGAGCGCATCCAAGACTCATCTTATTATTTTGATTTACTTTTTGGTGTCTATAACTGTACGGAACACACCAGTATTAAAATTATATATTTAATGCAATGGATGATGTTGTTTGCTTATTTACTGTTATACTGTGTTGTGATACTCTACATGACATCCTCCGCCCCAGAACGTTTCCGCCGTTCTTGGTTTTGGGGTGTGACAATAATACTTCTCACTACGAGGTCCGACCTTGTCGTGGGTCTCTCGCCTTACGAAATCCTCGCAACCCCAAACCTTGGTATGTGCCAACCAGGGAACTTTCCCTGTACACATCTCATGAGCTGTTTTGGCAACCTTCTTGGTGGGAACTAAGTTAAGGATATGGGCGGCAGTCTCTAAGGCATACCCCTAGAAAGCTGTTGGTAACGAAGCCTGACTCATCATAGAACGAACCATGTCTAGAAAGGTCCGATTACATCTCTCAGCCACACCATTCAATTATGGCGTTCCCGGAGGCGTCAATTGCGAAACAATTCCGCATTCTTTTAGATAGTCGTGAAATTCAAGACTTAGGTACTCTCCTCCTCGGTCTGACCGAAGCATCTAGATTTTCCTGCCCAGCTAATTCTCCACTTCATTCTTAAACTCTTTGAACTTTTTAAAGGTTTCTGACTTTTGCTTGATTAAGTAGATATATCCATATCTGCTATAATCATCCATAAAAGTCACGTAGAAGCAGCAAGCATGCCTTGTCGTGGATCTAAAGTGCCCACACACATCGGTGTGTATGAGATCCAATAGATCCTCACCCCTATCACAAGTGCTAGTGAAGGGTGACTTGGTTATCTTCCCAAGTAAACAAGATTCACACACGTCATCGTCCCTAAGGTCGAATGACTCCAACACTCCATCCTTTTGGAGTTGGGCTATGCGTTTCTTGTTGACATGGCCAAGGCGACAATGCCACAAGCATGCTTTATCTAGACTAGTAGACGAATCAATATTCAACACATCATTTCCTAAATTATCAACAACCATCACAGATTCATAAATCTCATTACAAGGTAATGCATTGAAATAAAAGACACCAGTTAAACAAACATTAATAGAACCATTACTATTATCAAATGAGTATCTGAAACCTTTTCTAAACAATCCATGAAATGAAATGATGTTTCTTGCCATATCTAGCGAATAGCAACAATTATTTAAATTTAATCCTAACACATTACTCTACACTAAAGAATAAATTCCGATTCTGGTCGCAGGCGACAATCTTCTGTTTCCCATAATCAAGTTCATCTTTCCATGTTGCACTTCCCCACTTCTTCTTAGGCCCTGCAAATCAGAACAAATGTGGAAACCACACCCTGTATCAAGAACCCATGAAGTAGCAAATGATGAGTTGTTAGATTTAATAGAATACATACCTGCAAAGGTGGGCTTTATCTTCCCATCCTTTATGTCTTGCAGATACTTGGCACAGCTTCGTTTCAAGTATCCCTTCTCATGGCAGTAGTAGCACTCTACTTCTTTGGGGTCAGAAGAGGGTTTCACTGAACCACATTTAGTTCCACTAGAGGAGGAATCATCATGGGGCTTACACTTGTTGTGGCTCTTACTTGGATCCTTCCTCTTCTTACCCTTTCCTTGACCGATTGCCAACATAGGAGCAGCCACAGTAGAGGATGATGCAATAGATTTGTCATTAAGATTGCTTTCAGCAGTGTGACAACCCGACATTTTGAGACAATATAATGTAACACCAGCCAAATTTAGGCCAAAATATAACTTTCCTAAAATATTATTTGGGTTAGATAAAGTGGTAGGAATTGTATCAAGCTTTTCATACATATAAAGAACACAAAAATCCGAGTAATAACGGAGAAATTATGACCAACCGAAGATTCTCGGCAAAACCAGGCAACACCGATTAAGCAAAAAACGTGAAGTTTCAATACAATAACATTTAGCCTTAGGTATCTAAACGAAAGTCGTACATTACGTTAAACCGTGATCATGCATAAAAAGAACGCCTAAAACGGACTTCGTATGAAGAAGTTATAAATTTTCTAAGTTTCGTAACAGCGGTAGACAGCTAGAAACTCGAAATAAAGGTTGAACGATTTTTAGCCGACACAACTTAAACGAGAGTTGAAGGTCTCGATAATAGTAGTTCGATGGTAAAAAGACAAACGAAAACGGACGTCGGATAAAAAAGTTATGGATTTGTAACAAAGTTATCGTGTCCCAACCTATTAATTAAAATATAATTAAAAAAAATTCAAAATTAGCCGACAGAGTCTAAATGAAAGTTGTAGAGTATTTTCTCACCTTCGCGTGGATATAAAGAACGTCAAAAACGGAGCCCGTATGCAAAAGTTATGGATTTTACAAGTTCGTGGCGCGCACACATAAACGATTTACGCCCTGCGTACCCTCGTACGCCCAGCGTACTCGGATACTAGGCTCCGGATCGTCCACGTCGACCAGACACTTAGCCCAAGGATGCGGTCAGCAGTGATGCAAGCGAACGCCCAGTGTACCCTCGGAGTACGCCCAGCGTACGAGGTACGCCCCGCGTAAGTCCAAAGTACGCCCAGCGTACCGAGGACCTCCAACTCCTATAAATAGATTGCGAGGGTGCCGACTGCTTTTACTAAAATCCTTCATTTCTCTCACATTTTTGCCTTGTTTTTCGTGCCAACAACATCCCGACTTCCCGGTTTCATATCTAAGCCCCGACGAAGGTTTGAAGCCCCGAGATTCTCGAGAATCTCGTCCCTTTCCGGTCGAGGTGTCGCACGGGAAAATCTCGTTTTCTTCAAATCACACACTTTCTTCAGTGAGTTCATACCCCTATAAACTACCTTTGCAAATATGTTATCAATGCTTTTTATACGCTTTCAAGGGGGGGAATACAAGTAAACACACGGTTATTATCGTGTGTAACCTAAAGTTTAATTATATACTCTCTTATTCAAGCAAACCATATGTGATTCATAACTACTACATGGAAACTTTAGTACACAAAATATATCAAGATAACATCTTGTCTTTTTAAATTAAATGTGTGGATAAATACATACAAATCAAACACTTTATCAATACTTTGAGTAAATGTGGTCATTTATGTCACTACAAAGGTTACACTTGACATAACAAGTGAGCATTTCACTAGGGTTTATTATACAAACGAAACAAAGTTTTGTAAAAACTATAATAGTTCATGACAAACATTTTTACATGTTAAAAACTTTTTATCCAACTGCCTTACATATTTTATATTTCCTTTCAAACGCTGTTAAACTCGTGTTTCCAAACAAAGGTCTTCTTATACTTAAAAATTGTTTTTATCAAACAAACTACTTTCAAAGCGTCTTAAAAACTGACATCAAGTCCTCAATTTTTATCAAACTTTTCAAAGGTTTTACAAAACTTCTTTTATATTTTTATTGTCAAATGCACGCGTATATATATATATATATATATATATATATATATATATATATATATATATGTATATATATATATATATATATCATGTATACATATATATACATAAAAGTTTCCATCAGTTGGTTCAGTACCTTTGGGTAGCAAAGGCATACTTCGTTATACATGCACAATACTAGTAACTATAATAGGTATAGTTAGGATATACTACTTACCATTCCAAGTACAAGGAATTACACAAGAGTCAGTTTATTAATGAGTCTATACTAATACATTACATACTATATGAAGAGATACGATTACATACAATTACAAGGCATACAAATTTCAAGACAAACAATTACAAGAGATACGATTACATAAGATAGTGTACTAGATATTCATGAAATTTTACATACTAAAAGTACCATATCAAAGAGATATTTTCATATACAAGAACAAATGGACATTTTCACACGTAAATCTGTTTATATACTAGGTTGTGAGACATTTCACGTACTTTCGAGTATGCATTATTAAGTCCTGTATTATATACCATAATCCCTTGTAGGGGGAGCGTGATACTTGTGTATAGATGTATACGGGATTGACAATCCCGCACCTAAAATGTTAGCTACAGTTAGACCGGCAGGTCTGGGGTGACAAATGTCATAACATTCCAACGCCTGAAAAACGTTGTTCCAGGCAGCCTGGGTCATTAGCATGGTTATAAAACTCACATGGATTATTAAAAACACATTGATTTACGGGGTTATCATATACTTTAGCGATTATATATGTACAATAATCTACTATTTTGGACATGAAAAACATCATGGTAGTTCATTTTTTTGGGTCTTTTAAACTACTACCCACTTATAAACAAATATTGGATTTCTGCAGCAAACATTCAAAACAGTCAGGTCTTGGTAGAAGGCTACATTTTATATTACTAGAAAATATGGGATTTTCTAGGCTTTTTCAAACGTTTACAATTACTTACAAACATGTTCGTTGGTACGAACTTTCCTTCAAACATTTACAGGTCTTTCTTTACAGCTTTACAAATCAAAGTCACATAAATACTTATGAATTCACCAGCATTATTGCTGATACTCGCTTTCAAAATAACTTGTATTCCCAGGACACGGATAGACAGGTACGACTACCAGGTTCTGTGAAGACAGAGTGATCAAGACTCGTCTTTTATTTTTGAATATTCATTTATTGTAGAATTATACTATGAATGAACTCAAATATAATTAAAATTATACTATTAATGCAATGGATGATGTTGTTGCTTGGTTACTACTTTGGATTGTTGTGATACATTACATGACGTCCTCCGCCCCAGAACGTTTCCGCCGATCTCGGTTTTGGGGTGTGACAGATTGGTATCAGAGCATTGTTTATAGTGAATTGAGTATATCAACCCATAAAAGATATACAAACTATAAATACAATAGGGATTAAAATACGCTGATAAAGAGTATATACTTTTAAATAATAAAATATTTAAGTAAGTATACATGCCTGCATCCATACTAAAATCAGTATCACTAGGACAGAACAAAAGTATTACGATTGTTGGACAGCACAAGTAGACTTAGAGACATATAGTCAAAACTGGGATGATATAGCCTGATGAACTATATTATCTGAGGATTGACTAGCGTGTGCCTAAGTGTGGTTGTGAGTTGCAACATGTCCAAAAACTTACCCACAATACCACAATGAGAACAATATAACTTAAACCTAAGATACTATAGGAGTATTTTGTGTATTACTATAAACTACTTATGTGTTAGATTCTTCTACCCCAATTATCGTATAGATAACATAGCTGGACCCCATCCCCACGACGACCCGTACTTCCCGAACAAAGGCAATGTTGGATGGTTCAGAGAAGAACCAGAGAATGATCATCCAATCCATTTTGAATGATCACCATACTGAAGACCTTTCAGATGATGATAACCCCAAACCTGAGGAGGAGAACCTACCCCCGGTAACTCCTAATTCAAATCCTAACCCTCGTCTAGCTCTTCATGGCTCGCCACTTCCTTGCGTAAAATGCTTGGAAACATGGAGCGAAGAGCAAGATCAACCTATGTCGTCTAAAGGAGATCGAAGCTGCTACAAATTAAGCGAAGCAATCTCAGCAGACAAAGTTCTACCAATCCTGATCCGTAGAGTTGCTTGAAACGAAATTCAGGGCAGGACGACTCTCCAATATACCGAAGAGGTTAAATGCCAATACAAGAATGCACATCATCTACACCGATCATCTTGAAAAAACTCGTGAGAGATCTGAGAGAGACCATGAGACCCTGCTGCAAGCCTTAGTTAAAACACGAGCCGAAGTCATAGAGATACAAGTACACCAGAGAATGTACGAAAGAAACCTTCTTGATAATGGAACGTCAGTTGGCTGAACTAAGAGTTCACCAGAAGGATGATCACCGCCAGTAAGAAATGCTTTATTTCCCTTCCTTGTTTAAAGGAATCGTTTTCCCGTGTATGTCCTATGTAGCATTTTTTTTACTATCTTGTACTGTAAGTACAGATTAGTTAGGCCTTTATGCAGCCAAAACCTTTCTACTCTGGATATGATGTAAGACCTTCTTCAAGGTCAAGTTTTCCTAAACTTATTACATCTTAAACATCGATGATATTGATAGTCGTCTAAGTTTCGTGACACTCTTTGATTCAAAAACCCTCATCATACCTTCGTTGGAGTCTATCTGAAACATGCTTTAGTAAAGTCATTGGACTATAGTAATTCAACTCCGGAGACATTTCCAAGTCTCTTTTAGTGGTTGGGTCATGTTATTCACCATCCAACGATACCTCGGCTTGAACGACAAACGTCTTAAGACCATTCTACAAACATACTTCCAATTCGTACTAGGACTGCATCATAGGGATGTAGGTCGAACTTTCGAGAACATACTCTTACTCTTTACTTAAGCAATCGAAATACATCTAGGTTCAACCATAATTTCTCATGAACTCCTTTTCTTTCGTGTTACAGAATTATGTCGCCGAAGAAAAGTAATCAACCCATCAGCCAAACACCAACTCTTCAGATTGATGCAGCTAACTTTCAAGCTGCAGTCTCAGCTGCCGTGATAGTTGTTCTGACTCACCTTAACGCTAACAATGCAAATGTTAGCGGGATGGTTTTCAATAATTCCAATCCAAGTAACAACCAAGTACACCCATGAGTAACAAACTACCACGACACTCCGAACCTCAAACCAAAGAGCAATAAACGAAAATTCTGGGATAGAGTTAAACACAAATCACCTCGAGGGACAAACAAAAAACCATCGTCGGTGGCAGCCTTCGCAGCCACGACATCTGCAACTCCTACCACCAACACTGCTAGTATTCCAATTATCCCTAACCCGGCCAGACAGTATGCTGGAAACCTACTGAAGTGCAATAAGTGCAACTTCCATCACCTAGGTAGTTGTCGTCTGTTACACTGCAAGACCTGCAACAAGAACGGACACACTACCCGCTTATGCAGGACTCGAGTCAAACACATTACTTCAACCACCAATGTCGAAATTTCTCGGATATGCCATCTATGTGGTTTAATGGGACACTTCAAGAGTGATTGCCCAACAGAGAAGAATGACAGTGGAACAGGAGGAGTTTGACCCCAGAATGGAAAAAGGCAATAAAGGACCCAACTATAATAGGGACTCACTTCAAACCATCAGCATTAAGTATGCTGTTAAACATGTTTAAAACTAGTACAACTCGAGTCTTACCTTCTGAGAGATCCCGTTAGTAAAGGGGACCCTCGCGCTGCTTATACTTGCCTTTTGTAGTATACCTTGTTTGCAACAATAGTCTTGTAGTAAAACCAAAGTACTGTAACTCTATTAAAAGTTGTACTGTTGTGTTTTTTCTGTAACACCCTTATGATCAAATCTAATATCGTTATTTCCAAGTAAGTCCGATGTCATCATGCAACTTGATTCAATTTGATCCTCGCAATACCAGCTTCGTGCGTACTTCTCCTTCTCCGAAAACGTCTTTCTAGCGAAACCGTCATTCCAGAACACCGAAGTACTCATGCATGGAGTACCTCATGTTTCTTTTCCTTTCCAAAGAAACCTCAACAAACCTCCCTGAAGTATCACCCGTACAGTACGTCAAGTTCAATCTAAAGACCCATAGGGTTGATCTATCGTTGAAGAATGTATACATAAGGGTGGTATATAATCAAGGTTTTACAGGTTTAGAATTGATGATTCCACTTTAACTTCTTTTCCTCGTTGGGATGTGGGCTTAAAGAAGAATCATTTATTCGACTACCTTTTCAACCTTAATTATATAGGACTCGTATACCCGAGACTGTGATTGATGAAGCAGGTATGAGTTCTACTATGAACTTCAGGATGAAGACTGCCCAAGACTGTGAATGATCGTGCTTCCGTGAGAATAAACTTAGAAATACCTATCCTTTTCCCCTAATTCATGAGAAGTCATACTTCTTTTAGATCTTCACGACAGCTAATCCACCCCAAGGTTTTAACATCATGATCAGTAAGAGTCGGTTAAGTCTACATCGAGCCAACATCAAGTGCTTTGGTAAAGCAGTTCGTCCTAACCTCCCTAAACAACGAAGCTCTAGTTATTTACAGCGATAAACCATGTACGAACCCTCTCATCTTTTCGTGTATGCAAGCTCAGAAATGCTTACGAAAGGAATATCGTGTATTCCTTGCACACATCGCCGAGACGTGCCGAGAAGTGAAGGACATGCAGAACATCCAATAAGTACGCGGTCTTCCCGAAACTTTTCCAGAAGGACAACCGAGACTACCAACACAGCGTCAAGTCGAATTCAGAATCGACTTAGTTCCAGGGGCTACCCCAGTAGCTAAATCACCTTATTGTCTAGCTCCAACCGAGATGTGAGAACTTCCTAGCGAGCTTAACAAACTCCTCAGAAGGGGATTCTTTAGGACAAGTTTCTCACTTGGAAGAGCACCTTAATTGTATATAAACAAGAAAGAGTGTTCCAAACGCTAAAGTTAGTCTGATGCATCGCACCAATATAATCCCTCCCAAAAGGGGATAGAATATTTTGTGGTGTTATGCGATACACCCAACTAAGGGCTTGGTTGTAAGCAAGAGGAAAAGTCACTGCCCATACCTCCAGATAGCCTAAGACACAGGAAATTAGCTATTCAACACATGATCTTGAATCATGAGCAGCGGTAATTGCTCTAAACATTTGGAGACACTACTTGTAGGGTACAAGGTGTAATACTCTCACAGACCACAGAAACACTCAACACACATTCGACAAGGAAAAGATATTATACCAGTGAAGTAAACCAAAAGAAGCAAAGTCGTATCCCGATAGTGAAAGCTTCACTGGAATGCCAGGCGAAGAGGAATGATTACTTAAGAACACGAGTAGCAAATAAAAGTTTTGTCCTTAGCATGATTATTACTACTGCTTAAACTCGAATTTCAGGACGAAATTCCCTCTAACAGGGGGATGATGTGACAACCCAACATTTTGAGACCAATATAATGTAACACAAGCCAAATTTAGGCCAAAATATAACTTTCCTAAAATATTATTTGGGTTAGATAAAGTGGTAGGAATTGTATCAAGCTTTTCGTACATATAAAGAACACAAAAATCCGAGTTATAACGGAGAAGTTATGACCAACCGAAGATTCTCGGCAAAACCAGGGAACACCGATTAAGCGAAAAACGCAAAGTTTCAATACTATAACATTTAGCCTTAGGTATCTAAACGAAAGTCGTAGATTACGTTAAACCGTGATCATGCATAAAAAGAACGGCCAAAACGGACTTCGTATGAAGAAGTTACAAATTTTCTAAGTTTCGTAACAGCGGTAGACAGCTAAAAACTCGAAATAAAGGTTGAGCGATTTTTAGCCGACACAACTTAAACGAGAGTTGAAGGTCTCGACAACAGTAGTTCGATGGTAAAAAGACAAACGAAAACGGACGTCGGATAAAGAAGTTATGGATTTTTAACGAAGTTATCGTGTCCCGGCCTATTAATTAAAATATAATTAAAAATAAAATCAAAATTAGCCGACAGAGTCTAAATGAAAGTTGTAGAGTATTTTCTCACCTTCACGTGGATATAAAGAACGTCAAAAACGGAGCCCGTATGCGAAAGTTACGGATTTTACAAGTTCGTGGCACGCACACCGAAACGATTTACGCCCTGCGTACCCTCGTACGCCCAGCGTACTCGGATACTAGGCTCCGGATCGTCCACGTCGACCAGACACTTAGCCTGAGGATGCGGTCAGCAGTGATGCAAGCGAACGCCCAACGTACCCTCGGAGTACACACAACGTACGAGGTACGCCCCGCGTAAGTCTGAAGTACGCCCAGCGTAGCGAGGACCTCCAGCTCCTATAAATAGATTGCGAGGGTGCCGGCTGCTTTTACTAAAATCCTTCATTTCTCTCATATTTTTGCCTCGTTTTTCGTGCCGACAACATCCCGACTTCCCGGTTTCATATCTAAGCCCCGACGAAGGTTTGAAGCCCCGAGATTCTCGAGAATCTCATCCCTTTTCGGTCGAGGTGTCGCACGGGAAAATCTCGTTTTCTTCAAATCACACACTTTCTTCAGTGAGTTCATACCCCTATAAACTACCTTTGCAAATATGTTATCAATGCTTTTTATACGCTTTCAAGGGGGGAATACAAGTAAACACACGGTTATTATCGTGTGTAATCTAAAGTTTCATTATATACTCTCTTATTCAAGCAAACCATATGTGATTCATAACTACTACATGGAAACTTTAGTACACAAAATATATCAAGATAACATCTTGTCTTTTTAAATTAAATGTGTGGATAAATACATACAAATCAAACACTTTATCAATACTTTGAGTAAATGTGGTCATTTATGTCACTACAAAGGTTACACTTTACATAACAAGTGAGCATTTCACTAGGGTTTATTATACAAACAAAACAAACTTTTGTAAAAACTATAATAGTTAACGACAAACATTTTTACATGTTAAAAACTTTTTATCCAACTGCCTTACATATTTTATATTTCCTTTCAAACGCTGTTAAAATCGTGTTTCCAAACAAAGGTCTTCTTATACTTAAAAATTGTTTTTATCAAACAAACTACTTTCAAAGCGTCTTAAAAACTGACATCAAGCCCTCAATTTTTATCAAACTTTTCAAAGGTTTTACAAAACTTCTTTTATATTTTTATTGTCAAATGCACGCGTATATATATATATATATATATATATATATATATATATATATATATATCATGTATACATATATATACATAAAAGTTTCCATCAGTTGGTTCAGTACGTTTGGGTAGCAAAGGCATACTTCGTTATACATGCACAATACTAGTAACTATAATAGGTATAGTTAGGAGATACTACTTACCATTCCAAGTACAAGGAATTACACAAGAGTCAGTTTATTAATGAGTCTATACTAATACATTACATACTATATGAAGAGATACGATTACATACAATTACAAGGCATACAAATTTCAAGACAAACAATTACAAGAGATACGATTACATAAGATAGTGTACTAGATATTCATGAAATTTTACATACTACAAGTACCATATCAAAGAGATATTTTCATATACAAGAACAAATGGACATTTTCACACGTAAATCTGTTTATATACTAGGTTGTGAGACATTTCACGTACTTTCGAGTATGCATTATTAAGTCCTGTATTATATACCATAATCCCTTGTAGGGGGAGCGTGATACTTGTGTATAGATGTATACGGGATTGACAATCCCGCACCTAAAATGTTAGCTACAGTTAGACCGGCAGGTCTGGGGTGACAAATGTCATAACATTCCAACGCCTAAAAAACGTTGTTACAGGCAGTCTGGGTCATTAGCATGGTTATAAAACTCACATGGAGTATTGAAAACACATTGATTTACGGGGTTATCATATACTTTAGTGATTATATATGTACACTAATCTACTATTTTGGACATGAAAAACATCATGGTAGTTCAATTTTTTTGGGTCTTTTAAACTACTACCCACTTATAAACAAATATTGGATTTCTGAAGCAAACATTCAAAACAGTCAGGTCTTGGTAGAAGGCTACATTTTATACTAGTAGAAAATATGGGATTTTCTAGGGTTTTCAAACGTTTACAATTACTTACAATCATGTTCGTTGGTACGAACTTTCCTTCAAACATTTATAGGTCTTTCTTTACAGCTATACAAATCAAAGTCACATAAATACTTATGAATTCACCAGCATTATTGCTGATACTCGCTTTCAAAATAACTTGTATTCCCAAGACACGGATAGACAGGTACGACTACCAGGTTCTGTGAAGACGGAGTGATCAAGACTCGTCTTTTATTTTTGAATATTCATTTATTGTAGAATTATACTATGAATGAACTCAAATGTAATTAAAATTATACTATTAATGCAATGGATGATGTTGTTGCTTGTTTACTACTTTGCATTGTTGTGATACATTACATAACGTCCTCCGCCCCAGAACGTTTCCGCCGATCTCGGTTTTGGGGTGTGACAAGCAGTCCTTAGGAGCCCTTGGAGTTAGCTCAAGGTGACCTCTTCTTTGTTCATATGGCAGGTCATCCTAAATTGGTTGTAGCACGAGGGCAAGGAGTGGAGAATGATGTCGATAGCCAAATCTTCCCCAATTTTAACATTTAACTTGCGAAGATCAACATACCTCTTCAAGTATAGAAACAAACAAGCATACCTATGGATCTTCACAAACGTTTTCAAAAGCTTTTCTTTTCAGAAAATATCGGATTTTCTGGTGGTTTTCAAACGATACGAACATTGTTTTTCTTCAAATACCGCTTATGAACTCACCAACATTTCATATGTTGACGTTTTTCAAAATACTTGTATTCTCAGGGAACCAGTGAAATAATGGAAATCATATTCAGTGATGGCTTGCAGTTTATTGATGTACGAATCGAACAATTTAATTTTGGGAATGTAATGTTTAAACAATGTACTTCATGTAAACTCTACTAGTTGTACTATATTAATGCATGGTGACGAATGTTGTTACGTTTCATATATATTCAATGTTATGGTATTCAATTGAGTCACAACAGCCCCCGGACGTTTCCGCCGTCTGGTTCGGGGGTGTGACAGGTTGGTATCAGACCTTTGTTTATAGTGAACTAGCATGTCGAGCCACACATTGATATGCAACTATAAACCAAATAGAGGGACTAACATAACTCTGAACAAAACAAGTAAATAAAACACACTTGCTTGCATTAGGAATAAGGACGTAACGCTGAATCAAACACAATAATGCTGGTATCTCGGTTAATTCGAGACTATTCTTAGTGATACCAAGGAGTGAATGTAGCCTGATCAACTACATTCTCTCCAAAGTAAAACTAACACACGTCTTGATGAGATCGGGATAGCTAGGGAACCTAAAACTATACCCTTTATCACCAAAAAGAGAACGTTCGCTTAGTCTGTATAATAGTCATAGTACCCTAGGAATAATGTTAGCATATTTACATACTCGCGCAGACAGCATGGTTGGTTTTCATCACCCTGGAGACCCCTATTTCCCTAATCAGGGAAACAACGGATGGCTAGAGGAGGAGGAGCCTGAAGAAGAGCCTGAAGAGGAACCTGAGGAAGACCCCGAAGAGGAATCTGACGGGGAACCGGAGGCAGAAGTCGAGGGCGAGCCTGCCGAACCCAAAGAAGACGAAGAGAATTTCGAAGAGGAGCTCGATGACAGCGAAGAGGGTGATTCGGACGCGGAGTCCGTGGTCATCAACCCCCCTTACCCGATCAGGGTGCCTGCTTATCGTGTGGGTCCCACTGGACCTACCCCTCCTTGGGGCATTGATCTTTGGAGATGGAGCAGACATCAGGGACAGCGACCCCCGTTTGGCATGTCACGTGAGTTCTGTGACCTGAGGGACGGAGGACCGGCCGACCGAGCCCTACCGGTCATGCTGAGACGATTACGGGACACCGGCGACCTTGCTCAGGGCACTGCTGATCAAGTACGCTAGTTGTGGACTAGGGTCGAGCGTGCAGAGCAGGAGATGCGTGACGTCCTCCGGGAGTTTCACATGAGGCAGGTAAGGTGGGAGTCTCGACTTCAGGACGCAGAACGCTTGGTGGCTCGTCTTCAGGGAGCATCCACATCTTCGGCACCACCTCCTGACGCAGCTCGTCACGATTAGGGATAGACTTATCATAGTAGGTCATTAGGAACTATGCTATGTACTTCGGCTCTATGTTTAAGTGACTACACTACTCATGGAGCCGTTATGCCATCGGATTAGTGTCACTTATGTATGCTCTTACGAGCAAATTTTCTTGTATTGAATGCGGATAATATTAATGAACTCTTGTGTGTTTTGCTATGGTATTACCAATTGTTATGTGTTGAGATGTTATGATTGTATGCCCGATGGTAGTAATTTTTAGGCTCGTACCATACACCTAGTTAGTAGGATCACAACCTCACAGAAACCACATACACTCAACATCTTTCCGTTTCCTGACAGAAAGATGCCTCGCTGAACTACTCGCGGAAATCCCGAACCAACTCCGCCCGAAGTCGACACCACTGCTTTCCAGGAAGCCGTGTCTACTGCGGTCACAGCAGCTATGGCACAACTTCACCGAGGGAATAACGGAGGAGGCAACGGGCAAGGATCCGGAAGTTCGAACAACGGGACGAATCAAGGACCCACTAAAACGTGCACCTACAAGGACTCCACAAACGCTAAACCACGAACTTTCAACGGCACTGGAGGAGTGATCACTCTGAAGCGATGGATCGAGAAGGTAGAGTCGGTATTCGAGATATGCGATTGCCCCGAGCAGATGAAGGTGAAGTTCGCGGCCTGTACTTTTGTGGACCAAGCACTCACTTGGTGGAACGGACATGTGGAAGCTATGACGTTCCCTGTAGCCAACTCTATCCCATGGGAAGAAATCAAAGAAATGTTAGTGGCTGAGTACTGTTCCCGAGGCGAAATACAGAAGATGGAGCAACAGCTATGGAATCTCACTGTGCAGAATGCGAACATCGATGCATACATATCGAGATTTAGCGAACTATCTCTGCTGTGCCCGGGTATGATCACAACCGAAGGAAAGAAGATTGAGCGATTTATCTGGGGACTGACACCTCCCATTCAAGGGAATGTGATAGCTGCGAACCCTGAAACGTTTGACAGTGCGAAGAGATTGGCGAAGAGGTTGTATGATCATAACAACAAAAAGGGCGAGAAGCCAGTGGAGGCTGAGAAGAAAAAGGAGGGTGATGGCAAGAAAGGGAGGAACAACAAGAGAAAGGGGCGTCAGGGCCCCGAGGCCTCTAAAAAGCAGCAGACAGTGGCAGTTAACGCTGTCACCGCACCGGTTCCAGCCACCCCACATGCTCCAGCCTCAGCTGCTTCAAATGCTTCAAGACCCTATTCCGATAATCTTCCCAAATGCAATAAGTGCGGTTTCCACCATCTTGGCGAATGCAAGGAGTTCCATTGCACCAGTTGCAACCGAAGGGGACACACCGCTAGGTTCTGCAGGGCTTACCCTCCTCAGAACCAAAGTCAGGGAAACAACCACAACAACAACGACAACCACCGCAATAACAACAACACCAATGCCGACGGCAACAATGCAGGGCCTAGCCACACCTGCTTCGGGTGTGGAAGGACGGGGCATTTCCGCCGAGATTGCCCTAACAACAACTCAGGAAACAGAGGAGCAGGAAGAATGCTGACTATGGGTTAGAGTGATGCAGTTCAGGACCCCGCAGTTTTGACCGGTACATTCCTTCTAAACCACACTTACGCATGCATCTTATTTGATACCGGAGCGGAGCGAAGTTTCGTAAGCGAGAAGTTTAAACATTTATTAAAACAACAACCCCAGAAGCTAAATGAAACCTATACGGTGGAAATGGGCAATGGGAAAACCGAATCCACTGGGGAGATCTACATTGGATGTACCCTAACCCTCAACCAACATGTTTTTCGAATAGACCTAATGCCAGTATCAATTAGGAGTTTCGATGTGATTATCGGCATGGATTGGTTAAGCCCCCACCATGCTGAGATTATGTGCCACGAGAAGGCCGTTCGCTTTTGTCTCCCAAATCACGAAACCCTAGTAATTTACGGAGACAAACCCAGTACGAATCTTCGTCTCATCTCGTGCATCAAAGCACAAAAACATCTGCGAAAGAACAATTTGGCGTTCTTGGCTCACATAGTGGACCAGACCAAAGAAGAAACTAACATCTGAGATATTCCGGTAGCGTGTGAATTTCCGGACGTGTTTCCTGAAGATCTTCCAGGAGTACCCCCAGAGAGACAGGTTGAGTTCCGAATCGACCTCGTTCCAGGAGCAACTCCTCTCGCTAAATCGCCATATCGGTTGGCTCCTGCTGAAATGCAGGAATTGTCCAGCCAACTCAGTGAGCTTCCACAAGGGATTTATCCGACCTAGCTACTCGCCATGGGGAGCTCCGGTGTTCTTTGTCAAAAAGAAGGACAGATCTTTCAGAATGTGCATCGATTACAGAGAGTTAAATAAACTCACTGTTAAAAACTGCTACCCACTCCCACGAATCGATGATCTATTCGACCAGCTCCAAGGAGCTAGTTATTTTTCTAAAATACATCTGCGGTCCGGATACCATCAACTCAAAGTCCGAGAAGAGGATATTCCTAAAACCGCATTCCGAACCCGCTACGGACATTATGAATTCGTCGTAATGCCCTTCGGTCTCACAAATGCACCTGCCGCATTTATGGACCTAATGAATCGAATCTGTCGACCATTCCTTGACAATTTCGTCATTGTGTTTATCGATGACATCCTCGTCTATTCTCGAAGCAAAGAGGAGCATGGCCAACATCTCCGACAAGTCCTAGAAACTCTGCGAACGGAAAAGCTTTACGCCAAACTCTCCAAGTGCGAGTTCTGGCTCCAGAATGTGAATTTCCTAGGCCACGTAGTTAGCCAAGACGGAATTCATGTGGATCCCTCTAAGGTCAAAGCTGTGGAGGGATGGGCAACTCCGACTACGCCCACCGAAATTCGTCAGTTCTTAGGCCTAGCAGGCTACTATAGGAGATTCATCCAAAACTTCTCTAAGATCGCCAAGCCGCTTACCTTGCTTACGCAAAAGGGCGTGCCATTCAAGTGGACAGACCGACAAGAGATTGCGTTTCGAACCTTGAAGCAAGCTCTCTGTAGCGCTCATGTACTATCTCTACCTGAAGGAACGGAAGATTTTGTAGTCTACTGTGACGCGTCAAATCAGGGCTTAGGTTGCGTTCTCATGCAACGTGGAAGAGTGATAGCATATGCGTCCTGCCAACTAAAGACGCACGAAGTAAATTACACGACCCATGACCTAGAACTGGGAGCCGTGGTCTTCGCCCTGAAAATTTGGAGGCACTACCTGTACGGTACAAAGTGCACCATCTTCACGGATCACAAGAGCCTCCAACACATCTTGAATCAGAAGGAGCTGAACATGAGACAACGAAGATGGGTGGAATTGCTAAACGACTACGAATGCGAGATCAAGTACCACCCAGGCAAGGCCAACGTGGTAGCTGATGCATTAAGTCGGAAGGAGTACTCTAATTGCTGTACGAAAACTCTCTTGATAACCATTCAATCTCATCTGGCCACTCAAATTGCATCAGTCCAGTCGGAGGCGATGAAAACGGAAAATAGAATTAGTGAGGCATTGCGCGGGATGGAAAAGAACCTGGAAGCAAGGGAGAATGGGGTATACTATTTCATGAACCGTATTTGGGTCCCAAAAATCGGAGGATTTAGGGAGACCATTATGAAGGAAGCCCACAAGACACGATACTCCATTCATCCCGGTTCGGACAAGATGTATTTGGACATTAAACAACACTATTGGTGGCCTAACATGAAGGCGGAAATCGCGACCTATGTTAGTAAGTGCCTTACGTGCGCCAAAGTAAAGGTGGAGTACCAGAAACCTTCCATATTGTTACAGCAACCGGCAATACCTGAATGGAAATGGGAGGGGATTTCTATGGATTTCGTGACCAAGCTGCCCAAGACGTCGGACGGACTGGACACCATATGGGTAATAATCGACCGACTGACGAAATCTGCCCATTTCCTGCCAATCAAAGAATCCTACAAGATGGAGAGACTGACACGTTTGTACCTACGAGAAATCGTAAGACTCCATGGAGTGCCAAAATCTATCATCTCAGATAGGGACAATAGCTTCACATCGCGCTTTTGGCAATCACTCCACAAGGCAATGGGAACTCATCTCGATACGAGCACATCATATCACCCACAAACGGACGGTCAAAGCGAACGAACCATTCAAACGCTTGAATACATGCTTCGTGCATGTGTGATAGACTTTGGAAAGTCTTGGGATACCCACCTACCGTTGATCGAGTTCTCATATAACAATAGTTACCATTTGAGCATCAAGGTGGCTCCTTTCGAAGCACTGTACGGGCGTAAATGAAGATCACGGTTATGTTGGGCTGAAGTAGGTGACACCCAGCTAGCAAGGACACATACATCGGATAGGGCATTAACGGGACCGGAGATCATTCACGAAACCACAGAAAAGATCATCCAGATCAGAGCTCGATTACAAGCATCGCGTGACCGACAAAAGAGCTACGCCGATAAACGGCAAAAGCCCTTAGAATTCCAGGTCGGTGATCGAGTACTGTTGAAAGTCTCACCCTGGAAAGGGGTTATACGTTTCGGAAGACGGGGAAAGTTGAACCCACGATACATTGGACCTTTCGAAATCGTCGCCCGAATAGGTCCAGTAGCATACAGACTACAACTACCCGCGGAGCTAAACGGTGTACACCCCGTGTTTCATGTCTCTAATCTGAAGAAGTGCCTATCAGATGAAACCCTTGTCATTCCTCTTCACGAAATCGAAATCAATGAGAATCTCCTGTTCGTCAAAGAACCAATCGAAATCATGGACAGGGAGGTGAAGAGTACTAAGCAAAGTCGCATCCCGATCGTGAAGGTACGGTGGAACGCAAAGTGTGGTCCAGAATTCACGTGGGAACGCAAAGATCAAATGAAGCAAAAGTACCCTCACCTATTCTAGCATTCTCAAATCTAGCTTTCAAACAGAATTTCGGGACGAAATTCCCTCTAACGGGGGGATGATGTCACAACTGAAAAATTTTGTGTCATGTAATCTATACATTCAAGCTAATGTGAATCAAAAACTTAAGAACATGTGTAACACCTATGATTATGACTTCAAAAACTTCAATCAAATACATCATACAAGTACTTCAAATAGTCATCAAACAATTGGAGACCCTAGAAGTCCTTGTTTAAGTCCATTTTGGACTAGGACTCCCTTATTGGATCCAAATGGACCAATAAGTTTCCAATTAGACTCTCATGGGCTTAGAACCCTAATTGGGCTCTAATTGGACCCACATTAATTTATTTCAAACATTTTGGGCCATGTTGGGCCTAGAATGAAATGAATTAAAGCTTTGATCCATGAATACCCTAAACTAGTCCAACAAAAATGGAAAAATCATACTATATTCTTTTATGTTAAAACTCACCCAAAAATTAACTCTAATATTGGGCTTAGGAACAAAGGCCCAATTTTTTTTCCTTTTCCCTTCCAAATCTCGGCCCAAGGCCCAAACCCAAGAAAAGGAAGAGAGTTGACTTTGGTTTGCCACCTCATTATTGTCTTTTGGATATCCATGCAACTTATCCCATATCTCCATGCATATCACTTCAAAGGTCATCTCTTCTTCCTCTCTCTCTCACTCTCGGCCTCTTCAAACACACACACATTCACCAAAAATCTCTCAAACTCTCTCAAGAACACTCCTCCCTCCCCACTCAAAAATCTCAAAATTTAGGAAGCATTCAAGAGGAAATTTCCACAAAATTCTTCATCTAAGGTAAGATTATGCTTGGATCTATGACTTAGATTCTTTTTGTTATCAAAATCTTTTCCTAATCCATGCAAAAATCGTGATCTAACCTCCTAGAAACACCTCAAACTCGAGATCTTCAAGGGAAGAGTGCTAAGGCCAAAAATCACCAAGTTTTCTTCCATCTTTTCTTCAAAAACCGAAATCACACACCAAGGTGAACTTCATACCCCCTATTTTCTGTTTTTATGAGTTTTGTTGGGGGGGGGAATACAAGTGAAAGTGTAGATCTATATGTGTTTTGTATGGTTTGTATGATTTCCATGCTTATATGTGTACTTTTGTGTGTTATAATGTTGGATCTAGCCATAAAACCCCTCAAAACCGAGATATACTTCATGTTAAATGATTCTAGCATCAAATATATTTCTACATACAAAGTGTTTCTAGAAAAATGGCTAAATGGCTTAGTAACAATTTCTTTGGGCTAAAAACACAATTTTTGGACCTAAAATGTGAAAAATACAAAAGTAAGGGCCCAAATTGACATATCACGAATTCTGATGGATGAGGTGTGTCAAAGCAGTTTCAATAAAACAATTTCTGGAAATATACTCATTTGGAGGATTAAAAACATAAATTTCAAGCTTAATGGGCTAATAATGATATTTTCGGCCCAATGAGGCCCATTATGCGAGATTTTCTGTTTTGGAGGGCCAAAACTGTGTTTTTCTGTAAAACAGTGGACTATAAGTGTTCCAAGTCCTTTTCAAAGGTTTAAAATGCTTTTTAAATTTAAAAAGGACCAAAGTTGCAAAAATTTTACAATTTGGGCCAAAATTGTCAAAGTTGCAAAAAAGAAGGGTTATAACCGAGAAAATTGCATTTTCAGGGACTTAAACGGTTTTCTATGAAAAATATGCTGAAAAATATTAATTTCAATAATTTTTGGTGTTAAAATGTCAAGAAGATTGATTTAAGGACCAAACCGGAAAGTATTCAATTAAAGGGTTGAAAAAGTAAATTTTACAAACAATGAGGGGCTGAAAACAGAAAACTTTCAAGGCTAATTCAATACACGCAATTTGATCAAGTAATGGCACCGTGACTATCGACGAAATACAATACACTACAATACCAAAAATCGTTGTCAAACGAATTGGTTCGGTCTCGAACCAATAAAAGCCTGAAACTACTAACACAACGACACTACGACACTACGATTCATACAAGTAACGTTTGGGAATTCAATATACATGCGAGTGTGCACAGACGTCTACGCACCATCTTTGGGCCCCAAAAGTGTAAAATCTTGTTTGTTGGGCCTAGCTAGCCCAATGACCTGGTCTTAAGGCCCGAAGACCTTTATCCTACGAAGTGTTGGGTTTTACCGACCTGGCACAACATAGAAGGACTTTCAATGGCTTGTATACTACTGGTCCCCAAGGGTCCTTTGGTATTGCTAGTAAAGTCTACATTTCATGCGAGGCGGGTCGGGGACCCCTCGTACATTTTTATCCCCAACCGGTTAATGGAGTCATCGAGGTCTTCGTGTCCTCTTTCTCTTCGGATGTGGGACTACATATAGTCAGGGCGATTGGATAACGTGATTAATACGGACGACGCCTACGGGATCGTTAGTATAGCTATAAACTGGTCGTTTGTGTAATGCGTGTTTGTAGCAAATAATCATGCTCAAAAATAATCGAACGTCGCCTGGGACTGATACTACGCGCTATACAATGGTTTCAATGTGACTTCATGGAATTCAAGGAATTAGGAAAACATCGGGTTTTCCTAGGGTTTTTCAATACACACAAATTTGAAATGCATACAACTCTAATGAACAATTTTTTTTTCAAGTATAGAAACAAACAAGCATACCTATGGATCTTCACAAACGTTTTCAATAGCTTTTCTTTTCAGAAAATATCGGATTTTCTGGTGGTTTTCAAACGATACGAACATTGTTTTTCTTCAAATACCGCTTACGAACTCACCAACATTTCATATGTTGACGTTTTTCAAAATACTTGTATTCTTAGGGAACCAGTGAAACAATGGAAATCATATTCAGTGATGGCTTGCAGTTTATTGATGTACGAATCGAACAATTTAATTTTGGGAATGTAATGTTTAAACAATGTACTTCATGTAAACTCTACTGGTTGTACTATATTAATGCATGGTGACGAATGTTGTTACGTTTCATATATATTCAATGTTATGGTATTCAATTGAGTCACAACAGCCCCCGGACGTTTCCGCCGTCTGGTTCGGGGGTGTGACACATTTGCTCACGTAGGTAGCAATTTCGGCTTTCATGTTTTGCCACCAGTACAACTTCTTGAGGTCGAGATACATCTTATCGGAGCCGGGATGTATGGAGTATCGTGTTTTATGGGCTTCGTCCATAACGATTTCTCTGAATCCACCACACTTCGGTATCCAAATTCGATCCATGAAATAACGAATCCCGTTGCTCTTGGTCTCAAGGTTTTTATCCATTCCCCTTAGGGCTTCTCCTGTCACATTTTCGGATTTCAAGGCTTCTATTTGGGCTTCCTTGATTTGCATGAACAGGTGTGAATGGATCGTCATAGTTAGGGATTTTACTCGGCGACCTGAGTACTCCTTCCGACTGAGTGCATCAGCCATTATATTAGCTTTTCCAGGGTGATATCGAATTTCGCACTCGTAATCACTTAGTAGTTCTACCCATCGTCTTTGTCTCATGTTGAGTTCCTTCTAATTGAGGATAGGTTGGAGGCTTTTATGATCAGTGAAGATGGTACATTTTGTGCCGTAGAGATGGTGTCTCCATATCTTCAGAGCGAAGACGACTGCTCCTAGCTCAAGATCATGCGTTGTGTAGTTCACTTCGTGCGTCTTCAGTTGCCTTGAGGCGTAGGCGATGACCTTCCCTCTTTGCATTAAGACACACCCAAGTCCTTGGTTTGATGCATCACAATAGACCATGAAGTCCTCCGTTCCCTCTGGCAGGGTTAAGATGGGCGCACTACATAAGGCTCGCTTTAGTGTCTGAAATGCGCTGTCTTGTTTTTCTCCTCATTCGAAGGTCACATTCTTCTGGGTTAGGGTGGTAAGTGGCTTGGCAATCTTTGAAAAGTTCGGTATGAATCTTCGGTAATACCCGACGAGTCCCAAAAATTGCCGGATTTCTGTAGGGGTTCTTGGAGTAGTCCAACTATCTATTGCCTTTATCTTAGAAGGGTCCACGTGTATTCCTTCTTTGCTTACGACATGTCCTAGGAAATCCACTTCTCGAATCCAAAATTCGCATTTGCAAAATTTCGCGTAAAGTTTCTCTGCCCTTAATGTTTCCAATACTTGGCGGAGATGTTGGCTGTGTTTTTCCTGGCTTCTTGAATAGATGAGTATATCATCTATGAATACGATCATGAATTTATCCAGGAAGGGACGACATGCTCGGTTCATCAAGTCCATGAACACTGCTGGAGCATTCGTCAATCCGAAGGGCATTACTACAAATTCGTAGTGACCATAACGTGTTCGGAAAGCCGTTTTGGGGATGTCTCCCTCCAGTACTCGCAGTTGGTGATAACCAGATCTTAGATCGATCTTTGAGAAGTAGCTCGCTCCCTGAAGTTGGTCGAATAGATCGTCTATGCGCGGTAAGGGATATCGGTTCTTGATCGTGAGTTTGTTTAGTTCCCGATAATCGATGCACATGCGAAAGGATCCGTCCTTTTTCTTCACAAATAGGACTGGCGCTCCCCATGGTGAGAAGCTCGGTCTGATGAATCCCTTGCTCAGCAGCTCGTTTAATTGACTGGATAGTTCCTGCATCTCGGCTGGGGCTAAACGGTAAGGTGACTTTGCTACAGGGGTAGCCCCGGGGATTAAGTCGATTCTAAACACGACTTGACGTTCCGGTGGGATTCCTGGAAGATCTTCTTGGAAGATATCCGGGAAGTTGCAGACTTCTGGAATGTCTTTAATGTTTTTCGATTCTCGTTTCTTGTCTACTACGTGGGCTAGAAAGGCATGATATTCCTTACGAAGATATTTTTGTGCTTTAATACAGGAAATGATTTGTAAACTTGAACTAGGTTTGTCGCCATAAATGACAAGAGATTCGCCGTTTGGCAGATTTAGGCGAACAGCCCTTTCGTGGCAAAGGATATCGGCATGGTGAAGGCTCAACCAGTCCATACCGATGATGACATCGAAACTTCTTATGGAAATAGGCATAAGATCGACTCGAAACAAGCGCTCGTTTAAATTTAGTGTGCACCCTACGTACAAATCGTTTGCGTGTTCTGTTTTACCGTTTGCCATTTCTACAGTGAATATTTTATTGAGTGGTTGGGGTTTTTGATTAAGTAGGTGTTTGAATTTATGACTCACAAAACTTCTCTCCGCACCGCAGTCAGAAAAGTATGCATGCATAAGTGTTGTTGAGTAGAAACGTACCCGTAACCACTGTGGGGTCTGCTATTGCTTCATTCTGTCCTACTGCCAGCACTCTCCCCACACCGCCAATATTCCTTTCCTTGGGACAATCCCTCCTGAAGTGTCCAGTCTCTCCGCACCCATAACACGCCCGGCTTACTCCAGTGCCAGAAATTTGAGTGATTGGTTGTGCCGGTGCTTTACAGAAACGGGCTGTGTGCCCTTTCCTGTCACAGTTCTTGCAGTACACCTCGCGACAAATACCATGGTGATGGTAGTTGCACTTACTGCACTTGGGCAGAATCCCCGCATATGGTTTTGTTGGCGCGGAGGTAGCAGGAGTTGTGGTGGGGGTAGTAGCAGCATGAACCGCAACCATTTGCTTATTTGAAGGTTCTTGCGAAGTTTGTCCCTTCCTTTTGTTCCAAAGTTTCTTCTTGTTGTTGTTGTTGGCATTGATTTCATTGTTGTTGTTCCCTTTTGTTGGTTCAGCCACAATAGCCGCGACTCCTTGACAGACACCATGATCAACAAGAGATTGCGCTAGTTCCTTGGCGCTGGCGAAAGTCAAGGGTCTGGAAGCTAGCACACTTCCTCGAAGTTGGGGTGATAGTCCCCAGATGTATCTTTCGACCTTCTGGCTCTCCAGGGTTAACATTCCTGGGCAAAGTGTTATTAAGTCACTGAACCTATTGGTGTAACCTGCTATATCCGAACCTACCATCGAGAGGTTCCACAGTTCCTGTTCAAGCTTCTGAATCTCGCCCCTTGGGCAGTATTCTCGAAGGAGCATTCTTTTCAGGTTTTCCCAACCCATGGAGTTCGCCACCACCAGGGTCAGTGTCTGGACGTGGCCGTTCCACCACGTCAGGGTGCGTTCAGAGAAAGTAAAAGTGGCAAACTTTACTTTGCTTTCTTCAGGACATGCACATATTTCGAATACAGCTTCTGTTTTCTCTATCCATTGAGATAGAGCCAATACTCCCCCAGTCCCGTAAAATGGAATAGGTTTTCCGTTGGTGAAGTCTTTGTAAGTGCATACCCCTGAACGGCTTTGACCTTGGCCATTTGTAAAACTGTTTGTTCCTCCCCCCGATCCGTTGTTGCTCATTTGTGCCATTGTTGCAGTTACAGCAGTGGTTACAGCAGCCTGGAACATAACGGTGTCCATAATTGGAGGAGGTGGTGGAGGTGGTGTTGAATTTGAGTTTCTGCGTGTTGATCTACGAGGAGGCATGTTCTGGTGGAGAAAAAAAATAAGAATGAATACTATAAGTTTCTAATGTTTTGACAATCGTGTATTAGTTGTATCTTGTAATTTGTTTTGACTTTAGTTTATGGTTTCAAGGTAGGCATAGAAATTTTAAACTTGTAATTTTTGAGAGGTATAAGAAATACTTCATATTCATACATATAGGTCACACCTGAGGTGTGTTACGTTACATGTTTTTGGTTTGGAAAATTTGATCCTCCTAGAGATCTCCGATTACGGATAGAACAGGGAAAACAAGGGAAATAAGGGAAAACTTTAATCCGAAATCCTAATCTATAACAAAATTGTTGGGGTTTGAACAAGTTCTACTTGCGGCGTTTGGAGCTAGATTCGGCATCCGACCGTTTGACTCCCATCAGTCGCCTCTCAAGATCTGCTTGTTGTTCCTTTCTCTCTCTTATATCTGCCAGAGCCGTTATCATTTGGTTCTGAAGTGTCCCCGTGTAGATTTAGGTATTCTCATGTAGTCCTTCCAAACGGCGGATGTCAGCGGCGTTACCTTGGGTAGCGGCATTGACCTCGCGAACTCTGGCTGCTTGCCTGTCCGTTTCGTAGTTCTGGGTAGCTATAGCATTCACAATAACAGGAAGTGCTCGATCAGCTGAGCTTCCCCCACTGACATTGTAAAAATCTCGGCACATGCCGAAAGGAGGGCGTACACCTTGCTGGCGGCTCCAGTAGTAGAGGTGACTTCCCCACATGGGAATGGGTCCCGGTTGATATGGTCTGATTTTGGGAGGATGAGGGATGGGAGGGTCGTATACCTCTGGCTCGGAGTCTGTCCCGCTAGAAATCTCCTCGATCTCTTCATCGACTTCGAATTCCTCTCCGACATCGACTTCAAATTCTCCCTCGATAACCCCTTCGGGTTCTTCCTCGGCCTCTTCTTCGATTTCCTCTGGGTCTTCCTCCGGGTCTTCTTCTATCCAACCGCCGTTGCCTTGGTTTGGGTAGTAGGAATCTCCTGGTAAATGGAATCCGGCCATTTGTCTGTACTAGGATGGATGTATGAGAACTTTTATAAGAAAAGAAAATTCTATCTAACGACTTACTATTTTTAACTATAATGTGTACTACTATTAATAATACTCCTATAATATTTCAATTTGGCGAAACTAAAGTAATTCGTATTTGGTAAGTTTTTGGCTTGTTGTCCACTACGACCATTCCTCGACGTACGTTGTTCAAATCCAGGATAAATATAGTTGATCAGGCTATATTTATTCTCGACCTGATTACATACCCCGGGGCTCAATTGTAGTGTCGTAACTTGCCTAAATACTTTTTAGTAAAACTTGTTATGGTACAAGACTAATGCATGCTTGTAAAAATGTATATCTTTAAAAGAAGGTATTTTGTTCATGAAAATGTTTCGTCAGAGGGTTTTTGGTCCCCTTTGCATTTATAGTTTGTATATCGTATGTGGTTCGATATACTTGGTTCACTATAAACAATGCTCTGATACCAATCTGTCACACCTCCAAACCAGAATGGCGGAAACATTCGGGGGTGGATGACTTCACGTAGTACCACAACCATTGAATATTGTAAAGAAAGTAACACAACCATCACATATATAATGAAAACGTATATTGTTATGTTATACATATTAGCAAAAGAATATTACACTGAGATGATAAATGTTTCAATAATAAAACATCCTTAGTGTTCCTTTCTCCAAAAGCTGGTGGTTACCTGTATTACTGATTCCCTGAGAAATACAAGTGGTTTCGAAAAAGTGTCAACAATTAAGTTGGTAAGTTCATAAGTGTTTTGCATTGAAAAGTATGTCCTTTTTTATAGTAATTCGATGAACGAGGTTTTCAGAAAATCCAATATTTTCTATAAATGATTTAAAAAGGGTTTCCCGTGTTGGAGTGCATTAGTGTTTTCCATGCTTGAATAATAGTGATAAAACTTGTGTTAACAATAAAATGGAAAATTGAAGTGCATATATGAATCTCGTAAATCTAACTTGTTTTTATACTTTTATGTGAGTTTTATAATCATGCTATTGACATTGATGGCCTGTAACAACGTTCTTCAGGCGTTGGAACTGTTATGACATTTGTCAGCCCAGGCCTGCCGGCCTAGCTGTAGCTAACAACTTAGGTGTGGGATTGTCAATCCCGTATAGATCTATACACAAGTATCACACTCCCCCTACAAGGGATTATGGTATATAATACAGGACTTAACAATGCATACTCGAACGTACGTGAAGCTGTCTCACATTACTTGGTATAAACAGATTTACGATGATAAAGACTTTACTTCATTTGAAAGTATTTCATTTGTCAAGATGTATATGTAAAATGTATGAATAACTTGTTAGCTATGCTCGTTATAGCTTCTCAAAAGTATGTTTTCATTTAGTAAGAATAACTTGGTGATATAATAGCCTTCTAAGCATAAAGATGTTTATAAAAATGATATTTCGATTTATAATGTACTTGTATTCCCCCCCTAAAACATGAAAAGAATTGAAAAGTAGGGGTATGAACTCACCCGTTAAGTTTGAAGAGAGAGGCTAGGTTTGAGCAGAACTTCGACCGCGGATGGTTGCGTCGTCGGGCTCTTCGAGGGTCTCTGCAGCGTAAATCTTTCGTCGGGGCTCGAGTGCGGAAACTAAGGGAAGAAAAGGGTCTCTGGAGCTGGGAGAATGGCTGAGAAATGGTGAAGGTGTGCCTAAACTCGAAGCTTATGCCTTCTATTTATAGGGCTGGAAAACCCCGTACGCGGCGCGTACTTCCGGAGTATGCGGGGCGTAAAATGGCGTCATGGCTTACGACCCGGGTCTAGCTAGCGTAGCTTGGGCGGGTCGATGGGACTCCTGGGTCTAGCCGAGTGTAGCTTGGGCGGGCCGATGAGACTCGACTCTGGGTCTAGTACGCGGGGCGTACTCCCAGAGTACGCGGGGCGTAATCCCTGCTTCCGACTTCTAAATTCCATAACTTTCGTGTACGAGCTCCGTTTTTCGTGTTCTTTATATCCACGCGTAGGTGAGATTATGCTCTACAACTTTCATTTAGACTCCGTCGGCTAGTTTTGACTTTATTTTTAATGATATATTTTTAATAGGCCGGGCCTCCTAAAGTTCGTTAAAAATTCATAGGTTCTTTATTCGACGTCGGTTTTCGTTTGTCTTTTTATTGTTTTATTACCACTGAGGAGATCTTCAACTTCCGTTTAGGTGGCGATAGCTAAATAACACTCGTTCTTCAATCCGAGTTTTTAGCCCTCTACTACAGTTACGAAATTTTGAAAATCCATAACTTCTTCATACGATGTCCAATTTGGATGATCTTTTTATGCATGCTCACCTTTCAACGTGATCTACGACTTTTGTTTAGATAATTAAGGCTAAAATGCATTTTATTGAGATTTTACTTTTTACGTCAAATAATATTTTAACGTCGTGTCATAAATATACGAGGGGTTATAATTTCTTCAATATAATCCGATTCTGAGCGTTCTTTATGTTTTTGGAAATCTTGGCATGATATCTAATATTTGATGCATCCTAACCTAGATACTTGAACACTTTATTTTCGAGGTTATTTTCGTTGTTTTTAGCTTTCGAGCGTTTACAATGCTTTTGGGAAAATATAGGGTTGTCACAGTAGGTGATAATGGACACCCATTAAACTTCCATTTTATAGGCAGTAACCTTATATCCCCCTTACAGACTGGCTTCTTGAATGTGGCCTACTAACAGTAAGATTGACTTTACTCTTATACATACATATATATATATATATATATATATATATATATAATCATTAACTATTAATATTATAATAGTGTAAGGGTTGAATTTTAAACTATTAAAATTCTTGGGTTTGATTTGGAATTAAAGTATACATGGGGAGGTAACTTTGCAAATTCCAAAACTTTAGGGAAAGTATTGAAACTTTTCAAAACTCTTAGATTTTCATAACTTATGAGTTTATTTAAGGTTTTAAAAAACTTTAATGAAGAGACTCTTGAACATCCATAACTTGAGGACAAGTTATGGAGTTCATAAAACTATTTTTGACAAAAAGACTCTTCATGTTTCTTAACCTATGGTTTTAATAACTTTTTAATGAGACTTTTCATATAACTTGAGGACAAGTTACAAAAATATATATTATGAATAACTTTTAGATTAATTTGGATTGAAAACAACTATCACAAACATGTCTAGCAATATTCATAATCTTAATTAAACTCATATGAACAAGACAATTCAAATCAACCAATTTTCATGTAATTAGACTAATCATTAAACTAATACAAAACGTGAAACTTTTGACAATTATCTTTTGAATTGGATTAGAATGATCAATACGATATCAAAAACAGGTTTTGTAAGTCCAAAACATTTTAAGATAATGATTCAAGACCAATTCCAACCTTAAAACTCGAAGATATATTGTCTGGGGGTCCAACTCGTTGAGTGCATGAACCAACGCGACCAATTGGAGGAGTTTGTGTATAGACTCGGCGAGTTGACTGTCCAGAACAGCATAAAATCGATTTTTTCAGCATTTTTTTTAGCAAATTTGCTTCAAGTATAATTGAAAACAAGCCTAAGTTCTGATACCACTGTTGGGTGTTGAGCATTCTAACACTCCTAAGGTGTTCATGCAATGCTAAATACCTTGGATCTTTGTTTTCTTTATTATACATGCAAATATGAACTCTCCAAGGTACTACCTATAACTAGCATACAATTGTCATATACAACACAAGAATCTAGGTAGGATAACATACCTTATTGTGGAGCTTGAAGTCTTGATGTATATAGCCTTAAGAGCTTAGCCCCAATAGTGTGGAAGCCTCAAGTGAATCACAACACATCATGGACAAAGAATGAACTTGAGAGAGAATCTCCATGTACCAAAAACTCCATGAAATCTAAGACTAGAGTAAGTCACAATTTTTGGGCTACAAGCATCTATTTATATGTGTGAGGAATCCAAGAGTCATGGGCATAACCCATAACCCAAATCCATACCCATGGGTTTAATGATCCATGTTTCATGTAGCCCAACTCTTTATGTATCCATCCATAAAATTGGTCCAACATGGCTCATAAGCCCAACATGTATAAATATAACTAATTAACATAATTAGTCCCCATAGATTTAATTAGTCTCTTTTAATCACTAAATTAATTGCAAATTAAGTCTTGATCATTACTAATTAAAACATATGATTTCATATTAATATATTATAACTTATAATATATTAATAAACCATATATAACATCTTCTCTCAAAAGTCCATCCTAACAAATTGCCCTGATGATATGCAACCCAAATGCACCACGTTACTCTCGGGTCAAGTACATACCAATAATAGTTATGGGCTTATACATTTAATCCAACAACTCTCACCGGCCCGGAAATCATAATGGAAACGACCGAGAGGATTTTCCAAATCTGGGAACGACTAAAAGCTTCCAGAGACAGACAAAAGAGTTATGCAGACAAAAGATGGAAGCCCTTGGAATTTCAGGTTGGGGACCGAGTGCTATTGAAGGTCTCTCCCTGGAAAGGATTAATACATTTTGGAAATCATGAGAAACTAAATCCAAGGTATATCGGACCATTTGAGCTCCTTGCCCGGATCGGCCCTGTAGCATACAAGCTTTGATTACCGTAGGAACTCAATAACATACATCCTACCTTTCATGTGTCAAACTTAAAGAGGTGCTTGTCCAATGAGATCCACGTCGTCCCTCTGGACGAAATCAAAATCAACGAGAGTCTCCAATTTGTAGAGGAACCAATAGAAATCATGGATAGGGAAATTAAAAGAACAAAACAAAGTCGCATACCCATTGTAAAGGTCCGCTAGAATGCAAAGTGAGGGTCTGAATACACTTGGGAGCGAGAAGATTAGATGAAACAAAAATACACGCATCTTTTCCCTAGTCTATAAATACTTATCTTAGAATAAATTTCTGGATGAAATTCTCTCTAACGGGGGATGATGTAACAAACGATATTTCAAATAAATGTAATGATCTAAGTCATGTATTGTAATCTATTTTGAATTAATAAATAAATAAATAAATAGCATCAGAAATGAAATGTTCAAAAGTCTCAATTGGGGTACATAAAGTAATAGATATCGTAACAAGGTTTTCATAAATGTAAAGAACACAAAAATCCGAGTTTTAACGAAGAAGTTATGACCAATCGAAAATCCGCAGCAAAACCGGTAAAACACTATTAAGCGTAAAACGCGAAATTTCAATACAATACTTTTTAGCCTTAGGTATCTAACGAATGTTGTAGATATCATTAAATCGTGAGCGTACATAAAAAGAACATCCAAATCAGACTTCGTGTGAGGAAGTTATGATTTTTCTAAGTTTCGGAGTAGCGGTATGTTTGGTCAATATTATGGTTTATACTTTGCTTTTCTAAGCAATTGTATTTTTTTGTAATGTTTTTTGAGTTTACAGTTGTGTTTACGGCCATAAACCTGTTCGCGGCCCATTTCTCATATATATAGGGTCCGGAGTGAATATGAGTGGAAGAACAAGGAGCTTAATTGTGTGTATTATAAGGTGTGTTCTAGAGAGAGAAACAAGAGAGAAGAAGAGAGTGTGTGTGAATCTATTGTAAGGAGCTTCATTTTCATCTTCAATACATCATAGATTCTTTTGATCCATGGGTACAAAAACACAATGGAGCATCCATGAAGCATCATATGGGTTTTAGCCCAACTAGATAATCCATGGAGCATTAGCCCACTATATAAGTATGGATGATTTACACAATCAACCCATATATTTAATTAGTCTTCTTTTGATCACTTAATTAATCCTAGATTAATTCTTGATCAATACTAATTCAATAATCTAATTAATATATTAGAACTTGTAATATATTAACCAACCTTAAGTGTTATTTCTCTCATTATAGTCTATCCAAATGCATGATGCCATGCAACCCAAATGGACCATGCCGGGTCGGGTCAAGTCTTACCAATTATAGTTATGCCCTTAGACATTAATCCAACAGATCTGCGAGGAGGCATCTTCGCTAAAAGAAGACAAAGATGAGACGGAATAAGTATGTAGCAACAGACACAAGTCGAAAGCTGAAAAGACAAGGTTATCCTAGTTCTGGATGTATGGGGTCCTGACTTCCATAGGGTTCTAGGAACAATTCATAAATGAGTCTATACCAAATAAACTCTATGAATTTGAAATAACTAACCTCGAATGAATAACGGTTACCAGCTGCATGTAAGAAAATAATTCTAACACATGTAATGTGAGCAGTGTTTCCACTCGCTCGATAAATTAACCTAATTAATATTTATTAGTGTGACGCGTAAGACGTTTTGGTTACTTCGGCTGATCCTTCCTTGAAATCTTCTCATGAATTTGTCCTTGTTCCTCCTGAACTCTTCTGTTGTCTACTATAAGGAAGTGGTTACGTTTATCTGGGCTTGTCGTGCGAGAATGAAAGCGACTAAAGAACCTATGAGCTTTAAGGTAACTTTATGGGATGATCCCTATGGAATCCTCCTATAATTGTACAAGGTACACTAGTTTGTATTGTATATAATTGAAGATCAAATAGACCTTCGAATAATTGGTCCCACCTCAACACTACATCGTTAAGAGGAATGGATAGCGAAGTGTTGGTCACAGATTCTATGTCTATAAGATCTTGATTATATATAAAACTTTATGAATATACCCTGTAAGATTATAGACCTATCCACAAGGGTCTTTTAAGTTATCACATAAGTTATTTATCTGGACCAAAATACTCCTATAGTATTCTAACGTAATGTACTTGGTATTCTCTAAACTTGTTATCCGTATCATAGAATACTCCCATAGTACTCTAACTCTAACTGTACTTGTTCTGGCGTTCTCTTGCCTGGTGTTCAGTTAAGTTTTATCTCTGTTGCAACACCACATCATTCCCAAACACATGTCGGTCACATCGCGAATGAATATAGTTGATCAGGCTATATTGATCCTAGCTATGATTACAAAACTGTTCAGGTTGACGATAGTGTCCAACCTTTAAATACTTTAGTTCTTTTCTCCTCGTGACACTAGTTCTATTATGTACACGTATAAGCAAGTAGGTACATTTTTATAACTTGTAGTTATACTCTAAAATATATCATTATCCAGAGCACTTAAGCCCCATTGCATTTATAGACATATATCTTTTATCGTGCGGTTGATATACTTAGTTCACTATAAACAATGCTCTAATACCAATTTATAACACCCCAAAAACTGGAACGGCGGAAACGTTCATGGGTGGAGGACATCATGTCAAGTATCACGAGATATGTATATGGTAAGAAAGTAATGAATAACCATTTAATTTTAGAAAGAAATTGTTTACAATGTGTGTGTTCACAAAACATATAAGTCATAAACAAATTACAAAACAAGACTTGAAGCTGTAATGCTCCATCTTCTAAATTCCCAGCACGAGCACCTGTCTAATAGTCTCCTGAGAATACAAGTTATTTGAAAGAGTTGATCAGCAATTAAGCTGATGAGTTCATAAGATTTTAGTCATGTGAGTAATTTGTAAAATGTGGTTGAAAATGTATATGTAAAAGTGATGTAAGCTGTAAGTTCTGTTTTGAAAAGTTCGCCTATTCCTCTAGAAAATCCTATATTTCCTACCTGAATGAAAGTTAAGTAAAATGACACTACAAGCCTTTCTATGGGTACTAAGTGGGTACAAGTTATATATACTCAGAGTAAACAACACAATCGATTGTGCGCATCTGCCCCAAGCTCACAACCCAACGGGGAACATAAAGTAAGGCGGGTAGCACACATTCCATTGGTTGCTACATTGTTGTGATGTATAACCTGTGTGTATTCACTTGTTCCTCATGGAGTTATTTGTAATGGTTCCTTTATATCTAATGAAAAGTTCTTTAAGAAAACCTATATTCCTTATAGTAAAATAATGACTATGGTGACTACTTTTATAAAAGCTTTGTTTATACTGCTATATATAATCTGATATCGGGTAGAAAGTTAATTGGGTGAATCTGCCCTAAACCCACAATCCAACGGGAACAAGAAGTATGGCGGAAAACACACATTTAACTATGTATTAGATATTAGTTTTATATATAAACATGGTGTATCAACTAAGGTGTTATAGAGTTACTTACCTAAAGTCTCTAAAATTGTATTGGCTTAATAAAAAGGATTAAGCCCTTATCTGGGAAATCTCTAGTTTTGCATTCCAAAACTACTGACTTTGAAAAATAAGTTTTGTACTAGAAAAACTGTGCGTTGACTCTGTGTCCTATGACCTGATCCATACCTGGTACCCTTATGATGACTTAATGTATACTAAGCATAGATATATATAGAGTCGGGTACATAATAGATTGGGTGACCTCATTCCAAGCCCACAATCCAACGAGAACAGGAAATGAAGTAAAGAGCACACATCCTATTAGTTGTTGGAATCTATTAGCATATATGTATCCTATAGTGTATACATTAAGGAATCATCAAGCTAGAATTATGATCCTAACCTTTAATCGTATCCTTCTACCAAGGCATCTTTTGTTCTGTGTTAAACCCGACTGTTCCTTTGTCAAATGTAAAAGTATATTCTCCCTAGTTTATAACTATCTTGACTAGAAAATAGATCAACATTCAAGTGGTACTGACACTTTACTAAAGTAATGGGAAAAGTAAGTACACATATGTTGTTTATAATGACATGTGGATGTACTAAAAACATATTTGTTTTATCACGGTCATAATGTGAAAGCTAGAACCCCTACTAAACGCTCTTAATGTAAAGAGATTAAGGGAACCAAACGCGACCCCAACAATTTCTTGCAAGCCGTGTAATTCACATTAAAGTTATATGATCACGTATACCCAATATAACTATCACTAATGCGATAGTGATTCATTGGTATAATTAGATCCTGTTTGTGTGTTCTCATGCTATAGCAACTTAACTTTTTTTATGTTCTGTTCTGGTATTGTTTGATTCTCTTCACTGTTTGTTCTGTTATGGTTTTGTTTGATTCTCTTCACTGTTTTTTTTTGTTATGGTATTGATTATTTGTGTGCTTCATTGTACTAGAAGTAATGAATAGCATTCTCCTAAACTATACCTATAATAGTTTACTAATGCTCTACTTGGACTGTTATTGAAAAGACTCATTTCTCTACTAAGTTATGCTTTTACATTAAAAACGGAGTTTTGTATAACTATAAAGTAACATAACTTTAAACGAGTTTTGAAATGTTTTGACAACTTATAAATAACATAAGTAACATTTTGAAAGATGTTTAACAACAAACATTTACACAATTATCATTGTGTTCAACCTGTATTCCCCCCCTTAAAACAGTTAAATTAGTTAAAAGATTCATTATGGGGTATGAACTCACCTGATATGGGTGATTCAAACGGGTATGCGCGTATGGATGAGGAGTTCCACGAATGAAGTCCCGAGACACAATAAGTCCTAAATGATATATAATGACACATATTGGCATGAATATAGTGTTTATAACAACTATATGTAAGGAAACGCCTTCCGGGACTAGGAAAGACCTTGACCAAGTGTTGGAATCACATGTGATACAACAAAGAAAGGTAGAATGGCACTCACATGAGTTTACTACACTGGGTTTACAGCCCAAGGGAGTTTACGGCCATAAACTCATGGTTACTCATGTATAAATGCAAGCTTGAAGGCTATAGATGTTTTAGGGACCTTAGCTCTACTCTAGGATGAGGAAGACCACTTTCTTTGAAGCTTTTGGGGTGTTCACGGACCTAATGAGTTTACAACCGTAAACTCATGACCATTTATGTTTATGAGAGTTGTTTAGGGTCCTAAAAGTCATAATGAAGCATCCTAACTTCAAGTCTAAGCCTTAGGAAGTGTTTGTGGCATCAATACACCCTTAAATTGAGTTTTCGGCCCATGGACCACTTTGACATGTGTTTGCGGCCGTAATCACCTATGGGTGATGGTATTTTGATTGTTTTGAGTACAAAACACATCAAGGTAAAGTGGTAGGCTAATCTCTAGGCTTAAGGAAGGAATTTGGGGCATCTTTGCACAATAAAAGGGAGTTTACGGCCCAAGAACATCCTTGGCCGTAAACTCTCTTCTAACCTTTGTTTCTTTATGTTTCTAAGGTCTATAAATGTTTAAACTAGTGTACAACAAGTTAGAATAAGAGTGCTTACGATATAGGAGCTTAAACTAGTCGATTTGGCCAAGAACACTAGTGTGTGTTCTTGGTGTTTCTTGAGTATCTAATCAAACATGATTTTCATGGATGAAATCAATGTAAGAAGCTAGTTAATAAGATGTATTAACTAATCACGGGATATAATACTCACTCTTTTGAAGATCTAAGGAAGAAGGTTGGATGATAGTTGAGAGGATTTGGGAGAAAATACGGCCAAGAAAGGAAGAAATGATAAGAAATGACCCAATGCCCTATATATACTCTTAGTTTATGCCCACATGAGTTTACGACCATAAATTCATCGTCTTGTCGCCGTGAACTCACTTAAATGAGGTTTGGGTTCGTTTTGCTACATTGTGGTTCTAGCGGGTACTTTCTAACACTTATTCCTTAAGTATATTAGGCTCAAAACTCCTTAGAATGACCTGTAACGAGGCTAGAACTCTGTACTAATGACTTTGACACTCAGTTGAGTTGACTGACTAAGCTTATAAAAATAAAAAAATTTCGGGTTGTCACATACGCCCAGTGTACGGGGGCCAGTTCCACCCTTATATAAGGGTTCGAGGCTTCCGACATCTTTTGCTAATTCACAACATTTCTCCTATATTTTCTCACTCTCGAGCCTCCCGAAACTATCCCGATGCTACAGTTACGTATCCAAACTACAACGAAGGTCCGAAGGTCCAAAAATCCCGAGAAATTTTCCACTTTCCGGTCGAAGTGCTGCCCGAGAAAAGTTTCGTTTTCATAAATTCATCTCACTTACCAGGTGAGTTCATACCCCTATATTTTCATGTTTTTACTATATATTAGGGGGGGGGGGGAATACATGTGAATCGCAAGAAAAACTTATGTTAAAACGCAAATCGTTACATACAGTTTCCGATGCTTTATCTATATTTTTGTGTATAAATATTAAATAAGTAAAATAAAGTTATTACAAATGTTATACTTCACATACAAAGTTGGTAATACACTATGGTTTATCATTCAAATGAAACACACATTCGAAAAACTATAATAGGTATAGTTTTCGAGACATTTGTGATATTTTACAGTCTATGAACACTACAGATAGGAGACACTTACATTTGCAAGAAAAATGGACTTTTCATACGTATATCTATTTGATACACACTTTTCTGAGACATTTAACTTCATGTACTTTCAATTACGCATTTCAAGTCCTATGTTATAAACCATAATCTCTTGTAGGGAGAGCGTGATTATTGTGTATAGATCTATACCAAATTGTCAATCCCACACCTAAATTGTTAGCTACAGTTGGACCGGCAGGTATAGGGTGACAAACGTCATGTCATTCCAACGCCTGAAGAATGTTGTGACAGGCAGTCTGGGTCAATAGTATGGTTATAAAAATTAACATGAAGTATTAAAACGTTTGATTTATGAGGCTAACAACGCCTTAGTGGTTATATATACATATATAAATCTACTTACACTATTTTAGGTATGGAAAATACTTATTCATTCCGGTTTTTGGAACTTTTAAAAATACTATTCATTTATGGAAAATATTGGATTTTCTAGAAACAAACTCATTTACTTTATACAAAAAAGCATACAATTCTTATACAGAAACTCTTATGAACTCACCAACTTAATTGTTGACACTTTTTCAAAACTACTTGTATTTCTCAGGGATTCAGTAATACATGTAAACCACAGCTTTTGGGGAAGGAACGCTAAGGCATCAAATTTCAAACTTATTATATCATCTTATTGTAATTTCTTTTGAAACATGTATTGCAATAAACAATGTAATTTTGTAAATTATATTTATGACGGATGTGTTTGCCTTTTTTACTATTTACTCAACTGTTATGATACTACATGAAGTGATCTGCCCTCGAACGATTCTGCCATTCTGGTTTGGGGGTGTGACAGATTGGTATCAGAGCATTGTTTATAGTGAACTAAGTATATCGAACAACATAAGATATACAAACTATAAATGCAAAGGGACTAAAAATCTCTTACAAAACGCTTTCACACCAACTATATTTCAATAAATTAAAATGTTAGTTTCATAAATTTATGAATACATGCATGCAACAGCTTAATGTCATTGTTAGAACTATACAAAACTATTAAGACAAGTTGAACACTATGACTAAGCCTCGAAATATGTAATCAGATCTAGGATGAATATAGTCTGATCAACTATATTAATCTGAGATATGACCAACGTGTGTCGGGGAATAGTCGTAGAGAGCAACAACTCAAAAACTAACTAAAGTAACACTAGAATAAAACCTACAAATCTAAATACTATAGGAGTATTTATGGCACAATAAAAACTATAACAAGAGAGTAAACCCCCGACATTTCGTTAGGACTAGGATCGTCTATTAAAATAAAAATTAAGCTTATAAAAACTAAAAACCTGCATTGAGAGGGCTATAATTGCATAGTGCATACTTTAAGGTTACATACGAGTGAGCTTTCATGGGCTTAGGATTTATGATTTTGCTTTAGGCTATTTTCCTTGTTTGGATGTGGGCTTGGAGTGAAGCTACTTATCTAACGGTCCATTAAATCTCGATTGTATGTAAATCGTATACACTAGGTAATTATAGGAGGACTCGGTATAGGTCTTATCCTAAAGTTTTCTCCTTACACTCAATTTCTATATATAATTCCCTTATCTCTATTCTCGATCAGACAAAATGGCAAGATTTCATATCCCTAGGGATCCCTACTACCCAAACCAGGGCAATGGAGGTTGGGTCGAGGAGTATCCAGAAAAGGATCCCGAAGAGGTTTCCGAGGAAGATCTAGAAGAGGATCACGAAGAAGAGGAAGGGGAAGCAGATGATGAGGGCACTAACTCAGAACCCAAAGTCTACAATCCTCCCCAAGTAGTACCAAATCTCGGACGGGACTTCTAGGGCCTGGTGCTCCTCTGGGCTGTACATCTGAAACGATGGAGCAAGGAAGAAGGACAACGTCCGCCCTACAATATGGGACACGACTTTTATAACCACAATAACGGAGGTTCGGCTGACATAGTACTACCCGTCATGGTTCGTCGCATCGCCAATCAAGGCGAGAAACAAGGGTAAACGCCAACCAAATCATGGACGTTGATGCCACTGCCCAAATCACGGTGATACGTCTTCGTCGCCTGGACGAAGAACATGATCGAACAATAGAGCACACATTTTCCCTTAATAAGGACATTACTGATGGGTTTTATGCATAAGAACAATCCTATGTGTTCATACAAACCCTAATGCTTGGTTCTAGGTTTCTCTATTGTACATGCAATGAATCTAAGACTTGCAACCCTAGATCTAACATGTATAATTCGAAATTAACATCATAAGAACAGATGTAAGTGTCTACCTCTTTCAATATGCTTGGAATCCTTTGAATCTTCTTGATCTTGAGCTTAGAGTCACATATGTAACTCCTCTAATGGTTCATAAACACTACAAGCAAGATGGCTATTAAGAGAGAGGAGGAAGAACACTAAAAATTGGCCCTAGGGTTTTCCTTAGAAACAAGCATCCGAAAATTGCATCCAAGGGCCTCTATTTATAGTGTAGGCTGCTAGGGTTTCAGTCTAAACCCTAATTGACAACTTAGCCACCAACAACCCAAGGATCCTTTTGGAATAAGGCCCTTGGACGAAAATATGATGATCCATCATCATAATTTTGTTCCCCCTTAGTCCATTCGATTTCCTAGTCCAAAAATCAACTATTACACATTTGACAGTTTATGCCTCTTTTTTTAATTAATCTCATTTAGTCACCAAATTAATTCCTAATTAATCTATGACTAATACTAATTAAATAAATATGATTTCTCCATTAATATATTATTCTTATAATATATTAATAAACCATAATGTCCTCTCACTTTCTTAAATAACCTCGTCAAGTTACTTTGGAGAAGGCAACCCAAAAGGACCATGCACAACTGGGTCAAGTACATACCAAATATAGTTACGGACTTAGACACTAATCCAACAGTCTCCCACGTGGATAAGTCTAGTAAATGTATCTCACATATGCCTTCAGGATCTGATTAGCAATTGTAGCTCTTACACGTCTCTGTCAACTCATATCAGTAACTCGTCCTTCAGATAAGGGATCGTACAATCCTCTGTTCTAGATATCATGCTGATAATACTTATGATCCAGCATTCGTTCCTCGATCTCTGATTTTTTTGACATAGAATTTAGTTGAAAACATCAACTTCATTCTGACCGGGCCGGGCACATAAGTCAAACCAAATCATCGAGTGGCCAGATATCACTTTTACCCTCTTAGGATAAAAGGAACAGAAAAACATCGACTTATATGCTTTTATCATTCACTGGCTAAGTCACACTCAATAATGTGTTTTATAACATCAAGTTATTGAGGTGTTTTCGCATTATCAATCTATAATCAACCAGCAAATAAAAGCAAACCTTTTCTATGTCCAAAACCTTTTAGACAATCAAAAAACAAATTCATGACAGTCTTCATTCATACCTTCTTCCAAAATATGAACGACTATGGACTGTTTGAATAATCTTATTATTAAGGAAGTCAAAACATGCAAAATTGAAACAGTAGATAAATAACCAACACAAGATAGTAGCTTTACTCATAAATAACTCAACTTTATTTATTCATCAATTATCAAGTACAAATTATCTATTACACGTTTCTTATCTATCTAATCTAAAATTATATCATCCTTTAGCCCAGTGCTCCTAGCGTGCTGCAAGTATTTGACCCTACTCAGTCCCTTCGTAAGGGGATCTGCTGGGTTTTCTTATGACGATACCCTCTTCACAACGAGGAGTCCCTCTTCTACTCGATGTTTAATAAAGTGGTATTTTCTGTCGATCAGTCGAGATCTACCATGTTCTCTTGGTTCCTTGGTTAAGGCAATCGCTCCTTCAATATCACATAAAGTTTCCATTGGCTCCTTTATGGTTGGCATAATTCCAAGGTCTCTAATGAAGTTCTTCAACCATATAGCCTCCTTTGATGCTTCGCTCACCGCGATGTACTCTGACTCGCACGTTGAATCAGCTACGGTCTCCTGCTTGGAACTTTTCCAAGTCACTACTCCTCCATTTAGGGTAAAGACCCAGCCTGCCTGCGATCGGTAATTATCCTGATCCGTCTGAAAACTAGCGTCACTGTACCCCCATACCCTTAATTCATCACTCCCACCGAGAACTAGAAACCATTCCTTGGTCCTTTGTAGGTACTTAAGAATATTCTTAACTGCAATCCAATGAGCTCTACCGGGATTCCCTTGATATCTGCTGACCATGCTCAAAGCGAAGGCCACATCAGGGAGATTACAAGTCATAGCGTACATGATAGAGCCTACTGCCGAAGCATAAGGTACTCGGCTCATATCAACTATCTCTGCCTCTGTACTCGGACTCTGAGTCTTACTCATCTTGGTATCGCTTTGGATTGACAACTCCCCTTTCTTTGAATTTTCCATACTAAAACGCTTTAGTACCTTATCCAAGTATGTATCTTGACTGAGTCCTATCAGTTTCTTTTCCCTGTTTCTTACTATCCTTATGCCTAGAATATAAGTAGCCTCTTCGAGGTCGTTCATAGCGAAACACTTCCCAAGCCAGGATTTGACCACCTGCAAGGTTGGGACGTCGTTTCCTATGAGCAGTATGTCATCGACATACAATACAAGGAAGCTTACTATACTCCCACTGGATTTGACATATACACATGACTCATCTTCGATTCGTAGAAAACCAAACTCTTTGAACTTCTCATCACAACAAAGATTCCACCTGCGAGATGCTTGTTTTAATCCATAAATGGATTTCTCAAGCTTGCACACTCTATTTGGATGCTTCGCATCGACAAAACCCTCTGGCTGATTCATATACACATCCTCAGCCAACTTCCCATTAAGGAAAGCGGTTTTCACGTCCATCTGCCAGATTTCATAATCATGAAACGCAGCTATTGCAAGCATTACCCTAATAGACTTTATTTTAGCAACTGGTGAGAAGGTCTCATGATAGTCAACTCCAAGAGTTTGAGTAAAGCCCTTCGCAACCAATCGTGCTTTTATAATTGTGCACTTTTCCATCCATGTACGTATTCTTCTTGAAGATCCACTTGCATCCGACTATCTTACGACCTGGTACATTATCAACCAAATTCCAAACATGGTTGTCGTACATGGACTGAATCTCGCTGTCCATCGCCTCTTTCCATTTAGCAGACTTCGGGCCTGCCATGGCTTCCTTGTAGCTGCTAGGTTCGTCCAAATTTATCCGTGTTTCATCATTAATAAACATAACCCCCTCAGTAGTAATATGAAAACCATAAAACTGGGGTTGAACACTAACCCTACTAGAATGTCTAAGAGGTCAGGACTCGTCAACGGCTCAACAGGAGTTTCCTCCTCGGGTTGAGTGCCAGTGTTAGAGGTTCCTTCATCACTTTGCTCTTAAATCTCTCAAAGATTAATTTGCCTCCCACTGTCCTCTTGGCTTATCAATTCCCTTTCTCAGAAAACTTCTCTTCTAGCAACGAATTGTCATTCGGTCTATAGAAAAGATAGCCAAAAGTCTTATGTGGATAGCCAATGAAATAACACTTCTCACTATGAGGTTTGAGCTTGTCGTGGGTCTCTCGCCTTACGAAATCCTCGCAACCCCAAACCTTGATATGTGCCAACCAGGGAGCTTTCCCTGTACACATCTCGTGAGGTGTTTTGGCAACCTTCTTGGTGGGAACTAAGTTAAGGATATGGGCAGCAATCTCTAAGGCATACCCCCAGAAAGCTATTGGTAACGAAGCCCGACTCATCATAGAACGAACCATGTCTAACAATGTCTGATTACGTCTCTCAGCCACACTATCCAATTCTGGCGTTCTCGGAGGCTTCAATTGTGAAACAATTCCACATTCTTTTAGATAGTCGTGAAATTCAAAACTTAGGTACTCTCATCCTCTGTCTGACCGAAGCATCTTGATTTTCCTGCCCAGCTGATTCTCCACTTCATTCTTAAACTCTTTGAACTTTTCAAAGGTTTCTGACTTTTTCTTGATTAAGTAGATATATCCATATCTGCTATAATCATCCATAAAAGTCACGTAGAAGCAGCAAGCATCCCTTGTGGTGGATCTAAAGTGCCCACACACATCGGTGTGTATAAGATCCAACAGATCCTCACCCCTATCACAAGTGTCAGCGAAGGGTGACTTGGTTATCTTCCCAAGTAAATAAGATTCACACACGTCATCGTCCCTAAGGTGGAATGACTCCAACACTCCATCCTTTTGGAGTTGGGCTATGTGTTTCTTGTTGACATGGCCAAGGCGACAATGCCACAAGCATGCTTTATCTAGACTAGTAGACGAATCAATATTCAACACATCATTTCCTAAATTATCAACAACCGTCACAGATTCATAAATCTCATTACAAGGTAATGCATTGAAATAAAAGACACCAGTTAAATAAACATTAATAGAACCATTACTATTATCAAATGAGTATCTGAAACCTTGTCTAAACAATCCATGAAATGAAATGATGTTTGTTGCCATATCTGGCAAATAGCAACAATTATTTAAATCTAATCCTTACCCATTACTCAACACTAAAGAATAAACTCCGACTCTGGTTACAGGCGACAATCTTCTGTTTCCCATAATCAAGTTCATCTTTCCATGTTCCACTTCCCCACTTCTTCTTAGGCCCTGCAAATCATAACAAATGTGGAAACCACACCCTGTATCAAGAACCCATGAAGTAGCAAACGATGAGTTGTTAGATTTAATAGAATACATACCTACAAAGTTGGGCTTTATCTTCCCATCCTTTATGTCTTGCAGATACTTGGAACAACTTTGTTTCAAGTGTCCCTTCTCATGGCAGTAGTAGCACTCTGCTTCTTTGGGGTCAGAAGAGGGTTTGACTAAACCACATTTAGTTTCACTAGATGAGGAACCATCATGGGGCTTACCCTTGTGGTGGCTCTTACTTGGAGCCTTCCTCTTCTTACCCTTTCCTTGACCAATTGCCAACATAGGAGCATCCACAGTAGAGGATGATGCAACAGATTTTTCCTTGAGATTGCTTTCAGCAGTCCGTAGGAGCCCTTGGAGTTTGCTCAAGGTGACGTCTTCTTTATTCATATGGGAGGTCATCCTAAATTGGTTGTACCATGAGGGCAGGGAGTGGAGAATGATGTCGATAGCCAAATCTTCCCCAAAGTTAACATTTAACTTGCGAAGACGATCAACATACCTCTTCATCTTTTGAAAATGCGAGGGTAGGGACTATCCACTCCCCATCTTAGCGGTGATCATGTTGGTGATGATCTCATAACGCTCTTGCCTTGCGCTTTGGTGGTACCTCTCTAGCAAATCTTGATGCATTTCATATGGATATATGTCCTCATAGGACTTTTGGAGTTCAAGATTCATAGTGGCCAGCATAATGCAATGAACTTTCGTTGCATCACGCTTGTGGGCCTCAAAGGCGGCAATTTCTTCGCGAGTAGCGACTTTTGGACTGATCTTTTCAAGCTTCTCGTCGAGGACATATTCTTTGTACTCGTAACGAGCAATCATGCGAATGTATCTCATCCATTCATTGAAATTCGATCCATCAAACGTCACCTTTTGACATAGGCTCATTAGCGATAACGAACCAGGAGCAGTGTTGTTTGCGTTTGCGTTAGACATTTGAAAATAGAAAGGAATAAAGTTTGATTAGAAACCAATCCCGAATTAAACACCCAAATGAGAAATTAGGGCTAGGATCCAACAACATTATTTACAACTTAGAAAGGGATGTCGTACACTAAAAGTAAATAATTTGAAGGCAAGTGAATGACGTTTCACTAATTCTCACAATGAAAAACGAAAAGGAGATTAAGTTTTAAATGTATTTGAAAACTCCTAGATCTTTGAGATTCCTTGAACTTTTCAATGGCATGTTTAAATGTCGATATGCACTTCAAATTTGCGACTGGGATGCCGAGGATCGCAAACAAGTTGTGAATAACCATGCGAACCAACATGGTGCACTCAATGTCTCTATCACCTAATCAATGTGTCGGTTAGCCACACACGCTCCATTGATCTATGACAAACATCGAGCCACAAGGGTACAAAGTGTAATTCCATGGAATAGCATCATTTTCACATTTTTACCCTCAAGTAACTAAGATTGGGAATTTGTAAAACATGTTAGTTACTTTGTAATATTCATTATAATTATAATGAGGTATTAAGTGCCCTATCATATCCGTTCGGCTAACGACCCTCCACCAGTCAAGAAAGCGGTGGGTGTGATTGTACACCCATTAAGCGTCATTTTATAGGCAGCAACCTTATACCCACCTTATAGACCAGCTTCGTTAATGAGGCCTACTAGCGATAAGACTAGCTTTAATCTTATATATATATATATATATATATATATATATATATATATATATATATATAATAGATGAAGTATAAGGTTGATTTTTAAACTTGTAAAAATCTAGGGCTTGAAGTTTAAAACTTTCAATAATTAAACTTTTAATCAAAGAATTTAAATTTCAAAACTTGAGGGCAAGTTTTGAAGTTTTTAAAACACAAGGTATCAAACAACAAATTATATAAATCAAACAATTAATTTAGTGATTATCTATATTTGACCTAACTCAATTTCTTGCAAGATAAGTTACCCAATTAATTCAAATAATCAATTTTAATCATATAAGGAATTTATTATCTAATCAATTGGTAATTATCTTGTGTTTTGGCAAGGATAATCTTTCAATAACGAGAAAATTCGTATTTTATCAGTTTAAAACATATATGGAAATTATCCTTTAGCAAAATAGCAAGAAATCCGAAAATCCCTCTGTCTGACGCTCCGACTCGTTGAGTCACTCACTGGACTCGCCAAGTTGGGTTGACTCGCCGAGTCCATGAAGTGACTCGCCGAGTCAGTTCCAACAGAGGGCCAAAAAATGATTTTCAGCCAATAAACAATCATACCATCACATACAATAGAAACCAATCAAGGCTCTGATACCATTGATGGGTTTTATGCATAAGAACAATCCTATGTGCTCATATAAACCCATTCCGTCTTACCAAAAAGGACTGACTTGTTACCAACCCGCGAAGGGTTGTGAGGATGGCCCATCTGGTTAGTTCAGCTACCACTGCTGGAATCCTTTAAATCTTCTTGATCTTGAGCTTAGAGTCACAATTTGACTCCTCTAATGGTTCACAAACACCACAAGCAAGAAGGCTATTAAGAGAGAGGAGGAAGAACACTAAAAACCGGCCCTAGGGTTTTCCTTAGAAGATAGCATCAAAAAATTCCATCCAAGGGCCTCTATTTATAGTGTAGGCTGCTAGGGTTTCAGTCTAAACCCTAATGGACAACTTAGCCACCAAGCAGCCCAAAGAACCTTATGGAATAAGGCCCTTGGACGAAAATATGATGATCCTTCATCATAATTTTGTTCCCCCTTAGTCCATTAGGTTTCCTAGTCCAAAATTCAACTATCAAACATTTGACAGTTTATGCCCCTTTATTTAATTAATCACTTTTAGTCACCAAATTAATTCCTAAATAATTTACGACTAATACTAATTAAATAAATATGATTTCTCCTTTAATATATTATTCTTATAATATATTAATAAACCATAATATCCTCTCACTTTCTTAAATAACTTTGTCAAGTTGCTTTGGTGAAGGCAACCCAAAAGGACCATGCACAACCGGGTCAAGTACATACCAAAAATAGTTACGGACTTAGACACTAATCCAACAATTACCGCTGCTAGAGCCGAGCTAAGGGAGTTTCGGAAAAACCAAGCCACAATGGAGATGCGCGTCATCGAGGCTGAACGTCAAGTAGCTCAAGCTCAGACTTCCACAACAATATACCATGGTTCGCAGCGTACCACTCGCTCGGAGTAGAGCGCATACTTCTTGCGCTATATGTACACTTATCGAGTGAGCATTGGTGCTACTCTTTACTTTATGTATGTAAACCCGACAGATTGTGAGTACACAATTCGGAGGTCTGAATGTAGTCAAATTTTCCTGATCGATGTATCGAATATTAAAATCAATGAGATTGGCACGCATTTGTTATTTCATTGAGTATTTCATTAAGTTCTTAAAATACTAAGGAAATCATACACTTATTATTGTAAGTTTCCATTTCACAATTAACTTACAAATTTGGTAATGTTCGGAACGTAAAGCATATAATACTAAGACCTTCCATAATCATTTCTGAAGACTTATCAAGAATTTGTCTTTTATCTTATGGCAGAATCATGCCGCCAAGAAGGAATCCTCGACACATCGATACTACATGAACACCAACACCACCTCGACCACCACCCCCATCAATGGACAATGTTGTTTTCGAGGCTGACGTAACAGTTGTTGTTACAGCAGCGATGGCACAAATGAGTAACAACGGGTCAGGAGGAGGAATAAATGGCTCTACTAATGGCCAACACGAAGGTCGTTCTGGGGAATGCACTTACAAGGACTTCACCAACAGCAAACCCATATCCTTGAATGGGACTAGAGGAGTTATGGATCTATCCCAATGGATAGAGATAACGGAAGTAGTATTCGACATCTGCTCATGCCAAGAAGGGAGCAAAGTAAATTTTGCTGCATGTACTTTCTACGAATGAGCCCTAACATGGTGGAATGGCCACGTCAAGACACTAACTTTGGCAGTGGCTAACTCCATGGGATGGGAAAACCTGAAATAAATTCTCATGCAAGAGTATTGCCCGAGAGGCGAAGTACAGATGCTCGAACAAGAGCTTTGGGGCCTTACAATGGTAGGCTCGGACATCACAACCTTTATTAATAGGTTCAGTGACTTGGCAATACTTTGCCTGGGAATGGTTGCTCTAGAGAGCAAGAAGATTAAGAGATATATCTGGGGATTGTCACCCCAGATTCAAGGAAGTGTACTAGCTTCCAAGCCAGTTACTTTCGATAGTGCCAAACGGCTGGCATAGTCCCTCGTTGACCATGGTGTCTGCCAAGGATTCATGACTGAAGTTACGAAACAACCCCTAGAGAGCAACAACAACAACAACAACAACAATACAACCAACAACAAGAAGGAGAAATTTTGGAACAAAAGGATGGGTCAATCTTCGCTACAACCTTCCAAGAAACAACAGGTAGTGGCAGTCGATGCCGCTACTACTCCCCCCACTATTCCTGTTACCCCTACACCAGCAAAGCAATATGTTGGAAACCTACCAAAGTGCAACAAATGCAATTTCCATCACAATGGAAATTGTAGGGTGATACACTGTAATAACTACAACAAATGCAATTTCCATCACAACGGAAATTGTAGGGTGATGCACTGTAATAACTGCAACAGGAAAGGGCACCCTGATAGTTTATATAAGGCACCGACACAACTAATCGCCCAAGTTCCTGGAGTTGGGGCGGGTCAGGCGTGTTATGGGTGTGGCGATCCTGGGCACTACAAAAGAGACTGGCCTAAGTCAAGGAATGTTGGTGGTGTAGGAAGAGTGCTAGCAATAGGGCAGAACGAAGCAATAGCTGATCCCACGGTGGTTACGGGTACGTTTCTCCTCAATAGCGCTTATGCATGCAAACTTTTTGATTGCGGTGCGGAGAGGACTTTCGTGAGCCATCAATTCAAGCACTTACTTAAACGAAACCCCCAATCTCTTAATAAGATTTTACAGTAGAAATGGAAAACCATAAAATAAAAAGCACATATGATATGTACATGGGCTGCATGCTATATTTAAATGAACACTCGTTCCAAATCAATCTAATGTTGATCACTATAAGAAGCTTTGATGTCATCATCGGTATGGATTGTTTAAGCCTTCATCATGTCGATATACTTTGTCACGAAAGGGTCGTTCACCTTATTCTGCCAAATGACAAAACTCTTATCATTTATGGTGATAAACTCGGTACCAATTTACAGATCATCTCCTGTGTCAAAGCCCAAAAATACATGCGCAAAGAATACCATGCTTTCCTAGCCTACAAGGTAGATAAGGAAAAAGAAACGAAAGATATCAAAGACATTCCAGGAGTCTGCGATTTCCCCGACGTTTTCCCTGAAGATCTTCCAGGAGTTCCACCAGAACGTCAAGTCGAGTTCATAATCAACTTGATTCCCGGAGCTACCCCATTAGCAAAATCGTTGTACCGTCTAGCCCTAACAGAGATGCAGGAATTATCCAGCCATCTAAACAAGCTACTTAATAAAGGGTTCATCAGGCCAAGCTTCTCACCTTGGGGAGCACCAGTCCTATTCGTAAAGAAGAAAGATGGATCCTTTCGTATGTGCATCGACTACCGATAACTAAACAAGCTCACAATCAAGAGTTGATATCCCTACCACGCATAGATGATCTGTTCGACCAACTCCAAAGAGCAACCCACATCTCAAAGGTCGATTTAAGATCTGTGTATCATCAACTGCGAGTCTTGGAAGGAGATGTTCCCAAAACGACCTTCCGAACTCGTTATGGTCACTACGAGTTTGTAATGCCCTTTGGATTAACAAATGCACCGGCAGTTTTCATGGAATTAATGAACTGCGTATGTCCTTCTTTCCTAGGCAAGTTCATAATCGTGTTCATAGATGATATACTCATATATTCAAAGAGTGAAGAAGAACATAGTCAACCCCTCTGGCAGGTCTTGGAAACATTAAGGGCAGATAAGTTATACGCAAAATTCTCAAAGTGCGAATTTTGGATTCGGAATGTAGATTTTCTTGGTCATGTGGTCAGCAAAGAAGGGATACACTCCAACGCAAATCCGACAATTTTTCGGCCTTGCTGGCTATTACTGAAGATTCATAGAAAACTTCTCAAAGATTGACAAACCACTTACCACTCTGAATCAGAAGGGTGTAGCCTATAACTGGGGAGAAAAGCAAGACGGTGCGTTCCAAACAATGAAACGATCCCTATGCAGGGCACCTACATTATCCCTGCTAGAAGGAACAGAAGACTTCGTGGTCTACTGCGACACATCAAACCAAGGTTTGGGATGTGTTCTAATGCAAAGAGGAAAGGTCATCGCATACGGCTCGTGGAAACTCAAGACGCACAAAGTCAACTACACCACCCATGACTTGGAACTGGGAGTAGTCGTTTTTGCCCTAAAGATCTGGAGGCACTATCTCTATGGTAAGAAATGTACAATCTTCACCGATCATAAGAGCCTTCAGCACATTATAACCCAAAAAGAACTCAACATGAGATAAAGACGATGGGTTGAACTACTGAGCGATTACAAATGCGAGATTCGTTATCATCTGGGAAAAGCTAATGTAGTAGTTGATGCTCTCAATAGAAAGAAATACGCGGGCCGTCGAGTGAAGTCCATACCCATGACGATCCATTCACACCTTTCCATGCAAATCAAGGAAGCTCAAATGGAAGCCTTGAAAACAGAAAACGTGGATGGAAAAGCCTTAAAAGGAATGGATAAAAATATTGAAGTCAAGGGTGACGGAGTTCGTTACGTCATGAATCGAATCTAGACACCGAAGTTTGGTGGATTAAGATACGTTGTCATGAATGAGGTTCAGAAGACTCAATACTCCATGTATCCCGGTTCAGACAAGATGTATCTGGACCTCAAGAAATTGTATTGGTGGCCGAACAGGAAAGCCGAAATTTCCGCCTATGTAGGCAAGTCTCTGACTTGCGCCAGAGTCAAAGTAGAGTTCCAAAAGCCCTCGGTATTGTTACAACAACCTGAAATACCCAAGTGGGAGTGGGAGCGGATAACCATGGATTTCATAATCAAGTTACCGAAAACAGCGGGTGGACTTAACACCATCTGGGTCATCGTCAATAGATTAACCAAATCTGTTCACTTCCTACCAATAAAGGAAACTGACAAGATGGAGAAACTAGCTCAAACATATATCAGAGAGATTGTGCGACTACATGGTGTACCAATATCCATTATCTCCGACAGAGATAGTAGATTCACCTCACGATTCTGGCAGTTACTACAAAAATCTCTAGGGACGAGACTAGACATGAGTACCGCTTACCATCCACAAACCGACAGTCAGAGTGAGAGGACCATTCAAACTTTGAAAGATATCCTAAGAGCTGGTGTGACCGATTTTCGTAAGGCATAGGATACCCATTTACCACTAGTCGAGTTCTCGTACAACAATAGCTATCACACTAGCATGAAGGTTGCTCCATTCGAAGCCTTCTACGGCCGTAAGTGCAGATCACCTCTGTGCTGGGTTGAAGTGGGTGACAGCAACTAGCTAAAGGACAAGTACTTGCCAGCACTCTTGTTGGGTTTTGAGCATTCTAGCACTCCTAAGGTATTCATGCAACCCTAAATACCTTGGATCTATGTTTTCTCTATTATACATGAAAATATGAACTTTCCAAGGTATTACCTATAACTAGCATACAATTGTCATATACAACACAAGAATCTAGTTAGGATAACATAACTTATTGTGGAGCTTGATGTCTTGATGTATCTAGCCATAAGAGCATAGCCCCAATAGTGTGGAAGCCTAAACTGGAATCACAACACATCATGGACAAAGAATAAACTTGAGACAGAATCTCCATGTACCAAAAACTCCATGAACTCTGAGACTAGAGTTAGTCACGATTTTTGGCCTAGAAGCATCTATTTATATGTGTTAGGAATCCAAGAGTCATGGGCATAACCCATAACCCAAATCCATACCCATGGGTTTAATGATCCATGCTTCATGTGTCCCAACTCTTTATGTATCCATACGTAAAATTAGTCCAACATGGATCATAAGCCCAAGACATATAAGTATAACTAATTAACGTAATTAGTCCCCATAGATTTAATTAATCTCTTTTGATCCCTAAATTAATTCCAAATAAATTATTGATCAATACTAATTAAAACATCAGATTTCATATTAATATATTATAACTTATAATATATTAATAAATCATATATAACATCCTGTCTTAAAAGCCCTTCTTAACAAAATGCACTAATGATATGCAACCCAAATGGACCATGCTACTCTCGAGTCAAGTACATACCAATAATAGCTATGGGCTTAGACATCTAATCCAAGAGTCTCCCACTTGGATAAGTCTAAAACTATTATTGCAAGTATGACTTCATAACCTGACTAGCAACCGTAGTTCTTAAAGTCGATGTCGAACTTTGAACAAATCATATGACACGTCCGTTAGATAAGTGATCATATATTCCTCCATTCTATATATCATATGGACTGAGACATGGATTATAATCATTCTCTATTTCCATTTTTTGTTTCCCGATTTTCGATTTATGACAACTAACTAATTGAATAAATCAAATTAGTACAGGCTTGGCCAAACACTTAGGGGTGTCATTACTAAATCATCGAGGGGCCCACAGATATCCCTTTTATCCTTATGAAATAAAAGGAATGGATAAACTTTAACTCATATGCTTCTACTAAGTACTTCTTGAATCATACATAAAGGCACGTTTTATAACATCAAGTTACTGATGCGTTTTCGTACAATCAATGTATAACCAACTCATAGTCAACAACTCATATCACTAGGTTTGAAGAATATAAGTTATTAAAGTCTCATGGTTTACTCGTCATAAAATCCATGAAGTGATTCAAATGAGCGTGAGTTTAATCCAATACTCAGAACTTATGAGTACTTATGAATGTCGTAACAACCATTTCTATGTCTAATGCACCTTAGAAAAATCTTACAATCCAGATTCGTGACAGTCGTAATTCAATAGATACTTCCAACGTATGACCGACTGTGGAGAGTTTGAATAAAATAATTATTCTGGATGTCAAAACATGAAAAGTGAAACACAAGAATAATATTAATCCTATATGGCCCCAACACTTTGAGAGTAAATAAAAACATCATTTATCTAAGCACCATATTGATTACTCACTATTAAATGTTTCGATTTTATCAACTTAAGACTTGAATAAAAACAATAGTCATGGCATGCACCAAGCATGCACACTATGTTTACCTATGGTCCTTTCTTTTGTGAAATAGATCAATTGAACACGACTCCAATGATGCTCATTTCACAATCCAAATCACTTTTGTAAATGTAAGAATACCAAACTCTTGCCATTTACTGTAATCTGTTAGATTCTAAACTTATATACAATGATTCTCTTGTAATGACTATGCACAAAGGTCACAAAAACTTGGCGACAGACATTACAAAGTATTCCAATGTAGATCAATTCCATGAAAACGAAGTTTCATATTCAAAGTACATTCCTTTGAACATGCTTCATTGCATTAAGTTTTCTAATCTTACACAGATTCAGAGAATAACTTCCATATATTGAAACAATTCCATATTACCATTGTGACTATCACTTCTAAACAAGAGTTGCCTCTTTTTAGAATATCTCAATATGGTCCTTTCCAAAGTTTACATTGTACTTCCAATTGTCCACGAGTAACCAATCTTTGGTAAACCTCAGATTATCCTCGACAATTGTTTAATCATGGTTCGTAGGATTTCTCGGAATACGATACTGGGTCAATCGGCTATTAATCGAGTCTTGGAGATTGACGCCATCTCTGGCGTTAACACAGTCCGCATTCGCCAACTAGAGTCCGCTCACGAAAGGACTCTAGTCCGCAATGCAGCTCTGCAGAGAGAACTTGTTGAAACCCAAGCTGAGGTTAGGGAACTTTGAGCTCAACAAGTGAGAGTTGACAGGCGTATAAGGGACATAGAACGCCTACTGTCGGGATCAAGAACTCATGCTAGCAGTTCTCGTAGCCGATAGAATCTCAACGAATCATCTTTTGGATATAACCTAGTTTATGTAAAAACTTTGGTCTAATTTCCTATCCTTATAAATCTTAGACCTGTTAGGTGTTGATCTAGTTATAGTTATGTCAAAATTTTCCTATCTTGGTTGATGTAAGGCCTACTTCTAGGCCATTTTTCCCCAAACTTGTTACATCTGTAATCCCAGTATTATTGACAGATACCTAATCATATGGAAATTATTATCCAAATGCTATCATCTTCATTCAATCATACTATTCATTGTGTTGTTGGACTATGGAGAGTTAATCCATGAGTCACTCTCATTATTCATTTATTCTTATCCATGTTGTCATCTTTTAAACGTATATTTAAAAGATGCCGCCACGCAGGAATCCCAGGCGTAACCCAAATCACGAAACGCTGATACCACCACCTCCTCCACCTCCTCAAGCACCCCAACCACCTCCTCCTTTCGATGCCACTATATTCCAGGCAGCCTTCACAGCAGCCGTAGCAGCTGCTATGTCAGCCATTAATACTCCTGTTCCTAGTGGATCGGGAACAAGTACACATCCCTCCAACCACGGTGAAAGCTATGGGTATCCTCGGGAATGCACCTACAAGGACTTTACGAATGCTAAACCCCGGAACTTCAATGGGACTGGTGGGGTTATGGTCTTAAGGCAATGGATTGAAAAGACGGAAGCGGTCTTTCAAATCTGCGCCTTCCCGGAGGGCAACAAGGTCAAGTTTGCTACTTGTACCTTCTCTGACAGAGCACTAACGTGGTGGAATGGCCATGTTAAGTCTCTGACTATTGTGGTGGCAAATTCCATCAGCTAGGAAAACTTGAAAGTCATGCTGATGAGAGAGTACTGTCCTCGAGGAGAAATACAAAAACTCGAACAGGAACTCTGGGGTCTAGAAATGGTTGGTTCCGACATATCAACCTATATGAATAGATTCTATGATCTGGCAATTCTATGCCCTGACATGGTTGCTCTCGAGAGCAAGAAGATAGAGAGATATATCTGGGGACTGTCGCCCCAGATCCAGTCAAGTGTGTTAGCTTCCAAGCCTGTCACTTTTGACAGCACCAAGGAGCTGTCACAATCTCTCATAGGTCACGGGAAACATCAGAAACCAAAAATCCCTACACCCTAGCCACAAAAGGGAAACAACGACAATAACAAGAAGAAGGGGTGGAACAAGAGAAAAAATAGGGGCTTCGCATTAACTCCTCAAAGAGACAACAACTTGTGGTGATCAATGTTTCCACGGTAACCCCTGTTGTCCCTGTAAACCCCTTACCAGCAAAAGATTATGCTGGAAATCTTCCGAGGTGCACCAAATGCAACTTCCATCGCCATGGACCTTGCAATGAAATTCACTGCTCTAACTGCAACAGGAAGGGGCATACAGCCCGTTTCTGCAAGACTCTAGCAGGGCCGACCGCTCAAGTTCCTAACGCTGGTGTTGGCCAAGCTTGCTACGGTTGTGGCGAGGTGGGCCACTACAAGAGGAACTGCCCTAAGGCGGGGATGGCTGGTGAAGTAGGAAGAGTTATGGCTGTGGGCCACGAGGAAGCGGTAGCTGATCCTACGATAGATACTGGTACGTTTCTCCTCGATAACTCATATGCTTGCATACTTTTTGACAGTGGAGTAGAGAAAAGTTTCGTAAGTCATAAATTTGCACGCCTACTTAAAGAAAACCATGTGCATTAGATAATTCATTCACGATAGAAATGGCAAACGGGAAAACGGAAAGTACTAATTGCGTATACGTAGGTTGTACTTTAACTTTAGATGGCCATACTTTCAAGATACACCTCATGCCGGTCCCAATTAAATGTTTCACCGTTACCATCAGCATGGATTGGTTGAGTCTTCTTCGCACCGACATCATGTTCTTTGAAAAAGCAGTTCGTCTTAACCTTCATAACAATGAAACCTTAGTTATCTATAGCGACAAACCTAGTACGAGCCTTCGAATCATTTCATGCATCCAACCCCAAAAGTGCTTACGAAAGGAATATCATGCATTCCTCGCACACATCGTCGATACGAGTCAAGAAGTAAAAGACATTCAAAATATCCTAGAAGTACGCGACTTTCACGACATATTTCCAGAGGAACTTCTCGGATTACCACCCCAACGCCAAGTTGAGTTCAGAATCGACTTAGTGCCAGGGGCTACTCCCGTAGCCAAATCTCCTTATCGTCTGGCACCGGCAGAGATGCAGGAACTTTCCAGTCAACTTAATGAACTTCTCAAGAAGGGATTCATTAGGCCAAATTTCTCACCATGGGGAGCATCGATCTTGTTCGTGAAGAAGAAAGATGGATCGTTACGTATGTGCATCGACTACAGAGAACTCAACAAGCTTACCATTAAAAATCGTTATCCCTTGCCCCGTATTGACGATTTATTTGATCAACTTCAAGGATCCAACTACTTCTCAAAGTAGATCTACGATCCGGATATGACCAACTAAGAGTGTTAGAGGAGGATGTTCCCAAGACAGCCTTCCGAACTCGTTATGGACACTACGAGTTTGTAGTAATGCAATTCAGATTAACTAGCGCGCCCGCAGTATTCATGGATCTGAGGAATAGGGTGTGTCGTCCTTACTTGGATCAGTTCGCCATCGTCTTCATCGATGACGTACTCATCTACTCTCGAACTAAGGAAGAGCATAGTCAAAATCTCCACAAAGTCTTAGAAACATTACGATCGGAGAAACTCTATGCGAAGTTCTCTAAGTGCGAATTTTGGATCCGACGAGTCGAATTCTTGGGCCACGTTGTTAGCGAAGAGGGAATACACCTGGACGCTTCCAAAATCAAGGCCATTGAGAACTGGTCAGCACTGAAGACACCTACAGAAATTCGTCAGTTTCTAGGTCTCGCTGGCTACTATCACAGGTTCATTTAGAACTTCTCCCACATAGCGAAACCTCTTACGACATTGACCCAGAAGGGCGTGGCCTTTGACTGGGAAGAGAAACAAGAAAGAGCATTCCAAACACTCAAGCAAGCCTTATGCACCGCACTAATACTATCCCTCCCTGAAGGGATAGAAGACTTCGTTGTCTATTGCGATGCATCAAATCAAGGACCCGGATGTATTCTGATGCAGCGAGGTAAAGTCATCGCCTATGCCTCGAGGCAGCTAAAGACACATGAGGTTAACTACACCGCCCATGATCTTGAACTAGGAGCAGTTGTGTTTGCTCTGAAGATCTGGAGACACTACCTGTATGGTACAAAAAGCACGATCTTTACAGACCACAAAATTCTACAACATACATTCGACCAGAAAGAGCTCAACATGAGAAAACGACGGTGGGTCGAGCTACTCAGTGATTATGAATGCGAAATTCGTTATCATCCGGGTAAAGCCAATGTAGTAGCCGACGCCCTAAGTCGGAAAGAATATACTGGTCATAGAGTCAAATCTTTGACCCTAACTATCCATTCACACTTGTCCATGCAAATTAAGGAGGCTCAGCTCGATGCTTTGAAACCTGAAAATGTGGCAGGTGAATCCCTGAGAGGGATGGATAAGAATTTAGAAGTCAAGAGTGGCAAAGCCTTATACCTCATGGATTAGATCTGGACACCGAAACATGGTGGCTTCAGAGACTTGGTCATTACCGAAACTCACATCACTCGCTACTCCATCCACCCAGGTTCAGATAAGATGTATCTGGATCTTAAAAGGTTATATTGGTGGCCTAACGTGAAAACAGATATTGCTACCTTCGTAAGTAAATGCCTTACTTGCGCGAAGGTAAAGGTCGAATACCAGAAACCCTCCGGTCTTCTGCAACAACTGGAGATACCCGAATGGAAGTGGGAGTGGATCACTATGGAATTCATAACCAAGTTGCCCAAGACAACGTGTGGACTTGATACCATATGGGTCATTGTTGACAGATTGACCAAGTCTGCACACTTCCTACTCATCAAAGAAACCGACAAAATGGAGAAACTTACGAGAACATACATTAGGGAGATTGTACGACTGCACGGTGTTCCCATATCCATTATCTCAGGCAGAGATAGTAGATTCACTTCTAGATTCTGGCAGTCATTACAAAGTTCCCTAGGAACTAGGTTGGACATGAGTACAACCTACCAACCACATACCGACTGACAAAGTGAAAGAACTATCCAAACCTTAGAAGATATGTTGCGAGCATGTGTGATTGACTTTGGGAAAGCTTGGGATACTCGTTTACCCTTTGTCGAATTTTCCTACAACAGCAGTTATCACACGAGCATAAATGCAGCTCCTTTCGAAGCCCTCTATTGCCGAAAGTGTAGATCCCCTCTGTGCTGGGTTGAGGTGGGTGATGCCCAGTTAGCTAAGGGACGAGTTCCCGAAAGAACTCTCACGGGTCCAGGGATCATTCAGGAAACGACAGAGAAGATCGTTCAAATTCGTGAGCGATTGAAAACCTCTAGAGACCGACAGAAAAGCTACTCTCACAAGCGAAGTAAACCATTGGAATTCCATGTGGGTGACCGCATTCTACTGAAGGTCTCACCTTGGAAGGGCTTGATAAGCTTCGGAAAGCGTGGGAAGCTCAATCCAAGATACATAGGGCCTTTCGAGATTCTTGCCCGAATCGGCCCCATAGCTTACAAACTCAATCTACCGCGTGAACTCAGTAACGTACACTCTACCTTCCACGTCTCGAACTTGAAAAAGTGTCTGTCCGACGAGATTCTTGTAATCCCACTCGACGAGATCGAGATCAACAAGAGCCTCAACTTCGTGGAAGAAATAGTAGAGATCATGGACCGAGAGGTCAAGAAATCGAAGCAGAGTCGTATCCCGATTGTGAAGGTTCGCTGGAATGCCAAGCGAGGACCTAAATTCACTTGGGAACGAGAGGATCAGATGAAACTGAAATATCCTCATCTCTTTGCTTAGTTATTTGTAACTAATTATTTGCTTAAATTCTAATTTCGGGACGAAATTACTTCTAAGGAGGTGATGATGTGACAACCCGAAATTTCCATTCTGTATAACATATCAAGTCAATAAAAGTCAGAACAGTTACTGTTAATTTTCAGACTTTTTGGAATAAGTTTGAGTATTCTAGGACTAACGCTTTAGGAGATATCAGGAGAGAGGATGCCCTAGGGTTTATTGTGCAACAATAAAGTCCCGTCACATCAAAAGTTTAGAGTTTACGGCCTAAACTTGGTGTTTACGGCCATAAACCCTAAAGGGGAGGGGTATAAAAGTGGCACTTAGCCATTTTTAGCATTTTTCCACCTTTTCAAGATCAAATCTCAAACTCTCTCAAGTATCTTCCAAATTTTTCTTCAAGATCATTATCTAGTAATTGTTTCTAACCCTTTTGAGTTAGTATATCACTTAATCTAGTGATTTAACACACTTCTATCCCTTAGATCTTTCCAAAAGGGTGAATCTTCAAGTTTCACCAAGAACACCAAGAACACACACTAGTGTTCTTGGCCTTTTGGTATCTTTCAAGCTTCCAACTAGTAAGTATTCCTACCCTAGTGTATTGTATGGCTTGTTATACATCTGTACATCAAAGAAACTCAAGAAAATACCAAGATCAAAGGTGTTTACGGTTCAAGAACTCCTTGAACCGTTAACCCTTCTTTAAGGGCCAAAAGTGTGCCTTAGTCCCTTCCTTCCTTGAGAAACTAGTCTAGATCCACTCCTTATTGTGTATAAGACTTGAAAGCATGAAAATACCACTTTCCATATGGGTTTACGGTAGTAAACCCAAAAGGAAATGGCCTTGGGGCCGTAAACTCCTCAAAGGAGTGCAATGATGCCCTAATCTCCTCCAAAGGCCTAACCATCAAGTAGAAATGCTTCAAACGACTTGTAAAACCTTAAAACAACTTATGGTCAAAGAGTGAGGAGTTTACGATCGTAAACTCTTGAGTTTACGACCATAAACTCATTAGGTTATGGTCATCAAAAACCGTAAAGTCCAAAGGAGTTTACCCTTGAACCCCAAACACAGTAGCAAGGTCCTTTAACACTTTTATGCAATCCTTATGACTTGTAGCACTTATATAAGGTGTTTTACATGACTTAGGATCTCTTAACTTTTACAATTAGTGGTTTAAAGTCTAATTGGATACATATATGTGTGATTATATGTTAACTAGGATCATTAGGTGTGAACAAGTCTTCAGTTGTCACCTAGCTATCCTACATCATTCAGTTCATCCAAACCACCATCTACAGGTGAGTTCATACCCGTTAATCAATGTTCTAAATGATTTTAAATGCTTTAATGTGGGGGAATACAAGTAGAAAACAACATGTTAATGAATCAATCTGTCACACACCGAAAACCGAAGGCGGAATCTGAAAAGGCCTTTAGATCAATCAATTTATCAAACACTGACAGTAAATGAGAATAAGAAGAATTCACGAAGAAAAACTTTCACTAAGAAAGATAATCTCACAAAGAGATTATCGTGTGCACAAAGCAGCGATTAGGGTTTGTGAAAGGCGTGGCCATTCACAAACCTATACAAGAGATTATATACTGCTATTCTAGAAAATCCCTACAAATCAGGGATATGCCAGCTAACTAATTTATGCTAACTATGGAAACAAGATAAATACAAAATCTGTTACAATGCACTGAATAAACTAAACACGTTGAGCTGCTCAAACGCTGATGCTGATACTGAGATATACGCTGATGCTGAGATTTATTTCAAACATCATCATATTTCAAGGTTCGACCTTACAATCTCCCCCAATATGATGATGTTCAAAACTAACTAAGTTAAAACACCTCTAGACAAGAACTCTTCATACTCAGCTTCAACCTCTATTTTTACTGGCCAGTAAGGACTATCCAGCAACTCCTGTCTTCTATTCAGCAGCTCCATAGCAATAAGAATGTGAAACTCTCCTGAGAGATCTTGATGACTCATGCACATTTGCCTTAAGCCAACGAGATGAGTGGTTGGAGCCTTTGGGATCTCAGCAGTTCGCTGAAAACACATTTTTCTGTTTTTATCGAGATAGAACATCCCGTGTTCAGGAACTGAGATAAATTTATGCTGAAATTTGGTTCTTCGACTTGAAACAGAAAGTCCAGAACCAACACATCTTCACTATCAACTTGAAATTTGGTTCTTCGAGTTTTCGGAACTGATGACCTTTGGCCTTGATACTGAGGTCGTTCTTTAGGAACAAGATCCACACGCTGAACTTTCTTGATCAACAGATGAAGAGCACATGTCAGTTCAGAGGAGTGAGCTGAGGTTTTCTTGGATGCTAATTCGAGTAATTCCATCCATTCAGAATATCCATATTTTATTAGCTCATCCCTCTTGACAACTTCAGTGTATGAATGTTGAGGACCTTGACGAGTGATCAGCAACGTAAGAATTTTCTCATTGCGTGGTTTGGAAGCTTTAACTTTGATAATCTTATCACCACACACTTGTCGATTAAGAACGTCTTCAAACCTCTTTCGATCAATCATGTCACGAACACTGTCAGTCTTAGGCTTATTGCTGCTAGGAGAAGGCTGAGAAGATTGAGATTTGGACTGAAATTCCAAGAATTTCTGCATCTGAGCTTCAAAAGATCCTTTGGCCTGAAGTTTATGATGAATAAGATTTTCATCAGCTTGAGCAATATTCTTTAGAAGCTGAGCTTGATTAGCTTCATCAAGAATTTGTTTAACTTGATCAGGAGACATGTTCCATTCAGCCGCCAAATTTGATATACTAACTATGGACTTGGGTTTCTTGCTAGGCAGAGAAGTATCAGTTTGAGAATGAGCCAAGTCAATATCTGCTACCTTACGCTTTCGAGATAGCGGATGAGAATTCTTCACTAGAAACGTCTGAGTCTTCTCCTTGGACCGGAATAATGGGATCAGCAACAGGATCGACTAATTTCACGTCTGGCCTTTGAGATTCATTATCAAGATCATCTGAATCTTCTTCTTGAACTGGAATAAGGGTATTAATGAAGTTCATATCCAGTATTTGACATTCATCATGTGGTTCATCATCATGCTCACTATCTTCAACCAGCTTTTCAATAGCTGCTGGACTATTAGGCCCCGCAGAGTCAGACTCATGCATCGGCTTTGGTGATTCAGGCTGAACAATGGTGTTGTCAACAGGTTCGGTGTCTCTCTCATTTGGTTCATCATGAGCATTATCATCAGTATCTCCCCCTTTTTGAGCATCATCAGATAGGGGACTAAAGGGAGGAGTATGCAGGAGAACTTCCTTTAGCTGATGAACATCAGCCTCAATGCGTAGAAGACGCTGACTCATGTCCCGAGTTAGTGTCAGAAGTTCAGTAAATGCTGAGGCCGGAATTTGAATAAATGAAGTGGCTGGGGCTGCTGGTGAGCTAGGTGGCATCTCCGGAGAATATTGGTCCCCCTGGGGAGGATTCTCCCCCTGTGAGGGATGCTCCCCCTGAGATGGGTGCTCCCCCTGAAATTGTTGCTCCCTCTGACTCAGTGAATCCTTTTGAGCTGAGGGAACTTTCTCAGTAACAGAGACGATATGATGAGAAATTTGGGGAGAGAAACGACCACCATCATGTGATTCATCCTCTTGACCGGCATGATCTTCATGTTTACCATCAGTGCCTCCTTCATCAGTATCAGCGGTGAGAGAAGGAACAGTGTATGGATTTGCAATCCATTCTCTCATCCGAACAGAAATTTCGATGTCAGTATCCAGGGGATCATCTTGATACATTCGGATAGACATGCGAGGGCATTGGATGTGATTTCCAGGGTGTGAGAAGTAATCTGCAGCGAAAAATTTATCGAGCACAAGAGCAATCCAGCGTGGAAAGGGAACGTGATCAGCACGTACATTTGCATGAAGAAGCTGAACAAGTTGATCAAAGAATAGGGCCCCATAATCAAGTCTTTTGTTGAGAAGAAGTGAGCAGACGACTTGTTGCTCATAATTACTCAGTTGATCACCACTTTGAGACTTGTGACCCACACACTTGCACAGAGCACCGGTGAAAAATTTCCATCCTGGGGTCATACATTGGCGCAAAATAAGAGCCGATCGAGCACCAACCTTTGAGTGATCATATCCCAGTTGATCGAATAGACGTCTACACCGTTCAATAGAAGGAAGTTCAGAGAAAGGTTCAACGATAGGTAACCTGAGTGCAGCACTGAGGAGTTCTGTGGTAATAAAGACAGAATGTCTTCCACGACCAATGGTCCCGGTGATGACATTGTTTTCATCATTGACTGTTGCTGTGTAGTAGAACTCACAGATTTGTTCAGGGAAGAACTCTGAAGGAATGTCACTGATGGCGTACCGAAGACGGCAGGAGGCTAAGAAGTTAACAAAATCATCGAGTCCAAGACCTCTATGAACATCTGGAATATCAGGGTTAAATACAACGTTTGTGGCTTTGATGTATATTGGGAGAGGAGGAGAGTTTGGGGCAGGGATTACCCTTCGTGAAGTAGAGGAGAAGGTGAACTTGCTCAATTGGGGCTATCAAGGAGATTGGTGCGTGTGATAGATACTAGTTGTATTATCTAACCATCGGCACAGAGTGTTGTGACTTTATCAGTGAGTGGTTTATCTTACTGAATCATTAGACACTGAATGAGAAGAAGATAAAGAAAGGATTGTTGCGTGTGATAAACCTTGGTGTTTTGGTCTAACCATCGGCAAAGAATTTTAGATTCTCATCAGCGTGTGTTTTGTCACACTGAATCACGGAATCAGTGTAGGATTGGTAAGAAGAGATAGTTGCGTGTGATAGATCTTGGTGTTTTGATCTAACCATCGGCAAAGAGTTTCAAGTTGTTATCAGTGTATGGTTTTTAGTACAGTGAACCATTCAACTTTAGTTTTAGAAGACTTGAAGAAGAGAGAAAGATAGGAGATCAAACCAAGTACTCAGTATGCAAATATCACCAGCATGTCATCATCAGCACAATGTACATCAGCTTATAAGACAATACCAAACATTAGTAAAATTAATCAGCAAAATTAATTACAAAGTAATCATTCCAAGTTCTCCAATAATGTAAGCAGTTGTTTGAGAATCCAATGCCTTGGTGAAGATGTCAGCAAGTTGCTCTGAAGTCTTGACATGTTCGAGAACAACTTTTCCCTTCTCAACATTGTCTCTGATGAAATGATGTCTGATTTCGATATGCTATGTCTTTGAGTGCTGAACAGGGTTTTGTGTGATTTGAATGGCACTGGTGTTATCACAATATATGGGAGTCTTTGAGAACTTAATCAAATAATCTAGAAGCTGATTTTGAATCCATAAGAGCTGAGCACAACATCTCCCAGCTGCAACATACTCAGCTTCTGCAGTCGAGATGGCTACTGATGTTTGCTTCTTGCTAGACTAGCTGATGAGACGATTTCCAAGGAAATGACATCCACCAGACGTACTCTTTTTGTCTAAGTTGCATCCGGCATAGTCTGAATCAGTGTGTCCAAAAAGTTCAAATGTTGAGTCGCGAGGATACCACAGTGCTATGTTTTGAGTCCCTTTCAAGTATCGAAAGATACGTTTGACGGCCATGAGATGGGATTCCTTGGGATTAGCTTGGAATCGAGCACAGAGAATGGTTCCAAACATGATATCGGGACGACTTGCCGTGAGATATAAAAGAGATCCAATCATTCCTCAATACAAAGAGTGATTGACATCAGTTCGAGTTGGATCAGCGTGCATCTTATCAGTCTTAGACACTGGAGTAGAGGCTGGTTTGCAGTCACTGAGAGAATACTTGACAAGCAAGTCAGAAATATATTCACTTTGGCAAATAGAAATACCTGATTTTTGTTGCTAAACTTCAAGACCTAAGGAAAAGGTCATCTTCCCCATCATGCTCATTTCGAACCTTTGAGACATGATCTCTGCAAATTCCTTGCTCAGTTTCTCGTTTGGAGAGCCAAAAATGATGTCATCGACATAGATTTGAACAAGAACCATGTCTGAGCCTTTGTTTTTGATGAAGAGAGTATTGTCGATTACTCCTCGTCTGTATCCATTTTCAAGAAGATACGATGTCAGCATTTCATACCAAGCCCTGGGTGCTTGCTTCAGTCCATAAACAGCTTTGTCTAATCGGTACACATAATCAGGGTGATCTTTGTCAACAAAGCCTGGGGGCTGATTGAGGAATACTTCTTCTTCTAACACACCATGAAGAAATGTTGTTTTCACATCCATCTGATAGACAATGAAATTCATGTAGGATGCGTATGCGACAAACAGTCTGATTGCTTCAATGCGAGCAACTGGAGCAAAAGTTTCTCCGTAGTCAATGGATTCAATTTGAGTAAACCCTTGAGCGACAAGCCTTGCCTTGTTGCGAGCAATGATTCCATCTTTATCAACCTTGTTACGACAGACCCAGCGAGTTCTGGTGATAGTCTTTCCTGATGGTCTTGGGACAAGAGTCCAAACTTTGTGCCTTACAAACTCATTCATTTCTTCTTGCATGGCTTTAATCCAGTCAGCGTCTTGAAGAGTTGTGTGTATCTTTTCAGGTAGAATCATTGAAACGAAATTAACATACATGCAAAAGTTATTAGATACACGAGATCTGGTTCGGACACCATCATGAATATTCCCAATAATTTTATCAACAGGATGATATCGATGTTCAGAAACTAATGCTGATTCCGGAGAGTTTGACACTGACAAGTTATCAGTTGCAGGAGAGTCTTCAGCTTCAAGGATTTCATTAGCACCTGATGAATTATTTGATGATCTGGCTGCAGTATCTTGATTCAAGGAACATGGAACTGGAACGATAGAATCAGAAGTATCAGCTTCATCTCCAGCAGGAGGAACTTCGTCAAATGGACAAGAGAGAAGCTCTTGAAAAATAGAAGAGGAATGAGTGAATTTTTCATCAGTGTATGATTCCTCATCAAACTTCACATGAATGGATTCTTCAGTGCATTGCGTGTTCACATGAAAAACACGAAAAGCTTTTGAAATAGATGAGTACCCAACAAAAATACCTTTGTCAGCCTTAGGTTCAAATTTAGATCTTGGGTCACGCTGATTTAGAATATAACAAATACATCCAAACATGTGAAAGAAGGATACCTCTGGATTTCGACTTTTCAGCATTTCATAAGGTGTCTTCTTGTGAATCCTGTGAATTAGAGATCGATTCTGAGTAAAGCACGCTGTATTGACAGCTTCAGCCCAAAACGACATAGGAAGACCAGTGTGAATCATTAAGGTCCTTCCTGCCTCAATCAGTGTTCTATTTCTTCGTTCAACAACTCCATTTTGTTGAGGAGTACGAGGAGCTGAGAAGTTTTTCCCAATGCCTTTGTGATCACAAAATTCTTCAAGAGTTGAATTTCGGAATTCAGTACCGTGATCACTCCTTAGTTGCTTAACTTTGAGACCTGTCAGTGTCTTATTCTTACGAATCAGTGAGATAATTTCCTGTGCAACATGACTTTTCTTCTTCAGGAAAACCACCCATGTAAATCGAGTGAACTCATCCACAATCACTAGAGTATACTTATTTCCACCTAGAGAGCGGACAGGAATAGGTCCAAACAAGTCCATGTGGAGAAAATGTAGAGGGACAGATATACTGGAACATGACTTTGGTTTGAAAGATGACTTGGTTTGTTTTCCTTGTTCACAAGCTGAGCACATCTTGTCTTTAACAACGCTGAATTTTGGGAGCCCTCTAAGTAGATCTTGATTGCATATTTTGGATAGGTTCTTGAAGTTCAGATGAGAGAACCTTTTGTGCCATATCCAGCTGAGATTGCTCTGAGACTTTGTAAAAAAGCATTGCATCAACGCCTTGTCACATGAGAACATATCAAGAACATATATATCATCCTTTCTACTTGCTAAAAGTACGATGTTCTTGTCAGTGTTGACAACTCTACCTTCCTTCTTTGTAAAGTGAACTTCATAGTCAGCATCACACAGTTGGTTGATGGAGATAAGGTTGTGTTTGAGACCCTTTACATATGAAACGTTTTGAAAAACCACATTATTGCATTTGATATTTCCATATCCTTTAGTGAACCCTTTTCCATTGTCTCCATAAGTTACTGCAGGACCAGTTTTCTTGACATAGTCTTCCAGGAGAGACTTGGATCCTATCATATGCCTTGAGCAACCACTATCTAAGTACCAAAGATGCTCCTAACCCTACAGTGCTGGAAACTAGTTAGAACACACTGACCCATTCGAGGATGGGTCATTCACAAAGTTATTTGATAATAGATTATAACACTCCTTAGGAAGACAGTTTAAAGAATTTGACTTAAGAGTCCATTTTTCATTTCTAACTTTAATATTATCAGCTCTTAAGGATGATTTATCAAATGAACATTCACTGATCTTGTAAGAGGTATCACCACATCTGTAACAAACTCTAGTACCAAAGTTCCTCTTGGTGAGCAAATTTTTAGAATTGACACATTTTGACATGTAAGGTTCACCAAGAGAGCTTTGAATCCTTTTGTTTATCATTGAGTCACAACTGAATTCAGTGTCAGAAAGAATTTGATCAGTGATAGATGATGAGCTATCAGTGTCTGATTTGGACTTATTCACAGATGCATTGCAATCAAGAAAATGCTTAAGTTGTTCATGAACAGCATGAAAAACTCTGTTTGAGATAGGGAAGGCAATAATATTCTCAGTGAGGGGAGTTGGTCTTACAAGATGTGCAGGGTAAGAGGTTGGATCAATTCCGATAATTTCAACATTACACTCAGTAACACCATTAGAGTTAGTAACACAGTATTCATCAATTAGACTCTGATTAATAAAAGAGTTACTGACAAACTTATTTTTGAAATTGTTTTTCATCTCATTCATGGAATAAAATTCAGATTCTTTTTCTTGTGATTTAAAAACCTTTTCAGCTTCTGCAAAATTACCCCCAAGAATTTTCTCACATGAATGTGGAATTTGAGCAGAAATGATATACTTAGCATTTTTGTGAGATTTTGCCCAAGTATGAAGCACAGTTTGTTCCTTGATCAAAAGATCTTTAACATTGTCAATTTCAGTAGACAAAAATGAGTTTGACAAACTAGTGATTCTAAGATTTTCCTGACTGGACTCAATAATGTTATTTTTCATGGATATATCAGTTTCAAGAAGATCAATTTGATTTTGCAAATCTCTTATTGTTTGATTATTCTTAGAATTAATAACACCCAAATACTCAAACATTTTGATTTTTTCATTCATTGAATAGGAAACAAAGTTTTTAACCTGATACATTGAAGAAGAGTCAGTGTTGTGCTTCCTGGAATTTTCAACAGCATCGGACATATCAGCATCAAATGTACTTGTGCCTTTTTCAGGAACATCCGTGGCTTCTATCTTTACCATTAGACACTTGACTTCATCATCTGATGACTCCTCATCAGTCTTCCATTTTTCTTTTTCAGCAACAAGAACTTTATGTTCCAAGTTCTCTACTTTCAGCTTCTCAATCAGCTTGTTGTACTTCTTCTTCCAGTATTCATCCGAGCCTTGTTTTTTTTGTTTACATTCCTTTGCAAAATGATCAGTGCTCCCACAATTAAAGCATTGAGCCTTCTCTTTCTTATCAGCACCATGCTTTTTATCAGCTTCTGATCTTTTTGAGAACTTTCCACCCATCCTTTTCTGAAACTTGGAGAATTTTCGGCCTGATTTCTCAAAGGTCTTTACAATCAAAGTTGCACTAGCCACAACCTTTTCAAGATCATCAGTGTCAGTTACAGAGGAATCAGTGTCTGAATGGCTTTCAGTGTCTGAATCTGACACTAGCTTTTTGTTTGAGAACAAGGCTACAGATGATTCACGCTGAGAATCTTTCATTAGCTCCTTTCTTTGAAGCTTGGATTCCTCATAGTATCGAAGATTTCCATACAGACTTTGTAAGTCCATAGTGTTTATCTTCTCACTATTTTTCAGCAGATCAACATGGTTCTCCCAACCTGCACCAAGAGAATCTAAAAACTTCTGCACTAGAACAGTTCTATGCTTCAACTGATCTAATCTTCGTATATCATTAACAAGAGTATTGAATCTGTTAAAGGTTTGAGTCAAGGTTTCACCTTTCTTAGCAAAAAAATGTTCATACCTTCGGTTAAGATCATATATTTGAGTAGCCTTGACTTCTTCAGTGCCTTCAAAAGATACAGTCAGAGTATCCATCATCTCTTTTGCTGAGATGCAATTTTGAACTAGCCCAAAAATATTGTATGGCAGAGCGTAGCTGATTGCGGCACGAGCACAAACATCTGGACCATTTTTTCTTTTGTCATCTGTCGTCCAGTTTTCTATAGGTGTTTTCTTCATAGCACCATCAGGAACATTGTTTTTCAGAGGCTGATACATTGGGACATATGGACCCTTTTCGACAATGTCCAACATGTCTTCATCTACTGAGTCTAAAACATATACAGCCTTTATTTTCCACATGGAAAAATTTGTTTCATCAAAAGGAGGAATTTTAGCAGAGGGATAATTTGATGAGTTCGACGAAGAAGAAGATGAAGCCATTTGTTTGATAAGAGAAACCCGCTTTGATACCAATTGAAAAGGTCTTTAGATCAATCAATTTATCAAACAATGACAGTAAATGAGAATAAGAAGAATTCACGAAGAAAAACTTTCACTAAGAAAGATAATCTCACAAAGAGATTATCGTGTGCACAAAGCAGCGATTAGGGTTTGTGAAAGGCGTGACCATTCACAAACCTATACAAGAGATTATATACTGCTATTCTAGACAATCCCTACAAATCAGGGATATGCCAACTAACTAATTTACGCTAACTATGGAAACAAGATAAATACAAAATTTGTTACAATGCACTGAATAAACTAAACATGATGAGCTGCTCAAACGCTGATGTTGATACTAAGATATACGCTGATGCTGAGATTTATTTCAAACATCATCGTATTTCAAGGTTCGACCTTACATAATCATTTCTGGGGCGGACTCCACGTTGAGTATCAAATCCAATGTACATAGCAAGAAAGTAAACAACCATTACATTACATATTAGAATTTACATTTGTTCAAAAGTAAATTGTTACAAGTGATGATACATATGTATATATATATATATATATATATATATATATATATACATATATATATATATATATATATATATATAGACAAAAGTAGAGACGAGTCTTCTGTACGCTCCGTCTTCCCCAAAAAGGATCGCTGGGTACCTGTCTAAATTGGACCTGAGAATACAAGCAGTTTGAAAATCAGCATAAAGCTGGTGAGTTCATAAGATGTTTGTTTTCTGAAAATGTAGAAGTTCCCTATGGTTTTCCGAAAAGATTGTTATCCAAGAAAATCCTATATTTTCTTATATGTAAAGTTTGATTAACTGTTTTATTACACAATTCTGGTTATGAACGATTGTTATCCCAGGAAAATCCTATATTTTCCTAAAAGTAAGTTTAGTTATTGAATCCCAATTGAAATGTTTGATTGTCTATCATACTTGTTTTATTAACTAGATATTCTGATATCCTAATTGTGTTACACTTGAATGTACCTAGATGGGTGCCTTCATATTCGTATTCTTATTCTTAATCATATTCATATTCGTATTTTATATTTGATTTTTATTTTATATTTGTATTCGTATTTATATTTGTAGTCCTATTCGTATTCGTATTCGCATTCCTAGTCCTATTCCTAATCCTATTCGTATTCGTATTCGTATTCGCATTCGTATTCATATTCCTAGTCCTCTTCCTAATCCTATTCATATTCGTATTCGTATTCGTATTCACATTCGTATTCGTATTCCTAGTCCTATTCCTAATACTATTCGTATTCGTATTCGTATTCGTATTCATATTCATATTCGTATTCGCATTCGTATTCGTATTCCTAGTCCTATTCCTAATCCTATTCGTATTCGTATTCATATTCGCATTCGAATTCGTATTCCTATTATTACCTTTGCATTATTACTTCAGTATTCCTATTCGTTCTATTCCTAATTATACTTTCGTATTCATTTTGTTGCTAGTTGTACTTTCGTATTCGTTCTGTTCCTAATTGGATTTTTAGTATGAATTGTAGATTATGAAATATAATTTAGATTGTAACACTTTAGCAAGATATCCATGATTAGTCTGAAAGCTAACTTCGTGTTTCGAACCATTTGATTAACACAGTTTTCGATATTAAAAACATACAGAATATAGATATTTGAACTGAAAATAATATGTTTGAGTACAAGATTTCCTTGTACTTTTGCTTGTATTCCCCCTAAAAACATTTTAAAAACATTTGAAAACGGGTAGGGGTATGAACTCACCGGTTGAGGAACGCGTCAGTTTGGATCCTAAACGTCAGTTCTGGGTTCGCAAACGCACAAAATTCCTATGTATTATGAAAAGATACACATTTGTATCTAATTAGAACTTAAATTATTTATTAGATGAAGACATACGCTTCTAGATGCGAAAACACTTCATTAAAAGTGTTTGGAAGGACTCGGGTGGTATTTGAGGACACATAAGGCTTGGATATGGAGTTTACTCTTCTAGAGTAAACTCATACTAGAGTTTTCGGCCCTAATGTACCCTTCCCCATGAGTTTACGGCTGTAAACTCATGGTGGAGTTCTTTTGGTGCAAAAATGGCTTGGATCACTTAAGAGGGAATTTCTAGGGTTGGTTTCAAGGTATGGGAAATTGATTTGAGCAATTTAAGGATCATTTGAGGTGTTTACGGCAGTAAACTATATGTTTACGGCCGTAAAATCATATAGACATGCCCAAAATGTTTTCTTAGTGGTCCATAATTAATCACAAGTGATTCCAAGCTATTTTACAAGTCTAGGGGTGAAATTTGGGCATCATTTGACATGATTTTAGGAGTTTACGACCCATGACTCCCCTTATGGCCATGAACTCCTTAGAGGGGTGATTTCTTTATTTTTTAGGCTTCTAAGTTGTTCATGGTTGCTTCTAGATTTTTGTTCAAGGCTTAAAAGGTGTATAAATGGCAATATAACACCTTAGAAGGAGTTTACTCCCCATGATATGGAGTTTACGGCCCAAGCATGTTCTTGGGCAGTAAAGTCATGTTTACTCTCCAAAAATTTAGTTCAAGGTGTTCTAAGTCCGGTCCATTAAGCCACTAAGCCATATCTAAGCTCCAAAGGTTGATTGTAAGGGTTTTTGGGCTCCAAAACCCAATTTATATGAGTTCACGGCCTAGGACTGTTCTAGGGCCGTAAACTCATGAATATGGTCCTATTTCATGATTTAAACTTGAAAATGAAGGCTAAAGATGTTATACTAGAAGCTAGGGAAGTTACCTTGATGATTTTGGACGTAAATCTTGAGTTTGAGGAGAGAGGTTAGAGAGAGAGTATTGAGAGAGAGTAAAGGCTTAAAATGAAGTCTTTTGAGCTTTAAATAGGTAATAAAGTACTTAGTCTAACTCATTGTTTCGTACGCTAGTCTCTCGATTTAGGATTTCGATTGGTTCTACCATGGGGTTCAAACTTTCGTTGATTTCGGTCTTATCGAAGGACTTACTAGGGTTTCATCGGGTAGATACTCCTTAAGGACAGAGACGTGGGATACCGGATGGATGCTGCTAAGTCCTGAGGGTAGTCGGAGTTTGTAGGCTACGGAATCAATCCTAATGAGGATTTTCGAAAAATTCTATGTACCTTGGGATACGCGTTTCAAAATGTAACACACCATCTTTCTCATTGTTGGCTACCTAGATGGTGGACGTTTCGGTTACTAATTGAGGACTATGTTTATGAAGAGGTTCGAATGAATAGGTAACAGTTTATCTTTCAGGACTAGAATTGAAAAGGATTGCAAGCAGAAGGGTTGTCGAAGAGGAATATACCTATGGCGACGATGGGATCAGCGGCTGAAACTAAGTTTATCGTCGCAGATTATAAGAGTTTGACCAGGGGAAGTTTGAGATGAATAGATTTTTCGGAACAAAGGATATCAGCAAGATTAAAATTTAATCAATCCATGCCAATGAATACTTCAAAGCTCTATCTATGAGAAGTAGCTGGCTCACTGAAATTTGGTGAACGGAGGAGAGTATGGCAGCGGAGAGTTGTTGTTCCTTGTGCTAGGACCTTTCTTTCGAGATATCTTGATTTAAAAAGATCAGGAAGGAGAGGATGGTAAGTCCCCTATATTGAATCAAGAGATATGAAACAAGGGATATCTCTTTAGGACAGACATAGAATTCTATTAAGCGATAAAGCAGGAATGAATTATCAAAACAGATAAATTATCGCTAAAGGAATGATTAATGAGACACACTGGGCTAAGGATCTCTATAACGGATTTGGCTCGAGAAATACTCCCATAGTATTTCATGTCTTGCTGCAATGACGGCTCATTGTTTGGGTATTGGGTAAGTTTTAGGCATGACGTACACCACAGTCACTCCCAAGCACATGTTGGCCGTGTCTCGAATGAATATAGTTGGCCAGGCTATATTGATCCTAGACATGACTACATAACTGCCCAGGTTTAACCACAACGTACAACAACCATTTACTTATGTTTTGTTCTACTTGTAGTTACGGATTTCGACGGGCGGGTATACTTGTATACTTTTGAAAATACATATATTTGAGGTATACTTTTAGTTCAGAGCACTTAGGCCCTTTAACGTTTATAGTTTTATACCATGTAAGGTTTGGTATACTAGTTCACTATAAACAAGGGCTCTGATACCAATCTCTCACACCCCGAAAACCGAAGGCGGAAACATTTTCGGGGTGGACTCCACGTTGAGTATCAAATCCAATGTACATAGTAAGCAAGTAAACAACCATTACATTACATATTAGAATTTACATATGTTCAAAAGTAAAGTGTTACAAGTGATGATATATATATATATATATATATATATATATATATATATATATATATAGACAAAAGTAGAGACGAGTCTTTTGTACGCTCCGTCTTCTCCAAAATGGATCGCTGGGTACCTGTCTAAATTGGACCTGAGAATACAAGCAGTTTGAAAATCAGCATAAAGCTGGTGACTTCATTAGATGTTTGTTTTCTAAAAATGTACAAGTTCGCTTTGGTTTTCCGAAAAGATTGTTATCCAAGAAAATCCTATATTTTCTTATATGTAAAGTTTGATTAACTATTTTATTACACAATTCTGGTTATGAACGATTGTTATCCCAGGAAAATCCTATATTTTCTGTCACACCCCAAAACCACGAACAGCGGAAGCGTTCAGGGGTGGAGGACGTCATGTACAGTATCACAACAGTGTATAATAGTAAACAAGCAACAACATCATCCATTGCATTATAAGTAAAGTTTTAATACATGTGTGTTCTTTCATTGTAATAAGACACCAAAAATATACAATCAAAATAAAAGACGAGGCTTGTCTGCTCCGTCTTCTCAAAACCTAGCCACCGTACCTGTCTACTGATGACCTGAGAATACAAGTTATTTTGAAAGAGAGTGTCAGCTTTAAGGCTGGTGAATTCATAACTAGTTAAGTGTCATTGTCTTGCTTTGAAAAGCAGTTTTAAAAGTAATGTAAACCATTAAATGAAAATATTGATATAAGTATGAAAAACCCTAGAAAATCCCTTATTTTCTATCAGTATGTAAAGTAGTCTTCAACCAAGACCCGAATGTTTTGTAAGTAAAATGATAGTTTTTCCTTCTATTGACTAGTACTAAAGTACTTAGTCTAACTCATCGTTTATGTGAAAGTATCACAAAATAAAATAACAGGAAAGAGTATATGATAGTCTTCTACCAAGACTTAAATGTTCTGTAAGTAAAATGATAGTTTTTCCTTCAATTGACTAGTACTAAAGTACTTAGTCTAACTCATTGTTTATGTGAAAGTATCACAAAATAAAGTAAACAGGAAAAAGTACTATTGTAAGTGTTATCCCGAGGTACTAGGGCTAACACGCCATCGCGTAAAGCGAAACGTATAACCTATCACAAAATAAAGTACATAGGAAAATATACTAAAGTAAGTGTTATCCTGAGGTACTAGAGCTAACACGACGTATGTAAATGTTATCCCGAGGTACTAGGGCTAACACGACATATATAACCTAATGAACATCCGAAGATTGTCCAATTGTCCTCTGTAGCAGCAGCAGGGGGAGGAAGGGTTAGTCCCGTAATTGACTCCTAATATAAGTAATAACCTAATGATAATCCGAAGATTTTCATCTCATCCTCTGTTGCAACAGCAGGATGGAGGAATGGTTAGTTCCGATATCAATCTATCTATTATAAGTGATAACCTTAGACATCCGTTATTGTTTATCACCCACTGTTGCTAACAGATGGGTTCCAGAATGGTTAGTCCCATCCATATATCCCGAGGTACTAGGGATAGGGTCACGTCTAGATATCGAGGTACTAGGGATAAGGTCCTGTCTAGATATCCCGAGGTACTAGAGATAGGCAGGAAGATTTACACAGAAGGTACTAATAAATCATCCTCGCAATTTGAGATACAAGTATTCATGTTAATATACACAGGTAAATGTATCTACGTAAAGGTACTCATGTAATGTGTTCATGTAAGTGTATTCATGTATCATGTAAGCATATGTAAACGTACTCAAGTATCATGTAATCATATGTAAATGTACTCATGTATCAGGTAATGTACTGGTATAGACTCATGAATGAACTGACTCTTGTGTGATTCCTTGTAATAGGAATAATGTTTGATATCTACAAATTATCCCTATGATAATTTACTGAAAGGTAATTGGTTTTTCAAGTAGGTTTATACACTCTTACTACTCAAGGGTGTGGGAAACTAAACGTAAGATGTAAACTATATCATCAATACATATATAAGAATATAAGTGTATATGCATAGTTTAGTTCAAGAATGTAAAATGGTTTTGTAAGACATCTAAGGGTTTTGAACAAATATAAAAGTGACTTAATGTCATTTTGATAAACATTTCAAAAGTAATACATTTGATAACAAAGTATTTTAAAGATAGAAAACCATTTCATGCATCACATTTTGTAGTATGTGAAATCTGTTGAATGAAAACACAGTTATAAAATACATATAGATGATTTAATAACATGCTGTTTTCTACTTGTATCCCCCCCCCCCTCGTTAAAGCATTTAAAATCATTTAAACATTCATTAGGGGTATGTACTCACCTATTGTGAGTGGTTCTAGCGGGTATGCATGTAGGGATGAGAAGTTCCACAAATGAAGTCTCGAGACACAATAATCCCTAAATGACATATAATGACACATATTGACATGAATATAGTGTTTATAACATCTATATGAAAGGAAACACCTTCCGGGAATAGGTAACACCTTGACCAAGTGTTGGAATCACATGTGATTCAACATAGGACGGTATAAAGGCACTCACATGAGTTTACTACCATGAGTTCACGGCCCAAGGGAGTTTACGGCCGTAAACTCATGGTTACTCATGGGTTAGTGCAAGTACGAAAGCTAGGGAATGATTTAGGGACATTAGCTTTAGTCTAGGATGAGAAAGACCACTTCTTTTGGCACTTTTGGGGTGTTCACCGCCCAAATGAGTTTACAACCGTAAACTCATGTCCAAATATGTTTCTGAGGGTCTTAAAGGTCATAAGGAAGCATTCTAAATTCATGCCTAAGCCTTAGGAAGTGTTTGTGGCACCAAAACACCCCTAACTTGAGTTTTCGGCCCATAGACCATTTGGTCATGTGTTTGCGGCCGTAAACACTTGTGGGTGTCGGTATTTTGGTTGTTTTGGGTCTTAGACACATCAAGGTAAAAAGCTATTCTAGCTTCTTGGCTTAAGGGTGGCATTTAGGGCATTTTGACACCCTTAAATGGAGTTCACGGCCCAAGAACTTCCTTGGCTGTGAACTCACCTTCAACCCTTGATTCTATTTCTTTTGGATGTCTAAACATGTAATGGGTAGTCTCAAGGTTCATTCCCAAGGCTTTGAGGGACATTGGGACACTTTTGGCCCTTAAAATGGAGTTTACTCTCCAAAAGGAGTTTACCCTCCAAGAGGAGTTTACTCTCCAAGATGTTCTTGGGGAGTAAACTCTCAAATCTTGTTGCTTTGTGTTTGTTTTCTGTCCCTAGACTCGTTAGTGTACAAGTCCAAACTAGTTTCATGGCTTAAGGAAGGACTAGGCCTCATTTGGCTTTTGAAAAGGAGTTTACTCTCCAAGATGTTCTTGGGGAGTAAACTCACAGATCTTGTTGTTTTGTCGTTATTTTGATGTTATTAAGCACAATCTAAGCTATATAATACAACTAGATTGAAGTACTGACGATTTGGGATAAAAACCCGAAGATCCGTGAGAGAGAAAATGGGTTTTCTCTAGTTGGAAATGCGAATAATGAATGGATTTGGTTCAGAATTCTATTTATAGTCCTGAGATATTTTTGGCAGAAAATATTTTTATTCCCGAAATGATTTCTAATATGACAGAGTGTTGGAATAATAGTATTGCACGAAACCCTAGCGCATCCACTCTCCTGATATCTCCTGAAGTGTAAACCCTGAATTACTCAAACTTATCCGAAAAATCTGAAAATTTACTGTGACTGTTATAACTTCTATTGAAGTGATATTGTTTGTTCAGAATGGAAATTTCGGGTTGTCACATCATCCCCCTGTTAAATGGAATTTCGTCCCGAAATTAGAATTTAGGCAAGGAAGTATGTACGAATGATCGAGTCGTTATGTGAACTTCCTAATCCATTGGTTCTCGCACTCCTAAGTGAAATCAGGTTCTCGGTTGGTATCCCAACGAACCTTCACTAACGGGCGACGGCGTCGCTTCGTCCGCTTGACCTCTCGGTTGAGGGTCACTACGGTTCTAATACGAAGGCAAGGATCTCGTAAATCTCGATCTCGTCGAGAGGGATTATGAAAGTCCTAACGGAAGGATACTGTTTCAAGTTCGAGACGTGAAGGGGAAAATGTACGTTATTGAGTTCACGGAGTAGGTCTAATTTGTGAGATGTAGGACCGATTCTGGTAAGAAGCTCGAAGGTCCCAACTACATTGGATTTAGCTTTCCACGCTTTATGAAGCCTATTAAGTCGTTCCCAGAGTGAGGTTTCCTAAAGAATTTGGTCTCCCACTTGGAATTCCAAAGGTTCTTTCTCTCACTTACTTCCCAGTCAAGGGCCATCCCTTGCTGGGTCAAAGTCGAAAGGGTTTCTGAAATTTGTGGGGATTTCCGAATGGACTATGATATTAGGTCTGTAAGACCTAGAATTTGGCGAATTTTCCGTCGGTGGCTACGGTGCCGACAAATTCCCAACGGTTTTGGATAATTTGACAGAGTACTCAAGAATTTCCACAACACTAATAGTGTGTCTCAGGAAATATGACTCTAAATTCCAAAACTCTTGATTAGAGAACTTTGCGAAAAGTATCTCCGAGGGTAATGTTTCTATGGGTTCTTTCTTACTACGAGGGTAGATAAGTAAGTCATTACATGGAGAAATGACAAACTGATCCCTGTGAGAAAGGCGTACTCCACTCATTTAGCTCATGAATACTATGGGCGTATTGGTCCTATCCGAGGGGTATCACTACAGACTCGAAGTGTCCGTATCGAGTTCGGAGGGTAGTCTTTAGGACATCCTTCCCTAACACTCGAACTGGTGATATTCGGATCTCAGGTCCATTTCTGAAAGTAATACTTTCCCTGTGGTTGCTCAATCAGTTCGTCTATGCGAGGCAGAGACAACGATTTCTAAAGGAAATCTTAATGAAGTCTTCGGTCGTCGAGGTACATAAGATGCACTCTGTCGACTTCTGGTAATAATAAGACCGGAGCTCTCAAGGGTGAGAAGCCTGGTCTTCTAATTCTATTTTTGAGTAGTTCATTGTGTTGTCCGGGCTGTTCTTGTATCTTCCGTAGGTGTTTAGACTGAAGGCGATCTGGTTATAAGAGTCATACCGGGTTCTAAGTTTGTACCTATACCAATGCAATTACTCGTACTCCTGGATAGTCTCCGTCCTGAAGTTCATATTAGAATTCATACATGATTCAATGATCACAATTTCGTGTATACGAGTCATTATATAATTAAGACTGAAAAGGTAGTCAAATAACTGATTCTTCCTTAATCTCACATCCCATCGAGGGAAAAGAAGTTAAAGTGGAATCATCAATTCTAAACCTATAGAACATTGATTATATATCACTCTCATGTATACATTCTTCAGTGATAGATCAACCGTATGAATCTTGGAATTGAACTTGACGTACTGCACGAGTAATATTGTGGGGATTCCTTCGGAAAGGAAAAGAACTATTAGGTACTCCTTGTATGAGTACTTCGGTGTTCTGATATGACGGCTTCGCTAAAAGACGATTTCTGAGAAAGAGATGTACTTATGAAGCTGTTATTGTGAGGATCGAATTTACTCGAGTCACATGATAAACTCGGAATCGTATGGAAACTAAAGACATTAGATTTTGAACATAAGGCGTTACATACAAAACACAACAATGCAACCATTAACAGAGTTACTGTACTTAGGATTTACTACAAGACTATTGCTGCGAACAAGGTATACTACAAAAGACAAGTATACGCAGCACGAGCATCCCTAAACGGACGAGATCCCGCAAAAGATAAGACTCTGGTTGCACTAGTTTTGGGATGGTTCATAAGTCTGTAACAATGAAACGCCTAAATTACATTAACGTGGGTCCGGAGTAGACTCTCCTGCGGCGGTGGTTGGTAGTAGACTTTCGTCTGTGCCAGCAATTTCTGCCCATGGGCAGTTCCTTTTGTAGTGACCTACTTTGCCACAACCGTAGCAAACCTGGTTTACACTGGTGTTTGGCACTTGAGCGGCCTGAGCTGTTGGAGTCCTGCAGACACGGGCTGTATGCCCCTTCCTGTTGCAGTGTGAGCACTACTTCTCCCTACAAGGTCCATGCTGGTGAAAACTGCATTTAATGCATTTTGGGAGACTTCCAGCATAAATTTTGGCTGGTTTAGGGACAATTGGGATGTCCGAAGGGATGGTAGTTGGAGGTGCTGATGTCGTGGCTATGAAGGTTGTTACTGGTGGTTGTTTCCTGTTCGCCCTTCGAAGCGACTTGTCCTTAGGTTTATTCCAAGACTTCCGTTTGTTACTTGGATTGGAATGATTGTTAACAATCCCGCTAACACTTATGTTGTTAGCGTTTAGGTGGGTCAGAATAGCTGACACGGCAGCCGAGACTGCAACTTGAAAGGTAGCTGCATCAATCTGAAGAGTTGGTGTTTGGTTGATGGGCTGATCGTTTTTCTTGGGTCACATGATACTGTTACACCGAAAGAAAATGAATTTGTGAGCGAGAATTGTTAAACGTATACGTAGCTCGATTGCTCATGAAAAGAATAGAATTATGTTTTCTAAGGTTCGACCTACATCCCGGTGATGTAGTCCTAGCACGGAATCGAAGTATGTACATGAAGGTTTTACGTACATCCCTATGATGCAGTCCTAGCAAAGATTGGAAGTAAGTTCTTACAATGGTCTCAAGATGTTTGTTGTGCGATCCGAGGTATCGTTGGTTGGTGAATAACATGATCCAACCATTACCAGAGACTTGGAGATGTCTCCAGAGTTAAATAGCTATAGTCCAATGACTTGACTAGAGCATGATTCAAATAGACTCTAATGAAAGTATGATAAGAGTATTTTTATAAAGAATGACTAAAAAGTTATCCGACTGTCAATATCTTTGATATTCATGACGTACAGGTTCGGGAAAATGACCTTGTAAAAGGTCCTACATCATATCCAGAGAAGATAGTTCTTGACAGCATAAAGGGCCTAACTAATGTACTTACAGTACGAGATAGTTTCATAGAAAATACCACATTGGGCATAGACAGAAAGATGATTCCTTTCTAACAAGGAGAAATAAAGTAAAGTATCTACTACTAGCGACGGTCATCCCTCTGGTGAACTCCAGTTCAGCCAGTTGGCGTTCCACATCAAGTAGGTGTCTTTCGTATACTCTCTGGCGTACCCGAAGTTCCATGACTTCAGCTCGTGATTCAGCCAGTGCTTGCAGCAGGTTTTCATGGTCTCTCTCAGACCTCTCACGAGCATGTTCAAGGCGACTGGTGCGAAGCATATGCATTCCTCTATTTGTATCAACTTCTTTGATACGTTGTAGAGCTGTCCTGCCCTGAATTTCGTTTCGGGCAACTCGTTGGATCAGAATTGGCATGATTTTGTCTGTTGAGCCCCCATTGCTAAGGTCATAGAAGCTTCGGTTACCATTAAATGGTATGGGCTGATCTTGTCCTTGGCTCCATGTTTCCAAACATACCACCCACTCAGGCGTCGGGCCATGAAAAGCCGGACAAGGGTTAGGAATTGGAAAAGGAGCTGCCTGGGGTAGGTCCTCAACCTCGGGTTCGGAGATGGAATCGTCTGAAAGGCCTTCAGCATGGTGATCATTCAGAGGGATTGGATGATCATTATCTGGTTCTTCTCCAAACCATCCAACAATAACCGCGTTCGGAAGGAACAGGTTGTCGTGGGGATGGAATCCAGCCATGTTATTTACGCGAGAATTTGGGGTAAGAATATAATTATTAGACGAATTATCTAGATAATTATTTAGTAAATCTTCATTAGTTCCATCGCTATTTGTAAAGTTCATACCAGTTATATGTAATCAACACAGGATAGGCCTTCGAATAAGTGACCTTAACTCCAAATTCATAAGGAATAAGGGTAAAGCAAAAATTTCACCGATTCTAAGTCTATAGCATCCTAGTTACATATAACTTTAGTGTATCCACTTAGCAATTATAAAGTACTTATAGTAACACAAAACACCCCTATGGTATTTTAGACTTAGGTTCTGTTATAATGTTCTCATTGTGGTGATGCTGGTAAGTTTTTAGACTTGTTGCCATATCACAACCATTCTTGGGCATGTGCTAATCACTCTTTGGAACAACATAGTTGATCAGGCTATGCCACTCCCAAGACTGACCATACATCCCCGAGCTTACTTGTGATATTCAACAATCGTAATACTTTTGTTCTTGTCATTGTGACACTGATTTTAGTATGAATGCAGGCACATATACCTTGTTAAATATTTTATTATTTAAAAGTATATTCTCTTAGATAGAGTGTTTTAATCCCTATGTATTTATAGTTAGTATATCTTTTATGGGTTGATATACTTAATTCACTATAAACAATGCTCTGATACCAATATGTCACACCCCAAAACCACGAACGGCGGAAACGTTCAGGGGTGGAGGACGTCATGTACAGTATCACAACAATGTATAATAGTAAACAAGCAACAACATCATCCATTGCATTATAAGTAAAGTTTTAATACATGTGTGTTCTTTCATTGGAATAAGACACCAAAAATATAAAATCAAAATAAAAGACGAGGCTTGTCTGCTCCGTCTTCTCAAAACCTGGCCACCGTACCTGTCTACTGATGACCTGAGAATACAAGTTATCTTGAAAGAGAGTATCAGCTTTAAAGATGGTGAATTCATAAGTATTTAAGTGTCATTGTCTTGCTTTGAAAAGCTGTTTTAAAAGTCATGTAAACCTTTAAATGAAAATGTTGATATAAGTATGAAAAACCCTAGAAAATCCCTTATTTTCTATCAGTATGTAAAGTAGTCTTCAACCAAGACCCGAATGTTTTGTAAGTAAAATGATAGTTTTTCCTTCTATTGACTAGTACTATAGTACTTAGTCTAACTCATCGTTTATGTGAAACTATCACAAAATAAAGTAACTGGAAAGAGTATATGATAGTCTTCTACCAAGACTTAAATGTTCTGTAAGTAAAATGATAGTTTTTCCTTCTATTGACTAGTACTAAAGTACTTAGTCTAACTCATCGTTTATGTGAAAGTATCACAAAATAAAGTAATAGGAAAGAGTATATGATAGTCTTCTACCAAGACTTAAATGTTCTGTAAGTAAAATGATAGTTTTTCCTTCTATTGACTAGTACTAATGTACTTAGTCTAACTCATCGTTTATGTGAAAGTATCACAAAATAAAGTAAACAGGAAAAAGTACTAATGTAAGTGTTATCCCGAGGTACTAGGGCTAACACGCCATCGCGTAAAGCGAAACGTATAACCTATCACAAAATAAAGTAAATAGGAAAATATACTAAAGTAAGTGTTATCCCGAGGTATTAGGCCTGACACGACGTATGTAAATGCTATCCCGAGGTACTAGGGCTAACACGACATATATAACATAATGAACATCCAAAGATTGTCCAATTTTCCTCTGTAGCAGCAGCAGGGTGGAGGAAGGGTTAGTCTCGTAATTGACTCCTAATATAAGTAATGACCTAATGATCATCCGAAGATTTTCATCTTATCCTCTGTTGCAACAGCAAGACGGAGGAATGGTTAGTTCCGATATCAATCTATCTATTATAAGTGATAACCTTAGACATCCGTAGATGTTCATCACCCACTGTTGCTAACAGCTGGGTTCAGGAATGGTTAGTCCCGTCCATATATCCCGAGGTACTAGGGATAGGGTCCCGTCTAGATATCCCGAGGTACTAGGGATAAGGTCCTGTCTAGACATCCCGACGTACTAGGGATAGGCAGGAAGATTTACACAGAAGGTACTAATAAATCATCCTCGCAATTTGAGATACAAGTATTCATGTTAATATACACAGGTAAATGTATCTACGTAAAGGTACTCATGTAATGTGTTCATGTAAGCGTATTCATGTATCATGTAAGCATATGTAAACGTACTCATGTATCATGTAATCATATGTAAATGTACTCATGTATCAGGTAATGTACTGGTATAGACTCATGAGTGAACTGACTCTTGTGTGATTCCTTGTAATAGGAATAATGTTTGATATCTACAAATTATCCCTATGATAATTTACTAAAAGGTAATTAGTTGTTCAAGTAGTTTATACATTCTTACTACTCAAGGGTTGGGAAACTAAATGAAAGATGTAAACTATATCATCAATACATATATAAGAATATAAGTGTATATACATAGTTTAGTTCAAGAATGTAAAATGGTTTTGTAAGACATCTAAGGGTTTTGAACAAATATAAAAGTGATTTGATGTCATTTTGATAAACATTTCAAAAGTAATACATTTGATAACAAAGTATTTTAAAGATAGAAAACCATTTCATGCATCACATTTTGTAGTATGTGAAATTTGTTGAATGAAAACACATTTATAAAATACATATAGATGATTTTATAACATGTTTTTTTCTACTTGTATCCCCCCCCCCCATTAAAGCATTTAAAATCATTTAAACATTGATTAGAGGTATGAACTCACCTGTTGTGAGTGGTTCTAGCGGGTATCCGTGTAGGGATGAGAAGTTCCACGAATGAAGTCTCGAGACACAATAAGCCCTAAATGACATATAATGACATATATTGACATGAATATAAGGTTTATAACATCTATATGAAAGGAAACACCCTCCGGGACTAGGTAACACCTTTACCAAGTGTTGGAATCACATGTGATTCAACATAGGAAGGTATAAAGTCACTCACAAGAGTTTACTACCATGAGTTCATGGCCCAAGGGAGTTTACGGCCGTAAACTCATGGTTACTCATGGGTTAGTGCAAGTATGAAAGCTAGGGAATGATTTAGGGACATTAGCTTTAGCCTAGGATGAGAAAGACCACTCCGTTTGGCACTTTTGGGGTGTTCACGGCCCAAATGAGTTTACAACCGTAAACTCATGTCCAAATATGTTTATGAGGGTCTTAAAGGGCATAAGGAAGCATTCTAAATTCATGCCTAAGCCTTAGGAAGTGTTTGTGGCACCAAAACACCCCTAACTTGAGTTTTCGGCCCATACACCATTTTTTCATGTGTTTGCGGCCGTAAACACTTGTGGGTGTTGGTATTTTGGTTGTTTTGGGTCTTAGACACATCAAGGTAAAAAGTTATGCTAGATTCTTGGCTTAAGGGTGGCATTTAGGGCATTTTGACACCCTAAAATGGAGTTCACGTCCCAAGAACTGCCTTGGCCGTGAACTCACTTTCAACCCTTGATTCTATTTGTTTTGGATGTCTAAACATGTAATGGGTAGTCTCAAGGTTCATTCCCAAGGCTTTGAGGGACATTGGGACACTTTTGGCCCTTAAAATGGAGTTTACTCTCCAAAAGGAGTTTACTCTCCAAGAGGAGTTTACTCTTCAAGATGTTATTGGGGAGTAAACTCTCAAATCTTGTTGCTTTGAGTTTGGTTTCTGTCCCTAAACTCGTTAGTGTACAAGTCCAAACTAGTTTCATGGCTTAAGGAAGGACTAGGCATCATTTGGCTTTTGAAAAGGAGTTTACTCTCCAAGATGTTCTTGGGGAGTAAACTCATAGATCTTGTTGTTTTGTCGTTATTTTGATGTTATTAAGCACAATCTAAGCTATATAATACAACAAGATTGAAGTACTCACAATTTGGGATAAAAACCCGTAGATCCTTGAGAGAGAAAATGGCTTTTCTCTAGTTGGAAATGCGAATAATGAATGAATTTGGTTCAGAATTCTATTTATAGTCCAGAGATGTTTTTGGCAGAAAATATTTTTATTCCCGAAATGATTTCTAATATGATAGAGTGTTGGAATAACAGTGTTGCACGAAACCCTAGTGCATCCACTCTCCTGATATCTCCTGAACTGTAAACCCTAAATTACTCAGACTTATCCAAAAAGTCTGAAAATTTACTGTGACTATTATAACTTCTATTGAAGTGATATTGTTTGTTCAGAATGGAAATTTCGGGTTGTCACATTTTCCTAAAAGTAAGTTTAGTTATTGAATCCCAATTGAAATGTTTGATTGTCTATCATACTTGTTTTATTAACTAGATATTCTGATATCCTAATTGTGTTACACTTGAATTTACCTAGATGCGTGCCTTCATATTCGTATTCTTATTCTTAATCATATTCATATTTGTATTTTATATTTGTATTCCTATTTATATTTGTAGTCCTATTCGTATTCGTATTCGTATTCGCATTCGTATTCGTATTCCAAGTCCTATTCCTAATCCTATTCGTATTCGTATTCGTATTCGCATTCGTATTCGTATTCCTAGTCCTATTCCTAATCCTATTCGTATTCGTATTCGTATTCGTATTCGTATTCGTATTTTCATTCGTATTCGTATTCCTAGACCTATTCCTAATCCTATTCGTATTCGTATTCGTATTCACATTCGTATTCATATTCCTAGTCCTATTCCTAATCCTATTCGTATTCGTATCCGTATTTGTATTCGCATTTGTATTCGTATTCCTATTATTACCTTCGCATTATTACTTTAGTATTCCTATTCGTTCTATTCCTAATTATACTTCCGTATTCATTTTGTTCCTAGTTGTACTTTCGTCTTCACTCTGTTCCTAATTGGATTTTTAGTATGAATTATTTGTAGATTATGAAATATAATTTAGATTGTAACACTTTAGCAAGATATCCATGATTAGTCTGAAAGCTAACTTCGTATTTCGAACTATTTGATTAACACAATTTTCGATATTAAAAACATACAGAATATAGATATTTGAACTGAAAATAATAAGTTTGAGTACAAGATTTCCTTGTACTTTTGCTTGTAGTCCCCCCTGAAAACATTTGAAAAACATTTGAAAACGGGTAGGGGCATGAACTCACCGGTTGAGGAACGTGTCAGTTTGGATCCTAAACGTCAGTTTTGGGTTCGCAAACGCATAAAATTCCTATGTATTATGAAAATATACATATTTGTATCTAATTAGAACTTAAATTATTTATTAGATGAAGACATATGCTTCTAGATGTGAAAACACTTCATTACAAGTGTTTGGAAGGACCCTGGTGGCATTTGAGGAAACATAAGGCTTGGATATGGAGTTTACTCTTCAAGAGTAAACTCATACTAGAGTTTTCGGCCCTAATGTACCCTTGCCCATGAGTTTACGGCCGTAAACTCATGGTGGGGTGCTTTTGGTGAAAAAATGGCTTGAATCACTTAAGAAAGAATTTCTAGGGTTGGTTTCAAGGTATGGGAAATTGGTTTGAGCAATTTAAGGACCATTTGAGGTGTTTACGGCAGTAAACTATATGTTTACGGCCGTAAACTCATATATACATGCCCAAAATGTTTTCTTGGTGGTCCATAATTAATCACAAGTGATTCCAAGCTATTTTACAAGTCTAGGGGTGAAATTTGGGCATCATTTGACATGACTTTAGGAGTTTACGGCCCATGACTCCGCTTATGGCCATGAACTCCTTAGAGGGGTGATTTCTTTATGTTTTAGGCTTCTAAGTTGTTCATGGTTGCTTCTAGATTTTTGTTCAAGGCTTAGAAGGTGTATAAATGGCAATTTAACACCTTAGAAGGAATTTACTCCCCATGATATGGAGTTTACGGACCAAGCATGTTCTTGGGTAGTAAACTCATGTTTACTCTCCAAAAATTTAGTTCAAGGTGTTCTAAGTCCGATTCGTTAAGCCATTAAGCCATATCTAAGCTCCAAAGGTCGATTGGAAGGGTTTTTGGGCTCCAAAACCCAATTGATATGAGTTCACGGCCTAGGACTGTTCTAGGGCCGTAAACTCATGAATATGGTCCTATTTCATGATTTAAACTCGAAAATGAAGGCTAAAGATGTTATACTAGAAGCTAGGGAAGTTACCTTGATGATTTTGGACCTAAATCTTGAGTTTGAGGAGAGAGGTTAGAGAGAGAGTAGTGAGAGAGAGAGTAAAGGCTTCAAATGAAGTCTTTTGAGCTTTAAATAGGTCCTAAGTTCGGGACACGGTGGAATTCTACCCGATACCGACGTTAAACGGGGCTTTTGGTCGCACCTGATTAAGTCGTTGTAACCCGGCGGGACAAATTCTAAAATCTATCTAATTATCATATTGGGATGTTTTCTTGAGTTTCTAATGGGTTTGGATACTAATTAAGTCATAATAGAAGTCTCGAAATAAATGACTTAATTTTAAAAACGTAAACGGAAATGATTTGAAAAAGACGAATTTTATAGACGGAAACGGCATTCGGCGATGGAATGAACTTTGGGTTGTCACACAATCACATGTGATTTATAACTGTGTTTTCATCCAGCTGATTTCACATACTTCAAATGTGATGCATGAAATGATTTTCTATCATAAAAATACTTTGTTATCAAATGTATGACTTTTGAAATGTTTATTAAAATGACATTAATTCATTGTTATTTATTGTTCAAAACTCTTAAATGTCTTACAAAACCATTTTTCATCGTCTTGATCAAACCTATATCTATACACTTATGTTCTTATATGTATGTATTGATATGATAGTTTTCATCCTTCGTTCGGTTTCCCACACTCTTGTGTAGGAAGGGTGTATAAACCTTCTTGGACATCAATTACCTTCTAGTAAACTATTATAGGGATAGTTAGGAGATACAAAACATTATTCCTATTACAAGAAATTACACCAGAGTCGATTCATTCATGAGTCTATACTAAATGCTATATGAAGAGATACACTTACATGGATAGACTTACATGGATACTTGTACCTAGATACTATATGATGAGATACTATTACATATCATACGTGTAGTTTAGTTCTGCCTGTCCTAGTACAAAAGGATACTATACGGGACTAACCATTCCGGCACCCACCTGTTAGCAACAGAGGTAATGAACATCTACGGATGCCTACGGTTAATACTTATTCTAGGGGTACCTTTACGGGACTAACCATTCCTCCAACCTGCTGTTAGCTACAGAGGAAAATGAACATTTATGGATCTTCAAGGTTAATACGTTTCAGCAGTCATGATGTCGTGTTTATCCTAATACAAAAGGATAATACTTATATGGTTATATTTTCCCTATTACTTTTATTTTGTAATACATTCACATAAACGATGAGGTAGACTATATATTGTTAATAGTATTCATAAAGGGGAAAACCATCTTTATTACTTTCAAAACATACAAGTCTTGGTAAAAGACTACTTTCAAAAGATTCGGGTCTTGGTAGAAGATTGCTCTTATACTAATAGGAAATATGGGATTTTCTAGGGTTTTCATACTTATATCAAATGTTTCATTCCAAGATTTACATGGCATTCATAACAGCTTTCCAAAAACAGGGCAATGACACTTAAATACTTATGAATTCACCAGCTTTATGCTGATACTCGCTTTCAAAATAACTTGTATTCTCAGGTCACCAATAGACAGGTACGATGGCCAGGTTTTAAGAAGACGGAGCTCAGACAAGACTCGTCTTTTATTTTGTTTACATATTTTGGTGTCTTATTTCTATCAAAGAACACACACATATTAAAAACTTTACTTTTAATGCAATGGATGATGTTGTTGCTTGTTTACTACTTTACACTGTTATGATACTTCACATGACGTCCTCCACCCCTGAACGTTTCCGCCATTCTTGGTTTTGGGGTGTGACACAACTCGCTTTGTAGACAAGTTTTTGTTAGTCTGTCAAAAAATTCGTTAATTTCACACAAAATTTTCGTTACTTTGTTACAAAAAATTTTCATTAAGATTGTAACTATTTTTTTTTTATTTCGTTAGGATTACTCATAAACTTTTTCGAAATTTTATCACACAACTTTTTGTTATTCTAGAACAGAATTTTCGTTAAGTTGTTAAGTTCTTTTCTTTTCGAAAAATCAAAAACACCAAAAATATTTTTGTTTCGTTTTGTTTTTGAAAAATTCAAAAAATTTCCAAAAAGATTTTTTTTTTGTTTGTTGCTGTTTCTAAAATCAAAAACTCAAAAATATTTTCTTTTTCATCGATTTATTTCGTAGAAAAGCTTGGAAAATGAACAAGAGGGTGAACAAGTTTTATGAGGTAGCAAGCTTGTTGTTTCAAGGGAAGGTACATTTTTGACATTTTATGAACTAGTTAGGTTGTCCCTAGAAGTATGTTGTTGCATGTCGACTCAAGCCTCTTCTAACTCAATGTGTGTTTATGAAGAATTAATGAAATTTTCATCATGAAAATTTATTCCCAATCAGGCTATATTCACGTTAGTCCATGAGCTACCATACTCTACTCAAATGAGTTTAGAGTAATCTACTGTGTCCATCAAAAAGAAGTGGTACTTTCGAAATTCTTTAACCAATCTTTTTCATCACAAAGTTCTTACACTCTCACACATAATGACATATGTCCAAGAGATATCTGATTAAACCAATCAGGATTTAGACATATCAAACTTCTGTGTTAATGATCTAACATCATGCGACTGTGATGAAAGTGAAACCCAATATGTCCAACTCATTTAAGGAATTGACGGGGAACTTTGTTCCAGATTTAATGAAACATTTGTTTCAGCACCAAGTTTTGAAACTCCAAATCATATTCAATTTTTTTTTGGGTAATCTTGATCAAATATTCGAATCCCATGATGTTTCTTACCCAACATGATCCTGAAAATAATATTTTTCTTGAATATGATTTCCATGTGAGTTTCATTTGAATTCTACGTCACTTCATATATTTTCTCCAAAGCTTACTTGTCACTGACTACACTGGTCATAAAAGTAATTTTTGTTACAATTACTCACATTTACGTTAAGTGCTGATATGTAATGAAGTCACAAACCACCCATGAAGCTTGTTAAAAAGAGGCCCTTCGATACTTCTCTACAAGTATTCGATTCTAATTCACGAGAAAACACACAAGCTACTAGTCATCTATCTTGATGAATAGCGAAGTAATCTTTGCCCGAGATTTCTCTGCTTTTATGTCGAAATAATTTGTTCGACATCATAGAAAAAAAATTATTTTCTTGATTCTTATCTTTTTCTTCGACACACTGCACTCACGAAATCATTGAGGTTCTTAGTATTACCAACTCAGGCTGATGATTTCGAAAGTTTGGCATATGACTTCGTTTTCAAACCCTAAACTGAAAGATCCCAACCTCTATTCCAAAAGGTTTTGTCCTTATCCACTCGTGCTCAAGAAGAGACTTTTGTTGTGATGGTTTGATTATTGTGTTTATTTCTCGGAGATCGCATCCTATACTTTTTCTGACATGGAGTATATGATGGTTACTGTTACAACTTTCAAGGGCCACGTGTCAAGATCATTAACGATAACCGTTTGAAATTCAACAGGGGATACATATATAAAGAGCAATTAGATCATCATTCAAAGTTTACGCGTACTACAAAATCTCCAAAAGATCTATGCTCTATTTCTATCTTGATGATGTATCATTCTCACGACAAACCCTAATCATGGCCGCTCTTCAATCAAACACAAATGATGATGCATCTTCTCAATAACCCATCATGACGATTCAAAGTAACAATTATCAAGTGGATGGTGATGTTACGATGTACCCTGAAGAACTCAAGATGCTAATTTTGGCTTTAAAACATTTTGTTTTATCGACTGCAATGGTGGCTTCTACTGCATCTTACAGCAAGACGGTGGATACTGGGACTTTCAATCTAATCAATGAGAAGAAGTTTCATCTAACCAAGAAGTTATTTGTCAAAATTCTTCAAATCCCTAATTCTTCATCTTTTCTACCAAGTCACTGATGAACAGGTGTTACACATGTTCAATGAGATGCGTTATCAACCTACTCTTACCTAGATCAGTGAATTCAAGAAGTCTGGTCTTCCAAGTCTGTTGAACTTTCTTCTTGGGATCTATCTTCGATGTCTTATAGGTCGAACTGTTGGTTTAGGTAAAGGGCGTATGGAGGTGTATGCTATGGTCGTAGGTATTTATTATGATATACTTTTTGACTATGCAACTCAAATATGGAAAGAATTCTTGAAGATCATTGAGAATATGAATGTGGTCGATGGGATTTCATGTGCAAGGTATTGGAGTCTAATTCTCCAATTTGGATATGAGAAGGAAAGTATATTGGTGCCTGCTGATGTACCAAAAGCTAAATTCCTGAAGTATCATTATCCCAAGACAATTGAAATTGATATGAATATTTTTCCAACTGTTGCTAGGATTCGTTATGGGATGCTCAAGAAGGTTGATCCTTCGAATCCTATGTTGGAGGCTTATCTACTTACAATCAACACAAATGATGGAATTGGTATTTTGTTGACAAAACATGATGAGGGATCTTCGAAGAAATCTCGAAAGTCAAAGAATGTTGGTGTTTGAACTTCTGAGAAACATGATAAAGAAACAACTATTTCTAAGTCACCAAAAAAAAAACAGCTTGCAGATGAAGCGAAAGTTTCGAAGGAATCTACAAAATATCAGGAATCTGCACAACCTGATTCTACCAAGCAGCTTACTCCAACAAAGACTGGTGTGCTAAAGCGTCTCAAAAAGATGTCTTATAGATCCAGAAAATCTCTTGAGAGTTCATCAAGTTTCTCACCTTCAATGGTTCGTAAACCCCATGTCAGTATGCATGTTGTTATTCTTCCTGAAGTTCCTATGGCAGTATCACCATCATCGAAGAAGCGCAGGGCTGAGGATGTTGCCAAGCATATTTCAAACAAGACTAAGAAACCAAAGAAGAGAAAGTTGATCTTTCGGGGAGATGATGAAGAAGAAATTGTTCCTGATACTCCAATGGGTAATCTTTCACCTCAAAAGAAATCACCTGCCAAGTCCACTTTCGAAATGACAAGACTTTTAAGTAGCTTTGTGGACACTTTGATAGTTGACACGTCTACTATTTTTGGTGAATCAACACAAGTGTCAATCCCTAAGCAAACTTCGAACATACCACCCGATTTTTCATTAACTGAGTCATTTTATGAGGAGGTTCGAACCTCAGGCATTTCCACACACGTATCTAATACGGATGTGAATGTCAATATGGGTGAAGGAGTTTCGAACAATGACCATCTTGTTGCTTCTCAAGGTATTCTCGAACCATTTATCACTCAAACCAATTCTTCGTTACCACCAATTATCACCAATATTTCCACAACCACTCATTTTCCTACTTTTGATATGGTCATCAATCATCCAATTACTTCTCTCTTTTTATCCCAATCCACTGACCCAGATAAACCTCTTAATGATGATGATACTGATGATGGAGGGTTTGGAGGATCATTTGCTGATTTGGAATTTGATCCAGAAGAAGAAGATATCCCAGATCATAGGATGATGTCCGGGAAACAGTTCAAGATTCTTAACAAAAAGCTCAATTCCATACTTCAATCTCAAGCAGATGTTGGGAGTAAGAATTATGTTTCAATTATTGAAGTTAATGTGATGCTTAAAGCTCAGGAGGTTCGATTAGTCAAGAAAATGGATAAGTGGATCAATGATTTTGAATCTCGTCTTCTCGAAAATCTTGATTCCATGTATAAAAATAATGAGTTAAGAGTCAAATCTGCATCTTCGACTTTTAATGATGAGTTCAAGGATTTAAAACAGGTTGCAAAGGAACACCATGTTCTTTTTGTGCATGATGTTAAAACAGTACGTGAGAATGTCAATCTCAAGCTTGAAGAACTGCGGGTTGATGTATCCAAAGAGCTTCATGAGATGGATACAAAATACTCTTCTCTTCTTGAGAAAGTTGATATAATAGCGGATGTTCTTAGCATATTTGTTAAAACTCATCAATATTTTGATCATAAGTTTGATGAGAAAGCAACTACTACTGTTACAATTTTTGGACAACTTACTACTTTGCTTGAAGAATTGAAGGGCATTGTGTCGATGTCTGGTTCATCCTCAATTTTTACTCCAGAGTTTATTGATTGGAAGTTTCGTTATTTCAAAGTTGTACTTCACAAGATGTTGGCTCCATTGTCTGAATTTGTCACTATCTTACCAACGAATGACCCACCTGTTGTCATAGGGGTGCAAGGCGGAGAGAAGGAAGGTGTTGGTATAGGAGCAAATGTTGCTGAGAAAATGAACGAAGAAACAAAGGTTGTGGGTAAAGTTTTCAAGACTTAAATTCCGACAACAAAACCCACATTTTTGAAGGCTGAACCAGTAATGGCAACTACAGTTACAACAAGGCCAATCTTAAAAGGCATTGTAATTGGGTTAACTGGTGAAGGACGAAGTAGTTCAAAGCCTAAGGAAACAAAAAAAACTTCGGACAAAGGAAAAACAATTGTTGTTGAAAACTCGAAAGAAGAAAGAAAGGCAGAAACTGAAGCAGAGATGGAGAAAAAGCGTCATATTCAGAGTATTTTGTTGCTTCGTGAAAATGATCCACCTACAATGAACAAAAGTGGTCCAACAAAATTGCACAGTTATGAAAATATTGAGGCTAGAGTTGCATACAACGAAATGTATGAATTTGAGAAAAAGCCAAGGAAGAGTTATGTAATTGAGAACTCTGATATGAATCAGCTTGATTTTCCCATCAATGAGATGCTGTTTCTCACTTCTCAATATAAGGTTGTGAATAGATTCAAGAACAAGGATGATTTTTCTCACATGAAGTTGAGGTTGCACATGGTGTTGGGGAAGGAACAAGAACAGGTTTGGTCTTTGGTTTGAGCCAGTTCAAACAAAAGAACAATGCACGATTATCCAATTTCGTTAGGTCGAGCATCGTCATGTATTATCCATTTTCTTGGTCCATTATTTTATTAAAGTTGTTTTTTAAGTCTTTCCAACAATAATAAAAAAAAACACAGCCGGATGTATGTCAATGGTTAGTCCAAACTTGCCTCATTTTCAATAACATCCAACTTTTCTAATGATTAACCTTTCAAAGATTTATTAATTTTGAACAATCAACTTTCCACTGCCATCATTCAACAATATATATATATATATATATATATATATATATATATATATATATATATTCTTTTCTTAAAAACCATCTTCATGGTTAACCGTTTATAAAGCCTCTATTATAATAAAGATGTGGGTTCTTCCATTTCAAATAACAATGTCAATTTTCATTAAGGAAACACACACATACACACACACACACACACACACACATATATATATATATATATATATATATATATATATATATATATATATATATATATATATATGCGAAAGTGAATATATCCTAGAAGATATATAAGTTTAGGTCGTTTTCACTAACCATATTACGTCGTTTTCTCTCATATATGCATTGTAATCATTCAAAGTTCTTAAAAATCAATTCCAATCATGACTTACAACCAAGATTCTTAAAAATATCACAAATATCTTCCTCTTACATAATTTTCATTTGCAACTGTAATATATATAGCATGGTAGGTGCTCGAAAGAAAGATGTAATGTAAGAAAAGATAAGAGTGAAACTTCAAAATCGTGGAAGTAAATCATGTTAGTGGCTGAAGTTTGAAAACTTTGTACGATTACAATGTATATCACACAATACTACGTAGTATGGTCGGTTTGGATTCCCAAACTTATATACATTATGGAGTATATTTACTTTTCATATATATATATATATATATATATATATATATATATATATATATATATATATATATATATATATATATATATATATATATATATCAGAACGTTAAAATATTATAAAATTACGAGAAAATATATTTTGATTCATATATAAATTTCATTAAATTAATTTGTGAATGATCAAAGAGTAGAAATATTAAATCAGATTCAAATTGTGAATGTCAAAATTGAAATATTACCGTTCAGATTCTAAATGTGAATATGAACTAATCAAGGGTTTTTTAGTTGATGTTGATGTTAAATTATAGACAAAAAATTGAGATTTTTCGTATAGTTAGTTTTTTAGATAAAAATAAACTTAAATATTGTAAAAAACAAAAAAATAAAGTGAGTTTTTTTCAAAAAAAAAATAAGAAAAGAAATTTGTTTTTTGTGTAACAATATGGATCTCTATTGAAAGATAACGAAAAATCGTGAATAACAGTATATTAGGTTTTTCTCAATAAAAAACATGGCCTAAAAAATATTTAAATGAAAAAAAGAGGTAAGTTTTTGATAAATAGATGGATTTTTTGGAATAATTCGATTTATTGCGTCCAATTTACAAGTGTCCATCCATTCTCTTGGCCGTTGATCATTATGATTTTTGACGCTCACGATTGGTTCTTTTGTTCCTTGTTAATAATGGTTCTCTATTAAACTTCACCATATATATATATATATATATATATATATATATATATATATATATATATATATATCAAAGTTGTAAAAATCGTTTGACGTTAACTAGTCGGTGGACTGGGGTTAAGGGATTAATCGGCTACGCAGAGATTAATCGGAGACCATTAATTGCTAATTTGTTGAATTTTTAAAAATTAAATATGTCTAATATCATATAAAAGTTCATAAATACGACTAATATCAAAACAAAAGAGGTTATTCTTATATATATATATATATATATATATATATATTAAAGGAGGACACTTCTTAGGAATAGTGAACATCTTGATTGTTTGGCAAAAATAGCCCATAAGTTTTCATATTTTTAGTGGTTCAGATTTTTGACACTAAAGTTTATGGAATTGAAAATTTGGTCCCTTTATTTATTAACGGTGGTGTAAGTTAAGGATGGTGTAAAGATAAGGCTGATATGTGTCGTTCCCGCGTCTCCCCGATGGTTCTTCCTTATCTTCCCCTCACCCGCTGTGCACTCACCAGAACATTGCCAACGATTAAATTGCCAACGCCGAGAAACCTATAGAAACCTACACTCGTCTTCCATCACATTCTTTTTTTCGGGTTCCTAAATTTTGAAAGTGTTGGCGTTGAGACACCCCCAACGCATACGAGACACCCCTAGCGCGGTACCATCAACCTCCGTTCACCGCCACGTATCACCATCGTCGTCGAAGGCGGAGGATGAGATCTAGGAACGTAATAGCTATCTGTTTTGTTTTTCTTTTTTACTCATTTTCTTCCTCCACTGATTTCCTTTTGGTTGATTTCTCTTTAACTCCCCACCGCTGGAACTGAAACGGACGATGTACATATGCTCCAGTTATAGACCCATTTTTTATTTTCAGGTCAGACTGAAGTTTGTAAAGAAATACAATTAACATGACCGCCTCTTTCACCAATCGATTATCGATTGAGAATGTGGTGTGTTTCGAGTTCTTCTCGAGCAGTCGCATCAGCTGTGTCTCTTTACCGTACTTGTGTTGTGCCCTAATTTCAATTGGTTGGCAGTTGGAACCGAGGAGGCTTTCTATCAAAAATAGGAATTTTGATGCTTTGTAACAACAACAATGATAACAAATGTGAACCAAAAATGTGAGAGCATGTATGATTCTTATTCAATAACAACAAAACTTCCATCAAACACTTTATACCAGCACATCAAATAGTCAACAAAGAATTGGAAACCCTAGAAATCCCGGTTTAAGTCCATTTTGGACTAGGACTTCCTTATTGGGCCTAATGGGCCAATAAGCTTCCAATTTGACTATTTTTGGCTTAGAACTCTTAAATGGGCTCTAATTGGACCCACTTCCATTTATTTTAATAATTGTGCCATATTGGGCCTAGAATGAAATAAAATACCGTAATGGACCTTATTGGGCCATAAGTAACCTAATTAGCCCTAATGGGCCATAAAAATCATTCATTGATTTATTTTGGGCCGTGAACCCTCTCCCAACACCGATTGGGCCAAAAAATCACCTAATTGGGCCATAAAATGGAGTTAAGCACAAAAAGGCCCAATTTCATTTCTTCATCTCCTATTCTCAGCCTAACTAGACAAATGAGTGTTGGATTAGTGTCTAAGCCCGTAACTATATTTGGTATGTACTTGACCCGGTTGTGCATAGTCCTTTTGGATTGCCTTCTCCGGAGCAACATGACAAGGTAATTTAAGCAGAGAGAGAGAATATTATGGTTTATCAATATATTATAAGAATAATATATTAAACGAGAAATCATATTTATTTAATTGATATTAGTCATAAATTAATTAGGAATTAATTTGGTGACTAAAAGAGATTAATTAAATAAAGGGGTATAAACTGTCAAATGCATGATAGTTGAGTTTTGGGATGGGGAACCTAATGGACTAAGGGGAACAAAATTATGATGGGGATCCATCATATTCTCGTCCAAAGGCCCTAATCTAGAAGGTTCCTTGGGCTGCTTGGTGGCTAAGCTGTCCATTAGGGTTTAGACTAAAACCCTAGCAGCCTGCAAGTATAAATAAGACCCCTAGGCTATGGAAATCGGTTACACTTGCTTCCAAGGAAACCTTAGAGCCGATTTTAGCATGTCTCACCCTCTCTCATATTGCCTTCTTGCTTGTGGGGTTTTTGAACCATTAGAGGAGTTACAATTGTGACTCTAAGCTCAGGATCAAGAAGATCACAAGGATTCAAGCCACTTGAAAGAGGTAAATCACTTAGATCTGTTTTCTTAATGATAATTTCGAATTATATACGATAGATCTAGTTTTGTAAGTCTTGGATTCAAAGCATGTACAATAGAGAAACCTAGATCCAAACATTAAGGTTTGTATGAGCACATAGGATTGTTCTTATGCATAAAACTCATCAGTGGTATCAGAGCCTTGATTGGTTTCAATTGTATGTGATGCTTTAAATTTTTACTTGTTGAAAATCGATTTTTGTGCTATCTGTATGATGAACTCGACGAGTTTCCATGAGGAACTCGACGAGTTACATGAACTCGACGAGTTCCAATGTGGACTCGACGAGTTTCGACGTCTAACAGAAAGATTTTCGGGATTTTATTGTTGTTTCGTCATGGGAATAATGCCTAAATCGTTTTTGAAGTATAAAATCCGAATTTTATAATATTTGCATCATTATCCTTGCCAAAACAATAGATAATTTCAAATCTTTAATATAATAGTTGTTTATATCATAAATATGGATTATTTAAATTATTTGGTAATTATCTTATGTCTAAAATTGGAATAGATCAAATATGGATAATTATAAAATAAATTGTTTAATTTAAATTATTTGTTATTTGATCCCTTTTGTTTTGAAAAGTTCAAAACTTGCCCTCAAGTTTTGAAATTTGAATTTTGTGATTAAAAGTTTAATATTGATTAATTTAAATTTCAATCCCTTAGAATTTTACAAGTTTAAAATTCAACCCTATACTATTATATATTATTACAAGCTTAATTAATATATATATATATATATATATATACATATATATATATATATATATATATATATATATATATAACTTAAACTGCTAGTCTTACCGTTAGTAGGCCTCATTCACAAAGCCAGTCTATAAGTTGGGTATAAGGTTGCTGCCTATAAAATGGCACTTAATGGGTGTACACTCATACCCACCGCTTGCTTGACTGGTGGCGGGTCGTTAGCCGAACGGGTAGGATAGGACAATTCTCTCCTCATTAAAAGTATAATGTTAGATACAAAGTAACTACATGTTTTAAAAATTCCCAATCTTAGTTACTTTAGAGTAAAATGTGAAAATGATGGTAATCCATGGAATTACACTTCGTACCCTTGTCAAACGTTGGTGGAGCGCGTGTGGTTCACCGACACACTAATTTGGGGATGATATTGGTAGTGATGGGTGACTCGATGTTTGTCATAGATTAATGGAGCGTGTGTGGTTTACTGGCTCATTGATTAGGTGATAGAGACATTGAGTGCACAATGTTGATTCGCATGGTTATTCACAACTTGTTCGAGATCCTCGGTATCCCAGTCGCAAATTTGAAGTGCATACCGAGATTTAAACATGCCATTGAAAAGTTCAATGAATCTCAAAGATCTAGGAGTTTTCAATACATTTAAAACCTAAATTTCTTTTTCGTTTTTCATGGTGAGAATTAGTGAATCGTCATTAACTTACCTTCAAATTATTTACTTTTAGAGTATGGCATCCCTTTCTAAGTTGTAAATAATGTTGTTGGATCCTAGCCCTAATTTCTCATTTGGGTGTTTAATTAAGGATTCATTTCTAATCAAACTTTGTTCCTTTCCTTTTCAGATGTCTGCAAACAACAACAACAACAACAACAACAACGCTTCTGGGTCATTCTCGTTGATGAACTTGTGTCAGAAAGTGACATTTGATGGGTCAAACTTCAACGAGTGGATGAGGTATATTTGTATGATCACACACTACGAGGACAAAGAATATGTCGTCGATGAAAAGCTTGAAATGATCATCCCAGATGTTGCTACTCCTGAAGAGTTGGCTGCCTTTGAGGCCCACGAGCGTGATGCTACGAAAGTTCACTGCATCACACTGGCCACCATGAACCTAAAACTCCAAAAGTCCTATGAGGACATGTATCCGTATGAAATTCATCAGGATTTGTTGGACAGGTATCACTAGAGCACGAGGAAAGAACGTTATGAGATCATTACTAACATGATCACCGCTAAGATGGGGAGTGGATAATCCCTAACCTCTCATTTTGTAGAAAATGCAGAGGTATGTTAATTTTCTTCTCAAACCTAATGTTAAGTTTGATGAGAATTTGGCTATCGACATAATCCTCCACTCCTTCCCCTCCTGATACAACCAATTTAGGATGACCTACCACATGAACAAGGAGGAGGTCTCCTTGAGCAAGCTCCAAGGATTCTTGAGGACTGCTGAGAGCAACATCAAAGAAAAATCCATTGCACCATCCCCTACTGTGGCAGCTCCTATGATGGCAATAGGTCAAGGAAAGGGTAAAAAGAGGAAGGCTCCATGTAAGAGCCATCATAAAGGGAAGCCCCATGATGGTTCATCCTCAAGTGGGACCAAAGCAGGCCCTGCTAAACCCTCCTCCGATCCCAAGGAAGCAGAGTGCTTCTATTGTCACCAAAAGGGCCACTGGAAACGAACTTACCCTCAGTATTTGCAAGATATAAAGGATGGGAAAATTAAGCCTACCTTTGCAGGTATGTATTCTATTAAATCTAATAACTCATCATTTGCTACTTCATGGGTTCTTGATACAGGGTGTGGTTACCACATTTGTTCTGATATGCAGGGCCTAAAAAGAAGTAGGGAGGTGGAACATGGAAAGATGAACTTGATTATGGGAAACAGAAGATCGTCGCTTGTGACCAAAGTCGGTGTTTATTCTTTAGTGTTGAGTAATGGGTTAGGGATAGATTTAAACAATTGTTGTTATTCCCCAGAAGATCATCAGTGAAACAACAGAGAAGATAGTTCAAATCAGAGCTCGACTACAAGCATCACGCGACCGACAGAAGAGCTACGCTGATAAACGACGAAAGCCCTTGGAATTTCAAGTCGGGGATCGAGTGTTATAAAATTTCTCTCCCTAGAAAGGGGTTATTCGTTTTGGAAAACGGGGAAAGATGAATCCACGATACATTGGACCCTTTGAGATTCTTGCCCGAATCAGTCCAGTGGCGTATAGACTGCAGCTACCCGCTGAGCTCAGTAGTGTACACCCTGTGTTCCATGTTTCCAATTCGAAAAAGTGTTTATCCGACGAAACCCTTTTCATTCTCCTTGAAGAAATAGAAATCAACGAGAAACTCCTGTTCGTCGAAGAACCAGTCGAAATCATGGACAGGGAGGTGAAGTGTACTAAGCAAAGTCGCATTCCGATTGTGAAGGTACGGTGGAACGCGAAGCGTGGGCCAGAATTCACATAGGAACGCGAAGACTAGATGAAGCAGAAGTACCCTCACCTATTCTCGCATTCTTAAATCTAGCTTTCAAAAGAATTTCGGGACGAAATTCCCTCTAACGGGGGGATGATGTCACAACTAGGAATTTTGATGCTTTGTAACAACAATGATAACAAATGTGAACCAAAAATGTGAAAGCATGTATGATGCTTATTCAATAACAACAAAACTTCCATCAAACACTTTATACATGCACATCAAATAGTCAACAAAGAATTGGAAACCCTAGAAATCCCGGTTTAAGTCCATTTTGGACTAGGACTTCCTTGTTGGGCCTAATGGGCCAATAAGCTTCCAATTTGAATATTTTGGGCTTAAAACTCTTAAATGGGATCTAATTGGACCCACTTCTATTTATTTTAATAATTGGGCCATATTGGGCCTAGAATGAAATAAAATACCCTAATGGACCTTATTGGGACATAACTAACCTAATTAGCCCTAATGGGCCATACAAATCATTCCTTGATTTATTTTGGGCCGTAAACCCTCTCCCAATACCAATTGGGCCAAAAAATCACCTAATTGGGCCATAAAATGGACTTAAGCACAAAAAAGGCCCAAATTCTTTTCTTCTTTTCCTTTTCTCGGCCCTACTACACAAATGAGGGGGAGGGGGAGAGTTGACTTTCCACTTGCCACCTCCTTATTATATTTTGGTCTTCCATGCACTATCACGTACTTCCATGCACACCATCACTTCACTTATCTCTCTCTTCTTCTCTCTCTTTTTCTTCTTCGGCTGAGAACCACAAAGGGAAAGACACACACACACATTTCACTCAAGCACTCTCAAAGAAACACTCCTTATTCTTCATCAAAATTTTCGAGAATTACAAGCATTCCAAGGAGGTTATTCCACAAAAATTATCATCTTAGGTAAGTTAATGCTTGGATCCATGGTCTAGATTCTTTGTTTTATCAAAAATCTCTTCTTAACTCATTTAAACTCATTATCACCATCTTAGAAACCTCTAAGTTCGAGATCTTCCAAGAAGGCTTACTAGGACCAGATTTTCTTCATTTCTTCCTTTTAAATCAAAAACAACAAGCGAAGGTGAGTTCATACCCCTCTTTTTCGGTTTTTACAAGTTTTATGGGGGAGAATACAAGTAAAATGTGTAGATGTATATGTATGTGTATGTTATGTATGATTTTATGCATGTATGTGTGATTGTAAGTGTTTATGTGGTAAATATGCAACAAAAAGAGAAGAAATCTCGAGATTTATGACATAAGAAGGAAAACAAACATGATATAAGGTATACCACACTAAACAAGTCAAGAAAAATACCCTCTAAAAATTAAAATAGACATATTGTAACATAAAACAAATTTTGGGGCTTAAATTGTCAAATAAACAAAAGTTGGGTGAAAAGTTGCCATTCACGGTTTTCTTGAGGGTCAAAAGAGTCAAAACAATTAAAATAAATTTTTTTTGTGAAAATTATGCTCTTTAAAAGACTTGAAATGTAAATAATAGCTCAATAGGCCAATTTTTGGGCTTTTCGGCCCATTAAGCCCAAAGTTGCGAAAAATCAGATTTTCAAAGGGTTAAAATGAAAAATTTCTCAAAACAGGGGATAAAAAGGTAAAAAATTATTTCAAGGGTTAAAATGCGTTTCTTTACTAAAAAGGACCAAAAATGTAAACTTTTTGGATTTTGGGCCAAAATTGTAAAAGTTGCAAAAGTTTGGGCTTTCACCGAAAAATACTTTTCTGGAAGGGCTGAAACTATCAAAGAATAAATTTTGGGCTAAAAATATCAATTGAGTAAGTCTATAGGTCAAATGTGTCAAGAAAATGATTTAAGGACTTAAAATGTCTTTTTTTATATAAAAGGGACTAAATTTGTCATCTTTATTAAAGAAGGGCTGAAATGGGTCAAACCAACATTTTAAATCAATCCTTTTACTATCAAGATATTTGAGTCAAAAAAAAATACAAACTACAACTCTTGAAGATGAATATATGTATAACACCAAGAATCGTTAACAACAATCGAGCGGCCTCGTGCCAATCCAAAATAACAATTGTCCAATCAAACCTTCCAACAATTATACAATTCCTAAAAACAAGTAAACAATCCAAACTTTGGGCTTGAAAGTCCAATCATGCTTGTTGGGACTTCGTGACCCATTAACATGATTTTGGGCCTAAGGAATAGTAATAAATGTTATTAGGTCTCCTACGACCCAAATTTCATATTTAAGGGACCCTCAATGGCTTTTAAGTGCTATTGGGCCTTAGTGGCCCATTAGTACTGCTAGTAAGGTCCAAGTAAACAAATACAGGTCGATAATCAATAGTAATCAAGTAAACTGGGATTTAGTGAGTAATAACGGGTGACACCAACATGTGTCGGCCATAGTCTGTAGTTATAATCAAAGTCTCCTAGAGGGAGATCAAGAGTTTGCGTATAGATCTATATGGGGGTGACTCCCCCACACCTCAGTTGTTCACTAAAGTTAGACTCGGCCAGTCTAGGGTGACAAAATCTTAAGATCAATTCCGGTGTTCACCAGAGTGCCAAGACAGACGAACTAGTCATTATCATGCATGGTTATAACGACTCACATAAATAAATCCAATATAAATCAAGTAATCAAGGTAATTCAAAATCATTCACATGATGGATAACCATTCAAACCGTTATATGATATTTTTATTTTGGAAAACATCGGGTTTTTCGGGGAAGTTCAACATTTTCACTTGTACGTTTAATACAAAGTTTTTCAATTATACATGTTTTGATATCATCATGCATATATTTACGGATCTTCACACCTTTTTATAAACAATGGTCTTTTCAAAAAATATCAGATTTTCTGTGTTGTTTTTGTTCAAACTACACAAAATATTTACATATCAAACCTGCTTATGAACTCACCAACATTCCATATGTTGACCAATTTTCAAAATAACTTGTATTCTCAGGTAACAGGTAAGCTGAGGAATAAGTACCAAGTATGTTAGTGTCTTTTGCTTTTGAAAACTATCAAACAATTTATGTATGGATTTGTAATGTTAAAACAATGTACTCGATGTGAAGAATGTCAGTTGTATTATATTGATGCATGGTGATGTTTATGTTATGATTCATGTATATTCATTGTGATGATATTCAATTTAAGTCACACGAACCCTAGGACTTTTCCGCCATCTGGTTTGGGGGTGTGACACTTTCACTAACACCGCCCACCACTGTATACGCTGCAACGCCCTTGATGTTGTACTGAGATTTGAAGGAGAGTTTGACTATGCACGCTAGCTGGTCGATGAAATTCTTGAACCAGTGTATGTTGATTTTCAGCCAAATTAATTGTGTGTGTTGGCCCTAGAACTACAACGATTCACATATAATTGTCCTTTGTTTAACTTATCAGGCTATGAAAAACTATAATTATGATGAGGACCCTTTACTCGCTTCCTATGGAATCGCTATTGAGAAACAACTTGCTCAAGTTGAGGGTCGTGTTCTTCAGGCACCAAAGGTTTGTATGATAGGATAGGGCTATTTCTGTAATTTCATATGGTTTCTTTTCAATTTATAATAACCACAACCATCTCTACCAATGAATTTACATGTATTTAGGCATCTATATGTTCAAATAAACAGATGATCATAAGATCACTAACTACCTCTTGATGTTACATTGGAGTTTTAATCAGATTGTGTTGTTCAAACTAATGACTCCATTAATGGAATTGAAAGTTTTTTACATTTATTTTGCAGCAATTTAGCAAGGACTCTGGAAATCTCATCACCTTTTTTTTAAAATTTTACTAATAACGTAATATATCAGGGATGGATTAGGATTGGAGTTGAAGCTTCTTTTAATGACTTCCCTTATTATTTAAGTTTTTATTCTCAATGATCGTTCCTCATGCTATTAAAGGATCTAGCCATGTTTTCCTTATGTATCTGATAATTTTCTGTCTTTTCTATTATTTTTGCAGGGAGAACACAAAAAATGTTCTTATTGCAGCTTCTTATATACATTTGAAGCATAAAGACCAACTTAAATATGTTTATGAACTACCAACTGTCAATCCTAGAATCTTGCTTTCTGGTCCTACAGGTATTTCATAAATTACGCTTCTTCATCTTCATCTTCATCTTCCTTACTAATTTCTTTATTATAGCTTCGACAAATGTTTTAGAAAACATATTTGAATGGAACATGTGGCCCATGTTTCACATGTTACATCCTCTTTACAATCTTTTTGTAAATAATTTCAAAACTACTATACTCTGGTAAATATTTTGTTATTTTACAATATCTTGGTAAAAAAAAACCCCATTATTTGTCTAATAATTGGAAGACTTTCCTAAATTTAAGCCGTTTGTAGTACGTTTAGAATATAAATTTATTTATTTGGCTATGAAATCAATGTTATGCATTACTGGTACTGAAGAAGCAATAAAGCAGGTATGTATTTGTATGAATTTAAAAAAATCCATTTTTTTGTCCCATGTTTCTTTTAGTAAGTGCATTTGGACTATTATATTTTGGTTGAAGGGAATAGGCTTAATGATCCTAAATCCTAATAATCTTCCGTAATTAATGAGAAAAAAATTATATTGTGAGGAAATAATTCTCCATGAAACTTAAAATATGAATACAACATTGGCTTAATGACTGTTTTGTTGATGCAGGTTGGAACTAAAAAACATCATTTCATTTTTCATTTCACGTCTTCCCAGTTATGTAGGTATCACAAGATTTGTAGGGCTATTTTTAATCTGGATTTTTATTTAGACAAAGACAAAATTTTTGAAATTAAATTTAAGAATTTATTTCTTCTTACTTTTTTATTGATAATAGATACTGAGTTATAAGATGTAAGTGGTCTCACTCTGATGGGGAGGATAAAAGAGAATGCGTTGGTGAAGTGGGAAAACCAATCACGCAAAAGATCAAGTATGTCTTCTCAAGTCCTCATGACGGTATGTGTGATTGAATGAAAATTATGTTGTTTGTGGAAATTTCTTTGTAAGATTGTCTGTTGATCTCTCTTATTTTCTTTCAGGTACATTGCTTGCAATATTTGATATATAAGGTGGTATCTACAAGCTTAGTTTCTTTCGTCATCGGGTAAGTTTGCGTATCCGACTGGTTTTCTTCTAATCGATAGCAGCCACAGTAGACGCAGAGGTAGTAGGATGGACAACCAAACAACACACAGCAACAATGGCTAAGACGGAACCCTATCAATATCTGTTGGTGTGTCTATCTAGCATAACAAATTGAGTTGCAATACCGATTTTTTTAAGTCTTTATCCAGTTTATTTTAGCCATTTTTTAGCAGTGTTTTTTTTGTTTTACTTATCTGTACAAATATAAGGAGTCTCCCAACAATGAAATTTTAAACTGGTTATGATGTACAAACCATGTTTGATGGAAAGAAACTATGGGTTGAACAGTAGCCTATGGAGGTAACTCAAACCTCATGTACTGATCAGATTTGTGTTCTTTTAGTCAGGTGCAAAATACTTATGCTTTTCTTACTTCTAATAAAAATGAAGGCAAAGATTGTTTTGATTCAAGTTATACTTACTTTCAGAAGGCTGTTGATGAGCCATTTCATCAACAATTCAAATATTATTGATTATTCTGAATTTCTTACTTTTATAGAAGTTGTGAGTGAATTTTATAATTTAAAAATGAACATTCATTTTATAAATTTTTAGTTTTTGTTCTATTCTTATTGCCTACTGCAGCAACAAATCACCCATATTCAAACCTTGTAGCTTGTTGTTTCATAGTTGGCACCCTTGGAGAAGCAGGTCATGTGATAGAACTTTTTAGTAATCAAGGGCAGATCTGTAAGTGTAAAAACAGATACTCAAGAATGAGGTGTTTTCATTCTTTTTTGTATTATAATATGTTTTATCATCTTTAAAAAAAGATCTAACTCAATATAAAAAATGTTATAATAACCAAAATTTATAGAATAGTTAACTTGATTAGCTTTAATGGTAACTGAAAGCAACATTTTAAATAAAATGTCATATAAATGCCTAATTTAAATACAAAAAAAAAATAGTTAACGACGGCAACTGTTGAGAACAAATAAAGTTTTTTTTTTTATTTTCTATTTCGAGTGAAACCATTCACCTTATATTATAAAATAAAGTGAAAATGTATATATTTTTTGTGATTCTTAGAATTTACATCTAAAGACCTAAAGTTGTAAACTGCGAAACACAATGCTTTTGTGAGTGTCAGCATTTGTCTTATTGTGTGTGTAAATGTTTTTCAGTGTTTACATCCGTGCATATGTGTATGTATCTGAATTTTCTTTTTGCATAATTGGTAAAATTTAGGTTCAATGTAACAACTCTCTTGTCGTTTCTTTACAGATACGATTTCATAGTGAGCACCAGTGTACAAATACTTTCTTTATACTTTACTATTAAGGTTGTTGCGTCATAAATTGCATTTTCTTTAATATCAATATTTCATTTTCTTTCAGATCCCCAATGTCAAAACTAACTCATAGCAATGATTCATGATTAAAAGATTTAAGATGTTGCATCGAGGATATGATTATTTACTTTGACAACCCGAAATCTGTTCCGTCATTTTTAACCTTTTCCGTTAATAAGTCTCGCTTATTTAACTCTCCGTTAAACTTTTGGAATATGTTAATTAATTTAAGACTTTTATAATGACTTGGTAAGGGTTGAAACAAATTAGAAACACCCACAAAATACCCTTAAAAATATGTGGTTGCAACCAAGTCAAAAATTGACCGTTTAATCGGGTGCGACCAAAAAGCCCCGTTTAACAGCAGTATCGGGTAGATTCCCACTGAGCCCCAACTCCAACCCCTATATAAGGGTGAGTGGAGTCCATTAGAGACTTTTTACACTCTCTCCACTCTCTCTCTCTACAACTTAAATTCGAGCCAAAAATCGTCCGTTTCGAGCCCCAAACGGGTAGGTAAACTGTCCTAACTCATTGTATAACTTATCTAGCCTGCAAATTCGAGTTTAAAACATAAAATAGGGACAAAATCATGTGTTTACGGCCCAAGAACACTCTTAGGCCGTCAACACCATTTAATGGGGTTTTTAAGCCCCAAAACCCCTCCAAATTGTCCCTAAGGCTTAGATATGACTTGTAGGCTTATGGAATCGGAGTTAGAACACCTTCAACTAGCATTTTGGGGAGTAAACATGAGTTTACTGCCCAAGAACATGCTTGGGCCGTAAACTCCTCTTCATGGGGAGTAAACTCATATTTGTGTGTTAAAAATGCCCTTAAACACACCAATGGCCTTGGAAAAATACCTTGAAGCAATACCACCATTGTAGAAGCCTTGAACATCAATAAAACTATGGGAGTAGGAGTTCACGGCCATGAACTCCCATAGGAGTGGTTCATGGGGTGTAAACTCCCATTTAATGTCCAATTGGTACCCTAAACTCCCCATTTGACTTGGAAAAATGCTTACGAATTTACCCTCTACCACTTATGCCCTTAAAACACCAAAAGAAAGTGTGTATAGGAGCTTACGGCCATAAGCTCCCTTGCTTAGGGCCGTAAACTCCTCAAATGGTCCAAATGATGCCATAAATCTATTAACACCTTTTATATTTGGGCCTAGGAAAACCCCACAATTGATATGAGACATTTTAGCATCCTAGAACACCCTCACCATGAGTTTACGGCCGTAAACTCATGGGGAGTTGTCCCAGGGCCGTGAACTATGTATATAGAGTTTACTCTTGGAGAGTAAACTCCATTCCAAAGTCATTCAAGCCCTTAAATGTTACCCGGGACACCCCTAACCCTTAACCAAAGTGTTTTCCGCTCCTTAGAGTGCGTATACTTGTTTAATTAGTATTAAATATACTAATTATATGTGAACATATGTTTTCATATGTTAAATAGGTCTCTAAGTGTGTCCAAGTCCTTACTTGACACCGAGCACCCAACCGGCGCCTTAGTCGGATCCACTTACACCAGGTGAGTTCATACCCTTGAATGAACCTTTTAAATGTTTTTACATGTTTTATATAGGGGGAATACAAGTTAAACATGCCAGTTATTATATCAATCACATGTGATTGATAACCCGCATGCATAGGGATTTACCACACTGTTAACTGTTTTACCGTGAATGACACTAAAAATGGTTTTCTAAAAACATAGTCATTTGTTCAGCTTTTACTTATGATGTTTAATCAAAGTTTCATTTTAAACTTGTTTTTGAAAGGTTTTCAAAGGATTTTTAAAGATTTTAAACTTATTTTACAAAGGAATACCAAGTCGAAATTTTCTTAATATATAAAGGTTTTCCAAAGTTTACGTCTATGTTTTTATACTTCTACTTGGTTAAGATACCACTGTGTTATTTCTGTTTAGTTAATACTTCCACTTCGTGATACACTTATACTTGAGAACACCTCCACTTCGTGATACACTTATACTTGAGAACGTTTCCACTTCGTGATACACTTATACTTGAGAACACCTCCACTTCGTGATACACTTATACTTGTTAACGCTTATACTTCACGATTCGGTTATCCCACACTGTTTGTTTACACTTCACGATTCGGTTCTTCCACACTGTTCGGTTATACCTCATGATTCGCTTATACATCACGATTCGGTTATACTTCACGATACGTTTCCACTTGTTACACACTCAAACGTAGTTAGATGTATGTCTGTGCTTGTATAGATGCATATAAGTAATGATTGAAGCACTTACGAAGGCTTGTTCGCCCTATTTCCTTTTCTTCGTTGAGATGTGGTCTGGTGGGATCGGATGTCCGTACGAAGGTCGTTGGATTCATTAGTTATATATTATGTATACGAGCATAGACATATAGGTTTACTCTAGTCAGTTCAGTTATGAGTCTCTACCTCTAGTTCAGCACTTATATTGGAAACCCACTACCCACTATTTAGGATGCATCTTCGGGACACGGCCTTCTCCATCGTCTAGTTGGTAACCAGAGTCTCCTGTAGGGAGAGCGGAAATTGTGTGTATAGATCTATACGGGATTGACACCCCCGCACCCTGACTGCTAGCTACAATCCACGGCCTACCAAGCCAAGGGGTGACAAATGTCACATTTCATAGACGCTTGCAGGGCGTCAGGTACTCTAGTGTCGGTTAGTATGGTTACGAGTATCCCGGGTTACCTTATAATTCATGGCCTTAAGGTAACGGTATTTCACCAACAATTTACACTGTATGCTAGAAACCCACTCTTAGAGTCACACTGTTTTTAGACCTTGCTAGTTGTATCTTTCATTTGATACTGTCTGCGGTCTGTATTCACTGTTTTAGACCTTACTAGCCATACCTTTCATCTGGTATCGTCTGGGGTCTGTGTCTCTCTTTGTTAGACCGAGTCAGGCGTGTCATTTGTTCGATACTCTCCTGGAGTCTATGATTCCTTTTGCCTTATTCAGCAGTCTTCACTGCTGAGGCATATGTTATTTTCCCAGATTTCTCCTGCTTTCTTTAATAATCAAATTCTGTATTTTGATAGTGATAGTGATTAAGGGAAAACTACTTTTTACCACATAACTCCGTCGAGTCTTGGTAGAAGACTCCTTTTGTTAAAGAAAATATAGGATTTTCTGGTAAAGACTCTAATTCAATGGATACTCTAAAACTACCACTTTTATTAAAGTTATTTGAACAAAATGACACTAAATACTTATGAACTCACCAACATTTGTAAAAATGCTGATACTCGCTTTTCAAATAACTTGTATTCTCAGGTCAGCATTAGACAGGTACATCCCCGGAGCTGTTGATGAAGATAGCTTAGTACCATGTTGTACTTATTACATTTTACTTGTATTACTTTGATGTATTGAAATGTAAACCATGTAAAACTATTACTATTAATGCAATGTTTTGTTGTACTTTGATTACTATAATGCATGTGTTGTGATACTTGACATGACGTCATCCACCCCAGAACGTTTCCGCCGTTCCGGTTTTGGGGTGTGACAGATTGGTATCAGAGCATTGTTTATAGTGAGCTAAGTATATCAATTCATAAAAGATATACAGCCTATAAATACAAAGGAATAAAACACTCTGACCAAGAATTATACTTTAAAATATAACCATATTTTACAAAAGTATAAGAACATCCAGAACCTAAACACTCGAACAAAAGTATCACAAGAAAAACAATAATAAAATTCTTCGGATGTTGAGCACTACAGTCAAACCTAGGCAGTTATGTAATCATAAGCTGGAATACATGTAACCTGATCAACTACATTTATTCGAGATGCGATGAACGTGTACTTGGGAGTGATAGTGGTGTTGCAACAGGTCTGAAACTTACCAACTAGGAATGCTAGAGCCAAACATAAAGTTAAAATACTATAGGAGTATTTTGGAACACTAAAAGATTCACACTAATCCCAGAACTATATTCAGAAGATAAGAACCAAACAAGAAATTAAAATACCATAGGGGTATTTTAGGATACATAGATAACCCTATGTGAAGAACTCAAAAGATCCTTATTGATATACCTACAACTACAGAGGGTATACTCCCAACGTTATATATAATAAGGATCCCATAGGCTAAGAATGTGTGGTTTCGCCCTATTTTCTTTTCCTCGTTGGGATGTGGATCTAGAGTAGTATCACATATTCGAAGGCCTATCGGATCTAAGCTATATATGATTTGTATACCCTGTGTAATCGTAGCAGGACTCAATATGGATCACTCAGTGAAATGTTAATAATCTCTTAGGATTCTTTAGACATTTCAATTCTCGAACGAACCCTGTAGAAAACCTTATCCACTTCAGTACTCGGCATAAGTGTTGATTCCGACCCCGAAGAAGTTCATTGAGAAGATTTCTGGTTCGGAAATAAATGAACTAGGTCGAGACTATTGAATTCACCAAGTGCCTATATTTTTTAGGGACATCGGTGAGAAACTCGCCTAAACTTCCAAGATTTCCAGTCATCCATCATGAAGTGATGACACCCAGAGACGGATTCAGAAGTAAGGCGGAGTAGAGATTCAATATGTTCATACGAGAAAAGAACCCTAGGTAACTATCCGAAGGAAACCAATGCCGATACCAACCAAAGATACGAGGCAGACAGAGGGAGCCAGTACATGGAACCCGAGAATTGTCTTTTCCTCGTGTTCATCGCACTAATAAACCCATAAAATAATACAATTTAGTGAGTTAGTGGTTACACTACTCACGCTATGTGTTAGGTAAATTGTCATTTCCCGTTGCTAGTTACACGATTAGAGCGGAACCCCGCAGCTCTATTGAGAATATTTAGCCATAAGCCTTCATAAGCCTCTCTTTCCGTGGTTTCGTTCCGAACTGTTCTCAAATCTCTCCAGGCCGGAGAGTGAAACCTTTCCCAGTATAAAATGTAACTTAGTAGGAACGACTTGCATCTTATGGCCTTTTCCGATACTCATGCTCCTACCTTGCATACCAGGACTAAATCATAGGGATGTAGGTCAACACTCAGACAGCAAATACCAGAGGCACGGGAAAAATCTATGCCTAATGCAGCCAGGACAGATATGTCCAGGGTTAGCCATCGTCTCTCATTATCATGTACTCCTTTCTGTGTAGGAAAAACCATGCCTCCGAAGAAGCCTAACCAGTCCACAAGCAAGAAACCTCCTCTGTTATTCGATGAAGCTACGTTCCAAGCTGCAGTCTCGGCAGCCGTAGCAGCTGTCATGGCTCACCTGAATGCTAACAACGCCAATGTTAGCAAGGGCCCTATTGGGAATTCCGATCCTAGCAAAGGAAAGCAACAACCAACACCTGCATACCCAGCCACCCAAGAACCTCAACCGATTCCACTAAAGAGAAAACTCAAGATCGAGGAGGGAGGTACCTCGGCTCAAGGACCTTTCGAAGGGCAACGAGCTGAGGCGGTCAATACCCCTGTCAATCCTTCCCTCCTGACTTCAAGAAGACCATACCTAGGAAACCTTCCCCACTGCGGAAAGTGTAGCTACCATCATCATGGTATATTTCGGGAACTCTTATGTGCTAGGTGCAACATGAAGGGGCATACTGCTCGCGTATGCAGAACTCCGGTGGAGCGTATTGCATGAATCACCAACGTGACGACCAATCCAGTTTGCGGTCTATGTGGTGAGATTGGACACTTCAAAAGGGATTGCCCAACTGAAGAAAACAACAAAGACATAGGAGGAGCCTAACTCTACTGCTTAAGGAGAAGCATCAAGGAACCTGGTAGATTTTGGTACGTCTCTCGATCTTAGATAACTAACGCAAAACATTAAAAGGCTAATTCAAATGTAAATACTTCCCCATTAAGGCGAAAGTCGCAACACTGTTATAAAATTTAAAATTCATCAGGTAAAACTATAAGGGCTAAACATATACGTTATGGCCATGTATAGTTAAGATGGATAGACCTAGAGTGAGTGAATGCCGCCTCATTTCCTGTTCCTCGTTTGGTTGTGGATTTAGGGCGGAGTCGCTCAGTCAACAGTCCTCCCCACCTAATTATACATGACTATTATATGTTAGGCGATTATAGAAATGCCTCGTGAGAATCCATTCATGAGAAGGTACTCCACTCAGAAACACTTAGGACTCTCTATAGTTCCGCGTCGACTCTATCAGTCCAAGTATCTGTGGCAGTGATACACAGGATGAAACCCTAGACGCCTAGAACTTGTGTGCCTGATCGGCGCATGAGTCTATCGATCTTCATTTTATATCCTGTCGAGGTATGCCAACTTCGACGACTCTATCGATCATGGTTTGATCTAGTGCAACCATCTGTACATCGCTAATGCTGTGTAAAAAGAACTTTCTCCGGAGCCTCGTCGGCAAATAAGGTTCTTCTAAACCTAAACATAACACAAATGATTAAACCTAATGCGATCCGTCAGTCGTCCCTCTTATCTCAAACCTTCCGAAGTACCCAGGAGAAGGGTACCGCGCGCTGTTGACCGACCCCTCTTAGTCATATGGAAACCGAAGCGAAAGACACTACAAGATACTCCAGAAGACAATGACCATCCAAAGCATACTTTGTAGATTCCCCAGAAGGACCCTTCGCACCTCGCACATCAGGTTCGTGAACCCAGAGGACATAACTCATAAGACTGACCACTATAACCAAGTATATGCATAAAGGTGGTATATAGTTGAGATCAAAAAGATTTAAGATGTGTGCTTCCTCCCTACTCCCTGTTCCTCGTTGGGTTGTGGGTCTAGGGTGGAGTCGCACAACTGAACATCCTGCCGACCTCAATTATAGACGGCTTGCATACACCAAGTATTAGTGGTTAAGCCGAGTATGAGCTCTACCATGAACCTCATAGTAAAGCCCTTCATCCTATTCCATAAAATAGGAGTTGGATTCAAGAGAACCGCTGCAGGTTGAGCTACTATAATGACCACAAATCCGAAATTTGTTGTCATACCGGTTAAGACAACACAGTAGCTAACACCCTCAGTTAGTAAAGAGATTAAAGTTTCGAGTGATGGGAACCTATACTCACTAGATTTGACCTAGACCGAGAAAAATCATCACCTTCGGAAGAATAGTTGCAGTAGATGCCCGCACTACTCAGGCAGTTCGTCCATCCTGTTACAGACAAGTAGTGCCTATAACCCTCCACCCTCTTGTATGGAGGAAATCGTCGTCGCCCCGTAGACGATAGACTTCCTTCTGCGAAGTAAACACTAGAAGGCCGAGAACCACAGGATAACTTCCACAGCCAAGAATACTTGATCAAAGTGCGAAAGTAGTTGCATTAAGCCTCATGACCCAGATCCCGAAGAGATTATAGGCTTGACACCAGCCTTGGTGTTAGTCGAGGGGTTATGCAGGAGCATGCGCTTTCCGCACTACAATAAACCAAAGTCTTAGAGATTCATTGGACTATTAGGTGTTCCACAAATACTATCTCACGCAGAAATAGTAGAACCACCTCCTGAGATAGTCCAACACTCGTCTGGTGAAACCCTATCTCCCTGGCCCTGAGGTTTTTCGTTAGAAACACCTCAAGCATCAGAAGTGCAGGTTCATTTTGCACGAGGTTGAGATAAGACACTCTACAGCAGACAGATAACCGTAGGCACGCAACCCATCTGATGACCTAGAAAGCCTCTAAAAGCCAATTGACAGGAAACGCAAAACCAAAGACAACCCGAGCTTCCTAAGAACCAACCTGAGGGACTACACTACCAGTATGGGAGAGAACGTTAGGAACTTCGGAATGGCGATCACGCCAGTGGTGATCTTGCCAATGAAGTACACTATGTTCTAAGTACTGAAAAGCTCTACCCTTCCGAGAGCTTAGGACCATCTGAGAATCCTCACGGAGATTGGTCCAACCCTCGTAAGACCACTACTACTTTCGGATATTCCACAAGTTTCACACCCGATCGATCCACTCCTTAGAATTGATATGTGTTTACCCGATGTCACTCTTCGTATCCCACACATCTTGATAGAAACCATTGAGAACCCTAACTTTGTAAGACACACCTGTAGGAAATCGCTAACTGCACGAGACGGAATCCGTATCCCATAGGTGGAGATTTGTTGGAATGTCAGACACAGACATGAGTTCACTTGGGAGTGCGAGGAAAAACCAAATAGGAAGTACCCTCCTGCCTCTACTCGTTTATTCATGCCTACTTCCTTGCCTAAACCTGAATTTCGGGACGAAATTCCTTCTAACGGGGGGATGATGTGACAACCCGAAATCTATTCCGTCATTTTTAACCTTTTCCGTTAATAAGCCTCGCTTATTTAACTGTCCGTTAACCTTTTGGAAGAGTTTAATTAATTTAAGACTTTTATAATGACTTGGTAAGGGTTGAAACAAATTAGAAACACCCACAAAATACCCTTAAAAATGTGTGGTTGCAACCAAGTCAAAATTTGACCGCTTAATCGGGTGCGACCAAAAAATCCCGTTTAACAGCAGTATCGGGTAGATTCCCACTAAGCCCCAACTCCAACCCCTATATAAGGGTGAGTGGAGTCCATTAGAGACTTTTTGCACTCTCCCCACTCTCTCTCTCTCTACAACTTAAATTCGAGCCAAAAATCGTCCGTTTTGAGCCCCAAATGAGTAGGTAACCTATCCTAACTCGTTGTATAACTTATCTAGCCTGCAAATTCGAGTTTAAAACATATAATAGGGAAAAAAATCATGTGTTTACGGCCCAAGAACACTCTTGGGCCGTGAACACCATTTAATGGGGGTTTTTAAGCCCAAAACCCCACCAAATTGTCCCTAAGGCTTAGATATCACTTGTAGGCTTATGGAATCGGACTTAGAACACCGAAAACTAGCATTTTGGGGATTAAACATGAGTTTACTGCCCAAGAACATGCTTGGGCCGTAATCTCCTCTTCATGGGGAGTAAACTCATATTTGTGTGTTAAAAATGCCCTTAAACACACCAATGGCCTTGGAAAATTACCTTGAAGCAATACCACCATTGTAGAAGCCTTAAACTTCAATAAAACTAGGGGAGTAGGAGTTCACGGCCGTGAACTCCCATAGCAGTGGTTCATGGGCCGTAAACTCCCATTTAATGTCCAATTGGTACCCTAAACTCCCCATTTGACTTGGAAAAATGCTTAGGAATTTACCTTCGACCACTTAAGCCCTTAAAACACCAAAAGAAAGTGTGTATAGGAGCTTACGGCTGTAAGCTCCCTTCCTTAGGGCCATAAACTCCTCAAATGGTCCAAATGATGCCATAAATCCATCCACACCTTTTATATTTGGACCTAGGAAAATCCCACAATTGATATGAGACATTTTAGCATCCTAGAACACTCTCACCATGAGTTTACGGCCATACACTCATGGGGAGTTGTCCCAGGGCCGTGAACTATGTATATAGATTTTACTCTTGGAGAGTAAACTCCATTCCTAAGTCATTCAAGCCCTTAAATGTTACCCGGGACACCCCTAACCCTTAACCAAAGTGTTTTCCGCTCCTTAGAGTGCGTATACTTGTTTAATTAGTATTAAATATACTAATTATATGTGATCATATGTTATCATATGTTAAATAGGTCTCTAAGTGTGTCCAAGTCCTTACTTGACACCGAGCACCCAACCGGCGCCTTCATCGGATCCACTTACACCAGGTGAGTTCATACCCATGAATGAACCTTTTAAATGTTTTTACATATTTTATAGGGGGGAATACAAGTTAAACATGTCAGTTATCATATCAATCACATGTGATTGATAACCCGCATGCACAGGGATTTACCACACTGTTAACTGTTTTACCGAGAATGACACTGTAAATGGTTTTCTAAAAACATAGTTATTTGTTCAGCTTTTACTTATGATGTTTAATCAAAGTTTCATTTTAAACTTGTTTATGAAAGGTTTTTAAAGATTTTCAAACTTATTTTACAAAGGAATACCAAGTCATGATTTTCTTCATATATAAAGGTTTTCCAAAGTTTACGACTATGTTTTTATACTTCTACTTGGTTAAGATACCACTGCATTATTTCTGTTTAGTTAATACTTCCACTTCGTGATACACTTATACTTGAGAACGCCTCCACTTCGTGATACACTTATACTTGAGAACGTTTCCACTTCATGATACACTTATACTTGAGAACGTCTCCACTTCGTGATACACTTATACCTGTTAACGCTTATACTTCACGATTCGGTTATCCAACACTGTTCGTTTACACTTCACAATTCGGTTATTCCACACTATTCGGTTATACCTCACCATTCGCTTATACATCACGATTCGGTTATACTTCACGATACGTTTCCACTTGTTACACACTCAAACATAGTTACATGTATGTATGTGATTGTATAGATGCATATAAGTAATGATTGAAGGACTTAGGAAGGCTTGTCCGCCCTATTTCCTTTTCTTCGTTAAGATGTGGTCTGGTGGGATCGGATGTCCGTCTGAAGGTCGTTGGATTCATTAGTTATATATTATGTATATGAGCATAGACATATAGGTTTACTCAAGTCAGTTCAGTTATGAGTCTCTACCTCTAGTTCAGCACTTATATTGGAAACCCACTACCCACTATTTGGGATGCATCTTCGGGACACGGCCTTCTCCATCGTCTAGTTGGTAACCAGAGTCTCCTGTAGGGAGAGCGGACATTGTGTGTATAGATCTATACGAGATTGACACCCCCGCACCGTGACTGCTAGCTACAGTCCACGGCCTACCAAGCCAAGGGGTGACAAATGTCACATTTTATAGACGCTTGCAGGGCGTCAGGTACTCTAGTGTCGGTTAGTATGGTTACGAGTATCTCAGGTTACCTTATAATTCATGGCCTTATGGTAACAGTATTTCACCAGCAATTTACAATGTATGCTGGAAACCCACTCTCAGAGTCACACTATTTTTAGACCTTGCTAGTTGTATCTTTCATTTTATACTGTCTGCGGTCTGTATTCTATGTTTTAGACCCTACTAGCTGTATCTTTCATTTGATACTGTCTGGGGTCTGTATCCTCTGTTTTTAGACCTTGCTAGCCGTACCTTTCATCTGGTACCGTCTGGGGTCTGTGTCTCTCTTTGTTAGACCGAGCTAGGCATGTCATTTGTTCGATACTCTCCTAGAGTCTATGATTCCTTTTGCCTTAGTCAGCAGTCTTCACTGCTGAGGCATATGTTATTTTCCCTGATTTCTCCTGCTTTCTTTAATAATCAAATTCTGTATTTTGATAGTGATAGCGATTAAGGGAAAACTACTTTTTACCACATAACTCCGTCCAGTCTTGGTAGAAGACTGCTTTTGTTAAAGAAAATATAGGATTTTTTCGTAAAGACTCTAATTCAATGGATACTCTAAAACTGCCAATTTTATTAAAGTTATTTGAACAAAATGACACTAAATACTTATGAACTCACCAACATTTGTAATAATGCTGATACTCGCTTTTCAAATAACTTGTATTCTCAGGTCAGCATTAGACAGGTACATCCCCGGAGCTGTTGATGAAGATAGCTTAGTACCATGCTGTACTTATTAGATTTTACTTGTATTACTTTGATGTATTGAAATGTAAACCATGTAAAACCATTACTATTAATGCAATGTTTTGTTGTACTTTGATTACTATAATGCATGTGTTGTGATACTTGACATGACGTCATCCACCCCAGAACGTTTCCGTCGTTCCGGTTTTGAGGTGTGACATTTACACTCATCAATAAAGCTTAGACTTTTAGCATTTCTATGTGATGGAGTTATTGGAAATGAGTAACATTACTAAATATGGAAAAATGGGCAGTAAACTAAATATATCTGAACAAAATTCTGAGGAAGAACGCAGCTACAAAAACTATCGATGTTCAAAACGTGGTATGATAAATTATTGGGCTTCATTTCTTGACTTTATTTATTTGTTTTTCAAAGTTTTGATATGTGTTTTTTCTTTTCTTTTCTCAAGGCTTATAGAATCTTACAAAGACGGCGATTGAACCTATTAGCATACTGTAACACACACTGTTCAACAAATTGATTCTTTTTTGTTTTTTTTTTCTTTTTCTTTTTTATGGTGACTTTGCTTTTATCAAATACGTGTGTTGTCATTTTGTCAAATCACTTTTGATCTAGCCAATGTTATACTTAAACAACACTTAATGAGGAAAAAGCCATGAAGTATTTGATCTGTGGAATCCGACTCTCCAGTTCCATCCCATCAAACAAAGGATAAACCCATGAAGTATATATTTCGATCAATAGCTTATCCGACAACAAAAAAATTATCCATGACGAAACAATATTACTGCCCAATAACAATACTCAAACTACAAACAAATAGTTGATCAAATAACGTTTACAAAGAAAAAACAACGTAAAAAATTGTCGCATCCGACCCCCGCAATGCGCGAGCTCCCCACCTAGTTATGATTAATAAAAGACTAATCATACCATAAATAGTTTCTATTGAGATATAACTTTTTCAAAGTGTTAAAATTTCATCAAGTTCTACTGCTTCACTTCTTGTGTATGCAGGGATTAATCACTAGGCGTTTTTTAATCGGTCGAGTAGCACCTAGGTATTACTCGGAGATTAAACGGGACCTAGTCAGAAATTTTACAACATTGATATATATATATATATATATATATATATATATATATATATATATATATATATATATATATATATATATATATATGGTGAGGTTCAATGGAGAACCATAATTAACAAGGAACCAAAGAACCAATCGTGAGCGTTAGAAATAATAATGATCAATGGCCAAGAAAATAGATTTACATTTGTATATTGATGCCCACACAACGAATTATACCAAAAAATCCACCTTCTTACCAAAAAAAATCACTTCTTTTTTTCGTTTAAATTTTTTTATGCCACATTTTTTATCGAAAAAAAAAACCGAATATATCGTTGTTCATTGTAACACCCATAAAAAATCAAGCCAATTTAAACTATTAAAAACATTTCAAATCCATTAAACATTACAGACTTGTTTTCAAAATATATCATATCAGAGTATCCCAGAACAAATTCATAAAAAGTTAGGAGCTGTACAATCACGTCTTAGCCTTGCCTCGATCCCCTGAAGTACCTGAAACAATAAACTGAAACTATAAGCCCGAAGGCTTAGTGAGTTCCGCCAAAATACCGATACACATACAGTCCGCATAACCATGTCAGCAACATCATAGCAAAACAAACTGAACAGAATGCAACGGGTCCACAGCTTTATAGACTGGACTAACCCCTGGGCCCACAGTGTGAGTCCGGATTGCCTTGCGGGCCCACAGCTCACATCTGGCTTGCTATCGAGCCCACATTACGGGTCTCCCTTAGCCCGTAACTGGAATGCTCCAGGGTCTGTTGGTTACCGCACGAAACAGTCCCACCTCAACCCATCCCACATAACATATCAACATATAGAATAACAACTGAGCATGCAGATAATCATATAACAACACATGTAGTCCTACAGATATACCAATCTGGCATAACCACTGAGCATACAACCTAATCATATAACAACACAGGTAGTATTACAGATCTACCTAACTGGCATAATCACTGAGCATCCAACATAATCATATAACAAAACAGGTAGTCCTACAGATCTACCTAACTGGCATAACCACTAAGCATTCAACATAATCATACTCAACATACTAACACTGTTAGGATAACATATTCAATGGGCCGGCCTTGGTGCCTTAGACCCCTTAGTATAGTGATGATAAATAACCTTGCAAATGTCGGCTCGGTAACTAAACTCCAACTCTCAGATCACAGCCACAAGCTCCACCACCTATTATCATAATAGAACCATACTTGTAAGTTCCCAACCTTTCAAGGTACCACATAAGTTAACTAGTCAAGGTCAACAGTCCATGTTGACCCTTACTCGTCGAGTACCCTCTGCTACTCGCCGAGTTCCTCGAGATACTCGTCCACTCGCCGAGTCCTCGGCGTGACTCATCGAGTTTCTAAGGTTCGCAATCGAAACCTTAAGGCCACTCGTCAAGTTTTCCTTCTTGCAACTCGATAGGTTTACATGCATTCAACAATTTGGGAAACATCAACCGACTCGCCGAGTTGTTCATCCTACTCGTCGGGTCTACGGTAATCTTCATAGGACTCACTGAGTTGTTCATCCAACTCGTCGAGTTCAATGCCTATCTTCATATGACTCGCCGAGTCAACTATGCGACTCGCCGAGTCCCTCCAACCCTTTAACCACGAGACACTTTTTAAGCCATGCCAAGGCCCCAAATTGCAAATCCAACTTCCTTAGGCATGCTTATCACGTAAAGTTGCAAAATTTACGTGCATGCAAGGCTTTAAGACCCTAAAATGACACATATAAGCTTGCAATGAAGTCACATCCTTGAGAGAAGGCTCATACTAGACAAGGCTGATGGTTTTATGAATCTAGAAGCCAAGGGGAGTCCAGATCTGAAGTTAGAACATCAGATCTTGGCTTAACCACAAGAACCCTTTCCTAAACTCATGCACAAAAGGGTTTAGGAGAAAATGAGCCAACGGAAGACGATCTAATACCTTCAAAAGAGCCCTTTTGATGCAGAACTTGAAACCCATAATTACTTGCTTCAACTAGCTTGCTTTCCAAGGGATTCCATCACCAAAACTTCCCTCTAAGCTTCAACCTCCAAGAATACACACACACTCGAGTTAGGGCCTTTCTGGACTCTCAAAGGACTGTATAGAGGCCAAAGGAGGCTTGTGTTTCTTTAAATAGGGTGCAAAACCCCAGGATTTAGGGTTTCATCTGCGAGCTCCTACTCGTCGAGTCCCTTCTTGGACTCGGAAAGTAAGTCACTAAAACACGTGGGCGTTACAACTCTCCCCCACTTGAATTAGACTTCGCCCTCGAAGTCTGGTGCGATGAAAAATGTCGGATGCTCCCGCATTTCTGTCTCCAACTCCCACGTCCACTCAGATCCCTTCCGATGCTCCCCTTGTACCTTCACCAAAGGTATTTCCTTATTCCGCAAAAATTTCGTCTTCCTATCAAGTATGGCCACCGGCCTCTCCATGTAATTCAGGCGCTCATATACCTGAATATCATCCAATGGCACAACTCCATCCTGATCCACAATCCACTTAAGCAGCTACGAAACATGGAAAGTGTTGTAGATCCGACTAAGCTCCTCCGGAAGCCCTAACCTGTATGCCACCTTGCCAACCCTGGCTATGACCCTAACGGCCCAATATATCGGGTACCCAGTTTCCCCCGCTTCCTGAAGCGAATCACACCCTTCCAAGGCGAGTCCTTCAGGAGCACCGTATCATCCACCTGAAACTCTAACTCGGATCGTCCTCTATCGGCATAACTCTTCTGCCGACTCTGATCGGTCTTCAGTCGCTTCCTAATCTGCTGAATCTTCTCGGTAGTCTGTAGGACTACCTCCGTCCGCCCCATCACTCGGTGTCCAACCTCACCCCAATAAACCGGGGTGCGACATCTGCGCCCATACAGTAACTCAAACGGCGGGGCGCCAATACTGGAATGGTAGCTGTTGTAAGCAAACTCTGCAAGAGGTAGGTGGGAATCAACTCCCACCAAAATCAATGATACACGCCCTCAACATGTCCTCGAGGGTTTGAATGGTCTGCTCGCTCTATCCGTCTATCTGTGGATGAAATATTGTGCTAAAGTGCAAGTGTGTGCCCAGTTCCTCGTGGAACTTTTGCCAGAAACGGGAGGTCAATCTAACATCTCGGTCCAAGACAATGGAGACCAGAATCCCGTGGCGAGCAATGATCTCGTGGACATAAATGTCGTCCAGCCTCTCGGCCAAAGAACTCTCTCATATCGCTAGGAAATGAGCACTCTTGGTCAATTGATCCACGATGACCCATATGGGGATCTCCAGAGGCTGCAGCTTACCAAGCGGCCTCTGATGCTCGGCCTTGACCATCCCATAGGTTAAGCACCTCTCGACATACCAAGCAATTTTCTCGCTTTATGCATGACCACCAGTAACTTAAACTCAAGTCTCGATACATCTTGGTGGCCCCGAGTGTATGGAAAAATGAGACTTATGAGCCTCCTCAATCACTTTCTGTCTGACTCCACCAGCCATCGAAACCCAAACTCAACCACATCGGGTCAATAACCCCCGGCTATCCTGAACAAACCGATCGCTTTCGCCCTTGATCCTTTCCAGCTTCCAGTTCTCTAGTCGTATGCCATCGACCTGGGCATCTCTGATCAAGCTCACCAGCGGGGAGTCCACCATTATCCTCATACACCCTGATGGGGTGGAAGACCCAGCTGACTTGCGGCTCAACGCGTCCGCAACCACATTCACTTTACCACTTTGGTAAAGGATCTCACAATCGTAGTCCTTGACTACATCCAGCCACCTGCGTGGCCTCATGTTCAGGTTCGGCTAATCCATGATGTGTCTCAAACTCTTATGATCCGTGTATATGGTACATCGGACCCCATATAGGTAATGCCTCCAAAACTTGAGAGCGAAAACCACCGCTCCCGGCTCTAGATCATGTATAGGATATCTCGTATCAAACGGCTTCAACTATTGCGATGCATAAGCTATCACTTGTTCCCTCTACATGAGGACTGCCCCTAAACCTGTGATGGAGGCATCACAAAACACCAAGAAATCCTCAACTCCCTCCGGGAGTGTCAAAACTGGAGCCTCACACAACCGCTGCAGAGGGTGTCTAACGCCCTCTGCTGCTCGGAACCCTACTGGAAATTCACCCCTTTCCTCGTCAGACGTGTGAGGGGTACTGCTATCTTAGAGAAATCTCGAATAAATCTCCGGTAGTACCCTGCCAATCCTATAAAATTCCTAATATCTGAGGGAGATTTCGAAACCTCCCACTGGATGACTACCTCGATTTTGGCCGGGTGGACCAAAATCCCATCCTGGTTAACGAGGTGCCCAAGGAACTGGACCTCTCGTAACCAAAACTCACACTTCGAGAACTTGGAATACAACCGTTCTCGTCTCAAAACCTCCAACAGCTCCCTGAGGTGCTCCTCGTGCTACTCTCGAGTCTTGGAATACACCAAGATATCATCTATAAACACGATGACCGAGCGATCCAGCATCGGTCTGCAGACCCGATTCATCAGGTCCATAAACACTGTCGGCGCGTTGGTGAGCCCAATCGGCATCACCACGAACTCGTAATGACCATAACGAGTTCGAAACGCGGTCTTCTCCACGTCCTCCTCTCTAACCCGGACCTGATGATACCCCAACCTAAAATCTATCTTGGAGAACCAAGATGCCCCCTACAACTGATTAAAGAGATCATCTATCCTCAGAAGTGGGTAACGGTTCTTCACCGTAAATTTGTTCAACTCCCTATAATAAATGCACATCTGGTGCGAGCCGTCCTTCCTCCTGATGAAGAGGATCGGTGCTCCCCATGAAGAACTGCTAGGTCGAATGAACTGCTTGCCTAGCAGTTCCTGCAGCAATGAAGACAGCTCATGCATCTCAGGTGGCACCAAACGGTACGGTGCCTTGGCAATAGGAGCCACACCCAACACCTAGTCGATCGGGAACTCGACCTGCCTCTCCGGAGGTATCCTTGGCAACTCCTCCGGAAACACGTCGGCATACTCCCTCACCACTGGAACCTCTGAAACTAAAGTTTGGTCCCCAACCCGCGATCCATCACGTACACTAAGTAACCCGCACATCCGCGCTGAATATACTGTCGAGCTCTGGCAGCTGAACAGAACCCTAACCCCACTCTGGTGCCCTCGCCATATACAATCAGTTCTCCCCCACTTGGGGTTCGAACTACCACTCTCTAGCCCTCGCAATCTATCATGGCACCAAAACGACTAAGTCAATCCATACCCACAATCACACATACTTCCCCCATGGGAATCGGAATCAAATATACCGGAAAGACCACTCCGAAGATCTCCAACTAGCATCCTCGATAGACCGAAGAAGCAGAAACTCCGTGTTCGTTGGCGATAGAAACTCGCAATGGACACTCTAGCTCGTCAACTGGCACACCAAACCCCCTACTAAACATCTGAGAAATGAAAGAACGACTCGCCTACGAGTCAAATAATACCAAAGCAGACAAGGAGTTCACTAAAAACGTACCTAAGCACAGGTACCACATAAGCATAACATAGATATAATAAACGAGGTAAAGGAGGGAAACATACCAGCAACCACATCCGGTGCTTCATTGGCCTCCTCTGTCGTAAGTTGGAAAGCACGCCCTTGAGCCTTTGGAGGCTCAGCCTTAACAGGCCTCCCATCAGCGATCCTCAAAGTAGTTGGCGCTGAAACTTGCGCCGGTTTGGCGGCTTGCAATGGGCAGTTGGCATTCACATGGCCAACCTGATCGCAATGGTAGAATAACCTCATACCCAAAACTGGGGCGCACTGGCGACAATCCTTCGCATAATGCCCTTTCTTGCCACACCTGTGGCATCCGCTACCCGCCCGGCACACTCCAGAATGACTCCTACCACACTTCCCATACATGTGGCTCTGCTGACCCCCAGTCCTAGAATTAGCGGTCTTAAACTGCTTCGACGCCGGCTGAGACTGTGGTGGGGCCGGACGTTGCTCCCTCTACTGCAACTCGATCTCCAACTCACGCCACCTAGCGGCCTCCTGCAACTACAACAGAGTATCACATCGTTGGGTAGACACAAACCGATGGATGTCAGCCTTGAGCATGCTCAAATAACGAGTCATCTGAGCCTGCTCAGAAGCAAACTCTGGGCATAACATCGCCCTCTCTGTGAACATACAGGTGATCTCCATCACCGACTCTCCATCATGTCTCAAACTCAAAAACTCCTGAGCCAACCGCTCCCGCTCCACCCATGGAACACAGCGGGCGCGGAACATCTCCCTGAACTGCTCCCAAGTAACAGCAACTCTCTGATCATCAGTGTACAATCCGGTCGTCAGTCTCCACCAATCCCTGGCCCCTAGCCTCAGCAGGTTCAGGGCACATCTGATCTTCTAGTTAGTAGGACATGAATACGTGAAGAAACAACCCTCCACGTCAGATAACCACCTCATAGCTCTAATCACATCCTGCGTACCATCAAATGTTGAGGGCTTCGTGTTATCGAAGTCCCGGTATTAGAAACCCCGTCCAGCTCCACCTCCTCCTGCCACTGTTACAGCTGATGCAGCTGCGGTGGCAGCTGTCTCTGCAAGGGCTGCATAACGCTCGTCAAAGTACTCAACCATAGCGGTCTTAATAAACCTAAACATCTCTGGTGGCTACGCCTGGAACAAAGCGGCAACCTTATCATCCAGGACCTCTCGAATCCTGGCGTCTAGCTCATCTGTCCCCATCCGTACCACATGCTTATATGCTACCGGCACCTCCTGGCCTCCGTCCCGTGATCCGGATCCCGACCCAGATGCAGTCACAAAACATCTCGTCATCACCATGCTGAAAACACACCAACAGATATCAGAGGGTCGCATAACAATAGGGGACCAACTCCTGACTAAACCCTAGGGGTTGTGACTTCCTTGCTACGCGTATGGGTCCTGTGCTTTTAGTAGTACATGCCCACACTACCTTCCACACCTACCCATATTTGTCTCAAGCATCACCACAACACCCTGACAACATACATACCATGGCTAGCGCCCAACCCTAATTCCTAAAGGAATGCTAAACTATCGCATGACTGGCCTCACAGCCTCTCACTACCAATCCATCCATGAAGCTTCCATCAACCCGGCAGTGCTAGTGTATGCTAGCCATACATAACGCTGGACCCCATAGACATTCAAATATCTGATCCTACCCTAAGGTCGAATTAAACATTCTCAGGCTATAAGATCTTGATATATACAGTCGTGATGCATACACAAGTAACTACAATAATGATGTCAATTTCATTTAACGAAAACCCTAGGCTGACAGGCATCATGTACTCAGGCAATTCTATCATGCAACTCTTGAAGATCCCTAGCCTAGTACTAGCATGTTGTTCTCACATATCACATAGTCAAATACCTTTATTGTATTTTGGGATCTACTTAGTGGCTCCGGCTGATCGTACACCTTGCATCCTCCTTAACTTATTTTGAAAACTGTTTTAGAAATCATTTGAAAACCTTTCCCTGATTTGATAATGGATTCACACGAATGTTCCTCCAATTCACTCAAACCAAGGCTCTGATACCAACTTGTAACACCTATAAAAATTCAAGCCAATTTAAACTTTTAAAAACATTTCAAATCCATTAAAAATTACAAACTTGTTCTGAAAATGTAACATATCAGAGTATCCCAGAACAAATTCATAAAAAGTGAGGAGTTGTACGATCACGCCTTAGCCTTGCCTCGATCCCCTGAAGTACCTAAAACAATAAACTGAAACTGTAAGCCCGAAAGCCTTGTGAGTTCCCCCAAAATACCGATACACATAGAGTCCGCATAACCATGTCAGCAACAACATAGCATAACAATCAGAACAAAATGCAACAGTTCCACAACTTTACAAACTGGACTACCCCTGGGCCTACAGTGTGAGTCTGGATTGCCTTGCGGGCCCGCAGCTCACATCTGGCTTGCATCGAGCCCATAGTACGGTTCTCCCTTAGCCCATAACTAGAATGCCCCCGGGTCTGTTGGTTACCGCATAAAGTAGTCCCACCTCAACCAATCCAACATAACATATAAACATATAGCATAACCACTGAGCATGCAGATAATCATATAACAACACAGGTAGTCCTACAGATCTACATATCTGGCAAAACCACTGAGCATGCAACATAATCAAATAACAACACAGGTAGTCCTACAGATCTACCTCACTGGCAGAACCACTGAGCATGCAACATAATCATATAACAAAACAGGTAGTCCTACAGATCTACCTAACTAGCATAACCACTAAGCATTCAACATAATCATACTCAACATACTAACACTGTTAGGATAACATATTCAACGGGCCGGCCTTGGTGCCTTAGACCCCTAAGTATAGTGATGATAAATCACCTTGCAAATGTCGGCTCGGTAACTAAACTCCAACTCTCAGATCACGGCCACAAGCTCCACCACCTATTATCATAATAGAACCATACTTGTAAGTTCCCAACCTTTCAAGGTACCACATAAGTTAACTAGCCAAGGTCAACAGTCCATGTTGACCCTTACTCGTCGAGTACCCTCTGCTACTCGCCGAGTTCCTCGAGATACTCGTCCACTCGCCGAGTCCCCGGCGTGACTCGTCGAGTTTCTAAGGTTCACGATCGAAACCTTAATGCCACTCGTCAAGTTTTCCTTCTTGCAACTCGATAGGTTTACATACATTCAACAATTTGGGAAACATCAACCAACTCACCGAGTTGTTCATCCTACTCGTCGGGTCTACGGTAATCTTCATCGGACTCACTGAGTTGTTCATCCAACTCGTCGAGTTTAATGCCTATCTTCATATGACTCGCTGAGTCGACTATGCGACTCGCCGAGTCCCTCCAGCCCTTTAACCATGCAGACACTTTTTAAGCCATGCCAAGGCCCCAAATTGCAAATCCAACTTCCTTAGGAATGCTTATCACGTAAAGTTGCAAAATTTACGTGCATGCAAGGCTTTAAGACCCTAAAATGACACATATAAGCTTGCAATGAAGTCACATCCTTGAGAGAAGGCTCATACTAGACAAGGCTGATGGCTTTATGAATCTAGAAGCCAAGGGGAGTCCAGATCTGAAGTTAGAACATCAGATCTTGGCTTAACCACAAGAACCCTTTCCTAAACTCATGCACAAAAGGGTTTAGGAGAAAATGAGCCAACGGAAGACGATCTAATACCTTCAAAAGAGCTCTTTTAATGCAGAACTTGAAACCCACAATTACTTCCTTCAACTAGCTTGCTTCCCAAGTGATTCCATCACCAAAACTTCCCTCTAAGCTTCAACCTCCAAGAATACACACACACTCGAGTTAGGGCCTTTCTGGACTCTCAAAGGACTGTATAGAGGCCAAAGGAGGCTTGTGTTTCTTTAAATAGGGTCAAAACCCCGGGATTTAGGGTTTTATCTGCGAGCTCCTACTCGTCGAGTCCCTTTCTTGGACTCGGCGAGTAAGTCACTAAAACACATGGACCAACACGCTGCTACTCGACGAGTAGGGCAACCAACTCGTCGAGTAGATCTTGGAAACAAAAGAATTCTTATTTAAATCAATACCTGAGAATCGGGGCGTTACAACTCTCCTGCACTTGAATTAGACTTCGCCCTTCAAGTCTGGTGCGATGAAAAATGTCGGGTTCACAATGTGAATCTGAACAGGTTTGCAATGTGAATATGACTTACGATTATTCACACTGTGAATCTGAGCTGGTTCACAATATGAATCTGAACAGGTTCGCAATGTGAATCTGAACAGGTTCGCAATGTGAATCTGAATAGGTTCACAATATGAATCTGAACTGAAATATCGTTTTTTTTTAACATTAATATGAATCTATGTTTAAAGAGTATCAAAAAAATATGAAATTTGTTATATTTATTAATTTTTCTCTATAAAAAAATAGACTTTAACTTTTCAACAAAAAGAAAATAAAGTGATTTTTTGAAAAAAAAAAAAAAATTTTATATATCAATATAGATCTCTATGGAAAGAGGACAGAAAATCACGAACAATGATATATTCGTTTTTTTTTTTTTTTGGTAAAAAAAATATGGCCTAAAAAATTAAATAAAAAATAGGAAGTGAGTTTTGTTATATCCGATTCGTCTGTGTCTATGTGTCCATTGTAAAAGTCTACAACCCTTCCTTTTGCCGTTGATTGCTTTAAATTTGGACGTTTTATATACATTCCTTGGTTCCTTGATTAATAATGGTTATCTATTAAACTTCTCTCTCTCTCTCTCTCTCTCTCTCTCTTTCAATATATATATATATATATATATATATATATATATATATATATATATATATATATATATATATATATATAGAGAGAGAGAGAGAGAGAGTTAAGTTCAAATGTTTTTTCTATCTATTGTGTGCATGTAGAATTGATTCTGGACCAATCATTTTAGTTATTTTTAGTAAGTAATTAATGCATATTAAATGCTAAAGATTTAATTAATACTCATTATATCTTCAACATTTAATATACATTAATTAGTTTCTTAAAATAACTAAAATGATTGGTCCAGAATCAATCCTTCATACATACAATACATATTAAATATATAGGAACATTAGGCTCATATATATATATATATATATATATATATATATATATATATATATATATATATATATATATATATATATATATATATATATATATATATATATATGAGCCTAATGTTCCTAATGTTCCTATATATTTAATATGTTCTTTATTGTTTTTAAATTTATTTGAAAAACTTACTAAAATAGTAAAAATATAAAAAACCACATTTGAGATGAAGACTTACTACACTATATTTATGAGTGATTAATATTTAATATAAAGTTCTCTAGTTTAAAAATGGCATGATAATATATATATATATATATATATATATATATATATATATATATATATATATATATATATATATAATATGTTCTTTATTGTTTTTAAATTTATTTGAAAAACTTACTAAAATAGTAAAAATATAAAAAAAAAAAAAAAAAAAAAAAAAAAAAAACACATTTGAGATGAAGACTTACTACACTATTTATGAGTGATTAATATGTAATATAAAGTTCTCTAGTTTAAAAATGGCATGATAAGTAAAATTAGATGTGACCATAGGTATATGGATAAGAGAATATGCTCATTCTATTCAATTTAATATGTACTATTTAATATTTCTTATCATAAAATTCGTAATATGTACTTTTTTTTTTATTTTGTTAGTTTGGTCGTGGATGAATTTATATGCTAACATATAGTGTGAAGTCTCATGATATATGTTGCTGGTAAAAAAAATAGTGTTTGATGAGTGTGAACTATATTGATATGCATATATGAAGTTGGACTTTAACTGTGTCGCTATCAACGATAAAGTTGTGTACACATGTAATAATTTACAATGAAATATAATAAATGATGTTTATAATAACATTGACTATAATATTTTGACAGGTCTGTTTTTTCTGGAAAAAAAGGTAAATATTTTCGAACAAGAAAATGAAATATCAAGAAAGCGAGTTGTCTAGTTATAAACCATTTTGAACTTGCATTGACTCATACGACGACTCTATTATCCGGAATATATGTCCCTAAAACTTTTAACACTTGTATTCAAGATTAATTTTTTTTTTTTATCTTTTTTAATAGGTTATATACATATCCGATTCATGTCCATCCGAGGCCTAAACAAAATAGAAAAATTAGGCTTTAAATAGTAGTTTTTTAAGTATATATGATTAATTGTTTAGACTCCTAAAGAATTGTTGAAATCTCTTCGTCTTCTCCACTATTTTTTAAATGTTTTTTTTTTTTATTTTTTTATTTTTTTTGTCACCGTCTGCAACGACTTAAAACAAAACATTTTTTTTCTTATCAAAAATGGACCTTAAAAATTTGGAGGCCTATGTCAAATTGTCTCTCCCACTTTTTTGTACTAAACCTAAACATGCACACAAATAATGTTTTCCGACCGATCCAAGATTGAACTGAAACCGATGCAAGTTCAGTTGGACTTCATCACCTGACTATATATCCGTTCCAACAAATGTTTAAAAGTGTCAACGGGGCATTCATAAAAATCGAGTTTTGATCTTTCATATTGCATGATCTTTTTTTTTCTTTGACGATCAAGACGATGACCTCTTGAAAAGTCCAAGACCAATGAAAACACTATATAACACAAGAACGAAAATTAGATGATCACGACATTTAAAGTTCAAATAATTATTTTTCGTAATTTATAATCAAATTAGATAATTAGCATAGGGTGAATCTTCCCATTATTCACTTAAAAAGGGACCGTGTTACGGTTATTAATTTTTTTAAGTAGAAATGACAATGAGATGTTGTTCTTGTAATTCTCCTCCCATATCTTTATAAAATTAGATCCCAAGTCTCCTAATATTGAATACATGGTTTACAATTACCCTTTAGGTTTGTGGGCATTTCCATAGGTATTAGACATATTGTTTATGAAGTTAATAGTTTAAGATTGTTAAACTAGTTTTAAGAGCATGTACAAAAAGAAAAACAAAGTAGAAGCTGTTGGAGATTATGAATTATACAAAAAAAACATGCAACCTTTATTATTAAAAACATACAAGCAAGTCATCTTTCTTCCAAATAGGATCCAATGTACAAAAGAGTTAGCAACAAAAATAAAATAAAGGGACTACAAATTGACCTAGTCTTTGTGATCGAGCTAAACGTTTACACACCTTAAATATATATACTTCTATTTTTTATATCTATTATCTTCCTACCTATTTTATATGGTGACAAGTATCATTTAATTAAATTTAAATTTGATTGAAATGTTAAATTTATACGCTTGTCATCATCTTAAATAGGTAGAAAGAAAAGTAAAAATAAAAGGTAGAAGCATATTTAAATTCTCTTCTTCAAAGCTTCACTTAAGCTTACCGAGAAAACACACGCTATATATATATATATATATATATATATATATATATATATATATATATATATATATATATATATATATATATATATATCTTATTAAACCTATTTAATTTTTTATTTTGAATTTTAAGAGATACAAAATACAAATTTTAATGTACAAATTACATATGCAAAAACACTTCATACTTAATCTTATCAGAGGAGATTAATGAATGATTGGTTACTAAATTTATCAATGATTTTCATTTAAAATTGTGTTAAAGTGTATTAAGGAATGAATCATGATTTCCTCATATATATATAGGCTTGGCAATGGAGCGGGTTTTGACCCTAATCCGATCCAAACCCTTAAGAATTATATGAGTTTGGAGCATAGTTTTTTATTCGTTTACCCATTAACGACCCATACCCGCTAACCATTTTATTAAAAGGGTCGGGTATGCATCATCACTGATCCGCTCCGTTTATAACCCGTCCCTTATAATTTTTGAATTATTGTTTTATATTTTATATTTCTTAAAGTTTAATTTTAATTCCAATCGAAAGACCAAAGGAAAAATGCCAAAGTACAAACTGTTTATATAATAATGGAGGAGTCGACTTCTAAATTTTCAGTCTTCTACTAAGAATTATGATGTCATTTCATTTATATTTCATCAAACAATCATCATATTTTATTCATAAATCAATAAATTCATTCATCAACTGAAAGAAAGTTTATCATTGCTATTCTCTATCACTACAATTGACAGTAAAAAATAAATCAGTAGTTACTACAATAGTTATTTTTAATTCCAATCGGAAGTCCTCGAGTACGTAATGTGTTTTCTAAATCAACATTTGTTTTATTTAAGAAATATTATTTTATGAATTAAGTAATATGTGTTTGAGAATTCAAAAAGCATATGGGTTACGGGGTGGGTTTGGATATCCGTTGATTCGGTGGATAAGGGTATGGATTTGATTATTCAAAACCCTGTGGGTTACGGAACGTGTTTGGATCGGATTTTGAAATTTGTTAAATGGGTTTGGATCAAGGTCGATTCGACCCAAACCCGCCCTATTTCCAGGTCTACTCATATATCTTCAAATGTCAAAATTCATATTTTACTAAGTTGATTATAGCCATAATCTCCTCTATAAATACCATTCATTTCAGTTTCAACTCATGCACTTATAACTAGGGGTGTCAAACGGGTAAAAATTTCGAGTTTCGGGTAGAACGGGTATTTCCTTAAGAAAATAATACCCAATACACGACCTATATTGTAATTCGGGTTTTCGGGTTTCGGGTATTCGGGTTTGAGGTCGGGTCGGGTAATTATCGGGTATACCTGAAAATTTCTTAAATGACACTCATTAATAATTTTTTAATTTTTAATTTTTTTTTATTTTTACATGTTGGTTAGTTTAATAAAGAATTGGGTAGGAAAATACTACATACGATTAACAAGTACATATATAATAACAATACAAATCATTATAATATGTTATGTACTTTTTTAATTCCATTCCGTGCGATAGTGAGAAACTGAGAATTGTGATGACGGTTCAGGACTTCAGCTTCAACGTTGTATTCCCTTTGCAAGTTTGCGTCGACTGTTGAGTCGTCGTTCATAAGAAGGAAACGAAGCGTTTTGGTTTATTTGAAGTGTGTGTACATGACTGCATTGTATATTTGGTATTATTTGAAAAACGAATTCGGGTATTTGGGTATACCCGAAAATAAATATTTATACCTAAAACCCGACCTGTATTATTATCAGGTTAACCTATTACCCGAATGTTCATACCCGTTACCCGTTCTACCCGACCCATTCTACCCAAATTCAGAACGGGTCGGGTGGGTAGAACGGGTATTGGGTTTTTTCGAAAGGCCTACTTATAACTATGAAACCTCTATAGATTGTGCATCATCGTTTTTTTGCATGAAACCTCCTCTGATTTTGTTGTATATTTTGTATTATTCGTTCATTTTACTTCAATTGTATTTTTTTTTTTTGTTTTGAAATATAATGCTAATATTATTTTTTTCGATGGAGTTATTGATTTGAAGTATTTGGAATGAAGGAATCACTCCCGACGTCACATTCTCCCCACTTTTATCCTTTATCTTCAACAAGAGAGAGAGAGAGAGAGAGATTATGTTGATGATTGTGTCGATACATAAATAGTAAAAGATCCATGAGAGTTTCACGTGTTGTGAGGAGAAGATCCAATAGGCTTGGTTCTCTATCACTTCCATCTCCAAGTAAGAAAAACGAATTTATATTTTCCACATTTGGTTCAAATATTACCTGCATTTGAATTCTTTCTTAGCTTGATTGTATCGTTAATAGAACCTTGGGTTTACGGTTTTTATCTCGGGTATACATTGTTACAACCCTCAAAAACCATTTGAAGATCTCGATGTGGTGGGAAGTGAAATATTTTAAATTGTTTTCTCAATATCTATATGATGATTTTTTTTCTAGGTAAGCATCGTGACTCAGACAGCCTTTAATGGAGATTTTGTCTCTCCTCATCTTCATCTTCTCATATAGACACCATCACCACTCACTGATAATGGTTAAACCTTATATTCCGATGAATATGTGGTTACCATTTGTGATCTTTATATGGAACAAAGAAAAAAGGTCTAAAATCAGGTACCTAAAGTTATTAATAATTGAAGAAATGTAATAAACTCTACCAGTTATTGCATTTCACTCCAAATTTTTTGTTAGGGTATTATAGTACATTGAAAAATCATTCTTATTTTAACAAAGTCATAAAAACACAAAGCGATTTCTGATTATAATTCTAATTGGGTAGATTTTTATTATACTCTATTTTGAAAAATTGGAAGGTGAACTTTATAATTGGTTGGGTTTTCAAAGTATTGTCACTATAAGATAATAATTTATCAGCTGACCCAAACAATTTCAATGTATAATGGCTTAATGGCATAACTAAAAAAAATTAAGCTTGATGCTAAAAGATTTCATTGGTTGTTGTCTTTTTCCAATCTAATTGCATATAGTAACCAGATCCCTCATGTTTGTGCAAATAACTTGCAACCAAATTCTATTAGCAAGTCTTAACACGTTGTTTCTTGATGATGATATAATTGTTGCAACTGATCTAAAGAAAACCAAGATTCTCAAAAGGTACATCATATTGGCAACTAACATAACTATGAACTGAATCACATTATCTGCTTTTGATATTTGTATTTATCATTTGTAAAATATTTTTCTTATGATCTCAGTTTATATTGTTTGCAGTTCTAGAGATAATTCCAATGATTTATTGAAGATCGAGACTCAAAAGCTGAAACTGATGGGTTCGAGCCATAAGAACATTCCTATGTGCACATACAAAACCTAATGCTTGGATCTAGGTTTCTCTAATTGAACATGCAATGTATCCAAGACTTTGATTGATGGATCTAGTGTAAACATTTAAATCATAACATATGAAATCTAATCTAAAGGAATACCTTGAGTTGCTTGCTTGAATCTTCTTGTCCTTGGAGCTTAGAGTCACAATTGTCACTCCTCTAATCGCTTACAAACACCAACTAGCAAGAGGATGATAAGAGAAAGAGAGAGGAGGGTGAGAAATCGGCCAGGGTTACTCCAATAACAAGGGGTGTCGATTTCCTCAACCCTATGGGTCTATTTATACTAGTGAGCTCCTAGGGTTTCACCCTTAAAACCCTAATTGGATAACTTAGGCCCTAAGCAATCCAATGATCCCTATGGACTAGGCCTTGGATGATTTCTAGGTTCTTCCAAACCCTAAAATCATCCACCCTCTTAAAATTAAGGATTCATAGCCCAAAATATAACTATCACACATTTGACAGTTTATTCCCCTTTATTCAATTAATCTCTTTAAGTCACCAAATTAATTCCTAATTAATTTATGACTTATATTAATCAAATAACAATATTATTATTACTTATATTATTCTCATAATATATTAATAATATTTCTTCTCTCATTATAAATCATCCTGTCAAGTTGCTATGGTGAAGGCAACCCAAAAAGGACCATGCACAACCGGGTCAAATACTTGCCAAATATAGTCACAGCCTTAGACACTATTCCAACAGTCTCCCACTTGGATAAGTCTAGTAACTATATATACAAGCACAATCTGATTCGCAATCGTAGCTCTCAAAGACGCTGTCAAACTGTGATCTCATCAGTCATGTCCTTTAGATAAGGGATCGTATAGTCCTCTGTTCAGACATCACGCAGACACAATCATAGTCCAGCGTTTAGTTTCTCGATCTCAGATTTATTCGACATAGAACTTAATCTAACACATCAATTAGTTTTGACAAGGCCTGGCACATAAGTCAAATCAAATCATCGAGTGGCCAGGATATCGCTTTTACCCTCTTAGGATAAAAGTAACAGATAAACTTCGACTTATATGCATTTACTTATTCACTATTCAATATTACACAACAATGCGTTTTATAACATCAATTTACTGATGCGGTTTCGCATCATCAATGTACAACCAATTAACAAATAACAAACCATATATCTAGGTTTTAAGACCATATGATATTATCATCTTGCGATCACTTACAATACATACATATCTTAAAGTGATTCCAACAAGTGTGGGTTTGTTCCAATGCTCAAAACTAGTTCATAAGCACTCATGAACGTTGTAGCAAACCTTTGCTATGTCTAATACCATCTAGACAATCTACATACCAATTCATGACAATCTTCTTTCATATCTACTTCCAACATATGAACGATTGTGGACTATTCGAATAATTCAATTATTCTTAATAACTCAATTATTCAGGAAGTCAAAACATGCAAAGTGAAAAAATAGTTAAACAATTAACATGAGACAGCAACTTTACTTATAAATAATACTCATTTATTTAATCATCAAATGTCAATTACATTTATCTATTACAAGTTTCAAAAACTATCTAATCTAAACTAATATCATCCTTCAGCCCAATACTTCTAGCATGTTGCAAATGCTTAACCCTAGTCAATCCCTTCGTAAGCGGATCTGCTGGGTTATCTTCTAATGATATCCTCTTAACCACGAGGTGTCCTTCTTCTACTCGATGTCTAATAAAGTGATTTTTTCTGTCGATATGTCGAGATCTACCATGATTCCTTGGTTCCTTGGTCAAGGCAACCGCTCCTTCATTATCAAAGAAATTTTCCATAGGCTCTTTTATGGTAGGTACAACTCCAAGATCATCGATGAAGTTCTTCAACCATATTGCCTCCTTCGACGCTTCGCTCGCTGCAATGTACTCCGATTCTCACGATGAATCAGCTACGGTTTCCTGCTTGGAACTTTTCCAAGTTACTGCTCCTCCATTAAGGGTAAAGACCCAGCCCGACTGTGAAAGGGAGTTGTCCCTGTCAGTCTGAAAGTTGGCGTCACTATACCCTTGCACCTTTAAGTCATCACTCCCTCCGAGGACTAAAAACCATTCCTTGGTCCTCCGAAGGTACTTAAGTATATTCTTGACCGCAATCCAATGGGCTCTGCCAGGGTTCCCTTGATATCTACTGACCATGCTCAAAGCAAAGGCTACACCAGGGCGAGTACAATTCATAGCATACATGATTGAGCCAACTGCAGAAGCGTACGGTACTCAGCTCATTTCTGCTATCTCGGCTTCGGTACTCGGACTTTGAGTCTTACTCAACTTGGAATTACTTTTTATCAGTAATTCTCCCTTCTTCAAATTTTCCATACTAAAATGTTTTAGTAATTTATCTAAGTAAGTGTTCTGACTAAGTCCTATTAGTCTCTTACTTCGTTCTCTCACTATCCTTATTCCCAAGATATAGGAAGCCTCTCTGAGGTCCTTCATAGCGAAACACTTCCCGAGCCAGGACTTAACCTCCTGCAGTTTCGGGACATCGTTTCCTATGAGTAGTATGTCATCGACATACAAGACGACGAAGCTAACTATACTCCCACTGGCTTTGACATATACACATGATTCATCTTCGCTTCGTACAAATCTAAACTCTTTGACTTTCTCATCGAAGCAGAGATTACATCTGCGAGACGCTTGCTTAAGCCCATAAATGGACTTCTCAAGCTTGCACACTCTATTGGGATGCTTTGTATCGACAAAACCCTCTGGCTGAGCCATGTAAACATCCTCAGCCAACTTCCCATTAAGGAAAGCGGTCTTGACATCCATCTGCCATATCTCATAATCATGAAATGCAGCTATGGCTAGCATCACCCTAATAGACTTTATTTTCGCAACTGGTGAAAAGGTCTCATCATAGTCAACTCCGAGAGTTTGAGTAAAGCCCTTCGCAACCAATCGTGCCTTATATGTGTGTACATTCCCATCCACGTCGGTCTTCTTCTTGAAGATCCATTTGCACCCAATGGTCTTACGTCCGGGCACATTATCAACCAAATTCCAAACTTGGTTATCATACATGGATTGAATCTCGCTGTCTATTGCCTCTTTCCATTTTGCAGACTCCGGGCCTGCCATGGCTTCCTTATAGCTATTAGGTTCATCTAAATTTATTAGTGTACCATCACTAATATACGTGTCCCCTTCGAAAGTAATATGAAAACCATAAAACTGGGGTTGAACTCTAACTCTTTCGGAACGTCAAAGAGGTAAGGACTCGTCAATTGGTTCAACCGGAGTTTCCTCCTCGGGTTGAGCGCCAACGGTGGAGGTTCCTTCATCACTCGATTCTTGAATCTCTTCAAGCTCGATCTGCCTCCCACTGTCTCCTTGGCTTATGTGTTCTCGCTCTCGGAAAACCCCTCTTCTCGCAACGAAAATAGCATTGTCATTCGGTCTATAGAAGAGATATCCAAAGGATTTCTATGGGTAGCCGATGAAAATACATCGCTCACTACGAGGTTCGATCTTGTCGTGAGTATCTCGTGTAACGCCCGTAGATCCGGGCTAGTCAATTTTGAGGCAATAAGTGTCGAAAACGACTTTTCAGAAAAAAGATTATTTATAATAAATAGTCTTAACCAAGTTGTAGAATACGTCTCAAGGGTTCCGTACATATAAAGAACGCCGAAATCCGAGTTATAACGAAGAAGTTATGGTCCGTCGAAGTTTTACAGCAAAACCGGCACGACACCGGGAGACGTAAATAGTGAATTTACGATGGAGGATTTTTTTAGCATTATAAATAAAAACAAAAGTTTTAGTATATGTTAAACCAAGAACATATAAAAAAAAAGAGAACGTCCAAATCTGAATTCGTATGAGGAAGTTATGAATTTTCTAAGATTTGGCTTAGCAGTGCACAACCCGAAACTCGAATTTTAGATTGAACGGTTTTTGGCCTACGTGACCTAAATTAGAATTGAATATCTCATTAATAGGAACTCAACGTTAGAAAGACAGACGAAAACAAAGTCTGTATGTAGAAGTTATGGATTTTACGCGAACATTTAACAATATAATCTCCTCCTACCGTTAAAATTAAGATCGGTCGAGAATTAGCCGACGGAGTAAAAAGGAAAGTTGTAGATTTTATTTTTACCTACGCGTGGATATAAATAACGTCAAAAACGGAGCTTGTATGCGAAAGTTATGGACGAATCTTAGTCTCTACTTTTCGAGGGCGGCGAATTCGATACAGTTTTGTAAATCCGAGATAGAATGAGAATTAGTCAACGGGGTCTAAATGAAAGTTGTAGTACTCGTAAATACCAACGTGTAGATATAAATAACGTTGGAAAACAGAGCTCGTATGAGAAAGATATGGACGAAGCTTAGTCGCTACTCTTCGTGTGCGATAAATACGATACAATTTTTGTAAATCTGAGATAGAAGGAGAATTAGCCGACGGGGTCTAAATGAAAGTTGTAGTACTCGTAAATACCAATGCGTGGATATAAAGAACGTAGAAAACGGAGCTCGTACGCAAAAGATACGGATGAAGCTTAGAGGCTACTTTACTATAAAATTCATATAAATAAGAGATGAACTCTTCATAATTTCTTCACACCATAAGCCTTTCTTTCTCTCTATATATTCTCTCTAACCTCCCTAAACCCTCCCAAGTATAGGGAACCTCCCTAGCACGAGAAGAAAGCCCCGGAGCGCCCGACGGCTCCGAGAAGAAAAGCTTTCGGCTCGGAAACGCTGCTCCAGCGAAGCCCGGTTTTTAATAAAAACCCGTTGTAAGTGAGCTACGCGTATACTATATTTAATATACCTTTTATTTCATTATAGTAACATTATTAGGACCTTAAAATAATTATTTGGGCTATTATTATGAGTTATATTGAGTGTTATTTAACACTTATATAATAGTAATAATAGCTAGACAATTAATTAGTCGCGGTTAACGTTAAAAACTAAACCCTAGTGGTATTGATACTAGGTTTTGTCGAGGAAAATTATTTTGAGATAACGAAGTGCTGTCTGAGTTCGGAATCACCACCTAATCAAGTGAGTGCATAGTTACTTTCATCTTACGCATAGATATGAAGTATTTTATATAAATTACGTGCTATGTGTGCATATTATTTGAATACTTGTTGTTTATGCTAGATGAACGATTTTATACATGTTTTAATTGATTTAAACTATATATGTATTTTATATCTACCATAATATTGGGGTAAAAAATGGGTAGATGTAATAGATGGAATATGAGTTGGACGATGAGTTGAGAGGTGTTATAGACCACGAGATGAGGGTGGGAGGTGGACGATGTGAGAAGCCTTTTCCCAAACAATGGCCGCGTCATTCAGCAGAGTATGGATGACAACCATGAATTATTCTAGACAGTCCAGTGGAACACTAGCAGGCTCGCAACATGTAGGTGTTGTGAACGATGTATTCACCCAATGTACTCTAAACCTAGGTGATCATGCAGACTTGATGCCTAAACCCTGGTGATCATGCAGACTTGATGCCTAAACCCTGGTGATCATGAAGACTTGATGCCTAAACTTTGGTGATCATGCAGAATTGATACCTAAACCTTGGTGATCATGCAGACTTGATGCCTAAACCCTGACGACTATGAAGACTTAGTGCCCGTTGTGTAAACCATGGCAATGATGGACTTTGTGCCGATTCCTTAGGATGATCCTTAGGAATGAGTGAACAAGAAATAGCTGATTCTTAGGGTAGATCCTTAAGAATAAAGAAGATAATAGGGATGGGTAATTGGGTTGATTGCTTAATTGTTTAAACATAATAATTATATTATTGTGGGTTGAAAACCCTATGTACTCACCAGGTTTCCCAACCTGACCCACTCAGTTTATTTATATCACAGGTATTGTTATGATGTCACATTACACTGAGAGATTAAGGAGATGTAAATCACTAGCGATAATGAATGTAAGTTCTGTTTATGCTTATGTTTCTGTATTGACGATGACATCCCAAATGTTTTAAAATGAATAAAATACTTTTCCTTGGAAATGCTTTGATAACGTATTTATCATGTTTAACTGGGAACAAATTCTGCAACGTTTTTATTAAATGATATACTCTGATTTTTATAAAGCATAAACAAAATTCATCTTTTCTGGCTGTGAAAATGGGGATGTCACATCCCGTCTTATGAAATCCTCGCAATCCCAAACCTTGATATGTGCCAACGAGGGAGCTTTCCCTGTCCACATCTCGTGAGGTGTTTTGGCAACCTTCTTTGTCGTGGAATTCAAGACTTAGGTACTCTCCTCCTCGATCGGATCGAAGCATCTTGATTTTCCTACCCAATTGATTCTCCACTTCATGTTTGAATTCTTTGAACTTTTCAAACGTTTCATACTTGTGCTTGATTAAGTAAATATACCCATATCTACTATAATTATCGGTGAAAGTCACATAGAAGCGGTTCGCATCCTTTGGGGTGGATCTAAAGGGTCCACATACATCGGTATGTATGAGATCCAATAAACCCTCACCCCTCTCACAAGTACCAGTGAAGGGTGACTTGGTCATCTTTCCAAGCAAACAAGACTCACACGTGTCATCTTCCCTAAGGTCAAATGACTACAACACTCCATCCTTTTGGAGTTGGGCTATGCGCTTCTTGTTGACATGTCCAAGACGACAATGCCACAAACATGATTTATCCATACTATTGGAAGAATCCATGCATAAAACATCATTTCCTAGGTTATCTAAAATCATAATAGTTTCATAAATTACATTACAAGGCATTGCTTCAAAATACAAGACACCATTTAGATAAACATAAATCGAACCATTCTCATTATTAAACGAAAATCTAAATCCTTGTCTAAATAAACCATGAAATGAAATGATGTTTCTTGACATATCTGGCGAGTAGCAACAATTATTCAAATCTAAACTTAATCCATTACTAAGCACTAAAGAATACACTCCAATCTTGGTGACAGGCCACGATCTTCTGTTTCCCATGATTAGATTTATTCTTCCACGCTCCACATCCCTATTTCTTCTTAGTCCCTACAATTCAGAACAAATGTGGTAACCACACGCGGTATCAAGGACCCAAGAAATAGCATGAGATGAATCATTAGATTTAATTATGTAAATACCTGCGAAAGACGGACTGATCTTTCCTTCCCTGATTGCTTGCAGATATTTTGGGCAGCTTCTCTTCCAATGCCTTGTTTTGTGGAAATGGTGGCACTGTGCCTCCTTTGGGTTAGGGTTGGGTTTAGCAGGATCAACATTCGTCCCACTAGAAGAGGAACCATCTCGAGACTTTCCCTTGCGGTGGCTCTTTGACGGAGCCTTCCTCTTCTTGCCCCTTCCCTGCCCAATAGCCAAAACAGGAGCAGCGGGTGGATTGGGAGTTGGTGCAATAGACTTGTCCTTGAGGTTGCTATCAGCAACCCTTAGGAGACCTTGGAGTTTGCTTATGGTGACCTCTTCCTTGTTCATGTGGTAGGTCATCCTAAATTGGTTGTAACACGGAGGCAAGGAATGAAGTACCATGTCGATCACCAAATCTTCCCCAAAGTCGACATTCAACTTGCGAAGACGATCGACATACCTTTGCATCTTTTGGCAAGTGTACGGTTAGAGAATCTCCATGTCCCATTTTAGTAGTGATCATGTTTGTGAAGATCTCGTAACGTTCCTGCCTCGCGTTTTGATGGTATCTCTCCAATAAGTCTTGATGCATCTCGTACGGATACATGTCCTCATAGGACTTTTGGAATTCGGCGTTCATTGTGGCTATGCTGATGCAATGAACCTTCGTTGCATTACGTTCATGAGTCTCAAAAGCAGTCATTTCAGCCGGAGTAGCGACTTCTGGATTGATCTTCTCGAGCTTCTCGTTAAGGACATGCTCCTTGTCCTCGTAGCGAGAAATTGTGCGAATGTATCTTATCCATTCGCTAAAGTTCGTTCCATCGAAAGTCACTTTTTGGAAAAGTCTCATTAGTGTGAATGAGCTAGCAGCAGCGTTGTTCGCGTTCGACATCTACAAATAGAAAGGACAAAGTTTGATTAGAATTGAATCCCTAATTATCACCCAATATGAAAAAGTAGGGCTAAGATCCAACAACATTATTTACACATTAGAAAAGGGATGCCATAGTCCAACATGCAAACAATTTGAAGGTAAGAGAATGACGATTCACTAATTCTCCACCATGAAAACATAACCTTAAGTTCTAAATGTATTTAGAATTCCTAGATTTCGATGAGATTCATTGAACTTTTCAATGGCATGTTTAAATCTCGATATGCCCCTCTTATTTGTGACTGGGATGTCTAGGATCACAAAGTGGGTGTGAATAACCATGCAAATCTACACGGTGCCTTCATTGTTACAATCACCTATTCAATGTGCCGGTAAACCACACACGCTCCACCGAACTATGATAAACAATGAATCACCCTTTGCCACCTTTGCTTAGAACCAATTAGTGTGCCGATAAACCACACACGCTCCACTAACTTCTTAGCAAGGGTGCAAAGTGTAATTTCATGGGTTTGCATCAATTCACTTTTCCTAAAGTAACTAGCATTGGGAATTTGAAAAACATGTAGTTACTTTGTATTTTAATATTATACTTTTAATGAGGAGATAGAGTTGCCCTATCCTACCCGTTCGGCTAACGACCCTCCACCGATTAAGCAAGCGGTGGGTGTGAGTGTACACCCATTAAGCTCCATTTTATAGGCCGCAACCTTATACCCACCTTATAGACCGGCTTCGTGAATGAGGCCTACTAACGGTAAGACTAGTATTTTAATTATACATACATATATATATATATATATATATATATATATATATATATATATATATATATATTAGTCTTGTAATATTAAATTAGTATAGAGTTGAATTTTAAACTTGTAAAAGTCTAGGGTTTGAAATTTAAATTGTCTAAATTAAACTTTTAATCACAAAAAATAAATTTCAAAACTTGAGGACAAGTTTTAAACTTTTCAAAATATAAGGGATCAAATAACAAATAATTTAAATTAACCATTTAATCTCATAATTATCCATATTTGATTTATTTAAATGTTTCTTGCAAAACAATTCACCAATTTAATTAAACTAATCAATTAATATCATATAAGGAAATTATTATTCAATTAATTGGTAAATATCTTTTGTTAGGTCAAGGATATACTCACATATATGTTTAAAATCGGATTTTATTGACCCATGAAGATTAAGGCAAGTTTCCATAAGAAAAACAACAAGAAATCCCGAAACAAGCTCCATCTGACGCTCGAACTTGCCGAGTTGAGGCCTACTCGCCGAGTACACTGTGGTACTCGCCGAGTTCATCAGGCAGATGGACAAAAACGAATTTTTCAATCAACAAGCAATCAACCAATGCATCAATTCAATAGAAACCAATCAAGGCTCTGATACCACTGATGGGTTTGAGCCATAAGAACATTCCTACGTGCACATACAAACCCTAATGCTTGGATCTAGGTTTCTCTAATTGAACATGCAATGTATCCAAGACTTTGATTGATAGATCTAGTGTAAACATTTAAATCATAACATATGAAATCAGATATAAAGGAATACCTTGAGTTGCTTTCTTGAATCTTCTTTTCCTTGGAGCTTAGAGTCACAATTGTCACTCCTCTAATGGCTTACAAACACCAACTAGCAAGAGGATGATAAGAGAAAGAGAGAGGAGGGTGAGAAATCGGCCAGGGTTACTCCAATAACAAGGGGTGTCGATTTCCTCAACCCTATGGGTCTATTTATACTAGTGAGCTCCTAGGGTTTCACCCTTAAAACCCTAATTGGATAACTTAGGCCCTAAGCAATCCAATGATCCCTATGGACTAGGCCTTGGACGATTTCTAGGTTCTTCCAAACCCTAAAATTGTCCACCCTCTTATCCTTAAGGAATCATAGCCCAAAATATAACTATCACACATTTGACAGTTTATGCCCCTTTATTCAATTAATCTCTTTAAGTCACCAAATTAATTCTTAATTAATTTATGACTTATATTAATCAAATAACAATATTATTATTACTTATATTATTCTCATAATATATTAATAATATTTCTTCTCCCATTATAAATCATCCTGTCAAGTTGCTATGGTGAAGGTAACCCAAAAAGGATCATGCACAACCGGGTCAAATACTTGCCAAATTTAGTCACAGCCTTAGACACTATTCCAACAGAAACCGATGACCTAATGGCGAAATTAAGGTCATAGCACCATTACCAATGAAATCTGCAAATAAAGAGGTAATTTTGTTTCAACCATTAGTTAATTTCTTTAGGATTGCTTCCTGCATAAAAGATATTGATGTATTTGGTCTTAAAATTCGGTTACAATTTTGAATTATGTCGGTTTTGTCAATTTTATTGTAAGCATTTTTAATGTTTGTATATTTTTTTAGCTAGGTTTTTGTTAATAATTTAATTTAATATTTAATTGTACTTCAAGCTTGGTGCTATAAATCCTAATGATTTTATATATATTGAATTCATTCTTTTGAGGAAATTGGTGGTGTTAGGGTATGTATGAACCAAAATTTTTCATTTTTTTTTTGCAAAACACAAAAGTGCCCCTGTCATAAAAAAATAGCCTTTATTTGTCCGTGTAATTGTCGTAAGAAACGAAGAAGGTGAGAACTCTGACCCCACTGTTTTGCTTCATCCAAATACATATTGGATGATCTGGAAATGACCGTTGATGAGGGGTGTAAATACTTACAAGGTAATCATATTTCTCGAGCTTTCTTTATGCCAGGCAATTTAATTTGTTTTTCATTTCTTTTCTTTGGGCTTGGTAGCATAAACCATCAAGTGGTGTTGGGATAAATTCTTTTTTCTATAAAAAAAAGTTAAAGAATTGTAATCCATATAATTTGTAGATTATTTAAAGTATAATATTGTATTATAGAAAGATAAAGTATATTTTTTTTTCAGTAAAAAATGTTGGTATAGTGCTATTAAGCAAAAAATGTACATTGTTTATATTGGTAGTGATAGTAAAGTTTGATGATAAATAGGAAAAGATGACTTCCTTCAATTCTTTCCTGAGTTCAACCAAGCCCCTTAACTAATAGATGCTATATTCTTTACAATATTTCATTTATAATATTTTATTTTTTAGTTCATCAGGTAAACAAAAGTACCTACATACTGTGGTTACAATGTCTTTGGCTTTTGGAGGTAAAATTGGTTGAAGTTATTATGACCTACACGATTAATAATTATTAGGAGAAATTAGCTTTAGAAAGGTGCACATATAAATGAATAAATAAAAGTTGTGGCCTTGTTTACATTATTAGATTAAAAAAACTACAAGGATCAAATTGATATAAAAATAGTTATTATTTTCAGCATAGCATATACAACAATGTTTGCTTCTTTTGTCATATTCTATCAAAATATTCTCAGTTTGATTATTATAATACTCCTCATTTTAGTGAAAAACTAGCAAACCTGCATGATTTTTCATTGGTCACTTCTCATTTTTTTTGCCCAATATGATACTCCTTATTTTATTATTTTATTTCATGCTAAAATGGTTTTAATTCCAAATTCTTTTCTTACAAAATATTAAAAGATGCTTAAGAGATGAAAATTGTAATAAGTAAATTAAACGATTTAAATTGCTATTTTTGAAATTTTGGAATAAATGATGTTATAGTAATGTTGTGACAACCCGAAATTTCCATTCTGTACAAACCATTTGAAGCCAATAGAAGTAGAACAGTTACAGTGAAAATTCAGACTTCGAGTATAAGTTTGGCAGTTATTCAGGATTTACACATAAGGAGATATCAGGAGAGTGGATGCACTAGCGTTTGGTGCAACACTGTTAGTCCAATACTCTAAGATATTAGAGTTCATTCCGGGAATAAAAATATTTTCTGCCAAAAATCCCAGGACTATATATAGAAAAGTGAACCATATTCGTTCATTAGTTACATTTCCATTTAGAGAAAAGTCAAAATTCTCTCTCACGGATCTTCGGGTTTTTATCCCAAATTGTGAGTACTTCGATCTAGTTATATTATATAGCTTAGATTGTGTTTAGAAACATCAAAATCGGACCAAAACCCCAAGATTTGGGAGTTTACCGCCCAAGAACACTTGGGGAGTAAACTCCATTGTAAGGGCCAAAAGTGTCCCAATGACCCTCAAAGCTTTAGAACTCAAACTAGTACCCACCATTGCATGTTTAGGACACCAAAAGCAATTAAAATCAATGATGAAAGTGAGTTCACGGCCAAGGAGGTTCTTGGGCCGTGAACTCCATGTTTAGGTGTCAAAATGCCTTGAAACACTTCCTAAGGCTTAGGCTTGAATTAGGACAAGTACCCTAGTGTGTTTGGAGCAAGCAAACACCATTAAAACACCAAGAAAAAGGTGTTCACGGCCCAAGATGTTCCAGGGCCGTGAACTCCATTGAAAGGTGCCAAATGGTGCCATAAATCCCCCTAAAGCCTTGGACAATTGCCTTGATTCATTCCTTGTTAAATTTGGGACTTGAAAACACCATAAACCTTCCCCCAAAGGAGTTTACGGCCGTAATCTCCATGGGATATGGTCCCAGGGCGGTAAACCCCTATAAAGGGGGCAAATGTCACCCAACCACTTGTTTAAGCCTTGAAGCAATTCACCACATGAGTTGGATAATTGTTAGGCTTCATTTAGGGACTTTGTTGAGAGATTACGGCCAGGATTTTACTCCTTTGGGCCATAAACTCCAAAACATATGGTCATTTGACCATAAACTCCCATTAGATGTTTTTCACTCCTTTGTTGCAACCCATTTGCCTCCTAGCACTTGACCAAAAGTGTTTTCCTCGCGTTAAAATGTTTATACTTGTATAATTAGTGTTTTAATCACTAATTATTTATATAAATATGTCTTCATATGTAATTAGGATTATTGTGTGTGTCTAAAGTCTTCACTTGACACCAAGCACTTGTCCGATCCTTCTTTACGATAACAGTCCGCTCAATTCCAGTTACTTGCTGCAGGTGAGTTCATACCCTCTTAAATAATGTTTTAAACTACTTTTAAATGTTTTATGGGGGGGGATACAAGTAGAATCATGCTAGTTATTATATCAATCACATGTGATTAATAAGTAGATTTATGCTAGTTATTATATAAATCACATGTGATTAATATGCGGCATTTAAATGATTTACTACACATTAACCGTTTTACCAAACAGGTTCTTCAAATGATTTTCTTAAATGTTTTATATGTTTAAAAATCTTTACTAAACTGTTCATTACACACTGTATGATCCTTTTCAAACCATTTTACTCCGATCCATTTTACTCCAAGCTATTACCAAATCGTTTTACTTCGAATTGTTTCCACTTCAAATTGTTTTATCGATTGACACCAAGTCGATCTTTCCTTCAAAAATATTTATGTTCAAAGGTTTTACAAATCTTATTTTATGCTATTAAATTATAAATCGCATGCCTCTATATGTATAGTTATATAAGGAATGTTTAAAAGACTTAGGAAGGCTATCCACCCTATTTCCTTTTTGTGCTTGAGATGTGGTCTGGTGGGATATCGGGTACTCATCCGAGAGTCGTTTAAATATTATTTATATAACATATGTACATATATAGTCATAAAGGCCCTTCCAGTTTATCCCATGCCCTTGGGTAGGAAGGGTATACATCCATGTTCATACGTGCCAGTTAGATTACTAGTAAACTACCATATGGGTTGTTTAGGAAGATACTAGTACTATTACTAGAACACAATATCATACTATGAGTCACTTCATTCATGAGTCAATACTTACTACTATGAGAACATATACAACTATACTAGAGAAGAACATATACAACTATACTAGAAAGAGAACATATACAACTATACTAGGAAGAGAACATATACAACTATACTAGAAAGTGAACATATACAACTATACTAGGAAGAGAACATATACAACTATACTAGAAAGAGAACATATACAACGATACTAGAACGAGTACATTACTATACTTGCTAGGTAGAGAGCACGTACATTACAGCTAGAACATTATAGTACATTACTATACTATTACATGATCACACTTACATGAGTACGCTTACATATACATAGAACAGACATCACTAGGTGCTATAGCATGGAACCAGTTCAGGATCTAACTATACCGATGAATCACAATGCAATTGTGATCGTTATATCGAGCATACATGATCGCAGTAATGTGGATGCTCATGGCTTGCATACATGCAGGGTCATGGGTAGGTCCCAAAATCCCTTTGATAGGGGAGCGTATAGTCTGGGATCTAGACATCACATTATACCTTATCCCTCAAATAAGATAGTTGAGTACCGATGTAGTTATTTATTACAAATGCTACAGTACTTTGAAGTATTACCCTAGACTTAAGGTAATTGGTACGGTTGTAGTTCGGTACTACACCATAGTACTATTTCATTTTCCCATTACATTCAGTTCGTGAATATTCACACGACGCACGGTAATGTAGAAAACTATATTTTTGGTTAATGATAGTCAGACTTGGGAAATACTCACTCTTACAAGAGACACACACAGACACTAGATGCCTTGGTAGAAGGCTACATAAAGATCAGTTAAGTCTTGGTAGAAGACTCCCTGTTATAATAGGAATCATAGGGATTTCTAGGGTTTTTCAAACGTTGACAGTTGTTTTACAAACATTTTCATACTTACAGTTCATCTACATTTTTCCATACTTACAATTCATTTACAAACAATTTCTTACATAAAAATTAAGACATTAAAATACTTATGATCTCACCAGCTTCAAAGCTGATACTCGCTTTCAAAATTACTTGTATCCTCAGGTCATCATAGACAGGTACCGATGCAAGGATTAGTGAACATGGAGCTCGTTGAAGACTTATCTTTCATTTTTATTTATGCTTTAGTGTTTATCAAAATTTGACAGAACACACTTGTATAATAATTATATTATTAATGCAATGGATGATGTTGTTGCTTGTTTACTACTTTTCATTGTTGTGATACTGTACATGACGTCCTCCGCCCTAGAACGATTCCGCCGTTCTTGGTTTTGGGGTGTGACAGATTGGTATCAGAGCATTGTTTATAGTGAACTAAGTATATCAACCCATAAAAGATATACTAACTATAAATACATAAGGGATTAAAAATACTCTGACCAAGAGTTTATACTTTAAATAATAAAATATTTAAGTAAGTATACATGCTGCATTCATACTAAAATTATTGTCACTAGGACAGTACAAAAGAATTACGATTGTTGGGCAACACAGGTGGGCTTAGAGACATATGGTCAAAACTGGGAAGATATAGCCTGATCACCTATATTATCCGAGGGTTGACTAGCATGTGCCTAAGTTTAATTGTGTGGTTGCAACAATGCTAAAATCTTACCAACCCTACCACAATGAGAACAATAGAACATAACATTAAAATTTAAATACTATAGGAGTATTTGGTGTTACTATAAGTACTTTATACTTGAGAACTAAAACGGGATCTTCATTACTAAGTTGATAGTTTCTAAGTGGATAAACTAAGGCTATATGTAATTAGGATGTTATAGACTTAGAATCTGTGAAAAATTTTACTTCACCCCTATGATGTGTGAATATGGAGTTAAGGTCACTTATTCGAAGGTCTATCTTGTTTAGATTACACATAACTGGTATGCACTTTACAAATAGCGATGTAACTAATGAAGGTTTCCTAAATAATTATCTAGATAGTTCGTCTAATAATTATTCTCTTACCCTAAATTCTCGCATAGAAAACATAGCTGGACTCCATCTCCCCGGCAACCAGTATCTTCCGAACGAAGTCATAGCTGGTTGGTTTGGAGAAGAACCAGAGATTGATCATCATATCCTTTTGAATGATCACCATGATGAAGACCTTTCTGATGATGCTAACTCCGAACCAGAGGTTGAGAACCTACCCCAAGCAGCTCCCTTTCAAATTCCTAACCCTCGTCCGACTTTTCATGGCCCGACGCCTGAGTAGGTGGAACGCTTGGAAACATGAAGCCAAGGACAAGATCAACCCATGCCATTTAATGGCGACCGAAGCTTTTACGACTTGAGCAATGGGGGCTCAGCAGGAAGAGTCTTGCCAATCTTGGTCCGCAGAGTGACCCGAAATGAGATTCAAGGCAGGACAGCCCTACATCAGATTACCGAAGATGTCGCCAATACAAGAATGCATACCCTCCGCACCATTCGTCTAGAAGATGCTCGCGAGAGATCAGACAGAAACCATGAAACCTTGCTTCAAGCACTAGCTGAAACTCGAGCCGAAGTCATAGAACTCCGAGTACGCCAGAGGGTGTACGAAAGATACCTTCTCGATATGGAACGATAATTGGCTGAACTGAGAGTTCACCCGAGGGAGGACCGTCGCCAGTAGTAGACGCTTTACTTTATTTTTCTTGTTAAAAGGAATCGTTTTTCTGTCTATGCCCGATGTGGCATTTTCTATGAAATTATCTTGTACTGTAAGTGTTGGATTAATGTCTAAGTCCATAACTATATTTGGTATGTACTTGACCCGACCCGGCTTGGTCCATTTGGGTTGCACTTCACCGACACAATTTATATGGATAATCTTTTGAGAATAGTATGCTTTGATTAATATTAATATATTATAAGTTCTAATATATTAATATGGAATCATATTATTTAATTAGTATTGATCAAGAATTAATTTATAATTAATTAAGTGATCAAAAGGAACTAATTAAATATGGACTCTTATATATATGGAATGGGCCAAGTTCATTTAGGTTGGGCTAATCTTTCATGGATAGTCCATGGAGTGTTTAACCCATGGATCCTAGGAAATGAAAGGTCATGGGTATTAGGGTTTAACCCTAATCCTCCATACTATATAAAGATGTCCTTGGTTGGTGAAATTGGCACTAGTGTGGTACACTAAGAAGGGCTAGCCAATTTCACTAGAGAGAACCAAGTATCCATATTCTCTAAAGTCTTCCAAGGTGTTTTGGTGATTTGTGATTCCATTTGAGGCTTCCACACTATTGGGGCTAAGCTCTTAAAGCTTGAAGACATCAAGCTACATCAAAAGGTATGTCATCTAACTAGTACTTTGTAGTATAAGAACTTCATAATATGCTAGTTAGGATTAAAGCCTTGGAAAGTTCTTATTTGCATGTATTATAGAGAAAACATAGATCCAAGGTTTATAGGGTTGCATGTACATCACAGGAGTGTTAGAATGCTCAAAACCCAACAGCGGTATCAGAGCCTAGGCTTGTTTTCTTGTTATACTTGCAAAACTACTTAAAAAAATCAAAATTGTTGTTGTCTGATCATCAGACTCGGCGAGTCCATCAGGAGACTCAGCGAGTCCATGCCTAAAAAGTGATCAAATCGATCCAACTCGCCGAGTTGGTTCAGGCACTCGACGAGTTGGACCCCCAGACAGCATAAATTCGACTTTTTTGGCTGGAATTGGACTAGGAACATTACCCAGAGATGTTTTGGACTTATAAACTTGTTTTTGATGTGGTAATGTTCATGCTAATCCAATTTTAAAGATAATTGTCAATAGATTCATGTTTTGTATTAGTTTAAAGTGTTACTCTAATTACATGGAAAAGTTTGATTTGAAGTATCTTGTTTATATGAGTTGCTTAGATTAATAGAAGTTATGTGAAATTGTTGTTTTCAATCCAAATTAATCTAAGAATTGATTCTAAAATGTGTTTTTGTAACTTGTCCTCAAGTTATATGAAAAGTCACATTTAATAATCATAAAACTCATAAAAGTTGGCAAAGGTTACAAAAATGAAGAGTCTAGTTCTAATTAAATGGTTTTATGACTCCATAACTTGTCATCAAGTTATGGAGGACCAAGAGTCTCTTCATTTAATAAATAAAATAAAATAAAATAAAAAGTTGTAACCTTAATTAATTCCATAAGTTATAAAATAAAGAAAAGTTAATCCTTTTATTAGTTTAAAGTCTTCCATAACTTGTCCTCAAGTTATGGAACTTGAAGAGTTTTTTTAATTAAAACTACTTTAAACACATAATTTATGGAATAAGAAAAGTTTTGAAAGTTACAAAACTTGCCCTCAAGTTTTGGAATTTGAAAAGTTTTCTCTTATGAATACTTTAATTCCAAGTTTGCCCTTAGAATTTTAAAGAGTTAAAATTCAACCCTTATACTTTATAATATTATAAGTTAATAATATATATATATATATATATATATATATATATGTATAAGAGTAAAGTCAGTCTTACCGCTAGTACGCCTCATTCACGAAGCCGGTCTATAAGGTCGGTATAAGGTTGTTGCCTATAAAATGGCAACTTAATGGGTGTCCACTCTCACCCACCGCTTGCTTGACTGGTGGAGGGTCGTTAGCCGAACGGGTTTGACAGGACTAGAATTCTCCCATCATTAAAAGTATTAATGATAAATACTAAGTAACTAAACTCTTAATAATACCCAATCTTAGTTACTTAGGAAAATGTGAATAAGGTGCTAATCCATGAAATTACACTTTGCACTTTGTTTAAGTCGGTTAGTGGAGCGTGTGTGGTTAACCGGCACACTAACTTGTATTTAACAAGGTAGGCAATGGGTAACTTAATGTTTATCATAGTATCGATGGAGCGTGTGTGGTTAACCGACACATCGATTGAGGGGTAAACACTTAAGGGTACCAAGTAATTTGCATGGTTACTTCACACCTTGTTTTGTGATCCTCGACATCCCAGTCACAAAACCTGAAGGGCACACTCGAGATTGAAACATGCCATTGAACAGTTCAATGAATCTTAAAAGATCTAGGAGTTTCAAAACCAATTAAAACCTAATAATACATTTCGTTTATCTTGGTGGAAATTGGTGAATCGTCATTCACTTACCTTCAAATATTTTATAGCTTGGATTACGGCATACATCTTCTAAGTTATAAAATAGTTTGTTGGGTCCTAGCCTTAATATTTCATATTGGGTGTCATATTAAGGACTTAAGATCAACTATCTTGAATATCTCCCAAAAACATGTCTGGTTTAGACATTTATGATCTTCCCAAATCTCTTGAAACAAGCTTTCCTAAATGAAGATGATGTCCCTTGGAAATCATATTTCTTTCACCTCTTCAAATTATTCTCCCTAACCCACAAGTTCTTGAAAAGTTTAAGGTCACTCAAGCCCAATTGGCAAGGCAAGGTCTAGGTGTGGACACATGTTGGAGATGTAGTCACATATTGACAAGCCGGCAGAGTTGGGTGTCAAAGTCTTGAGAAAGTTGGTGGTTCAATCACTTTCTAAATCACATAGTGACTTCCTTTGGGACACCTATGAAACAGACTATGACAAGACCCTTAATGATCTTATCTATTTGTTAAGATCAACTTCCTTAAAACTTGATCGACATTGACAATAGTGACACAGGAAATCCAGAAAAAGCATTCTCTTCCTAAGGAAAGGGATTGACCATAGTCAACTCGGTTGACCAAATGGTAAAGAGAAAAGCTAAGTCTGTGATAGTCCCGTGTACCATTATCAAAGGGTCCATAGGTTTATATTGCCAAAGAAAGGGGCATTGGTTGAGAAGCTGCCGAATTAACCTAAGGATGTTAAAGTCAATAAGTTTGACTCTACTTCAGGTAAAGTCCACTATCTAACTCTGCTAAGTTTCTATTCTAAGATTCTTATTACATGATGTGACTGGGTCACATGTTGATGTTTTAAGAATCAATGAAAAGTAAAGGAACTTAAAGAAAGAATATGTTGAATCTGATCGCGTATATGGATTTCTATCGCATAGTTTGAAGATCGGATTTTGAGCTACTTCTTAGGAGTTATGAGATATTGCTTAGGAATAGATAACAACAAGTTTTCATATGGATTTTAAGGATAAGTTTTTCCGCAAAGTTTTAAAATAAAAGGAAAATTTTTTATTTTATTTATTTTAAAATATCCTTACAATGGCATTTGAGGAAAAATTGTTGCTTATATGATTCCATTAATAGCAAGAGTGGAAATATGAAATTTATTCTTTCATTTGTGGTAATGTCTAAATTTACCGAATAAGGAAAGATTCTCATCACCCAAGTTTCAATTGGACCGGAACTTGGAATCATGCAAGTTGTATAGCATGATGAATGAGAACTTTCGAGTATTGAAAAATTAAGACTAATTACTTGTTCACATGGATGTGTGAGTCAAGTAAAGGACTAAGGGATCGAGTACACATTCTTGTGCACTGGTCAAGTCCACCACAAAAGATCGATAAGATTATTCTTCATAATTTACAAAAGCTCAGTAAATATGATTATACTTACAAGCTTAAGTGTAACTCTGAGACATTGGAAAAAGGTTCCAATGTATGACAGAGCGAATAAGAAGAATCAACTTAGGCAGAAGGATAAAAGTTTCTCAAATCTGAAAAGATGGGAGAGTACTTTAGTATCAGTTTTTGTGATCATCTTAATGATTAAGAAACCATATCAAAATTAGTTCTCTAAGGAAATCTTAGTGCATTCTTATGACTAAGAAGAGGAACTTGAATTGTTGAAGTGGTTAAATCAAGAAGATGAGTCATACTTCGTTCCAATACAAGTCTTAGAGTCATACTTCAAGATTGTAACTTGAGTGACATGTCCTAAAGAAGGTTAAAAACACTTGTCAAATGTAAGAGTAAAAGTTTTCTACTCTTGTACATTTGAAATTGGTAAGTTGTGATGTTTTGGATAAAACAAAGACCAACTTAGGTCAATTTTGTGAAGTGTTTGTCTTGATTAGAATCCGCACTATCTCTTGGATGTTTGACAAGGGAGTCTTATAGGTCAAGAGGACAATGGGAGTCTTAAAGGTCTTGAAAGTCTCAAGAACTAATCAAGAAGAGAACCTGAAGTTCTTCACTAGCACACGACTTGAGGTTTATAACCTATCGTGTTGACATATTCTGTGCCCATTCCAGTTAAAGTTGGCTTTGCATATGAGTTCTTAGAGTTCTCAATTGGTTGCACAACAACTTGGAAGCAATGGCAGGCCCTTGAGCTGCCAGGTGGCAAGAATTTAAGATTGAGTTCAATCCATATGAGTTTGGATTTGTCATTATCCTGTCTTGTGTCTATGGTTTTGACAATTCACATGGATAAGAACACATACACCATTAAATCTAAGTGTCATAAGGTTTCTATCCGATTCATGAAAATGATGGTGAGGAAACACTTTCACTAAGTAGATTTTAGCTAGATAGCAATTGTGATATTTGCATTCTCAAAGTCGTTAGTGGAGCGTGTGTAGTTTACCGGCACACTAACCTGGACTTGTGAGAAGTGGCAAAAAGGTCTAACTATTATGATTACGGCATCCCTCTTCATAATTGTTTAGACACACAGGTGTGCTATCTAAGGGAAGGTGTATGATTTTGATAAAGTTTTATCAAAACAATCTAGTATCAGAAATCTGAACTTTGGTAAGAAAGACAGCTGATTTCTAAGTACATGTCAAAGCTAGTGAGAGCATAAGTGTTATGCTAATAATCATCATGTTAGTGGGAGCATGATAATTATGATAAGTATTGCAAGTTAGCAATGTTAATTATAGAAAACAAAAGTTTCAATTGGTAAAGAGTTGTTTTGCTATAATTAAGGGAGAGAAAATTATACTTCATCTCAAATCTATAAGCTTAGATCGTGAGGTTTTAATCATTTAGTCAAGGATATATATATATATATATATATATATATATATATATATATATATATATATATATATGAATTTCATGTTGGAATGGCTCAACATAAGGAAATTTTGTATATGAGTCCATTATTTGCGTTCTAAAATTCGATTATGATTATGTCATCCCTTTTTCATAATCTGAATTATGAGAACTTGGAAAATTAAAATGGAAATGTTATAGCAAAAGACTGGTTTAGTCTTTATGTCAGACATCATGAATCGATTCCCATATTCTTCGGATATAGGATCGATTACATATGCTATATTCATCCTTTCTAAAATTTTCCAAATGCTTGGGGCATTAAGAAGGGAAAAGGTTTAGAACTAGATATGACTAAAAGGATTAAACAATTGTCGAGGACAATCTAAGGTTTACCAAAGATTGGGTTCTCAAGGACAGTTGGAAGTATAGTGATAATTCTGGAAGGACCATATTGACATAGTCTGTAAGGAGGCAACTCTTGTTCAGAAGTGATAGTCAAAATGGAATCTGGAAATGTTTCAAAGTTAGAATTATCAATATGTTTAAGATTAGGAAACTTAATGCAAAAAGGATGTTTCCAAGGAGCTGATCTCCTTTGGAATACTCTGTAATGATTGTTGTCAATTCTTTCTGATTTTGTGCATAATCATTATAAGAGGATCAATGCATATAAGTTTAGAATCTAACAAATTCCAGTAAATGACATGAATATGGAATTCTTGTATTTGCAGTAAGGGTTTGGGAGTGTGAAAAAAGAATCATTGAAGTTATGTTCAATGGATCTAGTTCACAAAGTAAAAATCATAGAAAAACATAGTATGCATACTTGGTGTATGGCATGACTAGTGTTTAGAAAACATAGTGTACATGCTTGGAGCATGAGACAACTATTGTTTTAAATTCAAGAATAAAGTTGATAGCTGAAACAGTATACAATGAATAATGTGTAATCATATGGTGATAAATAAAAGGTGTTTTATTTATGTTCATAGGTTTTGATACCATATTTGATTCAATTATTATTGTGTTTCACTTTGCATGTTTTGACTTCCCGAATAAACTGGGTTATTCTCCTGGAATGACTAAGTTATTCAAACTATCCACAGTCGGTCATATGTTGGAAGTAGATATGAATTAAGACTGTCATGGGTTGGCTTGTAGAGGTCTAAGGTGTTGGACAAAGGGCTACAACACTCATGAGTGCTCATAAGTTCTGAGTATTGGATTCAACCCGCGCTTATTGGAATCACTTCATGGATTTTATCACGAGTGATCATGAGACGATAATATCTTATATTCTTCAAACCTAGAGATATGAGTTATTACTATGAGTTGATAGTACATTGATTGCACGAAAACGCATTTGGTAACTCGGTGCTATAAAACGTGTCTTTGTGTATGATTCAACAAGTAGTAGAACAAGCCATATGAGTCGAAGTTTATCCATTCCTTTTACCTTCGGGATAAAAGCGATATCTGTGGGCCCCTCGATGATTTGATGATGACAAATGGAAGTGCTCGGCCGGGCCAGGACTGATTTGATTTGTTCAATTAGTCAGTCGTCATAAATCGGAAATCGGGAAACAACAAATGGACAGAGAGAATTATTATTATCCATGTCTCAGTCCATATGATATCTAGAATGGAGGAATATATGATCCCTTATCTAATGGACAAGTTCGTTGACAAGATCAGAGTTCGACAGCGGCTTTAAGAGCTACGATTGCCAGTTAGGTTTGAAGTCATACACAATAATAGTTTTAGACTTATCCACGTGGGGGACTGTTGGATTAATGTCTAAGTCCATAACTATATTTGGTATGTACTTGACCCGATCCGACATGGTCCATTTGGGTTGCACTTCACCGACACATTTTATATGGATAATCTTTTGAGAATAGTATGTTTTGATTAATATTAATATATTATAAGTTCTAATATATTAATATGGAATCATATTATTTAATTAGTATTGATCAAGAATTAATTTATAATTAATTAAGTGATCAAAAGGAACTAATTAAATATGGACTCTTATATATATGGAATGGGCCAAGTTCATTTAGGTTGTGCTAAGCTATCATGGATAGTCCATGGAGTGTTTAACCCATGGATCCTAGGAAATGAAAGGTCATGGGTATTAGGGTTTAACCCTAATCCTCTATACTATATAAAGATGTCTTTGGTTGGTGAAATTGGCACTAGTGTGGTACACTAAGAAGGGCTAGCCAATTTCACTAGAGAGAACCAAGTATCCATATTCTCTAAAGTCTTCCAAGGTGTTTTGGTGATTTGTGATTCCATTTGAGGTTTCCACACTATTGGGGCTAATCTCTTAAAGCTTGAAGACATCAAGCTACATCAAAAGGTATGTCATCTAACTAGTACTTGTAGTATAAGAACTTCATAATATGCTAGTTAGGATTAAAGCCTTGGAAAGTTCTTATTTGCATGTATTATAGAGAAAACATAGATCCAAGGTTTATAGGGTTACATGTACACCATAGGAGTGTTAGAATGCTCAAAACCCAACAGTAAGTACTTTTGTTAGGTCCTTATGCTGTCAAGAACTATCTTCTCTGGATATGATGTAAGACCTTTACAAGGTCATTTTCCTGAATCTTTACGTCGTGAATATCAAAGATATTGACAGCCGGCTAACTTTTGTGTCATTCTTCATTCAAGTACTCTTATCATTCTTTCATTAGAGTCTGTCTGAAACATGCTTTAGTCAAGTCATTGGACTATAACAAGTTAGATTCAGAGACATTTCCAAGTCTCTTTCAGTGGTTGGATCTTGTTATTCACCAACCCACGATACCTCGGCTTGAACGACAAACGTCTTGAGACCATTCTACGAACTTACTTCTACTCATTACTAGGACTGCATCATAGGGATGTAGGTCAAACCTTCGCGAACATACTTCCATTCTGTACTAGGACTGCATCATAGGAATGTGGGTCAACCTTTCGAGAACATACTCTTACTCTTTGATTGAATAATCGCCGTACATCTAGGGTCAACCAGAATCGCTCACAAATTCCTTATCTTTCATATTACAGAATCATGTCGTCATCCGGAAACAATCAGTCCGACAACGAAACCTCTACCTTTCCTATGGACGCCGCTACCTTCCAAACCGCAGTTACAACTGCCGTGATGGCTGCCGTGACAGCTGTTCTTGCGCACCGTAGCGCTATCAGCACAAGAAATGCTGATGTTGGGATTGAAGATTCAATCGTAGTATCAATCCAGGAAGTCGCCAAACAGTAACATTTACAGGCTCGCAAAGCCGAAAGACAGAGAACAAGAAACGAAAGCGTCAAGCTCAGAAAGAACGCAAGAAATCCCAAAGGCTGGCTATGCAACAGCAACAAGTGAAAACCCCTGCCATCCCAGTACCGAGTAGGCCATACGAGGGAAAACTCCCGAAGTGTGATAAGTGTAGTTTCCATCATCATGGGGCTTGCCATGAGATGCAGTGTTGCAATTGCCTAAAAATAGGGCACCGTGCTCGTGGCTGTGGAGCACTGGCACGACCCATCACTCAAGTCCCTTTCATCGGGACTAACCCTGCACACGAGAGTAGTTATAAAGCTGAACGCTTTAGGAAGCAATTTCCAAGGTGGAGTAATGAGGAAGGCACTCGTGTCCACATAACACTGGCTAAACACCTCACTTCCACCACCAATATTGGTGCTGTCCAGATATGTCACCAACGCGGTGAAATTAGACACTTCAAGAAAGATTGCCCGATAGCAAAGAACTCGGGTGCTGATGGGAAGATTCTCAGGATCACAGCTACAGGAGAGCCTACGCCAGAACCCTCGTTAATGTAACTTAGGTGTGTTGTTGTAACAGACTTATAAACTATCCAGAACTAGTGCAACTAGAGTCTTACCTTTTGCGAGATCTTGTCTGTATAGGGATTCTCGTGCTGCGTATACTTGTCTTTTGTAGTATATCTTATTTGCAGCAATAGTCTAGTGGTAAATCTGAAGTACTGTGACTCTGTTCATGGTTGCACGGTTGTGTTTTGTCTGTAAACATCTGATGTTCAAATCTAATGTCTTTAAGTTTCAGTATGATTCCGACATTATCATACGACTCAATTCAATTTGTTCTTCACGAAAACAGCTTCATACGTACAGATCTTTCTTCTAGATCACTTTTCCAGCGAAGCCGTCATATCAGAACACCGAAGTACTCATGCCAGGAGTACCTCTTAGTTATTTTCTTTCTGAAGAAATCCCCGAAGTACCACTCATGCAGTACGTCAAGTTCAATCCAAGGATTCATGCGATTGATCTATCACTGAGGAATGTATACATAAGAGTGATATATAATCAAGGTTCTAAAGGTTTAGAATTGATGATTCCACTTTAACTTCTTTTTTCCAGATGGGATGTGAGCTTAAAGAAGAATCAGTTATTCGACTACCTTTTCAATCTTAATTATATACGACTCGTATACACGAAATTGTGATTGTGAACCATGTATGAATTCTAATATGAACTTCAGGACGGAGAACTACTTAAGCCTACGAGTACTCACATCATCATGTGAACAAACATAGGACCCAATACGACTCTTGTAAACAGATCACCCTATAGTCTAAACACCTACGAAGACACAAGAACAACCCGGACAACTTAGCGAACTACATAGAAAGAGAATTAGAAGACTAGGCTTCTCGCCCTGGAGAATCCCAGTCTTATTCTCCCAGAGATCGACGGATTGCATCGTATGTGCCTCGGATATCGACGACTCCGTCAAGATTTTTCATTAGAAATCGTTATCTCTGCCTCGCATAGATGAAGCGGTTGAGCTAACGCAAGGAACGAGTACTTTTCAGGACTGGACTGAGATCCGAATATCACCAGTTTGAGTGTGAGGGAAGGAAGTCCGAAAGACTACCTTCTGAACTTGATGCGGACGATTTGAGTCCGTAGTGATACCATTTGGATAGGACCAATACGCCCATAGTTTTCATGAGCGAAATGCGTAGGGTACGTCTTTCTTACTTGGATCAGTTCGTCATTTCTCCAAGTGACTTACTTATCTACCCTCGTAGTAAGAAGAAAACCCATGGGAACATTTCCTTCAGAGGAACTTTTAGCGAAATTCTCTAGGCACGAGTTTTGAAATTGAAGAGTCGAATTTCTATGACACACTGTTAGTAATGTGGGAAATTTCGAGTACTTTTTCAATTTGTCAAAACCGTTGAGCATTTGTCGACACCGGAGACGCCGACAGTCATTCGCCAAATTCTAGGTCTTACCGACCTACAGTCATAGTTCATTTAGAACTCCTCGCAAATTACAGAAACCGTACGACCTTGACCCAGCAAGGAGTGGCCCTTGACTGGGAAGTTTAACAAGAAAAGGAAACCTTGGAGATTCCAAGTCAGAGACCAAGTTCTTTAGGAAGTCTCACACGGGAACGTCTTAATACACTTCGGAAAGCGTGGAAAGCTAAATCCAAGATAGACAGGACCTCCGAGATTCTTACCAGAATCAGTCCTGTATCTCGCAAACTAGACCTACTCTGCGAACTCAGTAACATACATTCTACTCTTCGCGTCTCGATCGTGAAACCATACCTTTCTGTTAGGACTCTTCTAAGTCCACTCGTCGAGATCCTCGCCTTCGTATTTGAACCGTAGTGACCCTCGACCGAGAGGTCAAGCGGACGAAGCAACACCATCGCCCGTTAGTGAAGGTTCGTTGGGATTCCAACCGAGAACCCGATTTCACTTAGGTGCGCTAGAACCAATCGACTAGGAAGTCTCCTCCTAACGACTCGATCATTCGTACCTACTTCCTTGCATAAATTCTAATTTCGGGACGAAATTCCCTTCAACAGGGGGATGATGTGCGACCCGAAATTTCCATTCTGTACAAACCATTTGAAGCCAATAGAAGTAGAATAGTTACAGTGAAAATTCAGACTTCGAGTATAAGTTTGGTAGTTTTTCAGGATTTACACTTAAGGAGATATCAGGAGAGTGGATGCACTAGGGTTAGGTGCAACACTGTTAGTCCAATACTCTAAGATATTAGAGTTCATTCCGGGAATAAAAATATTTTCTGCCAAAAATCCCAGGACTATATATAGAAAACCAAACCATATTGGTTCATTAGTTACATTTCCATTTAGAGAAAAGTCAAAATTCTCTCTCACGGATCTTCGAGTTTTTATCCCAAATTGTGAGCACTTTGATCTAGTCATATTATATAGCTTAGATTGTGTTTAGAAACATCAAAATCGGACCAAAACCCCAAGATTTGGGAGTTTACCGCCCAAGAACACTTGGGGAGTAAACTCCATTTTAAGGTCCAAAAGTGTCCCAATGACCCTCAAAGCTTTAGAACTCGAACTAGAACCCACCATTGCATGTTTAGGACACCAAAAGAAATTAAAATCAATGATGAAAGTGAGTTCACGGCCAAGGAGGTTCTTGGGTCGTGAACTCCATTTTTAGGTGTCAAAATGCCTTGAAACACTTCCTAAGGCTTGGGCTTGAATTAGGACAAGTACCCTAGTGTGTTTGGAGCAAGAAAACACCATTAAAACACCAAGAAAAAGGTGTTCACGGCCCAAGATGTTCCAGGGCCGTGAACTCCATTGAAAGGTGCCAAATGGTGCCATAAATCCCCCTAAAGCCTTGGACAATTGCCTTGATTCATTCCTTGTTAAATTAGGGACTTCAAAACACCATAAACCTTCCCCCAAAGGAGTTTACGGCCGTAATCTCCATGGGATATGGTCCCAGGGCCGTAAACCCCTATAAAGGGGGCAAAGGTCACCACATGAGTTGTATAATTGTTAGGCTTCATTTAGGGACTTTGTTGAGAGATTACAGCTAGGAGTTTACTCCCCTGGGCCGTAAACTCCAAAACATATGGTCATTTGACCATAAACTCCCATTAGATGTTTTGCACTCCTTTGTTGCAACCCATTTGCCTCCTAGCACTTGACCAAAAGTGTTTTCCTCGCGTTAAAATGTTTATACTTGTATAATTAGTGTTTTAATCACTAATTATTTATATACATATGTCTTCATATGTAAGTAGGATCATTGTGTGTGTCTAAAGTCTTCACTTGACACCAAGCACTTGTCCGATCCTTCTTTACGATAACAGTCCGCTCAATTCCAGTTACTTGCTGCAGGTGAGTTCATACCCTCTTAAATAATGTTTTAAACTACTTTTAAATGTTTTATGGGGGGGGATACAAGTAGAATCATGCTAGTTATTATATCAATCACATGTGATTAATAAGTAGATTTATGCTAGTTATTATATAAATCACATGTGATTAATATGCGGCATTTAAATGATTTACTACACATTAACCGTTTTACCAAACAGGTTCTTCAAATGATTTTCTTAAATGTTTTATATGTTTAAAAATCTTTACTAAACTGTTCATTACACACTGTATGATCCTTTTCAAACCATTTTACTCCGATCCATTTTACTCCAAGCTATTACCAAATCGTTTTACTTCGAATTGTTTCCACTTCAAATTGTTTTATCGATTGACACCAAGTCGATCTTTCCTTCAAAAATATTTATGTTCAAAGGTTTTACAAATCTTATTTTATGCTATTAAATTATAAATTGCATGCCTCTATATGTATAGTTATATAAGGAATGTTTAAAAGACTTAGGAAGGCTATCCACCCTATTTCCTTTGCACGCTTGAGATGTGGTCTGGTGGGATATCGGGTACTCGTCCGAGAGTCGTTTAAATATTATTTATATAACATATGTACATATATAGTCATAAAGGCCCTTCCAGTTCATCCCATGCCCTTGGGTAGCAAGGGTATACATCCATGTTCATACGTGCCAGTTAGATTACTAGTAAACTACCATATGGGTAGTTTAGGAAGATACTAGAACTATTACTAGAACACAATATCATACTATGAGTCAGTTCATTCATGAGTCAATACTTACTACTATGAGAACATATACAACTATACTAGAGAAGAACATATACAACTATACTAGAAAGAGAACATATACAACTATACTAGGAAGAGAACATATACAACTATACTAGAAAGTGAACATATACAACTATACTAGGAAGAGAACATATACAACTATACTAGAAAGAGAACATATACAACGATACTAGAACGAGTACATTACTATACTTGCTAGGTAGAGAGCACGTACATTACAGCTAGAACATTACAATACATTACTATACTATTACATGATCACACTTACATGAGTACGCTTACATATACATAGAACAGACATCACTAGGTGCTATAGCATGGAACCAATTCAGGATCTAACTATACCGATGAATCACAAAGCAATTGTGATCGTTATATCGAGCATACATGATCATAGTAATGTGGATACTCATGGCTTGCATACATGCAGGGGTCATGGGTAGGTCCCAAAATCCCTTTGATAGGGGAGCGTATAGTCTGGGATCTAGACATCACATTATACCTTATCCCTCAAATAAGGCAGTTGAGTACCGATGTAGTTATTTATTACAAATGCTACAGTACTTGGAAGTATTACCCTAGACTTAAGGTAATTGGTACAGTTGTAGTTCGGTACTACACCATAGTACTATTTCGTTTTCCCATTACATTCAGTTCGTGAATATTCACACGACACACGGTAATGTAGAAAACTATATTTTTGGTTAATGATAGTCAGACTTGGGAAATACTCACTCTTACAAGAGACACACACAGACACTAGATGCCTTGGTAGAAGGCTACATAAAGATCAGTTAAGTCTTGGTAGAAGACTCCATGTTATAATAGGAATCATAGGGATTTCTAGGGTTTTTCAAACGTTTACAGTTGTTTTACAAACATTTTCATACTTACAGTTCATCTACATTTTTCCATACTTACAATTCATTTACAAACAATTTCTTACATAAAAATTAAGACACTAAAATACTTATGATCTCACCAGCTTCAAAGCTGATACTCGCTCTCAAAATTACTTGTATCCTCAGGTCATCATAGACAGGTACCGATGCAAGGATTAGGGAAGATGGAGCTCGTTGAAGAATCATCTTTCATTTTTATTTATGCTTTAGTGTTTATCAAAATTTGACAGAACACACTTGTATAATAATTATATTATTAATGCAATGGATGATGTTGTTGCTTGTTTACTACTTTTCATTGTTGTGATACTGTACATCACGTCCTCCGCCCCAGAATGTTTCCGCCGTTCTTGGTTTTGGGGTGTAACAAATGTTGCCACAATTTGCAAATGTTGATTACATCATTTTAAATTTATTTTGAAATAATGTTTGTACTAATATCGTGATTTACCTCTTTAATTTATTAAATAGACTTTCATGTAAAAAATGGCAACTTGAGGAATAATTAAATAGACTTTCATTGTGATTTTAATGATTGTGATTTTAATGAAAATAAGAATCTACACAGGTACCTAAAATAGGATACTCTTATTTAACCTAAATATGAAATCTTCAATAAAAGAACGAAAAAACTAATTGCTGAACAAAATTATTCGTTGCCCGGGGCTTTGTATGGGTTAACTACTAGTGTCTGTGTGTGTGTGTGTGCATATATATATATATATATATATATATATACATATATATATATATATATATATATATATATATATATATATATATATATAAGACGGTTCACTTGACATTAAAAAATATACAGACATCTTTAGATTCAATCTCAGCCGCTCTAAGGCTCCAGTATACCAGCAGCAGCGGGATATGTCTAATCATAAATGATTATATGGCAAACAGATATAATCATATGTGATTATACATTATTATATGTATATGTCTAATCATAAATGATTATATATATATATATATATATATATATATATATGTTCACAGATTGAGTAATCATATATGATTGTAACGGTTGGTGGTAGAAGGTGTAGTGGTGGTAGAGGTAACAGTGGTATAAGTGACGGATATGGTAGTAGTAGGGTCGACTGGTGTAGATGTGGTGGTAGTGGTGGTGGCGGTGGCGAAGGCAACATCAGATTTTATATCAGATTAATACATTAGAGTTTTGATTTCAGCATCAGACTTCTCCATCAGTTTTCAGAAATATAGTATCAGATTATTCAATCAAAATTTCTGATTTCATCATCAGTTTTCTTTTATCAGATTTTCAGCATCAGATATTATATCAGATTTGTGACTCAGATCTTGCATCAAATTTATGCATCAAAATATGGTTTACTCATCTTTTTACTTTATCATGTTTGTACATCAGAATTTTAGAATGCTAGCATCATATTTTATAAATGAATTTTCAGAAGAAGAAAAACCATAGGATTTTTGTTCAGAAAATTAAAAGCGCCAGTTTTTTTTGTATCAGATTTAAATATCATAAGTCAGATTCCATTTTTTTTGAAATCGGGTTTTAAAAATATGATTATTGGAATAGAACTAACTTTCTAAAAACTTTATTTTAGATTTTATTTTTCAGATTTCAAAATTCCATAAGTCTAGTTTTATGAGTTTTCAGAATTTCATTTTTCAATCCTTAGAAATTCAGAAATAATTTTCTGATTTTATGATATTCAGAATTGTTGAAATATATTTATGAAACATGTTATAAATTTTGATAATAATTTTTAGTTATTTTAAAATCTGTTGAATTATGCCCAAGAAAGAGACAAAATTTTTTTCTAGGAATTATATGTTTAAACAATTATATTTGGTGTTTAAATGTTTCTGAAATGTGTCCATCTATAACGTAATGATTTTCTAAGTCAACTCTATGAATGTTAACTCCATTGAGTGATGGACTAATATGGATGCTACTCGTCATGTGAGCTCAAAGAATGATTGGTTCTCAAAGAATGATTGGTTTAAGAACTTTAAAGTATGTATATTTTCTATTTCTGTCCATATTAAGGAAAAATATTATTTGAAAAATCATGATAACCACTTAAAATTTTGGGTTGGGGTTTAAGATATTCCAGTAATGGTATCACCCATAAAATAGAAAACACCTAATGATATGTTGTATGTTCTAGAGATTTGGAAGAACTTAGTCCTTGTATGGTTGTTAAACAATCATGAGTTTTGTCTTGGTGTTTGAATCTGCTAAATTTGTATTAACCAAAAAGGGTATGCTTGTAGGCAAAGGCAGTGCGGATGATGGAATGCTTAAATTCCATAGAATTGCAAATAAGCCTATTATCAATGACATGAATAACCCTTCCACTTATTTTTTTGATTCTTATAATGTGTGACATGCTAGACTTGGACATGTTAATTTTAACATATTAAGCTGGTTAATCAAATTTGAACATGTAATGCCCGCAAATTCCAGCTATTCAATTTAGAGACAATGAGCGTCAAAAACGACTTTTTGATAGAAGATTATTTAGAATGGATAATCTTAAACAACTTATAGTAAATGTCACAAGGGTTCCATACATATAAGAACATTGAAATCTGAGTTATAACGAAAGTCGTAGTATACCTTAAAACGAGAGCGTGCATAAAAAGAACGTCCAAATATGACTTCGTATGAGGAAGTTATGATTTTTCTAAGATTTAGCATAGTAGTGCACAACCCTGAATTCGAATTTTAGATCGACCGAATTTTACCCGACACAATCTAAACGAAAATCGAAGCATTAATAGGAGCTCAATGATATAAAGACAGACGAAAACGGATGTCGGATGACAAAGTTATGAATTTTTAACAGACTTTACCTGTCTAAAATCTGTTAAAATATATGTTTAAAAATAAAGTCAAAATTAGCCGACAAAGTGTAATCGAAAGTTGTAGATTACGTCGCTTCCTACGCGTGGATATTGAGAACATTGGAAACGGAGTTTATATGTGAAATTTATGTAATTTAGAAGTCAAAAATAGGCCGATGCGAAGGATGGTGACATCGCTTAATCTCATCCCTTACTTCCTCCCCACGGCCTCGCTTCGGATGACCACCAGCTGCCCCCTCGTACGTGGAGTGTAGCCTTGTGTGGGCATCGTAATGGGTACGTGCAGCATACTTCGAGGAGTACGTCTAGCGTAGTCCGAAGCTGTGGCCAATAAATAGATGCAAAGTATCTCTCATTTCTTCACACCTTCACCTTTCTTTCTCTCTAAGAAATCTCTCTAAACCCCTCCCAATAACTAGTACTTCATAAGTTATATAGGTGAGTCCCAGAGCACCAAAAGGCCCAAAGAAGAAGAGATTTCGGCTCGGAAGTTCTGCCCCTACAGAGCTTGATTCCTAACCAAACCACTAGCAAGTAAGTTTTATTACCCTACTTTAAGTATAGCTTATGATTAAGTTCAATATCTTTATGATGTACCTATAAAAATATATTTATTATAAAATAAAATATGAAAAATGTTATTATAATATCTTTTAACTACTCGGGGTATGGGAAACCCAGTTTAAAGGGTCGTATAGGATTATTGGATTTCAGAACACTTATAATGTCAAAATGGTCCTGCCCTCCAGTGTTTCATGTCAGGCCTAGTAGTTGAAAAGTATTGTTTAAAACTTATAAAAAAAATACCGCTTGTAAATAGTCGCTATAAATATTAGACTAAAATCTAGCGGTAATGATACTAGGTTTCATCAAAGGAGAGTAGAATTCTTAGAACCGAAGCGCTGCCCGAGTTTGGAATCATCACTTTAACAAGTGACTGCATAGTTACTTTCATCTTACACAGAGATATTAAGTATTTAATATAAAATACATGTTATGTGTGCATATTATCTGTGTTCTTGATATTTATGCTAGATGAAAAAAACATACATCTATTACTCGATTTAAACTGTATACATATTTTATACCTGTAATTATGATGGTTAAGGATGGGGTAGATGAAAGATGAGATACGGGATGAAAGATGAGTTGAATGATGAGAGATGAAAGATGATATAGATGATGAGAGGTGAAAGATGATATAGATGATGATAGGTGAAAGATGATGAGAAGCCTTAACCCAAGCGATGGCCCTGTCATCTAGCAGAGTATAGATGACAACCACGGACTATTCTAGATATTCCAGTAGAATGCTAGCAGGATCGCAACCTGTAGGTGTTATGAACGATGTGTTCACCAGATGTACTATAAAAACCCATTGACAATTATTATGGGTGGACTCCCTAAGATAATATTATCAATAAAAGAGATAAATCCTGGCAGCTATGGATTTAGTGCCTCACAAACGAACATTGGCAGCTATGGACTTAGTGCTTTACAAATAAACGTTGGCAGCTATGGATTTAATGCCCTATAGATGAACATTGGCAACGATGGACTTAGTTCCTAACAGATTACATTGACAACTATGGACTTAGTGTCTGTCATATAAACCATGGCATCGATGTACTTCATTGGTATTCCTTAGGAATATATATTGAGGAATAGATGATTATTAGGGAAGACACTTAAGAATAAAGAAGATAATGGGGATTGGTAATTGGGTTAATTTTATGATGATGAATATAATAACTTTATTATTGTGGGTTGAAAACCCTATGTACTCACCAGGTTTCCCAACCTGACCCACTCAATTTATTTGTATCACATGTATCGATACGAAGACACATTACACTAAGAGATTAAATGAGATGTAAATCACTAGTGTAAATGAATGTAAGGTTTGTTTATGCTTATCATTTTGTATTGAAAATGACATCTGCAAGTTTTAATATAAACAAAATACATTTCTTCGGAAATGCATTGATAATATATATCATGTTTTCTGGGAAAAAATTCCGCAATACCACTTTTCAAAAAGGGTACTCTGATTTTTAAATAAGCATAAATAGAAATTTTAAAATGACCGTGAATTTGGGGATCTCACATTTGTTATCAGAGCATTAGTTTAAGCGAACTAGGAATTTGTAGGATTTATAGAGTTAAACTTAGAATGCTAAGCGATGATCGTGAGGAGTGTGTCTGATATATTTTAGGAAGTACACCTGAATAGAGACCAGCACTAGCTTAATTAAGGAAGATGACTAAATTGCTTTTATGTGCTAAATGATTTATGATGCCATTATTTGATCGGATTTTTGGTCTTTTGCCGACCAGATCTGAAAACTTTATGTGTTCAAATTTCTAAACGTTTAACTACGGTATTAGAATTAACATGTAAATTTTCGGAGTAATAAGGAGGATTATGCGTCTAAACATTCTCTATCTTAAATTTCTCATCTCGAATGACTATTATTGTGTATGGAACGTCATGACAAGGAGTCGTACCAGACCAAGCAAATAGAGGAAAAAAGAAAGCTGATTATAGTGAATGATACATATACGGAGATATCGTAAGAGAGGTATCTTCCCTTTAGAATGTGTCTAATAAATAATACGTCTAGTACGGGAGAAGTACAATTTAAATTAGTAGAAAGAAACTCAAACTGAGCTTTTTGAACATTTCATTTTTGACGCTATTTTATTATTTCACAAAGAGATTACAAAAATTGACTTTTAGTCATTACAATGGTCTGAAATAACGGGTTGTTACATGAACTCACTAGATTAATTGCTGATCAACTCTTTCAAAATAACTTGTATTCTCAGGAAACTAGTAAACAGGTACTTACACTGGGAATTCAGAAGATGGAGCAGTATAGCTTCAAGTCTTGTTTTGTTATTTACTTATGTATTCTTTGTTTTGTGAACACATACTTTGTAAACACTTTCTTTCTAATGAAATGGTTGTTTATAACTTTGATTACTATGATGCATGTCTTTTGATACTAAACATGACGTCCTCCACCCCCGAACGTTTCTGTCGTTCTGGTTTTGGGGTGTGACAGATTGGTATCAGAGCATTGTTTATAGTGAACTAAGTATATCAACCGATAAAAGATATACAACTATAAATACAATGGGGCTTAAGTGCTCTGGATAATAATATATTTTAAGAATATAACAATAAGTTATAAAAATATACCTACTTGCGTATACATGTATACATACTAGAACAAGTATCACAAGAAGAACAGAACAGAAGTATTTAAAGGTTGAACACTACGGTCAAACGTAGGCAGTTATGTAATAGTATATGGGATCAATATAGCCTGATCAACTATATTCATTTGAGATGCGACCGAGATGTTCTTGGGAGTGATGTGGTGTTGCAACGGTGTTAAAACTTACCTAGCTCTATACAAGAGATTTCTAGATCAGAACACGAAAGTTAGAATACTATAGGAGTATTCTATGACACTATAACGCGATAACAAGTTTGAAACATATTAAGTACATTACATTAAAATACTATAGGAGTATTTTAGGCGCTATATAAATAACTTATGTGATAACCTAAAAGAACCTTACAGATAGGTCTATAATCTTGCAATGTATATTCCCAAGGTTTTATATAATTGAGATTTTATAGACATAGAATTTGTGATCTGCGCTGCACTACCTGTTCCTTGTTTGGTTGTGGTTTTGGAGTAGGATCACTTATTCGAAGGTCTATTTAATCTTGAATTATAGACAACTTATACACATTGTACAGTTATAGGAGGACTCTGTAAGGATCACCCCATAAAGTTACCCTAAATCTCATAGATTCTTTAGTCATATCCAGTCTCGCACGACAAACCCATATAGATGTAACCCCTTCCTCATAGCAGTCAACTGAAGAGTCAAGGTGGAACTAGAGTAAGTTCAAGAGAAGTTTTCAAGGAGGGATCAGCCGAAGTAACCAAAACGTCATATGCGTCGCACAAATAAATAATAATCTTGGTTAACTTAATGAGTTAATGGAAACACTACTCATCCTATGTGTTAGGATTATTTTCTTTACATGCGACTAGTAACAGTTATTCAGGTCACATATATTCATTCGAGGACAAACATTTCTAATTCATAAATTTTATTCAGTATAGACTCTATTATGAATCGTTTCCAGAACCCCATGGATGTCAGGACCCGATACATTCAGAACTATGATAACCTTGTCTTTCAGCTTTCGGCTTTTATCCACTGCTATAGACATATCCCATCTCATCTTTGTATTCTTTTAGCAAAGATGCTCCCTCACAGAACAAATAGACGCACAACTCCAATAACTCCAACTCAACTGCCATTACCTCCACCTCAATTCGACTTTGCTGCTCTCCAAGCAGCGATATCCTCTGCAGTGGCAACTGCTCTAGCTCACTTTGGTGAAAGTGGTACCTTCGAATCTGGTAGCGGTACCCACTTAGCCAACCCCGGAGCTACTCACGGACACCCAAGGGAGTGTTCGTATAAGGACTTCATGGACTGCAAACCCAATTCCTTTAATGGAAATGGTGGAGTCATCGCTGTGATGCGATGGTTCGAGAAAACAGATTCGATCTTCGAAATATGTCTGTGCCCAGAAGGGAGCAAAGTGAAGTTTCCTACCTGCACTTTCTCTGACAAAGCCCTGACATGGTGGAACAGCCATGTTAAGTCACTGACCCTATCAGTATCTAACTCAATAGGTTCGGAGAACCTAAAATAGTTAATGCTGGAAGAATATTGCCCGTTAGGAGAAGTTCAAAAGATGGAACAAGAACTATGGGAGCTCACTATGGTCGGCCCATACATAGTGGCCTACACTGACAGGTTTAGCGACCTGGTAGCACTATGCCCCGGGATGGTTACCCCGAAGAGCAAGAAGCTAGACAGATACATCTAGGGTCTAGCTGACCCGATCCAAGGAGATGTATTGTCTTTTAACCCAGCCACATTCGATAGTGCCAAACACCTGGCCCAACGAATCATTGATCATGGAGTCCGCCATGGTGTAGAAGTCCCCGTTCCCGATCCATCAAAGGGAGGGGACTATAAACAAAAGTCGGGAAACAAGAGGAAGAAGAAGCAGACAACACAGGAAACGCCTTAAGAGCATCAAACGAGTACTATGTACACTGCCACAACACCTACTACTCCAGCACCTGCCAGTCGATATGCTGGAACCCTTCCAAAGTGTGGAAAGTGAAAATACCACCACACCGGAGTATGCCGGGAAATACAGTGTCTGAACTACCACATTAAGGGACACACAATCCGTTTCTACAGGGCACCGACTCAACCGATCTCCTAGGTACCCGGAGTTGAAGAGAACCAAGCCTGCTATGGTTGTGGTGAGACTGGACACTACCAGAAGGACTACCCGATAACAAAGAACTCAGGAGCGGATGGACGCATTCTGATGATCACCATAACAGAATCAACCCCGGAGTCGTCAACGAGCAGCAGTACGTTTTCGAAATAATAATTACCTTAAAAATTAATTTATATTTATATAAGATTAAACTTGTGGGAAAGCATATAAAAGTAATTATAATAACTCATATATTGAAATAGATCACAGTATTCAAGAGAACTAAAAGATCCATTCAAAGAAGCTATGATGGCTTAGCATATACATCAGGGTTGTGCATAGCTAAGATGTTGCAGACTTAGAGTTAGTGATTCCACCTTAATTCCTGTTCCTTGTTTAGTTGTGGATTTGAGGCATAGTTACTCATTTGACTCTCTTATCCATCTTAATTATTTATAACTTGTATATGACAGGCGAGCATAGTGGTACTAAAGAGGATCGTAGTCTAAAGTATTGACACTAGTTATCAAAGAACTTTCATTGTATATACTCACTCATCACGGTACGATATGTAGAAGTGTTAACAACGAGGGGAAACAGAAAGCACTAGAAAAATTACAAAGAGTACATTGTTGAACACACTAAGAGTACATTGTCGAACACACTAGGAGTGAATTGTCGAACACACTAGGAGTACATTATCGAACACACTAGCAGTACATCATCGTATAACAAGCATTTCTTTCAAATCGGCTAAACTTTGTTCAGTAAAGAGTCTGTTACTATCATTCGTCATGAGTTGGCGTGGTCCTCACCATACTAAGTTCATATGTTTCTATCGCCTCGACCGACAAGTTCACGAAACCTTCGTCATTCGTAACGACAGTCAGACCTAAACCTCAGTTTTGTCTTCGTATCCTAAACACCAAAGTACTCGTGTGAAGAGTACTTTATCCTCCGAATCCTTGTTGTCGTATGTTTGCAGACCGTCATGAAATACCACTCGTCCAACATACCAAGTTCAAGCACAGAGGCTAAGGACGAATACAGCCCAACTATCACTATTAAGTGCATACGCGAGGGTGGTATATGATTATGATTACGCAGATTTAGTATGTGTGTTTCTGGCTTATCTCATGTTCCTTGTTTGGTTGTGGACCTGGGGCAGAGTCGCACATTCGAACGTCTTACTAATCCTAAATTATACACGACTGGAATACACGAGGTAATGATAGATGGACCAAGTATGAATCCTATCATGGACATGAGGGCAAAGTAAGGAAGTCTACGAGTGGGTATTCTGCCAATCAGAGGAACGCAACCCTAGTAGTACTGCTATGAAAGCTAATTTCGGGACGAAATTCCATCTAACGTGGGGGATGATGTGACAGCCTGAAAATTTTTGCCTTGTAAAGTCAATCAACCTTAAGCCAGACCTGCTATCATTTAGCATTGTTTAGAGTTTGTTTGAGTGTTTTAAGCCTAGTACATTCCAGGAATGAGTATTAGGAAGTACCTGTTAGATTCACTATACAACATTCAAGCCATAAACTCCATCATGTGGAGTTTACAGCCGTAAACATGGAGTTTACGGTCGTAAACTCAACTAGGGCCAAAAGCTCTCACTTATATATATATATATATATATATATATATATATATATATATATATATATATATATATATATATATAAGGCCACTTCATTCTTCCTCATTCTTTCTTTCCTTGGCTGAAATCTCTTCAAACACTCTCAAGTATCATCGAGTTCTTCCTCCAAATCCTTCAAAAATGTAAGTGTTCTTCATCCTAGTTGTTGTTATCCTTCTTAATCATGCATTATCCTCATGATTCATCTATGAAAACATCCCTTTTGTCTAGATCTCTAAGAACACCAAGAACACCCTAGTGTTTTTGGGCCGAAATCAACCCTTTCAAGCTTCAATACCTGGAGTACTCCTTCCTTAACTTGTTGTATGCTAGAAGCACTGGATTTACACTTTGGAAACATCTGTATCTCAAGAACAATAGGATTTTACGGCCAAGAGCATCTCCGTTGGCCGTAAACCCTTATAAAGGTGCCATTTTGGCCATAAACCCTTTTAGAAACTAAGCTTGTGACCTAGAACACTTCTTGATGCAAAGAGGACCTTGTCACACACTTAGGTACAAGATTCCTTGATTTTACGGCCATAAACTCATAGGGTCGTAAACCCTATCCCCGTAAATTCTTGAGACATACCACTTGGTCTGTAAACTCCTCTTGGTGGCCGTACACTCCCCTTAGATGAATCACATGTGATTCCAACACTTGGTCAAAGTGTTTCCTAGTCCCGTGAGGTGTTTGCTTGCATTTGTTTGCTTCTAAACACTATATTTATGTCAATATATGCCATTATACGTCATTTAGGACTCGTTAAGTCTCGGAACATCATTCGTGGAACTTCTCATCCTTATGCGCATATTCGTTTGAATCACCCACATCAGTTGAGTTCATACCCTGTAATGAATCCTATAACCGTTTTAAATACTCTAGGGAGGGGGGGGATGCAAGTTGAGCATAATGATAATTGTGTAAATATTTTTATAAACATCTTTCAAAAGATTGCTTATGTCTACTATAAGTGATCAAAACGTTTCAAATACTCTTTCGAAGTTATATTACTTTATAGTTTAACAAAACTCCATTTTTAAAGTACAATCATAACTTAGTAGATAAAATGAGTATTTTCTTCAAATCAGTATCAGTTCAAGTAAACATACTAGTAAACTATAATAGGTATAGTTTAGGGGTTCAGTTCATCCTATAACAAGTACAGATATAAACATGCGATAAAAAGTACAGAGAGGAACATACTATAACAAGTACCGGGAAAACACGTTAATATATCTTTCTGGCTTTGCGTTGACACCAGTACGATTTCACGTACCTGGGTTAGCAGACACGAGGTGATAAAACTTAATAATATATCTTTCCGGGTTTGCATTGATGCTAGTATGATTTCACGCACCAGGGTTAGCAGACACGAGGTGATAAAACATAATAATATATATTTCCGGGTTTATGTTAACACCAATACGATTTCACGTACCAGGGTTAGCAGACACAAGGTGATAGTTATATCAAACCTAAGTTATTTATAAAGGGTACATCTGTAAAGTACCCGTCGATAACAAATTAGATACATAACTTTTTCGTAACATGAACATTCAGTAGAAAGGGACCTATAATGCTAACCTTATGATTCCTTAATGTATACATTAAGGGATATATATTAATAGGATCCGATCGGTAATAGGATGTGTGTTTTTCGATTTATTTCTTGTTCCTTGTTTGGTTGTGGGCTTAGAGCGGATTCACCCAGCCTATTATCCATTCGATCTAAGTTATATATATGTCCCGCATACATTATGTCATCATAAGGGGTACCAGGTATGGGTCAGGTCATAGGACACTAATTCAATGCACAATTTTCTAGTACAAAACATACTTTTCAAATAGAACTTTTGATATACAAAAATAGAGACTTACCAGTAAAGGGTTTAATCCATTTTATTAAACCAAGTATAAACTTAAAGGACTTTAGGTGGTTAACTCTATAATACCTTAGTTTATACATCAGGGTTATATATAATTAATACCCGATAGGTAGTTGGATGTGTGCTTTCTGCCTCATTTCCTGTTCCTTGTTTGTTTGTGGGCTTAAGGCAGATCCACACAATTAACTATCTATTCGATAACAGATTATATATAGCTAATATAAACTAAGTGATTATAGAAGGAACCATTATGGTTACTATTTTATTATAAGAAATAAGGGTTTTCTTAAAGAATCTTTTCATCAAATATAAAGGAACTATTACAGTTAACTTTGTGAGTACCAAGGGAATACACCATGCTTATATACAACAAGGATCTAACAACCAATGGGATGTGTGCCATCTGCCTCATTTCCTGTTCCTTGTTTGGTTGTGGGCTTAGGGCAGATACACACACTCGATGTCTTGTTTACTATGTGTTTTATATAACTTGTATGCATTTATTACTCATAAAAAGGATTGTAGAGTCATTTTTACTTATCTTTCATCAAAGCAGAAAATATAGGATTTTCTGGGGGAACAGACGAATTTTTCTAAACAAAACTTACAATTTACTACAATTTACTAAGCTTTCTACAGCTTATTCACATCACTAAAATCTTATGAACTCACCAGCTTAATTGCTGATCAGCTCTTTCAAAATAACTTGTATTCTCAGGAAACTAGTAGATAGGTACTCGCATTAGGAATTCAAAAGATGGAGCAATATAGCTTCAAGTATTGTTTTGTTATTTACTTATGTATTCTATGTTTTGTGAACACATACTTTGTAAACACTTTCTTTCGAATGGAAATTGTTGTTTATTACTTTGATTACTATGATGCATGTCTTGTGATACTAAGCATGACGTTATCCACCCCTGAATGTTTTCGTTGTTCCGGTTTTGGGTTCTGACAATGATATAGATTAATCACGATTGATAGATAGATTCTGAGTGTGATATTGATTATGATTAAGAGAGACAGATCTTGATAGAGGCAGTAATTCACATTCAGAGATGAAAGAGATTGATAGAGAAAAGGATTAAACTTGAAAGAGGTAGATATTGATAGAGAGATTTATAAACATTAAGATAGATAAATTACGATAAGGAGAAAGAAAGAGAGAGAGAGAGAGAGAGAGAGAGAGAGAGAACTTGAATAAGAGACTGATAATGATTGAGATAGATCATGATTGAGAGATTGATCATAAGTAACAGATTGATTATGACGGAGAGAAAGCGAGAGAGAGAGAGAGAGAGAGTATGTGTGAGAGAGAGAGAGTATCTGTGTGTGATCTTTACTGATAGATAGATTACACTAAGAAAGAGAGAGTGATCATTATTTAGTAACATATCATTATTGAGAAACTAGTTATTATTAGAGCTGGTATGAGAGTTTTAGAACACCATTAATTGTTGTAATTTATTTTTTACATATTGATGATGATTAATTAACTGTGATATATGTGATTTATGTGACTATGTAATTGTAGTTGTTACTAACTAAGCTCTGAGGCTAACGTTTATGTGATAATTATTTTGGTAGATTATTGTGATGCTCGACTTAATCCTATACTTGAGGTTAATACGATCCTTGTTATGACTTCTTGTATACCAGAGTACCATTGTACACCAAAGTTATTTATAAATTTCAAATAAGAAATGAAATTTTTGGGGTGAACCTGGTACGAAAACATGAGCGTTACATACAACATGGCTCTGATACCAACTTGTAACATCATGATTTTTCACCCAAAATTTTCTTTTAATTTAAAACATGTTTTAATCAGAATACATGATCATAAGTCATATTTTGATTATTAGGAAAACATCACAGATATTACTTTATTGCAAAAAAACATTCATCAACGTTAAAGTTCAAAAAACAAACCCAAAACGAGTTCTCAAAAACAAGTGTAAATTATGACTCAATGACATGTCCAAAGTGTTATCATCACTAAAGTTATACTAAATGTAACTACCCAAAACTCCATATCCTCACAAAGTCATTAAATCATTCTACATGTACCAATGCAAGACAAAAGCAAAAATCAAAGAAACAAGTGTCATCATATCCTAAGTGAGTCAACCAGAAGTAAAATGTTAAGAAACATGCATATCCCAAAGTGGGTCAATAGTCAACATATAACATGAATATAGTTAAACAAATTGTACATCACACATACTTCATGTTTCATTATATGAGCTTTCGTTATGGTCTACCTTTATTATTCATCTTTTAATATTAAATATTAATTCTCACTATTCCTTCCCTTGGACCCATCATTAACCCACAAGGTAAACACCCACCCACAAGTCTATCACCAACCTAAAAGCAAGGCATGTGCACTACTAATAGACAGGCTCAACCCTTCCTCACTAGTTCTATCACTAACCACTATGTCCTTAACTAAACCAAGAGTTAACTACCTTATTCACTACTAACATGACTAGATTGAACCAATGCACCAAGTCAAGCACAACTCTCACCCATAGCATTACCCCAGATGTGTTGTGTTCGCTACTTCGATAATGCAAGTACATGTATGCGTGTTGTCGTTCAAGAGTGGTACTATTTATATTCCCCATCACTAGGACTTCCCATGAAAAATGTGATATTTGATCTAGCGCCATCACAACACCAATCTCACTCTAGTCCTCGTAACCATGGACCATGTCCCAAATGGTGGTCTAGAAAAACGACTAAACCTCCTTTGGTCTTAAGCTCTTATCTTTTATGTATCTTGTAACACCGTAAATTTCAAAACAATTTTTCACATTTTATAAAACATAATTCATTTAATAATCATAAAAACATCAATGTTTGAAACTCAATCCATGACATATAAAAATCCCAAGATCTCATAACATAAAAATCCTGTGTGTGTACTGATCAAGTCGGCGCCTTCCCACTGTCATCACTAGTACCTGAAACAAATAACACCAAACACTGTAAGCACAAAGCTTAGTGAGTTCCCCAAAACACCACACATAGTACATATTAGCCACTCGAGGCTATAACTATGTGGGTCCGTGGACCCTACTCTGTGAACCCTCTGGTTCTAACTCTGTGAACCTTCCGGTTCTAACTCTATAAGCATGCACAGCATAAATCACATAGAAATAATGCAGTACAAAACATAAGATACATATAGCGTACAAATACTCTGTCACATGACTCTGATTACCTACTCAAGGTAAAGTATAGTCAGAAGACTCACCTCGCGTATCTCGATAACTCGCAAATCCCTGAAATCACTAGCGCTCGATCTCCCGAGCTATAGTCCTCCTATAACACAATATATCTCTAATTAACACTTTTACAACTAAGGTTGTGACAACCCAAATTTGTTGCCGTTACAAAATCCCGTCTTCACTAATGGAATTCGTCGTTATATATTATTTTCCGTAAAGTTTGGAGTCGCCAATAAATAAATATCTAGTTATTTATATTTCTTGATATTATCATGAGTAATTATAACTTGTAAGTGTTAACCCCGTTTAACTAAATAGAGTTATATTACTTTTCAACCACTTCACCCGGGTAAAAAGTTTTAACCCCGTTAAACTTTAGCATCGGGTAGCCGTTTATCGGGTGCAATACCCAAGACATACGAAATGAGAGTGAACACCATTTGAACACTCTTTTACCACTCATTCACTCTCTCTCACTACTTTCTCTCTCTAGACCCGAACCCGACTCCAAAACCGCGAATTCTGGCTTCCAAACATAAGGGTTTCTTCCCTATCTCATTCTAAACATGGTCTATTGCATTTAAAGGTCAAAAATCATAAGATTTAGTGGATTAAAGGGAGTTTACGGCCTAGAAAGCCTCTTAGGCCGTAAACACCCAAAACATGGCCAAACGTCCCATTTTCCCTTCCTTTAAGCTTGGATATTAATAAAGGAAATAGCCTAGATGAGTTTGGACATCAAAACACAAGTTTTTAGAACCTAAAAGGGAGTTTACGGCCCAAGCTTGTGCTTAGGCCGTAAACACCAAAATTCCATGCTAATTTGCCTCAAAAACTCATCTAAGGCATGTGGGAATTAAGTTATGACTCTAGGAAATGCTTAAGACCATTAAACAACACATTTTAGACCCTAAAAGAGGAGTTTACGGCCAAGACTATGCTTGGGCCGTAAACACCCAATTTCCTTGGTAAAAAGTCCCAAAAACTCACCTAAGGCCTTCTAGAATTTAACTAAGATTTAAGGGAGTGATTTGGACCATTTAACAATCCATTTTGAGGGACAAAATGGAGTTTACGGCCCAAGCACAAGCCTGGACCGTAAACTCCACCAAGTGACACCAAATGAAGGTTTTAACCCTCCAAATTGGTCCTAGGCATTTACTAGAAATATATGGAGTTGATATAAGGTCTTAAATTGCACTCTTGGAGGAAAACAAGAGTTTACGGCCAAGCCTAGGGGCTTACGGCCGTAAACTCCCAAGGAGTGGCCTTTGGGCCGTAAACTCCAAGGGAGTAAACTCTTGGACTCCCCCGTAAACCCCTCTTGGCCTTGTACTACTCCCGGGAACCCCTTCTAAGCCCTAAGACCCCGAATCAATGCTAGAATGCCTAAATACTTTAATGAAAAGCATAACATGACTAATTTCTTCTAAAATACATATTTCATATGACATTAGGGTCTTAAAAGGTGCACAAGTCTTTATTTGGTACAAAATGCTCAACCGACACTTTCACCCTATTTACCCGATTCACTCGATTTACGCGATTTCAGGTGAGTTCATACCCCTTTAATGAACCTTTTAAATGTGTTATATGTTTTAGGGGGGGATACAAGTCAACTATACATGTTTATGGAAATTTATACAAGTCAATTATTCATGTTACGGAAATTAATCACATGTGATTCACTACCCGTAGTTCAAATCACATGTGATTTACCACTATGTTTTATAAAAATGATTTCGTTTTCAAAACTGTTTTGGATAAATAAACAATTTTCTAAATGTTCCCTTTTGAAAAGATTTTTATTAAACAGATTCCTTATAAAATGTAACCACACCAATATATTTATATAAGTAAGACTTGAAGGACTTAGGACCGATAGCTCGCCTTATTTCCTGTTCTTGTTTGATTGTGGGCTTAGGGTAGTTGTTATCCGTCCGACTGTCATTGATTTCTTAGTTATATATGGTATATATTAGTGCTGGATACGAGTATTTTCATTTCATTCGATGTTTAAACCACTAAATTGACAAGAATCATACACACTAAGTTAACTATAATAGGTATAGTTAAGGCCACTATTACTCGCTATAGCTACTACTCTACACACTATAATACACTCTATTACGATACTATACACTAATAAGAGAACACACTACGGGTCATACAAAAGACTACTACATTATAATACAAGAGAAAGCACTGATCAAGAGATAACACACTAACCCACTATGAGATACTCTATTCGCTATGCACTACGCCCAGAGTCTTTTGACAGGAAGACGACGCTATATGTATAGATCTATATGGGGCATACGCTATTACATCCTGACTGTTAATTTCAGTCCGAGCCGTGCAGGCCCAGGGATGCTGCTACGTCACTACATTGTGCATGACCGGGAAGGTCATGGGGTCCGATATTATACACGCTATTGGTATCATACACGGACTACACTATAACCACACTTAAACACTAAACTAAAGACGAAGTTAACATCCCGAAGTAAACAAGTATTTAACACCAAAGAAAGTTTACACCACTATTATTGACTTCAGGCATAATCTACCGCATTGCATTACTCATTGGAAATTTACTATTATACTTTTACAATAAATGGTTTTCAAAGATGAAAATGACATGTTTCTTAAAAGTTTTCACTTATAACGTATTTCTGCAAAATATAGGATTTTCTACTACTTATGATTGTAAAGTTGCAGCTTTTCATACCATCAGTTCTAATGCTTTTATACAAAAACTCACACTAAACACTTATGAACTCACCAACGTTATGCTGATATTCGTTTTCAAAATAACTTGTATCCTCAGGTCAAAGATAGACAGGTACAGGTGCAGCATTTTGGAGAAGGTGGAGCAGACAAGATCCATCTCTTATTTTTGTATTATTTTGGTGTTTGCTAAAAATTACAAAACACACTTGTAATTAAACTCACTATGAAATGCAATGGTTGTATGTTTCTTGTTTTTACTATTATGCAATTGTGATGATACTGTACATGACGTCCTCCACCCCGAAACGTATTCCGCCGTTATCGGTTTTGGGGTCTGACAAAGGTTGACTAACCCTATCAAGTCAACACTGGTCAACTCTGGTCAATGGTCAACGGTCAACTTTGACCGGACTCGGCGAGTGCACTAAAGCGACTCGGCGAGTCTATACGGGTTCACTGACTCCCTCGGATCCTCTCTTGACACGTCGAGTACTTCCTTAACTTGACGAGTTCCACCTAGCATGAATCGCGGGGCCACCACGACTCAACTCGCTGAGTCTCAAGAACAACTCGGCGAGTTCCGGCTTGACCCAGCCCCCCTTTGACTCTCCCTGACTCACTGGGTCATCCCCCAACCCGGCGAGTCTACTCGCTGAACAATTTACGTGAAACCCAAACCCTACTCGCCGAGTCTCAAGAACAACTCGGTGAGTTCATGCCATGCACAAACTCTATTGACCTCCTGAGGTCAGATCTGTTTCCCTAAACCATAGATCTGGCCTTCCCAAGCATCAATGTCACGTAAAGTTCGAAACTTGATGCTTGTATAACCACAACAAGCCATCAAAAGGAGATTTGGTCCCAAAAATGACAACCTAAGTCCAATAACTCCATACTAACCCAAAAAGCTCCAAGGGTTAAGGTCTCTGGACCTCTTTGAGTCCAGATCCAAGGCACAAACTCGAAGAGGGACCATTTGCTTCACATAATCACTCTCCAAAGGGGTTACAAAACCCTAACTCTAAAGATCAACCCTAAAACTGAAGGAGGTTCGAACTATTACCTCAAAATGAAGCCTTTGGACTCTGGATCTGCTTGAATCTCACCTCCTCCTTGCTCTTGTCACCCTCTTCTTGCTAGTCAAAGGATACAATGATCCAAAAGTGACTTCTTCTCTCTCAAAGCGATTTAGGTCTCTTAGGGTTCCATCAAGGGACTGGTAGCCGCAATGGGAGGCTATAAGTGCCCTTAAATAGGCTCCAAACCCGGGGAATTAGGGTTTCATTAAACAGCATGGACTCGACGAGTCCACTTTTGGACTCACCGAGTCCAGATGCGAACCCGCACCCATAACCGCGATCATACTCAGCGAGTTTGGGCTCCAACTCGCCGAGTCTCCTCACAAATCACCAAAAATACAATAATAAATAATACCTGGGAATTCGGGATGTTACAATTCTCCGCCAGTAGAACTAGACTTCGCCCTCGAAGTCTTGCTCCGCAAATAACTCCGGATGCTGCTCACGCATCTCACGCTCCGGCTCCCAAGTCATCTCGGACCCCTTCCAATGTTGCCACTGAACCAAAACCAAGGGTACCTCCTTGTTCCTCAAAACCTTGATTTTCTGATCTCTGATTGCCACCGGTCTCTCAGCATAATTCAGGCTTGCATCCACCTGAATATCCTCTAATGGAACCACTGCCGACTCATCGGCAATACACTTCCGCAATTGCGACACGTGGAAAGTGTCGTGAATCTGAACCAACTCTGCTGGCAACTCCAAGTGATAGGCTACCCTTCCTACCCTCGCGACCACCCGGAATGGACCAATATATCAGGGTCCCAACTTGCCCTCTTCCTGAATCGAATCACTCCTTTCCAAGGAGAGACCTTCAGGAGTACAAAGTCGCCGACCTGAAACTCAAGCTCGGACCGACGTCTGTCCGCACAACTCTTCTGACGACTCTGAGCGGTCAACAACCTCTGTTTGACCTGCTGGATCTGCTCTGTCGTCTGAAGCACGATCTCTGTATTGCCCATAACACGCTGTCCGACCTCTCCCCAGCAAATGGGGGTCCGACACCACCTCCCATACAAAAACTCAAAGGGTGGCATACCAATGCTCGAATGATGGCTGTTGTTGTAGGAAAACTCTGCCAAGGGCAAATACGTATCCCAACTCCCCCCAAAATCCAACACACATGCCCGGAGCATGTTCTCGAGCGTCTGGATCGTCCGCTCACTCTGTCCGTCTGTCTGGGGGTGATATGCGGTACTAAAATGCAGCCTAGTACCCAACTCCTTGTGAAACTTCTTCCAAGATTCTGGAAGTGAAACGTACATCCCGGTCTGAGACAATCGAGATCGGCACCCCATGCCGAGATACCACTTCCCTCACGTACATCTCTGCTAACTTCTCTGCGGAGGAGCTCTCACTGATAGCAAGGAAGTGGACGCTCTTTGTCAACCTGTCCACAATCACCCAAATTGCATTGACTCCCCTAGCAGTCCTTGGCAATTTGGTGATAAAATCCATGGTAATCTGTTCCCACTTCCATTCGGGAACCTCCAACGGCTGCAACTTACCATGCGGTCTCTAGTGCTCGGTCTTAACCCTACAGCAGGTTAAGCACCTCTCAACAAACCACGCAACATCCCTCTTCATACAAGTCCACCAATATTCTCTCCTCAGGTCCAAATACATCTTAGTGGCCCCAGGATGGATCGAGAATTTCGACCGATGAGCCTCTTCCATCAAAATGGTACGCGTCCCTCCCACAAATGGTAACCATATACGCCCTTGAAATTTCATAAGCCCCCGACCATCGGTAACAAACTCCGATACCAACCCAACAACTCGCTCCCTCTTCTGGTTATCCGATCTCACGGCCTCAGTCTGTGCTTCATGAATGGTGTCCAACACCAAAGCCATCACGGTTAATCGCAAACATACATCTCGCAATGGGGAGCTCTCCGCCCTATGACTCAGGGCGTCGGCTACCACATTAGCCTTGCCCAGATGGTACAGGATCTCACAATCATAATCCATGACCACATCCAACCACCTCCTCTGCCGCATGTTTAGGTTGGGCTGATCCATCAAATACTTCAGGCTCTTATGGTCCGTGTATATCGTATACCGAACCCCATACAGATAGTGACGCCAAATTTTGAGTGCGAACACTACTGCCCCCAACTCTAGATCATGGGTGGGATACCTCATCTCATGAGGCTTCAGCTACCTCGATGCGTATGCTATCACATGTCCTCTCTGCATCAACACCGCTCCCCACCCCAAGATCGATGCATCACAGTATACCACAAAGTCCTCTATCCCCTCCGGGAGGGCTAACACCGGGACTTCGCATAACCTTTGGCGAAGCGTCTCAAAGGAGGCCTGCTGCTCAGGGCCCCATGAAAAAGCGACACCCTTCCGGGTCAACCTGGTGAGTGGCACTGCGATTTTAGAGAAATCCTTGATAAATCTCCGATAATAACCTGCCAAACCTAAGAAACTCCTGATCTCGGAGGGTGACCTCGGCACCTCCCAACTCATCATTACCTCAACTTTGGCTGGGTCGACCAATATCCCTTTCTGGTTAACAAGATGCCCTAGGAACTGGACCTCTCGCAACCAGAAATCACACTTGGAGAATTTGGCATAAAGCCTCTCCGATCTCAGAACTCCGAGGATCTCCCTCAAATGCTCCTCGTGCTGCTCTTTAGATCTCGAATATACCAAAATGTCGTCCATGAATACAATCACCGACCGATCCAACATCGGCCTGCACACTCGGTTCATGAGATCCATGAACACCGTCGGGGCATTGGTGAGCCCGAAAGGCATCACCACAAACTCGTAATGCCCATAACGCGTCCTGAACGCTGTCTTCTGGATGTCCTCATCTCGCACCCTCACCCGATGATATCCAGACCTCAAATCGATCTTGGAGAACCTAGATGCTCCCTGTAACTGATCGAACAAATCGTCGATCCTCGGCAACGGGTAACGGTTCTTGACCGTCAACTTGTTCAACTCCCGGTAATCAATGCACATCCGGTGTGAACCATCCTTCTTCTTGACAAAAAGGATAGGCTCTCCCCACGGCGAGTTGCTCGGCCGAATAAAGCCCTTTCCCAGCAGCTCCTGAAGCTGCGATGATAACTCTTCCATCTCTAGAGGTGCAAGGCGATAAGGCACCTTGGTGATAGGCACAGCCCCCGGAACCAAATCGATACTGAACTCCACTTGCCTCACGGGAGGCACACCCGACAACTCCTCTGGAAATACATCCGGAAACTCACGCACTATCGGAACCTCCTCAACTGACCTCGGCCTCTCTGAATCAACCCGCGTATCCATCACATATGCCACAAAGCCTTTACAGCCCTGCTGTAGACACTGCCTCACCCTAGCAGCCGAACAAAACGCTGACCCAGAACGTGTACCCTCGCCGTACACCGTAAGAACTCCCCCACTAGGGTCTCGTATGGTCACCAACTGTCGCTCGCAGTCGATAACCGCACCGAATCTGCTCAACCAGTCCATGCCCACAATGACACAGACATCACCCATCGTAATAGGAACCAAATCAATCAGGAACTCAACACCGAAAATCTCGAATACGCACCCACGGATAACCTCCGTGGCATATATCACCCTCTCGTCGGTTATGGAAACTCTCAGAGGTCGACTCAGCGCCTCACGACTAACACTGAGATGCTGACTAGAAGCCAAAGATACAAAAGACCAACTCGCACCCGAGTCAAATAACACCAGGGCAGCTACAAAATTCACAAGAAAAGTACCTACGCATAACATAATATAAGCATAATATCTCAACATCAAAATAAATACACGAAAGAATACATACCAGCCACGACATCGGGCGCTGTGTGGACCTCCTCCACGGTCAACTGAAAGGATCTCCCTCGTGACCTCGGCGCCTCGGCCTTCACTGGCCGACTCTCGGTAGCTCTGATGGCGGCAGGGGCAGATCCCTGAGGTACTCCCTGAGCTGATCTCCGCAACTGCGGACACTCTGCCTTCCGGTGTCCGGTCGGGTTGTAGTGGAAACACACTGCCAACCCCTTGGGGCATTCCTTGGCCACATACCCCTCCTTGCCACACTTGTAGCAAGATCCAGCTCTACAAACTCCATCATGACCCTTGCCGCACTTCCCACAAGTGCGGCCCTTCTGGCTCCCTGATTTGGGATCAGCGGGCTTAGCCCGCTTGGCTGCCGGCTGGGATTGTGCCGGTCATCGATCCCTCCCCTGAGACTCTGCCTCCTCCCTAGCCTGAGTCTCTAGCTCAATCTCCCTCTTCCGGGAATTTGCCTGAAGCTCGGCAAATGTCCGGTACGAGGAGTTCACCACGAACTCCCGAATGTCTCGCCTCAAGATATTCAAATATCGGCTCATATGTTCCTGCTCAGTGGACACGTGCTCAGGGCAGAACATCGCCCTCTCGTGGAACATCCTGGTAATCACCGTAACAGACTCAATACCCTGCTTGAGGGTCAGAAACTCTTGGGCCAAATGCTCCCTCTCCACCTGGGGAAGGTACTCATCTCGGAACATGGCAGGGAACCTCTCCCAGGTCACTGCCGCAAGCTCAGCAGGCGTAAAGTGCGCTGTCACAAACTTCCACCAGTCCTTTGCTCCCAAGCGATGCTGGTTCAGCGCGAACCGAACTCTCAAATGCTCAGGAGATGAGCAAGTGAAGAAACACCCCTCTATGTCTGAAATCCATCTCATAGCCACCACCGGGTCCTGGGTCCCATCAAACTCCGGCGGTTTCGTGTTGCTGAACTCTCGGAATAGCAACGCATCAATTAAATAAGCTCTTAATTAAATTTTTACTATTCACTTAAATAAGCTCTTAGTTAAATCAGAAAAGTAACTTTATGATATGCATAAAATTCCCAGCAATATCCAATACTTCTCATAAGCTCAGAAGCGTAAAGGTATGATTTTTTCAGTTTACATCAGAGTTAAACCCCAAACATGGAACCCATCTAATACTTGTTAATTTTACTAGTTGACAAGAACAATTATGGATTATATTAACTGATTAACCAGAATGATAAAACCCTAGGCAGGTGATCAGACTAAGAAAAATTAAAGATCAAACATTCATTAAGCTCAAAACTGAAAAATCAAGATAGAAGCACAAAATGAAAATTAGGTCTGGAAACTAATCACATGAAAAATACTAGTCTATGTAGAACTAAAAACTAAGGTTTAGCCAGACATGGCTAAAAATGAAACTAAACTCATAAAAAGAAACATTTAATGCTAAATCTAGATAATCTAAACGAGTGAGATGATTCGCGACTTCATATATATGAGTAGGGATGTGCATATCGACCAGGGAAATGGTCAGAACAGGTACCAGAACCTGAACCTGATGGAACCAAGTCGGCTCGAGACCGTGACGATATTCTTATGGATTTTTGCCCAGGAACCGGTAGAACCAGCAAAAACCGTATTTCTCGAGGACCAATTCCAACATTGAAGACACATCAAAAACCGGTTGTCCGGTTCGGTTCCTATTTTCCACCAGTTCGGTTTTTGGTCCGGTTCCGGTTTGGGCCAGTTCCAACCGGGTCAGTTCCTTTACTCATCCTTATCTATGAAAATCGTTGAAAGATATCAGAAATCGTCTTCAAAAGGGTATTAAGTCGCCTAGAATCTTCTAACCCCTGAATATGATAATGAGGGTCATATTTATATGCGAGACGAAAACTTTTGAAGAAAGAAACCAAAAAATGTGATCGTAGGTTGGTTATATGCGATCATAGGTATTTGAATTTTTTTCTAGATTTGCCCCTAAATAAAGTAGGATGCTATTTTCAACATTTCTTGAAATTTGGGGCATTTATGTGATTGCAGGTATGCTATATGCTATCGCAGGTTTTGGGTTTTTTTCTTCAGAAGACTTCCAGATAACTTATTTTGACCATGGGAAACTTTGTGGCAAAAATGCGATCGCAGAAAAAACATGTGATCTCTTATACGATTGCATTTTTGGCCTATGTGGTCACATTTTTGGGCTTTTCCACAAACATGAAAGTAGTCCCAAATTTTATCTAGTTTTCATAACATTTTTAATCATTTCAATTGAAGTTATGGCTCATGAGATATGTTCAAAATACTGACAAGGGTTCAAAGCTGCCATCAACAACCTTTAACTTCATATTCTAGCAATCTATCTTCGTATGATCAATTCAATAGAATGTTTCTTGACCAAAACATCTTCCAAGCATTCTTGAACATGCTCCTTCGGTTCCAACTCCATTTAGGCTCCAAATATGCATCCAGCTGCTCCTAAAGTACTGCTTCACTCGAAGTATCTGAAATTGACACAAAAATGCTAGCAGTAAGGGAATTATAGTAAAATACATGAGTTGAACATTAGTAAAACAAATGGCATGCAAATGTACAAAATATGATGCTAAATGATAATAAAAACTACCCTAAAAGATGCATAAAACTGCATCTATCAAATCTCCCCAAGCTTGAACCTTACTTTCCCTCAAGTAAGAAAAAAATAAACATTATAAAAAAATGGAAAGATGTAGATGACCTAAAAATAATTATGAATAACAACTAAAATAAATAAAAGGAAACTTAAAAACTTGAACTAAAAATAATTCACACTTTTTTGTTCACCTGATCAGATTTCACAATGAGGAAGCTCTAATGAAATAATTACCTAAGAAACAGTCTCAATACTTTATTGTAGATTCAGAATTCATATTTAATAAGTCAAACCAAGCTTGAGCAAATAATTTTTACGCCAAATTAAATTTGTGAAAACAATGTATTTTTAAAAATAATTTCACGAAAATTCATTTATAAAAGCTTATTTTGACCGACCCCTCCTTTTTTCCAAACTCGTCTAGTAAACACGATAAGGTCCATAATAGATAGAAAATCCAAGCTTACCCTATGATTCCACTATCGATGGGTCAAGCTCATTATACCACACAACTTCTTTGTCTTGATCAACTCTTCATATTTAACTTTCTTGCTTCTTGATTTCAACTTGAACTTGACTTGGATTTAACTTTGAATTTCAGATTTCTTCAAGTTTCTTTATATACCATTTCTAACATATATATTGACTGTGCATGAATTTTACTTTGAGGCCCACCATATCTTCAATAGTTCAAAAATGATAACAAATTATGGGTATAACAAGAGTTCCCTCCTAACCTCAAAGGTGCAGAAACTATAGGGTTCAATACATTACGGAATGATAATGGTTTTTCAATCTAAGTTCTTTTTAAGGCATTTAAGGAAACTATTTCTAAAGCACTGTTTGTTTTTCTATTCCGCACTTCCATTGTAAAAATTATCCAACTTGTATGTTCGTTCATATCGAAAAGCATGTAAAGCACTTGAAAAGATAATTCTTAAAATTGATTGTAATGAGTATGTTATTTGCGGTTACTATCACACTTCATCTTAACAGATCTATCGAATGTAAAAAGATATCATCATCTTATGTAAAAAAAAATCAAAATTTTTAATTTTTAAGATTTTTTAAATGAATAAAAAAAATATAAAGATATCTAGAAATAAAATCTTTTAAGGTTTTTACTTTTTATGAAAGCAAAAAAAAGGAAAATATTTTTTTTTTGGATTTTTCAAATTTTTTATATGCAAATGCAATGAAAAAAATAAAATGCAAAAAGAAAAATAAAATGTGAAAAATTTTACCTAAAAAAACTGAAATTTTTAAATTTTTTTACAAAAAATGCAAATTTTCTACACGAACCCCCTCCCCAAGCTTAAAATAATGCATTGTCCTCAATGCTCATAAAGGAATGAACAACTCAATAAAGTATATAAAAACAAAAGGGTAGAGCTAGGAATAAATGTACCAGATAAGTTTGCAGAAATTCTGATTTTGACGAAGATATGGTGAAAATCTAAATTTCAGTACCTCTGTCGATCCTCTGATTTCCCCAAGCTTGCTTGGAACTGCGACTATCTCTTTATTGAAAGCATAAAAAAACTAAAACTGCTCCTTGGGTTTCCTCCCAGAAAGACGACCATTTTTAATGTCGTTGGCTCGACTTTTCCCATCCAGATTTATTAATTGGTGTGGTTGGGACTTCTCTGAAGTTCAACTCTCTTCCTTGTCACTCCACATCCCTTCAAATATGGCAAGTTGGGTGGATCTGGAACTTGTTCAACAAATTGAAAAGACTTCATATTTTCTTGAGATAAGTTCTTCTGATTTTCAAACTTCTTTCGTTTTCTAATCTTCCTTTTCTTTCCAGAAATCTTCTCTTTAAATTCTTCATATTATTTTATTTTCATAATTTTCTTTTCAAAAACTTTCTCAACAAAAATCATCACTTTTTCTTGAATCCTTTTTCAAAAAATCCTCTTTTCTTCCTCTCGAAGCTTGTCTCTGATCAGCTCCATCTCGGCCCCTTTATATCATGCCATTAATGTGTCTGATAAATTCCTATCTACAAATATTCTTTTAACCACTTTCTCATCAAACTCCATTGAGATCATGCCATTAAAAACATCTACTTTTGTATTTGCAGTTTTAATAAATGGCATTCCCAAAAATGATAGAATTTATATCTGATACATCTAAATCACATGTGTCCAATATATAAAAATCCACGGGAAATATCAGATTATGCACTTGGACAAGAACATCCTCTACTACTCCTTTTGGGGGTACTGTTGAGTGGTCAGACAACTAGATAATTGTCCCGGTCTTTTGTAAATTTCTCATTTTTAATTTTTCAAAAATAGAAATGGGAATGACATTAATCGAGGCTCCTAAGTGAACAATGAATTTTGGAAAATTAAGGTTACCCAATTTACAAGGAATCGAGAAAATCTCCGCATCCTTGCACTTTGGAGGCAAACCTTTTTGCAAAATGGCAGAAATATTTTTGCCAGTTTTGATAATTTCATTAAATTTTATTTTTTTTCTTTGAAATGCATAAATCTTTCATAAACATGGCATATCGAGGGATATATTAGATAGCATCCAAAATTGGAATATTTAACTCAACCTTACGAAAAATTTCCATAATATCTTTATCCTCTCTTTCGCGATGCGTACTCTTTAGTCTTGATGGGAATGGAGGTAAAGGGTTGTAATCTTTCAGATTCGACTTCACCTGGTGTTAGAGTTTCTTTTTCTTTCAGCTTTTCAGATTCTTCTTCAACCAAAACCTTTCCATACTCTTCCACTTCCTTTTCTGTTTCTTGTACATCTTCTGCTTCAACCAGAACTTCTTCAAATTCTTCTTCAGCTTCGTCTTGTTTAGATGCGCTTGGGCCTCCATAACTCTTCCCACTTCTCAAGGAAATAGCACTCACAATGTGATTTGGATTATTTTGTGTGAGTCCCAATAACTTTCCTTGAGATTCCATACGACCCACAGAATTGGCAAGTTGAGACACCTGTTTTTCCATATTGTTGATACTAACTCTAGTTTCTTTCTGGACTGCTTGGGTGCTCATGGAAAGGCTCTTCACTATATCTTCTAAGGCCATGATGGAACTATTGGGTTACTGATTTGAAGATTGATTCTGATAATTCAGACTCTGGAAATTTGTTGATTCACATTATGGAAGTTAGGCTTGTAATTTGGCTACGGATAATTTCGCTGCAGATGGAATCCGAGTGGCATCTGCTATTGTTGTTTATGCTAAAAATTATTGTTTTGACAAAAATTAGGAGACTGATTAAATTTTTTTGTTGTTGGTATCCTCCGACAACTTTGACTGGAGCAGTATCCTCTTGCAAAATTGGGTATCAGTAGGATGGTCTGTCTTCAAGCAGATTCCACATTGTTTTTTCGCAGCGACTTTTTCTTTTGTTAGAAGTAAAACAACTTTTGTTAGTTCAGAAGCATGAGACTCCAGATGGGCATGTTGACTTCTTTGACTCCCCTTGGTTGATCTGGATACCACCTGTCTTTGTTCCCAGAATGTTTTAACTTTATTGCCAGCTTCTCGATCAGCTCCTGAATTTATGGTGGTGTCATATCACCTAAGGAACCACCACTGTAAGAATTTATCAGGCGCCTCACCATGGGTTTTAGACTGATGAGTATTTAAAACTCTTTGATCGATTAGATCTTTATAACAGGCAAATCAATAAAGTAAAAACAGTGAGATAAAAACACAAGTGTGGATCTGAATGAGTCGAATGATTCGATTAACTCAATCCTCAGCAGAGCTCGATGAAGAACTTCCGCTGTAGAGGATTCTAGGGTTACAAAAGATAAGAACGTGTATGCTATAAAATCTCTATCAAAATCATTACGTTCAAGAATGCATGCAAGCATCTGTATATAATAAACCCTACAACGTACTCACGGATGGACAGGCCCATACCGGAGACAAAAATGGACTAGCTAACGAGCCCAAAGATGCAACACTAAACTGGACCTCACAATCTCCCCTTTTGCGTCAATTTGGAGCGAGACTATCACTTCTTCTTGCTGGTCCAGCTGCCGGAACCTTCTTGGTGGTATCAAATAGACGAGGGATAATAGCGAGGATTGTCTGTCTGAAGCGGATGTACCACTGGATCATATCATCAAAGTATTTCTTGTCATCAGTAGAGTTTTGCTTGCACCGATGAATAATCCCGAAGACATGTTCCAGACATGCAGTGGTGTAGAGATGTTTGTCTGCCAAAGCGAATAGGCATTTTTGGCCTTTATTTCTGGTAAACATAACAGAGTTTCTCTTTGGGTCTATCTTCCCCATTTGCATCATGTTGAGATCACTTGCTGAGCCAACAGGAGAAATGATAGGCTTTTTCTTGAAGACACTCGCTATCTTCTGATCCATCTTGGCGACTTCCATGATGTAACAAACAAGCATCCTCTTGAAGTGGTCAATGATCGAACCATATTCTGCTTCATTTGTAAGAAGGATGTTGTGAAAAATTATCCAGTCGTGTGGATTTAAGTTGGGAAGATCAGCAAGCGAAATGGAATGTTCGGTCTTGGCAGATCCTCTTAGCACCTTAAACCGAACGTTGGTGAAGTTTCCTTCCAGATACGGCTTGAGGACCCGAACATTGACTATCTTCTGAGCGCTCCATGTTTGATACTGTGGTTGAGCGGCCCTGAGATAGAACTCGACCAAATCCTTGTCAACCTTTGGATGAGGATGAGGGAACTCGGCAATGTTGTCAAAGGCATGGAAGACGAACGCCTTTCGGGTCAGTGGCATGTTGAACTGAGAATCGACAGAATAAACGCGATCTAGAGAGATCACTGGTTCTAGCCACGAGATGCTTGGTGTTTCGATGGCTTCTTTCAGCAACTTCTCAAGAGTCCAAGGAGGAAAAAGGGTTTTCCTACTCTCAAGAAGGTCGTGAGCTTCTTTCATCTTTCTTTCAGCTTCTTCAGCCTCTCTAGCAACCTGAGCGCTGATGTCAGCGTCCTTGTCTCGGCCTTGCTTTTTCAAGAGATCAGCAATCGTCTCTTTGTCGTTGTCACTGTCTTCAGCAATTTGTTTCCCTTTGTCTCTTACACCCAAACCTGAGGCTTGGCCTGTTGGAGGAGGTTCGGTTGTTTTTGTTGCTGTAGAAGTGGGAGGCAGTTGAGATACATTCTCTCCCCCTTGTTTCCGAATGGACACCAAGTCAAGGAGCCCTTCAATCTTGCTCAGGAGAGAAAGAGCAGGAGCAAGCTTTTCCGCGAGAGTACGCCTCACAGAGTAATTTAGTATCGGGTCATGGGCTTCCAGGATGTTTGAAATGGCTGCGTCGACATCCGAAACACACGAAGACACAATCTCTCTTTCAGATCGAAGAGACTCAATCTCCTTTTGAGAATTAGAGAGTTGAAGACTCTTGACCTTCAGAGCAGTGGTCTTTCTGGCAAGAGCTTCCATAAGAGAATTTTCAGCAGCAAGATCTTCTTGGAGCTTGGTCAGTCGCTCCTCAATCGTCGCCTTAAACGCTGAGTTGTCGTTTGAGAGAGTTTGACGAAGAGTGCCAAAAGACTTCAATTCTGAGGCAACTGAGGTAGTCAGCTAGTTAACAATAGGTTCCAGTTTCGTTTTGGTGTTGTCAGCAGTCTCATGTAAAGAATACAAAAGAGATGAAGCATCAGTAAATAGTTTTTCGACTTTTTCGGTCGCAGCCTCACAGGCTTTGGTGGATGCATCAATTGCAGCAGTAGCTGAATCTAGAGAGACTTGATGAGCTTTGGAAAAAGCATCAACAATCTTCTAAATAGTAGCTTCAGAAATGGTAGACTGTGATGAAGAAGAGGAGGCGATGAGCGAATCTATCTTTTCGTGAAGCTCCTTTAGATGCTTCTTGGTGACCGGAGCATCATCATCGTCATCACTCTACACCTGATACGGACTGTAATAGACCGAATCAAATGTCATATCCTCCCCTCTGAGGATTGGTTCTTCGTCCTCTGCTGCCTGAGGTGAGGGTGGAGGTGAAGGTGGAGGCTCGGTAGTGGAAGTAGGTTCGGGTTGGGAACTATGTTCGGTAGTGGGAGTGGGTTCGGGTGCTTTAGTAGGAGCCCCCGTATCAGATACGTTGGTTCTTACTTCAGCAGTGGTTGTGGTAGCTTCTGTAAAAATGGGAGGGGGTACGGGGATGGAGGTAGGTGGTATTTGAGTGGTGGAGGTTATGGGGGGAATGGAAATAGGAATAGTGACGGGTGGAGAAGAGATAGGTGAACTGGAAAAATGAACTTATGGGGTAGGCGATCGTGGAGGAGTGTTACCACGAGGAGACTCGTCAGAGTCTGAATGTTCTTCCTCAGATTCGCTTGAGGAGGAAGCTAATATCAGCTTTCGACTGGGTTGGCTTTTTCTCTTCTTCATTGGAGGGGATTGAGCAGTTTTGGTGGTTTTACGTTTCTTGGGAGAAGTGCCTTTCGCTCCCTTGCCAACCTGCTTGTCTTTGCCTTTTTCATTCTTCTCTCCCCTTGGGGCAGGCTTGTCAGCTTCATGGATAGATTTGATCATCTCAGGAGTTAGCTCTCTAGGACCAGAGCGACGAAACTCCTTGTAGGTTCTGATGATACGGCTATCGGCAGGAACGTCTCCATACATCGACTCAAGGATGGAGCCAATGAACTGAAACTTGGATGCGTCAGAGACAATTATCTTTGTGGTATGGAAAGTACCAATCGAAGACATTGGAGAACCAGCAACAATGGGGACGTGATACTTGTCCATCACCCATTTTGTAATGAGAGTCCAAAAACGAGCATAGGAAATCTCGGAATGCCGAGATGTAGAAGCCAGACTCTGAATAAGCTACTGCCATAGGACCGACCCATAGTCCAGGTTGATACCGTTGTAAGCCCTATATAGAATAGTGATGAACAGACGACTTGCTCCGTCTGATCCAGCACTGCGTTCAGATAACCCCTTGAACAGTACTGTAAACAACCCATTCCACTGAGGAGGCAGGCACGATTTCTTGAACTTCGTGACCGTTTTCAGCACCTCAGTATAACCCATATTGTAGAACATAGAAAACATGTGATCCACTGGAATTGATTCAGGTTTAACCCTAGATGAATCAGGTTCAAACCCTAAAAGTGAGCAGAATCGTTGCTTGGAGATTGACGCCTTGTGATCAAGCACGTCGAAGAAGATCCTGTTGACTGACTTGTCGTAATGAGCAGTGGCAAAAATTTGGGATAAGAACTCCATAGGAACAGCTTCAGCTTTGGTGAGTGCAGAAGCAAGCGGTGAGTATTTGAGACACTCGATGATCGGGAACATGAAGGCATCATAAACCTGAAGAGTAAGATCGATAATCAAACTCTGTTGGGGACGAATTGGCAGGATGTGGGAAGTGGCATGAACTGATGATGAATCTGCCATTGTTGTGAAGAAGTCGGGAGAGATGATGAACAGTAGAATACGTGAAGAATTTCTTGCTCTCTGAAATTTGGGTGCAGTAAAGAGGTAAATAATGGTTAAGATTACCTTTTATACTGTGGCTAAAGGAGAGAGAAGAATTTTTCCCAAATCTTCGAAGGAAATACGAAGGGTTTTTCGGAAGTGATTGATGCGTGACAGTTGTTAGCACCGATGATTACGCATGAGAGAGAATATATGTCCCGATTCACACGCCTTCCTATCAGGCGCCGTTTGTAAACGAAACGGTTCCACTTCGCACGCCTGGCCTTCAAGCGTTGTTTGAAAATCAAATCGATTGGACTCCCGCCTGAGTCAGCATCTTATCCTTTTAGATTAAACGTCATCTTAAAGCAAAATTGACCACGTGGATCAATGTTAGCCACAACTCTTTTATGACTTAAAATCCCATTTAAAAAATATGCCTTGTAACTAATGAAACCAGAATTTTGGAAAATCAAAAAGATTTTCGTGCTTAGTGTGTAAAAGAAAAGGAAATAAAGCAACACATATAAGGGAATTTGTGATGTCAATAAAGACACGAAACAATGGATCCTGGGCACGAATCTCTTCCTTCAAAGTCAAGAGAGACTTTAAAGTGTTTGTGTGGTTTCCCGTTGAATAACGATCAGACACTTATTGAGAAGTGTTGAAAGGCTTCTTTTAATCAGGCTAATTTGGGTGGCTTTCGCTTCAGTTCAGAATTCCTGATCTTGATATAAGACAATAATCGAACGAAGTACTTGTGAGACCAATGTAGTCTGTTGAACAAGTAGGATTGAAATAATTTAAGTGGTAATGTAAAATAGTTGATGTAAAATCTCAAAAAAAAAAATTTAAAACTGGATTCCAAGGGAAGAAATGTTATGGGATTTAACAATTTCATAGGAATCACACAAAAGAAAATTAGAGATTTTACTTTCCATCCTCATTGATAAGTCCGCCAATTCGTTAGTGAAAGCTAGAGCAAAATTGATTGTTCACCCTCAATGCATAGTAGGTATTGAATTGTGGGTTTCACTTAGTACGTAGTGAAACGAAGCTAAGATCATAAACACAGAAATTGTATAACCATAAACCTTAGTGGTAATTTCTGAGAGTCTCAAGGGTTACGTTTATGAAGCGAATTAGATGGAGAAAAGTAGTGTAGATGGTGTAAAGAAAAACCAAAGTACCTCTGTTGTTAAAATAAGGACCAAGCAGAAAACTCTTATCTCATGTGAGAAGAGATTTAGGTAGCTCATGATTAGAATAAATATGAAAGCCTAATTGGGAAGACAAGCTTTGTATGTCACACCCCAAAACCACGAACGGCGGAAACGTTCAGGGGTGGAGGACGTCATGTACAGTATCACAACAATGTAATATAATAAACAAGCAACAACATCATCCATTGCATTATAAGTAAAGTTTTAATACATGTGTGTTCTTTCATTGTAGTAAGACACCAAAAATCTACAATCAAAATAAAAGACGAGACTTGTCTGCTCCGTCTTTTCAAAACCTGGCCATCGTACCTGTCTACTGTTGACCTGAGAATACAAGTTATTTTGAAAGAGAGTATCAGCTTTAAAGCTGGTGAATTCATAAGTATTTAAGTGTCATCGTCTTGCTTACTAAAAGCTGTTTTAAATGTCTTGTAAACCTTTAAATGAAAATGTTGATGTAAGTATGAAAGCCCTAGAAAATCCCTTATTTTCTATTAGTTTGAGATGTAGTCTTCTACCAAGACCCGAATGTTTTGTTATTAAAATGATAGTTTTTCCTTTAATTGTTTAGTACTAAAGTACTTAGTCTAACTCATCGTTTATGTGAAAGTATCACAAAATAAAGTAAAAAGGAAAAAGTACTAATGTAAGTGTTATCCCGAGGTACCAGGGCTAACACGCCATATATAACCTAATGAACATCCGAAGATTGTCCAATTGTCCTCTGTAGCAGCAGCAGGGCGGAGGAAGGGTTAGTCCCTGTAAAGGTACTCCTAGTATAAGTAATAACCTAATGATCATCCGAAGATTTTCATCTCATCCTCTGTTGCAACAGCGGGATGGAGGAATGGTTAGTTCCGATATCTATCTATCTATGATAAGTGATAACCGTTGACATCCGTAGATGTTCATCACCCACTGTTGCTAACAACTGAGTTCCGGAATGGTTAGTCCCGTCCATATATCCCGAGGTACTGGGGATAGAGTCCCGACTAGATATCCTGAGGTACTAGGGGTATGCAGGAAGATTTACACAAAAGGTACTAATAAATCATCCTCGCAATTCGAGATACAAGTATTCATGTTAATATACACAGGTAAATGTATCTACATAAAGGTACTCATGTAATGTGTTCATGTAAGTGTGATCATGTATCATGTAAGTATATGTAAACTTACTCAGGTATCATGTAATCAACTGTAAATGTACTCCTGTATCAGGTAATGTACTGGTATAGACTCATGAATGAACTGACTCTTGTGTGATTCCTTGTAATAGGAATTATGTTTGATATCTACAAATTATCCCTATGATAATTTACTGAAAGGTAATTGGTTGTTCAAGTAGGTTTATACACTCTTACTACTCAAGGGTGTGAGAAACTAAATGAAAGATGTAAACTATAACATCAATACATATATAAGAATATAAGTGTATATGCATAGTTTAGTTCAAGAATGTAAAATGGTTTTGTAAGACATCTTATGGGTTTTGAACAATAATTAACAATGACTTGACGTCATTTTAATAAACATTTCAAAAGTAAAACATTTGATAACAAAGTATTTTTAAGATTTAAAACCATTTCATGCATCACATTTTGTAGTATGTGAAATCTGTTAAATGACAAACACAGTTATAAAATACATATCAATGATTTAATAACATGTTTGTTTCTACTTGTATTCCCCCCATTTTAAAGCATTTAAAATCATTTAAAACATTGATTAGGGGTATGAACTCACCTGTAGATGGTGATTCGAATGAACCAGACGGTATAGGATTGCTAGGTGTCAAGCGAGGACTTGTACACACACTACGATCCTAATGAACATATAATCACACATATATGCACTCAATTAGTCTCAAATCACTAATTGATAATGTTAAGACATCCTAGACATAATAAACACTTTATATAAGTGTTTTAAGCCCTAAGGATTGCATCTAAGCTATTGTAGGACAAGGCACTTGTGTTTAGGGTTCCAAAGGACCCCGTATATGAGTTTACTCCCCATATACCATCATTCATGGAGTTTACGGCCGTAAACTCCCAACCATGGGGTTATTGTGTGTTTTGAAGTCCCAAATGATTCCTAGAATTATTCCAACTTGGTGGTTCAATTCTTGAAAGGGTTTAAGGCCTAGAAACACTCCCTAGAGGAGTTTACGGCCCCAAGGCCATTTCCTTTGGAGTTTACGGCCGTAAACTCCCTTGGAATGGTGTTTTTGTTGTTTTCAAGTCTCTTGCATATGAAGGATAGGTTCTAGACTTTTACCTAAAGCATATGAAGGCATTAGGCACACTTTGGTGCCCCTTTAATGAGTTTACGGCCCATGAACCATGTCATGGCCGTAAACTCACTTTGCAAGGTGATTCTTATGTGTTTAAGTCCCTTGATTTATTGGGAACAAGTCTAGGTAAAAGTCCAAGGCTTTAGGTGCCATAAAAGCACCATTTGGTGCTTGAATTTGGAGTTTACGGCCTAAGAAACTCTTGGGCCGTGAACTCCCAAACTTGGGTGGTTCTTGCTTGATTTCATGTCCCTAACACACATATAAATGAGTCTAAGGCAGTAGCATAACACAAGGGTCGGTCTCGGCTTTGTTTCGGGAGTTTACTGCCCAAGAACACCTTGGGGAGTAAACTCCTAAATCTAGTGATTTAGCCTTCTAAATCATGTTATAACTAGATATAAAGCTTTCTAACACTACTAGAAAGAGTTACTCACGTTTTGGTATAAAAACCCGAAGATCCGTGAGAGAGAAAATGGCTTTTCTCTAGTTGGAAATGTGAATAATGAATGAATTTGGTTCAGAATTCTATTTATAGTCCTGAGATATTTTTGGCAGAAAATATTTTTATTCCTGAAATGATCTCTAATATAATAGAGTGTTGGGACAAAAGTTTTGCACAAAACCCTAGTGCACCCACTCTCCTGATATTTCCTGAAGTGTAAACCCTGAATTACCAAACTTACGCGAAAAAGTCTGAAAGTTAACTGTGACTGCTATAACTTCTATTGAAGTGATATAGTTTGTACAGAATGGAAATTTCGGGTTGTCACATTGTATGTACCAAGTCAGTAAGGCTATTATTCAGAATCAGGTGAGGCTTTGGACACATACAGCAGCATGCTTCTAGGGACACTTAACTAATGAAAGAATTTCCTCACAAGGATCCACACAAAAATATAAGACACAAAATAAAAATAAAAAAACAAAAAATTATCGAACTAATAAAAATAAAAAAAAAGTTTTGGAGTTTTTGATTTAAAAGAATAAAAAGATTTTGGAATTTTTGATTTAAAATAATAATAAAAAAATGAGACACACAAAAAAAAAAATTTGGAACCGAACCCGAGCGTTCGGTCTATTTCGGCAAAAAAAAATGGAACCGAACCCGAGCGTTCGGTCTATTTCGGTTGCAAAAAAAAAAGTTTAAAAAAGAAAAGAACTTTGAAAATAAGAGAGATGAATTTGAGAAAATAATACAAAAGGTTTACAACCAAAGAAACTACCTTTGAGTGGTAGGCGAAGATAAGAAAATAGGACCGAACCCGAGCGTTCGGTTCATTTCGGCACACACGTGAACCGAACCCGAACGTTCGGTTCATTTCGCCTCCAACTTTTAGTTTTGAGAAGTAGTTTTTGGTACTGAATTCGATTCCATCATTCCAAGCCCTTGTAGAATTTTATTGAAACTTGCTTCAGGAAGAGCTTTGGTGAATATGTCAGCCAGTTGATCAGTGGTTCGAACAAATTGAATTTCGACGTTCCCATCTTCCACATGATCCTTAATAAAGTGATACCTCAGTGTTATATGCTTTGTCTTGGAATGTTGCACTGGGTTATGACAGATCCTAATTGCACTTTTTGAATCGCAATATAGTGGGATCTTTTTCATATTGAGTCCATAGTCCCGGAGTTGGCTTTGGATCCAAATCACTTGAGATGTACAGGAGGTTGTTGCGATGTACTCTGATTCGGCGGTAGACAGAGAAACACATGTCTGTTTCTTTGATTGCCAGCTAACCAATTTCCCGTCTAGGAATTGGGAGCCTCCAGTGGTGCTTTTCCTGTCTAAACCACATCCTCCAAGGTCTGCATCTAAGTAGGCTTAAACGAAGAAACCTGAGTTTGATGGATACCATAGACCGAGGGAGGTGGTTCGTTTCAGATACCGGAGTATGTTTTTCACTGCAAGCATATGTGGTTCATGAGGATTCGCCGGAAACCTAGCACAGTAACACACAAAAAACATTATATCAGGTCTGCTAGCAGTGAGGTACATTAAAGACCCAATCAACTGGCGGTATAGCGTAATATCGACTGCAGGTTTTTCCAAGTATGGTGTTAGCTTGGTGCCGAACGCCATTGGAACTTTGACCTTTGAGTCTCCCGTTATGCCGAATTTAGCAAGAAGAGTCTTGGTGTATGCTTCCTGGTTGATAAAGATGCCTTGGGGTCCCTGTCTAATATTTAAACCAAGGAAAAAGTTAATCGGACCCATTGAGCTCATTTCAAATTAGTCTCCATCAGCTTTCTAAATTCAGTTGTTAAGCTAGGATTCGTTGAGCCAAAGATGATATCATCGACGTAGATTTGAACAATCATAAGGTGGTTACCTTCCTTCTTACGAAAGAAGGTTGGGTCAACCGAACCTTGTCTGAATTTTGACATCTTTAAAAACTTAGTTAGCGTTCCATACCATGCCCTAGGTGCTTGTTTCAAACAATAAACTGCTTTGTCCAGAATATAACTGTGATTTGGGTGCTTTTCATTGACAAAACCAGGAGGTTGCTCCACGTAAACCGTTTCTTCAAGTTCTCCATTCAGAAAGGCGCATTTCACGTCCATTTGGTAGACCTCGAAGTTCTTGTGTGCAGCATAGGCCAGAAATATTCGAACAGATTCCAGCATTGCTACTGGAGAAAAAGTTTCCTCATAATCAATTCCTTCTTCCTGGCAGTATCCTTTCACCACGAGACGAGCTTTGTTTCGAATCACATTGCCTTCCTTGTCTATTTTATTTCTGAATACCCATTTGAGACCAACTACTGAGGCATCTTTAGGAGTTGGAATGAGGCGTCATACCTTGTTTCTTTCAAACTCGTTGAGTTCATCTTGCATAGCTTGAACCCAGTCGGAATGATCAAGAGCAGTATTTACTGTCTTTGGTTCAACTTTTGATATGAAAGAATTATACATGCAGAACTCTACTTTGGAGAATAGAGATGTTTGCTTTGCCTTCAGTTGAGATCGGGTGAGGACCTTTTCAAAGACATTACCCACTATCTGAGATACAGGATGATCTCTGGTCCATTTAACAAGAGGAGGGTAATTTGGATCATAGGATGGATCCAATTCAGCATTGACCATCTCTTCTAATTCAGATTGACTATCGTCATCGAAAAACATGTCGGAGTTCTCCCCCTCGACTATTGAGCTTTCAGGTGTAGCTGGACTTTCTGGTGCTACAGGACTCCTGGGTCTAGTTGAGATTTCGGGTGCTGTTAAGCTTTCGGGTGGAACTGGAATAGAATTCTCCCCCTCAAGTTGTGAGCTCGGTTGTTTTGAAGAAAGAGGATTCTCCCCCTCAACTGAAGCGCCTTGCTGAGGAGGTTCGTTTGGAACTTGTTCTCCTTCACCCATTCGTTTGGCGGCATCTTCGACAATTTGCTTTAGATGGTCGACTTTGTTGTCTGCTGCCTTGGCTTCCGAGAGAGTAGCTTTCTCAGGTTCATCGAATAATTCCATAAACTGATCGAATAGATTAGCAATCGAGGCCGTGACTTGACCTGTTTGAGTGAATATCTCTCCAATTGCTTCTTCAGAAGCCTTTAGCTTTTTGACGTAGTTATCATCGAAAGTCACATAATATGTTTCTTCGATCTTCCTAGATCGCTTGTTTAAGACCCGGTAAGCTTTTGAAGTAAGAGAATATCCCAGAAAGATTCCTTCATCAGCTTTAACGTCAAACTTGTTACGATGTTCTTTGGCGTTGAAGATGAAGCATCGTGAGCCAAATACATGGAAGAATTTCACGTTCGGCTTCGTGTTATTGATGATCTCATAGGGAGTAAGAGAGAAGTGCTTGTTGAGATAAGACCTGTTTTGCGTAAAACAAGCCGCAACAATAGCATCAGCCCAGAAATATAAAGGAAGAGAAGCGAAACTTAGCATCGTTCGGGCAGCCTCACACAAGGATCGGTTTCGTCTTTCGACAATTCCGTTCTGTTGAGGCGTGTAGGGGGCTGAGAAGTTGTGACTGGTTCCTTTTTCCGCCAAAAAGTCTTCAAATTCTTTGTTCTTGAACTCCAGTCCATTTCCGCTCCTGATGTTGCGAACGACTTTTCTCAGTTGCACTTCAACCTGCTTGATGAACATCTTTAGCTTAGGAGTAGCCTCAGATTTGTGCTTCAAAAAGAACACCCATGTAAAACGTGAGAAATCATCAACAATAACAAGAATATACTTGCTACCGCCAATGCTTTCGATTGATGATGGACCACACAAGTCAATGTGAAGCAACTCAAGTGGTTCAACTACTTTTGTGTTTATAATGGATGGGTGACTTTGACGACTTTGCTTCCCCATTTCACACGCAGCACACAAATTTTCTCGATCAAACTTGAGGAATGGGAGACCCCTAACATGACCTCCTATGACAAGCTTGTTGATGTCTTTGAAGTTCAGTTGTGAGAGCCTTCGGTGCCACAACCAACTTTCGTCAGAATGAGCTTTCGACAAAAGACATATGGCTGGATTTCCTTTGATTGGTTTGAGATTGAGAGGAAACATTTCGCCTTTGCGTTCTGATTTGAGAATCACCCTTTTTTATTTCTTCTCTATGATTTCTGAACTTTCATCGTCAAATGAAACTTTGAGACCGGTACCTCCTACCAGTTGAGACACACTGATGAGATTATGATGTAGCCCTTCAACGTACGCCACCTTTCTTATTGTGAAGTCTCCATTGGTTATCATCCCATAACCCTTTATCCGTCCATAAGATTTGTTGCCGAACTTGACATTCCCACCATTCTGAAGAGATCGAAACTCCCTTAGCTCTTCCTTCCTTCCTGTCATGTGACGTGAGCAGCCACTGTCAATGTACCATTCTTCGTCGAACTGCTCGTCACTTATAACCTACAAAAATTAAGCAAATTTAGGAACCCAAAGTTTCTTGGGTCCACGTGAGCCTTTCACAGGAACAGGAATAGTAAGAGAAACGTCAACAAGATATGTTCTTTTTATTAATGTTGTTTCATCTTTTCTTTTAATGGTAAACACTTTGATTTTGTTAGGGTTAACAACAGTTGGTTTGGTTTTAGGTTTTGGTGTTTGGGCTTTAGACTGCTTTCAGTCTTCCTAGAGTAAGGAAATCTTCGATTTTCCTTTCAAGTTCGTTGATGATTTAGAGTTTTGTGCAGGAACAGAATTGGGTTTAGAAGAGAATTAGAATGAGAAGAATTAGAATGAGAATTTCTTCTGACTTGTGGTTCAAAATGACCCTTTTGTTTATGGTCATTGGAGGGACTGAACCTGGACGTTCGGTAGCTATTGCTTTCGGGACCGAACCTGTCCTTTCGGTTGCTGTTGCTCTCATGACCGAACTTGGACGTTCGGTAGCTGTTGCTTTCGTGACCGAACCTATCCTTTCGGTTCTATTCCTCATGTGGCCCGAAAGCCTTTTCTTCTGACTTTGGATTTCTATCATGATAAGAGAAATGTGTGTTTTGAGAGCGCCAAAACTGCTTTCGCTCAGAGAGATTCTTTTTGTATCTTAGGTTTCTTTGCTGCTTTTGATTTTTCACTTGTTTCGGCTGTCTGTGGATGTTAGCCTTTTGTTTCAGCTTCTTGTCAGTCGATTCACTTTTCACAGATGATGTTTTGCTTGTGGAAGTGACTTCTTCTACAGGTATTTCTTTTGTGCCACTTGTGCTTGGTACTTCAAAGTTGTCTGGCTTGTTCAGCGGCTCTGGTACATATCTTCCTTTTGTTTTCCAGGACGTTCGCTCTGACAAACCAACTGTTTCGTCGGCATTATCTATAGGAGCAGACCAGAAGAACTCATCACAACCATCTGCATTATCTTCGTTTATAATGGCAGTGAGTTTGGCTGTTTGATGTTCGGTTACTCTTGTGACTTTATACACCTGATTTGGAGTAGTTCTCACCTTTTGGTACACTACAGCCTTTTCTTCAAGAATCGGGGACTTATTTTGGGACAAACGAGCGAACTCCACAAAATTTTCAGAAATCAGATTTTTGTGGTTTTCGGGTTCGCTCTTGACAAACTCAGAACAGTCGACTACATCCTCTACAGAAATTTCACTCATATCATCGTCCTCATTAAGTTCAGATGCGTTTTCAACATCAATTTTATTTTCTGAACTTAAATTAGCACTCAATGAGTCAAATTTTTGTATTGTTTCGGTCCTTAGTTTCAGCTTATCGTTTTCATCCAAAAGATTTTTCAGCATGTCCTTATGGTCTTTGGACTTTATAAAAGATTCTATTTTGTCCAGACCATACATGTAAGTGGGATTCACATCATCAGACGATACAACACTTTCACAGTTGTATGCCTCAACATCGATTTCATCCTCCTTAAACTCAAGGAAGGGTAAAATCATGCGATGTATTTTCTACCCTATTTCACAATTCAGATGCAGTTGAGTAATGTTAGCATAATGTCTTTTAGCAATCAAACAAAAAACATTTCTTTTTTTTAAAAGTTTCAAATTGTCTCTTTGTAAATAAATGTTTTCATCTTTAGACTTAATCAGCTCTGACTCCTTCTGCTCAATCCACATCCTTCGCTCCTCACTCTTGGATGACACCCTGCTTATTTGGTCAGTTAGGTTAGAATTGGTGACCCGTGTTTGAGTTAAACAACTATCCAGATTTGAGATTCTTGAATTTAAGTTATTTAATTCCTTTTCATATGATTTTTGTGGAACTTTGAACGAGATAAAAAGAGATTGTACCTTCTTGATCAATTCATCAAGCTCATTGATCTGCACACTGAGAGGTTTTGTTGTGAAGCAAAAGTCCTGTCGCTCCTTGGTGTCCTCATTTCCACCATCTGTATTGTATCCCCTCATGTGAGATACGTCAGTCGCCATCAAACACTTTATGCTGCTTTCAACACCTCTTGCCACATACGCCTTTCCATGTGAAGGCTTTCTCACCTCATCATCTTCTGAGTCGGTCGACCACACCTGTACGCCACGGAACTCGTCATCCTCTGCCGAACCCTGTACAATAAGAGCATTCATAGAAGGATTAGTAGCAGCTTTCTTCCTTTTGATCTCTTCCAGCTTTTTCATCAAGACAGCCTCTTCATCTTTCTCCTCATCTTTCTCTTCCATTTTCTTCAGAACACAATCTTTGGCATAATGATTCTTTCCTCCACAGTAGTAGCAGCTAACACCAGAATCTCCTTCAACCTTCGCCTCTTTCTTTGGTTCCTCAGTCTTCACCTCCTCCCTTACCTTTTCTGAACTGTAGCTTCCCTGCCAATTTCGGTTCTTATTGGTAGGAAACCTCTTCTTGATGAACCTTTTTTGACACCATCATAGCATAATCTTCTGAAGTAAGATCGTAGTCCTCTAGGTTCAGATCTTCATCTTCTACTACATTCTTGCTTTTGGACAGGAGGGCCAAGGACCCCAAGTTTGAGACCACATTCTTCTCTTGCATCATAATCTTTTCTTGGGATTTCAGAATTCCCACCAGTTTCGCCAGCGAATATGACTTGAACTTCTCGTGAGCTTTAACTGTAGACACAACAGCTCTCCATTCGGATCTTAAGCCATTCAAAGAGGTGACCTTCTGTTCAATCAGATTCCTTTTGATATCATGTTTGATCATCTTGCTAAGAAGATGATTGAAGCGATCAAACGTCTGAGTGACGGTCTCATCAGAATTTTGCTTAAATTCTCCAAACTCAGACAAAAGCAAAGTCTGAATAGAGTGCTCTAAATCTTCATCTGTGGAATACAACTCTCGCAGCCTATTCCAGATTTCTTTAGAGGTACTGCAGGAACTCACCAACCTAAACGTGTCAGATTGAAGAGCGAATCGGATCAGTCTTAATGCTTTGATGTTGCACTGAAACTTCTCATTTTCGTCTTGAGCAACATCTTTTACATCTTTTAACAGATCATTATACTCTTTCTGAGTTTTAATGATTCTGGATGTTCCTGAGTGAGCAAATGGTCCAGACACAATGGCTTCCCAAATAAGATAGACATTATCTTCAGATCCGATGACATAGTCTTCAAAAGGATTAGCCCAAACTTCGTAATCCTGGGTGTAAAGAATAAGAATCTTCGTCGTTGATCCAATATTGTTTGAGATGTTGATAGGATTAGATTGAGAATCGTCCATGCTTGATCGTTTAACCTGTTTGAAAGATCAGACTTGTAATATGCAATATTAGGGCAAACGAATAAATAGTGAGATACGTCAATTATGGAGTGACGGCTCAATAAATATCAGTTAATGCGGAATAAACCCTAATCACTTCTTTCACATAAGAGATGTGTATGAATTACACAGCTTCCTGCTCTGATACCAATTGATGAGTATTTAAAACTCTTTGATCGATTAGATCTTTATAACATGCAAATCAATAAAGTAAAAAGAGTGAGATAAAAACACAAGTGTGGATCTGAATGAGTCGAATGATTTGATTAACTCAATCCTCAGCAGAGCTCGATGAAGAACTTCCGCTTTAAAGGATACTAGGGTTACAAAAGATAAGAACGTGTATGCTATAAAATCTCTATCAAAATCATTACGTTCAAGAATGCATGCAAGCATCTATATATAATAAACCCTACAACGTACTCACGGATGGACAGGCCCATACCGGAGACAAAACTAGACTAGCTAACGAGCCCAAAGACGCAACACTAAACTGGACCTAACATAGACCTTCATAGAAGCAGTTGTAGAGCTGATAATCATTGATCCCATGTTGTGGACTCCGAACTGAAAGCTATTTAAATGTTTCCAAGTAAGTGTGTAATGCTTAACTTTTTCCTTGTTTGATCCCAAGGATTTCTCTTCTAAGACTGGAAACTCGCATTTTCGGAAAATATTTCTCTAAAACATCTTCGCAAGTTCTGTCTAAGTAGTGATGGAACCAAATGAGAGTTCATATAGCCATTCTCTTGCTAAATCTTGAATCAAATAGAAGAATTCCCTTAACTTTATCTAATCTTCAGTGACAGCATGTGGCTTGATTCCCGAACAAACCACATGAAATTCCTTGAGGAATTTATGTGGGTCTTCATTTTCCAAACCAATGAACATGGGAAGAAGATGTATCAGTCTAGATTTCAACTTAAAGTGGTGGGCTTCCAGAAAGTAATGCAGAGTGGCTGTTGATTGACTTTTTGAGTGGCCCACTCTCTAAGAGTCTTTTCTGTTTGGTCTCCACTCATAGTTGATTCTTTAGATTTGATTTTTGAAGAGTCTGTGGTTTCAGATTTAATAGAAAATGTGGGGAATATGTTCTAAAACGACTGCTTAATCATTGAATTAACCCAAACTTTTTATTGTCCAATTAAATAAGCTCCTAATTAAATCAGAAAAGCAGCTTTATGATTTGTCTAAAATTCCCAGCAATATCTAATACTTCTCACAAGCTTGGAAGCGTAAAGATACGATTTTTGTAGTTATATCAGAGTTAAATCCCAAACATGAAATCAATCTGATACTTGTTAATTTTACCAGTTGACAAGAACAATTATGGATTCTCTTAACTGATTAGCTGGAATGATAACACCCTAGCAAGGTGATCAAACTAAAAAGAATCAAAAATCAAACATTCATTAAGCTCAAAACTAAAAAATCTAGATAGAAATAAAATGAAAATCAGATACTAATCACCTGAAAAGTACTAGTTTACGCAGAACTGAAAACTAAGGTTTAGCCAAACATGGCTAAAAACAAAACTAAACTAATAAAAAGAAACTAAATCAATGAGATGATTGTAGATTCAAATCTTTAAAAATCGCTGAAAGATATCAGAAATCGTCTTCAGATGGTATTTTTGCGCATAGAATCGTCTAACACTGAATATGAAAATGAGGATCGTATTTATATGCGAGATGGAAACTTCCTAAGAAAGAACTGAAAATTGCGATCATAGGTTGGTTGGTTGTGATCGAAAGTTTTTGAATTTTTCCGGATTAGCCCCTATATGATGCAGGATGTTATTTTTGACGTTTTTGGAAATTTGGGCCATTTATGCAATCGTAGGTATGCTATATGCGATTGCAGGTTATGGGTTGTTTCTACATAAGATTTCCAAATAACTTATTTTGATCCTGGGAAACTTCATGGTAAAAATGTGATCGCAAAAAAAACATGCGATCACTTATGCAATCGCATTTTTTCTTTTTACTCAAACATGAAATTCGTTCAAAATTCTTTCTAGTTCTCAGAACATTTTGAATCTCGTCAATCGGAGTTACGGCTCATGAGATATGGTCGAAATACTAACAGGGGGTCAAAGCTACCAACAACATCCTTTAGCTTCAGATTGTAGCAATATATCTTTGTATGATCAATTTGATCATTTTTCTTGACCAAAACATATTCGAAGAATTCTTAACATCCTCATTCAGTTCCAACTCAATTTTGTCTCCAAATATGCATCCAGCTACTCCTAAAGTGCTGCTTCACTCGAACTATCAGAAATTGACACAAAAAAAGCTAGCGGTACGGGAATTCTAATAAAATACATGAGTTGAACACTATTTAAACAAATGACATGCAAATGTACAAAATATGATGCTAAATAATACAAAAACTACCCTAAAAGATGTATAAAATTGCATATATCAATGACATAATTAAGAAGGTAAGAAGAAGATACATATCAATGACCAAATCGGGTGCTGCACGAGCCTCCTCAGTTGTTAGCTGAAATGCCCTGATCCGAACAATTGGCGCATCTGCCTTGCCCTAGCAGCCATTAGTGATCCTTAGAGTTGTCGGAGAAGGTGCTACTACTGATCCCACCACTGCTAAGCTCGGGTAGGTGGCTTCTTATGGCCCCTCTAATTGCAATGAAAGCAAATCAGATCAGAAACATGGGTGGTGGTCGTGGCAGTACAATCCCTATCAAAGTGCCCTGTCTTGTCACACTTCCAGCAACCCGGACTACCTTCCCTACAGGCTTCATCATGTACCTTTCCGCTCATACCACAGTGGCCTCGGCCCTGTTGGCCCCTCGATCTAGAATCAAATCCCTTGTGTTTCTTCGTTGAAACCCCAGTCGCCTGCCCATGCTTTGCCTTCCTCTTCCCTATGTGCTCGAAATAAATTTTTCGTTCCAAGGCATTAGATATCATATCATCCAGTGTTGGGCTGGCGGAAAAACTAACAAAATCCCAAATGTTTGATCTCAACATGTCATGGTACTAAGTCTCCTGTATCTCCTCGTCTAAAGCATATTAGGGTACCAATAAAGCTCTCTCGAAACTTGGCGGTGATCTCCGCCAAGGTCTCTGTCGTCTGTTGCATATCCAAAAACTCCCTCGCCAGCTGCTGTACCTCGACAATTGGTGCAAACTCTGCTCGGAGTCGGGTCACAAAATTCGGTCAGGTTATGAACTCAATGGCTCGCTCCCTCAGACATCCTTCAGCAAACCTCACCTTTGACCCCTCGGGGCAGAAGCTAGTCATCTGAGCACACTCAGTATCTATTATCCATCATTTGGCTATGATGGGTTCCTTCACCCAAAATAATTTCAACGTCCCACATCCCCTAAATGCTTGAATGAGAGAGTATGGGTTCCGTACTGACCAGCAGCCATATCGGCCCTAAAGATCCTAAGGCGATCCTCCATCAACTCGATGATACCCTCCTTGATCGAACCAAACGTCATCGGAGTTGCATCAAGGATGGCTCTACAAATCTCAGACGCAACAAACTCACGTAATCCCTCATCAATTGGTTCTATGCTCGAGCCAGAACCGGATATAGACCTTGAACATCATGTCCCATTTTGTGTCATCAGCATGTTGAAATATAACACATAAACAATCAATATACACACGAAGAGGTTTACACTCTCAAGTTTCCTAGATTCATCAAGGTCTTCCTTGTCTTAGGTATAAATCTTTTTCTTCCCGTAGTACGGGCCCAATACTGCCTTCCACACCTATCTATACCCTCCCCAAGGACTATCTCGAATCCTCCAAGTCGCTCATTCATATCTAGTACTCTTCTCATACTATAAGGCGTCCCACATGCCAAGACATATTCCAGTAACTTCCTATGGTTCCTCTCCTCGCACCCACTTCTATCAGCTGCAGAATGAACTCCCTATAATATCACCTAACTACCACATGAATACAGTTGCATATCATTGGTACTAGATAATTCTTTGAATGAAAGGTCCCACACTACAACGGTTTGTCTCAAAAAAGAGTCACGCAATAGAGTTAAACCTAACCTTCTAAAATTACCTAATCTCAATAATATGTAACCAAGCGCATTCTGATATGGGCTTATTTAGTCATAGAAATCATTCATTATTTTATTAATTATTGTTGATTTTATATCATTTTATGGACAAAAGGTACTTAATTAGCTTAATATTTCAATTTCAACAATAAAAGACATGCCTGGATGAAAAAGGAAGAGGATTGAGTGATTGGAAGCTTGGAGATCGAGGATTAAAGGAAGAAGCAAAATAAAAGAAGAAACTCAACGAGTTTTTAGCATAAACTCGACGAGTTTATTAGAATATTATAGATTTAAGGATGCCTTGCCGTACACGCTGAGCACGCGAATTATTAAAGAAACTCGTCGAGTTATTCTCAAAAGCTCGACGAGTTGGGTCGATTCTTGGAAACTATAAATAGATAACTTATAGGCCTGAAAACCTAACTTTTGCTGGAGGCTAGCTGCGACTTTTGAAGATCAGAAGGGTTCTTGGAGCTGATATTTTCGAGATTTCAACATAAGAGACAATTTCAAAGAGAATCAAAGGCAAATAATCATTCTTCTTTTCTTAATCTTTTTTTTGAACCATGTTTGAATCATTAGATTTTGATTTTAGGTTATTACTTGCTTTAGATATGAGCTAAAAGCTTTTTAATTCTGTTTGGATCAGATAATCTTATGAATATGGTTTGATTGAGTGGTTGCATTGATATTAATTTCGTTATTCATCTTGTTAAGCTTATTAAAGATCCTTATGTATTGATGATAAATGTTTTTAGTTAACAAATAAGTGATTAAGTTGCATGAATATCTTCTTGATTACTTGATTCATATAGTTTTATGAATATAAGATTGTATGCCTAGGAATAGTGAATATGAAACTAGGGTTAACTATAAAATATGTAAATCAATGTGTGAGCATGTGTGATGAACAACCATACATGAATTGATTGAATTAAACCAATTTGATTAATTATTATTATAAGTCTTACTTGATACGAACTGAACACTAGGAAACTTGTTAATTTAATCACTTGATCACTGTTTGAATTAACTTGTCTACTAAAGGGTTGGTAATAATGAACATGAACCCAATCACATTAGGAATAGGTAACCATTGACATATTAATTCATTGCACCTGCCACGAAACCAACCATAGGAATAAGTGAATCGAATCTAAGCAGAAGTCTCTTTTTATCATTGAATCTAGTTGTCCTTTCTTATTATTCTTAGTTGTTAATTGTTTTTTTTTGAGTTTTAAAGTACTTGATTAAGTTTCTAGTCTTGAAAAACTAGAGAAAACCCCCCTCTTTTATTAATTGTTTTTACTTAGGTAATACTAGTACTTAATTTGATTGTTATCGTTCCCTGTGTCGATACCCTACTTGCTTAAATTATACTATTAATCGATAGGTTCACTGCCTTTCGTGTGTTTAATTTGTGTTTGAAGTAATAGGATTAAAACTAGTGCGTTTTACACACATCACATTCGTTTACTAGTTAGTTGATAATAATGGGAATTCCTAAAAGCACAAAGCATTTAGCATTCGAGCATACAGCAAGTCGAGTACAAAAATAACCTAAACAGGTCATCCAATTAGATAACTGATTTCTTACTATCATGCAAATCTATAAGCACATACAATAAGCACATAAAGGCATCTCTCCTAGCATTCTATCATGCAATCCTGAGAAAATCCTTAGCCCTATTCTAGCAAGCGATTCTCGTAACATGGAATAAAACATTTAACATGTATGGGTATTTTGGGAAGACTTACTTGAGCTCGGTTGATTGCACGCATCACACCCCTTCTTTTATTATAAATTTCTTAATAATATATTTCTTCTTGCTTTTTTTTATAAATATACCAAATCCATAGTTTGAGATACCCGAGAGTAAGCCCAAATCCCTCAAACCAAGGCTCTGATACCAACTTGTAAAATCTCAAAGTGTTCATACAAAAATTTCAGTTTTAATTCATTTCAAAACATCCAGTAAACATGTCAAAACAACCAAAAGAGTATCAAAGTGAAATAATATCAGAGTACAAATGCCAAATCACATAATGAGGAAAACATGGGCGGATCTGGTGCGTTCAAGTCAGGCTCTTTCCTTTCAAGCTGGAAGTACCTGAAACATAAACTAAAAACAATAAGCACAAAGCTTAGTGAGATCCCCCAAAATACCTCATACCAAACATATATAACAGTCAAACATAACCAGGTCTATTTCACAACCATCGGTCTCTTTCAACCTGTATTGGGTATATTTCTGATGGGTTTTGAGCATAGCAAACAATCCTATGTATGCATGCAACCCTAATTGTTGGGTCTATGTTTTCTCTATTAGACATACAAGCATTGAACACAAAAACTAGAAATTGTAGCATGCTTCTACCATATTTGAAATCAAGAAAAAAATATGGATTAGAACACATACCTTTATTGTTATATTGTAATAACAATGGACTCCTTGAAGATCTTGACTTTGAGAACAAGTGTCACAAGTGTAACACCTCTAATGGCTCACAAACACACTATGCAAGAGGATGAGAGGAAAGAGGAGGGAAGTTGCTCAAAGGTTCGGCTCTTCTAGGGTTTCACAAGGATTGCGGAAACCTAAAAGGGTGAGCTTCATTTATAGTTAAGGTTGCTTAATCCCAAAGCTAGGGTTTGCAGGTGGAAACCCTAATTTCTAACTTAAGGCCTAAGCAGCCCATGGACTCCCATTCTCAACGTCTTGGACTAAAATCCTTAGGGCATCCATATAATTTTTGGCCAACCCTCTTTAGGGTGATCCAAGAGCCCAAACCACAACTATTAATTAATTGCAAAACAGCCCATGTACTTTTAATTAATTCATTTAATCCCAAAATTAATTCCAAATTAATTTTGATTAAATATTAACTAAATAACATGATTGCTAATTAATATATTATTTTCATAATACATTAATAAATCATTTTATATACTAATTTATTATTCCAAATAATAAATTCAACAATTTGCTTTATGAAGGTAACTCAAAAGGACTGTGCTACTATCAATTCAAGTACATATCAATTATAGTTATAGGCTTAGACACCTTATCCAAAAATTTCAACCCCTTTGGTCTCTTTCAACCGGTATTGGGTCTATTTCACCCCCTTTTGGTCTCTTTCAAAAAGTACTAGGTGTATTTCAACCCCTTCGGTCTCTTTCAACCAGTATCGGGTCTATTTCAACCCTTACTACTAGCATATAATCATATCAGTAAGAGATATAGAGACAATAAACACATACAGCCAATACAGGAAATTTTCACGAAGACCATTATTATCCTACCAACATAATCTAGTAGGCCGATATTGATGCCTTCGAACCACGAGTATAGTAAAGGAAACTCACCTCGTAAAATAGCTTAAAAGTCAACACGCTCTCAAAATCCTACATGTGCTAGATTCCACCTAGATAATCACACATGGCAAGACCTTAATCTATCTACTAAGATATTAACAACTGAACAAAAAACATAATTCAAAAGTTAACCCTTAAGGTCAATGGTCAAAGTCAACAGTCAATGTTGACTTCAAGAGAACGCCACGACATGGTCATCCTTAGCCATGTCATGGTCTGTATGCCAGCCAACAGGCGGGTAAATCCCAACCCCCACGTTGTGGTTACCTAGGACCACGCCGTGGTTGCCAAAGTTCCAACAGCTTAATGCACTAAGTTGTTTCCTTCGATTCAAACAACTCCAAAGCTCATATCTGGACCTAAATGTGATCTAAAAGGATAAAGCTTCGAACTATACCATTAGGACCATCCAAAGGTCCCAACATGGCTTAATAAGGCAAGAACCTAACTAATAAGCACTTATTCCCAAAGGTCTGAAATCCATCCTTTCCATAAGTGATTATATTACCAAAACTAACCTAAAAGTTGGTGCTTAATAAGCATTCATGTCCAATGCATGTCTTGAACCCACATTAAGTCAAAGTGAGGGTTTCTGAACTAAATCTCATGCATGGCTTGAAAATCCAACCAAACTCCAGATCCAAATCACAAAATATACCAAATGACTCATAGATTCATAAAGTTTCAAACTTTATGATATCTCACCATTCTAACTAAAAAGAACAAGGAGTTTATGGGACAAAACTCAAGATCTAGCAACCTAGCATGATAAAAATATAGTCTTGGACACTCAAAAAAGGTCCAGAATAGTTCTAAGTTGAAGAATGGAGTCATTCTTGTTTGATCTTTACTTCCTTCTTCCTTTTTTAGCTTCAAGGACACCAAAACTATCTCAATAATGGAGGAAAATGATTAGGATTTATTTGAGGCTTGAGGGAACTGATGGAGGCCGAGGATGAGCAAACCATAACCTCCTCATTCCTTTAAATAGAGAACAAACCCCGAATAAATAGGGTTAGCAAGCAAGTTGCCACCACGCTGTGGCCAATATTGCCACGTCGTGGCGACCTGAATGCACACGCGACTCTTTACCGCCTCTTTACGTCGTGTTGGTGCCTCTGCTACGTCGTGGAAATCCCAAAATGATAAATTTAACTACATAAGAAGGCAACTGAAGATTCGGGCTTTACAAGAACACTATAACAAGTATTCTTGGGAAGACAATATAATTTCCAGAATCACAGTTACTTAATGATGATGTGGTCAACTCTATTTATGAAAAAACAATGGAGTTACTTAATGATCATGAGATCAACTCTATTTATGAAAAAAAAAAACAATGGATAATTACAAAGAAAATAAAGAGAGAATCCTAATTCCATCATTTAATCTGAACATAAGCCAAATGACCCCACCAAAAGTAATATATCTTTTTTTTTTAACTTACAATCACATATGTTTATTATTGTAATCACATATTTCTTGAACGTACAATCACATGTAATTACAACTAATTATCATTTTTTTTAAAATTCAATTAACTGTATGTTTTATATATAATCACAATCACAAAATCCCTCTTAACAAGAAAAACAGAAAGAGAAAGAATATATTGTGGAAGAAGTTCAAGAGAGGAGCCTATCTATAGTGGAAGAAGTTCAAGACAGGAGCCTAATGTCATCATATGATCTGAACGTAAGCCAGCTAACACCACCATAGATAATATTTCTTGTTTTTTAAAGTTACAATCACAAATGTTTATAAATGTAATCACGTTTCCGGTTCATTTAATTTTATGTTTTATATATAATCACAATCGTAAAATCCTATAGTGGATGAAGTTTAACCTCAAAAACAACAAAGATTCAAAGTTCTTGTTTCAAAAAAACAAATTATCCTTGGAGATTCAAAAAACCACAATATCATGGAACAATCTCGCCAAAAGAGGAAAACTAAACCTACAATAGTAAGGAGCTCTCATTATAAAGAACGAGCCATTTTCTTGAAAACAAAGTTGACGTCTGAAGAGGAAATGTTTTGAGAATGGTTGTTCAACTTGTAAGGAAGTGTATAGTAGGTTATTCATATGTGATTATCACTTATAAAACATTAACATACTTGTTCAACATTGATCAATCACATCTAATTACAGTTATTAATGTTTAACATATTTGTTAAACATTAATTAATCACATGGTTACAAGTTCTGTTAAATAATTTTTTTTTAACACTGTTAAATCACATGTGATTACAGTTATGAATATACAAACAATATGAACTAACAAAATGGTTTTTATTTTTACAGTGATCAAGTGTTATTTACAATAAACAAATGGGTAATTTTCTGTTATGTATTTGAAAGGATGTTTCCTGGAGAATATTTGTATTCGGATGTAATTGGATCATGAGCTGAATTGCTAAACTACAATGAGAAGGATAGACACATAAAACTTTCTCCATACAAAGTTTTTCCCAACATCCAAATGATTGTAAGGTAAACATATGTGATACTAAATTAATACTAACTATTTAAATTAATATGCTAACACTAAATCACACATTATTCACAATTTAGACAAGGTACATCGAGGTAAGCCAATTCCACAACCAACAAAAAATGCCAAAAAGAAAAATGGAGATAAATAAATGAAAGAAAAAATGGAAATAGAATCAAATGATAAAGATGAGAACAAATACAAAGTCTTCAAGCAATACCTTATTCACTGGTTGAATAGAGATGAAGAAAAAACTCAAATGAAAAATGATGATCTGGTAAGTTAATTAAAATCTTATTATAGTTTATATCCTTCCTAAATATGACCATACATATTTAAATGCATATATTCTTCCCTGTTTGTTGAGAAGCCCACATGTACCTATTTGTTTTTAATCTTAAAAATGCAAACATAGTGATACTAACATCTCAGGGGAAACCATCAAAGACAAGTACATACACACTCTTAAGTAACATTTGATTGTTGTATGATTGAATAAAATATTGTAATCACATGTGACTACATAAAAAAAAGCACATGTGATTGAAGCATAAAACATTATTTTATGATTGTAATCACATGTGACTACACAAATATTTGTAATAAAATATGATTAAATAAATACTAATAAACATTAGTAATGACACATGATTTGGTAAGAACCAGATAATGTTTACATAATCATCAATTCTGGAATTAATTTAACAAATGATGATATCTATGAGGTTGTCCGTGAATACAACAAGCAAGATAAAGAGAAAACAGAAAATGACACAAAAAAAAGAATCTGGTGAAATCCAAAAAAGGTTGGAGAGGTTGACTTGAAAATGCATGCAATATGGTCAATTAGATATGGTGGAGATGTCGGAGATGGTGAATGTGGATTACTATGAAGGTGAAGTGGTGAATGTAAAGGTGAAGGTGAAGTGTGGATAGTAGATTCTGAAGTGGTGAGTGTGATTCTGATGTTGATATGGATAAATTGTTTGTTGATTTATTAAGACAATTTTAGTTTTTAATTAGATGACTGTTTGTTGCTTTTTAAGACAATTTTCAGTTTTTAATTAGAAGAATGTTTGAACGTATATATGATATGATGGATATGTGGATCTTAATATAGATAAGTAGTTTATTACTTTACAAAATAAAGTATGTTTTTTTGTTTAGCAGTAATTCAACTGTTTTATTTTGTTCTGATAATTATATGTGATAAGTATAGCATAAAGTGTAAGATTCACAAATGATTAATACAAGTCATGATAAGTATATCATATGATACATATGTGCATCTTAATATAGATAACTAGTTTATTACTAACAGTTATACAATCTTTTGTTCATTGTATAATGCAATGTGATTCACATGTAATTATTTGTGTCATCACATATGATTTCGATAATCACATGTCATTAGCACATATAATATGAAAACTATAGTTTTATATATCAATCATATATGATTAGACACATATGTGTTGAAAATTACATATCATTTGCATTTGTTATGAATACTGTAACATATGATTTCTAAAATCACATATTATTAGAAATATTTAAACAAATAAAAAATCACAAGTTATTTAAATCTGGTCACATTAGAAAATCATATGTTATTACAAACATATGAACACTATAACATATGATTTCCAAAATCACATGTGATTACAAATACTGAAACAAATAAAAAATCATATGTGGGTTAAATCTGGTCACATTAGAGAATCGTATGTTATTTTAAACATTACAAATACTGAAACAAATCAAAAATCACATGTGATTTAAATTTGGTCACATTAGATCATATGTTATTACAAACAAATGATTTCTAAAATCACATGTGATTACAAATATTGAAACAAATCAAAAATCATACGTGATTTAAATCTGGTCACATTAGAAAACCATATGTTATTTCAAACATTCTAATTCACATTACATAATCATATATGAGATTAAATGACATATGATTATAGAGAATCTTTTATTATACATTTATATATAATTAAATCACATAAATTTATATATAATTAAATAACATGAAATTAAAATTTTACAAAATCACATATATGATTTAAATTTGTTATGAATAAGACATATTCTTGTAAAATCACATGTGATTACCATCTGTAATATACACAACCCGATTAAATCTAAAACAACACTAAAGTAAAAGAACAAAAAAGTTGAGAAGGAAAGAATAAATTGAACTAAAATCACATATGATTATGATCTGTTATGAAACATTTTATGTTTAAAAAATTGAAAACTAATAATCACAAATGAATGTTAATCACAAATAAATGTAATAAAATTGTATATCATTTCTTGGCTTCAAATTTGCTTGGACAAGTATAGCTGTTGGGTGGTTCTTTTTTACCACATATTGAGCATTTTTTGGACTTCTTTTCAGCTTTCATATTTAATTTTTCGATTTCACCAAAAAGCCTCTTATTTCCGCATCCTTTATTGTGTTGAACATTTGGAACAAAAATTTACACATGTTCTTGAATATTAACATTATCAAGTTTCTCAAGGACATTCGAATTTATGATTGGTTCTTCACTTGTAGAATTGCTCTTCACATTATTCAACAAAAGTTGTGTTTTTTCAGAAAAAGATGATTTTGCTTATCAACTCTAACAATATCAAAAGCATATTTAATATTGAAAAATACTTCATTAACCAGTTTCGTAACATATGCATCCTCTTCGTCAAAACGGTCTCTCGATAGAAGATAATTTGAAGATATTACATCATTTCTCTATCGCCTAAGAATATACTATTCAGGTATTTCATTAAAAATTTTGTCCATCAATACTTTAAAAAGCATGTCTGCAGAGTATACCAAAACGATTAAAATGTCCACAAGTACAACTCACTTCTTATTCAGCACATTTTAGTTCCACCTATAATAATAATAAATCACATATGATTATAAAAATAAGCATCACAGATTCTGCTGTAATCACATTTGATTACCATTTTTATATAAACAAAATATATTTTATACATCAATCACTTATGATTACACTCTAGTTTAATCACATTTGATTATAACCACATATGATTTAAACAGTTAAAATTTCTTTAATAACATCTAAAATTCATTATCTTTATAATCACATGTGATTAATTATAATCACATGTACTTATAATAACATGTGATTATAATAACGAGTATTGTAATCACATCAGATTATACATATTAATATTTAAAAAATTATATTTATTATGATAAATCACATATGATTAAAATATTATCATAAATATAAAAAATAAAGATAATAAATGAAAAACAAAATACCTTATACGTTGCTTTATTTCATGTTTTTGGTTCTTGTCCATAACTTTAAAATGTTCCCATCCATCTCCCTCGCCTAAATCTTTAACATCAAAAAACCATCCTCCTTTATAAATCTCTTTTTGAACATCAAAAAACAACTTGCTCGTGTACACCTTTGATACATGTTGTTCTATCATACGTGGGAACTTCCAAACATAATGTGCTCCCTTCGTTTTATGATCAAGTTCACCTTGTGTATATCTTGTAACACCCATAAAATTCGAGCAAATTTAAAATTTTTTGAATCATTTGAAACAATTCAGTTATTACAATTTGTTTTCAAAATAGTTTATACATCAGAGTTCCCAAAAATCACAATCATCAATCGAGGAAGTGTTCGGTCACTCCTTCCGAGGAAGTGTTCGGTCACTCCTTCGCCTTCCCGCGGCCATTCGTTGAACCTGAAATAATAAACTGAAACTATAAGCCCGAAAGCTTAGTGAGTTACCCCCAAAATACCAACGCCATACAAATAACCATATCATATAAACATATAAGAAACAGAACAACCATGCATCACAAGTCTACAGTGTGACTGGTTCCCCCGCACCAGGCCTTCAGTATACCTGGTCCACTCTCTGAGTCTACAGTATGATTGGATCGCCCGCACTGGGCCTTTAGTCTATCTAGCCCACTCTCCGAGCCTCGACACGTTTGGACCGCCCTCTCGGGGCCTTCAGCCTATCCGGACCGCTCGTCAGGCCTTCAGTCTGACTATATACCCTCACGGGTTTGTAGTCTATCTGGTATGCCTTGGGTTTGTTGGCCTACAGCACAAAGTAGGACCCGCCTCAACCCAAATCCCAATCAAACAACCATGTGCACATATAACAGATAATCACATAATAGTCCATAGACAAATAAACCGATCTAGCAGATCATATAGCATAACAACATCCTAACCAGGATACCGACCTAACCGGTTACTAACATAGCATCATCCTATATACCAGGATACCAACCTAAGCCAGGTCACTAACATAATACAATCCTAACTACCAGGATGCAGATCTAGCAGATTAATAAACATATAAAACAAAACCAGTATACAATCCGAGAAAGGGCCGGCCTTGGTGCCTTATACCCTGTTGATATAGTGAGGATAACTCATCTCACAACTGATGCGCTAAAGTGATAAGCTCCACTCTCAGATCACTATCACAACTCCACCACCTATATTCACTATAAAACCATATCCATAAATTTCCAGTTTCCCAAAATGCCCCCAAAAGTCAACTAGTCAACCCTTGGTCAAAGCCCAAGTCAATGGTCAAGGTCAACAGTCCATGTTGACCTCAACTCGTCGAGTACAACTATCCACTCGTCAAGTTCCTTGAATAACTCTTCAACTCGCAGAGTCACTGAGTGACTCGTTGAGTTCCTAATGTGTGCGGCCGAAAACTCCTTGGCCAACTCATCGATTTTCCCTTACAACTTGCCAAGTTCATGCGTGCCAACAACGTGGAAAACCCTAACTGACTCGCGGAGTCACTCCACTGACTCGCCGAGTCCATGACAATCTTCATCGGACTCATCGAGTTGACCATGCAACTCGCCGAGTCCCTTTAGTCCATTTTCCGTTTAGATGCTTTTTAAGTCAACCTAAGGTTCCATATTGCAGATCCAGCTTCCCAAGGCATGCTTATCACGTAAAGTTGCAAAACTTTACGTGCATGCAAGGCTATAAAGTCTTATAATGACAAAACCAAGCTTGCAATGGAGTTTTACACTTAAGGAGGGGTTCATACTTTCCAAAGTTGATAGCTTTATGGACTTAGAGACCAAAGAGAGTTCATATATGAAGTTACAACTTCAGATCTGAGCTCATGCCTAAGAATAGCTTCATAAGATGCTAGAAAAGCCCAAATTTTTAACCAAATGAGATCTAGAATGAAATAAGGTCAAGGTAAACACTTCATACCTTCCAAAAGATGCCAACTGAGGTAGATATCAGATCCCCACATGTTCCTTGCTTCTAGCCACTTACTCCCCAAGCTCTCCTTACAAAGATCCTCTTTCCAAAGCATAAAACACACAAGAATGATGCACACACACGGATTAGGTTTTATGGACTATCAAGAGGCTATAAGGGGAGGCTGAGGAGGCCAAAGATCCTTTAAATAGGGTGCAAAACCCCTGAATCTAAAGTTTCATCCTCCAGCTCCTACTCGTCGAGTCCCTTCTTGGACTCGTCGAGTAGGCCACTTAAACATGTGGACCAACCCACTGCTACTCGACAAGTCAGGCAACCAACTCGTCGAGTAAACCTTCAAATCATGAGAACTTATAACCATAAATTGATACTCGAGAATCGGGGAGTTATAATATCGTCGTTTTTAAATAGCGTTGTCGTAATTCATCATGAAATTTAGAAATAAATTTTCGGTTTGTGAATATAAATTAAAAAAAGGAATTGGTACTCTCAGATATTAATGTTGTCTTCAGCAACCCACACCTTGGAAAATCATTGAAATACGTTGGTACCCATGCTTCCTTATTTTCAAAAATATCTTTAAACCATCTCTCATCTTTAAGATTAAATTATTTCATCAAAATTTTCCAATTCCTCTCAAAAATATCACGCTCGATATAAATATCCCAAACAAGCCTAGTAAATCTTTTCTTGAAATCCGTGTTTTTACGAAATTTCACAGATGGTTGTAAAATTCACAGTTAATATTCAAATATAAAGGTAGAAATAACATCTCATAAATTTAAATGCTTTAAACATATGTAATTATATACATAAATGAAAACAATTGAGCTTTAATCACATGTGATTTTAAACTAATAGAAACAATAACATTTAGTAATACATTATTTTAAATCATATATGATTAATTAATATTTGTTATAATCTTAAATGTTTTAATCACATATGATTATACATCTTTTATATATCGAAACATATTCAATCACATATGATTGAAACATACAATAAAAAACAGACTTGGTTTAATCATATTTGATTTTCTTATTAAGTTAAATAGTTTGTGTAAAATCATGTTTGATTATACACATTTCAGTAAACAAAAGCAAAACTAGAAAAAATAAAATATATTTTTGACAGTTTCTTAATGATATGTCACATGCACAATCTGTGCTTTGACTGAGAAATAATAGACTCAACAGCTTGATTTAGTGTTGCGTCTTGATAATTTAAAACCAATAATGGTTGTTTATTTAAATGAGCCTTTAGAAATTGTTCAAGTAGCCACTTATACAAATTCACATCGTTCGTGCTTAGCAACCTAACTCCGACAATAACAGATGATTTATGATGATTAGTGATGGTGAATGGAACAAAATCCAATGCATACATGTTTCATATATAACGACATAATAAAAATACAATTAAAATATTTAGAAATTAACAATAAATTAAAAATAATGATATTAATCACAGGTGATTAAACACAAAATTAAATCAATATGCTTGCTGATTTTAATCACATATGATTACAATCATAATCACGTCAGTATACTTGTTGACAAATGATAAATCACATATGATTAGAAATATAATTTCATCAGCAGACTTGTTGAGCATTAATCAATCACATATGATTATAACATCTCCAAATTCACTGTAGTATGCTTTATCTATTTCATCATCCCAAAACGTTGCATTTAAGACTTGATTCTCATCGCATCTGTAGTAAAAAGAATAATTCGGATAGTTGTTTTCCGATCAGTCATCTTGTTTACAATAAGTTAAGCATCTTTAAATCCGATAATAGAGCCCATGTCCCTCTTTAAATTTGTGTAATTTACAACCTTGCCCCTTACATACTCAAAATCACCTTTCAAGGTTGATTTGAGTTTGTAAGCTTTTGTAGCACCCATTTTCATTATAGAAGACCAACCAATGAAATCCTTGTCAGAATATGAAAGACTCCTTGAAATTTTCAAGTGAAATTATCTTCAAGCTCGTGGTTCTGCATTTCTTGAAACATGTAAAACCTATACTCACCCATTTCTTTGATGCATTTCATAATAATTTTAGCTTTACAATTTTTCACTCTGTAGATTGTATTACGTTTCATTGGATTCATTTTTGGTTTACTCATCCTGTTGCAAACCATGTATATGTGCTTTATTATATCACCATCTTTCCTTAATGTGTTCATACGAACATCAAAACCAACCTTCTATGCATATCTTTTATAACAATTAACTCCATCAAGAACATCTTTGAACCTTATTGACTTAGTTGGTTTAAACTCTTCAGGAAAATCTGGTTTGATATCATGTAGAACCTCTGACATGTAAAAATATGCTACACAACTTGTAATCATCCTACTGCTTAAATGTGCATCATTGGAATAAGTAGAACATTCACATCCTGTTGCAAACCACGTATATGTGCTTTATTATATCACCATCTTTCCTTAATGTGATCATACGGACATCAAAACCAGCCTTCTCTACATATTTTTTATAACAATTAACTCCATCAAGAACATCTTTAAACCTTATTGACTTAGTTGGTCTAAACTCTTCAGGAAAATCTGGTTTGATATCATGTTGAACCTCTAACATGTAAAATTATGATACACAAGTTGTACACATCCTACTGCTTGAATGTGCATCATCGAAATAAGTAGAACATTCACATGTATAATCAGACAATCACATTTAATGAATAATAAATTGAATTATATATATATATATATATATATATATGTGTGTGTGTGTGTGTGTGTATGTATATTCATATATGATTAGAAGACAGAATTGAACGTAGATAAACTAAACATGTGTCAATAGTTATTCAAATATTAAAAAATGGATAATTGCATATGATTAACACTATATTAAACAGACTTATTAAAAAACTAATAAATAATCACATAAGATTAACAAAACATATTCAATTCTAAATACATCAATAATTGAAAAAACAATAAATTACTTATATAATCATAACTGATTAAATAAGTATTTAAAATAAAATTGACCTAAAACACTGTAGTTTATGTTTTGATGGCTTGAATTTTCAGCATCTTCACTACTCTCAGCAAAAGTAACATTTGATCTTCATTTCTAAAGAAATTCACATTACTACTTGTAAAAGACATTGTAAAAAAAACCAATAATTAACAACATAAACATTTAGTATTACAACAAATGTTAAACATATAAAAAAATATAATAAGAAAATATCATTTTATCAGTGATCTATATCTATAATAATTAGACATTTAATGTTAATAACAGAATCTATTCACATGTGATTCAAATACAACATCTATAATTATATACTAATGCATTTACGATTGAGTTTTACACATAAAAAAACACTCGAAAATCAAAAACACCTAAAGAACACTGAAAAACTAAAAACATTCAACATTTTCAATTATTAGAGTCATTGTCAGTACATAATAACAAATGTGTTTACGATTGAGTTTTAGACCTAAAAAAACACTCGAAAGTCATAAACACCTAAAGAATGCTGAAAATTTGTGCATCATTAAACTCAAATCATTCAATATTTACGATTATTAGAGTCATTTTCAGTGCATAATAACAAACGCATTTAAGATTGAATTTTACAAAAAATAATAATAAAAAAAATAAAAACACTCGAAAATCAAAAACAACTAAAAAAAACACTGTAAAATGGTTCATTATTCAGTTCAAATCATTCAACAAATGTTTCGATTTGTAAAAAAAATGATTCAAATAAAAGTGTTTAATGTCGATTTCTAAAAAGCTTAAAATAAAAACGTTTTTACATTTTGAAGAAGAAAAATATAATTTTGATTCCTTAGAATTTTCAATATATCCTCATTTCAACATAGATATCTCTCTCTCTCTCTATATATATATATATATATATATATATATATATATAATGTTTTTTTTTGGTTCCTCTTAGATATTTGAAGATATTTAAAATCATCACGACAAGCCCTAATGTTGCTTTTAATGATAGACATTTTTATGTCATCTATGATTTATGCATTTAAATTCTTTTGTCATATTTAAGTTACCCAAAGTCGTAAGTCGTTCGTTTATATGATCTTTAATATTACAAACTTTGAAACAACAAATATATTCAACACTTACTAATAAAACGTATGATATTCGACCATAAAACGGATTTTGTTTATGTAATAAAAAACAATAATATAAGGAACAGTAGTGCTATCCGAATTTGTGGTTGGCAGGACGACAACAAGCAACCTAGCTTTTCTAGTAATTTAAAAAGTTGAAAAGGGAAAGAAAACAAGAAGACATCTTTTATTTCCTTTTATTTAAAATATATATAAATAAAGTTATTTTTTTTAAACACAAATTAACTTACTCGTAAATTTCACTTAAGTCTCCGTCAAGACTTGAATCTATTATTTCTCATTTAAGATAGTAACTCCTTACCGACAAGTCATTAATAATTTAAAATATAAAAAAAAAAGTCAATTTCATCTATAAGTTTTCATTCTAATACATCATCTAACGATAAACAATTGAAAATGAGTAGTCTATATAGTTAAATTAAGAAAAAAATATTAAAATTCTTTTTTATAAATACTAACAATGCTACGTTATTACAATCGGATCTTATCAATCTTACAATAATCTAAACGAAAAACGGTCCAAGTAAGATTTATGATCGATTTACCTAGATGAGATTCAATGCTCGCACAATCATATGACCAATATTGTAATTTTAACAACCTAGATTTTGTTATAAGCTAATGATTGTTCTTAATATGGAAAAAAAAATTATCAAGAAAGGGTAATTTAGACACACAAGTTTTATTTTATCCAAATAGCTCAGTTTCCTGCGAGATGAATATTAAAGAAATAACAATTTATATGTATACAACAAAAACCAAACACAATAATTTGACAAGTCAATTAAATTTGTGAATAATTAAATATTTGTAAAAAGAGAATTTAACTGTAAAACAAAAGTGCAGCAAACATATATATGCATCTTTTTTTGGACTTGTGCAAAAAGTGTCATCTTTTTTATTTTTAACTTTTATAAAGAGGGGAGAATTTGTGAGCCCAGCCTGTAAATAGGTTGGTGAGATTAGAAAATACAATTCCACATTTTCATTCTGTCACAAACTGAAAATGTCCAACTACCTCACATGTTGTGTTACATACACACTCACTCTCTCTCTCTCTCTCTCTCTCTCTATATATATATATATATATATATATATATATATATATATATATATATATATATATATATATATATATATATATACTACATTCAAATGTGAATGACATCTATTGTACAGACATGTCTGGATAGTATCATTCTATGAGTATGACTAATAAAATAAGTTGTTTACTAATGTGAATACATCTAACCTTACACAACTATTGTCATTATCATACATTCTTATTAATTCTTGTTCGCATTCATCATTATTCATTTAATTTCATTATTACAAAATACGGTTATCAAGAACATATTCTGACAACAATATAACAAAGTGTGAATCTTTAAAAAAAACATCATACTCTTCATAAAAGATTGAATTTTTTTAAAGTAGGTTATAGACCTGTGAAACCACGAGTTTATAAGATAAACAATGAAAATAGATTGATAAAATAAAATAAAAATTCAATAATAAATTATATTAAAGTATAATTGTCAATATAAGATTATATTGTGCTTTAATAAATGTGACTTGAATATTCGTAATTGTATTTTATTTTTTATTTTTTAACATAGTATTATTAAGATTATTATAAGATAATGTAATCTAAATAAAAAAAATATTATCTTTTGATGAATTGCAAAAAAAAAAAGTAAACATCCTACAAATCTAAAAAAAATAATTAGTTACTTCAACAAATATTATTGTATGATTTGTGTAGAATTATACCTTCCAGATGTACTAAGAAATCAATATTTCAGATACCTAAGTTGTAATTATGATTAATAATTTCAAAATTTAAATCTTGATTTGGCTTTTAAAATTCAAAATATAAATATTAATATTTATATATTTTTTAAAGTATTCAATTGAATAATTTCTTGAGGATGCCAAATGACATCATTAGATTCATACTCTACAATCTGTCACTTGGTACTTTGTAATTTTTATTTATTAGATGGTATAGATACATGAAAATGACAACAGTTACGTTAGGTTGAATGTATTCAAATCACCAAACAATTTATTTTTAACTCATTCTCACAAAATAACATTGTCCACGCACGTCCGCAAAAAAGATGTTCATCCACATATGAGCCTAGCTCATATATATATATATATATATATATATATATATATATATATATATATATATATATATATATGTGTGTGTGTGTGTGTGTGTGTGTGTGTGTGTGTGTGGGTGGGGGGGGGGGGACGGGGATAGTTCAAATAAACCTGTAAATAGTGTGAAAACGTAAAAACACTACTTTTACATAATTATTTTGCAATAAATTTTATATCCACAACTTTATGTTGTTATTCAGTAATGAATAAATGAATACTCACATTTTAAAACTAAAATTAAAATTTACTACAAAAATACATATACATAAATTTATAATATGATAATAACATTATAATAAATATATACGAATAATCAAACGTTAATATTCATATTAGAATTACTTCAGCTATACACATATACACCATTCATTATAGAATAATAACATAAACATAATGTTTCTACAGTTTCACATTATCTACTGTTTTTTATTTGAACTTGCTTCTATATATATATATATATATATATATATATATATATATATATATATATATATATATATATATATATATATATATATATATATATAGAAACCCCTATATAGTTGAAATATTTATAAATATATGTTTTCTTAAATATAACAATTATATTGTTAAATTTGATATAATAATTCGTATACGAAATTGATATAATATATTGATTATTTTGAAGTATATTATAATATATATATCTATTAAAACTATATAATCTCAATCATTTGAATGACCACTACCCGCGGGTTACTCATAAATGAAAATAAAAATAATATATGGTTTAATGTTATTTGTTATTTTTAATTAATTTTTTAAAATGTATTTGTTTAATATTTTAATTTCTATCATTGTAATTACTTAAAACATCAAAAATTGTTTTTTAAGGGAACAATATAATCGTTTATATAAAGTTAGTTTTAACTATTGTTATTGTAAGTTATTTTAAGCTATTTATTTGAAAATTTAAATGATTATAAAAATATCTTTAGGAAATATTTTAGTTAAATTAAGATTACAATTTAGTTTTTGCATTTAGCACTACAATTTATCACTTTTAACTATTCGTAAAATATTATTTGACTTTTTAAGTGAAACTGAAATTTATATTTAAGTTGACCATGTAATGTTATATTTAATTTAACAATTTTAGTATTTTATCCGAACTGTTCAAAAGTTGTAGCTTTAAACTAATAATGGTTTACATATAACAACATAATAGATCTAATAAATTAAGTACAATATGTTAAAAATTAAAGATATAACTTTATAAGTAGAAGTATAGATATTATTTTAATATTAAAATTTGTTTTGTTTATGATTACGCTTTAGGTTTGGTATTTATTTAACTTTATTAACCAAATTATAATCATTATTTGAAAGACACAATAATTTGTCACTTTTAACTATTTAAAAAATATTCTGTGTGTTGTTTAAGTTGAACTAAAATTTATATTTAAGTTGACATTTTAATGTTATATTTACATTAACAATTTAAGTATTTTATACAAACTGTTCAAAATTTATAGCATTAAAATGATAAATTTTTACATACAACAACATTTTAAAATTAATAAATAAAGTATAATATGTTAAAAGTTAAAGATATAACTTTATAAATAAAAGTAAACATATTATTTTAATATTGAAATTTAGTTTATATATGATTACACTTTAGGTTTGATATTTATTTAACATTATTAATCAACTTATAATCATTATTAGAAAGAAATTGAAAAATCATGGGAGTTTTAGATGAATGTGGTGCCTTGGGAGTTTCAAATGCATGAGGTTCAAGGAAAAATGCTAGCTTTATAAGATACTAGACAAATTCACGCGCGTTTCGCGATGCAGGCTAAAAATATATTGTTAAAATATAGTTTTCAGACACCTTTTAGTTAATTCGATTCATCAATTTAGGTTCTTTAATTATTATTATATTTAATGTTTTCCTTTTAACTATGTTAAAAAATGTATATTTAATTTTTTTTAACATTATTTGATATTTTACTTTAGGTTTCAAATTTTACACTAAATTTTTAAGCTTATTTTATATATTAATGTAGGTTATTTATTTAACTATATATTCAAGTTAACAAATTAAGTATATCATATTGATAAGTCACAAATTCTTCCATTTATGATAATGTTTATAATGAAAAACATATTTAAGTTAATAAATTAAGTATATTGTACGGAAATATGAAAAGTTTAGAGTTACATTTGAATGTGGTGAAAGAAAAAAATGTTTCTTTTATAATATAGTATGATTATTATAGTTTTAATTTTTAAGTCAATGTGATATATACAATTATTTGATAAATTTATAAACAATTTAAAATTATGTAAATTACATATCAAATGAATAATAATCTATATATAACGGGTAACAAAATGCATGAACAAAAATATAAACTACAACTTTTAGTAACATAAAAATACAAAAACATATATTATAACATTTGTATTAAAAAAAGATATATATACAACGGATAATAAAAAAATATGAAAAATAAACACTATAATTTTTAATAACATAAAAACACTAAAACATTTATTATAACATTTATATTAACTTTTCATATTTTAATCACAAATCTCTTCAAGTACATTAATGTTTTTAATGAGCAAAATTTTACAACCTTATAAAAGAAAGGAAAATAAAAAGTTATTAGTGATTACTAGTTAATAATCATAAGTTAAAAACTCTTGAGTTGTAACTAATAAATATACATAAATTAGAAAACTTTTAAGTTGTAGTGTGTGTTTCAAATGAATACAGTACTTGGAGATGTGTATTTATTATTATTATTATTATTATTATTATATTCGTCTAAATAATTGGTTTTGATGCATCATTTTAATTGCTTCAATTATTAAACATAAATATATTTAATTATAAATTTATAACATACATAGGTGCATACATATGTTAAACAAATCACATATAATATATATTTTCATAAATGTCATATGCAATTCTTGTCGTAGTAATATGGATAAATTACTTTCATATGAAGAACATATCGTGATAAGTCATCATAATTACATATCAAATGTTAAAAATTATGTTATATTTTAAATATTGTCTTGTAAATATGTTATGTAGAATAACCCAACAAAAAAATAATAGAAAATAAACATAATCAAAACAGAAAACTACAATCAAATAAATAAAAACATTGGGTGGTTGCATATATAAATACAAATGTTACATAAATATACGTTTAAATCAAAAGAAAAAACTAACATTCGTCTACTTTGCTTTAAAAAAAATCTATATCCGTTTTCTGAATCTTCTTTCTTTATTGAAAACCATTGAACAAGAGAAACTTGATGACAATTCTTCACTAACCTGCAATCAAAATGTTTTTCTTGAAAAATAAGAATGAGAAAGATATTCAAAGAAAAACATTGATGTTTAGAGAGTCACATTCAAGATTGAGTAATACATACAAATCACATATAAAGGTCAAATAAGAAATTGAATGTAAAGAAAGAATAGAAAAGCTTCATTTGTTTTGGTTGAAAGAAAAAATCATATTACAATTAACATGGATGTGACATAACCCATTTCTTCAAATCATCATATTTGAATCGTGAATGCTTGAACTATATGAAAACTTTTGAATCATAATATCTTCAACCAAATGATGACTTTTTGTAAGAAAAATGTACTAATATAACTACATATATAATGAAGGTGAAAAGGTGTGGGGGTTTCAAATGCATGAGATGTTGGCAAATTTTTATGGGGGTTTCAAATGCATGAGATTCAAGAAAAAATGCTAGCTTTATAAGTATGTATGATGTATGATATATATATATATATATATATATATATATATATATATATATATATATATATATAGACAAAGACTGAGTGAGAGAGAGAGAGAGAGAAAGAGAGAGGGAGAGAAGATCAATGGAGAACTTGTTGGATTAATATCTCAGTCCATAACTATATTTGGTATGTACTTTACCCGACCCAACATGGGCCATTTAGGTTGCACTTCACCGACACAATTTATATGGATAGTCTTTTGAGAATAGTATATTAATATATTATAAGTTCTAATATATTAATATATAATCATATTATTTAATTAGTATTGATAAAGAATTAATTTATAATTAATTAAGTGATCAAAATGAACTAATTAAATATGGACTCTTATATATATGGAATGGGCCAAGTTCATTTTAGGTTCGGCTAAGCTTTCATGGATAGTACACGGAGTGTTTAACCCATGGATCATATGAAATGAAAAGTCATGGGTTTAACCCTAGTATCCATACTATATAAAGATGTCCTTGGTTGGTGAAATTGGCACTAGTGTGGGTACACTATGAAGGGCTAGCCGATTTCACTAGAGAGAACCAAGTATCCATATTCTCTAAAGTCTTCCAAGGTGTTTTGGTAATTTGTGATTCCACTTGAGGTTTCCACACTATTGGGGCTAAGCTCTTAAAGCTTGAAGACATCAAGCTACATCAAAAGGTATGTCATCTAACTAGAAATTTGTAGTATAAGAACTTCATAATATGCTAGTTAGGATTAAAGCCTTGGAAAGTTCTTATTTGCATGTATAATAGAGAAAACATAGATCCAAGGTTTATAGGGTTGCATGTACACCATAGGAGTGTTAGAATGCTCAAAACCCAACAGCACTAAACTGAAGGAGAGAACCAATAAATTTTTTTTATCTATAGTGAATTTAGGTACCAAATTTCATATATACATGTACATACATATACATAAGACAACTGCATTGAATATATATATATATATATATATATATATATATATATATTCATAAGTAAATGCATATGCATAATAATAAGTATACAGAGTGATGTATGAGAACGACCACAACCACCAAAAGCATTTAGTAAAAAGGAAATGTAATGTTGTTGTACATTTCTGGCAAATTTGTCTATAATGACAACTTGTGGTTTCTAATAACATGTGTATCCTTTCCTTAATTTTGAAAGAAAGAAAAAAATATATCAAAGATGGATATATAAGTAATAGAACGAAATATAACCACATTTATATGAGTTATATTAGCAAAATGTTCTAAAATGTTAATCATCTTCTTTATTCCATCTAAAAATAATGGTAAAATCTTTTAGAAGATGGTTATAGACGCAATGACATGTTCAACAAAGATGGGATCATGAGATTTCTTGCCTCAATTTGCTTTTGAAGTGGAATTGGTTCGACTTTTAACCCTAGTAGAAATCTAGTAATCATCATGATTTCTCTATTTGCACTATCATATAGAAGTAGAGGAATGCCCGGATATCTTGCATGGTTTTAAAAGCTTGTTTTAGGCCTCTAGTTTGGCCTGATATTGTCTCCTACAAAGAATAGCATTGTATTGTTTTGCATTGACATATATGGGTTCATTGTATGCAAAATAAAGAGGTAGTGGCACTTGAGTGGATGTCATGCTCATGCTCATTCCTTGAGGCTTCTAGTGATTCGAGAATAAGAAGAAGCTTCAATTTTTTATTACTAATTAAAATTGATTAAGATATATGTTGTTTATCAACATAGTACATATAAAAAGAGATATCATGATTAATAATTAATATGATTGAAATTAATATAATAGAGCTCACCATAGCTTGTGAGCCAAAAGGCGTAGCAATCTACAGAAGCTGACAAGCCTAAAACTACATGATCATAATTGTGGTTACAATTTTTTGAAGGTACCCACAGTGCCTGGGATATGCTACAGGAAGAGGAAATCCTTGTACGTATTAGTACATCACCTTTAGATTTTGATAACATTTTGGGTGGTGGAATAAGTTGCAAGGAAGTCACTAAATTGGTTAGTTGTTTTTAGATGATTTTCGTTTAGTTCATGTGCATATGTTAATATTCCAAGATTTATTTTCCTTTTTTTTTCTGATTAGTTGGAGTTCCATGCATTGGTAAAACACAACTCGGGTATAAATTATAAGCATTAGTTCATAGTATGGATCAGGTAACAGAAGTAGTTGTTTTTATTGTTTTTTTTAATATTTTTATTTTGCTTGAAAAAATTCATAGTATGGATCAGGTTACAGAAGTAGAATACAAATATGTTCAATATGTTTATTATAAAATCAATGGAAATTTTTTTAAATATAAATATGTTCAATATGTTTATTATAAAATCAATTTAAAAAAAATCACTTACGTATGGCTGCCTTCGACCAGCTTGAATTGAAAAGGTATAATCCTGAGCAGCTGTTAGCAAAGCTGACCCAACACTACCTTCTTCATGTGTCACATGAGTTCCGTTATGCTTAAGAAAAGGGGAAAAAGGGTAAATAGTGGATTTATGAATCTAAAGTCGGCAACTAACCATACATATGATACCATTCCAAAAGCTAAAAACTCACACTAAGGTGTGTTTGATTTGTAGAATGTTTTGGAAGGAACAAAATTTGTCAAAGGAATTGGAATCAGAAAGATTTGAATCTGAATGTCGTCAGGCGTTTGGTTGGCAGGAAATAGAATGAAATTCATGAGCATTCAAAATCCATCAATCAAATGATTCATGAATTCCAATAGAACTTAAATGTGAACTCATTTGTAACCAAACACAAGATTGGAATGGAACCAAATTCCAATTCTATGACAACCGCCAATTTCTGGTCAAGTCAAAGTCAAACAAAGTCAACGAGTCAAACCGGTAAACTCAACTAGTGCTTGTATGATAGGGCTTACTCTATGTTTACTATTGTACAACTCTCTATATTAATACAAAGTGTCACTCAGATATTTCAAATGTTCAGAAATTCTAAACCCTAACCAGGGTGAGTGATTTAACGACTCTATAAAGCACTATTATGTACCACTCAGGGGCGTAAAACACTCATAACGAGGCATAATGGGGTTTACAAACCTTGCACTACGGGGCTAAACACTAAAAAAGGATGCAAACAAAGTCTCTCAAAATCTCTCCCACTCTATCTCTATCTCTCCCAAAAATCTCTCACAATCTCTCTCAAACCTCTCGGTAATAAAAATCACCTTTCCAACTTTTCTATGAACATCCATATCATCCCAAAACTTCCCTTGGTCGAGAACAACTCAAAACGGAAGAAGGAGGTCAAAAAGGGGCCTGGAGGTTCGCAGGTTAAAGTTCAATTGTAAACGCTCGAAGACCTTCATAGGTAGTAAACATGCTCGCTTCTTAGTCAACGTTCGCATCTAAGCCGACAAGGTTCGCATAGGAATCCTCTCGTAGCGAACCGGACAAACTCACAGGTATAACCTTCGCAGCGAACCGGGCAAGTTCGCATTCTAGCCAGGCATCCTCTTGTCACACCCCAAAACCGGAACAGCGGAAACGTTCGGGGGTAGAGGACGTCAAGTTTAGTATCACAAGACATGCATTATAGTAAGCGAAGAAATAAACAACCATTTATTAGAAAGAAAGTGTTTACAAAGTATGTGTTCACAAAACATAGAGTACATAAACAAATAGCAAAACAAGACTTGAAGCTATACTGCTCCATCTTCTGAATTCCCAGCGCAAGTACTTGTCTACTAGTTTCCTGAGAATACAAGTTATTTAAAAGAGTTTGTCAGCAATTAAGCTGGTGAGTTCATATTATTTTAGTGATGTATGCAAGTTGTAGAAAGTTGTTGAAAAATGTAGTTGAAAATGAAGTAAGTTATAAGTTCTGTTTTTAGAAAAGTTCGCCTGTTCCTCTAGAAAATCCTATATTTCCTACTTAGATGAAAGATATGTAAAAATGATTCTACAATCCTTTCTATGAGTACTAAATGAATACAAGTTCTATAAAACTCGAAGTAAACAAACAATCAACTGTGCACATCTGCCCTAAATCCACAACCAAACAAGGAACAGGAAGTAAAGCAGATAGCACACATCGCATTGTTTGTTAGGTCCTTATTGTACATAACCCTGGTGTATTCGCTTGTTACTCATGTAGTTAATTGTAATAGTTCCTTTATATTTTATGAAAATATCTTTAATAAAAACCTTATTTATTATAGTAAAATAGTGACCACAGTGATTACTTCTATAATTACCTAGTTTATACTGGCTATATATAATCCAATATCGAATAGATAGTTAATTGGGTGCATCTGTCCTAAGCCCACAACCAAACAAGGAACCGGAAATAAGGCAGAAAGCACACATCCAATGACCTATTGGGTATTAATGATATATAACCATGATGTATAAACCAAGGAATTTATAGAGTCAATCACCTAAAGTCCTTTAAGTCTACACTAGTTTAATAAAATGGATTAAACCCTTTACTGGGAAGTTTCTAGTTTTGTATATCCAAAGTTCTGTTTGAAAAGTATGTTTTGTACTAGAAAAACTGTGCATTGAATTAGTATCCTATGACTTGACCCATACTTGGTAGCCCTTATGATGACTTAATGTGTACATAACATATATATATATATATATATATATATATATATATATATATATATATCTAAATCGAATAGATAATAGGTTGGGTGAATCTGCTCTAAGCCCACACCCAAACAAGGAACAAGAAATGAAGCGGAAGGCACAGATCCACTTGCGTGTCGGATACTACTTATATATATCCCTTAATGTATACATTAAGGAATCATAAGGTTAGAATTATGGTCCTTTTCTACTGAATGTACTAGACTCGACTGTTCTGTTTGTCGTTTGTAAAGTGTAAGTACTGTAGTATTGTATAAAGTGAATACTATTGTACTAATTGCCTTAAATTGAGTATTAAGGTATAATGTGATGGCTAGATCCCATACTATATGCTCTCCCCGTCAAGAGATTCTGGGAACCAAACGCAACCTCTCCAATAATTGCAAGCTGTGAACATCCACATTAAGATTATATGATCATGTATACCCAATGTAACTATCACCTTTTGTTTAGAACAATGCGTTAGTGATTCATTGGTATAGTTAGATCCTGTAATTGTTCCATGCTATAGCACCTTATTATGTTTGTTCTATTATCGTGTATTGTATCTCCCTCCCTGTTTCTCTTTGTTCTGTGTTCTCTTATGTTATTGTGTATTGTATCAAATATGAACTGGCTCTCTAAACTATACCCATTATAGTTTACTAGTATTCTACTTGAACTGTTATTGAAAAGACTCATTTTACTACCAAGTTATGTTTATACTTTAAAAAAATAGAGTTTTGCTAAACTATAAAGCAACATAACTGTAAAATAGTTTTTGAAATGTTTTGACTACTTATAGAAGACATAAGCAACATTTTGAACGATGTTTATACAGAATATTTACACAATTATCATTGTTTTCAACTTGTATTCCCCCCTAAAAGCATTTAAAACAGTTAAAAGATTCATTACGGGGTATGAACTCACATGATGTGGGTGATTCAAACAGGTATGCATGTAAGGATGAGAAGTTTCGCGAATGAAGTCCCGAGGCACAACAAGCCCTAAATGATATATAATGACACATATTGGCATGAATATAGTGTTTATAAGCAACAATATGAACGAAAACACTTTCCGAGACTAGGAAACACATTGACCAAGTGTTGGAATCACATGTGATTCAACAAAGGAAGGTAGATCGCACTCACATGAGTTTACTACCATGGGTTTACGGACCAAGGGAGTTTACGGCCGTAAAATCATGGTCACTCATGTATAAGTGCATGTTTGAAGGCTTGAGAAGTTCTAGGGACTTTAGCTCTACACTAGGATGAGAAAGACCACCTCAAATGAGGCTTTTGATGAGTTTACAACCCAAAGGGGTTTACGGCCGTAAACGCATGGTCATGATGGTTCTGAGTGAAGTTTAAGGTCCTTCAATCATCAAGGAAGGGTTATGGGTCACTTGCCTTGCATCCTATAGGGTTTATGGTCCAAATGGCCACCTAAAAGGGGTTTACGGCCTTGGGAGATGGCCTGGCCGTAAACTCCATTTGATCTTGTGTTCTTGATGTTTTTATGTCTCTAAACATGATTCCTAACTAGATATTAAGTATAGGGAAGAGCAGTTACGATCTAGAAGCTTGAAATGGTTGATATTGGCCAAGAACACTAGTGTGTGTTCTTGGAGAAATCAATGTATGTAGCTAGTTAATAAGATGTATCAAATAATCAAGGGATAGAATACTTACACTTTTGAAGATCTAAGGAAGAAGGTTGGATGATAGTTGAGATAGAATGAAGAAAATATGGCCAAGGAATGAAGAAATGAGAAGAAATGACCAAATTCCACATATATGGGTGAGAGTTTGCGGCCAACATGAGTTTACGGCCGTAAACTCCATATTATGGAGTTTAGGGCATGAATTTGGTATTGTGGCTTTAGCAGATACTTTATAGCACTTATTCCTTAAGTGTATTAGGTTCAAAACTAATTAGAATGACCTTTAACCGGGTTAGAACTCCGTACTAATGAGTTTGACACTCAGTTGAGTTGATTGACTGTGTCTTTAAAGCAAAAAAAATTCCGGTCGTCACATCATCCCCCTGTTAGAGGGAATTTCGTCCCGAAATTAGCTTTCTTACAGTACTACTGGGGTTGTGCTCCTTTGATTTGCAAAATACTCACTCGTAGACCTGGCAATTTTGCCATAGTGTTCATGATAGGATTTCATACTCGGTCCATCTGTCATTACCTCGTGTATACAAGTCGTATATGATTAGGATCAGTAAGACAGTCGGATGTGCGATTCTGCCCTAGCTCCACAACCAAACAAGGAATAGGAGGTAGGGAGGAAACACACATACTAGATCTGCGTAATCATAATCATACCACCCTCGTGTATACACTGAATAGTGATTGGTGAGCTGTATTTGTCTGTAGCCTCTGTGCTCGAGCTTGGTCTGCTAGACGAGTGGTATCTCATGATGGTCTTTGGACATCCGATGATAGGGCTTTGGAGGACAAAGTACTCTTCGCACAAGTACTTCGGGGTTTTGAATATGAAAGATAAAACTGAGGTTTAGGTCGGACTGTCGATACTAATGATGAAGGTTTCGAGAACTAGAGGGTCGAGGCGATAGAAATATATCAACTTAGTATGGTGAGGACCACGCCAACTCATGACGAATGAAAGTAATGGACTCCTTACTGAACAAAGTTTTGGCCAAATGAAAGAAACGTCTACTATACGGTGATGTATCCCTAGTGTGTTCGATAATGTACTCTTTGCAAATGCTCTTATGCTTTATGTTTTCCCTTTGATGTTAACACTCCCATGTATCGTACCGCTACGTACGCATACATATAAACGAAAGTGCTTTGATAATTGGCGATGATACTTAATATCATGGTCCTCCTTGGTACCACTATGATCGCCTGTCATATACAAGTTATGAATAATTAAGATGAATAAGACGGTCGACTGAGTAACTCTGCCTCAAATCCACAACCCAACGAGGAATAGGAATTAGGGCGGAATCACTCACTCTAAGTCTGCAACATATGTACAACCCTGATGTATATGCTAAACCATTGTAGCTTCTATAAAACAGATCTTTTAGTTCTCTTGAATACCATGACCAATTTCTATATGTGAGTGATTTAAGATTACTTTTAAGTGTATTCCCCTTAATTTTAATCTTATATAAATATAAATTAATTTTTAAAGTAATTACTAGGTCGAAGACGTACCACTGCTCATTAACGACTCTGGGGTTGATTCTCTTGCGGTGATCATCAGGATTCGTCCATCCGCGCCTGAGTTCTTTGTTATCGCGCAGTCCCTCTGGTAGTGTCCAGCCTCACCACAGCCATAGCAGGCTTGGTTTTCTTCAACACCGGGGAATTGGGAGACCAGTTGAACCGGTGCCCTGCAGAAATGGACTGTGTGTCCCTTTCTGTGGCAGTTCAGAAACTTCATTTCCCGGCATACTCCGGTGTGGTGATAGTTGCACTTTCCAAACTTCGGGAGGGTTCCAGCATATCGACTGGCAGGTGCGGAGCAGCAGGTGTTGTAGCGGCATACATAGTACTCGCTTGTTGCTTTTGCAGGGTTTCCTGGGTTGTTCGCTTATTTTTCTTCTTGTTCCCCGACTTCTGATTATAGTGTAACAACCCGAAATTTCATATCACTTCTTGTAACTCAAATTTTAATCTAATTCGATCAACCAAACGCCGTTTCCAAATCCGTTTACGATTTCGTCATTTAATTAAGTCATTAACTTGTGTTGATCTAAAATGACTTAATGGGTGTCTTAATGCCATTTGAAATCATTCTAACACCCCATAATAGTCGTCGGAATAATTCTAGAATCGACCATATCGGTTTACTGCAACTTGGTCGGGTGCGACCAAAAGCCCCGCCTAACGCCGGTATCGGGTAGAATTTCGTCGTGTCCAATTCCCGAGCACTATATAAAGGATTCAAAGCTTCCATTTGAAGCTTTTGGCCATCTTTCCTTAATCACTCTCCAACCTCTCTCCTCATCCATAATCAAAGGTCCAAAAACAAAGAATTAAGGCTCCAAATCAAAGAGGTAACATCCCTAACTTGTTATCTAGCCTCTTTAGCCTTCAAATTGATGTTTAATTTGAGTTTTAGGACCTGGAACATGTGTTTACGGCCAAGGATCAAGCTTGGGCCGTAAACACTTAAAAATGGGGTTTTTAAGCTAATTAACCCTTCCAAATCATTGTTGGGACTTAGATACGACTTTGAGGCTTTCAATTTTGGATTTGTAACACCTTAAACATGAATTTTGAGGGACAAAAGAGAATTTACGGCCAAGGCATGTTCTTGGGCCGTAAACTCCTCAAACATGGGGAGTAAACACATTTTTACATGTTAGTTTGCCTTGAAACTTAACCAATAGCCTTGGAATAAATCATAGAACCATCTTAAATTAGTTTGGAGGCCTTAAACATAACAAAACACTACATTTAGGAGTTTACGGCCATAACACATACTCTTAGGCCGTAAAATCATAAAAGTGTGTCAAATGATGCCCTTAAACCACCCCAAGTCTTGGAAAAATTACTAGAATCACATGTGATTGTCCTAAGCACCTCAAATGAATTTTGGTTTAAGCTTGGGGGAGTTTACGGCCGTAAACTCCATGTTTACAGCCGTGAACTCCCATAATTGGTGTATAAATTCATTTAAATCATTCCAAGGCATTTTAGTAATTCATTCCATAAATCCCCAAGTCCAAACAAGCCATTAAACCCTCAAAATCACACCCACATGAGTTCACGGCCGTGAACTCATGTATATGGGTGTTATATGGCTGTAAACTCCCTAATATGTTTACTCTTGGGGAGTAAACTCAAATCCCAAGTCGCTGGAGTCATTACATGTCCGAAGATGTCACCCGGGTCACTCCAAACGCTCGTTTTGAGGTGTTTAACCTCGTTGGAGTGTAATGTTCCATATAATTAGTGAATGTAAATCTAATTAAATATATATGGACATTATTTCATTTTACATAGGGACATCGCGAGTAATCAAGCCCCGAACCAACGTCTAGTACCTGAAACCGTCGCATTTCCGAGTCTAGTGAGTTCATACCCCTACCCTTTTTCACTGTTTTTCACTGTTTTCAGGGGGAACACAAGCAAAGTACAAGGGATTTCTTGTACTCAAAACTTATTTCCGTGTGTGTGTTTCACATTTTATATATGCTTTTAACACTGATTGATACAACTGATAACCGTTTGAACATGCAGATCACGTAAACATATTATTTGTGAAATGGATTAATAAACTGTTATGTTTTATATATTTCACAAATGGTTTTCCACATTTTATCAGTTAAAAGCATGACATTAGAACATATGAACATGAAACTTGTACACTGTTTGTCCTCGGTAACACTCCATAGAGATACGCGAGTGGAGGACTATCATATTATTACTAGTAAATTTGTTATTCCTGTATGATTGGAGACACGTCCTCGGCGAACACTCCACAGAGATACGCGAGTGGAGGACTACACCCATAAACAAAATCTCTGGGATTTAGAGAACTTGACTTGAGTGTATAGATCTATACGGGGCTGACTACCCCACACCTGGCTGCTAGCTACAGCCGAACCGAAATGGCTGCTAGCTAATATTCTTTTTGACTCGGGTGCTGAGAGGAGCTTTATTAGTCATGCATTCAAACATAATCTAAAACATAATTCCCAACCTTTAACCGAAACGTTTACCGTCGAGATGGCGAACGGTGAGAAAGAAAACGCGAGCGAAGTATTCATAGGTTGCACCCTTACCCTGAACGACCATTCGTTTCCTATCGATCTCATGCCAGTATCCATAAAGCGCTTTGATGTCATCACTGGCATGGATTGGTTGAGTCCCAATCATGCGGACATCCTTTGTTTCAAAAAAGCAATCCGTCTCAACCTTCCTTCGGGTCAAACTCAAGTAATCTATGGCGATAAACTCAGTTCCAACCTTCGTATCATTTCCTGCATCAAAGCTCAGAAGCTCCTGCGAAAGGAGTGTATTCCATTCTTGGCCCATGTAATCAACGAGAAGCAGGAAGTTAAAGACCTTGCGAGCGTCCCCGAAGTCTGTAACTTTCCTGATGTATTTCCCGAAGAGCTTCCAGGAATTCCTCCCGAGCGTCAGGTCGAGTTCCGTATTGACCTAATTCCTGGAGCTACTCCTGTAGCGAAGTCTTCGTATCGCTTAGGTCCAGCAGAAATGCAGGAGTTATCCAGTCAACTCAATGAGTTGCTTAGTAAAGGATTCATTAGACCGAGTTCCTCACCCTGGGGAGCTCCGGTATTGTTTGTCAAGAAGAAAGATGGATCCTTTCGAATGTGTATCGAGTATCGCGAATTGAACAAGTTGACTGTCAAAAACCGATACCCTCTTCCGCGAATAGATGACCTCTTCGATCAACTCCAGGGAGCTAGTTACTTCTCCAAGATAGACCTTCGATCAGGATACCATCAGCTACGAGTTCATGAGAGTGATGTTTCCAAAACAACTTTCAGGACTCGATTTGGACACTACGAGTTCGTAGTGATGCCCTTTGGTCTAACCAACGCACCGGCGGTGTTCATGGACCTGATGAACCGGGTGTGTCGTCCTTATCTGGACAAGTTTGTCATTGTGTTCATTGATGACATACTCGTCTATTCCCGAAGCGAAGAAGACCACAAACAACACTTGAGATTAGTGTTGGAAACCCTACGATCCGAGAAGTTGTACGCAAAATTTTCCAAATGCGAGTTTTGGATTCGGAAGGTAACTTTCCTCGGTCATGTAGTAAGCGAGGAGGGTATTCATGTAGATCCTTCCAAGATAAAGGCGATAGAGAATTGGTCAGCACCGAAGACACCCACATAAATCCGACAATTTTTGGGTCTCGCTGGCTATTATCGAAGATTCATCCAGAACTTTTCTAGAATCGCCAAACCCTTAACCACTCTAACACAAAAAGGTGTACCCTTTTGTTGGAGTGATAAGCAAGAAACCGCATTCCAGACGCTGAAGAAAGCCTTGTGTAGCGCGCCTATTCTGTCCCTACCTGAAGGGACAGAGGACTTCGTTGTCTACTGCGATGCCTCTAATCAAGGCTTAGGCTGTGTGCTTATGCAAAGGGGAAAAGTAATTGCCTATGCCTCTAGACAGCTGAAAGCACACGAGATTAACTATACCACACACGACTTGGAGCTAGGAACCGTAGTCTTTGCGTTGAAGATTTGGAGACATTACCTCTACGGAACCAAGTGCACGATCTTTACCGATCACAAGAGACTGCAACACATCTTTGACAAGAAAGACTTAAACATGAGACAAAGGTGATGGGTAGAACTACTCAGTGATTATGAGTGTGAAATCCGTTACCATCCCGACAAGGCCAATGTGGTAGCAGATGCCCTTAGCCGAAAAGAGAGTGTAGGCCGTAAAGTGAAGAACCAGACGATGACCATCCATTCCAACCTACCCATGCAAATCCGAGAAGCCCAGTTAGAAGCCTTCAAACCCAAGAATGTGTCGACCGAAGCCTTGAGAGGAATGGAAAAGAAACTTGAGATCAGAGGTGACGGAGTCCATTGTTTCATGGATCGGATCTGGATTCCAAAGTTCGGAGGATTTAGAGAGATAGTTATGGAGGAAGCGCACATAACCAGATACTCTGTTCACCCGGGCTCTGACAAGATGTACTTAGATCTCAAGAAACAATATTGGTGGCCAAACATGAAGGCTAAGATAGCTACGTTCGTAGGCAAGTGTTTGACTTGCGCCAAAGTAAAAGTTGAGCACCAGAAACCCTCGGGTCTGCTCCAGCAACCCGAGATACCCGAATGGAAATGGGAGATGATCACCATGGATTTCATCACCAAACTGCCCAAGTGTCCGAGTGGGTATGATACCATTTGGGTAATTGTCGATCGCCTGACAAAGTCCGCCCACTTCATTCTGATCAAAGAATCATTCAAGATGGAAAGACTCGCGTGAATTTACATTCAAGAGGTAGTCTGACTGCACGGTGTACCTGCATCCATTATCTCTGATCGAGATAGCAGGTTTACCTCTAGATTCTGACAGTCTCTCCAGAAAGCCCTTGGAACCAAACTAGACATGAGCTCGGCGTATCATCCTCAGACCGATGGACAAAGTGAGAGAACAATCCAAACCCTGGAGGACATGCTTAGGGCATGTGTCATTGACTTTGGAAATTCGTGGGACACACATCTACCCTTGATCGAGTTCTCGTACAACAACAGTTACCACACCAGCATTAGGGCTGCCCCGTTCGAAGCCCTTTACGGTCGCAAGTGCAGATCCCCTCTGTCCTGGGCCGAAGTGGGGGATACACAGTTAGCCAAGAGTCGAGTCCCCGATAGTGCTCTCACTGGTCCTGAAATCATCCGTGAAACCACCGAGAAGATTATCCAAATCCGAGAACGACTGAAAGTTTCACGTGATCGCCAGAAGAGTTACATTGATAACCGTCGGAAACCACTGGAATTCCAGGTTGGAGACCGTGTTTTGTTGAAGGTCTCGCCCTGGAAAGGCACTATATGCTTTGGTAAGCGTGGGAAACTTAATCCGAGGTACATTGGACCTTTTGAGATCCTCGCCAGGATTGGTTCGGTGGCCTATAAACTTAGTTTACCTCATGAGCTCAGTAACATCCACCCCGTCTTCCATGTTTCAAATCTCAAGAAGTGCCTATCCGATGAAACCCTAGTGATTCCTTTAGACAAGATCGAGATCGATGAAAACCTCAACTTCGTAGAGGAACCGATCGAAATTATTGATCGAGAAGTCAAACGTACGAAGCAAAGTCGCATCCCGTTAGTGAAGGTTCGCTGGAATGCCAAGCGGGGACCGGAGTTCACTTGGGAGCGGGAAGACTCGATGAAACAGAAATATCCGCAACTCTTTCCAGATCCATGATTTGTATTTTGTCTTGTATCTTGACTTAAATTTCGGGACGAAATTCCCTCTAACGGGGGATAATGTAACAACCCGAAATTTCATATCACTTCTTGTAACTCAAATTGTAATCCACTTCGATCAACCAAACGCCGTTTCCAAATCCGTTTCCGATTTCGTCATTTAATTAAGTCATTAACTTGTATTGATCTAAAATGACTTAATGGGTGTCTTAATGCCATTTGAAATCATTCTAACACCCCATAATAGTCATCGGAATAATTCTAGAATCGACCATATCGGTTGACGGCAACTTGGTCGGGTGCGACCAAAAGCCCCGCCTAACGCTGGTATCGGGTAGAATTTCGTCGTGTCCAATTCCCGAGCACTATATAAAGGATTCAAAGCTTCCATTTGAAGCTTTTGGCCATCTTTCCTTAATCACTCTCCAACCTCTCTCCTCATCCATAATCAAAGGTCCAAAAACAAAGATTTAAGGCTCCAAATCAAAGAGGTAACATCCCTAACTTGTTATTTAGCCTCTTTAGCCTTCAAATTGATGTTTAATTTGAGGTTTAGGACCTGGAACATGTGTTTACGGCCAAGGATCAAGCTTGGGCCGTAAACACTTAAAAATGGGGTTTTTAAGCTAATTAACCCTTCCAAATCATTGTTGGGACTTAGATACAACTTTGAGGCTTTCAATTTTGGATTTGTAACACCTTAAACATGAATTTTGAGGGACAAAAGAGAATTTACGGCCAAGGCATGTGCTTGGGCCGTAAACTCCTCAAACATGGGTAGTAAACACATTTTTACATGTTAGTTTGCCTTGAAACTTAACCAATAGCCTTGGAATAAATCATAGAACCATCTTAAATTAGTTTGGAGGCCTTAAACATAACAAAACACTACATTTAGGAGTTTACGGCCATAGCACATACTCTTAGGCCGTAAACTCATAAAAGTGTGTCAAATGATGCCCTTAAACCACCCCAAGTCTTGGAAAAATTACTAGAATCACATGTGATTGTCCTAAGCACCTCAAATGAATTTTGGTTTAAGATTGGGGGAGTTTACGGCCGTAAACTCCATGTTTACAGCCGTGAACTCCCATAATTGGTGTATAAATTCATTTAAATCATTCCAAGGCATTTTAGTAATTCATTCCATAAATCCCCAAGTCCAAACAAGCCATTAAACCCTCAAAATCACACCCACATGAGTTCACGGCCGTGAACTCATGTATGTGGGTGTTATATGGCTGTAAACTCCCTAATATGTTTACTCTTGGGGAGTAAACTCAAATCCCAAGTCCCTAGAGTCATTACATGTCCGAAGATGTCACCCGGGTCACTCCAAACGCTCGTTTTGAGGTGTTTAACCTCATTGGAGTGTAATGTTCCATATAATTAGTGAATGTAAATCTAATTAAATATATATGGACATTATTTTATTTTACATAGGGACATCGCAAGTAATCAAGCCCCGAACCAACGTCTAGTACCTGAAACCGTCGCATTTCCGAGTCTGGTGAGTTCATACCCCTACCCTTTTTCACTGTTTTTCACTGTTTTCAGGGGGGGAACACAAGCAAAATTCACTTTGCTCCCTCCTAGACACGAACAGATTGCAAAGACCGAATCTGTTTTCTCGAACGATTGCATCAGAGCGATGACTCCACTATTTCCTTCAAAGGAAAGGGGTTTGCAGTTGATGAAGTCCTGGTAGGAGCACTCTCTCGAGCGCACAGGGACCTCACTTTGAATAGAATGAACAGGTGTTCCACCTCTGCTGGAACTGGCAGGATGATATTGAGCCATGGCGGTTGCCACAGCCCCAGATACTGTAACATTAATAGTTGCCGCATCGATTTGTGGAGAAGGTGTTGGAGTTATCAGAGTGGCGTCTCTAGCTGATCATCATGGAGGAATCTTTCTTAAAAGGATACAAGATGAAAGGAAATGATTCTATAGCAGTGTATAAAATCCGAAAGCTGAAAGACTGGATGTATCGGGTCCTGATTTCTCCAGGGTTCTAGAAACAATTCATAAAATAGTCTATACCAAATAAACCTTATGAATTTTTGAATGTCAATCCTCGAATGAGTATCTGTGACCTAAATAACTGTTACCAGCTACATGTAAAGAAAAAGTAATCGTAACACATTTTGTGAGCACTGTTTCCACTAACTCGTTAAATTAACAAGATTACTATTTATTAGTGTGATGTGTCAGACGTTATGAACTTGCTCTTGTTCCTCCTTTGCTATTATGTTGTATGGGTTTCTCGTGCGAGAATGAATGTGACTAAAGAATTCATGAGATTTAAAGTAACTTTTATGGGGTAATCCTTACAGAGTCATGCTATAGTTGTACGATGTATACAAGTTGTATATATTTTAAGATTAGATAGGCCTTCAAATAAATGATCCTACTCCAAAACCGCAACCTAATGAGGAATGGTAGTGAAGCGTAGATCACAAATTCTAAGTCTATAAGATCTAAATTATATAAAACCTTGGGAGTATACATTGTAAGGTTATATACCTATCCGTAAGGGTCTTTTAAGTCATCATGTAAGTTGTTTATATAGTGCCTAAAATACTCCTATAGTACTTTAACTCTATGTACTTGATCTGGAATTTTCTTGACTGGTGTTTAGGTAAGTTTTAAGACTGTTGCAACACCACATCGCTTCCAAACACATGTCGGTCGCATCTCGAATGAATATAGTTGATCATGCTATATTGATCCTAGCTAAGATTACATAACTGTTCAGGTTTGACGACAGTGTTCAACCTTTAAATACTTTAGTTCTGTTCTCCTTGTGATACTTGTTCTAGTATGTATACGTGTATAAGCAAGTAGGTATATTTTTATAACTTATCGTTATACTCTTAAAATATATCATTATTCAGAGCACTTAAGCCCCATTGTACTTATAGTTGTATATCTTTTATTGGTTGATATATTTAGTTCACTATAAACAATGCTCTGATACTAATCTGTCACACCCCAAAACCGGAACAGCGGAAACGTTCGGGGGTGGAGGACGTGATGTTTAGTATCACAAGACATGCATTATAGTAAGCGAAGAAATAAACAACCATTTATTAGAAAGAAAGTGTTTACAAAGTATGTGTTCACAAAACATAGAGTACATAAACAAATAGAAAAACAAGAGTTGAAGCTATACTGCTCCAACTTTTGAATTTCTTGCGCGAGTACTTGTCTACTAGTTTCCTGAGAATACAAGTTATTTAAAAGAGTTTGTCAGCAATTAAGCTGGCGAGTTCATAAGATTTTAGTGATGTATGCAAGTTGTAGAAAGTTGTTGAAAAATGTAGTTGAAAATGAAGTAAGTTATAAGTTCTGTTTTTAGAAAAGTTCGCCTGTTCCTCTAGAAAATCCTATATTTCCTACATGGATGAAAGATACGTAAAAATGATTCTACAATCCTTTCTATGAGTACTAAATGAATACAAGTTATATAAAACTCGGAGTAAACAAACAATTGACTGTGCGCACCTGTCCTAAATCCAAAACCAAACAAGGAACAAGAAGTAAAGCAGATAACACACATCCCATTGTTTGTTAGGTCCTTGTTGTATATAACCCTAGTGTATTCGCATGTTACTAATGGAGTTAATTGTAATAGTTCCTTTATATTTTATGAAAATATTCTTTAAGAAAACCCTTATTTCTTATAGTAAAATAGTGACCACAGTGATTACTTCTATAATTACTTAGTTTATACTGGCTATATATAATCCAATATCGAATAGATAATTAATTGGGTGCATCTGCCTTAAGCCCACAACCAAACAAGGAACATGAAATAAGGCGGAAAGCACACATCCAATGACCTATTGGGTATTAATGATATATAACCATGATGTATAAACCAAGGTATTTATAGAGTCAATCACCTAAAGTCCTTTAAGTCTACACTGGTTTAATAAAATGGATTAAACCATTTACTGGGAAGTTTCTAGTTTTGTATATCCAAAGTTCTGTTTGAAAAGTATGTTTTGTACTAGAAAAACTGTGCATTGAATTAGTATCCTATGAATTGACCCATACCTGGTAGCCCTTATGATGACTTAATGTGTACAGAACATATATATAACTAAAATCAAATAGATAATAGGTTCGGTGAATCTGCTCTAAGCCCACAACCAAACAAGGAACAGAAAATGAAGCGGAAGGCACACATCCTCTTACCTGTCGGATACTACTTATATATATCCCTTAATGTATACATTAAGGAATCATAAGGTTAGCATTATGGTCCTTTTCTACTGAATGTACTAGACTCGATTGTTCTGTTTGTCGTTTGTAAATTGTAAGTACTGTAGTATTGTATAAAGTGACTACTATTTTACTAATTGCCTTAAATTGAGTATTAAGGTATAATGTGATGGCTAAATCCCATACTATATGCTCTCGCTGTCAAGAGATTCTGGTAACCAAACGCGACCTCTACAATAATTGCAAGCCGTGAACATCCACATTAAGATTATATGATCATGTATACCCAATATAACTATCACCTTTTGTTTACAACAATGCATTAGTGATTCATTGGTATAGTTAGATCCTGTAATTGTTCCATGCTTGTAAGTCCCCAAAAATTCATGTGTATCAATCAGATCCGTTTGATGGTGTGGAATCCCAATCAAACGGATTATGCTAGATCAAATAGAAGAGAAGGGGAAGAAGAAGAAGATGAATCTATGATGTATTCATTGAAATGATTGAAGCTCCGTACACATAGTTCACACACACTCTTCTCTCTCTAGTTTCTCTCACACCTTAGAATGCACACATAGCTCCTCTAGTGTTCATCATCTTTTTCTCACTCCCCTCACCCCTCTATATATACACACGGGAAACATGGACCGTAAACACCTCCCTGGCCGTAAACACATATAAGATATTACATAAAATACAATTTCCTAGAAAAGCAAAGTGTAAACCATAATATTGACCCAACAATCTCCCCTTTGGTTTATAGCTTTCTTTTTCTTTTCTTAAATGACCCAACAAGCTCCCCCTAAAAAGTAGCTGACTTTCTTGATAATCTTCATTGGGAACTTGACTTCAACATTAATCTTCAAATTCTTCACAACTTCAAGATGAACTTGATGAATCTTCAATGAATGACATCATCTTGAGCAGTTGCCCTTTTCTTCAGAATTTGGCATTGAATGCACAGTGGGTGAGGAGGTTTGATGTACTGATTCTTGAAAGATAGCGCTTTGAGCTTGAGAATCTTCAGAAAGAACATCAGAGAGAACAAATCTTCTGGATCACTTTAGCAGGTACAAAGATAGCAGCAGACTATTTGAGGAGGCTTCAATGCAATCCGTCACATATTCTTCAATTTCAGCTTCACCTTGCTTCTGGGGTTGAAATATTGAATGTCGAAAAAATAATCTTCATTTCTTGTTCCTTCGAATGAGAATTCTTCGATGCTTACGGACAAGGCTTTGGCTCAGAAATCTTCAACACAAACTCCATGAGTCTTATCTATACCTGAAATCACTTTTCAAGACAAAACAAAACTAAAAGAAAACTTAGCACACAAATTAAAACAGAAACATAAATATTTTTTGGATTTTTTGATTTTTCTGAACAAGAAATAAAACATAAATAACACTATTTTTGAATTTTTAAATTTTCTGATTTTTCTTTGATTTTTGAATTATTATTTTTTTCATAATTTTTAATTTTTAATTCTCCCCTAATATTTACATTAGAAGAAACTATGAAAAATCTAACAAAAATAAAAATGATATCTAACTTTAAGAGTGATTTGGGATCAAAGTTTTTTAGACAGCCTTAATCCACTTGTCGGTACCTTCTATCTTCACGTCTTTGTCTGGTCGATCGTCGGTATTGTTGTCCACTTAAACACGAAAAATTGTGACAGATTCAGGACATACTATTTGTTATAAGACAAGGTGAACTTAAGTTCCTAAAAAATATATTTGATCCTAATTCCTTAAATACTATATCTTAAGGACCATTCATCTGATGACGATCAGGGATATTGTTGTCCACCTAAATTGAGCAGCAAGATCTATAGACAATCTTTGAGTGTTCAATTTTAATTGTACTGGAAAGTGTTTCCCGCTTCCTGATATGCCCCAGCCATCAAGAACTTCCAGAGTACTCCTTACACCAGGTGAGCAGACAACCATTCAGAGAGAGGATAGATTCAGAATTCTATTACTTATTACTTCAGAGGGGTTGAGAAGTAGAAGGTTGCATATGCTATGTACCAGGTCGGATTAGAAGTCACGCAAAGGAGACAGCATATGGCTAACAGATAACAGGAATTTCATATATATAACTTGTGGAGAAACAGAGTTGCATATGTTGTGTACCAGGTGGGATTGGAAGTCACGCAAAGGAGACAACATATGACTAACAGACGGAAAGAAAGAAAATGATATTCTACAGACCTAATTTATCGGAATTTACCAGTCGCCCCATCCAACCGGAATTAAGGACAGAATCCGCACATCGAGGAAAAGTTAAACCGCGGTTCCAAGTATGGGTTCATTTAATGTGATGAGTGGATTCCCATATATATCTCCCTGATCAACCTATTCGAGCGTCGTATTGTCAGGCTGAACGGATCTAACTAGGTCAAAATTTGTCAAGTCTATAAATTTCCTAAGTTCAACTCTTCCTAGTCAAGTCCATTTAGAATCTTTCATGCCAACCGACGCATCAAACCAGAGCATAGACCCTTCAACTTTGGGTACGTTACGCAGACTCAGGTTGCCTGTTATCACATTATCATATCACTTCCTAAAACATCTCCCTCAAGCACATTTCATAACCAACATATATTTTTTTATTTTCTGATTTTCTAATGTTTTTGGATTTTTTTTTAAATTTTCTAATTTTTGTTTTGTTTTTATTTCTCCCCCTAAATTTTTGCATATGAGAGAAACGAAAGTAAATGCGCAAATTTAAACTATCCTAAAACAAAAATTAGTCTTTAAAGCAAATCAGCTTAAGAAAAACTCAGGAGTATAGAGAAGAAAACTCAAACCTGTAAGTCACCGATTGAATTTGCATCCAGAAGGTCTGAGAACAGCACGCGTAAACTCAGAACATATCCGAAAATTCTTCATGTCATTAAGCACAAACCCCGTGAGTGATCACTTCCTTTCTTCCTTTCCCGCAAAGGGCACATACTCCGAAGTCTGATGATATGCCTCCATAGCTGCTCCGACACAGAGTGAGATCAGTTGGTCTCTGGAACCCAGTCCATTTTGAAACTGGGTCGACCTTTGTCATCCTTGCACGGTACTCTCTCCCATGACATATCCTGTTTATCACAAACAGAAGATGAAGAAATATTAGATTCATTAGTTGATTTGGGAGAGTGAGCCTTTGGAACCCATTTGTAGTTGGGTTTAACCTATTTCTTTTTCGATCTGATGGGTGGCTCAGTACATGCTTTTGATCTTGATGTCGGTCGTTGAGATGACTTTGATTTTGGCTTCACGGGAGCATCTCTTGAACTAGACTTCTGGGCCAGCATACCTTTCTTGTTCTTGGGAGTTGGATGCTTGGCCTTGTGGGTTTGATTCTTGGCCTTCTGCGCGTTCCAGTCACCATTGTCTGAATGTGAGTTGTAAGGGTTTCTTTTGAAATATCTCCGACTTGGCACGTTTTTCCATTCTTGTGCATAGTAGGGAACGTATGCACGATTAGGATAGTTTCTGGCAATGTGTCCAGGTGTTCCAGAGTGAAAACATGTCTTTTTCTTCACTGTGAAGTTGTCTCTTCCTGCCCCTGGTGGCGTATCTTTGCCTTGTTTTTTATTGTTCCCACAAGCACAATTGCAGGAGGCACTCTGTTTCGCTGGAATTGGTAGCCTGTATTTCTCAACAGTAGGTTGATCAGAAACAGCTGAGTTTAAAGCAACAGATTCAGAGTTCAAGAAGATGTTGGTTTGTTCAATGGTTTTCTCCTTGTTCTCATCTTCTGCTACTTTACCTGCACATGAAGTAGAAACATTAGTATTTTCAACCTGAATAAATCCTCCTGACACAAATCCAGCTGGTTTGCCATATCGAAGATGTGCCTCTCTTTCAATTTCATCCTATGTCATAGGGATGGATGTGTAGTTATGATTGAAAGGTGGAGGAACACTATCATACCGTAGACCCTTGTTTTGATTTTCTTTGAATTTTAATTAGGTTTCATATAAGGACTCGACTGTCTGACTTGACGCAGTATAATTTTTGAAAATGACATCTGTTTTTCGACACTTAATTTTTAAAGCGTCAAGTTCTTCAGTTACAGCAACAAGTTATCTCTTAATATAATCATAATTTTCACACTTGTTGCTATACTCTTCCTGAAGCTTCCTAAAGTCCTTGGTTTTTGCTTCTAATTCAGCCTTCCGGGGTTTATGTCCTTTCCTGAGTTGATATCCTTTATATCTCAGGTCCTCAACTTCCCTTTTTAATAAATCAATTTGTTCTCGAAGAAATTTAATCGTATCTTCACATGATTGAGAACATGAAACTTCACATGAATGAGAACATGACACTTCATTGACTGGAAGGTTTGCGGAACTCATTGTTTTTCGACAATTCAAAGCGTTAAGTTCTTCAATTATATCAGCCAGACTAAGACGATTGAGATCTTTTGTCTTCTTGATGTCAGCCACATCCATATCCCACGATTTCGGAAGTGCATTTAGCAGCTTTTTGTTTATCTCAAATTTAGCAAGACGATCCTAGCTATATTCATCTCACTAGAGAGTGTGGTAAATCACTGTAACTGAGCATCCAGGGTTTCTCCAGGGATATAATCGAACATGTTGAAATTTTGTCTTAAAATCTCCTGACGACTCTCTTTCATGTTTTCAATTTCCTCGTAAACTTCAAAAACTATTAAAAGCACAACTAGAAGTTAAAAGTCAAACTTAAATTTAAAAATGCCCTTTGACATAAACCTCAAAAATCAACCTTAAAAGTCAAATTTAAAAAGTCAAACTCAAAAGTCAAACTTAAAAGTCAAACCGAAAAGTAACATTTGAAAATTTAAAAGTTAAACAAAAAAGTCAATGTCAAAGGTCAAACTTTAAAAGTCAAAATCAAAATTTTAGGTAGAAAGTCAAAAATAAAATTCAAAAATTAAAAATTAAAATTTTTGGTTGAAAAAGAAATTTACAAATGAAAGAAATTGATTTTTGGGCTGAATTTGACAAAATTTCGAAAGTTGGATGCGACTGCGAGTGGTTAAATTTAAAATATCGGAAGGAAATCACAAGTGATCTGATGGTGGAGTTGGCAATGCGCGCTGAGTTGCTGAACCGGAGGTCGCTGGTTCGAGCCCTGGCACCTCCTTACTTCGCGATACCTTCGTCTTATTTTTATTTGAAGCGCGCCTACTGATGCTGCCGAGCCGAGCTAATCTCCAAGCCCCGATCCACCAAGCTGCAAACCGAGCCGAGCCGCGATCAAAGCCGAGACCGCAAACCGCCGCTTTAAACCGCCGGCCGCAAACTCCGGCGACCGGTTTCTGGCCGTAAACTCCGGCGACCGGTTTCCGGCCGTAAACTCCGGACCGTAAGCCCTTCAAATACCGTAAACTCTTTAGAAATCGCTGTTCTTGACGAAAAATAGCGTTTTTCACCCTTTTTGCTCCAAAACTCGATCAAAAACTCGTTTTTACGAAAAACGCGAAGAACAAACCCCACTTAATTTTTCGAGATCTATCCAAAAACGCAAGAATCTTTCCAAAATAAGATCAAATCGGCTCCAGATCTGACAAAGATGAGTGATACAAACCAAGCTCCGATGCCAATTGTAAGTCCCCAAAAATGCCTGTGTATCAATCAGATCCCTTTGATGGTGCGGAATCCCAATCAAACGGATGATGCCAGATCAAACAGAAGAGAAGGGGAAGAAGAAGAAAATGAATCTATGATGTATTCAATGAAATGATTGAAGCTCCGTACACATAGTTCACACACACTCTTCTCTCTCTAGTTTCTCTCATACCTTAGAATGCACACACTTAAGCTCATCTAGTGTTCATCATCTTTTTCTCACTCCCCTCACCCCTATATATATACACACGGGAAACATGGACCGTAAACAGGGTTTACGGCTGTCACACCCCAAAACCATGAATGGTGGAAACGTTCTGGGGCGGAGGACATCATGTACAGTATCACAACAATGTAAAGTAGTAAACAAGCAACAACATCATCCATTGCACTAATATTATAATTATTATACAAGTGTGTTCTGTCAAATTATAATAGACACTAAAACATAAATCAAAATGAAAGATGAGTCTTGAACGAGCTCCATCTTCTCTAAACCTTGCATCGGTACCTGTCTACTGATAACCTGAGGATGCAAGTAATTTTGAAAGAGAGTATCAGATTTAAAGCTGGTGAGATCATAAGTATTTTAGTGTCTTAATTTGTATGTATATGAATTGTAAGTATTGAAAATGTATATGAACTGTAAGTATAAAAATATTTGTAAAGCAACTGAAACGTTTGAAAAACTCTAGAAATCCCTATGATTCCTACTATTATATAAGAGTGTCTTCTACCAAGACCTAACTGCTCTAAATACAGTCTTCTACCAAGACCTAACTGCTCTGAATGCAGTCTTCTACCAAGACCTAACTGCTCTGAATGTAGTCTTTTACCAAGACCTAATTGCTTTGAATGTAGCCATAGTACTACCCTTTGGTACCAGGGTAACTAAGAATGTTAACTGATGACATCCGTAGATGTACATTTACCTCTGTTGCTAATAGCTGGGTGTAGGAATAGTCAGTCCCTTTAAGTATACATGTAATGGTATCAACCGTTGACATCCGTGGATGTGCTTTTACCTCTGCAGCTAACAGAGGTTCTAGGAATGGTTAATCCCGCAACGTATCCTTTTGTACTAGGATATTAAATCCAATCTATCTCGTCGATTATGTGATTGCATCACAAGGTAAAGATAAGAATGAGGATTTTATAACAAAGTCTATACATATAAAATGTATTAGAACTCATCCTATATTATCTATGTAAAAGTACTCATGTAAGTGTATATATGTAAGTGTACTCATATAAGTGTTCTTATGTAAGTGTACTAACATAAGTGTTCTTATGTAAGTGTACTCATGTAAGTGTTCTTTCTCTATCTAGCATGTATAGTAATGTACTGTAACGTTCTGCGTGTGCTAGCTGTAACGTGTGTTCTCTCTCTATCTAGCATGTATAGTAATGTACTGTGTGTACTAATTGTAATATGTGTTGTCTCTCTATCTAGCAAGTAATGACTCATGAATGAACTGACTCATTGTATGATATCGCGTTCTAGTAATAGTTCTAGTATCTTCCTAAACTACCCATATGGTAGCTTACTAGTAATCTAACTGATACGTATGGACATTGATGTATACCCTTGCTACCCAAGGGCATTGGATGAACTGGAAGGACCTTTATGACTATATATGTACATATGACATATAATTAATATTGGAACGACCTTCGGGCGGCTACCTGATGTCCCACCAGACCACATCCAAATCGAGGAAAAGGAAATAGCGTGGATAGTCTTCCTAAGTCTTTTAAACATTTCTTATATAACTATACATATATAGGCATGCAATTGATAATGTAAAAGCATAAAATAAGTTTTGTAAAACTTTTGAACATAATTATTATCTAAGAGAAGATAGACTTGATGTCAATCTATAAAACAGTTTGATGTAAAATAGTTTGAAGTAAAAACAGATCGGAGTAAAATGGTTTTGAAATAGGATCATACAGTGTGTAATGAACAGTTTAATAAGGATTTTTAAACTTATAAAACATTTAAGAAAATCATTTGAAGAACTTGTTTGGTAAAACGGTTAGTGCGTAGTAAATCATTTGAATGTTGCGTATTAATCACATGTGATTGATGTAATAACTAGCATAATTCTACTTGTATCCCCCCCATAAAACATTTAAAAACATTTAAAACATTGATTAAGGGGTATGAACTCACCTGTTGTGAGTGGTTCTGATGAAAATGCTGGATCCTATGCTAAGACCCAAGTGGTGATTTGAGTACACACGCAAATCCTAATCAGCATATATTGACACATATATGAGTATAATTAGTGTTTAGAACAACTAATTATTGAATTGGGATCACCTTAGGGACTAGAAAACACTTATATTGCAGTGTTACAACCATATATGATTGTATGAAGGGGTATATGGCTTTACAAAGGAGTGTATGGTCAAAATACACACCATATGTGTGTGCGGCCAAGTGTGCGGCCATACTTGGTGTGTGCGGTTGGGTGTGCAGCCATACATGGTGTGTACGGCCGTACACCTAGTGTTCTTGGTGTTCTTGGTACCTTTTATGAAGATCTTCAAGGAGATTAGGATGATACTTGAGAGGATTTCGAGTTCTATGCTTGAAGAAGTGAAAGAAGTGTTCAAAAATGACTAAGTGTGGTATATATAGGTGGAGTGTGCGGTTGGGAAGAGTGTGAGGCTTCAAACACATGTGTGTGGCCGCACACTCAAGTGTGTGGCCGCACACTCCATGTGTTGGAGTGTTTGGCCTCTTTTTGATTTCTACACTTTGAGTTAACCCATTTCCACACTCCAGCCTTAATTATAACACATTTAGAATGCTCCAATAGACCCTAAATGGTACTACAAGATAGCAAAATGAGTCTATTATTGATAAGAAATGAAGAATGCAAGTTAGAAATTTTCGGGTTGTCACATCATCCCCCCGTTAAAGGGAATTTCGTCCCGAAATTAGAATTTAGACTAGGAAGTAGGTACGAATGATCGAGTCATGAGGAGGAAACTTCCTAATCGATTGGTTCTAGCGCTCCTAAGTGAAATCGGGTTCTCGGTTGGTATCCCAACGAACCTTCACTAACGGGCGGCAGCGATGCTTCGTACGCTTGACCTCTCGGTCGAGGGTCACTACGGTTCAAATACGAAGGCGTGGATCTCGACGAATGGACTAACAAGAGTCCTAATGGAAAGGTACGGTTTCTAGATTGAGGTGCGAAGGGTAAAATGTATGTTACTGAGTTCGCGGAGTATGTTTAGTCTGCGAGGTACAGGACCGATTCTGGTAAGAATCACGGACGTCCTGACTATCTTGGATTTAGCTTTCCACGCTTTACGAAGTGCATTAAGCATTCCCAGAGTGAGTTTTCCTAAAGAATTTGGTCTCTCACTTGGGACTCCAAAGGTTCCCTTTTTTTTTCTTGTTTATGTTCCCAGTCAAGTTCCACCCTTTGCTGGGCCAAATTCGAAAGGGTTTCTGTAATTTGTGAGGAGTTCTGAATGAACTATGATAATAGGTATGTAAGACCTAGAATTTGGCGAATTCCTGTCAGCGTCTCTGGTGTCGACAAATTCCCAATGGTTTTGATAAATTGACAGAGTACTCAAGAATTTCCACATCACTAATAGCGTGTCTTAGGAAATTTTGACTTTTCAATTCCAAAACTTGTGTTCAAAGAACTTTGCGAAAAGTATCTCCGAGGATAATGTTTTCGTGGGTTCCTTCTTACTACGAGGGTAGATAAGTAAGTTGTTACATGGAGGATGATGAACTGATCCAAGTAAGAAAACGGACTCTATTCATTAAACTCATGAATGCTTCGGGCGTATTGGTCCTATCCGAGGGGTATCACTACGGACTCGAAGTGTCCACATCGAGTTTGGAAGGTAGTCTTTAAGTCATCCTTCGCTAACACTCGAAACTGCTGATATTCGGATCTCGGTCCATTTCTGAAAAGTGACCCGTTCTTTGCGTTTGCTCAATTGATTCATCTCTGCGAGGTAGAGACCACGATTTCTAATGGAAGAATCTGGACGGAGCCCTCGATAGCCGAGGCACACATGATGCAATCCATCTACCTCCGGAAGAATAAGACCGGAGCTCTCTAGGGTGAGAAGCCAAATCTTCTAATTTTATTTCTTTGTAGTTCGTTAAGTCGTCTGTACTATTCTTGTATCTCCTTAGATGTTTAGACTGTAGGGCGATATGTTTACGGGAGTCATACTGGGTTCTAAGTTTGTTCACATGACGATGTGATTACTCGCAGACTTAGGCAGTTCTCCGTCCTGAAGTTCATATTAGAATTCCTACATGATTTCACAACCACAATCTCGTGTATACGAGTCGTGTATAATTAAGACTGAAAAGGTAGTCGAATAACTAATTCTTCTTTAAGCTCATATCCCATTGGGGAAAAAGAAGTTAAAGTAGAATCATCAATTCTAAACCTGTAGAACCTTGATTATATATTACCCTTATGTGTACATTCCTCAACGATAGATCAACCGTATGAATCTTTAGGTTGAACTTGACGTACTGCACGAGTGGTACTTCGGGGATTTCTTCGGAAAAGAGAGGAACTATGAGGTACTCTAGTCATGGGTACTTCGGTGTTTTGTAATGACGGCTTCGCTGGAAAGGCAATTTCGAAGAAAGAGATGTACGTATGAAGCAGGCATGGTGTTGATCAAATTGAATCTAGTTGTATGATAATGTCGGAATCATACATAAACTTAAAGACATTAGATTGAACATAAGACGTGTACAGACAAAACATGACCGTGCAACCATGAATAGAGTTATAGTACTTTAGATTTACCACAAGACTATTGCTGCGAATAAGATATACTACAAAAGACAAGTATACGTAGCACGAGAATCCCTATACAGACAGGATCTCGCAAAGGTAAGAATCCAGTTGCAATAGTTTTGGGATGGTTTATAAGTCTGTTACAATGAAACGCCTAAATTATATTAACGAGGGTTCTGGAGTAGGTTCTTCTGCAGCTGTGATCCTGAGAATCTTCCCATTTGCTCCCGAGTTCTTCGCTATCGGGCAATCCTTTTTGAGGTGTCCAATTTCACCGCATTGGTGACATATTTGGACAACACCAACATTGGTGGTGGAAGTGAGGTGTTTAGCCAGTGTTATGTGGACACGAGTGCCTTCCTCATTACTCCACCTTGGAAATTGCTTCCTAAAGCGTTCGGCTTTATAACTACTCTCGGTTGTAGGGTTAGTCTCGATGAAAGGGACTCGAGTGATGGGTCGTGCCGGTGCTCCACAGTTACGAGCATGGTGCCCTATGTTTAGGCAATTGCAACATTTCATCTCATGGCAAGCCCCATGATGATGGAAACTACACTTATCACACTTCGGGAGTTTTCCCTCGTATGGCCTACTCGGTACGGGAATGGCAGGGGTTTCCACTTGCTGCTGTTGCATAGCCAGTTTGTGGGATTTCTTGCGTTCTTTTTGGACTTGACGCCTTCGTTTCTTGTTCTCTGCTTTTCGGCTTTGCGAGCCTGTGACTGTTACTGTTTGGCGACTTCCTAGATGGATACCACGATTGGAAACTTCAATTCCATCATCAGCATTGATTGTGCTGATAGCGCTACGGTGCGCAAGGACAGCGGTTACGACAGCCACCACGGCGGCTGTAACTGCTGTTTGGAAGGTAGCGACGTCCATAGGAAAGGCGGAGTTTTAGCCGTTCAACTGATTGCCTCCGGATGACGACATGATTCTGTAACATGAAAGATAAGGGTTTTGTGAGCGATTCTGGTTGACCCTTGATGTACTTAGATTGTTCATGTAAAGAGTACGACTATGATCTCGAAAGTTTAACCTACATCCCTATGATGCAGTCCTAGCACGGATTGGAAGTATGTTCATGAAGGTTTGACCTACATCCCTATGATGCAGTCCTAGTACGGAATGGAAGTGAGTTTGTAGAATGGTCTCAAGACGTTTGTCGTTCAAGCCGATGTATCATTGGTTGGTGAATAACATGATCCAACTACTGAAAGAGGCTTGGAAATGTCTCCGGAGTTAAATTACTATAGTCCAATGACCTGACTAAAGCATGTTTCATATAGATTCCAAGGAAAGTATGATGAGAGTACTTGACTAAAAAGGGAACAGAAGTTAGCCGACTATCAATATCTTTGATATTCATGACGTAAAGATTCGGAAAAATGACCTTGTATAGATCTTACATCATATCCACAGAAGATAGTTCCTGATAGTATAAAGACCTAACTAAAGTACTTATAGTACAAGATAATTTCATAGAAAATGCCACATCGGGCATAGACAGTAAAACGATTTCTTTTAACCAGGAAAATAAAGTAAAGCATCTACTCCTGGCGACGGTCATCCCTCTGGTGAACTCTCAGTTCAACCAGTTGTCGTTCCATATCGAGAAGGTATCTTTCGTAAACTCTCTGGCGTACTCGGAGCTCTATGACTTCGGCTAAAGATTCAACTAGTGTTTGCAGCAAGGTCTCATGGTCTCTCTCAGACCTCTCATGAGCATGTTCAAGGCGACTGGTGCGAAGCATATACATTCCTCCATTTGTATCAACTTCTGCGATACGTTGTAGAGCTGTCATGCCCTGAATTTCGTTTCGGGCCACTCTACGGATCAGAATTGGTAGGACTCTGTCTGCTGTGCTCCCTTCACTTATGTTGTAGAAACTTCGGTCTCCATTAAACGACATAGGTTGATCTTGACCTTCGTTCCATGTTTCCAAACATTCCACCCATGGAGGTGTCGGGCCATGAAAATCGAACGAGGGTCAGGAATCGGAACGGGAGCTGCCTGGGGTAGGTCCTCAACCTCGGGTTCGGAGTTAGCACCATCCGGAAGGTCTTCATCATGGTGATCATTCACAGGGACATGATGATCATTCTCTGGCTCTTCTTCCAACCATCCAACAATAAATTCGTTTGGAAGGAACAGGTTGCCGTGGGGATGGAGTTCGTCCATGTTATCTGTGCGAGAATTGGGGTAAGAAAATAATTATTAGACGAACTATCTAGATAATTATTTAGAAAATCTTCATTAGTTACATCGCTATTTGTGAAGTTCATACCAGTTATATGTAATCCAAACAGGATAGGCCTTTGAATAAGTGACCTTAACTCCAAATTCACACAGAATAGGGGTAAAGTAAAATGTTCACAAATTCTAAGTCTATAACATCCTAATTACATATAACCTTAGTGTATCCACTTAGAAACTATCAACTTAGTAATGAAGATCCTGTTTTAGTTCTCAAGTATGAAGTACTTATAGTAACACCAAATGCTCCTATAGTATTTTAAGTTTAATGTTATGTTCTATTGTTCTCATTGTGGTAGGGTTGGTAAGATTTAGCATTGTTGCAACCACACAATTAAACTTAGGCACATGCTAGTCAACCCTTGGATAATATAGGTGATCAGGCTATATCTTCCCAGTTTTGACCATATGTCTCTAAGCCCACTTGCGTTGTCCAACAATCGTAATTCTTTTGTACTGTCCTAGTGACACTGATTTTAGTATGAATGCAGCACATATACTTACTTAAATACTTTATTATTTAAAGTATAAACTCTTGGTCAGAGTATTTTTAATCCCTTATGTATTTATAGTTAATATATCTTTTATGGGTTGATATACTTAATTCACTATAAACAATGCTCTGATACCAATCTGTCACACCCCAAAACCATGAATGGCGGAAACGTTCTGGGGCGGAGGACGTCACGTACAGTATCACAACAATGTAAAGTAGTAAACAAGCAACAACATCATCCATTGCATTAATAATATAATTATTATAAAAGTGTGTTCTGTCAAATTATAATAGACACTAAAACATAAATCAAAATGAAAGATGAGTCTTGAACGAGCTCCATCTTCTCTAAACCTTGCATCGGTACCTGTCTACTGATAACTTGAGGATGCAAGTAATTTTGAAAGAGAGTATCAGCTTTAAAGCTGGTGAGATCATAAGTATTTTAGTGTCTTAATTTGTATGTAAGTATTTGTATGTATATGAATTGTAAGTATTGAAAATGTATATGAACTGTAAGTATAAAAATATTTGTAAAGCAACTGAAACGTTTGAAAAACTCTAGAAATCCCTATGATTTCTACTATTATATAAGAGTGTCTTCTACTAAGACCTAACTGCTTTGAATGTAGTCTTCTACCAAGACCTAACTGCTCTGAATGTAGTCTTCTACCAAGACCTAACTGCTCTGAATGTAGTCTTCTACCAAGACCTAACTGCTCTAAATGTAGTCTTCTACCAAGACCTAACTACTTTGAATGTAGCCTTAGTACTACCCTTTGGTACCAGGGTAACTAACAATGTTAACAAATGACATCCGTTGATGTACATTTACCTCTGTTGCTAATAGTTGGGTGTAGGAATAGTCAGTCCCTTTAAGTATACCTGTAATGGTATCAACCGTTGACATCCGTGGTTGTGCTTTTACCTCTGCAACTAACAAAGGTTCTAGGAATGGTTAATCCCGCAACATATCCTTTTGTACTAGGATATTAAATCCAATCTATCTCGTCGATTATGTGATTGCATCACAAGGTAAAGATAATTTCACACCCCAAAACCACGAACGGCGGAAACGTTCAGGGGTGGAGGATGTCATGTACAGTATCACAACAGTGTAATATAATAAACAAGCAACAACATCATTCATTGCATTATAAGTAAAGTTTAATACATGTGTGTTCTTTCATTGTAATAAGACACCAAAAATATACAATCACAATAAAAGACGGGACTTGTCTGCTCCGTCTTCTCAAAACCTGGCCTCCGTACCTGTCTATTGATGACCTGAGAATACAAGTTATTTTGAAAGCGAGTATCAGCTTTAAAGCTGGTGAATTCATAAGTATATATATGTGTGTCATTTCCTTGTTTGTGAAAATCTGTTATGAAGACCATGTAAAACTTTAAATGAAAATGGTGATGTACGTATGAAAAACCCTAGAAAATCCCTTATTTTCTATCAGTTTGAAATGTAGTCTTATACCAAGACCCGAATGTTTTGTTTGTAAAATGATAGTTTTTCCTTTGTATTGACTAGTACTAAAAGTGCTTAGTCTAACTCATCGTTTATGTGAATGTATCACAAAATAAAGTAAACAGGAAAATGTACTATTGTAAATGTTGTCACTGGGTACTAGGACTAACACAACATCGCATTAAGCGAAATATGTAACCTAATGAACATCCGAAGATTGTCCAAAACAAGTATTAATGTAAGTGTCATCGCTGGGTACTAGGAGTAACACAATCATCGCAATAAGCGAAAGGTATAACCTAATGAACATCCGAAGATTGTCCAATTGTCCTCTGTAGCAGCAGCAGGTGGGAGGAAGGGTTAGTCCCAATCGATCTACCTAATATAAGTAGTAACCTTAGACCTCCGTAGATGGTCATCGACCACTGGTGCTAATCAGTGGGGTTCGAAATGGTAAGTCCCGCCGAGCTATACCATTGAACCGAGATAGGAAAGACAATTTACACAGTAAGTACTAATAAATCATCCTCGTAGTACTAAGTACAAGTATCCAGGTAAGTGAATACAGGATAATGCACATATGTGAAAGTGTCCCTGTATGGTATTCATGTATGTGTGTCCATGTAACAGGTAAGTATATGTAAACATATTCATGTATCAGGTAAACATCTGTAAGTACTCATGTATCAGGTAATGTACTAGTATAGACTCATGAATGAACTGACTCTTGTGTGATTCCTTGTAATAGAAGTAATGTTTGATATCTTCAAATTATCCCTATGATAATTTGCTGTAATATAACTGGTTGATCATGTTGGTTTATACACTCTTACTACTCAAGGGTGTGGGAAACTAAATGAAAGATGTAAACTATAACATCAATACATATATAAGAATATAAGTGTATATGCATAGTTTAGTTCAAGAATGTAAAATGGTTTTGTAAGACATCTTATGGGTTTTGAACAATAATTAACAATGACTTGATGTCATTTTGATAAACATTTCAAAGGTAAAACATTTGGTAACAATGTGTTTTTAAGATGTAAAACCATTTCATGCATCACATTTTGTAGCATGTGAAATCTATTAAATGACAAACACAGTTATAAAATACATATCAATGATTCAATAACATATTTGTTTCTACTTGTATCCCCCCCATTAAAGTATTTAAAATCAGTTAAAATATTGATTAGGGGTATGAACTCACTTGTAGTTGGTGATTGGGATGAACTGAACGGTATAGGATGGCTAGGTGTCAAGCGAGGACTTGTACACGCACTATGATCCTAATGAACATATTGTTGGGTTTTGAGCATTCTAACACTCCTATGGTGTACATGCAACCCTATAAACCTTGGATCTATGTTTTCTCTATTATACATGCAAATAAGAACTTTCCAAGGCTTTAATCCTAACTAGCATATTATGATGTTCTTAATCTACAAAGTACTAGTTAGAGGACATACCTTTTGATGTAGCTTGATGTCTTCAAGCTTTAAGAGCTTAGCCCCAATAGTGTTGAAGCCTCAAGTGGAATCACAAATCACCAAGACACCTTGGAAGACTTTAGAGAATGTGAATACTTGGTTCTCTCTTAGTAAAATCGGCTAGCCCTCTTAGTGTATCCACACTAGTGCCAATTTCACCAACCAAAGACATCTTTATATAGTATGGAGGGTTAGGGTTAAACCCTAATAGCCATGACCTTTCATTTCCTAGGATCCATGGGTTAAACACTCCATGGACTATCCATGAAAGCTTAGCCCAACCTAAATGAACTTGGCCCATTCCATATATATATAAGAGTCCATATTTAATTAGTTCCTTTTGATCACTTAATTAATTATAAATTAATTCTTGATCAATACCAATTAAATAATATGATTCCATATTAATATATTAGAACTTATAATATATTAATATTAATCATAAACATACTATTCTCAAAAGATTATCCATATAAATTGTGTCGGTGAAGTGCAACCCAAATGGACCATGCCGGGTCGGGTCAAGTACATACCAAATATAGTTATGGACTTAGACATTAATCCAACAGTCTCCCACTTGGATAAGTCTAAAACTATTATTGCGTATGACTTCAAACCTAACTGGCAATCGTAGCTCCTAAAGCTGCTGTCGAACTCTGATCTTGTCAACGAACTTGTCCATTAGATAAGGGATCATATATTCCTCCATTCTAGATATCATATGGACTGAGACATGGATTATAATCATTCTCTCTGTCCATTTGTTGTTTCCCGATTTCCGATTTATGACGACTGACTAATTGAACAAATCAAATCAGTCCTGGCCCGGCCGAGCACTTCCATTTGTCATCATCAAATCATCGAGGGGCCCACAGATATCGCTTTTATCCCGAAGGTAAAAGGAATGGATAAACTTCGACTCATATGGCTTGTTCTACTACTTGTTGAATCATACACAAAGGCACGTTTTATAGCACCAAGTTACCAAATGCGTTTTCGTGCAATCAATGTACAACCAACTCATAGTAACAACTCATATCTCTAGGTTTGAAGAATATAAGATATTATCGTCTCATGATCACTCGTGATAAAATCCATGAAGTGATTCCAATGAGCGCGGGTTGAATCCAATACTCAGAACTTATGAGCACTCATGAGTGTTATAGCCCGTTGTCCAACACCTTAGACCTCTACAAGCCAACCCATGACAGTCTTAATTCATATCTACTTCCAACATATGACCGACTGTGGATGGTTTGAATAACTTAGTCATTCCGGAAGAATAACCCAGTTTATTCGGGAAGTCAAAACATGCAAAGTGAAACACAATAATAATTGAATCCAATATGGTATCAAAACCTATGAACATAAATAAAACACCTTTTATTTATCACCATATGATTGCACATTATTCATTGTATACTGTTTCAGCTATCAACTTTATTCTTGAATTTAAAACAATAGTTGTCCCGTGCTCCAAGCATGTACACTATGTTTTTCTAAACACTAGTCATGCCACACACCAAGTATGCATACTATGTTTGTCTATGATCTTTACTTTGTGAACTAGATCAATTGAACATAACTTCAATGATTCTCTTTTCACACTCCCAAATCCTTACTGCAAATGCAAGAATTCCAAATTCATGCCATTTACTGAAATCTGTTAGATTCTAAACTTACATGCATTGAACCTCTTGTAATGATTATGCACAAAGTCAGAAGGACTTGACAACAACCATTACAGACCATTCCAAAGGAGATCAGCTCCTTGGGAATATCCTTCTTGCATTAAGTTTCCTAATCTTAAACAGATTGAAAAATTCTAACTTTGAAACATTTCCAGATTCCATTTTGACTATCACTTCTAAACAAGATTTGCCTCCTTACAGATTATGTCAATATGGTCCTTCTAGAATTATCACTATACTTCCAACTGTCCTTGAGCAACCAATCTTTGGTAAACCTTAGATTGTCCTCGACAATTGTTTAATCCTTTTAGTCATATCCAGTTCTAAACCTTTTCCCTTCTTAATGCCCCAGGCATTTGGAAAATTTTAGAAAGGATGAATATAGCACATGTAATCGATCCTATATCCGAAGTATATGGGAATCGATTCATGATGTCTCACATAAAGACTAAACCAGTCTTTTGCTATAACATTTCCATTTCAATTTGCCAAGTTCTCATAATTCAGATTATGAAAAGGGATGCCGTAATCATAATCGAATTTTAGAACGCAAATAATGGACTCATATACAAAATTTCCTTATGTTGAGCCATTCCAACATGAAATTCATATATATCCTTGACTAAATGATTAAAACCTCACGATCTAAGCTTATAGATTTGAGATGAAGTATAATTTTCTCTCCCTTAATTATAGCAAAACAACTTTTTCCCAATTGAAACTTTTGTTTTCTATAATTAACATTGCTAACTTGCAATACTTATCATAATTATCATGCTCCCACTAACATGATGATTATTAGCATAACACTTATGCTCCCACTAGCTTTGACATGTACTCAGAAATCAGCTGACTTTCTTACCAAAGTTCATATTTCTGATACTAGATTGTTTTGATAAAACTTAATCAAAAGCATACACCTTCCCTTAGATATCACACTTGTGTGTCTAAACAATTATGAAGAGGGATGCCGTAATCATAATGGTTAGACCTTTTTGCTACTTCTCACAAGTCCAGGTTAGTGTGCCGGTAAACCACACACGCTCCACTAACGACTTTGAGAATGCAAATATCACAATTGCTATCTAGCTAAAATCTACTTAGTGAAAGTGTTTCCTCACCATCATTTTCATGAATCGGAGAGAAACCTTATGACACTTAGATTTAATGGTGTATGTGTTCTTATCCATGTGAATTGTCAAAACCATAGACACAAGACAAGGATAATGACAAATACAAACTCATATGGACTGAACTCAATCTTAATTTCTTGCCACCTGGCAGCTCAAGGGCCTGCCATTGCTTCCAAGAAGTTGTGCAACAAATTGAGAACTCTAAGAACTCATATGCAAAGCCAACTTTAACTGGAATGGGCACAGAATATGTCAACACGATAGGTTATAAACCTCAAGTCGTGTGCTAGTGAAGAACTTCAGGTTTATTCTTGATTAGTTCTTGAGACTTTCAAGACCTTTAAGACTCCCACTGTCCTCTTGACATATAAGACTCCCTTGTCAAACATCCAAAAGATAGTGCGGATTCTAATCAAGACAAACACTTCACACAATTGGCTTTAGTTGGTCTTTGTTTTATCCAAAACATCACAACTTACCAATTTCAAATGTACAAGAGTTTTAAACCTTCTTTAAGACATGCCACTCAAGTTACAATCTTAGAGTATTACTCTAAGAATTGTTTTTGGAACGAAGTATGAATCATCTTCTTGATTTAACCACTTCAACAATTCAAGTTCCTCTTCTTAGCTATAAGAAGGCTCTTAGAGGATGAATTGTGATAAGGTCTCTAAATCATCAAGATTATCACAAAACTGATACGAAAGTACTCTCCCATCTTTTCAGATTTGAGAAACTTTTATCCTTCTGCTAATTTGATTCTTCTTATTTGCTCTGCCTTACATTGGAACCTTTTCCAATGTCTCAGAGTTACACTTAAGCATGTAAGTATAATCATATTTACTGAGCTTTAGTAAACTATGACGAATAATCTTATCGATCTTTTGTGGTGGACTTAATCAGTGCACAAGACTGTGTACTCGATCCTTTAGTCCTTCACTTGACTCACACATCCATGTGAACCAGTAATTAGTCTTAATTTTTCCAAAACTTGAAAGTTCTCATTCATCATGCTATATAACTTGCATGATTCCAAGTCCCGGTCCAAATGAAACTTGGGTGATGAGAATCTTTCCTTATTTGGTAAATATAGACATTACCACAAATGAAAGAATCAACTTCATATTTCCACTCTTGCTCTTAATGGAATCATATAAGCAACAATTTTTCCTCAAAAGCCATTGTAAGGATATTTTAAAATAAATAAAATCAAAAATTTTTTCTTTTATTTTAAAACTTTGCGGAAAAACTTATCCTTACAATCCATATGAAAACTTGTTGTTATCTATTCCTAAGCAATATCTCATAACTCCTAAGAAGTTGCTCAAGAATCCGATCTTCAAACTATGCGATAGAAATCCATCTACGCCATCAGATTCAGCATATTCTTTCTTTAAGTTTCTTCACTTTTCTTTGATTCTTAAAACATCACCATGTGACCCAGTCACATCATGTATCAGGAATCTCAGAATAGAAACTTAGCAGAGTTAGATAGTGGACTTTACCTGAAGTAGAGTCAAACTTATTGACTTTAACCTCCTTAGGTAAATTTGGCAGCTTCGCAACCAATGCCCCTTTCTTAGGCAATATAAACATATGGACCCTTTGATAAAGGTGCACAGGACTATCACAGACTTAGTTTTTCTCTTTACCATTTGGTCAACCGAGTTGACTATGGCCGATCCCTTTCCATTGGGAAGAGAATGCTTTTCTGGATATCCTGTGTCACTATTGTCAATGTCCATCAAGTTTTAAGGAAGTTGATCTTAACAAATAGATAAGATCATTAAGGGTCTTGTCATATTCTGTTTCATAGGTGTCCCAAAGGAACTCACTATGTGACTCAGAAAGTGATTGAACCACCAACTTTCTCAAGACTTTGACACCCAACTCTCCCAGCTTGTCAATATGTGACTACATCTCCAAGATGTGTTCACACCTAGACCTTGCCTTGCCAATAGGGCTTGAGTGACCTTAAACTTTTCAAGAACTTGTGGGTTGGGGAGAATAATTGGAGGAGGTGAAAGAAGTATGATTTCCAAAGGACATCATCTTCATTTAGGAAACCTTGTTTCACTAGATTTGGGAAGATCATAGATGTCTATTACAGACATCTTTTGGGAGATATTCAAGATAGTTGATTTAAAGTCCTTAATATGACACCCAATATGAAATATTAAGGCTAGGACCCAATAAACTATTTTATAACTTAGAAGAGGGGTGCCGTAATCCGAGCTATAAAATATTTGAAGGTAGGTGAATGACGATTCACCAATTTCCACCAAGATAAACGAAATGAATTATTAGGTTTTAATTGGTTTTGAAACTCCTAGATCTTTGAGATTCATTGAACTTTTCAAAGGCATGTTTCAATCTCGAGTGTGCCCTTCAGGTTTTGTGACTGGGATGCCGAGGATCACAAAACAAGGTGTGAAGTAACCATGCAAATCACTTGGTACCCTTAATAAATTACCCCTCAATCGATGTGCCGGTTAACCACACACGCTCCATCGATACTATGATAAATATTAAGTCACCCTTTACCTACCTTGTTAAGTCCAAGTTAGTGTGCCGGTTAACCACACACGCTCTACTAACGACTTAGACAAAGTGTAAAGTGTAATTTCATGGGTTAGCACCTTATTCACATTTTTCCTAAGTAACTAAGATTGGGTATTATTAAGAGTTTAGTTACTTAGTATTATCATTAATACTTTTAATGAAGGGTTAATTATAGTCTTGTCAAACCCATTCGGCTAACGACCCTCCACCGGTCAAGCAAGCGGTGGGTGAGAGTGGACACCCATTAAGTTGCCATTTTATAGGCAACAACCTTATACCCACCTTATAGACCGGCTTCGTGAATGAGGCGTACTAGCGGTAAGACTGACTTTACTCTTATACATATATATATATATATATATATATATATATATATATTATTAACTTATAATATTATAAAGTATAAGGGTTGAATTTTAACTTTTAAAATTCTAAGGGCTAACTTGGAATTAAAGTATTCATAAGAGAAAACTTTACAAATTCCAAAACTTGAGGGCAAGTTTTGAAACTATTCAAAACTAATTAATTCCATAACTTATGTGTTTAAAGTAGTTTTAATCCAAAAACTCTTCAAGTTCCATAACTTGAGGACAAGTTATGGAAGACTTTAAACTAATAAAATAATTAACTTTTCTTTATTTTATAACTTATGGAATTAATTAAGGTTACACCTTTTTTTATTTTATTTTATTTTATTAAATGAAGAGACTCTTGGTCCTCCATAACTTGAGGACAAGTTATGAAGTCATAAAACCATTTAATTAGAACTAGACTCTTCATTTTTGTAACCTTTGCCAATTTTTATGAGTTTTATGATTCTTAAATGTGACTTTTCATATAACTTGAGGACAAGTTACAAAAACACATTTTAGAATCAATTCTTAGATTAATTTGGATTAAAACCAACTATCACATAATTTTATTCATTAATCTAAATTCACTCATAAAACAAGGTAACACAAAAAACTTTTGGTGATCCATAACTTATTCTTAAGTTATGGAATCCTTTAAAACATTAACACCAAATTTTGTAACTCCATAAAAACTTTGAATCAAATTTTTTTTTTTTAAAAAACCTTTTCATATCCATAACTTATGGAGGTTTCAAAAAATAAAACTCTTTAGATCAAACTTTTAAAACTAATAAAATAATCATATCATTTTATCTTTTATTAAATTTGACCTAATATAAAGCAAATTATTCAAATTTTACAAATAATTAGTTTTTCACAAGAACAAGTAATTATCTTAAAATTTGACAAACTTCATGGTTTTTTCCTTTTTTTTTCAACTTGGAAAATAAAATATTTGCATCAATATAACAGAAAACAACCCGTGGCTCTGATACCACTGTTGGGTTTTGAGCATTCTAACACTCCTATGGTGTACATGCAACCCTATAAACCTTGGATCTATGTTTTCTCTATTATACATGCAAATAAGAACTTTCCAAGGCTTTAATCCTAACTAGCATATTATGATGTTCTTAATCTACAAAGTACTAGTTAGAGGACATACCTTTTGATGTAGCTTGATGTCTTCAAGCTTTAAGAGCTTAGCCCCAATAGTGTGGAAGCCTCAAGTGGAATCACAAATCACCAAGACACCTTGGAAGACTTTAGAGAATGTGAATACTTGGTTCTCTCTTAGTAAAATCGGCTAGCCCTCTTAGTATATCCACACTAGTGCCAATTTCACCAACCAAAGACATCTTTATATAGTATGGAGGATTAGGGTTAAACCCTAATACCCATGACCTTTCATTTCCTAGAATCCATGGGTTAAACACTCCATGGACTATCCATGAAAGCTTAGCCCAACCTAAATGAACTTGGCCCATTCCATATATATATATAAGAGTCCATATTTAATTAGTCCTTTTGATCACTTAATTAATTATAAATTAATTATTGATCAATACTAATTAAATAATATGATTCCATATTAATATATTAGAACTTATATTATATTAATATTAATCATAAACATATTATTCTCAAAAGATTATCCATATAAATTGTGTCGGTGAAGTGCAACCCAAATGGACCATGCCGGGTCGGGTCAAGTACATACCAAATATAGTTATGGACTTAGACATTAATCCAACACATATAATCACACATATATGCACTCAATTAGACTCAAATCACCAATTGATAATGTTAAGACATCCTAGACATAATAAACACTTTACATAAGTGTTTTAAGCCTTAAGGATTGCATCTAAGCTATTGTGGGACAAGGTATTTGTGTTTAGGGTTCCAAAGGACCCTACATGTGAGTCTACTCCCCATAAACCATCACACATGGAGTTTACGGTTGTAAACTCTTGAGTTTACGGCCATCAAATCCCAACCATGGGGTTTTGGTGTGTTTTGAAGTCCCAAATGATTCCTAGAATTATTCTAACTTGGTGGTTAAATTCTTGGAAGGGCTTAAGGTCTAGAAACACTCCATTTAGGAGTTTACGGCCCTGAGGCCATTCCCCTTAGAGTTTACGGCCGTAAACTCTAAGTATGGTGTGTTTTTGATGCTTTCAAGTCCTTTGCATTTGTGGTATAGGTTCTAGACTTTTATTCCAAGCATATGAAGGCATTAGGCACACTTTGGTTCCCTTTTTAGGAGTTTACGGCCCAAGAACCATGTCTTGGCCGTAAACTCACTTTGTTAAGTGATTTTGATGTGGTTCAAGCCCTTGATTTAATGGGAACAAGTCTAGGTAATTGTCTAAGGCTTTAGGAGCCTTAAAAGTGCCCTTTTGAGTTTTAAAATGGAGTTTACGGCCTATGATATTCTTGGGCCGTAAACTCCCAAACTTGGGTGATTTATGGATGTTTTCTTGTCCCTAACACACATACATAATAGTCTAAAACAGTTGTATAACACAAAGGTCGGTTTTGGCTTTGTTTCGGGAGTTTACCGCCCAAGAACACCTTGGGGAGTAAACTCCTAGATCTAATGATTTAGCCATCTAAATCATGTTATAAGCACATAATAAGCATTCTAACACTACTAGAAAGAGTTACTCACGTTTTGGTATAAAAACCCGAAGATCCGTGAGAGAGAAAATGGCTTTTCTCTAGTTGGAAATGTGAATAATGAATGAATTTGGTTCAGAAATCTATTTATAGTCCTGAAATATTTTTGGCAGAAAATATTTTTATTCCTGAAATGATCTCTAATATAATAGAGTGTTGGAATAACAGTGTTGCACAAAACCATAGTGCACCCACTCTCCTGATATTTCTTGAAGTGTAAACCCTAAATTACTCAAACTTACGCAGAAAGTCTGAAAGTTAACTGTGACTGCTATAACTTCTATTGAAGTGATATAGTTTGTACAGAATGGAAATTTCGGGTTGTCACATCATCCCCCCGTTAGAAGGAATTTCGTCCCGAAATTAGAATTTAAGCAAGAAATTACAAATAACTAAGCAAAAAGGTGAGGGTATTTCAGTTTCATCTGATCCTCACGTTCCCAAGTGAATTCCGGTCCACGCTTTGCGTTCCAGCGCACCTTCACTATCGGGATACGGCTCTGCTTTATTTGCTTGACCTCTCGGTCCATGATCTCTACTGGTTCCTCCACGAAGTTGAGGCTCTCGTTGATCTCGATCTCGTCGAGTGGAATAACAAGAGTCTCGTCGGATAGACACTTTTTCAAGTTTGACACGTGGAATGTAGGATGTACGTTACTGAGTTCGTGCGGTAGATTGAGTTTGTAAGCCACAGGGCCGATTCTTGCAAGAATCTCGAAAGGCCCTATGTATCTTGGATTGAGCTTCCCACTCTTTCCAAAGCGTATTAAGACCTTCCAGGGTGAGACCTTCAGTAGGACTCGGTCGCCCACCTAGAACTCCAATGGTTTCCTACGCTTGTTAGCGTAGCTTTTCTGTCGGTCTCTAGAGGCTTTTAATCGTTCACGAATTTGAATGATCTTCTCTGTCGTTTCCCGAATGATCTCCGGACCTGTGAGAGTGCTTTCGGGAACTCGTCCCTTAGCTAACTGGGTATCACCCACTTCAGCCCAGCACAGAGGGGATCTGCACTCTCGGCCATAGAGGGCCTCGAATGGAGTTGCCTTTATGCTCGTATGATAACTGTTGTTGTAGGAAAATTCAACAAGGGGTAAATGGATATCCCAAGATTTTCCAAAGTCAATAACACAGGCACACAACATATCTTCTAAGGTTTGGATAGTTCTCTCACTTTGCTCGTCGGTCTGTGGATGGTAGGCTGTACTCATATCCAGCCTAGTTCCTAGGGAACTTTGTAATGACTGCCAGAACCTCGAAGTGAATCTACTATCTCGGTCCGAGATGATAGATAAAGGAACACCATGCAGCCTTACAATCTCCCTAATGTAAGTTCTGGTAAGTTTCTCCATCTTGTCTGTTTCTTTGATGGGTAGGAAGTGTGCAGACTTGGTCAGTCTATCGACGATGACCCATATGGAATCAAGTTCACCCGTCGTCTTGGGCAACTTGGTTATGAAGTCCATAGTGATCCGCTCCCACTTCCGTTTTGGTATCTCCGGTTGTTGTAGAAGACCGAAGGGTTTCTGGTATTCGACCTTGACCTTTGCGCAAGTAAGGCATTTACTCACGAAGGTAGCAATATTTGCTTTCATGTTAGGCCACCAGTATAACATTTTAAGATCCCGATACATCTTATCTGAACCCGGGTGGACGGAATAACGAGTGTTGTGAGCTTCGGTCATGACCAAGTCTCTAAAGCTACCATGTTTCGGTGTCTAGATCCGATCCATGAGGTATAAGGCTCCGCCACCCTTGACTTCCAATTTCTTATCCATCCCTCTAAGGGATTCACCCGCCACGTTTTCAGGTTTCAAAGCGTCGAGCTGAGCCTCCTTTATTTGCGTGGACAAGTGTGAATTGATAGTTAGAGTCAAAGATTTGACTCTACGACCAGTATATTCTTTCCGGCTTAGGGCGTCGGCTACTACATTGGCTTTACCCGGATGATAACGAATTTCGCACTCGTAATCACTAAGTAGCTTGACCCACCATCGTTGTCTCATGTTGAGCTCTTTCTGGTCGAAAATGTGTTGTAGACTCTTATGGTCTGTACAGATCGTGCTTTTTGTACCGTATAGGTAATGTCGCCAGATCTTCAGAGCAAACACAACTGCTCCTAGTTCGAGATCGTGGGTTGTGTAGTTAACCTCATGTGTCTTCAGCAGTCTTGAGGCATAGGCTATGACTTTACCTCGCTGCATCAGAACACATCCGATTCTTTGATTGGATGCATCGCAATAGACAATGAAGTCTTCTATCCCTTCGGGAAGGGACAGTATCGGGGTGGTGCACAAGGCTCGTTTGAGCATTTGGAACGCTCTTTCCTGTTTCTCTTCCCAATCAAAGGCCACGCCTTTCTGGGTCAGGGTTGTAAGAGGTTTCGCTATGCTGGAGAAGTTCTGAATGAACCTGCGATAGTAGCCAGCTAGACCTAGAAATTGACGAATTTCGGTAGGTGTCTTTGGTGCTGACCAGTTCTCGATGGCTTTAATTTTGGAAGGGGCCACGTGTATACCTTCTTCGCTAACTACATGGCCCAAGAATTCGACTCGCCGAATCCAAAATTCGCACTTTGAGAACTTTGCATAGAGCTACTCCGATCGCAATGTTTCTAAGATTTTACGGAGGTGTTGTCGAGGAGGAATGTACCAGTAACTATCGTAGGATCAGCTACTGCTTCCTCGTGGCCTAGGGCCATAACTCTTCCTACCCCTCCAGCCATTCCTGCTTTAGGACAGTTCCTCTTGTAGTGGCCCACTTCGCCACAACCGTAGCAAGTTTGGCCCATACCAGCGTTAGGAGCCTGGGCAGCTTGAGCTGTTGGAGAATGGCAAAAACGGGCTGTGTGCCCCTTCCGGTTGCAGTTGGTGCATTGCATCTCCCTGCAAGGCCCGCGGTGGTGGAAGTTTCACTTGGTGCACTTCGGGAGAGACCCAACATAAGTTTTTGCTGGTAAGGGGTTTGCAGGGACAACAGGAGTCACTGTGGCAGCATTGATCGCCACTAGTTGTTGTTCATTGGAGGATCCTTGTGGAGCCCCTCTTTTCCTCTTATTCCACCCCTTCTTGTGGTAGTTGGGGTTGGACTTTTGTGGTACAGGCGTAGGGACTGTTGTGTTCTGAGGTTTCTGGTTCCTTGGCGCTATCAAAGGTAATAGGCCTTGAAGCGATCACACTTGACTGGATCTGGGGCGACAGTCCGCAGATATATCTCTCGATCTTTTTGCTCTGGAGAGCAACCATATCAGGGCATAAGTTTGCCAAATCATAGAACCTATTTGTGTAGGTAGTGATGTCGGATCCAACCATTTGTAGACCCCAGAATTCTTGCTCGAGTTTTTGTATTTCACCTCGAGGACAGTATTCTTTCATCAGCATGTCATTCAACTTTTCCCAGCCGATGGAATACGCCAACACCAAAGTTAGATAGTTAACATGGCTGTTCCACCATGTTAGTGCTCGGTTAGAGAAGGTACAAGCTGCAAACTTGACCTTGTTGCCCTCCTGGCAAGCACAGATTTCAAAGACAGATTCCATCTTTTCAATCCATTGTCTCAACACCATTACACCCCCAGTTCCATTGAAGCTGCGGTGTTTGGCGTTAGTGAAGTCCTTGTAGGTGCATTCCTGAGGGTGTCCATGGCATTCGCCGTGGTTCGAGGGTGGTTCACTTGTTCCTGATCCACTAGGGGCAGGAGTGTTGATTGCTGACACATCAGCTGCAACTGCTGCTGTGAAAGCTGCCTGGAACATGTTGGCATCAAAGGGATTTGGTGGTTGAAGAGGTTCAAGGCGTGGTGGAGGTGGTGGTATTGGTGCTTCGTTGTTTGGGTTTCGCCTTGGATTCCTGCATGGCGGCATCTTTAACTATACGTTTAAAAGATGACGAAATGGATAAGAATAAATGATTAATGAATGTGTCTCATGGACTAAATCCCCATAGCCCAACAAATGAAAGAATAGTATCACTAAATGAAGAAGATAGCATTTGGATAATAATTTCCATAAGATTAGATATCCGTCAATAATACTGGAATTACAGATGTAACAAGTTCGGGAAAAATGGCCTAGAAGTAGGCCTTACATCAACCAAGATGGAAAATTTTGACAGAATTAAGACTAGATCAAGACCTAACAGGTCTAAGATTTATACAGATAGGAAATTAGACCAAAGTTTTACATAAACTAGGTTATATCCAAATGATGAGTCGACGAGATTCTATCGGCGACGAGAACTTCTAGCATGAGTCCTTGATCCCGACAGTAGATGTTCAATGTCCCTTGTACGCCTGTCCGACCTTGCTTGCTGAGCTCGAAGTTCTCTAACTTCAGCTTGGGTTTCGGCAAGTTCCCTCTGCAGATTTGCATTGCGGACCAGAGTCCTTTCATGAGCAGACTCTAGTTGGAGAATGTGGACAGTGTTAACACCAGAGTTGGCGTCAACTTCCAAGACTTGATTGATAGTCACCTGAGCTATTATCGAGTTCCGAGAAATCCTACGCACCATGATTGGTAGGACTCTATCAGCAGAACCTCCTTCAGTGAGGTTGTAGAAGCTTCGGTCTCCATTGTAGGGAATGGGCTGACCCTATTCATGACTCCATGTAATCAAGTTAGTGGCCCACAGAGGTGTGGGTCCTTGAAACACAGGGCGGGGGTTCAGGCTTGGGTTTTGAGCATTTGGGGGTAGGTTTTTGACTTCTGGCTCCGAGTCAGAACTATCGGAAAAACCCTCAGCATGGTGATCATCCAAAGGGATTGGGTGATCATCTTCGGGTTCTGCCTCTAGCCAACCAGCATTGCCTTGGTTTGGGAAGTACGGATCGCCATGGTGAAATCCAGCCATTTTAATCTACGCGAGAAAAGGGATATCAGAAATAGCTAAAATAGACGAACTAACTAAGATAATTACAGTAAGACCAAATACCCCTATGGTATTTCTTTATGGTTGTGTTGGTAAGTTTTTAGACTTGTTGCCATATCTGTCACACCCCAAAACTGGAACGGCGGAAACGTTCTGGGGTGGATGACGTCATGTCAAGTATCACAACACATGCATTATAGTAATCAAAGTACAACAAGACATTGCATTAATAGTAATAATTTTACATGGTTACATTACAACAGTTCAAAGTAATACATACAAATATAATAAGTACAACAAGGTAATAAGCTATCTTCGTCAACAGCTCTGAGATGTACCTGTCTAAATGCTGACCTGAGAATACAAGTTATTTGAAAAGCGAGTATCAGCATTTTTACAAATGCTGGTGAGTTCATAAGTATTTAGTGACATTTCATTCAAATAACTTTATAAAGTAATAGTTTAAGTGATTTCAGTGTATTAGAGTCCTTTCCAGAAAATCCTATATTTTCATTAAATAAAGCAGCCTTCTACCAAGACTCGTCAGATGTGTGGTAAAAAGTAGTTTTCCCTAAGTTGCTATCATTATCAAAACACTGAATATAATTATCGAGGAAAGCAAACGACATCGGGGAATATCATATGCCTCAGCTGTGAGGACTGCTGACTAAGGCAGGGAACCATAGACTCCAGGAAGGTATCAAACGAACGACACGCCTGGTTCAGTCTAAAAAGTGAAGACACGGACCCCAGAAAGTACCAAATGCAAGGTACAACTAGTAAGGTCCAGAATAGTGAATACAGACCACAGACAATATCAAATGAAAGATACGTCTAGCAAGGTCTAAAACAGTGAATACAATGAATATAGTGAATATAGTGAATACAGTGAATACAGTGGATACATACCCTAGACAGCATCAAATGAGAGATACGTCTTGTAAGGTCAAAACAGAGGAGACAGACCCCAGACAGTATCAATTGAAAGATACGTCTTGTATGGTCAAAACAGTGTGACTCTGAAAATGAATTACCAGCATACAGTGTAAATTGCTGGCGAAATACCGTTACCTTAAGGCCATGAATTATAAGGTAACCCGGGATACTCGTAACCATACTAACCGACACTAGAGTACCAGACGCCCTACAAGCGTCTATATAATGTGACATTTGTCACCCCTTGGCTTGGTGAGCCGTCGACTGTAGCTAGCAGTCAAGGTGCAGGGGTGTCAATCCCGTATAGATCTATACACACAATGTCCGCTCTCCTTACAGGAGACTCTGGTTACCAACTAGACGACGGAGAAGGCCGTGTCCTGAAGATGCATCCCAAATAGTGGGTTTCTAATGAAAGTGCTAAACTAGAGGTAGAGACTTCCCAATAGTGGGTTTCTAATGTAAGTGTAGACTTGAGGTAGAGACTCTTAACTGAACTGACTGAAGTAACCCGTATGCCTAAGCTTGTATACATAGTATATAACTAATGAATCAAATGACCTTCGGATGGACATCCGATCCCACCAGACCACATCTCAACGAAGAAAAGGAAATAGGGCGGATAAACCTTCCTAAGTCCTTCAACCATTATTTATATGCATCTACACAAGCACAGACATACATCTAATTATGCTTGAGTGGGTATCAAGTAAAAGTGATTCTTGTGAAGTAGGAGTGTCTAACAAGTGAAGTATAAGTGTCGAATAAGTATAAGCGTATCGCGAAGTGGAGATGACAACAAGTGAAGTAAGAGCGTATCAAGTATAAGTGAAGTAGAGTCGATCTCAAGTATAAGCGTATCGCGAAGTGGAGATGACAACAAGTGAAGTAAGAGCGTATCAAGTATAAGTGAAGTAGAGTCGACCTCAAGTATAAGCGAAGTAGACTCGTATCACTAAGTAAGAGTGCGAATAAGTATAAGCGTCATCAGGTATAAGTGACTTCATGTATAAGTGAAAGCGTTACAGAGTAGGAGTATAAAATAAGTATAAGCGAAGCAGCAGTAACTAACAAGTAAAAGTATACATGAAAACCTTGGAAAAACCTTTATACTCAGGAAAATCACATTTGTATTCTTTGGTAAAATAAGTATGAAAACCTTAGAAATCTTTGGGAATCTTTCATAAATCAGTTTGAAAACGGAACTTTGATAAAGAAATAAAAGTAAGAACTTGAACAAGTGAAAACCCTTTTTGAAAGCCATTTATAGTGTCCTACTCGGCAAAACAGTGTTCAGTGGTAAAATCTTGTGCATGCAGGTTATCAATCACATGTGATTGATATGATAACTGGCATGTTTAACTTGTATTCCCCCCCTATAAAACATGTAAAAACATTTAAAAGGTTCATTCAGGGGTATGAACTCACCTGGTGTAAGTAGGTCCGACGAAAGTGCTGTTTGGGCGTTCGGTGCCATGTAAGGACTTGAACATATGATAACATATGTTCACATACAATTAGTATATTTAATACTAATTAAACAATTATACATGCTCAAAGGAGCAGAAAACACTTTTGGTTGAGTGCTTGGGGTCCCGGGTAGCGTTTAAGGGTGCTAAGGGTCTCCTATGAGTTGTGGAACTTTGCTAAACTCAACTATCAAGTGTGTGAATGGGTTTAAAGCATTAACATGGACCAACTTGGAGTTTACGGCCTAACTCAAGGGAGTTTACGGCCGTAAACTCCCAAGGTCATATTCTTGGGCGTTTTATGCTTCTAGCTTGCTCATTGATTTATTTTAAGCACTTTTCCCAAAAGGCATGAGTGGGTTTGAGGCCTCTGAGGGCATGTTCTATGAGTTTACGGCCAAGGGACCACTCCTAAAGGAGTTTACGGCCGTAAACTCTAATCCTTAGAGTTTTGGGAAGTTTAAAGCCCCTAATGCCTTTCTAGTGATTTCTAATGAGGTATGATGCTATTTTGGAGGATTAAAACCATCATTTCAGTGGGTTTTGGGGAGTTTATGGCCTAGATAAATGCTTGGGCCGTAAACTCGAAGTCATGCCTCATATCCTTGTGTTTAAGCCTTTAAATCCCCTCCTAGTATTTCATGGTAAATGTATGAGGCTATTTGGGGGACAAAACAATTATTTTGGGCATGCTTAAGGGTGTTTACGGCCTTGACCCTTGTCTGGGCCGTAAACTCCCTTTAATAATTCTATTTGGAGTGTTTCAAGGGTCTAAACTCAAGAGGATAAGTTCCTAAATTATGTATGAAGCCCTAGGATGAGTTTGGAGTGCATTTGGGACCATGACTTGTGGAGTTTACGGCCTAAGCATGTGCTTGGGCCGTAAACTCTTCTTTGAGTCCTAAATCCATGCATTTTAGTGTTTAAACACCCCTAGGCTATATCCCCTAATAGTTTCTAAGCTTATGGTCAAGTTTAAAGGCATGATTGGCACCATTTTAGGGGTTTACGGCCCTAGAATGTTCCTGGGCCGTAAACTCCTTATCCTATGCCTTCTTGGATGGTTTTTAGGCTATAAACATGAATCCATACGTTTAGAATAAGCTAGGGTAAGCGGACTTACAATTTAGAAGCGTTTGGTTGTGGATTCGGGGCGAAAACGGGTCTAGAGAGAGAGTATATAGAGAGAGAGAGTGTAAAAAGTCTCCAATGGACTCCACTCAACCTTATATATAGGGTTTCGAGTCGGGGATCAGTGGTATTTTACCCGATACTGCCGTTAAACGAGGCTTTTGGTCGCACTCGATTTAGTGGTCGTAACTATAAAACTTGACATTTTCCAATTTAATGGAAATGTGTGTCATGTGTTTTTGTTCCCTTATATCACGACTTATCGGCATATACATTATAAACAAATGGGATGTTTATTAAATTGATGCCCTCTAACTAACGGAACTTTTATACAGTGGAATATTCCGTTAACGGTAACGGGGAAAATGTAACGGGAACACTTGGGTTGTCACATCATCCCCCCGTTAGAGGGAATTTCGTCCCGAAATTCAGGTCTAGGCAAGGAAGTAGGTATGAATGGCCAAGAAGAGGTAAGGGAATGCTTCCTATACGGTTGTCCTCGCATTCCCAAGTGAACCCTAGTCTGTGCTTGTCACTCCCACAGACCTCGACGTACTGGATGTAGATTCCGTCTAGTGTAGCTAGTGGGTTTCCAACTACTGTATCTATGAGGTTAGAGTTTTCCATGGATTTTATCGAGATGAGTGAGGTACGAAGAGTGATGTCGGATAATCGCATAGCAAGTCTAATACGTGAACCGATCGAGTGTGAGCCTTGACGTATATCTGAAAGTAGTAGCGGTCTGAATAGGGTTGGACCAAATCTCCATGAGAATCCTCATATGGTCCTAAGATCTCGAAAGGGTAGAGCTTTTCAGTACTTAGAACATAGTGTACTTCTATGGCAAGATCAACACTGGCGTGATCGCCATTCCGAAGTTCCTATCGTTCTCACTTATACTGGATGTGTGGTTCTTCAGGTTAGTTCTTAGAAAGCTCGGGTGGTCTTCGATTTCATGTTTTCTTTCAACTGGCTAATAGAGACCTTCTAGATTGTCGTGTGGATTGTGTGACTATGGTCATCGGTTTGCTATAGAGTATCTATCCCAAACTCGTGCAAAATGGACCTACACTAACGATGCTTGAGATACGGAAACCCTGAGGGTCGGGGAGATAGGGTTTCACTAAACGAGTGTTGGACTACCTCGGGAGGTGGTTCTACTATCTCTGCGTGAGATAGTATTCATGGAACACCTAATAGTCCAAGGAATCTCTAAGACTGTGTTTTATTCTAGCATGGAAAGTGTATGTTGCTGCATAACCCTTCGACCAACACTAGGGCTGGTGTCAAGCCTATGATCTCTTCGGGAACAGAAAATTTTGGATTTCATCAAGTCTTGGCGGTTCTGAAAGTCGTTTTTCATGATAACGACAAATTTTCACGACTTTTTCGGATTTTATACTTCATTTTGTTGCGGGGGAGCACAGTAGTTTTTATCCATTCAAGATCATTCTCATGACCATAAGAATGATCTATAATCATGTTTTTGATTATATATCGGGGGAGAATTTGGTATGGCCATTCGAAATTGGATTTGTGACTTTTCAAAGTTGAAGATTTTTGATAAAGCTTGTGGTAGAATTATGAAGGTAGCATTTACAGTGGAAGTTCTTCATCGAGCTTTGCTTAAGCTTTTACAGAGAAGTATCCTTTACAGCAGAAGTTCTTTATCGAGCGCTTCTAAGGACTTGTTATATCTCCAACTTCTAGTATTTTGTTGATCAAGTGGCATTACGAATCTTAAAGTTTGGGTTGTTACATGATATTTTTTTGATGTCTTATATCATTAGCTTATTTGAAGATCATTGTGACTTGGAGGGGGAGCTCTTCAAAGACAAGAAGTGATTCGGTTTCTTTGTTCTCAAATGGGTTTTTATGGCGGGTTTGGTTTTAATTAAGTTGTTTTTGGGATTACATTCGAAAATGAAGTTTAAAGACATTACTTAAGTGCTTGATTTATATATCCTAGAGCCCATGTTTGAAGACGATTGAAGAATCAAGATTCGTGGATTGCTTCATCTATTCCTCGTTGCAAGATCTTTTTTTTTTTGCTAGATGCTTGTTTTGGAAGTTAAAGCATTGTCATCCATTCCATACTTTGAGGCGGAGATTGTAGGGTTTCAAAGCACTCCATGGATGATGGAAATGGTCCCCTTGATGAAGTGTAGTTTAAAAGCCCAAGACTTGTCTTTTCCCTATAAATAGTCATGTATTATTCATTATTAGGGTTAAGAGTGAGGCAAAATGTAGTGTTAGATTCTTTAGTCTATGCTTAAAGTGTAATTCATTCCTCATGTTTTCAATAAATCGAGTGATCATTCGACATAATCTTCATATTTGTGTTTATTCTTATTTTCCACATCTTGTTCATCAAATCTCAATTAGGGTTTTAGTCCCAACAGGTCGGTCAATAGTGTGTGGTACCCTCCCTTGGGTACTTCGAAAGGTTTGAGATAAGAGGGACAATTGACGGATCGCATTAGGTTTGATTTATTGTGTTAGATTTAGGTTCGGAAGAACCTTTATTTGCCGACATGGCTATGGAGAAAGATCTTTTTACACAGCACTAAGAATGTACACATGGCTGCACGAAGTCAAACCATGATCAATAGAGTCGTCGAAGTTGGCACACTCCGACATGATGTATATATAATGAAGATCGATAGAGTCATGTGCCAAACAGGCACACTAGTTCTAGGCGTCTCGGGTTTTGTTCTATGTATCGCCACTGCGGATACTTGGACCGATAGAGTCGACGCGGAACTATAGAGAGTTCTAAGTGTTTCTGAATAGAGTATCTTTTCATGAACGAATCCTCACAAGGCATTTCTATAATCGCCTCACATATACTAGTCATGTATCTTTAAGGTGGGGAGGACGGTTGACTGAGCGACCCCGCCCTAAATCCACAACCCAACGAGGAATAGGAAATGAGGCGGCATTCGCTCACTCTAGGTCTGTCCATCTTAAATATACATGGCCGCAGCGTATATGTTTGGCCACTATAGTTTTACCTGATGAATTTTTAAATCTTATAACAATGTTGCGACTTTCGCCTTACTGGGAAGAATTTACATTTGAATTAGTCTTTTATTGTTCTTAGTTTAGTTATCCTAGATCGAGAGACGCACCAAAAATCTAACGAGCCCCTTGCTGCTTTTCGCTAAGCAGTAGTGTCAGGCTCCTTCTGTGTCTTTGTCTTTCCTTTGGTTGGGCAGTCCTTCTTGAAGTGTCCCAATTCACCGCATAAGTGGCAAACTGTACGGGTCGCCACATTGGTGGTTGATGTAATGAACTCAACCGGGGTTCTCCAGACGCGAGCAGTATGCCCCAACATGTGGCACCTAGCACAATAGAGCTCCCGGCAGGCACCATGATGATGGTAGCTGCACTTGCTGCAGTGGGGAAGGTCTCCTAGGTACGGTCTTCTTGGAATCGGGAGGGAAGGATTGACAGGGGTATAGACTGCCTTAACTCGTTGCCCATCGAAAGGTCCTTGAGCCGAGGTACTTCCCACCTCTATCTTGAGTTTTCTCTTTAGTGGGTTTGAGTGAGGTTCTTGGGTGGCTGAGTATAGAAGTGTTGGTTGTTGTTGTCCATTGTCAGGATCGGAATTCCCGACAGGGCCCTTGCTACCATTGGCGGTGTTAGCATTCAGGTGAGCCATGACAGCTGCTACGGCTACTGAGACTGCAGCTTGGAACGTAGCTTCATCGAATAAGAGAGCAGGTTTCTTGCTTGTGGATTGGTTACGCTTCTTCGGTGGCATGGTTTTTCTGACGTGGAAAGGAATACAAGATAATGAGAGACGATAGTTAACCCTGGACATTTCTGTCCTGAATGTATTAGGCATAAATTTTTCCCGTGCCTCGGGTACTGGTTGTCTGAGTGTCGACCTACATCCCTATGATGTAGTCCTGGTAATCGAAGTGAGTGTATGAGTATCAGAAAAAGGCCATAAGATGCGAGTCGTTCCTACTAAGTTACCTTTATACTGGAGAAGGTTTCACTCTCTGACCTGGAGAGATTTGAGAACAGTTCGGAACGAAACTGCGGAAAGAGAGGCTCACAAGGGCAGATGGCTAAAATTCTCTCAATAGAGGTGCGGGGATCCGCCCCAATCGCGTATCTGGCAACGGGAAAAGACGATTTACCTAACACATAGCGTGAGTAGTGTAACCACTAACTCACTAAATTGTACTATTTTAAGGGTGAATTATCGTGATGAATACGAGGAAAAGACAATTCTTGGGTTCCATGTACCAACTCCCGCTGTCTGTCTCGTATCTTTGACTGAAATCGGCGTTGGTTTCCTTCGGGTAGTTTCCTAGGGTTCTCTTCCTGTATGGACATATTGAATTTCTACTCCGCCTTTCTTCTGATTCCAACTCTGGGTGTCATCACTTTATGATGGATGACTGGGAATCTCCGAAGTTTAGGCGAATCTCTCACCGTTGTCCCTAAAAGATATGGGCACTTGGTAAATTTAATAGTCTCGACCCACTTCATTTATTTCCGAACAGAAAATCTTCTCAATGAACCTCTTCGAGGTCGAAATCAACGCTTCTGCCAAGCACTGAAGTGGGTAGGGTTTTCTACAGGGTTCGTGCGAGAATGGAAATGTCCAAAGAATCCTAAGAGATTATTAACATTTCACTGGATGATCCATATCGAGTCCTGCTACGATTACACAGGGTATACAAATCATATATAGCTTAGATCCGATAGGCCTTCGAATATGTGATACTACTCTAGAACCACATCCCAACGAGGAAAAGGAAATAGGGCGAAACCACACATTCTTAGCCTATGGGGTCCTTATTATATATAACCTTGGGAGTACACCCTCTGTAGTTGTAGGTATATCAATAAGGATCTTTATAGTTATTCATGCAAGGTTGTCTATGCATCCTAAAATACCCATATGGTATTTTAATTCTTGTTTGTTTCTTATCTTCTGAATATGATTCTGGGATTAGTTTGAATCTTTTAGCGTTCTAAAATACTCCTATAGTATTTTAACTTTAGGTTTGGCTCTAGCAATCCTAGTTGGTAAGTTTCAGACCTGTTGTACGCCACTATCACCCCCAAGCACACGTTCATCGCATCTCGGATAAATGTAGTTGATCAGGTTACATTTATCCCAGCTTACGATTACATAACTGCCCAGGTTTGACTGTAGGGCTCAACATCCGAAGACTTTTATTATTGTTCTTCTTGTGATACTTTTGTTCAAGTGTTTAGATTCCGGATGTTATTATACTTTGGTAAAATATGGTTATATTTTAAAGTATAATTCTTGGTTAGAGTGTTTTATCCCATTGTATTTATAGGCTGTATATCTTTTATGGATTGATATACTTAGCTCACTATAAACAATGCTCTGATACCAATCTGTCACACCCCAAAACCGGAACGGCGGAAATGTTCTGGGGTGGATGACGTCATGTCAAGTATCACAACACATGCATTATAGTAATCAAAGTACAACAAGACATTGCATTAATAGTAATAATTTTACATGGTTACATTACAACAGTTCAAAGTAATACGGACAAATATAATAAGTACAGCAAGGTAATAAGCTATCTTCGTCAACAGCTCCGAGATGTACCTGTCTAAATGCTGACCTGAGAATACAAGTTATTTGAAAAGCAAGTATCAGCATTTTTACAAATGCTGGTGAGTTCATAAGTATTTAGTGACATTTCATTCAAATAACTTTATAAAGTAATAGTTTAAGTGATTTCAGTGTATTAGAGTCCTTTCCAGAAAATCCTATATTTTCATTAAATAAAGCAGCCTTCTACCAAGACTGGTCAGATGTGTGGTAAAAAGTAGTTTTCCCTAAGTTACTATCATTATCAAAATACTGAATATGATTATTGAGGAAAGCAAACGACATCGGGGAATATCATATGCCTCAGCTGTGAGGACTGCTGACTAAGGCAGGGAACCATAGACTCCAGGAAGGTATCAAACGAACGACACGCCTGGTTCAGTCTAAAAAGTGAAGACACGGACCCCAGAAGGTACCAAATGCAAGGTACAACTAGTAAGGTCCAGAACAGTGAATACAGACCGCAGACAATATCAAATGAAAGATACATCTTGCAAGGTCTAAAACAGTGAATACAGTGAATATAGTGAATACATTGAATATAGTGGATACTGTGAATACAGTGGATACAGACCCCAGACAACATCAAATGAGAGATACGTCTTGTAAGGTCAAAACAGAGGAGACAGACCCCAGACAATATCAATTGAAAGATACGTCTTGTAAGGTCAAAACAGTGTGACTCTGAAAATGAATTACCAGCATACAGTGTAAATTGCTGGCGAAATACCGTTACCTTAAGGCCATGAATTATAAGGTAACCCGGGATACTCGTAACCATACTAACCGACACTAGAGTACCAAACGCCCTACAAGCGTCTATATAATGTGACATTTGTCACCCCTTGGCTTGGTGAGCCGTTGACTGTAGCTAGCAGTCAGGGTGCGGGGGTGTCAATCCCATATAGATCTATACACACAATGTCCGCTCTCCATACAGGAGACCCTGGTTACCAACTAGACGACGGAGAAGGCCGTGTCCTGAAGATGCATCCCAAATAGTGGGTTTCTAATGAAAGTGCTGAACTAGAGGTAGAGACTTCCCAATAATGGGTTTCTAATGTAAGTGTAGACTTGAGGTAGAGACTCTTAACTGAACTGACTGAAGTAACCCGTATGCCTAAGCTTGTATACATAGTATATAACTAATGAATCAAATGACCTTCGGATGGACATCCGATCCCACCAGACCACATCTCAACGAAGAAAAGGAAATAGGGCGGATAAACCTTCCTAAGTCCTTCAACCATTATTTATATGCATCTACACAAGCACAGACATACATCTAATTATGCTTGAGTGGGTATCAAGTAAAAGTGATTCTCGTGAAGTAGGAGTGTCTAACAAGTGAAGTAAGAGCGGTCGCAAGTGAAGTATAAGTGTCGAATAAGTATAAGCGTATCGCGAAGTGGAGATGACAACAAGTGAAGTAAGAGCGTATCAAGTATAAGTGAAGTAGAGTCGATCTCAAGTATAAGCGTATCGCGAAGTGGAGATGACAACAAGTGAAGTAAGAGCGTATCAAGTATAAGTGAAATAGAGTCGATCTCAAGTATAAGCGAAGTAGACTCGTATCACTAAGTAAGAGTGCGAATAAGTATAAGCGTCATCAGGTATAAATGACTTCATGTATAAGTGAAAGCGTTACAGAGTAGGAGTATAAAATAAGTATAAGCGAAGCAGCAGTAACTAACAAGTAAAAGTATACATGAAAACCTTGGAAAAACCTTTATACTCAGGAAAATCACATTTGTATTCTTTGGTAAAATAAGTATGAAAACCTTAGAAATCTTTGGGAATCTTTCATAAATCAGTTTGAAAACGGAACTTTGATAAAGAAATAAAAGTAAGAACTTGAACAAGTGAAAACCCTTTTTGAAAGCCATTTATAGTGTCCTACTCGGCAAAACAGTGTTCAGTGGTAAAATCTTGTGCATGCAGGTTATCAATCACATGTGATTGATATGATAACTGGCATGTTTAACTTGTATTCCCCCCCTATAAAACATGTAAAAACATTTAAAAGGTTCATTCAGGGGTATGAACTTACCTGGTGTAAGTAGGTCCGACGAAAGTGCTGTTTGGGCGTTCGGTGCCACGTAAGGACTTGAACATATGATAACATTTGTTCACATACAATTAGTATATTTAATACTAATTAAACAATTATACACGCTCAAAGGAGCGGAAAACACTTTTGGTTGAGTGCTTGGGGTCCCGGGTAGCGTTTAAGGGTGCTAAGGGTCTCCTATGAGTTGTGGAACTTTGCTAAACTCAACTATCAAGTGTGTGAATGGGTTTAAAGCATTAACATGGACCAACTTGGAGTTTACGGCCTAACTCAAGGGAGTTTACGGCCGTAAACTCCCAAGGTCATATTCTTGGGTGTTTTATGCTTCTAGCTTGCTCATTGATTTATTTTAAGCAGTTTTCCCAAAAGGCATGAGTGGGTTTGAGGCCTCTGAGGGCATGTTCTATGAGTTTACGGCCAAGGGACCACTCCTAAAGGAGTTTACGGCCGTAAACTCTAATCCTTAGAGTTTTGGGAAGTTTAAAGCCCCTAATGCCTTTCTAGTGATTTCTAATGAGGTATGATGCTATTTTGGAGGATTAAAACCATCATTTCAGTGGGTTTTGGGGAGTTTACGGCCTAGATAAATGCTTGGGCCGTAAACTCGAAGTCATGCCTCATATCCTTGTGTTTAAGCCTTTAAATCCCCTCCTAGTATTTCATGGTAAATGTATGAGGCTATTTGGGGGACAAAACAATTATTTTGGGCATGCTTAAGGGTGTTTACGGCCTTGACCCTTGTCTGGGCCGTAAACTCCCTTTAATAATTCTATTTGGAGTGTTTCAAGGGTCTAAACTCAAGAGGATAAGTTCCTAAATTGTGTATGAAGCCCTAGGATAAGTTTGGAGTGCATTTGGGACCATGACTTGTGGAGTTTACGGCCTAAGCATGTGCTTGGGCCGTAAACTCTTCTTTGAGTCCTAAATCCATGCATTTTAGTGTTTAAACACCCCTAGGCTATATCCCCTAATAGTTTCTAAGCTTATGGTCAAGTTTAAAGGCATGATTGGCACCATTTTAGGGGTTTACGGCCCTAGAATGTTCCTGGGCCGTAAACTCCTTATCCTATGCCTTCTTGGATGGTTTTTGGGCTATAAACATGAATCCATACGTTTAGAATAAGCTAGGGTAAGCGGACTTACAATTTAGAAGCGTTTGGTTGCGGATTCGGGGCGAAAACGGGTCTAGAGAGAGAGTATATAGAGAGAGAGTGTAAAAAGTCTCCAATAGACTCCACTCAACCTTATATATAGGGTTTCGAGTCGGGGATCAGTGGTATTTTACCCGATACTGCCGTTAAACGAGGCTTTTGGTCGCACTCGATTTAGTGGTCGTAACTATAAAACTTGACATTTTCCAATTTAATGGAAATGTGTGTCATGTGTTTTTGTTCCCTTATATCACGACTTATCGGCATATACATTATAAACAAATGGGATGTTTATTAAATTGATGCCCTCTAACTAACGAAACTTTTATACAGTGGAATATTCCGTTAACGGTAACGAGGAAAATGTAACGGGAACACTAGGGTTGTCACAATATCACAACCATTGTTGGGCATATGCCAATCACTCCTCGGACCAGCATAGTTGATCAGGCTATGCCATTCCCAAGACTGACCATATATCCCCAGGCTTACTTGTGATATTCAACAACCGTAATACTTTTTTTCTTGTCATTGTGACACTGATTTCAGTATGAATGCAGGCATGTATACTTACTTAAATATTTTATTATTTAAAAGTATAACTCTGAGACAGAGTATTTTAATCCCGTGTATTTATAGTTAGTATATCTTTTATGGGTTGATATACTATATTCACTATAAACAATGCTCTGATACCAATCTGTCACACCCCAAAACCACGAACGGCGGAAACGTTCAGGGGTGGAGGACGTCATGTACAGTATCACAACAGTGTAATATAATAAACAAGCAACAACATCATTCATTGCATTATAAGTAAAGTTTAATACATGTGTGTTCTTTCATTGTAATAAGACACCAAAAATATACAATCAAAATAAAAGACGAGACTTGTCTGCTCCGTCTTCTCAAAACCTGGCCTCCGTACCTGTCTACTGATGACCTGAGAATACAAGTTATTTTGAAAGCGAGTATCAGCTTTAAAGCTGGTGAATTCATAAGTATATATGTGTCATTGCCTTGTTTGTGAAAATATGTTATGAAGACCATGTAAAACGTTAAATGAAAATGTTTATGTACATATGAAAAACCCTTGAAAATCCCTTATTTTCTATCAGTTTGAGATGTAGTCTTCTACCAAGACCCGAATGTTTTGTTTGTAAAATGATAGTTTTTCCTTTGTATTGACTAGTACTAAAAGTGCTTAGTCTAACTCATCGTTTATGTGAATGTATCACAAAATAAAGTAAACAGGAAAATGTACTACTGTAAGTGTTGTCACTGGGTACTAGGACTAACACAACATCGCATTAAGCGAAATATGTAACCTAATGAACATCCGAAGATTGTCCAAGACAAGTATTAATGTAAGTGTCATCGCTGGGTACTAGGAGTAACACAATCATCGCAATAAGCGAAAGGTATAACCTAATGAACATCCGAAGATTGTCCAATTGTCCTCTGTAGCAGCAGCAGGTGGGTGGAAGGGTTAGTCTCAATCGATCTACCTAATATAAGTAGTAACCTTAGACCTCCGTAGATTGTCATCGACCACTGGTGCTAATAAGTGGGGTTCGGAATGGTAAGTCCCGCCGAGCTATCCCATTGAACCGAGATAGGAAAGACAATTTACACAGTAAGTACTAATAAATCATCCTCGTAGTCCTAAGTACAAGTATCCAGGTAAGTGAATACAGGATAATGCACCTATGTAAAAGTGTTCTTGTATGGTATTCATGTATGTGTGTCCATGTAACAGGTAAGTATATGTAAACATATTCATGTATCAGGTAAACATCTGTAAGTACTCATGTATCAGGTAATGTACTAGTATAGACTCATGAATGAACTGACTCTTGTGTGATTCCTTGTAATAGAAGTAATGTTTGATATCTTCAAATTATCCCTATGATAATTTGTTGTAATATAACTGGTTGATCATGTAGATTTATACACTCTTACTACTCAAGGGTGTGGGAAACTAAATGAAAGATGTAAACTATAACATCAATACATATATAAGAATATAAGTGTATATGCATAGTTTAGTTGAAGAATGTAAAATGGTTTTGTAAGACATCTTATGGGTTTTGAACAATAATTAACAATGACTTGATGTCATTTTGATAACATTTCAAAGGTAAAACATTTGGTAACAATGTGTTTTTAAGATATAAAACCATTTCATGCATCACATTTTGTAGCATGTGAAATCTGTTAAATGAAAAACACAGTTATAAAATACATATCAATGATTCCATAACATGTTTGTTTCTACTTGTATTCCCCCCCCCCCCCATTAAAGCCTTTAAAATCATTTAAAATATTGATTAGGGGTATGAACTCACCTGTAGTTGGTGATTGGGATGAACTGAACGGTATAGGATGGCTAGGTGTCAAACGAGGACTTGTACACGCACTACGATCCTAATGAACATATAATCACACATATATGCACTCAATTAGACTCAAATCACTAATTGATAATGTTAAGACATCCTAGACATAATAAACACTTTACATAAGTGTTTTAAGCCTTAAGGATAGCATTTAAGCTATTGTGGGACAAGGTATTTGTGTTTAGGGTTCCAAAGGACCCTACATGTGAGTTTACTCCCCATAAACCATCACACATGGAGTTTACGGTTGTAAACTCTTGAGTTTACGGCCTTAAACTCCCAACCATGGGGTTTTGGTGTGTTTTGAAGTCCCAAATGATTCCTAGAATTATTCTAACTTGGTGGTTAAATTCTTGGAAGGGTTTAAGGTCTAGAAACACTCCATTTAGGAGTTTACGGCCCTGAGGCCATTCCCCTTAGAGTTTACGGCCGTAAACTCTAAGTATGGTGTGTTTTTGATGCTTTCAAGTCCTTTGCATTTGTGGTATAGGTTCTAGACTTTTATTCCAAGCATATGAAGGCATTAGGCACACTTTGGTGCCCTTTTTAGGAGTTTACGGCCCAAGAACCATGTCTTGGCTATAAACTCACTTTGTTAAGTGATTTTGATGTGGTTCAAGCCCTTGATTTAATGGTAACAACTCTAGGTAATTGTCTAAGGCTTTAGGAGCCCTAAAAGTGCCATTTTGGGTTTGAAAATGGAGTTTACGGCCTCTGATATTATTGGGCCGTAAACTCCCAAACTTGGGTGACTTATGGATGTTTTCTTGTCCCTAACACACATACATAATAGTCTAAAGCTGTTGTATAACACAAACGTCGGCTTTGGCTTTGTTTCGGGAGTTTACCACCCAAGAACACTTTGAGGAGTAAACTCCTAGATCTAATGATTTAGCCATCTAAATCATGTTATAAGCACATAATAAGCATTCTAACACTACTAGAAAGAGTTACTCACGTTTTGGTATAAAAACCCGAAGATCCGTGAGAGAGAAAATGGCTTTTCTCTAGTTGGAAATGTGAATAATGAATGTATTTGGTTCAGAAATCTATTTATAGTCCTGAAATATTTTTGGCAGAAAATATTTTTATTCCTGAAATGATCTCTAATATAATAGAGTGTTGGAATAACAATGTTGCACCAAACCATAGTACACCCACTCTCCTGATATTTCCTGAAGTGTAAACCCTGAATTACTCAAACTTACGCAGAAAGTCTGAAAGTTAACTGTGACTGCTATAACTTCTATTGAAGTGATATAGTTTGTACAGAACGGAAATTTCGGGTTGTCACAGATAAGAATGAGGATTTTATAACAGAGTCTATACATATAAAATGTATTAGACCTCATCCTATATTATCTATGTAATAGTACTCATGTAAGTGTATATATGTAAGTGTACTCATGTAACTGTTCTTATGTAAGTGTACTAATATAAGTGTTCTTATGTAAGTGTACTCATGTAAGTGTTCTTTCTCTATCTAGCATGTATAGTAATGTACTGTAACATTCTGCGTGTGCTAGCTGTAACGTGTGTTCTCTCTCTCTATGTAGCATGTATAGTAATGTACTGTGTGTACTACCTGTAATGTGTGTTGTCTCTCTATCTAGCAAGTAATGACTCATGAATGAACTGACTCATTGTATGATATCGCGTTCTAGTAATAATTCTAGTATCTTCCTAAACTACCCATATGGTAGCTTACTAGTAATCTAACTGATACGCATGGACATTGGTGTATACCCTTGCTACCCAAGGGCATTGGATGAACTGGAAGGAACTTTATGACTATATATGTACATATGATATATAATTAATATTGGAACGACCTTCGGGTGGCTACCCGATGTCCCACCAGACCACATCCAAATCGAGGAAAAGGAAATAGAGTGGATAGTCTTCCTAAGTCTTTTAAACATTTCTTATATAACTATACATATATAGGCATGCAATTGATAATGTAAAAGCATAAAATAAGTTTTGTAAAACTTTTGAACATAATTATTATCTAAGAGAAGATAGACTTGATGTCAATCTATAAAACAGTTTGATGTAAAATAGTTTGAAGTAAAAACAGATCGGAGTAAAATGGTTTTGAAATAGGATCATACAGTGTGTAATGAACAGTTTAATAAGGATTTTTAAACTTATAAAACATTTAAGAAAATCATTTGAAGAACTTGTTTGGTAAAACGGTTAGTGCGTAGTAAATCATTTGAATGTTGCGTATTAATCACATGTGATTGATGCAATAACTAGCATAATTCTACTTGTATCCCCCCATAAGACATTTAAAAACATTTAAAATATTGATTAAGGGGTATGAACTCACCTGTGGTGAGTGGTTCTGATGAAAATGCTGGATCCTATGCTAAGAGCCAAGTGGTGACTTGAGTACACACGCGAATCCTAATCAGCATATATTGACACATATATGAGTATAATTAGTGTTTAGAACAACTAATTATTGAATTGGGATCACCTTAGGGACTAGAAAACACTTATATTGCAGTGTTACAACCATATATGATTGTATGAAGGGGTATATGGCTTTACAAAGGAGTGTATGGTCAAAATACACACCATATGTGTGTGTGCGGCCATACTTGGTGTGTGCGGTTGGGTGTGCGGTCATACATGGTGTGTGCGGCCGTACACCTAGTGTTCTTGGTACCTTTTATGAAGATCTTCAAGGAGATTAGGATGATACTTGAGAGGATTTCGAGTTCTATGCTTGAAGAAGTGAAAGAAGTGTTCAAAAATAACTAAGTGTGGTATATATAGGTGGAGTGTGCGGTTGGGAAGAGTGTGATCAGGCCGCAAACACATGTGTGTGGCCGCACACTCCATGTGTTGGAGTGTTTGGCCTCTTTTTGATTTCTACACGTTGAGTTAACCCATTTCCATACTCCAACCTTAATTAGAACACGTTTAGAACGCTCCAATAGACCCTAAATGGTACTACAAGATAGCAAAACGAGTCTATTATTGATAAGAAATGAAGAATGCAAGTTAGAAATTTTCGGGTTGTCACAACGGCCGTAAACACCTCCCTGGCCGTATACACATATAAGATATTACATAAAATACAATTTCCTAGAAAAGCAAAGTATAAAACATAATATTGACCCAACAATGCTATAGCACCTTATTATGTTTGTTCTGTTATTGTGTATTGTATCTTCCTCCATGTTTCTTTTTATTGTGTGTTCTCTTATGTTATTGTGTATTGTATCTAGTATGAAATGACTCTCTAAACTATACCCATTATAGTTTACTAGTATTCTACTTGAACTGTTATTGAAAAGAGTCATTTTACTACCAAGTTATGTTTATACTTTAAAAACGGAGTTTTGTTAAACTATAAAGCAACATAACTATAAAATAGCTTTTGAAATGTTTTGACTACTTATAGAAGACATAAGAAACATTTTGAACGATGTTTATAACAAATAATTACACAATTATCATTGTGTTCAACTTGTATCCCCCCCCCCTTAAAAGCATTTAAAATAGTTAAAAGATTCATTACGGGGTATGAACTCACATGCTGTGGGTGATTCAAACAGGTATGCGTGTAAGGATAAGAAGTTCCGCGAATGAAGTCCCAAGGCACAACAAGCCCTAAATGATATATAATGACACATATTGGCATGAATATAGTGTTTATAAGCAACTATATGAACGAAAACACTTTCCGGGACTAGGAAACACTTTGACCAAGTGTTGGAATCACATGTGATTCAACAAAGGAAGGTAAATGGCACTCACATGAGTTTAATACCATGGGTTTACGGCCAAAGGGAGTTTACGGCTGTAAACTCATGGTCACTCATGTATAAGTGCAAGTTTGAAGGCTTGAGAAGTTTTAGGGACTTTAGCTCTATACTAGGATGAGGAAGACCACCTCAAATGAGGCTTTTGATGAGTTTACGGGCCAAAGGGGTTTACAGCCGTAAATTCATGGTCATGATGGTTTTGAGTGAAGTTTAAGCTCCTTCAATAATCAAGGAAGGGTTCTGGGTCACTTGCCTTGCATCCTACAGGGTTTATGGTCCAAATGGCCACCTAAAAGGGGTTTATGGCCTTGGGAGATGGCCTGGCCGTAAACTCCATTTGATCTTATGTTCTTGATGTTTTTTAAGTCTCTAAACATGAGTCCTAACTAGATATGAAGTATAAGGAAGAGCACTTACGATCTAGAAGCTTGAAATGGTTGATATTGGCCAAAAACACTAGCGTGTGTTCTTGGTGATCTTGGAGATCTAGACAAACATGATTTCCATGGATGAAATCAATGTATGTAACTAGTTAATAAGAAGTATCAACTAATCAAGGGATAGAATACTTACTCTTTTGAAGATCTAAGGAAGAAGGTTGGATGATAGTTGAGAGAGAATGAAGAAAATCCGACTAAGGAATGAAGAAATGAGAAGAAATGACAAAATGCCATATATATGGGCGAGAGTTTGCGGGCAACATGAGTTTACGGCCGTAAAATCCATCTTATGGAGTTTAGGGCATGAATTTGGTATTGTGGCTTTAGCAGATACTTTCTAACACTTATTCCTTAAGTTTATTAGGTTCAAAAGTCCTTAGAATGACCTTTAATCGGGATAGAACTCCGTACTAATGAGTTTGACACTCAGTTGAGTTGATTGACTGTGTCTTTAAAGCAAAAAAAATTCGGGTTGTCACACCTCGCCTGTGAGCCCCTCGCTCTGAACATCACCCTCGCAATCGGTCAGGTTCGCAGCCTCCTCAACGAGAGCTCTCACATAACCTCCCTCGCACCGAACTCCTTTCCAACTGCGAACTTCCCCGGGTGCGAAACCCTCCCCCACTACGAACCCACCTTCGCATCCACTACCTTCACAGACCACAAACCCTCTCGGACCATCAAAAGCCCTCGCAGGTTCGCATCTTCCTTCCAGGTTTTTAACCACTTTCGTATTTAAGCCCGTTTTTTTGTAATTTTAACATAGGAATTTCACCAAATTCATATTTTCATCATATTAAACCCTCCAAACTCATATTTTATTCTCATGTTGAAGAATTATTATCTATAAATCATATCTTTTTTTTTTAAGAATAACACATAAAGACTTGTTGACTTTTCCCATAAAGTTATGACACCAAGCCATCCCCACATCAACTTTATGTCAGTATTCACACTCTACCTAGTCAAATCATTTTCCTTTTCAACTTTACCCAACACTCCATCAGATTTGTCCTTGACCAGATCTACTCAAGAAATCTTTATTCTTCACCTATAAAATCTCATTTGCATCCTCCAAAAAACAAATTCTCTCTCTCCCTCACTCTCTCTCTCTCTCCCTCTCTCTCTGGAACTCAACATCCCAAGGAAGTCTCGAGCTTTTCCTCCATTCTTGGTATGTTCTTCATTCTACTCCTAATTTTCTACACTTCTTCATACAAATCACGGATCATTTACACAAATATCGATATATTTGTTCTTAGGATCCTCAAATCCTCAAGCATCCTTCAAGTGTTCTTGACTTGAAACTCCCTTTTTTCAACCTTCCACCTCAGGGAATCACTCAAGGTGAGTTCATACCCCTACATTTTCATATTTCTTCAAGTTTTTTTTTTTTTTTGGGGGGGGGGGGAATACAAGTTACTACACCCAAAACATATTCTAAACTATATCAATAGCTTTCATCAGAAAAGTTATGGTCTATTCACGAACTGTTTTGACCATCTTAACCTTAATATCTTTCAAATATGCTAAATACGCATTTATTTTAGGTTTATACCTTTCTAATGACTACATGCACACATTCATACGATATTTCTATAGTTTATGGCAATTTTTACCAAACTGCCTATCATTTCAAATATGATTTCGGAGCAGTCAGTGAATATGGACATTTTCACACTAGTTAGAGACCTCTAAAAATCATAATAAAAATTATGAACAAACTAGACACATTTTCTAAACTCTTACGGACCAGTCAGTCAATACGAAATCAGTTTTGACTTACAGTGATTTTTCTATGAACTTTCTAAAACAGTGATAGAAAAGTTAAAACTAGTAAAATAGTTTATAAATTCATTAACACTTTGTAACATGTTGAGCAAAGTGTATAACAATGTTTAGCTACATCTTGATTATATTTCATGCTAGTTTACTTTCATGAAATAGAATTTGTTAGTCATCATAAGGATTTCATTCATTGCAAACATATATGACAAACTATAATAGGTATAATTTATGGTTCGTTACACTACAAACTCACTATGAATGGTTTCCAATTACACTGCAAAAAGGGTTTTCATTTACTACAAACATATAGGATAAACTATAATAGTTTTCATTTACACTACACGTAAACTCGTTGAATCAAATTTTTGAGACGTTACTTCATTGTATTATTTAGAGTATTGGTTAAAGTCTTGTATTATAACCATAGTCTCATGTAGGAGAGAGTGATACTTATATATAGATCTATATTGGGACTGAAACTTCCGCAACTTATCTATATGCAACAACTAGACCAGCAAGTCTGGGGGTGAAAAATATCAAAATATTTTGACGCTCAAAGTACGTCATAACGGGCTTACTATGTCAATTGGATGATTATAATAACTCACATAGGAAAACAACGACACATATAGTTTATGGAAATTTTACATTCAAATGGGTTTTAATTATTTAAAACTGCATATACTATCATAATTATGGAAAATACTTGTACATTTCCGTCTTTGGGTCTTGAGAGTACAACTCATTTTATAAGGAAAATATTAGATTTTTCTTGAACATGCACTACATTTACAAAGAAAGGTTTTCAACTCTACATACAAAAGCTTATGCACTCAGAAACTTAATTGTTTACACTCTTCCAAAGTTACTTGTATTGTCAAGTAATCATAAAAACTTGTAACTACCAGCTTTTGAGGATGGAACGCTACGGCGTCAGACAAACTATTTTTATCATTATATTGTAATCGATTTTGAAACATGTAACTCATGAAACCATGTCACTTTCTCGATTATATTTATGACGGTTGTATTTACGTTGATCACTATTATACTCGTTATGAAACTATACATGAAGTCCTCCACCCCGGATGTTTCTGTCATCCTTCGTTTGGGGGTGTGACTGAATGGTATCAGAGCATTGTTTATAGTGAACTAAGTATATTGAACCACATAAGATATACCAATTATAAATGCATTGGGACTAAAGCTCTCTCATTAAACGTTTTTCATACAACGATACTTTTGGAAATAAAATGTTTTTCTTTTTAAAAGTATAAGTACATGCATACATGCTTGTATAGTGTCGTAACTAGGAAAAATACAAAGTAAAAGAGGATGAGTTGTACGCTACGAGTATGCCTTGGGATATGTAATCAAGTTTAGGATGAACTTGAAGAGAACTGGAGGAAGAAGAAGACGAAGAAGAGTCAGAAGAGGAGTAAGAAGAGGAGCCGAAATTTATCAAACCTCCTTATATTGCTAGAGTTCCCAGAAACTGGTTCGGCTATAATGGGCCTATTCCCCGTTGGGTGGCAGACATCAACAGGTGGAGTCGTCACCAGTGACAACGTTCACCTTTTGGAAAACAACAAGGGTACTATAACCCGAACCATGGGGGATCAGCTGACAGAGCCCTCCCAGTCGTGATCCAGCAAACACGAACCTCAGGGATCAAAATAGAGAAATGGCAAATCGAGTTTGAGAGCTGAGCATTGATATAAAAGCCACCAATGCTCGTACTCGAGACCTGGAAAGACACTATTATCCCATGGAATAACTCATTGAGGACTTTACCGCCGCTCGGGCGGAGGTAAGGGAGTATCAGGAAAGGCACTCGTCTCTCAAGGAGAGAGTGATTGCAGCTGAGCGTCGGTTAGCAGAACTACAGGGCGCCTCAACTTCGTCTCAAGGACCGCAGGGGACTGGTCGTTGTGAGTAGGGTTCATACTACTCACAAATATTTATAGACTCGGTTTATGAGTATGCGTCGGTGCTACTCTTCTCTATGTGTAGGTTCGCCGTGTGTAGGTTCATACTGCAAATAAGTGATTACACTAGTCAAAGGATTGTATTGCTGTCAAAATTTTCTTTACAATGATGTGATGTAGACCTGCATCAAGGTTAAATTTTCCAAACACTATGTATTAAATCATATCAATGAAATTGGAATGCATATTATATTTCATTCGGAGTACTACCACTAAATTCATAACAATGTATATCGTTACTTATGGTGAATCCACGATTACTTAGTGTATGCAGTAACGTTATATGTAATGAAGATTCCATCGATTTAGAAATGGTGGTTCCACTTTAGGTCATGTTCCGTATTTGGTTGTGGGCTTAGGGCATACACCAAGCGATTGTAGAAAGACCTAGTATGGATAAAGTCACAAGATTTCATAAAGATATTACTATTAAATTCATAAGATCAATCATATGGACTTTCATTATGAATTGCTTGCGAATAATTTAAAGTCGGGACATAATACAGATAATCTAGTTCAATAACAACCGACTTATCGTTACTGTTAAAGGCTTACCATCTTTTTGTCTTTAAAAACTTGTGGCAGAAATATGCCATTGCGGAAAAATCCCAAGCCTTCCCACAACACACCACCACCACCTCCGCCACCATCTCCGACACCACCTCCACAGTTTGACCTCGCCATGTTCCAAGCTGTCGTAACAGCAGTCATGGTATCCGTAATGTCACAAATCGGTACTAATGGTGCTTGTGGTTCAGGAAAAAGTACTACAAACTCTAACCAGGGAGACAATCAGGGACGCTCAAAGGAATGTTCCTACAAATTTTGCATATGGCAAGCCTAAATCCTTCAATGGAAGTGGGGGCATCATCACTCTGATGCAATGGTTCAAGAAGACTGAATCAGTCTTTGAGATTTATGTGTGCCCTGAAGCTAGCAAAGGCAAATTTGCAACTTGCACTTTCACTGACTGAGCCCTTACCTGGTGGAATGGTCATGTATAGTCATTGACTCTCCCAGTGGCATATGTAATGAGCTGGTAGGATTTGAAGACCCTAATGCTAGCCAAATATTGCCCAAGGGGCGAGGTTCAGAAATTGGAACAGGACATTTGGGGCCTCAAGATGATCGGTTTTGACATCACATCTTATACAACTAGGTCCAGTGATATGGCCATACTATGTCCCGAGATGGTCACCCTGAAGAGTAAAAAGGTGAAGAAATACATATGGGGAGTAACCCCCCAGATTCAAGGGAATGTGTTGGCTTCAAAACCGACTACATCTAACAGTTGCATATAGTTTGCACAACAACTCATCGACCATAGGGCAAGCCATGGCACTATGTCAGCTACCCCTGAGCAAGGGAAAGGAGGAAACAACAAAAGAAAGTTATGGAACAACAAGGAGAGTCATCCGACCCAAGATTCCGCTAAGAAATAACAAATAGTGGCGGTTCGCGCTGCCACTACCCCCGCCACTCCAGCACCCCTGATGGCGACAAACGTAGCACAAACCTACAAATCATCTCTTGCGTCAAAGCCCAAAAGTATCTCCACAAGGGATACCACGCCTTCTTAGCCCATGTAGTGGATAAGAAGCATGAGGTGAAAGACATCAAGGACATTCCTGATGTCTGTAATTTCCCAGATGTATTTCCAAAAGACCTTCCCGGAGTTCCATCCGTACGACAAGTCGAATTATGAATCGACCTAATCCCCGGAGCTACCCTCATCGCCAAATCACCATACCGCCTAGCACCAGCTGAGATGCAAGAATTATCTAGCCAACTAAACGAACTGCTAAGAAAAGGGTTCACCAGACCAAGCTTCTCACCTTGGGGAGCGCTAGTACTATTTGTAAAAAAGAAGGGTGGATCGTTCCGCATGTGCATCGACTACCGCGAACTGAATAAGCTTACCATAAAAAACCAATACCCTCTACCCCGAATCAACGACCTTTTCGACCAACTCCAAGGAGCACCTTACTTCTCAAAAATCAATCTGAGGTCGGGATACCATCAACTACGGGTCCAGGAGGAGGATGTTCCTAAAACATCATTCAGGACCCGGTATAGTCACTAAGAGTTTGTAGTGATGCCCTTCGGATTGACAAACACACCTGTGGCGTTCATGGACCTAATGAACCAAGTTTGCCAGCCTTACTTAGATAAATTGGTGATTGTCTTCATAGACGACATACTATTCTATTCAAGGAGTAAGGAAGAGCACAACCAACACCTACGACAAGTATTAGAGACATTAAGGGCGGAGAAATTATATGCAAAAATTCTCAAAGTGCGAATTTTGGATTCGAGAAGTGGGCTTCCTTGGACATGTGGTTAGCAAGGCAGGGATACACGTGGATCCTTCCAAAATCAAGGCGATCGAGAACTAGTCAACACCAAGGACACCTACCGAAATCTATCAATTCTTAGGCCCCGTTGGCTACTACCAAAGATTCATCCACAACTTCTCCAAGATCGCCAAACCACTTACCACCCTGACTTAAAAGGGTGTAACCTTCAACTGGGGAGAGAAGTTCGGTGGGTTCAGGGATGTCATCATGAATGAAGCACACAAAACTCAATACTTCGTACATCCCGGTTCAGAAAATATGTATTTGGACCTTAAAAAACTTTATTGGTGGCCGAACATGAAAGCTGAAATTGCTACCTTTGTGAGCAAGTGCCTGACTTACACCAAGGTCAAGGTAGAATAACAAAATACCTTGGGTTTGTTGCAACAACCGGAGATACCTGAGTGGAAGTGAGAGAGGATCACAATGGATTTCATAACCAAGTTACCCAAGACAGCAGGTGGTGTCGCTACCATTTGGGTGATCGTTGACATGTTGACCAAATTTACACACTTCCTACCAATAAAGGAAACCGACAAGATGAAAAAACAAACCAGAACATACATTAAGGAAATCTTGCAATTTCATGGCGTACCAATATCCATTATCTCCGACAGGGATATTCGATTTACCTCACAGTTCTGGTAGTCACTTCAAAAATATCTGGGAACTAGGTTGGACATGAGTACATCCTACCACCCACAAACTGACGTGCAGATTAAGAGAACTATTCAGACGCTAGAAGACATGCTAAGAGCTTGTGTGATAGATTTTGGTAAATCTTGGGATACCAATTTACCACTTATCGATTTCTCATACAATAACAACTATCACACTAGCATCAAGGTTTCTCCATTCGAAGCCCTTTATGGCCGCAAGTGCAGATCACCGATGTGCTGGGCTGAAGTGGGTGACACACAACTAGATAAAGGACAAGTCCTTAATAGCACTCTCACTGACCCAGATATCATAGGAGAAATGATCGAGAAGATTTTCCAAATTCGAGAAAGATTAAAGGCTTCTAGAGACAGATATAAGAGTTATGCGGATAACATACGAAATCCCTTGGAATTCCAGGTCGGAGACCAGGTGCTGCTAAAGGGCTCACCCCTAAAGGATTGATACATTTTGGAAAACGGGGGAAACTAAATCCAAGGTATATCAAGCCACTCGAGATCCTCGCCAGGATTGGCCTAGTAGCATACAAGCTCCGATTACCGCAAGATCTAAATAACGTACATCCTACCTTTCATGTGTCCAACTTAAAGAAGTGCTTGTCCGATGAAACTCTCGTCATCCCTCTTGACGAAATTGAAATCAAGGAGTGTCTCCACTTAGTGGAAGAATCGGTAGAAATCATGGATCGAGAGATCAAAAGAAAGAAACAAAGTCGCATTCCGATTGTGAAGGTCCAATGGAACGCTAAGCAAGGACCCGAGTTCATCTGGGAACGCAAAGATCAGATGAAAAAAAATACCCGCATTTATTCCCTAACCCTTGAAGTCCCAGTTAAAACGCTAATTTCGGGAAGAAGTTCCCTCTAACGGGGGGATGATGTGACAACCGTCAATTTCTAGTCAAGTCAAAGTCAAACAAAGTCAGCGAGTCAAACTGGTAAACTCAACTAGTGCTTGTATGATAGGGCTTACTCTATATTTACTATTGTACAACTCTCTATATTAATACAAAGTGTCACTCAGAAGTTTCAAATGTTCAGAAATTGTAAACCCTAACCAGGGTGAGTGATGTAATGACTCTATAAAGCACTATTATGTTCCCATCGGGGGTGTAAAACACTCATAACGAGGCATAGTGGGGTTTACAAAACTTTCATTACGGGGACAAACACTAACAAAGGCTACACATAAAGTCCCTCTAAATCTCTCCCACTGTATCTCTATCTCTCCGAAATCTCTCCCAATCTCTCTCGAACCTGTTGGTAATAAAAATATGCTTTTCTAACTTTTCTTTAAACATCCATATCATCCTGAACCTTCACTTGGTCGATAACAACTCAAAATGGAAGAAGGAGGTCAAAAAGGGGCCTGGAGGTTCGCAGGTTCTTGTTCACCTACGAACGCTCGCAGGCCTTCGTATGCACTAAACACCTTCGCTTCTTAGTCAACGTTCACATCTAAGCCGGAAAAGTTCACATAGGACTCCTCAAGCGGAAGACTAATTAGACTTTCTCTCGTCCAAAGTATGAGTGAATGGTCGATTATGTAAGAAAGGATTTGTTCACAACCGATTCTATCCAAGAGCTTGATTTTGCTTTTCTTGTTCTCTTTTTTTAGTTAGGCCCAAGACAGTATAAGATATAGCTTGACTAATATACTAAGATGATAGCTAGAGACTAGAGATGAGAGTGCATGATCTAGATTTGTAACAAATATTCGACTTTGCTTATGCAAATTGTTATGTACCAAAACCAAAGAATATCGTCGATGGGATACAAAAAAAGAGGATCCTACAGCGCTCATGCACCGTCTTTTCACCCTCCTACTGCTGGTAAAGCTAGCAGTCTAATAAAATTTCTGCATGTTAAGACAACACACTAGTACATTTTCATTGACCATTGAGACCAACCCCCAAGCCCGGTCTTTGAACTAAAAAAGATGGAATAGTAGAAAACTTTAGACTGACTATCATCGCGCTTGAAGTCCACCCAAGAGAGTTCCCCGGCTTCTCGTGATGAGCGCAGCGCAGCAACCGGTGTTTGCGCCAGAGGAGGGCGGCGAACTGGACAAACTCGCAGGTATAACCTTCGCAACGAACCAGGCAAGTTTACATTCTAGCCGGGCATCCTCGCCTGCGAGGCCCTCGCTCCAAACCTTACCGTCGCAATCGGCTTGGTTCGCAACCTCCTCACCGAGAGCTCTCACATAACCTCCCTCGCATCGAACTTCTTTCCACCTGCGAACCTCCTCGGGTGCAAAACCATCCCCCATTATGAACCCACCTTCGCAGTCACTACCTTCTCAGAACATCAGAAGCCCTCGCAGGTTCGCATTTTACTTCCAGGTTTTCGACCACTTTTGCATTTTAAGCCCGTTTTTTATCATTTTAAAGTGAAAATTTCACCAAATTTGTATTTTCATCATTTAAAACCCTCTAAACTCATATTTTATTCCCTTTTTGAAGAATTATTATCTATAAATCATATCTTTTTTTTCAAGATAACACACAAAGACTTGTTGACTTTTCCCATAAAGTTATGACACCAAGCCATCCCCACATCAACTTTATGTCACTATTCACACTCTATCTAGTCAAATCATTATCCTTTTCAGCTTTACCCAACACTTCATCAGATTTTTCCTTGAGCAAGTCTACTCAAGAAATCTTTATTCTTCACCTATGAAATCTCATTTGCATCCTCCAAAAAATAAAATTTCTCTCTCTCTCTCTCTCTCTATCTCTCTCTCTCTCTCTCTCTTGCTCTCTCTCTCTCTCTCTCTCTCTAGAAATCAACATCCTCAAGAAGTCTCAAGATTTTCCTCCGTTCTTGGTAAGTTCTTCATTCTACTCCTAAATATTCTACACTTCTTCATAAAAATCATGGATCATTTACACAAATATCGACATATTTGTTCATAGGATCTTCAAATCCTCAAGCATCCTTCAAGTGTTCTTGACTTGAAACTCCCTTTCTTCAACCTTCCACCTTAGGGAATCACTTAAGGTGAGTTCATACCCCTACATTTTCGTATTTTCTTCAAGTTTTAGGGGGGGGGGGGGAATACAAGTTACAACACCCAAAACATATTCTAAACTATATCAACAGCTTTCATCAGAAAAGTTATGGTCTATTCATGAACTGTTTTAACCATCTTAACCTTAATATCTTTCAAAACTGTTCAATATGCCTTTAGTTCGGGTTTTGTCCTTTCTAATGACTACTTGCACACGTTCATACGATGTTTCTACAATTTATGGCGATTTTTACAAACTGCCTATCATTTCAGAAATGATTTCGGACCAGTTTGTGAATATGGACATTTTCACACTGGTTAGAGACCTCTAAAAATCATAATAAAAATTATGAACAAACTATAAAATTTTTCTAAACTCTTAGAGTTTACGGAATCAGTTTTCGACTTACAGTGATTTTTCTATAAACTATCTAAAACAGTGACAGAAAAGATAAAACTAGTAAAATAGTTTATAAATTCATTAACACTTTGTAACATGTTGAGCAAAGTGTATAACAATGTTTAGCTACATCTTGATTCTATTTCATGTTAGTTTACTTTCATGAAACAAAAATTTTCATTCATCATAAGGATTTTCATTCATTACAAACATATATGATAAACTATAATAGGTATAGTTTATGGATCATTACACTACAAAATCACTATGAAAGGTTTCCAATTACACTACAAAAAGGGTTTTCATTTACTACAAACATATAGGATAAACTATAATAGGTATAGTTTATGGTACATTAACACTACGAACATACTAAGGAAGGTTACATTTACACTACAAAAAGGGTTTTCATTTACACTACACGCAAACTCGTTGAATCAAATTTGTGAGATGTTACTTCATTGTATTCTTTAGAGTACTATTTAAAGTCATGTATTATAACCATAGTCTCCTATAGGGAGAGCGTGAAACTTGTATATAGATCTATATTGGGACCGACAATCGCGCACTTTAGCTGGATGCAACAGCTAGACCGGCAGGCCTGGGGTGACAAATGTCAAAACATTCTGACGCCTGAAGTACGTCGTAGCAGGCTTACTATGTCAATTGCATGTTTATAATTATTCACATGGGGAAACAACGACACATATAGTTGACGAGAATTCTTACATTCAAATGGGTTTTAATTATTTAAAACTGCATATACTATCATAAGTATGGAAAATACTTGTACATTTCGGTATTTGGATGTTAAGACTACAACTCATTTTATAAGGAAAATATTGAATTTTTCTTGAACATACACTACATTTACAAAGAAAGGTTTTCAACTCTACATACAAAAGGTTATGTACTCACCAACTTAATTGTTGACACTCTTTCAAAATTACTTGTATTCTCATGTAATCAATAAAAACAGGTAACTACCAGCTTTTGAGGATGGAACGCTACGACATCAGACAAACTATTTATCAGTATAGTGTAATTGATTTTGAAACATGTAACTCATGAAACCATGTAAATTTCTTGATTATATTTATGATGATTGTATTTACTTTGATCACTATTATACTCGTTGTGATGATACTATACATGAAGTCTTCCACCCCCGGATGTTTCCGCCATCCTTAATTTGGGTGTATGACAAATTTCATCCAAATCCTACAAAATCCAACTAACCAGACAACCCTAAGTTCTTCAAAATAGATTTGATATCCATAAATTAATATTTATATGAATTAATATTAATCGACCACATCAATAACAATAGAATCAACTACTTGATTGGATTGAGAACTTGTTTTCTCCATATTGGTAATTTTCTCCATCACTAGCAACTTCATGGTAAGACTGAAAAGATTGACTTGATGAAGAATATTGATCTTGAAACTGAATTTGAAGCCCTAATTTCTTCGTAATTTACTAAGGATTAAAACCCATCAAACACGTATTCATTTTTTCGAAAAACCATATTTCATAGGGTCTAATTTTCGCTAAAAATATCAAAATTTTAGTTTTGTTTACATATTTACAAGATCACAAACACAACTAGAACAAAACCCATATATGAAATTGATAAAAAGAACATAAAGAGATGTATATATGTGTATATGTACATGTACATGTATTTCGAATGTAAGAAGGTGAGGGCTGGTAGAAAGAAAAGAGAGAGCTTTGGTTTACATCTTTAATGGTGGAAGAAGAGGAAGAATATGTAGAAGGTTGGAAGCCTAGCGACTATGTTTTAAAGAAAGTCTTCGCCGATGAGATCAATAATGCCAACAAATCCACGAGTCGGGGTTGTCTGTGATGTCGACGACGATGCCATTGCGTTGCTTGATTATGTTATTTTTTCAATGGTAGTGGATTTGTAGGTTTCATACATTTTCCTATAACGCCCATTAGGCGTACCACCTTTCATGGATGGCTGATTTTGACTTGCAAGGGAAACAAATCAACTGTTATATATATATATATATATATATATATATATATATATATATATATATATATATATGCATCTGATTTATGCATAGTTAGTTGGTTCGCACCCTAAAAAGAAGTTCACTGTTAAACTAATATATATATATATATATATATATATATATATATATATATATGTATACCTTCTCTAATAAATAAATCCTAAATTGTCATTTGTCCTATTTCTACACCTATATTTGGCATGTGTAATCTTTCTAGCCATCTTCTAATTTGAATTCCCACTTAAACTATCCACTATCTCTCTGTAACCGTCTTTCTAGGAAAGAATTGCATTCAAAATTTTGCTACAATAACTTTCCAACTACAAAGTCTATAAATTAGGAAGTATATAAGGGACTTAATCAGGCAATATATCGATCATATCGATTAATTAGGAAACATGGATTAAATAAAAATGATTAATCTTTACTTCCGCTTCTATATATTTCCCTTCTCAGTCAACTCCTACTTCAAACTGTTTTCCATCATCATCATTTTTTGGATTATGAAGATTAATATATAGTAAATCGCCAAATAAGGGGGGGGTGAAAGCGAAATGAATATCACCGCTTCAAATTGATTTTGTCCACGTTTCAGTTTCTATTACAACAAAAAAAAATCTGTAAATCAAAACCCAGAGAATGCCTACATCAACACAAAACCCAAATGGTATGTCAAATTAATTTATATGGTTTCAATTTTGAGATTCAAGTCATCACTTTCGGATGTATTATTGAGGTAGCTTTTATGCCTCCAATTGTCACGATTTTGGTGTTTCTATCTGTTTACAATTGTTCTTCTTCTTCAATACGTTTTTCATCCATCCATTCTTTAATTTGTTCTTATATCATATTTATTGTTTTCGATTTTTTAATTATCGTTAATGTGTGTCTATGGTATTTAAATGTCATAATGTCATGATATTCAAAAACCATTTTGTACAAGATTTGGTGACGGAAAACTTGAATTTGATGTTTCACTCTATGTGTTTGATAAAATGTCCATGAGAAGTTATTTTTCACATCAACCATTACACAATATGTGTCACTTGCTTTGCTCATTAAATTTATTCCAAACATTTCATGACTTAGTATTTCTTTTTATATTATTTTTAAATGCAAGTAACTAACATCGAAATTCCAATGTAGAGAAAGTAACTTAACATTTATCTTTGTAGATAGACACTGAAGATATGACATCCCATAATTTAGGGCATAGACTATGAATGACTAACTTACGGTAAATCTGTTTATAATCGAACTCGTTCAGTTTTATTACATTTAGTGAAATGTAAATGAGTCCAATTCAATTTTTATAGGATATTAGATAATACCTTACTTCCAAATGTGTAAACTGTAAACCGAATCAAACCACTTAAACGACAACGTTAACTAATGCATTAAAAACTAAAATTTTGCATTAAGCAGTTTTGAGCAATACAAACATTAAAATACTACATAGTTCGTGTACCCCTATTTTCGAAAATGTAAAGAACATCCAAAACAGAGTTTGTATGCAAAAGATATGATCGTTTCAAGAAAACAAACTGGTATAATACTGGTTTTACCTGTTTTAAGTATGCTATTTCACACCGATGAGATACTTACGCATTGTCGACAAGATTTCTGAGAGCGTTTTTGGAATTGGACTAAAGCCTATTATTTAATTTCATACTCAAAATATTTTTAGTAAAAATATTCACAAAAGTCATGAAAAACGGACACCGTGATCCGTTTAGACGCAAAACTTCGAACGTAATTTCCTAGAATTCCGTAATTCTAAAAATTAATGTAACACCCGTGACTTGAGATAATGCTAACTATTTAATTTTTGTAGTTATTTGATAGACTATGAGATTAATGTTGGATTATTGATTTGGGCCTTTATTAAGTGGGTCGTTATATGTTTGGGTTGAATGAAGACGTATGATGGGCTTAAGCTTTGTATACGCGGGGCGTAGTGGCAACATTGGATGCAGGGGTGAAGCACATAAGCATATCGTACCAAGGGTAGGCACAGTGTACGCGAGCAGAGTCAAAACCCGAATTGTTAGGTTTAGGTCATGTATATGCATCAATATATCCCAAACCCCAACCTCCTTATCAGCCTCCTTAACTCAGAAACCCTAGAAACCTAACCTCCCTCATCCTTGTGTCATTTTGATATTGTGAACCCAATTTTAGTGGCTTGGAGCTTGGAAGGAGGGATTGTACTGAAACCACCACCAACACTGCAGTATTTGATATGATTTGCTTCTAGTGCAATCAGAGGGGCCATAAGAGGTCCCGATATCCGAGTTTAGCAGCAGCAGCAGCGGGACAAGTGGCAGCACCCGCTCTTGCAACATTGAGGATTACCGATGGCCGTTAGGGCCGGATAGAGGTGCCTATGTTGAGTAGCAGGGCTTTTCAACTGACTGTGGAGGAGACACGTGCAACTCCCGATGTTGTGACGGGTATGTATCTTCTCCTTATCTCTTTATTTATATTGATTATTTCTTATGTTTATGTGTTTTATTATAGGATCATTCCTTGTGAACGGTATATCTACTCTGACATTATTTGACTCGAGGGCTAACCAATCTTTTGTATCACTCGCACTGAGCAAGAGAGTTTTTGAAGCTCTAGAAGAGTCGGACTGTCCACTTGATGTAGAGATAGCAGATGATAGGACCGTTCGGGTTGTGAGGGTTCACCAGGGATGTACACTACAGTTGTTTGATGAGAAGTTTTTCATGGATTTATTCCATATTCCCTTGGGAGGGAATAAGGTTATCGTATGTATGGAGTGGTTGAGCCCCAATGGGGTAGTGACCGATTGCGAGCAACATCCAGTACGAGTTAGGACCCCAAGTGGGGGAGGGTTGGTGATTCAGGGCGAGAGGTCACAACATGGGCCGACTTTGTGTTCAGTAGTGAGAGTTAGGCGCTACCTTCAACAGGGTTGCGCACGTTATGTCGCCTATATTATGGATACCCGGGATAAGGGTAAGGCGACTGTGGATGATGTACCAATCGTACGGGAGTACCTGAACGTGTTCCCAGAGGATTTGCTTGGGGTACATCCGGAGAGGCAGGTGGAGTTCATGATTGACCTAGTTCCTGGTGCGGCTCCGATAGCCAAGGCAGCATATCGTTTGGATCCTCCCGAGATGTAGGATTTGTCTACACAGCTGCAGGATTTGTTAGACAAACTTGTCAGGCTGAGCAGTTCGCCATGGTAAACCCCAATTCCATTTTTGAAGAAGAAGGACGGGTCACATCGGATGTGTACAGATTACCAGGAGTTGAATAAGGTAATGGTGAAGAACCGTTATCCCCTCCCGAGGATTGATGACTTATTTGATTAGCTTTAAGGTGTATCCTGGTTCTCCAAAATTGATCTACGGTCAGGTTATCACCATATGCAAGTCAGGGACGACGATGTGCAGAAGATAGCCTTCCTGTCGCGTTCATGGATCTCATGAACCGTGTGTGCAGACCGATGTTGGACCGGTTTGTGATAGTCTTCATTAATGATATCTTGGTTTACTACAAGACTCAGAAGTCGCACGAGCTGCACCAGAGGGAGGTGCTGGAGACACTAAGGAGGGAGAGACTTTTCGGAAAGTTCTCCAAGTGCCAGTCTTGGTTGCGCGAGGTGCGGTTTCTGAGGAACCTTGTCATCCAGAAGGGCATTTTAGTCGATCCGGCCAAGGTAGAGGTCGTGATGCAGTGAGAGGTTCTGTGGTCTCCATCCAAGATTCGGAGTTTTCTTGGTCTAGCAGGTTACTATCGAAGATTCATCTAGGATTTCTCGAAGATTGTTGTTCCTTTGACCCGACTGACCAAGAAGTCAGTGACATTCCATTGGGGGATTAAGCATCAGGCAGCTTTCGAGACTCTTAGACAGCGGTTGTGGGAGGTACCGATTCTGACTTTGCCAGAGGCCACGCTTCGATCACGTGTATGGGTGCAGTGCTAATGCAGCGGGGTCACGTGATTACGTAGGCATCGAGGTAGCTGAATCCTCATGAGGCGAACTATCCGACGCACGATTTGAAGTTAAAGGCTGTGGTTTTCGCCCTCATGATTTGGCAACACTACCTCTATGGGGTTCGTTGTACCATTTACACAGACCATAAGAGCTTGAGGTACCAGATGGATCAGCCGAATCTAAACATGCGGCAACATCTTTGGTTGGAGGTGGTGAAGGATTATGACTGGGAGATCCTTTATCACCCAAGGAAGGCCAATTTAATGATTGATTCTCTCAGCCGTAAGGTGATCACGGCTCCGATTCGAGATATATGCTTGAGGATGATAGTGATTACTACGTTGTTGAATGGATTCGGGAGGTGCAGGTTGAGGGTATGAAGGAAGAGCGCTGGAAGTGTGAGCGAGTCATAAGTCATGTTGAATTATTTGATTATGACAACTGCGGGTTGGTGACCCTACATCGGAGGATCTAGGTTCCTTACTAGGGCAGTGTACGCGTGGTTCTGATTGATGAGGCTCATAAGTCGAGATTCTCCATCCATCCTGGGGCGACGAAGGTGTATTGGGATCTTCCCCTGATTATTGGTGGCCCTGCATGAAGCAAGGCGTAGCATGGTATGTGGATCAGTGCTTGACATGTAGGAACGTCAAGGCCGAGATCCAGCTACCACAAGGCAAGATGCAGCCGTTGGAGATTCCTGTGAGGAAATGGGAAGACATCACTATGGATTTCATCATGAAGCTTCCCAGGATCGCACATGGAGTGGATTTGATTTGGGTCATCATGGATCGGTTCACCAAGAGTGATATTTTCATCCCAATTCTGGAGAGTATATCATTAGAGAAGCTATCCGAGATCTTCGTATGCAAGGTAGTGGCGCGTCATGCAGTGTCGGTTTCGGTTATGTCCGACCGATATGTTCATTTCACTTCCAGATTTTGGAAGAGTTTCCATGACGAGATGGGTACTCGTCTTCACTTGAATACAACTTTTCACCCTTAGATAGATGGGCAGAATGAGAGGTCGATTCAGACTCTAGAGGATATACTACACGCATGTGTATTGGATTTCGGTGGAAGTTGGGATACGTATCTTCCGTTAGCGGAATTTTCATATAACAACAATTATCACGCTAGCATAGGCCGACCTCCCTTCGAGATGCTCTACGAGAGGATATGTAGGAACCCAATCTATTGGGGACAGTTCAGTTAGAGATTAATTGGGGAGTACTGAGGTGGTACTCAAGACCATGGAGAAGATCCAGTAGGTCCGGAGTAGGTTTTAGACTGCTCAGATTCGACAGAAAAGCTATGCTGACAAGCACCGATCAGACCAAGAGTTCCAGGTAGGGAATAGACATGGTTCTCCTGAAGGTGTCACCATGAAAAGATGTCATCCGGTTCATGAAGCGGGGCAATCTGGGCCCCAGGTACATCAGTCCGTTCAGGGTTTTGTCTCAGGTGGGCCGGGTTGCTTATCGTTTGGATCTTCCAGTTGAGCTCTGCTAGATCCACAACACTTTTCATGTCTCCCAGCTACATAAGTGCTTACTGGATGATTCCATAGTTGTGCATTTAGAGGATATTCAGGTGGATGATAGCCTAAACTACATCGAGAGACCAGTAGCCATTCTCAACAGGAAGACGAAAGTGCTGAGGTATAAGAGGGCGGAGCTGGTAAAGGTGCAGTGGTTGCATCGTAAGCGGTCCGAGTTGACTTGGGAGCCTAAATAGGAGATGAGGGAGCACTATCCGGATTTGTTCAAGGCAGCTGACTTCGAGGACAAAGTCTTATTCAAGTGGGGGAGAATTGTAACACCCGTGACTTGAGGTAACGCTAATTATTTAATTTTTGTAATTAATTGTTAGACTATGAGACAAATGTTGGATTATTTATTTAGGCCGTTATTAACTGGGTTGTTATATGTTTAGGCTGAATGAAGACGTATGATGGGCGTAAGCTTCACGTATGCGGGGCGTAGTGGCAGCATTGGATGCGAGGGGCGAAGCACGTACGCGCAGCGTGCGCGAGCTATCTCAAAACCCTAATTTTTAGGGTTTAGGCCATATATATACATCATTATGTCCCAAACCCCAACCTCCTTATCAACCTCCTTAACTCGGAAACCCTAGAAACCTAACCTCCCTCATCTTTGTGTGATTTTGATCTTGTGAAGCGCATTTTAGTAGCTTCGAGCATAGAAGGAAAAGAGGAAGTTGGTGAAGAAGAACTTGTATAGCTTGAGCTTAAGGATCTGAGACATCGTCATCATTTAGCACTCATTTCAGGTAAAAAGCTCAAAACTTGCCTCGTGAATTTTTAGATCTCTTATAATGGGGTTTTATACCTTTTTGGTCCCAAGAATGGAACTTTATGGTTCCAAATTCGTTTCTAGGCTTAGGGTTTCCGCGCTTCATGTCTAGTAATAATTTACACCTTACCTCTCATGGACAATATAAGAGTGTCTTATGTATGAGAAATGTGCAAGTTTTTGATCTTCTTTCTTCCCTTCTTCTTTTCTCTAAAACCGTGAGTATGAAGGAGCTCCAACCTTTAAAGCTTGGTGCTTTACTTTGGTGTTTAGAAGACCTCTTGAGTTGTTCCCTTTAGTGCTTATTTCAGTTAAGCACTTAAAGTATTTAGACACTCAAGAATAGATGTGACAACCCGAAATTTCCATTCTGAACAAACCATATCAAGCCAATAGAAGTAGACCAGTTACAGTGAAAACTCGGATTTCGAGTATAAGTGTGGCAGTTTTCAGGATTTACACTTATGAAGATATTAGGAGAGTGGTTCAACTAGGGTTTTGTGCAACACTGTTATTCCATTACTCTAAGACATTAGAGTTCATTCCGAGAATAGAAATATTTTCTGCCAAAAATATCAGTACTATAAATAGAATTTTGAACCAAATTGGTTCATTAGTTGAATTCCAATTAGAGAAAAGCCAAATGTCCTCTCACGGATCTTCGGGTTTTTATCCCAGATTGTGAGTATACTTCTCTAGTTGTTTTATACTACTTGTTATAAGCTTAATAACATAGATTTCTTTCCAAATAAGTGAGATCCAGGAGTTTACCGCCCAAGAACGTTCTTGGGGAGTAAACTCCATTTTAAGGTCCTTAAGGGTTCAAATGACCCTCAAAGCTTTAGAACTCGAACTAGAAGCCTTAAACTCATGCTTTATACCAAAAAAACCATTAGAAATCATGGCTAGAAGGGAGTTTACGGCCAAGAAGCTCCTTAGGCCGTAAACTCCATGTTTTAGGTGCCAAAATGCCTTCAAACTTTCCCTAAGGCTTAGACTTTATTTTTCGCATGTACTCCTAAGTGTTTAGAACCTAGAAAACTCATGGAAACACAAGTGTGGAAGACTTTACGGCCAAGAGTATTTCTTGGGCCGTAAACTCCTTTAAAGGGGTCAAAGGACACCCTAAATCTTTCCTTAAGCCAAGAGACTATTTGGGCAAGTACCTAGATGATTTTTGGACTAGTTAAAATACTTAGAACACCAATAATGAGGGAGTTTACGGCCCAAAAGGTTCCATGGCCGTAAACTCCATAAAATGGTACCATTTGGTGCCATAAACCCTCCTAAAGCCAAGTACTAAAGTCTAGATTTGTTCCTAGAAATGTTTGAGACTTGAAAGCACCATAATCACCCTCCCAAGGGAGTTTACGGCCGTAAACTCCAAGGGAAAAGGGTCTTTGGGCCGTAAACTCCCCAAAGGAGTCAATATGGTGCCCAAACACTTGTATAAGCCTTGAATCAATTCCCACTAGAGTTGTAGTAATTCTAAGCACCATTTCAAGCCTTGGTTGGGAGTTTACGGCCAGGAGCTTACTCCCCTGGGCCGTAAACTCCAATGAATATGGTCATTAGACCTTAAACTCACATTAGGGGCATTGCACTCCTTAGTTGCAACCCATTAGCCTCCTAGCACTTGACCAAAAGTGTTATCCTCGCGCTTAAATATTATTACTTGTATAATTAGTGTTATAATCACTAATTATTTATATACATATGTTTTCATATGTAATTAGGATCATTGTGTGTGTCTAAATGTCCACTTGACACCAAGCACTTGTCCGATCCTTCCGTACGATAACAGTCCGTTCAATTCCAGTCACTTGCTGCAGGTGAGTTGATACCCCTTAACTAATGTTTTAAACTATTATTAAATGTTTTATGGGGGGGATACGAGTAGAATCATGCTTATTATGTCAATCACAAGTGATTTGTAAGTAGGATTATATTTACTTACTACATCAATCACATGTGATTAATATACTGCATTCAAATGATTTGGCTACTCATTAGCCGTTTTACCAAACATTTTCCTTCAAATGACTTTTATAAACATTTTATATGTTTTAAACTCCTTATTAAACTGTACATCTTACTCCGTACATTACCTTCCAAACTTATTTACAACTGCGTTTCAAACAAATGTTTCCTTATACTTAAACTGTTTTATCAAACTTCTGCCTTCAAATTGTTTTATAGATTGACATCAAGTCGATCTTTCTTGAAATAATATTTATGCTTCCAATGTATTACAAAACTTATTTATGCTTTTATATTATAAATTGCATGCCTCTATATGTATAGTTATATAAGAAATGTTTAAAAGACTTAGGAAGGCTATCCACCCTATTTCCTTTTCGCGCCTTGAGATGTGGTCTGGTGGGATGTCTGGTATTCGTCCAAAAGTCGTTTAAATATTAGTTATATATCATGTGTACATATATAGTCATAAAAGGTCCTTCCAGTTCAACATATGCCCTTGGGTAGCAAGGGTATACATCCATGTCCATACTTACCAGATAGATTACTAGTAAACTACCATATGGGTTGTTTAGGAAGATACTAGAACAATTACTAGAATGCGATATCATACAATGAGTCAGTTCATTCATGAGTCAATACTTTCTAGAACATATACAACTATACTAGGAAGAGAACATATACAACTTTACTAGGAAGAGAACATATACAACTATACTAGGAAGAGAACATATACAACTATACTAGGAAGAGAACATATACAACTTTACTAGGAAGAGAACATATACAACTATACCGGGAAGAGAACATATACAACTATACTAGGAAGAGAACATATACAACTATACTAGAACGATTACATTACTATACTTGCTAGGTAGAGAGCACGTACATTACAGCTAGAACAGTTCATTACAGTACATATACAAGAATACATTAATTATTGTGATTTAAATCGGAGCATGACTTAAATTTCATGGCTCGAGTTGTAGCCAGAATTCTCTTGGAGGGAGAGCGTGAGTTTGCGTATAGATCTATACTGGATTGACAATCCTACACCTTGCTGCTAGCTACAGCCGGACCTGTAGGTCTGCGGGTGCCAAACGTCATTCCGTTATTACGACCATTCATTATGTCTTTGTTACTAGTCGATAGTATGGTGCAATTTATCACATAATGCCTTAATATAAATCCGGTTTAAGGTAATTAGTACGACAATAGTTCTTATAGCTCTACACCATAGTACTATTTCATTTTCCCATTACATTCACTTCGTGAACATTCACACGACGCACAATAATGTAGAAACTATATTTTTGGATAATGATAGTTATACTTGGGAAAATACATACTCTTACAAGAGACACACATTCAGAACAGTTAGGTCTTGGTAGAAGACTACATTTAGAATAGTTAGGTCTTGGTAGAAGACACCTTCATATACTAGTAGGAATCATAGGGATTCTAGGGTTTTTCAAACACTTATAGTTCATATACACTTTCAATACTTAAAATACATAGACTTACAAATTCTTACATACAAATACTTCACATACAAATTAAAACACTAAATACTTATGATCTCACCAACTTTAAAGCTGATACTCGCTTTCAAAATTACTTGTATCCTCAGGTCATCATAGACATATACCGATGCAAGGAGAAAGGAAGATGGAGCTTGTTCAAGACTTATCTTTCATTTTGATTTATGATTTAGTGTTTATCAAAATTTAACAGAACACAATTGTATAATAATTATTTTATTAATGCAATGGATGATGTTGTTGCTTGTTTACTACTTTACATTGTTGTTGATATTATACATGACATCCTCCGCCCCAGAACGTTTCCGCCGTTCTTGGTTTTGGGGTGTGACAGATTGGTATCAGAGCATTGTTTATAGTGAATTGAGTATATCAACCCATAAAAGATATACTAACTATAAATACATAAGGGATTAAAAATACTCTGACCAAGAGTTTATACTTTAAATAGTAAAATATTTAAGTAAGTGTACGTGCTGCATTCATACTAAAATCAGTGTCACTAGGACAGTACAAAAGAATTACGATTGTTGGGCAACACAAGTGGGCTTAGAGACATATGGTCAAAACTGGGAAGATATAGCCTGATCACCTATATTATCCGAGGGTTGACTAGCATGTGCCTAAGTTTAACTGTGTGGTTGCAACAATGCTAAAATCTTACCAACCCTACCACAATGAGAACAATAGAACATAACATTAAAATTAAAATACTATAGGTGTATTTGTTGTTACTATAAGTACTTTATACTTGAGAATTAAAACGGGGTCTTCATTACTAAGTTGATAGTTGCTAAGTGGATACTCTAAGGCTATATGTAATTAGGATGTTATAGACTTAGAATCTGTGATAATTTTGCCTTACCCCTATTCTGTGTGAATTTGGAATTAAGGTCACTTATTCGAAGGTCTATCCTGTTTAGATTACACATAGCTGGTATGCACTTCACAAATAGCGATGTAACTAATGAAGGTTTTCTAAATAATTATCTAGATAGTTCGTCTAATAATTATTCTCTTACCCTAAATTCTCCCATAGAAAACATGACTGGACTCCATCCCCTCGACAAACCAGTATCTTCTGAATGAAGTCATAGCTGGTGGGGTTGGAGAAGAACCAGATAATGATCATCCTATCCCCTTGAATGATCACCATGACGAAGACATTTCGTAAGATGCTAACTCCGAAACAGAGGTTGAAAACCTACCCCGAGATAGGAACGACAATTTACACAGTAAGTACTAATAAATCATCCTCGTAGTCCTAAGTACAAGTATCCAGGTAAGTGAATACAGGATAATGCACGTATGTAAAAGTGTTCCTGTATGGTATTCATGTATGTGTGTCCATGTAACAGGTAAGTATATGTAAACATATTCATGTATCAGGTAAACATCTGTAAGTACTCATGTATCAGGTAATGTACTAGTATAGACTCATGAATGAACTGACTCTTGGGTGATTCCTTGTAATAGAAGTAATGTTTGATATCTTCAAATTATCCCTATGATAATTTGTTGTAATATAACTGGTTGATCATGTAGGTTTATACACTCTTACTACTCAAGGGTGTGGGAAACTAAATGAAAGATGTAAACTATAACATCAATACATATATAAGAATATAAGTGTATATGCATAGTTTAGTTCAAGAATGTAAAATGGTTTTGTAAGACATCTTATGGGTTTTTAACAATAATTAACAATGACTTGATGTCATTTTGATAAACATTTCAAAGGTAAAACATTTGGTAACAATGTGTTTTTAAGATGTAAAACCATTTCATGCATCACATTTTGTAGCATGTGAAATCTGTTAAATGAAAAACACAGTTATAAAATACATATCAATGATTCAATAACATGTTTGTTTCTACTTGTATCCCCCCCCCATTAAAGCATTTAAAATCAGTTAAAATATTGATTAGGGGTACGAACTCACCTGTAGTTGGTGATTGGGATGAACTGAACGGTATAGGATGGCTAGGTGTCAAGCGAGGACTTGTACACGCACTACGATCCTAATGAACATATAATCACACATATATGCACTCAATTAGACTAAAATCACCAATTGATAATGTTAAGACATCCTAGACATAATAAACACTTTACATAAGTGTTTTAAGCCTTAAGGATTGCATCTAAGCTATTGTGGGACAAGGTATTTGTGTTTAGGGTTCCAAAGGACCCTACATGTGAGTTTACTCCCCATAAACCATCACACATGGAGTTTACGGTTGTAAACTCTTGAGTTTACGACCGTAAACTCCCAACCATGGGGTTTTGGTGTGTTTTGAAGTCCCAAATGATTCCTAGAATTATTCTAACTTGGTGGTTAAATTCTTGGAAGGGCTTAAGGTCTAGAAACACTCCATTTAGGAGTTTACGGCCCTCAGGCCATTCCCCTTAGAGTTTACGGCCGTAAACTCTAAGTATGGTGTGTTTTTGATGCTTTCAAGTCCTTTGCATTTGTGGTATAGGTTATAGACTTTTATTCCAAGCATATGAAGGCATTAGGCACACTTTGGTGCCCTTTTTAGGAGTTTACGGCCCAAGAACCATGTCTTGGCCGTAAACTCACTTTGTTAAGTGATTTTGATGTGGTTCAAGCCCTTGATTTAATGGGAACAAGTCTAGGTAATTGTCTAAGGCTTTAGGAGCCTTAAAAGTGCCCTTTTGAGTTTTAAAATGGAGTTTACGGCCTATGATATTCTTGGGCCGTAAACTCCCAAACTTGGGTGATTTATGGATTTTTTCTTGTCCCTAACACACATACATAATAGTCTAAAACAGTTGTATAACACAAAGGTCGGTTTTGGCTTTGTTTCGGGAGTTTACCGCCCAAGAACACCTTGGGGAGTAAACTCCTAGATCTAATGATTTAGCCATCTAAATCATGTTATAAGCACATAATAAGCATTCTAACACTACTAGAAAGAGTTACTCACGTTTTGGTATAAAAACCCGAAGATCCGTGAGAGAGAAAATGGCTTTTCTCTAGTTGGAAATGTGAATAATGAATGAATTTGGTTAGGAAATCTATTTATAGTCCTGAAATATTTTTGGCAGAAAATATTTTTATTCCTGAAATGATCTCTAATATAATAGAGCGTTGGAATAACAGTGTTGCACAAAACCATAGTGCACCCACTCTCCTGATATTTTCTGAAGTGTAAACCCTAAATTACTCAAACTTACGTAGAAAGTCTGAAAGTTAACTGTGACTGCTATAACTTCTATTGAAGTGATATAGTTTGTACAGAATGGAAATTTCGGGTTGTCACATCATCCCCCCGTTAAAAGGAATTTTGTCCCGAAATTAGAATTTAAGCAAGTAAGAAATTACAAATAACTAAGCAAAAGGGTGAGGGTATTTTAGTTTCATCCGATCCTCACGTTCCCAAGTGAATTCCGGTCCACGCTTTACGTTCCAACACACCTTCACTATCGGGATACGGCTCTGTTTTATTTGCTTGACCTCTCGGTCCATGATCTCTACTGGTTCCTCCACGAAGTTGAGGCTCTCGTTGATCTCGATCTCGTCGAGTGGAATAACAAGAGTCTCGTCGGATAGACACTTTTTCAAGTTTGACACGTGGAAGGTAGGATGTACGTTACTGAGTTCGTGCGGTAGATTGAGTTTGTAAGCCATAGGGCCGATTCTTGCGAGAATCTCGAAAGGCCCTATGTATCTTGGATTGAGCTTTCCACGCTTTCCAAAGCGTATTAAGCCCTTCCAGGGTGAGACCTTCAGTAGGACTCGGTCGCCCACCTAGAACTCCAATGGTTTCCTACGCTTGTCAACGTAGCTTTTCTGTCCATCTCTAGAGGCTTTTAATCGTTCACGAATTTGAACGATTTTCTCTGTCGTTTCCCGAATGATCTCCGGACCCGTGAGAGTGCTTTCGGGAACTCGTCCCTTAGCTAACTGGGTATCACCCACTTCAGCCCAGCACAGAGGGGATCTGCACTTTCGGCCATAGAGGGCCTCGAATGGAGTTGCCTTTATGCTCGTATGATAACTGTTGTTGTAGGAAAATTAAACAAGGGGTAAATGGATATCCCAAGATTTTCCAAAGTCAATCACACAGGCACGCAACATATCTTCTAAGGTTTGGATAGTTCTCTCACTTTGCCCGTCGGTTTGTGGATGGTAGGCCGTACTCATATCCAGCCTAGTTCCTAGGGAACTTTGTAATGACTGCCAGAACCTCGAAGTGAATCTACTATCTCGGTCCGAGATGATAGATAAAGGAACACCATGCAGCCTTACAATCTCCCTAATGTAAGTTCTGGTAAGTTTCTCCATCTTGTCTGTTTCTTTGATCGGTAGGAAGTGTGAAGACTTGGTCAGTCTATCGATGATGACCCATATGGAATCAAGTCCACCCGTCGTCTTGGGCAACTTGGTTATGAAGTCCATAGTGATCCGCTCCCACTTCCATTCTGGTATCTCCAGTTGTTGTAGAAGACCGGAGGGTTTCTGGTATTCGACCATGACCTTTGCGCAAGTAAGGCATTTACTCACGAAGGTAGCAATATCTGCTTTCATGTTAGGCCACCAGTATAACATTTTAAGATCCAGATACATCTTATCTGAACCCGGGTGGACGGAATAACGAGTGTTGTGAGCTTCAGTCATGACCAAGTCTCTAAAGCCACCGTGTTTCGGTGTCTAGATCCGATCCATGAGGTATAAGGCTCCGCCACCCTTGACTTCCAATTTCTTATCCATCCCTCTAAGGGATTCACCCGCCACGTTTTCAGGTTTCAAAGCGTCGATCTGAGCCTCCTTTATTTGCGTGGACAAGTGTGAATGGATAGTTAGAGTCAAAGATTTGACTCTATGACCAGTATATTCTTTCCGGCTTAGGTCGTCGGCTACTACATTGGCTTTACCCGGATGATAACGAACTTCGCACACGTAATCACTAAGTAGCTCGACCCACCGTCGTTGTCTCATGTTGAGCTCTTTCTGGTCGAAAATGTGTTGTAGACTCTTATGGTCTGTACAGATCGTGCTTTTTGTACCATATAGGTAATGTCGCCAGATCTTCAGAGCAAACACAACTGCTCCTAGTTCAAGATCGTGGGTTGTGTAGTTAACCTCATGTGTCTTCAGCTGTCTCGAGGCATAGGCTATGACTTTACCTCGCTGCATCAGAACACATCCGAGTCCTTGATTGGATGCATCGCAATAGACAATGAAGTCTTCTATCCCTTCGGGAAGGGACAGTATCGGGGCGGTGCACAAGGCTCGTTTGAGCGTTTGGAACGCTCTTTCCTGTTTCTCTTCCCAATCAAAGGCCACGCCTTTCTGAGTCAGGGTTGTAAGAGGTTTCGCTATGCTGGAGAAGTTCTGAATGAACCTGCGATAGTAGCCAGCTAGACCTAGAAATTGACGAATTTCGGTAGGTGTCTTTGGTGCTGACCAGTTCTCGATGGCTTTAATTTTGGAAGGGTCCATGTGTATACCTTCTTCGCTAACTACATGGCCCAAGAATTCGACTCGCCAAATCCAAAATTCGCACTTTGAGAACTTCGCGTAGAGCTTCTCCGATCGCAATGTTTCTAAGATTTTACGGAGGTGTTGAATATGCTCCTCCTTACTTCGAGAGTAGATGAGTATGTCATCAATGAAGACGATGATGAACTGATCCAAGTAAGGACGACACACCCTATTCATCAGATCCATGAATACTGCGGGCGCGTTAGTTAATCCGAATGGCATTACTACAAACTCATAGTGCCCATAACGAGTTCAAAAGGCTGTCTTGGGAACATCCTCCTCTAATACTCGTAGTTGGTGATATCCGGATCGCAGATCTATCTTCGAGAAGTAGTTGGCTCCTTGAAGTTGATCAAATAAATCGTCAATGCGGGGCAATGGATAACGATTTTTAATGGTAAGTTTGTTGAGTTCTCTATAGTCGATGCACATGCGAAACGATCCATCTTTCTTCTTGACGAACAAGACCGGTGCTCCCCATGGTGAGAAGCTTGGTCGAATGAATCCCTTCTTGAGAAGTTCGTTAAGTTGACTGGAAAGTTCCTGCATTTCAGCCGGTGCCAGACGATAAGGAGATTTGGCTACGGGGGTAGCCCCTGGCACTAAGTCGATTCTGAACTCGACTTGGCGTTGTGATGGTAAACCGGGAAGTTCTTCTCGGAATATGTCGGTAAAGTCGCGTACTTCTGGGATTTTCTGGAGGTCTTTATGTTCTTGGCTGGTATCGACGACGTGTGCGAGAAATGCATGGTACTCCTTCCGCAAGCACTTCTGGGCTTGAATGCACGAAATGATGCGAAGGCTCATACTAGGTTTATCGCCGTAGATAACTAAGGTTTCGTTGTTAGGAAGGTTAAGACGAACTGCTTTTTCGAAGCACATAATGTCGGAACGAAGAAGACTCAACCAATCCATACCGATGATAACGTCGAAACATTTAATTGGGACTGGCATGAGATCTATCTTGAAAGTATGGCCATCTAAAGTTAAGGTACAACCTACGTATATGCAGTTTGTACTCTCTGTTTTCCCATTAGCCATTTCTACCGTGAATGAACTATCTAATGCACATGGTTTTTGTTTAAGCGGGTGTGCAAATTTGTGACTTACAAAACTTTTCTCGGCTCCACTATCGAAAAGTATGCAAGCATATGAGTTATCGAGGAGGAACGTACCAGTAACTATCGTAGGATCAGCTACTGCTTCCTCGTGGCCTAGGTCCATAACTCTTCCTACCCCTCCAGCCATTCCTGCTTTAGGACAGTTCCTCTTGTAGTGGCCCACTTCGCCACAACCGTAGCAAGTTTGGCCCATACCAGCGTTAGGAGCCTGGGCGGCTTGAGCTCTTGGATTATGGCAAAAACGGGTTGTGTGCCCCTTCCGGTTGCAGTTGGTGCATTGTATCTCCCTGCAAGGCTCGCGGTGGTGGAAGTTTCACTTGGTGCACTTCGGGAGAGACCCAACATAAGTTTTTGCTGGTAAGGGGGTTTGCAGGGACAACAGGAGTCACTGTGGCAGCATTGATCGCCACTAGTTGTTGTTCATTGGAGGATCCTTGTGGAGCCCCTCTTTTCCTCTTATTCCACCCCTTCTTGTGGTAGTTGGGGTTGGACTTTTGTGGTACAGGCGTAGGGACTGTTGTGTTATGAGGTTTCCGGTTCCTTGGCGCTATCAAAGGTAATAGGCCTGGAAGCGATCACACTTGACTGGATCTGGGGCGACAGTCCGCAGATATATCTCTCGATCTTTTTGCTCTGGAGAGCAACCATATCAGGGCATAAGTTTGCCAAATCACAGAACCTATTTGTGTAGGTAGTGATGTCGGATCCAACCATTTGTAGACCCCATAATTCTTGCTCGAGTTTTTGTATTTCACCTCGAGGACAGTATTCTTTCATCAGCATGTCATTCAACTTTTCCCAGCCGATGGAATACGCCACCACCAAAGTTAGATAGTTAACATGGCTGTTCCACCATGTTAGTGCTCGGTCAGAGAAGGTACAAGCTGCAAACTTTACCTTGTTGCCCTCCTAGCAAGCACAGATTTCAAAGACAGATTCCATCTTTTCAATCCATTGTCTCAACACCATTACACCCCCAGTTCCATTGAAGCTGCGGGGTTTGGCGTTAGTGAAGTCCTTGTAGGTGCATTCCTGAGGGTGTCCATGGCTTTCGCCGTGGTTCAAGGGTGGTTCACTTGTTCCTAATCCACTAGGGGCAGGAGTGTTGATCGCTGACACATCAGCTGCAACTGCTGCTGTGAAAGCTGCCTAGAACATGTTGGCATCGAAGGGATTTGGTGGTTGAAGAGGTTCAAGGCGTGGTGGAGGTGGTGGTATTGGTGCTTCGTTGTTTGGGTTTCGCCTTGGATTCCTGCGTGGCGGCATCTTTAACTATACGTTTAAAAGATGACGAAATGGATAAGAATAAATGATTAATGAATGTGTCTCATGGACTAAATCCCCATAGCCCAACAACTGAAAGAATAGTATCACTAAATGAAGAAGATAGCATTTCAATAATAATTTCCATAAGATTAGATATCCGTCAATAATACTGGAATTACAGATGTAACAAGTTCAGGAAAAATGGCCTAGAAGTAGGCCTTACATCAACCAAGATGGAAAATTTTGACAGAATTAAGACTAGATCAAGACCTAACAGGTCTAAGATTTATACAGATAGGAAATTAGACCAAAGTTTTACATAAACTAGGTTATATCCAAAAGATGAGTCGACGAGATTCTATCGGCGACGAGAACTGCTAGCATGAGTCCTTGATCCCGACAGTAGATGTTCAATGTCCCTTATACGCCTGTCCGACCTTGCTTGCTGAGCTTGAAGTTCTCTAACTTCAGCTAGGGTTTCAGCCAGTTCCCTTGGCAGATTTGCATTGCGGACCAGAGTCCTTTCATGAGCAGACTCTAGTTAGCGAATGTGGACAGTGTTAACACCAGAGTTGGCGTCAACTTCCAATACTTGATTGATAGTCGCCTGAGCTATTATCGAGTTCCGAGAAATCCTACGCACCATGATTGGTAGGACTCTATCAGCAAAACCTCCTTCAGTGAGGTTGTAGAAGCTTCGGTCTCCATTGTGGGGAATGGGCTGACCCTGTTCATGACTCCATGTAATCAAGTTAGTGGCCCACAGAGGTGTGGGTCCTTGAAACACAGGGCGGGGCTTCAGGTTTGGGTTTTGAGCATTTGGGGGTAGGTTGTTGACTTCTAGCTCCAAGTCAGAACTATCGGAAAAACCCTCAGCATGGTGATCATCCAAAGGGATTGGGTGATCATCTTCGGGTTCTGCCTCTAGCCAACCAGCATTGCCTTGGTTTGAGAAGTACGGATCGCCATGGTGAAATCCAGCCATTTTAATCTACGCGAGAAAAGGGATATAAGAAATAGCTAAAATAGACGAACTAACTAAGATAATTACAGTAAGACCAAATACCCCTATGGTATTTCTTTATGGTTGTGTTGGTAAGTTTTTAGACTTGTTGCCATATCTGTCACACCCCAAAACCGAAACGGCGGAAACGTTCTGGGGTGGATGACGTCATGTCAAGTATCACAACACATGCATTATAGTAATCAAAGTACAACAAGACATTGCATTAATAGTAATAATTTTACATGGTTACATTACAACAGTTCAAAGTAATACAAACAAATATAATAAGTACAGCAAGGTAATAAGTTATCTTCGTCAACAGCTCCGAGATGTACCTGTCTAAATGCTGACCTGAGAATACAAGTTATTTGAAAAGCAAGTATCAGCATTTTTACAAATGCTGGTGTGTTCATAAGTATTTAGTGACATTTCATTCAAATAACTTTATAAACTAATAGTTTAAGTGATTTCAGTGTATTAGAGTCCTTTCCAGAAAATCCTATATTTTCATTAAATAAAGCAGCCTTCTACCAAGACTGGTCAGATGTGTGGTAAAAAGTAGTTTTCCCTAAGTTGCTATCATTATCAAAATACTGAATATGATTATTGAGGAAAGCAAACGACATCATGGAATATCATATGCCTCAGCTGTGAGGACTGTTGACTAAGTCAGGGAACCATAGACTCCAGGAAGGTATCAAACGAACGACACGCCTGGTTCAGTCTAAAAAGTGAAGACATGGACCCCAGAAGGTACCAAATGCAAGGTACAACTAGTAAGGTCCAGAACAGTGAATACAGACCGTAGACAATATCAAATGAAAGATACGTCTAGGAAGGTCTAAAACAGTGAATACAGTGAATACAGTGAATATAATGAATACAGTGAATACAGTGGATACTGTGAATACAGTGGATACAGACCCCAGACAACATCAAATGAGAGATACGTCTTGTAAGGTCAAAACAGAGGAGACAGACCCGAGACAATATCAAATGAAAGATACGTCTTGTAAGGTCAAAACAGAGGAGACAGACCCGAGACAATATCAACTGAAAGATACGTCTTGTAAGGTCAAAACAATGTGACTCTAAAAATGAATTACCAGCATACAGTGTAAATTGCTGGCGAAATACCGTTACCTTAAGGCCATGAATTATAAGGTAACCCGGGATACTCGTAACCATACTAACCGACACTAGAGTACCAGACGCCCTACAAGCGTCTATATAATGTGACATTTGTCACCCCTTAGCTTGGTGAGCCGTGGACTGTAGCTAGCAGTCAGGGTGCGGGGGTGTCAATCCCGTATAGATCTATACACACAATGTCCGATCTCCTTACAGGAGACTCTGGTTACCAACTAGACGACGGAGAAGGCCTTGTCCTGAAGATGCATCCCAAATAGTGGGTTTCTAATGAAAGTGCTGAACTAGAGGTAGAGACTTCCCAATAGTGGGTTTCTAATGTAAGTGTAGACTTGAGGTAGAGACTCTTAACTGAAATAACTGAAGTAACCCGTATGCCTAAGCTTGTATACATAGTATATAACTAATGAATCAAATGACCTTCGGATGGACATCCGATCCCACCAGACCACATCTCAACGAAGAAAAGGAAATAGGGCGGATAAACCTTCCTAAGTCCATCAACCATTATTTATATGCATCTACACAAGCACAGACATATATCTAATTATGCTTGAGTGGGTATCAAGTAAAAGTGATTCTCGTGAAGTAGGAGTGTCTAACAAGTGAAGTAAGAGCGGTCACAAGTGAAGTATAAGTGTCGAATAAGTATAAGCGTATCGCGAAGTGGAGATGACAACAAGTGAAGTAAGAGCATATCAAGTATAAGTGAAGTAGAGTCGATCTCAAGTATAAGCGTATCGCGAAGTGGAGATGACAACAAGTGAAGAAAGAGCATATCAAGTATAAGTGAAGTAGAGTTGATCTCAAGTATAAGCGAAGTAGACTCGTATCACTAAGTAAGAGTGCGAATAAGTATAAGCGTCATCAGGTATAAGTGACTTCATGTATAAGTGAAAGCGTTACAGAGTAGGAGTATAAAATAAGTATAAGCGAAGCAGCAGTAACTAACAAGTAAAAGTATACATGAAAACCTTGGAAAAACCTTTATACTCAGGAAAATCACATTTGTATTCTTTGGTAAAATAAGTATGAAAACCTTAGAAATCTTTGGGAATCTTTCATAAATCAGTTTGAAAACGGAACTTTGATAAAGAAATAAAAGTAAGAACTTGAACAAGTGAAAACCCTTTTTGAAAGCCATTTATAGTGTCCTACTCGGCAAAACAGTGTTCAGTGGTAAAATCTTGTGCATGCAGGTTATCAATCACATGTGATTGATATGATAACTGGCATGTTTAACTTGTATTCCCCCCCTATAAAACATGTAAAAACATTTAAAAGGTTCATTCAGGGGTATGAACTCACCTGGTGTAAGTAGGTCCGACGAAAGTGCTGTTTGGGCGTTCGGTGCCACGTAAGGACTTGAACATATGATAACATATGTTCACATACAATTAGTATATTTAATACTAATTAAACAATTATACATGCTCAAAGGAGCGGAAAACACTTTTGGTTGAGTGCTTGGGGTCCCTGGTAGCGTTTAAGGGTGCTAAGGGTCTCCTATGAGTTGTGGAACTTTGCTAAACTCAACTATCAAGTGTGTGAATGGGTTTAAAGCATTAACATGGACCAACTTGGAGTTTACGGCCTAACTCAAGGGAGTTTACGGCCGTAAACTCCCAAGGTCATATTCTTGGGTGTTTTATGCTTCTAGCTTGCTCATTGATTTATTTTAAGCACTTTTCCCAAAAGGCATGAGTGGGTTTGAGGCCTCTAAGGGCATGTTCTATGAGTTTACGGCCAAGGGACCACTCCTAAAGGAGTTTACGGCCGTAAACTCTAATCCTTAGAGTTTTGGGAAGTTTAAAGCCCCTAATGCCTTTCTAGTGATTTCTAATGAGGTATGATGCTATTTTAGAGGATTAAAACCATCATTTGAGTGGGTTTTGGGGAGTTTACGGCCTAGATAAATGCTTGGGCCATAAACTCCAAGTCATGCCTCATTTCCTTGTGTTTAAGCCTTTAAATCCCCTCCTAGTATTTCATGGTAAATGTATGAGGCTATTTGGGGGACAAAACAATTATTTTGGGCATGCTTAAGGGTGTTTACGGCCTTGACCCTTGTCTGGGCTGTAAACTCCCTTTAATAATTCATTTTGGAGTGTTTCAAGGGTCTAAACTCAAGAGGATAAGTTCCTAAATTATGTATGAAGCCCTAGGATAAGTTTGGAGTGCATTTGGGACCATGACTTGTGGAGTTTACGGCCTAAGCATGTGCTTGGGCCGTAAACTCTTCTTTGAGTCCTAAATCCATGCATTTTAGTGTTTAAACACCCCTAGGCTATATCCCCTAATAGTTTCTAAGCTTATGGTCAAGTTTAAAGGCATGATTGGCACCATTTTAGGGGTTTACGGCCCTAGAATGTTCCTGGGCCATAAACTCCTTATCCTATGCCTTTTTGGATGGTTTTTATGCTACAAACATGAATCCATACGTTTAGAATAAGCTAGGGTAAGCGGACTTACAATTTAGAAGCGTTTGGTTGCGGATTCGGGTCGAAAATGGGTCTAGAGGGAGAGTATAGAGAGAGAGTGTAAAAAGTCTCCAATGGAATCCACTCAATCTTATATATAGGGTTTTGTGTCGAGGCTCAGTGGTATTTTACCTGGTACTGCCGTTAAACGAGGCTTTTGGTCGCACTCGATTTTGTGGTCGTAACTATAAAACTTGACATTTTCCAATTTAATGGAAATGTGTGTCATGTGTTTTTGTTCCCTTATATCACGACTTATCGGCATATACATTATAAACAAATGGGATGTTTATTAAATTGACGCCCTCTAACTAACAGAACTTTTATACGGTGGAATATTCCGTTAACGGTAACGGGAAAAATGTAACGGGAACACTTAGGTTGTCACATCATCCCCCCGTTAGAGGGAATTTCGTCCCGAAATTCAGGTCTAGGCAAGGAAGTTGGTATGAATGGCCAAGAAGAGGTAAGGGAATGCTTCCTATACGGTTGTCCTCGCATTCCCAAGTGAACCCTAGTCTGTGCTTGTCACTCCCACAGACCTCGACGTACGGGATGCAGATTCCGTCTAGTGTAGCTAGTGGGTTTCCAACTACTGTATCTATGAGGTTAGAGTTTTTCATGGATTTTATCGAGATGAGTGAGGTACGAAGAATGATGTCGGATAATCGCATAGCAAGTCTAATACGTGAACCGATCGAGTGTGAGCCTTGAGGTATATCTGAAAGTAGTAGCGGTCTGAATAGGGTTGGACCAAATCTCCATGAGAATCCTCATATGGTCCTAAGATCTCGGAAGGGTAGAGCTTTTCAGTACTTAGAACATAGTGTACTTCTATGGCAAGATCAACACTGGCGTGATCGCCATTCCGAAGTTCCTATCGTTCTCACTTGTACTGGATGTGTGGTTCTTCAGGTTAGTTCTTAGAAAGCTCGGGTGGTCTTCGATTTCGTGTTTTCTTTCAACTGGCTAATAGAGACCTTCTAGATTGTCGTGTGGATTGTGTGACTATGGTCATCGGTTTGCTATAGAGTATCTATCCCAAACTCGTGCAAAATGGACCTGCACTAACGATGCTTGAGATACGGAAACCCTGAGGGTCGGGGAGATAGGGTTTCACTAAACGAGTGTTGGACTACCTCGGGAGGTGGTTCTACTATCTCTGCGTGAGATAGTATTCATGGAACACCTAATAGTCCAAGGAATCTCTAAGACTGTGTTTTATTCTAGCATGGAAAGTGTATGTTCCTACATAACCCTTCGACCAACCCCAGGGCTGGTGTCAAGCCTATGATCTCTTCGGGATCCAGGTCATGAGATTTAACGCAGCTACTTTCACACTTGACCAATTTTTCTTGACTGTGAAGGTTATCCTATGGTTCTCGGTATCCTAGTGTTCACCTCGGAGAATGTATTTCATTGTTTACAGGGCGACGACGATTTCCTCCCTGCGAGAGGGTGGAGGATGATGGCACTTCCTGTCTATAACAGGATGGGCAAGGTGCCTGAGTAGTTAGAGCATCAACTGCAACTACTCTTCCGAAGGTTCTGAGTTTTTTTCTCGGTCTAGGTCAAATCTAGTGGGTATAGAGTTTCATCACCCGGAACTTTACTCGCTCAACCCGTAGTGATTTTCGTGACTCCGGCTCCTATGTTATGGAATAGGGTGGAAGTGTTTTGCTACGAGGTTCGTGGTAGAACTCATGCTTGGCTTAACCGCCAATACTTGATGTATGCCAGCGTATACCTGGCTACAGTGGTCAGCCTCGTGAGATCTATTCTCTGGGTTCACGAACCTGATGTGCGAGGTGCGAAGGATCTCCCGGGGGAATCTAAGAGGTATGCTTCGGATGGTTGTCGTTTCCTGAAGTATCTGTAGTGTCTTTCGCTTCAGTGTTTATCTAACTACGAGGGGTCGTGTAGGGTTTCAAAGCACTCCATGGATGATGGAAATGGTCCCCTTGATGAAGTGTAGTTTAAAAGCCCAAGACTTGTCTTTTCCCTATAAATAGTCATGTATTATTCATTATTAGGGTTAAGAGTGAGGCAAAATATAATGTTAAATTCTTTAGTCTATGCTTAAAGTGTAATTCATTCCTCATGTTTTCAATAAATCGAGTGATCATTCGACATAATCTTCATATTTGTGTTTATTCTTATTTTCCACATCTTGTTCATCAAATCTCAATTAGGGTTTTAGTCCCAACAAGTGGTATCAGAGCGGGTCTTTCAAGATCTATTGATTTTTGAAGTATCGGTTCTTGATTTGATGATTTTCTACAAAAGTTATTGAAGATTGTTGGTGTTTTGGCGGTATGGAATAAAGATTTATGTTCAACTTACTGTTCATGGGGATTTATGTTGTTCATTTAATGTTCATCGTGGTAAATTTATTTTCTTCCCTCTTTGGATCTGATTAATTTGTCTTCAGATCAATGAATCACATTTGAGGCCACACAATCGACTCTTATTCCGTTTTATCACACTATTGATTCGATCCAGTATTGTTCACTTGGCCCAATTATTTGATCCGTCCCTATTCATGCGTGTATTTGATAATGATCCATTTTTTTCCCTCATATTATATCCAAGTTTCCGATAGCGTGCTCTAAATCATCGATTTCTTTGAAAATTACAAACAATCGTTGATTTCTATGAGATTATGGCTTATCGACATTTGTATATCAACAATTCCCGTTTCCTTGTACTGTTCATTGTTGGTTGTTTGGGCCATCGATCGTGTTTGTTGTTACCATGTACTGCAATCAACAAAGCTTATCTATGTTTGTCAAATCTATTGCTCATCCGTTGCTAAGTCGATTTCTATGAACAACGCCATTATCGGGACCAATTTTGATTTTATCAATTGATTCTATGTTTTCAAAAAGTCAATTTGTTCGTTCTTTTGCTCCAACGTCAATTTTTCTTATAGATTATATCGATTCTGTGATATTAAAGACGAATTGGTGTCTCAATGATTTAAAGTTTTGTTTGAGGTGCCAATATATGTTGCGAGTCAAGAGTACAGATTATGTAGTGTGATGAACAGATGAGGATCGGATGAACAGAACTGGGTTTGTTTGTGGTCAAAAACAGAATAATCAAAATTGGAACGAATGTTTAACCTGTGAATGTAATCGGAAACAAGGTCTAGGAATCGTGACTCATATTTGCAATCGGAATCAAGCCTATGTTTGGAATTGATTTGGAATCGCCAAGCGGGTATTGCTAAAAGTCAAAATTGGATTGAAGGTCTCAGAATAAGAACCAATTTCCGATCTCAAAATTAGATTTCCTGAATTGTGATGTTGGCTGGAATGAATTGGAAAAGGAACCAAAAATGAAAGACATATTCAGAAATGTGATGTTGGATGGCATCAAATGGAACGAGATGGAATGGTCTTTGTGTGTCTGTTCACTTTTGTAGGTCAAAATTGGTATTGCAAAATCTTTGGTGCGAGTGAACTCACTGAGAATGAATGTAACCAGATTTGAGAGTTTATCGGAATGAAATCGTAACAGGGCTCAATTGGTATGCACAATGGTCAACAGAAAAGTCAAAATCGCTATGAAAGCCTTACCTGTGAATGCTCGTTTACTGTGCTACTCTTTGGGGTATAATCGATGATATTGAAACGAGTCTATGATTGGGTTCGTATGTTGCCTTGGAACGAATGAAGGGAAGACATAAAGCAAACCTGGGGTTCGACTTGGCTAAGGTTTCACTTTTTGTTCGCATCGTGATGCTTGATTTCATTTTTGTATCAATGGCTTTGGTATGTACCTGGAACGAAATTGAGTTCGGTTGGTAGCTCTTGGAACAAAATCACTAGGAACAAAAGTAATGGAACGAAAGGGGGATGAACCGAAAGCGAACATGTGCTCGGACCGAACATGGTTTCGGTTCAATGAACCTTGACCGAACTTGGTTTTGGTTGCTTGTACTCGGAGCGAACCTATTGGAGTCGATGTTTATATGTGCCAATTTCAAGGTTTTGCATCTAGTTTGAGTCATCGTTGAAAGATCAACTGGAGTATGATGCAGTGTTCGTTCAATCTCATCTACATGGGGAAGATGACTAATGATTACATTTTTGGTCCCTGCAACTCCAGCGAATTGGCACTTTTGGTCCCTTTTGTTTTCATAGTTTGGCTTTTTTGGACCATTTCCAGTTTTTGCTTCAAATAAAGGGGTATATTGATGCTAAATTACCATTCCAGCCCCTGTCTTTCAGCAAGTGGCAGTTTCTGCCCTATATTTAGAAAAGTTTACAAATTTGAGGGCTGATGAACAGTTTTGAATTCTTTAATGCATATATTTTTTCGTGAACAGAAAATTTTGGATTTCATCAAGTCTTGGCGGTTCTGAATGTCGTTTTTCATGATAACGACAAATTTTCACGACTTTTTCGGATTTTATACTTCATTTTGTCGCGGGGAGCACAGTAGTTTTTATCCATTCAAGATCATTCTCATGACCATAAGAATGATCTATAATCATGTTTTTTATTATAAATCGGGGGAGAATTTGGTATGGCCATTCGAAATTGGATTTGTGACTTTTCAAAGTTGAAGATTTTTGATAAAGCTTGTGGTAGAATTATGAAGGTAGCATTTACAGTGGAAGTTCTTCATCGATCTTTGCTTAAGCTTTTACAGAGAAGTATCCTTTACAGCAGAAGTTCTTTATCGAGCGCTGCTAAGGACTTGTTATATCTCCGACTTCTAGTATTTTCTTGATCAAGTGGCGTTACGAATCTTAAAGTTTAGGTTGTTACATGATATTTTTTTGATGTCTTATATCATTAGCTTATTTGAAGATCATTGTGACTTGGAGGGGGAGCTCTTCGAAGACAAGAAGTGATTCGGTTTCTTTGTTCTGAAATGGGTTTTTATGGCGGGTTTGGTTTTAATTAAGTTTTTTTTGGGATTACATTCGAAAATGAAGTTTAAAGACATTACTTAAGTGCTTGATTTATATATCCTAGAGCCCATGTTTTAAGACGATTGAAGAATCAAGATTCGTGGATTGCTTCATCTATTCCTCGTTGCAAGATCTTTTTTTTTTGCTAGATGCTTGTTTTGGAAGTTCAAGCATTGTCATCCATTCCATACTTTGAGGGGGAGATTATAGGGTTTCAAAGCACTCCATGGATGATGGAAATGGTCCCCTTGATGAAGTGTAGTTTAAAAGCCCAAGACTTGTCTTTTCCCTATAAATAGTCATGTATTATTCATTATTAGGGTTAAGAGTGAGGCAAAATGTAGTGTTAGATTCTTTAGTCTATGCTTAAAGTGTAATTCATTCCTCATGTTTTCAATAAATCGAGTGATCATTCGAAATAATCTTCATATTTGTGTTTATTCTTATTTTCCACATCTTGTTCATCAAATCTCAATTAGGGTTTTAGTCCCAACAAGTCGGTCAATAGTGTGCGGTACCCTCCCTTGGGTACTTCGAAAGGTTTGAGATAAGAGGGACGATTGACGGATCGCATTAGGTTTGATTAATTGTGTTAGATTTAGGTTCGGAAGAAGCTTTATTTGCCGACATGGCTATGGAGAAAGATCTTTTTACACAACACTAAGAATGTACACATGGCTGCACGAAGTCAAACCATGATCAATAGAGTCGTCGAAGTTGGCACACTCCGACATGATGTATATATAATGAAGATCGATAGAGTCATGTGCCGAACAGGCACACTAGTTCTAGGCGTCTCGGGTTTCGTTCTATGTATCGCCACTGCGGATACTTGGACCGATAGAGTCGACGCGGAACTATAGAGAGTTCTAAGTGTTTCCGAATAGAGTATCTTTTCATGAACGAATCCTCACAAGGAATTTCTATAATCGCCTCACATATACTAGTCATGTATCTTTAAGGTGGGGAGGACGGTTGACTGAGCGACCCCGCCCTAAATCCACAACCCAACGAGGAACAGGAAATGAGGCGGCATTCGCTCACTCTAGGTCTGTCCATCTTAAATATACATGGCCGTAGCGTATATGTTTGGCCACTATAGTTTTACCTGATGAATTTTTAAATCTTATAACAGTGCTGCGACTTTCGCCTTACTGGGAAGAATTTACATTTGAATTAGTCTTTTATTGTTCTTAGTTTAGGTATCCTAGATCGAGAGACGCACCAAAAATCTAACGAGCCCCTTGCTGCTTTTCGCTAAGCAGTAGTGTCAGGCTCCTTCTGTGTCTTTGTCTTTCCTTCGGTTGGGCAGTCCTTCTTGAAGTGTCCCAATTCACCGCATAAGTGGCAAACTGTACGGGTCACCACATTGGTGGTTGATGTAATGAACTCAACCGGGGTTCTGCAGACGCGAGCAGTATGCCCCAACATGTGGCACCTAGCACAATAGAGCTCCCGGCAGGCACCATGATGATGGTAGCTGCACTTGCTGTAGTGGGGAAGGTCTCCTAGGTACGGTCTTCTTGGAATCGGGAGGGAAGGATTGACAGGGGTATAGACTGCCTTAACTCGTTGCCCATCGGAAGGTCCTTGAGCCAAGGTACTTCCCACCTCTATCTTGAGTTTTCTCTTTAGTGGGTTTGAGTGAGGTTCTTGGGTGGCTGAGTATAGAAGTGTTGGTTGTTGCTGTCGATTGTCAGGATCGGAATTCCCGACAGGGCCCTTGCTACCATTGGCGGTGTTAGCATTCAGGTGAGCCATGACAGCTGCTACGGCTGCTGAGACTGCAGCTTGGAACGTAGCTTCATCGAATAAGAGAGCAGGTTTCTTGCTTGTGGATTGGTTACGCTTCTTCGGTGGCATGGTTTTTCCTACATGGAAAGGAATACAAGATAATGAGAGACGATAGTTAACCCTGGACATTTCTGTCCTGAATGTATTAGGCATAAATTTTTCCCGTGCCTCGGGTACTGGTTGTCTGAGTGTCAACCTACATCCCTATGATGTAGTCCTGGTAATCGAAGTGAGTGTATGAGTATCAGAAAAAGGCCATAAGATGCGAGTCGTTCCTACTAAGTTACCTTTATACTGGAGAAGGTTTCACTCTCTGACCTGGAGAGATTTGAGAACAGTTCGGAACGAAACTGCGGAAAGAGAGGCTCACAAGGGCAGATGGCTAAAATTCTCTCAATAGAGGTGCGGGGATCCGCCCCAATCGCGTATCTGGCAACGGGAAACGACGATTTACCTAACACATAGCGTGAGTAGTGTAACCACTAACTCACTAAATTGTACTATTTTAAGGGTGAATTATCGTGACGAATACGAGGATAAGACAATTCTCGGGTTCCATGTACCAGCTCCCGCTGTTTGTCTCGTATCTTTGACTGAAATCGGCGTTGGTTTCCTTCGGGTAGTTTCCTAGGGTTCTCTTCTTGTATGGACATATTGAATTTCTACTCCGCCTTTCTTCTGATTCCAACTCTGGGTGTCATCACTTTATGATGGATGACTGGGAATCTCCGAAGTTTAGGCGAATCTCTCACCGTTGTCCCTAAAAGATACGGGCACTTGGTGAATTTAATAGTCTCGACCCAGTTCATTTATTTCCGAACAGAAAATCTTCTCAATGAACCTCTTCGGGGTCGAAATCAACGCTTCTGCCAAGCACTGAAGTGGGTAGGGTTTTCTACAGGGTTCGTGCGAGAATGGAAATGTCCAAAGAATCCTAAGAGATTATTAACATTTCACTGGATGATCCATATCGAGTCCTGCTACGATTACACAGGGTATACAAATCATATATAGCTTAGATCCGATAGGCCTTCGAATATGTGATACTACTCTAGAACCACATCCCAACGAGGAAAAGGAAATAGGGAGAAACCACACATTCTTAGCCTATGGGGTCCTTATTATATATAACCTTGGGAGTACACCCTCTGTAGTTGTAGGTATATCAATAAGGATCTTTTTAGTTATTCATGCAAGGTTGTCTATGCATCCTAAAATACCCATATGGTATTTTAATTCTTGTTTGTTTCTTATCTTCTGAATATGATTTTGGGATTAGTGTGAATCTTTTAGCGTTCTAAAATACTCCTATAGTATTTTAACTTTAGGTTTGGATCTAGCAATCCTAGTTGGTAAGTTTCAGACCTGTTGTACGCCACTATCACCCCCAAGCACACGTTCATCGCATCTCGGATAAATGTAGTTGATCAGGTAACATTTATCCCAACTTACGATTACATAACTGCCCAGGTTTGACTGTAGGGCTCAACATCCAAAGACTTTTATTATTGTTCTTCTTGTGATACTTTTGTTCAAGTGTTTAGATTCTGGATGTTATTATACTTTGGTAAAATATGGTTATATTTTAAAGTATAATTCTTGGTTAGAGTGTTTTATCCCATTGTATTTATAGGCTGTATATCTTTTATGAATTGATATACTTAGCTCACTATAAACAATGCTCTGATACCAATCTGTCACACCCCAAAACCGGAACGGCGGAAACATTCTGGGTTGGATGACGTCATGTCAAGTATCACAACACATGCATTATAGTAATCAAAGTACAACAAGACATTGCATTAATAGTAATAATTTTACATGGTTACATTACAACAGTTCAAAGTAATACACACAAATATAATAAGTACAGCAAGGTAATAAGCTATCTTCGTCAACAGCTCCGAGATGTACCTGTCTAAATGCTGACCTGAGAATACAAGTTATTTGAAAAAGCGAGTATCAGCATTTTTACAAATGCTGGTGAGTTCATAAGTATTTAGTGACATTTCATTCAAATAACTTTATAAAGTAATAGTTTAAGTGATTTCAGTGTATTAGAGTCCTTTCCAGAAAATCCTATATTTTCATTAAATAAAGCAGCCTTCTACCAAGACTGGTCAGATGTGTGGTAAAAAGTAGTTTTCCCTAAGTTGCTATCATTATCAAAATACTGAATATGATTATTGAGGAAAGCAAACGACATCGGGGAATATCATATGCCTCAGCTGTGAGGACTGCTGACTAAGGCAGGGAACCATAGACTCCAGGAAGGTATCAAACGAACGACACGCCTGGTTCAGTCTAAAAAGTGAAGACACGGACCCCAGAAGGTACCAAATGCAAGGTACAACTAGTAAGGTCTAGAACAGTGAATACAGACCGTAGACAATATCAAATGAAAGATACATCTAGCAAGGTCTAAAACAGTGAATACAGTGAATACAGTGGATACAGACCCCAGACAACATCAAATGAGAGATACGTCTTGTAAGGTCAAAACAGAGGAGACAGACCCCAGACAATATCAATTGAAAGATACGTCTTGTAAGGTCAAAACAGTGTGACTCTGAAAATGAATTACCAGCATACAGTGTAAATTGCTGGCGAAATACCGTTACCTTAAGGCCATGAATTATAAGGTAACCCGGGATACTCGTAACCATACTAACCGACACTAGAGTACCAGACGCCCTACAAGCGTCTATATAATGTGACATTTGTCACCCCTTGGCTTGGTGAGCCATGGACTGTAGCTAGCAGTCAGGGTGCGGGGGTGTCAATCCCGTATAGATCTATACACACAATGTCCGCTCTCCTTACAGGAGACCCTGGTTACCAACTAGACGACGGAGAAGGCCGTGTCCTGAAGATGCATCCCAAATAGTGGGTTTCTAATGAAAGTGCTGAACTAGAGGTAGAGACTTCCCAATAGTGGGTTTCTAATGTAAGTGTAGACTTGAGGTAGAGACTCTTAATTGAACTGACTGAAGTAACCCGTATGCCTAAGCTTGTATACATAGTATATAACTAATGAATCAAATGACCTTCGGATGGACATCCGATTCCACCAGACCACATCTCAACGCAGAAAAGGAAATAGGGCGGATAAACCTTCCTAAGTCCATCAACCATTATTTATATGCATCTACACAAGCACATACATACATCTAATTATGCTTGAGTGGGTATCAAGTAAAAGTGATTCTCGTGAAGTAGGAGTGTCTAACAAGTGAAGTAAGAGCGGTCGCAAGTGAAGTATAAGTGTCGAATAAGTATAAGCGTATCGCGAAGTGGAGATGACAACAAGTGAAGTAAGAGCGTATCAAGTATAAGTGAAGTAGAGTCGATCTCAAGTATAAGCGTATCGCGAAGTGGAGATGACAACAAGTGAAGTAAGAGCGTATCAAGTATAAGTGAAGTAGAGTCGATCTCAAGTATAAGCGTATCGCGAAGTGGAGATGACAACAAGTGAAGTAAGAGCGTATCAAGTATAAGTGAAGTAGAGTCGATCTCAAGTATAAGCGAAGTAGACTCGTATCACTAAGTAAGAGTGCGAATAAGTATAAGCATCATCAGGTATAAGTGACTTCATGTATAAGTGAAAGCATTACAGAGTAGGAGTATAAAATAAGTATAAGCAAAGCAGCAGTAACTAACAAGTAAAAGTATACATGAAAACCTTGGAAAAACCTTTATACTCAGGAAAATCACATTTGTATTCTTTGGTAAAATAAGTATGAAAACCTTAGAAATCTTTGGGAATCTTTCATAAATCAGTTTGAAAATGGAACTTTGATAATGAAATAAAAGTACGAACTTGAACAAGTGAAAACCCTTTTTGAAAGCCATTTATAGTGTCCTACTAGGTAAAACAGTGTTCAGTGGTAAAATCTTGTGCATGCAGGTTATCAATCACATGTGATTGATATGATAACTGGCATGTTTAACTTGCATTCCCCCCCTATAAAACATGTAAAAACATTTAAAAGGTTCATTCAGGGGTATGAACTCACCTGGTGTAAGTAGGTCCGACGAGAGTGCTGTTTGGGCGTTCGGTGCCACGTAAGGACTTGAAAACACTCAATGACCTATTTAACATATGATAACATATGTTCACATACAATTAGTATATTTAATACTAATTAAACAATTATACATGCTCAACGGAGCGGAAAACACTTTTGGTTGAGTGCTTGGGGTCCCGGGTAGCGTTTAAGGGTGCTAAGGGTCTCCTATGAGTTGTGGAACTTTGCTAAACTCAACTATCAAGTGTGTGAATGGGTTTAAAGCATTAACATGGACCAACTTGGAGTTTACAGCCTAACTCAAGGGAGTTACAGCTGTAAACTCCCAAGGTCATATTCTTGGGTGTTTTATGCTTCTAGCTTGCTCATTGATTTATTTTAAGCACTTTTCCCAAAAGGCATGAGTGGGTTCGAGGCCTCTAAGGGCATGTTCTATGAGTTTACGGCCAAGGGACCACTCCTAAAGGAGTTTACGGCCTTAAACTGTAATCCTTAGAGTTTTGGGAAGTTTAAAGCCCCTAATGCCTTTCTAGTGATTTCTAATGAGGTATGATGCTATTTTGGAGGATTAAAACCATCATTTGAGTGGGTTTTGGGGAGTTTATGGCCTAGATAAATGCTTGGGTCGTAAACTCGAAGTCATGCCTCATATCCTTGTGTTTAAGCCTTTAAATCCCCTCCTAGTATTTCATGGTAAATGTATGAGGCTATTTGGGGGACAAAACAATTATTTTGGGCATGCTTAAGGGTGTTTACGGCCTTGACCCTTGTCTGGGATGTAAACTCCCTTTAATAATTCATTTTGGAGTGTTTCAAGGGTCTAAACTCGAGAGGATAAGTTCCTAAATTATGTATGAAGCCCTAGGATGAGTTTGGAGTGCATTTAGGACCATGACTTGTGGAGTTTACGGCCTAAGCATGTGCTTGGGCCGTAAACTCTTCTTTGAGTCCTAAATCCATGCATTTTAGTGTTTAAACACCCCTAGGCTATATCCCCTAATAGTTTCTAAGCTTATGGTCAAGTTTAAAGGCATGATTGGCACCATTTTAGGGGTTTACGGCCCTAGAATGTTCCTGGGCCGTAAACTCCTTATCCTATGCCTTCTTGGATGGTTTTTGGGCTATAAACATGAATCCATACGTTTAGAATAAGCTAGGGTAAGCGGACTTACAATTTAGAAGCGTTTGGTTGCGGATTCGGGGTGAAAACGGGTCTAGAGACAGAGTATAGAGAGAGAGTGTAAAAAGTCTCCAATGGACTCCACTCAACCTTATATATAGGGTTTTAAGTCGGGGCTCAGTGGTATTTTACCCGATACTGCCGTTAAACGAGGCTTTTGGTCGCACTCGATTTAGTGGTCGTAACTATAAAACTTGACATTTTCCAATTTAATGGAAATGTGTGTCATGTGTTTTTGTTCCCTTATATCACGACTTATCGGCATATACATTATAAACAAATGGGATGTTTATTAAATTGATGCCCTCTAACTAACGAAACTTTTATACAGTGGAATATTCCGTTAACGGTAACGGGGAAAATGTAACGGGAACACTAGGGTTGTCACAATATCACAACCATTGTTGGGCATATGCCAATCACTCCTCGGACCAGCATAGTTGATCAGGCTATGCCATTCCCAAGACTGACCATATATCCCCAGGCTTACTTGTGATATTCAACAACCGTAATACTTTTTTTTCTTGTCATTGTGACACTGATTTTAGTATGAATGCAGGCATGTATACTTACTTAAATATTTTATTATTTAAAAGTATAACTCTGAGACAGAGTATTTTAATCTCATGTATTTATAATTAGTATATCTTTTATGGGTTGATATACTATATTCACTATAAACAATGCTCTGATACCAATCTGTCACACCCCAAAACCACGAACGACGGAAACGTTCAGGGGTGGAGGACGTCATGTACAGTATCACAACAGTGTAATATAATAAACAAGCAACAACATCATCCATTGCATTATAAGTAAAGTTTAATACATGTGTGTTCTTTCATTGTAATAAGACACCAAAAATATACAATCAAAATAAAAGACGAGACTTGTCTGCTCCGTCTTCTCAAAACCTGGCCTCCGTACTTGTCTACTGATGACCTGAGAATACAAGTTATTTTGAAAGCGAGTATCAGCTTTAAAGCTGGTGAATTCATAAGTATATATGTGTCATTGCCTTGTTTGTGAAAATCTGTTATGAAGACCATGTAAAACGTTAAATGAAAATGTTGATGTACGTATGAAAAACCCTTGAAAATCCCTTATTTTCTATCAGTTTGAGATGTAGTCTTCTACCAAGACCCAAATGTTTTGTTTGTAAAATGATAGTTTTTCCTTTGTATTGACTAGTACTAAAAGTGCTTAGTCTAACTCATCGTTTATGTGAATGTATCACAAAATAAAGTAAACAGGAAAATGTACTACTGTAAGTGTCGTCACTGGGTACTAGGACTAACACAACATCGCATTAAGCGAGATATGTAACCTAATGAACATCCGAAGATTGTCCAAAACAAGTATTAATGTAAGTGTCATCGCTGGGTACTAGGAGTAACACAATCATCGCAATAAGCGAAAGGTATAACCTAATGAACATCCGAAGATTGTCCAATTGTCCTCTGTAGCAGCAGCAGGTGGGTGGAAGGGTTAGTCTCAATCGATCTACCTAATATAAGTAGTAACCTTAGACCTCCGTAGATTGTCATCGACCACTGGTGCTAATCAGTGGGGTTCGGAATGGTAAGTCCCGCCGAGCTATCCCATTGAACCGAGATAGGAAAGACAATTTACACAGTAAGTACTAATAAATCATCCTCGTAGTCCTAAGTACAAGTATCCAGGTAAGTGAATACAGGATAATGCACCTATGTAAAAGTGTTCTTGTATGGTATTCATGTATGTGTGTCCATGTAACAGGTAAGTATATGTAAACATATTCATGTATCAGGTAAACATCTGTAAGTACTCATGTATCAGGTAATGTTCTAGTATAGACTCATGAATGAACTGACTCTTGTGTGATTCCTTGTAATAGAAGTAATGTTTGATATCTTCAAATTATCCCTATGATAATTTGTTGTAATATAACTGGTTGATCATGTAGATTTATACACTCTTACTACTCAAGGGTGTGGGAAACTAAATAAAAGATGTAAACTATAACATCAATACATATATAAGAATATAAGTGTATATGCATAGTTTAGTTGAAGAATGTAAAATGGTTTTGTAAGACATCTTATGGGTTTTGAACAATAATTAACAATGACTTGATGTCATTTTGATAACATTTCAAAGGTAAAACATTTGGTAACAATGTGTTTTTAAGATGTAAAACCATTTCATGCATCACATTTTGTAGCATGTGAAATCTGTTAAATGAAAAACACAGTTATAAAATACATATCAATGATTCAATAACATGTTTGTTTCTACTTGTATTCCCCCCCCCCCCCCCATTAAAGCATTTAAAATCATTTAAAATATTGATTAGGGGTATGAACTCACCTGTAGTTGGTGATTGGGATGAACTGAACGGTATAGGATGGCTAGGTGTCAAACGAGGACTTGTACACGCACTACGATCCTAATGAACATATAATCACACATATATGCACTCAATTAGACTCAAATCACTAATTGATAATGTTAAGACATCCTAGACATAATAAACACTTTACATAAGTGTTTTAAGCCTTAAGGATTGCATTTAAGCTATTATGGGACAAGGTATTTGTGTTTAGGGTTCCAAAGGACCCTACATGTGAGTTTACTCCCCATAAACCATCACACATGGAGTTTACGGTTGTAAATTCTTGAGTTTACGGCCGTAAACTCCCAACCATGGGGTTTTGGTGTGTTTTGAAGTCCCAAATGATTCCTAGAATTATTCTAACTTGGTGGTTAAATTCTTGGAAGGGTTTAAGGTCTAGAAACACTCCATTTAGGAGTTTACGGCCCTGAGGCCATTCCCCTTAGAGTTTATGGCCGTAAACTCTAAGTATGGTGTGTTTTTGATGCTTTCAAGTCCTTTGCATTTGTGGTATAGGTTCTAGACTTTTATTCCAAGCATATGAAGGCATTAGGCACACTTTGGTGCCCTTTTTAGGAGTTTACGGCCCAAGAACCATGTCTTGGCTATAAACTCACTTTGTTAAGTGACTTTGATGTGGTTCAAGCCCTTGATTTAATGGTAACAACTCTAGGTAATTGTCTAAGGCTTTAGGAGCCTTAAAAGTGCCATTTTGAGTTTGAAAATGGAGTTTACGGCCTATGATATTATTGGGCCGTAAACTCCCAAACTTGGGTGACTTATGGATGTTTTCTTGTCCCTAACACACATACATAATAGTCTAAAGCTGTTGTATAACACAAAGGTCGGTTTTGGCTTTGTTTCTGGAGTTTACCACCCAAGAACACTTTGGGGAGTAAACTCCTAGATCTAATGATTTAGCCATCTAAATCATGTTATAAGCACATAATAAGCATTCTAACACTACTAGAAAGAGTTACTCACGTTTTGGTATAAAAACCTGAAGATCCGTGAGAGAGAAAATGGCTTTTCTCTAGTTGGAAATGTGAATAATGAATGTATTTGGTTCAGAAATCTATTTATAGTCCTGAAATATTTTTGGCAGAAAATATTTTTATTCCTGAAATGATCTCTAATATAATAGAGTGTTGGAATAACAATGTTGCACCAAACCATAGTACACCCACTCTCCTGATATTTCCTAAAGTGTAAACCCTGAATTACTCAAACTTACGCAGAAAGTCTGAAAGTTAACTGTGACTGCTATAACTTCTATTGAAGTGATATAGTTTGTACAGAACGGAAATTTCGGGATGTCACAGATAAAAATGAGGATTTTATAATAGAGTCTATACATATAAAATGTATTAGACCTCATCCTATATTATCTATGTAAAAGTACTCATGTAAGTGTATATATGTAAGTGTACTCATGTAACTGTTCTTATGTAAGTGTACTAATATAAGTGTTCTTATGTAAGTGTACTCATGTAAGTGTTCTTTCTCTATCTAGCATGTATAGTAATGTATTGTAACGTTCTGCGTGTGCTAGCTGTAACGTGTGTTCTCTCTCTCTATCTAGCATGTATAGTAATGTACTGTGTGTACTACCTATAATGTGTGTTGTCTCTCTATCTAGCAAGTAATGACTCATGAATGAACTGACTCATTGTATGATATCGCGTTCTAGTAATAATTCTAGTATCTTCCTAAACTACCCATATGGTAGCTTACTAGTAATCTAACTGATACGTATGGACATTGATGTATACCCTTGCTACCCAAGGGCATTGGATGAACTGGAAGGAACTTTATGACTATATATGTACATATGATATATAATTAATATTGGAACGACCTTCGGGTGGCTACCCGATGTCCCACCAGACCACATCCAAATCGAGGAAAAGGAAATAGCGTGGATAGTCTTCCTAAGTCTTTTAAACATTTCTTATATAACTATACATATATAGGCATGCAATTGATAATATAAAAGCATAAAATAAGTTTTGTAAAACCTTTGAACATAATTATTATCAAAGAGAAGATAGACTTGATGTCAATCTATAAAACAGTTTGATGTAAAATAGTTTGAAGTAAAAACAGATCGGAGTAAAATGGTTTTGAAATAGGATCATACAGTGTGTAATGAATAGTTTAATAAGGATTTTTAAACATATAAAACATTCAAGAAAATCATTTGAAGAACTTGTTTGGTAAAACGGTTAGTGCGTAGTAAATCATTTGAATGTTGCGTATTAATCACATGTGATTGATGCAATAACTAGCATAATTCTACTTTTATCCCCCCATAAAACATTTAAAATATTGATTAAGGGGTATGAACTCACCTGTGGTGAGTGGTTCTGATGAAAATGCTGGATCCTATGCTAAGAGCCAAGTGGTGACTTGAGTACACACGCGAATCCTAATCAGCATATATTGACACATATATGAGTATAATTAGTGTTTAGAACAACTAATTATTGAATTGGGATCACCTTAGGGACTAGAAAACACTTATATTGCAGTGTTACAACCATATATGATTGTATGAAGGGGTATATGGCTTTACAAAGGAGTGTATGGTCAAAATACACACCATATGTGTGTGTGCGGCCATACTTGGTGTGTGCGGTTGGGTGTGCGGCCATACATGGTGTGTGCGGCCGTACACCTAGTGTTCTTGGTACCTTTTATGAAGATCTTCAAGGAGATTAGGATGATACTTGAGAGGATTTCGAGTTCTATGCTTGAAGAAGTGAAAGAAGTGTTCAAAAATGACTAAGTGTGGTATATATAGGTGGAGTGTGCGGTTGGGAAGAGTGTGATTAGGCCGCAAACACATGTGTGTGGCCGCACACTCCATGTGTTGGAGTGTTTGGCCTCTTTTTGATTTCTACACATTGAGTTAACCCATTTCCACATTCCAACCTTAATTAGAACACGTTTAGAACGCTCCAATAGACCCTAAATGGTACTACAAGATAGCAAAACGAGTCTATTATTGATAAGAAATGAAGAATGCAAGTTAGAAATTTTCGGGTTGTCACAACGGCCGTAAACACCTCCCTGGCCGTAAACACATATAAGATATTACATAAAATACAATTTCCTAGAAAAGCAAAGTATAAAACATAATATTGACCCAACAAAGCTATAGCACCTTATTATGTTTGTTCTGTTATTGTGTATTGTATCTTCCTCCATGTTTCTTTTTATTGTGTGTTCTCTTATGTTATTGTGTATTGTATATAGTATGAAATGACTCTCTAAACTATACCCATTATAGTTTACTAGTATTCTACTTGAACTGTTATTGAAAAGAGTCATTTTACTAACAAGTTATGTTTATACTTTAAAAACGGAGTTTTGTTAAACTATAAAGCAACATAACTATAAAATAGATTTTGAAATGTTTTGACTACTTATAGAAAACATAAGAAATATTTTGAACGATGTTTATAACAAATAATTACACAATTATCATTGTGTTCAACTTGTATCCCCCCCCCCCTTAAAAGCATTTAAAATAGTTAAAAGATTCATTACGGGGTATGAACTCACATGTTGTGGGTGATTCAAACAGGTATGCGTGTAAGGATAAGAAGTTCCGCGAATGAAGTCCCAAGGCACAACAAGCCCTAAATGATATATAATGACACATATTGGCATGAATGTAGTGTTTATAAGCAACTATATGAACGAAAACACTTTCCGGGACTAGGAAACACTTTGACCAAGTGTTGGAATCACATGTGATTCAACAAAGGAAGGTAAATGGCACTCACATGAGTTTAATACCATGGGTTTATGGCCAAAGGGAGTTTACGGTTGTAAACTCATGGTCACTCATGTATAAGTGCAATTTTGAAGGCTTGAGAAGTTTTAGGGACTTTAGCTCTATACTAGGATGAGGAAGACCACCTCAAATGAGGCTTTTGATGAGTTTACGGCCCAAAGGGGTTTACAGCCGTAAATTCATGGTCATGATGGTTTTGAGTGAAGTTTAAGGTCCTTCAATAATCAAGGAAGGGTTCTGGGTCACTTGCCTTGCATCCTACAGGGTTTATGGTCCAAATGGCCACCTAAAAGGGGTTTATGGCCTTGGGAGATGGCCTGGTCGTAAACTCCATTTGATCTTATGTTCTTGATGTTTTTTAAGTCTCTAAACATGAGTCCTAACTAGATATGAAGTATAAGGAAGAGCACTTACGATCTAGAAGCTTGAAATGGTTGATATTGGCCAAAAACACTAGTGTGTGTTCTTGGTGATCTTGGAGATCTAGACAAACATGATTTCCATGGATGAAATCAATGTATGTAACTAGTTAATAAGAAGTATCAACTAATCAAGGGATAGAATACTTAATCTTTTGAAGATCTAAGGAAGAAGGTTGGATGATAGTTGAGAGAGAATGAAGAAAATCCGACTAAGGAATGAAGAAATGAGAAGAAATGACCAAATGCCATATATATGGGTGAGAGTTTGCGGGCAACATGAGTTTACGGCCGTAAACTCCATCTTATGGAGTTTAGGGCATGAATTTGGTATTGTGGCTTTAGCAGATACTTTCTAACACTTATTCCTTAAGTTTATTAGGTTCAAAAGTCCTTAGAATGACCTTTAATCGGGCTAGAACTCCGTACTAATGAGTTTGACACTCAGTTGAGTTGATTGACTGTGTCTTTAAAGCAAAAAAAATTCGGGTTGTCACACCTCGCCTATGAGCCCCTAGCTCTGAACATCACCCTCGCAATCGGTCAGGTTCACAGCCTCCTCAACGAGAGCTCTCACATAACCTCCCTCGCACCGAACTCCTTTCCAACTGCGAACTTCCCCGGGTGCGAAACCCTCCCCCACTACGAACCCACTTTCGCATCCACTACCTTCACAGACCACAAACCCTCTCGGACCATCAAAAGCCCTCGCAGGTTCGCATCTTCCTTCCAGGTTTTTAACCACTTTCGTATTTAAGCCCGTTTTTTTGTAATTTTAACATAGGAATTTCACCAAATTCATATTTTCATCATATTAAACCCTCCAAACTCATATTTTATTCTCATGTTGAAGAATTATTATCTATAAATCATATCTTTTTTTCAAGATAACACATAAAGACTTGTTGACTTTTCCCATAAAGTTATGACACCAAGCCATCCCCACATCAACTTTATGTCAGTATTCACACTCTACCTAGTCAAATCATTTTCCTTTTCAACTTTACCCAACACTCCATCAGATTTGTCCTTGACCAGATCTACTCAAGAAATCTTTATTCTTCACCTATAAAATCTCATTTGCATCCTCCAAAAAACAAATTCTCTCTCTCCCTCTCTCTCTCTCTCCCTCTCTCTCTAGAACTTAACATCCCAAGGAAGTCTCGAGCTTTTCCTCCATTCTTGGTATGTTCTTCATTCTACTCCTAATTTTCTACACTTCTTCATACAAATCACGGATCATTTACACAAATATCGATATATTTGTTCTTAGGATCCTCAAATCCTCAAGCATCCTTCAAGTGTTCTTGACTTGAAACTCCCTTTTTTCAACCTTCCACCTCAGGGAATCACTCAAGGTGAGTTCATACCCCTACATTTTCATATTTCTTCAAGTTTTTTTTTGGGGGGGGGGGGAATACAAGTTACTACACTCAAAACATATTCTAAACTATATCAATAGCTTTCATCAGAAAAGTTATGGTCTATTCACGAACTGTTTTGACCATCTTAACCTTAATATCTTTCAAATATGCTAAATACGCATTTATTTTAGGTTTATACCTTTCAAATAACTACATGCACACATTCATACGATATTTCTATAGTTTATGGCGATTTTTACCAAACTGCCTATCATTTCAAATATGATTTCGGAGCAGTCAGTGAATATGGACATTTTCACACTAGTTAGAGACCTCTAAAAATCATAATAAAAATTATGAACAAACTAGACACATTTTCTAAACTCTTACGGACCAGTCAGTCAATACGAAATCAGTTTTGACTTACAGTGATTTTTCTATGAACTTTCTAAAACAGTGATAGGAAAGTTAAAACTAGTAAAATAGTTTATAAATTCATTAACACTTTGTAACATGTTGAGCAAAGTGTATAACAATGTTTAGCTACATCTTGATTATATTTCATGCTAGTTTACTTTCATGAAATAGAATTTGTTAGTCATCATAAGGATTTCATTCATTGCAAACATATATGACAAACTATAATAGGTATAATTTATGATTCGTTACACTACAAACTCACTATGAATGGTTTCCAATTACACTGCAAAAAGGGTTTTCATTTACTACAAACATATAGGATAAACTATAATAGTTTTCATTTACACTACACGTAAACTCGTTGAATCAAATTTTTGAGACGTTACTTCATTGTATTATTTAGAGTATTGGTTAAAGTCTTGTATTATAACCATAGTCTCATGTAGGAGAGAGTGATACTTATATATAGATCTATATTGGGACTGAAAATTCCGCAACTTATCTGTATGCAACAACTAGACCAGCAAGTATGGGGGTGAAAAATATCAAAATATTTTGACGCTCAAAGTACGTCATAACGGGCTTACTATGTCAATTGGATGATTATAATAACTCACATAGGAAAACAACGACACATATAGTTTATGGGAATTTTTACATTCAAATGGGTTTTAATTATTTAAAACTGCATATACTATCATAATTATGGAAAATACTTGTACATTTCCGTCTTTGGGTCTTGAGAATACAACTCATTTTATAAGGAAAATATTAGATTTTTCTTGAACATGCACTACATTTACAAAGAAAGGTTTTCAACTCTACATACAAAAGCTTATGCACTCACAAACTTAATTGTTTACACTCTTCCAAAGTTACTTTTATTGTCAAGTAATCAATAAAAACTTGTAACTACCAGCTTTTGAGGATGGAACGCTACGGCGTCAGACAAACTATTTTTATCATTATATTGTAATCGATTTTGAAACATGTAACTCATGAAACCATGTCACTTTCTCGATTATATTTATGACGGTTGTATTTACGTTGATCACTATTATACTCGTTATGAAACTATACATGAAGTCCTCCACCCCGGATGTTTCTGTCATCCTTCGTTTGGGGGTGTGACTGAATGGTATCAGAGCATTGTTTATAGTGAACTAAGTATATTGAACCACATAAGATATACCAATTATAAATGCATTGGGACTAAAGCTCTCTCATTAAACGTTTTTCATACAACGATACTTTTGGAAATAAAATGTTTTTCTTTTTAAAAGTATAAGTACATGCATACATGCTTGTATAGTGTCGTAACTAGGAAAAATACAAAGTAAAAGAGGATGAGTTGTACGCTACGAGTATGCCTTGGGATATGTAATCAAGTTTAGGATGAACTTGAAGAGAACTGGAGGAAGAAGAAGACGAAGAAGAGTCAGAAGAGGAGTAAGAAGAGGAGCCGAAATTTATCAAACCTCCTTATATTGCTAGAGTTCCCAGAAACTGGTTCGGCTATAATGGGCCTATTCCCCGTTGGGTGGCAGACATCAACAGGTGGAGTCGTCACCAGTGACAACGTTCACCTTTTGGAAAACAACAAGGGTACTATAACCCGAACCATGGGGGATCAGCTGACAGAGCCCTCCCAGTCGTGATCCAGCAAACACGAACCTCAGGGATCAAAATAGAGAAATGGCAAATCGAGTTTGAGAGCTGAGCGTTGATGTAAAAGCCACCAATGCTCGTACTCGAGACCTGGAAAGACACTATTATCCCATGGACTAAATCATTGAGGACTTTACCGCCGCTCGGGCGGAGGTAAGGGAGTATCAGGAAAGGCACTCGTCTCTCAAGGAGAGAGTGATTGCAGCTGAGCGTCGGTTAGCAGAACTACAGGGCGCCTCAACTTCGTCTCAAGGACCGCAGGGGACTGGTCGTTGTGAGTAGGGTTCATACTACTCACAAATATTTATAGACTCGGTTTATGAGTATGCGTCGGTGCTACTCTTCTCTATGTGTAGGTTCGCCGTGTGTAGGTTCATACTGCAAATAAGTGATTACACTAGTCAAAGGATTGTATTGCTGTCAAAATTTTCTTTACAATGATGTGATGTAGACCTGCATCAAGGTTAAATTTTCCAAACACTATGTATTAAATCATATCAATGAAATTGGAATGCATATTATATTTCATTCGGAGTACTACCACTAAATTCATAACAATGTATATCGTTACTTATGGTGAATCCACGATTACTTAGTGTATGCAGTAACGTTATATGTAATGAAGATTCCATCGATTTAGAAATGGTGGTTCCACTTTAGGTCATGTTCCGTATTTGGTTGTGGGCTTAGGGCATACACCAAGCGATTGTAGAAAGACCTAGTATGGATAAAGTCACAAGATTTCATAAAGATATTACTATTAAATTCATAAGATCAATCATATGGACTTTCATTATGAATTGCTTGCGAATAATTTAAAGTCGGGACATAATACAGATAATCTAGTTCAATAACAACCGACTTATCGTTACTGTTAAAGGCTTACCATCTTTTTGTCTTTAAAAACTTGTGGCAGAAATATGCCATTGCGGAAAAATCCCAAGCCTTCCCACAACACACCACCACCACCTCCGCCACCATCTCCGACACCACCTCCACAGTTTGACCTCGCCATGTTCCAAGCTGTCGTAACAGCAGTCATGGTAGCCGTAATGTCACAAATCGGTACTAATGGTGCTTGTGGTTCAGGAAAAAGTACTACAAACTCTAACCAGGGAGACAGTCAGGGACGCTCAAAGGAATGTTCCTACAAATTTTGCATATGGCAAGCCTAAATCCTTCAATGGAAGTGGGGGCATCATCACTCTGATGCAATGGTTCAAGAAGACTGAATCAGTCTTTGAGATTTATGTGTGCCCTGAAGCTAGCAAAGGCAAATTTGCAACTTGCACTTTCACTGACTGAGCCCTTACCTGGTGGAATGGTCATGTATAGTCATTGACTCTCCCAGTGGCATATGTAATGAGCTGGTAGGATTTGAAGACCCTAATGCTAGCCGAATATTGCCCAAGGGGCGAGGTTCAGAAATTGGAACAGGACATTTGGGGCCTCAAGATGACCGGTTTTGACATCACATCTTATACAACTAGGTCCAGTGATATGGCCATACTATGTCCCGAGATGGTCACCCTGAAGAGTAAAAAGGTGAAGAAATACATGTGGGGAGTAACCCCCCAGATTCAAGGGAATGTGTTGGCTTCAAAACCGACTACATCTGACAGTTGCATATAGTTTGCACAACAACTCATCGACCATAGGGCAAGCCATGGCACTATGTCAGCTACCCCTGAGCAAGCGAAAGGAGGAAACAACAAAAGAAAGTTATGGAACAACAAGGAGAGTCATCCGACCCAAGATTCCGCTAAGAAATAACAAATAGTGGCGGTTTGCGCTGCCACTACCCCCGCCACTCCAGCACCCCTGATGGCGACAAACGTAGCACAAACCTACAAATCATCTCTTGCGTCAAAGCCCAAAAGTATCTCCACAAGGGATACCACGCCTTCTTAGCCCATGTAGTGGATAAGAAGCATGAGGTGAAAGACATCAAGGACATTCCTGATGTCTGTAATTTCCCAGATGTATTTCCAAAAGACTTTCCCGGAGTTCCATCCGTACGACAAGTCGAATTATGAATCGACCTAATCTCCGGAGCTACCCTCATCGCCAAATCACCATACCGCCTAGCACCAGCTGAGATGCAAGAATTATCCAGCCAACTAAACGAACTGCTAAGAAAAGGGTTCACCAGACCAAGCTTCTCACCTTGGGGAGCGCTAGTACTATTTGTAAAAAAGAAGGGTGGATCGTTCCGCATGTGCATCGACTACCGCGAACTGAATAAGCTTACCATAAAAAACCAATACCCTCTACCCCGAATCAACGACCTTTTCGACCAACTCCAAGGAGCACCTTACTTCTCAAAAATCAATTTGAGGTCGGGATACCATCAACTACGGGTCCAGGAGGAGGATGTTCCTAAAACATCATTCAGGACCGGGTATAGTCACTAAGAGTTTGTAGTGATGCCCTTCGGATTAACAAACGCACCTGTGGCGTTCATGGACCTAATGAACCAAGTTTGCCAGCCTTACTTAGATAAATTGGTGATTGTCTTCATAGACGACATACTATTCTATTCAAGGAGTAAGGAAGAGCACAACCAACACCTACGACAAGTATTAGAGACATTAAGGGCGGAGAAATTATATGCAAAAATTCTCAAAGTGCGAATTTTGGATTCGAGAAGTGGGCTTCCTTGGACATGTGGTTAGCAAGGAAGGGATACACGTGGATCCTTCCAAAATCAAGGCGATCGAGAACTAGTCAACACCAAGGACACCTACCGAAATCCGTCAATTCTTAGGCCTCGTTGGCTACTACCAAAGATTCATCCACAACTTCTCCAAGATCGCCAAACCACTTACCACCCTGACTTAAAAGGGTGTAACCTTCAACTGGGGAGAGAAGTTCGGTGGGTTCAGGGATGTCATCATGAATGAAGCACACAAAACTCGATACTTCGTACATCCCGGTTCAGAAAATATGTATTTGGACCTTAAAAAACTTTATTGGTGGCCGAACATGAAAGCTGAAATTGCTACATTTGTGAGCAAGTGCCTGACTTACACCAAGGTCAAGGTAGAATAACAAAATACCTTGGGTTTGTTGCAACAACCGGAGATACCTGAGTGGAAGTGAGAGAGGATCACAATGGATTTCATAACCAAGTTACCCAAGACAGCAGGTGGTGTCGCTACCATTTGGGTGATCGTTGACATGTTGACCAAATTTACACACTTCCTACTAATAAAGGAAACCGACAAGATGGAAAAACAAACCAGAACATACATTAAGGAAATCTTGCAATTTCATGGCGTACCAATATCCATTATCTCCGACAGGGATATTCGATTTACCTCACAGTTCTGGTAGTCACTTCAAAAATATCTGGGAACTAGGTTGGACATGAGTACATCCTACCACCCACAAACCAACGTGCAGATTAAGAGAACTATTTAGACGCTAGAACACATGCTAAGAGCTTGTGTGATAGATTTTGGTAAAGCTTGGGATACCAATTTACCACTTATCGATTTCTCATACAATAACAACTATCACACTAGCATCAAGGTTTCTCCATTCGAAGCCCTTTATGGCCGCAAGTGCAGATCACCGATGTGCTGGGCTGAAGTGGGTGACACACAACTAGATAAAGGACAAGTCCTTAATAGCACTCTCACTGACCCATAAATCATAGGAGAAATGATCGAGAAGATTTTCCAAATTCGAGAAAGATTAAAGGCTTCTAGAGACAGACATAAGAGTTATGCGGATAACATACGAAATCCCTTGGAATTCCAGGTCGGAGACCAGGTGCTGCTAAAGGGCTCACCCCTAAAGGATTGATACATTTTGGAAAACGGGGGAAACTAAATCCAAGGTATATCAAGCCACTCGAGATCCTCGCCAGGATTGGCCTAGTAGCATACAAGCTCCGATTACCGCAAGATCTAAATAACGTACATCCTACCTTTCATGTGTCCAACTTAAAGAAGTGCTTGTGCGATGAAACTCTCGTCATCCCTCTTGACGAAATTGAAATCAAGGAGTGTCTCCACTTAGTGGAAGAACCGGTAGAAATCATGGATCGAGAGATCAAAAGAAAGAAACAAAGTCGCATTCCGATTGTGAAGGTCCGATGGAACGCTAAGCAAGGACCCGAGTTCACCTGGGAACGCAAAGATCAGATGAAAAAAAATACCCGCATTTATTCCCTAACCCTTGAAGTCCCAGTTAAAACGCTAATTTCGGGAAGAAGTTCCCTCTAACGGGGGGATGATGTGACAACCGTCAATTTCTAGTCAAGTCAAAGTCAAACAAAGTCAGCGAGTCAAACTGGTAAACTCAACTAGTGCTTGTATGATAGGGCTTACTCTATATTTACTATTGTACAACTCTCTATATTAATACAAAGTGTCACTCAGAAGTTTCAAATGTTCAGAAATTGTAAACCCTAACCAGGGTGAGTGATGTAATGACTCTATAAAGCACTATTATGTTCCCATCGGGGGTGTAAAACACTCATAACGAGGCATAGTGGGGTTTACAAAACTTTCATTACGGGGACAAACACTAACAAAGGCTACACATAAAGTCCCTCTAAATCTCTCCCACTCTATCTCTATCTCTCCGAAATCTCTCCCAATCTCTCTCGAACCTCTTGGTAATAAAAATATGCTTTTCTAACTTTTCTTTAAACATCCATATCATCCTGAACCTTCACTTGGTCGATAACAACTCAAAATGGAAGAAGGAGGTCAAAAAGGGGCCTGGAGGTTCGCAGGTTCTTGTTCACCTACGAACGCTCGCAGGCCTTCGTATGCACTAAACACCTTCGCTTCTTAGTCAACGTTCACATCTAAGCCGGAAAAGTTCACATAGGACTCCTCAAGCAGAAGACTAATTAGACTTTCTCTCGTCCAAAGTATGAGTGAACGGTCGATTCTGTAAGAAAGGATTTGTTCACAGCCGATTCTATCCAAGAGCTTGATTTTGCTTTTCTTGTTCTCTTTTTTTAGCTAGGCCCAAGAAAGTATAAGATATAGCTTGACTAATATACTAAGATGATAGCTAGAGACTAGAGATGAGAGTGCAGGATCTAGATTTGTAACAAATATTCGACTTTGCTTATGCAAATTGTTATGTACCAAAACCAAAGAATATCGTCGATGGGATACAAAAAAAGAGGATCCTACTGCGCTCATGCACCGTCTTTTCACCCTCCTACTGCTGGTAAAGCTAGCAGTCTAATAAAATTTCTGCATGTTAAGACAACACACTAGTACATTTTCATTGACCACTGAGACCAACCCCCAAGCCCGGTCTTTGAACTAGAAAAGATGGAATAGTAGAAAACTTCAGACTGACTATCATCGCGCTTGAAGTCCACCCAAGAGAGTTCCCCGGCTTCTCGTGATGAGCGCAGCGCAGCAACCGGTGTTTGCGCCAGAAGAGGGCAGCGAACTGGACAAACTCGCAGGTATAACCTTCGCAATGAACCAGGCAAGTTTACATTCTAGCCGGGCATCCTCGCCTGTGAGGCCCTCGCTCCAAACCTTATCGTCGCAATCGGCTTGGTTCGCAACCTGCTCACCGAGAGCTTTCACATAACCTCCCTCGCATCGAACTTCTTTCCACCTGCGAACCTCCTCGGGTGCGAAACCCTCCCCCATTATGAACCCACCTTCGTAGTCACTACCTTCTCAGAACATCAGAAGCCCTCGCAGGTTCGCATCTTACTTCCAGGTTTTCGACCACTTTTGCATTTTAAGCCCGTTTTTGATCATTTTAAAGTGAAAATTTCACCAAATTTGTATTTTCATCATTTAAAACCCTCTAAACTCATATTTTATTCCCTTTTTGAAGAATTATTATCTATAAATCATATCTTTTTTTCAAGATAACACACAAAGACTTGTTGACTTTTCCCATAAAGTTATGACACCAAGCCATCCCCACATCAACTTTATGTCACTATTCACACTCTATCTAGTCAAATCATTATCCTTTTCAGCTTTACCCAACACTTCATCAGATTTTTCCTTGAGCAAATCTACTCAAGAAATCTTTATTCTTCACCTATGAAATCTCATTTGCATCCTCCAAAAAACAAACTTTCTCTCTCTCTCTCTCTCTATCTCTCTCTCTCTTGCTCTCTCTCTCTCTCTCTCTCTCTCTAGAAATCAACATCCTCAAGAAGTCTCAAGATTTTCCTCCGTTCTTGGTAAGTTCTTCATTCTACTCCTAAATATTCTACACTTCTTCATAAAAATCATGGATCATTTACACAAATATCGACATATTTGTTCATAGGATCTTCAAATCCTCAAGCATCCTTCAAGTGTTCTTGACTTGAAACTCCCTTTCTTCAACCTTCCACCTTAGGGAATCACTCAAGGTGAGTTCATACCCCTACATTTTCGTATTTTCTTCAAGTTTTAGGGGGGGGGGGGATACAAGTTACAACACCCAAAACATATTCTAAACTATATCAACAGCTTTCATCAGAAAAGTTATGGTCTATTCATGAACTGTTTTGACCATCTTAACCTCAATATCTTTCAAAACTGTTCAATATGCCTTTAGTTCGGGTTTTGTCCTTTCTAATGACTACTTGCACACGTTCATACGATGTTTCTACAATTTATGGCGATTTTTACAAACTGCCTATCATTTTAGAAATGATTTCGGACCAGTTTGTGAATATGGACATTTTCACACTGGTTAGAGACCTCTAAAAATCATAATAAAAATTATGAACAAACTATAAAATTTTTCTAAACTCTTAGAGTTTACGGAATCAGTTTTCAACTTACAGTGATTTTTCTATAAACTTTCTAAAACAGTGACAGAAAAGATAAAACTAGTAAAATAGTTTATAAATTCATTAACACTTTGTAACATGTTGAGCAAAGTGTATAACAATGTTTAGCTACATCTTGATTGTATTTCATGTTAGTTTACTTTCATGAAACAAAAATTTTCATTCATCATAAGGATTTTCATTCATTACAAACATATATGATAAACTATAATAGGTATAGTTTATGGATCATTACACTACAAAATCACTATGAAAGGTTTCCAATTACACTACAAAAAGGGTTTTCATTTACTACAAACATATAGGATAAACTATAATAGGTATAGTTTATGGTACATTAACACTACGAACATACTAAGGAAGGTTACATTTACACTACAAAAAGGGTTTTCATTTACACTACACGCAAACTCGTTGAATCAAATTTGTGAGATGTTACTTCATTGTATTCTTTAGAGTACTATTTAAAGTCATGTATTATAACCATAGTCTCCTATAGGGAGAGCGTGAAACTTGTATATAGATCTATATTGGGACCGACAATCGCGCACTTTAGTTGGATGCAACAGCTAGACCGGCAGGCCTGGGGTGACAAATGTCAAAACATTCTGACGCCTGAAGTACGTCATAGCAGGCTTACTATGTCAATTGCATGTTTATAATAATTCACATGGGGAAAGAACGACACATATAGTTGACAAGAATTCTTACATTCAAATGGGTTTTAATTATTTAAAACTGCATATACTATCATAAGTATGGAAAATACTTGTACATTTCGGTCTTTGGATGTTAAGACTACAACTCATTTTATAAGGAAAATATTGAATTTTTCTTGAACATACACTACATTTACAAAGAAAGGTTTTCAACTCTACATACAAAAGGTTATGTACTCACCAACTTAATTGTTGACACTCTTTCAAAATTACTTGTATTCTCATGTAATCAATAAAAACAGGTAACTACCAGCTTTTGAGGATGGAACGCTACGACATCAGACAAACTATTTATCAGTATATTGTAATTGATTTTGAAACATGTAACTCATGAAACCATGTAAATTTCTTGATTATATTTATGATGATTGTATTTACTTTGATCACTATTATACTCGTTGTGATGATACTATACATGAAGTCTTCCACCCCCGGATGTTTCCGCCATCCTTAATTTGGGTGTATGACAAATTTCATCCAAATCCTACAAAATCCAACTAACCAGACAATCCTAAGTTCTTCAAAATAGATTTGATATCCATAAATTAATATTTATATGAATTAATATTAATCGACCACATCAATAACAATAGAATCAACTACTTGATTGGATTGAGAACTTGTTTTCTCCATATTGGTAATTTTCTCCATCACTGGCAACTTCATGGTAAGACTGAAAAGATTGAGTTGATGAAGAATATTGATCTTGAAACTGAATTTGAAGCCCTAATTTCTTCGTAATTTACTAAGGATTAAAACCCATCAAACACGTATTCATTTTTTCGAAAAACCATATTTCATAGGGTCTAATTTTCGCTAAAAATATCAAAATTTTAGTTTCGTTTACATATTTACAAGATCACAAACACAACTAGAACAAAACCCATATATGAAATTGATAAAAAGAACACAAAGAGATGTATATATGTGTATATGTACATGTACATGTATTTCGAATGTAAGAAGGTGAGGGCTGGTAGAAAGAAAAGAGAGAGCTTTGGTTTACATCTTTAATGGTGGAAGAAGAGGAAGAATATGTAGAAGGTTGGAAGCCTAGCGACTATGTTTTAAAGAAAGTCTTCCCCGATGAGATCAATAATGCCAGCAACTCCACGAGTCGGGGTTGTCTGTGATGTCGACGACGATGCCATTGCGTTGCTTGATTATGTTATTTTTTCAATGGTAGTGGATTTGTAGGTTTCATACATTTTCCTATAACGCCCATTAGGCATACCACCTTTCATGGATGGCTGATTTTGACTTGCAAGGGAAACAAATCAACTGTTATATATATATATATATATATATATATATATATATATATATATATATATATATATATATAAACATATGCATCTGATTTATGCATAGTTAGTTGGTTCGCACCCTAAAAAGAAGTTCACTGTTAAACTAATATATATATATATATATATATATATATGTATACCTCCTCTAATAAATAAATCCTAAATTGTCATTTGTCCTATTTCTACACCCATATTTGGCATGTGTAATCTTTCTAGCCATCTTCTAATTTGAATTCCCACTTAAACTATCCACTATCTCTCTGTAACCGTCTTTCTAGGAAAGAATTGCATTCAAAATTTTGCTACAATAACTTTCCAACTACAAAGTCTATAAATTAGGAAGTATATAAGGGACTTAATCAGGCAATATATCGATCATATCGATTAATTAGGAAACATGGATTAAACAAAAATGATTAATCTTTACTTCCGCTTCTATATATTTCCCTTCTCAGTCAACTCTTACTTCAAACTGTTTTCCATCATCATCATTTTTTGGATTATGAAGATTAATATATAGTAAATCGCCAAATAAGGGGGGTGAAAGCGAAATGAATATCACCGCTTCAAATTGATTTTGTCCACGTTTCAGTTTCTATTACAACAAAAAAAAATCTGTAAATCAAAACCCAGAGAATGCCTACATCAACACAAAACCCAAATGGTATGTCAAATTAATTTATATGGTTTCAATTTTGAGATTCAAGTCATCACTTTCGGATGTATTATTGAGGTAGCTTTTATGCCTCCAATTGTCACGATTTTGGTGTTTCTATCTGTTTACAATTGTTCTTCTTCTTCAATACGTTTTTCATCCATCCATTCTTTAATTTGTTCTTATATCATATTTATTGTTTTCGATTTTTTAATTATCGTTAATGTGTGTGTATGGTATTTAACTGTCATAATGTCATGATATTCAAAAACCATTTTGTACAAGATTTGGTGACGGAAAACTTGAATTTGATGTTTCACTCTATGTGTTTGATAAAATGTCCATGAGAAGTTATTTTTCACATCAACCATTACACAATATGTGTCACTTGCTTTGCTCATTAAATTTATTCCAAACATTTCATGACTTAGTATTTCTTTTTATATTATTTTTAAATGCAAGTAACTAACATCGAAATTCCAATGTAGAGAAAGTAACTTAACATTTATCTTTGTAGATAGACACTGAAGATATGACATCCCATAATTTAGGGCATAGACTATGAATGACTTACGGTAAATCTGTTTATAATCGAACTCGTTCAGTTTTATTACATTTAGTGAAATGTAAATGAGTCCAATTCAATTTTTATAGGATATTAGATAATACCTTACTTCCAAATGTGTAAACTGTAAACCGAATCAAACCACTTAAACGACAACGTTAACTAATGCATTAAAAACTAAAATTTTGCATTAAGCAGTTTTGAGCAATACAAACATTAAAATACTACATAGTTCGTGTTCCCCTATTTTCGAAAATGTAAAGAACGTCCAAAACAGAGTTTGTATGCAAAAGATATGATCGTTTCAAGAAAACAAACTGGTATAATACTGGTTTTACCTGTTTTAAGAATGCTATTTCACACCGTTGAGATACTTACGCATTGCCGACAAGATTTCTGAGAGCGTTTTTGGAATTGGACTAAAGCCTATTATTTAATTTCATACTCAAAATATTTTTAGTAAAAATATTCACAAAAGTCATGAAAACGGACACCGTGATCCGTTTAGACGCAAAACTTCGAACGTAATTTCCTAGAATTCCGTAATTCTAAAAATTAATGTAACACCCGTGACTTGAGATAATGCTAACTATTTAATTTTTGTAGTTATTTGATAGACTATGAGATTAATGTTGGATTATTGATTTGGGCCTTTATTAAGTGGGTCGTTATATGTTTGGGTTGAATGAAGACGTATGATGGGCTTAAGCTTTGTATACGCGGGGCGTAGTGGCAACATTGGATGCAGGGGTGAAGCACGTAAGCATATCGTACCAAGGGTAGGCACAGTGTACGCGAGCAGAGTCAAAACCCGAATTGTTAAGTTTAGGTCATGTATATGCATCAATATATCCCAAACCCCAACCTCCTTATCAGCCTCCTTAACTCAGAAACCCTAGAAACCTAACCTCCCTCATCATTGTGTCATTTTGATATTGTGAACCCAATTTTAGTGGCTTGAAGCTTGGAAGGAGGGATTGTACTGAAACCACCACCAACACTGCAGTATTTGATATGATTTGCTTCTAGTGCAATCAGAGGGGCCATAAGAGGTCCCGATATCCGAGTTTAGCAGCAGCAGCAGCGGGACAAGTGGCAGCACCCGCTCTTGCAACATTGAGGATTACCGATGGCCGTTAGGGCCGGATAGAGGTGCCTATGTTGAGTAGCAGGGCTTTTCAACTGACTGTGGAGGAGACACGTGCAGCTCCCGATGTTGTGACGGGTATGTATCTTCTCCTTATCTCTTTATTTATACTGATTATTGCTTATGTTTATGTGTTTTATTATAGGATCATTCCTTGTGAACGGTATATCTACTCTGGCATTATTTGACTCGAGGGCTAACCAATCTTTTGTATCACTCGCACTGAGCAAGAGAGTTTTTGAAGCTCTAGAAGAGTCAGACTGTCCACTTGATGTAGAGATAGCAGATGATAGGACTGTTCGGGTTGTGAGGGTTCACCAGGGATGTACACTACAGTTGTTTGATGAGAAGTTTTTCATGGATTTATTCCATATTCCCTTGGGAGGGAATAAGGTTATCGTGTGTATGGAGTGGTTGAGCCCCAATGGGGTAGTGACCGATTGCGAGCAACATCCAGTACGAGTTAGGACCCCAAGTGGGGGAGGGTTGGTGATTCAGGGCGAGAGGTCACAACATGGGCCGACTTTGTGTTCAGTAGTGAGAGTTAGGCACTACCTTCAACAGGGTTGCGCACGTTATGTCGCCTATATTATGGATACCCAGGATAAGGGTAAAGCGACTGTGGATGATGTACCAATCGTACGGGAGTACCTGAACGTGTTCCCAGAGGATTTGCTTGGGGTACATCCGGAGAGGCAGGTGGAGTTCATGATTGACCTAGTTCCTGGTGCGGCTCCGATAGCCAAGGCAGCATATCGTTTGGATCCTCCCGAGATGTAGGATTTGTCTACACAGCTGCAGGATTTGTTAGACAAACTTGTCAGGCTGAGCAGTTCGCCATGGTAAACCCCGATTCCGTTTTTGAAGAAGAAGGACGGGTCACATCGGATGTGTACAGATTACCGGGAGTTGAATAAGGTAATGGTGAAGAACCGTTATCCCCTCCCGAGGATTGATGACTTATTTGATTAGCTTTTAGGTGTATCCTGGTTCTCCAAAATTGATCTGCAGTCAGGTTATCACCATATGCAAGTCAGGGACGACAATGTGCAGAAGATAGCCTTTCGGACACGCTATGGTCATTATGAGTTCGTGGTGCTGCCGTCTGGGCTCACCAATGCTCCTGTCGCGTTCATGGATCTCATGAACCGTGTGTGCAGACCGATGTTGGACCGGTTTGTGATAGTCTTCATTAATGATATCTTGGTTTACTACAAGACTCAGGAGTCGCACGAGGTGCACCAGAGGGAGGTGCTGGAGACACTAAGGAGGGAGAGACTTTTCGGAAAGTTCTCCAAGTGCCAGTCTTGGTTGCGCGAGGTGCGGTTTCTGAGGAACCTTGTCATCCAGAAGGGCATTTTAGTCGATCCGGCCAAGGTAGAGGTCGTGATGCAGTGAGAGGTTCTGTGGTCTCCATCCAAGATTCGGAGTTTTCTTGGTCTAGCAGGTTACTATCGAAGATTCATCTAGGATTTCTCGAAGATTGTTGTTCCTTTGACCCAACTGACCAAGAAGTCAGTGACATTCCATTGGGGGATTGAGCAACAGGCAGCTTTCGAGACTCTTAGACAGCGGTTGTGGGAGGTACCGATTCTGACTTTGCCAGAGGGCACGCTTCGATCACGTGTATGGGTGCAGTGCTAATGCAGCGGGGTCACGTGATTGCGTAGGCATCGAGGCAGCTGAATCCTCATGAGGCGAACTATCCGACGCACGATTTGAAGTTAAAGGCTGTGGTTTTCGCCCTCATGATTTGGCAACACTACCTCTATGGGGTTCGTTGTACCATTTACACAGACCATAAGAGCTTGAGGTACCAGATGGATCAGCCGAATCTAAACATGCGGCAACATCTTTGGTTGGAGGTGGTGAAGGATTATGACTGGGAGATCCTTTATCACCCAAGGAAGGCCAATTTAATGACTGATTCTCTCAGTCGTAAGGCGATCACGGCTCCGATTCGGGATATATGCTTGAGGATGATAGTGATTACTACGTTGTTGAATGGATTCGGGAGGTGCAGGTTGAGGGTATGAAGGAAGAGCGCGGGAAGTGTGAGCGAGTCATAAGTCATGTTGAATTATTTGATTATGACAACTGCGGGTTGGTGACCCTACATCAAAGGATCTAGGTTCCTTACTAGGGCAGTGTACTCGTGGTTCTGATTGATGAGGCTCATAAGTCGAGATTCTCCATCCATCCCGGGGCGACGAAGGTGTATTGGGATCTTCCCCTGATTATTGGTGGCCCTGCATGAAGCAAGGCGCAGCATGGTATGTGGATCAGTGCTTGACATGTAGGAACGTCAAGGCCGAGATCCAGCTACCACAAGGCAAGATGCAGCCGTTGGAGATTCCTGTGAGGAAATGGGAAGACATCACTATGGATTTCATCATGAAGCTTCCCAGGATCGCACATGGAGTGGATTTGATTTGGTTCATCATGGATCGGTTCACCAAGAGTGATATTTTCATCCCAATTCTGGAGAGTATATCATTGGAGAAGCTATCCGAGATCTTCGTATACAAGGTAGTGGCGCGTCATGCAGTGTCGGTTTCGGTTATGTCTGACCGATATGTTCATTTCACTTCTAGATTTTGGAAGAGTTTCCATGACGAGATGGGTACTCGTCTTCACTTGAATACAACTTTTCACCCTTAGATAGATGGGCAGAATGAGAGGTCGGTTCAGACTCTAGAGGATATGCTACACGCATGTGTATTGGATTTCGGTGGAAGTTGGGATACGTATCTTCCGTTAGCGGAATTTTCATATAACAACAATTATCACGCTAGCATAGGCCGACCTCCCTTCGAGATGCTCTACGAGAGGATATGTAGGAACCCAATCTATTGGGGACAGTTCAGTTAGAGATTAATTGGGGAGTACTGAGGTGGTACTCAAGACCATGGAGAAGATCCAGTAGGTCCGGAGTAGGTTTTAGACTGCTCAGATTCGACAGAAAAGCTATGCTGACAAGCACCGATCAGACCAAGAGTTCCAGGTAGGGAATAGACATGGTTCTCCTGAAGGTGTCACCTTGAAAAGATGTCATCCGGTTCATGAAGCGGGGCAATCTGGGCCCCAGGTACATCAGTTCGTTCAGGGTTTTGTCTCAGGTGGGTCGGGTTGCTTATCGTTTGGATCTTCCAGTTGAGCTCTGCTAGATCCACAACACTTTTCATGTCTCCCAGCTACATAAGTGCTTACTGGATGATTCCATAGTTGTGCATTTAGAGGATATTCAGGTGGATGATAGCCTAAACTACATCGAGAGACCAGTAGCCATTCTCGACAGGAAGACGAAAGTGCTGAGGTATAAGAGGGTGGAGCTGGTAAAGGTGCAGTGGTTGCACCGTAAGCGGTCCGAGTTGACTTGGGAGCCTAAATAGGAGATGAGGAGCACTATCCGGATTTGTTCAAGGCAGCTGACTTCGAGGACAAAGTCTTATTCAAGTGGGGGAGAATTGTAACACCCGTGACTTGAGGTAACGCTAATTATTTAATTTTTGTAATTAATTGTTAGACTATGAGACAAATGTTGGATTATTTAGTTAGGCCTTTATTAAGTGGGTTGTTATATGTTTAGGCTGAATGAAGACGTATGATGGGCGTAAGCTTCACGTATGCGAGGCGTAGTGGCAGCATTGGATGCGAGGGGCGAAGCACGTACGCGCAGCGTGCGCGAGCTATCTCAAAACCCTAATTTTTAGGGTTTAGGCCATATATATACATCATTATGTCCCAAACCCCAACCTCCTTATCAACCTCCTTAACTCGGAAACCCTAGAAACCTAACCTCCCTCATCTTTGTGTGATTTTGATCTTGTGAAGCGCATTTTAGTAGCTTCGAGCATAGAAGGAAAAGAGGAAGTTGGTGAAGAAGAACTTGTATAGCTTGAGCTTAAGGATCTGAGACATCGTCATCATTTAGCACTCATTTCAGGTAAAAAGCTCAAAACTTGCCTCGTAAATTTTTAGATCTCTTATAATGGGGTTTTATACCTTTTTGGTCCCAAGAATGGAACTTTATGGTTCCAAATTCGTTTCTAGGCTTAGGGTTTCCACCCTTCATGTCTAGTAATAATTTACACCTTACCTCTCATGGACAATATAAGAGTGTCTTATGTATGAGAAATGTGCAAGTTTTTGATCTTCTTTCTTCCCTTCTTCTTTTCTCTAAAACCGTGAGTATGAAGGAGCTCCAACCTTTAAAGCTTGGTGCTTTACTTTGGTGTTTAGAAGACCTCTTGAGTTGTTCCCTTTAGTGCTTATTTCAGTTAAGCACTTAAAGTATTTAGACACTCAAGAATAGATGTGACAACCCGAAATTTCCATTCTGAACAAACCATATCAAGCCAATAGAAGTAGACCAGTTACAGTGAAAACTCGGATTTCGAGTATAAGTGTGGCAGTTTTCAGGATTTACACTTAAGAAGATATTAGGAGATTGGTTGCACTAGGGTTTTGTGCAACACTGTTATTCCATTACTCTAAGACATTAGAGTTCATTCCGAGAATAGAAATATTTTCTGCCAAAAATATCAGTACTATAAATAGAATTTTGAACCAAATTGGTTCATTAGTTGAATTCCAATTAGAGAAAAGCCAAATGTCCTCTCACGGATCTTCGGGTTTTTATCCCAGATTGTGAGTATACTTCTCTAGTTGTTTTATACTACTTGTTATAAGCTTAATAACATAGATTTCTTTCCAAATAAGTGAGACCCGGGAGTTTACCGCCCAAGAACGTTCTTGGGGAGTAAACTCCATTTTAAGGTCCTTAAGGGTTCAAATGACCCTCAAAGCTTTAGAACTCGAACTAGAAGCCTTAAACTCATGCTTTATACCAACAAAACCATTAGAAATCATGGCTAGAAGGGAGTTTACGGCCAAGAAGCTCCTTAGGCCGTAAACTCCATGTTTTAGGTGCCAAAATGCCTTCAAACTTTCCCTAAGGCTTAGACTTTATTTTTCGCATGTACTCCTAAGTGTTTAGAACCTAGAAAACTCATGGAAACACAAGTGTGGAAGAGTTTACGGCCAAGAGTATTTCTTGGGCCGTAAACTCCTTTAAAGGGGTCAAAGGACACCCTAAATCTTTCCCTAAGCCAAGAGACTATTTGGGCAAGTACCTAGATGATTTTTGGACTAGTTAAAATACTTAGAACACCAATAGTGAGGGAGTTTACAGCCCAAAAGGTTCCATGGCCGTAAACTCCATAAAATGGTACCATTTGGTGCCATAAACCCTCCTAAAGCCAAGTACTAAAGTCTAGATTTGTTCCTAGAAATGTTTGAGACTTGAAAGCATCATAATCACCCTCCCAAGGGAGTTTACGGCCGTAAACTCCAAGGGAAAAGGGTCTTTGGGCCGTAAACTCCCCAAAGGAGTCAATATGGTGCCCAAACACTTGTATAAGCCTTGAATCAATTCCCACTAGAGTTGTAGTAATTCTAAGCACCATTTCAAGCCTTAGTTGGGAGTTTACGGCCAGGAGCTTACTCCCCTGGGCCGTAAACTCCAATGAATATGGTCATTAGACCTTAAACTCACATTAGGGGCATTGCACTCCTTAGTTGCAACCCATTAGCCTCCTAGTACTTGACCAAAAGTGTTATCCTCGCGCTTAAATATTATTACTTGTATAATTAGTGTTATAATCACTAATTATTTATATACATATGTTTTCATATGTAATTAGGATCATTGTGTGTGTCTAAGTGTCCACTTGACACCAAGCACTTGTCCGATCCTTCCGTACGATAACAGTCCGTTCAATTCCAGTCACTTGCTGCAGGTGACTTCATACCCCTTAACTAATGTTTTAAACTATTATTAAATGTTTTATGGGGGGGGGGGGATACGAGTAGAATCATGCTTATTATGTCAATCACAAGTGATTTGTAAGTAGGATTATATTTACTTACTACATCAATCACATGCGATTAATATACTGCATTCAAATGATTTGGCTACTCATTAGCCGTTTTACCAAACATTTTCCTTCAAATGACTTTTATAAACATTTTATATGTTTTAAACTCCTTATTAAACTGTACATCTTACTCCGTACATTACCTTCCAAACTTCTTTACAACTGCGTTTCAAACAAATGTTTCCTTATACTTAAACTGTTTTATCAAACTTCTGCCTTCAAATTGTTTTATAGATTGACATCAAGTCGATCTTTCTTGAAATAATATTTATGCTTCCAATGTATTACAAAACTTATTTATGCTTTTATATTATAAATTGCATGCCTCTATTTGTATAGTTATATAAGAAATGTTTAAAAGACTTAGGAAGGCTATCCACCCTATTTCCTTTTCGCGCCTTGAGATGTGGTCTGGTGGGATGTCAGGTATTCGTCCAAAAGTCGTTTAAATATTAGTTATATATCATGTGTACATATATAGTCATAAAAGGTCCTTCCAGTTCAACATATGCCCTTGGGTAGCAAGGGTATACATCCATGTCCATACTTACCAGATAGATTACTAGTAAACTACCATATGGGTAGTTTAGGAAGATACTAGAACAATTACTAGAACGCGATATCATACAATGAGTCAGTTCATTCATGAGTCAATACTTTCTAGAACATATACAACTATACTAGGAAGAGAACATATACAACTTTACTAGGAAGAGAACATATACAACTATACTAGGAAGAGAACATATACAACTATACTAGGAAGAGAACATATACAACTTTACTAGGAAGAGAACATATACAACTATACTAGGAAGAGAACATATACAACTATACTAGGAAGAGAACATATACAACTATACTAGAACGATTACATTACTATAATTGCTAGGTAGAGAGCACGTACATTACAGCTAGAACAGTTCATTACAGTACATATACAAGAATACGTTAATTATTGTGATTTAAATCGGAGCATGACTTAATTTTCATGGCTCGAGTTGTAGCCAGAATTCTCTTGGAGGGAGAGCGTGAGTTTGCGTATAGATCTATACTGGATTGACAATCCTACACCTTGCTGCTAGCTACAGCCGGACCTGCAGGTCTGCGGGTGCCAAACGTCATTCCGTTATTACGACCATTCATTGTCTTTGTTACTAGTCGATAGTATGGTGCAATTTATCACATAATGCCTTAATATAAATCCGGTTTAAGGTAATTAGTACGGCAGTAGTTCTTATTGCTCTACACCATAGTACTATTTCATTTTCCCATTATATTCACTTCGTGAACATTCACACGACGCACAATAATGTAGAAACTATATTTTTGGATAATGATAGTTATACTTGGGAAAATACATACTCTTACAAGAGACACACATTCAGAACAGTTAGGTCTTGGTAGAAGACTACATTCAGAACAGTTAGGTCTTGGTAGAAGACACCTTCATATACTAGTAGGAATCATAGGGATTCTAGGGTTTTTCAAACACTTATAGTTCATATACACTTTCAATACTTACAATACATAGACTTACAAATTCTTACATACAAATACTTCACATACAAATTAAGACACTAAATACTTATGATCTCACCAGCTTTAAAGCTGATACTCGCTTTCAAAATTACTTGTATCCTCAAGTCATCATAGACAGGTACCGATGCAAGGAGAAAGGAAGATGGAGCTTGTTCAAGACTTATCTTTCATTTTGATTTATGCTTTAGTGTTTATCAAAATTTAACAGAACACAATTGTATAATAATTATTTTATTAATGCAATGGATGATGTTGTTGCTTGTTTACTACTTTACATTGTTGTTGATATTATACATGACGTCCTCCGCCCCAGAACGTTTCCGCCGTTCCTGGTTTTGGGGTGTGACAGATTGGTATCAGAGCATTGTTTATAGTGAATTGAGTATATCAACCCATAAAAGATATACTGACTATAAATACATAAGGGATTAAAAATACTCTGACCAAGAGTTTATACTTTAAATAGTAAAATATTTAAGTAAGTGTACGTGCTGCATTCATACTAAAATCAGTGTCACTAGGACAGTACAAAAGAATTACGATTGTTGGGCAACACAAGTGGGCTTAGAGACATATGGTCAAAACTGGGAAGATATAGCCTGATCACCTATATTATCCGAGGGTTGACTAGCATGTGCCTAAGTTTAACTGTGTGGTTGCAACAATGCTAAAATCTTACCAACCCTACCACAATGAGAACAATAGAACATAACATTAAAATTAAAATACTATAGGTGTATTTGTTGTTACTATAAGTACTTTATACTTGAGAATTAAAACGGGGTCTTCATTACTAAGTTGATAGTTGCTAAGTGGATACTCTAAGGCTATATGTAATTAGGATGTTATAGACTTAGAATCTGTGATAATTTTGCCTTACCCCTATTCTGTGTGAATTTGGAATTAAGGTCACTTATTCGAAGGTCTATCCTGTTTAGATTACACATAGCTGGTATGCACTTCACAAATAGCGATGTAACTAATGAAGGTTTTCTAAATAATTATCTAGATAGTTCGTCTAATAATTATTCTCTTACCCTAAATTCTCCCATAGAAAACATGACTGGACTCCATCCCCTCGACAAACCAGTATCTTTTGAATGAAGTCATAGCTGGTGGGGTTGGAGAAGAACCAGATAATGATCATCCTATCCCCTTGAATGATCACCATGACGAAGACTTTTCGTAAGATGCTAACTCCGAAACAGAGGTTGAAAACCTACCCCGAGCAGCTCCCTTTCCAATTCCTAACCCTCGTCCGGCTTTTTCATGGCCCGACCCTGAGTGGGTGGAATGCTTGGAAACATGGAGCCAAGGACAAGATCAGTCTATGCCATTTGATGGCGACCGAAGCTTTTCCGACTTGAGCAATGGGGGCTCAGCAGATAGAGTCTTGCCAATCTTGGTCCGCAGAATGGCCCGGAATGAGATTCAAGGCAGGACAGCCCTAAATCAGATTACAAAAGTAGTCGCCTATGCTAGAATGCATACCCTCCGCACCGGTCGTCTAGAAGATGCTCACGAGAGATCAGAGAGAAACCATGAAACCCTACTGCAAGCGCTGGCTGAATCACGAGCCGAAGTCTTAGAGCTCCGAGTACGCCAACGGGTTTACGAAAGACACCTACTTGACATGGAACGTCAATTCGCTGAACTGAGAGTTCACCAGAGGGATGACCGTCGCCAGTAGTAGACGCTTTACTTTATTTCCCTTATAAAAAGGAATCGTGTTTTTCTGTCTATGCCTGATGTGGCATTTTCTATGAAAATTATCTTGTTCCATAAGTACTTTAGCTAGGTCTTTATGCTGTCAGGAACTATCTTCTGTGGATATGATGTAAGACCTTTACAAGGTCATTTTCCAGAATCTTTACATCGTGAATATCAAAGATATTGACAGCCGGCTAACTTCTGTGTCATTCTTCACTCAAGTACTCTTGCCATTCATTCATTAGAGTCTATCTGAATCATGCTTTAGTCAAGTCATTGGACTATAGCAAGTTAGATCCGGAGACATTTCCAAGTCTCTTTCAGGTTGGATCTTTTTATTCACCAATTTAAGATACCTCAGCTTGCACAACAAACGTCTTGAGACCATTCTACGAACTCACTTCTACTCATTACTATGACTGCATCATAGGGATGTAGGTCAAACCTTCGCGAACATACTTTCAATCCATACTAGGACTGCATCATAGGGATGTAGGTCAAACTTTCGAGAACATACTTTTACTCTTTTCACGAACAATCTAAGTACATCAGGGTCAACCAGAATCGCTCACAAAATCTTTATTCTTTCGTGTTAACAGAATCATGTCGTCATCCGGAAACAACCAGCCAAGCAACGAGACCTCTACTTTTCCTATGGACGCCGCTACCTTTCAAACGGCAGTTACAGCTGCCGTAGTGGCTGCCGTAACCGCGGTCCTTGCGCACTGTAGCGTTATCAGCACAGTCAATGCTGCTAATGGGAATGAAGTTTCCAATCGTGGTATCCATCCAGGAGGTTGCCAAACAGTAACAGTCACAGGCTCGCAAAGCCGAAAAGCAGAGAACAAGAAACGAAAGCGTCATGCCCGGAAAGAACGCAAGAGATCTCAAAAGCTGGCCATACAACCGCAGCAAGTGGAAAACCCTGCCGTCCCCGTACCAAGCAGGCCATACGAGGGAAAACTCTCGAAGTGTGATAGGTGTAGTTTCCATCATCATGGGGCTTGCCATGAGATGCAGTGTTGCAATTGCCTAAACATAGAGCATCATGCTCGTGACTGTGGAGCACCGAAACGACCCATCACTCAAGTCCCTTTTATCAGGACTAACCCTGTGCACAAGATGAGTTATAGCGCAGAACGATTTAAGAAGCAATTTTCAAGGTGGAGTAACGAGGAAGGCACTCGTGTCCACATAACATTGGCTAAGCACCGAAATTCCGTCACCAAAGCTAGTACTAGCCAGTCATGCCACCAATGTGGTGAGACATGGCACTTCAAGAAAGATTGCCCGATAGCAAAGAACTCTGGCGCAGATGGGAGGATTCTTAGGATCACAGCTGCAGGAGAGCCTGCTCAGGAACCACGTTAAATGTAAATTAGGCGTTTCGTTGTAACAGACTTATAAACTATCTAGAACTAGTGCAACTAGAGTCTTACCTTTTGCGAGATCCTACCTGTATCGGGATTCTCGTGCTACGTATACTTGTCTTTTGTAGTATATCTTATTTGCAGCAATAGTCTTGTGGTAAATGTAAAGTAGTGTAACTCTTGTTCATGGTTGCACAGTTGTGTTTTGTCTGTAAACGTCTTATGTTCAAATCTAATGTCTTTAAGATTCAGTATGATTCCGACATTATCATACGACTCGATTAAATTTGATCCTCACAAAAACATCTTCATACGTACGTCTCCTTATCAGTAAACGTCATTTTAGCGAAACCGTCACATCAGAACACCGAAGTACTCATGCCAGGAGTACCTCTTGGTTATTTTTCGTTCCGAAGAAATCCCTGAAGTACCACTCGTACAGTACGTCAAGTTTAAACCAAGGATTCATGCGATTGATCTATCACTAAGGAAGGTATACATAAGAGTGATATATAATCAAGCTTCTACAGGTTTAGAATTGATGATTCCACTTTAACTTCTTTTTCCCGTATGGGATATGAACTTAAGGAAGAATCAGTTATTCGACTACCTTTTCAACCTTAATTATGTATGACTCGTATACACGAAATGGTGATTGTGAACCAAGTATGAATTCTAATATGAACTTCAGGATGGAGTACTGATTAAGCTTACGAGTAATCGCATCGTCATGCGAACAAACTTAGAACCCAGTACGAATCCCGAAAACAGATCGCCCTATAGTTTAAACACCCACGGAGATACCAGAACAGTACAAACAACTTAGCGAGCTACACAGAAATAGAATTAGAAGACTAGGTTTCTCACCCTAGAGAACCCCGGTCATATTCTTCCAGAGATTGACGGATCGCATTGTATGTACCTCAGTTATAGAGGATTCCGTGAAGATTTTCATAGAAATCGTTATCTCTGCCCCGCATAGATGAAATGGTTGAGCAAACACAAGGAAAGAATTACTTCCAGGAATGGACCTGAGATCCGAATATCACCAGTTCGATGTGTTAGGGAAGGATGTATGGAAGACTATCTTCCGAATTCGATGCGGACACTTCGAGTCCGTAGTGATACCCTTCGGATAGGACCAGTACGCCCATAGTTTTCATGAGCTAGATGAATAGGGTACGTCTTTCTTACTTGGATCAATTCGTCATTTCTCCATGTAATGACTTACTTATCTACCCTTGTAGTAAGAAGGAACCCATGGGAACATTACCTTCAGAGGAACTTCTCGTGAAGTTCTCTAGGCACGAGTTTTGAAATTGAAGAGTCAAATTTCTATGACACACTGTTAGTAATGTGAGAAATTTTGAGCACTTCTTCAGTTTGCCAGAACCGTTGAGCATTTATCGACACCAGAGACGTCGACAGTCTTTCGCCAAATTCTAGGTCTTACCGACCTACCGCCTTAGTTCATTTAGAACTCCTTGCAAGCTACAAAAACTCGTACGACTTGGACCCAGCAAGGGGTGGCCTTTGACTGGGAAGTTACGCAAGAAAAGGAACCTTTGAGATTCCAAGTGAGTGACCAAGTTCTTTAGGATAACTCACTCTGGGAATGGCTTAATACGCTTCGTAAAGCGTGGAAAGCTAAATCCAAGATAGACAGGACCTCCGAGATTATTATCAGAATCGGTCATGTGCCTCTCACAAACTAGACCTACTCCGCGAACTCAGTAACGTACTTTCTACTCTTCGCATCTCGATCGTGAAACCATACCTTTCCATTAGGACTCTTGCAAGTCCACTTGTCGAGATCCTCGCCTTCGTATTAGAACCGTAGTGACCCTCGACCGAGAGGTCAAGCGGACGAAGCAACGCCGTCGTCAATTAGTGAAGGTTCGTTGGAATGCCAACCGAAATCCTGATTTCACTTAAGTGCGCTAGAACCAATCGATTAGGAAGTTTCCTCCTCACGACTAGATCATTCGTGCATACTTCCTTGCCTAAATTCTAATTTCGGGACGAAATTCCCTTTAACAGGGGGATGATGTGACAACCCGAAATTTCCATTCTGAACAAACCATATCAAGCCAATAGAAGTAGACTAGTTACAGTGAAAACTCGGATTTCCAGTATAAGTATGGCAGTTTTCAGGATTTACACTTAAGAAGATATTAGGAGAGTGGTTGCACTAGGGTTTTGTGCAACAGTGTTATTCCATTACTCTAAGACATTAGAGTTCATTCCGAGAATAGAAATATTTTTTGCCAAAAATATCAGTACTATAAATAGAATTTTGAACCAAATTGGTTCATTAGTTGAATTCCAATTAGAGAAAAGCCAAATTTCCTCTCACGGATCTTCGGGTTTTTATCCCAGATTGTGAGTATACTTCTCTAGTTGTTTTATACTACTTGTTATAAGCTTAATAACATAGATTGCTTTCCAAATAAGTGAGATCCGGGAGTTTACTGCCCAAGAACGTTCTTGGGGAGTAAACTCCATTTTAAGGTCCTTAAGGGTTCAAATGACCCTCAAAGCTTTAGAACTCGAACTAGAAGCCTTAAACTCATGCTTTATACCAACAAAACCATTAGAAATCATGGCTAGAAGGGAGTTTACGGCCAAGAAGCTCCTTAGGCCGTAAACTCCATGTTTTAGGTGCCAAAATGCCCTCAAACTTTCCCTAAGGATTAGAATTTATTTTTCGCATGTACTCCTAAGTGTTTAGAACCTAGAAAACTCATGGAAACACAAGTGTGGAAGAGTTTATGGCCAAGAGTATTTCGTGGGTCGTAAACTCCTTTAAAGGGGTCAAAGGACACCCTAAATCTTTCCTTAAGCCAAGAGACTATTTGGGCAAGTACCTAGATGAGTTTTGGACTAGTTAAAATACTTAGAACACCAATAGTGAGGGAGTTTACGGCCTAAAAGGATCCATGGCCGTAAACTCCATAAAATGGTACCATTTGGTGCCATAAACCCTCCTAAAGCCAAGTACTAAAGTCTAGATTTGTTCCTAGAAATGTTTGAGACTTGAAAGCACCATAATCACCCTCCCAAGGGAGTTTACGACCGTAAACTCCAAGGGAAAAGGGTCTTTGGGCCGTAAACTCCCCAAAGGAGTGCCCAAACACTTGTATAAGCCTTGAATCAATTCCCACTAGAGTTGTAGTAATTCTAAGCACCATTTCAAGCCTTGTTTGGGAGTTTACGGCCAGGGGCTTACTCCCTTGGGCCGTAAACTCCAATGAATATGGTCATTAGACCTTAAACTCACATTAGGGGCATTGCACTCCTTAGTTGCAACCCATTAGCCTCCTAGCACTTGACCAAAAGTGTTATCCTCGCGCTTAAATATTATTACTTGTATAATTAGTGTTATAATCACTAATTATTTATATACATATGTTTTCATATGTAATTAGGATCATTGTGTGTGTCTAAGTGTCCACTTGACACCAAGCACTTGTCCGATCCTTCCGTACGATAACAGTCCGTTCAATTCCAGTCACTTACTGCAGGTGAGTTCATACCCCTTAACTAATGTTTTAAACTATTATTAAATGTTTTATGGGGGGGATACGAGTAGAATCATGCTTATTATTTCAATCACAAGTGATTTGTAAGTAGGATTATATTTACTTAATACATCAATCACATGTGATTAATATACTGCATTCAAATGATTTGGCTACTCATTAGCTGTTTTACCAAACATTTTCCTTCAAATGACTTTTATAAACATTTTATATGTTTTAAACTCCTTATTACACTGTACATCTTACTCCGTACATTACCTTCCAAACTTATTTACAACTGCGTTTCAAACAAATGTTTCCTTATACTTAAACTGTTTTATCAAACTTCTGCCTTCAAATTGTTTTATAGATTGACATCAAGTCGATCTTTCTTGAAATAATATTTATGTTTCCAATGTCTTACAAAACTTATTTATGCTTTTATATTATAAATTGCATGCCTCTATATGTATAGTTATATAAGAAATGTTTAAATGACTTAGGAAGGCTATCCACCCTATTTCCTTTTCGTGCCTTGAGATGTGGTCTGGTGGGATATCGGGTATTCGTCCGAAAGTCGTTTAAATATTAGTTATATATCATGTGTACATATATAGTCATAAAAGGTCCTTCCAGTTCAACATATGCCCTTGGGTAGCAAGGGTATACATCCATGTCCATACTTACCAGATAGATTACTAGTAAACTACCATATGGGTAGTTTAGGAAGATACTAGAACAATTACTAGAACGCGATATAATACAATGAGTCAGTTCATTCATGAGTCAATACTTTCTAGAACATATATAACTATGCTAGGAAGAGAACATATACAACTTTACTAGGAAGAGAACATATACAACTATACTAGGAAGAGAACATATACAACTATACTAGGAAGAGAACATATACAACTTTACTAGGAAGAGAACATATACAACTTTACTAGGAAGAGAACATATACAACTATACTAGGAAGAGAAAATATACAACTATACTAGAACGATTACATTACTATACTTGCTAGGTAGAGAGCACGTACATTACAGCTAGAACAGTTCATTACAGTACATATACAAGAATACGTTAATTATTGTGATTTAAATTAGAGCATGACTTAAATGTCATGGCTCGAGTTGTAGCCAGAATTCTCTTGGAGGGAGAGCGTGAGTTTGCGTATAGATCTATACTGGATTGACATTCCTACACCTTGCTGCTAGCTACAGCTGGACCTGCAGGTCTGCGGGTGCCAAACGTCATTCCGTTATTACGACCAGTCATTATGTCTTTGTTACTAGTCGATAGTATAGTGCAATTTATCACATAATGCCTTAATATAAATCCGGTTTAAGGTAATTAGTACGGCAGTAGTTCTTATAGCTCTACACCATAGTACTATTTCATTTTCCCATTACATTCACTTCGTGAACATTCACACGACGCACAATAATGTAGAAAGTATATTTTTGGATAATGATAGTTATACTTGGGAAAATACATACTCTTACAAGAGACACACATTCAGAACAGTTAGGTCTTGGTAGAAGACTACATTCAGAACAGTTAGGTCTTGGTAGAAGACACCTTCATATACTAGTAGGAATCATAGGGATTCTAGGGTTTTTCAAACACTTATAGTTCATATACACTTTCAATACTTACAATACATAGACTTCCAAATTCTTACATACAAATACTTCACATACAAATTAAGACACTAAATACTTATGATCTCACCAGCTTTAAAGCTGATACTCGCTTTCAAAATTACTTGTATCCTCAGGTCATCATAGACAGGTACCGATGCAAGGAGAAAGGAAGATGGAGCTTGTTCAAGACTTATCTTTCATTTTGATTTATGCTTTAGTGTTTATCAAAATTTGACAGAACACAATTGTATAATAATTATTTTATTAATGCAATGGATGATGTTGTTACTTGTTTACTACTTTACATTGTTGTTGATATTATACATGACGTCCTCCGCCCCAGAACGTTTCCGCCGTTCTTGGTTTTGGGGTGTGACAATAGAAGAAGCGACTATCATTCTAAGTGGCTTACTCTTGATGGTGGATACTTGTAGAGAAATCATACACTTTGATTTTTTTCTATCTTCATCAACACCCCAAAACCAAGTGGGTTCAAAGGCTTCAAAGGCTATCTCGAAAACATTCTATCGTTGTTTTTATTTCATTTTAACCTCTATAAATGATCCATGATGGTGTGGTTTTATTATGAACTAAAAATAAACTTGTTATTTTTAAAGTCTTCCATTGTCGGTTTTTGTGAAAAAACAAACTTTTATTCCGTATCAAATCCCAACAGTGGTATCAGAGCCATCTTTTATATGTTAGAATGATTTTTTATGTTTGATAATCTTTCTTTTTTGAAAAACAAGCATGGATTTCTTTTGGTTAAGAAAAATCCATATTTGTCTTCTTTGGCAACTTCTTGGTTAAAATTGTTTATAAATAAACATTTTTCATGCATTTTGGTTATATAAAAGTTTCCTTAGAAAAAAACAAAGAGTTGTTTTTTTGTAATAGTTGATATGTTTTTGTGTATAAACAAGCCATTTGGACCTTTGTGTGGTGTTTGATTGACATTTATGTATTCATAAGATATAATAGATAAATAGATATTTTTTTCATTTGTTGATTTGTTGTAATAAATTAGTTAGACTAGTTGTATTTTCTTTAAATGTAACAATATACAGAAATGACCACCTTAAATATGACTTAACCATTTAAGATAATAATCCCAACCATAAGCTTCTACTTTTGGCTTTGGGCTTAATTATAGTTTTAATGTTTTAAGTGTTGTAACTTTCACAACATGAAGATTTTAAGTTCCTTTTGCAAGCAAGAGTTGACTTGGCAAGTGGGAGCTTGAAGACTCTTTGAAGTGTCCCTTAAGTCCTTTAGGAAAGACTTAATAATTCTTGTGATGACTCACATAAATTATTACTAGACATGGCTTGGTTTATACACATTATAATGCATGTTTGTGATGTTTATTTTATGTTAAATATATATTATGTTTTATGTATGAAAATGGTTTTTACATGTCAAATAACATTTTTTTCATAAGATAATATCACTTGGAGTTTGAGTAAAAAATATTTAAAAGGTAACATCAGATGCTTATAAATGCATATTTATAAAAACGTTTTACCGGTTACCGGTTACCGGTTAAAACTCATTTTTTGTTGAATATAGTTTTATTGTAAAACTTATATATACCCAACTTTAAAATATTTGAAATGGTTTAAAAGATGTTTAAACATTATATATACTCCATGTCTTTATAATAAATAGGGAGTTTTTATTAAAAAGATTAAAATCGGTTTATAGCGTTATAGCGACAAATAATAAAACTAGTGATTTTTTTTTGCGTCGAAACTTAATATATGATTTTAGTGTTTTCAACATGACGCAACATGTTGATACTATGTTTTATGCAGGCTAAATGAGATTTAAAACATAAGTATCATCACCCAAGTTTTGGTTTATGAAAATATGACTTTTATAATAAAATGCATAAAATTGAGTTTATAAAATAAAATGAGTTTATTCTATAAATTCATGATGTCATAAGTTTTTGTTTGTTAAAAGGTGATTTAAAATAGTGCTTTTATAACTCGTCCAAAACTCCAAGTCTTAACCATAAAATAAAGTTTCATTAAGACTGTTACCGGTTCTTAAAACCGATCTACGACTAAACTTTAAAATACCGGATTTTAGATTATAATTGATAACGGTTAATGGCAAATAAAAATGATGTTTTATTTGGCACCTCTAGAACCTCATAACAAGTGATATGAATTTTACAAAATGGTATATGAATTGTTGGATGCATGCAATATTCATGAGGCCATATTTTTATAAACTATAATTGTAAAACATATATAAACCCTTATTTACTAAACTTCAAATCTATGCAATACATTTAAAATTCACTTGGGATTTTTGTGCAGTTCATATGGATTTTTGGGTCACCTTATTCATTTGAGTTGTCAAAAATAGTCAAGGAGTTTTTGTTTTTTTTATGGGATAAAGGTCACCTAGCCATTTGTAAAATAGAACTCACATGTTTTTAAAATGGATGATTTGATCAATTTCTTATGTGATAAAGGTCGCCTAAGCATAAGAGTTTTGAGGCATAGATGGGATAAACATGTCAATCTAAACAATAGTTGTTTAGGATCCCATAATCTAGGAGTTACATATCATATGCAATTGGTAATCGCTACCTACCGAGTTTGATTAAGTTTATGGGATAAAGGTCGCCTAACCAATTACTTGTTTCGTTATTTGGATCCTAGACTTTAATAAATTAATGATTTAAGAAACAATATAAGGTATTAATTTTTTAAAGACTAAATACTGAAAATATTAAATAAAACTTTGTTAAATTATGTTGATAACTGTTAATAATTTTACGCCCCGCAAAACCTCTCTCTTGATGAGTTTCAGGAGACAGTAACATTTAATGACTATAATTTCTATAACTGGTATAATATATTAAGGTTCTAACTTTAAGATAAATACAAATTATATATACTGAAAGAACCCATACCTGAATAACCTTTGCAACCAGTTAGTCTGATCATGATACTTTGATAGGAGTATTATTGTGATAATGTTGATGTGTCTCACATCATACTAAAGAAATTAACAATGACTTGTAGAAAGTCTTGGATAATTATGAAACATATCAGATGTCTCATCAAGTAAAGAAGATATTCAATCATAACACTAGAGAGAGCTTCAAGTCTGTTTAAGCATTGAATAAAAGGAAGTCTAAGATATTGTGCACTAGTAATATATGATCCTATAGGGTCGCACCTTTATCAGGTTGACACATTTTGTATATTTATTATTAATATGATTATTAATATATAATATCAATTCTTGTATTTTTTTAATTAGGGAATAATTATTGTTTTGTGAAAACAATAATTATAAGAGAGTATTACTAGTTATTATTTCATATGATATGAATTAATAAGTCATTCACAACATTTTGGACTAGTTGGATTCTTTTGTCTTTTATGTAACAATCGGAAAGTTTTAGATCAAGCAAAGTCTAAATGTTAACCAAGTATGATTGAATTCACAATATAACTTGATGCATTAGAACTTTGAAAGCCTAGAGTGTATGTTTATTTAACTTATACGTAAGTATATATATGGAAACCCATGTTGAAGCAACCTTATATAAGTCAAATTCTTGGACTAAAGCATAACATTTCTTAATATATATATATATATATATATATATATATATATAGATTTCGGTTTTGGGAATCTAATCCCAAACCAAAAACCGAAAACCCCATCTTAGATAAAGCATGACCGAAAAAACCCCTTTCTCAGATGAAATCAAAACCGAAATCACACCCATGGAAACATTACAAGGCCGAAATCTTAGTTTGTCCCATTAAGGCCAAAAACCTTCCAATGTAAGACCTAAAAACACTTGTTTATAACACTAAAGGACCAAAATCATCATTAAGACTGTATACCAAGAGATTTCGGTCAAACCTAGGCCGAAATCACCTCCTTTATGGCCGAAAACCCAATGGTGAATCATCCTACGATGCTTCTAGTAGAATAGGGTTTGACTTTAAGATATGATATCCCACCTTTTCCCCATGCAAATTTCATAGTCTCCAACGTAATTAACCACCAAATATCCATGAATTAACCCATAAATAACCAAGTAATGTCATCCACATAATCTAGTAACACCATATCACTCCTCCGTCCTTTTATTCACACTAGAAAGCCTTCCTTTTTATTTATCATCTTCTTTCATTTCCTTTAACACTTTCATCTATATATTCCAGCAAAACTCCTCTCAAGAGCAAGTTTGGTCCTTTTCAAAGATCATCATCATCAAGTTGGTTCTTAGAAATTTGGTAAGCAATTTTGTGAACCTCTAGTGTCTCTACACATTCTTATGTAAATTTCATCATTTTTACACACACTATTGTGTGTTGACATTCTTAGGGCAATATAATCTTCAAGAAGTCCATCAAATGCATACTAGCGTCTTAGTCTCAAAATCTCCTTAACACTTCAAGTTACACGCAAGAAACACTCAAGGTGAGTTCATACCCCCATATTTTCATGTTTTTTTTGGAGGGGGGGAATACAAGTAAGACTTTGTTTATCCCACAAAGAATTACATGTTTTTATCATTATGTTAAAGATAAAATATTATTTGCGGAAGTTATGGTTTATACTAGTTTTGGTATAAATATTTGCGATATACATATTGTTAAAACAAACATAATCTATATTATAAAATCATAAGAAAATTTATGGTTGTAAAACTACATGGTTCTATGAAACTTTTACTAAAAGTTAGCTTTTCTAACAAAAATGGTTACACTACAGTCATTTACAATTTGGTGAGTTACAACCCAAAAACATCTTTGAAATTCATATTTTGATACTAGATAAGAATACACATACACATTTATATAAAGGATTATATGAATATTTTCAACAAAACAAGTTAAACTATAAACATTATATTTTGACAGCTACACCACCATACGATCATTCTCAAAGGATACATATAATTACTCAAAAGTAAAATATTTAACATTACGAGAAAAAGGGATTCATAGTTCACGTAAATCTGTTAATGCTCTTGTGAGACGTTCATTCACCATACCTACCTAGCGTACACCTTAAGTCCTACATTATAACCAGAGTCTCCTGGAGGGCGAGCAAGACCGTTGTGTATACATCTATAAAAGATTGACAACCCCACACCTCAACTGTTCGCTAAAGTTAGACCGGCAAGTCTAGGGTGAAAAAAGTCTACCAATTCTGAAGCCTGAAGAAAGTCGTTCAGGCATAACAGTCATATCAAGCATGGTTATAATAACTCACATATGGATTAGCGAAACTACTTGGTTTACGGGAAGCTTATACTTCATTAGTTTTATAAAAAGAAAAAAAATTGTATACTATTTTTAGTATAATATTCACTTACATATTGGATATTCTAGAAAAATACATTATTACTTTGAAAAGAAAAGATACAAAGGAATTACATACAATCACAGTTGATATTAAAGAAAATATCAGATTTTCTGGAAAGATACATTATTACTTTACAAGGAAAAGATACAAAGGAATTACAGTTCATATTAAAGAAAATATCAGATTTTCTTGAAACAAACATTATTACTTTACAAGGAAAAGATACAAAGGAATTATTTACAATTACAGTTCATATTAAAGAAAATATCGAATTTTTTGGAAATATACGAAACCATTATTCACGAAACAGTTACAAACCCTTTTCATACAAAATGCTTATGAACTCACCAACTTATTTGTTGACACTTTTCACAATCACTTGTATTCTCAGGAAACTAGTAGACAGGTACTCAACCCTTCTTGAGGGCCGGCGGCGTCGTCTCATGTATTTCTAATTTTCAGTTATTCGTACTTAACTTTTGAACAAACAAAGTTTTATAAATAATGTAATACTTGAAATCTCAATGTATGAATGTTTGTGTTTCTATGTTTCATTTATATTCAACTATTATGATATTGTACATGAAGTCACTCCATCCGCCCCCATACGTTTCTGCGTTCTGGTTTGGGGTGTGACATTTTACCTAAAGACAATGTTTATATTTTATAAGCTTGGAGTTTATAAAGAATCTTTCTTTTTAAAGAGGCATGGCCGAAACATGATGATGGTGTGGGTGGTTTCTTGTCAACCTTCCACCTTTTGTCTCCAATGATTCTAAAGGCTACTATTACTTTAGATTATTTTAATGGTTAGGCGTCACCTCTCATGGACTATCTAAGAGTGTATTATGTATGAGAAATGTGCAAGTTTTTTATCTTCTTTCTTCCCTTGTTCTCTCTAAAATCATGAGTATGAAGGAGCTCCAAACCTTTGAAGTTTGGTGCTTTACTTTGGTGTTTAGAAGACCTCTTGAGTTGTTCCCTTTAGTGCTTATTTGATTTAAACACTTAAAGGCTTTAGAGACTCAAGAATACAAGATGTGACTAGCATTCTAAGTGCCTTACTCTTGATGTTGGATATGTGTATAGAAATCATACACTTTGATTTTTTCTATCTTCATCTACACCCCAAAACCAAGTGGGTTCAGAGGCTTCAAAGGTTCTCTCTAAAACATCCTACGGTTGTTTTTATTTCATTCTAACCTCTATAAATGGTTCCATGATGGTGTGGTTTTGGTATGAACTAAAACTAAACTTGTAATTTTTAAAGTCTTCCATTGCAATTTTTGTGAAAAACAAACTTTTATTTCGTATGAAATCCCAACACTTCGGAAGTTAGCCACCTTCGAAATTCAAGTAGCTTTGGATCCCTTCACACTTTGGACCCTCATTCCAGTTTTGGAGTTTTTGACTCCGGATCTTTTGTCAGTTTCGGACCCTTCTCATCTCGGACCTTCTACCTTCGTATTTTATACCCATCTCAGAACTTTTATAGCTTCGAATTTTTCTAGTCTCGAAATTTCAACAAGCCTCAAAACTTTTTCATCTCAGAACATCTGCACCTCGGAATTTCTACCACTTTGGGTGTCTTCCATTATCATCAAAGGCTTCTATAGTCTCTTCATTCAACAAGTCTAAGCTAATATTGGAAGTTCAAATTCACAACAACACACCTCGATTCTCACAATCTGATACTCAAAAACAACCTGTTAACTACATATCAAGATGAGAGTTACATCCCCTCTTTTATATTTATTCATTTTGGGGGAGAATACATGTGCTAAATGGTATTTATCATACAAAATACATAAGTTTCATATGATATGCATGCTACATGTCTAAATTATTTCAAATTTTCAAAGATTACTACACATGAATACCTTTATGCATAAGGCTTTACGCACATATACAAGTTCATAACTTTGAAAACACATTTTTCTATAAAAGGGAGTAATTTATACTTTGATAAATACATCAACCATACTCGACTTTTATGAACGTTATACTATGAAATTCATTATGCCAAGTAAACCCTTATTTAAGGGGCAAAGAGTGCCCTAGTCCCTTCCTCTTGAAATGAAACTAGTTTAGACTTGTACCCTAATATGTTTAGGACTAGAAAACACCCCTAGAACACCAAGAGTAAGGTATTCACGGCCCAAGGAGTTCTTGGACCGTGAACTCCAAACAAAAGGGCCAAAGTGTGCTTTAAACTCTCCTAAAGCCTTGGACACTAGCCTAGATTAGTTCTTAGTTAAATTAGGGACTTGAATTCACCAAAAACACCCTTCCATGGGAGATTACGGCCATAATCTCCAAGGTATTTGGTCCCAGGGCCGTGAACTCCTCAAAGGAGTGAAAGGATGACCTAAACTCTTCCAAAGACCTTGACATTAAGTAGAAATGCTTCTTAGGGTCTTGTAAAGCCTAAAAGCATCAATTGACCAAGTAAGTATGAGCTTACGGCCATAAACTCATGCGTTTATGACCGTAAACTCATTTGTTGGTGACGTTAGGGCCATGAACTCCATTAGGGAGTTTTGCTTGAACCCTACACACACTAGCTTGTCCCTACAACACCTAGATGAAATCCTTGAGGCTAATAACACTTGATAAAGGTATTTAGCATGTCTAGGGTGTCATGACTTTGTTTATTAGTTGTTCATAGACTAATTGGATACATATATCTGATATTATATGTTAACTAGGAACTTAGAGTGTGTTCAAGACTTCACTTGACACCTAGCAATCCTACCTCTTCAGTTCATCCGTACCACTCACTACAGGTGAGTTCATACCCCTTAATCAATATTTTAAATGTTTTATGGGGGGATACAAGTAGAATCATGCTAGTTATTATATCAATTACATGTGATTAATAAGTAGCATTCAAATGAGTTACTACTCATTAGCCGTTTTACCAAACGGATTTCTTCAAATGATTTTCATGAAAGTGTTATATGTTTAAAACTCCTTATTAAACTGTTCATTTTACACTGTATGTTTCATTTCAAACTCATTTACAATTTTGTTTCAAACAAATGTTTCATTGTACTTAAAACTGTTTTGTCAAACAAATACTCTCAACCCGTTTTGTAGATCGACATCAAGTCAATCTTTTCTTAGATAGTAATCATGTTCAAAGGTTTTACAAAACTTATTTTAGATGTTTATATTATCAATTGCATGTCTAAGTATGTATAGTTATATAAGCAATGTTTAAAACGCTAAGGAAGGCCTGACCGCCCTATTTCCTTTTCGCCGTTGAAATGTGGTCTAGTGGGGTATCGGGTATCCATCCGAAGATCGTTTAAATGTGAGTTATATATCATGTGTACATATATAGTCATAAAGGTTCTTCCAGTTCATTCAATACCCTTGGGTAGCAAGGGTATACTTCCATGTTCATACATACCAGTTACATTACTAGTAAGCTACCATATGGGTAGTTCAGGAAGATACTAGAACTATTACTAGAACACGATATCATATAATGAGTCAGTTCATTCATGAGTCAATACTTTCTAGATAGAGAGAGAACACACGCTACAGCTAGTACACACAGTACATTACTATACACGCTAGATAGAGAGAGAACACATGTTACAACTAGCACACGCAGAACATTACAGTACATTACTATACATGATAGATAGAGAGAGAACACACGTTACAGCTAGCACACGCAGAACATTACAGTACATTACTATACTATTACATAGATATGTTTACATGATTACGCTTACATGAGTACGTTTACATAGATAATATATGTTGAGTTACTGTTACATTTTATATGTATAGATTTTGTTATATAATCCTCATTCTTATCTTTACTTTGTGATACAATCACATAATCGACGAGATAGATTGGATTTAATATCCTAGTACCAAAGGATACGTTGCGGGATTAACCATTCCTAGAATCTCTGTTAGCTACATAGGTAAAAGCACATCCATGGATGTCTACAATTGATACCATTACAGGTATACTTTAAGGGACTAACTATTCATATACCTAGCTGTTAGCAACATAGGTAAATGTACATCTACGGATGTCTCCAGTTAACACTATTAGTTACCCTAGTACCAAAGGGTAATACTTAGGTTATTTATATTATTACCTTTATCTTGTGACTCATTCACATAATCGATGAAGTGAATTATATTTGAGTATCCTAGTACCAAAAGATACAATTTCTTATAATAATAATAATAGTAGAACAGTCGGCTCTTGGTAGAAGGCTACATTCAGAGCAGTTAGGTCTTGGTAGAAGGCTACATTCAGAGCAGTTAGGTCTTGGTAGAAGGCTACGTTCAGAATAGTTAGGTCTTGGTAGAAGACTCCCTTTTATACTAGTAGGAATCATAGGGATTTCTAGGGTTTTTCAAACGTTTACAGTTGTTCTACAAACATTTTCATACTTATACGAGCTTTCTTTCAAAACAATTTCAAGTCTTCCATTACAAGTTTTACAAATTAAGACACATTAATACTTATGATCTCACCAGCTTTAAAGCTGATACTCCCTTTCAAAATAACTTGTATCCTCAGGTCAACGATAAACATGTACCGATGCAAGGTTTAGAGAAGATGGAGCTCGTTCAAGACTCATCGTTCATTTTGATTATACTGTAGTGTCTATTATAATTTGACAGAACAAACTTGTATTAAAATTATATTATTAATGCAATGGATGATGTTGTTGCTGGTTTACTACTTTTCATTGTTGTGATACTATACATGACGTCCTCCGCCCCAGAACGTTTCCGACGTTCATGGTTTTGGGGTGTGACATAACCTTTCTCTTTCAATGCCTCAAAACCTTCTCATACTCGGATTAATGGCCACGGTCCTTAAGTCACAAAACAATCCAGAACAGGATATTACAAGTCTCCCCCACTCTAAATAGATTTCGCCATCGAAATCGCTCCTTATAAACACATAGGTCGAACCCAATAATCCAATAAGCACCACCGAAAGAACCCCATATCATACAACAATATCTTCCAAAAACACCTAAACCCAACAGGAACTTCCGACCCCGAAGAAGGACAGACCCTTCTGCCACTGTAGTACACGATCTGCCTCTCCAGAACTTGAAAACTCTACCAATTCTGATTCTCTAATCGATCCTGGTCGTAACTCAAAAGGGACAGAAAGGCCATATCCCACTAAGGACCCATCGCCTGAACAGCTATCATAACTCTTCTGAAGGAATAATCTCAAATCTTTGTCCTTGGACACACAAAAGCGGTCAAGCCAGCTCGGAACGATCCTCTAGCATCCTTAATCATAAGCCCCAGTTCCTCTCAAATGTTCCTTCCGACACTGAACACTAGTTCAACTCCCGACCCAACAGGTGGATCTCCAAGGGCTACCCACTGCACACCCAAATGAACGACTTATCGGCTTCCTTCTCTCAATAACTATCACGGCCCATCGTGACACACAAGTTACAATGTTCGCTTTACCCCAAGCGAATACTACAACCCCAACTGAAATCGTCTCACCTCCGACCTCTGTCGTCTACCACCTACTGGTTCCATGTGTCTCGTGGTTCTTCTCATACCAACGAAACTGACCCACTCCGGTCTAAGACATCAGATGGAGATCAATACTCCACGAAATGAAACCCATCTACAAATCCAAAACCTCATCTGGTCTACTCAATACATGATTTGTCCCAAACTCAACTCGAGAGTCTGATTCAACAACAGAATGAGAACCACTCATTTCCAATATGATACTCAACCCCTACCCGTGATTCGCGAATTTATGCTCACACTCTCTCTCTCCAATTCCTTCCGATTATGATAATAACTCCTCTACCCAGATTATAGCGATTCGCAACCAATAGAGAGACCCCAGTCTCACCACTGGCCTAACCACCAGGCTCCCACAGACTCAACTGATAAGGCTACTCAAGCCTAAGGACTACTCTATGTCATTCTCTGACTAGTGAAAACTACGGCTCCCCATAGTTCTACAATGCTCTTCCTCTGACTAGTGAAAGCTACGGCTCCCCATAGTTTCACAACGCTCTCTCACTACTTGGCAAATACTACGGCTCCCGCAGTACTGCCACACCACCTTGTTGATTGGTTGATACTGCGACTCCCCGCAGTATCCCCACACTCTCTCGCTAACCAGCGAATACTATGGCTCCCCACAGTATCACGACACTCTCTCGTTGACTAGTGAGTACTACAGCTCCCCGTAGTACCACGATACCCTCTTCCACTTAAGCACTCGGAACCTCGCAATATTCCCATCTCACACATTGTGACTGAAAACATGCTGACGAAAATCTGAAGCTCCATCCTCTACTGATCACCACCTAAGAGAAACTACTCATTCCGACTTTGAAATTACTTGACAAATCCATTGTTGTCCCTCCTGAAGTATAGATCACAATCTATACCTATACCCGCAAATCTCAGCTATTGCACCCTGAACTCAGCTGCCTAACCGCCTCGAACTCAACATTTTCAAACCCGAAAAATCCTTAGCCATAATAAATTCTCTGACCAACGACCAACCGTCGTGGATTCACTCACCCTTTCATAAGCACATACACATACATCATTTTGCATCGAACCTCACCTCCTTCACCAAATACCCAGGTTTCATGTGTCCGCACCACAAATCTCCATAACCAATCCTATAACCGCACTTTAACGTATTGTTGATCCTCTCAATAAAATACCCAGTTCTCCCCCACTCAGGGTTCGAACCATCACTAATTGGCATACCAACAATCTACTCCCTAGACTGTTTCACCGGGTATATTACACTTGACTCTTGGAGTGTATCACGTAATCACTTTAATGAACTTCCCGATGGAAACCAAGCAACTCCACATATACCGAAATTGACCAAAAATCTCAGAATCTTCCCAGCGTAACTCCCTCTATTCATCTTGAAGCCTCAAACCGACACACCGTCGGATACCCCACCGTTCCAAATTAGATCGGACTCTCAGTCTGGAAATGATGCACAATCTCACACTTCGACTCTGACTCCTTGAACCGCCTCCCGAATCGGAAATACTCATAAAAGCAATAGACCTCACTCTTATTGTCGATACACAACGCAGACCACGAGGGCCACCGCCCCGATATACTCCTTTTAGCCACCAGGAACTTCCAACAACAATACATCACCCTTAACAAAGCACCTATTTGTTCTTATCCATCTTAGTCCCACTAATGACTCTCTCATGGGATAAGAATACCTCGCAGCAAACATACTACCCAATTACTCTGGTGAAAAGGTTGCTACCCCTTGCTACCACCACCGGGTCTACCTCCAACTCTGAAAACGGAAGCTCAATATCCCTTCTGCTTCTCACAGAAAATAGCACAACTCTAGTCACAAAAAATGGCATCTCTTCTATCGGCCGACTGCTCAGCTCAGACCGTAATCCTCCAAAAAGTACCACCTTTACTTATCCCTGAGTCTTGTGACTCCAACTAACATCTCACCAAAATGTCTCGGGAACCAACTCGATTTGTCTTCAAGGTATGCTCAATTGAAACTCGTTCAACATGGCCCTCTTGCCCCACACTCTATCATGTTTGATCCCAGTCTGATCAATCTCAATGCGATAACTGGTAAAACCAGAAGCACCATCTACCACGAAACATGGTACTCGAACCATGCTATCTCCTCTCAATCTTCTACAAATCATGGTACTCGAACCATATGATCACCTCTCAACCTGCTACTTAGAACCTCTGGAATTCTCCCTATATCGAGTATGGGTCCTCTGCTTTTAGTAGTACAGGCCCATACTACCTACCACATCTACCCATACTTTCCACACGGATTATCCCATATTTCCTAAGTAGTTGCTCAACCTCCTCAATCACTAATCCCGTCATACTAGTCGCTCTCCTGCGAATACTCTCCTCTATCAGCCTACTTATCTGACAAAGGTCCCTTCCCAGGCTCTTCCTAGGTTCTCACACCTCTTTGCCATCAGCTGTTGAAGAACTCCTTATGATGCCAGCCGTCTACCTCCTGAATATCGTCATATTCACTTAGTAGGTGACTCCCATCATCAAGAGTTCTACAAAGCACGGAGCAAGCAGCATTCGGGCATCGAATAATCTCCATCAACATGTAAAACCACTCTAATTCACAACTCCACTTGCTCTACACACACTCCAAGGGTATCACCGCACTCAAGCAACCCTACCCCTCGTAGGTATCTACTACTCTCTCAGTAGGCTCCTCCAATGCGCATCTAGGTATCTTTCATAGATTACTCCTCTACTCAAAGCTCTCTCTAAAAGATTCCTGTTGGATACTCTTAGTCCACACATACTCCAAGCACATCATAGATAACAACAACTCTTACGCTAAGGCATCAAAAATCAGGCAACTCTAGCCCCAATATATGAAATACCTAGCCTATCTTCTAGCATGCATCACTAACATCTCAATAATAACTCATAACACAAATAAGTAACGGTATTTTGGGAAATCACCGTTCGGGCGCTGGTTGATTGTACACACTGCTTGTTTCCTCTTTCTCTTAAAATTCTCTTGCTCATTTTTAGAAAAACCGTTCCTTTTGAAAACTTTTCTTAAATCCTCAGTTTGAGTCCAGACATATCCGAAGGTGTATCCAAATCCCTCAAACCAAGGCTCTAATACCAACTTGTAACACCGTAAATTTTCAAACAAATTTTTTTTCAATTTTAAATTACCAACATCACATATAATAATTTTCAAAATCTCAAGTGTCGATGTCATAACATATTTCAAAATAGTTTTCAAAAGTAATTATCAAAATCCAGGATCACCATTCGTGACTCTTTTCTCTTGTGTGTACAATCGAGCCACCGCCTTTCCATATTAGCCACTCAAGGCTATAACCCTGTATTAGCCTAGTGAGTTCACCAAAATACCACATGCAACACATATTAGCCACTCAAGGCTATAACCCTGTATGACCCTCTGGTCAATGTGTCTCTATGGGACCCTCCAGTCCCATAACTCTGTGGACCCATAAAAGATATACTAACTATAAATACATTGGGATTAAAACACTCTGTCTAAGAGTTATACTTCTAAATAATAAAATATTTAAGTATGTATACGTGCCTGCATTCATACTAAAATCAGTGTCACAATGACAAGAACAAAAGTATTACAATTTTTAAATATCACAAGTAAGCCTGGGGATATATAGTTAGTCTTGGGAATGGCATAGCCTGATCAACTATGCTAGTCCAAGGAGTGAGTAGCATATGCCAAAGAATGGTTGTGATGTGGCAACAAGTCTAAAAACTTACCAACACAACCATAAAGAAATACCATAGGGGTATTTGATCTTACTGTAATTATCTTAGTCGGTTCGTCTATTTAGCTATTTCTTATATCCATTTTCTCGCATAGATTTTAATGGCTGGATTTCATCACGGCGATCCGTACTTCCCAAACCAAGGCAACGCTGGATGGCTAGAGGAAGAACCAGAAGATGATCACCCAATCCCTTTGGATGATCATTATGGTGAGGGTTTTTCCGATAGTTCTGACTCGGAGCCTGAAGTCAACAACCTACCCCCAGCTGCTCAGGACCCAAACCTGAACCCCCGTCCCGCATTTCAAGGACCCACACCTCCGTGGGCCACTAACTTGACTAGATGGAGTCAGGAACAGGGTCAACCCATTCCCTACAACGGAGAAAGAAGTTTCTACAACCTCAATGAGGGAGGTTCTGCTGACAGGGTCCTACCCATCATGGTTCGTAGAATTTCTAGGAACACGATACTGGGTCAAGCAACTATCGATCGAGTCGTGGAGATTTACACCAATTCTGGCGTTAACACTGTCCGCATTCACCAACTAGAGTCTGCTCATGAAAGGACTCTGGTCTGCAATGCATTGGATTGAAAAGATGGAATCAGTCTTTGAAATATGTGCTTCCCAGGAGGGCAACAAGGTCAATTTTGCAGCTTGTACCTTCTCTGACAGAGCACTAACATGGTGGAACGGCCATGTTAAGTATCTGACTTTAGTGGTGGCATATTCCATCAGCTGGGAACACTTGAAGGACATGCTGATAAGAGAGTATTGTCCTCGAGGTGAAGTACAAAAACTCGAGCAGGAACTCTGGGGTCTACAAATGGTTGGATCCGACATATCAACCTACACAAATAGGTTATGTGATCTGGCAATCCTATGCCCTGATATGGTTGCTCTCGAGAGCAAGAAGATAGAGAGATATATCTGGGGATTGTCGCCCCAGATCCAGTCAAGTGTGTTAGCTTCCAAGCCTGTCACTTTCGATAGTCCCAAGGAGCTGGCACAATCTCTCATAGATCACAGGAAACCTCAGAACCCAGCAATCCCTGCACCCGTACCACAAAAGGTCAACAAAAACAAGAAGGGGTGGAACAAGAGGAAAGGAGGGGCTTCGCAAGAATCCTCCAAGAGACAACAACTTGTGGCAATCAATGCTGCCACGGTAACTCCCGTTGTCCCTGCGAACCCCTTACTAGCGAAAACTTATGCTGGAACTCTTCCGAAGTGCAACAAATGCAGCTTCCACCACCACGGACCTTGCAGGGAGATGCAGTGCTCTAACTGCAGCAGGAAGGGGCATACAGCCCGATCTGCAAGACTCCAACAGCTCAGGCCGCCCAGGTTCCTAACGCCGGTATGGGCCAAACTTGTTATGATTATGGCGAAGTGGGCCATTACAATAGGAAATGCCCTAAAGCGGGGATGGCTGGAGGAGTAGGAAGAGTTATGGCCTTGGGCCACGCGGAAGCGGTAGCTGATCCTACGATAGTTACTGGTATGTTTCTCCTCGATAACTCATATGCTTCATACTTTTCGACAGTGGAGCAGAGAAAAGTTTCGTAAGTCATAAATTTGCACACCTGCTTAAACAAAAACCATGTGCATTAGACAATTCATTCACGGTAGAAATGGATAACGGGAAAACGGAGAGTACTAACTGCATATACTTAGGTTGTACTTTAACATTAGATGGCCATACTTTCAAGATAGATCTCATGCTGGTCCCAATTAAATGTTTCGACATTATCATCGGCATGGATTGGTTGAGTCTTCTTCGCGCCGACATCATGTGCTTTGAAAAAGCACTTCGTCTTAACCTTCCTAACAACGAAACCTTAGTTATCTATGGCGACAAACCTAGTACGACCCTTCGCATCATTTCGTGCATTCAAGCCCAGAAGTGCTTGCTAAAGGAGTAACATGCATTCCTCGCACACATTGTTGATACGAGTCAAGAGGTGAAAGACATTCAGAAAATCCCCGATGTACGTGACTTTCCCGACATCTTCCCAGAAGAACTTCCTGGATCACCACCACAACACCAAGTCGAGTTCAGAATCGATTTAGTGCCAGGAGCTACTCCTGTAGCCAAATCTCCTTATCGTCTGGCACCGGCCGACATGCAGGAACTTTCCAGTCAGCTTAACGAACTTCTCAAGAAGGGATTCATTAGGCCAAGCTTCTAACATGCAGAGCACCGGTCTTGTTCGTCAAGAAGAAAGATGGATCGTTTCGTATATGCATCGACTATAGAGAACTCAACAAGATTACCATTAAAAATCGTTATCCTTTACCCCACATTGACGATTTATTTGATCAACTTCAAGGAGCCAACTACTTCTCGAAGATAGATCTACAATCCGGATATCACCAACTACGAGTGTTAGAGGAGGATGTTCACAAGACAGCCTTCCGAACTCGTTATGGACACTACGAGTTTGTGGTGATGCCGTTCGAATTAACTAACGCGCCCGCAGTATTCATGGATCTGATGAATAGGGTGTGTCGTCCTTACTTGGATCAGTTCGTCATTGTTTTCATTGATGACATACTTATCTACTCTCGATGTAAGGAGGAACATAGTCAACATCTCCGTAGAGTCTTAGAAACATTGCGAGCGGAGAAGCTCTATGAGAAGTTCTCCAAGTGTGAATTTTGGATCCGACGAGTCAAATTCTTGGGCCATGTTGTTAGTGAGGAAGGAATACACGTGGACCCTTCCAAAATCAAGGCCATTGAGAACTGGTCAGCACCGAAGACACCTACAGAAATTCATCAATTCCTAGGTCTCGCTGGCTACTATCGCAGGTTCATTCAGAACTTCTCCTGCATAGCGAAACCTCCTACAACCCTGACCCAGAAAGGCGTGACCTTTGACTGGGAAGAGAAATAGGAAAGAGCGTTCCAAACGCTCAAGCGAGCTTTTTGCACCGCACCAATACCATCCCTCACCAAAGGGATAGAAGACTTCGTTGTCTATTGCAATGCATCAAATCAAGGACTCGGATGTGTTCTGATGCAGCGAGGTAAAGTCATAGCCTATGCCTCGAGACAGCTGAAGACACATGAGGTTAACTACACCACCCATGATCTTGAGCTAGGAGCAGTTGTGTTTGCTCTGAAGATCTGGAGACACTACCTATATGGTACAAAAAGCACGATCTTTAAAGACCACAAGAGTCTACAACACATTTTCGACCAGAAGGAGCTCAACATGAGACAACGACAGTGGGTCGAGCTACTCAGTGATTACGAGTGCAAAATTCGTTATCATCCGGGTAAAGCCAATGTAGTAGCTGACGCCCTAAATTGGAAAGAATATGCTGGCCGTAGAGTTAAATCTTTGACTCTAACTATCCATTCACACTTGTCCACGCAAATTAAGGAGGCTCAGCTGGACGCTTTGAAACCTGAAAACATGGCAGGTGAATCCCTTAAAGGGATGGATAAGAACTTGGAATTCAAGGGTGGCGGAGCCTTATACCTCATGGATCGGATCTGGACACCGAAACACGGTGGCTTCAGAGACTTGGTCATGACCGAAGCTCACAACACTCGTTATTCCGTCCACCCAGGTTCAGATAAGATGTATCTGGATCTTAAAAAGTTATACTGGTAGAATAACATGAACGCAGATATTGCTACCTTCATGAGTAAATGCCTTACTTACGCAAAGGTCAAGGTCGAATACCAGAAACCCTCCGGTCTTCTACAGCAACCAGAGATACCAGAATGAAAGTGGGAGCGGATCATTATGGACTTCACAACCAAGTTTCCCAAGACGACGGGTGGACTTGATTCCATATGGGTCATCGTCGATAGACTGACCAAGTCTGCACACTTCTTGCCAATCAAAGAAACCGACAAAATGGAGAAACTTACGAGAACCTACATTAGGGAGATTGTACGACTGCACAGTGTTCCCATATCCATTATCTCAGATAGAGATAATAGATTCACTTCGAGGTTCTGGTAGTCGTTACAAAGTTCCCTAGGAACTACGTTGGACATGAGTATAGCCTACCATCCACAGACCAACAGACAAAGTGAGAGAACTATCCAAACCTTAGAAGATATGTTGCGAGCCTTTGTGATTGACTTTGGGAAAACATGGGATACTCGTTTACCCCTTGTCGAATTTTCCTACAACAGCAGTTATCACACGAGCGTAAAGGCAGCTCCATTCAAGGCCCACTATGGCTGAAAGTGCAGATCCCCTCTGTGTTGGGCTGAGGTGGGTGATACTCAGTTAGCTAAAGGACAAGTTCCCGAAAGCACTCTCACGGGTCCGAAGATCATTTTGGAAACAACAGAGAAGATCGTTCAAATTTGTGAATGATTGAAAGCCTCTAGAGACCGACAGAAAAGCTACGCTGACAAGCGAAGGAAACCATTGGAATTCCAGGTGGGCAACCGAGTTCTACTGAAGGTCTCACCCTGGAAGGGCTTGATACGCTTCGAAAAGCATGGGTAGTTCAATCCAAGATACGTAGGTCCCTTCGAGAACCTTGCCCGAATCGGCCCCATAGCTTACAAACTCAATCTACCGCGCGAACTCAGTAACGTACATCCTACCTTCCACGTCTCGAACTTGAAAAAGTGCTTGTCCGACGAGACTCTTGTTATTCCAGTCAACGAGATCGAGATCAACGAGAGCCTCAACTTCGTGGAGGAACCAGCAGAGATCATGGACCGAGAGGTCAAGCAAACAAAGCAGAGCCGTATCCCGATAGTGAATGTTTGCTGGAACGCCAAACGAGGACCTGAATTCACTTGGGAACGAGAGGATCAGATGAAACTAAAATATCCTCATCTTTTCACTTAGTTATTTCTATCTTCTTATTTGCTTAAATTCTAATTTCGGGACGAAATTCCTTCTAACGGGGGGATGATGTGACAACCCGAAATTCTATTCTGTACAAACAATATCACTTCAATAGAAGTCAGAACAGTTGCAGTAAATTTTCAGACTTTTCCGTATAAGTTTGAGTATTTCAGGGTTTACACTTAAGGAGATATCAGGAGAGTGGATGCACTAGGGTTTTGTGCAACTCTATTATTCCAAAACTCTATTATATTAGAGTTCATTTCGTGAATAAAATATTTTCTGCCAAAAATCACAGGACTATAAATAGAAATCTGACCCATTTTCATTCATTAGTTACATTTCCAACTAGAGAAAAGTCATTTTCTCTCTCACGGATGTTCGGGTTTTCATCCTGAATCGTGATTACCTCTCTCTAGTTATACTATATGGCTTATAATGTGCTTAATAACATCGATTTCATAACGAAACAGCTAGATTTGAGAGTTTACCGCCCAAGAACACCTTGGGGAGTAAACTCTTTTATGAGGGTAAATTAATGCCTAGTCTCTTCCCCTTGATAAGTAACCACCTTAGGCTTGTATGTTAGGGTAAAGAAGACTAGAAAACATCCATGAACACCAAGAGTAAGGTGTTCACGGCCCAAGAAGTTCTTGGACCGTGAACTCCAAACTCAAGGGCCAAAAAGTGCCTCAATCACTCCTAAAGCCTGGGATCAATAGCCTTGATTTACTCCTAGTCATTTAGGGACCTTAAAACATCAAAAACCCATCCCCATGAGAGATTACGGCTGTAATCTCTAAGGGAAATGGTCTTTGGGGCCGTAAACTCCTCAAAGGAGTGTATCTATGCCCTAAACTCTTCCAAGGATTAAAACACCAAGTATGAATGCTTCTAGGGATCATTGAGGACTTTAAAACACCAAATGTTACTAAGCCTAGGAGCTTACAGCTGTAAGATCAAGATTTTACAACCGTAAACTCCTTGTGTGAGGTTTGTTGGAGAGTAAACTCATGTATAGGGTCCTTTGGAACCCTAAACCCATTTGCCTTGTCCCACAACAACTTAGATGAAATCCTTAGGGCTTATAACACATAAATAAAGTGTTTATCATGTTCTAGGATGTCTTAACATTTTCAATTAGTAGTTTAAGACTAATTGGTTGCATATATGTGTGATTATATGTTCATTAGGATCATAGTGTGTGTACAAGTCCTCACTTGACACCTAACAATCCTACACCGTTCCGCTCATCCAAACCACCATCTTCAAGTGAGTTCATACCCCTTAATCAATGTTTTAAATGATTTTAAATGCTTTAATGGGGGGAATACAAGTAGAAAATAGCATGTTATTTAATCACTCATATGTAATTTTAACTGTGTTTTCATCCAGTAGATTTCACATACTTCAAAATGTGATGCATGAAATGGTTTCTGTCTTAAAAATACCTTGGTAACAAAAGTATTACATTTGAAATGTTTATGAAAATGACATCAAGTCATTCTTAATTATTGTTCAAAACTCTTAGATGTCTTACAAAACCATTTTTACCTTCTTGAACAAAACTATATCTATACACTTATGTTCTTATATATGTATAGATGTTATAGTTTTCATCCTTCATTCAGTTTCCCACACTCTTGTGTAGCAAGGGTGTATAAACCTGCTTGGACAACCAATTACCTTCCAGTTAACTATTATAGGGATAGTTAGAAGATACAAAACATTATTCCTATTACAAGGAATTACATCTGAGTCAGTTCATTCATGAGTCTATACTATACATTACATGTTACATGAATACGCTTATATGAATACGCTTACATGAATACGCTTACATGAGTACCTTTACGTAGATACATTTACCTGTATACACTTACATGAATACTTGTATCTCGATTTACGAGGATGATTTATTAGTACCTTCTGTGTAAATTGTCCTGCCTATCCCAATTCAACGGGATATCTAGACGGGACTAACCATTCCGAAACCCACCTATTAGCAACAGTGTTTGATGAACATCTACGGATGCCTATGGTTATTACTTATATTAGGGGTACCTTTACGGGACTATCCATTGCTTGGGCCTACTGTTCACTACAGAGGTTGATGAACATCTACGGATGCCTACGGTTAATACTTATATTAGGAGTACCTTAAGGGGACTAACCCTTCCTCCCACCTTTTGCAGCTACAGAGGACAATTGAACAATCTACGGATGCTCAAAGGTTATACATTTCGCTAATCGCGATGTCGTGTTAATCCTAATACAAAAGGATAACAATTACATTAGTACATTTTCCTATTACTTTATTTTGTGATACATTGACATAAACGATGAGTTAGACTAAGTACTGTTAGTAATAGTCAAAAGAAAGGAAAAACTATCATTTTCACTTACAAAACATTCGGGTCTGGGTAGAAGACTACATTTCATACTTATATCAACTGTTTCATTCAAAGGTTTACATAGCATACATAACAGCTTTCCAAAACAAGACAATGACACTTAAATACTTATGAATTCACCAGCTTTAGGCTGATACTCGTTTTCAAAATAACTTGTATTCTCAGGTCACCAGTAGACAGGTACGATGGCCAGGTTTTGAGAAGACGGAACACAGAAAAGACTCGTCTTTTATTTTGATTGTATATTTTGGTGTCTTATTACAATGAAAGAACACACATGTATTAAAACTTTACTTTTAATGCAATGGATGATGTTGTTGCTTGTTTACTACTTTACACTGTTGTGATACTGTACATGACATCCTCCATCCCGAAACGTTGCCACCGTTCTTGGTTTTGGGGTGTGACATAAAAGCAGTCCACTACTAGCCCATAAATAACCCCAAAACCCATTAGGACCACCAAGGCCCAATAATAAATGGACTCTCATGAGGCCCAACTCTCAAGTCCAAGAGACAAGCCCAACTCAAGGGCCCAAAGCACAAATACACATTCCTCTGGTCCAAATCTCTAGCACAACAAGCCCAAACTCCAGGCCCAACCCTTAAGGCCCAATATAAGATTTAGCCCAAAAGTCCATAGTGGGCTTACGCGGGGCGTACCTCCCTTGGTACGCTCAACGTACGCCCAGATTTACTTTTGCAACTCTTTTGGTCTTAATCAGTTAAGACCATAGCTATACTCTTAGATCTGGATTCCATAAAGGCTCATACTCAATAAAGCTCGTGACTTTAAGCCTTTACATGGCTGATCAAGTCCCAAGCACAAAAACTCTCACTCTTTACTACCCAAAATTCTCATATCTCATGCATGGTTTGATTCCAACACCCAAGGACTCATTTTTATGAATCATTTCCACTAGAAACACTTAAAGGGACATATATTAGGCTATGGAGCTTAACCACTCCTAAATCTTCAAGCTTTGGGACCAAAACCCCTAAAATTGACCCAAAACAAAAACTAGCACAATAATAAGCAAGTTCAAAACTTGATACCTCTGGAAGATGCACCAACAAGAGAAGAACATAGATCCAAAAGCTAGGTGCTCAATCCATTCTCTTTCAAAGCTCCTTCTTCTTCAAAAGCCAAACACAACAAGTGATCACCCCACTAGATCCACATGAGAAAGCCACCAAGATTCAAACTTTATGCTTTCTGGAGCTAGATCAACATGATTAGGGCTTGGATCCACAAGCTCTAAGCCAAGCAATGCTTCCTCAAGGAACTCCTTCTTCCATAATATGCACCAAAAACTCACCAAATCACCAAAATGCTCAAGAATCACTCAAATGGAGGCTTATGGTCGATTTCTAGGGTTTAGAGGGATGGAGGCCCTAAAATAGGGTCCAAGACCCTAAAATGGTGTTAAGTTCTATTTGGCGTACGCCCAGCGTTCATATGGTACGCCCAGCGTACTCTGAAGAACATTCATGACCATCCCTAGTCAGTACGCCCAACATACTCCAAATTACGCCCAGCGTACTCGGCTAAGCCTGAAACCACAAAACTTCTGAAGTGCATAACTTCTTCGTTATAAGTCTGTTTCCGACGATCCTTATATCCACGGAAAGCTAACGAGAAGCCCTACACTTCTATCAACTTTATTCCTCCGGAATCCCACTCGAAATCAGATCCAAAATTCATGAAAAGCCCGAACCAGCGCCTTTAACAATACATTTGGGCTCTAAAGTTGTAAGTCCCAATCTATAGATCCAAATCAGTAATCAATGAATTGCAAGCAATCAAACAAAGTGTTGAAGGAGTAGAATGAGAATAAAATCAAGCATGCACACATCTATAACGTACAAATGTCAGGTACACCTTAAAAAACACGCATACATACGTCACTTTTACTGACACACTGACACAACCTATTTATACCACAATTAGCAGCACACAAGTGTGCAGCCGCACACACATGTATGGACGTACACAGAGTGTGTAGCCGTACACAGAGTGTGTGGCCGCACACACGTGTATGGCTGCACACACCCACTAACATGCTATGACCATCACAACACACTCTAACATCCTACCACAACCTATACATGACAATGCCTAGCCCAAACCACAAAAATATAGCCTATCAATCTCCCCCTTGGTTTGTGGATAGCATTGACTTGGTCTTCATTCTACGTGAGTTTCGAACAGCTTCAGGTCGGATTTTCCCATGGATCCCATCCATAGCTTTCCATTGATGATTGTGGCGACCATTCCAATGAATTCCTTGGCAGCAGCCTCCATGACTTCTTTTCTGTAAATGATCTGGTGACGAGCCAAGGTATGAATGTCTCTTTCTCTGAATCTGAGAAAATCTTTTGCATTGATAAGCCTTAGTACTTCTTCACTATTCTTGAACTTGATGGCAGCAGTAGCAGTTTCATCACCATATGCCCAAAATTCCATGTCGTCAAGAAATCCTTCATGGAAGTGTTGAGGGATAGGAATTTCTTTCAGTTGTTTTGTTGCTGACCATGGTATGATCTTCATTGGCTTCCTAGATTCAGGATCGATAACATCTGCATCATTTCTGTACAGGGCTTTTGTAGATTTCATCTTTGAGAAATTTTCTTTGACCTGCCATTCTAGAAATCGTTTGAAGTTGGTCGCACTGGGATCCTGTGAAGGATTGTGAAATGGGGCCCTTGAAAGTTCGGCAAGATCAACTTTCATCCATGAGTTGAAGTCATGAATGCTCTGGTAGTATTCGAGAACACCAGAGTTTCTCCTTATGACCCACATGTTCACTTCATGGTCAAAGGCCCACATCTTGATCCCAGAGCGATCACCATACTCGTCACCAAACTTTCTGTTCTTGAGATCCGTCACTGTCCATACAGGATCTTTTGCTTTGCAATTTTCGTTCGAGTTCTTCATAAAGAGTAATCCTTCACTTTTATTGGCAGTGACGGACCTTTTTCCATGCTTGATCGTGATCCGAGATCTAGCATTATTGGGCTCTTTGTTGAAGCGATCAATAATGGTCGTTGTCCTAGGAGGAGGTTGATTAACTGGAAGGTCGCCTTTTGAGGACTGGGTGGGAGCCATGGGAGGATCTTCAATTCCATGAGTTTGCTGAAACAGAGCCTTGCCTTTGTCACCAAAAGAGCCATACAATATGTTCTTCAATCCGATGTAGAAGGCAGTTAAAGAACCAAGATTTGTTTGCGGATCTGTAATCCGTTTAGTCTTTAGTTCATCTCTTTCTCGAAGCTCAGTGATATAGGAATCATGTTGCTCAAGCAAGATTTTATTTTCAATGACTTCTTGTCTTAGAATTCCAATCTCTTCTCGAAGCATAGACACTAAGAAAAATCTAAAGAGCTTATATTGAGATTTTAATCACCTTTAGTCAAGAATATATATATATATATATATATATATATATATATATATATATATATATATATATGAACTTCATGTTGGATTGGTTCAACTTAAGAAAATTCTATATATTGCGTTCTCAAAATTCGATTATGATTACGGCATCCCTTTTCATAGTCAAATTTTGAGAATATGGCAAACAAAAATTATTATGGCAAAAGACTGGTCTAGAACCATGTGTTTATGTGAAACATCATGAATCGTGTCCCATTTACTTTGGGTACAAGATCAATTACATGTGCTATAATATTTATCCTTTCTGAATTTTCCAAATGCCTTGGGGCATTAAGGAGGAAAATGTCGAGAATTGGATATGACTAAAGTGATTAAGCAATTGTCGAGGATAATCTAAGGTTTACCAAAGATTGGTTGCTCAAGGACAGTTGGAAGTATACTGCTAATATTGGAAGGACCATATTAGACATAGTCTGAAAAGAGGCAACTCTTGTTTAGAAGTGGTAGTCAAAATGGGAATATAGAGTTGTCTTCATAGGTGGAAGCAATATGTGTAAGGTTAAAGAAACTTAATGCAAGAAGCAAGTTCAAAGCAATGCACTTTGAATTTGAGACATCGTTTCCATGGAATTGCTCTCCATTGGAATACTCTGTAATGATTGTTGCCAATTCTTTGTGGCTTTGTGCATAATCATTACAAGAGGATCAGTGCATATAAGTTTAAAATCTAAACAGATTTCGATAAATGTTAGGAATTCTTACATTTACGACAAGGATTTGGAAGTGTGAAAAGAGAATCATTGAAATTATGTTCAATCGATCTACTTCACAAAGTAAGGATCATAGATAAACATAGAGTGCATACTTGGTGTATGGCAAAGCTATTGTTTAGAAAAACATAGTGTACATGCTTGGAGCATGGGACAACTAGTGTTTTTAATTCAAGTATAAAGTTGATAAAACTGGAACAATGAATAATGAGTAATCAGTATGGTGATAAATAAAAGTGGTCTATTTATAGTCATAGGGTTTAATACCATAATTGATTCATTTATTCTTGTGTTTCACTTTGCATGTTTTGACTTCCATAATAACTAGGTTATTCTTCTGGAATGACTAAGTTATTCAAACCATCCACAGTTGGTCATATATGATGGGTTTTGAGCATTCTAACACTTCCTAAGTGTAAATGCAACCCTAATAACCTTGGATCTATGTTTGTCTAATATCACGCAAAGTTGAATTCCAAGGTTATATTCCTATCTAGCATACATGGAGAACATTTTTTTAATCTTGAATGAAAGATAGAATAACATACCTTGTTGTTGATTATGATCCTTGAAGCCTTGTGAGCCTAGCACCCCAAGTGTGATGCCTCAAATGCTTCACACAACACCAAATGCAAAAGAGTAAACTTTGAGAGAATCTTACACTTGCAAAATCGGCTCTAGCCCTCTTGTTTCTTAATGTAGCCAATTTTGGGGAGAACACCTTTGTTTATATAGTGTGTTGCATTAGGTAAACCCTAATGTAACATGACTCTTCATTTCATGATCCATGGGTTAACTCCATGGAGCATCCTATGGGTGGAACCCAACTTGATAATCCATGGAGCCTCTTAGCCCACTATATAAGATATGGAAGATTTACATAATCTACCCATATATTTAATTAGTTATCTTTTGATCACTTAATTAATTCTTGATCAAACTAATTAAATAATATTATTAATATATTAGAACTTATAATATATTAATAAACCATAAGTGTTATTTCTCTCATTTTAGTTTATCCAAATGCATGGTGTCATGCAACCCAAATGGACCATGTCGGGTCGGGTCAAGTACAAACCAGAAAGAGTTATGGACTTATACATCTTATCCAACAGTCTCCCACTTGGATAAGTCTAATAACTATAACTACAATACTTCAAGAACCGATCGGCAATCGTAGTTCATTCAAGGTCTCTCGAAACTAAGAAGATGATGATACGCCATTTAAGATAAGTGATCATATAATCCTATGTTCTAGATATCAGCCGGAAAAATACATGGAACAATGTCTTACTTATTGTCCAGCAGTTTGTTTCCCAATTTCCAATTTGTTTGACAAAGAACTTAATTGAACACATCAACTTAGTTCTGACCGGGCCCGGTACATAGGTCAAAACAAAATCATCGAGGGGCCCAGGTATCAGCTTCTAATCCAAGAAGGAACAGATAAACTTCGACTCATATGCTTGTTCTACTACTCACTGAATTATACACAAGAGCACATTTTATAACATCGAGTTACCAATGTGTTTTCGTACAATCAATGCATAATCAACTCACAAGTAACAAATCATATCTCTAGGTTTGAAGACTTATATGATATTACCGTCTCACGATCACTCGAGAAAAATTCCATGAAGTGATTCCAGTGAGCGTGGGTTGAGTCCAATGCTCAGAACTTATGAGAACTCATGAGTGTTCTAGCCACGTCCAACAACTTAGACCTCTGCAACCAATCAGGACAGTCTTGATTCATACCTACTTCCGACATATGACCGACTGTGGAGGTTCAAATAATATGATATACCAAACATAATTATTCTGGAAGTCAAAACATGCAAAAGAAATATAGTAAACGATCTACAAGAGATAGCAACACTTTACTCATAAATAAAACACCTTTTATTCATCATCTAACGTCAATTACACTTTACAAATTTCAAGGTTATCTAACTACTCAATCTAATATCATCCTTCAGCCCTATACTCTGAGCATGCTGGAGATGCTTAACCCGAGTCAGTCCCTTCGTGAGGGCATCTGCTGGATTCTCATCCGATGATACCCTCTTTTCCACGAGAAGTCCTTCTTCTATTCGATGTCTGATGAAATGGTATTTTTCGTCGATGTGTCTAGATCTCCAGTGATCCCTTGGTTCCTTGGCTAAGGCAACTGCACTTTCACTATCACAGAAAATTTCCGTTGGCTCCTTAATAGCTGGTACAACTCCAAGGTCTCCAATGAAGTTCTTCATCCATATCGCCTCCTTTGCTGCTTCGCTCGCTGCTATATACTCTTATTCGCAAGTTGAATCATCCACTTTCTCTTGCTTGGAACTCTTCCAAGAAATTGCTCCTCCGTTTAAGGTAAAGACCCAGCCTGACTGAGAGCGGAAATTATCCCTATTAATCTGGAAGATAGAATCACTATACCCTATAACTCTCAAGTCTTCACTCCCACCGAGGGTAAGGACCCTGTCCTTAGTCTTCCGTAGGTACTTGAGGATATTCTTTACCGCAGTCTAGTGTGCCTTGCCAGGGTTCCCCTGATACCTGCTAACCATGCTTAAGGAAAAGGCTACATCAGGTCGAGTACACATCATAGCATACATGATCGATCCTACAGCCGAAGCATAAGGTATTCGACTCATTTCTGCTATCTCAGCCTCAGTACTAGGGCTTTGTGTCTTACTCAATTTGGCGTTACTCTGTATGGGTATCTCTCCTTTCTTTGAGTCCTGCATGTTGAATCTCTTCAGCACCTTATCCAAGTAGGTACTCTGACTAAGTCCAATTAGTCTTTTACTCCGGTCTCTCAAGATCCTTATCCCTAGAATATAGGCAGCTTCTCCTAGGTCCTTCATAGAGAAACACTTCCCAAGCTAGGACTTAACTTCCTGCAGAGTTGGGATGTCATTTCCTATGAGTAATATGTCATCCACATACAATACCAAAAAGCTAACTATACTCCCACTAGCCTTGAAATATACACAAGATTTATCTTCACTCCTAGAAAAGCCAAATTCTTTGACTTTCTCATCAAAGCAAAGATTTCATCTGCGAGGTGCTTGCTTTAATCCGTAAATGGATTTCTCAAGCTTACCCACTCTATTAGGGTACTCTGTATTGACAAAACCCTCTGGCTGACTCATATAAACATCCTCAGCCAACTTTCCATTAAGGAAAGAGGTTTTGACATCCATTTGCCATATTTCATAGTCATGAAATGCGGCTATGGCTAACAGAACCCTAATAGACTTAATCTTGGCCACTGGAGAAAAGGTCTCATCATAATCAACTCCCGGAGTTTGTGAGAAACCCTTCGCAACCAGTCGTGCCTTATAAGTGTGTACATTACCATCCATGTCGGTCTTCTTCTTGAAGATCCATTTGCACCCTACAGTCTTACGACCTGGTACATTCTCAACCAAGTTCCAAACTTGATTGTCATACATGGACTGTATCTCGCTGTCCATTGCCTCTTTCCACTTGGCTGACTCCGGGCCTGCCATGGCTTCCGCATAACTGTTAGGTTCACCCAGACCTATCAGTGTCTCATCACTGATAAGTGTATCACCTTCCGCAGTAATATGGAATCCATAGTAATGCTCAGCTGCATTCCTAACCCTTGTGGAACGCCTCAGAGATACAAACTTGTCAATTGGCTCAACAGGAGTTTCCTCCTCAAGTTGAGTGCTAGGGTTTGAACACCACTTGACTCTTGAATTTCTTCAAGGTCAAATTGCCTCCCACTATTTCCTTGGCTTATAAACTCTCTCTCTCTCTCTCTCTCTCTCTCTCGAAAGACAGCCCTCCTAGCTACAAAGACCACATTTTCACTAGGTCTGTAGAAAAGGTAACCAAAGGATTTCTGTGGGTAGCCGATGAAAATACACCTTTCACTTCGAGGTTCGAGCTTATCATGAGTCTTGCGTCTCACGAAAGCCTCACAACCCCAAATCTTGATGTGGTCTAGTTTGGGTACTTTACCAGTCCACATCTCATGAGGAGTTTTGGCAACTTTCTTTGTAGGGACCAGATTAAGGATATGGGCAGCAGTCTCTAAGGCATACCCCCAAAATGAGATTGGTAGCGAAGCTCGACTCATCATGGAACGAACAATATCCAAAAAGGTTCGATTATGCCTCTCAGCTACACCATTCAACTGTGGTGTCCTAGGAGGTGTCAACTGTGAGACAATCCCACATTCCCTAAGATAGTCGAGGAACTCTGAACTAAGATACTCACCACCTCGATCGGATCGAAGCATCTTAATGTTCCTGCCCAATTGATTCTCGACTTCCTGTTTAAATTCTTTAAACCTTTTGAAAGTCTCTGACTTATGCTTGATTAAGTATACATATCCATATCTACTGTAATCATCAGTAAAAGTCAAATAATAGCGATTAGCATCCCTTGTGGCATGTTTGAAGGGTCCACACACATCCATGTGTACGAGATCCAACAAACCTTCACCCCTCTCACAAGAACCTGTGAAGGGTAACTTTCTCATTTTTCCAAGTAAGCATGACTCGCAACTATCATCTAACTTTAGGTCAAAAGACTCCAAGATTCCATCCTTTTGGAGTTGGCCTATGCGTTTCTTGCTTATATGTCCAAGACGACAATGCCATAATGATGCTTTATCCAAGTTATTATCATTAACAGAATCAATACACAATACATTATTTCCTAAGTTATCAACCACATATATAGTTTCATACACACCATCACAAGGTAATGCTTTAAAATAAAGAACATTATTAAAGAAAGCATTAATAGAACCAACTTCATTATCAAATGAGGAGGTGAAACCTTGTTTATACAATGCATGAAAGGAAATAATGTTTCTTGCCATTTCTAAACTAAACTTATTCAAATCTAAACTAAACCCACTACTTAGCAATAAATTATAAACTCCATTCTTGGTGACAGGTAAAGTTTTCCTATTCCCCATGAATAATTTTATTCTTCCATGCTCCACATTCTCACTTCTTCTTAGTCCCTGCAAATCAGAACAGATATGAATACCACAACCGGTATCAAGGACCCAAGAGTTAGAATGGGGTGAGTTATTAGATAAGATAGTGTAAATACCTGCATGGTTGGGTTTAACTTTCCCATCCTTCACATCTTGCTGGTATTTTGGGCAGTTCCGCTTCCAATGTGATTTTTCATGGTAATAGAAGCATTCAGCCTCTTTTAGGTCAGAAGAAGGAGTGATGAAACCTTTCTTGGTTCCACTTGAAGAGGAGCCATCAAGGGTCCTAGCCTTGGTACCCTTCGAATAGCTCTTTCTCTTCTTCCCTAGACCTTTCCCGATTGCCAAAACCGGAGCGAAGTTTGGAGTAGGAGTGTTAACAACCGACTTACCTTTAAGACCTGTTTTTGCGGTCTTGAGGAGTCCCTGAAGTTTGCTGAGTGTGACCTCTTCCTTATTCATGTGATATGTCATGCGGAATTGATCATAGCACGATAGTAAGGAGTGCAAAATGATATCTATTGCAAGCTCCTCAGGAAATTTCACATTAAGCTTCAGCAACCGATCCACATACCTTTGCATTTTCTGCATGTGGCTCATGACGGATTCCCCATCCTTCATCATGGTTGCTATCATGGAGCAAATGATTTCATACCTCTATTTTCGTGCACTTTGATGGTATCTTTCCATCAGATCTTGGTGCATTTCAAAAGGGTAGAATTCCTCATAGGACTTTTGGAGTTCCTCTGTCATGGTGGCCAACATGATGCAAGCCACTTTGGTAGCATCCCTTTCATGTGCCCGGAAATCAGCGATCTCCTGGGGAGTTGCAATGGACTCATCAATCTCCTTAAGCTCCTTGTCAATGACATATTCTTTATCCTCGTAGCAAGTAATCATCCTGATGTTTCTGATCCATTCATTGAAGTTGTATCCATCAAAAGTGACTTTCCCACACAAGTTCATAAGGGTAAAGGAGCCATTAGGATTAGCGCCAGAAGCAGCATTGTTTGAAGACATTTGAAAGAAGAGAACAAGATTAGTTTAGATATTAAGAGAGTCCTTAATAAAACACCCAAATGTAATATTAAGGCTAGGATCCAATCACAATATATTACAACTTAGAAGACGTATGCCGTAATCCAAGCTATAACATATTTGAAAGGTAGGTGAATAACGATTCACCAATTTCCACCAAGGAAAACGAAATATAGATATTAGGTTTTTAATTGGTTCTTAGAAATTCCTAGATTCTTTTTAGATTCAATGAACTTTTTCAAAGGCATGTTTAAATCTCGAGTGTGCCCTCCAACTTTTGTGACTGGGATACCGAGGATCACAAAACGAGGTGTGAAGTAACCATGCAAATCACTTGCTACCCTTAAAGTTTATCACTCAATTGATGTGCCGGTAAACCACACACGCTCCACCGATACTATGATAAACCTTAAGTCACCCTTTACCTAGCTTGTTAAGCCCAAGTTAGTGTGTCGGTTAACCACACACGCTCAACCAACGACTTAAACAAAGTGTAAAGTGTAATTTCATGGATTAGCACCTTATTCACATTTTTCCTAAAGTAACTAAGATTGGGAATTTAATAAAAGCATTTAGTTACTTTATAATATTCATCATACTTTTAGTGAGAATTTATAAGTCCTTGTCCTACCCGTTCGGCTAACGACCCTCCACTGATCAAGGAAGCGGTGGGTGAGAGTGGACACCCATTAAGTTGCCATGTTATAGGCAACAACCTTATACCCCCTTATAGACCGACTTCGTGAATGAGGCGTACTAGCGGTAAGACGACTTGATCTTATACATACATACACACACACACACACACACATATATATATATATATATATATATATATATATATATATATATATATATATTATTGACTTATAATATTATAAAGTATAAGGGTTGAATTTTAACTTTTAAAATTCTAAGGGTTGGAACTAAAGTTTTAATCAAGACTTTACTTGTTCCAAAACTTGAGGGCAAGTTTTGTAAACTTCCAAAACTTTTCATTTCTTATAACTTATGAATTAATTGAGTAATACAAATGAAGACACTTCATTTTTTATAACTCTTGTGTTCTTTTAATGGCTTTAATAAAACTGAGGCTTTTGGTTTTCCATATGATCATGAATTAAACTACCATGAAGGTTACAAACAATTCCTATGATCATCTAATCTTCATAAGTTCAAGAACATGAATATGAACACTTTCAAGAATCAAAAAATAAACTTAGAAAACTTGTAGTTTTGATAATTTCCATTGTAAATGGATTAGCATAAATATTACACCATCTAAAACAAGTTTTAAAACACCAAAACAGTTTAGGGTAATGTTTCTAGTCCATTTCCAGCAACAAATGTCGAAATTCTGAAAACTGCAGCCTCTACTCGTTGAGTGCAAGAACAGACTCGACGAGTAGCTTGCATTTGTTCATGGACTCGTCGAGTCCCCCCATGGACTCGTCGAGTCCCCCCATGGACTCGGCGAGTTCATACGAGCAGAAAAAAATCAACAAACAAGCCTAGGCTCTAATACCACTGATGGGTTTTGAGAATTCTAACACTTCCTAAGTGTACATGCAACCCTAATAACCTTGGAGCATGGGAAAACTAGTGTTTTTAGTTCAAGTATAAAGTTGATAAAACCAAAACAATGAATAATGAGTAATCAGTATGGTGATAAATAAAAGTGGTCTATTTATATTCATATGGTTTGATACCATATTTGATTCATTTATTCTTGTGTTTCACTTTGCATGTTTTGACTTCCATAATAACTAGGTTATTCTTCTGGAATAACTAAGTTATTCAAACCATCCACAGTCAGTCATATGTTGGAAGTAGATATGAATCAAGACTGTCATGGGTTGGCTTGTAGAGGTCCAAGTTGGTGGACAAAGTTGTGTTATAACACTCAGGAGTGCTCATAAGTTCCGAGTATTGGATTCAACTCGTGCTCATTTGAATCACTTCATCATTTTATCATGAGTGATCATGAGACGATAATATCTTATATTCTTCAAACCTAGAGATATGAGTTGTCACTATGAGTTGGTTGTACATTGATTGCACGAAACCGCATTCAGTAACTCGATGTTATAAAACGTGCCTTTGTGTATGATTCAACAAGTAGTAGAACAAGCCATATGAGTCGAAGTTTATCCATTCCTTTTACCTTCGGGATAAAAGCGATATCTGTGGTCCCCTCGATGATTTAATGATGACACATGTGAGTGCTTGGCCAAGCCAGGACTGATTTGATTTGTTCAATCTGTCAGTCATCATGAATCGGAAATTGGGAAACAACAAATGGACAGAGAGAATGATTATAATCCATGTCTCAGTCCATATGATATCTAGAATGAAGGAATATATGATCCCTTATCTAATGGACAAGTCATTGACAAAGGTCAGAGTTCGATAGCGGCTTTAAGAACTACGATTGCTAGTTAGGTTTTGAAGCCATACTCAATAATAGTTTTAGACTTATCCAAGTGGGAGACTGTTGGATTAATGTCTAAGTCCATAACTATATTTGGTATGTACTTGACCCGACCCGGCATGGTCCATTTGGGTTGCACTTCACCGACACAATTTATATGGATAGTCTTTTGAGAATAGTATATTTATGATTTATATTAATATATTATAAGTTCTAATATATTAATATGGAATCATATTATTTAATTAGTATTGATCAAGAATTAATTTAGAATTAATTAAGTGATCAAAAGGAACTAATTAAATATGGACTCTTATATATATATATATATATATATATATATATATATATATATATATATATATATATATATATATATATATGGAATGGGTGAAGTTCATTTAGGTTGGGCTAAGTTATCATGGATAGTCCATGGAGTTTTAACCCATGGATCCTATGAAATGAAAGGTCATGGATATTAGGGTTTACATGGATGTAACCCTAATCCTCCATACTATATAAAGAGGCCTTTGGCACAAGAAATGGCACTAGTGTGTGAGGACATAAGAGTGGGCCAATTTTAGTGTGCATACATATTCTCTCAAGTTCTTCCAAGGTGTTTTGGTAATTTGTGATTCCACTTGAGGCTTCCACACTATTGGGGCTAAGCTCTTAAAGTTTGAAGACATCAAGCTACATCAAAAGGTATGTCATCTAACTAGAACTTTGTAGTATATGTGCTTCGTAATATGCTAGTTAGGATGAAACCTTAGAATATTTAATATATGCATGTATAATAGAGAAAACATAGATCCAAGGTTTATAGGGTAGCATGTACACCATAGGAGTGTTAGAATGCTCAAAACCCATCATTGTGGTGGTGACAAATGATGAAACCAGTGGTGCTTGGCTTTGAATGAACACTCCTTGCCTCGGAGAAGACAACGAGGTTTGTGGCTGTGTCGGTTCACTCAGAGATGGAACAGAAGTAGAGACATTATCATCAGGGGGAGGAATCCCTGAAGCCACATCTCTTAGTCTTGAAGAATCTTCCAACGGTTTTGAAGAAGCAAGCAAAATCTTGAGTGCGTTAACATCATCCCTAGTCTTGGCTGCTAGTTGTGCAACTTCATTGACCTTTCTAAAGTGCTTTTCATCGAATCCCAACAATGGACCAAAATCATCATCATCTAGATTAAGATCAATACTCGAGGGAATGTCGTTGATACCAATAAAATCCAAATCTTTTAAGAAATCAACATCTCCATGGAAATCCTCATCACCTTCTTCTTGATCAAAATTTCTCTCAACCTCCACATCATGCAGCTGGTTATGTTCCTCAGCCACAATCGCCACTGTAGAAACATGACCTTCTTCATTCTCAGGCTCTGAAACCGAGATCACGACATCCTCGGTTCCTGTGGGATTAGAAAGATTTTTAGATTCTGATTGGTCACTTACGTTAGCAAAGATTCCAAATTTTATCAAAGGGAATTTCCCTTCAAAGACAAATTTTCCAGCTCGATTCTGTTTCATTAAACGAAAGGCGTTGGGACCAATAGACTTGAGATCCAAGGTTTCATTTCCTCTCTCAATCTCGAGGTGCATGATGTTAATGATGATTTGTAGAAGCCTAGGGTACATTAATAACTTGTCCCTCTTATTTCCCTCAATGTTGAGAATCAATTCATGCAGGATGAACTTTGAAAAGTTGAACTCAATTCCAGAGGCTAAAGTTGCAATGGCTCTAGTGTTGAAGAGGGAAATCTCATTAGGTCCTGACCTCCTTCCGGAAATACAGCTCACAAACACATGAGCTAGATACTTCCAGCAAGGAGGTAACAACTTCTTGATAGTAGGAGTAAATGATCCTTCATAACCCATATGATCCATAATTTATTGGGTTTGCTCCAGATCAATTTCCATGGTAAACTCAGGCCTATCATTAATTCGCAGCGATTCTCGAATGACATGTTCTGTGATCAGGATTTGCTTTCCTTGCATAGTGGCCTCAAGATATTTCTCATCTTTGTCATCTCTTTTAACAATTGCGCTTCTCCAAAATTCTTTGGTCAATCTTTGATAAATCACTAGACCAATGGTGAAAACAGAAACCAAGCGGCATTTTCTTAGACCATCAACAATGAATTTGAGATCGTTGTGGGCAGCCGGAGGATCTTCTAGAAAAATGGTTGAATTGTGCACCTTTGCAAACTCAAGATCTCCCATGTTGATCTGAAAAATACAAGAATTCATTAGAAAATTTATTAGATTTCCAAAAATAAATATCTGTCAATTTTAGGTGTATAGCCATACACCTATATCTAGCCACACACAATGTGTGAAATCGCACACGGTGTACAACTGTTCATGGATTCCAACTGTACATAGTGCCAGCCGCACACGAGTCCAACTGCACACGAGGGGTGTGTAACCGCACTGGGGTTCAGCCGCACACAGGGGTGTGCATCCGCACACGGCGTCTGCGGCGACATACGCACAGTCGATATCAAAAACCTTCAATTGACCATCGATTCAAGATCGATTTTGCTCAAAAACTACATTATGGGAGTCGATTTCACAATTCTTACGATTATGAGGCTTCAATTTCACGAAAAATGAGGATTTTTGAGGATTTTAGAGAGAGAGAGAGAGAGAGAGAGAGAGAGGGGGGGAGTGGGAGCTGTGTGTGGTTGAACTCAAGAGGAGGAAAAATGATTGCTTTGACCGCACACTCTCCTTTTATACATCCCTTAAACTTGGGCTGCTATTCACCATTTAAAAATAAAGGCCCAATACTCAAATGTATTTAAAAATAAAACATTTTGAGGATTAATTACAAAGTAAAATAAAAATACAAATAAAAAAATAAAAAATAAAAATAAAACATTTTCTAAGAATTTCCAATCCTATAATGAAAATAAAAATAAAAATAAAAATAAAATGATACTAAAATTTGAATTTAACATAAATTTCGCCTTTATATGGAATTAATAACCTTTTGAGATGTGGGATCAAAGTTGTTGGACAATCATTCTCCATTTGTCAGTACCTCTCCTTTCATGAATAGATCTGGTCGATCGTCGGTATTATGGTCCACTTAAGCACGAAAAATTGTGACAAGTTTTGGACAAGCTATAAGTTACAAGACAAGTTAATCATATGTTCCTAGATAAAACTTCCTAAGGACCATTTATCTGACGATGACCAAGGATATTGTTGTCCACCTAAGTTGAGCAGCGAGATCCACAGACAATCTATAATTGTTCAATTTTAATTGTACTAGAATATGTTTCTTGCTTCCTGATATACCCCAATAATCAAGAACTTATGAGATACTCCTTACTTTAGATGAGCAGACAATTATTTAGGAAAGAGAATTGATTTAGACTGCATATGTGTTAGGTCCAGTTAGTGTTGCGTCTTGGGCTCGTTAGCTAGTCCAGTTTAGTCTCCGGTATGGGCCTGTCCATCCGTGAGTTATTTTGTAGGGTTTATTATTTATAGATGCTTGCATGCATTCTAGAACGTAAGATTTGATAGAGATTTTTAAAGCGTTTAAGTTCTTATTCTTTTTTAACTCTAATATCCTCTACAGCGGAAGTTCTTCATCGAGCTCTGCTGAGGATTGAGTTAATTGAATCATTCGACTCATTCAAATCCATTCTTGTGTTTTTTATCTTACTGTTATTACTTTCTTGATTCGCCTGTTATAAGATCTAATCGATCAAAGAGTTTTATAAACTTATCAATTGGTATCAGAGCAGGAGGTTGTGTAATTCATACACATCTCTTCTGTGAAAGAAGTGATTAGGGTTATTCCGCATTAACTGATATTTATTGAGACGTCACTCCATAATTGACGTATCTCATTATTTATTCGTTTTGCCCTAATATTACATATTACAAGTCTGATCTTGCAACAGGTTAAACGATCAAGCATGGACGATTCTCAATCTAATCCTATCAACATCTCAAACAGTATTGGATCAACAACAAAGATTCCAATTCTTTACACTCAAGATTACGAGGTATGGGCGCATCACTTTGAAGACTATGTCATCGGATCTAAAGATAATTGGTATCTTATATGGGAAGCTATTGTGTCTGGACCATTTGCTCATTCAGGAACATCCAGAATCATTAAAAATCAGAAAGAGTATAATGATCTGTTAAAAGATGTGAAAGACGTTGCTCAAGATGAAAAGGAGAAGTTTCAATGCAACATCAAAGCATTGAGACTGATCCGATTCGCTCTTTAGTCTGACACGTTTAGGTTGGTGAGTTCCTGTAGTACAGCTAAAGAAATCTGGGATCGACTGCGAGAGCTGTATTCTACAGATGAAGATTTGGAACACTCAATTCAGACCTTGCTTTTGTCTGAGTTTGGTGAGTTCAAGCAAAACTCCGATGAGTCTGTTACACAGACGTTTGATCACTTCAATCATCTTCTCAGCAAGATGATCAAACATGATATCGAAAGGAAGCTGATTGAACAGAAGGTCACCTTTCTGATTGGCTTAAGATCCGAATGGAGAGCGGTTGTGTCTACAGTTAAAGCTCACGAGCAGTTCAAGTCATAATCGCTGGCGAAACTGGTGGGAATTCTGAAATCCCAAGAAAAGATAGTGATGCAAGAGAAGAGTGTGGTCTCAAATTTGGGGTCCTTGGCCCTCTTGTCTAAAAGCAAGAATGTAGTAGAAGATGAAGATCTGAACCTGGAGGACTACGATCTAACTTCAGAAGATTATGCTATGATGGTGTCCAATCCAAAAAGGTTCATCAAGAAGAGGTTTCCTACCAATAAAAACAGAAATTGGCAGGGAATCTACAGTTCGGAAAAAGTAAGGGAGGAGCCGAAGACTGAGGAACCAAAGAAAGAGGTAAAGGTTGAAGGAGATTCTGGTGTCAGCTGCTATTACTGTGGAGGAAAGAATCATTATGCCAAAGATTGTGTTCTGAAGAAAATGGCAGAGAAACATGAGGAGAAAGATGAAGAGGTAATCCTGATAAAAAAGCTAGAATAGATTAAGAGAAAGAAAGCTGCTACTAATCCTTCTATGAATGCTCTTATTGTACAGGGTTCGGCAGAGGATGACGAGTTTGGTGGCGTATAAGTGTGGTCGACCGACTCAGAAGATGATGAGGTGAGAAAGCCTTCTCAAGGAAAAGCGTATGTAGCTAGAGGTGGTGAAAGCAGTGGAAAATGTCTGATGGTGACTGACGTATCTCACATGAGGGGATACAATACAGATGGTGGAAATGAGGACACCAAGGAGCGAGAGGACTTATGCTTCACAGCAAAACCTCTCAGTGTGCAGATCAATGAACTTAATGAATTGATCAAGAAGGTACAATCTCTTTTTATTTCGTTCAAAATTCCACAGAAATCATATGAAAAGGAATTAAATAGCTTAAATTCAAGAATCTCAAATCTGGATAGTTGTTTAACTCAAACACGGGTCACCAATTCTAACCTAACTGACCAAATAAGCAGGGTGTCATCCAAGAGTGAGGAGCGAAGGATGTGGATTGAGCAGAAGGAGTCGGAGCTGATTAAGTCTACGGATGAAAACATTTATTTGCAAAGAGACAATTTGAAACTTTTAAAACAAAGAAATGTTTTTTGTTTGATTGCTAAAAGACTTTATGCTAACATTACTCAACTGCATCTGAATTGTGAAATAGAGCAGAAAATACATCGCATCATTTTACCCTTCCTTGAGTTTAAGAAGGATGAAATCGATGTTGAAGCATACAACTGTGAAAGTGTTGTATCGTCTGATGATGTGAATCCTACTTATATGTACGGTCTGGACAAAATAGAATCTTTTATAAAGTCCAAAGACCATAAGGACATGCTGAAAAATCTTTTGGATGAAAACGATAAGCTAAAACTAAGGACCGAAACCATACAAAAATTTGACTCATTGAGTGCCAAGTTAAGTTCAGAAAATAAAATTGATGTTGAAAACGCATCTGAACTTAATGAGGACGATAACATGAGTGAAATTTCTGTAGAGGTTGAAGTTGACTGTTCTGAGTTTGTCAAGAGAGAACCCGAAAATCACAAAAATCTGATTTCTGAAAATTCAGTTGAATTCGCTCGTTTGTCCAAAAATAAGTCCCCGGTTCTTGAAGAAAAGGCGGTTGTGTACCAAAAGGTGAGAACCACACCGAATCAAGTGTATAAAGTCACAGGAGTAACCGAACATCAAACAGCCGAACTCACTGCCATAGTAAACGAAGATAACGCAGATGGCTGTGATGAGTTCTTCTGGTCAGCTCCTATAGATAATGCCAACGAAACAGTTGGTTTGTCAGAGTGAACGTCTTGGAAAACAAAAGGAAGATATGTACCAGAGCCGTTGAATAAGCCTGACAACTTTGACGTGCCAAGCACAAGTGGCACAAAAGAAATACCTGTAGAAGAAGTCGCCTCCACAAGCGAAACCTCATCTATGAAGAGTGAACCTGCTGTCAAGAAGCTAAAGCAAAAGGCTAATATCCATAGACAACCGAAACATGTGAAAAATCAAAAGCAGCAAAGAAACCTAAGATACAAAAAGAATCTCTCAGAGCGAAAGCAGTTTTGGCGCTCTCAAAACACTCATTTCTCTTATCCTGATAAAAATTCAAAGTCAGAGAAAAAGACTTTCAGGACACATGAGGAACAGAACCGAAAGGACAGGTTCGGTCCCGAGAGCAACAGCAACCAAAAGGATAGGTTCGGTCCCGAAGGAAAAAGCTACCGAAGGTCCAGGTTCGGTCCCTCAAATGACTAAAAACAAAAGGGTCATTTAGAACCTCGAGTCAGGAAAAACTCCCAGTATAAATTCACTTGTTCTGATTCCTCTCATTCTCAATTCTCTTCTAAACCCAATTTTGTTCCTGCCCCAAATTCAAAATCATCAACGAACTTGAAAGGAAAATCGAAGATTTCCTCAGTCCAGGAAGACCGAAAGCATACTAATGCCCAAACACCAAAATCTGAAACCAAAACGTCTGTAACTAACCTTAACAAAATCAAAGTTTTCCTATTAAGAGGAAAGATGAAACAACATTAATAAAAAGAACATATCTTGTTGATGTTTCTCTTACTATTCCTGTTCCTGTGAAAGGCTCACGTGGACCCAAGAAACTTTGGGTTCCTAAATCTGCTTATATTTTGCAGGTTATAAGTGACGAGCAGTTCGACGAAGAATGGTACATTGACAGTGGCTGCTCACGTCACATGACAGGAAGGAAGGAAGAGCTAAGGGAGTTTCGATCTCTTCAAAATGGTGGGAATGTCAAGTTCGGCAACAACTCTTATGGAACTATAAAGGGTTATGGGATGATAACCAATGGAGACTTTACAATAAGAAAGGTGGCGTACGTTGAAGGGTTGCAGCACAATCTCATCAGTGTATCTCAACTGGTGGGCGGTACCGGTCTCAAGGTTTCATTCGACGAAGAAGGTTCAGAGATTATAGAGAAGAAATCCAACAAGGTCATTCTTAAAGCAGACCGAAAAGGCGAAATGTTTCCTCTCAATCTCAAACCAATCAAAGGAAATCCAGCTATATGTCTTTTGTCCAAAGCTCATTCTGACGAAAGCTGGTTGTGGCACCGAAGGCTCTCACATCTCAACTTCAAATACATCAACAAGCTTGTCACCGGAGGTCATGTTCGGGGTCTTCCATTGCTCAAGTTTGATCGAGAATACTTGTGCGCTGCATGTGAAATGGAGAAACAAAGTCGTCAAAGTCACCCATCCATCATAAACACAAAAGTTGTTGAACCACTTGAGTTGCTTCACATTGACTTGTGTGGTCCATCATCAATCGAAAGCATTGGCAGTAGCAAGTATATTCTTGTTATTGTTGATGATTTCTCACGTTTTACATGGGTGTTCTTTTTGAAGCACAAATCTGAGGCTACTCCTAAGCTAAAGATGTTCATCTAGCAGGTTGAAGTGCAACTGAGAAAAGTCGTTCGCAACATTAGGAGCGACAATGGACTGGAGTTCAAGAACAAAGAATTTGAAGACTTTTTGGCAGAAAAAGGAACCAGTCACAACTTCTCATCCCCCTACACGCCTCAACAGAACGGAATTGTCGAAAGACGAAACCGATCCTTGTGTGAGGCGGCCCGAACTATGCTAAGTTTCGCTTCTCTTCCTTTATATTTCTGGGCTGATGCTATTGTTGCAGCGTGTTTTACACAGAACAGGTCTTATCTCAACAAGCGTTTCTCTCTTACTCCTTATGAGATCATCAATAACAGGAAGCCGAACGTAAAATTCTTCCATGTGTTCGGCTCACGATGCTTCATCTTCAACTCCAAAGAACATCGTAACAAGTTTGACGTTAAAGCTGATGAAGGAATATTTCTGGGATATTCTCTTACTTCAAAAGCATATCGGGTCTTAAACAAGCGTTCTAGGAAGATCGAAGAAACATATTATGTGACTTTCGATGATAACTACGTCAAGAAGCTAAAGGCCGCTGAAGAAGCAATTGCAGAGATTTTCTCTCAAACAGGTCAGGTCACAGCCACCATTGCTAATTTGTTTGACCAGTTTGTGGAATTATTTGATGAACCTGAGAAAGCTACTCTCTCGGAAGCCAAGGCAGCAGACAACAAAATCGACCATCTAAAGCAAATCGTCGAAGATGCAGCCAAACAAATAGGTGAAGGAGAACAAGTTCCAAACAAACCTCCTCAGCAAGGTACTTCAGTCGAGGGGGAGAATCCATTTCCTTCAAATCAACCGAACTCACACTTTCAGGGGGAGAATTCTATTCCTGCTACACCCGAAAGTCCTGTAGCACCTGAAAGACCTGTAGCACCCGAAAGCTCTGCTACACCCGAAAGTCCTGTAGCACCCGAAAGCTCTGCTACTCCCGAGAGTCCAGCAGCACCAGAAAGTCCAGCTACACCTGAGAGTTCTGCTACACCTGAGAGCTCATTAGTCGAGGGGGAGAATTCCGACATGTTTTTCGATGATGATAGTCAATCTGAATTAGAAGAAATGGTCAACGCCGAATTGGATCCATCTTATGATCCAAATTATCCTCCTCTTATTAAATGGACCAGAGATCATCCTGTATCTCAGATAGTGGGTAATGTCTCTGAAAAAGTCCTGACCCGATCTCAACTGAAGGCAAAGCAATCATCTCTATTCTCCAAAGTAGAGTTCTGCATGTATAATTCTTTTGTATCCAAAGTTGAGCCTAAGACTGTCAACACAGCTCTTGATCATTCTTATTGGGTACAAGCCATGCAAGATGAACTCAATGAGTTTGAAAGAAACAAGGTATGGCGCCTCATTCCAACTCCTAAAGATGCCTCAGTCGTTGGTCTCAAATGGGTTTTCAGAAACAAAATGGACAAGGAAGGTAATGTAATTCGAAATAAAGCTCGTCTCGTGGTGAAAGGATACTACCAGGAAGAAGGAATTGATTACGAAGAAACTTTTGCTCCGGTAGCTAGACTGGAATCTGTTCGAATATTTCTGGCCTATGCTACACACAAGAACTTCGAGGTCTACCAAATGGATGTAAAATACGCCTTCTGAATGGAGAACTTGAAGAAACGGTTTACGTGGAGCAACCTCCAGGTTTTGTCACTGAAAAGTACCCAAATCATTTTTATATTCTGGACAAAGCAGTTTATGTTCTGAAACAAGCACCTAGGGCATGGTATGAAACACTAACTAAGTTCTTAAAGATGTCAAAATTCAAACTAGGTTCGGTTGACCCAACCTTCTTTCGTAAGAAGGAAGGTAACCAACTTATGATTGTTCAAATCTATGTCGATAATATCATCTTTGGCTCAACGAATCCTAGCTTAACAGCTGAATTCAGAAAGCTGATGGAGACTAAATTTGAAATGAGCTCAATGGGTCTGATTAACTTTTTCCTTGGTTTAAATATTAGACAGGGACCCGAATACATCTTTATCAACCAGGAAGCATACACCAAGACTCTTCTTGCTAAATTTGGCATGATGGGAGACTCAAAGGTTAAAGTTCCAATGGCGTTTGGCACCAAGCTCACACCATCCTTGGAAAAACCGGCAGTCGACATTACGTTATACCGCCAGATGATTGGTTCTTTGATGTACCTCACTGCTAGCAGGCCTGATATAATGTTCTCTGTGTGTTATTGTGCTAGGTTTCAGGCGAATCCTCGTGAACCACATATGCTTGCAGTGAAAAACATACTCCAGTATCTGAAACGAACCACCTCCCTCGGTCTTTGGTATCCATCAAACTTAGGTTTCTTCGTTCAAGCCTACTCAGATGCAGACCTTGGAGGATGTGGTTTAGACAGGAAAAGCACCACTGGAGGCTGCCAATTTCTAGATGGGAAGTTGGTTAGCTGGCAATCGAAGAAATAGACATGTGTTTCTCTGTCTACAGCCGAAGCAGAGTACATCGCAGCTGCCTCCTGTACATCTCAAGTGATTTGGATTCAAAGCCAGCTTCGTGATTATGGACTCAATATGAAAAAGATCCCACTTTATTGCGATTCAGAAAGTCCAATTAGGATCTATCATAACCCAGTGCAACATTCCAAGACCAAGCATATAGCACTGAGGTATCACTTTATAAAGGATCATGTGGAAGATGGAAACGTCAAAATTCACTTTGTTCGCACCACCGATCAACTGGCCGATATCTTCACCAAAGCTCTTCCTGAAGCGAGTTTCAATAAAATTTTACAAGGGCTAGGAATGATGGAATCGGAGTCAGTACCAAAAACTACATCTCAAAACTAAAAGTTGGAAGCGAAATGAACCGAACATTCGGGTTCGGTTCACGTGTGTGCCGAAATGAACCGAACGCTCGGGTTTGGTCCTATTCTCTTATCTTCGCTTATCACTCAAAGGTAGTTTCTTTGGCTATAAACCTTTTGTATCCTTTTCAAATTTCATCTCTCTTATTTTCAAAGTTTTTTTTCTCAAAGTTCTTTTCTTTTTCAAATTTATTTTTTTTTTGCAACCGAAATAGACCGAACGCTCGGGTTCGGTTCCAAATTTTTTTTGTCTCATTTTTTTTCTCTTTAAATCAAAAATTCCAAAATCTTTTTCTTATGTTTTTTTTATTTTCTATCTATCAAAAACTCCAAAAACAATTTTCATTTTTGTGTTCGTTAATTTTTTTTGTGTGGCTATTTGTGTGGAAATTCTTTCATTAGTTAAGTGTCCCTAGAAGCATGTTGTTGTATGTGTGCAAAGCCTCACTCGATTTTGAATAATAGCCTTACTGACTTGGTATATACAAACCTTGTCTTCCCAATTAGGCTTTTATATTTATTCTAATCATGAGCTACCTTACTCTCTTTTCACATGAGATAAGAGTTTTCTGCTTGGTCCTTATTTTAATAGCAGAGGTACTTTGGTTTCTTTACACCATCTACACTACTTTTCTCCGTCTCATTCACTTCATCAACGTAACCCTTGAGACTCTCAGAAAATACCACTGAGGTTTATGGTTACACAATTTCTGTATTCATGATCTTAGCTTCGTGCCACTACGTGCTAAGTGAAATCCACAATTCAATACCTACTATGCATTGACGGTGAACAATCAACTTTGTTCTAGCTTTCACTAACGAATTGACGAACTTATCCATGGGGATGTAACATGCAATCTCTAATTTCTTTTTGTGTGATTCCTATGAAATTGTTAAATCCCATAACATTTCTTCCCTTAGAATCCAGTTTTATTTTTCTTTGAGATTTCACATAAAATATTTTCACGATGCCACTTAGATTCTTTTCAAACCTACTTGTTCAACAGACTACATTGGTCTCACAAGTACTTCGGTAGATTTGTGTCTTATGTCAAGATAAGGAATTCTATACTGAAGCGAAAGCCACCCAAATTAGCCCGATTAAAAGAAGCCTTTCAACACTTCTCAATAAGTGTCTGATCGTTATTCAACGGGAAACCAAACAAACACTTTAAGGTCTCTCCTGACTTTGAAGGAAGCGATTCGTGCCCGGGATCTATTGTTTTGTGTCTTTATTCACATCACAATTTCCCACATATGTGTTGCTTTATTTCTTTTTCTTTTACACACTAAGCACAAAAATCGTTTTGATTTTCCATAATTCTGGTTTCATTACTTACAAGGCAATTTTTTTTTGAAAGAGGTGTGGCTCACATTGTTACACGTGGTCATTTTGCTTTAAGATGGCGTTCCCTCTAAAGGGATAAGATGCTGACTCAGGCGGGAGTCTAATCGCTTTGATTTTCAAATGGCGCTTGAATGACAGGCGTGCGAAGTGGAACCGTTTTTTTTAACAGCGTCTGATGGGAAGGCGTGTGAATCGGGACAGTTCTTCTCTCTCCTGCGTAATCATCGGGGCTACCAACTGTCACGCATCAATCACCTCCGAAAAACCATTCGTATTTCCTTCGAAGATTTGGGAACGGATTCTTCTCTCTCCTTTAGCCACAGTATAAAAGGTAATGTTGACCATTATTTACCTCTTTACTGCACCCAAAATTCAGAGAGCAAGAAAAGCTTTGAGAATTCTATTGTTCATCATCTCTCCCAACTTCTTTACTTCAATGGCGGATTCATCATCTGTTCATGCCACTTCCCACATCCTGCCGATTCGTCCTCAACAGAGTCTGGTCATCGATCTTACTCCACATGTTTATGATGCCTTCATGTTCCCGATCATCGAATGCCTCAAATACTCGCCGCTTTCTCCCGCTCTCACCAAAGCTGAAGCTGTTCCAATGGAATGTTTATCCCAAATCTTTGCCACTGCTCATTATGATAAGTCTGTCGATAGGATCTTCTTCGACATTCTTGATCACAAGGCATCAATCTCCAAGCAGCGATTCTGCTCACTTTTAGGGTTTGAACCCGATTCATCTAGGGTTAATCCTGAATCCATTCCGGTGGGTCACCTGTTTTCTATGTTCTATAACATGGGATACACTGAGGTTCTGACGACGGTCACTAAGTTCAAGAAATCATGCCTGCCTCCACAATGGAACGGGTTGTTTACGGTGCTATTCAAGGGGTTATCAGAACGCAGTGTCGGTTCAGACGGAGCAAGTCGTATGTTCATCATGATTCTTTATGGGGTATACAACGGAATCAAACTGGACTATGGGTCGATGTTATGGCAGCAGCTGATTGAGAGTCTTGTCTCCACATCTTGACACTCAGAGATTTCCTACGCTCGATTATGGACTCTAGTCACAAAATGGGTGATGGACAAGTATCTTGTCCCCATTGTTGCTTATTCTCCACTCTCTTCGATAGGTACTTTCCATACCACGAAGATAATAGTCTCTGATGCATCAAAATTTCAGTTTATTGGCTCCATCCCTGAGTCAATGTTTGGAGACGTTCCTGCCGACAGCCGCATCATCCGAACATACAAGGAGTTTCGTCGCTCTGGTCCTAGAGAGCTCACTCTTTAGATGATCAAATCCATCCACGAAGCTGATAAGCCTGCTCCAAGGGGAAAGAAGAATGAAAAGGGAAAAGACAAGCAGGTTGGCAAGGGAGCGAAAGGCCCTTCTCCCAAGAAACGAAAACCTACCAAGTTTGCTCAATCTCCTCCACTGAAGAAGCGAAAAACCCAACCCAGGCGAAAACTCATACTCGCTTCCTCCTCAAGCGAATCTGAGGAAGAAAATTCAGACTCTGACGAGTCTCCTTGTGGTAACACTCCTCCACGATTGCCTACCCCAGAAGTACACTTTTCCAGTTCACCTGTCTCTTCTCCACCAATCACCATTCCTATTTCCATTCCCCCCCATAACCTCTACCACTCAAATACCACCTACCTCTATCCCAGTACCCCCTCCCATTTTTACTGAAGCTACCACAACAACCACTGAAGTAAGAACCAACGTATCTGATACGGGGGCTCCTACTAAAGCACCCGAACCCACTCCCACTACCGAGCCTCCACCCTCATCTCCTGCTCAATCCGTAGAGGATGAAGAACCATTTCTTGGTGGGGAGAATATGACATTTGATTCGGTCTACTACAGTCCGTATCAGGTGCAGAGTGACGATGATGATGATGCTCCCGTCACCAAAAAGCATCTCAAGGAGCTTCACGAGAAGATTGATTCTCTCATTGCTTCCTCTTCTTCTTCATCACAGTCTACCATCTCTGAGGCTGCTATTCAGAAGATTGTTGACGCTTTTTCTAAGGCTCATGAAGCCTCTGTTAGCTCAGCTGCTTCCGCCATTGACGCCTCCACCAAAGCCTGTGTTGTTGCGACCGAAAAAGTCGAAAAACTATTTTCTGATGCCTCTTCTCTTTTGCAGTCTTTACAGGAAACTGCCGAAGCCACCAAAACGAAGCTTGACCCGATTGTCAACAAGATGGCTACCTCAGTTGCCTCAGAACTGACGTCTTTCGCCACTCTTCGTCAAACTCTCACCGACGACAACTCAGCGTTTAAGGCGACCATTGAGGAGCGCCTCACCAAGCTTCATGAAGATCTAGCTGCTGAGAACTCCCTCATGGATGCTCTCGCTCGAAAGACCACTGCTCTCAAGATCAAGAATCTTCAACTCTCCAGTTCTCAAAAGGAGATTGATTCTCTTCGATCTGAACGAGAGATTGTGTCTTCATGTGTTTCGGATGTCCACGCAACCCTTTCAAACATCCTTGAAGTACATGATCCAATTTTAAACTATTCAGTGAGGCGTACTCTTGCAGAAAAGCTTGCTCCCGCCCTTTCTCTCCTGAGCAAAATTGAATGGCTCCTTGAGTTCGTGTCCATTCCGAAACAAGGGGGAGAGAATGTATCTCAACCGCCTCCCACTTCTACAGCAACAAAAACAACCGAACCTCCTCCAACAGGTCAAGCCTCAGGTTCGGGTGTCAAAGACAAAGGGAAACAAATTGCTGAAGATAGTGACGACGACAAAGAGACGATTGCTGATCTCTTGAAAAAGCAAGGTCGAGACAAGGACGCTGATATGAGCGCTCAGGTTTCTAGAGAGGCTGAGGAAGCTGAAAGAAAGATGAAAGAGGCTCACGACCTTCTTGAGAGTAGGAAAACTCTTTTTCCTCCATGGACTCTTGAGAAGTTGCTGAAAGAAGCGATTGAAACCCCAAGCATCTTGTGGCTCGAACCGGTGATCTCACTAGATCGTATCAATTCTGTCGATTCTCAGTTCGACATGCCACTGACCCGAAAGGCCTTCATTTTCCATGCCTTTGACAATGTTGCAGATATCCCTCATCCTCATCCTAAGGTTGACAGGGATCTTTTCGAGTTCTATCTGAGAGCTGCTCAACCACAGTATCAAACATGGAGTGCTCAGAAGACTATCAACGTTCGGGTCCTCAAGCCGTATCGAGAAGGGAACTTCACGAACGTTCGGTTCAAGGTGCTGAGAGGTTCTACCAAGACCGAACATGCCATTTCGCTAGCTGATCTTCCCAATTTAAATCCACATGATTGGATAATCTTGCACAACATCCTTCTCACAAATGAAGCAGAATATGGTCCGATCATTGACCACTTCAAAAGGATGCTTGTCTGCTACATAATGGAAGTTTCCAAGATGGATCAGGAGATTGCTAGTGTCTTCAAGAAAAATCCCACTATTTCTCCTGTTGGCTCAGCAAGTGATCTTAACATGATGCAGATGGGGAAGATAGACCCGAAAAGAAATTTTGTTATGTTTACCAGAAACGAAGGCCAAAAATGCCTGTTCGCTTTGGCAGACAAACATCTATACACCACTGCATGCCTGGAACATGTTTTGGGTATCATTCATTGTTGAAAGCAAAACTCAGCAGACGACAAGAAGTACTTCAATGATATGATCCAGTAGTACATTCGCTTCAGACAGACAATCCTTGCTCTTATCCCTCGTCTGTTTGATACCACTAAGAAGGTTCCGGGAGCTGGACCCAGCAAGAAGAAGTGATAGTCTCGCTCCAATTGACGCATAGGGGGAGATTGTTAGGTCCAGTTAGTGTTGCGTCTTGGGCTCGTTAGCTAGTCCAGTTTAGTCTCCGGTATGGGCTTGTCCATCCGTGAGTTATTTTGTAGGGTTTATTATTTATAGATGCTTGCATGCATTCTAGAACGTAAGATTTGATAGAGATTTTTATAGCGTTCAAGTTCTTATTATTTTGTAACCCTAATATCCTCTATAGCGGAAGTTCTTCATCGAGCTCTGCTGAGGATTGAGTTAATTGAATCATTCAACTCATTCAAATCCATTCTTGTGTTTTTTATCTTACTGTTATTACTTTCTTGATTCGCCTGTTATAAGATCTAATCGATCAAAGAGTTTTATAAACTTATCAATATGTTATACACCCAGGTCGGATCTCTTCCAATCACATAGAGGGTGAAACATATGACTAACTAGAGTTTCAGAGGGATTGAGAAGCATAAGGTTTCATATGTTGTGTACTAGGTCAGATTATTAATCACGTGAAGGAGACAGCATATGACTAACAGATAGAAAGAATAGCATAGATAGAAGATGCAGAGAAACAGAGTTGCATATGTTGCAGTCCAGGTCGGATCTTTCGATCACACAAAGGAGGTAACATATGGCTAACAGCAGAAGAGAAAGAAAATAGTTTTCTACAGACCTAATTTAACGGAATTCCCCAGTCACTCCATCAATACCGGAATTAAGGATAGAATCCGTACATCGAGGAAAAGTTAATCCACAGTTCCAGATATGGGTTTATTTAATGTGACTGGTGGATTCTCATGTATATCTGCCTGCTCAACCTACCCAAGCGTCATATAGTCAGGCTAAACGGAACTATCTAGGTCAAGATTAATCGAGTCTCTAGATTCCTTAAGTTCATCTGCACCTAGTCAAGTCCATTAAACTTTTCGTGCCTACCAGTGCATCGAACTCAGAGCCTGGATAATTCAGCTTTGGTACCTTACACAGATTCAGATTGTCTGTTATCACTTGTTGATATCACTTCCCATCACATCACTTTTCAGAAATATTTTTGATTTTTCTATTTTTCTATTGTTTTTGGATTTTTTTTAATTTTCATTTTTTTTTGTTTGGTTTTTTTCTTTATTTCTCCCCCTAAACTTGTGCATGGAAGAGAATGAAATTAAAATGCGCAAATTTAAACTAACCAAAACAAAAATTAATCCTCAAAGCGAATCATTTTTAAATATTTTACCAGCACATCGAATCGAGCTTTGTTAAACGGCTTTGTGAACCAATTCGCCACATTATTAGAAGTGGGAACCTATTCTAGCCGAATGAGCGAGCGCTTGTAACAATCTCTGATAAAATGAATTTTGATGTCGATGTGCTTGGTTTTTGAGTGCTGGACCGGATTTTTAGCAATTTGGATCGCAGCCTCATTAACACAGAATATAGGGGTTTCTTGAAAATTCAAACCGTAATCCAACACCTGATGTTGGATCCATATGACTTGAGAGCAACAGGCAGACGCAACTACATATTTTGCTTCTGCTGTTGAGGTTAAGATAGTATGCTGCTTCTTGCATTGCCAAGACACCAGCCTATATCCGAGAAATTGACATCCGCCTGAAGTCGATTTCCTGTCAAGCTCGCAACCACCATAATTGTTGTCTGCAAAAGCATAAAGATCAAATTCGGAATTTTTCGGATACCAAAGACCCAGTTTTGGGCTGCCTTTGAGATAACGAAAAATTCTTTTAACAGCAATAAGATGAGATAGTTTAGGATTAGCCTGGTAGTGCGCGCATTAACAGACCGCAAACATGATGTCTGGGCGACTTGCAGTCGGATACATCAGCGATCCAATCATCGATCTGTAGTACGTTTGATCTACGGATTCGCCTTCAAGATCAGGAGTCAGCAGTGGTCTCTCCGCCATGGGCATCAAAGCAGGTTTAGTGTCTCTGAACCCGAACTTCTCGAGCATATCATCCACATATTTGGCTTGATGAATCAGGATTCCGGCTGAACATTGTTTGACCTGAAGCCCCAAAAACATGGTCATTTCCCCCAATGAACTCATCTCGAACCACTTTTTCATGACGTCCTCGAACCCCTTGCATAGCTGAGGAGTCGTCGACCCGAAAATGTTATCATCCACGTATATTTGGACAATAATCTACTCTGCACCGACATGCTTGATGAATAGGGTCTGATCGATAGTGTCGTGGGAATAGCCGTGGACGAGTAAGTGTTGTGTGAGGGTAGCATACAAGGCTCTGGGAGCTTGATGCAGCCCATACAAAGCCTTGTCTAACTTGTAGACATGGTTACGAAGTTTTGAGTTAACAAACCCATGAGGTTGGTCAACATAAATCTCCTACTTCACCTTGCCGTACAAGAAAGCCGTCTTGACGTCCATTTGATATACGATGAAGTTCATGTAGAAAGCATAAGCGAGGAAGATACAAATGGCCTCCAAGCGTGCCACTGGAGCATAAACTTCTGTATAATCAAGACCCTCAATTTGTCTGAACCCACGAACCACCAATCTCGCCTTATTACGGACAATGACACCCGAATCATCTTGCTTGTTCTTAAACACCCATCTAGTTTCGAGAGATTTCTTGCCTTTAGGAAACTCCACCAACTTCCAAACCCTGAGCCTTTTGAATTGATTGAGCTCGTCATGCATGGCATCTACCCAGCTGGGCTCATTCAAAGCCATTTCGATGTTCTTGGGCTCTATTTGAGAAATGAAGCAAGAGTAAAGACATGTGTTGACATCTCCACTCTGAATTCTAGTTTGAACTCCATCGCCCAGCTGGCCAATGACGTTTTCTATCGGATGATCGTGTTGTATGCGAGAAGGGATTTCATGACTGATGTCATTGAATGAGACGGGAAGATTATGAATATTTATAGCTCCTTCATGTGCTGAAGAATCCACGGTAGATGTACCAGCTTCGTGCGGTGAATTTGCTACAAACTCATCTACGATCTGTTCGGGAAAGAGAAGTTCCATTAGATTTTGAGTGACAGCGGAAGCATCTTGGTTCATGAACTCTCTTTCAATTGGAGTTAGAGGAGTAGCATCAGAATCTGGAGCAGATTGATGTGTTGAGGACTCTGGAGAAGTAATTGGAACAGATGATGCCACCAGGGGATCAGTAGCAGAAACCAATGGCGGTCTGTAGACAACCTCTTCATCTTCATCTTCAATGATAGTCTTCGAGCCAGAGGTAGACCTAGCTTGGTTATCAGACGACACATTAAAGGATTTGAATAGATATGTGTAGTCAAATAGCCAATCAAGACCCACCCTAGCATCTGTCTCGTTCTCTTCAAGCCAACGAACATCGAAAGACTCCACGATTTGCTTCGTCTTATTGTTGTATACCCGATAAGCAGTACGAGCAGCATAACCAACAAAATAGCAATCATCAGCTTTGGCATTGAATTTTGGATTGGATTCCAAGTGGAGAAGGGTGCAGGGGCAGCCAAATACTCGTAAATGGCTGACAGATGGCTTGTGTCCATATAGAATCTCATATGGTGTTTTCATATGGGCTTTGTTGATCAGGACACAATTTTGAACGTAACAAGTTGTATTGATTGCCTCCGCCCAAAAGAAACTGGAAGTTTAGAATCGCACAGCACTGTCCTTGCAGCGTCTTGTAATGTCTGATTCCTCCGCTCAGCAACACTGTTCTGTTGTGTGTCCGAACAGAGCTAAATTAACGCATGATCCCTTTCTCAGCGCAAAAATGATCAATAACAGCATTGTTGAACTCTGTTCCATTGTCTGTACGAAGCGCTTTCACTTGGATGTTGGTTTGGTTCTCGATCATCACAATGGACTTCTTGATAAAATCGGTGATCCCAGCTTTGTTGGACAGAAAGAAGACCCACATGAAACGAGAGAAATCGTCTATCACAACGAGACAATACGAATTTCGATTGATGTTGAGGACGTTGACCGGACCAAATAAGTCCATATGCAACAATTGGAGCACCTGACTGATGGAGTTGATCTGCTTTGGTAGATGTGGATTCCGATGATGTTTGCCTAGAGCACAGGAAACACATTTTTCAAAAGTAATAAAATCTATGACAGGCAGACCATGGACCATTTCGTTCTTAGCAAGACGATTCAGATTCTTTGCATTTGCATGGCCAAGTCGACGATGCCACAACATTGCATTTTGTTCTGAGACTTTGGAAAAGAGACAAGTAACTTCATCAGGTACATTGATGTTCATGTCGATAATATAGGCATTCCCATCCCGCTTTGATTTTACGAGAATCCACTCCTCCGGGATGACAATGCCCGACTTTAAGATTAGACATTCTTTATCGGTGAAGTGTGTCGAATAACCCTTGTCACAGATTTGGGAAACACTCAATAGGATATGATTTAACTCGGGAGCATAGTTAATGTTCTCAAAACTTAGCACTCCATTGGAAACGGTTCCTTTCTGAGTGATCTTTCCTCCTTCTCCACCCGCAAATGAAACATATCCCCCATTAAATGTCTGAATGTCGTGCAGTTGGGAGATATCTCCAGTCATGTGCCGGGAGCAGCCGTTGTCGACATACCATGGTCTGACGACATTCCTCCGCAACTGTCCCTGCACAATGAGCGGAATTATTTAGATTTGGGGACCCAGGTCAGTACAGTCCTGGGTTGACCCTTAACTTTCACAATTTCAATTTTCAATTTTTCTTTTTCAACATATACAGAGGAGGATGATGACTGATCAGATTTTAATTTTGGCATCCATTGATATTTAGGTTTTGAAACAGTTTTCTTTTTAGTTTGCTTTGAGCAAGTGGATTTTCTACTAGAAGAGTTTGAAGATCCAGACCTACTTTTTGATGAAATCGACTTTGGCTTAGCTTGGGTCGATTTTGGCAAACTGTTTGTGAATTTATTGAAAACCTGTTTGTTCTTTTGAAAATTTTCCATTTTCTTGCTTTGATTTGTTTTCCAGTCATCATCTCGAAAGCGAGTTCTGGAGGATTTTCTATTTAAAGATCGTCCTCTAGACTCATTCTCTCCCCTTTTTGACATGTGATGCACAAACATCTGGTTTAAACAATTTCTGGCAATATAACCAGCAGTACCACAATTGAAACAGATTTGTTTATTATCATTGGATTGAGTACAGCTCTTGTCAGATTTCTAGTTTTTATTATATTTTCTAACATTTTCACATTTACAAGAACAAGTACTAGATTGTGCAACAAACGTGGAAGATGTAGAAGCATTCAAATCAGATTTATCAATTTTATTAGAAACAACACCATCATTTTCAAAATTATCAGTGTGAAACAACACACCACCAGAAACAAAAACTTTAGTGTTTGAATTTAACACAGATTCATCACAAAATTCAACACCAAATTTGGACACAGAATTATTCGACTCAGACTTTTCAGCTTCTTGCTCCCCCTGAACTACTGACTTATCTGCACTTGAGGTAGAAATGTTAGTATCCAAGATTTTATCAATAGACCGTGTTGCTTGTTCAGAATCTGACTTCCCATAAACCATGAAAGCTTATTTGTCAATTTCTTCTTGAGACAAAGGAATAGCAGTGTAATTATGATTGAAGGGAGGGGGAACACTCTCAAATCCTAATCCTACATTTATTTAATTACCACATGTGACAACCGTCAATTTCTAGTCTAGTCAAAGTCAAATAAAGTCAACAAGTCAAACCGGTCGACTCATCTAACCCTTGTATATTAGGGTTTCCATTATGTTTCTTATTGAGAAACTCACAATCTTAATACAAAGTATCACTAAGAGTTTTCACGTGTCTGGAAATTCTATACCCTAATCGGGTTAAGTGATGAATCTACTCGATAAAACATTATTCATTGACCCTCGGAGACATATAACAATCATAACAAAGCTTAACGAGGTTTACAAACCATGCATTACAAAGCCTAACACTCAGAAGGGTCTCAAAAGAAGTCTCTCTCTCGAACTCTTTCACTCTATCTCTGCCAAATCTCTCTCCATATGCGAAATCTCTTCGAGAATGTCAAATATCTCCCAAATCTCTTCGAGAATGTCAAATCTCTCCCAAATCTCCCCAAGAATGTGGAATCTCTCCCAAATCTCTCTCCGTATGCGAAATCTCTTCGAGAATGTCAAATATCTCCCAAATCTCTCCAAGAATTTGGAATCTCTCTCCGTATGTGAAATCTCTCCAAGTATGACAAATCTCTTCCAAATCTCTCTCCGAATCTCTCTCAAACTGTTTCACTTTTGGGGCATTCCGACATTCGACTTGGTGAAAAACCACTCGAAAAGGGAAGATTCGTTGGAAATAAGCCTCTTAGGGCCGAAGCCTCTCTATAGGGGCCATACCCTTCTAGAACCGAGGTCAAAGGGGTGAGGACCGGAGTCCCCATGAGTAGCCATCCGAAGCCACAGCCAAGGAGACCGCAGTCAGCAAGCCGACCGCAGTCAGCGAGCCACAACAAGCCGACCGCAACCAGCAAGCCGCAGCGCCGAATCCGGAACCAAGCCCCCCACAGCGAGCTTCTCTTCGGACTGCAGTCCCTTCCCTTCAGATTCACTTCAGCGACCAAGCCCTCCCTCCGGTTCTAAAGCTGCTGAGACTGAGGCCCCCTCCTGACTTCGGATTTCACCATCTTTCACCCGGTTTTCGATCATTTCTCCGTTTTAAGCCCGTTTTTAATTATTTTAACGCGAGATTTTCTCCAGAAATCATATTTAAACATATAAGACCCTAAATATTCATTAATTAATCATTTTTTTATGAAAATATTTATTTAAGAATAAAATCTAGTGAGTGAATATTTAAGGTGGAGTATTGACTTATCTTTGATTTATGACACAAGCAACCACCACACCTACTCCATGACTAACCCACACACCTCCCCACCATCCCTAGTCACTTCATAGTCCTCTACCACTCAATTTTCAACCTCTGCCACGTTTTAGAGCTGGAACAACTCTCTCTCTCTCTCTCTCCTCATTCTCACTCACTTCTCTCATGTCTACCAAAGATCAAACCCACTTTTCTCTCAAATTCTCTCCGTCAAATTCGAGATTCAAGGGTTGATCATCAAGTTTTATCTCATTTGTGGTAAGATTTATCACCTTTATCATGATTAATACATGTCCTTGTACTCAAATAATTGATTCTTACACAAATTTCCATCATAAATTGTGCTAGATTCTTAAATCTTCAGGCAATCTTCAAGTGTTCTTGAGTTGGACACTTCTCATCTCCAACACTCATCTTCTGAAATCACATAAGGTGAGTTCATACCCCTATATTTTCATGTTTTCTTAAGTTTTTAGGGGGGGAATACAAGTTAAAACACCAAGAACATAACTAAACTTTTCTAACAGCTTTCATCAGAAAAGTTGGACTCCATTCACGGACTGTTTTGGGCAACTTAAACATTTTTGTTTTCAAAACTGTTTTAGGTGAATTTAGTTCCAGTTCTTAGCTTTAAAATTACTACTTGCGCATCTCCATACGATTTTTCTACAATTTATGGTGATTTTTACAAAACTTCTTATCATTTTAAACACCAACCCAAACCAGTCTGTGATTATGGACATTTTCACCCAAGATGGAGGTCATTAAAAATCATGATAAAAATTATGAGTAAACTAGACGCATTTTGGGAACTCTCAGAATTTACGAATTTAGTTTTCGACTTCATATGATTTTTCTATGACTTTTCTGAAACAGCACAGAAAGGTTAAAAATTAGTTAACAACATATAATTTTCACAACACTTTGTATTATGTTGAGAAAAGTGTATAACAATAAGTTCTAAATATTGAATGTGTTTCCTTGTTAGTTTATCATCATAAACTGAAACTTAGTCATTCATGATAAGATTATTCATTCATTTAGAACACGTATATTAGGCTATAATAAGCATAGTTTATGGATTCATAACACTAACGCATTTTCATAAAAGAGTTCTTATACATTACAAACGTTTTGGATAAACTATAATAGGTATGGTTTATGTTTCCATTAACACAACAAACACATTTCGAAAGGTTTTATTCCCACAGAAAAAGGTTTTACACTCACGCACACTACATATAAACTTGTTAACTCAGGTTGCGAGACTTTCTCTCCCCGTACGTCCGAGTACGGGATTCAAATTCCTGTAAGTTATAACCAAAATCTCTTGTAGGGAGAGCGTGATAATTGTGTATAGATCTATATTGGGGTTGACATCCCACACCTATCTGCTAGCTACAGCCGGACCGGCAGGTCTGTGGGTGACAAGAGTCATAGGATCAGGGCGTCTAAAAGACGTTGTGCATGTTACCTTTAGTCATAGTATGGTTATAGTGACTCACATAGGGAGCTAACAAATCATAAAGTTTATGGGATTTTTATAAAACAAAAGGGGTTTCATGTCGATTTAAAATCACTTTTTATATCAATAATTACATATATTGTTGTGTATTTTCAGTCTTGGTATTTAAGACTACACACCATACATTACGAAAGTTTTCTCAAATCAGAAAGAGTTTTACGCCAATTTGAAACCACTTTTATATCTTTAAGTATGCCAAATACTTGTTATCTCTCGGTCTTGGGATTTAGGACCACATAACTTTTATAAAGAAAATATTGGATTTTCTGGATACATACTCTATCGCTTTTACAAGGAAAACAGTTTACTTCTCTAACAAAATCTCTTATGAACTCAACAACCTTTGTGTTGACACTTTTTCAAAACTACTTGTATTCTCAGGAATTCAGTGAAACAGGAAATCAACAGCGTTTTGAGGATGGGACGATAAATCGTCAAACAGTTCATTTTGTATTATAATGTAATTGATTTGAATCATGTAAACATATACATTGGTGTAACTTTTTCAATTATATTTATGATGGTTATATTTACTTTGAGCACTATTATACACGTTGTTGTGATACTATACATGAAGTCCTCCACCCCCAGACGTTTCCGCCATCCTTGGTTTGGGGTTGTGACACCACAAGTAATATCCTTCCACTGCATCTGTCCTTCTATCATTTTTGCAACTACTTCACTTGACCCATCAAATGTGTTAAAAATAAATTCAGCATTTTCAAGACGATTTTTCAATGTGTTAAGTTCAGCAGTTACAACAGCAAATTTTCTTTTGAGATGATCATAGTTCTCGCATTTGTTGTTGTAATCCTCTTGCAGTTTCTTAAAGTCTTTTGTTTTATTTTCTAATTGTGTCTTTAAAGGCTTTCGATTTTTCCTAAGTGTGTAACCCTCATATTTAAGGTCCTCGTTCTCTCTCTTGATTAATTCAATTGGGTCTCGCAAAAATTTAGCAGTTTTAATACAAGATTGAGAGCAACCAAATTCACTAACCTCGGGTTTGGCAGGCTCTGGAGTGGTTTGCACCATGAATGCAAACTGTAGATTCATCATCGCTTCTTCCAGATCCTTCTTTTTTTCTTCTTCCACACCATTTTTGATCTGGGCAAGATGTGCATTTTCAGGTCCTGAAATATTCAGAGCCTGAACTTGGTCTTCCCAATTAAATGATTGAGCCACCATCGCCAAGTTAGCATTCTAATTGTTTGAAGAAGATCCCTTGTTGACATAGGTCACCGGCACCATGATTCGTTCTGAATTCTCTCTTCGATCTGGCTTTGGACATTCCCTTGTAAAATGCCCAGGCCCAAGGCAGTTGTAACATCTCAGTTTTCCTTTGTTGAATCCCACTTTCCTATTGGAATTCACACTCCAATTGTTCTTTCCTGTTTTCTTGGAGAACTGCTTTGCCCTGAAGACCACTATGGCCATCTGCCATTTAATGTCCATCTCTTCCACATCCTCAGGATGAATCTAGTCTAGGTCAGCAAATGAGAGTTGTGGAGAGAGTTCTCCGGCCATAAAAGTGTTATAGCAGTTTACCAAACCAGTGGCGAGGGCCAGATTTTCTTCCTTTTCTTTTAAAGATGAAACTTGAGGACTGATTTCATGATATTGAACTGGTGCAACTATGGATGAATGAATACTAGAACCAACTTGTTAAGCTGAAGTTTGAGGTTGAGGAACTTGAATGTGTTGCATTTGAGGTCTAATGTATGAGATAGGCTGATGAGTCACATAGGGTTGAACTTGAGGAACATGAACTTGAGGAGCTTGAGGAGTAGAAAAGCTTGAGAAAGCAGTGTTGTTGGTGGTTTGGATCCCAAGATTTGTTGTGGAGTATGAATTGACATGGTTAATATCCCTTTGATTATCATCGAGATCACAAGCCGTGATGATAGCCATTAATATCTTTGGTCTTCTTAATCACTAAGACATTAATATCCCAGAATTTTGGCAAAGAGTTCAACAGCTTTTAGTTGATTTCCGATCTTGTAACCATCACACCAGCAGAGCTCATTTATGTGGTGAGTGTGATAAACCTTTGCAACTGATTCTCAAGTGTCCCAAGACATAGTTAAACATATTGAGCTTTTTTCGCAGCATGTCTTGGCGACTCTGTTTCATGTCTTCGTTGCCTTCATATACTTCTATCAGTGCTTCCCATAAGGCCTTTGCTGATGTATACTCACGGAAACCTTGAGCGATTTCCGGAGATAATGCCATGGTTAGTGTAGCAAGAGCCTTTTCCTGCTCCTCGACTCTCTCGAAATCATCATCGGTGTAGTTCTCAACTTGCTTATCAATTATTGTTCCATCTTCCAATGTAGTTGTAATGTGGATTAGTCCTCTAAGAATACTTCGCCATATCTTGAAATCTTTCATTTTGATGTACTTCTCGATCTGATATTTCCATTCTAGAAATCCTTCCGTAGATAACAGTCGTGCAATTCGAGAAGTGGTTCCCATAATTGCATCCAATTCATGGTGAGCTGACATGATTTGAGATTCCATGTTTTAGAAATCAACAAAAATTTCGTTAATTAGGATGAGTGCAACCGCACACTTCAGCCGCACACGTCAACAGCACACACTGCAACCGCATACACCAATAGTACACTCTAACCGCACACTCTAACCGCACACCCACCCGCACACTCAACCGCACACCCAGCCATACACTCAACCGCATACACTAGTTGCACACTCAACCGCACACCTTCAAAAATACTTGATTTTTGAAAGTATTCTGATTCCAAACTAGTAAAAACACTAAATAGCAACAGTTTCTCAATCAAAAAGTATGAATGCACTTCAAAAATCACAATTATCTTCAACCGCACACTCTATGATTCTTCAAATTGACACTGAATTGGCTTTGATACCAATTGTAAGTCCTAATCTATAGATCCAAATCATTAATCAATGAATTGCAAGCAATCAAACAGAGTGTAGAAGGAGTAGAATGAGAATAAAATCAAGCATGCACACATCTATAACGTACAAATGTCAGGTACACCTTGAAAAACTCGCATACATACGTCACTTTTACTGACACACTGACAAAGCCTATTTATACCACAATTAGCAGCACACAAGTGTGCAGCCGCACACACGTGTACGACCGTACACAGCGTGTGCGGCCGCACACACCCACTAACATGCTACAACCACCACAACACACTCTAACATCCTACCACGACCTATACATGACAATGCCTAGCCCAAACCACAAAAATATAGCCTATCAAAAGCACAAAACGAACTCTTTTATCACACAACCTAGCTCACCCACATCGCAAAAGGGCCTAACCTTTCTCTTTCAACGCCTAAAAACCTTCTCATACTCAGATTAAGGCCCACAGGCCTTAAGTCACAAAACAATCCAGAACAGGATGTTACAAACAAGCTATCAGCCAAGAAGATTGGACCCATGGAGATTATGTAGAAGATCAATTCCAATGTTTATCATCTGAAGTTTCAAAGTCACATTCGTTGTTCTGATGTTTTCAATGTGAAACATTTACTTCCGTTTTCATGAGGATTCTTCTGATGATGAGCCTGTTACACATTCAAGGTCGAATTTTGTCTACCCAAGAAGGGATGATGTGGGCCCTAGCATGGAGGATTAGGCCCTTATGTTTCTAGAGGCCCATCATCGAGTGGCAAAAGGGGCTTCACGAAAATGGCCATAACTTTGGCTTCGGGGCTCCGTTTTGGGCCTACAACTAGTCAAATCGAAGCTTCAAAGGAGGAGCACGTCGTGATAAGTACTCTACGGGAACTTACCCATTTTTGAGTCCATAACGCTTTCTAAATTGGACTTATGGACATTTTTGTGTTTTTTTCATAATTTTTGGACTTTGTTTTTGGGCTTGTGTTTAGCTCATGTCTCTTTAGGGTTTCTTTTAAAATTATGCTTCTTATTTAAGTCTTTCTAATGTAATTTGGATGGTCATTGATCAGTTTAAAGAACTTTCATTTTTCTCTCAAAATTTTGTGTGTGTTTACCGAATTTTGAAGCCAATCCCATGGTATTCATAGAATCAACGTGGTTTGGGCAAGATTATCATGGGTATTCTTTTAGAATCAATACTTTTGATCTTTGGTCATTTGTACGCCGCATTAAAGAACTATAAAAATGTGATCTTGGTCCTTCTATCCCTTCCATTCAAGAATTATGATGTATTAATGGATTAATAAGTTAGGGTTTTAGCTTTTTGAACCTTTCTAGCCATGGAAATTCATAAAGGTGGAAACTTTATGACTCAAGTCGATGTTTTCAGGTTATATCTGAGCTCTGTATAAAAGACCTTAACAGATAAAGTGCTTAATGGAGGAGTAAGAGCAGGTCGTGTACACTGAGTATGTTGGGCGTACTCAACAGCCTTGGACTTTAACTTTCATTGATCGTTGACTTTTTGACCAAGTTTGACCTTGGGTCAAACTTGAGGATTTTAGGCTTTTAATTAAGATTCTATCTGGTTATAATGTTAGCGGATTCGCGAGTGCAAGAAGTGCAGAAAAGGGATCACATCGTAGTGTTTCAGAGTTCTTCGATTCAGGTGAGTCTTCTCATTGTGCTTGTGGGTCAAAGGCACTAATGTTGGCTCACTATATTGTGTGCGTAGGATACTAGCCGTCTTTGTAACTCTTGCGTGTTTGTATGGGCCTATGTAGTAGTATATATGTATTGACCAACTAGGTCTTATTTGTTGTTACTATGATATGTGTTACTATGTGTATTGAGACTTCGGGTACTCTCCAAGGTTGTTGATAACCCATCGGGCATGCTGTTTGCCAACTAAGACTTTGGGTAGTCTCCAAGGTTGCTGATAAACCACCGGGCATGTTGTTTGCCCATTGAGGCTTCGGGTAGTCTCCAGGGTTGCTAATAACCCATAACTGATATATGCAATGTGTTGTATGTGGTATTTAGGGGAACTCACTAAGCTTTGTGCTTACGATTTGTTGTTTAAATGATTTCAGGTTTTCTTATATCAAAGGAGGGGCACAACTCCATTGCATCGCATCCATGGGAGATTTATGCACATGATAAGTTTTGATGATACTCTGATAAATGTTTTGAGTAAAATGATTTAATCCGATGTGTTCGTAGTTGTAAATTTAATAAACACGTAAATTTTTAATTGAAAATTTTAGGTTGAAATTTGGGGCGTTACATCTTGTCTGATAAAGGCTTTAGGGTTCGAAGCATAACCCAAACACCTGATTGGGGTATATTCGGATGTGAGTTCGACTCATGATGATTATGGTTGGTATGGTAGATAGACGGTAAGACCATGGGTTGGGTCCATGGCAGTATGGAAATGTTATAAGCATGGTTGTAGAACTCGCTACTCGGTACCTGTTCGGTCGACTACCGAGTAGCAAGTACTCAGGAGTACTCGTGAGTACTCAGGGAGTACTCAGATTCAGTAATTCATGTAGAAATATTTTTAGAGAAATCATATATGTCAAAATCGTAAGTTAAAACCATAAGTTGATTGAAATATATATATATATATATATATATATATATATATATATATATATATATATATATATATAACAAAATTAGATACATGTGAATACAAAAAACTAAAAAACACATAATGGTTCCACTTCGTGAATAATTATTGAAAATTTAAGATATATATGTAGTAATAATCACAAGTGTGTGTATGTTAAATAATAAATCATTAAGTATATTATATATATTAATCATTGAGTTGGCTGAGGTTTACAACATTGCTCGCTTAAATAAGGGGACGATCGGGGAGTACTCGGATTTTGTAACTTGCCTCAGTAAGGGGCCGAGTAGTGAGTACTCGGACGAGTAATCAGCCAACTCAGCAAATTTTACAACACTGGTTATAAGACTACAGGGCGGTTGTAGCATTCACAAGGATGATAGACAGTTGTGGAAGTGTTGTAAGACTACAGGGTAACCGTAGTATTCACAAGGTTGGTAGGCTGTTTGTAACATCCCAAAAATTGTAAGGTGAAAAAATTCTTTTTGAATTCAACCATTAGGAAACCATTTAGTATTACCAATCATTCAAAAGTATAATAATGAAAAAACAGTTATAAGAATACAATCCCAAAATCATAAGGTTGCGGAAACATGGGTCGATGCAGTGCAATCATGCCAGACCCTTCTCATTTGTACCAGAAGTACCTAAAACATAAACCAAAAACTGTAAGCACAAAGCTTAGTGACTCCCCCAAAATACCACATACCATACAAACATATAGTCAAGCATATATGGGTGCTTGCATTCCCATTCAGCCTCTTTCAACTTGATACTGTCAAGCATATATGGGTGTTAGCATTCCCGTCCGGTCTATTTCAACCAGCTACTGTCAAGAATATATGGGTGCTTGCATTCCCCTTCGGTCTAGTTCGACCAGATAACAGGTCTATTTCACGCCTATCACTACCACATAATAGTATAGCAAAGGAATCACAGAGTCATCAAACAATACATACATAATAGATGATTATCACAAAGACCATCACCACATTATAAGCATAAACTAGTGAGTTGACGTTGGTGCCTTTGACCCATAGATACAGTGAAGGAAACTCACCTCAAGCCGTTGAATCTCTCAGATGAAATCTCGGTCTACTGATCCAGAAAATCCCTGCATGCTATCACCATCAAATAACATCCAATTAATAATTGTATCTCGACACATAATCAAGAATCTAAATTTCTTGCCTAAAGACCAGGGTAAAAGACCCTTTTACCCTTTTCTTACTTGGCCTAAAACCAGGACCCAACCCATTCACCCAAAAAGCCCAATTCCTAATTGGCATCCCAAGGCCCAATATGGCCCAACTTCCTAAATGGGCCCAATACCCACCATGAACCTAATTCCAAGAAATCCCATAATCAATCCATAGCCCAAAGTCAGAAGTCCAATGGCCCAACAAGGCCTAATCTCTAAAAGACCCAAAATAGACGGCCTGGGGAGTACGCCTTGCATACCAGGAATGTACACCCCGCGTACTCGCCTCTGAAGCACCACGTGCCAGTCGCCAATGCATGAACCTCACATTACGCTGAGTGTGCCCTCCCACATACGCCCAACGTACTCATCAGAGGTCCAAAAGTCCAAAAAAAGCTCTTGATAGTTAAGACTAAAGCTACTAAACACTTATCTTAACCCTAAATGATGTCTTAAACCATAAAGTCGAAACCTTTAAGCCTTTGCATGGCTAAAGTGGGCCAAAATCTCCAAAATCCTTACTTTCACAACACTCAAAACCACTTAACTCTTCCATGGTTCTAAGGAAATGATCAAGAAATAATTTTTATGACTCATAACACTCCAAGACCTCAGAAATGACAACTAATATGCTCTAGAGTACTCCATATTCACAAAGATCCAAACTTTGGGGAAAAAGCTTATGAAACTATGCCATAACAAGATCTAAGAATAGACTCATCAAGTTTGAATCTTTATACCTCCAAAAGGTAGATCAAGATGCACAAAGCCTGGATCCACAAGCTTCAAGCAATCCCACACTTCTTCAAGAAACACCTCATTCTTCAATGAGCACCAAAATGCATGAAATACCACCAAAAGCTCAAGAACCACACCAAAGGGGGCTAGGGTTTCGTTTCTAGGGTTTAATGGGATGGAGGCTGAAGATAATAGGGTTTGGTGTTGAGTTAAGGAGCTTGAATAGGGTCCAAGACCCTAAATTAAGGTTTAGGTCTGAGTGGAGTAAGTCATGCGTACTCCCAGTATGCCCAACGTACCAGGGGCGACTCAACCAATTTGGGGGCTCTAAGCAAAAAAAAATTAGGGCCTTTTGGTTTTATAACTTAAATTAAAGGTAAGAAAACAGATTTGAACCTGAGAGCCTTAGTTTGATAAACCAGTGCTTTTACCACTAGGTCAAGCTCCAACTTGTCTTTGTAACCCAAGAAATACGTATATACATATATATATATATATATATATATATATATATATATATAAGTAACAAAATAAGCTTTAAAATTAGGGGGCCTTTAGAATTGGGGCTGTAAGCCCTTTCTTAGTTTTGAAAAGGGTAGAGTCGGCCCTGCATCGTACTCCAAAGGAGTCTCGCGATTACCTTTCCTAGTACGCCTAACATACTTCCATGTACGCCGTGCATACTAGGCTCAACCCTAAAACCTCCAAACTTCCAAAACCATAGCTTCTTTGCTCTAAGTCCGTTTTCGATGATCATTATATCCCCAGAAAGGTAATGAGAAGCTCTACACTTCTATCAACTCATACTTTCCTTAAAACTTTCTAAACTAAAATCCAAAATTCATAAAAGGCTCGAACTATCACCTTGCGGTTAAACCCTTGGGTTCCAAAACACAACCGAACTCAGATCACCTATCCTATAATACCCACATCCAAAAAGGGTCTAAATCTGTCTTCCCTTAAGGCCTGAAGCCTTATGATAACTAATCTTTGGTCACGGCCCTGAATAATGAAACGATTCGAAATCGGGTGTTACACTGTTATGGGTAGTGTTGTAAGACTACGGTGTAGCCGTAGCATACACAAGGTTGATAGGTTGTTGGGAAGTGTTGTAAGTCTATGGTGGATTTGTAGCATTCACCAGGATGAGATAGGACATTACAGGAGTGATTGCCGGGCTACGGAAGGATCACAACGCATGCATGGGTCAAGTCATGTCATTATTGTTGGTTGACCACTCCTTGTTGGGAATGAGGATTGTTGGAGCGATGTCGGTATCCTATGCTTGTATAGCCCCACGTGGGTGAGACCCATGGGGGAGGCCTATTCGAGTGTGTAGATTGGGTGAGACTCGTGGACGAGGCCAATTTTTTATGTAGAATGGGTGAGACCCGTGGGCGAGGCCTGTTTGGTTATGACAGTAGGGGTGAACTTCGGTAGGAATTGGTCTGATTATGGTGTGGATCATGCTTAGAGCTGGATGAATATGTGATTGACAGATGAAACTCATGTAACATTTTGGCTCAGGAAGCTTGTACAGTTGGACTCTTAAGTGGAGTCTTATGATGTGACCATACGCGAAATGGTCGGATGTAGCGGGCATTAGAGGATTTTGTATCCTAGATTAATAAAAGGTCCTTTAGGTGACAATATTTAGTCATGGGTTATGTTTTCTAGTGGACTCAACAAGATAATTCAGGGTCGGAAGAGTTATTGGTTTAGTCAGGGATTCTGTTTTCCAGTGTATTAGAATGGTTTCATAGGTACGAAAGCCAAACAAGTTATTGGATTTCTGAATTTTGGGAGGAGTAATGATGGCTACTCTGTATTGGTTAGGAAAGGCAGACAAGTTATTGGATTTTTGAATTTTGAATTTTGGGAGGAGTAGTGATGGTTACTCTGTATTGGTTAGGAAAGGATCGTTTCTTCGCTAGATTTTATGATTTATGCGAAAGCTTAGGTTTCGATTGCATTACTGGAAGAGCAGTCGTCGGCATGAGGCAACATCGCAACCCTATTAAGATTTCAAGAAAACTCTATATGGATTGGCTAGTGTGGAAGAGGTAGTAATGAGGAATGATTTCGAGGACGAAATCTAATTTAAGTGGGGGAAGAGTTGTAACACCATGTTTGAGTCGTTGGTTGTGACCCGAATATCAATTATCATAAGGTTGCGGGCTTTGAGGAAAGGGAGGTTTAGACCCATTTGGATGTGGGTAATGTAGATTATGTGATCCAAGAGTTCGGTTTGTGTTTTGGAGCCCAAGGGTATAATGGTAAAAGTGATGGTTCAGACCTTTCATAAATTAAGGATTTAGGTTCGGAAGGTTTTGAGGCAAAGGAGAGTTGATAGGAGTGTAAGGCTTCTCGTTACCTTTTTTGAGCATATAAAAAACACCGAAAACAGAGTCGGTACAAAGAAGTTATGGCTTTCAAAAGATGGGAAGAATATGGGTCTAGTCCATTACGTTGGGCATACTAGGCTCATGTGAATGCAGATGACCAACCTGGTACGTTAGGCGTACGATCGCCAGACTCAAACCCTAATTTTTAGGGTTTAGGCCCTACTTAAACATCTCAACTCATGGAAACCCTCCTCTTATTCATCCTCCATTCCCCTCAACCTGTGATTTCAAAACCCTTTCCCCTTTGAGAGCTTTCTTGACAATTTTGGGTGTTTTGGTGCACTTTGGCGAAGGGAGAATTCATTGGAGAAGAGTGGGATTGCTTAGAGCTTGTAGATCCTAGCTTGGTTTTCCTTGTTGCATCTTCGGAAGGTAAAAAGTCTCAAACTTGATGGTTCGTTTGTTTGATCTTGCTTGTGAGTGGGTTTTTTGTGCTTTTTGGTCCCATGAGTTGATTCTTGAGAGTAAATGCTACTCCAGAAATTTTAGGTTGTTTATTTTTATGTTTTGAGGTCTTGGACTTGGAAGCAAGCTAAAGCTACCTTGAATCAAATCAATCAATGAATGAAAAAAAAACCCCTTGTTCATTAAGTTTGCATCTTGATGGTTATGGACAAACCATGCATGAGTTGTTGACCTCTTGGTGAAGTTAGTAGATTTGGGTTTTGGGTTTCTTGGAGCGATGCAAAGGTATCAAGTTGATGGATTTATTGATTAAGACGCCCATTAGAATCAGATCCGAGACTTAGATGTAAAGTCTTAAACGATTAAGCACTTTTAAGTGAGTTATTGGTCATTTTGTTATGATATGAAGCTTAAGTTTGGTGTTGGACTCTACTAAGTCATGTTAGGTCATGAAGTCAGGAACTTTATGTCACACCCTGTTAAAGCGGAAACACAAAAGGTGACAGGCTAAGGGCGCATAACACAAGGTAAATAGGATTACCAACAACATTCATTGAGCATTTTTATGTTTACATCATATTCGAAACAATATTACATTTTAGTTCCCTACTACAAGGTCTAATACATAACAACAAAAACATCAAGCGCAAATTCATGTTGATGTCTAATTTAGATCACTGACCATTCCCTGAAAAGCATGAAAAAATGAGGGTCAACTATAAAATAGTTGGTGAGTTCACAGGCTTATAAATGTACATCATTTCAGTAAGAAAATATAGATTTGTTCAACAAAAGTTCCAACTCAAAATGAGTGTTGAATGCCAAAGCACTTCGTTCACAACCAAGCCTAACGGTCGTTGTTGCAACATTCCATCATGTCCATAATTCCCATGATGCTAGTTCACAAAAATATACACTCGCAGTTCTAGGCGAGTGGGGGTTGTCTACCCCAAATAGCGCTATCTATAAGACCGTCAGCTCGAATACGAGTTAATAGGTTGTAGTTCGGTTCTCAGGGACTTAACATACAAAGTTCATAACAAGTTCATATAACAAAGTTCATATCATAAAGTTCATAGAACAAGTTTATAAAAGAGTATCGTTCTAAGTTCATAAAAAAATATCAATCCAAGTTCAATAATTTCATAAAACAAAGTTCAGCAAGCTCACAAAACATTGTTCAGCAAGTTCATGAAACAGTACGGATAGTTCATAAAATAGTAGCATGCTTTCCACCCCAAAACATGAAAATAGTAAAAAGGGGGACGTGAATACTCACAAGGGAAAGTTTGTGGTTCGTGTGTCGCGGTTTGAGGTCGTCAGGTTCGATCCCTACTAGCGTCCTACAGAACAATAAGTTTCTAGTAAGTCATTGATTAATAGACACAATCTAGTAACTACTTATCTAACTAGTGATGTTACAAAGTGCACAAAGTTCGTTCGGTTCATTATCGGTAATTATTAGATTCACGGTGCCTTGTGTTCAAAAATCCACAAAGGCATGAAGATAAACTCCAAAAATTATAAAAATATATTTTCTGGTTCTAACAGAGGGTATGATTGTTCATAATTTTTATAGTAATTTTTGAAGGTCATTTGATATTTATTTGTAATTTAAGCCTAAATAATATGAAAAAATATAAATAAATAGTAAACAGTTGTAAAAATTCCCAAATTAATTTGTACAGGTTCTAATAATATTCCCAAAGCTGGAAAAACTATCGGTTTGTTCATTTGAGTATTAAGACCCAGTTTTGTTAATGCATGCTCTAATCCAATGAAAATTTCGAATAAAATAACAACCAGTGACCAAATTGTATGAAAATTTAGGTGGCATCCTTATTTCGTACATAAATCAGTTCTATAATTTTTTAGATTTTTATCTCATTGGTAAGTATTTATTTTGAATTTTTGGCCATTAAATCCTTATTTTGTAAGAAAAATAAAGAATTTATTCTGGAACTTGGGGTTTTACAGAGCATCCCTTGAAAACCTGAACTTACATAAAAGAATTTGGATCAAAATTATTTCAGAGCTAAATGGGGGTATTCAACACCAACAAGTTATGAAATGTAGCACAAGCAAATGCATGAGTTCCAAATGCAGCTGAAAGTTCAATAATTTGTGTAGAAACCTTTATAATTTTTTAGTTCATGAAAATTTAGGTATTATGAGATAGATATGTTAAGTTCCTAAAATAATTTTCTTCAAATTTATTGTGGGGTTTAAGGGCCTTGATCATGTAATGCAAAACTAGTGGTCACAGAAAAGTGTTTTTGAGAAATGTTTTTGTAAAAATCGTCAAAAATCTAATTCTTAATGCTTTATAGTGAGACCACTTGAGTTAGAAATTTAACTCAGAGAACTACGTCTTAGAAAAAGAATATCGTGATTTGGTCAAGATATTAGTGGGTTATGACCTTTTAAAGTCGAGTAAACAAATCTGATAGAATATTCAGGAGTAAACTCATGAAAACATAGTTCAAACTCCTATTTTACCTAATGATATCGGTTTCTTTTGCTTAGATTGAGATAGAAAAACATTATATTAAAGATATTTTGTAGAAATACTTGTCTCTAACCATTTGAACTTACATGCAACCAATCTAGATGAGACTAAACATTTGAAAAATCGATTTTTGGTGCTAGTTAAGGTCTGCTTGTGCTCACATTTGCTCTTGACTTTGGTTTGATCATGGATCATCACCATTTATAGAACATGCAACATGTTTTGGTGGTGATATACAAACATCAAGATAAAAAAAAAGCTTCTTTGCAAGAACATGCCTTAGAAATCGAAAATTAGAAGAAGAAAGTGAGTAGAACTTGTAAAATTTGTTATCGATCTTCAAGAGGTGTATGATAAGCACTTACCCTTTGATATGAACATTACGGAGCCAATAGGGTCTAGCAGGTGCTTAGCCCCCTCCAACTTGCCTTATTTTAATATATTTGTTATGGTTTTTTGGTTGCTCTTGTTCTCCTTTTTTGGGATTAGTAAGCAATTTGCACGAATACAAACATAGTCTTGGTTAGGTGTATCTTTTCAAACATTGGAAACCATTAATCTAATACTTGGATATTCTTTGACCAAGTAAATTTTACTAATTTAGAAGAAATAAATTTCTAATAGTTATATACATGTTATACCCAAAAATTAATAATAACAAAAATTAATCTTACTATGTCCTTTATTAAATTTATATTGAATAGTTAGTTGTATAATAAATCATATTTAGTTTTGTAAGGTATTATTAAAAGTTTGTTTTGTGATGATTATATAAACCACAGTCTATTGTGGAAAATCTATTTTGCGCGCCCCATTTAAACGATTTTCTAGATATATTGTGGTTTACATACCCTATTATTATTCATATATGTTGTTGCATAAAAGGATACATTCACTTGCTTACATTGACACTAAAACAAATTTAACCTTTCCCATTGTGCTTAAAATTAAAGTTAACAACCAACACATTATTAACATACATATTATTATGATGTGTTGTAAGCCGATTTATTCTTAATTCCTGACTCTGTCCCTGGATATGAAGCTTCAAGAACACCCAAAATAAGGCTGTAAATTCGTGGTCGACGGATTGATTTTTAGAGAGAGAAAGTGAGGTTTCTAGAGAGGAGGAAGAGAGAAAGTGAGATTTTATCTCTCTGGATAGACCATCTCTCTCGTCGTCTCCTTGGGGCTATACTCCACCAAATTCATCCATAAAACTCCAGTAATGTGAGTTAGCTTATGAAAAATGAAATGGGAAAATCTCTCCAAGAGAATAAATCTCTATGATCGGATTTCCTCTCTCTCAAGGGCATGCAAAATATGACATCGTGATTTTGCATAAAGAAGCAAAGTATAATGAATGAGAGAGTAAATGGAGAGGGAAGAGCCTATGAACGAATTTTGGGAGAAGAGAAGGGATTAAAGGCTTCTTGAAAAGTGGTGACCTTTATAAATATGGCCCCATTTCAAATTTTATAAAAATTGTCTTTAGTTTTTATAAAAGTTCTAGATATATTATATAAACTTCCAAGAGTTTATTTCTTTGTTTTTATTCAAGTATTTTTTTTTAAATAAGTTCATAGACTTTAATTTTAATTTATAATTGTAGGAAATAATTATTTTGTTATTTAAATTTTATTAAAAAAATCAAATTTATAGTTCATGTAAACGAAATAAGGGTTCATAATATAAGAACATAGGATTAGACAATCTTTGAATTATATATTTGCTTCATAAATTAAATTATGAATTGCATGAACATTGTCTCAAATTTGTATTTAAATCATATTATGATTTAATTAGTTCACATTTGTTTAAAATAGATAAACTTGTTAAGCATTTGGAACGTCCCAATTGGTCAATTAGGGTATTTAACTTACCCTTGAGCTTTGATCTATCGTACATGGTTTGGTGTTTAGTTTTAAGGTTGAACTTTGGCACTTTATAATCTAGTTGATGTATTCACCAATCCATGTGAAAGTTAAGCGTAAGCTAATTTCCAACTAATTGTTCCAAGGGATCTATTAAGTCGCGACCTAGTTCATCTTGTTGCATCTAGAACCAAGTTATGTTCACACATAAAGATGGAGAGGTTCAAGGTGAGTACTATCATGAGTTTTGACAGATGTCACATTTTATGACTCTAGGCGTCTATTAGGCTTGAACTTGAGGATTTAGAAGATTTAGTCTTAAGCATTAACTGCTAAAAGTGAGAATTAGCCATTAAGGGAGTACGATAGGAGTACATATGTGTACGCTCATCGTAGTGCATTGATTCCCCGATTTCCTCGTTGTGACAGGTTGTGCGCTGGGATTTAGCACGCAGTATGCGGGGTGTACTGGGTTGGTACGCGGGTTGTACTCGCGAGATACACTTATGAGCTATTTTTTGACTTTGGGTCAATTAGGTTTTGGGCCATATATTGTTGGGTCAGTTATGGGAAGAGTAAAATGGTCTTTTACCCTTAGTGTGATAGAATAAGAATGGGACCTTGAATTTTGGTTATTACCCTAATTATTGATTAGGATTTCCTTGGCTATGTTCAATGTAAGAAGTCGGGGTAGTAGCAGGTCGAGTGTGTGTATTGCGGGCTTCGGATTGAGGTGAGTCTCCTCATAGTGTTTGGCGGGTCGAATACACCAATGCCAACCCATTTATTATATTCTTAGGATGTAAGTTGTATGTGTGAATCTTGCATGTATTGTATGTGCTTGTATGTATGTTGGGCGGGGCCCGATGCTAGGCGGGGCCTGATGAATGTGTTGGGCGGGGCCCATGGCATGTTACGATCATATCTGTACCGAGCGGGGCTCGATGTCGGGTAGGACTCGATGGATGTTGGGCGAGGTCTATTGTATGTATGACATGAGGTATTTTGGGGAACTCACTAAGCTTTGTGCTTACAATTTTATGGTTATGGTTTCAGGTATTTCCAGTTCGAAAGGGAAGGGTCTGACTTAGTCGCAACGCATCCACCCATGTTCCCGCACTTTATGATTTTGGGATTGTACTTTGATGCTATTTTCACTTTGATGTGCTAAATGGTGTTTATGTGTTGAATTAAAAATGAAATTTTCACCTTATGATTTTTGGGTCATTACACTTAAGTAACTATTTTAAAATATATATTATATTTTTTGAAAACTATAGAATATAAATAACTAGTAGGGATTGCTTTGCGCATTGTGACATGTTATTAATCTAGTTAATAAATTGGTCATATCTATAAATTTACTATTAAATAGGGAGTAATTTTGTAATATTCATTTAATTTAGGGATCATCTTGTCTAATTGAAATTCTTTTGCACACAGACTATTAATATAACGTTCTCTTACATAAGGACCATGATTGTAACTATGTCTTACATAAGGCCCGGATCATTATTGTAACTATGTCTTACATAAGGACCGTTTTTAGAAAAAAAAAAGTCATTTCTATAAACTTAGTATAGTCATTTTTGTAATATTTATTAGTTTAAGAACTATCTTGTCTAACTGAAACCTAAAAAGAACAATAAAATAATAAATTTATTTTAAAAGTTTAAAAAAATGTAGTTTGATTTCATATTAGGCTTTTTGTATGGTAACAACCAGCATATTTCATAGTTGATGTGACAACATGGCGAAGATGTGAACACCATCTCATATCTCTCATATCATCATGGTGGATTGTGGTGTGGTAGAATGTGATAACCACCAATTGATCATATCATATCATATTTGTTTTCTCTTTTTCTCTTTACCTATCGATACTTTTGATAATTTTTTATTTAAATAATCAAAAAATAAGACAAATATAATGATGTGTAGTGGTGTGTATACCAACCTATTAGGTTTTATGTGGTGATGAGGTGACAATGACATGACACCAACCATATTTGTGTTTAGTGATACCCATACTGGATGATCATAGCTACGGTAACCATTTGTGAATATATATGGGTGAGCAAAATCCGAATCGCGAACGGGAAAACTGCAAAAAAAAAAACAAACAAAAAAAACCAATGGTTTGGTTTTTACTTGTTCAAAAACCAAAAATATTCGGTTCGGTTTCGGTTTTAGTTTTAGGAATTAGAAAACAAAAGAAAAAAATTGAACTATTTAATTTAATAGATATTATGTACATATCTGCATAATTCTATAATAAATAGTATCATGATGAGTTGGTTAAGATGGTGAACATATGAATTTACTTGACTTGATTTTTAGTTGTGGTTTCCTTATCCCACATTGGGTGAGGTAGTAGATAGACCTGACAATCTGTGTTTGCATGCCAGACACAAATTTATACGACATGAATTATAAAACATGTATGGGGTATCAAACACGAACACACCACGTAACAAATTCGTGCGACACATGACACAACATGAATATACATATTTTTTAATCGTGTTACATGAAAACACGAAAAACACGAATAGACATGTTTTTAATACCATTTTTTAAGCTTCGATGAAGCTATGGTAAGAGTGATGGTGAGAGTCTGATAGACCGCAGGAGAAGCGGCGATAACACGATGCCAATTTACACTCGACAATAGTCGTGATATGGAGGACATGAGGAGATATATTAAGATATATTGAGTTCTAAGGAGTGAGGAGTGAGATGGTATCGATAGAGAAGAATAAAAGATGTTGATTACTTAGCCATTTAGGGATTTAGGGTTACGTTATTAACTTATTATCTACCTTTTAAAAAATCATCCCTAATATTTTAGAAATGTAAACTTTAACCCCTAAATCTTTATGTGTATATATGTGTTTATACGTGTCACGTGTTAACACAAATTTGTGTCGTGACTTATACGTGTCTACAGGTAAATTTGTGTTTGACACGTGTAAGACACAAAACATGAATTTAAAATATGTGTCGACACGAATAAACATGAAACACGAATTTCTAAAACACATACACGAAAAATTGATGTCGTGCCTCAAATTGCCAGGTTATCCTTTTTTCAGCTTTGGTTATAAATATACCGATCAATTTCTAAAATTTTATACTACATTACATATAATCCCACATCGAGTGAGGGATATAAAAATATTTAATTTCTTCATCTATAAAATAACAATAACGACCTACAAACCAAAAGATTTGGAGTTATATTCCAAATTAATTTGGGAGACCAAAACTTGTTTTTTTAGTATAAAATCTTATAGTTGTGGTTTTGGGTTTAAAAAAACCAAATCACATTGGTTAAAACCGAATACCAAAAAAACGCAACCAATTGGTTTGATGTGGTTTTGGTTTAAAAAAAAACATATATGGTTTTTGGTTCTATCATACCACATCATGTTCACCCTAACAATATAATGTTAGGTATATAATAATTGAGATAGAGAATATACATTACAACCTAACCTAAGCTTAGATACTAAACCTCTAAATTATGCATTTTTATCTTATTAAATATAACAGATTCAATTTTTACTTGGTAAATATACAATTACCCATTGCATTTCTTTCCTCTATTATCGTTTAACCATTCATGTTTTTTTTCCTCCATTATCGTTTATTACTTCACGTAAGTGAACATTACTGTTTTTCACCATCACGAAGGTCAAAGATAATTAACATTTTTGCTTCCCTATCAAAATTATTGCTTCAGTATTGAATCTGCAACGTCAAGTGTTAATCATGAATCCATTAATTGCAATCTTTAGCTAATAAAACAATGTAGTTTCATGAGGTTTAATACCTAACCTTAGGTGGAGCTGTAATGTATATTCACTTTTTCCATAATTATAATATAATTATTATTACAACAAGTTTAGAAATCTTAAAGAAGGTATAAAAAATGGAGGAAAAAAGTCACAGATGAAAAAAGAAAAGATGTTGAGGATCTAAAAAGAAAAATTGTTGCTCTTGACACAATTGGTGAAGCTCTTTGTTTTGATGAACAAGTTATCAAAGAGAGATCTGAATGTATGGTGAAAATCCAAGAATTAGAGAAAAACATCCAAGACATTCGTCAAAAGGCTAGATGTAAATGGAACCTTGAAGGTGACGAAAATTCAAGATTTTTCCATGGTTTGGTCAACACAAAAATAAATAACTCGAGGATTAATGGGTTGAATATAAATGGGATTTGGACTTTAAATCCGACCCTTATAAAGAATGAAAGAGACACATTTTTTGATTCCAAGTTCAAAGAAGAGCACCAGATAAGGCCCACGTTGGAAATCCATAGATTCATGAAGATTTCAAACCATCAAAAGACTGTTTTGGAGGCCGCTTTTGCCCGCAATGAAGTTAAAAATGTTGTTTGGGCTTGTGGAAACGTCGAGGCACCAGGCCCCGATGGGTTCACATTTGCATTCATAAAAAGGTGTTGGGAAAAGATTGGTGAAGTCATTTTCACGGCCGTCCGGATCTTTGAAGAGCACTATGTTTTAAACCCGGGTAGCAACGCATCCTTTATCACATTGATTCCTAAATGCAATGACCCTCTTAACCTCTCAGATTTCCGTCCTATCAACCTTATTGTGAGTGTTAGTAAAATTATATCTAAATGCCTTGCTGAGCGAATAAAAATGGCATACCTTCGATTATCAGTAAAGAGCAATTAGCTTTCATCAATAGTAGAAGCATTCTTGACGGTCCTCTAATGGTCAATGAGGCTATTACTTGGGTTAAGAAGAAAAAGAAGAAGATGTTAATTTTCAAGGTTGATTTTGAGAAGACGTTTGATACTCTAAATTGGAACTACTTAGACGATGTGATGAGGTAAATGGGGTTTGGCGAGAAATGGAGAAAACGGGCTTATTATTGCTGGTTAATGGGGTTGCCACATAGCAATTCAAACTTCAAAAAGGACTGCGTCAAGGCGACCCGCTTTCCCCCTTCCTATTTATTATTGCTACGGAAGGGCTTCGGGTTGCTTTGGCTGAAGCTTTGGGCAAAAGCCTTTACAAAGGCGTGAATCTTTCCAACAACGGTCCTAATCTTTCTATCTTACAGTTTGCGGACGATACTCTTTTCCTTGGTGAATGGAATAGAATTAACGCCTTAAATCTTATGAGGCTCTTGAGATGTTTTCATATTTGCTCAGGTTTAAAGATCAACATCGCCAAGTGTAGAATTATGGGTATTAGCATGCATAAGGAAGAGGTGATGAATATGGCTACCTTTTTAGGGTGTGAGGAAGGGACCCTCCCTTTCTTTTACCTTGGAATACCGGTTGGTGGAGGTATATCAAGAATGTCAAACTGGAGAGCTCTAACTGAAAAGTTTCAAAATAAACTCTCAACTTGGAAATATCGTTTGTCTCTCTTTTGGAGGAAGATTAGTGCTTTGTAAATCAGTTCTAGGAAACTTAGGATCGGACATGTTCTTGCTCTACAAGGCTCCTGCAAAAGTCATCAACAAACTAGAAAGCATTCGGTGCAATTTCTTTTGGTGATCCGGATAAAAGAAAAATCGCATGGGTTGCGTGGAAGAAGGCCTTAAACTCGAATATTAATGGAGGTCTTGGAATTGGAAGCCTTCAATCACATAACCTAGCTCTCCTCTCAAAATGGTGGTGGCGGTTTAAAAAAAGAAGAAGGATCTCTATGGCACGATGTAGTAAAATCCATTCACGGTCCAGATGGGAAACTGGGGTTTTGTCAGTCACCTGTAGATAGAAGAGGGACATGGGGGAGGACCAACAAAATCAACAAAGCTCTTAACCTCATAAATATAGATCTTAGACACATGTTTTATAAAACGGATGATGGCTGGGAATGGGGCCTAGAAGATGATAGACAATTCACAGTTTTTTCCATTAGAAAACTTATAGACTGCCACACTCTTGAACGTTTGGATTTTCATACTTATTGGAACAAGTCGACTCCCAATAAAGCAAATGTACTATTTTGGAGAACAAGGTTGGTTCGTTTACCAACCTTGTCGAATTTGGCAGGGAGAAGTTCTCAAATTAGATCCACATATTGCCCTTTGTGCCATAGTTTCGAGGAGACGGAGAACCACTTGTTTACCAGGTGTTCAAGGCTAAGGAAGTTATCGCTCTTATTAAGATGTGGAGTCATGAGTTTCCAACTGACAAGGTTACTATTGAAGATTTGTTCCAAACTATTTAGAAGATGGATGTAGATAAAAAGGATAAAAACAACAAATTAGGAGTGATTTTATTGGCTTTCATATGGGTTTTATGGGGGTATAGGAACAACAAGATTTTCAAGGGCATGGTCATTAATTGTAATTCCATTTTTTGAGAAATTAAAATCACCTCCTTTTGATGGATAAAAAGTAAAAGATAGATTTTTATCATTAGATAACTAACATCAGTCCCAATTGGCTTTGTATTTCTGTTAATGTTCACTAGCATCTCCGTTGTGTTGCTTTAATAAATTTCTTACGGTTCAAAAAAATAAATAAAATTAGAGAAGATAGATTTTTATCATGGGATAGCTAACATTAGTCCCAATTAGTTATATATTTTATGTTAATATTCACTAGCATCTCCATTGTTTTAATAAAATTTTTACTGTTAAAAAAATAGCATAAATAAATATTATATTTAACCTAAAAGATATATTTCGTCCTTTTTCAAAATACGACAGGGGTTCCAATTTAACCTATCTTCAATTAATAATCTGGACCCACAGGCTTCCAATTAACCTCTACGTCTCTTCAATTTCAAGATCTCCATCTCATAAAACCCTAACTCAGCTTCAATTGATCTACCGAAATTACTGGTAAATTGTCTCATTTCATACACATTTCTCACTACATATTGTCGTAAACAATCATTGCATCTTAAAATCCATATACTGGATGTGGTTTAGTATATGTTAAATTTAGTAGTTTGACTTTTGTTCAAAAACGGTGTAGAATTCAGCGATCGGGGACCTATTTGCTGCGATCAGTGGAATTGATCAGTTGAAGTAATCGAGTGATCCGGTTGAATACCTTTCGAAGCTCTCTTCAAGACTTTAGCTTTATACAGAGCTTTGATTCCGGTAGTATGCTTCACGTACCGACGACGATTGAGGATCAGTTAATTCTGAGAGCAATCAAGGAAGAATGCTCGTGGGAGGGTCTCCCTAAGCGTCTCCAGTCGACTCTAAACTCCAAGGATGAATGGCATAGAAGGTAAGTTTGCTAACTGCCATTAGCTTCTTCTGCATCTGCGCTTTGGTGTTCTCCGTATTAGCTAAATTTCATCTGAAACTTGCATACTCAATGCGTAATTTGGAAATGCAGTCATCATGAATTCATCCTTTTCTGCTGCTTTTGATTTGTACTAGTAGATCAACCTCGTATTGATCAGGACATACCTCATTTGTTCCGCATTTACAGTCAGTTGAGCTGGAAGCAACTGCTAAAAGCCTAAAAAAGACTCAGATTTATCGTAAAATTGACACAATCCTCAATTTTGTAATTCACAAGAAGACATACATTTAGCTTTTGAAACTTTAGAAAGAGGATTGTCGCCCTTTAAGTGGTATTTTCTAAATTTCTTTGGGATAACACTCGGGTATGAATATGATAACAAAAAAATTAGGGAAAAAGACAGATCTGACATGAATATGTAGCATGAATATCAAGTAAACTTACTATTATACAATCAGCAACACTTGAAAACATTGATATCAATTCACTGTTGCAGGATAACTGAACATTGCATTAAGAAAAGGCTCCAATGGAACACATCTTTTGTACGCAAAGTATGCAGAGAAGCAGAATATTACGAGGATATGATGCGGTATCTTCGAAGGAATTTAGCAGTATGCACTAAAGATTCTTGTTTTCATTTATGGTCTTCATGTTACCCATGATCCTTTAAAATGAATGAAGTGTTTTAATTGAAACTCAGACACTTTGATTTTCAGTATACATACATTAACAATTATTTATATGTTCTTTTTCTTTTGGTTTTGCAGCTGTTTCCTTATCACCTAGCGGATTACGTTTGTCGTGTAATGAGGATTTCTCCATTCAGATACTATTGTGATATGATATTTGAAGTCATGAAAAATGGTACTATGTTGTTAATGTTATAATAGGAATCATCTTTAGTCAAAGATTGGAAACCTTTCATTTTATTTTTTTTTAAAACAAAGAATCTTATTTTTTATTATCTGCAGAGCAACCTTACGATAGCATTCCAAATTTTAGCGCAGCAGATGCCCTTCGACTCACTGGTATAGGAAGAAACGAATTCATTGATATCATGAACAAATGTAGATCCAAGGTATAAACTTGATTCAATGTGTTGCTGGTGAAATTACAATAATACCCTTTTGTCTACTTATACATTAAAATTTTGAGCTTTCCAGAAAATCATGTGGAAGCTGAACAAGTCCATTGCTAAGGAATCATTGCCCACATATCCTGTGGACTTTGCAATTGAACCTTGGTGGGGAGTTTGTCTTGTCAACTTTACATTGGAGGAATTTAAGGTCAGATTCTTGATAGATATTTTTATCATAAGTCAATTTGTTATTGACTTTTTTGGAATATGGTAAAAAAATGAATCTTCTTTCTTTTTTGGTCCCCATTTCACTGTTAGTCCCTATGCTGTTATCTAGACATGACTTTCTCCATCTACTTCATCTTTTGAGATTGGAATCTTACTGAGATGAAGAAGAGGGGGGCAAAACGGTCATTTTACATGACTTCCTAGTTCCTTCTCTATCATGCAGAAACTTTCAGAAGAAGAATCAGCAACAATTGACAAGATATGTAAAGAGGAAGCAAATGCATTCATACTTTTTGATCCTTCTGTCATCAAGGGTCTTTACAAACGAGGGCTAATTTACTTTGATGTCCCTGTTTATGCTGATGATCGTTTCAAAGGTGGGATTATAAACAAGTGCTTTTAACATTATAATTTTTTTACCTGTAATACCTGTATTTAAAATAAAAAAATGTAAGCATTTTACAGTTTCCAGTTGTTTTCATGTTGTTCTGTTTTTGAACTTTGAATGATGTGTTTAGTGTTTCAGTGTCTAGGCTAGAAGGCTTTGTCTCCAACAGAGAGCAGTCATATGAAGACCCCATTGAGGAGTAAGATATTCATTCCTCTTTATCCCATGTTTGTTACTTGTTACACAGACGAGGGCATTTTCGTCTTTTCCCACAAACAAAAGATCAAGAACAAGTCCCATCCCATTTTTGCACCGTAAAATGAGGATTCAAAGGGTATTTATGTAATTTTAACCTTACTCGACAGGTTGCTGTATGCGGTTTTTGTGGTATCAAGTGAGAATTCAACTGTTGCTGAGCTGGCAACAACATTACAAGCTGAACTTTCTAAACTACAAGCCGCTGCTTCTTTTGCATGTCGATTAGGATGGGCAGTTAAATTAGTTGACACGGGATCTATTCTTCAAGAACAAATTACAAGTGTCCTAAATGATGAAGATGATGCTTCTCTTGCTCCTGTGGGGTCCACAAACATGTCTACTGATCCTGCTTTCTTTCAACAAGATACTTTAGGGACAGAAAATCTTGGCCCAAATTCCGGTTTTGCCCGTGTTGCTTTTGTTGTTGATGCCAACATAACATCATATCTTATGATGGGGTCCGTTTCACCTGGTTAGTTTTACAAGTTTCAGGTTCTACATTGCAATTGCTATTATTGTACAAAATGACTATTTTGCCCTCATCCTTTTCATCTAATTCATCTCTTCTTGCAGGATTAAAATCTCACGCGGTAACACTATACGAAGCAGGGAAACTCGGCCACACCAGCATTGAAGATCTTTGCAAAGATCTAACCACATTAGAAGGTGCAAAATTTGAAGGAGAGCTTCAAGAATTTGCAAATCATGCATTTAGCCTTAAATGTGTTCTAGAATGCTTAAAATCTGGTGGACTTTCTCCTGATGAACTCGAGATTGATATTGATTCTTCAACCAATGAAGAACTTACATCCATGGTATCCGATATTTCACTAAAAGAACACGATAATGAAAATGGAAATACTGATGATTTTGATGTTGGAAAATTAACTAGAAAAAAAGTGAGAAAATACCGAGTTGATATTTTACGATGTGAAAGCTTGGCTAATCTCCCGGGACCCACACTCGATCGATTATATCAACGGGACTACGACATTATCGTCTCGATGGTCCCGCTTCCTGTTTCTTCCTTACTACCGGGCCCAAAAGGCCCGATCCATTTCGGCCCACCTTCTCACTCCTCCATGTCACCATGGATGAATTTAGTTTTATATTCCACTATCAATAGTGGGCCCGTTTCAGTCGTTTTAATGAAAGGACAATGTCTAAGATTACTCCCGGCCCCACTAGCGGGTTGTGAAAAAGCCCTTTTATGGTCATGGGACGGGTCAACCGTTGCAGGGTTAGGATCCAAATTCGAAGGAAATTTAGTCAAAGGTAACATTCTTTTACATTGTCTAAACTCACTCCTCAAACACACTGCGGTTTTAGTTCAACCCTTTAGTAAATTTGACTTAAACGAATCCGGGAAATTAACCACACTCGACATTCCACTCCCATTAAAAAATTCCGATGGTTCATTCGCGGATATCGGATCGGAATTAGGGCTTGCGGAGGACGAAAATACGAAATTGACCTTGTTGTTGTGTGATTTGGAGAAGAGGTTGTCGTTATGGACGGTTGGGTATATTCGTCTTTTGAAACTTTCTAAAGGAAACACGAATGCTTTTACCCCCGAGTGGGTCCCGTTGTGTGTCGAGTTTGGGGTCCCGTTGTTTAGTCCGAAGCTATGCAAGTTTATTTGTAATCGGGTCGTGGTGTCTCAATTGCTTCAGTCGGATTTGTTTAAAGAACATCATGATGCGATGAGGGAATTGAGAGAAAAGTTGAATTCCATTTGTTTGGAGTATGAAGCAACGGGTTCGAGTGCAAAGATGCTTTATAATAATCGAGAGGCTAAAAAAAGTCAACTCATGTCTTATGCAAGTCAAAGATGGAATCCGATTACCGAACCTTCTTCTCCAATTTCGGGAACAAGTGATTATCAGAGAATAAAACTTGCTAATCGACAACGTTGTCATACAGAAATCTTGAGCTTTGATGGACATATCTTAAGGTATGTTGTTTTGATATTTGTTATTGTTGTTGGAATTTGGAATTTAGTCATTTACAATGATGTTGAATGAAAACTGGTATTGCAGATCATATGCATTGGCTGAAGGATATGAAGATGCTACGAAAATGAATGAAGAGATATCTCGAGTAAACAATGTTAAAGGTGACCCAGATGATAAAGACAATGGAGAAACTGTCTTGCCAGGTGTCAATCTCCTATTCGATGGATCTGAATTGCGTCCATTCGACATTGGTGCTTGCCTTCAGGCCCGACTACCTGCAGCTTTGATTGCCGAGGCTTCAGCAGTTTCGGCTACATATTCAGCAATTAAATAAATAGGACACACAAAAGCCGAAATTGTATATACAATACAAGAGTTTTTCATTATGCTAGTGGGGGCAAATTCGTCTTTTTACCTTGTAGCGAGGTACCTTTCATGTAACGCCATTTTGCTTCATTTATTACAAGCGAGGCTCATCTTTGCTCTTTTTGTGCAGAAGATGCTCCTCCCAGTTTGTATTAAGTGAATGAATATTGATATTTTATGCCAGCTGTGGCTATATCTAGAGTACAACTTTTATTGCACAAGGTACAAGTCTATACTTTTGTTTATTATTTACAAGTTGTGTTTACACATATGTGAACTGTGATGATGTTCCGGAAATTGTGTTGTGTTTTTTGCACACGGTGTAAGGAGAAAATTAGTGTGCCTTTTTCACTTACATTTGGTTATTAATTCGATTCGTTTTTTCTTTTTAGTTTTTGTATAAGTTGAATTGTGGTCATCTACGTTGATTTTGATTGAATCTTTGTATTTTTTTTCCTTTGTATCATTAATATCCTTTTTTTTTCGTTAAGTGGTTTATGGATAAAGACGCATTAAGATACCATTGATTTTGATAGTTTAAACACATTTTCCTTGACAAGATCTATGTATTATTTTGAAGAAAAGAATCAACAAGTATAAATCCCTTTTAGAACTAATATGTGGCTTCAAACAACTATAGTCATCAACATTTGTGTTTTAGTTTGACCTAATGAGTTCCAATGATTCAATAACTAGATTAAACCATGGAAATAAACTTGAAGGACTCATTTAAGCCTTAAGTCAACTTGAAATGCTACATTAGATCAAATAGCATAACTACTAACAAATGATGGATTCCTTAGTTTAGAGATAGTTTAGAAACATCAAATTAAGTCTAGAAACAACATCAATTCCGTAAAACAATCTTAAATTCGAATTCCATCATTGTTAGAGTTTTGAAGTTTCAAAAACTTATGTATTCTCAAAGTCAAGTTATGAATGATAACAATGAAGGATATTAATTATCTCATGATCAAAACTAACTTAAATATCAATCAAACACCTCTAATGTGTATGCTTTTTGGATTTGGAGATTACTCCAAACCCTAACTCGAAATAGAGTGGTTGGAGAAGATGAATAGTATATTTTCCAATGCTTCAAGCTCAATTCTAACACTAAAGCGTTAATTTCCACTTCATTTCCTTCTTAGTTGTTCGTACAAGTATTTCTAAGGATATGTATGTATGTAACATGTTAAATTTTTGTTAAATAGTAAGTGCCACTTATGTAACACCCGAATGTTCATAACGCTTTTAAAACATGGTTTTGTTCATGTTTGGTTTTAAAAACTATTTTAACATGAAATTTGTTCCTAATTAAAATTTTTATCAAAAAAATAAGTTCACAATACCTTGGGGTTTACAACTTAATACACAAAGAACATATACAACATTCATAAGTTGTTTACATTCATTTACATATAAAAAGAACTATAATGATGCCTTCCACTTCTAAGTCATCAAAACACATCTTCTAGTTCAAGAGATTACGGTTGGTAGTCTATGTTACTACTAATTTCTTTTGGTACTTGAATCCATGTCATTTAAAATAAAAGAATACATAAGACTTTTGTATTATGAGATACATATATTTTAGACACAAAAGCATTTTACCATTTTGAATTCCATTCCAATACATTTGAAATCATATTCATAAGTACATAAACATACTTCCATGCACTATGCAATGTCATATCATGTAATGCAATGCATGATCTCCAAGCACACAAGTTTTGGGAAGTCCATCCCTTCATTGAGATGGGTGTCTAGACATAGTACAATTTTGATGCAATCACATTCATATGTATGCATGAAGAGACTAAAATCACACTTTTCAAATGCATTCATTCCCACACATAATATGATATGTAATGATTCCTTATATTCTTGTTAGAAGTGGCGGACGCAGAAGATTCTGACAGGAATGACACCAAAAAATAATAGTGGCATTAAATTTGTATAGAGGTTGCACCCTAATAAAAAAAGTTACACTATGGAGCAGAAACAGAGTAGTAGCCTGGGACCCCTTAGGAACCACTTAGGAATGAGCACACCTGCTTGAGAATCGTATACTTATTGGCGTAATGCCCTATTTCTCCACACTTAAAGCACTTCACCTTCCCGTCACAATTCCCAGAGTGTTTATTTTTGCACTTCCCGCACCATTTTCCTTTATCTCTTCTTTTGCCAAAATTTGAGGATATGTTGCTCTTGTTGGGCCTTGAAGACCCCTCAAATTTCCTCTTCTTGCCAACTTCAACTTTGTTGGCGGTTGTGTCATTGATCATGTCCTCAATAGACTTAGCAACCCTAATAGTTGCCTCAAGAATAGATGCCTGACGTACTGGCACAATAAGTTCATCCTTACTTTGTTGAAGTAAACGTTTTGTTTCTTCCATCTGTTCACCTAACATCGTACGTACCATTGCCTGCACTCCAGTCATCGTGATTGGCTCAGGCTGTGGATTATCACTTCCGAACCCACTTTGAGTACTCGGCATTTCGATCTATACACCAATCGTAGGTGAATTTAGATCTTCATTTTCGTTAGATGTTAAGTCTTCGAAACGTTTATATGTTAGTTCCAATATCGTAGTAATACGTTTAGAATCCTACACACATAAGGTTTCCAGATCCGGTCGGCAACAGACCATAGATCCGAACAAATAATAGCATCCTTATAGCTATAACACAAAACATTTAGCACATAAAATCATTTTAGGCATCCTTCCTAAAATAAACTAGTGCTTGTGTCTAAATTATGGTAGACACTCATCTCACAATCATCACTTAGCATTCTAAGTTCAAGTCTAGAAATTCTACAATTTCTTAGTTCGCTTAAACTAATGCTCTGATACCAACTGTGACATCCCCAAATTTCTCGGCAAGAAATGTCACAACTAGCATTTTTAGCTAGGAAATTCTATTCTCATATAAACATCATCCATTGTAAAAACATGTACTCTAAGTGAATACAATACTCTATCCTCGTTCAAAATACACCTCATATGTTCAACTAAGGGTTGGAAACCTTAGTAATCCCGGTCCAAGTTCCTTATGAACTAAAATTCTCCTATTGGGCCTAGAAACCCTAATTGGGCTCTAATTGGACTCACATTCATCAACTTTAACATTTTGGGCCATGTGGACCTAGAATGGTTCATTCTATTCCTAATGGGCCCAATTGGGCCATAAGTGATTTTAAATTTCCTAATGGGCCATAAAACTCATTATTTGGGCCATGAGCCATCTCCAAGGACCATGTAGGCCGAAAATCATTTAAATGGGCCATATTTTTGGATTTAGGCACTCAAGGCCCAAACCCTCTTTTCCCTTATCCCCTTTCTCGGCCCACAAGTGAAAAAAAAAGGGAAAAATGAATGAAAGAATGGCTTCATGACACCTCATTATTGTTTAGAGGTTAAGTAAGGGATTACCCAACAAACAACCATGCAAGTCTCATATACCTATGCAAGTCTCATATACCCATGCAATTCTCTCTCTCCTCCTTTCTTCTTATTAATTCTCGGCCAAAAGAGAAGCATACACTAATTTCACCAACTTCTTTCAACATCACTCTCCCTAGAAAGTCTTCACTCTTCTCAAATTTTCGAAAATCTAAGGTGAATCAAGAAGGTTTCCACCAAAAACTCATCTTCCCTTGGTAAGCCCTTACTCATCTAAGTTGTATAACTTCATCCTTGTGTTAAGATCATTCATTCTAAGCATTTTGTGATCATACTCTTAGAAAACCTCCATAAGTTCGAGATCTTCCAAGGAGGGTTGCTAAGGCCGATTTTTCTTCTCATTTTCCTCCCAAAACCGAAACCACACCCAAGGTGAGCTTCATACCCCCTTATTTTCGGTTTTTATAAGTTTTGTGGGGGGGGGATACAAGCAAATGTGTAGATCTATCATTATTTGTATGCCTTGTATGATTTCTATGCTTATATGTGTGTTTTTGTGTGATTATGATGTTGGATCTAGTCATAAGCCCCTAAAAATCGAGATATACTTTATGTTAGATGATACTAGCATCAATTATATTTCTACATACAAAGTATTCCAAGAAAAATAGCTAAGTGGCTTAATAACATCTTCTTTGGGCTAAAAACTCATTTTTGGACACAAAATGTTAAAAAAATATAAAGTTAAAGTGCCCAAAATGACATATTACGAATTCTGATGGGTGAGATGAGTCAAAAACTGCTTCAATAAAGTGTTTTCTGGAAATATACTCTTTTGGAGGATTAAAAATATAAATTTCAAGCTTAATGGGCTAAAAATGACATTTTCGACCCAATAGGGCCCAATATGCGAAAATTTCCAATTTGAGGGGCTGAAACTGTGTTTTTCTGTAAAACAGTGGACTACTAGTGTTCTAAGTCCTTTTCAAAGGTTAAAAATGCTTTTCATAATTAAAAAGGACCAAAGTTGCAAAAAATTTCCAATTTGGGCCAAAAGTGTAAAAATTGCGAAAAAGAGAGGTTACAGCCGAGAAAACTGTATTTTGAGGGACTAAAACTGTTTTCAACTAAAAATGTGCTGAAAAATATCAATTTCAATAAGTTTTGGTGTTAGAATGCCAAGAAAAATGGTTTAAGGACTAAACCGGAAATTAATTTATTCAAAGGGTTGAAAAAGTAAATTTGCAAAATAAAGAGGGCTGTAAACAGAAAAATTTCAATGTTAATTCAATACATCCGTTGTGATCAAATATTGACACTGCGACTACCGACGAATTACAATACACAACAACACCAAAAATCGTTATCAAACGAATTGATTCGGTCTCGAATCAATAACAAATCCGAAACTACTAACACGACGACAACTCGATTCATACACGGAAAACTTTGGGAATTCAATACATACGTGAGAGTGCACAGACGTCGATACACCATCTTTGGACCCAAAAGTGTAAAATCTTGTTTGTTGGGCCTAGCTAGCCCAATGACCTGATCTTTAGGCCCGAAGACATCAACCTTACGAGTTGTTGGGTCTTACATGATCCAACACAGCGTAAAAGGGCTTTCAATGGCAAACGTGTTGCTGGTCCCCAAGGGTCCTTCGGTACTGCTAGCGAAGTCGAATTTCTCCAATGCGAGTTGGGCTAAGGGCCCTTCGCATTCACTATAGCCTTGAACGACGTAGGGAATCACCGGGGGCTTCGCACCTACTTTTTCCCCTCGGTCGTGGGGCTACATGAGTCCGGGGGGTTGGGTTATGTGAATAAGTGCGAGCGACGCCTAATGGATCGTTTGTACGGTTGTCAACTGTTCGTTTTCATTAACGTACGTTACAACAATTCACAACCCACTGTTAATCCAACGTCTCCGGAGCTCAACGAATACACCTGTCGTAACGAAATAACAACACATAAACTAATTAAAGTAAAGTGATAGGAAAACATCGGGTTTTCCTAGGGTTTTCAATTAATACACTTTTGAACTACATACCGAGTCTTACAAATCGTATTCTTACATTTATAGAAACAAACAAGCATACTTATGGATCTTCACACCTTTTTGACTATACTATTTTCAGAAAATATCGGATTTTCTGGTGGTTTTCAAACAATACAAAACATTGGATTTCAAACACTACTTATGAACTCACCAACATTTCATATGTTGACGTTTTTTTTTCAAAATACTTGTATTCTCAGGTAACAGGTAAACCGAAGGGAAAAATATACTCAGTGATGTCTTGTTGTTTGTTTAACTAGTATTGAACAATCTACTTTTGAGAATGTAATGTTTTGAAACTATGTACTGAATGTAAACGCAACCAGTTGTAATATTCCAATGTTTGGTATTGTATGATGTTATGTTTCATGTATATTCATTGTGATGGTATTCAATTGAGTCACAACAGCCCCCGGACGTTTCCGCCGTCTGGTTCGGGGGTGTGACAGGTTGGTATCAGAGCTCTGTTTATAGTGAACTAGCATATCGAACCATACATTGATATGCAACTATAAACCAAAAGAGGGACTAACACAACTCTGAACAAAACAAGTAAAACATAACAATAAAACACCCTTGCTTGTATTAGGAACGAGAACCTAACACCGAACCAAACAAGATAATGCTAGTATCTCGGTTAATTCAGGACTGTTCTTAGTTGTATCAAGGAGCGGATGTAGCCTGATCAACTACATTCCCTCCAAGGTACAACCATCACATGTCGTGAAGAAATCATGATAGCTAGGAACCTAAAATCATACCCTTTAATCTCCAAGAAGGGAACCTCAACTGAATCTATGCAATAGTCGTAGAGTTATAGGAGTAATTGGTATGCTATTTGTTTCTAGTATTCATAGCCCTTCGTGCAATACGCTACAAATGAGTATCATTAGCTAGGAAACCCTACCTCCCTAGTCAAGGAATAGTCGGGTGGCTCGACCCAGAGGAAGAACCACAGGAGGAACACGAAGTAGAACTCGCAGGTGAACCCGCCAAGTCAATAAGTGGACCCCGAAGAGGAAGAGCCAGAGGGCAATGATGGTGATGACTCGGATGTAGAATCCCATAACATCAACCCTCCATGTAAAGCCAGAGTACTGACACATCGTGTGGGCCCCGGTGACCCCATGCCCCTCGGACACACAATATTTGGAGATAGAGTCACCAGTAGGGAATACGACCACACTACAGTAGGAACTGAGTTCTCTTTAATCTTAGTCACAGAGGACCAGCTGACCGGGCCCTCCCAGTCGTGGTCCAGGGCACCTGAGGTAGGGATAGCCAAGCTCAGGACACCCCTAACCGAACCAAACAAATGTGGTTTGCTATTGAGAAAGATGAGAGGCAAACATAGGAGGTGAATGGAGACTCTCGAGCGAGACTGTTAGTTTGGAAGTACGATTACAAGCTACCGACCAACAAGTAGCTCGTCTCCGAGGTGCATTCACTTCATCAGCACCACCACTAGACATTTCCCGCCACAATTAGGATCAGCCTTTTCTTTTTCCCCTACTATTCGACATGACTCTCTTTCGCGTACTAAGATGGTACTTACCACTGGAACAATTATGTGGTACCTTTATTTCATATTACTACATAGACTCAATTATATGCTCAAGCGAGCTCTCAAAACCGCTAGAAACTTAAGGATCTCGAAACCAGAACAACCTATATACTCTAAGGATAGACGTAACGATCGTGCCAAATCTGTAATTACGTACTACCGCAAATACATCATAGGGATGTAGATTGTCACAACTGAAAATTTTGAGCTATGTAATCTATACATTCAAGTTAATATGAATCAAAAACTTCAATCAAATACATCATACAAGTACCACAAGTAGTCATCAAACAATTGGAAAACCCTAGAAGTTCTTGTTAAGTCTACTTTGGACTAGAACTTCCTTATTGGATCCAAGTGGACCAATAAGCTTCCAATTGGACTCTCAAGGGCTTAGAACCCTAATTGGGCTCTAATTGGACCCACACTAAATTATTTCAACATTTTGGACCATATTGGGCCTAGAATGAAATAAATTAATGACTAGGAACCATAATTAACCTAATTTGACCCTAACTAGTCATAAAAATCACCTTTAAATTTATTTGGACCAAAAATCACTCAACTTAACCATGAAAATTGGGCTTAAGTATTTAAAGCCCAAACATTCTCTTTTTCCTCCAACATTTTCGGCCCAAATCAAGCCCAAGAGAAAGGTTTGACTTTCACATGCCACCTCACTATTGTCCATAGGATCTCCATGCAAGATATTCCCTTTTCCCATGCAAGCATCACTTCAAAATCACCTCACTTCTCTCCTCTCTCTCACTCTCGGCCACATCTCAAACACACACACCCATTTCACAAATTCCCTCAAAGAACATTCAAGAAAACTCTCTCATTTCCTCCCCATAAATTCGAGATTTCAAGAAGCTTTCAAGGAGATCTTTCAAGAAAAATCACCATCTAAGGTAAGTTAATGTTTAACTTATGATCTAACTCCCTCTATTCCATTAAAATCCCTTCTAAATTCATTCATATTTGTGATCTTGCATCCTAGAGGTCGAAATCTTCACCAAAGGGTGCTTAGGCCAAAAATCACTTCATTTTCCTTCCATTTTCTTTGCAAAACCGAGCCCCCACACCAAGGTGAGCTTCATACCCCCTATTTTCTGTTTTTTATGAGTTTTGTGGGGGGGGGGGGAATACAAGTGAAAGTGTAGATCTATATGTGTTTGTATGCCTTGTATGATTTCCATGCTTATATGTATGCTTTTATGTGTTTTAATGTTGGATCTAGCCATAAAACCCATCAAAACCGAGATATATCTTGTGTTAAATGATTTTAGCTTCAAATATATTTCTAAACACAAAGTGTTTCAAGAAAAATGGCTAAGTGGTTTAGTAATAATTTTCTTTGGGTTAAAAACACAAATTTTGGGCCTAAAATGTGAAAAATACAAAAATAAGGGCCCAAATTGACAATTCACAGATTCTGATGGATGAAGTGTGCCAAAACAGTTTCCATAAAACTATTTCTGGAATTACACTTAATTAGAGGATTAAAAACATGAATTTCAAGCTTAATGGGCTAAAAATGAAAATTTCGGCCCAATGAGGCCCATTATGCGAATTTTTCTGTTTTGGAGGGCCAAAACTGTAACTTTCTGTAAAACAGTGGACTATAAGTGTTCCAAATCCTTTTCAAAGGTTTAAAATGCTTTTTAAATTTAAAAAGGACCAAAGTTGCAAAAATTTTCCCATTTGGGCCAAAATTGTCAAAGTTGCGAAAAGAAGGGATTAAAACCGAGAAAACTGCATTTTCAGGGTCTTAAGCTGTTTTCTATGAAAAATATGCTGGAAAATGTTTATTTCAATAATTTTTGGTGTTAAAATGTCAAGAAAATTGATTTAAATACCAAACCGGAAAATATTTTAAATAAAGGGTTGAAAAGGTAAATTTTACAAACGAGGAGGGGCTGAAAACAGAAAATTTCCAAGACTAATTCTATACATGCAATATGATCAAATAATGGTACTACTACTATCGACAAAATACAATACACTACAATACCAAAAGTCGTTGTTAAACGAATTGGTTCGGTCTCGAACCAATAAAAATCCGAAACCACAAACACAACGATACTATGATACTACAATACTATGATTCATACAAATAACGATTCGGAATACATTATACATGTGCACAGACGTCTACGCACTATCTTTGGGCCCCACAAGTGTAAAATCTTGTTCGTTGAGCCTAGCTAGCCCGACGACCTGATCTTAAGGCCCAAAGACTTCATCTTACGAAGTGTTGGGTTTTACCAACCCGACACAACGTAACCGGACTTTCAATGGCTGTAGACTACTGGTCCCCAAGAGTCCTTTAGTGTCGCTAGTAAAGTCTGCCTTTTTTTGCGAGGCGGGTCTGGGACCCCTCGTACCTTTTTATCCCCAACCGGCTAATGGAGTCGTCGAGGCCTTCGTGTCCTCCTTCTCTTCGGATGTGGGACAACAGGACGGTTGGATAGCGTGACTAGTACGGACGACGCCTTCGGGATCGTTAGTATTGCTATAGACTAGTCGTTTGTGTAACGCGTGTTTGTGGCGGATAGTCATGCTCATCAATGATCCAATGTCGTCTGGAATGACAACTTCATGCGTTGCAATGGTTTCAAGTAATTTCATGGAATTCAAGGAATTAGGAAAACATCGGGTTTTCCTAGGGTTTTCAATACATACAAATTCAGAATACATACGATTTCAATAAACAATATTTTACAAGTATAGAAAACAAACAAGCATACTTATGGATCTTCACACCTTTTTGACTATACTATTTTCAGAAAATATCGGATTTTCTGGTGGTTTTTCAAACGATACGAAGCATTGTTTTCAAATACAACTTATGAACTCACCAACATTTCATATGTTGACGTTTTTCAAAATACTTGTATTCTCAGGGAACCAGTGAATCAAGGGAAATCATATTCAGTGACGGTTGCAGTTTATTTTTGTATGAATTGAACAAATTAATTTTTGGGGGAATGTAATGTTTAAACAATGTATGATATGTAAACACTACTGGTTGTACTATGTTAATGAATGGTGACGAATGTTGTTATGTTTCATATATATTCAATGTTATGGTATTCAATTGAGTCACGACAGCCCCCGGACGTTTCCGCCGTCTGGTTCGGGGGTGTGACATAGATGGAAGCAGTGAGAATTATACAACAAGATACAACATTTATAGAGTACAACCAGCAATGACGATCATTACTTACGATCTGGATTATCGACGTGCAGCAGGCAAATGCCATCCCGCAAGAATAACAAGCGCGCCCGCGAGACACCACTCCTGCAGATGGACTCTGCTACATTTCAAGCTGCTGTAATGGCGGCAGTAACCGTTGCTATGGCACAAATCAATACAAACAACCCCAATGGAGGCGGGAATAGCATTGACAACTCCAGCCAAAGGGACAAACATGGAAACCAACAAGTGACAACCTATCAAGGAACCCCAAACCCCGAGCTTAAGAGTAGGAAGCTGAGGTCTGGAAATAAGAGAAAGGGACATCCCACTCAAGGGTTCTCAAGGAAGCAACATGTTGTTGTTGTTCATGCGACCATGACCCCTACTACACCAACAACCAGGAGACCATATGTTGGAATCCTACCAAAATGCAACCAGTGCAAATTCCATCATAATGGAGCCTGTCGGGAGATGCATTGTAACAAATGCAACCGAAAGAATCACACCGCCAAATTTTGTAGAACTTATCCATGCCAGAATCATCAGCCAAATGGAAACGACAACAATCGCAACAACCCTAACAACAACACCAATGGTGAGACCATTCACACCTGCTATGGGTGTGGAGGAATTGGTCACTTCAGGCGCAATTGCCCCAGGGATAACAATCAAGGAGCAAAAGGATCAGAAATGGTCCTGACCTTGGGTCAAGGCGAATCAATCCAAGACCCAACGGTTGTTATTGGTACGTTCCCACTTGACAACTCTTTCGCTTACCTCTTATTCAATGGTAAATCCGAGCGAAATTTCGATTAGTAACATATTCAAACACTTACTAAAACCACATCCCCAAAGCTAAGCTAAGCCTTTTCAATGGACATGGCCAATAGGGAAAAACTGATTTAACCTAGGGTACTTATGTGGAGTACACCTTAACACTAAACAACCATTCATTACAAATAGATTTCATGCCAGTAAATATTAGGAGTTTTAATGTGATAATTGTCATGGTTGGGTTAAGCCCCCACCGTGCTGATACTATGTGTCGCGAGAAGGCCGTTTGCCTTCACCTTCCTAATCACGAAAACTCTAATAATCCATGGTGATAAACCTGGCGCCAATCCTTTTCCTATCTCGTGCATCAAGGCACAGAAGTGCCTGCACCAGAAGAACTACGTTTTCCTCACTCATGTTGTAGACAAGACCAAAGAAGAGGTAGGCATACAAGGTATTCCAGTAACATGTGATTTTTCCAAATGTGTTCCCCAAAGAACTTTCGGGAATATCCCAGAGAGACAGGTCGAATTTCGAATCAAGCTCATATCGGGAACCACATCAATTGCCAATTCACCCTATAGATTGACTCCCGCCGAAAATTCACGAGTTATCCGGTCAACTGAGTAGAATTGTTGCACAAAGGATTCATCAAACCAGACTTCTTTTCCTGAAGAGCCCCGGTCTTGTTCTTCAAGAAGACGAATCCTTCCGAAGGTACATCAATTCTAGGAAGTTGAATAAACTCCCTATCAAAAATCGACACCCACTTCCTCGGACTGACGATCTATTTGGCCAGCTCCAAGGAGCTCGTTACTCCTTAAAAATAGATCTAAGAATCGGTTATCATCAACTTCGAGTCCGAGAAGGCGACATTTCAAAAACTGCCTTCCGAACTCGTCACGCCCATTTCAAATTCATTGTGATACCCTTCGGTCTAACGAACGCTCCCACACTATTCATGGACCCTACAAACCAAGTTTTCTCAACCACTCCTAGTCAGCCTTTTCCTTATTTCCATCAATAACATACTCATCTGCTCACAAAGCAAGAATGAAACACTACCATCATCTACGACCAGCCTTGAAAGCATCAAAGCTGGGAATGTCGCGACGAAAGCACTACATGGATGGATAAAACTCTCGAAGTCGAAAGACGAAGCTTTTTGTTATAAGAGTTGAGTTGGGCGTTATCTGGGTGATCGTCGATAGGTTAACCCAATCTGCCCATTTCCTGCCAATATAGAAATCAAACAAGATGGAAGGATTAGCTTGGATCTATATCCAGGAGATCGTGAGACTCCATGAAATATCGGTATCTACTATCTCGGATCGAGATAACAGATTTTCTTCAAGACTATGGCAGTCACTTCAGAGTGCTATGGGAACATAACTATACATAAGCGTTGCTTACCACCTTCAAACCAATAGCCAAAGTGAACGAACCATTCGACCACTCAAATTCATGCTACAAGTCTAGGTGTGTAAGTTCAACAAGTCAGGGGATACCCGGTTTCCCTTGACTAAATTCTCATACAATAACAACTATCGCACGAGCATCAAGAATGCTCCTTTCGAAAACTCTTTATAGTCATAAATGCATATCACTCGGTGGTACTCTCATGAGACCGGAAACCACTAACGAAACAACAGAGAAGATAATCCAAATCAAAGCTGGACCTCAAGCATCGCGAGACCGATAAAAGAGCTCTGTTGACAAGCGGCGTAAGCCATTAGGATGGCAAGTCGGGGATCGCGTGTTATTAAAGGAATCTCCTGGGAATTGAATGATTCGCTTTAGGAACCGAGAAAACTAAATCCACGATACATCGGACTGTTCGAGATTCTTGCTCGGATTGGTCCAAAGACATATAGGCTGTAGCTGCCTGTAGAGCTCAGCAACGTGAACCCTGTGTTTTGTGTCTTGAATCTGAAAAGATGCATATCAGATGAGACTCTTATCATTCCTTTACGAGAAATCGGAGTAAGCGAGAATCTCATGTTCGTCAAAGAACCAGTCAAGGTATTGGATAGGAAGTAGAACATACAAAACAAAGCCCCATTATGATTGCGAAGGTTCCATGGAATGCTAAGCGTGGACCAAAATTCACATGGGAAACATGAAGATCAGATGAAGTGCCTATTCTCTCATTCACGAACCTATCCTTAGAAAGAATTTCAGGACGAAATTCCCTCTAACGGGGGGATGATGTCACAACTAGCATTTTTAGCTAGGAAACTCTATTCTCATATAAACATCATCCATTGTAAAAGCATGTACTCTAAGTGAATACAATACTCTATCCTCGTTCAAAATACACCTCATATGTTTAACTAAGGGTTGGAAACCTTAGTAATCCCGGTCCAAGTTCCTTATGAACTAAAATTCTCCTATTGGGCCTAGAAACCCTAATTGGGCTCTAATTGGACTCACATTCATCAACTTTAACATTTTGGGCCATGTGGACCTAGAATGGTTCATTCTATTCCTAATGGGCCCAATTGGGCCATAAGTGATTTTAAATTTCCTAATGGGCCATAAAACTCATTATTTGGGCCATGAGCCATCTCCAAGGACCATGTAGGCCGAAAATCATTTAAATGGGCCATATTTTTGGATTTAGGCACTCAAGGCCCAAACCCTCTTTTCCCTTATCCCCTTTCTCGGCCCACAAGTGAAAAAAAGGGAGAAAAATGAATGAAAGAATGGCTTCATGACACCTCATTATTGTTTAGAGGTTAAGTAAGGGATTACCCAACAACCAACCATGCAAGTCTCATATACCCATGCAAGTCTCATATACCCATGCAATTCTCTCTCTCCTCCTTTCTTCTTCTTAATTCTCGGCCAAAAGAGAAGCATACACTAATTTCACCAACTTCTTTCAACATCACTCTCCCTAGAAAGTCTTCACTCTTCTCAAATTTTCGAAAATCTAAGGTGAATCAAGAAGGTTTCCACCAAAAACTCATCTTCCCTTGGTAAGCCCTTACTCATCTAAGTTGTATAACTTCATCCTTGTGTTAAGATCATTCATTCTAAGCATTTTGTGATCATACTCTTAGAAAACCTCCATAAGTTCGAGATCTTCCAAGGAGGGTTGCTAAGGCCGATTTTTCTTCTCATTTTCCTCCCAAAACCGAAACCACACCCAAGGTGAGCTTCATACCCCCTTATTTTGGGTTTTTATAAGTTTTGTGGGGGGGGGGGGGAATACAAGCAAATGTGTAGATCTATCATTATTTGTATGCCTTGTATGATTTCTATGCTTATATGTGTGTTTTTGTGTGATTATGATGTTGGATCTAGTCATAAGCCCCTAAAAATCGAGATATACTTTATGTTAGATGATACTAGCATCAATTATATTTCTACATACAAAGTATTCCAAGAAAAATAGCTAAGTGGCTTAATAACATCTTCTTTGGGGTAAAAACTCATTTTTGGACACAAAATGTTAAAAAAATATAAAGTTAAAGTGCCCAAAATGACATATTACGAATTCTGATGGGTGAGATGAGTCAAAACTGCTTCAATAAAGTGTTTTCTGGAAATATACTCTTTTGGAGGATTAAAAATATAAATTTCAAGCTTAATGGGCTAAAAATGACATTTTCGGCCCAATAGGGCCCAATATGCGAAATTTTCCAATTTGAGGGGCTGAAACTGTGTTTTTCTGTAAAACAGTGGACTACTAGTGTTCTAAGTCCTTTTCAAAGGTTAAAAATGCTTTTCATAATTAAAAAGGACCAAAGTTGCAAAATTTTTCCAATTTGGGCCAAAAGTGTAAAAATTGCCAAAAAGAGAGGTTACAGCCGAGAAAACTGTATTTTGAGGGACTAAAACTGTTTTCAACTAAAAATGTGCTGAAAAATATCAATTTCAATAAGTTTTGGTGTTAGAATGCCAAGAAAAATGGTTTAAGGACTAAACCGGAAATTAATTTATTCAAAGGGTTGAAAAAGTAAATTTGCAAAATAAAGAGGGCTGTAAACAGAAAAATTTCAATGTTAATTCAATACATCCGTTGTGATCAAATATTGACACTGCGACTACCGACGAATTACAATACACAACAACACCAAAAATCGTTATCAAACGAATTGATTCGGTCTCGAATCAATAACAAATCCGAAACTACTAACACGACGACAACTCGATTCATACACGGAAAACTTTGGGAATTCAATACATACGTGAGAGCGCACAGACGTCGATACACCATCTTTGGACCCAAAAGTGTAAAATCTTGTTTGTTGGGCCTAGCTAGCCCAATGACCTGATCTTTAGGCCCGAAGACATCAACCTTACGAGTTGTTGGGTCTTACATGATCCAACACAGCATAAAAGGGCTTTCAATGGCAAACGTGCTGCTGGTCCCCAAGGGTCTTTCGGTACTGCTAGCGAAGTCGAATTTCTCCAATGCGAGTTGGGCTAAGGGCCCTTCGCATTCACTATAGCCTTGAACGACGTAGGGAATCACCGGGGGCTTCGCACCTACTTTTTCCCCTCGGTCATGGGGCTACATGAGTCCGGGGGGTTGGGTTATGTGAATAAGTGCGAGCGACGCCTAATGGATCGTTTGTACGGTTGTCAACTGTTCGTTTTCATTAACGTACGTTACAACAATTCACAACCCACTGTTAATCCAACGTCTCCGGAGCGCAACGAATACACATGTCGTAACGAAATAACAACACATAAACTAATTAAAGTAAAGTGATAGGAAAACGTCGGGTTTTCCTAGGGTTTTCAATTAATACACTTTTGAACTACATACCGAGTCTTACAAATCATATTCTTACATTTATAGAAACAAACAAGCATACTTATGGATCTTCACACCTTTTTGACTATACTATTTTCAGAAAATATCGGATTTTCTGGTGGTTTTCAAACAATACAAAACATTGGATTTCAAACACTACTTATGAACTCACCAACATTTCATATGTTGACGTTTTTTTTTCAAAATACTTGTATTCTCAGGTAACAGGTAAACCGAAGGGAAAAATATACTCAGTGATGTCTTGTTGTTTGTTTAACTAGTATTGAACAATCTACTTTTGAGAATGTAATGTTTTGAAACTATGTACTGAATGTAAACGCAACCAGTTGTAATATTCCAATGCTTGGTATTGTATGATGTTATGTTTCATGTATATTCATTGTGATGGTATTCAATTGAGTCACAACAGCCCCCGGACGTTTCTGCCGTCTGGTTCGGGGGTGTGACAAGAAAAGACCGATTTAATTTATGCTTTTTAAAATCAAATTAGAGAAATCTTTATAAAAGATGTTGCGGAATTGGTCCCCAAAACAAAATATGATAAAAGTTTGTCAAAACCTTTCTTTAAGAAATATATCATTTCCTTTTATATCAAAACCTCTGGATGTCATGTTCCGATACAGATCAAAAGCATAAACAAGACACTATAAGCCTTACGACAGTTATTTGTAACTACTGGCCTATAATCCAAAATTCACTCATCATCATCATCCGACTATGCTCGGGGCCCTCTACCTGTAATATAAACAGCTGAGTGGGTCAGGCTTGGAAGCCTGGTGAGCATATAGGGTTTTCAACCCACAATACATAAATTTATTATGTTTAAACATCAATATCAATCAACTAAATTACCCCAAGCCCCATTATTTCATTTATTTCTTAAGGGTTTACCCTAAGAATCAACTATCACTCCTTCCTAAGGATTCATCCTAAGGAATAGACACAAAGTCACCTCGTGACTGGGGTTTATACAACGGGCACTAATTCCATAGCTGCCAAAGTTTATTCAACATGTGCTAAGTCCATAGCTCTCATTTATCGACAGTATTATTTACAGGTATTCTCTCCTGCAATACATGTCAATGGGTTTTTAGAGTACAACAAATGAACATATAGTTCATTACACCTACAGGTTGCGGGCCTGTTAGTGTTCCATAGACTGTCTAGAATAGTTCATGGTTGTCATCCATACTCTGCTGAATGACAGGGGCCAACATTTTGGGTAAGTGATTCTCTCAAATTTTCACCACTCACCCTCAACTCATGATCAATATTATTGATCATCTCCTTTATCTAACTCACCTTTCATCATACCCACTATTTCATCTACCCATGTTTTACCCAACATTTTTCGTAGATAAAAAGCATATACAGTTTAAAACTTGTATAAAACATCAATTCAACAGTCACCTCAATTAAACAATTAGTATATTTACACATAACACGTATTTCAAGGTAAATACTTCATATCTATGTGTAAATTGAAAGTAACTACACACTCACTTGATTTAATGAAAACCGGGCAGCAATTCATTTCCTAAAACGATCGTTTCTAATAAAATCGGGAGTTTTATTGAGAAACCGGGCTCTGCGAAAGGTCGGGCTTTGAAACCGAAAAGATAAATTTTCCGGGCTTCACGGGCACTTCGTGGCGTATTCCGGGGCTTATAATCGATACCGGGGCTTCGGGGGATGATAATATGAAAGAAATATGGAGAAAGGGGTTAAAAATGACAAGTTTTCAAAATACCCCCGAGAGGTCTCGCACCCTTCTATTTATAGGGTGGAGCTTCTGATCGGACGGCTGAGAAGGAACTACACGTCGCAGATTCGAGGGCTCGCAGGCGAAGGCTCGCACGAGGGCTGTGCGTGCGAAGGCTCGCTGGCAGTCTGTGATTGGTCCGAGGCATGTGTCCAATGCGCAGGTGGTCAGCAGGTGCGAGGGTCTCGGTGGCACTCGCTGATTGGACTGCGGAGTCGTCTTACACGTGCGAGGCTCGGAGCTAGGTGCGAGCTTCGGATTGGTCAGCAGCCTCGGTTTGGACAGATGCTCGGTTCGGATTGGGTCTCCTTCTTGGTCGAATCAGAAGCCTACACGCGGGTCGGATCACGTGGGTTGCATGCGAGGATCACGTGGCTACTGTTCATGAGAGGGTGACTCAGCAGACTTTGGTGACTCAGCAGGACACGTGGCACTTTTTCAGCGAGGATGACGTGGCAACTCGTGACTATGCGAATTTTCTCGATTTTCGCGCCAAAACTTCTAAAATCCATAACTTTCGCATACGAGCTCCGTTTTTGACGTTCTTTATATGAACGCGTAGATAAAATTACGCTCTACAACTTCCGTTTAGACTTCGTCGGCTAATTTTGACTTTAAATTTTATATTATTATTTTTAACAGACTGGGACAGGAAATCCGTTAAAAATTCATAACTTCTTCATCCGACGTCCGTTTTCGTCAGACTTTTTACTGTTGTGCTCCTAATGACGAGACCTTCAATTCTCGTTTAGGTTGTGTTGGCTAAAAATCGCTCGATCTAAAATTCGAGTTTTTAGCTGTCTACTGCTAAGCTGAAACTTCGAAAAATCATAACTTCCTCATACGAAGTCAGATTTGGGCGTTCTTTTTATCGAACTTCTCGGTTTAACGAATAATACGACTTTCATTTAGATTACTAAGGCTAAAAAGTAGTTTATCAAAAACTCAGTTTTTACGACACTCGGCACCGTGCCGGTTTTGTCGCGAAACTTCGACAGGTCATAACTTCTTCGTTATAACTCGGATTTCGGCATTCTTTATATCCCCGAAATCCTTGTTTCGACCACTAAAACTTTATGTAAAGATATAGGGCTTATCTCACACTTTAATTTTTGACGCTTATTTTTATTTTTAATTAATTAAACCCTAATAATTAAGCATAAAACACATAATTCACATAAAATTCACATAATTCCTTTTCATTTCTTCTAAATGAGTTACAAAGGTTAACCTAGACCATTATGTCAATATTAATGCCTAGCCTAGAAACACGAGCGTTACATATATCCCAAAAAGGCAACCCAAAAGGTACATGAGAACAACTTGATGAAAGGTGCACTTAGTGGGTGTAGAAACTAAGATGTACAAAATGTACCAAAAAAGGCTTCTTGTGCAAATGGCCAAGTATACCATTCCCACCTAAATCCCCTATATACATAACTAACTACTCCAGATTCACTGGATTTGAACATGTGGAACCACCCCCATCTTTATCAAAAACTGCCTTTTTAAGCTTTAGTTTAGTGATCCTCTATGATGGCTTTCTTTTCCTTGTCTTAGGCACTATCAGATGACCTTCATCATCAGCCACATTCCCATCATCAGCAACCTCATTATTTAGAACATCACCAGCAGCCTCATTCCCATGATTAACACCTTCACCTTCAATCACATCACCATCATCTTGATTTTCAACCCCTTCAACTTTAATCACATCACCATCATTTACAAAGTCAGCTTCACCTTCACCTTCAATCACACCACCATCATTTAGAACATCATTTACAAAGTCAGCTTCACCTTCATCAACATCAGGCTCATCCTCATTTAAGTCTTGATGCAAGAAATAACAAGGTTAATAAATAACATATATTTAAAATTACAAGGTTAATAAATTACCATCTCAACTGGTGGAGTGTCATCAAGTTCAATTTCCAACCACCCCATGCTTTCAATTTCAGCCATGGAATATCCTGCTTTAAGTAAAATTGTTATTTCTTCAACACTTATCTTGATTTTATCTAGGAGAACATCTGATGCATGTCCTTCAGTGAATTTAGGTTCTGCACCACCTTCATTCACCAATGGAACATCAGATGCATATGATGCATTTCTAGAACCAAGAATTTGATCAATTGCATCTCCAACTTCCTCAAGACTTTTTTTTTTAGATCTTGGGCAACCTTTACTGGAACATCAACTGCTTCTTCTTCTAGCTCCATAACTACTTCTTCTTCTATCACCATAATGTCATCTTCCTCTTCTATCACCTCATTCACCAAAGGAACATCATTAGCAGCAGGAACTTGAGCAACATTATTTGGAATATCATTAACAACTGGAACTTGGTTATTGACCAAATGAACTTCATTAAAAATTGGCTCTGGCACCTTCACTGACACCTCAATTTCTTCCTCTTTTATCATCTCATTCACCAAAGGAACATCATTAAGAGCAGGAGCTTAAGCAACCTCATTTGGAACCTGGTTGTTGACTTCATCCTGAAATTTGGTTGTTGACTTCCTATTTGGCCTTCTTACATCCAATTTCTTCCTTCTAACATATGGGACAGTTACTTCACTTGAACGAGTACCCACAGATGCAATGTCACCAACTCTGAAACTTGGGCCTCTTAAACCTAATTTCCTCATTTTCTTGCCAGTGTTAGAACTTGAAGCATGCAGACTGCCCTGTTGACTTACTTGTTGACTAGGTTGAGTGGTTACAGGTGATGTCACAAGTGGTTGACTGCCATGTTGACTAGATTGAGTGGGTACAGAAACATGTGGATTGGATCCAGCTACATCATATTTCCTAGGCCTCCCAATCTTCTTTGGTGGCATAGGAATTGGTACCTTTTTTTTTATTCTTGCAGCCTTTTTTTATTTTGCCCATACTCAAGACAATTAGCACATCTTACCGTCCTTGGGGGTTTCACCCTTGAAGTGGAACTAAACTTACTCTCTATCTCACTTGCATGCCTCCTTCTTTTGGTTCTGGGCCTACCAGGCATTTTCCTACCAACAGGTGGCAAAGGCTTGTTGTATCCAGTTAGAGGCCATATATTACTCCCATTCACAGGACTGATGTTTGTTGAGTAGCATTCCTTGAATTTATTCAATGAAAAGTAGTCACTAATATATCCATCTGGAGTTTGATGGATATAATTAATGGCTGCTATGGCATGGACACAAGGGATTCCAGACAAATCCCATAATCTGCAAGAACAAACCCTACCATCCAAATCTACCTTGTAATTAGCACATGCTCTTCTCACTTCAAATACATTTCCTAAGCTATGCACTACTAACCAAAGCCTACATGAAGACAAATAGTATGTATTAGTCATTATATATCAATTATAATGACAGTTAGAAAAAGAAAAAATTATTTTGTGTCTTACCTAAAGTTATTTCCAAAAAGATTCATCTTCTTAATCACCTCTGGACATATATTACCTTTCCATTTACTGCATTCATCATTCATAAAGGAAAACATGTCCATTATGTATATCCTTATCTCTTCAAGCATTGTAATCAAAGGTTTTTTCCTAGCTTCAACAATTATGGAGTTGAAACACTCTGAAATACCATTCTCCACTGCCTCACAAGCAAACCCTACACTCATGTAAGCTCTGCACCATGTTTTGGGTTCTTTTGACATTAGATACTCATATGCACTAGGGCTTATGGTCTTTATTTTTTCCATGTTTCTCAAGAAGTCACCTTCAACACAACTCATTGCACAAGCCCAGAACAACTTCTTCAACTCCAATCCAGAGAAAGCTTTATTAAAATTTGCATAAATGTGTCTAGCACATTGCCTGTGCTCCACATGTGGCAAAATAACCTTAACAGATTCAAGCAAAACCTGTGAACAAACGTATTATCTTAGTATTTATAACCATATTGAAATAATCAAATTGAAATATACTATAATTATAAGGGAACTTACTTTATGTTGATCAGAAATAACAACCAAATCTACACCAGTACCAAGGTCAAGATCATCCTTCAGAAGCTCCAGAAACCAGGTCCAATTATCCTTGTTTTCCACATCAACAACAACCCAAGCTATTGGGAACACCTGGTTATTAGCATCTCTACCTATGGCTATGAGTAATTCACCTTTTACCTGACCCTTTAGGAAGCATCCATCCAACCCTATTACCTTCCTACACCTTATTTTCCAGCAAACACTTAAAGATTTGAAACATATGTAAAACCTTTTAAAATAATTCTTATCATCTGGATTGTTAGTAACACCAACTTTGCATGTAGACCCAGGGTTTGATCTCAATAACTCTTGGGCATAATCCCAAATTCTTGCATAGTGTTCATTTAATTTACCCTCAATCAGTTCTTTTGCCCACTGTTTTGCCCTTCTAACCTGTCCTATAGATACCACACATCTATATCTTTGTTTGACGTCACTGATCATCTCCCTAAGTTTAACTTTGGGCTTATTTGCTATCTCAGTAACATAGTGTCTTCCAATCCATTTCGGGGTAACAATAGACCCAAATTTAAACACTCTAGAACAAAGATGCTCAGAATTCATTGCTTTAACCTGAAAGGTTCTGTCATTGTACATCCATGCTGCATAAAGTCTAAAAGGGCATTTATTATCTTCATGTCTCTTACCACATCTTGCAACAATTCTTCTATTGTTATTCTTTTGAAAGTATATTTGGTACCCTCCATTTACTGCATAGTTTGTCACACAGAATTTCAGTTGTGCAAGTGATTTGAACACGTCCCCTAACTTAGGTTCCATCTTATCCCACCTAACATTTGGATCATGTATTCTGTATTTGTTAGTCACTTCTTCCTCTGCCTCCTCATCATTTTGAAAATCATTACCATGGTCCACTCGATCTTTCACCTCATCAGTCATACTTGCATTTCTAATGTTCGCATCACAAAGTAGAATGTTAAGAAAATGATCCTTACATTTATCAAGCCTTGATACAAACTCCTGTCGTGGTTCATGATCCATGTAAATCCCGTGCAGCTCAAAATCCATCTCATTTAACCCAGAAAATGGCTCGTAAATTCCAGCAAATGGGTCGTCGTAACCATCGTCTGAAGAACCTATTTCTAACCCCTGCACAATCGCAACCATTATCATGAAAAGTAAGCAATTAATGGAGATGATTTCTCGTAAAAACCATGATCAAACCGTAATTTCTTACCTCTTGAAAAACCCTAGCTTCAGACAATGAGAATGCTTCACCAAATGGAGTTTAACGTTTGAGTTCCTATTACCTACGTCTGAAGAAGTACTAGCATGGGAGGGTGGTAGGTGTCTCAATGTTGACAGAGTGTTAACGGAGGAGAGGGGCTTAACATTGTTACCGGTTGCAAATGGGGATGTAGCCGGTTGGTTAAGGGGAACCGGTAAAAAACATTAAAATGAAACATGAGGGGCAAATGTTAGGCATCTGTGGCAAAAAAATCGATTTTGGGCCTAACCGGTTTTTCTATGTAAATTTAGGGGTTTTTTATGACAAAAACCCTATTCAAACCTCCCAAACACGTAGATATTTTGAAAAAAAAGAAAAAAGACACAAAGATAAAACACGTGACGAGTGGCGAGGTCAAAAGAGTCACGTGGCAGACATAAAAGAGACGTCGTCCCGCTTCTATGCCGTTCTAATAACTCGTAACTCTCAAACCTCTTGGATCACTCAACCTTCAAACTCAATCCAACTCAAAAACACATACTTAATAGTGGAATAACTATGTGTTTTCTCCAGATGCTGAACTTCAATTTATGCCTTGCGTAACGAACATGATGATTCTCCACACAACAACTTCATCTCTTTGTGATTCATCGTCAAAAATCAGTAATGTCAATCGTTTTCTCCCTCTTTCTGCATTTCGCGCCACCGCGACCATGGGGTATGTCATTATTTCGATGCTTCGTGATTGATTTTTTCAAATTTCGTTTGTTCATTGTAGCTTTTTGTACTCTCTCCAATGAAAATTGAAACGAGTCTACCGAATTTCGTAAATGGAAATGGTAGGTTCAATCGCGGGGAACATGAACGTCAGTCACATTTGGAATTCATATCGATTTGTAGCTTGTTAACTATTAATTTCTTATTCTTACACGTAAGATTATGATATGTTGTCTGATATGGAAGAATTGTATGTAGTTCACTAAGTTTCTGTTAATTTATGGAAAGTTCACTGGAAGAATTTGATTTTGACTCATTTTCAGAGTTGAAATCGATCTGTAGTTCCTTATGAATTTGAATTTGACGCACATTCAAAAATTATACAATTTTTAGCTCATTAACAATTCATTTTTCTTCTTCCTGAATTTGTTCAACCCTAATTTTTGATATTTCATCTGATGAGGATGGATTATTAGTAGCTGATAAGTTTTTGTTGGTTATGGTTTCTAACCCTAAATCAGAATTGAGATGAAACGAACAGAACTCAAAGATAAAAAAAAACAAAGAAACCAACTGAAAATTTAATTCCTAACTCATTTTTGAGCCATACATTCTATTTCTGTTGCTATTTACCCAATGTAATCAATACCTTTATTTTCTTCATTCATACTGACTATGTTCATTACTTTCAATGATCCATTCAAATGTAGCAGCTCCCATTATTTATTTATATACTTTATTATTATCTCTTACAATATTGCGTTTCCAAACAGAGTAATGTGGAGTAGAAATGCATCAGGTAAAAGTTCTGTGAGTGGATTTTCCAGTAAGGTATCCCTTCTCTTCAAACTCCTTTTGTTAAGGTTAAGCTTTCTAGGGCTATTTTCAATGATGAGGTGAGGAGGGCATTCACGTCTTTTGCCTTGTCCTGTATTATGTACATACAATTAGACTTATTATATAACTGAATGTATGACTAAGTTATTGTGTCAGGTTAAAGGATCAGAGCCTATAAAGCATACATCTACTTATGTACACAATCAACATGCAAAAGAGATTGTGATCGAGGTAATTATCATTCACTTCACATGTTTAATTATAGCATTGTACTTTGAGTTTTTCTTTTTTATTATGACATTTTTGAAAAATGTCCCTATTATATCATGAAATTTGATTTGTATTTGGATAAGATTTCTATAACTGATGTAAGCAATCACTTTTCCATTTTGAAATTTTCAGGAAGAAGAAGTTGTAGTGATGTCAGAAACTGATTCTTCATTTGAAAGCATTCCTGGAGTACCAAATCCTCTTGGAGTATCAAAAACTGAAAATGGAATAAACTTTTCTCTTTTTTCAAAGCATGCAACTTCAGTTACACTTTGTTTATCACTTCAAGACAGGTGAGAATGTATCATAGATTATGAATTTGTTGTGTTTTACTCATACTTTATTTATTTTGATCTGTTTTTAGTGGAAACGATGCATCTCCAAATGATGAAATGATTGAGCTGAAATTGGATCCACATGTAAACAAAACTGGAGATATATGGCACATATGTGTTCTGGTAATTTAATTTTTATTTTTTATCAAAAGACCAAAATACCCTCATTATATAGACATACATACATACATACATAAAGTTTAATTATATATAGTTACAATAAACAAAAAAAATACTTTCATATAAAATTAAAAAATTATTTTGTTTACATTATTGAATTTCATTCCATTTTCAGCCTACCAAACACATGACATATTATAATTCCTTCATATTCAAATTATTTCATATTACAATTCCATTCCTTCCAAAAACATTCTATAAATCCAAGGATTGCAACATTTTTTTTTCCTGTTTTTGATTCATAATATTATACTCATCATATTAGAGTGATGATTAAAATTACATTTATTGGTGTACAAATTCAGAATTCTATTTATTTTCCTTTAATATTGAATGCTTAACAACTCATGTAGGAATTGCCTCTGAGAAATGTTGTCTATGGATACAAAATAAATGGTCCTCAAGGTTTCCATGAAGGGCATCGATTTGACAACACTGTTGTTCTTATAGATCCTTATGCAAAATTAATACAAGGACGCAAGATTTTTGGTGCTGTGAAAAATAAATTTTCTAAATTTTATGGAACTTATGATTTTAGTAGCTTGCCATTTGATTGGGGAGACAATTATACCCCTCCAAACATACCAGAGGTAAAAAAAATTGTAACCCTTTACCCTTTTTCATAAATCATTTTGATTTTACTTTTTATTTCATCATTAGAATACAATTGTTGCTGATATATTTTGCAGAAGGATCTTGTGGTATATGAAATGAATGTTCGGGCTTTTACAGCTGATAAATCTAGTGGAGTGGAAGAAAATCTACGTGGCAGCTACCTTGGTATTATTGAAAAGGTATTGAGAATTTTATATAAAAAATAAAAAGGATAAAAATAATTAATGTTTCTGATATTATTGTTGATGTGAAGATACCACATCTGTTAGAGCTTGGAATCAATGCAGTGGAATTGCTTCCAGTTTTTGAGTTTGATGAGTTTGAATTCCAGAGGCGTCCAAATCCTAGAGATCACATGGTAATTAATCTCAACTTTGTAAAGAATAGAGTAATATTACAAAAATGGTCCCTTGGATTTCTTACTTTTACCATGTTTTGTCCAAGATTGAAATAATTTTCAGTTTTGGTCCTTATTTTAAGGTTACTTACAAGGACTGAAACTGAGATGGAACCTTGAAATAAGGACCAAGTTTTTATAAATGTTCTGATTTTGGACTGAACATGGTAAAAATCAGAAATTACAGGGACCGTTTTTGTAATTTATCCCTTCATACTTGAGTCATATTTCATTTTACCCCCTTAAATATATTTTAATTTTAAATGTTATTTATTTACTCGCTAGTTAATTATATCTATTAAACATTTCATGTTAGAAATATAAAATTATAATGATTATATAAAATTTTCATTCTTTTTCACAACTATGATGTAATATTTTTTTTTCGTATATTTCTTTTGAAAAAATGTATTGTAATGTTTCCAAGAAATTAAAATAGGACTTGTGTTTAAAAATGACTAATTAAATAAAGGAGGTTTTATACTTTTATATTTTAACTGATGTTTTGAAATTTATATAATAATTGTGAAGATCAACACATGGGGATATTCAACAATAAATTTCTTTTCTCCAATGACTCGTTATGCAAGTGGTGGTGGAGGACCTATTGCTGCTTGCTTAGAGTTCAAACAAATGGTTAAAGCTTTGCACTTAGCAGGAATCGAGGTATTTATTATTTAACTTTTCTTTTAGTTACAACACCTTGGTTATATATATTTAATTTTGTCATTAAATGTTGTAAATACTTTTTGTAAATTATATGGGAATCTTTCAACTCTACAGGTAATCTTGGATGTTGTTTACAATCATACAAATGAAGCTGATGATAAATACCCTTACACCACATCATTCCGTGGTATAGACAACAAGGTATTATTCTTCATTTCATTTGAAGTTGATTTCTATAAAGAAAAAAATTATGTTTTATTAATCTTGTTGTGTATCTGTTTATTTATTATATTATTATAGGTATATTACATGGTGGATGGAAATGGTGAATTACTGAACTTCTCAGGCTGTGGTAACTTCATCTTCCTTCCCTTCATTTATCATTAATAATGAAAAAAATACAAATAAAATATTTGTTTTTATGGAAGTATATTTCTGGTTTCCGAAATTGACCTTTGACTTTGATGTGGAATGAGCAGGTAACACATTGAACTGTAACCACCCTGTTGTCATGGAACTCATACTTGACAGTTTAAGACACTGGTATGTACTTTTTTGGAAAATTGCTAAAAGGAACAATGTAATTTAATCTTTTTATCAAAATAGGAAATATACTTCAGTTATTTTTCCATGATAAAAACATATTCTACTTTTTCTTTTTTTTGAAAATTACACACCCTAATGCAACATGTATTTTTTGCACACACACCAAACAAACCATAGTAAAAAAAGAAGTGAATCTCTAAAGCATAAAAAAAAAAGAAGTTGGAGATGAATTACTTTTTTTTTAGGGTTAATCTGAAAAAAGACCTTATATTTTGTGTTTTTTCCGGATTAAACCTAAAAAAAAAAATTGCATGAAAAATACCTTGTATGTTTTCATTTTTTCCGAAAAAACCCTCAACTTTGTATTTTTTTCCGAATAAAATCCTCAACCTTCTAAATGCTTCCAAATAAACCCTCAACTTTTTTAGTTTTTCTCGAAAAAACCCTCACATTTTACAACTAAAAGGGCCAGATTGGAAAAAATGAAAAAATACAAGGTCTTTTTCAGGTAATTTTTTTTGAGGTTTAATCCAGAAAAAACACAAAATATAAGGGTCTTTTTTGAGATTAACCTTTTTATTTATTTATTTGGAAGGACAAATTTAATCTACTCCTAATTCCACCCATGACCTATGTCAAAGTACAACTGCTTTTTTGTATTTTGCCCATGTTTTTACCATAGAAGAAATGGATCTATGTAAAGGATAAAGGTTATATTAGGTGTGTAACTGTGTATGTTATTTTAATTTTTTTTAAATAGTTTAAAGGTAAAGTTGCTTTTTAATATAAAATTCTTTTTGTTAACTAAATGAAGGGTCATTGAATATCATGTGGATGGATTCCGGTTTGACCTTGCAAGTGTTCTTTGTAGAGGAACAGATGGCTCTCCAGTTGATGCTCCTCCACTTATTAGGGTAATTTAGTCATTTCCTTAAAATACTTTCTGATTTTCATTGATTTCTTATTGTTATTCAACTGCTTGTATTTTGTTATTTGGGTTTCCCTTGCTCGTAGTTATAATACTATTTATACTAAGATAGTACTACTTGTTATTTGTCTTAAAACCTTAAAAGGTATGTTAAAACAAGTTATTGACTTTTCAAATCACCATAGTTGACTTTTTCTTGCAAACAAACCATTCTGCTTGTGAAAATGCTAAATCAACATTATACTTTTGATAGTAATAAATTATGGTAAAATGATAATAGATTATATAATAAACAAACTTAAAATCATGCAATCTTACATCTAACATAATGTTATTAAACTATACTACGAATTTCTCATTTCATAATTTCAAAAAAAAAATGTTTTACTTACATCATTAATTTCCTAAAATGGATCAGGCAATAGCAAAAGATAGTATACTATCCAGGTGTAAAATTATTGCTGAACCATGGGATTGTGGAGGCCTATATCTTGTTGGGAAATTCCCAAATTGGGACAGGTAATTTTCTGTTCAAAACTATCTATTCCAATTTCCAAATATACCCTTCCATTATTTAAGTATCTACAGTTTTTGTTAGAAAACTGCTCATTGTTAAACAAGTGTCTTTTTTTGTATTATTATTATTTTTTTTTATGCTGTGAAGGTGGGCTGAATGGAATGGAATTTATCGTGATGACATGAGGAGATTTATAAAGGTATTGACACATAAACCAACGAAGAAATGGGCATTCTACTTAACTTTTTCTTTTTAGTCCGAGGGTATTTTAGTCTTTATGCATTTGGTGACTTTATGTATAGGGTGACACTGGTATGAAGGGAGCTTTCGCAACTCGAATTGCTGGTTCAGCTGATTTGTACAAAGTAAGTATTATTATTATTATTATTATTATTATTATTATTATTATTATTATTATTATTATTATTTCTGATGGAAAATTGACTGTCTAAAGCACTGTGCTTAAACAATTGTTTGTGTAAGTACAAATTATAATATGATTGATGGTTAAATGCATGATATAGCAATGCACTTTCATTGATTTGTTTTTTTTTGGGGGTTAATCTTAAAAAGACTTATATTTTGTGTTTTTTTTTCTGGATTAAACCTCAAATTTATTTTTTTGCCTGAAAAGACCTTGTATTTTTCTTTTTTTCCAAAAAAGCCCTCAACTTTGTATTTTTTTCTGAAGAAAACCCTCAACCTTCTAAATGCTTCCAAATAAACCCTCAACCTTTTTAGTTTTTTTCGAAAAAAGCCTCACATTTTACAATTTTTTTTGGAAAAAAATGACTAAAAGGGCCAGATCGGATAAAATGAAAAAATTTCAGTCAAAAAAAAAATATTGCTATAATTGAGTAGATTTTCCAAAGTATATAACACCCTAGTAAGAAAAAAAATTTGAAAACACAATGCTATAAAGATTTTAATATGAATTTAAATGCTATAATAAAAACGAAATGAAATAATGATATACAAACATCTTAATTCTTATATGGTTATTTACTTTATAGGTCAACCAACGGAAGCCTTACCATGGGGTCAATTTCGTAATAGCACATGATGGATTTACTCTTTATGACCTTGTGTCATATAATTTCAAGGTATTGTTGAATTTCAATCATTTGGTTAAATGCAAAGAATAACATTTCTATAATGGGTAGACTTTTCAAAGTACAACAATGCCCTTTTAAGAAATAATCTAAAACTACAATGTTGTAATAAGATAAAATATGTTTTTCCTAGCACAATGATGCTAATGGAGAAGGTGGAAATGATGGAAGCAATGATAACCTTAGCTGGAATTGTGGGCATGAAGGTAAATTTAGCCATTGAACTTTTTTTTTTTTTTTAAATTGATATAGTCTCTTAACTTTTGTAGAATATGTATTTAATTATCTTTATTTTGAATGTTATTGATAGGGGAAACATCTGATGCTAATATTAAATCCCTACGTTTCCGACAGATGAAGAATTTTCATATGGCATTAATGGTGTCTCAGGTATATTGTATAAAAATTTCTTATTGCATCCCATATTTTTAATTAATTACTTTCCATAAATGTTTTATGTGGTAGAATTCCATTTAGGTTCTTGTGTCACATTACTATTTAACAAAAGAGTTAAATGCACATTTATGCAACAAAGTGGTTCATGAAACATTGTTACATAAACGCGCATTTAATCCTTAAAAAGTTATTATAATTATTTGTGCTATTATATTGTTTATATTATAAATTTTCTATTAGGTAGGGACCATTTTTATAATTTTTCAAACACATGGACCATTTATGTAAAAAAACTGCACATGGACCTTTTTTGTAAGTTACAAGGACAGTTTTTGTAATTTATTTTCTACACAGGGACCAAAACTGCCAACATAAGAAAGTGTTAAACACATGGACCGTTTTTGTAAAAAAAAAACATCTTCTCTGCAAAAAATATCTACACAGAGACCTTTTCTGTAAATTACAGGGACAATTTTTGTAATTTATTTTCTACACATGGACCAAACCCACCAACATACTAAAATGTTGTGGCCAAAGTCTGAAATAAGAATGTTTCGTGGCCTAAGTACGAAATTGTTAAAGTCATTTGTGGCCAAAATATGAATTTAAATCCACAAAAATATACTATTCATAAGGTCATTTTATTTTAATATATAGACTTAGTATTATTATTTTTGTGGTGTTTAATGATGTTTGAGTTTCATGTGTTTGGTATTGGTAGGGTGTACCAATGATGCTAATGGGAGATGAATATGGGCATACTCGCTATGGAAATAACAATAGCTATGGACATGATACCACTTTAAATCATTTTCAATGGGGACAAGTATGTCTTCCTATTTTCAAAAAATAATTCATTTTTCCTATTGCAACATTTTGCTTTGAAGAATTTACCCATTTTATAGCAAATGTCATGTAAATTTAAAGCAATTCTCAAACTGGGTAGATTTTTCAAAAGTAGAAATTGGTAATAAGAAAAAAAAAAGTATGATAAAAAGTATTTTGACCTTTCAGTTGGATGCAAGGAAGAATGATTGCTTTAGATTCTTTGCAGAGGTGATTAAGTTTCGCCAAAAGTATAGAGTATTTAGACAAGAGTATTTCATTGGCAAGGTGAGTTATGTATATAAATATAAATATAATATTTTTGTTTATTTGTTTATTAAAGCATCATATACTTTCATTTCTTTGTTTAACAAATTTAATGGAAAACTCGTTTTAACTGTAGAAAGAGATAACATGGCATGAAGATAACTGGAATAACTATGAGAGCAGATTCATCGCATTCACGTAACTCCCCTATAAAACACTCCTTTTTTCATAATTATATACTTATAATTCTAATTTTTGTCCCACTCAAAAAATGTGGGACAGGAATTTGTTTTTGATGCAAATGACATAAATGCCCTTCTCACCATCACCATGTTACACGGGACAAACGTCAACAAGCTTTCTAGTGATATTTTCCATGATGAGGATGAGAAGGGTATTCAGTGTCTTTTGCACATGCGAGATATATATTGTAATTATGCATTTTTTGTAGTACTCACTAATATATATTTTTTATAGACTTCATGATGATGATGAAGGGGATATTTACTTGGCGTTCAATGCACATGATTACTTTGTTCAAGTTCCAATACCTTCACCTCCTCTCCAAAGGCGCTGGTTCCGAGTGGTTAGTCTTCTAATTTCATCAACTTCTACTTAAAAATGACACTCTGTCTGGAGTAAGTGTGATTATATCACCAAAAAATGATATATATATATATATATATATATATATATATATATATATATATATATATATATATATATATATATATATTTTTTTTTTTACAGGTGGACACGAATCTTGAGTCACCAAATGACATGGTCCCAGAGGGTGTGGTTGGCATTGGAGATACATATAATGTCGCTCCCTACTCTTCCATTCTTCTTCAAGCAAAGCCATAATTAAGTATAAAATAAATTATTTCATGGCTGAGGTTTCTTTTATAATCTTCAGGATTTTATATTTATCCTTTTTTTTTTTGGTAAAAATAGACAAACATCGTTTTCACGCTTCAGCTAAGACTATATTTACGGTTTAATACACTTATTTACAGTTTAATGCAAAATAATTATGGAAATTAATACATTCATACATATTTATACAACACTATATATATATATATATATATATATATATATATATATATATATATATATATATATATATATATATATATATATATATATAGAGAGAGAGAGAGAGAGAGAGAGAGAGAGAGAGAGAGAGAGAGAGAGAGAGAAAATTAATACAAAACATCCATACATTCATGATTCACATTTTAACACAAAAAACTTATACATTTATAGCTTAATATAGAAAAGTGTACATTTACAACTACATTCATAGCTTAAGATTAGGGACGGCGACTTTCTGTGTTGGGTTAAAACTTAAAAGACTTGAGATAGCTTGACCCTAATGCTACCTATTTAATCATCGTTTTTGTCTTGGCAAAATGTTTATTTTTGTGTCGAGTAGATCTTATAAATATGTCATGTTGTGCTAGATTGAAATATTAGACATGTTAAAGGAGTAGGAGTTGGAGAGGCGGAAAAGAAAAATTGAAAAAAAGAAGAGAGTAGTAGTTTGGGAGGCTAAGGGGTGAATTTCATAATAAATTTAAAGGAGGGAACTCACACCGGAGGCGAAGTGGGGAATGAAATTTTGGAGTATGAGATATTAATAAAAAAATAAAAAGTAAAAATAGTATTGAGCGGACAGCTAATTCGTGGCCTCCACATTACAAAACGATTGGACACAATGTTTTCTTTACATTTGGCTTTGTTCCGGCAATGTTCAGTTTACCTAAAAGATTAAAAGAAGGTGCATATAAAAAATAGTGATTTTAATGTCATCCCAAATCAAAAAACTGCTTGATAAATGATTTATTCGACCTAGCTCTTCATCTTGAACACCCATGTTATTTATGAAAATGAAATATGGTTCGATGAGGATGTGTATCGATTATCGTGAACTCAACAAATTAATATATATATATATATATATATATATATATATATATATATATATATATATAGGTTTAGGTTCATTTGAGACCATTCTAATTTTATGAGACCGTGAGACCAAATCTAAAAATAATTTTAAAATGCAAAACAAATGGAAAAATCCAAAAATTCTTTTTTTTTTTAAATATTATTTTCGGAACTTGAATTAACTAAAAAAAATAAAAAAAAATCCCATTTTTTTAAGAAAAATACGTGAAATATTCTAAATAGAATATTACACTGACATATTCTAAAAAATAATTTTAAAATGCAAAATAAATGGAAAAATCTAAAAATTATTTTTTTAAATATTATTTTTGGAACTTGAATTAACTAAAAAAAAAAATTCCCGTTTTTTTTGAAAAATACATGAAATATTCTAAATAGAATATTACACTGTACATATTCTAAAAATAATTTTAAAATGCAAAATAAATGGAAAAATCAAAAAATTCTTTTCTTAAATATTATTTTCGGAACTTGAATTAATTAAAAAAAATAAAAAAATAAAAAAAATGCGTCTCACGGTCTCACAAAATTAGGTCATCTCACATGAACTTAACCCTATATATATATATATATATATATATATATATATATATATATATATATATATATATATATATATATATATATAAGGTTCAAATGAGAACCAAAAAAGGTTAAGAACCGTAAGAACCTCTAATTTTAGATGTTTAAAAAGGGTTTAGGGTTTAGGGTGTTTATAAAGGGTTTAGGGTTAAGAACCCTAAACCCTTTATAAACATCTAAAGTTAGAGGTTCTTAGGGTTCTTAACCTTTTTTGGTTTTCATTTGAACCATTTCCTATATATATATATATATATATATATATATATATATATATATATATATATATATATATATATATATATATATATATATACACTATGGAAATGAACCTTAGGAACAGTAAAGTTCCTAAGGGTTTGGCAAAATTAGCCCATCTATTTGCTGGATATTGGAATTGGTCCACTTCTTATTGAAATTGCAATTTGGTCTTTGGTCGATGCGACGATTTTTTTTCTAGATCTCTCCAGTCTCGACCGCCTAATTCCTCAAACTTCTTCAACCACTGTTAATCGGGTAGGTTAGTTTAATCCAGGTTCAGCACCGCCTTCATCCAATCGGATTTCACATTTTCTACCGCTTCATCTCACTGAGTTATATTACCATCTACTGCTTGCATTCTTTATTGTTACACAAAAATAGGATGACGCTTTCTCGACTGTTTCCTGTACCATGTCCCTTTCCGTCGACCTTATTGCTCTCCTTCTAGCACGTCCCTCCTACTGCTTCTTTTGGTCCTTCCACCATTAAAAGCATCGGCTTTCTCCTGCCGCCTCTATCGACGAATCTTCCATTTTCTCCGCGTTTTCCCTGTTCTCTTCTACACCATCGACATTAATCAAATCCACCATCACAACCGCTCCACCAAATCGCTACTCCGACATCAATTGATGGGCTCCATCAATTTTTATTGAAGATGAGAACTGTGCTAACTCTAGATTTTCGCCCTATTTCTTGCATCCTCGCCATGGAGGAAGTCGGGGAATTCGTAGTTACGATTCTAACTAAGCAGGTATATTTTCTAATCACTAAATCATGACATCTGTAAACTGTTATTCACATCCATTATCATCAACACTTAACATCGTCCTCAACTATCGATTATCAAACACCATCTGTTTCAGCCCATCGTCTCCCCTCTCTTCCTTTAATAGATTCCAACGAACGGTCTACGTCTCACTGTCAGCTGCTTGCTCCCCCATCGTGTCCACTGCCATAGGTCGATCTCTGATTTCATTTCATTTTTATGCAGGTTTGGCTGAATATGAAAGGGGTTTCAAGGTCGACTGCAAGGTTAGTAACTATTACAGTTTCTTCAAACATTTGCGCTCTTTTAGTCATCAATTGTTTCAGGTACTGAACTACTTTGATTCTCCACCGAATTTCTTAATTTCGTGTTTGTTATAGGTGGAAAAGAAGCAACACGACAACATCAAAAATAAAAGCAGGTAAAATTGGTTTTATATTTCGATTTTAGGCCTGTAATTTAGAGATTTATGTAAATAATGATGACATATCATGTTTGTTGACGATGGTTCCGATTTTAGGCCGAAGAAGAAGAGGTAGATTCTGTGATCAGATACATCAATAGAGACGATGGTTCTCGGTTGACAAGTTGTTGCTTCACAACCTTTGGCCACCATCAGATCCACTATTTGGTTAAAGCTAAAGAAGACATTCTGCATGAATATTAGGTGTTGAGTTTATATTTTCTCTGCGTTTTTTCATCTTATATTTTAATTTTTTCTTCTATGAATTTGGAAATTAGGATTTTGATATTAAAGTTATCTTTTCTCTACAATTTTTAGGCAACGAGTACTCCATGGTGAAAGACCCAATTAATTGGTAATTATTTGTTGTCAGGTACTGTATGTAATTCTATATAATTGAGATTTATTGTTTAAAGGTCCCATTGCAGTTTTTGTTTGAAGGTTAATAAACCTATTGGTTTGATTAGTAGTTATGATTATATGGATTCAACAATTGGTTAATTTTTTTTTTGTGTGTTTATAGGATCGTTGTTCGTTTCTTTTAAGTTTTAAGGTTGTGTTTGTTGGTTCTTGGCTTTTGTGGAATTTTAATTACTCCCTTTATAACATTTTACTAATTTTTCTTGACATCTGTCATTGTTTAGGAAGAATATGAGGGTATATGCTTCGTCAAATTTCTGTGAATTAGGAACTTTTTTTTGTTAATTCCATGATTCTAACTCTATCTAATCTACGCATAATGATTAGAAATTAGATGGAAGATAATCTTGGATAACGTGATTTTTAATTATATTTGTGAAAGTGCAGATCCTTGAACTTCAAAGTGGTTGGTACCCGTTTCTGCTTGATTACCACTACATTGGCAGTCTTATTTTGAGATCTGTTTTAATCAAGTTTCAAATACCATGAAAGTTTTTCAAGATGTCATAACTCACATATATTAGGTTTAACAAGCATGGAATTCTTTCAGAGAGGTGTCATTCTTACTTCCTAAACTTTTTTGTCATCGGTTCATGTTTCCATTTATACCCTCCAATTTAATTTAATGTTCTGTTTCAATCTACTTATGCAGGAGCGTATGGTGGAGATATATGGTCCAGATGCTTTTGGAAATATAAGTGTTAGCCTACGTGTAATTGCTGAAGTCGACTTTTAAAGATAGCAGGATGTCAAAAACCACTTAGAAAAAAACTAAAGCAAACTACTCATAAAATTATTTGAAATTTCTGATTTTTTGCGCAACGGTTGATCCCTGTTGCTCAATCAGGTGATTCTATTCAACTTCTGAGTTTACAACACCGAATAAGGTATTTTATTTTTTTAATTGATAATTTCATACGTTTCTAATTCTCATTTTCACAAATTTGATATATTTGTATCGATATTAATACAAAGTATGTAGCTACTTTCTATCTTTCGCAGCCAGAAGGTCACACTGTCGACTATTATGTGATACATATTGTTGTTTGGTTGAAACTTTAGGCTCTTCACTTAAGGAATATCTTCTTCGATGATACCACATGATAAAAGAAGAATCGGTCACAAGAACTTTTGATTTGGCTGCACTCAGGTATTAGGGAACAACTTTCATAAATTTCCAGGTACTAAATATAATTGTATATTGAGTTTATTTGTTATATTTTTTTTCACAAACAAAATTTGATATATATTATAATGTTAAAAAGTTAAACATTGGCTTAAACCTTTTTTCCTAATCTGTCAGTTTATTTTCTTCAGCCAAAAATAGCCATATACTTTTATTGATTTGTTTATTATGGTATCCTACTTTCTTTTCATCATGTTCCGCCACTGCAATTTCAAAAAACTACCCAATTTCTACATTTTCTACTAGAAAGTGTAAAGGATGTGATTGTGTATTGTGGTGGATGTCTATGCATTTTTTTTAGATTAAATGTAATTCAATTTGAGTGGTTGTTTCAGTATATGATCTTCTGTATGTTGCTATATGTTTGTGATCGTCTATGTATGTGACTGTGTTTTACCGACTTTATCTATATGATTGTCTGATTGAAATCCGACCCCCACAAAGTGGGGGTACTTCACTAGTTTACAATCAAGAATTGCTACCCCTTTACCGCACATTAATGATCTATTTGATTAACTTTTTAGGGACCGAAGATTAGTTAATGTCCTGTTTTCATTATGTTCGGGTAAAGGAAAGTGAACACTGAAAAGAAGGCATTCCGAACTCATTACAAACATTTTGAGTTTTTGGTGATGCCATTCGGTCTCACTAATTCACCTAATGTTTTATGGATTTAATGAATCGTACATGCAATACGTTTCATGACAAGTCCGTCATAATCTTTATAGATATGTTTCATGACAAGTCTGTCGTAGTATTTATAGATGACATTCTCATCCACTAAAAATATGAAAAATGCAAACACTTGAGAGAAATATCGCATATTCTGGAAATCTTTATGCTAAGTTCTTTACGAGTGCTTTACTTGGGATATGTGGTCTCTCGAGAAGATATCAACATCGATCCATCAAATATTGAACTAGTAATGAAATGAGGGACTCCGTAAACACCAAACACAGTTCAAAGTTTTCTTGGTCTTGCTAGATATTACCAACGATTTATTCATGAATAACCATACTACTCATGAAATTGAAACAAAAGGATATAAAGTTGGTGTGGGATAAGAAGGAAGAGGAAGCATTTTCCATTTATGAAACAAAATTTATGTGAGGCACCCATTGATCTTTACTCGATGGTTTGGAAGAATTTGTTGTAACACTCATAAAAATCATGATAAATTTGAACTTTTTAAATATAATCCCAAACCATAAAGTGTTTACAAAACAGTTTTCAAAACATTCCCAACAATCAGAGTTTTCCCAAAATCATAGATCATAACAAGAGGATGTGTACGGTCACGTCTTCACCTTCTCGCGGTCTTCTGAAGTACCTGAAACATAACCCAAAACTATAAGCCAACATTTAGTGAGTTCCCCCAAAATACCAACACATAGCCATTTATCATATATAAAAGACTGGATTACCCCTTAGCCCACAACATAAGTCTGGCTTGCCCTCGGGCCCACAACTTATGTCTGGCTTGCTCCCCGACGAGATCAGTCCTCAGACTGAATACCATCAAGCACTCAGTACGAGTCTGACATACCTCCTGGTCCTTATCTCATATCTGGAATGCTCATGAGCCCTCAGTATGAGTCTGGCATGCCCTACCCGACCCTCAACTCATATCTGGAATGCTCCAACGTTTGTTGGCTACTACACTGTGACATCCCCAAATTCACGGCCAGAAAAGACCGATTTGTTTATGCTTTATTTGAAAATTCGACTATATTTTTAAACAAATATAATGCGGAATTTGTTCCCAAAAAAATATGAAAAAGAATTTATCAAAGCATTTCCATAGAAATGTATTATATTAAAACTTTGGGATATCATTGTTAATACAGATTAAAAGTGTAACACCGAAAATTTCAAAACAATTTTTCATTTAAAAATAATCGTTTAATTCTTAAAATACTTTGCTTAAAATCTCATTCATAATCGAATTACAAAACATAACTCCATTTTCACTTGCATAATAAACCAGGATCCTCAAAACATGACTCTTTCTCTGGTGTGTACAATCGAGCCGGTGCCGTCCCGTGATCCTGAGAGAAACCTGAAACACATAACACAAAACACTGTAAGCACGAAGCTTAGTAAGTTCCCAAAAATACCGCATACAAAACACACACCACTCGAAGCTACAGTACGACCCTCCGGTCGGTGTGTCTTAGCGGGACCCTCCAGTCCCGTAGCTCGTTGGACCCTCTGGTCCGGTCATAGCTTGTTGGGCCCTCTGGCCCGGTCTGAATCGTTGGACCCTCCGGTCTGGTCTGTATCGTTGGACCCTCCGGTCCGGTCTATAAACTCCGCATAGCATAAATCACAAAGACATAATGCATAGCATGTCACATACAATAGGATAACATAATACTCAATGTAAGCACATACGACCTTCCGGTCACACAATACTACCACTCAAGGTAACGTAGAGTGAGAAGACTCACCTCGCGTTTCTCGATAACTCGCAAATCCTGGAAATCACTCGCGCTCGATCCTCCGAGCTATAATCCTCCTATAACACAATATATCTCTAATTAACACTTTCACAACTAAGGTTGACTACCCCTATCAAGTCAACACTGGTCAACTCCGGTCAACGGTCAACATTCAACTTTGACCGGACTCGGCGAGTGTACTAGAGCGACTCGGCGAGTCTATACGTGTTCACTGACTCCCTAGGATCCTCTCTTGACACGTCGAGTACTTCCCTGACTCGACGAGTTCCACCTAGCATGAATCGCGGGGCCACCACGACTCAACTCGCCGAGTCTCAAGAACAACTCGGCGAGTTCCAGCTTGACTCAGTCCACCTATCAACCCTCTCTGACTCTTACTGACTCACTGAGTCAACCCTTAACTCGGTAAGACCACTCGCTGAGTGGTTATGAACAATCTTCATGATACTCGCCGAGTCTGTTCTTCGGACTCGGCGAGTCTAAGCCATGCATGAACTCAAACTCACTCCTGAGGTCAGATCCATTCCAGTAACTCATAGATCAAGTCCTTCCAAGCACATTTATGACGTAAAGTTACAATCTTGGCTACCATGCGACGCCTACAAGGCTTCTTTTGGTGAAATGACATAAAAAATGGTAACCTAAGTCCACAACTCAAAAGGAAAGGCATAAAGCAGAGCATTTGGGACTCTCTGGACCTACTAAGGTCCAGATCTAGGTACCAATTCCCCATGGGACCTCTCCCACTCCAATTACAAGGTAAACAAGGCATGAAGAAACCCTAGATTTGACCATATCAATAAAACACGAGAATAAGTTCTGAATATTACCTCAAATAGCTTCCTCTGCCGAAATGAAAGTAGATCCAAGCTCCCCAACTCTCCTAGCTTGGCCTTCCTCTTCCCTTCTTGCTAACACACACAAGGATGGTGGACAATGGCCTCTTTTCTCACTCACAAGGACCCTCAGATGCTCTGGTGCTCTCAATGTCGAAGGTAGCCGCAATGAAGGGCTATAAGGTCCTTTAAATAGGGCTCGGAGGCTGGAAATTAGGGTTTCATTAAACAGCGTGGACTCGCCGAGTCCACTCTTAGACTCGCCGAGTCCGGACGCGAACCCGCGCCCAAATCGCGATCATACTCGGCGAGTCTGAGCTCCAACTCGCCGAGTCTCCTCACAATTCACCAAAAATTATAAGAATAACTAATACCTGGGAATTTGGGCTGTTACAATTCTCCCCCACTAGAACTAGACTTCGCCCTCGAAGTCTCGCTCTGCAAATAACTCCGGATGCTGCTCACGCATCTCTCGCTCCGGCTCCCAAGTCATCTCGGACCCTTTACGATGCCGCCACTGAACCAAAACCCAGGGTATCTCCTTTTTCCTCAGCTTTTGGCCCCACAAATGAACCCCCAAATGTCACACATAACATGATCCAAAACATCTCACTAATTTCCTCCCCGTGACCACTATCACGGCCCAGTGACACGCAAGTCACGAAATTCCCTATTCCTCATAAAGAAATACAATCCAATAGAAGATCGACTCAGCTCTAACCTCTGGCGTCTGCTGCGCATATTCTCCCGCGCGCCTTGTTGACCCTCCCGACAGAGACGGAGACCCCAGTCTCGCCCCGGTTTAACCACTAGGCTCCAAAAACTCAACACTAGGGCTACTTAAGTCTGAAACTCTTCTGCATCATGCACTTATTGGAGAACACTCCATCATCACACTCTCTTGCCAGCTAGTGGGTACTATGGCTTCTCACAACATTATGACAACCTCTGACTAGTGAGTACTACGGCTCCCCGTAGTATCACAACGCCAACTAACTAGTGAGTACTAAGGTTCCCCGTAGTACCACGACTCCCTCCCTCTGACTTGTGAGTACTACGGCTCCCCGTAGCATCACAACACCCTCTGACTGGTGAATACTACGGCTCCCCGTAGCATCACGACTGTCTCTCTCTCTGACTTGTGAGTACTACGACTCCCCATAGCATCACAACACCCTCTGACTGGTGAATACTATAGCTCCCCATAGCTTCACCCTATACTCTCATTCTCATTACAGCGCCACACTATGTTCACTAACTCATGCACCGAAGACTATCATTGATAGTTACACACACACTTGCCCCGATATGCATTACAGACTCTGGCGGCAACCGCCATAACACAGAACCTACCTCTGCGGAGATCCACTTCCTTAAATAATCCCTCTTGATGACAATACACGAAGGGCTCCCACTGGAACCGTGGATACATGATACATCACTAGTCATCTTAAACCCAAGACTCTAAATAACTCTGAAATCGGGACGCTATACGCGGAACCACAGAACACCCGAACAGAGCATCACAATGTCCTACCTCTACCACTGATTCCCTTACTCCCAGCATCATACACATACACCAATACATTTCCTCTGAATCCCATAATAATTTATTATATCACTTGATGCGCAACTTCAGTGCATCCAAACACTCAATTGGAATACAAGGAAGGCGCTAACCCTTCAGAACACACTGATGATCTTCCGAAACCCTTTCCACTACTGCTCAAAATCCAAGCGATAATACACATCCCAGCCCGGGAGTTGGCTACTCGACAATCTTCTACCCATATTTAAACCTAGAAGTTCTCAACTGCCCATACCATCATTACGAGTCTTCCACTTGAGTCGACTCTGACCACCACCAAATTCCTGACCATTGACCACCCGCCGTGGAGACACCCATCCTTCTCTCAGACATATAGCACATGCATTATCTCGCCCTACACCTTTCCTTGATCACCAATGACCCTGATCTCATGAATTCAAGCCGCAGGTTTCTGCATCCAACCCCTAACCGCTCTTGCACAAATCTCCGGTTCTCTCAATAAGCCACCCGGTTCTCCCCTACTTAGGGTTCGAACCATCACTATCTGACACATCAATAACCTCACGAACTATTTTCACCAGCAATAACGCACCTGCCCCTGGAAAGTGCTACGCAACGCCCGATAATCCCCTTTAAGGAAATCAATCGATCTCATAACTCTGAACCTCAGATGGAATCCTCAAGAACTTCTCGTCACGACTGCCTCTAGTCGTTCCATGTCTCGTACCAATCCAATACCAAACAACTCAACTGTCCAATAACATCACTGACTCATAGACTGGACCACGAAATCATCATATTCCCCCACCTCGACTCATCAACCGACGTTCCAACACATGGATCATCCTAAGAACAGGGACCCACTCCCATATTCAATACCCAACATAGATAGAAAAACCACTGCACTGATTAACTCGACTGGACTCCCCACTGATACCTCTAGAATACGCCCTACTATACTCAAATAGGTGTAATGTGGTCCTCGACTATCTCAGTCCCAACTGACTATCTGCTCATGGTAAATCACTGTCTCGCAGCACACATGCTACCTGATACCCTAATGGAAAATCATCATCAATGACAACCTGCAGGGTTTTACCCCCAAACCCGAAACATAAACATCAGGCCTCTCATGTTCCGCACACGAACATAAATAGCACCACTCAGGTCATAGAAGGTGACATCTCCTCTGTCAACTGATTGCTCGACTCAGACCGAAATTTTCCCCTCCCTCTAACTCCTTACCAAAATACTCTAATAGGCTCTCGACCTCCCTCTCAAGGGACACCTCTTCGAACTCAATCATGGCCCACAGGCCTAAAACCCATAGCGTCCAATCTCTACCTCATCAATCGTAACCGGATAACCGGAGAACCACAAGCATCATTCACTACGAACCATGGTACTCATCCCATGACATCTCTTCTCAATATGCTCCGGTGTATGGTATCCAAACCACAACATCACTCCTCCATCTGCTCTGATGTATGGTACTCGAACCATAACATCATTCCTCAATCCGCTTCGATGTATGATACTCAAACCATAACATCACTCCTCAATCTGCTCTGATGTATGGTACTCGAACCATAACATCACTCCTCAATCCACTCCGATGTATGGTACTTGAACCATAACATCACTCCTCAATCTGCTCCGATGTATGGTACTCGAACCATAACATCACTCCTCAATCCGCTCCGATGTATGGTACTCGAACCATAACATCACTCCTCAATCCGCTCCGATGTATGGTACTCGAACCATAACATCACTCCTCAATCCGCTCCGATGTATGGTACTCGAACCATAACATCACTCCTCAATCCGCTCCGATGTATGGTACTCGAACCATAACATCACTCCTCAATCCGCTCCGATGTATGGTACTCGAACCATAACATCACTCCTCAATCCGCTCCGATGTATGGTACTCGAACCATAACATCACTCCTCAATCCGCTCCGATGTATGGTACTCGAACCATAACATCACTCCTCAATCCGCTCCGATGTATGGTACTCGAACCATAACATCACTCCTCAATCCGCTCCGATGTATGGTACTCGAACCATAACATCACTCCTCAATCTGCTTCGATGTATGGTACTCGAACCATAACATCACTTTTCAATCCGCTCATTAGAACCTTTAGAATACTCCCTGTATCAAGTATGGGTCCTCTGCTTTCAGTAGTACGGGCCCATACTACCTGCCACATCTACCTATACTTTCCACACGGACTATCCCGGAGCTCCTAAGTAGCTGCTCGACCTTCTCGTTCACCAATTCCGTCGCGCGCTCGCTCCCCAGCGAAATTCTCTACTCTGCCAGCGCACTCATCTGGCTAAGGTTACTCCCTAGGCTCTTCCTAGATTCCCACACTTCTCTGCCATCAGCTGCTGAAGAGCTCCTAAGGATGCCAGCCATCTACCTTCTGAATGTCGTCATATTCGCTTGGTAGTTGACTCCCATCATCGAGAGTCCCACAAAGCACGAAGCAAGCAGCATTCGAGCATCGAAGAATATATATAACTCACTCTGGGTGATAACTCCGTTTGCTATGCTCATCCTCGAAAGTACCACTGAACTCTGCAACTCTTCCCCTCGCGGGTTCTAGCTATTCTTTCTCTAAGTACCACGGTACTTATCTAGGTATCTCCCCTAGATTACTCCTCTACTCAAATCCCCTAAAGGATTCCAACTAAATATTCTCACTCATCACATACTCAAAAGCACATCACATATAACAGCAATCCCTAGGCTAAGGCATCACAAATCAGGCCACTTTAGTCCTAAGATATGAAATACCTAGCCTGTCTCTAGCATGCAATAATATCTCATAAAGTGCATCATAAATACCTCATGTCACAAAAGTAAGGGTATTTTGGGAAATCACCGTTCGGGCTCTGGCTGATTGTACACACTGCTCTTTCTCGCTTTCTCTTTGAACTCTTATCCGCTTTAGAAAATTATTTCTTTGAAAACTTTTCTTACTTCCTCAGTTTGAGTCCAGATTTACCCGAAGGCGCATCCGAATCCCTCAAACCAAGGCTCTGATACCAACTTTTAACACCGAAAATTTCAAAACAATTTTTCATTTAAAAATAATCGTTTAATTCTTAAAATACTTTGCTTAAAATCTCATTCATAATCGAATTACAAAACATAACTCCATTTTCACTTGCATAATAAACCAGGATCCTCAAAACATGACTCTTTCTCTGGTGTGTACAATCGAGCCGGTGCCGTCCCGTGATCCTGAGAGAAACCTGAAACACATAACACAAAACACTGTAAGCACAAGCTTAGTGAGTTCCCCAAAATACCGCATACAACACACACACCACTCGAGGCTACAATACGACCCTCCGGTCGGTGTGTCTCAACGGGACCCTCCAGTCCCGTAGCCCGTTGGACCATCTGGTCCGGTCATAGCTCGTTGGGCCCTCTGGCCCGGTCTGAATCGTTGGACCCTCCGGTCCGGTCTGTATCGTTGGACCCTCCGGTCCGGTCTATAAACTCCGCATAGCATAAATCACAAAGACATAATGCATAGCATGTCACATACAATAGGATAACATAATACTCAATGTAAGCACATACGACCTTCCGGTCACACAATACTACCACTCAAGGTAACCTAGAGTGAGAAGACTCACCTCGCGTATCTCGATAACTCGTAAATCCCGGAAATCACTCGCGCTCGATCCTCCGAGCTCTAATCCTCCTATAACACAATATATCTCTGATTAACACTTTCACAACTAAGGTTGACTACCCCTATCAAGTCAACACTGGTCAACTCCGGTCAACGGTCAACTTTGACCGGACTCGGCGAGTGCACTAGAGCGACTCGACGAGTCTATACGTGTTCACTGACTCCCTAGGATCCTCTCTTGACACGTCGAGTACTTCCCTGACTCGATGAGTTCCACCTGGCATGAATCGCGGGGCCACCACGACTCAACTCGCCGAGTCTCAAGAACAACTCGGCGAGTTCCACCTTGACTCAGTCCACCTGTCAACCCTCCCTGACTCTCCCTGACTCACTGAGTCAACCCTTAACTCGGTAAGACCACTCGTTGAGTGGTTATGAACAATCTTCATGCTACTCGCCAAGTCTGTTCTTCGGACTCGGCGAGTCTAAGCCATGCATGAACTCAAAGTCACTCCTGAGGTCAGATCCGTTCCAGTAACTCATAGATCCAGTCCTTCCAAGCACATTTATAACGTAAAGTTACAATCTTGGCTACCATGCGACGCCTACAAGGATTCTTTCGGTGAAATGACATCAAAAATGGTAACCTAAGTCCACAACTCAAAAGGAAAGGCATAATGCAGAGCATTTGGGACTCTCTGGACCTACTAAGGTCTAGATCTAGGTACCAATTCCCCATGGGACCTCTCACACTCCAATTACAAGGTAAACAAGGCATGAAGAAACCCTAGATTTGACCATATCAATAAAAACACGAGAATAAGTTCTGAATATTACCTCAAATAGCTTCCTCTGCCGAAATGAAAGTAGATCCAAGCTCCCCAACTCTCCTAGCTTGGCCTTCCTCTTCCCTTCTTGCTAACACACACAAGGATGGTGGACAATGGCCTCTTTTCTCACTCACAAGGACTCTCAGATGCTCTGGTGCTCTCAAGGTCGAAGGTAGCCGCAATGAAGGGCTATAAGGTCCTTTAAATAGGGCTCGGAGCCGGGAAATTAGGGTTTCATTAAACAGCGTGGACTCGCCGAGTCCACTCTTGGACTCGCTGAGTCCGGACGCGAACCCGCGCCCAAATCGCGATCATACTCAGCGAGTCTGAGCTCCAACTCGCCGAGTCTCCTCACAATTCACCAAAAATTATAAGAATAACTAATACCTGGGAATCTGGGCTGTTACAATTCTCCCCACTAGAACTAGACTTCGCCCTCGAAGTCTCGCTCTGCAAATAACTCCGGATGCTGCTCACGCATCTCTCGCTCCGGCTCCCAAGTCATCTCGGACCCCTTACGATGCCGCCACTGAACCAAAACCCAGGGTATCTCCTTTTTCCTTAGAACCTTGATTTTCCGATCTCTGATTGCCATTGGTCTCTCAACATAATTCAGGCTCGCATCCAGTTGAATATCCTCTAATGGAACCACTTGCCGACTCATCGACTATACATTTCCCCAGTTGCGACACATGAAAAGTGTCGTGAATCTGCCCCAACTCTGCTGGCAAATCCAAACGATAGGCCACCCGGCCTACCCTCGCGATCACTCAGAATGGACCAATATATCGGGGCCCCAACTTTCCCCTCTTCCTGAATCGAATCACTCATTTCCAAGGAGTGACCTTCAGGAGTACAAGGTCACCGACCAAAAATTTGAGCTCGGACCGGTGCCTGTCCACATAACTCATCTGGTGACTCTGAGCGGTCAACAGCCTCTGCCTGACCTGCTGTATCTGCTCTGACGTCTGAAGCACAATCTCTTTACTTCCCATCACACGTTGCTCTACCTCTCTCCAGCAAATGGGGTCCAATACCCCCTTCCCTACAACAGCTCAAAGGGCGGCATACTGATGCACTAATGATGGCTGTTGTTGTAGGAAAACTCTGTCAAGGGCAAATACGGGCCACAATTCCCCCCCCCCCCCCCCCGAAATCTAATACACATGCCCGAAACATACCCTCGAGCGTCTGAGTCGCTCGCTCTCTTTGAAGTGTCCACAGACATCGCCATGGTAAACTCTAGCTCATTTCTCATATTCATCGCCAATACCAAGCACCAGGTCAGCTTTTGGCCCCACAGCTGAACCCCCAAATGTCACACATAACATGATCCAAAACATCTCACTAATTTCCTCCCTGTGACCACTATCACGGCCCAGTGACACGCAAGTCACGAAATTCCCTATTCCTCATAAAGAAATACAATCCAATAGAAGATCGACTCAGCTCTAACCTCTGGCGTCTGCTGCGCATATTCTCCCGCGCGCCTTGTTGACCCTCCCGACAGAGACGGAGACCCCAGTCTCACCCCGGTTTAACCACTAGGCTCCAAAAACTCAACACTAGGGCTACTTAAGTCTGAAACTCCTCTGCATCATGCACTTATTGGAGAACACTCCATCATCACACTCTCTTGCCAGCTAGTGGGTACTATGGCTTCTCACAACATTATGACAACCTCTGACTAGTGAGTACTACGGCTCCCCGAAGTATCACAACGCCAACTAACTAGTGAGTACTACGGCTCCCCGTAGTACCACGACTCCCTCCCTCTGACTTGTGAGTACTACGGCTCCCCGTAGCATCACAACACCCTCTGACTGGTGAATACTATGGCTCCCCGTAGCATCACGACTGTCTCTCTCTCTGACTTGTGAGTACTACGACTCCCCATAGCATCACAACACCCTCTGACTGGTGAATACTATAGCTCCCCATAGCTTCACCCTATACTCTCATTCTCATTACAGCGCCACACTATGTTCACTAACTCATGCACCGAAGACTATCATTGATAGTTACACACACACTTGCCCCGATATGCATTACAGACTCTGGCGGCAACCGCCATAACACAGAACCTACCTCTGCGGAGATCCACTTCCTTAAATAATCCCTCTTGATGACAATACACGAAGGGCTCCCACTGGAACCGTGGATACATGATACATCACTAGTCATCTTAAACCCAAGACTCTAAATAACTCTGAAATCGGGACGCTATACGCGGAACCACAGAACACCCTAACTGAGCATCACAATGTCCTGCCTCTACCACTGATTCCCTTACTCCCAACACGATACACATACAACAATACATTTCCTCTGAATCCCATAATAATTTCTTATATCACTCGATGCGCAACTTCAGTTCATCCAAACACTCAATTGGAATACAAGGAAGGCGCTAACCCTTCAGAAAACACTGATGATCTTCCGAAACCCTTTCCACTACTGCTCAAAATCCAAGTGAGAATACACATCCTAGCCCGTTTTCGGCCGTAAACACCCCACCTGGCCGTAAACTAGACTGTAAGCTCATAAAATATTACATAAAAATATAATTGCCCAGAAAAGCAAATTATAAACCATATTTTGACCCAACAATCTCCCCCTAAAAAGTAGCTGGCTTTTCTTGTCAATCTTCATCGAGAGCTTGGCTTCAACATTTATCTTCAATTAATTACTTCATCTTGAGCACTTGGGCAATTCTTCAAGATTTGGAATTGAACGCACATTTGGTGAGGATGCTTGATGTACTGATTCTTGAAAGATGATGCTTTCAGCTTGAGAATCTTCAGAGAGAAAATCAGAGAGAACAAATCTTCTAGATCACTTCAGCAGGTTTAAGATAGCAGCAGACTGATTGAGGAGGCTTCAATGCAATCTGTCATATAATCTTCAATTTCAGCTTCACCTTGCTTCTGGGGTTGAAGGATTAAATGTTGGAAGAATAATCTTCATTTCTTGCTCCTTCGAATGAGAATTCTTCGATGCTCACGGATGAAGCCTTGGCTTAGAAATCTTCAACACAAACTCCATGAGTCTTATCTATACCTGAAATCACTTTTCAAGACAAAACAAAACTAAAAGAAAACTTAGCACAGAAACAAAAATATTTTTGGATTTTTGATTTTCTTGAACAAGAAATAAAACATAAATAACACTATTTTTGGATTTTTTTAATCTTCTTTTTTTTTTAGTTTTTAATTCTCCCCTAATATTTAAATTAGAAGAAACTATGAACAAATTTAACTAAAATAAAATGATATCTAACTTTAAGAATGATTTGGGATCAATGCTTTTAGACAGCCTTTATCCGCTTGTCGGTACCTTTCAGTTGACGTCTTTGTCTGGTCGATCGCCGGTATTGTGGTCCACTTAAACACGAAAAATTGTGACAAAATTAGAACATACTATTAGTTATAAGACAAAGTGATCCTAAGTTCCTAGAAAATATTTCTTAAGGACCATTCAGCTGACGACGACCAGGGATATTGTTTTCCACTTAAATTGAGCAGTGAGATCTATAGACAATCTTTGAGTGTTCAGTTTTAATTGTACTGGAATATGTTTCCCGCTTCCATATGCCCCAGTAATCAAGAACTTCCAGAGTACTCCTTACATCGGGTGAGCATACAATCATTAGGAGAGAAGATAGATTCAGATTATTATCACTTATAGTTTTAGAGGGATTGAGAAGTAGAAGGGTGCATATGCTGTGTACAAGGTCGGATTGTTAGTCACACAAAGGAGACAACATATGGCTAACAGATAAGAAGAATTTCATAGATTTAATATGCAGAGAAATAGATTTGCATATGTTGCAGTCCAGGTCGGATCTCTTCCAATCACACAAAGGGTGCAACATATGACTGACAGATAGGAAGAGAAAGAAAACAATTTTCTACAGACCTAACTCATCAGAATTTACCAGTCGCCCCATCAATACCGGAATTAAGTATGGAATCTGCGCATCGAGGAAAAGTTAATCCACGGTTCCAAGTACGGGTCCATTTAATGTGACGAGTGGATTCCCATATATATCTCCCTGCTCAACCTATCTGTCACACCCCAAAACCTAGAACGGCGGAATACGTTCTTAGGTGGAGGACGTCATGTACTGTATCATAACAATGCATAATAGTAAAAACAAGCAACAACATCCATTACATTAATATGGTAATTGTAATACAAGCGTGTTCTATACAGTTTGTTAGACACCAAAAAGTATAATAAAAAATAAAGAGGAGTCTTGTATGCGCTCCGTCTTCTCAAAAGCTGCATCTGTACCTGTCTATTGCCGAACTAAGAATACAAGTTATTTTGAAAACGAGTATCAGCATAAAGCTGGTGAGTTCATAAGATTTTAGTGTCATTGCTTGTATAAAAGTGTTTTCAATCGTGTAACATGAAAGTTGTTCTCAAATTTGAAAATAGTGTGAATCTCTAGAAAATCCTATATTTTCTAATGAATGTAGTCTTCGGCCAAGACTTGGTTACTTGTAGGTTTGATCCTTTGAGTATGTAAAAGTTTTCCCAATTAGACTCTTAACTATGTCAAAAATATATTTTGGACTTCGTTTGAACAAAGTAAATGGGAATATAATGTATTATTCCACCAGTGTTACTGCCAAGTGGATAGTAATTAACCGCAGACTCTAGGTAGCGATATCTATTTAATACACCCCGGGGAGTCTACTTTACCTTTAATTCATAATTTGTTAATTTAGGGTTCCGAATGTGAATCTGTATGTAACCAGGCGGATAGGCGATTGAATGTATCATGACCCTCCAGGTCATACGTAGTGTGGTAGCATGTTATCATCCCTGGGCCTAGTCGGCTCGGACTGTAGCTAGTAGTCGGGATGTGTGAGTGTCCGTCCTGTATAAATCTATACGCGTAGAGCCCGCTCTCCCTCCAGGAGACTAAGGTTACATGGTGAAGGCGTAGTTAAGTGTCGTATTGAGAGATAGTGTCTCACATTCTGCTTTAGTATGTCCTCTTGTATTAGTGTATAGTGTGCTTCTCAGTATAATGTATCTAATGTTCTTTTGTATAGCATATAGTATTCTTCCTGTATAGTACTTAACATGTAGCGAATCATAATAGCACTAACCGTGGTAAGTATCATAGTAATGGTAGCGAGGAGTGGTAAACCTTAACTATACCTATTATAGTTAACTGGCATGTTGCAGTCATTCTTGGATACTCATAAGTATTGAACTGAGTGAAGGTATTCATATCCAACACAAATACATACACTATATAACTAAGAATTCAACGACAGTCGGACAGATAACAAATTACCCTAAGACCCCAATCAAACAAGAACAGGAAATAAGGCGAGCTATCAGTCCTAAGTCCTTCAAGTCTTACTTATATAAATATATTGGTGTGGGTATATTTTAGAAACATAAGAAGCTTTGAAAGAATTTGAAAATAGTTTTTATAAAAAATTATCATGAAAATGAATTTGAAAACATTGAAAGCAGTTTTGATGGCAAAACGGTTAAAAGTATACTTAGCCTTTATGGTTGTAAGCTACAAATCACATGTGATTGATACTATAAATTGTTGGATTCAACTCGTATCCCCCCATAAAAGCATTTAAAAACATTTGAAAGGTTAATTAAGGGGTATGAACTCACCTGCAGCGAGTGGAGTGGACGGGATGCCAGGTAGGATGCTAGGTGTTAAGTGAGGACTTGAACACACCTACGGATCCTATGTATCATGTAGTGGCACATAATGGTGTCTAATTAGTCATTTTACCACCAATTAAGTAAGTAAGGACCCTCTAATGTATGAAAACACTTTGCTTCAAGTGGAAGGAGTGTTAGGGGTTGCTTCTAAAAAGTGTATGACCTCACTATGGAGTTTACACTTCACATGACCACCCTAAAATGAGTTTGCGGTTGAGAGACCACTTCCCCCATGATTGTATAGTCGTAAAATCATGGGAATAGTGAGTTTGTGTGTGTAAAGGTCCCTTGCATCGCTAGGAAGGGTTCTAAGATCAAATCCAAGGCTTGTGAAGTGATTAGGGTTAAAAAGGGGTACTCCCTTGGAGTTTGCAGTCCTTGGAACACTCCTTGGGAGTTCATGGTCGTAAACACTAGGGTTTACGGCCGTAAACCCTTGGGCACAACATTTCCTTTGTATTTTGTGGTCCTAGGCTTATCCATACACGTTTTTAGTCCATTATACATGCTAAGGAAGGAGTTAGGGACACTAAAACACCCTTTATGGTGTTTATGGTTCATGAATGTTCATGGACCATAAACTCATGTTTACTCCCCTAAAGGCACGATTTTGGGTTTCTAACTTCATGCATGCAAGTTTCTAAGTCAAAGATGAGCATTAGAAGGGTTTTGGAGGGATTTTGGGGCTTCAAAACCCCCTTATGGGAGTTCACGGTTTTGGGAGGTGTTCCCCAACCGTAAACTCGAGTTTTTAAGGTATTTGGGTGGTTAAATCCCGAATTTGCATGGATACAAAGCTAAACGACAAGCTAGGAAGGATTACTTACTGTTTTGGAGCTTGAAGGAGGTGTTTCTTGGCCAAAACCCACTTGTAGAGAGAGAGTAGAGAGAGAAAGCTTCTAGGAGTGTGAAAAGGTTGAAGTGAGAGCCACTCAACCCTTATATAGGGCTTCAGTTGGCGGCAGGTGGGGATCCACCCCATACCGACGTGAAACGAAGTTTAAAAATTTTACCCGATTAAATGGTCGTAACCCGGCTTAGTCGTAAATTAAAATTTTTCCCAAATAAATTCGAGGGTGTTTCACGTGTTTTTATTTCCTTTTTGACACTTATGAAAATAAAAATAAAAACATTAATTGATTTGTCTAACCCAAAAGTTAATGAAAATAATAATAGAAATTATTTTTATTAACGGAAATGGGGTTACAGCAACGAAATAAATTTCAGGTTGTCACATCATCCCCCCGTTAGAGGAAATTTCGTCCCGAAATTTAGAATTTAAGTAGCTGAGTTATTATAAAACAAATAAGCAAAGAGATGAGGATATTTAAGTTTCATTTGATCCTCGCGCTCCCAAGTGAACTCCGGTCCTCGCTTGGCGTTCCAGCGAACCTTCACAATTGGGATGCGGCTTTGTTTCGTTTGTTTGACCTCTCGGTCCATAATCTCCACAGGTTCTTCCAAGAAGTTGAGGCTCTCGTCGGATAGGCACTTTTTCAAGTTCGAGACGTGGAAGGTAGAGTGTATGTTACTGAGTTCGCAGGGTTGGTTGAGTTTGTAAGCTACGGGGCCGATTCTGGCGAGAATTTCGAAAGGCCCTATGTACCTTGGATTCAGCTTTCCACGCTTTCCAAAGCGTATCATGCCCTTACAGGGTGATACTTTCAAAAGGACTCGGTCTCCCACCTGGAATTCCAAAGGTTTCCTTCGTTTGTCTGCGTAGGTTTTCTGTCGATCTCTAGCGGCTTTTAATCGTTTGCGAATCTGTATGATCTTCTCAGTCATCTCTCGAATGATTTCCGGACCTGTGAGAGCGCTGTCAGGAACTCGTCCTTTAGCTAACTGTGTGTCACCCACCTTAACCCAGCATAGAGGGGATCTGCACTTTCGGCCGTAGAGGGCTTCGAATAGAGCTGCCTTGATGCTCGTGTGATAACTGTTATTATAGGAAAACTCGACAAGGGGTAAGTGGGTATCCCACGCCTTACCAAAGTCGATCACACATACTCACAACATATCCTACAGGGTTTGGATAGTCCTCTCACTTTGTCCGTAAGTCTGCAGATGGTAGGCTGTACTGATGTCCAGCCTCGTCCCTAATGCGTTTTGTAGCGATTGCCAAAATCTCAAAGTGAACCTACTATCTCTATCAGAGATTATAGATATAGGGACACAATGCAGTCGTACGATCTCCTTAATGTATGTTCTTGTGAGTTTCTCCATCCTATCTGTTTCCTTGATGGGTAGGAAGTGCGCGGACTTGGTCACTCCATCGACGATGACCCATATGGTATCAAGCCCACCTGTTGTCTTGGGTAGCTTGGTTATGAAATCCATAGTGATCCGCTCCCACGAACGTAGCAATCTTTGCTTTCATGTTAGGTCACCAATAAGACTTTTTAAGGTCCAGATACATCTTATCTGAACTAGGGTGCACGGAATATCGAGTGTTGTGGGCTTCCTTCATGACCAAGTCTCTGAAGCCACCGTGTCGCGGTGTCCAGATACGGTCCATGAGATATAAGGCTCCGTCACCCTTGACCTCCAAGTTCTTATCCATTCCACGTAGGAATTCTCCCGCCACATTCTCAGGTTTCAAAGCTTCGAGGTGAGCCTCCTTAATCTGTGCGGATAGATGCGAATGGATATTCATTGTTAATGACTTGACTCTTCGACCAGAATATTCCATTCGACTTAGGGCGTCTGCTACTACATTAGCTTTTCCCGGGTGATAATGAATCTCGAAGTTGTAATCATTAAGTAGCTCGACCCACCGTCGTTGTCTCATATTGAGCCCCTTCTGGTTTAGTATGTGTTGGAGGCTTTTGTGGTCAGTGTATATCGTGATCTTCGTACCATACAGGTAGTGTCTCCAGATCTTTATAGAGAATACAACTGCCCCTAATTCGAGGTCGTGTGTGGTGTAGTTAAATTCATGTGTCTTCAGCTGTCTTGAGGCATAGGCGATGACCTTACCTCGTTGCATCAGGACACAACCGAGTCCCTGATTAGACGCATCGAAGTATACTACAAAATCTTCTGTCCCCTCGGGGAGGGACAGTATTGGTGTGGTGCATAAGGTTCGTTTCAAGGCCTGGAAAGCCTTCTCCTGCTTCTCTCCCCAGTCAAAGGTTGTGACAACCCGAAATTTCCATTCTAATCAAACCATTTCAATCCAATAGAAGTAGAGCAGTTACAGTGAAAATTCAGACTTATGGTATAAGTTTGGCAGTTTTCAGGGTTTTTACACCTAAGGAGATATTAGGAGAGTGGATGCACTAGGATTTTGTGCAACACTGTAATTCCCTTACCCTAGATCATTAGAATCCATTCCGAGAATAGAAATATTTTCTGCCAAAAATCTCAGGACTATAAATAGAATTATGAACCAAATTGGTTCATCAGTTGAATTCCAATTAGAGAAAAGCCAATTCTCTCTCACGGATCTTCGGGTTTTCATCCCAGATTGTGAGTCTACTTTCCTAGATGTGTTTTAATACTTGTTATATGCTTAATAACATTATTTACACGTCCAAAATACAAGATCCGGGAGCTTACGGCCCAAGAACGTTCTTGGGGTGTAAACTCCAAAATCAAGCTTAAAGGCCATTTAGTCTCATTTCCATGTTAGGTATCTAGTTAGGGACTTTATGTATGAACATTAGAGGCTAGAAATCAATCAAAATCATATAAGTTTTAGGAGTTTACGGCCAAGGATATGCTCTTGGGCCATAAACCCCTTTTTCAAGGGCTAAGAGTGCCCTAATCACCCCCAAAGGCTTGGACTCTATTTTAGACAAATACCCTAATGTGTTTAGGACCTAGAAAACATAAGAAAAGCACAATTATTGAAGAGTTTACGGCCAAGAGTGGTTCTTGGGCCGTAAACTCCCATAAAGGGGTCAAAGGACACCCTAAATCCTTCCTTAGGCCATGAGACAATTTGGGCATGTACCTAGATGATTTATGGACTAGCTAAAACATTTAGAACCCCATGTGTGAGGGAGTTTACGTCCCAAAAGGTTCCAAGGCCGTAAACTCCATAAAATGGTACCAAATGGTGCCATAAACCCTCCTAAAGCCAAGTACTAAAGCCTAGAATTGTTCCTAGTTATTATAGAGACTTGAAAGCACCATAATAACGCTCCCAAGGGAGTTTACGGCCGTAAACTCCAAGGGAATATGGTCTATGGGCCGTAAACTCCCCATAGGAGTCAATACGGTACCTTAAACACTCGTATAGCCTTGAAACAATTCCCCACTAGAGTTGTAGTAATTCTAAGCTCCATTTAGGGCCTTGGTTGAGAGTTTACGGCCAGGAGCTTACTCCCCTGGGCCGTAAACTCCAATGAAAATGGTCATTTGACCTTAAACTTCCATTAGGGGCATTGCACTCCTTTGTTGCAACCCATTAGCCTCCTAGCACTTGACCAAAAGTGTTGTCCTCGCGTTAAATGTTTATACTTGTATAATTAGTGATTAAATCTCTAATTATTTATATACATATGTCTTTATATGTAATTAGGATCATTGTGTGTGTCTAAGTCTTCACTTGACACCAAGCACTTGTCCGTTCCTTTCGTACGATAACAGCCCGTTCAATTCCAGTCACTTACTGCAGGTGAGTTCATACCCCCGTAACTAATGTTTTAAACTATTTTAAATGTTTTATGGGGGGGATACAAGTAGAATCATGCTACTTATTATGTCAATCACATATGATTAGTAAGTAGGATTATATTACTTATTACATCAATCACATGTGATTAATATACAGCATTCAAATGATTTGGCTACTCATTAGCCATTTTACCAAATAGTTTCCTTCAAATGATTTTTATAAACATTTTATATGTTTTAAACTCCTTATTACACTGTACCTCTTACTCTGTATATCATATTTCAAACTTATTTACAACTGTGTTTCAAACAAATGTTTCCTTATACTTAAACTGTTTTATCAAACTTATGCCTTCAAATTGTTTTATAGATTGACATCAAGTCGATCTTTTCTTGAAATAATATTTACGTTTCAAATGTCTTATAAAAACTTATTTATGCTTTTATATTATAAATTGCATGCCCATATATGTATAGATGTATAAATAATGTTTAAAGGGATTAGGAAGGCCATCCACCCTATTTCCTTTTCGCGCCTTGATCTGTGGTCTGGTGGGATTTCGGGTGACCATCCGAAGGTCGTTTCCATATTAATTATATATTAAATATACATATATAGACATAAAAGTATTTCCATATTCATACGTACTAGACACATCATTAGTAAGTTACCATCGGGGTAACACAGGATCATACTATTACATATACAACTATACTAGGAAGAGAACATATACAACTATACTATGAGAACATATACAACTATACTAGGACGAGAACATATACAACTATACTAGAACGATTACATTACTATACTTGCTAGATAGAGAGAACACACATTACAGCTAGCACACGTAGAACCTTACAGTACTCTACTATATTATTACATGATCACACTTATAGGAGTACTTTTACATAGATATATCAGGAGGAGTCCTATTACATTTTATATGTATCGACTCTGTTATCAAATCCTCATTCTTACCTTTACCTTGTGATACAATCACATATTCGACGAGATAGAATGGATTTAATATCCTAGTACCAAAGGATACGATTGTGGGATTGACCATTCCTAGAATCTCTGTTAGCTACAGAGGTAAAAGCACATCCACGGATGTCAAACGGTTGGTACCATTACAGGCATACCTTAAGGGATTAACTATTCCTATACCCAGCTGTTAGCAATAGAGGTAAGAGTACGTCTACGGATGTCTTAAAGTTAACAATGATAGTTACCCTAGTACCAAAGGGTAATATTCAGGTTAGTTATATTATTACCTTTATTTTGTGACTCATTCACATAACCAATGAGATGAATTATATTTAGGTATCCTAGTACCAAAGGATACAATTTCTTATAATGATAATAATAGTAACACAGTTAGGTCTTGGTAGAAGATTACATTGAGAACAGTTAAGTCTTGTTAGAAGACTCCTTTTGTTACTAATAGGAATCATAGGGATTTCTAGGATTTTCAAACATTTACAGATAATCTACAAACATTTTCATACTTATACGAGCTTTCTTTCAAAACAATGTCAAGTCTTAAAAATTATAAGTTTTACAAATTAAGACACATTAATACTTATGATCTCACCAGCTTCAAAGCTGATACTCGCTTTCAAAATTACTTGTATCCTCAGGTCATCATAGACAGGTACCGATGCAAGGAGAAAGGAAGATGGAGCTTGTTCAAGACTTATCTTTCATTTTGATTTATGCTTTAGTGTTTATCAAAATTTGACAGAACATATTTGTATAATAATTATATTATTAATGCAATGGATGATGTTGTTGCTTGTTTACTACTTTACATTGTTGTTGATATTATACATGACGTCCTCCGCCCCAGAACGTTTCCGCCGTTCCTGGTTTTGGGGTGTGACAAAGGTCATGCCTCTCTGGGTCAATGTGGTAAGGGGTTTCGCGATCCTAGAGAAGTTCTGAATGAATCTGCGGTAGTAGCCAGGGAGGCCTAGAAATTGACGAATTTTTGTAGGCGTCTTGGGTGCTGACCAGTTCTCAATAGCATTAATCTTGGATGGGTCCACGTAGATTCCTTCTTCGCTAACCACGTGTCCCAAGAATTCTACTCTTCGGATCCAAAACTCGCACTTAGAGAACTTCGCATATAACTTCTCTGATCGTATGATTTCTAGGATTTGTCGTAGATGATCACTATGCTCCTCCTTTCTCCTAGAGTAGACAAGTATGTCATCAATGAAGACGATGACGAACTGATCCATGTAAGGATGACACACCCTATTCATTAAGTCCATGAATACTGCGGGTGTGTTGGTTAGTTCGAAGGGCATCACTACGAACTCGTAATGTCCGTAACGAGTTAGGAAAGCTGTTTTCGGGACATCCTCCTCGAGCACTCGCAATTGATGATACCTGGACCTTAGATCAATCTTGGAAAAATAACTCGCCCCTTGCAGTTGGTCAAATAAATTGTCTATACGAGGAAGAGGGTAACGATTCTTGACCGTGAGGTTGTTGAGCTCCCAATAATCGATGCACATACGGAACGATCCGTCTTTCTTCTTTACGAACAAGACTGGTGCTCCCCAAGGTGAGAAGCTTGGTCTTATAAAACCCTTACCGAGCAGCTCGTTAAGTTGACTGGACAGTTCTTGCATCTCAGCAGGTGCTAAAAGATAGGGCGATTTGGCTATGGGGGTAGCTCCTGGAATTAGGTCAATTCTGAACTCAACCTAACGTTTGGGAGGTAAACCTGGTAGCTCCTCTGGAAAGGTGTGTGGTTGCAACAATGCTAAAATCTTACCAACCCTACCACAATGAGAACAATAGAACATAACCTTAAAATTTAAAATACTATAGGTGTATTTGGTGTTACTATAAGTACTTTATACTTGAGAATTAAAACGGGATCTTCATTACTAAGTTGATAGTTGCTAAGTGGATACACTAAGGCTACATGTAATTAGGATGTTATAGACATAGAATCAGTGATAATTTTGCCTTACCCCTATTCTGTGTGAATTTGGAAATAAGGTCACTTATTCGAAGGTCTATCCTGTTTAGATTACACATAGCTGGTATGCACTTCACAAATAGCGATGTAACTAATGAAGGTTTTCTAAATAATTATCTAGATAGTTCGTCTAATAATTATCCTCTTACCCTAAATTCTCGCATAGAAATCATAGCTGGACTCCATCCCCTTGACAACCAGTATCTTCCGAACGAAGTCATAGCTGGTTGGTTTGGAGAAGAACCAGAGAATGATCATCCTATCCCTTGGATGATCACCATGATGAAGACTTTTCGTATGATGCTAACTCCGAACCAGAGGTTGAGAACCTACCTCAAGCAGCTCCTTTCCAATTCCTAACCCTCGTCCGGCTTTTCATGGCCCGACCCTGAGTGAGTGGAATGCTTGGAAACAGGGAGCCAAGGACAAGATCAGTCTATGCCATTTGATGACGACCGAAGCTTTTACGACTTGAGCAAAGGGGGCTCAGCAGATAGAGTCTTGCCAATCTTGGTCCGCAGAGTGACCCGAAATGAGATTCAAGGCAGGACAACCCTACATCAGATTACAGAATAGTCGCCTACGCTAGAATGCATACCCTCCACACCATTCGTCTAGAAGATGCTCACGAGAGATCAGAGAGAAACCATGAAACCCTACTGCAAGCACTGGCTGAATCACGAGCCGAAGTCATAAGAGCTCCGAGTACGCCAGAAGGTGTACGAAAGACACCCGTTTGACATGGAATGTCAATTGGCTGAAATAAGAGTTCACCAGAGGGATGACCGTCGCCAGTAGTAGACGCTTTACTTTAATTCCTTATAAAGAGGAATCATATTGTTTTTCTGTCTATGCCTGATGTGGCATTTTCTATGAAATTATCTTGTACCGTAAGTACTTTAGTTAGGTCTTTATGCTGTCAGGAACTATCTTCTGTGGATATGTTGTAAGACCTTTACAAGGTCATTTTCCAGAATCTTTACGTCGTGAATATCCAAGATATTGACAGCCGGCTAACTTCTGTGTTATTCTTCATTCAAGTACTTTTATCATCTTTTCATTAGAGTCTATCTAAAACATGCTTTAGTCAAGTCATTGGACTATAGTGATTTATCTACGGAGACATTTCCAAGTCTCTTTCAGTGGTTGGATCTTGTTATTCACCAACCCCGATACCTCAGCTCGAACGTCAAACGTCTTGAGACCATTCTACGAACTTACTTCTACTCATTACTAGGACTGCATCATAGGGATGTAGGTCAAACCTTCGTAATCATACCTCCAATCTGTGCTAGGAGTGCATCATAGGGATGTAGGTCAAACTCACGAGAGCATACTTCTATTCTTTTCTTAAACAGTCAAATTAAGTCTAGGTTCAACCATGCTCGCTCACAAATTCTTTTTCTTTCCGTGAAACAGAATCATGTCGCCAAAGAAAGACGAGCAACCCATCAACCAAGCACCAACCCTCCAGATTGATGCAGCTACCTTTGAAGCTGCAGTCTCGGCTGCCATGTCAGCTATTCTGACCCACCTTCACGCTAACGATGCGAATGTTAGCGGAGCTGTTAACAACAATGCCACTCTAGGTGACAATCCAGTACCTCGACAAGCAACAAACTACCACGATACCCCGAATTCCAGGACCAAGGGTAACAAACGGAAGTTTTGGGATAGAAAGAAGGACAAATCGCGTAAAGGAACGAACAAGAAACAACCACGGGTAACGACCTTCACAACTACGACATCTGTACCTCCTACTACCATCCCTTCGGAAATACCAGTTGTCCCTAACCCAGCCCGACAATATGCTGGAAATCTCCCAAATTGCATCAAATGTAATCATCACCACCTTGGACCTTGTCGGGGGAAGCAGTGCTCAAACTGCAACAAAAAGAGGCACACCAAACGTTACCGCAAGAGCCTATCAAGACCGATCAACAACTCACCCAACGCCGATGGGAACCAGACTTGCTATCACTGTGGTGAGTTAGGGCACTATAAAAGAGATTGCCCGAAAAAGGAAAGAACCCGCGTCCCCATAACTCCTACTCGACGTTTCACTTCCACCACCAATGTGGGTGCTGTCTATATATGTCACCAATGCGGTGAAATTGGACACCTCCAGAAGGATTGCCCGATAACGCAGAACTCTGGCGCAGACGGGAAGATTCTCAGGATCACAGCTGCAGGAGAGCCTGATCCGGAACCACGTTAATGTAATTAAGGCGTTTTGTTGTAACAGACTTATAAACTATCTAAAACCAGTGCAACTAGAGTCTTACCTTTTGCGAGATCCTGTCTATATAGGAATTCTCGTGTTGCGTATACTTGTCTTTTGTAGTATATCTTATTCGCAGCAATAGTCTTGTGGTAAATCTAAAGTACTGTAACTCTGTTCATGGTTGCACGGTTGTGTTTTGTCTGTAATCGTCTTATATTCGAATCTAATGTCTTTAAGTTTCAGTATGATTCCGACATTATCATACGACTCGATTAAATTTGATCCTCACAAAAACAGCTTCATACGTACGTCTCCTTATCAGTAAACGTCATTTTAGCGAAACCGTCACATCAGAACACCGAAGTACTCATTCCAGGAGTACCTTTTAGTTATTTTCTTTCCGAAGGAATCCCCGAAGTACCACTCGTGCAGTACGTCAAGTTCAATCCAGGAATTCATGCGGATGATCTATCACTGAGGAATGTATACATAAGTGTGTTATATAATCAAGGTTCTACAGGTTTAGAATTAATGATTTCGCCTTAACTCTTTTCCTCATTGGGATGTGAGGGTAAGGAAGAATCAGTTATTCGACTACCTTTTCAATCTTAATTATATACGACTCGTATACACGAGATTGTGATTGTGAAACCATGTATGAATTCTAATATGAACTTCAGGACGGAGAACTGCTTAAGCCTACGAGTAATCACATCGTCATGTAAACAAACTTAGAACCCAGTACGACTCCCATAAACAGATCGCCCTGTAGTTTAAACACCCACGGAGATGCAAGAACAATCCGGACAACTTAGCAAACTACACCGAAATAGAATTGGAAGACTAGGTTTCTCACCCTAGAGAACCACGGTTATATTCTTCCAGAGATCGATGGATCGCATCGTATGCGCCTCGGATATCGAGGACTCCGTCAAGATTTTCATGAGAATCGTTATCTCTACCTCGCATAGATGAAATGGTTGAGCATACACAAGGAAAGAAACTACTTCCAGGAATGGATCTGAGATCCGAATATCATCAGTTCGAGTGTTAGGGAAAGATGTCCGGAAGACTATCTCCTGAACTCGATGCGGACCCTTCGAGTCTGTAGTGATACCCTTCAGATAGGACCAACACGCCCATAATTTTCATGAGCTAAAGGAATTGGGTTACGTTTTTCTTACTTGGATCAGTTCGTCATTTTCTCCACGTAATGACTTACTTATCTACCCTTGTAGTAAGAAGGAACCCATGGGAACATTTCCTTCAGAGGAACTTTTAGCGAAGTTCTCAAGGAACAAGTTTTGAAATTGAAGAGTCAAATTTCTAGGACACACTGTTAATAATGTGGGAAATTTTGAGTACTCTTTCAATTTGTCAAAACCGTTGAGCATTTATCGACACCAGAGACGCCGACAGTTTTTCGCCAGATTCTAGGTCTTACCGACCTACCGCCTTAGTTCATTCAGAACTCCTCGCAAGCTATAGAAACTCATACGAATTTGACCCAGCAAGGGGTGGCCTTTGACTGGGAAGTTACGCAAGAAAAAGGAACCTTTGAGATTCCAAGTGAGTGACCAAGTTCTTTAGGATAACTCACTCTGGGAATGGCTTAATACGCTTCGTAAAGCGTGGAAAGCTAAATCCAAGTTAGACAGGACCTCCGAGATTCTTATCGGAATCGGTCCTGTGCCTCACACAAACTAGACCGACTCCGCGAACTCAGTAACGTACTTTCTACTCTTCGCATCTCGAATGTGAAACCATACCTTTCGTTAGGACTCTTGCAAGTCCACTCGTCGAGATCCTCGCGTTCGTATTAGAACCGTAGTGACCCTCGACCGAGAGGTCAAGCGGACGAAGCAACGCCGTCTCCAGTTAGTGAAGGTTCGTTGGAATACCAACTGAGAGCCCGATTTCACTTAAGTGCGCTAGAACCAATCGATTAGGAAGTTTCCCTCCTCACGACTCGATCATTCGTGCATGCTTCCTTGCCTAAATTCTAATTTCGGGACGAAATTCCCTTTAACGGGGGGATGATGTGACAACCCGAAATTTCCATTCTAATAAAACCATTTCAATCCAATAGAAGTAGAGCAGTTACAGTGAAAATTCAGACTTATGGTATAAGTTTGGCAGTTTTCAGGGTTTTTACACCTAAGGAGATATTAGGAGAGTGGATGCACTAGGATTTTGTGCAACACTGTAATTCCCTTACCCTAGATCATTAGAATCCATTCCGAGAATAGAAATATTTTCTGCCAAAAATCTCAGGACTATAAATAGAATTATGAACCAAATTGGTTCATTAGTTGAATTCCAATTAGAGAAAAGCCAATTCTCTCTCACGGATCTTCGGGTTTTCATCCCAGATTGTGAGTCTACTTTCCTAGATGTGTTTTAATACTTGTTATATGCTTAATAACATTATTTACACGTCCAAAATACAAGATCCGGGAGCTTACGGCCCAAGAACGTTCTTGGGGTGTAAACTCCAAAATCAAGCTTAAAGGCCATTTAGTCTCATTTCCATGTTAGGTATCTAGTTAGGGACTTTATGTATGAACATTAGAGGCTAGAAATCAATCAAAATCATATAAGTTTTAGGAGTTTACGGCCAAGGATATGCTCTTGGGCCGTAAACCCCTTTTTCAAGGGCTAAGAGTGCCCTAATCACCCCCAAAGGCTTGGACTCTATTTTAGACAAATACCCTAATGTTTTTAGGACCTAGAAAAAATAAGAAAAGCACAAGTATTGAAGAGTTTACGGCCAAGAGTGGTTCTTGGGCCATAAACTCCCATAAAGGGGTCAAAGGACACCCTAAATCCTTCCTTAGGCCATGAGACAATTTGGGCATGTACCTAGATGAGTTATGGACTAGCTAAAACATTTAGAACCCCATGTGTGAGGGATTTTACGTCCCAAAAGGTTCCAAGGCCGTAAACTCCATAAAATGGTACCAAATGGTGCCATAAACCCTCCTAAAGCCAAGTACTAAAGCCTAGAATTGTTCCTAGTTATTATAGAGACTTGAAAGCACCATAATAACCCTCCCAAGGGAGTTTACGGCCGTAAACTCCAAGGGAATATGGTCTATGGGCCGTAAACTCCCCATAGGAGTCAATACGGTACCTTAAACACTCGTATAGCCTTGAAACAATTCCCCACTAGAGTTGTAGTAATTCTAAGCTCCATTTAGGGCCTTGGTTGAGAGTTTACGGCCAGGAGCTTACTCCCCTGGGCCGTAAACTCCAATGAAAATGGTCATTTGACCTTAAACTTCCATTAGGGGCATTGCACTCCTTTGTTGCAACCCATTAGCCTCCTAGCACTTGACCAAAAGTGTTGTCCTCGCGTTAAATGTTTATACTTGTATAATTAGTGATTAAATCTCTAATTATTTATATACATATGTCTTTATATGTAATTAGGATCATTGTGTGTGTCTAAGTCTTCACTTGACACCAAGCACTTGTTCGATCCTTTCGTACGATAACAGCCCGTTCAATTCCAGTCACTTACTGCAGGTGAGTTCATACCCCCGTAACTAATGTTTTAAACTATTTTAAATGTTTTATGGGGGGGGGGATACAAGTAGAATCATGCTACTTATTATGTCAATCACATATGATTAGTAAGTAGGATTATATTACTTATTACATCAATCACATGTGATTAATATACATCATTCAAATGATTTGGCTACTCATTAGCCATTTTACCAAATAGTTTCCTTCAAATGATTTTTATAAACATTTTATATGTTTTAAACTCCTTATTACACTGTACCTCTTACTCTGTATATCATATTTCAAACTTATTTACAACTGTGTTTCAAACAAATGTTTCCTTATACTTAAACTGTTTTATCAAACTTATGCCTTCAAATTGTTTTATAGATTGACATCAAGTCGATCTTTTCTTGAAATAATATTTACGTTTCAAATGTCTTATAAAAACTTATTTATGCTTTTATATTATAAATTGCATGCCCATATATGTATAGATGTATAAATAATGTTTAAAGGGATTAGGAAGGCCATCCGCCCTATTTCCTTTTCGCGCCTTGATCTGTGGTCTGGTGGGATTTCGGGTGACCATCCGAAGGTCGTTTCCATATTAATTATATATTAAATATACATATATAGACATAAAAGTATTTCCATATTCATACGTACTAGACACATCATTAGTAAGTTACCATCGGGGTAACACAGGATCATACTATTACATATACAACTATACTAGGAAGAGAACATATACAACTATACTATGAGAACATATACAACTATACTAGGACGAGAACATATACAACTATACTAGAACGATTACATTACTATACTTGCTAGATAGAGAGAACACACATTACAGCTAGCACACGTAGAACCTTACAGTACTCTACTATATTATTACATGATCACACTTATAGGAGTACTTTTACATAGATATATCAGGAGGAGTCCTATTACATTCTATATGTATCGACTCTGTTATCAAATCCTCATTCTTACCTTTACCTTGTGATACAATCACATATTCGACGAGATAGAATGGATTTAATATCCTAGTACCAAAGGATACGATTGTGGGATTGACCATTCCTAGAATCTCTGTTAGCTACAGAGGTAAAAGCACACCCACGGATGTCAAACGGTTGGTACCATTACAGGCATACCTTAAGGGATTAACTATTCCTATACCCAGCTGTTAGCAATAGAGGTAAGAGTACGTCTACGGATGTCTTAAAGTTAACAATGATAGTTACCCTAGTACCAAAGGGTAATATTCAGGTTAGTTATATTATTACCTTTATTTTGTGACTCATTCACATAACCAATGAGATGAATTATATTTAGGTATCCTAGTACCAAAGGATACAATTTCTTATAATGATAATAATAGTAACACAGTTAGGTCTTGGTAGAAGATTACATTGAGAACAGTTAAGTCTTGGTAGAAGACTCCTTTTGTTACTAATAGGAATCATAGGGATTTCTAGGGTTTTCAAACATTTACAGATGATCTACAAACATTTTCATACTTATACGATCTTTCTTTCAAAACAATGTCAAGTCTTAAAAATTATAAGTTTTACAAATTAAGACACATTAATACTTATGATCTCACCAGCTTCAAAGCTGATACTCGCTTTCAAAATTACTTGTATTCTCAGGTCATCATAGACAGGTACCGATGCAAGGAGAAAGGAAGATGGAGCTTGTTCAAGACTTATCTTTCATTTTGATTTATGCTTTAGTGTTTATCAAAATTTGACAGAACATATTTGTATAATAATTATATTATTAATGCAATGGATGATGTTGTTGCTTGTTTACTACTTTACATTGTTGTTGATATTATACATGACGTCCTCCGCCCCAGAACGTTTCTGCCGTTCCTGGTTTTGGGTTGTGACAAAGGTCATGCCTCTCTGGGTCAATGTGGTAAGGGGTTTCGCGATCCTAGAGAAGTTCTGAATGAATCTGCGGTAGTAGCCAGCGAGGCCTAGAAATTGACGAATTTTTGTAGGCGTCTTGGGTGCTGACCAGTTCTCAATAGCGTTAATTTTGGATGGGTCCACGTAGATTCCTTCTTCGCTAACCACGTGTCCCAAGAATTCTACTCTTCGGATCCAAAACTCGCACTTAGAGAACTTCGCATATAACTTCTCTGATCGTACGATTTCTAGGACTTGTCGTAGATGATCACTATGCTCCTCCTTTCTCCGAGAGTAGACAAGTATGTCATCAATGAAGACGATGACGAACTGATCCATGTAAGGATGACAGACCCTATTCATTAAGTCCATGAATATTGCGGGTGTGTTGGTTAGTTCGAAGGGCATCACTACGAACTCGTAATGTCCGTAACGAGTTAGGAAAGCTGTTTTCGGGACATCCTCCTCGAGCACTCGCAATTGATGATACCTGGACCTTAGATCAATCTTGGAAAAATAACTCGCCCCTTGCAGTTGGTCAAATAAATTGTCTATACGAGGAAGAGGGTAATGATTCTTGACCGTGAGGTTGTTGAGATCCCAATAATCGATGCACATACGGAACGATCCGTCTTTCTTCTTTACGAACAAGACTGGTGCTCCCCAAGGTGAGAAGCTTGGTCTTATAAAACCCTTACCGAGCAGCTCGTTAAGTTGACTGGACAGTTCTTGCATCTCAGCAGGTGCTAAAAGATAGGGCGATTTGGCTACGGGGGTAGCTCCTGGAATTAGGTCGATTCTGAACTCAACCTGACGTTTGGGAGGTAAACCTGGTAGCTCCTTTGGAAAGGCGTTGGGGAAATCGCATACGACGGGGAAGTCTTTTAGATCTTTCGTTTTCTGGCTCGTGTCGACAACGTGTGCAAGGAATGCGCGATATTCCTTGCGCAAGTACTTCTGGGCTTGAATACTCGAGATGATGCGAAGGCTCGTACTGGGTTTGTCTCTGTAGATTAACATGGTTTTGTTATTTGGTAGGTTTAGACGGATTGCTTTGTCGAAGCACAGGATAGCAGGACGATGGAGACTCAACCAGTCCATGCCCACAATGACATCGAAACTCTTGATCGATACTGGTATGAGGTCGATTGGGAATGAATGATCGTCTAGCGTGAGGGTACAGCCTATGTAGATCTCGTTAGAACTCTCTGTCTTTCAAATAGCCATTTCTACGACAAATGTTTCTTTTAGTGGTTGTGGGGATTGCGTAAGTAAGTGTTTAAAGTTTTGGTTTATGAAGCTTCATTCTGCTCCACTATCGAATAATATACAAGCATAAGAGTTGTTGAGAAGGAACGTACACGTGACTACTGTGGGGTTTGCTACTGCTTCATTGTGGCCAATAGCAAGTAGTTTCCCTGTTCCTCCCGTATTTCTAGCTTTTGGGTAGTTTTTCTTGAAATGCCCCACTTCGCCACAGCCCTAACAGGCCTGACTGACTCCCGAGCTGGAGACCTGAGAAATGGGTTTGGGTTGAGATCTGCAAAACCGGGCGGTATGACCCTTCCGGTCGCAATTTGTGCAGTGCACTTCACGGCAAGGGCTATTATGATGGAAGGGGCACTTTGGGCACTTGGGCAGGTTTCCAGCATAGGATTTTGCTGGTACAGGGGTAGCAGGAGTGGTGGCAGCATGGACAGCCACAATCTGTTGGTTTTTGGAAGAGGGTTGAGTTTTCTTGTCCTTTTTCTTGTCCCACCACTTCCTCTTGTTGTCAGATGTCTTGGTCGCTGCAGTGGCAGTTGTTGTTGCTGTTGATGGAGTGGAAGGAACTTCATGATCAATCAACCTGTGGGCCAATTCCTTGGCGCTGTCAAAGGTTGCATGGTGTGAAGATAGAACGTTCCCTCGATACGGGGGCTCTAAACCCCAGATGTATCGTTCAATTTTCTTGCTTTCAGAAGGGATCATGTTAGGGCACATAGCTACCAGGTCGCAGAACCTGTCCGTATAAGTCACTATGTTTGTCCCTTTCATCTTGAGGTTCCATAGTTCCTCCTCGAGCTTCTGAACCTCACCTCTAGGGTAGTACTCCCTTCTCAGTAGGTCCTTTAGTGTGTCCCAGCCCATGGTGTTGGCTGTTACTAAAGAGAGTGAATTGACATGGCCTTTCCACCATGTCAGGGCCCTTTCAGTGAAAGTGGCAGCAACAAACTTTATTTTGCTCTCTTCGGGGCATGAGCACATTTCGAAGACGGCTTCAGTCCTTTCGATCCATTGGGACAAAGCAAGGATCCCTCCGGTCCCATTGAAAAATGTCGGTTTGCAGTTCATGAAATCCTTATAGCTACACCCCTGTGCACGTGGGTGGATTTCACCATGCCTAGAGTTGGTGCCCATTCCGGCTCCACTTGCATCGCTAGAATTCATTTGGGCCATAGCTTCGGTCACAACTGCAGTTACAGCTGTCTGAAACAGCACCAGATCGAACTGTGGAGGAGGAGGTGGTGGAGGTGGAGTTTGAGTCGCAGGTCTGCATCTGTTCGGGCGCTTGCGGGGAGGCATCTTCGACTGGAAATTTATAAATATGGTGATAATAGTAAGAATCAATTGCAACCATGATGATAATGTTTTATTGAGTAAATCGACATAGTCCAACCATCAGATAGAGTCATAATAACAGAGTAGGTAACTGCCAATATTACTGGTATTAATGATGTATTTTGAGTTTGGGAAAAGTGACCTCACAGTAGGTCTTACATTAAACCATAAGGAAAAATGTTGGCAGTCTAGGAGTCTAGGTAAAGTACTTTCATAGTTAGAAATGTTTACAGACAAGTGATCTACCGAGCATAGAAAATAAAAGGCTATTCCTTAAACAAAAAGGGAGATAAGTTGACATCTTCTACTGGCGACGGGTATCCCTTGGGCGAACCCTAAGATCAGCCAGTTGGCGCACAACTTCTTGAAGATGTCATTCCTGTGCTTTCTGACGTGCTCGGAGTTCCCTAACTTCGGCTTGGGATGCAGCTAGCTGTCGCTGCAGCTAACGAATGCGAACAGTGTTAAGGTTAGAGTTGGCATCAACCTCCACAACTCTGCCAATGGCTGCTTGACTTTTCTTGACGTTCCTGGCAATCCTACGGACCATGATGGGCAAGACTCGATCCGCTGAACCTCCCTCGCTTATGTTGTAGAAGCTTTGGTCTCCGTTGAAAGGTAAGGGCTGACCCAGCTCATCGCTCCATCGGTTCAAGGTTATTGCCCACATGGGAGTGGTACCTTGAAATGCCGGACCGGGGTTAGGGTTTGGAGCTATAGGGGGTAGGTTGCTGACTTCTGGCTCGGAGTCGGAGCTATCCGAAATGCCTTCTGCACGATGATCATCCAAAGGGATCGGGTGATCCTCTTCTGACTCCTCATCGAGCCATCCCCCATTGCCTTGGTTTGGATAGTACGGATCGTTGGGATGGTGGAAGCCAGCCATGCTAACTACGCGGGAATGGGGAAAGAAGGGTTAATAGACGTACTAATGTAGGATGCTTATAAGATGATTGTTATTAGTCGACCCAATACTTGCATAGTGCATACCAATTACGTGTAACCGAAGCAGGATAGACCTTCGAATAAGTGACCCTAACTCTAAGTCAACAATCAAATAAGAACATGAAATGAAGCAAAGGTCACAGAGTCTAAGTCTATAGCGCCTTAGTCACATGTAATTGTGGTGTATCCACTTAGCAACTATTTCCCTACTAATAACGACCCTTTTTAGTTATCACATATGTAGTTAATAGAATGCAGAATACTCCTATATTATTCTTGTTCTAACGTTCTTATGGTAGTGTTGGTAAGTATTAGACTTGTTGCGACACCACAATCACTCTTAGGCACATGCTAGTATCTCCTAGGAGAATGTAGTTGATCAGGCTACATTCACCCAGATGTGACTATATGTCTCTAAGCCTAATTGTGCTGCTCAACAATCTCAATACTTTTGTTATGTTCTAGTATGATACTGATCCTTTGTGTTAATGGATGTGTATATATATACTTCGTTAAATATTTTAGTATTTAAAAGTATATATTCTTGGTCAGAGTGTTTTAGTCCCGAAGTGTTTATAGTTCATATATCTTTTATGGGTTGATATACTTGATTCACTATAAACGATGCTCTGATACCAATCTGTCACACCCCAAAACCTAGAATGGCGGAATACGTTCTGGGGTGGAGGACATCATGTACAATATCATAACAATGCATAATAGTAAAAACAAGCAACAACATCGATTACATTAATATGGTAGTTGTAATACAAGCGTGTTCTGTACAGTTTGTTAGACACCAAAAATTATAATAAAAAAAATAAAGAGGAGTCTTGTATGCGCTTCGTCTTCTCAAATGCTGCATCTGTACCCGTCTATTGCCGACCTGAGAATACAAGTTATTTTGAAAACGAGTATCAGCATAAAGCTGGTGAGTTCATAAGATTTTAGTGTCATTGCTTGTATAAAAGTGTTTTCAATCGTGTAACATGAAAGTTGTTCTCAAATTTGAAAATAGTGTGAACCTCTAGAAAATCCTATATTTTCTAATGAATGTAGTCTTCTGCCAAGACTTGGTTACTTGTAGGTTTGATCCTTTGATTATGTAAAATTTTCCCAATTAGACTCTTAACTATGTTAAAAATATACTTTGGACTTCGTTTGAACAAAGTAAATGGGAAAATAATGTATTATTCCAGCAGTGTTACTGCCGACTGGATAGTAATTAACCACAGACTCTAGGTAGCGATATGTATTTAATACACCTCGGGGAGTCTACTTTACCTTTAAATCATAATTTGTTAGTTTAGGGTTCCGAATGTGAATCTGTATGTAACCAGGTAGATAGGTGATTGAATGTATCATGACCCTCTAGGTCATACGTAGTGTGAGAGCCACTCAACCCTTATATAGGGCTTGAGTTGGCAGCCAGGTGGGGATCCACCCCATACCGACGTGAAACGAAGTTTAAAAATTTTACCCGATTAAATGGTCGTAACCCGGCTTATTCGTAAACTAAAATTTTTCCCAAATAAATTCGAGGGTGTTTCACGTGTTTTTATTTCCTTTTTGACACTTATGAAAATAAAAATAAAAACATTAATTGATTTATCTAACCCAAAAGTTAACGAAAATAATAATAGAAATTATTTTTATTAACGGAAAGTGCATGGACTTGGTAGCGTGGACTCAGGGAGTCTACTTTACCTCGGTGAATCTGTATGTAACCAGGCGGATAGGCGATTCAATGTATCATGACCCTCCAGGTCATACGTAGTGTGGTAGCATGTTATCATCCCTGGGCCTAGTCGGCTCGGACTGTAGCTAGCAGTCGGGATGTGTGAGTGTCCACCATGTATAGATCTATACGCGTAGAGCCCGCTCTCCCTCCAGGAGACTAAGGTTACATGGTGAAGGCATAGTTAAGTGTCGTATTGAGAGATAGTGTCTCACATTCTGCTTTAGTATGTCCTCTTGTATTAGTGTATAGTGTGCTTCTCAGTATAATGTATCTAATGTTCTTTTGTATAGCATATAGTATTCTTCCTGTATAGTACTTAACATGTAGCGAATCATAATAGCACTAACCGTGGTAAGTATCATAGTAATGGTAGCGAGGAGTGGTAAACCTTAACTATACCTATTATAGTTAACTGGCATGTTGCAGTCATTCTTGGATACTCATAAGTATTGAACTAAGTGAAGGTATTCATATCCAACACAAATGCATACACTATATAGCTAAGAATTCAACGACAGTCGGACAGATACCAAATTACCCTAAGACCCCAATCAAACAAGAACAGGAAATAAGGCGAGCTATCAGTCCTAAGTCCTTCAAGTCTTACTTATATAAATATATTGGTGTGGGTATATTTTAGAAACATAAGAAGCTTTGAAAGAATTTGAAAATAGTTTTTATAACAAATTATCATGAAAATGAATTTGAAAACATTGAAAGCAGTTTTGATGGCAAAATGGTTAAAAGTATACATATCCTTTATGGTTGTAAGCTACAAATCACATGTGATTGATACTATAAATTGTTGGATTCAACTTGTATCCCCCCATAAAAGCATTTAAAAACATTTGAAAGGTTAAATAAGGGGTATGAACTCACCTGCAGCGAGTGGAGTGGACGGGATCCTAGGTAGGATGTTAGGTGTTAAGTGAGGACTTAAACACACCCACGGCTCTTATGTATCATGTAGTGGCACATAATGGTGTCTAATTAGTCATTTTACCACCAATTAAGTAAGTAAGGACCCTCTAATGTATGAAAACACTTTGCTTCAAGTGGAAGGAGTGCTAGGGGTTGCTTCTAAAGAGTGTATGGCCTCATTATGGAGTTTACACTTCACATGACCACCCTAACATGAGTTTGCGGTTGAGAGACCACTTCCCCCATGATTTTAAGGCCGTAAACTCATGGGAATAGTGATTTTGTGTGTGTAAAGGTCCCTTGCATTGCTAGGAAGGGTTCTAAGATCAAATATAAGGCTTGTGAAGTGATTAGGGTTAAAAAGGGGTACTCCCTTGGAGTTTGCAGTCCTTGGACCACTCCTTGGGAGTTCATGGTCGTAAACACTGGGGTTTTCGGCCGTAAACCCTTGGGCACAACATTTCCTTTGTATTTTCTGGTCCTAGGCTCATCCATACAAGTTTCTAGTCCATTATACATGCTAAGGAGGGAGTTAAGGACACCAAAACACCCTTTATGGTGTTTACGGTTCATGAATGTTCATGGACCGTAAACTCATGTTTACTTCCCTAAGGGCACGATTTTGGGTTTCTAACTTCATGCATGCAAGTTTCTAAGTCAAAGATGAGCATTAGAAGGGTTTTGGAGGGATTTTGGGGCTTCAAAACCCCCTTATGGGAGTTCACGGTTTTGGGAGGTGTTCCCCAACCGTAAACTCGAGTTTTTAAGGTACTTGGGTGGTTAAATCCTGAATTTGCATGGATACAAAGCTAAACAACAAGCTAGGAATGATTACTTACTGTTTTGGAGCTTGAATGAGGTGTTTCTTGGCCAAAACCCACTTGTAGAGAGAGAGAGAGAGTAGAGAGAGAAAGCTTCTAGGAGTGTGAAAAGGTTCAAGTGAGAGCCACTTAACCCTTATATAGGGCTTGAGTTGGCGGCCAGGTGGGGATCCACCCCATACCGACGTTAAATGGAGTTTAAAATTTTTACAGGATTAAATGGTCGTAACCCGGTTTAGTCGTAAACTAAAATTTTTCCCAAATAAATTCGAGCGTGTTTCACGTGTTTTTATTTCCTTTTTGTGACTTACGAAAGTAAGTCTTGTGCGTAGTAGGGAACGTACGCGCGATTAGGACAATTTCTGGCAATGTGTCCAGGTGTTCCACAGTGAAAACAAGTCTTTTTCTTCACTGTGAAGTTATTTATTCCTGCCCTTGGTGGTGTATCCTTGCCTTGTCTCTTATTGATCCCAGATGCACACTTGCAACAGGCACTCTGTTTCACTGGAATTGGAGGCCTGTATTTCTCAACGGCAGGTTTGTTAGGAGTAACAGAATTCGAAGCAACAGATTCTGAGTTCAAAGAGTCATTGTTTTGTTCAGTAGTGCTCTCCTTGTTCTTATCTTCTGCTACTTTACCTGCACATGAAGTAGAAACATTAGTATTTACAACATTAATAACTCCTCCTGACACAAATCCAGCTCGTTTGCCATATTGAAGATGTGCTTCCCTGTCAATTTCTTCCTATGTCATAGGGATGGATGTGTAGTTATGATTGAAAGGTGGAGGAACACTATCATACCCTAGACCCTTGTTTTCATTATCTTTGAATTTTAATTGGGTTTCAAATAAGGACTCGACTGTCTGACTTGACGCAATATAATTTTTGAAACTAACATATGTTTTTCCACACTTAATTTTCAATGTGTCAAGTTCTTCAGTTACAGCAGCAAGTTGTCTCTTAATATAGTCATAATTTTCACACTTGTTGCTATACTCTTCCTGAAGCTTCCTAAAGTCCTTGGTTTTTGCTTCTAATTCAACCTTCAGGGGTTTCTGTCCTTTCCTGAGTTGATATCCTTCATATCTCAGGTCCTCAACTTCTCTTTTTAATAAATGAATTTGTTCCAAAAGAAATTTAATCGTAGTTTCACAAGCTGGAGTACATGTAACTTCAGTGACCGGAATGTTTTCAGAACTCATTGTTTTTCTACACTTCAAGGCATCAAGTTCTTCAATTACATTAGCAAGACTAAGATGATTTAGATCTTTTGTCTTCTTGATGATAGCCATGTTCATATCCCATGATTTCGGAAGTGAATTCAGTAGCTTTTTCTTTATCTTAAACTTAGACAAGAAGATCCCAGCTATATTCATCTCAGTAGTAAGTGTAGTAAATCTCTGCAATTGAGTTTCGAGGGTTTCTCCAGGGATATAATCGAAAATGTTGAAACTTTGTCTTAACATATCCTGACGACTCTCTTTCATGTTTTCAACTCCCTCGTAGACCTTAAAATCGATTAAAAAGCACAACTAAAAGCCAAAATCAAACTTAAAAGTCAAACCCTTTGATTATAAACCTTAAAAGTCAACCTTAAAAGTCAAATTTAAAAAGTTAAACTCAAAAGTCAAACTTCAAAAAGTCAAATTTAAAAAGTTAAACTCAAAAGTCAAACTTAAAAGTCAAATTTAAAAAGTTAAACTCAAAAGTCAAACTTGAAAAGTCAAACCGAAAAGCTAAATTTGAAAGTTTAAAAGTTAAACGAAAAAGTCAAAGTTTAAAATCAAAGGTCAAACTTTAAAAGTCAAAGTCAAAATTTTAAGTAAAAAGTCAAAATTAAAAGTCAAAAATTAAAAATTAAAATTTTTGGTTGAAAATGGAGCTTAAAAATAAAAGAAATTGATTTTTGGGCAAAAAGTGTAAAATTTGCGAAACTTGGAAGCGGCAAGGAGTGGTTTAAAATTTGGGAGGGAAGGAACAAAGTCGTTGCTGGTGGAGTTGGTAAAGCGCGAGGTTGATGAATCAAAGGTCGTGGGTTCGATTCTCGGCTCCTCTAAAGCGCGTCTTATTTTTGATGCGAGGCGAGAAGCTGCTTGCGAGGACGAGGCGAGGCGATGCGATGCGAGGCGAGGCGATGTGATGCGAGTCGTAAACCACCGAGGACCGCAAACTGAGGCCGTAAACTCCGAGGCCGCAAGCTTGGACCGTGAACCTCGGGCCGCAAACTCCGACCGTGAACCTCGGGCCGTGAACTCCGAAACCCTAGCCACCGGCCGCAAACTCCGCCACACCCTCACAGATTTCGACCAAAAACACTGATTTTTCGACTTTGAAGCTCCAAAACTTGATCAAAAACCATTTTTTTATGAAAAACACGAAGAACAAACCCCCCCTTATTTTTCAGATATCTATCCAAAAACGCAAAAATATTTTTAAAATAAGATCAAATAATGCTCCAAATCTGACAAAACTGACTGATACAACCAAGCTCTGATACCAATTGTAAGTCCCTAATCTGCCTGTGTATCAATCAGATCTGTTTGATGGTGCGGAATCCCAATCAAACGGATGATGTCAGATCAAATAGAAGAGAATGAGAAGAAGAATATGTTGAATCTTGAATGTATTGATGATATGAATTAAGTTCCTTATACAAGATTCACACACACTAACACACACTAAAGTTCCTCTCTTCTTCTCTCTTGGCCGTAAACTCTCTTCTGTTCATCAATCTACTCCTCAACCCTAACACCTATATATACACAAGGGGAACATGGGCCAGATAACATGGGCCGTAAATGGGTTTACGGCCGTAAACACTGACCATAAACACCCCACCTGGCCGTAAACTAGACTGTAAGCTCATAAAATATTACATAAAAATATAATTGCCCAGAAAAGCAAAGTATAAACCATATTTTGACCCAACAGATAACAAGTATACAGACAATATGCACTCATAGCATGTAATTTATATAAAATACTTCATATCTATGCGTAAGATGAAAATAAATATGCACTCACTTTAGTAGCAGGAGTAGATAGAATCTAAAAACGGTCAACGACTCGTGATCGTCGGGCTCGGGACGTGGAACGGCTTCAGAAAACGAGAGAGAGAAGGAAGATTTGGTGTAAGAAGTGAATGAGGTCGAACCTGCTATTTATAGGTTGATTTCGGCCCATTCACGTCGTGAGAATTAATTACTCACGTCGTGAGCCATGGATAAATCACCTCGTAGCATCGACATCTGCGTTCTAGGATTGAATAGTGTCTGTTTGACTCCACACGTCGTGAGAATTCATTACTCCCGTTGTGAGCTTTTGAGTTATCGTTCCCATAGACTTCTAGCTTCAAAATGTGACTTTTGACTCCTCACGTCGTGAGAAAATAGGCTCACGTCATGAGTCCAGTCAATTTAGGGTTTCTGACACGTGTCATGCTCTTGGACAACTGTATCTTCGGAAGGTCATAACTTTTGCATACGAACTATGTTTTTGACGTTCTTTATATCCACGCGTAGGTGGAGACATACTCTACAACTTTCATTTAGACCCCTAAGGATAAAAAGTAGTTTATCATGAACTAACTTTTTACGTTTCCCAGTGTCGTGCCGGTTTTGACGCGAAACTTCGACAGGTCATATCTTCTTCGTTATAACTCGGATTTCGGCGTTCTTTATATCTCCGGAATCCTTGTCCCGAGAACTACAACTTTCTTCATAGATATTGGACCTATCTATTATTTTATTTTTGACGCTTATTTTTATTCTTAACTTATTATATCTTATAATTAAATATAAGGCACATAAAATCACATAATATTCAAATAATTCCTATTTATTATTTCAAAGTAGGTTATAAGTGTTGACCCTAACTATTAGATCATTAAATTAATGCTTAGCCTAGAAACACGGGCGTTACAATTCTCTCCTCCTGAGGATGATTCCGTCTCGGAATCATGCATCAGCAAATAGATGTGGGTAGCGACTCATCATGTCACTCTCTATTTCCCAGGTGAGGTTCGGCCCATTCGTATGTTTCCAGCGCACAAGCACTAAGTCAACCATCTTGCGACGCAACTTCTTAGTCTTACGGTCAACAATCGCCTCAGGCTCGTCAATTAGCCTCTTATTTTCATCCATCCTTAACTCTGAAATTGGAATTATATCGAGAATTTCTCTCGTAAACTTCCTCAAGTAACACACATGGAAAGTGTTATGAATACCATCTAGTTCTTCCGGTAACTCTAGCTTGTAAGCTTGGTTCCCAATCCTCTGAAGAACTTTGAATGGTCCTATAAACCTTGGACTCAACTTTCCTCTCTTTCCAAATCGTATAAGCCCCTTCCATGGTGAGACTTTAAGCAAAACTGAATCTCCAACTTCAAATGTCAGCGGTCGTCTTTTCTTGTCAGCATAACTCTTTTGACGATCCAGAGCTGCTAACATCCTTTCCTTGATCACTTTCAACTTTTCAGCAGTCTGATGAACTATCTCGGGGCCCATAAACTGCTTTTCTCTAGCTTCAATCCAACAAGATGGCGTACGACACTTATGTGCATACAACGCATCATAAGGTGCCATCTTAATGCTCGAATGATAACTGTTGTTGTAGGAAAACTCTACCAGAGGTAAGTGCTCATCCCAATTACCTTGGAATTCTAGGGTACATGCTCTCAGCATATCTTCCAGTGTTTGAATCGTTCTTTCACTCTGACCATCAATCTGTGGATGGTAAGCTGTACTTAAACACAACTTTGTACCCACTTCTTCCTGTAGACTTTTCCAAAACCTTGACGTGAAACGACTATCACGATCTGATACAATCGTTAATGGTACACCGTGAAGTCTTACGACTTCATTCACGTAAACATTTGCAAGCTTATCCATACACCATTTCTCATTGGCTGCTATGAAGTGTGCACTCTTTGTGAAACGATCCACGATCATGTCATGACCGTTCTTCGTTTTGGGCAGTTTAGTCACAAAATCCATAGTGATATCTTCCTATTTACCCATGGGTATAGGTAAAGGTTCTAAACTCTCATACGGTTTCTGATGTTGTGCCTTAACCCTTGCACATGTTACATATTCAACCACATACTTTGCAATATCGAGCTTCATCGTCGGCCACCAGTAGTAGGGTTTCAAATCCCTATACATTTTAGTGCTACCTGGATGAATCGAGTACATGTTTTTGTGAGTTTCTTCCATCAGAAGATCCCTTATTCCTCCCATCTTAGGTACCCAAATTCTATCTTGGAATACCTTCAATCCTTGTTTATTTGTACTAAATATCAACGTTTTGCCTAAACGTTCTTCCTTTCGGTCATTTTTCTCCAAAGCTTCTTCCTAAGTTTTCTTGATACTTTCCACAATCGTCGAGACAACTTCAATTCGTAACGATCTTGGCCTTTTTCTATCAAAGTTTACTTTTCGACCTAGAGCATCAGCTACAACATTTGCTTTACCAGGGTGGTAAAGTATCTCACAGTCGAAACCTTTGAGTAACTCTAGCCAACGTCGTTGTCTCATGTTCAATTCCTTCTGATTAAACAGATACTGGAGACTCTTATGATCAGTGAAAAGTTTTCACTTTGTGCCATAAAGGTAATGCCTCCATATCTTTAGGGCAAAAACTACCGCTGCCAACTCCAGATCATGAGTGGTGTATTTCTTTTCATGCTCCTTTAATTGTCGAGATGCATATGCTATCACCTTTTCTCTTTGAGTTAGAACACATCCTAACCCGACTCCCAACGCATCACTATACACTGCAAAATCTTCAACTCCATCGGGTAGAGAAAGAATTAGTGCTTCACACAATTTCTTCTTTAGCTTCTCGAATGCCTCATCGTGTTTCTCACTCCATGCATATGTGGCTCCTTTATGGGCCAAAGTTGTTAATGGAGAAGCTATTGAAGAAAAGCCTTGGATAAATCTTTGGTAATATCCAGCTAATCCCAGAAAGCTTTGAATCTCCATGGGACTTTTTGGTCGTTCCCACTTCATTACAGCTTCTATCTTTGCTGGGTTAACAATTGTTCCCTCTTGGTTAACCACATGACCCAAAAATTGGACTTCTCGAATCCAGAAATCACATTTGGAGAACTTAGCATCCAACTTCTCCTTCTTCAGAACTTCTAATACTTCTCTCAGGTGCTTTCCATGCTCCTGCTGACTCTTTGAGTATATTAGAATGTCATCTATGAACACTATTAAAGATTTATCGAGGAATGGTTTACAAACCCTATTCATCAAATCCATAAACGCTACTGGAGCATTGGTCAGTCCAAATGACATAACTAAGAACTCGTAGTGTCCATATCTTGTTCTGAATGTAGTCTTCTCAATATCCGACTCTCTCACCTTCAGCTGATGATATCCTGACCTAAGATCGATCTTTGAGAAATAGTTCAAACCTTGCAACTGACCAAATAGGTCATCAATCCTTGGCAATGGATACTTGTTCTTCACTTTTGCCTTGTTCAACTCTCGGTAGTCTATACACATCCTCATGCTTCCGTCCTTCTTCTTTACAAATAGCACCGGAGCTCCCCAGGGTGATGAACTAGGTCTAATAAAACCTTTGTTCAATAACTCCTAAAGTTGCATCATAAGCTCCTTCATCTTCGTCGGTGCTAGTCGGTATGGTGCTTTCGCTATTGGTGTTGATCCTGGCGACAAGTCTATTCGAAACTCCACTTTTCTATCAGGGGGCAATCCAGGAAGATCTTCGGGAAAGACTTCTGGATAGTCACACACCACGGGTAAACTTTGTATCTCCTTCTTCTCCTTCTTAGTATTAATCACAAATGCCAAGTATGATGTGCATCCTTTGGACAATCATTTTCTGGCTTTCATTAAGGAAATGATTCCAGAATTTACTCTATGTTTGTCCCCCTACACCATAAATGATTCTTTTCCAGATGGATTTACTCTTACCATCTTCTTCTTGCATATTATCTCAGCATCGTACGTACTAAGCCAATCCATTCCTAGCACGATGTCGAAACCATTCAACTCAATGGGCAGTAATTCCTCGTGGAATTTATTCCCGTTCAAGTTGATGATGATATTTTTAATGCAATTACTAACAGGTGTGAACTTGCCACTTGCAACTTCTTTAACTATAGTATTATTAAGTTTATCTATAGGCAATGCTAGTCTTTTATACCAAAATTATGTGATATAAATGAGTAGTTTGCTCCTGAATCAAATAATATATTGGCAGGTAATCCATTTACAAGAAAGGTACCTGAAGCGACATCTGCTTCATTTCTTGCTGCTTCCAATGTCATATGGAAAGCTCTGGCTTTCGGTTTCGGTGGGACATTGGGCCTTGCTGCCTCCTTCTTCTTCGGACAGTCTTTCAAGATATGCCCTTCTTCATTACACCCATAACAAACTTTCTTGTCGAGGTTGCATTCATTGGCATAATGCCCAAGCTTTCCACACTTAAAACAAGTGACTCGTCCATCACATTTCCCTAAGTGCTTTTTCTTGCACTTCTCACACCATTTCGCTTCACCTCCTCTTCCTCCAAACTTCTTTGAATCAGACTTCAAAAATTTTCTTTTCTTGTTGGACCCTAAAGATCCATCGAACTTCCTTTTATCACCAACTTCAACCTTGCTGGCGGCTCTTCCCTTGATCATCTCCTCAACAGACTTAGCAGCCCAGATAGCTGCCTCAAGAGTAGGTGCCTAACGTACTGGAACAGCGTACTCCCATGGAAGTCCCTTTGCGTACTTGTCGACTTTTGTCAATTCATCTAGGACGATGCGCAAAGAAAAATCCATTTTGTCTGTGAAGGCATTGGTGTATTCATCAATGGACATGTTGTCCTTCTTTAACGTCAGGAATTGGTTTTCCAGCTCTAGTAGATTTTGGGCCGAGCAGAATTTGCGCTTGAAGTATACTAAGAAATCTGCCCATGTCAGTTGTAGTGGCTCGTTGGGGCTTATGGTCTTCCCCAGAGTGTTCCACCAGGTACTGCATATGCGGTTTGTAGTTTGCTGTTGCAATCACATGTTTTGAAAGCCAACTCCATCTCCGAGATCCAATCCGTAACTCCAATTGGATCTTCTTTCCCAGTGAAAGTCGATGGCTTGCAAGTTTTGAAGTCCTTATACTTGCATCCATTCCTCTCGACTCTTTCATCTTGGTTGTTCCTCCTAACCACTGGCGGTTCAGCTTGACTAACAGTCCTGCTATAATTCCCTTTGTAACATCCCAAAATTCGAGTCCAAAATTTTCATTTTTAATTAAGTTGTTCTTAAAATATTCACTAGAAAATATTAAAAGAACATGTCATCTCATAAAAGCAAGTATCATGTTTCAAAACCCATAAACGTAATCAAATAACATATCAGAGTACAATCCCAGAAAACACCGTGTGTGTGTGTGTGTGATGCCGTGCTACGCCACCGGCACCTTCCCCTTAGATGAAGAGGTACCTGAAACCAAAAACTGAAACCGTAAGCACAAAGCTTAGTGAGTGCCCCCATCATACCACATACCATACAATACCATCGGTATCTTTCAACCGGTAATCGTCATCGGTATCTTTCAACCGGTAATCGTCATCGGTATCTTTCAACCGGTAACTGCGGACTATTCCACCCCTACCACTAGCATACAATAGCAAGATATAAGCACACAATCAAGCATATCCGGGTACTGACCTACCCCTTGGTCCTAAGGACCACTATCAGGGAAACTATCCCTATCAGGTAACATATCATACATATATAGCTCATAACCAAACGCATACCAGACCAAGATAAATTATCATAAAGACAACTATCTTCTAAATACTCCTCAATGGTGGGCCGGCATTGTAGCCTTAGACCCACCCCTACTGGAAGGTAACTCAACTCGTAGCTGCTGAACTGTGCGGGAATCCTCTGACTGTTGTCGCTGCTTCTCCGGAAATCCTCCGGCTATAATTCCCACAAAACACTTAGTCAGAAACTGCCATCTACTCTTAGGGTAAAATGACCATTTTACCCCTTGACCAAGTCAAAGTCAAAGTCAACTTCCAATTGACCTGACTCTCCGAGTCTCTGTCCTTCCACTAGACCTCATACCTATCTCTACTCGTCGAGTTAGGCGATGACTCGACGAGTTTTCCTTCTAAATGAACACCGACTGAATCCTCATCCGACTCGCCGAGTTGTATGAACAACTCGTCGAGTTCATCATCAACTGATACTCATGTCCTGCCCTGACTCGCCGAGTTGTATGAACAACTCGTCGAGTTACTCTTCATCCTAAGAACACGTTCTGTCCTCGACTCGCCGAGTTGATGAACAACTCGCCGAGTTTTATGAAGATTGTCTTGGACTCGTCGAGTCCGTTCATGCACTCGCCGAGTACCATGAATCCCCAGAACATTTTTCTTAGTCCACAACATTGGGTCACTGCCCGGGACTCTCTAAAACCCTTCCACACTCAACTGGTCCTTATGACCCTCACTGATATGGGACTAAAACCCTTGGACTCACCGAGTCCAGGAATGGACTCGCCGAGTTGGTCACATCCCTCTCTAAGAACTCCGATTTCTGATGTACAACACTTAACCAAATGATAGATCCAGGCCCCTAAACTCGATCTAGCACGTAAAGTTAAAAACTTTACGTGCATGCATGGGACAAAAGAGCTTAAAAGGCTCTAAAATGGTTCTTTTGTTGCATGGGGCCTTCCTTGGTGCCAAAGCAACCTAGATCTGACTTGTGACTCATAAAATGACATGATACAGAAGCCCAAACCCCCAATCATGTTTGTAAACATGATTGGCTACCGAAAATGGCTTATAAAAGCCCTAAATCACCTCAAAGAGGGATCTAACAAATGAATGAGCAAGGTTCAGACTTTATACCTTCCAAAGACTGCAAATGATGAACCAAACTCGAATCCTTCAGTCCCCTCTTGATCCTTCTATGCTCTTCCTTCTTCCTTGAGTTCAAAACTCACAAGAATCACTCAAAAAGCCTTAGATCTTCTCCATAATGGCTAGGGTTTGCTATGAGGAGTGTTTGGGAGCATAAAGGGGAAAAAGGAGGCTGCATAAGGTTGTTTAAATAGGGTGCAAACCCCTGGGTTAGGGTTTTTGTCCAAACAGCGGCTACTCGCCGAGTCCGCAGCTTAAAACCTGCGCCTCATCCCGCTTCTACTCGGCGAGTCAGTCCTTCGACTCGCTGAGTCCAAGGCTAAAATGCAAAAAAAAATAAAATAAAAGAAGATTTAATAACAGAATACATACCAAGAACCAGGTGCTACAAATCTCCCCCACTTATTTTCCTCGAAGTCTGCCGCTCGATCCTGAAATAGCTCGGGGTAGTGCTCCATCATCTCATGCACCGGCTCCCAAGTCCACTCCGACCCCTTCCGGTGCTGCCATTGAACCTTCGCGAGTTCTAGTCTTTTGTTCCTCAGATCCTTCGACTTGCAGTCAAGGATCGCTACAGGTCGCTCGATGTAATTCAGGCTGCCATCAACCTGAATGTCCTCCAAGGGTACTACCGCCGTATCGACCACTAGGCACTTCCGCAACTGAGAAACGTGGAAGGTGCTGTGGATCTGATTGAGTTCGGCTGGCAGATCCAGCCGGTACGCCACCTTGCACACCCGGGCTACAAACCTTAAGGGTCCAATGTACATGGGGCCCAACTTGCCCCGCTTCCTGAATCGGATGACGCCCTTCCATGGAGACACCTTCAGGAGAACCATATCCCCGACCTCGAATTCCAGGTCTGATCGCCACCTTGCACACCCGGGCTACAAACCTGAAGGGTCCAATGTACATGGGGCCCAACTTGCCCCGCTTCCTGAATCGGATGACGCCCTTCCATGGAGACACCTTCAGGAGAACCATATCCCCGACCTCGAATTCCAGGTCTGATCGACGCTTGTCGGCATAACTTTTCTGCCAACTCTGAGCTGTCTGAAGCCTGATCCGGACCTGCTGAATCTTTTCTGTCGTCTTGAGCACTACTTCGGTGCTCCCCATGACTCTCTGGCCAACCTCGCCCCAACATATCGGGGTCCTGCACCTCCTCCCATACAATATCTCGAAGGGAGGATGGTCGATGCTCGTTGTGAAGAGGGTATCATCAGAAGAGAACCCAGCAGATCCCCTTACGAAGGGACTGAGTAGGGTCAAACACTTGCAGCACGCTAAGAGCATTGGGCTGAAGGATGATATAAGTTTGGATTAGATAGGAAATGTGTAATAGATAGTTTGTACTTGACATTTGATGAATAAATGAAATTGTATTATTTATGAGTAAAGTTACTATCTCATGTTGGTTATTTATCTATTGTTTCCATTTTGCATGTTTTGACTTCCTGAATGATATGATTGTTCAAATGGTCCACGGTCAGTCATATTTTGGAAGTAGATATGAATTAAGACTGTCATGAATTGTTTGTAGATTGTCTGAAAGGTTTTGGACATAGCAAAGGTTTGCTGCAAAGTTCATGAGTGCTTGTGAATATGAGTTGAGCATTGGATTAAACCCGAGTTTGCTGTGTCACTTAGTGGTGTCTTATCTTAAGTGATCGCAAAGTGATAACATCATATAGTCTTAAAACTTAGAGATATGGTTGTTGTTTGCTGGTTGGTTATACATTGATAATGTGTAAACGCATCAGTAACTTGATGTTATAAAACACATTATTGTGTGTGATCCATTAGCAAATGATAGATGCATATGAGTCGAAGTTGATCTGTTCCTTTTATTCTATGAGGATAAAAGTGATATATTGGCCACTTGATGATTTGGTTTGACTTATGTGTCGGGCCCGGTCAGAATGAAGTTGATGTGTTCAACTAAATTCTATGTCAGACAAATCGGAAATCAAGGAACTACTGCTGGACAATAAGCATTGTTAGCATAATATCCAGAACAGAGGATTATACGATCCCTTATCTAAAGGACAAGTTGATCAGAGTTGACAGCAAAGTATAAGAGCTACGATTGCTAATCGGATTCTGAAGTCATATGTGAGATATAGTTACTAGACTTATCCAAGTGGGAGACTGTTGGAATAGTGTCTAAGCCTGTAACTATATTTGGTATGTACTTGACCCGGTTGTGCATGGTCCTTTTGGGTTGCCTTCTCCAGAGCAACTTGACAAGGTAATTTAAGGAGAAAGAGAGAGTATTATGATTTATTAATATATTATAAGAATAATATATTAAAGGAGAAATCATATTTATTTAATTAGTATTGGTCATAAATTAATTAAGAATTAATTTAGTGGTCAAAAGAGATTAATTGAATAAAGGGGCATAAACTGTCAAATGTGTGATAGTTGAGTTTTAGGTTAAGGAAACCTAATGGGCTTAAGGGGGAACGAAATTATGATGGGTAACCATTATATTTTCGTTCAAGGGCCTTATTCCAGAAGGTTCCATGGGCTGCTTTGTGGTTAAGCTGTCCATTAGGGTTTAGAGTGAAACCCTAGTAATCTGCAACTATAAATATGACCCCTAGGGCATGAATTCGGCCACCACTTGATTCTAAGAGTACCCTAGGCCGAATTCTAGCCTCCCTCTCCCTCTTTCATATTGCCTTCTTGCTTGTGGGGTTTGTGAACCATTAGAGGAGTTGCATTTGTGACTCTAGGCTCAAAAGAAGAAGATATACAAGATCTAAGTCAATCATTGCAAGAGGTAAACATCTAGATCTGATTCTATATGTTATTTCAGTTGTTTATATGCTAGATTAGGGTTTGTAAGTCTTGGAATCAAAGCATGTTCAATAGTGAAACCTAGATCCAAGCATTAGGGTTTGTATGAGCACATAGGAATGTTTCTTATGCATAAAACCCGTCAGTGGTATCAGAGCTTTGATTGGTTTCAGTTGTATGTGATGCTTAACTGCTTTATTTGCTGAGAAAACGATTTTTTGGTCCCTGCCCGACTCAACTCGGCGAGTCACTACCTGGACTCGGCGAGTTGGCCCCTACTCGGCGAGTCCAGGCCTGACTCGGCGAGTCAGTTCGTCAGAATTAGGGTTTTTCGGGTTTTTGGCTGCTGTTTTGACTTGGACTTGATGCTTAATTGTTTTATGAAGGTAAAATCCGAATTTTATCTATATTAAGTGTTTATCCTTGCCAAAAGAATAGATAATTTCAAATCTTTTTAAATATTAGTTATTCATGTGATAAATATGGATTATTTGGTAATTATCTAATGACTAAAATTAAGACTAGGTCAAATATATATAATTATGAAATTAATTGGTTAATTTGAATTATTTGTTATTTGATCCCTTATGTTTTGAAAAGTTCAAAACTTGCCCTCAAGTTTTGAAATTTAAATAAATTCAAATTTCAAACCCTTAGAATTTTATAAGTTTAAAATTCAACCCTATACTATTATATATTACAAGCTTAATTAATATATATATATATGTATAACTTAAATGCTAGTCTTACCGTTAGTAGGCCTCATTCACGAAGCCGGTCTATAAGGTGGGTATAAGGTTGCTGCCTATAAAATGGTGCTTAATGGGTGTAAACTCACACCTACCGCTTGCTTGACTGGTGGAGGGTCGTTAGCCGAATGGGTAGGATAGGGCAACCCTCTACTCATTAAAAGTATAATGTTGAATACAAAGTAACTACATGTTTTTTTTTTTGCAAATTCCCATTCCTAGTTACTTTAGGGTAAAATGTGAAAATGATGCTAATCCATGGAATTACACTTCGTACCCTTGTCAGACGTTGATGGAGCGCGTGTGGTTAACCGGCACATCAATTTGGGGATGACATAGGTAGCGAAAGGTGACTCGATGTTGGTCATAGATCAATGGAGCGTGTGTGGTTTACCGGCACATTGATTGGGTGATAGTGACATTGGGTGCACCACGTTGATTCGCATGGTTATTCACAAATTTGTTTGCGATCCTCGGCATCCCAGTCGCAAATTTGAAATGCATATCGAGATTTAAACATGCCATTGAAAAGTTCAATGAATCTCAAAGATCTAGGAGTTTTCAATACATTTAAAACCTAAATTGCCTTTTCGTTTTTCATGGTGAGAATTAGTGAATCGTCATTCACTTACCTTCAAATTATTTACTTTTAGAGTACGGCATCCCTTTCTAAGTTGTAAATAATGTTGTTGGATCCTAGCCCTAATTTCTCATTTGGGTGTTTAATTAGGGATTCAATTCTAATCAAACTTTGTTCCTTTCTTTTTCAGATGTCTGCTAACAACAACAACAACAACGCTTCTGGGTCATTCTCGTTGATGAACTTGTGTCAGAAAATGACATTTGATGGTTCAAACTTCAACGAGTGGATGAGGTACATTCGCATGATCACACGCTACGAGGACAAAGAATATGTCCTCGATGAGAAGCTTGAGAAGATCATCCCAGATGTTGCTACTCCTGAGGAATTGGCCGCCTTTGAGGCCCACGAGCGTGATGCCACGAAAGTTCACTGCATCATGCTGGCCACCATGAACCTCGAACTCCAAAAGTCCTATGAGGACATGTATCCATATGAAATGCATCAGGATTTGCTGGACAGGTATCACCAGAGCGCGAGGCAAGAGCGCTATGAGATCATTATTAACATGATCACCGCTAAGATGGGGAGTGGAGAATCCCAAACCTCTCATTTGCAGAAAATGCAGAGGTATGTTGATCGTCTTCTCAAACTTAATGTTAAGTTTGATGAGGATTTGGCTATCGACATAATCCTCCACTCCTTGCCCTCCTGCTACAATCAGTTTAGGATGACCTACCATATGAACAAATAGGAGGTCTCCTTGAGCAAGCTCCAAGGACTTTTGAGGACTGCTGAGAGCAACCTCAAAGACAAATCCGTTGCACCGTCACCTGCTGTGGCCGCTCCTGTGATGGCAATAGGTCAAGGAAAGGGCAAAAAGAGGAAGGCTCCATGTAAGAGCCACCATAAGGGGAAACCCCGTGATGGTTCGTCCTCAAGTGGGACCAAAGCTAGCTCCGTTAAACCCTCTTCCGATCCTAAAGAAGCAGAGTGCTTCTATTGCCACCAAAAGGGCCACTGGAAGCGAAGCTGCCCTCAATATCTGCAGGACATAAGAGATGGGAAGATCAAGCCCACATTTGTAGGTATGTATTCTATTAAATCTAATAACTCATCATTTGCTACTTCATGGGTTCTTGATACAGGATGTGGTTACCACATTTGTTCTGATTTGCAGGGCCTAAAAAGAAGTAGGGAGATGGAGCATGGGAAGATGAACCTGATTATGGGAAACAGAAGATCTTCGCCTGTAACCAAAGTCGGGGTTTATTCTTTAGTGTTGAGTAATGGGTTAGGAATAGATTTAGAGAATTGCTGTTATTCGCCAGATATGGCAAGAAACATTATTTCTTTTCACGGGTTGTTTAGACAAGGTTTTAGATATTCATTTGATAATAATAATGGTTCTATTAATGTTTATTTGAATGGTGTCTTTTATTTCAATGCATTACCTTGTAATGGGATTTATGAATCTGTGATGATTGTTGATAATTTTGGAAATAATGTTTTGAATATTGATTCGTCTACTAGTCTGGATAAAGCATGCTTGTGGCATTGTCGCCTTGGCCATGTCAACAAGAAACGCATAGCCCAACTCCAAAAGGATGGAGTGTTGGAGTCATTCGACCTTAGGGACGATGACACGTGTGAGTCTTGTTTACTTGGGAAGATGACCAAGTCACCCTTTACTGGCACTTGTGAAAGGGGTGAGGGTTTATTGGATCTCATACACACCGATGTGTGTGGGCCCTTTAGATCCACCACAAGGGATGCTTGCCGCTTCTACGTGACTTTTACAAATGATTATAGCAGATATGGATATATCTACTTGATCAAGCAAAAGTCGGAAACCTTTGAAAAGTTCAAAGAGTTTAAGAATGAAGTGGAGAATCAGCTGGGCAGGAAAATCAAGATGCTTCGGTCAGACCGAGGAGGAGAGTACCTAAGTCTTGAGTTTCACGACTATCTAAAAGAATGCGGAATCGTTTCGCAATTGACGCCTCCGAGAACGCCACAATTGAATGGTGTGGCTGAGAGACGTAATCGGACCTTGTTGGACATGGTTCGTTCTATGATGAGTCGGACTTCGTTACCAATAGCTTTCTGGGGGTATGCCTTAGAGACTGCCGCCCACATACTTAACTTAGTTCCCACTAAGAAGGTTTCCAAGACTCCTCACGAGATGTGGACAGGGAAGGCTCCCTCGTTGGCACATATCAAGGTTTGGGGTTGCGAGGCTTTCGTAAGACGAGAGACTCACGACAAACTAGAACCTCGTAGTGAGAAGTGTTATTTTATTGGCTATCCGCAGAAGTCTTTTGGCTACCTTTTCTATAGACCGAGTGACAATGTTGTCTTCGTTGCTAGAAGAGGGGTTTTCCAAGAAAGGGAATTAATAAGCCAAGAAGACAGTGGGAGGCAAATTGAACTTGAAGAGATTCAAGATCAAAGCGATGAAGGAACCTCGGACACTGGCACTCAACTTGAGGAGGAAACTCCTGTTGAACCTATTGACGAGTCCCTACCTCTTCGACGTTCCACTAGGGCTAGTTTTCCACCCCAGTTTTATGGTTTTCATATCACTACTGAAGGGGATACATTTATTAGTGATAGTACACTAGTAAATTTGGATGAACCTAGCAGCTATAAGGAAGCCATGGCAGGCCCAGAGTCTGCAAAATGGAAAGAGGCTATGGACAGCGAGATTCAGTCCATGTACGACAACCAAGTTTGGAATTTGGTTGATAATGTACCGGGTCGTAAGACAGTCGGGTGCAAGTGGATTTTCAAGAAGAAGACGGACATGGATGGGAAAGTGCATACTTATAAAGCGCGATTGGTTGCGAAGGGCTTTACTCAAACTCCCGGAGTTGACTATGATGAGACCTTCTCGCCAGTTGCGAAGATAAAGTCTATTAGGGTGATGCTTGCCATAGCTGCGTTTCATGATTATGAAATATGGCAGATGGACGTGAAAACCGCTTTCCTTAATGGAAAGTTGGCTGAGGATGTCTACATGAATCAGCCAGAGGGTTTTGTCGATGCGAAGCATCCAAATAGAGTATGCAAGCTTGAGAAATCCATTTATGGATTGAAACAAGCATCTCGCAGGTGGAATCTTTGTTTTGATGAGAAGGTCAAAGAGTTTGGCTTTCTGCGAAGCGAAGATGAATCTTGTGTGTATGTCAAAGCCAGTGGGAGTATAGTAAGCTTCCTCGTATTGTATGTCGACGACATACTACTCATAGGAAACGATATCCCAACCTTGCAGGAGGTCAAGTCCTGGCTTGGGAAATGTTTCGCTATGAAGGACCTCGGAGAGGCTGCTTATATTCTGGGAATAAGAATAGTTAGAAACAGGGAAAAGAGACTGATAGGACTCAGTCAGGATACATACTTGGAAAAGGTACTAAAGCGTTTTAGTATGGAAAATTCCAAGAAAGGGGAGTTGCCAATCCAAAGCAATACCAAGCTGAGTAAGACTCAGAGCCCGAGTACAGAGACAGAGATAGCTGATATGAGTCGAGTACCTTACGCTTCCGCAGTAGGCTCTATCATGTACGCTATGACTTGCACTCGCCCTGATGTGGCCTTCGCCTTGAGCATGGTCAGCAGATATCAAGGGAACCCTGGTAGAGCTCATTGGATTGCAGTTAAGAATATTCTGAATTACCTTCGGAGGACCAAGGAATGGTTTCTAGTCCTCGGTGGGAGTGATGACTTAAGGGTACGAGGGTACAGTGATGCCAGTTTTCAAACGGATCGGGATAACTTCCGATCGCAGTCGGGCTGGGTCTTTACCCTAAATGGAGGAGCAGTGACTTGGAAAAGTTCCAAGCAAGAGACCGTAGCTGATTCAACGTGCGAATCAGAGTATATTGCGGCGAGCGAAGCGTCAAAGGAGGCTATATGGTTGAAGAACTTCATTGGAGACCTTGGAGTTGTGCCATCCATAAAAGAGCCGATGGAGATTTTCTGTGATAATGAAGGTGCGGTTGCTTTGACCAAGGAACCGAGAGATCATGGCAGATCTCGACATATTGACAGAAAATACCATTTTATCAGACATCGGGTAGAAGAGGGACTCCTCGTTGTGAAGAGGGTATCATCAGAAGAGAACCCAGCAGATCCCCTTACGAAGGGACTGAGTAGGGTCAAACACTTGCAGCACGCTAAGAGCATTGGGCTGAAGGATGATATAAGTTTGGATTAGATAGGAAATGTGTAATAGATAGTTTGTACTTGACATTTGATGAATAAATGAAATTGTATTATTTATGAGTAAAGTTACTATCTCATGTTGGTTATTTATCTATTGTTTCCATTTTGCATGTTTTGACTTCCTGAATGATATGATTGTTCAAATGGTCCACGGTCAGTCATATTTTGGAAGTAGATATGAATTAAGACTGTCATGAATTGTTTGTAGATTGTCTGAAAGGTTTTGGACATAGCAAAGGTTTGCTGCAAAGTTCATGAGTGCTTGTGAATATGAGTTGAGCATTGGATTAAACCCGAGTTTGCTGTGTCACTTAGTGGTGTCTTATCTTAAGTGATCGCAAAGTGATAACATCATATAGTCTTAAAACTTAGAGATATGGTTGTTGTTTGCTGGTTGGTTATACATTGATAATGTGTAAACGCATCAGTAACTTGATGTTATAAAACACATTATTGTGTGTGATCCATTAGCAAATGATAGATGCATATGAGTCGAAGTTGATCTGTTCCTTTTATTCTATGAGGATAAAAGTGATATATTGGCCACTTGATGATTTGGTTTGACTTATGTGTCGGGCCCGGTCAGAATGAAGTTGATGTGTTCAACTAAATTCTATGTCAGACAAATCGGAAATCAAGGAACTACTGCTGGACAATAAGCATTGTTAGCATAATATCCAGAACAGAGGATTATACGATCCCTTATCTAAAGGACAAGTTGATCAGAGTTGACAGCAAAGTATAAGAGCTACGATTGCTAATCGGATTCTGAAGTCATATGTGAGATATAGTTACTAGACTTATCCAAGTGGGAGACTGTTGGAATAGTGTCTAAGCCTGTAACTATATTTGGTATGTACTTGACCCGGTTGTGCATGGTCCTTTTGGGTTGCCTTCTCCAGAGCAACTTGACAAGGTAATTTAAGGAGAAAGAGAGAGTATTATGATTTATTAATATATTATAAGAATAATATATTAAAGGAGAAATCATATTTATTTAATTAGTATTGGTCATAAATTAATTAAGAATTAATTTAGTGGTCAAAAGAGATTAATTGAATAAAGGGGCATAAACTGTCAAATGTGTGATAGTTGAGTTTTAGGTTAAGGAAACCTAATGGGCTTAAGGGGGAACGAAATTATGATGGGTAACCATTATATTTTCGTTCAAGGGCCTTATTCCAGAAGGTTCCATGGGCTGCTTTGTGGTTAAGCTGTCCATTAGGGTTTAGAGTGAAACCCTAGTAATCTGCAACTATAAATATGACCCCTAGGGCATGAATTCGGCCACCACTTGATTCTAAGAGTACCCTAGGCCGAATTCTAGCCTCCCTCTCCCTCTTTCATATTGCCTTCTTGCTTGTGGGGTTTGTGAACCATTAGAGGAGTTGCATTTGTGACTCTAGGCTCAAAAGAAGAAGATATACAAGATCTAAGTCAATCATTGCAAGAGGTAAACATCTAGATCTGATTCTATATGTTATTTCAGTTGTTTATATGCTAGATTAGGGTTTGTAAGTCTTGGAATCAAAGCATGTTCAATAGTGAAACCTAGATCCAAGCATTAGGGTTTGTATGAGCACATAGGAATGTTTCTTATGCATAAAACCCGTCACCTCCTTCATAGCCTCCTGCTGAGCCTCCCTGGTCCGCTCCAGAAGCAGAGCAACAACTGTCATCCTCAAACAGATATCTCTGATCGGTGCTGCCGTGCGGCTAAGCGCATCGGCCACGACATTGGCCTTCCCCGGATGGTAAAGGATCTCACAATCATAATCCTTTACCACATCAAGCCACCGACGTTGTCTCATATTCAAATTTGGCTGGTCCATGAGGTACTTCAAACTCTTGTGGTCCGTGTAGATCGTACAGCGAACCCCATAGAGGTAATGACCACAAATCTTCAGGGCGAACACAACAGCCCCCATCTCCAAATCATGCGTCGGGTAGTTCGCCTCGTGAGGCTTCAGCTGCCTCGACGCGTAGGCGATGACATGCCCTCTCTGCATCAATACCATGCCCAAACCTGCGATGCATGCATCACAGTACACAACAAAATCCTCCATGCCCTCTGGCAGGGCTAAGATTTGTGCCTCGCACAATCTCTGTCTCAATGCCTCGAATGCGGCCTGTTGCTCAGGCCCCCAAAGATACACCACCGACTTCTTAGTCAGTCAGGTGAGCAGAACTGCTATTTTGGAGAAGTCCTAAATGAATCTCCGATAGTAGCCTGCCAATCCTAGAAAGCTCTGAATCTCAGATGGAGATCTCGGAACCTCCCAACTCATCACGGCCTCCACTTTGGCCGGATCTACCGAAATTCCGTTCTGGTTGACAAGGTGCCCAAGAAACTACACCTCGCGCAACCAGAACTCACACTTGGAGAACTTAGCATACAAGTTCTCCCTCCTCAAAGTCTCCAGAACCTCCCGCAGATGCTCCTCATGCTGCTCTCGCGTCTTGGAGTAAACCAAGATGTCATCAATAAATACTATCATAGACCGATCTAACATCGGTCTACACATGCGGTTCATGAGATCCCTGAATGCGGCAGGAGCATTGGTGAGCCTGAAAGGCATCACCACAAACTCATAGTGGCCATAACGCGTCCGAAACACAGTCTTCTGCATATCCTCCTCTCTAACCCTCATCTGATGATACCCTGAACGCAAGTCAATCTTGGAGAACCAAGATGATCCCTGAAGCTGGTTAAAGAGGTCATCAATCCTTGGGAGTGGGTAGCGGTTCTTCCCCGTTACCTTGTTCAGCTCCCGATAATCTATACACATCCGATGCGACCCGTCCTTCTTCCTCACAAACAGAATCGGGGATCCCCAGGGTGAACTGATCGGTCTAATGAAACCCTTGTCTAACAGCTCCTGCAGTTATGTAGACAACTCCTACATCTCAGGAGGAGCCAACCGATACGGTGCCTTGGCTATCGGAGCCGCACCAGGAACTAGGTCGATCCTTAATTCCACCTGTCGCTCCAGAGGTATCCCTGACAACTCCTCGGGAAATACGTCTGCAAACTCCCGTACCACAGGTACATCGTCCACCGTTGCCCTACCCATTTCCCGGGTATCCATAACATACGCGATATAACCTGCGCAACCCTGCTGGAGGTAACGCCTAGCTCTCGCTGCTAAACATAAAGTTGGTCCTTGCTGTGGCCTCTCGCCCTGAATCACTAGCTCTCCCCCACTTGGGGTCTTGACCCGCACCAACTGTTGCGCGCAGTCGATCACTGCTCCATTAGGGCTGAGCCAATCCATACCTAAAATCACCTTGTTCCCACGCAATGGAATGGGAACCAGGTCTACCAAGTAGGGCTCCTCAAATAAACTCAACACACAATCTCGAAATACCGTCGATGCTCGCACCGAACGGTCTTCGGCAATCTCTACCTCTAGAGGGCAATCCAACATGCCCGAAGACTCGGAAAATCTCTTCCTAAGCGCAAGAGACACAAATGATCGGGTAGCGCCCGAGTCAAACAACACCAGAACCGGGATGTCGTTCACATGGAACGATCCCGTCACCACATCAGGTGCAGCGCGTGCCTCTTCGGCTGTCAGCTGAAATGCTCGGCGCCGCACCACTGGAACCTCTGCCCTGACCGTCCGGCCATCTGTAACCCGCGCCGTCGCTGGCACTGCTGCTGACGCTGTTGTTAATCTCGGGCAATTGTCCCTTTTGTGGCCCCTCTGATTGCAATGGAAGCAAATCAGGTCTGTCATCTGTACCGCAGGGGCGGGGACAGTACAATCCCTGCCAAAATGCCCCACCTTGCCACACTTATAGCAGCCCGAACCCAGCCTAGTGCGACAAGCTCCCTCGTGTGACTGACCGTATTTGCCACAACGGTCCCGTCTTGCCTGGCCTTTCGGCCTACCATCAGAGCCCTTGGGCTTCTTCCCTGAAGCCCCAGTCATCAGCCCCTTCACCGCCTTCCTCTTCTGGACGTGCTCCAGATCAATCTCCCTCTCCCTAGCCCTGGCAATCATGAAATCCAAGGTAGGGCAAGATGAAAAACTAACATGCTCCCGAATGTCAGCTCATAGCATGTCATGGTAGCAGGTCCTCCTCATATCCTCATCACCCGCATACTGGGGCACCAGCAAAGCCTTCTCCTGAAACTTGGCAGTGATCTCCACCACAGTCTCCGTAGTCTGCCTCATATCCAAAAACTCCTTGGCCAGTCGCTGAAGCTCCACAGCTAGTGCAAACTCCGCCCTGAATCTATTCACAAAGTCCGACCAAGTCATAGCCTCGATAACCGAAGCTCCCAATGAGTCACCAACAGACTCCCACCAATCCCTAGCTCTATCTCGCAAGCATCCTGCTGCATATCTCACCTTCGACCCCTCTGGGCAGAAGCTTGTCAGCTGCGTAGACTCAATGTTTGCGATCCATCTCCTAGTAGCAATGGGGTCTTTCACCCCATGGAAATCCGGTGCACCACTTCCACGAAAGTCCTTAAAGGACAGTGCGCGTACCCACCTGGCTAGATGCCATATCACTCCTGAATGATAGGAGACGATCCTCCATCAGCTCAACAATCCCCTCCTTGATCGACCCTAAGATGATAGGGGTCGACTCAAGGATGCCTCTCGTGATCTCAGACGCGATGAACTCGCGTAGCCCGTCATCAACCTGCTCGGATCCCGAACCCGAGCCTGATCCTGATCCTGATCTGGAACCTCCTGCTCCAAGTCGTGTGGTCACCATACTGAAAATACACGCATAAAGTTCATGATCATACATATACTCGAGAGGTCTAACACACTCTCCAAGGTTCCCGGTTTCATCTAGGCCCTCCTTGGTTCGAGTACGGGTCCTCTACTTTCAGTAGTACGGGCCCATACTACCTTCCACATCTACCCATGCTTTCCTCAAGGATTGCCTTGACTTCACCATTTCCCTTTACCGATATCCTTTCCACTAACCTCATCCTAGGCTTCCCTAGGGCACTCTCCGACCTACCCTCCGCCATCAGCTGCACAGGAGCCCCTACCATTTCCCCCTAACTAACTTGTAGGCACTGATACATATCCGCTCCTTAGTTAGTTGGAAATAGTCAGGAACCCCATAGCACAAACCAAGCAGCATTCGTGCATCGAGTAACCACATCAGGCATAACCTATACAAGTCATCCTACTGCTGACTAAACAGTCCTAGCATACAGCTCATACAATAGGCATATAAGGCATCCACCTAGATCCTTAGCCCTAACTAGCATGCGATTATTAGAATCATGTATTAGGCACACAAGGCATCTTCCTAGATCCTTAGTCCTATTCTAGCATGCAGTTCTAAATCAAAGCCATAAAGCATAACATAACATGTATGGGTATCTTGGGGAAAACTTACTTGAGCCCGGCCGGTCGCATGCATCACACACCTTGTCTTTCGTAAAATCCTTCCGTTTAGATTTTTAGAAAACCATTTTATTGTAAAAATCTTTTAGCCCCTTAGTTTGAGTCCAGACACCCCCGAGGGCGTGTCCGAATCCCTCAAACCAGGGCTATGATACCAACTTGTAACATCCCAAAATTCGAGTCCAAAAATTTCATTTTTAATTAAGTTGTTCATAAAATATTCACTAGAAAATAGTGAAACAACACGTCATCTCATAAAATTAAGTATCATTTTTCAAAACCCATAACATAATTAAATAACATATCAGAGTACAATCCCAGAAAACACCATGTGGAAAATCAAACGTGTGCGTGTGTGATGCCATGCTACGCCGCCGACTCCTTCCCCTTAGATGAAGAGGTACCTGAAACCAAAAACTGAAACCGTAAGCACAAAGCTTAGTGAGTTCCCCCATCATACCACATACCATACAATAACATCAGTATCTTTCAACCGGTAATCATCATCGGTATCTTTCAACCGGTAATCGCCATCGGTATCTTTCAACCGGTAATCGTCATCGGTATCTTTCAACCGGTAATCGTCATCGGTATCTTTCAACCGGTAACTGCGGACTATTCCACCCCCTACCACTAGCATACAATAGCAAGATATAAGCACACAGTCAGGCATATCCGGGTACTGACCAACCCCTTGGTCCTAAGGACCACTATCAGGGAAACTATCCCTATCATGTAACATATCATACAGATATAGCTCATAACCAAACGCATACCAGACCAAGATAAATTATCACAAAGACAACTATCTTCTAAATACTCCTCAATGGTGGGCCGGCATTATGGCCTTGGACCCACCCCTACTGGAAGGTAACTCACCTCATAGCTGTTGAACTGTGCGGGAATCCTCTGACTGTTGCCGCTGCTTCTCCGGAAATCCTTCGGCTATAATTCCCACAAAACACTTAGTCAGAAACTGCCATCTACTCTTAGGGTAAATTGACCATTTTACCCCTTGAGCAAGTCAAAGTCAAAGTCAACTTCCAGTTGACCTGACTCTCCGAGTTGGCTCGCCAACTCGCCGAGTCTCAATCCTTCCACTAGACCTCATACCTGTCTCTACTCGTCGAGTTAGGCGATGACTCGATGAGTTTTCCTTCTAAATGAACACCGACTGAATCCTCATCCGACTCGCCGAGTTGTATGAACAACTCGTCGAGTTCATCATCAACTAATACTCATGTCCTACCCTGACTCGCCGAGTTGTATGAACAACTCGTCGAGTTACTCTTCATCCTAAGAACACGTTCTGTCCTCGACTCGCCGAGTTGATGAACAACTCGCCGAGTTTTATGAAGATTGTCTTGGACTCGCCGAGTCCGTTCATGCACTTGCCGAGTACCATGAATCCCCAGAACAATTTTCTTAGTCCAGAACGTTGGGTCACTGCCCGGGACTCTCTAAAACCCTTCCACACTCAACTGGTCCTTATGACCCTCACTGATATGGGACTAAAACCCTTGGACTCGCCGAGTCCAGGAATGGACTCGCCGAGTTGGTCACATCCCTCACTAAGAACTCCGATTTCTAATGTACAACACTTAACCAAATGATAGATCCAGGCCCCTAAACTCGATCTAGCACGTAAAGTTACAAACTTTACGTGCATGCATGGGACAAAAGAGCTTAAAAGGCTCTAAAATGGTTCTTTTGTTGCATGGGGCCTTCCTTGGTGCAAAAGCAACCAAGATCTGACTTGTGACTCATAGAATGACATGATACATAAGCCCAAACCCCCAATCATGTTTGTAAACATGATTGGCTACCGAAAATGGCTTATAAAAGCCCTAAATCACCTCAAAGAGGGATCTAACAAATGAATGAGCAAGGTTTAGACTTTATACCTTCCAAAGACTGCAAATGATGAACCAAACTCGAATCCTTCAGTCCCCTCTTGATCCTTCTATGCTCTTCCTTCTTCCTTGAGTTCAAAACTCACAAGAATCACTCAAAAAGCCTTAGATCTTCTCAAAAACGTCTAGGGTTTGCTATCAGGAGTGTTTGGGAGCATAAAGGGGGAAAGGAGGCTGCATAAGGTTCTTTAAATAGGGTGCAAACCCCTGGATTAGGGTTTTTGTCCAAACAGCGGCTACTCACCAAGTCCGGGACCCGACTCGCCGAGTCCGCAACTTAAAACCCGCGCCTCATCCTGCTTCTACTCGGCGAGTCAGTCCTTCGACTCACCGAGTCCAAGGCTAAAATGCAAAAAAAAAAAGATTTAATAACAAAATACATACCAAGAACCAGGTGCTACACCCTTCTTCTGACTGTTCGTCATTCAGATCAGGCTGTTCAATAGGTATCGTAGGTTCATCCCTATTCTGTTGAAGTAAATGCCTTGTCTCCTCCATCTGGCGATCCAACATAATCTGGATCATAGCTTGTACCCCAGCCATCGTCATTGGCTCAGGTGCAGCTGCTACAACTGGTACTTGTTCAATCACTTGGGGTTGAGGCTGTTGATTGTCATTTACATTGGCATTTTTGACTCCACTTCGGGTTCTTGCCATGATGGTCTATATATCAAATCATACGTTCAGTGTGTAGTGATGAGAATTAAGATAGGAAAACTTTATCTACGATAGACATATTAAATCCTCTTTATTACTCCAAAACGTTTACATGCTATTTCGAATATCGTAGTCAAACGTTTAGAATCTAAGTTTAAGTCTAGAAATCCTACAATTTCCTAGTTCGCTTAAACTAGTGCTCTGATACCAACTGTGACATCCCCAAATTCACGGCCAGAAAAGACCGATTTGTTTATGCTTTATTTGAAAATCAGAGTATATTTTTAAAGAAATATAATGCGGAATTTGTTCCCAAAAAAATATGAAAAAGAATTTATCAAAGCATTTCCGTAGAAATGTATTATATTAAAAACTTTGGGATATCATTGTTAATACAGATTAAAAGCATAAACATAAACAACATAGGCATTATAATATCTATTTATTCTAGTAGCCTATAATCCATTGATCTCTCATCAGATCATCACTCCTGTGCTCTCTTTCCACTACCTGTATATAAGAAAACTGAGTGGGTCAGGATTGGGAGCCTAGTGAGCACATAGGGTTTTTAACCCGCAATAAATAAGTTTATTAATTTCATCAAACAACAATAACCCGATTACCCATTCCCGTTATCCTCACTTTACGTCCCTAAAACACCTATCGTAAGGGATCTAGCCTAAGGATTATCATCGAGATGGACACTATTGGTAAGGGGTTTCCTCAACAATAAATGTCTGTAAGGCAACCATGAGGGGGATAGAGTACACCAGTGAACACATCGTTCACAAACACCTACAGGTTGCAGGCCTGCTAGCGTTCCACTTGACTGTCTAGAATAGTCTATGGTTATCATCTATACTATGCTAGATGACTGGATCAACGACAACATCGAGGCCTCTCATCATTTTATTTCATCACACACCAACTATTTCATCTACCCATGTTTTACCCCCAACATATTTGTAGATATAAAATACATATACAGTTTAAATCATTTAAAACATGTATAATAGTGTTCGTCTAACATAGATAACAAGTATACAGACAATATGCACACATAGCATGTAATGTATATAAAATACTTCATATCTATGCGTAAGATGAAAATAAATATGCACTCACTTTAGTAGCAGGAGTAGATAGAATCTAAAAACGGTCAACGGCTCGTGATCGTCAGGCTCGGGACGCGGAACGACTTCAGAAAACGAGAGAGAGAGAAGGAAGATTTCGTGTAAGAAGTGAATGAGGTGGAACTTGATATTTATAGGCTGATTTCGGCCCATTCACGTCGTGAGAATTCATTACTCATGTCGTGAGCCATGGATGAATCACCTCGTAGCATCGACATCTGCGTTCTAGGCTTGAATAGTGTCTGTTTGACTCCTCACGTCATGAGAATTCATTACTCACGTCATGAGCTTTTGAGTTATCGTTCCCGTAGACTTCTAGCTTCGAAATGTGACTTTTTGACTCCTCACGTTGTGAGAAAAGAGGCTCACATCGTGAGTCCAGTCAATTTAGGGTTTCTGACACGTGTCATGCTCTTAGACAGTTGTATCTTCGGAAGGTCATAACTTTTGCATACGAACTTCGTTTTTGACGTTCTTTATATCCACGCGTAGGTGGAGACGTACTCTACAAATTTCATTTAGAGCCCTAAGGATAAAAAGTAGTTTCTCATAAACTAACTTTTTACGTTTCTCAGTGTCGTGCCGGTTTTGACGCGAAACTTCGACAGGTCATATCTTCTTCGTTATAACTCGGATTTCAGCGTTCTTTATATCTCTGGAATCCTTGTCCCGACCACTACAACTTTCTTGATAGATATTGGACCTATCTATTATTTTATTTTCGATGCTTATTTTTATTCTTAACTTATTATATCTTATAATTAAATATAAGGCATATAAAATCACATAATATTCAAATAATTCCTATTTATTATTTCAAAGTAGGTTATAAGTGTCGACCCTAACTATTACACCCTTAAATTAATGCTTAGCCTAGAAACACGAGCGTTACATACACGGAGCAGTACGGCGTCAAACCATCACAATATGTCAATATATACCAGATAATAAACATATACAGATAATCAAGCAAATAAAATCATAGGTAGTCATACAGATCTACCAGACTAGCATACTAATAACTAGCATACTCATGCATATCTATTCCATACTCAGTATATCAGTGAATATCAACTAATGGGCCGGCCTTGGTGCCTTCGACCCATAAGTACAGTGAGGAAAACTCACCTCACAACTAAACAGAAGTTGATGGGGTCCCGACTCCGAATCTCGGCTCTCTAACCGACACCTAATCCCACCAATGGCCAATTTCCATCAAAATCCCAAAATACCTAAAATACCCTCAAGGTCGAACTTGGTCAAAGTCAACTGGTCAAACCCACTAAGTCAACCAAGTCAACCCATCCGAGTCAACTCAACCGGATTAACCCAGTGTGAGTACGCATGGGCGTACTCGATTCCTCGTACGCGGGACGTACTCAGAGTACGTGGGGCGTACGCTCGCAAACTTCATAACTCATTAAGTGCTTAATGGCTTAAACACTTACATTTATATTTCAGATCCAAGGTTAAAATACACTCTCGAGTCATAAAGTTTCCAACTTTATGAATTTACATGCCCATTAACTACTTAAATCAAGGTCTTAAACCGTTAAGACCTTCTACGAGATGCATGGATGTAATTCCCTATCCCAAATCGTTACCCATTTGGGTATGGGTGACGTATTTATACAATCTGGGTGTTCGGATTGGGTTTTAGAGCCAATAGGTATTTTGGTAAAGTGTTAGCATGGGCTTTTATGGAAATTGGATTCTTGTTTGCGAAATTTTATGGCATGTATGAGTTGATAAAAGCGTAGATCTTCTCGTTACCTTTTCATGGATATAAGGATCGTCGGAATCGGATTTACAACAAAGAAGTTATGGCCTTCGGAGAATTTACGGTTTAAGAGGAAACCCCAGTACGTGGGGCGTACATAGGGGGTACGCAGGGCGTATTGGTGCGAAGTGTAGTATGCAGGGCGCACACTAGTGTACACTTAGCGTACCAAGTGGGAAGGATTACGAAGCCTTGACCTCGTACGTTGGGTGTACGAGGGGTGCAAGAAACCCTAATTTTAAGTGTGTGTACCCTATTTAAGCATATAAAGTCTTTAGGGTTAGCCTCTTTACCAGTCCTCAAACCTTCTAAAACCCTAAATCTACCCTTAGCCTTCATTGATGTGCATTTGAGCTCTTGAGGAGAATTTAGTGTTGTCTTGCTCATGTTGAAAAGATTGAAGAAGGATGAAGGTTCATAGCTTGGTGGGGAACTTAGAGATCCAGAATCATTCATAACTTTGCAAGCTCCTAGAGGTATCAAGTTCAAATCTTGACTTGTTAAAGCTTAGATCTATTATAGTTTTTATTTTCATGCTTTTGGGTCCCTTTTTTGGTTAATCGATGAGTTAAGATGCTTGAAGGACTTATTCTTTTAGATCCGAGTTGTTATGAAGTTCTTAAGCATAAAGGTGCAAGCTTTATGAGGTTTAAGGTCACATACATGCGTTAAGTTACCTAATAAGTCCTTTTGAGCTTTAAGAAGTTCATTTAGTCATGCATGAACGTAAAGTTAGCAATTTTACGTGATAAATCAGTCCAAGGAAGTCGGATCTAGGTTGTGGCGTAAAGTCTATATGTAATAAGAGCTTAATATGGAAGTTAGTTGTATGCGAGGGTACGCTGGGCGTACACGCATGTACGCTTAGCGCACAAGCCGTAAGGAAAGTACGTTGTGCGTACAAGCTAAGTACGCCCCGCGTACTCAACAGAGTGGGCCTTAGAACTTTTGGTCCTCAGTTTGGGCCATAGTTTGGGCCTAGATGTTTAGGGCCTTGTTGGGCTATCAGAATTTATGTGTTTTGGACTAAGAATGTTGTTGAACCTTGGATTAAGGCCCATGGAAGGGTTTGGGCCCAATTTGGAAATTTGGGCCTTGTATGATTATTTGGTATTTGGGCCTTTTGGATTATTAGGTTTGGGCTTAAGTCTTGGTCCAAACTAGGTAAGGAGTAAATTGGTCATTTACCCTAATTACGGTATGATGATTATGGGTTGGAATCCAATTGTTAATTGGATGTTATTTGATATTGATAGCTCGGGGATTTTTCGGACCAGCAACTAGGGAGTCATCAGTATGATTTAGCAGTGCGAGGTGAGTCTCTTCCCGGTATTTCGGGCCAAAGGCACCAAGGTTGGCCCATTATCTAGTTATGTAGTATGCTAGGTGATGTGCGATACATGTTGTGATCAGGTTGAAACACACCCAGGGCGGCGCCCAATATGGCATGACGGGTTGAAATATACCCCAGGGTGGGGCCCGTTATAATATGTTCGGGTTGAAATATACCCCAGGGCGGGGCCTACTGTGATACGTTCGGGTTAAAATATACTTCAAGGCGAGGCCCTAGGGTGGGGCCCATACTTTCTTTGTTAAGCCCCAATTCTCAGGTATGGGTTTAAATGAAAGTCATTTGGTTTTGAGACCCACTCGACGAGTTTGTTGCCCTACTCGTCGAGTAGCAGTGAGGTGGGATCGCGTATTTAGTGGCGTACTCGCCGAGTCCATAAAGGGACTCGACGAATAGGAGCTGGCAGTGAAACCCTAAATCCTGGGGTTTTGCACCCTATTTAAAGAAGCATAAGCCCCCTTTAGCCTCTTGGTAGTCCATTGAGAAACCCTAATTCGTGTGGTGTTCATCCTTGTGTGTCTTGAGCTTTAGAGAGGAGTTTTTGGGAAGGAAGAGCTTGGAGGACAAGAGATTAGGAGCAAGGAAGGTGTGGGAATCAGAAATCTACCTCAGTTGGCATTATTTGGAGGTATCAAGTCGCCACCTTTACTTCATTTTCCTCCTAGACCTCATTTGGTTGAGATTTAGGGATTTTCTGGCATATTTGAGATGATAATGTGGGGTATGAGCTAGATCTAAAGTTGTAACTTCAGCTCTGGACCTTTCTTGGGTTCTAGAGTCAGAAAGCTATGAACTTAGCCATGTATGAAACCTTCCTTGAGTATGAAACCCCATTGTAAGCTTGGATTTGTCATTTAGAGCCTTTGTAGCCATGCATGCACGTAAAGTTTGCAACTTTACGTGAAATGCATGCCTTAGAAGCTTGGATCTGTAACTTGGAGCCACTGCATGGCTTAAAAAAGTCTGTATGGCTTATGGACTGAAGGAACTCGGCAAGTCGCAAGGACGACTCGGCGAGTTATATGAAGATAGGCCTGGACTCGACGAGTTAGATGAACAACTCGACGAGTCCGATGAAGATTTCCATAGAACTCGATGAGAGGTATGAACCACTCATCGAGTCAAATGAGTTTTCCTCAATTTATGTATGTGTTTGTAACCGTCGAGTTGCAAGAAGGAAAACTCGACAAGTGGCCTTAGAGTTCGATTGTAAACCAAAGGAACTCGACGAGTCACTCCGTGACTCGGCGAGTGGACAAGTACTTCAAGGAACTCAACGAGTAGTCGAGGGTACTTAGCGAGTTAAGGTCAAAATGGACTGTTGACCATGAGTGATGACTTTGATTTTCGACCGGGGTTTGATTAGTTGACTGTTGGGGTACCTTGAAAGGTTGGGAATTTATGGGTATAATTATATTATGGTAATAGGTGGTGGAGCTTTTAACAGTGATCCGAGAGTTGGAGTTCATCTACCGAGTCGACAATCTTCAAGGTGAGTTATCCTCACTGTATCAATAGGGTCTACGGCACCAAGGACGGCCCTTAATTTATTATTGTTATGATGTGCTACATGTGGTTATGATCTGTTAGATCGGAATCAGGATAGACATTATATTATGCTCTTATGATCCGTAGGGATTGGTATGTTAGTGACTTGATAGGTCGGTACTCTAGTTACGAGGGATTTCTATGATCGATGATCAGTGAGATAGATATGTTTGATGTTTGTATATGCCAGTATATGATAGTTATGCGCACTTGGTTATTTGCTTGTTGGTTGGGTTGAGGCGGTCCTGCTTTGTGTTGAAGGCAACATACCCTATTAGCGGTCTGGGGAGACTGTATGCCCACGTGGCGGTCCAGTAATGCCAAAGGCTCGGGACAGATTCAGTTAGACTGTAGGCCCTGCCGGGCGGTCCAGTCAGGCCGATGGCCCAGTATGCATGTTGTTAATTGTCTGTTGTTGATATGGTATTATTAGTGTGGCATTGGTATTTTGGGGGTAGCTCACTAAGCTCTCAGGCTTGCAGTTTTTGGTTTATTGTTTTAGGTACTTCAGGAGATCAAGGCAAGGCGAAGGCGTGACCATACCGATCCTCATCCTTTTGATCTAGTTATTGGGACACTCTGATGAATAATGATTTGAAAACATTTTGTAAAAGAATACTAATTGGTTTTATTTATAATTGAAAAAGTTTAAATTTGGCGTAAAATTTTTGGATGTTACATGTTTTTTGTGTTGGAATGAACCCCAGGGTTGGGTCCATTTGTATGATTGGTATGTGGTATTTTGGGGAACTCACTGTGCTTTGTGCTTACAATTTTCAGTTTATGTTCTAGGTATTTTTGTTTTCAAAGGGAAGAGCTTGGGATGATTGCAGAGCACACATCACGTTATTCTGCATTTTCTTATCTTACTATTATGAGATGTAATGATTTACTCAAATTTTTTATCTGGGTCCTTATGATGATGTTTCTGGAACAACGGTTTTATTAATTTAAAAATGAAAATTTTGGGTCTTATTTTTGGGACGTTACAAGTTGGTATCAAAGCCTTGGTTTGAGGGATTCGAGCACAATCTTGAGTGTGACTAGCCTCAAACTGAGGAGTTGGCGATTTTCTTAAAAGAAAACGGGGTTTAAAAAGATTATTGTAAAAGGAACGAAATTTCCAAAAAAATGATTTTTGTAAAAATAAAGGGGGTGTGATGCATGCAATCAGTCGAGCTAAAGTAAGTTTTCCCAAAATACCCATACATGTTATCTGATATGATTTGATCTGTGAATCTATGAATCGCATGCTAGTTTGTACTAAGGATCTGCTCAGTTTTTGCATGATAAAATGCTAGGAGAGATTCCTTTGTATGCCTATTGTATGAGCTGGTAGACTTGCATGTTAGTGTTGATTAGTCAGTGATAGATTGGCCTGATATGTGATGCCTTGTATCTTTGGGAGCATTGGATGCTATGCTGGAATGGGAGTATCGATTTGTATCAGTAATTGCTAAGTGTATGCTTTAAAAGTTGTATACGGTTAGGATCTTATAGCCCTAGAACAATTAACTTGGCTTTATTTTCTGTTCCTCGTTTGGTTGTGGTCCTAGGGTAGAGTCTTTTATTCGAAGGTCTATTTGATCCTGTTCTGTGTATAATTTGCATGCATAAGGCAACCGATAGTGAGGGTGGAAATTCCTAACATGAGTTGTGGTGTGTGAGTTTGAATGTTCTTTGATCATTCTATGTATTGGAGTGTTGTTTCACGAATGTTGCTTGCTTTGTGTTTTGTAGAACTCTTAGGTGATGGGAGTACTTACTAAGTGAATATGTTAATTCATATGTGACAAAGGTTGAATAATCTCAGAGTGATGGATTTGACCCTATTGCGCAACTCTTGTCCGAGTCCAACCGTTGTGGGGATGAGTCTGTTACTCGAAGGATTATCTAAGCTCTGTTGCATTTGATTGTATTCATGAGGTGGGTAACCGACATTATGGGGAGTTCTTCAGCATTTGACGGCAGGGTGAGGTCGGGAACCTAGGAAAGCCTAGGAGTTGCTTTGGTGGATTTAGTTGCATTGTTTAGCGATCATGTGGTGTATCAGTTTGAGAAGGTGACCTAGAGGATTTGGGATGATTCTTGAGGAAAGTATGGGTAGGTGTGGAAGGTAGTATTGGGCCCATACTACTGAAAGCACATGATCCATAATCGAATCGGGGAGAGTTTTAGAGAATCTAGGAAGCCTGTGAGATGAGGATCCTTGGGTATGTTCTGATCTTTTACATGTTGTTTCGGTATGGTAATGAGGACTCGGGAAGGAGGTTCGAATTTGGATTCAGTCTCAAGTGCAAGTACTGAGCCGGTTGATGAACGCATGCGGGAGTCCATCTCGTAGGAGATTACCCGTGGTATTTTGGAGCAGACTCGTGTGATCTTTGGTTCAGTCAAGGAAGGGATTTTGGAGCTCTTGGATGGTCATTTCGGGGTCTTTCGAGCCAAGATTGTAGTGGGGAAAGTCCGTTATATTTTGGCTAAAATCAAGTGGGCCACAAGAAGGCCGACTGTCAGATGTTGAGGGGTAGAGTAGTGAGTGCATCTGCTCTGGTTTCTTTCAGGATCTCTGATGGTCATGAGGATGGGGAAAGAGCCCCAGCTGGGAGGAGCCGAGGATTGCAGTGTCAGCCGGAGGAGGTCTGGACTATTTCAAGTGCTATTGCAGGTATGTTATCTTCTGATTTCTTCTGGGTTATTATCATAAATTTGTATTGCTTTCGTATTTTGATTTGGTTGGATAAGCAATATCTTGGGTTGGTTCTCTGATATTGTCTGGGTTATATTATCAACACCCAATTCCCCAAAAGCTCAAACATACAACTAGTGTATAAGGTAAGTTTATCAGTAATCCCTTTGATACAGACATCATGTTGAACATGAGATTCGGATTGCGATCAATCTCATTAGTTATTCAAATTTTGTTAAGGCGCCTTAGATGTCTAACTCTCAACACATAAGAGGAACAAATCCCATCTTGACTACATAAGCCTCTTACATAGTTCACACCATACCTGAAATTGGCTTTTATAATTTTCCGGTTAAGGAACAACATTTGACCTTTATCAAAGCATAGTACTCCCTACACTCAAGTCCCGCTATGTATCTCATGTGTTAAGGATACACATATAGTACCTTTTAATCAAGTATCATTCATGATAACGATCCATGAGATGATTTTGATGCGGGTCAGTTCAATACTAGTTCTCTAATAAGTACCTATGAAACTTGGTTACAACCACTTGCCTACTTTCATCTAATGAGAGTCAACCAATCTAATTCATATTAGTCTTACTTTATAATTGCCCCCACAATTATAATTGACTATGAAGTTTTAGAATAATAACATTATTCATGGATGAAACATGTTAATATAGAACACAACAAGTATTAATGTGATGACTATATCCCAATATATCATAACATTATCTAATAGTTGTTGTTATAATGTTCCACTATCTAAATACTAAATCCAAATAAAAAACCCATACCTAGAGTAATAAAGTCTTATAGCTGAAGTGTGACCAATCGTCCTTAGCTCAAAAGAATGACTTTATCAATGGATCTGTCAAAATTTAATTTGTGTGAATTTTGTGAATACTATCATCTCCACACTTAACTTTACTCTAAGTATAGTTAAACTTGGAGAATATGTTTGGTGTTCTTTCATGACATATAGTCTCTTAGCTTAATTAAGTATACTCTCGAAGTCACAAAGATTTCTATGTGATCTTCGAATGGCAGAAATCAACATAGTTTTTCAATGATCTCATCCATCTAATCATATTTGAATTCAACTTCTAAAGTAGTGTATTCTTATTTTGTAGTAGATTGTATCATTATGTTTTGCTTGGACCTTATTCCAACAAAACTTTCCTTCATTCCATAATGAAGTCAAAATCCAATTATAATTCATAATTATTTATATATGTTTAGGAGTTAACATCTTGTGTAGCTCTTTCCATAAAGATCCTTTCTAAATTGATTGTCTCATATACATTCTCTTAGTTATTCTAAAGTACTCTTAGGATGTTGTCTTAGTTATCCAGTGACTTAACCATGTATTCAATTAGTATCCTATGACATGCTTACAGCATGATTAAATACCATGTCCTATGTATAATATGGCGTAAATGACGAATTCATTTGCCAAGAAAATATAATATAAATCATTTCATCTAGTTCAAGCCTATGGGCTATGTACTTTTGAAGCAAGCTCAAAATGGTGCCATATGACAATGCCAAGAATTCTCCAAAAGAATTTTGTGTCTTGATCCCTTTCCAAGATATGGCCAATATATGTATAAGGACATGAAACTTTTAACATTCATTTTATCTATCCCTTATAGATTTTACATTCCACGAATGTATCTTCTCCTTCCTAAGTCTTTCATTTTAGAAACACTTTCCGAGTCAAGGTGAAAATGACCTTGCTTAGTCAGAATGTGATTTTAAATGATTAAGTATGTCTTATTCATACAAGATTAGGAATTTCACTATGCTCCCACTAGATCTTAGTAAACACACATGTTCTATTCATTTTGATATAAAAATACACTTTGTGGTTTTACATAAAATGATGATTATAACATTTAGATGTTTGCTTTATATCCACAAGTGGATCTCAAGCTCTACACATTTTGTTAGGATAACTTAGATTAAGAAAACCTCCAGGCTAATCTATATAGATATCTTCCAGTAGATGTCTATTAAGAAAAACGGTCTTTCTTGAAATTTGTTTGCTATATCTCATATGAAAAATATGAATTTATAGTAAATAATATCCTTGTTGATCTAATCATAGCTACTTGTAAAAAATGTTTGATCACAGTCAATGTCATGTGTATGATGAGGACCATAGTCAATGACATGAGTATGAGCGAATCCTTTTACTACAAGTCTTGCTTTAAATGTGTGTGGTTATCCATATAATTTATTCTTTCATGACTCTAAGTCATTTATCAGATTCGACCTCTAACATAGCATCTTGGTATTTGATGGATTTTCCATAAACCGTCAATAAAATATCATCAATGAGAAATTCCACATTTCTCAAGTCATAGATGAATTCTACCATTAATGCGAACAATTTGTGTTTGTGAATAGCTATTATTTAATTTTAACAATCCTTGTTAAAACTAGTGCCAACTATTACTACATAAGGGTTTGGTCCTTGAGCTGCTTCAAGTTCCAAGTACCTCCCAATCACTTTGTCATTAGAAGCTTGCTTTCTACTAACTTAGCTTTCACAAGAATACAAAAACTTATTCTTGGTGGGTATGCATATGATAATCTAAGACACATTTAGAGTGTTACACAAATATGTATTTAGTAGATTTTGGATTTAGAAGCTTTAGTCCAACATCGGCTTCAAATCTACAAAACATTAAGTAAGATGTGGATGGAGCCTTTCCATACTAAATCTTATAAAGTGTTTATTTGTCACACCCCAAAACCAAGAACGGCGGAAACGTTCCGGGGTGGAGGACGTCATTTACAGTATCATAAACAATTTAAAGTAGTAAACAAACAACAACATCATCCATTGCATTAAAAGTAAAGTTTTAATACATGTGTGTTCTTTCAATGTAATAAGACACCAAAAATACAATCAAAATAAAAGACGAGTCTTGTCTGTGCTCCGTCTTCTCAAAACCTGGCCATCGTACCTGTCTACTGGTAACCTGAGAATACAAGTTATTTTGAAAGCGAGTATTAGCCTAAAGCTGGTGAATTCATAAGTATTTAAGTGTCATTGTCTTGTTTTGAAGAGCTGTTATGAATGCCATGTAAATCTTTACATGAAACAGTTGATGTAGGAAATGAAAAACCTAGAAAATCCCTTATTTTCTACTGGTATGAAATGTAGTCTCCTACCAAGACCCGAATGTTTTGTAAGCAAAATGATAGTTTTTCCTTTCTATTGACTAGTACTAAAAGTACTTAGCCTAACTCCTCGTTTATGTGAATGTATCACAAAATAAAGTAAATAGGAAAGTGTAGAAATGTAAGTGTTATCCTTTGGTACTAGGACTAACACGCCATCGTAAGCGAAATGTATAACCTAATGAACATCCGAAGATTGTCAATTGTCCTCTGTAGCAGCAGCAGGGGGTAGGAAGGGTTAGTCCCGTAACTGACTCCTAATATAAGTATTAACCTTAGACCTCCGTAGATGGTCATCAACCTCTGTAGCGAACAGTAGGTTCGAGGAATGGTTAGTCCCGTAGCTGTAGACTAATATAAGTAATAACCGTAGGCATCCGTAGATGTTCATCAACCACTGGTGCTAATCAGTTGGGATTCAGAATGGTTAATCCCGTCTAGACATCCCGTTGAACTGGGATAGGTAGGACAATTTACACAGAAGGTACTAATAAATCATTGTAACATCCCCCTCTGGCACGTATCACAATATTGTCCGATTTGGGCCACTCGGCACGAGGACTTCCCAGGGGGTCACCCATCCTGGTACTACTCCCGCCCGAGCACGCTTAACTGCAGAGTTCTTATGGGATCTGCTGCCCTCACGGCTTTAAAACGCGTTGTGTTAGGGAAGGTATCCACACCCCTTATAAGGAATGCTTAGTTCTCCTTCCGAGCCGATGTGGGATCAGATCTAACCCACTATCACCCCCCCATTAGTGGGTTAGATCTGATCCCACATCGGCTCGAAAGGAGAACTAAGCATTCCTTATAAGGGGTGTGGATACCTTCCCTAACACAACGCGTTTTAAAGTCGTGAGGGCAGCAGATCCCATAAGAACTCTGCAGTTAAGCGTGCTCGGGCGGGTCGAACCCTATAAGGGGGATGTTACAAATGGTATCAGAGCCTCCCACATCGGCTCGGAAGGAGAACTAAGCATTCCTTATAAGGGGTGTGGATACCTTCCCTAACACAACGTGTTTTAAAGCCGTGAGGGCAGTAGATCCCATAAAAACTCTTCAGTTAAGCGTGTTCGGCGGGAGTAGTACCAGGATGGGTGACCCCCTGGGAAGTCCTCGTGCCGAGTGGCCCAAAGCGGACAATATTGTGATATGTGCCAGAGGGGGTGTTACAATCATCCTCGTAACTCTAGGTACAAGTATCCATGTAAGTGTATACAGGTAAATGTATCTACATAAAGTTACTCATGTAAGTGTATTCATGTAACATGTAAGCATATGTAAATGTACTCATGTATCAGGAAATGTACTGGTATAGACTCATAAATGAACTGACTCTTGTGTGATTCCTTGTAATAGGAATAATGTTTTGTATCTTCTAATTACCCCTATGATAATTAACTCGAATGTAATTGGTTGTTCAAGCAGGTTTATACACCCTTGTTACACGAGAGTGTGGGAAACTGAATGAAGGACAGAAAACTATAACATCAATACGTATATAAGAACATATGCGTATAAGTGTAGATTTGCTCACGAATGTAAAATGGTTTTGTAAGACATCTAAGAGTTTTGAAACAATAATAAAAGTGACTTGATGTCATTTTAAATAAACGTTTCAAAAGTAATACATTTGATAACAAAGTATTTTTAAGATAAAAAACCATTTCATGCATCACATTTTGTAGTATGTGAAATCTGCTGGATGAAAACACAGTTATAAAATACATATGAGTGATTTAATAACATGTTGTTTTCTACTTGTATTCCCCCCCCCCCCATTAAAGCATTTAAAAACCTTTAAAACATTGATTTAGGGGTATGAACTCACATGTAGATGGTGGTTTGGATTAACTGAATGGTGTCGGATTGTCAGGTGTCAAGTGAGGACTTGTGCACACACTATGACCCTAATGAACATATAATCACACATATATGCACCCAATTAGTCTTAAACTACTAATTGTAAATGTTAAAACATCCTAGGACATGGTAAACACTTTATATAAGTGTTATAAGCCCTAAGGATTGCATCTAAGTTGTTGTGGGACAAGGCACTTGGGTTTAGGGTTCCAATGGACCCTATACATGAGTTTACTCTTCCATAAACATCACACAAGTAGTTTACGGTCGTAAACCTTGTGTTTACGGCCGTGAACTCCCAATCTTGGTGTCATTTTGTGTTTTGAAGTTCTAAATGATCCCTAGAAGTATTCCAACTTGGTGGTTAAATTCTTGGAAGGGTTTAGGGCATAATATAACTCCTCTTAGGAGTTTACGGCCCTGGGACCATATCCCTTGGAGATTACGGCCGTAATCTCCCTTGGGAGGATGTTTATGGTGTTTTCAAGTCCCTAAATTAACTAGGAACTAAACTAGGCTTTTGTACTAGGCTTTAGAAGAGTTTATGGCACCATTTGGCACCATTTTATGGAGTTCACGACCCTAGAACTTCTTGGGCCGTGAACACCTTACTCTTGGTGTTCTAAGTATGTTTGCTAGTCCTAAACTCATTTAGGTACATGTCCACTTTAGTCTCTTGGCTTAAGGGGAGTTTTTAAGGCATTTTGGCACCTAAACATGGAGTTCACGGCCCAAGAACTTCCTTGGCCGTGAACTCACTTTCACCCTTGATTCTTAATTGTTTTGGTGGTCTAAACATGTAATGGTAGTCCCTATGTTGAGTTCTAAGGCTTTGAGGGACATTGGGCACACTTTTGGCCCTTAAAATGGAGTTTACTCTCCAAGTGTTCTTGGGCGGTAAACTCACAGATCTTGGTGTTTTGGCATGATTTTTATGTTTCCTTGTCTTAAATACACCTATATACAAGCCTAAGGTAGTTGCAAAACACGGGGAAAGGACTAGACATCATTTAAGCCTTATATAGGAGTTTACTCCCCAAGATGTTCTTGGGCGGTAAACTCCAGAATCTAGTTGTTTTGCTATTAATTCTATGTTATTAAGCACCTTATAAGCATTATAAAACAACTAGAGAAGTGTACTCAGGATTTGGGATGAAAACCTGAAGATCCGTGAGAGAGAAAATAGCTTTTCTCTAGTTGTAAATGTAAATAATGAATGAAATTGTTTCAGAATTCTATTTATAGTCCTGAGGTTTTTGGCAGAAAATATTTTATTCCCGAAATGATCTCTAATACAATAGAGTTTTGGAATAACAGAGTCACACAAAACCCTAGTGCATCCACTCTCCTGATATCTCCTGAAGTGTAAACCCTAAATTACTCAAACTTATACTGAAAAGTCTGAAAATTTACTGTGACTGTTATAACTTCTATTGAAGTGATATTGTTTGTATAGAATGGAAATTTCGGGTTGTCACATTATTCTACCTTTTAGTTGGTATTTGTATTCAATATACAATTAATAGTGATTGAAGTATTATCCCAAAAAGATTAAAGGGGGATATTTCTACCGATTAGAAAGTAAATCATATCAAGTAAGATTTAATTCATCATTTATTATCATTAAGGCCTTAGATGGTTCTTACTGGTTTGTATCTCAACTTTTGAAACCTTCAATAAGATTTCACAATTATGCTTTACCACATAAAATATAACTAAAACTACTATATTTGTAAACAAAGTTGATTTAGTATCTTGTGCTAAATCTTCAGACACTCATTAGAAAGGAAGTCATACACCAAAGTATATAGTTCCTTAATTATTTTCTCTACACCTTAGTGAAAATATAATTAGGAATCCTTTACATATAAATAAGGTTAACTTATGTCAAATAAACTACATTATTTGCCTTCAAAGATCCCTTTCTAGAAGTTGAAATATGTGAATGCCATTTATATCATAATGATAACAATGTCAAAAATGTGTTTGATTTAAAACAAGTTTAAGTAAAAAAAGTTTTGCATATAGAACTTAATTTTATTTATAAAAATGTTGATATTTACTTCAAAATTCTATTAAGAGATCTAGTCTCATAAATAGAAGTTAATCATTTCATAATATGAATATTATTGTTATGAAAAACGATTAAGTAAATTATCAAACATTTAAATAAAATAACTGGGACACAAATTTAGACATGATAAATTAAAACATACATTGTTCCAAAACAAATATTGTTTTACATTACAAGTAATTTATGTTCCAAGCATAAATAATAAACTAAACTCCGAGAGTGTAGTTCCAACTTGATTGTGCTCAGCTTGGTTACTCTTCAATAAATATTTGCAAGCCATTTACAAATATTACATTAACATTTAAGTACCAAGTACCTAAGTGTTATATGAAAAATATGAGTTCTATTTAGTAGATACAATAAGTACGAGTCTCTTTCAGACTTTCTTTCCAAATAAGAGGAGTAAATCCTCTTCCAATGTCCAGTTTCGTTACAAAAGAAACAAGATCCATCTATGTGGGCTTTAGTGGATTTTTTGGGCTTAAAGGTGTTCGGTCCATAAAACGTGGGCCTCCTGGATCACACACAAGGTGATTCTGTAACATCCCAAAAATACAGTCTAAAATTTTCGTTTTAATTTAATAATAAAACCTTAGTCATCGAACATCATATAAAAATCATATACAATGTATCTCAAAATATCGTAACAATTGTCAAAATATCAGAGTATAAACATCCCAGGATGAACAAATGGTGTGCGCACTGCAATCTTCCCAAGCTCCTCTTTTGAAACTGAGTACCTGAAACCAAAACTGAAACTGTAAGCACGAAGCTTAGTGAGCTCCCCCAAACTACCACATACCATACAATAACATATAAATACATATTGGGCCTTGCCCAATGCATCGGACCGAAGTCCGGAAAATGAATTAGACCGAAGGCTGGAACTAACCAGGGCCTTGCCCTCTACATCAGACCGAAGTCTGGAAACTGCATCGGACCGAAGTCCGGAACTAACCAGGGCCTTGCCCTCTACATCGGACCGAAGTCCGGAAACTGCATTGGATCGAAGTCCGGAACTAACCAGGGCCTTGCCCTCTGCATCGGACCGTAGTCCGGAAACTGCATCGGACCGAAGTCCGGAACTAACCAGGGCCTTGCCCTCTGCATCAAATCGAAATCCGGAAACTGACTGAACATAGCATAACATAATCATAACTACTAGCATAAACACATATACTTCATACTGCATCGGACCGAAGTTCGGAAACTGACTGAACATAACATAGTATAATCATAACTACTAGCATAAACACATATACTACATACTGCATCGGACCGAAGTCCAGAACACGTAACACAAAGACGTGCTTGAATCACAAAGACATCAAGCACAGTGAACTACTGCCTCAAACCGAATTCGGAACTACTGCTGACTAAACGGGCCGACATTGTGGTCGTAGACCCGTTCCTACTGGAAGGAAGACTCACCTCGAAGAACTGACTGCTGAAAGCCTGAGTGAAAGATCCCTGACTGTTGTTCCGGCTGCTCCCCGACTATCATGATCAATTAAGACACTAAATTAGAATAAGGATCCTTCTATGGGTAAAATGACTATTTTACCCCTGCTATGGTGTGGGTCATAAACATGGCCCAAACCCTCTAATTCTTTCTAAGACCATCAATGGCCCACTAAAGGCCCACTAGTGGCCCAATTTACTACATTGGGCCCAATTCCTTTTTATTGAGCTTTACCCTAAGTCAAATACTATACTTGGCCCATATCCATTGGCTCCTGATGGCCCACTGAGGCCCAAATACCCAAAGCACAGCCCACACCGAGGGCCAAATACTCAAGGCCCAAACTGGCAATGTTACGCGGGGCGTAATTCAATGTACGATTAGCGTATAGGCTCGATGACGTGTACGTTGGGCGTACCTGCACGTATGCTCAACGTAATGCTCTGTTAAGTCCTTTATCTATTAAGAGCTGAATACCTCGATTCAGAAGCTACCAACTCAGATCCAAGTCTTATTTCACGTCTTAAACCATAAAGTTGCTTACTTTATGGCTTCCTTGACTCACATAAGCCCCAACTCCAAAAACCATAATCTATTTCCATGGAAGAAGGTATTAATTCATGCATGAACTCATATAAGTGCTAAAGGGTAGAACTTTATTGCTTATGGGACACATCTGACTCTAAGGGAGGCAAACCTTGTCTTAGAAACAAGTTTAAGTCTCAATGACCCATTCTTGGGACCAAAAAGTCCATAAATTTGTACTAAGAGAGATCTAAGAGAATAATCATCAAGCTCAAAACGTTTTACCTTGTAGAGGTCCGAAATGAAGCACTTATCCCAGATCTATAAGCTCTAGCTTGCAAGGTTCCTCCTTGCCAATCTTCTTCTTTTCTCTTCCAATCTTTAAAGCACCAAAATAAGCTTTTCAAGGTCAAGATCTCACAAAATGAAGGTTCGGACGTTCTAGGGTTTCTTCTGAGGTTGGGGAGGCTGATATGGGGGCTACGGTTGAAGCCATTATGCTCTTTATATAGTGGCTCAACCCAAAATTAGGGTTTAATGACTTTTAGCGTACGCTTCTCCCACCCGCGATCATTTGCTATGCTACGTTGGGCGTAACCCAGCTTACGCTGGGCGTACCCATGCATGTCCCAATTTGCATGCATGGCCTGTCTTGTCAACTTTTCCATTAAGGGGTCATAAATGTCAATATCTTCAAAATGTCATAACTCCTTTATTCTAGGTCCGTTTCCGATAAACTTTATATCCACGGAAAGGTAGCGAGAAGCCCTACGCTTCTAACCACACAACCTGGCCCGAAACCTTTTCGAATAATACCCCTAAGATTCATAAAAGACTAAAACGCTCCTAGCCTTGGCCTCTGAAATTTCATAGTTAAATAATCTAGAACAGGGCGTTACAACTCTCCCCCACTTAAACTAGACTTCTTCCTCGAAGTTTTCTACGAATACTTCTCTCGGGTACTTCTTCTCAATCAAAACTTAGATAATTGCTGCTGTGAGTGACTTGTCACTCCCTAAGCTATCCATGAAAATCTGAAATACCATTACCATTGGAGACCCCAAAACTGTCTGAAACATTGATTTGCCTGATAACACTAAACTGCCTGAAACATGACTGCCTGAAACACTGAACTGCCTGAAGCAGTATGCTGCCACATGGCTGCTCTCCAAAATCTAACGAGACCTCCCTGGTCTCAGTTCGATCACCAATTATCTGAAATATTAGGTTCCAGCCCGATCGTGGAGCCAAAGGACTCCCTACGTAGCCACCCCACACAACTTCTGAATGAAATCCTTCTCTGAACTAACTACTACTAGTTATCTTGTCACCGTGGCCCTAACAACCTTTTGATCTAACTGATCGATTCCATACGTCGAAATCATGGGGTTACCCAACCACGGCTAAACACGATTGCCACATGACCAATTGTAGCCTTATATATCAAGCACCCTTAAGCAATCCATTACTCTCTTGACCTCATAGCTGTAGGGACGTTCCAACTGTCGTATCGCTAGCTCAACCATATCTAAACCATTTGGGAAAATTCTGAAATCCAATCCGTGGATTTCCAATCCTCACTGTTGCACCTGAACTGGTGGTTACTACTGTTCCTCCCACGTCCTAACAACACGATCATACTATCTACCAACCTTTGTATAATACAACTACACCCGCAGTCTCACACAAGTCTATCACTATCTGGCTGCTAGTGAATGCTACGGCTACACCCACAGACTTACAACACTCTATCACTATCTGGCTGCTAGTGAATGCTACGGCTACAACCCGCATACTTACAACACTCTATCACTATCTGGCTGCTAGTGAATGTTAAGGCTACACCCGCAGACTCACAACACTCTATCACTATCTGGCTGCTAGTGAATGCTACGGCTACACCCGCAGACTTACAACACTCTATCACTATCTGGCTGCTAGTGAATGCTACGGCTACACCCGCAAACTTACAACACTCTATCACTATCTGACTGCTTTCCCTTCCTACTCAAGATTACCAACCCTTCCTAAGTTTAGCATGCTACTAACCCTGAATACATGAAGGGTTCTCCCCTACTTTTATTCGGCTAATTTCTTACAGCTTGCAGCTTGAAAAGGATTCCCCATCCTTCCTATCATCTAAAGGGTCGATTCGCTGTCAATCAACGTTTACCTCTGCTGGCGCTTTAACTAACCCTTTATCAGACCTAAACCAATCTTGTTAACTAATCGAGCACCTTTCAATCCTCGATTATTCCTGCTTCAGTGAATGCATCTTAAGAACCTGCGCTTAAGGGGGAACATCTTCGAACTATTATCCTATCGTCCTCTGGTTACTCTACCGGGAACTCACGCTTACCACTGCTGAGGAATAACCGATTTATACCCAAATAACACCTCCCTGAAAATAGCGAGACACTATAGAGTCTCATTCATACTAGCTACAGTTACTGCATCCGAAGTAACCTGCTCTACAGGGGACATCCTCAACTATCATTCTAAAATCCAAAGTATGCAGATGTCATATAACTCAATCACAAGCAAGTAATATAATACTCCAATACACATGCTAACTAATATCGATGCATAAACAAAACAATTGAGTCATTATAAAGGGAGAATTCAAACGACATACCTGCGATCTAGTGCGGCTCGATCTTGACTTCCTGCGGAACGATGGGCGCCTGAACTTGAACTCTCCCTGTCACCAAAACAGGACAGCAAGACTTGAAATGACCCGGCCGGTGACAATGAAAACATATATGATCCTTCTTACAATCCCGATACACATGCCCCCTTTCCCCGCACTTGAAACACCTAGACTTGTGACAAGCAAACCCATGAGTCCCTCCGCACTTACCACACACCTCAAGGTCTTCCCGACTCCTAACGCCCAAATTGGCTGGGCATGACTCCTCACTTCTTCCCAATTATCCTGGAATAAGTGCTCGCTTCCTTTTACTGAGCTGTCCATCCAAACCAATCTCTTTTTCCCGAGCTACCCCGACTACCTCCTTATCCGCATGAATACTTGTTGTCTGACCCTGAAGCCTAGCAGTTAGCCTATCTGCAACACGCCCAATATTGTCGGGTAGCTCTTCGCATACCGCTCGCGACTCTACTGTGAACAACTGATAAGCCCTGCTTCCCACCATAGGCGCCTCTACTCGGCCCTGATTATCGTCGGTGATCCTCAAAGTGGCAGGGACAGGTGCTATCATCTGTCCTCCCGGAAGAAAACTTGGACACTAGGCCTTCCTGTGGCCCCGCTGGCTGCAATGGAAACAAATCAAATCTGACCCCTAAGTGGTGGTAGTGGTACAATCTCTGCTAAAATGACCAGTCTGGCCGCACTTGAAGCAACCAGAGTCACCACCACTGCCACTCCTGCACGCTCCCTCATGCGTCCTGCCACACTTCCTGCATCGGCTGCGACTCTGATAATTCCTTGATCTCGAATCGGATCCCCTGGGCCTTTTTCCCAAACCGGTGGCTATATGAACCTCGTCCGACTTCCTCTTCTTGATCTGCTCCAGGTCAATCTCCCTCTCTCTGGCCCAAGAAATCATATCCGCCAGCATTTTGTAGCTGGACCTGCTTACAAACTGCCTGATGTCACACCTCAGCATTTCGTGATACCGGGCTTTCTTCATCTCCTCGTCCGCCATATACTGCAAAACAAGAAGATCCCTCTCCCTGAACTTGGCAGTGATCTCCGCCACAGTCTCAGTCGTTTGCTAAAGGTCCTGGAACTCCTGTACTAACTGTTGCATCTCAATAACTGGTGTAAACTCAGCCCTGAACCTGGCTAAGAAATCACTCCATGTCACCGCGTCCAATGCGGCACCATTCCCCCAAGGCATGAACAACCTCCTCCCACCAATCTCGCGCTCTGTCCTTCAGAAGACAAGAGGCGAGTCTGACCTTGTCCCCCTCGGGACACCGGCTCGTGCAGAAAGCATTAGCGACATTGACCAACCACCTGCTGCTAGCAATGGGATCCCTAGCCCCATGATAGTCTCATGATCCACAAGCTCTAAACTCCCGAAAAGTCAAGGTATGCGCCTCTATTAACGCCATCATGCTGAAAGCATATCACAATAAATATCAAAATACACTTTACTGCTGAGGGATTACATATACACACTACAAGTTCCCTGGTTTTGTCTTGGCCCCTCTTGAATTGAGTACAGATCCTCTACTTTCAGTAGTACGGGCCCATACTACCTTCCACATCTATCCGTACCTTCCTCAAGAACTACCTTGACTCCACCAAGTCCCTTCTACCGCTACTGATCTCTGCTACTCTCATCCTAGGCTTGCCCTAAGGAAATCTCTGACTCCACCAAGTCCCTTCTACCGCTACTGATCTTTGCTACTCTCATCCTAGGCTTGCCCTAAGGAAATCTCTGACTCCACCCAAACCAATCCTCAGCTGCTGAAGGCCTCCTTATAATGCCAATTAACCATCACCTGAATACCATCACATGTGACGAGGCTCAAATAATCCTTCGAGTAAAAGACTCGTCCCTATAACGGTTAGACACAGACGAAAGTTGCGCAATAGGGCCAAATCCAACACTCTGAGATTATTCAACCCTGATCACATGTGACGTGACGTATTCACCTAATGGCTAACTCCCATCACTCAGAGTCCCACAAGGCACAAAGCAAGCAACATTCGGACACAGGAAACTACTCAAGCAAATCTATCCTCATAACGAGAAACTGTACTAGCATACAATGCTGAGCTCATATTATCAGGCATAACCTAAACGGTCTATCCTACTACTGTCTACTTAATACTAGCATGCAATTCTCATAAAGCTGGAACATTTATAGCAGGCACATAAAGCATCCTCCTAGATCCTTAGTCCTATTCTAGCATGCTGTTCTACTGAGACTGAAATTGATGATCATAACATAAACTTGCATGGGTAATTTGGGAGTACTTACTTGAGCTTGGCTGATTGCATGCACCACTCCCTTTTCTCTTTTCAAAGTTCTTTTCTTTCTAAAAATTCTTTTCGCTTTTTCTAAACTCTTTTCTTTTCTCAATCTCCTTTTTACAAAAATTGATTTTTCTTTTGAAAGTTTCTATACCAATTCCTTAGTTTGAGTTTAGACACACCCGAAAGTGTGCCCAAATCCCTCAAACCAAGGCTCTGATACCAACTTGTAACATCCTAAAAATACAATCTAAAAATTTCGTTTTAATTTAATGATAAAACCTTAGTCATCGAACATCATATAGAAATCATATACAATGTATCTCAAAATATCGTAACAATTGTCAAAATATCATAGTATAAACATCCCAGGCTGAACAAATGGTGTGTGTACTGCAATCTTACCAAGCTCCTCTTTTGAAACTGAGTACCTTAAACCAAAACTGAAACTGTAAGCACGAAGCTAAGTGGGCTCTCCCAAACTACTACATACCATACAATAACATATAAACACATATTGGGCCTTGCCCACTTCATCGGACCGAAGTCCGAAACTAACCAGGGCCTTGCCCTCTGCATCAGACCGTAGTTCGGAAACTGTATCGGACCGAAGTCCGAAAACTGCATCGGACCGAAGTCCGGAACTAACCAGGGCCTTGCCCTCTGGATCGGACCGAAGTCCGGAAACTGCATCGGACCGAAGTCCGGAAACTGCATCGGACCGAAGTCCGGAACTAACCAGGGCCTTGCCCTCTGCATCGGACCGTAGTCCGGAAACAGCATCGGACTGAAGTCCGGAATTAACCAGGGCCTTGCCCTCTGCATCAAATTGAAATCCGGAAACTGACTAAACATAGCATAGCATAATCATAACTACTAGCATAAACACATATACTGCATACTGCATCGGACCGAAGTTCGGAAACTGACTGAACATAACATAGCATAATCATAACTACTAGCATAAACACATATACTACATACTGCATCGGACCGAAGTCCGGAACACGTAACACAAAGACGTGCTTGAATCACAAAGACATCAAGCATAGTGAACTACTGCCTCAGACCGAATTCCGGAACTACTGCTGACTAAACGGGCCGACATTGTAGCCGTAGACCCGTTCCTACTGGAAGGAAGACTCACCTCGAAGAACTGACTGCTGAAAGCCTGAGTGAAAGATCCCTGACTGTTGTTCCGGCTGCTCCCCGGCTATCATGATCAATTAAGACACTAAATCAGAATAAGGATCCTTCTATGGGTAAAATGACTATTTTACCCCTGCTATGGTGTGGGTCATAAACATGGCCCAAACCCTCTAATTCTTTCTAAGACCATCACTGGCCCACTAAAGGCCCACTAGTGGCCCAATTTGCTACATTTGGCCCAATTCCTTTTTATTGAGCTTTACCCTAAGTCCAATACTATACTTGGCCCATATCCATTGACTCCTGATGGCCCACTGAGACCCAAAGACCCAAAGCATAGACCACACTGAGGCCCAAATACTCAAGGCCCAAACTGGCAGCGTTACGCGGGGCGTAATTCAATGTATGCTTAGCGTACAGGCTCGATGATGTGTACGTTGGGCCTACATGCACGTACGCTCAACGTAATGCTCTATTAATTCCTTTCTCTATTAAGAGATGAATACCTCGATTCAGAAGCTACCAACTCAGATCCAAGTCTTATTTCACGTCTTAAACCATAAAGTTTCTTACTTTATGGCTTCCTTACTCCAAAAACCATAATCTATTTTCATGGAAGAAGGTATTAACTCATGCCTAAACTCATATAAGTCCTAAAGGTTGGAACTTTACTGCTTATGGGACACATCTGACTATAAGGGAGGCAACCCTAGTCTTAGAAACATGCTTAAGTCTTAAAGACCCATTCTTGGGACCAAAAAGTCCATAAATTTGTAATAAGAGAGATCTAAGAGAATAATCATCAAGCTCAAAACGTTTTACCTTGTAGAGGTCCGAAATGAAGCACTTATCCCAGATCTATAAGCTCTAGCTCCCAAGGTTCCTCTTTACTAATCTTCTTCTTTTCTCTTCCAAGATTTAAACCACCAAAATAATCTTTTCAAGGTCAAGATCTCACAAAATGAAGGTTGGGATATTCTAGGGTTTCTTTTGAAGTTGGGGAGGCTGATATGGGGGCTATGGTTGAAGCCATTATGTTCTTTATATAGTGGCTCAACCCAAAATTAGGGTTTAATGACTTTTAGCGTACGCTGGGCGTACGCCTCTCTCACCCGCGATCATTTTCTCCGCTACGCTGGGCGTAACCCAGCTTATGCTGCGCGTACCCACGCATGTCCCAATTTGCATGCATGGCCTGTCTTGTCAACTTTTCCATTAAGGGGCCATAAATGTCAATATCTTCAAAATATCATAACTCCTTTATTCTAAGTCCGTTTCCAATGAACTTTATATCCACGGAAAGGTGGCGAGAAGCCCTACGCTTCTAACCACACACCCCTGCCCGAAACCATCTCGAATAACACCCCTAAGATTCATAAAAGGCTAAAACGCCCCTAGCCTTGGCCTCTGAAATTCCATAGTTGAATAATCTAGAATAGGGCGTTATAGATTCTTTTAGCCTTGCATTTATTCCAATGTTTAAACTAGCTTTAAATAAAATATAACTATATTTATTGGAATATTGCTTGACTTGTTATATCATAAGATATATGTTTAAATTATCCAAGACTTCCTAGAAGTCATGAATAACTATTCCTAGCTTGATGTTAGAAGCATCTTAAGCATCACAGTGATGCCTTTACTAGGTATCATTTTCAGGTTTATTGCTCAAGGCAAATAGTTTAGGACTAGGACCTTTAAGTGTATACAATTTAGTATCTCTTACGAGATTGTCTCTTAAGACATGAACCTATTCATTGAAGTTGTATCTATTGACTTTAATTGTTTCATTAAGTCATTAAAGAAAATGACAATTCATGATAATGAGAATAGATTATATAACTACAAAATTTTAACAAAATTCATTTAGTATTTTCAATATTTAATCTTCAATAATTAATACCTTTTTAGTTTAAAAAAACATTAATTATCAAAGTCTAGGATCCAAGTTGCAAAACGAAATAAATGGTTAGGTATCCTTTATCCCATCCATCTGAATTCAACTCGGTAGATATCGATTATAAATTATATATTACTATAATTTCTAGATTTATGGGATCGCTAATAATAAATTTAATTAGACATGTTTGATCCCATCTATTCCTCAGAACTCTCTTGCTTAGGTTTACTTTATCACAAAAGATTTCCGATCAAATCGTTAAATGTGAAAAACTTGTGTAATCGGCCTATAACTTGGTTATAGAAATCACGAAGATATCCCGACCATGAAAAGACAAACCTAAGGATTGCATAGATTTGAGGTTTGTAAAATAAGGGTCTTTATATGTTTTATAATTCTAGTTTAAAAACATATGATATCATGTATATTACATGCATATAATAAACCATGGTATCAATTTTCATAAGAAAATCACTTTTAAAGGTTCTATATAAAAAGCTGGTTTTTATATAATTTGACGCAATTCAATTTTAATAACTAGTATTAAGTTTGAATGCATTTGAGCCTTTTATATATTTAATAAAACTTCAATTTATTACTTATATGTTTGGGGTTTGTATAAGTTACAAAAAACACCATTTTAAAACTTATAATGAAGTATTTCAAAATTCGTTGTTATTAACGATTTTATAAAAGCATGTTTTATTTTTGAAATAATAACTTGTTACATCTTATGTCCAGTTTTGAAAACCCAAACTCTATGTGATGTTTATTTTGTCCACAATTATTTTAGTATGTGAAAAACTAATTTATCAACCATACATAATAATTGCATAAAATAAACAACACAAACATACATAAAAAATGTGTGCATAAACATAACCAACTAATGACATTTTTGTGAACCAACACAAAAATACCAAGTCCATTTTTAAAGGGACATTTAAAGGGACCAAAAATTTTCTTGTAATATTGTTGAAAAAGCTCCCACTTGAGTAAACACCTATTACTTGCAAAAGATTGAGAAAACTTCTTGAAGGCTAAAATTCAGCAACTGTCGCTAAAAGCCAACAACCCTTAGTAAACAACATTAGTGACACTTTTCAGAAAATGTCACTGAAAATCCTGCGCACATTTAAGACTTGAAAATTGCTCTTTTATCTTCAAAAATGGTTTCAACTTGATTTTCTTGTTACATTTTTGTACAAATATATTATTTCCAAAAAACTAATCTATTACTTTACAAAAATAGACAAGAAAAGCTAATCTATTTAATTATTATATACCATATGAATAAATAGATTATTATTACAACCATTTTATAAAACAACCAACACAACAACATAATAAACATAATGGTCCTTGGCTAGTTTATGCAAATCACATACATCAATATACACATCAAACAACCTTTGTTTTTCTAAGACAACTTTAAATGACAAAAGATGCATGGAGCTTTTGTCACATAACATAACAAAAAAAAAGTTGTCATAGAAAATATGTATGAACTTATTTTTATAAAAAAACAAGTTATCCCTATTCTCCAAAAACTAAGATTTACAAAAATCAAACATCTAACCAAACTTGCAAGATGGCTCTGATACCAATTATTGGGTTTTAGTTCAAAAAATAGTTTCATAAACTAGAAATATATGGCAACGGAAGACTTTAATTTTTGAAATAACATAAACATTTTATACCCACCAAGGATCTTCTTGCAAGTTATAGAAAGATTAAACATAACCATAGAAGGATGAAGAAATAACAACATTTGTAATTCTTTGGGTTCTCTTGGGAGGGTTGGAAGTTGATGAAGAATGTGGAAACTTTGAGACACCAATAATGACTAAACTTGATGTAGATGTTAGTCCAAAAATATTAAAACCCTTAAGCTTTAAGTTCATAATCAATATGAACTTAAAAATGCATGAAGATGCAAGTCTTCTTCAAGTTTTCTAACCAAAACTAGAGAGAATGGGAGAGAGGAAAAAGGTTTTGGCCATATGCCTCAAGGAAGGAATGAACACTCTTTCAAGAATGCAAGCCTCTTATTTATATGCATAAAATGAAGCTATTAACCATTAAGTCTTAACACTTTAAGCACATATGTCACCATGTCATGAACATGTCTCTCATGCTTGAATACTTTTGAATAAACTAATTGGAAAGCCATACTTCTCTTCCTTTCATGCAAATCTTGAAATTATATATAAAGAAGAAAGTTAGTTTAAATTTTATAAACTCAAAGTTTATAAAATATAAACTTTGTCTTCTTAGTAAAAGACAAAAAAGTTTCCAACTAGTCCAAAAAGTTGTGCATGACTTATTAATCCATACCATATGAAATAATGTAATGTTACTTACTAATGAAAGTTATTATTTCCATGAAATAAATAATTTCTAATCTAATTATAAGAGTTTTATTGACTATTTATTAAAATCAATTTCTAATACATAATCAATTGTATCAAGTTGTTGCTAGTGTCACCCGTTAGTATCCTATGTTATTTAGCAATATCACTTTAATATGATTCTTGAGCATACTAAGACTTTTAATGATTACATGTGCTTTCTTGTTATTGTTTTGTGCATATGTCGACATTGTGTGGTTGGGTTGAGGTAGTATTGCTTTGAGCTATGGGCCAACATACTCGGGAGCGGTCCAACTATATGTTGCAGACTGGGGAGCAGTCCAGCTTTATGTTGTAGGCTCAGGGGGCAGTCCAACCTTGTGATGTAGGGACGAAATCGAATGGTTTTTTAACCCAAATTAATGAAACTAAATCATAGAAACCAAAATCAAATAAAATTTCAACCAAAAAAACTTATACTACATAATAAAAAACAAAAAACGAATGATTTAAAAAAAAAAAAATATGAAGTTTGTTGTTTGATATCGACATATATCAATATAGTTGTTTGTTTATAGATGACAAAAGATCATAACTTTTGATATAGTAACTTTTTCGATAAAAATAAACATTAAAAAAACAATAGTGGTTGCAATAGAATTTTTTAAAAAACAAAAAAAGCAACATTGCCAATTTGAACAACATTTGCAAGTCAGAGTCGTTATCATAGATCTTTTATCAAAATATGAGTGTTTTTTCTAACACAAATGAAAATTGGATGTTTAAACCGGAAAAGTGACAAATATAATGGTTTTTAGGTGAGAAATCTCCAATAAAATCATAATATTTTTTGTCAGTTTATGTATAATCTCAAATTAATTTTTGTTTACAGAAAAATACAGATTACCGACTAAAACTTCGTAATGATCATTTTTGTCCGGTTTCACAAGTTTAGCTAGTATTCCATCTTTTTTCGTTAACTGATCAAAATATTTTGACGTTTTCTAAAGATTACATTATTTTTTACCAATATCTAAGACTTTTTTGAAGATTACCCTTGAACTAATCTATATTATTACGTTATTTTTTTACCAATAATCAAAATATTGAGATTTTTTCTGAATATTACCCTTGAACTAGTTTTGGTTATTGGTAAAAGATAACATAAGTTTCATAAAAGTCTTAATATTTTGACCAACTAACGAAAAAAGACAGGATACTGGCTAAATTTGCGAAATCGACCAAAAATGGATATTCCAAAGGTTTAGCCGGTAATCTGCCTTTTTTGTAAACAAAAAATTAATTTGAGATTAAATCATAAACCAACCCAAAATATTGAGACTTTATTGAGATTTTTTATTGGGATTTTTCCGTTTTTAGGTTATTAACTTTAGTTTAAATTAATATTAAATAAAAACTATAGAATTTCTAAATCAAACATGAAAATTCGATGAAGAGTTTCATAATTTATATTTCGCTTTTTACTCTTTACTTAAATATTACAAAATGATTTAGACTAAATAACAAAATACAATATAGACTTAGAGCTTAAAATTAAACTTTTTATTGGAAAACAATAATAATAGATAATAATAATAACAGAGGCTTCAAAATGAAATTTCGGTATACTAGTATTACAAATTTATTACATGTTTTTCTTTTTAAAAAGAAATTTGCAAACGAAGAAAAACCAAAAAACTTCAGAATAAGTGGAATAGAACATTCGAAACTAACTATTTTTGAGAAACTGAAAAAATAACTATTTTTTAAAAAGTAAATTAAATAATCACTTTTATTAATAAGCTATTTTATAAAGTCACTTTAATTAATATCTCTTAAATTAATACTAACACATATAATTAATTAACTAATAAATCTGTCTTTCCCGTTGGATGCCACCAACATACTTTAAATAATTAGGCATACAACGTGCCCTCATTATAACGGTAACCTGGAAATTTTATGTTTTACTAAATCAAACGACTTTACGCATACTCAGTCCCCTCATCCAACGGTTCTGCATACAGATGATTTGTACTTTGTAGGGCCCAGATTCTTTCTTTCGTGTAAGCATCTAACTCGGTGTCACGCTGGATCATTTCACGCGGAATCTTAAACAAGAAACAAACGGTCGTGATTTCATCTCTCCAAAAACCGACTTACACCCTGTATATAAACCCTCCTCCTCCGTATTCTCTACCACTTTCATCGTTTCCAAATTTCTCTCCATCTCTCAAACTTTATCCTCTATCTACACTCTCACATTACATTCAATCCGTATTCGCTTTAAATTCATAACAATGGCGTCTTCTACTTATGTTATGGTGGTCTTGTTTGCTTTGATTGCTGGATCTGCGTTGGCTCAGTCACCCATCGGATCTCCGATGGTGTCACCAACGGCATCTCCGACTGCGTCGCCTCCGTCGCCAGTTACAGCTCCTCCTACGAGCTCTCCGACCTCATCACCGACTGAATCGCCTCTAGCATCTCCACCAGCTCCTCCTACTCGTCTATCTCCCAGCGGCTCTCCGTCGTTGTCTCCTTCTGGCTCACCTGTTCCGACCGCTTCTCCTACTTCACCGCCGAACTCCGCTAGCTTGAACAGACTCGCCGCCGGATCTGTTGCCGTGGTTGCCTTAGCTGCTGCTTTGGTTATGTAGAGATCTGATTTTGTGGAGAGATTTTTCATGGAGATTATCATTCTTGTGATACTTTTACTTTTGTTCATTATTTTTAATTCTTATTATTAGTCGGTTGTAGGTTATTATTCCATGTCTATTTTACTACGAGTGCATAGGCTTTTATGATTTTACTGATCATGTTATTATTGTTATATTAATGAATTCTTTCGTTATGATTATTCTCTTTTCAATTATTTCGTTACATTTTCTATTAGTTGAATACTTGAATTAAAACAAGAAAAAGCACCTCTAAATGTGCTGAAAATTGCTTAATTATGTTGCATTATACAATAGAGATCTAAATTTTGTAAAATATCCAACAAATAAATTTGAAAATTAGGGTTTAATGCATTGATAACATTTTTATCCTAGTGCACTAACTTGATAAACATAATGCGTTTCCTTCATGGTTACTTTTGTGGTTGATGACGTGGAATATAATGGTAAGCTGTGTTAAAGGTGGAAAAGTGTCGTTTTGCACTAAAAATACGGATAGTGGTCGGTCTGGTTTTGGGTTTTCTGTGGTGTTGTGTCAGGTATGTGTGCGGAGTACAGCTGGACATGATAGAAGCCCATGTGCAAATTGCCTTTATATCTTCACAACAAGGAATACTTTTTGTTTTGGATTAATGAACACTACTTCACTTTATTAAATTTGTGAAATAACGTTATTTATTTATTTATCTATTTATTTGTTTTATAATAACATGTTGCCATAGTTTAAATTAAAACAAAATCACGCAGTTAATTAATTAAGTTGAATATAGTTGATGAAATGTTTACTGTTATATTGTTTGGAAAAACAAAAACAAACGATAAAAGTTGGAGTTACTCGATACATTTCTAAGGATTTTGATTTGTTTGTAGATCCTTCAACACGGTTGAACGAAATATGCTTGAACGTGCTAAATGTTGATTGATTCGGAGGCGAGTTAAATTACCAAAAATTTACGAAGTGACTATGACAATGCGGGTTGATCTTAATAATACATTCAAAAAATCAGGAGATCTAATAAAATTCTAATTGCAAGGATTATAGGTTAATAAGTTTGTAATTTAATTATATTTCTCTCAAACTTTTGGTTTATAAGAATAATATTACGGTATATATTCTGTGGAAAATTTTAAACATATGGTCCAATTAAATATTCGATTGCTTAAACCTTTATATAAGTGCTGTATGTGGTAATAGATGATGTGATGAAGTTTTGTAAGACTACGATGCAAACGTTGAAGTTTCTTTATGATGCATCTTAATCACTATTCATGGTCGGTCATTTTTTCATGTTTGTCATTACTAAGATATATGTTGTTTTTGGAACGGAAAATATCGTTTTAATTCAACCAACTTATCATGTTTGTTTTAAAAGGTCATTTGATTATTTTTTTATGTAAACAACACAAATTATCTCTAGTGTATGTGTTAAAATGCACGTTCATTCTTTAGTTTTAAAAATTAACTTGAATCATTCTTATATAATTTTTTTTCACTCGATCGTCTTGTTAACATAAAATATCTATTTTGGAACGGAAAATATCGTTTTAATTCAACGAACTTATCATGTTTGTTTTAAAAGGTCATTCAATTATTTTTTTTAAGTAAACTACACAAATTATCTCTAGTGCATGTGTTAAAATGCACGTTCATTCTTTAGCATAAAATATCTATTTTGCCATCAACAATTTCTTTTTCAATTTTATATTAACTAGAAAAGGACACGCGCTCCGCTGCTTTTGGACTATGTCATAGAAGTTGAAAATCGGCAAACTTTAAAAATGTGTTGAAGGTGTAATCGTCACAAATAAAAGAGAATGCCAACAACCCCTAAAATTAGATGTCAAAAGTGTACAACCAAAAGAAAGAACATTGACTGTGAAAAACCAAAAATGTTGTGGTTATAGTTTGAAAGTTGCCAAAATTAGAAAAATATGTGACAAAAGTCTAAAGGAGTTGTTTTTTTTGTGTTTTTATGTCAAAATGCAAAAGTTTTGACTTTAAGGTTGAAAAGTGTCAAAGTAACTAAAAATTTATGACGAAAATATCAAAATATAAAAGTTTAGACTGTAAGGACGAAAAGTGTCAAAGTCACTAAAGATTTGTGGCAAAAACCTAAAGATACAAAAAGTAATCAAAACTTAAAAATATAAAAGTTTTTACTTCGAGGGCGAAAAGTGTCAAATTTAGCAAACATTTGTGGCAAAAACCTAAACCCAAAAAAATTATTATTCCTAAGGAAACCTAAAATTAGTATATATATAAATTGTTTACTATTGTCTGATTTAAAAAAAAAAAAAAAGAGAGAATAAAACAAAAATCCATACAAACCCACCAACCCCTTCCATTCCCATTCCCTTTCCCCAACTTCGTTTCCCTCAATCTCACCCTTCCCTCATCTCCTCCTTCAATCCGACAACCCTAGCTGGACAATTGCCGTCGCTGCTTTTCTTCCAAACATTTTCTGCTAATCCCGATCTGTCACAATGATAAAAACCGAATGTCATCTTTGTGGTAAGCGTTCTTCAAATTATTTGAAGACGAAAGTCGGGGCTTTGATACTCTCATTGGATGGTCAACGATGAGAGGGTACTGTTCATCGTCTTCAACAACAATGATTTTAGTGTTAGCTCAAATATCAGGCCCTTTTTTGGCATTCCACGTTTGTTGTCATCAAAAAAATTTGTTGGTGCTTCCGGAAGACATGACCTTATTTTCCCTGATATTGTATCCTTTTCCTTCAAAGCTTCCAACATTTTGCTTCCCATCTCTGTTTACAATGCACAATTGTAAAACAAGCAACAACATCATCCATTGCATTAATAGTATAGTTTATACATATGTTCTGTGTATAGTTTGTAAGACACCAAAAATATATATATATAATCAAAATAAAAGACAAGTCTTGCACAAGCACCCTCTTCTCAATACCTGGTCCTGTACATGTCTATTGATGACCTGAGAATACAAGTTATTTTGAAAGAGTAGATCAACATTTAAGTTGGTGAGTTCATAAGTATATATTAGTGTCAAAAGTTTGTATCTGTTTCATGAAAATGTTTGCAAGTGTTTTGATGTAAATGTTTGTAGACTTCCTAGAAATTCTTATATTTTCTACTGAAAGTAATCTTCTACCAAGACTCAATTGTTTTGTATGTTTGTTTCTCTTTAAAGATGTAACATCCAAAATTCCAAAACAATTAAAACTTTTCAAAATCACCCATTTTATTAACGTTGTTACAAAAAGGTTTCAATACATTATTAAACAGAATAATTTCCCAGGTTCATATCATAAAACACCAACGCGAGGAACGGTACGATCACGCCTTTGCCTTGCCACAGACTCTTGAGAACCTGAAACATAAAACCACAACTGTAAGCCCGAAAGCTTAGTGAGATACCCCCAGAATACCAACCACATATACGCCTTTCCAGGCCCTGACCTTCCGGTCCATGTGTCTCAGGGGACTTCCGTCCCTGCTGGGTAAACCTTCCGGTCCTACCCACGCCGACCTTCCGGTCCATCACACAACATATTGCCTTCCGGCCCATAAGCATAAAATGCATATATAAAATAACAAACAATCATATAGCAGTTCATAGAAAACAATCGATCAACAGATCACATATCATAGCATTACTCTAACAAGATACTGGTCTAGCCGGTCACTATCATAACATTACCCTATGAATCAGTCAACATACTAAATGCATACATACGCCTTTCCAGGCCATGACCTTCCGGTCCACATAGTAATGCCTTCCGGCCCATAACATATATTGCCTTCCGGCCCATAACATATAACAACTGACAACTACCCGGATTTCCATCCGATAAAAGGGTTGGCATTGATGCCATAAACCCTAGCGATATAGTGAGGATAACTCACCTCGAAACTGCCGACTGAACAGATAGCTCAAGCTGCTCCGATCACTGATACGATCTCCACCTCTGGATAGTCACCAATGCACTGAACTCAAACAATAACAACAATTACCAAAATACCCCTGGAACCACTGGTCAATCCATGGTCAAAGACAAGGTCAAAGTCAACCCCTGACTGACCCTACTCGCTGAGTCAACCCTATGACTCGCCGAGTCCCCACACTCAGAACTTCACTTAACCCGCGACCTAACCCGCCGAGTCACCCCAAGACTCGCCGAGTTCAACGACTCTGAGTCCACTCGCCCTTAACTCACCGATTCCTTAAGACACCCTTTCTACACGTCGAGTACCCCCTTTTTACTCGACGAGTTACTCCTGGAAGAATCGCGGGGCCACCCCGACTCAACTCGCCGAGTCTGAAGAACAACTCGATGAGTCCCAGTTATTCTTCAAGCTACTCGCCGAGTCTGTTCATCGGACTCGTCGAGTCCATGCCATGCAGTCGATCAAACTGCTTCCTGAGATAAGTATTGTCCCGAAATACACAAGCATGGGACCTTCTGGACCTCTAAGGTCCTAATACAGGGTTATAGTCGTTTGGGGGACTAGGGTAACACTTAATCTAATCACAAAGGGGTTCCATAAACCCTAATTCCATGACACATCAACATAGCAGAGCATAATTCGAATTCTTACCTGAATAATGTGCCCTCTGTGTCCCCAAATCCTCAGAACGTGATTCCCTTGCTGTTCCTTTAGCCAAGCCCTTCTCTTCCTTGCACCACAAACCTTCCAAGATCAACAATGGCCCTTAAACTTTGCTCCAGATGCACCCAATCGATTTAGGGTTCTTCTCAGAAGGCTAAAATGACCAATGACGGCCAATAAGTGCCTCTTATACGTCCCAAACCTGAACGGTTAGGGTTTTCGCCAAACAGCGCAGACTCGCCGAGTCCATATCTGGACTCGTCGAGTCCAGTCGCGAACCCGCGACCCGGTCTGCGATCCTACTCGGCGAGTCTAGGCTCCAACTCGCCGAGTCCCCTCTTAAAACACCCCCAAAATCATAATTACATCAACATTTGAAATTCCGGGCTGTTACAACTCTCCCCCACTAGCACTAGACTTCGCCCTCGAAATCTCACTCTGAAAATAGCTCCGGATGCTGCTCCCGCATCTCACGTTCCAGCTCACCGGTCATTTCCGATCCCCCCCGGTGCTGCCACCGAACTAACACTAGAGGTATCTCCTTATACCTCATAGCCTCGATCTTCCGATTTCTGATGACCACTGGTCTCTCAGCATAATTCAGGCCCACATCCACCTGAATGTCTTCTAATGGGACCACTGCCGACTCATCAGCTAAGCACTTCCTCAATTGCGACACATGAAAGGTGTCGTGGATCTGTTCCCACTCCGCTGGCAACTCCAATCGATAGGCTACCCGGCCTATCCTTGCAATCACCTGAAATGGCCCAATGTACCGGGGGCCCAACTTGCCCCTCTTCTTGAATCGAATCACTCCTCTCCAAAGAGAGGCCTTCGGGAGTACGAAGTCACCGACCTGAAACTCAAGCTCGGATCGGTGGCTGTCTGCATAACTTTTCCTGTCGGCTCTGGGCGGTCAATAACCTCTGTCTCATCTGCTGAATCTGCTCTGTCGACTGAAGCCCGATCTCTGTACTGTCCATCGCTCTCTGTAACCGAAAATTACCCAAGATGTAACTCTGCTCTAAATCTCAACAATCACTCGACCCATAAGGGTTAGGAAACCATGAACCACCGGATCCCCGATCCAAAGTCCACTTTGTCCATCCCGGACTGACTGAGAGATCCATTCTCACTCTCAGAGCAACTCTCACAAGTTCTCCTCTTGCCATCACATACACCTACTGAACTAGTCCCAACACCCGCAGGTTGGAAGACCCGATACACTGATGATATCCTCGAACATCTCCCAAGATGAACCATTACATCCATCCTACACTCTGATCAGAATCACACGGAGAATTTAAGATTCTCTCTCCCCCTGCATCCCTTCTGAGCCTCAACAGACATCTCCAACCCGGATGGGTTCCTACTTCGCTGCCGCGAACACGATGCTCAAAGTCATACTCGAAATACTCTAACCATAACTCTGCTCTGCAACTTTCATTCTTGTGAACTTGCACTCCCCTTCGGAGTTACACACCTTTCCCTTTTCCTTCCAAGGGACCCTCTTGGCCATAATGCCACTCCAACCGGCGTCACGGTGCTTGTCCCAAGCGACACCACCCTTTTGCGTAACCGCTATTCACATACTCTGGTTCTCATTGCAGGGGCTCTCAATCCCATGCACTCTCTCCACTCATCAAAATCACTGCCTCAGCTAAACAAGATCACTAACCCGGGGCCAGACCTTCCAATGCATTCACATTGCAACATACACAATCCGCAATCTCAAACTGATCCATCAATACCAACAGTGTCTCCAGCATGACTGGACCGACTCTCATAACACATATTAGCCACTCGAGGCTATATCTCTGTGGGTCCGTACACCCAAACTCTGCGAACCCTCAGGTTCTAACTCTGGGAACCTTCCGGTTCCAGCTCTAGAAACATGCACAACATAACCCCGTGGGATTAATGCAGTACAACCCATCACGTACCTCAAACATACAAATGCTCTGATCGCATAACCCCGGTTACTTACTCAAGCTTGATCCCGGCCTTCTCTCAGGCCTCCACAATCAAATGCCCTAGGTCTGTATCCCGCCCCGCATACCCGACACTCGCTCTCGTCGGCCTATACTCTGAGCTGACAAACACTGCTGAATCCCAACAGCTAAGCACCCTCACATACTCATCGATCCCCCCGGAGAATTCTCCAATTCTCCCCCACTAAAGCACTGACTAACTGCCACCGATCGTCATTAACGACCTCTCAGAACAATCCTGCACAAAGAAAACATTTACACACTGACTGCTTCCCACAAGCGTAAGCAACCCTCAGCAAAACACATCTCCTCCCTGATCAACCCACTCAAAAGAATCCGGTCTTTCAATTATCCACTCCACGACTGCAGATGCTACCCGACATTCAACCCAGTGCCGCATTACCACTATCGACTCTCACGAACGATAACCAACGGAATTCCCAACAATAACCCGAAACCAACCCACAACCTGCCAAAGGATGAATACCGCATCGAAAACCGCACAAGGCTACCGGCACCAAAACACCAAACTATAACCATACCAACCCATCAGGGAACGACGAATGTCAAAGCGGAAACCTGAAGCACCAATCCATAACCATGCCAAACCCGCACAACAACGAATACCGCATCGAAATCCACACTACCAGTACAAACAATACGCCACAATCAACGCAAGCTAATCAAGACATCAAGAAAGCATCATACCCGCAGCTGCCTCCGGCACTGCTCCGTCTCCCTCTGCCGCAAGCAGATAAGCACGACCCTGAGCCCTCGGGGCTCCGCTCCATCCTGTCCTCCACCTGAACTCCTCAAGGTGGTCGATGTTAGAGCCTGCACCGGTCCTGCAGAAAGCTGTGGACAGTTGACCCTCAAATGTCCAATCTGCTGACAATGATAACAAATCCTCGAATCCCGAATCGGCACTGACTGCCGACGATCCCGCGCATAGTGCCCCTCTTTTCCGTACTTGCGGCATGCACCACCGGACCAGCAACTCCGGTGTGACCCCTCCCACACTTCCCACAAGTGTGGCCGCTCCGATCCCCCACTCTAACATCAACGGTACTGGACCGTTTCGGTGCTGGCTGCGACTGCATCGGAGCCTGCCTCAGCTCACACAACTGCAACTCCACCTCTAACTCACGCCGCATGGCGGCCTCCTGCAACACCAACAAGGTCTCGCACCTCTGCGCAGACACGAACTGTCTGATATCTCCCTTGAGCATACTCAGATATCGGGACATCTGAGCCTGCTCCGAAGCGAACTCAGGGCAAAACATCGCCCTCTCAATAAACATCCTGGTGATCTCAGTCACCGACTCCAAATCCTGCTTCAGCTCAAGGAACTCCCGAGCCAATCTCTCCTATTCATCCCGCGGAACATAGCGAGTACTGAACATCTCTCTGAACTGATCCCATGAAACCGCAGCCCTCTGCGCATCGGAAAATGACCTCGTAGTCAACCTCCATCAATCCTTCGCTCCTAGCCTCAACAGGTTCAGAGCACACTTCACCCTCTGATCAGCAGGGCACAAACTCGTGGAGAAATACCCCTCCACGTCTGATAACCATCTCATAGCAACAGTCGGGTCCTGAACCCTATCGAATGTGGGAGGCTTCGTATAATAGAAGTCCCGATACTGAAAACCCCGACTAGCTCCTCCCCTTGCCGCTGCTACAGCCGTTGTAGCCGCCGCGGCAACCGTCTCTGCGAGAGCCGCATATCGCTCATCGAAATACTCAATCATGGCGGTCTTGATCGACCCAAACAACTCCGGCAACTCAGCCCGGAACAATGCAGCAACCCCATCACGCAGGATCTCATGAATCCTCGCATCCCGCTCGCTCGTGCTCGTCCGATCAATAACCTTCGACGGCACTGATCCACCCGGAACTCGCTCTCCATCTCCCGATCCTGATCCGGATCCGCTATCATCATGCCTCGAGATCTCCATAATGAAGACACCTTACCAATCCCAGACACTTCCCAAAATCCTGGGATCCAACTCTCGCAACCCTACCCTAGAGACCATGGTTTCCCTGATACGCGTATGGGTCCTGTGCTTTCAGTAGTACGGGCCCATACTACCTTCCACACCTACCCATATTTGTATGAAGTACTACCACAATACCCTAGGGAACATGCATAACAACTATAACACTGAGAACATCCCATAAGGGACCCTAGGCTACAGGCATCACATATCAGGCAACATTATCATGAATTCCTGAAGATCCCTAGCCTAACTCTAGCATGCTGTTCTATCAAGCTCAAATAAACAAATATCATGGATGGTATCTTGGGGTTACTTACTGGCTCCGGCTGATCGTACCTCCGCGTCCTCCTTTTACAAAATTTGAAAACCGTTTTAATTTCTCATTTTAATTTCTCTTTTTGAAATCCTCCCCGATTTGAGACTGGAGTCACACGAATGTTTCCCCAATTCACTCAAACCAAGGCTCTGATACCAACTTGTAACATCCAAAATTCCAAAACAATTAAAACTTTTCAAAATCACCCATTTTATTAACGTTGTTACAAAAAGGTTTTCAATACATTATTAAACAAAATAATTTCCCAGGTTCATATCATAAAACACCAACGCGAGGAACGGTACGATCACGCCTTTGCCTTGCCACAGACTCTTGAGAACCTGAAACATAAAACCACAACTGTAAGCCCGAAAGCTTAGTGAGATACCCCCAGAATACCAACCACATATACGCCTTTCCAGGCCCTGACCTTCCGGTCCATGTGTCTCAGGGGACTTCCGTCCCTGCTGGGTAAACCTTCCGGTCCTACCCACGCCGACCTTCCGGTCCATCACACAACATAATCGCCTTCCGGTCCATCACACAACATAATCGCCTTCCGGCCCATAACATATTGCCTTCCGGCCCATAAGCATAAAATGCATATATAAAATAACAAACAATCATATAGCAGTTCATAGACAACAATCGATCAACAGATCACATATCATAGCATTACTCTAACAAGATACCGGTCTAGCCGGTCACTATCATAACATTACCCTATGAATCAGTCAACATACTAAATGCATACATACGCCTTTCCAGGCCATGACCTTCCGGTCCACATAGTAATGCCTTCCGGCCCATAACATATATTGCCTTCCGGCCCATAACATATAACAACTGACAACTACCCGGATTTCCATCCGATAAAAAGGTTGGCATTGATGCCATAAACCCTAGCGATATAGTGAGGATAACTCACCTCGAAACTGCCGACTGAATAGATAGCTCATGCTGCTCCGATCACTGATACGATCTCCACCTCTGGATAGTCACCAATGCACTGAACTCAAACAATAACAACAATTACCAAAATACCCCTGGAACCACTGGTCAATCCATGGTCAAAGACAAGGTCAAAGTCAACCCCTGACTGACCCTACTCGCTGAGTCAACCCTATGACTCGCCGAGTCCCCACACTCAGAACTTCACTTAACCCGCGACCTAACCCGCCGAGTCACCCCAAGACTCGCCGAGTTCAACGACTCTGAGTCCACTCGCCCTTAACTCACCGATTCCTTAAGACACCCTTTCTACACGTCGAGTACCCCCTTTTTACTCGACGAGTTACTCCTGGAAGAATCGCGGGGCCACCCCGACTCAACTCGCCGAGTCTGAAGAACAACTCGATGAGTCCCAGTTATTCTTCAAGCTACTCGCCGAGTCTGTTCATCGGACTCGTCGAGTCCATGCCATGCAGTCGATCAAACTGCTTCCTGAGATAAGTATTGTCCCGAAATACACAAGCATGGGACCTTCTGGACCTCTAAGGTCCTAATACAGGGTTATAGTCGTTTGGGGGACTAGGGTAACACTTAATCTAATCACAAAGGGGTTCCATAAACCCTAATTCCATGACACATCAACATAGCAGAGCATAATTCGAATTCTTACCTGAATAATGTGCCCTCTGTGTCCCCAAATCCTCAGAACGTGACTCCCTTGCTGTTCCTTTAGCCAAGCCCTTCTCTTCCTTGCACCACAAACCTTCCAAGATCAACAATGGCCCTTAAACTTTGCTCCAGATGCACCCAATCGATTTAGGGTTCTTCTCAGAAGGCTAAAATGACCAATGACGGCCAATAAGTGCCTCTTATACGTCCCAAACCTGAACGGTTAGGGTTTTCGCCAAACAGCGCAGACTCGCCGAGTCCATATCTGGACTCGTCGAGTCCAGTCGCGAACCCGCGACCCGGTCTGCGATCCTACTCGGCGAGTCTAGGCTCCAACTCGCCGAGTCCCCTCTTAAAACACCCCCAAAATCATAATTACATCAACATTTGAAATTCCGGGCTGTTACAAAAGAATGATGTAAGATGTATGTTTGTACTTGTAATAGTATAAATGTGGGTTTTCCATATTTGTAAAACTATCTTTACACGAAAAATAGTATGCATTTCTTATGTGAGCAAATCACTGTATGAATGTAATGGATAATAAAAGAAAGTGTACAGTGTTTTGTATAAAGTAACTACTGAAGTACTAATTACCTTAAAACCAATTAGTTATATTAAGGTAAAATGCGATGAGGTTATAACCATGTTTGGTTGACTAGTGTAAAACACGACGTTCTAAAGACATCAAAATGGTATGACATTTGTCACCCGTAGACCTGCAGGTCCCACTGTAGCTAACAGTAAGGTGTAGGATGGTCAATCCCGTATAGATCTATACACAAACACACGCTCTCCCTCCAGGAGACTCTGGTTACAAAACGTGACACAACAAGTATATTGCTATGCCATGAAATAGTGGTTTCACACTATTGTTATCTTGTTCTTGTTATAGTATGTATGTTCCTTTCTGTTCTTGTTGTAGTATGTTTGAACTGAATCATGTATGAACTGACTCATGTAAGTTTCATTGTTCTAGAGATAGTAAGTAGTAATCCTCTAAACTATACCTATTATAGTTTACTAGTATGATTGTTTGACTGTTATGAATGTATAGAAAAGACTCAATTACTCACCAAGCAACTAAGTTAAGTATAATCCTTAAAAATGGGTTTAATATTCATATATGTATTTAATAAGTATAACTACGATTTAACCGACATTTAGACTGGTGATCCTACCCCAAGCCCACAACCAAACAAGGAACATAAGTCAAGGTATCTAGCAATATTCCTAAGTCTATCAAAGCATACTTATACGTAGATAGATAGACGAATATGATTTGACATAAAAGAAGTTTATAAAAGCATTAAAATAGTTTTTCAACAAGTTTAAGTTTAAGAAATCCTTTTGGATGTTGTTTTCACATGTAAATGGCTAACACAATTTCATTGTGTTCTTCTTGTATCCCACCAAAAAGCATTTAAAAGTATATTTTTAGGGGCATGAACTCACTTGTAGTGAGTGATTTGAATGAAAGATCGATATAGGATGCTAAGTATGCCAAGTGAAGTCTCAAGCACAAATAGATCCTATTAAGCATATAATAACACATATATGTATACAATTAGTGTATATAACAAGTAACATGTAAGGGAAACAACCTTAGGAACTAGGAAACACTCTCAATGGAGTGTTAGAATCACATATGATTGAATGAAGGGTGTTCATGGCCACACAAGAAGTGTTTACGACCTTAGAAGGGATCACGGCCATAAAACACATGATGTGTTCATGGTCCAACCTTGATCTTATGAAGGGTTCGCGACCATGGAAGGAGGGTTCACGGCCAAACCTTGATCTTATGAAGGGTTCACGGCCCAATGAAGGGTTCACGACCGTGAACTCTTGAAGATTCAAGCAAATAAGAGTTTGTTTCATGTGGAATCAAGTGCTTCTAATGGACAAGAAGAAGATGAATGAGATACTTACTTATTGGAAGCATTTGGAGTGTTCACGGTTGAAGAAAGTTGAGAGAGAATGGGTGGTGTTCACGGCTAGAGTTGAAGAAGTGAAGAAATAATGAACCAACTTTATATATATGGAGGATGTTCACGGCCAAGGATGGGTTCATGGCCGTGAAATCCTTTTGATGGTGTTTATGGCTCAATTGCAACTCAATGAACTCAAGCTAACACTTCCTAATACACAATCATTAAGTGCACTAGGCTTATGTAACATCCGTATTTCCAGGTACATTATTTATTCATTTATTTTGGAGATTTTGGAAGGACTCGGCGAGTTGACGCTTAGACTCGTCGAGTAGGATCGCGATTTCTATCCAGTTTAATGACCGGAATCAGCGAGTTGACTAGTGGACTCGGCGAGTCCGCGCTGTTTAATGAAACCCTAATCCCCGGGGTTTGAGACCTATTTAAAGGGGCTTATAGCCACCAAGTGCGGCTACCAAACCCCTGAGTGAAACCCTAAGCGATCTAGAGCGTTTGTGAGGAAGGAGAGGCCATTTTTGATCCTTGTGTGAGTGTTTTTGCAAGAAGAAGGTGACCAAAGCAAGAAGGAGCTGAAGAGGGTGCTATCCTGTGGATCTCAGAGCCTAAGAACTTCATATTGAGGTATATTTTCGATCATTCTTCAGTTTTGGGTGTTAATCCTTGAGAGTTAGGGTTTCTAGCCCAATTAGAGTATGAATGATGGTGCAATTGGTCCCTTCTTGTGTTGAGGCTTCGGATTTGGATCCAAAGAGGTCCAGAGACCTTAACTCCCTAATCTTTATGGGGTGACATTGGGTAATATGAGCTTAGGGTGACTTACTGAGGCCATTTCTTCAAATAAAGGCATTGGGTCTTTGCATGGGCATCAAGATCCAGACTTTACGTGCTTATATTGCTTAAGGAGGCCAGATCTATGGATTAGAGGAACGGATCTGACCTCAGGAGGTCATTTGAGCTTGAGCATGGCATGAACTCGCAGAGTCCCAAGAACAGACTCGACGAGTAGGGCTAGGTTTTTCCCATAGTTCACTCAGTGAGTATCTTGCCGAGTTGGGGTAATGACTCGGTGAGTCAGAGGGAAACAAAGGACTGGAGTTCAAGGCGGAACTCGCCGAGTTCATAATGGGACTCGGCGAGTTGAGTCGGGGTGGCCCCGCGATTCATGCCAGGTGTAACCCGTCGAGCAGGGGAAAGACTTGATGTGTCATGCGAGACTAGAGGGATAGTGGACACACGTAGACTCGCCGAGTCGCCCAAGTGCACTCGGCGAGTCGGGTCAAAGTTGACCATTGACCTTGTTGACTTTGAGGGTTTGGTCAACAATGGTGTCTTTGTGTCAAGTGAAGGGTAAAATGGTCTTTTACCCTTCTGAGGATGCCAAGAGAGGGTTGAGTCTAGACTCGAGAGTTATATTTATGAGAGTATTTACTTTATGTGATTAGGCGAAGGCTAGATCATATTTCTACCGAGTCAGAGATTTACCGAGACATCTGAGGTGAGTCTTCTCACTATACTTTACCTAGAGTGGTAATAGAGTTATGTGCTAGTGTACTGTTGAGTTATGTGCCAGTGTATCTGTATGCTATTTATGTGTTATTGTGATATGTGATATGCATGATTCAGAGTTTCCAGAGATAGGACCAGTGGGTCCATAGAGTTAGAGGGCCCACAGAGATTTGGGACTGGAGGGTCCCACTGAGACACACTGACTAGAGGGTCAGCAGAGTTATAGACTTGAGTGGCTAATATGTGTTAGACTGGTATTTTGGGGAACTCACTAAGTTTCGTGCTTACAGTGTTTTGTTTTATGTGTTTCAGGTACTAGTGAGGAGCGCGAGAAGGCGCCGGCATGATTCGTACACACACATGGAGTCTTATGTATTTCGATCTTGGGAAATGTTTTGTGGAACAGAGATATGATACAATGAGATTTTATTGATAATTGTGAATGAACAATGTGTTTTAAAAATGTGAAAAATTGCTTTAATTTTACGGTGTTACAAGTTGGTATCAGAGCCTTGGTTTGAGGGATTCGGATGCATCTTCGGGTGTATCTGAACTCAATCTGAGGATTTGAGAAAAGCTTTGATAACAAAACAATTTCAAAAGAGTAAAAAGAGTTTTGAGACAAACAGAGCAGAGCCGTGTGTACGATCAGCCAACGCCCGAACGGTGATTTCCCAAAATACCCTTGCAATAAGTGTTATGAGATATATTATGTTATGAGTTATATTATGCATGCTAGAGTAGACTAGGTATTCTTATTAGGACTAGAGTGGCCTGATATGTGATGCCTTAGTCTAGGAGTTTTGCTGCTAGGGATGCTTGATAGTGTTTAGATAGCAGCGAGGAGCTTATGAGAGATCTGCTAGTGAGTAGCATTTGATTAAAGAGAGTAGAGTACTTGGGATTTGGGACTCTGGGAGGAGGACTTGGGATGGATGCTGAGGCGGTGTGGACAGTAGTATTGGGCCCGTACTACTGAAGACACCGGGTCAGTGCGCAGTCCAAGTAAGAATCCTTAGAGTACTAAGGAACAAGTAGGGTGGAGTCATCGAGTGTGGGTATACTCGAGCAAGTCCCTAATATTCTTATGTCATATTTCAGAGGAAGATCATGGTTGGGACACGCCACACATCAGGTAGCAGCAGTGCTAGGGATGAGGAGATCCGTAGGATCATTCATGAGGAGGTGGCTATGGCCATCAGGGCAGAGATACTAGAGATGTTCGGGTCTATCAAGACCACACTGATTGAGACATTTGACGAGAGATACGCTGCTCTTTCTGAGGCTGCGGTTGCTGCGGCCACTTCAGCCATAGTTGCGACTAGGCCGCAAGGTGGTGATGCGTTGCTGTTCCAGGAGTTCAGCAACACAAAACCACCGGAGTTTGATGGGACCCAGGACTCGATTGCAGCGATAAGGTGGATTTCATACATCGAGGGGTGTTTCTTTACTTGCTCATCTCCAGAGCATTTGAGAGTTCGGTTCGCGTTGAACCACCTTCGCTTGGGAGTGAAGGACTGGTGGATGTTTGTAACGGTGCATTATTCGCCTGCTGAGCTTGCTGCAGTTACATGTGAGAGGTTCACTTCTATGTTCCGAGATGAGTATGTTCCCCAGGTGGAGAGGGAGCGTTTGGCCCAGGAGTTTCTGACCCTCAAGCAGGGTACTGAGTCTGTTATAGTGATTACGAGGATGTTCCATGAGCGGGCGATGTTCTGCCCAGAGCACGTGTCCTCCGAGCAGGCACGTATGAGCCGATATCTGAGCATTTTGAGGAGGGATATACGAGAGTTCGTGGCGAACTCGACGTACCGGACATTTTCTGAGCTTCAGGCAAATTCCCGGAAGAGGGAGATAGAGCTGGAGACCCAGGCTAGGGAGGAGGATAAGTCTCAGGGGAGAGATCGGCGACCGGCGCAGTCTCAGCCGGCAGCTAAGCGGGCCAAGCCCACTGATTCGAGATCTGGGAGTCATAGGGGCCACACTTGTGGCAAGTGCGGCAAGAGCCACGATGGGGTGTGCAGAGCGGGGTCTTGCTACAAATGTGGCAAGGAGGGGCATATGGCCAAGGATTTCCCTAAGGGGTTTACAGTATGTTTCCACTGCAACCAGACCGGACACCAGAAGGCAGAGTGTCCACAGTTGCGAGGGACAGCTTAGGGAGCATCTTAGGGATCTGCCCCTGCTGCAGTGAGAGCTACAGACAGTCGGCCCGTAAAGGCCGAGGCACCGAAGGCGCGAGGGAGAGCTTTCCAGTTGACCGCGGTGGAGGTCCGCGCAGCGCCCGATGTCGTGGCTGGTATGTATTATTTCATGTTTTTAGTTTGATGTTTGAGATATTGTGTTTATATTATGTTATGCGTAGGTACTTTTCTTGTGAGTTTTGTACCTGCCTTGGTGTTATTTGACTCGGGTGCGAGTTGGTCTTTTGTATCTTTGGCTTTTAGTCAGCACATCAGTATTAGCTGAGAGGCGTTGAGTCAACCTCTGAGAGTTTCCATAGCTGACGAGAGGGCGGTGTATGCCACCGAGGTGATCCGAGGGTGTGTACTCGATATTTTCGGCGTTGAGTTTCCGATTGATTTAGTTCCTATTGCGATGGGAGATGTCTGTGTCATCGTGGGCATGGATTGGTTGAGCAAATTTGGAGCGGTTATCGACTGCGAGAGACAGCTGGTGACCATACGAGACCCTAGCAGGGGAGTTCTTACGGTGTACGGCGAGGGTACACGTTCTGGGTCAGCATTTTGTTCAGCCGCTAGAGCGAGACGGAGTTTACAACAGGGCTGTAGTGGGTTTGTGGCATATGTGATGGATATGAGGGTTGATTCAGGGAGGCCGAGGTCAGTTGATGAGGTTCTGATAGTGCGAGAGTTCCTGGATGTTTTCCCAGAGGAGTTGCTGGGCGTGCCTCCTGAGAGGCAGGTAGAGTTTCGTATCGATTTGGTTCCGGGGGCAGCACCTATCGCCAAGGCGCCCTATCGCCTTGCACCTCCAGAGATGCAGGAGTTATCCTTGCAGCTTCAGGAGCTGCTGGGGAAGGGGTTTATTCGACTGAGCAGTTCGCCGTGGGGAGCACCTATCCTCTTTGTCAAGAAAAATGATGGTTCACACCGGATGTGCATTGATTACCGGGAGTTAAACAATTTGACGGTCAAGAACAGTTACCCATTGCCGAGGATCGACGACTTGTTCGATCAGTTGCAGGGAGCATCTTGGTTCTCCAAGATCGATTTGAGGTCTGGATATCATCAGGTGAGGGTGCAAGATGAGGATATCCAGAAGACAACGTTCAGGACTCGTTATGGGCATTAGGAGTTCGTGGTGATGCCTTTCGGGCTCACCAATGCATCAGCGGTGTTCATGGATCTCATGAACAGAGTGTGCAGGCCGATGTTGGACTGCTCGATGATCGTGTTCATCGACGATATATTGGTGTATTCGAAATCCAGAGAGAAGCATGAGGAGCATCTGAGGGAGATCCTTGGAGTTTTGAGAACGGAGAGGCTTTACGCCGAATTCTCCAAGTGTGATTTCTGGTTACAAGAGGTCTAGTTCCTTGGGCACCTCGTTAACCAGAATAGGATATTGGTCGATCTGACCAAGATTGAGGCAGTGATGAGTTGGGAGGTACCGAGATCCCCCACTGAGATCAGGATTTTCTTAGGATTGGCAGGCTATTATCGGAGATTTATCAGGGATTTCTCCAAGATCGCCGTGCCACTCACCAAGTTGACCCGGAAGGGTGTTGCTTTTTCATGGGGCTCAGAGTAGCAGGCCTCCTTCGCGACACTTCGCCAGAGACTATGCGAAGCCCTGGTGTTAGCCCCACTGGAGGGGATGGAGGACTTTGTGGTTTATTGTGACACGTCGATATCGGGGCTGGGAGCGGTGCTAATGCAGAGAGGGCATGTGATAACATACGCATCGAGGCAGCTGAAGCCTCATGAGGTGAGGTATCCTACCCACGATCTGGAGTTGGGGGCAGTGGTGTTCACCCTCAAGATCTGGCGTCACTATCTGTATAGGGTTCGGTGTACCATATACACGGACCACAAGAGCTTGAAGTATTTAATGGATCAACCCAACCTGAACAAGCGCCAGAGGAGATGGTTGGATGTGGTAAAGGATTATGATTGTGAGATCCTGTACCACCCGGGCAAGGCTAACGTTGTAGCCGATGCCCTGAGTCGTAGGGCGGAGGGTGCCCCGATACGAGATGTTTGCATGAGACTGATAGTGATGACTCCAATGTTTGACGCCATTCGAGGGGCCCAGGCTGAGGCCTTGAGACCAGAGAACCGTAAGAGAGAGCGGGTTATCAGGCAGGTATCCAAGTTCGTCACCGATAGCCGAGGGCTTATGACCTTTCAGGGTTGGATTTGGGTACCGTTTGTGGGCGGAACGCGTACCATCTTGATGGAGGAGGCGCATAGATCGAGGTTTTCGATCCATCCCGGGGCCACTAAGATGTATTTGGACCTGAAGAGGGAGTATTGGTGGCCCTGTATGAAGAGGGATGTTGCATGGTTCGTTGAGAGGTGTTTTACCTGTCGCAGGGTTAAGGCCGAGCACCAGAGACCGCATGGTAAGTTGCAGCCGTTGGAGGTTCCCAAGTGGAAGTGGGAACAGATTACCATGAATTTTATCACCAAATTGACAAGGACTGCAAGGGGCGTCGATGAAATTTGGGTGATTGTGGATAGGTTGACGAAGAGCGCTCACTTCCTTGTTATCAGTGAGAGCTCTTCCGCTGAGAGGTTGGCAGAGTTGTACGTGAAGGAGGTGGTATCACGGCATGGAGTGCCAATCTCGATCGTCTCAGATCGAGATGTGCGTTTCGCTTCCAGGTTCTGGAAGAAATTTCATGAGGAGTTGGGTACGAGGCTGCATTTTAGCACTGTATACCACCCACAGACCGACGGACAGAGCGAGCGGACAATTTAGATGCTCGAGGACATGCTCCGGGCATGTGTATTGGACTTTGGAGGGAGTTGGGACACATATTTGCCTTTGGCTGAGTTTTCCTATAACAACAGCTATCATTCGAGCATCGGTATGCCACCCTTTGAGCTGTTGTATGGGAGGAGGTGTCGGACTCCCATTTGCTGGGGTGAGGTCGGACAACATGTGATGGGTAGTACAGAGATAGTTCTTCAGACGACTGAGCAGATACAGCAGGTCAGGAAGAGGTTACTGATGGCTCAGAGTCATCAGAAGAGCTACGCAGACCGGCATCGCTCAGAGCTCGAGTTCCAAGTTGGTGACTTCGTACTCCTGAAGGTATCTCCTTGGAAAGAAGTGATCCGATTCAGGAAGAGAGGCAAGTTAGGGCCTCGGTATATTGGTCCTTTCAGGGTGGGCAGGGTAGCGTACCGTTTGGAGCTACCTGCGGAGTTGAGTCAAATTCATGATACCTTCCACCTGTCTCAATTGAGGAAGTGTATCGCCGATGAGTCCGCAGTGGTTCCATTAGAGGACATTCAGGTGGATGCGAGCCTGAACTATGTTGAGAGGCCGATCGCGAATTGGGATAGAAGGATCAAGGTTTTGAGAAACAAGGAGGTCCCATTGGTTCAGGTCTAGTGGCAACATCGGAAGGGTTCTGAGCTGAACTAGAGCCGGAGTTAGAGATGTGTGAGCAGTATCCAGAGTTATTTGGGGAAAGAGACTTCGAGGGTGAAGTCTGATTCTAATGGAGGAGAATTGTAACATCCGGATTTCCAGGTACATTATTTATTCATTTATTTTGGAGATTTTGGAAGGACTTGGCGAGTTGACGCTTAGACTCGCCGAGTAGGATCGCGATTTCTATCCGGTTTAATGACCGGACTCGGCGAGTCGACTAGTGGACTCGGCGAGTCCGCGCTGTTTAATGAAACCCTAATCCCGAGGGTTTGAGACCTATTTAAAGGGGCTTATAGCCAGCAAGTGCGGCTACCAGACCCCTGAGTGAAACCCTAAGCGATCTAGAGCGTTTGTGAGGAAGGAGAGGCCATTTTTGATCCCTGTGTGGGTGTTTTTGCAAGAAGAAGGTGACCAAGGCAAGAAGGAGCTGAAGAGGGTGCTATTATGTGGATCTCAGAGCCTAAGAACTTCATATTGAGGTATATTTTCGATCCTTCTTCAGTTTTGGGTGTTAATCCTTGAGAGTTAGGGTTTCTAGCCCAATTAGAGTGTCAATGATGGTGCAATTGGTCCCTTCTTGTGTTGAGGCTTCGGATTTGGATCCAAAGAGGTCCAGAGACCTTAACTCCCTGATCTTTATGAGGTGACATTGGGTAATATGAGCTTAGGGTGACATATTGAGACCATTTCTTCAAATAAAGCCATTGGGTCTTTGCATGGGCGTCAAGATCCAGACTTTACGTGTTTATATTGCTTAAGGAGGCCAGATCTATGGATTAGAGGAACGGATCTGACCTCAGGAGGTCATTTGAGCTTGAGCATGGCATGAACTCGCCGAGTCCCAAGAACAGACTCGACGATTAGGGCTAGGGTTTTCCCATAGTTCACTCAGTGAGTATCTTGCCGAGTTGGGGTAATGACTCGGTGAGTCAGAGGGAAACAAAGGACTGGAGTTCAAGGCGGAACTCGCCGAGTTCATAGTGGGACTCGGCGAGTTGAGTCGGGGTGGCCCCGCGATTCATGCCATGTGTAACCCGTCGAGCAGGGGAAAGACTCGACGTGTCATGCAAGACGAGAGGGATAGTGGACACGCATAGACTCGCTGACTCGCCCAAGTGCACTCGGCGAGTCGGGTCAAAGTTGACCGTTGACCTTGTTGACTTTGAGGGTTTGTTCAACAATGGTGTCTTTGTGTCAAGTGAAGGGTAAAATGGTCTTTTACCCTTATGAGGATGCCAAGAGAGGGTTGAGTCTAGTCTCGAGAGTTATATTTATGAGAGTATTTACTTTATGTGATTAGGCGAAGGCTAGATCATATTTCTACCGAGTCAGAGATTTACCGAGACATCTGAGGTGAGTCTTCTCACTATACTTTACCTAGAGTGGTAATAGAGTTATGTGCTAGTGTACTGTTGAGTTATGTGCCAGTGTATCTGTATGCTATTTATGTGTTATTGTGATATGTGATATGCATGATTCAAAGTTTCCAGAGATAGGACTAGTGGGTCCATAGAGTTAGAGGGCCCACAGAGAGTTGGGACTGGAGGGTCCCACTGAGACACACTGACCAAAGGGTCAGCAGAGTTATAGCCTTGAGTGGCTAATATGTGTTAGAGTGGTATTTTGGGGAACTCACTAAGCTTGGAGTCTTATGTATTTCGATCTTGTACTAGTGAGGAGCGCGAGAAGGCGCCGACATGATTCGTACACACACACACTTGGAGTCTTATGTATTTCGATCTTGGGAAATGTTTTGTGGAACAGAGATATGATACAATGAGATTTTATTAATAATTGTGAATGAACAATGTGTTTTAAAAATGTGAAAAATTGCTTTAATTTTAGGGTGTTACAGCTTAGAAACTCTCAAACAGACCCTTAACAAGGCTAAAAGATAACAGAACAAGTCTGACTTTTAATTGAATTGATTGACTTCACAGGATAGAAATTTTTGGTTGTTACAATTCACACCCGAAAGAGTCCTACATGTAACAAGCAAGCAACATACAAGCAAAAAACTCTATAGGAATAAGGCATCATAATTCATGCAATTTTATCATGCAATTACTGAAGATCCCTACCCTACAACTAGCATGCAGTTCTATTATAAGAAAATAGTAGTATAGGTATCTAAGGGTATAATTCCTCATTTTGGCTAATCGTACACATCTCATCCTTCCTTGGTTACTTTTGAAAACCATTTAAAAACAATTTTGAAAATTATTTTGAAAACTTATACAGATCCGTAGTTTGAATTTGGATTCACATGAATGCTCATCCAATTCTATCAAACCAGGGATCTGATACCAACTTGTAACATCCCGAAATCACCATAAAAAATTTCATTCCAAATTAAATAGAAATCATTGTTTTCAAGCAAACCTAAATCATAAAAACCCAAGATCAAGTACAAATGTTCCAAAATCAATGTATCATAACATCTCAAAAAAGTGTCACCGACGAATGTGTACGATCATGCTTTTGTTTTCGTCTGATCATCTAATCTACTTGAAACCATAATATCAAACAGTAAGCATAAAACTTAGTGAGTTCCCCCAAAATACCAACACACAACATAACATGTACAATCATGCATGTTGTGTCCAATCTGTCATCAGACATGAATACCCTCGGGTCTACAACCATCACACTGGATTACCCCTGACCCAATCACTCATTGCACTAGAATTCCAGTGTGCAACAGGTTCGATCAGTCATAGGACTGGAATACCCTCGGTTCCATAGCCATCAGGCTAGATTACCCATGACCCAATCAGTCATCGGACTGGAATGCCAATATACAACGGGTCCAATCTGTCATTGGACTGGAATAGCCTCAAGTCTACATCCATTAGGTTAGATTACTCCCGAGCCTACAACATGATTTTGGCTTGCCTTCCTGGCCCACAACTTATATCTAGATTGCTCCCGGGTTTATTGGCCTCCGCACATAGCAATATTGCCTCAACCTAACTGTACTATGTCAACATACACAATAGATGAACATTTAACAGTAACAAATAAACATGTAGGTATTAACAGATCACTATAACATAACAACATCCTAAACCAAAATACATAATCTACTTGGCCGGCATTGGTGCTTTCGAGTCCCTAAGTATGTGAGAAAAGCTGAGCTGAACAACTCAACAGAAGCTCCACAACTACCTCAACAACAACAAAACCAACCCAAACTTCCTAAAACCAAGCCCAGACCAATCCCTAGCTAAATATTCAATTCTACCGAAGTTTGACCAAAAGTCAAACTGGTCAAAAGTCAACGGTGAAAGCTAAGGTCAAATTTTCCAATAACAACTTTCCACATTGTGGCCTTCCTTGGCCATGTTGTGGGGACTAAATGCCAAAATAGTCGGTGATTCCCCAGTTTCCATGCCGTGACAGCCTAAGGCCACACTGTGTGGACTAGTCTGAATAATTCAAATGAGCTTAATCCATTTTCTTTCGATTTCAAGAGCTCCGAAGCTCAAATATGATCCTTTCCAAGGTCTTAATGGATAAAGTTAGAACTTTATCCATTAGGAAGGTCCAAACCACCAAGATCTAGAATTTAAGTCTCGAAGAGACCCAAAATGCAACTTTCTCAACTTAATTCATTAAGTCCAAGTCTCCAACCTTCAGATATGAATCACCATGATGTATAGACGGATAAGTTTCCAACTTTATCCAAAATAATGTCTTAAGCTTTCAAGACCTAAACTTTATTACCCCAAAATTACCTAAATGACCAAGATAACTTGCATGGATGAAAGGGAAGGCAAAAGAGCAAAACTTTCCTAGTCCAAAGGGTCCAACAAAACATTCTAAATTGATCAAAAGGGTGTTGGAGTCCAGATCTAAAACATACAATGCTCTTGGGACCTTGGAGAGTAATGAAGTTGCAAACTTTATTCCTAACTATCAATAAAAACTCATTAAAATGGATCAAAACACCACATATGCTTAGATCCAAGATGAATATGCAATAAAGCTTGGAACTGTAAACCTTACAAAGTTCTAGAAGGTAGATGAAAGTTGAGATCTCCAATTGCTAAGCTTCAAGGATCAGTCTTGCATGAAAACCATGCTCTAAAACCACCAAAAACTTCAAAAAATGGATGAGAGGGGTAAGGGGGGATTAAATCTTGAAAAATACAGGCTAGGGTTTCTCCTAAGATGTTCTAGATATGATGGAGGCTAAGAAAACACCCTAAAACATGAATCCTTATCTTTAAATACCTTGAAAACCCAAAAAAATTAGTGGGCTTCTGGGTTGCATAGTTCTCATGTCGTGAGAATATATTCTCACCTCGTGAGCACTCTCATAATCTGAGAATTAATTCTCACCTCATGAGAATGAGTTTTCAACCAATTTCACTCCAACTTCAAATAATCATCACTTCTATGTTTCAACTCTGTTTTCAACAATCTTTATATCCACAGAAAGGTATTGCCAAGCCCTATAATTCTATATAGTTAATTTTAGCTTCACACATGCCGAACTAAAAACCATACTTCATGAAATAAGTCTAAAACATCACTTTCCCATTTTACCCTTTGACTGCAAGACATAAACCAAGGCTTTAATCACTTATCCAACATTGTTGTAACTGTAAGTCCCAAATTTGCTTGTCGTATTAATCAGATCCAATTGATGGTGCGGAATCCCAATCAAGTGGATGGTGCAAGATCAAAATAGAGAAGAAGGAGAAGAAGAATAAGATGAATCTTGAATGATTTGATGATTAGAATGAAGTTCCTTACAAGATTCACACACACTTAGCACCACTCTCTTTCTCTCTCTCTCTCTCTCTCTCTCTCTCTCTCTCTCTCTCTCTCTTCTAGCCGTACAGACTCTCACATGCACTCCTCACCCTTACATCTATTTATATGGAACATGGGCCAAGAACAGGTTCACGACCGTAAACCAGTTCACGGCTGTAAACACCCACCTGGGCCATGAGCCTTCCTAACCGCATACACCACATGGACCGAAAACTATAAAAGTGAAGAAATGTAAAGTATAAACCATATTTTTGACCCAACAATCTCCCCCTTGGGTTATAGCTTTCTTTTCTAATTGACCCAACAAAGTCCCCCTAAAAAGTATTTGGCTTTTCTTGTCAATCTTTAGTTGGAGCTTCGCTTCAACATTAAACTTTAAACTCTTCATAGCTTCAAGATGAACTTGATCAATCTTCAATAAAAGCCTTCATCTTGAGCAGTTGGGAATTTCTTTAAGATTTGACTTTGAACGCACGTTGGGTGTGGAGGCATCTTGTAGAGATTCTTGAAAATTAGCGCTTTTAGCTTAAGAATCTTCAGAGAGAAAATCAGAGAGAGCTAATCTTCTAAATCACTTCAGTAGGTATATAGATAGCCACAAATTAATTGAGTATGATTCAATGCAATCTATCACATAATCTTCAAGAATAGCTTCACCTTGCTTCTGGGGTTGAAAGATTGAATGTTGAAAGAATAATCTTCATTTCTTGTTCCTTCAAATGAATATTCTTCGATGATCATGGATGAAGCCATGACTCAAAAATTCTTCGATACAGTCTCCACGAGTCACATCTACATCTTAATTCACTTTTCAAGACAAAGCAAATTTGAGATAAAAACAAAAACTAAAAACAAACGCAACACACAATATTTTTAGATTTTTCATATTTTCTGAAAAAAAATAAAAATAAATCAGAAACAAAAATATTTTTGGATTTTTGATTTTTTTTGAAAAAGAAATAAAAAACAGAAATAAAACTATTTTTTGGATTTTTGATTTTCTGATTTTTGTTTGATTTTTAAAAAATTGTAATTCTCCCCTTAATTTGTGCATAGAGGAAAACTATGAATAAATTTAATAAAAACAAAAATATATGGGATCAAAGTTGTCAAGCAATTCAATATTGTTTATCTGCACACGCCTACATGTTTAGATCTGGTCAATCACTGGTATTGTGGTCCACTTAAACACAAAGCATATTGACAAATTGGACAGATTATAAATGACAATTCATTGTGATCTATATTCCTAAATGGACCATTTAGCTGAAAACGACCAATGATATTGTTGTCCACTTAAATTAAGCAGCAAGATCTACAGACAACCTATTCAATGGTTCAATTTTAGATGTACTAGAACGTGTTTCACACTTCCCAATATACCCCGGTAATCAAGAACTTCCAAAGAACTCCTTACTTTAGGTGAGTATTCAATCATTAAGAGAGAAGTCAGGTATAGAAATGCATATGTTGTATTCCAGGTCGGATGTTTTCCAATCACACAGAGGGAACAACATATGACTAATTTAGATAGAGGGTTAGAGAGATAGTAGGGTGCATATGCTGTGTCCCAGGTCGGATCTTCCGATCACGCAGAGGGGACAACATATGACTAATATATAGAAAGAATTTCATAGATCAGGATATGCATAGAGACAGAGTTGCATATGTTGCATTCCAGGTCGGATATGTTCCTATCATGCAGAGGAGGCAAAATATGATTGACAGATAGAAAACAAGAAAATAATTTCCTACAGGCCTACTTTATCAGAACCCCCAGTTACCCTATCAGTACTAGAATTAAGGACATAAGTCCATACATCATGGAAATGTTGAGCCACAGTTCTAGATAATTAACTTTTAGTGTATCTCGTAGGTTCCCATGTTTATCTCACTGCTCAATCTACCCGTGCATCATATGGTCAGTCCAAATGAAACTATTGAAGTTCATATTGTCTAGTCCTTTCATTTTTCAATGAATGTCTAGTCTAGTCCATTTAAATCCTTTTTTGTCTACCAGCACATTGAACACAAAGTCTAGACAATTCGTCTTTAGTGCATTACACGCATCATAAATTACCCTTTAGCACTATACTTCATATCACTTCCCAATAACACCTACTAACAAAATAACTATAAGAAAATAAAAGATTGTCTTCAAAACGAATCAGTGTAAGAAAAACTCAGGAGTATTGAGAAGAAAATTCAAATCGTAAGTCACCGATTGAATTTTCATCCAGAAGGTATGAGAACAGAACACATAATCTCAGAACAGATCCGAAAATTCTTCACATCGTTAAGCACAAAACCCCATGTGTGATCCTTTCCTTTCTTCCTTTATTTCCCGCAAAGGACACATACTCTCAAACTAAGTTCTGAGTGTTGTACATTTGAGAGATGTCCCCTCTCATGTGGCTGAAACAAAAACTACCAACAAACCAAAGTCTGATGATATGCCTCCATAGCTGCTCTAACACAGAGCATGATCAGTTGGTCTTTGGAACCCATTCCATTTTGAAATTGGGTTGACCGTTACCGTCTACGCAAGATACTCTCTCCCATGACATATCCTGCTTATCAGACACAAAAATGAAGAACTATCAGAAGCATTAGATAATTTCGGAGATTGAACCTTTAGTACCCATCTATAGTTGGGTTTAACCCATTTCTTATTCGATCCGATGGGTGCCTCGGCACTTGCTTTTGACCTTAAAGCCGATCTTCGAGATGACTTTGACTTAACCGGTCTTGGTTTCATTGGAGCATCTCTTGGATTGGACTTCTTGTCCGGCGATCCCTTCTTGTTCTTGGGAATCAAATTCTTGGCCTTGTGGGTTTGATTCTTGGTCTTCTACCCGTTCCAGTCACCATTGTGCGATTGTGATCTCGAATGATTTCTTTTGGGGAATCTCCCCCTTTGCGCTTTCTGCCAGCCTTGTGCGTAGTAGGGAACATATGCACGATTAGGACAATTTATGGCAATGTGTCCAGGTGTTCCATAGTGAAAACAAATATTTTTCTTCACGTAGGAATTGTTTTTGTCTGCCCCTGGTGGCGTGTCATTGCCTTGTCTCTGATTGTTCCCACAAGCACACTTGCAGCAGGCACTTTGTTTAGCTTGAATTAGTGGCTTGTATTTACCAACAGTAGGTTGATCAGAAGCAACAGATTCAGAGTTCGAGGATTGGTTTGTTTGTTCAGTAGTGTTCTCGTTGTTCTCATCTTCCACTACTTTACTCGCACAAGAAGTAGAATCATTAGTATCTTTCATCTCAACACCCTCAGTTGGCCCTGATTGTTCAGTCTTAACTGAAACTGGTGTAAGGGGTTGGCCATACTGAAGATGTGCTTAATTTTCAATTTCCTTCTCGGTTAGTGGAGTAGAAGTGTAGTTATCATTAAAAAGGAGGTGGAAAACTATTATACCCCAAACCCTTATTTTGATTAATATTTAAATGTTAATTGTTTTTCAATCATGGATGCAACTACCTCACTTGACACATCAAATTTCTTAAAGTTGAATTTAACATCTTTATATTTAGCTTTTAATGCATCAAGTTCGGTAGTCATGTTAGCAAGCTGTTCCTTAACATATTTATAATTCGCACATTTGTTGCTATATTCTTCTTGAAGTTTTTGGAAGTCCTTTGTTTTGGCCTCTAATTGTTCTTTCAAGGGTTTCTGACATTTCCTAAGAGTATAGCCTTCATATTTAACGTCCTCATTTACCCTTTTTAGTAAACCATTTTTTTCACGAAGAAATTTAATCGTAGCTTCACAAGATGGAGTACATGAAACTTCATTGATCGAGATGCTTGAAGAACTCATTATTTACCAAAAAAAACTCAAAAGTCAACCTTAAAAGTCAAATTAAAAAAGTCAAACCGAAAAGCTAAATTTGAAAATTTGAAAGTTAAACGAGAAAGTCAAAGTTTAAAGTCAAAGTTCAAACCTGGAAGTCAAAGTCAAAATTTTAAGTCAAAAGTCAATTTAGAACGTAAAATTTTAAAAACCAAAATTTTTGGTTGAAAATGAAATTTTAAAATAAAAAAAATGAATTTTGGGCTGAAAGTGTTAAAATTGTGAAATTTGAATCGAGAAATCGAATCATTTTGAATTAAATCCGGAAGGAGAATAACATCTAGCAAGCTAGATGAGTTGGAAGGGCCGCTGGTTGATTACACAAGGGATTTGGGTTTGATCCTTGCAACCCCCAAAATCCTTTTGATTATTTGTTGCTGTTGCGAAGATTATATGCGCGAGGACTTTACGCACGAGGATCGCACACGCTGCTGGGCCGAGAACGAGGCTGACCGGGAACGCAAGCCGAACACGCGAGGCTGCTGACCGCAAACCCTTCTTGGTCGTAAACCAACTTCGGGCCGTGAAGGCTTCTTCAGACCGGCCGACAACGCTTCTTCTGTCCGGCCATGAACCCTTCTTCGGAGGCCGTGAACCCTTCGGAAATTTCGAAAACAAACAACGTTTTTCACATTTTTTTGCTCCAAAACTCGATCAAAAACTTGTTTTTATGAAAAACTCAAAGAACAAATTCCCAATATTTTTCAAAAAACTATCCGAAAACGAAAAATCCCTCAAGAAAAAGTGCAAAACCCTCTAGATCTAGCCAATTTGATTGATACAATGCAAGCTCTGATACCAACTGTAAGTCCCAAATTTGCTTGACATATCAATCAGATCCAATTGATGGTGCGGAATCCTAATCAATTGGATGATGCAAGATCAAAATAGAGAAGAAGGAGAAGAAGAATAAGATGAATGTTGAATGATTTGATGATTAGAATGAAGTTCCTTACAAGATTCACACACTCTTAGCACCTCTCTCTCTCTCTCTCTCTCTCTCTCTCTCTCTCTCTCTCTTAGCCGTACAGACTCTCACATGCACTCCTCACCCTTACATCTATTTATATGGAACATGGGCCGTGAACAGGTTTACGGCCGTGAACCAATTCACAGCCGTAAACACCCACCTAGGCCGTGAACCCTCCTAACCGCATACACCACATGGACCGAAAACTATTAAAGTGAAGAAAAGTAAAGTATAAACCATATTTTAGACCCAACAATCTCCCCTTTGGTCTATAGCTTTCTTTTCTAATTGACCCAACAAACTCCCTATAGAAAGTAGCTGGCTTTTCTTGTCAATCTTCAGTTGGAGCTTGGCTTCGGTGTTAACCTTTCAATTCTTCACAGCTTCAAGATGAACTTGATTAATCTTCAATAAAAGATTTCATCTTGAGCAGTTGGGCATTTCTTCAAGATTTGACTTTGAGCGCACGTTGGGTGTAGAGGCATCTTCTAGAGATTCTTGAAAATTAGCGCTTTCAGCTTGAGAATCTTCAGAGAGAAAATCAGAGAGAACGAATCTTTTGGATCACTTCAGCAGATTCATAGATAGCAGCAAATTGATTGAGGAGGCTTCAATGCAATTTGTCACATAATCTTCAAAAACAGCTTCACCTTGCTTCTGGGGCTGAAAGATTGAATGTTGAAAGAATAATCTTCATTTCTTGTTCCTTCAAATGAATATTCTTCGATGATCATGGATGAAGCCATGACTCAAAAAATTGTTCGATATAGTCTCCACGAGTCTCATCTACATCAGAATTCACTTTTCAAGACAAACAAAAATTTGAGATAAAAACAAAACTAAAAACAAACTCAGCACACAATATTTTTGTATTTTTCATATTTTCTAAAAAAAACAGAAACAAAAATATTTTTGGAATTTTGATTTTTCTGAAAAAGAATATAAAAAACAGGAACAATACTATTTTTGGATTTTTGGTTTTCTGATTTTGTTTGTTTGTTTGTATTTTTTGTAAAATTTTTAATTATTGAATAAGATGAATCTTGAATGATTTGATGATTAGAATGAAGTTCCTTACAAGATTCACACACACTTAACACCACACTCTCTTTATCTTTTAGCCGTACAAACTCTCACATGCACTCTTAACCCTTACATCTATTAATATGGAACATGGGCTGTGAATAGGTTCATGGCCGTAAACACCCACCTAGGTCGTGAACCCTCCTAACCGCATTCACCACATGGACCGAAAACTATTAAAGTGAAGAAAAGTAAAGTATAAACCATATTTTTGACCCAACAGTAACATCCCAAAATTCAAGGCCAAAATTTTCATTTTTAAATAAGTTATTATAAAACCAACAGTATAAGAAAGCATCCATAATAACATATCATGTCAAAACCAATACGTCAATAATCAAAGCATGTCATCATAAAACAATATCAGAGTATAATCCCATAGATGTCATGTGCGGAGAACATAGTGTGATGCGCTGCGATCGAGCCGACTCCTTTCCTTTGAAAACGAAGTACCTGAAACCAAAACTAAAAACCGTAATCACGAAGCTTAGTGAGTTCCCCCATCATACCACACACCATACAATACACATACTGTCTGGCATACTAGGGTACCCGACCTACCCCATGCCAGACATATCTGGGTGCCCGACCTACCCTGCTGTGCATACCGGGATGCTTAACATACCCCTGCTAGGCATACCGGCATGCCTAACCTACCCCTGTCAAACATACCGGGGTGTCCGACCTACCCCTCCGGTTTATCTCAACCGGTTACAGGGACTATTTCACCCCTACTACTACCACATAGAAACGTAACATAATCATACTGTTAGACATACCGATGTGTCCGACCTACCCCTTGGCTCTATCGGCCAGATATGGGGACTCTTCCCCCTACTACCACTATCACATAACATCATATCATGAACATACTGCTAGGCATGCATGGGTGTTAACTACCTCTTCGGTATCTTTCAACCGGTATCTGGGGACTATTTCACCCCTACTACTACTAACACATATATCAGAGCATCCTAACACATAGAGCATATCAGATAGTTGCAAACCAGACAGTTATCACAAAGACAATCATCTCATACATAGTCACCTAATGGTGGGCCGACATTTGTGCCTTAGACCCACCTCTACTGGAAGTTAACTCACCTCATACAACTGAAGTCCCATAGACACAATCCCAGTTGCTGGATGACAGATTCCCAAACTGTCAATATCAAAACACCACCCAATTAATAATTGGGTCCTAACACATAACCATAAGTTCTTGGAGTAACAGGCTACATTACCCCATCTTGGCTTGATTCAAGCCCAAGGCCTAATCTAAAGGCCCAAAAGTCAAACTAGGAATCAAAACCCAACATATGGCCCAATTTTCCAAATTGGGCCCAAACCTTTACATGGTCTTATTCTAAGGCCCAACTAATTAGTCCGGTCCAAACATTTGGCATTTCTAATGGTCCAATATCTCATAATCATAAAGGCCCAATGCAAGCCTCAACAGGGATGTAGAGGAGTATGTGTCACCATGGTTTACCACATCAATATTCTTAAATTGTTACAGGTATACCATTAACCCACTCAATGGTAGTGTTATGTGGCCTCATGTAGAATACATCAACCCATTTCCCCCCAAAAGGAGAAGGCTACCAAGAAGACCATCAACAAAAAGGAAAAGGGATCAGATTGAGAGGGAAAAGCAAGGAAAAAAGCATTCAATCACAAAAAGAGGTAATGTGATGAAATGCAACATATGTAGGGAAAGTGGGCATAATAGAACAACCTGTCCTCAAAAACCAATTGGGGAATCATCAAATGCAAGTTCAAAGAAAAAGAAACCCAAGAAATATGGTATGTTTGATATATTTATTTATATATAACTTGTATAACTTAACATATTTGGCATAACTTAACTTTTCAAGTAATGCAAAACAGGTAAAGTGAAGGTTACATTGGCACATGAAGTTGATATTGACAGTGACAGTGAAGTTGAAATAGAACCTGAAAGTGATGTTGACTCTTTTGATCTTGAATTTGAAGATGATGTGCAACATGAAGTTGAAGATGGAGTAGAACCAGAAGTTCAATATGGAGTGCAACCTGAAGTTCAAGATGACGTGCAAGCTGAAGTACAACCTGAAGTTTAACCTCAAGTTCACCCTGAAGTTCAAGATGCTAACCAAGTTGAATTTCACCCTGAAGTTCAAGCTGAAGTGCAAGTTCAAGTTGAAGATGCTAACCAAATTGTAGTTCAAGATCAAGTAGAAATACCAGCTTTTCAAGTTGTAGTGGGACAGAGGGCAAGAAAACCTTCAGAAAAATTACAAAACATAAGATAAGAAAGATGTGGGAGGGAAAATAGGGAAGCAGTGATGACAATCCATATGAGTTGGAGTAAATTTTGGCTTATTGTATTATTATTAATGTTTTGGCATCTTTGACTGACATCTTTTAACTTTGGAATCTTGTGGCATATTTTTTGAAAACTAGTTAGCATATTTTAACTACATGTTTAAGTGTGTAGTGTTTAACTTTTTGCACATCTTTTGGGTGTAATGAATGTTTAGCTATGTTATGTAAAACTTTTGACACATCTTTTGAAGTCAATGTTCCATGGAATGTTTATAATGTATTACCATCTTTTGCACATCTTTCTAATACCATTTGTATTGTTTATAATTTATTACCATCTTTTAGAATATCAAGTGTAATCACAATTCCATTACAGTGTAATCACAATTCCATTACATTGTTTGAACAATTCCATTCCAATGATTCACAATAACTGAAACAACCCAAAAATACGACCCGAAAATTTCATTTTTTTATATAACCAAAAATCATAAAATTGAGTATATCATAATAAGACCATGCGTTGCGTATCTCAAAACCATACTAAAATACTGTAACAAGAAAACTATGTCACAACTGTATCAAAACATATCTAAGAAAACTGAGTCAACTCCCAGGATAAAAACTGAAGCTTTAGTGTGTATGTGTGCGATGCCATCATCCCGAGCTCTTCCCTTTGCTTGCGGAAGTACCTGAAACCAAAACTGAAACTGTAAGCACGAAGCTTAGTGAGCTCCCCCAAACTACCACATACCATACAATACATATAAAGCACATACTGGGCCTTGCCCACTGCATCAGACCGAAGTCTGGATCTAGCTGCATCGGACCGAAGTCCAGAACTGACTGGGACCTTGTCCCCTGCATCGGACCAGAGTCCGGAACTAACTGCATCGGACCGAAGTCCGGAACTGACTGCATCGGACCGAAGTCCGGAACTGACTGCATCGGACCGAAGTCCGGAACTGACTGCATCGGACCGAAGTCCGGAACTAGCTGCGTCAGACCGAAGTCCGGAACTGACTGGGACCTTGTCCCCTGCATCGGACCGAAGTCCGGAACTGGCTGATCATGGCATATCATAACACATATCAACTATTATAATCACATATACTGCATACTGCATCGGAACAAAGTCCGGAACACATAACACAAACATGCTTGTATCACAAAGACATCAAGCACTCTAACTACTGCATCAGACCAAAGTCCGGGAATAATGCTAATTAAACGGGCCGACATTGTGGCCGTAAACCCGTTCCTACTGAAAGGAAACTCACCTCGTGAACTGGCTGCTGTGTGTATGGCTCTGGAAGCTATCTGCTGCTGCTCCGGTATCTCGCCGGCTACAAGTCCATAAACACACTTAATCAAATACTAAGCACTGCACTGGGGTAAAATGACTCTTTTACCCTTGGTCAAAGTCAACCCTCTCGGTCAAAGTCAACTCACAGTTGACCTGACTCGCCGAGTTGGGCCGCCAACTCGCCGAGTCTCTAATCTCATTTCACAACCCCACTCGAGGCTACTCGTCGAGTATGGCATCGACTCGACGAGTAATCTCTCGATCCAAGAACTCAGACAATCTACATCCGACTCGCCGAGTCATATGAACAACTCGACGAGCTGTTCTTGAGCTTAAGAAGATTGCCTTGGACTCGCCGAGTTGTATGAACAACTGGCCGAGTCTCTTCATTACAGAGTCTGACCTCGAAATCACTGAGTCCACTCTACTACTCACTGGTCCCACTTGGCATCACTCAAAAAGGAAGAAATCGGGGACTTGCGACTCGACTCGCCGAGTCGTTCTTCCGACTCACCAAGTCACAACCATGCAACTATTCTAAACTCGATTCTGCTTGAATCCATTACATACAAATGATAGATCTGAGTCCAATAAGCTGATTCACCACGTAAAGTTTCCAACTTTACGAGTACAAACACATGAAAAAGGAGATAAAGGCTAAAAAGGCACTTAAAAGGGTAGATCTAGGGTTCTTATGCAAGGTAACTTCAAAAAGGCAATTGATCTGGGCTCTACAACTCCTAGATGAACAGATCTAAGGATATCTCGACGTAATAGGGTATCCATACAATCATAAGGCTTGAGAAAAGCATCAAACTAGATCTAGAAGAGTTCTAATGGAGGTTTAAAGCATAAAACAGGGGGAAATCCGAAGAATACCTCAAAGAACTCTGATTTGCCCTTGAATCTTTGCTCTACAACTCTTCTCCTTGCTCCTTTCTTCTTTTCCTTCTTCAATCCTTCAAAAATTTAACACAAGAACACTTGGATCACTCAAGGATGGATTAGGGTTTTCTCACAACTTTCTGAGGGTGAAGGAGGCGAGAATGGGGGCTATAAGGTGGCTTAAATAGTGAGCAACCCGGGGATTTAGGGTTTCTTCCAGGCAGGCAGACTCGCCGAGTCCCGAATATGGACTCGCCGAGTCGCCGACTAACACGTGCTCGAAAATCCCGTCCCTACTCGGCGAGTCAGGCTATGAACTCGCCGAGTCCCTCTTGCAAATTTCTAAATAAATACTATGGAATCATCATACCGGAGATGGGTCGTTACAATAACATTACAATGTTTGTACACTACCATTCCAATGATTCAATTCCATTACAATGTTTATTACTATCTTTTATACTACCAGGTTTAATAACAATTCCATTACAATGTAAAATTCCATTCCAATAATACAATGTAACATTTTTCGTTGAAAACATCACAAAATCATACATAATTTACTCATACTACATCATAATAAACTACATAATTTAAAAAAACATTTTGACATACAAGAGAAACAAGAAAATTAATGCAAGTCTATGGGTAAACAATTTCCAATTGACTTTTTCAAGTTCTTGTTTATTTATGTTCTTCTCTTGTTCAATCTTCATCCTGCATATGCTGATTTCATTCTCTAAGGTACAAATTTTCAAGGTAAAATTGCAGCTTTCTTGAAAATTGCAGCTTTCTTCTGGTTTCATCCTGTAATGCCTTCTTCCATCTTTCCTCCCTTCATCCTCATCCAACCATTGCCAAAATTTACAACTTCTACTTTTTCCATTCTTCAAGAAATTTATAAAAACATGTTAAATTGAAGGATGAAGAAGAAGTTAAAAAAATTGAATTACCAATGAGTTTTGACAAACTCTGAATTTCTTTCCAGGATTGTTTGGGGTTCTTGATGTCTTCACACGAAATGGCAAGTCGCAATCACATGGATGATCCAGTTGCAATTCGTCTTGTTGTTTGGAAGAAAAGGATGAGGAAGAAGATGCCATCGATCGATCTAGGGTTTTAATTAATAAGCAGTCGTATCGCACCCTTCTTATAATGTAAACACTTCTCAATGCCACGTAGGTGATGAGTATTGAAACGTGCAAGCCACGTAGATGCCACATCACCCAAAACCTACAATAGCCGGTAATGTTGGTTATTTGTGAACGGCTGAAACAAGTTAGTTGGGTAAATGAGTACAAAAGAAACAATATTCATGATGCAACATGTAAGATTACATGACCCCATATTGAAATACGGAGTTTGGTTCTCATTATCATTGGTCTAGCTATTAGTTAGAGACGTTTAATTAATGATTCTGCTAAACCATTTTTTGTATGTACATGAGCAACTGGGTGCTCAGCTATAATTTCAACAGATATACAATAGTAACTGAATGTTTGGGAAGTAAATTCACCAGCATTGTCAAGTCTCACTCTTTTGATAGTATAATTAAGGAAATGTCCTCTTAGTTTAATAACTTGAGCAAGAAAATTTTCAAATTCCATATTACGAGTTGATAATAGGAAAACATGAGACCATTTTCTTGATGTATCTATCAAGACCATAAAGTATCTAAATGGTCCATATGGTGGATGAATCAGTTCATATATATCAACTTGAATTCTTTCAAGAAATCTAGGTGATTCCCTTTCAACTTTCATTGGTGAGTGTTTTATAATTAATTTTCATAAAGGAACAAGATGTACATGATCTTGTGTTACCTGATTGAGGGAACTTCTGGTCCTTCAATGAATGACCATGTGTATTCTCAGTTATCCTTCATATCATTGTTAATCTTGGGTGGCCTAATCTGTCATGCCACAAACTAAATGTCCCAGGATAACAATATTTTTCGTTGATTGCCATATTTAATTCAATCATATGTATATATATATATATATATATATATATATATATATATATATATATATATATGTAATGTAGGCAAGAATCAAGTGTTAGTACTTTCTGTAGCACATGGATTTTATTTATAATATGCATATATTTTTTTATTTCCAATGGTCACAGTTTGAGTGTTATACTCTTTGAAATATATATCATTAAAACTCAATAAGTTTCTATTCGAGTTTGGAGAAATAATGCAATTTCTATACAAAATCTTGTACCATTTGGTAATGTAAAATGAGCTTTTCCAGTTCCCTCTACCAAGTCTACAGATCCCGATAGTGTATGTATGATTGCTTTTGTTGGTATTAATTATGAAAAGTATTTCTTAGATTTAAAGATAGTGTGTGTAGTACCACTATCTGCTATACAAAGATCTCAACATTTTCTTGGTGTTGTGCTTTAATTGAACTCATATCGAACTTCACACATAAAAGAAATAATGATATTATAAATATAATTCATAATTATTATTATAAAGAAACTTATTTATTGTAGAAAATACATTACACGAAAAAAAGGAACCACAAGTTTATAAAGAAATAATAAAAGTTTTAGTCTGCGTTTTGGATGTTATTGTAGAAATCTTTAATAGTTAACTTAGTGAATTCAACATTGTCAACAAGGTTTGATTTTTTTTTTTCCATTCTCTTTTAAGGATTCTTGATAAAGTTGACAATGATGTGCACGTGTGTGAAAAGTCCTTGACTAATGGCCTGTGTTACCACATCTATAACATGAACCTCCAGGATTCTGTGATGTTCCGACATCATGTCCCTTATTTCTTGGTTGGACATTATTACCCTATGGAGCATGGTAATTGTTATTACTTTGACCACAATCATGATTATAAGGATGACCACGTCCATGACCACGAGTATTATCATGTCCAAGATTACTGTTTTGGCTAAAATGGCAACGACCACGACTACGTCCCCTTCTATGAATATTCTTCCTAGGTTCATGAGTATTAGTAGCACTTACTTCTGGAAGTGCTATTGAATCTGTTGGACGGCTCTCATGATTTTTTTATCAATAGCTCATTTTTTGTTCAACAACAAGGAGAAACATATTAAGTTCTTAATACTATTTGATGCATGGAAAGTAGAGAGAGTTTTCTCTAACATTATGGCATTAGAAACCTCTTCCCCACAAAAATTGAGCTGTGAACATATTCTGAACAAGGAAGAATTATAGTCATTTACTCTCTTGAAATCTTGAAACCTTAGTGACATCCACTCAGCCTTAGCAATTAGATGCATAACTTCTTTTTGATGATCAAATCTTTCTTTCAAGTTATTACAAAGAATGTTTGGCTCAATGATATTGAGGTATTCATATATTAGTATTCCATCCATGTGTTTACAAAGGAAAATGATTGTTTTTGCTTTTTCGTAAAGAAAACAAAAATTTCCTTCAACTATTGTTTCTGAAATGCCCATTGACTCAAGATGCATTTTAGCATCTACGGTCTACGGCATCTAGTTTTTCCCACTGAATTATAGAGCAGAGAATTCAATCTTCGCAATGTTGGACATGTTGTGACTACATATTTTGAAAAAGAAAATAAGAACAACAAGATAAAAGTTAGAATCCATTTATTTCAATAAATATTACATAGAAAAGAAGAGGTATGACTATCATTACATACAATCCTAAAAGTAGATGAAATTCCATATTATCTTCGATGTTAAGGTTTGGAATGAAAAGTAATATTGATACTATAGTCATGATTATCATAAAAGGGTGAATCATCTTGAACTTGATTTCTTTAAATTGATTTTTTTAGATAGAAGAGAGAACTATTTGTTGTGGTGAAAATAAGTAATGTAAAAATGTTTATTTATAGTAAAAAATATAGTTTTTTATCAGGGAAAATACCGACAATAGTCAAAAAATGGGGGGTATTTTCAAAAAATAGACATAAAAATGGACTTTTCCGGATATAGACATGCATTACGCGGAGATAGCTCTGCGGAACTTTGCGGAATCTACTGTAACTCCGCGGAATGGCAAAATCGTAAATAAATCAATGTATTAAGAAAAACACTAAAGATCCATTCCGCGGAGCTACCGCCGAGGAATGAACTCATTCCGCGGAGGTAGCTCCGAGGAATGGATCTTTAGTGTTTTTTTTTCATATCGATTTTTCGGGGTTTAGATTCATTCTCCCAACTAATTATTTTTAAGAAAAGATTATTATACTATTATAATCTTTACTTAAAAATAATTAGTTGGGGAATTAATATAAATCCCGAAGAATCGATGTGAAAAAAAAACAAAAAAAAACTCAAGATCCATTCCGCGGAGCTACAGTAGATTCCGCGGAGCTCTGCGGAGCTACCTCTGCGGAATGCATGTCAATATCCGGAAATGTCTATTTTTGTGTCTATATTTTGAAAAACACCCCATTTTTTTGACTAGTGCCGATATTTTCCCTTTTTATAACCGTTGGGTATATAGCCGTTATATATCTATATTTGTATCATTTTGTATGCAGTTGTAAGAGATAAAAAAATTAGTAAGCATGACAATTATATATAAGATTAGAATGCATAAATAAATGTTACAATACGAAAATAAAAATTAGTATGGATAAATAAATAAATGTTGGTTGTATAATTTAAATGTTAGTATGCATAAATAAAAGTTAGTTGCGTAATTTAAATGTTAATATATAAATAAAAATTAGTTGCATAATATAAATGTTAGTATTAATAAAATAAAAGTTACAATATATAAAGAATTGTTGGTATAAGAAATAAAAATTGTTAGTAGTCCTTAATGTCCATAATGAATTAGTTCTATTAGTTTATTATTATTTTTAATATGATGATAATATATTAATGTTTTTATTAAATAATACATACATTGATTAACATAAATGTGATTTCCACTTGTTTAATCACATTTATTAGAACTTTTGTGTTGATAACATTTTATAAATTAAGAGTAATTAAGATAACTTTAAACCAAACCAAACTAGTATCTTTGATAACAACTTTGATGGAGAAAAAAATAAGATTTAGAAAGAATATGAAGGTCATATCACTTATGAAAGTGTAACTTTAGGTGTATTTCATCATTTATAATGGAGGTGTATTTATATTATAAATTTTACTATTTATAATCTACATATAATTGTAACTAGTTGGAAATATTGACAAATTTACCATGCACCAGTTATTATGACATCCACAAATTATTTACGAATATATATATATATATATATATATATATATATATATATATATATATATATATATATATTAGGGGTTTACCCACGCAAAGCGACGATGATAAATAGTTTATTTCGACAATTAGTTTCATTCTAAAACATGATCTATCTCAATGAATTAAAGGTATATACATATTATCATCGTTCGATTTTGCAGAAACAAACAGTTGTAACTGTTGTCGCAATACAACGGAAAATAAATTTTCATAAGTTTATAAGTTGGTGTCGTTGGTGTCACCCTTTAGTTGAAGGGAAAATATTGGCAATAGTAAAAAAAATAAGGGTATTTTCAAAATATAGTCATAAAAAATTGGATTTACGGATATAGACATGGATTCCACGGAGGTAGCTCCACGGAATCTACTGTAGCTCCACGGAAGGACAAAATCGTAAATAAATCAGTGTATTAAAAAAAACTCAAGATCCATTCCGTGGAGGTAGCACCAAGGAATGGATCTTCAGTTTTTTTTCACATCGATTCTTCGGGGTTTATATTCATTCCCCGACTAATTATTTTCAAGAAAAGATTATGATAGTTGGAGAATTAATATAAACCTCGAAGAATCGTGTGAAAAAAAAAATTTGAAGATTCATTCCTCGGAGCTACCACCGCGGAATGGATATTGAGGTTTTTTTTAACACTAAATTATTTTTGATTTTGCCATTCTACGGAGCTATAGTAGATTCCGCAGAGCTACCTCTGTGTAATACATATCTATACCCGAAAATGTCCATTTCATGTATAAATTTTGAAAATACAGCTCATTTTTTTACTATTGCCGGTATTTTCCCACAGTTGAAACCATGTCTATATTTGATCCTGGATGACTTCTCTATGGAAAGAGTGATTTCACATACCTCCTCTAAGGCATAGCTATAAAGTTTATGGGTGAGTTTATGGATTAGGCTTAAGGTCTCTAGTTTAGGGATTACAAGTTTGAGTTAAGGTTTTGTGGTTTGTGTCCATTGAATCGTTTAATTTAATTATAATTTTAATTATATTAAAAAACTTAATATATTTTTTATATTTTATTGGTGTTTAGTTTTATTTTATTTTTAGTTTAAACAATTTCATTTTAACCAAATATATTTTTTTAGAATTTCATGATGATATTAAAATTAAAAAAAATAATTGTGTTTCGAGATGTGATACAAATAAACATTCTAATATCATTTGAAATATATAAATACAAGTCATGCATATAAAATACAAGGCATACAATAGGATTTGAAGCTAATTGTATTAAAATGATAGGTAGGATAATACAACGTACACCATTTTTCAATATATTTTAGAACCTACAACAATATCAATTAATACATATATAATGATACAACCAACTATAATAACAACAACACATTCAAATTTTAAACAAGTCAATAAAACCAATTAAACATAAAGTCGATTAAAAATTTATTGTGTTAAAAAACAAAAATAAAGCTAGTTCATTGATTTCGTTCTGGAAAAATTACATGAAAATCTTATAATATATGGACTTATGGGCTATGATGTTAAATATGCAAATTTTAATTATAACTTTCCAACATCATTTGTTCATTCGAGCAGCAACATTTCATTTGTAGTTTCCAACAAAGAACACGCATGCTATTTCAATGTGAGGAAAGAACTAAAAAAAATCTGCCTAAACATTCAAAAATAGTCTTATGACCACACATCACTCCCCTAGAAAGAGAGAATGCAAAAATAGTCTTTCTAGACTTGATGACAACAATGACAATACTCCCATAGTCCAATGCTTAAGTTTTGTTGCTTCTCCATGAAAAGAAAACACTACATCAAATCAGTTCCATGTGCAAAGATCATGAAATATAAGCTTACTTATTAGTAGAAAGTTTTATAGTAATTGACAAACTTATCTAATCTCAAATTGTTAAGTTTTTGGATTGAAATTAAAAAAATAAAAATAAATAAACATCGGCCATATGGGTCCATAGTATCCCCTCAATTGATCTAGAATTTGCACAAATGTAGTGAAAATTAGTAACTCACTTTCGTAAAAACAGTAACCTAATAAGTATTAGTAAGTATTAAGAGTCATCATCATTTGCAATTAACAATTAGTAATCATATATATATTGGGTTACCATTTACCACAATTTCTACAACTTTCCTACAATAAAAAGTCAGTTCTTTTGTTCACTACAAATCCATTAAAGTGGTTAGCAGAGCAATTGTCACATATCAAAACTTGTTGAATCCTAAAACACATAATAATAATAATAATAATAATAATAATAATAATAATAACAACAACAACAACAACGCATGAAGATTTTTAAAAACCCAAATTAGGTTAAGTTGTTAATGGGAGATTGAAGGCGAAAAGGAGTGGCGTCTCAATGTTGGTAGTGGGGAGATGTGGTCGAAGATAATCGTGTGCCTGTTCACCGGAGAAAGGGATCGGTGAAGATTATGGTGGCGGTGGTGTTGTAAGTTGTGGTTCATCATCTCTCCTATGAGTTTGGTCTGCAAAACTCACAATATTACCTTGCCCTGTTAGCAATGGCATACCTTAGGTTAGCTACACTCAACACTTTATGCATTTTTGTTCTCTGAAAATAAAGAGAAGATAATTTATTATCAAACTTGAAAGTACATTTTAACTCTGACGCTAGAATAGCAATTTGATTAAAATTTAAAAAGATTTAGAATACACAACCCTACCTCCAATTTGATTAAAATGCTGATCTTTAGTAATGATGTTGCAGTGGCTATGATTAGACCTTGCAAATGAGGCTTTCGTTTGACAGTTTTACAACTATCCATTCGGTATTATCTTATTACAAACATACAAATGTTGACCAGACTTGAAGGGAAATTAACCAAAGAATTATACTCAAAATAGTGAACATGGAAGACCATCACAAGAAGATAATCACCAAAGCAAAAAAATAAATCAAAAGATCATTAACAATATACTCACCAAAGCATGTTGGGCTATCTAATCCCAAAGTTGAAATCTTCACCAAATAGACAATCTTGCCAATAATGTAAGAAAAACAACCCGTGCATGTTCAAAATTGTATTAGCAAACGCGTTCAAAGTTAGAAGCATGTAGTTTTCTAACAAAAATAATCTTCACAAAATGAAAACAAATTCGAGAATCTTTATGAATTATAATATGAAAAAACATCATGATAACAAAAATAAAAACCTCCAAAACCATTTCAACACATCCATAAGATACTTACCATACACAAAAAAAAACACCAACTTCTTCCTCTCTCTTTCCAGTTGATTTCTTTTTTTCGGCATATTCTTCAAAATTATCACAACACCACATAAATGAAAACAAAATCAAATATAAGAAAAACTTGTGTTGTTCAGATTTCGATCCATAGAGATAGAAGTATAGTGTATAGAGAAACCTGGTATTGGCTATTCACAATTGGTGAAGGTGTGTGACATCCTGATTTTCACGGCAAAAAAAATGATTTTTGTTTATGCTTTGTTTAAAAATCAGAGTAACATTTTAAATAAAATTGTTGCGGAATTTGTTCCCAAAATAAAATATGATAAATATTTATCAAAGCATTTCCGAAAAAATATATTCCATCAAAAACATAAACAATACAATATAAGCCTTACAACATTTATTCATATCTATAGGCATATAATCCGTAATCCCACATCCAAACATCACATCTATGCTCGAGTGCCACTACCTGTAATATAAGAAACTGAGTGGGTCATGCTTGGGAGTCTGGTGAGTACATATGGTTTTCAATCCACAATAAATAAGTTATTTAATTTCATCAACCAACAATAACCAGATTACCCGTTCCTGTTATCCTCACTTTACGTCCCTAAACACTTATCATAAGGGACCTAGCCTAAGGATCATCATCGGAATGGATACTACTGTTAAGGGGGTTCCTTAGTAATAAATGTCCTAAAGGTAACCATGAGGGGGATGGAGTACACCGGTGAACACATCGTTCACAAACACCTACAGGTGGCGAGCCTGTTAGCGTTCCACTGGACTGTCTAGAAAAGAATGTGGTCTTCATCTATACTCCGCTAGATGACTGGAAACATTTTCAACATCGAGGCCTCTCATCATTTTATTTCATCACACCCAACTATTAAATCTACCCATGCTTTACCTAACACATTTTGTAGATATAAAATACATATAAGAGTTTAAATCAATTAAAACATGTATAAAATCTAAGTCCATAACTATATTTGGTATGTCCTTAACCCGACCCGGCATGGTCCATTTGGGTTGCACTTCACCGACACAATTTATATGGATAGTCTTTTGAGAATAGTATATTTATGATTTATATTAATATATTATAAGTTCTAATATATTAATATGGAATCATATTATTTAATTAGTATTGATCAAGACTTAATTTAGAATTAATTAAGTGATCAAAATGAACTAATTAAATATGGACTCTTATATATATGGAATGGGCCAAGTTCATTTAGGATGGGCTAAGATTTCATGGATAGTCCATGGAGTGTTTAACCCATGGATCATATGAAATGAAAGGTCATGGGTTTAACCCTAGTTTCCATACTATATAAAGATGTCCATGGTTGGTGAAATGGGCACTGGTGTGGGTACACTAAGAAGGGCTAGCCGATTTCACTAGAGAGAACCAAGTATTCATATTCTCTAAAGTCTTCCAAGGTGTTTTGGTGATTTGTTATTCCAATTGAGGCTTCCACACTATTGGGGCTAAGCTCTTAAAGCTTGAAGACATCAAGCTACATCAAAAGGTATGTCATCTAACTAGTACTTTGTAGTATAAGAACTTCATAATATGCTAGTTAGGATTAAAGCCTTGGAAAGTTCTTATTTGCATGTATAATAGAGAAAACATAGATCCAAGGTTTATAGGGTTGCATGTACACCATAGGAGTGTTAGAATGCTCAAAACCCAACAATGGTATCAGAGCCTAGGCTTGTTTTCTTGCTATACCTGCAAAAGTAGCTGAAAAATCGAGTTTTGATGCTGTCTGCCCAGCAGACTCGCCGAGTCCATGAATGGACTTGCCGAGTCCAAGGCAAAATGCATCCAACTCGCCGAGTTGGTTCGTTCACTCGACGAGTTGGACCCCCAGACAGCATAAATTCGACTTTTTGACTGGAATTGGACTAGGAACATTACCCTAAGAAGTTTTTGGACTTATAAACTTGTTTTTGATGTGGTAATGTTCATGCTAATCCAATTTCAAAAATAATTGTCAATAGATTCATGTTTTGTATTAGTTTAAGGTTTAGACTAATTACATGGAAAAGTTTGATTTGAATTATCTTGTGCTTATGAGTTGCTTAGATTAATAGAAAAGTTGAGTGAAATAGTTGTTTTCAATCCAAATTAATCTAAGAGTTGATTCTAAAATGTGTTTTTGTAACTTGTCCTCAAGTTATATGAAAAGTCACATTTAAGTTTCATAAAACTAATAAAAGTTGGCAAAGGTTACAAAAAATGAAGAGTCTAGTTCTAATTAAATGATTTTATGACTCCATAACTTGTCCTCAAGTTATGGAGGACCAAGAGTCTCTTCATTAAATAATAATAAAAAAAGGTATAACCTTAATTAATTCTATAAGTTATAAAATAAAGAAAAGTTAATTCTTTTATTAGTTTAAAGTCTTCCATAACTTGTCCTCAAGTTATGGAACTTGAAGAGTTTTTGGATTAAAACTACTTTAAACACATAAGTTATGGAATTAATTAGTTTTGAATAGTTTCAAAACTTGCCCTCAAGTTTTGGAATTTGAAAAGTTTCACTTACGAATACTTTAATTCCAAGTTAGCCCTTAGAATTTTAAAAGTTAAAATTCAACCCTTATACTTTATAATATTATAAGTTAATAATAATAATAATATATATATATATATATATATATATATATATATATATATATATATATATATATGTATGTATGTATAAGAGTAAAATTAGTCTTACCGCTAGTACGCCTCATTCACGAAGCCGGTCTATAAGGTGGGTATAAGGTTGTTGCCTATAAAATGGCAACTTAATGGGTGTCCACTCTCACCCACCGCTTGCTTGACTGGTGGAGGGTCGTTAGTCGAACGGGTTTGACGGGACTATAATTCTCCCTTCATTAAAAGTATTAATGATAAATACTAAGTAACTAAACTCTTAATAATACCCAATCTTAGTTACTTAGGAAAATGTGAATAAGGTGCTAATCCATGAAATTACACTTTGCACTTTGTTTAAGTCAGTTAGTGGAGCGTGTGTGGTTAACCGGCACACTAACTCGTATTTAACAAGGTAGGCAAAGGGTAACTTAATGTTTATCATAGTATCGATGGAGCGTGTGTGGTTAACCGGCACATCGATTGAGGGGTAAACACTTAAGGGTACCCAGTAATTTGCATGGTTACTTCACACCTTGTTTTGTGATTCTCGGCATCCCAGTCACAAAACCTGAAAGGCACACTCGAGATTGAAACATGCCATTGAACAGTTCAATGAATCTCAAAGATCTAGGAATTTCAAATCCAATTAAAACCTAATTAATTATTTCGTTTTTCATGGTGGAAATTGGTGAATCGTCATTCACCTACCTTCAAATATTCTATAGCTTGGATTACGGCATCCCTCTTCCAAGTTATAAAATAGTTTGTTGGGTCCTAGCCTTAATATTTCATATTGGGTGTTATATTAAGGACTTTAAATCAACTATCTTGAGTATCTCCCAAGAGATGTCAAGTTCAGACATCTATGATCTTCCCAAATATCTTGGAACTTCACTTCCTCCGCCTCCTCCAATTATTCTCCCTAACCCACAAGTTCAAGGTCACTCAAGCCCTATTGGCAAGGCAAGGTCTACGTGTGATCACATCTTGGAGATGAAGTCACATGCTGACAAGCCGGGAGAGTTGGATGTCAAAGTCTTAAGAAAGTTAGTGGTTCAATTACTTTCTAAGTCACATAGTGAGTTCCTTGGGACTCCTATGAAACAGACTATGACAAGACCCTTAATGATCTTATCTATTTGTTTGGTGTTGCTAAATCAGAAATGATTTAGTGTACTAATAAAGCAAATTTTATTAGGAGATCAACTTCCCAAAACTTTATGGACAAGGACAATAGTGACACAGGAAATCCAGAAATGCATTCTCTTCTCAATGGAAAGGAATTGGCCATAGTCAACTTGGTTGACCAAATGGTAAAGAGAAAGGCTAAGTCTGAGATAGTCCCATGTACTATTACCTAAGGGTCCATATATTTCTATTGCCAAAGGAAGGGGCTTTGATTATGAAGCTGCCACACTTACCTAAGGATGATAAAGTCAATAAGTTTGACTTTATTTCAGGTAAAGTCCATTGTCTAACTCTATTAAGTTCCTACTTGGAGATTCTTATTACATGATGTGGTTGGGTCACATGTTGATGTTTTAAGAATCAAAGAAAAGTAAAGAAACTTAAAGGAAGTATATGATGATTCTGATCGCGAAGATGGATTTCGATCGCATGGTTCGGTGATCAGAATTTTGAGCACGTGCTTAAGAGTTATGATAGATTGCTTAGGAATAGATGACAACAAGTTTTCATATACATTTGCATTTTAAGGATTAGTTTTTCTGCAAAGTTTTAAAAAATAAAAGAAAAGTTTTATTTTGTTTATTTTAAAATATCCTTACAATGGCATTTGTAGAAAAAGGAAAAGATGTTGCTTATATGATTCCATTGATAGCAATATTGGAAATATGAATTTGATTCTTTCATTTGTGGTAGTGTCTAAATTTACCAAATAAGGAACGATTCTCATCACCCAAGTTTCAATTGGACCGGAACTTGGAATCATGCAAGTTGTATAGCATGATGAATGAGAACTTTCAAGTATTGGAAAATTAAGACTAATTACTTGTTCACATGGATGTGTGAGTCAAGTGAAGGACTAAGGGATCGAGTACACATTCTGGTGCACTGGTCAAGTCCACCACAAAAGATAGATAAGATTATTCGTCATGATTTACTTAAGTTCATTAAATATGGTTATACTTACAAGCTTAAGTGTAACTCTGAGACAATTGGAAAAGGTTCTAATGTAAGGCAAAACGAATAAGAAGAATCAACTTAGGCAGAAAGATAAAAGTTTCTCAAATCTGAAAAGATGGGAGAGTACTTTAGTATCATGTTTGTGAGCATCTTAATGATTAAGAAACCATATCAACATTAGTTCTCTAAGGAAAACTTAGTGCATTCTTATGACTAAGAAGAGGAACTTGAATTGTTGAAATGGTTAAATCAAGAAGAGGACTCATACTTCGTTCCAAAAACAATTCTTAGAGTTATACTCTAAGATCGTAACTTGAGTGACATGTCTTAAAGAAGGTTTAAAACACTTGTCAAATGTAAGAGTAAAAGTTTCTTACTCTTGTACATTTGAAATTAGTAAGTTGTGATGTTTTGGATAAAATAAAGACCAACTTAGGCCAATTTTGTGAAAGTGTTTGTCTTGATTAGAATCCACACTACCTCTTGAATATTTGACAAGAGAGTCTTATATGTCAAGAGGATAGTGGGAGTCTTAAAGGTACTTGAAAGTCTCAAGAACTAATCAAGAATAAAACCTGAAGTTCTTCACTAGCACACGACTTGAGGTTTATAACCTATCGTGTTGACATATTCTGTGCCCATTCCAATTAAAGTTGGCTTTGCATATGAGTTCTTAGAGTTCTCAATTGGTTGCACAACAACTTGGAAGAAATGGCAGGCCCTTGAGCTGCCAGGTGGCAAGAAATAAAGATTGCACAAGTTCAATCCATATGAGTTAGGATATGTCACTAACCAAGTCTTGTGATTATGGTTTTGACAATTCACCTGTATAAGAACACATACACCATTAAATCTAAGTGTCATAAGGTTTCTCTCCGATTCATGAAAATGATGGTGAGGAAACACTTTCAATAAGTAGATTTTAGTTAGATAGCAATTGTGATATTTGCATTCTCAAAGTCATTAGTGGAGCGTGTGTGGTTTACCGGCACACTAACTTGGACTTGTGAGAAGTGGCAAAGGTCAAAACAATCAAGACTATGATTACGACATCCATTTTCATAGTTATAACATTGTTTAGACACACCTGTGAGCTATCTAAGAGAGGTGTATGATATTGATAAAGTCTTATCAAGGCAATCTAGTATCAGAAATCTGAACTTTGGTAAGAAAGTCAATAAAGTATTGATTTCTAGAAGTCCAGCTAATTTGTGAGTACATGTCAAAGCTAGTGGGAGCATAAGTGTTATGCTAATAATCATCATGTTAGTGGGAGCATGATAATTATGATAAGTATTGCAAGTTAGCAGTGTTAATTATAGAAAACAAAAGGTTTCAATTGGGAAAAAGTTGTTTTGCTATAATTAAGGGAGAGGAAATTTTACTTCATCTCAAATCTAAAAGCTTAGATTGAGGTTTTAATCATAATTAGTCAAGAATATATATGAATTTCATGTTGGAATGGCTCAACATAAGGAAATTCTATATATGGGTTCATTATTTGCGTTCTAAAATTCGATTATGATTACGGCATCCCTTTTCATAATCTGAATTATGAGAACTTGGCAAATTGAAATGGAAATAGTATAGCAAAAGACTGGTTTAGTCTTTATGTGAGACATCATAAATCGTGTCCCATATGCTTCGAATATAGGATTGATTACATGTGCTATATTTATCCTTTCTAAAAATTTTCCAAATGCCTGGGGCATTAAGAAGGGAAAAGGTCTAGAATTGGATATGACAAACGATTAAGCAATTGTTGAGGACAATCTAAGTTCTACCAAGGATTGGTTGCTCAAGGACAGTTGGAAGTATAGTGTTGACTTTGGAAGGACCATATTGACATAGTCTGAAAAGAGGCAACTCTTGTTCTGAAGTGATAGTCAAAATGGAATATGGAAATGGTTCAAAGTTAGAAAGTATCCAATCTGTAAGATTAGGAAACTTAATGCAAGAAGGATGTTTCCAAGGAGTTGATTTCCTTTTGAATACTCTGTGATGATTGTTGCCAAGTATGGTTGATTTTGTGCATAATCATTACAAGAGGATCAATGCATATAAGTTTAGAATCTAACAGATTTCAATAAATGTCATGAATTTGGAATTCTTGCATTTGCAGTAAGGGTTTGGGACTGTGAAAAGATGATTATTGGAGTTATGCTCAATTGATCTATTTCACAAAGTAAAGATCATAGACAAAGATAGTATGCATACTTGGTGTGTGGCATGACTAGTGTTTAGAAAACATAGTGTACATGCTTGGAGCATGGGACAACTATTGTTTTAAATTCAAGAATAAAGTTGATAGCTGAAACAGTATACAATGAATAATGTGTAATCATATGGTGATAAATAAAAGGTGTTTTATTTATATTCATAAGTTCTGAGACCATATTGGATTCAATTATTCTTGTGTTTCATTTTGCATGTTTTGACTTCCAGAATAAACTAGGTTATTCTTCCGGAATGACTAAGTTATTCAAACCATCCACAGTCGGTCATATTTTGGAAGTAGATATGAATCAAGACTGTCATGGGTTGGCTTGTAGAGGTCTAAGATGTTGGACAAAGGGCTACAACACTCATGAGTGCTCATAAGTTCTGAGTATTGGATTCAACTCGCGCTCATTGGAATCACTTCATGGATTTTATCACGAGTGATCATGAGACGATAATATCTTATATTCTTCAAACCTAGAGATATGAGTTGTTACTATGAGTTAGTTGTACATTGATTGCACGAAAACGCATTCGGTAACTCGGTGTTATAAAACGTGCCTTTGTGTATGATTCAACAATCAGCAGAATAAACCATATGAGTCGAAGTTTATCCATTCCTTTTACCTTCGGGATAAAAGCGATATCTATGGGCCCCTCGATGATTTAATGATGAGACATGTGAGTGCTTGGCCAAGCCAGGACTGATTTGATTTGTTCAATCAGTCAATCGTCATGAATCGGAAATCGAGAAACAACAAATGGACAGAGAGAATGACTATAATCCATGTCTCAGTCCATATGATATCTAGAATGGAGGAATATATGATCCCTTATCTAATGGACAAGTTCGTTGACAAGATCAGAGTTCGACAGCGGCTTTAAGAGCTACAATTGCCAGTTAGGTTTTGAAGTCATAATCAATAATAGTTTTAGACTTATCCAAGTGGGAGACTGTTGAATTAATGTCTAAGTCCATAACTATATTTGGTATGTACTTGACCCGACCCGGCATGGTCCATTTGGGTTGCACTTCACCGACACAATTTATATGGATAGTCTTTTGAGAATAGTATATTTATGATTTAAATTAATATATTATAAGTTCTAATATATTAATATGGAATCATATTATTTAATTAGTATTGATCAAGACTTAATTTAGAATTAATTAAGTGATCAAAATGAACTAATTAAATATGGACTCTTATATATATGGAATGGGCCAAGTTCATTTAGGATGGGCTAAGCTTTCATGGATAGTCCATGGAGTGTTTAACACATGGATCATATGAAATGAAAGGTCATGGGTTTAACCCTAGTTTCCATACTATATAAAGATGTCCATGGTTGGTGAAATGGGCACTAGTGTGGGTACACTAAGAAGGGCTAGCCGATTTCACTAGAGAGAACCAAGTATTCTTATTCTCTAAAGTCTTCCAAGGTGTTTTGATGATTTGTGATTCCACTTGAGGCTTCCACACTATTGGGGCTAAGCTCTTAAAGCTTGAAGACATCAAGCTACATCAAAAGGTATGTCATCTAACTAGTACTTTGTAGTATAAGAACTTCATAATATGCTAGTTAGGATTAAAGCCTTGGAAAGTTCTTATTTGCATGTATAATAGAGAAAACATAGATCCAAGGTTTATAGGGTTGCATGTACACCATAGGAGTGTTAGAATGCTCAAAACCCAACATAAACAACAAGTATTTAGACAATATGCACACATAGCACGTAATTTATATAAAATACTTTATATCTATGTGTATGATGAAAGTAACTATGCACTCACCTATTAAGGTGGTGATTCTAAACTCAGACATCGCTTTGCTTCTATTAATTTATTTTCTTTCGACGAAACCTAGTATCATTACCACAAGATTTTAGTATAATATTCATTGCGACTAATTATTAGTCTAGATTGATAATTAACTCAAAGTCTACTTCATGATCTATCAAGTAAGTAACAACCAGGTAGGATCATATCGGAGGCAGGGTCCGTTTGGTATACGAAGTATACTGTTTGGAAATCCCACTGTAAGCACCTCACTAAATCACAACCTAGACATCATTTCCGTAAATAGATCGATAAGTATAACAAATTTGAATCACTGATAAATCTTATTTATAGGTTCATAATAATAATATTATATTTATATACAAGCTATATTTAAAGTATGGTAGGCGTGGCTCACTTACATCGCGTTTTTCTCAAAACCAGGCTCCGCCCAAGCATAGTTTCTAAGCCGAAGGCTCTTCTTTTCGGGGCCGTCAGGCGCTCTGGGACTTCTGCCTCATGCTAGGGAGTTACCCTAGGCTTTAGGGGGTTAGGGAGTCTTAGAGAGAGTTTCTAGAGAAAGAAAGAAGGGTTTGAAGGTGTGAGGAATAAGCATAACCCGACAACTCTATTTATAGGCTGCCTGGTAGCTCAACTCGTTGAGTAGGACGACCTACTCGTCGAGTCCATGCCACATGTCACCTTCTGGTGGCTAGCCTTGGGGAGGAAGCAACGACTAGGATTTCGCCATGTCACACGATTTCACATAGCTCATTCCCGACTAAGAAAAATCATAACTCTCGCATACGAGCTCCGTTTTGATATTCTTTATATCCACTCGTAGGTAAAGACAAGACCTACACTTTCCTTTTGACTCTGTCGGGTAATCCTTGACCGATTTTAAATTTAACAGTATGAGAAGATTATATTGTTAAATGACTACGTAAAATTCATAACTTCTACATACGGACTCCATTTTCGTCTGTCTATTTATCGTTGAACTCCTATTAATGAGATCTTCAATTTTCATTTAGGTCGCGTTGGCCAAAAACCGCTCGATCTAAAATTCGAATTCCGGGCTGTGCAGTGCTATGCCAAATCTTAGAAAAATATAACTTCCTCATACGAAGTCAGATTCGGGCGTTCTTTTTATGCATGCTCTGGGTTTAACGTATAATACAACTTTCATTTAGATCTTTAAGGCTAAAAAGTTTTCTATCGTAAATTCACTATTTACGTCGCGCTGTGTCGTGTCAGTTTTGTCGCGAAGCTTCGACAGGCCACAACTTCTTCGTTATAACTCAGATTTTGGCGTTCTTTATATATCCGAAATCCTTGTTTTGACCACTACAACTTTATGTATAGATATTGGGTTTATCTAACACTTTATTTTTTATGCTTATTTTTATCCTTTATTTATTATACTTTTATAATTAAGTGTAAAGCACATAAATTCACATAATTCACATAATATTCAAATAATTCATCTTTATTATTTCAAAATGAGTTACATTGGTTGACCTATACTATTACATCATCTACTAATGCTTAGCCCAGAAACACGGGCGTTACAATTCTCTCCCCCTTAGGATGATTATGTCCCGGAATCATGCATCAACAAAAAGATGTGGATAGCGACTCATCATGTCACTCTCTGTCTCCTATGTTAGATTCGGCCCATTCGAATTTTTCCAATGGACTAGCACTAAATTCACCATCTTGCGTCGTAACTTCTTAGTCTTACGGTCAACAATTGCCTCGGGCTCTTCGATTAGCCTCCTATTCTCATCCATCCTTAACTCTGAAATTGGAATTATGTCGGGAACTTCTCCCGTGAACTTCCTCAAATAACACACATGGAAAGTGTTATGAATACCATCTAGTTCTTCGGTTAATTCGAGCTTGTAAGCTTGACTCCCATTCTTCTGAAGAACTTTGAACGTTCTAATAAACCTTGGACTCAACTTTCCTCATTTCCTGAATCTTATAAGTCCCTTCCACGGTGAGACTTTAAGCAAAACTGAATCTCCAACTTCAAATGTCATCCTTCGTCTTTTGTTCTCAGCATAGCTCTTTTGACAATCCTGAGCTGCTAACATCCTTTCCCTGATCACCTTTAGCTTTTCAGCAATCTGATGGACTATCTCGGGGCCCATAAATTGCTTTTCCCCAGCCTCAAGCCAACAAGATGGCATACGACACTTCTGTCCATACAAAGCTTGATAATGTGCCATCTTGATGCTCGAATGGTAACTATTATTGTAGGAAAACTCTACCGGAGGTAAGTGCTCATCCCAATTACCTTGGAAATCCAGGGTACATGCACTCAACATACCTTTAAGTGTTTGAATCGTTCTTTCGCTCTGACCATCATTCTGCGGATGGTAAGTTGTACTTAAACACAACTTCGTACCTAATTCCTCTTGTAGACTTCTGCAAAACCTTGAGGTGAAAGGACTATCACAATCCGATACAATCGTTAGAGGAACACCATGAAGTTTTACGACGTCCTTCACGTAAGCATTTGTGAAACAATCCACGACTACCCAAAATCATGCCGTGACCATTCTTTGTGCTGGGAAGTTTAGTTACAAAATCCATGGTGATGTCTTCCCATTTACCCATGGGTACAGGTAAATGTTCTAAACTCCCATACGGTTTCTGGTGTTGTGCCTTAACCCTTGCACAAGTTACACACTTGGCCACACACTTTGCAACATCGAGCTTCATCATCGGCCACCATTAATAGGTTTTTAGATCCCTATACATTTTAGTGTTGCTGGGATGAATTGAGTACATGGTCTTGTGAGCTTCTTGCATCAGAAGATCTCTAACTCCTCCTGTCTTAGGTACCCAAATCCTATCTTGGAATACCATCAATCCTTGGCTATTTGTACCAAAGTCCAACGTTTTGCCTAAACGTTCTTCCTTTCGGTCATTTTTCTCTGAAGCTTCTTCCTGAACTTTCTTGATACTTTCCACAATAGTCGACACAACTTCTATTCTCAACGCTCTTGGCCTTTTTCTTTCATGGTTGACTTTTCGACTTAGAGCATCAACGATAACATTTGCTTTTTCCAGGGTGGTAAAGTATCTCACAGTCGTAGTCCTTAAGTAACTCTAGCCAGCGTCGTTGTCTCATGTTCAATTCCTTCTGATTAAAGAGATACTAGAGACTCTTACGATCAGTGAAAAGTTTTCACTTTGTGCCATAGAGATAATGCCTCCATATCGTTAGGGCAAATACTACCGTTGCCAACTCCAAATCATGAGTATGGTAGTTCTTCTCATCCTCTTTTAATTGTCGAGATGCATATGCTATCACATTTTCTCTTTGAGTTAGAACACATCCTAACCCGACTCCCGACGCATCGCTATACACTGCGAAGTCTTCAAGTCCATCGGGTAGTGAAAGAATCGGTGCTTCACATAATTTCTTCTTTAGCTTCTCGAATGCTTCTACGTGCTTCTCGCTCCACGTATATGTAGCTTCTTTGTGGGTAAAAGCTGTCAATGGACCAGCTATCGAAGAAAAACCTTGGATAAACCTTCGGTAATATCCAACTAATCCGAGAAAACTTCTAATTTCCGTGGGACTTTTTGGTCGTTCCCACTTCATCACAGCTTCGATCTTTGTTGGGATAACCATTATTCCTTCTTGGTTAACCACTATAACATCCCAAAATTTTCCAATTTATTTAAACTTTTCGAAACATTTATTTTGTAAAAAAAAACATCCATCCATAACATAACTTAACCAATTTATGAAATTCATGTAACGCCCGCATATCCGAGGTAGTCAATTTAGAGACAATAAGCATCAAAAATGAATTTTTAATAAAAGATTATTTAGAAAGAATAATATTAACCAAGTTGTATAATATGTCTTAACAGTTCCGTACCAATAAAGAACGCCGAAATCCGAGTTATAACGAAGAAGTTATGATCCATCGAAGTTTCACGGCAAAACCGACACGGCACCGGGAAACGTAAATAGTGAATTTATGATAGAGGACTTTTTGGCCTTAATGATCTAAAAGAACGCCCAAATCTGACTTCGTATGAGGAAGTTATGATTTTTCTAAGATTTGCTTAGCAGTGCACAACCCGAAATTCGAATTTTAGATCGAGCAGTTTTTCGCCGTCGCAACCTAAACGAGAATTGAATATCTCATTATTATTAGCACAACGGTAAAAAGATAGACAAAAAAGGACGTTGGATGAAGAAGCTATGAATTTTTAACAAACTTTTCCTGTCCCGGCCTGTTAAAAATATAACTTTAAAAATAATCAAAATTAGCCAACGGAGTCTAAACGAAAGTTGTAGAGCATGGTCCTGCCTACGTGTGGATATAAAAGACGTAAAAAACGGAGCTCGTATGCAAAAGTTACGGATTTTAGAAGATAATTAGTTTTTGGGGTAATCTGCTAGTGACACGTGGCGCAATCTGGGCCACACCTTCTTCCCCATGGCTTGGAACAAGATGGAGACACGTGGCACTGAACGCGCTGCATTCGTATAGCGAACATGCTGCATTCGCAAACACGTTGCGTTCGTTTTGGGAATGCCCTGCGTTCGCACCGAACTCAGCCTATAAATAGAGGCGTAAATCACTCCCAAAACTCACACCTTCGCCCTTCTTTCTAACTCAATAATCCAAACCTCTCGTCCCCAATCCCTAGCAACTTCCAAGTGCTAGAGGCGAGTCCCGGAGCACTAGAAGGCTCCGAGAAGAAGAGCTTTTCGGCTCGGGAACGCTTATCCAGCGAAGCCCAATATTGCGAAAAACCCGTTGTAAGTGAGCTACGCCTACCCTATCGTTAGTATATCATGTTTTAATATTGTAATGTTATTGGGACATTAAAATAAGTATGTGGGCTATTATAATGAGTTATGTAAGTGTCATTATAATATCTTTTAACCACTCGCGGTATGGGGAATCTGGTTTAAAGGGCCGCATAGGGTTGTTGGATTTTAGAAGTGCTATATGCCAAAATGGTCCTGCCCTCCGGTGTTTTATGTCTGGCCCCTTTCTGTATATAGTGGTTGAGAAATATTGTTTTGTTCTTATATGAAAGTAATAATAGCAAGACTATTAATTAGTCTCGGTGGATATTAGGCTAAAATCTAGTGGTAATGATACTAGGTTTTGACAAAGGAAAATTGTGTGAAGAGTAACGAAGTGCCGTCCGAGTGACGAGTCACCACCTTTTCAAGTGAGTGCATGATCCCTTTCATCTTACACATAGATATTAAGTATTTTATATAAACTACGTGCTATGTGTGCATATTATTTGTATACTTGATATCTATGTTGGATGAACGATTTTATACAAGTTTTATATGATTTAAACTGTATATGTATTTATATCTACATAATATGTTGGGTAAAACATGGGTAGATGAAATATGAGTTGGATGATGAGATGAGAGGTGATATAGCCCATGAGATAAGGGTGAGAGGTGAACAATGAGAGAATCCTTTTACCCAAATGATGGACTCGTCATCTAGTAGAGTATGGATGACAACCACGAACTATTCTAGACAGTCCAGTGGAACACTAGCAGACTCACAACCTGTTGGTGTTGTGAACGATGTGTTCACCCGGTGTACTCTAAACCTTGGCGACTATGCAGACTTAGTGCCTAAACCTTGGCGATCATGCAGACTTGATGCCTAAACCCTCGTGACTATGCAGACTTAGTACCTAAACCCTGGCGACTATGCGGACTTAGTGCCTGTTGTATAAACCCTAACGACTATGCTGACTTAGTGCCTAAACCCCGTGATGATGGACTTCGTGCCAATTCTTTAGGATAATCCTTAGGAATAAATGAATGAGGAATAACTGATTCTTAAGTAGATCCTTAAGAGTAAAGAAGATAATGGGGATGGGTAATTGGGTTAACTGTTTGATAATTAAACATAATAATTATATTAATGTGGGTTGAAAACCCTATGTACTCACCAGGTTTCCCAACCTGACCCACTCAGTTTATTTATATCAAAGGTGTTGATATGAAGTCACATTACACTGAGAGATTAAGGAGATATAAATCACTAGTGATAATGAATGTAAGTTCTGTTTATGCTTATGTTTTTGTATTAACGATGTCATCCCAAATGTTTTAAAATGAATAAAAATACTTTTCTTCGGAAATGCCTTGATAACTTATTTATCATGTTTTACTGGGAACAAATTCCGCAACATTTTTATTAAATGAGGTACTTTGATTTTTATAAAGCATAAACAAAATCGGTCTTTTCTAACCGTGAAAATGGGAATTTCACAATTCAAATCCCCAATTTAGTAATTCCAAACATAATTTAGATAAACCCATTTGTTTGTAACTCAATTATAATAGAATAATAAAAGCCTTAAAATTCGTAATAACATTTATGACAAGGACCCAATCTTCAACCGCGTCAGTGTACAGTTAAGTCGAACCCTTATACTTGTTGGGACCTGATGTACCTGAAATAATCATTTAGAGAATAAAAGGGTAAACACAAAGCTTAATGACTTCCAACACAACATAACATTAGAAATATTACACCATACTCCTACTAAACATGCCACCAACAAAATATGCAAACATCCATATAACATATAAACATTAATATCATATATCTCGTGTCTATTTGGGAACAAATCCCAAACAACACCCAAATAAAGACTCGGTATTCAGCCGTCGAGTCCACGGACTTGGCGTTTCCGCCTTCGGTCCCCTGACTTGGCACAATGGCCTTCGGTTAGTCAGCTCGATATTCAGTCGTTGAGCCCCAACATATCGACTCGGTATTCAGCCATCGAGCCTAAACATATCATGCATATACATTCAACATAACAAATAAGTACATCAAACATAACTAATGCAACAAATATTACTTTAACCATCAACATATAGTTCCTAGTCTCACCCGACCTAATAGTAGGCATATAATACTCTAAGGTTATGAAGTGAGGAACTCACCTCAAGTAGTCAAACACCCTTCAAATTATCCAATAACCCCTTCACACCAGGTTAACCTTGAACTTCCTAATAATGACCAAAAAAAGTTAAGTTATGGTACTTTGATATCTTAAAAGTATAATGGCTTGAGTGTTATTATTTTTTTTTCCAGATTTATACATAGAAATTATAGTCTTGTTCGGTACCAGTTTTACCCCCATTAAATGCCTTATTTTTCAAAAATGTTTTATATGAATTAATTACATGTCATTATCTATAAAAGTAGCATTCGCAAACCTCTGTACGATTTTTCTACAATTTTTGACAATCTTTACAAAACTGCCTCGCAAAACTGTTCATTACGGACCAGTCTGGGTAAATGGTCGGTTTCACCCTAGTTAGGTTCATTTCTGGCCTTTGGTCAAAACTAATGAAATGTAGAGGACTGAAAAAAGAAACTCTGGCTTTTGGTTGCGACTAAAAAGGTTTTCGCATGATCGATATATCATCTCTCAAAGATATGGACAAATTAGGGTAAAATCCTGAAATCACAGCTTTGTCATTTTAGGGTTAATGTGACCTCTTAACTCATTAAGATCTATCCAATGAGGCTTATAATCAGTAAAATGAGTTCATAACAGTAGATTACTTCATTGATATAGAGTTCAATGAAAATATCAACCCCTTTTCTTGAGATTTCCTGCATAAAACATCAAAATAAGTATAATGCCCTCCTAGGAAAAAACCAACTAGGGTTTAAGGTTTGGGACCAAAACAACCCATGTCACCACTTAGGCCTCAAAACACCTTGTAGCATCGCTACCCACTGCCATGGTGGTAGTGGTGGCTGGCGGTGACTGCCACCACCTTGGCAGTGGTGCTGGTGGTGAAGATTTCGTTTAAAGGTAGAAGAGAAAGAAGGAGAATAAGATTGCATGACTTACTTGAGAATGATGAATGTTGCTCGCTTGATGAAGATGTCATAGCCTCCTTCCAACCTTCACTTTCGATGCTCCCTTCTTCTCCACTCCCGTTTGTTCTTTTCTCCCTTCTTACTCACGGCTACACAAAGAAAAATGGCACCCCCCTTAGCCATAATCACTCACGGCTTCACTTTTGACATAACGACTCCTCTAACCCCAAAAACAATTCCATTGCACAATGGGTCCATAATTAGCCATAATTACCCCACCCTATTTTTTATATAGTTAAATATACCATAAATAATCAATAAAGTATAATAAATTCACGTACCATGAGCCGGGGTGTTACAACTCTCCCCCGTTTGAAATCTAACTTCATCCTCAAAGTAACCGCTAAGAAATAGCTCAGGATAATGTTTCTGCATCTTAGACTCCAACTCCCATGTCCACTCCAATCCTTTCCTATGTTGCCACTGCACCTTGACTAAAACAATTTCCTTATTTCAAAATATCTTTCTCTTCTTCTCTAAAATGGCAACAACCTTTTCTACATAATTAAGCCTTTCATCAATCTGTATATCTTCTAAGAGAATCACTGATGTATCATCTACTACACACTTCCTTAACTAGGATACATGAAAAGTGTTATGAATAAGGCTCAGCTCATCTGGTAGCTCTAACCGGTATGCTACCTTTCCGACCCGAGCAATAACCTTATAAGGTCCTATATATCTGGGACCTAACTTCCCCCTTTTTCAGAAACGAATCACCCCCTTCCACGGTGAGACTTTCAACAAAACATAGTCTCCCACCAGAAACTCTAAATCGGATCGCCTCTTGTTGGCATAACTCTTCTACTGACACTGAGCTGTCACCAAACGATCACGGACCATCTGTATCATTTCATTTGTCTTGAGCACAATTTCAGTGCTCCCCAACACCCGATGACCAACCTCACATCAACAGATGGGAGTCCTGCACTTCCTACCATATAGTAGCTCGTAAGGCGGCATACCAATGCTAGAATGAAAGTTATTGTTGCAGGAAAATCTTCTAATGGAAGGTACTTGTCCCAGTTACCACCGAAATCAATAGCATAATCCCTGAGCATATCCTCAAGAGTCTGGATAATACACTCACTCTGGCCGTCAGTCTGGGGGTGGAATGTTGTACTGAAGTGCAACTGGGAGCCAAGCTCTCCTTGAAAACCTCCCCCAGAATCTGGAAGTAAAACGGGTATCCCTGTCTGATACAATAGATACCGGTATCCCATGCCTCACCACGATCTCCCGAACATAAATATTTGCTAACCTTTCTGCTAAAGAGCTCTCCTGTATAGCTACAAAATGTGCAATCTTGGTTAATCGGTCAACGATGACCTATATAGCATTGAACCCACGTGGGGTCTTAGGAAGCTTTGTGATAAGGTCCATCGTAACGTGCTCCCATTTCCAAACAGGAATCTCTAATGGTTGCAGTTTACTGTGCGGTCGCTGGTGCTTGGCCTTAACTTTACGACAAGTCCAACACTCTTCTACATATCTAGCAACATCCCGCTTCATGCAGGGCCACCAATAGTTCCCCCGAAGGTCCCGGTACATCTTTGTTGCCCCGGGTGAATGGAGAACTTGGACTTGTGAGCCTCGTCCATTAATATCTGCTTGTTCCTCCTGTGAAAGGAACCCACACCCGTCTGTATCAGGTGAATAAGCCTCTACTATCACGGGCAAAGATCAGAATTTCCCCCGAAACTTTCTCGTGCTTGGCATTTTCATCAAGAACTGCCACTTCTTGAGCATTGCCAATCATCTCAAGTAATGGGGTAACCACTAACATTCACAAACAAATCCCCCGAATCGGTTCACTGGTTGGGTTCCGGCCAAGAGCATTTGCGACCACATTTGCTTTACCCAGGTGGTAGAGTATCTTACAGTCATAATCCTTAACTACGTCTAACTACCTCCTCTGACGCATATTCAAATTCTGTTGATCCATTAAATACTTCAAACTTTTATGGTCGGTGTATATCATGCACTTCACTCCGTAGAGATAATGTCTCCAAATCTTGAGAGCAAAAACCACTACTCCCAAATCCAGATCATGTGTCGGGTACCTGGCTTCGTGTGGCTTTAACTGTCTTGAAGTGTATGCTATGACCTTACCCGCGCTACATGAGCACAGCTCCCAATCCTTGATGCGATGCATCACAATAAACTACCATATCCTCCATCCCATCTGGTAGTGTCAGAATTGGGGCCTCACACAACCGTCTATGCAGGTCCTCGAAAGCTGCTTGTTGCTCGCTACCCCAACTAAAAGCTGACGTCTTCCTTGTCAGTCGGGTCAAAGGCAATGTTATCTTGGAGAAGTCTTGAATAAATCTTCAATAATATCCAGCCAACCCAAGAAAGCTACGAACTTCAGTAGGTGTTTTTGGCACTTCCCACTGCATCACTGCCGAGACCTAGTCCGGATCAACCATAATACCTTTCTGATTCACAACATGTCCAAGGAACTGAACTTCCCGCAACCAGAACTCACACTTGGAGAACTTAGCATATAGTTTCTCCCTCTTGAGTGTCTCCAACACTTCTTGTAGGTGCACCTCATGCTCCTCCTTCATCTTTGAGTAGACAAGAATATCATCAATGAATACTATCACCGAGCGATCTAACATCGGTCTACACACCCTATTCATGAGATCCATGAATGCTGCAGGTGCATTAGTGAGCCCGAAAGGCATCACCACAAATTCATAGTGACCATAACGCGTACAAAATGTTGTTTTCTCAACATCCTTAGCTTTCACTCACATTTAATGGTAGCCTGACCTAAGATCGATCATGGAAAACCAAGATGCTCCCTGTAAGTGGTCAAATAAATCATCGATTCTTGGAAACGGATAATGATTTTTCACTGTAATCTTATTCAACTCTTGATAGTCGATGCACATCCTTTGCGATCCATCCTTCTTCTTCACGAAGAGGATCGAGGCTCCCCAAGGGGAACAACTAGGTCTAATGAATTCTTTCTCAAGAAGTTCCTGCAATTTTTCATGTAATTCCTTCATCTCGGGAGGGGCAAGTCGATAAGGTGCCTTGGCCACCGATGCATCACCCGGTACCAAGTCAATACGAAACTCTACATGTCGTTCGGGAGGTGTCCCTGGCAGGTCCTCAGGAAATACATCCAAAAACTCACACAATTGGTACATTAACTCCCGACTTCTTCTCTTCTTCCACTCGTATATCTACTACATATGCCAAGTACCCAATACTTCCATGCTGCAAGTACCTCCTTGCTCTCATTGCAGAACATATTGTCGGGCTTCTTCTATCCACGTCCCCCTGGACTAATAACACTCCCCCGCTTGGGGTCCTTACCCTAACTTTCTTGTGACGACAAAGTATCTCAACATAAAAAAATCCATCCAATCCATCCCTACGATCACACACAACTCCTGCATTGCAATTGGAATCAGATCAATTGGAAAATTCTCACCCGAAACTTCCAAGGTGCAACCACGATAAACATCTACCATAGTCAGAGTCTTGTCCCCTGCAACTTCAACTACTAAAGGATAACCTAGACGTCCAATAGTACGCCCAAGATGCTCGCTAAAGGTAAGAGACACAAACGAGTGAGTAGCCCCACTATCAAACATCACTAAGGCAGGCACCGAGTCGACTAGGAACATTCCTAATCATACAATTTATCAATATACAGATGGAAAGATATTAAACTAACACTGGTAAGTAAATTACTATAGAGAGAGTATACCTATCACCATGTTGGGTGTCGCCTGTGCCTCCTCGGCTGTCATCTGATAAACTCTGACACGCGTCACCTTAGGCCTCACATGTCCTGTACGTCCATCCGTAATATGCAAAGGAGCTGTCACAGGGGCCTTCACCACCCCACTTCCCCCATTGGACTTCAACTTAGGGCAATCAGTCTTGATATGGCCCGCTTGCCCACAGTTGTAACAAACCTTCAATCCAACAGGGCATTTTGTACTCTTGTGCCCCGGTTGCCCACACTTGTAACATTTAAACTCTTTCCCCAGACGTGCACTACCTCGTGCCCTAGAACTTCTACTCTTCTGACCTGGATGCTGGTAAAAAATCTTTGGCCTTTTGGGCCATGAAGAAACTGGTACCACAGCCTATGTTGCCTTCCTCTTCTGGTTTTGGGTCTCCAGCTCGAGCTCGCGCCTCCTGACTCCATCAATGAGGTCCGCTAGTGTCTTGTGCTTCGTGGTGGCCATGAACTCCCTGATTTCGGTACGAAGCATATCGGTGTACCTGGTGATCTTCATCTCTTCATTCCCTGCGTACTGCGGGCAGAATAATGCCATCTCAGTGAACTTACGAGTCATCTCTGTAACAGCCTCAGTCGTCTGCTCGAGGTTCAGGAACTCCCGGCTAATCCTATCCACCTCCATGCTAGGCACATATTGTGATCGAAATCCAGTCACAAACTCATCCTAGGTAATAGCAGCAATCTGGTCATGATTGTTCCCTAAAGTCCACACGACCCACCAATCCTTTGCTCCATCACGTAACAAGTTCCAAACATAGCAAATCCTCAGGTTGTTAGGACAACCAATAGTAAGAAATGCACCCTCTACATCTGAGATCCAACACATACTGATGATCAGGTCTAATTCTCCTTTGAAATCTGGAGGATGGCAAGCTGAAAAATCCTTTTACTGGAACCCTCTCCCATGGGACTGTCCATCCCCGATAGTTGGAATGGCTGCAATCTTCTCATTCAACATGACTAAAAACTCATCCTTAATCATAGTGATGATCTCTGTAATTGTATCTGCTATCGCATAAGACACCTCTGTCGCAACTAGTTCCCGTATCTCGTCGTCACTCATGCTATTGCCTAACCCCAAGGCATCGCTTCTCGTATTCACCATTCTACAATCGAATGGAGCACTTTAAGGTTAGTATAGTTATTAGCACAATAATCATAACAATATTATCACTCTCAGCTCCTTGGACTTCCCATGACTTCTCTCCACTCGAACATGGATCCTGTGCTTCAGATAGTAGGAGCTCTACTACTATCTTTCACACCTATGCATGTTCGTTTCGAGATCCATCCCGGTCTGTACAATTTTCTCCTTGTCATTAATTTCTATTACGTATACTCTCTACACTAGCAATTTAATTCTCCCCCTAGTGTAATAAAATCGTTTTTCATTCCCTTACTCTAATTCACAAAGAAACTCCTCCAGCCCTGATGTGTCGTCTCGTGAAAGCACAATCATACACAATGTGCATCCAGATAGTCATTCGAATATCAAATTTCACGCCAAAACGGTTGGACTCAAACAAGAGTTGCGCACTAGCCTAAATCAGGCATTCTAAGTCTATATAGCTCATATTGTATACAAGTTCAAGCATTTAGTTAACAACCTACAGTGCTAGCATAAATTCCACGTGGCATATAGTAGGCATTCAACATGGCATGAAGTAATGGGCTATCTAGTGCACATACATTCTATGTCCTAGAAAGCAATAATTTACATCAAACAGTTAAATCCTTTTCCTTTAGCTTCGACTGACTGTACACTCTGGGTCCTCGATCCTTGTCACCAAACTTCCATTTTCTTAAAAAAAATTTTAAAGATAGTATCTCCAAGTCACAAACTTGAGTTCAAACACAGCGAGATGTGTCTGATTTGCTCAAGTTGTGCTCTGATGCCAACTTATAATATCCCAAAATTTTCCATTTTATTTAAACTTTTCAAAACATTTATTTTTTTAAAAAAAACATCAATCCATAATATAACAACCTAACCAATTTATGAAATTCAAATCCCCAATTTAGTAATTCCAAACATAATTTAGATAAACCCATTTGTTTGTAACTCAATTACAATAGAATAATAAAAGCCTTAAAATCCGTAATAACATTTATGACAGGGACCCAATCTTCAATTGTGTCAGTGTACAGTTAAGTCGAACCCTTACCCTTGTTGGGACATGATGTACCTGAAATAATAATTTAGAGAATAAAAGGGTAAGAACAAAGCTTAGTGACTTCCAACACAACATAACATTAGAAATATTACACCCTACTCCTACTCAGCATGCCACTAACAAAATATGCAAACATCCATATAATATATAAACATTAATATCATATATCTTGTGTCTATTTGGGAATAAATCCCAAACAACACCCAAATAAAGACTCGGTATTCAATCGTCGAGTCCAAGGACTTGGCGTTTCCGCCTTCGGTCCCCCCTGACTTGGCATAATGGCCTTCGGTCAGTCGACTCGGTGTTCAGTCGTCGAGCCCAACATATCGACTCGGTATTCTGCCTTCGAGCCCAAAAATATCATGCATATACATTCAACATAACAAATAAGTACATCAAACATAACTAATGCAACAAATATTACTTTAACTATCAACATATAGTTCCTAGTCTCACCCGACCTAACACTAGGCATATAATACTCTAAGATTATGAAGTGTGGAACTCACCTCAAGTAGTCAAACACCCTTCAAATAATCCAAACATCCCTTCACACCATGTTAACCTTCAACTTCCTAATAATGACCAAAAAGAGTTAAGTTATGGTACTTTGATATCTCAAAAGTATAATGGCTTGAGTGTTATTTTTTTTCCAGATTTATACATAGAAATTATACTCTTGTTCGGGACCTTTTTTACCCCCCTTAAACACCTTATTTTTCAAAATTGTTTTATATGCATTAATTACAGGTAATTAGCTTTAAAATTAGTATTCGCACACCTCTGTACAATTTTTGACAATTTTTATAAAATTGCCTCCCAAAACAGTTCATTACGATCAGTCTGGGTAAATGGTTGATATCACCCTAGTTAGGGGCATTTCTGGCCTTTGGTCAAAACTAATGAAATATAGAGGACTCAAAACGAAACTTTGGCTTTTGGTTTCGACTAAAAAGGTTTTCGCATGATCGAGATATCATCTCTAAAAGATATGGACATATTAGGGTAAAATCTTGAAATCACAGCTTTGTCTTTTTAGGGTTCATTTGACCTCTTAACTCTTTAAGACCTATCCAATGAGGATTATAATCAGTAAAATGAGTTCATAACAGTAGATTACTTCATTGATATAGAATTCAATGAAAATCTCAACCCCTTTTCTTGAGATTTCTTGCATAAAACATCAAAATAAGTATAATGCCCTCATAGGAAAAAACCAACTAGGGTATAAGTTTTGGGACCAAAACAACCCATGTCAGCACTTAGCCCTCAAAACACCTTGGAGCATCACTACCCACTGCCATGGTGGCAGTGGTGGCTGGCGGTGAGTGCCACCACCTTGGCGGTGGTGGTGGTGAAGATTTCATTTAAAGGTAGAAGAGTAAGGAAAATAAGATTGCATCACTTACTTGAGAATGATGAATGTTTCTCCATTGATGAAGATGTTGTAGCGCCCTTCCAACCTTCAATTTCGATGCTCCCTTCTTCTCCACTCCCGCTGTTTCTTTTCTCCCTTCTCACTCACGGTTACACAAAGAAAAACGGCACCCCTTCAACTTCAAAGGGTTAGGCCGAAATTTTGAGGCTTAATAGGCCTTTTGGACGTGATTATGGGCTTCCCTAAGTTGGTTTCCGATCAAGGGGGTCCAAGGCTTCAAAAACATAGCATTTGGCCCTTCAAGTTAGACATAATGGCTCCTCTAACCCCAAAAACAATTCCATTGCACAATGGGTCCATAATTAGCCCTAATTACCACACCCTATTTTTTGTATATAGTTAAATATACCAGAAATAATAAATAAATTATAATAAATTCACGTACCATGAACCGGGGCGTTACAACCACATGATCCAAGAATTGGACTTCTCGGATCCAAAAATCGCATTTGGAGAACTTTGCGTATAGCTTCTCCCTCTTCAATACTTCCAACACTTCTCGTAGATGCTTACCATGCTCCTTCTGGCTTTTTGAGTAAATTAGAATGTCATCTATGAACACGATCACAAATTTATCGAGGAATGGTTTACAAACCTTGTTCATCAAATCCATGAATGTTGCTGGAGCATTGGTCAGTCCAGATGACATAACCAAGAACTCGTAGTGTCCATATCTTGTTATGAATGTAGTCTTCTTAATATCCTGCTCTCTTACCTTCAGCTGATGATGTCCTGACCTAAAATTGATCTTTGAGAAATAGCTCGAACCTTGCAGCTGATCGAATAGGTCATCAATCCTTGGCAATGGATACTTGTTCTTCACCGTTGCCTTGTTCAGCTCTCGGTAGTCTATACACATTCTCATGCTTCTGTCCTTCTTCTTCTCGAATAACACTGGAGATCCCCAAGGTGATGAACCAGGTCAAATGAAATTGTTGTCCAACAACTCCTGAAGTTGTGTCATAAGATCCTTCATCTCCGTCAGTGCTAATTGGTATGGAGCTTTAGCTATTGGTGTTGTTCCTAGTAACAAGTCTATTCGAAACTCTACTTGTCTATCAGGCGGTAATCCGAGATCTTCGGGAAAGACTTCCGTAAAATCACACACCACTGGTATACTTTGCACCTCCTTTTTCTCCTTCTTTGCATCGATGAAAAATACCAAGTATGATGTGCATCCTTTGGACAAACATTTCCAGGATTTCATCAGCGAGATGATTCCAGAATTCACTCTACATTTATCCCCGTACACGATAAATGTCTCTTTTCCAGTTGGGTTTACTCTTACTATCTTTTTCCTGCGAAGTATCTCGGTATCATTGGTGTTAAGCCAATCCATCCCCAGAACCATGTCGAAACCATTCAACTCTATGGGTAACAACTCTTCGTGGAATTCATTTCCGTTTAAGTCGATGATGATGTTCTTAATACGATCACTAACAGGTATGCACTTGCCACTAGCAACTTCCACAACTAGGGTATTATCAAGTTTTTCAACTGGTAATGCTAATTTCCCACCAAATTTATGCGATACAAAGGAGTAATTCGCTCCCGAATCAAATGGTATATTGGCAGGTAATCTATTTACAAGAAAGGTACCTAAAGCGACATCTGTTGCCTCCTTTGCAGCCTCAAGCGTCATTTGGAAGGCTCTCACCATTGGCTTTGGTGGAATGTTGGGTCTTGCTACCTCTTTCTTCTTCGGGTAGTCCCTCGAGATGTGCCCTTCCTCGTTACACCCGTAACAGACTTTTTGGGTGAGGGTGCATTCATTGGCATAGTTCCCGAGCTTTCCACACTTAAAGCAAGTGACCCCTCCGTCACATTTTCCATGGTGTTTCTTCTTGTAGTTGTCGCACCATTTGGCTTCACCTCCTCCAGACTTCTTCGTACCAGATTTTGAGAACATGCTCTTCTTGCTGAAATTTGACAACCCATCAAATTTCCATTTTTCACCAACCTCTGCTCTCTCCAGACCCTTCTCTCGTATCTGGGTCTCCACATTCTTAGCAGCTCAGATGGCAGCTTTCAGAGTGGTTGTTTGCTTGACCATTGGACCAAAGTCCATGTTGGATAAGGCGTCTAAGTCCATAACTTTATTTGATATATACTTGACCCGACCCGACATGGTCCATTTGGGTTACACTTCACCCGAATGATTTATGGTTAAACCTTTGAGAATTGTATGTTTACGATTTGTTAATATATTATATGTTATAATATATTAATATGAAGTCATATTATTTAATTAGTATTGATCATAAATTAATTTAGAATTAATTTGGTGATAAAAAAGGTGACTAATTAAATATGGGCTCTTGTATTTATATAAGTGTGGGCTAATACTCATTTGGAATGGGCTTGGCATGCATGGGAGTCCATGGATAGTCCATGGATAGTCCATGGAGCTTTGAACCCATGGATCCTTGGAAAGGAAGAGTCATGGGTATTAGGGTTTACAGGAATGTAACCCTAATCCTCCACGCTATATTAAGGAGCTTGTGATGCTTGAAATGACACTAGTTGTGTGTGTAAAAGGTGGTGGCCGATTTCTATAAGCTACATACACTCTCATAAGGTTTTTCCAAGTTTGTTGTGATTTGTGATTTCCATTAGAGGCATCCACATTATTGGTGCTAGGCTTTCAAACTCCAAGGAATCAACTCACAACAAAAGGTATGTAATTCTTCTAGCCATTATATTTAATGTTTCCCATGCCATGCTAGATAGGTTATGAACCTTGGAAAATCAAAGTTGCATGTATTCATAGTAAAACATAGATCCAAGGTTTTAGGGTTGCATGAACACCTTAGGAGTGTTAGATTGCTCAAACCTCAACAGTGGTATCAGAGCCTAGGATTGTTTTCTTGAATACTTGATGCAAACTGTTGAAAAGTCGCAAAATTGAGCTGTCTGGGTAGTGGACTCACCGAGTCCATGAGGGGACTCGACGAGTCCAAGCACAAATTCATCCTACTCGTCGAGTAGGTTCGTGCACTCGACGAGTAGGAGACACAGAATGCAGTTTTTCGACTTTTGCTGTTGGAAATGGACTAGAAACATTACCCTAAATTGTGTTGATGTTTTAAAACCTGTTTTAGATGGTGTAATTGTTGTTCTAATCCATTTACAATGGCTAATATCAAAATTCCATGTTTATATGTGTTCATATGTTCTTGAAATTTTGATATGAAGATTCATGTTCTTATGAGTTATTGTTAGATCATAAGAATTACTTGCTAAATTGTTTAATGATTAATTCTTGATCAATTATGTGTTTTAATGGAATCCATAATTTTTCCTCAAGTTATGGATTTCCAAAGGTCACCTCTTTTAATGAACATTTAAACACATAAGTTACATAAAAATGAAGAGTCTTCACTTTAAATTCCAACCCTTAGGATTTTAAAAGTTAAAATTCAACCCTTATACTATTATAAGATTAATGGTTAATATTTATATATATGTATAATATCAAGTCGTTTTACTGTTAGTAGGCCTCATTCACGAAACTGGTCTATAAGGGGGGTATAAGGTTGCTGCCTATAAAATGACAGCTTAATGAGTGTCCACTCTCACCCACCACTTACTTGATCGGTGGAGGGTCGTTAGCCGAACGGGTAGGACAATGACTTTAATTCTCATTAAAAGTATAATGATTATTATAAAGTAACTAAATGTTTTAGTAATTCCCAATTTTAGTTACTTTAGGAAAATGTGAAAATGGTGCTAACTCATGAAATTTACACTTTGTACCTTACCAAGTCGTTGATGGAGCGTGTGTGGTTAATCGGCAACCTAACTTAGATTAGTAAGGATAACAAAGGGTGACTTAATGTTTATCATAGATCGGTGGAGCGTGTGTGATTAACCGGCACATCGATTAGGTGATAATATTAAGGGTACCAAGTGAATTTGCATGGTTATTCACACCTTGTTTTGTGATCCTCGGCATCCCAGTCACAATACTTGAAGGGCACACTCGAGATTGAAACATGCCATTGAAAAGTTCAATGAATCTCAAAAGAATCTAGGAATTTCAAACCAATTATACCTAATAATTCATTTCGTTTTCATGGTGGAAATTGGTGAATCGTCATTCACCTAACTTCAAATATGTTATAGCTTAGATTACGGCATCCCTCTTCTAAGTTATAATATATTGTGTTGGGTCATAGCCTTAATATTACATTTAGGTATCTTATTAAGGACTCTATATATCTAATCTAAGCTTGTCTTTCTTCTTTTCAGATGTCTTCCAACAATGCTTCGGGTTCTAACCCTACTGGCTCCTTCTCTCTCATGAACCTTTATGGGAGAGTCATCTTCGATGGTTCCAACTTTATGGATTTGATCCGGAACATCAGGATGGTCACTCGTTACGAGGACAAGGAATATGTCCTCGACAAGGAGCTTAAGGATCTTGAGCCTATTGCAACTCCTGAGGAGGTCGTTGCATATGAGGCATATGAAAGAGATGCTACGAAAGTGGCATGCATCATGATGGCCACTATGACAGCCGAGCTCCTAATTTTGAGGTATTATCTTGTAATTTCTTAATCCACTCATACGACTATTAGATGACTTAATCATCAAAATTTCATGTTCGATTTTGGTAAACCTTTTTCTTCTGTTTACTTAATAAACTTGTTCAGCTGGAGGAGCCACTCACAGGGAATATGTGGACGTTAGAGGACTTCAAATCAATCCGATATTACTAGTAAATAGAGCTCTTAGAGGAATTCATTTTTGTCTTCTATTTGGAATGTTATAATTTATAAATCGCATTTTCTATGGTGCCACAAAGATTTTAACGGGGGTTAAGATTAGGATGACGGCGTTGAAACTATATATGGTGTGACTTTTATGTGCCCGACTTTGGCTTATAAACGGGTAATTTATGTATTTGATTATTTCTTGAAAACTTTTTAATTAATGATGTGTTTGGCAACTGGTAGGTTATGTTCATTTACAATCATTGTCCATTTGTTAAGCACTTGAAAAAGGACATTGTGAAGCTTACAAATTTCTATACAAAGGTAGGTTGCTAGCTTTTATATATATATATATATATATATATATATATATATATATATATATATATATATATATATATATATATATATATATATATATATATATATATATATATATATATATATATTATTGTTACTTGTATTTGTGACTAAACAATGTTTTCTGCTATGCTACATAAAGGTCTCGGAGTAGTTGCAATATGATCAAACTCCGAAATTAGTCACCCACAGGTTCGACTCAACTTAAAAGTATTTCTAATAATGTAACTTCTTAATATCAAATTATCAATACTAAGAAAAACTCAAAAAACACAACGTATTTAACCATTTTATTGACTTAGCCACACATATGTAAGTAATCTTTTTTTTTTGTAAGTAATCCTGTTTTGTAATTTTCGTAGTTGTTTTAAACAAGTTGAACTAAAATTTATTTTGAGTTGAAGTGGTGTAATCTGTGAGAATTTATCATTGTTTGACGTAATTACTGAGTACACCAACTTATCTCTATCATGTTATTATTTTTATACTTTAATGCTATTATTTAATGATCAATTAACTGAAATATTGGCAAACAATCTTTATGTGTCTACATAAGGAGTTTTTCTATTTGGTGGTTATGTTTGATTAAAATGAAGATATCATGTTTTCCAAGATACAAATTATGCAGAATTTTAGGCTTGTTTCAAATTGTTCTTGGAGTGTACAGATATTGTTGAAACAAGGTTATAAATTCTTATGAAGCTAGAAATTTTGAAAGAAATAACATAAAATAAAGAATGGAAGTCGGTTTGAATCCTTGTGAAGAATGAAAAGTAAGGCAACAATATTCCTTTAAAATAAATTAACATTTTCTTTCTGCCAATGTTTTTATTTGATTTTTAACCATTCTCAGTTTTATTCTTAAAGAATAACTGTAATTGTTAACCATTATTACTTATATTCTTTAATGTCATTTATGTATGTTCATACTTATATTTGTTAAGAATGAATGTAATTATTGATTTTAAGATATTAAAATTCTTTTCATATAAAATTTGTATTAATTAAAAATTATTAATCTTGATAATATATGTTTATAGTATTCTGTCAGAATTTAATGTGTTTTCAAGATAATCATAAACACATTCTTTTAGAATGTCCGAATTAATATATTTATTATCTGAAAAATCAGATTTTTAAAGTTTAGAGAATTAATTATTCCTTAAAATTTATAATTTTCTTTTTTAAATTTATATTAATTTACTAAAATACCTTATAAATTGAGTGGTGTGTTATAAAACTAGAATGTTGTGTAAATTCTAATAATATGTATTAAATTTATTGGTCCCAAATTAATTTATTTTGTTTACGTAGTATGTTGTTTTCGTTATTTGAAATATTAAATTTTATAATTTTTGTATTAATTAATAATATATATCACATACGTAAATTCTATTTAAAGGAAAAAAAGACTTTAAAGGAAAGAAAAAATAATTTTATATAAAACCTTATAAAATTTGGGGAAAAAGGAAAAAATGAATACTTAAGAAAAATGAAACTCTTTATAACTACACGTGTCCTATTATTGGAAATTTTTGGAATTTGGATTTTAGACGCATTTAGGATAGAGTGTTCCAATAGAGTTTAAAAATAAAAACCCAAAAAAAAAGTTTGTTAAAAAGACATTTTAATTTTTCATTTAGACACCCTAATTGATTTTTAAGATTTTTTTATTGGTTGAATTTGTATTGTTTTTTCAATAAATAAATTATAAATAGTTTAGGATTGATTGACTTTTAACAAATATGTTCATAGGTGTCTAAAGGATGTCAATTTAGCAACACCAAAAAAAAAAGCAGGATCTATGGTCAAAATAGGCTATCATTTCTAAATAGGTTAAATGTTAGATTGGTATGTAGAGTAGGTTGGTGTGTATAAATAAAATCCATATATATATATATATATATATATATATATATATATATATATATATATATATATAGAGAGTTAGGTTATTTTGTTTTCACTATCTATTGTGTGCATGTATGACTGATTCTGGACCAATCATTTTAGTTATTTTAAGAAAGTAATTAATGCATATTACATGTTGAAGATATAATAGGTATTAATTACATCTTCAACATTTAATAAGCATTAATTACTTTCTTAAAATAACTAAAATGATTGGTCCAGAATCAATCATACAGGCTAACAATAGATAGTGAAAACATTTGAACCTAACTCTCTCTCTCTCTCTCTATATATATATATATATATATATATATATATATAGAGAGAGAGAGAGAGAGAGAGCTAGGTTCAAATGTTTCTAGCAACTATTGTGTGCATGAAGGCATCAATAGAAATTTAGGAATAATTAAATAAATAAAAATTATTATAAGGGTAATTATGTAACTTTAGCATAACAATTAAAATAAAATCCCTTAATTCATGGAAATTACCATAAAAATCTCTTTGACCAATTATTTAACCCTAGTCTCTCATATGATACGTATTCTATTTCTGCCTCCTCCCAATTTCTTTTCTTATTGACGAATGAAGAAGAAGCCATGGATCAGAAGCTGCAAATCTGTTTCCCCATTCCGTTGACAAGATGAAGATGTTATTCTCGATGACTCCATCTCCAATCGAAGCTAGCTTCTATCTCCAATAGTTGGTCAAAGAGATTTCTACAATTTAATTTACCGGACTTGCAATTCCATTCCATAGAAAACAAGTTTTTTTCTTCGTTCTTCCAATTAGCCAATTTCTACAATTTCAACTTTTAGTTTTAGATTTTTATAATGGTGTTGAAATATATTGTTGTTCATATGAATTTGATGTTGATGGTTTTGAATTGGATTTTTTTTTCATTCATGATTCATAGAAAATGTGGTGATTTAGGGAGCGTCCTTAAAGTGTATGATGAAATGCCAAAGAGAAATATGACAATTTCAAATTGTATTCATGGTTAGCGATGAAATGTTTATTGTTGTGCATCTCATCTCCTAAGGTAAACAAAATAAAAACAGTGAATTATGTTATTCTATCATACTTTAAATTTAGAATCACTCTCATTTTCTTTCAATATTGAAAGAGAAGGAATCATTTTTCGATTATGAAATAAAGTGTTGGAAATCACATAAGAATATTGCTGTAGAATAATTATTAGGTGTTTATTCTTATCTTTAATTTTTTCATTATGTAAGAATAATTATTTCATTCTTTAAGAATATTCTGTGGAGAGTATTATCATCTTGGAAATCACATATGAATGATTCTGCCAGAATTGTATTTCCGGTATAATCACATAAGAATAATTTTGCAAGGGTTGTATTGCAATTGGCTGATGTTTTAACATGATTTTTGTTTCTTATGTTTTTCAGATGTTTGAAGTTTTGCCAAGGGATCACTTACCATCCTCGAGTTTATCTCCTTTTTCAACTCCTATAAAATCATTCTCATGCAATACAATTCTGACAGAATGCAAATCTCACAAAATGTCAATCTCATAGAATGCTAGATATTTTGAAGTAGCTTAGAGGTCAAACATACACAAGACATCTAGGAACGAAACAATAAAGTGAATGAGGATTCTTTCAAGAATGTCGATATTTTTTTTTTGCAAAAGCTTTCAAGAATGAATGTAATTTATGTTCATAGTTGTATTCTTTAAGAATGAACATGGTTGCAGAAATCGGGATTAATCGGCGATTAATCGTGGATTAATCGTTTGACATTCTCCAACCGTCGAGGATTAGGGCATTAATCGGAAATTTAGGATTAATCAGGTTTCGCGGGATTAATCGGCCTTGGCGGGATTAATCGGTCAACAAAAGTCAAAAAAGCCGAAAAAAGTCAAAAAAGTCGGAAAAAAGTCAAAAAAAGGTCAAAAATTTTTAAATTTTTTTTAAAAAAAATCAAAAAACCAACTTTCTTTTTTTACTCCAAAATTTTCAAATTTTCAAAATTTCAACTATTATACCAAAGTGTTCATATTTTCGTATTTCCAAATTTCCAAATTATAATTTTTCTTATTTTCTAATTTTGAAGTACTTGTTTTTTCTTAAGATATATTAATTTTAATATTTTATTAATAATTTATAATCCCCGATAAATCCTCGATTAATCCTCGCCAAGACCGATTAATCCCTTAACACCAGTTAACCGTCGAGCTACCGTCAAACGATTTTTACAACCTTGAGAATGAATGTAATTATTTATTCTAAACTATTAAACTTCGTCTTATATAACATTTGTATTCATTAAAAATTATTGATCTTGATAATATGTGTTTATAATATTATGTTCATAGTTGTATACCATTCTGACGGAATTACAGAATATCATTCTAACAAAATGACATTCTGATAGAATAAAATCGTATATGCTTACAAATTACGTTTGAAATTGAATTAATTTGAAAAAAAAATCAGATTTTTTAAATCAAAATCATTTATTATCCCATAAATCTCGAATTTTCCTTTTTTAAATTTGTCTTAATTGACTAAAATGCCCTTATGCTGAAATTTGTGTGATTATATGGTACATGTTATCCTATTGTAATATCATAGACCCTTAGATCATGACCTTTGATTTTATTCCATCCGGTGGTCCAGATCTGTACATTCTGGCACACAATAGTTAGTAAAAAACAAAATAACCTAACCCTATATATATATATATATATATATATATATATATATATATATGGGAAAAGGGAATATACATTACAGCCCTACCTAAGCTTAGGTACTAAACCTCTTGAAAATACATTATTTTACTATATAAAGATTACGGTTAATGGATTCACGATTAATACTTCAAGATGTAAATTAAAGATCGACGCAATAAGGTTTAGGGTTTAGGGTTTATGTTTAGGTTTAGGGTTTAGGGTTTAGGGTTAGGGTTTAGGGTTTAAGGATTAGGGTTTAGGGTTTAGGTTTACGGTTTAGGGTTAGGGTTTAGGGTTTAGGTTTAGGGTTTAGGGTTTAGTAATGTTCACTTGGGTGAAGTAATAAACGATAATGGAGGAAAGAAAATAGAGATGGTAAAACGATAATGAAAGAAAGAAATGTTATGGAAGATGATAAATTTACCAAGTGAAACCAAACCGGGTATATTTAGCAAGTTAAAACGACATATTTTAGAGGTGTAGTACCTAAGCTTAGGTGGGGCTGTAATGTATATTCCCTATCCCCTATATATATATATATATATATATATATATATATATATATATATATATATATATCATACAATTTTTCCATTTAATTCTTCTCGTAACATCATAACACTCCTTTCAATTATTCTTCGTGTCATCGTAACACTTGATTAAATTTTTACTATCTTACTGTGGACTGTAATAGCATTGTCGAAAATACCCGATACCCGAATTACCCGTCCGGTTTTTTCTGATATCGGGTAAATCGGGTCGGGTATCGGGTAATTTTTTTTGGTTAATCCGGTAACCTGATTTTTTTTGCAGGCCGGGTAAAGGGTACGTTTGTTGGGTTTCGGGTATACCCGAATTACCCGAATTATTAATTTTTTTTCGTAGAGCTTGTACTCTGTAGCAGGTATTTGATCACGGTTAAACTAACTATCATTATTGTAAAACATGAATCTCTTTTATTATGACAATATGACACTAGCAGTATTAAAAATAATTGTTTATATATCATCATGTTCATTAAAACTTAATTGTTTTCTAGATTATAGTTTTTATTGCAACTAACAAACTCATTATCTTGACAAAATTTTAGAACATGACAAAACTTATGGCTACAATTATCTTAAACATTTTAAACTTTTAAACTAGATCTTTAAGTATTTTGTTTTTTAACATCTTATTAGATTAGATTAAGTTGTTAAAAAATTATTTGATATCTCAGGTATTATTGACTAAAAAATCTTAATGTTCAAAGCTTGACTAACTTTGTTTATGCCTCGTTTGTTTATATAAACAAGACTAATAAAGCACGACATATTTATTTCACTAAATTTATTTTCAGGTGAAATTAAAAAAAATTATATATTTCGGGTAATACCGAATTACCCGAACCCGACCCGATACCCAAATTACCTAAACCCAAATTACCCGAATTTAATTTAGGTCAGATAGCAAATATTTTTTTAACATGAAAAACCTGAATTACTAGAAACCTAAAAAAATTATCCCATCAACACCTTAGAATGTAGATACATAATGGCAAATAGGAAAATAAGTATTACCTTGGTTTGGTGATGAAGACAAGCGACCAACTCTCGTCTTTCACATTTTTAATAGGTAACCTAACCTAATGAAAATGGCTATTACCCTAACCGTGTTTTCTTCTTTTATGTTTATTTTCAAAGTAAAAACATTATTTACCTTTACTTTCTATTGTGGGAGTGTTTCATTTGTATTTTTAAAAGGAAAAAGTTTTTTTTGGAAAAGATAAAAGATGTTTGGTAGAAACATTTTAAAAGTTATTTTTGTATATTAGATAGAAAGAAAACTGACTTTTTGAAAAAGTTAGAAAAATCTGATTTTTTTTGTAACTTTTCCAAAAAGAACTTTTACCTCTAAAAAAGAAGCTAAACACCCCCTATATATAATTATAAACATTTAAATATAGATTAACAAACTTTTTCTTTTAAGATAATGTTATGTATAAAATTTATAAAATAATATGAAGTGGCATTTTATTTCGCCTTTTTTATTTGCAATAGTGTAAGAACTTTTTTAAAAGTTTTTTTAAGGAAAAAACTCTTGAAATTTTAAAAAGCTATTGGATAAACTTTCTTTTAAACAGTTTGTTCAATGATTTGTGTTAACTAACAAGTAACAAGATTTATGGTTATAAATTTTTTTTCGTAACGTAATATTAGTTAACTTATTACTTTCTTTTTTACATTTCCTTATATGATTGATATTGTTAAACAATAAAAAAGTAAAAAGTACTTTAAGAACTCTCCTGTAACGTGCATTTGTAATTAAGGAAAACTCGGATAGTAAATTTTGTTGTAAACTTATTTGGATATGTGTATAAAGAAGCTTTCCAATCAAATTTATCGTTTTTTTTTAATATCTTTTTTTAATTTTACGTATACGGAAATAAGAATTTGCTTATATATAAATTCGAGTCTTACAAATACCACATTCAAGTATGTACATCTTTTCCATGGTGTTAGCTGCGATGAATCATTTTTTGTAGTAAACTAATGTTTTGGTGGGGATGTGACAACCAAATATTGATACAAAAGTAGACGTAGCTTTCCAACTAACTCTCTTTTTCGTTTTTGGTCATAATTAATGTTCGTAGTATAGAATTGCATCATCAGTCATCAAGCTTTTTATTTTACTTATGCTTTATTTTCATTAATTACTAATAACCCCCAAAACCCTTGCGTAAGAAAGACTTATACATACCAATTCAGTCCAAAAACCACAGTTAAATTTGATATATTGCTATTTGACGCTGATATAGTCTAACTCCTAATCTTTATTTTTGTATAAAATTTCTTGTTACATGTTATTTGTCGTTATAAATATTCGTAATATTGAAACTTGAGGTCAAATTTAGTTGACATGTCGATTCTATTATTGTAACACGAGTACTGATAATCATTTTTGGTTCTCAAGGGTCAAATTTAGTTGACTTTGAAAATCTTATCTAGTGAACTTATATCAAATTGAAGCAAACAAAGAACAAGATTATCATTAAAATACGACAAAAACACATCAAACTGATAAAAATTATTTACTCATCAGAGAGAGAGAGAGAGAGAGAGAGAGAGAGAGAGAGAGAGAGAGAGAGAGAGAGAGAGAGAGAGAGAGAGAGAGAGAGAGAGAGAGAGAGAGAGAGAGAGAGAGAGAGAGAGAGAGAGAGAGAGAGAGAGAGAGAGAGAGAGAGAGAGAGAGAGAGAGAGAGAGAGAGAGAGAGAGAGAGAGAGAGAGAGAGAGAGAGAGAGAGAGAGAGAGAGAGAGAGAGAGATTGCACTGCCTCTGTCCTGACTAGAGAACTTAAGAGAGAACGAACTTGAACACCATCGAAACCAAACTGAAAACAACTGCAACAACCGGAGAAATGGCTGACGATGACGCCGGGACAGCACTGCCGGTGCTGGTTGCTGTTGGTGGGGTAGGAGTAGGTTTGGTGGTGGGAGAAGCACCTGTCGATGGTGTTGGGGAGGCACCACCACCGGTGACTGGCACCGAGACCTTCATGCCACCACTGCAGTGACCAGGAACACCGCAAATGAAGTAATGCGTACCGGTGGTGTTTAGGATGATGGTGGCGGGGCTGGAAGTGTAGGATGCAATTGAGTTTCCAACCGTGCATGTGCCATAGTCGTCGGAGCTCACTTCATCAACGGAGTGACTACTTCCATAATTAAACACTTGCATGACGAAGACAAATTAAAGATTATTTATATTATATTTATAATACTAATATGAAATTCATGGTGGAAGAGAGATGAGAATTACCAAGACTATCTCCAGGTTTGAATGTTTTGCCGGTGGTCCAAGTGGTATAATCGACACTGAGTGACCAACCAGCAGAGTCTCCAACAGTATAAACTTTGGCTAAACATGGCATAACACAACTCAAAAATAGTGTCAACATAACAACATCCGTACTACGAATTCCCATTATGTATGTGTTAAGTGTGTGAGTGTGTTGGTGAGATAGAGAGGGGTTGTTTGATTATAATGGGAAGTGGGAGTGTTGAGGTTTTATAAGTGTTAAAAGGTAGAAGATTGGAGACGGAGTTGGGTTTTATATGATAATTTAAAGGTTTATGAAATATGTAATTACTTTATTAAAATATGTCAATATAACACTATAAATTTTACATAGTTCTGGCTGTTAAAAAAGTAGACAATATATATTTAGGTTGATGATAGCAATTGCTTAAAAATCATTGCCATAAGTCTGTAATAAAATTATTTATAGTCTTTAAATTGTTCGTACACATTACCTTTTTTTCGTTAAAAAAGTCATGTTAATTGGCTTTTAACCTACCGGATCAATCAAACAAAGAAAGAAAATGTGAAATGATACAATGATACGACTTTGTGGAGCAATTAGTTGGATACGTGTGTTGTAGATAAAGAACCGATTTAATTGGATAGTGATTAAATTGTATACTCATTTTGCTTAAAAACTATTTCCAACCTACATCTAGACTGCACAAATATTTTCGCAAAGTAAAATGATCAAAAACACTTCAATTTTCATTTTTCATGCATTAGGGAGGAGGGATTCATTCCCATTGAACCCACCGAACCCACTGAACCCACTGCCACATCAGTTTTTCTTTTTGATTTTTCTTCATTTTTCCGAACCCATAACACACGGAAATCCTATCTTTTTCAACTCACTCAATTAAAAAAAATATACAAAATAATCAAGGAAAAATTGTAATTAGCAATAGATTTACCGCCGGTACCACTCCCTCTTCGGCGGGTTGTTTAATTGATATCACGAACCCACTTCATCCTCTCTCTCTACTTTCTCTTGTACCATATGTTTTAAGACTTGTATCTTAGTTGTTTAGTATTTTTTTTAATTGAGTGGGTTGAAAAAGATAAGATTTCTGTGTGTTGTGAGTTCTGTAAGATGAAGAAAAATCAAAAAGAAAAGCTAATGTGGCAGTGGATTCAGTGGGAACGACTCCCTCCTCAAAGGAAATAAAAAGCCAGAATCTTATTTATAGTTGATAAAATTTGTTAATTTTTCATAAAATCCATAAAATGAATAAGGATGACAAAAAATTGGTTTTCAGAACAAATTTGCAGTTACACACAAGACGTAACCGTTTTTTAGAATTTTTGTATGGCAACACCAGATGCTGGCATATAATAGATTTTAGCATACAGCAGATCTTGGCATACAACAAATGATAGTGTTGGATTTAGTATAAAAAATTAGGATTATGTTCGTATGTGAGCCAAAGGATGCCACATTTAATGCATAAAATGAACAGATAAATAATAATATTTTTGGTGTATAAACCTTTATTACCAACATTTAATAAATAACAATTAATGGTTAATTGGTTAATTATTAATGGGTAAAAATAAATAATAAATTATTTACTCATTTAACTTCTTTAAGAGACATGAACCCATGACTAGAGGTAGGGCTCTTAACTATTTGGTTAAAACTGAATCGTCAAATTAGACAATTTAGATTGGACTATTTGGTTCAAATATTTGGATTTTTGGATTGATTTTATGTTAAAACCGAATTGTTATTTTGGATTTCGAATTGATTTTGATTTATATAATAAGAACCATGTAGTCCAAAATACCGAATAACAACTTATTACATATTTTTAATATATATCTTTAAACATTTATAAATTTACGAAATTATGTTTTTAATTGTTATAAACTTTCATCCAACATAATACATTAATATGTACTTCTTATCAAAAGTTTTTTTCGTTGAAATATTAAATTATAATTATTTTTTCTTAATAGTTGTTTATAAATTATAATTCATCACTAAAAAGTTTTTTTAGTTACTTTGAAATTTATAAAATTGGCTAATATTTAAGTAATATATTTTTTTAAATGTTTTACCTCTTAAAAACCGAATTGTAAAAATCGATCCAACATAATTGTAATTTGGTTGGATCGGATCGGATTTGAATTTAGTTTGGACTATTCGTATCCATGTTTTGAAAACTGAAATCTATTTGTATTTACTTGATTGGATCGGATAAAACCGATTCATCCAAACGAACACTCCTAACTAGAGGTGGCAATGGGTCGACCTAGGTTAGGTTCGAGTTCAACCCATTGAATAACTGGGTTGAAAATTTCAACCCAAGCCAACATATTTATTTAAATGGATTGATATTTCCAACCCAACCCAACCTTTTAGATAAATTGGTTGTCACCGGGTTGACCTGTTTATGTAGTTTTCGACCCAGCCTATTAAATAAATAGGTTAAACTTGGGTTAACTCATTTAAAATCAATTAAAATAAATTATATAATTAAATATTATACCACTTAAATTAAAAAACATAAATAAAACTTCATAATTACGACTGAAGCACAATCCTAATTCATAAATACAAATAAATTCTTCAAATAACATTAAAAATGTTTGGTTTCACAGTGATTTTGGAGAGTGACCGATATTATCGGCGCTAAAAAAATGATGGAAATTAGGATAGAATTTTATTAAACATAGATAATAATAATGCAACATTATAATTTACAAATTAATACTTAGATTAATACATGATAATATCTAAACAATTATTAAATTATATATATATATATATATATATATATATATATATATATATATATATATATATATATATATATATAACGGATTGATAATTTTTACCCAACCCAATCTATTTAATTAAATGGATTAAATGGTTGAAAATCTCAACTAAACCCGCTAATTTTGGGTTGGGTTCGGGTTGGGTCAATTTTTGCTGGCTCTACTCATGATCTCTCATTTAGAGAATCACCCCTTACCGCTAAACCAAAGACTCATTGGTATTTATTCATTTTTAACCAATAAAAAGGTTTTATTAATTATTTGTGGTAAATTACTAGGAGTTAATAATAATGATATGATCAAATAAGGTCCTACCATAATGAGAGTTGATTTGCGGATAACAAATAAATAATAGTTAGGGTCACTATAAACAATAGCTAGTAAAAAAAACTTGGGATTTGCCCCGGGTGGGTATTTTCTTCTTTTAAACTTCTTTTTCCAATTAAAGCATTGTACTTGGAAAGGTCTAGTCTCATAAAGGGGTCAAATTTCTAATTTACCAGCTAAACATTACATCTAACATGTTGGTTTCCAAATCCAAACCAAAAACAAATAAAATACTCAGGTTACACGTAGTCCAAGGTTGTCTTTTGTAAGATTTGCTTCGAATTCATAGAAGAAAAAGTTAAAAACATCATTTTTACGTAAAGGAATAATTGTGTAGTCATGGCATTCAACTTTATGGACCATTTCTTGACAACAAAGGTACATTGCTATTTGAGAAGCTTAGCATAAAGTATGTTGCTATTTGAGAAGCTTAGCATAAACAATGATGTCAATTTCATATAGGAAAAACCCTAGGCTATCAGGCATCATATAGTAAGGCAATTCTATCATGTAGTTCCGGAAGATCCCTAGCCTATCACTAGCATGAAGTTCTAAGATATCATAGTGTCAAATAATAATGTGGTAATTTGGGGTCTACTGTCACACCACCAAACCGGAACGGCGGAACGTTCGGGGGCGGAAGACATCATGCTCAGTATCATAACAATTGTATAATAGTAAAACAAGCAACAACATCCATTGGATAAAATATAGTTAATACATGTTTGTTCTTTGAGTTGAATGTATGATACCAAAAATGTAAAGCAATAAAAAAAAGAGCCTTGAGTAAGCTCCATCTTCTCAAAAACCTGCATGAGTGTACCTGTCTACTGGTTCCTTGAGAATACAAGTTATTTTGAAAAGAGAGTACCAACATATAGGTTGGTGAGTTCATAAGCATTTAGTATTTAATGTTTGTACTTGTTCCATGAAACTGATAGTATGTTCTCCAGAAAATCCCATATTTTCTCCATTTAAATGAAAATCAGTCTTAGGCCTTAATACCAAAATGTTTTGTAAGTTATTGTACTCTAAAATAGTGTGAGCGTGTGTGTTTTCCATAAATGTATGTTTTCTTTGACAAAAAATAATGTATTGCACTTGTATGAACTTCATAGTGTATTAGTACTTGGAAAATAATGGTAGGTAGTCTTATTACTTAAAATAAAACCACTGAATTAATGTTTGTTTTGTAAACCGAAATGTTTTGTTAATGCTTAATGTGAATGAGATTATAACCATACTTATTTGACTAGTATTCTACACGATGTTGTTCAGGCATCGAAAAGTTATGACATTTGTCACCTGTAGACCTGCCGGTCCCAACTGTAGCTAACAGTCAAGGTGCGGGATTGTCAGTCCTGTATAGATCTATACACAAACTCATGCTCTCCCTCCAGGAGACTCTGGTTATACAACATGACTTAGCAAGGATATTACTAAGCACCATGAAGTAGTATATCAAATTCCATTATTAACTCGTTTACGTATAGTATGCATATGTTCTCTTGTTCTTGTAAATGAATAATGTACTTGAAATGAAAAGTAGTTTGTACTTATGTATTGATTCATGTAATGTATTTTGAACTAGTAATAGTGTGAATAGATCTCAAAACTATACCTATTATAGTTTCCATATCTTATGTTTGTACTGAGCTGATTGAAAATGTTATTGAAATAAGTTTAATACTTATATATATATATATGTATATATATATATATATATATATATATATATACTTGGCATGCATAATTAAAGTTTAACTGACAGTCGGACTCGTGATCCTACCCTAAGCCCACAACCAAACAAAGAACATGATTCAAGGTAAAAGCAATAGTCCTAGGTCTGTTAAATCCTAATTATACATAAGGATATATATGAATATGATTTGTAAAAAGAACAATTTAAGAGTTTGAAAACAGTTTAGAAATAGTTTAATAAGTTTATAAAATTATCAGTATCTAAAAAATGGTTTGTAATCGCATGTGAGTGTTAACACAAATATTTTGTGTTCTGCTTGTATTCTCCTCCTGAAAGTATTTAAAAATGGTAAAACATAGGGGTATGAACTCACCTTATGTGAGTATTCTAGTGAAGATCCGAATGGTAGTTTTAATTCCACAAGTAAGATCCCATACCAAAACCAAGTCCTAATGGCATTTTCACGCAATATGTATGAATATAATTAGCGAATATAGTGATAAATATTTTATGGAATAGCCTAAGATGTAAGAATCACTTACAAAAAGGTGTGTTAGAAGTAAACCGTGAGGTTGTTTGGATTTTTCGGTCAGCCTTTGCATTTTCGGTCAGATGATGATCCAAGTGTGTTCCTGGTGTTCTTGGTGAAACCAAGAAGACCAAGGCGTTTTCGGTTGGGTTTTAAGGATTTTGGATGATGATTGCTTGATGGAATGAAGAACACTTGATGAACTTATGATCCTATGAAGATACAAGTGATCTTCGGATGATAGTTGAGAGGGAATTGAGAGTTTTCGGTTGTGACTTTAAGAGAGAAAAGAAGAGTTTTCAACTGGAAGGTGTAGAATGAAGTGACGATTTCGGTCCCCCATATCCATAAGGCCAAAATGGTGATGGGACACCTTGGTTGGGAAGTGTGAAGTGGATATAAATTGGATGGTTTTCGGCACGAGAACATGAATCATGCGAGGATTGCTGTCCGAAGGGTTTAAGACCGAGAATGCGTTTTTGGTTCAAAGGAGCAGTCTCGCAGGTTTGCGGCCGAAAAAAGATTTTCGGTGTGAGGGTTTAGACTTGTGCGAGGGTTCTCGGTTGGAGTGTTTTTACTTCTAATCCTCACAACACTTTTAATACAAGGTTTATACACATAGAGATTATTAATCTAACCTTAATAAAATAAATCAAAACGACAATTTGACTTTTATTTGACATGTTTGACTTTTGTTGAGTTTGGCTGACTTTGATAGACTTTTTACAAGATTGAAAATAATGGGTTATCACATCTACTTGTTGGCTCCGACTGATCGTACACATCACATCCTTTTTGATTATTTTGAAAACAATTTGAACATTATTTTTAAAAACATGTTTCCTTAGTTTGAGACTGGGTTTACACGAGTGTTCCTCCAATTCACTTAAACCAAGGTTCTGATACCAACTTGTAACACCTATTAAAATCACAAGAAATTTGATCTTTTAATAACCAACCCAAATTCATAAATTGTTTACAATCATAGTTTTAAAAACATTTTCAACATTAGAGTCTCCAAAAGTCATAAGTCATAAACATGAGGATGTGTATGGTCACGCCTTCCCTTTTCCACGGTCATCTGAAATACTTGAAACATAACCCAAAACGATAAGCCAACGCTTAGTGAGATCCCCTAAAGTACCACCACATAAAAAGATAACATATAAAATAACAACATGTCAGGTCAAATTAACCATAGGTTCGGAATACCCCTAGGGCCAATCTACCATTGGGTTGGAATGCCAATATACTATGGGTCCAGTCAACCATCAGGATGTAATACCACAGGCCCATCAACCACCGGGTTGGAATGCCAATCTATAATGGATCCTGTCATCCTTGGGATGGAATACCCTCGGGCCCAATCAACCATCGGGTTGGTATGCCCTCGGCTTGTTGGCTTACACACAAAGCAGTAAAGCCTCAACCACCGAACAAATATTTTCACATATAACAAATAACATATAATAATATTCTACAGATAGTCAGGCAAATCTACAGATCACTAAGCATAGCATCATCCTATATATCAGGATACCGATCTAACAGAGCACTACAGCATGAAAACATTCATAACAGGATATCAAATCCAAAGGGCCAGCCTTGGTGGCTTCAACTCGCAAGTATAGTGAGGAAAACCCACCGCACAAACTGGACAAATGTTGATGAGGTCTCGACTCTGAATCTAAGATCTCTAAACGACACCTATTCCAACCAAATGACCAATTTCCATTAAAATCCCTAAATACCCAAAATACACTTAAGGTCAAACTTGGTCAAAGTGGTCAAAATCCATAAATCAACTGAGTTAACCAACCGAGTCAACCCAGCTGAGTCAACTAAGCCGAGTAAACTCAGTCGAGTCAACTCAACAAGCGTACGTTGGGCATACTCTGGAGTTACGTTGGGCGTACTCCTCATCTTGACCAAAAACGGGTCCGTTGACCACGTACGTGGGGCGTACTCCTAGGTACGCACAACTTAATCCCTATACTTCCTTTTTATCTCATTAAGATCTTAATACAATGTCTTAACACTTCCAAATGCATATCCAAGGTCAAACTGTCAATAGGAGTCATAAAGTTTCCAACTTTATGACCTTGCATGCTCAATAAGCGCTTAATCCAAAAAAAACCAACATCTTAATGCCTTAAGACCCTCCATAACATGCATGGGACATAACCAACCATTCGGACCTCATTTTTATGACTTAAGACCCTCCTAGGGTCTGAAAAGACAACTTACTGGTCAAGAACATGCCATGCTCAAGATCTAACATTTTGGTACCAAAAACCTTCATAAAGACATCCAAATGCAGATCTATATGATAGAGGGGTAAAGTTACAAGTTGTATACCTAAGAAAGTGTAGAAACGCCAGATCCAAAGTGCTTCACTCTTCTAAGATGAGCTTCGCTTCCTTCTTTCTTCTTCTAGGCACAAAACACACACTCTTAGGCTTGAAATAGCTTCTCAAGGTGAACTAGAGTTCCAAAATGTATCAAGAGGGATGGAGGCTAATGAGGTAAGGGGAAATGAAGCCATGAGGGTGTTTAAATACGAGGTAAATGCTAAAAATTAGGGTTTCCAAATCTGGCAAGTACGTCCAACGTACAACATGTACGCCCAACACATTAGGGTGCGCCCTAGTATGCTCAACGTACATGCATACGCATGGCGTACTCCCCCAAGGCATATTTACAAAAGTGAAACTAGGGATCCACATACTTTCTTGAACTTAGGGACCAAAATGGAACATAATTAAATTATAGGGTTAAAATTAGAAGTATCTTATCATCGGGATGTTACAATTCTCCTCCATATGATCTAGACTTCATCCTCGAAGTCTGCCGCGACAAATAACTCAGGATAATGCTCCCGCATCTCCGCCTCTGGCTCCTAGGTCCACTCGAAGCCTCTTCGAGGATGCCATTGTACCTTTACCAAAGGTATCTCCTTGTTGAGCATGACCTTTATCTTCCTTTATAGAATAGCCACTGGTCTCTCAACATAGTTCAGGGGATCATCGACTTGAATATCAACCAAGGAAACCACTGCCTCATCATTTAATATGTAGTTTCGCAACTGCGAAACATGGAAAGTGTTGTGAATCTGACTAAGCTCCTCGAGTAGATCCAATCTGTAAGCTACCTTGACAACCCTAGAAATCACCTGAAAAGGTCCAATATATCGGGGACCTAATTGCCCCCTCTTCCTGAAGCGTTTCACACCCTTCCAGGGTGAGACCTTCAGGAGTACCATATCGTCGACCTGAAACTACAACTTTGATCGGCGCCAGTCGCCATAGCTCTTTTGTTGAGTCTGAGTGGTCTGAAGTCTCTGCTTGATTTGCTGAATAAGCTTCATGGTTTGAACTGAAGGACTAATTCGGTCCTTCCCATAATCCTATGACCAACCTCTCCCCAACAAACCAGGGTACGACATCTCTGACCATATAAGAGCTCAAAAGGTCGGGAACCAATGTTGGAGTGATAACTATTGTTGTAGGAGAACTTCGCAAGAGGCAGGTAGGAATCCTAACTCCCACCAAAGTCAATAACACAAGCCCGCAACATATTCTCAAGGTTCTGTATCATCTACTCACTCTGGTCGTCGGTCTATGGATGATGTGTAGTGCTGAAATGCAACCTCGTGGAACTTTTGCGAGAAAGAGGAGGTGAACCGAACATCTTAGTCAAAAACAATGGAAACCAAAACCCCATGGCGAACAACAGTCTCCTAGACATAAACATCGGCCAACTTTTTGGCCGAAGAGCTCTCCCGGATGGCCAAAAAGTTGGCACTCTTAGTCAATCGGTCAACGATGATCCATATAGCATCAAAACCCTTCTCTGTCTTTGACAACTTGGTGATAAATTCCATGGCAATCTGCTCCCATTTTCACATGGGAACCTCTAGAGGTTGCAGCTTTCCATGCGGCCTATGATGCTCAGCCATGACCATCTTGCAGGTCAAGCATCTCTCGACGTACCAGGCTATCTCCCTCTTCATACATGGCCACCAGTAACTTGATCTCAAATCCTGATACATCTTGGTGGCTCCCGAGTGTGTAGAAAAGTGAGACCTATGAGCCTCCTCTAACACAATCTGCCTAACCACACCAGAAATAGGAACCCAAACCCAACCACACTGGGTCAATAACCCTTGATTACCCGTAACAAATCTAGCAATATCACCCCTGATCCTTTCTTGTTTCTAGTTCTCCTTCTGAATTCCCTCTACTTGAGCCTCTCTTATCAATCCTAAAAGAGGAGAATCAACGGATATCCTCATACACATTTCCCCAACCGAACATCCAACCAACTTGCGGCTCAAAGCATCCGCTACCACATTCGCTTTACACCGATGTTAAAGGATCTTGAAGTCATAATACTTGACCACGTTCATCCACTCGTGTTGCCTCATGTTCAGGTTCAGCTGGTCCATCAGGTATCTCAAACTCTTGTGATATGTGTAAACAATACAATAGACCCAACTCCAGGTCATGTGTGGGATATCATGTCGTATGCGGCTTCAGCTGCTACGAAGCATAAGCTACCACTCATCCTTTCTGTATGAGGACTGCTCCCAAACCAGTGATTGAAGCATCACAAAATATAACAAAACCCTCGACCCCCTCTGGGAGGGTCAATACTGAGGCCTCACATAACCTCTGCCGAATACTCTCAAATGCCGACTGCTGCTCAGGGCCTTGTCGGAAATCCACCCCCTTCCTCGTCAGATGAGTGAGGGGTACCGCAATCTTGGAGAAGTCATGAATAAATCTCTGATAGTACCCAACCAAACCCAAGAAACTCCTGATCTATGAGGGAGATTTCAGAACCTCCCACTACATCACAACCTCGATCTTAGATGGATCGACCAAAATCCAATACTAGTTAACGAGGTGCCTAAGGAACTAAACCTATCGTAACCAAAACTCATACTTCGAGAACTTGTCACACAACCGTTTTCCCCTCAAAACCCCCAAAAGCTCTCGAAGGTGCTCCTCATGCTGCTCTCTGGTCTTGGAATACACCAAAATATAATGTAACGCTCGTTTCAGGTATCAATTACTTTTCAGGATTTTATGGTTTTAGACTGGAACTCGATGAGTTGGGAGCTCCAACTCGTCGAGTAGAGATCATTTTGGATGCGGGATTTAGGATCTACTCGATGAGTTGGAAGGCCCAAATCAGCGAGTAGACACTGTAAAGTGAAACCCTAATTTCCAGGGGTTTGTACCCTATTTAAGGAACTTATGGCTCATTTGTGGCCTCTCTCATCGTCCCTACTATCTAGAGAGAAACACTAGTCGTGCCTTAATGATTTCTTCAGTGTGTGTGAGCTTTGGAGAGTGAATCATGTGCTCTTTGGAAGGAAACTCGAAGTTTGAAGGAATTGAAGTGAGGAAAAGGCTACAGATCTAGCATCTACCCTGTGTTAGCATCCATTTGGAGGTAAAAAGTCTCTACCTTGACCTCTTGTTTCTTAGATCTCCTCCCATGGGAGTTTAGTGCATTTTTAACCCATTGTGGGAGTCACTTTTGGAGTTGAGCATGATTTGAAGTTGTGACTTCAGATCTGGACACCTCAGGTCTACTTGGGCCTAAAGATTCAAGTTTTATCAAACTTTGGCCTCTCCTCATGCCATAAACCCCTTCATAAGCTTAGTTTTGAGTGTTTTAGCCTCTTAAGGCCTTGCATGCACATAATGTTGGCAACTTTATGTGGTAACTACACCTTAGGGGACTGGATCTGTAGTTTGGAGCTTTGGATTCAACTGGAAAGGACTGAACATGAAAAAGGCTGAAGGAACACGACGAGTTGCATAACCAACTCGACGAGCTGGGCTGGATTCACCAGCCTTTTTGGATTCTGAGTGAACTCGGCGAGTGGGTGAGATGAATCGACGAGTTAATGGGAGTTTTCGGTCTCCTGGACACTGAAGAACTCGACGAGTTATTCTTTTAACTCGGCAAGTTGACTGGAGTTTTCGGTTTTCTGGACTCGGAAGGAACTCGCTGAGTTGCTAAATGCACTCGAGGAGTTGGGATCAACATGGACTGTTGACCTTGACTTTAACTATGGTTTACCAAGTTTGACCTTAAGGGTATTTTTGGTATTTTAAAACTTTGACAAAGTTGGTCACATGATGATTGTAGGTAGTTGAGATGGAGCTGTATGTTGGGATTAACTTTATCAATTCAACATTTCTTGAGAGGTGAGTCTCCTCACCATCCCAATGGGTCGAAGGCACCACGGCTGGCCCATTTAGTTAGTTATAGTGTTTATTTTGGATTCACTACTGATATGTCTGGTATGCATGTATATGAGAATGTGCTAGTACTTACTAAATGGATATGTGAAGACCCCGGGGGAGCCCATGGCATTCCTAGGTAAAGACCATGCGGGGGAGCCCATGTCGAGTAGTTAAGACCATGTGGGGGAGCCAATGTCTCATAGGAGTAAGAGCCTAGAGGGAGTGAATGACATCCATATATGTTTATGTATTGTGATAGATATTTTTGTGATATATGATATGCTAGTAGATTATTATGTTATTTGCATGGAAGACCACGGGGGATCCCGTGACAGTTAGATATAAGACCATGATGGGGAGCCCAAGGTATTCCTAGGTAAAGACCATCTGGGGGAGCCCATGGAAAGTAGGTATAAGACCCTAGGAGGAGCCCACACCATCCTTATATGTTTGTATGCATGGCTTATGTGGTTATGTAGCTTGTATAGCTATTATGGATTATGTGGTTATGTGGATTGTGTGGGGGTATGCTCTGCGGAACTCACTAAGCATTATCTTACAATTTGTTGACTGTTTTAGGTACTTCAGAGCCTAAGGGCAAGGGCAAGGCTTGATTGCATGGCGTGCACTCTCTGGCATTTTATATGGGGACACCATGATATTTGAAATAAAATTTTGATGTTATGGATTTTGAAAACAGTTGTCATTGATATTTCATATTTATGGGAATGTTTTGATTTAATTAAAAATGAAATTTTTATTTGGAAATTTGGGTCGTTACAAGTTGGTATCAGAGTCTTGGTTTGAGGGATTCGGGCACACTCTCGGGTATGTCTGGACTCAACCTAAGGAAATGGTAAAACTTTTTTCAAAAATCAAAAGTTAACAACTTCTTAAAATGGAAAAGGGGAGAGTGCAATGCACGTGATTGGCCAAGCCCAAGTAAGTAGTTCCCCAATATGTTAGCCATGCTATATTGATATGTGGATTATGATAATTATATGAATATTTCTATGTGTATGCTTTTAAAATTGTATACGGTTAGGGTCTTATAGCCTCAAAATGATTGATTTGGTCTTATTTCCTGTTCCTTATCTGGTTGTGGTCTTAGGGTAGAGTTTGTTATTCAAAATTCTATTTGGTCATGTTCTGTGTATAATTTGCATGTATAAGGAAACCTGATATGACTGAGTTCTAGTTTGATATGGATGGAGCAAATCTTATGATAGCCTGGGATTTGAGTTATGTGGTAGCATGTGAGATACATTTTGTTCTGGGACGAATTAGAGTTATCAGGTAGAGCCTTGGGGAAGGTACAGGTAAGTGTGGAAGGTTGTATTGGGCCCCTCTGTCGACGGTTACCCAAAAGGTATTGAGACCATCCATTGCCTTGGGTAGCTTGGTTATGAAGCCCATGGTTAGCCTCTCCCACTTCCCTTCAGGTACTATTGGTTGTTGTAGGAGACTCGAAGGCTTCCTTTATTCTCTCTTGACATTGGCACAAGTCCGATACTTGCCCGCATGTGTAACGATGTCTGCTTTCCTATTCGCCCACTGAGGGTACTTTTTGAGGTCCGGACACATCTTGTTCGAGCCTGGATGAAGGGGAGTAGCGAGTTTTCGTGTGCTTCGTTCGTGACATAATTTCTGAATCCATCAACCTCGGTGTCCAGATCCGGTTCATGGGATAACATGCCCCGCCGTCCGCGCCTTCTAGGTTCTTATGATCGGTGAAGATTGTATGCTTCGTGTCGTAGAGATGGTGCCTCTAGACCTCTAGGGTGAACACTACCGCTCCTAGTTTGAGGTCATGCGTTATCTAGCCGACCTCGTACGTCTTTAGCTGTCTTAAGTCATAGGTAATAACTTTTCCTCAGAGCGCTGCATAGGGCCTGTTGTAGTGTTCCTCAATTGCTTAGCTCGGTAGGAAGCATGAGGGTTTGGTTTACGAGACTAAACTTATTCGAATGGTAGGACATTCACTCGTCCTCCTAGGCAACCTTGGCCCAAAGTTCATAGCGGGACTCGTACCTTGTCCATCTATCATTAACTTACGCATATAGGTCGTATGTACTTAAGGTTGGCAAGACAGTTGGATGGATGACTCTGCCCCAAGTCGACAACCAGACATGGAACAGGAAATAGGGCGGAAGCACACATCCAATATCCGTAGAATCTTAATTATACATTGTCCTCGCGTATACACGTAGTAGTGGTAGACTAACCGTATCCGTCCCAAGCTTCTGTGCTTGAACCTTGTCTGCTGTATGCGTGACATTCCCGAAGGGTCTCCTAGAAATACTTCTGACAAGGTTTCTGGAAGTATAACACTCCTCTGGTACGTGTTTTGGGGTTTCACAGCGAGAGATGACCCGGAGGTCCGTACTGGATGTGTTTATGGGAGACAAAGGTTTCGATATTCGGTGGGTTAGGTGAAGGGTCCTTTCGTAGTCGTTAAACCGGGACGATGAGGGCTATACCAATCAAAATTGAATGGTGACAACTGTATCTTTTTAGATAAAACATGTGTTAAGCTGTATTCATAAGAAGTGCTCATTAGAGTGATATAGTATCTTGTGTTTCTTTTCAGTGTGTTCCGTTTTTTCCGATATTATTATTACTGTAGATGATTCATACCATAGTGTCTTGATGGGTTTTGAGCATTCTAACACTTCCTAAGTGTACATGAAAACCCTAATAACCATGAATCTATGTTTTTCTCTATATACATGCAAATTTCTTTTTCAAGGTTATTTCCTAACTAGCATGGCATGGGGATTACATAAAACATAAAAACTAGTAGAAATACATACCTTGTTGTTGCTTGGATTCCTTCAAGACTTTATGAGCCTAGCACACCAAATGTTGTGCCTCAAATGCTTCATACAACACCACAAAACTTGGAATAACTTGAGAGAATACTTCTTACACTCAAAAATCGGTTATGCCCTCTCTAGTAACACTAGTCCCCGATTTTGCTAGCCAAAGGGTCCCTTTTATAGTGGTGTCGCAATTAGGGTTTCATTAAGAAGACCCATAATTGTCATGACTCTTCATATCTCATGACCCATGGGTTTGTAACTACCATGGACTATCCATGGAGCTTCAAATGGTTACATCCATAGCCCATAAACCATGAATCATTTACCTACCATAAAAGAATTGATGATTGTCATAATCAACCCTATATATTTAATTAGTCTCACTTTGATCACCAAATTAATACTAGATTAATACTTGATCAATACTAATTAAATAAGACTATTATTAGTATATTAGAACTTATAATATATTAATAATCATAAGTGCCTTATTCTCTCATTTAGTCTATCCAAGTATTGCAATGCCATGCAACCCAAATGGACCATGCCGGGTCGGGTCAAGTACATACCAAATAAAGTTATGGACTTACACACTATATCCAACATGTCTAGCACTGGTAGTAGGTGTGTTTCGATAGCTAGTAATGATACTTGATATCATGATCCTTGATAGGTCACTCTATGATCGAGCGGTATATGTACGTTGTATGTAGTTTGATATTGGTGAAATCGTCGAGCGGGTGGCTCCACTCAATTCCCACTACTAGACATGGAACAGGAGTCAGGGTGGAATTATTGGTTTCAAGTCTTTAGTATTTTGATTATAATTAACCCCGATGTATATACAAAGTCATGACAGCTTACAGGTAATGGTATTTTCTATTCTATGTCTGATGAAATGGTATTTGCTGTCATGAGGAGTCCTTCTTCTATTCTATGTCTGATGAAATGGTATTTTCTGTCAATGTACCTAGATCTCCCGTGATCTCTTGGTTCTTTCTCCAAAGCAACCGCACTTTCACTGTCACAGAAAATTTCCATTGGCTCCTTTATAGCTGGTACAACTCCAAGGTCTTCGATGAAGTTCTTTAGCGATATCGCCTCTTTTGCTACCTCGCTTGCTGCTATGTATTTTGATTCACAAGTTGAATCAGCTACCGTCTCCTGCTTGGAACTTTTCCAAGTAATTGCTCCTCCATTAAGGATAAAGACCCAGCCAGACTGAGAGCAGAAATTATCCCTATCAGTTTGAAAGCTAGCATCACTATATCCTTCCACTCTTAAGTCATCACTGCCTCCGAGGGTAAGGACCCAGTCCTTAGTCCTCCACAAATACTTGAGAATGTTCTTTACCGATGTCCAGTGTGCCTTGCCAGGGTTCCCTTGATATCTACTGACCATGCTCAAAGCAAAGGCCACATCAGGGCGAGTACAAGTCATAGCACACATGATCGAGCCCACAACGGAAGCATATGGTATTTGACTCATCTCAGCTATCTCAGCCTCTGTACTCGGACTCTGAGTCTTACTTAGCTTGGCATTACTCTGGATTGGTAATTCTCCTTTCTTGGAATCTTGCATACTGAACCTCTTCAGTACCTTATCCACATAAGTACTTTGACTAAGTCCAATTAGTCTCTTACTCCTATATGTCAATATCTTTATCCTTAGGATATAGGCAGCTTCCCCAAGGTCCTTCATAGTGAAACACTTCCCAAGCCAGGACTTAACCTCCTGCAAAGTTGGGACGTCGTTTCCTATGAGAAGTATGTCATCCACATACAACACCAAGAAGCTAACTATGCTCCCACTAGCCCTGACATACACACAAGACTCATCCTCACTCCTAGAAAATCCAAACTCTTTGACTTTCTCATCAAAGCAAAGATTCCACCTGCGAGATGCTTGTTTCAATCCTTAAATGGATTTTTCAAGCTTACACACTCTATTAGGGTATTTTGGATCGACAAAACCCTCTGGCTGAGCCATGTAAACATCCTCAGTCAACTTCCCATTAAGGAAATCAGTTTTGACATCCATTTGCCATATTTCATAATCATGAAATGCAACTACGGCTAACAACACTCTAATAGACTTAATCTTAGCTACTGGTGAGAAGGTCTCATCATAGTCAACTCCCGGAGTTTGAGTAAAGCCCTTCGCAACCAATCGCGCTTTATAAGTGTGTACTTTCCCATCCATGTCGGTCTTCTTCTTGAAGATCCATTTGCACCCAACAGTCTTACGACTTGGTACATTGTCAACCAAGTTCCAAACTTGATTGTCATACATGGACCGAATCTCGCTGTCCATAGCCTCCTTCCATTTCGTAGACTCAGGGCCTGCCATGGCTTCCTTATAATTATTAGGCTCATCCAAATCTATCAGTGTACTATCATTGATAAATGTATCACCTTCAGTGGTGATGTGATAACCATAATAAAAATCAAGTGTGTTCCTCACCCTAGTGGACCGTCTTGGAGGTATAGACTCATCTATCAGCTCAACAGGAGTTTCCTCCTCAGGTTGGCTGACAGCATTTGAGGTTCCTTAACCACTTGACTCTTGAATCTCTTCAAGGTCAATTTACCTCCCACTGTCCCCTTGGCTTATGAATTCTCTCTCACGAAAGACTCCTCTTCTTGTTACAAAGACCACATTATCACTGGGTCTGTAGAAGAGGTAACCAAAGGATCTCTGTGGGTAGCCGATGAAAATACACCTATCGCTTCGGGGTTCAAGCTTGTCATGAGTCTCACGCCTCACAACCCCAAATCTTGATGTGGTCCAAATTGGGCACTTTCCCAGTCCACATCTCGTGATGTGTTTTGACAACCTTTTTAGTAGGGACTAGATTAAGGATATGGGCGGCAGTCTCTAAGGCATACCCCCAGAAAGAGATTGGTAACGAAGCTCGACTCATCATGGAACGAACCATGTCCAACAAGGTTCGATTGTGCCTCTCAGCCACACCATTCAATTATGGTGTCCTGGGAGGTGTCAATTGTGAGACAATCCCACATTCCTTAAGATAGTCATGGAACTCAATGCTAAGATACTCTCCTCCCCGATCGGATTGGAGCATCTTGATGTTCCTGCCCAATTGATTCTCAACTTCCTGCTTAAACTCTTTGAACTTTTCAAAGGTTTCTGACTTATGCTTGATTAAGTAAATATATCCATATATACTGTAATCATCAGTAAAAGTCACATAATAGCGATTAGCATCCCTTGTAGCAACTCTGAAGGGCCCACACACATCCGTGTGTACAAGGTCGAACAAACCTTCATCCCTATCACAAGTACCTGTGAAGGGTGACTTTGTCATTTTTCCAAGTAAACAAGACTCGCAACTATCATTTGACTTGAGGTCAAATGATTCCAAGACTCCAGCCTTTTGGAGTTGGCCTATGTGCTTCTTGTTAACATGTCTAAGACGACAATGCCACAAGGATGCTTTATCCAAGCTATCAGAAGAATCAATATACAACACATTATTTCCTAAATTGTCTACAACATTCACAGATTCATATACACCATCACAAGGTATTTCTTTAACGTAAAATACATCATTGTAATAAACATTAATAGCACCATTTTTATTATCAAATGAAAATGAAAAACCTTGTTTGTAAAAGCCATGAAAAGAAATAATATTTCTCGCCATTTCGGGCGAGTAACAACACTTATTCAAATCTAACATTAACCCATTATTAAGAAATAAAGAATAAACTCCTATCTTGGTAACAGGTGATGCTTTCCTGTTGCCCATGACTAAGTTTATCTTCCCATGCTCCACTTGCTCACTTCTTCTTAGTGCCTGCAAATCAGTACAAATGTGAATACCACAACCTGTATCAAGCACCCAAGAATTAACATTAGATGAGTTGTTAGACAATATTGTGTAAATACCTGCATGGGTGGGTTTAACCTTCCCATCCTTTACATCTTGCAGATATTTGGCGCAGCTTCGCTTGAAGTGTCCCTTATCCTGGCAATAGAAGTACTGTGCTTCCTTTGGGTTTGAAGAAGGAGTAATGGGACCTTTTTTGTCCCACTTGAAGAGGAACCATCAAGAGTCTTACCCTTGGTACCCTTCGAAGGGATTTTCCTCTTCTTACCCTTTCCCTGCCCAATAGCCAGAACAGGAGCTGTTGTAGGAGTAGAAGTAGCAGCCGCTTTACCCTTAAGGCCATTTTCAGCTGTCCTTAAGAGTCCTTGAAGTTTGCTAAGTGTGATTTCTTCCTTGTTCATATGATAAGTCATACAAAACTGATCATAACTTGGAGGTAAGGAATGGAGAATGATGTCAATCGCCAATTCCTCAGGGAAGTCAACATTGAGCTTTAGCAACCGGTCAACGAACGTCTGCATCTTCTGCAAGTGACCGGTGATGGGTTCACCATCCTTCATCCTTGCGGTTATCATGGAGGAAATGATTTCATACCTCTCTTGACGCGCGCTCTGATGGTACCTTTCCATCAGATCCAGGTGCATCTCATAGGGGTAGAAATCTTCATAAGATTTTTGGAGTTCCGGAGTCATTGTGGCCATCATGATGCAGGACACCTTGGTGGCATCCTTCTCATGTGCAATGAACTCCGCAAGCTCTTCTGGAGTAGAAGTGGCTTCATTAACAACCTTAAGCTCCCTGTCAAGGACATATTCTTTGTCCTCATAGCGGGTAATCATCCTGATGTGTCTGATTCACTCATTAAAGTTGGATCCATCAAAGATGACCTTACGACACAAGTTTATTAGGGAAAATGAGCCTGTAGGGTTTGAGCCAGCAGCGTTATTGGAAAACATCTGAAATAAAAGGAAGATAAGTTTCATTATATTAAGAGTCCTTAATAAGTCACCCAAATGAAATATTAAGGCTAGGATCCAACAAACTATTTATAGGTGGAAGAGGGATGTCGTAATCCACACTATAAAATATTTGAACGTAGGTAAATGACGATTTACCAATTTCCACCATAAGAACGAAATATTTTATTATTAGGTTTTATTGGTTTTGAAACTCCTAGATCTTTTGAGATACATTGAACTTTTCAATGGCATGTTTGAATCTCGAATGTGCGCTCTCAAGTTTGTGACTGGGATGCCGAGGATCACAAACAAGGTGTGAATAACCATACAAATTGACTTGGTACCCTCAACAATATTACCTAATCGATGTGCCGGTTAACCACACACGCTCCACCGATCTATAATAAAGTCAAGTTACCCTTTGCCACTCTTACTAGTCCATGTTAGTATGCCGGTTAACCACACACGCTCCACTAACGACTTGGTAAGGTACAAAGTGTAACTTTATGGGCTAGCACCAATTTCACATTTTCCTAAAGTAACTAAGATTGGGAATTTATAATGTATAGTTACTTTATAATTCATTATACTTTTAATGAGAATTTAAAATCGTATCCTACCCGTTCGGCTAACGACCTTCCACCAATCAAGGAAGCAGTGGGTGAGAGTGTACACCCATTAAGTCACCATTTTATAGGCAACAACCTTATACCCCCCTTATAGACCGGCTTCGTGAATGAGGCCTACTAACGGTAAGAATGACATATTCTTATACATATCTATATAATAGAATTATAATAATAGTATAAGTGTTGATTTTTAAACTTTTTTAAAATCTAAGGTTTAATTTGGAATTAAAGTATTAGAGTGTAATACTTTTCAAATTCCAAAACTTGAGGGCAAGAATTGAAACTATTCCAAGTCTCTTCAATTTGTAACTTATGAGTTTTAATGGTTCATAAAAATGAAGACTCTTCATTTTATGAAACCTCTTTAGTTCTTTAATCACAATTTAAAGAAATGACTTTTGGTTATCTATAACTTGAGAACAAGTTATGGACACCATCATTGCCATTAAGATCATGAATTAAACATACATGGAGGTTACACATAATTCCTATGATCTTCTAAAAACTCATAAGAACACAAATTCATGTCAAGCAATTTCAAGAAATCATATAAACATATATAATACTTGAAAATTGATAAAAGTCATGCAAAATGGGTTAACATAATCATTATCACTTTGAAAAACAGATTTTACAAGTCCAAAACAGATTGGGATAATGATTTTAATCCATTTCTAGCAACAAAACTCGAAAAGCTGCCCAGCACTCTCCTACTCGTCGAGTGCATTATCCTACTCGACGAGTAGGATGAATTTGTTCATGGACTCGGCGAGTCCTCCCCATGAACTCGGCGAGTCCAGTCGTCATTGAGCAGATTTTTCGATTTTCAAGCAATTTTGCATCAAGTATACAGAAAACAATCCTAGGCTCTAATACCACTGATGGGTTTTGAGCATTCTAACACTTCCTAAGTGTACATGCAATCCTAATAACCTTGAATCTATGTTTTCTCTATATACATGCAAATTTCTTTTTCAAGGTTATTTCCTAACTAGCATGGCATGGGGATTACATAAAACATAAAAACTAGTAGAAATACATACCTTTTTGTTGCTTGGATTCCTTCAAGACTTTGTGAGCCTAGCACCCCAAATGTTGTGCCTCAAATGCTTCACACAACACCACAAAACTTGGAATAACTTGAGAGAATACTTCTTACACTCAAAAATCGGTTATGCCCTCTCTAGTAACACTAGGCGCCGATTTTGCTAGCCAAAGGGTCCCTTTTATAGTGGTGTCACAATTAGGGTTTCATTAAGAAGACCCATAATTGTCATGACTCTTCATATCTCATGACCCATGGGTTTGTAACTCCCATGGACTATCCATGGAGCTTCAAATGGTTACATCCATAACCCATAAACCATGGATCGTTAACCCACCATAAAAGAATTGATGATTGTCATAATCAACCCTATATATTAAATTAATCTCACTTTGATCACCAAATTAATACTAGATTAATACTTGATCAATACTAATTAAATAATACTATTATTAATATATTAGAACTTATAATATATTAATAATCATAAGTGCCTTATTCTCTCATTTAGTCTATCCAAGTATTGCAATGCCATACATCTCAAATGGACCATGCCGGGTCGGGTGAAATACATACCAAATAAAGTTATGGACTTAGACACTATATCCAACATGTCTATCACTGGTACTAGGTGTGTTTCGATAGCTAGTAATGATACTTGATATCATGATTCTTGACAGGTCACTCTATGATCGAGCGGTATATGTACGTCGTATGTAGTTTGATATTGGTGAAATCGTCGAGCGGGTGGCTCCACTCAATTCCCACTACTAGACATGGAACAGGAGTCAGGTTGGAATTATTTGTTTCAAGTATTTAGTATTTTGATTATAATTAACCCGAATGTATATACAAAGTCATCACAGCTTACAGGTAATGATCCTAAGGTCATATATGAGTGTCTTTGGTTTGATTTGAACGAGAGAGTATTTTAATTACTTTTTAGAAGGACGGTGATTTTAGCAAGCATACCAAATTCATTACCAACATATGGTACTTAAATTATTTTGTCGTTGGTAACATTACAAAAGTCCTAGTATGGTTCCCTTGCTACTCCTGCTGGTTTGTTCATCACACTCCTCCTGCTCCTCCGTCATTCCTCTCAGTTGGACAGTCTCTTTTGCAGTGCCTTGTTTCGCCACATAGGAAGCACACTGGACTTACATTGGTATTGAGGGTTGAAGTGATGTGCTGAGTCGGGGCCTTAAAGAAACGGACAGTATGCCCTTTCCTGTTGCAGTTGTTACAGTGTAAAATCCGGCAAGCTCTTGTGTGATGGCATTTACACTTATTACACTTTGGAAGTGATCCCATATATTGCCTGTCTGATGCTTGAGTGATAGATGTTGTGGTTGATGTCGAGGCATGTGTTATGACTGCTGTCGTAATTGTAGCGGTGGCCATGGGTTGTTGTCTTTTAGCGAGTCTTTGAGATTGGTTGCGCTCCTTTTTGGTCCAAAACTTCCGCTTCTTATTCGTAGGTTTGTGGATTGAGGTGCCTTCGTTGGCAGACACCCGCCGGTGTTCCTGATTATTACAACAATCTGTATTGTTGGTACCGCTCCCATCTCTGCTGGCGTTGTTAGCATTGAGTTGCGCCATGACGGATGTCACGGCTGCCGTGACTAGGGGTGCAAACGAGCCGAGCCGAGCCCGAGCCTGGCCAGGCTCGGCTCGGGCTCGTTTAAGTTATATAAGGCTCGAGCTCGAGCTCGGCTCCATTCGAGCTTCCTTATATTAAGCTCGACTCGAGCTCATAAAGAATTATACAAGCTCGGATCGGTCTCGGGCTCGACTCATTTTTTATCTGGCGTGTCTAAATAAGCTTAAGCTCGGCTCGAGCTCGTTAAGAAGCTCGTTTACTAATACCATAAATCCATAACTCCCCTAATATGTTTTTATTTTAATATATATAAATAATATTAAATTATATTATATAAAGGCTCGTTTGGGCTCGCGAGCCTAATCAAGCTTAATGACATAGGCTTGAGCTCGAGCTCGTTTAATAAACGAGCTTAATATTAAGCTCGAGCTCGGCTCGGGCTCGTTTAAAATCGATTTCGAGTCGAGCTTTTAGCGATCCGATCTCGAGTAGCTCGCGAGTAGCTTGGCTCGTTTGCACCCCTAGCCGTGACAGCAGCTTGAAAAATAGCAGAGTCTATCTGCAGGGTTGGCGCCTTGCTAGTTGGCTGGTTACCTTCTTTTGAAGACATAATCCTGTTGCATGAGGAGAAAAGATGTCGTGAGTAGGGACGATTATCTCTAGTTATATCTTTACCATTATATACACATATATAAATTTCTCACTTTACTGAACTATTCTCGGTGTTTCTGCTAACGTTCCTGAGACGGAGTATGGTAGTGGGTAGAAGTAGGTTTCATATGGGCGTTTTAAGCTTTACTCATCTTGGTGTCATGTTTGTCCAAACACACTTGGTTGAGGAGTTTTGATGGGATCCGGTGTATTAGTGCTTGTATGATTGCACCCCATAGGTCTACAAAGAAGGAACCTCTCAACCAAAATGTTTAAAGGTAAGATGGAAATGAGTCTTTAGAATGGATATACGTTGCGAGTTTTCTAACTAAGTTTATCTTATATCCATTTGTAACGTAATTCGGTTGTTAAGGGTGTTCTGTAAACAGTTCATAACGAGAGTCTTTATATGATAAACTCATGTGTTTTAGTAGTTCTGTATCCAAGCGAAACCTTGTAATTTGATCCAAGCTAGGTCCTAAGCCCATCTTGTTAATATGATTCTAGTAATTGTGGTATCAGCGAACATTTTTGACCTCGATGCAGGTCTGTCTCACCTCCATGCAAGGAAAAGTTTTGATAACAACTAAATCTCTCGATTAGTATGACCACTTAAATTGTAGTGTCGTGTTTTCACCTATAATAGAGTAGCACCAACGCATACTCATGAACCTAATTTACAAATTCTTGTGAGTGGTACGAACTCTACTCCCGACAATCTGTCTCTTGTGATGCCTGAGGCAAAGTCGATGCATCTTGCAGCTTTGCCAATCGACGCTTGGCTGCAACAATCCTCTCTTTAAATGACGTGTGTCTACCCTGTTACTCTCTTTCCTCTTCACGAGCGGCGATAAGGTCCTAAAAAGAGAGTTGGTCTAGGAAATAGTAGTCTAATTCCGAGTCTCGGGTACGTGAGACGGTAGGGTCTGTAGTAGCGGGCAGTTTCTGAACTCGGGTTGTAGTCTTCCTGTTTTAATCCCCGATGTTCACGATCTGCCGGGTCTTTGCCGGGAGGGCTCTGTCATTCGGTCCCCCGTGGTTGAGGTCATAGCACCCTCGTTGGTCTCCACATGGTGGTTGCTGTCATTGCTATCGACTTCGACCCTCGATCACGGTTGCCCAATGGGGCACAGGTTCGATGTAGTCGAAACGGTTCGCGGGAACCCTGGCTATGCATGGAGGGTTGATTACCTCCAGTTCCGCTTCTGATTTTTCTCATAACCATCCACCATTTCTCTGGTTGGGGAAAATAGGGGTCGTCCGGTATGTAGGATCTTGCTATGTTGTATGTGCGAGAATAAGAGTGGAAGAGATAATTACTAGGCGTCTAACTCTATAATTATTTACTTATAGGGGGTGATCCTTATTAGTTACTTCTATAATGACATAGTACATACTAATTACATATAACAAGATATGATAGACCTTCGAATAAGTGATCCTACCCTAGGTCCACATCCAAACAAGGAAAAGTAAGTAAGGCAATGACCACAAATTCTAAGTCTATGATTTCTAAGTTATATATAACTTTAGAGTATCCACTTAGTGACTATAGACCTATTATTAAGGATCTATTTAGTTTTCATATAAGTTATGATATTACAAAATACTCCTATAGTATTTTAAATTTTATGTTTGGTTCTTAGTAACTTTCTTGTATGGGAGGTTTTTAGGCTTGTTGCTCACTATGTCCATGCCCTGGGATACCATAGTCACAAGTCGGATAAATATAGTTGATCAGGCTATATTCATCCCAAGTCTGATTACATATCCCAAGGTCTACTCGTAGTGTCCAACTCCTCGTTTTACTTTTGTATTGTCCTAGATAATGATACTATACTAGTATGTATGTATGTACTCATACTTTTAACAAGAAACTATTTCATTTCTAAAAGTATAATTGTTTTGAAAACTTAAATCAGAGACTTTAGTCCCAATGTATTTATAGTTTGTATATCTTATGTGGTTCGATATACTTAGTTCACTATAAACAATGCTCTGATACCAATCTGTCACACCCCCAAACCAAGGATGGCGGAAACGTTCGGGGGTGGAGGACTTAATATATAGTATCACAACAATGAGTATAATAGTGCTCAAAGTAAATACAACCATCATAAATATAATTGAAAAAGTTACACCAAAGTATATGTTTACAAGATTCAAATCAATTGCATTATGATGACAAAATGAACAGTTTGACGATTTATCGTCCCATCCTCAAAACGCTGTTGATTTCCTGTTTCACTAAATTCCTAAGAATACAAGTAGTTTCGAAAAAGTGTCAACAATTAAGTTGGTGAGTTCATAAGTTTTTGAGATAAAGAGTTTGGAAACCGTTCTTTGTAATGTGTTGTGTGTCACAAAGAAAAATCCAATATTTTCCTTTTAAAAGTTATGTGGTCCTAAATCCCAGGACCAAGAATAAACAAGCATTTTCCATACTTAATGATATAACCGTGGTTTTAAATCGGCATAAAACCCTTTTTGATTTGAGAGAAAATCCCGCAATGAATGACGTGTAGTCTTAAATACCAAGACCGAAGGTGTACAGTAATATCCGTACTTATTGATATAGAAAGTGATTTTAAATTGTCATAAAACCCCTTTTGATTATAAAAATTTCCGTAAACTTTTTGAGTTGTTAACTTCCTATGTGAGTCGCTATAACCATACTATGACTGAATGAACCTGCCACGACGTTTCTTAGGTGTCGCGAAACTGATATGACACTTGTCACCACAAACCTGCCGGTCTAGCTGTTGCATGCAGCTCAGGTGTGGGTGTCTAACCCAATATAGATCTATACACAACTATCACGTTCTCCCTACAAGAGACTCTGGTTATAACTACCAGGAATTTTAACCCGTACTCTAGGAGTACTTGAGAAGAATGTCTCACAATTTAAGTTAACAAGTTTATGTGTGGTGTGCGTGAGTGTAAAACCTTTTTCTGTGGGAATAAAACCTTCCGAAATGTGTTTGTTGTGTTAATGGAAACATAAACCATACCTATTATAGTTTATCAAAACGTTTAAATGTAATAGTTATAACTTTGTTTATTATGGTTAACTATTGTATTTGTGAAGGTAAAAACCCTTTTGTTTACTGATATGTATATATACATTTTACTAAAGTGAAGCAACATGCAATATAACAACTAATTAATTACCATACTTTTTTAGATAAAGATATACATCTTTCTCAACATGTTACAAGGTGAAATGAAATTGATAGCATTTTTCTGTTGTTAACATTTTCCTTTACTGATCTTAGAAAATTTATAGAAAAATCATCTAAGGTCCAAATCAGAATTCGTAAATTCTGAGAGTTTGGTAAATGAGTCTAGTTTGTTCATAATTTTTATTATGAATTTTAATGACCTCCAACTTGTGTGAAAAAGTCCAGAATCACAGACTGGTCCGGATTTGCTCTTGAAATGATAGGCAGTTTTGTAAAAATCACCATAAATTGTAGAAAAATTGTGTGGAGATGTGCAAGTAGTCATTTTAAAGCTAAGAATTGGAACTACTTGCACCTAATACAGTTTTGAAAATTAAAATGTTTAAGTGGCCCAAAACAGTCCGTGAATGGAGTTGAACTTTTCTGATGAAGGCTGTTAAATGAGTTTAGTTGTGTTCTTGGTGTTTTAACTTGTATTCACCCCCTTAAAACTTAAGAAAAACATGAAAATATAGGGGTATGAACTCACCTTATATGATTTCAGTAGATGGATGATGGAGAAAGGTAGTGTTACACTCAAGAACACTATGAAGATGTCTTGAAGGTTCGAAGATCTAACACAATGATGATGGAGTTTGTGTAAGAAATCAATGATTTGAGTAGGAGGATGTGAAATAATCATGGGAATGATGAATATACTTACCAAATGGAGAAGGAAAGCCTTGGAAAATGCCTTGGAGATCTCAAAATTAGGAGAGAAGAGTTGAAAGAAAAGTGTTTGATCTTTTGGTGGAAAATGAGAGAATTGATGAAAATGAGGAGAGATAGCAATTACCTAAAGTAAACCCTAGTACACAAAGGTTAATTGAGTCGATCGGTTTGACTTGTTGACTTTGACTTGACTGGAATTTGATGGTTGTCACACAAAGACTTGTCAACAGACATTACAGAGTATTCCAATGGAGATCAACTCCATGGAAACGAACATTCTTCTTGCATTGAGTTTCCTAATCTTACACAAATTTAATGAATAACTTCCACCTATGGGAACATTTCCATATTCCCCTTTTGACTATTATTCCTGAACAAGAGTTGACTCTTTTCAGAATATGTCAATATGGTCCTTCCAAAATTAACACTATACTTTCAACTGTCCCTTAGCAACCAATCTTTGGTAAACCTTAGAATGTCCTCGACAATTGCTTAATCAAATTAGTAATATATAGTTCTAGTACTTTTTCCCTCTTAATGCTCTGGGCATTTGGAAAAATTTAGAACATATAAATATTATAGCACATGCAATCGATCCTATATCCGAAGCACATGGGACACGAATCATAAAGACATGATACTAGACCAGCCTTTTTCTATAATATTTCTATTTCTATTTGCCAAGTTCTCATCATTCAGATTATGAAAAGGGATGTCGTAATCATAATCAAATTTTAGAATGCAAATAATGGACCCATATATAGAATTTCCTTATGTTGAGCCATTCCAACATAAAATTCATATATATATATATATATATATATATATATATATATATATATATATATATATATATATATCCTTGACTAAAGATGATTAAAACCTTAATCTAAGATTTTAGAATTGAAATGAAGTATAATTTCCTCTCCCCTTAATCATAGCAAAACAACTTTTTTCCAATTAAAACCTTTTGTTTTTTTATAATTAACATTGCTAGCTTGCAACACTTATTATAATTATCATGCTCCCACTTGCATGATGATTATTAGCATAACACTTATGCTCCCACTAGCTTTGACATAAACTCAGGAATCATCTGGACTTCTAGAAATCAATACTTTATTGACCTTCTTACCAAAGTTCATATTTCTGATACGAGATGCATTGATAGAACTTTATCAAAATCATACACCTTTCCTTAGATAGCACACATGTGTGTCTAAACAGTTTTAGAACTATGAAAAAGGGATGCCATAATCATAATCTCAATTGTTTAGACCTTTGCCATTTCTCACAAGTCCATGTTAGTGTGCCGATTAACCACACCCGCTCCACTAACAACTTTGAGAATGCAAATATCATAATTGCTATCTACTTAAAATCTACTTAGTGAAAGCATTTCCTCACCATCATTTTCATGAATCGGAGAGAAACCTTATGACACTTAGATTTTATGGTGTATGTGTTCTTATCCATGTGAATTTGTCAAAACCATAATCACAAGACAAGGTTAGTGACAAACCCAAACTCTTATGGATTGAACTTGTGCAGTCTTAACTTCTTGCCACCCGCCAGCACAAGGGCCTGCCATTGCTTCCAAGTTGTTATGCAACCAATTGAAAACTCTCAGAAATCATATACAAAGTCAACTTTAACTGGAATGAGCATAGAAATAGGAATATGTCAACACGATAGGTTATAAACCTCAAGTCATGTGCTAGTGATAAACTATAGGTTTTTCTTCTTGATTAGATCAAGAAGCTTTTTCAAGATCTTTAAGACTCCCACTGTCCTCTTGACATATAAGACTCACTTGCTAAATATTCAAGAGATAGTGTGGATTTTTTTATCAAGACAAACACTTCACACAATTGGCCTTAGTTGGTCTTTGTTTTATCCAAAACATCACAACTTACCAATTTCAAATGTACAAGAGTAGGACACATTTTACTCTTACATTTGACAAGTGTTATAAACCTTTCTTTAAGATATATCACTCAAGTTACAATCTTGGAGTATGACTCTAAGACTTGTTTTGGAATGAAGTATGACTCCTTCTTTATTTAACCAATTCAACAATTCATGATTCCTCTTCTTATGCATAAGAATTCACTAAGTTGTCCTTAGAGGACCAATTGTGATATGGTTTCTTAATCATTAAGATGATCACAAACCTGATACTAAAGTACTCTCCCATCTTTTCAGATTTGAGAAACTTTTATCTTTCTACCTAATTTGATTCGTCTCATTCGTCCTGCAATACATCGAAACTTTAACAATGTTTCAGAATTATACTTAAACTAGTAAGTATAACCATATTTACTCAACTTTAGTAAATCACGACGAACAATATTATCGATCTCTTGTGGTGGACCATGACCAGTGCAAAAGAATGTGTACTAGATCCCTTAGTCCTTCACTTGACTTACATATACATGTAAACACGAAATTAGTCTTAATTTTCCAAAGTTGAAAATTCTAATTCATCATACTATATAACTTGCATGATTCCAAGTTTCCGTCCAATTGAAACTTGGTTGATGAGAATATTCTTTATTTGGTAAATTTAGACACTACCACAAATGAAAGAATCAAATTTACATTTCCATTATTGCTAGAACCATACAAACATGCATTTTTCATAAAATGCCATTGCAAGGAGATAAAATAAAATAAAACAAAATTTTATTTATTTATAAATGCGGAATTTTTTTTTCCTTACAATGCAACTTTAAATGAATACTATGCTATTACATATCTTCTAGCAATCTATCATAACTCCTAAGTAGCAACTCAAGAATTTGATCTTCAAACCATGCGATTGTTATCTGTCTTCGTGATCAGATTCAGCGTACTCTTTCTTTTAAGTTTCCTTCCCTTTGCTTGATCCCGCCAAGCACCAAAATGTAACAGAGTCATATTTCGTATTAAGAATCATCAATAAGGAACTTAAAAGAGTTAGATATTGGACTTACCTAAAGCAGAGTCAAACCTTTTTTTATTTTTCCTTTTCTCTTAGATCTTTTAGGTAGTTAGGGCAGTTTCGCAACCAATGCCCCTTCTCTTGACAATGAAAACATATAGACTCTTTGGGAATGGTACACGAGACTATCACAGACTTAGCTTTTCCCTTTACCTTTTGGTCAACCGGGTTGACCAAGTCCGATCCATTTCCATTGGGAAGAGAAAGCTTTTCTGGACTTCCAATGTTACCATTGTCAATGTCCATGGAAGTTTGAGAAATAGACCTTCCACCCATATTTGCTTGACCATTACGCCACATCATTTCTGACTCAGCAGCAACAAGCAAATAAGATAGATCTATTAGGGTCATGTCGTGATCTGTCACATAGTAGTTCCTAATGAACTTACTATATGACTCAGGAAGTGACTGAAGTACCCAATCAATATCCAACTTCCTTGGGATAATGACACCCAACATTCTCAACCTGTCAATGTGTGACTTCATTCTTAAGACATGAGTGCACAAAGGTCGTCCATCTTTATGTTTGATTGCTAGTAGGGCTTAAGTGACCTTGAATTTTTCCAGTCTTCGAGCTTGTGAGTCAGGGAGAATAAATGGAGGAGGTGGAGGTGGAGAAGTATGATTTCCATGAGATTTGGGAAGATCATAGTTGTCTAAACCAGACTTCTACAATAGGATATATTCAAGTTAGTTGATTTAAGTCCTTAATATAACACCCAATATGAAATATTAAGGCTAGGACCCAACACAATATTTTATAACTTAGAAAAAGGATGCCAGGTGAATGACAATTCACCAATTTCCACCATGAAAAAAGGAAATAAATTATTAGGTTTTAATTGGTTTGAAGCTCCTAGATTCTTTGAGATTCATTGAACTTTTCATTAGCATGTTTCAATCTTGAGTGTGCCCTCCAGGTTTTGTGACTGGGATGTTGAGGATTACAAAACAAGGAGTGAAGTAACCATGCAAATTACTTGGTACCCTTAGTGTTTACCCCTCAATCGATGTGCCGGTTAACCACACGTGCTCCATCGATACTATGATAAACATTAAGTTACCCTTTGCCTACCTTGTTAAGTCTAGCTAGTGTGCCGGTTAACCACACACGCTCCACTAACCGATTTAAGCAAAGTGCAAAGTGTAATTTCATGGGTTAGCACCTTATTCACATTTTCCCTAAAGTAACTAAGATTGAGAATTTATAAAAACATTTCGTTACTTTATATTCATCATACTTTTAATTAAGATTTTAAGTCCTTTTCTTACCTGTTCGACTAACGACCCTCCACCGATCAAGGAAGTGGTGGGTGAGAGTGGACACCCATTAAGTTGCTATTTTATGGGCAACAACCTTATACCCCCCTTATAGACTGGCTTCTTGAATGAGGCCTACTAACGGTAAAACAACTTTTTCATATACATATATAATTATTATTAAACTTATAATATTATAAAGTATAAGGGTTGAATTTTAACTTTTAAAATTCTAGGGGTTGGAACTAAAGTTTTTAAAGTCGCTTTACATGTTCCAAAACTTGAGGGCAAGTTTTGTAACTTTCAAAACTTTTCATCTTTCATAACTTATGAGTTTAATGGTTTATTAAAATGAGTGACTTTTGGTAATCCATTACTTGAGGACAAATTATGGATTCCATTAAAACACATAACGATCAAGAATTAATACTAACAAGTTACAAATAATTCCTATGATCTTCAAAACTCATAAGTTCATGAACATGCATATCAACAATTTCAAGGATCATAAAATTAACCATATAAAACTTGAAAAGTTGATAATAACTATTGAAAATGGATTAGCATAACCATTACACCATCTAAAACAAGTTTTATAATACCAAAACAGTTTAAGGTAATGTTCTTAGTCCATTTTCAGCAGCAAAACTCGAAAATCTGCATTCTGGGGATCCTACTCGTCGAGTGCATGAACCTGCTCGACGAGTAGGATGAATTTAGTCATGGACTCGTCGATTCCGCCTATGGACTCGGCGAGTTCAAGCTACAGAGTGCAGAATAACTGAGTTTTTTTTTCACAATTTTGTATCAAGTACCAAACAAACAAGCCTAGGCTCTAATACCACTGTTGGGTTTTGAGAATTCTAACACTCCTAAGGTGTGCATGCAACCCTAGAAACCTTGGATCTATTTTTACAATGATACATGCAAAATTGATTTTCCAAGGTTCTTAACCTATCTAGCATACCATGGGGTACTATTAAACATAAATGCTAGAATAAGAACATACCTTTTGTAGTTTGGATTCCTGAAGAACCTTGTGAGCCTAGCACCTCAAGTGTGATTCCTCAAATGTCTCACACAACACTACAACTCTTGGAATAAACTTGAGAGAAGTTTACTTACACCTCAAAATCGGCTTGCCCTCTATCTTGTACAAGTACTCCCAATTTTTCTAGACTAGGGGTCTTTATATAGTTATGGCACAAGTAGGGTTACACCATGTAAACCCTAATTGTCATGGCTTTTCATATTCCATGATCCGTGGGTTTGTAACCTCCATAGATTACCAATGGAGCACCTTATGGGTTTTAGCCCAATCCATAGAAACCATGGATCATTAGCCCACTATATAAGAATACATTATTGACACAGTTAACCCCATATATTTAATTAGTCTCTTTTTGATCACTTAATTAATTCCAAATTAATTCTTTGATCAATACTAATTAAATAATATTATTAATATATTATAACTTAAAATATATTAATAATCCTTAAGTATCCTTTCTCTCATTTAGTCTATCCAAGTGTTGCAATGCCATGCAACCCAAATGGACCATGGCAACCGGGTCAAGTACATCCCATAAATAGTTATGAACTTAGACACCTAATTCAACAATAACCAGCTAACATGCCACATAATACAACTTCATCTAGTGTATCACATATCATAAAATGGGCCGGCCTTGGTGCCTTAGTCCCATTGGTATGGTGAGGAGACTCACCTCGCACTGCTGAAGTCCCGCGGATGAACTTTCAGCTGCTGGTTGACAGATTCCCGAACTACCAATATAAAACAATACCCAATTAATAATTGGGTTCCAATGCATAACGACAACTCCATAATTGGGGTAAAAGTTGTTGGGTTTTGAGCAATCTAACACTTCCTAAGTGTGAATGCAACCCTAATAAACCTTGGATCTATGTTTGTCTAAGTACATGCAAAATAATAATCTTCCAAGGTTCATAACCTATCTAACATGGCATGGGGTACTTTTAAGCTTAAAAGAATTAGATGAGATTACATACCTTTTGATGATGAGTTTGATTCCTAAGGAGTTTGAGGGCCAAGCACCAATAGTGTGAATGCCTCAAATGGAATCACAAATCACCACAAACTCTTGGAAAACTTTGAGAGAGTGTATACACACTTGTAATTTTCGGCCACACACAAGCACACACACTAGTGTCACTAGTCACACTAGTGGCTATTTCATGCAACATAAGCATGCTTATATAGTGTACATGGTTAGGGTGAAACCCTAATAACCCATGACCTTTCCTTTTCCAAGGATCCATGGGTTAAAAGCTCCATGGACTTCCATAGAAGCCTAGCCCATTAACAAATGAGTGTTAGCCCACACCATATAAAACCAATAGCCCAAAATCTAATTAGTCTTCCTTTTAATCTCTAAATTAATTCATAATTAATTTAAGACTAAGACTAATTAAATAACATGACTTCATATTAATATATTATAACTTATAATATATTAATAATCATATGTGTATAACTCTCATAAAATTATCCATAAATAGTTTGGATGAAGTGCAACCCAAATGGACCATGTCGGGTCGGGTCAAGTATATACCAAATAAGTTATGGACTTAGACACTTTATCCAACAGACTCCCACTTGGATAAGTCTAATAACTATATTTGCGTATGTTACTTCAGGAACCAACCAGCAATCGTAGCTCTCGAAAACTCTGTTGAACTATGAAGCGCCATTTTAGATAAGTGATCATATAATCCTCTGTTCTCATGATATCAGCCGGACAAATACATGGAACAACGTCGTACTTATTGTCCAGCAGTTTGTTTCCCGATTTTCGATTTGTTTGACAAAGAACTTAATCGAACACATCAATTTAGTTCTGACCGGCCGGTACATAGGTCACAACAAAATCATCGAGGCGCCTAGATATCGCTTCTATTTCTAGAAGGAACAGATAAACTTCGACTCATATGCTTGTTCTACTACTTGTTGAATTGTACACAAAGGCACGTTTTATAACATCAAGTTACTGATGCGTTTACGTGCAATCAATGCACAACCAACTCATAGGTAACAACTCATATCTCTAGGTTTCAAGATTTATATGATATTACCGTCTCACGATCACTCGAGATAAATTCCATGAAGTGATACAAGTGAGCGTGGGTTTATGCCAATACTCATAACTTATGAACACTCATGAATGTTGTAGTAACCATTGCTATGACTAAACCCATTTAGCCATCTACAAACTCGATTCATGACAGTCTTGATTCATACCTACTTCCAACATATGAACGACTGTGGAGTGTTTAAATAACTTAGCCATTCGGAAAGAATAACCTAGCTATTTTGGAAGTCAAAACATGCAAAGTGAAACACAATAATAATCGAATCCAATATGGTCTCAGAACCCTTTTGAATATAAATAGAACCACCTTTTATTTATCACCATATTGATTACACATCATTGTATAATGTTTCAAAGAATCAACTTAAGACTTGAATAAAAACAACAGTCGTCCCATGCTCCTAGCATGTACACTTTGTTTTTCTAAACATTAGTTATGCCATACTCCAGGTATGCACACTATGTTTGTCTATGATCCTTACATTGTGATGTAGATCAATTGAACATGATTCCAATGATACTCATTTCACAATCCCAAATCCTCATTGTAAATGTATGAATTCCTAATTCCTACCATTTACCAAAAATTTGTTAGATTTTAAACTTATATGCACTGATCCTCTCATAATGATTATGCACAAGGTCACCAAAACCTCGTCATCAGTCATTACAGAGTATTGCAAAGAAGATCAACTCTATGGAAACGAAGTCACATATTCAAAGTACATTGCTTTGAACATCCTTCTTGCATTAAAGTTTTCTAATCTTACACAGATTGAATAACTTCCACCCATGGAGACATTTCCATAGTCCCATTTTGACTATCATTTCCGAACAAGAGTTACTTCTTTTCAGAATATGTCAATATGGTCCTTTCCGACAACTTACATCATACTTCCAACTTTCCCTGAGCAACCAATCTTTGGCGAACCTCAGATTTGTCCTCGACAATTGCTTAATCACTTTAGTCATATCCAGTTCTAGACTTTTCCCTTCTCAATGCCTTAAGCATTTGGAAAATTTAGAAAGGATGAATATTATAGCACATGAAATCGATCCTATATCCGAAGCATATGGGACACGATTCAAGATGTTTGACATAAAGACATGATACTAGACAAGTCTTTTGCTACAATATTTTTTATTTGCCATGTTTTCAAAATTTAACTATGAAGAGGGATGCCGTAGTCATAATTGAATTTTGAGAACGCAATATATATAGAATTTCCTTAAGTCGAACCATTCAGACATAAAATTCATACATATATCCTTGACTAAAAATGATTAAAATCTCAGTATAAGCTTCTAGAATTGAAATGAAGTATAATTTCCTCTCCCTTAATTATAGCAAAACAACTTTTCAACCCCTGCAACTTCACGAATTGAAACTTTGTTTTCTATAATTAACATTGCTAACTTGCAACACTAAACGTAATAATCATGCTCCCACTAACATGATGATTATCAGCATAACACTTATGCTCCCACTAGCTCTGACATTTTTCCAGAAATCTGCTGGACTTCTGAAATTTAGATTCATACACCCTTTCTTAGATAGCTCACATGTGTGTCTAAACAATTTTCAGAACTATGAAAAGGAATGCCGTAATCATAGTCTCAATTGCTTAGGCATTTTCCATTTCTCACAAGTCCATGTTAGTGTGCCGGTTAACCACACACGCTCCACTAACGACTTTTGAAAATGCAAATAACACAATTGCTACCTACTTAAAAACTACTTAGTGAAAGCGTTTCCTCACCATCATTTTCATGAATCGGAGAGAAATTTTATGACACTTAGATTTTATGGTGTATGAGTTCCTATCCATGTGAATTTGTCAAAACCATAATCACAAGATAAGGTTAGTGACAAATTCAGCCTTACATGGATTAAACTTGTTCAATCTTAGTTTCTTGTCACCTTGGTAGCACAAGGCCCACCAATGCTTCCAAGTTGAACTTTGATAACTCACATGCAAATTCAACTTATTTGAAGTAGGTACAGAAATAAGAATTATGTCAACACGATAGGTTGCAAACTTTAAGTCGTGTGCTAGTGATAAACTATAGGTCTTACTTTTGATTAAATCTTGAAACTCTTTCAGTATCTTTAAGGCTCTCACTGTCCCCTTGACATATAAGTTTCCCCAGTCAAGAACCATTCCTTGACAAAACAAATATTCAAGGGACAGTGCGGATTCTTATCAAGACTAACACTTCACATAATTGATCTTAGTTGGTCTTTGTCTCATCCAAGACATCACAATTTACCAATCTCAAATGTACAAGAGTAGAAAACATTTTACTCTTACATTTGACTAGTGTTAATAAATCTTCCTTTATGTCACTCACAGTTACAATCTTGGAGTACGACTCTAAGAATTGTTTTGGAACGAAGTATGACTCATCTTCTTGATTTTAACCAATCCAACAATTCATGACCTCTCTTCTTAGCCATAACAATGCACTAAGACGTCCTTAGAGTATGAATTTGTGATATGGTTTCATAATCATTAAGATGATCATGAAATATGATACTAAAGTACTCTCCCATCCTTTCAGATTTGAGAAACTTTTATCTTTCTGCCTAATTTGATTCTTCTCATTTGTTTTGTCATACATTGTAACCTTTCCAATGTTACAGAATTATACTTAACCTCATAAGTATAATCATATTTACTAATCTTTAGTAAATCATGAAAAATCAATTTTTGTGGTGGACCTTGACCAGCGAACACCCAGTGTACCTAATTCCTTAGTCCTTCAATTGACTCACATATACATGTGATCAAAGAATTAGTCTTAATTTTCAAAGATGAAAATTCTCATTCATCATACAATACAACTTGTATGATTCCAAGTTTCTGTCCAATTGAAACTTGGGTGATGAAAAACTTTCTTCATTTGGTAAATTCAGACACTACCACAAATGAAAGAATCAAATCCACTTTCCAATATTGCTATTACTAGAAACATATAAGCAACAATTTTCCACAGATGTCATTGTAAGGATATTTTTAAAATAGATAAAATTAAAACCTTTTTTTTTCTTTTATTTTAAAACTTTGCGGAAAACTTATCCTTACAATCCACATGAAAACCTTGTTGTTATCTATTCATAAGCAATATATTATAACTCTTAAGCAACAACTCAAAATTCTGATTACCGAACCATGCGATCGAAACCCACCTTCGCAATCAGAATCAACACATACTTACTTTAAGCTTCCTATCTTTTCTTTGATTCTTAAAACATCAGCATGTGACCCATTCACATTATGTAATAAGAATCTCCGAATAGAAACTTAATTGAGTTAGTCAGTGGATTTTACCCGAAGTAGAGTCAAACCTCTTGACTTGATCATCCTTATGACCTTTCAGGTGAATAGGGCAGCTTCGCAACTAATGCCCCTTCCTTTGGCAACAAAAACACATGGACCCTTTGGTAATGGCACATGAGATTATCTCAGACTTAACCTTTCTCTTTACCATTTGGTCAACCGAGTTGACTATGGCCGATCCCTTTCCATTGGGAAGAGAAATCTTTTCCTAGATATCCAATGCTACCATTGTCAATGTCCATTTAAGACTTGGGAAGTTGTTCTTTTAATCAAATTTGCTTTACTGGTGTTCCAAATCATTGTTGATTCCACAACACCAAGCAAATAGATAAGATTATTAAGGGTCATGTCATAGTCTGTCTCATAGTAGTCCAAAAGAGACTCACTATGTTACTAAGAAAGTGATTGAACATCCAACTTTCACGAGACTTTGACACCCAACTCTCCCGGCTTGTCAATATGTGACTTTATCTCCAAGATGAGAGCACACATAGACTATGCTTGGCAATAGGGATTGAGTGACTTTCAACTTTTCAAGAACTTGTGGGTGAGGGAGAATAATTGGAGGAGGTGGAGGAAGTGAAGCATGATGTTGAGGGACACCATCTTCAAGAGATTTGGGAAGATCATAGTTGTCTGAACCAGACATCTATAATGGGAGAATATCAAGTTAGTTGATTCAAAGTCCTTAATATAACACCCAATATGAAATATTAAGGCTAGGACCCAACACAATATTTTATAATTTGGAAGAGGGATGCAGTAATCCAAGCTATAAAATATTTGAAGGTAGGCGAATGACGATTCACCAATTTCCACCATGAAAAACGAAATAATTTATTAGGTTTTAATTGGATTTGAAATTCCTAGATCTTTTGAGATTCATTGAACTTTTCAATGGCATGTTTCAATCTCGAGTGTGCCGTCTCAAATTTTGTGACTGGGATGCCGAGGATCACAAAACAAGGTGTGAATAACCATACCAATTCACTTGGTACCCTTAATATTATCACCTAATCAATGTGCCGGTTAACCACACACGCTCCATTGATCTATGACAAACATTAAGTCACCCTTCGTGATCCTTACTAGTCCAAGTTAGTGTGCCGGTTAACCACACACGCTCCACCAACGACTTGGTAAGGTACAAAGTGTGAATTCCATGGGCTAGCACCAAATTCACATTTTTCCTAAAGTAACTAAGATTGTGAATTAAATAAAAAATATTTAGTTACTTTATAATATTCATTATACTTTTAGTGAGAATTTAAAGTCATTGTCCTACCCGTTCGGCTAACGACCCTCCACCGATCAAGCAAGCGGTGGGTGAGAGTGGACACCCATTAAGTCGCCATTTTATAGGCAACAACCTTATACCCACCTTATAGACCAGCTTCGTGAATGAGGCCTATTAACGGTAAAACGACTTGTTCTTATACATATATATATATATATATATATATATAATAATTAACCATTAATGTTATAAATAGTATAAGGGTAGAATTTTAACTTTTAAAACTTCTAAGGGTTGGAATTAAAGTTTATTAAAGTGTGTGAAACTTTACAAATTCCAAAACTTGAGGGCAAGTTTTGTAACTATCCAAGACTTTTCATTTCATAACTTATGAATTAAAGGTTCATAAAAATGAAGACTCTTCATTTTCATGTAACTTATGTGTTTAAGTGTGTGTTAAAGAAAAGTGACCTTTGGATATCCATAACTTGAGGACAAATTATGGACTCCATTAAAACACATAAATGATCAAGAATTAATTCTAAACAATTCAGCAAATAATTCCTATCATCTTCTAAATTCATAAGAACATGAACATGATCATCAAAATTTCAAGAATTATATGAACAGATAAAAAACATGGAATTTTGATATATGCTATTGTAAATGGATTAGAACAACCATTACACCAACTAAAACAAGTTTTAAAACACCAAAACAGTTTAGGGTAATGTTTCTAGTCCATTTCCAGCAGCAAAAGTCGAAATTCTGCACTCTGATCATTCTACTCGCCGAGTGCACGAACCTACTCGGCGAGTAGGATGAATTTTGCCTTGGACTCGGCGAGTCCCCCCATGGACTCGGCGAGTACATCAGTCAGACAGCAACAATTTCAACTTTTTACTCTATTTTGCATTAAGTATCAAACAAGCAAGCCTAGGCTCTGATACCACTGTTGGGTTTTGAGCAATCTAACACTTCCTAAGTGTGCATGCAACCCTAATAAACCTTGGATCTATGTTTGTCTAAATACATGCAAAATAATAATCCTCCAAGGTTCATAACCTATCTAACATGGCATGGGGTACTTTTAAACATAAAAGAATTTGATGAGATTACATACCTTTTGATGATGAGTTTGATTCCTAGGGAGTTTGAGGGCCAAGCACTAATAGTGTGAATGCCTCAAATGGAATCACAAATCACCACAAACTCTTGGAAAACTTTGAGAGAGTGTATACACACTTGTAATTTTCGGCCACACACAAGCACACACACTAGTGTAACTAGTCACACTAGTGGCTATTTCATGCAACATAAGCATGCTTATATAGTGTACATGGTTAGGGTGAAACCCTAATAACCCATGACCTTTCCTTTTCCAAGGATCCATGGGTTAAAAGCTCCATGGATCATCCATGGACTTCCATACAAGCCTAGCCCATTAACAAATGAGTGTTAGCCCACACCATATAAAACCAATAGCCCACAATCTAATTAGTCTTCCTTTTAATCTCTAAATTAATTCATAATTAATTTAAGACTAAGACTAATTAAATAACATGACTTCATATTAATATATTATAACTTATAATATATTAAGTGCAACCCAAATGGACCATGCCGGGTCGGGTCAAGTATATACCAAATAAGTTATGGACTTAGACACTTTATCCAACAAAAGTAACTTAGCTTTATTGAGTCCAAGGCCCAATCCAAAGGCCCAAAAGTCAAAGCATGAACCAAAGCCCAACATATGGCCTAATTTTCCAAATTAGGCCCAAACCTCTATATAGGCTTATCTTAAGGCCCAATCATGTAGTCCAGTCCAATCACTGGGCATTCTGATGGCCTAGTAGCTAATAGTCCTCAAGGCCCAATTATGGGGTAATTTTCCAAATTGGGCCCAAGCCTCTCTAATGGGTCTTATCCTAAGGCCCAATAATTTCCTTAGTCCATAATATGTTCCCAATTGGCCCACAAGGCTCACAGTAGCTTAGTTCAATAAATGTCCCAATAAGAGCCCAAACCCAATTAGCGTTTTCATATAAAATGACAATTAGGGTAAGTGTTCCTCACTTAACCCATTAAGTCCAATATGACCTTAGGTTAATTACAATTGGTTATTAATTTATATTTTAATTTAGTTAATGATTCTAGAGCGGGTCCCGATAAGTCCAAATCAATAATACCAAAATGAGGGTTTTTCTAAACCCTACTTAGGGTTTCTAACCCATTACAATCCAATTAGGCCGAAAAGCTAATTTCTTAGGCTGATTAGGGTTTCGCTAGTTGGGCACCACCCAATACCACCTCAGGTAGTGGTGGTCAACAACGACATACGGTGGCTCACCGCAGCGGTCACCACCTCACGGTGGTGGTTACAGGTTTTCTTTTCATTATTTCGCATTCATTAAAATATTACAAGGCAAAACCTGAATAACACACACCCACACTAATAAAACACATATACACAACAACCTAGTGGTCGATGGTGGTGGCACGTGGTGGCGGTGGGGTCTTTTTCTGATCTTCGACCAAAAGATGCTCCTGTAGTCTTATACCATCACAACCCACAAACACAAATGCCACAACACGTACACAGCCACCTTTCACACTGGCTTGTGGCGGCAGATTAGGGTGGCATGGTGGTAGAATAGGGTAACGACCACCCAAACACTTGCTCTAGATCTGAACGCAGCCAGCCACTAACAATACACCCTCAGCCACCCAGACATGGCGGCAGTGGCCTGAGACGCAGCAAGCGAAAGACGGAGGAAGGGGCGGCAGCACGATTTTGTAGCAGCAACAGTGGATAGAAGCGGCGAATAAGGAGGCGCTCGATCCTCGTCCGTTGTCGTCGAAGGGGCAGCAGCAGCAACGCTCGTCTTGGCGGTGGTCATGATGGTCAGATGGCAATGAAACAGTTGCGATGATCATCCTCGCCAGTAGATGGGATGGTCGCGATGGTTGCTCGTGACTGGATGACAGATTTTAGTGGCGGTAGCAACGTCGGATGGAAGGTTATGCATGCCGGTCTTTCTTGATCGGGATTACAAAGAGGGAGGTGACGGCTGGAGGTGGTCAAAGAGAGGGTGGTGGCTGAAGGATACGTGGGTTTAGTTTAGGGTTAAATGATGAAACAAGGAGGGAAAGATGCACATGTTAAATCCCGTGTTCCATACAAATCTAAACAAAATCGATGATTCCAGTCCCTCCCATGCATAACCTTTTCAAATTAATTCCATTATTTACCAATTAATCCCCATTAATAATAATTCCTTACAACCAAAGTCCCAGAAGTTACCATTTAACCCTCAGCCTTACAAAATTCTTTCCATGCAACTCCAATAATTACCAAACACCCCTTGAATTCTAAAAGTCTTTACAAATTAAATCTCGAATTTATACTTTAACCCCGAGTAATACAAATTATAACATTTCGCTTCCCAAAACCATCACCCCACGAAATAATATGGATTTTTGGGCGACTATTCGTTCATCAATTTTTATCTATTTATTTATTTAATAAACATGATGTTACAACTCTCCCCCACTTAAATTAGATTTCATCCTCAAAATCATTCCTTACCGTTCCTTACATGCCCGAAAACTTCGACAACATGGTCCGAAAGCACAAGCATACACTACCCTTCCCAAGGAAACCAAAACCATCCCCCGCAGGGTCCTAAACCTGAAGATGAAAGAATTTCTTGTAACATGATCGCATCTACTCCGTATGAGATCTGTAGTCTCGAGATGGTCTGTCTCCCTTACAGACTGCCCACATTGAATCATCATCGAACTGATTCCACAAGAACCAACTTAGCTAGAATACTTCCCACCCGTAATACCTTGAGGATTCTTAAAAAGAAAAATCATTGGTCAACTGTGGCTACCGAATCACAAGTAATTCCACATACGGACCCCAAATCACTAAAGTCGCTCCAACTCCTCTTGCTGCCACATGCTGCTTTCTTGAAGAACAACCAGGACCTCCCTGGTCCCAACTTGTCTGCCAACTGTCCGAACCACCGGACACCTACTCCATTACTGAGCCAGAAACACACATACAACAGTCCCACATGATCCCCGAAGGATACCTCGTCTGACAATAAATGCCCTACCTAAATAGCAACTGATGGCTCCTTTCATCCATTTTATCCATCTGATCATGATGGGCTGACAACCTGTCGTCACTGAGTCCAACGAAAAAAGTGAATGCTACCAGTATAAATGTAGTCTTACGTCATATCCGGTCTCCTTCAACCTACCGTTCCTGATCCCAATTATGATGTAACCTTCTCGCAACCTTGCGAACTGGCACACACTGGCCTAAGTCATCCGAATGTATCCATAAATGTCACGGCTACCCTACAGTCTTTTGACACTTTCCATAGTATCTGACCGCTTGTGAATGCTATGGAACCCCCATAGTCTTACATGTCACACCCCAAAACTGGAACGGCGGAAACGTTCTGGGATGGATGACGTCATGTCAAGTATCACAACACATGCATTATAGTAATCAAAGTACAACAAAACATTGCATTAATAGTAATAGTTTTACATGGTTTACATTACAATTATCAAAGTAATACAAGTAAATATATAGGTGCAACTTGGTACTAAACTGTCTTCGTCAGAAGCTCCGGGAATGTACTTGTCTAATGCTGACCTAAGAATACAGGTTATTTGAAAAGCGAGTATCAGCATTTTTACAAATGTTGGTGAGTTCATAAGTGTTTAGTGTCATTTTATTCAAATAACTTAAATAAAAATGGTAGTTTTAGGATATCCATTACATTAGTGTCTTTTCTAGAAAATCCTATATTTTCTTTAATAAAAGCAGTCTTCTACCAAGACTGGACGGTGTTATGTGGTAAAAAGTAGTTTACCTTAATCGCTATCATTGTCAAAATACAGAATTTGATTATTAAAGAAAGCAGGAGAGATCAGGGAAAATAACATATGCCTCAGCAGTGAAGACTGCTGACTAAGGCAGGAGGAATCATAGACTCCAGGAGAGTATCGTACGAACGACACGCCTGGCTCAGTCTAACAAAGGGAGACACAGACCCCAGATGGTACCAAATGAAAGGTACGGCTAGCAAGGTCTAAAAACAAAGACTACAGACCCCAGACAATATCAAATGAAAGACATAGCAAGTAAGGTCTAAAACAAGGAATATAGACCCCAGACAATATCAAATGAAAGATACAGCTAGCAAGGTCTAAAACAAGGAATACAGACCCCAGACAGTATTAAATGAAAGATACAGCTAGCAAGGTCTAAAAACAGTGTGACTCTGAGAGTGGGTTTTCAGCATACAGTGTAAAGTACAGTGTGAAATACCGTTACCTTGAGGCCATGAATTATAAGGTAACCTGGGATACTCGTAACCATACTAACCGACACTAGAGTACCTGACGCCCTACAAGTGTCTATAAAATATGACATTTGTCACCCCTTGGCTTGGTAGGCTGTGGACTGTAGCTAGTAGTCAGGGTGCAGGGCTGTCAATCCCGTATAGATCTATACACACAATGTCCGCTCTCCCTACAGGAGACTCTGGTTACCATCTAGACGACGGAGAAGGCCGTGTCCCAAAGATGCATCCCAAATAGTGGGTAGTGTGTTTCCAATATAAGTGTTGAACTAGAGGTAGAGACTCATAACTGAACTGACTAATGTAAACCCATATGACTATGCTTGCATACATAATATAAAATTAATGATCGAACGACCTTCGAACGGACATCCGATCCCACCAGACCACATCTCAATGAAGAAAAAGGAAATAGGGCAAATAAGCCTTCCTAAGTCCTTCAAACATTATTTATATGCATCTATACAAGCACAGGCATACATCTAACTATGTGGAAGTATTATCAGGTATAATCGTATAATGAAGTGGGGGCATTCTCAAGTATAGGTGTATCACAAAGTGGAGGCGTTCTCAAGAATAAGTGTATCACGAAGTGGAGACGTTCTCAAGTTCAAGTGTATCACGAAGTAGAGACGTTCTCAAGTATAAGTGTATCACGAAGTGGAGGCGTTCTCAAGAATAAGTGTATCACGAAGTGGAGGCGTTCTCAAGTTCAAGTGTATCACGAAGTGGAGACGTTCTCAAGTATAAGTGTATCACGAAGTGGAGGCGTTCTCAAGTATAAGTGTATCACGAAGTGGAGACGTTCTCAAGTTCAAGTGTATCACGAAGTGGAGACGTTCTCAAGTATAAGTGAATCACGAAGTGGAGGCGTTCTCAAGTATAAGTGTATCACGAAGTGGAGGTATTAACTAAACAGAAATAACGCAGTGGTATCTTAACCAAGTAGAAGTATAAAAACATAGACGAAAACTTTGGAAAAACCTTTATATATTAAGAAAATCACGACTTTGTATTCCTTTGTAAAATAAGTTTGAAAATCTTTAAAAATCCTTTTCAAACCTTTCATAAAGAAGTTTAAAATGAAACTTTGATTAAACATCGTAAGTAAAAGCTGAACAAATAACTATGTTTTTAGAAAACCATTTACAGTGTCATTCTTGGTAAAACAGTTTACAGTGTGGTAAATCCTTGTGCAGGCGGGTTATCAATCACATGTGATTGATATGATAACTGCCATGTTTAACTTGTATTCCCCCCTATAAAACATGTAGAAAACATATAAAAGGTTCATTCAGGGGTATGAACTCACCTGGTGTAAGTGGATCCGACGAAGGTGCCGGTTGGGTGCTCGGTGTCAAGTGAAGACTTGGACACACTTAGTGACCTATTTAACATATGATAACATATGTTCACATACAATTAGTACATTTAATACTAATTTAACAAGTATAAGCACCCTAAAGAGCGGAAAACACTTTGGTTAAGTGTTTGGGGTGTCCCGGGTAACATTTAAGGGCTTGAATGACTTAGGAATGGAGTTTACTCTCCAAGAGTAAACTCTATACACTTAGTTTACAGCCCTGGGACAACTCCCATGACTTTACGGCCGTAAACTCATGGTGAGAGTGTTCTAGGGCGCTAAAAGGTCTCATATCAATCGTCGAATTTTGCTAGACTCAAATATCAAATGTGTGAATGGGTTTAAAGCATCAAAAGGACCCTTTGAGGAGTTTACGGCCCTAAGCAAGGGAGCTTACGGCCGTAAGCTCCTATACACTCTTTCTTTTGGTGTTTTAAGGGCTTAAGTGGTAGAGGGTAAATTCCTAAGCATTTTTCCAAGTCAAATGGGGAGTTTGGGGCACCATTTGGGCATAAATTGGGAGTTTACGGCCCATTAACCACCCCTATGGGAGTTCACGGCCGTGAACTCCTACTACCTTGGTTTTATTTAAGTTTAAGGCCCTTACAACTATGGTATTGCATTCTAGCTATTTTTCCAAGGCCATAGGGGTGTTGAGGGCATTTCTAACACAAGAAAATGAGTTTACTCCGCATGAAGGGGAGTTTACGGCCCAAGAATGTTCTTGGGCAGTAAACTCATGTTTACTCCCCAAAATGCTAGATCAAGGTGTTCTAAATCCGATTCCATAAGCCTACAAGTCATATCTTAGCCTTAGGGACAATTTGGAGGGGTTTTGGGGCTTAAAAACCCTATTGAATTGTGTTCACGTTCCAAGAGTGTTCTTGGGCCGTAAACACATCATTTTGTCCCTATTTTATGATTTAAATACGAATTTGCATGCTAGATAGGTTGTACAACAAGTTAGGACAGTTTACCTATTCGTTTGGGGCTCGAAACGGACGATTTTAGGCTCAAATTTAAGTTGTAGAGAGAGAGAGTGGGGAGAGTGTAAAAAGTCTCCAATGGACTCCACTCACCCTTATAGAGGGATTGGAGTTGGGGCTCAGTGGAATTCTACCCGATACTGCCATTATACGGGGCTTTTGGTCGCACCCGATTTAGTGGTCGTAATAAAATTTAACCTTTTCCCAAAAATTAATATGGAAATGTAACTTAAGTGTTTTTACTTTATTTTATTACGATGAATAACGACATAGAATATAAATGAATAAAACGTTTATTTATTTTACGACCTCAAATTAACGGAACTTTTATAAAATGGAATATTCTGTTAATGGTAACGGGGTAATATAACGGAATAAACTTTGGGTTGTCACATCATCCCCCAATTAGAGGGAATTTCATCCCGAAATTCAAGTCTAGGCAAGGAAGTAGGTGTGAATGATAGAGACAGGAGGGTACTTCCTATTCGGCTTGTCCTCGCATTCCCAAGTGAACTCTAGTCTGTGTTTGTCATTGCAACAAACCTTCACTTACGGGATGCGGATTTCGTCTCGTGTAGTTAGTGGGTTCCGAGTGGTGTATCTACGAGGTTAGGGTTCTCAATGGTCTCTATCAAGATGAGTGGAATATGAAGAGTGATGTCGGGTAAACACATATCAAGTCTAAGAAGTGGATCGATTGGGTGTGAAACTTGTGGAATATCCGGAAGTAGTAGTGGTATGACGAGGGTTGGACCAAATCTCCATGAGGATTCTCAGATGGTCCTAAGCTCTCAGAAGGGGAGAGCTTTTCAGTATTAAGAACATAGTGTACTTCTATGGCAAGATCATTACTGGTGTGATCGCCATTCCGAAGTTCCTAAGTTCTTTCTCTTACAGGGAGTGTAGTCCATCAGATTGGTTCTTAGGAAGTTCGGGTTGTCCTTGGTTTCGTGTTTTCCCGTCAATTGGCTTTTAGAGGCTTTCTAGGTCATCGAATGGGTTGCGTGCCTATGGTATCTGTTTTCTGTAGAGTGTCTATCTCAAGCTCGTGAAAAATGAACCTGCACTAACTAATCTTGAGATACGGAAACCCTCAGGATCGGGGAGATAGGGTTTCACCAGACGGGTGTTGGACTATCTCTGGAGGTGGTTCTACTATTTCTGCATGAGATAGTATTTGTGGAACACCTAATAGTCCAGTAATCTCTAATACTTTGGTTTATTCTAGTATGGAAAGCGCATGCTCCTGCATAACCCCTCGACTAACACCAAGGTTGGTGTCAAGTCTATAATCTCTTCGGGATCTGGGTCATGAGGCTTGATGCAACTACTTTCGCACTTTGATCGAGCATTCCTGGCTGTGGAGGTTATCCTATGGTTCTCGGTATTCTAGTGTTTTCTTCGGAGGATGTAGTCTATCGCCTACAAGGCGGCGGTGACTTCCTCCATGAGAGAGGGCGGAGGATCCTAGGCACTATTTGTCTGTAACGGGGTGGACGAAGTACCCGAGTAGTGCGAACATCTTCAGCAACTACTCTTCTGGAGGTTCTGAGTTTTCTCGGTCTAGGTCAGATCTGGTGAGTATAGGTTCCCATCACTCGGAACTTTAGTTTTCTCATCCACTCTTCTTAGAGTTTAATTTATTGCAGCTCTCGGATTTCCGGGATATTCGCTGCGATGCTTAATTCGGGGGATTAAGCGTGAATGGAGGGTCATAGTCAATGTCCTTGACTCTTACGACTCAGATTTCTTTACCAACTGAGGGTGTTAGCTACTATGTTGGCTCAAGCGGAATGAAAAGAACTTCAGATTTGTGGTCATTATAGTAGCTCAATCTGTAAGGGTTCTCTTGACTCTAGCTCCCGTTCCATGGGATAGGGTGAAGGGTCTTTCTAGGGAATCTACTAGGTATGCATCGGGTGGTTATCGTCTTCTGGAATGCATGCTGTGCCTTTCGCTTCGATTCCTATCTGTCTAAGGAGGGTTGGTTAACAGCGCGTGGTACCCCTCTCTTGGGTACTTCGGAAAGTTTGAAATAACAGTGACGACTGAAGGATTGAATTAGTATTTATTATTTTTATTTTGTTTAGGTTCGGAAGAACCTTTATTTGCCGAAAGGGCTATGGAGAGAGTTCTTTTTACACAGCATTAAGGATTTACACATAGCTGAACGAAGTCAAACCATGATCGATAGAGTCATCGAAGTTGGCATACCTCGACATGATATAAGATGAAGACCGATAGAGTCATGCGCCGAACAGGCACACAAGTTCTAGGCGTCTCGGGTTTCGTCCTGTGTATCACTGCCGCGGATACTTGGACCGATAAAGTCTACGCGGAACTATAGAGAGTCCTAAGTGTTTCCGAGTAGAGTACCTTTTCATGAATGGATTCTCACAAGGCATTTCTATAGTCGCCTAACATATACTAGTCATGTATAATTAAGGTGGGGAGGACTGTTGACTGAGCGACTCCACCCTAAATCCACAACCAAACGAGGAATAGGAAATGAGGCGGCATTCACTCACTCTAGGTCTATCCATCTTAACTATACATGGCCGTAACGTATATGTTTAGCCATTATAGTTTTACCTGATGAATTTTAAATTTTATAACAGTGTTGCGACTTTCGCCTTAATAGGGAAGTATTTAAATTTTGAATTAGTCTTTTAATGTTTTCGGTTTAGTTATCTGAGATCGAAAGACGCACCAAAAATCTATCGGGTTTCTTGATGCTTCTCCCTAAGCTGTAGAGTAAGGCTCCTTTTGTGTCCTTGTCTTTTCCTTCGGTTGGGCAGTCCCTTTTGAAGTGTCCAATCTCACCACATAGACGGCAAACTGGTTTGGTCGTCACGTTGGTGATTGATGCAATACGCTCCACCGGAGTTCTGCATATGCGAGCAGTATGCCCCTTCATGTTGCACCTAGCACATAAGAGTTCCCGACATATACCATGATGATGGTAGCTACACTTGTCGCAGTGGGGAAGGTTTCCTAGGTATGGCCTTCTTGGAGTAAGGAGGGAAGGATTGGCAGGGGTATTGACTGCCTCAGCTCGTTGCCCTTTGGAAGGTCCTTGAGCCGAGGTACCTCCCTCCTCGATCTTGAGTTTTCTCTTTAGTTGATTCGGTTGAGGTTCTTGGGTGGCTGGGTATGCAGGGGTTGGTTGTTGCTGTCCATTGCTAGGATCGGAAATCCCGATAAGGCCATTGCTAACATTAGCGTTGTTAGCATTCAGGTGAGCCATGACAGCTGCTACGGCTGCCGAGACCGTAGCTTGGAACGTAGCTTCATCGAATAAGAGAGTAGGTTTCTTGCTTGTGGACTGGTTACGCTTCTTCGGTGGCATGGTTTTTCCTACATGGAAAGGAATACAAGATAATGAGAGACGATGGCTAACCCTGGACATATCTGTCCCGAATGTATTAGGCATAAATTTTTCCCGTGCCTTGGGTACTGGTTGTCTGAGTGCCGACCTACATCCCTATGATGTAGTCCTGGTGTACAAGGTAGGAGTATAGGTATCAGAGAAAGGCCATAAGATGCGAGTCGTTCCTACTAAGTTACCTTTTATACTGGGAAAGGTTTCACTCTCTGGCCTGGAGAGATTTGAGGATATTTCGGAACGAAACCGCGGAAAGAAAGGCTTATGAAGGCTTATGGCTAAATATCCTCGATAGAGGTGCGGGGATCCGCTCTAATCATGTAACTGGCAACGGGAAACGACGATTTACCTAACACATAGCGTGAGTAGTGTAACCACTAACTCACTAAATTGTATTATTTTAAGGGTGTATTAGCGTGACGAACACGAGGGTAAGACACTTCTTGGGTTCCATGTGCTGGCTCCCTCTGTCTGCCTCGTATCTTTGACTGGTATCAGCGTTGGTTTCCTTCGGATAGTTACCTAGGGTTCTCTTCTCATATGGACATACTGAATCTCTACTCCGCCTTACTTCTGAATCCATCTCTGGGTGTCATCACTTCTTAATGGATGACTGGAGATCTCGGAAGCTTAGGCGAATCTCTCACCACTGTCCCTAAAAGATATAGGCACTTGGTGAATTCAATAGTCTCGACCCGGTTCCTTTATTTCCGAACAGGAAATCTTCTTAATGAACTTCTTCGGGGTCGGACTTAACTCTTCTGTTAAGCACTGAAGTGGATAGGGTTTTCTACAGGGTTCGTGCGAGAATGGAAATGTCTAAAGAATCCTAAGAGATTATTAACATTTCACTGGATGATCCATATCGAGTCCTGCTACGATTACACAGGGTATACAAATCATATATAGCTTAGATCCGATAGGCCTTCGAATATTTGATACTAATCTATATCCACATCCCAACGAGGAAAAGGAAGTAGAGCAAAACCACACATTCTTAGCCTATGGGATCCTTATTATATATATAACCTTGGGAGTACACCCTCTGTAGTTGTAGGTATATCGATAAGGATCTTTTTAGTTCTTCACACAAGGTTAGTTATGGATCCTAAAATACCCCTATGGTATTTTAATTTCTTGTTTGGTTCTTATCTTCTGAATATGGTTCTGGGATTAGTGTGAATCTTTTAGTGTTCCAAAATACTCCTATAGTATTTTGACTTTATGTTTGGCTCTAGCATTCCTAGTTGGTAAGTTTCAGACCTGTTGCAACATCACTATCACTCCCAAGCACATGTTCATCTCATCTCGAATAAATGTAGTTGATCATGTTACATTTATTCCAACTTACGATTACATAACTGCCCAGGTTTGACTGTAGTGCTCAACATCCGAAGACTTTTATTATTGTTCTTCTTGTGATACTTTTGTTCGAGTCTTTAGGTTCTGGATGTTCTTATACTTTGGTAAAATATGGCTATATTTTAAAGTATAATTCTTGGTCAGAGTGTTTTATTCCCATGTATTTATAGGCTGTATATCTTTTATGAATTGATATACTTAGCTCACTATAAACAATGCTCTGATACCAATCTGTCACACCCCAAAACCGGAACGGCGGAAACGTTCTGGGGTGGATGACGTCATGTCAAGTATCACAACACATGCATTATAGTAATCAAAGTACAACAAAACATTGCATTAATAGTAATAGTTTTACATGGTTTACATTACAATTATCAAAGTAATACAAGTAAATATATAGGTGCAGCTTGGTACTAAACTGTCTTCGTCAGAAGCTCCGGGAATGTACCTGTCTAATGCTGAGATGAGAATACAAGTTATTTGAAAAGCGAGTATCAGCATTTTTACAAATGCTGGTGAGTTCATAAGTGTTTAGTGTCATTTTATTCAAATAAATTAAATAAAAGTGGTAGTTTTAGGGTATCCATTACATTAGTGTCTTTTCCAGAAAATCCTATATTTTCTTTAATAAAAGCAGTCTTCTACCAAGACTGGATGGCGTTATGTGGTAAAAAGTAGTTTCCCTTAATCGCTATCATTATCAAAATACATAATTTGATTATTAAAGAAAGCAAGAGAGATCAGGGAAAATAACATATGCCTCAGTAGTGAAGACTGCTGACTAAGGCAGGAGGAATCATAGACTCCAGGAGAGTATCGAACGAACGACACGCCTGGCTCAGTCTAACAAAGGGAGACACAGACCCCAGACGGTACCAAATGAAAGGTACGGCTAGCAAGGTTTAAAAATAGAGACTACAAACCCCAGACAGTATCAAATGGAAGACACAGCTAGTAAGGTCTAAAACAAGGAATACAGACCCCAGACAGTATCAAATGAAAGATACAGCTAGCAAGGTCTAAAACAAGGAATACAGACCCCAGACAGTATCAAATGAAAGATACAGCTAGCAAGGTCTAAAAACAGTGTGACTCTGAGAGTGGGTTTTTAGCATACAGTGTAAAGTATAGTGTGAAATACCGTTACCTTAAGGCCATGAATTATAAGGTAACCTGGGATACTCGTAACCATACTAACCGACACTAGAGTACCTGACGCCCTACAAGCGTCTATAAAATATGACATTTGTCACCCCTTGGCTTGGTAGGCCGTTGACTGTAGCTAGTAGTCAGGGTGCGGGGGTGTCAATCCCGTATAGATCTATACACACAATGTCAGCTCTCCCTACAGGAGACTCTGGTTACCAACTAGACGACGGAGAAGGTCGTGTCCCAAAGATGCCTCCCAAATAGTGGGTAGTATGTTTCCAATATAAGTGTTGAACTAGAGGTAGAGACTCATAACTGAACTGACTAATGTAAACCGATATGACTATGCTTGCATACATAATATAAAATTAATGATTGAACGACCTTCGGACGGACATCTGATCCCACCAGACCACATCTCAACGAAGAAAAGGAAATAGGGCAAATAAGCCTTCCTAAGTCCTTCAAACATTATTTATATGCATCTATACAAGCACATGCATACATCTAACTATGTGGAAGTATTATCAGGTATAAGCGTATAATGAAGTGGGGGCATTCTCAAGTATAGGTGTATCATGAAGTGGAGGCGTTCTCAAGAATAAGTGTATCATGAAGTGGAGACGTTCTCAAGTTCAAGTGTATCACGAAGTGGAGACGTTCTCAAGTATAAGTGTATCACGAAGTGGAGGCGTTCTCAAGTATAAGTGTATCACGAAGTGGAGATGTTCTCAAGTTCAAGTGTATCACGAAGTGGAGACGCTCTCAAGTATAAGTGTATCACGAAGTGGAGGCGTTCTCAAGAATAAGTGTATCACGAAGTGGAGACGTTCTCAAGTTCAAGTGTATCACGAAGTGGAGACGTTCTCAAGTATAAGTGTATCACGAAGTGGAGGCGTTCTCAAGTATAAGTGTATCACGAAGTGGAGACATTCTCAAGTTCAAGTGTATCACGAAGTGGAGACGTTCTCAAGTATAAGTGTATCACGAAGTGGAGGCATTCTCAAGTATAAGTGTATCACGAAGTGGAGGTATTAACTAAACAGAAATAACGCAGTGGTATCTTAACCAAGTAGAAGTATAAAAACATAGACGAAAACTTTGGAAAAACCTTTATATATTAAGAAAATCACGACTTTGTATTCCTTTGTAAAATAAGTTTGAAAATCTTTAAAAATCCTTTGAAAACCATTCTTAAACAAGTTTAAAATGAAACTTTGATTAAACATCATAAGTAAAAGCTGAAGAAATAACTATGTTTTTAGAAAACCATTTACAGTGTCATTCTCGGTAAAACAGTTTACAGTGTGGTAAATCCTTGTGCATGTGGGTTATCAATCACATGTAATTGATATGGTAACTGGAATGTTTAACTTGTATTCCCCCCTATAAAACATGTAGAAAACATATAAAAGGTTCATTCAGGGGTATGAACTCACCTGGTGTAAGTGGATCCGACGAAGGCGTCGGTTGGGTGCTCGGTGTCAAGTGAAGACTTGGACACACTTAGTGACCTATTTAACATATGATAACATATGTTAACATACAATTAGTACATTTAATACTAATTTAACAAGTATACGCACCCTAAAGAGCGGAAAACACTTTGGTTAAGTGTTTGGGGTGTCCCGGGTAACATTTAAGGGCTTGAATGACATAGGAATGGAGTTTACTCGCCAAGAGTAAACTCTATACACTTAGTTTACGGCCCTGGGACAACTCCCATGAGTTTACGGCCGTAAACTCATGGTGAGAGTGTTCTAGGGTGCTAAAAGGTCTCATATCAATCGTCAAATTTTGCTAGACTCAAATATCAAATGTGTGAATGGGTTTAAAGCATCAAAAGGACCCTTTGAGGAGTTTACGGCCCTAAGCAAGGGAGCTTACGGCCGTAAGCTCCTATACGCTCTTTCTTTTGGTTTTTTAAGGGCTTAAGTGGTAGAGGGTAAATTCCTAAGCATTTTTCCAAGTAAAATGGGGAGTTTAGGGCACCATTTGGGCATAAATTGGGAGTTTACGGCCCATGAACCACCCCTATGGGAGTTCACGGCCGTGAACTCCTACTCCCTTGGTTTTATTTAAGTTTAAGGCCCTTACAACTATGGTATTGCATTCTAGCTATTTTTCCAAGGCCATAGGGGGTGTTGAGGGCATTTCTAAGACAAGAAAATGAGTTTACTCCCCATGAAGGGGAGTTTATGGCCCAAGAATGTTCTTGGGCAGTGAACTCATGTTTACTCCCCAAAATGCTAGATCAAGGTGTTCTGAGTCCGATTCCATAAGCCTACAAGTCATATCTAAGCCTTAGGGACAATTTAGAGGGGTTTTGGGGCTTAAAAACCCCATTGAATGGTGTTCATGGTCCAAGAGTGTTCTTGGGACGTAAACACATCATTTTGTCCATATTTTATGATTTAAATTCGAATTTGCATGCTAGATAGGTTGCACAACAAGTTAGGATAGTTTACCTATTCGTTTGGGCTCGAAACAGACGATTTTAGGCTCAAATTTAAGTTGTAGAGAGAGAGAGTTGGGAGAGTGTAAAAAGTCTCCAATGGACTCCACTCACCCTTATATAGGGGTTGGAGTTGGGCTCAGTGGAATTCTACCCGATACTGCCGTTATACGGGGCTTTTGGTCGCACCCGATTTAGTGGTCGTAATAAATTTAACCTTTTCCCAAAAATTAATATGGAAATGTAACTTAAGTGTTTTTACTTTATTTTATTACGACGAATAACGACATAGAATATAAATGAATAAAACGTTTATTTATTTTACGACCTCAAATTAACGGAACTTTTATAAAATGGAATATTCCGTTAATGGTAACGAGGTAATGTAACGGAATAAACTTTGGATTGTCACATTACAACACTTCCCACACCATCTGACTGCTAGTGAATGCTACAGAACCCCCGTAGTGTTACAACACTTCCCACACCATCTGGTTGCTAGTTAATGCTACGGAACCCCCATAGTATTACAACACTCTTGCCCTAACACAAACACAACCCAGTGCCTTACCCTTAATCTCTCAATTCGATTCACATACAGAGTCAATCACCCATTCGACCGAACACCCGAACTGAACTCAATTCTTAATTGGAGTCCCGACCTACTTTCCCAAATTATGTTATCAAGCCCGCAAGAAGACACGGTTGACACGTTGGGGACTTTTACTGAACTCCAAACTCGCACAACCCTCAAACCAAATAGCCACTTGGGCCGCCTTTTTCCCTTGATGAGGACGAGAAACCCATCCCTGTCTCATACCTGTCCTTGTCCTGAATACCTGCGCGATTCTCCCCCACTTAGATTCGACTAAGTCTTCGCAATACATGAGATTTGAAGGATTCCCGACCCTTCTTACTCTTTAAAAACCAACTACTAACAACCTGTTTCTTGTCCATGCAAGTGTTCTATTACGGGCCCAAGTTGCAAGGGCCACACAACTCCAAAGGATCAGACAAACACTTCCCGAATCCCAGCGAGACCAATAATCTCATACGCCTTGAAATGAAGCCCCGCCTATATCTTGAGGTTAGAATAACCAATGTCCAGGACAAGCCTCAACAGTAACCCACTTTCCCTCTTTCCTCTAAAAGCCAACTTGAGCATAATGGCCGAGTCACCAATCCTGTCTATAGGCCTTCCGCATCATGTCTTGAACCGATCTCGACCCTAGACCCATATAACATTGAACGCTCCAAACCAGCAAAGAGGGAAAAAACTTTTCACTAACCACCCCATAACACACGGTGTGCAAATGGAATATGACCAATGCTTGAATGCATAGTCCAAACACAAGTAGGAAAACGAGCCCAAAGATACACTTACTAAACCTTGAAACGAAAAACTCCCTCGTGTAGTTTTCCACAAGAACTGCATTGAATCCAGCCCTGCTGGCCTCTCACAAGCTGACTCGAACTCTTGGGTCTCTTTCCAGGACACTCCAATGTAGGTACCCAATCTGGTCCCTTCTTCCCAGTGCGCTCCAATCAATCCCTATTCTCGAGCTGTAGAAATCATATCATCTGGGTCTCGCATCCCGGCACACTCACAAGCTCAATCGTTTACAGACGAACTGCAGTAGCCGGAGCAATCTCTGACCTAAACCGGGATACACACCAATCCCAAGACACAGTCTCCATCCCGAGAGTGCAATAGTACGCAAAATCAATCCGTATCGTTCGATACGAGAGATCCACGGCGAACTCAAAATCCTAACAGTCCTTCCGCTATTTGGCTCACCAGCGGAGCCGTTACCAAACCTTGGTCCTCCTTCATGTGTGCTCATCCTCATATAGCAAAGCAAGTATCCCCACTATCAGAACATAATCAATGATTCCCCTTCCCAGGTTTCTTATATTCTCCAAGACTTTCCTCGATTCGAGTATGGATCCTGTGCTTTCAATAGCATGGGCCCAATACTACCTTCCACACCTATCCATATTTTCCTCCGGAATCATCCCGAATCCTCTAAGTCACCTACTCCCATGATGTACTAAATGGCTGCTATACAGCGACACAATATCCACTGAAGCACCTCCTAGGCTACCCTTAGGTTCCCAACCTCGCCCTGCCATCAGCTGCTGAAGAACTCCCCGTGATGCCAGCCATCCACCTCCTGGATATCGTCATATCCACTTAGTAGCTGAATCCCATCACTCAAGAGTTCCACAAAGCATAAAGCAAGTAGCATTCGTGCAGTAGCACTCTGATCCAAAGAACTATCATATAACATTCTGCCCATATATCGCAACTCGTGCTATTCACATCCATCCATCCACACTCTCAGCTGCCTTATGCATGCAAATTATACACAGAACAAGATCTAATAGACTTGTCACACCCCCGGCCAAGGCGGAACACGCCGGGAGTGGGACTAAGTTCATGGATCATAGATAAACTTAATATATAGCACAAGTACAACGATAAACAAAACTGCATTTGTATTTCATCATTAAGTTTGAATACAAGGTTCATACAGATAATAATAGTACAGTAGTTGCCTTAAACAGGTAAGAAGATATCAAAAACAAGCTAGCTAGGTCGTCTGCAATCCATAGCTAATCTTCTGTCTGAACGCCTGGCTAATGATCCCCTAAGAATACATGTAATTTTGAAAGTCAACACAAAGTTTGGTGAGTGTCACAGGTTTTCTGCTAACGCAGTAATACTTTTAGTAAGTCTAAAAAAGTATTATCTTTGTATGTATAACAACAGTTAAAACAGTGTTTGCAATGAGTCTTTAAAAGCCAAAATGTATAGTTTGTATAAGTAAACCCATACGTAAAACTGTGTTTGTAATGAATCTTTAAAAGCCAAAACGTTATGTTTCATAAGTAATTCCATACTTAAAATTGTGTTTGAAAGCAACCAAATCCATGGTTGTACGGGTAACGAATAAAGTTTTCTGCCAAGGTTGTACTTCACAACCGCAGATACGGATAAACAAACATACGGATATACAGATACAATTATCTGCCAAGGTTGAACTTAACAACCGCAGATACGGATAAACAACAAGTATATTTGATAAGCATACACGTAAAGTGTACGATACTTGTTTAAACAGTTGACAAGACTTAGTATAATGTACGCAAGCACATGTATGAGCCTAAGATACAAGTTCTATAACTTGTATATATGTATAAACCTATATATTTATGTCATAAACAGATATACGGATATACGGATAAAGTTATCTGCCAAGGTTGAACTTAACAACCGCGGATACGGATAAACAGGTAATTGACAAGTATATTTGATAAGCGTACACATTGAAGAGTACAATACTTGTATAACTATATAAACTTATATGTTTCTATGTATGTATGAGGTATAATTAGACTACCAAGTTGATAACCGGCTATACAGTTTTAACACAATTTTTGTCGGAACGTATATGGTAGTTTTATTAATCGTATTATCTTAACAAAATAACATATAAAAGTATTGAGGTTTAAAACGATTTTGTTTACTTAACATGTAAGCGTTTAAACAATTATTTCTAAAACTGGTAAAGTATTTGCACAAAACAATGATATTTTTTTGTGTATTTGATAAATATTACTTAGTACACGTACTGTAAGTTGTAGCGTGATAAATAATATTTTTGTGTGAATTATATTGCATAAAAACGGCAGTGTTGTATGTTTAAACAAAGTATTTAGAAAATATATATATATTAGATATACAAGTACTACATGTATTCCCCCCCGAAAATATGTAAAAATGGGGCCGTAACACTCATCTTAATGTGTAGTTGTCGAGTAATTGTTGCGAGAAAAAGCGAGATATATTGTCGTGAATACGAATCGTCGAGATTTATTTAGTTTCCTATAAATATTAACATAAATTAATATGTGAAGCGTTGTTTGGAAATTTAACCAATGTATGGGATCCATTCACGAATTTAAATATATTAAATAGACTAAGGTTGTTAATAATTTCCAAATAAGGGACTAAAATTGTTTATTTAAATTCTAGGTTTGAGTTTAGGATTTATTTTGCTAATAAATCTCTACAGAGGGGTTAAAATAAATAAAATAGACACAGGTTTGAGACTTGGGACTTGTTTTTGTAAGAGATTTCCAAGGAGGGTAGGTTTTGAACATTTTAAATGATGTTTTAGGAACCTATGACTAGTTTTGTAAACAAATTCTTTGGGAGGGAGCTAAGAATTATTTTGGAATTGAAGTTTGGGACTTAGGGTCCTATTTGTAGAAACCTTTGAAGTGGAGGGGAGGATTGTGTAAATCTTGAAATGGACGTATAAGGTGTGGGGGTTGATTTCGTAACATCAACAAACTTTGAGGGCATTATTGAAGTAAGTAAAATGTAACAAACAGTAAAATCAATTAAACTCAATTGCACAGGAGGTAATTTACCTCGTGTGTTCATCTACATGAAGTTTCATGAACGATAAAAAAATGATTCAGGACCTCGTCAAAGCTCGATCATAAAAAAAATGAATAAATAAATAACAAATGTTGGGGATGAGTACTTACAGCGGCAGTATCAACGGCATAAGAGGTGGTGGTTTATGATGGGGTTGCGGTGGTTAAGGGTGATGATCAAGAAATCAATAGGAATAGAGAGAAATAAGGAGGGAGAGAACTTGAGAGAAGTGGCTGTGAATTGGTGACTTTAATGGCTTCTAAGAGCTCTTATTTATACTAGAAGCGGAACACACACACTCTTTTGTGGCCATACCTCCAACCAAGCATTGTACCATTTTTGATAGACTTGCACACAAAGAAGAAGAGAGGGGGAGGAAAGAAGAACGTGGGGAAGAAGTAGAAGGGAAGAAAATCTGGACTTTTTACCTTCTTGTGTCACATGTGGGCCCCACATGGGTTATTCCCTCATTAATTGCCCAAAACACACAAAACTGGGTGCCTCGGGATCCGTGCATCAAAAATTCTTTTCGAAAGTACCGTTAGATAGAGTTTAATTCAAGGATTCTGGAACATCAAACGGATTAATTTTTGGAGTTACGGATCTCTGGAAAATTGCGTTTGAAGTTTTATGTCTAAACGGCTCACGGTGTCCGTTTTCGCGAATTTTGTAAATATTTTCGTAAAAATTATTTCGAGTGTGAAATTAAATAATAGACTATATTATGAGTCCAAAAACGCTCTCAGAAATCCATTCGGCAAAGTTTAAGTATTTCAACGGATCGATTCGGTTTTACGCGATTAAAGAAAACCGGTGTTTTACTGTCTGTTTTCTTAAAATTGTCGTATCTTTTGCATACGAACTCCGTTTTGGATGTTCTTTATATTTTTGGAAAGAGAGGAAAATGTAGTATGATATTTTAATTTTTGTTTTGCTCAAAACTACGTAATGCAAATTTTTAGTTTTTCAAACACATTAATTAGCGTTGCCGTTTAAGCGGTTTGATTCGGATTACAGTTTACACATTTGGAAGTAAGGTATCATCTGATATCATGTAATAATTGAAATAAAATTATTTATTTTACCTTAGATGTACTAAAACTCAATAATTCGGATTAACATGAGATTCACGGATAGATTGGCGGTTATAATAATAGCCCTAAATTATGGGTTGTCACATTACCTCCCCGTTAAAGGAAATTTCGTCCCGAAATTAAGTTGGTTCTGGTAGTACTAGGGCTTCGATAAATAGTAATGTAATCTCGTGGTACATGATCCCTGCCTGGTCCTTCTATAATCGGTTGGTGTATACAAGTCGTATATAATTAAGATCGAACAGACTGTCGAATAAGTGATTCTACCCTAAGCCCACAACCAAACAAGGAACAGGAAGTAAGGTGGAATCACAAATCCTAAGTCTTTAGAATCTTAATTATATATAACCCCAACTTATACAATTAGCAATCATAGATTACCAACAAGGGTCCTTAGTTTCTATATGAATGATGTGATTAATTCGGGTGAGAAAGCAACTAGGGAGTACTTTTGCCATATCGATAAATAGTAATGTACTTACGTGGCGCATGATCCTTGGCTGGTCCTTCTACATTCCCTTGGTGTATATAAGTTGTATATAACCAAGATTGAATAGTCAGTCGAATAAGTGATTCTACTCTAAGCCCACAACCAAACAAGGAACAGGAAGTAAAGCGGAATCACAAATCCTAAGTCTATAGAATCTTAATTATATACAACCCTAACGTATAAATTTAGAAAGCATAGATTACCAGCAAGGGTACTTAGTTTCTATGTGAATGGCATGATTAACTTGGTTGATAAGGCAACCAACAAGTACTTTTTGTTATAGCTACTGCATAGATTTCATGTTTAGTCGCGTTTTTAAACCTATGGTCGATAAAACTTTAATTGGCACTAGTATTAATAAATACTGAGGCCTAAACATTGTTGTTATGAAACGTACCAATAACCACAGGTGGTTCCGGAAGAGCCTCTCTTGCTGTGATCATAAGTACCCTTCCATTGCCACCTTGGTTCTTTAGTTGTGGGCAGTCCTTCCTAAAATGCCCTGGCTGATTGCACTCGTAACAGTTACGATTCCTTCTGCCATAGTGGTTGGGGTTCTTCTACAGTACCTCGAGATGTGACCTCTCATGTTACACTTGTTGCAGATCACCTCCCTGTAATTTCCGACATGGTGGAAATTGCACTTTATACAATGAGGTAAAGTCCCAGAGTAGGACTTAGTTGGGGTGGGAGTATTAGTAACTACAGCATAGACAGCTAACGGTTCTGGTTCAAGCTTCTGATGCTTGGAGTCCTCCTTTGTTTCCCCATGAAACTTCCTTTTGGTGCCTCCAGTGAGCTTCTTCTCTGCCGGTGGGGTCATGGTACCCTGTCGGACACACTGTTCAGTCAACTGATAGGCTAATTGCTTAGCACTATCGAAAGTGGAGGGTTTGGATGCCATTACTAGACCTTGAACAGGTGAAGCTAGTCCCCAAATGTACCTTTCGATCTTCCTGTCTTCCGGGGTCACCATTCCTGGGCAAAGGTTTGCAAGGTCATTGAATCGAGAGGTGTAGGCAGCTACTTCTGATCCTTTCATGACAAGGTTCCAAAGCTCTTGCTCTAGAGCTTGTATCTCCTGTCGGGGACAATACTCCTTGGTCATTAGCTGCTTCAGGGATTCCTAGCCCATGGCATAAGCTTCAGTGATTCCCATGGACTTCGCATGGTTATTCCACCAAGTTAAGGCGGAGTCCATCAACATGCATGTAGCGTACTTAACCCTACAGTCAACGGGGCAAGCACTGATGTGGAAGACAGCCTCAGTCTTTTCTATCCAACGGGATAGCCCAACAGTTCCTTCAGTGTCGTAGAAGAGTCGAGGTTTGCAGCTCATGAAATCCTTATAGGAGCAGTGTCTGGTGTTGCTTTGGTGAGTTGCGGGAGTGCCACTTCCACTAGTTCCAGTGTTTCCATTTCGGGCTGCCTCGTATGCTGCCAAAGCCGTAGCAATTCCTTGTGCGAGCATGTTCTGCATCATGGCAGAATTCATTTGGAATGTTTGGTTTACATTTGTTACTTCTGGGTCTCCTCCCTGGTTTGGCGTTTCCACTGATGTTTGAGTTACTGGTGGGGTTCTCCTCGCGTTGCCTCGGGGAGTTGGCGGTGGACGAACTCCCGGTTGCTTTCGTGGGGCCATCTCCTAATATGTTTAATACGGACACGTTAAGTTGTGTTAATACTATAAAGTCCTAACAAGTGTGCATGGGATGCATTTTATGATATAGTTTGCTTGTGAAATCCTATAAATTATAAGAGAAAGAGGATTGATTTAGAAATCCTCTAGATTTCCAAATGATAAGGAAAAGGTGCTTGGTTTAGAAATCCTCTAGATTTCTAAAGGATAGAAAGGGGACCTTAATTGCTAATGAATTGTAAGTGTTTTAAAATGTATGTATGGATTCTAAGGTACTAGGTTGCTGTAGCGAATCTGGAGAACATCCTTCAATCTCTTAAAACATTCAACCGTTGTAGTCTATCAGACTCCTTGCTCAAGGTTGGTTGTGCACCGGCCTGACCATAAATAACATAGGTGCGCATTCCATGTTTATTTATGGTATAACTTATGTACGGTACTAACCCTAATTGAGGCGTCTGACCTAAAGGGTTGAGTTGGTAGTTTTAGTTGAAGGGATGTTAAAATTTTATTAAGTTTTCTCATCGCGGGTCAGAGTATATATAAACTCTTATATATTATGGTTGGTGGGGTTTGTAGTATTATTAATTTTTGTTTGTTCTTCCCGACTACCGAGCACTGACGATGGCCGGACATCAAATGGCGTAACTAGTCGAGAAATAGTGTTATTATTAATAATACTTTTATTAGAAGCTAGTCTGCTATAGTTGTATTCCTCTTTCGAGGATACGAGTTCTCTATAGCCAATTTAGCTCTGATACCATTCTGTCACACCCCCGGCCAAGGCGGAACACGCCGGGAGTGGGACTAAGTTCATGGATCATAGATAAACTGAATATATAGCACAATTACAACGATAAACAAAACTGCATTTGTATTATCTTAACAAAATAACATATAAAAGTATTGAGGTTTAAAACGATTTTGTTTACTTAACATGTAAGCGTTTAAACAATTATTTCTAAAACTGGTAAAGTATTTACACAAAACAATGATATTTTTTTGTATATTTGATAAATATTACTTAGTACACGTACTGTAAGTTGTAGCGTGATAAATAATATTTTTGTGTGAATTATATTGCATAAAAACGGCAGTGTTGTATGTTTAAACAAAGTATTTAGAAAATAGATATATATTAGATATACAAGTACTACATGTATTCCCCCCCCCCCCCCCCCCAAAAAAAAAAAATATGTAAAAATGGGGCCGTAACACTCACCTTAATGTGTAGTTGTCGAGTAATTGTTGCGAGAAAAAGCGAGATATATTGTCGTGAATACGAATCGTCGAGATTTATTTAGTTTCCTAGAAATATTAACATAAATTAACATGTGAAGAGTTGTTTGGAAATTTAACCAATATATGGGATCCATTCACGAATTTAAATATATTAAATAGACTAAGGTTCTTAATAATTTCCAAATAAGGGACTAAAATTGTTTATTTAAATTCTAGGTTTGAGTTTAGGATTTATTTTGCAAATAAATCTCTACAGAGGGGTTAAAATAAATAAAATAGACATAGGTTTGAGACTTGGGACTTGTTTTTGTAAGAGATTTCCAAGGCGGGTAGGTTTTGAACATTTTAAATGATGTTTTAGGAACCTATGACTAGTTTTGTAAACAAATTCTTTGGGAGGGAGCTAAGAATTATTTTGGAATTGAAGTTTGGGACTTAGGGTCCTATTTGTAGAAACCTTTGAAGTGGAGGGGAGGATTGTGTAAATCTTGAAATGGACGTATAAGGTGTGGGGGTTGATTTCGTAACATCAACAAACTTTGAGGGCATTATTGAAGTAAGTAAAATGTAACAAACAGTAAAATCAATTAAACTCAATTGCACAGGAGGTAATTTACCTCGTGTGTTCATCTACATGAAGTTTCATGAACGATAAAAAAATGATTCAGGACCTCGTCAAAGCTCGATCATAAAAAAAAATGAATAAATAAATAACAAATGTTGGGGATGAGTACTTACAGCGGCAGTATCAACGGCATAAGAGGTGGTGGTTTATGATGGGGTTGCGGTGGTTAAGGGTGATGATCAAGAAATCAATAGGAATAGAGAGAAATAAGGAGGGAGAGAACTTGAGAGAAGTGGCTGTGAATTGGTGAATTTAATGGCTTCTAAGAGCTCTTATTTATACTAGAAGCGGAACACACACACTCTTTTGTGGCCATACCTCCAACCAAGCATTGTACCATTTTTGATAGACTTGCACACAAAGAAGAAGAGAGGGGGAGGAAAGAAGAACGTGGGGAAGAAGTAGAAGGGAAGAAAATCTGGACTTTTTACCTTCTTGTGTCACATGTGGGCCCCACATGGGTTATTCCCTCATTAATTGCCCAAAACACACAAAACTGGGTGCCTCGGGATCCGTGCATCAAAAATTCTTTTCGAAAGTACCGTTAGATAGAGTTTAATTCAAGGATTCTGGAACATCAAACGGATTAATTTTTGGAGTTACGGATCTCTGGAAAATTGCGTTTGAAGTTTTATGTCTAAACGGCTCACGGTGTCCGTTTTCGCGAATTTTGTAAATATTTTCGTAAAAATTATTTCGAGTGTGAAATTAAATAATAGACTATATTATGAGTCCAAAAACGCTCTCAGAAATCCATTCGGCAAAGTTTAAGTACTTCAACGGATCGATTCAGTTTTACGCGATTAAAGAAAACCGGTGTTTTACTGTCTGTTTTCTTAAAATTGTCGTATCTTTTGCATACGAACTCCGTTTTGGATGTTCTTTATATTTTTGGAAAGAGAGGAAAATGTAGTATGATATTTTAATTTTTGTTTTGCTCAAAACTACGTAATGCAAATTTTTAGTTTTTCAAACGCATTAATTAGCGTTGCCGTTTAAGCGGTTTGATTCGGATTACAGTTTACACATTAAGGTATCATCTGATATCACGTAATAATTGAAAGAAAATTATTTATTTTACCTTAGATGTTAAAAACTCAATAATTCGGATTAACATGAGATTCACGGATAGATTGGCGGTTATAATAATAGCCCTAAATTATGGGTTGTCACAAGACTGTAGAATAATAGAATCTACCCTAGGACCGCAACCAAACAAGGAATAGGAAATAAGGCCAAATCTATTATTCTAAGGCTATAAGATCCTAACCGTGTTCAATTTTAAAAGTATACACGTAGCAGTTACTAATACCAATAATCATTCTCATTCTAGCATGGCATCAAATATTCCCAAGGCTACAAGCTTCACATATCAGGCCAATCTATTGCTAACTACCCAGCACTAGCATGCAAGTCTACTAGCTTATACAACATCTAAAGGCATCTTCCCTATCCTTAACTACCATGCGATTCTCAAATTCATAAATCAATTCATAACAGATAACATATATGGGTATTCTGGGGAAACTTACATGAGCTCGGCTGATTGCATGCACCACACCCTTTCTTGTCTTAGAAATTCTTTATTTAAAAACATTTTTCTTTTGAAAACTTTACAGATCCTCAGTTTGAGTTCAGATTCACCCGAAAGTATGTCCGAATCCCTCAAACCAAGACTCTAATACCAACTTGTAACAACCCAAAAATCAAGGGTAAAAATTTCATTTTTAATATAGCTAAAACATTGTTACCATTTGTTTCAGACATTTCAAATCATCATTAATTAAACTTTTATCAGAGTTTTTCCCAAAATTATCTATTGCGGAAATCATAGGTGTGTGCACTGCAATCAATCCCAGCCCTCCTTTTTCCAAATTGATGATACCTGAAACCATAAACAAAACTGTAAGCACGAAGCTTAGTGAGTTCCCCGATGCATACCCCATACAATCCACATAACCACATAATCCATATCAGTTATAACAACTACATAAATCATAACAATTGCATAAGCATGCATATATACATTTGAAGATGCCATGGAAACCTTCCAAGTTCTTATTCACATACTCACGTAAATCATATAAACTACACCAGCCATGCATATAAACATATATGGAAGCCCTGGAAACCCTCCAAGGTCTTACACCGGGTGCCCTGGAAAACCTCCAAGGTCTTAGCCCACTGCCATGGAAACCCCCACATGGTCTTTACTAACAACCAATCAAACCATACATACCAACATATAAGCTAATCATGCAAACACATAAGGATGCCCTAGAAACCCTTTAGGGTCTTACACCGTGTGCCATGGGAACCTCCACATGATCTTAGCCCAATGCCATGAGAACCCCCACATGGTCTTAACTAAGGATGCCATGGAAACCCTCAAAGGTCTTATACCCTAGTACCTCGGGAACCCCCCCACCTAGGATGCCATGGAAACCCTCCAAGGTCTTACACCTAAGTGCCCTGAGAACCCCCCCCCCCCCCCCCCCCCCCGAGGTCTTCCATGGAAGTATCACAAAGACCACTTGCATATCACATACCACGTAATCAATTAACATACCACATAATCACTAGCATACTCCCTATCACATAACCATCTAACATATCACATAATACAACTTCAACTAGTGTATCACTTATCATAAAATGGGCCGACCTTATTGCCTTAGACCAATTGGTATGGTGAGGAGACTCACCTCGCACTGCTGAAGTCCCGTGGATGAACTTCCAGCTGCTGGTTGACAGATTCCCGAATTGCCAACATCAAACGATACCCAATTCATAATTTGGTTCCAATGCATGAACACAACTCCATACTTGGGGTAAAAGACTACTTTAACCTAACTTTGCTTTATTCAGTCCAAGGCCCAATCAAAAGGCCCAAAAGTCAAAGCATGAACCAAATCCCAACATATGGCACAATTTTCCAAATTGGGCCCAAACCTCTATACAGGCTTATCTTAAGGCCCAATCATGTAGTCCAGTCCTACCATTGGGCATTCTGGTGGCCTAGTAGCTAATAGTCTTCAAGGCCCAATTATGGCCCAGTTATGGCCTAATTTTCCAAAATTGGGCCCAAGCCTCTCTAATGGGTCTTATCCTAAGGCCTAATAATTTCCTAAGTCCATAATATGTTCACAATTGGCCCACAAGGCTCACAGCAGCTTAGTCCAATAAATGGCCCAATAAGAGCCCAAAACCAATTAGGGTTTTTTCACATAAAATGACAATTAGGTTAAGTGTTCCTCACTTAACCCATTAATTACTTAATCCATTGTGTCCAATATGACCTTAGGTTAATTACAATTGTTTATTAATATATATTTTAATTTAGTAAATGATACTAGTGCGGGTCTCGATAAGTCCAAATCAATAATACGAAAATTAGGGTTTTCTAAATCCTACATAGGGTTTCTAACCCATTACAATCCAATTAGGCCCAAAAGCTAAGTCCTTAGGCCCATTAGGGTTTCGCTAGTTGGGCACCGCCCACTACCACCTCGGGTAGTGGTGGTCAACGATGGCATACGGCGGCTAATGGCAGCGGCCACCATCTCACGGTGGTGGTTACGGGTTTTCCTTTCATTATTTCGCATTGGTTACAATATTACAAGGAAAAACCCAAATAACACACACCCACACTAATACAAACACATGTACACAACAACCTAGTGGTCGCTGGTGTTGGCACGTGGTGGCAGCCACCACCGTGAGGTGGTGGCGGTGGGGTCTTTTTCAGATCTCCGGCCAAAAGATGCTACTGTAATTTTATACCATTACAACACACGAACACAAACACCACAACACGTACACAACCACCTTTCACGGTGGCTTGTGGCGGCAGATTAGGGTGGCATGGCGGCAAAATAGGGTAACGACCACCCAAACACTTGCTTCAGATCCGAACGCAGCCAACCACCAATAATACACCCTCAGCCACCCAGACACGATGGTAGTGGCCTGAGACGCAACAAGCGAAATGCGGAAGAAGGGGCGGAGACGCGGGTTGTAGCGGCAGCAGTGGATAGAAGCGGCAGAGAAGGAGGCACTCGATCCTCGTCCTTCGTCGTCGAAGGGGCAGCAGCAGAAGCACTCGTCATGTATGTGGTTACGGTGGTCGGATGGCAGTGAAACAGTTGTGACGATCGTCCTTGCCGGTAGATGGGATGGTCGCGGTGGTTGCTCGTGACTGGATGACGACTTTTAATGGCGGCAACGACCTCAGCTGGAAACCTATGCACGCCGGTCTATCTTGATTAGAACTACAAAGAGGGAGGTGACGGCTGGAGGTGGTCAAAGAGAGGGTGGCGGCTGAAGGATACGTGAGTCTAGGGTTAGGGTTAAATGATGAAACGAGGAGGGAAAGATGCACCTGTTAAATTCCATGTTCCATACAAATCTATAAAAAGTCAACGATTCCAGTTCCTCCCACGCATAACCTTTTCAAATTAAATCCATTATTTACCAATTAACCCCCATTAATAATAATTCCTTACAACTAAAGTTCCAGAAGTTACCATTTAACCCCCATCCTTCCAAAATTCTTTCCATGGAAGTCCAATAATTAACAAACACCCCCTGAATTCTAAAAGTCTTTACAAATTAAATCTTGAATTTATACTTTAACCCCGATTAATCCAAATTATAACATTTGGCTTCCCAAAACCAATACCCCACGAAATACTATGGATTTTTGGGCGACTATTCATTCATTAATTTTTATCTATTTATTTATTTAATAAATAGGATGTTACAACGGTGGTGGCGCCTGCGCCTGCCACAATGAGGATCACTAACGGCCGCCCTGCCAAGGCGGATGCTCCTGCGGTGAAGAGCTGCGCATTTCAGTTGACTACCAAGGAGGCTCGGACAGTGCCAGACGTCGTGGCTGGTACATATTTTATTCTTCCTATTTGTTATTGATTTATTTTTCTTATATGTATATACGTGCTCCTATATAGGGACCTTTTTGGTCAATGGTATGTCTGCCTACGTTTGATTCGATTCGGGAGGTACCCGATCGTTTGTATCTCTTGCGCTTAGCAAAAAATTCCGGGATGCTTCGGGAACATTGGATTCCCCGCATCAGGTTGAGATTGTAGATGATCAAACAGTGAGTGTTGTGAGGGTATACCGGGAGTGTGTCCTGAATGTATTTGAGGAGAGGTTTCGGGTTGATCTAGTACCAATACTGCTGTGGGGACTAAAGGTGATCATTGGGTTGGACTGGTTGGGGGACAATGGAGCCATGATTGATTCCCAGCGCCGGCTGGTGAGAGTTCTAACCCCAAGTGGGGGAGAACTGACTATTCATGGAGAGAGGGCCTTGCAGGGGCCAACCTTCTGTTCGGCTGTGAGAGCTAGGAGACTTCTCCATCAAGGTTGTTTGGGATTTTTGGCGTACATCTCAGATACGAGGGTTGAGCCTATGAAAGATTTGAGTAGTGTGCCAGTTCTACGAGATTTTCAGGTTGTATTTCCCTATGAGTTGCCAGGGGTGCCTCCGGAGAGGCGGGTAGATTTTCGCATTGATATGGTACCGAGTGCTGCTCCGATAACCAAAGCACCATACCGGCTAGCTCCGCCTGAGATGCAGGAGCTGTCTATGCAGCTTCAGGAGTTGCTAGACCGAGGGTTTATTCGTCCGAACAGTTCACCGTGGAGAGCATCAATCCTGTTCGTGAAAAAGAAGGACGGGCCACACCGGATGTGTATTGATTATCGAGAGCTGAATAAGTTAACGGTGAAAAACCATTATCTGCTCCCGAGGATCGATGATTTGTTCGATCAGCTACAAGGTGTATCTTTGTTTTTCAAGATTAATCTTCGGTTGGGGTACCATTACATAAGGATTCGGGATGAGGATATACCGAAGACAGCTTTCATGACTTGGTATAGGAACTATGAGTTTGTGGTGATGCCATTTGGGCTCACCAATGCCCCAACAGCATTCATGGATCTCATGAACAGGTTGTGTAGACCGATGCTGGATCAGTTGGTGATCATTTTCATTGATGATATCATGGTCTATTCTAATACCATGGAGCAGCATGAGTAGCATCTGAGGGAGGTATTGGAGACACTTAGAATGGAAATATATATGCCAAGTTCTCGAAGTGTGACTTCTGGTTGTGAGAGGTGCAGTTTTTGGGGAACATCATCAACCAGAAGGGTATTTCAAAGATTCATCCGTAGCTTCTTGGGTCTAGCGGGTTATTATCGGAGATTCATCCAGGATTTCTCCAAGATCGTTGTGCCATTGATCCGTTTGACCAAGAAGAATGTGACTTTCCGGTGGGGCACAGGCGAACAGACGGCTTTCGAGTCCTTGAAGCAGAGGTTATGTGAGGCCCCGATTCTAGTACTACCTGAATGGCTAGATGATTTGGTAGTGTATTGTGATGCATCGATCTTCGGCTTAGGGGTGGTACTAATGCAGAGGGGGCATGTGATTGTGTACGCCTCGAGGTAGTTGACGCCTCATGAGGCAAATTACCCCACTCATGACCTGGAATTAGGGGCAATGGTGTTTGCTCTCAAAATCTGGAGGCATTACTTGTACGAAGTTTGGTGCACCATCTTTACTGACCACAAAAGCTTGAAGTATTTGATGGATCAGCAGAACCTCAACAACCGACAGAGGAGGTGGTTGGGTGTGCTAAAAGAGTATGATTGTGAGATCTTATACTATCCAAGGAAGGCCAACATGGTAGCTGATGCTTTGAGCCGCAAGACGGAGGGTTCCCCGATTGGGAACGTTTGTTTGAGGATGACGGTGATCTATCAGCTGTTTGATATGATCAAGAAGGCTCGGGTGGAGGGTTTGAAGAGAGAAAATTGGAAGTTAGAGTAGATTCGAGATTAGATTCCCTTGTTTGTTCAGGATGGTCGGGGTCTTTTGACACAGTGTAGCCGGGTGTGGGTTCAGGCATCTTGAGGAGTGAGACAGAAGATATTGGAAGAGGTACATAATTCCAAGTTCTCTATACATCCGGGGGGATACAAAAATGTATAGAAACCTGAGACTGAGTTACTGGTGGCCCTGCATGAAGCTGGAGATCGCCTGGTTTGTGCAGCGGTGCTTGATCTGTAGGAAGGTCAAGGTCAAACATCAGCAACCTCAGGGCAAGGTTCAACCATTACCCATTCCTATGTGGAAATGGGAAGAGATGACCATGGAATTCATCACGGAGTTACCGAGGACAACGAGGTGTGGATGTCATATGGGTCATCGTGGATAGGTTGACAAAGAGTGCCCATTTTATTCCGATCTCTGAGAGTATCTCTGTTGAAAAGTTAGCAGACATTTATGTGTGGGAGGTGGTAGAAGAAGAAAGAGTTGGTAACAATTATGAGATCGGTCAATCATCCCGACCATATCTATCACCTTCTTCCGAAGACGACACTTTATCTCAATTGTTTGAGAAAAGTGTAAGAATTGAAAACGAAATGGAAATTGTCGAAGGTAAGACTACTCATCACTTAGGAAGAATGCGAAGTCTAGAAGGACAGAGAACGCAAGATCAAGAGGCAGTGATGGATGTCCATTATAGCAGTAATTTCACTTATAACGGCATGATTACTCACGACGCAACGATTGCAGAATTAGAACTCCAAAATCAAACCTCAAGAAAGGAAGAATGCACTGGAGAGCTTGAGTAAAGAAATCAAGCACTTGAGGAACAAATGGTTTACGTCACTGACGCACTAGGCCATCACTTAGGATACCAGCAAATAGAGTAGAACTAGTGGTTGTATAAAATAGGAGGTAATCATTAGACTAGTTAAAGTAATCGGGAAAAGTTTATGGAAAGGGTGTAGTAAACCTTGCAATGTTTTTAGAAACTATTCCCATATAAACCTACAATAAACTAATGTAGCCACCGACAATAAATATGAAGCATATATTGCAACAATCATGTGCCAAATAGTGTCGTTCACTATGTTCTATACCTTGAAGAATAATTGAAGACATTGGTACTCGTCTTTTAATGACTAATTAAGATACTTCATAAAACTCATAATATTCTTACTATTTATAATAGGAACTAAATAAAAATGCCTACAAGAAGTAATGCTCGACTAAACCATAACCAACAATCAGAACCACAACAACAATCACCACCACCATAAATTAGCCCCTCAATAAGTTCAACAGAACTTGAAGAAATTATAGCTCAGAGAATAGTTGCAACTCTAGCTAATGTCACAACATGTGGAATTAGAAATGAAGGCAATGTAGGAACCGCCAAAATGTGTACCTACAAAGACTTTGTGAATTGCAAACCAAAGAGCTTCCATGGAACTGAAGGGATTGTTAATTTGACCAGGTGGATTGAAAAGACAGAATCCATCTTTCAAATAAGCTTCTGTTTAGATGATTGTAAAGTACAATTTGCAGCATGTACTTTCGCTAATTCAGTGATAACATGGTGGAAATAGGAGGATTTGAAGATGATGTTAGTAGAGGAGTATTGTCCTCGGGAGGAAATACAAAAGCTAGAACAAGAACTGTGGAACCTAACAATGAAGAGTTCAGAGATAAATGCTTATACTCCTAGATTCAGTGACCTTACGATGATGTGTCCAACACTTGTAACCCCTGAATATAAGAAGATAGAGCAATATATCGGGGGGTCTAGCATCACAAATCAAAGGCATGGTGATCGCATCAAAACTTACAACATACGACAACACAAAGCGAATAGCTTATCAGCTAACCAACACAGAGATCCAAGGGAAATTTATGGTCTCGAAAGCTGAGTCTCCCAAATTTGGAACGAACAAGCGCAAGTTTAATGGGAAGAATCCCAAACAAGCATTCAGGAAGAGACAAAAAGTGACAATTAATTATGCAGCCACGACAGCGATACCCATAGAACTAAGGAAGAATAATGGAAATTCTCCATGGTGCAATCAGTGCAACCGTCAGCATACAAATGACTATTTTGTTTTCATGTAGTGCAAAAAGAAGGGACACACAGCTAATTACTATAGAAGCACAACACCTGCAATAGTAAATCATAAAACAAATACTGGAACAGGCTATGGTGGAAGAAGAGCATGTTTTGAGTGTAGTGAAATTAGACATTTCAAGAAAGAATGTCCAAAGTTAAGGAGTCAGGGAGGTTTAGGCTGTGACAGAGCTGTAACATCCCAAGACCAGGTATACCTTATAAACCCTTTTTCTTTTGGTAATTGTCAAGTTTTGCCCTAATTTGAAAAAAGGTCGTAAATGAGTATGCGGGGCGTACGCGTGTGTACGCTCAGCGTACTCATGTGCGTGTTTTGATGTGGAAGCCACCTAGTATGTTGGGCATACTAGGCCCAGAGTAAAAACCCTAATTTAGGGTGTGTCCCTATTTAAAGGACATGATGGCCTCATTTTTGGCCACCATTCCAAGACATCAACCCTCTCAAACCCTAATTTCTTGTCCCTTGAGCTTGTGTGTCCATTTGTGAGCTATTAAGTGTTCTTGTTGTTTCTTTGGAGTAAAGAAGGAGCTTTGAAGAGGAAGGAGTGGGATTCCAGGCTTTAGATATAAGCTTATCTATGGTTGGAGCTTCGGTTAGAGGTATAAAGCTCAAAGCTTTCTCACCCTTTTCATTTATGCATCATTTTAGTTCATTTTAGGGTTTTGGTCCCAAAGTTGGATGCTTTATGAGATATTGAGCCCCAGAGTTTATTATCAGCACCTTTGAGTGTTTTTAGTGGTGTAGAATCATAAAAATCAAGACTTGGATGTTTAAACCAACCCATGCATGAGATATGAACATTTTTGAGAATAGAGATTGAGAGTTTTGGTGTTTGTGACTTTTTCATCCATGTAAAGTGTTAAAGTCACAGAATTTATGGATTATAAGCTTTTAGGAAGTCCAAAACTAAGATTTGAGCTAAGGTCTTAACAGATTAAGACCAAATGAGTAGGAAGAGCAAAACTGGGGAGTACGTAGAGTTTAATTCTAGTATGCGTAGCGTAGGGTCGAGAATTTCTGATGCATGCATGGCGAAGGAGTACGCCCAACGTAGAGGGCTTGTACGCGCAACGTATGCGTTGCCTTTGACTTTTAGGGTTTGTTCAATTGGTGGACTATTAAGGCCACAGAAGGGTAAAATGGTATTTTATCCTGCTATAAGTTTGTAAAAGGGTTAGTCCAGCTTCTTTGAGATCCAGCTACTATCGAAGATTTATCAAGGATTTATCCAAGATTGTTGTTCCTCTTACCAGACTGACCCGAAAGGGTGTCACTTTTGTCTGGAGGCCCGAGCAGTAGGCCTCGTTCGAGACTCTTCGCCAGAGATTGTGCGAAGCTCCAGTGTTAGCCCTTCACGAGGGAGTGGAGGATTCTGTGCTTTTCTTTGATGCATCTATATCAGCGTTGGGTGCGGTGTTGATGCAGAGGGGGCATATGATAGCATACGCCTCGAGGCAGTTGAAGCCTCATGAGATGAGGTATCCCACCCAAGATTTGGAGTTGGGGGCGGTAGTTTTCGCCCTCATGATCTGGCGCCATTATCTGTACGGGGTTCGGTGTACTATATAAACGGACCATAAGATCCTGAAGTACATAGTGGACCAGCCCAACCTGAATATGAGAAAGAGGAGGTGGTTGGATGTAGTGAAAGACTACGACTGTGAGATCTTGTATTACCCTGGCAAAGCTAATGTGGTAGTTGATGCCTTGAGCCACAGAGTAGAGAGTTCTCTGATTCGAGACGTATGTATGAGGATAACGAAGATGACTCCAGTCCTAGATACCATCCGAGAGGCCCGGGTGGAGGCTGTGAGGCCCGAGAATGTCAAGAGGGAGAGAGTGATTGGACAGGTTTCCGATTTTGAGACGGATATTCGGGGGCTTATGAATTTTTGTGGGCGGATTTGGGTACCCTATACAGGTGGAGCTCGGCGTATACTGATGGAGGAGGCACATAGATCGAGATTGTCGATCCATCCAAGAGCCACTAAGATGTATTTGGATCTGAAGAGAGATTACGGGTGGCCCTGTATAAAGAGGGATGTGGCACGGGTAATCGAGAGGTGCTTGACCTATCGTCGGGTTAAGGCGGAGCACCATCGTCCACATGGTCCGTTAAAGCCTTTAGAGATTCCCCAGTCAAAGTGGGAATATATTTCGATGGATTTTATCACCAAGTTACTGAGGACTGCACATGGGGTTGACGCGATATGGGTGATTATAGATCGGTTGACGAAGAGTGCTCACTTCCTTGCTATCGGTGAGAGCTCTTACACAGAGAAGTTGGCTGAGATTTATTTGAGAGAGGTGGTGGCTCGGTATGGAGTTCCGACCTCAATAGTGTCAGATCAAGATGTGCGCTTTAATTCAAGATTCTGGAAGAAATTTCATGAGGAATTGGGTACCCGATTGCATTTTAGTACTACATACCACCCGCAGACAGATGGGCATAGTGAGCGGACGATTCAGATGCTCGAGGACATGTGTCGTGCATGTGTTATGGACTTCGGAGGAAGTTGGGACACCTATTTTCCCTTGGCTGAGTTTTCTTACAAGAACAGCCACCATTCAAGTATTGGTATGCCTCCGTTTGAGCTCTAATATGGGAGGAGGTGTTGGACTCCTATCTGTTGGGGAGAGGTAGGGCACCGAGTGATGGGTGGCAATGAGATAGTGCTAAATACGAATGAGCAGATTCAGCAGGTCAGACAGAGGTTACTGACATCATAGAGTCGCTAGAAGATTTACGCAGAAAGTTGGGTCCAAGATATATCGAACCTTTCAGGGTGATTGCCAGAGTTGGGAAGGTAGCTTATTGGTTGGAGCTACTTGCAGAGTTGAGCCAAATACATAACAACTTCCACGTGTCTCAATTGAGGAAGTGTGTAGCCGACGAGATGTCAGTGGTACCGTTAGAGGACATTCAGATTAATGTGAGTCTGAATTACATCGAGAGGCCAATAGCGATCTTAAATAGGAAGGTGAAGGTCTTGAGGAATAAAGAGGTGCCATTGGTTCAGGTCCAGTGGCAACATCAGAAGGGGTCCGAGTGGACTTAGGAGTCGGAGTCCGAGATACGCTAACAATACCTAGAGTTATTTCCAGAAGATGACTTCGAGGGCGAAGTCTGATTCTAGTGAGGGAGAATTGTAACATCCCAAGACCAGGTATACCTTATAAACCCTTGTTCTTTTGGTAATTGTCAAGTTAGGCCCTTATTTGAGAAAAGGTCGTAAATGAGTACGCGAGGCGTACGCTTGTGTACGCTCAACGTACTCATGTGCATGTTTTTGACGCAGAAGCCACCTAGTACGCTGGACGTACGAGGCCCAGAGTGAAATTCCTAATTTAGGGTGTGTCCCTATTTAAAGGACATGATGGCCTCATTCATGGCCACCATTTCCAGACATCATCCCTCTCAAACCCTAATTTCTTGTCCCTTGAGCTTGTGTGTCCATTTGTGAGCTATTAAGTGTTTTGTGGTTTCTTTGGAGTGAAGAAGGAGCTTTGAAGAGGAAGGAGTGGGAGTCCATGCTTTGGATCTGAGCTTATCTGTGGTTGGAGCTTCAGTTAGAGGTACAAAGCTCAAAGCTTTCTCACGTTTTTGATTTATGCATCATTTTAGTTCATTTTATGGCTTTGGTCCCAAAGTTGGATGCTTTATGAGATATTGAGCCCCAGAGTTTATTATAGCTCTTTTGAGTGTTTTTAGTGGTGTAGAGTCATAAAAATCGAGACTTGGACGTTTAATCCAACCCATGCATGAGATATGAGCATTCTTGAGAATAGAGAGTGAGAGTTTTGGTGTTTGTGACTTTTTCAACCATGCAAAGGCTTAAATTCACAGACTTTATGGAGTATGAGCCTTTAGGAAGTCTAAATATGAGATTTGAGTTAAGGTCATAATGGATTAAGACCAAATAAACAGGAAGAGCAAAATTGGGGCGTATTCTGAGTGTATTTCTAGTACGCGCAGCATAGGGTCAAGAATTCTCGATGCCTGGATGGCGAAGGAGTACGCCCAGCGTAGAGGGCTTTTACACACAGCATACGCACTGCCTTTCACTTTTAATTAACTCTTAGGGTTTGGTCAATTGGTGGACTATTAAGGCCATGGAAGGGTAAAATTGTCTTTTATCCTTCTATGATTTTGTAGAAGGGTTAGTTTAGCTTCTTTGAGATTCGTTATTAATTAGAGATAATATTCATTTGTGTTAGGCGGAGGCTAGACCGGTGATTTGAGTTCGAGGTTATCCGGTTTCTTACGAGGTGAGTCTTCTCGCTATACTTACCTAGAATGGTAATCTTTGTGTGACTGGAGGGTCTTATGTGTTTATATTGAGTATTATGATATCTTGCATACTTTCTTTGTGATTTATGTTGTGTATTATTCTAAGCTTACTGAGTTACGACCGGAGGGTCCACCTGATTTGTGGGACCGGAGGGTTCCACTAAGACACATTGACTGGAGGGTCTTACTTGAGTATAGCAATGCGAGGCTAATGAGATATGTGTGGTATTTTGGGGAACTCACTAAGCTTTGTGCTTACCATGTTACATGTTATGTGTTTCAGGTACTTCTCAAGATCACGGGAAGGTGCCGACTTGATTCTATAAACGAGGCAGAGTCACATTTTTTAGGATCCTGGATTGTGTTTAAAACATTTTCTAAATATGTGTTTTGAAAACATTATCATTTGGGGGTTTTGTGAACTATGTTATGAGAATTTCATGATTTTTAAATTGATTTTTTATTTTTGAAAATGTACATTATTACAAGAGCATTTGTAATCGGAAGCAGGGAAGCTATACAGGACCCTTTGGTGGTATTCGGTATGTTTCTCATAGATAATTTATATGCTACTATGCTCTTCAACTTGGGAGTTGATCTGTCACACCCCAAAACCGAGAATGGTGGAAACGTTCTGGGGCGGAGGACGTCATGTAGTGTATCACAACAATGTAAAGTAGTAAACAAGCAACAACATCATCCATTGCATTAATAGTATAATTTTAATCACAAGAGTTCTTTCATAGTATAAGACAACATAATGGATAATCAAAATAAAAGAGGAGTCTAGATTTCTCCGTCTTCACAAAACTTGGTCGTCGTACCTGTCTATTTGTGACCTGAGAATACAAGTTATTTTGAAAGCGAGTATCACCCAAAACGCTGGTAAATTCATAAGTATTAATGTGTCTTTGATTTACAAAAATGCAAAGTAAAGACTTGTAAACATTTGGAGAAAAGTTTGTATAAGTATGAACTGTTTGAAAGTAGTTGAAAACGTTTGAACACCCTAGCAAATCCCTATGATTTCTATTAGTATTAAAAAGTAGTCTGGTACCAAGACCTAACTGGTTTGAAAATAGTCTTCTACCAAGACTAGACTGTTTTGAAGGTAGCCTTCTACCAAGACTAGAATGTATGCCTATTGATATTATTTTCTACCTCATCGATTATGTGAATGTGGCACATGGTAAAGATATTAATAATATATTACCCGGATTTTTAATGCGTTTGCAATGTGTAAGTACTATAGTATTTGTAATAAGTGACTACTTTATACTAATTTGCCTTAATTGAGGGTTAAGGCATAATGTGATGGCTAGAATCCGTACTATATGCTCTCTTTCAGGAGATTCTAGGAACCAAACACGAACCTTCATTTCTGCAAGTCGTGAACATCCACATTACTATGATCATGTATATACAATATAATAATCACAATGCAGAGTGATTCATTGGTATAGTTAGATCATGAACTTGTTCCATGCTATAGCAGCTTGCTATGTTTGTTCTGTTATTGTGTATTGTAAGCGTATTCGTGTACATGTAACATGTAATGTATTAGTTACTCATTGTAGTATCATTGTATATGTTCTCTTTCTAGTATAGTTGTATATGTTCTCACTTTAGTATAGTTGTAGATGTTCTCACACTAGTATAGTTGTATATGTTCTCATTCTAGTATAGTTGTATATGTTCTCGTTCTAGTATAGTTGTATATGTTCTCGATGAATGAACTGACTCTTGTGTGATTCCTTGTACTTGGAATGATAAGTAGTATCACCTAACTATGCCTATTATAGTTACTAGTAATGTACGTGTATCACCGAAAGTATACCTTTGCTACCCAAAGGTACTGAACTGACTATTGGAACTTTTATGTCTATATATGTATACATGATATATATAACTAATATTTAGACGACATTCGGACGAGCAACCGATGCCCTAAGGCCACATCCCAACGAGGAAAAGCAAATAAAGCGAGCTAACTGTCCTAAGTCCTTTAAACATTATTTATATAACTATACATATCTAGGCATGCGTTTGACAATTTAAAAGTATAAAAGAAGTTTTGTAAAAACCTTTGAAAAGTTTGATACTAAGAAATGATGACTTGATGTCAGTTTATAAAACGATTTAAAGTATTTTGTTTGATAAGACAGTTTAAGTATAAGGAAAACCTTTGTTTGAAAACACATTTGTAACAGAGTTTGAAAGGAAACTTACAGTATGTAAGATAGTTTGATAAAGAGTTTTAAACATGTAATAACATATGAAGATATATTTATATATGATTAGTGTTTATAACATTAATTAAACATGTATAAACATCCTAATGTGAGGAAAACACTTTGGTCAAAGTGTTAGGAGGCTATCGGGTTGCAACAAAGGAGTGCAAAGCCTTATACAGGAGTTTATGGTCAATGGACCATGTTTGTTGGAGTTTACGGTCCAGGGGAGTTTACTCCTAACCATAAACTCTTAAATGGATCACCAAATGAGGCTTAACACTATAAGGACTTAAGTGGTTAAGTGCTCCAAAGCTTAAACAAGAGGCTAAGGGGGTTTAAGGTCCAAAAATGGTCCTTATATGTGTTTACGGCCCTAGGACCACTTCCCCATGAGTTTACGGCCGTAAACTCATGGTATGAAGTACTAAATCATGTATTAAAGTCCCTAGTTCAATGGTGTAAGGCTCTATGCTAATATCCAAGGCTTACTAAGGTGTTAGGGGCATCAAAACACCCTTTATAGGTGTTTACAGTTTTGGGAGATTACCAAACCATAAAATCATAAGCATGGAGGTTCTTGGTGTCTTTCAAGTGCTAAACTCATCAAGGAAAGGTTCTATGCTAACTCCTAAGCATACGGAAGGAGCTAGGGCACACTTTTGCACCCTTTTTAGGGTTTACAGCCTAAGAAGATCTCGGGTCCTAAACACCTTATTCTTGTGATTCTTGGGTGATTTCCTTCATATATGGACATGTAATAAGCTTTAATACACTCTAGGGTAGAAGTACTTACAATTTGGGACGAAAGCTTGAAGATCCTTGGGAGAGAAATCGGGTTCTCTCTAGTTGAAATGGAAGAAATGAAGTAAAAATGGCGAAGTGCCATATATATACTCCATGGAGTTTACGGCAATAAACTCCATTTTTGGGCTGTAAACTCCAAATTCTTGGAGTTTTGAGACTTCTATGAAGTACAACATGCCCTGGAGTATACGTCCTATGTTTACCTCTTGAAGGATTAAAGCTTAGAATTGCTCAAACGGACACCAAACGTGCTAAAAGGTAGCAGAAATGAGTTTGACTTTCTTTGAAGTGTTTAATTGTATAGGATAGAAAATTTCGGGTTGGCACATCATCCCCCTATTAGAGGGAATTTCGTCCCGAAATTAGAATTTGGGTAAGGAAGTAGGTATGAATGATTGAGTCAAGGAGGTGGGGAGACTTCGTAATCGATTGGTTCTTGCGCTCCCAAGTGAATGCGGGTCCTTGGTTGGTAACCCAACGAACTTTCACTAATGGGATGCGGCGTTGCTTCATCTGCTTGACCTCTCGGTCGATGGTCACTACGATTTTTCCACGAAGGTGAGGATCTCGTTGATCTCGATCTCGTCGAGTGGGATTGCGAGATTCCTGACGGAAAGGTACGTTTTCAAGTTCGAGACGTGAAGGGTGAAATGTACGTTACTGAGCTCGCGGTGTAGGTTGGGTTTGTGAGTTATAGGGCCAATTCGGGTAAGAATCTCGGAGGTCCTAACTCTCTTGGATTTAGCTTACACACTTTCTGATGCGTATCAAGCTTTTCCAGAGTGAGACTTCCAAAAGGATTTGGCATCTCACTTGGAATTCCAAGGTTTCTTTTTCTTGCTTCTCTTCCCAGTCAAGGGCTACTCCCTGCTGAGTCAAAGTCGTAATAGGTTCTGTAATTTGCAAGGAGTACTGAATGAACTCCCGACATTAGGTCAGCGAGACCTAGAATTTGGCAAATTCCGTAAGCGTCTTCGGTACTGACAAATTCTCAATGGTTTTGATCTTTGGAAGGGTCCTCAAGAATTCCCACATTATTAATAATGTGTCTTAGGAATTCGACTCTTCGAATCTAAAACTCGTATTTAGAGAACTTCGCATAAAGCTTCTCTAATCATAATGTTCCCATGGTTTGTTGTAGATGTTCTTCATGATTTCCTTCTTACTACGAGAGTAGATAAGTAAGTCATTTACAAGAACAATGACGAACTGATCCAAGTAAGAATGGCGTACCCTATTCATTAGACTCATGAATACTACGGGCGTATTGGTCCTGTCCGAGGGGTATCACTATGGACTCGAAGTGTCCGTATCGAGTTTGGAAGATTGTCCTCGGAACATCCTTCACTAACACTCGTATCTGGTGATATTCGGATCTCACGCCTATTTCTGGAAGATAAATAGTTCCTTGCGGTTGGTCAACCGACTCATCTATACGAGGTAGAAAGTAATGATTTCTAATGGAAGTCCTGTCGAGGTCTGCACCACGAGGACTTCCCAAGGTGTCACCCATCCTAGTACTACTCTCGCCCAAGCATGCTTAACTGCGGAGTTCGGATGGGATTCGGTGCAATAGTGTTGGTATGATCGCACCCGCTGAAGTCTGTCTTCTTGAAGAATAAGGCCGGAGCTCTCAAAGGTGAGGAGCTTGGTCTACTCATTCTATTACTGAGTAGTCGTTAAGCTGTCTACACGGTTCTTGTATCTCCGTGGGCGTTAGACCGTAGAGCGATCTTGTTATAGGAGTCGTATTGGGTTCTAAGTTTGTTCGCATGACGATGCGATCACTCGTAGTCTTGGGTAGTCTTCGTCCTGATGTTCATATTAGAAGTCATACATGGTTCATAAATCGCAATCTCGTGTATACGAGTCGTATATAATTAAGATTGAAAAGGTAGTTGAATAAATGATTCTTCTTTAACCTCACATCCCAACAAGGAAAAGAGTTAAAGTGGAATCATCAATTCTAAACCTATAGAACCTTGATTATATACCACCCATGTGTATACATTCTTCAAAGATAGATCAATTGTAAAGGTCCTTGGTTTGAACTTGACATACTGTATGAGTGGTACTTCGGGGAGGTTTGCTGAGGTTTCTTCGAGAAGGTTATGAAACATGAGGTACTCTATGCATGAGTACTTCGGAGTTTTGGAATGACGGATTCGCTAGAAAGGCGATTTCGGAGAACGATATGCGCGCACGAAACTGGTATTACGAGGATCGAATTTACTCAAGTTGTATGATAATGTCGGGATCATATGGAAACTAAAGACATTAGATTTGAGCATAAGGCGTAACAGAAAAAACACAACAGTGTAACTTTTAACAGAGTTACAATACTATAGAGTAACTATAGGAATACTGCTGCGAACAAACGAAACGCCTTATTTACATTACATCCGAAGTAAACAGTTTATAAGTCTGTTACAACGAAATGCCTTATTTACATTAACGTGGGTCCGGAGTAGTCTCTCCTACGGTAGTGATCCTTAGTATTCTCCCGTCTAAGCCGAAGTTCTTTGTTATTGGACAATCCTTCTTGAAGTGCCCTATGTCACCGCGTTGGTGACATATCTGGCTAGTACTAGCATTGGGAGTGAGGAGTCGAGTAAGAGTTATGTGAACACGGGTTCCCTCCTCATTCATCCACTTTGAAATTTTCCTTTTATAGGGTCCCGTTTTACCACCACCTTCGCAAGCCTGGTTGACTCCGATGTCAGGGGCTTGAGTGATGGGTCGTGCCGATGCTCCACAGCTACGAGCATGGTGCCCTATTTTTAGGCAATTAAAACTTTGCATTTCATGCAAGCCCCATTATGATTAGAGCTATACTTATCACTCTTCGGGAGCTTTCCCTCGTATGGTCTGATCAGTACTGGGAATGCAGGGGTTGCCACTTGTTGTCGTTTAATGGCAATTCTTTGGGATCGCATGCGTTCCTTCTGGGCTCGACGCTTTCATTTCCTATCCTCTGTTTTTCGGCTTAGCAAGCCTGCGACTGTTATCTTTTGATGACTTCCTGGATTGATACTACTATCGGGGTGGTCAACTCCTTTGTCAGCATAACTTGTGTTGATAGTGTTGCGGTTTGGAAGGATAGCTGCCACGACATCCGTCACGATAGTCGTAACTGCAACTTGGAAAGTAGCGGCGTCCATAGGAAAGGCAGGGGTTTCATTGTTCGGCTGACTATTTCCGGATGACGACATGATTCTGTTACACGAAAGAAAAGGAGTTCGTGAGTTGTTACGGTTGATCCTTTATAGGTTTGATTCTGACTAAGATATGAGTTATTATACATGAAAACTTTGCTTATACACGTTATAATATAATCAAGATTGGACGGATAATAAAATGTGGGATTCTACTTTAGTCCCACATCCCAACGAGGAAAAGGAACTAAATTAGAAATCTCACATTCTATTGTCTACTAGGTCTTCGTTATATATAACTCAGGAATGTATAAGCGAGGAAAACCATAATAATAACCTTCTTACGAATCCTTTTTAATGAACTAGAATTCCTAGTAAAGGCTACCATTGACACAAGATGAATTTCGATTGCTCAATTAAAGAGTAAGGGTATGTTCTCGAAGGTTTGACCTACATCCCCATGATGCAGTCCTAGTACAGAATGGAAGTAAGTTCGCAGAGTGGTCTCAAGACGTTTTTCGTTCCAGCTAAGGTATTATAGGTTGGTGGATAATATGATCCAACCTTTGAAAGAGACTTGGAAATGTTCTCGGAGTTAAATTACTATAGTCCAATGACTTGACTAAAGCAAATTTCAGATGGACTCCAATGAAAGTAATTGAACAAAGAGTGACACGGTGGTTAGCCGACTGTCAATAACATCGATGTTTAAGATGTAATAAGTTTGGGAAAAAATTGACCTTGTAACAGGTCTTACATCACATCCGGAGTAGAAAAAGTCATTGACAGCATAAAGGCCTAACTAAAAGTACTTACAGTACAAGGTAGTCACATAGAAAAGTGCTACAAAGAACATAGACAGGAACACGATTCTTTAAAACAAAGAAGGAAAGTAAAGCATCTCCTACTGGTGACGGTCACCCCTATGGTGAACCCTTAGTTCAGCTAATTGACGTTCCATATCAAGCAGGTGTCTTTCGTACACCCTCTGGCGTACTCGGAGCTCTATGACTTCGGCTCGAGTTTCAGCTAGTGCTTGTAGCAGGGTCTCATGGTTTCTCTCAGATCTCTCACTTGTGTGATCAAGGCGATTGATGCGGATATATGCATTCTTGCATTGGCATTAACCTCTTCGATACGTTGGAGAGCCGTCCTGCCCTGAATTTCGTTTCGGGCAACTCTACGGATCAGGATTGGTAGAAGTCTGACTGCTGAGCTCCCTTCATTTATGTTGTAGAAGCTTCGGTCTCCATTAAACGGCATAGGTTGATCTTGATCTTCGCTCCATGCTTCCAAACATTCTACCCAAGGAGGCGTCGGGCCATGAAAAGCCGGACGAGGGTTAGGATTTGGAATGGGAGCTACTGGGGGTAGGTTCTCAACCTCGGGCTCAGAGTTATCATCATCTGAAAGGTCTTCAGCATGATGATCATTCAAATGGATTGGATGATCATTCTCGGGTTCTTCTCCAAACCATCCAGCATTGCCTTCATTCGGAAGGTACGGGTTGTCGTGGGGATGGAGTCCAGCCATGTTATCTATGCGAGAATTGTGGTAAGGTAATAATTATTATACGAACTATCTGGATAATTATTAGATAATCTTCATTAGTTACATCGCTATTTGTAAAGTGCATACCAGTTATATGTAATCAATACAGGATAGGCCTTCGAATACGTGACCTTAACTCCAAATTCACAAGGAACCGGGGTAAAGCAAAAACTTCACAGATTCTAAGTCTATAACACCCTAGTTACATATAACCTTAGTGTATCCACTTAGCAACTATCAACTTAGTAATGAAGATCCTTTTTAGTTCTCAAGTAAGTAATTATAGTAACACAAAACACCCCTACGGTATTTTAGACCTAGGTTCTGCTCTAATGTTCTCATTGTGGTAGTGTTGGTAAGTTTTTAGACTTATTGACACATCACAACCATTCTTGGGCATGTGCTAATCACTCCTCGGACCAGCATAGTTGATCAGGCTATGCCACTCCCAAGACTGACCATACATCCCCGAGCTTACATGTGATATTCAACAATCGTAATACTTTTCTTCTTGTCGTTGTGACACGGATTTTAGTATGAATGCAGGCACGTAGACTTTGTTAAATATTATATTATTTAAAAGTATAAACTCTTGGTCAGAGTATTTTTAATCCCATTGTATTTATAGTTAGTATATCTTTTATAGGTTGATATACTTAATTCACTATAAACAATGCTCTGATACCAATCTGTCACACCCCAAAACCGAGAACGGCGGAAATGTTCTGGGGCGGAGACGTCATGTAGTGTATCACAACAATGTAAAGTAGTAAACAAGCAAAACCATCATCCATTGCATTAATAGTATAATTTTGATCACAAGAGTTCTTTCATAGTATAAGACAACATAATGGATAATCAAAATAAAAGAGGAGTCTTGATTTCTCCGTCTTCACAAAACTTGGTCGTCGTACCTGTCTATTTGTGAACTGAGAATAAAAGTTATTTTGAAAGCGAGTATCAGCCAAAAAGCTGGTGAATTCATAAGTATTAATGTGTCTTTGATTTACAAAACTGGAAAGTAAAGACTTGTAAACATTTGGAGAAACGTTTGTATAAGTATGAACTGTTTGAAAGTAGTTGAAAACATTTGAACACCCTAGCAAATCCCTATGATTTCTATTAGTATTAAAAAGTAGTCTGGTACCAAGACCTAACTGGTTTGAAAATAGTCTTCTACCAAGACTAGACTGTTTTGAAGGTAGCCTTCTACCAAGAATAGAATGTATGCCTATTGATATTATTTTCTACCTCATCGATTATGTGAATGTGGCACATGGTAAAGATATTAATAATATATTACCCGGATTTTTAATGCGTTTGCAATTATCGTTTGCAAAGTGTAAGTACTCTAGTATTTGTAATAAGTGACTACTTTGTACTAATTTGCCTTAATTGAGGGTTAAGGCATAATGTGATGGCTACAACCCATACTATACGCTCTCTTTCAGGAGCTTCTGGGAGCCAAACACGAACCTTCATTTCTGCAATTCGTGAACATCCACATTACTATGATCATGTATACACAACATAATAATCACAATGCAGAGTGATTCATTGGTATAGTTAGATCCTGAACTTGTTCCATGCTATAGCACCTTGCTATGTTTGTTTTGTTATCGTGTATTGTAAGTGTATTCGTGTAGGCGTATCTATGTAAACGTATTCTTGTAACATGTAATGTATTAGTTACTCATCGTAGTATCATTGTATATGTTCTCTTTCTAGTATAGTTGTATATGTTCTCACTTTAGTATAGTTGTATATGTTCTCACACTAGTATAGTTGTATATGTTCTCATTCTAGTATAGTTGTATATGTTCTCATTCTAGTATAGTTGTATATGTTCTCGTTCTAGTATAGTTGTATATGTTCTCGATGAATGAACTGACTCTTGTGTGATTCCTTGTACTTGGAATGATAAGTAGTATCACCTAACTATGCCTATTATAGTTACTAGTAATGTACGTGTATCACCGAAAGTATACCTTTGCTACCCAAAGGTACTGAACTGACTATTGGAACTTTTATGTCTATATATGTATACATGATATATATAACTAATATTTAGACGACATTCGGACGAGCAACCGATGCCCTAAGGCCACATCTCAACGAGGAAAAGCAAATAAAGCGAGCTAACTGTCCTAAGTCCTTTAAACATTATTTATATAACTATACATATCTAGGCATGCGTTTGACAATTTAAAAGTATAAAAGAAGTTTTGTAAAAACCTTTGAAAAGTTTGATACTAAGAAATGATGACTTGATGTCAGTTTATAAAACGATTTAAAGTATTTTGTTTGATAAGACAGTTTAAGTATAAGGAAAACCTTTGTTTGAAAACACATTTGTAACAGAGTTTGAAAGGAAACTTACAGTATGTAAGACAATTTGATAAAGAGTTTTAAACATGTAATAACATATGAAGATATATGTATATATGGTTAGCGTTGATAACCCTAATTAAACATGTATAAACATCCTAATGTGAGGAAAACACTTTGGTCAAAGTGTTAGGAGGCTATCGGGTTGCAACAAAGGAGTGCAAAGCCGTATACAGGAGTTTATGGTCAATGGACCATGTTTGTTGGAGTTTACGGTCCAGGGGAGTTTACTCCTGACCATAAACTATTAAATGAATCACCAAATGGGGCTTAACACTATAAGGACTTAAGTGGTTAAGTGCTCCAAAGCTTAAACAAGAGGCTAAGGGGGTTTAAGGTCCAAAATTGGTCCTTATATGTGTTTACGGCCCTAGGACCATTTCTCCATGAGTTTACGGCCGTAAACTCATGTTATGAAGTTCCAAATCATGTATTGAAGTCCCTAGTTCAATGGTGTAAGGCTCTATGCTAATATCTAAGGCTTACTAAGGTGTTAGGGGCATCAAAACACCCTTTATGGGTGTTTACGGTTTTGGGAGATTCCCAAACCGCAAACTCATAAACATGGAGGTTCTTGTTGTCTTTCAAGTGCTAAACTCATCAACGAAAGGTTCTATGCTAACTCCTAAGCATAAGGAAGGAGCTAGGGCACACTTTGGCACCCTTTTTAGGGTTTACGGCCTAAGAAGATCTTGGGCCGTAAACACCTTATTCTTGTGATTCTTGGGTGATTTCCTTGATATATGGACATGTAATAAGCTTTAATACACTCTAGGGTATAAGTACTTACAATTTGGGACGAAAGCTTGAAGATCCTTGGGAGAGAAATCGGGTTTTCTCTAGTTGAAATGGAAGAAATGAAGTAAAGATGGCTAAGTGCCGTATATATACTCCATGGAGTTTACGGCAGTAAACTCCATTTTTGGGCCGTAAACTGCAAATTCTTGGAGTTTTGAGATTTCTATGAAGTACAACATGCCCTGGAGTATACGTCCTATGTTTACCTCTTGAAGGATTAAAGCTCAGAATTGCTCAAACGGACACCAAACGTGCTAAAAGGTGGTAGAAATGAGTTTGACTTTCTTTGAAGTGTTTAACTGTACAGGATAGAAAATTTCAGGTTGTCACAATAGAAGTTTTATAACCCTGACGTTTAGAAAACTGTTGAGTCATGAGTCTAGCAAATTAAAAGAAAACTAGGAAGTAGAAATCGTTAACGGTCAAACCGAGAGGACACATGGAAATCTAGAAAATTGTCTGTTAACTCTAAATAACTACCTCTTTCACATCATCCTCATGCCAATGTCTATTAGTAGTTTTGATATCGTAATTGGCATGGATTGGTTATCTTCACACCATGTTGAAATCATGTGCTACGAAGAGGCCATATGACTACCCTCACTTAACGGCGAAGCCCTGATTATCTATGGTGATAAGTCTGGGAAAAACCTCAAAATCATCTCTTGCACCAAGACTCAAAAATGTCTACATAAGAAATGTAGCACCTTCTTGGCTCTCATTGTAGATAAGAAAAAGCAAAACAAAAGAAATCAACAACATACCGCAAGTATGTGACTACTCATATGTATTTCCTGAAGATCTACCTGGAATGCCACCCGTTCGACAAATCAAATTCCAAATCTATTATATTCCAGGAGCAGAACCGGTAACGAAATCCCCTTATCGGTTGGCTCCTTACAAAATGCCAGAATTATCTAGCCAGTTACAAGAACTTCTTGAAAAACTCTTCATCAGACCAAGCTTTTCACGTTGGGGAGCACCGATTTTGTTTGTTAAAAAGGACGGATCCTTTTGAATGTGTATAGATTATCAGGAGCTCAACAAACTCATGATCAAGAATTGTTACCCGCTTCCAAGAATTGATGATCTATTCGATCAACTTCAAGGATCTAGCTACTACTCAAACATAGATCTCAGATCAGGATACCATCAACTTACAGTACAAGAAGACGATGTTCCAAAAACAACATTTAGGACTCGATATGGTCATTATGAGTTCTTAGTTATGCCTTTTGGAATGACCAACGCCCCAGCAGTGTTTATGGACCTCCTGAATCATGTTTGCAAACCGCACTTGGATAAATTTGTGATAGTATTTATTGATGATATATTGATATATTCACAAACCAAGGAAGAACACTGTCAACACTTGCAAATAATCTTGGAACTACTAACCAAAGAAAAGTCGTATGCTAAATTCTCTACAATGAGAATTTTGGATTAGAGAAGTACAATTTTTAGGTCATGTAGTTAGCAACGAAGGATTTCATGTTGTCCCCTCCAAAGTTGAAGCAATCAAGAATTGGTAAGCACCAAAGACACCAACAAGAGTGCGTCAATTCTTTGGACTTGCTGGCTATTACCGTAGATTCATAGAGAATTTCTCCAAAATAGCCAAGCCGCTTACAACACTAACACAGAAAGATAGGAAGTTTAACTGGGAAGACAAACAAGAAGCTGCTTTCTAGAAACTAAAACAAATGTTATGTAGTGCACCAATCCTATCCCTCCTAGATGAGACCGAAGATTTCGTCGTATACTTTGACGCGTCAAATAAAGGATTGGGATGTGTGTTGATGTAAAGGGGAAAGTTATCGCGTACGCATCACGACAACTTAAGGTGCATGAAAATAATTAAACTACCCATGATATTGAATTGGGAGTTGTAGCTTTTGCACTGAAAATTTGGAGGCATTACTTATATGGTATGAAGTGTACTATCTTTACCGATCACAAGAGTCTTCAACACATCTTCAACCAAAGAGATCTTAATATGAGACAACGAAGATGGGTCAAATTGTTGAATGATTATGAATGTGAGATAAGGTATCATCCCAGAAAGGAAAACGTGGTAGCGGATGCATTAAGTCAAAAGGAATGTATTAAACCTCGTCTGGTACGAGCATTAACTATAACTATCCATTCTAACTTTACCGCAGAAATTAGAGAAGCTTAATCTGAGGCTCTAGAAGAAGAAAACATCAAGAACGAAGCTTTGTGAGGAATGGAAAAGCAATTTATCCAAAAAGATAATGAAACACGACACTTTATGAACCGAATTTAGATGCCTAAGTTCGGTGGAGTCAGGTACTTGGTCTTAGAAGAAGCCCACAAGTCCATATATTCCGTTCATCTAGGCTCTAAAAAAAATCTACTTAGATTTCAAAGAGCATTATTGGTGGCCAAACATGAAGGTTGAGATTGATACTTATGTGAGAAAATGCCTAACTTATTCTAAAGTAAAGGTAGAACATTAAAAGCCCTTGGGTTTACTTCAACAACTGGAAATACTGGAATACAAATAGGAGCAAATATGAATGAACTTCATCACCAAACTACCCAACACTCCTAGTGTTTTTGCCACTATTTGGGTAATAGTCGATTGTTTGTCTAAGTCTGACCATTTCTTACCAATCAAGGAGAACAACAAGATGGAGAAGCTGACTAAAACTTATCTCAAGGAAATTTTTAGATTGCATGGAGTTCTGATTTCCATTATTTATGACAGAGATAGTAGGTTCGTGTTATGATTTTGGCAATCACTATAGAAATCCTTACGAACACGCTTAGATATGAGCACAAGATATCACCCACAAACTAATGGTCAGAGTGAGAGGACCATTCAAACTTTAGAATATTTGCTCCGAGTCTGTGTATTAGACTGTTACACCCCCAAACCGGAACGGCGGAAACATTCGGAGCGGAGGACATCATGTACAGTATCACAATAATGAATAATAGTAATCAAAGCAACAACAACCATTGTATTAATAATAAAGTGTTTACATTGTATTCGATTCATATATGATTGACTCCAAAAGTAAATAGAAAAACAAAGAATTGAAGCTACTATGCTCCGTCATCTCAAAACCTGTGTGTGTACCTGTCTACTAGTTTCCTGAGAATACAAGTGATTTTGAAAGTGTATCAACATTTAAGTTGGTGAGTTCATAAGTATTTTATTTTAGAAAGTAAGTTCTTTGTTCTTTGAAAATGATGAGTGTGTTCCTTTAGAAAATCCTATATTTTCTTAGTAAAATGGTGTCACACCCCCAAAACCGATGAACGGCGGAAACGTTCTCGGGTGGAGGACGTCATGCACAGTATCACAACAATGCAAGTAGTAAACAAGCAACAACATCATCCATTGCATTAATAATATAATTTCATACAAGTGTGCTCTGTCAAGTTATATAGACACCAAAAATAATATACATCAAAATAAAAGAGGAGTCTTGAACGAGCTCCTTCTTCTCAAAACCCGGCACCAGTACCTGTCTACTGGTGACCTGAGAATACAATTTATTTTGAAAGAGTTTATCAGCTTTAAAGCTGGTGAGGTCATAAGTATGTTAGTGTCTGCGTTCGTATGAAAGCATTTGTAAGATTTTTGTAAGATGCTTGTAAATTGTTTATATAAGTTTTGTGAAGTTTGTATTTGTTTGAACTCTCCTAGAAAACCCCATGTTTTCTACTAAAAGTAGCCTTCTACAAAGGCATCTAGTATCTGTGTGTGTCTCATGTAAGAGTGTGTATTTTCCCAACTCCGACTATCATTAACCAAAAATATAGTTTTATATTACCGTGCATCGTGTGCATGTTCACGAAGTGAATGTAATGGGAAAATATTATAGTACTGTAGTGTTGTATTAATTAACTACTGGTGTACTAACTACCTTAAGCAATTTTAATTTTTAAGGTAACATGTGATCGGCCTATATCTTGCTACCGACTCAATAGTAAAACGAAAATGTAAGATGCCGTAAAAATGACGTTTGGCACCCGTAGACTTGCAAGTCCCACTGTAGCTAGCAGCAAGGTGTAGGATTGTCAATCCACTATAGATCTATACACAAACTCATACGCTCCCTAATTAAGGAGATTCTGATACAAAAACAGTCATGGGAGGTAGTGCCATGCCCTGTTTAATGGCTCACATAACTGTGTTAATGTATATGTGTGCTAGCAATATTGTGAGTTCTTTCTCTATCTAGCTTGTATGTTTGTTTCTCGTCATATTGTCTATCGTTTGTTTCTCTTCATAGTGTCTATCGTTTGTTTCTCATCATAGTATGTATTGACTCATGTATGAACTAACTCATTGTATGTTTCATTGTTCTAGTAATAGTATCTTCCTAAACTACCCCTATGGTAGCTTATTAGTAAAGTATGAACATGTTTGTATACCCTTGCTACCCAAGGGCATGGAATTGAATGAAAGAATTAACCTTTTATATCTATATACATATACATAATATATAACTAGGATTCAAACGACCTTCGGACAACTAACCTTGATACCTAAGACCACAATCAAACAAGAACAGGAAGCAGGGTAGACTAGCAGTCCTAAGTCCTTTCAATCCTACTTATATAACTATATCTATACAGATACATAGAATATAAGTTTAAAAGAGTTTAAGTAAAAGTATTTTACAATCAAAGGAGTTTGTAAGATAGTTTGAGGTAAAAGAGTTTGATAAATAGTTTGGAAAGTAAGAAAACCATTTGTTTGGTAGTCATTAATTACATGTGATTGATATAATAACTATAATTCTTCAACTTGTATTCCCCCCCCCCCATAAGAGCATTTAAAAACATTTCAAAGGTTAATTTAGGGGTATGAACTCACCTGTAGTGAGTGGTTCTGATGAAAATGTTGGATCAGTTGCTAAGTGCCAAGTGGTGACTTGAGTACACACACGAATCCTATTTAGCATATATTGATACATATATGAATATAATTAGTTTTATGAACAACTAATTATTGAATTGAGACCACCTTAGGGACTAGTAAACACTTATATTGAAGTGTTACAACCATATATGATTGTACGAAGGGTTATAAGGCTATACAAGAGAGTGTATGGCCAAAATACACACTATATGTGTGTGTGCAGACAGGAGAGCGGCCAGGTGTGTGGCCAGCACGTCTGTGCGGCCAGAAGGTGTGTGCTGCTAGAACACATGGTGTTCTTGGTGTTCTTGGTGTTCTTGGTGAAAGATGTTACCTTTCCGGATGATACTTGAGAGGATTTTCGGGTCCTTGCTTTGTAGAAGTGTAAGAAATGATCCAAAATGACCAAGGATAGTATATATAGGAGGGTGAGTGTGGCTGGAGGGGTGTGCGGTTGGCCTGTGTGCGGCTGGCTGGCCGCACACACCTGGTTTGGTATGTTCGGCCCGTTTTTTCGATGCTACACCCAATCTAACCCATCCAACGACACGTATCTCAATTATACTAAGCTTTATGCACTCTTTTAGACCCAAAACTTCATTATAAAATAGCAAAACGAAGCTAACTCTGATAAAAATGAAGAATGTAAGCTAGAAATTTCGGGTTGCCACATCATCCCCTCCTTAGAAGGAATTTCATCCCGAAATTAGACTTTAAGCAAATAAGTAATTACAAGTAACTAAGTAAAAAGATGAGGGTATTTCATTTTCATTTGATCCTCTCGTTCCCAAGTGAATTCAGGTCCTCGCTTGGCGTTCCAGCGAACCTTCACTATCGGGATACGGCTTTGTTTCGTTTGCTTGACCTCTCGGTCCATGATCTCTACTGGTTCTTCCACGGAGTTGAGGCTCTCTTTGATCTCGATCTCGTCGAGTGGGATTACAAGAGTCTCGTCGGACAGACACTTTTTCAATTTCGATACGTGGAAGGTAGAATGTATGTTACTAAGTTCGCTCGGTAGATTGAGTTTGTAAGCTACTGGGCCGATTCTGGCAAGAATCTCGAAAGGCCCAATGTAGCTTGGATTTAGCTTTCTACGCTTTCCGAAGCGTATCAAGCCCTTCCAGGGTGAGACCTTCAATAAAACACGGTCACCCACCTGGAATTCCAATGGTTTTCTACGTTTATCAGCGTAGCTTTTCTGTCGGTCTCTGGAGGCTTTCAATCGTCCACGGATCTAAACGATCTTCTCCGTCGTTTCCTGTATGATCTCCGGACCTATGAGAGTGATTTCAGGAACTCGTCCTTTAGCTAACTGAGTATCACCCACCTCAGCCCAGCACAGAGGGGATCTGCACTTGCGGCCATAGAGGGCCTCGAATGGAGCAGCCTTTATCCTTGTGTGATAACTGTTGTTGTAGGAAAATACGACAAGGGGTAAATGAGTATCCCATGCCTTCCCAAAGTCGATCACACAGGCTTGCAACATATCTTCCAAGGTTTGAATAGTCCTCTCACTTTGTCCGTCTGTCTGCGGATGGTAGGCTATACTCATGTCCAGCCTAGTTCCTAGGGAACTCTGTAGCGACTGCTAGAACCTAGAAGTGAACCTACTATCTCTATCCGAGATAATGGGTATGGGAACACCGTGCAGTCGTACTATCTCCCTAATGTAAGTTCTTGTAAGTTTCTCCATCTTGTCTGTTTCCTTGATAGGTAGGAAGTGCGCGGACTTGGTCAATCTGTCGACGATGACCCATATGGTATCAAGTCCACCCGTTGTCTTGGGCAACTTGGTAATGAAATCCATAGTGATCCGCTCCCACTTCCATTTCGGGATCTAAGGCTGTTGTAGGAGGCCTGAGGGTTTCTGGTACTCGACCTTGACCTTTGCGCAAGTAAGGCATTTACTCATGAAGGTAGCAATCTCTGCTTACATGTTAGGCCACCAGTATAACTTTTTAAGATCCAAATACATTTTATATGAACCTGGGTGGACATAATAACGAATGTTGTGCGCCTCGTTCATGACTAAGTCTCTGAAACCACCAAGTTTTGGGGTCCAGATCCGATTCATGAGATAATAAGCTCCGCCACCCTTGACTTTCAAGTTCTTATCCATCCCTCGCAGGGATTCACTGGTCACATTTTCAGGTTTCAAAGAGTCGAGCTGAGCCGCCTGTATTTGTGTGGATAAGTGTGAATGGATAGTCATAGTCAATGATTTGACCCTACGACTAGAGTATTCTTTCCGAATTAGGGCGTCAGCTACTACATTGGCCTTGCCGGGATGATAACAAATTTCGCATTCGTATTCACTAAGTAGCTCGACCCACCGTCGTTGTCTCATGTTGAGCTCCTTCTGGTCGAATATGTGTTGTAGGCTCTTGTGGTCTGTAAAGATTGTGCTCTTCGTACCATACAGGTAGTGTCTCCAGATCTTCAGAGCAAACACAATTGCTCCTAGTTCAAGATCATGGGTCGTATAGTTGACCTCATGTGTCTTCAGCTGTCTCGAGGCATAGGCGATGACCTTACCTCGCTGCATTAGTACACATCCGAGTCATTGATTTGATGCATCGCAATAGACAACAAAGTCTTCTATCCCTTCGGGGAGGAATAGTATTGGTGCGGCACACAAGGCTCGTTTGAGCGTTTGAATGTTGTATCCTAATTTTCTTCCCAGTCAAAGGATACGCCCTTCTGGGTAAGTGTTGTAAAAGGCTTCGCTATGCGGGAGAAGTTCTGAATGAACCTACGATAGTAACCAGCGAGGCCTAGAAATTGACGAATTTCTGTAGGCGTCGTCGGTGCTGACCAGCTCTCAATGGCTTTAATTTTGGAAGGGTCCACGTGTATTCCCTCTTCGCTAACCACGTGCCCTAAGAATTCGACTCGGCGGATCCAAAATTCGCATTTCGAGAACTTCGCATAAAGCTTCTCCAAACGTAGGGTTTCTAAGACTAATCGCAAATGTTGGCTATGTTCCTCCATACTTCGAGAGTAGATAAGTATGTCATCGATGAAGATGATGAAGAACTGATACAAGTAAGGACGACACTCCCTATTCATTAAATCCATGAATACTGCGGGCGCGTTTGTTAATCCGAACGGCATCACTACAAATTCGTAGTGTCCATAACGAGTCCGGAAGGCTGTCTTCGGAACATCCTCCCCTAGAACTCGTAGTTGGTGATATCCGGATCTCAAGTCGATTTTTGAAAAGAAGTTCGACCCTTGAAGTTGGTCAAACAAACCGTCAATCCGAGGCAAAGGATAACGATTCTTGACGGTCAGTTTGTTGAGCTCCCGGTAGTCGATGCACATTTGAAACGATCTGTCTTTCTTCTTGACGAACAAAACTGGAGCTCCCCAGGGTGAGAAGCTTGGTCTTATAAAGCCCTTGCTGAGCAGTTCGTTAAGTTGACCGAATATCTCTTGCATCTCTGCAGGTGTTAGACGATAGGGCAATTTGGCTACAGGGGTAGCCCCTGGAACTAAGTCGATTCGGAACTCGACTTGACGTTGCGGAGGTAATCCTTGGAGTTCTTCTGCAAAGATGTCAGGAAATTCGCGTACTACTGGAATGTTCTGAAGGTCCTTCGTTTCTTGGCTCACATCGACAACATGAGCAAGGAATGCACGACATTCCTTTCGCAAGAATTTCTGAGCTCGAATGCACGAGATGATACGAAGGTTCGTGCTGGGTTTGTCGCCATAAATTACTAAGGTTTCGCCAGACAGCAGATTAAGGCGAACATCCTTTTCGTAACACATGATATCGGCACAATGACGACTCAACCAATCCATGCCGATAATGACGTCGAAACTTTTAATTGAGACCGGCATGAGATCGATCGAAAACGAATGGCTATCTAAAGTTAAAGTACACCCTATTTATATGCAGCTAGTTCTCTCTGTCTTTCCATTATCCATTTCTACAGTGAACGGTTCTTTAAGTGCTCGTGATTTATACTTAAGTAAATGAGCAAATTTTTGGTTCATGAAACTCCTCTCCGCTCCACTATCAAATAGAATGCATGCATAAGAGTTATAAAGGAGGAACGTACCAGTGACCACTGTGGGGTCGGCAACCGCTTCCTCATGGCCTATGGCCAGAACTCTTGCCGCTCCACCGGAAAACCCTATCTTCGGGCAGTTTCTTTTGAAGTGGCCTGCCTCACCATATTCGTAGCAAGTTTGGCCCACTCCAGCACCGGGGACCTGGGTGATTGGCCTCGCCGAAGCTTTGCAGAAATGGGTTGTGTTCCCTTTTCTGTTGCAGTTTACACACTGCATTTCCCGGCAGGCTCCCACGTGATGGAAGTTGAATTTGTTGCAATTGGGCAAACTCCCAGAATACTGCCTAACCGGAGCAACAGCGGCAAGTGCTATCGCAGCATGGACTGCCACGACCTGCTGCTTTTTGGCAGCCTTTTTCTTCTTTTTGTCATCCCAAAACTTCCGCTTAGACTCAGCGGTTCTAAAAGGTTCTGAGATGGCCAGGCTGGTTGTTGTTGTTGCGGCCGGGGTACGAGCCCCATGGTCAATTAGCCACTGTGCCAATCGCTTGGCACTATCAAATGTAGTGGGATGTGAAGCCAATACATTTCCCTGGTACGGTGGCATCAGTGCCCATATATATCTCTCGATCTTCTTCCCCTCAGTATGTACCATGTTGGGATAGAGGGCCACCGGTTCACAAAACCTGGCGGTGTAGGCGACTTCGTTGGATCCCTTCATGGTTAGGCTCCACAGTTCTTCTTCCAGCTTCTGGATCTCGCCCCTCGGGCAGTACTCCTCAATCATGAGGTCTTTCAAAGTATCCCAGCCCATTGCATTAGCCACTACTAGAGATAGTGACTTAACATGGCTATTCCACCATGTTACGGCCTTCGTTTCAAGGGTGCAAGCAGCAAACTTGACCTTGCTCTCCTCTGGACAAGAGCAGATTTCGAAAACCGATTCGGTTTTCTCGAACCATTGCAAGAGGGCAATGACTCCGCCAGTCCCCTTGAATGACAATGGCTTGCAGTTCGTGAAGTCCTTATAGGAGCACTCTCTCAAGCGCACAGGAGCTTCAACTTGAATGGAATTAACAGGGGTGCTGCCTCCTCCAGTGGAACCTGATGCATGATATTGAGCCATGGCTGTAGCCACAGCCGCAACTACAATAGCATTTAAGGCTGTCGTGTCGAACTGAGGAGTAGGTGGTTGAGGAGGTGGTATCAGTGTTTCGTTATTAAGGTTTCTCCTTGGGTTTCTGTGAGGCGGCATCTTTGATCTATAAGTTTATGAAGATGAAAACATTGATAAGAATTTAATGGGAGAATTGATGAGAATGACTCATGGACCAACTCTTCATAGCCCAACAATACGATTGAATAATATACTTGAATGAAGACGAAAGCAATTTGGATAATAATTTCCATTAGATTAGACATCTGTCAAAGATATTGGAATTATAGATGTAATGAGTTTGGGAAAAATGACCTAGAAGTAGGTCTTACATCAACCAAGATGGAAAATTTTGACAGATCTATGACCTAATCAAGACCTAACAGGTCTAAGATTTACAAGGATAGGAAATTAAACTAGGGTTGTTAGCATAACTAAGTTATATCCAAAAGAGAAGTTGATGAGAATCTATCGGCGACGAGAACTACCAGGGTGAGTCCTGGATTCTGACAAAAGGCGTTCAATGTCCCTCACATGCCTATCAGACCTAACTTGCTGAGCTAGAAGTTCCCTGACTTCAGCTTGAGTTTCAGCGAGTTCCCTTTAGAGCATTGCATTGCTGACCTAAGCCCTTTCATGAGCGGACTCCAGTTAGCGAATGCGGATAGTGTTAACGCCAGAATTGGCATCAACCTCCATTACTCGGTCGATAGCTGCTCGACCTTGCTCGGTGTTCTGAGCAATCCTACAAACCATAATGGGTAGGACTCTGTCAGCTGAACCTCCCCCAGTGAGGTTGTAGAAGCTTCTGTCTCCATTGTAGGGAATGGGTTGACCTTGTTCCTGACTCCACCTATTCAAGTTTGTGGCCCACAGAGGTGTGGGTCCTTGAAATGTTGGACGAGGGTTCTGGCATTGATTAGCTGGGGGCAGGTTGTTGACTTCTGGCTCCGAGTCAGAACCATCAGAAAAGCCTTCAGCTTCATGATCATCCAAAGGAATTGGGTGATCATCTTCTGGTTCCTCTTCTAGCCATCCTGCATTGCCGTGATTGGGATAGTATGGGTCTCCGGGAAGATGGAAACCAGCCATTTAATCTACGCGAGAAAAGGGATAAAGAAATAATTAATAGACTATCTAACTAGAATATTCAAAAGATGATCTTTATCAGTTACTCCAACACTTGTTTAGAGCATACCAGCTATATGTACTCACGACAGGATAGCCCTTCGAATAAGTGAATCCTAACTTTAAGCCCCCAATCAAACAAGAACGGGAAGTAAAGCAAAGATTTATAGATTCTAAGGCTATGACATCCTAGGAAAATATACCCGTAATGTATCCACTAAGCAACTATTGACATACTAATAAACATCTTTAATTCTCAGGTAAGTGATTATTGTAACACAAAATACTCCTATAGTATTTTAAGTTTAATGTTATGCTCTACTGTTCTTGTTGTAGGAGTGTTGGTAAATATTTAGACTTGTTGCAACCTCAAAACCATACTTAGGCACATGCTAGTCACTCCTCAGATAATGTAGTTGACCAGGCTACATCATCCCAGGGTTGACCATATGTATCTAAGTCTACTTGTGCTGTCCAACAATCGTAATACTTTTGTTCTGTCCTAGTGACACTGATTTTTGTATGAATGCAGATATGTATACTTGGTTAAATATTTTATTATTTAAAAGTATAAACTCTTTATCAAAGTATTTTAAATCCCGCTTGTGTTTATAGTTCGTATATCTTTTATGGGTTGATACACTCGATTCACTATAAACAATGCTCTGATACCAATCAGTCACACCCCCAAAACCGATGAACGGCGGAAACGTTCTCGGGTGGAGGACGTCATGTACAGTATCACAACAATGCAAGTAGTAAACAAGCAACGACATCATCCATTGCATTAATAATATAATTTCATACAAGTGTGCTCTGTCAAGTTATATAGACACCAAAAATAATATACATCAAAATAAAAGAGGAGTCTTGAACGAGCTCCTTCTTCTCAAAACCCGGCACCAGTACCTGTCTACTGGTGACCTGAGAATACAATTTATTTTGAAAGAGTTTATCAGCTTTAAAGCTGGTGAGGTCATAAGTATGTTAGTGTCTGCGTTCGTATGAAAGCATTTGTAAGATGTTTGTAAGATGCTTGTAAATTGTTTATATAAGTTTTGTGAAGTTTGTATTTGTTTGAACTCTCCTAGAAAACCCCATGTTTTCTACTAAAATTAGCCTTCTACAAAGGCATCTAGTATCTGTGTGTGTCTCATGTAAGAGTGTTTATTTTCCCAACTCCGACTATCATTAACCAAAAATATAGTTTTATATTACCGTGCATCGTGTGCATGTTCACGAAGTGAATGTAATGGGAAAATATTATAGTATTGTAGTGTTGTATTAATTAACTACTGGTGTACTAACTACCTTAAGCAATTGTAATTTTTAAGGTAACATGTGATCGGCCTATATCTTGCTACCGACTCAATAGTAAAACGAAAATGTAAGATGCCGTAAAAATGACGTTTGGCACCCGTAGACTTGCAAGTCCCACTGTAGCTAGCAGCAAGGTGTAGGATTGTCAATCCACTATAGATCTATACACAAACTCATATGCTCCTCAATTAAGGAGATTCTGATACAAAAACAGTCATGGCAGGTAGTACCATGCCCTCTTTAATGGCTCACATAACTGTGTTAATGTATATGTAATGTATATGTGTGCTAGCTATATTGTGAGTTCTTTCTCTATCTAGCTTGTATGTTTGTTTCTCCTCATATTGTCTATCGTTTGTTTCTCGTTATAGTGTCTATCGTTTGTATCTCATCATAGTATGTATTAACTCATTTATGAACTGACTCATTGTATGTTTCATTGTTCTAGTAATAGTATCTTCCTAAACTACCCCTATGGTAGCTTATTAGTAAAGTATAAACATGTTTGTATACCCTTGCTACCCAAGGGCATGGAATTGAATGAAAGAATTAACCTTTTATATCTATATACATATACATAATATATAACTAGGATTCAAACGACCTTCGGACAACTAACCTTGATACCCTAAGACCACAATCAAACAAGAACGGGAAGCAGGGTAGACTAGCAGTCCTAAGTCCTTTCAATCCTACTTATATAACTATATCTATACAGATACATAGAATATAAGTTTAAAAGAGTTTAAGTAAAAGTATTTGACAATCAAAGGAGTTTGTAAGACAGTTTGAGGTAAAATAGTTTGATAAATAGCTTGGAAAGTAAGAAAACCATTTGCTTGGTAGTCATTAATCACATGTGATTGATATAATAACTATAATTGTTCAACTTGTATTCCCCCCCCCCATAAGAGCATTTAAAAACATTTCAAAGGTTAATTTAGGGGTATGAACTCACCTATAGTGAGTGGTTCTGATGAAAATGTTGGATCAGTTGCTAAGTGCCAAGTGGTGACTTGAGTACACACGTGAATCCTATTTAGCATATATTGATACATATATGAATATAATTAGTATTATGAACAACTAATTATTGAATTGGGACCACCTTAGAGACTAGTAAACACTTATATTGAAGTGTTACAACCATATATGATTGTACGAAGGGTTATAAGGCTATACAAGAGAGTGTATGGCCAAAATACACACTATATGTGTGTGTGCGGCCAGCACGTGTGTGCAGCCATGTGTGCGGCCAGAAGGCGTGTGCTACCAGAACACATGGTGTTCTTGGTGTTCTTGGTGAAAGATGTTACCTTTCCGGATGATACTTGAGAGGATTTTCGGGTCCTTGCTTTGTAGAAGTCTAAGAAATGATCAAAATGACCAAGGATAGTATATATAGGAGGGTGAGTGCAGCTGGAGGGGTGTGCGGCTGGCTGGCCGTACACTCCAGTGTGCGGCCGCACACACCTGATTTGGTGTGTTTGGCCATTTTTTCGATGCTACACCCAATCTAACCCATCCTCTGACACATATCTCAATTATACTAAGCTTTAAGCACTCTTTTAGACCTAAAACTTCATTATAAAATAGCAAAACGACGCTAACTTTGATAAAAATGAAGAATGTAAGCTAGAAAATTCGGGTTGTCACAAATGGAATGTAGTCTTAGGCATAAAGAATGACATATAATGCTTTAAATTCATATAATTAGAGTACACAATACTTGTTTCTACCTTGATTACTTAGTGCATACAAGTTATATATAATCAAAGATCAAACAGACAGTCGATTGGGTGATGTTGCCCTAATCCCACAACCAAACAAAGAACAGGAAGTAAGGCGGAAATCACACCTCCCACTGCCTATCGGATCTTCATTGTATATAACTCAATTGTATCCAGTAAGTAATCACACCGATATGTAAATAATCGTATTCGTTTCCAGAAAATCCAATATTTTCTATAAAACTGAACTATGAGCTGTTTGTTTGTAAAATAATTGTGTTTATCCCGGAAAATCCTATATTTTCCATAAGTTGAGTTGTAGTCTTTAATGTTCCAAGACCGAAAAATAAGTGCCATAGTTAGTTTGATAACGTGTAGTTTTATTATTAAGTAAAACTAGTTGAAGATGTGTTTGCCCTGTAACCTGGATGTGTTGTTAATACCTTACCATGATTACTTAGTACATACGAATTATATATAATCGAGATCGAACAAATAGTCGATTAGGTGATTCTACCCTAAGCCCACAACCAAACAAGTAACAAGAAGTAAGGCAGAAATCACACTTTCCACTGCCTATCAGATATTAACTATATATAATCCTGATTTATATACGAAGTAATCATATACTTACTACTCCTTAAGATTGTTTGAAAAGCATGTTACTACACAAATGAGTCGTTGGTTTCTCCATGTAAGTTCTAATAACCATACTAATATGTCGGATATCCTGATATGACGTTCTTCAGACGTCAGTACCGTTATTGACATTTGTCACCCCAGATAATTGTAGCTAACAGTTAGGGCGCGGGATTGTCAGCCCCGTATAGATCTATACACAAACTCACGCTCTCCCTCTAGGAGACTCTGGTTCATAAGCTAGGACTTCTGTTAGTACTTAGGTAAGTACGCAAAGACATGTCTCACAAATCTTATTACAACGAGTTCACGAGTAATACAGTGGAAAACCTTTTAGTAAATAAAAATGTAATTTTTATTTAAACATGTTTACGATGATAATCATTTTTAACTGAGCCATAAATTATACCTATTATAATTGATATGTTTGTTTTCATATCATTTGTCTGGTATATATGTAAAAAGAAAAAACCTCGTTATTTTAACAACTTTAAAATTTTATAAGTTTGGCAAAAACGTTTATTTAGCATTTTTGCGTAAAGTGTTTATAAAGTACAATAGAACGAAATAAATGATTTATATTTTTAAACACAATAATTTATTGTTTTTTACTTGTACCCCCCCCCCCCCCTTTAAAACATAGAAAAAGTTTGGAAAAGTGTAGGGTTATGAACTTACATTATGGTTACTCGTGGTTTGATAAACAAGATAAAGCGGTGACCTTCAGGCTATAACACGGGAAGGATGTCGTATCCTAATATATTTAAACACATAATGATATGTGTGAAAAGTGATGAAACTACAATTTATGTGTTGCATAAACACCAAAATGAAGAATACTTACTAACATTATAACTATTATGAAGAGAATTGTCTCTAGAGTTTCCTGATCTTAAGAGATGAATGGAAGAGAGTTTGATATTTCAGAGATCATATGGAGTGAATTCGTTTACTGGATTGTGAAATGGAAATGATCTCTATTTGATAACTTAAATAGGAAGGAAAGGATAAGGGGTTGAGGTGATGTTTACGTTGGTTACTGAAATTATCTCATTGGGAAGCTGAATAGGATAACATATCTAGATATTTAAGGGGTTTTCGGGTGAATTGTATATGTATAAAGAAAGGTTTTCGGACTAATCATGTTCTAGTAATGAGTTTTCGGACAAACATATATATACATATATATATATATATATATATATATATATATATATATATATGTGTGTGTGTGTGTGTGTGTATATATATATATATATATATATAAATATAGCAAAGTGTTTTCAGTTCAAGATGGTTTTGGGCTTTGGTGTTTACGGTTCTACACTATTGGATTTTCGCCCCAAGTGGGCTTTCAATATGTTTTCGGATCAATGCAAACGAAAACACCAATTTGGAACCAATTCCTAACTGTAAACACCTTCTTGTATCAATTACAAAACCGTAAACCCTCTTTGAATTGATTACATTGGGCGAAAACTCCTTTATTCTAGAATCATATGGCCGAAAGCACAAATATGGGGTTTGTTTATGGTTTAAACCCTTAGTCTTTCAACTTATGTTCATTTATTCTACCCTAAATTAGCTTAGGTTTCAATCCATACTTCTTTGTTAGATCTTAAACAAGCCCTAAGGCTATAGATGATACAATGGAACAAGGATTGCAATGTGGTTTCACTCGTACTAGGTTAGAGTTAAGGCTTTGCTAGGTCTAAAATTTCAAGTTGTGACATCATCTCCCCGTTAGAGGGGATTTCTTCCAGAAATTTTCCTTCTGGGTGGTAAATCACGAACTAAGGAGAGAGGTGGGTACTTCTGTTCCATATGATCTTCTTTTCCACAAGTGAATTTTGATCCTCGCTTGGCGTTCCAGCGGATCTTCACTATTGTGTCTGTTGTCTAGATTGGTAGGGAGTGTATATGTTCGGTTTACTTATTTATGCTCATCTGAATGGTAGAATGCTCACTCGTAGTCATGGGCAACTTCGTCCTAAAGTTCATGGTAAGACTCATACCTGGTCCATCTATCATCACCCTGTACATACAAGTAGTATATAATTAAGATTGATAAGACGATTGGATGGCTGACTCTTCCCCAATTCCACAACCAGACAAGGAACAGGAGATAGGGTGGTAACACACATCTTAAGTCCGTATAATCTTAATTATATACCACCCTCACATATACACTTAGTAGTGATAGGTGATCCATATTCGTCCCTAGCCTCTGTGCTTGAACTTGACCTGTTGTACGAGTAGTGTTCCCAAAAGGTCTGTTGAGAATACTTCAGGAAGGTTTCAAAAGATATGGTACTCCTTGCATGAGTACTTCATAGGTTTGAAGCGAGAAATGATTTTGAGGTTTGTATTGGGTTTGTCGATATTGATTGAAAAGGGTTTCGCTAATCGTTTAGTTAAGGCGAAGGGTCTTTTCATAGCATATGAAATTGGTATGGTGAGGACCAAGCCAATTCGTGTCGAATGACGACGTCGGAATTTCTTACGGTACTATGTGTTAAGCCGATTAGGAAAGAGTGTTTGTTAGAGTGATAGTGCATTGCATGTGTATGTTTTTCAGTGCTTTCAGTTTTATCCTTGTTATTACTACTGCGAACATTTTGTACCGTATTTAGCGAGTACTAGCAGTACGACTGTTCTGATAATTGAAAATGATGAAATTTGATAATATAGTCCCTACCAGGTCCCTCTATAATCACTTGGTGTATACAAGTCATATACAATAAATATTGGAAAGACAGTCGACTGAGTGACTCTGCCCTAAATCCACAACCTGACAAGGAGCAGGAAATAAGGCAGAATCACGCACTCTAAGACTACAAATCTTAATTATAAATTACCCTAATGTATAAACTAAGCCATCATAGCTCACCTGCAAGGGTCCTTAGTTTTTATATAAATGTTGTGATTTTGTTTGGCCGAGAGAGTAATTTATAATTAGTTTTTAACTGGCACAAGTTTTAGTAAAAATTTAATCTTTAAATATTTTTGTTGGGAAAAACGTACCGCTATTCACAGGGGTTCCGGGACAGTCTTTCTTGCGATAATCATCACTATTCTTCCTGTTTAACTAAGTGGTATTTGGTAATGATAGCTTAGGGAGTCGTTGGAGCAGCCATTAGAGATTCCTTACCGCGAGATTTTGCATTTAGCTTTGAGAGGTGAGTTTCCTCCTATTTGAATGGGTCAAAGGAACAGTTGTCGACTCGTATATGTATGCAAGTATGTTCTGGACTAAGGTGCAATGTCGGGTAGTGCCTGAGGTAGGGTTATATGTTTCCGGATCTCCGATCCGTTGTCGGGCAGTGGCCGAAGAATGTTTGTATGCTTGATGTCTTCGTGATTCTTGCATGTGTCTGTTTTGTATGTTTCTGGATTTCGGTTCGATGTCGGGCAATGCCCGAGGAATGTCTATATATGCTTCCGGATTTCGGTCTGATGTCGGGCAAGGCCCGAGGAATGTTTATATGTTTATGTTATGTGATTGTTTATGTGTATTTTTTGATAAGTTTATATGTATACCAAGATTTTCTCGATGGCGGGCGGGGCCCGATGTCGGATTTCGGTCTGATGTCGGGCGGGACCCGATGTCGGATATTCTCTGATGTCGAGCGGGGCCAAATGAAGCGGGTAAGGTCCATGATATGTTATTATGTGATTATTTGTTTATGTGTATGGTATGTGGTAGTTTGGTGAGACTCACTAAGCTTCATGCTTACAGTTTTAAATTTTGGTTTCAGGTACTTCCGATAGCAATGGGAAGAGCTCGGGATGACTGTAGTGCACACACCATGATTGTAGCCTGGGATATTTTTACTCTGATATGTTTGACAGATGTTTATGATATTTTGAGATACAATGACTTATGATTTTTATGCGATGATTTGATAACTATGGTTTTATTAATAATTAAAAATGAAATTTTAGGACCGTATTTTTGGGATGTTTCAGCAGGAGCCCCAGCGGAGAGGAGTCGGGCTTTGTAGGGTCAGGAAGGGGAGGTTAGGAATCCAGCAGGCGATGATGCGGGTATGCATCTTTACTTCTTCTCGGTTTTATCTGTGTTTTGTTGTTTGGAATCTTGCATCGGTTTGGATAAGTGTACCTTTGGTTTATTTCTTTGCTATGTTTAGGTTATATCTTCAAGAATTGTTATATGCCATTTACATGCCATGAATCATTAGTGGCTTAGTGAAGGGTTGTTTCCTTTATAGTGAGTTTGGAGTGTTCGGTGTTATCTTGGTTTGTAGTCAAGATCGGTTCGGGGGCATTGTGTGGAAGGTTTATGGTCAGAATTCAGCGGGTTAGTCATCCAGTATCACCAGGATTCAGTGGTTTTACCATTGGTGCACTGATTGGATTTTTAGGGTGCCGAGGGAAGTGGTATGTTGTTGAGGTTTAGGTTGGAGCATTTGTCCTTAGGACTTCAAGATTTGAGTGGGATATCATTTTTAACAACTGGGGTTATCAGTAATGTTGGAATTTGGGAAGTGTTCAGGTGGTCTTCAGGGGTTGTGTGGTCTTTTGGAATGGGTAGTAATGGGACACTAGCATTAGAGAACGTCGGTTGTCAGCAAATCGATCATAAGGATTGGTAATCCTTTAATTATCGTGTTTTGTGAGGACTTAGTCAAATCAAAGTGGGGGAGAATTGTTTAGGTATTCAGGACAGAAGTAGGTGTGGGACTAGGATGAGTTTCGCTTATCCATCGGGGAGGAAGGCGGCCCAAGTGGCTGTCTGGATTGAGGATCATGTGAGTTAGGAGTTCGGGAAACTTCCCAACAATTGGTTCATGTCTTTTTAGTGTTTGATAGCAAGCTTTGGGGGATCCAGGTTGGGGTTCTAGTCATGACTCGAGTTCTGCTCGGGTGTTGGGTCAAGTGGATGCTCGACTCTGGATGCATTCGAATTGATAAGATTAACGGTAAGGCTTGGGCGGCAGTTGTGGCAAGGTAGAACTATTATAAGACTGTGGGGTGGCCTGTAGCAGTCAGTTAGTATGGGAAGTGTTTTAAGATTGTGGGGTGGCCCGTAACATTAATTGGTGCCTGTGCAGTGGTGAGATTGTAATAAATTTGTCAACTGCCCACGGATTTCTTTAGATGATTTAGGCCAGGGTGGGCCTATTCACAAGGCTGTGGGAGAGTCACAACATGTTTGGAATAAAGAACTATTAGGTCGCGGGGGTATCGGGTATGAGATAAGACTACAATTGGTCCTGTAGCATTCATTTTAGCATCGGGTTGGTGTCGTGATGGTTCAGGTAATTATTGTCAGTCATGGTTTCCCGTCGGAAGTCGCGTAGGGTGACTATGTGAGTGTCTTTTGATTCAGCAACCAGGCGGGAATCCAATATTTCAGATAGTCGGCACACAAGTTTGGACCAGGGAGGTCTCGGCTGCTTGTGGGAAGCAGTCATGAGGTAACGTGGTGCTCCGGGAAGTAGTTGTGATTTGAGGTTTCGTGTGGGAGTGTGGTGACTGGTTGATTGGGAAGTGCTAATTCACTCACAGTGGGATTAAATAATCTCAGAGTAATTAGTTTGACCCTATTATGCATCTCTCGTCTGAGTCTAATTGTAGCAGGGATGAATCTTCTACTTGAAGGATTATTTGACCCTTCAGTCGAGTATAAGTGTTCCATAGATGTATAAGGTCAGTGACTTTGTTCCCTTTGAAGCAACAAGGTGATCGGGGTTTGAAGCATTTTGTTTGGTATGAAACTCTATGAGGCTGGCATAGTAGCAGTTCACTTTGTGAGGTCTGTCAGGGAGTCAAACTAATTGAGACTTCAGGTTCTGGGTTTCAAGTGAGGTAGGATTGGTTTTCTGCAAAGGGGTTAAGGGTTCGTTCATCATCAGGTTTGAAAAGTTATTCTAAGGATAGTTTCATCAATTTTGGAAAGGTTGTTGTATGTTCGGCGTTGTGCTTGTGTTCTCCAGGCTGTCGGGCGTCCCTGGGAATGGCAAGAAATTATTTCGAGTATGAAATCTAATTAAGTGGGGGATGTCACACCCCCAAACCTGAACGGCGGAAACGTTCGGGGGCGGATGACTTCATGTGGTAACGTAACAAATGAATACATAGTAAAGAAAGCAATACAACCATCATATATATAATTGAAAGTTTACATTTGTCAAAAGTTACATGTTCAAAACTCAATTACAATATGATGTCAAAATACGAGATTAAACTGGCGCCGCAGCATCCCTTCATCAAAAGCGAAATGAATACCTGAAATTACTGATTCTCTGGGACATACAAGTAATTTTGAAAGAGTAGATCAGCATTTAAGCTGGTGAATTTCATAAGTATTTAAGTGACAATGTTTGAATGAACTGAAATGTTTTATCTTCGTTTGTTTGTGGTTAGAAAATCCAATATTTTCTACTAGTATAAAAGTAGCCTTCACTCAAGACCAATGTTTGTTTCTAAAATGTATGTAAATGTAAAAGAACCAATGAATTTGAAAACCTTGTAAATCAATGCATTTTAATACCCCTTGTGAGTTTTATAACCATACTATTGACTCTGAATGCCTATACACAACGTTCTTCAGGCGTTGAAATGTTATGACGTTTGTCACCCCAAACGGTGGACTGCAGCTAACAGTCAGGGCGCGGGTTTGTCAAGCCCGTATAGATCTATACACAAACACCATGCTCCCCCTCCAAGGGATTCTGGTATATAATACAGGACTTGAAATGTGTACTCGAACGTACATGAAGTTAGTGTCTCACAAATCCGTGGTATAAAAACAGATCTACTTGTTAAAATGTTACGTTTGTTCTTGTACACGAAAGTGAACTTCTTGAAATATGTGATTCTACTACATAAGAGTTAGAAATTTGTTTCGTAAAACCATACCTATTATAGTTTCCAAAAAACGTGTCTTGTTTGTTTAGAAACATTGAGAAAGGAATCGCTTGTTTATGAAAGTATAGATTTTTGGGTGTAGAGTCTAGGATAGACAAGAAAAATCTAAGAATAGTTTAGTTTATACATGCATTACAAGAACATTATATTTTAAAAGGTAAAATGCTATTGTGACATATGTTATATATATATATATATATACATATATACATATATATATATATATATAAGTTCCTTTAAATGTTTATAAATCGCATGTGATTTGAATATATAACAGTATATAAAAGAATTTCTTTATGTAACGCACGATAATACTCGTGTGTTTTACTTGTAATCCCCCCCTTTGAAAGCATAATAAAGTATTTAGACTAATTAAAAAGGTTGATTTAGGGGTATGAAACTCACTTGAAAGTTTGAAGATAGCGAGATGGAAAACCGGGCAGAGTTTCGTCTCGGGAAACGGATTTTCCTCGGGATTCTCGGGAATCTCGGAAGTAAAATCGACCTTCGGGACTTGAGCCAAAAAGACCAGAGCTTCGGGTTTGAACGGACACGGAAAACGAGGCAAAGTTGGGAGAGAGAGAAGAGAAATGAACCCTTTCTTTGGAAACCCTCGCATTCTATTTATAGGAAGGCTGGTCTGCCTCGGTACGCGGGGCGTACGCTCGTACGCGCTGCGTACGCGTACGTCATGCATGACCGAAGCCTCGACTGCCTCGGTTCGGATGGGACGGGTTGTTGGGTTCTCGGGTCGGATGGGACGGGTTGCTGGGGAGGTGGGTCGGATGGGACGCCGGGTCGGATGGGACGTCGGGTCGGACGGGTCGGACGGGTCGGATGGATCGGATTCCTCGGATATGGCGACGTGGACGATCCGAGGCCAATCCTCTCGGTTACGCGGGGCGTACAGGAGTACGCAGCGCGTACTTCGGAGGAGGATGCTGACTCCCCTTCGGATAATATCCGAATTTTGAATTAAATAAATAAATAATTTATTTAATAAACTTCAAAAATCCATATCTTCTTCATACGAACTCCGTTTTCGATGGTCTTTATATCCTCGCGTAGGTGAGACTACGCTCTACAACTTTCGTTTAGACACCGTCGGCAAATTCCAAAATTATATTTTTATTATTTATTAAAAATCCATCGTGTTTAAGGAATTTCTTAGAAAATTCATAACTTCTTTATCTGATGTCGGTTTTTGCCAGACTTTTTACCGCTGGAATACCATTGTCGAGACCTTCGATTCTCGTTTAGGTCATTCCGGCCAAAAGTCGCTCGATCTCCGATTCGAGTTTTTAGCGGTCTGTTGCTAAGCCGAACTTGGAAAAATCACATCTTCGCTATATGAAGTCGGATTTGGGCGTTCTTTTCACATACGATCATGGTTCAAAGACATTTAATCATAGAAGGAAATTAAATAGAACTATTTGTACGTTTTATTATGAAAGTAAATTTTATTACTTAGAAGCGGTTACAATACTTGACCCATTCTGGTCCTTACAAGGAGTTGAAATATCGGGTTGCCACATCATCCCCCCGTTAGAGAGAATTTCGTCCCGAAATTTAAAGTAGCAAAGATACTAGTGAACATGAAAGAGATGAGGGTACTTTTGTTTCATCTGATCTTCGCGTTCCCATGTGAATTCGGGTCCCCGCTTGGCGTTCCAGCGAACCTTCACGATGGGTATGCAACTTTGTTTTGTTTGTTTGACCTCTCGATCCATGATTTCTACTGGTTCTTCCACAAAGTTGAGGCTCTCGTTGATCTCGATCTCGTCGAGTGGAATAACAAGAGTCTCGTCGGACAGACACTTTTTCAAGTTTGAGACGTGGAAGGTTGGATGGATGTTACTAAGTTCGCGCGGTAGGTTAAGCTTGTAAGCCACATGGCCGATCCTGGCAAGAATCTCGAAAGGCCCTATGTATCTTGGATTTAGTTTCCCACGCTTTCCAAATCGTATTAAACCCTTCCACGGTGAGACCTTTAATAAGACGTGGTCTCCTACCTGGAATTCTAAAGGTTTCCTCCTTTGGTCAGCGTAGCTTTTCTGTCGGTCTCTTGAGGCCTTCAATCGTTCACGAATCTGAACGATCTTCTCTGTTGTTTCACGTATGATCTCCGGACCTGTGAGAGTGCTTTCAGGAACTCTTCCTCTAGCTAACTGGGTATCGCCAACTTCAGTCCAGCACAGAGGGGATCTGCACTTTCGACCATAGAGGGCTTCAAACGGAGCAGCCTTTATGCTTGTATGATAACTATTGTTGTATGAAAATTCGACAAGGGGTAAATGAATATCCCATGCCTTTCCAAAGTCAATCACGCAGGCTCTCAGCATGTCTTCTAAAGTTTGTATTGTTCTCTCACTTTGTCCATCTGTCTGTGGGTGGTAGGCTGTACTCATGTCTAGCCTAGTTCCCAGGGAACTTTGTAGTGATTGCCAGAACCTTGAAGTGAATCTACTATCTCGATCGGAGATAATGGATATCGGAACACCATGCAGTCGCACTACTTCCCTTAAGTAAGTTCTTGTAAGCTTCTCCATTTTGTCAGTCTCCTTGATGGGTAGGAAATGTGCGGATTTGGTCAATCTGTCGACAATGACCCATATGGTATCGAGTCCACTTGTCGTCTTGGGTAACTTGGTTATGAAGTCCATAGTAATCCGCTCCCATTTCCATTCCGGTATCTCTGGTTGTTGTAGTAGTCCTGACGGTTTCTGATACTCGACCTTAACCTTAGCGCAAGTAAGACATTTACTCACGAAGGTAGCAATTTCTGCTTTCATGTTAGGCCACCAGTACAGTTTCTTAAGATCCAGATACATTTTATCTGAACCCGGGTGAACGGAATATCTTGAATTGTGAGCCTCGGTCATGACTACGTTTCTGAAACCACCATGATTTGGGGTCCAGATTCGGTCCATGAGATAGTAGGCTCCGCCACCCTTGACTTCTAAATTCTTCTCCATTCCTCGCAGGGATTCACCCGCCACATTTTCAGGTTGCAAAGCTTCCATTTGTGCTTCTTTAATTTGTGTGGATAGGTGGGAATGGATAGTCATGGTCAGAGATTTGACCCTCCGACCAGTGTATTCCTTTCGACTGAGGGCGTCGGCTACTACGTTGGCCTTGCCAGGATGATAACGAATTTCGCATTCGTAGTCATTCAGTAACTCAACCCATCGTCGTTGTCGCATGTTGAGTTCCTTCTGATCGAAAATGTGTTGAAGGCTCTTGTGATCGGTGAATATAGTACTCTTTGTTCCGTATAAGTAGTGCCTCCAGATCTTCAGAGCAAATACCACTGCTCCTAACTCGAGGTCGTGTGTCGTATAGTTCACTTCGTGTGTCTTAAGCTGTCGGGAGGCATAAGCGATAACCTTCCCTCTTTGCATAAGAACACAACCAAGTCCTTGATTTGAAGCATCGCAATACACTACGAAGTCTTCTATCCCTTCGGGGAGGGATAGTATCGGTGCGGTGCACAAGGCCTGTTTTAGTGTCTGGAATGCCTTCTCTTGTTTCGCTTCCCAGTCAAAGGCCACTCCTTTCTGGGTTAATGAAGTAAGAGGTTTCGCAATGCTCGAAAAGTTCTTTATGAATCTGCGATAGTAGCCAGCTAGACCTAGAAATTGACGAATTTCTGTAGGTGTCTTTGGTGCCGACCAGTTCTCAATAGCCTTAATTTTGGAAGGGTCCACGTGTATACCTTTCTCGCTAACAACGTGACCTAAAAATTCGACTCTTCGAATCCAAAATTCGCATTTAGAGAACTTCGCATAGAGTTTCTCCGTTCGCAGTGTTTCTAGGACTTTTCGTAGGTGTTGACTATGCTCTTCCTCACTTCGAGAGTAGATAAGTATATCATCGATAAAGACGATGACGAACTGATCCAAGTAAGGGCGGCATACCCTATTCATTAGGTCCATAAATACTGCTGGTGCATTGGTTAATCCGAACGGCATCACTACGAATTCGTAGTGTCCATAACGAGTTCGGAAGGCTGTCTTTGGAATGTCCCCCTCTAGAACTCGTAATTGATGATATCCGGATCGTAGGTCTATTTTGGAGAAGTAGTTCGCCCCTTGAAGTTGATTGAATAGGTCGTCGATACGGGGTAGAGGATAGCGGTTCTTGACAGTAAGTTTGTTCAGCTCTCTGTAGTCGATGCACATACGGAACGATCCGTCTTTCTTCTTTACAAACAAGACTGGTGCTCCCCAAGGTGAGAAACTTGGTCTTATGAATCCTTTGTGAAGGAGTTCATTAAGTTGACTGGAAAGTTCCTGCATCTCTGCTGGTGCAAGACGATAAGGCGACTTCGCTACTGGGGTAGCTCCTGGAATTAAGTCGATTCTGAACTCGACTTGACGTTGCGGTGGTAATCCTGGTAGTTCTTCTGGAAAGATATCGGGAAAGTCGCGTACTACCGAGATGCTCTTGATGTCCTTCAGTTCTTGACTTGTATCGACGATGTGCGCTAAGAATGCTCGACAATCCTTCCGCAAGCACTTTCGAGCTTGGATGCACGAAATGATGCGAAGGTTTGTACTAGATTTGTCGCCGTAGACAACTAATGTTTCGTTGTTTGGGAGGTTAAGACGGACTGCTTTCTCAAAGCACATGATGTCGGCGCGAAGAAGGCTCAACCAATCCATGCCGATGATGACGTCGAAACTTTTAATTTGAACCGGCATGAGATTGATTGGGAAAGAATGGCCGTCTAATGTTAACGTACAGCCCATGTATATGCAATTTGTGTTTTCGGTTTTTCCATTGGCCATCTCTATAGTGAATGATTTTTCTAACTTGCTAGGTTTAGGTTTAAGTAAATGAATAAAGTTTTGACTCACGAAGCTTCTCTCCGCCCCACTATCGAATAATATGCATGCGTATGAATTATCGAGAAGGAACGTACCAGCAACAATAGTTGGGTCAGCTACAGCTTCGTTGTGGCCTATTGCGAAAACTCGTCTCACACCTCCGGTGCCTGCTGCCTTAGGACAGTTTCTCTGGTAGTGGCCCACCTCGCCACAACCGTAGCAAGCCTGCCCTACACCCGCACCGGGAACTTGAGTGATCGGCTTCGCGGGTTCCTTGCAGAAACGGGCTGTGTGCCCTTTCTGGCTGCAGTTAGCGCACTGCATAGTTCGACAAGGTCCATGGTGGTGGTAATTGCATTTGGTGCATTTTGGGAGGTTGCCTATATAAGGCTTTGTTGGGTAGGTATTTATAGGGGCTGTAGCAGGTACAGTGGCCGCATTTACTGACACCAGCTGTTTCTTTGCGGATTCTTGGGAAGATCCACCCTTCCCTTTAATCCATGCCCTCTTCCTGCCATTGTTGTTGTTGTAGTTGTTGTAGTTGTTGTTTGCTTTCTGTGGGGCTAGTGCAGAAGTGGTTGAGTTCTGATGACCTCCGTAGTCGATCAGAGATTGTGCCAGTTCCTTAGCACTTTCAAAGGTGTCAGGTTTAGAAGCTAACACGCTTGATCGCATTTGGGGCGTCAGTCCCCAGATGTACCTTTCTATCTTCTTGCTCTCGGGAGCAATCATATCTGGACAAAGGATTGCCAGCTCGCAGAATCTGTTGGTATAAGTAGCGATGTCGGTACCCACCATTCCGAGAGTCCATAGCTCGTGTTCAAGCTTTTGAATTTCTCCCCGTGGGCAGTATTCTCTCATCATCATGGCCTTCAAGTTCTCCCAGCTTATGGAGTTCGCCACGATTAGGGTAAGTACTTTAACGTGGCCATTCCACCAAGTTAAAGCTTTATCGAGAAGGGTGAAAGTTGCAAATTTGACCTTGCTGTGCTCGGGGCAGGAGCATATTTCAAAGACTGCCTCCGTCCTTTCGATCCACTGCCTCAGGGCCATCACACCACCAGTACCATAAAACATTCGGGGCTTGGCATTAGTGAAGTCCTTATAGGTGCATTCCCGAGGTGGTCCATGACTCTCGCCATGGTTGGATGGGTGTGTGCCAGATCCCGAGCCATTAGTACTTGAGTTATTGATCTGTGACATGGCAGCTGCCACTGCTGCGGTGACTGCTGCTTGAAACATAACAGCATCAAATTGGGGTGGTGGAGGTGGTGGTGGTATAGGTGCTTACTCACCGTTGTTTCGCCTCGGATTCCTACGCGGAGGCATCCTTCAACTATAGATTGAAAAGACAAGGATAAGAATTTCATAGAATGGAAAATGTATGTGTCTCATGAACTAAATCGCTATAGTTCAACAACAGATGATAGTATGAGTCTTACAATAGAAGAATGAAAGTTATTTGTAAGACTGAAGGTATGAAACAAGTATTTGGGGTTCTCAAAGACCATTCAAGGTTCGAACGAAATACTCAACATAGTAGTAATAGTGCCACTTATATTAATATAAAAGTTGTTACAACGATCATGAAAATTTGACCCCCATAAGGGTCTCCGATTACAAAGTTCGAGAAGTTTAAAGACTTTTAGCCGAGGTCCTAAGCTATAACAAAATTTGAGTCCTAGACAAGCACTACTTGCGTCGAAGGTTGCGCTTGGAGCTTGACTCCGTATCTGATTGCTTTGACTCCATTAGACGCCTATCGAAAACGGCTTGTTGTTCCCTTAGTTCGGCGAGGGCTACAATCATTTGCGCGTGAAACGCTTCGGTTTGGAATTGAGCGTTGTCTTGCATCTTGTCCAGCCTACGGATGTCAGAAGTGTGAACCTGCACTTCCACGTTGATATCCCGGAGTCGGCTAGCTTGTACTCCAGACTGATAGGACTGATTGGCTAACTTACCCACCATTACCGGGAGTGCTCGATCAGCCGAACCTCCGCCGCGGACATCATAGAATTCCCGGCACATGCCGTAGGGAGGGCGTAGGTTTTGCTGTTGGCTCCAATGGTGGAGGTGACTTCCCCAGACGGGAGTCGGTCCTTGAAAGTTCCTTACGAAGACGGGAGGTTGAATGGGTGGTGGATCGATAACTTCCGGCTCTGAGTCGGTACCGGAGTCATCACCCACTTCTATGGGTTCCTCGTCCTCTTCGGGATCATCTTCGATCTATCCTCCGTTGCCTTGGTTGGGAAAGTAGGGGTCGCCAGGGTGGTGAAATCCAGCCATTTATTTGACTGTACGAGAAAAAGGGTTATAAGAATCGAGTAAAGCCGGAACATGTAAAACATGTAAGTTAAACTAGTTTAGATAGCAAATACTCCTATAGTATTTAAGTGCTTGTGTTTGATTCTTGTAATGGTTTGGTAAGTTTTGACTTGTTGCTTACTACGATCATTCCTCGATATACGTTGGTCCAATCTTGGGCAAATATAGTTGATCACGCTATATTTGTCCAAAATCTGATTATATATATCGAGTCCCAATCGTAGTGTCAACTTGTCTAAATACTTGTATAGTTGTATAACATGAAAATAGTTCGTGGTAGGCATGTATTTGTACTTAAATGAACTACCAATTTAAGTTGAACGAAATGCTGCTTAAGTGTAAAAAGAAAATTTGTTTTGTCAGAGAGTATTAGTCCCCTAAGCATTTATAGTTTGTATATCTTATGTGGTTCGATATACTTAGTTCACTATAAACATTGCTCTGATACCAATCTGTCACACCCCCAAACCTGAACGGCGGAAACGTTCGGGGGCGGATGACTTCATGTGGTAACGTAACAAATGAATACATAGTAAAGAAAGCAATACAACCATCATATATATAATTGAAAGTTTACATTTGTCAAAAGTTACATGTTCAAAACTCAATTACAATATGATGTCAAAATACGAGATTAAACTGGCGCCGCAGCATCCCTTCATCAAAAGCGAAATGAATACCTGAAATTACTGATTCTCTGGGACATACAAGTAATTTTGAAAGAGTAGATCAGCATTTAAGCTGGTGAATTTCATAAGTATTTAAGTGACAATGTTTGAATGAACTGAAATGTTTTATCTTCGTTTGTTTGTGGTTAGAAAATCCAATATTTTCTACTAGTATAAAAGTAGCCTTCACTCAAGACCAATGTTTGTTTCTAAAATGTATGTAAATGTAAAAGAACCAATGAATTTGAAAACCTTGTAAATCAATGCATTTTAATACCCCTTGTGAGTTTTATAACCATACTATTGACTCTGAATGCCTATACACAACGTTCTTCAGGCGTTGAAATGTTATGACGTTTGTCACCCCAAACGGTGGACTGCAGCTAACAGTCAGGGCGCGGGTTTGTCAAGCCCGTATAGATCTATACACAAACACCATGCTCCCCCTCCAAGGGATTCTGGTATATAATACAGGACTTGAAATGTGTACTCGAACGTACATGAAGTTAGTGTCTCACAAATCCGTGGTATAAAAACAGATCTACTTGTTAAAATGTTACGTTTGTTCTTGTACACGAAAGTGAACTTCTTGAAATATGTGATTCTACTACATAAGAGTTAGAAATTTGTTTCGTAAAACCATACCTATTATAGTTTCCAAAAAACGTGTCTTGTTTGTTTAGAAACATTGAGAAAGGAATCGCTTGTTTATGAAAGTATAGATTTTTGGGTGTAGAGTCTAGGATAGACAAGAAAAATCTAAGAATAGTTTAGTTTATACATGCATTACAAGAACATTATATTTTAAAAGGTAAAATGCTATTGTGACATATGTTATATATATATACATATATACATATATATATATATATATATATATATATATATATATATATATATACAAGTTCCTTTAAATGTTTATAAATCGCATGTGATTTGAATATATAACAGTATATAAAAGAATTTCTTTATGTAACGCACGATAATACTCGTGTGTTTTACTTGTAATCCCCCCCTTTGAAAGCATAATAAAGTATTTAGACTAATTAAAAAGGTTGATTTAGGGGTATGAAACTCACTTGAAAGTTTGAAGATAGCGAGATGGAAAACCGGGCAGAGTTTCGTCTCGGGAAACGGATTTTCCTCGGGATTCTCGGGAATCTCGGAAGTAAAATCGACCTTCGGGACTTGAGCCAAAAAGACCAGAGCTTCGGGTTTGAACGGACACGGAAAACGAGGCAAAGTTGGGAGAGAGAGAAGAGAAATGAACCCTTTCTTTGGAAACCCTCGCATTCTATTTATAGGAAGGCTGGTCTGCCTCGGTACGCGGGGCGTACGCTCGTACGCGCTGCGTACGCGTACGTCATGCATGACCGAAGCCTCGACTGCCTCGGTTCGGATGGGACGGGTTGTTGGGTTCTCGGGTCGGATGGGACGGGTTGCTGGGGAGGTGGGTCGGATGGGACGCCGGGTCGGATGGGACGTCGGGTCGGACGGGTCGGACGGGTCGGATGGATCGGATTCCTCGGATATGGCGACGTGGACGATCCGAGGCCAATCCTCTCGGTTACGCGGGGCGTACAGGAGTACGCAGCGCGTACTTCGGAGGAGGATGCTGACTCCCCTTCGGATAATATCCGAATTTTGAATTAAATAAATAAATAATTTATTTAATAAACTTCAAAAATCCATATCTTCTTCATACGAACTCCGTTTTCGATGGTCTTTATATCCTCGCGTAGGTGAGACTACGCTCTACAACTTTCGTTTAGACACCGTCGGCAAATTCCAAAATTATATTTTTATTATTTATTAAAAATCCATCGTGTTTAAGGAATTTCTTAGAAAATTCATAACTTCTTTATCTGATGTCGGTTTTTGCCAGACTTTTTACCGCTGGAATACCATTGTCGAGACCTTCGATTCTCGTTTAGGTCATTCCGGCCAAAAGTCGCTCGATCTCCGATTCGAGTTTTTAGCGGTCTGTTGCTAAGCCGAACTTGGAAAAATCACATCTTCGCTATATGAAGTCGGATTTGGGCGTTCTTTTCACATACGATCATGGTTCAAAGACATTTAATCATAGAAGGAAATTAAATAGAACTATTTGTACGTTTTATTATGAAAGTAAATTTTATTACTTAGAAGCGGTTACAATACTTGACCCATTCTGGTCCTTACAAGGAGTTGAAATATCGGGTTGCCACAGGGGAGAATTGTAAAGCTCGATATTCAGTATGAAGTTGATTCCAGGTTGTTTAGGTTTTCCCCTTGGGAATTGGCGAGTTGGAGCCTCAACTCGTCGTGTCAAGATGTTATTGGCCGAAGAATTTAATGACCCAACCCGGCAAGTTAAGGTGCCTCAACTCGGCGGGTTGGCAGCTAGGTTGGAAACCCTAATTTTTAGGGTGTTTCACCCTATTTAAAGGCCTTAAGTTCCTTTGGTTGGCCTCCTTATCAGCCTCCATTGTTTTCAAAACCCTAAAACAACTTGTAGCCTCCATTGTCAAGCATTTGCGTCTTAGAAGGAAGTTTGGTGTTCATTTTGTGAATTGTGAAGGAGTTAGAAAATTTTTAGTTGCTAAGCTTGGAGAAGAAAGTCTTGGATCCAAAATCTCTACCCATTTTGCAAGGAGTTTGAGGTATCAAGTTCTTATCTTGATGGCTAGATGCTTAGATCTCTCTTTTGGGTCAAATTGTTATGTTTTAGCCATGGATTGGATGGATGTTGGGATTAGGACGTCCCAAAGCTTTATTCTTCCAAATTTGGGGTTTTCATGGACTCTTTTGGCATAAAGGTGCCAACTTTATGGATTTAAGGCTTCATGCATTCATTAGGTCCCTTATTAAGCCCTTCTTGAGCTTTTGAGCTTCTGTTAGGCATGCATGAATGTAAAGTTGGCAGCTTTACGTGGTCTTCCAGCTCTAGTGTGTTAGATCTGCAATTTGGCGCTTTGTCTTTGATAATTAAGTGCTTAATGGTTAAGCCCTCACTCTTTTAAGTATAGGGTTTGGGTTTGGACCCATTTCAGTGATTCCTGGGGTATAGTTGGAAACCTTACCCTTCTAAATCTCATTTTGGTCAAGATCTAAGATTTGGAGCTCTTGGATTCGATGAAGGCGGCTTAATGTATTAAGTTGTTGGGTCTTGAGAGAACTCAGTGATTTTGTTGGTCAACTCGGCGTGTTGGCTTGGTTTTTCCCCGTTTCTTGTTGATGGAAAACACGACGAGTTTGTTGGTAAACTCTGCGTGTTGGGTCAACACGGATTGTTGATCTTGACTTTTGACTTTTGTCTTGGACCAAGTTTGTCCTAAGGGGGTGCTTGAGGTAATCTGAAATGGGGTTGGGCCCAATTTTGAAAATTACGCCACTAGTAGACCTTTGTGGATCTTTTGGTGTTGGGCCTTTTTGGTTTTGGGCTCCCGCCTCAGTTTCGATCCTTGTTGGGTCAGTGGTAAAATGATCATTTTACCCCAAGTATGGATTATGAATCATAGTTGGAAATTGCTAATTGGGCATTATTTTGGTATTGATAGTTCGGGGAGTCGTCATGGCAGCAGCTAGGGATTTCTTTCGTTGAGCTTCAGCATTAGAGGTGAGTCTCCTCACTGTGTTATGGCTCAAAGGCACCAATGCTAGCCCATTTGGTTTATGTATTGTAGGAAGACCCGGAGGTGGCTCCTGGCACTTGTATGCTAGTTATGTAGTGTAGATTGTATACTAGTTTTCTTTGTGATGCTTTCATGGAAGACACAGAGGTGGCTCCTAGCACTTGTTTGTAAGACCCAGGGTTTTGGCCCCCAACATGGCAAGGAAGACCATGAGGCGGCTCATGGCATAATGGCAAGACTATGGATGGCACATAACACCTTTATTGATTATGATATATGTGTGATAAGCGTGGCTCGTTGATATGAATGTTATTTATGGCTCGATCGGTATGTGTGATGTGGTATTTGGGGAATTCAGCTTTGTGCCTAAAGTTTGTGGTTTATTGTTTTAGTTACATCCGGTTTGAAAGGGAAGAGCCCAGCTTAATCGCAGCGCCTACACCCGTGTTTTCCGTAATATGTGATCTTTGGGAATGAACTCTGATAATTGTCTTATTTGGAAATGCTTTTAAATGTTTCGATAAAGTTAAAATGGTGTTTTGATTATAATAAAAATGAAATTTTTACCCTTGATTTTCTGAATGTTGCATCATGGATTCAATCATGAGTAATTCTAAGACGATAATATCTTCTATTCTTTAAACGAAGATATATAAGTTATAGTTTTCATGAATGTTATGCATTGGCTTTGCATCAATACATCTATAATTGGATGTTTTAAAATGTAATTCCATGTATGACATGATCAGAAAAGGTTACAATTATTTAGTCAAAGTTTATTCATTCTTATTGTCTTATCGAAAAATGCGATATCTTTGGGCGCCTCGGTGATTTGATGGTGACATTCATGTGCAAGGCTTTGCACATCAATCCAATCATCATAAATCAGAAATCGATAAATAGAATCTTGGAATATGATATTGATTTGTATACATGTCATATATCTATATGTTATCATGAAGAATGAAGGAAAAGCTGATCACTTATCTTAGGGTTGACGTCTGCTTTAATCAAAGTTTGGAAGTGGCTTCGGAAAGCGCTTTTTTACTTGTTATTCAAAGTTTAGGTTTGCAATTGTAGTTGATGACTTACCCAATTAGGAGAATGTTGGATTAGGTGTCCAAGGTCATAACTAAATTGGTATAACCTTATGGAATAAAAGTAAATTCCTTTTTGGGTTGCCCTCAATAATTAAAAATAGTTAGAAATGACTTTAGGAGAGAGATAAAATGATTTGTTAAATTACTATACGATTACTAAATTAATTACAAATATATAGAATTAATTAATTATTAATCTAGATTAATCCCAATTTAATTTAGGATTAATTAGAATTAATTAAAGGTACAAGGGTTGAATTGTAAATTTTCAGTAGTTGAACAAAAGAAGCAATTCTAGAACCTTCTATAAAGTGGATGGTTTTGGAGGAGTTCTGGAAGGGTTCCAGAAGCCTCCTCATAGATGATATGGTAGTGATTTGAATAGATAAAATCTTATTATTTTATTATTCAAAACAAGGCTTATCTTAGAGGGTTTTGTTTTTTCTCTGCAGATCTGTGTGGTGTCTTCTGTCTGCGAGGCGCAGACCACGCGCAGACATAAAGGTTTGCAGTGCGTTTGTTTTTCTGAAGTGCGCAGACATAATAACGTATGCGTGAGGTCTTCACCACACAGATATGGGCCAACCTCTTCTAAAGTCTGTGAAGTGCTTTTGACCTAAAAAAACACGTTTCTTTTGTTTTCGCCTCCATTCGTCCAACATTCCCACCTTCGTAGACAGAACCCTCGACAACTCCTTCACTACAACAACCTTCCTCGACCATCACCTCCGATCAGCACCGTCCGTCACCGCCGCCCTCCTCTCCAATCGCAGTCGTCCAGTCGACATCTTTGATTGCAGCGGGCAGCGAACAGGTTTGTCGTCTGCATCTACCTCCTCTCTCCTTCGTTTTTAATTTCAATTCAAATTATTGTTTGATCTGATGGAACTATTTGACCTGATGGAACTCTCATTTTCAATTTCAATTCCAATTCCCCGAAAATATTAAATTTGTTGGGTAGTCCTTCATATTTTCTTGGATTTGACCTGATGTAACTCTAATTTTGACTTCTCTTTGTTTCTTACAATTACCCTACACATCTTCTTGCATTTGACCTAGGATCTATAATTTTCCCCGAAAAGTTGTTAGATTGTTGTATATTTAAGCTTTTTTCTTGAATAAACTTTGAAAATGTGTGCTGGAAATTGTTGTTAAATGTTGTTGACTGTTTATGTTGCTGAAATCATATTCACAAAGTTGTTAGATTGTTGTATGTTCAAGCTTTTTACTTGAATAAACTTTGAAAATGTGTGCTAGAAATTGTTGTTAAATGTTGTTGACTATTTATATTGTTGAAATCATATTCACAAAGCTATTAGATTGTTGTATATTCAAGCTTTTTTCTTGATTAAACTTTGAAAATGCGTGCTGGAAATTGTTGTTAAATGTTGTTGATTGTTTATGTTGCTGAAATCATTTTCACAAAGCTGTTAGATTGTTGTATATTCAAGCTTTTTTCTTGATTAAACTTTGAAAATGTGTGCTGGAAATTGTTGTTAAATGTTATTGATTTTTTTTGTTGCTGAAATCATATTCACAAAGCTGTTAGATTGTTGTATATTCACAAATTTGTTAGATTGTTTATTGTTATTTGGTTTTGAAATCATATTGTTAAATTGTTGTTAAATATTGCTGGAAATTTTAGTGCTTCAAATTATTATTAGTTGTTGTTAAATGTTGCTGAAAATTGCTTCAAATTGTTCAAATTGCTTCAATTTGTTGTTAAATGTTGATGCAAATTGTTATTTGTTAAATGTGTTGAATGTGCTAAAATGGTTGTTGAATGCGTTGAAAATTGTTATTTTGTTTTAGAATTATGAAATAATGATGTGGATGTTGATTGGTTTTGGAAATATGAAATAATGATGTTAGTTGTTGACTGTTTATTGTGAATTCTATATTGGTTATTAGAAATGGGAGATAAGCATCAATAGACCAATAACCAATTAAAAGACTTAGTGGATACTTGTATTGAAGAAGTAGAAAGTGTTGGTAGAAAAGGATTGAGTTTTCAGAAAGATTCATGGATAAGGCTTGGAAGAGCTCTTAAGGAAAAATTTGGCGTCGACTTAAGTAAAAAACAAATGAAAAATGCATATGACAATTTGAAAGTAAAATACACAGGATGGGTATATTTAAAAAACAAAACCGGTAATATATACAATTCTCAAACAAACACTTTTAACTTAACAGTCGAGGAGTGGGATGATTTTAAGAAGGTACAATTCTCAAACAAACACTTTTAAACATTTACGTTTGAAGTTGCCAAATATTCTTATACTGTTTTTTGTTACATTTGGGTTTAGGGGCATTCGAAGGATGCTTCGTTGAAAACAATGCCACTACCTTTTCCAGATCTTTGTGCTCGTCTTTTTGATGGAATTAGTGCCACTGGTAATTGTAGAAGTTACTCAACCCAATCATCTTCAGTAGTTGGAGCATCCTCTTGTCGTCTTCCACCACTTCAGATTACTGCCACCCCCTTTTCTTGCATTAGATGGTGATGGTGAGGACACTTCCAATCATGCTAGTGAGCCTTTTCATGAGCCACCGCCTTCTGTTGCTTCACCTTCTGATGCCTCACCTTCTGCTGCTTCACCATATACTGCTTCACCATCCGGTAACCCCAACAAAAGTGCTAAACCCTCAACTCCTCAAGCTCCTAGTGCCTCACCATCTGCTTCTTCACCTGATGGAACTTCTATTACTGCTGACGATTTAGCATTTGAAATGAAAACAACTCTACAAAGTTTGACTAAAGGGTACACAATTTCTAAATGTTTAGAGAAATTAGAGGCGCTTCAGTTAGGCCATACAGATCCTTTACACTTTGTTGCATATCATATTTTTGGAGGGACCATGAACATTGTGACAACCCAAGTTGTTCCGTTACATTTCCACGTTACCGTTAACGGAATATTCCAGTTTATAAAAATTCCGTTAATAAGGGGTCGTCAAATAAATAAATGTTTCATTTATTTATGTCGTTAAGTCGTGATAAGAGAAATAAAAACTCAAAATACACATTTCCATTTAGTTGGAAAAGTTAGTTTTTATTATTACGACCACTAAATCGGGTGCGACCAAAAGCCCCGTATAACGACAGTATCGGGTAGAATCCCACTGGGCTCCAACTCCAACCCCTATATAAGGGTGAGTGGAGTCCATAGGAGACTTTTTACACTCTCCAAACTCTCTCTCTGTCTACAACTTTTTCCCGAGCCAAAAATCGTCCGTTTCGAGCCCCAAACGAGTAGGTAAACTATCCTAACTCGTTGTATAACTTATCTAGCGTACAAATTCGATTTTAAAACATAAAATAGGGACAACATCATGAGTTTACGGCCCAAGAACACTCTTGGGCCGTGAACACCAATTAATGGGGTTTTTAAGCCCCAAAACCCCTCCAAATTGTCCCTAAGGCTTAGATATGACTTGTAGGCTTATGGAATCGGAATTAGAACACCTTGAACTAGCATTTGGAAGAGTAAACAAGATTTTACTGCCCAAGAACATGCTTGGGCCGTAAACTCCTCTTCATGGGGAGTAAACTCTATTTTGTGTGTTAAAAATGCCCTTAAACACACCAATGGCCTTGGATTAAATTCTAGAAACGACCAACAACATGCTAGGGACCTTAAATGCAATAAAAACAACTCCATTAGGAGTTCACGGCCGTAAACCCCTCATGGAAGGGTACCTAGGCCGTAAACTCCCACAAAGGGGTTATTTGGTGCCCTAAACTCCCCATTTGACTTGGAAAAATGCTTAGGAATTTACCCACTACCACTTAAGCCCTTAAAACACCAAAAGAAAGAGGGTATAGGAGCTTATGGTTGTAAGCTCCCTTGCTTATGGCCGTAAACTCCTCAAAGGGGCCATTTCATGCTTTAAACTCATTCACACTTTATGGTTTTGGACTTAGGATAATTCCATGAGCAAGTAGAAGCCTTAAAACACCCTACAACACCCTCACCATGATTTTACGGCCGTAAACTCATGGGGAGTAGTCCCTGGGCCGTAAACTAAGTGTTAAGGGTTTAATCTTGGAGATTAAACTCCATTCCTAAGCCACACACACCTTTAGACGCTACCCGGGACACCCAAACACTTATCCAAAGTGTTTTCCGCTCCTTTGAGCGCGTATATTTGTTTAATTAGTATTAAATATACTAATTGTATGTGAACATATGTTATCATATGTTAAATAGGTCATTGTGTGTGTGTTCGAGTCCTTGCGTGACACCGAATGCCCAAACGGCACCTTCGTCGGACCTACTTACACCAGGTTAGTTCATACCCCTGAATGAACCTTTTAAATGTTTTTACATGTTTTATAGGGGGGAATACAAGTTAAACATGTCAGTTATCATATCAATCACATGTGATTGATAACCCGCATGCACAAGATTTTACGACACTGTACACTGTTTTATTGAGTAGGACACTATAATGGTTTTCAAAAGGGATTTCAATTGTTTCAAAACTGTTACTTAAACTGTTTTATCTAAATTCATTTCAAACTAGTTTATAAAGGTTCCAAAGATTTTAAAGGCTTTCAAACTTATTTTATCAAGAACACCAAATGCGACTTTCCTAAATATAAAGGTTTCCAAGGTTTTCATCAAAGTTCCTTTCACGATGTATACTTTTACTGGTTTGCTACTGTTGTTTCACTTTTACTTATTTTAAACTCCTACTCGATAACGCTTTCACTTCGCGACACGCTTATACCGGATTTTTGTCTCTATATCGCTTATACTTGTAGCCTCTCATACTTGATAGACGCTCTTACTTCACTTATCGTCGTCTCCACTTCGTGATACACTTACACTTGGTACAATTATACTTCACGACTCGATTATCCCACTCTGTACGCTTATACTTCACGACTCGGATGTTCCACTGTACGCTTATACTTCACGACTCGGATATTTCACTATACGCTTATACTTCACAAGTCGGTTATTCCACACTGTACACTTATACTTCACTGTATGATTCCACTTGATACACACTCAAGCGTAATTAGATGTATGTTTGTGCTTGTATAGATGCATATAAATAATGATTGAAGGACTTAGGAAGGCTTGTCCGCCCTATGTCCTTTTCTTTGTTGAGATGTGGTCTGGTGGGATCGGATGTCCATCCGAAGGTCGTTTGATTCATTAGTTATATATTATGTGCACAAGCATAGACATACGGGTTTATTCAAGTCAATTCAGTTAAGAGTCTCTACCTCCAGTTCAGCACTTACATTAGAAACCCACTAGTTGGAAGTCTTCACCCACTATTTGGGATGCATCTTCAGGACACGGCCTTCTCCGTAGTCTAGTTGGTAACCAGAGTCTCCTGTAGGGAGAGCGGACATTGTGTGTATAGATCTATACGGGATTGACAACCCCGCACCCAGACTGCTAGCTACAGTCCCGGCCTACCAAGCCAACGGGTGACAAATGTCACATTTTAGACGCTTGTAGGGCGTCTGGTACTCTAGTCAGTATGGTTGCGAGTATCCCGGGTTACCTTATAATTCTTTGGCTTTAAGGTAACGGTATCACACCGGCAATTTACACTGTATGTTGGTATCACTTTTTCAGAGTCACACTATTTTGACCTTACAAGATGTATCTTTCATTTGATACTATCTAGGGTTTGTATTCTCTGTTTTGACCTTACAAGACGTATCTTTCATTTGATACTGTCTGGGGTCTGTATTCACTGTTTTAGACCTTACCAGCTGTACCTTTCATTTGGTACCTTCTGGGGTCTGAGTCTCTATTTGTTAGACTGAACCAGGCGTGTCGTTTGTTCGATACTCTCCTGGAGTCTATGATTCCTTGCCTTAGTCAGCAGTCCTCACTGTTGAGGCATATGTTATTCCCTGATGTCGTTTGCTTTCCTCAATAATCAAATTCAGTATTTTGATAATGATAGCAATTTAGGGAAAACTACTTTTTACCACGTAACACTGACCAACCTTGGTAGAAGGCTGCTTTATTAAAGAAAATATAGGATTTTCTGGAAAGAACTCTAATGCACTGTAACTCTTAAACTACTACTTTATAAAGTTATTTGACTAAATGACACTAAATACTTATGAACTCACCAGCATTTGTAAAAATGTTGATACTCACTTTTCAAATAACTTGTATTCTCAGGTTAGCATTATACAGGTACATCCTCGGAGCAGTTGATGAAGATAGCTTAGTGTCATGTCGTACTTACTTATATGTACTTGTATTTACTTCGATGTATTGTAATGTAACCTTGTAAAACTATTACCATTAATGCAATGTTTTGTTGTACTTTGATTACTATAATGCATGTGTTGTGATACTTGACATGATGTCATCTACCCCAGAACGTTTCCGTCGTTCCGGTTTTGGGGTGTGACAAACATAAGAGAGATGTGAATGTATTTTCCCGATTTTCCTGAGATATTACGAGGATGGCTTGAGATGACGGGTACAAGTTTAGGAGTTTTGAAAGACGGAAAGATTGTCCGATGATTTTTATTGTGTTGAAACTATTTATTAGGTCTTTTTGCCTTTGTTTGAACTATTTTGTTAGGTCATTTTGCCTTTGTTGAAAGTATTTTTTGTTATTTTGCTACTAGGAATATTTTTTATTTAATATGTTTTTGCTACTTGAAATATGATTAATGTTTATTTGCTTCTTGAAATATGGTTTATGTAATGTTTTTTTTGCTACTTGAAATATTATTAATGTAATGTTTATTAAAGTTCTATTTTGTTGATTTTAGGTTCATAATGGATGACGATCAAAAGTTACTTCTCGTAATTCTTAGGTACCTGTACATCCATTATTTTTGGAAGAGGGGTGTGAAATGATTGCAGGATAATGATTCGGAAATGGCGGGACATGAATACACATTGGAGTTATTACATCGTAATCGTTTACAATGTGTTGAAGTATTACGCATGTCCCGTGACTCATTTGTACACCTATGTGCTCATTTTAGAGCAAATTACTCATTAAAGGACATCAAACATGTATCGGTTGAGGAAAAGATGGCTATGTTTTTTATGATGATCGGCCATAATCAATGTTACGTGATTATCAAGCGCAGATTTCAACAGTCGAAGCAAACAATTCATAAATTTTTTTATGAAGTGTTGGAAAAAATGATGCTTTTTCCACAATATGTTATAGTACCAACTTCTTTTAATGCGAATCCAAACATTCCAGGACATAATAGGAGGCTACGACGAGCTTTCAAAGGAGCGGTTGGTGCACTTGATGACACTTTGATACACTTTGTTGTCCCTGCTAAGAAATAAGACTTATATAGAAGTAGGGGAAAGGGAGATTGCTACCAAAACATATTGGCAATTTGTGACTTCAATATGATTTTCACATTTATCGTGGCCGGGTGGGAAGGGGTAGCGCATGACTCTAGAATTTTATTAGAAGCAGTAGCCGATCCACAAGCATCATTCTCGTTTCCACCACCATGTAATTTTTTGTTTTTTTAAATTTTTTTTATCTTACTTTGAAAATTGATTAGTGTTTTTCATTTTTTACAAACAAATATTATCTTTGTGATGCCGCATATGCACACACTTGAGGATTTATGGCCCCTTATCGTAATGTGAGGTATTGGCTTGGAGATTTTTGTCAAAGACGTGCATTGACCAATAAAGAAAAATTTAACCATGGACATGCAAAACTTCGAAATGTAATTAAGTGTGGTTTTGGTGTTTTGAAAGCACGCTTCCGTATATTGAAGAGGATGGCACCATTCCCGTTTGTGACACAAAGAAACATTGCCATGGCATGTTTCGCGCTTCATAATTTTATAAGGAGAGAAGGACTGAGTGATGAGTATTTCGCACGATACGATGAAACCAATGTCTCGTTTCGAAATAACAATGTGTTCATTGATGATGATGATGATGAAGGGATTCCAACACATGGTACTACAACAGACCGTGAATATATGACACAGTTACGAGATGAAATTGTTGATCAGTTGATGTACAATATAGATTGAATTGTTTTAAATGAAATTGTTATTGTAAAACCAATTTTTTTATTATATGACTAATTTAATTGCATGAATTTTATTTCCAATGTTATATGACTATTATTATTAAAATGTTAGTGTTGAATAATCTTTTTAAGTTTGTAAAATAATTTTATTTAAAATTCAGTTTATTTCAGCAGTCTGCAGACGTTAAAAAACAAACAGTCTTCTTATTGCAGACTGCAGACGCTTGGTCAACCTCTTCTGCTGCAGAGGCTTGCAGATGTGGTCCGTAGACTATGGACATTTTTGCTTCATAAAAAACAAACAGCACCTTACATATTCACCAACTATAAATAAGACCCATTGGCATGCTATTTCCATGGTTAATCATACTTGGAAGGTGAAATCTGTATTTCGCTTCTATCTCCTTTCTCCTTTCGAATTCTAGGGTTCTAGGATAATGGGTATAATTCATTTGACGCATTCATACTATTAGTTCTTGATTTCTAAAAGCTATTAAAGATCAAAGAAGTTAGTATATTCAATTATACTATGTCACACCCCCGAACCAGAAAGCGGAAACGTCTGGGGGCTCGTGTAACTAACAATTGAATTATCATCACAATGAATATACATGAAACATAACACATTCACCACCAACATTACATATAACAACCAACATTGTACACATCAAGTACATTGTTATAAATTACATAAATTCAAAGTATTAATTCTACTATGAGTGGTGTTACACAAAATAAATCCATACATACTCGAAAATCTTCCTGCTTAACGATTACTTGAGAATACAAGTTATTTTGAAAACGGTCAACATATATAATGTTCGTGAGTTCATAAGTATGTTTGAGTAAAAGTCTTTGTATCTTTCACAAAAACCCAGAAAATCCGATATTTCTGTAAAATGTCTGAAAATGATGTAAATCAAGTATAAATGCATGTATGAATTTCATAGTTGTAACATATATGAATGTAGTTTAGATTTCTTGTATTGTAAGTAACTGATAATTGTATATGAATATTTCCCCAAAAAATTCGATATTTTCTGATTTATAATAATGTCGAGGTTCTTGTATCGTTAAATAAGTTATTTTGTATTGACACAATCGAAGGTTTAATCTTTGAAATGTTAAATTTGGTATTGAATCTCTATATGAGTCGTTACAACCATGCATGATAATGACTAGGTTGCCCGTCTTGGCATTTTTCCAAACGCTGATATTACTCAAGGTTTTGTCGCCCTAGACTGGCCTAGTCTAAATATAGCGAACAGCTAAGGCGTGGGGGGTCACCCCGTATAGATGTACACACAAACTCCAGCTCTCCCTTCAGGAAACTCTGGTTATAACTACAGGATACGATTGTACACTCAAAGGTGCCAACCGACATGTCTGACTAGATTCTCAACCCTTTGTACTATATTTAATGTTTACGTGTATGTTGTATGTTTTCGTATTCAAAAGGTACATATATAATTATACGAAGTTCAATGATTATGCAAAGGTATAGTTACGATCTACTAAGCATGTGAATTTCATTCCAAGCCCAATTAGCATGTAAATGGACCACAAAGGCCCAATAACATGTAAGAATGTAATTTGGGCCCAACAAACATGTAAGTGGACCTCCGCTTCCACTATTTTGGCACCCTTCTTATTGCCGCAATCCCCAGATAGGTGCACCCTTCTTATTGCCGCACCCATAGCTCAGGCCCAGACTAACATGTCATGACATTCCCTTGGATAGGTGCAGTCAATCCCCAGATAAACCTCTCAGTCATTTTCCCTTCTGAGGTGATCATTCTAGGACACAGAAGAGATAGCTCACTAAACCTGGATATGTATGCATCGATATTGGAGTTTTGAGCCGTGAGGTTCCACAACTCTTGTTCCATCTTCTGAATCTCACCTCTAGGACAATATTCTGCCAACATCATCTCCTTCAGCTCTTCCCAGGGCATTGTGTTCGCCACCGGGAGTGTCATGGCCTCTACGTGGCCATTCCACCAGGAGAGGGCTTTATCAATGAATGTGCAGGCTGCGAACTTGACCTTACACTCATCCGGACACTCGCAGATTTCAAAAACGGATTCTACTTTCTCGATCCATCGTTTTAGGACTATTACGCCTCTTGTCCCATTAAAGGTTCGAATTTTGGCATTGGTGAAGTCCTTGTAGGTGCATAGTCGTGCGGCTCTGTGGTTTGTCCCTTGATTTGTGCTTCCGGTTCCTTATCCGTTGCTTTCTCCGTTGTTTCCATTGCGAATTTGTGCAAGTGCTGTAGTGACCGCAGCGAACACTGCTTCCTGGAATCCAACCGAGTTTATTTCCAGCGGGGTTGGTGTTGCGTGGTTTCCTTGGTTAGGCCTTTGAGGCATCTTTTTGTCATGGAACGGAAAGATGTTGAGTGCCTATTGTTTTGTGAGTTTGGAATCCCTAGGCTAGGTGTATCGAGTGTGTATTTAAGTGATTTCACGTATTTACATAAAACAAGAAATAAAACACATAGCAGTTAATAGCATCATGATAAAACATAAAACATTTTTAATTAATACTAATTGTTTTGATACTTGAAAATTTTCTAGAAGGCATACGGTACATGGAGTAATATAAAATCTGGCAGCATGACGACCCTATGAGTAGTGTGATCACTTAAAAATAGAGTCGATAGTAGATAGCATAGTACACATATGGTAAACCTAATACTATTAAGAGATACTACTAATCCTAATCGTACTGAGAAGTGCCTAATGGTGGTAGAGAAATCATATCCAAAAATGTTATGCTAATAACGGAGCCATCTCAGTCATCTCTTCGATGACCTCATCCCTTTCATCCTCAGCTCGCACTGCTCATGCCTCCATAGCAAATAGTTGGTGTCGAAGTGTAGCAACCTCTGCTTCCAAAGAACAATCCTCAACAACGGGGTTCCCTGGTGGAGCAGGGTGGTCCTAGTGTGCCTCATCGGTAGGTGGTTCGACGAGGACTTCATTTGTGTCTCCATCCTCCTTAATGTCTTCGTCAGTCGTATCAGACTGATAGTCTGTCTCAGTGTACTCGTCGGGCCCAATGCCAGGGGCTCCCCCTTGTTCTTCCTCGGGATTCTCCTCAAGCATCCCATGAGCCACTAGGGCTTGACAAAAATGGACTCCTTGTTGAGCGTCGTCCATGGTGACTGCATGAGGGCATATGAATAGGTCATGTTTTGATTGTCCCTATAGTATATTTTTAATTATTTAGGTTTGGGTTCCATAGAGTTATTGGAGAGTGAGGTAGGCTTTTGGATTCATTTCCCGCTACGACTACTCCCGAACACATGTTGGTCATATTCTGAATAAATATAGTTGATCAGGCTATATTTATCCCTAATATGACCACATAACTGCCCAGGTTTAATCATAGTGTTCAATTTCCACCAGAACCTTTTATTAAATATTGTTAGGTTATTATCCTAGTATGCGCACATCAGTGTGAAATTTTTGTTTTGTTTAGAGTTATTTAGTCCCATTATGTTTATAGTTGCATATCATGTATGGTTAGATATGCTAGTTCACTATAAACATTGCTCTGATACCAACCTGTCACACCCCCAAACAAGACGACGGAAACGTCCGGGGCTCGTGTGACTAAAAATTGAATTATCATCACAATGAATATACATGAAACATAACACACTCACCACCAACATTACATATAACAACCAACATTGTACACATCAAGTACATTGTTATAAATTACATAAATTAAAAGTATTAATTGTACGATGAGTGGTGTTACACAAAATAAATCCATACATACTCGAAAATCTTCCTGCTTAACGATTACCTGAGAATACAAGTTATTTTGAAAACAGTCAACATATATAATGTTGGTGAGTTCATAAGTATGTTTGAGTAAAAGTCTTTGTATCTTTCATAAAAACCCAGTAAATCTGATATTTTCTGTAAAATGTCTGAAGATGATGTAAATCAAGTATAAATGCATGTATGAATTTCATAGTTGTAACATATATTAATGTAGTTTAGATTTCTTGTATTAAGTAAGTGATAATTGTATATGAATATTTCCCCAAAAAAATTGATATTTTCTGATTTATAATAATGTCGAGGTTCTTGTATCGTTAAATAAGTTATTTTGTATTGACACAATCGAAGGGTTAATCTTCGAAATGTTAAATTTGGTATTGAATCTCTATATGAGTCGTTATAACCATCCATGATAATGACTAGGTTACTCGTCTTGGCATTTTTCCAAACGCCGGTATTGCTCAAGGTTTTGTCGCCCTAGACTGGCCTAGTCTAACTGTAGCGAACAACTAAGGCGTGGGGGGTCACCCCGTATAGATCTATACACAAACTCCTGCTCTCCCTCCAGGAAACTCTGGTTATAACTACAAGCTACAATTGTACACTCAGAGGTGCCAACCGACATGTCTCACTAGATTCTCAACCCTTTGTACTATGTTTAATGTTTACGTGTATGTTGTATGTTTTCGTATTCAAAAGGTACATATATAAGTATACGAAGTTCAATGATTATGCAAAGGTATAGTTACAATCTACTAAGCATGTGAATTTCATTCCAAGCCCACTTAGCATGTAAATGGACCACAAAGACCCAATAACATATAAGAGGGTAATTTGGGCCCAATAGGTATGTAAGTGGACCACTAAGGCTCAACAAACATGTGACCCATAGCTCAGGCCCAGACTAACATGTAAATGGGTCGCAAGGCCCAATAAACATGTCATGGAAAATATTGGGCTCAATATACACTTAAACGGGCCCTTAAGGCCCATTGGCCATGTAACGTGAATATTAGGCCCAATAAAATTGTTATCGATGTATTACGTCCATTTGTTATTATTTCGTTGTTTGTTTTAGTTTGAGGGTTACTAAATTGAATATAAAAAATCATCTCTTCTTGTAAAAATGACGTTCATGGCCAATAGGTCTCAAATTTTCAATTAAGGCCCAAAGTTTTGTAAAAATAACAATTTAGTCCATAATTTATAAAAATTTGTAATTTCGTCCGAAATGTTTAGAAATTCATGAATTCAATCCAAAAATTTATATTTTGACATTTATGGTTCAGTTTGGCAGAAAATTACATTTTCAGCCTCTTGTTTGTAAAAATTGTCACTTTCGGCCCAATTTTGATAAAAGTTACATTTTTGGTCTAATTTAGAAATAAATGTTATTTTCACCCCTAAATTTGGTTTATTTACATTTATGACTCAAAGTTTGGCAAAATAAGATTTTTAATCCCAAAACTTCATTTTTTTCGCAAATTTGGGCCCAAAACCGTGAGGCCCAAATGTTTGGCCCATTAAGCTAAAATTTACATTTTTGGCCCTTTGGGAAGTATTTTGAACTTAAAAATCAATTTTTATACAACTAGGACCTGTTTGGTCCCTATAAAAACATAAATGTCACTTTTTGCCCTTATCTTTTGTTTTCTTGACAATTTTGACCCTTAACAAGGTTTTTGTTTTAAACTTTTATATCTTAAACATATAATCACTTTTGACTTGATAATATGATGTATAAAGTGTCTTAGTTCATGGATCTTTACTCAATGTTACTTAAAATGCCGAGATTTGTTAAGATCTAATACATTTTTACAAAATAAACTAAGAAATCACACAAGACATGCATATAACACATATATATACACATTTTACTTGCATTCTCCCCCAAAAATCATATGAAGACCGAAAACAAGGGGGTATGAACTCACCTTTGCTTTGATGTTTTGGTTTTTGAATAAGAGATGTAGAGATTTTTTTTTTGGTCCTAGCAACACCTTGAAGTAGTTTTCGAGCTTATGCAGTTTCTAAGGTGTGATCATGGAATAAAGCTATGTAAGAAAGATTTTTTCATGTTAAAATGAAAGAAGATGCTTATATTTGATAATAAATTACCAAAGATTGGAAACACTTGATGAAGATCCTTGAAACATAAGCAAATTTTTGAAATTCTTGGAGGAAGAAGGATGATCTTTGAGAGTGTTTGGAAGAGTGTGTGTGTGTGTGTGTGTGTGTGTTTGTGTTTAGCTCTCGGCCAAGAGGATGAAAAAGAGAAAGAATAGATGAGTTTTCATGGGAACATGAGATGGCTTGGTTGTTTGGAGTGTAATGTGCTTAGTTGTCCATCAAATAAAAATGAGGTGGCACCACCAAAGTCAACCCTCATTTCATTTCTTTTTTTTACTCATGGGCTGAGAATTGCATTAAGAAGGAGAAGATGATTGATTTTGGCCCAAATCTTGATCCTTACTTGAAATCATGAGGCCCATAGAGACGTTTTCGGCCTATTGGGCCTTTAGGGTAGTTCACAACCCAAAAAGGCATAAAAGAATGGATTTGTGGCTTACTAGGTTTAATTTGATTATTATGGCCCAATACGGCCCATTAGGGTTAGAATGAATCATTCTAGGCCCAAATGATCCAAAATGGTATAGATTTGTGAATTGGGTCCATTTAGAATCCAAATAGGGTTTACAAGCCCAAATCAGTTGAATTGAATGCTTATTGGTCCATTAGGCCCAATAAGGAAATCCTAGTCCAATATGCACTCAAACCGGTATTCTTAGGGTTTTCAGACTCTTTGTTGAACATGAAAAGTGAATTTAAATGAGCACTAAGTGATATTTACTTAGATTATATGTTTTACAATAGTTGAATGATTACACGAGTAGAATTTCCTAGCTAAAATTCTAGTTTTGACATACTAAAAGGTAAGTATTATAATCTAGTTGATATTCGATTATAGTATATTAGATCAGTTGTTTCATAGTATGCTGCTATAATGAGAAGATGTCATAGATATGTAGGTTTCATGTTCCTATAAATTGTTTTATATAAATTTCGTTGTGCAAATATATTTTAATGTAACCTAGAAAAACCCATCATCTTACTGCTTAAGCAATAGGGATGAGCAGTTTGTCCCAAATCCCGAACCCGTACCGGTATCGTACCGGAATCGGTACCGAACCGTACCGAATTAAAAAATACGGGACGGTACTTGGTACTCCAAATACATGAAATTCGGGAATCGTTACTGCAGGTACCGGTACTAGTACCGAGTACCGGTATCGGTGATGTTAATTCGGTTCGGTACTCGGGATTAACTTTCGATCAAATTCGGTATTCGGGAAATCAGGAACGGGACGGGTCGGTATCGGTTCCTTCCCACGCTCATCCCTATTAAGCAATATGGACTACTTACACACTATTGATATTAAATTCTTCTCCATACTCAACACATGTTGCCACTGATGTTTATAAGTAGTTTCTAATTAAATGCGAAATGCTTAGGCTTAATGTTTATAGCCATTTCTATGAACAAAAACTTTACCCACGTACTTATAGCATTTTGTATTAGGAGTGACAAAAAGTGTCGACACATGGCATTGGTTCCTAAAGGCTAAAGGAATGCCTAAAGGACAATAAGGAAGTTATCTTCATAAGCTATATGTCAAATTCCATGAATTGGCCCTAGGTATAGTCTACTTAGATTTATATCATAAATATATGTTGGAATCTAACTTAGAATTTACATGATAGAATTGATCATAATAGAGTAGTGGAATTTTTTTTTCGGAATACATGCAAAACTTATAGCATGTCCACTTTTCATTCATATTTGTATGGACATCAATACTCAATCAACAATCAAGGGAATTGACTTGTATGGCTTAACAATATTGCTATTGCAAAGTGGGAGATGGTCTTTCCCCCAAGATTTTGTTTTAATGTAATAACAGTTGATATTCCCAATTTTGTGATAAGGTGATCAGTTGTTACACTAGGTTTAGCAATAACGACAATCATTAAGGTTGTCCGTAAATCGATGCATATGTGTTTGCGAATCTTCAATAAAGGTAAATACGTTATGTGTGTGTGTGTGTGTGTGTGTGTATATATATATATATATATATATATATATATATATATATATATAATGTGAATGGACAACTATTGTGCGGACGTGTGGATAGTGCTATTCTATGAGAAATGCTAACATAATAGGTTGTTCAGTAATATGAATGCGTTCAACCTCACATAATTATTCTCATTTTCATGCATTCTCACTAATTCTTATTTATTTTTGTTCTCACACATCGTTTTTTACTCATTTTCATTTTTACAGAATACGACTCAATAAACATTCTGACAGAATGAGAATAACAATAAAAAAAAAGTCTATAATAACCTTATAGACGGATTAATTAGTAAGAATGTGTGATAATGACAATAGTTATGTAAGATTGAATGTATTCACAGTATCAAACAACATATTTTTTGTGTTATTCTCACAGAATAGCACTGTCTAGACGTCCGTACAATAGATGACAATCCACATGTTAACCTAGCTCTCTCTCTCTCTCTACATATATATATATATATATATATATATATATAGGGTTGAGATCGATTGAGAACTCATATTTTCCCGAGAACGCGAGAACTAAAAGTGAAGCGTTGGATAAAAAGTAATTCATTAAGGACATGATCGTCATCCTACCCATCTCATTTAATGTTTAATTTTGTTGTGTTAGTTAATATATTAATATTAATGTCTAAAAAATTACATCATAAATCAAAATTTCAGATTTTTTTTAAATATAGTAAATTTTGTTTTTTTTAAATGTAGATTTTTTAATTTTTTATAGAAAACATGAATTTTTGAAAAAAAAATTTGAAAAATATTTTGTTTAAAAAACTGCAATTTTTTCACAAAACTACAATTTTTTTTTTTTTTTAAAAAAAAAACTGCATTTTTGTTCTAAAAAAATTGCAATTTTTCTAAAGAAAACTGCAATTTTTCTAAAGAAAACTATATTTTTTTCAAAAAAAAACTGTAATTTTTTAAAGAAAACTGTCTTTTTAAATAAAAAACTGTAAGTTTTTTTTTAAAGAAAGTTACATTTTTTTTTTCAAAAAAACTGCATATAAAAAACTGCAATTTTTTTAAAAAAAAACTTCATTTTTTTTTTAAAAAAAAAAGTAAATTTTTAGGTGCATATATGCATATGTTTTTCAAATGCATATATATATATATATATATATATATATATATATATATATATATATATATATATATTTCTTATACTATAATATTCGTAAGTAAATCACAAAAAAAATCTTATTTTTATTAATTAATCTATAAACATAATAGTACAAATATACAATTCGATACGAAATAAAATATAAAAAATAAAAAATGCTACTAATTTCAAAGTATTTTCATGTCAATATTTCATTATTTTCTTAAATTTATCATTTTTTTCACATCTTCAATATTCACCACAATTTCTTCCAAATCTACAAGAAAATTAAAAAAAAAATGATTGATGCAAAAACACTTACAAAAATACATATGTGATTTTCATGTGTTTAACATATGAATCACATATGAATCACATGTGAATCACATTTACATATGACATCATATGTAAATTACATGCGATTCACATATGAATCGCATGTGATTTACATGTGAATCGCATGTGATTTACGTGTAAATCACATGTGATTCATATGTGAATTACATGTGATTTACATGTGAATGACATGTAAATGTGATTTACATGTGAATCATACGTGACCAACTTGTGATTTACATGTGAATTACAGGTTATTCTTATGTGAATTACATGTGAATCACATGTAATTGTGATTTACATGTGAATCACGTGTAATTGTGATTTACGTGTGAATCACATGTGATTCATATGTGAATTACATGTGATTTATATGTGAATCACGTGTAATTGTGATTGACATGTGAATCATATGTAATTCATATGTGACCAACTTGTGATTTACATGTGAATTACATCTTATTAATATGTGAATTATATGTGAATCACATGTGATTCTATCAAAAAAATTTCAAATGAATCTCTTGCCAACAATAAGTGAGCTTGGAAACTTAAAACCACAAATGTATCCACCGGATCCCAAAAAAGAGACGCCAATATTTAGATCTGCCAACCACATGGGCATCACTATTGGTATGAAAACAATCTATTTTGAATGTATGGTGAGAACATAAGTTTAAAATATTGAGAATTAATCTTGTTACACAACCATTCTGTCTATGAAGGAGTTTTGCATAAAGGAGAAACAAGGATGAGTCCAAGCACACGTCGTGTTATATTTTATCTGTTATACAAAATATGTAAAAAGACTAATTAAACCTTTCAAATTAAGAATCTAAATAAATTTTGGAAATATATATAAAACAAAAAGGATTTGCCTTACAGCAAACAAGTTGCGTACATAAGCACCAATTGTTACTCCCATGCACATAACAACGCCACGTCTGTGAAATTAATTCATCAGAAAAATAAAAATAAATAAGACTCTTTATATCCAAATTATTAGTTGAAAAACTAAAAACATATAAAATTACCCAAAATAGTCAAGAACCTCAGCAACCTGATCAGCTAACTCATCAACAGATAACAATGGATCATTATATGACATTGTCGTAGTTCCCAACTGCAAAAGCTCTTAAAGATGTATAAAATAAGATAGGAATACAAATTGTTTTACTATTGAATTGTTTATATATTTAAAAAGGAATAATAAAAAATAAAAATGAAGTTTTGATTGTTGACCTCATGGCCGGGGGGTGGCTAATATGGTAAATGCATAAATTATGAATCAGTAAAGAAAATGCTCCTGGGCATAAGAAAAGATCTTGGAAACATGACATATCTGTTCAAAAATGCAAACAAATAAGCAAGATTTCATTTATTTTCAAAAACTTTTGTTGATTAACGAATGAAAAACAGAATCACTTGCGATTTAAAGCTAAATCAAGTTATGTAATAAGAACTGGCTTCTTTTGATCTCCATATATGGAAACAGAAACAAATCTACTGGAATTTTTTACAAGGTGTTCCTGGAAATGAAATCATTAATTTGTGTAACAATGAAAACATGTATTTAAGATATAGATTTTTCAATTCAAATTAGTACACAATGAATAACACTAATCCCCCTTACAAAGAAAACGATGGATTCATGGAATCACAGATTACCTAATGTTTACGTAGAATTTATTGAACCATTGAAAAGTAAACTTAAACAAAAAGAAATCAGATCCTCGAAGTGAAAAACAAGCTTCTGATAACTATATTTGGTATGTACTTGACCCGACCCGGCATGGTCCATTTGGGTTGCACTTCACCGACACAATTTATATGGATAGTCTTTTGAGAATAGTATATTTATGATTAATATTAATATATTATAGGTCCTAAAATATTAATATGGAATCATATTATTTAATTAGTATTGATCAAGAATTAATTTAGAATTAATTAAGTGATCAAAATGAACTAATGAAATATGGACTCTTAGATATATGTGTGTGATGGGCCAAGTTCATTTAGGTTGGGCTAAGATTTCATGGATAGTCCATGGAGTGTTTAACCCATGGATCATATGAAATGAAAGGTCATAGGTTTAACCCTAGTCTACACACTATATAAAGATGTCCTTGGTTGGTGAAATTGGCACTAATGTGGGTACACTAAGAGGGCTAGCCGATTTCACTAAAAAGAACCAAAGTATTCCTATTCTCAAAGTCTTCCAAGGTGTTTTGGTGTTTTGTGATTCCACTTGAGGCTTCCACACTATTGAGGCTAAGCTCTTAAAGCTTGAAGACATCAAGCTACACCAAAAGGTATGTCATCTAACTAGTCTTTGTAGTATAGTTTCTTCATAATATGCTAGTTAGGATTAAAGCCTTGGAAAGTTCTTATTTGCATGTATAATAGAGAAAACATAGATCCAAGGTTTATAGGTTTGCATGTACACCATAGGAGTGTTAGAATGCTCAAAACCTAACAGTGGTATCAAAGCCTAGGCTTGCTTTCTCTTTTACTTGATGCAAACTGATTTTTCGAAGCCAAGAATCTGTCAGGACCTGAAACTCGATGAGTTCTGGAGGAAAACTCGACGAGTTCATGTATTAGAGCATGAACTCGATGAGTTCCATGAAGAACTCAACGAGTTTGTCTCCCAGAATGCATATATTTGTGCTTTTTGGCTGGAATGAGACTAGGAACATTACCAAAAGCTGTTTTTGGACTTGTAAACCTATTTTTGATGTGGTAATGTTCATACTAATCCAATTTCAAAGATAATTGTCAATAGATTCATGTTTTGTATTAGTTTAAAAGTTATGCTAATTACATGAAAAAGTTTGATGTGAATTATCTTTATTCATATGAGTTGCTTAGATTAATAGATAAGTTAATTGATTATGTGTTTTCAATCCATTTTAATCTAAGAGTTGATTATAAAATGTGTTTTTGTAACTTGTCCTCAAGTTGTATGAAAAGTCACATTTAAGTTTCATAAAACTCATAAAAGTTGGCAATTGTTACAAAAAAAAATGAAGAGTCTTGCCCTCAAGTTATGGAGGTTCAAGAGTCACTTCATTTAATAATAAAATGTGTAACCTTAATTAATTCCATAAGTTGCAAAATAAAGAAAAGTTACAGTCTTTTATTAGTTTAAAGTCTTCCATAACTTGTCCTTAAGTTATGGAACTTGAAGAGTCTTTTAATTAAAACTACTTTTAACACATAAGTTATGGAATTAATTAGTTTTGAATAGTTTCAAAACTTTCCCTCAAGTTTTGGAATTTGAAAAAGTTTTCACTTATGAATACTTTAATTCCAAGTTAAGCCCTTAGAATTTTAAAAGTTAAAATTCAACCCTTATACTTTATAATATTATAAGTTAATAATATATATATATATATATATATATATATATATATATATATATATATATGTATAAGAGCAAGTCAGTCTTACCGTTAGTAGGCCTCATTCACGAAGTCGGTCTATAAGGGGGGTATAAGGTTACTGCCTATAAAATGGCAGTTTAATGGGTGTCCAATCTCACCTACCGTTTCCTTGACTGGTGGAGGGTCGTTAGCTGAACGGGTAGGACAAGGACTATAAATTCTCCCTTCATTAAAAGTATTAATGATAAATACTAAGTAACTAAACCGTTTATAAATACCTAATCTTAGTTACTTAGGAAAATGTCAATAAGGTACTAATCCATGAAATTACACTTTGCACTTTGTTTAAGTCGGTTAGTGGAGAGTGCGTGGTTAACCAGCACACTAACTCGTATTTAACAAGGTAGGCAAAGGGTAACTTAATGTTTATCATAGTATTGATGGAGCATGTGTGGTTAACCAGCAAATCGATTGAGGGTTAAACACTTAAGGGTACCAAGTAATTTGCATGGTTACTTCACACCTTGTTTTGTGATCCTCGGCATCCCAGTCACAAAACCTGAACGGCACACTTGAGATTGAAACATGCCATTGAACAGTTCAATGAATCTCAAAAGATCTAGGAGTTTCAAATCCAATAAAAACCTAATAATTTATTTCGTTTTTCATGGTGGAAATTGGTGAATCGTCATTCACCTACCTTCAAATATTCTATAGCTTGGATTACGGCATCCCTCTTCCAAGTTATAAAATATTGTGTTGGGTCCTAGCCTTAATATTTCATATTGGATGTTATATTAAGGACTTTAAATCAACTATCTTGAATATCTCCCAAAAGATGTCTAGTTCAGACATCTATGATCTTCCCAAATCTCTTGGAACTTCACTTCCTCCACCTCCTCCAATTATTCTCTCTATCCCACAAGTTCAAGGTCACTCTATCCCTATTGGCAAGTAAGGTCTATGTGTGGTCGCATCTTGGAGATGAAGTCACATGTTGACAAGTCGGGAGAGTTGGGTGTCAAAGTCTTGAGAAAGTTGGTGGTTCAATCACTTTCTAAGTTACATAGTGAGTTCCTTTGGGACTCCTATGAGATAGAATTTAACAAGACCCTTAATGATCTTATCAATTTGCTTGGTACTGCTGAATCAGAAATGATTTGGAAGGCTAGTAAATCAAATTTGATTAGAAGATCGACTTCCTAAAACTTTATGGACATTGACAATGATGACACTAGAAATCCAGAAAAATCATTCTCTTCCCATTTGAAAGGGGTTGGCCATAGTCAACTCGGTTGACCAAATGGTAAAGAGAAATGCTAAGTCTGAGATTGTCCCATGTACCATTCCCAAAAGGTCCATATGGTTCTATTGCCAAAAGGAAAGGGCATTGGTTGCAAAGCTGTTAATTTTACCTGAAAGATCATAAGGCTAGTAAAGTCAATAAGTTTGACTCTACTTCAGGTAAAGTCCACTATCTAACTCGGTTAAGTTTCTATTCTGTGTTTCTTATTACATGATGTGACTGGGTCACATGTTGATGTTTTAAGAATCAAAGGAAAAGTGAAGGAAACATAAAGAAAGAGTATGTTGAATTTGACCGCGAAGATGGATTTCTATCGCTTGATTGAAGATCGGATTCCTGAGCTACTTCTTAGGAGTTATGATAGATTGCTAGGAAACATATAATAGCATAGTTTTCATTTCAAGTTACATTGTAAGGAAAAAGTTTTTTCCGCACTTTAAAATAAATAAAAGTTTGTTTTACTTTATTTCTATCTCCTTACAATGGCATTTACAAAAACTTGATGTTTGCATTTTTATAGCAATATTGGAAATATAAATTTGATTCTTTCATTTGTGGTAGTGTCTAAATTTACCAAATAAGGAAATATTCTCATCACCTAAGTTTCAATTGGACCGAAACTTGGAATCATACAAGGTGTTGAGTGTGATGTGTGAGAATTTTCAACTTTGGAAAATTAAGACTAGTTCCGTGTTCACATGTATATGTGACTCAAGAGAAGGACTAAAGGATCAAGTACACTTTCTTGTGCACTTGTCAAAGTCCACCACAAAAGATGGTTATGACTGTTCGTCGTGATTTACTAAAGTTTAGTAAATATGATTATAGTTACAAGCTTAAGTATAATTCTGAAACATTGAAAATTTTCAAGGTATGACAGAACGAATAAGAAGAATCAAATTAGGCAGAAGGATAAAAGTTTCTCAAATATGAAAAGATGGGAGAGTACTTTAGTATCATGTTATATGATGATCTTAATGATTAAGACCTTATCACAATTCATCCTCTAAGTGCATTCTGATAGCTAAGAAGAGGAGCTATGAATTGTTGAAGTGGTTAAATCAAGAAGATGATCCATACTTCGTTCCAAAACCAATTCTTAGAGTTATACTCTAAGACTGTAACTTGAGTGACATGTCTTAAAGAAGTTTTAAAACACTTGTCAAATGTAAGAGTAAAAGTTTCCTACTTCTGTACATTTGAAATTGGTAAGTTGTGATGTTTTGGATAAAACAAAGACCAACTAAGGCCAATTGCGTTAAGTGTCTGTCTTGATTAGAATCCACACTATCTCTTGAATATATGGCAAGAAAGTCTTATAGGTCAAGGAGACAGTGGGAGTCTAAAAGATCCTGAAAGGGTCTCAAGAAGTAATCAAGAATAAAACCTGTATTTCATCACTAGCACATAACTAGAGGTTTATAACCTATCGTGTTGACATTTCTGTGCACATTCCAGTTAAGTTGGCTATACATTTGAGTTCTACATGTTCTCAATTGTTTGCATAGCTACTTGGAAGCAATGGCAGGCCCTTGAGCTGCCAGGTGGCATGAAGTTAAGATTGCACAAGTTCAATCCATGTGAGTTAGGATTTGTCTCTAACCTAGTCTTGTGATTATGGTTTGAAGTTCACATGGATAAGAACACATACACCATTAAATCTAAGTGTCATAAGGTTTCTCTCCGATTCATGAAAATGATGGTGAGGAAACACTTTCACTAAGTAGATTTTAGCTAGATAGCAATTGTGATATTTGCATTCTCAAAGTCGTTAGTGGAGCGTGTGTGGTTAACCGGCACACTAACATGGACTTGTGATAAGTGGTAAAGGTCTAAACAATCGAGACTATGATTACGGCATCCCTTTTCATAGTTCTTAAAATTGTTTAGACACACCTGTGAGCTATCTAAGATAAGGTGTATGATATTGATAAAGTTTTATCAAAGCAATCTAGTATCAGAAATCTGAACTTTGGTAAGAAAGTCAATAAGGTATTTTTTTCTAGAAGTTCAATTGATTTCTGAGTACATGTCAAAGCTAGTAGGAGCATAAGTTTTGTGCTAATAATCATCATGTTAGTGGGAGCATGATAATTATGATTAGAATTGCAAGTTAGCAATGTTAATTATAGAAAACAAAAGTTTCAATTCGTGAGGTTGCAGGGGTTGAAAAAGTTGTTTTGCTATAATTAAGGCAGAGGAAATTATACTTCATGTCAATTCTAAAAGGCTTAGAGTGAGATTTTGACCTTATATTGAGATTTTAATTACCTTTAGTCAAGAATATATATATATATATATATATATATATATATATATATATATATATATATATATATATATATATATGAATTTCATGTTGGATTGGTTCCACATAAGGAAAAATTATATATATTGCGTTCTCAAAATTCGATTATGATTACGGCATCCCTTTTCATAGTCAAATTTTGAGAATATTGCAAACAAAAATTATTATGGCAAAAGACTGGTCTAGAACCATGTCTTTATGTGAAACATCATGAATTGTGTCCCATTTACTTTGGGTACAAGATCGATTACATGTGCTATAATATTTATCCTTTCTGAATTTCCAAATGCCTTGGAGCATTAAGGAGGAAAATGTCTAGAATTGGATATGACAAAAGTGATTAAGCAATTGTCGAGGACAATCTAAGGTTTACCAAAGATTGGTTGCTCAAGGATAGTTGGAAGTATATTGTTAATATTGGAAGGACCATATTGACATAGTCTGAAAAGGGGCAACTCTTTTTCAAAAGTGATAGTCAAAATGGGAATATAGAGTTGTCTTCATAGGTGGAAACAATCTGTGTAAGGTTAAAGAAACTTAATGCAAGAAGCATGTGCAAAGCAATGTGCTTTGAATCTGAGACATCGTTTCCATGGAATTGCTCCCCATTGGAATACTCTGTAATGATTGCCAAGTCTTTGTGGCTTTTTGCATAATCATTACAAGAGGATCAATGCATATAAGTTTAGAATCTAACAGATTTCAGTAAATAGCATGAATTTGGAATTCTTGCATTTGCAGTAAGGGTTTAGGACTGTGAAAAGATGATCATTGGAGTTATGTTCAATTGATCTATTTCACAAAGTAAGGATCATAGACAAACATAGAGTTCATACTTGGTGTATGGCAAAGCTATTGTTTAGAAAACATAGTGTACATGCTTGGAGCATGGGACACCTAGTGTTTTAACTCAAGTATAAAGTTGATAAAACCGAAACAATGAATAATGAGTAATTAATATGGTGATAAATAGAAATTGTTTTACTTATATTCATAGGGTTTGATACCATATTAGATTCATTTATTCTTGTGTTTCACTTTGCATGTTTTGACTTCCGTAATAACTAGGTTATTCTTCTGAAATGACTAAGTTATTCAAACCATCCACAGTCGGTCATATGTTGGAAGTATATATGAATCAAGACTGTCATGGGTTGGCTTGTAGAGGTCCAAGTTGGTGGACAAAGTTGTGCTACAACACTCATGAGTGCTCATAAGTTCTGAGTATTGGATTCAACCCGCGCTCATTTGAATCACTTTATGGATTTTATCACCAGTGATCATGAGACTATAATATCTTATACTCTTCAAACCTAGAGATATGAGTTGTTACTATGAGTTGGTTATACATTGATTGCATGAAAACGCATTGGTAACTTGATGTTATAAAACGTGCCTTTGTGTATGATTCAACAAGTAGTAGAACAATCCATATGAGTCGAAGTTTATCCATTCCTTTTACATTTGGGATAAAAGCGATATATGTGGGCCCCTCGATGATTTAATGATGATACATGTGAGTGCTTGGCCAAGCTAGGACTGATTTGATTTGTTCAATCAGTCAGTCATCATAAATCGGAAATCGGGAAACAACAAATGGACAGAGAGAATGATCATAATCCATGTATCAGTCCATATGATATCTAGAATGGAGGAATATATGATCCCCTATCTAATGGACAAGTCATTGACAAAGGTTATTGTTCGTTGACAAGATCAGAGTTCGACAGCGGATTTAAGAGCTACGATTGCCAGTTAGGTTTCGAAGTCATACTCAATAATAGTTTTAGACTTATCTAAGTGGGAGACTATTGGATTAATGTCTAAGTCCATAACTATAATTGGTATGTACTTGACCCGACCCGGCATGGTCCATTGGGTTGCACTTCACCGGCACAATTTATATGGATAGTCTTTTGAGAATAGTATATTTATGATTAATATTAATATATTATAGGTCCTAAAATATTAATATGGAATCATATTATTTAATTAGTATTGATCAAGAATTAATTTAGAATTAATTAAGTGATCAAAATGAACTAATTAAATATGGACTCTTAGATATATGTGTGTGATGGGCCAAGTTCATTTAGGTTGGGCTAAGATTTCATGGATAGTCCATGGAGTGTTTAACCCATGGATCATATGAAATGAAAGGTCATGGGTTTAACCCGAGTCTACACACTATATAAAGATGTCCTTGGTTGGTGAAATTGGCACTAGTGTGGGTACACTAAGAGGGCTAGCCGATTTCACTAAAGAGAACCAAAGTATTCCTATTCTCAAAGTCTTCCAAGGTGTTTTGGTTTTTTGTGATTCCACTTGAGGATTCCACACTATTGGGGCTAAGCTCTTAAAGCTTGAAGACATCAAGCTACACCAAAAGGTATGTCATCTAACTAGTCTTTGTAGTATAGTTGCTTCATAATATGCTAGTTAGGATTAAAGCCTTGGAAAGTTCTTATTTGCATATATAATAGAGAAAACATAGATCCAAGGTTTATAGGGTTGCATGTACATCATAGGAGTGTTAGAATGCTCAAAACCCAACAGATTACACTTCAAGGTCTCAATGAAATTAAGCACCGATGAACAAATCATTTGTTTCTTTACAGTTGGTGGTTAATCATCATGAAATGCAATCAAAACGAATAAACAAAATGCATTTATTAACAAAAAGTAATAAATAAAGGTAAAGAGAAATTTTATAAATTAACAATTAAGGTGTGATTTCTTTATACGTATTCTTGCTTCAATTAATTCATGAAGAACAAAAAGCAAAATGGAAAATCAGATATTAATTTAAATGTAATGCATGTATCTCATATTCAATCAATCGATCAATCAATGGAAATCTTTCTATCAGCTGAAGATTACTCGATGATTATTGCAGAAAAATTAGAAGAAGAAAAAACTCGGACGAAGATAAAAGACACAGACAAACGTATATTCCTCAAGTTTAACATAAACATTCAATCTCATTATATAGCAGCAGAACCAAGGTAAGACTCAGGATTCCACTAATAGCTAGGGCATGATATGCTATAATAAGCACACAATATGCATTCATACATCCTGTCGAGATTCTACCTATCGTGAACTTGAAACACTAAATTACAGGGATGAGAAACAAAGAAATTGCACGCTAGAAGGAACTTACTGGAGATGGCGTAGACAAAATGAACAGTGTCGCCAACACGACAGACGTGGAAGAGCGCCCAATCGAAGGTGTGCTTAGATTTAGGACGGTGATCGGCGGTCAATGTGCTCTACTTCATCATTTACTTGAGTGATCTATTGGAATGGAAGGATAACTGTTACAGAGCTTCTCTGATGCATCAATGCTATTGAGTTCCGTTCCAATGAGTATGAGTTCGATTTCAATACGGTTTCTGTAGGACGTGACGATGGATACTCCATCGATCCACTACCAAATGACTTAGGGCTTCAGTGATCTACAGCTACAATCAAAGATGAACATGAAAAATGGGCTGAAGGAGGAGATCGATGCAGAGGTAAGAAGATAATACGCTAGAGAGAGAGAGAGAAAGTAATTAATTGGCTGATATTTTTTATCCCAAAAAGAGTCGCGTATAGTCATCACCTCACCCAATTCAATGAACAGGGGAGACAATTGACGGAGGAAACCATAGATTTTAGACGATGGTTCTGGATTGGGGAATGATCGACAATGAAGTTGTGAGAGAAAGAGGGCTGCTGAGACAAAGACGATCGAGGGATTTGAGAGAGGCATCAATTGATTTGGGGGGAATAATCTTTTCAGTACCATAAATGCCATTCGATTAATTTCAGAACCATACCCCCGTGTTTATTTTCCTATTTATTTACAAAACTTCCATAAAATATCTTAGCCCTTAACTTTTTTAATCTGACAGTCCACTTTTAGTTCTCAGGTTCTCGAGAAACTATAAGTTCTCAAATGATCATTCCTATATATATATATATATATATATATATATATATATATATATATATATATATATGGAATTGGCACAAACATTTTGTACCTTATGGGCACCCAATAGTAACGATGAGATCGTTTAACATTCCTGAGATTCATCAATGAATTTTGTAATGTACCGAGCTGCATACCGAACTAATATAGCTAATCATTTGTTGCCTTCTCCTAAATAAGAGTTACTAAGATATATCGATCATTTTATCCCCTTTGTACTGTATAATTTTAATAAATAAAGTTTAATGTCCACTTTGTCATTAAGGCTATATGTTACACCCTTATTCTATCGAAAACTATCACTTCACGGTATCTAAACATTGTATGTAATATGTTCATCACAACCCTTATTACATTAAAATAATGATTTTTTTTAGTTCAAATGGAGTTCATTTACGAAAGTTATGAAAATTCAAAGTTGAATTATTTTTTTTCATATTTTTTTTCGACATGTTTGTTTTTGAGCAACAAAAGTATGACTTCACCACCATAATATTTGTAGTGTAACATATCCACGATAGCATTGTTACAAAAAGGGATAATGAATTGAAAGGGTAATGAACTTTTGACTTTTGTTGTAACATCCCGAAATATCAAGAGTAGAGTGAAGGGCTAAAAGAGTAAATGGGGAAAGAGCAACTCGGCGAGTCCATGTGTGGACTCGGCGAGTAGAGTCGTGACTGGGTCGCGTGTTAAGTAGCCGACTCGGCGAGTCAATGAGATGGACTCGGCGAGTAGGCGCTGAGTGGAGAAAACCCTAATTCTCGGGGTTGAGCCCTATTTAAAGATCATTATGTCTCCTTCTCAGCCTCTCTATCACCCCTTGAGTCCCAGAAACCCTAATTTCGAGGAGAAACACCATGGTTGAGCAAATTGGAGCTTGGAAGGGTGATTGTTGAAGAGATCCTAGAAAAGAAGAGGTTTGGAGCAAGGGGCTTTGCTTGGAATTGAGTTTCATTGCAGTTGGGGCATCCTCTTGGAGGTAATATCTCGTTTTTGAGCTGCTATTTCTTTAATGCATCATTTTGGGGGTGTTAGAGACCATATCCTTGGATGTATTGGAGTCTAGAGGTTAGATTTGAGGTTGCTACCTCAGATCTGGAAGGGAGAAGGATCAGAGAGCATGAAAGTCCCTGTTTGTGAGTGATTGATGGAGCTATTTTGTCCAAACCCAAACCCTAGAGTGAAAATGCATAGGTCTCTTTGGATTCACGTAAAGTTTGCCACTTTACGTGATGGATGAGTGGTAGGAGGCTAGATCTATGTTTTGGAGCAATTGCATGGCCTGGAATGCTTCTGAATGGATTCAGACCGGTGGTACTCGGCGAGTCACATGAGCGTACTCGACGAGTTGCTTGAAGATGAGCTGGGACTCGGCGAGTTGGAAGAACAACTCGGGGAGTTGGATGAAGATGGCCTGGAACTCGGCGAGTTGTATGAACAACTCGGCGAGTAGGTTGATGATAGTCTTGGACTTGGCGAGTCTGTTCTTGGACTCGGCGAGTCTTGTCGAAGAGTCCCGATATTCCCTGGATGAGTCGAGAATCAGTGAGTCAAGGGATGACTCGGTGAGTTGTGTGCGAGTGGACTCAGAGTTGTTGGACTCGGCGAGTCTCGGGGTGACTCGGTGAGTTAGGTCGCGGATTGAGTGAAGTACTGATTATGGGAACTCAGCGAGTCATAGGGTTGACTCGGCGAGTAGGGTCAGTCAGGGGTTGACTTTGACCAAGAATTGACCGTTGACTTTTAGGGTTTGGTCAGCGATGTGGCCTTTGGGCCAAGAGAGGGGTAGAATAGTCTTTTACCCTTAAGAGGGTGCATTGAGAGGATTGATTCTAGTCTCAAGAGTTATAGTCATGAGAGTTTTTGCCTTACGTGTTAGGCGGTGGCGAGTTCGAGATTCAAGTGTGGAGATATCTGCTTTCTGCTTGCCAGGTGAGTCTTCTCACTATACTTTACCTTGAGTAGGTAACCAGAGTTATGTGACAGAGTATTTGTATGCTATGTATGTTATGTGTTGTACTGCATTATTTCTATGTGATTTATGCTGTGCATGTTTGCAGAGTTGGAACCGAAGGGTTCCTAGAGTTAGAACCGGAAGGTTCCCATAGTTAGAACCTGAGGGTTCACAGAGTTTGGGTGCACGGACCCATAGAGTTATAGCCTCGAGTGGCTTATATGTGTTATGTGTGTGGTATTTTGGGGAACTCACTAAGCTTCGTGCTTACAGTGTTTGTGTGATGTTTTGCAGGTTTCTTTCGGTATCACGGGACGGCACCGGCTTGATTGTACACACCAGAGAAAGAGTTATGTTTTGGAGGATCCTGGTTTTCTATGCAAGTGAAAATGGAGTTATGTTTTGTAATCCGATTATGAATGAGATTCTAAACAAGTGTTTCTAAGAATAAAATGATTATTTTAAATGAAAAATTGTTTTGAAATTTTCAGTGTTACATTTGTCACTAAACTTTTTTTCGTTATCTATTTGCCATTGAACTATTGAAACTGTTCGCATTTTACCCTTATGACTGGCTGTTGCCTGTCATAAGGGTAAAATGTGAACAATTTCAATAGTTCAATGGCAAATAGATAACGAAAAAAAGTTTAGTGACTAAATATGAACAAAATCGAAAGTTCGTTTCCCTCTAAAAAGTTCAATGACTAAATGTGAACAAAATTCCTCTTGTATTATGTTTTAGCAAATTATTTATTTTTGTTAAATTGTAACAACATTTGTTGATGAAGAAATCTATGAAATTAAAAAAAATAATAAAAAAAACCCTGAAAATATATTTAAAAAAAGCAAAAACCAAAACCGAAATAAAAAACCAATGGTTTGACATTTTCCAAAATAAAAAATCAAAATTTCCAATCTAATTTTGGTTTTACAAAAAAAATGAACCATTCTCACTAATGTGAATTATGACCATTGGTTTTGCATGCGAAATTTGTGACATCCCATGAATATGTAGTTACAACATCGTCTGAACTCGTAATTCATAGTAAGGGGTTAGAGTATCATCGCATGAATACGTAGTTACAACATCGCTTGAACTCGTAATTTATCACCTACAGGTTATGGGCCTGCTGGTGTTTCCACTGGGTTGTCTAGAATAGTCCGTGGTCGCCATCTATACTCTGGTAGATGACTACATCGCCACATTGTTGGTTAAGGTTATGGTATCTCCTTTCATCCTACATCACATATTCATCATCATCTATTTACCTAATTATCATCACCTTTCTATCATCACCTATCTCTCATCATTTTATTTTATCACACACCAACTATTTCATCTACCCATGTTTCATCCGCAACATATTTGTAGATATAAAATAAATATACCGTTTAAATCTTTTAAAACATGTATAAAATCGTTCATCCAGCATAGACAACAAGTATTCAAATAATATGCACACATAGCACGTAATTTATATAAAATACTTCATATTTATGTGTAAGATGAAAATAACTATATATAACATAAAAATCCCATAAATGCTTCCTAACTTCGAACCCCAAGGTTTACTCTACTAAAGCTTCATATTCTCGGCTCTCTGAACCTAGAAGGGTCCAGATCTATCACACCAAAAAGCTCAAGATAGCTCTTCCTCTCACTCTACACACTCAACCTCGCTAGGGTTCTCACTTATGGGAAAGGTAGTCGCAATTGAAGGCCATAAGTGCCTTCAAATATGGATCGGGCCCAAATATTTCGGGTTTCTGCCAACAGCGCGGACTCGTCGAGTCCATTCATTAATCCGAGTCATCAGTCGCGACCTTACTCGACGAGTTGAGGCGTCAACTCGTCGAGTCTCTCTTCTTAACTCAAAAGAAAAATACTTAAATTATGATACCTGGAAATCCGGATGTTACATTTTGTTTTTTTATTTCATAGATTTCTTCATCAACAAATGTTGCTACAATTAAACAAAAATAAATAATTTTGCTAAAACATAATATAATAGGAAGTTTGTTCACATTTAGTCATTGAACTTTTTAGAGGGAAACGAACTTTCGATTTTGTTCACATTTAGTCATTAAACTTTTTTTCGTTATCTATTTGCTACTAAACTATTGAAACTGTTCACATTTTACCCTTATGACCGGTAACAGCCGGTCATAAGGGTAAAATGTGAACAGTTTCAATAGTTTAGTGGCAAATAGATAACAAAAAAAAGTTTAGTGACTAAATGTGACAAAAGTCGAAAGTTCGTTACCCTTTCAAGTCATTATCCCTTACAAAAAACACATACACAATGAAAAGAAGCAACTCCAAGAAACGTTGTATTAATAGTTCTGAAGGTTCAAAGTTAGGAAAAAATTAGATTTTCGTAGTCGACGTCATTTTTTGCGGATAACATCATTTTTCACAGTCAAAAATAATAAAAACTATGCCGTATTTTGAGCTGGAAAAAATCGAGCCAACCCATCCACCCAACCCGAACTCAACCTAAAATTAGCAGGCTGTGTTGAAATTTTCAACCTATTTAAGATAAATTGGTCAACTCATCTAACTCATTTAATTGAATAGGTTAGGTTGGGCAAATGTTATAAACCCATTTTCAACCTACCAACTCATTTAACTTTAATATATATATATATATATATATATATATATATATATAATTTAATAATTATTTAAATATTATCATGTATTAATCTAAGTATTAATTTTTAAATTATAATGTTGTATTATGATTTATGTTTTAACAATGACAATCCTAATTCCTATATTTTTTTTTGCACCGACAACATTAATCACTTTTCAAAATCATTTCGAAATTACATATCTATATGTTATTTGAACAATTTCTTTGTATTTGTGAATTGTGATCGTGATTTTATTAATACTTCGAAAGTTTATTTGAGTTTTGAACTAATTTAAGTGGTATAATCTTTAGTTAATTTATTTACTTTTTTTTTTATTTTGAGTGAGTTAACCTAGGTTTGACCCATTTATTTAATAGGTTGAGTTGTGATTTACATAAAATGGTCAACTTGGTGACAATATATTTATGTGAAAGGTTAAGTTGGATTGGAAATATCTACCCATTTAATTAAAATGGTTGGTTGGGTTGAAATCTTCAACCCAATTAAAAAATGGGTTGAATCCGAATCCAATCCAGATCGACCAATTGTCAGCTCTAGTCGTTTTGACGAAAAGAAATTTCGCAGATACCAAGATTATCGAATATGATAGACCTACTAAAATAGTCACTTCTTTTATATATTTTCCTGATTTTTAACTTTATTTTAGAAAAAAAAATAATAATAACTTTAAAATATTTGCTATCATAATCATTTTGTGGTTTAAATATTATAGGAGTTTTGACCAGCTCATTCGATGTCATAATTCATAGTACGAAGCAAACGGTGGGACCCAGGTACATGCGAAGCGGAAAAGGTAATCGAATTGAAAATGTTGTGATGATTAAGTGGGAATTGGTTGACGGTCTACCATCATCTCCCAACAACCGCACCTACTGAATTCTGTCTGCAAACTCCTTCGCTTTTAGGAGTTGGAGCCCTCCACTTTCCAACATTCTTATAATACTCGTAACGAATAGTCGAAAAAGTGTTCTTTTGAAATAGCCATAAAAGATAAAACGCTTTTTTTATTATTATGGGTAATGTTAAAATATTAATATGTCATTATTTTAGGATATTCATCAAAAAATCACATTTGTAATGTAATATATTACAATATCAAACCTTCTATATTTTTTCTGAAATGACAGTTCACTTGGAAAATCAGAAATGTTCAACCTAAATTGTGTGTTTCAAACCCTTTTTTCCTTTGAGAAAAAGGTGTTCGAACTTTCAAACTAACCACTAACTTTTAATTACTATGATAAGAAGATGTTTATTTCAATTTAGAAAATGATGAGAATTACTTTCAAACTCTTAACTTGTGTTATATACTTTGAACTTCTTATTATAAAATCACAATTATCTACATAAATAAGGTAGGTGTATTTGGTTCATCTTGGCTAACAAGGTTCATGTAGAAGGAACACATATTAGTTTATATTATCGACGGTAGTTGAGCCATGATCAAAATAAACATGTATATTAAAAAAAACACCCTAATATACATTAAGAAAAAAATAATAACCGCAATTTCATTAAACATAAAGTTCAATTTCCACCAAAATGTTACGTTTTAAAGTTTACATCTTCGCTCTTTAATTTTGCGAAAACGTGTAATTGCATTTTCAATCTTAACATTCTCTAGTGCTTCCTTTTCTACACTATAAATCAAAGCATCATTCATAAAATCGTCACATATTTTGTTACGCAAATCGGTCTTCAAGAACTTCATTGCAGAAAAACAACGTTTACTGATTTCGGTTGTGATGGGCAAAACCAAAGTTAATTTTAATAATCTATAAACCAAAAGAAAAGAAAGGTGCTTCCCAGTTTCCACCAACAAATGAGAGAGGCCTGTAATTCCTTTCAAGTTGAAAAATCTCTCATCATGGAGCAAAGTGTGATAATAGATATCAAGTTACCCATTAAGTTGCACTTTTTCCGAATCGTCAAAATCAATTTTGTATTTCGCGCTTAGCTTCAACAACTTTACTTTTATAAAAACTAGAAATGAGTCACAAGGACTCAAAGTCGTCATATTCTCTACCAACTTCACTAAATCTATCCCCAAATTCTTGAATTTGCATATTCAAAACTGTGTTAAAAATCACAAGATGTTGATTAGTCATATCGGTCCTACGCTTTCGTAGGGTAACATAATATTTCAACATGTCTACAATTCCAATAATATGTTTCTCACAAAAAGCACATACATTCTTCCAAATTTTTGGAAACACGTCTTTTCTAAAAGTTAGCAATGTTTTCTTTGTCCCTTTTACTAACGAAGTTGGTTCCAAAATATTTTGATCTTTTTTTCTAAGATGCTTTGACAAGGTATACGTGAGGTCTAGAATTTCCAACATTAAGTGGAAAAAAAACACAAAATCAAGCGTCTTTAAATACGACAAAATACAATTTGCTTGATCACGGTTACATAAAGTAGACCCATCATCTTTGGCATATTTAAGGACCGCAACAACTTCTAGAAACAAATTCAACAAACTTACAATTATTCTATAATGTGAACCCCATCTAGGATCTCAAGCTAAAACAAGAGAAATCTCTTGATTAAACCATTTTCATGTTTCAGTTTCACTAATACCAATTTCGACTGCAACTCTTTCTTTTTGAATCTCTCGTATCATATCTTTTTTCTTATAAGACCCACAAATGATAATAACCACCAAAGCTAGTTGTCCAAAGAATTCTTCAATATCATCATGTTTCTTTGCAACCACCACAACTACTAATTGAAGTTGTTGTGCAAAACAATGTATATAATGTGCATAACTGTTTTTCTTTAAAATCAAGGATTCCAAATAGTTGGATGCACCATTTATGTTACTTCCTCTATCATAACCATGCCATATTTGAAAAAATTAATAAAAAATATAAGACAAAAAAGAATAAAATTAATATATTAAAGGAATAAATATATTATGATTTCTCATATGAGCCATACTCAAGTTGTTATTGGAAAATATGGTATCGATGATGGCAACAAGTATGTGTAATGTAAATATGTAATTGTTATAGTTGACGACAGTTATGTGAGATACAATTAAAAGAAATCAAAGTAATACCGGCGATGATATTATTGGCGACATGGGCATTAGCGGTGACATTGGAAATATGTCGCCGCTAATGCCTATGTCGTCCGTAATATCGTCGCTGGTAATACTACAAAATCACCATCCACATAGGCGGATCCAAGGGGATCCTGGGGTAGCCCGGGATACCCCTCAAAATTTTTTCGGTAGTGTAATTTTTGTTTACGGATTCTTCAATTTTTTTTCGGTATAATGTATATATATGTATCCCTTCAATTATAAACACAAACAAATAGTAGAGTTACTGGTTAAGGCGTTGCTTTTCAAAGTAAAGCTCTCAAGTTCAATTTTTGCTCCTTGCATATTCTTTGTTTGTTTTTGTTTTATAAGACTTGAAGTTAGTTAAGGATTCAATTAAGGTTTGGGTTTAAAATCCAAATTGAACCGGAGAAACCCAAGTACCCCGAAAAAAATATTGGGTTATCCTAAAAATAAAATTGGGATGCCCCTTTACTTTGATCATGGCTCCGCCACTGATCGTCCATCTCGTCTCTCCCAACTGCACCCCACCCATTGATCTTACATCCAATCCAATGACATCTGGTGATCATCGTACAATAGAAATAGTGGTGATACCATTACCGGCGACAATACTTATTATCGACGGTGTATAGTTTTGGCGATGTGAAGTTCCAGCAACAAACATTATGTTATTGATCGTTAATACCGGCACCACCATTACCGGCGACAAGAGCTATTAGCAGCGACATGTATTACCGACGACACTATTCCCGGCGATCAAAATCTTTTAGCGACGAACTATTAGTGGTGATGTAGTAGTGGCGACAAATTAGGTCTTTAGGGTGACATTTATCGTTGGTAATACCTATATTTTTTTTGTAGTGTACCTCCTTTGTGTTGGCCGCTGTTTTTATCCAAGAATAGTATCTTTGGGTGTTATTTTTCATGTTGTACAAAATAAAATATTAGTTGCAAACAGTTTGTTTGGTCGAACCGGGAGCGGTGGAAATGGTTTTGATGGAAGTAAATTTGTTGGCAATAGGTCCGGTGTTGGAAGCAATCAAATAGATAATATCCTAAATCCAGAGGTCATACACGTAACATTGGCTGACTTAATCAATCAGATTGTTCAATACCAAAACAGGGAATCTTGTCATTATATTTATTAAATATACCAAACATAAGGTGGGTAGGTTAGTATTTTTCTCATATATATATATATATATATATATATATATATATATATATATATATATATATATATATATATATATATATATATATAATCATTATTAAAATTATAGTGCTAATAATATATGATGCTAAAACGTCACACTAATAACAACTTGATGCAAATAATTTACTTATAAGAATTTGATTCGTCATAAATATTAATAAATCTTATAATCCACTGGAAATTATTTATTTTATGAAAATAATTATTTTCAACGTCAGTTATCATAATATATCATAAATATAATTTATTAAGTTGTGTACATTTACTTGGACTAGAAAAACTTTGACATTTAGCTAAAGGGACAAGATTTTATGTCTAATAAAACTTAAAAGCAAATTTTATATAATTTTTTCTTCTTCCTTCTCTCAAACCGTTCCTAGCTATGAAGGACAAGAGATGAAGACTTTTGATTATAATAAGGTGTTAAGACATGCTTTAGAAGCATGAGTCTTTAACATAATTAAGCTTAGAGGTATGAGAATTCTTAAAGGTTAAGATACAAATATATAAAGGCCTAATAATAAATGCTTAAAAAGCTAGTTTTTCTTCCTTGTTTTTGGCTTGAAGAAATCCGAAAATCATCCTTTTTCTTTCCTTCTTACTCTCTAGTTTTCTTAAAGAGTTAAGTCATTAAAGATAAAGATGATACTTGCATTCTTACCCTCATTTAAGTTAAAAGTTTGTTTTCTTTTACAAACTTAAGAGTTAAAGACTAGAAATGATAATTGTTGGTGTTAGTCTTTAGAGGATTTATATATTATGTTATTGTCATCTTCTACAACTTTCAACCTCCTAAAAGGAATCAAAGTCTTCAAAGTTTGTAGTTCTTTCTTTCTATAGTTGTTTTGATCTCTTATGTTCATGCAAAAATGATCATTGGTAGGTTAAAATAGTTTTAATTTTTTTTCAATATTTTAAAGCTTATGCTATTGTTTTTTTAGAAACTAGTTTTTGAATAAAACCTAACAATTACCCACATTTGTCTTGAAGGATCGCCACGAATCACCTACGCCACTAGGCCCGAAACAACTAGGGTATGTATATTCCCTATACTCACTCTCTCAAGAGTAACTTCCAGATCCTCACTATTTTTGACCTTCTAACAATCCATACTCAACTCATGAAACCTTCACTAACTCTGTAGTCGTCTTGTGTATGCTAATCATACATAACACAAGATTCGATAGACAGTTGAATAATTGATTCTACCTTAAGCCCACAACCAGACAAAGAACAGGAAATAAGGCTAAATCAAGCATTTCCAGGCTATAAAATCTTAGTTATGTACAATCATGATGCATACACTAGACAACTACAGTAATAATGTCAGTTTCATACAACATAAAGCAATCAATAGTTAAACAATTAGTCTACCAGACGATACCTAGGCTATAAGACATCTAAAATATCAGCCAACTCTAACATGACATTCCTAAAAAAATCCCTAGCCTATCCACTAGCATGCATGTCCAACAATTCTCATATCAGCAGATATACACAATAAACATATGTATTCTGGGAACAACTTTCCTATCCAAGCTCCGACTGACTTTACACACTCCATCTTCCTTGATAAAAATAGATCCGAGTGACAGATCCATGTTCTCGATACCATGCCAACAATCAAACAAGAACATGACTAGAAACCGGGATCATGTCTCGAACCCAACTATTTTCTTACATCCTTTTTGAAAATGTTTGTTAAAATTTGTGGATCCTAGTTTGAGTTCGGATTCACACGAGTGTTCATCCAAATCCCTCACACCTGGGCTCTAATAACAACTTGTAATATCCCAAATTCCAAAACAAAATATTTCATGTTTTTTTAAATAGAATAACCACCCATTTTTATAAAATTACATTAAGTCAAACCATTTTGTTCGGAAACCATAATTAAAATTTAGAGTTACAAGGAAAACAATGTAGAATCTAGAATCATAAAACCATTGATCTACATGTGTACAGTCCCGTCTTTATAATCCAATAAGTACCTGAAAAAAATTTGAACCCACAACTATAAACCAAAGCTTAGTGAGTTCCCCCCCAAATACCCCACACAATAATACATATACAATGCATGCAAATAAGGCCTACAACACAAGGCTACACCGCCGCCGAGCCTACAACTATAAACAAGACCATTCCCGAGCCTATATCACAAGATGGACTGCTCCCTTGGGCCTACAATATTAACTGGTCCGCCCGAGTATCTTGGCATTTTGCACAAATCATGACCGCCTCAATCCAACCACAATATCTCGACATATGCACATGAACAAATAACCAACTAGCATAGGTAATCATACAGATCTATCAATGTAACAAATCACTACATCATAGCTACATCCCTATACACGAGGATACAAAACACAATCTAATGGACCAACATTGGTGCCTTCGAACCACGAGTACAATAACAAAAAGTCACCTGCTATGAGCAAATGAAGATCTCATATAATTATCCTCGAAGAAATCAGCCACATGAACCACCTAAAACCCAAACAAAGGTTTTTCCTCAATCTATAGCTTAAATCCATATTTATCATATCTACTTATCTCATATTTCAAGGATCACTCATATTTCAAGGATCACAAACTGATACTTTATATTATCATTTTTAATTTCCTTTTATTATCGTTATAACAATTGGTTCGCACACCTATTTATCTTATTAGTCACTTCACTCAATAATATATATATATATATATATATATATATATATATATATATATATATATATATATATATATATATATATATATATAGGGTTAGGATTAAATATGAATTACAAATATAGTGTTAATGTATTACTATTTTTGGTCCATTAGATTCAAAGAAAAGAAGAGTTGTGATCTTAGGGTATATGTTATTAATATGGGATAGCATGTATTATATAATTACACTTAATTAATTGTATGAATAATTTATGGAAAGTGAGAATAATATGAGATACAATTTAAATTAGATTTCAAACAATAAAATTATATATTTTCTGTTTTAAATTAATTATCGTACCTTTTAATATGATTGGTAAAACTGTTTGGAGTTTTTTTTTTTTTTTTTTTTTTTTTTGAAGTTTATCATTGATTATGCCTTCTTTAAGAATATAATATATTAAATTTTGCACATTTGAAATTCTTTAAGAACACCTCTATTCTTTTGGTTTGATTTTTTTATTTATTGTTCTTGTATTCTTTTTTATACGCAACACATTAGAAATTCTTTAAGAATAACATCATTGTTTTGGTTTTAGTTTGTTGATTTGTTGGTTTGTAATACCAATGTTAATTCTTAAAAACTTCAAGTATTCTTAAAGAATGATTGAAGAAAACAATGTCTAAAGTGCTTTGATAGATATCAATTATCAATGTCTCATGAAGAATATAAAACAATTCTCCAAAAATTAAACATACATATTTAAGATGTTAACAGGGAATGGGTTAATTTGATTAGAAAATCATATCCTTTTGAATTTTCTTATAGTCTAACTGAATTAGTTTTTTCTGTTTGGTGTTTAGTAATGATTTTGGCTAATATTTTTGGCAATTTTAATAATGATATGCTACTATAAAATGTATATTTTTGAAAGAATTTTGATGTAGCAATGAAATGGTGACTTAGATAATAAGTTTAGTAAACATTTGTATTAGTGACAGATGATTATTGAACCATTTAAGTTGTTAACATATTAACTAACTAGTTTGATTACGCTAGAATGTAATTTCACCATATTATCTTTTACTTAATTTTTGTCATAATTTCATTACAAAAATGAATGGGTTTCAATTTTTTGTAGTACTATGGATTATTTTTTTGAATTTGTGCTTAATGATATTTACTTCAAAAAATATATAATTCCATATTCTTTAGTAATAACTATTAATATGAATAAAATTAAAAAAAAACAAAGGAATTTTCATGTTGTTTACAAATGGGTTAGTCCTATATATGCATATTCTTAAAGAACGACTTTTAATTCAAAATTTTCTAAAAACAAACAAATAAATTGACAAAATAAATTGATTACATGCATTACACAATTATCAATTAGAACGGTTTTTCATCTCCATTATTATCACCAACTATCAAATCGATTTCACCATTTGAAGCTACTGATTCCGTAAAAAATTGATTTTTCTGCTTGGTAGAGTGATACTCTCTGCTTGTTACTTGATCAACCATTACAATTTCTATTAAATCGTATATAGATTCGATCACATGTTAATTGTTCCTCTAAAAAAATCAAAATTTGATTGTTCATCCTTTACAGAATATATAATTATAAATGTAGAATATACCTTCAGAATCAGATATCATTTAAGTGTATCACAAATATTCTATAAGAATGAGAGTTGGGATACAAAATTAGTGAAACCGTTATTTACAACTAACCTTAACGAAAACACAAAATCCATAAACCTACAATTATTTTAATATAACCAAAGAGTCTAGCAGAATAAACTCCTTAATATTCATATAACAATTCTTGTGGAATGCGTTTCCTCATATCATAATTGGAAAAGAAAATTTAGAAGATTCTTTAACAATGTGTGTAGGTATACAAACTCCATGAAACCATTATTAACAAATAATGCTAACAGAAAAACAAAATTCTTGAATCTACGTATTGGAGATCACCAAAAAAGAAAATCAATTTACTAAATTGGAAAAAAGTCGATGGTTGTTTAAAATCGATTTATAGATTAGAGAATATCACAAACAAAAATCTTATTCACCAATACACTAAATCGTTTTAGATGTGAAAGAGAAGAAATTAAGTTACCTTGAATGATATCATGGCATGTAATTATCAAAAACTAAAATCACACTAGTTTAGATTTATTGATTAGAGAAGATTGATGATGATGTTACTTGAAATCAATTTACCTATCGAAAAAAGTTGATGAAGAAGAAAGAGAAAGACAAAAAATTGGTAACGTGATTATAGCTAATTTGGGGGGATAGATAAATCTGATTAGCTAATATATATGCTACTTTACAATAATGCATTTCTCAAATGATTGGTCTAGAAATAGCCATACATTCACATAATATATAAGGTTTATATATGAACCTAACATATATATATATATATATATATATATATATATATATATATATATATATATATATATATATATATATATATATATCATTTAATTTAGCAACTATACATATTTTAAGAATCAACCTAATAATTACGGCCCGCAATTTTAATAACCAATTAAGTCCTACTTGGAGCCCTTATAATTACGTCCTTTCATAATACCAAATAATTATAAATATTTCGTGACATTAACGTAGTAATCTCACTAGATATTGATAGGCTTTCATTAATCTCACTTTAACAAGTCTGTCAAAGTGTCATATGTGAAATTGCTTTAGCCCAATTAGCTTTGAAGTTATTTTTATTTGAGCCCATAAATGGATCCCATTTAACTAAAATAACACATAACGCTAATTTCCAAAATACTAGATAGCAGCCAATAACAAAATTACCTCTCATTGGTACAAAACATCATACATCGCTTTAGTTATGGTAGTTGGCCTCTTCTCGTGTGATTATCTTCCCCGATGATGCCCTCCTCGTTGGCGGATCCTTCATCTCCGACGAATCTTTCTTCTCTGGTGGAGCCTTCATCGTCGGTGGAGCTTTCATCTTCAACCATCACTCTTAATCTTTCCCACCTCTCAACATCACCCTTTAATTCACTCTCCATGCCTTCTCTTTCTCGTACAAAGTATATAACCTCTTATGAACTAAGTTGAGAACAATCCACAGGTTAGGTTAGAGCTTAAAAAAATAATTACATCATCTTCAGATCACATGAGCTTCCATAACTTACACACATCGCTGCTTGTCTCGGAGATATCATCATCGTGACTTCAAGTGCCAAGATTGTAGAAAACAATCGCTAGAAACTTCTCACAAACTCATAAAGATCCAAATGTTTGCCATAAAACGGATTTAAAGCATTCACGATCAATTACTTACCATTGCAACTTCTGGATTGCTACCACACTTCTATGTCACTGGAATAACCTTAAACCACGATTGTATTGAGATCTATTACAAATTATGTTTTCCCATAAAAGTCAATGCCTTTCACTAAATCGTATATATACTCAATACGTGTACATAACTGAGCTAGGTATACATAAGTGGGCTTATAAACATAAAGACCATAGAAAATATATAAAACAATATACTAAAGGAGAATATTACGTCTAACATCCCCCCGTCGTAGTCTGACTGGGAGATCGAGAACGGACGTTCAGACTAGATCTAAAATCAAGAAACAATGTGGATGACAGACCTTTAGTAAAAATGTCAGCATACTGAGAAGACGAGGGGACATGAAGGACACGTATCTGTCCCAAAGCAACCTGGTCACAAACAAAATGGATATCAATCTCTATATGTTTGGTGCGTTGATGTTGAACTAGGATGGAGGAGAAGGAGACCACACTAACGTTATCACAGTATACTAGGGTGGCAGATAGAGGGGGATAAAGGAGCTCATGTAGTACGTTGCGTAACCAACATGTCTCAGCAACGACATTCGCAACACCCTGATACTCTGCTTCAGCACTAGAACGAGAGATCGTACCCTGTCTTTTAGATGATCATGAAAGAAGATTATGACCTAAAAACACGCAATATCTAGAAGTAGAGCGACGAGTAGAAGGATAGCCAACCCAATCAACATCAGAGTAGGCAATAAGACCATGCGACAGAGATATGTATAGTTGAAGACCATGATCCAAAGTGCCATGTAGATACCAGAGAATACGCTTAAGAGACGTAAAATGAGGCTCCCGAGGATCATGCATATAGAGACAGAATTGTTGAACAACATAAGTAATGTCTGGTCTGGTAAAGATCAGATAATGAAGTGTACCGGCGAGACTGCGGTATAAAGTGGGATCAAAGACAGGAGGACCCATACCATCAAACTTGGTAGAGGATTCTGCTAGGGTTCGTGCGGGTTTGCAATGATGCATACCGACACGATCAAGAATCTCTGTGGCATACTTATGTTGAGATAGAAACATGCCATGTCTGTCACGTGTAACAGAAACACCCAAAAAAATAGTTTAGAGCACCCAAATCAGTCATTGAGAATTATGAACGGAGAGAATCAATGATTTGTTGAAGAAGAGCAGAGGATGAGGCAGTTAAGACAATATCATCCACATAAAGGAGCAAATACGCGATCTGGTCACCCTGTCTGTAAATAAAAAGAGAAGTATCGATTCTACTATTAGTAAAACCACGACCGGTGATGAACTGATCAAAACGGTGGTACCAAGCACGGGGTGCCTGTTTCAGTCTATATAAGGACTTCTTTAATAGACAAACATGAGTAGGAGTGGACGAGTCTTGAAACTCGGGGGGGCTGATGCATGTAGACAGTCTCCTGAAGATTCCCGTGAAGAAAAGCATTCTTCACATCCAGTTGATGAACCGGCCATTGATGAGAAATTGCCAAGCTGAGAACGGTGCGTATTGTAGCCAGTTTAACAACCGGACTAAAAGTCTCATCACAGTCAATACCGGGTCGTTGACTATGACCATTTTCCATGAGACGCGCCTTATAGCGAGCTAGAGGCCCATTTGCATTATGTTTATGTTTAAAAAACCAAATACAATTAACCACATTAGCATCGGGGGGCCGAGGCACAAGCTCCCAAGTCCTGTTAGAAATAAGTGCATTAAATTCTTCTTTCATAGCATTTAACCAGTTAGGATCTTGAAACGCTTCAGAATAAGAACGCAGAATGGAGGAGGAAGATGACTCGACATGAAGATTAAGTTTATCAATGGGTTTGACAATACCATGGTGTTTACGACTGAACATAGGATGAGTGCTTGTAGTGATAGGGTGAACCGGAGCATGAGTAGGACCAGGCACATCCGAAGAAGAGGTACCGATAGTAGAAGAAACGGGAGTAACAACAGCCGAGTTGGGTTGTTGAGTGGCAGGATCTGGACCAAAAGAATGAGGGCCAATGTTATGAGAGGGTGTGGGTTGAGAGTTGAGGGGTTGAGCTCTATGAGAAGGGTGATTAAACATGTTGCGTGTCTCCTCAATATGTAAGAAATCATAGTTAGGAGAATCATTTGGAGTCATTGAACCAAAGGGAAATATGGTTTCGTCAAAAGTTACGTGACGGGAAATGATGATTTGGTTTGTTTCAAGGTTAAGGCAGCGATATCCTTTATGACTCGAGGGGTTACCAAGAAAAATACAAGGAATAGAACGAGGTTGAAGCTTGTTGGTATTGTTAAGGTGAGGATAGCAAAGACACCCGAAGACACGAAGATGAGTATAAGTGGGATATTTTTGAAAGAGTTTTTAGTATGGGGAGTCATTCTTAAGGGTGGCGGAGGAAGAATATTTAGGAGGTGAGTAGCCATATGGAGAGCTTCAATCCAATACGTGTGAGGTAAGTATGCTTAAAAGAGGAATGTGCGAATGGTGTTATTTATGGTACGAAGCATGCATTCAGATTTACCGTTTTGTTGAGAAGTGTACGGGCAAGAGAAACACATATGAATGCCATGAGTGGTGCAAAGATTATGAAACTGGGAGTTGTCAAATTCTTTTCCATTGTCACATTGAAAAGTTTGGATATCTGTGTGAAATTGATTTTTGATATAAGCACGAAATATGACAAACTTGGAGAAAACATCAGATTTGTTACGTAGGGGATACACCCACAAAAAATGAGAAAATTGATCTAGAAAAATGACATAATATTTAATACCACTATGAATTTCCAACGGGGAAGTCCAAACACCAGAATGAACAACTTGAAAGGGAAATAAAGCTTTAGGTTTAGAGAAAGCAAAAGACAAACATACATGCTTGCCAAGTTGACAAGCGTAGCAAAGTAAATGAGAATCTTTTTTATTACAAGAAATGACTTTATTTGATAATAAATGCTTGAACACTTGTTGGTCGGGATGACCGAGACGTTGATGCCACGTGGAAGACTTGACACTAACAAAAGCTTGAGGAGTTGGACTTGTAACGAGATAGAGATCACCGTTGCTATCGCATCGTAGAAGAATTTGTTTCGTTAAAAAGTCCTTCACAAAAAAACCAAATTCATCAAACTCAATAGAACATTTATTATCACGGGTGAACTTACACACATAAACAAAATTTTTGATAATTTGGGGGGTAATAAGAACATTTTTTAAATGAAGCGTTCGAAACGAATTATAACTAAGATTCGTGTTACCCGTTTCTGTGATGGGAATGCGAGATCCATTACCGACTGAAACTGAGAAATTAGAATTATTACATTTATTGCTAAAGGACTTGAGAATACCTGGGTTGGCGTTAAGGTGAGCGGTGACAACAGTGTGCATGTACCAGTCTGCAGTTCCCGGATCATGAAGATTCATAGTGGTGAAAGCATGTGGTAAAAGGGTAGCTTGATCCGACGAAGCATAGGGAGAATTGGGCCAGCCAGAAAAATTGGTAGTGGGCTGTCCATTACAGAATAGAGCTTGCTGCTGGGCTTGAGAAGGCTGATTCCAAGGAAGTTGAGTGGAAGGCGCATGAGAGCTGGATTGATTAGTCCATTGGGCTGCTGACCAGTGGGCCGAAGATCGTGGAGTTGGAAGCAAGCCACGTTGAAGTGGGTAGTAGACAGGCCAAGGAATCGATGATCCCCAGCCCCCCAAAAATTACCAGTGCCGCCTTTAGAACCAGATGAGCGACCACGACCCCTCTACCAGAGCGACCTCCTCTTCCACCGCTGCCACCGCCGCGATTCTGTCTACCACCACCGTAAGAGCCATTGCTGCTACGATATATGTTATTAGAGGAGTTTGTGGATCGAGATTTGTGCTCGGTAGCAAGAACAGTAGGGGAAGAGGAAGTATCATAGTTAGATGTTTGAAGACCACGTTTTTGTTCTTTTAACATGGAGCGTTCCTTAAGAGATAACACAGAACGCATCTACAAAAACGAGGGAGAAGGTTTGGAGTACCGGATCTTAGGGATGATGTGAGAATAAGTAGGAGGCAGGCCATTGAGAGCATACATGACGAGAGATCTCGGGGGCACAAGAGATCTGATATTAGAAATGAGATCGACAATGGCCTTGATCTTGGTACAATATTCATGAATGGTGGAGTTGCCAAGAATGATATTTTGAAGTTCATCCTCCAATTCAATTGCTTGAGATTCCTTATTTTCGTGAAAGAGATCCTGTAGGGCACCCCATATGTCGGTAGCAGTACAACCTGGTTTAATGATCGATTGAAGAACATGATGGGATAGAGTGGCATACAACCATTGTTTAACCACATTATCTACTTAAGGCCATGATGGGTCGTCGGGTATAGGGTTAGGAGGTTCAAGGTGATCGAACACCTCATAGTTCCTTCCAAACATCATAGTTGAGTCGATCGATGTCAAGAATGAGAGGCACATAAGATTTTATGTTGGTAATTCTGTATATCTTGTCGGTGGGACAAGAGGTGGGGATAGAAGAGTCTTCTTTAGGAGGCATGAAATGGAGAAGCACAGAGGAGTAGAAGACGTAGGGAAGCAGAAGAAGAAGATACTCTGTGATAAGGGATCGGCTAGGGTTGGCACATAGAAAGGCCTGATACCATATTACAAATTATGTTTTCCCATAAAAGTCAATGCCTTTCATTAAATCGTATATATACTCAATGCATGTAGAAAGGCACGTAGAAAGCCCTGATACCATATTACAAATTATGTTTTCTAACAGGATCTTTCTCTCATATCTGATGTGGTGGTTATTGAAGAGAATCATCAGAGCACTCTCTTTCTTTCCTCTTCTTCTTATAACTACACTCAATTCACACACACTCATAGCTTCAAGTAACAACAACCTTTCATCCCTTACTCTCTTACACCCGATGACCTTAGATGACGAAGTCTGGTGGCCTAACAACAACTCCAACGATGACAGCCTCCTCCCCTTTCTCCCTTTTTCTCGACCTTAATCTCATTTTATCTCTCTCCAACCGCACCCACTCACTCACACCCATTACTCTAGGATTTGGGTTGATTATATATGGAATACGTTGCAGATAACAACAAAACGCGATGAAGGTTCTTCTGCCCCTCACGTTGTTGTGATGCATGGAACAAGGGAACAAAGATTTACAAAATTGGCAGAAGCAGTCCCCTAACTTTAGATCTTTGACATTCTTAACCCATGCTTGATTTCGTCAACAAAAAAGAAAAATGGCGTAATACCCCCATGGACCTTTATACAGTGGCGGACGCATAACGTTTTAGTAGGGGTGACACTAAAAAAAAATTTCTAAAAAAATCTAAATTTGTAGTGGCACTCGTATTTTAAGCCAGTGCACCACTAAGGTCCGCCACCGCCTTTATAATTAAATTAGTTTATTATTATCCTTATTTAATAAATCTCATTCTATTTAATTTACTCCCGTAAACTATTATATTGCCTCATTAAGGGATTTAATCCATCAAGATAATTATTTACGACCTTTTATTGTTTGACTAACTTATCCATCCTTAAATTTTAGTTTCTAATTATACAAACACCCATGCTATTTATTAAACGTCTCTTTTATATAATTAGTTACACTAATTCTCATATTCCTTTTAAAAATAGCGAAATGAAAACGAGATGTTACATAAAGGGTATTAATTATTGAAGATTTAAATATTAAAAATATTAAATAAATCTTGTTAAATTTTCTAGATGAAAAAAATCTACTCTTACCACCAGGCATCACCTTTCTCTTGATGATCTACAAGAGATAATAACATTTGATGATTATAATTTTAAGGAACTGTTTCATGTCTTGAAAATATTTTCAAGAATGATTAGAAATTTTACATTTTAAAGGTCCCATTCTTAAACAACCTCCGCTTACCAATAGGTCCAAACATAATGATTGGCGGAAATGTCATCTTGACACTAAAGATGTGTCAACATCAATAATGGAAATTGTAATCTCTGGCCTCAACAATGTCTTGGAAAACTATTAAGAATACTAGATGTTTCATCAAGTTATGTGTATATTCCTTCAGGATAGTAGAACATGGTTCGAACCTGTTCAAACATTGGAAGAATGCAAGGCTAAAAAGAGTGACATTGTGTGAACTAAAAGGCCCATAGTTCATGTAAAGGGAAAATATAAAAAGATCAAGCCCAAGAAACCGAGAAAGGCTCTCAAAGATGGATCTTGTTTCTACTGTAGAGAAACGTGTCACTGGAAGAGAAATTGCTCATCTTGTCTTACTGATATGAGAAAGTCTGTAGAGACTAGCACTTTAGCTATCTAAAAAATAGAACTTATATTTTTCATAAAACACTCAAGTAATTTATATTAAGTGTTAATTTTATATTTTTAAATGTGTTACAGATATTCTAGAAGAGTAAGCAGTTGAGAACAAAAAAGTTGGAACTTCACTCTAGAAGTTTATTATTCATGTTTTGATCATAAGATACCTGTATTGTAAAACAATGTTTGTATTGAACAATGTATGTTGAATATATTTAGACTAAATATATACCTCTATTATTTAATTAGACGATTAATTATTAATTAATCGTTTTTCATAACGATCACATGCATAATCTTTAATGTTAATTCTAATTTCGAGAACTAGATCTCTTAATAGAATTATAAAGTAAATATCAATGTTTTCTAAACAATAATTCTAATTGAAAATTACCTTTAGTCACAAATATGATTTTAATCAAACTTATCTGTGACATTATCATCTTTATCACATAAGCAAGATATACATATTCCAACTTTAAAAGATGGATTTTTGAGGGCTAATAAATATAGTTTATTTGACATATGTGAATTTTATTTGTAAAAGATAAGTTATACTATTTCCAGTAATAGTAGAGAAAATTATTATTTAGTAACGATACATAGTTATGCATGACTTCACTTCTAATAAATGTCTAGATTTAGTAGAAGACACCTCATCCAATTAATAGATAACTATTGTCGTTGTAGTTATATTTTATATGATAAAAGAAAAATGTGAAACCTTTTGAAGTTTTCAAATATGAAGTTAAGAAAAAAATAAATAAACCATCAAAGGCCTTACAGTGAGAAAGGATGAACCAAACTTTATCAAATGTGTTTTACTTTTTAATGAGTAGAAATAATCTTCCTTTATCATTTTCGAGATTATACATAAATCAGTATGATCCGTATTTTAAATACAACTCTAATTAAGAACTAGATAAAACTCTTTGTAAGGTCTAGTATGAAAGGGTTCCATCCTTATGTTACTTAATGAGGAGTTGATATGAAGCTCGTGTATGACAAGAAGCTTCTAACAAGCACTGACCTAGTATCTACTAAATATATATTTGTAGAATATCCTAAAAGGTTATTTAGGTTATTGTTTATGAAAATTGATGTGTGTTTTTATGTATATATTTTAATTTCTCAAGTTTTAAATTTATAAAACTGATTTTATCGCAACCGGACTAATAAAAACACTAGGAAGTGTATATAATCATGCAATATTATAGTTGTAGTAAGACCATTTGTCGAACACAAGGGAAACAGTGTTGAATTAATTTGGAGTTTTTGATTATAGGTTACACTAAACACACAAAAATAGTAAAGAGAGGTTTTATGGAACTAAATCTCAAATAAATAACTAAACAAAAAAACTCGATAAACTGAATGAAGACAAATCTCTTTAGGTACTTTGGTTTAGACAAAATTAAATCTTAAAATCATAGATATTTTCTCACATAGAAGTTATTTGTTCTCTGTTCGCCGATTCCTAATTTGACTTGTTTCTAGGTCTAGACAACTAATCCTTTGTATTTCAAGTGTTTTAGTAACAATGATCAAATGCACTAATTATCCAAAAAATCAGTATTCAGTTCGTATTATGAGAGACTTAAACTACTAGCATCAAGATCATGAAGCTAATTACATATGAATGGTCATCAAATGTAGACTTACACATTTTAATCACAAAATTACTATTTAACCCTAGGTTTTGATCAGACACTACTCATACAAATTTAAAACTCATAAACTCATATGATTCAAGCACATCATACTAGATTGTTCGTCTAACCTAATAACGCTCAACAATAAACATATAAGAATGTAACTTTAACACATAAGGATCTTTATAGAGCAATCATAATAAAATGAATAAGAAATAATAAACCTCAAAATAATTAATCTATAGATTCAAGAATTCATTTAATCAAGAACACAAAGCAAAAGGGTTTTTGCATCCCTAACTCAGAAAGTAAATGCATAAAGAATCACATTGGAACACTAATCGTGGTCGGAACAACGAACCAAATGATTTGCATCATGAATCTACTCTCTAATCCTTCAGATCTTTGCTCCTATCAACTTAACAGCCTTCCGACCGCCTTTTAGACCCTTAAAATGGCAGAAAAAATGTTTCTTGTCGACCATGGACGGATAAAAGTGGTAATCTCCCCTTAGTTGCAATGTAAACGTTTTCAAACCGACGTCGTACACTGGGAGTACTTAGCATTATGCTGAGCGTAATGTATATAAAATGCGTCAAGATCCACCCGCATACGCTGGACGTAATGGGCTTATTCAACCAATATCTTCATTTTTGTAATTCAGCTCCATTTTGCAGTCTATTCGCTTCCTTTTCGCTCTAGGAATATGTTACACTTGTAAAATAATATTTAAAGCATTATAAGTACTTTTTACTTCAAAAAAGTATAAAAACATAATATAAAATAATAAGAAAACGCAATAAATATATGTATAAAATGGACGTTATCAAACTACCACACACTAGTCTTTTGCTTGCCCCCAAGCAAAAATGATTTTTATTATCAATTCATCATATTATCGCATCAAAACACTAGTCACCAACATTGCACAATACAATCCATTTTGAACATTCCCAATACATCAAGACTGCAATGCATGTATTTATCTCTAATTCCTATAAACTTCCCTAATCCTAAATACTCACAATCCTCAAAAACATTTCCATGCTTCTTTTGAACAACATTCATTTGATGCATTCCTTCGAACATATCCTCAGAAATCTTTCTTAACCTCAAGGTAATTTTTGATTAAGTTCCCAAGAATACATATAGAAAAATAACCTAGAAAAAAATTACAATAAAATAAAATAAAATACTCAATTGACTTCTTGGCGATTTTTGATTTATTCTTCAATCTTCAAACTTTATAAGCTTTGTTCACTCAACATTTTTTTATCTTCTTTTTTTGAATCACTTTGTCCATAAAAACTAAAAACGTAAAGAAAAACATATATGCTTAAGCAAGGGAACTTAGTTCTCAACCCTTATTGGTTAAAACATCAGTCTAGAGTGCAATGACTGCATAATCTTTCCTGGATACATTTCTGGCATACGATGCTAAACGTATTATGTCCCTCAAACTAAACAAGGTTATGTTTTGTCCCATGATTTCACTAAGACAGGGAAGCCACAAATACACTAGAACATATATTGGCTCAAATAAACATCGAAGCTCGCATTGGATCATCCAACACAACACTAGCAACCAAGGTCTCAACTTAAAAAATACAACAATTTAATTTAAAATGTAACTAGATTTTAAAAATTAGACTATTTTTACAACTCTTTAGTTTTTTTTTTTTGTTTTTTAAATCCAATCTAGAAATGTCAATTAATCTTGAAATTTCTTTTTAGCTTTCGACCCCATACTCTAAACTTAACTCATGCAATGTCCCCATTGCATGCATAAACAATTAAAAAACACAAAACTAAAGAGGGAGAAAAAGGAACAGACTCTACTGGGGTAGTAGTGGCGAGATCGGAACGAATGGGGCTGCTAAAAGTTACTCCAAAATTTGCTGGAAGACTAGAAATTGGAATTTATGCTTTCTTCTCGGATCGGGACTTTGTGCGCAAAACGATTGGCAAAAAAACCATATAACAGAAAAAAATGAAGATCCTACTCTCGTGTGGGTAAGTGACCCCACACTTATAGGATGTCATGCCTCTCCTGAAGTATTTTTCTTGACAAAATGGCACTCGGTCCTAGTTGTTGAACTTACTGTCAACATTCTAAGGGCGCAAATTTCTGCAAAAATCTAAAAGACCAAAGAGCGTCAACATGGTAAACAAAATTACATCAATTAAAAATAAACCAAACATCCTACTTTAAACAAACTAAATACACACCAAAATAAGATAATAAAAATACTAAGTCTAATAAACCAAAATAAACTAAAAAGTAAAAAATAAAAAGGATCATCACAGTCACTCGTCATCCTTGTCATCTTGCTGCTGCGTCCAAGATGGGCCTGCTCCATCACCCTACTGTCTATATGGTGGAGGAAGAGGAATTGGACGATGATAACCATGAGAAGGAAAGAATCAAGTCAACGCCCCTTCAAACCACTGTTGCCTAGTCTCGACCACATCAAACCGATCATCCACGTGCTGAGCAAGGTTACTAATATCAATATCCTGTTATGGTCCCTGTTGCGCTCCTCTAGGAGCAGGTCTACACCTCCCCGGTCTCTGTAGCTTTGGTGTTGCTGCACTCTCCTCTGGTACCGCGTCATCAGACCGTATCCTCAAAATAACATCATCAACACGCATAATGACCCTCAGCGACTCCAACATCTGCAAACTCATCACCCTCGTGTAATAACGCACCATCGACCTCGTGATCTCTCTTGTCAATAGGAAATATGATATAGCCAAATGAGTGATGAAGTGCCCAACAGAAATTGGGCTATCATCGTGAAGCTCCATGGCTCTTTTCCCCATATATGTAGCTAAAGTAATTCAGAGGTTCAGGTTCCTCCCTGGAGTAACAAGCATCCATAGGAAAAGTAAATCAGTCGAAAGCACCCTATTATTATTTTTGTGGTGCATCATAGAGATAGAGATCAAACGATGCAACAATCTATAAGTAGTATAGCGAATCTTTTTTCATCGTGCAGTAGATGATATATACTCTCTACTTGCAAGTTCAACCCAAAATACAATCACACTATAGTCATCAGGCGGTCCTGTAACACAATCATCAATAAATTCTTGGAAGTGGACACTCCTAGTCTCATCTAAATTGTAAACTCCCACTTTCACAGCAAGCTCAATAGAATTACACTCCATGATCAAAAAGAAGCGGTTGTCCTGTATCAAGGACCCAAGAACTAGCATGTTATGAGTTATTAGATGGAATAGTATAAAATGTGAAGGAGGGCTTTATCTTCCCATCCTTGATGTCCTGCAAGTATTTCGGGTAGCTTCGTTTCCAATGCCCCTTTTCGTAATAGTAGAAGCACGTTTCTTCTTTAGGATCAGCTGAGGGAGTAACAGAACTGGTTTTACCTTTGGATCCCTTTGAAGAAGATCCATCATGGGACTTTACCTTGTGGCTATTAGAGAGAGATTTCCTATTTTACCCTTTTCCATGTCCTATAGCAAGGACCGAGGCAGTAGCAGTAGGGGTGGACTCGACAACTTTGCCTTTAAGTCCACTTTCAGCAGTTCTTAACAAACCTTGAAGTTTGCTCAAAGTGACTTCCTCCTTGTTCATATGATAAGTCATCTTAAACTGATCATAACAAGGAGGTAAGGAGTGGAGGATAATATCAATGGCCAAATTTGTGTCAAATTTGACATTCAACTTGAGCAAACGATCCACATACCTTTGCATTCTTTGCAAGAGGCTCGTGATGGACTCTCCATCCTTCATCTTGGTAGTTATCAGTTAGGCAACAATCTCGTACCTTTCTTGACGCGCACTTTGATGGTAAATTTCCATCAAGTCTTGGCACATCTCGTAAGTCCAGTAGTCCTGGTAGAACCGCTGCAACTCAGGAGTCATAGTGGCCACCATAATACACGACACCTTTGTCCCGTTTATTTCATGAGCCCTATACTTAGCAATTTGTTCATGAGTAGATTTAGTTTCATTGATCTCGTTTAGTTGCTTGTCGAGAATGTATTCATTCCCTACATATCGCAAGGCCATTCAAATGTTGTGTATCTAATCATTGAAATTGGATCCATCGAAGGTGATCCTAGCACAAATGTTCATGAGAGAAAAGGAGCTTGAGGAGTTGGAGTTCGAGCCAGAAGCGTTATTTGAGCCAGACATTTGAAAAAGAAAAAGAACAAAGTTTTTGATTAGATAAAGAATCGTTAATATAACACCCAAATGAACTATTAAGGCTAGGACCCAACACAATAATTCACAATTCGGAAGACGGATGCCGTAATCCAATTGTAAATTATTTGAAGGTAGGTAAATGACGATTTACCAATTCCACCATGAAAAACGAAATGATAAATTAAGTTTTAAACGAAATCAAATTCCTAGATTCCTTTGAGATTCATTGAATTTATCAATGACATGTTTAATCTAGATTATTGTCACACCCTCAAACCAGAACGGCCGAATCGTTCGAGGGCGGATAACTACATGTAGTATCATAACAGTTGAATAAATAGTAAAGCAAGCGAACACAACCATCATAAATATAATTTAAAAAGTTACATTGTTGATTGTATTACATGTTTCAAAAGAAATTACATTATGATGATAAAATAAGTTTGAAATTGACGCCTTAGCGTCCCTTCCCCAAAAGCTGTTACCTGTATTACTGAATCCCTGAGAAATACAAGTAGTTTTGAAAAAGTGTCAACAATTAAGTTGGTGAGTTCATAAGCGTTTTTGTATAAGAATTGTATGCCTTTTTGTATAAAGTAACTGAGTTTGTTTCTAGAAAATCCAACATTTTCCATAAATGAATAGTAGTTTTAAAGTTCCAAAAACCCGAAATGCATAAGTAATTTCCATACCTAAAATAGTGTAAGTAGATTTATATATGTATATATAACTACTAAGGCGTTTAATAGCCCCGTAAATCAAATGTTTTAATACTTCATGTGAGTTTTATAACTGTACTATTGACCCAGACTGCCTGTAACAACGTTCTTCAGGGGTTGGAATGATATGACATTTGACACCCCAGACCTGCCGGTCTAACTGTAGCTAATAGTTTAGGTGCGGGATTGTCAATCGCGTATAGATCTATACACAAGTATCATGCTCTCCCTACAAGAGATTATGGTATATAATACAGGACTTAAAATGCGTACATGAAAGTACGTGCTGTCAAATGTCTCACAAAGTTTGTATCAAATAGATTTATGTATGAAAAGTCCATTGTTATTGTAAGTGTAATTATTTCCTTTCTATAGTGTTTATAGAGTGTAAAATATCATGAATATCTCGTAAACTATACCTATTATAGTTTTCCAAAAAATGTATTTCATTTGCATGATAAACCTTAGCGTGTTACTAACTTTGCATGTAAAGTATAACATTTGTAATAATGTTATTTTATGTATTTAACATTTATACACAAAATGTAGATAAAGTATTTGAAACTGTATGTAACGATTTGGATTTTAACATAAGTTTTTCTTGCGTTTCACTTGTATTCCCCCCCCCCCCAAACAAAGAAAAGGAGTGAAAATATAGGGGTATGAACTCACCTGGTAAGTGTGATGATTTGAAGAAAACGAGACTTTTCTCGGGCAGCACTTCGACCGGGAAGTGGGAAATTTCTCGGGCTTTCTGGACCTTTGGACCTTCTCCGTAGCTTTGATACGTAACCGGGGCGTCGACATAGTTTCGGGAGGCTTGAGAGTGAGAAAATATGGGAGAAAGGTTGTAAATTGGCAAGAGTAGCCGAAACCCTCGCATCCTATTTATAGGAGGGGAACCTGGCCCTCGTACGTTGGGCGTACGTCAGCGATGACACTACCCACGGACGTCGGACTTCGGATGGGACGGGATAGAGTGCATAGGGGAGACATGGTCAATCCGAGGACTTGTATCAAGTACACTGGGCGTACCTTCGTACGCTATATCGTACCCCCCTCGGTTTGTGTGCCTCGATCTTCTAAAATGCGTAACTTTCACATACAAGCTCCGTTTTTGATGTTCTTCATATCCGCACGTAGGTGAGAATATAATCTACAACTTTCATTTAGAATTCATTTTCAAATTTTGACTTTATTTTTAATTATATATTTTTAACAGGCCGGGACTGGAAAAGCCCGTTAAAAATTCATAACTTCTTTATCCGATGTCTGTTTTCGTCTGTATTTTTACCATTGTATTACTATTGTCGAGATCTTCAACTCTTGTTTAGGTTGTGTCGGCTAAATATCACTCGATCTCTATTTCGAGTTTTTAGCTGTCTACCGCTACTCCGAAACTTTGAAAAATCCTAACTTCCTCATACGAAGTCAGATTTGAACGTTCTTTTTATGTACGTTCACAGTTTAATGATATATACGACATTCGTTTAGACAATTAAGGCTAAAAAGTATTTTATTGAAATTTCGCGTTTTACACTTAACAATGTTTTATAGGTTTTGTTGCGGATTTTTTATTGGTCATAACTTCTTCGTTATAACTCGAATTTTTGTGTTCTTTATATTTGTAAAAGCCTTATTACGATATCTATTACTTTATGCAACCCAATTGAGACTTTGGAACATTTTATTTTTGACGCCATTTTTATTATAGCAAAAGTAGATTACAATACTTGACTTAGGTCATTACATTGACTTGAAATATTGGGTTGTAACATCATCCCCCCGTTAGAGAGAATTTCGTCCCAAAATTTATTCTAAGATAAGTATTTATGGACTAGGGAAAAGATGCGGGTATTTTTGTTTCATCTGATCTTCTCGCTCCCAGGTGTATTCAAGCCCTCGCTTTGCATTCCAGCGGACCTTTACAATGGGTATGCGACTTTGTTTTGTTCTTTTAATTTCCCTATCCATGATTTCTACTAGTTCGTCTACAAAATGGAGACTCTCATTGATTTCGATTTCTTCCAGAGGGACGACGAGGGTCTCATCGGACAAACACTTCTTTAAGTTTGACAGATGAAAGGTAGGATGTACGTTATTGAGTTCTTGCGGTAATCAAAGCTTGTATGCTACCGGGCCGATCCTGTCAAGGATCTCGAATGGTCCGATATACCTTGGATTAGGTTTACCATGTTTACCAAAACGTATTAATCCCTTCCAGGGTGAGACCTTCAATAGCACTCGGTCCCCAACCTGAAATTCCAAGGGCTTCCGTTTTTTGTACGCATAACTCTTTTGTCTGTCTCTTGAGGCTTTTAGTCGTTCCCGGATTTGGACAATCCTTTGGGTCATTTCTCTTATGATTTCCGGGCCTGTGAGGGTGCTGTCGGGTATTTCTCCTCTAGCTAGTTGTGTGTCACCCACTTCAGCCCAACACAAAGGTGATCTACACTTGCGACCGTAAAGGGCTTCGAATAGAGCAACCTTGATGCTAGTGTGATAGCTATTGTTGTATGATAACTCGACTAGTGGTAAATGGGTATCCCATGCCTTACCAAAATCGATCACACAAGCTCTTAGCATATCTTCCAAAGTTTGAATGGTCCTCTCACTCTGACCGTCGGTTTGTGGATGGTAAGCGGTACTCATGTCTAGTCTCGTCCCTAGAGATTTTTGTAGTAACTGCCAGAACCGTGAGGTGAATCTGCTATCTCTGTCAGAGATAATGGATATTGGTACACCATGCAGTCACACAATCTCTCTGATGTATGTTCGAGCTAGTTTCTCCATCTTGTCAGTTTCCTTTATTGGTAGGAAGTACGCGGATTTATGTGTTATGTGTTCTGGGCCACGGACCGATGCAGTATGCAGTATATGTGTGTTCATGCTAGTTGATATGTTTATGTCATGTTTTGTTCAGTTAGTTCCGGACTTTGGTCCGATGCAGTTAGTTCCAGGCTACGGCCCAATGCAGTATGCAGTTTATGTGTTCATGCTAGTGGATATGTTTATGCTATGCTATGTTCAGTCAGTTTCCGGATTTCAGTCCGATGCAGGGGGCAAGGCCCCAATTAGTCCGGACTTCGGTCCGATAAAGGGGACAAGGTCCCAGTTCGTTTCCGGACTTCGGGCTGATGCAGGGGGCAAGGCCCCAGTTAGTCCAGACTTCCGTCCGATGCAGGGGACAAGGTCCCAGTCAGTTTCCGGACTTCGGTCCGATGCAGGGGGCAAGGCCCCAGTTAGTCCGGACCTCAGTCCGATGCAGTGGGCAAGGCCCAGTATGTGCTTTATATGTTTGTATTGTATGTGGTAGTTTGGGGGAGCTCACTAAGCTTCGTGCTTACGGTTTTCAGTTTTTGGTTTCAGGTACTCAGTTTTCAAAAGAGGAGCTCGGAGAGGTTGCAGTGCACACACCATAGACAGTTAGCCTGGGAATGTTTTACTCTGATAATAAGATTATGTTTTGAATTGATACTCGGAAACTATGTTATGACTTATGATACGGTTTTTATAAATATGGTTTTAGTAATGTTTTACAAGAAATTTTTAGTCGTGATTTTGGGTCGTTACAAGTTGGTATCAGAGCCTTGGTTTGAGGGATTCGGACACACTTGAGAGTGTATCTGGACTCAAACTAAGGAGCGGTTAAAAGGTTTTGGAAAGAAGAACATTTTTGAAAAGAATTTTGGTAAAAGGAGTTGAGAAAAGAAAAGAGTTTTAGAAAAAGCGAAGGGAATATTTAGAAAGAAAATAACTTTAAAAGAGAAAAAGGGTGTGGTGCATGCAATCAACCGAGCTCAAGTAAGTACTCCCGAATTACCCATACAAGTTTATGATCATCAGTTTCAGTTTCAGTTTTAGTTCCAGTTTTAGTTTCAGTTTCAGTAGAACAACATGCTAGTATAGGACTAAGGATCTAGGAGGATGCCTTATGTGCCTGCTTTATGTGTTTCAGCTTGATAAGAATGGCATGCTAGTATTGAGTAGACAGTAGTAGGATAGCCTGTGTAGGTTATGCCTGATAGTATGAGCTTAGCATTGTATTCTAGTACAGTTTGTTGTTATGAGAATAGTTTTGCATAAGTATGTTTCCTTTATCCGAATGCTGCTTGCTTTGTGCTTTATGGGACTATGAGTGATGGGAGTTAGGCATTAGGTGAATACGTCACATCACATGTGATCAGGGTTGAATAATCTCAGAGTGCTGGATTTGGCCCTACTGCGCTGCTCTCGTTTGAGTCTAACCGTTGTAGGGACGAGTCTTTTACTCGAAGGATTATCCGAGCCTCATTACATGTGATGGTATTTAGGTGGTGGCTAATTGGCATTACAAGGAGGCCTTCAGCAGCTGAAGACAGGTTTGGATGGAGTCAGAAGTTCCCTAGGGCAAGTCTAGGAAGGTAGTAGCAGAGATCAGTAGCAGTAGAGTGACTTGGTGGAGTTGAGGTAACTCTTGAGGAAAGTACGGATAGATATGGAAGGTAGTATGGGCCCGTACTACTGAAAGCAGAGGATCCGTACTCGAATCAAGAGGGGCCGAGACAAGACCATGGAACTTTTAGAGTGTGTGAGAGATCCCTTAGTAGCGGTGTGTATATTGATCAGGAAGTGTTATATTTTCAGCATGGTGACATTGCGCGAGTTACCAGTTAGCAGTTCAGGTACCGGGGAGGGATCTGGCTCGGGCTCTGGAGCCGGGTAGCTTGATGATCAGATGAGGGATTTCATTTCCGCAGAGATTATGCGCAACATCATTGATCAGACTCCAGTAATTTTCGGCTTGGTTAGAGAGGTCATCGTGGAGCTTATGGACACTCATCTTGAGGCCTTTAGGGCCGGGATAGTTTCAGGACATATTGGGGCTTGTCTAGATCCCGATTCTTATGGAGTTCAGGGATCCATCAGGGAGGGAGATCCCATTTCTAGTTTTTGCCATCAGGGGATAGGAGTGAGTGGGGCACCCTCTCTCCAAGAGAGACCTCTGCATGATTGGATAGTTGAGGAGGTTTCGCGAGCTATTCGCGAGGATCTGTCCGACATGGTCGTGAGGATCACTGATAGGTTGACCGCGAAGCTCCGGGATCAGACAACTGTTGTTCAGACGACGGATGGGGTCGACGAGGTAACGCAGGAGCGAGAGACAGGCAGGGAGTTGGAAAGGAAGAGGAAAACGGATGAGAATCAGGTAGCCACAGGTTCGGGCAAGAGGCCCAAGGGGTCGGATTTGAGATCGAGGGACTATCAGAGCCGCAGTCGATGCAGGATGTGTGGTAGGGCGCACAAGGGTGCGTGCAAGCGTAGAAGTGGTGGCGATGCTGGATGTTTCAAGTGCGGCCGGATTGGCCATTTTAGCAGAGATTGTACTGTTACCATCACCCAGGAACTTGACCCGATATGTTTCCATTACAGTCAGAGGGGCCACAAGAAGGCCCACTATCCGAGTTTGTATATAGCAGAGCAGGTGATAGCTCCTGCCCCTGTGGCTTCGAGTATCACTAGAGGTTGCTGGGGCCGGGCAAGGGTGCCCATGGCTCGGAGCAGAGTATTCCGGATGATTTCAACAAGGATTCGTACATCACCGGATGTTAGGGGTACATATCTTTTACCTTCTTGTAAATTATAATTCATGATATTATTGTTATGTTGCTGCATTGATATCAATAAGCATATGTGTTGGGGTATTATATTGCCTGCTTGTGACAGAGTTTTATGCCATCTGCATACCTTGGAATTAGAATGGAAAATTGGAGGTCGTCCCCTCTAGATCAGGTTACTTCAGATGCGGTGATTGTATCATGTATATGTAAGAATCAGTAATGCCTCACTACTTTCAAAAGGTGTCATTCGGGATTGATCAGTTAAATCCTTAGTAGTGACAATTTAGAGCTTCTAGTGAGGTAGCCAGCGGACAGTAGGGAAGTGGGTTAGGGATGTGCACCCCTAACACAGGTTCTCAGGATATAGTCCCTAAAGCAAATACAGTTAAGGGTTGAAGGGTGCTCAGTTAGATAGCAAGAATGGTTCGGATCTGGTAAAAGTTAGTTGGAGCGCCGACAGAGGTAAATGTTGGCGGACAACAGATCACCCTTTTAATGGAAGGAGGGTTGGGGAATCCTTTCGACCAGTAAGCAGTAAGGAGTTAGCCGAATCCAAGTGGGGGAGAACCCTCCGAGTATACAAGGGTAAGAGCACGCAGACCCAGAATGAGTACACGACCTCGGAGAAGAAAAGATAGTAGTGCAGCGATTGATGTATTGAGGAGTTCAGGATTGGGAGTTTGAGGAACTTCCCAACAATTAGTTCATGTAATCGAGATGGTTAGTAGCTAGTTGGGAATCCAGGATTGGAGGAACGCCTGTAGGACTCTAGTGAGTCGGAATGAGGATCTTGAGAACGGTTAGCAAGAGATGCTTTCGTGTTAGTAGTCAGTGGCAGAGACGGCATGCAGGGTTGTGTGGATTTAGGAGTTGGGGGTTTGGAAACTTCCCAACGATAGTTTCATGTATCCGGATTAGTAGACGGTTGGTTTGGGAACCAAACCGAAGAATTCCTCGACGGAACGCTCAGTGTATCAAGGATATAAGATGTCGAGGTTGATGTAGCATTCGATGACTGAGGGCTGGTTTTGAGAAATCAGGATGAGGAATCACTAGGAGGACTAGGGATAGTCAGGATGTCCTCGATTAGTAGTTAGTAAAGCAGTCAGATAGTAGTAGAGTGTTGTAAGTCTGCGGGGGTGGCCATAACATTCACTAGCAGTCAGATAGTAGTAGTGTTGTAAGTCTGCGGGGGTAGCCGTAGCATTTACTAGCAGTCAGATAGTAGTAGTGTTGTAAGTCTGCGGGGGTAGCCGTAGCATTCACTAGCAGCCAGATAGTAGTAGTGTTGTAAGTCTGCGGGGGTAGCCGTAGCATTTACTAGCAGTCAGATAGTAGTAGAGTGTTGTAAGTCTATAGATGTAGCCGTAGCATTCGTCACGTTAGTAGATAGCATGAGCGCATTGTTTGGACGCAGGGGAAACAGTAGTACCCACCAGTTCGGGTGCAGCAGTGAAGATCGTCACCACAGTTATGAGATTAGGGTAGCAGTTATGGTTAAGCTGGCGATTCGACAGTCAGATCGTCACCACAGTTATGAGATCAGGGTAGCAGTGGACCGTTTGGGTTCGTGTATGTTAAGGGCTAACGTTAGTCTGGGAGCCATCATGTTTTTAATCGTGGAATTGATGATGTCAGGATGTGACGTTTGGACCTGATCGGTGGATCGGGAGGTTGTTAGAGCCACAATGACAGGATAACTAGTGGAAACTAGTTCCAGAGAAAGATTTCGTTCAGAAGTCGTGGGAGCAACTAAGTGAGGAGTCCTTGGACTCCACAGTTGAGTTGGAACTCGGTGTTGCAGATAACCGAAGAATGATTGGAGACCAGGAAGGTCTTGAGATATTTTGGGAAGTAGTCATACAGGCATGTTCAGTGTTTCATGTAGTTCAGTGTTTCAGGCAGTTCAGTGTTTCAGGCATGTTCAGTGTTTCATGTAGTTCAGTGTTTCAGGCAGTTCAGTGTTTTAGGCATGTTGTAGTTCAGTGTTTCAGGCAGTTCAGTGTTTCAGGAAGTTCAGTGTTTCAGGCAGTTCAGTGTTTCATGTAGTTCAGTGTTTCAGGCAGTTCAGTGTTTCAGGCAGTTCAGTGTTTCAGGCAGTTTAGAGTTGTAGGCAGTTCAGTGTTTTGGATAGTTTCAGAGTTATGGACATTATTGGTATTTGTGTTGGAATGCAAGTGCTAACGGTATAGTTGGTTGATTTGGAAATGACAAGTCCCTCTCAGCAGGATCAGTTGAGTCTTCTGCCAAGTATAAGTGATCTGCAAGGGTAATTAGGCAGGTAGCCTTTCTTTCAGGATGGAAGACTCAAGTTATTGGAAGTTGAGTAGTTAGATGAGAGATAAGCAGGCTGGTTCCAGCAGCATCGATTCAGTATGAATGGCAGAATAGATAGAATAGTTAAAGATAGTCGAAGTATCTTCAGAAGTCGCTGGAAGCGACTAGGAGATTGCGATGGGGTGTAGTAACCGGTGGGAGTCCGGTAACCCATATATCGGCAGATTAGTTGGACCAGGGTGGTCTCAGTGCATCCGGTAGGCGGATGAGGGGCAACAGAAATTTCAGTCAGAGGCAGTAACGACAAGGGAAGTATGGTAAGAGGTAGCAAGTTGACAGAGGGTGCTATGCCTCTCACAATAGGGTTGGATAATCTCAGAGGGGAGGGTTTGACCTTGTTGCGCAGCTCTCGTATGAGTCTTAATCGTTGCAGGGATGAATGTTTCACTCGAAGGATTATCTGATCCATTCGCTGGGACGGGTGCTCAGCACCAAGTTATGGAAATAAGAAGCATTTAATATGTACCAGCAGTAGTGACTAGCACTGAGAGTGGCTGGAGTGATGGACAAAAGGGTTAAAGTCACCAGGCAGGGTGTTTGAGGCGGATTGCAGGTCAGTTGACCATAGAGAACTTCGAGGACGAAGTTTAGTTTAAGTGGGGGAGAGTTGTAACACCCGAAATCAGAAAGGTCAAGAAAGGAAAGGAAAACAATAAGTTAAAGAGGGTCGACTCGTCGAGTCCAGGGAGGAACTCGGCGAGTCGGAGCAGGATCCGGGTGTAAAGTAAGTGACCGAATCGGCAAGTCGGCAAGTGGACTCGGCGAGTCTGGTCTGGGTTGGGAAACGCTAATTCCGGGACTTGGTACCCTATTTAAGCATCTTATTCTCTTCCCTAGGGCTCATTTGTGGCCCCTATAGTCCAGAACCCCAAACCCTAGCCACCATAACCATTTTTGGAGCAAGATCTACCCTTGGTGAAGTAATTTGGAGCTTGGAAGAGAAGAGATTCATAGTGGTGCAAGAGGAGGCCTTGGATCCAGAGTTGGTGGAACTTTTTAGAGCATTTGGAGGTAATGAATCGTTATCCTTGGCTTTCTCCTTTCTAGATCCATCTTTCATGGAGTTTCAGGGTTTCTTTGAGAGTATGTGATGAGAAGTGGGTGCACAAGTTAGATCTGGAGTTGAAACTCCAGATCTGAGCTCTATTTGGACCAAAGATGCAGAAAGCCCTATTAGTTGCTATGCAAAAGCCATTCCCCATGAGTTAAATTCCTTTCTAGCTTGGTTTTGGTATTATGAGACAAGAAGCACGTAAAGGTATCAACTTTATGTTGCTAATGGACTATAGGAACCCAGATCTATTGTTTGGAGCAAAGGAGTAGCTCTGTGACTCGAGATCATGAGAATACACGAAAGGACTCGGCGAGTCTGGGAGATGACTCGGCGAGTCGGGCTAGATACCAGACTTAAATCACGTAGCAACTCGGCGAGTCACATGGGTGGACTCGGTGTGTTGGATGAAGATAGGCAGGAACTCGACGAGTTGGAAGAACAACTCGGCGAGTCTGTTGAAGATTGGCTTGGATTCGGCGAGCCTGTTCTTGGACTCGGCAAGTCAAGTCGCGAAACCCCAAACCCTTCTAGTTAAGACTCGAATCAGTGAGTTGAATGAAGACTCAGTGAGTTCGACAGGACCGGACGCGGAAATCAGTAGACTCGGCGAGTCATGGTCTGAATCGGCGAGTCGAGTCGCGAATGAAAGGGGTTTCTGAGCTTATGAACTCGGCGAGTCAGTAGGCTGAGTCGACGAGTAGGGTCAACCTGGAAGGTTGACTGTGACCAGGACTTTGACTTTGACCATAATTGGCTTAGTTGACTTTTGGAGGACTGTCAGACTAAGTGTCATATTGATATTGGTAGCTCGGAGAGCTAGAGGAGCAGCGGCTCGGAGGGTTGTCTATTAGCAGCCAGAGGGTTATCAGCAGAGCTCAGCAGTTCAGGTGAGTTTCCTTCCAGTAGGAACGGGTCTAAGGCCACAATGGCGACTCGTTTAGCTAGCAGTAGTTTCCAGAATTCGGTCTAATGTAGTAGTTAGTATGTTTGATGCCTTCGTGGCTCAGACAGGATTTATGTGTTATGTGTTCCGGGCCACGGCCCGATGCAGTATGCAATATATGTGTGTTCATGCTAGTTGATATGTTTATGTTATGCTTTGTTCAGTTAGTTCCGAACTTCGGTCCGATGCAGTTAGTTCCGGGCTATGGCCCGATGTAGTACGTAGTTTATGTGTTCATGCTAGTGGATATGTTTATGCTATGCTATGTTCAGTCAGTTTCCGGATTTCGGTCCGATGCAGGGGGCAAGGCCCCAGTTAGTCCGGACTTCGGTCCGATGCAGGGGACAAGGTCCCAGTCAGTTTCTGGACTTCGGTCCGATGTAGGGGGCAAGGCCCTAGTTAGTCCAGACCTCGGTCCAATGCAGTGGGCAAGGCCCAGTATGTGCTTTATATGTTTGTATGGTATGTGGTAGTTTGGGGGAGCTCACTAAGCTTCATGCTTACGGTTTTCAGTTTTTGGTTTCAGGTAGTCAGTTTTCAAAAGAGGAGCTCGGAGAGGTTGTAGTGCTTGCAGCGTAGTCAGTTAGCCTGGGAATGTTTTACTCTGATAATAAGATTATGTTTTGAATTGATACTCGGAAACTATTTATGACTTATGATACAGTTTTCATAAATATGGTTTTAGTAATGTTTTAAAAGAAATTTTTAGTCGTGATTTTGGGTCGTTACATCTTGTCTGAACCGGGATGTACGGAGTATCGAGTCTTGTGAGCCTCATTCATGACAACGTCTCTGAATCCACCAAGCCTAGGTGTCCAGATTCGATTCATGAAGTAACAAACTCCATCACCCTTGACTTCAAGATTCTTATCCATTCCTCTTAAGGCTTCGCCAGCCATGTTTTCTGTTTTCAAGGCTTCCTTTTGAGCTTCCTTGATTTGCATGGACAGGTGTGAATGGATCGTCATGGTTAAGGACTTCACTCAGCGGCCCGAGTACTCCTTTCGACTGAGAGCATCAACTACTACATTAGCTTTTCCCGGATGATACCGAATTTTGCATTCGTAATCTAGGCAGTTATCGTGGTCCGAAATCAAATATCGGTCAAGGGTCGATATTTGGGATATAGATTATCGCGGTGGGATATCGTTATTTTTATATCATGCATAATTAATATATATAAACATAAAACATATATAAAAGTAATATAAAAAGTCAAAATTCAAAAATAGTCAATGTTTGAAACATAATCTTACGTAATCTATGGAATCTTCCTCCAAGTCCACATCAACCAAGGCATCCAATTATTTTATCTAGATTATCCACATCAACTCTAATATCATCATCATCATTTAAGAATTATGTACTTAACACATCAACATGATCATACCTATAGAAACTAGTTAACACTTAAGTATGTAACAATTAACATAACAATAAGATCGGTTAATACTTAAAACATGACTCTATGACCTAAAACTAACAATTAAGTACTTAACATAATAGCAGGTTCAGTTAAGTTAAGTCCATAAGACTTAAGGCCATGACTTAACACTAAAAAAAGCAAGTAAAATTACTTAACCGATATCCGACCTGGAAATCGCCTAGAAATATCGGTAAATATCGGTTAAATATCGGTAAATATCACCGATTTTTGAGGTCCGATATTCTGGACCGATATTTGACACCGCTATTTTGAAAAGTACCGATAACCGATATCCCTCCTGGAAATCACCTGGAAATCTCCAATATTAACTGCTTAGTTCGTAATTGCTCAGTAGTTCAACGCATTGTCTCTGTCTCATGTTGAGTTCTTTTTGGTTGAGAATGTGCTGAAGGCTCTTGTGATCGGTGAAGATTGTGAATTTCGTGCCATAGAGATACTGCCTCTAGATCTTTAGGGCAAAAACGGCTACTCCTAGTTCTAGGTCGTGGGTAGTGTAGTTGACTTCGTGCGTCTTGAGTTGTCTCGAGGCATATGCGATGACCTTTCCTCGTTGCATTAGAACACATCCCAAACCTTGGTTTGATGCGTCACAGTAGACCACGAAGTCTTCTGTTCCTTCTGGCAGGGATAATATAGGTGCATTGCATAGGACTTGTTTCAGTGATTGGAACACAACGTCTTGCTTTTCTCCCCAATTGTAGGTTACACCCTTCTGAGTCAAGGAGGTAAGTGGTTTGGAATTCTTTGAGAAGTTTTGTATGAATCTCCGATAATAGCCAGCCAGGCCCAAGAATTGTCGGATTTCTGTTGAAGTTCTTGGAGCTGATCAGTTCTCGATTGCCTTGACTTTGGAAGGGTCCACATGTATCCCTTCTCTGCTGACCACGTGACCCAGGAAATCTACTTTCCGAATCCAGAATTCGCAGTTTGAGAATTTTGCGTATGGTTTCTCTGTCCTTAGTGTTTCCAAGATCTGTCGGAGGTGTTAACTATGTTCTTCTTTGCTCTTCGAATAGATTAGTATATCATCTATGAACACAATCACAAGTTTGTCTAGGAAAGAACAACATACTTTGTTCATTAAGTCCATGAACACCGCCAGTGCATTTGTCAATCTAAAGGGCATCACTACAAACTCGTAGTGACCATAACGAGTTCGGAAGGCCGTCTTGGGGAGATCTCCTTCCAGAACTCGCAGCTAATGGTACCTGGATCTTAAATTGACCTTGAAGAAGTAGCTGGCTCCTTGGAGTTGGTCGAACAGATCGTCTATGTGCGGTAGGAGATATCGGTTCTTGATTGTAAGCTTGTTTAATTCTCGTTAGTCGATGCACATGTGAAAGGATCCATCCTTCTTCTTTACGAATAGGACTGGTGCTCCCCAACTTGAGAAGCTCGGCCTGATGAATCCTTTATTGAGTAGCTTGTTTAGTTGGATGGATAATTCCTGCATCTCTGTTGGGGCTAGACGGTTCGACGATTTTGCTACTGGGGTAGCTCTGGGAACCAAGTCGATTCTGAACTCGGCTTGACGTTCTGGTGGAGCTCCTGGAAGATCCTCAGGGAAGACGCCGGAGAAATCGCAGACTTTTGGAATGTCTTTGATATCTTTGGTTTCTTTTTCCTTATCTACCACATGGGCTAGGAAAGCATGGTACTCTTTGCGCAGGTATTTTTGGGCTTTGACGCAAGAGATGATTTGTAAATTGGTATCGGGTTTATCACTATAAATGATAAGAGTTTTGCCATTCGGAAGATTAAGGCGAACGACCCTTTTGTGACAAAGTATATGGCATGGTGAAGGCTTAACCAATCCATACGGATGATGACATCAAATCTTCTTATAGTGATTAGCATTAGATCGATTTGGAACAGGTGTTCATTTAAATCTAGCGTGCAGCCTATGTACATATCATTTGTGCTTTCTGTTTTACTGTTTGCCATATCTACTATAAATATCTTGTTAAGTGACTGGGGTTTCTGCTTAAATAAGTGTTTGAATTTAGGCTCATGAAACTCCTCTCTGCACCACAATCAAAAAGAATGCATGCATAAGCGCTATTGAGGAGAAACGTACCCGTCACCACTGTGGGATCAGCTATTGCTTCATTCTGACCTATTGCCAACACTCTTCCTACACCGCCATCGTTCCTTGACTTAGGGCAATCTATCTTGTAGTGCCCAGCTTCGCCACACCCATAACATGCCTGGCCCACACCGACTCCAGGAACTTGGGTGATTGGTTGTGTCGGTGCCTTACAGAAACGGGCAGTGTGCCCTTTCCTGTTGCAGTTATTACAGTGCATCACCCTACAATTTCCATTGTGATGGAAGTTGCATTTTCTGCACTTCGGTAGGTTTCCAGCATATTTCTTTGCTGGTGTAGGGGCAACAGGAATGACAGTGGGAGTAGTAGTGCCATGAACTGTCACTAGCTGCTGTTTCTTGGAAGGTTCTTGCAAAGGTTGACCCTTCCTTTTGTTCCAAAACTTCTTCTTCTTGTTGTTGTTGTTATTGTTTTTGTTGTTGTTGTTGTTGTTGTTGCTCTCTATGGGTTGCTTCGAAATTACAGCCATGAATCCTTGGCAGACACCATGGTCAACGAGGGACTATGCCAACTGTTTGGCACTATTGAAAGTAATTGGCTTGGAAGATAGTACACTTCCTTGAATCTGGGGTGACAGTCCCCAGATATATCTCTCGATCTTCTTGCTCTCTAGAGCAACCATTCCCGGGCAAAGTATTTCCAAGTCACTGAACCTATTGGTATAGGTTGTGATGTCCGAGCCTACCATTGTAAGTCCCTAAAGCTCTTGTTCGAGCTTCTGCACTTTGCCTCTCGAGCAGTACTCTTGCATGAACATTTGTTTCAGGTTTTCCCATCCCATGGAGTTAGCCACTACCAGAGTTAGTGACTTGACGTGGCCATTCCACCACGTTAGGGCTCGTTCGGAGAAAGTACATGCAGCAAATTTTACTTTGCTCCCTTCATGGCATGAGAAAATTTCGAATACTGCTTCCGTTTTCTCTATCCATTGGGATAGATCCATAACTCCTCCAGTCCCATTAAAGGATATGGGTTTGCTGTTGGTGAAGTCCTTGTAAGTGCATTCCCCGGAACGACTCTGATGTTGACCATTGGTAGAGCTATTTATTCCTCCTCCTGACCCATTGTTACTCATTTGTGCCATTGCTGTTGTGATAGTAGCTATTACGGCTGCCTGGAAAACTAGATTGTCCATTGACGAGGGTGGTGGTGGAGGTGGTGTTGGTGTTCCTGTAGTATTTAAGCATTGGGGATTTCTTCTTGGTGGCACGATTCTGCTAGAAGTTAAAAGACGAACTCTTGATAATTCCTCAAAAATGATTATGGAAAGTCTTAGTATTATATGTTTTACATTTCGGAAACTACCGAATTTGTAAGTTAATTGAAAAATGGAAATTTATAATAATAAGTGTATGATTTCCTTAGTATTTTAAGAATTTAATGAAATACCCAATGAAATAATAAATGCGTGCCAACCTCATTGATATTAATATTCGATACATCGATTAGGAAAACTTGACCTTTGCACAGGTCTAGAGTACATCAACGAAAATGGGAAAATTTGTCCGCATTCAGACCCCCGAATTGTGTACTCACAATCCGTCGGGTGTACATACATAAGGAAAGAGTAGCACCAACGCTCACTCGATAAATATATACATAGCGCAAGAAGTACGCGCTCTACTTCGAGTGGGTGGTACGTTGCGGGCCATGGTACATTGTCGTGGAAGTCCGAGCTTGAACTACTTGACGTTCAACCTCGATGACGCGCCTCTCCATTGTGGCTTGGTTTTTCCGGAACTCCCTTACCTCGACTCTAGCAACGTTAATGTATTTCTGAAGGGAAAAGGTGTGCTCTATTGTTCGATCATGTTCTTTGTCCAGGCGACGAAGACGTACCACAGTGATTTAGGCAGTGGCACCAACGTACATGATTTGGTTGGCTTTTATCCTTTTTGGTCGCCTTGATTGGCGATGCGATGAACCATGACAGGGAGTGCTCTGTCTATTGAACTACCATTATGGAGGTCATAATAGCCTTGTTCCATGCTATAAGGTGGACGTTGTCCTTGTTCCCTTAACCATCGTTTCAAGTATACAGCCCAGAGGGGCGCCGGGTCCTGAAAGTCCCGTTGGAGATTTGGTACTACCTGGGGAGGATTGTAAACCTCGGGTTCTGAGTCAGTGCCCTCATCATCAGCATCCTATTCCTCTTCTTCGGGATCCTCTTCTGGATCCTCCTCAATCCAACCTCCGTTGCCTTGGTTTGGGTAGTAGGGATCCCCGGGGATATGAAATCCTGCCATTTCGTTTGATCGAGAATAGAGATAAGAAAGTTATATATAGAATTTGAGTGTAAGGAGAAAATTTTATGATAAGACCTACACCGAGTCCTCCTATAATTACTTAGTGTATACGAATTACATACAATTGAGATTGAATGGACTGTTGGATAAGTTGTTTCACTCCAAGCCCACATCCAAACAAGGAAAAGAGCTTAAAGCGAAAACATAAATCCTAAGCCGTGCAACCTCACTCATGTGTAACCTTAAAGTATGCACTTTGCAATTATAGCCCTGTCCGTGAAGGCTTTTAGTTTTTATAAGTTTAATTTTTATTTTATCTGACGATCATAGTCCTAACTAAACATCGGGGTTTACTCGCTTGTTATAGTTTTTATTGTGTCATAAATACTCCTATAGTATTTAAATTTGTAGGCTTGATTCTAGTGTTACTTTGGTAAGTTTTTGACTTGTTGCTCACTACGTCTATTCCCTGACATACGTTGGTCACATCTCGGATAAATATAGTTGATTAGGCTATATTCATCCTAGATCTGATTACATATTCTGAGGCTTAGCCATAGTGTCCAACTTGTCTTAATCCTTTTGTATGGTTCTAAGTATGACATTAAAGTGTTGCATGCATGAATTTGTACATTTATGAAAACTAACATTTTAATTTAATGAAGTATGGTAGGCGTGAAAGTGTTTTGTCAGAGAGTTTTAGTCCCTTTGCATTTATAGTTTGTATATATTATGTGGTTCGATATACTTACTTCACTATAAACAATGCTCTGATACCAATCTGTCACACCCCCAAACCAAAACGGCGGAATCGTTCAAGGGCAGATGGATTCATGTAGTATCATAACAGTTGAATAAATAGTAAAGAAAGAAAACACAACCATCATAAATATAATTTAAAAGGTTACATTGTTGATGGTATTACATGTTTCAAAAGAAATTACGTTATGATGATAAAATAAGTTTGAAATTGACGCGTTAGCGTCCCTTCCCCAAATGCTGTTGTTACCTGTATTACTGAATCCCTGAGAAATACAAGTAGTTTTGAAAAAGTGTCAACAATTAATTTGATGAGTTCATAACCATTTTTGTATAAGAATTGTATGCCTTTTGTATAAAGTAACTGAGTTTGTTTCTAGAAAATCCAATATTTTCCATAAATGAATAGTAGTTTTAAAGTTCCAAAAACCCAAAATGCATACGTAATTTCCATACCAAAAATAGTGTAAGTAGATTTATATATGTATATATAACTACTAAGGCGTTTAATAGCCCCGTAAATCAAATGTTTTAATACTTCATGTGATTTTTATAACCGTACTATTGACCCAGACTGCTTGTAACAACGTTCTTTAGGCATTGGAATGATATGACATTTGTCACCCCAGACCTGCCGGTCCAACTGTAGCTAACAGTTTAGGTGCGCGATTGTCAATCTCGTATAGATCTATACACAAGTATCATGCTCTCCCTACAAGAGATTATGGTATAAAATATAGGACTTAAAATGCGTACATGAAAGTACGTGAAGTCAAATGTCCAGAAAGTTTGTATCAAATAGATTTACGTATAAAATGTCCATTGTTCTTGTAAGTGTAAGTATTTGCTTTCTACAGTGTTTATAGAGTGTAAAATATCATGAATATCTCGTAAACCATACCTATTATAGTTTTCCAAAAAAATGTATTTCATTTGCATGATAAACCTTAGTGTGTTACTAACTTTGCATGTAAAGTATAACATTTGCAATAATGTTATTTTATGTATTTAACATTTATACACAAAATGTAGATAAAGTATTTAAAACTGTATGTAACGATTTGCATTTTAACATAAGTTTTTCTTGCATTTCACTTGTATTCCCCCCCCCTCCCCCTTAAAAATAGAAAAGACATGAAAATATAGGGGTATGAACTCACTTGGTAAGTGTGATGATTTGAAGAAAACGAGACTTTTCTTGGGCAGCACTTCGACCGGGTAGTGGGAAATTTCTCAGGATTTCTGGACCTTCGGACCTTCGTCGTAGCTTGGATACGTAACTGGGGCATCGACATAGTTTCGGGAGGCTCAAGAGTGAGAAAATATGGGAGAAAGGTTGTAAATTGGCAAGAATAGCCGAAACCCTCACATCCTATTTATTGGAGGGGAACCTGGACCTCGTATGCTGGACGTACACGCGTACGCTGGGCGTACGTCAGTGATGATGCCACCCTCAGACGCCGGACTTCGGATGGGACGGGCTAGAGTGCATAGGGGAGAAGTGTTCGATCTGAGGCCTTGCATCGGGTACGCAGGACGTATCTTCGTACGCTATAGCGTACCCCTCGGTTTGTGTGCCCCGATCTTCTAAAATGCGTAACTTTCGCATACGAGCTCCGTATTTGACACTCTTTATATCCGCACGTAGGTGAGAATATAATCTACAACTTTCATTTAGACTTAGTTGGAAAATTTTGACTTTATTTTTAATTATATATTTTTAACATGACAGGACTGGAAAAGTCCGTTAAAAATTGATAACTTCTTCATCCGATGTCCGTTTTCGTCTGTCTTTTTACCGTTGTATTACTATTGTCGAGATCTTCAACTCTCGTTTAGGTTGTGTCGGCTAAATATAGCTCGATCCCTATTTCGAGTTTTTAGTTGTCTACCGCTACTCCGAAACTTAGAAAAATCCTAACTTCCTCATACGAAGTCAGATTTGGACGTTCTTTTTATGTACGTTCACGGTTTAATGATATCTAGGACATTCATTTAGATACTTAAGGCTAACAAGTATTTTATTGAAATTTCTCATTTTACGCTTAATAGTGTTTTACCGGTTTTGCTGCGGATATTTGATTGATCATAACTTCTTCGTTATAACTCGGATTTTTGTGTTCCTTATATTTCTGAAAACCTTGTTACGATATCTATTACTTTATGCAACCCAATTGAGACTTGAACATTTTATTTTTGAAGCTATTTTTATTATATCAAAAGTAGATTACAATACTTGACTTAGGTCATTACATTGACTTGAAATATCGGGTTGTCACAATTATGCCCTTCAAGTTTGTAACTGGGATACCGAAGATCACAAACAATTTGTGAATAACCATGCATATTAGTTTGGCACTCTCGAGTCATTTACCACCTAATCAAAGTGTTGGTTAACCACACACGCTCCATTGATCTATGATAATTCTCGAGCTACCCTTTGCCACCCTTGTTAGTCCAAGTTAGTGTGCCGGTTAACCACACACGCTCCACTAATGACTTGTCATGGTGCAAAGTGCAATTTCTTGGACTAGCACCATTTTCACATTTTTCCTAAAGTAACTGAGATTGGGAATTTATAAAAACATTTAGTTACTTTATATTTTTTATCATTATACTTATTAATGAGAGAATTCATGTCCTATCCTACCCGTTCGGCTAACGACCCTCCACTAGTCAAGAGTGCGGTGGGTAAGAGTGGATACCTAATGACGGTCATTTTATAGGCTGCTTCCTTAAACATCCCTTATAGATCAGCTTCATGAATGAGGCCTACTAACGGTATGACTGACTCATCTTATATATATATATATATATATATATATATATATATACATATTAATCTTTTAATATTATAATAGTTTAAGGGTTGTTTTTTAAACTTTTAAAGCACTAGGTTTTTAGAATTTAATATTTTAAAATTAAAAGTTTTAATCAAATTTTAAATTCCAAAACTTGAGGGAAAATTTTGAAACTTTTCAAAACTTCTAGATCAAATTTTAGATAATTAAAATAATCACATAATTTTGAACACTATCTTAAAATTTGACCATTATCTTTTAATTAGATGAGGATATTCATCACCATATTAGAAAATTCGATTTTAAACAGTTAAAACAATTTAAGGTAATGATCCTTATCTAATTTAGGCCTAAAATCCGAAAAATCTGCTAACAGACAAACCATCTCGTCGAGTCAGGGCAAGGACTCGTCGAGTTGGTCCAATTCGTTGAGTTCATCTTTGGACTCGTCGGGTTCAGCAGACAGTGAGCAAAACGATTTTAATTCAGCTTTGAACAAATTACAATTGCATAATATATAACAAAAAAACACCCTAAGCTCTGATACAACTGATGGTTTGTGAGCATTACGTCATTCCTATGTGCACATGCAACCCTAATTGCTTTGGATCTAGGTTTTTCTTAAGTTATACATGAAAATTAATTTTCCAAAGCAAAACCCAAATCTAATATACAAGAAAAATGAAAACTAATCATATTAGGGTTTAGAAGAATACCTTTCTTGTTAGCTAGTGGTAACAAGTAATCCTTTCCTTGATCTTGACCTTCAAGAGCTTAGTGCCTCAAGCGTTGCACCTCTAATGGAGTCACAAAAACCACTTAGAAAAGGATGAAGAAGAGAGAGGTGATGGAGGCTACTTGATTTTGGCTAGGGTTCTCTAAGAATGCATAGGGTCGAAAACTATAAGCCAAGGGTCCTTTATATAGCTGAGGTTGCTAGGGTTTTAGGTGGAAACCCTAATTCTCTGCTTAAGCCTTAAGCAATCCCTGGACACCTTCTAGAAGGCCTCTTGGATGAAATTTCTCTGGGTTTCCCATAGACTTCGTCCACTCCTTCTTTAGGAGTCCCTCAGCCCAACTTGCAGCTATCAATGATTTGTAATATCAGTCCCCTTACTTTCAGTCAGTTTCTTTTGATCACTAAATTAATTCCAAATCAATTTCTGATCAATACTAATTAAATAATATGATTTCTCAATAAATATATTATTCTTATAATATATTAATAAATCATTAATCAACCTCTTTCTCCATAATTCATCCTATCAAATTGCTATGGTGAAGGCAACCCAAAAGGACCATGCTACTATCAAATCAAGTACATACAAATTATAGTTATGGGCTTAGACACCTAATCCAACATAAAGTGGGCGTCACTATACCCTGTCACTCTCAACGTATCACTACCACCAAGAACTAGAACCAGGTGCTTTATCATTCTCAAATACTTGAGAATGTCCTTAAATGTTGTCCTATGATCCTTTCTAGGATTTCCCTGATAGCGACTGACCATGCTTAAAGCATAGGATACATCAGGGAGAGTACCTGTCATAGCATACATGATCGATCCTACAACTGAAACATAAGGGAATCAAATTGTATCATGTATCACTTCATCGATACTTGGGCTTTGAGTCTTACTCAATTTGGCATTGCACTGAATAGGTAGCCCTCTTTTCTTGGAATTTTCCATACTAAACCATTTTAGTACCTTGTCCAAGTATGTACTTTGACTAAGTCCAATTAGTCTCTTCTTTTTATCTCACAAACTTTTTATCTCGGGAATATAGGCTGCCTCTCCTAGATCCTTCATAGAGAAACATTTTCCAAGCCAAGATTTCACTTCTTGCAAGGTTGGAATGTCATTTCCTATGAGTAGTGTGTCATCGACATAAAATACTAGAAAAGTTACTTTACTCCCACTAGCTTTGACATGCATACATGACTCATCCTCACTTTAGAAAAACCAAAGTCTTTGACTTTCTCATAGAAGCAAAGATTCCAGCTGTGAGATGGTTTTTTAAATCCATAAATGTATTTTTCAATCTTACACACTCTATCGGGAAATTTTGTAACAACAAAAGATCTGACTAACTCATGTAAACATCTTTATCCAACTTCCCATTAAGGAAAGCAGTTTTGACATCTATCTGTCAAATTTCATAATCATGAAAGGCAGCTATGGAGAGCATTATCCTAAGAGATTTTATCTTAGCCATTGGTGAGAAGGTCCCATCATAGTCAATCCCTTGGGTTTGAGTAAAGCCCTTCGCACCTAGTTATTCCTTGAATGTGTGCACATTTCCATCCATGTTGGTATTCTTCTTGAAGATCCATTTGCACCCAACAATCTTTCGATCAGGTTCTTGATCAACCGAGTTCCGAACTTGGTTGTCATACATGGACTTGATGTCGCTGTCCATTGCCTCTTTCCACTTGGCAACCTTAGGTCCTTCCATCACTTCCTTGTAGTTAGTTGGCTCATCCAAATTTACCAGTAGTTAATCACTGACGAACGTAACACCATCTGAAGTTATATGGAAACCATAGAACGTTGGTGACATGCTAACTCTACTAGAACATCTAAGAGGAAATGAACTGTCAATGGGTTCAATAGGATTCTCATCCTTTGGTTGACCGTTAGTATCATCTAAGGTTCATTCATTGGAAGGATCTTGAATCTCTTCAAGGTCAACTATACTCCCACTGTACTCATTACATATGAGCTCTCTTTCGCGAAGGACTCCTTTTTGAGCTACAAAGACCATGTTTTCATTATGTCTGTAGAATAAGTGTCCAAAAGACTTTGGTGGGTAGCCAATGAAAATACACTTCTTACTTTTGGCTTCTATTTTTTTATGAGTCTCTCATCTAACGAAAGTTTCATAACCCTAGACTTCGATATGTGTTAACAAGGGAACTTTCCATGTCCACATCTCATGAGGTGTTTTGGAAACTTTCTTAGTAGGGACAAGATTGAGGATATGGGTGGCTGTCTCTAATGCATACCCCAAAAGAAAATAAGAAGAGTGGCTCGATTCATCATGGAACGAACCACGTCTAAAAAGTTTTGATTGCGCCTCTAAGTCACACCATTAATGTAACGCCCGTATATTCAGACTAGTCAATTTAAGGATAATAAGCGCTACAAATGACTTTTTGATAGAATATTATTTAGAATAAATAATATTCACTAAAGTTATAGTATATGTCACATGGATTCCGTACATATAAATAACTCCGAAATTCAACATATAACGAAGAAGTTATGCCCCGTAGAGGTTTTGCGATTAAAACTAGGCACGACTTCGCGTATCGTAAAAAGTAAATTTTTGACGAAATACTTTTTAGCCTTGGAAATCTAAACAAAAGTTGTAGCAGACGTTAAAACGAGAACGTATATATGGAGAACGTCAAAATTTGACTTTGTTAGAGGAAGTTATGATTTTTCTAAGATTTTGCATAGCAGTACAAAACCCGGAAATCGAGTTCTAGACCGATCGATTTTTAGCCGACACAATCTAAAAGAGAATTGAATAGTTCATTAATAGGAGATCAACGATATAAAGATTGTCGAGAACGGACGTCGGATGACAAAGTTATGAATTTTTAACAGACTTTAACTGTCCAAGCCGGTTAAAATATAACTTTAAAAATAAAGTCAAAATTAGTCAATAGAGTCTAAACGAAAGTGTTAGATCACGTCGCTACCTACGTGTAAATATAAAGAACGTAAAAAATGGAGCTAGTTTGCAAAGGTTACAGATTTTAGAAGATAATTAATTTTTGGATTAAACCTCGAAGTACCACGTGGCAAGATCTGGGCCACTACTTCTTCCCCACAGCTTCGCATCTAATCGCGACATGTGGCATCAGTACGCCCGAAGTAGCTTGAAGTACGCCCAACGTACCCTTGCATACGCTTTGTGTACAGGGTTGCTGGCATCCGATAAATAAGTGGCGTTCTTCCCTCATTTCCCCACACCTCTTCATAAATTTGTCTTACAAACACCCTAAAGCCTCTAAGCGTTTACCTAGCACCGTCTAGGTGTTAGTAGCGAGTCCCATAGCGGCAGAAGGCCTCGAGAAGAAGAGCTTTCGGCTCAGAAGTTCTGCCCACGCAGAGCCCATTTCCTCGCTAAACCCCCTTGTAAGTGAGTTATGCTTACCATACTTTAAGTATAACTTATGTTTAAGTTCATTATCGTTGTTATGAAGCTATAAACAAGATTTATTAGTGATTCCATTTCGTTATACTGATTGATCTACTTACGGGGATGAAGTCTAGGCTGTGTTCACCAGATGTACTCTAAAAACCCTGACAACTATGGACTTAGTGCCTTACAAATGAACATTGGCAGTTGTGCCTAATTGATGACATCATGAACTATGGACTTAGTGCATGTTAGATAAACCTTGGCAGCGATGGACTTCGTGCCTATTCCTCAGGACAATCCTTAGGAATAAATAAATGAGGAATATATGGTTCTTAGGGTAGATCCTTAAGAATAAAGAAGATAATGGGGATGGGAAATTGGGTTAATTGTTTGATGATTAAACATAATAATTATATTATTGTGGGTTGAAAACCCTATGTACTCACCAGGTTGTCCAACCTGACCCACTCAATTTATTGTATCACAAGTGGCTATATGAAAGATACATTCTGCTATGAGATTTAAGGAGTATTAGGCCACTAGTTTAATTACTGTAAGGCTTGTAATCTTTCTTTATACTTATATTTTTGTATTGACGATGACATCCTAATGTTTTAACATAAATAAAACACATTTCTTCGGAAACGCTTTGATAATATCATTATCATGTTTTCTAGGAGCAAATTTTGTAATATTATTCTTCAAAAAGGATACTATGATTTTTAAATAAGCATAAACAAATTGGACTTTTTCTGGCCATGAAAATGGGGACTTCATAGTTGGTATCAGAGCATTAGTTTAAGCAATCTAGGAAATTTAGGAAATTTTTAGACTTAAACTTTGAATGCTAAGCGATGATCGTGAGGAGTGTGTCTATTAGTTTTTAGTCAGTATGCCTAAATAGACACGAGCACTGGCTTATTTAGGGAAGATGCCTAAATTTCTCTTATGTACTAAATATATGATTGATGATGCTATTGTTTGATTGAATCTATGGTCAATTGCTGACCGGATCTGGAAATTTTATGTGTTCAGATTTCTAAACGTTTAATTACGGTATTAGAACTGGTATATAACTTTTTAGAGTGATAAGAAGATTTATACATCTATCAATTCTTTCCCCTATCTTAATTCTCGTCGCTTTACATTGAACATCTGCTAGAGTGTATAGATCGAAATGGAGAGAACTTGCAATAGATTAGGAAATGCTAATGGAAACCAATAGCCTGAGCCACGAGTGATTGAGCGTGCAATAAAGGTAGCAACTGCACCCGAGCCAATCACAATGGCATGAGTCCAAGAAATGATTCGGGCTTTGATGGCCAAACAAAGGGAGGAGATGAGGAAAATGTTGCTTAATAATAGGGATGAACTTACTGTACCCATTGTACAACCTGAACTGAACATTGAACAGTCAGATGAAGGAAACTATAGTCAGATTGTAAGCCAAGCTGAAACACGAGTGGTTAGAAGAAACCAACCCAATGGAGGAAATGATGGACGTGAATGTAAGTACAAGGATTTCATGGCATCCGCACTACCAATTCTTTCTGGAAGCCCAACACAGGTGGAATTCATGGATTGGATCTCCGAGACGGAGATGATGTTTGAAAGTTGTGACTGCAACAACAAACAGAAGACCGCTCTTACAGTTACACTGTTGAAGACTGGGGTATTAAGCTGGTGGAAGATACCAGTTGATACTATGTCCAAAGGAGAAGCTAGTAAGATGTCTTGGGAAGTCGTTTTGGTGCAACTGAAAATACAGAACTGCTTTGAGCAGGATCTTCTGGAAATCAACAACGAGTTCCAAAATCTGAAGAAGGGAAGGATGAGCGTCAACGAGTATGCTGTAAGTTTTACAGATAAAATGAAGTTTGTTCCTTAGTTAGTTCCAAATAAACTATCGAAAGTCAAAAAACTTGGCTAATAGATTACCAGCAGACTTTGGTCCAATGGTCAAACAATAAACCACCTTGAAAGCCGCCATCTGAGCAGCTAAGAATGTAGAGATCCAAAGAAGAGAAAAGGGTCTAGAAAAAGATAAGGCGTGAAAAAAGAGAAAGATTGACGTATCCTCAAGATCCGATAAGAAAGGAAGATTCTCAACGTCGAACCTGGACGACCAAAAGTATGGGGGTAGTTCTGGAGCCAAGTGGTGTCAGAAGTAAAAGAAGAAAAATTATGGGAGATGCAACGGAGAAGTAACTTGTTATAAATGTGGGAGAACCTATCACTATTCCAAGGATTGTACATTTAATGATAAGGTATGCTACGAATGTGGAGACAAGGGACATATGTAAAAAGATTTCCTAAAGAAAAATGAAGTAGCCAAGACAAACGCGTCACCGAAGCCAAAGGCAAGAGCATTACAAATGGTCCTTAAGGAAGTAAGTGACGACGCGGGGGATCAGGAGTAAGGATCTATATATCCAAAGATCAAGATCTAAAGTAGCCATGTAGATAGTATCATTTGGTGTATTATATTATAAGAGGCCAAATGTAGGGTGAGCTAGAACATCTATGTAATCATTTCCAGAAATAATATAAACCTTGGTTATGTTATCTCATGTGTTAAGTTGTTATATGATTTTTCTTGCTTGGTGACCTGGAGAACTGCGATACAATATTTGCGACGAGTATGAGTAGGTATGAAAGGTAGTAGAGGCGTATACTAGCGGAAGCACAAGACTGAAACTTGGATCAGGGAAAGTCACAAGGTTACCAAGGCACTAGTAATTGATTATGTTTTGTTCTTGTTTGCCGTTACCTTTGTCTCAGTAATGTCTAAGAAGATGACTATTAGACCAACCCTGGTATTCATATACTATCAAGTCCGACTAAGATAAGTATTGTACGTGGTTCAGAGAACCAAGTTCGAAGTAGCATCTGAGTTAAACCAAAAGATTGATGTATCAGACAATCGAAGCAATTAATAAAAGCATCGCAACCGCAGTTAAAGTAAAAAGCTTATAGCTAGAAGTTCTACATGATAGAATGTCATTATACCAAATTAAAACACGAAGGAAGGTATCTTCCAATATAGAATCTGACTCAAAAAGACCCGAGTCTAAGCGTTGCATCATACGATGAGAGGTCATTAGAACATGACCCATCAGCCTGTTACGCTAATCTAAGTAAAGAACTTATCTTAAGTTAAGTAATTTAAGAAAGAGCAAGAGTCTTCAATAAAAATCGAGTCTGTAACTCGAAGGTTACCATTGAAAGTCTAACATGAGATAAAAAGCGGGTGCAAGATTGAGCATCGCCAACAGTCAAGAGGTCCAAGAGTTAGATAATCATCTGAAAGGACATAAGAGTTCCAATTATTACCTAGGATGAAAAGATAACATATGGAGTCATTATACAAGCCCCGTTCTGTTGATGATTCTAGGATGTAATCATCCTAAGGGTGAGATATTTGTAATGCATGCAGATTCGGGCTAGTTAATTTAGAGATAATAAACGTTAAAAATGACTTTTTGATAGAAGATATTTTGAGTAAATAATCTTAACCAAAGTTATAGTATATGTCGCAAGGATTCCGTACATATGAAGAACACTGAAATCTGACATATAACGAAGAAGTTATGTCCCGTCGAAATTTTGCGATTAAACTATCACAGCTCCATGTATCATAAAAAGTAAATTTTTGATGAAATACTTTTTAGCCTTAGAAATCTAAACGAAAGTCATAGTAGATGTTAAACCGAGAACATATATATAGAGAACATCCAAATTTGACTTCGTTAGAGGAAATTATGATTTTTTAAGATTTAGCATAGCAGTACCAAGCCCAGAAATCGAATTTTAGACCGATCAATTTTTAGCCAACACGATCGAAATGAGAATTGAAGATCTCATTAATAGGAGCTCAACAATATAATGAAAGTTGAAAACGGACCTCAGATGACAAAGTTATGAATTTTTAACAGACTCTAACTATCTAAACATGTAAAAATATAACTTTAAAAATAAAGTCAAAATTAGCCGACGGAGTCTAAACAAAAGTTGTAGATCACATTGCTACCTATGCATGGATATAAAGAACGTCAAAAAAGAAGCTCGTATGCGAAAGTTACAGATTTTAGAAGATAATTAATTTTTGGATTAAACCTCGAAGTGTCACGTGGAAAGATCTGTGCCACTACTTCTTCCCTACGACTTGGCATCTGATCGTGACATATGGAATGAGTACGCCCAACGTAGCTCGAAGTACGCCCAGCTTACCCTTGCATACGCCCCGTGTACATGATTGCCGGTAGCAAATAAATAAGCAGCGTTTATTCCTCATTTCTCCACACCTCTTCACCCATTTCTCTCTCAAACACCCCTAAACCCTCTAAGCCTTTCCCTAGAACCTCCTAGGTGTTAGTAGTGAGTCCTTGAGTGCCATAAGGGCACGAGAAGAAGAGATTTCAGATCGAAGTTCTGCCCGTGCAGAGCCCGGTTCCTCGCTAAACCCCCCCTTGTAAGTTAGTTATGCTTACCATACTTTGAGTATAACTTATGTTTAGGTTCATTATCATTATTATGAATATATAAACAAGATTTATCAGTGATTCCAAGTCTTTATACTGATTGATCTACTTACGTGGATGATGTCTTGGCTGTTATTTAGTGAGGTGGTTTAAGTGGGATTTCCAAACATTATACTCCGTATACCAAACTGACCATACCTCCGATATGATCCTACCTGGTTGTTTCTTATATGATAGATCTTGAAGTAGACTTTGTGTTAATGATGAATCTAGATAATAATTAGTCGCAATAAATAATAGAATAAGACTTAGTGATAATGATAATAGGTTTCATCAAAGGAAAAGACAATTGTTAGAAGCGAAGCGCTGCCCGAATTACGAGTCGTCACTTTAACAAGTGAGTGCGTAGTTACTTTCATATTACACATAGATATGAAGTATTTAATATTATACATATTATATGTGCTTATTAACCGTGTTCCTAATATATATGCTAGATGAACAATTTATACATGTTGTACGTGATTTAAACTATATATATATATATATATATATATATATATATATATATATATATACCTATAAATATATTGGGTAAAGATGGGTAGATTAATGATGAGAGATGAAAGGTGAAATAGATGATGAGAGGTGAAAGATGATGAGAAGCCTTGAATTTAAATTTGTCCAGTCATCTAGCAGAGTATAGATGACTACCATGGACTATTCTAGACAGTCCAGTGGAATGCTAGCAAGCTCACAACCTGTAAGTGTTTTTGAACTACATGTTCAGCAGATGTATTCTAAAAACCCTGACATCTATGGACTTAATGACTTACAAATAAACTTTTTCAGTTGTGCCTAAAAGATAAAATCAACAACTATGGACTTAGTGCCAGTTAGATAAATCCTGGCAGCGATGGACCTCGTGCCTATTACTTAGGACAATCCTTAGGAATAAATAAATTAATGAGGAATATACGGTTCTTTGGGTAAATCCTTAAGAATAAAAGAAGATAATGGGGATGGGAAATTGGGTTAATTGTTTGATGATTAAACATAATAATTATATTATTGTGGGTTGAAAACCCTATGTACTCACCAGGTTTCCTAACCTGACACAGTCAGTTTATTGTATCACAGGTGCCTATATGAAAGATACATTCTGCTGAGAGATTCAATGAGTATTAGGCCACTAATTTAATTATAGTAAGGCTTGCAATATTTTGTTATGCTTATGTTTCTGTATTGACGATTACATCCTAATGTTTTAACATAAATAAAATACATTTCTTCGGAAATGTTTTTGATAATATCATCATCCTCTTTTCTGGGAGCAAATTATGCAATATTATTCTTCAAAAAGAATACTACGATATTTAAAAAAGCAAAAAAAAATCCGTCTTTTCTATCCGTGGAAATGGGGACATCATAGTTGGTACTAGAGCCTTAGTTTAAGCGAACTAGGAATTTTAGAAAAATTTTAGACTTAAACTTAGAATGCTAAGCGATGACGTGACGAGTATATCTATTATATTTTAGGAAGTATGCCTAAATAGACATGAGCACTAGCTTATTTAGGGAAGATGCCTAAATTTCTCGTATGTAATAAATATAAGCTTTATGATGCTATTGTTTGATAGAATCTATGGTTAATTGCTGACCGGATCTGGAAATTTTATGTGTTCAGATTTCTAAACGTTTAATTATGGTATTAGAACTGGCATATATCTTTTTGGAGTGATAAGGAGATTTATACGTCTATCAAAGCTTTCCCCCATTTTAATTCTCGTCGCTTTACATTGAACATCTGCTAGAGTGTATAGATCGAAATGGTGAGAACTTGCAGGGAACTATGTGACATCCCCATTTTCATGGCAAGAAAAGACCGATTTTGTTTATGCTTTATAAAAATTAGAGTACCTCTTTTAATAAAAATGTTGCGGAATTTGTTCCCAGTAAAACATGATAAATACTTATCAAAGCATTTCTGAAGAAAAGTATTTTTATTCATTTTAAAACATTTGGGGTGTCATCGTCAATACAGAAAAATAAGAATAAACAGAACTAACATTCATTATCACTAGTGATTTATATCTCCTTCATCTCTCAGTGTAATGTGACTTCATATCAACACCTGTGATATAAATAAACTGAGTGGGTCAGGTTGGGAAACCTGGTGAGTACATAGGGTTTTCAGCCCACAATAATATAATTATTATGTTTAATCATCAAATAATTATCCCAATTACCCATCCTCATTATCGTATTTATTCTTAAGAATCTACCCTAAGAATCAGTTATTTCTTGTTCATTCATTCCTAAGGATCATCCTAAGGGATAGGCACGAAATCCATCGTTACCAGGGTTTACTCAACATGCACTAAATCCATAGTTGCCAGGGTTTGCTCAACACGCACCAAATCCATAGTTGCCAGGGTTTGCTCATCATGCACTAAATCCATAGTTGTCATGGTTATCTCGTTTATCAACAGTATCGTTTCCGAGAATCCACTCTCAATACATGTCAATGGGTTTTTATCTTGTTTATCGATAGTATCGTTTCTGAGAATCCACTCGCAATACATGTCAATGGGTTTTTAGAGTACAACTGGTGAATACACAGTTCAAATAACACCTACAGGTTGCAAGCCTGCTAGTGTTCCACTGGACTGTCTAGAATAGTCCGTGGTTGTCATCCATACTCTGCTAGATGACGGGGCCAATACTTGGGTAAAAGGCTTCTCTCATGGTTCACCTCTCACCCTTATCTCATGGTCTATATCACCTCTCATCATTTTGTTTTTGTCACACAGCAACTATTTCATCTACCCATGTTTTACCCAACACATTTTGTAGATATAATATACAAATACAGTTTAAATCATTTAAAACATGTATAAAAATCTTTCACCCAACATAGACAGCAAGTATACAGACAACATGCACACATAGCCTGTAATTCATATTAAATACTTCATATATATGTATAAGATGAAAGTAACTATGCACTCACCTGATAAGGTGGGGACTAGGTACTCGGACAACACTTCATTTACTTAAAAAAAACTTCCTTGGACAAAACCTAGTATCATTACCACTAGAGTTTAGTCTAATGTTAACTGAGACTAATTAATAGTCTTTCTATTATTACTATTATATAAGCGTTAAAACAATACTCTTTACCCACTATGTACAGACAAGGGCCAGACATGGAACACCGGAGGGCAGGACCATTTTGGCATATAGCACTTCTGAAATCCAGCAACCTAAGCGGCCCTCCAAACCAGATTCCGCGTACCGTGATTGGTTAAAAAGATATTATAACGACACTTATATAACTCATAATAATAGCCCAAATATTTATTATAAGGTCTCAATAACATTACTATATTGAAACAAAAGCTATGCTAAAGATAGGTTAGGCGTAGCTCACTTACAACGGGTTTTTCTCAAAACCGGGCTCCGCTGGAGCAGCATTCCCAAGCCGAAAGGCTCTTCTTCTCAGAGCCGTTAGGCGCTCCGGGGATTCTGTCTCGTGCTAGGGAGGTTCCCTAGGCTTTTTGGTGGGTTTCGAGGCTAGAGAGAGGTTCTAGAGAGAGGGGGAGTGATGGGAGGTGTGAGGAATGAAGAGGGATTCACCTCTTATTTATAGGGGGTTGGAGGAAGATTCACGTCATGAATTTCTTGATGTTCACGTCATGAGTGAGCGTGGGTTACAAGTTTGAGCTAGGTGCTGACACGTGTAGGTAAAAATAAGATCTACAACTTTCATTTTGAATCCATCGGCTAATTCTTGACCGATCGTAAATTTACTAGTACGAGGAGATTATACTGTTAAATGTCCGTGTAAAATTCATAACTTCTACGTACGGACTCCATTTTCATCTGTCTTTTTACCGTTGAGTTCCTATTAATGAGATCTTCAACTCTCATTTAGGTCGCGTAGACCAAAAACCGCTCGATCTAAAATTCGAGTTTCGGGTCGTGCACTGCTATGCCAAATCTTAGAAAATTCATAACTTCCTCATACGAAGTCAGATTTGGGCGTTCTTTTTTTTGTATGTTCTCGGTTTAACGTATACTACAACTTTTGTTTAGATTCCTAAGGCTAAAAAGTCCTCCATCGTAAATTCACTATTTAAGTCTCCCGGTGCCATGTCGGTTTTGCCGAAAAACTTTGACGGGTCATAACTTCTTCGTTATAACTCGGATTTTAATGTTCTTTATATGTACATAACTCTTGTAACATATACTTAAAACTTGGAAAATATTAATCCTTCTAAATAATCTTCCACCAAAAACTCATTTTTGATGCTTATTGTCTCTAAATTGACTAGCCCGGATCTGCGGGCGTTACAGACTAGGAATTGCTAATGGAAACCAATAGCATGTGCCACGAGTGATTGAGTGTGCACGAGAGGTAGAAGTTGCACTTGATCCAATAACGATGGCAGGAGTCCACACAATGATTCAGGATATGATGGCCGAACAAAGGGAGGAGATGAGGCAATTGTTGCTTAATAATAGGGATGAACCTACTGTACCCATTGTACAACCTAAACTGAACATTGAACAGTCAGATGAAGGAAACTACAGTCAAACTGTCAGCCAAGTTGAGCCACGCGTGGTTAGAAGAAACCAACCTAATGGATTAAATGATGGATGTGGATGTAAGTACAAGGATTTCATGGCATCCAAACCAAAAATTCTTTCTGGAAGCCTAACACTTGTGGAAGTGAAGGATTGGATCTCCGAGATGGAGATGATGTTTGAAAGTTGTGACTGCGACAACAAACATAAAACTACTCTCGTGGTTACACTGTTCAAGACTGGGGAATTAAGCTGGTGGAAGCTACTAGTTGATACGATAACCAAAGGAGAAGCTAGTAAGATGTCTTTGGAAGACTTTATGGTGCAAATGAAAATACAGTACAACTTTGAGCAGGATCTTTTGGAGATCAACAACGAGTTCCAAAATCTAAAGAAGGGAAGGATGAGCGTCAGCGAGTATGCTGCAAGTTTTACCAAGAAAATGAAGCTTGTTCCTTATTTAGTTCCAATTGAACTCTCCTAGGTCAAAAAATTTGCTAACGGATTACCAGCTGACTTCGATCCAATGGTCAAACAAGCAACCACCTGGAAAGTCGCCATCTAGGAAGCTAAGAGTGCAGAGACCCAGATAATAGAAAAGGGTCTAGAAAAAGATAAGGCAGGAGAAAAGAGGATGATTTAGCTATCCTCAAGGTCCGATAATAAAAAAATATTCTTAAAGTCCAACCTAGATGACCAAAAGTATGGAGGTAGTGGTGGAGCCAAGTGGTGTGAGAAGTGCAAGAAGAAGCATTATGGGAGATGCTATGGAGAAGTAACTTGTTATAAATGCGGGAGAATCTGTCACTATTCCAATGATTGTACATTTAATGATAAGGTATGCTACGGATGTGGTAACAAGGGGCATATGTCAAAAGATTTCCTGAAGAAAAATGAAGAAGCCAGGCCGAATGCACCACTGAAGCTAAAGGGAAGAGCATTCAAAATCTCCTCGAGGAAGCAGGTGACGATGCGAGGGACCAGGAGTAAGGATCTATATATCCAAAGGTCAAGATCTAAAGTAGTCATGTAGATAGTATCATTTGGTGTAGCATATTATAAGAGGCCTAGAGTAGGGTGAACTTAAAGATCTATGTAATCATTTCTAAAAATAATATAAAACTTGGTTATGTTATCTGATGTGTTAAGTTGCTATATGATTTTTCTTGTGTTGTAACTTGGAGAACTGCGAGACAATACTGGGGACGACTATGAGTAGGTGTGAAAGGTAGTAGAGGCCTATACTACTGGAAGCACAAAACTCATACTTGGATCAGAAAAAGTCACAAGGTTACCAAGGCACTAGTAATTGATTCCGTTTTGTTCATGTTTGTTGTTACCATTGTTTCGGTAATTGCTAAGAAGATGACTATGATTCCGACCCTGGTACTCATATAGTATCGAGTACGACTAATATAAGTATTGTACGTGCTTCAGAGAAATAAGTTCGAAGTAACATCTGACATAAACCAAAAGATTGAAGTATAAGATAATTGAAGCAATCAATAGAAGCATCGCAACCGCAGTTAAAGAAAAAAGCTTATAGCTAGAAGTGTTACTTGCTAGAATGTCATTATACCACATTAGAACATGAAAGAAGATATCTTCCATTATAGAATCTGTAACATCCCAAATTTCAAGTCCAAAAATTTCTTTTAAAAACAATGTTGATTCAAAGCGTTAAGTCATTCAAACATACAAAAAGGGTTTATGTGACAAATCATAGTTTCATTTACAAAACACTTGTTTAATTATCAGAGTAAACATCCCAGGCTAACTTTTCATGGTGTGTGCACTGTAACCCTCCCGAGCTCCTCTTCTGAAAACTGAATACCTGAAACCAAAACTAAAAACGGTAAGCGCGAAGCATAGTGAGTTCCCCATCCTACCACATACCATACATATCTACTGATCCATACATGCCATACATAATACTGAGCACATAACCACATACTGGGCTCCCGCCCACTACATTGGGCCTCGCTCTCTATCATACCCCGTCCGCCACCAGGCCCCTCCTGGTCCAGGCCCCGCCTCGCTTCGAGCCCCGCGCGGCGTACAAATCTGTTTTCCATAGGTCCCGCCTGTGCTGGGCCCCGCCCGCTAACATATACTAGCATACAATCATAACACAAAACATAACTAACATACTCTATTGGGTTATTGTACTAAGGCCTCGCCATCTTGGGCCTCACCCCCTGTCCTACTACTAATGAATCATGGAACCCCGTCCACGCTCCTACTGACAGTGAGATACGGGCCCAGCCCACACTCACTCTTTTCCTTACTTGGGCCTCGCCCCTGATCTACTGGTAATGAGTTATGGAACACCATCCACACTCTACTATTGGTGAGATATGGGACCTCGCCCACACTCACCTCCCTACTAGGCACATACATGTATCACACAGACAATAAGTATAACTATCATACAAACCATTCCTTAGGCACCCGCCCGCTAACATTGGTCCTTAGTCCTGAATGTCATACTAGCATACTGTTCCTAGGGCTAACCCCCGGGTCTTCCTACTCAGAACTACATAGGGCAGGCATTGTGGCCGTAGACCCATTCACACAAAGGGAAACTCACCAGCACTGCTAAACTTGCTGATAACCCTCTATCTGCTATCCGACAACTCTCTTAACCGCTGCTCACTAGATCCCCGAGCTACCAATATCAATATAACACTTAGTCCCAAACTGAACTCTAGAAGTCAACTAAGTCAACTCTGGTCAAAGTCAAAGTCCTAGTCAAATTCAACCTTCCAGTTGACTCGACTCGCCGAGTTGTTCTACCAACTCGCCGAGTCCATGCTCCTCAAATACCAAACAACCCGGACTCTACTCATCGAGTCTAGTGAGAGGTTGATGATTTCTCCTTCATCTAACACTTTGGGACAATCTTCAACCGACTCGCCGAGTCCATCTTCATCTACTAAGGATATTGCCTTGGACTCGCCGAGTCCATGAACTGAATCGCCTAGTCCTCCTTGTGACAACTCTATTCTGCCTCTTTCAGTCTTTGCCAACACTTCCAACTCATAGATCTCGACTCCTTATGCTAGCATTGCACGTAAAGTTGCTGACTTTACGTGCATGCAAGGGGTTATGAGGCTAGAACACCAAATCCAAGCTACAATGGAGGTCTAAGCCATGAAAAGAAACCATGTCTGAGAAAAGCTTCTTTCTTAAGCTCCTAAGGCTCAAAGATGCTCAGTTCTAGTCTCTATTCGTCCTCAAAGGCTTAATACTCAGGTTGGCCATGGAAATGGTCCCAAAAGTATCATAAAAGGGACATGAAGAGATCTAAGAAACCATAGATCAAGGTAAGAGCATGATTACCAGAAAGTGATGAGGAAGAGGGACTCCTTCTGGATCTACAATCACTCCTTATCTCTTCCAACTCCTTCTTCTTCTTCTAAACTTCACATCACTCAAGAAAACACAATAATAGCTCACACTTTCATTGAGGACACTAGGGTTTTGATCTGGACAGTGGGGGCTATAAATGAAGCCCTAGAAATGGGAAAGAGATGCTTAAATAGTGTGCCAAGTCCCGGTATTAGGGTTTCCCCATCCATACCAGAGTCGCCGAGTACACTAGCCGACTCATCGAGTCAGTCACTTAATTCACGACACATGTCCCACTCCGACTCGTCGAGTTCCTCCTTGGACTCGACGAGTTCCCCCTTAGACTTAGGGTTTTCCTTTCTTTTCTTGGTCTTTCAGATTCTGGGTGTTACAATTCACACCCACTTAAACTAGGCTTCGTCCTCGAAGTCCGCTATGGCCAACTGTCCTGCAATCTGCCTTCAACTTTCCTATTTGATGACTCTTACTCCTGCTGACCACTTCCATTAACCTTCCGTCCGGTCATTCAGACTAATACTAGTACTTGCACATAACAATCCTCAGGTGCACTCTACTCCCTAACAATCCTGCGAACACAACTCCCTTAATCTGACGATCCTTCCGGTACTCCCCGAGTACTTACGTTGCACATCCTAGGGGATCACACCCTTTTCCTTGCGCGCTTTTTGGCCTTCCCAAGGCAGCATTCTACCACGAACCACCTCCTCTACCACTGCGAAAGACATATCCTTTATGGTATCCATTACTCCAGCCACTCCCAGTGCTGGTCACTACTGCCGATACGTACCGAACTCTTCTTGCTACAATAACCTAATGCTGAGCACCCAGCCCAGTGTATGGATCAGATAATCCTTTGAGTAAAAGATTCATCCCTGTAACGGTTAGACTCCAATGAGAGCTGCGCAACAGGGTCAAATCCTTCCCACTGAGAGTATCCAACCCTGCTACGAGAGGCGTAGCACTCCTCGGTCAACTAGCTGTCCTGCACCATACTTCTCTATCGCCACTTCCCTGCCTTAAAAGTCCTGCCGTTTCTCATTCGCCTTTCGAATGGACCGAGACCACCCTGGTCACTCTACAGATTCTGCCGATAACTGGGTTACCGAATACTCACCGATCACTACAACTAACACAATCTCTTAGTCGCTCCCAGCGACTTCCGAAGAAACTTCAGCTATCTACACTGCTCTATCTATCCTGCCACTCTGGCGCTACAAGTCTTGGGATCCTCGATCCCCTATCTTGACCCTAAGGTCCCTACCAGGTCCCACCTGCGCTTCTATAATCTCACTTGCCTCTCCCACGGGTCGCACCCGACTATGTCCTCGAGCGGTCCTCCCCTCTAGTCTCACCTGCCTAGCTACTATTGCATGATCCTCGCCCACAGGTCTCACCCAACCCATACTACTAAGCAATCCTACTCCCAGGTCTCACCTATACTGCTGCTAACATACGGGCCTCGCCCACGGGTCTCACCCAACTGCATATTGGAGTGGCCTCACCTAACAAGGGCTATGCAAGCCACTCCATACTAAACCTCAACGACTTAGTCTTTCCTGATCCTTATCATGCTGACTATGAGATACGGGCATCCGCCTACACTCCGCGAACTAGGAGATACGGGCCTCCGCCCACACTCCTCGAACTAAACTGCTAATGAACACTACGGCTTACCTGCAGTCTTACATCACTTTCCTCACGACTTGCTGCTGGGGAATGCTCCGGCTACCCCCACAGTCTTATATCCCGTGTAAACTCGCACCTGGAAAAGGCTCTACGACCTGGTTTTATTGAACCAGTCACCCGCTAGACATGAATACACAAACTCAAGGTTGGAAAGTTTCTCCAACTCCCAAATACCTGATCCTCCATCCAAACAGCCACTTGAGCTGCTTCCTTCCTTACCAAGACTGCAAAACCACGCCGGTCTTGTACTTACTTCTATCCTTGGCCACACTGATGGCTCTCCCCCACTTCGAATTGACTAGCTCCTCATAGCTCATAACTCAGAAGAATTTCCAAATCTTCCTACCATCCCCTGGTCAATTTGCAGAAAACCCGGCCTACCACAATTGGGGATCTAACCGGTCAATTTCCAATCGACACCTTCCCGAACTAGCGAGGCACTACCAAGCCCCTCACATGCATGCTACAGATAATGCATCCTAAGTAACCCACTCTAAAGGAGACAACCTCCAACTATCATTCTAACATCCAAGGTATGTAGATGGCATATAAATCAATCACCAGCAGGCCGCAAAATTCCGAAGTATCATTATCAATACCGATGCAGAACCATAACAATAAGACCATATCATAAACTAATAGAGAAATGAAAGAAGATATGTACCTGACACATCGAGCTGCTCACACCTCATCTGAAACCAATTGACACGCCCTTCTCCTCGCTGCAGGCGTCTCTGCCCGGTCTTGATGGCCGTCGGTGATCCTCATGGTTGCAGGGGCAGGTGCCATCACATGTCCTGCTGAATGCAAACTCGGACATTGGTCATTCTTGTGGCCCCTCTGGCTGCAATGGAAACATAACAGGTCTGATCCCTGGGTGGTGTTGCAGTATAATCTCTGCTAAAATGACCAATCCTGCCGCACTTAAAGCAACCAGAATCACCACCGCTGCCACTCCTACATGCACCCTCGTGCGTCCTGCCTCACTTGCCACAGACGCCCTGGTCCTGAGGACCTCTCGATCTAGAGTCTGATGTCTTGGGCCTCTTGCTTGATCCCGTAGATACCTGAACCTCCTCCATCTTCCTCTTCCCGAGGTATTCCAGATCGATCTCCCTTTCCCTGGCCTGAGCAATCATATCCTCCAACGTCTTGCAGCTGGACCGACTCACAAACTCTTTGATGTCGTCTCTCAGCATATCTTGATATTGAGCCTTCTTCATCTCCTCATCCGCAACATACTGCAGAACAAGAAGAGCCCTCTCCCTGAACTTGGCGGTGATCTCCGCCACCGTCTCAATCGTGTACTGTAGATCTTGGAACTCCCGGGCTAACTGTTGCACCTCAATAATCGGTGCAAACTCGACCTTGAACCTGGCCGAGAAATCACTCCACGTCATTGCGTCCAACGCGGCATCATCCTCAATATCATGACCAACCTCCTCCCACCAATCTCGTGCTCTGTCCTTCAGAAGACAGGAGGCGAGTCGAACCTGGTCCCCCTCGGGACACCGGCTAGAACGAAAAGTGTTGGTGACATCAACCAACCATCTGCCACTAGCAATGGGGTCCCTATCCCCACGATAATTTGGAGCTCCACAAGCCCTGAACTACCGGAAAGTCATAGTGCGCGCTCCCAACATAGACATCAGCTCTGTGCGAAAGGCTCCAAGCCTCTCATCCAAAATCTCTAGGATGCCCTCCTTGACCGTGCCAAATATCACAGGAGTCTTGTCAAGAATACCGCGCGTAATCTCAGTTGATACAAACTCTCTCATCCGCTCCTCAAGCTGCTCGATCCCTGAATCCGAGCCTGACCCCTCTCTGACACTTGATCCATCCACTGGTCCTTCTTGCGACGCCGTCATACTGAAAGCATGCCATAACAATCATCAAAATACATATCACTGCTGAAGGACCTCACACGCAATGCAGGTTCCCTGGTTTTGTCTTGGCCCCTCTTGAATCGAGTATGGATCCTCTGCTTTCAGTAGTACAGGCCCATAATACCTTCCACATCTATCCGTACTTTCCTCAAGAGTTCCCTCGAGTCCACCAAGTCCCTTGCACGACTACCACTGCTCCTAACACTAAACTCATCCTAGGCTTACCCTACGTAAACCTTTGACCCAACTGATCCTCAGCTGCTGAAGGTTTCTTCGTAATGCTAATCAACCATTACCTGAATACCATCACATGTGATGAGGCTCAGATAATCCTTCAAGTAAAGGACTCGTCCCTATAACGGTTAGACTCAAATGAGAGCTGCGCAGTAGGGTCAAATCCAGAACTTTGAGATTATTCAACCCTGATCACATGTGACTTAACATATTCATCTAATAGCTAAATCCCATCACTCAGAATCCTAAGAAGCACGAAGCAAGTAGCATTCAGACCAAAGGGAAATCTAACCATAACATAATTAAGCAGTTCTATCAAAATACAAGAATCTGTACTAGCATGCAATATAAGCTCACATAATTGGCATAACCTAAACATGCTATCTTACCACTGTCAAACCAATGCTAGCATATAGCTCAATAAGCGCATATAACAAGCACATAAGGCATCCTCCTAGATCCTTAGCCCTAAATCTAGCATGTTGATCACATAATCATATCATAACATAAACTTGTATGGGTAATTTGGGATAACTTACTGGAGCTCGGCTGATTGCATGCACCACACCTTTTTCTCTTTTCAAAGTTCCTTTTGCTTTTTCTGAAACCCTTTTCTTTCCTCAAAATCCTTTTATAAATATGGTTTTTCTTTAGGAAAAATTTTATACCACTTACTCAGTTTGAGCTCAGACACACCCGAGAGTGTGCCCGAATCCCTCAAACCAAGGCTCTGATACCACTTGTAACATCCCAAATTTCGAGTCCAAAAATTTCTTTTAAAAACAATACGGATTCAAAGCGTTAAGACATTCAAACATACAAAAAGGGTTTATGTGACAAATCATAGTTTCATTTCCAAAACACTTGTTTAATTATCAGAGTAAACATCCCAGGCTAACTTGTCATGGTGTGTGCACTATAACCCTCCCGAGCTCCTCTTCTGAAAACTGAATACCTGAAACCAAAACTAAAAACCGTAAGCACGAAGCTTAGTGAGTTCCCCATCCTACCACATACCATACATATCTGCTGATCCATACATACCATACATAACTCTGAGCACATAACCACATACTGGGGTCCCGCCCGCTGCATTGGGCCTCGCCTGCTACCGGACCCCGTCCGCCACCAGGCCCCGCCTGGCTTCGAGCCCCGCTCGGCGTACATATCTGTTTTCCATAGGCCCCGCTTGTCCTGGTCTCCGCCCACTAACATATACTAGCATACAATCATAACACAACACATAAGCAACATACTCTACTGGATTACTGTACTAAGGCCTCGCCTATCTTGGGCCTCGTCCCCTGTCCTACTACTGATGAATCATGAAATCCCGTCCACGCTCCTACTGACAGTGAGATATGGGCCCAGCCCACACTCACTCTTTTCCTTACATGGGCATCGCCCTGCTCTACTGCTAATGAGGTATGGAACGCCGTCCATACTCTGCTATTGGTGAGATACGGGACCTTGCCCACACTCACCTCCCTACCTGGCACATACATGTATCACATAAACAACAAGTATAACTATCATACAAACCATTCCTTGGGCACCCGCCCGCTAACATTGGTCCTTAATCTCGAATGTCATACTAGCATACTGTGCCTAGGGCTAACCCCCGGGTCTTCCTACTCATAACAACATGGGCCGGCATTGTGGCCGTAGACCCATTCACACAAAGGGAAACTCACCTGCACTACTGAGCTTGTTGATAACCCTCTGGATGCTATCCGACAACTCTCTGAACCGCTGCTCACTAGCTCCCCGAGCTACCAATATCAATATAATACTTAGTCCCAAACTGAACTCTAGAAGTCAACTAAGTCAACTCTGGTTAAAGTCAAAATCCTGGTCAAAGTCAACCTTCCAGTTGACTCGACTCGCCGAGTTGTTCTACCAACTCGCCGAGTCCACGCTCCTCAAATACCGAACAACCCCGACTCCACTCATCGAGTCTAGCGAGAGCTCGACGATTTCCCCTTCATCTAACACTTCGGGACAATCTTCAACCGACTCGCCGAGTTGTTTTACAACTCTCCGAGTCCATCTTCATCTGCTAAAGAGATTGCCTTGGACTCGCCGAGTCCATGAACTGACTCGCCGAGTCCTCCTTGTGACAACTGTATTCTGCCTCTTTTAGCCTATTCCAACACTTCCAACTCATAGATTTGGACTCCTTATGCTAGCATTACACGTAAAGTTGCTGACTTTACGTGCATGCAAGGAGTTATGAGGCTAGAACACCAAATCCAAGCTACAATGGAGGTCTAAGCCATGAAAGGAAACCATGGATGAGAAAAGCTTCTTTCTAAGAGTTCCTAAGGCTCATAGATGCTTAGACCTAGTCTCTATTCGTGCTCAAAGGCTCAATACTCAGGTTGGCCATGGAAATGGTCCCAAAAGTCTCATAAAAGGGACATGAAGAGATATAAGAAACCATAGATCAAGGTAAGAGCTTGATTACCAGGAAGTGATGAGGAAGAGGGACTCCTTCTGGATCTACAATCACCCCTTAGCTCTTCCAACTCCTTCTTCTTCTTCTAAACTTCAAATCACTCAAGAACACACAATAATAGCTCACACTTTCATGGAGGACATTAGGGTTTTGCTTTGGATAGTGGGGGCTGTAAATGAAGCCCTAGAAATGGGAATGAGTTGCTTAAATAGGGTTCCAAGTCCCGAAATTAGGGTTTCCCCACCCAGACCAGACTCGCCGAGTACACTAGCCGACTCGTCGAGTCGGTCACTTAATTCGCGACACATGTCCCACTCCGACTCGTCGAGTTCCTCCTTGGACTCGACGAGTTGCCCCTTAGACTTAGGGTTTTCCTTTCCTCTCTTGGTCTTTCTAATTCTGGGTGTTACAGAATATGACTAAAACGACTTGAGTCGAAGTGTTGCATCATACGATGAGAGGTCATTAGAACATGACCCATTAGTCTATTACGGTAATCAATGTAAAAACTTATCTTAAGTTAAGTTTGTTAAGAAAAAGGAAGACTTCAATAAATATCGAGTCTGTAACTCGAAGGTTACGCTCGAAAGCCTAACATGAGATAAAGAGCAGGTGCAAGATGGAGTACCGCAAGCAGTCAAGAGGTCCTAGAGTTAGATACTCAGTCGAAAGGAAATAAGAGTTATAGTTATTACCTAGGATGAAAAGATAACATATGGAGTCATTATAAAAACCCTGTTTTGTTGATGATTCTGGATGTAATCATCCGAATGGGGAGATAATTGTAATGCCCGCAGATTCGGGCTAGTCAATTTACAGATAATAAACGTTAAAAATGACCTTTTTGATAGAAGATTATTTAGAATAAATAATGTTAACCAAAGTTATAGTATATGTCACAAGGATTCCGTACATATAATGAATGCCGGAATCTGACATATAAAGAAGAAATTATGACCCATTGAAGTTTTACGATTAAACTAGCATGGCTCCGCATATCATAAAAAGTAATTTTTTGACGAAACACTTTTTAGCCTTAGTAATCTAAACGAAAGTCATAGTAGAAGTTAAACCGAGAACGTATATATAGCGAACATCCAAATATGACTTCTTTAAAGGAAATTATGATTTTTTAAGATTTAGCATAGCAGTACACAGCTCGGAAATCAAATTTTAGACTGATCGATTTTTAGCCGACACAATCGAAATGAGAATTGAAGATCTCGTTAATAGGAGCTCAACGATATAAAGAAACTCGAAAACGGACGTCGGATGACAACGTTATGAATTTTTAACGAACTCTAGCTGTCTAAAAATAACGTCAAAACGGAGCTCATATGCTAAAGTTACGGATTTTAGAAGATAATTAATTTTTGTATTAAACCTTGAAGTGCCACGTGGAAAGATTTGGGCCACTACTTCTTCCCAGCGTACCGATTTGGGCCACTACTTCTTCCCACGTGGAAAGATTTGGGCCATGTGGAAGATAATTATTTTTTGTATTATTCCTTTCTTGGCATCTGATAGCGACATGTGGAATGAGTATGTCCACGTAGCTCGAAGTACGCCCAGCGTACCCTTGTGTATGCCCCGCGTAGAGGGTTGCTGGCAGCTAATAAATAAGTAGCGTTTTTCCCTCATTTTGCCACACCTCTTCACCCATTTCTCTCTCAAACACCCCAAACCCTCTAAGCCTTTCCCTAGCAACTCCTAGGTGTTAGTTGCGACTCCTTTAGTGCTAGAAGGGCCTGAGAAGAAGAGCTTTCGGCTCGAAGTTCTGCTCACGCAGAGCCTGGTTCCTCGCTAAACCCCTTTGTAAGATAGTTATGCTTACCATACTTTATGTATAACTTATGTTTAGGTCATCATCGTTATTATGAAGCTATAAACTAGATTTAATAGTGATTCGAAGTCGTTATACTGATTGATCTACTTATAGGGATGATGTCTAGGCTATGATTTAGTGAGGTGTTTAAAGTGGGATTTCCAAACAATATACTTCGTATACCAAACGGTCCCTACCTTCGATATGATCATACCTAGTTGTTTCTTATTTGATAGATCTTGAAGTATACTTTGAGTTATTGATGAATCTAGATAATAATTAGTCGCAATAAATAATAGAATAAGACTTAGTGATAATGATAATAGGTTTCATCAAAGGAAAAGACAATTGTTAGAAGCGAAGCGCTGCCCGAATTACGAGTCGTCACTTTAACAAGTGAGTGCGTAGTTACTTTCATATTACACATAGATATGAAGTATTTAATATTATACATATTATATGTGCTTATTAACCGTGTTCCTAATATATATGCTAGATGAACAATTTATACATGTTGTACGTGATTTAAACTATATATATATATATATACACCTATAAATATATTGGGTAAAGATGGGTAGATTAATGATGAGAGATGAAAGGTGAAATAGATGATGAGAGGTGAAAGATGATGAGAAGCCTTGAATTTAAATTTGTCCAGTCATCTAGCAGAGTATAGATGACTACCATGGACTATTCTAGACAGTCCAGTGGAATGCTAGCAAGCTCACAACCTGTAAGTGTTTTTGAACTACATGTTCAGTAGATGTATTCTAAAAACCCTGACATCTATGGACTTAATGACTTACAAATAAACATTTTCAGTTGTGCCTAAAAGATAAAATCAACAACTATGGACTTAGTGCCAGTTAGATAAATCCTGGCAGCGATGGACCTCGTGCCTATTACTTAGGACAATCCTTAGGAATAAATAAATTAATGAGGAATATACGGTTCTTTGGGTAAATCCTTAAGAATAAAAGAAGATAATGGGGATGGGAAATTGGGTTAATTGTTTGATGATTAAACATAATAATTATATTATTGTGGGTTGAAAACCCTATGTACTCACCAGGTTTCCTAACCTGACACAGTCAGTTTATTGTATCACAGGTGCCTATATGAAAGATACATTCTGCTGAGAGATTCAATGAGTATTAGGCCACTAATTTAATTATAGTAAGGCTTGCAATATTTTGTTATGCTTATGTTTCTGTATTGACGATTACATCCTAATGTTTTAACATAAATAAAATACATTTCTTCGGAAATGTTTTTGATAATATCATCATCCTCTTTTCTGGGAGCAAATTATGCAATATTATTCTTCAAAAAGAATACTACGATATTTAAAAAAGCAAAAACAAATCCGTCTTTTCTGGCCGTGCAAATGGGGACATCATAGTTGGTACTAGAGCCTTAGTTTAAGTGAACTAGGAATTTTAGGAAAATTTTAGACTTAAACTTAGAATGCTAAGCGATGACGTGACGAGTATATCTATTATATTTTAGGAAGTATGCCTAAATAGACATGAGCACTATCTTATTTAGGGAAGATGCCTAAATTTCTCGTATGTAATAAATATAAGCTTTATGATGCTATTGTTTGATAGAATCTATGGTTAATTGCTGACCGGATCTGGAAATTTTATGTGTTCAGATTTCTAAACGTTTAATTATGGTATTAGAACTGGCATATATCTTTTTGGAGTGATAAGGAGATTTATACGTCTATCAAAGCTTTCCCCCATTTTAATTCTCGTCGCTTTACATTGAACATCTGCTAGAGTGTATAGATCGAAATGGTGAGAACTTGCAGCGAACTATGTGACATCCCCATTTTCATGGCAAGAAAAGACCGATTTTGTTTATGCTTTATAAAAATTAGAGTACCTCTTTTAATAAAAATGTTGCGGAATTTGTTCCCAGTAAAACATGATAAATACTTATCAAAGCATTTCTGAAGAAAAGTATTTTTATTCATTTTAAAACATTTGGGGTGTCATCGTCAATACAGAAAAATAAGAATAAACAGAACTAACATTCATTATCACTAGTGATTTATATCTCCTTCATCTCTCAGTGTAATGTGACTTCATATCAACACCTGTGATATAAATAAACTGAGTGGGTCAGGTTGGGAAACTAGGACTTAGTGATAATGATGCTAGGTTTCATCAAAGGAATAAACAATTGTTAGAAGCGAAGCGCTGCCCGAATTACAAGTCGTCACTTTAACAAGTTAGTGCATAGTTACTTTCATCTTACACATAGATATGAAATATTTAATATTAATACATGCTATATGTGCTTATCAACTGTGTTTCTGATATATATGCTAGAAGAACTATTGATACATGTTTTAGATGATTTAAACTGTATATGCATTTTTATACCTATAAATATATTACTTAAAGATGGGTAAATGAATGATGAGAGATGAAAGGTGATATAGATGATGAGAGGTGAAAGAAGATGAGAAGCCTTGAATTTAAAATTTATCCAGTCATGTAGTAGAGTATAGATGCCGACCACTGACTATTCTATACAATCTAGTGGAACACTAGCAGGCTCGCAACCAGTAGGTACTTTTGAACTATGTGTTCACCAGATGTACTCTAAAAACCTTGGCAACTATGGACTTAGTTCCTTACAAATGAATATTGGCAGTTGTTCCTAATAGATAACATCGACATCTGTGGACTTCGTGCCTATTCCTTAGGACAATCCTTAGGAATAAATAAATTAGGAATATATGGTTCTTATGGTAGATCCTTAAGAATAAAGAAGATAATGCAGATGGGAAATTGGGTTAATTGTTTGATGATTAAACATAATAATTATATTATTATGGGTTGAAAATCCAATGTACTCACCAGGTTTCCTAACCTGACCACTCAGTTTATTGTATCACCGGTGGCTATATGAAAGATACATTCTGCTCAGAGATTCAAGGAGTATTAGGCTACTAGTTAATTATTGTAAGGCTTGTAATATTTCGTTATGCTTATGTTTCTGTATTGACGATGACATCCCAATGTTTTAACAAAAATAAAATACATTTCTTCGCAAATGCTTATTTAATATCATTATCATGTTTTACGCGAGCAAATTCCACAATATTATTCTTCAAAAACAATATTCTGATTTTTAAATAAGTATAAACAAATTGGTCTTACCTAGCCTTGAAAATGGGGATGTCATAATTAAGTTGTGATGTTCTAGGAGGAGTCAATTGTGAAAGTATTCCACGTTCCTTGAGGTAGTCGTTGTTGGATTAGGTGTCTAAGTCTATAACTAAATTAGTATATACTTGAATTATTAGCAAAGTCCTATTGGTTGCCCTCAAACTTAGTTATTGAATAGGATGACTTTTAGAGAGAGAGAGAGAGAGAGAGAGAGATTGATTTATTATGTGATTAGTAAGTTAATTAAAAATCAAAATAGAATAAATAAATAATTTATTAATATATTATGAGAATAATATGTTAATTATAAATAATACTATTTAATTATAATTTATTATAAATTAATTAGAATTAATTGGAATAATTAAGAGTGGAAGGACGAAAGGTGAAAATGTTCAAAAGTTAAACATCAATTAATTCTAGAACCTCCCTGAGAGGAGGAACGGATTCTAGAAGGGTTCTAGGGTTTCCTTGGGCATTAAGGGATCCTTGGATGCTTTAGGGAGAAAGAAAATGGGATAAGACTTATTTAAGGAAACCTGCCTTATCTTAGTTCCCCAAGTCACCTATATAAACCCTCCACGGGGTCATAATTTCAGCTATCTCGTTATCGCAAGAGAAAGTTGAAATTTCTACTCTCTCACTCCTATCTCTTTAAGCCTCCATGTTGCTAGGGTTGGTGTGAACCATCAGATGAACGATATTTTTGGTGCTAGCTTCCAAGTGACTAGAAGAAGTATTTTAAATGATTATTTACAAGTATAATCAAGAGGTATGCTTTTCTAAACCCTTTTATTATTTTTCGAAAATAGTAGGTTTTCTTGATAATCAATTGGTTATTGCATTCAATAGTGAAAACATAGATCCTTTGGGGTGTATGTGAGCTTAGGGTTTATGTTTTTCCATCAAAAATATATTTTTTGTAACATATAAAACTCATCAGTGGTATTAGAGTGTGTGTTTTCAATTGAATAGATCAAGATTATAGTTTATAGAAATTAAATCCTAATAGATGTAAATTTCGACTTAGGCCAGGTTTCTTGAAATCCTAGCCTCCACCCTTATTTTTGAAATTTCTAGGGTTTCTTAGGGTTTCCTTAATTGATAAATATAGCTTTCATATTGTTTAAAGTAGGATAATTAAAATTGGATAACACCTTATCCCTTGATTTTCGAAAATATTGATGGAAAGGGATTCGGATTAAGTTTAAATTATTTTATTAATACTTAATGGTAAATGACTATTTAATCTACAAGATTCGAATTAATTCAATTAATTATTAATTAAAAGATAAATATTAAATCTTAACTGGTTTATTTTTAAATTAAATTAATTCCTTAATTCCAAAAATTTAAATTGAACCTAGTATTTTAGAAAAGTTTTAAAATACATCTTATACTATATATATATATATATATATATATATATATATATATATATATATATAATTAAAAATTTTAATATACTATATGTATAAGACAAAGTCAGTCAAATCAATAGTAGGCGTCATTCATGAAGCCATACAATAAAGGAAGTTTAAGGAAGCGACCTATATGATGACTGTCATTAGGTATCCATTCTTACCCCCGCTCTCTTGTATGGTGTAGGGTCGTTAGCCGAATGGGTTTGATAGGGCATAATATCATTAATAAGTATAATGATATAAAGTAATTAAACCATTTTTATAAAATCCCACTTTTAGTTACTTTAGGAAAAGTGTTAAAAGTATGCTAATCCATAAAATTGCACGTTATACTTTATTAGTAGTTAGTGGAGCGCATGTGGTTAACTGACATGCTAATAGTGACTATAAAGGGTAATATTGGGCATCTCGAAACTTATCATTGTTAATGGAGTGCGTTTCGTTAACCGGAACATTAATTAGAGATGATAAATGGCATCGAGAGTGCCAAGCACATTTGTATGGTTATTCATATCTTGTTTATGATCCTCGGTATCCCAGTCACAAATATAAGAGCATAATCTGAGTTTAAACATGTCGTTGATAGATTCAATGAATCTCAAAAGATCTAGGAATTTCATTTTTGTTAGAGTTGGTAAATTGCTTTTACCTACCTTTATAAATTCGCAATAAGACTATGACATCCCTCGTCTTAGTTGTTAATTATTATTTTTGATCATAGCCTTAATTATTTATTATGGGTTAAAATATGAAGGATTGTTGTTATCTAACTAAAACAATTTCTTTCTTTCTATAGATGTCTACTCCTGGTGATGCTTCTATTCCATCATCGTCTAACCACAACTAGGGTTTCTCACTACTATCTATCGTGTCCAAGATGACATTTAGTGGCAGCAACTATAACGATTGGATGCACAACATAAATATGGCTCTTTGTTTCGAGGGCAAAGAGTATGTACTTGAAAAGGAACTTGTTGAGATCAACGAAGCCACGACTACTCTAGAACAACTAGCCTCCTACAAGAAAAACTACAATGATGCGACAAAAGTTACATGCATCATGGTTGCTACCATGGCTCCCGAATTGCAGAGGTTATATGAGGACTATTAGCCATATACGATGAACAATGACCTTTTGGAAAAGTACCATAAGAGAGATCTTTAAGAGAAATATAAAGTGGTCAAAGCTCTCATGGTTTGCAAGATGAAATAGAGAGAGCCTGTGTGCAACCACATGTAGAGAATGCAAAGGTACCTGGAACACCTTGTTAGGCTCAATGTGCAGTTCGAAGAGTTGTTATGATCAGTTCATATTGGCCTATCATTTGAACAACATAGAAACCACATTGGTCCAACTCCATAACTTGCTACAGACTGTGGAGTCAGGAATGAAGGGAAAGAATCCAGCCCCTTCCACTAATTCTCCTATTCTCTCCATTGGGCAAAGCATAGGGAGGAAGAGGAAGGCTGCTCCTAACGCTAATTGGAAGAATAAAGCCCATGTTGGGTCATCTAGCAATGGGCAAAAGGCGAGGCCCAACTCAGACATTCCAGCTGTTAGTAACCCTAAAGAGGCCACTTGTTACAATTGCAATGATAAGGGCCATCTGAAGAGGAGTTGCCTCAAGTATCTACAAGACATCAAGGATGGAAAGGTAAAGCCATAGTCAACAAGTATATACACTATCCAAACTAATAACTCATAATCTACTCGTTCTTGGGTCCTTGATACAGGATATGGTTTCGCATTTGTTTTGATTTGCAGGGGCTATAAGAAAGTGAAGAGGTGGAGCATGAGAGGATGAATCTAATCATGGGAAATAGGCGCTCTTCTCCTGATACCAAGATTGGGACTTATCATTTTATGCTTAGTAGTAATGTTAGTTTAGATGTGATAGATTGTTGCTGTTTGTCAGAAATGACACGAAACATTATTTCATGTCATGCATTGTTCAGACAAGGGTTTCATTACTCGCTTAATGATTTGAATAGTTCAATTTTGGTTTATAAAAATGGAGTTTTTATATTTGAAGATTTACCTTGTCATGGTGTGTATGAAACTGTGACTTGTGTTGATAGCTTAGGCAATAATGTATTTCTCCTTGATTCATCTAATGGTTTAGACAAGGCATTAGGCCCATTAACAACAAACGCATCACCCAACTCCAAAAGGATGGAGTTTTGGAATCATTTGACCTAAGGTCAGATGATGAATGTGAATTCTTGTCTTTTGGGCAATATCACCAAATCAACTTTCACTGGATCTTGTGAAAAAGTGAAGGTTTCTTGGACCTCTAAGAATCAAATAGTCCAAAAAAACCAAACAATAATTAATTATTTATCATTTATTTTTAATATATATCTTTAATCGTTTATTAATTTACTAAACTATTTATTAATAAATTATAAAGTTTCATCAAATATAACTTTTACTAAAAATATTTGTGTCTATGAAATATTAAATTATAACATTTTTTTAAGTTATATATTTTAAAGTGTCTTTGGTTTTTGAAAATCGAAATGTAAAAACTGATCCAACCAAATTATAATTTGGTTGATCGGATCGGATTTGAATTTAGTTTATAGTATTCAAATCCATGTTGTGAAAACTAAATTCAGTTTGTATTAATCTGATCAAATCGAATCGAACTGATCCATACAAACGAACACCCTTAATAACTTTAGTGTAGTTCAGATTCAATCCGCTAAAACTTTGGAAGCTATTAAGGAGATAATCATTAATATAGAGGATGAAATGGGTTGGTATTTCTTGCAACATGAATGTGTTAATCTTTATAAAATCGAGTTAAATGGAAAAGACTTTGGCTTATATAGAAGATAATGAAGATGACTTTGCCTTACATAGAAATGAACATGGCATAGTTTTAATCTTGTCTTTGATTTGGGAAATGGAATCCCCTCATAAAATAAAATAAAGACGGGATTCAAAACCTAGATATCATGTTCATATGTCCAACAACTTAGCTGACTCACTCATTTTGTTTCGTGTGTTACAATTACGCCAATTCATATATACAATCCCCTATTATAATAAAAAAAACTCTTTTTTTTTACTTCCATGAGTCATCTTCTAAACAATCCTCATATATTTTTTCCCGCCCAGTATTATCCAAGTATTTTACCAAATTGCCCATCGATTCTTTTGGATGCATAGCTAATCTTGATATCCTCTTATTCTCCCCTAATCTCACATACTACTTCCTAATTTGTAAACTGGATTCAAAAATTGAAATTCGAAAATGTTAGATGGTGTGCACAATAGAACCCACTAATTTTATAATTTATAAACTAACTAAGTAGCTAACTAAAATGCACCTAGGTAGTGTACCTAGTCGAATTAAAGAATAGTTTGGTAAGTTGGGTGTCGATCACAGGGAACGGTGTTATTAATTAATCTATTTACTACTAAATTAATCTAACTATTAATAAACTAAGAAGGGGTTTTTATCTAATTTTGCAAGTTTAGATGAACTTAATCCTTTAATGAAAACTGAATCAATCAACAAAACACTTCTGTTAGTTCGAATCTGCTTTCACTCAATGGTTATACATTAGCTATAACTATTATTGTTAGTGACCAATTAAGGAAGTATTAGCAATTTAGTTCTAAATCTACTAATTATTAATCAATTCATATAAATCTATTTATGGTCATACAATAGTTAACACAAAATCAATTATTAAATAAGATTCGAGCCATGAAAGATTGATTAATCAAAACACAATTACAATCATAATATAAGTTCTCTAACACAGCTTGATTTAATGATTCAATTACTAATCTAAGATTGGTTTGATCTTAGTTCCAATAAACTAGTGTTCACTATATTATTAGGTATTCAAGTTCATGCAGATTTGTGTTCACTAACTACACAAAACAAGAATTCAAACCAATCAAATAATTAATTCAAGCATGCTAGGTAAAATAAATCAACACAAGCATATCACCAACAAGTAAAGTTAAGTCTAATGCATTAAAACCATGAGTTCCAGCTTCATCTAGCTAACAGAAGCAGTTGGATTTAGCTGGACATATTAACAGCTAAACAAACAAATACCATAATCAAAAACATGTTTAAATGTACCAATCTATAAAGACAAATTATGAACTATTCCTTCCTTGGTGTTAAAACCAACTTCCAGAGCTTCTTTTCCTCTGAATTTCGTCTCCAGGAATCCTTCTAAGTCAACCAAAGTTATCCCCAATCGTAATGGAGAAGGATATATATTTTCTGTAAAATCACCGTTCACATCGTGAGCGTTTAAAACTCACGTCGTGAACTCGAAGTAATCGTGATCGTCAGGGATTCCTTCACCCGGATGCTTATCTTCTAATTCTTTCCACTCACGTCGTGAACCATCAACTGTTCACGTCGTGAGTACGTCTTTTTTGGGTGTTTCTCTTGTCTTTCAAGCCTTCAACCTCCAAAGTTCCATCCTTTAACGCTTTTAGTCCCTTTCTTCAAAATGTCTTCTTTTTTGCTGCAAAATATAATTTAACCTTATAAGTATCATTATTCTATGCAAATGACCAATATATATATATATATATATATATATATATATATATATATATATATATATATATATATATATATATAAATGTACTTACATATTGCCTAAAAATATTTATAAATATGCAATATCAAAATATCCCACACTTAGGCTTTGCTTTCCCTCAAGCAAATCTACTTATTTAAACTCAAACCTTCATCACTAGCATTTCATAGAACAATCCAATTCCAGCTCAGCCATTATGCCAAGACCTCAACGCATGCATTTGTGTCTAATTTTTTTCGTAAAGTACCCCCATACTTTAAATACTCACAATCTTCATAAACAATTACCCACTTCTTTCGAACAATGCTCATTTTATGCAACCCTCCGAATCCATCCTCAGAAAGCTTTTTACCCTCAATATATTTTTGGTTAAGCTGCCCAAGCATACATAATCTAGAAATTACAACTTTAGATACCACATTGGAGCTCTTGGAATTCTTCACTTCTTTGATATTTGATCTCTGATTGCTTGATTTCACCATATATATAACTTTTGGTATCTTCAACTTTTGATTCTTTGGAATTTTGATCTTTGATCTTTAAACTTGATAGCTCCAAAAATCTTCAATTTTTTTTCACTTTTTGGTAATTTCTCTCTCTCTTTTTTTTACATGTATAACTCACTTTTTATTTTTCACTCAAAAACCTACATGCTTAAGCAGGGGCACTCAACTTCAACCTTTATTGGTTAAGATATATCTTTCCTGGATACATTTCGGGTTCAGGCTGCTAAACATTTTGCATCCCTCAAACTAAGCAGGGTCATATTTTTGTTCCATGATTTCACTAAAATAAGGGAGGCCACAAATGCACTATAATGTGTATTGGCTCAACTAAACATTTGAGCTCTTATTAGATCATCCCATGTAACACTAACAACTACAGTTGTTCAAATTATTATTACTAGATTTAATTATTCAAAATTTCAAAATTTACCATTATCTAGCAATTTACTTTTTCTACCCCTACCCCACACTTATTTCATACAATGCCCTCATTGTATGCTTAAATTAATATAAAAATTAAGAGAAAGGAGAAAAAGGAACAGACTCCCCTGGGATAGTGGCGTGATCATCTCCAAAAATGTGGATGGAATGTGCATCTTGAATACAGACTTTGAGAAATAGAAACTTGGATCTTGAATATGCGAGATAATTAATGTACCGACAAAATATGAAATCGAGTCTTCAATCTTCAACAAATGTGGTGCAGAAAAATGTGCACAATGGAAAGAACAATGTGGGAAAGCAAACGCTACATTGTATGATAGATAAAATGGGCCATTATTATCTTCATAATATTCCCAAAAAGAATAGTGGTGAACTACATAAGGAATATAAAAAAAATATGATTATTTTTGTGAAAAGTACAAAGTCACGACGTGAATGTGTAAATGTTCACGACGCGAATTCAATTGGAAGCGGGTTCTGAAAGTCAGCAGATAATGACTCACGACGTGAACAACAAAAGGGTCACGACGTGAAAACTGGATTCTCACAAATGTATTGCCTTCAACCTTTCTTCTCACTTCTTATATTTACCCCATGTCTTAACGGATTAAGACTCTTCTAACCCTATTAATTCAACTATTCTCTCCAAATTTCTTCTCACTTGACTCACCCCACACTTAATTTAAATTATGGGTCTCGACTCTCGACTTTAAACACTCCCGGCTAAACACATATGCACTCGTATCTCGACATCATTTATATGCGCTCCTAGCAATTCTGAAAAATAACAACCAAGAAAAGAAAAAGTAACATAATATCTAAATAGTTTTACAATCCCAAAAAAACAAAAAGAACATAAAACTAAATCAAATAAAACTAAAATAATAAAAACACGATGAATCATCCTCGTCATCCTCGTTTACCCAGCTAGTGCCCGCTCCATCGGCTCCATGTCCTCTATACTCCGTCCACCTCGGGCAAATCGGGTAATGATACTCCAAATGAGGTGGTTGTTCCACCCCAAGGTGTCCAACAACGTTCTCCATGGTGCCACCAATCTAATTTACACTCAAAGATAAATGGTCAAAATAACCAGCCATATCGCCCCTAAAAGGTGATCCTACCATGGATGTGGGTGGATGCATTGGTTGCCCTCGTTCTCCCCTTCCTCTTATGTTCCTGTGCCTCGGCCTCGGTTGTGGTTCAGGTTGGTCGGCCGGCTGGTCATCACCATCATCATTATCCTCTAGAATTCCCCAATGTGTCCCATAATTCTTGACTACCTTCATTGTTTCTAAATACCCCATACTAAACTCGTTCCCCTCCAAGCATGTCAAAGAACGAGTGATGCCGGAAACAATGAGGCCATAAGATCAGGCCAAACGCGTAACAAAGTGCCCTCCACAAATGGGGCTCCTGGGACGAGCACTCATAGCATACTCTGCCAAGTATCGGGACAAGAAATACGGAATATTACAGCACACGTCGGGCTTTAAAATGCACCACAAAAAGAACATGTTGACCTTAGTAACCTTATCACCATGGCGTTTGTGGTGAATAGAAAAGGTAATAAGGCGATGGATAAGGCGATGTATCGGTGATCTGATGCTACTTTCGGGGGATACACCAGAATTGACAACATCGGCTGCGATATTGCTCCAAAACTCCGGTCGTGAAACACCATTCGCATAACCTCGTATTGCGTCCCTCAAAAATAAAACAAACTCATGAGCCTCGTACAACCCCATTCCGCGAGAAAACTCCACCAGACTGCACTCCCAATATTCCCCTCCTAGACGGAAAACCAAAGCTTGGGGAAAAGTAGGATCCTGTACATTCTCATGGAATGTCATTGTCAAAAAGAACTCCACGCATAAATCTTTATAGACCCGCTCTTGGATGGAAAAAAGATTGTACCACCCCTTGCACGTGAAGGAAAATCCATCGCACAAAAATATCTTAGTAAGATATTGGGACATCCGATCCACCAACCCAACCTCCCTCAACCGTGCCCACTGAATAGTGGGGGCAATAGCAAACTCCCGGTTGTAAAGCCATCCCAACCAATTATTCCATCGCGTATATATATCCCGGGGTGTAGTTGTTGGGAAGTTGTAAAAGGGATGTAAACTTGTTACTCCAGCTGGAATCTTTCTTCTGGGAGCCATTTCTGCAAAAACAGTAGCAAACATATCCAAAAGAAACAATCCAACAAATTAGCAATTAACAGAACTGAAAATGTCCAGTCCCAGGATTCACGTCGTGAGTTCGCAACTTCAGCAAGCAGAATCGCAAAAATCAGGGGCAAATCTGGTCACATTACTAATGGGGTTTACTCCTATACCACTTTCAAGCACAAAGCATAAACATTCCAAGGCTATGACTGGAGTTTTAAGAAGTAAATTCGACATTTCATCTAACTAGAGAACCCTAACCCTAAGTTCAACTATTAAAGAAAAATTAAACTTAAGAATTAAGAGTCATTACCTTAGATTGTAGTATGAGGTAAGCAAAAACAAAAATTGTGTGATTGTCGGCCAAAATTGGAGCAAGGAGGGACCAGAACTTGTGTTTCACTTCGTGGGGAATAAAGAAAAGAGGGCCAAAGTCATTCTTATCCCCTTAATCTGTGGTCCCGTGTTTTTCAAAATTCACGTCGTGAATCCTTAAAGATTCACGACATGAGTCCTGGCTGGGCTTAATGTTGGGCCATGCATTCCTTATCAATAATGGATTAATCTTGGGCCAATTAGTTTAATAGAAAATGGGCTGATATGCATCATTTGTATACTATCCGTCTGATTCAGAATTCACGTCATGAATTATTAACTGTTCACGTCGTGAATCCTGCACGAAAATTTTTATTTTTAAGTCAAATTTGTCTATTAACTAAATGCTTAATTATCACCACTTCATTTTTAGGGACCCCACACCCAGTGTTTAATTATGAATAAAGCGAGTTGGATGATATGATTTATGTTTCTAAGACTAAAATGCAAAAAACTAAAAAGAAAAGAAAAATTGCAAACCAAATTTGGGTTGCCTCCCGAGAAGAGCTTCTTTTTCTTGGAGTCATGAGCTGGACTCTGTGCCTCCTACGTTGAGTCCTCGAAAGAATCCACCACTAGGATCTTTTGTTCTTTGAAACGCCTCTTGTAAGCTTGAACTCGTCTTTTGTACGTCCTTTTCGAATTCTCCTTTTTAGCCTTTACCCCGTCTTCATCAAGCTTGCGTTTGGTCCCTTTAGTCTCTTCCTTGCAATCCATAGCATTCTTCTCTTCTTTCGCCACTGGAGTTGTTACTTTTGAAGTAACCTTCTCTTCATCACTCGTTGTCTCATCATCTTCCTTGCTCACCCAAGCAATTGGACTCGTGTATGCAATGACTTCAACTAAATATGGAACAGCTGCTCTTGGTTTTGTTCTTTTGACTTGATGAATTGTCTTGATCTCTTCATCCATGAGCTTCTCCAATTCTTCAAGCTCATTGTCTTCATCCATGTTGAACACTTCTTCGTGAGCATGATTCCTTTGAAAGCCATCTTCCATTCCAAAAATTTCTTTTTCATTTCCAACCCTCAAGGTGAGCTTAGACTCCGGAATATCAACAAGAGCTCCAGCAGTGTTTAGCAGCGGGCGGCCAAGAATAATTGGTACATTGGGAAATTCTTTCATGTCCAATACCACAAAGTCTATAGGAAAAATGAATTTCCCAATTTTTACTAAAATATCTTCTACAATGCCCCAGGGTTGTGTCACTGAACGGTTTGCCATGTGAGTAGTCATTCTTGTAGCCTTCAATTTCTGAATATCCAACTTCTGATAAAATGAATAAGGCATCAAATTTATGCTAGCCCCAGAATCGGCTAAAGCATAAACCTTCATGTTGTTCCCAAACTCACATGGAAGAGTGAGTTGTCCAGGATCCCACATCTTCTTAGGTATATCTCCCAATACAGCCCTTGAACTTTGCTCACTTAGAATAACTTTGGAATTCTTCTTTAGTTGCTGACAAGTGTCTATCAAGTCTTGTAAAAAAATTTCATATTCGGGAATTTTTGATAACGACTCGACAACGGGAGTATTAATCGGGATACCCTTCACGTGGTTAATAAACTATATATGCTCTCTTTCCAGTGGACTAAGGGCAGCTCGGGAAGGAAACAGAAAAGGTGGCTGATATGCTGGAACAAAGACGGAATTTTTTTGTTCAGACAGAGCCCACGACGTGAGCATAGCGGGCTCATGTCGTGAATTGGGTGTTCCAGCAGCTCCTTCATTTTCGAGTTTTGGCTTCTTTGGCTATTGATCGGGCTGTGGTGGCTCCACTTCTAATGCTTCTAGGAACTCAGAGATGGCTTCTTCTTCAGTATCTATGGCCATTACATGAGATTGGGTCTTCTTTTCAGGATTTTTCGGGGAGAGCTTCTCATGAACCAAAGTGGTTAGTTGACTAAGTTGCACTTCAAGATTATTGATCGAGGCTTGTTGATTTTTTTATTAAAGCTTGTTGTTCTACCATCATTGCGTGATGATTCTTCATCAAAGTTCTTTGTTCATCAATAGCAGAGTCAGTAGTCTCGTGTCTCTTTTCTGAAGCTTCCATAAACTTAACTAACATGGTCTCTAGATCGGGTTTTTTCTCAGCTGGTGGCTACTCCTTTTGGTAGAAGCCTCGGCTTGTTTGCCTACACTTCTCTTCCTTTTGCTTCTTATATTCTTCATATGGTAGCCACTCTTTCTTTGGTTTCCTCCAGTCTTCATCATACTTGTCCCCACTCGAGTAGCATACTTGAGCCTTTTTATTCCCAAACTCATCCAAATTGCAGTCCTTGGTCAAGTGTGGACCATTACACCTCTCGCAACCAACTCTTATAGCAGGAAATTAATTGGTCCATTTGTGTCAACCTCCGGTCCATATTATTTAGCATAGCCATCATAGCTGCTATTTCTTCAGTTTGGGCCCCTCCACCGCCTTTGATTCCATCTTGCCTAGGGTTGTGGTACTCACGAGAGTGCTTCGCGAAATCTTCAATCAGCTCCTTGACCTCCCTTGGATTTTTCTTTGTCAAAGGTCCTTGAGAATCATGGAGTTGCCTTGTCATAATGTTGACCCCATCATAGAAGATTGACATCCCTTGTTGGACATTAAGATCATGTTGAGGGCAATTTCTGAGCAAGCCTTTGTAACACTCCCATGCTTCGTATAATGACTCCCCCAACTGTTGTTCAAAGTTGGATATTGCCTTCTTGAGTTTAGCTATCTTGGATGGTGGCAAAATTGGTCAAGAAACTGCTCACGCATTTGAGCCCAAGTGGTGATCGTACCCAGTGGAAGTGATTTTATCCACTCTTTAGCAGCTCCCTTAAAAGTAATGGGAAGCATCCTAAGCAAGACGGTGTTTCTATTGACATTTGGGACATTGAAGTAATCTGCAATGTCATTGACTTCATCAAGATGCTTAAAATCACCCTCATGATCCTTCCCATAAAATAGGATATTCTTCAGTGCAGTCAAGATATGCCCCTTCAGTTCGAATGTGGCAGTGGCAGGTATTTCGGGTTGGACTAGACCGGGACCCACATCCTCTCAGATCCGCTTCTTGTAAGCTCCCATGGACATCTCCTCAATGTTTGCCATTTCGTCCTCTTGCTCGTCTTCGGGCTCACTCACGAATATTTCAAATTCTGGGTCTGACTCGTATTCAGATTCGTTTGGATTAGAAACTGGACCAAGTTCTCTTTGCTTTTCTCCTTTGGGGTTGAACTTGACTCTCCTGTGTTCTTCCCTGACTTCCTTGAAAAGGCTGATTTAAGTTCTTGCAATGGCGTCTTCTTTGGCGTATGATCTTCCTTCGCGTTCTTATTCTTGTTTTTGTGAAGGGCTGACTCCGGATCTTCAATTGGTGGCACCAAAGGTGTGTTTGAGCCTCTGGTCATGAACTCCTACAGACAATCTATAAAGACAACGTAAAAACGAACTAAAACAGAAAGATAAACTAAAAACTAAAGAAAGCTAAAAATCACAGCTCTCACGTCGTGAGTCTATAAACTCACGTCGTGAGTTCTTTAATCAGAAAAAAAATCAAACCTTCCTAGAAACTAAAAACAAATTTAATAAAAATATTTACTAAATGAATAAAAACTGATAACTACTACATTCACGTCGTGAGAAGTTCCCTCACGTCGTGAAAACTGGACAAACAAAAAAAATAAAAACTTATGCTAATAAAAACTTTGTTGGAAAATTAACTTTTTGCAGGTTTTATCCCACAAAAAGGATCGATTAACCAAAAGCAAATAAACAAATAAAAAACTAAGCTGTTCCCCGGCAATGACGCCAAAAACATGGTGTGCACGATAGTACCCACTAATTTTATAATTTATAATCTAACTAACTAACTAACTAAAATGCACCTAGGCAGTGTACCTAGTCGAATTATAGAATAGTTTGGTAAGTTGGGTGTCGATCACAGGGAACGGTGTTATTAATTAATCTATTTACTACTAAATTAATCTAACTATTAATAAACTAAGAAGGGGTTTTTATCTAATTTTGCAAGTTAAGATGAACTTAATCCTTTAACGAAAACTCAATCAATAAACAAAACACTTCTGTTAGTTCGAATCTGCTTTCACTCAATGGTTATACATTAGCTATAACTATTACTGTTGGTGACCAGTTAAGGAAGTATTAGCAATTTAGTTCTAAATCTACTAATTATTAATCAATTCATATAAATCTATTTATGGTCATACAATAGTTAACACAGAATCAATTATTAAATAAGACTGGAGCCATCAAAGATTGATTAATCAAAACACAATTACAGTCATAATATGAGTTCTCTAACACAGCTTGATTTAATGATTCAATTACTAATCTAAGATTGGTTTGATCTTAGCTCCAATAAACTAGTGTTCACTATATTATTAGGTATTCAAGTTCATGCAAATTTGTGTTCACTAACTACACAGAACAAGAATTCAAAGCAATCAAATAATTAATTCACACATGCTAGGTAAAATCAATCAAGACAAGCATATCACCAACAAGTAAAGTTAAGTCTAATGCATTAAAACCATGATTTCCAGCCTCATCTAGCTAAACAAACAAATACCATAATCAAAAACATGTTTAAATGTACCAATCTATAAAGACAAATTATGAACTCTTCCTTCCTTGGTGTTAAAACCAACCTCCAGAGCTTCTTTCCCTCTGAATTTCGTCTCCAGGAATTCTCCTAAGCCAGCCAAAGTTATCCCCAATCGTAATGGAGAAGGATATATATATTTTCTGGAAAATCACCGCTCACATCGTGAGCATTTAAAACTCACGTCGTGAACTTGAAGTAATCGTGATCGTCAAGGATTCCTTCACCCGGATGCTTATCTTCTAATTCTTTCCACTCACGTCGTGAATCATCAACTGTTCACGTCGTGAGTACGTCTTTTTTTGGTGTTTCTCTTGTCTTTCAAGCATTCAAACTCCAAAGTTCCATCCTTTAATGCTTTTAGTCCCTTTCTTCAAAATGACTTCTTTTTGGCTGCAAAATATAATTTAACCTTATAAGTATCATTATTCTATGCAAATGACGAAAATATATATAAAAATGTACTTTAATATTTCCTAAAAATATGTATAAATATGGCAATATCAATAGATATGACAATTCTTCATCTTCCTAAAAGGGTGTTTGGATAAATTAGTTTATATCTTATTAGCTTATAGTGGTGTAAGAAAGCAGCATTTTCAAAAGTGTTTGGATGAGAAATAAGTAATAAGAAATAAGCAATAAGCAAGGGTGGAATGCTTATTAAAATTATCTTATTTCGCTTATCCCCACCATAATAAGATGATTTTTAGTGTTTCCTATCCAAGCACTTAAACTTAGCTTATAGCGGTGTCTATAAGCAATAAGCTATAAGCACTCTTTCTTTCCCTATCCAAACACCCTCTAAATCTTGCCAAAACCCTAGACTTAGAAACCGCCTTCTTCATTTGAACCGACGAATTCCACTGTGACAATCTAATTACCAGAATTTAAGCTTGCCTTCCACGGTACCATATATGATATTTGATTTTTATTATATTTCTCCTTTTGAAAACCATGCCTATATCTTCCGTGAAATATTTTCACATGTAGCAATAAAAACTAACCACATCGCGAGTTGTAAAATGTTGGAAGAGAAAGTAATCACCTCTATTACCCTCCGATCATCCACCACCATCACAACTTTACCCTTTCATATCCTCACCACCAAACGATCAACACAATCATATCTCTTTCAACCATTAATCATCGGAACATGTATGTAAGGGTAATGTTTTTTTTTCTTAAAAGTATTCACCAATTTCATTATACCCAAAAAGTATTTATTGTTTTAGTTTTGGTTTCTATTTATTGATTTAGGTTGAAATGGTTGTTCATATGGGTTCTGGCGTTCTACATCTTCTCTTAGGACTTGGTTATGCATCTTCTATGCATCTATCTACATTTTAGTAGTCGTATTCTTTTTAGATTTGTTTGTCACAAGGTTTAAATTATTTTGTTTTCTTTTCTATGTTACAAGTTCAAGATATGAATTTCTCTTTCTTAATGGCGTTTTCAACCATAGATATGATCAGTTTTAAACATATGGGTGATAGACATAGTATATTTGGGATGTCAAAGCATAAACATTATCTCTTGAATGATAAAATGTAGAATCCTCCATGCACAAATGTTAGAAGAGGGTTGAATTTTCCAAAAGATGGTAATGTTGAATGTGATGGATTAACAATCTTCAAGCAATATATTCACCGGAATGGAAATTGTTGGGAGATAGATTCAAAATCTTATATATATATATATATATATATATATATATATATATATATATATATATTAAAAGCACTGTTGTAAAAATTCCGTCTATGTCCCGATTAATTACCGATTAATCCCTAGGCACAAGTCAACCAATTAGAGGACACTAGCGATTAATCTCTGCATACACAATGAGTGAAACAGTATAAAACAATGAAATTTTAATACTTTAAAGAGGTTTTATCTTAATAGAAACTATTTGAGGTATGATTAATGTTGTTTTAATCATATTTACCAACTTTTTTATGATATTAGTGGTATTTACGAACTTTGATATGATATTAGTCTTATTTATTTGTATATTCAACAAATTAACAATTAATGGTCCCCGATTAATTTGGGTCTAACCGACTAATCACTTAGCCTCATTCCAGCGACTAGCTAACGTCGAACATTTTTTACAACCTTGTTTAAAAGATAAGCATAGATAATGTCTATGATTAAAATTATTAAAACCACTTTTTCTTCTGACTTGGGTATGATGTCTAGAATGTTGATAACATTTATACTTGGATAGGATAAAAGAATAGGCTTATGATAAAATATTGTTTGTTATTTTTCTAAGAGAAATTTTTAATTTATGTTGGAATTCGGATGGTATATGTCTTGCTGCAGTTACAAATATAAAGTTTGCTACAAGAAAGGTTGATACTTAAGCTTTTGGTTTTTTTAATTATCTTTATCATTTTGGTAGTTTATTTCCATTGACCTTGATAAGATTTGGTTAACTTGAATAGGTGATCAGACATGTGGAGTGTTGACAAAGCTTGAGGTGACGAACAAAGGACTTAATGCATTGGATGCAAGCAACGATACCTAATTGATAAAATGGTGTCTTAATTTATATATATATATATATATATATATATATATATATATATATATATATTGGTAACTGAGAAAATTGTTTTTAATGGAAATACTATAGGGATTAGCAATGTACTATAACCAATATGGGCATTGCACTTTATCTTTTATCCATAACACACTGATATTTTGATAATCTTTACCTCTGATAATAGCGTAGTGTCATTGTAGGTAAAACCATTGAATTACATTGCTATTAAGCGTAAGAAAAAAAAAGTATAATTTTTAACATCTGGAATTCCGGGTATCATATTTTAATTATTTATTTTTGTCAAAAGAAGGACTCAACGAGTTGACGCCTAGACTCGTCGAGTAGGATCACGATTTGTTGACTGCATTTAATGAAGGGACTCGACGAGTTGGGGAGTCGACTCGACGAGTCTGCGCTGTTGGCAAAAACCCTAAATCCTTGGGCCTGTGCCCTATTTAAGGGATCTTATGGCCCTCATTTGCGGCCTCCTTCACCCTTGAGAGCACCAGAGAACCAGAGAGCGTAGAGAGAGACAAAGAGAGAGAGAGAGGAAGCCATTTTCACCATCTCTAGTGTTATTTTTCAAGGAAGAAGGAAGGAGGGCAAGCTAGACGGCATAAGCAGCTCAGATCTGCTACCATTTTATCATAAGAGTCTACTAGAGGTCCAGAGAGTCCCAACCATTCTGCTTTATGTTTTTCCATTAGAAGTATGAACGTAGGGTGCCATTTTAGAAGCTATTTAACCAAAAGAAGCATTATGGACGTTGCATGAGTGCAAAGATTGGACCTTTATGTGATTATTGAGCATTGGGAAGTCAGATCTATAGGTTAGAGAAACAGATCTGACCTCAGAAGGTCATTTGAGTGTGGTTATGGAAGAAACTCCCCGAGTCCATAAGAGAACCCGACGAGTCGAGTCGGGGTTGCCCCGCGATTCATGACCAGTGGTAACCCGTCGAGTGGAAGGTTCACTCGACGAGTCGAGTGAGGCCTTAGAAGGATTCGGAGGACACGCTTGGACTCGCTGATTCACCCGAGTGCACTCGAAGAGTCTGGTCAAAATTTGACCGTTAACTAGAATTGAGTTCAGTTGACCTTAGCGTTTTGTTCAAGCTGGTTCACGAGAGGTCAGGGAGGGGTAGAATGGTCTTCTACCCATCCGTTAGAAGTGAGGACATGAGAAAGTATTGATTAGAGATGTTATTATGTTAATAGGAGGAGGCTAGGTCGGGTTATCGAGCATAAGAGGTTATCCGACATCGTACGAGGTGAGTCTTCTCACTATACTTTACCTAGAGTGGTAATTATGTGTGACCGGAAGGTCTTATGTGCTACGAGTAGAATGCGATGTATGTTGTTATATGATATTTATGTGCTATGTATGTTATGAGTAGTATGGTATGAACCGGAAGGTCATTATGATATGGACCGGAAGGTCAATAGTGTATGGACCGGAAGGTCATTATGATATGGACCGGAAGGTCAACAGTGTGTGGACCGGAAGGTCAAGATGATGAGGATCGGAAGGTCATACGGGTAGGGCCGAAAGGTCTACCAGGGTTGGGATGGAAGTCCCCTGAGACACATGGATCGGAAGGTTCCATAAAGCTATGGCCTTGAGTGGCGTATGTGTTGTATGTGGTATTTTGGGGAACTCACTAAGCATTTATGCTTACCGTTTATGCGATATGTGTTTCAGGTACCAACGAGGATCGCGGGAAGGCGCCGACATGATCTATACACATTGATGGAGTTTTATGTATTTGAGATCTTGGGATTGTTTTATTTGGATGACACGTGTTACATGGGATCTTGATATTTCTTATGAATGAAATTATGTTTTAAAAATGAAAAATTGTTTTGGAAATTCACGTTGTTACAAGTTGGTATCAGAGCCTTGGTTTGAGGGATTCGGATGCACCTTCGGGTGTATTTGAATTCAAACTGGGGATTTGAAAAAGTTTTTCATAAAAGAAACAATTTTTCTAAAAAGTAAAGGAATTTGAGGATAGCGGAAAGAAGCAGTGTGTACGATCAGCCAACGCCCGAACGACGATTTCCCAAAATACCCTTACATTATGTGTTATGAGATATGATATGATATGTTATGCATGCTAGAGTAGGCTAGGTATTTATATTAGGACTAGAGTGGCTAGATTTGTGATGCCTTAGCTTAGGAGATTACTGCTGATATGAGATGCTTCGAGAGTGAGTAGGTAGCAGTAAGGAGCTTATGAGAAGTCTACCGAAGGGTAGCCTATGCTTAGCAAGATGTAGAGTAATTGTGATCTGGGATCCTAGGAGGAGGACTTGGAATGAATGTTGATGCAGTGTGGAAGGTAGTATAGGGCCCGTACTACTGAAAACACCGGATCAGTGCGCAATCCATGTAAGAATCCTTAGGGTACTAGGGAACAAGTAGGGTTGAGTTATCGAGTGCTAGTATACTCGAGCGAGTCTCTGATACTTTTATGTTGTATTTCAGATACATCATGGTTGCGACACGCCACAGATCATTGACCAGCGGTGTGGGTTACGAGGAGCTTCGTCATATGATCCACGATGAGGTGGTTGCGGCTATCCGTATAGAGATACCGGAGATGTTTGATTCTATCAAGACCACCCTGATTGAGATGTTTAACGAGAGATACACAGTGGTTACTGAGGCTGCGGTTGTTGCAGCTACTGCAGTTGTGGCTGCTGCTAGACCTCAGGGGGGTGACTCGTTGCTGTTCCGGGAGTTCAGCAACACGAACCCACCAGAGTTTGATGGGACGCAGGATCCAATTGATGCGATGAGATGGATTTCTGATATCGAGGGATGCATCTACACCTGTTCGTGTCCGGAGCATCTAAGGGTTCGGTTTGTGCTGAACCAGCTTCGCTTAGGAGCGAAGGACTGGTGGAAGTTTGTGACGGAAAACTTCACTCTTGTAGAGATCTCAAAGGTGACCTGGGAGAGATTCACTACCATGTTCAGAGACGAGTATGTTCCCCCAGTGGAGAAGAAACGGTTGGAATAGGAGTTCTTGTCCCTCAAGCAGGGTACGAAGTCCGTGACTGTGATTACACGGATGTTTCACAAGAGGGCATTCTTTTGCACTGAGCACGTGTTGTCTGAGCAGGCACGCATGAGCTGGTATTTGAGCATTCTGAGGAGGGACATTCGGGAGTTCGTGGCAAACTTGACTTACCGGACATTTGCTGAGATCCAGGAAAATACCCGGAAGAGGGAGATTGAGGTAGAGACTCATGCCAGGGAGGAGGCCAAGTGTCAGGGGAATGATAGGCGGCCGGTACAGTCTCATCCGGCAGCCAAGTAGGCTAACTCCGCGAATACGAGATCTGGAGGCCATAAGGGCCGCACTTGTGGGAAGTGCGGCAAGGGACATGATGGCTTTTGTCGAGCGGGTGCTTGCTACAAATGTGGCAAGGAGGGCAATAAAGCCAAGGACTGCCCCAAGGGATTTATGGTTTGCTTTCATTGGAACCAGACGAGTCATCAGAGGGCCAAGTGCCCATATCTGTTACAGGGATCAGTGCAGGGACCTACCCCTGCTACTGCACAAGCTACTGAGGGTCGGCCAGTGAAGGCCGAGGCACCGAAGGCTCGTGGGAGAGCCTTCCAGTTGACAGCAAAGGAGGTCTGCGCAGCACCCGATGTCGTGGCTGGTATGTATTCTTTCATTTATTTATGCTGAGTTGAGATACTGTGCTTCTATTATGATATGCATAGGTACTTTTCTTGTTAGTTCTATACCTGCTTTGGTGTTATTTGACTCGGGTGCGAGTCGATCAGTTGTGTCATTAGCATTTAGTTAGCAATCAGTATACGACGAGAGGCGTTGAGTCGACCTCTACGAGTTTCCATAGCTAACGAGCGAGCGATGTATGCTACTGACATGATTTGAGGATGTGTACTCATGACCTTCGGTGTTGAGTTCTCGATAGATCTAATCCTGATTGCGATGGGGGAAGTTTACGTTATAGTGGGCATGGATTGTTTGATCTGATTTGGGGCGGTAATAGATGATGGGTGTAACATCCAGATTTCCAGGTACAATATTTATTCATTTATTTTGGAGATTTTGGAGGAACTCGGCGGGTTGATGCTTAGACTCCCCGAGTAGAGTCGCGAATTCCATCCGGGTTAATGATCGGACTCGGTGAGTCAACTAGTGGACTCGGCGAGTCCGCGCTGTTTAATGAAACCCTAATCCCCGGGGTTTGAGGCCTATTTAAAGGGTCTTATAGCCACCAATTGCAGCTACCAGACCCCTGAGTGAAATCCTAAGCGATTTAGAGCGTTTGTGAGGAAGGAGAGGTCATTTTTGATCCTTGTGTGGGTGTTTTTGGAAGAAGAAGGTGACCAAGCCAAGAGGGAGCTGAAGAGGGTGCTATTCTGTGGATTTCAGAGCCTAAGAACTTCATATTGAGGTATATATTCGATCCTTCTTCAATTTTGGGTGTCAATCCTTGAGAGTTAGGGTTTCTAGCCCATTTAGAGTGTGAATGATGGTGCAATTGGTCCCTTCTTGTGTTAAGGCTTCAGATATGGATCCAAAGAGATCCATAGACCTTAACTCCTTGATCTTTATGGGGGTGGCATTGGGTAATATGAGCTTAGGGTGACATATTGAGGCCATTTCTTCAAATAGAGGCATTGGATCTTTGCATGGGCATCAAGATCCAGACTTTACGTGTTTACATTGCTTAAGGAGGCCAGATCTATGGGTTAGAGGAACGGATCTGACCTCAGGAGTTCATTTGAGCTTGAGCATGGCATGAACTCGCCGAGTCCCAAGAACAGACTCAATGAGTAGGGCTAGGGTTTCCCATAGTTCAATCAGTGAGTAACTTTCCGAGTTGGGGGAATGACTCGGTGAGTCAGAGGGAAATAGAGGACTTGAGTTCAAGGCGGAACTCGCCGAGTTCGTAATGGGACTCGACGAGTTGAGTCGGGGTGGCCCCGCGATTCATGCAAGTTGTAACCCGTCGAGCAGGGGAAAGACTCGACGTGTCATACGAGACTAGAGGGATAGTGGACACGCGTAGACTCTCCGAGCCACCCAAGTGCACTCGGCAAGTCGGGTGAAAGTTTGACCATTGCCTTTGCTGACTTTGAGGGTTTGGTCATCAGTGGGGTCTTGGAGGGGTAAAATGGTCTTTTACCCTTCTGAGGATTCCAAGAGAGGGTTGTGTCTAGTCTCAAGAGTTATATTTATGGGAGTATTTACTTTATGTGATCAGGCAGAGGCTAGATCATATTTCTACCGAGTGAGAGATTTACCGAGAAATCTGAGGTGAGTCTTCTCACTATACTTTACCTGGAGTGGTAACAGAGTTATGTGACAGAGTTATTGTATGCTATCTATGCGATGTATGGCACTACATTATTTCTATGTGATTTATGATGTATGTATATCAGAGTTAGGACCGGAAGGTCCACATAGCTAGGACCAGAGGGTTCACAGAGTTAGGTTTAGAGTTATGTGCCAGTGTATTTGTATGCTATTTATTTATGTGTTGAGATTTATTGTGATATGTGATATGCCTGATTTAGAGTTATCAGAGTTAGGACCAGTGGGTCCATAGAGTTAGGACCTTTGGGTCCATAGAGTTAGGGCCAGAGAGTCCACAGAGAGTTGGGACTAGAGGGTCCCACTGAGACACACTGACCAGAGGGTCAACAGAGTTATAGCCTTGAGTGGCTAATATGTGTTAGAGTGGTATTTTGGGGAATCACTAAGCTTCTTGCTTACAGTGTTTTGTGTTATGTGTTTCAGGTACTAGTGAGGATCGCGGAAAGGCGCCGGCATGATTCGTACACACACATGGAGTTTTATGTATTTCGATCTTGGGAATGTTTTGTGGAACAGAGATATGATACAATGAGATTTTATTAATAATTGTGAATGAACAATGTGTTTTGAAATTGTAAAAAAATTTGCTTAAATTTTTACGGTGTTACAAGTTGGTATCAGAGCCTTGGTTTGAGGGATTCAGATGCATCTTCGGGCGTATCTGAACTCAAACTGAGGACTTGAGAAAAATTTTGATAACAAAACAATTTTAAAAGAGTAAAAAGAGTTTTGAGACAAACAGAGCAGACCCGTGTGTATGATCAGCCAGCGCCCGAACGGTGATTTCCTAAAATACCCTTGCAATAATTGTTATGAGATATATTATGTTATGTTATATGATGAGTTATATTATGCATGCTAAAGTAGACTAGGTGTTCTTATTAGGACTAGAGTGGCCTGATATGTGAAGCCTTAGTCTAGGAGTTTTGCTGCTAGGGATGCTTAAGAGTGTTTAGATAGCAGCGAGGAGCTTATGAGAGATCTGCTAGTGAGTAGAATACGATTAAAGAGAATAGGGTACTTGGGATTTGGGACTCTGGGAGGAGGACTTGGGATGGATGCTGAAGCGGTGTGGACGGTAGTATTGGGCCCGTACTACTGAAGACACCGGGTCAGTGCGCAGACCAAGTAAGAATCCTTAGAGTACTAAGGAACAAGTAGGATGGAGTCATCAAGTGTGGGTATACTCGAGCGAGTCCGTAATATTCTTATGTCATGTTTCAGAGGGAGATCATGGTTGGGACACGCCACACACCAGGGAGTAGCAGTACTAGTGATGAGGAGATCTGTAGGATCATCCATGAGGAGGTGGCTGCGGCCATCAAGGCAGAGATACCAGAGATGTTCGGGTCTATCAAGACCACATTGATAGAGACATTTGACGAGCGATGCGCTGCTCTTTCTAAGGCTGCGATTGCTACGGCCACTGTAGCCATAGCTGCGACTAGGCCGCAGGGTGGTGATGCGTTGCTGTTCCGGGAATTCAGCAACACAAAACCACCGGAGTTTGATGGGACCTAGGACCCGATTGCAGCGATGAGTTGGATTTCAGACATCGAGGGGTGTTTCTTTACTTGCTCATCTCTAGAGCATTTGAGAGTCCGGTTCGCGTTGAACCAGCTTCGCTTAGGAGCGAAGGACTGGTGGAACTTTGTGATGGCGCATTATTCGCCTACTGAGCTTGCTGTAGTGACATGGGAGAGTTTCACTGCTATGTTCTGAGATGAGTATGTTCCCCAGGTTGAGAGGGAGTGTTTGGCCCAGGAGTTTCTGACCCTCAAGCAGGGTACTGAGTCTGTTACAGTGATTACGAGGATGCTCCATGAGCGGGCGGTGTTCTGCCCAGAGAATGTGTCCTCCGAGCAGGCACGTATGAGCCGATATCTGAGCATTTTGAGGAGGGATATACGAGAGTTTGTGGCAAACTCGACGTACCGGACATTTGCTGAGCTTCAGGGAAATTCCCAGAAGAGCGAGATAGAGCTGGAGACCCAAGCTAGGGAGGAGGCTGAGTCAAAGGGGAGAGATCGGTGACCGGTGCAGTCTCAACCGGTAGCCAAGCGGGCCAAGCCCGCTGATTCGAGATCTGGGATTCAGAGGGGCCGCACTTGTGGCAAGTACGGCAAGAGCCACGATGGGGTGTGCAGAGCAAGGTCTTGATACAAATGTGGCAAGGAGGGTCACATGGCCAAGGATTTCCCCAAGGGGTTTGCAGTATGTTTTCACTGCAACCAGACTGGACACCGGAAGGCAGAGTGTCCACAGTTGTGAGGGACAGCACAGGGAGCATCTCAGGGATCTGCCCCTGCTACAGTGAGAGCTAAAGACAGTCGGCCCGCAAAGGCCGAGGCACCGAAGGCATGAGGGATAGCTTTCCAATTGACCACGGAAGAGGTCTGCGCAGCGCCCGATGTCATGGTTGGTATGTACTCTTTCATGTATTTATTTTTTATGTTGAGATATTGTGATTATATTATGATATGCATAGGTACTTTTCTTGTGAGTTCTGTACCTGCTTTAGTGTTATTTGACTCGAGTGCGAGTCGGTCTTTTGTATCTCTGGCTTTTACCCAGCACATCAGTATTGGTCAAGAGGCGTTGAGTCGACCTCTGAGAGTTTCCATAGCTGGTGAGAGATGTCTGTGTCATCGTGGGCATGGTGTACTCGAGATTTTCGGAGTGGAGTTTATGATTGACTTAGTTCCTATCGCGATGGGAGATGTCTGTGTCATCGTGGGCATGGACTGGTTGAGCAGATTTGGGACGGTTATTGACTGCGAGTGACAGCTGGTGACCATACGAGACCCTAGTGGGGGAGTTCTTACGGTGTACGGCGAGGGTACACGTTCTGGGTCGGCATTTTCTTCGGCCGCTAGAGCGAGACAGAGTCTACAGCAATGTTGTAGTGGGTTTGTGGCGTATGTGATGGATATGAGGGTTGATATAGAGAGGCTGAGATCAGTTGATGAGGTTCCGATAGTGCATGAGTTCCCGGATGTATTTCCGGAGGAGTTGTTGGGTGTGCCTTCTGAGAGGCAGGTAGAGTTCCGTATCGATTTGGCTCTGGGGGGCAGCGCGTATCGCCAAGGCACCTAATCGCCTCGCACCTCCAGAGATGCAGGAGTTATCCTCGCAGCTTCAGGAGCTGCTGGGGAAGGGGTTTATTCGGCCGAGCAGCTCGCCATGGGGAGCGCCTATCCTTTTTGTCAAGAAAAAGGATGGTTCACACCGGATGTGCATTGATTACCGGGAGTTGAAAAAGTTGACGGTCAAGAACCGTTACCCGTTGCCGAGGATCGACGATTTGTTCGATCAGTTACAAGGAGCATCTTGGTTCTCCAAGATCGATTTGAGGTCTGGATATCATCAAGTGAGGGTGCGAGATGAGGATATCCAGAAGACAGCGTTCAGGACTCGTTACGGGAATTACGAGTTCGTGGTGATGCCTTTCGGGCTCACCAATGCTCCGGCGGTGTTCATGGATCTCATGAACAGGGTGTGCAGGCCGATGTTGGATCGCTCGGTGATCGTGTTCATCGACGACATATTGGTGTATTCAAGATCCAGAGAGCAGCATGAGGAGCATTTGAGAGAGTTCTCGGAGTTTTGAGATCAGAGAGGCTTTATGCCAAATTCTCCAAGTGTGATTTCTGGTTACGAGAGGTCCAATTCCTAGGGCACCTCGTTAACCAGAAAGAGATATTGGTCGATCCGGCTAAGATTGAGGCAGTGATGAGTTGGCAGGTGCCGAGGTCACCTACCGAGATCAGGAGTTTCCTAGGGTTGGCTGGTTATTATCGAAGATTTATCAGGGATTTCTCCAAGATCGTCGTGCCACTCACCAAGTTGACCCGGAACGGTGTTGCTTTTTCATGGGGCCCAAAGCAACAGGCCTCCTTCGAGACACTTCGCCAAAAGCTATGTGAAGCCCCGATGTTAGCCATTCCGGAGGGGATGGAGGACTTCGTAGTCTATTGTGACGCGTCGATATCAGGATTGGGAGCGGTGCTTATGCAGAGGGGGCATGTGATAACATATGCATAGAGGCAGCTGAAACCTCATGAGTCGAGGTATCCCACCCACAATATGGAGTTGGGGGCGGTGGTTTTCGCCCTCAAGATCTGGCGTCACTATCTATATGGGGTTCGGTGTACCATATACACGGACCATAAGAGCTTGAAGTACCTGATGGATCAGCCCAACTTGAATATGCGCCAGAGGAGATGGTTGGATGTGGTAAAGGATTACGACTGCGAGATCCTGTAGCACCCGAGCAAAGCTAATGTTGTAGCCGATGCCCTCAGCCATAGGGCGAAGGGCGCCCCGATGTGAGACGTTTTCCTGAGGTTGACAGTGATGACACCGGTGTTGGACACCATTCATAGGGCCCAGGCTGAGGCCGTGAGACCAGAAAACCATAAGAGAGAGCGGGTTATCGGGCAGGTATCGGAGTTCGTTACCGATAGCCGAGGGCTGATGACATTTCAGGGTCTGATTTGTGTACCGTTTGTGGGAGGAATGCATACCATTTTAATGGAGGAGACGCATCGATCGAGGGTCTCGATCCATCCCGGGGCTACTAAGATGTATTTGGACTTGAAGAAGGAGTATTGGTGGCCATGTATGAAGAGAGATGTTGCATGGTTCGTAGAGAGGTGCTTGACCTGTCGCAAGGTAAAGGCCAAGCACCAGCGTCCGCATGGTAAGTTGCAGCCGTTAGAGATTCCCAAGTGGAAGTGGGAATAGATTACCATGGATTTTATCACCAAGTTGCCGAGGACTGCTAGGGGTGTCGATGCAATTTGGGTGATTATGGACAGGTTGACGAAGAGCGCTCATTTCCATGCCATCAGTGAGAGCTCTTCTGCGGAGAGGCTGGCAGAGTTGTATGTGAGGGAGGTGGTATCGCGGCAGGGAGTACCGATCTTGATTGTCTCGGATCGAGTTGTGCGTTTCACTTCCAGATTCTAGAAGAAATTTCATGAGGAGTTGGGCACGAGGCTGCATTTTAGTACTGCCTACCACCCACAGACTGACGGACAGAGCGAGCGGATGATTCAGACGCTCGAGGACATGCTTCGGGCATGTGTATTGGACTTCGGAGGGAGTTGGGACACGTACTTACCCTTGGCTGAGTTTTCCTATAACAACAACCATCATTCAAGCATTGGTATGCCACCCTTTGAGCTGTTGTATGGGAGGAGGTGTCGGACTCGCATTTGCTGAGGAGAGGTAGGGAAACGTGTGATGGGTAGTACAGAAATTGTGCTTCAGACGACCGAGCAGATTCAGCGGGTCAGACAGAGGTTACTGACGGCCTAGAGCCATCAGAAGAGTTATGCGGATAGACGACAGTCAGAGCTCAAGTTCCAGGTCGATGACTTCGTACTCCTGAAGGTATCTCCTTGGAAAGGAGTGACCCGATTCAGGAAGAGGGGCAAGCTGGGACCCCGATATATTGGTCCATTCCAAGTGATTGTGAGGGTAGGAAGGGTAGCCAACCGGTTGGAGCTACCTGCAGAGTTGGGCCAGATTCATGACACATTTCACGTATCGCAGTTGAGGAAGTGTATAGCCGACGAGTCGGCAGTGGTACCATTAGAGGATATTCAGGTGGATGCGAGCCTGAACTATGTTGAGAGACCGGTTGCGATTATTGATCGGCAGATCAAAGTTCTGAGGAACAATGAAGTGCCCCTGGTGCAGGTCCAGTGGCAACAACGGAAGGGGTCTGAGCTGACTTGGGAGCCGTAGTGAGAGATGCGTGAGTAACATCCAGAGTTGTTTGCGGAATTAGACTTCGGGGGAAAAGTCTGATTCTAGTGGGGGAGAATTGTAACATCCGGATGTCCAGGTTCAATATTTATTCATTTATTTTGGAGATTTTCGAGGGGCTCGGCGAGTTGATGCTTAGACTCGCCGAGTAGAGTCGCGAATTCCATCCGGGTTAGAGTCCACAGAGAATTAGGACTGGAGGGTCCCACTGAGACACACTGACCAGAGGGTCAACAGAGTTATAGCCTTGAGTGGATAATATGTGTTAGAGTGGTATTTTGGGGAACTCACTAAGCTTCGTGGTTACAGTGTTTTGTGTTATGTGTTTCAGGTACTAGTGAGGATCGCGGGAAGGTGTCAACATGATTCGTACACACACATGGAGTTTTATGTATTTCGATCTTGGGAATGTTTTGTGGAACAGAGATATGATACAATGAGATTTTATTAATAATTTTGAATGAACAATGTGTTTTGAAATTGTGAAAAAATTTGCTTAAATTTTTGCGGTGTTGCAATGGGGTTTGAGCATTCTAACACTTCCTAAGTGTACATGCAACCCTAATAAACCTTGGATCTATGTATGTCTAAGATTCATGAAAAATTGATTTTCAAGGTTCATGATCATATCTAGCATACATAGGGAACATTTTAACTTAAATGAAAGATAGAATAACATACCTTGTTGTTGTTTTGATTCCTTGAAACCTTATGAGCCTAGCACCCCAAGTGTGATGCCTCAAATGCTTCACACAACACCAAATTCTATGGAGTAAACTTGGAGAGAATGTATAACACACTAAAATCGGCTCTAGCCCTCAAGTATGCATGTGTAACCGATTTTGGGAGAAACATGAGCTTTATATAGTGTGTTGCATTAGGTAAACCCTAAGGTAACATGACTCTTCATTTCCATGATCCATGGATTAACTCCATGGATCATCCTATGGGTGGAACCCAACTTGATAATCCATGAAGCCTCTTAGCTCACTATATAAGTTATGGATGATTTACATAATCAATCCATATATTTAATTACTTATCTTCTGATCACTTAATTAATTATAGATTAATTCTTGATCAAACTAATTAAATAATATTATTAATATATTAGAAATTATAATATATTAATAAACCATAAGTGTTATTTCTCTCATTTAGTTTATCCAATGCATGGTGCAATGCAAACAAAATGGACGATGATACGCCATTTAAGATAAGTGATCATATAATCCTCTATTTTAGATATCAGCTGGACAAATACATGGAACAATGTCTTTCTTATTTTCCAGCAGTTTGTTTCCCGATTTCCGATTTGTTTGACAAAGAACTTAATTGAACACATCAACTTAGTTCTGACCGGGCCCGATACATAGGTCAAAACAACATCATCGAGGGGCCCAGACATCAGCTTGTAATCTAAGAAGGAACATATAAACTTCGACTCATATGTTTGCTCTACTACTTGTTGAATTATACACAAAAGCACGTTTTATAACATCGAGTTACCAATGCGTTTTCGTACAATCAATGCATAACCAACTCATAGGCAACAAATCAAATCTCTAGGTTTGAAGACTTATATGATGTTAGCGTCTCATGATCACTCGAGATAAATTCCATGAAGTGATACCAGTGAGCGTGCGTTGATTCTGATACTTAGAACTTATGAGTACTCATGAAGTGTTGTCCTAAAACTTGACACCTACAACCAACCTCATGACAGTCTTAGTTCATATCTACTTCCAACATATGACCGACTGTGGAAAATTTGAATAATATGTAAAACAAAACATAATATTCTGGAAGTCAAAACATGCAAAGGAAATCCTAGTAAACGATTGACAGAAGATAGAAACACTTTACTCATAAATAAACACAAATTTTATTCATCTTCAAATGTCAATTACACTTTACAAATTTCCAAAGTTATCTAACTACTAAAACTAATATCATCCTTTAGCCCTATGCTCTGAGCATGCTGAAGATGCTTAACCCGACTCAGTCCCTTCGTGAGGGAATCTGTTGGGTTCTCATCTGATGATACCCTCTTTGCCACGAGGATTCCTTCTTCTATGCGATGTATGATAAAGTGATATTTTCTGTCGATGTGTCTGGATCTCCCGTGATCCCTTGGTTCTTTAGCTAAGGCAACAACACTTTCACTATCACATAAAATTTCCATAGGCTCCTTTATAGCTGGTACAACCCCAAGGTCTCCAATGAAGTTCTTAACCATATTGCCTCTTTTGCTGCCTCGCTCGCTGCTATATACTCTGATTCACAAGTGGAATCAGCCACTGTCTCCTGCTTGGAACTCTTCAAAGTGATTGCTCCCCTGTTTAGGGTAAAGTCCCAGCCCGAATGAAAACGGAAATGTCACAACTAGAAATCTTGGTGCCTTGTAATCACAAAACTTATAACAACTATGAATCAATAACATGAAAGCATGAATGATGCTTATTTTATAGCAACAAAACTTCATCAAATACTTCATTCTAGCCCTACAAATGGTCAACAAAGAATTGGAAACCTTTGAAATTCCAATTTGATTTCACTTTGAAGTAGGACTTCCTTATTGGACCTAATGGACCAATTAGCTTCCAATTTAACTATCTTGAATCTAGAACTCTCAAATGGGCCCTAATTGGACCCATATACATGAAACTTAACATTTTTTGGCCTTATGAACCCAAAATAAACTAGATTAACATTAATGGGCCTTATTGTACCAAAACAAATTTATATTAGCCCTAATAGGTCATAAAAATCATTCCTTGATTTTTATTGGGCCAAAAATCACCTAACTTAACCATAAAATGGACTTAAGCATTCAAAGCCCAAATTTTCTTTTCTTCCCTCTCCATTCTCGGCCCAAGCCCACCAAGAGCAAGAGTTGACTTGTGTAGGTGCCACCTCATTTTTACATGGAGGTTTTCCATGCAAAGTCTCACGCTTCCATGCACCTATCTCATCACTCACTCTCTCTTCTCTCCTCTCTTTCTTCCTCTCGGCCGAACCCAAACACACACACACACTTCACTCAAAATTCTCTCAAGGAAACTCTCTCCACTCCGCTCCAAATTTTCGAGATCTAAGAGACTTTCTAATATATTCTTCCACAAAAATCATCATCCAAGGTAAGTTTATGTTTGGATCCATGATCTAGCTACTTCATTTCATCCAAAAGTCTCTTCTAAATCCACTCAATCTTGTGATCTTGCACCTTAGAAGCATCTAAGTTCGAGACTTACCAAGAAGACTTGCTAGGATCGAAATTTCTTCTTCTAATCTTCTTCAAAACTGAAACTACAACTCAAGGTCCATTTCATACTCCTCTGTTTTCGGTTTCATATGTTTTATGGGGTAGAATACAAGAAAATGTGAACATCTATGTGTATGTGTATGCTATGTGTGATTTTATGCATGTATGTGTGTGATGTTATGTGTTTTTGTGATAAATATGTAACAGAAAAGGGTGATAATTCGAGATCTATGACATGAGAAAGGAAACAAAAGAAAACTAAGTTCTTTTACACTAATCTAGTTAAGAAAAATAGCTTATAAGGTTATGAGGAACATACTTTAACATAAAACCCATTTTAGGACTTAAAATGATAAAAATACAAAACTTGGGGTAAAAACTACCAAGTCACGGTTCTTGAGGGTCAAAAGAGTCAAAACAGTTTTTATAATCACTTTTCTGAATATTAGAATTTTCAAAGGACTTAAAATGCAAAAATTTTAGTTAATGGGCTAAATATGGGCTTTTCGGCCTAACAAGCCCAAAATTGCGAAAATTGAAGTTTTTAAGGGGCCAAATTGTAATATGCTATAAAACAGTGGACATGAAGTGAAATAAAGCTATTTCTAAGGTCAAAAATGCTTTTAAACTCCAAAAGGAATAAAAAAATTGTAAACTTCTTGTATTTTGGGCCAAAACTGTAAAAATTGCGAAGTTTGGGGTTCTAACCGAGAAACACCATTCTGGAAGGGCTAAAACTGTTTACTAAATATAATTTGGGTTAAAAATGTCTTTTCAACAAATTTATGATACAAAAGTGTCAAGAGAATGTTTTTAACGACTAAAAATGAAATTCTTTTATATAAAGGACTAAAAGTGCTACTTTTATAAAAGAAAGGTAGTGAAAAGGGTCAAAGTCATACTTCTAAACAAATTAATTCATTAAGACAAAATACAAGATATCCGGCTAGCGACAACACGAAAAACAAATACACCTTCAATACCAAATATCGTTATAAACGAATTGATTCGGTCTCGAATCAATACAAAACAACAAACGTTAAAGCAAAACACTTCAATAGATATGTGATGACTACAATGAGTAAATCTACAAACTTTGGGCTTGTGAGTTTCAAATTATGCTTGTTGGGCCTTGCGAGCCCACCAACATGATCGTTGGGCCCAAATGGATAGCGCTTATATGTTATTGGGCCTTCAATGACCCAATATTTTATAAAAGGAATTTCAATAGCTTTGTGTGCTAGTGGGCCAAAGTATCCCGCTAGAAAAGCTAGTAAGGTCACAGTAATCAAATGCGAGTTGGACCATTGTGTCTTTCACATTCACGACTGCCTAAGGAACTTACGAGAGTAGTGGGACATAATACTCCCCTCCTCTTCATTTGTTAAGGCTTACAAGAAATCAAAGTAGATAAAATTAGGACGATATACAATATGGATTAATTCAATGTTCATTCGTTAAGACAATACAAAAATCAGTAATCACGAATACATTTCAGCATTGGGAAAACATCGGGTTTTTCCGGGAAATTCAATACTACTCGTTCGAAATATTATAACTATAATACAAAATACCCTTTATATATATATATATATATATATATATATATATATATATATATATATATATATATATGTATGTATATATATGTCTTTAAAATCATTCATGCATCAACTTATGGATCTCACACTTTGATAAACAAAAAGTCTTTTCAGAAAATATTGGATTTTCTGGGTTTTACAAAATAAACAAATCATTTTACCACAACATTGCTTATGAACTCACCAACATTTCATATGTTGATGTTTTTCCAAAATAACTTGTATTCTCAGGTAACAGGTAATAGGAAGAGTTATAAGAAGTAATGTTAGATGTTATGTTGTTAAATGTACTCAAACTATGTATGTTACAAATGTGTAGTGTTAAAACAATGTACTTGATGTGAACAATTTCAGTTGTAATATATTGATGCATGGTGACGTTTAGGTTATGATTCACGTATATTCATTGTGACGATATTCAATTTAAGTCACGCGAGCCCTCAGACGTTTCCGCCGTCAGGTTCGGGGGTGTGACAGGTTGGTATCATAGCATTGTTTATAGTGAACTAGCATATCTAACCACACATTGATATGCAACTATAAACCAAAAAGGGGTCTAACCCAACTCTGAACAAAACAAAAGAAATAAAAGCACAACTATAAAACATCTATGCTTGTGTGAATTAGGAAACATAACATAAAACCGAACCAAACAAGATAATGCTAGCATCTCGATTAAGCCAGGACTATTCATAGTCGTATCAAGGAGTGGATGTAGCCTGATCAACTACATTCCTCCATGGTACAATTATCACATGTCCTGAGGAAATCGTGATGGCTAGGGAACCTAAAAGCATACCCCTTTAGCACCAAAAAGAGAACAGCAACTTAATCTATACAATAATAGAAGTGTCATAGGAGTAATGATAGTTATTCGCATGCCTCCTATCAGTTGCTATGGAAGGGGAGCAGCAGGGCATTCAGTTTCACCAGGTCTTAGTGGCTCACGGGATGATTGAAGATGAGCCTGAAGGAGATCAAGGGGAAGTACACGGCATTGGGCCTGACGAGTACACGGACACTGACTACAAGTTCGATGAGGCCGATGACGACATGGAGGAAGGACAAGACTCAGGCGAGGACTCTGCCACATCACCTGTCAGCAAGTCGCAGCAGGACCACCCCGCCCCACCAGTGAATCCCGCAAGGGAGAATCGCTCCCCCGAGGCTGAGATTGCCTCCCTGCGGCAATAACTATTCGCCATGGAAGCACGTGCAGTGCGAGCTGAGCATGTGAGGATGAGGTCATTGGAGAAATGACTAAGATGGCTCAGTTATTGGTTCAACACTTCAGCATATGATCTCGCTACTGTCATAGGGCACTCCCTAGAGTGTTAGGAATAGACTTATCTTACTAGTACTAGGATCCATGCTATGTGTTATATATCCATGATTGTATGCTAAATTGTGAAATCACTTAAGTTCGCGCCACACACCTAGTTTATAGGATCACAACCTCACAAAAGCACGGACACTCAACATCTTTCCGTTCCATGACAGAAAGATGCCTCGACGACCCACTCGCGGTAACCCTGGACCAACCCCTCCAGAGGTTGACTCAGCTGCATTCCAAGCAGCTGTGTCTGCTGCGGTCACCGCAGCTATGGCACAAATTCACCAAGGGAACAATGGATGAGTCAACGGACAAGGGGCCGGAAGTTCAAACAACGGGATAAATCAAGGACCAACCAAGACATGCTCCTACAAGGATTTCACTAATGCCAATCCGCGAACCTTTAATGGCACGGGTGGTGTCATAGCCCTGAAAAGGTGGAATCAGTGTTCAAAATATGCGAATGCCCCGAGGAATTGAAAGTGAAGTTTGCCGCATGCACCTTTGTCGGCCAGGCTCTCACCTGGTGGGATGGGCATATAGAGGCCATGACTCTCCCTATAGCCAACTCGATGCCATGGACGGAGTTGAAGGAAATGTTGATGGCTGAGTACTACCCTCGCGGCGAAATTCAGAAGATGGAGCAAGAGTTGTGGGATCTCACCGTCCGAAACTTTGATATAGATGCATACATATCAAAGTTTAGTGAGCTGTCATTATTGTGCCCTATCATGATTACGTCTGAAGGAAAGAAGATCGATCGATTCATCTGGGGACTGACCTCCCCAATTCAAGGAAATGTGATCGCTGCAAAACCTGAAACGTTCGACAGCGCCAAGAGATTGGCCAAGAAGTTATACGAACACAACAACAAAAAGGGCGAGAAGCCAGCGGAAATCAAGGGCAAGAAAGAGAATGACAACAAGAAAGGGAAGAACAATAAGAGGAAAGGATGAAAAGGCTCGGAATCAGCAAAGAAGCAACAGACGGTGGCGGTCAATGCTGCAACCACTCAAGTACCCTTCACACCACATGCTCCAGCCTCAGCTAATCCAAGTGCTCCTAGGCAATATTCTGGGAATCTCCCAAAGTGCAACAAGTGCAACTACGACCACAACGGCGAATGCAGGGAAATGCATTGTACCAGCTGCAATCGGAAGGGTCACACTGCAAAGTATTGTAGGACCTATCCTCACCAGAATCAACCGGAAGGAAACAACAACAACAACAGTAACCGCAACAACAACAACAACACCAACAACAACAACAACAACAATAACGCAGGGTCAAGCCCCACATGCTATGGATGTGGAAAGACAGGGCATATCCGTCGGAATTGCCCCAATGCCAACAACTTTGGGAACACAGGAACAGGAAGGGTGCTGGCTATGGGTCAAGGAGAAGTAGTTCAGGATCCCACTGTTTTCACTGGTACGTTTCCCCTAAACCACACCTATGCATGCATCCTATTTGATACCGGAGCAGAACTGAGTTTTGTGAGCAATAAATTCAAACACCTGTTAAATCAACAACCCAGAAGCATAATGAAACCTTTACGGTGGAAATGGCTAATGGGAAGACAGAATCCACTGGGGAAATCTATATCGGATGTACCCTAACCTTAAATTACCACGTCTTTCAAATAAATTTAATGCTTGTTTCCATTAGGAGTTTTGATGTGATTATTGAAATGGATTGGTTAAGCCCCCACCATGCTGAAATTATGTGTCACGAGAAGGTCGTTCGCCTTCATCTCCCAAATCATGAAACCCTAGTTGTTTACGGAGACAAACCCAGTACGAACCTTCGTCTTATCTCGTGCATTAAGGCGCAAAAGCACCTACGAAAGAAGGACTTGACGTTCCTAGCTCACATAGTAGACAAATCCAAGAAAGAGGTCAAAATTTAAGACATTCCAGTAGCTCATGAATTCCCAGACGTCTTTCCTGATGATCTTCCAGGGATACCCCCAGAAAGACAAGTCGAGTTTTGAATCGACCTTGTACCAGGAGCTACCCCTATCGCCAAATCGCCCTACAGATTGGCTCCTGCGGAGATGCAAGATTTGTCCAGTCAACTCAGTGAGCGTTTGGAGAAAGGATTCATCCGACCCAGTTTCTCACCTTGGGGAGCTCCAGTTCTCTTTGTCAAGAAGAAAGACGGTACATATAGGATGTGTATCGACTATAGAGAACTTAACAAACTTACTGTCAAAAACCGATATCCACTTCCACGAATCGACGACCTATTCGACCAACTCCAAGGAGCTAGTTACTTGTCAAAGATAGATCTGCGATCCGGATACCACCAACTCAAGATCCGGGAGGAGGATATTCCAAAAACCGCCTTCCGAACTCGTTATGGACATTATGAATTCGTCGTAATGCCCTTCGGTCTAATGAATGCTCCCGCCGTATTCATGGACCTAATGAATCGAATCTGCCGACCTTTTCTTGATAATTTTGTAATCGTTTTCATCGATGACATCCTAGTATATTCCCGAAGCGAAGAAGAACACGGCCAACACCGTCGACAAATCCTAGAAACCCTGCGAACCGAAAAGTTGTATGCAAAACTCTCTAAGTGGAGTTTTGGCTCCGAAGCATGAACTTTTTGGGTCATGTTGTTAGTCGGCAACGAATACATGTGGATCCTTCTAAGGTCAAAGCCATCGAAGGATGGGAAATCCCAACAACACCCACAGAAATTCACTAATTTATGGGTCTCTCAGGCTATTATAGAAGATTCATCCATAACTTCTCTAAGACCGCCAAGCCACTTACCTCGCTTACACAAAAGGGTGTACCCTTCGTATGGACGGACAAGCAGGAAGCCGCGTTTCGATCTCTGAAGCAAGCACTCTGCAGTGCGCCAGTGCTATCACTACCCGAAGGAACAGAAGACTTTATAGTCTACTGCGATGCGTCAAATCAGGGTTTAGGCTGTGTACTCATGCAGCGTGGAAAGGTGATAGCTTACGCGTCCCGACAGCTAAAGACACACGAAGTGAATTATACGACCCACGACCTGGAACTAGGAGCAGTGGTCTTAGCCCTGAAGATTTGGAGACACTACCTGTACGGTACCAAGTGCACTATCTTCACTGACCACAAGAGTCTTTAGCACATCTTGAATCAAAAGGAGCTAAACATGAGGCAACGAAGATGGGTCGAACTGCTAAACGACTACGAGTGCGAAATCAAGTATCATCCGGGCAAGGCTAACGTAGTAGCCGAGGCCCTGAGTCGGAAAGAATACTCAAATCATGGTATGAAAACTCTCTCGATAACCATCCAATCCCACCTGACCTCGCAAATCAGGACGACTCAATCAGATTCCATGAAGGCGGAAAACAAAACAAGTGAAGCACTGCGTGGAATGGAGAAGAACTTGGAGGTGAAGGAAGATGGAGCATACTACTTCATGTACTGCATATGGGTCCCTAAACATGGGGGATTCAGAGAGGTAGTCATGAATGAGGCTCACAAGATGCGATACTCCATCCATCCGGGTTCAAACAAGATGTAGTTGGATGTTAAGCAGCATTATTGGTGGCCAAATATGAAGACAGAGATTCTCATTTACGTGAGCAAGTGCCTCACTTGTGCTAAAGTAAAGGTTGAGTATCAGAAGCCCTCTGGATTACTACAACAGCCAGTAATTCCCGAGTGGAAATGGGAAAGGATTACCATGGATTTCGTGACCAAACTACCAAAGTCGCCGAACGGTTTGGACACGATCTGGGTAATACTTGATAGACTAACGAAATCCGCCCATTTCCTGCCTATAAAAGAATCATACAAGATGGAGCGTCTGACAAGAATCTACATCAAGGAAATCGTGAGACTCCACGGATATGAGCACTGCCTACCACCCACAAACGGATGGTCAAAGCGAGCGAACCATTCAAACATTGGAAGACATGCTCCGAGCGTGAGTAATAGAATTTGGAAGATCATGGGATACCCACTTTCCTTTGATCGAGTTCTCATATAACAATAATTATCACTCGAGTATAAAAGTTGCTCCTTTCGAAGCATTATGCGGGCACAAGTGTAGATCACCGTTGTGCTGGGCTGAGGTAGGAGACACCCAGCTAGCGAGAGGGCAAACTCCAAACAACGCCTTAACAGGACCGGAAATCATACGCGAGACGACCGAGAAGATAATTCAGATCAGAGCACGACTACAATCGTCATGAGACAGACAGAAGAGCTACGCCGATAAACGACGGAAGCCCTTGGAATTCGAAGTCGGAGATAGGGTGTTACTAAAAGTCTATCCTTGGAAAGGAGTGATTCGTTTTGGGAAACAGGGCAAATTTAACCCTCGATACATTGGACCCTTCGAGATTCTTGCCCGAATCGGTCCAGTGGCCTATAGATTGCAACTACCCGTCGAGCTCAGCAGTGTACACCCTGCGTTCCACGTCTCCAACTTGAACCAGTGCCTATCCGAAGAGACTCTCGTCATTCCATTAGAGGAAATCAAAATCAGTGAGAACCTTATGTTCATCGAAGAACCAGTCGAAATCATGGACAAGGAGGTGAAGCGTACCAAGCAGAGCCGAATTCCGATTGTGAAAGTTCGATGGAACGCGAGACGCGGACCAGAATTTACATGGGAACGCGAAGATCAAATGAAGCAAAAGTACCCTCATCTATTCTCGCATTCTCAAATCTAGCTTTCAAAAGAATTTCGGAACGAAATTCCCTCTAACACGGGGATGATCCCACAACTAGAAATCTTGGTGCCTTGTAATCACAACACTTATAACAACTATGAATCAATAACATGAAAGCATGAATGATGCTTATTTTATAACAACGAAACTTCATCAAATACTTCATTCTAGCCCTACAAATGGTCAACAAAGAATTGGAAACCTTTGAAATTCCAATTTGAGTTCACTTTGAAGTAAGACTTCCTTATGGGACCCAATGGACCAATGAGCTTCCAATTTAACTATCTTGAATCTAGAACTCTCAAATGGGTCGTAATTGGACCCATATGCATGAAACTTAACATTTTTAGGCCTTATGAACCCAAAATAAACTAGATTAACTTTAATGGGCCTTATTGGACCAAAACAAATTTATATTAGCCCTAATAGGTCATAAAAATCATTCCTTGATTTTTATTGGGCCAAAAATCACCTAACTTAACCATAAAATGGACTTAAGCATTCAAGGCCCAAATTTACTTTTCTTCCCTCTCCATTCTCGGCCCAAGCCCACCAAGAGGAAGAGTTGACTTGTGTGGGTGCCACCTCATTCTTACATGGAGTTTTTCCATGCAAAGTCTCACGCTTCCATGAAACTATCTCATCACTCACTCTCTCTTCTCTCCTGTCTTTCTTCCTCTCGGCCGAACCCAAACATACACACACACACACTTCACTCAAAATTCTCTCAAGGAAACTCTCTCCACTCCTCTCCAAATTTTCGAGATCTAAGAGACTTTCAAAGAGATTCTTCCACAAAAATCATCATCCAAGGTAAGTTTATGTTTGGATCCATGATCTAGCTACTTCATTTCATCCAAAAATCTCTTCTAAATCCATTCAATCTTGTGATCTTGCACCTTAGAATCATCTAAGTTCGAGATTTACCAAGAAGACTTGCTAGGATCGAAATTTCTTCTTCTAGTCTTCTTCAAAACCGAAACTACAACTCAAGGTGAGTTTCATACCCCTCTATTTTCGGTTTTCATATGTTTTATGGGGGAGAATACAAGAAAATGTGTAGATCTATGTGTATGTGTATGCTATGTGTGATTTTATGCATGTATGTGTGTGCTCTTATATGTTATTGTGATAAATATGTAACAAAAAAGGGTGATAATTCGAGATCTATGACATGAGAAAGGAAACAAACAAAAACTAAGTTCTTTTACACTAATCTAGTTAAGAAAAATAGCTTATAAGGTTATGAGGAACATACTTTAACATAAAACCCATTTTAGGACTTACAATGTTAAAAATACAAAACTTGGGGTAAAAACTACCAAGTCATGGTTCTTGAGGGTCAAAAGAGTCAAAACAGTTTTTATAATCACTTTTCTAAATATTAGAATTTTCAAAGGACTTAAAATGCAAAAATTTAGTTAATGGGCTAAATATGGGCTTTTCGGCCTAACAAGCCCAAAATTGCGAAAATTGAAGTTTTTAAGGGGCCGAATTGTAATATTCTGTAAAACAGTGGACATGAAGTGAAATAAAACTATTTCTAAGGTCAAAAATGCTTTTAAACTCCAAAAGGGATAAAAAAATTGTAAACTTTATGTATTTTGAGCCAAAACTGTAAAAATTGCGAAATTTGGGGTTCTTACCGAGAAACACCATTCTGGAAGGGCTAAAACTGTTTACTAAATATAATTTGGGTTAAAATGTCATTTCAACAAGTTTATGATACAAAAGTGCCAAGAAAATGTTTTTAAGGACTAAAAATGAAATTCTTTTATATAAAGGACTAAAAGTGCTATTTTTATAAAAGAAAGGTAGTGAAAAGGGTTAAAGTCATACTTCTATACAAATTAATTCATTAGGACAAAATACAAGATATCCGGCTAGCGACAACACGAAAAACAAATACACCTTCAATACCAAATATCGTTATAAACGAATTGATTCGGTCTCGAATCAATACAAAACAACAAACGTTAAAGCAAAACACTTCAATAGATATGTGATGACTACAATGAGTAAATCTACAAACTTTGGGCTTATGAGTTTCAAATTATGCTTGTTGGGCCTTACAAGCCCACCAACATGATCTTTGGGCCCAAAGGGATAACGCTTATATGTTATTGGGCCTTCAATGACCCAATATTTTATAAAAGGACTTTCAATAGCTTTGTGTGCTAGTGGGCCAAAGTATCCCGCTAGAAAAGCTAGTAAGGTCACAGTAATCAAATGCGAGTTGGACCATCGTGTCTTTCGCATCCACGACAGCCTAAGGAACTTACGAGAGTAGTGGGCATAATACTCCCCTCCTCTTCATTTGTTAAGGCTTACGAGAAATCAAAGTAGACAAAATTAGGACGATATACAATATGGATTAATTCAATATTCATTCGTTAAGACAATACAAAAATCAGTAATCACGAATACATTTCAGCATCGGGAAAACATCGGGTTTTTCTGGGGAATTCAATACTACTCGTTTGAAATATTATAACTATAATACAAAATACCCTTTAGATATATATATATATATATATATATATATATATATATATATATTTATATATATATATATATATATATATATATATATATATATATATATATATATATATATGTTTTTAAAATCATTCATGCATCAACTTATGGATCTCACACTTTGATAAACAAAAGTCTTTTTCAGAAAATATCGAATTTCCTGGGTTTTACAAAATAAACAAATCATTTTACCACAACATTGCTTATGAACTCACCAACATTTAATATGTTGATGTTTTTCCAAAATAACTTGTATTCTCAGGTAACAGGTAAGCGGAAGAGTTATAAGAAGTAATGTTAGATGTTATGTTGTTAAATGTACTCAAACTACGTAGGTTATAAATGTATAGTGTTAAAACAATGTACTTGATGTGAACAATTTCAGTTGTAATATATTGATGCATGGTGACGTTTAGGTTATGATTCATGTATATTCATTGTGACGATATCCAATTTAAGTCACGCGAGCCCTCGGACGTTTCCGCCGTCTGGTTCGGCGGTGTGACAGGAAATTATCCATATCAGTTTGGAATCCAGCATCACTATACCCTACAAATCTAAAGTCATCACTCCCATCGAGGTTAAGGACCCGATCCTTAGTCCTCCGTAGGTACTTGAGGATATTCTTTACCGCAGTCCAGTGTGCCTTCCCAGGGTTCCCCTGGTACCTGCTAACCATGCTTAAAGCAAAGTCTACATCAGTTCAAGTACAGGTCATAGCATACATGATCGATCCTATAGCCGAAGCATAAGGTACTCGACTCATTTATGCTATCTCAGCCTCAGTACTCGGGCTTTGAGTCTTACTCAATCTGGCGTTACACTGAATAGGTAACTCTCCTTTCTTGGAGTCCTGCATGCTAAATCTCTCCAACACCTTATCCAAGTAGGTACTATGACTAAGTCCAATTAGTCTTTTACTCCGGTCTCTCAAGATCCTTATCCCTAGAATATAGGCAACTTCTCCTAGGTCCTTCATAGAGAAACACTTCCCAAGCCAGGACTTAACTTCCTGCAGAGTTGGGATGTCATTTCCTATGAGTAGTATGTCATCCACATACAATACCAAAAAGCTAACTATACTCCCACTAGCCTTCACATATACACAAGATTCATCTTCACTCCTAGAAAAGCCAAATTCTTTGACTTTCTCATCAAAGTAAAGATTCCATCTGCGAGGTGCTTGCTTTAATCCATAAATGGATTTCTCAAGCTTACACAATCTATTAGGGTATTCTGTATTGACAAAACCCTCTGGCTGACTCATGTAAACATCCTCAGCCAACTTTCCATTAAGGAAAGCGGTTTTGACATACATTTGCCATATTTCATAGTCATGAAATGCAGCTATGGCTAACATAACCCTAATAGACTTAATCTTGGCTACTGGAGAAAAGGTCTCATCATAATCAACTCCCGAAGTTTGAGAGAAGCCCTTTGCAACCAGTCGTGCCTTATAAGTGTGTACATTACCATCCATGTCGGTCTTTTTCTTGAAGATCCAATTGCACCCTACAATCTTACGACCTGGTACATTCTCAACCAAGTTCCAAACTTGATTGTCATACATGGACTGTATCTCGTTGTCCATTTCCTCGTTCCAATTGGCTGACTCAGAGCCTGCCATGGTTTCCGCATAACTGTTAGGTTCATCCAGCCCTACTAGTGTCTCATCACTAATAAGTGTATCACCTTCCGCAGTAATATGGAATCCATAGTAATGCTCAGGTGCATTCCTAACTCTCGTGGAATGCCTTAGAGGTACAGACTCGTCAATTGGCTCAACAGGAGTTTCCTCCTTAAGTTGAGTGCTAGGGTTTGAAGTTCCTTCACCACTTGACTCTTGAATTTCTTTAAGGTCAACTTGCCTCCCACTGTTTCCTTGGCTTATGAACTCTCTTTCTCGAAAGAAAGCCCTCCTAGCTACAAAGACCACATTCTCACTAGGTTTGTAGAAGAGGTAACCAAAGGATTTCTGTGGGTAGCCGATGAAAATACACCTCTCACTTCGAGGTTCGAGCTTATCATGAGTTTCGTGTCTCACGAAAGCCTCGCAACCCCACATCTTGATGTGGTCTAGTTTGGGTACTTTATCAGTCCACATCTCATGAGGAGTTTTGGCAACTTTATTTGTAGGGACTATATTAAGGATATGGTCGGCAATCTCTAAGGCATACCTCCAAAATGAGATTGGTAGCGAAGCTCGACTCATCATGGAACGAACCATATCCAACAAGGTTTAATTACGCCTCTCAGCTACACCATTCAACTGTGGTGTCCTGGGAGATGTCAATTGTGAGACAATCCCACATTCCCTATGATAGTCGAGGAACTCTGAACTAAGATACTCACCACCTCGATCGGATCGAAGCATCTTAATGTTCATGCCCAATTGATTCTCGACTTCCTGTTTAAATTCTTTAAACCTTTCAAAACTCTATGACTTATGCTTGATTAAGTAGACATATCCATATCTACTGTAATCATCAGTAAAAGTCAAATAATAACGATTAGCATCCCTTGTGGCATGTTTGAAGGTTCCACACACATCCGTGTGCATGAGATCCAACAAACCTTCACCCCTCTCACAAGTACCAGTGAAGGGAGACTTTGTCAATTTTCCAAGTAAGCATGATTCACAACTATCATCTGACTTTAGGTCAAATGATTCCAAGACTCCATCCTTTTGGAGTTGGCCTAAGCGTTTCTTGCTTATATGTCCAAGACGAAAATGCCATAATGATGCTTTATCCAAGTTATTATCATTAAAAGAATCAATACACAATACATTATTTCCTAAGTTATCTACAACAGATACAATTTCATACACACCATCACACGGTAATGCTTTAAAATAAAGAACATTATTAAAGATAGCATTAATCGAACCAACTTCATTATCAAATGAAAAGGTAAAACCTTGCTTATACAATGCATGAAAGGAAATAATATTTCTTGCCATTTCTGGAGAGTAACAACATTTATTCAAATCTAAACTAAACCCACTACTTAGAGATAACGTATAAACTCCAATCTTGGTAACAGGTAAATCTTTCCTATTCCCCATGATCAAATTTATTCTTCCATGCTCCACATTCTCACTTCTTCTTAGTCCCTACAAATCAGAACATATATGAATACCGCAACCGGTATCAAGGACCCAAGAGTTAGAACAGGGTGAGTTATTAGATAAGATAGTGTAAATACCTACATGGTTGGGTTTAATTTTCCCATCCTTCACATCTTGTTGGTACTTTGGGCAGTTCCGCTTCCAATGAGCCTTTTCATGGAAGTAGAAGCATTCAGCCTCTTTTAGGTCAAAAGAAGGAGTGACGAAACCTTTCTTGGTTCCATTTGAAGAGGAGCCTTCAAGGGTCTTACCCTTGGTACCCTTTGAGGGGCTCTTCCTCTTCTTAACCTTCCCTTTTCCGATTACCAAGACAGGGGCGGAGTTGATAGGAGTAGAAGTAACAACCGACTTACCCTTAAGACCACTTTCTGCGGTCTTTAGAAGTCCTTGAAGTCTGCTGACTGTGACCTCTTCCTTTTTCATGTGATATGTCATGCGGAATTGATCATATCACGAGGGTAAGGAGTGAAAAATGATATCTATTGCAAGGTCCTCAGGGAAGTTCACAATAAGCTTCAATAGACGGTCCACAAATCTTTGCATTTTCTGCATGTGGCCCGTGATGGGTTCACCATCCTTCATTTGGGTTGTTATCATGGAGGAGATGATTTCATACCTCTCTTGTCAGGCACTTTGATGGTATCTTTCCATCAAGTCTTAGTGCATTTCAAAAGGGTAGAAGTCCTCATAGGACTTTTGCAGTTCTGCTGTCATGGTGGCCATCATGATGCATGCCACTTTGGTGGCATCCCTTTCATGTGCCCGAAAGTCAGCAATCTCCTGGGGAGTTGCAGTGGTCTCATCAATCTCTTTAAGCTCCTTATCAAGGACATATTCCTTGTTCTCATAGCGGGTAATCATCCTGACTTTCCCATACAAGTTCATAAGGGTAAAGGAGCCATTAGGATTAGAGCCAGAAACAACATTGTTTGAAGACATATGAGTAAGAAGAAAGAAAAGATTAGTTTAGATATTAATTTAGTCCTTAATAAAACACCCAAATGTATTATTAAGGCTAGGACCCAATCACAATATATTATACTTAGAAGAGGTATGTCGTAATCTAAGTAATAACATATTTGAAAGGTAGGTGAATGACGATTCACCAATTTCCACCAAACATGAAATATTAATATATTAACTTTTTAATTTGGTTCTTAGAAATTCCTAGATTCTTTTGAGATTCAGTGAAATTTTCAAAGGCATGTTTCAATCTCGAGTGTGCCCTCCAAGTTTTGTGACTGGGATACCGAGGATCACAAAACGAGGTGTGAAGTAACCATGCAAATCACTTGGTACCCTCAATTTTTATTACTCAATCGATGTGCCGGTTAACCACGCGCGCTCCACCGACCTATAATAAACTTTAAGTCACCCTTTACCTGCCTTTTTAAGTTCAAGTTAGTGTGCCGGTTAACCACACACGCTCCACTAACGACTTAAACAAAGTGTAAAGTGTAATTTCATGGATTAGCACCATATTCACATTTTCCTAAAGTAACTAAGATTGAGAATTTTAATAAAACATTTAGTTACTTTATAATATTCATTGTACTTTTAATGAGGATTTATAAATCCTTGTCCTACCCGTTCGGCTAACGATCCTCCACCGATCAAGGAACCGATGGGTGAGAGTGGACACCCATTAGGTTGCCATTTTATAGGCAACAACCTTATACCCCCTTTTTAGACCGGCTTCGTGAATGAAGCGTACTAACGGTAAGACGACTTGATCTTATACATACATACATACATACATACATACATACATATATATATATATATATATATATATTATTAACTTATAATATTATAAAGTATAAGGGTTGAAAGGGTTGAATTTTAACTTTTAAAATTCTAAGGGTTGGAACTAAAGTTTTAATCATGACTTTACTTATTCCAAAACTTGAGGGCAAGTTCTGTAAACTTTCAAAACTTTTTATTTCTTATAACTTATGAATTAATTGAGTATTAAAAATGAAGACTCTTCATTTTTATAACCCTTGTGTTGTTTTAATGGCTTTTATTAAAGTGTGACATTTGGTTTTCCATAACTTTAGGACAAGTTATGGACTCCATTAAAATACATAATGATCATGAATTAAAGTACCAAGTAGGTTACAAGCAATTCCTATGATCGTCTAATCTTCATAAGTTCAAGAACATGAATTTGACCTTGTCAAGAATCATAAATTACTCATAAAACTTGTATTTTTTGATAATTGCCATTGAAAATGGATTAGCTTAAACATTACACCATCCAAAACAAGTTTTAAAACACTAAAACAGTTTAGGGTAATGTTTCTAGTCCATTTCCAGCAACAAAAGTTGAAAATCTGCTTTCAGGGCCTCCTACTCACCGAGTGCATGATCCTACTCGACGTGTAGGATGGATTTCGTTGAGTCCCCCCATGGACTCGGCGAGTCCACTGTTCAGACAGCAAGCAGTTTCGATTTTTAACACATTTTTCCACAAATAACAAACAAACAAACCTAGGCTCTGATACCTTTTGAGCATTCTAACTCTTCTTAAGTGTACATGCAACCCTAATAAACCTTGGATCTATGTTTGTCTAAGATTCATGCAAAATTGATTTCCAAGGTTCATGATCCTATCTAGCATACATGGGGAACATTTTAACTTAAATGAAAGATAGAATAACATACCTTGTTGTTGTTTTGATTCCTTGAAACCTTGTGAGCCTAGCACCCCAAGTGTGATGCCTCAAATGATTCACACAACAACAAATGCTATGGAATGAACTTGGAGAGAATGTATAACAGACTAAAATCGACTCTAGCCCTCAAGTATGCATGTGTAATCGATTTTGAGAGAAACATGAGCTTTATATAGTGTGTTGCATTAGGTAAACCCTAATGTAACAAGAATCTTCATTTCCATGATCCATGGATTAACTCCATGGAGCATCCTATACGTGGAACCCAACTTGATAATCCATTGAGCCTCTTAGCCCACTATATAAGTTACGGATGATTTACATAATCAATCCATATATTTAATTAGTTATCTTTTGATCACTTAATTAATTCTAGATTAATTCTTGATCAAACTAATTAAATAATATTATTAATATATTAGAACTTATAATATATTAATAAACCATAAGTGTTATTTCTCTCATTTAATTTATCTAATGCATGGTGCCATGCAACCCAAATGGACCATGTCGGGTCGGGTCAAGTGAAACATCCCAAAAACACGACCCAATTTTTTTTTTATATAATAAATGTCATAACACTAAATATCATATAATAAAAACCATACGTCGGGTATCTCAAAAGACATAATAAAATGTCATATCAAAAACTGTATCAAATCATGTCTAAATATCAGAACAAAACTCCCAGGAATAAAACTGAAGATGTGGTGTGTGCGATGCCATCATCCCGAGCTCTTCCCTTTACTTGCGGAAGTACCTGAAACCAAAACTGAAACTGTAAGCACAAAGCTTAGTGAGCTCCCCCAAACTACCTCATACCAAACAAACATATAAACAACTACTGGGCCCCCGCCCACTGCTTCGGACCGAAGCCCGGAAACTGCATCGGACCAGAGTCCGGAACTAACCAGGGCCCTGCCCTCTGCATCGGACCTAGGCCCAGAACTAACTGCCTCGGACCGAAGTCTGGAACTAGCTGCATCGGACCGAAGTCCGAAACTAACTGCATCAGGCCTAAGCCCGGAACTGGCTGCATCGGACCGAAGTCCAGAACTATTGAACATGACATAGCATACACATATCAACTTGCATAACAACATGGACTGCATACTGAGTCGGGCCATACCCGAAACACATAACACACAAAACATGTATGAGCCACAAAGGCATTAAACATTCTAACTACTGCATCGGACCGAATTCCGGAAACTACTACTAATTAAGCGGGCCGACGTTGTGGCCTTAGACCCGTTCCTACTAGAAGGAAACTCACCTCATAGCCTAGCTGCTAAAAGAACTGCTCCGAAATATGTCTCCTGAGGCTCCGGCTTCACCCCGGCTATAATTTCCATAAGTACCCTCAATCAAATACTTATAATAATACTGAGGGTAAAAATACTATCTTACCCTTGGTCAAGTTCAACCTATCGGTCAAAGTCAACATTCAGTTGACCTGACTCGTCGAGTTGGGTCACCAACTCGTCGAGTCCTTACTCTCACTTTCTTGCTTCAGCCCGTTACTACTCGTCGAGTTTGGTATAGACTTGACGACTTCCTCTTCGAAACTAACACTCAGTCAATCTGCATCCGACTCGCCGAGTTGTATGAACAACTCATCGAGTTCTCCTACAACATATGAACACTCTGATTGTGACTCACCAAGTTGTATGAACAACTCGTTGAGTCTGTTCTTGAGGCATGAAGATTGCCTTGGACTCGCCGAGTCAGGGAATTGACTCGCCGAGTTTTTCCACGAATGAGTCTAACCTCTAGCTCACTGAGTCCATCTCTCACTCACTGGTTCCACTCGGCATAACTCGAAAAGGGGAAAACAGGGGACTCGCGACTCGACTCGCCAAGTTTGAAGAACGACTTGCCGAGTCGTATACATGCAATCACTATATACTCGATTCTGCTTGAAACCAGTTCATTCCATTCATAGATCTGGGTTCTTGGGGCTTGATTAACACGTAAAGTTTCCAACTTTACGTGTAAATAACATCAAATGAAGGTTTTAAGGCTCAAAGCACACTATAAGAGTAGATGTAGACCTTTCATGCAAGATGGCTCCATAAAGGTACTGGATGTAAGCTTCTGTAACTCAAACCTAGCTAGATCCGAAGGCTATTCATCTCAATGAGTCCTCTATGCTACTACCAAGCCAAGAAATGGTTCAAGAATAGCTTTAGTGGCGTTCCAAAGGGGATTAAAGCATAGAAACAGAAAAGGGTTGAGTTATACCTCAATATACTCTGAAATGCCACAAAGATCTTGAATCTCCTTCTTCTCCTCTTGATCTACCTTCCTTCTTCTCTCAAGATCTTCAAAGAATCACACCAAAACACACAAAAAGCTAAGAGAGTTCTAGGGTTTCGAGAAGGATGCTCTGGGGGTGATGGGGGCTGACTTGGGGTCCCAATAAGTTGTTTAAATAGGGTGCAAACCCTTGAAATTAGGGTTTCATCCAGACTGGCGGACTCGTCGAGTCCAGAATATGGACTCGCCGAGTAGCCGACTTAAACGCGCTCAAAATCCCGAATCTACTCGACGAGTCTAGCTACTGACTCATCGAGTTCCTCTTGAAAACTTGAAAAATAAATATTAAAATAACATAGCAAAATTTGGGGTGTTACAACTCTCCCCCACTTGACTCATACTTCGTCCTCGAAGTCTGCTGCCGCTGAATCTGGAAACAACTCTGGGTAATGCTCCCGTATCTCCTCCTCGGACTCCCATGTCCACTATGAACCCTTCTGGTGCTGCCACTGCACCTTCACTAACTGTATTACCTTGTTCCTCAAGGTTTTTACCTTCCGATCTAAGATCGCAACTGGTCTCTCGACCTAATTCAGGCTGCTATCAACCTGAATATCCTCCATGGGTACTACTGCCGAATCGTCTGCTAAACACTTCCTCAACTGAGAAACATGGAAAGTGTTGTGGATCTGGCTAAGCTCTGCCGAAAGATCTAATTGGTAGGCGACCTGACCCACCCGGTCCAAGACCCTAAAAGGACCAATGAACCTGGGGCCCAGCTTGCCCCTCTTTCGGAATCTAATGACACCCTTCCATGGTGATACCTTTAGGAGGACCATGTCACCCACTTGAAACTCCAAATCTAAACGCCTCCTGTCACCGTAACTCTTCTACCGACTCTGCGCTGTCTGCAGTCTACTACGAACCTGCTGGATCAACTCCGTCGTTTTGAGCACCACTTCGGTGCTTCCAATGACACGCTGACTGACCTCGCCCCAGCAGATCGGGGTCCTGCACTTCCTCCCGTATAACATCTCGAAAGGAGCGCGGTCAATACTCGCATGGTAGCCATTGTTATACGAAAATTCCGCTAACGGAAGATACGTATCCCAACTGCCACCGAAATCTAGAACACATGCCCGAAGCATGTCCTTAAGAGTCTGGATTGTCCTCTCGCTCTGCCCGTCCGTCTAAGGGTGGAAAGTGGTGCTGAAATGGAGACGAGTCCCCATCTCGTCGTGAAACCGCTTCCAGAATCTGGAAGTAAAACGGACGTCTCGGACTGACACCACCGAGACAGGCACTCCATGCCATGCCACCACCTCTCGCACATAAATATCGGCTAGCTTCTCCGCCGATATACTCTCCTGAATCGGTATAAAATGAGCACTCTTCGTCAACCAATCCACAACGACCCAAATCGAATCCACTCCACGTGCAGTCCTGGGAAGCTTTGTGATGAAATCCATGGTGATGTCTTCCCATTTCCACACTGGAATGTCTAACGGCTGCATCTTGCCGTGAGGCCTCTAGTGTTCTGCCTTGACCTTCCTACAGGTCAGGCACCTCTCCACATACCAGGCGACATCCTGCTTCATGCAGGGTCACCAATAATAGGGTCGAAGATCTCTATACATCGTCGTCGCCCCTGGATGGATAAAAAATCGAGACTTGTGGGCCTCATCCATCAGCACCTGTCGTACCCCTCCCCAGTACGGCACCCAAACTCTCCCATGAAGGGTCAACAATCCTCGACTGTCATAGTCGAAGGAAGCTACTCGGCCCACGATCCTTTCACACTTCTGCCTCTCCTCCTTGAGGCCCTCGACCTGTGCCTCTCTGATCTACTCCAATAATGGAGTACTCACTTTCATTCTCAGACATATATCCTTGATCGGGGCTGCTTCCGTCTTGCGGCTTAGGGCACTGGCCACTACATTGGCCTTCCCTGGATGATAAAGGATCTTACAATCGTAATCTTTCAATACATCTAACCATCACCTCTGCCTGATGTTCAGATTCGGCTGATCCATGAGGTACCTCAAGCTCTTGTGATCTGTGTAAATGGTACAACGGACCCCATAGAGGTAATGTCTCCAAATGTTGAGGGCAAACACCACTGTCCCCAACTCTAAATCATGCGTAGGATAGTTAGCCTCGTGAGGCTTCAACTGTCTCGAGGCGTAAGCTATCACACGGCCTCGCTGCATCAACACTGCTCCCATACCTGTGATCGAAGCATCACAGTAGACCACAAAATCTTCTACTCCCTCTGGCAGGGCAAGAATCGGTGCTTCGTACAATCTCTGTCTAAGGGTCTCGAATCCTACCTGCTGCTCAGGCCCCCAGCGAAACACCACTGACTTCCTAGTCAGTCGGGTGAGCGGTACAGCTATCTTGGAAAAATCCTGGATGACTCTCCTGTAGTACCCTGCCAAACCTAGGAAGCTCTGAATCTCAGATGGAGACTTCGGGACCTCCCACTGCATCACGACCTCTATCTTGGCCGGATCTACAAGAATACCGTTCTGGTTGACGAGGTGGCCAAGGAATTGCACCTCGCGTAACTAGAACTCATATTTGGAGAACTTCGCAAAAAGTCTCTCCCTCCTCAAGATCTCTAGCACCTCCCTCAGGTGCTCCTCGTGTTGTTCCTGGGTCTTGGAATAAACCAAGATATCATCAATGAACACTATCACAGACCGATCCAGCATCGGTCTGCACATGCGATTCATGAGATCCATGAATGCGGCTGGAGCATTGGTGAGCCCAAACGGCATCACCACAAACTCATAATGACCATAACGGGTCCTGAAAGCGGTCTTCTGCACATCCTCATCCCTGACCCGCATCTGATGATACCCGGAGCATAAATCGATCTTGGAAAACAAAGACGCTCCCTGAAGCTGATCAAACAAATCATCTATCCTCGGAAGTGGGTAACGGTTCTTCACCGTTACCTTGTTCAACTCTCGGTAATCTATACACATACGATGTGACCCGTCCTTCTTCTTCAAAAACAAAATCGGTGCTCCCCAGGGCGAACTGCTCGATCTGATAAAACCCTTGTCTAGCAGCTCTTGCAGCTGCGTAGACAACTCCTGCATCTCTAGGGGAGCCAACCGATACGGTGCCTTGGCTATCAGAGCCGCACCAGGGATCAGGTCAATCCTGAACTCGACCTGCCCCTTGGGAGGTATTCCAGGAATATCCTCTGGAAATACATTCAGGTAGTCTCGCACAACCAGAACATCATCAACCGATAACTTGCCCTTCTCCCGGGCATCTACAACATAGGCAATATAACCGGCGCAACCCTGCTGGAAGTAGCGCCTCGCTCTCGCTGCTGAACACAGAACTGGTCGGCGTTGTGGCTTCTCGCCCTGAATCACTAACTCTCCCCCACTGGGAGTGCGAACCCTCACCAACTGTAGCTCACAATCTATCACCGCCCCATTGGGGCTCAGCCAATCCATGCTTACTATAACCTTATTCCCTCGCAGGGGAACAGGGACCAAGTCCACCGGAAACTGCTCATCGAATAACTGTAGGGAACATCCTCTGTGTACCCTTGCAACCCTAATTGTCCTATCAGTTGCTATCTCAACCTCAAGTGGACAATCTAGCTCCCCTGGAGCTCTGCTAAACCTCTTGCTAAGCGCAAGAGAGAAGAATGATCGGGTAGCCCCCGAATCAAACAGTATTGTAGCCGAAATGCCGTTCACTGAGAACGACCCTATACAAAAGATATAACCATAAGAAACAATCAATAATAAATGCATAGATAAGGGAGAAATACATACCCGTCACCACATCAAGAGTCACTCACGCCTCCTCTGCCGTCAGCTAAAAATCCCTACTCTTTGCCACCGGCGTCTCAACTCGGCCCTGATGGCCATCCCCAATCCTCAAGGTAGCAGGAGCAGATGCTGACACCTTCCCTGCAGCGGTTAAACTCGGACGCTGGGACTTTTTATGTCCCCTCTGATTGCACTGAAAGCAAATCAGATCTGATGCCGCAACAGCGGTAGTAGTGGTTGTATAATCTCTGCTCATATGCCCAGTCCGGCCACACTTATAGCAACTGGCACTCCCTGCCTTACACGCCCCATCGTGCAATCTCCCACACTTGCCACACCGACCGTGGCTCTGCTGACTCCTATCTTTGTGATCTGAACCCTTGGGCTTTTTTCCCGAACTCCCTGAACCTGGAGCCGCCTTTAGCTTCCTCTTTCTCTCCATCTCAAGGTCAATCTCTCTCTCTCTCTCTCTCTCTCTCTCTCGCCCTAGAAATCATGTCATCCAGCGTTTTACAGTTGGACCGGCTCACAAACTGGCGGATATCACTCCGCAATATCTCATGATACCGAGCCTTCTTCATTTCCTCATCAGCCGCGTACTGAGGAACGAGAAGTGCTCTCTCCCTGAACTTGGCGGTGATCTCCGCCACTGTCTCTATCATCTGGGTAAGGTCCTAAAACTCTCTGGCCAACTTCTGCACCTCAATAACCAGTGCAAACTCAGCCCTGAACCTGGCAGTAAAGTCAGCCCAGGTCATAGCATCCAATGTTGCGTCATCTCCAATGCCATGTTCGACCTCCTCCCACCAATCCCGTGCCCTGTCCTTCAGAAGACAGGACACCAGTCTGACCTTGTCCCCCTCGGGACATCTGCTCGTGTGGAAAGCGTTGGCCACATCCGCTAACCATCTAGTACTCGCTATGGGGTCCCGCTCCCCATGGTAATCTGGATCTCCACATGCACGGAACTCCCTGAAGGTAAGCATGCGCGACCCCATCATGGCCGCTACCTCAGCACGAAAAGTGCTTAATCTCTCGTCCATCAACTCTAAGATACCCTTCTTCATCGAACCAAAGATCACAGGAGTCTGCTCAAGTATGGTGCGAGTAATCTCTGAAGAGAGAAACTCCCTAGTCTACTCATCCAACTGCCCGACCTCTGGGCCTGATCCTGATCCCCCTCCGACCTCTAAACTGTCGACTGCTGGCCTAGAGCGTTGTACCACCATTCTGAAAACACATCATAATAAACTTCAGAAACATAGATATATCTCGAGGGATCACTACTACCACAAGTTTCCTGGTCTCATCTCAGCTTTCCTTGATTCGAGTACGGATCCTCTGCTTTCAGTAATACGGGCCCATACTACCTTCCACATCTATCCTTACTTTCCTCAAGTATCGCCTTGACTCCACCAAGTCACTACTACTGCTACTAATCTTTGCTACTCCCATATTAGGCATGCCCTAGGGAAATCTCTGACTCTACCCAAACCAGTCCTCAGCTGCTGAAAGGCCCCCTTGTAATGCCACTTAGCCATCACCTGAATACCATCACATGTGGCGAGGTTCAGATAATCCTTCGAGTAAAAGGCCCGTCCCCACAATGGTTAAACTCATACAAGAGTTGGGCAATAGGGCCAGATCTAGCACTCCGAGATTATTCAACCCTGTTCACATTTGGTGTGACGTAGTCACCTAATGGCTAACTCACGTAACTCAGAGCCCCACAAAGCATATAGCAAGCAGCATTCAGACATAGGAAACTACTCAAGTAATTCTATCCTCATTACAAGGAACTGTACTGGCATACAATGCTAAGCTCATACTATCAGGCATAACCTAAACCGGCTATCCTACTGCTGTCTACTCGAAACTAGCATGCAATTCTCATAAAGCTGAAACACATATAGCAGTCACATAAGGCATCATCCTAGATCCTCAGTCCTAATCTAGCATGTTGTTCTACTGAAACTGAAACTGATAATCATAACATAAACTTGTATGGGTAATTTGGGAGTACTTACTTGAGCTTGGCTGACCGCATGCACCACACCCTTTTCCTTTTCTCAAAACTCTTTCTCTTTTTAGGTTTTTCTTTTCAAAATCTTTTTCAAAATACTTTTGAAAATCTTTCTTCCATTTCCTTAGTTTGAGTCCAGTCACACCCGAGAGTGTGCCTGAATCCCTCAAACCAAGGCTCTGATACCAACTTGAAACTTCCCAAAAACATGACCCAAATTTTTTTTTGGTTTTATATAATAAATGTCATAACACTAAATATCAAATAATAAAAACCATACATCGGGTATCTCAAAAGACATAATAAAATTTCATATCCAAAACTGTATCAAATCATGTCTAAGTATCTGAACAAAACTCCCAGGAATAAAACTGAAGTTGTGGTGTGTGCGATGCCATCATCCCGAGCTCTTCCCTTTACTTGCGGAAGTACCTGAAACTGTAAGCACAAAGCTTAGTGAGCTCCTCCAAACTACCTCATACCTAACAAACATATAAACAACTACTGGGCCCCCGCCCACTGCTTCGGACCGAAGCCCAGAAACTGCATCGGACCAAAGTCTGGAACTAACCAGGGCCCTGCCCTCTGCATCGGACCTAGGCCCGGAACTAACTGCCTCAGACCGAAGTCCGAAACTAGCTGCATCGGACCGAAGTCCGAAACTAACTGCATCAGGCCTAAGCCCGGAACTGGCTGCATCGGACCGAAGTCCAGAACTACTGAACATGACGTAGCATACACATATCAACTAGCATAACAACATGGACTGCATACTGAGTTGGTCCATACCCGAAACACATAACACAGAAAACCTGTCTGAGCCACGACGGCATCAAACATTCTAACTACTGCATCGGACCGAATTCCGGAAACTACTACTAATTAATCAGGCCGACATTGTGGCCTTAGACCCGTTCCTACTAGAAGGAAACTCACCTCGTAGCCTAGCTGATGAAAGAACTGCTCCGAAATCTGTCTGTTGCGGCTCCGGCTTCACCCCGGCTACAATTTCCATAAGTACCCTCAATCAAATACTGATAATAATACTGAGGGTAAAAATACTATCTTACCCTTGGTCAAAGTCAACCTATCGGTCAAAGTTAACATTCAGTTGACCTGACTCGTCGAGTTGGGTCACCAACTCGTCGAGTCTTTACTCTCACTTTCTTGCTTCAGCCCGTTACTACTCGTTGAGTTTGGCATAGACTCGACGACTTCCTCTTCGAAACTAACACTCAGTCAATCTGCATCCGACTCGCCGAGTTGTATGAACAACTCGTCGAGTTCTCCTTCAACATATGAACACTCTGACTGTGACTCGCTGAGTTGTATGAACAACTCGTCGAGTATGTTCTTGAGGCATGAAGATTGCCTTGGACTCGCCGAGTCAGGGCATTGACTCGCCGAGTTCATCCACGAATGAGTCTAACCTCTAGCTCACTGAGTCCATCTCTCACTCACTGGTTCCACTCGGCATAACTCGAAAAGGGGAAAACACGGGACTCGCGACTCGACTCGTCGAGTCTGAAGAACGACTCGCCGATTCGTATACATGCAATCACTATATACTCGATTCTGCTTGAAACCAGTTCATTCCATTCATAGATCTGGGTTCTTGTGGCTTGATTAACACGTAAAGTTTCCAACTTTACGTGTAAATAACATCAAATGAAGGTTTTAAGGCTCAAAGCACACTATAAGAGTAGATCTAGACCTTTCATGCAAGATGGCTCCATAAAGGTACTGGATCTAAGCTTCTGGAACTCAAACCTAGCTAGATCTGAAGGCTATTCATCTCAATGAGTCCTCTATGCTACTACCAAGACAAGAAATGGTTCAAGAATAGCTGTAGTGGCATTCCAAATGGGATTAAAGCATAGAAACAGAAAAGGGTCGAGTTATACCTCAATATACTCTGAAATGCCACAAAGATCTTGAATCTCCTTCTTCTCCTCTTGATCTACCTTCCTTCTTCTCTCAAGATCTTCAAAGAATCACACCAAAACACACAAAAAGCTAAGAGAGTTCTAGGGTTTCGAGAAGGATGCTCTGGGGGTGATGGGGGCTGACTTGGGGTCCCAAAAAGTTGTTTAAATAGGGTGCAAATCCTTGAAATTAGGGTTTCATCCAAACTGGCGGACTCGTCGAGTAGCCAACTTAAACGTGCTCAAAATCCCGACTCTACTCGACGAGTCTGGCTACTGACTCGTCGAGTTCCTCTTGAAAACTTGAAAAATAAATATTTAATTAACATACCATAATTTGGGGTGTTACATCAAGTACATCCCATAAATAGTTATGGACTTAGACACCTTATCCAATAATAGACTGTGAGCGGCAGATGGTGAAGATACGAGACCCTACTGGGGGAGTGTTGAATCTATATGGAGAGGGTACCCGATGTGGGTCAGCATTTTGTTCAGCTGCCAGAGCGAGACAGAGTTTACAGCAGGGTTGCAGTGGGTTTGTTGCTTATGTGATGGATACACGATTGGCCGCTGAGAGGACGATTTCGGTTGATGATGTTTCGATAGCGCGTGAGTTCCCGGATGTTTTTCCCAAGGAGTTGCCGGGTATGTCTCCCGAGAGGCAGGTGGAGTTCCACATCGATTTGATTATGCGGGAAGCGCGTATCGCCAAAGCGCCTTATCGCCTTGCACCGCCATAGATGCAGGAGTTATCCTCGCAGCTATAGGAGCTACTAGAGAAGGGGTTTATTCGACCGAGTTGCTCGCCGTGGGGAGCGTCGATCCTTATTGTCAAGAAAAAGTATGGTTCACACTGGATGTGCATTGATTACCGAGAGTTGAACAAGTTGACGGTCAAGAACCGTTATCCATTACCAAGGATCGATGATCTGTTCGATCAGTTGCAGGGAGCATCTTGGTTCTCCAAGATAGACTTAAGGTCTGGATATCACCAGATGAGGGTGTGTTATGAGGATATCCAGAATATGACGTTTAGGACTCGTTATGGGCACTACTAGTTCGTGGTGATTGCATTCGGGCTCACCAATGCACCAGCAGTGTTCATGGATGTCAGGAACATAGTATGCAGACCGATGTTGGATAGATCGGTGATTGTGTTAATCAACGATATTCTAGTGAATTCGAGATCTAGAGAGCGGCATGAGGAGCATCTGAGAGAGATTCTCGGAGTATTGAGGTCGGAGAGGATTTACGTTAAATTCTCCAAGTGTGATTTCTGGTTATGAGAGGTCTAGTTCTTGGGAAACCCCGTCAAACAGAATGGGATATTGGTCGATCCGGCCAATATTGAGGCAGTTATGAGTTGGGAGGTGCCAAGATCCCCCACCGAGATCAGGAGTTTTCTGGGGTTGGCCGGCTACTATCGGAGATTTATCAAGGATTTCTCCAAGATTGGTGTGCCTCTCACAAGGATGACCTGGAAGGGTGTTGCCTTTACGTGGAGTCCAGAGCAGCAGACCTCGTTTGAGACTCTCCGCCAGAATCGGTGCGAAGCCTCGATGTTAGCCCTTCCAGAGGGAATGGAGGATTTCGTGGTGTATTGTGACGCATCGATATCAGGGTTGTGTGCGGTGCTTATGCAGAGAAGACACGTGATAGCGTACGCCTCGAGGCAGCTGAAGCCTCACGAGGTCAGGTATCCCACCCACGATTTGGATTTGGAGGCCGTGGTGTTCGCCCTCAAGATATAGCATCATTATTTGTATGGGTTTCGGTGTATCATATACACGGACCACAAGAGTTTGAAGTACTTGATGCATCAGCCCAACTTGAACATGTGCCAGAGGAGATGGTTGGATGTGGTAAAGGATTATGACTGCAAGATCCTATACCACCTGGGCAAGGCTAACGTTGTAACCGATGCCCTGAGCCGTAGGGTGGAGAGTGCCCCGATACGAGATTTTTGTATGAGGATGACGGTGATGACTCCGGTGTTGGATACCATCCGAGAGGCCCAGTCAGAGGTTGTGAGACCGGAGAACCGCAAGAGAGAGCGGGTGATTGGGTAGGTATTTGAGTTTGTTACCAATCGCCGAGGGCTTATGACCTTTCAGGGTCGGATTTGCATGTCGTTTACGGGCAGGGCACGTACCATCCTGACGGAGGAGGCGCACAGATCGAGGTTCTCAATCCATCCCGGGGCCACTAAGATGTATTTGGACCTGAAGAGAGAGTATTGGTGGCCCTGTATGAAGAGGGATGTGGCGTGGTTTGTTGAGAGGTGCTTGACCTGTCGCAGGGTTAAGGCCGAGCACCAACCTTCGCATGGCAAGTTGCAGCCACTTGAGGTTCCCCAGTGGAAGTGGGAACAGATTTCCATGGATTTCATCGCCAAATTGTCGAGGACCGCGAGGGGTGTCGATGCAATTTGGGTGATCGTTGACCAGCTGACAAAGAGCGCTCACTTCCTTGTTATCAGTGAGAGCTCTTTCGCGGAGAGGCTGGCGGAGATATACGTGAGGGAGGTGGGGTCGCGGCATGGGGGGGCCAATCTCAATTGTGTCAGATCGAGACGTGCGTTTCACTTCCAGGTTCTGGATGAAATTTCATGAGGAGTTGGGTATGAGGTTGCATTTCAGCACTGCTTACCACCCACAGACGGACGGACAGAGTGAGCGGACGATTTAGATGCTCGAGCACATGCTTCGAGCATGTGTGTTGGACTTCGGAGGAAGTTGGGACACATACCTACCATTGGCTGAGTTTTCCTATAACAACAGCCACCATTCGAGTATTAGTATGCCTCCCTTCGACTTGTTGTATGGGAGGAGGTGTCGGACTCCCATCAGCTGGGGAGCAGTGGGGCAGTTAGTGATGGGTAGCACTGAGATAGTGCTTCAGACGACTGAGCAGATACAACAGGTCAAACAAAGGTTGTTGACAGCTTAGAGTCGTCTGAAAAGCTAGGCGGACAGGCGACGATCCGAGCTCGAGTTTCAGGTTGGTGACTTCGTACTCCTGGATGTATCTCCTTGGAAAGGAGTGATTCGATTCAGGAAGAGGGGCAAGCTGGGGCCCCGGTACATTGGTCCTATCAGGGTGACCGCGAGGATCGGCATGGTAGTGTATCATTTATAGCTACCTACGGTGTTAAGCCAGATACATGATACCTTCCACGTGTCTTAGTTGAGGAAGTGTATATGTGACAACCCGATATTTCAACTCTATGTAATGACCTAAAAAGTCAAGTATTGTAACCACTGTTGATATAATGAAATTAACTTCGAAATTAAAATGTTCAAAAGTCTCTTTTTGGTTACCTACTATGTTAGATATCATTAAACCGTGATCATACATAAAAAGAAAGTCCAAATCTGACTTCGTATAAGGAAGTTATGATTTTTCCAAGTTCGGCATAGCGATAGACAGCTAAAAACTCGAAACAGAGATCGAGCGACTTTTTGGCCGGAAAGACCTAAATGAGAATCGAAGGTCTCGATTATGGTTTTTCAACGGTAAAAAGTCTGGCAAAAACAGATGTCGAATAATGAAGTTATGGATTTCTAACGAAGTTTTCTTACCCCGACCTTTTAAAAATAAATAATAAAAATAATTTCAAAATTTGCCGACGGAGTCTAAACGAAAGTTGTAGAGCGTAGTCTCACCTACGCGTGGATATAAAGAACGTCGAAAACGGAGTTCGTATGAAGAAGATATGAATATTTGAAGTTTATTAAATAATAAAAATATAAATTTAAATCAAATTTCGGTATTATCCAAAGGAGGAGTCACCGGGCCATTTCGAGTTACGCCCAGCGTACACTCGTACACCCAGGGTACTCGAGAACCAGGCCTCGGATAGTCCACATCGCCCCTTATGCAAGGCTATGCCCCGTCCCATCCGAGCTCCGACGCAGTCGAGGATGCGGTCATGCATGACGCACGCGTACGCCCAGCGTAACGAGGCGGTTCCCAGCCCCAATAAAAGGGATGCGAGGGTTCCGAGGAAAATGCTCAATTCCTCTCATCTTTCTTGCGTTTTTGCCTTGTTTTCCATGCACGTGATATCCCGAAGCCCCGGTTTCCATACTCAAGCCCCGAAGGTCATTTGCTCTCGAGGTTCCCGAGAAAATCTGCTTTCTCGAGTCGAAGTTCTGCTCGGTTTTCATCTCGCCTTTTTCGATCTTTCAAGTGAGTTCATACCCCTATAATCCACACTTTTAAATGTTTTATAAATGATTTTATATGCTTTTACGGGGGGGGGGGGGGGGGGGGAATACAAGTAAAACAGACGGTTATTATCGTGTGTTATATAAAGTTTCATTATACACTTTTTATCAATGGAATCGTATGTGATTTATAACTATTATAGGGAAACATTCGTATGAAAAATTTATCACGATAACATCTTATCTTTTGAAATGAAAAATGTGGTTAAATATATACAAATCAAACACTCTGCTTATACTGTATGTATATGTGTCCATCTTTGGCACTACAAAAGTTATACTTTTCATAACAAGTGAGCATTTCACTAGGGTTTACTATACAGACGAAACACACTTTTGGAAAACTATAATAGGTATAGTTTTAGGAGAACATCACGAACTTTTACATACTAGAAACACTATTTCAAGGATTTACTTTCATATACAAGAAAAAACGAACATTTTCATACGTAAATCTGTTTTATACTAAGTTTTGTCAGACATTAAACTTCACGTACATTCGAGTACACATTTCAAGTCCTGTATTATATACCAGAATCCCTTTGAGGGGGAGCATGGTGTTTGTGTATACATCTATACGGGATTGACAACCCCGCGCCCTGACTGTTAGCTACAGTACACCATTTGGGGTGACAAACGTCAGAACATTCCAACGCCTGAAGAACGTTGTGTATAGGCATTTCTAGTCAATAGCATGGTTATAAAACTCAAATGGAGTATTAAAAACACATTGATTTACGGGGTTTTTCAAACGTCTTGGCAACTTTATACGTACATAAATTAACTACTTTAGGCATGAAAAAAAATATTGTGTTACAGTTTTGGAACTTCTAAACTACTACCCACATACGGAAAAACATCAATTTTCTAGAAACAAACATTGGTCTTGATAGAAGGCTACATTTATACCGGTAGAAAATATGGGATTTTCTAGGAACAAACAAACAAAAACAAACCTTTTCATTTTAGTTCATACAAACATTGTCATTTAATACCTATGAAACTCACCAGCTTAAATGTTGATCTACTCTTTCAAAACTACTTGTATGTCCCAGGGATTCAGTAATTACAGGTAACAAACAGCTTTTGAAGAAGGGACGCTGCGGCGCCAATTTAAATTCATATTTTTGGCATCATATTTTAATTGGTTTTGAACATGTACCTTTTAACAATTTAAAATTTCAATTATATATATGATGGTTATATTGCTTTCTTTACTATGTATTCAATTGTTACGGTACTACATGAAGTCATCCGCCCCCGAAGATTTCCTCCGTTCCGGTTTGGGGTGTGACAGATTGGTATCAGAGCATTGATTATAGTGAACTAAGTATATCGAACCACATAAGATATACAAACTATAAATGCTTAAGGGACTAATACTCTCTGACAAAACATCTTTTTTGTTTTACGCCTAAGCCGCGTTTCGTTTAACTTAAATTGTTAGTTCATTTAAGTACAAATACATGCATACAACAACTTATTTTCATGATTATAACTATACAAGAAGTATTTAGGCAAGTTGGACACTACGATTAACCCTTGATGTATGTAATCAGATTTGGGACAAATATAACATGATCAACTATATTTATCCGAGATCGGACTAATGTATATCGAGGAATGCTCGTTGTGAGCAACAAGTCGAAACTTACCAAAACATCACAAGGATCAAACACATGAATTTAAATACTATAGGAGTATTAGGTACATAAAATAGTTTAACCTACATGTTTAGTCTTACATGTTCCAAATTTTGTTCAATTCTTATAACCCTATTCTCGTATAGTCAAATGGCTGGAAATCATCACCCCGGCGACCCCTACTATCCCAACCAAGGCAACGGGGGATGGATCGAAGAGGATCCCGAGGAGGACGAAGAACCCATAGAATTGGATGAAGGGGAGGACTCCGGTACCGACTCAGAGCCGGAAATAATCAACCCACCACCCGCACAACCTCCCGTCTTCGTGAGAAACTTTCAAGGACCGAATCCCGTTTGGGGAAGTCACCTCCACCATTGGAGCCAACAACAAAGTCTACGCCCTCCCTATGGAATGTGTCGAGACTTCTACGATGTCCGCGGCGGAGGTTCAGCCGATCGAGCACTCCCAGTCATGGTGGGCAAGCTAGCCAACCAGTCCTATCAATCCGGAGTTCAAGCTAGCCGGATTCGTGAAGTCAACGTGGAAGTACAGGTTCACACTTCCGACAGTTGTAGGCTGGATAGAGCTCAGGATAATGCCCAACTCCAAACCGAAGCATTCCAAGCAAAAATGATTGCAGCCCTCTCCGAGATGTGGGAACAACAAGCCGCCTTCGATAGGCGACTTATGGAAGCAAAACAATCGGATGTGGAGTCGAGCTCCAAGCACAACCTACGTCGAAAGTAGTGCTTGCCAAATCACAAATTTTGTTATAAGTTAGGACCTCGGCTGAAAGTTTTATTTTCTTAAACTTTGTAACCGGAGACCCTTAGAGGGATCAAATTTTCATGATCATTGTATCAACTATTATATTAATATAATTGGCACGCTATTATTACTAAATTGAGTATTTCGTTCAATTCTTAAAATGTTAAAGAGAAACCATACGCTTGTTTCATATATTCGGATTTGCGAATGACTTTCATTCTTCTATCATCAAGACTCATACTATTATCTGTTGTTGAACTATGGCGATTTAGTTCATGAGACACATTCATTTTCTATGCCATGGATATTCTTACCTGACTTTTCAACCTATAGTTGAAGGATACTTCCGCATAGAAACCCGAGAAAAAACAATGGTGGGGAAGCACCAATACCACCACCGCCTCCACCTCCTCAATTTGATGATGTTATGTTCCAAGCAGCAGTCAGAGCAGCTGTGGCGGCTGCCATGTCACAGCTCAATACCCTTGTTACTACCGGTTCGTGAATTGGCACACTTCCTTCCAACCATGGTGAGAGTCATGGGCAACCCCGAGAGTGCACCTATAAAGACTTTATGAATGCCAAACCACGAATGTTTAATGGAACTGGTGGTGTGATCATTTTGAGGCAGTGGATCGAAAGGACAGAATCAATCTTTGAAATCTGCTCCTGTCCCGAGCACAGCAAAGTCAAGTTTGCCACTTACATGCTTACTGATAGAGCTTTAACTTGGTGGAATGGCCACGTTAAGGCACTTACTCTGATAGTGGCGAATGCAATAAGCTGGGAGAGCTTTGAAATCATGCTGATGAGAGAGTACTGTCCACGGGGAGAGATTCAAAAACTCGAGCACGAACTCTGGACTCTTGGAATGACTGGTACCGATATAGCAACTTATAGCATCAGATTCTGCGATCTGGCAATCCTTTGCACAGATATGATTGCTCCTGAGAGCAAGAAAATAAAGAGATACATTTGGGGACTTTCGCCCCAAATTCAGTCAAGCATGTTAGCTTCAAAACCTGACACTTTTGAAAGTGCCAAGGAGCTGGCACAATCTCTTATTGATCACGGAAGTCATCAGAACTCAACAATTTCTGCACCAGAACCACAAAAGGGAAACAACAACAACAATAACAAGAAGAGATAATGGGTTAAGGGGAAGGGTGGGTCTTCCCAAGAATCCTCGAAGAAACAACAACTAGTTATAGTGAATGTTGCTACTGTACCTACTACCGTTCCTACAAATCTCTACCCAACAAAGCCTTATGTGGGTAACCTTCCAAAGTGCACCAAATGCACTTACCACCACAATGGACCTTGTCGGGAAATGCAGTGCTCCAACTGCAACAGAAAGGGACACACTATCCATTTCTGCAAAGCCCCCGTAAAGTCGATCACTCAAATTCCCAATGCTGGTGTAGGCCAAGCTTGCTAAGGTTGTGGCGAGGTGGGCCACTACAAAAGAAACTGCCCAAAGGCAGCGAATACCGGCGGAGTGGGACGAGTTTTGGCTATAGGCCACGAGGAAGCTGTAGCTGATCCTACAGTAGTTGCTGGTACGTTTCTTCTCGATAATTCATATGCATTCATACTCATCGATAGTGGAGCACAGAGAAGCTTCGTGAGTCAAAATTTTATTCACTTACTTAAACATAAACCTAGCATGTTAGAAAAATCATTCACTATAGAAATGGCAAACGGAAAAACGGAAAACACTAACTGCATATACATGGGATGTGCATTAACTTTAGACGGTCATTCTTTCCCAATCAACCTCATGCTGGTCCAAATTAAAAGTTTTGACGTCATAGTCGGCATGGATTGGTTAAGTCTTCTTCACGCCGACATCATGTGCTTTGGGAAAGCAGTTCGTCTTAATCTCCCTAACAATGAAACATTAGTGATTTACGGCGACAAATCAAGTACAAACCTTCGCATCATTTCGTGCATCCAAGCTCGAAAGTGTTTGCGGAAGGATTATCATGCATTTCTTGCACACATCGTCGATACGAGTTAGGAAGTAAAGGACATTAAGAGCATTCCAGAAGTACGTGACTTTCCCGATATCTATCCAGAAAAACTACCGGGATTACCACCGCAGCGTCAAGTCGAGTTTAAAATCAACTTAGTTCTAGGGGCTACCCCAGTAGCCAAATCACCTTATCGTCTCGCACCAGCAGAGATGCAAGAACTTTTCAGTCAGCTTAACGAACTCCACCAAAAAGGATTCATTAGACCAAGCTTCTCACCTTGGGGAGCACTGGTCTTCTTTGTAAAGAAGAAAGACGGATCGTTCCGTATGTACATTGACTACAGAGAACTGAACAAACTTACTGTCAAAAATTGTTATCCTTTGCCCCGCATTAACGACCTATTTGATCAGCTTCAGGGAGCAAACTACTTCTCGAAGATAGATCTACGATCTGGATATCACCAATTACGAGTACTAGAGGAGGATATTCCCAAGACAGCCTTCCGAACCCGTTATGGACACTACGAATTTGTAGTGATGTCGTTCAGATTAACCAACGCACCAGCGGTATTCATGGACCTAATGAATAGGGTGTGCCATCCTAACTTGGATCAGTTCGCCATTGTCTACATCGATGATATACTTATCTACTCCCGAAGTAACGAAGAGCATAGTCAGCACCTACGAAGAGTCTTAGAAACATTACGATCGGAGAAGCTCTATGCAAAGTTCTCTAAATGCAAATTTTGGATTCGAAGAGTCGAATTTTTAGGCCACATTGTTAGCGAAAAGGGGATACACGTGGACCCCTCCAAAATTAAGGCCATTGAGAACTGGTCGGCACCGAAGATACCTACAGAGATTCGTCAATTTCTAGGTCTCGCTGGCTACTATCGCAGATTCATAAAGAACTTCTCTAGCATTGTGAAACCTCTTACTACATTAACCCAGAAAGGCGTGGCCTTTGAATGGGAAGAAAAACAAGAGAAGGCGTTCCAAACACTGAAACAGGCCTTGTGCACCGCACCAATACTATCCCTCCCCGAAGGGATAGAAGATTTCGTAGTATATTGCGATGCATCAAATCAAGGACTTGGTTGTGTTCTTATGCAAAGAGGGAAGTTTATTGCCTATGCCTCCCGTCAGCTTAAGATACACGAAGTAAACTATACAACACACGATCTTGAGTTAGGAGTAGTGGTATTTGCTCTGAAGATCTAGAGACACTACCTGTACAGAACAAAGAGTACTATTTTCACCGACCACAAGAGCCTTCAACACAATTTCGATCAGAAGGAGCTCAACATGCGACAACGACGATGGGTCGAGCTACTCAATGACTACGAATGCGAAATTCGTTATCATCCTGGCAAGGCCAATGTAGTAGCTGACGCCCTCAGTCAAAAAGAATACACTAGTCGGAGAGTCAAATCTCTGACTATGACTATCCATTCCCATTTATCCACACAAATTAAGGAGGCTCAACTGGAAGCTTTGCAACCTGAAAATGTAACGGGTGAATCCCTGAGAGGAATGGAAAAGAATCTAGAAATCAAGGGTGGCGGAGCATATTATCTCATGGATTGTATCTGGACACCGAGACATGGTGGCTTCAGAGACGTGGTCATGACCGAAGCACACAACACGAGGTATTTCGTTCACCCCGGTTCAGATAAAATGTATCTGGATCTTAAGAAACTGTACTGGTGGCCTAACATGAAAGCAGAAATTGCTACCTTCGTAAGTAAATGTCTTACTTGCGCTAAGGTTGAGGTCGAGTATCAGAAACCTTCAGGATTACTACAACAACCAGAGATACCAGAATGGAAATGGGAACGGATTACTATGGACTTCATAACCAAGTTGCTCAAGACAATGGGTGGACTCGATACCATATGGGTCATCGTCGACAGATTGACCAAATCCGAACATTTTCTACCAATCAAAGAAACTGACAAGATGGAAAGACTTACAAGAACTTACATAACGAAAATAGTACGACTGCATGGTGTTCCAATATCCATTATCTCCGACAGAGATAGTAGATTCACTTCAAGGTTCTGGCAATCACTAGAAAGTTCCCTGGGGACTAGGCTAGACATGAGCACAGCCTACCATCCACAAACAGACGGGCAGAGTGAGAGAACGATACAAACTTTGGAAGATATGTTGAGATCCTGTGTGATTGACTTTGGAAAGGCATGGGATATCCATTTACCCCTTGTCGAATTTTCATACAACAATATTTATCATACGAGCATAAAGGCTGCTCCATTTGAAGCCCTCTATGGCCGTAAGTACAGGTCCCCTCTGTGCTGGGATGAAGTTGGCGACACACAGTTAGCTAAAGGACGAGTTCCTGAAAGCACACTCACTGGTTTGGAAATGATACGAGAAACGACAAAGAAGATCGTTCAGATTCGTGAACGGTTGAAAGCCTCTAGAGACCGACAGAAAAGCTACGCTGACAAAAGGAGGAAACCTTTGGAATTCCAGGAAGGAAACCGTGTTCTATTGAAGGTCTCACCGTGGAAAGACTTAATGCGCTTTGGAAAGCGTGGAAAGCTAAATCCAAGATACGTAGGGCCTTTCGAGATTCTCGCCAGAATCGGCCCTGTAGCTTACAAACTCAATCTACCACGTGAACTTAGTAACGTACATCCAACCTTCCACGTCTCGAACTTGAAAAAGTGTCTGTCCAATGAGACTCTTGTTGTCCCACTCAACGAGATCGAGATCAACGAGAGCCTCAATTTCGTGGAAGAACCAGTAGAAATCATGGACCGAGATGTCAAACAAACAAAACAAAGTCGCATATCCATCATGAAGGTTCGCTGGAACGCCAAGCGAGGACCTGAATTCACATAGGGGCGCGAAGATCAGATGAAACAAAAGTACCCACATCTTTTTCCCTGATTCACAAGTATCTTTCTTACTTTAAATTTCGGGACGAAATTCCCTCTAACGGGGGGATGATGTGACAACCCGATATTTCAACTCTATGTAATGACCTAAAAAGTCAAGTATTGTAACCACTGTTGATATAATGAAATTAACTTCGAAATTAAAATGTTCAAAAGTCTCTTTTTGGTTACCTACTATGTTAGATATCATTAAACCGTGATCATACATAAAAAGAACGTCCAAATCTGACTTCGTATAAGGAAGTTATGATTTTTCCAAGTTCGGCATAGCGATAGACAGCTAAAAACTCGAAACAGAGATCGAGCGACTTTTTGGCCGGAAAGACCTAAATGAGAATCTAAGGTCTCGACTATGGTTTTTCAACGATAAAAAGTCTGGCAAAAACAGACGTCGGATAATGAAGTTATGGATTTCTAACAAAGTTTTCTTACCTTGACCTTTTAAAGATAAATAATAAAAATAATTTCAAAATTTGTCGACGGAGTCTAAACGAAAGTTGTAGAGTGTAGTCTCACCTATGCGTGGATATAAAGAACGTCGAAAACGGAGTTCTTATGCAGAAGATATGAATTTTTGAAGTTTATTAAATAATAAAAATATAAATTTAAATCAAATTTCGGTATTATCCGAAGGAGGAGTCACCGGGCCAATCCGAGTTACGCCCAGCGTACACTCGTACGCCCAACGTACTCGAGGACTAGGCCTCAGATAGTCCACGTCGCCCCCTATGCGAGGCTATGCCCCGTCCCATCCGAGTTCCGAGGCAGTCGAGGATGTGGTCACGCAAGACGCATGCGTACGCCCAGCGTACCGACGCGGTTCCCAGCCCCTATAAAAGGGATGCGAGGGTTCCGAGGAAAATGCTCAATTCCTCTCATCTTTCTTGCGTTTTTGCCTCGTTTTCCATGCACGTGATATCCCGAAGCCCCAGTTTCCATACTCAATCCCTGAAGGTCGTTTGTGCTCCCGAGATTCCCGAGAATCCCGAGAAAATCTGCTTTCTCGAGTCGAAGTTCTGCTCGGTTTCCATCTCTACTTTTTCGATCTTTCAAGTGAGTTCATACCCCTATAATCCACACTTTTAAATGTTTTATAAATGCTTTTATATGCTTTTAAGGGGGGATACAAGTAAAACACGCGGTTATTATCGTGTGTTATATAAATTTTCATTATAGCTTTTAAGGGAGGAATACAAGTAAAACACACGTTATTATCGTGTGTTATATAAAGTTTCATTATACACTTTTTATCAATTGAATCATATGTGATTTATAACTATTATAGGGAAACATTCGTATGCAAAATATATCACGATAACATATTATCTTTTGAAATGAAAAATGTTGTTAAATATATACAAATCAAACACTCTACTTATACTGTATGTATATGTGTCCATATTTGGCACTACAAAAGTTATACTTTTCATAACAAGTGAGCATTTCACTAGGTTTTACTATATAGATGAAACACGATTTTGGAAAACTCTAATAGGTATAGTTTTAGGAGAACATCACGAACTTTTACATACTAGAAACACTATTTCAAGGAGTTACTTTCATATACAAGAACAAACGAACATTTTCATATATAAATTTGTTTTATACTAAGTTTTGTGAGACATTAAACTTCACGTACATTCGAGTACACATTTCAAGTCCTGTATTATATACCAGAATCCCTTTGAGGGGGAGCATGGTGTTTGTGTATACATCTATACGGGATTGACAACCCCGCGCCCTGACTGTTAGCTACAGTACACCATTTGGGGTGACAAACGTCAGAACATTCCAACGCCTGAAGAACGTTGTGTATAGGCATTTCTAGTTAATAGCATGGTTATAAAACTCACATGGAGTATTAAAAACACATTGATTTACGGGGTTTTTCAGACGTCTTGGCAACTTTTTACGTACATAAGTTAACTACTTTAGGCATGAAAAACATTATTGTGTTACAGTTTTGGAACTTCTAAACTACTACCCACATACGGAAAAACATCAATTTTTTAGAAACAAACATTGGTCTTGATACAAGGCTACATTTATACCAGTAGAAAATATGGGATTTTCTAGGAACAAACAAACAAAAACAAACCTTTTCATTTTAGTTCATACAAACATTGTCATTTAATACTTATGAAACTCACCAGCTTAAATGCTGATCTACTCTTTCAAAACTACTTGTATGTCTCAGGGATTCAGTAATTACAGGTAACAAACAGCTTTTGAAGAAGGGACGCTGCGGCGCCAGTTTAAATTCATATTTTTTGCATCATATTGTAATTGGTTTTGAACATGTACCTTTTAACATTTGAAACTTTCAGTTATATATATGATGGTTATATTGCTTTCTTTACTATGTATTCAATTGTTACGGTACTACATGAAGTCATCCGCCCCCGAACGTTTCCGCCCTTTCGATTTGCGGGTGTGACAATATACCCGATGAGTCGGCGGTAGTGCCACTAGAGTATATACAGGTGGATATGGGCCTGAATTATGTTGGAGGCCGATCGCGATCCTGGATCGAAGGATCAAGGTTCTGAGGAACAAGGAGATGCCCCTGGTTCAGGTTTAGTGGCAACATCGGAGAGGGTCCGAGCTGACTTGGGAGCCGGAGTTGGAGATGCGGGAGTAGCATCCAGAGTTGTTTGTAGAGCGAGACATCAAGGGCGAAGTCTGATTCTAGTGGGGGAGAATTGTAACATCCGGAATTCCAGGTATCATATTTTAATTATTTATTTTTGTCAAAAGAGGGACTCGACGAGTTGATGTCTAGACTCATCGAGTAGGATCGCGATTTGCTGACTGGATTTAATGAAGGGACTCGATGAGTCGGGAAGTCGACTCGACGAGTCCGCGCGGTGGGCAGAAACCCTAAATCCTCGAGCATGTGCCCTATTTAAGGGATCTTATTTCCCTCATTTGCGGCCACCTTCACCCTTGAGAGCACCAGAGAACCAGAGAGCATAGAGAGAGAGAGAGAGCCATTTTCACCATCTCTAGTGTGATTTTGCAAGGAAGAAGGAAGGAGGCAAGCTAGACGACTTAAGGAGCTCAAATATGCTACCATTTTATTAGAAGAGGCTACTAGAGGTATGGATCTATGCTCAATCTCGTGTTTATGGTGATCTACTTGAATCTAGGATTTTCTTATCCCTTCTTTAGCTTGGATTCAATGCTTATGAGGTCCCAAGGGGGAATAACTCTTAGATTTGGACCTTAAGAGGTCTAGAGAGTCCCAACCATCTTGCTTTATGTTTTTCCATTAGAGGTATGAACGTAGGGTGTCATTTTAGAAGCTATTTAACCAAAAGAAGCATTATGGATGTTGCATGAATGCAAAGATTGGACCTTTACGTGATTATTGAGCATTGGGAAGTCAGATCTATAGGTTTGAGAAACAGATCTGACCTCAGAAGGTCATTTGATTGTGGCTATGGATGAAACTCGCTGTGTCCATAAGAGAACTCGACGAGTCAAGTCGGGGTTGCCCCGCGATTCATGACCAGTGGTAACCCGTCGAGTGGAAGGTTCACTCGACGAGTCGAGTGAGGCCTTAGAAGAATTCGGAGGACACACTTGGACTCACCGATTCACCCGAGTGCACTCGACGAGTCTGGTTAAAGTTTGACCATTGACTAAAGTTGACTTCAGTTGACCTTAGGGTTTTGGTCAAACTGGTTCAAGAGAGGTCAGGGAGGGGTAGAATGGTCTTCTACCCATCCTTTAGAAGTGAGGACATGAGAAAGTATTGATTAGTGTAACATCCAAGATTTCAAGTACTATTTTTATCATTTATTTTTGGAGTCTAAGAGAGAGAGACTCGACGAGTTGATGACTAGACTTGTCGAGTAGGGTCGTGTGCTGATAACTGGATTAATGAGTGGACTCGACGAGTCGGTGAGGGGAATCGATGAGTCCGTGCTGGCGACTAAAACCCTAATTTCACGGGTCTGAGCCCTATTTAAAGGACCTTATAACCCTTCATTGCGGCTACCTTCGTCTTTGAGAGCACCAGAGCATCTGAGAGTCCTTGTGAGTGAGAAAAGAGGCCATTGTTCATCATCCTTGTGTGCTTTAGCAAGAAGGGAAGAGGAAGGTCAAGCTAGGAGAGTTGGAGAGCTTGGATCTACTTTTATTTGGGCAGAGGAAGCTATTTAAGGTATTATTCAGAGTTATTCTCGTGTTTTTGTTGATATAGTCAAATCTAGGGTTTCTTCATGCCTTGATTAGCTTGTATTTGGAGTGTGAGCGGTACCATGGGGAATTGGTACTTAAATCTGGACTATAGAAGGTCCAAAGAGTCCCAAATGCTCTGCTTTATGCCTTTCCTTTTGAGTTGTGGACTTAGGTTACCATTTTAGAGGTCATTTCACCGAAAGAAGCCTTGTAGGCATTTGATGGGTGCCAAGATGTAACCTTTATGTGATTATCATGTTTGAAAAGGTCAGATCTATAGATTAGAAAATCATATCTGACCTCAGAAGGCCATTTAAGTTCGAGCATGGAACGAACTCGCCGAGTCCATGAGCAGACTCGACGAGTCGGACCGGGTTGTCCCGTGACTCACACAGTTGATGACTCGCCGAGTTAGAAGGGTGACTCAGTGAGTTAGAGGAGGAATTTAAGGAACTTGAGTTCACGTCTGAACTCGCCGAGTCAGTGCTTGACTCGACGAGTTGGGTCAAGAGGGGGTGGCCATTGACCAACGTTGACCAGAGTTGACTTGTGTTGACTTAAGGGCATTAGTCAAAATAAGTCAGGAAGGTATTAAATAGAGATGTATTTATGCTATAGGAGGAAGCTAGGTCGGAGGATTGAGCACGAGTGATTATCCTACATCTTTGAGGTGAGTCTTCTCACTATGCCTTACCCGATGGGGTGATTATGTGTGACCGGAAGGTCTTATGTGTATGATGAAAATGTGATGTATGTTGTATATGTTATATGTTATGATATGAGTATGATGATATGGACCGGAAGGTCAACAGAGTTATGGGATGGAAATCCCCTGAGACACTTGGATCGAAAGATCCTATAGAGCTATGGCCTGGAAAGGCGTATGAGCTGTACGTGGTATTTTGGGGAACTCACTAAGCATTATTGCTTACCGTTTGCGTGTTATGTGTTTCAGGTACCAGTGATGATCGCGGGAAGGCACCGGCATGATCAGTACACACTTATGGTGGAGATGTTTTGAGATTCTGGGGTTTTTGATTTGTACTTATGTTATGCAAAAACAAGTGATACACGTTTTTGAGAATTATGATTGGGGTATTTTATTAAATTAAAATGAAAATTTGTTTTGAAATTTCACGGTATTACAAGTTGGTATCAGAGCCTTGGTTTGAGGGATTCGGATTCACCTTCGGGTGTATTTGAACTCAAACTAAGGATTTGAGAAACATTTTCATAAAAGAAACAATTTTTCCAAAAAGTAAAAGAATTTGAGGAAAGCAGAAGAAGTAGTGTGTACGATCAGCTGGCGCCCGAACGGTGATTTCCCAAAATACCCTTACATTATGTGTTATGAGATATGATATGATATGTTATGCATGCTAGAGTAGGCTAGGTATTCATGTTAGGACTAGAGTGGCCTGATTTGTGATGTCTTAGCCTAGGAGATTTCTGCTGCTAAGAGATGCTTGAGAGCGAGTAGGTAGCAGTGAGGAGCTTATGAGAGGCTTACCGAAGGGTAGCCTATGCTAGCGAGATGTAGAGTATTTGTGAGCTAGGATCAGTGCGCAGTCCAAGTAAGAATCCTTAGGGTACTAGGGAGCAAGTAGGGTTGAGTTATCGAGGGCAAGTATACTCGAGCGAGCCTCTGATATTTTTATGTTGTATTTCAGAGGCATCATGGTTGGGACACGCCACAGACCGGGGACTAGCGAGGGGGTGTGAGCGATGAGGAGCTCTGCCAGATGATTCATGATGAGGTGGCTGCGGCCATTCGAGCTGAGATACCAGAGATGTTCGGGTCTATCTAGACCACGCTGGTTGAGACTTTTGATGAGCGGTACGCCGCTCTTACTGACGTTGCTGTTGTCGCGGCCACCGCAGTCGTCGCTACTGCCAGGCCATAGGGGGGTGACTCGTTGCTGTATCGGGAGTTCAGCAACACGAAGCCACCAGAGTTTGATGGGACGTAGGATCCGAATGCTGCGATGAGATGGATATCTGATATTGAGGGATGCTTCTACACATGTTCGTGTCCAGAGCATCTAAGGGTTTGGTCTGCACTGAACCAGCTTTGCTTGGGAGCGAAGGATTGGTGGAAATTTGTGACGGCGCATCTTACTTCTGCGGAAATCTCAGCAGTGACCTGGGAGAGGTTCACCACTATGTTCAGAGACGAGTACGTTCCCCCGGTGGAAAGGGAACGGTTGGCCCATGAGTTCTTGACCCTCAAGCAGGGTACTGAGTCAGTTACTGTGATCACCAAGAAGTTTCATGAGAGGGCGATTTTCTACCCTGAGCACGTGTCGTCTGAGCAGGCGCGCATGAGCCGGTACTTGAGCATTCTGAGGAGGGACATTCGGGAGTTCGTATCGAACTCGACATACCGGACATTTGTTGAGCTTCAGGAAAATCCCCGGAAGAGGGAGATTGAGTTGGAAACTCAGGCCAGGGAGGAGGCCGAGTCTCAGGGGTTGGATAGGCGGCTGGCACAGTCTCAGCCGCAGCCAAGCGGGCAAAGCCCACCGATTCGAGATCTGGAGGCCAGAAGGGCCGCACTTGCAGAAAGTGCGGCAAGGGACACGATGGAGTTTGTCGATCTGGTGCTTGCTACAAATGTGGAAAGGAGGGACATATAGCCAAGGACTGCCCCAAGGGATTTATTCTTTGCTTTCATTGCAACCAGACGGGCCATCGGAAGGCCGAGTGTCCGCAGCTGCGGGGGACAACACAGGGAGCACAGCAGGGATCTGCCCCTGCCGCCATGCTCGCTACTGAGGTTCGGCCAGTGAAGGTTGAGGCACCGAAGGCTTGTGGGAGATCCCTCCAGTTGACAGCGGAGGAGGTCCGCGCAGCACCCGACATCGTGGCTGGTATGTATTATGTTATTAATTGTTTATGATGAGATCTTTTGTTTATATTATGATATGCATAGGTACTTTCCTTGTGAATTATGTACCTGCTTTGGTGTTGTTTGACTCGGGTGCGAGTTGGTCATTTGTTTCATTAGCGTTCAGTAGACACATCAGTATCCAGCGAGAGGCGATGAGTCTACCTCTATGAGTTTCTATAGCTAACGAGCGAGCAGTGTATGCCACGGACGTGATTCGAGGGTGTGTGCTTGAGATTTTCGGCGTTGGGTTTCCGATAGATCCGGTCCCGATTGCGATGGGGGACGTATGTGTCATCGTGGGCATGGATTGGTTGAGCCGGTTTGGGGCTGTGATAGACTGCGAGCAGCAATTCGTGACGATTCGAGATCCTAGTAGGGGAGTGCTGACAGTCTATGGCGAGGGAACTCGAAGTGGCTCAACGTTATGTTCGGCTGCCAGAGCGAGGCAGAGTTTGCAGCAGGGCTGCAAGGGGTTTGTAGCTTATGTGATGGATACGAGGATTGATTCGGAGAGACCGAGATTAGTTGGCGAGGTTCCGATAGTGTGCGAGTTCCCGGACGTTTTCCCCGAGGAATTGTCGGATGTGCCTCCCAAGAGGCAGGTAGAGTTCTGTATCGATTTAGTTCCGGGGGCAACACCTATCGCCAAGGCGCCCTATCGCCTTACGCCTCCAGAGATGCATGAGTTATCCTCGCAGCTTCAGGAGCTGTTGGGGGAAGGGGTTTATTCGGCCAAGTAGCTTGCCGTGGGGAGCGCCGATCCTTTTTGTCAAGAAAAAGGATGGTTCACACCGGATGTGCATTGATTATCAGGATTTGAACAAGTTAACGGTCAAGAAACGTTATCCGTTGCCAAGGATTGATGATTTGTTCGATCAGCTTCAGGGGCATCTTGGTTTACCAAGATAGACTTGAGGTCTGAATATCACCAGATGAGGGTGTGTGATTAGGATATCCAGAAGACATGGTTCAAGACTCGATATGGGCACTATGAGTTTGTGGTGATGCCTTTTGGGCTCACCAATGCACCAGCAACGTTCATGGATCTCATGAACAGAGTATGTCGGCCGATGTTGGATCGATCAGTGATCGTGTTTATTGATGATATTCTAGTGTATTCTAGATCCCGAGAACATCATGAGGAGCATTTGAGGGAAATCCTCGGGGTATTGAGGTCGGAGAGGCTTTATGCCAAATTCTCAAAGTGTGATTTTTGGTTATGAGAGGTCCAATTCTTGGGGCATCTTGTTATTCAAAATGGGATATTGGTCGACCCGGCCAAGATTGAGGTGGTGATGAGTTGGGAAGTGCCGAAGTCCGCCACGGAGATCATGAATTTTATGGGGTTGGCCGGTTATTATCGTAGATTCATTCAGGATTTCTCCAAGATTGCAGTGCCACTAACTAGGTTGACCTGGAAGGGTGTTGCTTTTTCATGGGGGCCGGAGCAGCAGACCTCGTTTGAGACTCTTCGCCAGAAGTTGTGCGAAGCCCCGGTGTTATCCCTTCCAGAGGGAGTTGAGGATTTTGTGGTATACTGCGATGAATCGATATCAGGGTTGGGTGCAGTGCTTATGCAGAGGGGGCATGTGATAGCATATGCATCGAGGCAGCTGAAGCCTCATGAGGCGAGGTATCCCACTCACGATCTGGAGTTAGGAGCGGTAGTGTTCTCCCTCAAGATCTGGCGCCACTATTTGTACGGGGTTCGGTGTACTATTTACACGGACCACAAGAGTTTGAAGTATTTGATGGATCAGCCCAACCTGAATATGTGGCAGAGGAGATGGCTGGATTTGGTGAAGGATTACGATTGTGAGATCCTGTACCACCCGGGCAAGGCGAATGTGGTAGCTGATGCCCTAAGTCGGAGGGCAGAGAGTGTTCCGATACGAGGTATGTGTAAGAGAATGACCATGATGACTCCAGTGTTAGATACCATTCGTGAGGCTTAAATAGAGGCTGTGAGACCGGAGAACCGCAAGAAGGAGCGAGTGATTGGGCAAGTATCTGAGTTTGTGACTGATAGCCGAGGGCTTATGACTTTTCATGGTCGGATCTGGGTGCTGTTTATTGGCGGGGCACGCAGTGTTTTGATGGAGGAGGCGCATAGATCGAGATTCTCGATCCATCCTGGGGCCACAAAAATGTATTTGGATCTGAAGAGAGACTATTGATGGCCTTGTATGAAGAGAGATGTTGCGTGGGCTGTAGAGAGGTGCTTGACCTGTCGTCAGGTTAAGGTCGAGTACCAGCATCCGCATGGCAAGTTGCAGCCACTTGAGGTTCCCAAGTGGAAGTGGGAACAAATTTCTATGGATTTCATCACCAAACTGCCAAGAACCCCAAGGGTGTCGATGCAATTTGGGTGATTGTGGATCGATTGACGAAAAGTGCTCACTTCCTTGCTATCAGTGAGAGTTCTTCCGCAGAGAAGTTGGCAGAAATATATGTGAGGGAGGTGGTGTCTTGGCATGGGGTACCGATTTCGGTTGTGTCAGATCGAGATGTACGTTTTACTTCCAGGTTCTGGAAGAAGTTTCATGAGGAGTTGGGTACGAGGTTGCATTTTAGCACTGCTTATCACCTTCAGACCGACGATCAGAGTGAGCGGACTATCCAAACACTCGAGGACATGCTTCGGGCATGTGTATTAGACTTCGGAAGAAGTTGGGACACGTATCTGCCTTTGGATGAGTTTTCCTATAACAACAGCGTGTGATGGATAGTACGGAGATAGTACTCCAGACGACTGAGCAGATTCAGCAGGTCAGGCAGAGGTTGCTGGCGGCCAAGAGTCGCCAGAAGAGCTATGTTGATAGGCGTCGCTCAGAGCTCGAGTTTCAGGTTAGTGATTTCATTCTCCTGAAGGTATCACCTTGGAAAGGTGTGATTCGATTTAGGAAGAGAGGCAACTTGGGACCTCGATATATCGGTCCATTCAGGGTGACAGCTAGGGTGGGCAGAGTAGCGTATCGTTTGGAGCTACCTGCCGAGATGAGTCAGATTCATGATACCTTACACGTGTCTCAATTGAGGAAGTGTATTGCCGATGATTCGGCAGTGGTTCCATTAGAGGACATACAGGTGGATGTGAGCCTAAATTATGTTGAGAGGCCGATCGTGATCCGAGATAGGAGAATCAAGGTTCTAAGGAACAAGGAGGTGTCCCTGGTTCAGGTCCAGTGGCAACATCGGAAGGGCTCCGAGCTAACTTAAGAGCCGGAGTTTAAGATGCGGGAGCAGTATCCAGAATTGTTTGTAGAGCGAGACTTCAAGGGCGAAGTCTGATTCTAGTGGGGGAGAATTGTAACATCCGGGATTTCAGGTATTATATTTATCATTTATTTTTGGAGTCTAAGAGAGAGAGACTCGACGAGTTAATGAGTAGACTCGTCGAGTAGGGTTGCGTGCTGATGACTGGATTAATGAGTAGACTCGACAAGTCGGTGAGGGGACTCGACGAGTCCGTGCTGGCGACTAAAACCCTAATTTCCAGGGTCTGAGCCCTATTTAAAGGACCTTATAACCCTTCATTGCGGCTACCTTCGTCTTTGAGAGCACCAGAGCATCAGAGAGTCCTTGTGAGTGAGAAAAGAGGCCATTGTTCATCATCCTTGTGTGTTTTAGCAAGAAGGGAAGAGGAAGGTCAACCTAGGAGAGTTGGAGAGCTTGGATCTACTTTCATTTGGGCAGAGGAAGCTATTTAAGGTATTATTCAGAGCTTATTCTCGTGTTTTTGTTGATATAGTCAAATCTAGGGTTTCTTCATGCCTTGATTAGCTTGTATTTGGAGTGTGAGAGGTCCCATGGGGAATTGGTACTTAGATCTGGAGTTTAGAAGGTCCAGAGAGTCCCAAATGCTCTGCTTTATGCCTTTCCTTTTGAGTTGTGGACTTAGGTTACCATTTTAGAGGTCATTTCACCGAAAGAAGCCTTGTAGGCATTGGATGGGTGCCAAGATGTAACCTTTATGTGATTATCATGTTTGGAAAGGTCAGATCTATCGATTAGAAAATCATATTTGACCTCAGAAGGCCATTTGAGTTCGAGCATGGAACGAACTCGCCGAGTCCATGAGCAGACTCGACGAGTCGGACCGGGTTGTCCTGTGACTCACCCAGTTGATGACTCGCCGAGTTATAAGGGTGACTCAGTGAGTCAGAGGAGGAATTTAAGGAACTTGAGTTCACGTCTGAACTCGCCGAGTCAGTGCTTGACTCGACGAGTTGGGTCAAGAGGGAGGTGGCCATTGACCAACGTTGACCAGAGTTGACTTGTGTTGACTTAAGGGCATTAGTCAAAATAAGTCAGGAAGGTATTAAATAGAGATGTATTTATGCTATAGGAGGAAGCTAGGTCGGAGGATTGAGCGCGAGTGATTATCCGACATCTTCGAGGTGAGTCTTCTCACTATGCCTTACCCGATGGGGTGATTATGTGTGACCGAAAGGTCTTATGTGTATGATGAAAATGTGATGTATGTTGTATATGTTATATGTTATGATATGATTATGATGATATGGACCGGAAGGTCAACAAAGTTATGGGATGGAAATCCCCTGAGACACCTGGATCGGAAGATCCCATAGAGATATGGCCTGGAAAGGTGTATGAGTTGTACGTGGTATTTTGGGGAACTCACTAAGCATTATTGCTTACCGTTTGCGTGTTATGTGTTTCAGGTACCAGTGATGATCGCAGGAAGGCGTTGACATGATCAGTACACACTTATGGTGGAGATGTTTTGAGATTCTGGGGTTTTTGATTTGTACTTTTGTTATGTAAAAACAATTGATACACGTTTTTGAGAATTGTGATTGGGGTATTTTATTAAATTAAAATGAAAAATTGTTTTGAAATTTCACGGTATTACAAGTTGGTATCAGAGCCTTGGTTTGAGGGATTCGGATTCACCTTCAGTAAAAAAGGCGTAATACTTTAACTATTACATAAAATTGTTAATCAACAAAATGGTAAACATTGACATCCTCATTTCAAGAGTTCAATTTTGGTCTATGGAACCTCAATTAAAAACCAAAATTGATATAGAACTTTGAAATGAGAACGCAATTATTAAAAAAACTTCTATTTTGAAAATATTATGTTTCAATTACAATATTAAAACATTGTAATTTTTATGTCTTTTACGATTCGTAAGTTTTATTTTAACTATCTGATAATATTATATTTGAAGTGTAAAATTAATTTTAAAAATACAAGCTATTAAAATATTTTGTTTTTCCAATCTAAGGCATCGTATAACACAAATCTTAACATTCTTGATTATGAATGAACTGATTTTTATTTCTTATGGTTTTATGAAAAGCTATATTTTTATCAAAGTAAGTCAACGTCAATATAATTAATGATTATTATTCTTATAGTCTATATGTTATTTTACTTTGTGAACCATATATTCCACGAATTATAACCTAGTATGCGTATTAAATATATTTATAAGGAATTTATATACAAATAAGTGTGATTTGGTTTTTGCTATTATTGCAAAATTAAAAACCACACTGCAGCGAAAACATTCAGTTTTTGCAAAAGTAGAAACAGTACCATCGACTTTTGTTTCGGTTTTGGTTTTTTTAGTTTCTTTTTCTTTTTATATTTCTGGTTCGGTTTTTGTTCAACCTTAATTTATAGATCTCTTATGATATGTGTTTGGTTCGGGTTGTTTGGTTTGATAGAGTCACATACTCATATATTTATCATTTTTCAATCAAAAAAGTTATCTTGTAATTGTTTGATTCGACATATGCTCTTTAACTTCCTAACTTGAGCAATATTTGAATTTACATTGATCAGGTGTTGTTTATGGTGTAATATGTTTGGTGTACTAAGCGGTGCATACATAGAGCAATATTAATTTATCTTGTTCTGATCATGGAATTTGGAAAACCATACTTAATATTCACTAAAGCAACAAATTGCAACTTGAGAATATATATTTCGAATCAACTTGATAAATATTACAAAGTAAAACGAAACAAAAAAGCATAATCTTTTTCCTAAGCCTAATGTATATGCTTATGTTATCGACCTCTATTGCCGATATTCAACTATTGTGGCTCAGTTTTCGTAGGCGTAGTATTCTTTTTCTCCTTGGCTTTATCCATGATATTCTCCAATTTGGCTTCCATTTCATCCATCTGCAAAATTGTTCATGACAATAAACTTTTAGGTATCTTATAACTGTTAATTTTAAACACTTGTCTGACACAATAACGTATTCGATTATGATATTTAATAATAAAAATAATAATTTTTATCTATTTGTATATTATAATACATTTTTATTATAATAAACAGATATTTCAAAATATAATCTAGGGATTTTTAAGAAACACTACATTTTCATCATTTTATTTAAAAAACACAATGTTTTTTTAGATAAATCACACGTATCTATAAAAGTTCTCAAAAAACCATTATTATGTAGAAAACTTTACAAAAACATTATTTTTCAATATTTTTTTCTTAATAATACAACTAAATTTTTGACAAGAGAATAAGGTTTGTTAACCTCTAAAGTGAAAGTGTTTGGTTTTTACTAAAACCAAAAAGAAAATTTTGCTTTTTGACTTCGAAAATTTACGGATTTTTTTTTTTCTATATATTTTTTTAAATATTTTCATAGGTTTGATTTTGTTAAACTTTAACCAAAACATGTAGTTTTTTAAAACAAAATACAAAATGAAACCAAAACATCCTTATTACTTTAACTGTTGATGGAAACCGTAAATGCACAATTATTTTAATTTTTAACACATTTAATTAATTAAATATATAGGTTAAATGACATAATTTTTGGTATTTTTTGTTTGGTTCATTTATTTTTTCATAAAGAAACTAATCACAAACGAAAAAAAATATAATTTTTTATTTATTTATTTAAACATATGATGGTTACCTATGTATGTTTTCTTATGTTTTTCCACTTTACATGATGCATTTTTTAAAGGAAAACGTGTCACAGTAAAACTGTCTCTCCGTATGTTCACGAGTAGGGAAACCCATGTTGGATCCATAGATGTATTTTTATGTCCTATCTATAAAAAAAAATATCAAACATGCATGTGTTTTAATATTCCTTCCAACATGTCAGTTATGATGTTTATAGGTTCTTCTGTTTTAGTGGAAATGTCAACGTCCCTAGATACATAGATAATCTTACCATGTATATTGTGTCAAAACTTGAAACTTGGGAACTCTTTAAAATATATTTCAATCTCGTTAAAGGAGTCAAATCATGCCTTGCGATAAACTAGACATGTGTCATCAATCGAAAATATTAATGGAATTATGAGGCAATACTTCAGGATAATATGATACACATATGCTTGCCTAGACCATAAATAGGAATATCTTGACATATGCTTGCCTAGACCATAAATAGGAATATCTTGACATATGCTTGCCTAGACCATAAATAGGAATATCTAGAAGAAACTCCTAAGTATGTGGTGCTCGTAGCTACTCAAAAACTTTTTTTTGTCTAACAATTATATTGAAGTGTACTTCGACACAATGCTACTAAGAAGTGCACTCTCCAATGCATGTTGGATTTTATAAGGGGGTTAGGGTGTCCTTGTTAATGAAACATCTAATATCGAAGATTGAATCATTTCATGAAGACAACCTAAAATACATTCATAATTAGAATCTAAAATATTTTAAGCCATAGTTTTTGACTTAACCTGCTTAAAGTATTGTGTTTGGATTAAGTCACGGATAGTCGTATAAAAATAAACAACCATATATAACCGACTAGTTAAGGTATTTATCCTATGTAGATTTTTTATCAAATTAGTTAGGCATTGTTGTTGAATTAGCAAACTACTGAATATAAGTTTTATCTCAATAATTACTAATTCAATTTGTTAAACGAATTTGATATAGCTAACCTTGTCGACTAGATCTGAAACCATTTTAGCTTTGTCTCCGATGGTATCAGCAACTTTTTCGACTTTTTCCAATGACTGTCTAAGTTGACTACCTTCGGGAAGATCATCAGCGATATCGCCGACAAACTCTTCCACTTTCTCTGCTATCTCATCCACCCTATCCGCCACATTATCCACCGCCTCCTCTACTTTGTCAAGTTCCTCTGCTCATCCAATATTTTATAATTCTTTTCAATATCTTACTATAAAATTTCTTTTTAAAATGATACATACATTATAACTATGATATAGTAAGAACCAAAAATCAAACAATATGTTATCTTCAATCACCAGCATAAAATTTAAACCAATTTGAATTTGAGATTATTTCATGTTTCTCTTTGTTTATCTGCTACCACTGTTGCCATATGTTGAACAATTCACTCATCTTTCAAATTTTATATTTTTAGCGTAGATTTTAAATTTTGTTAGGGATTTGGTTCAAACATAAATTTTGTTATTTGTCTACAACTTTTTAATACTGTCTGAGAAGATTATTTGGAATTTTTTTTTTTAATTTTTTTAATAAAAAATAGTACTTCTTACACATATTTATTAACAAATTTTACAAGTTTATCTTATATATTAAATACAATGTTTTAAACTTCGACTTATAACTTTATAAATTATTTTAAATTCCGGTACACTTATAACATAGTGGCTTTTAAACAAAAATATTTTATAAATGTTTTTAGAAAAGTTATAATTTTTTTATATGGCTTAACTAAAAGTTTGTAACTTTTTTTATAGTTTATAGAACAACCTTCTGAATATGTTTACATTTATATTTTTTTTATATTTTTGTATGATTAATCATTAATGAAAGTATTTGTAAATGTTATAAAAAGTATAGAAAAGGTTATAAAAAAATCTATGAAATGTTGTAAAAAAAGTTTAAAAATGATTGTATTAAAGTTATAAAAAAGGTTGTAAGAAAATTAAAAAGTTTTAAGAAAAATTAAAAAATTACCAAATACTTGGTTTAAAATAAGTTGTATTAAAGTTGTTTGAAAACGTTTTAAAAATTATAGCATAAGTTTAAAATGTCATTGAAAATGTAAAAAAAATTTATAACTTCTTTTTTTGTAAATAAGTATAATAATTACTATATTTTTCTTTAAAACGTTGTAAAAGGATTTATGAAACATGTTAAAAAAATGTAAGAAAATATCTAAATAAAGGATGTAAAAAAATCTTTAAAAAGTTGTAGAAAAATAAATTTATAAATTAAACTAAATTTGGAACAAATTCTTAATAAAATATATAAAATATATGCTCAAACCAAATCGTAACAAAATTTAAAATACATGTTAAAAATGTAAATCGGAAAGAAAATGAAAAATGAAATTATTTAATTAACATAAGAAAACATGAATCAGTTAACTTTTACAAATTTAAATACCTGTATTATATATCAATTTAACCTTACTCTGCTAAAAAATGCCTGGTTCGGATGGGAACAAAATAAAGTTTTTTCATAAGGAAGTGGAATAGTGGATTACCTTTGAATTTTGAAAATGGGCCCCATTTATTTGTGAAAAATGGAACCACAACAGCCAATACAACTCCTGGGATCCATGCTGGCCTACAAAATATGCACACTTGTTTCAAAATACTTATTGTTGATCCATATGCTATAAACTTATCTACCCTAAAAAATGTGTTTTTATGTAATAAGGTTTAGAATTTTTGTTTTATGTAACAAAGTAGTTTTTTTAGGATAAAATGCATAAAGATACGTTAATTAGGCTCTACGGAATATTGTATATCAGAACTAATTATTTCATCACATCGGTTTATGTTTATTTGTATCATAGTGTTTAATATCCATTCCTAGTTAATGTAATCATATGTTAAACTTTTTCTATAAAAACACTTAATTGTTTATATTAAGGACAAATTTAAAATATTATATAAATATGCATTTCACAAATATAGTTTCATTTACTTTGTTAGTGGATCCATGCATTAATTAAAACCCATAAATAAAATGTAAATCTTCAATTTAAGTAAGAAAAAAACTAACCAATTTTCAGGGAGATGAATTCCAAAAGGCAGGAGATCTGCAACTTGGTCAGCACTATAGACTACGAACTCCCTGAATAAGATGTAAAAGATTTAACCATATAATAGAAAATAATAAAAGAAACTCAATATCATTAATTAGTATAAAAGCACTTACATCTTTGATCTCTTGTCATGTTGAGATGTCCGGTGGCCGGAGCTAAGATAACTCCGGTTAGCTAGTGAAACACGCCCACCAGCCACCACCGATCTTTCAAGGGACAACCGAGAGCTGGTGGTTACAGTGGTGGAGGAGGAGGAGGACGAGAGTGGATCAAATCTTTGACATGAAACCTTAGGAAAGCTACTCAAACTACAAGTAAGAAAAGAAGAAGCCATTGAAATGAAATAATTTGTTAATTTTTTTTTTGTGTTTCAAGTTTCAATAAATAATATATGGGGATGATGAAAATGACAAAGGAAACGTGAAAATAAATGCGTATTTCAGATCTGAAAGCATGAAGGGAGGACTAGGGTAGGTAGATGATATTATATGCGGATATTATATAAAAATACGGGTGGCTTAATAAGACTATCCTCGTTGACCATAATAAAACTTTTAAAAACGTTTTTATTACTTAAAAAAATGTGTTTGAAAGATTTATTTATTTATTTATTTATTTTTTTTTTTGTCATTGGAGTAAAAAGATATTGGATAAGAGGGCAAAAGGGTTGGGTTGAAAAAAAAGGCTAGTGATATAAAATAATAATTAGTAATACATAATTTGCTATTTAATTTAATTACTTTTTATTTATATTTAATAGGTTATAAAACAATTTATGGGTTTTCATGACATCATTAGAGTGCATATCTTATTTGTGACCGGGTGGACATACTATCATTGCCAACTAAACATGAATGAATAAATTCCGTAATATAAATGTTATATTTAGATGATATGTAGGATTCAATATAATTATTTGGTTGAAATATATTCCAATAATGTAATGAGAACATAGTAAGAAGACTATTAAGTAGTACAATTAAAAAATAAGTAACATAACCGAAATATATTCTAATCATGTAATGAGAACATAAAAAAAAGACTATCAAATATAACTAAAAAATAAGTAACATAACCGAAAAATATTCTAATCATGTAATAGGAACATAATAAAAAGACTATCAAATGCAATTAAGAAAATAAGTAACATAACCAACCAACTGCTCAATATTAGTTGTTATTTTAATGATTTTAAGCCAAAAAGGAATTAATGACTGAACCGTCTCTTTTTATTTAATTTTGATTTTGCATTTTATTGAATTTATACAAACTGAATTAATTTTTATCAAATATTCAAAAGGCAATTGTACTTTTTGTAAAAAGAATAATATAATTAGAAGAACTAAAACGATATTTGAATATTAAAAAACATAAACAATATATTTTTTTATCCTTTAAATTTTCTTTTGTACACCAAGTATTAGAAGCACGTTAAAATTGAAGGGAATTAAGAACAAAAAATGTTTAAGAAAATATCAGATGAAGAATGTTTATACATTCCAAAATAATCTTCAAATATTACATCCAGCCTCATAATTACAAATATTATGAATCCAAAATTAACAGGTATTATTTATTTCTCTGAAATTAAAATTGATTAAAATAACAAAAATTAAAATGTTAATCAATCACATGATTTCAAAAATTACATCATTCTATGATCCAAACTGACAAAAATAATACGGAAAATAAGCAAAAATTAGGGAAAACTTTAATTACTACAACAAATGCTAATTAGTGACGAATATGGAGTGGACAGTAACAATATAAATACAAAGAGTAGTCACTAAATGATTTTAGTGACTAGAAGATAAGTATGTAAGTGGTTACTATAGTGATTAATTTTTTGGTCACTATATCTAGGGCAATCACTTTCAATATTTGATTTCAATTCAATCTTATCACTCAAAGTTCTACCTAACCCAACGTAATTCACAAAATAATGTATCTTATCGGATTTCAATCGCCATTTGATATTTTTGAGCGAAATTTGTTTTCCAATTAGTTTCATCAACCAAAGTGGACCACGTGTTGTTGTTCATGAAACATTTGTTATACATCATATGTGAGACCCATATATTACATGAGTTTATTTAAAAAAAAAAATATAAAATTTTAACAATTTGAAAAGTTTGAATTTTTAAGAAAAATATGAATTTTTTTGAATTATTAAAATTAATGACGCTTTAATGTATTGAATAGATTACATATATAAACATTTTCTAATAAATACCTTACATATAGTATTGCCTTACATATTAAATGTGGAATTTTAGTTTAATAAAATGAAAATTTTAATAAAATGACAATTGAAAATAGAAAATTTTAAAATTTTAGAAAATGACGTATGTTCAAATGAAGGAGAAGATGACATGTGACAAAAAAAACTTTCATTTATTAAAGTAAACTAGGTGTGAGACCCGTATATCATACAAGTTGATTTAAAAAAAGATTAAATATTAAAGTGTAACATAAAATATTTTTTAATGTATAATTTTGAAATAAAAAATGAAGAAATGTATTTGTTACAATTTTATATCATATATATGATATTCAATACCTTACATATATAAGTATATGACTTTAATTATAAAAATTGAAAAACCCAAAAATTGACAAGTGGATAATATTTATTTCAAAAATATCACAAAATGACAAGTGTCAAAACTAATGTGAGATTGACATATAGCAAAAAAAAAAATATTCTTTTAGAAAAGTTAAAATATCATATTTTTATGAAAATGAGGTGATTTGTATATAATAAAATTTTCCACACAATAATTTGTGTTTTAAAATTGAAATGTTTATTTACGAACACTTTTTTGGTGTCAAGGGATTAACACATGCAATTTCATTCAAAACACTTTTGCTTTGTTTTTCAAAATTGATTTAAAATTTAGATTAGTCTTGAGAATTAGTTTAGTTGGTTTATATTACACTTCTTTCTTTTCGCAAATAGATTTTGTATTCGATATATTTGCTAAATTTTGTAAAAGAGAAAAAATTCTAAAAATCCACTTCTTTTCTTCCAAATCAGTATAGCAATCAAAATCAGATTATTTTCATGTTATGGCTTTGATTTTAACACCCGATTCAAGTTTTTCATTCGAAACATAATTTTTGTGATTGATTTTTGAAACACCAATTTCATCATTTGTGTTTTTGATGATTTTGTTTTACTCCTGGGGAGTAAGAGGGTTATTGACAATTTTAGTGAGATCATATTTGTTTAAAGATGTGCTACCTCGCAACTATACCATATTGATAAGTGAAATTTGGTATATATTCAAACAGAACAATATTTTCACAATCAAAAATATCTTGATTAATGTTTTCTTTAAGTTTATTAAATGGAAAAAGTTTTCGAGCGTTGATCTTTCGAAATATCATTGGAATGATACATTTATTTTAACTGGGAATACAAGTTTTTCGCAGTTTTACAAAAGATGCTTCACTGTTTGAGCAATTTTACATTTTATTTACTCAACAATATTCTTTCATCATCTAGTTTAACTACATCTCTCTAGACTTTCTATCTTAACCCTATTTCGTTTAATTGCAAATTTTACCTTTTCTACTTTCTCTTGTGCCTGAAAGGCCTCCTTATTCGCAGAAACTAAAGCTTGGTTAATGGTTGTACAATTGTTTTCGATTCATACAATATCATATTCATATTTCGTAACATAGATATTATTAGAAGTAAGAATAGAAATTACATGTTCGGTGATAGTTCCCTTTTTCCTTCGTGCATGATGAAGCTTTATCGGTTGCGTTGTTTCCAACATGTTTTGCCATGAAAGCAAGATGGGTTGGTCGACATATTTCTTTATTGTTATACCTTGCTGAACACAAGTTGAGTTCCTTCACACTCAGTCATTCATGACAATCAACGACATATATTTCGTATTCTCTTTCAATTCTTTGATCTACTTGAGTTTTTCTACATAGTATGTTTCGTTCTTTTTCACTTGTCTATTTTTCAACATACACTCTTTGGAAAAGTGATTCTTACCATTGTAATAGTTGAAATCGAATCTAGAGTCACCCAATAACTTCATCTTGGCATCCACTTTCGACACACTCTTTGATTTTTTTTTTTGTCTAAACTTGGGTTTGAAACAATTTTTTTCTCTATTTGAGTTTCAAGATTGAAATTTATTAGAAGGCTTCTTGTAGGATCTCTCCGCCTTTTTGTTGATACAGAGAGCATGAGCGTCTTCATCAGAACTGTAACACCCACTTTTCAGGTATGAATCCTCCTTTAGAATTAATTCTTTAATTGACCATTTAGGCTTTGTGCAAAACCTTGACGTGGATTTGTATGTACAGTGACGCTTGCACATCGATTAAGTTGTGGCACAGTCAAGTGTGGACCACGGTGCGGTGGCGGCAGGACTCCAAACCCTAGGTCTCATTCCTTAGGTCCTATTTAAAAGATGTGATTGCTAGAGTTTTCTTAACCCTGAACCTCCATCACCCCCAGAGAGTTAGGCGGTTTTTGTTTTTTCTCTGCAGATCTTCTCGGCCTCTTCGGTCTGCGCCGCTCAGACCACGCACAGACATTAGCCTTTGCAGACTTTTTGTTTTTTGAAGACTGCAGACCTAAAAATGTCTGCACGCCCTCTTCTTGACGTATATGTGAACCAGAGTTTTTTAACATCTTCTAGCCTAAAAAAACAATCTTTATTTTTTATTTTATTTTTTTTTTAAATTTATATTTATTCCAAGTTTATGAATGATAAACAATTTGAAAAAATAAGTTATGAAACTTAAAAGAAAAGTTTACATTTTTGACAATTATATAAATGAAGATTTATTACAATAATGGTTGTTGAAGTTGTTGATATAAATATTAAAAAAAATCATATTATATTCTTATATTTTTTGTGCATAAATTTTTATAAAATATTATTTAATACAATATCGTCAATTTCTAGGGAAAATATTTATAGTACGTTTTTAATTTATTTAATTGGAAAAATTGAAGTTTATTTTCATCCATTTATGTATCAAATTCTTTTAATCTTAATTACAATGTTTAGGCATAACTGTGCAACCAAAATTGTTGGTTTTTATAAAATATATACGTTAATTTGTACCATTTTATTTTCGCCTTTTATACAATAATACATAAGATTTGATATAGATTTGTTAATTATTTATAACAAAGTCATAAAATTAATAAAAAATCACTTTGAAGTTAAAAAAAAATCAAGTTATTTAGATTTAGTTTATTTTAGTAGCCTACAGATGTTAAAAAAAAACAAACAATCTTTTTTTCAAATTACAGACGTTTGGTCCACCTCTTCTATTGCAGAGGTCTACAGATGTGGTCCGCAGACTGCAGACATTTTGTATCAGAAAAAGCAAACAACACCTTAGTGTCAAACCACAGTCTCTCCTTATGATATTCGAGCCTCTTTTGGTTGTTCCTGATCTTTGAAGGAGAAGGAACTGACTTGGTGAAGAAACGAAACAACAAGCAAGCCTGATTCAACTTCTTGTGCACTTTCTGGATCTTTGTAAGTGTCCAAAGCTAAACCTTTATGCTTGTTAATCTTTAGATCTTGAGTTTTTAAGATGGTTTGTCCATTTTACTTCATCGGTTCCTTCATATGTAACCTTATGAGTTGCAATGATTTCTTTTGAAGATATACAGTTATGTATGAGAATATATGGAAGAGCGCCACATATTGTAGCCCTGGAATGGACATCAAGATTGAATTTCTTCTTTTCTTTTTCAGTCTACTGATAATTGGGGATCTTAAGGTAAATGGTTCTTTTCCTGTTTGAGATTATAAACATTATATGGAAGAGCACCACATACTGTGATTATGTGTACACTCTTATTGATAACCCCTTACACAATTAGGTATCGATATATATAATACCTAAAGTTCTGTCTTAACATACAAGATAGATAAACATGGAAACACAATCCAATACAAAGTGGGAGTCTTCGGTTATGGTAACCCGATCTTCTAAGCAATCCTCAACACATAAGGATGTTATCTTCATTCATTAAGGATTGATCTACTATGTATCTTCATGAAGCTTCCTGAAGTCATCAGGGGATGCAACTCCTGATGACCATCAATGGTATTAACGGTAATCAGTAATACACATTTTTGACTTATCAAATCATAAGGGTAGTAAGAAACGCATCGACACATAAATCGTCCTCTTCATATTTCTATTGAATCTTCAACTCTTCTTTACTCATATATTCCTCCTAGTTTTCATTATCCGTAACGCTACTATGGTTCTCATCGCAACGCGAAAGATTGATTTCATCAATTTCTTTTACCTTCCTATTGGATAGCAGTGCGATTTATTCTTATTCACAACGCAAAAACTCTTCAGCCTCCGATTTTTCTAGTCTTTCACAGTATTTATCTATCTTCTTGAATTCTGCTTTGAAACTTGCATTATCCTATTTTCCTTTATCATCAAAACTAGTTATCTATTACCCATATTCTTCTATTATCAACTTGATGAATTCTTCAAGCTTCTCATCCTCATATTCTTCATATGTTTCAACATGAAAAATTTATTGTTTTCCTTCTACTACCTTTGAATCTTCTAGACCAAACATGATTGATTTTAAACCTACTCTCAATGTGAGTTTTTATTTACTTATATCCACCACAGTTCTTGTCGTATTTAGGAATGTCCATCCTAAAATACATGGTACTTTTTGTCTTCACCTATATCTAGAATAACAAAATCGATAGGAAAGATGAAATTTCATATACTTACGAGCAATTCCTTTTAAATGAGTCGCCAATCTGTTGGCCATATGAACATATGAATTATCATATTTGTTGATTCCATTATTAATGCTCCAAGATAGATTAAGAATGAATGTGGCATACGACTTACACTTGCTCCAAATCGGTTAAAGTGAAGGTCTTTAAGATTCCAAATTTACATGGTATCATGAAGCTTCGTGAATCTTCTTTCTTTTCAAGCATTTGACTTTATATTCCAGCCAAATTTCACTTGTACTCACCTTCTATAGCTAATTCTTCCATTCCCTTTTGATTGTCTCTTAGGAATTTGAGGAAAATCATATAATTCAGTAATTTACTCAAAGTTTCAACCATGGTGATCTTGCTTGAAAGAATGTTGTTTGCAACGTGAAGTGTATCTAGTGGGACTTTCTTTTCCATTTTCTATTTCTAACTGCACAAACGGTAATGGATTAGTACTAATAAGTTTTATTGGTTCAAATATTATACCTTCTGTAGCAATGGACTTGATGTGAGCTTTCAGGTTGGTTTCCATTTTGCTCGACAGTGTTCCCAAAAGACGTTCTTGTAGGATTCTTGATATTTGTCCCATTTATTGCTCAATATTAAGAATATAAGCTTTTTGATTATGATGGGTTGATTATTAGTCCTTTAATGCAGCATATGTGAGGTTGTGGTGTTTCTCGCAAGATTCAACGAATCGAGTTAAAAGTAACTCTAAATCGCCCTTCTTTTCTTGAATCGGCTGCTATTTTTGATAAAATCCTCCAACTTTCTATTTGTACTTCTCGTCTCTCTCCTTTTAATATCCAACATAAGGCTTCCAAACTATTTTGTATTGACTCCACTCTTGATCATATTTGTCACTACTCGAGTAACATACTTATGCCTTCTTTCGTCCATTCTTATGAAGATCGCAATCCGTTGTCAAATGAGCTCCATTACAATCAACATAACCAATTTAAATAGTGTAAAGTACTGAATTTATATGCGTCTAATCTAAGGGAAATATCATATTTTTTCTAACAATGTGAAATTATAAGCAAATTAAAACCTTCTACTTCCCAAGAATAATCACGGGTGAACAATAAAATCTTACACATATAAAAGAACAACAAGGAATTACAAATATTAACATACTACTATCTAAATCTTAACCTTGTGCTCCTGTCTTCTCTTATGGTACAAAGGATGCTACTGTTGGATTAGTGTCTAAGTCCATAACTACAATTGGCATGTACTTGACCCGAGAGTATCATGGTCCATTTGGGTTGCATGGCACCGGAACAATCTGAAGGATGGATAATTGAGAAAAGGTTATTTATGGTTTATTAATATATTATAAGTTCTAATATATTAATATGAAATCATATTATTTAATTAGTATTGATCAGGAATTAATTTGGAATTAATTTTATGATCAAAAGGGAATAATTAAATATATGGGGATTGATTATGCAAATCATTCATTCTAATAATGTGGGCTTCTGATCCATAGTTCTTCATGTTGGGTTAAATCCATGTGGTGACCCATGGATACTCCATGGAGGTTTTAACCCATGGGGCATGAGGGATATGGAAAGTCATTAGGGTTTAAATGGTGTAACCCTAGTTTGCCACACTATATTAGAACCCCTCTAGCTCATGAAATTGGCACTAGTGGAAACACAAGAGGGCAAGCCAATTTTATGAGTGCAAGTGACATCTTCTCAAGTTCCTCCATTTGTTGGTGGTGTTGTGTGATTCCATTTGAGGTGCAACACTTGGGGCGTTAAGTTCTTAAAGGTCCAAAGTTTCAACTATACTAAAAGGTATGTCATATAACTTGTATTTCATGTTTATACTCCATTGTATGCTAGTCAGGATGATGCTTTGGAATATTGAATGTATGCATGTATAATAGAGAAAACATAGATCCAAAGCATCTAGGGTTGCATGTACACCATAGGAGTGTTAGAATGCTCAAAACCTAACAGTGGCATAAGAAACTAGGCTTGTTTTCATTTATACTTGATGGTACTTGCTTGGAAATGCTTTAAAAATCATTTTTCTGCTGTTCTAGAAAGTGGACTGCTGAGTCCAAGCACAAATTCATCCAACTCGCCGAGTTGGTTGATACACTCGACGATTTGGTGCCCTAGAATGCAGTTTTTCGAGTTTTTTTGGCTGGAATTGGACTAGGATCATTACCCTAAACTATTTTTGATCTTACAAACCTGTTTTTGATGTGGTAATGATCATTCTTATCCAATTTATAAGATAATTGTCAAACTTTCATGTTTTGTATTAGTTTATATGGTTAGGCTAATTACATAAAATTTGTTTGATGTGAATTGTCTTGTTCTTATGAGTTTAATTTAGATCATAGACAAATTGTTTGATTTTCTTGTTAGAATTTTGTGAATTGTCTTGTTCTTATGAGTTTAATTTAGATCATAGACAAGTTGTTTGATTTTCTTGTTAGAATTTTTGATCTAAATGATTTTGATTAATTCCATAACTTGTCCTCAAGTTATGGAAAATGAAAAGTTTTCTTTTAAAGAAATCATTATAGTCATAGGTTATGAACTTGAAGAGTGTTTTTCTCATAAATGGTTTTTATGAACTCCATAACTTGTCCTCAAGTTATGGAATGTCAAGAGACTTTTCATAAAGTCTTTATTAAAATCATAAGTTATGGATTCCAAAATTTTTTGAAAGTTGCAAAACTTGTCCTCAAGTTTTGGAACTTGTAAATGTAGAGTCTTCTTTTGACACATTTAGTTCCAAACCCTAGAATTTTAAAAGTTTAAAATTCAATCCTTATACTATTATAATATTATAGGTTTAGCATTTATATATATTTATAAGAGTAAAATCAGTTTTACCGTTAGTAGGTCTCTCTCCCGAAGTTGGTCTATAAAGGGGGTATAAGGTTACTACCTATAAAATGGCAGTTTAATGGGTGTCCATTCTCACCCACAGCTTCCTTGACTGGTGGAGGGTTGTTAGCCGAACGGGTAGGATAGGAATCTAATTCTCCCTTCATTAAAAGTATAATGATAAATATAAAGTAACTAAACACTTATAAATTCCCAAATCTTAGTTACTTAGGAAAATGTGAATATGGTGCTAACCCATGAAATTACACTTTGCAGCTTGTTAAGTCGTTAGTGGAGCGTGTGTGATTAACCGACACACTAATCTGGACTGACAGTGCATGGCAAAGGGTAGCTTGATGTTATTCATAGATCAATAGAGCGTGTGTGGTTAACCGACACATTGATTAGGTGGTTGTAACATTGGGTGTACCAAGCTAATTTGCATGGTTATTCACACCTTGTTTGCGATCCTCGACATCTCAGTCACAAACTTGAAGGGCACAATCGAGATTTAAACTTGCCATTGAAAGTTTCAATAAATATCAAAGGATCTAGGAATTTCAATTCACTTAAAACATAAAATTATTTTTTCATTTATCGTGATGGAAATTGGTAAATCGTCATTTACCTACCTTCAAATATTTTGAAATTGGATTACGATATCCCTCTTCCAAATTGTAAAATATTGTGTTGGGTCCTAGCCTTAATATTTCATTTGGGTGTTATATTAAGGACTTAAATCAACTAACTTGAATTTCTCCCATTGTAGATGTCTAGTTAAGACAACTATGGTCTTCCCAAATCTTTTGGAATATGCTTTCCTCTTGAAGATGATGTCCCACGGTTGGATCGTGAATGTCATACTTCACTTCCTCCACCTCCTCCAATAATTCTCCCTAACCCACAAGTTCAAAGACTTGAAAAATTCAAGGTTACTCAAGCCCTACTTGCAATAAAACATCAAGATGGAAGGCCTGTGTGTACTTACGTCTTGGAGATGAAGTCACATATTGACAGGCTGAGAGTATTGGGTGTCGTTGTCTCGAGGAAGTTGGCGGTTGACTGGGTTCTTCAATAACTTTCCTAGTCATATAGTGAGTTCATTAAGGATTGCTATGTGATAGACCACGAAATGACCCTTATTGATCTTACCTATTTGCTTGTTGTTGCTGAATCAACAATGATTTGGCGCACTGAAAAAGAAAATTTGATTGAAAGATCTACTCCCCAAACTGTTGGAATAGTGTCTAAGGCTGCAACTATATAAGGCAAGTATTTGACTCGGTTGTACATGGTCCTTTTGGGTTGCCTTCACCATAGCAACTTGACAGGATGATTTATAATGAGAGAAGGAATATTATTAAGGAATAATAATATTGTTATTTGATTAATATAAGTCATAAATTAATTAGGAATTAATTTGGTGACTTAAAGAGATTAATTAAATAAAGGGGTATAAACTGTCAATTGTTTGATAGTTGCACTTTGGGCTATATATCCTTTAAAGATAAAGGGCGGACGATTTCTAGGGCTATGGATAGCCATAAAATCGTCCAAGGCTTATCATGGAAAGGATTTGGATTGCTTAGGGCCTAAGTTATCCAATTAGGGTTTAAGGGTGAAACCCTAGGAGCCTTACTAGTATAAATAGACCCAATGGGTTAAGGAAATCGGCACTTGTGCTTTAGAAAGAAACCCTGGCCGATTTCTATTCCCTCTCCTCTCTCCTAAATCATCATATTGCTAGTTGGTGTTTGTAAGCCATTAGAGGAGTGGCAATTGTGACTCTAAAGCCTCAAGGACAACAAGATCAAGCAAGTGATTCAAGGTAAGCTTCTAATCTTTGATTTCATATTGTTACTGTTGTATATTAGCCATTAGAAGTCTTGGATTCAATGTATGTTCAATTAGAGAAACCTAGATCCAAGCATTAGGGTTGCATGTGCACATAGGGATGTTCATATGGCTAAAACCCATTAGTGGTATCAGAGCCTAGATTGGTTTCTATTGAATTGATACTTTGATTTCTTGCTGTTTATCTTTGAGATACTTGCCTTAATCATATTAGATCAATATAAATCCGACTTTATGATATATATGAGTATATTCTTGACCTAATTGAAGATATTTATCAATTAATAAAATATTTGTTTCTTATGTGATAATTGATTAATTATTTTATTTTAATTGGTAAATTGTTTTACAAGAAATCATTAAATAAATCAAATATGGATAATTATGGAATTAATTGTTAATTAAGATTATTTGTTATTTGATCATCTATGTTTTAAATGTTTAAAACTTGCCCTCAAGTTTTGAAATTTATGTTTTGTGATTAAAAGTTTAATTTAGACAATTTAAATTTCAAACCCTAGAATTTTACAAGTTTAAAATCCAACCCTATACTAATATAATATTACAAGATTAATATGTATATATCTATAATTAAAATGCTAGTCTTACCTTTAGTAGGCCTCATTCACGAAGCCGGGTCTATAAGGTAGGTATAAGGTTGCTGACTATAAACTGGCACTTAATGGGTGTACTCTCACACCCACCGCTTGCTTGATCAGTGGAGGGTCGTTAGCCGAACGGGTAGGATAGGGCAACCTCATCTCCCCATTAAAAGTATAATATGAAATACAAAGTAACTACATGTTTTTTCAAAAATTTCCCAATCTTAGTTACTTTAGGAAAAGTGAATTGATGCAATCCCATGAAATTACACTTTGCACCCTTGCTAAGAAGTTAGTGGAGCGTGTGTGGTTTACCGGCACACTAATTGGTTCTAAGCCAAGGTGGAAAAGGGTGATTCATTGTTTATCATAGTTCGATGGAGCGTGTGTGGTTTACCGGCACATCAAATAGGTGATCGTTATAATGAAGGCACCATCTGAATTTGCATGGTAATTCACACCCACTTTGTGATCCTCGGTATCCCAGTCACAAACGAGAGGGGCATATCGAGATTTAAACATGCCATTGAAGAGTTTCAATGAATCTCATCCAAACCTAGGAATTCTCAATACATTTAGGACTTAAAGTTATGTTTTTATGGTGGAGAATTAGTGAATCGTCATTCACTTACCTTCATATTATTTGCATGTTGGATTACGACATCCGTTTTCTAATATGTAAATATTGTTGTTGGATCCTAGCCCTAATTTTTCTTATTGGGTGATAACTAGGGATTCATATTCTAATCTATCTTTGTCCTTTCTATTTGTAGAGGTCGAACGCAAACAATGCTGCTGCTAGTTCATTCACATTGATGAGCCTTTGTCAAAAGGTCACTTTCGATGGGACGAACTTTAGCGAATGGATAAGATACATTCGCACGATTGCTCGCTATGAGGACAAGGAGTATGTCCTCGATGAGAAGCTCTAGAAGATCAACCCAGAAATCGCTACTCCGGCTGAAATGACCGCTTTTGAAACCCACGAGCGTGATGCAACGAAGGTACATTGCATCATGATTGCCACCATGAATGCCGAATTCCAAAAGTCCTATGAGGACATGTATCCGTACGAAATGCACCAAGACTTGTTGGAGAGATACCACCAGAACTCGAGGCAAGAGCGTTATGAGATTTTCACTAACATGATTTCCGCTAAAATGGGTCATGGAGAATCTCTTACCGTGCACTTGCAAAAGATGCAAAGGTATGTCGATCGTCTTCGCAAGTTAAATGTTGACTTTGGGGAAGACTTGGCGATCGACATGGTGCTTCACTCTTTGCCTCCATGTTACAATCAATTTAGGATGACCTACCACATGAACAAGGAAGAGGTCACCCTAAGCAAGCTCCAAGGTCTCCTTAGGGTTGCTGAAAGCAACCTAAAGGAAAAGTTTGTTGCACCCATTCCCAACCCAGCCGCTGCTACTGTTTTGGCCATTGGGCAAGGAAAGGGCAAGAAGAGGAAGGCTTCGTCTAAGAGCCACCGCAAGGGAAAGTCCCAAGATGGTTCATCTTCTAGTGGGACCAAAGTTGATCCTGCTAAACCCTGTCCTAACCCTAAGGAGGCAGAGTGCCATCATTGCCATAAGATAGGGCATTGGAAGAGAAGCTGCCCAGACTACCTGCAAGCCATAAGGGAAGGAAAGATCAATCCATCTTTCGCAGGTATTTATACAATTAAATCTAATGATTCATCTCATTCTATTTCTTGGGTCCTTGATACCGGTTGTGGTTACCATATTTGTTCTGAATTGCAGGGACTAAGAAGAAATAGAGACGTGGAGCATGGAAGAATAAATCTAATCATGGGGAACAGAAGATCGTTGCCTATGACCAAGATTGGAGTGTATTCTTTAGTGCTGAGGAATGGTTTATCTTTAGATTTGAACAATTGTTGCTATTCTCCAGAAATGGCTAGAAACATCATTTCATTTCATGGTTTGTTTAGACAAGGTTTTAGATTTTCTTTTAATAATGAGAATGGTTCTATTCTTGCTTATCTAAATGGTGTCTTATATTTTGAAGCTATACCATGTAATGGAATTTATGAAACTGTTATGATTGTAGATAACTTAGGAAATGATGTTTTATGCATGGATTCTTCCAATGGTATGGATAGAGCATCCTTGTGGCATTGTCGTCTTGGACATGTCAACAAGAAGCGCATAGCCCAACTCCAAAAGGATGGAGTGTTGGACTCATTCGACCTTAGAGAAGATGACACATGCGAACATTGTTTACTTGGAAAGATGACTAAGTCACCCTTCACAAGTACGTGTGAAAGGGGTGAGGGTCTATTGGACCTAATACATACCGATGTATGTGGACCGTTTAGATCAACCACGAAGGATGGGAACCGCTTCTATGTGACTTTTACCGATGAATATAGTAGATATGGGTATATCTACTTAATCAAGCAAAAGTCAGAAACTTTTGAAAAGTTTCAAAGAGTTCAGGAATGAAGTGGAGAATCAATTGGGCAGGAAAATCAAGATGCTTCGATCCGATCGAGGAGGAGAGTACCTAAGTCTAGAATTCCACGATTATCTCAAGGAGTGTGGAATAGTTTTACAATTGACGCCACCTAGGACACCACAATTGAATGGTGTGGCAGAAAGGCGTAACCGAACCTTGTTGGACATGGTTCGCTCTATGATGAGTCATGCTTCACTACCTATCTCTTTTTGGGGGTATGCCTTAGAGACTGCTGCCCACATCCTTAACCGAGTCCCTACTAAGAAGGTTGCCAAAGCACCTCACGAGATGTGGACAGGGAAAGCTCCCTCGTTGGCACATATCAAGGTTTGGGGTTGTGAGGCTTTCGTAAGACGAGATACTCATGACAAGCTCGAACCTCGTAGTGAGCGATGTATTTTCATCGGCTACCCGCAGAAATCCTTTGGATATCTCTTCTATAGACTGAAGGACAATGTTGTCTTCGTTTCGAGGAGAGGATTTTTCCGAGAGCGAGAGCTCATAAGCCAAGGAGACAGTGGGAGGCAAATCGAGCTTGAAGAGATTCAAGAGTCGATAGATGAAGGAACCTCTACCGCTGGCACTCAACCCGAGGAGGAAAATCCGGTTCAACCGATTGACGAGTCATTACCTCTTAGACGTTCCGAAAGAGTTAGAGTTCAACCCCAGTTTTATGGTTTTCATATTACTACCGAAGGGGACACATATATTAGTGATGGTACACTAATAAATTTAGATGAACCTAATAACTTTAAGGAAGCCATGGCAGGCTCGGAGTCTGCGAAATGGAAAGAGGCAATGGACAGCGAGATCCAGTCCATGTATGACAACCAAGTTTGGAATTTGGTTGATAGTGTGCCCGGGCGTAAGACCGTTGGGTGCAAATGGATCTTCAAGAAGAAGACCGACGTGGATGGAAATGTACACACATATAAAGCGTGATTGGTCGCGAAGGGATTTACTCAAACTCCCGGAGTTGACTATGATGAGACCTTCTCACCAGTTGCGAAGATAAAATCTATTAGGGTGATGCTGGCTATTGTCGCATTTCATGATTATGAGATTTGGCAAATGGATGTCAAAACTGCTTTCCTTAATGGGAAGTTGGCCGAGGATGTTTACATGGCTCAGCCAGAGGGTTTTGTCGATCCAAAGCATCCGAATAGAGTGTGTAAGCTTGAGAAGTCCATTTATGGACTTAAGCAAGCATCTCGCAGATGGAATCTTTGCTTCGATGAGAAAGTCAAAGAGTTTGGATTTGTACGAAGCGAAGATGAATCATGTGTATATGTCAAAGCCAGTGGGAGCATAGTTAGCTTTCTCGTTTTGTATGTTGATGACATACTACTCATAGGAAACGACGTCCCGACTCTGAAGGAAGTTAAGTCCTGGCTCGGGAAGTGCTTCGCTATGAAGGACCTCGGAGAGGCTTCCTATATTTTGGGAATAAGGATAGTAAGAGAGAGAAGTAAGAGACTAATAGGACTTAGTCAGAACACTTACTTAGATAAGCTACTAAAACGTTTTAGTATGGAAAACTCGAAGAAGGGAGAATTACCGATACAAAGTAATGTCAAGTTGAGTAAGACTCAAAGTCCGAGTACCGAAGCTGAAATAGCAGAAATGAGCCGAGTACCATACGCTTCCGCAGTTGGCTCAATCATGTATGCTATGACTTGTACTCGCCCTGATGTAGCCTTTGCTTTGAGCATGGTTAGCAGATATCAAGGAAATCCTGGCAGAGCCCATTGGATTGCGGTTAAGAATATCCGTAAGTACCTTCGGAGGACAAAGGAATGGTTCTTAGTCCTCGGAGGGAGTGATGACTTGAAGGTGCGAGGGTATAGTGACGCCAGCTTTCAGACCAACAGGGACAACTACCGTTCGCAGTCGGGCTGGGTCTTTACCTTGAATGGAGGAGCAGTGACTTGGAAAAGTTCCAAGTAGGAAACCGTAGCTGATTCAACGTGCGAATCAGAGTACATTGCAGCGAGCGAAGCGTCGAAGGAGGCGATATGGTTGAAGAACTTCATCGGTGATCTTGGAGTTGTACCTGCCATAAAGGAGCCGATGGAGATTTTCTGTGATAATGAAGGAGCGGTTGCCTTGAACAAGGAACCAAGAGATCATGGTAGATCTCGACACATCGACAGAAAATATCACTTTATTAGACATTGTGTAGAAGAAGGACAACTCGTAGTGAAGAGGATATCATCAGAAGATAATCCAGCAGATCCGCTTACGAAGGGACTGAGTAGGGTTAAGCACTTGCAGCATGCTAGGAGTATTGGGTTGAAGGATGATATTAGTATAGATTAGATAGTAATAGAAACGTGTAATAGATAAATGTAATTGACATTTGATGATTAAATAAAAGAGTATTATTTATGAGTAATGTTACTGTCTTATGTTAAGTGTTTAACTATTGTTTCATTTTGCATGTTTTGACTTCCACAATAATTGAATTTATTAAGAATAATCGAATTGTTCAAATTGTCCACAATCGTTCATATGTTGGAAGTAGATATGAATGAAGATTGTCATGAATTGGTGTGTAGATTGTCTAAATGGTATTAGACATAGCAAAGGTTTGCTGCAACGTTCATGAGTGCTTATGAACTAGTTTTGATCATTGGAACAAACCCGTGCTTGCTGGAATCACTTTATGGAATACGATAAAAAGGGTGACCGCAAGACGATAATATCATATAGTCTTAAAACCTAGATATATGGTTTGTTATTTGTTAATTGATTGTACATTGATAATGCGAAACTGCATCAGTAACTTGATGTTATAAAACGCATTGTTGTGTATAATTGATTAATGAATAAGTAAATGCATATAAGTCGAAGTTTATCTATTACTTTTAACCTAAGGGGGTAAAAGCGATATCTCGGCCGCTCGATGATTTGATTTGACTTATGTGCCGGACCCGGTCAGAACTGAATTGATGTGTTCGATTAAGTTCTATGTCAATTAAATCGGAGATCGAGAAACCAAATGCTAGAAAAATTAGTTCCATATAAATGTCAGCATGATATCTAAACAGAGGACTGTACGATCCCTTATCTAAAGGACAAGATTGATTAGATCAGAGTTTGACAACGTCTTTGAGAGCTACGATTGCTAATCGGAATATACTTGTATATATAGTTACTAGACTTATCCAAGTGGGAGACTGTTGGAATAGTGTCTAAGGCTGCAACTATATAAGGCAAGTATTTGACCCTGTTGTGCATGGTCCTTTTGGGTTGCCTTCGCCATAGCAACTTGACAGGATGATTTATAATGAGAGAAGGAATATTATTAAGGAATCATAATATTGTTATTTGATTAATATAAGTCATAAATTAATTAGGAATTAATTTGGTGACTTAAAGAGATTAATTAAATAAAGGGGTATAAACTGTCAATTGTTTGATAGTTTCACTTTGGGCTATATATCCTTTAAAGATAAAGGGTGGACGATTTATAGGGCTATGGATAGCCATAAAATCGTCTAAGGCTTATCATGGAAAGGATTTGGATTGCTTAGGGCCTAAGTTATCCAATTAGGGTTTAAGGGTGAAACCCAAGGAGCCTTACTAGTATAAATAGACCCCATGGGTTAAGGAAATCAGCACTTGTGCTTTAGAAAGAAACCCTGGCCGATTTCTATCCCCTCTCCTCTCTCCTAAATCATCTTCTTGCTAGTTGGTGTTTGTAAGCCATTAGAGGAGTGACAATTGTGACTCTAAAGCCTCAAGGACAACAAGATCAAGCAAGTGAATCAAGGTAAGCTTCTAATCTTTGATTTCATATTGTTACTGTTGTATATTAGCCATTAGAAGTCTTGGATTCAATGTATGTTCAATTAGAGAAACCTAAATCCAAGCATTAGGGTTGCATGTGCACATAGGGATGTTCATATGGCTAAAACCCATCACAAACTTCCATGGATGTTGAAAATGGAAACATTGGAAGTCCAGAAAAGATTTCTCTTTCAAAGGGAAAGAGAAAGGCTAAGTCTGACATTGTCCCATGTACCATTCCCAAAGAGTCTATATGTTTCTATTGACCAGAGAAGGGGCACTGGTTGTGAAGCTGCCCTGACTACCTGAAAGATCTGAGAAAAGGTAGAATCAAAAAGTTTGACTCTACTTCAGTTAAGTCTACTGTCTAACTCTATTAAGTTCCTAATTTTTTATTCTTAATACATGATGTGACAAGGTTGCATTTTGATGTTTTGTAGGATCATGCAAAGGGAAGGAAGCTTAAAGGAAGAGTATGTTGAATCTGATCGCGAAGATGGATTTCAATCGTATGGTTCGAAGATCGGATTTTTGAGCTGCTGCTTAGAGTTATGATAGATTGCTAGGAAATATGTAATAACATAGTTTTCATTTGTAATGGCGATGTAAGGAAAAGTTTTTTCCGCATTTTATAAATAAATAGAATTTTGTTTTTATTTTTATTATATCTCCATGCAATGACATTTGTGAAAATTGATGTTTGTATGTTTCTATGTTAGCAATATGAATTTGATTCTTTCGTTTGTGGTAGTGTCGAGTATTTGCCAAATAAGGAAAGATTCTCATCACCCCAGCTTTAATTGGACAGAAACTTGGAATCATGCAAGTTGTATTGTATGATGAATGAGAATTTTCATCTTTGGTAAATTAAGACTAATTCCTTGTTCACATGTATATGTGAGTCAAGTGAAGGACTAGGGGATCGGGCACACTGGGTGTATGCTGGTCAAGATCCACCACAAAGATCAATAAGACTATTCGTCATGATTTACTAATGTTTAGTAAACATGGTTATGATTACAAGTTTAAGTATAATTATGAAACATTGGAAAAGGTTCAATGTATGGCAGAACAAATGAGAAGAATTAAATTAGGCAGAAAGATAAAAGTGTCTCCAATCTGAAAAGATGGGAGAGTACTTCGGTATCATGTTTTATGATCATCTTAATGTTTATGAAAAAACATATCACAATTGATCCTCTAAAGACATCTTAGTGAATTTGTCTGGCTAAGAAGAGGAATCATGAATTGTTGAAATAGTTTAAATCTAGAAGATGAGTCATACTTCGTTCCAAAATCAAGTCTTAGAGTTACACTCCAAGATTGTAACCTTAAGTGACATAATCTTAAGAAAGGTCTAAAACACTTATCAAATGTAGAGTAAAAGTTTTCTACTGTTGTACATTTGAAATTGGTAAGTTGTGATGTCTTGGATAAGACAAAGATGAACTAAGATCAATTGTGTGAAGTGTTTGTCCTGATAAGAATCCGCACTAACTCTTGAATATTTTTTTTTATCAAGGAATGGTTCTTGAAAAGAGAGAATTATATGTCAAGAAGTCAGTGGGAGTCTTAAGGATCTTGAGAAGTTTCAAGAACTAATCAAGAATAAAACCTATTGTTAAACACTAGCACACGACTTGAGGTTTGTGACCTATCGTGTTGACATATTCTTGTTTCTGTGCCCATTCCAGTTAAAGTTGGCTATGCATGTGAGTTTTGAGAGTTCTCAATTGGTTGTTAAGATTGAACAAGTTCAGTCCATATGAGTTTGGATTTGTCACTAATCATGTCTTGTGGTTATGGTCATGAAAAATTCACATGGATAGGAATACGTACACTATAAAATCGAAGTGTCATAATGTTTCTCTCCGATTCAGGAAAATGATTGTGAGGAAACGCTTTCACTACGTAGATTTTAAGGAGATAGAAATTGTGATATTTGCATTCTCAAATTCAATTATGATTACGACATCCCTCTTCATAATTCGAATTGTGAGGAATGGCAAAGGGTTAAGCATTTCAGACTTAAGGCTGTAAGTTCTAAAATTGTTAAAACACACATGTGAGCTATCTAAGGAAAGGTGTATAAGTTTGAGAAGCCTAGATAAAGTCTTATCGAAGCATCTCGTATCAGAAATCTGAACTTTGGTAATGAAAGTCAATAAGTATTGATTTCTAGAAGTTCAACTAATTTCTGAATACATGTCAAAGCTAGTGGGAGCATAAGTGTTATGCTAGTAAGATAGTAATTATTATGCTAGTGGGAGCATAATTATTATGGTAAGTGTTGCGAGTTAGCCATGTTAATTATACTAATTATTATGCTAGTGGGAGCATAATTATTATGGTGCTTATTCAATGACCACAAAATTTCATTAAATACTCTATACAAACATTCAAATAGTCAAGAAAAGGTTGGAAACCCAGTAAATCCCGGTTTAAGTCCATTTTGGACTAGGATTTTCTTATTGGGCCTAATGGACCAATAAGCTTCCAATTTGACTATTTTGCACCTAGAACACCTAAATAGGCTCTAATTGGACCTAATATCATGAAAACTTAACCTTTTGGGCCTTGTTGGGCCCTAATTAATCCAATTAGCCCTAATAAACCATAAAACTCATTCTTTTATGCACCTTGGGATGTAAACAATCTCTAAAGGCCCAATGGGCTGAAAAACCTCCTTGTGGACCTCATAAATTCAAACAAAATTAGGAAGTGGGCCAAAATAAGTCCAATTTCTCCTTCTTAAGAACCATTCTCGGCCCATGTATAGGAAAAGAAGAAGGAATAAAAATAAAAGAGAATTGGAGGATTTTTGTGCACTTGCCACCTCTTTATTGCATGGTGGGTTTCCATGCAAGTCAACTCACTCCTCCTCTCGTCACTTCTTTTTCTTCTCGGCTGATTCCCACTCTCTCCACCTCATTCTCTTTCAACAATATCTCAAGAATACTCTCTCAAGAACTCACCCTCCTTCCATCAAAAATTTCGAGAATCACAAGGGCTCCAAGAAGATCTTTCCCTAATATCACTAATCCTTAGTAAGTTGTTGTTTGATCCATACTTTAACTTCTTTATTTCCTCAAAAATCTCCCCCTAACTCATGCAAAATTCGTGATCTTCCTTCTTAGAACACATCTAACCCAAAGACCTTCCAAGAAGCTTGCTAGGCCGAAAGACCTCATCATTTTCTTCCATTTCTCTTCAAAACCAAACCCACAAACTCAAGGTGAGTTCATAACCCTCTATTTTCGGTTTTCACAAGTTTTATGGGGGAGAATACAAGTAAAATGTGTAGGTCTATGTGTATGTGTATGTTATGTGTGATTTTATGTGTTTATCTGTTAAATATGTGACAAAAAGGAAAGAAATCTCGAGATCTATAGCTCAAGGAGGAAAACAAACATGATCTAAGATATATTACATTAAACAAGTCAAGAAAAATTACCCTGTAAGGTTACATTAAACATATTACAACATAAAACTCATTTTTGGGCTATATTTGTCAAATAAACAAAAGTTGGGATAAAGGTTGTCATTCACGGTTTTCTTAAGGACCAAAAGAGTCAAAACAGTTAAAATAAATGTTTTTATGAATATTATGCTCTTCAAAGGGCTAGAAATGTAGTTTGTAGCCTAAGGGGCCAAATTTTAGGCTTTTCGGCCCATAGGCCCAAAATTGCGAAAAATATGGTTTTTAAGGGATTGAAATGGTAAATTTCTCAAAACAGTGGGTAAAAGGGTAAATAGATCTATTTCAAGGGTTAAAATGACCTTTTTGCCAAAAAGGATCAAAAATGCAATTTTTTTTGGAATTTGGGCCAAAATTGTAAAAGTTGCGAAAAGTTAGGACTTTAAATGGAAAACTCTTTATTAAAGGGGCTGAAACTGCCAAAGAGTAAATTTTGAGTTAAAAACATTATTTAAACAAGTCTATGGGTCAAAAATGTCAAGGAAATGGTTTAAGGGCCTAATATGTCTTTTTTTTTTTTTTTTTTTTTTTTTTTTTTTTTTTATAATAAGGGACTAAGATTGTCATTTTTATTAAAGAATGGCTGAATAGGTCAAACCAATATTTTTGAGTCACTTGTTTTATTTTTAGAATATTTGGCCAAAAATACCAAATTATAACTTATGAATTTACTATGAAAGATATACATATATTTTAAGGTCATTATAAAAACAATCGACAAGCTTCGTGCCTTTGCGATTTAACAGTTGTTCAATCAAACTTTCTGACAATTATACTATACCTAAAACAGGTAAATATTCAAATTGTTGGGCTTGAAAGTTTCTAATCATGCTTATTGGGCCTTTGTGACCCATTAACATGACTGTTGGGCCTAACAATAATAATAAATGTTTATTGGGCCTCCTGTGACCCAATTACATGCTTAAGGGACCCTCAATGGCTTTTACATGCTATTGGGCCTCAGTGGCCCATTAGCATTGCTAGTAAGGTCGAAATTAATCATATGCGAAATAGGCCAACGCACCCTTCGTATACTCGACAGCCTTACATAACATACGCGATTAGTAGGACCTCGTGGTCCTCTTCGCCTCGTCTGTTAGGCTTACCTTCTATTCAAGTAAACAAAAATCAGGTCGTTAATCAAGAGTAATCAAATTCATTTGGATTAAGTGCGTAATAATGGGCGAGACCATTGAGTGTCGGTCGCAGTGTGTAGTTATAATCAAAGTCTCCTGGAGGGAGAGCGAGAGTTTGTGTATAGATCTCTACGGGGGTGACTCACCCACCTTAGCTGTTCGCTACAGTTAGAATCGACCAGTCTAGGATGAAAAAATCTTAAGATCAATTTCGGCGTTTGCTAGAATGCCAAGACAGACGAACTAGTCATTATCATGCATCGTTATAACGGCCCACATAAATAAATCCAATACTATCCGGGTAATCAAGGAAAATCGTAATCATTCATTGTGACAGTATAATAATTCGAGAAAATTATATTGTATTATCGGAAAACATCAGGTTTTTCGAGGAAATCAACACCATTCACTTGTACTTTTCAATAACTGTAATGCGAAACTTCCGATTTATACACGCTTTGAAATCATTCATGCACAAACCTATGGATCTTCACACTTTAGTATAAACAATTGTCTTTTCAAAAAAATATCGGATTTTCTGAGTTTTATAAACTGCACAAAACATTTTCATTAAAACCCTGCTTATGAACTCACCAACATTCCATACGTTGACGTTTTCAAAAAATAACTTGTATTCTTAGGTAACAGGTAAGCTGAAGAGTAATACCAAGTATGTTAGGGTGTTATGCTTTGAAAACTTTCAAACAATTTATGCTATGAATATGTAATATTTAGACAATGTACTTGATGTGAACAATGTCAGTTGTAATGTATTAATGCATGATGAAGTTTATGTTATGATTCATGTATATATTCATTGTGATGATATTCAATTTTAGTCACGCGAGCCATCGGACGTTTCTGCCGTCTGGTTCTGGGGTTTGACATTAAGGAAGAGGAATTTATACTTCATTTCATGAATCCAAAAGCTTAGATTGAGATTTTAATCAAATTTAGTCAAATATATATGAATGTTTTGTTGGAATGGTTCAACATAAGGAAATTCTATATATGGAAATGTTAATTGCGTTCTCAAAATTTGATTATGATTACGACATCCCTCTTCATAATCAAATTATGAGAACATCGCAAATATACATATTATAGCAAAAGACTGATTAAGTATCATGTCTTTATGTTAGACATTATGAATCGCATCCCATATGCTTCGGGTATAGGATCGATTGCATATGCTATAATATTCTTGTGTTCTTTTTTCCAAATGCCTAGGGCATTTAGAGGGAAAAATAAATAGAATCTAATATGACTAAAGTGGTTAAACAACTATTAAGGACAATCTAAGGTTCGCCAAAGATTGATCGCTTAAGGACAGTTGGAAGTATAGTATTGGAAGGATCATATTGACATTATTATGAATAGATAGAAGTCTATTAATAATGAGTTGTCGTATGGAAAATATGGAATGTTTCCATATTGGGAGTTAAAGAATAGATGAAAAAGTTAGAAACTTTTATGCAATAAGGATGTTCAAAGGAATGTACTTTGAATTTGAGACTTCATTTCCATGGAATTGTCTTGTAACAATCTCCAAAGGAGTATTTTGTAATATCATTGGTCAAGTATCTGTGAATTTTGGCACCTAGACATTATAAAAGAATCTTTGCATGATAGTTCAGAATCTAACACTTTCTAGCAGTGACAAGAATTTGGAATTCTTACACTTGCAATAAGGATTTGGAATTTTGAAATTAGCATCATTGAAATGTTTTTCAATTGATCTATTTCACAAAGGACCATAGACAAACATAGTGTGCATGCTTGGAGCATGGCATAACTGTTGTTTTAATTCAAGTACTAAGTTGATTATTCGAAACATCATACAATGAATAATGAGTAATCAATATGACTCAAAAGCTTTTGGGCCATATAGGATTAGTATTATTCTTGTGTTTCACTTTGCATGCTTTGACTTCCCGAATAACTAGGTTATTCAAACCATCCACATTAGATCATACTTTGGAAGTAGGTATTAAGGCAAGACTGTCATGAATGGGTCTGTAGAGGTGTGTTAGTCATAGCACAAGTTTGCTATAGTGTTCATGAGTGCTCCTGGAATAAGATTCGAGTATTGGATGCAACCCACACTCATTTGAATCACTTATAGGATTTTATCACTAGTGATCATGAGATGATAATATCTTATATTCTTGAAATGGAGACATGTGAGTTGTAGTTGCGAGTCGGTTTCACATTGACATATGTAAACGCACTAGTAACTTGGATGTTATAAAACATATTGTTGTGTGTAATTTGATGAGTAAGTACAATGGAGCATTTGGTTCGAAGTTTATCCGTTCCTTTTATCCTATGTGAATAAAAGCGATATATGTGGTCCCCTCGATGATTTTGTGATGACATCAGGCCTGGAATGATTTGATTTGTTCAATTAGTCGGTCGTCATAAATCGGAAATCAGGAAACAACAGATGGACAGAGAGAATGATTATAATCCATGTCTCAGTCCATATGATATCAAGAATGGAGGAATATATGATCCCTTATATAATGGACGCGTCATGGACTAGGTCAGAGTTTGACATCGTCTTTTAAGAGCTATGATTGCCAGTCGGGTTGGAGTCATGCTTACAATTATAGTTATTCGACTGATCCAATTGGGAGACTTTTGGATTAGTGCCTAAGTCCATAACTATAATTGGTATGTACTTCACCTGAGAGTAGCATGGTCCAGTTGGGTTGCATGGCACCGGAACAATCTGAAGGATGGATAATTGAGAAGAGGTTATTTATTGTTTATTAATATATTATAAGTTCTAATATATTAATATGAAATAATATTATTTAATTAGTATTGATCAGGAATTAATTTGGAATTAATTTTATGATCAAAAGGGACGAATTAAATATATGGGGATTGATTATGTAAATCATTCATTCTTATAATGTAGGCTTATGATCTATAGTTCTTCATGTTGGGCTAAACCCATGTGGTGACCCTTGGATACTCCATGAAGGTTTTCACCCATGGAGCATGAGGGATATGGAAATTCATTAGGGTTTACATGGTGTAACCCTAGTTTGCCACACTATATAAGAACCCCTCTAGCTCATGAAATTGGCACTAGTGGAAACACAAGAGGGCAAGCCAATTTTATGAGTTCAAGTGACATCTTCTCAAGTTCTGTGACAACCCGATATTTCGACTCTATGTAATGACCTAAAAAGTCAAGTATTGTAACTACTTTTGAAATAATGAAATTAACTTCAAAAATAAAATGTGCAAAAGTCTCTATAGGGATATCTAATATGCTAGATAATGTGTCAAGGTTTATAGAAATACTAAGAACATTAAAATCCGAGTTATAACGAAGAAGTTATGACCATTCTAAGATTTCTGACAAAACCGGCAACACCGATTAAACGAAAAACGCGAAGTTTCAATACAATAGTTTTTAGCCATAAGTATCTAAATGAGAGTTGTAGATAACATTAAACCGTGAGCGTACATAAAAAGAACGTCAAAATCTGACTTTGTATAAGGAAGTTATGATTTTTCCAAGATCCGGATATAGCAGTAGACAGCTAAAAACTCGAAATAGAGCTTGAGAGACTTTTGATCAAAACAACCTAAATGAGAATCGAAGGTCTCAACAATAGTAGCGCAACGGTGAAAATTCTGACGAAAACGGACATCGGATGAAGAAGTTATGGATTTTTAACGGATTTTTCGTGTCCCGGCCCGTAAAAAATAAATAATTAAAAATAAATTCAAAATTAGCCGACGAATTCTAAACGAGAGCTATAGAGCATATTTTCAGCTACGCGTGCATATAAAGAACGTCGAAAATGGAACTTGTACGCGAAAGTTACGGATTTTACAAGTTCGGGGTCCAAAATCCGAGTCTGTCAGGCCTGCCACGACGTGGCACAGTTTGCCGCGACACGGCAAGTGACTGAGGGAGTCCAATCAACAGAAGAGGATAAGACTTACTCACCACGACGTGGCCAACCCTTTGCCACGACGTGGCACCCAAAAATCCACCCTATAAATAGAAGTCTTGGGGTGCCGGGTTTAGGTGCTCCATTCTTCCGTCTCTCGTGCTGGAACTCTGCGGTTAAGCTCCCAAAGCCCTCCCGAAGCCCCGGTTTCACAATCAAGTTCCGAAGGAAGGTTCTACACTCTCGAGACTCCCGAGATTCCCGAGAATCCCGAGAAAATCGACTTTCACAAGCCAAAGTTCTGCTCTATTTTCATCTCGTTTTCTCCAATCAATCAAGTGAGTTCATACACTTTTAAGGGGGGAAATACAAGTAAAAACACGTTTATTATCGTGTGTAACATAAAGTTTCACTATATACTCTTTTATCAAGTGAATCATATGTGATTCATAACTAATACATAGGAACTTTCGTATGCTATATATAATCACGATAACATCTTGTCTTTTGGAAAGAAAACATGTTTATATATATATATATATATATATATATATATATATATATATATATATATGCGAATCAAACCTTTTATTTATACTTTAAGTATATGTGATCATTTATGCCACTTTAAATGTTATACTTTACATAACAAGTGAGCATTACACTAGGATTTACTATACGAACGAAACACACACTTTGAATAACTATAATAGGTATAGTTTATGAGGAATTCATGAACATTTACATACTAGAAACACTATATCAAAGAGATACTTTCATATACAAGAACAAATGGACATTTTCATACGTAAATCTGTTTTATACTAAGTTTTGTGAGACATTTCACGTACTTTCGAGTATGTATTTTAAGTTATGTATTATATACCATAATCCCTTGTAGGGGGAGCGTGATACTTGTGTATAGATCTATACGGGATTGACAATCCCGTACTGAAGCTGTTAGCTACAGCTAGGCCGGCAGGCCTGAGGTGACAAACGTCATAACATTCCAACGCCTGAAGTACGTTGTTACATGCAGTCTGGGTCATTAGTATGGTTATAAAACTCACATGGAGTATTAAGAACTCATTGATTTACAGAGTTATCAAATGCCTTAGTGATTTTATACTTACACAAATCTACTACTCTAGGCATGAAAAACACGATTGCATTTCAGTTTTGGAACTTTTAAACTACCACACACTTATGAACAGATATTGGATTTCTAAAAGCAATCCTTCAAAACAGTCGAGTGTTTGTAGAAGACTACTTTTATACTAGTAGTAAATATTGGATTTTCTAGGAGTTTTTTTCGAACATCTACAAACAAATTTCATTTGATTTTATTCAAACAGTGACATTAAATACTTATGAACTCACCAGCTTAAATGTTGATCTACTCTTTCAAATCTACTTGTATTTCTCAGGGATTCAGTAATACAGGTAAACTTCAGCTTTTGCAGAAGGGATGCTTAGGCGTCTAAAAAAATATTTTGACAACATATTGTAATTGATATTTTGGAACATGTAATACCTACAAATGATGTAACTTTTTCAATTATATATATGTTGGTTGTGTTTACTTTCTTTACTATGTATTCAACTGTTTCGATACTACATGAAGTCATCCGCCCTCGAAGGATTCCGCCGTTCTGGTTTGGGGGTGTTACAAGTTCCTCCATTTTTTGGTGGTGTTTTGTGATTCCATTTGACGTGCAACAATTGGGGCACTAAGTTCTTAAAGTTCCAATGTTTCAACTACACTAAAAGGTATGTCATCTAACTTGTATTTCATGTTGTTTATACTCCATTCTATTCTAGGTAGGATGATGCTTTGGAATATTAATTGTATGCATGTATAATAGAGAAAACATAGATCCAACGCTTCTAGGGTTGCATGTACACCATAGGAGTGTTGGAATGCTCAAAACCCAATAGCTACAACTTGAACCTGCAAAACATAAATCTCTTGAGTATCAGACACAACGCGTCCGATGATTTATTCTTCTTTATTTTCTTATCTTTCTTTCGTTCTCTTTCTCATACTTCATCATCTCTTCTCTTTATTTCATTGCAAACACTGATATCATTCTTTTCTTTCATCTATCTTTTTCTCGTCCTTATTCTTACTTTCTACACTTTCTCTTAATCCTCTTAACATGATCTTCATATACTCTTCTCTTAGCCTCTTAACAGGCTCTTCTTATGCTCTATATATACTCTAACTCTATCTTTATCTCAATCTCTGCTCTCCTTTATCTCTTCTCTTAGCCTCTTAGCAGGTTACTCTCGTACTCTTCTCTTAGCCTCTTAACATGTTCTTCTTATACGCTAGTATAAGGAAATCACATGCTGCTTTCATCGTTGGTCACACTCAAATGTTGGGTTTTATTTAAAAACTAGTTTCAAAAACTATAAATAATGGAAAAGGACGACTTGAGTTTTATAAATAATATAAACATTTTATCACCCACCAAGGTGATGGGTTTTGAGCATAACAACAACCTATGTGTTCACGCAACCTTAATTGCTTTGGATCTAAGTTTTTCACTGATTGAACATGCAAATTTAAAATCCAAAGCAAAACCCTGGATCTAGCATACAGTTTCGAGAATCACTTATGAAAAATGGTTTATAAGATTACCGTACTTGTTATGTAGTAATAACAAGAACACCTTGTAGATCTTGACTCTTGAAAGCTTAGTGCCTCAAATGTTGCACCTCTAAGGTTCACAAACACCCCATGCAAGAGGATTATAGGAGAGAGGAGGATAACACTTAGAAAATCGGCTACGGTTCTTCCAAGGGTTAAGTTCACCGAAAATCTAAGTCTAGCTGACCTTATATACTTATGGCTACTAGGGTTTTTAGGTGTAGACCCTAATTTCTTGCATACGGCTTGAGCAACCCATGAACTCCTCCTTTAGAAGCTCTTGGAAGAAAATCTATAGGGCCTCCCTATAGTTTTCGTCCACTTCCATCCAAGGGATCCAAGAGCCTAGTTTAACACCTATCAATGATTTGCATAACAACCCCTGCATTATTAATCAGTTCCTTTAATCACAAAATTAATTCCAAATTAATTTCTGATTAAATACTAATTAATAATATGATTTCTAATTAACATATTATTTCTATAATATATTAATAAATCATTTTAACTACCAATTTATTATTCCAAATAATAAATTCAACTCTCTTCCCAATAGTCATCCTATCAAGTTGCATCGGTGAAGGCATCCCAAAAGGACCATGCTACTATCAAATTAAGTACATACCAATTATCGTTATGGGCTTAGACACCTAATCCAATAGTCTCCAACTTGGATAAGTCTAATAACTATGATTGCAAGTTTGACCTCAAAATTTGACCTGCAATCGTAGCTTTCAAAAGCCGCTGATGAACTCTGACCTAGTCAGTTTGTGTGTCCTTAGATAAGGGATCATATAATCCTCCGTTCTCAAGATATCATGTGTAAAAATGACATGGAATAGAATTATTCTTAGTGTCCAATAGTTTTTTTTTTCCCGATTTCAGATTTGTATGACAAGGATCTTAATTCAACACATCAATTCAGTCTTGGCCAGGCCTGTCATATAATCAATATCAAATCATCGAGGGGCCCAAGATATCGTTTTTACCCCTTGGGGAAAAAGAAACAAATACACTTTGGCTTATATGCTTTTACTATTTACTCATCAATCAAACACAAAAATACGTTTTATAACATCAAGTTACTGATGCGTTTACGTATTATTAATGAATGACCGACTCGTAAACGACATCCCAAATATTTCGGTTAAAAGATTATACAATATTATCGTCTCATAACTACTCGTGATAAATTCTATGAAGTAATTGAAATGAACATGGGTTTAATACAATACTCAAATCCCCATTTCTAGAGTACTCATGAACATTGCAACAAACCATTGCTATGTCTAAGCACTTAGACAATTTACAAGCGAATCCATGACAGTCTTAATTCATTCCTTACTTCCAAAATATGATCGACTGTGGATAGTTTGAATAATCCAATTATTCAGGAAGTAAAACATGCGGAGTGCAACACAATAATAACCTAATTAACTATTGTATCAATCTATTGAGTATAAATAAAACTCCTGTTATTTAATCACCGTATTAACCAGACTTTATTAATTGTATAATGTTTCGAGCAATTAACCGAACACTTGAAGTTAAGCATCAGTTATAGCTTGTTCCAGACATGTATACTATGTGTCTTTATGGCTCTTCATTTGTGTATATATCAATTGGACATAATTTCAATGATGCTCATTCCACAATTCCAAATCCTTATTACAAGTGTAAGAATTTTAAATTCTTGTCACCATAAAATGTGTCAAGATTTAACTTTACATGCCATATTCTTTTGTTACACCAAGGCTAGAAAGTCACACAGACTGAGCCAATGATATAACAACGCATTCGTTTAAAACTTGTTACTTAAAACAATTCCATGGAAACGAAGTTTCAAACTCAAAATACTCACTTTGAACATCTTTCATGCATTAAAGTTTTCTAACTCACATGTAGAATTCAATAACCAACTCTCATAATGGAAACATTTCAATATTTCCACATGACTATCAATTCCAAATAAGAGTCTCCTTGTCACACCCCAAAACCATGAACGGCGGAAACGTTTGGGGCGGAGGACGTCATGTACAATATCACAACAATGAAAAGTAGTAAACAAGCAACAACATCATCCATTGCATTAATAATATAATTTTAATACAAGTGCGTTCTGTCAATATATAATAGACACTAAAGTATAAATAAAAAAGAAAGATGAGTCTTGAACGAGCACCATCTTCTCTTAACCTTGCATCGGTACCTGTCTATGGTTGACCTGAGAATACAAGTTATTTTGAAAGAGAGTATCAACTTTAAAGCTGGTGAGATCATAAGTATTTTAGTGACTTAATTTGTATGTAAGTATTTGTATGTACATGAACTGTAGGTGTTGAAAATGTATATGAACTGTAAGTATGAAAATGTTTTGAATAATCCTAGGAAGCCCTATGTTTCCTACTAATCGTATCCTTCTACCAAGGCATCTAGTGTCTGTGTGTGGGTCTCTCGTAAGAGTGTGTATTTTCCAAAATCTGACTATCATTAACTAAAAATATAGTTTCTACATTACCGTGCGTCATGTGAATGTTCACAAAGTGAATGTAATGGGAAAATGAAACAGTACTATGGTGTAGTATCTAACTACAACCGTACTAACTACCTTAAATCTAATGTAATTTAAAGTAACATGTGATCGACCTATATCCTGCTACCGACTATAGTAAAACGACGATGTAAGACGCCATAAGAAATAACATTTGGCACCCATAGACTTGCAAGTCCCACTGTAGCGAGCAACAAGGTGTAGGATAGTCAATCCAATATAGATCTATACGTAAACTCATACGCTCCCCAATTAAGGAGATTATGGACACAAAAATGGTCATGACAGGTAGTGCCACGACCCGTTTAATGGCCCACGTAAGTAAATATAATGTATATGTAATGTATGTGCTAGCTGTATTGTGTGTTCTTCCTCTGTCTAGCCTGTATGTTTGTTTCTCATCACTAAGTATTATGTTTGTTTCTCATCACTAAGTATTATGTTTGTTTCTCATCACTAATTATTATGACTCATGTATGAACTGACTCTTTATGTGACTTATTGTTCTAGTATTACTATTAGTATCTTCCTAAACTACCCATATGGTAGCTTACTAGTAATATAACTGGTACGAATGGACATGGAAGTATACGCTTGCTACCCAAGGGTATTGAATGAACTGGAAGGACCTTTATGACTATATATGTACATATGATATATAACTAATATTTAAACAACCTTCGGACGGATACCCGATGTCCCACCAGACCACATCTCAAGCGCGAAAAGGAAATAGGGTGAATAGCCTTCCTAAGTATTTTAAACATTTCTTATATAACTATACATATATAGGCATGCAATTGATAATATAAAAGCATGAAATAAGTTTTTTAAAAGCTTTGAACATAATTATTATCTAAGAAAAGATTGACTTGATGTCAATCTATAAAACGGGTTGAAAGCATGTGTTTGATAAAACAGTTTAAGTATAAATAAACATTGGGTTGAAACACAATTGTAAATGAGTTTGAAATGAAACATACAGAGTAAAATGTACAGTTTAATAAGGAGTTTTAAACATATAAAGTATTTATGAAAAACATTTGAACGAAACTGTTTGGTAAAACGGCTAATGAGTAGTAAATCATTTGAATGTTGATTATTAATCACATGTGATTGATATAATAAGTAGCATGATTCTACTTGTATCCCCCCATAAAGTATTCAAAAACATTTAAAAGATTGATTAAGGGGTATGAACTCACCTGTTGTGAGCGGTACGGATGAACTGAAGAGGTAGGATGGCTAGGTGTCAAGTGAAGTCTTGAACACACTCTATGATCATAGTTAACATATAATATCACATATATGTATCAAATTAGTCTATTAACAACTAATAAACAAGTTAAGACACCCTAGGACATGCTAAACACCTTTATCAAGTGTTATTAGCGTCTAGGATTGCATCTAAGTGCTTGTAGGGGAAGCTATTGTGTGTAGGGTTCTAGGAAAACTCCATAAGGGAGTTCACGACCCTAATATCACTAACAAATGAGTTTACGGTCGTAAAATCATGAGTTTATGGCCCTTAGCTCATACTTATATGACCATTTTGTGTTTGATGCTGTATAAGAACCTAAAAAGCATTTATACTTAATGGCTTGGTCTGTGGAAGAGTTTAGGGCATTATATAACTCCTTTTAGGAGTTTACGGCCCTGGGACCAAATCCCTTGGAGATTACGGCCGTAATCTGCCTTGGGAGGGTGTTTTTGGTGTTTTCAAGTCCCTAATTTAACTAGTAACTACACTAGGCTAGCGTATAAGGCTTTAGAAGAGTTTATAGCACCATTTGGCCCTATTGTTTGGAGTTCACGACCCTGAAACTTCTTGGGCCATGAACACCTTACTCTTGGTGTTCTTATGGTGTTTGGTAGTCTTAAACACATTAGGGTACATGTATAAACTAGTTTCATTGCTTAAGGAAGGGACTAGGCACCGTTTGACCCTTATAAAAGAGTTTACTCCCCAAGGTGTTCTTGGGCGGTAAAATCTCAGATCTTAGTGTTTTCCTATGATTTCTAGTGTATTAAGCATATAAGAAGCTTTAAAACAACACCAGATAGAAGTACTCACTTTCCGGAACGAAAGTCCGAAGATCCTTGAGAGAGAATTCGACTTTTCTCTAGTTGGAAATGTCACTAATGAATAAATATGGTTCAGAATCCTATATCTAGTCCTGGGATTTTTGGCAGAAAATATTTTATTCACAAGATGAACTCTAGTATCATAGATTTTTGAAATAACAGTGTTGCACAAAACCCTAGTGCATCCACTCTCCTGATATCTATTTAAGTGTAAATCCTGAATTACTCAACCTTATACCCAAAAGTCTGGAAATTCACTATAACTGTTCTAATCTTCTACTGACTTGATATGGTTTGTACAGAATGGAAATTACGGGTTGTCACATCATCCCCCTGTCAAAGGGAATTTGGTCCCGAAATTAGAATTTAAGTAAGGAAGTAGGTATGAATGACCGAGTTATGAGGTGGAAACTTCCTAATAGATTGGTTCTTGCGCTCCTAAGTGAAATCGGGTCCTCGGTTGGTATCCCAACGAACCTTCACTAACGGGCGACGGTGTTGCTTCGTCTGCTTGACCTCTCGGTTAAGGGTCACTACGGGTCTAATACGAAGGCGTGGATCTCGACGATTGGACTTACAAGAGTCCTAACGGAAAAGGTATGGTTTCAAAATCGAGACGCGAAGGGTAAAATGTACGTTACTGAGTTCGTGGAGTAGGTCTAGCTTGCGAGGTACAGGACCGATTCTGGTAAGAATCTCGGAGGTCTTATCTATCTTGGATTTAGCTTTCCACGCTTTACGAAGCGTATTAAGCCATTCCCAGAGTGAGACTTCCTAAATAATTTGGTCTCTCACTTGGAATTCCAAAGGTTCCTTCTCTTGCTTATCTTCCCCGTCAAGGGCCACCCCTTGCTGGGTCAAAGTCGTACGGGTTTCTGTGATTTGCGAGGAGTTCTGGATGAATTATGACAGTAGGTCTGTAAGACCTAGAATTTGGCGAATGTCTGTCGGCGTCTCTAGTGTCGACAAATTCTCAACGGTTTTGACAAATTGAAAGAGTACTCAAAATTTCCCACATCACTAATAGTGTGTCATAGGAATCTAACTCTTCAATTTCAAAACTCGTGCTTAGAGAACTTCGCGAAAGTTCCTCCGAGGGTAATGTTTCCATGGGTTCCTTCTTACTACGAGGGTAGATAAGTAAGTCATTACATGGAGAAATAACGAACTGATCCAAGTAAGAAAGACGTACCCTACTCATTTAGCTCATGAATACTATTGGCGTATTGGTCCTATCTGAAGGGTATCACTATGGACTCGAAGTGTCCGTATCGAGTTCGGAAGATAGTCTTCCGGACATCCTTCCCTAACACTCGAACTGGTGATATTCGGATCTCATATCCATTTCTGAAAGTAATTCTTTCCTTGCGTTTGCTCACCCAATTCATCTATGCGAGGCATAGATAATGATTTCTACTGGAAAATCTTGACGGAGTCCTCAATAGCTGAGGTACATACGATGCAATCCGTTGATCTCTGGAAGAATATGACCTGGGTTCTCCAGGGTGAGAAGCCTAATCTCCCTATTCTATTTCTGTGCAGTTCGCTAAGTTGTACGGACTGTTCTTGTATCTCCGTTGGTGTTTAGACTGTAGGGCGATCAGTTTATAGGAGTCATACTGGGTTCTAAGTTTGTTCACATAACAATGCGATTACTCGTAGTCTTGGGCAGTCTCCGTCCTGAAGTTCACATTAGAATTCATACTTGGTTCAACAATCACAATATCGTGTATACGAGTCGTATATAATTAAGATTGAAAAGGTAGTCGAATAACTGATTCTTCTTTAAGCTCATATCCCATCGAGGGAAAAGAAGTTAAAGTGGAATCATCAATTCTAAACCTGTAGAACCTTGATTATATATCACTCTTATGTATACATTCTTCAGCGACAGATCAACCATATGGATCTTTGGATTGAACTTGACATACTGTACGAGTGGTACTTCGGGGATTTCTTCGGAAAGGAAAAGAACTATGAGGTACTCCATGCATAAGTACTTCGGTGTTCTGATATGACGGCTTCGCTAAAACGACGTTTACTAAGAAAGAGATGTACTTATGAAGCTGGTATGGTGCGGATCAAATTGATTCTAGTTGTATGATAACGTCAGAATCATAAGGAAAATTAAAGACATTAGATTTGAACATAAGGCGTTACAGACAAACACAATCGTGCAACCATCAACAGAGTTACAGTACTTTATACTTACTACAAGACTATTGTTGCGGATGAGGTATACTACAAAAGACAAGTATACGCAGCACGAGCATCCCTATACCGATAGGATCTCACAAAAGGTAAGACTCTAGTTGCACTAGTTTTGGATGGTTTATAAGTCTGTTACAATGAAACGCCTAAATTACATTAACGTGGTTCCGGAGTAGGCTCTCCTGTAGCTGTGATCCTGAGAATCTTCCCATCTGCACCGGAGTTCTGTGCTATCGGGCAATCCTTCTTGAGGTGTCCAATTTCACCGCATTGGTGAGATATCTGGACAGCACCAACATCGGTGGTGGAAGTGAAGTGTCGAATAGAAGTTATGGGGACACGATTGCTTTCATTGATCCTCTCTTTTGGGCAATCTCTGTAATAGTTCCCTGCCTCACCACAACTATAGCAAACTAGGCTTGCTCCAGTGGTGGAGGTAGTTCTACAGAAACGAGCAATGTGCCCCATCTTGTTGCAATTATTGCATTGTCGGACTCGGCAAATTCCTTTGTGGTGATAGTTGCACCAGTCGCACTTCGGGAGTGTTCCTTCATATGGTCTGCTCGGTACTGGGATGGCAGCGGTTACCACCATTTGTTGTTGCATGGCAATTCTATGAAATCGTTTGCGTTCCACTTTGGCTTGACGTTTTCCTTTCTTGAAATCTGCGTTGTTGTTTTGGGCGGTGGCGACGGTTACTACTTGTTGATTTCTCGGATCGTTAACAAGATCGAGTTTGTCAACTCCTTTTTTAGTCTTGCTTGCGTTGACAGTGCTGTGGTTTGCAAGGACAGCTGTCACGGCAGCCATCACGGCAGCTGTAACGGCGGCTTGAAAAGTAGCGGCGTCCATAGGAAGAGCAGGGGTTTCGTTGCTCGGCTGATTGTTTCCGGATGAAGACATGATTCTGTAACATGAAAGATAAGGATTTTGTGAGGGATTTTGGTTGACCTTAGATGTAGTTCACTTGTTCCAGAAGAGAGTAAGGGTATGTTCTCGAAAGTTTGACCTACATCCCTATGATGCATTCGTAGTACTGAGTGGAAGTGAGTTCGTACAATGGTCTCAAGACGTTTGTCGTTCAAGCCAAGGTATCATTGGTTGGTGAATAACATGATCCAACCACTGAAAGAGACTTGCAAATGTCTCCGGAGCTAACTTGCTATAGTCCAATGACTTGACTAAAGCATGTTTCAGATAAACTCTAATGAAAGTATGATAAGAGTACTTGAATAAAGAACGACACAGGAGTTATCCGACTGTCAATATCTTTGATATTCATGACGTACAAGTTCGGGAAAATGACCTTGTAAAAAGGTCTTACGTCATATCCAGAGAAGATAGTTCTTGACAGCATAAGGACCTAACCAAAAGTACTTACAGTACAAGATAGTTTCATAGAAAATGCCACATAGAGCATAGATAGAAAAACGATTCCTTTTAACAAGGAAAATAAAGTAAAGCATCTACGACTGGCGACGGTCATCCCTCTGGTGAACTCTCAATTCAGCGAATTGACGTTCCACATCAAGTAGGTGTCTTTCGTACACCCTCTAGCGTACTTGGAGCTCTATGACTTCGGCTCGTGATTCAGCCAGTGCTTGCAGCAGGGTTTCATTGTTTCTCTTAGATCGCTCGCGAGCATCTTCTAGACGAATGGTGCGAAGGGTATGCATTATCGCATCGGCGACAACTTCGGTGATCTGATGTAGAGCTGTCCCGCCTTGAATCTCATTTCGGGCCACTCTGTGGACCAAGATTGGCAATATTCTGTCTGCTGAGCCCCCATTGCTCAGGTCATAGAAGCTTCGGTCACCATTAAATGGCATGGGCTGATCTTGTCCTTGGCTCCATGTTTCCAAGCATTCCACCCACTCAGGTTTTGGGCCATGAAAAGTCGGACGAGGGTTAGGAATTCGAAACGAAGCTGCCTGGGGTAGGTTCTCAACCTTTGGTTCGGAGTTAGCATCGCCCGAAAGGTCTTCATCATGGTGATCATTCAAAGGGATAGGATGATCATTCTCTGGTTCTTCTCCAAACCAACCAGGAATGACTTCGTTCGGAAGATACTGGTTGCCGTGGGGATAGAGTCCAGCCATGTTATCTACGCAAGAATTGGGGTAAGAAAATAATTATTAGACGAACTATCTAGATAATTATTTAGAAAATCTTCATTGGTTACATCGCTATTTGTGAAGTGCATACCAGTTATATGTAATCGAAACACGATAGGCCTTCGAATAAGTGACCTTAACTCCAAATTCAGACAGAATAAGGGTAAAGTAAAATTTTCACAGATTCTAAGTCTATAACATCCTAATTACATATAGCCTTAGTGTATCCACTTAGCAACTATCAACTTGGTAATGAAGATCCCGTTTTAGTTCTCATGAATAAAGTACTTATAGTAACACCAAATACCCCTATAGTATTTTAAGTTTAATGTTATGTTCTACTGTTCTCATTGTGGTAGGGTTGGTAAGATTTTTGACTTGTTGCAACCACACAACTACACTTAGGCACATGCTAGTCAACCCTCGGATAATATAGTTGATCAGGCTATATCTTCCCAGTTTTGACAATATGTCTCTAAGTCCACCTGTGTTGCCCAACAATCGTAATTCTTTTGTACTGTCCTAGTGACACTGATTTTAGTATGAATGCAGGCATGTATACTTAATTAAATATTTTATTATTTAAAGTATAAACTCTTGGTCAGAGTATTTTTATTCCCATTGTATTTATAGTTAGTATATCTTTTATGGGTTGATATACTTAATTCACTATAAACAATGCTTTGATACCAATCTGTCACACCCAAAAACCAGAAACGGCGGAAACGTTCTAGGGCGAAGGACGTCATGTACAGTATCACAACAATGAAAAATAGTAAACAAGCAACAACATCATCCATTGCATTAATAATATAATTTTAATACAAGTGCGTTCTATCAATATATAATAGACACTAAAGTATAAATCAAAAAGAAAGATGAGTCTTGAATGTGCACCATCTTCTCTGAACCGTGCATCGGTACCTGTCTATAGTTGACCTGAGGATACAAGTTATTTTGAAAGAGAGTATCAGCTTTAAAGCTGGTGAGATCATAAGTATTTTAGTGTCTTAATTTATATGTAAGTATTTATATGTATATGAACTGTAGGTGTTGAAAATGTATATGAACTGTAAGTATGAAAATGTTTTGAATGATCCTAGGAAGCCCTATGTTTCCTACTAATCGTATCCTTCTACCAAAGAATCTAGTGTCTGTGTGTGGGTCTCTTGTAAGAGTGTGTATTTTCCCAAATCTGACTATCATTAACCAAAAATATAGTTTCTACATTACCATGCGTCGTGTGAATGTTCACAAAGTGAATGTAATGGGAAAATGAAACAGTACTATGGTGTAGTATCTAACTACAACCGTACTAACTACCTTAAATCTAATGTAATTTAAAGTAACATGTGATCGACCTGTATCCTGCTATTGACTATAGTAAAACGACGATGCAAGACGCCGTAAGAAATGACATTTGGCACCTGTAGACTTGCAAGTCCCACTATAGCGAGCAACAAGGTGTAGGATAGTCAATCCAGTATAGATCTATACGCAAACTCATATGCTCCCCAATTAAGGAGATTCTGGACACAAAAACGGTCATGGCAGGTAGTGCCATGACCCGTTTAATGGCTCACCTAAATAAATGTAATGTATATGTAATGTATGTGCTAGTTGTATTGTGTGTTCTTCCTCTGTCTAGCCTGTATGTTTGTTTCTCATCACTAAGTATTATGTTTGTTTCTCATCACTAAGTATTATGTTTGTTTCTCATCACTATGTTTTATGTTTGTTTCTCATCACTAAGTATTATGTTTGTTTCTCATCACTAAGTTTTATGTTTGTTTCTCATCACTAAGTATTATGTTTGTTTCTCATCACTAAGTATTATGTTTGTTTCTCATCACTAAGTATTATGTTTGTTTCTCATCGCTATGTATTATGTTTGTTTCTCATCACTAAGTATTATGACTCATGTATGAAATGACTCTTTGTGTGATTTATTGTTCTAGTATTAGTATTAGTATCTTCCTAAACTACCCATATGGTAGCTTACTAGTAATATAACTGGTACGTATGAACATGAAAGTATACCCTTGCTACCCAAGGGTATTAAATGAACTGGAAGGACCTTTATGACTATATATGTACATATGATATATAACTAATATTTAAACAACCTTCGGACGGATACCCGATGTCCCACCAGACCACATCTCAAGCGTGAAAAGGAAATAGGGTGAATAGCCTTCCTAAGTCTTTTAAACATTTCTTATATAACTATACATATATAGGCATGCAATTGATAATATAAAAGCATAAAATAAGTTTTGTAAAACCTTTGAACATAATTATTATCTAAGAAAAGATTGACTTGATGTCAATCTATAAAACAGGTTGAAAGCTTGTGTTTGATAAAACAGTTTAAGTATAAATAAACATTGGGTTGAAACACAATTGTAAATGAGTTTGAAATGAAACATACAGAGTAAAATGTACAGTTTAATAAGGAGTTTTTAACATATAAAGTATTTATGAAAAACATTTGAACGAAACTGTTTTGTAAAACGGCTAATGGGTAGTAAATCATTTGAATGTTGCTTATTAATCACATGTGATTGATATAATAAGTAGCATGATTCTACTTGTATCCCCCCCATAAAGTATTTAAAAACATTTAAAAGATTGATTAAGGGGTATGAACTCACCTGTTGTGAGTGGTACAGATGAACCGAAGAGGTAGGATGGCTAGGTGTCAAGTGAAGTCTTGAACACACTCTATGATCCTAGTTAACATATAATATCACATATATGTATCAAATTAGTCTATTAACAACTAATTAACAAGTTAAGACACCCTAGAACATGCTAAACACCTTTATCAAGTGTTATTAGCCTGTAGGATTGCATCTAAGTGTTTGGAGGGGAAGCTATTATGTGTAGGGTTCAAGGAAAACTCCATAAGGGAGTTCACGACCCTAATATCACTAAAAAATGAGTCTACGGTCGTAAACTCATGAGTTTACAGCCGTAAGCTCATACTTATATGACCATTTTGTGTTTGATGCTCTATAAGACCCTAAGAAGCATTTCTACTTAATGGCTTGGTCTATGGAAGAGTTTAGGGCATTATATAACTCCTTTTAGGAGTTTACAGCCCTAGGACCAAATCCCTTGAAGATTACGGCTGTAATATCCCTTGGGAGGGTGTTTTTTTGTGTTTTCAAGTCCCTAAATTAACTAGGAACTACACTAGGCTAGTGTACAAGGCTTTAGAAGAGTTTATAACACCATTTGGCCCTATTGTTTGGAGTTCACGGCCCTGGAACTTCTTTGGCCATGAACACCTTAGTATTGGTGTTCTTATGGTGTTTGCTAGTCCTAAACACATTAGGGTACATGTCTAAACTAGTTTCATTGCTTAAGGAAGGGACTAGGCACCATTTGACCCTTATAAAAGAGTTTACTCCCCAAGGTGTTCTTGGGCGGTAAAATCTCAGATCTTAGTATTTTCCTATGATTTCTAGTGTATTAAGCATATAAGAAGCTTTAAAACAACACTAGATAGAAGTACTCACTTTCCGGAACGAAAGTCCGAAGATCCTTGAGAGAGAATTCAGCTTTTCTCTAGTTGGAAATGTAACTAATGAATAAATATGGTTCAGAATCCTATATATAGTCCTGGGATTTTTGGCAGAAAATATTTTATTCACGAGATGAACTCTAATATCATAGAGTTTTGAAATAACAGTGTTGCACAAAACCCTAGTGCATCCACTCTCCCGATATCTCCTTAAGTGTAAATCCTGAATTACTCAAACTTATACCCAAAAGTCTGGAAACTTTTTCAAAGAAACAGAATTACACTTAATCTTATAAGTATAACCATATTTACTGAGATATCAATAAATTATGATGAATATACTTATCGTTCTTTGTGGTGGATCTGACAAGTCCACATCAATGTGTACTAGATCCTTCAGTCCTTCACTTGACTCATATAAACATGTGATCAAGGAGTTAGTCTCAATTTCCCAAAGATCAAAATTCTCATTCATCGCACAATACGAATTGTATGACTCCAAGTTTCTATCCAACTGAAACTTGGGTGATAAGAATTCCTTTCACTTGGTTAATTATGACATAACCACAAATGATATAATTAAGAATCAAATCCATTTAACATTGCTAACAATAGAAATATAAACATCAATTTTTCATAAATACCATTGCAAGGAAATATAAGGTAAACAAAACCAACTTCACTTTATTGATGATATGTGGAAAATTTTGTCCTTACAATGCCAATACATATTAAAACTATGTTTCTAGATATTTACTAAACAATCTATTAATCTATCATAACTCCTAAGCAGTAGATCAAAGTCTGATCATCGAACCATGCGACCCAAATCCATTTCTCACGATCAGATTCAGGTTACTCTTCTTTTAAGCTTCCTTCTTTTCTCTTCGATCCTACAAAACAAAAAAAATGTGATTATTACATCATGTTATAAGAATTTATAAATAGGAACTTAATAGACTTAGATAGTGTATAGACCTAAAGTAGACTCATACAACTTGACTTTGCTATCTTTGCGATCTTTCAGGTAGACAGGGCAGCTCCGCATCCAATGTCCCTTCAATTGGAAATAGAAACATACAAACTCTTTAGAAATAGCACATGGGACTATCTCAGAATTAGCCTTTCTCTTTACCATTTCGTCAAACGGTTTAACCTTGGCCGATCCCTTTCCATAGGGAGGAAAAATATTCTCTGGACTTCCAATGTTTACATTGTCAATGTCCATGGAAATTTGGGAGACATATGTCTCAATTATATTTGCTTGATTTATGCTCTCAAGTATTTCTGCTTCAGCACTAATCAACAAATATGTCAGATCAATAAGGGTCATGTCGTTGTTAGTCATATAGTAGTTCTTTACGAACTGACTATATGACTCAGGAAGTGAGTGAAGAAACAAGTCAACGGTGAACTCCTTTGGGAAAACAAAACCCAAAATCCCCAATCTGTTAATGTGTGATTTCATTTTTCAGAACATGCACACACACAAAATTTCCATTTTCGTGCTTACATGCCAATATGGCTTGAGTAACTTTGAACTTTTGAAGTTGACAAAAACGTGGGTCAGGAAGAATCACTAGAGGAGGTGGAGAAAGAGTTGGAGAAGCATGATTTCCAGTTCCACCATTGCTTGAAGAAGGGAAGGTTCTTTCACCTTGATCAACACGTAGAAGATCATCTTCAGAAGGAAAAACATTTCCAAAGGGACGAGAAAGACCATAGTTGTCCGAACTCGACATCTAGAGAGGGAGAATAGAAAATTCAAGTTAGTTGATTTACTTACCTAATATAACACCCAAATGAAATATTAAGGCTAGGACCGAACACAATAATTCACAATTCAGAAGAGGGATGCCGTAATCCAATTGTAAATTATTTGAAGGTAGGTAAATGACGATATACCAATTCCACCATGAAAACGAAATTTAAAATGAATTACATTTTCACTAAAATTCGTAGATCTTTTCATATTCATTGAACTATTCAATGGCATGTTTAATCTCTTTTATGGGCTCACTTTGTGACTAGGATGCCAAGGATCACAAACGACATGTGAATAACCATGCAAATTAGATTGCTACACTCGATGTCATTTATCACCTAATCAATGTACCAGTTAAAGACACATACTCCATTGATCATTGATAATTTACGAGCTACCCATTGCCAACCTTTAGTAGTCCATATTAGTGTGTTAGTTAACCACACACGCTCCACTAATGACTTATATAAAGTGTAATGTGCAATTTCATAGATTAGCATCAAATTCACATTTTCTTAAAGTAACTAAGATTGGGAATTTATAAAAGCATTTAGTTACTTTATATTTTCATTATACTTATTGAGAATTTAATGTCATATCCTACCCGTTCGGCTAATGACCATCCACTTGTCAAGAGTGCGGTGGGTAAGAATGGATACCTAATGATGGTCATTTTATAAACCGCTTCCTTAAACACCCATTGTAGAAGGGTTTATCTTTTAATAAATTAAAATTTTAATTTAATAAAATTTAAACCACACATGGATTCATTAATTGTCTTTTAATTAAATTATTAATAAATCCACAAGGATATCTTCTAGGGTCTTCCATTTAAATTTCCAAAATTAAACTTTTAATTTCAAATTTAAATTATAAAACAAAAGGGTTGTATTTTAAAACTTTTCAAAATACTAGGTTAAATTTTAAAAAAGGAAAATAATCTTATCATTATCCAAATTTAACCAAATACTTTAATTATGATAAGGATATCATATTACCTTTCAGAAAATTCTGTTTTAGGCATTAAAAATGAATCAAGGAAATTATCCTAATCAAAAGAAGGATATCAAAATCCAGGGATTTGGTGAGTCAACTCGTCGAGTCAGGCATTAAACTCAACGAGTTGGGCCAACTCATCGAGTTCCTATATGAACTCATCGAATTCCAATAACATATTGCAAAAAAGAATTACTTCTTCTATGGACATATCACTATTGCATCAAATTCAATTGAAAAAACATCTTAGGCTCTAATACCACTTATGGGTTTTGAGCATAACAACAACCTATGTGTTCAAACAATCTTAATTGCTTTGGATCTAAGTTTTTCACTAATCGAACATGCAAATTTGAACTCTAACGCAAAACCCTAGATCTAGCATACAATTTCGAGAATCACATATTAAAAAGGGTTTAGAAGATTACCTTACTTGTTATGTGTTAAAAATAAGAACACCTTGTAGATATTGACTCTTGAAAGCTTAGTACCTCAAATATTTGCACCTCTAATGGTTCACAAACACCCAATGCAAGAGAATGAGAGGAGAGAGGAGGATAACACTTTGAAAATCGGCTAGGGTTCTTCCAAGGCTTATGTTCGCCAAAAATCTAAGTCTAACTCACCATATACACTTGTGGTTGCTAGGGTTTTTTCAGGTGTAAACCCTAATTTCCTACTTAGGGCTTAAGCAACCCATGGACTCCTCCTTTAGAAGCTCTTGGACAAAAATCTATAGGGCCTCCCTATAGTTTTCGACCACTTCCATCCAAGGGATCCAAGAACATAGTTTCACAACTATTAATGATTTGCAAAACAACCCTTGCATTATTAATCAGTTCCTTTAATCAAAAAATTAATTCCAAATTAATTTCTGATTAAATACTAATTAATAATATGATTTCTAATTAACATATTATTTCCATAATATATTAATAAATCATTTTAATCACTAATTTATTATTCCAAATAATAAATTAAACTTCTTTCCAATAGTCATCCTGTCAAGTTGCATGTGTGAAAGCAACCCAAAAGGACCATACTACTATCAAATCAAGTACATACCAACTATAATTATGGGCTTAGACACCTAATCCAATATAAGGATCATCTTGCCAGTAGTAGAAAGATTTAAAGCACAACAATAGAAGGAATAATAATCAACAACCTTTGATGAACTTTGGGTCCTTTAGGGGAGGCTTGAATGTTGAAGAAGATGGATGAACTTTAGGACACCAAAAATTGATCAGCTTGATGTAATGCTTGTTACAAATCTTAAGCTTTAAGTCAAAAAACGGTATGACTTAAAGAGAGAATGCAAGTAACTTCTAACCCTTCAATACTTGCATGAAGGTAAGAGAGTGAGAGGGATGAGAGGATTTCGGCCAAAAATGATGCAAGAGAGTGTGTGGCAAATGAAGGCCTCTAAAGCCTTAAAAAACCAAGAATATTACCCACAATTACTTAACCCATTAAGCACTCCATGCACCTAAGGCTACTTGTCTCCCCATGCTTGCACCTTACTCATTTCTTTTTAATAAAAAATTAAAAGACCATAACTCTCTTAACTAAAAGAGTTTTTGCCATATATATATATACATATATATATATATATATATATATATATATAATATGGATAGCTTATATTTTATAAAACCTAAGTTTATAAAATTGAAACTTTGTCTTTTGCTAAAAGGCAAAAGGTTTCAACTAGTCCAAAAACTTGTGCATGGCTGATTAATTCATACCTTATGAAGTATTGTGTTACTTATATCGTAAGATAACTATTTCCATGAAATAAATAGTTTCACAATTTATTATAAGAGTTTATGAGTATTTATTAAAATAAATTTCTAATAAATGTTCAATTGTATGAAGTTGTGGTTAGTGTGACCATTAGTATCATATGTTATTTAGCAATATCATTTAATATGACTCTTGAGCATACTAGATCTTTCATCACATAGTCTTACCCCTCTCTCTTATAATCCCTTGTGGATCCTTAATCTTTCATCTTACTCTTGAATCCCTTAGGGATTCCTTACACTTAACCCCTCATGTGTTACATCTTAGTTCTTACAAAGAATTATGTAATCTTGTTCCTAGCAACAAACCTTTCTCTATCTCTTCTTACCATACTAAATCTAGATGATCGCAAGAATCATCTATCTATATTCTCGAAGGAATCATCATCTCTTTCCCCATAGGGACATAATCTCTTTCGTACAGGAATCATAATCTTTGTCCCTATAGGAACCTCTACTCTATTCTCAAAGGAATCACTATATCTTGTCCTCGAATAAACCATACTTTTTCCCCGAAGGTACCTTACTCTTGTTCCCGTAGGAATCATACTCTTATTCCTAAAGGAATATTACTCTTGTCCCTGTAGAGACCATACTCTTATTCCCGAAGGAATCTTCTGTCTCTTGTCCCCATAGGAACCTTACCCTTATTCCCAAAGGAATCTTCTATCCTTTTTCCCCATAGGAACCTTACTCTTATTCCCTAAGGATTCGTTTATCTTTTGTACATGTAGTAATTTTACTCTTATTCCCGAAGGAATCTTCTATCTTTTTTTGCTTGTAGGATCCTTACTCTTATTCCCGAAGGAATCTTCTATTTCCATGTCTCATCAAGAGACAATGTAATCTTTCTCTGCTAGTGGTTAACTCATTAAGCACTTATTCTTTATATATGCTTAGTATCATATGACATTCTACACAATACTAACGATAGCTCGACATACTTACATAATTTTATGATTATATTGCATATAATCATCTTCTAACTCCTTCTTCTATCTCTTAGGTATCCAAATACACCATTCTTCTCATCTATTCATACATACGATATAGGATTATATTACATATAATCCTATTCTTTCTTTACCTACTTTTAAGGGTATTAATCATAATCACCTATTTCATTTTTTACCCATTTATACATTCTTTGGTTATACATACATGCTCAGATATATGTCTTACATATATAACCACATTTACTTAATGTTACATAGGGTTATAATGTATATAATCATATCTTTCCTTCCTCTTTGTTATGCTCAGATACCTGACTCTATCATACATACATATATACATAAAATCTATAAAATAATTTAGAGAGAGAGAGAGAGAGAACTATAACTCACCTTATGATAAATTACTGAAGACTTACTGTCCTACTTTGGCTCCTTTATCCAATTGATGCATCTTGATCCATCTTCTTTGCTCTTAGCCCTATTCATATACATATACAAGTATCATAATACTTGTATTAGCCTATTAAGAGCTTTTAACTTTTAAAGTCAACATAAGCACTTAAAGGATCAATTTTCTATTTTCATTCTCTATATCTTAATCTCAATCAAATAATGAATTAAGCATCCCATAATTCCTAATTCATCATAATCTACTCTATTGCATTAATTACATACATAATCACTTGTTAGGGTTTTAAACCGTATCTCTCATTGTATATGTTTCACACATGAAAATCATATACAATCTTGTTTAAGGCATTTCACTACCTTCTTTAACATTACTAACAAGCCTTTTTATTCTAATCTAATATAACTAGCTCAATTAATCAAAAACACCATTATATCCCTATTAGATTAAATTTCTAAATTGATTACCTAATGACCTTTACTTTATCTATCCAAGACAAATGCACCCAAAATCAACTCTTGATCCTTCCCCTACATTCAAATCGTCGGAGCTAGGCTATGGGGGTGTTTGGGGTGCAAAAATGATGTGAATGAAGGCTTAATTGTAACGTCCCAAAAATTTCTATGTAAAAATTCATTTTTAATCCAACAGAAGCATCATTCATTTATTTCAAAAACTCCTCAAAACATGATAATATATAAATTAGTTATCTGAGTACAAATCTAGTCATAAAATGTGGAATACTGGTGGATACTGTGTGATCATGTCGAGCCCTTCCCTTTCGACCTGGAAGTACCTGAAACCATAAACATAAAACTGTAAGCACATCGCTTAGTGAGTTTCCCCAAAATACCGCACACCATACATACAAAATAGTCAAAACATAAATGGGTCTATTTCACACCCTTTCGGTCTCTTTCAACCAATACTGGATCTATTTCACCCCCTTCGGTCTCTTTCAACCGGTACTGGGTCTATTTCACCCCCTTCAGTCTCTTTCAACTAGTATTGGGTCTATTTCACCCCTACATTTAAGCATGCGATCACATCAGCAAGAGTCACAAAGACAACTATCATCCTACAAACATAATGCAGTGAGCCAAAATAGGCACCTTTGACCCACAAGTTCAGTGAAGGAACTCACCTATCGAATGATGATCAACTACAATTGCTACTACTGATCTGAACATAGATTCTCTCAACCACCTATACAACCATATAAAGTACACCCTTAGCTTATCCTCAAATACTAAGGGTTTGATCAAAAATCAATGCAAAGTCAAAAGTCAAAGTCAACGATCAATGTTGACTTTCCACATCGTGGCCATCCGTGGCCATGTCGTGGGCCATAAAGGAGATAACAAACGATCTGTCCCAAGTCACCATGGCGTGGCAACCTAATGCCACGTCGTGTGAACTGAGTTCTAAACAACTTAATTGACTATGCTGTTTTCTTCAATCTTACGAGCTTCAAAGCTTAGATCTAACTCAAAAGATGATCTAAAGGGATAAAGTTTCTAACTTTACCTATTAGGACCATGCAGAAATGTCTAAAACTCAAAAACTAGGTTACACAAGGTATGAACTTAACCAGTAAGCACTTATTCCTTTAAGTTTAGATTCCGACTTTTCTAGTAGTGTTTCTAACACTAAAACCAACATGAAAGTTGGTGCTTTATAGACATGCATGTCCAATGCATGTCTTGAACCCATATTAGGTTAAAATGAGAGTGTATGACCTAAATCTCATGCATGAATTCAACATACAACCAAACTTTAGATCCAAGCCACAAACTACACCAAATGTCCTAGAGATTCATAAAGTTGCAAACTTTATGAGATCACCCCATTCTAACTAACTAGAACAAGAAGATTATGGGATAATGCTCAAGATGTAGCATCCTAACAAGATAAAATTCGAGTTTATGACACTTACAAAGGTCCAGAGGAGTGCCAAGGTAAAGAATGTAAACTTGTTTGCTGGATCCTAGTTTAATAATTCCTCATTTTTCATTCAAAAGCTTCCAAGAGCACCAAAAAAGAGTTCTAACAACAGTGGGAAGAGATTAAGGTTTCTTCAAGGCTTGATGATGCTAATGAAGGCTGAGGATGAGCTAACCATAGCCTCATCATTCCTTTAAATATAGAGCAACCCATAAAAATTCGGGTTTTTGCCATCAGGCGGCAGTCATGTCATGGCCACATGTTGCCACGTTGTGGTTGCTAAATGAAACCTGCGTTTTAATCTTGAATTTTCACGTCGTGGTGGAGCTTCACCACATCGTGGCAACGCTAAACATAAAAGAAAAATAATTACAAAGTACCTCAAAATCTGGATGTCACATTAACAGCGTTATGTTCTGATCCATAACTGTGTAACGGAGTCCCTTTGACCTCAGTCATTGGATGTATAAATGATTGGCACACCATGACACCGTTCTTCCCACGCCTTGGTACTCTATCCCCACTAGAAACTTAATTTGGTCACTACGCTATGCCACCCATATGCCGAGTTGCGGGGAAAAGTATGTTGCTTTTTCTTTCTCACGTAGAAAACTCTCCTTGTCGTGACACTTAGTCCACCGTGATGCGGTTCCGGATTGACAACAACTATTTGTTGTTTTCCTTCCTACGTTGGGACATTTTTGTTCCAACTTTTATCCTTCATATTTTCTTTGTTTCTTTCCCTTTTTATATGATATTTATATCCATACAAAGGTGGGAACATTCTCTAAACATAGGTTAAGTCACTTCTTATTGAATTAATATGGGTCTTAATCTATTATGTCACAAAGTTGGCCCCAAAAGCATAAAAATACCAATTTTACCATTTTGGCAAAAAATGCATCTTTTAATGCATTATTTCTCTTAATCTTACTCATGTAATCTTTTCTTAGTTACTTAAATCCTTATTGACGATTTTCATGAAGTTACAACTTCATATTTTTATGCTTTACTCATAAATGACCAAATTGCTCTTTTGGTCCATCTTTTTCTCAATGTACTCTAAATTTAAGGTTCTTACAAATAACATGTATGATTTTATTAATTTTCTTGATACATCAGTCCATATTGTCGAGCTTTGCATTTAACGATGCTAATATGTCAGATCCTTCTCTCATTACAGATTCTTGAATTTCTCCATCTCTTGGTGAGTACCATCGAGGATAACGGTTTGCTAAATTCTCTATAGTCTCCTTACATGCCGCTAAATTTATTTTCATAATCGGACCTTGTGATTCAAGAAGTTTTCTAAACATTCATTGCATTATAATTCTTAGAACATGAAAAGTGATCCTTGGACAATACGAGGCAATCTGGATTATGGGATGTATGAATGTCCTAAGTATGAAGTTTCCGAGGGAGTAAAGATTTCTGAGATAAAAGTGACTAGATGATCTAAAGACTAGTACTATTTTGTTTATTAACACTTTGTTTTGTTTACTGTAGTGCATACAAGATACAAGGTCAACCATAACGATATGTCAGGTGGTTGATTTGTGGTTAACTTGTAGTACAAGTGTCACTTTTTGTGATTGGTCCAAAGTTAGTATAAGTAGGACCATTACCCCCATGTAATTCCATACAACCTTTTGACACTTTTGAAGTATCAATCAAGAATCATCCAACTAATTATTTTTACATTCTTTTTGTTATTGTTCATAGTCATACTTCTAATACTCTTTATTATTATCTTGAATACTTTGTTGCTTAACATCTTTAAGGCTTAATTGGTTTTATCTAGTCTTGACTGGAAATATTATTTGCTTCCATTGTTGTGTTTATTTCAAGGTTTGAGCTCTCAAACCTTTTCCTAGATATCTTTGGATATCCCCTGTTCTCACAATTGGTATTAGAGCCAAAGTCCCAGTTCTCACAATTGGTATTAGAGCCAAAGTGGTTGTCCTTTGAATCCACACAATCAAATTATAGTTGGTTGAGATTACCTTGGTGCCTCGATTATTTATGTTTCTGGATAAAAGTTCTTCTATATAGCACTTTTCATAAAAATATCACACAAAAATAGCTTCTCCTAATCAAAATCAATAACAAATGTATTCAATGCGAAATGCAAACTGTGGGTTAACATTTTAGACCCCATTGCTAGTTGTGGAAGAGTATCATCATTGGGAAGTTAGAATGAAGAGATTCTTGGTTGGAAAAGGAATAGGTGAAGAAATTTGGAGATATCATAGTGAAGGTCCTCATGTATTGGTTCGACAAATGGTTTGAGATGTTGCAGCTGCGCTTATAGGTCAAGAAGAGCTCAAACTTGCACCTTTAACAGCCAACAAAATCGATAAGCTCCATACGGATCGAATTGCTTTCTATAAAATGGAGTTTGGTGTTCCACCATCTCTCTTTGACAACATAAATATGTGAAAATCAGCCAAAGAGAGACTGGAGTCTCTTCAACATTTGTATGAAGGTTCAGAAAACATGAAGGAGAAGCATCTAACCTCAGTGGTGAATGATTTTAACGCATTCGCTAAAACACCTAGATTATCTGTTGCCTTAACTTCGAATCGGTACAAAATTATGGTAAATAACATGATGACGGATGGTGTTGTTTGAAATCCTCATGCATACAACCTAAAGATCATCAATAGCCTTGGAAAGGGATAGGGTAACATCAAGTCTTATCTCTAGAGTAATGGATCACTGAAGAAACTGAATTTGTATCAACTCTTTAACGAACTACAAGGTTATGAGTCTAATGTTGCTCAATCCATAAGAGAACTTTTTGGTGTTCCTCTTTCTCTTTTGAATTCAATACAACCACCACCTCCGAACCTTGTTGTTTCAGACCCTTTCAGATCGATTCCACCTGTACCACCTATCTTATCTCCTATGATTGAAGAAAACTTTGATCCTAAAGCTACAGATGTCGAACTAAGTTTCCAACAAAACTCCATTTTGGTGTGCATAAAGCATAGGAGACAATGGAAAAACAATCAAAATCCTTATCTGAGCATATTTCAAACCCCATACCAAGATCCTCACCAAAACAATACTCAATCTTATCCTAAACCCACTAAAAACCCACAATCTTACCAACCAAACCTTCTAAATCCAACTTCAAAACCACAAGTCAACCCCTCTTCAATTAAACCCATAATCACCTGTCACAAATATGGTCCTAGAAACCACTATGTAAGAGATGGTCTGGTTGAAGAGCCTTATAAACCAAAGGTGAAGAATTCTTCATAGTATGCTCATCGTTCACAAGACTTAGTAGAAAATGAGAAGGCGTTTGTTAAATCTGTCTCTTGGAATGTGGAAGGTTACTAGTTATTTGGAGATGAGAATGATGGGAAGTATTGGAAAAATACATGTCTCATGGCAAGGAAAACTATTAAGTGTGATGAAGGGTACTGGTCATTTGGTTCTGAAGATGAGGATGAAGATGTTGAGCCTAATTGTTGCTACATGGCAACAAACGATCCACCAGACAGAATCATTATTCAACAGGTAAAATACATGATCTTTGAAAATAATTTTGACTTAACTGTTTGTGAACCTTATCTAACTCAAATCGAATAAGATATGAAAGTAATCCTAAAAGCCTATGAGTCAGTCATAGATGTTAGTGAGAAGCTGGATGTCAATTACACAGACTTAGATTACGTTTTGAAGATCGCAAGATTAAAACAGATTCTTTAGAAAGAGAACTTGTAATAGTTAAGGATGAATGTATTATCTTGAATGAAAATGTGCTATTTCAGTTAGTGAAAGAAATATTTTGGTTAATGATAATATTCGTCTTAATGTTAAAATTGATAAGTTGCATAATTCCATTGATATCATTGAGTCGAATGAAAGGATAACTCATAATTTTCGTCATCCCTGGTCAAAAGCTCCTGGTCTGGGAAGCGAGTTTCCGAATCGAGTTGCTACGCCCTTGAATGAACTTAAAAACCTAATTTTTGTGGATGACATTCCAAATCACACTTATTTGGATACTCCTATCTTTCCATTTTCGTAAATTCAAGAACCGACATGAGGATAAGTATACTTGATTCTCAAATTCAAACATGTGACTATCATATGTATTAATTCCACACAACTTATGTATTTGATATCCTTGGACCTGATTCAATCTTAAGAAGTTCTACGTGGTACCGAGGGGGGGGGGGCATTGAAGATTATCTCAAGTCCTCCTAACAATTGTGTTATTGAGGAAATCATTCCTGAGATGACCGTACATTACTTTGACAAACCAACTGAAAATGATGGTTCATTTTTGGCATCCCTAGACAGTTACATTGATGAAGAAATCATTTGTAATTACGATTCATTATCAGATTCTTCTGTTCTGAAATCCAAAGTAGTTTCTAAGTCTACCTTAGTTCCGATAAAACCTTGTTTCAACAACCCATAAGTCAACATCTGAATCTAACAAGAAAGCATGGTTGAACAAGAAGGATATTGTTCATCCAAAGGTAGAAGCCAGAAAGGCATTAGAAAAAGAGACTAGGTCTAGAAAATGCTCTAGGTTCCTTGAAATGTCAAACAAGAGAGTGTCTTAGACTGTTGTTAATCCAATAACTATGAATCATAACATGTTTTCTCATGTTAGAATACCCAAACGTCCATCTATTTCTGTTAGCTTGGATACTTATGACTCCTCTGTTAACAAACTTAATTTAGCTAAAAAAAGTGTAAAATATGTTAATGTTGAGAACTCACTAAATAGAAGTAATTATCCTTGCATAGTATCCTATCCAATACTCACTGCTACCTCAGAAGGAAATTTTTTTAAACAAAAATAGATTTCGAAAATAAAATGTGCCTACGAGATCACTGAATAAAGGAAAGGATATTCAACACTTAGATGTGAAAAATCTTTCAAAAAAATGTTGTTCTTCAAATATGAAAGGAAAGTTAAGGAAAATATGATTTCTAAGGAATCGTAGAAAATAGTTTTTCAAAAACAATCTGGGAAAACAGTTCATCTAAAGAAAATAATTTCTAAACCACCAAAAGTTAAATATGATTTATGGATTAATTAAAGGATTGTAACATTTTGCTTCTTCCTAAATGAACCTCAAAAAGATCAATCTGAGATCCCAGCAGTTCGGAAATCCAAAGCAAAGTCCAAAGCCCGTACTATAGTCCCTCGTTCTACCTTGCACCTAAAAACTCCAAAACTCACTAAATTTATTGGCTTTTTGTACTTCAGAACAACATACAATATGGTATGTTGATAGTTCTTATTCCATGCATATGACTAGGCATAATGATTTTCTATGAGATCTCTAATTAACTCTAAAATATGGTTACATTGCTTATGGAAAAAGCACAAATTCTCATATTCGAGGTTATGGAATCCTGAAAAATGGAAACTTCTCTGTCTCCAATTGTCGCACCCCCAAACCCGAATGGCGAAAACGTTGGGGGGCGGAGGACGTCATGTTCAATATCATAACAATGCACAATAGTAAAACAAGCAACAACATCATTGCATTAATAATATTGGTAATACAAGTGTGTTCTTAATGTAATTGTAAGACACCAAATATATATATATATATATATATATATATATATATATATATATATGTATATATATGTATATATATATATATATATATATATATATATATATAAGACAAGTCTTGAACACACTCTGTCTTCTCAAAACCTGGTCCAGTGTACTTGTCTACTGGTGACCTGAGAATACAAGTTATTTTGAAAGAGTAGATCATGATTAAAGTTGGTGAGTTCATAAGTACAATAGTGTCAAGTGTTTGTATAAGTTTGAAGAAAATGTTTGCAAGTGTTCGTTGTAAAGGTTGTAAATGTCCGATGTAAAGTTTGTAAATGTCCAATGTAAAGCTTGTAAATGTGTGATGTAAAGTTTGTTTACTTCCTTGAAAATCCTATATTTTCTACTAAGAGTAGTCTTCTACAAAGACCTGAGTATTCTGAATGTTTTTTCTTTTGTAAAAGTGACCGCTTTCCCAAGTATATGACTATTATTACCTTGAAAATAGTTTACATTACCTTTTATGTGAGAAGATCACTATATGAATGTAATGAGAAAATGATAGTGTTTAGCAATGTTGTAATAAGTAACTACTAAAACACTGACTACCTTAAAACCAATTTTATTAATTAAGGTTAGGATGTGATATGGTTATAACCATACTGATTGACAAGTGTTTAACATGACGACCTGATAGCGTCGAAACTGATGTAACATTTGTCACCCCTTGGCCTTGCCGGCCAATCTGTAGCGAACAGTCGGGATGCGGGCTTGTCAGTCCCATATAGATGTATAAACACAATGCCCGCTCTCGCTCTAGGAGACTGTCGTCACAAAACACGACCTAATAAGTATATTTCTAAGCCATGAAGTAGTTTCACATTAATGTTATCTTGTTCATGTAAAAGGATGTATGTTCCTTTCTGTTTCTTGTTATTGTATGTTCCTTTCTATTCTTGTTATCGTATGTTCTTTTTGTTTCTCGTTATAGTATGTTCTTTCTGTTTCTCGTTATAGTATGTTTGAACTGAATCATGTATGAACTGACTCTTGTAAGTTTCATTATTCTAGAAATAGTAAGTATTATTCTCCTAAACTATAACTATTATAGTTTACTACTAAGCTCTATAATTAAATGACTGCTCATGTTTGTACACCCTTCCTACCCAAAGGTGTTGAACTGAATTCAAGTACTTGTATATCCACATACATATACATAATATATAACTAAGATCTAAATGACACTTGAACAAACAAACGATACCCTAAGTCCACAACCAAACAAGGAACAGGAAATAGAGCGAGTTATTAGTCCTAAGCCCTTTCAACCTTATTTATATAACTATGTCTATGTAGACATGATTTTGTCAATATATAAGTTTAAAAGAGTTTTGTAAAACGATAATGAGTTTATTATATAAAAGAGTTTTAACCATTTGAATGGTTATTGATGACTTGATGTCAATTTATAAAATGATTTGAAATACTTTGTTTGATAACACAATTTGAAGTATAAGAAATAAAAAATCTCTTGCTTTGATAGTTATAAATCACATGTGATTGATTATACAACTATATGGTTTTCTACTTGTATCCCCCCATAAAAGCATTTAAAATCATTTAAAGGATAAGTTTAGGGGTATGAACTCACCTGCAGTGAGTGTTTCGAATGTGAGATTGATATAGGATGCTAAGTGTCAAGGGAAGTCTCGAGCACAAACGGATCCTATTAAGCATATAATGACACATATATGTATATAATTAGTGTATATAACAACTAATCATGATAGGTAACCACCTTAGGGACTAGGAAACACTTGGAATGAAGTGTTATAATCACATATGATTTTTCTAAAGGTGTTCACGACCACACATGAGTGTGTTTACAGCCTAGAAGTGTTCACGACCATGGTGTTTACGGCAATGGGTTTTATGGCCAAAGTTATTTACGGCCAAAGATGTTCATGACGAAAGATGTTCTTGAGATGGGTTTACGGCCATGGGAGAAGTTATGGCCGTAAACTCTTCATGTTCTTGATGAAATGGTTGTTTCAAGGATATATTTCAAGAGCTTCTAATAGATAACTAGTACATGGAGAGGATACTTACATTTTGGAAGCTTGAAGAAGTGTTCACGGCCCAAAGAACTAGTGTGTGTTCTTGGTGTTCATGAAGATCTAACCCAAAAAGAGATGATTTCACGGATGAAATCATAGGGTTTTACTAGATTAAGAAGGATATCAACTAATAAATTGAAGAATCACTTACAAATTTGTTGAGAATTAGAAGTGTTCTTGATGATACTTGAGAGAGAAATGAGTATTCTTGAGTTTCAAGTGTGAGAAGTGAAGAAAAATGAAGGAATATCATACTTATGAGACTAGTTTACGGCCAACCAAGAGCTTATGGTCATAAACTCCAAGTGTTGGAGTTTTCCGGCTTGAATGCTGCATAATGAACTCTAGCAGATACTTCCTAACACTCAATCCTTGAATGTATTACGCTTAGAGCACTCAAACAGACCCTTAACAATGCTAAACGATAGAAGAAACAAGTCTGACTTGTGATTGAATTGAATGGATTTACAAGATAGAAATTTCGGGTTGTCACATCATCCGCCTGTTAGAGATAATTTCGTCCCGAAATTAGAGTTTAAGCAATTACAAATAACTAAGTAAAAATATGAGGATAGGGATCCAATTAGTACAAATCTCAAATGATATTACGTATCTTGGATTTAGCATTCCATGCTTTCCGAAGCGTATTCTGCCCCTCCGGATGAAACCTTCACCTGACGAGGTCACCAACCTGGAATTTCCAAGGGCTTTCTCTTATAGAAGGCGTTATTTTTTCTGTCTGACCCTGAGATTTTTACGTCATTCCTGGAGTTGTAGTCTATTCTCGATAGTTTCTCGAATGAATTTCAGACCAGCGAAGGTGCTGCCTAGAAATTGGACCTCTAGCTAGTTGCGTGTCGCCTACTTTAATCCAGTGCAGAGAGGATCTATACTTGCGACCAAAGCGGGCTTCGAATAGAGCAATTCTAAATGCTAGTATGTTCAAGGACTCAACTAGTTGACAATTGGGTATTCTTGTTCTTCCAAAGTCTTTCACATCTGTTCTCCACACAACTTCTAATGAGTGAATCGTTCTCTCCTTGTGTCTGTTGGTTTTGAAGATGGTAGGCTATGCATCGTGACTAGCCAAGTTTCTTAAATTTTTTGAAGTGACTGTCTGAACCGGGAGGTGATTCTAATATCTCAAACTGAGATAGCCGATATTGGAAAATCATGCAATCTAACTAATTTATTGGACTCACATCCTTAGTTATGTTCTCTATTTTGCCTGGTTCTTTAAGATTGTAGGAAGGATGCGGATTTGGCTGATCTGTTGAAGATCACCCAAAATGGAAATCAAGTCCACTTATTGCCTTGGTTAACTTGATTATGAAGCTCCTTGTAATCCGCCACAACTTCCTCTCTGGTATCTCCAGTGGTTTGTAGTGAACCTGTAGGCTTTTGCTTTAAAGTTCATGATAAACCTTATACTTAGGTCATCCATTATACTTAGGTCATCCACCATCACCTTGTGTATACATGTTGTATATAATGTAGATTGAAAAAACGTTCTGATGGGTGGCTCTGCCCCAAGTCGACAACCAGACAAGGAACCGGAGATAGGGCGGAATCACACATCCTAAATCTTGTTAAGTCTAAATTGTATACCACTCTTGCGTATACACCTAGCAGCGATTGATTAAATGTAATGAGTTCTTAATCTCTATTTTGTAAATTTGACCTGAAGTACGTGTGGTCTTTCTCGGAGATCTACTAGGTGTACTTCGGGTGGTTATTGACTTAGGAGACTTCTTTAGTGTTTTGCGCTTCGAGGTTACTAGCTATTGGGTAGGCTAGAAAGGCGCGGTACCCCTCACATGGATACTTCCGAAGTTCTCAAGTGAGAGGTGATATAAGGGTTGGCATTATGGATCAGAAAAATTTCATCTGACGATTGACTTAAGGGAAGTGTTCTTTTTATACGGAGAAGAAATTTTGCCTGGTAAGGAACAAGCCAAACCATGATGGATGATGATGTCGCAACTTCTTAACGAATAAGATATGATGTTCATTTGAAGCATAAATGATAACTAGGATTATGAACTAACCTTGGTATGATTAATACGAACCCTGTTTTATCAAAAATTAACAATCACAACTAAACGAGGGTTCTGATGAACTGGAAACAATGAACTTTCAAGAAATGATTCCTACTAGGTCTCACCATAACCGTTCGGTGCACACCAACCATGTATAATTAATTAATGGGGTTTGGAAGTGTACCAAAATTATAGCAGGGTTCTTTTATGCTTCCCTACATTCTGGGGTCAAACTCCTCCCGATCCCCCGTTATTCTTCACTGTTGGACAGTTCCTTTTGAAGTGTCCTATTTCACCATAATGGTGGCATATTTGACTGATTCCAGCATTGGTGATCGAAGTGATGTGTCAGATCGGGACTCTGCAGAATCGGGTAGTGTGCCCGTTCCTGTTGCAGTTCTTGTAATGAATCCCTCGGCAGACTCTCAGGTGATGGAAGCTGCACTTTTTCTTTTTGAGTAGATTTTCAGCATATTGCTTTGCTGGGGTAGGGGTAACTGTGATACTAGTAGAAATGATAGTAGGAGTAACAGATGTCGTGGCCGCAGAGGCTGCCACTGATTGTTGTCTGTTGGCTAACTTTTGAGGGGATTTACCCTTCTTCTTCTCCAAGAACATCCGTTTCTTGTTCTTCATTTGGAGGTTTGGAGTGTTGTTGTGAGTAGGCACTCGTTGTTGTACTTGGTTATCACCTTGATTGGTATTGCCGATAACAAATCCACTACTATTTGCGTTGTTAGTGTTAAGGTGAGTCATGACAGCTTTAACGGCAGCTGTGACCGCAGCTTGAAAAGTAGGTGTATTCATCTTAACGATTGGTGTTTTTTCCAGCGGGTTGGTTACGTTTCTTCGGAGGCATGATTCTGTTACATGATAAGGAAATGAGTTCGTGAGTGTTTATGGTTTGCTCTAGATATATCCTAATCATTTATATGAATGTAACCTTTTCATTTTGTTATACTGTCCTCGGTGATTCGACCTACATCCCTATGATGCAGTCCTGGTAAGGGGTAGAAGGAAGTTCGTAGGATGGTCACAAGGCAGGTGTCATTCGAACTAAGTTATCTTTGGGTGGAGGATATCATGTTCGAACTTTCGAAAAGATTTGAAAGTAGCCATAATAGAGTCTACTTTAAATGGATTTATGAATTTTGAGAAATAATCACCCTCGATTGAGATTTCGTGATCCGATTAATTGATGTTAGTCAATATTACTGGTATTAAAGACGTAAAAAGTTCAGGAAAATGACCTAGGAGTTGGTCTCACATCAAACCAGAATAAGGAAACTTTGACGGTACTAAGACTTAACAGACTGAAAATTTAAGGTCTTAAGATAAACAGGGATTTACAGGGAAAAGTTCTACCTAGAGCATAGATAAGAAGGCTATTCCTGAAACCAAAAGAAAGGATGAGCATAGCATCTCCTACTGGCAACGGCCACCCTTCGGATGAACCCTTAATTCGGCCAGTTGACGCTCCACATCAAGAAGGTGTCGTTCGTACACTATTTGGTGTGATCGGAGCTCTATGACTTGAACTCGGGTTACAGCCATCAGTTGCTGCAAAGCCTCATTGTCTCTCACAGCTCTCCTGTGAGAAACTTCTAGATTGTCGATACGATCCGTATTGACATTTGTGTCAGCATCTAGCTCGATGGTTTGTTGAATGGCTGTTGTTCCAAGCTCAACGTTGCGAGCCACACGGCGAACAAAAATGGGAAGAATTCTATTTGCAGACCCATCTCTTGTGTTGCAGAAGCTTCGGTCTCCGTTGTATGGTAAGGTTTGACCCTTCTCACAGCTCCACCTACCCAAGTTCTCAGCCCATTGAGACGCCGGGCCTTGAAAAGCCGGACGAGGGTTAGGATTTGGGATTAGAGCCTCTAAGTGTAGATCATTAACTTCCGGATCTGATTTAGAATCCTCCGGGAAGTCTTCTGCAAAGTCATCATCCAGTGGAATTGCATGATTCTCTTCTGGCTCTACATCGAGCCATCCATCATTTCCTTGGTTGGGAAGGTATGGGTCGCCGGGGAGATGGAATCCATCCATGTTATGTATGCAAGAATAAGGATAAAAGAGATAGTTAATAGACGTACAACCAAAGATAATTATAGGATGATCCTTACCAGTTACTTCACTACTTGCGTAGTGCATACCCGTCATATGTAACCAAAACAGGATAGACCTTCGAATAAGTGACCCTAACTCTAAGTCCATAACCAAACAAGGAACACGAAGTAAAGCAAAGATCATAGATTCTAAGTTTATGACACCATAGTCACATATAACCTTAGCATATCCACTAAGCAACTATTGACCTACTAATAAAGAGATTTTGGTTCTCAAATAAGTAATTATAGTAACACAAAACACTCTTATAGTATTTTAAGTTTACGTTATGCTCAAAAGTTTTCATTGTAGTAGTGTTGGTAAGTTTTTACACTTGCTGCAACACCACAACTATTCCTAGGCACATGCTAATCACTTCTCGGAAAGATATAGTTGATCAGACTATATCACTCGCATATCTGATTATATGTCGCCAAGCCTACTTGTGTTGTCCAACAATCGCAATACTTCTATTCTGCTCTAGTATGACACTTATTTAAGTATGAATGCATATATGTATACTTTGGTTAAATATTTTATTATATAAAAGAATAAACTCTTGGTCAGATTGTTTTAATCTCATTGTGTTTATCTTTGTATATCTTTTATGGGTTGATATACTCTGTCACACCCCAAAACCAAGAACGGCGGAAACGTTGTGGGGCGGAGGACGTCATGTACAGTATCACAACAATGAAAAGTAGTAAACAAGCAACAACATCATCCATTGCATTAATAATATAATTATTATACAAGTGTTCTGTTAAATTTTGATAAACACTAAAGCATAAATCAAAATGAAAGATGAGTCTTGAACAAGCTCCATCTTCCCTTCTCCTTGCATCGGTACCTGTCTATGATGACCTGAGGATACAAGTAATTTTGAAAGCGAGTATCAGCTTTGAAGCTGGTGAGATCATAAGTATTTTAGTTTCTTAATTTGTATGTAAGAATTTGTATATGAACTGTAAGTATGAAGATGTTTGTAAAACAACTGTAAACGTTTGAAAAACCCTAGAATTCCCTATGATTCCTACTATTATAACAGGGAGTCTTCTACCAAGAGTTAACTGATCTCTATGTAGTCTTCTACCAAGACTTAACTGTTCTATATGTTCGTCTCTTGTAAAAGTGTGAAATTTTCCCACATGTAACTATCATTATCAAAATATAGTTTTTACATTTATTAAGTGAAAAGATCACTAAATATATGTACGGGGAAAATTAATGTAGTACTAAAACGTAGCGCTATAAGAACTACTGCTGTACTAACTACCTTAAACCGGATTTATATTAAGGTATCATGTGATAAATTACACCATACTATAGACTGGTAACAACGACAACGTATAGTCGAAAAATAAGATATGACGTTTGGCACCCGCAGACCTGCCGGTCCTGCTGTAGCTAGCAGCAAGGTGTAGGATAGTCAATCCAGCATAGATCTATATGCAAACTCACGCTCTCCCTTCAAGAGACTCTGGCTACAACTCGGGTCATGACAATTAAGGCATGCTCCCATACAGTGGATCACAATTTTATTAGCGTATTAATGTAAGTGTAATGTAACGAACTGTTCTAGCTCTAATGTACGTGCTCTCTACCTAGCAAGTATAGTATTGTAATCATTCTAGCATAGTTGTATATGTTCTTCTAGTAGTAAGTATTGACTCATGAATGAATTGACTCATAGTATGATATCGCATTCTAGTAATAGTTCTAGTATCTTCCTAAACTACACATATGGTAGTTTACTAGTAATCTAACAGGTACATATGAACATGGATGTATACCCTTGCTACCCAAGGGCATGTGATGAACTGGAAGGACCTTTTATGACTATATATGTACACATGATATATAACTAATATTTAAAGGACTTTCGGACGAGTACCCGATATCCCACCAGACCACATCTCAAGTGCGAAAAGGAAATACGGTGGATAGCCTTCCTAAGTCTTTTAAACATTTCTTATATAACTATACATATAGAGGCATGCAATTTATAATATAAAAGCATAAATAAGTTTTGTAAACCATTTGAACATAATTATTATTTTCAGAAAATATCGACTTGATGTCAACCAATAAAACAGTTTGAAGGCATAGGTTTGATAAAACAGTTTAAGTATAAGGAAACATTTGTTTGGAACACAATTGTAAATAAGTTTGAAATGTGATATACAGAGTAAAATGTACAGTGTAATAAGGAGTTTTAAACATATAAAATGTTTATAAAAATCATTTGAAGGAAACTGTTTGGTAAAACGGCCAATGTGTAGTAAATCATTTGAATGTTGCATATTAATCACATGTGATTGATATAATAACTAGCGTAATTCTACTTATTAATCACATGTGATTGATATAATAACTAGCATAATTCTACTTGTATCCCCCCCCAGAAAACATTTAAAAATAGTTTGAAACATTATTTAAGGGGTATGAACTCACCTGTAGTAAGTGACTGGAATTGAACGGACAGTTATTGTAAGGAAGGATCGGGCAAGTGCTTGGTGTCAAGTGAAGACTTTAGACACACACAATGATCCTAATTACATATGAAGACATATGTATATAAATAATTAGTGATTAAAACACTAATTATACAAGTATAAACATTTAAACGCGAGGAAAACACTTTTGGTCAAGTGCTAGGAGGCAAATGGGTTGCAACAAAGGAGTGCAATGCCTCTAATGGGAGTTTATGGTCAAATGACCATATGTTTTGGAGTTTACGGCCCAGGGGAGTAAACTCATGGCCGTAAACTCTCAACCAAGTCCCTAAATGAAGTCTAACAATTATATAACTCATGTGGTAAATTGCTTTAAGGCTTAAACAAGTGTTTGGGCTTCCTAATAACTCCTTTGAGGAGTTTACGGCCCTGGGACCATATTCCCTTGGATTTTACGGCCGTAAACTCCCTTGGGAGGGTGTTTATGGTGTTTTCAAGTCTCAAGCATTTCAAGGTAATGATCTATGTTGGTTTCTAGGCATAACGAAGGAGTTAGGGTGTCATTTGACCCCGTTATAGGTGTTTACGGCCCAAGAACTTGTCTTGGCCGTAAACTCCTCAATACATGTGATTCCTTATGTTTTCTAGGCTATAAACACTTTAGAGTACTTGTCCTAATTTAAGCCTAAGCCTTAGGAAGTGTTTGTGGCATCAAAACACCCCTATTTAGAGTTTTCCGCCCATGAACCAATTGGCCATGTGTTTACGGCCGTGAACACCCCTAGGTGTTGGTATTTTGATTGCTTTGGGTCTAAGACACATCAAGGTAATGTGCTATGCTAGTCTATTGGTTCAATGAAGGCATTTAGGGCACTTTGGGCACTTAACATGGAGTTCACGGCCCAAGACGCTCCTTGGCCGTGAACTCACTTTCATCATAGATTTTAATAGCTTTTGGTGTCCTAAATATGAAATGAAGGCTTCTAGTTCGAGTTCTAAAGCTTTGAGGGTCATTGGAACCCTTAAGGACCTTAAAATGGAGTTTACTCCCCAAGTGTTCTTAGGCGGTAAACTCCCAAATCTTGGGGTCTTAATCCGTTTTTGATGTTTTCTTGTCATATACTCACTAGCATACAAGTCTAAGGTAGTTACAATTCACGGGGAAAGGACTAGGTAGCATTTAAGCCACTTATTGGAGTTTACTCCCCAAGAACGTTCTTGGGTGGTAAACTCCCGAGTCTCACAGATTTGATATGTCATTGGTGTTTCTAAACACAATCTAAGCTATATAACATAACTAGATCGAAGTACTCACAATTTGGGATAAAAACCTGAAGATCTGTGAGAGAGAATTTTGACTTTTCTCTAAATGGAATTCAACAAATGAACCAATTTGGTTCAGAATTCTATTTATAGTCCTGAGATATTTTTGACAGAAAATATTTTTATTCCTGGAACGAACTCTAATGTCCTAGAGTATTGGAATAACAGTGTTGCACAAAACCCTAGTGCATCCACTCTCCTAATATCTCCTTAAGTGTAAAATCCTGAAAACTGCCAAACTTATACTCGAAATCTAAGTTTTCACTGTGATTGTTCTACTTCTATTGGCTTCAAATGGTTTGTTCAGAATGGAAATTTCAGGTTGTCACATCATCCACCTATTGAAGGGAATTTCGTCCCGAAATTAGAATTTTGGCAAGAAAGTATGTACGAATGATCGAGTCGTGAGGAGGAAACTTCCTAATTGATTTGTTCTAGCGCACCTAAGTGAAATCGGGTTCTCGGTTGGCATCCCAACGAACCTTCACTAACGGGCGATGGCGTTGCTTCGTCCGCTTGACCTCTCGGTCGAGGGTCACTATGGTTCTAATACGAAGGCGAGGATCTCGACGAGTGGACTTACAAGAGTCCTGACGGAAAGGTATGGTTTCACGATCGAGTTGCGAAGAGTAGGATGTATGTTACTGAGTTCGTGGAGTAGGTCTAGTTTGTGTAAGGCACAGGACCGATTCTGATAAGAATCTCGGAGGTCCTAACTATATTGGATTTAGCTTTCCACGCGATACGAAGTGTATTTAATCCGTTCCCAGAGTGAGTTCTCCTAAGGAACTTGGTCACTCACTTGGAATTCCAATGGTTTCTTTTTCTTGTTTAACTTCCCAGACAAGGCCACCCCCTGCTGGGTCAAAGTCGTACGCGTTTCTGTAATTTGGGAGGAGTTCTGAATGAACTATGATAATAGGTTGGTAAGACCTAGAATTTGGCGAAAGACTGTCGGCGTCTCTGGTGTCGATAAATGCTCAACGGTTTTGACAAATTGAAAGAGTACTAAAAATTTCTCACATTACTAACAGTGTGTCCTAGAAATTTGACTTTTCAATTTCAAAACACGTGACTAGAGAACTTCGCGAGAAGTTCCTCTGTAGGAAATGTTTCCATGGGTTTTCTTCTTACTACGAGGGTAGATAAGTAAGTCATCACATGGAGAAATGACGAACTGATCCAAGTAAGAAAGACGTACCCTACTCATTTAGCTCATGAAAGCTATGGGCGTATTGGTCCTATCCGAAGGGTATCAGTACGGACTCGAAGTGTCTGCATCGAGTTCGGAAGATAGTCTTCCGGACATCCTTCCCTAACACTCGAACTGGTGATATTCGGATCTCAGATCCATTTCTGAAAGTAATTCTTTCCTTGTGCTTGCTCAACCATTTCATCTATGTGCGGCAGAGATAATGATTTCTAATGAAAAAGCTTGACGGAGTCCTTGAAATCCAAGGCACATACGTTGCAATCCGTCGATCTCTGGGAGAATAAGACTGGGGTTCTCTATGGTGAGAAACCTAGTCTTCTAATTTTATTTCTGTGTAGTCCACTAAGTTGTCCGGACTGTTCTTGTATCTCTGTAGGTGTTTAAACTATAGGGAGATCTGTTTACACGAGTCGTACTGGGTTCTAAGTTTGTTCACATGACGATGCGATTACTCGTAGTCTTAGGCAGTTCTCCGTCATGAAGTTCATATTAGAATTCATACCTGGTTTCACCATCACAATATCGGGTATACGAGTCGTATATAACTAAGATTGAAAAGGTAGTCGAATAACTGATTCTTCTTTAAGCTCACATCCCAACGAGGAAAAAGAAGTTAAAGTGGAATCATCAATTCTAAACCTGTAGAACCTTGATTATATATCACTCTTATGCATACATTCCTCAACGATAGATCAATCGTATAAATCCTTGGATTGAACTTGACGTACTATACTTTCTTCGGAAAGAAAATAACTAAGAGGTAATCCTGGCATGAGTACTTCGGTGTTCTGATATGACGGCTTCACTGGAAAAGTGATCTAGAAGAAAACGATGTACGTAAAAAGCTGTTTTTGTGAGGATCAAATTGAATCGAGTCGTATGATAATGTCGGAATCATACTGAAACTTAAAGACATTAGATTTGAACATAAGACATTTACAGAAAAAACACAACCGTGCAACCATGAACAGAGTTACAGTACTTTAGATTTACCACAAGACTATTGCTGCGAATAAGATATACTACAAAAGACAAGTATACGCAGCACGAGAATCCCTATACCGACAGGATCTCGCAAAAGGTAAGATTCTAGTTGCACTAGTTCTGGATAGTTTATAAGTATGTTACAACGAAACGCCTTTATTACATTAACGTGGGTTCCAGAGCAGGTTCTCCTACAACTGTGATCCTGAGAATCCTCCCATCTGCGCCAGAGTTCTTTGCTATAGGGCAATCCTTCTTGAAGTGCCCTATCTCACCGCATTAGTGGCATGACTGGCTAGTACTGGCTTTGGTGACAGGATTGTGGTGTTTAGCCCATGATATGTGGACACGAGTGCCTTCCTCGTTACTCCACTTTGAAAATTTCTTCCTAAAGCGTTCGGCGTTATAACTACTCCCGTGTGTAGGATTAGTCTCGATGAAAGGGACTTGAGTGATGGTCGTGCCGGTGCTCCATAGCTACTAGCATGGTGCCCTATTTTTAGGCAATTGCAACATTGCATCTCATGACAAGCCCCATGATGATGGAAACTACACTTATCACACTTCGGGATTTTTCCCTCATATGGCCTGCTCGGTACTGGGATGGCAGGGGTTTCCACTTGTTGCTGTTGCATAGCAAGTTTTTGGGATTTCTTGCGTTCTTTCTGGGCTTGATGCTATCGTTTATTTTTCTCTGTCTTTCGGCTTTGTGAGCCAGTGACTGTTACTGTTTGTTGGTTTCCCGGTTGGTACTACCATCTAAACTCTCGACTCCTTTTTCAGTCTTGTTTGTGTTGCCTGAGTTGATGTGTGTAAGGAAAGTTGTCATAGCAACTGCTACTGCAGCTTGTAATGTAGCGGTGTCGATATGGAGGATGGGGGTTTCGTTGCTCGGCTGATTGTTTCCTGATGACGACATGATTCTGTAACACGAAAGATAAGGATTTGTGAGCGATTCAGGTTGACCCTAGATGTACTTAGATTGCTCAAGAAAAGAGTAAGAGTATGTTCTCGAAAGTTTGACCTACATCCCTATGATGCAGTCCTAGCACGAAATGGAAGTATGTTCGGGAAGGTTCACCTACATCCCTATGATGCAGTACTTGTAATAGGTAGAAGTACGTTCGAAGAATGGTCTCAAGACGTTTGTCGTTCAAGCCGAGGTACCGTGGATTGGCGAATAACAAGATCCAACCACTAAAAAAGACATGGAAATGTCTCCCGAACTAAATTACTATAGTCTAACGACTTGACCAAAGCATGATTCAGATAGACTCCAATGAAAGTATGATAAAAGTACTTGAATGAAGAATGACACAGAAGTTAGCCGGCTGTCAATATCTTTGATATTCACGACGTAAAGATTCAGGAAGAATGACCTTGAAAAGGTCTTACATCATATCCAGAGAAGATAGTTCTTGACAGCATAGGGACCTAACTAAAAGTACTTACAGTACAAGATAATTTCATAGAAAATGCCACATCGGGCATAGACAGAAAAACACGATTCCTTTTAACAAGGAAAAAAATAAAGTAATGCGTCTACTACCGGCGACGGTCATCCCTCTGGTGAACTCTCAGTTCAGCCAGTTGACGTTCTACATCAAGTAGGTGTCTTTCGTACACCTTCTGGTGTACTCGGAGCTCTATGGCTTCGGCTCGTGATTCAGCTAGTGCTTGCAGCAGGGTTTCATGGTTTCTCTCTGATCTCTCGCGAGCATCTTCTAGACGAATGGTGTAGAGGATATGCATTCTCGCATTGGCGACAACTTCGGTAATCTGATGTAGGGCTGTCTTGCCTTGAATCTCATTTCGGGTCACTCTGCGGACCAAGATTGGCAAGACTCTATCTGCTGAGCCCCCATTGTTCAATTTGCAAAAGCTTCAGTCGCCATTAAATGGCATGGGCTGATCTTTTCCTTGGCTCCATGTTTCCAAGCATTCCACTCACTCAGGGTCGGGCCATGAAAATTCGGACGAGGGTTAGGAATTGGAAAGGGAGCTGCTTAGGGTAGGTTCTCAACCTCTGGTTCGGAGTTAGCATCATACGAAAGGTCTTAATCATGGTGATCATTCAAGGGGATAGGATGATCATTCTCTGGTTCTTCTCCACACCAACCAGTTATGACCTCACTCAGAAGGTACTGGTTGCCGTGGGGATGGAGTCCAGCTATATTTTCTATGCGAGAATTTAGGGTAAGAGAATAATTATTAGACAAACTATCTAGATAATTGTTTAGAAAACCTTCATTAGTTACATCGCTATTTGTGAAGTGCATACCAGCTATGTGTAATCTAAATAGGATAGACCTTTGAATAAGTGATCTTATCTCCAAATTCACACATAATCGGGGTAAAGTAAAATTTCACAGATTCTAAGTCTATAACATCCTAATTACATATATCCTTAGTGTATCCACTTAGCAACTATCAACTTAGTAATGAAGATCCCGTTTTAGCTCTCAAGTATAACGTACTTATAGTAACACCAAATACTCCTATAGTATTTTAATTTTTAATGTTATGTTCTATTGTTCTCATTGTGGTAGGGTTGGTAAGATTTTAGCATTGTTGCAAACACACAATTAAACTTAGGCACATGCTAGTCAACCCTCGGATAATATAGGTGATCAGGCTATATCTTCCCAGTTTTGACCATATGTCTCTAAGCCCACTTGTGTTGCCTAACAATCGTAATTCTTTTGTACTGTCCTAGTGACACTGATTTTAGTATGAATACAGGCACGTATACTTACTTAAATATTTTATTATTTAAAGTATAAACTCTTGGTCAGAGTATTTTTAATACCTTATGTATTTATAGTTAGTATATCTTTTATGGGTTGATATACTTAATTCACAATAAACAATGCTCTTATACCAATCTGTCACACCCTAAAACCAAGAATAGCGGAAACGTTCTGGGGCGGAGGACGTCATGTACAGTATCACAACAATGAAAAGTAGTAAACAAGCAACAACATCATCCATTGCATTAATAATATAATTATTATACAAGTGTTCTGTCAAATTTTGATAAACACTAAAGTATAAATCAAAATGAAAGATGAGTCTTGAACAAGCTCCATCTTCCCTTCTCCTTGCATCGGTACCTGTCTATGATGACCTGAGGATACAAGTAATTTTGAAAGCGAGTATCAGCTTTGAAGCTGGTGAGATCATAAGTATTTTAGTGTCTTAATTTGTATGTAAGTATTTGTATGTAAGAATTTGTATATGAACTGTAAGTATGAAGATGTTTGTAAAACAACTGTAAACATTTGAAAAACCCTAGAAATCCCTATGATTCCTACTATTATAACAGGGAGTCTTCTACCAAGAGTTAACTGATCTCTATGTAGTCTTCTACCAAGACTTAACTGTTCTATATGTTCGTCTCTTGTAAAAGTGTGAAATTTTCCCAAGTGTTACTATCATTATCAAAATATAGTTTTTACATTTATAGTTTAAGTGAAAAGATCACTAAATATACGTACGGGGAAAATTAATGTAGTTCTAAAACGTAGCGCTATAAGAACTACTGCTGTACTAACTACCTTAAACCGGATTTATATTAAGGTATCGTGTGATAAATTGCACCATACTATAGACTGGTAACAACGACAACGTATAGTCAAAAAATAAGATATGACGTTTGGCACCCGCAGACCTGCCGGTCCTGCTGTAGCTAGCAGCAAGGTGTAGGATAGTCAATCCAGTATAGATCTATACGAAAACTCACGCTCTCCCTTCAAGAGACTCTGGCTACAACTCGGTTCATGACAATTAAGGCATGCTCCCATACAGTGGATCATAATTTTATTAGCGTATTAATGTAAGTGTAATGTAACGAACTGTTCTAGCTCTAATGTATGTGCTCTCTACCTAGCAAGTATAGTAATGTAATCATTCTAGTATAGTTGTATATGTTCTTCTAGTGGTAAGTATTGACTCATGAAGGAACTGACTCATAGTATGATATCACGTTCTAGTAATAGTTCTAGTATCTTCCTAAACTACCCATATGGTAGTTTACTAGTAATCTAATTGGTACGTATGAACATGGATGTATACTCTTGCTACCCAAGGGCATGTGCTGAATTGGAAGGAACTTTTATGACTATATATGTACACATGATATATAACTAATATTTAAACGACTTTCGGACGAGTACCCGATATCCCACCAGACCACATCTCAACCGCGAAATGGAAATAGGGTGGATAGCTTTCCTATGTCTTTTAAACATTTCTTATATAACTATACATATAGAGGCATGCAATTTATAATATAAAAGCATAAATAAGTTTTGTAAAACATTTGAACATAATTATTATTTTCAGAAAAGATCAACTTGATGTCAACCAATAAAACAGTTTGAAGGCATAGGTTTGATAAAATAGTTTAAGTATAAGGAAACATTTGGTTGGAACACAATTGTAAATAAGTTTGAAATGTGATATACAGAGTAAAATGTACAGTGTAATAAGGAGTGTAAAACATATAAAATGTTTATAAAAATCATTTGAAGGAATTTGTTTGGTAAAACGGCCAATGTGTAGTAAATCATTTGAATGTTGCATATTAATCACATGTGATTGATATAATAACTAGCATAATTCTACTTATTAATCACACGTGATTGATATAATAACTAGCATAATTCTACTTGTATCCCCCCCCATAAAACATTTAAAAATAGTTTGAAACATTATTTAAGGGGTATGAACTCACCTGCAGTAAGTGACTGGAATTGAACGGACTGTTATCGTAAGAAAGGATCGGACAAGTGCTTGGTGTCAAGTGAAGACTTTAGACACACACAATGATCCTAATTACATATGAAGACATATGTATATAAATAATTAGTGATTAAAACACTAATTATACAAGTATAGACATTTAAACGCGAGGAAAACACTTTTGGTCAAGTGCTAGGAGGCAAATGGGTTGCAACAAAGGAGTGCAATGCCTCTAATGGGAGTTTATGGTCAAATGACCATATGTTTTGGAGTTTACGGCCCAGGGGAGTAAACTCCTGGCCGTAAACTCTCAACCAAGTTCCTAAATGAACTCTAACAATTATACAACTCATGTGGTGAATTGCTTCAAGGCTTAAACAAGTGTTTGGGCTTCCTAATAACTCCTTTGAGGAGTTTACGGCCCTGGGACCAAATTCCCTTGGTGTTTACGGCCGTAAACTCCCTTAGGAGGGTGTTTATGGTGTTTTCAAGTCTCAAACAGTTCAAGGTAATGATCTATGTTGGTTTCTAGGCATAAGGAAGGAGTTAGGGTGTCATTTGACCCCTTTATAGGTGTTTACGGCCCAAGAACTTGTCTTGGCCGTAAACTCCTCAATACATGTGATTCCTTATGTTTTCTAGGCTATAAACACTTTAGAGTACTTGTCCTAATTTAAGCCTAAGCCTTAGGAAGTGTTTGTGGCATCAAAACACCCCTATTTAGAGTTTTCGGCCCATGAACCAATTAGCCATGTGTTTACGGCCGTGAACATCCCTAGGTGTTGGAATTTTGATTGCTTTGGGTCTTAGACACATCAAGGTAATGTGCTATGCTAGTCTATTGGTTCAATGAAGGAATTTAGGGCACTTTGGGTACTTAACATGGAGTTCACGGCCCAAGAAGCTCCTTGGCCGTGAACTCACTTTCATCATAGATTTTAATAGCGTTTGGTGTCCTAAATATGAAATGAAGGCTTCTAGTTCGTGTTCTAAAGCTTTGAGGGTCATTGGAACCCTTAAGGACCTTAAAATGGAGTTTACTCCCCAAGTGTTCTTGGGCGGTAAACTCCCAAATCTTGGGGTCTTAATCCGTTTTTGATGTTTTCTTGTCATATACTCACTAGCATACAAGTATAAGGTAGTTACAATTCACGGGGAAAGGACTAGGTAGCATTTAAACCACTTATTGGAGTTTACTCCCCAAGAACGTTCTTGGGTGGTAAACTCCCGAGTCTCACAGATTTGATATGTAATTGGTGTTTCTAAACACAATCTAAGCTAAATAACATAACTAGATCGAAGTACTCACAATTTGGGATAAAAACCTGAAGATCCGTGAGAGAGAATTTTGACTTTTCTCTAAATGGAATTCAACAAATGAACCAATTTGGTTCCGAATTCTATTTATAGTCCTGAGATATTTTTGGCAGAAAATATTTTTATTCCTGGAACGAACTCTAATGTCCTAGAGTATTGGAATAACAGTGTTGCACAAAACCCTAGTGCATCCACTCTCCTAATATCTCCTTAAGTGTAAAATCCTGAAAACTGCCAAACTTATACTCGAAATCTAAGTTTTCACTGTAACTGTTCTACTTCTATTGGCTTCAAATGGTTTGTTCAGAATGGAAATTCCGGGTTGTCACATACTCAATTCACTATAAAGAAAGCTCTGATACCAATCTGTCGCACCCCCAAACCAGAACAACGGAAACATTCGGGGGCGGAGGACGTCATGTTCAATATCATAACAATGCACAATAGTAAAACAACCAACAAAATTATCCATTACATTAATAATATAGGTAATACAAGTGTGTTCTTAATGTAATTGTAAGACACCAAAAATATATATATCAAAATAAAACACGAGTTTTGAACACGCACCGTCTTCTCTAAACCTGGTCCAGTGTACCTGTCTACTGGTGACCTGTGTGACAACCCAAGTTGTCCCGTTACATTTCCCCGTTACCGTTAACGGAATATTCCACTGTATAAAAGTTCCGTTAATTAGAGGTTGTCAAATTTAATAAAAATCCCATTTGTTTACATTTAATATGTCGTTAAGTCGTGATAAAAAGAAATAAAAACACATAACACCCATTTCCATTTATTTGGAAAATGTTAAGTTTTATTGTTACGACCACTAAATCGGGTGCGACCAAAAGCCTCGTTTAACGGCAGTATTGGGTAGAATTCCACTGAGCGCCAACTCCCACCCATATATAAAGGGGAGTAAACTCCATTTGGAGCTTTTCCACCCTCTCTCTCTATACTCTCTCTCTAGACTCGTTTTCGCCCCGAATCCGCAACCAAACGCTTCCAAATTGTAAGTCCGCTTACCCTAGCTTATTCTAAACATATTGATTCGTGTTTATAGCCCAAAAATCGAACTTAGAAGCTGATGAAAAGGAGTTCACGGCCTAAGATCCTCCTAAGGCCGTAAACACCCTATTTAAGGCCAAAATGACTCAAACTTGTCCCTAATGGCTTGGAAATAAATAGAGGAATTAGCCTAGGAGTGTTTTCACATTTAAAACAATCATTTTGGGTCATAAAAGAGAGTTTACGGCCCAAGCACTTGCTTAGGCCGTAAACACCTCTAAACTATGTCAAAATGCCTCCAAAACACTCCCAAACCACCCTTAGGCTTCATACATAATTTAGGGACTTAGTATGTGGGGTTTTGATCACTTAAACACATCAAAATGAAGGGGAAAAGGATTTTACGGCCCAGGTATGTACCAAGGCCGTAAACTCCCCATAACATGCCCAAATGTTAGTTTTCACCCCCCAAATGGCCTTAGACATTTACCATACAATACTAGGATTGTAACCAAGGCTTAAACTCAAAGATTGAAGGGTGTATGAGAGTTCACGGCCAAGCCATGGAGCTTACGGCCATAAACTCTCAAAGGTTGGTCATTTGGACCATAAACTCTAAAGGAGTGCCCTTTTGGAACCCCAAACACCCCTATAGCCTTGAATAAATTACTAGAAGTGATATAAGGGCTTGAAACTTCACCAAACTAAAGGGATGAGAGTGTACGGCTGTAAAATCCCTTAGGAGTTGTCCCTAGGCCGTAAACTCCAATATAATGCCCTTAGAAGCCTTAAACCCACTCATGCCTTTTTGGAAAAGTACTTAGAAAAATCCCATGAACAAGTAGAAGCCTTAAAACAAACTAGATACCCTCACCATGAGTTTACGGCCGTAAACTCATGGTGAGATGTCCCTGGGCCGTAAACACAACTTTGGGAGTTTACTCTCGGATAGTAGGCTCCACTCCTAAGCCATACACACCTTTAGACGCTACCCGGGACACCCAAACACTTATCTAAAGTGTTTTCCGCTCCTGTGAGCGCGTATATTTATTTAATTAGTATTAAATATACTAATTGTAAGTGAACATATATTATCATATGTTAATTAGGTCATTGTGTGTGTTCGAGTTCTTGCGTGACACCGAGCACCGAAACGGCACCTTCGTCGAACCTACTTACACCAGGTGAGTTCATACCCCTGAATGAACCTTTTAAATGTTTTTACATGTTTTATATGGGGGAATACAAGTTAAACATGCCAGTTATCATATCAATCACATGTGATTGATAACCCGCATGCACAAGATTTTACCACTGTACACTATTTTACCGAGTAGGACACTATAATGGTTTTCAATTGTTTTAAAACTCTTACTTATACTGTTTTATCTAAATTCATTCTAAAGGTTTTTCATAAAAGTTTCCCTTTTTCGATGTATACTTTCACTTGTTGAATACTGCTGTTTCGCTTATACTTATTTTATACTCCTACTCTGTAACGCTTTCACTTATACTTGAAGTCACTTATACCTGATGGATGCTTATACTTATTCACACTCTTACTTAGTGATACGATTCTACTTCGCTTATACTTGATATCGACTCTACTTCACTTATACTCGATACGCTCTTACTTCACTTATTGTCGTCTCTACTTCGTGATACGCTTATACTTGTTCGACACTCATAATTCACTTGCGACCGCTTCCACTTCACTTGTTCGACACTCCTACTTCACTTGCGACCGCTCCTACTTCACTTATTAGACACTCCTACTTCACAAGAATCAGTTCTACTTGGTACACACTCAGTCGTAGTTAGATGTATGTCTGTGCTTGTATAGATGCATATAAATAATGATTGAAGGACTTAGGAAGGCTTGTCCGCCCTATTTCCTTTTCTTCGTTGAGATGTGGTTTGGTGGGATCGGATGTCCATCCGAAGGTCGTGTTATTCATTATCTATATATTATGTACACAAGCATAGACATACGGGTTTACTTCAGTAAATTCAGTTAAGAGTCTCTACCTCTAGTTCAGCACTTACATTAGAAACCCACTAGTTTGAAGTCTCTACCCACAATTTGGGATGCATCTTCAGGACACGGCCTTCTCTGTCGTCTAGTTGGTAACCAGAGTCTCCTGTAGGGAGAGCGGACATTATGTGTATAGATCTATACGGGATTGACAACCCCGCACCCAGACTGCTAGCTACAGTCCCAGCCTACCAAGCCAACGGGTGACAAATGTCACATTTTAGACGCTTGTAGGGCGTCTGGTACTCTAGTCAGTATGGTTACGAGTATCCCGGGTTACCTTATAATTCATTGGCTTTAAGGTAACGGTATTTCGCCAGCAATTTACACTGTATGCAGGTAATTCATTTCGGAGTCACATTGTTTTGACCTTACAAGACGTATCTTTCATTTGATATTGTCTGGGGTCTGCTTTCTCTGTTTTTGACCTTACAAGACGTATCTTTCATTTGATACTGTCTGGGGTCTGTATTCACTGTATTCACTGTTTTAGACCTTGCTAGACGTATCTTTCATTTGATATTGTCTGCGGTCTGTATTCACTGTTTTGGACCTTACCAGCTGTACCTTTCATTTGGTACCTTATGGGGTCTGTGTCTCTATTTGTTAGACTGAACCAGGCGTGTTGTTCGTTCGATACTCTCCTAGAGTCTATGATTCCTTGCCTTAGTCAGCATTCCTCACTGCTGAGGCATATGTTATTCCCTAATGTCGTTTGCTTTCCTCAATAATCAAATTCAGTATTTTGATAATGATAGCAATTTAGAGGAAAACTACTTTTTACCACATAACACTGACCAGTCTTGGTAGAAGGCTGCTTTAATTAAAGAAAATATAGGATTTTCTAGAAAGAACTCTAATACACTGTAAACACTTAAACTATTACTTTATAAAGTTATTTGAAGGAAATGTCACTAAATACTTATGAACTCACCAGCACTTGTAAAAATGCTGATACTCGCTTTTCAAATAACTTGTATTCTCAGGTTAGCATTAGACAGGTACATCCCCGGAGCAGTTGATGAAGATAGCTTAGCATTATGTTGTATCTATTCTATTACTTGTATTACTTTGAATCGATGTATTAATGTAACCATGTAAAATTATTACTATTAATGCAATGTCTTGTTGTGCTTTGATTACTATTATGCATGTGTTGTGATACTTGACATGACGTCATCCACCCCAGAATGTTTCCGCCGTTCCGGTTTTGGGGTGTGAAAACCTGAGAATACAAGTTATTTTGAAAGAGTAGATCAACATTAAAGCTGGTGAGTTCATAAGTATTTTGTGTCAAATGTTTGTATCAGTTTGAAGAAAATGTTTGTAAGTGTTTGATGTAAAGTTTTTAAATGTCCGATGTAAAGTTTGTAAATGTATGATGTAAAGTTTGTAAATGTGCGATGTAAAGTTTGTTTACTTCCTAGAAAATCCTATATTTTCTACTAAAAAGGTGAGTAGTCTTCTACCAAGACCCGAATGTTCTGAATGCTTGTTCTTTGTAAAAGTGAGTGTTTTCCCAAGTATACGACTATTATTACCTTGAAAATAGTTTACATTACCTTTTATGTGAGAAGATCATTATATGAATGTAATGGGAAAATGATAGTGTACAGTAATGTTGAGTGTACCAAAATTATAGCAGGGTTCTTTGATGCTTCCCCACATTCTGGGGTCAAACTCCTCATGATCCCCCGTTATTCTTCACTATTGGATAGTCCCTTCTGAAGTGTCCTATTTCACCATAAAGGTGGCATATTTGACTGATTCCAACATTGGTGGTTGAAGTAATGTGTCGGATCGGGACTCTGCAGAAATGGGTAGTGTGCTCGTGCCTATTGCAGTTCTTGCAATGAATCGCTCGGCAGACTCCCAGGTGATTGAAGCCGCACTTTTTGCACTTGATTAGATTTTCAGCATATTGCTTTGCTGGGGTAGGGGTAACAGATGTCGTGACCGCAGAGGCTGCCACTGATTGTTGTCTGTTGGCTAACTTTTGGGGGGATTTACCCTTCTTCTTATCCAAGAACATCCATTTCTTGTTCTTCATTTAGAGGTTTTGAGTGTCGTTGTGAGTAGAAACGGCAGTAGGAGTAACAAATGTCGTGACCGCAAAGGCTGCCACTGATTGTTGTCTATTGGCTAACTTTTGGGGGGATTTACCCTTCTTCTTATCCAAGAACATCCATTTCTTGTTCTTCATTTAGAGGTTTTGAGTGTCGTTGTGAGTAGGAACTCGTTTTTGTACTTGGTTGTAACCTTGATTGGGATTGTCTATAACAAATCCACTACTATTTGCGTTGTTAGCGTTAAGGTGAGTCATGACAGCTATAACGGCAGCTGTGACCGCAACATGAAATGTAGCCGTATTCATCTTAAGGATTGGTATTTTTCCAGCGGGTTGGTTATGTTTCTTCGGAGGCATGATTCTGTTACATGATAAGGAAATGAGTTCGTGAGTTTTTATGGTTTGCTCTAGATGTATCCTAATCATTTATATGAGTGTAACCTTTTCGTTTTGTTATACTGTCCTCGGTGATTCGACCTACATCCCTATGATGCAGTCCTGGTAAGGGGTAGAAGGAAGTTCCTAGGATGGTCACAAGGCAGGTTTCATTTGAAGTAAGTTATATTTGGTTGGAGGATATCATGTTCTGACTTTCGAAAAGATTTGAAAGTAGCCATAATAGAGTCTACATAAAATTGATTTATGAATTTTGAGAAATAATCACCCTCGATTGAGATTTCGTGATCCGATTAATTGATGTTAGTCAATATTATTGGTATTAAAGATGTAAAAAGTTCAGGAAAATGACCTAGGAGTTGGTCTCACATCAAACCAGAATAAGGAAACTTTGACGGTACTAAGACCTAACAGACTGGAAATTTAAGGTTTTAAGATAAACAGGGATTTACAGGGAAAAGTTCTACTTAGAGCATAGATAAGAAGGCTATTCCTTAAACCAAAAGAAAGGATGAGCAGAGTATATCCTACTGGCGACGGGCACCCTTCGGATGAACCCTTAATTCGCCCAGTTGACGCTGCACATCAAGAAGGCGTCGTTTATACATTGTTTAGCATGCTCGGAGCTCTATGAATTGAACTCGGGTTACAACTAGCTCTTGCTACAAAGACTCATTGTCTCTCATAGCTCTCCTTTGAAACTTCTATGATACGATCCATATTGGCATTTGTGTCAGCATCTAGCTCGATGGTTTGTTGAATGGCTGTTGTTCCATGCTCAACATTACGAGCTACATAGCGAACCAATATGGGAAGAATTCTGTCTGCAGATCCTCCATCGCTTATGTTGTTAAAGCTTCGGTCTCCGTTGTACGGTAAGGGTTGACCATGCTCACGACTCCACCTACCCAAGTTCTCAGCCTATTGAGGCGTCGGGCCTTGATAAGCCGGACGAGGGTTAGGATTTGGGATTGGAGCCTCTAAGGGTAGATCATTAACTTCTGGATCGGAGTCAGAATCCTCCGGGAAGTCTTCTGCGAAGTCATCATCCAATGGAATTACATGATTCTCTTCTGGCTCTACATCGAGCCATCCATCATTTCCTTGGTTAGGAAGGTACGGGTCGCCGGGGAAATGGAATCCAGCCATGTTATCTATGCAAGAATAAGGACAAAAGAGATAGTTAATAGACGTACTACCTAAGATAATTATAGGATGATCCTTACCAGTTACTTCAATACTTACGTAGTGCATACCCGTCATATGTAACCAAAACATGAAAGACCTTCAAATAAATGACCCTAACTCTAAGTCCACAACCAAACAAGGAACATGAAGTAAAGCAAAGATCATAGATTCTAAGTCTATGACACCATAGTCACATATAACCTTAGCGTATCCACTCAACAACTATTGACCTACTAATGAAGACCTTTTAGTTCTCAAATAAGTAATTATAGTAACACAAAACAATCTTATAGTATTTTAAGTTTACGTTATGTTCTAAAGTTTTCATTGTAGTAGTGTTGGTAAGTTTTTACACTTGCTGCAACCCCACAACTATTCCTAGGCAGATGATAATCATTTCTCGGATAGATATATTTGATCAGACTATATCAATCCCAGATCTGATTATATGTCGCCAAGTCTACTTGTGTTGTCCAACAATCACGAGACTTCTGTTCTGCTCTAGTATGACACTTATTTTAGTATGAATGCATATATGTATACTTTGGTTAAATATTTTATTATTTAAAAGAATAAACTCTTGGTCAGAGTATTTTAATCTCGTTGTGTTTATAGTTGTGTATCTTTTATGGGTTGATATACTCAATTCACTATAAACAAAGCTGTGATACCAATCTGTCGCATCCGCAAACCAGAACGGTGGAAACGTTTGGGGGCGGAGGACATCATGTTCAATATCATAACAATGCACAATAGTAAAACAAGCAACAAAATTATCCATTGCATTAATAATATAGGTAATACAAGTGTGTTCTTAATGTAACTGCAAGACACCAAAAATATATATATAAAATTAAAACATGAGTTTTGAGCACGCTCCGTCTTCTCAAAACTTGGTCCAGTGTACCTGTCTACTGGTGACCTGAGAATACAAATTATTTTGAAAGAGTAGATCAACTTTAATGCTGGTGAGTTCATAAGTATTTTAGTGTCAAATATTTGTATAATGTGACAACCCGAAATTTCCATTCTGAACAAACCATATCAATCATATAGAAGTTAGAACAGTTACAGTGAAATTCTAGACTTCGAGTATAAGTTTGGCAGTTTTTCAGGATTTACACTTAAAGAGATATTAGGAGAGTGGATGCACTAGGGCTTTGTGCAACATTGTTATTCCAATACTCTAGGATATTAGATTTCATTCCGAGAATAAAAATATTTTCTGCCAAAAATATCTCAGGACTATAAATAGAAAACTGAACCAAATAGTTCATTAGTTACATTTCCAATTAGAGAAAAGCCAAAATTCCATCTCACGGATCTTCGGGTTTTTATCCCAAATTGTGAGTACTTCGATCTAGTTATGTTATATATCTTAGATTGTGTTTAGAAACATCAATTTCATAACAAAACAACTAGATTCGGGAGTTTACCGCCCAAGAACGCTCTTAGAGAGTAAACTCCAATGTTTGGCTTAAATGCTACCTAGTCCTTTCCCCGTGATTTGTAACTACCTAAGACTTGTATGCTAGTGTGTATATGACTAGAAAACATTAAAATCGGATTAAGACCCCAAGATTTGGGAGTTTACCGCCCAAGAACACTTGGGGAGTAAACTCCATTTTGAGGTCCTAAAGTGTTCCAATGACCCTCAAGGCTTTAGAACTCGAACTAGAACCCACAATTGCATGTTTAGGACACCAAAAAAAATTAAAATCAATGATGAAAAATTAGTTCACGGCCAAAGGTGTTCTTGGGCCGTGAACTCCATGTTTAAGTGCCAAAATGCCCTTAAACCCTTCCTTAAACCAAGAGACTAATTTGGGCATTTACCTAAATGAGTTTTGGACTAGCTAACACACTTAGAATACCAAGAGTAAGGTGTTCACGGCACAAAAGGTTCTAGGGCCGTGAACTCCATAAAATGGTGCCAAATGGTGCCATAAACTCTTCTAAAGACAAGTACAAAAGCCTAGTTTAGTTCCTAGTTAGTTTAGAGACTTGAAAACAGCATAAACACCCTCCCAAGGGAGTTTACGGCCGTAAACTCCATGGGATATGGTCCCAGGGCCGTAAACTCCTCAAAGGAGTTAATAGGAAGCCCAAACACTTGTTTAAGCCTTGAAGCAATTCACCACATGAGTTGTATAATTGTTAGACTTCATTTAGGGACTTTGTTGAGAGTTTACGGCCAGGAGTTTACTCCCCTGGGCCGTAAACTCCAAAACATATGGCCATTAGACCATAAACTCCCATTAGTCGCATTTCACTCCTTTGTTGCAACCCATTAGCCTCCTAGCACTTGACCAAAAGTGTTTTCCTCGCGTTTAAATGTTTATACATGTATAATTAGTGTTTTAATCACTAATTATTTATATACATATGTCTTCATATGTAATTAGGATCATTGTGTGTGTCTAAAGTCTTCACTTGACACCAAGCACTTGTCCGATCCTTCCTTACGATAACAGTCCGTTCAATTCTAGTCACTTACTGCAGGTGAGTTCATACCCCTTAAATAATGTTTTAAACTATTTTTAAATGTTTTATGGGGGGGGGGGCTACAAGTAGAATCATGCTAGTTATTATATCAATCACATGAGATTAATAAGTAGAATTATGCTAGTTATTATATCAATCACATGTGATTAATATGCAACATTCAAATGATTTACTACACATTAACCATTTTACCAAACAGTTTCCTTCAAATGATTTTTATAAAAATTTTATATGTTTTAAACTCCTTATTACACTGTACATTTTACTCTGTATATTACATTTCAAACTTATTTACAATTGTGTTCAACCAAATGTTTCTTTATATACTAAATTGTTTTATCAAACCCATGCCTTCAAACTGTTTTATAGATTGACATCAAGTCGATCTTTTCTTATAATAATAATTATGTTCAAATGTTTTACAAAACTTGTTTATGCTTTTGTATTATAAATTGCATGCCTCTATATGTATAGTTATATAAGAAATCGGGTACTCGTCCGAAGGTCGTCTAAATATTAGTTATATAACATATGTACATATATAGTCATAAAGGCCCTTCCAGTTCATCCCATGCCCTTGGGTAGGAAGGGTATACATCCATGTCCATACGTACCAGTTAGATTACTAGTAAACTACCATATGGGTAGTTTAGGAAGATACTATAACTATTACTAGAACACAATATCATACTATGAGTCAGTTCATTCATGAGTCAATACTTACTACTAGAAGAACATATACAACTATACTAGAGTAGAACATATACAACTATACTAGAGAAGAACATATACAACGATACTAGAACGAGTACATTACTATACTTGCTAGATAGAGAAAGAACACACATTACAGCTAGCACACGTAGAACATTTCCGTACATTACACTTACATTAATACGTTAATAATTCTGATCCACTGTATCGGAGCATGCCTTAAATGTCATGGCCCGAGTTGTTTCCAGAGTCTCTTGAAGGGAGAGCGTGAGTTTGCATATAGATCTATACTGGATTGACTATCCTACACCTTGCTGCTAGCTACAGCGGGACCTGCAGGTCTGCAGGTGCCAAACGTCTTTCCTTATTACGACCATTCTTATGTCGTTGTTACCAGTCGATAGTATGGTGCAATTAATCACATGATGCCTTAATATAAATCCGGTTTAAGGTAGTTAGTACAGCAGTAGTTCCTATAATACAACACTACAGTACTACATTTATTTTCCCTTTACATATATTTAGTGATCTTTTCACTTAAACCTTTAATGTAAAAACTCTATTTTGATAATGATAGTTACACTTGGGAAAATTACACACTTTTACAAGAAACGAACATATAGAGCAGTTAAGTCTTGGTAGAAGACTACATTGAGAACAGTTAAGTCTTGGTAGAAGACTACATTGAGAACAGTTAAGTCTTGGTAGAAGACACCTTTATATAAAGTAGGAATCATAGGGATTTCTAGGTTTTTCAAACACTTACAATTCATTTACAAACATTTTCACACTTACAGTTCATTTACAAACATTTTCATACTTACAGTTCATTTACAAACAATTTCTTACATACAAATTAAGACACTAAAATACTTATGATCTCACCAGCTTCAAAGCTAATACTCGCTTTCAAAATTACTTGTATCCTCAGGTCATCATAGACAGGTACCGATGCAAGGACAAAGGAAGATGGAGCTTGTTCAAGACTCATCTTTCATTTTGATTTATGCTTTAGTGTTTATCAAAATTTGACAAAACTCATGTATAATAATTATATTATTAATGCAATGGATGATGTTGTTGCTTGTTTACTACTTTACATTGTTGTGATACTGTACATGACGTCCTCCGCCCCAGAACGTTTCCGCCGTTCTTGGTTTTGGGCTGTGACAGATTGGTATCAGAGCATTGTTTATAGTGAATTAAGTATATCAACCCATAAAAGATATACTAACTATAAATACATAAGGGATTATAAAATACTCTGACCAAGAGTTTATACTTTAAATAATAAAATATTTAAGTAAGTATACGTGCTGCATTCATACTAAAATCAGTGTCACTAGGATAGTACAAAAGAATTACGATTGTTGTGCAACACAAGTGGGCTTAGAGACATATGGTCAAAACTGGGAAGATGAAGCCTGATCACCTATATTATCCGAGGGTTGACTAGCATGTGCCTAAGTTTAATTGTGTGGTTGCAACAATGCTAAAATCTTACCAACCCTACCATAATGAGAACAATAGAACATAACATTAAAATTAAAATACTATAGGAGTATTTGGTGTTACTATAAGTACTTTATACTTGAGAACTAAAACGGGATCTTCATTACTAAGTTGATAGTTGCTAAGTGGATACACTAAGGCTATATGTAATTAGGATGTTATAGACTTAGAATCTATGGAAATTTTACTTCACCCCTATTCTGTGTGAATACGGAGTTAAGGTCACTTATTCGAAGGTCTATCATGTTTAGATTACACATAGCTGGTATGCACTTCACAAATAGCGATGTAACTAATGAAGGTTTTCTAAATAATTATCTAGATAGTTCGCCTAATAATTATTCTCTTACCCTAAATTCTCGCGTAGAAAACATAGTTGGACTCCATCCCCTCGGCAACCAGTATCTTCCGAACGAAGTCATAGCTGGTTGGTTTGGAGAAGAACCAGAGAATGATCATCCTATCCCCTTGAATGACCACCATGATGAAGACCTTTCGTATGATGCTAACTCCCAAAGGTTGAGAACCTACCCCGAGCAGCTCCCTTTCCAATTCCTAACCCTCGTCCGGATTTTCATGGCCCGACCCTGAGTGAGTGGAATGCTTGGAAACATGGAGCCAAGGACAAGATCAGCCTATGCCATTTAATGGCGACCAAATATTTTACGACTTGAGCAATGGGCACTCAGCAGATAGAGTCTTGCCAATCTTGGTCCGCAGAGTGGCCCGAAATGAGTTTCAAGGCAGGACAGCCTTACATCAGATTACCGAAGTTGTCGCCGATGCGAGAATGCATACCCTCCACGCCATTCGTCTAGAAGATGCTCATGAGAGATTAGAGAGAAACCATGAAACCCTGCTGCAAGCACTGGCTGAATCACGAGCCGAAGTCTTAGAACTCCGTGTACGCCAGAGGGTGTACGAAAGACACCTACTTGACGTGGAACGTCAACTGGCTGAACTGAGAGTTCACCAGAGGGATGACCGTCGCCAGTAGTAGACGCTCTACTTTATTTCTTTATTAAAAGGAATCGTTTTTCTGTCTATGCCCGATGTGGCATTTTCTATGAAATTATCTTGTACCGTAAGTACTTTAGTTAGATCTTTATGTTGTCAAGAACTATCTTCTCTGTGGTTATGATGTAAGACCTTCACAAGGTCATTTTCCCGAATCTTTACATCGTGAATATCGAAGATATTGACAGCCGGCTAACTTCTATGTCATTCTTCAGTCAAGTACTCTTATCATACTTTCATTGGGGTCTATCTGAAACATGCTTTAGTCAAGTCATTGGACTATAGTAATTTAGTTCCGGAGACATTTCCATGTCTCTTTCAGTGGTTGGATCTTGTTATTCACCAACCCACGATACCTCGGCTTGAACGACAAACGTCTTGAGACCATTCTACGAACTTACTTCTACTCATTACTAGGACTGCATCATAGGGATGTAGGTTAAACCTTCGCGATCATACTTCTATTCTGTACTAGGACTGCATCATAGGGATGTAGGTCAACCTTTCGAGAACATACTCTTACTCCTTACTTGAACAATCTAAGTACATCTAGGTTCAACCATGCTCACTCACAAATTCATTTTCTTTCCATGAAACAGAATCATGTCGCCCAAGAAAAACGATCTTCCCCTCAACCAAACACCAACTCTTCAGATTGATGCAGCTACCTTTCAAGCTGCAGTCTCGGCTGCCGTGTCAGCTATTCTGACCCACCTTAACGCTAACAACGCGAATGTTAGCGGGATTGTTAACAACAATTCCAATCCAAGTAACAATCAAACACCGCAACGAGCAGCAAACTACCACGACACCCGGAGTTCCAAGACGAAGAGTAACAAACGGATTTTTTGGGCTAGAAAGAAGGACAAATCGCTTAGAGGGACGACCAAGAAAAAACCACCGGTAACGACTTTCACAACTACGACATCTGTACCTCCTACTACCATCCCTTCGGATATACCAGTTGTCCCTAACCCAGCGCGACAATATGCTGGAAATCTCCCAAATTGCATCAAATGTAATTATCACCACCATGGACCTTGTCGGGAGATGCAGTGCTCAAACTGCAACAAAAAGGGGCACACCAAACGTTACTTCAAGAGCCTAACAAGACCAATCAACAATTTGCCCAACATCGATGGGAACTAGACTTGCTATAGTTGTGGCAAGGTAGGGCACTACAAAAGGAACTGCCCGGAGGTAGCAAAGGCTGGTACAAACAGAACTATTGTGGTGAGTTTGGGCACTATAAAAGAGATTGCCCGAAAAAGGAAAGAACCTGCGTCCCCATAACTCCTACTAAACACTTCACTTCCACCACCAATGTGGGTGTTGTCCATATATGTCACCAATGCGGTGAAATTGGACACCTCAAGAAGGATTGCCCGATAACGCAGAACCCTGGCGCAGACGGGAAAATTCTCAGGATCACAGCCGCAGGAGAGCCTACTTCGGAACCATCATTAATGTAATTAAGGCGTTTCGTTGTAACAGACTTATAAACTATCCATAACTAGTGCAACTAGAGTCTTACCTTTTTGCGAGATCCTGTCTGTATAAGGATGCTCGTGCTACGTATACTTGTCTTTTGTAGTATACCTTATTTGCAGCAATGGTCTTGATGTATGTCTAAAGTATTGTAACTCTGTTGATGGTTGCACGGTTGTGTTTTGTGTGTAAACATCTTATGTTCAAATCTAATGTGTTTAAGTTTCAGTATGATTTCGACATTATCATACGACTCGATTCAATTTGGTCCTTACAAAAACAGCTTCATACGTACATCTCTTTCTTCTAGATCACTTTTCCAGCGAAGCCGTCATATCAGAACACCGAAGTACTCATGCCAGGAGTACCTCTTAGTTATTTTCTTTCCGAAGAAATCCCCGAAGTACCACTCGTGCACTACGTCAAGTTTAATCCAAGGATTCATGCGATTGATCTATCACTGAGGAAGGTATACATAAGAGTGATATATAATCAACCTTCTACAGGTTTAGAATTGATGATTCCACTTTAACTTCTTTTTCCCCGATGGGATGTGAGCTTAAAGAAGAATCAGTTATTCGACTACCTTTTCAATCTTAATTATATACGACTCGTATACCCGAAGTTGTGATTGTGAAACCATGTATGAATTCTAATATGAGCTTTAGGATGGAGAACTGCTTAAGACTACGAGTAATCACATCATCATTGAACAAACTTAGAACCCAGTATGAATCATGTAAACAGATCGCCCTATAGTTTAAACACCTATGGAGATACAAGAACAGTCCGTACAACGTAGAGAACTACACAAAAATAGAATTAGAAGACTAGGCTTCTCACCCTGGAGAACTCCGGTCTTATTCTTCCAGAGATCGACGGATTGCATCGTATGTACCTCGGATATCGTGGACTCCGTCAAGAATTTTCATTAGAAATCGTTATCTCTGACTCGTATAGATGAAATGGTTGAGCAAACGCAAGGAAAGAATTACTTTCAGAAATGGATCTGAGATCCGAATATCACCAGTTCGAGTGTTAGGGAAGGATGTCCGGAAGACTATCTTCCGAATTCGATGCGGACACTTTGAGTCCGTAGTGATACCCTTTGGATAGGACCAATACGCCCATAGCTTTCATGAGCTAAACGAGTAGGGTACGTCTTTCTTACTTGGATCAGTTCGTCATTTCTCCATGTAATGACTTACTTATCTATCCTAGTAGTAAGAAGAAAACCCATGGAAACATTACCTTCAGAGGAACTTCTCGTGAAGTTCTCTAGGCACGAGTTTTGAAATTGAAGAGTCGAATTTCTATGACACACTGTTAGTAATGTGGGAAATTTTGAGTACTCTTTCAATTTGTCAAAACCGTTGGGCATTTGTCGACACCAGAGACGCCGACAGTCTTTCGCCAAATTCTAGGTCTTACAGACCTACTGTCACAGTTCATCCAGAAACCCTCGCAAATCACAGGAAAGCATACGACGTTGACCCAGCAAGGAGTGGCCCTTGACTGGGAAGTTAAGCAAGAGAAAGAACCTGTGGAGATTCCAACTGAGAGACCAAATTCTTTAGGAAGTCTCACTCGGTAACGGCTTAATACGCTTCGTAAAGCGTGGAAAGCTAAATCCAAGATAGACAGCACCTCCGAGATTCTTACCAGAATCAGTCCTGTATCTCGCAAACTAGACCTACTCCATGAACTCAATAACGTACATTATACTCTAAGCGTCTCAATCATGAAACCATGCCTCTCCATTAGGACTCTTGTAAGTCCACTCGTCGAGATCCTTGCCTTCATATTAGAACCGTAGTGACTCTCGACCGAGAGGTCAAGCGGACGAAGCAACGCCATCGCCCGTTAGTGAAGGTTCGTTGGGATTCCAACCGAGAACCCGATTTCACTTAGGTGCGCTAGAACTAATCGAGTAGGAAGTTTCCTCCTCATGACTCGATCATTCGTACCTACTTCCTTGCCTAAATTCTAATTTCGGGACGAAATTCCATTCAACAGGGGGATGATGTGACAACCTGAAATTTCCACTCTGAACAAACCATATCAATCCAATAGAATTTAGAACAGTTACAGTGAAATTCCAGACTTCGAGTATAAGTTTGGCAGTTTTTCAGGATTTACACTTAAGGAGATATTAGGAGAGTGGATGCACTAGGGCTTTCTGCAACACTGTTATTCCAATACTCTAGGATATTAGAGTTCATTCCGAGAATACAAATATTTTCTTCCAAAAATATCTCAGGACTATAAATAGAAAACTGAACCGAATAGTTCATTAGTTACATTTCCAATTAGAGAAAAGCCAAAATTCCCTCTCACGGATCTTCGGGTTTTTATCCCAAATTGTGAGTACGTCGATCTAGTTATGTTATATAGCTTAGATTGTGTTTAGAAACATCAATTTCATAACAAAACAACTAGATTCGGGAGTTTACCGCCCAAGAACGTTCTTGGAGAGTAAATGACTAGAAAACATCCCCGTGATTTGTAACTACCTTAGACTTGTATGCTAGTGTGTATATGACTAGAAAACATCAAAATCGGATTAAGACCCCAAGATTTGGGAGTTTACCGCCCAAGAACACTTGGGGAGTAAACTCCATTTTAAGGTCCTAAAGTGTTCCAATGACTCTCAAGGCTGTAGAACTCGAACTAGAACCCACCATTGCATGTTTAGGACACCAAAAACAATTAAAATCAATGAAGAAAAATGAGTTCATGGCCAAGGGTGTTCTTGGGCCGTGAACTCCATGTTTAAGTGCCAAAATGCCCTTAAAACTTTCCTTAAACCAAGAGACTAATTTGGGCATGTACCTAAATGAGTTTTGGACTAGCTAACACACTTAGAACACCAAGATTAAGGTTTTCACGGCCCAAAAGGTTCTAGGGCCGTTAACTCCATAAAATGGTGCCAAATGGTGCCATAAACTCTTCTAAAGCCAAGTACAAAAGCCTAGTTTAGTTCCTAGTTAATTTAGAGACTTGAAAACACCATAAACACCCTACCAAGGGAGTTTATGGCCGTAAACTCCATGGGATATGGTCCCAGGGCCGTAAACTCCTCAAAGGAGTTAATAGGAAGCCCAAACACTTGTTTAAGCCTTGAAGCAATCCACCACATGAGTTGTATAATTGTTAGACTTCATTTAGGGACTTTGTTTAGAGTTTACGGCCAGGAGTTTACTCCCCTGGGCCGTAAACTCCAAAACATATGGCCATTAGACCATAAACTCCCATTAGGGGCATTTCACTCCTTTGTTGCAACCCATTAGCCTCCTAGCACTTGACCAAAAGTGTTTTCCTCGCGTTTAAATGTTTATACTTGTATAATTAGTGTTTTAATCACTAATTATTTATATACATATGTCTTCATATGTAATTAGGATTATTGTGTGTGTCTAAAGTCTTCACTTGACACCAAGCACTTGTCTGATCCTTCCTTACGATAACAGTCCACTCAATTCCAGTCACTTACTGCAGGTGAGTTCATACCCCTTAAATAATGTTTTAAACTATTTTTAAATGTTTTATGGGGGGGGGATACAAGTAGAATCATGCTAGTTATTATATCAATCACATGAGATTAATAAGTAAATTTATGCTAGTTATTATATCAATCACATGTGATTAATATGGAACATTCAAATGATTTACTACACATTAACCATTTTACCAAACAGTTTGCTTCAAATGATTTTCATAAACATTTTATATGTTTTAAACTCCTTATTACACTGTACATTTTACTCTGTATATTACATTTCAAATTTATTTACAATTGTGTTCAACCAAATTTTTCTTTATATAGTAAACTGTTTTATCAAACCCATGCCTTCAAACTGTTTTATAGATTGACATCAAGTCGATCTTTTCTTAAAATAAGAATTATGTTCAAATGTTTTACAAAACTTATTTATGCTTTTATATTATAAATTGCATGCCTCTATATGTATAGTTATATAAGAAATGTTTAAAAGACTTAGGAAGGCTATCCACCCTATTTCCTTTTCGCGCTTGAGATGTGGTCTGGTGGGATATTGGGTACTCGTCCGAAGGTCGTCTAAATATTAGTTATATAACATATGTACATATATAGTCATAAAGGCCCTTCCAGTTCATCCCATGCCCTTGGGTAGCAAGGGTATACATCCATGTCCATACGTACTAGTTAGATTACTAGTAAACTACCATATGGGTAGTTTAGGAAGATACTAGAACTATTACTAGAACACAATATCATACTACGAGTCAGTTGATTCATGAGTCAATACTTACTACTTGAAGAACATATACAACTATACTAGAGAAGAACATATACAACGATACTAGAACGAGTACATTACTATACTTGCTAGATAGAGAAAGAACACACATTACAGCTAGCACACGTAGAACATTTATGTACATTACACTTACATTAATACGTTAATAATTGTGATCCACTGTATCGGAGCATGCCTTAAATGTCATGGCCCGAGTTGTTGCCAGATCTCTTGAAGGGAGAGCGTGAGTTTGCGTATAGATCTATACTGGATTGACTATACTACACCTTGCTGCTAGCTACAGCGGGACCTGCAGGTCTGCGGGTGCCAAACGCCATTCCTTATTACGACCATTCTTATGTCGTTGTTACCAGTTGATAGTATGGTGCAATTAATCACATGATGCCTTAATATAAATCCGGTTTAAGGTAGTTAGTACAGCAGTAGTTCCTATAATACAACACTACAGTACTACATTTATTTTCCCTTTACATATATTTAGTGATCTTTTCACTTAAACCTTTAATGTAAAAACTATATTTTGATAATGATAGTTACACTTGGGAAAATTACACACTTTTACAAGAAAAGAACATATAGAAAAGTTAAGTCTTGGTAGAAGACTACATTGAGAACAGTTAAGTCTTGGTAGAAGATACCTTTATATAAAGTAGGAATCATAGGGATTTCTAGGTTTTTCAAACACTTACAGTTCATTTACAAACATTTTCACACTTACAGTTCATTTATAAATATTTTCATACTTACAATTCATTTACAAATAATTACTTACATACAAATTAAGACACTAAAATACTTATGATCTCACCAGCTTCAAAGCTGATACTCGCTTTCAAAATTACTTGTATCCTCAGGTCATTATAGATAGGTACCGATGCAAGGAGAAAGGAAGATGGAACTTGTTCAAGACTCATCTTTCATTTTGATTTATGCTTTAGTGTTTATCAAAATTTGACAGAAGTCATGTATAATAATTATATTATTAATGCAATGGATGATGTTGTTGCTTGTTTACTACTTTACATTGTTGTGATACTGTACATGACGTCCTCCGCCCCAGAACGTTTCCGCCGTTCTTGGTTTTGGGGTGTGTCATATAAGTTTGAAGAAAATGTTTGTAAGTGTTTTATGTAAAGTTTTTAAATGTCCGATGAAAGTTTGTAGATGTCCGATGTAAAGTTTGTAAATGTGTGATTTAAAGTTTATTTACTTCCTAGAAAATCCTATAATTTCTCCTGAAATGGAGAGTAGTCTTCTACAAAGACCCGACTATTCTGAATGTTTGTTCTTTTGTAAAAGTGAGTGTTTTCCCAACTATATGACTATTATTACCTTGAAAATAGTTTACATTACCTTTTATGTGACTAGATCATTATATGAATGTAATGGGAAAATGACATTGTACAGTAATGTTTTAATAAGTAACTACTGAAACACTAACCACCTTAAAACCAATTTTATTAATTAAGGTTAAGATCTGATATGGTTATAACCATATTGATTGACAAGTGTTTAATAGGACGACCTGCTGGCGTCGAAACTGATGTGACATTTGTCACCCGTTGGCCTTGCCAGCCAAACGGTAGCGAACAGTCGGGATGCGGGCTTGTCAGTCCCGTATAGATCTATACACACATTGCCCGCTCTCCCTCCTAGAGACTCTGGTTACAAAACACGACCTAATAAGTAAATTACTTAGCCATGAAGTAGCTTCACATTAATGTTATCTTGTTCATGTAAAAAGATGTATGTTCCTTTCTGTTTCTTGTTATTGTATGTTCCTTTCTGTTCTTGTTATCGTATGTTCTTTCTATTTCTCGTTGTAGTATGTTCTTTCTGTTTCTCGTTATGATATGTTCTTTCTGTTTCTCGTTAAATTATGTTTGAACTGACTCTTGTAAGTTTCATTGCTCTAGAAATAGTAAGTATTATTATCCTAAACTATACCTATCATAGTTTACAATAAGCTCTATAATTGAATGACTACTCATGTTTGTGCACCCTTGCTACCCAAAGGTGTTGAACTGATTTTAAGTAATTGTATATATACATACATTTACATAATATATAACTAAGATTTAAATGACACCCGGACAAACAACAGATACCCTAAGTCCACAACCAAACAAGGAACAAGAAATAAGGCGAGTTATCAGTCCTAAGCCCTTTCAACCTTATTTATATAACTATATCTATGTAGACATGATGTTGTCAATATATAAGTTTAAAAGAGTTTTGTAAAACGATAAAGAGTTTATTATATAAAAGAGTTTTAACCATTTGAATGGTTATTGATGACTTGATGTCAATTTATAAAATTATTTGAAATAGTTTGTTTGATAACACAATTTGAAGTATAAGAAATAAGAAATCTCTTGGTTTGATAGTTATAAATCACATGTGATTCATTATACAATTGTATGGTTTTCTACTTGGATTCCCCCCCCCCCCCCATAAAAGCATTAAAAATCATTTAAAATATAAGTTTAGTGGTATGAACTCACCTCTTATAGTTTACAATAAGCTCTTGAGTACCCATCTTGTTCCAACAATAGTATGGCCTTGCGGTATGGGAACAAGTTGCCACACTTTGTTTCTTTCGAATTCTTCCGGTTCTTCTTGCATTGCAGAAATCCAATCAGGTTCCAATAATGCTTCTTTGATCGATCGGGGTTCGACTACAGACATGAATGTTGCGTAGTGACAATGTTAAGATATGTTTTTGGCAGATCGAGTCTGGATACCTGTGGATGGATTGCCAATTATTTGACCTGGTGGGTGATCCTTCGTCCATACGTGTAGACGAGGCATCAGATGGTCAGCGGCTGCGGTAGAAGGAATGTTTTCAATATCATAGGTTTCTTCGGATGGGGATGGCAGTTCCCCCTGGATTTGAGAACATCCTGCAGAGTTATCTTGGCTTGTTGGAGCGAGAATGACATTTTCTTGAGCAGCTTGGAGAGGTTCCCCCTGGATTCCTGATGGGAGTTCCTCTGGAACCTGAGAAGTTTCCCCCTGGATTGCTGATGGGAGAGAAATAATTCTGGAATTGGTTAGAGTGTCAATGGTCTCTATGATTTCATCATCCGAATCCGAAGACACGTTTAATGGTAGTGATCTTCTGGGGAGAGGAGTTTGAGCATCATCAAATACTGGAACCTCGATGGTTGTAGCTTGATCTGGAGTAGAGCTTTCCCCCTCAACCGGAGAGGTGAAAGTATTAAGAGATGCTACTTCAGGTAGAGACGGACCAGAGACATCAGCGTGTTGTTGTTAAGCAGTTGGTGACACAAGAACTTCGTATAGTTTTGCAGTTTCAACAGGGTCGAAAAGATCATCATAATTGACTTCAACCAGTTTTAGAGGACCTGAAGAAGCAAGAATATCACTTTCCATGATGGAAGTGGTTTCAATTGATGTAGGGGTTTTGCGGATGTAAGAGTCATCGAACTTTACATCAAAACTTTCAATGATAAGCCTCGTACATTTGATAAGAACCCGATAAGCAACCTTGTTCATAGAGTAGTCAAGAAAAATGCCTTCATCATACTTCGGTGCAAATTTGTTAAGCTGATCTCTGTTATTGATCACAAAACATCTACACCCAACGATGTGAAAGAAACAAACATTTGGTTTTCAGTTGTTGAGACCATCATATGGTGTTTTATTGAGGCGTTTGCACACGATGCTTCGATTTTGAACAAAGCATGCAGTTGCTACGGCTTTAGCCCAGAAGTCAAGAGAAGGTGTGTGAAGTTGAGCATGGATATGGCTGCTTCAACTAGAGTACAGTTCCTTCTCTCTACTCCACCATTTTGTTGAGGTGTACAAGGAGCTGAAAAGTTATGAGAGATACCTTTTGACACCAAGAAGTTGTTGAGAGGATGATTAGTGAATTCAGTTCCATTATCACTGCGGATGCGTCATACTGGCAGCTTGATCTGGAGTTCTATCTCTTTGATGAAGTTGATGAGAATATGAGGCGTTTCAGATTTGAGTCTGAGGAAGAATACCCAAGTGAAGCGAGTGAAGTCATCAACTATAACCAGTATGTAATTTTTATGATGAAGACTGGCTACAATTGATAGACCGTAGAGATCAATGTGTAGAACTTCAAGTGGTTCAGATATTGATGAGTCAATCACCATGGGGTGACTCGCTTTGGACTGCTTACCACATTCACAAGCAGGACATAGAGTGTCATTGCTAAACTTGAGAATGGGTAATCCTCTGACCAGCTCTCCAGTAACCAAGGTGTTGATATACTTGAAGTTGAGATGAGCGAGCTTGCGGTGCCGTAACCAGCTAACTTCGGATACAGCTTTGGAGAGAAAACACAGCTGCGGTTTTCCAATGATGAGAGAGACATCCAGAGGATACATGGTACTCTCGGATCAATACTTGATTAAGCGGGTGCTTCTATCACTCGTCATAACATAACAGAATTGATCATCAAACTCAACTCGATGGCCTGCCTTACATAGTTGGCGAACACTGATGAGATTGTGTTTAAGGCTTTCTACATAAGCAACCTTCTCAATTGAAAAGTTCCCCGTAGTGAGTACACCGTAACCTCGGATGATTCCATTCGCATTGTTGCCGAATGTAACATTTCCACCATTGCATATAGGCCTGAAATCCCGAAGGTATTCTAACCTTCCGGTCATGTGCAAGGAGCAGGCATTGTCGATCAACCATTCTTCTTCTTGATCCTCCTTGCACAAAGCCTACAGAAGTTAAGTGGTTAATTTGGGAACCCAAGAGAGTTTCGAGCCCGAAGTAATATGCTATGTTTCAAACGATGCATGATGTGAGGTTGTAGGGACAGGTTTCAAGTCAACTTTCAAGCCAAGTCCTGGGTGTTTGAGATTTTTTGGAATTTTGTGAGATTGAGGATAGTTACTAGTCTTTTGAGAACGATGAGATTTATCATGAGAGAAGATCTTTTGAGACTGACATTGACACATGAACTTTTTATCATCTACCCTGACATTTGGCTTGTTCTGTGGTTTTGAGGAAGAAATATGCTTTTGTCTAGTCCGAGGATTGTAAGATTTGACCTTTTTCTTTGTGTGTTTTGAAAGGCTGTTTTTTGTAGGTCTTGCAGGTGTGTAAGCCTGTGCAGGCCTTTTGTGAGGTGATTTCTTAGACTCTTGAAGTGACCTTTTGAGTGCTGGAGTTGGCAAAATTCCTTTCCATTTTTGAGTTTTTGTAAATGACTTTGGAAGGGTTGGAGTAGGTAGGATACCTTTCTATTTTGGATTATCTAATGAATAGACCAGAAAAGCTTTTGATCGAAAAGACTTATCCTTTGTGTCAGATGATTTTTGAGTAGTGTTCGATATAGTGAACTCCTTCCTTTTTGTTTTCTTAGAAACAGTTGATTTGAAGTGATAATTTGAGAAAAAAAGTTTTTCTGGACTCTTCGACTTGGGAAATTTAACAAATTTCTTTTGTTTTGAATAAATTTCCCGTTGCTTCCCATAGGAACAAAATTCTTCTTTTAAAACTCTTTTTGATTCGGTTTTAGGAGAACCGCAGTCAGTGACATTTAGTTGCGGTTTCCTTAAATCCTTTGGAAATTTCGAAAAGCATGGACTAGATTCATTCGAACTGGAAAAGCTAGGACATTGAGAACATTGACCAACTTCAAAATTTTCGACTGATAATTCATGATTAATTGGTTCAATAGTCACAGAACATTTGACTATGGTCTGCGGTGTATTGCTTTGAACAACCGAAGAGTAAGTCTTGGTGGACACGTTAGTGGGACATTTGATACTAGGTAGTGGGACAGATTGTAGTTCATGACTGCGGTTAGGAGTACTGCGGTCAGACTGAAGGGATGGAAAGTCCAATGTGACTTCAAGACTTTCTACAACAATTTCCTCATCAACTATGGATGATGTATATGGATTTGAGTGAATTATGTTATCATTATGATTAGAAAATTCAGGGAGAATTTCCTCGATAACACACTTATTACTCAGATCATCGAGTTTACCAAAATGAGCTTGGATATCTTCAGGAAACGTTTTTGACATTGACCGGAAACAAAAAGTTGCGGTCTAGAGGGACGTAGGGACGTTCCGGGGTGAACCGGGGTGAAGAGTCCGTTACGGTTAGGTACCCATTGGACCAACCCCAATTGAAAGTGTTATCAACATTCCCATTATTAACTTGATTCTTAATGGCCTCTGTTTCATTAAAAAGCTTTTCAATTACAAGATTTAAGCGTACAATTTCACTCTGTGCTAAATCTCTCTGATTCAAAGCTATCTCTAGTTGTATTTCACTTAACATTCTAGCATCTTTTTCTAGTATCAAGTCTTTCTCTATCATTGCCATTTTTAGTCTCTTATTATCCAAACGTCCTCTAACGTGGAACATCTCCTGCGAGGCGATGTTTTTCTCATCTAAGGCTTTATTGTAGTCTGTAAGGATGACATCACATGTGTTAGTGAGTGTGTCCAAGAAAAGTTGACAGTCATGCATGCTATAATTTAAAGTTTGAATCATAAGTTTTACCTATTCCACAATGCTGAGAGTTCCATCTTTCGCCATATAGCAATGGTTCTTCTTTAGCTTGGTTGAGCCGTCTTCATCGGCAGTTGCCACCATGCAGATCTTGCCGATTCCTTTACTACGGTCATCTTCATCTTCTACTCTGGATGACCACACTTGATGATTCCTTTTCACTTGAGCAATATAACCTTTTCCCTTTTCTTTGTCTTCCAGTTCTTAAGCCATTCTGAGATAAAAAGCTCTGTCTTTCACTACGTTTGCCTTGCAGTCCTTGGCAAAATGGTTTTCTTTGTTGCACTTGTGACATATAACAATATCACTTTTATCTTCTCAAGAAGTACCAGAGTCAGTTGATTGAGACTGCGGTGGTAAGTCTTTAGACTATGTTTGTAGAGGCTGCGGAGGGAGTAGATTCTGGGTGGAAGGAAAGTGATTGTTTTGAAAGTTGCGGTTGAAAGGTGGTCGGATGTACTGTTGAGTTTTACGAAATGAAGGTGGTAAGGGATTGAATTTTTGACTGACAAGGGCAATGGCATTGTGAAACTCTTCTTCATCATCATATTCTGAGTCTGCTTCATATGACTGTGGTGGTGAGTCATACGAGGTGGGATATGTTTGAATGTGAGGTGATTGTTCTACAAGAGAAAGTGGACCTCCGAAGTCTGAACAGTCCTTGAGTACAGTGGACTCTTGAGCTTCCAATTCTCCATAGAGCTTATAAAGAGAAAACGAGTGAATCTTCCTATCTCCTTGAACAATCATTTTGGCTGTTGTCCAATGTCTTCCTAATGCGTTAAGGAACTGTACATTTGTTTCATGATTGATGCGGACATTGCCAGCATTGAACAGTTTTGTGACAATCAACTTGAATCTTTTAAAGGAGTCTTCCAAACTTTCACCAGTGTGAGCTTTGAAGTTGTTGAACTCATTAAGTGCAGTTGTCAGCTTCTTGTCTTGAGCTTGCTCTGAGCCTTCATACAGATTTTTGAGAACATCCCAGATCTCTTTTGCTAATTTGCAATTTATGATAATATCGAAGTTGTCAGGAGCAACTCCACATGAGATTTCATAAAAAACAATAGCATCATTTTCCATTTTGTCGAGATTATCCTTTATGGGATAGTTTAAGGGTGGTTGACCTCCTCCTAGCCTTGTTGTGGCTACGTCAGTTTGGAATGGTGTAAGGACTGTGACATGTGGTCCTTCTTCTATAGATCACCATACATCTCTCCCAAGTCTTCTGAGATATCTTTCCATCCTTTGTGACCAGTGATGATATTCATTCGCAACCAGTATTGGGGCTCGATTTGAACCACCAACCCTATTGGAAACATTCAGTGATAACGATTGTGCCATGTTTTGAAGTTTTTTTTTTGTTTTTATAAATGAGCTTTAGTGGTATTGAAGGCTCTTCGAAAAATCAGAGTTCCGTTTTTCAAAAAGCAACCACTATGGCTCTGATACCAATTGTTGAGAGAAAAACTTGGAGACACACTTCAACAAACGTTAGAACAAGTATATAGTGGAATAGTTAATCTTGAAGGATCAAAAGCTCAACAATAATATTAAGAGTTAGAAGTTAGAGAATTAGTTGCGGAAAAGTAAAGAAATGTAAATGACAACAATTGTTATATCAAGTATACACATAAGCAAATTCATAACGAGGAATGCATTCAAACCAAGTTAATAAGTGAGATCAAACTTAGTGATTAAGTCACAAAAGACTTCCTCCGAAGAGATATGATGATTGATTATGAGAGTAAGAAGATTGGATAAGTAAGAGAGAAAGAGAACTTTGATATGTGTATTTGAAATGGATGCGATGTTTACTTTATAATACATCACTACAAGAAAAAGACCCTTTTATGACGCGCAAAGAATGACACTCGGAGATTTATGTTACGCAAAAGAGAGTGACGTTAAAAAAGTTTCATCTCTTCAAAAAATTTAAGGATTTAGGTCACGCATTATTGCGTGCCCTTGAATTAGTGTCTAAAGAAAAAAAATTAAAAACACGGAGGGTGCTTTATCTTAAACGTGCGTCGTCTGTGGCTGTCAATTTATAATTTTAATGAAACGCGCGTTTTAATAGCTAAGGAGGGAAATGGAATCCATAAAAATCAAAACCAGAGGGGAAATGGAATCCATAAAAATCAAAACCCTGCCTGTTCGATCCTTTCTCAGCCATCGACCCTAATCTTTGAATTAGCAAAAAAGAAGCCTTAGGGATCGACTTCATCTTCACCCACCTCGAACGCCTCCAACCCTAGTCCTTCATCCAACACAACTCGGGCTTTCTCTGCATGAAAACCTCCAACTACATCCTCCACATGAAAAAAAAAACCCTAATTGACGGCCACGTTTTGACATCAGGTATCCTTGGGATGAAAGCCTTCTGTTGACATCTTGGTCCTATTGGGATCTTATGTTAGGGACGATTGCTCATGTTTAGTTCATACATCCCCACTAACCAAACCATTAGCATCTCAAAACAACCCTAATCTTCTGTTCGTTCGTCTTGGCGGCTAGAGAGGGAATTGTTCAAGGTTGTTGTGTGGGTCTGTCAGATTTATGAGTCATCGTCGAGGGAAAAGGGGGAAGAGGACTTCGAGACAAGCTTTTCTCTAACCTAAGTTATCAATTCATATTATTCTCTTCTCCTTCTTTTCTGTTTTCCCCTCCAAGCACCATCTACCGCCATGGTCGGCAACCTAGGCTGTTGGCGTGTTGCTATGTCGCCACCCTCCACAATTAGACAGTTGGAGGGTGAACGAATTTCTCCATCAGTTCGATTCTTGCATAGAAGTTGTAATCCAAAAACAAAAAGAACAGCTGTCTGTCGAGGTTAGTTACATTTATAAAAAGATTTTGTTTTTTACATTAAAAAAGGATTAAAATCTTTTTCTTTCCTACTTCATCTCACTTTCTCAGAAATGCAGCTTAGCAAAATGATGCTTTTGAAGTATTGGCAGTGACATTTGACTGTTTACACCAATCATTGAAATCATCTGGTTCTGGTTGTGGTGTTATTTTTGATATTGAAGAAAAGGAAAACAGTGGAATGGGAATAGGGGAATGGGAGTGTGAAAACGGGTAATTTTTTGGGAATATTTATAAAAGATTTCAAATGGTTCACATAAAATATATATTTTTGATTCTGTTTTTTTCTTTTCTCAACAGCCTGATTCTGAAGTTATGGACATTGATGGAGAACTTGTCCCCCTCATTGAAGAAAAGGTAAGAGATTTCATCTTGATTGAAAAAAAATATAATGTGAGATTGTTTACATTACAGGTGGAATATTTAAAAAAACAGTTGAAGATATGGCTTTTGGAACTTGTCCCCCTAATTAGTATTTACAAATTGCCTCTTGTGTTACCAATGAATTGTCATATATCTCATATCTGACAATCTCTCTGATTTTACAAGAATCAGATGACCCTCTGATCACACTATAAAGGTAATCTCAATTAGAACATGCTTAATTGTCTACCAGTAACTGATATAGTGATAACCAACAGTTTAAAACTATCTTTTTAATTTTAGATTTTGAATCTTGGTTCACCTGATCCTAACTTCACACTGGATGCACATCTCAAGGGAGTGAATTGTGTGGATTACTTTACTGGTGGTGATAAACCTTATCTTATTACTGGATCAGATGATCACACTGCTAAGGTTTGTCCCCCCCCCCCTTTTTTTTTGGCTATGTGTACAAATGTGTCTACAATTTGCATTTTATGTTATAAATAATTTGAAACAGGTATGGGATTATCAAACTAAAACCTGTGTCCAAACTCTAGAAGGTCACACACAATGTTTCTGCTGTATGTTTCCATCCCGAGCTTCCAAAAATAATGACAGGTTCAGAAGATGGTACTGTTCGTATATGGCATTCAACCGCTTACAGGTGAGCTCTTGTTTTTTTACCTTTAATGGTGTGTTTGTTTTGTAGGTTCTGAAGGAATCGGAATGCTAGATTCCATTCCATGGTGTGTTTGGTTTCCAAATGGATGGAATTCAATTTTTGTTGGATTCCTTCAAATTCCATGTTTGATGGATGGAAGGAATTCAATTACTTTGTTTATTTCCTATCAAAAGACCAAAATACCCTCATTATACATATGTTAAAAATGTAAACTTTTTGACTTGATGCCACTCTTTTTTTTATTCAGACTTGAGAACACCTTGAATTATGGACTTGAAAGGGTTTGGGCTGTTGGATACATGAAAGGTTCACGTCGGTAAGTTTGTATAGCACTTTTTGTTTTTGGTTTTGTGGGTCTTGAATCTTGATGCTTCTTCATTCATCTGGATTTGTTTTAATTACTGTTTTTACAGAATTGTTATTGGATACGTTGAAGGAACCATAATGGTGAAAATTGTACATGAAGAGCCTGTAGCCAGCATGGACAATAGTGGAAAAATTATATGGGCTAAACATAATGAAATTCAAACTGTTAACATCAAGAGTGTGGGAGCTGATCATGAGGTTTGGACTTTAAAGCCCATACACATGTTATGTTATGTCAACAATGAAATGGGAAAAATAAAAATCTATTTTTATTCAGGTTTCTGATGGAGAGAGGCTGCCTTTAGTAGTTAAAGAACTAGGAACATGTGATTTTTATCCACAAGTGAGTTATGCTTGTTCCTACCTTCCTTTAAACTAAAAATAGTCAACCATATCGACTTTGACTTTTCTATTTTTCCACAGAGCTTGAAGCACAACCCAAATGGGAGGTTTTGGAGAGAACCGAAAGTCAAACTTGCAGGATCTTGCAACTCTGACTGGAGGAGAGGTGGGTCTCATTTTTTTTTGTTTTTGTTTTTTCTTTTTGCATATTTTCAACTTCTTTGTTGTGTATAAATTTTGATTTGAAATTTGTTTCTGTTTCCATAAATATGTTGTAGGTCATAACTGATGAACTTGGCATGAATCTTGATAAAATGGCACCAGAAATGCTAGGGACTTGCAAAAGGGTAGTATTGAAATCACATTGCTATTTTTAATTTTTAATTTAAATTACTTTTTGGTTATCAAGGTTCATACTCTTTCTCTCTCTCTCTCTCTCTCTCTCTCTCTCTCTCTCTCTTTCTCTCTTTTTAAATTATGCAAATTGAAACCACATTGCTATTTTTAATTTTTAATTTAAATTATTTTTTCTCTTTCCAGAGTCTACCCAGACTTGAGGGTATTATTAATAACCTCCCAAGTTCAAACCAGCATCTTGTGAAATCCATGCACACAAAGGTGATAGGGTGAAAGTTCATTACTAGCTCAGTTAGTAGATACATCTACATAGTTATTTCCTTTCTTTCCCAATCCCATCCCATCCCCCCTCTTCTCTGAGTTATTATCTCAGTTTTCTGTATCACTTAATGAATGATTGTTTTTGTATGTATATCTTTGAACATTCTTTTAAGCTCTCATTTTGCAGGGGAAACTTACTGATGGAATTGTTTTAAATATTTGCATCTGGTTTCAGGGGTTACTCAAGGAAAATGAAAATGGTAGCAAATACTCGGCATATGGAGGTGACTATGGAGATACACCAAATGACTTAAATTTCTGCTTAAATGGTCTCATATGGCCTGATCGGACTCCTCATCCTGCTCTAAATGGTGATTACTATAACTTTTTTGCTTAGTATTTAGGTTTTTGTTTAGTTATTTCCAACAAAAATGTTTCCATGATGAATCTTTTGGTAGAGACATTGTATAAGAATTACTTCATTGAGCTAATTATGATGTGATCCTTTGTTTATTTGTTTTCAGAGCTCAAGTATCGCTATCAACCAATTAAAATTTCGTTCACCAATGGTGTAATTAAGGTATCAATATCATCACTCTTACTTATTTGTCTATATCATTTTCATGAAAATGTTTATGTTTCGTATTATATATTCATATGTCCAGTTGTGCTTTCTATATAGCAAATGTTAACCTTGGTCTTTGAGTTTTTTTCATAGATTACAAACACCAATTTCTTTCAAACAATAGAATATCTAGAGTTTAATTTGGTGATTAAAGGTGATGTTGGTTCTTGAAACGAGACTCACGATATCATATTTTGGCATGGCTAGAAGCATTGGAGGAAACGAGAGTCAAGCAACAGTAAACACATAGAGAGTTGTTGGCACATAGTAAGCTAGATGATGCAATTGTATATAAATTAGTTCATTTTTTATAACATTTACTCACTATTGGAATAATTATTTGTATTTGACATATTAGTGAAATGAATTATCTTTGTTATTTATGGTATTTTATTTTGTATTATGAGATTTTTTAATGTATTATTTAATTTGAAAATTAGTAAATCTATAAATAATATTTTTTTTAAACATTTAAAATTATGATACGCAAAAATGTGTGTCATCTTCATTTATGACATGGCCTTTCTTGACAGGGGCTTTCTTGATACGCATTGCGTGTCATTAACACGCGCGTCGTAAGGTTACGACACGCGAATGCGTGTTGTCTTCCTTTACGACAGGGCCTTCCTTGATATGCATTGCGAGTCGTAAACGGGTGTCGTAATTACGCGTCGTAAATGAGCATCGTAAATGCATGTCCTCTATAGATGACGTGCAAAAGTGTGTCGTCTCTCTTTATGACAGGGCCTTCCTTGATGCGCATTTGCACATCGTCTGAGCCTTTTATGACACGCAATGAGCGTCGTAAAAGGCTGTTTTTCTAGTAGTGCATGAGAGTGAGCTTTATTTATAGAGACTCATAAAGATAACAGATTTACAACTATAAGAGTAGTCATGCAAGGCATACTGGACAATAGAGTGTTTTACAGAAAAGACAAAGTAATCTAAATAAAGATAGAGACTGCGGTGCTGAAGACTTCGGATGATGATTGACGAAGAGACTGCTTGACTACGGTGACTTGGAGGCTGCGGTGGCTGAAGTTCAAGAGGGTCACTTATTTTTTTTTTTTTGCTTCAACACATATGACTTAATGTCATAACCCTTCAAACCTAACCCATATGTATTAATGCCATAAACCTAACCCATATGACTTAATGCCATAACCCTTAACCCCTGGCACATATGGCTTAATGACATTACCCATAAACCCTAACCCATATGACTTAATGTAATAACCATTAAACCTTAACCCATATGATTTAATTCCATAACTCTTAAACCCTAACCCATATGACGTAATTCCATAACCCTTAAACCCTAACCCATATGATTTAATGCCATAACCCTTAAACCTTGGCCCATATAACTTAATGACATTACCTTTAAACCCTAACATGTATGACTTAATTCCATAACCCTAAACCCTAACACATATGTATTAATACCTTAACCCAAAAACTCTAACCCATATGACTTAAATCCATAACCCTTTAACCCGAACCTATATGACTTAATTAATGCCATAACCCTTAAACCATTACCCATGTGACATAATGTCATTACCCGTAAACCCTAACTCATATGACTTAATGCTATAAACCTTTAAACATAACCCATATGTCTTAATGCCATAACCCTTAAACCTAGCCTGCATGACTTAATGCTATTACCTTTAAAACATGACCCCTATGACTTAATTCCATAACCCTTAAAACCTAACCCATATGACTTGATGTCATTACCATTAAACCCTAACCCATATGACTTAATGTCATTACCTTAAACCCTAACCCATAAGACTTAATGTCATTACCCTTAAACCCTAACCCATATAACTTAATGACATAACCTGTTAACCATAAACCATATGACTTAATAACATAATCCTTAAACCCTGGCCCATATGACTTAATGCCATTACCCTTAAACCCTAACCCATATGACTTAATTCCGTAACCCTAAAAATCTAACCCATATGACTTGTTTCCATAATCCTTAAACCCTGGCATATATGACTTAGTTCCATTACCCATGGATGAAATTTGGGTCACGGTTCATGTAGTAGCTTCTTATAGTGTCATGGTAAACCCATGGACGATAATTGTTCATGGGTCATGTGGTAGTTGCTTATAAGTCATGGGTTTTGGGCTGAATTTGGAATGTCCAAAAAATTACACAATGTAATTGAAACGACCATAAAAACAAACATTTTCATAATGGAAGAAAAACTTTAAAACATCATGGATTTTTAATCAAAATAAGTAAAACTTTTTTTAATTTCGTTAACAAAAAAATATACATATGGAAATTAAATAACAAACAGTATAATGGTTATGTACAAAAAATGATTAAATTAAAGAATTACATGACCAAGTTTTTTTCATATGGAGTTACACACATAATAAAGGATTATCAAAAAATGATTAAACAAAATAACACTATTTTCAACCCTTAATCGACATCATTGAATAATCGTGTTTAGAAACTCCTTCTTCTTCTTGATGTTTCTAGTCAAGAGTAGCATATAGTCTATTATATGTTTATTTAGATCTCTCGTGTATGACTTCACCACACCCAACTCATATTTTGCATCCATTACATCCTTCGAGACTTCCTCCTTTAACAGAGCATCTAGAACATCGTTGGTCTTTCGCTAGTCATTCACTAACCGTCCTAGTAGAACCTCCATTACTCTCATTCTTGATTCCAAACCTTTGAGGTACTCTCGAATGGAGGAAATGAAATATTCCTTCAAGGCTACATTTAATGCAAGATAAGCCATTAAGTATGTGTTAGAGATGTAGCTTTTTACTAATGAAGGAAGAGAAGGTGGGTTGGAAAAGGAATTGTTAACCTTTTATTTATCACTATAATTTGATGTCTTTTGATGGGTAAACCATGTGTTATTATTAATATGTGAGTATAAAATGAGTGGAAGGCATTATTTTGTGTTTACTTTTTCTCTATTTCTAAATAATATCCTATATATTAATTAGTCGAGATGTTGGAATATCTACACTTTATTTCTATAAAATCCCCCACATACGCAAATTATCTAACACCACATCTTCTACAACTTACTCCATTCCAAAAGAATGGCTTCTTCATTTAATGCTGATAATTAATCTCATATTTTGTATGAAGTAAAGAAGCTTACCCTCACCAAAAGTATCAATGATACATACTCATGTAGTCACATGAATGCAATCAGACCAAGGCTTGAGACATCTAACCAGAATCATGAGGAGAAGCAAAGAGAGATCGAGTCAACTAACTTGATTCACAAAGATTTTGTATCTAAATAGCTTGATAACGAGATCAGGGCAGAGAAACAAGAAGCTAAATATCTTGAAGACCTTTGTGACATGGTGAAAGATAAAAATAAGAAATGTAATGATCTTAGTAAATAGATTAGATAATTTTAGTTGAATATTTTGTCATTTTAATATTTTGACTTTGTTATATATAATCAATATTTTTAATATATAACAACTTGTTTTTTTATTTTATGTTGTTTTAACATTTTTATGCGAATCTTGTATATTTTGTTATTATGATTCATATTCTATCCATAGATTGATTAACAATTTTAAAAGCAAATATGAAATTGATAAAGATTAATATATCTCCAAATATATTAGCATCCTAACATTTAGTAGATTGAATTACCTAACTTCACTTACAAAATCGGAAAACATAAAATAATTCTCTATTTTAGATGATTTTTTTGACAAAAATACCCTTTGTAATCCAACATTAATCATTTTCTCATTAACTAATGGGTTTTTGATAAGGCATAGATCAATTGCAATGGTTATGTATAAAAAAAGGTTAGTTTTTTTGAATAATATGTTGTGAAAAAACTACCCTTAATAATCACATATTATGACTTATTTCAAGGGAAATTTGGTCTTCTTGCACTCTACGTCTTTTAGGCGCCATGATTTCTTAAATGTCATCATTTCGTTTCAGTTCTTCTGGCCATTCCGACCGTTTGCAATCTTCCCCAAGATCAAACTGGAAACGATCAAATAAAATCCATTATAGATAATATTTATCATAATCGGTTTTGGCCAATATTATTGAAGCCGATACTTCTTCCATGACTAGTGCATCAAAGTAATGTATTTTTCTTCCATTGTAAGTTGTAATCAATCACCGTATTTGACAATTCCCCTTTTTTTCTCAGAAAATGATATAAAGTTATGCAATGTCTATTTTGAAGTAGAATGTCGAATACAAGAGCGTATATTTCATTGGATGATCTTCCTGTAGAGATTCTTAGTCAGATTATTGCAATGTTAGGGTTAGAATTTGCTAAAGACATTATGTCTACAAGAGTTTGGTAATTCTCGTTAATGTTAACTTATGAACGTATATTTGTTGAAGTATAACTTTATTTATTAATTACTAAATGTAAATATCAATATTTGAAGTTCGAAATAGACGAATGCAACGGGGAAAGAAAGTGAACTTTTCAAACAAGCATCCCTCAATGAGTTTCCTGTTACTGAAGGGTTGGGCTCCAAAATTATTATGTTTGACACATTTTTATACAACTATGCATATCATGGTAATACATAAGCAATGTATAGAAAAGGAGTGGTACATGTAATTTGAGTAATTTCATATAATCTAATTTAATTTATTTTTAGTGTTTTCGGTCTTAGTGATATTGTTATTCTGTTAACAGGAGAAGTACTTCTGTAGGGAAATTTTGATTTGGGACTGAGGTTTCTGACTGATGCGGGAGACGAGCATCATTGCGAGGCAAATTATTTGCTCGGGATGATCTACATATCAAAGGGCCTCCTGAATGTGATCAAGGTAACTATAGTATATATGTACATTACATTTTGTATATAGTTAATATATATGTTTATATTTTACACAATGTATGGGCTACATAAATCTTTGTCACACCCTAAAACCAAGAACGGCGGAAACGTTCTGGGGCGGAGGACGTCATGTAAAGTATCACAACACAGTAAAAGTAAACAACCAAACAACACCATCCATTGCATTAAATATATAATTTTAATACAAGCGTGTTCTGTACAGTTATAGACACCAAAAATAATGTGAATCAAAATAATAAGAGGAGTCTTTGATGCGCTCCATCTTCTCAAAAGCTGGCCTCGGTACCTGTGTACTGATGACCTGAGAATACAAGTTATTTTGAAAGAGTTTATCAGCATTAAGCTGGTGAGTTGATAAGTATTTTAGTGTCGGTGTTTGTATCAGAACGTTTGAACATAGTTTTAAACAATAGTTTGTAAACATTAGTGATAAAAGTATGTGAATGTTTGTACGTGTTTGTAAAAGTTTGAATCTCTCAGAAAAACCTATATTTTCTATTAAAAGTAGCCTTCTACCAAGGCATAACTGTTTTGTACGTTCGTTTATCGTAAAAGTGTGTAATTTTCCCAAGTGTAACTATCATTATCAAAATATAGTTTGTACATTAATGTTTTAAGTGAAATGATCACAAAATGTATATAACGGATAAATTACTGTAGTACTGTAGTGTAGTATTATAGGAACTACTGCTGTACTAACTACCTTAAACCGGATTTATATTAAGGTAACATGTGATATATTGTACCATACTATCGACTGGATAAACAACGACAAATGTAGGTCGTAAAAAGTAATGACGTTTGGCACCCGCAGACCTGCAGGTCCGGCTGTAGCTAGCAGCAAGGTGTAGGATAGTCAATCCAGTATAGATCTATACGCAAACTCACGCTCTCCCTCCAAGAGACTCTAGCTACAACTCGGGCCATGACATTTAAGGCATGCTCCGATACAGTGGATCACAATTCTGTCAATGTATATATGTATATGTAATGTCTTGTTACTCGTTCTAGTATCGTTGTATATGTTATCTTTCTAGTATAGTTGTATATGTTCTCCTTTTAGTATAGTTGTATATGTTCTCATTCTAGTATAGTTGTATATGTTCTCCTTCTAGTATAGTTGTATATGTTCTCATTCTAGTATAGTTGTATATGTTCTCATAGTAATAAGTATTGACTCACGAATGAACTGACTCATTGAACTAGCAATAGTATAAGTATGATCCTGTGTTACCCCGATGGTAACTCACTAATGATGAACTAGTATGTGTAAGCATGGAAGAACTTTTTTGACTATATATGTACACATGATATATAATCAATACTGAAACGACCTTCGGACGACTACCCGATAATCCACCAGACCACATCCAAATCGAGGAAAAGGAAATAGGGCGGACGGTCTTTCTAAGCCTTTTAACCATTGCTTATATTAACTATACATATACGGGCATGTAATTTATAATAAGTAAAACAAAGATTAAGTGAAAGCATTTGATATGTAAAAGATTTTGTAAAGCAGTTTGAAGTAAAACAATTTGATAAATAGTTTGAATAGTAATAAAATCAGTGGTTTTGTAGTTATTAATCACATGTGATTGATGTAAAAACTATAAGTATTCAACTTGTATCCCCCCTCTATTAAAGCATTTAAAACATTTAAAAGTATTTCAAAGGTTAGTTGAAGGGGTATGAACTCACTTGTGGTGAGTGGATTGGATTGAAGTGTCGGTTACGGTGCTAGGTGACAAATGAAGACTTGTACACACGCACGAGCCTAGTTATCATATAATGAAAAAATATATATAACTAATTAGCCTTTTTATAACTAATAAAATGATTTGGGACACTCTAGAATATAAAAACACTTTGTTTCAAGTGTTAAAGATCACAAGGATTGCATCCAGGTGTTAGTAGGGCAAAACTAGTGTGTTTAGAGTCCAAGAGTAAACTCCCTTGGAGTTTACGGTTTTGATGGATAAGACCTAAGGAGTTTACGGCAGTAAACTCTAGAGTTTACGGTCGTAAGCTCTAGTCTTAAGGTCCAAGTGTTGTTTTGTGGTTTAGCAAGCCTTTGAAGCATTTCTACTAAGTGGTTTGGCCTTTGGAAGGGACTAGGGCCACAAAACACCCTCTTTGAGGTGTTTACGACCTAAGGGTATTTTCCCTTGGGTTTACTACCGTAAACCCTTATGGGAAGGGATATTGCCTTTGTTTCAAGTCCTTATCACCACTAGGAAAACATCTAAGTTAGTTTTTTTTAGGGCTAGGAAAGGAAAATGGCTCATTTAAACACCTTTTTGGGAGTTTACGGTTTTGGGATATCCTTAGACCGTAAACACCAATAAATGGTGGAATTTGGTGTTTTTCAAAGCCTAAACACATCCATAGGAAGTTTAACTAAGTTAAGGTAAGTCTTAGACTTCAAACTAGGGCTAAACATGGGACTTAAGTAAATTTTGGGGGACTTTATGGTGTTTACGACCCAAGCATCATCTTGGACCGTGAACACCTCAATCATGGTGTTCTTGACCGATTTTCTTGGTGTTTATTTGATATACTAGCTTACAAGCACTCAAGGATGGAAGTACTTACTATAATGATGCTTGATTTGAGCTAAAAGTCCAAGAACACTTAGTGTGTGTTCTTGGTGTTTTGGAAAATCTAAAGAAAATACATAAATGAATGGATGAATAGATGCACAAACACTAAATTAAGTGTTTTACTAACTTGAAATGGTTAGAACACTTACAAGATTTGAGTTTTGGAATTTAATGTTGGATGATACTTGAGAGAGTTTTTAGAGTTTACTCTTTTGACTATTTGGGGAGTAAACACAATGACTAGTTTCTTGGGGAGTAAACTCATACATAGGTATGAGTTTACGGTTTTGGGTGCTTTTTCAACCCAAAATATCAAAGTTTGGTCAGGTGATTCTAATACGCGAAGTGTTTGCGGTTTTCAAAAATAAAAACCCGGGACAACACTTTCTTTTACCCGTTCGTTTAAAAATAATATTAAAATAATCAAACGAACTTTATATTTCTTAAAAATAAGAAATAATGATATTAATTTACGATAAGAAGTGGTTGACTTTTAAGGTTTGATCGAATGAAAATTTCGGGTTGTCATAATCTTTAATTTTAATGTTAATGTTGAAAATAGATTTTAGAATATTTATGTTGTGTTGTATAATTAGCAATCCAATTTGAAACTACTACATTGGATTGTAATTTTTTTAATGTGTACTTGTAGGTTCGGATAGACTTGATGAATATTTCCATAAGGTCGCTCCAGATTTTTCAGAGTATGTAGATAATGTTGAGAGTGCTAGACAATTGTTGAGTATTGTAGGTGTTGTTCATATACCTACAACGAATAGCATAACCTTCCAATGTAAAAAGAAAAATCATTCCATTGGAGTTGCACTTGCGGTAATTATAGAAGAGGATTACCCACAAAAGTATTGCAAAGTTTCTTGTTGGTATGTAGAGTATGGTAAATTTTTTAGGTTTATTAGGAATGTATACTAATGGATAATGGTGTGTAGATGTTGTGCATACCCTCTTTTTGGTTTTTTCCCCTTCTCTCTCTCTCTCTCTCTCTCTATATATATATATATATATATATATATATATATATATATATATATATATATATATATATATATATATATGGAAGACAAATGAAAAATGGTTGTAATTATTAAGTAATGACTTTCTATAGTTTTTATATTATTTAATAAAACTAAATGGTTATGTTATAATTATCAATCCGCTTATATTTATTTATTTAGTGTATGTTACTTTATTGACAATCGGTGTAGTTTGTATACAATTTTATTCTTTTTTGGTTGTTATTTTGTTAATAACTATAATAACGTTTCTATATTTGTTATACCTTTAATTTTGTATAGAATTTTGGTAATAATTTTATGCATGTTGCTATATTTAATGTTTTGAAATATTGAATAATATCAACCAAATACTTTGACCTAGTATCCATCCGCCACATCGAAGTCACGATGAATGGTTGTTGGCGGTTCCCTCATACACTCTTTCTTTGAAAATGTGTTATGCAGTTCTCAATTTCAATTAAACGTATCTACATATATTCTACGCCTTTATCAAACCATCAAACTGATTATTTCAATTCCCATCTACAAACAAAAAAACTGTCAAGATTGATTCATCAATCGGTCAATTTATGAAGCAAATTATAATAAAGGTACATTTGCAATATCTATACTGTACATATGTGATTATTTCAAATCCCATCTATCAAATCGAAGCAACAGTACTAAACATAATATTGTGCTCTTTAAATGTATAGTCTACAAATTTAAAATAATGATTAACACCAATAAAACGTGGAATATGATAGAAAAGATGATTGCGGTTTTCTCTCTTCTATTTTCATACAAGGAGTGAAAAAAATTCATAGACATTGCTACCAGTAAAGAAAGGTTTATGGACAAAGATAGAATCACATGTCCATGCATCAAATGTTGTTACATACCATCTGTAGAGTCTAATACGGTAAACCATCATTTGTATACGTCAGGTTTTGTTCCAAATTAATGGTTTTGGATATACACGGTAAAATGTTTGTAGATGACAATATGTATTTAATGGTGGATGATTAATACAAAAATATGAATGAATATCATGAATGTATTTATTTGAGAAATGGTTAAAGATGCAATGGCTCCTGATTTTTGTACTAGTAATCCTAAGGAGGAGCCAAATGTAGAAGATAATTTTTTTTATATGCTAGAGGTAACAGATAAAGAGTTACAGTCTTCATGTGAAAAAGTCACACAACTGTCTGTTGTAGCTAGACTATTGAATATAAAATCAGAGTATAGCATTCCTGAACAATGTTTTTGAAGCTATCTGCCAATTGATGATTGATGGGTTACCGAAGGAGAATAATATTATAGGTAGTTTGTATGTGAGCAAAAAATTAATACATGCACTAGATTTGCATGTGGAGTTGACTGACTGTTGTAGCTCTATATGTATGATATACATGCACTAGGTCCGCACATACCCTTTAAGAGAATGCATTACTTTCTTTTGAATCCAAGGCTAAAGAGATAGTATGCTCCATAACCCATAGCTACTCCCATGCGATGGCACTCCAAGGATCATGGACACGATGATGGTATAATGTGACATCCATCCAATTACGAAGATTCGAAGCACTTTGATATAATTCATCCTTAATTTGCAGCCGAAATACGTAATGTTAGATTAGGCCTTTGTACAAATGGGTTTACACCACATGGAGTATTTGGAAAACAATATTCATCTTGGCCTATTATTGTAAACGATATAATTTGCCATCTTCTATGTGCATGAAAGAACCTTACATGTTTTTTTACTATAGTTACGCAAGGATCGACAAATCCTAAGCATAAAATAGATGTTTTTCTACAACCTGTTGTTGCAGAATTAGAGCAATTATGGGGAAAAGGCATATTAACATACGATATATCTTTAAAACAAAATTTTCAATTATGAGCAACATTGATGGGACAATTAGCAATTTTTCAGCTTATGCGATGTTGTCATGATGTCTACAACAGGTAAGCTTGTATGTCCACATTGTGGGAAATAAACACAAGCATTCAGGCTACAGAATGGTAATAAGATGTCATGGTTAACTACCATAGAAGATTCCTCCAGGAAAACCACCCATATAGAAAGTGATGGGTTTTAGCCATATGAACATTCCTATGTGCACATACAAAACCTAATGCTTGGATCTAGGTTTCTCTAATTAAACATGCAATGTATCCAAGACTTTGATGATAGATCTAGTATAATAACACAGCGAAAAACAGATCTAAAAGATTACCTTAAGTATCTTGCTTGAATCTTCTTGTCCTTGGAGCTTAGAGTCACAAATGTCACTCCTCTAATGGCTTACAAACACCAACTTAGCAAGAGGATGATTACAGAGAGAGGGGAGAGGGCAATAAGTCGGCCAGGATTCTTTCAAAGGCAAGATTGCCGATTTCCTTGACCCCATGGGTCTATTTATACTTGTGAGGCTCCTAGGGTTTCACCCTTAAACCCTAATTGGATAACTTAGGCCCTAAGCAATCCAATCTCCTTATGATAAGCCTTGGACGATTTCTAAGCCTATGTAAACCTCAAAACCATCCACCCCTTATCCATGAGGGATTATAGCCAAAGTACAATTATCATACAATTGACAGTTTATGCCCTTTTATTTAATTAATCTCTTTAAGTCACCAAATTAATTCCTAATTAATTTATGACTTATATTAATCAAATAACAATATTATTATTCTTTATATGATTCTCATAATATATTAATAATATTTCTTCTGTCAATATAAATCATCCTGTCAAGTTGCGATGGTGAAGGCAACCCAAAAGGACCATGCACAACCGGGTCAAATACTTGCCAAATATAGTTGCAGCCTTAGACATTATTCCAATAGAAAGGATAAGAATAAGTTTAAGAGGAATCATATAGTGACAGAAGGTCCTTCTCTAACTAAGAATGGGGAAGAAATTTAACAGAAATTAAAAGATTAAGTTTGTTTAAGGTAACTGAACTAAATGATGATGATGTAAACAAAGCATGTGGAAATGATGGTTGGAAAAAGAAAAACATATTCTTGGATTTATCATATTGGAAAACAAGCCTCATTAGACATAAATTTGATGTTATGCATATTGGAATAAATGGATTTCAGAACTTTTTTTTACAATGTAATGGATGCCAAAGCAAAGACAAAGGACAATTCAACAACAAGAAAAGATTTGAAATTCTATTGTAGGAAGAGAAAAGGAATCGAAGAAGAGAAAAGAGGGTAATATGCTCTAGACAAGAATCAAAAGAAGACCATATGTGAATGGGTGGAGAAATTGCGTTTCCCCGATGGTTATGTTTCTAATTTGGGGAGGTGTCTTGATTTGACTGTGTGTAGATTGTTCAAAATGAAAACTACGATTGTCATGTTTTTATGCAAAGATTGATGCCAATTGCATTTTGTGAGCTGTTTCCAAAATAGGTGTGGGAAGTAATAACAGAGTTGAGTCTTTTCTTCAAAAGATTAACTGCAACATGATACATGGAAAGGATTGAAGCCGAGTCCCCAATAATTCTATGTAAATTAGAGATTATCTTTGTCCATGGAATTTTTAACTCCATGGAACATTTACCCATACATTTTCCATATGAAGCTAAGATAGCCAGTTCCATCTAATATTGTTCGATATATCAATTAGAAAGTTTTGTCTGTTACATGAAAATGTACGTTGCAACTTTTGTAAGTCGTGACTATAACTTAAGTTACATTTATTTTACTATAAATATATCAACCAGTTGAAAAAAAAGATGTGAAAACTAAAGCTCGAGTGGAGGGGTCCATTGTGAATGCATACTTGATTTGTGAAGCATCAATATTTTTCTCTCATTATTCCAAAAGTAGGGTACTCACACGTACCAGAAAGTTGCCTCGGAGTGATGATAGAGGAGGAGATGAACAACCTGATGATGATGACAATGAAATTTTAGATATAATTTTATATTTTGGTCGTTATTATGGAAAATTGAAGACTACAATGTTCTCTGATGAGGAATTCAATGATGTCCATTCTTACGAAGAGAAGATGAAACCTTTCATCGAATAATATATACTTTGTCTGTTAAGATACTATATTCATTTTTTGTTTAATTTCTCCAAATAACATTAACATGCTTTTGTTTATTACATCATAGTAACTTTGAAATTATAATTTAAATGGTAATACTACAAATTTGAAGATCACTTGAAAGATCTTTTTGGCGATATCGATGAACTTAAGCTTGCAATTGAAGTGGAGAAGAACTTTGTAACATGGTTTCAAAATTACATGGGTCTTAATTTTTTATATTGTTTTTTATTGTTTGTTATCATTATAATAAGTTCTTCACCATTTGTCATATAGGCACGAAATAACATGATGAAGAAAAAGTATATATTTGACTATTCGAGAATAGCATTAAGGACACTGAAATTATATAATGTATACTTTGTCAATAGTTACAAGTCTCACATTGAAGCTCACCATCTGAATAAATCAACAATTAATAAAGGATTGTGTATTAGTGGCCAAGGAGGTGATTATTATGGTCAGGTAAGGGAAATTTTAAAAGTTGAGTAACCTGGTTACCCAAGGAAAAGCACAGTTTTATTTAAACATCAATGGTAGGATCCAACACCTAACATAGGAGTTAAGGTTCACAAACAATATAACTTGGTCAAAATAAATGTTAAAAGGAACTACAACAAGTTCAATCCATTTGTTTTAGGTATGCAAGCCAATTTGGTGTCGTACGTTCCTTTCGCATGTTTGAAAAACAATAGCTCCAACTGGTTGGCTATACTGAAAATTAAACCTCATGGTTAGACTGATGTATGAGAAAATGATAATAAAAAAAGCCATTGCTTTCCACGAGGATGAAGTTGTATCAACAGAAATCATTACACCAACTATAGATACATAAGACTATGATGATCATGACATGTTCAGATGATGAAAATTACATTAATGAAGAAACAAAATTTCATGATGACGATAATGATGGTATTCCTAACAACGAGGATAGTTAAGAGTATAGTACATTGAGCAATGAAGAAGAATAAGACGAAGAAAAGGAGGAGGAAGAAGATATTGAGTAAATCTTATAATGTTTCTTTAAGGATGGTTACATTGGATAATATTTAGTTTTGTATGAGAATTAGTAAATGTGATGTTATGTATTAGTGACCTTGTGGAGAATTAAATGTAGTTTTCTAATTCTTTGGTACATATCAAGCATTTACTACAAGGAGACATGTGTTTTTAGATAACTATATGTACAATATTTAGATTAAATATCCAAAGAAATCTACTTTTAAGTTGTAATGTAGTTTCTTTAATATGGAATAGTATAATGTTATTCAAGATAAAATATAGTAGATAACAACAAATGTTTCTTCTTTAATTTAGTAGTAAGGACATATATAAAATTCAACCATAAAAGAATCACATTTTATTATCACTTCAAATACATATCATTCAAACCATAGGTTACCAATTACATTAATCATAATAACAGTGCCTCCATTTACATTCCTGTCTTTAATAATTCAATTACATAAATTGAATGATTAAGCATACAATATCCCAAGAAAGAAAAAACCAAACAAACAATCATGAACTTGATAATTCCAACTTGACAACCTTCAACCCGTTGGCCATTACCATGTTCATTAGTATCAAGAGTAACAACTTAAAGTGGGGCTTCATTGAAATGAAAATTGACAGGAGCTTCAGGGGGGTCATGTAAAATAACATGTTCACCATTGACTTGAGCTCTCAATTCATACATTTGTTTTCTCTATACCACATGTTCGGGAGCTGTGGGCCAATCCAATGAAAAAAGGCCACAATTTATGTCTTCATAATTATAGTTTGTGAAACCAATGAACCCACAAACATGATTATTTCGCGTCCATGCCGTCCACATTTGAATCGGATATCCACATCTGTACAGTCTAACGTTACTGCTAGAAGATGACGACAACAATTTTCCGTAATTTCTCTTCCCCTGCTTGTGGGTTTGCGATATATGGGTGTTGGAAGGCTCGTTTTATGCAAATATGTAGGTAAATATCTATCAATTCTACTTCCATAAAAAAGAAACTATGACATTTTATTTCGTTGAAAAATTTTGTTGCCGATTAACCACAATATTTACTTCCCTATATAGCAGAATTACAGTGAAAAGTATTTTTATAAAAAAGATCGTGACAACTTCGCAACTGATGGTTTTTACCATAGATATATAGGTAGAAATATATCATCAGATTTCGACTCGGTGACAGTTTCTTTAGCAGTTCCCATGTTTGCTACCGAAAGTTAATTCCGTAGAAAATGTGGCAGGAAATTAGCTATGGAACGCCATTCCATAGCATGATCCATTGCAGAATAACAACGGAAATACGTTCCATAGCAACCTTCCCTAGCAATATTGGTTTTTTCTTGTAGTAGCACAACTTTTTTTTCTCCCTACACTCCACAACAGAATGGTGTCGTTGAAAAAAGAAACGGAACGCTTGTTGAAGTTGCGCTGAATTTTACTAATCTACCTATTTATCTTTGGGTCGAAGTAGTTTCTACGAATTGGTTTAATCAAAATTAGTGCTCATCAATCGAAGGCTCAACATGAAACGCTATGAAGGAATTGATGGTCAAAAGCCTAGTATATCATTTGGATGTATATGTTTCATCAAGAACAATCAGATCAACTCACCAAGTTTTAACCAAAATTTGATGAAGTTATCTTATTGGGATACTCAGCTAAATCAAAAGCTTAATGGGTTCTCAATCGTCGTACACGATTCATCAAAGACAATCTTTGATATCACTTTTAATGACAACTTCATTTAAAACTCAGAACCAACTCATGTCACAACCCACATTATGGAGTCTGATGCTCCACCTCATGGTTCTTCGATTCTCTAAGTTATATATGAAGTTGATTTTGAAATTTTTTTCGGACTAGTAGAAGCAGTTCTTGACTCTGAATCTAGATCAAGACCCTCATCAACTCTAAATCCACTTGTTTCTCCCAATTTGCTGACCCGACACCAACCTTTCCTCCATTTGATGCTAAAGTATATCCTTCTCGAGTTGAGGGGGAGAAAACCTCACAAGGAAGTAATGAAACCGTTGAATCAAATGTTGAAGGATTTCAAGATGCAACAAGCCAATTTTACGAAATTGATCCCATTCCAAAAAACGATGACAATGCAAAATTCTTTGACTTTCCCGTCAATCTAGATATTCGTGGTTCAGAAGTTTAGGGGGAGCATCATCCTCAAATTAAAAATGTTAAGGGAGCAACACAACCTCATTGGTTGATGTCGAATCATCTACTGCACAAGAACTTCCAAGATTACATATCTCGATGAAGCATCATCCTACTGACCAAGTTATCATAAATTTGTATGTCGGAGTTCAAACTCGCTCTACTATTGGCATTGAAAATGAATGCTACTTATGAATTTATCACAATGGTTGAGCCCAAGTTCATCAAATAAGCCATTGAAAATTTTGATTGGATAACAGCCATGTAATTATCGACACTCGTTGAGTTTGAAAGAAATCAAGTATGGACCCTTGTCCTTCATACACCCGATCATGCAATTGTCGACACTCGTTGGGTTTTCACAACTCCAACACATCCGTAAGGCATTCGTATCTTCCTTGCATAGGCATCTCAAAATGCATTCAAGGTTAGTAAGATGGATGTGAAAAGTACCTTCCTTAATGGTGAACTTGATAGTGAAGTCTATCTTTAACAACCTCCTGGTTTTGTAAATTTAGCTTATCCAAACTACTACAGACTCTAGAATGTTGTGTATGGCCTTACACAAGCTCCTCACATCTGGTACGAGAGTCTTGCTTGTTTTCTAAAGCGTTCTAGTTTTCAAAGATGAGTTCTTTATCCTATTGTGTTCTGAATGGTTAATGGGAAACATCTCATGTTGGTCTAGGTATATGTTGATGACATCATTGTCGGATCAACCGATCTGATGTTGGTTGCCGACTTTCCCAAGTTCATAGTTATCTGATTCCAAATAAGCATGAATCGTGAGTTAAGTTTGTTCCTTAGATTACAATTCAAAGAAACAAATAGAATAATATTCATTCACCAAGAAAAATACATTTATGAACTTCTGAAGAAGTAATCAAATGGACACCTGTACCTCTACAAAAGTCCCTATGGTATTTGGAAACACAATATTTTCCGACCCATCAGGTGAAGACGTTGATCAGAAGAAGTATAGAGGAATGATCGGATTGTTGTTGTGCCTCACTTCATATTTTCCTAACATCATGTTCTCGACGTGCTTATGTGAAATCCAAGCTAATCTAAAAAGGTCTCACCTCTTGGTTGTGAAACAATTTTTTTGATATTTTAAAGGAACAAAGAGCCTCGAAATTTGGTACCCTACAAATGGAAGCTTTTTTTTTGCAAGATTATTCGGATTCCAACTATGGTGGCCTACAAATTGATTAGAAGAGCACATCCGGTGAATGTAAATTCCTAGGTGGAAGATTGGTTACTTGGTCGTCCAACTGTATTGTACTCTCAATAGCTGAAGCAGAGTACATCATTCTTGCAAGCTGCTCATTTCATATTTTATGGATAAAATCTCATCTTTTATACTACGGTTTTCCATTTCAAAAAATTTTGATCTAGTGTGACTATCAAAGTGTCATCACGATTTCACATAATCCGATCCAACACTCCATGACCAAGCACATCGACATTCGCTACCATTTTATAAAAGATCATGTTTGAATGGTAACATTGAGCTCATATTTGTTCCACCTGATGATGAGATCACTTATGTCTTCACCAAAGCATTGGACGAAACAAAATTCAACAGTTTTCTGAACAAGATGGGAATGATGTTGCCTAATCCCCAATTCTTTAAGGAGGTTTGCACTCTCTGATGGAAACATCAGAATGTCAAATAATTCTGAGATTAATTTATTTTTCGCTGTAGAAATACTTCATCTCTGGAAAATAAAGGATCTTTACATGTATTTTTTTTGTTTAACCATTCATCTAGTTTAGGCTATTTAAGGTTATATCTACTATTTTAAGTCAATCCATTCTGATACTGTACTTGTTTTCTCACCTTGAGAAGATTTTTAAAGGAGTTCTGAGATTTCACATTTCGATCTATTTGTTAAAATTGTCTCAGAATTCAAATCCGAAATGGTAATGTGATCTCATTCTTTCTTTTTTCCATGCTCTATTCCTTTACGTCTCATCTTTTCTGAAGTCTATTTCAAACTCTAAGAACGCTAAGATCTTTCTTATCATTTTTACTTCTGATATCCATTCAAGAAACTATGCCATCTCACGGATCAATATAAAGTATTTGTGAGTGTTTTCTATTTCTTTGAAGTATATCATGTTTGTATGATCTATTTTTAGAATCTCATAGATCCGACTTTATCTTTCAAAAAATTGAATAAATCTCGATTTTTAATGTTTTCATTTAATCTTAGTTATTAAAACATCTAAACTTTTTATCCAATGGTTATATGACTATCCTTCTAAATCCTAATAAACATTATTTGGCACACAATATAAGAAATTGACTGAGTGTTTTCTATGAATGGAATCGAAAGTCACCCTTTTTGCACAAATAAATGTCCTTTCACGTTGGACATAATTGTCGCATAGAAGGGTAATTCAGCACCCCACATATATCGCGACTTGTTTCTGAGTTGGGTGTCATCATTGCTTCTTTGACCCGACCTGAAACAAACCCACCTATAAAAAGATTTTACATCTGAACCGTTCCCTCTTTATGCTGTCACACCCCCAAACCAGAAAGGCGAAAACGTTCGAGGGCGGAGGACGTCATATGTAGTATCACAACACATGCATCATAGTAATCAAAGTAACAAACAACCATTGCATTAATATTAAAGTGTTTACAAAGTATGTGATTCACAAAAGATTGACTCCAAAAGTAAATAACAAAACAAGGCATGAAGCTACTATACTCCATCTTCTGAATCTCAGTGCGCATACATGTCTACTAGTTTCCTGAGAATACAAGTTATTTTGAAAGAGTAGATAAGAATTTAAGCCGGTGAGTTTATAAGTATTTTAGTTATGAAAAGTAAACTATAAGTTCTTTAGAAAAGTTTGCATGTTCCTCTAGAAAATCTTATATTTTATGATGTGATGAATGATAAGTAAAAATGACTCTACAATTCCTTCTATAAGTACTAAATGGATACACGTTATATAGAATTTAGAGTAAACAGACAATCGACTGTGTAAATCTGCCCTAAGCCCACAACCAAACAAGGAACAGGAAATGAGGCGGAAAACACACATCCCATTGTTTGTAAGATCTTCATTGTATATAACCCTGGCATATTCATTTGGTACTTACGGAGTTAACTGTAATAGTTCTTTATATTTGATGAAAACATTCTTTAAGAAAATCAAATATTTTCATTAGTAAAACTGGTAACCACAATAGTTTCTTCTATAATCACTTAGTTTATACTCATTATATATAATCTATTATCGAATGGACAGTTAAATGTGTGAATCTGCCGTAAGCCGACAACCAAACAAGGAACAGGAAGTAAGGCGGAAAACACACATCCGATTGCCTGTCGGATATTTATTATATGTAACCCTGATGTATAAACTAAGTTATTATAGAATTAACCACTAAAGGTCCTTTAAGTTATACCGGTTTAATAATGGATATGAAACCCTTTTACAGGTGAGTTTCTAGTTTAACCTACTAAATGTTCTATACGAAAAGTATGTTTTTGTACTAGAAAACGATATACTGAATTTGTATGCTATGACCTGACCCATACATGTTATTCCCTATGATTACTAGGTGTATATATATATATATATATATATATATATATATATATATATATATATATGCTATTAATAGCGTGCTATAGCAGCGCTATAGCGTTTTGCGGTGTTACCAAACCGCTATTTTGAAATAGCGTTTACGAATAGTGGTGACGCTATTAGCGGCGCTATTGAATGCTATTTACCATGAACCTCATCAACACTATAGCGACGCTACACCCGCTTTTATAATTTCATACATATTAGGCTACTTTAATAAAGAAAAAAACGATTATGTATTATTTCAATATTAAAACTTTATTTTTTTAACTAGTCCACTACACTTTTTGTCTTTATAAGTCCAAAAAATAAATATAATTAATTCCAAACTACAAAGAAAAAATGACAACTTTCCTTTCTTGTCTGTTTCACTTCTAAGGAACCACAAACGACTTGAGTTGCAATGACATTTTGACACTTTTTAGTTTTCATATTACTATATTAGAATATTATATATAGATTATGTTATGTGATATATGATTTCTTATGATATTAATTCTTTATAGTATTAATAATCTAATATATAAATTTTCTATAAATATATAATATAAATTATACATAATATTAAAAAACCGCTATATCATTGCTATACCACTGCGATAACCACGATTGACCGCTATTGAAATTTCAACCGCGATAACTACTTATATATATATATATATATATATATATATATATATATATATATATATATATATATATATAGCTAAGATCGAATAGAGAATAGACTGTGTGAATCTGCTATAAGCCCAGAACAAAACAAGGAACAGGAAATGAAGTGGAAAGCATACATCGTACTATCTGTCGGATCCGATTAATATATATACCTAATGTATCCACTAATGAATCATAAAGTTAGCATTATAGGCCCCCTTCTAACTAAATGTACCAAGACCCGACTGTTCTATTTGTTTGTCTTTTGTAATATTGTATGTTTTCCCAAGTTTCAGACTATCTTTACTAGAAAATAGTTTGCATTACCTTTTATGAGAATATCACAACATGAATGTAATGGGAAAATGAAAGTATTCAATAATATTGTATAAAGTAACTACTAAAGCACTAACTACCTTAAAACCAGTTTGTTAATTAAGGTTAAAATGTCATGAGGTTATAACCATGCTTGATTTGACTAGTATGAAACACGTCGTTCCAAAGACGTCGAAAATGGTATGACATTTGTCACTCGTAGACCTGCAGGTCCCACTGTAGCTAGCAGCAAGGTGTGGGATGCCAATCCCATATACACAAACTCAAGCTCACCCTCCAGGAGACTCTGGTTACAAAACACGACATCACAAGTATATTGCTAAGCCGTGAAGTAGTGGTGTCACATTATTGTACTTTTCTTTATAGAATGTTTCTTCCTTTTCTTGTTATAGTATGTTCCTTCCTATTATAGTTATAGTATGTTCCTTCCGATTCTATTTATAGTATGTTCTGAACCCCTAAACTATACCTATTATAGTTTTCTAGTATGTTTGTTTTGAACTGTCCCTGATTTGTAGAAAAGACTCGATTATCTACTGAGTTATGCATGTACTTTAAAAACGGAGTTTTATAAACAATAAACTAACATCTTTATATAAGAGTCCCTGAATTGATTTGATCACTTACAAAAGCAAAAGAAATCCTTTAATGTGATGGTTATCACAAGTAAATATTTACACAATATCATTGTGTTCAACTTGTATTCCCTCCCTTAAAAGCATTTAAAACATTTAAAAGATTTATTATAGGGGTATGAACTTACCTTATGTGGGTGATTCAACTGAAGATTTGAATAAGGATTCTAAGTTCAATGAATGAAGTCCCGAGACGCAAACGAGTCCTAAATGACATATATTGATACATATAGGCATGAAATTAGTGAATCTAACTACAGAGATTGGGAACCAACCTAGGATGAAAGAATAATTCACCAAAAGAGTGCTAGAAGCAAGTTAGGAGGTCGAAGGGGTGTTCACAGCCCAAAGGAAGGATTGTTCACGACCCAACTTGATGAATGGTTCACGGACTAAGTTGATGTTCACGACTAGGGGTGTCAAAAAAACTCGAACCCGATTAACCCAACCTGACCCTAACCCGAATAGGGTTAGAATTCCAAATCGGGTTATTCGGGTTAACCCGATAAACCTGATTTGTAGTTAGGGTTGGGTTTAGGGTTGATTTTTACAAAAAAAATTGGGTTTCGGGTCAACCCGAATAATGCGGTTAGGAATTCACAATCTTTGCATATTCCACCACTCTCTACTTGAATAGTACAAAAGACTACAAAACCTTTGAAAATGTAAATTTTTGTGACTCTAGAAGCATACGAGGGTCAAGTAACTCCCATTGGCGAAGTTGAAGTCCAAAAAGATATAAAATCTCAAAAGTACTAGAGCGGATGAGAAAGTAAAGATTTTTTGATAGTTATTTCTACTTTAAACTAACTATAAACATGAATAAACTACATGGTGTTGATCTTTAACTAGAGATTGAAAGTTCATCTATTTAATATTTATAATGGAAGAACTCTTTTAGCTATTGTGGTATGCATGCTTTCTCATATGTTCTAATAACCATGAGGTCCATGATCTTTTATTTTTAATTTATTTCAATTAGTATGCATTCTTGATGTTAAGAAAAGAGCAAATAAATGGTTTGATTTTATATCAGATTGCACTCTTGAAAAAACATACATATTATGTTTAAATTAAATGTTTAGTGTATTAACCCGACTAACCCGACTCTATTAACCCGAAACCCGATTAACCCGAACCCACCCAACCCATACCTTAATAGGGTCGGTGCCGGGTTAAATTATTTTTTTGAAAACCCAACTAACCCGACCCGATTAACCCGAAACCCGATCGGGTTGACCCTATTAACAGCCCTATTCACGACCCAAGTTCATGTTCACGGCCCAAAATGATGAAGAACATGTAAGTCCCGATTTCAATGATCCAAACCAGTGATCACAAAAATAGTAATAAATCAGAATAAGAATTGAGTAGAGAAAAGATTAAGGCAAGCATGCACACGTTAACATCACAAAAACGTCAGTACACCTTGGATACACACACATATGTCACTCACTGACTTACACTGACAAGCTCTACATATAGCACCACTAGTCGAACAGCCGTGTATGGTCGTACACAGGAGTACGGCCATATACACGACCACGGCTGTACACAACTACAAAAGTTACATATACCAAAATAATGCCCAAACCCCTACAAAGACTTATACAAGATGGATGGCTAGCCCAAACCACATAATTATGACCTACCAATCTCCCCCTTGGTTTGTGGCTGGCATAGACTCAGTCTTTCTCAATGATTAGTACATCAGATCCTTCCATGGCACCATACCACATCTGCTCCTTAATGATCTCCGTAACCATTCCAGTGTACTCCTTAGCAGCAGAGTCAAAGATCTCTTCAGCAACCCGGATTTGATAAAGAGATAAGTGATGAATATCCCACATTCCAAATTGAAAACGATCCTTCTTATCAAACAAACGGAAACAACCATCTGGGAATTTGATGACAACAGAAGTTGTGGCTTCATCAAATACCCAGTAGAGCATGTTTCTTAAAGAACCATCGTGGAATTTCTTCAAGATAGGGATCTATCTCACTTGATTAGTGGCTGGCCACATCACTATCTGGATAGGCTTGCCAATCAATGGATTAAGAACATCAGGGTGGCTCTTGAGAAAGGATTCAATAGTCTTCATACTAGTGAATCCCCTTTTTACTTAATCCTACAGGAAATTCTTGAATTTAGTCACTTGAGGAAGATTTCCTGGATTGAGAAAGGGATCATCAGCAAGTTTAGACAAGTCACTTCTCGTAAAAGAGTTGAAATCATGTATGATCTTGTAGTATTCCACATTGGCACTTTTCCGCTTCACAAGCCATAATTGTAATTTATCATGAACCCATGACACAATTCCAGATCGATCTCCTTACGTGCCACCAAAACATCTATGTTCAAGATCTACAATAATGATTTGGGGTTGGCCTCCACGAGCATTTTTATCTGAGTTCCTCCTGAATAGATACTTTTGCTTATTATAAGATGACGCGGCTTTAGCAATTTTCAAAGTTACAATGTGAGGAGCTTGAGCTGGTTCCTTTTCAAATCGATCAACCACCCTTGTGGTTCTGAGAGAGGGTTGATCTGTCGGGTTGTCATGAAGAGGAGCATGAGCTTGAGCACTAGAGGCATCCACATTAGATGGAGTCAAGGATCCAAGATTAGTCTGTAAGTTAGAGATTTTATTTGACTTTAGAGCATTATCAGCTTCAAGTTCAACAATCCTTATGTCATGTTGTTCCATCAGAATGTCCTTCTCAATGTTTTTCTGATTTACAAATGTTGGTTTCTTCTCTGTGCTTGGACATAGTAGGATCCTCATCCCCTGAATGCCCTTCCTCAATAGATATTCCTTTTCCACGTGAGGAAGGTATTGGACTGTGTTGTTGTGACAAGTGCCTTGCTAGGCTGATAGAGGCTTCATCTAGGGAAGGCCTTGTAGCGGAATATCCTTGAACAACTGAAGATCCTCCATATTATTCTTATTCTACTTCTTCTCTATTTAATCTGGCATCATCCAATTGATTGGGATTCCGCACCATCAATTGGATCTGATTGATACACAAGCAGATTGGGGACTTACAGAACAATTGAAGATCTTGGTGTTTTGGCACGTGTTTGAAGACCCTAGTAAGCTTATATGGAGTAGTAAAGGAAAGAGGTGTTTAAGAGTGAAAGATTGAAGTTCTTGTGGATGATACTTGAGAGGTTCACGGCCAAGGGTTGACAAATGAATCAAAAATGGCTAAAACTCATGTATATAGCATGAGTTCATGGCCTAACATGGGTTCACGACCGTCAACTACTTGTGAGGGTGTTTCCGGCTCGATTGCAACTCAATGATCTTAATCTAACACTTCCTAACACATGATCCTTGAGTGTACTAGGCTTATAACTCATTAAAATGACTAACAAGGCTAATAGGTAACATAAACAAGTCTGACTTTTGATTGTTTGAATTGACTTTACAAGATAGAAATTTATGGGTTGTCACATATGCTCTTTTATCTCTCTTTGAATTAGAACCTTTCTATGTACCCTGTGTTCTTCATCAAAGCTTCAAAAACTCATATTTGGCATCCAAGATCACAAATTCCCTATCAAAAAATATATCATCTAAAGGATATGCATCATCTTCTACATTTGAACCTATTCTGAAGGATACCAGTCAACTCGTTTCACTCGATCCTCGAGACTATGATCAATCTATTCATGTGATGATTGAATACATCTCCCGCCATCCCATCCTTGTTCTACTTAAAAAAATCCCATACTCTAGCTTCTCTCTATGAATATTAAACAAGGCATTCAAGAGAGAAAAAAATCGACAATGATGCTCTTGAGTGCTAGTTCATCGATGACAGGATCGTTCCTGTTACCAAAGAAACGATCCTCAATTTGATTAGGATTTCTCCAAATCCTGAGGGTTTGAAAGTCGTTGAACCCAATCCTGAATAATTTCGAGGTTTCTTGACTGAAATCAGTTTTAAAAGGGAGTACAAGTTCAAAGAATTTAAGAAATAGGTTGTTACTAGAATGTGGACGATTTTGATGCATGTGATTATGAAAGGCGTTTCCACCAAGCACGGAGGCTCAAAATCCATGAGAAAAGATTGGATTTATCTGTTTTAGAACATATTCACCGATAACTCTAATGTCGTCGATCTACCATAAATTTTGTGGCAAGATTTTCAGATATTTGCCATTCGTCGGAAACCAAATGAGATTTCAAGTTCAATGTTCTGCGCTCTAACACTTCAACAAATGTACTCGGGCAGATGTGAACTTATTCCTCTCAAATCAAATCCTAATGAGGTATATTTTTCCTTTTAAATTATCAAATCTTATAGACTTCCAAACCATACATCCTTTGGACCCATCCAACAATTGCCACAACATATGTTGGACTCTATTCCTTCCGACTCTCCATTCAAGAAAGAACATCGCAAGGTTTCAGTTTTACTTGACCCACTAAATCCTACCAAAATATCAGATGTTATCCCCTCAGAAGAGAATAGACTAAGAACTTCTGGTGCTAGGATCAAGATGTCTGCCAAGAAGCGAAATTGATCCCCTTCAAAAGTCAAAGCCAAAAAGAGACCCTAAACCGGTGGATCCTCTCAACGAGATTCACATATCCGTTTCCGAACTGACTCTAGGTCTTTACCTACCCTACCCGCTCATTTGACTGAAGTACCATTCAGAGTCTCAAAAACACTTGCAAACACACAGGGAATATACACATAATTTACCCCCACCCTCCCAAAAGGGTGGTGTTGGGATTAAACAATGTTCCTTGGAGCCACTGGAACACACACACGAGTCAAACTACATCCTTTTCTTTCAACACAAGCACGGTCTATGGCTTCCGCTACATATCCTAAGCTTTCTGAATTAGGAGTTGTCCCTTCAACTTTGGAAGCGTCAATCAAACTGACACTCTGTAGAGGCAAAAGAAGTTCGTATGCTACTAACTTGGATTCAAATGATTTACTTGATAGGACTTAACTCCGGTGTCCCAATCTCACTCATCGTCAAATTGAATACACTATTACAAGGATGCAAACTGGAGCTGCTGGTACCTTTCCTTGTGATCTCTAGTTTCCATAAGATTTTGATGTTGATGGTTTTTTTTCTGATGTTGGAAATGAGTTCAACAAGTCCACTATCAAACTCAACATGATGTTCCCACTCAACTGGATGATTCAACGGCCAATGTTGTAGAAAAGACTCTGAGTGCATATGTGCCCAATCTAAAGAAAAATTTGGAAGAGCATCCTTAGGACAACAAAGAAGCTACAAGAGATGTTCTTGACTCCACTCTGGCTTCATATGTTCTTCCTCGTGATGATGCAGATATTGAAAATAGTTATCAAAGCATGTTTGTTGATTCTAACATTGAGATCACCAATGTAATTCCCTATAGTTGTCAGTTCAAGTTTATCCAAGCTTCGTTCTCCAAACCACAAGTCGAATTTGACTTCCAATCGTCTTTCGACAACAGGCACCTTGGTAGCGGTGGCGAAGATAATCAAGAGTAATAACATATAGCTGGTGGTGTGATTGGTGATAACATTGATGATGGTGGAGACGAAAGTGATGATGAAAGAAGCAAGTCAAGTAAAGAATCCAATTCGAATATTGGATCATGGGCGAGAATATAGCGGATCCCTTCGCTCTGCTCGAAATACATGAGAAGATTAAGAATGTTGATGCGAAGGTTGATACTATGACTGCTTAGGTTGGAGCTCTGGATTCAAAAATAGATTTAGTCCTTAAATCCATTTCTGAAGTCCAAGTTGCCACCCCTTCAACTCAAGAACGAGAACAACAGTTGGATCAAGTCATTTCTCTGCGCCTCAAACACACTCTCCAGGAGTCTGATCGAAGATCTTCTGAAAATCGGGATACTCACATTCAGACCATGGAGAAAAATCTAGAAGTCCATGATGACTTGGTATCTATAACAAAAGATCTCATCAAGAAAACCCATGTTCGTCATGAGAAGCAGATCCAACGCCTTGGAAGGAGACCTGAGCTAAATATGGAATGAATCTCATCACGCAGCAAGTATTAATCCAAGTTATTCGGTCTACCCAACACTTCATGGATATTTCGAGTTACAAGTTCAATGAGGTCTTCTGCATTTTAAAAATATTATCAACACTCCGTAAGATCAAGCTCCAACTGCCAATGTCAGCTTTCAGAAGGTTGTCAATAAGCTTGGAGATCTCAGGTTCAACACATTGCTTACACGACAGGGCATTCCGATGCAAGAAGGGCATAAATTGCTCTGACTGGATGGAAGCCAAGCTCGAAATTCCAACCCTAAGATGAAACCATTGTCGAAGAAGATGACGATGAAATGATCATGAATGAGGAAGTCGTCTTAGTACTCTGGTCTGAGAAAGAGCCATCTACTTTCGTAAAAACCATTTGCTATGAAGGGAAAAGGAATTGGTCTTCTTAGCCATTAAATCTGGCCAACTCCTTCAAATACAACATTGATATGGCAAAAATCAAAAGAAAACTAACATTTTATGCTTTTTGAGTAACTCAACTGGTGCCACCTCTAATCCATACTCCCAAGATCATTGCAATTGATGAAGGGTCCCCTATCAAAAAGCATGGTGGTTTTCCTGCTCCTAAATTGGCCTTACCAATTTCTAAAGTGACTGTAACTCTAATAGCTCAGGAAGTTATTAAAGTCACCATTCGAGCTCCAATCAAAGATAAAGGGAATGGAGTTACATTTTCTAAGATCATCCCGATGAAGCCATCGAAAAAGTCTAAGGGGTGGTCACAAGATCAAATCAATGAAGCTCTAGAAAGTCTTCAGATTCAAGCTTTGAAGGATTCTCCAAATCCTCTATATGGAATTTCCCCATATTACGATGAAGGTAGATTGTATGAGCATCACAAGGTTCCCTTTGTGAGTCATGCTCCTCATACTTCTCATTCTGAATAGCTCAATCTTCCAATCTCCCTACATGATAGATTCTATGTGAAATTCACTACACTGCACCTTTCTGACGAACAAGAAATTCTTCTTCGGATTGAAAGAGAGCGTTTGAGTACCTTCTACTCCATTAATGCTCTTTCCAAAGAAAGAAGCATGGTTAAAACGAAGAATTACAAAATTAATGTATGTGTAATGAAATTATTTATCAATTTTGGATAGGACTACATTCTTTACAACTACTACTTATCTTAGCACTCATATAAGAAGATTGCAATATCGGATGCTGACTTTCCTACTATCAATCCCAACAATGTTCTTGGAATTGATGCTCATCTTAAGGAAAATCAAACATCTGAACCAGGCATCATGGCATTCAATGTTGTTTTGAATTTCCTATAAGATTATATAGCTAAATCCGGCCATTCAAAAGTTGAGTTTGCTCCAGTCTTTGGAATCATAAATCTTCTTGCTCCCATCAAACATTGAGCTGGAAGAAGTTGATCTATTCAATTAAGGTCCTATTATAGATCTAGAGCTTCGATACGTTTACGAGAAGAAGAATTCAAACAAGAAGGAATTTTTCATGGTTAGGAAAAAGCACTTGATTTACTCCAATATGCTTCCAAAGTTCACCTACAAATCCACCAAGTCTAAAGTATCCAAAGAAGCAAAGCAAGAAATGATGAGTTCATGTGGTAGATTGAAGTTAGAAGTTGGTTGCAAAAGGCATATCTATTTGTCTTTGGAGAGAAAATGTAAAATGTTGATGATTGTAAAGGTCACTTAGGGGAGACTTAGAATAGGTAAAGTGATCCTTAGACAATCCGAGGAAATCTAGATTTTGAGATGTATGCATGTTCAAAGTGCGAAGTTTCTGAGGGAGTGAAGATTTCCGATATAGAAGTGACTGGATGATTTGAAGATTTGCATTGTTTTGGTTGTTAGTAATTTGTCTTATTTACTGTAGTACATGTATGAAACCAGTTCAAGCACAATGATATGTCAGGTGGTTGATCTGCAGTTAACTTTTTGTATATGTGTCCTTTTTGTTATTGATCCAAAATTAGTATAAATAGGACCATCAACCTATGTAATTTTGTACCACATTTTAACATTTTTAAAGTATCAATCAAGAATCATTCAGTCAATCATTTTTACCTTCTCTTTGTTCTTGTTCCTATTCATACTTTTAATACTCTTTATTATTATCTTGAATACTTTGTTGCTTATTATCTTCAAGGCTTGACTGGTTTTATCCAGACTTGACTGGAAAAATTATTTGGCTCCATTTTTGTGTTTATCTCAAGGTTTGAGTTCTCAAACCTTTTCCTAGATATCTTTGGATATCCCCTCTTCTCATAATAATATGTCTGGATCTCTTGATGCCTATTGAGGTCCTGTTGTAGACAATTTAACAATACAGTCTTGTATTGATCCTAAGCATAGAATAATGTCCCCTTCTATTTGTGAAAAATTATTTTTTTTCTTTCATCTTGGCAATTCATTAAGGTGGGTTGAATTGTTGTAGAAATTTTGGTAATAGTGTATCTCCTGTTCTAATTGATATGGTCGTTAGCGATTTAAACCAACTCTTAGCCACATCTTTTAATGTGACCGGTAATACTCGTAACATCCATGCACCCCTTGTCACACCCCAAAACCAAGAACGGCGGAAACGTTCCGGGGTGGAGGACGTCATGTGAAGTATCATAACAGTTTAAAGTAGTAAACAAGCAACAACATCATCCATTGCATTAAAAGTGAAGTTTTAATACATGTGTGTTCTTTCATAATGTACAACAATAAAATGAATAATCAAAATAAGGCGAGTCTTGTCTATGCTCCATCTTCTCAAAAACCTGGCCATCGCACCTGTCTAACTGATGACCTGAGAATACAAGTTATTTTGAAAGCGAGTATCGGCTTTAAAGCTGGTGAATTCATAAGTATTTAAGTGTTATTGTCCTGTTTTGGAATGCTGTTAAGAATGTCGTATAAATCCTTAAATAGAACAGTTGATATAAGTATGAAATGTGGTCTTCTACCAAGACCCGAATGTTTTGTTATGACAAAGTAAAATGATAGGTTTTCCTTTCTATTGACTAGTACTAAAAGTACGTAGTCTAACAAATCGTTTATGTGAACATATCACAAAATAAAGTAAAATACGAAAATAATATGATAGTCTTCTACCAAGACCTAAATGTTCTGTAAGTAAAATGATAGTTTTTCCTTTCTATTGACTAGTACTAAAAGTACATAGTCTGCTTATCGTTTATGTGAATATATCACAAAATAAAGTAAAATAGGAAAATAATATGATAGTCTTCTACCAAGACCTAAATGTTCTGTAAGTAAAATGATAGTTTTTCCTTTCTATTGACTAGTACTAAAAGTACGTAGTCTACTCATCGTTTATGTGAATATATCACAAAATAAAGTAAAATAGGAAAATAATATGATAGTCTTCTACCAAGACCTAAATGTTCTGTAAGTAAAATGATAGTTTTTCCTTTTTATTGACTAGTACTAAAAGTACGTAGTCTACTCATCGTTTATGTGAATATATCATAAAATAAAGTAAAATAGGAAAATAATATGATAGTCTTCTACCAAGACCTAAATGTTCTGTAAGTAAAATGATAGTTTTTCCTTTCTATTGACTAGTACTAAAAGTACGTAGTCTACTCATCGTTTATGTGAATATATCACAAAATAAAGTAAACAGGAAAAAGCATAATCATGTAAGTGTTATCCCTGGGTGACCAGGATTAACACGACATCGCCGAAGCGAAAGGTATACCCTATGAACATCCGAAGATTGTCCCCTCACCCTATGTAGTGGTAGCAGGGTGGAAGGAGGGTTAGTCCCGTGGCCGACTCCTAATATCAGCGTTAACCTAATAATCATCCGAAGATTTTCATCTCAACCACTGTTGCAACAGTAGGATGGAGGGATGGTTAGTCCCATAACTGACTACTAAATAAGTAACAACCTTAGACATCCGTAGATGTTCATCACCCAGTGTTGCTAACAGCTGGGTTCCGGAATGCTTAGTGTCGTCTAGACATCCCGTCGAACAGGGATAGGCAGGAAAATTTACACAGAAGGTACGAATAAATCTTCCTAATGTAAGTGATAACCTTAGACATCCGTAGATGTTCATCACCTAGTGTAACTAACAACTGGGTCCGGAATGGTTAGTCCCGTCTAGACATCACGTCGAACAGGGATAGGCAGGAAAATTTACACAGAAGGTACGAATAAATCTTCCTAATAACTCTAGGTACAAGTATCCAGGTAAGTGAATACAGGATAATGTATCTAAGTAACAATACTCATGTATGGTATTCATGTAAGCGTATTCAGATAAATGTAGCTATGTAAACGTACTCATGTATCATGTAATCCTAGGTAATTGTACTCATGTATCATGTAAGGTACTGGTATAGACTCATGAATGAACTGACTCTTTTGTGATTCCTTGTAATAGGAATAATGTTTTGTTTCTTCTAACTATCCCGATGATAATTAACTGGAAAGTAATTGGTTGTTCAAGTAGATTTATGCACCCTTGATACACCAGGGTGTGGGAAAACTAAACGAAGGATGGAAACTATAACATCAATACATATTTAAGAACATATGCGTATAAGTGTAGTTTTGCTCAAGAAGGTAAAAATAATGGTTTTGCAAGATATCTAGGAGTTTTGAACAATAATTAAGAGTGACTTGATGTCATTTTAATAAACATTTCAAAACTAATACTTTTGTTATCAAGGTATTTTAAGATAGAAAACCATTTCATGTGTCACCTTTTGAAGTATGTGAAATTTACTGAATGAAAAACACAGTTATAAAATACATAAGATTGATTTAATAACATATTGTTTTCTACTTGTATTCCCCCCCCCCCATTAAAGCATTTAAAATCATTTAAAACATTGATTAAGGGGTATGAACTCACATGTAGATGGTGATTTGGATGAACTGGACGGTGTAGGATTGTTAGGTGTCAAGTGAGGACTTGTACACACGCTACGATCCTAATGAACATATAATCACACACATATGCACTCAATTAGTCTTAAATTACTAATTGAAAATGCTAAGACATCCTAGAACATAATAAACACTTTATATAAGTGTTTTAAGCCCTAAGGATTGCATCTAAGCTATTGTGGGACAAAGTACTTGGGTTTAGGGTTCCAAAGGACCCCATATATGTGTTTACTCTCCATATATCCTCACACATGGAGTTTACGGTTGTAAACTCTTGAGTTTACGGCCGTAAACTCCCAAGCTTGGTGGTATTTTGTGTTTTGAAGTTCTAAATGATCCCTAGAATTATTCCAACTTGGTGGTTCAATTCTTGGAAGGGTTTAAGGCATAGAAACACCCCTTTGAGGAGTTTACATCCCTAAGGCCATTTCCTTTAGAGTTTGCGGCCGTAAACTCTTAAGGATGGGTGTTTTTGATGCTTTCAAGTCTCTTGCACAAGTGGTATAGGTTCTAGACTTATATTCCAAGCATATGAAGGTATTTGACACACTTTGGTGCCCTTTAATCATGTTTACGGACCAAGAACCATGTCATGGCCGTAAACTCACTTTGAAAGGTGTTTTTGATGGTTTAATGTCCTTGATTTATGTGGGAACAATTCCTAGTAATTGTCTAAGGCTTTAGGTGCCTTGAAAGCCCCCTTTTGTGCAGGATTTTGGAGTTCACGGTCCAAGATCATCTTGGGCCGTGAACTCCCAATCTTGGGTGATTCTTTGATTTTTTCTTGTCCCTAATACACTCCTATACAAGTCCAAGGCAGTAGTATATCTCGGGGGAAAGGCTAGGCATTGTTTTCGGGAGTTTACTACCCAAGAACACCTTGGGGAGTAAACTCCTAAATCTAGTGATTTAGCTATGTAATCTATGTTATGAACACATTTAAAGCTATATAACACTACTAGAGAGGGGTACTCACGATTTGGGATAAAAACCCGAAGATTCGTGAGAGAGAAAATGGCTTTTCTCTAGTTGGAAATGCGAATAATGAATGAATTGGTTCAGAATTCTATTTATAGTCCTGAGATATTTTTGGCAGAAAATATTTTTATTCCCGAAATGATTTCTCTTATAACAGAGTGTTGGAATAACAGTGTTGCACAAAACCCTAGCGCACCCACTCTCCTGATATTTCCTGAAGTATAAACCCTGAATTACTCAAACTTACACGAAAAAGTCTGAAAATTAACTGTGACTGCTATAACTTCTATTGAAGTGATATAGTTTGTACATAATGGAAATTTCGGGTTATCACACCCCTTGCTACTCCTGAAATGTTTTTAAGAAGTCCATACTTTTTAGATCTTCATTAATATGTTTTTTGGCATCTTCGTTGTAACACCCGAAAATCAGAAAGACCAAGAACGGAAAGAAAACCCTAAGTCAGGGGGGTCAACTCGTCGAGTCCAAGGAGGAACTCGAAGAGTCCGAGCGGGATCCGGGTCGAGGAGTAAGTGACCGACTCGGCGAGTCCGGTCTGAAGAGGGCAACCCTAAATATGGGACTTTTTGCACTATTTAAGCACCTCATTCTTTTCCTTAGGGTTCCTTTACACCTCCTCTCATCCAGAACATCGAACCCTAGCCGCCATATCCGTTTTTGAGAAAAGATCTAGCCTTGGAGTTGTGATTTGAAGCTTGGAAGAGAAGGAAGTTCATAGTGGTACAAGAGGAAGCCTTGGATCCAGAGTTGGTGTGGCTTTTCAGAGCATTTGAAGGTAAGAAGTCATTACCTTCACTCCTTTACTCATAGTTTCCTTTTGTCATGAGATTTGGGGCTTTTATGCCATGTTCTAGAGCCAATTGGAGTTAGAAGTCCAGATATGAAGTTGCTACTTCAGATCTAAGTTTATTCTGGCCTAGAGAGTCATAAAGTATCAGTCTTGAGGGTGTAGGTGAAGCATGGTTGTCTTAAACCTGAGTATGGAAAGTTTTGGGCCTAGATCTCCTTAGCTACACGTAAGTTTTGCGACTTTACGTGATGAATAGGCCTTGGAAGAATGGATCTATAGTTTGAAGTCCCTTCATGACTCAAAAAGCTTCTGAATGTATGAAGGACTGAATAGACTCGGCGAGTCCTTCGAGTGGACTCGACGAGTAGCATGAAGATTAGGAGGAACTTGATGAGTTGGATGAGCAACTCAGGGAGTCTATTGAAGTTTGCCTTGGACTCGGCGAGTCTGTTCTTGGACTCGACGAGTCAGGTCGCGAAACCCCGAACCCTTCGAGGTAAGACTCGAATCAGCGAATCGGTTGGAGACTCAGTGAGTTGGACAGGACGAGACTCGGAAATCGATGGACTCAGCGAGTCGAGTCACGAATGGAAGGACTCTAAGCATATGAACTCGGCGAGTCAGTAGGCAGACTCGGCGAGTAGGGTTGACCTGGAAGGTTGACTTGACCAGGACTTTGACTTTGACCAGAGTTGACTTAGTTGACTTTCGGGGGACAGTTAGACTAAGTGTTGCATTGACAGCGACAGCTCGGTGACCTAGTGGAGCAGGAGTTCAGAGAGTTTTCGGGCACCAGCTAGAGGGGTTATCAGCAAGTTCAGCAAGTGCAGGTGAGTTTCCCCTTGTGTGAATGGGTCTACGGCCACAATGCCAGCCCATGTAGTTATGAGTAGGAGGACCCGGGGGTTAGCCCTAGGCACAGTATGCTAGTATGATATTCAAGACGAGGTCTAGTGTAGCGGGCAGGTGCCCAAGGAATGGTTTGCATGATAGTTATACTTGTTGTCTGTGTGATACATGTATGTTCCTGGTAGGAAGGTGAGTGTGGGCGACGTCTCGTATCTCACCAGCAGCAGAGTATGGACGGTGTTCCATATCTCATTAGCAGCAGAGTAAGGGCGAGGCCCAGGTTAAGGAAAGAGTGAGTGTGGACCGGGACCGTATCTCACTATTAGTAGGAGCACAGACGGGGTTCCATGACTCATCAGTTGCAGGACATGGGCGAGGCCCAAGATAGGCGAGGCCTTTAGAACAGGATTCGGTAGTATATGTTTAGTTTATGTGTTTTGATATGTTATGTGTTAGTGTATGTTTGCGGGCAAGACCCAGTGACAGGCGATCCCTAAGCGAAACAGATCTGTATCCAAGCGGGGCTCGAAGCCAGGCGGGGCCTGGAGTGGCAGGGCCGTTGTGGCGGGCAAGGCCCGAAATAGTGGGTGTGGCCTAGTATGTGTTATATGTGTTATTATAAGATTATGTGGTAGGTTGGGGAACTCAATAAGCTTCGTGCTTACGGTTTTCAATTTTGGTTTCATGTATTTCCGGTAGTGGAGGGAAGAGCTCGGGGTGATCGCGTGGCACACACCATTGATTTGTCAGCCTGGGATGTTTTGCTCTTATAATGAAAATATGTTTTGAAAATTATACTCTGAATTCATGTTATGACTTCTGATATGTTTTATGAATATGTATTTGGTAATGATTTAAAGAAAAAATTTTGGTACGGAATTTTTGGGATGTTCCAAGTTGGTATCAGAGCCTTGGTTTGAGGGATTCGGACATACCCTCAGGTGTGTCTGAACTCAAACTAAGGGATTGGATAAAAAAGTTTTCAAAATGAAAACACAGTTTTGTAAAAAGAGTTTTTAGAAATAAAACAGTTTTATAAAAGCAAAAAGATTTCAGAAAGAAGAGAATTTTGATAAGAGAAAAGGGTGTGGTGCATGCAATCAGCCGAGCTCAAGTAAGTACCACAAAATACCCATACAAACTTATGTTATGATTATCAGTTAGTAGAACGGCATGCTAGATTAGGACTAAGGATCTAGGGAGGATGCCTTATGTTCTTGTAATATGTGCTTTGAGCTGCATGATAGAGCTGGTTAGACAATAGTAGGATAGCCTGTTTAGGTTATGCCTGATTATATGAGCTTATGTTGCATGCTAGTACAGATTTTGGTATGTGAGTATGATTGCTTGATTATGTGATGGTTAGATTTTTCCCTTGTCCGAATGATGCTTGCTTTGTGTTTGAGGGATTCTAAGTGATGGGAGTTATCCATTAGGTGAATACGTCAGGTCACATGTGATCAAGATTGAATAACCTCAGAGCGCTGGATTTGGCCCTATTGCGCAGCTCTTGTCTGAGTCCAACCATTGTAGGAACGAGTCTTTTACTCAAAGGATTATCCGAGCCTCATCACATGTGATGGTATTCAGGTGATGGATAATTGGCATCACAAGGATGCCTTCAGCAGCTGAGGACTGGTTTGAGTTGAGTTAGAGGGTTCCCTAGGGTAAGCCTAGGATGAGATAGTGCTGAGAGCAGTAGTGGTAGAAAATGGACGTGGTGGAGTTGAAGCAGTTCTTGAGGAAAGTACCGATAGATGTGGAAGGTAGTATGGGACCGTACTACTGAAACCAGAGGATCCGTACTCGATTCAAAAAGGCCAAGATGAGACCGGGATACTTGTAGTATGTGTGTATGATCCCTCAGCAGTTATGAGTATTCTGATAATTATCGTGATATGTTTTCAGCATGGTGACTTTGCGAGAGAGGTTAGTGGGCGGATCAGGCGCTGGAGAGGGATCGGGCTTGGGTTCAGGGGCCGAGCAGCGCGAGGAGCGGATGAGGGAGTTGATATCCGTGGAGGTTATGCGCAGTATTCTAGATCAGACTCATGTGATCTTTGGCACAGTCAAGGAGGGTATACTGGAGATTTTGGATGAGAGGCTGGGAGCCTTCCGTACAGAGATGATGGATTTGATAAGAGCTCGTACCTTGACATTCCAAGAGTTTAGAGCTTGCGGAGCGTCAGATTATCATGGGGCTAGGGATCCCATTGCTAGCAGCAGGTGGTTGGCCGATGTTGCCAATGAATTTCGTACGATCCGGTGTCCCGAGGGGGACAAGGTCAGACTCGCCTTCTATCTTCTGAAGGACAGAGCGAGGGATTGGTGGGAGGAGATTGGTCATGCTTTGGGGGATGATGCCGCACTGGACGCGATGACATGGAGCGATTTCTCGGCCAGGTTCAGGGCAGAGTTCTCGCCGATTATTGAGGTGCAACGGTTGGCACGGGAGTTTCAGGATTTGATGCAGACCACTAAGACTGTGGCGAAGATCACCGCCAAGTTCAGGGAGAGGGCTCTTCTTGTACCGCAGTATGTCGCGGATGAGGAGATGAAAAAGGCCGGATACCATGAGATGTTTAGGGATGACATCAGGTAGTTTGTGAGTAGGTCCAGCTGCAAAACGTTGGAGGATATGATTGCGTCAGCTAGAGAGAGAGAGAGAGAGAGAGAGAGAGATTGATTTGGAGCAGGTCCGGAAAAGGAAGTCGGATGAGGTTCAGGTAGCCATCAGTTCGGGCAAAAGGCCCAAGGGGTCGGATTCGAGATCGAGGGATTACCCGAGCCGCGGCCGATGTGGGAGGTGCAGCAGGACGCACGAGGGTGCGTGCAGGAGTGGTAGTGGTGGGAATTCAGGCTGCTTCAAGTGCGGCCGGACTGGTCATCTTAGCAGGGATTGTACTGCTACCACCAGCCAGGGATCAGACTTGATATGTTTCCACTACAGTCAGCGGGGCCACAAGAAGGCCCAGTGCCCCAGTTTGTTTTCGGCAGGACGGGTGATAGCACCTGCCCCTGCACCTTTGAGGATCACAAACGGCTGTCATTGCCGAGCAGAGGCGCTTGTGGTAGGAGGAAGGGCTTTTCAGATGACTACCATGGAGACGCAAGCAGCGTCAGACGTTGCAGGTATGCAAATTCCGTTTTCAGTTTTTATTTGTGCATGATTATATTGTTATGGTTCTACATCATTATTGGTACGAGTATTTTAGAATAGGGTGTCCTGCTTGTGAGTAAGATATATGCCATCTGCATACCTTGGATATTTGAATGGTAGTTAAGGGATGTGCTCTATTGGAGAAGGTAACTTAGGATGCAGTAGCTGTAGCATGCCCAGGAGGGACTTGGTATGTCTCGCTAGTTCGGAGCTATATAGTTTTAGAGATGGATTGGTTAGATCCCTAGTTGTGGTAAGCTTGGGTTGCTCAGTAGATTGATTATGGAATGGTAGCAAGGATTGGGATTTCTTTTCGAGCATTGAGCAGCGAGGTGTAAGAAGGATCGAAGTGGGGGAGAACCCTCCGAGTGTACAAGGGCAAGAGTACGCAGACCCAAGATGAGTACACGATCTCTGAGAAGGAAAAGAAGTAGTACAACGTTTGATGGGTTGAAGAATTCCAAATTGAGAAACTCCCCATCAGTTAGTGCGTGTAAAGGTGATGGTTAAAGCCTGGTTGGGAATTCAGGTTGGAGGATCGCCTGTAGGACTCGAGTGAGTCGGAATGAAGATCTTGAGGACAGATAGCATGGGATGCTTTCGTGTTAGTAGACAGTGGCGGAGGCAGCTTGTAGAGCATAGTAGAGCGGCGGGAGAGCCGTAGGTTTCTCTAGCAGCAGTCAGTGGTGGAAAGTGTTGTAAGACTGTGGGTAAGCCATAGCATTCACTAGCAGTTAAAGATGGAAGGTGTTCTAAGATTGCAGGTAACCCGTAGCATTCACTAGCAGTCAAATATGGAAGGTGTTGTAAGACTACGGGTAAGCCGTAGCATACCCTAGTAACTTCCTTAGCGAAGCTGGGGTGAGGCCCCTATCTCCTAATGATCAAGGTAGGGATCAGGAATGGGTGGTGGTTGAGGATAGTAAGGAGCTTGCTTGTATAGCCCTAGAGAGGTGAGACCTTGGGAGAGGCCGCTCCAGGATGTAGTTAGGTGAGACCCGTAGGCGAGGCCCGTGTGAGAGTAGCAGAATAGGTGAGACCTGAGAGCAGGGTAGCTCAGTAGTATAGTCGGGTGAGACCTGTGGGTGAGGCCCGTGAGTTTTAATAGTATAGGTGGGACCTGGTAAGGACCTTAGGGTCAAGTTAGGGGGAGCGAGGATCCCAGGACTTGTAGCGCCATAGTGGCAGAGTTGAGTGGGCAATATTAGATAGCCTAAGTTTCTTCGGAAGTTGTTGGGAGTACTAGGAGGTGTGTTGAGGCTAGCGACTGGTGGGAGCCAGTAATCCATACATTGATAGATCAGTAGGGTCCAGGGTGGTCTCGGTTCAACCGGAAGGCGGATAATGGACAATAGAGATTTTCAGTCAGTGGCAGTGGAGTTAAGAAGTGTCCAGTGGATACTGGTGGTAATGACCCGTACTGGAAGTAGCGGGGGTTATGGAGTTGGTGAAGGATAGAACCTTCACAGTGACAAAGGAAGTAGTTGGTTATGGAACATTGCCTTGGAAAGGCAGGAAATCGTATAAGGAAAGAAAGGGGTGAATCCCCAGGGTGTTCAACATGAGTACTTGGGGAGTACCAAAAGGTTTGTCACTAGAGTATGTTGTGTTTCCAGGATGACCAGGGTTAGGGTGAACCCAAGGATACTATTCGAAAAGATTAAGCGTCGTCAGGATGACCGGGCGAAAGGCCAGCAAAGGTAGGCAGCCGGTGTTGGATTAATAAGTCGAGTATAGAAAGCAGATTTCAGGGTGATTGGCTGTAGAGAAACTTCGAGGACGAAGTTTAGTTTAAGTGGGGGAGAGTTGTAACACCCAAAAATCTGAAAGACCAAGAAAGGAAAGAAAACCCCAAGCCAAGGGGGGGTCAACTCGTCGAGTCCAAGGAGGAACTCGACGAGTCTGAGCGGGATCCGGGTCGAGGAGTAAGTGACCGACTCGGCGAGTCGGTGTATGGACTCGGCGAGTCCGGTTTGAAGAGGGAAACCCTAAATCCGGGACTTTTTGCACTATTTAAGCACCTCATTCTTTTCCTTATGGGTCCTTTACACCTCCTCTCATCCAGAACATCGAACCCTTGCCGCCATATCCGTTTTTGAGCAAAGATCTAGACTTGGAGTTGTGATTTGAAGCTTGGAGAGAAGGAAGTTCATAGTGGTACAAGAGGAAGCCTTGGATCCAGAGTTGGTGTGGCTTTTCAGAGCATTTAAAGGTATGAAGTCATTACCTTCACTCCTTTACTCATAGATTCATTTTGTCATGAGATGTGGGGCTTTTATGCCATGTTCTAGAGCCAATTGGAGTTAGAAATTCAGATCTGAAGTTGCTACTTCAGATCTAAATGTATTCTGACCTAGAGAGTCATAAAGTATCAGTCTTGAGGGTGTAGGTGAAACATGGTTGTCTTAAACCCGAGTATGGAAAGTTTTGGGCCTAGATCTCCTTAGCTACACGTAAATTTTCAACTTTATGTGAGGAATAGGCCTTGGAAGAATGGATCTATAGTTTGGGGTCCCTTCATGACTCAAAAAGCTTTTGAATGTATGAAGGACTGAATAGACTCGGCGAGTCCTTCGAGTTGACTCGGCGAGTAGCATGAGGATTAGGAGGAACTCGACGAGTTGGATGAGCAACTCGGCAAGTCTATTGAAGTTTGCCTTGGACTCGGCGAGTCGGTTTTTGGACTCGGCGAGTCAGGTCGCGAAACCCCGAACCCTTCGAGGTAAGAGTCGAATCAGTGAGTCGGGTAGAGACTCAGTGAGTTGGACAGGATAGGACTCGGAAATCGGTGGACTCAGCGAGTCATGGACTGACTCGTCGAGTCGAGTCGCGAATGGAAGGACTCTGAGCATATGAACTCGGCGAGTCAGTAGGCAGACTCGGCGAGTAGGGTTAACCTGGAAGGTTGACTTGACCAGGACTTTGACTTTGACCAGAGTTGACTTAGTTGACTTTCGGGGGACAGTTAGACTAAGTGTTGCATTGATATCGATAGCTCGGTGACCTAGTGGAGCAGGAGTTCAGAGAGTTGTCGGGCAGCAGCTAGAGGGGTTATCAGCGAGTTCAGCATGTGCAGGTGAGTTTCCCTTATGTGAATGGGTCTACGGCCACAATGTCGTCCCATGTAGTTATGAGTAGGAAGACCCGGGGGTTAGCCCTAGGCACAGTATGCTAGTGTGATATTCAGGACAAGTTCCAGTGTAGCGGGCGGGTGCCCAAGGAATGGTTTGCATGATAGTTATACTTGTTGTCTGTGTGATACATGTATGTGCCTAGTTGGAAGGTGAGTGTGGGCGAGGTCCCGTATCTCACCAGCAACAGAGTATGGTCGGTGTTCCATATCTCACTAGCAGCAGAGTAAGGGTGAGGCCTAGGTTAGGGATAGAGTGAGTGTGGGCCAGGACCGTATCTCACTGTCAGTAGGAGTGTGGACGGGGTTCCATGACTCATCAGTTGCAGGACTTGGGCGATGCCAAAGATAGGCGAGGCCTTTAGAATAGGATTCGGTGGTATATGTTTAGTTTATGTGTTGTGATATGTTATGTGTTAGTATATGTTGGCGGTCGAGGCCCAGTGACAGGCAAGGCCTAAGCGAAACACATCTGTATCTGAGCGGGGCTCGAAGCCAGGCGGGGCCTAGAGTGGCGGGGCCGTTATGGCGGGTGTGGCCTAGTATGTGTTGTATGTGTTATTATCAGGGTATGGGGTAGGTTGGGGAACTCACTAAGCTTCGTGCTTACGGTTTTCAGTTTTGGTTTCAGGTACTTCCGGTAACGGGGGGATGAGCTTGGGGTGATCGCGTGGCACACACCATTGATTTGTCAGCCTGGGATGTTTTGCTCTGATAATGAAAATATGTTTTGGAAATTATACTCTGAATTAATGTTATGACTTATGATATGTTTTATGAATATGGCTTTGGTAATGATTTAAAGAAAAAATTTTGGTACGAATTTTTGGGATGTTACATTCATGATACTTGCCAAAAAATGGTGTCACTTTGAGCATGTTTAAGAATTGGTATTTCAATTCAAAATTTACTGTAGCGGGAATTATGGGTTGGAATAATCAAGGACTGATAACTTCTTGCATCATAATAACAGATTCCTATAGAGTGAGTGTGTCCATCAATTCTTTGGATTGTTCTGATCCTCTTCTTAATCATGATACCTCCTTTCCAATAAATGATCGTCTATTTGATCGACAACTTTTTCTAATCTGACCACTTTTTGTATTCGATTCAATTTGTGTTCGAGTTCTTTGTATGGGGAAGCAAGACTGGAACTGAACCTCTTGTCATTAACTATTACTACAAAAATAAAAATAATCTGAAAACAACCGTCAAATTGAAAAAAAAAACGAAAACTAAAGTAAAGATAATGATTTTTGAAGCAGTTCCACTGAAACTTCGAATAACTATAAAACTAGAAACGTATAAACTAATTAATTATTGAAACTACTTATGATTTTATCATGAGTTTAATATTAAGATTCATAAAATTAAACCCAACATAGTTTGTGAAACTAATGCTCTCTTAAATGCTAAAATTACCAATAAATATTACTTAACACTAAGATTTGTTAAATTACTACTCCTAACAGTTCATGATCTAAAGCTATTAAGAAACAAGCCGCAAAAATCAGATTTCTAGTCTAAACTATATATAACTCAAATATAAGTAATAAAAGTCAAAATTTTAACAAGAAAGAACAAAGATTTAATCAAGAATCAGTTTTATTCCATCATTAAAACTTCAAAATCAATTTTACACCATAGTACTTTTCTTCATCTACATTTAAGTAGAAGATAAGTTTCTAGCCTCTCATGTTTATAGAAAAAAAAACAAGTAAAAAACATGCTAAACATTACAAACGTAATACTTTTCTTTAATATTTTTCCACAATTCTTCAAGATATCACATCTACAACTCATCTGCCTTCTAGGACGAAAGAAATGACTATTTTTTGTACCTAAAAAGGTTTCTTATCTGCACGCACCTTTCTGACATTTGAATATCTCGTATTTATAAGAAAATAAACTCAATGGCGCTAAGTCTTTATCTTTGCGACGCTAACCCTTATCATCATCGATTTTTCTTGAAATAAAACCTATATTTGTGTCGCTAATCCTTTTCTTTCATGGCGCTAACCTCGTCTTTTATGTTATATGTCTTCGAAATTCTTCCTTATCTACCTCATATTTTATGATAACTCAAATTAAAATAAATATATAAATATATTATCTAAATGTATTATTATCATTATGATTAAGATTTAATTATGAGTAAATAGAGAAATTATGGAATTTTAATTCCAAAACCCATCATTTTCATTAGAGTCATAAATTTGGACCTTTGGGTTAACTAGAAAGGTTACAAACTTCAGCATTATAAAATGCATGAGAAATAGAGTGGAATGCACACAAAAATTGCAAGAAAGGTTGGAGAAACAAAATAGAAGTCGGGGTTTGAAGTTCTTGAAGATTTTCGAAGTTGCTCTTAGGAATTAATGTATGCTCATTCGATTTAAGCTTGATATAGTTGCTTAGATAGGTTTATATACATATTAAACGTATTTTAGTTCAACCTACTATAACACCCATAATCAGAAAGACCAAGAAAGGAAAGGAAAACCCAAAGTTAAAGGGTCAACTCATCGAGTACTAGGTGAGTTTCCCTTTGTGTGAATGGGTCTACGGCCACAATGCCCGCCCATGTAGTTATGAGTAGGAAGACCCAAGGGTTAGCCCTAGGTGCAGTATGCTAGAATGATATTCAGGACCAAGGTGCAAAGATAGCGGGCGGGTGCCCAAGGAATAGTTTATATGATAGTTTATACTTGTTGTCTGTGTGATACATGTATGTGCCTGGTAGGGAGGTGAGTGTGGGAGAGGTCCCGTATCTCACTAATAGCAGAGTATGGATGGTGTTCTACATCTCATTAGAAGCAGAACAGGGGCGAGGCCCAAGTTAGGGAAAGAGTGAGTGTGGGCTAGGCCCGTATCTCATTATCAGTAGGGGCGTGGACGGGGTTCTTTGACTCATCAGTAGCAGGACAAGGGCGAGGCCCAAGATAAGCGAGGCCTCAAGACAAGATTTGTTAGTATATGTTAGCTTATGCGTTGTAATATGCCTATGTGTTAGTATATGTTAGCGGGCGAGGCCCAGTGACAAGCGAGGCCTAAGTGAAAAAGATCTATATCCGAGCGGGGCTCGAAGCCAGGCGGGGCCTGGAGCGACTGGGCCGTTGTAGCGGGCGAGGCCCGAAGTAGCGGGATGGCCCAGTATATGATGTATGTGTTTATGCAGGGTATGTGGTAGGTTGGGGAACTCACTAAGCTTCGTGCTTACAGTTTTCAGTTTTGGTTTCAGGTACTTCCGGTGGCGGAGGGAAGAGCTCTGGGTGATCGCATGGCACACACCATAGTTTAGACAGCCTGGAATGTTTTACTCTGATAATGAAAATATGTTTTGGAAATGATACTGTGAATTCATGTTATGACTTATGATATGTTTTATGAACATGGTTTTGGTGATGATTTAAAGAAAATTGTTGGTACAAATTTTGGGACGTTACACCTACTATCTCAATTTCGTCCAACCAAAATCTATTTAACAAAGAATTTTAAGAAACATTTTTTTATATTATTTGTCTAATTCACTATTTTATGAAGTATGATTTTGAAAATTGTTTATGGATAATTAATAGTATGAAGTGGTGATAGTTGATGGTAGTTTTAGTTAAGCATTTAAAGTAATTTTAGGAGCTTCGTGGTTTTAAAAAATGGCTGCAAATGATTATTTTTGGGGTTAAGAAGATGAAAATTCAGATCCACAACTTTTAAACCAAAGTATAAATTGGGGGTGTTTCCTACTTTCTTTGTTTTCATTTTCTTTTTCAAAGTCGCAGTTTCAAACCTTATATTTTACTTGGAATTGAAATGATATTTACATAGGTGGTCCTTACATTTTGAAAGATTTTAAAAACTTAACCCTAATCCATGTAAAACAAACCCACCTAATTGTAGAAAGATTTGAGTTTATGAAATTGCAACTTTTTTCCTTGCAGTTTTCATAACATGCTATTTCATTAGAAATTACATTATGCATTTTCACACTTTTATATTTTGTTTATTTGGGAAAAGATTTTTATTAATTAATTAATTTTTTTTCAAAGAGTAAAATTCTATTATTTTAACTCATAATTCAAAGATGATATGTTTCGTTAAAAATAATATACTGACAATGTGGTCATATAATGCGGTACATTTGAAATAAAATTGTTACAAAAATGGTGGATATGTTTGTTAATAATTATTGGCTGGTCGAATAAGACATGTGGATAATTGAACCAAAATAAACATATAGGATGCTTATCTAGTATTGCGAACTTAGAAAGATTTGTAGGCATAATATATGGTGCAGGTTAGCAATAAAGCTTTGGTTAGGACTTCTCGGTTACGAAGTCAGTTTTTACGCGTTTTGTGGTTGCTCGCGCATAAATGTTTATAATGCAATTTTTATTTATTAATTGACAGTATGTGTTATGATAAGTATGGTTGCGTGTAAATCTTATTTTGGATTTGTTATCTATTGTATGTGTGTTTTTTTGAGTGACATGTTTAGTAGGAATTAATGGGGTATTTAATCGCCGTGAGCATAACGGATGTGTGTGATCGGTGGGGATGAGAATTGAGATTTATACTTGTTTCTTTGGATATTTAAAATAGTTGAGTACAATGGATGATGAGTTGTCTCAAGGAGAAGGGAAATTAACCTTTGGCTCTTTCTCTAGATAATTAATCATTCCCCTAAATTATGTCATCGGGTGATATGATTGTTGTATGATTTATTGAAACTATATGATAAAACCTTTTGTTTTTTTTAGTGATGGACATGTATGTGCAACACGAACTCAGTAGGACCTAGGCTTGCCCTTTTAGAAACTTTAAATGTGCGCAACCTAGGAAACTATTTAACAAGTCGCAGTAAGAGGGCTAAGGAGAAGGATTGATCAACAAGAAGATAAAGAAGTTCAAAGTCGATTTCGACAAGGCTTTTGACTCAATAAACGAGGAGTTCCTAGATTCTATTATCCGGTGTGAGAACCCGAAATTTCCATTCTGAACAAACCATATCAAGCCAATAGAAGTTAGAACAGTTACAGAGAAAATCCAGACTTTGGGTATAAGTTTGAGTATTTCAGGTTTAACACTTAAGGAGTTATCAGGAGAGTGGATGCACTAGGGTTTTGTGCAACAGTTTTATTCCAATACTCTATGATATGAGAATTCATTCCGGGAATAAAATATTTTCTGCCAAAAATCTCAGGACTATAAATAGAATTCTGAACCAATTTCATTCATTATTCACTTTTACAACTAGAGAAAAGCCATTTTCTCTCTCACGGATCTTCGGGTTTTCATCCCAAATCATGAGTACCTCTCTCTAGTAGTGTTATATAGCTTATAATGTGTTAATAACATAGATTACATAGGTAAACAACTAGATTTTGGAGTTTACTCCCCAAGGTGTTCTTGGGCGGTAAACTCCCGAAATGATGCCTAGCCTTTCCCCCCTGATGTGTTACTACCTTAGGCTTGTATATAGGTGTGTTTAGGACAAGAAAACAACAAAGAACCACCAGATTTTAGCTGTTCACGGCCCAAGAAGATCTTGGACCGTGAACTCCAAAAACATGGACCAAAGTGTGCTTTTAATGCACCTAGAGCCTTGGACTATCACATAGAATTACTTCCACATAAATCAAGGACTTTAAAACATTAAAAACACCTCTTTTAGATATATTACGGCCCTAATAAGGCTCTTGGGCCGTAAACATGAAAGAAGGGCACCATTGTGTGCCTAAGGCCTTCATTAGCCTTTGAAAAATGTATAGACCCTATCCTACATGAGTTTGGGACTTGAAACCACAAAAATATCCACTTCCATATGAGTTTACGGCAGTAAACTCAAAAGGAAATGGCCTTTGGGCCGTAAACTCCTCAAAGGAGGTTATTAGTGCCCTAAACCCTTCCAAGAATTAATCCACCAAGTTGGAATGCTTCTAGGGATCATTTAGAACCTCAAAACACAAAATGACACCAAGCTTAGGAGTTCACGGCCGTAAACACAAGGGTTTACGACCGTAAACTCCTTGTGTGATGTTTATGGGAGAGTAAACTCATGTATAGGGTCCTTTGGAACCCTAAACCCAATTGCCTTGTCCCACAACAACTTAGATGCAATCCTTAAGGCTTATAACACTTATATAAAGTGTTTATTATGTTCTAGGACATCTTAACATATACAATTAGTAGTTTAAAACTAATTACGTGCATATATGTGTGATTATATGTCCATTAGGATCATTGTGTGTGCACAAGTCCTCACTTGACACCAAACAACCCGACACCGTTCAGTACATCCAAACCACCATCTACAGGTGAGTTCATACCCCTTAATCAATGTTTTAAATTATTTTGAATGCTTTAATGGGGGGGGATACAAGTAGAAAACAACATGTTATTAAATCACTCATATATATTTTATAACTGTGTTTTCATCCAGCAGATTTCACAAACTACAAAATGTGATGCATGAAATGGTTTTCTATCTTAAAAATACTTTGTTATCAAATGTATTACTTTTGAAATGTTTATTAAAATGACATCAAGTCATTGTTAATCTTTGTTCAAAACTCTTAGATGTCTTACAAAACCGTTTTTACCTTCTTGAACCAAACTATACTTATACACTTACGTTTCTTATGTATATGTATTGATGTGATAGTTTTGTTATCAAATGTATTACTTTTGAAATGTTTATTAAAATGACATCAAGCCATTGTTAATCTTTGTTCAAAACTCTTAGATGTCTTACAAAACCGTTTTTACCTTCTTCAACCAAACTATACTTATACACTTACGTTTCTTATGTATATGTATTGAAGTGATAGTTTTGATCCTTCATACAGTTTCCCACACTCTTGTGTAGCAAGGGTGTATAAAACTACTAGAATAACCAATTACCTTTCAGTTAACTATCATAGGGATAGTTAGAAGATACAAAACATTATTCTTATTACAAGGAATCACACCAGAGTCAGTTCATTCATGAGTTTATACCAGTACATTACCTGATACATGAGTACGTTTACATATGCTTACATGATACATGAATACGCTTACATGAATACTTGTAGCTCGATTTGCGAGGATGATTTATTAGTACCTTCTGTGTAAATTTTCCTGCCTATCCCTAGTACCTCGGGATATCTAGAAGGGACTAACCATTCCGAATCCCAGCTGATTAGCACCAGTGGTTGATCAACATCTACGTATGCCTAAGGTTATTACTTATACTAGGAGTACCTGTACGGGACCAACCCTTCCTCCGCCCTGCTGCTGCTACAGAGGACAATTGGACAATCTTCGGATGTTCATTAGGTTATATATGTCATGTTAGCCGTAGTACCTCGGGATAACATTTACATATGTCATGATAGCCCTAGTACCTCGGGATAACACTTACATTAGTACTTTTTCCTATTTACTTTATTTTGTGATAGGTTATACATTTCGCTTTACGCGATGGTGTGTTAGCCCTAGTACCTCGGGATAACACTTACATTAGTACTTTTTCCTATTTACTTTATTTTGTGATAGGACATACATTTCTCTTACCACGATGTCGTGTTAGCCCTAGTACCTCGGGATAACACTTACATTAGTATATTTTCCTATTTACTTTATTTTGTGATATATTCACATAAACGAAGAGTTAGACTAAGTACTCTTGGTACTAGTCAATGGAAAGGAAAAACTATCATTTTACTTACAAAACATTCGGGTCTTGGTAGAAGACTACATCTCATACTAATAGGAAATAAGGGATTTTCTAGGATTTTTCATACTTATATCAACTTCTTCATTTAAAGAGATTTACATGGAATTCATAACAACTTTTCAAAACAAGGCAACTACACTTAAATACTTATGAATTCACCAGCTTTAAGCTGATACTCTCTTTAAAAATAACTTGTATTCTCAGGTCATCAGTTAGACAGGTACGATGGTCAGGTTTTGAGAAGACGGAGCACAGACAAGACTCGTCTTATTTTGATTATTCATTTTAATGTTGTACATTATGAGAGAACACACATGTATTAAAACTTTACTTTTAATGCAATGGATGATGTTGTTGCTTGTTTACTACTTTACACTGTTATGATACTTCACATGACGTCCTCCACCCCGGAACGTTTCCGCCGTTCTTGGTTTTGGGGTGTGACAGATTGGTATCAGAGCATTGTTTACAGTGAATTAAGTATATCAACCCATAAAAGATATAGTAACTATAAATACATTGGGATTAAAACACTCTGTCTAAGAATTTATACTTTTAAATAATAAAACATTTAACAAAGTATACGTGCCTGTATTCATACTAAAATCCGTGTCACATTGACAAGAACAAAAGTATTGAGATTGTTGAATATCACAGGTAAGCTCGGGGATGTATGGTCAGTCTTGGGAGTGACACAGCCTTATCAACTATGATGTTTCGAGGAGTGATTAGCACATGCCCAAGAATGGTTGTGATACGGCAACAAGTCTAAAGACTTACCAACATTACCACAATGAGAACATTATAACAGCACCTAAGTCTAAAATACCATAGGGGTGTTTTGTGTTACTATAAGTATTGAGAACTAAAACGGGATCTTCATTACTAAGTTGATAGTTGCTAAGTGGATACGCTAAAGTTATATGTAATTAGGATGTTATAGACTTAGAACCAGTGAAATTTTTGCTTTACCCCTATTCCTTGTGAATTTGGAGTCGAGGTCACTTATTCGAAGGCCTATCATGTGTTGATTACATATAACTTGTATGCACTTTACAGATAGCGATGTAACTAATGAATATTTCCTAAATAATTATCTAGATAGTTCGTCTAATAATTATTTTCTTACCCCAATTCTCGCGTAGATAACATGGCTGGATTCCATCCCCATGGCTGAACTGAGAGTTCACCAGAGGGATGGCCGTCGCTAGTAGTAGATACTTTACTTTATATTCCTTGTTAGAAAGGAATCATGTTTCTATCTATGCCCGATGTGGCATTTTCTATGAAACTATCTTGTACTATAAGTACTTTAGTTAGGACTTTATACTGTCAGGAACTATCTTCTCTGGATATGATGTGAGCCCTTTTACAAGGTCATTTTCCCAAACTTGTATGTCATGAATATCAAAGATATTGACAGTCGGCTAACTTCTGTGTCATTCTTTATTCAAATACTCTTATCATACTTTCATTAGAGTCTATTTGAAACATGCTCTAGTCAAGTCATTGGACTATAGCAATTTAACTTCGGAGACATCTCCAAGTCTCTTTTAATGGTTGGATCACGTTATTCGCCAACCAACAATACCTTGGCTCGAACGACAAACATCTTGAGACCATTGTACGAACTTACTTCCGACCTTTGCTAGGACTGCATCATAGGGATGTAGGTCAAACCTTCGTGAACATACTTCCATTCAGTAATAGGACTACATCATGGGGATGTAGGTCGAACCTTAGAGAACATACTTCTATTCTTTACATGAGCGATCGAACTACGTCTAGGTTCAACCATTTTCGCTCACAAATTCATTTTCTTTCGGTGTAACAGAATCATGTCACCCAAGAAAAACGATCAGCCCATCAACCAAACACCAACTCTTCAGATTGATGCAACTACCTTTCAAGCCGCAGTCTCGGCTGCCATGTCAGCTATTCTAACCCACCTGAACGCTAACAACGCAAGTGTTAGCGGGATTGTTAAAAACAACTCCAATCCGATTAACAATCAAGCACCTCAACGAGCAACAAACTACCATGATAATCCGAGTCCTAAGACCAAGAGTAACAAACGGAAGTCTTGGAATAAACCTAAGGACAAGTCGCTTCGAAGGGCGAACAGGAAACAACCACCAGTAACAACCTTCATAACCACGACATCAGCACCTCCAACTACCATCCTTTCGGACATCCCAATTGTCCCTAAACCAGCCAAGCTTTATGCTGGAAATCTCCGAAAATGCATCCAATGCAGTTATCGCCACCATGGACCTTGTAGGGAGATGCAGTGCTCACACTACAACAAAAAGGGTCACACCAAGCATTACTTCAAGAGCCTAGCAAAGCTAAACAACCAAGTACCCAGCACCAGAGTAAACCAAGCTTGCTACGGTTGTGGCAAGGTAGGTCACTACAGAAAGGACTACCCAGAGGCAGCAAATGCTGGCACAAACGGAAGTATACTACCGACCCCCGCCGTAGGAGAGTCTACTCCAGACCCACGTTAATGTAATTTAGGTGTTTCATTGTAACAGACTTATGAACCATCTCAACACTAGTGCAACCAGAGTCTTATCTTTTACGGGATCCCATCTGTTTTTGGATGCTCGTGCTGCGTATACTTGTCTTTTGTAGTATACCTTGTTCGCAGCAATAGTCTTGTAGTAAATCCTAAGTATAGTAACTCTGTTAAAAGTTGCACTGTTGTGTTTTAGTCTGTAACGCCTTATGTTCAAATCTAATGTCTTTAGTTTCCATATGTTTCCGACTTTATCATACGACTCGAGTAAATTTGATCCTCGCAATACCAGCTCCATACGTACATCTCTTTCTCAATAATCGTCTTTTAGCGAAGCCGTCATATCAGAACACCGAAGTACTCATGCATGAAGTACCTTATAGTTCTTTTCCTTTCCGAAGGAATCCCCGTAGCATCACTCATACAGTACGTCAAGTTCAATCCAAAGATTCATACGGTTGACCGATCACTGAAGAATGTATACATGAGAGTGATATATAATCAATGTTCTACAGGTTTAGAATTGATGATTCCACTTTAACTTCTTTTCCCTCGATGGGATGTGAGCTTAGGGAAGAATCAGTTATTCGACTACCTTTTCAATCTTAAATATATACTACTCGTATACACGAGGTTGTGATCGTTGAACCATGTATGAATTTTAGTATGAGCTTCAGGACGGAGACTGGCCAAGAGTACGAGAAATTGCATTGGCATAGGAACCAACTTAGAACCAGTATGACTCTTATAACCAGATCGCATTACAGTCTAAACACCTACGGAAGATACAAGAACAACCCGGACAACACAGCGAACTACTCAACAATAGAATTAGAATACCAGGCTTCTCACCCTTGAGAGCTCCGGTCTTATTCTTACCAGAAGTCGACGGAGTGCATCTTATGTACCTCGACGACCGGAGACTTCATTAAGATTTCCTTTAGAAATCGTTGTCTCTCCCTCGCATAGACGAATTGATTGAGGAAACACAGGGAAAGAATTACTTTCAGAAATGGACCTGAGATCCGAATGTCACCAGTTCGAGTGTTAGGGAAGGATGTCCTAAAGACTACCCTCCGAACTCGATGCGAACACTTTGAGTTCGTAGTGATACCCCTCAGATAGGACCAATACGCCCATAGTATTGATGAGCTAAATGAGTGGAGTACGACTTTCTTACTGGGATCAGTTCGTCATTTCTCGATGTAATGACGTACTTATCTACCCTCGTAGTAAGAAAGAACCCATAGAAACATTACCATCGGAGATACTTTTCGCAAAGTTCTCTAGACATGAGTTTTGGAATTAAAGAGTCAAATTTCCTGAGACACGCAATTAGTGATGTGGAAGTTCTGGGTACTCTGACAAATTTTCCAAAACCGTTGGGAATTTGTCGGCACCGTATTCACCGACGGAAAATTTGCCAAATACTAGGTCTTACAGACCTACTATCATAGTCCATTCATAACTCCTCGCAAAATTTCAGAAACACTTTCGATTTTAAACCAGCAAGGGGTGGCCCTTGACTGGGAAGTTAAGCAAGAGAAAGAACCTTTGGAATTCCAAGTGAGAGACCAAATTCTTTAGGAAACCTCACTCTGGGAACGGCTTAATACGCTTCGTCAAGCGTGGAAAGCTAAATCCAATCTAGTTAGGACCACCGAGATTCTTACCAAAATCGGTCCTGCATCTCACAAACTAGACCTACTCCGCGAACTCAGTAACGTATATTTTACCCTTCGCGTCTCGGACTTGAAACAGTAACTTTCCGTTAGGACTCTCGTAAGCCCTCTCGACGAGATCGAGATTTAACGAGATCCACGCCTTCGTGTTTGAACCGTTATGACCGTAAACTGAGAGGTCAAGCGAACGAAGCAACGCCATCGCCCGTTAGTGAAGGTTCGTTGGGATACCAACCGAGAACCCGATTTCACTTAGGAGCGTGAGGAACAAATCGATTAAGAAGTTTCCACCTCATGACTCGATCATTCGTACTTCCTTCCTTGCCTAAATTCTAATTTCAGGACGAAATTCCCTTTAACAGGGGGATGATGTGACGACCCGAAATTTCTATTCTGAACAAACCATATCAAGCCAATAGAAGTTAGAACAGTTACAGAGAAAATCCAGACTTTGGGTATAAGTTTGAGTATTTCAGGTTTAATACTTAAGGAGATATCAGGAGAGTGGATGCACTAGGGTTTTGTGCAACACTATTACTCCAATACTCTATGATATGAGAATTCATTCCGGGAATAAAATATTTTCTGCCAAAAATCTCAGGACTATAAATAGAATTCTGAACCAATTTCATTCATTATTCACTTTTACAACTAGAGAAAAGCCATTTTCTCTCTCACGGATCTTCGGGTTTTCATCCCAAATCATGAGTACCTCTCTCTAGTAGTGTTATATAGCTTATAATGTGTTAATAACATAGATTACATAGGTAAACAACTTGATTTTGGAGTTTACTCCCCAAGGTGTTCTTGGGCGGTAAACTCCCGAAATGATGCCTAGCCTTTCCCCCCTGATGTGTTACTACCTTAGGCTTGTATATAGGTGTGTTTAGGACAAGAAAACAACAAAGAAACACCAAAGTTAAGGTGTTCACGGCCCAAGAAGATCTTGGACTGTAAACTCCAAAAACATGGACCAAAGTGTGCTTTTAATGCACCTAGAGCCTTGGACTATCACATAGAATTACTTCCACATAAATCAAGGACTTTAAAACATTAAAAACACCTCTTTTAGAGAGATTACGGCCCTAATAAGGCTCTTGGGCCGTAAACATGAAAGAAGGGCACCATTGTGTGCCTAAGGCCTTCATTAGCCTTTGAAAAATGTATAGAACCTATCCTACATGAGTTTGGGACTTGAAAGCACAAAAATATCCACTTCCATATGAGTTTACGGCAGTAAACTCAAAAGGACATGGGCTTTGGGCCGTAAACTCCTCAAAGGAGGTTATTAGTGCCCTAAACCCTTCCAAGAATTAATCCACCAAGTTGGAATGCTTCTAGGGATCATTTAGAACCTCAAAACACAAAATGACACCAAGCTTAGGAGTTCACGGTCGTAAACACAAGGGTTTACGACCGTAAACTCCTTGTGTGATGTTTATGGGAGAGTAAACTCATGTATAGGGTCCTTTGGAACCCTAAACCCAATTGCCTTGTCCCACAACAACTTAGATGCAATCCTTAAGGCTTATAACACTTATATAAAGTGTTTATTATGTTCTAGGATGTCTTAACATATACAATTAGTAGTTTAAAACTAATTAGGTGCATATATGTGTGATTATATGTTCATTAGGATCATAGTGTGTGTACAAGTCCTCACTTGACACCTAACAACCCGACACCGTTCAGTACATCCAAACCACCATCTACAGGTGAATTCATACCCCTTAATCAATGTTTTAAATGATTTTAAATGCTTTAATGGGGGGAATACAAGTAGAAAACAACATGTTATTAAATCACTCATATGTATTTTATATAACTGTGTTTTCATCCAGCAGATTTCACAAACTACAAAATGTGATGCATGAAATGGTTTTCTATCTTAAAAATACTTTGTTATCAAATGTATTACTTTTGAAATGTTTATTAAAATGACATCAAGTCATTGTTAATCTTTGTTCAAAACTCTTAGATGTCTTACAAACCCATTTTTACCTTATTGAACCAAACTATACTTATACACTTACGTTTCTTATGTATATGTATTGATGTGATAGTTTTGATCCTTCATACAGTTTCCCACACTCTTGTGTAGCAAGGGTGTATAAAACTACTAGAATAACCAATTACCTTTCAGTTAACTATCATAGGGATAGTTAGAAGATACAAAACATTATTCCTATTACAAGGAATCACACCAGAGTCAGTTCATTCATGAGTCTATACCAGTACATTACCTGATACATGAGTACGTTTACATATGCTTACATGATACATGAATACGCTTACAAGAATACTTGTAGCTCGATTCGCAAGGATGATTTATTAGTACCTTCTGTGTAAATTTTCCTGCCTATCCCTAGTACCTCGGGATATCTAGAAGGGACTAACCATTCTGAATCCCAGCTTATTAGCACCAGTGGTTGATCAACATCTACGGATGCCTAAGGTTATTACTTATACTAGGAGTACCTGTACGGGACCAACCCTTCCACCGCCCTGCTGCTGCTACAGAGGACAATTGGACAATCTTCGGATGTTCATTAGGTTATATATGTCGTGTTAGCCCTAGTACCTCGGGATAACATTTACATATGTCGTGTTAGCCCTAGTACCTCGGGATAACACTTACATTAGTACTTTTTCCTATTTACTTTATTTTGTGATAGGTTATACATTTCGCTTTACGCGATGGCGTGTTAGCCCTAGTACCTCGGGATAACACTTACATTAGTACTTTTTCCTATTTACTTTATTTTGTGATAGGATATACATTTCGCTTACCACGATGTCGTGTTAGCCCTAGTACCTCGGGATAACACTTACATTAGTATATTTTCCTATTTACTTTATTTTGTGATATATTCACATAAACGAAGAGTTAGACTAAGTACTCTTGGTACTAGTCAATGGAAAGGGAAAACTATCATTTTACTTACAAAACATTCGAGTCTTCGTAGAAGACTACATCTCATACTAATAGGAAATAAGGGATTTTCTAGGATTTTTCATACTTATATCAACTTCTTCATTTAAAGAGATTTACATGGCATTCATAACAGCTTTTCAAAACAAGGCAACGACACTTAAATACTTATGAATTCACCAGCTTTAAGCTGATACTCTCTTTCAAAATAACTTGTATTCTTAGGTCATCAGTTAGACAGGTACGATGGCCAGGTTTTGAGAAGACGGAGCACAGACAAGACTCGTCTTATTTTGATTATTCATTTTGTTGTTGTACATTATGAAAGAACACACATGTATTAAAACTTTACTTTTAATGAAATGGATGATGTTGTTGCTTGTTTACTACTTTACAATGTTATGATACTTCACATGACGTCCTCCACCCCGGAACGTTTCCGCCGTTCTTGGTTTTGGGGTGTGACATCCGGCAAATGGGATATGGGGATAGATGGAGAAGCTGGATACGAGGATGTCTCCAATCATCAAGGTCTTCGATTCTTGTGAACGGGTCTCCCACAAAAGAATTCTCAATGGAGAGGGTGGTTAGGCAAGGAGACCCTTTGTCACCATATCTTTTTATCACAGTAATGGAAGGGCTTAATATAGCAATGAAATCGGCGTGTGAGAAAGGTCTATTCAAAGGCATCAAAATACCACATGATGATATCATCATTTTTCACCTCTTTTACGCGGACACCGCAATGTTTATAGGCGAATAGAGTAAGGAGAACATAAAAAATCTTGCAAGGATACTTAGATGCTTCCAGGTCTCATCGGGACTAAAAGTTAACTTCCACAAATCCTGAGTGTTTGGTGTTGGGGTCGATATGCAAGAGATCTCTCAGTTCGTGTTCCCTCTAGGTTGTGAACCTACCAAGCTTCCATTCATATACCTCGGGGTCCCGATTGGTGCAAACATGAATCAAAATAAGCACTGGAAGCCAGTGATCGATCGGTATCAGACAAAGCTTAGTGTATGGAAAGTGAAATCTCTATCTCTAGGGGGAGGCTAACGCTAACTAAGTATGTATTAGGTAGTATTCCTTCTTATTACTTCTCACTGTTCGTTACACCAAGTGGGGTCCTTACTATGTTGGAGAGAATAAGAAGACGGTTCCTCTGGGGAGGTACGGAAGAAAAGAAAAAATATGTTGAGTAGCATGGGAGAAGGTGGTACCTTCCAAGGAATCCGAGGGACTTGGATTCGGATCGTTGTAGGTTTGTAATCTATCTTTGATAGTTAAATGGTGGTGGCGCCTTAAATAGGCCGAAAACGAGTTATGGTGCAGAGTCATCAAAGGAATTCACAATTTGTACAACAAGCCTTCTGATTATATGGCAAATAAGACTTATGTTGGAGTTTGGAGAAACATGGAAAAAGTCAGGGGGATACTAACGAAGAAGGGGATAAACATTATGGAGATATTCAAAAAACAAATTGGGGCACGAGATAAAACTCTTTTTTGGCAGGAAGAATGGTGTAGTGACACAAAACTCAAAGAAGAGTTTCCAGATTTATACAAATTGGAACGCAATAAATTTTGCAAAGTAAGTGATAGAATAAAACTTGGGGAAATAAGTTGGGATTGGAAAACGAGGCCTATTACAGGCTGCCAATCTAATGATCTCTACAGATTAGTATAAAAAATCAGGGTATTCCAGCCAACCATGAGTTTGGATCGTTGGTATTGTACCATCTCATCTGACAAAGATTACTATGTCAATGCATTAAGAGAAAAAATTGATGGTTCAAACAATACACCAAGGGAGAGAACCATAAAGTGGATAAAGGAGGTTCCAGTTAAGGTGTCGTGTTTCGTATGGAAGGCGAACCTAGATAGCATTCCAACCAGATGCGGGCTTCAGAAAAGGAATTTTAACATCGAATCTATTACTTGCCCGCAATGTAATTCCAGTGATGAAGATTCAAACCATATCTTGATTCACTTCCCGTTTGCAGGTGAGATATGGATGTGGCTCTTCATATGGTGCGAAATTAACTATCCCCAGGTAGATACAATTGGAGAATTGCTATAGTTTTGCTTAGGGGTGCAAACGAGCCGAGCCGAGCCCGAGCCTGGCCAGGCTCGGCTCGGGCTCGTTTAAGTTATACGAGGCTCAAGCTCGAGCTCGGCTCAATTCGAGCTTTCTTTTATTGAGCTCGACTCGAGCTCGTAAAGAATTATACAAGCTCGGCTCAGGCTCGGATTCGGCTTGTTTTTCGTTTGATGTGCCTAAATAAGCTTAAGTTCGGTTCAAGCTCGTTAAGAAGGTCGTTTACTAATACCCGAAATCTATAATTTCCCAAATATATTTTTATTTTAATATATGAAAATAATAATAAATTATACTCCTATATAAAGGCTCTTTTAGGCTCGCGAGCCTAATCAGGCTTAGTTACATAGGCTCGAGCTCGAGCTTGTTTAATAAACGAGCTTAATATTAAGCTTGAGCTCAACTCGGACTCGTTTAAAACTGGTTTCGAGTCGAGTTTTTGCTCACATTGGGGAACATGCGAAAAAAAAGAGAAGGGGCTTATTATGTCTATGTTACGGGGCTGCATGGCTCATATGGAAGGCCAGGTGTGACTTGATATTCAACCAAAAGAGAGTGTCACCAACAAAGGTGGTTGATGATGTAAAATCTCTGGTATACACCTGAAGTATAGGAGAAAGGATTGGAATTACAATTGGTTTGAGTGGTGTGTGAATCCCAAATTTGGTTTGTAATATCTTTTAATTACCTGCAACATTCTTTTCTAGCCTCTTGCTAGAAGGAAACTTTAGTATTTTATTTGCTTTTTAATATAAGTATTTGTTGGTTCCAAAGAAAAAAAAAAACATATTAGGTTCTTTGAATTTATTTATGCCAACATTAATTAAGAATATACATTACAAATAAATTGAACCATTTGAATTCAAATGCTTCAGCTAAAACTAGGGTCAAACATTAAGACGTTGACCATCATTATCATATTTTCTTGAATACTAATCGTTATTCCATCTTTAAGGCACTTGGTTCTTGGGTAGGAACTTCCACATTTTCCACAACTTGTTTGGAAACCTTTTCTTCTTTCGCTTCCGAAAGAATCAACGACTCTAGTTTATCCTCAGCTTCTTCCACCTGCTCCATTGAAATTTTAAACATTTAATATTTTTAATTCATAAATACTGCCTTCATTAACAGCTAGTGGCTCAACTTTGACCATTCCAACATCAAATAAGTAAAGTTTGAACTTTGTAGTGATCAAATGGGATATATTTGATTGCATGATTCGATTATGGGATATATATGATTGCATGATTCGATGATTTTTGATTAAAATATATCTATTGTAGATTTGTAGTGAATAGTGATATTTAATAAGTGCGAATATTGACCAGGTTTCTCGTGAAACTTGGATATATATAAATCAATGAATATTATGAAAAAACAATACATAATTAAGACTTACATATTTCTAGCGGTATAGGTAGATGTGACATATGAAAAATCCATTTTTTTTATATCGTTGTGACTTTAACTTCATAAAAAGGTTGATTAACATTTCAGAGCAACTGCAGAATCTGGTTTAATTGTTGTTAAAAAATAGGAGTCAATTAAAATTAAAATACTTAAACTTGTTTAAAAAAACAAACAAAAACAAATAAATAACCTTAAAACCTATTATTATTACGAGTATTTTTAAATGTTATTATTCTATTAACAAGTTGGAACTTGGAAGATTAACACATGCAACTGACAATGCACATGCAGCAAGTTGAAGTAAAATAATTTATCCACACATCCACTTTTTATTAAGTATATATATGTACATACTAACATACTTTCTCAGTTTATTCTACTATAATCGGCATTAAACTATCTCAAACATATAATTAGGACAATTTGTAGTATTTCATATAGGGAATCCCTTTCATATATGTTATTTAAATCCCATGTGGTTTATTCTCATTATGAGAAACAACTTCATATATATCTAGATAAGCATCATTATGAAAGTTGCCAATTATATATTATAAAAAATAGTAAACGTATTATATGAAAGGGTAATTCGCATCATCTTGTGGTTGACCTTTTAAATTGTGAATGCCATATATGAGATTTAAGATCATGTATAGTTTCCTTAAATGATGTTGTAGTTTTTGAACTACTAAACCAAATCATCATTCGAATACTCTAATAAAAACTTGTCCTATATATATGTTGATAACAACATTAAAAATATGATATTTTAAAAATAAATTGAATTAAATAAATTAGGTCATACGTCTTAGCAAAATTGTGGTGGACCACAAATTAACTCTTATCGAACGAAGAGAGATCCGACTCCAACTAAAACTCTTTCATATGTACATAATTCTTGGAACACTATTTGCATCACTTTTTTACTCTCTACATCCACAATTCCACATGCTAAAACAAGAAAACTGACATTTTATATCTTTTAATCAACTACTCAACAAACACAAAACTAAATGCTGTCATGCTCTCACAAAATGAATATTATCTTTATGTAGAAAATTCGAAATAAAGTTACTTGATTTTCATTACAAATCTAGCTTCAATAACTTTAATTAGTCTAGCAAAATGTCTAATACGGTAATGGTTTGACCTTCGGGATGCCACTTTAATTATCAATCGTTCTGTCATTATACAATTTTAGGAGTTGGGATTAACCAAAAAACATAGACTCTTTATGGTACGTCATTTTTGTTTGTAAGTGATATACATGATAATTTGAATTATATATTAAGATATTAATAAAGTGTCTGAAAAGGTTAGTATTCAAACCTTATCGATGATATCATCGGCGATATGAGCAGCCCTTTCTACTCCTTCGACCAGTTCATCAAAAGCCTCCAATGTTTTTCTGAGTTTGCTATTTTCAGGAAGATCGTCAGTAATATTATCAATCACCTTATCAATTTTTCCAGCTACATCTTCGATAGCCTCAACTATATACTCCGCAGTGTCTACAACCGTGTCCACTTTATCTACAAAATCAATGACATAAGTTTTCCTGTAGTTAGGAACCTAGTCATGTATCCATACAATAACATAAATTAGGTATTATATGATAATTAGAAGAATATCAAATATACAAGACTTAATTTTAGATTAATTAAAAATAAGCATCCATTTATTTGTTCTTACTTTTTATTAGAATCAGTGGCCCCCATTTATGCGTGAAGAAGGGTAAGACAAATGTCAACACGATACCCAGAACCCAACTTTTCCTGAGAAGATACCGAGAAAATATATAGAACAAGTTAGCTAGAAACAGATAGGTATATAATTAATATCAAATTAGTGGCATATTCTTATCTCTTTGTTTTCAAGTTTTGTTGAGATCATAACTACAGACATGATTTAAGTTTGAGACAATATCCTCGGAAATAACAGGAAAGATGGGTCTTTTTTTGAAGCTTACGTAGAACCTGAAGGTGATCCTGAAGGAAGAGGAACTCCGGGAGGTGGAGTAATATTGCTGCATACAACAAAGTTTCGTCGTGCAATCGTAAACATGGGGTGATACTGCAAGTTTCTACTATTGAAGCCATGAACGCTGCATGATAAAAGATCCTTTTTCTTAGCGAATGATGCAAGAGACGTTGGATTAACTGCAAAAGCTGTTGAGCTGAAACTAGGGCGTCTTGATATCAATGGAGCTCCGATAAATCTTGATGTGGACAGTGACATTTCTTTGCTGCTCGATCGACTTCTGTTTTGAATATTGATCTTTTAAGTTGAAGTAACAATAAATCTTGATTAGCTAATTTGATATATACGTAGGTGAATGAAGAGAGAAATGAGGATTAAAATGTAGTAGTTGAGGGGTCAGATACATGATAGCGTCGTTATATATAGATATCAACAAAGATATAACGTTCAGCGAAAGGGTCATACAAGTATAGCCAACAGGCTGTTTTCTTATGGTCAATTTAAGGTAGAGGGTTCCTGTCGCTTTCATTTGTTATTATCTTATTTCAACATGATCTTATTGTGATTACTTGCACATGTTTATAGAAGAAAATACATATTATTCGTTCATGTTTAGTTTTCTTTAGTTCATGCAAATATTTATAAATAATAACTTGATTTCACACCTATAACTGCACGCTATTAAATAAAAGAAAATAGTAGCAATATAATCGCTGCTTAAAATTGTACATACTAATTAATTAAAAAACAGTCTTGTACTCTTGTTATTACACAAAACATTCTCCCACTGGTTTACAACACCAATTTTGCCCGTTAAGTTTCATGCCAGTTTTTGCAGGGTCAGATTAAAATATATACGTATAAATGATAGCAATCAGCCTTGATATTAAGCATAATTGTTTATTAATATGTACAAATAAAAATCAACGTTGGTAAAGGATCCATGATTAAAACTTAAAAGTGTGAAGATTAAAATCGGGCATAGTTTCAAACATATGGAGCTATAAGAAAAGATATAATTGTCAACCTCTAACCAATTTTCTACGAGCTTTTTGTGCAGATTGCCAGGTTTAACAAAGATATTTATAGTTTTGAATATCAAATGATGTGTAATGAAAATTTTCTTGAAATATGTTTTTCCTAGAGTGTCGGCTGAATTTTAGGTGTTGTTTGTTTTAGAAGTGGTTAAATGTCTTTTGTCTTTTTCCATGTATGCGGAAGAAAACGTGGATTTGAGAAACGTCAAGTGCTCAAAAAGTATTTTTATAGAAAAACAAACGAGGCTTTAGCGAATCCAGCAAAAAGATAGTATTATACCAAAAAGTTTGACATGAAATTGTATTCTCACTAACTTATAGAGATTAAACAACTCTAACTAACTTGCTAATCTGCAACTAACTTACAATGAGAGATGCTAATATGAAACTAAATGACGTAGCTTCATCTTTCATTAAAGTGACATTTTTAACCCAAGAACTATAAATGTCCCAATATCCCCCCTCAAGATGGATGCTTGAAAATGTTTTTAAGTGCCATCTTGGATAGAATTGGTTGAAATTTCGAATAGTGTAAGGGTTTTGTAAAAATATTTGTCAATTGCTTTGAAGTGTGAATAGACATGAGTTTAACAGTGATATCCAAAATTTTATCCCGTATAAACTGACAATCAATTTTGAGATGGTTTTCCTCTGATGGAAGATGGGGTTATTGGCTAATTGGATGGCAAAACTATTATCACAAAAAACTAATGTTGGAGTTGTAGATTGGATCCCAAAACCAACAAGCAAATGTTTTAACCATGTTATTTTTGTAGTAACAACAGACCCAAAACTATATATTTTGCTTCTGTGGAGCTTCTAGAAACAATAGTTTCTCTTGATTTCCATGAAATCAAAAATCACCCAAGAAAGTACAAAAGCCAAGCTTCTTGTATCCAAACATCCTGCTCGATCGGAATCAGTAAATACTCGTAACTTTAATGACGAAGTTGTAGATAAAAAACAATCCCTGACCAGGATTTTGTTTTATAAATCAAAGTAGATGATGTGCAGCTTGAAAATGAGTATGTCTAGGAGACAACATACCTTGACTCAAACGATAAACGACATAAATGATGTTTAGTCAAGTAATAGTAATATACAACATCCGACCAACTAACTGAAGAAATTGAGATGGATCTTGCAAAAGTTCACCATAAAAATTCGAAAATTTATGATGTCAATCCATTGGGTAAAAATGGCTTTAGCAGCTAACATTCCAACATCTTGTAACATATAAAGAGCATACTGTCTTTGAGATATCACAATCAAGTTGTGGACCTGGCAATTTCAAGACTCAAAAAATGTTTTAAATTCCCCAAATCTTTCAAACGAAATCTCTCATTTAATCTTTGACTTAATGTCATCAATTGCAGCCACTGAAGCACCTGTTAAAACTATGTCATTAACATAAACGAGCAAAGCCACAAAATTACCAATTTGTCCTTTTATAAATAAGGAGAAGTCAACATTGGATTGAATAAACCCTTCTAAGATAAAAAAAAAAAGATGAAAACCTAGCATACCATTGCCTAAAGGCTTGTCAAAGCCCATATAAAGATTTTTTTCCAATTTGCAAGCTAAATGAGTTTTGTAATGAAAATTTGTTGTTGTTGAATATCATTATGTTAGCTAAATATAAACCTTCTCATTAAGATCTACTTTCAAAAAAGCATTATTAACATCAAACTGAATAATAGGTTAATATTTTTGAGTTACAATAGTTAAGAACATTTTAACAAGTGTTGATGTTTTCTTTTAACACAGAGTTTTGTTGAGGTCTTTCAACACATTAAATTGATGCAATACCCCTTACGTTTTGGTAAATGTAGTTACCCAATAATAAAGATCAAGTGAATCAATCAATCTTAAAGAACACAAAGAGTAAATAAAATATGTTTAAGCTCTCATTAGATCTAGTAAATTATTACAAAGTAAGTCTTGCAATAATTCTCTCGCTAGTTTTATCACTCCAAAATGGTTCTTAACTAAAAAGGGAGTCACTCACTTCCTATTTATAAGAAAGGCTAAACTCATTACACATCACAAGAGGGTATGTTACATCCAACGAGAACTTTGCATCCTAACATTCTCCCCCTCGAAGTTAGGAATGGATGTCCTGGCTTCATTTCAAATCTGCTTTGAGACGGAATATCCGAGAAGCCTCAAATACTCATTTCTACATTGTCCCCCTTTTATAATCAAAAAATGATTATAAACCCACAAAGGATGAGAAACGCTCGAGGAATAAACTTGATGAAACTCCCCCTCGATGTGTGAAAAAAATACAACCACGAAAATCTTGCATGAAAAACGATCACGAAAAGCCGAGAAAATATTCCAAATTTTGTGAGAATTTCGACTTTTGGATCAAAGTTGCAAGAAATTCGAGAAGTGGGTAATAACTGTCAATTTTGAAAATTCTGCAGGGACTCGTTGCGCCTATTCATCTTCAAATGCGAAACTTTACCCCAAATGCGAAACTGGGAATAAAGTGTCAATTCGCCTCAACTGTAGGGACCAATTCAAAATATTTTCCCACTTTACAGAAAATTTCCCCCAAGTCGAAACTGGGCAGCAACTGTCAAAATTCTGAATCTTTCGGGATTTAAAATACAATATCTTCACTTCTCATAGAAAATTACCTCAATTCAAATTTGGGTAATTTTTGTCGCATTGCTGAAATATTAGGGACTCGAATCCAAATGGCATAGTTATCTTCTTACCAAATTGTTCTCAATGCGAACACAAAAAAAGAACATCATCAGTCGAACTCGACAACAGGCAAATTCGATTTCGACCGCAAGATGTTCGACTCCAAGTAGTCAAGTTCGACCATGAACCCCAAGATGTGCAAATCATATATGTTACTTTCGACACTTCATCTCAATTTGTGTTCGACTTGGACTCAACAACCAACATCAGTTTAAATCTTCATTCTCCATTCAAACAACATCAGTCTAAATCATGTTTGACTATGTGGATTCAGCTTATTAGTCGAAATCGATTTCAACTCCAAATGACTCCAACCAATACCAGTCAAAAGTAATTTTGACTCCAACCCAATGACTTTCGCTTTCGATTACCATCCAAAATCGATCGACTTGATTAAATTTCAATTCCAAGACTTGTTCTGTTCGACTCCAACTAAGTCCAAATCAAAACCAACTTTAATTTTGACTTCGGTTTCACGCAATCATCCTTCCTTGTAGAGTTGAACGAACACACATAATCAATCGAACATACTTTCGATTACAAACAAGTGCATTCAACTCTAACAGCCAACAACAGTTAAACTTGATTTCTACCCAAACATCTGCTTTCGACCATAAAACAAAATACTTTTGGATTTTGAGACTTTGGATGCTTTATCGACTTGAATGACTCAGCGTCATCATCTATTAGTCGAAATTATAAATCTTGACTCAAACAATACTTAGTCAAAATTGAATGCGAACTGATTATCAAACAATTACTATTAAATTTATGTTAACTCGATTAAAACTTCATCGGTCTTAAAAAACTTGAATTCCTCAATCAACTTTGAGCTTTTGATACAAATTGATTTCAAACGATCTCTTTCAATCAATTTCAAATCCAAAATCAAATACATTCGAATCCAAAATCATACAGTCAAAAACATATCGAAACTTCTGAAGTCTTATTCGATTCACAGAAATTGAATTCAAAAATATCAAAATCCAATTTCATTTCTGAATCGAGAAAGATGATATGAGATAAAGAAATAGGTAACAAATGGATTTCTACTTGGTCTCAATCTAATCAACAGTATCCAGAATTGTTTTTGATTGGGCTCAATTCTAATTAAATGAATAGTAGCATATTTGGTTTTTTGCTTGAAAATAAACAGTGTATTAAAATGATAATTTGATTTTGTGTTTGATAAAAAAAATGTATTGGATCATCAATGGGGTTGAAACAAATTAGATTCAATGAATAAAAACGATCATCATCGGATCTTCAAAAGCAAGGTATTAATCTCAACATGAATTTTTCGGAATCCATTTAAGAATTTGAGAAACCTTCTTGTTAATTATTTTTCCATTTGCAACATATGAATCAATCATTGAAGATTTTTGTTCCTTGGTTGGAACAAGAAAAACACCAAATTTCACATTGTACCACCCACGATGCATGTTGTACAATCCGTTCTTCTCATTTTTCCAAGATTTAACATCATCTTCATAACGTTTTAATTTGAGAATTTTCAACAATTTTGGGTTTTGAATTCAAATTCATTACAACATTTGATAATTGTTGCTTTGGAACCCAAATTAGCTTCAATAATTTCGGCTTTAAGACAACATTTGAAGAATTTTGTTAAGAGACCTAATTGTTCTTGTTCTTGTTCTTGTTCTTGTTCTTGTTCTTCTTCATCTTCTTCTTCTTTTTGGATCTTGAAGTTGTGAATTCAAGAACAACATCATTCTTGACAACTTCAACTTTGCAATTTTGAATCAAATCTTTTGGAGTTTGATACATTTGACCTTCTTGTATTGAAGGCTTTCTATATGACATCATTCCTTCAGACGAACCACAAGAACTCAAGCAATCATCGATTTGAACTCCACTTGAACAAAAAACTTTCACATCTTCATGAAAATCACATTAAATTCCTTTTTCTTCAACTTCAACAAATTTAAGAGTGTGAACATCATTTGGGTCTTCAATAAGAGAAACATATTCCTTTTTGAATAATTCTATTTCTTTTCCTTCCTTTTGATTTTCACACCAAGATAATATAGTCATGAAAATTTCAATCAACAAACGAGGTTGAAGTATCAATTTTCCATTATCATCATTCTTATCTCCATAAAAAATCAATGTTTTCCATGTAAGCAACCCTCCTTTCAACAATAACGCATAAAATTGATTCTCATTGACTTTGTATTTGACATATTCAACTATCACGATCCAAAAATCATAATACAAATGCACCATCTTTGATCAATTAATAACAAAGATCACAAGAACTTAGATTTCTCTAGAGAGAGAAAGTGAATTTCGAATGACTTTCTAGAGAGAGAAAGTGAATATGAACCAAGTTCTAGAGAGAGAAAGCAAAATTAACAAGTATTCTAGAGAGAAAATCGAATTTTGAATCAAATCAAGGAATAAATTCAATTTATAGAACAAACATTCTTCATAGATGAAGAACTTACAACAATGAAGATTCACCAAATAAAAAATGTCATCATGGCTTAGTTCTTGAGAACTTCACGAACACCCGCTCTAATACCAATCATAGTGACCCAATAATAATGACATGTGCAGAATAGTAAAGATCAAGTGTATCAATAGATCATGAAGACCACAAAGAGTAAAGAAAATCTATTTAAGCTCTCATTAATTTGATCTAATAAACTATTACAAAGTGGTTCTTCCAATAGTTTTCTCACTAGTCTAATCTCTTCAAAATGGTTCTTACCTAAAATGGGAGCCACTCACTTCCTATTTATAGGAAAGGATAAACCTATTACACATCACAAGAGGGTGACCCACATCCAAGAAGAACCTTACACCCTAACAAAAAAATAGTAAAATGCAACTCTTTTGCATTGTCAGACATAAATTTCTTTATTCTGACAATAAATTGTTTGATTACCATTGAGAAGGATTGAGGAATAATAGCTTATTGTTTAGACTTGTTTATGATCCAATATATCTATGTAAATGTGGTGCAATCATCAACTATAGTAATGAAATTTCTATAGCCTTTATGTGAATTAACATGATATAGACCCCAAATGTCATAATGCACTAAGATAAATGGTTTATCTTACATGTTTTTGGCAGATACAAATGGAAATCTTTTATATTTAACTAAAGGACAAACAAAACAAGGATAAAACATACTAGCTTTAGAAGTCTTATTACAAGCTAAAACTTTATCAAGAAGCTTGATTTTATTGTTAGAGGGATGCCCTAATCTTTGATACGACGTTTCAGCTGAAATAATATGAGCATAAACTTCATTTATTTTGTTTTGTAACAAATATAATCCAGCTCTAACATCACCCTTCCTAAGCACATTCTTGGTGGAAATCTATTGAATAACAACATGATTATAATACAATTCCACCGTTAATTCCTTGTAATGAGCTGTTAATGGTGTAACATAAACTAGGTTCTGCTCAAATTGAGGGACACATAGTACTTCATTTAGTATTAGTTTATCATTGAACTTGATATCACCAACCATTTCAATATGAATGATAAACTGATTTGGCAACCCAATTCTTGTATTTTTAACATCCTTCATATTAAGAAACATGTCCTTGTTATTGCAAACATGGTTCATTGCCCTTGAATCTATTATCCCAATGTTTGACTAAAACAATCAAGAATTGATAGGTAGAATAAAATGATTACATGCCGGATTGTTATACAACAACATTAACGGATGCTAGTTTCCCATATAACATTGCAACGATATGTTCACATTGTTCATTTGTCAACCTAGTGGGAGCATCATAACCATGGTTGTTCGTATCTGCATTATTCTCAACTTGACTCTGAACTGAATTCGTTTTAATTGAACAAACATTAACTTTGCTAAACTTTTGATTAGTCTGATATCCTAGTGGAAAACCATGTAAATGATAACACTTTTGTTGAGTGCGTCCACTTTGTTTACAATGAATACATAAGGGAGAATCCTTCCTATAGTTTTTGTAAATATTACCAAAATTATGATTTTGCCCTTGATTCTTGTTAATTAAATATTAAGTATTGTTATTGTTGCTTCGAATATTGACGACCATCACAGATTTATTTCGCTGAATAATGGTCATATCACGTTTCCTTTTTTCTTGTATAACAATGAAAAATCTGATTTACAAGAGGAATCAGATCCATTAAGAGAATCAGACCCCTAATTTGTAGGGCTGTTCACTATTCGGATAAAACCGAATTATCCAATTGGACTATTTGGATTGGACTATTTGGTTCGGATATTCGGATTTTTGGATTGGTTTTCAACAAAACCGAATTATTATTTTGGATTGGTTTTGGTTTATAAAATAAGAACCGAATAGTCCAAAAAACCAAATAAACATTTATTATTTATCTAATATATATATCTATAACTATTTATTAATTTTGTAATTTATTTTTTCAAATAGGTTCAAAACCTTTCACCCGGTAAAAAAAACATTAATATGCATTTTCTCTCGAAAGTTTGTATCGATATAATATTTAACTATAATATATCTTCTTATTAGTTTTTCATAAATTTCAAATCACAACTAAATTATTTGTTTTTGCTTTTTGTGTAAAGTTGAGAAATATTATAATTATATGTCGTTTTAAAATGTTTCGGATTTTGAAAACCGAATTATAAAAACTGATCCAATCGAATTGAAATTGGATCGGATCGGATTGTATTTGAATTTAGTTTGGACAATTCGGATTCATGTTTTGAAAACCGAAATCCATTTGGGTTTACTTGATTGGATCGGATCAAACCGATCCATCCAAATGAACACCCCTACTTATTTGGGCATAACTATCATTGAGTTCCACACAAAAGCTCATAATTTATTCATGATCTTTACCAACATTGCAAGTACATTGAAAATTATAAATGCACCATTCTTCCCATCGCATTTTGGGCTTCGCATAGTAGTTACTAACAGAATCTTGACCTTGTGTGAGATTCATGAGGCTCATTTGATTTGAAAAATGCATGGACCATTATTTTGTTGGAATCATTCACAAAGTTCTTTCTACGTGTAAGGAGAAGTCTCTAAGTATATCATTGGCATTAAAACTTATTTTGATACGACATTGAGGGTTCGAAGAATCAGGTTGAGGTATAGTTCCATCAACAAATTCATATTTGTTCTTGGCTGATAGCGTGGTTTTCGTAGATACGCTCCACAAAGCATAGTTTTCTTCAGTCAAGATCTACGAGACTAAAATAGAACCAGGATTATCTAAGTGATGAACAAAATACATATAATTTGTAGAAGAATCTTCTTTAATTGTATTGATCTAGGGGTTACTTGAAGATTTTAGCATGATTAATCAGTGAATCAAAGAAATCATCATAGATTTCATGAATACAAACTAGAAACGAATCCATTAGAGCAAAGCACAATCGATGAGCAATCAACAATCACAAATTGAAAGAAAACAAGAAGGTCAATCAATTGAATGAAAAACAGAGATATCAATTGATTTGAAAAATAAAGAATTGAGCTATGGAATTTGTTATGATACCATATTACATGATAAAGTTTGAAAAGAAATTGTATTCTCATTATTCTTCAATGCTGCAATCAACTTCTACTTATACAGATTAAATGACTATAACTAACTTGGGAATCTGTACCTAATTAACCATGAGAGATGCTAACATAAGCCTAATTGTGTTAACAATAATTAATAGCTAAGTAACTAAATGATGTACCTTAATCTTTTACTACGGTGGCATTTTTAAGCCAATAACTATAAATGTCCCAATAGATAGAAGAATAATAATTACAACATAATAAGAGTCAACTAAGGCTGTCAAGATTGAGATCTTATCTAAGATCCTTTTATGTGTTACAAGATCGTGATCGTAATATCAAAACAGGATCCAAAGATCCTACCAAAATGAACTCATATTCAAATTTGCTCATAAGGTTTTGGATGTGCAGTATACATATTACTCGACCTCAATTAAGATGTCGGCATAGAGCCAATTTTAACTTTTTAAACATATACCATAATTATTTTTTTGTTGTAAAACATAAAAATTAGGAATAAAACTTATCAATTACATAAAGAAACAAGATCATTATGGTCTATAACTAAAAGATTAAGATCATAAATGGAACATCGTGAACAGAGGTGGCTCAACCAGCTTGGGGGCTCTAAGCAAACCAACATTTTGGGGCCCTTTGGCCTTTACTCTTAATGTTATAAACCATCATCTTTTATCTGGGCTTGAAACCCTTAGGCCTTTACCCTACACAATGAGTCAGTGACACTTGATTTCTTGACAACTTTGAGAATACAAGATAATGGAAAACTCGATTTCGTTCCAAGTTCCAACCTGAGTCTCTAAAAATGAAAAAATTACGTCCAATCCAACTAGAATCATTAGTATTCACATGACAGGGCATGAATCAATGTAGGTAATAAAAGCATGAATCAATGTAAGGAACAGAAAAATGAATCAATATAAGGAACAAAAGGATCAGAAATATAAAAAACTAGCATCATCCAAAGATAGCATAATCAACCATCCATACATAAATAAAAACAAGCAACTAAAACAACATGGTAGCAATACTCCAAATGAAGAGCCAATGATAGCAATGAATGGTCTGTTTTTTTTTTCATCATCAACTTTGTATGGGTGTCATGTCCAGCATCAAAAAATAATATGTAAAACTCCATCCAATACATAAAAAAAACATGTATTCATCATTTGTTTTCAAGATTATACCATAAAGCAACAACCACCTAAAGATAAAACTAAGCAATATAATACTAAAAACCAAAATTACATACATGTCTCGTAAACATTGAGTAAAGTCATAAATAAAAATAATAATAAATAGAAATCGAAAACATCTTATATATTTGGATTATTTAATCCTTGGTATATTCAAAAACTACAACCTAAATATTTGTAAAGAAAAGCTCAACCTCAACTAAATCCAACAATATCATCTGAAATACAGTTTCAACCAAGTCGTTCTCCCTGTAAAATAAGGTCTTTGATCAACCGTATCTCATAAATTTGGATTACTTCATCATTGGTATATTGACAATCTAAGTATTTGAAGAAAAAAATTCCACGAATCTTACAAAATTTAGCTTGGAAAGCGAAGATTTAGAAATTTAATTACGAGAAGCTCAAAGTAAATTATAGTTCTATCTAGCTTAAAGTTGTGTATTAATTATCGCTGCAAAAAAATTTCAAAAGCCCTGACTTTGACCAAACCAAAAAAATCGATATTGAAGAAGAAGTCGAGAAGGAAGAAGAATGCTCAAACAAAAGGTTGTGTTTTTGTAGAAATTGAATTTATCGCTCTGGAATTATTGATTGTGTGCGTAACAATCGATTTTAATAGCTTCAAAATTTGGGGCCCTTGGAATGTCACACCCCCAAACCAGAATGGCGGAAACATTCGGGGGTGGATGACTTCACGTAGTATCACAACCATTGAATATTGTAAAGAAAGTAACACAACCATCACATATATAATGAAAAAGTATGTTGTTGCGTTATACATATTAGCAAAAGAATATTACAATGAGATGATAAATGTTTCAATAATAAAACATCCTTAGTGTTCCTTTCTCCAAAAGCTGGTGGTTACCTGTATTACTGATTCCCTGAGAAATACAAGTGGTTTCGAAAAAGTGTCAACAATTAAGTTGGTGAGTTCATAAGAGTTTTGCTTTGAAAAGTATGTCCTTTTTTATAGTAAATCGATGAACGAGGTTTTCAGAAAATCCAATATTTTCTATAAATGATTTGAAGAGTTTCCCGTGTTGAAATGCGTTAGTGTTTTCCATACTTGTATAATAGTGATAAACTTTGTGTTAACAATAAAATGGAAAACTGAAATGCATAGATGAATCTCGTAAATCAAACTTGTTTTTATACTTTAATGTGAGTTTTATAACCATGCTATTGACATTGATGGCCTGTAACAACGTTCTTCAGGCGTTGGAACTGTTATGACATTTGTCACCCCAGGCCTGCCGGCCTAGCTGTAGCTAACAGCTTAGGTGTGGGATTGTCAATCCCGTATAGATCTATACACAAGTATCACGCTCTCTCTCCAAGAGATTATGGTATATAATACAAGACTTGAAATGCATACACACGAGTACGTTGAAGTTTAAATGTCTCACATTACTTAGTATAAACAGATTTACGATAATAAAGACTTTACTTCTTTTGAAAGCATTTCATTTGTCGAGATGTTTATGTAAAATGTATGAATCACTTGAATACTACACGCATTATAGTTTCTCAAAAGCATGTTTCCATATAGTAAGAACAACTTGGTGATTTATTAGACCTTTAAACATAACGTTATTTTTGTATCCAAAACCCTATAAGAACGATATTATAATTATGTTTATGAAATGATACTTTGACTTGTAATGTACTTGTATCCCCCCCCCCTAAAATGTGAAAAGAATTGCAAAGTAGGGGTATGAACTCACTCGTTAAGTTTGAAGAGAGAGGCTAGGTTTGAGCAGAACTTCGACTGCGGATGGTTGCGTCGTCGGGCTCTTCGAGGGTCTCTACAGCGTAAATCTTTCGTCGGGGGCTCGAGTGCGGAAACCAAGGTGATGGAATGGTCTCTGGAGCTTTAGAAGAGTGTGAGAGTATCTGAAGGTTTGTGAATGTGTGCTTAAACTCGAAGCTTATGCCTTCTATTTATAGGGCTGGAAAACCCCGTACGCGGCGCGTACTTCCGGAGTACGCGGGGCGTAAAATGGCGTCATGGCTTACGACTCGGGTCTAGCTAGCGTAGCTTGGGCGGGTCGATGGGACTCCTGGGTCTAGCCGGGTGTAGCTTGGGCGGGCCGATGAGACTCGACTCTGGGTCTAGTACGCGGGGCGTAATCCCTGCTTCCGACTTCTAAATTCCGTAACTTTCGCGTACGAGCTCTGTTTTTCGTGTTCTTTATATCCACGCGTAGGTGAGATTATGCTCTACAACTTTCATTTAGACTCCGTCGGCTAGTTTTGACTTTATTTTTAATGATATATTTTTAATAGGTCGGGCCTCCTAAAGTTCGTTAAAAATTCATAGGTTCTTTATTCGACGTCGGTTTTCGTTTGTCTTTTTATTGTTTTATTACCACCGAGGAGATCTTCAACTTCCGTTTAGGTGGCGATAGCTAAATAACACTCGTTCTTCAATCCGAGTTTTTAGCCCTCTACTACAGTTACGAAACTTTCAAAATCCATAACTTCTTCATACGAGGTCCAATTTAGGCGATCTTTTTATGCACGCTCACCTTTCAACGAGATCTACGACTTTTGTTTAGATAATTAAGGCTAAAATGCATTTTATTGAGATTTTACTTTTTACGTCAAATAATATTTTAACATCGTGTCGTAAATATACGAGTGGTTATACTTTCTTCAATATAACCCGGTTTTGAGGGTTCTTTATGTTTTTGGAAACCTTGGCATGATATCAAATATTTGAGGCATCCCAACTTAGATACTTGAACACTTTATTTTCGAGGTTAATTCTGTTGTATTTGGCTTTCGAGTGTTACAATGCTTTTGGAAAATATAGGGTTGTCACATCGGAAGCTGGGGCCCTAAGCTCTTGCTTAATTTGGAAAAGGGTAAGGCCGACCTTGATCATGAGTATATGTAACATTCAGATCTTTGAGGTACTTAATTTCTAGAATTTTTCCTTTTTAGAAGTGGTCACTACGTAAGCTATGCCTAGTCACGTCGTGTACTGTTAGTATGCAGTTGACTCATGTTTTTTAGTCTCACAACGCGAGCCATTATTCGTCACGAAGTGAGCACGGTCTGATGACCAAAACCCTAATTCCCCGGGTATTTAAAGGAATGACAGGGCTAGGGTTTTCTACCGTCAGCCTCCCTCACTCTCTAAGCCTCCAAAAACTCTAATCACAACCTTGCTTGAGATCCTTAGGTATTTTGGTGAATTTTCTAGCTTGAAAAAGAATAGAAGAAGGAGGAAAAGAAGTGTTCTAGTGTTGGAGTTTGGAAAGAAGCATCATCATCATCAGCATCATCATCATCATCATCATCATATCTTCTTCTTGTGAAGAAGGACCTTTGTAAGTTCCAAGGTTCAAACTTTATTGCATTGCATTGCTAGATCTAGATTTTGGTCACATTTCCTTATGTTTAATTTAGTTGGAGTTAAGTATAACCATAAAGTAGGCAACTTTATGGGTTCTAAGCTCTTTCAAAAAAAAACTTTATGGGTTCTAAGGACACATTGAACGTCAATTGTCTAGATCTGAGATTTGGTGAAGTATTAGAGTCATGCATGAGAATTTGATGCCATATTCTTACTTTTAACCTAGAAATGAGTAAGGACATGCATGGTGCATACATGCCCCTAAAAAACCTTTTTATGGACCTTTAGGGTCACCTTAAGCTACTAGATAAGTTGGGTGTAAAGGCTATATGGATTAAGAGCTTAAAATCATGGACTTTGGCTTCAGATCGTATTCATGACGTGAGACACAAGGTCTCACGACGTGACAAAAAAAGAAACCCAATTTTTGCTGAGTTTTGCGACTGATGAATTGAATGGATGATTCTCAAGTGGTGAGATTATCCCAATAAGTAACCCGTGACTGAGTTGACCGATCTGGGAACGAGTTGTTGGAATCGAACTGAATGAGCTCCCACGATATGATCAAGGGCTAGTCACGACGTGAGATTTGATTTTTGGGATTATTGACACTTTGACCTAGTTTGACTTTGGGCATCTTGGATGATGGGTCAAAGGAGGTGGGTCCTAGCAATGAAGGGATAAAATAGTCTTTACCCTAGAGAGAGGGATAAAGTATGTAAAGGAACCTCAATTATGGAATTTCACCTTAGTCGTTAATTAAGGTTGTTTTTGGTTATGTTTAGCAAGAGGATCTTTGTAGCAGCGGCCCGAGTGTGAGTTTTATTTGACTATTGATTGATGTGATTCTCACCAGACTTGTGGGTCAAAGACACAAATGCCGACCTACTGATTTTGTATATGTAGAATGTATGTGTCTATGTGATTTATATTGTTATGATTGTACGTTGTAGCATGGAGCCGATATGGGCTCTAAGTTACTATGGACTCCAGGTTCATAAGGACCCGGAGGTTGATACAAACCCGACACAGCTACATGTTGTTACATGGATTCATTATGGACTCAGGGTTGATACGGATCTAGAGGTTGATATGGACCCGACACAGCCATGTGTTGTTATATTTATATGCGTGTTATATGTGGTATTTTGCAGAAAACTCACTAAGCTTTGTGCTTACAGTTTATGTTTGTGGTTTCAGGTACTTCTAGTACGAAATGGAAGGGCCCGATGTGATGACACAACATCCACCCCTCATGTTTCTACACTTATGATATTTTGTACTCTGATGATCTTGATATTTTGTAGCATGGTTGACTTGGAGACATATGATGTCTGGAATTAATAATTTTTAAAATGAAAAATTTTATCACTATCTTTGGGCAGTTAAAAGTTGGTATCATAGCCTTGGTTTGAGGGATTCGGCCATGCTCTCATGTGTGTCTGAACTCAAATTGATGAATTGGTAATCTTTTAGAAAGAAAATAAAATTTCTAAAAATAATTTTATAAAGAAAGGGTGTGATGCGTGCAATCAAGCAATCTCAAGTAAGTGATACCCAAAATACCCACACCCATGTGTTATGAATATTATGTCTGATATGTGAAGTGCATGCTAGAATAAGGCTAAGGATACCTTCAGGAATCATAAATTAGAATTGCATGATTTGTGTGATTCCTTATAGCCTAGGAGGATGGGATGTTATGTGTTGCATGGGTTTGACATTAGATCAGTTAATTGCCAAGTGTATGCTTCAAAATTGTATATGATTAGGTTCATATAGCCCTAGAATGATGGGTTTTGCCTTATTTTCCTTATCCTTGTTTGGTTGTGGACTTAGGGCATAATCATTATTCGACAGTCTATGCGTTACTTGGGTTTTACGTCAGCCCAGTTAATTGAAAGTATGTAAAGGACCCTTAATTATGGAATCTTACCTTAGTCGCTAATTAAGTGTAACACCCATAAAAATCATGCCAAATTTAAACTTCTTAAAACATTTCAAAACCAATAATTATTCCAAAACTTGTTTTCAAAATGGTTTAGTGTCAGAGTATCCCATAATCAAATCATAAAAATATACGGAGGTGTACGATCACGCCTTCGCCTTCCCGCGATCATCAAAAGTACCTGAAAAAAATCAATAACTATAAGCCCAAACCTTAGTGAGTTTCCCCCAAAATACCAATGCCATACAGATAAAACCATATCATATAAACAAACACAACATGCATAATGAGCCATCAGTCTGATTGGACCGCCTCACAGGCCATCAGTCTATCTTGACCGCTCTTATAACGACGTAAATTTTTGAAAACAATTTTTCATATTTCAAGCAACATAATTATCATTTAAACATTCTCAAATCTCATGTTCAACAATTGTCTTCAAATAAAAAATATCCCAAGATCACAAATAAAATCATCGGTCTGTGTGTACGGATCATGTCGGCGCCTTTATGCGATCGTCATTAGTACCTGAAACACATAACACATAACATTGTAAGCATAAATGCTTAGTGAGTTCCCCAAAATACCACATACAACACATATTAGCCACTCGAGGCTATAACTCTGTATGACCCTCTGGTCAAAGAGTCTCAGTGGGACCCTCCAGTCCCATAACTTTGTGGACCCTCTGGTCCTAACTCTGTGGACCTTTCGGTCCTAACTCTGTAAACTCTGAATCACATATAACACAAAAACACATAGATATTACATCATATAATAGAATACAACATACTCTGTCACATAACTCTAATTACCACTCTAGGTAAAGTATAGTGAGAAGACTCACCTCAAGTAACTCGGTAAATCTCGAACTCGGTAATACTGGTCTAGCCTCCACCTAATCACATGGAACAATTACTCTAATCAATACAACTCTCAAAGGCTAGACTAAACCCTCTCTAAGTTCTCTCAGAAGGGTAAAACACCATTTTACCCCTCCAATGGCTCAAAAGTCCAAACATTGACTAGACCCTAAAAGTCAACGATAGTCAACGGTCAACTTTAACCAGACTCATCGAGTTCATATAGGTGACTCAGCGAGTCCAAGCGTGTCCTATGGGTCTATCTAAACGTCACCCGACTTGTCGAGCGAACCTTCCACTCGACAGGTTACCACTGGTCATGAATCGCGAGGCCACTCGACTCGACGCGTCGAGTCCCCTTATGGACTCGACGAGTTCCTTCCATGGCAATACTCAAACGACCTTCTGAGGTCAGATCTGCTTCTCTAATTAGTATATCTAACCTTCTAGCACCCAAAAGTCATGTAAAGGTTCAAACTTTAGGTCTATGCATCACACTATCATCTCTATATTCCAAAATAACCCTTTATATGATAACCTAGGCCCCAAAACTCATGAAGGATTGCATAAAGCTGAAGAGTAGGGACTCTCTGGACCTTTCAAGGTCCAGATCTGATAATATTGTCACAAAGGGATATCACGCACACTAGATCTCTTACCAAAAGCGAAGAGAAGAAACCCAAGATTCATGAAATCTATTACTCAAATGAAGATAGACATGAATCCTTACCTCCCACAACAGCTCTGAACGAAATGATGGAAGATTTGAGTCCCACAAGTAATCCTAGCTCGAAATTCGTCCCTCCCTTTGCTAAAACACACCTAAGAATGATGAATTAGCCCTCCTCTTGCTCTATAAGCTTTCTCTCTGCTCCCTAGGGTTTCTCAGGGGTGTAGTGGCCGCAAATGAAGGCCATAAAGGCCTTTAAATAGGGCACAAGCCCAAAGATTTAGGGTTTCTGCCGCCAGCACAAACTCGTCAAGTCCATTCATTAATCCAGTCAGCGAATCGCGATCCTACTCAACGAGTCTAGGCGTCAACTCGTCGAGACCCTCTCTTTAACTCAAAATAAAAGGTTAAAATAAAATACCTGGGAATCCGGATGTTACAGCTCTCCGAGCCATCAACACATCTGGACCGCCTCTCAGGGCCTTCATCCTCTCCGGACCGCTCGTCGGGTCTACGGCCTGACTAGTATGCCCTAACCGGTTCTACTGTCTATTCGGTCTGCCCTAGGTATCGTGGCCTACAACACAAAGCAAGACCTGCCTCAACCCAATCCCCCAAAACAAAAAACATGTGCACATACATATCATACGCTAGCTAGCAAGTATAGATAGTCATACAAATCTAATAGATCACTAATCATGGCAACCATCCTATAACCAGGATACCGATCTAATCGATCACTAAGATAGCAACCATCCTATAACCAGGATACTTATCTAACCGATCACTAACATAGCAACCATCCTATAACCAAGATACTGATCTAACAGATCACTAACATAGCAACCATCCTATAACCAAGATACAAATCATAAAGGGCCGACCTTAGTGCCTTAGACTCTGCTGATATAGTGAGAAGAACTCAACTTACAAGTAGCTCAAAGTGATAAAGTCAAACTCTACGAAATGCAGCTCCAAGTCCAACACCTACACCCACCAATGATCCACTTCCATAAATTTCCAAATTACCAAAATACCCCTAGAATTCAAACTGGTCAACCCTTGGCCAAAGTCAAAGTCAACAGTCCATGTTTACCCGACTCGTCGAGTATAGCTAGCAACTGGTTGAGTTCCTTAAGAACTCAAAAATCACCAAAACCCTAATTGACTCACCGAGTTTCCAACCAACTCGTCGAGTCCATGTGTGTCCAGATGTCACGGAAAACCCTAACTAACTCGTCGAGTCCGATTACTGACTCGCCGAGTTCATGCAGAATCAAATATGTGCAATCTTCATCCGACTCGCCGAGTCAGCTATGCGACTCATCGAGTTCACGTAGTCCATTTCTTATCCAGACGTTTTTAAGCCTCCCTAAAGCTCCATATTGCAGATCTAACTTCCTAGGGCATGCTTTCAATGTAAAGTTGCAAACTTTACGTACATGCATGGTCCTAAATGCCAAAACCAAGCTAAGGGAAAGGTTTAACCCAAAGAGAAAGGCTCAAGCTTGCTAAATCTGATAACTTTATGGCTATATGGACCTAGAGAAGTCCAGATTTGAAATTACAACTTCAGATCATGGCAAATACCCAAAATGGTTCACATATATGCTAAACTGGCTCTAAACATAATCATGGAGAGATCTAACTAGAGGAAAGTCAAGGTATCGACTTGTTACCTTCAAAATGATGCCAAGATGAAGTAAAGTCAGATCCACAAGCTTTCCTTTGCTCCAAGTTCCTTAGACTTCAAGCCTTCTTCACCAAAACCACTTTCCAAGCTTCTTCACACACACAAATTGAGGGCATTCAAAATTAGGGTTTTCTAGACTCAAGGGGGATGGTAAGCAAGGCTGAGGAAGGCTAATGACCCTTTAAATAAGGTGTGGAACCCCGGAAATTATGGTTTCATTTTCCAGCTCCTACTCATCGATTTCGGGTCTATAAACATGTATATAAGGTTTTAAAAGTTACACCTGGGAGTCGGGGTGTTATAACTCCCCCCCACTTGAACTACAATCTGTCCTCGAAGTCTACTGCGGCGAACAATTTTGGATAGTGCTCCCACATCTCTGGCTTCGACTCTCACATCCACTCGGATCCCCTCATATTAACCCACTGTAGCTTTACCAAAGCTACGTCCTTGTTTCGTAGAACGTTTACCTTCCTCTCAAGGACCGCCACTGGCCTCTCCACATAATTCAGGCAATCATCGAAATTCATATCATGTAATGACACTATCGCCTCCTCATCCAGTATACACTTTCGCAACTACGAAACGTGAAAAATGTTGTGAATCTGACTGAGCTCCTCTGGGAGGTCTAGTCTATACGCCACCTTGCCAACCCTGGCAATGAACCTAAATGGCCCGATATATCGGGAACCCAACTTCCCCCTCTTCCTGAAGCGAATAATACCCTTCCATGGTGAGACCTTCAGTAGTACCATGTCACCGAACTAAAATCCCAACTCAGATCAGCACAGGTCGGCGTAACTCTTCTGCCGACTTTGTGCGATCTGCAACCATTGTCTGGTCTGCTGAATCATCTCAATAGTCTGCAAGACTACCTTGGTCTGACCTATCACCCTATGACCAACCTCGCCCCAACAGACTGGGGTGCGGCATCTCCATCCATACAACAGCTCATAAGGTGGAGCACCAATACTGGCATGGAAGTTGTTGTTATATGAGAACTCTACAAGGGGTAGGTAGGAGTCCCAACTCCCATCGAAGTCAATAATGCAGGCTCTCAACATATCCTCGAGAGTGTGTATGTTCTGCTCACTCTGGCCATCTGTTTGCGGATCATAGAGTGCACTAAAGTGTAGCCGCATTCCCAACTCCTCGTGGAACTTCTTCCAGAAATGGGAGGTGAGCCGAACATCACGGTCTAAAACGACAGAGACCGGAACCCCATGGCGAGCGACAATCTCGCGTACATACACATCGGCCAACCTCTCGGCCGATGAACTCTCCCGTATCGCTAAAAAGTGGGCGTTCTTGGTCAAGTGATCCTCAATGACCTAAATAGCATCGAAGCCCTTTTTTCTCCTCGGCAGCTTGGCAATAAAATCCAATATACTCTGTCTGACCCTACTAGACATCGGAACCCAGACCTGACCGAAACGGGTCAATAATCCCCGACTATCCTGCACAAACCGGGTGTTCTCACCCCTAATCCTTTCAGGCTTCCAGTTCTTTTGACGCATACCCTCTGCCTGAGCTTCCCGGATCAAGCTCACAACTAGTGAATCCACTAATATCCTCATACATGTCACTGGGGTAGAAGATTCAACTAACTTGCAACTTAGAGCGTATGCAACTAATATCCTCTATTGACTGCATCCAGCCACCTGCGCTGTCTCATGTTCAGGTTCAGCTGATCCATGATGTGTCTCCAGCTCTTGTGGTCCGTGTATATGGTACAACGGACCCCATAGAGGTAATTTCTCCAAATCTTGAGGGCGAATACCACCGCTCCTAACTCTAGATCATGAGCAGGGTATCTCATCTCGTGCGGCTTCAGCTTCCGCGATGCGTAGGCTATCACTCGTCCTCTCTGTATGAGGACCGCTCCCAATCCATGATGGATGCATCACAAAACACTACAAAATCCTCAACTCCCTCTGGGAGAGTCAAGACTTGAGCCTGGTGATGTGCACGAAAGTACCCACTAATTTTAATATTTATAACCTAACAAACTTAAACTAACTATGCACTTATAGGCAGTGTACCTAGTCAGATTACAGTATAGTTCGGGTAAGCCGGGTGTCGATCACAGGGAATGGTGTTACTAATTAATTTACTTACTATTAAATTAACCTAATTATTAACAAGTTAAAAAGTGGTTTTATCTGATTTTACAAGATCAGACGAACTTAAATCCAAATTAAATAAATAAAAACACACTCTTGTTTAGTTTGAATCCACTTCTTTCTTATGGCCAGCTAATGTTTATGGATCATCTAGTTGGTTTTAATTATATTAGCAATTTAGTTCTAACTTTACCAATAATTAACTAATTCATGTCAAACCATGTATGTTCACACACAATTAAACACAAAACTAATTATGAATGTAAATATGCTATGTAAGATTTGTTATATAAACGTAATTATAGTCACAATACACGTTCTCTAGCAGAGCTAAGCTTATTTACTCTAATTACTAACTAAGATTGGTCAATCCTAGCTCTAACAATTCAATGTTCACTAAATCATTAGGTAAACAAGTTCATGCAGTTAATGGTCACTAAGCTACACAGAACATGCAATCAGGAAATTAGGGAAACAAACATAAGCATGCTAGGTAATACAAATCAAACACAAGCAATTTTACCAACTAAATAAATCCAAAAAAAATTGAGCTATTTATAAGTTAGAAGCTTCATCTAGCTAAACAAGAGTAGCTAGATTCAGCTGCTCATCATAGCATCTAACAAAATAACACAAGTTGAATTGATTGGAAACATGTTCTTAATTAACTAAAATAAACTAAATTATGGACCTTCACTCTTTTTGGTGTTGAAAGCCTCTTCCCATAACTTTTCTCTCCTTAAAATCATCTTCTGGACTCCTCTTTTTAGCCAAAAGTTGCCTCTATTCGTAATGGTCAAGGAATTATATAGTTGCTGATATCCATAAATTCACGTCGTGAGTTGTAGATAACCGTGACCGTCAAGGATTCCTTCACCCGCGTACATATCTTCTAGAATCAACTATTCACGCCGTGAATTATTTAAGTCTCACGTTGTGAATAATCTTTTTCCAGATTTTCTTCACTTTTAATCTTTTAATTCCCAAAGTTTCTTTCTTTAACGCTTTTAGTCCCTTTTCTTCAAAATGTCTTCTTTTTGGCTGTAAATAACATTTAAGCTCATAAGTACCATTATTCTAAACAAATTACCAACTTTTTAATAAAAATGTACTCAAATATTGCCTAAAAATAAGTATAAATATCAAAATATCAAAATACCCCATACTTAGACTTTGCTTGCCCTCAAGAAAATTTAAACTTAACCCTTGGTTACTAACATCACATAGAACAATCCGACTCCATCTCAGCCATTATGCCAAGACCTCAACGCATGCATTTGTGTCTAAAACTTTCCTAAAGTACCCCCTTACTTTAAATACTCACAATCTTCATAAACACCCGCCCACTTTTTCCGAACAATGCTCATTTTATGCAACCCTCCGAATCCATCCGCAGAAAACCTCCTCATCCTCAAGGTATTTTTAGTTGAGCAACCTAAGCATACATAATCTAGAATTACAATCTATGATACCACTATGAAGCTTTTTTTTGGAATTCTTCACTTCCTTGATAATTTGATCTTTGATTTCTTTGAATTCACCACCTTTGTTGTTTGATCTTTTTGGTATCTTCAACTTTTTGAATTTCTTGGAAATTTGATCTTTTGATCTTCACTTTATTTGATCCAAAATTCTTCAAACTTTTCTTGCAATTCTCTTTTTTTTCTTACATGTACCTCTCTTTTTTCACTCAAAAACCTACATGCTTAAGCAGAGGCGCTCAACCTCAACCTTTATTGGTTAATGATAATAATTTTCCTGGATACATTTCAGGTTTAGGCTGCTAAACATATTGCATCCCTCAAACCAAGCGGGGTTATGTTTTTGTTCCATGATTTCACTAAAATAAGGGAGGCCACAAATGCACTATAACGTATATTGGCTCAACTAAACATTTGAGCTTTTATCGGATCATCCCATATAACACTAGCAACTACAGTTTATTATTATTACTAGATTCAATTATTAAAAATTTCAATTTTAAAATTTTCAATTTTACTATCAAATTCTATCATTATCTAGCAATTTACTTTTTCTACCCCTACCCCACACTTATTTCATACAATGGCCTCATTGTATGCATAAAAATAAATCAAAATTAAAGAAAAGGGAGAAAAAGGAACAGACTCCCCTGGGATAGTAGCGTGAACATCTCCAAAAGTGTGGAAAATGTGCATCTTGAATATGGACTCCAAAAATAGGAACTTGGACCTTGAACTCGCACAACAAGGAGTATACCGGCAAAACATGAAATCGAGCCTTCAATCGTCTTCAAATATGGTGTAAATCTCCAAAAGTAGAATGACCAATGTGGGAAAGCATACGCCACATCGTATGATGGTAAAGATGATCCAAAATAATCTTGAATATACTGACAAGAAGAATAGCATTAACCCATAGAAGGTTAAAATGTCAAGGGCCTTGAAATTGTAAAAATCTCATATTCACGACGTGAGTTTGAGATAATTCACGACGTGAAATCGGAACTATGCGTGTTCTGAGAACCTCCTGATAACTGACTCACGACGTGAATAATACAAGTTCACGTCATGAAAACCGGGCAGTCAAAAAAACATTGCCAATTCCTCTTCTAATGTCTTAATGTATTAAGACTCTTCTAAATTCATCAGTTTATGACTCTTTCGCTGACTCTCCACTCTCTTGAATCACCCCACACTTATTTTGAAAATATGGGTCTCGACTCTCGGCGTTAAACACTCCTGGCTAAAAACGTATGCATTCATAATTCGCTATCCTGTCAAGGCGCTCCTACCAAATTCTGAGAAACAACCAATCAACGAAAAATAAAAGTGACATAATATGCAACGTAGTTCGTACAATCCCATAAAAACAAACTAAAAACAAATCACACAAAATAAAAATAAATAAAGATCAATCATCCTCCTCCTCTTCATGTGCTCCATTGGTTCCAGCTCCATCACCTCCGCGTCCACCATACTCCGACCATCGTGGGCAAATCGGGTAATGATACCCTAAATGAGGTGGCTACTCCACCCCAAGATGCCAGACAACATTTTCCATAGTGCCGCCTATCCAATTCACACGCAACGATAATTGGTCATAGTAACCAGCCATATCACTCCTAAAAGGCGCACCAACCATGGAAGCAGGTGGGTGTATCGGCTGCCCGCGGTCTCCCCTTCCTCTCATGTTACTGTGCCTCGGTCTCGGCTCTGGTACAGGTTGGTCGGCCGGCTGATCATCCTCATCATCACCCTCAACATCTGATGGAACTATGCCCCAATGCGAACCAAAATTTCTGACCACCCGCATAGTTTCCAAATATCCCATACCAAAGTAATGCTCGTCCACACACGTCATGGATCTAGTAATATCAGGAACCACCAAATGATAAGAACGGGCCAAACGGGTAACAAAATGCCCCCCACAAATGGGGCTCCCAGGGCGCGAACTCGCGGCAGACCCGGCCAGAAAACGGGCTGGAAAATACGGGAGGTTGCAACAGACACCCGACTATAAGATGCACCATAAGAATAATAAGTTCTGCTTAGTCACTTTGTTTCCATGCCTTTTATGGTTGATGGAAAAGGTGATGAACCGGTGGAGTAAACGATGGATCGGGGACCGAATACTACTCTCGGGAGATACTCCGGAATTAAACATTCCGGAGGCAATGTTATGCCAAAAAGAATACCCCGTGACACCCTATGCATATCCTCTAGCAGCCCCACTCAAAAACATGCCAAACTCGGGAGTCATAGCCTCCTGTCGATCATACAGTCCTACTCTCTAAGCAAACTCAACCAGGCTGCACTCCCGGTACTCACCCCCCAATCTAAATACCAACGTCTGTGGCTAGTGTGGATCTTGAACCATTTCCTGAAATGTCACCGTTGCGAAAAACTCGACACAAAACTCCTTGTAGACCCGCTCTTGCACCCGGAACAGATTCTGCCAACCAGAACAGGTAAACGAATACCCATCTCCAATGAATATCTTTGTCAAAAATGGGCCCACCCGATCTACGAGCCCTACTTCCCTCAATCTTGTCCAATTGACTATTGGAGCAACTGCAATTTCCCTGTTGTAAAGCCACCCCAATCTGTTGTTCCAACGGGTCAAGACATCGCGGAGCATTGTTGTGGGAAAATCGTAAAACGGGTGCGAACCCGCGATCCCAGTTGGAACCTCTCTTCTTGGAGCCATTCCTGCAAAAAAAACAAGGAAAAACCACAGCCAAAACAATAATCCTCAAATTAGACATAGAGAAAAATGAATTATGTTCAGCCCCAGATTTCACGTCGTGAATTCGTAATCCCAGAAGGCAGAATTGTAACAATCGGGGAAAAATCCAGTCAAAATATCCTTGGGTTTTACTCCTATACTACTTCCAAACACTTAGCATGAACATTCAAAGGTTATTACGAACTGTAAAGACTTAATTTCGTCATTTAACAAACCCTAACCCTAAGTTCATCTACTAGAGCAAAAATTAAACTTAATAATCAATAATTAGTACCTTTGTTGGAAGTATTACGTAAGCACAAGGAAGATTAGTGGAGTTGTCGGCTAAAATCGCAGCAATGGGAACCAAGGGGGGACCAATTTCTGCTTCCACTTCGTGAACAATAAACAATTGAAAGGGTTTATTGGTTTCCAGGGACTTATTCTGTGGTCCCGTACTTTTGAAAATTCACGTCGTGAATTCTGTAAGATTCACGTCGTGAATAGTGTATGGGCTTAAGTTTAGGCCATGTACTTACGGACTGATCTTGGGCATGCTAGTCTAATGGGTTAAGCCATATCATGGATTATGGGTCCGGTTCATTCACAATTCACGTCATGAATTGCTAAAAATTCACGTCGTGAATAAAGTCCGGAAGAAAAATCAATTTTGACTAAGTTCTCAATTATTACTATCTCCATTTTAGGGTCCCTACATTATGTTCTAATAGTGTTGGATGACATGATCTAAGTTTTTAAAACTAAACTGCCAAAAGGAAAAGAAAAAAATTTGCAAACCAAACTCGGGTTGCCTCCCAACAAGCGCTTCTTTTTCTTAGAGTCTTGAGCTGGAATTCGTGCCTCCTACGTTGTGTCCTCGGAAGAATCCACCATTAGGATCTTTTGTTCCTTGAATCGCCTCTTGTAAGCTTGAACTCGCCTTTTGTATGCCTTCATTGAATTTTCTTTTTTAACTTTCACCTTTTCTTCAAACTTGCGTTTGGTCCCTTTTGTTTCTTCCTTGCACTTCTTCGCATCCTCCTCCTCTTTCACCACCGGCTTTGTCACTCTTGAAGTGACCTCCTCTTCGTTACTTGTCATTTCCTCATCCTCTTTGCTCACCCAAGAATGTGGACTCTTGTAGGCTATGACTTCAACCAAAAATGGAACAGATGCTCTAGGTTTTGTTCTTTTGACTTGATGAACTGCCTTGATCTCTTATTCTATAAGCTTTTCTAGTTCTTCAAGTTCATTATCTTCATTGATTGTGAACACCTCTTCTTGAACATGTTCTTTTGGGAAGCCATCTTCTATCCCAAAAACTTCTTTTTCATCTCCAACTCTCAAGGTGAGCTTAGACTCACGGATATCAGCCAAAGCTCCAACAGTGTTAAGCAATGGACGACCAAAGATAATTGAAACATCGGGATCTTCCTTCATATCCAAAACCACAAAATCTATTGGAAAAACAAATTTTCCAATTTTCACCAAAATATCCTCCACTATGCCCCGAGGTTGTGTTACTGAACGGTTCGCCATGTGAATCGTCATTTTTGTAGCCTTCATCTTTTGAATTTCCAAGTTTTTATAAAATGAAAAAGGCATCAAATTAATGCTAGCCCTAGAATCAGCTAAAGCATTAACCTTCAATTTATTACCAAACTCACACGGAAGAATGAGGCATCCAGGATCCCCCATCTTCTCTGGTGTCTCTCCCAACACATCTTTTTAGCTTTGTTCACTTAGAACCACCTTAGACTGCTTCTTTAATTGCTTGCGAGTGTCTATCAAATCTTGCAGTAATTTTTGATGCTCGGGAGTTTTGGATAAGGACTCGACAAAGGGAGTATTAATCGGGATCCCCTTCACATGCTTGACAAACTCTCTATGCTCTCTTTCCAGTGGACTAAGGGTAGCTTGGCAAGGAAATGGCAAAGGTGGCTGATAAACCGAACCAATTAAAGAATTTTTCTGTTCATGACGGGCCCACATCGTGAACATATAAGGTTCACGTCGTGAATTCTGGAACTCAACAGCTTCATGATTTTTGAGCTTGGTCTTCTTCATCTTTGGATCGGGCTGCTGTGGTTCTTCTTCCAATGCCTCCACGAACTCAGATATGGCTTCTTCTTCGGTGTCTATGTCCATTACATGAGGTTGGGTCTTCGTTTCGGTATTTTTCGGGGATAACTTCTCATGAACTAGAGTGGCTAGTTGACCAACTTGAACTTCAAGGTTATGGATGGAGGCTTGCTGATTCTTAATTAAATTTTGTTGTTCATTAATAGCAGAATCAGTGGCATCGTGTCTCTTTTCCGAAGCTTCCATAAACTTCATCAACATAGTCTCTAGATCGGGTTTCTTCTCGGCTGGTGGCTGCTCCTTTTGATAAAAGCCTCGACCTATCTGCTTATACCTCTCTTCTTTTTGCTTCTTATACTCTTCATATGGCAGCCACTCCTTCTTCGGTTTCCTCCAGTCCTCATCAAACTTATCCCCACTCGAGTAGCACACTTGAGCTTTTCTGTTCCCAAACTCATCTATATTGTAGTCCTTTGTCAAGTGTGGACCACTGAATCTCTCACAACCCACTCCTATGGCATGTATTGACTGGTCCATTTGTGTTATCCTTCGATCCAAATTATTCAGCATGGCCATCACAGCTACTATTTCTTTAGTTTGGGCTCCTCCACTGCTTTTGATTCCATCTTGCCTAGGGTTGTGGTATTCAAGAGAGTGCTTCGCGAATTCTTCAATCAGCTCCTTAACCTCCCTTGGATTTTTCTTTGTCAAAGGTCCTTGAGAATCAAGGAGTTGTCTCGTCATAACGTTGACCCCATCATAGAAGATTGACATCTCTTGTTGCATATTTAGATCATGCTGAGGGCAATTTCTGAGCAAGGCCTTGTACCGCTCCCATGCTTCGTATACTGACTCCCCCGGCTGTTGCTCAAAGTTGGCTATTGCCTTCTTGAGTTTGGCTATCTTGGATGGCGGGTAAAACTGGTCCAGGAATTGCTCACGCATTTAAGCCCAAGTGGTAATTGTACCCGGTGGAAGTGACTTTAACCACTCCTTAGCAGCTCCTTTGAAAGTGATGGGAAGCATCCTAAGCAAGACTGTGTTTATGTTGACATTTGGGACATTGAAGTAATCCGCAATGTCGTTGACTTCATCTAGATGCTTAAAAGCATCCTCATGATCTTTCCCAAAAAAATCGGATATCCTTCAGTGCGGTCAATATGTGCCCCTTCAACTCGAATGTGGCAGTAGTAGGTATTGCGGGTTGGACTAAACCGGGACCCATATCTTCTCGGATCCGCTTCTTGTAAGCTCCCATGGACATCTCTTCAATTGCTGCCATCTCGTTCCTTGGCTCGTTCTTGGGTTCGCTCGTGTGTTCTTCAAATTCCAGCTCGGTATCGTATTCAGACTCGGTTTGGACGGGTGTTTGATCCAAGTGCTCAAAGTTGCTCTTGTGACTCGCGGATGAACTTGACTCTCCTGTCTTCTTTCCCGACTTCCTTGAAAAAGCTGACTTTAATTCTTGTAAGGGCGTCTTCTTCTTGTGAATTGCAGACTCGGGATCTTCAAGTGGTGGCACCAAGGGTGTGTTTGAGCCTCTGGTCATGAACTCCTGCAACTTGCTAAACTAAAAAAACGTAAAACTGAACTAAAATAAGAAAATACTAAAAACTAAAATCTCAGCTTTCACGTCCTAAGTTTATTAAGACTCACGTCGTGAATTCTGTGACAGAAACAGAAAACAAAATTTTTGTTATATGCTAATCAACTAAGCTAAGCTAACAAAAATAAATAATCAATTAACCTTTTTGCAGATTTTATTCCACAAAAAGGGGTTGATTAATCTAATGCAACTAAATAAACTAATAATCTAAGTCGTTCCCCAGCAACGGCGCCAAAAACTTGATGTGCACGAAAGTACCCACTAATTTTAATATTTATAACCTAACAAACTTAAACTAACTGTGCACTTATAAGCAGTGTACCTAGTCAGATTATAGTATAGTTCGGGTAAGTCGGGTGTCGATCACAGGGAACGGTGTTACTAATTAATTTACTTACTATTAAATTAACCTAATTATTAACAAGTTAAAAAGTGGTTTTATCTGATTTTACAAGATCAGGTGAACTTAAATCCAAATTAAATAAATAAAAACACACTCTTGTTTAGTTTGAATCCACTTCTTTCTTATGGCCAGCTAATGTTTATGGATCATCTAGTTGGTTTTAATTATATTAGTAATTTAGTTCTAACTTTACCAATAATTAACTAATTCATGTCAAACCATGTATGTTCACACAAAATTAAACACATAACTAATTATGAATGTAAATATGCATTGTAAGATTTGTTATATAAACGCAATTATAGTCACAATACACGTTCTCTAGCACAGCTAAGCTTATTTACTCTAATTACTAACTAAGATTGGTCAATCCTAGCTCTAGCAATTTAATGTTCACTAAATCATTAGGTAAACAAGTTCATGCAATTAATGGTCACTAAGCTACACAGAACATGCAATCAGGCAATTAGGGAAACAAACATAAGCATGCTAGGTAATACAAATCAAACACAAGCAATTTTACCAACTAAATAAATCCATAAAAATTGAGCTATTTATAAGTTAGAAGCTTCATCTAGCTAAACAAGAGTAGCTAGATTCAGCTGCTCATCATAGCAACTTACAAAATAACACAAGTTGAATTGATTGGAAACATGTTCTTAATTAACTAAAATAAACTAAATTATGGACCTTCACTCTTTTTGGTGTTGAAAGCCTCTTCCCAGAACTTTTCTCTCCTTAAAATCGTCTTCTGGACTCCTCTTTTCAGCCAAAAGTTGCCTCTATTCGTAATGGTCAAGGATTTATATAGTTGTTGATATCCATAAATTCACGTCGTGAATATTAAGATATTCAAGTCGTGAGTTGTAGATAACCGTGCCCGTCAAGGATTCCTTCACCCGCGTACATATCTTCTAGAATCAATTATTCACGTTGTGAATTCTTTAAGTCTCACGTCGTGAATAATCGTTTTCCAGATTTTCTTCACTTTTAATCTTTTAATTCCCAAAGTTTCTTTCTTTAACGCTTTTAGTCCCTTTTCTTCAAAATGTCTTCTTTTTTGCTATAAATAACATTTAAGCTCATAAGTACCATTATTCTAAACATATTACCAACTTTTTAATAAAAATGTACTCAAATATTGCCTAAAAATAAGTATAAATATGGAAATATCACCTGGCATAGTCGCTGTCTGAGGGTCTCAAACGCCCTCTGCTGCTCGGGGCCCCACCGGAAATCCACCCATTCCTTTTCAGACGAGTGAGGGCTACTGCAATCTTGGAAAAATCCTGTACGAATCTCCAGTAGTACCCTGCCAATCCCAAGAAGGTCCTAATATCCAAGGGAGATTTCAGAACCTCCCACTACATAATCACCTTGATTTTGGCCGGATCGACCAAAATCTTCTTCTGGTTAACGAGGAGTCCAAGGAACTGAACCTCTCTAAACCAAAACTCGCACTTCGAGAACTTGGCATAAATCTGTTCTCGTATCAAAACTCCTAATAGCTCCCATAGATGCTCGTCATGTTGCTCTCGGGTCATTGAGTACACCAAGATATCGTCTATGAACATGATGACCGAGCGATCGAGCATCGGCCTGTAGACCCGATTCATCAACTCTATAAATATTGTCGGTGCATTAGTGAACCCAAACGACATTACCACGAACTAGTAATGTCCATAACAAGTCCGGAACGCGGTTTCCTCCACATCCAACTCTCTAACCCTGATCTTATGGTACCCGGACCACATGTCTATCACGGAGAACCAAGATGCTCCTTGCAACCCATCGAAAAGATCATCTATCCTTGGGGAGTGGATAACGGTTTTTCACCATCAACTTGTTCAAATCCCGGTAGTCAATGCACATCCGGTGTGAACAATCCTTCTTCCTGACGAAGAGAATCGGCGCTCCCCATGGAGAACTGCTCGGACGAATGAACTGCTTGCCCAGCAGAACTTGCAGTTGTGATGAAAACTGCTGAATTTCTGGTGGTGCCAACCGGTACGACGCCTTGGCGATAGGGGCCGCACCTGGTACTAGGTCGATCCTAAAATCGACTCGCCGCTCCGGAGGAACTTCGAGTAACTCCTTCGGGAACACGTCAGCAAACTCCCTGACCACTAGAACCTCTAATACTGAAACCTGATCCCTGACCCGCGTATCCACCACATACGCTAGATAACTCGCACACCTGTGCTGAATTTACTGTCGAGCCCTGACAGTTGAACAAAACCCTGAACCCAATCTGGTGCCCTCGCCGTAGACAATCAGTTCTCCCCCAATTGGGGTTCGAACTATCACCCGCTGACCCTTACAGTCGATCATGGCACCGAAGCGACTAAGCCAGTCCATACCCGCAATCACACATACATACCCCATGGGAATCGGGATCAGGTCTATCTGGAAAGATACCCCAAAGATCTTTAATATGCAACCCCGTTAGACCGAAGAAGTAGAAATCCTGTGTTTTTTGGCGATAGAGACTCGCAAGGGACACTCTAGCTCTCCTACTAGAAAACTGAACTCCCTACTAAATGTCTGAGAGACAAATGACCGACTCACCCCCCGAGTCAAATAATACCAAACCAGGTAAGGAGTTCATTAAAAATGTACCTAATCACAGGTACAAACATATAAGCATAAAACAGATATAATTAGAAAGATAAGGGATAGAAACATACCAGCAACCATGTCTGGTGCTGCTCTGGCCTCATCTGCTGTAAGTTGGAAGGCACGTCCCTGAGCCCTCGAGGGCGCTGCTCTACCCTGACTCTCGTCAGTAATCCTCGGTGTAGCCGGCTCTGGAGCCTGCGTCGGCTTGTCATCGAGCTGTGGACACTTGGTCTTCACGTGACCAACCTGATGACAGTGATAGCAGATCCTCATATCCTGAATCAGGGCTAGCTGGCAACAATCCCTCACAAAGTGCACCTCCTTTCCGCATTTGCAGCACGCGCTACCCGATCTGCAAACCCCCGAGTGACCCTTCCCGCACTTGCCACAATTGCCGCCCTACTGTCCCCCTGACTTGGAATCAACGGTCTTAGACCGCTTTGGAGCCGGTTACTACTGTGTCGCGGCCTGCCGCTGCTCCGTCAACTGCAACTCAATTTCTAACTCATGCCACCTATTGGCCTCCTGTAACTCCAAAAGCGTATCACAACGTTGGGTCCCCACAAACTGTCCAATGTCAGTCTTGAGCATGCTCAAATAACGTGTCATCTGAGCCTGCTCAGAAGAAAACTGCGGGCAGAACATCGCCATCTCTGTGAACATACGGGTGATCTTCGTCACCGTCTAACCATCATGTTTCAAATCCAGAAGTTCCTGAGCTAGCCGCTCTCGCTCGACCCGTGGAATTCAGCGAGCACGGAACATATCCCTGAGCTACTCCAAGTAACTGCAGCTCTCTGATCATCAGAATACGATCCATTCATCAATCTCCACCAATCCCTTTCCCCAGACGTCAGCAGGTTCAGGGCACATCCGACCTTCTGGTGCCTCCATTCCTCCAATTCACTCAAACCAAGGCTCTGATACCAACTTGTAACACCCATAAAAATCATGCCAAATTTAAACTTTTTAAAACATTTCAAAACCAATAATTATTACAAAACTTGTTTTCGAAATGGTTTAGTGTTAGAGTATCCCAATATAAAATCATAAGAACATAAGGAGGTGGACGATCACGCCTTCGCCTTCCCATGATCATCAGAAATACCTGAAATAAAATCAACAACTGTAAGCCCGAATCTCAGTGAGTTCCCACAAAATAACAACGTCATACAGATATAACTATATCATATAAACAAACACAACATGCATAATGAGCCATCAGTCTGAATGGACCGCCTCACAGGCCATTAGTCTATCTGGACCGCACTTCGAGCAATCGGCACGTCTGGACCGCCTCCCAGGGCCTTCAACCTATCCGGACAGCTCGCCGGGCCTTCGGCTTGACTAGTATGCCCTAACCGGGTCTACAGTCTATCCGGTCCGCCCTGGGTATGTTAGCATATAACACAAAGCAGGACCTGCCTGAACCCAATTCCCCAAACCAACAAACATCTGCACATACATATCATATGGTAGCTAACAAGTATAGATAGTCATATAAATCTAACAGATCACTAATCATGGCAACCATCCTATAACTAGGATACCGATCTAATCTATAACAACGTAAATTTTCAAAACAATTTTTCGTTTTTAAAACGTACTTTCAATCATCAAAACAATATCAAACACACTGTATCCAATGTCATCATAACAACAAATCCCAGAATCTCAAAACATAATCTCTATGAGTGTGTACGGATCATGCCGACGCCTTCCCGCGATCCTCGCTAGTACCAGAAAGACATAACACAGCAACTGTAAGCATAAATGCTTAGTGAGTTCCCCAAAATACCACATACAACACATATGCCTTTCCAGGCCATAACTCTGTGGGACCTTCCAGTCCAAGTGTCTCAGGGGACTTCCGCCCCGAATCCCACTAGACCTTCCAGTCCTACCTGTATCGACCTTCTGGTCCGTAACCTCCTGACCTTCCGGTCCATGTCATCTTGACCTTCTGGTCCATACCATCTTGACATTCCGGTCCTTATCATACATAACATACATAACACATACATATCACATAACATCATATAGCACATACATCTCATAGCATATAAGACCTTCCGGTCACACATAGGTACCCTTCCAGGTACAATATAGTGAGAAGACTCACCTCAGATGTCTCGGATAATCTCGCACACGAGAACACTGATCTAGCCCCGCCCCCGCCTAATCACATAAACAATACTAATAAATAACGGCTCTCAAAGGCTAGATTAAAGGCATTCCTACAATCCCACAGAAGGGTAAAAGACCATTTTACCCCTCCCTGACCCAAAAGTCCAAATGCTGACCAAAACCCTAAAAGTCAACGAAAGTCAACAGGAGGCAATATGCGGCGCGTACCTTCTCTGTATGCAGGGCGTACGCCAGCGATCCATAATCAGGGTCTCAACCCCTTACGCTGCGCGTACCGAGAGTTACGCCCAACGTTATTCTCAGTTTCAGCCTTTTCTTGGATTTTGGTCTTAAACGCTTAAGAGACTCATTCAACTTTCAGATCTGACTTTCCCTAAGCCTCTTATTCATTTAAATTGGAACCTTTAAGCCTTTGCATGGCTGTAAAGCTCCCTAATCATTCTAACACCTTTCCTTCTTCCTCATAAGGTCTAGATCTTATGCATGGCTCAATATACACGTCCAAGATTGGATTTTTATGAACATACAACTCATATAACCCTGAAATATGGCAGATCTAGGCCAATGGAGACCATTTGCTCATAAAGTCTCCACCTTGGGACCAAAAACCATAAAAATTGGTCCAAGAAGCACAAATCACAAATGACAAGGAAAGTTTTGAGCTTTTTACCTTAGAAAGAAACTCCAACCTCTGTAGAACTCGGATCTACTCTTGTCCACCAACTTCTAGCTCCTAAAATGGCCTCCTCTTCTCTTTCACCACCTTGAAATGGGACTTTGAAGCTTAGAACACAAACACACAAGCTAGGAACGAAGGATAACTCTCTATTATGGTTTCACTCTATGAAATGGTGGTTGAGGATAAGGCCTTAGCATTCCTTTTATAGTGCACAAGCCACAAATTAGGGTTTACAGTTGGGCCTGCTATGCCCAGCGTAACCCTGGCTAAGCCCAGCGTACCTAGGCGAATCCGCATCCAACTTAAGTGCATGAGTACGCGCAACGTAGTCTTCGGTACCCCCAGCGTACTCATTTGCCACAACAATTCTTTTAAGGGTTAAACTTGACAACTTGGAAAAGAAGAAGGGTCTAAGACATGCACCTAAATTCAGGATGTTACAATTCTGCCCCACTAGAACCAAACTTCTCCCTCGAAGTCTCATGCCGCAAACAACTCTGGATGCTGCTCCCGCGTTTCTGACTCCGGCTCCCAAGTCAGCTTGGACCCTCTCCGATGTTGCCACTGGACCTGAACCAGAGGCACCTCGTTGTTCCTCAAAACCTTGATCTTCCAATCCAAGATCGCGATCGGTCTCTCAACATAATTCAGGCTCGCATTCACCTGAATATCCTCAAGCGGCACCACTGCCGACTCGTCGGCTATACACTTCCTCTGCCGAGACACGTGGAAGGTATCATTTATGTGACTCAACTCCGCAGGTAGCTCCAAACGGTATGCTACCCTGCCCACCCTTACGATTACCCTGAATGGACCGATGTAACGAGGCCCCAACTTGCCCCTCCTCCTGAATCGAATCACTCCTTTCCACAGAGACACCTTCAAGAGTATAAAATCTCCAACCTGAAACTCGAGCTCGGATCGTCGCCTATCCGCATAACTCTTTTGGCGACTCTGAGCTGTCAACAACCTCTGCCTGACCTGTTGTATCTGCTCTGTCGTCTGAAGCACTATCTCAGTGCTACCCATCACTCACTGGCCTACCTCTCCCCAACAGATGGGAGTCCGACACCTCCTCCCATACAACAACTCGAAAAGAGGCATACCAATGCTCGAATGGTGAATGTTGTTATAGGAAAACTCAGCCAACGGAAAATACATGTCCCAACTCCCTCCGAAGTCCAACACACATGCCCGAAGCATGTCCTCGAGCGTCTGAATCGTCCGTTCACTCTGTCCGTCCGTCTGTGGGTGGTAAGTGGTACTAAAATGCAGCCTCGTGCCCAAATCCTCGTGGAACTTCTTCCAGAACCTCGAAGTAAAACGTACATCTCGATCTGACACAATCGAGATCGGCACTCCATGTCGCGATACCACCTACCTCACATAAAACTCTACCAGTCTCTCTACAGAAGAGCTCTCATTAATAGCAAGGAAGTGAGCGCTCTTCGTCAGTCGGTCGACGATCACCCAAATTACATCGACACCCCTCGCGGTCCTCGACAATTTGGTGATGAAATCCATAGCAATCTGTTCCCACTTCCATTGGGGAACCTCAAGTGGCTGCAACTTGCCATGCGGACGTTGGTGCTCGGCCTTAACCCTGCGACATGTCAAACACCTCTCAACGAACCACGCAATATCCCTCTTCATACAGGGCCACCAATATTCTCTTTTCAGGTCCAAATACATCTTAGTGGCCCCAGGATGGATCGAGAATCTCGAGCTATGCGCCTCCTCCATCAAAGTGGGACGTGCCTCATCTGCATAAGGCACCCAAATCTGACCCTGAAAGGTCATAAGCCCACGGCTATCAGTAACGAACTCAGATATCTGCCCGATCACCCGCTCTCTCTTACAGTTTTCCGGCCTCACAGCCTCTGTTTGGGCCTCCCGAATGGTGTCCAACACTGGATTCATCACTATCAGTCACAAACAAATGTCTCGAATCCGGGCACTCTCCGCCCCACGGCTCAGGGCATCAGCTACAACATTAGCTTTGCCCGGGTGGTACAGGATCTCACAATCGTAATCCTTTACCACGTCCAGCCATCTCCTCTGGCGCATATTTAGATTGGGCTGATCCATCAAATACTTCAAGCTCTTGTGGTCCGTGTATATGGTACATTGAACCCCATACAAATAGTGACACCAGATATTGAGGGCGAACACCACTTCCCCCAACTCCAAATTGTGGGTGGGATACCTCATCTCATGAGGCTTCAGTTGCCTTGATGCATACGCTATCACATGCCCCCTCTGCATAAGTACTGCACCCAACCCCGATATCGATGCTTGACAATACACCACAAAATCCTCCATCCCTTCCAGGAGGGCTAACACTGGGGCTTCACATAATCTCTGGCGAAGTGTCTCAAACGAGGTATGCTGCTCCGGACCACATGAAAAAGCAACACCTTTCCGGGTCAACCTGGTGAGAGGCATGGCGATCTTGGAGAAATCCCTGATAAATCTCCGATAAGAGCCGGCCAATCCTAGAAAACTCCTGATCTCGGTGGGTGATCTCGGCACCTCCCACCTCATAACCGCCTCAATCTTGGTCGGATCAACCAAAATCCCATTTTGGTTGACGAGATGCCCCAAGAACTGGACCTCCCGTAACCAGAACTCACACTTGTAGAATTTGGCATAAAGCCTCTCCGACCTCAATACCCCGAGAATCTCTCGCAGATGCCCCTCGTGCTTCTCTCTAGATCTCGAATACACCAAAATATCATCAATGAACACGATCACCGAACGATCCAACATCGGCCTACACACCCTTTTCATGAGATCCATGAACGCTGCTGGTGCATTCGTGAGCCTGAAAGGCATCACCACGAACTCGTAATGCCCATAACGAGTCCTGAACGCCGTCTTCTGGATATCCTCATCACACACTCTCATCTGATGATATCCAGACCTCATATCAATTTTGGAGAACCAAGACGCTCCATGCAACTAATCGAACAAATCTTCGATCCTCGGTAATGGGTAACGGTTCTTCTCTGTCAACTTGTTCAACTCCCGGTAATCAATGCACATCCGGTGTGAACCGTCCTTCTTCTTGACAAAAAGGATCGGCGCTCCCCAAGGGGAACTACTTGGTCTAATAAACCCCTTCCCCAGTAGCTCCTAAAGCTGCGAGGATAACTCTTGCATCTGTGGTGGTGCAAGGAGATAGCGCGCCTTGGCGATAGGCGCTGCCCCCGAAACCAAATTGATGCGGAACTCTACCTGCCTCTCGGGAGGCACACCCGGCAACTCCTCCGGAAAAACATTCGGGAACTCACGTACTATCGGAACATCATCAATTGAACTTGGCCTCCCAGCGGCCACTCGTGTGTCCATTACATAGGCTACAAACCCGTTGCAGCCCTGCTGTAAATTCTGTCTCGCTCTGGCAGCCGAACAAAATACTATCACACATCGGGTACCCTCGCCGAACACCGTAAGTACTCCCCCACTAGAGTCTCGTATCGTCACCAACTATCGCTCGCAGTCTATAACAGTCCCAAATCGGCTCAACCAATCCATGCCCACTATGACACATACGTCACCCATTGCAATCGGGACTAGATCTATCGGGAACTCAAAACTGAAGATCTCGAGTACACATACTCGAACCACATCCGTAGCATACACCGCTCGCTCGTCAGCTATAGAAACTCGCAGAGGTCGACTCAACGCCTCTCGTCGGATACTGATGTGCTGACTAAATGCTAAGGAAACAAATGACCAACTCGCACCTGAGTCAAATAACTCCAAAGCATGTACAGAATTCACAAGAAAAGTACCTACGCATATCATAATATAAGCACAACACCTCAAACTTAGCAGAAATAAATGAAAGAATACATACCAGGCACAACATCGGGCGCTGCGCGGACCTCCTCCGCTGTCAACTGGAAGGCTCTCCCGTGAGCCTTCAGTGCCTCGGCCTTCATTGGCCGAACCTCAGTAGCTCGCACGGTGGCAGGAGCAGATCCCTGTAGTGCTCATTGTGCTGTCCCCCGCATTTGCGGACACTCGGCCTTCTGATGGCCCGTCTGGTTGCAATGAAAGTAAACCATGAACCCCTTGGGGAAATCCTTGGCTATATTCCCTTCCTTGCCAAATTTGTAGCAAGCACCCGATCGAAAAACCCCATCATGTTCCTTGCCACACTTCTCGCAAGTGCGGCCCTTCTAGCCTCCAGATCTTGAATCGGCGGGCTTTGCCCGCTTAGCTGCCGGCTGAGACTGTGTCGGCCGCCGATCCATCCCTTGAGACTCGGCCTCCTCCCTGGCCTGAGTCTCCAACTCAATCTCTGTGACAACCCGAAATTTTCATTCTGTACAAACAATATCACTTCAATAGAAGTTATATCAGTCACAGTTAATTTTCAGACTTTTCCGTATAAGTTTGAGTACTTCAGGGTTTACACTTTAGGAAATATCAGGAGAGTGGATGCACTAGGGTTTTGTGCAACACTGTTATTCCAACACTTTGTTATATTAGAAATCATTTCGAGAATAAAAATATTTTTTGCCAAAAATATCTCAGGACTATAAATAGAAATTCTGAATCGAATTCATTCATTATTCGCATTTCCAACTAGAGAAAAGTCATTTTCTCTCTCACGGATCTTCGGGTTTTCGTCCCAAATCGTGAGTACACTTCTCTAGTTGTCTTATAATGCTTATTATGTGCTTAATAACATAGATTACATATCAAATCTGTGAGATTCGGGAGTTTACCGCCCAATAACGTTCTTGGAGAGTAAACTCCAATATGAGGCTTAAATGCTACCTAGTCTTTTCCCCATGATAAGTGATGGACTTAGGCTTATTTATAAGTGTATTTAAGACTAGAAAACAATCAAAAACACCAAGATCTAGGTGTTCACGGCCCAAGAAGTTCTTAGACCGTGAACTCCAAAATCATGGACAAAAGGGTCCTTTTAAGGTACCTAAAGCCGTAGACATTTACTAGGAATTGTTTCCACTTAAATCAAGGACCAAAACACATCAAAAACACCCCTCAAAGTGACTTCACGGCCGTAATAAGGTTCTTGGGCCGTGAACATCAAACAAAGGCACCAAAGTGTGCCTAAGGCCTTCATATGCTTGGGATAAAAGTCTAAGACCTATACTACATGTGCAAGGGACTTGAAAGCATCAAAAACATCATTCCAAGGGAGTTTACGGCCGTAAAATCCAAAGGAATTGTCCTTGGGGCCATAAACTCCTCAAAGGAGTGTTTTTATGCCCTAAACCCTTCCAATAATTAAACTACCAAGTTGGAATACTTCTAGGGATCATTTAACACCTCAAAACAACCAAGGACATTAAGTCTTGGAGTTTACGGCCATAAACTCAAGAGTTTACAACCGTAAACTCCATGTGTGAGGTTATATGGAGAGTAAGCTCAAGTATAAGGCCCTTGTGAACTTTAAACCCCTTTAGCCTTGTCCCACAACAACTTAGATGCAACCCTTAGGACTTATAACACTTATACAAAGTGTGTTCATGTTCTAGAGTGTCCCAACTTAATTTATTAGTTATTATTTGGCTAATTAGTTATATATATGCTCATTATATGATAACTAGGCTCGTGCATGTGAACAAGTCTCCGTTTTCCACCTAGCATAGTATCCGACACTTCAATCCAATCCACTCTCCACAAGTGAGTTCATACCCCTTTAATTAACCTTTGAAATACTTTTAAATGTTTTAAATGCTTTTATGGGGGGAATACAAGTTGAATAATTATAGTTATTACATCAATCACATGTGATTAATAACTACAAAACCAATGATTTTATTTCCGTTCAAATTGTTTATCGAACTGTTTTTCTTCAAACTGCTTTACAAACTCTTTTACTTATCAAATACTTTTACTTAAACTTTGTTATACTTATAATAAATTGCCTGCCCGTATATGTATGGTTATATAAGCAATGTTTAAAAGGCTTAGGAAGGTCGTCCGCCCTGTTTCCTTTTCCTCGATTTGGATGTGGTCTGGTGGGATATTGGGTAGTCGTCCGAAGGTCGTTTCAATATTGATTATATATCATGTGTACATATATAGACATAAAAGTGCATCCATATTCATGTGTACTAGTTATATCATTAGTAAGCTACCATCGGGGTAGCACAAGATCATACTTATACTATTGCTAGATCAATGAGTCAGTTCATTCATGAGTCAATACTTATTAATATGAGAACATATACATTACATTACTATGAGTACATATACAACTATACCAGGAGAAGAACATATACAACTATACTAGAAAGAGAACATATACAACTATACTAGAAAGAGAACACATACAACGATACTAGAACGAGTAACAATACATTACATATACATATATACATTGACAGAATTGTGATCCACTGTATCGGAGCATGCCTTAAATGTCATGGCCCGAGTTGTAGCCAGAGTCTCTTGGAGGGAGAGCGTGAGTTTGTGTATAGATCTATACTGGATTGACTATCGTACACCTTGCTGCTAGCCACAGCCGGACCTGCAGGTCTGCGGGTGCTAAACGTCATTTCTTTTTACGACCTACATTTGTCGTTGTTTATCCAGTCGATAGTATGGTACAATTAATCACATGATACCTTAATATAAATCCGGTTTAAGGTAGTTAGTACAGCAGTAGTTCCTATAATACAACACTACGGTACTACAGTAATTTACCCTTTACATATATTTAGTGATTATTTCACTTAAACATTAATGTACAAACTATATTTTGTTAATGATAGTTACACTTGGGAAATTACACACTTTTACAACAAGCGAACATACAAAACAGCTAATCCTTTGTAGAAGGCTACTTTAATAGAAAATATAGGATTTTCTGAGAAATTCAAACTTTTACAAACATTTACATACATTTTACAAACTTACACTTAAGACATGTTCAAACGTTTTGATAACAAACACCGACACTAAATACTTATGAACTCACCAGCTTAAAGCTGATAAACTCTTTCAAAATAACTTGTATTCTCAGGTCGACAGTAGACAGGTACCGAGGCCAGCTTTTGAGAAGATGGAGCGCATCCAAGACTCATCTTATTATTTTGATTTACCTTTTTGGTGTCTATAACTGTACAGAACACACTTGTATTAAAATTATATATTTAATGCAATGGATGATGTTGTTTACTTATTTACTGTTATACTGTGTTTTTATACCATACATGACGTCCTCTGCCCCAGAACGATTTCCGCCGTTCTTGGTTTTGGGTTGTGACAGATTGGTATCAGAGCATTGTTTATAGTGAATTGAGTATATCAACCCATAAAAGATATACTAAACTATAAACCCATTTGGGATTAAAGCACTCTGACCAAGAGTCTATACTTTAAATATTAAAATATTTAATTAAGTATACTAGTCTGCATTCATACTAAAATCAGTGTCACAATGACAAGAACAAAAGTATTACGATTGTTAAATATCACAAGTGAGCTCGGGGATGTATGGTCAGTCCTGGGAATGACATAGCCTGATCAACTATGCTGGTCCGAGGAGTGATTAGCATATGCCCTAGAATGGTTGTGATATGTTAACAAGTCTAAAAACTTACCAAAAATACCACAAGAAGATCAGTAGAACCTAAACTTGAAACGCTATAGGTGTATTTTTGTACTACTACTAGCTACATATATACTATATTCTTATACCTCTCTTCTCGCGTAGATTTAAATGGCTGGATTTCATCACGGCAACCCGTACTTTCCAAATGAAGGCAATGTCGGGTGGATCGAAGAAGAGCCCGAAGATGAGCACCCAATATGATCACCTCGCAGAAGGCTTTTCTGATGGATCTGACTCCGAGCCTGAAGTCAACAACCTACCGCCAGTAGGTTTAGTCCCAAACAACCCCCAACCAGCTTTTCCAGGTCCTACACCCTTGTGGGCAACCAACTTGAATCGCTGGAGTGACGAGCAGGGTCAACCCTTACCTTACTTTGGGGACCGAAGCTTTTACAACGTCAGTGAAGGTGGTTCTGCTGACCGAGCTCTGCCCGTCATTATCCGCAGAATAGCTCGTAATGTGGAGCAGGGTCGAGCAGCCATCGACCGAGGCATGGAGATTGATTCCAACTCTGGTGTCAACACAGTCCGCATCCCCCGTCTTGAAGAAGACATGGAACGGACCCGGAGAACCAATGAAACCCTGCAGCAACAGCTGGCTGCCTCCCGAGCTGAAGTCTTGGAACTTTGAGCCCGTCAGAGGGCTCAGGTGCGACACCTTCAGGAGGTGTTTCGTCAAGTGGCAGACCTCAGGATTCGCCCGAGGATTTCCCATCGCCGTTAGAAGATGCCTAGTACATCTTTGTCTTTTGGTTAAGTAATAGCCTTTAATATATGTGCTCTAAGTAGCACTTGTTTGTAAAATATTCCTAACTTTCAGTACTCTAATTAGGAATCTAAGAACTGTCAAACTCTTCTGTATGGTATGATGTAAGACCTACTGTTAGGTCGATTTTTCCCTGAACTTATTACATCGGTAATACCAGTATTATTGACATCTACCTAATCTGTGGGAAAAATCTATACACTTGTGTTTTCCTACTAATATTCTTTGTTGTGATCTCAAACACTCATTCAACTGTTGGGCTAAGGTTAGTTAGTCCATGTGTCACTCTCAACCCACTTACAATTAATTCTTACCACTTTTCTTATCTTTATAAACTTATAGCTGAAAGATGCCTCCTCGCAAATCTCCCCGGAATAACCCTGCACCTCCACCACCTCCTCGGCCTCCGGTCATCGATACCGCAGCCCTGAATGCAATCGTAGCTGCAGCAGTGGCAACTGCCATGGCACAGTATCACTCTACTGATGCCAGCAGAGGTGGAACCCCTGTTAACTCCATTCCGGTTGAAACCCATGTGTGCTCGAGAGAGTGCTCCTATAAGGATTTCACCAACTGTAAGCCGATGTCCTTCCATGGCACCGGCGGAGTCATTGCCCTCTCGCAATGGTTCGAGAAGACTAAATTAGTCTTCGAAATCTGTTCATGCCCTGCTGCGAGCAAAGTCAAATATGCCGCATGCACCTTTGAGGGAAAGGCCCTGACGTGGTGGAATGGCCACATTAAATCGCTGACTCTCGTAGTGGCGAATGATATGGGCTGGGAAACCATGAAGGACCTCATGATTAAGGAATACTGCCCGAGGGGCGAAATCTAGAAATTGGAGCAGGAGCTTTGGAGCCTAACCATGAAGGGCACCAATGTAGTCGCATATACCGCCAGATTCAGCGAACTGGTGGCCCTCTGCCCCAATATGGTTCCCACTGAGAGGAAAAAGATCGAAAGGTACATATGGGGGCTAGTGCCTCTGTATCAGGGGAATGTCCTATCATCAAACCCCGCTACCTTCAACAGTGCCAAGCGACTGACACAACGACTCATTGACCATGGAGTCAAAACCCCTGGAACAACAACCACCCTAGCCATCTCGGAACCCTCCAAACCCGCTGACACTAAGCAGAAGTTCTGGGAAGAGAAGAAGAAATAGCGAGCTGCCAAAAAGCAGAAAGTTGTGGCTGTGCATGCCTTAATAACCCCTGCTGCTGCTACTGCTCCGGTGAGGCAGTATGCTGGAAGTTTGCCTAAGTGTAACAAATGAAACTTCCACCACAACGGCCCCTGCCGTGAAATGCAGCGCTCTAACAGAAACAGGAAAGGACACACCGTCCGTTTCTGTAAATCCCCGGCGACGCCGATCACCCAAGTCCCCGGCTCTGGCGCGCGCCCGACCTGCTATGGATGTGGTGAAGCAGGCCACTATAAGAGGGACTGCCCCAAAGCGAAGAATGCTAGAGGAGCAGGGAGGGTACTAGCAATAGGCCATGGGGAAGCAGTTGCTGACCCGACGGTGGTGACTGGTACGTTCCTCCTCGATAACTCCTATGCATGCATTCTATTTGATAGTGGAGCGAAGCAAAGCTTCGTGAACCATAAATTTGCGCGCATGCTTAAGCAACAACCACACAAACTTAAGGAACAATTCACAGTAGAAATGGCTAATGGAAAAACTGAAAACATGAATAGTATATACTTAGGTTGTACCCTAACTCTAGATAACCATTCATTCCCAATCGACCTTATGCCGGTCTCAATAAAAAGCTTCGACGTTATCATCGGCATGGATTGGTTAAGTCTTCATCGCGCCGACATCATGTGCTACGTGAAAGCAGGCCATCTAAACCTCCCGTCTAACGAAACTCTTATCGTCTACGGCGACAAACCCGGTGCGAGTCTTGGTATTATATCAAGTAGTCAAGCACAGTAGTATCTGCGTAAAGAATACCACGCATCCCTTGCTCACGTTGTCGATACGATCCTCGAAACGAAGAAACTTAAGAGCATTCCAGTAGTGAACGACTTACCCGACATCTTCCCAGAAGAGCTACCATGATTACCTCCGCAACGACAGGTCGAGTTCAGAATCGACTTAGTCCCAGGAGCTACCCCAGTAGCCAAGTCACCCTACCGATTAGCACCAGCAGAGATGCAGGAACTATCTAGTCAACTTAACGAACTGCTCAGCAAGGGCTTTATAAGACCAAGTTTCTCACCTTGGGGAGCACCGGTCTTGTTCGTTAAGAAGAAAGACGGATCATTCCGTATGTGTATCGACTATAGAGAACTCAACAAACTGACGGTCAAGAATTCTTACCCTCTGCCTTGCATAGACGATCTATTTGACCAACTGCAAGGGGCAAACTACTTTTCCAAAATTGATCTGAGATCCGGATATCACCAGTTACGAGTGCTAGAGGAGGATGTTCCAAAGACAGCCTTCCGAACTCGTTACGGACACTACGGGTTCGTAGTGATGCCATTTAGATTGACCAATGCGCCCGCAGTCTTCATGGATCTGATGAATAGAGTATGCTGACCTTACTTGGATCAGTTCGTCATTGTATTCATTGATGACATCCTGATCTACTCCCGAAGTAAGGAAGAGCATGGCGATCATCTACGACAAGTTCTAGGAATTTTACGAGCGGAGAAGCTCTATGTGAAGTTCTCTAAATGTGAATTTTGGATCCGAAGAGTCGAATTCTTAGCACACGTGGTAAGTGAAGATGCAATCCACGTGGACCCATCAAAAATTAAGGCCATTGAGAACTGGTCAGCACCGAAGACGCCTACAGAAATTCGGCAGTTTCTAGGTCTCGCTGGCTACTACCACAGGTTCATACAGAACTTCTCCCGAATTGCGAAACCTCTTACAACACTGACCCAGAAAGGCGTGGCCTTCGACTGGGAAGAGAAACATGAGAGAGCGTTCCAAAAACTCAAGCGAGCCTTATGCACCGCACCAATACTATCCCTCCCCGAAGGAAGAGAAGACTTTGTAGTCTATTGCGATGCATCGAATCAAGGGCTCGGGTGTGTTCCAATGCAGCGAGGTAAGGTCATCACCTACACCTCGAGATAGTTGAAGACACACGAAGTTAGCTACACGACCCACGATCTTGAACTAGGAGCAGTGGTGTTTGCTCTGAAGATTTGGAGATATTACTTGTACGGAACGAAAAGCACTATTTTTACCAACCACAAGAGTTTACAACACATATTCAATCAGAAGGAGCTCAACATGAGACAACGACGGTGGGCCTAGCTACTCAATGACTACGAATGCGATATTCATTATCATCTGGGTAAAGCCAATGTAGTAGCAGACGCCCTAAGTCGGAAGGAATATTCTGGTCGCAAGGTCAAGTCATTGTCAATAACCATCCATTCACACTTGTCAAAGCAAATTCAGGCCGCCCAACTTGAAGCCATGAAACCTGAAAATGTGACGAGTGAATCCCTTAGAGGAATGGATAAGAATTTAGAAGCCAAGGGTAGCGGAGCCTTATATTTCATGAACCGGATCTGGACCCGAAACACGGTGGTTTCCGAGACTTGGTCATGACCGAATCACACAACACTCGGTATTTCGTCCACCCAGGTTCAGATAAGATGTATCTGGATCATAAAAAGCTATACTGGTGGCCTAATATGAAAGCATAGATTGCTACCATCGTAAGTAAATGCCTTACTTGCGCAAAGGTTAAGGTCGAGTACCAGAATCCCTCCGGTTTACTAAAAAAACCAGAGATTCCAGAATGGAAGTGGGAGCGGATCACTATGGATTTCATAACCAAGTTGCCCAAGGCAACAGGTGGACTTGATACCATATGGGTCATCGTCGATAGATTGACCAAGTCTGCACACTTCCTGCCTATCAAAGAAACTGACAAGATGGAGAAACTTACGAGAACATACATTAGGGAAATCGTATGGCTTCATGGTGTACCTATGTCCATTATCTCCGATAGAGATAGTAGGTTCACCTCAATATTCTGGCAATCGCTACAACATTCCCTGGGAACAAGGCTGGACATGAGCACGACCTACCATCCACAGACTGACGGACAAAGTGAGAGGACCATCCAAACACTGGAAGATATGTTGAGAGCCTGCGTGATTGACTTTGGAAAGGCATGGGATACTCATTTACCCCTTGTCGAATTTTCCTACAATAACAGTTATCACACGAGCATCAAGGCTGCTCCATTTGAAGCCCTCTACGGCCGAAAGTGCAGATCACCTCTGTGTTGGGCTGAAGTGGTTGATACCCAATTAGCTAGGGGAAAGTTTTTGACAGTACTCTCACAGGCCATGAAATCATTCGGGAAACGACAGAGAAGATCGTTCAGATCCATGAACGATTGAAAGCCTCTAGAGACCAACAGAAGAGCTACGCTGATAAACGAAGAAAACCTTTGGAATTTCAGGTGGGAGACCGATTACTTCTCAAAGTCTCACCCTGGAAAGGCTTGATACGCTTCGGTAAGCGTGGGCAGCTTAATCCGAGGTACATAGGGCCTTTCGAGATTCTCACAAGAATCAGCCCCGTAGCTTACAAACTCAACCTACCCGACAAACTCCGTAACGTACATTCTACATTCCACGTATCTAACTTGAAAAAGTGTCTGTCCGATGAGACTCTTGTAATCCCACTCGACGAGATCAAGATCAACGAGAGTCTCAACTTCGTGGAAGAACCGGTAGAGGTCATGGACCGTGAGGTCAAGCAGACCAAGCAAAGTCGTATCCCGATCGTGAAGGTTCGCTGGAACGCCAAGCGAGGACCGGAATTCACTTGGGAACGCGAGGAACAGATGAAAATGAAATACCCTCATCTTTTCGCTTAGTTATTTATAACTTCTTATTTGCTTAAATTCTAATTTCGAGACGAAATTCCTTTAACGGGGGGATGATGTGACAACCCGAAATTTCCATTCTGTACAAACAATATCACTTCAATAGAAGTTATATCAGTCACAGTTAATTTTCAGACTTTTCCGTATAAGTTTGAGTACTTCAGGGTTTACACTTCAGGAAATATCAGGAGAATGGATGCACTAGGTTTTTGTGCTACACTGTTATTCCAACACTCTGTTCTATTATAAATCATTTCGAGAATAAAAATATTTTATGCCAAAAATATCTCAGGACTATAAATAGAAATTCTAAACCAAATTCATTCATTATTCATATTTCCAACTAGAGAAAAGTCATTTTCTCTCTCACGAATCTTCGGTTTTTCGTCCCAAATCGTGACTACACTTCTCTATTTGTCTTATAATGCTTATTATGTGCTTAATAACACAGATTACATATCAAATCTGTGAGATTCGGGAGTTTACCGCCCAAGAACGTTCTTGGAGACTAAACTCCAATATGAGGCTTAAATGCTACCTAGTCTTTTCCCCATGATAAGTGACGGACTTAGGCTTATTTATAAGTGTATTTAAGACTAGAAAACAATCAAAAACACCAAGATCTAGGTGTTCACGGCCCAAGAAGTTCTTGGACCATGAACTCCAAAATCATGGACAAAAGGGTGCTTTTAAGGCACCTAAAGCCTTAGACATTTACTAGGAATTGGTTCCACTTAAATCAAGGACGAAAACACATCAAAAACACCCCTCAAAGTGATTTCACGGCCCTAATAAGGTTCTTGGGCCGTGAACATCAAACAAAGGCAGCAAAGTGTGCCTAAGGCCTTCATATGCTTGGGATAAAAGTCTAAGACCTATACTACATGTTCAAGGGAATTGAAAGCATCAAAAACATCATTCCAAGGGAGTTTACGACTGTAAACTCCTCAAAGGAGTGTTTCTATGCCCTAAACCCTTCCAAGAATTAAACCACCAAGTTGGAATACTTCTAGGGATCATTTAACACCTCAAAACAACCAAGGACATTAAGTCTTGGAGTTTACGGCCGTAAACTCAAGAGTTTACAACCGTAAACTCCATGTGTGAGGTTATATGGAGAGTAAACTCAAGTATAAGGCCCTTAGGAACTTTAAACCCCTTTATCCTTGTCCCACAACAACTTAGATGCAACCCTTAGGACTTATAACACTTATACAAAGTGTGTTCATGTTCTAGAGTGTCCCAACTTAATTTATTAGTTATTATTTGGATAATTAGTTATACATATGCTCATTATATGATAACTAGGCTCGTGCGTGTGAACAAGTCTCCGTTTGCCACCTAGCACAGTATCTGACACTTCAATCCAATCCACTCACCACAAGTGAGTTCATACCCCTTTAATTAACCTTTGAAATACTTTTAAATGTTTTAAATGCTTTTATGGGGGGGAATACAAGTTGAATAATTATAGTTATTACATCAATCACATGTGATTAATAACTACAAAACCAATGATTTTATTTCCATTCAAATTGTTTATCAAACTGTTTTTCTTCAAACTGCTTTACAAACTCTTTTACTTATCAAATACTTTTACTTAAACATTGTTATACTTATAATAAATTGCATGCCCGTATATGTATGGTTATATAAGCAATGTTTAAAAGGCTTAGGAAGGCCGTCCGCCCTGTTTCCTTTTCGTCGATTTGGATGTGGTCTGGTGGGATATCGGGTAGTCGTCCGAAGGTCGTTTCAATATTTATTATATATCATGTGTACATATATAGACATAAAAGTGCTTCCATATTCATTCGTACTAGTTATATCATTAGTAAGCTACCATCGGGGTAGCACAGGATCATACTTATACTATTGCTAGATCAATGAGTCAGTTCATTCAAGAGTTAATACTTATTACTATGAGAACATATACATTACATTACTATGAGTACATATACAACTATACTAGGAGAAGAACATATACAACTATACTAGAAAGAGAACATATACAACTATACTAGAAAGAGAACATATACAACGATACTAGAATGAGTAACAATACATTACATATACATATATACATTGACAGAATTGTGATCCACTGTATCGGAGCATGCCTTAAATGTCATGGCCCGAGTTGTAGCCAAAGTCTCTTGGAGGGAGAGCGTGAGTTTGCGTATAGATCTATACTGGATTGACTATCCTACACCTTGCTGCTAGCCACTGCCGGACCTGCAGGTCTGCGGGTACCAAACGTCATTTCTTTTTACGACCTACATTTGTCGTTGTTTATCCAGTCGATAGTATGGTACAATTAATCACATGATACCTTAATATAAATCCGGTTTAAGGTAGTTAGTACAGTAGTAGTTCCTATAATACAACACTACGGTACTACAGTAATTTACCCTTTACATATATTTAGTGATTATTTCACTTAAACATCAATGTACAAACTATATTTTGTTAATGATAGTTACACTTGGGAAATTACACACTTTTACAACAAGCGAACATACAAAACAGTTAAGCCTTGGTAGAAGGCTACTTTAATAGAAAATATAGGATTTTCTGAGAGATTCAAACTTTTACAAACATTTACATACATTTTACAAACTTACACTTAAGACATGTTCAAACGTTTTGATAACAAACACCGACACTAAATACTTATGAACTCACCAGCTTAATGCTGATAAACTCTTTCAAAATAACTTGTATTCTCAGGTCGACAGTAGACAGGTACCGAGGCCAGCTTTTGAGAAGATGGAGCGCATCCAAGACTCATCTTATTATTTTGATTTACCTTTTTGGTGTCTATAACTGTACAGAACACACTTGTATTAAAATTATATATTTAATGCAATGGATGATGTTGTTTACTTATTTACTGTTATACTATGTTGTGATACAATACATGACGTCCTCCGCCCTAGAACGATTTCTGCCGTTCTTGGTTTTGGGGTGTGACGATCTCCCCCTTCCGGGCATTTGCCTGGAGCTCAGCAAATGTACGGTAAGTCGAGTTCGACGCGAACTCCCGAATTTCCGTCCTCAAAATGCCCAAATACCGGCTCATGCGTGCCTGCTCGGTAGACACCTTGTAACACCCCGGTCTTTAAGTGTTTAAGTATGAGTCCCTAAGATTTAAGAGGAAGGTTAATTCTGGTCCTTTTGCGAGAAATGAGTTTCATCCGAGAAGGTTTCGGGCTGGCGTATGTGTTAGAGGCATTGGGCTTCTCGTCACCCGTATGAATGTAAAGTTATTTGGGAGCGGGTTTAGATTAGAAGAGTGGTGGTGTTGTGAAGTTGATCATTGTTTATAGCTCGTGGTGGTATAAGTGGAAAAGGGTCCCATGCATGCATGGCATGTATGCATTTATTGTTGAAGTCTGGCTGGGTACGCCCAGCGTAAGCTGGACGTACGCCCAGCGTAAGGGAGCGATAAGTTGCGGGTGGCCGGGTGAGTACGCCCAGCGTACTCTCAGAAACTCCAAACCCTAATTTAGGGTCAGCCACTATATAAGGAACATGTTGGTTCACCCCTTAGCCTCCTTATGCTCATCCTTAACCTCAGAAAACCCTAAATCTCGTATTTCCTCCATTATTTGGGTGTGTTTGACCTTGGGAAGCTTATTTTGGCAAAAGAAAGGCTTGAAGGAGAAAAGAGAAGTTGTCAAGGAAGAGGAGGAACGATTGGAGCTTGTAGATCTGAAGAGATACCATCCTCTCGAGATTGTTTGAGGTATAAAGCTTCTTGCTTGACCTTCATATTGTATAGATCTATTTATTTTGAAGCTTTGTCCCCATTCTTGTCCCAAAAGTCCTCACCTTGTTGCATATTTCGATTTGATCAAGAATATCTGTCCTTTCAGACCTTTGGGGAGGTCTTGAGTTAGAAAAATGAGGTCCCAAGGGCTGTAGTTGTTCCATGTGTGAGATATATAGGTCTTAATGGATTAAGACCTAGTATTAAGAGCTTAAGGACGTCCCAAGTGGTAAAGTCTGAGACTTTATGAGTTCTAATCATTTTTGGCTTAAGGATCTTGAGTTTGGGCTTGAGAGCTTAAACCATTAAGTCATTATGTGGATTTGTTGAGAATCAGGGTTACGCCCCGCGTAGGCCAAAGCCCCGATCCTCATTCGCGTATTCATTGTTGTACGCCCGGCGTACCAAGGAGGGTACGCCCAACGTACTCCTCCTGTTGGACGTTCATTTTTGGGCTTCGAGTTTGGGCCGTTGGTGGACAGTTGTTTATTGGGCCAAGTCTGGGAATATATGGATAGACTATCTTGGGCCAAATTATTGTTATGGTCATTGGATCTAGGCCCATTTGGTGAGGTGGGCCCAATTTGGTAAATTGGGCCAATATTGGACTTTGTATAAGATTTGGACTTGGGCCTTGGCCCGATAAGTGGATGTATGCTTGGCCTAATGTTTATTTTGTTATGATGGTTAGTTCGGGATTTGCGGTGAGTTGGTGATTCGAGAGTCTGCTTCTTCAGTTCAAAGTATCGGCATTCACGAGGTGAGTTATCCTCACTATATCAACAGGGTCTAAGGCACCAAGGCCGGCCCTTATCGAATTGAGATCCAGGTAGTTGTTGTTATGTTTCTGCTTTGATATGTTTGCATCCTGAGAGCTAGGATGGTATGTTAGAGACCTGATTGAGATCGGTATCTTGAGAGATAGGGAGATGCTATGGTAGTGAACTGTTAGGTCGGTATCCTGGTTAGGATGATGATATGTTATGTGATCTGTTTGATCTGCTTGTTGACTGTGAATTGCTATATGATTGTATGTATATGTGCACATGGTTGTTTGGACTGGAGTTGGGTTGAGGCGGGTCCTGCTTTGTGCTGTAGGCCAAGATACCCAGGGCGGACCGGTTGTTCCGAAGGCCCAGCGAGCGGTCCGGATAGGCTGTAGGCCCCAAGAGGGCGGACCAGACGTGCCGAGGCTCGGAGAGTGGACCAAGCCGACTGAAGGCCCGGTCCAGGCGGACCAGTCATACTGTAAACTCGGAGAGTGGACCTGGCCGACTGAAGGCCCGGTGCGGGCGGACCAGTCATACTGTAGACTCAGAGAGTGGACCAGGTGCACTGAAGGCCCGGTGCGGGCAAACCAATCACACTGTAGACTCGAGGTTTATGGCTAGACTTAGAGGGTGAACCAGGTGGACTGTAGGCCGGTGTGGCGGACCAGTCACACAGTAGACCCGAAGTGCATGGTTGTTCTGTGATCAGATATGTTGTGGCATGTTATGCGTGTATGGTATAAGTGGTTGGTATTTTGGGGATATCTCACTAAGCTTTCGGGCTTACAGTTGTGGTTTTATGTTTTTCAGGTTCGTCAGGAGACCGTGGCAAGGCGAAGGCGTGATCGTACAGCTCCTCATGATTTTGTAGTAATGTGATTCTGGGAATACTTAAATGTTTTATATTAAAAACCTTTTTGTAAAGATTTAATGGAATCAAGTTGTTTTTGAAAAAAATTAAAATTGGTTGTATTTTTCGGTTGTTACAAGTTGGTATCAGAGCCTTGGTTTGAGTGAATTGGAGAAACACTCGTGTGACTCCAGTCTCAAATCGTGGAGAGTTTTCAAAAGAGAGTTTAAAATGGTCTTCAAATGAGTAAAGGAGGACGCGGAGGTACGATCAGCCGGAGCTAGTAAGTAACCCCAAAATACCATGCAAGTTATTTGTTTTTGAGCTTTGATAGAACAGCATGCTAGTGTTAGGCTAGGGATCTTCAGGATTTCATGATAATGTTGCCTGATTTGTGATGCCTGTAGCCTAGGGTTTCCTTGTGGGAGATTTTCAGAGTTCCTCTAGTGGTCAGGGTTGAGAGTTATTATGCATGTTTTCACTAGGGTGTTGTGGTAGTACTTCATACAAATATGCGTAGGTGTGGAAGGTAGTATGGGCCCGTACTACTGAAAGCACAGGACCCATACGCGTGTCAGGGAAACCATGACCTCTAGGGTTGGGTTGAGAGAATTGGATCCCAGGATAGTGGGAAGAGTCTGAGATTTTGTGTGGTGTTTTTCAGTATGGAGATTCCAAGGCATGATGAGAGTGGATCTGGATCAGGATCGGGAGCAGGAGAGGGAGTTCCGGACGGGTCAGTACCGCCCGAGGTTATCGGTCAGATGAGCACGTGTGAGTTGGATGCGAGGATTCGTGAGATCGTGCATAATGAGATTGCTAAGTTGTTCGGGGCTGAGTTGCCGGAGCTGTTTGGGTCGATCAAGACCACCATGGCTGAGTATTTTGATGAGCGTTATGCAGCTCTCACAGAGACGGCTGCCGCCGCGGCTACAGCATCTGTAGCAGCGGCAGGGGGAGGAGCTGGTCGGGGCTTTCAGTATCGGGACTTCGACAATACGAAGCCTCCCAACTTTGATGGAGTTCAGGAACCGATTGTTGCTATGAGGTGGTTATCGGACGTGGAAGGGTGTTTCTTCACGTGTTCATGCCCTGCTGATCAGAGGGTGAGGTATGCTCTGAACCTGTTGAGGCTTGGGGCGAAGGATTGGTGGAGATTGACCACGGGGTCATATTCGGATGCGCAGAGGGCTGCGGTTTCATGGGATCAGTTCAGGGAGATGTTCAGTACTCGTTATGTTCCGCAAGTTGAGAGGGAGAGATTGGCTCAGGAGTTCCTTGAGCTGAAGCAGGGTTCGGAGTCGGTGACTGAGATCACCAGGATGTTTACTGAGAGGGCGATGTTCTGCCCTGAGTTCTCTTCGGAGCCGGCTCAGATGTCTCGATATCTGAGCATGCTCAAGAGGGATATCAGAAAGTTTGTGTCTACGCAGAGGTGCGAGACCTTGTTGGAGTTGCAGGAGGCCGCCAGGCGACGTGAGTTAGAGATTGAGTTGCGGTTGCGTGAGTTGAGGCAGACTCCGGTGCAGTCGCAGCCAGTGCCGAAACGGTCCAAGACCGTTGATTCTAGGGTGGGAGATCAGAGCAGCCACGCTTGTGGGAAGTGTGGGAGGGGTCACACCGGAGTTTGTAGGTCCGCTGGTGCATGCCGCAAGTGCGGAAAGGAAGCGCACTATGCGAGGGATTGTCGGCAGTCAGCGCCAATTCGGGATTTGAGGATTTGTTATCATTGTCATCAGGTTGGACGTTTGAGGGTGAACTGTCCACAGCTTGCTGCAGGACCGGTGCAGGCTCCAGCACCGGCCACTTTGAGGATCACAGGTGGAGGTCAGGGTGGAGCGGAGCCCCCAAGGGCTCAGGGTCGTGCTTTCCAGCTTACAGCGGAGGAGGTCAGAGCAGTGCCGGATGCAGACGCATGTATGTTCCTTTCTTGTTTTATTGATTTTCTTGCGATTATTGTGGAGTATTGTCTATGTGTTAGTATCTTTGTGTGGTTTTTGGTGCGGTATTCGTTGTTTTTGAGGGTTGTGGTTTGGTTATGGGTTATTGTATGGAAATTTCGTTGGTTATTATGTATGAGGGTGATTAGTGGAAATTGGCTTTTGGTCTAAATGTCGGAAAGCATCTGCTTCCTAAGAAGGTTAGCTGCAGATTGAGTTTCTTTCGAGCGGGATGATCAGTGTGAGAATGTGATTTCTGTGAAGGTTGTTTGAGCTAGTGGGAATCAGCCCACGTATAAGTGTTGGTTTTGTGCAGAGTTGTTTTGGGAGATCGGTAATGGCGGCCGATGGTTGATAGTCAGTACCCTAAGTGGGGAAGAATTGGAAAATTCTCCGGAAGATCGATGAGCATGTGGGGTTGCTTAGCTGTTTGGGATTCAGCAGTGTTCTGTCAGCCCAGAGTGTAGGCTGGTATGAGTAAGTGTCGGGCATGTGGGGCGGGATACAGACCTAGGGCATTTGATTATGGAAGGCCTGGGTTAGGGCCGGGATCGAGTATCTGTGATGGAGATAGAGTTCGGAACCCCTAGAGGGCTAGAACGGTATGCATGGGAGGATTTCCCGGAGAGATAGTTCGGAATGATGAATGTTAGTTGAGCGGTCCGGATAGACTGAAGGCCGGTGGGCGTACCAGTTAGGCCGAAGGCTCGGAGAACGATCCAGCTAACCTGAAGGCGCTGAGAGCGGTCCAGATTGGCTGAAGGTTCTGAGAGTGGTCCAGATTGGCTGAAGGCCTGGTGAGGCGGTCCAGTCATGCTGAAGACTCTGCAGGAATTGTTGGATCAGTTCGAGGATATGGATTGTGTATGTGGCAGTGTGATAGCATTAGAAGGTCTGGCCCCGGGTAGCGATCTTGATTAGTTGAGATAGTGCATGGGCTTGAGAGTCCCTGCGATTAGAGTCAGAGTATGTGTGTTGGATAGATAGCGGTTACACTATGAAGGAGTGGTGTAGCGTTAGGAGAGCACCGTGGCACTTGTCGGAGTGACAAGGCGGCCAAGTGATTTTCCTTGGTAAGGAAAGGGAGAGGAGTGTAACTCCGAGAGAGAGTGCGAATCCACGGAGGTGGAAGTAGCAGCGCAGGGTTATGATGGGAGTGGTCCAATTATGGTCATTGAGCAGCGAGTTTGCGGCAGTGGTATTAGAGCACATCCGGGTTGGATGGTTGCTGAGGCTCGACAGGAATGCATGGATGGAATCCCAGAATTCCAGATGGATTTGTTTTTGTGGTGAAAATTCATCCAGAAGGATGTTTGAGAGTGTCATCAGTCGGGGTTTTCCTAACCCGAGGACACTAGAGCCAGTTTGGTGCGGTTATGAGATTGCGGTGGAGAGCTCGTGGGAGTTGCTCTAGGGCTGAAGTTGTGTCATCTTGTCAACAATGAAGATAGATTTGGGTTTCGTATTTCGATGGTTGAGTCTTGGTTAACCTGGTTCGGTGGATGCCAGGCGGTGCAATGTCGGGAAGTTCTGAAGTAGAGTTGTTGCAGGCTTCGAGGACGAAGCCTAATTTAAGTGGGGGAGAATTGTAACACCCCGTTCTTTAAGTGTTTAAGTATGAGTCCCTGAGATTTAAGAGGAAGGTTAATTCTAGTCCTTTTGCGAGAAATGAGTTTCATCCGAGAAGGTTTCGGGCTGGCGTATGTGTTAGAAGCATTGGGCTTCTCGTCACCCGTATGAATGTAACGTTATTTGGGAGCGGGTTTAGATTAGAAGAGTGCCGGTGTTTTGAAGTTGATCATTGTTTATAGCTCGTGGTGGTATAAGTGGAAAGGGTCGCATGCATGCATGGCATGCATGCATTTATTGGTGAAGTCTGGCTGGGTACGCCCAGCGTAAGCTGGACGTACGCCTAGCGTCAGGGAGCGATAAGTTGCGGGTGGCCGGGTGAGTACGCCCAGCGTACCAGGGAGGTACGCCCAGCGTACTCTCAGAAACTCCAAACCCTAATTTAGGGTCAGCCACTATATAAGGAACATGTTGGTTCACCCCTTAGCCTCCTTATGCTCATCCTTAACCTCAGAAAACCCTAAATCTCGTATTTCCTCCATTATTTGGGTGTGTTTGACCTTGGGAAGCTTATTTTGGCAAAAGAAAGGCTTGAAGGAGAAAAGAGAAGTTGTCAAGGAAGAGGAGGAACGATTGGAGCTTGTAGATCTGAAGAGATACCATCCTCTCGAGCTTGTTTGAGGTATAAAGCTTCTTGCTTGACCTTCATATTGTATAGATCTATGTATTTTGAAGCTTTGTCCCCATTCTTGTCCCAAAAGTCCTCACCTTGTTGCATAGTTCGATTTGGTCAAGAATATCTGTCCTTTCAGACCTTTGGGGAGGTCTTGAGTGAGAAAAATGAGGTCCCAAGGGCTGTAGTTGTTCCATGTGTGAGATATATAGGTCTTAATGGATTAAGACCTTGGATTAAGAGCTTAAGGACGTCCCAAGTGGTAAAGTCTGAGACTTTATGTGTTCTAATCATTTTTGGCTTAAGGATCTTGAGTTTGGGCTTGAGAGCTTAAACCATTAAGTCATTATGTGGATTTGTTGAGCATCAGGGTTATGCCCCGCGTAGCGGGCCAAAGCCCCGATCCTCATTCGCGTATTCATTGTTGTACGCCTAGCGTACTCCTCCTGTTGGACTTTCATTTTTGGGCTTCGAGTTTAGGCCGTTGGTGGACAGTTGGTTATTGGGCCAAGTTTGGGAATTTATGGATAGAGTATCTTGGGCCAAATTATTGTTATGGTCATTGGATCTAGGCCCATTTGGTGAGGTGGGCCCAATTTGGTAAATTGGGCAGATATTGGACTTTGTATAAGATTTGGACTTGGGCCTTGGCCCGATAAATGGATGTATGCTTGGCCTAACGTTTATTTTGTTATGATGGTTAGTTCGGGATTTGCGGTGAGTTGGTGATTCGAGAGTCTACTTCTTCAGTTCAGAGTATCGGCATTCGCGAGGTGAGTTATCCTCACTATATCAACAGGGTCTAAGGCACAAAGGCCGACCCTTATCGGATTGAGATCCGAGTAGTTGTTGTTATGTTTCTGCTTTGATATGTTTGCATCCTGAGAGCTAGGATGGTATATGTTAGAGACCTGATTAAGATCGGTATCTTGAGAGATACGGAGATGCTATGCAAGTGACCTGTTAGGTCGGTATCCTGGTTAGGATGATGATATGTTATGTGATTTGTTTGATCTTCTTGTTGACTGTGAATTGCTATATGATTGTATGTATATGTGCACATGGTTGTTTGGACTGGAGTTGGGTTGAGGCGGGTCCTGCTTTGTGCTGTAGGCCAAGATACCCAGGGCGGACCGGTTGTTCCGAAGGCCCAGCGAGCGGTCCGGATAGGCTGTAGGCCCCAATAGGGTGGACCAGACGTGCCGAGGCTCGGAGAGTGGACCAGGCCGACAGAAGGCCCGGTGCGGGTAGACCAGTCATACTGTAAACTCAGATAGTGGACCTGGCCGACTGAAGGCCCGGTGCGGGCGGACCAGTCATACTGTAGACTCAAAGAGTGGACCAGGTGGATTGAAGGCCCGGTGCGGGCGGACCAATCACACTGTAGACTCGAGGTTTATGGCTAGACTAAGAGGGTGGACCAGGTGGACTGTAGGTCGGTGTGGCGGACCAGTCACACAGTAGACCCGAAGTGCATGGCTGTTCTGTAATCAGATATGTTGTGGCATGTTATGCGTGTATGGTATAAGTGGTTGGTATTTCGGGGATATCTCACTAAGCTTTCGGGCTTACAGTTGTGGTTTTATGTTTTTCAGGTTCTTCAGGAGACCGTGGCAAGGCGAAGGCGTGATCGTACCGCTCCTCATGATTTTGTAGTAATGTGATTCTGGGAATACTTAAATGTTTTGTATTGAAAACCTTTTTGTAAAGATTTAATGGAATCAAGTTGTTTTTGAAAAAAATTAAAATTGGTTGTATTTTTCGGTTGTTACACACCTGCTCAGGGCAGAACATCACCCTCTCATGAAAATTTCTGGTAACAACAGTAACAGAATCAGTACCCTGCTTGAGAGTCAAGAACTCCTGAGCCAACCATTCCCTCTCCACAGGGGGAACATACTCGTCTCTGAACATGGTGGTGAACCTCTCCCAGGTCACCTCTGAAATCTCTACAAGAGTGAAACTCGCTGTCACGATCTTCCACCAGTCCTTCACTCCCAAGCGAAGCTGGTTCAGCGCGAACCGTACCCTCAGATGCTCCGGACATAAGCACATGTAGAAGCATCCCTCGATGTCAGAATTCCATCTCATCGCAACGATCGGATCCTGCATCCCATCAAACTCTGGTGGCTTCGTGTTGCTGAACTCCCGAAACAAAAACGAGTCACCTCCCTGAGGCCTGGCAGCAGCCACAACTGCAATAGTTGTAGCAGCTGCAGCCTCCGTCACTGCTGAGTACCACTTATCAAAAGTCTCAATCAATTTTGCCTTGACATACCCAAACATCTTTGGAATCTCAGCTCGAATTGCCGCTGCCACCTCATCGTGGATCATCTGACGAAGCTCCTCGTCACTCACGCCACTCGTCTCAGGTCTGTGGTGTGTCCCAACCATGATGTCTCTGAAACACAACATAATAATATTAGAGACTCGCTTGAGCATAGTCGCACTCGATAACTCAACCCTACTTGTTCCCTAGTATCTTAAGGATTCTTACTTGGGTTGCGCGCTGCTCCGGTGTCTTCAGTAGTACGGGCGCTATACTACCATCCATACCGCATCAGCATTCACCCCAATTCCTCCTCCTTTGATCCCGGATCACAAGTACTGTACATCTCGCTAGCATAGGCTACTCCTCGGTAAACCTCTCATGGCTCCTAACTGCTACCTACTCGCTCTCAAGCATCTCATAGCAGTAGAAACCTTCCTAGGCTAAGGCATCAAAAATTAGGCCACTCTATTCTTAATATGAGTACCTACCCTACTCTAGCATGCATAGCATATCACATAATATCTCGTAACACATAATGTAAGGGTATTTGTCACACCCCGAAAACCGAAGGCGGAAACATTTCCGGGGTTGACTCCACGTTGAGTATCAAATCCAATGTACATAGTAAGTAAAGTAAATCAACCATTACATTACATATATGAAAGTTATACATTTGTTTTCAAAAGCATAAGTTATACATGTGATACATAGTATATATAAACAACACGAAACGAGTCTTCTGAGAACTCCGTCTTCGCACAAAAGGATCGTCGGGTACCTGTCTAATGTGAACCTGAGAATACAAGCGGTTTGAAAATCAGCATAAAGCTGGTGAGTTCATAAGCGGTTTTGTTTTCTGAAAATGTACGAGTTCCCTTAGTTTTCTAAAAACGTGGTTGTCCAAGAAAATCCCATATTTTCTTATGTAAAGTTTGTTTCCAAATCCGAAAAAGTAAAGTAAACGATGTACAATGAAAATATGCTTGTTCTTGTGAATTGTAGTTCAGTTAATTAACTTGTTACACTTTTCTGGTTACATACTACTGTTACTCAGGAAAATCCTATATTTTCCTACATGTGTGTGTGAGCTGTTATTGATTCTGTTTGTACAAACTGTTACCAGTTCCAGTTATGTTCAATGTTGTCCCCAGGAAAACCCCATGTTTTCCTGACTGTGTGTATGTGTGTATGCCTGTCATCCTTGAACGTACATTAGTTTTATTATGTACATAAAACTAATAATTACTCGTAAAGTGTTAATAATTCTAATTGCGAGTCCTTAACCATACTCAGACTAGCTATGACTCGGACCAGGGTCAATATCCTTTTTATGACTTTCGTCACCCTTCAACCTTTCGGTTCGGCTGTAGCTAGCAGCCAGGTGTGGGATTTTCAGTCCCGTATAGATCCATACACTCAAGCCACGCTCTCCTACGTTCGGAGATTCTAGTTACAGGGTTAGTCCTCCACTATCTCGTGCCATGGAAGTGTTACGAGGACGTGTCTCCAATCTTTAAGATTTCTCTTTACTTTTCGACTAGGAAAGTAGTATTTACGACTAGCTATATTCTACGTACCTGTCCTTTACACTCGAGTCCAGGTGTTTTATTAAGGACATTACACTCGAGCCTAGGTGTTATCTAATGATGACTCTCCTTTACACTCGATCCTAGGTGTATTACTAAGGACGTTACAAATGATATATGTGTTATCTTATGGTGATTGTCCTTTACACTCGATCCTAGGTGTATTATTAAGGACAATACAATTGATTTGTGTATTATGATTATATTTATCTATCACACTCGAGCCTAGGTGTATTGTTAAAGACATACAGATGTTTTATGTTTTCTGATGGTGTCTGTCTTTTACAATCGAACCTTAGTGTTTTATTACAGACATTACAATGGTTTATGTGTTCTATCAGTTTAAATGTGAACAATCAAACGTGAAGTATACATTATAACAGTGTATAATAAGAATTGAAAATCGGGTTAAACAAACAACTCTGCAAATTAAAAATAGTTTGTTAAAAAAAGGTTTTCAATTCTTAAAAATGTACATTTATGAAACCATTTAACTGAAATCATGTGATTGAGTACAAGATATTCTTCTACTTTTGCTTGTATTCCCCCCCTGAAAACATTGAAACCCATTGAAAAAGGGTAGGGGTATGAACTCACCGGACGCGAAAGTGTGTCGGTTTCGGATGCTAAACGTCGAATCGAGGCCTGATAACACGCGAGGTTCCTATGTGAAATGAAATGGCATACAAATATATCTAATTAGATTCACAAACTCTAATTAGATATGAAGTTACACTCCAACGAACGAAAACACCTCAAAACGGGTGTTTGGAGTGACCCGGGTGACATCTACGGATGAGAATTGAAGCGAGGGACTTGGTATTTGAGTTTACTCCCCAATAGTAAACTCCCTAATGAAGTTTACAGCCTATACACCACTCACACATGAGTTCACGGCCGTGAACTCATGTTGGCAAGATTTATGGTGCTTAAAGGGTCATATATGGCTATTATCACTTGGGAATGCTTGGAATAATTTTACCTAAGGCTTGGAATGCATTAAAATTACCAAATACATCACTTAAGGGAGTTTACGGCCTTGGCATGGGGCCTATGGCCGTAAACTCTCATATTCCCTTGAATATGTGTTTTTAAAGTCCCAAAGTTAATCACATGTGATTCTAAAAATTCCTACAAACGTTGAAATGATTTTTGGGCACAATTTGACATCTTTTTTTTGGAGTTTACGGCCTTGGAGCATCTTCTATGGCCGTAAACTCTCAAATGAAGAGTTTTGAAGTGTTTAAGGTCCTTAAACTATTTTTGGTTGGTTCTATGATTTATTCCAAGGCTTTTGGTGGTGTTGGATGGCTTTCTAACACTTTGAAAATGAGTTTACACCCATGATTGAGGACTTTACGGCCCAAGCATATGCCTTGGCTGTAAACTCATACAAACCCCTCAAAATTTATGTCTAAGGTGTTCTAGGTCCATAACCCATATTCTAAAAGTCGTATCTAAGTCTTGTTTGAGCCATGGAAGGGTTTAAGGGCTTAAAAACCCTTTAAATGTAGGTTTACGGCCTAAGCACCATCTTGGGCCGTAAACTCATATATAAGGCTCTAAATCATGGTTTGAGGCATTCTAATTCCATTTCATAAAGTCATTTAGCCATATTCAAGGTCTAATTGTGGTTTGGAAGGGTTTTGTTGCTCCAAAAACCCCATTTATATGAGTTTACGGCCTAGGACTATTCTAGGGCCGTAGACTCATGGTAATGCTCCTAATCCATGGTTTAAACTCGAATTTGAAGGCTCAATTGATGCAAAATGAGTATAGGAAGGTACCTTAAAGATTTGAGACCTTAAACTTGAGATTTGGACCTTAAATTCTAGTTTGAGGAAAGAGGTTGGAGTGAAAGTTGTAGAATGGAGCAAAAGCTTCAAAATGAAGACTTGGATCACTTTAAATAGTGTCCAAGTTCGGGACATGGTAGAATTCTACCCGATACCGGCGTTAGACGGGGCTTTTGGTCGTACCCGGCCAATTTGCCATAACCCGATATGGTTGATTCTAGAAATGTTCCGATCATTAATATGAGACGTTAGAATGAGTTCTAAGGGTATTAAGACACTCATTAAGCCATAAAATAAAATATACATTAATGACTTAATAAAATACCGGAATCGGAAACGAAATCGGAAACAGCGATTGGATGATCGGAATGAGTCGCGAGAAGGGTTACATTTAGGGTTATGAATTTCGGGTTGTTACAGTATTTTGGAAAATCACCGTTCGGGCGCTGGCTGATCATACACACTGCTCCGTTCTACCTTTCTCAAAATCTTTTACTCTCTAAAAAAAATATTTTATGAAAAACTTTCTTAAATCCTCAGTTTGAGTTCAGATACATCCGAAGATGCACCCAAATCCCTCAAACCAAGGCTCTGATACCAACTTGTAACAACGTAAATTTTCAAAACAATTTTTCGTTTTTAAAACATACTTTCAACCATCAAAACAATATCAAACAAACTGTATCCAATGTCATCATAACAACAAATCCCAAAATCTCAAAACATAATCTCTATGAGTGTATACAGATCATGGCGACGCCTTCCCGCGATCCTCGCTAGTACCAGAAAGACATAACACAACAATTGTAAGCATAAATGCTTAGTGAGTTCCCCAAAATACCACATACAACACATACGCCTTTCCAGGCCATAACTCTGTGGGACCTTCCAGTCCAAGTGTCTCAGGGGACTTCCGCCCCGAATCCCGGTAGACCTTCCAGTCCTACCTGTATCGACCTTCCGGTCCATGTCATCTTGACCCTCCGGTCCATACCATCTTGACATTCCGGTCCTTATCATACATAACATACATTACACATACATATCACATAACATCATATAACACATACATCTGATAGCATATAACACCTTCCGGTCACACATAGGTACCCTTCCAGGTACAGTAGAGTGAGAAGAATCACCTCGGATGTCTCGGCTAATCTAGCACACGAGAACACTGATCTAGCCCCCCCCCCCCCCCCCGCCTAATCACATAAACAATACTAATAAATAACGGCTCTCAAAGGCTAGATTAAATCCATTCCTACAATCCCATAGAAGGGTAAAAGACCATTTTACCCCTCCCTGACCCAAAAGTCCAAATGTTGACCAAAACCCTAAAAGTCAACGAAAGTCAACAGGAGGCAGTACTCAGCGCGTACCTTCTCTATACGCGGGGGCGTACGCCGGCGATCCATAATTGGGGTCTCAACCCTTTATGTTGCGCGTATTGAGAGTTACGCCCAGCGTAAGTCTCAGTTTTAGCCTTTTCTTGGATTTTCGTCTTAAACGGTTAAGACACTCATTCAACTTTCAGATCTAACTTTCCTTAAGCCTCTTATTCCATAAAGTCGGAACGTTTAAGCCTTTGCATGGCTTTAAAGGTCCCTAATCACTCTAACACCTTTCCTTCTTCCTCATAAGGTCTAGATCTCATGCATGGCTCAATATACACGTCTAAGATTGGATTTTTATGAACATACAACAAATATAACCCTGAAATATGGCAGATCTAGGCCAATGGATACCATTTGCTCATAAAGTCTCCACCTTGGGACCAAAAACCCTAAAAATTGGTCCAAGAAGCACAAATCACAAATGACAAGGAACGTTTTGAGCTTTTTACCTTAGAAAGAAGCTCCAACCTCTGTAGAACTCGGATCTACTCTTGTCCACCAACTTCTAGCTCCTAAAATGGCCTCCTCTTCTCTTCCACCACCTTGAAATGGCACTTTGAAGCTTAGAACACAAACACACAAGCTAGGAACGAAGGATAACTCTCTATTAGGGTTTCACTCTCTGAAATGGTGGCCGAGGAAAAGGCCTTAGCATTCCTTTTATAGTGCACAAGCCACAAGTTAGGGTTTGCATTTGGGTCCGCTATGCCCACCGTAACCCTGGGTACGCCCAGCGTACCTAGGCGAATCCGCGTCCAACTTAAGTGCATGAGTACGCGCAGCGTACTCTTTGGTACGCCCAACGTACTCATTTGCTACAACAATTATTTTAATCGTTAAACTTGACAACTTGGAAAAGAAGAAGGGTCTAAGAGACGCACCTGAATTCAGGATGTTACATAATCGATCACTAAGATAGCAACCATACTATAATTAGGATACTAATCTAACCGATCACTAACATAGCAACCATCCTATAACCAAGATATTGATCTAACAAATCACTAACATAGCAACCATCCAATAACCAGGATACAAATCACAAGGGCCGACCTTAGTGCCTTAGACCCTGCTGATATAGTGAGAAGAACTCACCTCATAAGTAGCTCAAAGTGATAAAGTCAAACTGCACCAAATGCAGCTCCAAGTCCAACACCTACATCCACTAATGATCCACTTCCATAAATTTCTAAATTACCAAAATATCCCCATAAGTCAAATGGGTCAACCCGTGCTCAATGTCAAAGTCAACGGTCAAAGTCAACAGTCCATGTTAACCCGACTCGTCGAGTGCAGCTAGAAACTCGTCGAGTTCCTTAAGAACTCAAACATCACTAAAACCATAGTTGACTCGTCGAGTTCATGTAGAATCAAATACGGCCAATCTTCATCCGACTCGTTGAGTTAGCTATGCGACTCGTCGAGTTCAACTAGTCCATTTCTTATCCAAACGTTTTTAATCCACCCCAAAGCTCCATATTGTAGATCTAACCTCCTAGGGCATGGTTTCCACGTAAAGTTGCAAACTTTACATACATGCATGGTCCTAAATGTGAAAACAAAGATAAGGGACAGGTTTAACCTACAATGAAAGGCTCAAGCTTGCTAAATCTGATAACTTTATGGCTGTAGGGACCTAACAAAGTCCAGATCTGAAGTTACAACTTTAGATCATGGCCAATACCCGGTTCACATATATGCTAAAATGGCCGCAAACTTGAGAGATCTAGCTAAAGTAAAGTCAAGGTAACGACTTGTTACCTTCAAAATGATGCCAAGATGAAGTAGAGTCAGATCCACAAGCTTTGGTTTGCTCCAAGCTCCTTAGACTTCAAGCCTCCTTCACCAAAACCACTTTCTAAGCTTCTTCACAGACACAAATGCAGGGTATTCGAGATTAGGGTTTTTTGGACTCAAGGGGACGGTAAGGGAGGCTGAGGGAGGCTAATGACCATTTAAATAGGGTACAGAATCCCAGAAATTAGGGTTTCATTTTACAGCTCCTACTCGTTGAGTTTGAGTCCTCTGACTCGATGAGTAGGTCCAATAATCCATGCGGGCTACGCCACCTCTACACGGCGAGTTAGGGCAACCAACTCGTCGACTAGGTCCATAAACATGCATATAAGGTTTTAAAACTTATACCTGGGAGTCGGGGTGTTACATTAAGGTTGTGTTGTCACACCCCAAAACTGGAACGGCGGAAACGTTCTGGGGTGGATGACGTCATCTCAAGTATCACAACACATGCATTATAGTAATCAACGTACAACAAAACATTGCATTAATAGTAATAATTTCACATGGTTACTTTACAATACATCAAGTAATACAAGTAATAGAATAAATACAGCGTGGTACTAAGCTATCTTCATCAACAGCTCCTGGATGTACCTGTCTAATGCTGACCTGAGAATACAAGTTATTTGAAAAGCGAGTATCAGCATTTTTTTAAATGCTGGTGAGTTCATAAGCATCTAGTGACGTTTTTATTCAAATAACTTTAATAAAAGTAGTAGTTTAAGTGTTTACAGTGTATTAGAGTTCTTTCCAGAAAATCCTATATTTTCTTTAATAAAGCAGCCTTCTACCAAGACTGGTCAGTGTTATGTGGAAAAAGTCATTTTCCCTAAATTGCTATCATTATCAAAAATGTTGAATTTGATTATCGAGGAAAGCAAACGACATCAGGGAATAACATATGCCTCAGCAGTGAGGACTGCTGACTAAGGAAAGGAATCATAGACTCCAGAAGAGTATCGAATGAACGACACACCTGGTTTAGTCTAACAAATAGAGACACAGACCCCAGAAGGTACCAAATGAAAGGTACAGCTGGTAAGGTCCAAAACAGTGAATACAGACCGCAGACAATATCAAATGAAAGAATACGTCTTGTAAGGTCAAAACAGAGGAGACAAACCCCAGACGGTATCAAATGAAAGATACGTATTGTAAGGTCAAAACAGTGTGACTCTGAAAATGAATTACCAGCATAGAGTGTAAATTGTTGGCGAAATACCGTTACCTTAAAGCCAATGAATTATAAGGTAACCCGGGATACTCGTAACCATACTGACTAGAGTACCAGACGCCCTACAAGCGTCTAAGATATGACATTTGTCACCCGTTGGCTTGGTAGGCCGGGACTGTAGCTAGCAGTCTAGGTGCGGGGTTGTCAATCCTGTATACATCTATACACGCAATGTCCGCTCTCCCTACAGGAGACTCTGGTTACCAACTAGACGACGGAGAAGGTCGTGTCCTGAAGATGCATCCCAAATAGTGGGTAGAGACTTCCAAATAGTGGGTTTCTAATGTAAGTGCTGAACTAGAGGTAGAGACTCATAACTGAACTGACTGAAGTAACCCATATGTCTATGCTTGTGTACATAATATATAACTAATGAATCAAACGACCTTCGGATGGACATCCGATCCCACCAGACCACATCTCAACGAAGAAAAGGAAATAGGGCGGACAAGCCTTCCTAAGTCCTTCAATAATTATTTATATGCATCTATACAAGCACAAACATACATCTAACTACGCTTGAGTGTGTATCAAGTGGAATCATATTGTGAAGTATAAGTGTACAGTGTGGAATAACCGACTTGTGAAGTATAAGTGTACAGTGAGATATCCGAGTCGTGAAGTATAAGCATACAGTGGAACATCCGAGTCGTAAAGTATAAGTGTACAGAGTGGGATAATCGAATCATGAAGTATAAGTGTACCAAGTGTAAGTGTATCACGAAGTGGAAACGACGATAAGTGAAGTAAGAGCGTCTATCAAGTATAAGAGGCTACAAGTATAAGCGATATAGAGACAAAAATCCGGTATAAGCGTATCATGAAGGAAATGCGTTATCAAGTAGGAGTTTTGAATAAGTAAAAGCGAAGCAGCAGTAACAAACAAGTAAAAGTATACATCATGAAAGGAACTTTGATGAAAACCTTGGAAAAACTTTTATACTCAGGAAAATCGTATTTTGTATTCTATAGTAAAATACACTGAAAACCTTTAGAAACCTTTGGGAATATTTCATAAATCAGTTTGAAAATGGAACTTTGATAAAGCAGTAAAAGTGAGATCTTGAACTAGTGAAAAAACCTTTTAGAAAGCCATTTATAGTGTCCTACTCGGTAAAACAGTGTACAGTGTAGTAAAATCTGGTGCATGCGGGTTATCAATCACATGTGATTGATATGATAACTGGCATGTTTAACTTGTATTCCCCCCTATAAAACATGTAAAAACATTTAAAAGGTTCATTCAGGGGTATGAACTCACCTGGTGTAAAAAGGTCCGACGAAGGTGTCGTTTGGGCGTTAGGTGCCACGCAAGGACTCGAACACACACAATGACCTATTTAACATATGATAACATATGTTCACATACAATTAGTATATTAAATACCAATTAAACAAGTATACGCACTCAAAGGAGCGGAAAACACTTTAGATAAGTGTTTGGGTGTCCCGGGTAGCGTATAAAGGTGTGTATGGCTTAGGAATGGAGTTTACTCTCCGAGAGTAAACCCCTTTATATGATGTTTACAGCCCAGGGACTACTCACCATGAGTTTACGGCTGTAAACTCATGGTGAAGGGTTCTAGTGTGTTTAAGGCTTCTAGCTTGTTCATGGGATTTTTCTAAGTACATTTCCAAAAAGGCATGAGTGAGTTTAAGGCTTCTAAGGGCTTCATTAGGGAGTTTACGGCCTACGGACACTCCTAAGGGAGTGTACGGCCGTAAACTCTCATTCTTTGAGTTTTGTGAAGTTTCAAGCCCTTATATCACTTCTAGTAATTATTCAAGGCTATAGGGGTGTTTGGGGTTCCAAGAGGGCACTCCTTTAGAGTTTATGGTCCAAATGACCAACCTTTGAGAGTTTACGACCGTAAGCTCTATGGCTTGGCCGTGAACTCTCATACACCCTCCATTCTTTGAGTTTAAGCCCTTGTTTCAATCCTAGTATTTTATGGTAAATGTCTAAGGCCATTTGCGGAACAAAAACCAACATTTTGGCTTGGTTTGGGGAGTTTACGGCCTTGACACATGTCTGGGCCGTAAACTCCTTTTAATCCTCCAAATCTTAATGTTTAAGTGATCTAAACCCAAGAGGATAAGCCCCTAATTTATGTGTTAAGCCCTAGGGTGATTTGGGAGTGTTTTTGGGGCATTTTGACAAGGTTTAGAGGTGTTTACGGCCTAAGCATGTGCTTGGGCCGTAAACTCTCTTTTATGCCTCATTTTGATTGTTTTAAATGAGCAAACACTCCTAGGCTAATTCCTCAAATTAATTCCAAGATTTTAGGGACAAGTTTGGGTCTTTTTGGCCTCAATTAAGGTGTTTACCGCCTAAGGAGGATCTTAGGCCGTAAACTCCTTTTCAACAGCTTCTAAGTCCGATTTTTAAGCTATAAACACAAATCAATATGTTTAGAATAAGCTAGGATAAGCGGACTCACGATTTGGAAGCGTTTGGTTGCGGTTTTGAGTCGAAAACGAGTCTAGAGAGAGAGTATAGAGAGAGAGGGTGGAAAATCTCCAAATGGAGTTTACTCCCCTTTATATATGGGTGGGAGTTGGAGCTCAGTGGAATTCTACCCGATACTGCCGTCAGACGGGGCTTTTGGTCGCACCCGATTTAGTGGTCGTAATAATAAAACTTAACATTTTCCAATTAAATGGAAATGTGTGTTATGTGTTTTTATTCCCATTTATCACGACTTAACGGCATATTAAATATAAACAAATGAAATGTTTATTAAATTGGCGACCTCTAATTAACGGAACTTTTATAACTGGAATATTCCGTTAACGGTAATGGGGAAATGTAACGGAACAACTTGGGTTGTCACATCATCCCCTCGTTAGAGGGAATTTCGTCCCAAAATTCAGGTCTAGGCAAGGAAGTAGGTATGAATGGCCAAGTAAACGTAAGAGAGTACTTCCTACACGGTTGTCCTCACATTCCCAAGTGAACTCTAGCATGTGTTTGTCATTCCGACAGACCTTCACGTACGGGATGCGGATTCCGTCTCGTGTAGCTAGTGGGTTCCAACTGATGTATCTACAAGGTTAGGGTTCTCAATGGATTCTATCAAGATGAGTGAGGCACGAAGAGTGTTGTCGGGAAATCACATATCAAGTCTAAGAAGTGGATCGATCGAGTGTGAATCTTGTGGTATATCCGAAGGTAGTAGCGGCCTGAAAAGGGTTGGACCAAGTCTCCATGAGAATTCTCTGATGGTCCTAAGCTCTCGGAATGGTAGAGCTTTTTAGTACTTAGAACATAGTGTATTTCTATGGCAAGATCATCACTGGCGTGATCGCCATTCCGAAGTTCCTAACGTTCTCTCCCGTACTGGTAGTGTAGTCCTTCAGGTTGGTTCTTAGAAAGCTCGGGTGGTCTTTTGTTTCGTATTTCCTGTCAACTGGCTGATAGAGACTTTCTAGGTCATTGGATGGGTTGCGTATCTACGGTTATCTATCTGCTGTAGAGTGTCTATCTCAAGCTTGTGCAAAATGAGCCTGCACTAACGAGGCTTGATATACGGAAATCCTGGAGGTCGGGAAGATAGGGTTTCACCAGACGAGTTTCGGACTATCTCTGGAGGTGGTTCTACTATCTCAGCGTGAGATAGTATTCGTGGAACACCTAATAGTCCAATGAATCTCTAAGACTTTGGTTTATTCTAGTGTGGAAAGTGCATGCTCCTGCATAACCCCTCAACTAACACCAAGGCTGGTGTTAAGTCTATAATCTCTTCGGGATCTGGGTCATGAGGCTTAACGCAACTATTTTCGCACTTTGATCAAGTATTCTTGGCTGCGGAGGCTATCCTGTGGTTCTCGGTATCCTAGTGTTCACTTCAGAGAATGAAGTCTATTGTCTGCAGGGCGACGACGATTTCCTCCATGCAAGAGGGTGGAGGATGATAGGCACTACCTGTCTATAACAGGGTGGGCGAAGTGCCTGAGTAGTGCGAGCATATACTGCAACTACTCTTCCGAAGGTTCTGAGTTTTCTCGGTCTAGGTCAAATCTAATGAGTATAGGGTCTCATCTCTCGGAACTTTAATAGCTCCACCTGCGGTGATTCTCTTGACTCCGACTCCTATTTTATGGAATAGGATGAAAGCGTTTTGCGAAGAGGTTCGTGGTAGAGCTCACGCTTGGCTTAACCACCAATACTTGGTGTATGCCAGCAGTATACAACTGAGGTCGGCAGGATGTTCAGCTGTGCGACTCCACCCCAAACCCACAACCCAACGAGGAACAGGGAATAGGGAGGAAACACACACCTTAAATCTTTTTGATCTCAATTCTATGCCACCTTTATGCATATACCTAGTTATAGTGGTCAGTCTCATGAGTTCTGTTCTCTGGGTTCACGAACCTGATGTGCGAGGCGCGAAGGATCTCCCGGGGAATCTACGGAGTATGCTTCAGTTGGTTGTCGTCTAATGAAGTTTCTACAGTGTCGTTCACTTCGGTGTTCATCTGACTACGAGGGGTCGGTCGACGGTGCGTGGTACCCTCTCTTGGGTACTTCGGAAGGTTTGAGATAAGAGAGACGATTGACGGATCGCATTAGGTTTGATTATTTGTGTTACGTTCAGGTTCGGAAGAACCTTTATTCGCCGACATGGCTATGGAGAAAGTTCTTTTTACACCGCACTAAGAATGTACACATGGTTGCACGAAGTCGAACCATGATCAATAGGGTCGTCGAAGTTGGCACACTTCGACATGATATAAAGTGAAGATTGATAGAGTCATGTGCCGAACAAGCACACAAGTTCTAGGCGTCTCGGGTTTCGTCCTATGTATCACTACCGCAGATACTTGGACCGATAGAGTCGACGCGGAACTATAGAGAGTTCTAAGTGTTTCTGAGTGGAGTACCTTTTCATGAATGTATTCTCACGAGGCATTTCTATAATCGCCTCACATATACTAGTCATGTATATTTAAGGTGGGGAGGACTGTTGACTGAGCGACCCCGTCCTAAATCCACAACCAAACGAGTAACAGGAAATGAGGCGGCATTCGCTCACTCTAGGTTTGTCCATCTTAAATATACATGGTCGTAACGTATATGTTTATCCATTATAGTTTTACCTAATGAATTTTAAATTTTATAACAGTGCTGCGACTTTCGCCTTACTGGGAAGAATTTACATTTGAATTAGTCTTTTATTGTTCTTAGTTTAGTTATCCGAGATCGAGAGATGTACCAAAATATAACGAGTTCCTTGCCGCTTCTCCCTAAGCAGTAGTGTCAGGCTCCTTCTGTGTCTTTGTCTTTCCCTTCGGTTGGGCAGTCCTTCTTGAAGTGTCCCATTTTACCACATAGGTGGCAAACTGTACGGGTCGACACATTGGTGGTTGATGTAATGAACTCAACCGGGGTTCTGCAGACGCGAGCAGTATGCCCCAACATGTGGCACCTAGCACAATAGAGCTCTCGGCAGACACCATGATGATGGTAGCTGCACTTGCTGCAGTGGGGAAGGTCTCCTAGGTATGGTCTTCTTGGAGTCGTGAGGGAAGGATTGACAGGGGTATAGACTGCCTCAACTCGTCGCCTTTCAGAAGGTCCTTGAGCCGAGGTACTTCCCTCCTCAATCTTGAGTTTTCTCTTTAGTGGGTTCGGTGAAGGTTCTTGGGTGACTGGGTATGAAAGTGTTGACTGTTGCTGTCCATTGCCAGGATTGGAAATCCCGACAGGGCCCTTGCTAACATTGGTGGCGTTAGCATTTAGGTGAGCCATGACAGCTGCTACGGATGCTGAGACTGCAGCTTGGAACGTAGCTTCATCGAATAAGAGAGCAGGTTTCTTGCTTTTGGATTGTTACGCTTCTTCGGTGGCATGGTTTTCCTACACGGAAAGGAATACAAGGTAATGAGAGACGATGGCTAACCCTGGACATATCTGTCCTGACTGTATTAGGCATAAATTTTCCCGTGCCTTGGGTACTGGTCGTCTGAGTGTCGACCTACATCCCTATGATGTAGTCCTGGTAATCGAAGTGGGTGTATGAGTATCGGAGAAAGGCCACAAGATGCGAGTCGTTCCTACTAAGTTACCTTTATACTGGGAAAGGTTTCACTCTCCGACCTGGAGAGATTTGAGAACGGTTCGGAACTAAACTGCGGAAAGAGAGGCTCACAAGGGCAAATGACTAAATTCTCTCAATAGAGATGCAGGGATCCGCCCTAATCGTGTATCTGGCAACGGGAAACGACGATTTACCTGACACATAGCGTGAGTAGTGTAACCACTAACTCACTAAATTGTATTATTTTATGGGTGTATTAGCATGACGCACACGAGGAAAAGACAATTCTCGGGTTCCATGTACTGGCTCCCTCGGTCTACCTCGTATCTATGACTGGAATCGGCGTTGGTTTCCTTCGGGTAGTTTCCTTGGGTTTTCCTCTCGTATGGACATATTGAATTTCTACTCCGCCTTCCTTCTGATTCCAACTTTGGGTGTCATCACTTCATGATGGATGACTGGGAATCTCCGAAGTTTAGGCGAGTTTCTCACCGATGTCCCTAAAAGAATATAGGCACCTGGTGAATTCAATAGTCTCGACCCAGTTCATTTATTTCCGAACAGGAAATCTTCTCAATGAACCTTCTCTGGGTCTGAATCAACTCATCTGCCGAGCACTGAAGTGGATAGGGTTTTCTACAGGGTTCGCGTGAGAATGGAAATGTCTAAAGAATCCTAAGAGATTATTAACATTTCATTGGATGATCCATATCGAGTCCTGCTACGATTACACAGGGTATACAAATCATATATAGCTTAGATCCGATAGGCCTTCGAATATGTGATACTACTCTAGAACCACATCCCAACGAGGAAAAGGAAATAGAGCAAAACCACACATTCTCAGCCTATGGGATCCTTATTATATATAACCTTGGGAGTATACCCTCTGTAGTTGTAGGTATATCGATAAGGATCTTTTTAGTTATTCACGCAAGGTTGTTAATGGATTCTAAAATACCCCTATGGTATTTTAATTCTTGTTTGATTCTTATCTTCTGATTATGATTCTGGGATTAGTGTGGATCTTTTAGTGTTCTAAAATACTCCTATAGTATTTTAACTTTATGTTTGGCTCTAGCATTCCTAGTTTCAGACCAGTTGTACACCACTATCACTCCCAAGCACACATTCATCGCATCTCGGATAAATGTAGTTGATCAGGTTACATTTATCCCAGCTTACGATTACATAACTGCCCAGGTTTGACGGTAATGCTCAACATCCGAAGACTTTTATTATTGTTCTTCTTGTGATACTTGTGTTCGAGTGTTTAGATTCTGGATGTTATCAGAGTGTTTTATCCCTTTGTGTTTATAGGTTGTATATCTTTTATGAATTGATATACTTAGCTCACTATAAACAATGCTCTGATACCAATCTGTCACACCCCAAAACCGAAACAGCGGAAACGTTCTGGGGTGGATGACGTCATGTCAAGTATCACAACACATGCATTATAGTAATCAAAGTACAACAAAACATTGCATTAATAGTAATAATTTTACATGGTTACTTTACAATACATCAAGTAATGCAAGTAATAGAATAAATACAGCGTGGTACTAAGCTATCTTCATCAACAGCTCCTGGATGTACCTGTCTAATGCTGACCTGAGAATACAAGTTATTTGAAAAGCGAATATCAGCATTTTTACAAATGCTGGTGAGTTCATAAGCATTTAGTGACGTTTTTATTCAAATAACTTTAATAAAAGTAGTAGTTTAAGTGTTTACTTTGTATTAGAGTTCTTTCCAGAAAATCCTATATTTTCTTTAATAAAGCAGCCTTCTACCAAGACTGGTCAGTGTTATGTGGAAAAAGTCATTTTCCCTAAATTGCTATCATTATCAAAAATGTTGAATTTGATTATCGAGGAAAGCAAACGACATCAGGGAATAACATATGCCTCAGCAGTGAGGACTGCTGACTAAGGCAAGGAATCATAGACTCCAGAAGAGTATCGAATGAACGACACACCTGGTTTAGTCTAACAAATAGAGACACAGACCCCAGAAGGTACCAAATGAAAGGTACAGCTGGTAAGGTCCAAAACAGTGAATACAGACCGCAGACAATATCAAATGAAAGATACGTCTTGTAAGGTCAAAACAGAGGAGACAAACCCGAGACGGTATCAAATGAAAGATACGTATTGTAAGGTCAAAACAGTGTGACTCTGAAAATGAATTACCAGCATAGAGTGTAAATTGCTGGCGAAATACCGTTACCTTAAAGCCAATGAATTATAAGGTAAACCGGGGTACTCGTAACTATACTGACTAGAGTACCAGACGCCCTACAAGCGTCTAAGATATGACATTTGTCACCCGTTGGCTTGGTAAGCCGGGACTGTAACTAGCAGTCTGGGTGCGGGGTTGTCAATCCTGTATAGATCTATACACACAATGTCCGCTCTCCCTACAGGAGACTCTGGTTACCAACTAGACGACGGAGAAGGTCGTGTCCTGAAGATGCATCCCAAATAGTGGGTAGAGACTTCCAAATAGTGGGTTTCTAATGTAAGTGTTGAACTAGAGGTAGAGACTCATAACTGAACTGACTGAAGTAACCCATATGTCTATGCTTGTGTACATAATATATAACTAATGAATCAAATGACCTTCGGATGGACATCCGATCCCACCAGACCACATCTCAACGAAGAAAAGGAAATAGGGCGGACAAGCCTTCCTAAGTCCTTCAATAATTATTTATATGCATCTATACAAGCACAGACATACATCTAACTACGCTTGAGTGTGTATCAAGTGGAATCATATTGTGAAGTATAAGTGTACAATGTGGAATAACCGACTTGTGAAGTATAAGTGTACAGTGAGATATCCGAGTCGTGAAGTATAAGCGTATAGTGGAACATCCGGGTCGTAAAGTATAAGTGTACAGAGTGGGATAATCGAATCGTGAAGTATAAGTGTACCAAGTGTAAGTGTATCACGAAGTGGAAACGACGATAAGTGAAGTAAAAGCGTCTATCAAGTATAAGAGGCTACAAGTATAAGCGATATAGAGACAAAAATCCGGTATAAGCGTATCACGAAGGAAATGCGTTATCAAGTAGGAGTTTTAAATAAGTAAAAGCGAAGCAGCAGTAACAAACAAGTAAAAGTATACATCATGAAAGGAACTTTGATGAAAACCTTGGAAAAACTTTTATACTCAGGAAAATCGTATTTTGTATTCTTTGGTAAAATAAGTGTGAAAACCTTTAGAAACCTTTGGGAATCTTTCATAAATCAGTTTGAAAATGGAACTTTGATAAAGCAGTAAAAGTGAGAACATGAACAAGTGAAAAAACCTTTTAGAAAGCCATTTATAGTGTCCTACTCGGTAAAACAGTGTACAGTGTAGTAAAATCTGGTGCATGCAGGTTATCAGTCACATGTGATTGATATGATAACTGGCATGTTTAACTTGTATTCCCCCCCTATAAAACATGTGAAAACATTTAAAAGGTTCATTCAGGGGTATGAACTCACCTGGTGTAAGTAGGTCCGACGAAGGTGCCGTTTGGGCATTCGGTGCCACGCAAGGACTCGAACACACACAATGACCTATTTAACATATGATAACTTATGTTCACATACAATTAGTATATTAAATACCAATTAAACAAGTATACGCACTCAAAGGAGCGGAAAACACTTTAGATAAATTTTTGGGTGTCTCGGGTAGCGTATAAAGGTGTGTATGGCTTAGGAATGGAGTTTACTCTCCGAGAGTAAACCCCTTTATATGATGTTTACGGCCCAGGGACTACTCACCATGATTTTACGGCCGTAAACTCATGGTGAAGGGTTCTAGTGTGTTTAAGGCTTCTAGCTTGTTCATGGGATTTTTCTAAGTACATTTCCAAAAAGGCATGAGTGAGTTTACGGCTTCTAAGGGCTTCATTAGGGATTTTACGGCCTAGGGACACTCCTAAGGGAGTTTACAGCCATAAACTCTCATTCTTTGGGTTTTGTGAAGTTTTAAGCCCTTATATCACTTCTAGTAATTATTCAAGGCTATAGGGGTGTTTGGGGTTCCAAGAGGGCACTCCTATAGAGTTTATGGTCCAAATGACCAAATTTTGAGAGTTTACGGCCGTAAGCTCTATGGCTTGGCCATGAACTCTCATACACCCTCCATTCTTTGAGTTTAAGCCCTTGTTTCAATCCTAGTATTTTATGGTAAATGTCTAAGGCCATTTAGGGAACAAAAACCAACATTTTGGCTTGGTTTGGGGAGTTTACGGCCTTGACACATGTATGGGCCGTAAACTCCTTTTAATCCTCCAAATCTTAATGTTTAAGTGATCTAAACCCAAGAGGATAAGCCCCTAATTTATGTGTTAAGCCCTAGGGTGATTTGGGAGTGTTTTTGGGGCATTTTGACAAGGTTTAGAGGTGTTTACGGCCTATGCATGTGCTTGGGCCGTAAAATCTCTTTTATGCCTCATTTTGATTGTTTTAAATGAGCAAACACTCCTAGGCTAATTCCTCAATTTAATTCCAAGCTTTTAGGGACAAGTTTGGGTCTTTTTGGCCTCAAATAAGGTGTTTATGGCCTAAGAAGGATCTTAGGCCGTAAACTCCTTTTCAACAGCTTCTAAGTCCAATTTTTAAGCTATAAACACGAATCAATATGTTTAGAATAAGCTAGGATAAGCGGACTCACGATTTGGAAGCGTTTGGTTGCGGTTTTGAGTCGAAAACGAGTCTAGAGAGAGAGTATAGAGAGAGAGGGTGGAAAAGCTCCAAATGGAGTTTACTCCCCTTTATATATGGGTGGGAGTTGGAGCTCAGTGGAATTCTACCCGATACTGCCGTCAAACGGGGCTTTTGGTCGCACCCGATTTAGTGGTCGTAATAATAAAACTTAACATTTTCCAGTTAAATGGAAATGTGTGTTATGTGTTTTTATTCCCGTTTATCACGACTTAACGGCATATTAAATATAAACAAATGAAATGTTTATTAAATTGACGACCTCTAATTAACGAAACTTTTATAACTGGAATATTCCGTTAACGGTAACGGGGAAATGTAACGGAACAACTTGGGTTGTCACATGTGTTTAGTTATGTTTAGTGAGAGTTGTTTTGTAGCAACAACCCGAGTGTGAGTTTTATCCGACTATCGATTGAGGTGAGTCTACTCACCATACTCGTAGGTTGAATGCACCAATACATGATGAATTGATGATGTTATATAAGGCTTATTGCAACTTACGATGCTCAATTTCAAGTTGAATATACAAAATTTTCATGTTCAAATATATAATAAAACTAGACAGGTAAGATCAGATTGTATTAAGATCTTAAGATCCTAATCGAGATCCTAATATCTCAGCATAGATATGACGTCCTATAAATACTATGTGAAATATTTCTTTAAATCAATCAAGAAAACCATTCATTTAATTTGAAATCCCATCAGAGTGTAAAAACATGTCATATAGTCATCATAGTACAAAAAAAGTAAAATAATATGGAACACTAGTGGATGCAGTGCAATTACGTCGAGTTATTCCCGTTGGAATTGGAAGTACCTGAAACCGTAAACATGAAACCGTAAGCACAAAGCTTAGTGAGTTCCCCAAAATAATCCACACCATACATGCATATCAGCTCGATGTTGTACAAGTCTATTTCACCTCCGAGTCTATTTTAACTCTATCTTTATTTTTCAAAAGAATGAGTCTATTTCACCCCCAGGTCTATTTCACCGCACATACAATCAACATACAGCCATACCAACAAGAGTCACAAAAACAACAAGCACATACACGCATATCATCAATTGTCACAAAGACCACTATCATCCTACAAACATAATTCACTAGGCCAACGTTAGTATTTTCGATCCATGAGTACAGTGAAAAGACTCACCTCTCAGATGATAATCAGTTGCTACTGCTTTAACTACCGGAATATGAATGCTATACATAACCCATATAGATACACAATGTAAGCCCTTAGCCCTCCTTAAAAAACTAGGAGTTTGACCAAAAGTCAACTAAATCCAAAAGTCAACAGTCAAAGTCATCGGAAAAAAGTTGACTTTAATCGAACGTCACATCATGGCCATCCAAGACCATGTCGTGGCCCATAAACGACAACACATACGGGGATTTTCCTAGACACCATGCCATGGCGACCTAAGGCCACGTCATGGGCACTAGGTTCCTAACAACTTAGTGGTTAAGCTATTTTTTCGATTATAAGAGCTCTAAAGTTTATATCTGGTCCTTCTAATGGACTTGAAGGATAAAGTTTCCAACTTTATCCTTTAAGACCCTCCAAGAGATCAAGATCTCAATCCTTAGGTCTAAACAAGGCAAAACATGACATGGACTTAATTATTAAGCACTAAATCTTGAAAGTTCCTTGTCCATCAGTTCCAGAAGAGTTTCTAGCACAAATACCATGATAAAAATTCATGCTTTACAGACAGGCATGTCCAATGCATGTCTTGAACTCATATTAGGTTAAAATAAGGGTTTTATGACCAAGATTTCATTCATGACACCAAAACTCATTCTTACTTCAAATCTAAGGCACCAAACACTTTAAATGACCTAGAGATTCATAAAGTTGCAAACTTTATGAGATCTCGCCACCCCCAGACCATCAAGACATGAAGAATGAGGGACAAATCTAGAGATCTAGCAACATAGAAATGGAAAAATTGAGTCTTGGTCACTCACCAAGGCCTAGAAGATATGCTAGAAGATGAAGATGATGTTTGCAATGTGAACTACTACACCAAAAAACACTTTCTTCTCCTTTAAAGATCAGAAAAGTACCAAAATGAGCTCATAATATGAAAATGAAGTAAGGGTTAGGGTTTTTGAGTTTGGAAGGGTGATGAAGGCTGGATGATCACGAAATCCTAGCCATAATGCCCTTTAAATAGGGTCCAAACCCCAAAGATTAGGGTTTTCTCCAAAAACAGTTGTTATGCCATGGCACCCATGGCCACGCCGTGGTGGGTCATTAAAATCCCTTGATCATTAATTTATATTCATGTCGTGGTAAAACACCACCATGTCATGGCCATCCAACATGAAAGTTCAAAAATTAGAAATTAACGCATACCTGAAACGGTTGTTACAATAGATCTTGCTTCATAAAGATTCTAGTGAGATCGGTAGCGTTTTTGACTTGTATGATCTTAAAATCATAAGATCTTAAGATTAAGATCAGGATCTTAAAAATTATGGAGTCAACATTGAGTTTTCCTTCCAATCAATACAATTAGATTTAAGTGCCTCACTTTTGTGAAAATGAATACTAGGTTTGGCACTTTTATGTTACACACTTTTATGAATACATAAAATTTCTTTCAATCTCAACGCCAATTTATGCCCATTGTGTAACAAAAATAATGAAACAGTAACCCACCTTTTGTTGGAGTGTTCTACTTCTCTTGATATTCTTGATATTCGAGCAAATCTTCATAGCATGTGGAACATCATCCCAAACTTCTAGAGGTTTGATCAATAATTTGTTCCATCTCGATTAATCAACAACGGGCTTTAGTAGAAAATTAGAGGGGCTGCCTTTGTCACCCTTTTGGCTTTAACTTAGGTTCAATGGAAATTCATAAACGAGTGTGCATTTAATGGTGAGTTTCAAATCTATAATGGCGTAAGTAATCAAGTAAAAGTCATTGCTTCTAACTAGTTGAAAGTTAGATCAAGAAAAGAGGTACATGTAGACCCGACAATATAATATTAAAAAATAAAGAGAATAAAAAATAAAATAAAATAACTTACGTCACTCTAGCTCCTTGTTAAAGCTTTTTTTATACTCCCTCCGTCCCAAAATTATTGTCCACGTTTGACTTTTGAAGTCTTTCCATGTCAAGTTTGACCATAAGTAACTTTATTTGTGTTATATAATTTTTGATGAAACTTATAACAATGAAAATACATTTAAAAAACAATTTATTCATATATCTTGTATAAAAAATTATATAACAAAAATTAAATTATTCAAGGTCAAAGTTGAACAAAATAAACTTAAAAAGTCCAACGTGGACAATAATTTTGGGAGGGAGGGAGTAATATTTTTGGTGTTAAAAAACAAAATTGTTCTCCCAGAGAGAATTGCAATTTAATTGCTAAAAATAGTCATTGTTCTTTAAGAAAACGACTTATAACGATAAGAATGTTTGTGTAAAATCCCAAAATTCACGACCAAAATTTCATTTTTAATTAAGCAAACATAAATCCATTTGTCTGAAAACCACATAGTAGTAATATATATATATATATATATATATATATATATATATATATATATATCAAACCAATGTATGCATAGTCAGAACATGTCATAACAAAATCATATCATAGTATAAATCCCAAAGATCTCTGGTGCAGAAAATCATGAGTGTCGTGCGCTGCTACCGTGCCGGCTCCTTTCCTTTCGAGGAAGAAGTACCTGAAATCAAAACTGAAAATCGTAAGCACAAAGTTTAGTGAGTTACCCCATCATACCACAGACCATATAATCACATAATGTAACACCCGCGTTTCCAGGCTAGGCATTTTCGTTGATGTAATAGTCTATGTTAACCTTTGTAACCCGTTTTGAAATAATAGAAGTATATTTTTTGAGAATTATGTGTTTTGTGCTTAACTGCTTAATTATGTGATTTGATTAATTAAGAATAAAATGAGCGTCAAAAATTTAAGTGTAAAATAAACTTGATATCTTTAGATAATGTTGTAGTAGTTGAAACGAGGTTTCCGAATATATAAAGAACGCCCAAATCTGACTTCGTATGAGGAAGTTATGATTTTCTGAAGTTTCGACTTAGCGGTATGCAGCCCGAAATACTCGTTTTGAGATCGAGCGGTTTTTAGTCGAATCAATGTAAATGAGAATCGAAGATCTCGTTGTTGGTATCGAAGCGATGAAAAGTTAGGCGAGAACGGACGTCAAACGAAGAAGTTATGAATTTATAACGAAGTTTTTCTGTCCCGGCCTACTAAAAATAATTAATAAAAATAAATCAAAATTAGCCGACGGAGTCTAAACGAAAGTTGTAGAGCGTATTCTCACCTACGCGTGGATATAAAGAACGTTGAGAATGGAGTTTGTATGAAGAAGATATGAATTTCCGAAGTTTATTAAATAATTTGTATTTAAATTTAATCTTTAATTCGGATGTATATCCGAAGGAGTCACCGATCTGATCCGAAGTACGCCCAGCCATGACGATTTGTATCTAAATTTAATCTTTAATTCGGATGTATATCCGAAGTACCGCGAAGCATGACGCACCTCGCACTCGAGTTCTTCGGATGACGCATGCCATGACGATTTGGATGCGTACGCCCCGCGTACTGCTGTACGCCTAGTGTACTCCGAGGCTCCAGCCTCCTATAAATAGGATGCAAGGGCAGCCGGCTCATTTGCTATTTTTCTCTCTTCTCTCTCCCGTTTTGCATCGTTTTGCGTGCCAGAAATATCCCGAAGCCCCGGTATCATTCCCGAGCCCCGAAGCAAGTCCCGAGGTCCTGAAGATCCCGAGAAGTAAGATTCCCGAGCCGAAGCTCTGCCCGCAAGAAGTTCGATATTTGTGGAGATCTTCCAGATATGCCGAAGAATACTACTTCTATAAGCCGTAGTGCTGTCAGATCATCTTTAGATCAAGTGAGTGTATACTACCTTTCATAAACAGGATAGTAATACAAGTATGGTTTGAGTGTATTAAGTATATTGTTGTTTATATGCGTGAGTGTGTGGTTACTTTCTTCTAACGCATAATTATGAAGTATTTTATACGAAATACGTGTTATGTGTATAATTTTGTGGTTATGTGTGTGAATGTGTATTCACTTTCTTCTATCTCATAGATATGATTTATTCTCTATGAAATACGTGTTATGTGTGTGTGCCTCATCTGTTACGTGAAATATGTATTGATTAAAGCATGTTATACATGTTTTGAAACTATGTATAAAAATATATATTTTCATCTACTAATATGTTGGGTAGAACATGGGTAGATAGTTGGTGTGTAACAAACAGATGAGAGGCCTCGTTGTTGTTTTGATTCAGTCATCTAGCGGAGTTTAGATGACGACCACAGACTTTTCTAGACAGTCCTGTGGAACGCTAGCAGGTTTGCCACCTGTAGGTGTTAATGAACTTGGGTGTTCATTCGCTGTACTCCATCCCCCTCATGGTTGCCTTATTTGACTTATATTGCTGAGGAACCCCCGAAGCATGTGTTGTCGCCCCGATGAAATATTCTTAGACTAGGTCCCTTGTGTTAGTTATTTTAGGGACATAAAGTGAGAATAACGGGAATGGGTAATTGGGTTATTGTTGGTTGATGAAAATTAATTTAATTATTTATTGTGGGTTGAAAACCCTATATGCTCACCAGGCTCCCAAGCCTGACCCACTCAGTTTTATTTGTATTACAGTAAGTGGCGCAAGGGCATAAGATGGATGAACCATCAAGTTGTTTTGTTTACAAGTCTGTATATGTATATATTTGTTGAATGACTTGTAATGTTATCGTTTATGCTTTATGGTCTGTATCGGAACATGACATCCCGAGTTTTGATTATATAATGAAAATACATTTCTTTTATGAAATGCTTTGGTAAACATTGTTTTATCACATTTTGTTTTTGGGAACAAATTCCACAACTCTTTCAAATCAAAAGGATTTAATCTGAAATTATCTTAAAAGCATAAATGAAAATCGGTCTTTTCTGGCCGAGATTTTGGGGATGTCACACATAATGCCTAGAATATCTGGGTGCTAGTCTCCCCTTCGATCTCTTTCAACTGGTAACTACCTAGCTTATTTGGGTGTTGGCCTCCCCTTGTGTCTCTTTCAACCGCTAAACGTGGACTATTTCACCCCTACTACTACCACATAAAATGTAACAACGTAAATATTTAAACAATTTTTTCATTTTTGCAAACATCAAAAATCATCGTTTAATATTCCAAATTCAAATGTGAACAATGTTATCATAACGAAATACATCCCATGATCATAAAAACAGTTTCTCCGTCAGTGTGTACAATCACGCCGGCGCCTTCCCACGGTCCTCGCTAGTACCTGAAACACATAACACAACAACTGTAAGCATAATTGCTTAGTGAGTCCCCCAAAATACAACCTATGCACATATGCCTTTCCAGGCCCTGACCTTCCGGTCCATGTGTCTCAGGGGACTTCCGTCCCGACTAGGTACACCTTCCGGTCCTACCCACTTCAACCTTACGGTCCACATCGCAACGCCTTCCGGCCCATAACATATTCGCCTTCCGGCCCATAATATAATGCCTTCCGGCCCATATCAAGCATATCATACATGGCACATATAACGAATAACTTATCACACATAACACATATATCTCATAGTATATCCAACCTTCCGGTCACACAGTCAAACCCTTTCGGGTACAGTATAGTGAGAAAACTCACCTCGTGGAAGTCTAAGATCTTGCGTTCTCGATATCTCCAAAATCCAACAACGACTCTACCTCGCCTAATCATAAAAATATCATCTAATAATCAAGACTTCCACAACTAAAACTTTACCCCTTATCATCATTCCTCAGGGGGTAAAAGACCATTTTACCCTCCCTTGACCCAAAGTCTTCATATTGACCAAAACCCTAAAAGTCAACCCTATGAGTACGCGGGGCGTACATCGCCAACCCATGGATCGGGGTCTCCACCCAGTACGCTGCGCGTACTGGGAGTTACGCCCAGCGTAACCATCAGACATTATCACACATCATTTCTAGTCTTAATCGGTTAAGCCATTACCCCAACTTCTAGATCCGGCTCTGCTAATGCGTCTATACCCATAAATTCGAGACCTTTAAGCCTTGGCATGGCTGTAAAGGCTCCAACACTTCTTAACATCATTCTATTCCAACTCAAGGACCTAGATCTCATGCATGGTGCATCATTCACGTCCAAGATGCCATTTTTATGAGTCTACAACTCCAAAAGACCAGAAGTATGATGGATCTAAGCTTATGGAGACCATTTGCACAAAAAGTCTCCACCTTTGGGACAAAAACCCTAGAACATGATACTTGAAGCATATAACATGAACCAAATGACAAGATCCGAACTTTTTACTTGAAAATGAAGCTTTAACCCTTGCAAAGCTCTGATCTACACTTGAGCACCACTTCTAGCCTCTCCAACAAGCTCTTCTTCTCCTTTGCTACCTTGGAATGGCACCACCAAGCTTAGAATACACACACAATGGCCAAAGAACGAAGGTACACTCTTTTTAGGGTTTCACTCTGAGGGATGGTGGTTGAGAAGTCCAGCCACACATTCCTTTTATAGCCCCTCCAAAGGAAATTAGGGTTTGGATCTGAATGAGTTACGTCGGGCGTAACCTTGGGTACGCCCCGCGTACCTGAGGGGGAATGCGTCCAAATGAGGCGCGCGAGTACGCGCAACGTACACCTTGTACGCCCAACGTACTCGCCTACCATGAAAACCCTAAATTATCAACTTAACCAAGATGCAAGGCCAAAAGAAGAATACCTGGATTTCGGGCTGTTACAATTCTCCCCCACTAGAATTAGACTTTGCCCCCAAAGTCTCATACTGTAAACAACTCCGGATACTGATCCCGCATCTCAAACTCGGACTCCCATGTCAGCTCGGACCCCTTCCGATGTTGCCACTGCACTTGTACCAGGGGTACTTCCTTGTTCCTCAGAACCTTAATTTTTCGATCCCTGATCGCTACCGGTCTCTCCACATAGTTCAGGCCTTCATCCACCTGAATATCATCCAATGGCACCACTACCGAGTCGTCGGCAATACATTTCCTCAACTGCGAGACATGAAAGGTATCATGGATCTGCCCCAACTCAGCAGGTAGATCCATCCGGTAGGCTATCCGGCCTACCCTAGCAATTACCCTGAAGGGTCCAATGTACCGGGGTCCCAACTTGCCCCTCTTCCTTAATCGTATCACTCCTTTCCAAGGAGAGACCTTGAGGAGCACAAGGTCACCCACCTGAAACTCGAGCTCGGACCGCCGCCTGTCCGCATAACTCTTCTGGCGACTCTGCGCGGTCAACAACCTCTGCCTGACCTGCTGAATCTGCTCGGTCTTCTGGAGTACGATCTCCGTGCTACCCATCACCCGCTGCCCCACCTCTCCCTAGCAGATAGGGGTGCGACATCTCCGCCTATACAACAGCTCAAAGGGTGGCATACCAATGCTCGAATGATGGTTGTTGTTATACGAAAACTCTACTAAAGGTAGATAGGTGTCCCAGCTCCCTCCGAAATCCAACACACATGCTCGGAGCATATCCTCAAGCATCTGAATCATCCGCTCGCTCTGTCCGTCCGTCTGCGGGTGGTATGCGGTACTGAAATGCAGTCTCATACCCAACTCCTCTTGAAACTTCTTCCAAAATCTGGAAGTAAAACACACATCACGATCTGAAACAATCGACATCGGAACCCCATGCCGCGATACCACCTCTCTGACATATAATTCTGCCAATTTCTCCACATAAGAGCTCTCACTGATGGCCAGAAAATGAGTGCTCTTCGTCAATCTATCCACAATCACCCAAATTTCATCGACTCCCCTCGTTGTCCTTGGCAATTTGGTGATAACATCCATGGTAATCTGTTCCCACTTCCATTCGGGAACCTCCAGCGGCTGCAATTTACCGTGCGGACGCTGGTACTCGGCCTTAACCTGACGATAATTCAGGCACCACTCGACGAACCATGCAACATCTCTCTTCATACAGGGCCACCAATACTCCTTCTTTAGATCCAAATACATCTTGGTAGCCCCGGGATGAATCGAGAACTTCGACCGATGCGCTTCCTCCATCAAAATAGTACGCGTACCGCCCACAAATGGTACCCAAATCCGACCCTGAAAAGTCATGAGTCCCCGCCCATCCGTAACGAATCCCGATACCTGACCGACAACCCGTTCCCTCTTCTGGTTTTCTGGTCTCGCAGCCTCAGCCTGAGCTCCTCGGATGGTGTCCAAAATCGGAGTCATCACCGTCAACCTCATACAAATGTCTCGAATCAGGGCGCTTTCCACTCTACGGCTCAACGCATCGGCTACTACATTCGCCTTGCCCGGGTGGTACAGGATCTCACAGTCATAATCCTTTACCACATCCAACCATCTCCTCTGTCGCATATTCAAATTGGGCTGATCCATCAAGTACTTCAGACTCTTGTGGTCCGTGTATATGGTACACCGAACCCCATAAAGATAGTGCCGCCAGACCTTGAGGGCAAACACGACAGCCCCCAATTCCAAGTCGTGGGTGGGATATCTCGACTCATGAGGCTTCAGCTGCCTCGAAGCATACGCTATAACGTGTCCTCTCTGCATAAGCACCGCCCCCAATCCAGATATGGATGCATCACAGAACACCACAAAATCATCCATCCCATCTGCGAGCGCAAGCACAGGGGCCTCGCATAATTTCTGACGAAGGGTCTCAAATGAGGACTGCTGCTCCGGTCCGCATGAAAATGCAACACCCTTCCGGGTCATTCTAGTAAGCGGCACAGCGATCTTGGAGAAATCCTTGATAAACCTTCGATAATAGCCGGCCAAACCCAGAAAGCTCCTGATATATGTGGGCGATCTCGACACTTCCCATCTCATCACCGCCTCGATCTTGGCCAGATCAACCAAAATCCCTTTCTGGTTAACAAGGTGCCCTAGGAACTGGACCTCTCGCAACCAGAAATCACACTTGGAGAATTTGGCATACAGCCTCTCCGATCTCAGAACTCCAAGAATCTCCCTCAAATTCTCCTCATGCTGCTCCCTAGACCTTGAATATACCAGAATATCATCAATGAATACGATCACCGATCGATCCAGCATCGGCCTGCACACCCTGTTCATGAGATCCATGAACGCAGCCGGGGCATTGGTGAGCCCAAAAGGCATCACCATAAACTCGTAATGTCCATAACGAGTTCTGAATGCAGTCTTCTGAATATCTTCATCTCGAACCCTCATCTGATGATAACCCGACCTCAAGTCTATCTTGGAGAACCAAGATGCCCCCTGCAATTGATCGAACAGATCATCGATCCTAGGTAACGGATATCGGTTTTTAACCGTCAATTTGTTCAATTCCCGATAATCGATACACATCGGTGCGAACCATCCTTTTTCTTGACAAATAGAATCGGCGCTCCCCAAGGTGAGCTACTCGGTCGAAGAAACCCCTTCCCCAACAGCTCCTGAAGCTGCGAGGATAACTCCTGCATTTCCGGTGGAGCGAGACGATAAGGCGCCTTGGCGATGGGCGCCGCTCCCGGAACTAAATCGATACTGAACTCCACTTGCCTTTCCGGAGGCACACCTGGTAACTCTTCGGGGAACACATCCGAAAACTCGCATACAACAGGAACGTCATCAACCGAATTGGGCCTCCCCGCGGCCACTCGAGTATCCGCCACGTAGGCTATGAATCCATTGCAGCCCTGCTGCAAACTCTGCCTCGCCCTGGCAGCCGAACAAAACGCCGACCCACATCGGGTCCCCTCGCCATACACCGTAAGCACTCCCCCACTAGGGTCTCGAATCATCACCAGCTGTCTCTCGCAGTCAATGACTGCCCCAAACTTACTCAACCAGTCCATGCCCACGATGACGCAGACATCCCCCATCGCTATAGGAACCAAGTCTATAGGGAATTTGACCCTGAAAATCTCGAGCACACATCCTCGAATCACATCAGTGGCGTATACCGCTTTCTCATCCGCTATAGAAACTCGCAGGGTTCGACTCATCACCTCCCGATCGATACCGATATGCTGGCTAAAAGCCAACGATACAAAAGACCGACTCACACCCGAGTCAAATAATACCAAAGCAGGTACAAAATTCACAAGAAAAGTACCTACGCATATCATAAAATAAGCACAACATCTCAGCATAAAAAAATAAATACACGAAAGAATACATACTAGCCACGACATCAGGCGCTGCGCGGACCTCCTCCGCAGTCAACTGAAAAGCTCTCCCACGAGCCCTCGGGGCCTCGGCCTTCACTGGTCGTGTCTCAGTAGCCCTAGCAGCAGGTGCAGATCCCTGGAGAAGTTGAGGGCACTCGGCCTTCCGATGGCCGGTCTGGTTGCAATGAAAGCAAACCATAAACCCCTTGGGGCAATCCCTAGCAATATGCCCCTCCTTGCCACACTTGTAGCAAGCACCTGATCGACATGTGTGACAACCGTCAATTTCCGGTCAAGTCAAAGTCAACTTAAGTCAACAAGTCAAACCGATCAACTCAACTAACCCTTGTGTACTAGGGTTTACGTTGTGTAATTACTAAACAACTCGCTAGTCTAAGGAGAGATCATAAATCGAAAAGTGCGTACATCTGGATCTCCTTAACCCAAATCTATGGTAAGTGACGAGCCAAACCGATAAAACAATGTTACATACTCATCGAGAGTGTGTAAGATCCTTAAACAAGGCTTAACGGGATTTATGGACCCTGCATTGCGAAGCCAGACACTCAAAAAGGTCACAAATGAAACCTCTTTCGATCGTTTTCACTCTATCTCTCTCTCTATTGTCAAATCTCTCCCAAATCTCTCTAAGTATGTGAAATCTCTCCCAAATATCTCTTTGTATGAGAAATCTCTCCAAGAATGTCAAATCTCTCCCAAATCTCTCTAAGTATGTGAAATCTCTCCCAAATATCTCTTTGTATGAGAAATCTCTCCAAGAATGTCAAATCTCTCCCAAATCTCCCTAAGTATGTGAAATCTCTCTCAAATATCTCTTTATATGAGAAATCTCTCCAAGAATGTCAAATCTCTCCCAAATCTCCCTAAGTATGTGAAATCTCTCTCAAATATCTCTTTGTATGAGAAATCTCTCCAAGTATGTTAAATCTCTCCCAAATCTCTCTAAGTATGTGGAATCTCTCTCAAATCTCTCTCAAAATCTCTCTCAACTTTCTATAATCACTTGGGGCATTCCGACCCTCGAATTTGGCGAAAACAGCCCAAAAACGGAAGTCTACGCGAAAAACGGACTTAAGGAGCCGAAACCCCTCTAAGGACCCGAAAGTCCTCTTAGGACCCGAAAGTCCTCTTAGGACCCGAAAGCCCTCTTAGGAACCGAACCCTTCTGAGCCGAAGGCTGCTGAACCAAACCCGAAAGGTCCTCTCGGGCCCGAACCTCGCATGCCTCACCCGAACCCGAACCTTCGGTCCATTTCGGGTCAAGGTTCCCTCGGTCTAGTTCGCTTCTGAGTTGCTTCGGACCGAGCCTTCGGACAGACCCCTCGCCCTTCGCTTCTCGCTTTTGTTTCGCACCTTTCGCTTCCGACTTGGCACCAGCAAGGACCGAACCTCGGCCTAGGACCGAGAGGTCTCTCTGGGAATGCTTTTCTTCCCGGTTTTCGACTAAATTTGCGTTTTAGGCCCGTTTGTAATTGTTTTAACACGGGATTTTCACCCAAAACTTTATTTTAACATATAAAGACCCATAATTATTAAATTATCATATTTTTAAAGATAAAACCTTATCCAAAAGAGTGGGTGAAGTACAAAGGTGGAGTGTTGACTTTCCTTTAAGTTGTGACACAAGCAACCACTTCCATACCCACTCCATGTCACTATTCACCACCAGCCCATCCCTAGTCACTTCATGAGTCATTTCTCATTATTTTCAGCCATTCCCAAGTCCTTAGGGCTGGAACATCCACCCTCTCTCCTCACACTTCATTCATTCTCTCATTTTTCCACCAAGAACCAGACTCCAAACTCTCTCATCCTTCTCTCTCAAATTCGAGAACTTCAAGGCATACTCCAAGACTTTTCTCCTTCATTTTAGTAAGTATCATCATCTTTCTTATCATTATTACACATCCTCCTACTCAAAATCATAGATTGCTTACACAAACATCATCACCTTCTTGTTAGATCTTCGAATCTTCAAGTGATTCTTCAAGTGTTCTTGAGTTGAACACTTCTTCTCTCCATCATCCATCTTCTGAAATCACTCAAGGTGAGTTCATACCCCTACATTTTCATGTTTTCTCAAGTTTTTAGGGGGGAATACAAGTTAAAACACCAAGAACATAGCTACACTTTTCTAACAGCCTTCATCAGAAAAGTTCAACTCCATTCACGGACTGTTTTGGACAACTTAAACATTTTAGTTTTCAAAACTGTTTTAGGTGCAAGTAGTTCTTAGCTTTAAAATGACTACTTGCACATCTCCACACGATTTTTCTACAATTTATGGTGATTTTTACAAAACAGCCTGTCTTTTCAAACACAAATCTGGACCAGTCTGTGAATATGAGTATTTTAATATAAGTTAAAGGCTTCCAAAAATCATGATAAAAATTATGACTAAACTCGACTCATTTTAGGAACTCTCAGAATTTACGGATCTAGTTTTCAACTTCGTATGATTTTTCTATGATCTTTCTAAAACAGTGCAGAAAGGTTAAGAGTTAGTTAACAGCTTCTAACTTTCAAAACACTTTGTAACATGTTGAGCAAAGTGTTAAATCTTTGATAACTTCATATATTACATGTATTTCTTGTAATGATATATTTATATAATAGGAATTACTTACTGAATTTATAAGAATCCTCCATCATAATCATTAGTACAAAACAAAGCAAGTTAAACATAGCTATATTGTACAAAACATTTGACTTACATGGAAAGGGTTCTTGTACACCACAAATAAACATACTAAACTATAATGAGTATAGTTAGGTTGCATATAAATTTCAAACATTTTGATAAATTATAATAGGTATAGTTTATGATCATTTACATTACAAAAGGTTTTCACACGAATGGGGTACATTCCAAAGTAACGGGTTTTCACACGAATGGGGTACATTCCAAAGTACCGGGTTTTCATATAAATGGGGTACATTCCAAAGTACCGGGTTTTTATATAAAAAGGGGTACAGATACAAAGTACCGGGTTTTTATACAAAAAGGGGTACAGATACAAAGTACTGGGTTTTTATACAAAAAGGGGTACAGATACAAAGTACCGGGTTTTTATACAAAAAGGGATACAAATACAAAGTACCGGGTTTTTATACAAAAAGGGATACAAATGCAAAGTACCGGGTTTTTATACGAATGGGGTACATTCCAAAGTACCAGGTTCACATAAATTAGTTGTTATGATATTAAAACTATATTTCATCTAGAATTGTTAGACTTCAACTATAATATTTGAGCGTATATGCTTGAGTCATATAATAATTTAGTCTTGATTGGATTAGAATTGGTGGTGCCCGCCTCATCTCCTGTTCCTTGTTTGGTTGTGGACCTAGGGCAGACCCATTATATTCAACTTTTTATCTAACTTAAATCTTATATAACTTATATACACTGGACGATTATAGGGAAAATCTACGGGTCATTCTAGGGTTCATTAATGCATCATATAGGAATATTTTATTCACACTTAACTAAGAAAATATTGGATTTTTCTGGAAATCAAACTCTATCGATTTTACAAGGAAAACGGTTTCTACTTCAAACAAAACTCTTATGAACTCACCAACTTAATTGTTGACACACTTTTTCAAAACTACTTGTATTCTCAGGAAATCAGTGAAACAGGAAAAACTTCAGCGCCTTGAGGATGGGACGTTAAACCGTCAACAATTTACTTTTGTCGTCATAATGTAATTGATTTTGAAACATGTAAACATATACTTTGGTGTAACTTTTTCAATTATATTTATGATGGTTGTATTTACTTTGAGCACTATTATACACGTTGTTGTGATACTGTACATGAAGTCCTCCACCCCCGGACGTTTCCTCCATCCTTGGTTTGGGGGTGTGACAGATTGGTATCAGAGCATTGTTTATAGTGAACTCAGTATATCGAACCTCGTGAGATATACAAACTATAAATGCATTGGGACTAGAGTCTCTGATTTAAAGTTTTCAAAACAACTATACTCTTAGAAATAAATAGTTTCTTATTAAAAGTATACATGCATGCATACATACTAAGGTCAGCATCATTCTTGAACAAAACAAAAGTAATGATTGTTGAATATCACAGGTAAGCTCGGGGATGTATGGTCAGTCTTGGGAGCGGCATAGCCTGATCAACTATGCTAGTCCGAAGAGTGATTAGCACATGCCCAAGAATGGTTGTGATATGGCAACAAGTCTAAAAACTTACCAACACTACCACAATGAAATACCATAGGGGTATTTTGCGTTATTATAATTACTTATCTGAGAACTAAATAGATTTTTATCAATAGGTCAATAGTTGCTTAGTGGATACATTAAAATTTTATGTATCCAGGACGTCATAGAATTAGAATCTGTGGATCTTTGCTTTACTTCCTGTTCTCGTTGGATTGGGGATTTAGAGTTAGGGTCGCTTATTCGAAGGTCTATCCTGTCCCAAGTACATATGACTAGTATGCACTAAACAATGTATTGAAGTACCTGATAAAGATCATCTTATAATTATCTAATTAGTATGTCTACTTAGTTATTTCTTATATCCCTATTTCTCGCATGGATATCATGGCTGGATTTCAATCCCCACGACGACCCGTACTACCCTAACCACGACAATACTGAATGACTCGGAGAGGAGCCAGAGAATGATCACCCAACCCTTGTGGATGGTCACCAAGCTGAAGGCTATGCTGATGGTTCTGACTCCGAACCTGAAGTGGAGAACTTATCCCCGATGACCCGTGTTCCAAATCCCAACCCTCGACCGGCTTTCAAGGCCCGACGCCTCCTTGGGTAGGGTGCTTGGAAACCTGGAGCGAAGAGCAAGACCAACCTATGCCGTTTAATGGAGACCGAAGCTTCTACAACATAAACGAAGGAAGCTCAGCAGATAGAGTTTTTCCAATCCTGGTCCGTAGAGTTGGCCGAAACGAGATTCAGGGCAGAACAACTCTCCATAGTATCGCAGAGGTTGATGCAAAGGAAAGAATACATACAATCCGCACCAATCGCCTTGAGCACACTTGTGAAAAGTCCGAGAGAGACCATGAAACCTTGCTGCAAGCACTGGCTGAAACACGAACCGAAGTCATAGAACTCCGAGTACGCTAGAGGTTGTACTAAAGGCACCTGCCTGACATGGAGCGGCGACTAGCTGAACTGAAGGTTCACCAAAGGGATGACCGCCGCCAGTAGTGGATGCCTTACTTTCCTTCTCTGTTAAAAAGAAATCGTTTTTTTTCCTATCTATGTCCTATGTGGCATTCTTTATGAAACCATCTTGTACTATAAGTACTTTGGTTAGGCCTTTAGGCGGCCAAAACTCTCTTGCTCCGGATGTGATGTACGACCCTCTACAAAGTCAATTTTTCCCAAGCCTGTTACATCTTAAACATCAATGACGTTGTCAGTCAGATAAATTCTGTGACAATCTTTGTTCAAATATTTCCATAGCAGTCTATCTGAAACCCACTTTAGTCAAGTTGTTGGACTAGAGTAATTTAGCTCCGGGATCGTTCCCAATTTCTTTCTAAGGTTGGATCATGTTTTTCACCAACCAATGGAACCCGGTTTTGAAACGACAAACGTCATAAGATCATTCTACGAACTTACTCCTACTCTGATATAAGACTGCATCATAGGGATGTAGGTCAAACCTTCGAGAACATACTTCAATTGGCCATAATAAGGACCTAGCCTGGGTCAAGTATAAGGCTTCACTTGGATACAAAACCTACTAAACTCATAAAGTTCATTCATAGGGACTTCCCTTATGAATTACATATAAGGCATTCTTAAATCGGAGAATAATGTAGGAAAATCTAATTCTATAACAACTGACTTGTCTTTGCTAGTAGAAACTTACCATCTGATCATTTTTTTTTTTGCGAACTCATGACAGATCGATGCCACCAAGGAAAAGACCCAGACCTTCCGGCAGCACAGCACCACCACCTCCAACGCCACCTCCTCAGTTTGATCCCGCAATGTTCCAAGCTGCAGTAACGGCAGCCGTGGCTGCTGCAATGTCACAAATTGGTACAAGTGGTGCTGGTGGTGCTGGATCTCGAGCAACAAACTCTAACCACGGTGATAGTACGGGACGCACAAAGGAATGCACTTACAAAGACTTCACAAATGGCAGACCCGATTCTTTCGATGGAAGTGGGGGCGTCATCGCACTAATTCAATGGTTCGAGAGAACCGAAGCAATCTTCGAAATCTGTGCTTGCCCCGAAGTGAGCAAAGTCAAGTACGTGGCGTTCACCTTCATCGGAAGAGCTCTCACTTGGTGGAACGGCAAAGTTAAGTCACTTACGCTTACAGTGGCTAACTCGTTAAGTTGGGAGGACTTAAAGAAGATGATGCTGAAAGAATATAGCTCAAGAGGCGAAGTGCAAAAGCTGGAGCAAGAACTTTGGAATCTCAGAATGACAGGCTCCGACCTTACAACTTACACCAACCGATTTTGTGATCTAGCACTCCTTTGTCCCGCTATGGTCACCCCGGAAGACAAAAAGTTGGAGCGATACCTCTGGGGATTGTCCCCCGAAATGCAAGACAGTGTGTTGGCCTCAAGACCAACTACTTTGGACAGCGCCAAGGAGTTGGCACAACAACTCATCGACCATTGTGCCAGTCGTGACGCCACGACAACCACCCTTAACCAGGCAAGGGGAGGAAACAACAAAAGAAAGTTTTGGGACCACAAGAAGGACCAACCAGCCCAGGACCCCACAATTAAGCAACAGATTTTTGTTGTTCATGCTGCCACGACCCTTCCCACGCCAACTCCCATGAAACAATACGTTGGAAACCTTCCAAAATGCAACAAGTGTAACTTCCATCACACTGGGGCTTGCCGGAAGATGCATTGCAAAAACTGCAACGGAGAAGGGCACACTGTCCGTTTCTGTAAGGCACCAGCACGACCCATCAATCAGGTCCCTGGCTTTGGAGTAAGCCCAACATGTTACAAGTGTGGAGAAACAGGACACTTTAAAAGGGATTGCCCAAGAACAAGAGATGCCAGTGGTGGTGGAAGGGTGCTTGCGATCACCGAAGGAGAAACCACCCCGGAAATGCCCGCAAATATCAGTACGTGTTTCTAACATCGACATTTAAATTCTAAAATTTCTTTATATATTAAATCTAGCATCGATTAAAGCATGCATAGTAGTAATGCCAAAGATTAGACTGAGAGCGTAAACAATAAGAAATTCCAAGACCGTCATGTGACATCAGGCGAGTCAGTTCTCACCATAATCAATTTCTTGTACTGCGAAGAGCTCCCCCATCTTTCCTCCAAATTCTTGGATCCCCATTCAAAGTGCAAATTTCGGGACGAAATTCCCTCTAACGGGGGGATGATGTGACAACCGCCAATTTCCGGTCAAGTCAAAGTCAACTTAAGTCAACAAGTCAAACCGGTTAACTCAACTAACCCTTGTGTATTAGGGTTTACGTTGTGTAATTGCTAAACAACTCGCTAGTCTAAGGACAGATCATAAATCGAAAAGTGCGTACATCTGGATCTCCTTAACCCAAATCTATGGTAAGTGACGAGCCAAACCGATAAAACAATGTTACATACTCATCGAGAGTGTGTAAGATCCTTAAACAAGGCTTAACGGGATTTACGGACCCTGCATTGCGAAGCCAGACACTCAAAAAGGTCACAAATGAAACCTCTTTCGATCGTTTTCACTCTATCTCTCTCTCTATTGTCAAATCTCTCCCAAATCTCTCTAAGTATGTGAAATCTCTCCCAAATATCTCTTTGTATGAGAAATCTCTCCAAGAATGTCAAATCTCTCCCAAATCTCTCTAAGTATGTGAAATCTCTCCCAAATATCTCTTTGTATGAGAAATCTCTCCAAGAATGTCAAATCTCTCCCAAATCTCCCTAAGTATGTGAAATCTCTCTCAAATATCTCTTTATATGAGAAATCTCTCCAAGAATGTCAAATCTCTCCCAAATCTCCCTAAGTATGTGAAATCTCTCTCAAATATCTCTTTGTATGAGAAATCTCTCCAAGTATGTTAAATCTCTCCCAAATCTCTCTAAGTATGTGGAATCTCTCTCAAATCTCTCTCAAAATCTCTCTCAACTTTCTATAATCACTTGGGGCATTCCGATCCTCGAATTTGGTGAAAACAGCCCAAAAACGGAAGTCTACGCGAAAAACGGACTTAAGGAGCCGAAACCCCTCTAAGGACCCGAAAGTCCTCTTAGGACCCGAAAGTCCTCTTAGGACCCGAAAGCCCTCTTAGGAACCGAACCCTTCTGAGCCGAAGGCTGCTGAACCAAACCCGAAAGGTCCTCTCGGGCCCGAACCTCGCATGCCTCACCCGAACCCGAACCTTCGGTCCATTTCGGGTCAAGGTTCCCTCGGTCTAGTTCGCTTCTGACTTGCTTCGAACCGAGCCTTCGGACTGACCCCTCGTCCTTCGCTTCTCGCTTTTGGTTCGCACCTTTCGCTTCCGACTCGGCACCAGCAAGGACCGAACCTCGGCCTAGGACCGAGAGGTCTCTCTGGGAATGCTTTTCTTCCCGGTTTTCGACTAAATTTGCTTTTTAGGCCCGTTTGTAATTGTTTTAACACGGGATTTTCACCCAAAACTTTATTTTAACATATAAAGACCCATAATTATTAAATTATCATATTTTTAAATATAAAACCTTATCCAAAAGAGTGGGTGAAGTACAAAGGTGGAGTGTTGACTTTCCTTTAAGTTATGACACAAGCAACCACTTCCATACCCACTCCATGTCACTATTCACCACCAGCCCATCCCTAGTCACTTCATGAGTCATTTCTCATTATTTTCAGCCATTCCCAAGTCCTTAGGGCTGGAACATCCACCCTCTCTCCTCACACTTCATTCATTCTCTCATTTTTTCCACCAAGAACCAGACTCCAAACTCTCTCATCCTTCTCTCTCAAATTCGAGAACTTCAAGGCAGACTCCAAGACTTTTCTCCTTCATTTTAGTAAGTATCATCATCTTTCTTATGATTATTACACATCCTCCTACTCAAAATCATAGATTGCTTACACAAACATCATCACCTTCTTGTTAGATCTTCGAATCTTCAAGTGATTCTTCAAGTGTTCTTGAGTTGAACACTTCTTCTCTCCATCATCCATCTTCTGAAATCACTCAAGGTGAGTTCATACCCTTACATTTTCATGTTTTCTCAAGTTTTTAGGGGGGAATACAAGTTAAAACACCAAGAACATAACTACACTTTTCTAACAGCCTTCATCAGAAAAGTTCAACTCCATTCACGGACTGTTTTGGACAACTTAAACATTTTAGTTTTCAAAACTGTTTTAGGTGCAAGTAGTTCTTAGCTTTAAAATGACTACTTGCACATCTCCACACGATTTTTCTACAATTTATGGTGATTTTTACAAAACAGCCTGTCTTTTCAAACACAAATCCGGACCAGTCTGTGAATATGAGTATTTTAATATAAGTTAAAGGCTTCCAAAAATCATGATAAAAATTATGACTAAACTAGACTCATTTTAGGAACTCTCAGAATTTACGGATCTAGTTTTCGACTTCGTATGATTTTTCTATGATCTTTCTAAAACAGTGCAGAAAGGTTAAGAGTTAGTTAACAGCTTCTAACTTTCAAAACACTTTGTAACATGTTGAGCAAAGTGTTAAATCTTTGATAACTTCATATATTACATGTATTTCTTGTAATGATATATTTATATAATAGGAATTACTAACTGAATTTATAAGAATCCTCCATCATAATCATTAGTACAAAACAAAGCAAGTTAAACATAGCTATATTGTACAATACATTTGACTTACATGGAAAGGGTTCTTGTACACCACAAATAAACATACTAAACTATAATGAGTATAGTTAGGTTGCATATAAATTTCAAACATTTTGATAAACTATAATAGGTATAGTTTATGATCATTTACATTACAAAAGGTTTTCACACGAATGGGGTACATTCCAAAGTACCGGGTTTTCACACGAATTGGGTACATTCCAAAGTACCGGGTTTTCATATAAATGGGGTACATTCCAAAGTACCGGGTTTTTATATAAAAAGGGGTACAGATACAAAGTACCGGGTTTTTATACAAAAAGGGGTACAGATACAAAGTACCGGGTTTTTATACAAAAAGGGGTACAGATACAAAGCACCAGGTTTTTATACAAAAAGGGGTACAAATACAAAGTACCGGGTTTTTATACAAAAAGGGATACAAATGCAAAGTACCGGGTTTTTATACGAATGGGGTACATTCCAAAGTACCAGGTTCACATAAATTAGTTGTTATGATATTAAAACTATATTTCATCTAGAATTGTTAGACTTCAACTATAATTGCTGAGCGTATATGCTTGAGTCATATAATAATTTAGTCTTGATTGGTTTAGAATTGGTGGTGCCCGCCTCATCTCCTGTTCCTTGTTTGGTTGTGGACCTAGGGCAGACCCACTATATTTAACATTTTATCTAACTTAAATCTTATATACCTTATATACGCTGGACGATTATAGGGGAAATCTACGGGTCATTCTAGGGTTCATTAATGCATCATATAGGAATATTCTATTCACACTTAACTAAGAAAATATTGGATTTTTCTGGAAATCAAACTCTATCGATTTTACAAGGAAAACGGTTTCTACTTCAAACAAAACTCTTATGAACTCACCAACTTAATTGTTGACACACTTTTTCAAAACTACTTGTATTCTCAGGAAATCAGTGAAACAGGAAAAACTTCAGCGCCTTGAGGATGGGACGTTAAACCGTCAACAATTTACTTTTGTCATCATAATGTAATTGATTTTGAAACATGTAAACATATACTTTTGTGTAACTTTTTCAATTATATTTATGATGGTTGTATTTACTTTGAGCACTATTATACACGTTGTTGTGATACTGTACATGAAGTCCTCCACCCTCGGACGTTTCCGCCATCCTTGGTTTGGGGGTGTGACAACATGTCCCCTCGTGACCCTTGCCGCACTTTCCGCAAGTGCGGCCCTTCTGACCTCCCGTCCTCGAATTGGCGGACTTGGTTCGCTTGGCTGCCGGCTGGGACTGTGCCGGTCGCCGATCCACCCGCTGAGACTCGGCCACCTCCCTGGCCTGGGTCTCCAACTCAATCTCCCTCTTCCGGGCATTTTCCTGGAGCTCGGAAAATGTGCGGTATGTCGAGTACGAAACGAACTCCCGAATGTCCCTCCTCAGTACGCCCAAGTATCGGCTCATCCGCGCCTGCTCAGTGGACACCTGCTCAGGGCAAAACATCGCCCTCTCACGGAATTTCCGAGTGATCACCGTAACTGAATCATTACCCTGCTTGAGGGTCATGAACTCCTGAACCAATCGTTCCCTCTCCACCGGGGGAACATACTCGTCTCTGAACATAGAAATAAATCTCTCCCAAGTCACGGCTGAAATCTCCTCAAGAGTGAAGTTCGCCGTCACAAACTTCTACCAATCCTTTGCTCCCAGGCGGAGCTGGTTCAAAGCGAACCGTACCCTCAGATGCTCCGGACATGAACAAGTGTAGAAGCATCCCTCAATATCCGTAATCCATCTCATCGCAGCGATCGGATCCTGCGTCCCGTCAAACTCGGGTGGCTTCGTGTTGCTGAACTCCCGGAATAGCAACGAGTCACCTCCCTGAGGTCTAGCAGCAGCCACAACTACTGTAGCTGCAGCGGCTGCAGCCTCGGTCACTGCGGCATACCGCTCATCAAAAGTCTCGAACAGCGTGGTCTTGATAGACCCAAACATCTCCGGAATCTCGGCCCGGATTTCCGCAGCCACCTCATCGTGGATCATCTGTCGAATCTCCTCGTCACTCACACCGCTCGTCTCGGGTCTGTGGCGTGTCCCAACCATGATGCCTCTGAAATAAAACATAAAAATATCAGAGACCCAATCGAGCATACTCACACTCGATAACGCAACCCTACTCGACCTCCGATACCCAAAGGATTCTTACTTGGGTTGCCCACTGATCTAGTGTTTTCAGTAGTACGGGCCCTATACTACTGACTACACCGCATCAGCGTTCACCCCAAGTCCTCCTCCTTGGACCTCAGATCACGAGTACTCTATTCTTGCTATGCACTGATTACCTACTCGCTCTCAAAACATCTCATAGCAGCAGGTTTTCCCCTAGACTAAGGCATCACAAATCAGGCCACTCTAGTCCTAATATGAATACCTAGTCTAATCTAGCATGCATAACATAACATATCTCATAACACATATTGCAAGGGTATTTTGGGGATTTTTACCGTTCGGGCGCTGGCTGACCATACAAACTGCTTCTTCCTTGGTTATCACAAAATCCTTTATAAAATTTTATGCTTTTGTTTTTGAAATATTTCCTCAAATCCTCGGTTTGAGTTCAGTTACGCCCGAAGGTGCACCCGAATCCCTCAAACCAAGGCTCTGATACCAACTTGTAACAACGTAAATTTTTAAACAAATTTTTCATTTTTGCAAACATCAAAAATCATCGTTTAATATTCCAAATTCAAATGTGAACAATGTTATCATAACGAAATACATCCCATGATCATAAAAACAGTTTCTCCGTCAGTGTGTACAATCACGTCGGCGCCTTCCCACGGTCCTCGCTAGTACCTGAAACACATAACACAACAACTGTAAGCATAATTGCTTAGTGAGTCCCCCAAAATACAACCTTCGCACATACGCCTTTCCAGGCCCTGACCTTCCGGTCCATGTGTCTCAGGGGACTTTCGTCCCGACTAGGTACACCTTCCGGTCCTATCCACGTCAACCTTACGGTCCACATCGCAACGCCTTCCGGCCCATAACATATTCGCCTTCCGGCCCATAATATAATGCCTTCCGGCCCATATCAAGAATATCATACATGGCACATATAACGAATAACTTATCACACATAACACATATATCTCATAGTATATCCGACCTTCCGGTCACACAGTCAAACCCTTCCGGGTACAGTATAGTGAGAAAACTCACCCCGTGCAAGTCTAAGATCTTGCGTTCTCGATATCTCCAAAATCCAAAAACGACTCTACCTCGCCTAATCATAAAAATATCATTTAATAATCAAGACTTCCACAACTAAAACTTTACCCCTTATCATCATTCCTCAGGGGGTAAAAGACCATTTTACCCTCCCTTGACCCAAAGTCTTCATATTGACCAAAACCCTAAAAGTCAACAAAAGTCAACCCTATGAGTACTCGGGGCGTACCGCTTGATGTACGCGGGGCATACATCACCAACCCATGGATCGGGGTCTCCACCCAGTACGCTGCGCGTACTGTGAGTTACGCCCAACGTAACCATCAGACATTATCACACATCATTTCTGGTCTTAATCGGTTAAGCCATTACCCCAACTTCTAGATCCGGCTCTGCTAATGCGTCTATACCCATAAATTCGAGACCTTTAAGCCTTGGCATGGCTGTAAAGGCTCCAACACTTCTTAACATCATTCTATTCCAACTCAAGGACCTAGATCTCATGTATGGTGCATCATTCACGTCCAAGATGCCATTTTTATGAGTCTACAACTCCAAAAGACCAGAAGTATGATGGATCTAAGCTTATGGAGACCATTTGCACAAAAAGTCTCCACCTTTGGGACAAAAACCCTAGAACATGGTACTTGAAGCATATAACATGAACCAAATGACAAGATCCGAACTTTTTACCTGAAAGTGAAGCTTTAACCCTTGCAAAGCTCAGATCTACACTTGAGCACCACTTCTAGCCTCTCCAACAAGCTCTTCTTCTCCTTTGCAACCTTGGAATGGCACCACCAAGCTTAGAATACACACACAATGGCCAAAGAACGAAGGTACACTCCTTTTAGGGTTTCACTCTGAGGGATGGTGGCTGAGAAGTCCAGCCACACATTCCTTTTATAGCCCCTCCAAAGGAAATTAGGGTTTGGATCTGAATGAGTTACGCCGGGCGTAACCTTGGGTACGCCCCGCGTACCTGAGGGGGAACGCGTCCAAATGAGGCGCGCGAGTACGCGCAGCGTACACCTTGTACACCCAGCGTACTCGCCTACCATGAAAACCCTAAATTATCAACTTAACCAAGATGCAAGGCCAAAAGAAGAATACCTGGATTTCGGGCCGTTACATAAAACATGTAAAACTTATACGGCCTAGCATATTTGGGTGCTGACTTCCCTTCGGTCTCTTTCAATCGGTAACCGGTGACTATTTCACCCCTACCACTACCATATAGTAATAGAGCATTCTAGCACATAAAGCATATCAAATAGTGGCATACCAGACAATTATCACAAAGAAAATCAACTCCGTTATAATCACCTACTAGTGGGCCGACATTGGTGCCTTCGACCCACTCCTACTGGAAGATAACTCACCTCAATGTCGTGAAGTAGATGAACTATCCTCTGCTCTGGAATCAACTTTCCTCAAATTCCTACACATAACATCTCTTTTAATTACTCTTTCATACTCACAACTCCATTAAGGGTCAACTCTGGTCAACGGTCCAGTTATAGGTCAACACTCTGCTCAAAGTCAACCTTCTGGTCCAAGTCAACATTCTAGTTGACTCAACTCGCCGAGTTGGTTCATCAACTTGTCGAGTTCCCCGGGTCCATAAAACTCTAGAGTCTCGATCATACTCGTCGAGTTCTTCCATGAACTCGTCGAGTTCCCCTTCATACCAGTCGGGGCATTTCACTCACAACTCGCCGAGTTCATCCTTGAACTCGTCGAATTCTTTTTCATATTAGTTGAGACATTTTGCTATCAACTCGCCGAGTTCATCCTTGAACTCGTCGAGTTCGTTGATCTTCAAGTCCATAAACACGTCCAACTCGTTGAGTCATCTTCTAGACTCAACGAGTTTGCTCAGTAACAGAAAAGGTTGGGGAACCACGACCTAACTCGCCGAGTCGTATAAATGACTCGTCAAGCCCCCCAAAGTCCAAATCTATCCGGTCGTTTCCAGTCGGACTTAATGCATCCAAAACATAGATCTGGCCTCTTAGGGTCAATATAACATGTAAAGTTACAAACTTTACATTCATGCACGAGTTATTTAGCTCAAAAGCCCTAAAAAGTGGTTCATATGAGCATGGGACTTCCACGACCATAAAGTTGGCACCTATATGCCATGGAGTCACTCAAATACTCTGGATTTGAAGTTATTACCCGAAAACATGCTTGCATCCATGAACGGTTCCATAATATGCTCCATATGACCCTAAACTACCCCATGAAGAGATCGAGTAAGTAAATAGACAAGGTATAGACTGTATACCTCAAATAAACTGGAAATAAAGTTGTTCTTCTGGATCCAAAGCTCCTTTCTTCACCCTAGCACTTCTAGCTTCCACTCCTTTAAGAAAATACCCAAAAAAATCACTCATTTTTCCCTCACACACACTCACAAAGCTCAAGATCTCGAATTAGGGTTTTTTGGACTAAGGGAGGCGATGAGGGAAGCCACAATGGGGGTGTTAAGGTCTTTAAATAGGGCGCAAACCCTGGAAATTAGGGTTTCACTTTGGCAACTCTACTCGTCGAGTCGAGGCTTCTCGACTCGTAGAGTAGACTTCAAATCCAGCGTCCAAAAATCTCATTCCTACTCGACGAGTTTAGGGCCTCCAACTCGTCGGGTCCCTTTTTAAAAATGAATAATTCTTTATTAAAATACATATCAGGAACCGATGATTACAGTTTAAAAATAGTTCCAAAAAAAACATGGAAGTTTTGCATGTTCAAAAAAATATCATACGACTAAAACTTTGTATAAAAAGCACCAATGAAATATATATTTTATTCACATCCCACATAATGGTAAGTGGTTCTTATGAGTTAATTGACAACTATGATGAAAAAATTGTTGAGTTTGCCTAAAATTAATAACATGGGCAAAATAGTGCATGACATGGCATTTATGCGTGTATTAACAAAAAAGATACAAATAAAGTAAATAACTTTCCCATGTAGAGTAGTAGCATCCAAATCCACTTGGTATTCAAAGATGAATAATGCACTATACCTCAAAACATTTGCTTAAGCGGTTGAATATATTAACAAAAAAGATACAAATAGAGTAAATAAGTCTACAACAAAGCAAAATAAACTTAAACATCAAGTTTACATAAAAACACAATTAATAAAGGTAAAATGTTTTCGTGTTCTATAAATTGCATATATTGTTGCTTTACTTATAAGATTTTCATAAAATTTAGTGTAAATAAGTCGAGACACATGTTTTGTTCGTGGTTAGGTAAGTTTCGATTTCATATTTTAGGTGTCATCGTGACTATAGCATTTCAAAAGGATACAATCCGTATTTGATGAAATATTAGAATGGATTAGTTCAAAGCAAATAATATGCTAACAATAAGAATATATATTACAAATAAATGAACAAATTGATTTTAAATGCTTCTCCTAATGATAGGTCAAACTTTAATACGTTGACCATGGTTATCTTTTTCTCGAATATTAATAACTATTCAATCTTTATGCGTAGAAACTTCCTCCTTTTTCACAACTTGTATGGAAACCTTTTCCTCGTTTGCTTGGGAAAGAATCAAGGACTCGAGTTTATCTTCAGCTTCTTCCACCTGCGCCATTGACATTTTCAATATTTAATCTTTTTAATTTTAATTTCAATATATAAATTCTACGTATATTAATAGTTACCCAATTTTGACCCCTTCAACATCAAATAACTAACGTTCTAATTTACCGGTAAATTTAAATGGGCTTCTACGTGAGTGAACCCCGGTTGGATTTTGATCAAGAATCAAGATACGCTACTGTTCATATGTAAGAACCTGAAAAAGGTCAGTATTCAAACCTTGTCGATGATATCATTCGCGATATGAGCACTCATTGCTACTCCTTCGATCAGCTCATCAATGGCTTCCAACCTTTTTCTGAGTTTACTATCTTCAGGAAGATCATCAGTAATGCTATCGATCACCTTATCAACTTTTCCAGCCACATCTTCCATAACTTCCGCTATATGCTCCGCCATGTCTACCGCTGTGTCCACTCTATCTGCAGATTCAGTAGATATAAGTTTTGTTGTATTAAAAAGATGGTTATACATCTATACACAATAACCTCAATAAGAAACTCATAAATAATTAGAAGCAAAATAAAATATGAAAGCCTCGTTTCACATTATAATTATCAGCAATATCTTCTTACTTTTTAGTGCAATCAACGGCCCCCATTTACGCGTGATAAAGGGTAAAACAAATGTCAACACGATACACAGAACCCAACCATTCCTGAAAAGTTACACAAAATTTAAAACACGTTGGCTACAAATAGATAGTCAGAAGAAGTGAAGAACATAAAAGGTATATTTTTTCGCTGTTTTCGGTTGGTAGAAAATCTTTTCTAGAGCACAAGAGAAGACATTATTTAAATTCAAGACATACTTGAAAATAACTGGAAAAATTGGTTATTTTAGAAGCTTACATAGAATCCGAAGGTGGTCCTGAAGGAAGAGGAACTCCGGGAGGTGGAGTAATATTGCTACATACAACAAAGTTTCGTCGTGCAATCGTAAACATGGGGTGATACTGCAAGTTTCTACTATGGAAGCCATGAACGCTGCATGAGGCAAGATACTTGCTTTTTGAGATTACTGCATGAGAAGTTGAATTAACTATAGAAGATGATGTAATGAGACTTGGGCTTGTTGATATCAATGGAGCACCATTTAATCTCGACATGCACAATGACATTTCGTGGCTTTCGGTACTTCTGTTTGGAATTAATGTTGCGGTTGCTCGGAATCGAAGTCTTGATTGATCTGAATTAGCGAATACTGTTTGAAATATATTTGTGAGTAAAATTTATGATTAAAGAAGAAAAATGGGATGACAATGGAGTAGTTGAAGGGTTCTATGTGTACTTATAGATATTAACGAAGATATAGCATACGATTCAAGGGTCATAGAAGTAGAGCTACCACACGCTGTTTGCTTATGGTCAATGGTATAGAGCCGTAGAGGTTTCTTGTCAATTTCATTCGTTATTATCTTAAATTAGCATGTTAAGATCTTGATTACTTGGACGTATTTATTTGACAACTATTTTTTTTTTTTATAAAACATAAATAATTAACAATCTTAACATCTATAAATCTCTAGTAAAAATTATAAAAATAGCCAAAAATGTTAATGCATTAGCCATTTTTAGCATAAAAAAAAGGTTTTTTAAATATAGTCACAAAATCGCAGATGAATAAACAACCTACGATTTCAGATTGTCACCCTCGGTTTCATACTATTGGTTATGAACATAAGCTAATTAAGGCATCTGTGATTTCAGCATTATCCTCACGATTTCATGTTAATGGGCTATGAAAATCAACCCATTTTGACGTCCCGTATTGATCCGGGATATATTAATTCTTCATGCAATGTTCCTCCATCAGATCTATTCTATTGAAATGAAGTATCACTACTAGAAACTTGAGTTTCGGCTACGGATTTAGAGTGGGATTAAATCTGTAGCAAATTTTAGACTTATAGAGAGGGAATTGCTAGAGATCTATGGTTTAAACAATTATTTTATTTGTTCAAGATTTAGCATATTAGAGAGTGTTTAGCGAGGGATCAGCTACAGATCTCACAAGTATTTATCGACGGACCCTTATCCCTCGGTAATCGGTGGAAAACGAAGACATTTGGCGAGAGTTCAACGAGGGAAAAAATATCGACTTTTTGACCATCTGGAACGTTTTTAGCGACAGAATACCGACAGAGCATACACACATTATGTTTTTAACATTGACTATCTCTCGTTGAAATTGACGCTCCAATTCCAGTTTCATGATGTTTGATTTCTTTCCGTCCCAAATTAGATTTGTCACTCCAATTGAACACACTCTCACCCAAATTTGAAATTGACGACGCTCTCACCCAAATCTCACCCTCTCTATTCAAACAGATGACGAGAAGAACGGACCATTGCAGCTTCCGATTCCGACAGCCTCCACAATTTTAGAATATGAAATTATTCTTTGTTAACTTCCGATTCAGGTAAATCTCTTGATTTTATTTGCTTTAGTCATATATTAGGCTAGGTTTGGTTCAGTTGCACAATATATTATGTTAGGGTTTAATTTCTCCATTTTTTTTCCTTTTTCAATCGTCATTCCTCCACACAATACAATGCCCCTGATATGCAAAGTTGTTAAAGCTGGAAAATCCCAAGGTGTTTTGGGCGTAGTATTGCAAGCTCCAATCACAATGCTAGTTAGTGTGAAATGTTTGAGTGAATTAGAGGTAAATAGGAAAGGAGACAGAAGATGAACTTGGACATTATGAGCATAGGTAGGGGCATTATTAGCATGAGAATTTTTCAAATTCCCTACATGTAATCTTGAGATATATACTTTGATAGCCATTGGAGACTTTCAAGTTCTGTTCCTCTCTGAATATACAGCATATGGAATTCAAAGAAATTAATGCACTTTCGTATGACCATAAAAAGCCTTCTGCTCTTACACTGAGAGATATACACATACATATAAACACACACACACATAAATACATATATATAGAGAGAGAGAGAGATGTTGATGTACTTGAATTGTCTGTGATGTATACAGCCACATGTAGATATGATTGTTGTAAATGGAGTGGAGTGACATGCAACACTCAAACACGTCATCAGCCCAACTTCTATCTTCTCATTAGAAGTGGATAAAACAAGGTTAGCATTAAACCTTTTCATGTTACATGAGTGTCATCTAAAAGATCTAGTAACAATAACAATAACATAAACTTAGAATAACAGAACTCAAGTATCTTCTCTGAAACAAATCAATTAGTCCGGCTTTTGGGAGCCTTTCCAGTGTTTCTATATATTCCTGTGAAAAGTTGCAAGATTTTGATAATTGATACCCCTCTCAATTTTCATAATTCTGTGAAAAGAAAACGTTTAAAATCCTTATCCTGATTTCAGCTGCCTTTTCAGATACATCAATTTCCTCCCCACGAAGTTTCCTTACTGCAACATCAAATTCCCTTTGTTTTCCTATCTTAGCCTGAATGCAATAAGCATACCAATATTTCTTAAATCTTCACCTTTATAATACTTTGTGTTTTTTTTTCACTAAAACCTTACCAGCCATCTAGGAGATTTTGGTGTAATAAAGAGGACTAATAGTAAAACACCACATGGAATCAATCTTGCAACCAAATCACTGTGATTCACATTTCATCACCTGTTAGTAAGGTTTAAGTAGATGATGTTGCATTTGTTCCTTTTTCTCTCTTTGTTTATAAGAATGTGATATTGTTTCCATCAGGTCGTTTTTTACTAACTGTTTGCAGATTCTGTTTTACTAACTGTTTCCCAAAGGGCAAATATAAAAATTTGGAAATAAATCAATCCCATTTGAGTTCATGATTCACATTAATAGAAAACAAAAAAAGAAAACAAAATGTTTGATTGTTAACCTCTTTGTTTTCACTATCAGCAAGTTCTTGAATCATGTCAAAAGTCTTCCTAACAAGCCTCTTTCTCATTATTCTTACCGAAGGTCTTGGTAGTGGAATTGAGAGTCTGGTATTCACTTCCCCCCATAATGCATTTCAGATATTCATAAATTATAGGCACTTGATCATTTTACTTGATATGCATTGCCATGTTTCTTCTACAGGTTTCACAAAATAACTTAATGCATCCAGGTTCTGATATCTGACAAAGGGCATTTGCATTGCTTGGAGACCTTGCAAGGGTAATTTGGGAATATAATCATCCATTCTCATTAAGCTTAGTTGTTAACAATGATTTATGTTAGCTATATATCACATTAAAAAATAACTTAAATTTTTGTTTTAAAATTAGGTTTGTCCAATTCATTTGCGCCCTCGCCTAGCTGAGTTTCTTATGGTTGCTGCTAAGCAACTGGTATGGCGACAGATATCAATTATCTTTTTTATAAATGTCAAAATGTCTTTTTTTTTAAATAACAATTTACACATCTTGCAGAATACACCCAAGCTGAAGGAAACCATTTCTATGGCAAACAATGCATGCTAGGCTATTGGGGAGCTTGCAATTAAGGTGGTGGATTACACAAATGTCAGATTTTTTTTAATATTTTTTTTATTCTAATTGAACTTTTAATTTAAATTGCTTCAGGTTAACCAATAAATTTCTCCAATGGTGATGACAGTAATATCGTGCTTAGTCCCACTCTTTAACACACGGAGGTGATTTATTTGTTTTGTGTTTTATTGCTTTTCTATATAATTTTGTTTATTATCTGAATCATCTAGTATTTTTTGATGTTATTTGTCAGGGCTTAATAAGTCACTGATTGAAAATAGTGCAATCACCCTGGGTAGACTTGCATCAGTTTGTCCAAAGCTTGTATCTGATGGATTTTGAGGATTCTAACACTTCCTAAGTGTACATGCAACCCTAATAAACCTTGGATCTATGTTTGTCTAAGATACATGCAATAATTATTTTTCCAAGGTTCATATCCTAACTAGCATGGCATGGGGAACATGAATCAAATAAAGCTAGTAGAAATACTTACCTTGTAGTAGTAGTTGATTGCTTGGAGTTTTAGTGCCTAGCACCAATAGTGTGAATGCCTCAAATGGAAATCACAAATCACCACAAACTTGGAACTTTGAGAGAATAGTCACTACTATCTTGAAATCGGCCCTCTTGCTTTACTCACCTCAACTAGTGTGATTTCAAGAACCAAAGCCTCCTTTATATGGTGTGGTGGATTAGGGTTACATCCATGTAAACCCTAATACCCATGTCTCTTCATTTCCATGAGATCCATGGGTTAAAGCTCCATGGACTTTCCATGCAAGCCTAGCCCATTCCAAATAAGCATTAGCCCACACTATATAAATATAGAAGCCCATATTTAATTAGTAATATCCTTGATCTCTAAATTAATCCAAGATTAATTATAGATCAATACTAATTAAATAATATGATCTTATATTAATATATTAGAACTTATAATATATTAATAAATCATGACTTGTACTATTCTCAAAAGATTATCTATAAATTGTTCGGGTGAAGTGCAACCCAAATGGACCATGCCGGGTCGGGTCAAGTACATACCAAATATAGTTATGGATTAGACACTATATCCAACAGTGTCACTTCACATGGAGCATTTCATGCAAGCATGGTGTATTGCTTTAGCCATGTAAGTCCCAACATTTTTACAAATTCAACCTCCTTTTTTTTATTTATCAAATATTTTACTTAAACATCATTTGATAATACTAAATTTCTTAATGTCAACAGGATTCAGGATGATATTGAAAAAGAGGATGCTTTTCGAGGTCTCTGTGCAGTGGTATGCATCTGCTTTTGTTTGGTTTTGACTTTTGATTTGATTTGAAGCAAAAACTTACGCATGTTTGTTTTTTTCAGGTGAAAGTGAACCCATCAGGGGCTTTAAGTTCACTTGTTTTCCATTATAGAGCCATTGCTAGTTGGCATGTAAGTTTTTTTTCATTTCAACCATTCTTATTCTTCAACACACACACACATCTACTTATATTATTTTTACTTACACTTGCAAGAAATAAGAAGCGAGGAGCTACACAATGATGTTTCACAGGTGCTACTCGGTTATAAATAGGTATGAAAATGATCTCTCTTTTTTCACTGATATTTTTTTTTACCTATAATAGCCATCTATTTACATTTCTCTACTCATATCAGCAATTTATTCCTAATAGAAACATATTAACATTTCTCTTTATCAATATAAAAATTTCCTATCATAGCATTGTACTTACAAAGTTTCATATCACGGCATTGTACTTACAAAGTTTCCTATCATAGCATTGTACTTTAGGTTGTCTATGAACGTGTACGAAATGAGATGCCTGGGGAAATGGATGCTAAAGCTGCAGAAATTGATGCCAAACAACAACAATTTGATGCAAAATATTAAGCAATAGAGAAGATGTATGCAGCCTTGCAAAATATGATGGGAAATTGAAAATTAGAGGTAATATGATGTTAACCATTAGTATTTGATGTTTTTGAATGACTTTTTAACCTTTTGTATTTGATGTTTTTGATTGTTTTGAATAATGTTTTATAGGAATGAGAACTGAAGATGATTGGATGAACATGAAATGAAGAGCAACTAAAATGTTATTTGGAAGTTATGTTTTGTGAAAACTCATTTCCCAATGCTTATTTTGAAGGTTAAACTTTTTCTGTTTTTATCTCTTTTGCATACTTTGGATTTCTTGGTGTTAAAATGTTCTCAACCGTTGGGAGTTTGATGTTATATGGACAGTTTGATGGTAAACTTTGATAGTTTTGGTATTATAATGTTTGGTTGTATCATTATTTGATGTTTTTTAGTATAATACTTTGATGATTGTAGTATTTTTTATTTTATAATAATAATAAAAATGATATTACAAGTTCACGACGGATTAGTGACAAAAAAAATCATGCATGAATTTTGCGAGGGATTAGCTACGGAAAAAAAATTATGTCTAAAGCTTGAGACGAATCAGCTATGGAAAAAAAACATAATGTATGAATTTTGCTAGGGATTAGCTATGGAAAAAAAATCATGTCTAAAGTTTGCGACAGACCAGCGACGGAAAAAAAAATTAGTGTATGACTTTTGCAAAGGATTAGCTACGGGAAAAAAAAAACTGTTCACTGAAATTTGCGACAGAACAGCGACGAAATGGCTTTAACAAATTTTGTCGCTAAAGCCCTGAGTAAATGTATTGAGTGACATTTAGCGACGGATATTCTGTCGCTACATTTGTCGCAAAGAAAAACCGATCCGTCGCTAAAACCCTCACTGAGTCATTAGCCATGTTTTAATTACCTATGGAGTGAATTCGTCACTGATCCGTCGCAAACAACATTTAGCGACGAAATAGCGATGGCTTTTTCCGTCTCTAAAACCCATGTTTCTAGTAGTGTATTAGAATTGGACAAAATAAAATGATTAACTTTTCTAGTATCTAAATACAAGATGTCATATGGAGTGGACGAGTTATGTTTGATCATGGGACTTAATTTTGGTTGGTATTCAAGAACAACAAGATCAATTGAAAACCCTTCGTTTTGCAAATAATAATAATAATAATAATAATAATAATAAAATAAATAAACAATAAAAGTAAAAATAAAAATTCGGAAGCTTCGACAACTCATATTCCCATAACGAACAAACAGAGAGTTTGTTAAAAATAGGATATATGGAAAGTTTAAGACTAAAAGGAGTGACTCACCACCCTCCCTCACTAACCACTCGCTAAAGCCTCGCTACATGCAACTCCGTATCCATGTGCTAAGTTTGGTCACTAATTGTATGTGGAGAGGAAAGAGAAGACACACTACAAATAAAATGTCATTTAGTGGCACGGAAAAAATGTCATTAAAAACCAAAAAAGTGTCAATAAAGGCTCTTATAGGAATCAGCAATACAAAAAAAATGTGTCACTAGAAGCGCTCCCACTAAAAACTTTTAGTGGCACTTTTCTGTTGTGTCGTTGCAGTTCTTTTACGCTTCAGTGGCACTTTTTTATACCACTATAACACTTTTAGATTTTAACAACACTTTTTGTATGTTAGTATAAAATAAAAATGATTACCTTGCTTTTAGTGGCATATTTTTTTTACCAAATAAAATTCATATTCAAAAATTAAATCCAATTATTTTATTTAATTGCAATGTAAACTAAGAAAAATACAATTAAAATAATAATTGAGAACACATTATCATTATTTAAAATAAAAGTTAAAAATATAATTAGAATATAAATATGATCAATGTAGGAGTACTGTATTACAACAATACAACAATGTACTCTATTCCAGTACACTCAATTGTATTACAAATCCCCCAACCTCATTGTAGTTTATGCTAATATTGCCTTTATATAAATAATCGTCCACTCTTCCACCGCATCACTAGAAGTATACCACAAAAAAACCTGCAACTTGGTATACAAATACGATAAGAAAGTTAATTCTAAGAAAGGTTAAACAAAATTCATTAAATTTTAGATTTAATCAAATCATAAGGTTAAATTAAGGTTAAAAGATCTGGTTTAAAAGAGCATGAAGAGAATATATTACAAATCATGTAAAAATTATTATCAAAAAGGTTTGGAATTCTAGACTAACTAATTGTGGGCTATCACAGCTAAACCAAACAAATAAAATTAATCAATTTTTAAAAGAATTTCTATCTCTTTATAATGCATTGATATAGTTAATCTAACTTTACAATCACGTCAAATTAAATTAGATATATTTACATTACTATGATGTGTATTTCACTCCAAAGGAAATCGTTAACCTTAGTCAGTGTTTCTATAACCCCCACTAAGTATAAGCAAAACCTTCAAGTATCCATAAAAGACCCCTATAAAATTTAAAAATATTACAAATAATAGAATCTTATCACACGATTATAGCTCATAATAAAATACGAATTAAAACAAGCATACGAGTAGGGATACAAAACAAGGCACCTACCTATGTTCAACAATGAACCCGTGTTAAGGCCCACACTTGCTTCATTCACTTGATCGGTCAATCATTCTAGAAATTGCAAAAAAAGTGGTTTCAATAATAAGATTGTGATAAGTATATGCAATAACTATACAAAAAACTTTAAAAAGAATGTGTTTGTTACCACCATGTATGTAACACAGTAAGAGGGAAATACTTTGTTAGGGTCAATACAATATTACTAGGAAATGTTCTCACCTTTGTCACCAACTAGATGCCTAACTCCTATACTTGTTAATAATGTAATTTTGACACAGAATAAAAGCCATTCATGATTACCTTTTGGGCAGTTTGCTTTCACTTTCATCTGGTTCTTGAGTTAGTCAGGTTATGGCTTTCCTACGAACCTAAACATGCATAAATATGACAGTTATAATCAAGAACATGTATTGCACAAATTCAAAAAATGAGAAATTATAATATCGCTATAAGTCATGGACCTAAAACCTCTAACTGTTTAAAAAGCATGGTCAAGTCCAAGCTACGATACTTCAAATTGACTTTTAGTCGATCAAAACATTATATGAACACTTTTATGCAAAAATATTAATAAGAAGGTAAGTGCGATGACAGTTCAACTTGATTACTAAACCATACAAGATAGCTATTAAATGAAATACATCATTACAAGATATAATTAGAAAGAGATTTAAAATACCTTTAAAATTTTGCTCAATAACACATGATCTCCTCCAAGCTAACATATATCTGCAATTGCATTGATAGTGAACATGAAACTTTACTTATGTTGTAGTTAACATCCCAACCAAGAAGCTTCTCAAAGCTACCAAAAACTCACTGCCATTGCTCATGTATCAAAACTTAGGCATAATAACAAATATTTAACATTTCCACCATAATGAAGATAATCATTCAGTTATACCACTTGACATTGTCTATAACAGTTTAATAAGAAAGTATTCTTCCACCTTGTATAGTTATTAAAGCCACCATATGGAAGCTACAAGATGAACACATAGAAAATCCTATTATATGATATTTTTTATATAAGTACATATATAATATAAATTGGAAATTGCAGGGAGGGATACAAGTATGACCGAAAGGAAGGAGAATCCAAATTGAATAGAGCCATTAAATTTGGGGGTACGGGAAAATCCTTCTAACGTGACATGAGGCAAGTAACAGGATCATATAGGCGGCCAAGTGGAAGAAGATAAATCAAAAAAACTCTCGTCAATAAGAATATAGAAAGGAGATGGTCTAGTGGTTGAACGATAGCGAAAAGGTTGAAGAGTGCATACCTGATTAACATTCATGTTCGTCTTGGGGGAATAACAGAAACCCTACATTCTCTCCAATATGCCATAAATCTGATTTGATATGCCATAGATCCAATATGATGTGTCATACATACCCGATTAACCTATGAAATCTACCATACATCAGATCTAATATGTTAGAAGACAAAGACCTGGTAGTAAGGAGAATATTGGAGGTTTTTGTTTGTTCCATAGAAGAAAAAGGTGGTGTTTCGCTGGTACTAGTGACCAGAATGGACATTGGTGCTCCGATGATCATTGGGATAAGGAGAGAAGGAGTGGTGGTTTGGAGAAGGCGCGTTGATCTGGTGAGGATGAAAGGAGGAGTGCTATTGTAACATCCCAAAATTTCAGAAGTTCAATGAAGGGCAAGAGTGTAATTTCGAAGAAGGGACTCGACGAGTAGGTACGCTTACTCGCCGAGTCGGAGCGGGTTTGAGTCGCGGATTAAGTGATCAACTCACCGAGTCGGAAGCTTGGAATCGCAAATTAAGTGCCCTATATAAAGCACTTTAGGTCCTCCCCTCAGCCTCATTATTGCCCTTGAGAGTCAGTAAACCCTAGAAATCGTATGAGCTTCCATTATTAAAGAGAATTGAGCTTTGGAGGAGGAATTTTGAGAAGGGGACTTGAAGATCAAGAGGCTAGCATCAAGGGATTTGTGTAGACCCAAAATCTACTTCAGCTTGGGCACATTTCGGAGGTAACAAGCTATTACCTTGACTCTTTTGCATCTAGATCTATTTCTTGATTGAGATTTGGGGCCATTTTGGCATGTTAAGGATCTATTTCGGGTTAGAGGTATAGATCTGAGGTTGCTACTTCAGATCTAGACTTTTATTGGTCCAAAACCTCATAAAGTAGCATCCTTGTCTTAAACCTTAGCCCTAGAGTGATTTGGGCCTATAGCTCTTTGCTTTCACGTAAAGTTTGCAACTTTACGTGAGGGCATGCCCTAGAAGAGCGGATCTACAGTTTGGAGCCCCTGCATGGCTCGAAAAGCCTCTGAATGGATTGAGAACTGGGGAGACTCGACGAGTCACATGGGGGTACTCGACGAGTTGTATGAACATGTGCACGGACTCGACGAGTTGGAAGAACAACTCAGTGAGACTGTTAAAGATTGCCTTGGACTCGACGAGTTTGTTCTTGGACTCGGCGAGTCAGGCCGTAGAACCCCAACTTCTCTTGGTTAAGCTTCAAATCTGTGAGTCAGTTGGCGACTCAGTGAGTTGGTCAAGACGGAATTCAGAGATCGTTCAACTCGACGAGTCCTGGGGCAACTCGGCGAGTTGAGTCGTGTTATGGGAGTTTTCTGAGTATAAGAACTCGACGAGTCGACGGGTTGACTCGGCGAGTAGAGTCAATCAGGAAGGTTGACTTTGACCAGTACTTTGACCAAAGTTGACTTAGTTGACCTCGGGAGGACAGTTAGTCTAAGTGTTATTATTGGTATTGGTTGCTCAGGGAGCTAAAGGAGCAGCATTTCGGAAAATTGTCGGTTAGCAGCCGGAGGGTTATCGGCCGAGTTCAGCAGTTCAGGTGAGCTTCCTTCAAGTAGGAACGGGTCTACGGCCATAATGTCGACCCGTCAAGTTAGCAGTAGTTTATAGACTTCAGTCCGATACAGTAGTTCAGTGTGCTTGATGTCTTTGTGATTCAAGCATGTTTTTGTGTTATGTGTTCCGGACTTCGGTCTGATGCAGTATGCAGTATATGTGTTTATCCTAGTAGTGATGATTATGATATGATATGTTCAGCCAGTTAGTCCGGACTTCGGTCTGATGCAAGGGGCAAGGCCCCAGTTAGTCCGGGCTTCGGTCTGATGCAGTTAGTCCGGACTTCGGTCCGATGCAAGGGGCAAGGCCCCGGTTAGTCCGGGCTTCGGTCCGATGCAGTTTCCGGACTTCGGTCCGATGCAGGGGGCAAGGCCCCGGTTAGTCCGGATTTCGATCCGATGCAGTGGGCAAGGCCCAGTATGTGTTTTATATGTTCTTGTATGGTATGTGGTAGTTTCGAGGAGCTCACTAAGCTTTGTGCTTACAGTTTCAGTTTTGGTTTCAGGTACTTCCGGTAGCGGAGGGAAGAGCTCGGAATGATCGCATGGCGCGCACCATATTTAGTCGGCCTGTGATGTTTCACTCTGATAATAAGATTATGTTTTGAACTAATACTCTGATTTTATGTTAAGAATTATGTTATGGTTTAACAATCATGGTTTAAGTAATGTTATTCAAACGAAATTTTTAGTCATGTTTTTTGGGTTGTTTCAGCTATTTTCTCTATTTCTTTGTGCCCATTTGATTTCATCGAAAAAAAAGATCGAAATGTGAAATCAAAATAAGAGCGGAATGCTTTTTATCTGAGGTGGAAATTACGAGCGGCACATGAAAATTAAAATTTTCACTTATATAATGGCACAAAAATATAAGTGCCACTAGAAAGTATATATAGTGGCACAAAACAAAATATGTCACTAAAATGTTGTGAGACTAAATGTAATTTTATTTGTAGTGACACGTGGTCCCTATTTGAATATTTCAACTTCAAATATTTGTAATTCTAGTTTTAGCAACTTATACCCTTTTCATAATTTATTTTATTTAAAAACTTAAATAAAAATATATTTGATTTAAGAAAAAAAAATATTTACCTTCTAAACATATCGTCATTCCATATAATCATATTATGCTTACGTGTCTATAAAAATATGAGATGACAATGTTTTAATACATGTTACCACATACTACCATTCCCTCCAACCTAGTAATAAACAATGCTTTTCAGAATATTTCTATAAGAATGTCCTTAGAGCATGTCCACTTTACATTTGTGTTAGGGCTTTGGGAAAAATAATGAAAAGCAAGTATAATTAAATAATGAGTATATTAATGAAAATCAAGTATAATTAAAGAATGAATCTACTTTCTTAATAATCACAATCACGATGCGTTCACTATAAGTGTATTAATTAATTTAAATATATTTCGAAATACCGTTACAAATTACAATTATATTAATTATAAAATTGTTACTATAAAGTAATTTTAAGAGTTTTAAAATAATTTTGACAAAAGAAAAGTTAAAGTGTTTTAATTCTACAAAATTAAATACTTGTTTTTTTTATATGTAAATTACATATTATCCATAGTAAAGAACACGCTTTAACTAATTGTATTTCGATGCGGATACCCAGGGTAGGGACGTGATTCGGGTCTAAAACGAACTGAACCGTCCTGAACCCGAACAAACTGAAAATCAAATAAGATTATTTGGAGGAACTGAAAACCGGAGCAATTAAACCAATACAGGTCTGATTCGGTTCATGTATTAATCGGTCTGGTTTGGTTATTACCCGAATAAACTGAGTAACATTTACAATATAATTAAACACCGAATAGTACTGGAAAAAACTGAATAACCCAAATAAATCGGATAACATTTACAATAATCAAAGGAAGTCAATTAAATTCAAAGGTAGACCAAATGATCCAATCATAGCTCTACAAATATTGAAATCTTTATCTATGTGGAACAAAACATCTCGAATATATGTAGGTTCTATTAAAATAAATCAAATTTAGTTTAAAAAACGGCTTTAATACCCCCTGCTTTGGGGTGTGTATCCCATTGAATATACAACAAAAAAAAATACAGGTAAACTATGTAAATAGTAGTTTAAAGTGTTAACTACATACTGGACAAATCGGACAAATAACAAAGACGCTATGATAGTTCAAAGTTGCCATAAAATTTTGTAAACATGTTGAAACATAAAACTTAGCTTCAATATCTCATGTTAAGGGACTGTATATAACCAAAAAATAAATGTAAACTATGTAATCAGTAGTTTAAATTATGAACTATATGCTAGAAAAAAAACAGGAAAATCAGACAAATAACGAAGAAGCTATGACAGTTCGAAGTTGTCGCAAAATTACAGCTTTTTAATTTTCAGTTCGGTCATTTAGGTCCATTAAGACGCTATTCGGGTAACTCAGACCAATTAAGCTTAAAATACATACTCGAGCCCGACCTGAATAGCTTATTCGGTCCTAATTTGTTTTGGCTTTTGGTTTTGGTTCGAGTTTTTGGTCTAAACGCTCATCCCTACCTGAGAACCGTGGAGTAGACACCACATGCCTTATTGTAGATTATTTACTATCCCGACTTGTGAGACCACAATTAACCTTGCACACGAAAGGATTAAACATTTCAAATTGTCTTGTCGTTTAAATCATGGTTGAAAGTAGGATTTCTAAGAATATTGGAAATCGTATAGAGATTACTTACCTAAATAGTATCTTTTGTAACTACAACAAACCTCTTAGCAATTAGATTTGAAGTAGGATCTTATTCTTTGATAAAATATATTGGGCTAATTAATTTTATGAAGGACAATTACTGAATCCACTTATTAATAATTTCCTATCTTATAGATGTTTTCAAATGCGAACTCTTCTAGTTCAAAATTTTCACTACTAACTATCCTTTCAAGGGATAATTTGAATGGCTCAAACATTCACAATTGGTATCTGAACTTGGTAATGGTACTCACTAAAAATACGAAGAATCAGGCCATTGAGGTGGTTCTTCATAAAGTCCCTCCAACTAATTCATCTAGAGCTGATAGGAATAAGTATGATACTTGAGTCACTAAATCAAGTGTGGTGACTTACCTCATGCTTGTAACCATGGTTCTAGTACTCTAAAAAAGCTTTGAAAATCTTGGGGCATTTGATATGATAACATGACTTACTGACATGTTCCAAAAGCATACATGAAAAGAGTGATTTGAAAATGTGAAAACTCTCATGGATTGCCAGTTACAGAAAGGCGGGAGTTCTAGTATCCAAGTCTAAAAATAAATGCATGTGATATCTAGTTGGAGTGATTAGGCTTTCAATTATACAGGACTTGGCTATAGACTGAATCTTCAATTCGGTGCCAAGTTCATTATGAAATTTAATATGAACAATGTGGAAAGGTCTATTATATAACTTCAGGAAATGTTGAATGCCTATGAGGTTAACATGCTCAAAACAAAGAACTCTATCTTAACCATTCCCGTACTAGCAATAAATGATGGAGGTATTAAAAGGAAAACATTAAACTGCTACAAGGGAAAACGAATGGGAAAAGTTGGTCCGAACGTCTCCAAAACTAAGTAAAAAGAGGGCAAGGATAATCACAAGATACTGTCATCAAATAAATCTCAAGAACTTGTATATTTCCAATGCTCTGATACAAGACACTCGAGGTGTAAGTATCCATAATCCATACATGAGCTAAAGAAGCTCAAAGCTAAATAGTTGGGAAACTCTAATGTATTTATTAATGAGCTTTATAGTACTTTTACTTTTAACTCTTATTTTAGACACATGATGTGGTACTGACATTTATATCGATGTATAGGGAATAAAAGGAAGTCGAAATACATGGAGTTCAACATAATTATGGGCACCAAACAAAAAAAGTTATTAGGATTATGAACATTATTCTATGGTCTTGTTAGATTGTTGCTACTCATCTAATATGACATTAAACATTATTTTGTTTTATGTTTTATGTCGAGATGGCTTTGATTTTGGTTTTGAAAATTGTTTAATTTCAGCTTATAAAAATGGTATTCTTGATTTTATTGGAAATCTTGGTGATGACATCTATGAAATTAGTATTAGCAAAAGGAAAAACAAGAATTCAATGTTAAGCATTAATTCAACTAAAGATGTTTTGAATAATACATACTTGTGGCATTGTTGTCTTGGCCATGTGAACAAGAAATATATCGCTAAACTCTATTCAGGTAGTGTTGTAGAATGACTCGATCAAAATTCATATCATGAATGTAAGTCTTGTTTTTGTAGCAAAAATGTAAAAAGTACGAATACAGGAAATTATGAAATGAGAAAGATTAGTTGGAGCTTATACACACTAATGTATGTGGATCGTTCATATTAAATAAATGTCTATAATATTTGTTGGGTTTAGCGCTTTGCAAAATGAAGTAGATAATAAACGAGATGAAAAGATTAAGATTCTTAGATCCAATAGGGATGGTAATAATCTTAGTAAATCATTCAACGGTCATCTAGGAATGTAGAATTATGTCACAATTAACTCCTCGTGGAATACCACAACTTGGTTGTGTACTTGAGAGCAAAAAACCAAACATTACTGGACATGGTTAGGTTTATGATGAGTTGTACTATAGTTCCAATTACTTTTTGGGGATATGCCTTGGTGCTTATTGAAAGATTCTCAAACTTGTAGCAATAAGAAGGTTTTCAAACACACCATTTGAAATATGGAGTTGTAGTAAACTATCACTAGCATATTTAAAGATATGGGGATCTAAAGCTTAAATTTTCTATGAAGCTCAAAACAAAATAGAGCCTATATTCGAGGAGTGTTATTTTGTTGGATACCCAAATGGATCTTATGGATATTATTCCTATAAAACGTCTGTGAACATTTTTTGTTTCTCTAACCGTAGCCTCCCTTGAAAGGGAGTCGATGTCAAGAGGCTAGTGGAAGCCATATTCACCTTTAAGAAATTGAAGATTCAACAAACTGAGAACCAAATGTTTTCACTAGTACTTCACATGAGGTTGAGGAACCTAATGAGCCTTAATAAATAATTACGAAGGACTCTTACAAAATACCCCCCCCCTGTCTATCGGTCTGGTAGACACCATCACAAACTAAAATGCTATGGTTTACTCATATCTAATGTTAATGAGTTAATGGTGGATGATGATTAATCTACAAGATATTAATATTACATCGAAAACACAAAGTCTTCTAAATGAAAATAGTTATGGAAAGTGTGATGTAATGTATATACGATAATTAAGTATAGGACTTGGTTGATCGAACACCTATTTATAAACTTGGATTGTGTAAACAAGTCTTCAAGAAAAAGAGGAACATCGATGGAAAAGTATATATATATATATATATATATATATATATATATATATATATATATATATAAATCTTGATTAGTAGAAAATTTATACACTCAAACTCAAAGAATTGATTTTGAATAAACATTTCCCCTATTAATAATGATAAAGTTAATTAGGATACTAACTGGCATAACAACATTTCATGATTATGAAATATGGAAAATGGGTATAAATACTAGTTTCCTAAATGGAAACATAACATAGGATATGTTTATGACTAATATGGAGGGTTTTATAAATTCCAAGTGTCCATATAAATTGTATAAGATTCAAAGGGACATCTATGCACTGAAGCAAGCATCTCAAAGTTGGAATCGCTGATTTGATGAGAAAATCAAGGAGTTTCGTTTTATCAAGAATGAAAATGAAGTTTATGTATATGTAAAACCTAGTAATAGTAATGTAGTCTTCATTATAAGGTAAGTTGATTACCTACTACTTATGGGAAACGATGTTTCGACTTTGCATAGTTTAAAAGCATGACATAGGAAATGCTTTTGTATAAAGGCATGGGAGATGAATCTTAGAAATAGATATGTATGCTCAAGGATCATTATGAAATGATATTTTCTATGAACATATGATCCTATAGAGTCACACCTTATAATAAGAAAACACTAATTGATTATTTATTAAGTGATATGATTATTAATAAATTTAATCAACACTTGATTTAGTTGGAGAATTATTGTTTTATGAAAAATAATAATAAAAGAGAGTATAAATAGTTATACATAATCATATGGTATGATTAAAAGGTTATGTACGTTATATTGGACCTATAGAAGTTCATTAGACATATAAGTGTACATTTAAATAATAGTGTATAATATGTAACTCTTCTTCTCGCCTCTCTCTCTCTCTCTCATGCAACTGTCCATACTAGTACATGTGTGGATAAATTACCTGCTTTGACTTGTTTTTACCACTTAGATTACGTGTAAGTCATGAATACATTTAATAAAATAATGTGTTGCAACATGTGTTTGTAAGTATAAAATAAGTGTGAGAACTAAAACTAGTTACTTTTATCTTCTTCTTTTCTATGCAAAAGTCGAAAGCATTCTTGTCTCCCCTTTCCTATATCTAGAAATCTTGTTGTCTAGGTTTTGGTGATCTAGTTGATTCTCCTTTGAAGAGTTATTTAGTATAAGTCTTTGAGGCTCATGAAAAACTATATATATATATATATATATATATATATATATATATATATATATATATAAGTGATAGACTAGCATCTATTGCTAGTTTGGTAACTTGTTGTTAGATATAGATATAGAGATTCTATTTTGCATCTTTGCTATCTTCATAAACTTTGAAGCCTCCCCTTGAGGACTCAAATGACTCCAAAGGTTTTTATCTTTTCCCGCATCTATGGTTGTTGTTTTCTTTCTAAAATTTGTAAGTAGATCCTTTGGTGGGAATAAAACCAGTTTATGTTGTTAAAATTAGAAATGCTTTTTTGTTGCAAATTTTGTGTTTTAGAAACAAACTTATTAATAAAAACTCAACAATCGGTATCAAAGTCATCTCAAAAGTTTGGATAAAATTTATGATTATTTGGAGAATTGGCTTTTGTAAAATATGGATAGCTTGTTTAATTTTTTAAAAAAAAACTTCATACATATTTTCTTGACAACTTTGTAATTGTTATTTTATTCGAAAAACGTTTATACGCATAATTTGTCATTTAAAGTTGTATTAGAAAGACAAAGGTTGTTTTGTATCCATCTCTTGGCTACAATCAGGTCCTTGACCATGTCAAAGTCTGTTGGCTTCATGTTTCTAAACTCCTAGTACTGCATCGTTTCTCCTACCTAAAGTCCTGCAGTAGCGACGACTATAGTAGATGCAGCAGTGACAACCTAAGTGATGGAAACATATTGCTTGTCAAACATCTAAATCAGCATGGTATTGACAGATACAAACACCTCTGGAATCGCCTCTCTAACTGCCAAAGTGACCTGAGTAATGATTAACTCTTGGATCTCGTTATCAATCAATTATGGCATCTCCAGACCGTCAACACCCAAACATCAACCTCTTGTAACCACCATACTAAAAATAAACTGGGAACATGTCAGAAAATCACATTATACCATAACACACTACACCATACTAAAAACTATTCACCCTTGGAACCCGTGATTTCCTTAACATGTTTACAGGTCCTGTTCTTCTACTAGACCCAATACAATTAAGGTACACATACACACTGTACACATACTTTCTGAAGACTAACTGCTAATTTCCCAATTTTCTATCAACCACGCTCCCAACTCATGAAATCTCCATTAAAACTACGGTCGCCTCATGTATGGTGATCATACATAGCATAAAATTTGATAAACAGTCAAATAAATAATTTTGCTCTAACCCATAACCAAAGAAGGAACATGAAGGAAACCTTAATCAAGCATTCTAAGTCTAGAAAATTTTAGTAATGTACAATCACAATGCATACACTTAGCAACTACAACAATAATGTCTGTTTCATAAAACATAAACAAGTAATCCCCTAGGCTATCATGCATTACCAATTAGACAATTCTATCATATACTTCCTGAAGATCCTTAACCTATGCACTAGCATGTAGTTCTAACACTTAATGCATCACAAATATACATAAAACAAATGTATGTTCTCTTGGGGTATGACTTTTTCTTGAGCTTCAGATGACTATGCACATCACATCTTTTTTTTTTTTTTAATTTAGTTTTAGAAAACAATTGTGAAAAATCTTTTGCATATCCATAGTTTAAGTGTTGAATCACATGAGTGTTCATCCAGATCCCTCAAACCGTGGCTCTGATACCAAATTGTAACCTTCAAAAAGCCATAGTAATTTTGTTTAATTTTTTAAAATGAATAAACCATATCCAAACAATCAAACAATAACCAGTATACTCAGGTAATCACAACAAATCTACCAAAATAACAGATCACACCAACAAAACAACATCCTACACACAACGATACATATTGCAATACAAAGTATAGAGACAAAACTCATCTTGTAGACTAGCAGACACTCAATAGAACTCCCATAAAATAGAGACTGGTGCTACGAGCCACCTATACGACAATCAAAGGCACATTCTCAATCTATAGCTTAAAAACCTTCTTGGTCTAAAATCGACGATCATAATAAATGGTGAAAGTCAACCTCACCTGACTACCATGTCTTGGCCAAGAATAGGCCATGTTGTAGTACCCTCATGACAAAACGGTCACAATACTACCTATCAACACGTGGTAAGGATGAAACCACCATGTCGTGACACATGCTCTGGCTAAATAAAAATCTATTAATATATTAGGCCACTCATCCATCCTTTCCAGGAGGCTTTCTTACACCCAAATACATCATAAAAATATTTTCTTTTATGGACATGCATGTCCAAAACATGTATTTTTCTAAGTTAGGTCAAAATTGAATGAAATGAACTCAAAACACATGCTTGAGACCAAGGACTCCATAAGATACTAGATCTGGAACATATGACCATAAAGGGACCTCAAAGATCCATAAAGTTGCCAACTTTATGGAATCTATCCACCCAAATCATCAAGAACATGAAGAACAAATTTCTAAGCTTAGATATGGAAGAATAACACACAAAAGATAGAAACTTGAGGACTTACAAAAGTCCATAAAGCATGCAGGAAATGATGAGAAAGTTTTCTTACTAGATCTATGCTCCAAGAGCACCTTCTTCTTCTTCTTCTTCAAGGTTACCAAAGCACCTCAAAACACCATAAAAGCTTCAAAATCTCAAAAATGGAGGCTAGTGTTTTCTTTGGTCGAAGGAAGGTGATGGAGGCTGAGGGTGAGAAAACCCTAGCTGTTAAATCCCTTAAATAGGGCTTAAAAGGAAGAAAATTTAAGGTTTACATGATGGTCGCCTCCATGTTGTGGCATGGACCTTTCCACACCATGATGTCCAAAAAGATGCTCGCTCTCATCGGGTAGTCTCATGTCGTTATGTCTTTCCCACCATGTCTTGGCTACCCAAAACCTCAAAATTTAAAATATCAAATGCCATGAACTTAAAGGAAGCATATACCTAGAATTTATGTTAGAAAAAAGTGTGTATGCTCAATAGATGGATTTATGGGTTAAATCAAGCATCTCGAAATTGGAATCATCTTTTTTATAATGAAATACCAAAGTATGGTTTTATCATAAATGAAGATGAATCTTGTGTTTATAATAAAACTAATGGACGCTCAGTGAGCTTCCTAGTTCTATATGTGGATGCCATACTTATCGAGGGAAATTACATTTCGAATTTTCAAGGTTTAAGGTCTTGGCTTGGAGAGTGTTTTTCAATGAAGGATACAGGTGAGGAAGCATACATAATTGGTATAAAAATCTATGCAGATATGTGAAAACGATTAATTGGGTTGAGCCAAAGTACATACATTGACAAAGTCTTCAAGAGGTTCAAACCGAAAAACAATATAAGAGAAGCTATGTACCAATGACGCACAACACAATATTAAGTTCATCTCAATTACCTAGCACAAAGGTCGACATATAAAAGATAAAAGATGTTCCATATGCTTCAGTAGTTGGATCTATGATGTATGCCATAAATTATACTACACCTGGTCTTGCTTCTACTAAGAGCATGACAAGTAAGTACCAAAACAATCCAGGAGAAAGTCATTGGATGGATGTGAGGACCATCCTTAAATACTTAAGAATAACTAAGGATATGTTCGTTGTCTATGGAGGTGTGTAAGAAGACCTAAGTGTAAGTTGCTACACTTATGCTTCTTTCACAATAGATAAAGTTGATTGTAAGTCACACTCAGGATTATATTTATTATCAGTAGGGATGCAATGTCTTGGAAAAGATCAAAGAAAGTGTTGTAGCACAGTCTACTACATAGTCAAAATATATTGATGCTTCAGAAGTTGTAACAAAAGCTTTTCAGATGAAGAAATTCATTGAAGCTCTCGGGGTCTCTCCTTTTATTCCAAATCCCCTAAAAATCTTTTGTGGCAATGAGGGTGCTACTTACTTAGCCAAAGATCCTAAATTACATTAGAAAACTAGGAACATTAATTGAAGGTTCAACTATATTCAAGATAAAGTTGGAAATGATGAAATAAGTATTTGTAAAGTACATACTAATCAAAATTTGGCCGATCCATTCATGAAGCCCCTTCCTTTAGAAATGTTTAAAGGTCATTGTAACATCCAAATCCTAGAGCTATGAATAAATTAAGTAAAATATGGATTTGAAGGGGCCACGACGTGAATGAAGCACCCTCACATCGTGACAAGGCCGTGTTATGCAGGTTGAGTCATTGAATTTTCACGACGTAACTCTATACGGGTCACGATGTGACACCTGATTAATGTAAAACCTATTTTTTGGACTTTGGTCCTTATTTAAATGAAGTGATGAGATATAGTTTCTTTCACCCTCAACCTACATAAACTACAAACTAGAAAAGGAAAACTTATTCCATCTCCTCCATTTTAGGCTCATTTTGGTGCTTGTGCTTGCTTTTGAAGGATGAAGGAGCCATTGGAACAGTTGTGAATGCATCGGCCAGTTTAAAGCTACATTTTGAGCAAGTTTAGATCTTTGTAAGTGTCCAAGATCTAATTTTTTATGCTAGGTTGCTACATATATATAGTTTTGTCCCATTTTCTTCATGAAAGAGTCAGCTTGAATGGTGGGATTCCTTAAAGTTGGAAACTACTAGATCTCTAAGGTCCTATGTTTCACATATGGTTCAGATCTAGAAATTGAATGTGTTTTGGAGCATTGCATGTGTGATTTGGTGATTTTTCTTCATTTTGACCTAAAATGAGATCTAGACATGCGTTGGACATGAATGCCCATAAAGCATTGATTTTTTGGTTCATTTTAGAATTATAAGACCTTGTGGAAAGTTGGAATGCATGGGTCAAAGGATTAAAGTTGAATGCATTAAGATGTCCATTTTGCGTGAGTCACGATGTAACCATTTGGTGGTCAAGACGTGATGAAGAGAATTTACCCTACTATTTCAGACTGGCTTTGTCATGACATTAGTAGTTGGCCATCATAAGGTGCAGATGGCATAGATCGATTATATGTGGAGATGAGTTGAGTTGAATCATGGTCGAGTTGGGTTCGGGTGGGATCTATTTATTGGACGTGATCATGAGCTAGTCATGACGTGAGGACCAGCTGATGGAAATATTGACCATTGACTTTGATTGTGACCATTGACTTGTTTATCTAGTTTAACTTTTGGTCAAAATGACAAATGTTTGGAAGTTACACTTAGGTGAGACCTCGTTTAATTCACTAGGTGTGTTTTAGTGTCGTTCATGATGGGTTTTATAGGTTATAATTAAAACGTCTGGCGGAAAAACTTAACCATTAAGTTCACATACAACCTATTTGGATCAAAGTTATCTTTATTGATAGCAATAACTTATGAACATCAAGCACCCTAAGGTAAATTTATAAAAATAAAATTTACATTCAGTTAGGGTTTACATACCTCTTGACTATTGTAGCAAATAATCACACCAACATCCTTCTTGAAAACCTTGGAAAGCAAGCACCAGAAATCTAATGCCTATCATGGTTGACACCTAAAACCCTAAAAACCCTAGAATAAAGAGGAGAGAGAGGAGAGAGGAATAAATTTTATTCCTTTTCTTCTTAGGAAGGTCATGAATGAAAATTGATATCCTTGGGGTCCTCTTTATATTTTAGGTAAATTGTAAGCAAAGCATAATCTGAATTGATTAAATAATAGATTCAATCCTAATTAAAATCCTTTCTTTTTTGCAACCAGGAGGCTTCTAGAAACCCTAGAGGAGTCTCCAAAACCGTCCATGCCATGGAGGTTTCTAGAATTTTTTTCTTTTGTTCAACTATTGAATAATTACAGTTCACCCCTTGCACCTTTATTTAATTCCAATTAATCCAAAATTATCTCTAGATTAATTCTAATTAATAATTAATTACTTCTAATTGATTTCTTATTGATTTATTAACCATACAAATTGACAAATCAATTATTTAAATATTGATCTCATGTCAATTTATTAATCACATAACAAATTAACATATCAATTATCTATTCCCAATTAATATATTAATCACATGATATATTAAAAAAATATTTCTCTTTCTCTCTTTCTCTCTCTCCTAATATCATTTCTAGCTATTTATGGTGATGAGGGAAACCCAAAAGGACTTTGCTTTTATTTTTCAAGTTTATACCAATTTAGTTATGAGCTTATACACCTTAATCAAACAGTCTCTAACATGGATAAGTCTATAACTACAATTGCAAGTATAACCAAATAGCAAAGAGTGCTTTCTAAAGTCATTTTCGAACTTTGATCTAATCATACATTGACCCTAAGATAAGCGATAAAATATTTCTTCATTCTGAAAGATATCGTATGGAAATGAGACACGGATTAGAATCAATCTCATGGTCTGAAATTATGTTTCTTGATTTCCTAATTCATGACGACTAAATTCAGACTACTAATTGAACAAACTTGTTCAGTTCGGGCTCAGCCAAGATCTTCAGATGTCGACATCAGGTCATTGAGTGGCCCAAAGATATCGCTTTTTTCAAAAGGGCAAAAGGAATGAATAACCTTCGACTTATACGCTTGTATCTTTTACTTACAAAATCATGCGTGACACTACGTTTTATGGCATCATGCTACTGATGCATTTTGGCAATGCCAATGCACAACTTTTTTGTAAATTACAACTCATATAAACCTGGTTTAAGAACAAAAGATATTATCGTCTCATAATTACAAGTGATAGAATCCATGAGGTAATTCTCCGAGCGTAGGTTTATCCAGTACTCAAAATCCCATTTTTCTAATTACTCATGGACATTCTACAATCTTATTGCAATGTGTAATTATCATAGACAATCAACAATTCAATTCATGACAGTCTTAATTCAGTACTTACTTTCAAAAGTACGAGTGACTGTGGAATTTCGAATAATCAAATCATTCAGGAAATAAAACATGCAAATTGAAACACAATAATAAACTAATTAACTATGGTCTCAAAAGTATTGAATATAAATAATCTCTATAATTTATTCACCATGTTAATTATAAATTTATTCATTGTATAATGTTTCGAGTAATCAACTAACCACTTGAATTGAACATCAGTAATGCCATGTTATGACAATGCATACTATGCCTCTATATGGTCCTTCTTTTGTGAACAGATCACCTGGACATTATTCCAATGACACTTATTTCATAATTCCAAATTATTATCACTCTCCAAGATGTGATTGAGTTCCAACTCAACATGCATTAATATCCTATGATATCAAGATTCCAAAGTCTCGAAGATTGAGTCTTCGATATTATAGAATATCTTATTGGAACTTTGTTACTAGAAACAATTCCATCGTAAAGAAGGTTCAAATTCAAGGTACACTCCTTGAACACTTCTTTTTCATTAAAGTTTCCAACTCATATGCAGACTTTTCAAGTATCTCCCATTATGGAAACATTTCTATATTTCCATATAACCATGAATTCTAATCGAAAACCATCTTAATCCAGAATCATGTAACTATGGTCCATCCAAATTAATATCATACTTCTAACTGTCCACAACAACCAGTCTTTTCATATAACCTTATAATGTAATTGACAGTTGTTTAACAAATTTAGTCACACAAAATTCCAGTCTTTTTTTCACAATGCTCTGAGCATTTGAAAAATTAGAATAAGTGAATATTATTGCATATATAATTGATCCTATATCCGAAGCATATGGGACTCGACTCATTATATATTATATAAGGATTTGATATTTGTTCAATCTCTTGTTATAATATTTCCATACATTAAATTTCCTATGTTGAACCATTTCAACATGATATTCATATATGTCTATGACTAAGTTCTATTAAACTATGCAATCTAAACCCTTAGATTTAAAAAGAAGTATGAGTTCCTTTTCCTTTAAGTCTACTATAGCGAAACAATTCCTAATCTTTATAATTTGCAAATTGGAAACATTGTTCCCTATGAACAGTATTGTCATCATGCAATACTAGCATAACAATTATGCTCCCAATAGCTTTGAAATGTAACCAGAAATCAACCGGACTTCTAGAAATCAATACTCTTGACTTTCTTATTGAAGTACAAATTTTTGTTACACGATGCTCCGATAAGTCTCCAACTAGACTTCTTAAGCTTATACACATTGATTGGATAGCATATGTGTGTGTGTGTTTAAACCCTTTCAGAACTTGTAGATATATGTCATTAAATCTCAGAAAATACCTTGCCATTCCTCACAATTCGAAATATGAAGAGGGATGTTGTAATCATGTTGTGAATTTACGAATGCAATTACAACAACCAATATCTATATTGATCTTTATCAGATCTTTAAAATCTACTAGCGAAAGTATTTCCTCATAATCATTCTCATGAATTAGAGCAAAAACTTTTCCACCTATATTTCATGGTACATACATTCCTATCTATGTGAATCTGTCATTTCCAACCTACAATTATAAGGCAAGGTTAAGGATAAAAACAAATTTAAATTTAGCTTTCCTTCATGGAGTGAACTTCAATATTCTAAATTTCTTGTCCTATGGTTGTACAAGGGCCTAACAGTGCTTCCATGTTGTCAGCATCTCACACATATCGATCAATGTACTTTTGCTAAACAACGCACTTTGCTTTTGTAGTTAAATGAAAAACATAGATCTCATATGCATTGTCAACTCAACTAGAATTTCACAAAAATCAAAACATGTCAACCAAACATTATAGGTTATCAACCTAGGTCACGTGCTAGTAACAACTAAAAGGTTTATTGTTGGTTGATCCTTGAAACTCTTACGATCAATACGACTCCCACTGACTTCTTGACATATGATTTTTCTCTCAAAGAACATTGATTTGAAGAGATGAAACAAATATTCTAAAGTTTGTGAGAATGCTCAACAAGAAAACACTTCATAGAATAGGTCCTAGTTTTTCTTTTGTTTCTCGATTAATGAAAAAATCACAACTCCAATACTATATGTGCTAGAGTAAGACCAAATTTTTATTCCACATATTTCGAGGTGTTTTCAACCTTCTTAGTTTGAAATGAGTTTCCAAATATGATTCATACTTGCTAGAGCATGACTCCAAAACTTGATTTGGGAAGAAGTATGACTCATCTATTGATCAAACTATTTCCAACAATATCCGATTCCTCTTAGTCATACAATTTTACTAAGATGTTCTTTGTTGATCAATTGTGATATAAATCCACAATCACTAAAATGATCATAAAACATGATACTAAACAACTCTCCTTCATTTCAGATCGGTGAAACTTTTTTAGTTCTGCCTAATAGGTTCTTCTATTCGTTCTACTACTCTTTGAATCTTTTCAAAGTATTAGAATTATGCTTCATCTCATAAACACACACATATTTATCGAAGCATCAATAAATCATGATGAATAGAATTATCGTCCTTTTGTGGTGGATCTGAATAGTTTATATCAACATGTACCAGATCCATTAGTCCTTCACTGCCTCACATAAAAATGTGAACAATGAATTAGTCTTAATTTTCCAATGACCAAGACTCTCATGCATCACACAATTCAAATTGGATGACTCCATGTTTTTGTCTAATTGAACCTTGGTGATGAGAATTCTTTTGACTTAGCCAGTTACAACAATACCACAAGCAATATCATAAGAATCAAATCCACAATTAATATTGCTATTATTAGAAATGTAATCAACACTTTCATAAATGCCATTGAAAGGAAATATAAAATAAGGAAACTAGATAAACCAAATTTTTACTTTTAATTAAAATAAATGAAAAGTTGGAACTTGTCCTTACAATGCATAAAATTGAAATCTATATTTCTATACATATCCTAAGAGTAATATCAATCTATTAAATTATCCTAACTCATTAATAGTAGCTCCAAACTCTGATCTTCGAACCATGTGACTAAAATCTATTTGTCACGATCAGATTTAGCTTACCTTTACTCAAGCTTCCTTCTTTCTCTTTAGCTCATTTAATACTATCAAAATGTGATCATCAAATCATGTATTAAGAGTCTATGAATAGGAACTTATGAAACAATGGCATCAGAAAATGGATGTACCTGAAGCAGAATCACACGACTTGACTTTACTATCTTTAAGACCTTTTAGGTATTTCGGGTAGCTTCATTTCCAGTATCCCTTCAATTAGTAATAGAAACAAATGAACTTTATGGGGTTAACACATGGAATGATCCCAGAACTAGCTTTTCCTTTTACCATACAATCAAATGATTTGATGTTGGATGGACCTTTACATTGCGAAAATAAATATTTTTTGGACCACCATCGGCACCATTGTCAAAGTAAATGGAAACCTTGGAATTATACCTAATAAGCATCTCTGCTTCAGATGTGATCTTAACCATTTCTACGTCAACAACCATCAACCTTTCGTTAAGATAAATTAGGGTCACGTCGATATTCATCATATAAAAGTTCTTAATTAACTAATCATATGACTTTGGAATCGAAAGAAGAACCAAATTAATGTCTTGCTCCCTTAGGAAACGACATCGATTCTTTTCCACTTGTTAATGTACAATTTCATTTGTAGTGTAGAGTGTTAAAAATAGCGTTTGAATCAATCAATCATGTTTATATGAAAAGAACACAAAGATGTAAATATAATTTGTTTGACTCAAATTGATATCTGGAAGAGTATAGAGGTTTCCGAGTATAAGTGAACAAGTGAAGTGTAAGATCGATATTCTAAACCGAAGTATTTACCTTATTCATTGGGTACGTTATCTATACAAAAAACTGCAAGGACCCGACATCATATATCAAAATTCTAAGTTGCCTTGTAAATAGCTTAGCTAATGAAAGTAGATAACTTTCGTTACTTACAGAAACAAAACTAAAGATATAGCTTTCGACTCTCACTACAAATTTCGCCTCTACAATCTCCCCCTTAGTAAGAATAGTTGAATCTTCAAGCTATCATCTTTATTATCTATAAAAACTTCCTTCGAGTCTCCATATACCAAAGAATGATTTATCTGATCTCTACTTTATCTTCATTATCATTCCTTTTTGCAGTTATTGATATGGATTAGCAGATTCGTAAAATGAGAATTTGTGTATCTCTAAATATTATTCACTTAGAACAAAAATTTGGCCAACTTTCCCTTCTTGTTCTTTCGTCGAAAAACTATGCCAAAAGGATTATAAATCATTTCACCATCTTCTAACTTATCAATATTCATCCTTCCCTTCAGCAATGATTGGGGCACTTTTGAAGGCTTATTAATAGCCAAGGCAAAATCTATATTTTTAATAACCAAATACTCATAATAGCTATCAAGAAATGTCTCTATGTGACCAAATCCAATAACAAATGTGTTTATGTTGCCTCTGCCGCTTTCGATACATCAACGTTGCTCAAAATCTCTGATATAGTGACAAGATCATTTAAATTCTTTAGAAGAAAGTCTGCAATTGTGAATTCCAACACCATGTTATTTTCCCTTACGTCAACATAACGACAGTTTTGCAACAATCCTTCAAACAACACATCAGACACTATCGTCATTACTTTCACTATCTTCATCAATGACCATACTTCATCTTTTCTTTTTCCCAAAATTGCATGAAAGCAAATCTTCAATCTTTTATATTCTTCTTTATCAAATATTTAACTTGCCATCAATCTTGAACTGAGAAAATACGAACAAAATATGATTAATTTGGAAATCATGTTTATTTAATTCTGAGTTCTCTATGTCATAGCTTTTCTTGGGCTTTTTCAGAAATTTCTCATTCTTACCAAGAACAACAATTTCAATCATTTTGTAACACCATTGCTTGTTAGGATCACCTTTGTTTACACCTGGTGGATCATTTGCTCGTTGTCTCGAAATGTTGTTAATTTTCCTTTGTCTTTTAATCTCGATTGCTTGTAATCTTTTCTTCTCCTCTTCAGTTTGATCAACTTGAATGCTTTTTCCTTTCTCTTTGGGATCAACATTTGAGGTTTTTTGACTAGGGAAGAACTCGAACCTCCAGCTCCTTCATTGGTCAAAATCCCTTTTGTTTGGACTTTCGACTGATCAAAATTCCATGTTATGGTGGTTGTTATTGATAATGTCATAATTAGCTTTGACGAGATTGTCGTTGGAATTTGCATAGACATGACAGTCCCCATAACTACTCCTGAATCTTCACCGGATCCCTTCGACGAACCACTACCAGCACCTCTATATCCCCCTTATGAAATTTGCATAGAACGTTGAGCATTGGTGGGTAGTCGAAGTACCAAATTCAGGATCAGAGCCAACTCAGCCTTGATACTTGCCTCAATATTCAAAACCATTATAGAAAATGGACCCTTGAGAAATAGAAGATTTCTTAAAAGATCAACTTTCAATAATGTTTCCTTAAATTCAGATAAAAATTCTTCAACTTTCTCAAACACCTTGTCATCCTTTTCAAACTTAACTTTTAGATCCTACAAATAAACTTTATTGAAAGCAGTGATATCTTCGATCAGACGAGTTGTTTCTTCATCCATAAATAACATCAACCTTTTTAGGTAGCAAATTGTAATTATCATCTAACTTCTTAACCTCTGTGGTCATAAAGCTTCGGAGCTCATTAAATTGATGCTCAAGAGAAGCCTTTGTATCAAAAACTTGTTTCTCAAGAATTTCATGACGTTCTTTGGCCACGTCACGATGTTTCGAAAGTTCATGATCAAAATTTCTTGAATTAGTGTCCATCTTGTCTTCATATTTTTTTATCAACATTGTCAATAAAATTTTTCAATCGAGACTCTTGAGACTTCAAAACATATTCCACTTCAGCACCACTAACTAAATTCTTTCTTCCAGTATCAGCCAAAAATTGAACTATCCAATTTATCTTAGAGTTCAAAATCTTGAATAGCTTACCTAACATGATCAAATCATCAGGTATATGTTCCTCATGAGGATTAAATTACAACTCAATAAAGGAAACCAGGAGATCATATTCATCTGCTTCAACTTCAGTAATGGTTTTCTCATGGTTTGTTGATTGAGAAGAGAAAAATGTAGCAATAGGTTCTTGCATTACACCAGCAAAACTTAGGGAAATTGCAGTAGTACACGAAGGTAGAGTAACTGATGTAGGTGGTAGAGAAGTTGGTTGTGGGGGAGGAACAAGAGAAGTTTCGATCGTTGTTATTTCTACTGTTGTTGTTTTGACAGTACACATTCCTTCATCCATGTTGACATTTGTGTCCTTATCAAACAAGTTTATAGTGATGTATGGAATTTTGACCTCCTCCATAAAGAAATTAGTATTCGAAACTCCGGATGGTATAACTTTCATTTTCTCAAGGATTGTTGTGGTCTATTGTGAATCAAAATTGATGTTTACATCCGTATTAGATAAGTTTTCATTAACATCATGATTACTTGTCTCCTTGAAAGTTGACTTGACAAAGATATCTCTTCACGGTGACACATGAAATGAACCTCCCATTCATGTATCTGTATCATCACTATCATGATCTGATTCGAAAACTACAACTGCTTTATTATTCTCAACAGGAGTTTGCTTTCACTTCTTCAATTTATGAACCACATCCAAAGTACTTCTCTTTCTTGATGTAGGAGAATTAGGAGACAAAATCTCTCAAATCACAACTCCTCTTCGTGTAAATTGTAGCTTTTTAACTCTCAAATCACAACTCCTTTTCGTGTAATTGTAGCTATATTAGGAACAAGATTCTCCATGGGAATTGTCTCAGCTATTGGCTCAATAGTTTCAACAAATGGCTCTTAAGTAGGTTTAGTGGTTTTAGAATCAGAAGGTTTCCTAGCAGATTTCTTAGTTCTTTTGAGTTACTAGAATTCGTAGGTACAATCTCTTGAACCATTTCTTAGTGCACTTAATTTGGCTTTTCTTCATGTTTCTTTTTCTTTTGACCCTTGGATGCTTTCGATGTACTTTCAGCACCCTTAGATTTAGCCTTTTGTGGAAGAATAGCAGATGAAGTATTAGCCATTAAAGCTTGGTATTGAATTAGTAACTGATGTGTATAATTAATTAATTTGAGCATCGAATCAAAAATCCTTACAACATATCGAAATATTGTAACATCATCCACCAGGACCTTTGGAACCGACATTGATGGAAACTCTATTCGATCAACTTCATTAGGAAATAATATATTTTCCTGGATATATAATTCCCTTAGAATCCACAAAACCTAGCACTTAAAACACCTGATGCTACTTTGGAGTGAGAAATAGAAGTCCCAAATTATTCGCATAATAATGATGCATAATCAACATCAAGTCCATAATATATCCCAACCATATTTGAATAAACTTCAAGTTTCGCCTTGTCTAACCTTAAACTTTGTCTTGTTAAGAATCAAAGAATAATGCCGAACAGTAAACTCCAAATACATGGGAAAATGGACTTCTTGAATTGACGGATAACTGATAAAGTGGGTTGATGACCCATCTTATTGAACATGTGAATGGCTTGTTCAACAGTAACATCATAAAATGTACTTGTAGACGGTAACTTCAAGATTTGTGCAAATTACATCTCGGTTAACTTCTTTGTTTTATTGGACATCAACTGAAACATAACAATCTTCATTGTTTTGTTATGCAAGGCAGTATAAGCCTCCAAAGAGAGCCATTGCATCAGAATTGCAAGAGTGGATGATAAAGCATAATGAAGAACATAATTTTTCAAGACCTGTATGATCATCCACAGTTCTTCAGTATAAGCATTAAGCAACGAATTAAGCCATAAATCAGCGTGTTGAATCTTCATCATCGGTTGTGAAACCTTTTCCTCATTAGTGTTAAATTGATCAACAACATGTTGCTTAACAGACATTGAGATCATTTTGGAGAGAAAATTTTACAATGAGAAATTAGGGTTCTTGAGAGAATTCTTGTCACACCCCCAAACCAGACGGCGGAAACGTCGGGGGTGGAGGACTTCATTTCTAGTATCACAACACATGCATCATAGTAATCAAAGTACAAACAACCATTGTATTTAAAAGTATAATATTTACATGTGTTCAATCATTGTATATTGAAACCAAAATAGTTATACAAAGGAAGAAAATAAGACTCCTAATGGCTTCATCTTCTCAAAAAGCTCGGGGAGTACCTGTTATTATTTCCCTGATAATACAAGTAATTTGAAAATAGAGTATCAACAATAAGTTGAGTGAGTACATAAGTCTTTATGTTTGAATGGGTGTATTTGTATTTTGAATATGAAAACACTTCTAGAAAATCCCATATTTTCTAAGGTATGTGAAAAGTAGTTTTATTCCTATAAAACCATCTTATTTGTAAACCATTGTATTTGTAAAACTTGTATTTGAGAGTGTGCCTGGCTTCACCAGCTATTATTGAAAACTATAGTATAGCATTGTACTTTGCAATTTGTAAACTGGTACTTTGAAGATATACTTACGTTTAGTTGTTTATACACTAACGTGTTGTTAATATCTTTTTAATGAGTTATTATAACCATACTAAGACATGAACGCCTGAAACAAACGCCTGATGAGCGCTTAAACTGTTGATAACAATTTCCACTCATTGGCATGTATGCCTGACTGTAGCTAGCAGCCTGAGTGCGGGGTTGTCAATCCCGATATAGATCTACACACCACTTGTTTCGATCCCCGGACTGGAGATTCTGGTTATAATGTCAGGGCTTTACCTTGGTTGTTTAGACTGAATCTAAACAACCTGAATTGAATGTCTCATAAAAAGAATATAAACGTTACATGTATATTAGTTATGAAAACCCAATCATTTTGAGATAAATGATTGACAGTATGTTCTTGACTTAGTATCCCGAACATGTATTTGATAAGTGTAAACCCTTGATTTGTTTTGAGTTAAAACCCTTGCTGTATGTAAAACAATGTATTCATATGAATTATTGCTCTATGTATCATAAATTATACCTATTATAATTTATATGTACTTTATGAATTTGTAAATAACTATTTTGCATGTAATCATTTGCTCAACATGTTACAAAGGGTGATTAAACTGATGAAATAACTTTTAATTTTATATATATATATATATATATATATATATATATATATATATACGATTTTATATATAAGTAAAATTTGAACGACCTTCGGACAAATAACTGGTACTATAAGTCCACATCCAAACAAGGAAAAGGACCTAGAATGAATTATTAGTCCTAAGCCTTTTAAATCTTATTTATATTAAATTATATATACAAATATGTATATTTGGGAAAAATATAAGTTTATAAAAGAGTTCAAAATTTGAAGTATTTTTGATGCTTTAAAATCATTTTATCGTGATTTGAAATCATTTATTTATAACACAAAGTTGTTGTGTTATACTTGTATTTCCCCCCTTAAAACAGTAGAAATTATGAAAATACGGGGGTATGAACTCACTTGATAGGTGGTAATTCGGACAGGGTTTCGTTTCACGAAAGGAGTTTATTTGTCGAGAAACCGGCTCAAATCGGGCAGAGTTTTGACAGGAGAGAGGATGAATTCTCGAGAATTTCGGGGCTTCACGGCTTACTTCGGGCTCGAGTCTTGATACCGGGGCTTTAAGGGTTGTATATAAGCTTAAGGGTGTGGAAAAAGTGAAAGAGAGTAAAATTTGGGGTGAAAAGTGTAAAATATCTGGAAACCCTCGCATGCCTTATATAGGCCGAAGCCTCGGATCCGAAGCTTGTGCGAGGCTATGCGAGGCTGACATTCTGCGAAGGGAAGCAGCTTCGGTTCGGAGGTGGTAGGCTCGGATTGGTCTAGCCCTCGGTCCAATGCAAAGAAGCCACGTGCGAAGGGGTGTCCGAGGGTGGTGCGGGGCGTGTGCGAGGAGCATCTCCGGTGTGTCTTCATGCGAGGCTATCCGAGTGGGATTGGACCGCAGAGGTGGCCGAATCAGGAGGTGACACGCGATACTTCGGTCCACTCACCAGCCGACACGTGGAGGCTCGCATGCGAGGGGTGACGTGGCGCTACTGTTCATGCGAATTTTCCCGGGTATTTCTATTTTTCTTTATTTTTTTTGCCAAAACTTGTAAAATTTATAACTTTTGCATACGAACTCCGTTTTTGACGTTCTTTATATGCACGCGTAGCTAAAATTATACTCTACGTATTTCGTTTTGACTTCGTCGGCTAATTTTGACTTTATTTTTAATATTATTATTTTAAACAGACCGGGACGTGAATCCGTTACAAATTCATAACTTCTTCATACGACGTCCGTTTTTGTCTGTCTTTTTACCGTTGTACTACTAATGATGAGACCTTCAATTCTCGTTTAGGTCGTGTCGGATAAAAACCACTCGATCTTTATTTCGAGTTTCTAGATGTACACTGCTATACTGAAACTTCGAAAAATCATAACTTCCTCATACGAAGTCAGATTTTGGCGTTCTTTTTAAGAAAGTTCTCGGTTTAACATAAACTATAACTTTCATTTAGATTGTTAAGGCTAGAAAGCTTCTATCAAAAATTCAGTTTTTACACTGAACAGTGTTTTGCCGGTTTTGTCGCGGATTTTCGATTGGTCATAACTTCTTCGTTATAACTCGGATTTTAGTGTTCCTTATATTTTTGGAAACCTTGTTACAATCTCTATCACTTGGTTCAACCCAATTGAGATTATTTAATAATTTATTTTTGAGGGTCAATTATGTAAATATACATAGTATGCCAAAATTTCACTTTATTTAATTAAAAAGAAGAACAATTTGACCTACACTATTACATAAGTTTGAAATAACGGTTTGTTACAATTTTGAGAGCATAAACTTGAAATTGAAATGAACAATTTCCTTAAGTAAATGGCATGGAGTTTAAATTCGGATCATTGCCCAATCAGATAACTCCATGTGGTATATGAGTTACTTAACCCTCACCGAAAAAACTGCCACGTATAAAAGTAATAATCACTTTTTTGCTTCAGATCTTGTGAAAATCTTGAACCGTTAAATCCAACAGATCTTTCGCATCTCTCAACCAAAATTGAACTGCCATTACTTCCCATACTAGCAGAGAACTATCCTTCATTATGAAGGCTAGACTCATTCACTCATTTACAGTGTGAAATTCTATTAGAATATTTCACGTATTTTTCAAAAAGAAAACAGTAATTTTTATTTTATTCTTTTAGGTAAATAAAATGACGAAAATAATAATTAAAAAAGAATTTTCATATTTTTTCTTTTATTTTGCATTTTAAAATTATTTTTAGATTGCGTCTCACGGTCTCACAAAATTAACATGGTCTAAAATAAACTTGATCATATATATATATATATATATATATATATATATATATATATATATATATATATATATATATATATATATATATATATATATATATATATATATATATATTCTGAACAATCTTAATCAGGGGACCTACTCAGTAGTTATAGAGCATAGCAATTTCTTCCATGATTTCAAGAAGGAAATCTCACTATTAAACTGGTCATGAGAGTTTAGATAGCATACCTTCCATATAACATGTTTGCTAGGGGTAAATAAAACCGCAACGCAACTAAAATTAACCGAAAAAACGACAACCGATAAACCGCAACCGCAATAAAAACCGATGGTAAGGTTTTCTATTTTTCAAAAATCGCAAATTTGCGGTGCGGTGCGGTTATTAGTTTTCAAAAACCGCAAAAAAAACCGCACCGCACCGCATATATTGTATACAATTTTTTTAATTAATTATTAATATATTAAATATTAAAAATAAGACAAGTTTCATGGATAAAGATGGATAAAATATTAGAAGACAAAAGTGTTGGTTTTTTCTTATGTTTAACTTTGAAAATTGATAAAATTAGACAACTTTAAGATGTTTATTATTAATTACTATTGATTTAACGTTTTTAAGATATTAGTTGTTTGTGATTTAAGTTAATTGTCTTATACTTTATGGTTTTTTTTATTATTACAAGTAATATGTTTGAACTTTTAAAACCGTTTGAGCTCTAAACTATGGTTAAAAACCATATAAAATAATTGCACCAAATACATGCGGTTAATAACTGCAACACAAAAAAAAACTGCACCGCAAAAATAACCACATAACCAGACCGCAAAAATAACTGCATCAAACGGTTTTGAAAATGGATTAACCATATTTGCGGTTAGTGGTGAGGTTTTGGCTAATAACCGCATCGAACCGCACCGACGTTCATTCCTAAAGTGTTTGCAATACCAACCAATGTATATTTTATGAAGTGACCTGTACCCTTTTTTTTAGTTTATTGCTGATTGGGATATTACCATGTTTTTGTGCAAGTGTTCTCTTCCACTAACATACAAACCTTAAAAATCATTGATTCTCATACAGTATACCCGTGATACACCATTAACAATCTTTAGCATGGAAAACTACTTCAAGCTTGTTTTTCGCTTATTTCGTGATTCTAATATGATATCTCTCTTGAACATATTTTATTTCCAATGCTATCTTCATATCTTCTTTATTTTGGAAAACTAAAATTGTTTGACGGTTATTTAGAGTTAAAACAATGGTAATGAATGATGTAATCCCCATAGAGTAGTTTAAGTTTATCTAAAATCTGAAAAATATAAACCGGATTAATATCCTTCTCATTTTTCCCGTCCTTAGTATTATGGTTATTAGATTGAGTTTCACCATAATCCAACATACATTCATATTATCTAATGGTTTCCATTGTGGATGTACGTATGCATTATCTATCAACATAAACAAATTGTCTTAAAATTTGGCCAATTCATCTGCGTCATTTGGAGGCCCATTGTAAGCAACTTCTTTGCATTTACGCCTCCCATGAACATCTTATAATTTCACATTGTAAGTACTTGTGATTTGTATCCGGTGTCTAGTGGATTTAAAAATAGTCGCATTGTATGGGAGCCATATTTGTAACGACAATAAAAACCTAAATTTATCAAACTCTCAAGGAAATGGGCTTGAGTAGTAAAAGAAAAGAATCTGGAAAGAAAATTCACCTCTCTATTATTAAGCTTGAACTATTAAAAGAAGAAATTAATAAGAATCTTAAACTAAATCTCAAATTTTACCATTGAGGGTAAAACGTAAAAGATGAAAAAAAAAGTTATATTGTTTTTGGTCATTTAAGATTCACAAAATAATACAAGAAATGAGCTATTCACTATTGACTTATGGGTAAGTAGACTGGGTCTTGGTCTTACCATCCCGATCCAACCATCATGTCTATGATCTTACATACAAAACGATTTTGTTGCAATCCGGTAAAGTTTTCATAGGATCTTAGAATTTTACAATCCTACCATCATGATGATCTTGTGTATTTGTAATTTAAAAATGTTAATTATTATATCTGTTAAATCATTGCACGGTTAATGTCTATTTGTGTATATTTAAAGAGCGATTAAGTTACATGAAATTAATTCCATTTAGACAAAAGATGTTGAAATCCTTGAGGTGCTTTGTGAATTCTAACGGTATTCATGGATTACAAAACAAATATGGGAGTTGAAAGAAATTGAACTTCAATTTGTATAGAATCATGTGATTGTGTTACATGTTCAATAATCAATACCTTACACTTGAAACGTCAACACTCCAAAAAGATGTTTTTCAATTTCCAATAATTCAAAAACACATGTTGAACAAGATTAAATATAACAATTACATCTCCAATATATTTTTTATTCACCTGAAATATTCTGAAAATAATAATAATCAACTACAACAAAATAATCAAACGTTCAAAAGCCATTATCATCTTGATTTAATAATCTATAAACAACCTAGTATCACAATATATCGTTTATAATAAACTTTCCCTTATTAATTTTAATACTCAACAAAATAAACATTCTATCTGGTGTAATAGGATATGCAAACGAATAGTCAAATGACATTAACATTTCACCAAAAATATTCCAAATTGACGTGCAATCCTCACCAATTACCCACCTAAAATCCCTTCACAAAGAAAAATAAATGCATTTGGCAACACCTTCAACGCCTCTACAATGGCAATTTATCACCGGAAACTGTTATCGGAACCAGATTCCAACCAACCTATCGACTGTTCCGCCTGTGGTTTAACCTGCCCATACGACTGCGACTACGTAACAATCTACTGGCCACCACAGCCACCACCGTCATCAACCACCACTGACGACAGCTCCACCACCCATATCTCACCTTATGTCATCGTCATAGTCGCCGTGATTGCCAGTGCAATTCTGTTTATCAGCTACTACCTTATCGTGAAAAGATATTGTGTTCGATTCCGTCAACCCTATCCCACCCAAGTCAACCAAGAATCACGGGACTTTATGAACGGAGATCATCAGCCGGAAATTGATCACCCCATCTGGTACATCAACACCATCGGCCTCCAGCCGGCGGTGATCAGATCGATTGCGGTGGTGAAGTTTAAAAAAGGTGAGAGCTTGATTGACGTCACGGATTGCTCTGTTTGTTTGAGTGAGTTTGAAGATGATGAATCTTTAAGGTTGTTGCCGAAATGTAACCATGCGTTTCATATACCTTGTATTGATACGTGGTTAAGATCGCACACAAACTGTCCTCTTTGTCGAGCGGCTGTTTTGGCCAACAATTCGAGTAATAATTCGCAATCAAATGATCAAAATGGAAATCTTATTCATGGATTTGGTTTGAATCGAAATACCCAGATGGAAAATGGTGAAAACGATGGTGAATTGGGTTCAATCGGTGTTGAAGAGATTGGGATTCGTGAAAACATGAGAGAAACAGGGAATAATAGGGTTGAGGTTGATGATGGAAACAAGGAAATTCAAGATTCAAAAATTGAGATTGAGACTATGAGTACACTAAGAAGAGCGTTTTCTATGGATTCAACTGCTGAAATTGTACATATGGAATTGAATTCGAGTAATTCAAGTAACGAGATGCAGAGTTCAAACCATATAAGAGATTCAAGAACACGAAACATGATGACGATGAGATCATTTTCATATGGTGGGAGATCGATCATGTAATTCGAAAATTTATAACAGTTTGATATATATATTTTTTTACAGCCAAGGTTAGGCTTTTGATTTTTGTGAGCAATCTCCTTCAAGGATACTGAGAAAATGCTCAAAAGAATAAAGTTTCGTGATGTTTCTAGATGGAAAATTGGAAATATGATAATGTGTATAAATATTTTTCAAGAAATATATACTTCAAAACTTTGAACTTTGTTTGTCTGGTAAAATATTTATTTATGCAACATGTCATATCTTAGTCGGTTTATGTAAAGACGTTGGTTTTTACTTATAATTTGTATTATTCATATTGGTTAGTAACCAATTTGACCCGGAACGGGAGAAGGAAATAGTTCAACTAACATCAGTTTTATTTTTATTTTTGAACTGAAATAAACCGATAGGTTTTTATAAAAATCTAGTTGAATAGTTAAACTAAATCGATTGAACAAATTAAATTAAACAAAAAACACATGACAATAAATTGTTTTCATAAAATCTTTTTTTTTTCTTTTTAGATTTCTTTGAATAAAATCACATGGTAAATGTTATAAAGTTTTTTTTAATGTGTTTGAATTCATCTAAAACTATATTTTGTTTCCGTACTATATTTTATTTTAATTTTAATTTATGTAGATTGATGTAGAACTTACAGTTATGTGTTTTTAATGTATTTGGATTGATCTTTAACTTGCATTTATATGTATTTTTAATGTTTAAATTTGTGGATGTCTATGTATTTGTAGGAAAATAGGAAAAACGATAAAAATTATAGAAACCGGTTGAACCAACGGTCGAACCGGTTAAACCGGTCGCAACAGAAATCGGTCACCATATCGGTTTAACTAAAAAAACAGTTTTTAAAACATTGATATTCGTTGGACTGCTAATAAAAAAGCGCTCATATATAGTTATATACATTCTTAAAGAATGCATGAATATAAAGATCCTAAGTAAAAATATATTAATTATTAATGGGAATAATGTAAACGAAGGTTGTATTACACTAGAATACAAAAGATTGGATGTGAAAATCCTTAAAATCCGAGATTGTATGAAGAAGTTACGACGTTCAGAATACAAGAAATAAGCAAAACCACAAAACCTAAACAACTAATGAGTTAAGGACACAGTGGCCATAAATATGAACAGTTCCGAACAATGATTGTTCCATGTAACATGTCGTGAGCAAAATCTGATTAAACCGGTCATAAGTATTATATCTGTAAAAAAATAAAACAACAGACTTATTTTGCAACAAAAAAATTATTAAAGACCAAATGTGTACAAAGTGAAAAAATACATTAACATATTAAGTAAGTTTTCCCGATAAATTTACCTGGAGTAGTCAGGCATAAAGACCGAATATGTACAATTTAGGCAAGTTGAAGGGTAAATGTGCACAAAAAAATCTCATACCAAATATATATAATCAAAAAACATAGTACTCTTTTTAAGTCATTATCTCTTGTTTTTATACAACAATTGTAACCATTTTCAAAATAAGACCAGAACATACAACCACTTGCTGACTACATGTACGTACATGACATCATGTTAGTCTTGTATTTAAAGCCACGTAAGCAACCATTGAGACAAGTCACATATCAAAATATAACTCCAACACACATTCTTTCTTTGTAAATCAGTTTACATACTTCTCGACGACATATATAATCGCTTCAAATTAGGTTATACCCACGACAAGTCATTGTCATCATGAACCTTTGACATCAAACTCTGCATAGACGACAACTCGTCACAATAAGTAACGAGCGAAACGAAAACATTCTACCCGGGTTTATTAATATATATGCTAATGAAATGTCATCCCTGTAGGCTTAGAAAAAATCTTTTTTTATTAAATTTTTTCAAAAGAATCTTAAAAGAAAATAAAACAACTTTTTTATATATTACAATAACATATCATTGGTATTGAGATGAATCAATTTTGGCGTGGGCTATAGAGACGACCAGTCGTTAGCACATGTTGGTATTATTTATTTATTTAATTATCTTAATAAATGAAACGATAGTGTTTTGTTTTGAGTTATAGAGGCAACATATCTTCTCTATATGGTTCTATCTTCAAGATATATATCGCGATTTCGTTTTTCACAGTGCCGCCCTTCAAAACTTTTGCTTTCTCTCGATGTGCAATCCAGTAAGACACTTTGAAGTTAACGACCACTCCATTATGGTAATCGCCTTTTGTGACCACCCGAAATTTTCATTCTGTACAAACCATTTGAAGCCAATAGAAGTAGAACAGTTACAGTGAAAATTCAGACTTCGGGTATAAGTTTGGCAGTTTTTCAGGATTTACACTTAAGGAGATATCAGGAGAGTGGATGCACTAGGGTTTTGTGCAACACTGTTATTCCAATACTCTAGGATATTAAAGTTCATTCCGGGAATAAAAATATTTTCTGCCAAAAATCTCAGGACTATATATAGAAAATTGAACCATATTGGTTCATTAGTTACATTTCCATTTAGAGAAAAGTCAAAATTTTCTCTCACAGATCTTCGGGTTTTTATCTCAAATTGTGAGTACTTCGATCTAGTTATATTATATAGCTTAGATTATGTTTTATAACATCAAAATCGGACCAAAACCCCAAGATTTGGGAGTTTACCGCCCAAGAACACTTGGGGAGTAAACTCCATTTTAAGGGCCAAAAGTGTCCCAATGACCCTCAAAGCCTTAGAACTCAAAATAGAAGCCTTCATTACAATGTTTAGTCCACAAAACAATTAAGAATCAAGGGTGAAAGTGAGTTCACGGCCAAGGAAGTTCTTGGGCCGTGAACTCCATTTTAGGTTGCCAAAATGCCCTAAATGCCTTCATTTAGCCAAGAGACTAGCATAAAACATTACCTTGATGTGTCTAGGACCCAAAACAATCAAAATACCAACACCTATGGGTGTTCACGGCCGCAAACACATGGCCAAATGGTTCATGGGCCGAAAACACAAGTTAGGGGTGTTTTGATGCCACAAACACTTCCTAAGGCTTAGGCTTGAATTTAGACATGTACCCTAAAGTGTTTATAACCTAGAAAACATAAGGAATCACAAGTATTAAGGAGTTTACGGCCAAGACAAGTTCTTGGGCCATAAACCCCTATAAAGGGGACAAATGACACCCAAATTCCTTCCTTATGCCTAGAACCCATCATAGATCATATCCTTGAAGTGTTAGGAACCTCAAAACATCAAATGGTACTCCTTACCATGAGTTTACGGCCGTAAACTCATGGGGGAGTGGTCCCAGGGCCGTGAACATCAAGCAAGGCCATTTTAAGGCCTTAAACCCACCCAAACACTTGTTTAAGACTAGAAGCTCTTCACCACTTAAGTTGTATTAATGTTAAGCTTCATTTTGTGACCTAAGAGAGAGTTTACGGCCAGGATTTTACTCCCCTGGGTCGTAAACTCCAAAACATATGGTCTTTAGACCATAAACTCCCATACGAGGCCTTGCACTCCTTTGTTGCAACCCATTAGCCTCCTAGCACTTGACCAAAAGTGTTTTCCTCGCATTAAAATGCTTATACTTGTATAATTAGTGTTTTAATAACTAATTATTTATATACATATGTCTTCATATGTAATTAGGATCATTGTGTGTGTCTAAATTCTTCACTTGACACCAAGCACTTGTCCGATCCTTCCTTACGATAACAGTCCATTCAATTCCAATCACTTACTGCAGGTGAGTTCATACCCCTTAATCAATGTTTTAACAGTTTTTTAAATGTTTTATGGGGGGATACAAGTAGAATTATGCTAATTATTATATCAATCATATGTGATTAATAAGTAGCATTCAAATGATTGGCTATTCATTAACCGTTTTACCAAACAGTTTCCTTCAAATGATTTTCATAAACATTTTATATGTTTAAAACTCCTTATTACACTGTACATTTTACTCTGTATGTTTTATTTCAAACTTATTTACAATTGTGTTTCAAACAAATGTTTCCTTAAACTTAAACTGTTTTATCAAACCCATGCATTTAAACCATTTTATAGATCGACATCAAGTCGATCTTTTCTTAGATAATGATTATGTTCAAAGGTTTTACAAAACTTATCTTATGCTTTTATATTGCATGCCTCTATATGTATAGTTATATAAGTAATGTTTAAAAGACTTAGGAAGGCTATCCACCTTGTTTCCTTTTCCTCGATTTGGATGTGGTCTGATAGGATATCGGGTACTCGTCCGAAGGTCGTTTAAATATTAATTATATATCATGTGTACATATATAGTCATAAAAGATGCTTCCAGTTCATCCAATGCCCTTGGGTAGCAAGGGTATACATCCATGTTCATACGTCCCAGTTAGATTACTAGTAAACTACCGTATGGGTAGTTTAGGAAGATACTAGAACTATTACTAGAACACGATATCATACAATGAGTCATTTCATTCATGAGTCAATACTTGCTAGATAGAGAGCACATACATTACAGCTAGAACATTTCATTACTATGAGTACATATACAAATATACTAGGAGAAGAACATATACAACTATACTAGAGGAAGAACATATACAACTATACTAGAGGAAGAACATATACAACTATACTAGAGGAAGAACATATATAACTATACTAGAACGAGTAACAGTACATTACATATACATAAATACGTTGACATAATTGTGATCCACTGTATCGGAGCATGCCTTCAATGTCATGGCCCGAGTTGTTGTCAGAGTCTCTTGAAGGGAGAGCGTGAGTATGCGTATAGATCTATACTGGATTGACTATCCTACACCTTGCTGCTAGCTACAGCCGGACCTGCAGCTCTGCGGGTGCCAAACGTCATTTCTTTTTACGACCTACATTTGTCGTTGTTTATCCATTCATAGTATGGTACAATTAATCACATGATGCCTTAATATAAATCCGGTTTAAGGTAGTTAGTACAACAGTAGTTCTTATAGCGCTACATTTTAGTACTACATTAATTTTCCCTGTACATATATTTAGTGATCTTTTCACTTAAACTTTAAATGTAAAAGCTATATTTTGTTAATGATAGTTACACTTGGGAAAAAAATTACACACTTTTACAAGAAACGAACATTTAGATCAGTTAAGTCTTGGTAGAAGACTACATTGAGAACAGTTAGGTCTTGGTAGAAGACACCTTTATATACTAGTAGGAATCATAGGGATTTCTAGGGTTTTTCAAACGTTTACAGTTGTTTTACAAACATTTTTACATTTACAGTTCATATACATTTTCAATACTTACAATTCATATACATTTTCCATACTTACAGTTCATATACATATAAATTCTTACATACAAATTAAGACACTAAAATACTTATGATCTCACCAGCTTCAAAGCTGATACTCGCTTTCAAAATTACTTGTATCCTCAGGTCATCGTAGACAGGTACCGATGCAAGGATTAGGGAAGATGGAGCTCGTTGAAGACTCATCTTTCATTTTGATTTATGCTTTAGTGTTTATCAAAATTTGACAGAACACTTGTATAATAATTATATTATTAATGCAATGGATGATGTTGTTGCTTGTTTACTACTTTACATTTTTGTGATACTGTACATGACGTCCTCCGCCCCATAACGTTTCCGCCGTTCTTGGTTTTGGGGTGTGCCACCTTCACTGTTGGCCATGGATAAGCATGTAGGTCTCCTCTTTTTTATACAATTACAACCTATGCTCAACATTTTCCTTTTTTTTATCCGGTAGCCACTGGCCACCAGCCACCACATGGGCGATGCTGACGTTTAGCTGCTACCACCAAGTAAGGCTTGTTATCTTATTTTTTCTGATCTCTCATTTTTTTTGACTTTGGGTTTTTTCTAGTAAATAGCCACAACAAGAGGACCATCGGTGTTTAGTTGCTACCACCAGGTAAGGCTTGTTGAGTAATGTCTTATGCCCCTAAGTTAGGGCTAGACGTTTAAGTGATTTTAGAAATACTTATTCATTTTATTAAATAATTAAAATCCTTGAAAAGGATAATTATTCATTATACGTGTTACGAGTTGTATAAATATCTATTTAATGAACGCATGTTATAAAGACTATAAGTATATAATATTTTTAGAAAATCTTATTATAAAATTTAGCATTGAAGTGATAAAATAAAGTCTAAAAATAAAAGATTGTTTGGGGTAAATAATCTTGATAAAAGTTGATGGCGATCTCGTGGATATAAAGAACACTTAAATCTAACTTCGTTTGAGGAAATTATGATTTTAAAAAGTTTCGCATTTAGCCCTGCACATCGATGTGTGTCTTGAAAAGTGAAATGGGGATTGGTTGTTTTTTAGACAAAAACGAAAGCTAGAGTTCTCAATGTCGAGAACAAAGTTCATATGAAAAAGCTATTAATATTACACAGTCTTTTAGAATGTAATCTTCATAGACTATAAAATAAAAAATATAATGTAAATTACCCGACAAAAGTCTAAATGAAACTTATAGTACTTGTCCATATGAAACTGGGGATATAAATAACGTCAAAAACGAAGCGCGTGTGCAAAATATATAATTTTTAGAAGATTTTAGGTTTTACTTGATACTTACGACGCAACGCCACTCATCGCATGTCGTGTGTCAGCACCGGATAAGAGAACGTGTTGCTTATGACCACAATGCAACACACTATAAATGGAAGCATGACGTGTCAGAACACAACCTATAAATAAGATATAGGTTTTTTTCATTTCTTCACCATTTCAAACACAAACTTCTCCGAACCTTCCCACCCTTTGAGTCCGAAATTCCTAGCTATTTAGATTGTTTTAACGGAGCTTTGAGTTACAAGAAAGTCGACAAAAAAAGCCTTCGATGTCAAAGATCCGCCTGTGAACTTTCTAAACTTTTTTTTAAAAAACTCTCTAAATTAATTTGCACTTACTATGCTTTAAGTGTAACTTATATTTATATTCACAATCATTATTATGAACCTATAAATAAGATTTATTAGTGATTTGAGTCATAATACCGATTGATCTACTTACGGGAGTAATGTCTAGGTTATATCTAGTGAGGTTTTTAAAGTGGATTGTAACGACCCAAATTTTAAGTCCAAAAATTTCTTTTTAAATTAACTGATTCATAAAAACGTTCATGAGAAAATACTATGAAATTACATCGTCTTATAAAACAATGTATCATGTCTGAAAACCCAAGTCACAAAATAATAACATGTCAGAGTACAATCCCAGAATATCCATAGTGCGGAAAACAAAGAGTGTGTGTATGATGTGCCGCTACCGGGCCAACTCCTTCCCCTTCGCTGAAGAGGTACCTGAAACTAAAACTGTAAACTATAATCACGAAGCTTAGTGAGTTTTCCCATCGTACCACATACCACACAATCACATAGCATACATACTGTCGGGCAATTCTGGGGTGCCCGACCTACCCGGTACGGCCATTCTGGGGTGCCGACCTATCTGTACGACCATTCTGGGGTGTAGGTTGCCGTCCTACCCATGTTAAGCCATCCTGGGGTGCAGACCTACCTGTCAGTCCTAACAACCGACCCTCGGGGACTATTCCACCCCTACCGCTACTATCACATATATCATAACATAAACATACTATCAGACATATCTGGGGTGCCCGAACTACCCTTTGGTCCTAACAACCGAACTTGGGGACTATTCCCCTCCTACTACCGCTATCACACATAATATATCATGCCAGCATATAAACATATCACCATATATTATCAGACATATCTCGGGTGTCTGACCTACCCTTCGGTCCTGACAACCGAACTCTACTACTGTCTCATATAACATATCATGCTAGCATATAACATATCAGGTAGTAGCAAACCTAGATGATATCACAAAGACAATCATCTAATCATACATCTCCTATTGATGGGCCGGCATTGTGGCCATAGACCCACCGCTACTGGAAGGTAACTCACCTCGATGAAGTAGCTGCTGAGAAACTGTGTGGGAAGTCTCTGCCTACTACCACTCCGGAAATCCTCCGGCTACAATCCCCACAAAATACTCAGTCAGAGCTGATATCTACTCTTAGGGTAAAATGATTGTTTTACCCCCAACCAAGTCCAAGTCAAAGTCAACATTCAGTTGACCCGACTCGACGAGTTGGGCTACCAAATCATCGAGTCCATGCTTCTCTAATCCAACCCAAACGATGACCCACTCGTCAAGTCTAGCAAGAACTCGACGGGTTCTCCTTCAATCATAACATCGGGACCATCTGCATTCGACTCGCCGAGTTCCTTTATGAGCTCGTCGAGTTCATCTCCAACATAAGAACTTGTCCAGTATATGACTCGCCGAGTTGTATGAACAACTCGTCGAGTCCATCTTCAGAGATTGGGAGATTGCTATGGACTCGCCGAGTCTGCTCATACCACTCGTCGAGTCCCATGGCTTCCAAGTCCCTTTTTGCGTCTAAACCAAAAAGGGACTTCCTTCCTAACACTTACCCATTCACAAAAAGGGTTTGGTGCACAATGGTCACCGACTCATCGAGTGCCAAAAACAACTTGCCGAGTCCAACCTTGACCAATTTCATACAGTCTATTTAAATGAGATCTAACACACCAAAACCATAGATCTGGCCTCCTAATGTCCATTTTATACGTAAAGTTCCAAACTTGATGCACATGCATGGGGTTTTTAGCTGAAAAATCCATATAAAGTGTCCTACAATGTGCATGGGGCTCTCATGGCCCTAAAGTTGGCACCTTTATGCCATGAGACCCCTATTAAGGTCCAGATCTGAAGTCAAAACCCACTCAACACTTCCAAATCCGAAACATGACTTAGAAATCCAAAGAGATTCCAAGTTAAAGATAAATAAACACATAGATGAATCAAGACAGCGGCATTATACCTTGAAGCTGCTGAAAATGAAGTAGATCCCCGGATCTACAAGCCCCAACTCGATTTCCAAGCTCCTTTCTTCCTTCCAAGCCTTACAATCCACACAAGAGTACTAAAAGCGGCCTTAACTCACACACAAACAGCTAGGGTTCGATATGAAGCTTTCAAGAGAGTGCTAGGGACAAAGGAGGCTGAGTTAAGTTGTTTATATACGGAGCAACCCTCAGATTTAGGGTTTCACTTATCCAGCACCTACTCGCCGAGTCAGTCTCCCAAATCGTCAAGTCGGTCACTTAAAATGCCCGCAGCCACGACCCTACTCGACGAGTTGGTCCTCCAACTCGTCGAGTCCCAGAGAAAATACACAAACTGAAGAAAACATACCAGGTGTTACAAATCTCCCCCACTTATTTTAGACTTTGTCCTCGAAGTCTGCCGCTCGATCCTGAAAAAGCTCTGGGTAATGCTCCTTCATCTCGTCCATCGGCTCCCAAGTCCATTCCGAGCCCTTCTGGTGCTGCCATTGTACCTTCACGAGCTCCACCCTCTTGTTCCTCAAATCCCTCGACTTCCGGTCGAGGATTTCCACAGGCCGCTCGATGTAATTCAAGGTGCCATCAACCTGAATGTCCTCCAAGGGCACCACTACTGAGTCGTCCACCAGGCACTTTCGCAGCTGAGAAACATGGAAAGTGTTGTGTATCTGACTAAGTTCGGATGGAAGATCCAGCCTATACGCCACCTTTCCCACCCGAGCTACAACCCTGAATGGTCCAATGTACCTGGGGCCCAACTTGCACCGTTTCCTGAATCGGATAACGCCTTTCCATGGAGACACCTTCAGGAGAACCATATCCCCGACCTGGAACTCCAGGTCTGATCGGCGCTTATCGGCATAGTTTTTCTGCCGACTCTGAGCAGTCTGAAGTCTACTCCAGACCTGCTGAATCTTATATGTCGTCTTGAGCATTACCTCAGTGCTCCCCATTACCCTCTTAAACAACCTTGCCCCAACATACCGGGGTCCTGCACTTCCTCCCGTATAGCATCTTGAAGGGAGGACGGTCAATGCTCGCATGATAACTATTGTTATAGGAGAACTCTGCCAATGGAAGGTAGGTATCCCAACTACCTCCGAAGTCTAACACGCATGCTCGCAACATATCCTCCAGGGTCTGGGTGGTCCGCTTGCTCTTACCATCCGTCTGCGGGTAAAAGGCGGTGCTAAAATGCAGACGAGTACCCAGTTCGTCATGAAACTTCTTCCAAAACTTGGAAGTGAAATGCACATCCCTGTCTGAAATCACCGATACTGGCACCCCTTGCGGTGCCACCATCTCCCTGATATAGATGTCGGCCAACTTTTTGGCCGAAATGCTCTCCTGAATCGGAATAAAATGGGCACTCTTGGTCAATCGATCGACGATGACCCAAATCGAATCCACTCCATGCGCGGTCCTGGGAAGCTTTGTAATAAAATCTATTGTGATGTCTTCCCATTTCCACAGCGAAATATCCAACGACTGCATCTTGTCGTGGGGTCTCTGATGCTCGGCCTTGACCTTCCTACAGGTCAAGCACCGTTCCACGTACCATGCCACATCCCGCTTCATGCAGGGCCACCAATAGTCCAGACGAAGATTCCTAAACATCTTCGTCTCCCCGGGATGAATGGAGAACCGAGATTTGTGTGCCTCCTCCATCAGAACCTGGCGCACACCCCCGAGGTATGGCACCCACACACTACGGTGTAGTGTCAGCAACCCTCAGATGTCATAGTCGAAGGAGGAGATCTGCCTCACAATTCGCTCGCTCTTTCGATGTTCCTCCTTCATGGCTTCCTGTTGGGCCTTCTGAATCGGCTCCAACAACGGAGTCACCACTATCTTCCTCAGACAGATATCCCTACTCGGCGCTGCCTTGCGGCTAAGCGCGTCGGCCACCACATTGGCCTTCCCCAGATGGTAAAGGATCTCGCAATCGTAATCCTTCACCACATGCATCCACCGACGCTGCCTCATGTTTAGATTCAGCTGATCCATAAGGTACCTCAAATTCTTATGGTCCGTGTAGATGGTACAATGAACCCCATAGAGGCAATGACGCCAAATCTTGAGGGAGAATACAACATCCCCCAACTCCAAATCATGTGTCGGGTAGTTCGCCTCGTGAGGCTTCAGCTGCCTCGACGCGTAGGCAATGACATGCCCTCTCTGCATCAATATTGCGCCCAACCCAGAGATGGACGCATCGCAGTACACCACAAAATCCTCCATGCCCTCTGGCAGGGAAAAGATTGGTGCCTCGCACAATCTCTGTCTCAGGGTCTCGAATGCGGCCTGCTGTTCAGCCCCCCAATGAAAGACCACGACGTTCCTTGTTAGCCTGGTCAGGGGTACGGCTATCTTGGAGAAATCCTAGATGAATCTTTGATAGTAGCCGGCTAATCCTAGGAAACTCCGAATCTCAGATGGAGACTTTGGAACCTCCCATCTCATCACGACCTCCACCTTGGTCGGGTTCACCGAAATCTCGTTCTAGTTGACGAGGTGCCCAAGGAACTGCACCTCGCGCAACCAAAACTCACACTTGGAGAAATTAGCATACAAGTTCTCCATACTCAAAGTCTCCAGCACCTCCCATAGGTGCTCCTCGTGCTCCTCCGACATCTTGGAATAAACCAAGATATCATCAATAAACACTATCACCGACCGGTCTAACATCGGTCAACACACGCGATTCATGAGGTCCATGAATGCGGCAGGAGCATTGGTGAGCCCGAAGGGCATCACCACAAACTCGTAATGGCCATAGCGCGTCCGTGACGTAGTCTTCTGTACATCCTCCTCTCTGACCCTCATATAATGATATTTTGAACGTATGTCAATCTTGAAGAACCAAGATGCTCCCTGTAGCTGGTCAAAGAGGTCATCAATCCTCGAGAGTGGGTAACGGTTCTTCAATGTTACCTTATTCAGCTCCCGATAATCTGTACACATCCGATGCGACTCGTCCTTCTTATTCACAAACAGAATCGGGGCTCCCCAGGGTGAACTACTCGGTCTAATGAATCCTTTGTCTAACAACTCCTGCAGCTATGTAGACAAGTCCTGCATCTCAGGAGGAGCTAACCGATATGATGCCTTGACTATCGGAGTCGCACCAGGGACTAGGTCGATCCTGAACTCCACCTGTCGCTCCGGAGGTATCCCAGGCAATTCCTTAGGGAATACGTCCGCAAAATCTCGTACCACGGGCACATCGCCCACTGTCGCCTTACCCGCCTCCCGGGTGTCCATGACATAAGCGACATATCCTGCACAACCCTGCTGAAGGTAATGCCTTGCTCTCGCTGCTGAACATACAGCTGGTTCTCGTTGTGGCTTCTCGCCCTGAACTACCAACTCTCCCCTACTTGGGGTCCTGATCCGAACCAGATGTTGTGTTCAATCTATCACTACCCCATTGGGACTCAACCAATCCACGCCTATAATTACCTTGTTCCCCCTCAACGGAATAACAACCAGGTCTACCAGGTAACGCTCCTCGAATAATCTCAGCACGCAATCTCGGAAGACCTCAGATGCTCGCACTAACCGGTCGTCCGCAATCTCGACCTCTGGAGGGCAATCCAACATGCCCGAAGACTCAGGAAACTTCTTACTAAGTGCAAGAGAGACAAATGATCGGGTAGAACCCAAATCAAACAATACCTGAATTGGGATACCGTTCACATGGAACGATCCTAAACAGAGCACATACATAACATATGAAAATCACAGCAGCATATCATAAAAGCATAAATGAGAAATCATACTCGTCACCACATCGGGTGCAGCACGTGCCTCCTTGGTAGTCAACTGGAAGGCCCGGCTCCTCACCACTGGAGCCTCAGCCTTGGCCTGACGGCCATCAGTAATCCGCAGGGTCGCTGGAGCTGGCGCCTTCACTGCCGCCGCTGCTGCTATCAACTGAGGGCAGGTGACCTTCTTGTGGCCCCTCTGATTACAGCGAAAACACAGCAAATCAGACGTCTGAAAAACCAGTGCAGGGGCGGTACAATCCCTGTTGAAGTGTGTTGTCTTTTTGAACTCGTAGCAGCCCGACGATCCCAATCTACACACCCCCTCATGCGGCCTACCGCATTTCCTGCAGCGGCCCTGTCCTGACTAGCCTTTCGGCCTACCCTCTGATCCCTTGGGCTTATTCCCCGAAGCTCCAGTCATCTGCCCCTCCTCTATCTTCCTCTTCTGGACATGCTCCAGATCGATCTCCCTCTCCCTTGCCCTAGCAATCATGGAATCTAGGGTAGGCAAGCTGAAAAACTAACATGCTCCCGAATGTCGGCTCGCAGCATGTCATGATAGCGGGTCCTACTCATATCCTCATCACGCGCATACTGGGGCACCAGCAATGCCCTCTCCCGGAACTTGGTGGTGATCTCCGCCACAGTCTCCATAGTCTGCCTCATGTCCAAAAACTCCCTGGCCAACTGCTGAAGCTCTACAGCTGGCGCAAACTCCTCCCTGAATTTGGTCACAAAGTCTGACCAGGTCATAGCTGTTGGGTTTTGAGCATTCTAACACTTCTAAGTGTACATGCAACCCTAAATACCTTGGATCTATGTTTTCTCTATTATACATGCAATTATGACCAACCAAGGTATTATCCTAATCTAGCATACAAAATAATGAATATAACAAGATATAATACATACCTCTTTGATGTAGAATGTCTTCCTGAAGCTTGAGTGCCTAGTGCCTCAAGTGTGACACCTCAAATGGTTCACACAACACCAAATACACTTGGAATAACTTGAGAGAAACTTGAACACGCCTAAAATCGGCTAGCCCATTTTTAGAATGATACTAGTGCCCATTTTTTTCCCAAAGAATATGATCTTATATAGTTGTTACAATTAGGGTAAACCCTAATAGTCATGGCCTTCCATTTCCTTGGATCCCTGGGTTCAAATACACCATGGATCATCCATGGACCATCCTATGGGTTTTAGCCCAACTTGATTATCCATGGATCATTAGCCCACTATACAAGTATGGATGATTTACATAATTAACCCATATATTTAATTAGTTTTCTTTTGATCACTTAATTAATTCTAGATTAATTCTTGATCAATACTAGTTAAATAATCCTATTAATATATTAGAACTTATAATATATTAATCAACCTTAAGTGTTATTTTTCTCATTATAGTCTATCCAAGTGCATGATGCCATGCAACCCAAATGTACCATGCCGGGTCGGGTCAAGTCTTACCAATTATAGTTATGGACTTAGACATTAATCCAACAGTCTCCCAATTGGATAAGTCTAAAACTATTATTGCAAATGACTTCAAGAACCGACCGACAATCATAGCTCTCAAAAGCTTTTGTCTAACTCTGACCTTGTAGATGAACTCTGACCTTTGTCAATGACTTGTCCATTAGATAAGGGATCATATATTCCTCCATTTTAGATATCATATGGACTGAGACATGGATTATAATCATTCTCTCTATCCATTTGTTGTTTCCTAATATCTGATTTATGACGTCTGACTAATTGAACAAATCAAATCAGTCCTGGCCCGGCCGAGCACTTCCATTTGTGATCATCAAATCATCGAGGGGCCCACAGATATCGCTTTTATCTCAAAGGTAAAAGGAATGGATAAACTTCGACTCATATGGCTTGTTCTACTACTTGTTGAATCATACAAAAAGACACGTTTTATAACATCGAGTTACCGAATGCGTTTTCGTGCAATCAATGTACAACCAACTCATAGTAACAACTCATATCTCTAGGTTTGAAGAATAGAAGATATTATCGTCTCATGATCACTCGTGATAAAATCCAGGAAGTGATTCCAATGAGCGCGGGTTGAATCCAATACTCAGAACTTATGAGCACTCATGAGTGTTGTAGCCCTTTTGTCCAACATCTTAGACATCTACAAACCAACCCATGACAGTCTTAATTCATATCTACTTCCAACATATGACCGACCGTGGATGGTTTGAATAACTTAGTCATCCAGAACAATGACCTAGTTTATTCTGGAAGTCAAAACATGCAAAATGAAACACAATAATAATGGAATCTAATATGGTCTCAGAACTTATGAGCATAAATAAAACACCTTTTATTTATCACCATATGACGACGCATTATTCATTGTATACTGTTTTAGCTATCAACTTTAATCTTTAATTAAAACAATAGTTGTCCCATGCTCCAAGCATGTACATTATGCTTTTCTAAACACTAGTCACACCATACACCAAGTATGCATACTATGTTTGTCTATGATATTTACTTTGTGAAATAGATCAACTGAACATAACTCCAATGATCCTCTTTTCACAGTCCTAATTCCTTACTGCAAATGCAAGAATTCCAAATTCATGTCATTTACTGAAATCTGTTAGATTCTAAACTTATATGCATTGATCCTCTTGTAATGATTATGCACAAAGTCAGAAAGACTTGACAACAACCATTACAGAGCATTCCAAAGGAGATCAGCTCCTTGGAAACATCCTTCTTGCATTAAGTTTCCAAATCTTACACAGATTGAATAATTTCTAACTTTGAAACATTTCCATATTCCATTTTGACAATCACTTCTGAACAAGAGATGCTTCCTTATAGATTATGTCAATATGGTCCTTCTAGAATTATCACTATACTTCCAATTGTCCTTGAGCAACCAATCTTTGGTAAACCTTAGATTGTCCTCGACAACTTTTTAATCCTTTTAGTCATATCCAATTCTAGACCTTTTCCCTTCTTAATGCCCCAGGCATTTGGAAAATTTTAGAAAGGATGAATATAGCACATGTAATCGATCCTATATCCGAAGCATATGGGACACGATTCATAATGTCTCACATAAAGACTAAACCAGTCTTTTGCTATAACATTTCCATTTCTATTTGCAAAGTTCTCATAATTCAGATTATGAAAAGGGATGTCGTAATCATAATCGAATTTTAGAACGCAAATAATGGACCCATATACAGAATTTCCTTATGTTGAGCCATTCCAACATGAAATTCATATAAATACCCTTGACTAAATACGATTAAAACCTCAATCTAAGCTTTTAGATTTGAGATGAAGTATAATTTCCTCTCCTTTAATTATAGCAAAACAACTCTTTCCTAGTTGAAACTTTTGTTTTCTATAATTAACATTGCTAACTTGCAACCTTTATCATAATTATCATGCTCCCACTAACATGATGATTATTAGCATAACACTTATGCTCCCACTAGCTCTGACATGTACTTAGAAATTAGCTGACTTTCTTACCAAAGTTCAGATTTCTGATACTAGATTGTTTTGATAAAACTTTATCAAAATCATACACCTCTTTTAGATAGCTCACAGGTGTGTCTAAACAATTTTATAACTATGAAAAAGGGATCCTATAATCATAGTCTCAATTGTTTAGACATTTTCCACTTCTCACAAGTCCATGTTAGTGTGCCGGTTAACCACACAGCTCCACTAACGACTTTGAGAATGCAAATATCACAATTGCTATCTACTTCAAATCTACTTGGTGGAAGTGTTTCCTCACCATCATTTTCATGAATCGAAGAGAAACCTTATGACCCTTAGATTTAATGGTGTATATGTTCTTATCCATGTGAATTGTCAAAACCATAGTCACGTGACAAGGATAATGACAAATCGAAGCTCATATGGACTGAACTCAATCTTAATTTCTTGCCACTTGGCAGCTCAAGGGCCTGCCATTGCTTCCAAGTTGTTGTGCAACCAACTGAGAACTCTAAGAACTCATATGCAAAGCAAACTTTAACTGGAATGGGCACAGAATATGTCAACACGATAGGTTATAAACCTCAAGTTGTGTGCTAGTGAAGAACTTCAGGTTCTATTCTTGATTAGTTCTTGAGACTTTCAAGACCTTTAAGACTCCCACTGTCCTCTTGACATATAAGACTTTCTTGTCAGATATTCAAGAGGTAGTGTGGATTCTAATCAAGACAAACACTTTCACAAAATTGTCTTAAGTTGGTTTTATCCAAAACATCACAACTTACCAATTTCAAATGTACAAGAGTAGAAAACTTTTACTCTTACATTTGACTAGTGTTAAGAAACCTTCCTTTAAGATATGTCACTCAACTTAAAGTCTTGGAGTATGACTCTAAGACTTGTTTTGGAATGAAATATGACTCATCTTCTTGATTTAACCACTTCAACAATTCATAGCTCCTCTTCTTAGCTATTAGAATGCACTTAGAGGATGAATTGTGATAAGGTCTCTAAATCATTAAGATGATCATAAAAACTGATACTAAAGTACTCTCTCATCTTTTCAGATTTGAGAAACTTTTATCTTTCTACCTAAATTGATTCTTCTTATTCGCTTTGTCATACATTGGAACCTTTTCCAATGTCTCAGAATTACACTTAAGCTTGTAAGTGTAACCATATTTACCGAGCTTTAGTAAATTATGACGAATAATCTTATCAATATTTTGTGGTAGACTTGACCAATGCACAAGAATGTGTACTCGATCCCTTAGTCCTTCACTTGACTCACATATACATGTGAACAAGAAACTAGTCTTAATTTTCCAAAGCTGAAACTTCTCATTGATCATACTGTACAACTTGTATGATTCCAAGTTTCGATCCAATTGAAACTTTAGTGATGAGAATCTTTCCTTATTTGGTAAATTTAGACATTACCAAAAATGAAAGAATCAATTTCATATTTCCACTCTTGCTATTAATGAAATCTTATAAGCAACAAAAATTTTCACAGATGCCATTGTAAGGATATTTTAAAATAAATAAAATCAAACATTTTCGTATTATTTTAAAACTTTGTGGAAAACTATCCTTGCAGTGCAAAAGCACATGAATACTTTGTTGTTATCTATTCCTAAGCAATATATCATAACTCCTAAGAAGTAGCTCAAGAATCCGATCTTCAAACTATGCGATAGAAATCCATCTACGCGATCAGATTCCGCATATTCGTTCTTTAAGTTTCTTCACTTTTCTTTGATTCTTAAAACATCACCATGTGACCCAGTCACATCATGTATCAAGAATCTCATAGTAGAAACTTAGCAGAGTTAGATAGTGGACTTTACCTGAAGTAGAGTCAAACTTATTGACATTAACATCCTTAGGTAAATTTGGCAGCTTCGTAACCAATGTCCCTTTCTTTGGCAATTCAACATATGGATGTTTTGGTAATGGAACATGGGACTATCACAGATTTAGCCTTTTTCTTTACCATTTGGTCAACCGAGTTGACTATGGTCGATCCCTTTCCACTGGGAAGAGAGAGCTTTACTAGATATCCAATGTCATCATTGTCAATGTCCATAAAGGTTTAGAAAGTTGATCTTAGCAAATAGATAAGATCATTAAGGGTATTGTCATAGTCTGTTTCATAGGTATTCTAAAAGAACTCACTATGTGACTTAGAAAGTAGTTGAGCCACCAACTTTCTCAAGACTTTGACACCCAACTCTCCCGGCTTGTCAATATGTGACTACATCTCCAAGATGTGATCACACCTAGACCTTACCTTGCCAATAAGGCTTGAGTGACCTTAAACTTTTCAAGAACTGTGGGTTAGGGAGAATAATTGGAGGAGGTGAAAGAAGTATGATTTCCATGGGACATCATTTTCATTTAGGAAAGCTTGTTTCAAGAGATTTGGGAAGATCATAGATATTTAAACCAGACATCTTTTGGGAGATGTTCAAGATAGTTGATCTAAAGTCCTTAATATAACACCCAATATGAAATATTAAGGCTAGGACCCTACGAACTATTTTATAACTTAGAAGAGGGATGTCGTAATCCAAGCTATAAAATATTTGAAGGTAAGTGAATGAAGATTCACCAATTTCCAACAAGATAAACAAAATGTATTATTAGGTTTTAATTGTATTTGAAACTCCTAAATCTTTGAGATTCATTGAACTGTTCAATGGCATGTTTCAATCTCGAGTGTGCCCTTCAGGTTTTGTGACTGGGATGTCGAGGATCACAAAACAAGGTGTGAAGTAACCATGCAAATTACTTGGTACCCTTAAATGTTTACCCCTCAAACAATGTGCCGGTTAACCACACACGCTCCATCGATACTATGATAAACATTAAGTTACCCTTTGCCTACCTTGTTAAATACGAGTTAGTGTGCCGGTTAACCACACACGCTCCACTAACCGACTTAAACAAAGTGCAAAGTGTAATTTCATGGATTAGCACCTTATTCACATTTTCCTAAGTGACTAAGATTGGGTATTAATAAATGGTTTAGTTACTTAGTATTTATCATTAATACTTTTAATGAAGGGAGAATTCTAGTCCTTGTCCTACCCGTTCGGCTAACGACCCTCCACCGGTCAAGGAAGCAGTGGGTGAGAGTGGACACCTATTAAACTGCCATTTTATAGGCAGTAACCTTATACCCCCCTTATAGACCGGCTTCGTGAATGAGGCCTACTAACGGTAAGACTGACTTTACTCTTATACATACATACACACACACACATATATATATATATATATATACATATATATATATATATATATATATTATTAACTTATAATATTATAAAGTATAAGGGTTGGATTTTAACTTTTAAAATTCTAAGGGCTAACTTGGAATTAAAGTATTCATAAGTGAAAACTTTTCAAATTCCAAAACTTGAGGGCAAGTTTTGAAACTATTCAAAACTAATTAATTCCATAACCTATGTGTTTAAAGTAGTTTTAATCCAAAAACTCTTCAAGTTCCATAACTTGAGGACAAGTTATGGAAGACTTTAAACTAATAAAAGAATTAACTTTTCTTTATTTTATAACTTATGGAATTAATTAAGGTTACACATTTTATTACTTAATGAAGTGACTCTTGAACTTCCATAACTTGAGGACAAGTTATGGAGTCATAAAACCATTCAATGAGACAAGACTCTTCATTTTGTAACCTTTGCCAACTTTTATGAGTTTTATGAAACTTAAATGTGACTTTTCATATAACTTGAGGACAAGTTACAAAAACACATTTTAGAATCAACTCTTAGATTAATTTGGATTGAAAACAACAATTTCACATAACTTCCTACTAATCTAAGAAACTCATAAGAACAAGATAATTCAAATCAAATTTTTTCATGTAATTAGTCTAAACTAATACAAAACATGAATCTATTGACAATTTTCTTTGAAATTGGATTAGCATGAACATTACCACATCAAAAACAAGTTTATAAGTCCAAAAACAGCTTAGGGTAATGTTCCTAGTCCATTTCTAGCCAAAAAAACTCGAACATATGCTGTCTGGGGATCCTACTCGTTGAGTGTATCAACCTACTCGACGAGCAGGATGATTTTCTTCATGAACTCGGCGAGTTCATCAGTGGAATCGGCGAGTCCAGTGCCCAGAAAGCCAGAAAATTGATGTTTTCAGCATTTTTCAGCAATTTGCATCAAGTATAATTGAAAACAAGCCTAGGCTCTGATACCACTATTGGGTTTTGAAAATTCTAACACTCCTAAGTGTACATGCAACCCTAAATACCTTGGATCTATGTTTTCTCTATTATACATGCTATTATGAACATCCAAGGTATTATTCTAATCTAGCATACAAAATAATGAATATAACAAGATAGAATACATACCTCTTTGATGTAGAATGTCTTCATGAAGCTTGAGTGCCTAGTGCCTCAAGTGTGACACCTCAAATAGTTCACACAACACCAAATACACTTGGAATAACTTGAGAGAAACTTGAACACTCCTAAAATCGGCTAGCTGTTACAAAGAATATGATTTTATATAGTTGTTACAATTAGGGTAAACCCTAATTGTCATCGCCTTCCATTTCGTTGGATCCATGGGTTCAAATACACCATGGAGCATCCATGTACCATTCTATGGGTTTTAGCCCAACTTGATTATCCATGGAGCATTAGCCCACTATACAAGTATGGATGATTTACACAATCAACCCATATATTTAATTAGTCTTCTTTTGATCACTTAATTAATTCTAGATTAATTCTTGATCAATACTAATTAAATAATCCTATTAATATATTAGAACTTATAATATATTAATCAACATTAAGTGTTATTTCTCTCATTATAGTCTATCCAAGTGCATGATGCCATATAACCCAAATGGACCATGTCAGGTTGGGTCAAGTCTTACCAATTATAGTTATGGAATTAGACATTAATCCAACAATAGCCTCAACAGTCAAGGCTCCCCATGAGTCTCCAACAGACTCCCACCAGTCTCTAGCTCTGTCTCTCAAACGCCCTGCTGCATATCTTACCTTCGACCCCTCCGGGCAGAAGCTAGTCAGCTGCACGGACTCAATGTCCGTAATCCATCGTCTGGCAGCAATGGGGTCCTTCACCCCGTGGAAATCTGGTGCACCACTGCCCCTGAAGTCCTTAAAGGACAACGTGCGGGGTCCTGACTGGCCAGATGCCATGTCACTCCAAAACGCCCTAAGGCGATCCTCCATCAGCTCGACAATCCCTTCCTTGATCGACCCGAATATGACCGGGGTCGCATCAAGGACGCCTCTAGTGATCTCAGACGCGATGAAATCGTGTAGCCTCTCATCCACTGGTTCAGAGCCTAAACCCGAACCCGATCCCTCTACTAAGCTACCAACTATTGGCCTCTGTCGCAGTACAACCATTCTGCAATACATAATGACAACCGTTAGTGATACTTACACACCCTGAGGGATCATATCCACTACAAGTTCCCTGGTCTTGTCTCAGCCTTCCTCAAGTTGGGTACAGAACCTCTTCTTTCAGTAGTACGGGCCCATACTACCTTCCACATCTATCCGTACCTTCCTCAAGGACTGCCTTGACTCCACCAAGTCCCTTTCACTACTGCTGATTCTCTGCTATTCCCATCCTAGGCTTACCCTAGGGTAAATCTCTGACTCCACCCAAACCGGTCCTCAACTACTGAAGGCCTCCTTGTAATGCCAATTATCCATTACCTGACTACCATCACATGTGATGAGGCTCAGATAATCCTTCGAGTAACAGACTCGTCCCTACAACCGTTAGATTCAGATGAGAGTTGCGCAATAGGGCCAAATCCAGCACTCTGAGATTATTCAATCCTAATCACATGTGATGTGACGTATACACCTAATGGCTAACTCTCATCTCTCAGAGTCCCACAAAGCACAAAGCAAGCGGAATTCGGACGCAGGAAAACTACTCAAACTAATCGGTTCTCATAATGAGAATCTGAACTAGCATATAATGTTGAGCTCGTACTACCAGGCATAACCTAAACATGCTATCTTATTACTGTCTACTTAATACTAGCATGCAATTCTTATAAGTTGAAGCACACAAAGCAGGAACATAAGGCACCATTCCTAGATCCTTAGTCCTATTCTAGCATGTTGTTCTACTGAAACTGATAAACATAATATAAAATTGTATGGGTACTTTGGGGAATACTTACTTGAGCTCGGTCGGTCACTCATATCACACTCTTCGTTCTTTCTCAAAACTCTTTTATCTTAGCTTGTAGGAAAACATTTTTTTTGTAAAAATCTTTTAATCCCTCGATTTGAGTCCAGACACCCCAAGGGTGTGTTCGAATCCCTCAAACCAGGGCTCTGATACCAACTTGTAACGACCCAAATTTTAAGTCCAAAATTTTCTTTTTAAATTAACTGATTCATAAAAACGTTCATGAGAAAATACTGTGAAATTATATCGTCTCATAAAACAATGTATCATGTCTGAAAACCCAAGTCACAAAATAATAACATGTCAGAGTACAATCCCAGAATATCCATAGTGCGGAAAACAAAGAGTGTGTGTATGATGTGCTGCTGCCGCGCCAGCTCCTTCCCCTTCGCTGAAGAGGTAACTGAAACCAAAACTGTAAACTTTAAGCACGAAGCTTAGTGAGTTCCCCCATTGTACCACATACCACACAATCACATAGCATACATACTGCCGGGCAATTCTGGGGTGCCCGACCTACCCGGTACGGCCATTCTGGGGTGCCGTCCTACCCATGTCAGGCCATTCTGGGGTGCTGACCTACCCGTCGGTCCTATCAACCGAACCTTGGGGACTATTCCACCCCTACCTCCACTATCCCATATATCATAACATAAACATACTATCAGACATATCTGGGGTGTCCGAACTACCGATCGGTCCTAACAACCGAACTTGGGGACTATTCCCCTCCTACTACCGCTATCACATATAACATATCATGCCAGCATATAAACATATCAACACATATTATCAGACATATCTGGGGTGTCTGACCTACCCTTCGGTCCTAACAACCAAACTCTACTACTGTCACATATAACATATCATGCCAGCATATAACATATCAGTTAGTAGCAAACCTAGATGATATTACAAAGACAATCATCTAATCATACATCTCCTACTGGTGGGCCGGCATTGTGGTCGTAGACCCACCGCTACTGGAAGGTATCTCACCTCGATCAAGTAGCTGCTGTCAAACTATGTGGGAAGTCTCTGCCTGCTGCCGCTCCGGAAATCCTCCGACTACAATCCCAACAAAATACTCAGTCATAGTTGATATCTACTCTTAGGGTAAAATGATTGTTTTATCCCCAACCAAGTCCAAGTCATAGTCAACATTGGTCAAAGTCAACATTCAGTTGACCTGACTTGCCGAGTTGGGCTACCAAATTGTCGAGTCCATGCTTCTCTAATCCGACCCAAACCCCGACCCACTCGTAGATTCTAGCAAGAAATCGAAGGGTTCTCCTTCAATCATAACATCGGGACCATCTTCATTTGACTCGCCGAGTTCCTTTATGAGCTCGTCGAGTTCATCTCCAACATACGAACTTGTCCAGTCTATGATTCGCCGAGTTGTATGAACAATTCATTGAGTCCATCTTCAGAGATTGGGAGATTGCTATGTACTCGCCGAGTCTGCTCATACCACTTGCCGAGTCCCATGGCTTCCACGTCCCTTTTTGCGTCTAAACCAACAAGGGACTTCCTTCCTAACACATACCCATTCACAGAAAGGGTTTGGTGCACAATGGTCACCGACTCATCGAGTGCCAAAAACAACTCGCCGAGTCCAACCTTGACCAATTCCATACAGTCGATTTAAATGAGATATTACACACCAAAACCATAGATCTGGCCTCCTAATGTCCATTTTATACATAAAGTTCCAAACTTGATGCACATGCATGGGGTTTTTAGCTGAAAAATCCATATAAAGTGTCCTATAATGTGCATGGGGCTCTCATGGGCACTCGACGAGTCCAACCTTGACCAATTCCATACAGTCGATTTAAATGAGATCTAACACACCAAAACCATAGATCTGGCCTCCTAATATCCATTTTATACGTAAAGTTCCAAACTTGATGCACATGCATGGGGTTTTTAGCTGAAAAATCCATATAAAGTGTCCTACAATGTGCATGGGGCTCTCATGGCCCTAAAGTTGGCACCTTTATGCCATGAGACCCCTCTTAAGGTCCAGATCTGAAGTCAAAACCCACTCAACACTTCCAAATCCGAAACATGACTTAGAAATCCAAAGAGATCCCAAGTCAAAGATGAATAAACACATAGATGAGTCAAGATAGGGGCATTACACCTTGAAGCTGCATAAAATGAAGTAGATCCCCGGATCTACAAGCCCCAACTCGATTTCCAAGCTCCCTTCTTCCTTCCAAGATTTATAATCCACACCAGAGCACCAAAAGTGGCCTGAACTCACACACAAACGGCTAGCGTTCGATATGAAGCTTTCAAGAGAGCGCTAGGGACAAGGGAGGCTGAGTTAAGTTGTTTATATAGGGAGCAACCCTCAGATTTAGGGTTTCACTTATCCAGCACCTACTCGTCGAGTCAGTCTCCCGAGTCGTCCAGTCGGTCACTTAAAATGCCCGCGGCCACAACCCTACTCGACGAGTCGAGTCCCAGAGAAAATACACAAACTGAAGAAAAGATACCAGGTGTTACATGGATTTTCCAAATAGTATACTCCAGATACCAAACGCATCCTACCTTCGATATGATCTTAATTGGTTATTCCTTATCAGCTTGAACTTGAAGTATTCATTGGGATTATTGAGGCATTTTAAATAGTTAATATATTTGTATAAAATAAAAACAAATACAAAGGTAACATAATATTCATGTCTATGTTGTTTAAAAGGGATAAGTTGAAGTATTAGCGAATGAGCTAGCTCTCCCCTGGATCTTCCACCCTAATCAAGTGAGTACATAGTTATTGAATGTGCAGGATTTAATATTAGTATTGAATACATAAATAATTAAATATATAATAAAAGCTTGTGGTTTGTGTTCTATGTTGATAATATGTTTTATATATAAATGAAATGTCCATTATCTGGTATACATGTTAATACTACACAACACTCATAGTCTTGTTTAGTGTTAAGTAAGACATATGAAGTGTGATTAGGTTAAAGTAGGTTGAATAAATGAGTAGTATTCATAAAAAGGATGTATGAGATACTGGAACGGAGAGGAGAGGTTTGTTTTATGTCATTATCATGTTCCAATGTATGTGTTACATACAAGAGATATTTCATTATTTGGATATTGGGTGTGTGTGAGATTGGAACAAAGTGGAGAGTTTTTTTCAGTGTCATTATCACGCGCCCGGGTGCGGGTTCCATATAAGTCATCTTTCGGAGTAAGATGAGGACCACTGACCATTAGAACAATCTGGTGGAACACCAATAGGCTCGTTACCTGTAGGTTTAAATGAATCATACTATATGAGAGTATGGCTTGTGTGTTGATTCAAGTACTCCATTCTCTTGATGGTTTCCTTTTATAACTTACATCGGCCAAGGAAATCGCTAGTTGTGTAGTCATACAATTGCTTTAAACGATCGGGAAATGTGGTTTTTCTAGATAATCGTTGATTAGGATTTGTGAGAACCTACTGGGCAGGATATGTATGGGTACATTGTTTTATAGATTTCCTCGTTGGATTATATTTCTATACTTGTAACATCAACGAATTCGCGCTATACATTTTAACAATTAGAGATTATAAATATTCGTCTTATCGAATAGTTAAATCTTCGAACATGATAAGCATAACTAATTAAGAATCAATTGTACGCGATTTGAGTTATATAAATGATATTTATGAAAGATCTAGTATGCTCAAGAGTCATATTAAAGTGATATTGCTAATTAACATATGATCCTAAGGGTCACACTAACAACAAATTGATACAATTGATTAGTTATTAGAAATTGATTTTAATAAATATTAAATAAACTCTTTCCTTAAAAATCCCATTTTAGATTTGATAGAACTGGCTTGCAACCAGGTACAACTAATTGGAAATTATTTATCTCATGAAAATAATAATTTTCATTAGCATGTAGCATATTTGGACTAGATAAATCCTTTTGTATTTTACCAAAAATTTAAATTTTAGATTTTATAACTAGTTTATTTCCAAAAATATTTGGACTAGATAAATCCTTTTGTCTTCTTTTTGTGCTTATTTCCAAAAATATAGAAGACAAAAGAAGGCCTGAACTTTTGATTATTTTAATGGAAAGCATGGCTAGTCTTAGCAAGCATGGGAGTCATGTTTCTCTAAATTCATAAAAAAGCTAAATGGTTAAAGACTTATGGACTTTGATCTTACTTTAAGGCTAGCATCAAAGGCTTTCATTTAGGGTTACTTCCTCGGGCTCAAAATTGTAACATCTAGAGAGATGAGAGTTCTCTCTCTATTTTGTTCATGCTTTGAAGATTACTTGCATCTGCATTTTCTCTTTTGAATTTTATACTTGGGTATGAACTTTAAGATTAAGAGTTTTTATAAGACTAACATCTTAAATCAAGTTGGTTTCATGTTGGTGTATCAAAGGTTTCACATTCCCCATCAACTTCCAATCCTCCCATGGAGGATTCAAATTCTACAAAGGTTGTTAAACTCTTCTTTCTCTTTTGTGCTTTTTTTTCTTTCCAAACTTTGCAAGAAGATCCATGGTTGGTTATAACTAGTTTGTAATTGTTCAAAATATTCAAGTCTTCCGTTGCTAAAATCTTATGTTTTTTAAATTAATTTTAAAACATAAAAAAAAAACCCTACAATTGGTTTCAGAGCCATCCTGGAAAGTTTGGTTAGCTTTTATGATATTTGAAAATCTTAGTTTTTGGAAAATATGGATAACTTTTTTTTTAAGAAAAGGAGTTCATACATATTTTCTATGACAACTTTATAATTTTTGTGAGAAAATGTCATTTAAACTTTTCTTAGAAAAACAAATGTTGTTTTATGTATATCTGTTGATATGTATGATGTGCATAAACTAGTCATGGACCATTGTGTTGTTGTGTTTGTTGCTGTGTTGAAAAATGGTTGTAATAATTTATTTATTTATGTGGTATGTACTAATTAAATTGATTAGTTTTCTTGGTTTAGTTTGTAAATAATAAGCTATTTTTTAGAAGTAATATATTTGAACAAAAATTAACAAGAAATGAAGATGAAACCATTTTTTGAATAGCAAAGGGTGGATTTTTGCAATATATAGTATGTAAGGACAATTGCGACAGTTTCTGTAAACTGTCGCTAAAACTGTTACTGATGGTTGTTTCCTTAAGGGTTGTTATAGCTTTTGCGACACTTTCTACAACACATTCTGAAAGTGTTGCATGTTTCTAAATTATTACCTTCTAGAAGTTTTTTTTATCCTTTTGCAAGCAATGAGTGTTTTTTCAAATTCGAGCTTCTACAACAACATTACTAAAATATTTTTGGTCCCTTTAGGAATTGACTTTACATCTTTTGTGTTGGCTCACAAAAATGTCATTAGTTGGTTATGTTTAGCATTTACGCTTTATGCATGCGTGTATTGTTTACTTTATGACATTGTTATGTCTTGTTGATAAATTAGTTTTTCACACGTTAAAATAATTTTAGACAAAATAAACATCACATAGAGTATAGTTTTCAAAATTTATAATATGAACATAAGATGCAACAAGTTATTGTTTTAAAATAAAATGCAGTTTTAGAAAAACGTCAATAACAACAAATTTTGAAATACCTAATTATTAGTTTTAAAATGATGATTTTTTACATTTATACAAAGTCTATATATATATATATATATATATATATATATATATATAATAAAAGAAAGTTTATTGAAGATATAAAAGGTTCAAAAACGGTCAAACTAAAACTTAATTCCGATTATTAATTTTAAAATTAAATCACATCAAATTATATACAAACTAGCTTTTTATATATAACTTTTAAAGGTGATTTTGTTTTCAAAATTGGACTATTGCATATTATATGCATTTAACAACTATGATATCATACGTTTTTAAAACTAGAATCACAAAATATAATAAGCTCCCTTACAAACCTCAAATCTATGCAATGCATTTTCAAGAACACTCGAACACCTCTTGTATGAACTAGTGGGATAAAGGTCACCTAAATGCTTAGTGTTATCTTTTGATGGTCGGGGTGTATTCGCGATTTCTATAACCAAGTTATACGCTAATTACACAAGTTTTTCAAATTGGATGACTTGATCGGGAATATTTTGTGATAAAGGTTACTTAAGGAAGAAAGATTTGAGACATAGATAAGACCAAACATTTCTATTAAATTTATTATTAGTGATGGGTTTTGAGCATAGAATACAAAACTTATGTGTGCATGCAACTATAATTCTTGGATCTATGTTTTCTCTAATTGAACATACAACTTTTGAACATCAAACAGAAAATCCTTGAAGGTATATATTATTTTCGAAATCTATAAAATAGGGTTAAGAAAACATACCTTAATTCTTATATATATTGTAATAACAATGAATTCCTAGTAATCTTGAACTTCGAGATCAAGCATCACAAGTGTTACGCCTCTAGTAGATTTCGCTTTTCTTGGTAAGGGTACCCTCTTAGAGTCTTCCCTTAACTTGTATAAAATTTGGCTTTAAATTTTATAAAAACTTTAAGTATTTTCTTAAACTTCCAAGAGTTTATTTCTTGGTTTTTATTGAACTATTTGTTTTTAGAAGTAAATTCATAAACTTGAATTATCATAAATTAAGTTATAAAAATGATAACTTATGATTTGATTTTTATAAAATCAAAATTTTATATTTCAAATAAATGAAATAAAGGTTCATAACATATGAATGTAGGATTAGACAATCCTTGGATTATATTTTTGGCTCATAATTCAAATTATGATGTGTGGATAGTATTTCCAACTTGTAATTAAATCAAATTATGATATAATTAAAATGAGTTTGATAACTTATCAAACTAGTTAAGCACATCATATGTTTCGAATAAGAAATTAGGGTAGTCTACATAGCCATAAGCTTTGATCTTTCAAACATGGTTTTTGTGTTTACTTTTGAGATTGAACTTTGGTACTTTACAACCTAGTTGGAGTATTCACATATCAATGTGACTGCTTAGTACAAGCTAAGTTACACTACTTGTTCCAAGGGATTTACTAAGTCGCAATCTAGCTCAACTTCTTGCCTCTAAAGCCAAGTTATGTGCACGCATGGAAATGACAAGGTTCTAGATGAGTCCTAACATTAGCTTTGATGGTTGTCACAAAGAAGGACAAAGAGCGTGAAAAATCGAAACAAATTGAGATAGAGCTAAATCAAGAAGAGGCTGAGAAACAAGAAAAAGAAGCTGTAGAATCTACTTTGAAAGCTTTATAGCCAGAATGGAATGCTGATAGAATCTTAAAAGAGGCAATTAAGAATGTGGAGATTTACTAGCTTAATCTAAGATCATTTTTTGACGTAGAGAATAAAAGTGATAATCAATTGGATTTTCCTTTAACTGCAAAAGTATTCACATTGAGGAGCTTTCCTAACACTATAGGTGTTACTCTGAACAATGCTAGTATTAATAAGAAGCTATGTAGTTATGGCGGCCTAAACTCAAATATCGGTCAAGGACCGATATTTGAGATATAGGTTATTGCGGTAGGATATCAGTATTTTTATATCGTATATGAAAAATTAATATATATATATATATATATATATATATATATATATATATATATATATATATGTAAAACATGATGGGTTTTATACAAACAATCCTATGTGTGCATGCAACCCTAATTGGAACTATGTTTTCACCATTAGACATACAACTTTATGAACACAAAAACAAATCTAGCATGCATCTACTATTTTAAAAATTCACAAAGAAGAATAGAATACATACCTTTTGTTGCTATATAGTAATAACAACTAGTTTCTTGAATTCCCTTAGCTCTTGAGATCAAGTACCACAAGTGTAGTACCTCTATTGGCTCACAAACACACTTGAGTGATAGGATGAATATGAGAGAGAGGAGAAAGGGTAACAAGCTCCAAAATTCGGCTCTAATAGGGTTTCTCCAAGGTTGGGCGAATTCTAGTGCCTAAGGGGGTCTATTTATACTTAAGGCCAACTAGGGTTTCAGGGTGGAAACCCTAATCCCTTAGCTTAGGGCATAAGCAAGTCCATGAACTCCTTATTCTTTAGCCTTGGACGAAAACTCCTAGAGCCTTCTAGGGTTTTCGGCCCTTTCCTAATAAGGTTATCCATTGGCCCAAAGCCTCAACTATAAATAATTACAAAACAACCCCTGCGCTTTTAATCAGTTCATTTAATCCCAAAATTAATTTCAAATTAATTTTTGATTAAATACCAATTAATAATATGATTCCAAATTAATATGTTATTCCTATAATATATTAAAAATCATATTTATACCCCAATTTATTATTCTTAACAATAAATCAACTTCTTTCCTCAATAGTCATCTTGTCTAGTCAACAGTGTGAAGGCAACCCAAAAGGACCATGATACAACCGGGTTAAATACATATAGTTATGGACTTGGACACTAATCCAAAAGTATCCTACTTGGATAAGTCTAATAACTATAAATGCAAGTACAAATTCAAAATCTGATAAGCAATCGTAGCTCTCAAAAGACGTTGTCAAACTTTGACTTGTCCTTTAGATAAGGGATCATATAGCCTTCCGTTCTTAAGATATCGTGTGGAAAATTACATGGAACATAGTCATACTTATTGTCCATCAATTTGTTTCTTGATCTCTGATTCGTCTGACATAAAATTTAATTGAACACATCAACTTAGTCCAGACCGGGCCCAGCACATAAGTCAAACCAAATCATCGAGGGGCCCAAGATATCGCTTTTAATCTCGTAGGATAAAAGGAACCAATAAACTTCAACTTATATGCATTTACTATTCACTCATCAAATCATACACAACAATGCGTTTTATAACATCAAGTTAATGATGCGTTTACGCATTATCAGTGCACAACCAACTTGCCAACAATAAACCATATATTTAGGTTTAAAGACTATATGATATGATCATCTCACAATCACTCGTGATTAATTCCATGAAGTGATTCAAGTGAGCGCGGGTTTAATCCAATACTCAAATCTTATTTCATAAGTACTCATGAAGGTTGCAACAAACTTTTGCTATGTCTAATACACTTTAGACAATCTACAAGACAATTAATGACATTCTTCTTTCATACCTACTTCCAAAGTATGAGCAACTGTGAACTATTCAAATAATCTTATTATTCAGGAAGTCAAAACATACAAAGTGAAACAATAGGTAAATAATTAACACAAGATAATAACTTTGCTTATAAATAATACTCCTTTATTTAATCATCAAATGTTAATTACAATTTATCTATTACACATTTCAAAAACAATCTAATCACTAAAACTTGCATTGTCCTTCAGCCCAATGCTCCTAGCGAGTTTAACCCTACTCAGTCCCTTCGTAAGGGGATCTGTTGGGTTATCCTTTCACGATACCCTCTTCACTATGAGGAGTCCCTCTTCTACCTGATCTCTAATAAAGTGATATTTCCTATCGATATGTTTGGATCTGCCATGATCCCTCGGTTCCTTGGTCAAGGCAACCACTCCTTCATTATCACAGAAAATCTCCATAGGCTCTTTTATGGTTGGCACAACTCCAAGTCCTCCGATAAATTTCTTCAACCATATCGCCTCTTTTGACGCTTCACTCGATACTATGTACTCTGATTTGCACGCTGAATCAGCTACGGTCTCTTGCTTGAAACTTTTCCAAGTCACTGCTCCTCCACTAAGGGTAAAGACCCAACCTGACTAAGAGTGGTAGTTGTCCCGGTCGGTCTGAAAACTGGCGTAACTATACCCTCACACCCTTAATTCATCACTCCCACCGAGGATAGGAAACCATTCCTTGGTCCTCAGAAGGTTCTTAAGAATATTCTTGACTACGGTCCAATGTGCTCTATCAGGGTTCCCTTGATATCTGCTGACCATGCTCAAAGTGAAGGCCACATCAGGGTGACTACAAGTCATAGCATACATGATCAAGCCAACTGCAGAAGCATAAGGTACTCGGCTCATCTTTGCTATCTCGGCTTCGGTACTCGTGCTTTCAGTCTTACTCAACTTGGCATTGCTTTGGATCGGTAACTCCCCTTTCTTGTAATTCTCCATACTAAAACGTTTTAGTACCTTATCCAAGTAAGTATTTTACTAAGTCCTATTAGTCTTTTACTCATGTTTCTCACTATCCTTATCCCAAGAATATATGAAGCTTCTCCAAGGTCCTTCATAGCGTAGCACTTACCAAGACAGAACTTAACCTCCTTTAGGGTTGGGACTTCGTTTCCTATGAGTGGTATGTCATCGACATACAAAACTAGAAAGCTAACTATACTCCCACTATCTTTGACATATACGTAGGACTCATCCTTGCTTCGCAAGAAACCAAACTCTTTGACCTTTCATCGAAACAAAGATTCCATCTGTGAGATGCTTGTTTCAATCCATAAACGGATTTCTCAAGCTTACACACTCTATTAGGATGCTTCGCATCGACAAAACCCTCTGGCTGACTCATGTAAACATCCTCAGCCAACTTCCCATTAAGGAAAGTGGTTTTGACATCCATCTGCCATATTTCATAATCATGAAGCGCAACTATGGCTAGCATAACCCTAATAGACTTTATCTTCGCAACTGGCAAGAAGGTCTCATAATAGTCAACTCCGGGAGTTTGAGTAAAGCCGTTTGCAACCAATCGCGCCTTATAAGTGTGTACTTTCCCATCCATGTCGGTCTTCTTCTTGAAGATCGATTTGCAACCGACCGTCTTACGACCTAGCACATTGTCAACCAAATTCCAAACTTGGTTCTCATACGTGGACTGAATCTCACTGTCCATAGCCTCTTTCCATTTTGCAGACTTCGAGCCTGCCATGCCTTCCTTGTAGCTATTAGGTTCATCCAAATTTACTAGTGCACTATCACTAATAAACGTATCACCTTCAGTAGTAATAGGAAAACCATAAAACTCCGGTGTAACACTTACTCTACTGGAACGTCTAAGAGGTAGGGACTCATCAACATGTTCAACCGGAGTTTCCTCCTTGGGTTGAGCGCTAGTGTTATAGGTTCCTTCATCGCTTGATTCTTGAAGCTCTTCAAGATCAATTTGCCTCCCACTGTCCCCTTGGCTTATGAGTTCTTGCTCTCGGAAAACCCCTCTCCTCGCAAGGAAGACAACATTGTCACTCGGTCTATACAAGAGATATCCAAAGGATTTATGTGGGTAGCCGATGAAAATACACCGCTCACTATGAGGTTATAGCTTTTCGTGAGTCTCTCGTCTTACGTAAGCCTCGCAACCCCAAACCTTGATATGTGCCAACGAGGGAGCTTTCCATGTCCACATCTCGTGAGGTGTTTTGGCAACCTTCTTTGTAGGGACTAAGTTAAGGATATGGGCGGCATTCTCTAAGCCATACCCACAGAATGATATAGGTAACGAAGCACAAATCATCATGGAACGAACCATGTCCAACAGGGTTCGATTATGCCTCTCAGCCAGACCATTCAACTACGGTGTCCTAGGTGGCATTAATTGCGAAACAATTCTGCATTCCTTGAGGTAGTTGTGGAATTCAAGAATAAGGTACTCACCACCTCGATCGGATCGGAGCATCTTAATTTTCCTGCCCAGCTGATTCTCAACTTCTTGCTTAAACCCTTTAAACTTTTCAAAGGTTTCTGACTTGTGCTTGATTAAGTAGATATACCCATATCTGCTATAATCATCAGTGAAAGTCACATAGAAGCGACTTGCATCCCTTGTGGTGGATCTAAAGGGCCCACACACATTGGTGTGTATGAGATCCAATAAACCCTCACCCCTTTCACAAGTACCAGTGAAGGGTGACTTGGTCATATTTCCAAGTAAACAAGACTCGCATACGTCATCATCCCTAAGGTCGAATGACTCCAACACTCCATCCTTTTGAAGTTGGGTTATGCGCTTCTTGTTGACATGTCCAAGACGACAATGCCACAAGCATGCATTGTCCAACCTATTGGAAGATTCGATATGCAACACATCATTTCCTAAATTGTCTACAACCATCATAGTTTCATATATTCCATTACAAGGCAATGCTTCAAAATAGAAAATACCAATAAAGAAAGCATTAATAGAACATTTTTCATTATCAAACGAAAATCTAAAGCCTTGTTTATACAAACCATGAAAAGAAATGAGGTTTCTTGCCATTTCTGGCAAATAGCAACAATTATTGAAATCTAGTCCTAACCCGCTACTAAGCTGTAACATCCAGATTTTCAGGGACATCATTGTGTATGTTAATCTTGTTATTGAAGGAGAGACTCAACGAGTTGAGGGTCCAACTCACCGAGTCGAATCGAGTTGCTCGCGTGAATTTAATGAATGGACTCGACGAGTCAAAGGTGGGAGTCGCCGAGTAAGTACTAGGCAGAGAAACCCTAATTTCCTGGGTTTGGGAACTATTTAAAGGCACTTATAGCCTCATTTGCGGCTATCCTTCCTTGAGAGAAAACCTTAAACGTGCATAGAGAGCCATGAGAGTCTTGGAAGCTAAAACTTGGAGTAGACTAGTGCATCTCTTGAGGACAAGAGGAGATCATCCAACAAGGAAGCTAGAGAATCAGTGGATCTAGTGTACCTCCGTGCAAGGGCTTGAGTAAAAGGTAAAATCTTGCACCTTTCTTGTTATTTTGCTTAGATCTTGTTGCTATGGAAGATTAGGGTTTCTTCCACCTTTTTTGGGAATTTGATTGCATAAGGTCCCTTTTGAGGTCTAGATTTCAGATCTGGACTCAGTGAGGTCCAGAGAGTCCAAAGATGATAGCTTTATTTAGCCATATAAGAGATATTGTGGTTAATCATCCTTTTTAGAGTTATATTGGCATTATGAGCCCTATGTGCGATGTTTAAACGTAAAGCTTGAAGCTTTACGTGTGTTTGGGGTGATGGATCTGTCTTAAATCGTTGGAATGAGGAATCTAATCAAAGGGACTCGCTGAGTCCATGGCCTGACTTGACGAGTCGGTTAGGGTTGTCCCGATGAGTTTTTTCATGCGATAACTCGATGAGTTGGGTGTCAACTCGACGAGCTGAGCTAGATTTCTAGAGACTTCTAAGAAAATGAGGGGACTCGAAACATGGACTATTGACTTGAGTTGACTTCTGTTGACTTTGCGGTTTAGTCAACATGAGTAATGGAATCCATGGAAAGGTAGGATGGCCTTTTATACACTTCAAGAGTTAGACAGAAAAAGCGGGTAGCCTATGGAATAGGAGAGTATTAATAGAGCATTAAATAGAGATATTTATCCTATGTGACAGGCGGAGGCTAGTTCGAGATTTCCGAGTACGAGACTGTTATTTGCTGGCTTACCAGATGAGTCTTCTCACTATACATTACCTAGAGTGGTATCTATGTGTAGACCGGAGGGTCTTGTGTGTTACGTGTATGTATGAGATTATGTGCAATGTGATATATGTATGCTATGCGATTGTATAGACCGGACCGGAGGGTCCAACGATATAGACCGGACCGAAGGGTCCAACGATACAAACCGGGTCGAAGGGTCCCACGAGCTAAGACCGGACCAGAGGGTCCAACGAGCTACGAGACTGGAGGGTCCCGCTGAGACACAACGACCAGAGGGTTGTACTATAGCCTCAAGTGGCGTATGTGTTGTATGTAGTATTTTGGGAAACTCACTAAGCATTTATGCTTACAGTGTTATGTGTTATGTGTTTCAGGTACTAGCGTGGATCGCGGGAAGGCACCGACATGATCCATACACACTGACAGAGGATTGTATTTTGAGATTCTGGGATATGTTTTATTGTGATGACATCTGATAAACATGGGATTTTGAGAATGTTATATGAGTTTTATGTGTTTGAAAATAGAAAATTTGTTTTGAAAACTTACGTCGTTACAAGTTGGTATCAGAGTCTTGGTTTGAGGGATTCGGATGCACCTTCGGGTGTATCTAAACTAAAACTAGGGATTTGAGAAAAAATTTCATAATTAAACAATTTTTCTAAAAGAGTATAAAGATTTTGAGACGAGCAGAACGGATCAGTGTGTACGATCAGCCAGCGCCCGAATGGTGATTTCCCAAAATACCCTTATGTTATGATTTATGAGATATTATGAGCTTTTATGCCTGCTAGATTAGGCTAGGTATTCATATTTAGGACTAGAGTGGCATGAGTTGTGATGCCTTAGCCTAGGAGTTGCTGCTATCTGTGACGCACTTTCGAGTATGTGCTGAGTGAGAGTGTCCAGTAGGAATCCTTGTAGAGAGGGATTTGAGTAGAGGAGTCATCTAGGAGAGATGCCTAGATGAGTATTTGTGGAGCCTATCAAGAGAGTAGCTAGATACCCGAGAGGGGTATAATTGAAAAGTTCGGTGATATCTTTTTAGTATGAGTAGAGCAAGTGGATTCATCACATAGAGTGGATTTTACATGTTTATTCGATGCCCGAATGCCGCTTGCTTCATGATTTTGGAATTCCCGATGATGGGAGCCATCTACCAAGTGAATGTGATGATATTCAGGAGGTAGATGACTGGCATCATAAGGAGTTTCTCAGCAGCTGATGGCAGAGAGGTGTGAAAACCTAGGAAGAGCCTAGGATGTGACCTTAGTCAGATGAGTATGCTGACAGAGTAAAGCATTTCGCTGGGGAGCGAGCACGCGTGTTGGGATTGGCGATTGAGAAGGTTGAGCAGCTACTTAGGGAATCTGGGATGGTCTTTGTAGAAAGTATGGGTAGATGTGGCAGGTAGTATGGGCCCGTACTACTTAAAGCAGAGGACCCATACCCGATGCAGGGAGTATTCCGGATGATCTAAGTAGCAGATCGAGAGGTGATGTCATGGTTCGAGTACCATGATAATTAGCAGATCAAGAGGTGACGTCATGGTTCGAGTACCATGATTTGAGGCAGATTGAGAAGAGAGGATATGGTTCGAGTACCATGATTCGTAGTAGATTAAGAGGAGATGACATGGTACGGGCAGCATGAATCATAGCAGATCGAGAGGTGACCACATGGTTTGAGTACCATGACATGCGACAATTAGTGCTTCTGGTTTTACCAGTTATTTCGTGGTGATTGTCTAGACCGAGATCAGATGTGAAAGAGTTTGGGGCCACAAGGCCATGATGAACAAGTTTTAGTGGAGCATCCCTGGAGAGGGAAATCGATTTAGCTCTGAGGGATTGTTGGTGATATTCCAGTTGGAGTCGCAAGACAGGGATGAGCAGGGATGGTGCGTTATGGAAGAATACGGTCTGGGCCGGGTGACCGACCGATAGTGGAGATGTCACTTTCTATGACATGAGTAGTGCTAATTCTATTTCCTGTGGGAGACATAAGAGGTGTTGAGATTTCGGTTCCTGAATTTGGGGGTGAGCCCTGTGGGATTGCACTAAGGGTGATCTTCAATTAGATTCTATGGCAGTAGGCGTGCAGCGAGGTAAAGATATAGTCGTATCAGGTCGTCAGTGGGGACCGAGATGGTCAAGGACCAGGATATACCCTATTGAGTATAGTAGGGCATGCGTTAGCTGCAGTGTCGGACGATCAATAGGGGTATATCAGGGCAGTGACTCTTATTGTCTTGGATGGGTATCGAGAGTGGTAATGTGGGTTCTACTCCTATCATGAGAGACATGATGAGGCCTGGGTTGAGGAGTCGAGGATAAGGAGGATGATAGTTCACTATTTCCAGATCAGGGTTGACACTGGACAGTTGGGAAGTCCGGTGATTGAATGTGTGAGATTCTGACTGACTAGAGGCAGTCATGATGGGACGTTCTGAGGATTTCATCTGAGATTCGGGGTATTGGAAGTTGCTGGATCTTTGTTGGGGAGATCATCGAGCATTGCGTAACATCTTCCAAGAGTAGGTGTGATGTTACTAGTGGAAACAGTTTGTGGGATAGATTTTTGGTGCGCCAATTGGTGATGGTTCGAACCCTAAGTGGGGGAGAACCGAGTATTTTGAGGGGATCAGAGAATCGTTCGAGAGAGGTCAAAGATCTGGATATAGAGACCTGCGGTGTGGATTCATGAGTCCAGGGTTATTGGTGATCGAGGCTAGGTGCAGAGCGAGGTAATGCATGTGGTATGTGTTGAGAAAGGATGAGTGAATTGGAAGATTCTTCGTGGCCTGTGCTTCTCGGGGTTAACATATGTCGAGTTCAAGTGCAATCGGGTCATTTCATGGCAGATGTAATAGCTGAGATTTGCAAGTGAATGTATAGATTGTAATCTATACCCCTAAAAGGAGCAGCAGTTGATTCGTGAACCAATTTTCAGGGTCGACCTGAGTAGTTCCGTATGAGTAGTGACCAGTAGAGGGGGAGTTTCAGGTTCCTGACAACATGTTCTGAGCCATTGTCAATGCCTCAATGTTTCACGTTGGGAGATGGAATACTCTGAAGCTCTGAAGGTTCAAGTGGTGCTAGAGGAAGATCGGTTGAGAGGTTCCGAATAAGCAATGTGGTATCCAAGCACGGGGTTGTGAGTATAAGATCAGTGGATTGGGCATGACATCGTGAGATTCTGTGTTGGTGTACCAAAGTATCCAGGGGAAGCTCATCGACTAGTTGATGTTAAATGAGATTATTAAAGAATGAGGATTGCAGCGAGAAAAGGAGTTGTCGTGTCGATGGCCTTCAGGAGTAGTGACACTTACTTTTGGATGGGTATGTGTGCACCTATCTATGATTGGGCCGTGGAATGTGGGTTAATGGATGCAGCGTGTGGATCCGACTTGAGGTTGAGACCATGGGTGGTAAGAGAAAGTGCAGTAAGGCTGTAGGGAGCTGCAGCATGCACGAGTTAGCGAGAGGGTGTTGTGATACTGCGGGGAGCCGTAGTACTCACTAGTCAGCGAGAGGGTGTTGTGATACTGTGGGGAGCCGTAGTACTCACTAGTCACTGAGAGGGTGTTGTGATACTGCGGGGAGCCGTAGTACTCACTAGTCAGTGACAGGGTGTTGTGATACTGTAGTCAGCCGTAGTACACACTAGTCAGCGAGAGGGTGTTGTGATACTGCGGGGAGCCGTAGTACTCACTAGTCAGCGAGAGGGTGTTGTGATACTACGGGGAGCCGTAGTACACACTAGTCAGCGAGAGGGTGTTGTGATACTGCGGAATGTTGTAGTACTAACTAGTCAGCGAGAGGGTGTTGTGATACTGCGGGGAGCCATAGTACTCACTAGTCAGTAAGGAGGTGTCATGGTGCGGCAGGGAGCCACATTATTTGTTGGTCAAAGCATGACGCATGAGAGTTCTTAGGCTGGAGTAGCCTTATTGGATTGAGTATTCGGGAGCCTGGGGGCCAGATCAGGAAAGAAACAGAGGTCTCTATATTTGTCGGGGATCGTTATACTCTGATTTGAATTGTGGTTGTTGCAACCAAAAGGAATTAGAGAAGAGGTATACGCACGGGTGGCGGGTCATGAGTCATGAGTTGAGTGCTTCATTGGATCGAGCGGTTCCAACTCTGGGTCAGACCAAACTCTCGAGTCTGAGTTTCGCTCTGGTGGTGTGTTGGGTAGGCGGAATGAGATTCTGGATTTTGATGTGGATTCCATGATGAGGGGAATTGTTTATCGTCTGATGTCTTAGACCTGTGTGGGTCAGTACTCGGGTACGGGAGGTACCGCAAGATGCTTGGAACTATGAGCAGTAGAAGACAGAGCTCGGGGTTGAGTTGATTTTCAGTTGGGGTGTAGCATTCTCTTGGGGTAAAGCGAAATTCATGACTTGTGTGTCACAATGGGCCGGTGTAGTTATAAGGAGAAGGAAACCATTGAGACGGTTGGGGTAGTGCAATGGGTAACCTTTGGAGGTTCAACTACTGGGTCAGGAGATGACCTGGTACTTAGTCTGGAAAGGGATATTGAGAAGGGAGCTAAGGTTTTCGGTTGTTGAAAGTCGGAGGATGCTTCTGAGCAAATATGATCATTTATGTGTCTAAGGCTAGGGTGTAGAGAGCTCGTTGTTCAGACGGGTTTTGATTGCAGTAGTGGATGGGTCCCTGGTGTGATGTGATCCTTTCATTCCTTGGTATATGATCTGGATTGACATCATGTCTGGGAAGGGTGATCAGTAGCCAATTTTGGGCATGGACTTGTGTTTATCAGTCCCAACTAGAGAATCAGAGAGGCAGTGAGTTATCAGGGTTTGTTATTCGAGGAGCGAATAATGTTGTGATATCTTGAGAGTGCGGTAGAGTTTCCAGATTCTGGAAAACCAATAGGGGTAGCGTAGTTGCAGACGGGTCTATCCTTTCTTTTCTAGAGAGAGTTTTGTATGGATTCAGGTGTCCAGAGAGGAAGATAGCTATGTGGTGTGAGATCCTTTTGATGGTGCTGTTTGGTTATTGTATTAGATCTATATGTCGTTGAGGAGCGATTTCGGGGGCGAAATCTAATTCAAGTGGGGGAGAATTGTAACATCCAGATTTTCAGGGACATCATTGTGTATGTTAATCTTGTTATTGAAGGAGAGACTCGACGAGTTGAGGGTCCAACTCTTCGAGTCAAATCGAGTTGCTCGTGTGAATTTAATGAATGGACTCGACGAGTCAAAGGTGGGACTCGCCGAGTAGGTACTGGGCAGAGAAACCCTACCTTCTCGGGTTTTGGACCTATTTAAAGGTACTTATAGCCTCATTTGTCACTACCCTTCCTTGAGAGAAAACCCTAAACATGCATAGAGAGCCATGAGAGTCTTGGAAGCTAAAACTTGGAGTAGACTAGTGCATCTCTTGAGGAGAAGAGGAGATCATCTAACAAGGAAGCTAGAGAATCAGTGGATCTGGTGTACCTCCGTGCAAGGGCTTAAGTAAAAGGTAAAAGCTTGCACCTTTCTTGTTATTTTGCTTAGATCTTTATGCTATGGAAGATTACGATTTCTTCCACCATTTTTTGGGACTTTGATTTGTAACGCCTTGATTCTCAGGTATTGCTTAAATAAGATTTCTTGGGTTAAGCTCTACTCGATGAGTTGGTTGACCTACTCGTCGAGTAGCAGCGGGATGGGATCGCGTGTTAAGTGACCTACTCGACGAGTCCATATTGGGACTCGGCGAGTAGGAGCTGGCAGATGAAACACTAAATCCCAGGGTTAAACGCCTATTTAAAGGGACCTTAGCCTCCCTTGGGCCTCTTTATAGTTCTAGAGAGTCCTTATACGTGTGTGGGTGCCTTGGTGTGGTGTTTGAAGCTTGGAACGAGAATCTTGGAGGAAGAAAGCTAAGAGTGCAAAGGAATTGAAGCAAGGAAGGCATGGGAAGCAGGATTTACCTTAGCTAGCATCCTTTGGAGGTATCAAAGTGCCATCCTTACTCCCCTTTTTCCCTTTTATTGATTATCTAGGGCCTTTTATGGATTTTCAAGTTGGTATGATGAGCTATGGGCTAGATCTGAAGTTGTAACTTCAGATCTGGAACCTCCTTGGATTCTAGAAGCATAAAGTCACAGTTTTGGTTGTGATTGCGGTCCCTATTGGGCATGAAGCCCCATTAGGAACTTAGATTTGGCATTTGGAGCCTTTAAGGCCACACATGCACATAAAGTTTGCAACTTTACATGATAAGCATGCCCTAGAAGCTTGGATCTGTGATTTGGAGCCGCTACATGGATCAAAACAAGTCTGTATGGAAAGAGGACTGAATGGACTCGGCGAGTCGCAAAGTTGACTCGGTGAGTCACATGAAGATGGTCGTGAACTCGACGAGTTGGATGAACAACTCGGCGAGTCTGATGAAGATCGTCATAAAAACTCGACGAGTTGAAGAACAACTCGGCAAGTCGGATGAATTTTCTCTTGGACATGTATGAGTGTGTATCTGTCGAGTTGCAAGGAGGGAACCTGACGGGTGGCCTTAAAGTTTGATCGAGAATCGAAGACACTCGACGAGTCACTCCGATGACTCGGTGAGTTGGAATGTACTTCAGGGACCTCGACGAGTAGTCGAGGGTACTCGGCGAATCGAGGTCAACATGAACAGTTGACCTTGACTGAGGACTTTCAGCTTGATCAGGGGCTAACTAGTGGGTTATGGGGTACCTTATAAGGTTAAGGACTTATGAGTATATTGTACTATGATCATAGGTGGTGGAGCCGGTGTCGGGTGATCCGAGAGTTGGAGTGTACCTTCCGAGTCAACATTTGCAAGGTGAGTTATCCTCACTATATTGATAGGGTCTACGGCACCAAGGTCAGCCCTTTAGTTGTTGATTTTATAGTATGCTACATGTGGTTACGATCTGTTAGAACGGAATCAGGGTAGACAGTATGCTATGCTCTTATGATCCGTGAGGATTAGTATGTTAGTGACCTGCTAGGTCGGTATGTTTTTTACGAGAGGATTCTACGATCAGTGTGATAGATATGTTTGATGTTGTATATACCAGTATGTGATAGTTATGCGCACATGGTTATTTGCTTGCTGGGTGGGTTGAGGTGGTCCTGCTTTGTGCTAAAGGCCAACATACCCTATGAGCGGTCCGGGGAGACTGCAGGCCCATGAGGCGGACCAGTCATGCCGAAGGCTCGGGATAGATTCAGATAGACTGTAGGCCCAGTATGGTGGTCCAGTCAGGCCGATGGACAGTATGTATGTTGATTGATTGATATATTGTTCTGATATGGTATTGTCAGTGTGGTATTGGTATTTTGGGGGTAGCTCACTAAGCCCTTGGGCTTACAGTTTTCAGTTTATTGTTTCAGGTACTTCAGGAGATCATGGAAAGGCAAAGGCATGACCGTACCGGTCCTCATCCTTATGTTATGATTTTGGGACACTCTGATGGATATTGATTTGAAAACGTTTTTTTGTAGACAATGTTATTTGACTTTTATTTGTGGTTGAAAAAGTTTTAAATTGGTGTAAAATTTATGGATGTTACAGGTTGGTATCAGAGCCTTGGTTTGAGTGAATTGGAGGAAGACTCGTGTGAATCCAGTCTCAAATCAAGGAGATTTTCAGAAAGTAAGTTTTAAAATGGTTTTCAAAATAAATGACAGAGGATGCAGAGGGTACGATCAGCCAGAGCCTATAAGTAAACCCCAAAATACCATGCAGTTATTTGATAATCTACTATGTTAGAACAGCATGCTAGTGCTAGGCTAGGGATCTTCAGGAATCACATTATAGATTTTCCTGATTACATGATGGCTATTAGCCTAGGGTTTCTTGTACGCGGAATTGACATCATAACTATAAACGTTTAGTGTATGCATCACGGTTGTGCATAATAAAGACCTTATAGTCTGAGAATGTTGATTCGGCTTTCGACTAGGATTGGATATTCGAAAGTTTATTGGGTCCAGCGTTATGTGCAGCTAGCGTGCACTGGCACTGCAGGGGATGATGGAAGTTTCATGGATGTGTGAGTCGAGATAAGCGGTGAGACTACATGCGAGATAGACGGAATTCCCCTATAAGTGAGGGTTGAGCGCATTTTCTATGTTGATGATATTGCTAGGACGTTGTGTTGATACTTGAGACAAATATGGGTAGGTCTGAAAGGTAGTATGGGCTCGTACTACTGAAAGCACAGGACCCATACACGTAGCAAGGAAATCACAACCCCTAGGGTTCGTGGGTTATGGCCTCCCGACATTATGTTATTTATCTGATGACTTGTGTATATATTCAGTATGGTGGTGACGAGATGTGTTGCTTTTGGGTCCGGATCAGGATCAGGATCAGGATCGGGTCGGGAGACGGAGGGTTGGAGGTGCCGGTAGCACCTAAGCCCGTGGTACAAATAGGGACCGAGGAGTTGGATGCCAGGATCCGGGAGATCATGCATGACGAGATTATTGTTGCATTCTGAGCGCAGCTGCTAGAGATGTTTGGGTCGATTAAGACCGCGATGGTTGAGTACTTTGATGAGCGATATGCAGCTCTAGCAGAGACAGCAGCCGCTGCAGCCACTTCGGTTGTAACTGCGGCAGGTGTTGGAGGAGGAGCTGCCAGGGCTTTCCAGTACTGGGACTTCATTAATACGAAGCTCCCGACATTTGATGGTACTCAGGATGCGATCCGATCTATGCGGTGGTTGTCTGACGTAGAGGGTTTTTTCTTCATGTGCTCATGTCCTGCTGACCAGAAGGTCAGGTGTGCTCTGAACCTGCTTAGGCTCGGGGCAAAGAACTGGTGGAGATTGACGACATGTTCATATTCTGATGATTAGCGGGCTGCTATTACTTGGGAGCAGTTCCGGGATATGTTTCGCACCCGCTACGTTTCGCGCGTGGAACGAGAGCGGCTTGCTCAGGAGTTTTTGACATTAAGGCAGGATGGGGAGTCTGCGATGGATATTACCTGGATGTTCACTGAGAGGGCCATGTTTTGCCTGGAGTTTGCGTCAGAGCAATCTCAGATGACTCGTTATCTGAGTATGCTCAAGACAGATATACGGCAGTTTGTGGCTACACAGTGTTGTGATACCCTCCTGGATCTATAGGAAGTCGCGAGGCGGCGTGAGTTGGAGATAGAGCTGCAGTTGAAGGAGCAGCGTCAGGCACCGGTACAGTCTCAGCCGGCGCCTAAGCGGTCTAGGACTACTGATATGCGGTCTGGGGGTCAACAGAGCCGCACTTGTGGAAAGTGTGGCAGGGTTCATTCGGGAGTTTGTAGAGCAGGAGGTGGGTGCCACAAATGTGGCAAGGAGGGGCACTATGCCAGGGACTGCCGTCAGTCCACCCCTCCTGCAGATATGAGGATTTGTTAACATTGTCATCAGTTTGGTCATATGAAGACCAACTGTCCGCAGCTCGCCGCCAAGCCGGCGCAGGGTTCCGCGCCATCTACTATGAGGATTGGAGATGGGAGGCCAGGGCAGCACTGGATGTGGTTGCTGGTACGTTTCTATTCTCTATCTCAGTTATTATATTTGTGTTATTCTTATAGATTATACCTGTGATTAGGTATGTTTTTAGTAAATTCTTTGCCCGCTTTGGTATTATTTTACTCAGAAGCGAGTCGACCTTTTGTATCCCATACCTTCTCTAGAGGGTTCAGTGTGCCGGTGGATGATCTTGAGTACCCGTTGCAAGTTTCGATCGCCAAGGAGCACGGGGTTTGTGCTTCTTTGGTGTACCGGGGATGCGTGTTGGAGATTTTCAGGGTGTTCTTCCCGATAGATTTGATTCCTATCCCCATGGGGGAGGTATGCGTGATTGTGGGGATGGATTGGCTTAGCCGTTTTAGCGCCATGATCAACTGTGAAGGACAGCGGGTGGTGGTTCGAACCCCAAGTGGGGGGGGAACTCGCAGTATATGGTGAAGGTACTAGGTTGGGAGCAGGGTTTTGTTCGGCAGCCAGGAATCGTCAGTATATTCAGCACGGGTGTGCCGGTTATTTGGCGGTTGTGGTAGATATGCGGGTTCGAGAGCAGCTCTCAGTTCCTGAGGTTCCGGTGGTGAGGGATTTTGTTGATGTATTTCCGGAGGAGTTACCCGGAGTGCCTCTGGAGAGGCAGGTTGAATTCAGGATTGAACTAGTGCCAGGTGTGGCCCCTATCGCCATGGCGCCATACCGATTGGCACCGCCTGAGATGCAGGAGCTATCATCTTAGTTGCAAGAGCTGTTAGGTAAGCAGTTTATTCGTCCGAGTAGTTCACCCTGGGGAGCACCAATCCTTTTCATCAGGAAGAAGGACGATTCGAACAGGATGTGCATTGACTATAGGGAGCTGAATAAGTTAACGGTGAAGAACCGTTATCCGCTCCCGAGGATAGACGATTTTTTCGATCAGCTGCAGGGTGCATCTTGGTTTTCCAAGATTGATTTGAGATCAGGATATCACCAGGTCAGGGTGAGGGAGGAAGACGTGGAGAAGACCTCGTTTCAGACATGATGATATATGGTCCATTAGCATGGCCCAGACTGCTCTAGCACGCCAACCTGGCCTGGCGCGCTCCTGCCAACCTTGTCGGGGACTCCCTTGCCAGCCTCGATGGGGACTCTCCTGTTGGTTTATACGACTTAGTACAGTCCGATGTCATTGGCCGCGTACCAATAACATCAGACTGGGCGGTACTTGATGATATATGGTCCACTAGCATGGCCTAGACAGCTCCGGCGCGCCAGCCTCGCCTGACGCTCCCTCACCAGCCTTGCTGGGGACTCTCCTCTCGGCCCGACCTGGCACTCCCTTGCTAGCATTGCTGGGGACTCTCCTCCCGGCCCGGCCTGGCGCTCCCTTGCCTAGCGCCCCTTGCCAGTCTTTCCTGGTGCGCGCCTGCCAATCCCGCCCGGCGCCTCCGGGCGGCCTTGCCTAGCTCCTTGCTTGTTGGGCCTGAATTGGGCTGGCCCAAGGCCTGACCTCATTCCCCTTTACCTAATTGTCCCATACATAATGAATAGTACCTCCTCCATGGAGAGGAGTCTTCCACAAGTGGTTCAGCCGACACTATACTCCGGTCGGGTGGCTCAGCCGCCACCCGCCGCCGTCAGCCACCATACACCACCACTAGCACCAAGATGGTTCCGTCCAGCTATGAAGAACCATCTGAGATCTTCAAGCTGATCTAACTTGACCGTCGGAGTCCGCTCCCGGGGCACAGTCCCTGGGACGGCTCTAACGCATCTCTCTGATTGTGACTAGCAGATCTCCGCCGCAGTAGAAGACTAGAAGACTCGTCGGAGGTCGATGTCGCATCAGGACTCGTTATGGTCATTACGAGCTCATGGTGATGCCGTTTGGGCTCACCAATGCGCTAGCAGTGTTCATGGACCTGATGAACCGGGTATGCAGACTGATGCTCGATTGCTCGGTCATTGTGTTTGTAGATGATATCTTGGTGTACTCCAAGACTCGAGAGTAGCATGAGGAGCGTCTCAGGGAGCTGCTGGAGGTTCTGAGGCGAGAACGGTTGTATGCCAAGTTCTCGAAATGCGAGTTTTGGTTACGAGATGTCCAGCTCCTCAGACACCTCGTTAACCAGGAGGGGATTTTGGTCGATCCGGCCAAGGTGGAGGCGGTTATGCAGTGGGAGATCCCTAAATCCCCCTCTGACATCAGGAGTTTCTTGGTTTTAGTAGCGTATTATCGGAGATTCATCCGTGATTTCTCCAAGATTGTTGTACCCCTCACTCGTTTAACGAGGAAGGGGTGGATTTCTGGTGGGGCCTTGAGCAGCAGAGGGCGTTTGAGACTCTCCGGCAGTGTTTATGCGAGGCGCCAGTATTGACACTCCCTGAGGGAGTGGAGGATTTTTGGTATTTTGTGATGCATCCATCACAGGTTTGGGGGCAGTCCTCATGCAGAGAGGATGGATGGTAGCCTACACATCGCGGCTGTTGTAGCCGCATGAGACGAGATACCCTACGCACGATCTTGAGTTGGGAGCGGTGGTTTTCGCCCTAAAGATTTGGAGGCATTATCTGTATGGGGTCCGATGTACTATTTACACGGATCACAAGAGTTTGAGGTACATCATGGATCAGCCGAACTTGAACATGAGGCAGCACAGGTGGCTGGATGTGGTCAAGGACTATGATTGCGAAATCCTTTACCATCCTAGTAAAGCGAACGTGGTTGCGGATGCTCTGAGCCACAAGCCAGCTGGGTCCTCGACCCCAGCCAGGTGTGTGAGGATAGCGGTGGAATCCCCGCTGGTGGGTTTGGTCAGTGACGCTCAGATTGAGGGTATGAGATCAAAGAACTGAAAGTTGGAGAGGATTAAGGGCGAAAGCGCCCGGTTTTTTCAGGATAGTCATGGATTGTTGACCCGTTATGGTCGGGTTTGGGTTCCGATGTCCGGAGGGGTCCGGCAGACAATGATGGAGGAGGCTTATAAGTCTCGTTTTTCTATTCACCCGGGAGCCACCAAGATGTACCATGATTTGAGTTCGAGCTATTGGTGGCCTGGCATGAAGCGAGATATCGCTTGGTTTATTGAGAGGTGCTTGACCTGTAGGATGGTCAAGGCCGAGCATCAGAGACCGCATGGTAAGCTGCAGCCTCTGGAGATTCCCATGTGGAAATAGGAATGGATCGCGATGGATTTCATTACAAAGTTGCCAAAGAAGGCAATGGGGTTCGATGCTATATGGGTCATCGTGGATCGATTGACCAAGAGTGCCCATTTCCTAGCCATACAGGAGAGTTCGCCGGCAGAGAGGTTGGCCGACTTGTACGTCCGTGAGATTGTCTCTCGCTATGGGGTTCCAGTTTCTATCGTTTCTGATCGATATGTCAGGTTTACTTCCTGTTTTTTGAAGAAATTCCATGAGGAACTGGGTACGCGACTGCATTTTAGCACGGCGTTCCATCCGCAGACCGATGGGCAGAGTGAGCGGACCATTCAGACCCTCGAGGATATGTTGAGGGCGTGCTTCATTGATTTCAGTGGGCGTTGGGATTCCCACCTACCGCTTGCAGAGTTCGCCTACAACAATAGCTATCATTCCAGTATTGGTGCCCCGCCTTTCGAGTTGTTGTATGGGCGGAAGTGTAGGACCTCAGTCTACTGGGGCGAGGTTGGGCACATGGTGATGGGTTGGACAGAGGTAGTTTTGCAAACTACCGAGATGATACAGCAAATTAGACAGCGACTGCAGACCGCTCATAGTCGGAATCAGGGTAGACAATATGCTATGCTCTTATGATCCATGAGGATTAGTATGTTAGTGACCTGCTAGGTCGGTATGTTAGTTATGAGAGAATTCTTGAATCAGTGTGATAGATATGTTTGATGTTGTATATGCCAGTATGTGATAGTTATGTGCACATGGTTATTTGCTTGTTGGGTGGGTTGAGGCGGTCCTGCTTTGTGTTGAAGGCCAACATACCCTATGAGCGGTCCAGGGAGACTGCAGGCCCACGAGGTGGACCAGTCATGCCGAAGGCTCAGGATAGATTCAGATATATTATAGGCCCAGTAGGGCGGTCAAGTCAGGCCGATGGCCAGTATGTATGTTGATTGATCGATACATTGTTCTGATATGGTATTTTCAGTGTGGTATTGGTATTTTGGGGGTAGCTCACTAAGCCCTCGGTCTTACAGTTTTCAGTTTATTGTTTCAGGTACTTCAGGAGATCATGGAAAGGCGAAGGCGTGACCGTACCGCTCTTCATCCTTATGTTATGATTTTGGGACACTCTGATGGATATTAATTTGAAAACGTTTTTTTGTAGACAATGCTATTTGACTTTCATTTATGGTTGAAAAAGTTTTAAATTGGTGTAAAATTTATGGATGTTACATGATTGCATAAGGTCCCTTTTGAGGTCTAGATTTTGGATCTGGACTCCGTGAGGTCCAGAGAGTCCAAAGATGATAGCTTTATTTAGCCATCTAAGAGTTATTATGGTTAATCATCCTTGTTATAGTTATATTGGCATTATGAGCCCTATGTTCCATGTTTAAACATAAAGCTTGCAGCTTTACGTGTCAAACGACCCTTAGGATGGTAGATCTAGTGTTTGGGGTGATGGATCTGCCTAAATCGTTGGAATGAGGAATCTGATCGAAGGGACTCACCGAGTCCATGGCCTGACTCGACGATTCGGTTAGGGTTTGTCCCGATGAGTTTGTTCATGCAATAACTCGGTGAGTTGGGGGTCAACTCGACGAGCTGAGCTGGATTTCTGGAGACTTTTGAGGAAATGAGGAGACTCGACGAGTTGCATGAGTGCACTCGAAGAGTCAGGTAAAACATGGACTATTGACTTGAGTTGGCTTCTGTTGACTTTGGGGTTTAGTCAACGTGAGTAATGGAAACCATGGAAAGGTAGGATGGCCTTTTGTCCACTTCAAGAGTTAGACAGAGAAAGTGGGTAGCCTGTAGAATAGGAGAGTATTAATAGAGCATTAAATAGAGATATTTATCCTATGTGACAGGCAAAGGCTAGTTCGAGATTTCCAAGTACGAGACTGTTATTTGTTGGCTTACCAGGTGATTCTTCTCACTATACGTTACCTAGAGTGGTATCTATGTGTAGACCGGAGGGTCTTGTGTGCTACGTGTATGTATGAGATTATGTGCAATGTGATATATGTATGCTATGTGATTGTATAGACTGGACCGGAGGGTCCAACGATATAGACCGGACCGAAGGGTCCAAGGATACAGACCGGGCCGAAGGGTCCAACGAGTTATGACCGGACCAGAGGGTCCAACAAGCTACGGGACTGGAGGGTCCCGCTGAGACACATCGACCGGATGGTCGTACTCTAGCCTCGAGTGGTGTATGTGTTGTATGTGGTATTTTGGGGAACTCACTAAGCATTTATGCTTACAGTGTTATGTATTATGTGTTTCAGGTACTAGCGTGGATCGCCGGAAGGCGCCGGCATGATCCGTACACACTGACAGAGGATTGTATTTTTGAGATTCTGGGATATGTTTTATTGTGATGACATCTGATAAACATGGGATTTTGAGAATGTTATATGAGTTTTATTGTGTTTGAAAATAGAAAATTTGTTTTGAAAACTTACGTCGTTACATAAGCACTAAAGAGTAAACTCCAATCTTGGTGACAGGCGACACTCTTCTGTTCCCCATGATCAAGTTTATCTTCCCATGCTCCACATCCCTACTTCTTCTTAGGCCCTATGAATCAGAACAAATGTGAAAACCACATCCTGTATCAAGAACCCATAAATAGAATGTGATGAATTATTAGATTGAATAGTATAAGTACCTGAGAAGGATGGTTTTATCTTTCCATCCTTGATGTCCTGCGGATACATCAGGCATCTTCGTTTCCAATGCCCTTTCTAATGGCAGTAGTAGCACTCTGCATCCTTCAGGTTGGAGGAGGGTGCAGCGGGACCAGCCTTGTTCCACTAGAAGAGGTGTCATCTTTGGACTTTCCCTTGTGGTGGCTCTTAGAAGGATCCTTACTCTTCTTACCCTTCCCCTACCTAATAGCCAAGACGGGGGCAGCAGTAGGAGTTGATGCAATAGATTTGTCCTTAAGGTTGCTCTCAGCAGGCCTTGAAGCTTGCTTAAAGTGACCTCCTCCTTGTTCATCTGGTAGGTCATGTGGAACTAGTTGTAACAAGGAGGTAAGGAATGAAGAATAATATCAATCGTCAGCTCCTCATCGAATTTAACATCTAACGTCAGCAGGTAGTCAATATATCTCTACATTTTCTACAAGTGGGTGGTGACAGACTCTCCGTCCCTCATCTTAGTAGTGATGATCTCATACCTCTCCTGCATGGCACTCTGTTGGTACCTGTCTACTAATCCTGATGCATTTCATAGGGGTAGTAGTCCTCGTAGGACTTTTGGAGTTCGGCAGTCATAGTCGTGAGCATGATGCAATGGAATTTCGTAGCATCGCGCTCATGAGCCTCAAAGGCAGCGATCTTCTCGGAATTAGCAGTGTTGACATTCATTTCTTTCAGCTCATTGTCGAGGACATACTCCTTGTCCTCGTAGCGGGTAACCATTCCAATGTTGCAGATCCAATCATTAAAATTGGACCCATCGACAATTACCCTCCCACATAAATTCATGAGTGAGAATGAGCCGGAAGAGTTCGAGCCAGAAGTGTTGCTGTTGTTTGAGGTAGACATCTGAAAAAGAAAAGAGACAAAGCTTGATTAGATAATAATCTCCAATTAAACACCCAAATGAGAAATTAGGACTAGGATCCAACAACATTATTTGCAATTTAGATGAGGGATGCCGTAATCTAAACAACAAATAATTTGAAGGTAAATGAATGACGATTCACTAATTTCCACCATGAAAAACGAAAAGGAAATTAAGTTTTAAATGTATTGAAAACTCCTAGATCTTTTGAGATTCATTGAACTTTTCAATGGCATGTTTAAATCTCAATATTCCCTTCAAGTTTGTGATTGGGATACTGAGGATCACAAACAAGGTGTGAATAACCATGCAAATGTCTTTGGTGCCCTTAATGTTACAGTCACTTAATCAATGTGCTGGTTAGCCACACATGCTCCATTAATCTATGACAAACATCAAGTCATCCGTGCCACCTTTGCTAGTCCATATTAGTGTGCTAGTTATCCACGCACGCTCCACTAACGACTTAACAAGGGTACAAAGTGTAATTTCATGGAATAGCATCATTTTCATATTTTTCCTAAAATAACTAAGATTGGGAATTTTATAAAAGTATTTAGTTACTTTATTAATCATTATAATTTTAATGAGGAATTAGTTGTTGTATCCTAACCGTTCGGCTAACAACCCTCCACCAATCAAGGAAGCGGTGGGTGAGAGTGGATATCCATTAAACTGCCATTTTATAGGCAGCAACCTTATACCCTCCTTATAGATCGGCTTCGTGAATGAGGCCTAATAACGGTAAGACTAGCTTAATCTTATACATACATATATATATATATATATATATATATATATATATATATTAATCTTATAATATTACAATAGTATAAAGGTATATTTTAATCATTTCAAAATACTAGGGTTTTAATCAAATTTAAAATTTTCAAAAATTAAAACTTTTTAATTTTAAAATCTTAAATATTAAAACTTTGATTTAATAATTATCCAAAATTAAACAATTAATTTAAATTATTAAATCATGTAGGATTATCCATTAAATTAAACAATTAATTTAACCTAATCCCTTTATCCCCTAAAATTCGAAAATTTGGGATGAGGTAATTCAAAGATCTTTAATTATCTATTTAAAAAATTAAATGGATAATTACAAAAGATGGCATCATCCTAATCCTTAAAATTTGGGAATCTCATCTTGGGGATAAGGCAATTTCGAAAACCCTAGGGTTAAACAACCCTAATTTCAAAATCTTGATGCCAAAGGAAAGAGTTTAAGAAACCCTAACAAAATCGAAAACTAGGGTTTAGGAACCTTAATTTCAAAAATCCAAGTCGTAGGGTTTATTAGCCATGAACCCTAAATTTTTCATGTTCATATTCTTGTATCAAATCCAATTGAAAACAAAACCAAAGGCGCTGATACCACTGATGGGTTTTATACAAACAATCCAATGTGTGCATGCAACCCTAATTGGATCTATGTTTTCACTATTAGACATACAACTTTATGAACACAAAAAGAAACCTAACATGCATCTACTATTTTTGAAATTCGCAAAGAAGAATAGAATACATACCTTTTGTTGATATATAGTAATAACAACTAGTTTCTTGAATACCCTTAGCTCTTGAGATCAAGTACCACAAGTGTAGTACCTCTAATGGCTCACAAACACACTTGAGTGACAGGATGAATATGAGAGAGAGGAAGGAGGGTAACAAGCTCCAAAATTAGGCTCTACTAGGGGTTCTCCAAGGTTGGACGAATTCTAGTGCCTAAAGGGGTCTATTTATACTTGAGGCCAACTAGGGTTCTAGGGTTGAAACCCTAATCCCTTAGCTTAGAGCCTAAGCAAGTCCATGGACTCCTTATCCTTTAGCCTTGGACGAAAAATCCTATAGCCTCCTAGGATTTTTGGCCCTTTCCTAATAAGGTGATCCATTGGCCTAAAGCCTCAACTATCAAATAATTACAAAACAGCCCCTACGCTTTTAATTCGTTCCTTTAATCCCAAAATTAATTCCAAATTAATTTCTGATTAAATACCAATTAATAATATGATTCCAAATTAATATATTATTCATATAATATATTAACAAAACATATTTATACCCCAATTTATTATTCTCAACAATAAATCATCCTCTCTCCTCAATAGTCATCTTGTCTAGTCACTGGTATGAAGGCAACCCAAAAGGACCATGTTACAACCGGGTCAAGTACATACCAAATTTAGTTATGGACTTAGACACTAATCCAACAAAACATATATAATGGTAATATCAAAAGTCAACACTCAAAAGTGCTAATGTTTGAAACCTATTCTAATCCTAAACCATGAATTCTTACTCTAAGTCCACATCAAACATGGCATCCAATTATTCATCAAGATCTTCCACATCAACTTTAATATCATCATCATCATCATCATCGTCGTTTTCATTATCATGATCATCATCAGTTATGAATTAAGTACTTAAGACAACATCATGATGAAGCATGTAGCAACTAGCAAGTGAACATCTAAGTACTTAACATTTAACACAAAAATAGGATCAATTAAGACTTAAAACCATGAGTCTATAATTTAAAACTAACAATTAAGTGCTTAACATAACAACAGGTTCAGTTAAGTTAAAACAATAAGACTTAAGACCATGACTTAAAACTAATACCAACAAGCGAAATTACTTAACCGAGATCCCACGTGGAAATCACCTGGAAATATTAGTAAATATCATCAGTTTTTGTGGTTACGATATTTTCGACCGATATTTGACAATGATATTTTGAAAAGTATCGATAACCGATATCCCACCAGGAAATCGCTGATATTAACTACTTAGATAAGAAGATCTTCAAACTTTTTGCCTCACAGTCTAGGCCACAATATGAAATGTGGATTTTAAAGAAGATCTCAGTTGTGAAAGAGTGTGAAACAATTGAAGTTGATGGATTTATGAACTACAGATTTAAGGCGGTAATAGGAAGTAATAATCAAGAATTTAATTTCTCATTTGTTGATTTGCCTTTGATGAATCTACACGCTTGGATTGTTCTCTTTAACATTTCCTCAAAGGAAAAGATGAGATATGAGAATCAACTCCAACACTTAGACAATACGATTAGATCAAATTGCATGGTGCTTTGCAAGATGGATATGGAGGTGGCTAGTGTAGTGTAGAAGACTACTATCCTAAAACCATCTAAGCAACCATATAATATGGAGCAGATGAGAGATGGTATAATCCAAAATGAGACCTAAGGAGTTGTATACACATTACATGAGAAAAGAATAGTGAAGAATTATAAATTTGTAATGTTGATTGGAATTTTAATAAAAGCAGAGATATGCAAGGCGAATACAAAGAATGAAATCAAATGCATTTCAAATTTATTACGTTGGCGGATAACTGTTCGCATTGTTATTATTGGAGTCATTCCATAAGTTTTTGATAAGTCAAGTGAAGAAAACTTTCGCGACTCTACACAAAAGGCGAGATTGTTAGGTCTACCATATTATAATAGTTGTGTTGAGTATGTATGCGAAAGGTCTCATAATTTTTTATCCATTGTCTTCAGCTTATATATGCAAAATGGTTGTAAGATTTCATAAGTTTTGATTTCATAGTTTATACTATGGGCTTTGTAGCTTTAGTTAATTTGTTTTGACATGATGTCTTAGCTTAGGTGACATCACCTCTTGGTCATGTCCTAACCGACTGCCTTGTGTGTCCTATAGGGATAGTTAGTTATAGAGATAGTAACTTTGAAAGGTTCTTACATTCAATAACTGTAATTGAGCTTCTTACTCTCTAATGAAATTCGGATCTTATGTACATCTTATATTAATTAAATATCATAATTACATCGTCATTTTGTTCTTCTAGAATCTATTATGTATGTGTGTGTTTGTCTATATATATATATATATATATATATATATATATATAGGGTTAATGTCATAAAAGCCCTTAAGTTTTCAAGTAATATTCAGATTTACCCTTTGATGACTTTTAGGTTCAATAATGCCTTAGATTTTGGTACATTTGATCATTTTTACCCTTTTATCCGGTTTTGGCCATTCTCAGCCAGTCATTAAGCCAACTAAGAAGCTTAGTAGAGTCTATATGCTGATGTGAAGCTAACTAGGAAATCCACATCAACACTAATCCTTTAATTAAGGAAATTAGGCTGAGAGGAAATAAGGAGTGCAAGGAACGAACTTGAGACCTTTGATATAGAGGTTAAAAGCTTTATCTAGTACACTCCACTTCTTATTGATGTTTTTATTCCCGCTTCTTGATATATATTGTATACCAGAAACAATCCATTTATTATTATTGTAACACCCCGAGTTCAGAAGTGCAAGTTTAGGGTGCTTAGTGTAAATAAGGGAGGCCGACTCGGCGAGTCGATGGATAGACTCGGCGAGTCGAGTCACGACTTTGGTCACATGTTAAGTGACCAACTCGGCAAGTCGGAGGCTGGACTCGACGAGTTGGTGCTGGAATGAGAAAACCCTAATCCGGAGTTTGTGCCATATATAAAGAACATAATACCCTCTCTTCAGCCTCCTTACATTCCCTTTGACTCCCAGAAACCCTAATAGCCGTGAGTGAGAGCTTAGAGAGTGTTTGGAGCTTTGAGGAGTGAATTTGGTGGAGGAGACTTGAAGAGCAAGAGGCAACCATCAAGGATTTCGTGTGGATCCAGAACCCACTCCAGTTTGGGACACATTTGTGATGTATTAAGTTGTTACCTTGACCTTTTCTTCTAGAATCATTCATAAGTGGAGGCTAGGGTTTTCCTTGGTTAGGGGAATTGTTATAGAAGCTAGATCTGAAGCTGAAACTTCAGATCTGAACCTCTTTTGAGTCCTAAGTTCATAAAGTTTCAGTCCTTGGATGATTGGTGAAGCCCCTTTTGTCTAAAACCCAAGCCCTTGTGTGTTTTGAGTTTATACCTCCTTGATTATCACGTAAAGTTTGTAACTTTACGTGAGGGATAACTTGTAGAAGGATAGATCTATGGATTTGAGCCCCAGCATGGCTTGGAAAGCCACTGCATGGGTTAAGAGCTGGAGATACTCGGCGATTCGCATTGGTAGACATGGCGAGTTGGATGAAGATAGGCAGGAACTCAACGAGTTGGAAGAACAACTCGGCGAGTCTGTTAAATGTTGTCTTGGACTCGGAGAGTCTGTTCTTGGACTCGGCGAGTCTGGTCGAGGAGTCCTAACCTTCCGGGTTGAACGGTGAATCGGCGAGTCAAGGGATGACTCGGTGAGTTGAGCGTGAAGGGATTCAGAGTAGTTGGACTCGGCGAGTCTTGGGGCGACTCGGCGAGTTGAGTCGCGATATGGGAGTTTTCAGAGCATGGGGACTCGACGAGTCAGCGTGTTGACTCGACGAGTAGAGTCAGTCAGGAAGTTTGACTTTGACTGAGGACTTTGACTTTGACCAAGGGTTGACCAGTTTGACTTCCAGGGGTATTTTGGTAATTATTGGTATTTATCGAGTTCAGTCATTTGGTATTGACCAGTGGTGGAGTTCGTGTCAGAGATTGGAGCAGTGTGATCTTATCTTTTCAGTCAGTAGTTGCGAGGTGAGTTATCCTCACTATACCAACAGGGTCTAAGGCACCAAGGCCGACCCTTTATCGGATGGAAATCCGGATAGTTGTTCATTATGTTATTGCTTTGTTATGTTTGCATCTTGGTAGTTAGGATGGTATATGATAGAGACCTGGTTAGGGTCGGTATCCTGGTTTATAGGATGATGTTATTGTTGGATTAGTGTCTAAGTCCATAACTATTTTGGTATGTACTTGACCCGATTATGAGCATGGTCCTTTTGGGTTGCCTTCACCATAGCAATATGTAGGATGAATTAAGGATAGAAAATTTTAAATATGATTTATTAATATATTATGAGAATAATATATTAAAGGAGAAATCATATTGTTTAATTAATATTAGTCAATAATTAATTATGAATTAATTTTGTGGCTAAAAGAGATTAATTAAATTTAGGGGACTGGACTGCAATTATTGGATAATTGAGTTATTGGGCTAAGGAATGCTAAAGGAATAAGGGGTGAACGAAATTATGATGGAAGCCCATCATATTTTCGTCCATGGCCTTATCCAGAAGGTTCCATGGGCTGCTTAGAGTTTAAGCTCTCCATTAGGGTTTTGACTGAAACCTTAGCAGCCCACACAAGTATATAAAGGACCCCTTAGGCTCCCAAAACGTGGACAACTGATTCTTTAGGGTTTCTAGTCATTTTTGGGCAGCCTCTTTCCTTCTCCTCTTCATCCAAGTTGTATATGGTGTTTATGACTCCATTAGAGGTGCAGCACTTGAGGCACTAAGCTTTCTAAGGCCAATCCAAGCAAGGAATTGATTGTTATTGCTATATAACAATCAAAGGTAATTCTCTAAACCCTAATTCAGTTTATAACATGTTAGATCTAAGTTTATTAGTCTTGGATTCAAAGCATGTACAATAGAGAAACCTAGATCCAAGCATTAGGGTTTGTATGAGCACATAGGATTGTTTCTTATGTCTAAAACCCATCAGTGGTATCAGAGCCATGATTGGTTTCAGTTGTATGTGATGCTTAACTGTTTTGTTTGCTTAAAATCGAGTTTTTTGCCTGTGCCCGACGCAACTCGGCGAGTCAGTATCTGGACTCGGCGAGTTGGCCTTACTCGGCGAGTCTAGGTCTGACTCGGCGAGTCAGTGCATCAGGCAGAGGGTATTTCGGGATTTAGCTGCTGTTTTGACTTGGATTTGATGCTTAATTTGTTTTTTGAAGTTAAAATCCGATTTTTATCTTAAATTAATGATTATCCTTGCCAAAACAATAGATAATTTCAAATATTTTAAATATTGGTTGTTTATATGATAAATATGGATTATTTCAAATTATTTGGTAATTATCTAGTGACTAAAATAAGATTAGGTCTAATATAGATAATTATGAAATTAATTGTTTAATTTATGTTATTTGTTATTTGATCCCTAATGTTTTGAAATGTTTCAAAACTTGCCCTCAAGTTTTGGAATTTAAAAGTTGATTATAAGTTTAATTTTGAAATGTCAAATTCTAAAACCCTAGTAATTTGAAAAGTTCGAATCACACCCTTATGGTTTTGTTAATTAATTAAAGTGTATAATTAAAAGTGATTTAATAAACCCATAAAGTTTTTGGTTTACATTTAATTAAATTAAAAGTATAATTTATTAAGTTAAACCACCTAGTATTTTAAAAGTGTAAAATACACCCTATACTATATATAACATTAAAAGTCTAGTATTATATATGAGTAAACAGTCATTCTTACCATTAGTAGGCCTCATTCACGAAGCTGGTCTATAAGGGGTGTTTAAGGAAATTGCCTATAAAATGGCGATTGAATGGGTATCCACTCTTACCCACCGCACTCTTGACTAGTGGAGGGTCGTTAGCCGAACGGGTAGGATAGGACAGAAACCTTCCATTATAAGTATAATGAAGTACAAACTAACTAAATGCTTTTTCAAATTCCCAAATCATAGTTACTTTAGGAAAAATGTGAAATTGTATGCTAATCCATAGAATTACACTTCGTACCCCTGTCAAACGTTAGTGGAGCGTGTGTGGTTAACCAGCACACTAATTTGGGGATGACATTGGTAGCGAAGGGTGACTCGATGTTTTTCATAGATCAATGGAGCGTGTGTGGCTAACCGGCACATTGATTAGGTGATAGTAGCATTGGGTGCACCACGTGATTCGTATGGTTATTCACACCTTGTTTGTGATCCTCGGCATCCCAGTCACAAATAATAGGGCATAATCGAGATTAAACATGCCATTGAAAAGTTCAATGAATCTCAAAAGATCTAGGAGTTTCAATTCATTTAAAACTTAATCTTCCTTTTCGTTTTTCATGGTGGAAATTGGTAAATCGTCATTTACCTACCTTCAAATATTTTGCAACTAGATTACGGCATCCCTTTTCTAGGTTGTAGAATATTGTGTTGGATCCTAGCTTGATGTTTCATTTGGGTGTTACATCAAGAATTCTAATCAACATTACTTGAATTTTCTCCCGTTTTGTAGATGTCTGAATCTTACAATGGTCTTCCCAAATCCTTTGGAACAAGCTTTCAAAATGAAGATGACGTTTCGAGATACGATCAAGGAAATGAGAGTCATGCTTCACTTCCTCCACCTCCTCCAATCGTTCTCCCTGACCCACAAGTTCAAAGGCTTGAAAAGTTCAAGCTCACTCAAGCCCTTTTGGCAAGTAAACACGAAGATGGGAAACATGTGTGTGCACACGTCTTAGAGATGAAGTCACACATTGATAGGTTAAGCATGTTGGGTGTCGAGATTTCAAGCGACTTGGCTGCTGACTGGGTTCTTCAGTCACTTCCTGAATCATATAGTGAGTTCGTTAGAGAGTACTATATGATGGATCACGACGTGACCCTCATTAATCTCACCTATTTTCTTATAGTTGCTGAATCAGCAATGATTTGGCGTGCTGGTCAAGCAAACTTGTCTGGTGAATCAAACTCCCAAACTTCAATGGACACTGGCAACATTGGAAGTGCAGAAAGAAATAAGTCTGTGATTGTCCGATGTGCTGTGCCAAAGGAGTCCATTTGCTTTTATTGCCAAGAGAAGGGGCATTGGAGACGAAGCTGCCCTAACTACCTGAGAGATCTAAGAGATGGGAGAGTCAAGACATATGGCTCTGCTTCAGGTAAAATCCATTATCTAACTCTTTTGAGTTCCTATTCTAGATTCTTAATACATGATGTGATAAGATTACATTTTGATGTTTTGTAGGATCGAAGAAAAGAGAGGAAGCTTGAGGGAAGAAGTGAGCTGAATCTAATCATGAAGAAATGGATTTCGATCGCATTACTTGAAGAATGGATTCTTGAGCTACTACTTGGAGTTAGAATAGATTGTTAAGAAATATGTAATAACATAGTTTTTCAATTGAATTGCATTGTAAGGACAAATTTTTTTTCCGCAATAAAATGAATTTTGATTTTATCTTATTTATTTATCCTTGCGATGGCATGTATGAAAAAATTGATGTTTGAATGTTTCTATTATTAGCAACAATGGATTTGATTCTTAATTATGTTATTTGTGGACATATCAAAAGTTTACCAAATAGGGAGAGTTTCTCATCACTCAAGTTTCAATTGGACAGAAACTTGGAATCATGCAACGTGTATTGTATGATGAATGAAAAACTTTCACATTTGGGAAATTTAGACTAATTCTTTGACAAAGTGTCAATTGAAGGACACTAGGTCGTACGTTGATCAAGTCTACCACAAGAGTGGCAAAGATATTCGTCATGATTTACTAAAGTTTAGTAAATATGGTTATACTTAAAAGATTGAGTATAACTCTGAGTTGACTGAAATAGTTTCAATCAATAGCAGAACGAATAAGAAGAATCAAGAAGGCAGAAAGATAAAAGTTTCTCCATTCTAAGAAGAAGGGAGAGTACCTTTTATTGTGTTTTATGATGAAGTCTTAATGATTAAGAACCATATCTCAATTGATCCTCTAAATGAGTCTTAGTGCATTTGCATGTCTAAGAAGAGGAATCAAGAATTGTAGAAATGGTTAAATCAAGAAGTCAATCATACTTCGTTCCAATATCAAGTCTTAGAGTCAAGATTGTGACATTGAGTGGAACGTCTTAAGTAGGTTTATAACACTCATCAAATGTGGAATTTGGAAAAGTTTTCTTATTCTTGCACATTTGAAATTGGAAAGTTGTGTTGTCTTGGATAATACAAAGACCAACTAGGACCAATTATGTGAAGTGTTTTGTCTTGATAAGAACTACACTAACTCTTGAGTATTTGCTTTGTCAAGAAATGTTTCTTGACAAGAGAATCTTATATGTCAAGGAGTCAGTGGGAGTCTAAATGGTCTTGAAAGGTTTCAAGAACAAATCAAGAATAAACCTTATCGATCATCACTAGCACACGACTTGAGGTTTACAACCTATCGTGCTGACATTCTTTTGTTTTTGTGCCATTCCAATTGAGTTAATGGTGTATGTGAGTTCTATTAGTTCTCATTTGAATGCATACTAGAGCCTTAGTCGATGGAAAGTACATTGATATGTAAGGACAAGTTACTAAACTACTTGGAAGACATGGTGGGCACTCGTGTTACCATAAGGCAAGAAATCAAGATTAAGAAAGTTCAGTCCATATGAGTTTGGATTTGTCGCAAACCTTGGTTTTGGCAAATTCACATGGATAGGAACTCATACACCATAAAATCTAAGTGTCATAAGATTCCCTCCTTCATGAAAATGACTGTGAGGAAATGCTTTCACTAAAAGAGATTTTAAGAAGATAGCGATTGTGAAAATTGTATTCTCAAAATTCGATTATGGTTACGGCATCCCTTTCCATAGTTCGAATTATGAGATTTGGCAATTAGTTTCAACATTTGGAACTTAGTAACATAAGTTTTGAATTGTTTAAACACACATATGAGCTATCTAAGACAAAGGTGTATAAGGTTAAGAAGCCTAGATAAAGGCTTATCGAAGCATCTGGTATTAGAAATATGAATTTCAGAAATTCAATAGGCATTGTTTTCTGAAAGTTCATTTGTTTTCTGAATACATGTCAAAGCTAGTGGGAGCATAAGTGTTATGCTTATATGATAATAATCATCATAGTGGGAGCATAAGTGTTATGCTTGTATGATTATTATGGCGAGTATTGCAAGTTAGCAATATTAATTATAGAAAAACAAAGTTTCAATTTGCAAAGTTGCATGGGTTGAAAAGTTGTTTTAATATAATTAAGGGAGAGAATATTATACTTCGTTTCAAAATCTAAAGCTTAGATTGAGGAATGTTAATATTTTCAGTCAAAGGATACATTGTGTGTTCTTAAAATTCGATTATGATTACGACATCCCTCTTCATAGTTCGAATTGTGAGAACATGACACATAAAATATTATGGCAAAAGATTGGTAAAGTATCATATCTTTATGTAAGACATTATGCATCGTGTCCCATACGCTTCGGGTATAGGATCGATTGCAAATGCTATAATATTTTACCATTCTAAAATTTTCTAAATGTCTAGCGCATTAAGAGGGAAAAAGGACTAGAATTGGTTTTGACTAAAATAATTAAACAACTATCAAAGGATGATCCAAAGTTCGCTGAGGATTGGTCGCTTGTGAGTAGTTGGAAGTATGGTATTGGATGGACCATATTGACATTATTATGAATAGATAAGATTCTGTTAAGAATGAGTTGTCATATGGCAAATATGGAAATGTTTCCATATTGGGAGTTGGATATTGAGATTCTATGCCTAGATTAGAAACTTTTATGCAGGAAGGATGTTCAAATGAATGTACTTTGAATGTGAGACTTCACGTCTATGGAATTGTCTTGTAACAATGTCTGATAGAGTACTTCATAATTTCATTAGCCAAGTCTTGGTGACTTTTGTGCTATGAATTTATGAAAGGATCGTTGCATAAGATGTTAGAATCTAGCATATTCTAATAGTAGCAAAGAACCTTATGTTCTTACACTAATGATAAGGATTGGGAATTGTTAAATGAGCATCATTGAAAAGGTTTTTCAATTGATCTATTTCACAAAGTAAGGACCATAGGAAACATAGTGTGCCTGCTTTATGCATGGGACAGCTATTGTTGTAATTTAAGTAATAAGTTGATTTTCTGAAACAGTAACGATAATAATGAGTAATCAATATGGTGGTTAAATAGAAGTGTTTTATTTACTCTCACAAGTTTGAGGCCATATAGGATTAAGTATTATTGTTATATTTCAATTTGCATGTTTTGACTTCCATAATAACTAGGTTATTCAAACATCCACAGTCAGTCATACGTTGGGAGTAGGTATGAATAAAGACTGTCATGAATCTGTCTGTAGATTGTCTGAAGTGTTTAGACATAGCACAAGTTTGTTGCAGAGTTCATGAGTGCTTTGATAAGATTAGAGTATTGGATTAAACCCACGCTCACTTGGATCACTTCATAGATTTATCACGAGTGATTAGTGAGACGATAATATTATATATTCTTGAAACCGAGACATGTGAGTTGCTATTTGTTGGTCGGTTGCACATTGATGATAAGTAAATGCACCAGTAACTTGGTGTTATAAAACTTATTGTTGTGTATGATTCGATCAGTAAATGCAAGCAAGCATATGAGTCAAAGTTTATCCATTCCTTTTACTCAAAGTGGGATAAAAGTGATATCGGTGGGCCTCTCGATGATTTAGTGATGATACCTAAGTGCTTGGCCAAGCCGGGACTAAGTTGATGTGTTCAATTGTAGTCTGTTGTCAGTCGTCATAAATCGGAAGTCGGGAAACAGTATAGAGAGAATGATTGAAATTCATGTCTTTTGTGTATACGATATCTTGAGAATGGAGGAATATATAATCCCTTATCTAGAGGACACGCTATCTGATAAGATCAGAGTTGACAGCGGCTTTTGAAAGCTACGATTGCTGATCAGGTTCTGAAGTCATACAGAAAATAGTTATTAGACTTATCCAAGTGGGAGACTGTTGGATTAGTGTCTAAGTCCATAACTATTTTGGTATGTACTTGACCCGATTATGATCATGGTCCTTTTGGGTTGCCTTCACCATAGCAATATGTAGGATGAATTAAGGAGAGAAAGGTTTAAATATGATTTATTAATATATTATGAGAATAATATATTAAAGGAGAAATCATATTGTTTAATTAATATTAGTCAATAATTAATTATGAATTAATTTTGTGGCTAAAAGAGATTAATTAAATTTAGGGGACTGGACTGCAATTATTGGATAATTGAGTTATTGGGCTAAGGAATGCTAAAGGAATAAGGGGTGAACGAAATTATGATGGAAGCCCATCATATTTTCGTCCATGGCCTTATCCAGAAGGTTCCATGGGCTGCTTAGAGTTTAAGCTCTCCATTAGGGTTTTGACTGAAACCCTAGCAGCCCACACAAGTATATAAAGGACCCCTTAGGCTCCCAAAACGTGGACAACTGATTCTTTAGGGTTTCTAGTCGTTTTTGGGCAGTCTCTTTCCTTCTCCTCTTCATCCAAGTTGTATATGGTGTTTGTGACTCCATTAGAGGTGCAGCACTTGAGGCACTAGGCTTTCTAAGGCCAATCCAAGCAAGGAATTGATTGTTATTGCTATATAACAATCAAAGGTAATTCTCTAAACCCTAATTCAGTTTATAACATGTTAGATCTAAGTTTATTAGTCTTGGATTCAAAGCATGTACAATAGAGAAACCTAGATCCAAGCATTAGGGTTTATATGAGCACATAGGATTGTTTCTTATGTCTAAAACCCATCAGTTATGATAGTGACCGGTTCGGTCGAAATCCTGGTAGGGATGTGCTATGTATGTGATCTGCTAAGATCGGCTTGATTTGTTGTGAATTGATATATGATTATATGTTTATGTGCACATGGTTGTTGGACTGGGGTTAGGTTGAGGCGAGTCCTGCTTTGTGTTGTAGGCCAACATACCCAGGGCGGACCAGTTATCCCGAAGGCCCAACGAGCGGTCCGGATAGACTGTAGGCCCCAAGAGGGCGGACCAGACGTGCCGAGGCTTGGAGAGTGGACCAGGCCGACTGAAGGCCCGGTGTGGGCGGACCAGTCATACTCTAGTCTTAGAGAGTGGACCAGATGGATTAAAGGCCCGGTGCAGGCGGACCAATCACACTGTAGACTCGATGTATATGGTTAGACTCGGAGGGTGAACTAGGTGGACTGAAGGCCCGGTGCGGTGGACCAGTCACACAGTAGACCCGAAGGGCATGGCTGTTTTGTTTATGACATGATATGTTGGTTGTATGGTATAAGTGGTTGGTATTTTGGAGGTAACTCACTAAGCTTTCGGGCTTACAGTTTCAGTGTATTGTTTCAGGTACTTCGGGAGACCGTGGCAAGGCGAAAACGTGATCGTACCGCTCCTCATGTTTTATGACTTATGTGATATGGTTCTAAGAAATACTCTGATGTTTAAACTATTTTGGAAACAAATGTATGAACTTAATGGTTTTGAAGGAATTAAAATGTTTTAAATTGGCTTGAATTTTATGGGTGTTACAATTATTATTATTATTATTATTATTATTATTATTATCTAATTACATATTAAAAACATAATTTTTATTTTTTAAACGTATCTTAAAACGCTTCGTAATATATAAATAAGTTCGTAAAGGAATAGAAACATACGTATAAAACGCCTTTATTAACGTATCAAAACACCTTATAGATGTTTTAAAATGTCTTTATAGATGTAGAAATACGTAATAAAATGATTTTAAATATGTATAAAAAACGTATATATACATTTGAAGTGAATAAATAATAATAATAATAATAATAATAATAATAATAATAATAATAATAATATATACATTAAATGATGAGTATAAACATAAAAAATGTCCCACCTTAGGCGTAAGCCCATGGATTGTTGGCCAGGAGCTTTTTTTGTTCGAATAAAAACTTTATGCGTATAAAAACATCATTTATATTTATAAAAAAAAAAGCTTATAAAACTTATTTATACATTAAAAACATACTAATACGTTTTTATACATATTAAAAACATAATTTAATAAATTAATTATATATTTATATATTTTAATGTATTAAAAACATATTCCTATGTGTTTACATGTTTAAAAATAAATTTATATTTATTTATATGTTTTTCAAAAAAAAAAAAATATATATATATATATATATATATATATATATATATATATACAAATAAATACATCTTTTAAAAACAATACATATAAATATATAAATACGTTTTTATAAAAATAAATATAAATATCTTTTTTGTAAAAAAAAACTGATAATAATAATAATAATAATAATAATAATAATAATAATAATAATAATTGTATTAAAATTTGGTTATATGTTGAGAATGATGAAATATATTAATTAATTTAGTGTAAATAACAGCAAATATGTTTCTAAGCAGCTTAGTTGTAGGCCGTTTGAGTTTTAGTAGGTGCGTCCTTGTAGGTCAGTTTTCGAAACTTGTCACATCGCAATTCTATTATAATTGATTTTTAAAATAAAGGGCCTACTTGAGCCTATGTGGCACACCAAGTATGTAATCCAGTGGCGGACGCAGACTATTTTAGTAAGGGTATCCCTTATATTTCAAACGGGTACACCTAATAGAATAAATTAAAAAAAAAAAAAAAAAATTACACTACGAGCCGGAAATTGAAGAGTGGCCCCCATTACCAACTTAAGGATTTTTATGACATTAAGACACTAATTTAAAATAAATCAATAAGGATAATTGTGAACCAATTATTTCTTTAATTAAGTTATTTTTTGTAATTAAGAAAAAAATATTTTAAAAGTGGATAAATAAATATATAAGGGCAATATGGAAAAAGTGAAAGAGATAACAAGGAAGGTAGTTTTCCAGAGGAATTTTAGGGATTATTACTAAAGAAATAATTATTTTATTTTTTTATATCAATTGGAATTTAAATGTTTGAATTTTAAAATGAAAATTTAATCATGATTTTTATAAAAAAAAAAAAAATACATACTTTACAAAGACACTGCATATTCATGTTAGAATGTCCATGACAACATGTTATGGTGAATATCATTACAAAATTATTAAAAAAATCAATTAACAAATACAGATTCATACTAGAATGTATGAACTCAATTCAGAATTAAACATTAATTTAATATTCATACTTGAAGATAATGCATGTTCACATTTGAATATCCAAAAATTAATTTCGATTAACAAGATAAGTCATACGATTTCCATTATGAATATACAAATATTATATGCAATAAGCAATGTATACAACTAACAAAATTCCATTACGAATATACATATATGATCCATGTCTTATATAATTTATATTTGAATATAATTGAAAAAGAACATGCGAGTGGTGGACAGTGAAGCGGCCTCATAGAAAAAATGATTTCTTCAACATCAATTTGTCTTGTTCACCTGATCATATCATGTAAGGTATTAACCATTTATATAATGCTTAAAAAGAATCCATTAAAAATAAGATTTTTTTAAAATTACATGTAAAGCCGATGCTTTCATATCCCTTTATAAGGCTTGGTCAAAAACTCAGAATAGTATTTTAAGAGATGCTCCACATTTATATTTATATATATTATTATATGGATTAATTTTATGTTCCGTGGAAAAGTAGCTTACTAGGTTACTGTTCCTTGGGTTAGTTAGTGTAACTAGGTTATTTTTATCCCATCGGTTCACCATTTCAAATAATTTGTCTTCCATCACCGCTTCCATCACTGACTCGATGCTTCTCGATTCTTTACATAAGCTCTCCACCCCCGATTTTCTCCTGTAAGCTCCAATCATGTTCTTAGGGGTTGTTTGGCTAAGCTTATTAATGACTTATTTTCTAAGCTAATTTTATAAGTCATAATAATCTCTGAAGTTGAAAAATAAGTTATAAAAAAGAAAAACAAGCCATAAATCCTTTAGGATTTTTACCCGTCACCAACACCAATCGATTTCCATTTACCCCGCAAGAACCGCTTGACGATGATGGATTTTGACACTCTGAAGCCGTCGCCGGTAATATTTGTTACCTGAAGCGTGATTATTTCTTCAAAGAAGCGATGCTTTCTTTGGGGCTTTGTTAAGCCAACCATAAGCGCTTTGAATACCATTTTCTCTCCACCGGTGACTCCTTTGATTTAAGTTCTTCTCCATCTTCTGTTGTCGGCATCTAAATGAATTCTCTAAAGATAAAGATGATTTCGAAACCTAATGCATCGATTTACACTATTTTGTGGTTCAATTTACTGTAAGGTGTTTTTTTTACTTTGCATTTGATTACATATGGTGAGTTATTGTAACTGTAATCTTTAATTTCTTTTTTCATTTGGAAACAAAAGGAATTCATATCCAAACTCTTCATCTATTAGGTTAAGCATTTTTAACCATTCTGATATTTGATGTTTGCAATAAATGTTCGTTCTTCATGGATTTGTACAGAAAAAGAACTTTCTGGTTTATGTATCTGATTATTCTTATGGATTTTGGGTCAGCTTTGGATTTTGGGTCTATAACAATTCAATCGATTCCCCCCTTCTGCTACCTTGAACTCTGGTAAAATTTCTATCTCTCTTTCTATGCACAAACAATCCAATGTCTTTTGCTTCTTACATGTGATCATTTAAATGAAACATTAGTGGTTGAAATCATCTCCACAATTGCATTTTTTTTATAATTCTACAACCAACTTCTATTATCTATTACTTATCTATGTCGTTTGTATTGTTGGTCACATGAACATTTGTAGATGGTCATTGAATTTCATTTGCCCACCAAGTGTTTGACCATTTGTTTGAGTGACTTTTGCAACAACCAATATTAGAGCAAGTTGTGGTCACTGTTGGTTATTTTCATAACTAAAAACGTAAAACACGGAAGCATAAACATTGGATCTTTAATGTCGAATCTGATTAAAAGAAACTTAAACATGAAAGAATGATTACATACCTGATTTCATTATAATCTTTGAATTTGAAGAACTAGAGTTGGGTTTTCCAGTTGATCTCAAGAGCTCTCTTTAAAATCGCTCAGCAAACCCTAAACGAATTTACATGTGTAATTTTGTGTGTATTGATTTTCTCCTCATCACATGTATTTATAGATAGATATAAACCCAAATGTGAGAGATGGAAGGGATCTTGAGGATCTTGAGTCAAACCGGGAACTCAACCCACATGGTAAGTAAATATTCTATAAATCGGTCCATCAACAATTTATATTCTTACCATAATAAATCGATTTCATGATAACATACATATATATGAAGTGGTCCCATAATTATCTAACAATCTCCCACTAGACCACAAATATATAAATGTACATATAACTGTATAAGCGCTTTAATGAATGTTATCATAATATTGGTACCCTTAAACAATCTCGTCCACTAATCATAATAGTATAGGATCAAAGCGGTCTTGGTTACAATTTACGTAACTAAACCTATCAATGGTCACATATACATATATAACTAACGACATAGATTAAACATGAAGTGTGATTTTAAAATATAAATAGATTTCCAACGAGTTCCTTTTTAACTTGAAGTGAGATCAAACTTCAAATAAGTGCAACTAATAATGGAGTTAACTGAATTCTTAATTCTGTACAGAAAAACATATTCTTAAACAAGACATAGCGCACCATAAAACTCCCATTAAAACCAAATATCACACCAACATGTGTAGTATGCTCATGAAAGACCTAGGGAGGTAATCCCTTTATGAGCGGATCCGCTTTTATGGAGTTTGTTCATATGTGCTATATATATTTCCATTTTGCACTATTGTGTTAACAGAAGGAAACTTGATGTCAATATGCTTTGACTTAATAGAACTTCTGTTATTGGAATATAACATTGCTGATTTATTATCACAACTTTAATGGTCTTTCAATACCAATAATGTGTACCCTCGTGACAAATTTTCGCAACCATATTCCATGCTATAAATTATGATGCCATTATGGAAGATGCTACCGAATTTTATTCCATGAACTGGCTCATCATGCTAAGATGTAAAAGTATCCCGATATGGATCGGTAACCATTTTGGCATCTAATAAAATCAGATTTTTAATAAAAATGATCTCCAAAACATCTGATTTCCTATAGTTGAGCATATAGCCTTTTGTTATATATAGATATCTCAAAATTCATTTGGCTACTTTCTTATGATCCAAACTTGGGTTGCATAGATATAGACCAAAAACCAGAAAGATAAATTTACTCCCACACAATATCATTTACTATATTTACCCCTAAACCAAAAGAGATAATAAATTGATGAAAAATGTGGTACCACGCATAGGATATCCAAAGTTGAGGTTGTTGAGTTTGTGTATTCAAAATAGGAGATTGAAAAACATTCTCGATCACTGATTCATAATTTGCATACCATCAAAAGCAATAATAGGAATCAAGATTGATTCCTCCTTAAGGACAATGTTTTAACCTTGTTTCTCCCCCAAACTCAACATCCTCAAAGAATGTTGCTCTATCCAAAATGAATGGTCAATATCCATGCAATTGAGAACTAACATAATGTCCTCATTGTATTCCTTAAAGTTAATCTCATTGAGTAAGAATCATAAATGTGATCAATGTTAACAGATATAATACCATAATTCAAATTTCTGTTTTGAGAATATAGGCAAATCTACTTTTATGCTCATTAATCCATAAACCGTAATCAATAATTTCAATTTATGACATCTTTGGACAGTAATACTAACTTGAAAGAGATATCCTTATTTTAGAGATATACATTGACAATAAATCATATCAATTAACAAGCCTCTCTTTGGATTGACTTATTAATCACATGGAACCAAAAAATTCTCACATGTTTATCACCACACATGTGTTTATTCGACCAAATATTAGTCTATCTTTGGGTCGACTAATACCTGCATTAATAAACACATAAACTATAAAATTTTGATAATAAGAATTGACAATATACCATGTCAACTAATAAGTCCCTCTTTGGATTGACTTATTAATGACATGTAACCTAAAAAATTGTCACATATTTATCATCAAACATGTGTTTATCCGACCAAATATTAACCTACCTTTGGGTCGATTAATATCTGTATTAATAAACACAAACCAAAAAATTTAAGTTCTTTGTAAATTAATTTTCACAAAAGAGATCGCTTTGGCGATATATTGTGTCAATTAATTTACCCTTAAAATAAATAATATGTCATAAATAAAATTTATCAATAACCCAAAATACGTTTAAAATTTCCATAAACATTATCGCATGTTTTCATGAAACCAAAATTTGATAATATAATGAAAAACATTATCAAACAAATTGATCATATTAAAATAACCAATTTAATAAAACGGTTACGTACAACATTTGCGAGACTTAAATTAAAATGCAAACGAAAATCAAAAAAAATTTGAAATTCATCTTATTTTATACTCAAAATGAAATTCAATTTCATTGTGAACCCAAAATTATTTAATCCCCACACTTTGAAACCCAAAATTATGGCCATATATATAATAAGGTTATAATAAACACAAAAATACACCTTTCATCAACCAGAAAATTCTATTAACCTTATTAGAACTTAAATGGATTTTTTTTTCGCTTAAATTGCATAAACAATTGAATCCTTCAACTTTATCTACATAATATGGTTTTAAAAAAAATACCAGATGAAGGGTTATGTGGCACGTCTTAAAATAATAATAATAATAAATAAGACAAGAGAAATAGAGAATTACATCTCTATAGAGGTTAATAAAATACCAAAATCTTGTGGGTAATAGAATAGGAGTAGTTTACATTCTTTTTATCCAACAAAACTTATGCATGCAAAAGTTTAATAGGCAGTGTTGTCAAATGCTTCGACCTAAACATGTACCTTTTGGTACTAATTGGAGAATTAAAAATATATATATACAAATGAAGCAACCAAAGGGTAAGATCAATTAACAACCTTATCACCGGATAAACATATTTTTGTGTAAAAAAACATGTAAATTAATCCAGACCCCAAGAACGGAACAAAAAACATATTTATTTTGCTTACTTTCTCTCTACGTCGGTCAATAAACTATAGCATATATTGAAACGAAGAAAAATGCAATCTTGACGTAGAGAGTGGAAACATGTATGTTTATGTTCCTTAAATCTTAAACAAACATTTTCTTGTAACAGATTCAAGTAAGCTCTAATACCAATTGTTAGTTATTTTCATAACCAAAAACGTAAAACACGGAAGCATAAACATTGGATCTTTAATCTCGAATCTGATTAAAAGAAACTTAAACATGAAAGAATGATTACATACCTGATTTCATTATAATCTTCGGATTTGAAGAACTAGAGTTGGGTTTTCCAGTTAATCTCAAGAGCTCTCTTTAAAATCGCTCAGCAAAGCAAACCCTAAACGAATTTACATGTGTAATTTTGTGTGTATTGATTTTCTCCTCATCACATGTATTTATAGATGGATATAAACCCAAATGTGAGAGATGGAAGGGATCTTGAGGATCTTGAGTCAAACCGGGAACTCAACCCACATGGTAAGTAAATATTCTATAAATCGGTCCATCAACAATTTATATTCTTACCATAATAAATTGATTTCATGATAACATACATATATATGAAGTGGTCCCATAATTATCTAACAGTCACATGTTAGCAACTCTTGGTGACTTCAATGGATTTATGTAACTATGTTTATGTTACTCTTAACAGTTAATTATTCGATGCTTATTGATTATTCACTCATGGGTTATATTTTATATTTCGTCACAAAGAAACATTTTCTCTCAAGGCAAAGTACAGAAGAAGCACAACGTATTTTTACTGCTAAAAAAGATAAAATTTCTGGAAACACTTGTACTTTCTGTTAGAAATTACAAATCAAATGAAAATTGCATACCTTCTGTTCACATTTTATGAACAAAAAACACAAGGCTAGTGAGCAATGGAGAAAACGAACGTTGATTAATAAAAGAAACCAACATAAAGACATGAGAGTAGATGTGCGAAGTTGTGTATATTAACAAAAGCTATTGGAAAATATATACATTAAGCAATTGTTTAGATTACTCATTTTATGAAATTAATAAAAAAAAAAACAAAAACCAAACACCATAAGATCATAAAGGGGACATGTAAATACTAAGTCATTGACAAAGTTTATTAGACATATAAGAAGCATTTGTAACTGGAATATTGAAATTGATGCCTCCCAAGTTAATAGTCAACAAACCATCTTCCATTGAAGGTAACTTTTCGAAGGTTTATTGTTGTTCCTACCTCTAAAAAATGGTGACCACAGAGTTCTAGCGTGGGAGAGGATTATTCCGTCAATAGGAAATGACAGTATTGTGTCGTCTATAGAGATGATATATACTCATTAACGCATTTTATGGAAACCCTAGACTCCTTGATTGTAGGGAATCTAGTTATTATCCTATTAATTATATATTTAAAACAATTAAAATATCCTTAATTTGTTTGGCTAAACACAAAAAAAAACCTTTATAAATGATTAGCTGACACTTGTCATCACCTACTCATTTTATCTCTTGTCTTTACGTCAACTTATCTCCATCCTTTCTAATAAATAAAGTTTTTTTTTTCAACTTGTCACACTTTAATTTAATTTGTCAAATATTATTTTGTGGTTATTTTGAATTATTTTTTTTTCTACATGTCATTTTATAAGTTTTTCTAATTTATTAAATTATACATAATATTTTAATATAATAATTACAAAAAACGTAGTAATAAATGAAAATTAATTTCGCTAATAAACTTACCTTTTTTATTTTCTAAATTCCCAAAATTAAAGTCATTACTTTCTTTTCTTTATTTAAATTATTTTTTAAATTTAAAAGATAAAAAAAAATTTCCATTATAATAAGTCCTTATTTTTCTTGTTTACTTATAAATTCAAAATTCTCAAATATTTTGACATTTATATTTAATATTTTTTAAATTAATGCATGTAATACATGTCTCTCATACCTAGTATATTCTGATAAATGAATAAGTTTATTCTCCTATTGACAAGTGTCATAATAATAGAAATCTTCATTAATATTACTAGGTTATAACCCGTGGACACTACGGATAAGAAATTAAAAAAATAAAAATAAAATTATAACTTAATTATTGAGCAATATAATGAAAAATTTAATAATTAGGAAAGCAAAGTTGGTAGATTATTCAATCGGCAAACAAGCATTTCAAACAAAAAGCTTGTGTACATCTCCTCTCCCTACCTAATAAAAGAGTAGCAAATTTGTCACGTGTCAATCAATTAGAGCTTGAAATTAATTATTTGTCACTTGTCAGTCTTAGGTTTTTTCTCATTAATTACATTTCCATTAATTCACTCCTCTCTTTGATTTGTAATATCTGTTGCCTAATTTATTACAATAACCGTTATTCAATAAATGTAATTTCAAACAATCACGTCACCTTTATGCAATTCCTTCAAATATACTAAATCCATGCATAACACCTATTCATTTTTACAATGTAATTTTTAAATTTTCAAATAAAACAACTGTACAATATACTCAATATATATACAAATATTTACCTCATATGCACTGAATATTCACGAATTTAACGTTATTTTTCTTCATTACTTCACAAATAAATATTGTCTGCTATATATCTTCAAAATATATTTCACATTTTTATTTAAAACAACGATTATAATTTTATATAAATACAAAAATATATATCTTAATTAATATTTTATTTATAATAATTGATTAGTAATTATAAGTTTTTTTTTATAAATATTTAATTTATTTTATAACCGTGGTTCCCACGGGTTATAACCTAGTAACTCTAATACATGTCTCTCATACCTAGGATCTGATAAATGAATAAGTTTATTATTCTATTGACAGGTGTCATAATATTAGAAATCTTTATTAATATTATATACCACCTATCATGCCACATGCCGACTTATTAATTATTAATTTCAAATTTTAAAATTTCAATTTTCTACTCTACTTACATTAAATTAATAGTTGATTTTTTATTTCAAATTTCAAATTTTAAATTTCACATTTTAATTACATTAAATGAATAACATCAGAATAAAAAATAAAATAAAATTAATATATATTATAAATTATATAATTTCATGTATTTATTTAAAATAATTTATTTGAAATATTTTCATGTATTTCATGTATTAATAATTTATTTAAAATAATTTATTCTCTAATTAAATACAAGAGTTGATTAATTATTAATAATCATATTAATAATAGATATTCAAAATGTGTCACTTTGATAAAGGCGTGACCTTATAGAATCATATGTTATTAACGATATCATTCAATAATTATTCTTGAGCATATAGATACAACAATTATAGCAACATACTTTATACATATATGAATATGATATCATCATACTTAAATTGCATCTTAATACATTAATATAATACACATTCAAAGTTTAAAGACATTGATTAGGGGTGTCAATTTATGATACGGCACGACAAAAATACACGACACGAAGCGAAATGGGAACGAAATCAAAATTCGAATTCGTTTTCGTGTCGTGTTCGTGTCAAGTATAAAAAACACGATGTCGTGTCATGTCGTGTTCGTGTTTACAAATTCACACGAAATTGACACGATTGAGCATATGTTGGTCGTGTTTGTCATTTTTATCATGTTATATATGATTAAATATGAATTAAATAAAATAATAATTATGTAATATTATCTTTGTCGTGTCATGTCGTGTTGTCGTTTTTTAATTGATTCGTTTTCGTGTTAGTGAAAAAAAAACACGACATCGTGTCGTTTCGTGTTCGTGTTACGAAAAACATTGTCGTGTCGTGCCGTGTCAGAAAAAACCACGACACGACGGCCAGATTTGACAGGCCTAACATTGATGTGCTTTTACATTATTGCATACAGCAGGTCCTTAAAAGCAACAAATTTGAAGGTGTCAGTAATAATAATAAACATATTTGAATTCATTGGTGCACATTAAAAACCAAGTAAAAGCTAGATGTTCAAGTATTACTACTAAATTTAAAAAATCAATTAATAATCCCCTCCCCCTCTTTCCCTCCCCTACTCTCCTTTTTCTTCACTCTATCTATGTGTGTGTTTCTCTCTCTCTCTCTCTCTATCTATCTATCTCTCTCCCTTTCATTCCCCCTTACTCGTCTCTTTTTATCTCTTTCTTTCTCTACATCATTCTCTTTCTCTATTTATCTATATCTTTCTTTTTCTTTGTATCACCCTCCTCCCCTCCTCTTATTAATCACATAAAACCTTTTTGTACACTATGTTTGATGTGTAAACTCTTTTTGTGAGAAAAACAATTTGGTGGGCTCTACTAATACCTTTGTACTACAATCTGATATGCCTTTGGACAATACCACATGTAGATAGACATGAGAGAATACCAATTCTTGTATATATTCACACCCGTGTACACCTTATCCGTATCACAATCCATTACCCCCACACACTCACTCCTTTATCTACAAACAGTTTCCCACATCCCCATCTGACCCTAAAATATCCATAAATGCCCACACCACCCCCACCTTCCATGCCTAGAGGTGTATAAACCAGTTTTTTCACCAAACTGAATAAGTTTTGGTTAACTAAAGTCAATCCGAATTGAATTAAAGTAAGGTTGGTTTCAAACTTGTTTAAATAAAAAATTTCTCGAAACTATACAAATTAGATTGGACCAGATTAGGAAAAAACGGTTTAGAAAACCCAATAGAAACAACATACTTAACTCTAATAACATCTATTACTTGTATATTTCTCATGTTGTAAGTAAAAGAAAATATAGTATATTTCTCAATGGAAAACATGGTTGTAACAACTCCCTTTGTGATGCTTATATTTCTGACTTTGAGTATATTGATATCAGTTATACCAAGTACATGGTTGGAAACCAATGTTTTGTATGTAAGACTAGTTGTGTTTCTAGGAAAAACTGGCTATTTGCATTTCCTCAAAAAAGAAAAAATCATTTTCAAACTGAATTGACTTATTGATTCCTGAAATCCAGTTTTAACAATAATATTGTCAAATCAGTTTAAATGTCGGTTGAAATTAAGAATGAACCAGTTTCATCCAAACTAGTTTAGAAGCGGGTCGAATTAGGAACATAACCAATTTCCCCGGTAAGGAATTTTTTTTTTTGAAACCACAAACTAACTAATCTAGTCCTAAGTAAACCATCTATGTCTCCATTGAGACTTGAACCCCTGACCTCTCATATGAGATGGTCACTCCATACCGAGACTTGAACCCCGGTAAGGAAATTATTCAATGTGAGGGAAATGATGTTCTCGTGAAATTCAATTGTTTAACATCGTAGGAAAAAAAACTAACATAAATTTAGACAATTATTTTCCCCGAGGAGATTAATTTCCTTTTGATAAGTATCAAATATTTTCCTTTTGGTGAATAATTTCCATATGGAATAATTTGTTGTTTTTTGATTCGTATTTACAATAACTTATTTCTTTGTGTTTATCTATTGGATGCATTTTGTCAAAAATAAATTAGTTCTAGCTATATATTTTAATTTAGTATGGTATCAGTTTATAGTTAGGACGTCTAATAGTATATTTTCCTTCGCAAAACAAGTCATGTTACAAGGAACATATTGTCATGTATATAATTCTTTTTATAGGGTTTGTATTTTTTTTGATCGAATAGGAAATTGGAAATTTTATTTTTCCATTATTCATGAATTGATTTTCCATACCTTGCAAAAAAAAAAAAAAAAATAGTGTCTTTATGATATAATTTGTTGTTTGAATTTCAATGTTACTTCTATATCTACTCTAATAAATGAATGTTTTTTTTATCACATGTCACATTCTCTTTCAATTTGCTAAATGTGATTTTTGTTATTTTGAATTAACTTATTTTCTACATGTCATTTCATGGGTTTTTCTATTTTAATAAATTATACATAATATTTTTGTGTAATAATTATAATAAATGTAGCAATTTTATTAAATATCAATTTTATTAATGGACTTACTTTTTTAATTCAAAATTTTCAAATTAAAGTCCATTAATTTATTTTGTTTGTTTATTTAAATTTAAAAGATAAAAAAAATCAATTTTAAAAATTCATTATTTTTCTTATTTTTTTTTTAAAAATCCAAAGTTCTTAAATATTAAGACCTTTATATTTAATTTTTTTAGTTAACCCATGTAATACATGAGTCTTATACCTAGTAATAAATATGGAAGAGTTGTCATAGTAATCTCTCTCTCTCTCTCTCTCTCTCTTCGATCATAATGGATGTTACTTCTTTTTTTGAATAGTTGTTAGTTTAACACTTCTTTATTAGCGAAGTGGGCTAGCCCCAATTTATATGAATGTTACATAGAATGGACAACCGTATGATAATAAGTTGATTTTTAGTTTAATAAATTTCACTAATCATCATAACGTAACGTATCCATTTAATTGTAGGTGGAGATTCCACAAAAACACCGACATAAGATCGATCCAATCAATATATATATATATATATATATATATATATATATATATATATATATATTCAAATGAAAACATTTTTTATATTAAGAACAATTGAGAACATTCTTATCTTTCACTCTCTCTATATACATCTCTCCTCTTTCTCTCTCCACATATCTCTTCTTTCTCTCTCTACATATCTCTCATATTTCTCTCTCTGCCCGAACCACCGTCACCATCAAATACTTCCACCGGAACCACCTAACGTCGCCGGAATCACCGTAATGACTCCGAAACCAACCTAATTTCGTCGGAATCATCGAGCTGCTTCTTCACACTCTCTGGATCTGTTTGGTTTCCCGATATCAATTCCCGATCTCCTGCTCCACTTATTGCCATCTTCTTCCTTTAGCAACCACCTCCTCTACCTCTTCACTTACCGGCATCTCCCTCGCCTCCCTCTGTTTGAGGTAACAGTAGAAGAAAGGAGTGCCACTAGGTCGTTTCACCTGCCACAGTTACCACCTTCGTTCTCTGCGACAATCTGCTCCAGCAACTTCCTTTGACCTTTGGCCACCGTGACCAACTTCCCAAACTCAATGTCCACCAGAATCCACATGTGGTTCCTCCGAAAGAAGTGAAGTAGAAGAGGATCCAAGTTTTGAATGCCTACATGTCTCAGAGGTAGAAATCTCCACCATAATCAGATACAATCGCGTTGGACATAAGATTGGGGAAATCTGACCGCCTCATTTTTATTCCAGGAGCTGGAAAACAATAGTTGTATTGTTCAATCGATCTTACAAGGGTTATATGACTCGATCAATGAGCATATCAGCTGATGGACTCCTATTTCCTAGATGAGTGGTGGCGACGAGATCGAAAGTAGGTGTGGCCTAGGTTTTTCATCGACAATTGGTATGGTGTGGGTGCGGAGGAAACAGGAAGCTACACGAGAACAAAGAACTCAAGAAGTTCGTGGAGCGTTCGAGTCTCACGTTTCTTTATTTTCTGGTTCCCAATATGGTGTTGCTGCTGCGACATGGATTTTAGTCTCGAGCTTCATCGGAGAAGAAAGATCGCCAGATAGGGAGCATCGGTCGGAGATGAAGATAACATTGGAAGATTATTTGTGTTGGATGCGTTTTTCAGGAAATGAATTGTGTCGACGTTTAATAAGGAGGTAAGACGTAATTTCAAGTTAATAGTTAGGTCAAATATTATTTGGGCTTAAGTTAAAGCTAAGTTTTGGGCTATCTAATTAGTTTAGTATTTTTAAAACCAAACATCTATTTCTTTTGCATATTGGATTCATCTAATTAATACCTTATTTAATTTTTGAGAAATAGATAACGCAAAATTATATAGATTAAAAGGATATTAGTTTATAAGAATGTATTTTATAAATAGAACACAACTTTTCAACAACATTTTGTATCTATAAAAGAGATATCATATAAATATAATGAATATTTTTTTTAAATACATTTAATCATTTGTGATTAATAGATATAATCACATTTGATTATAAATCATATGTAATTAAATAGATATAATGTAACATCCCAAAAATACAGTCTAAAAATTTCGTTTTAAATTAATAATAAAACCATAGTCATCGAACATCATATAGAAATCATAAACAGTGTATCTCAAAATATCGTAATAATTGTCAAAATATCAGAGTATAAACTTCCCAGGCTGAAAAGATGGTGTGTGCACTGCAATCTTCCCGAGCTCCTCTTTTGAAAATTGGGTACCTGAAACCAAAACTGAAATTGTAAGCACGAAGCTTAGTGAGCTCCTCCAAACTACCACATACCATACAATAACATATAAAGCACATACTAGGTCTTGCCCACTGCATCAGACCGAAGTCCGGAACTAACTAGGGCCTTGCCCTCTGCATCGGACCGAAGTCTGGAACTGACTAGGGCCTTGTTCTTTGCATCAGACTGATGTCCGGAACTGACTAGGGCCTTGTTCTTTGCATCAGACTGATGTCCAGAACTGACTAGGGCCTTGCCCACTGCATCGGACCGAAGTCTGGAACTAACTAGGGCCTTGCCCACTGCATCAGACCGAAGTCCGGAACTAACTAGGGCCTTGCCTACTGCATCGGACCGAAATCCGGAACTAACTAGGGCCTTGCCCACTGCATCGGACCGAAGTCCGGATCTGACTGAACATAGCATAACATAATCATAACATATACAATAACACATATACTGCATCGGACCGCGGTCCGCAACACATAACACATAGACATGCATGAATCACAAAGACATCAAGCATACTGAACTACTTCTCGGGACCACCCCAGCATCGGACCGAAGTCTGGAACTACTGCTATCTAATCGGGTTGGCATTGTGGGTGTAGACTAGTTCCTACTCGAAGGAAACTCACCTCACATGCTGAAGTCCCGCTGACAAAACCATAGCTATTGGATGATAGATTCCCGATCTGTCAATATCAAAATAACACCCAATTAATAATTGGGTTCCAACTCATAGTCATAAGTCCATGCTTGGGTAAGAGATTACCTTACCCCAATGTTAGCTTGAATCAAGCCCAAGGCCCAATCTAAAGGCCCAAAGGTCTAATAATGGACCAAAGCCCAACTATGGCCCATTTATGGCCCAATTTTCCCAATTGGGCCCAAATCTCTACATGGTCTTGATCAAAAGCCCAACCATTTAGTTCAGTCCAACATTTGGCATTCTAATGGCCCATTATCATATAACCATCAAGGCCCAAACTATGACCCAATTTTCCAAATTGGGCCCAAACCCTCATATGGGCCTTACCCTAAGACCATTAAATTATTCTAATCCGTTTGCTTGCTCTTGGATGGTCCATTATTATCCTAATCACCAAGGCCAAATAGGAAGGCCCAACTCAAGTCCAAGTGAAATTAGGGTTTCAGATAAAATGACAATTAAGGTTAAGTGTTTCTCACTTAACTCATTAAGGACTTAATCCATTAAGTCCTTTACTCTACTAGATAAATGATATGGAATAATTTGGGCTTAATTACACAATCCAATCCCAATGGCCCAAAGGTGGGTCCCAATAAGTCCAAGGCCCAAATACTCACAATTAGGGATTTCTACCCAAACATGGCCCAATAGGCCCAAAATTAATCTTTAAGCCGATTAGGGTCTTGCTAGGTCCATTAGGGTTTTGCTTGGGGGGCACCACCCACTACCACCTCGGGTAGTGGTGGTCAACGGCGGTTCACGGTGGCGGACACCACCTTACGATGGTGGTTATGGTTCTTTTCATTACATTTTCTACTAATTACAAATACAAGTTTTTAATCCATAAACAAACACACACACACACACACTAACTACTCTAACACACACACAACCACTCTAGTGGTGGCCGGCGGCAGCCACCACCTCACGGTGGTGGTGGGTGCTTTTCCCATGAACTCCAGCTAGGCAAAACACACACACATACTTTAGATTGCACACAACCCTCCAGCCACCCACCTGGTGGCTCAAGGGGACAACAACGATGATTTTGGGATGGCAGTCACCACCTCACGGTGGTGGCGTTGGTTTCTGTTGGTTCCTAGACAAGCAGCACCACACCCACGCGACTTCATTTGCAAGACGCACCTATCCACCCAACTGGTGGTGTTTGGCAATGGCAGCAACAACTCAAGCGGCTCATCGGTGGCATAACGGTGGCTAACAGCGGCGATGATGTACAGCTGGACAAGGTGGCAACAACGATGTACCATCAGAAAGAAATGGAGAAAAGAGAAGGCTGAGCGACGGGGAACTGATCAAGGGAACGCACCTGTAACATTCCAAAATTCAAGACTAAAAATTTCTTTTAATAAAACATTACTTAAAGCAAAATCATCAATCCAAAACATAATCAGAGTATTAATTTCCAAAAACACATGTTCGTTATCAGAGTAAAACATTCCCAGGCTGTCTAATCTATGGTGTGTGCCATGCGATCACCCCGAGCTCTTCCTTCCGCTACCGGAAGTACCTAAAACCAAAACTGAAAACCGTAAGCACGAAGCTTAGTGAGTTCCCCACCCTACCACATACCATACATAACCACATACTACACATACTGGGCCACGCCCACTATTCTGGGCCTCGCCCGCTACAACGGCCCCGCCTGGCTTCGAGCCCCGCTCGGATACAGATTTGTTTCACTTAGGCCTCGCCTGTCACTGGGCCTCGCCCGCCAACATATAATAGCACATAAACATATCACATCACATAAGCTAAACATGTACTAACGGATCCTATCATAAGGCCTCGCCCTTGTCCTGCTACGGAAGAGTCATGGAACCCCGTCCATGCTCCTACTGATAGTGAGATACGGGCCCAACCCACACTCACTCTTTCCCTAACTTGGGCCTCTCCCTTGATCTGTTGCTAATGAGATGTGGAACACCATCCACACTCTGCTATTGGTGAGATACGGGACCTCGCCCACACTCACCTCCCTACCAGGCACATACAAGTATCACACAGACAACAAGTATAAACTAACATATAAACCATTCCTTGGGCACCCGCCCGCTATCATTGGACCTCGTCCTGACTATCATACTAGCATACTATGCCTAGGGTTAACCCCCGGGTCTTCTACTCATAACTACATGGGCCGACATTATGACCTTAGACCCATTCACACAAAGGGAAACTCACCTGCACTTGCTGAACTTGCTGATAGCCCCTCTAGCCGCTGCCCGACAACTCTTTGAACTCCTGCTCTACTAGCTCCCCGAGCTACCAATATCAAAGCAACACTTAGTCTAACTGTCCCCCGAAAGTCAACTAAGTCTCTGGTCAAAGTCAAAGTCCTGGTTAAAGTCAACCTTCCAGGTCAACCCTACTTACCGAGTTCATTAACTTAAAATCCTTTCATCCGCGACTCGACTCGCCGAGTCTACCGATTTTCGAGTCCTAACCTGTCCAACTCACTGAGTCCCTACATAACGCACTGATCCGAGTCTTAACTCGAAGGGTTTGGGGTTTCGCGTCTCGACTCGCCGAGTCGAAGAACAGACTCGCCGAGTCCAAGGCAATCTTCAACAGACTCGCCGAGTTGTTCTTACAACTCGCCGAGTTCCTGCCCAACTTCATCCAACTCGCCGAGTCGACCCATGTGACTCGTCGAGTCGCTCTAGTTCTTAATCCATACAGTGGCTTTTCGAGCCATGCAGGGGCTCTAAATCATAGATCCATACTTCCAAAGCTCAATCCTCACGTAAAGTTGCAAACTTTACGTATAACTAAAGAGATCTTGGCTCAAAACACACTAGGGCTAGGTTTAAGGACAAAAGGGCTTCACCAACTACTCATCTTCTGATGCTTTATGACATATTGGACCATCCCAACACTAGATCTGAAGTGGCAACAACATATCTAAGCCCCCAAACTCGAATTGGGTCTCAAACAACCATAAAACCCCCAAATCTCATAACAAAAATAGATCTAGATTCAAAGGAGGGAAAATAGCAGCTTATTACCTCGAAGATGAACACAAATTGAAGTAGATCTCAGATCTACACCTCTCCTTTGAAGCAACCTTCTTGATCTTCAAGTTCCTTTCCAAAGTTTCCTTCCTCCAAAGCTATTTCTCTCAAATGGTGGAAGCTCACACGAAATCTAGGGTTTACAGGTTCTCTAGGATGATATGGAGGCTGAGGGATGGACATAACACCCTTTATATAGGATACAACTCCCGGAATTAGGGTTTTCCTCGTTCAGACCAGACTCGTCGAGTCCCCTTAGCTGACTCGCCGAGTCGGTCACTTACTCCTCGACCCGGATCCCGCTTGGACTCGCCGAGTTCCTGCTTGGACTCAACGAGTCGGCCCTTTGACTTAGGGTTTCCTTTCCTTTCTTGACCTTCCTGATTTTGGGTGTTACAACTCTCCCCCACTTAAACTAAACTTCGTCCTCGAAGTTTGCTATGGCTAACCGCCTGCGATCTGCTTCCAATACTCTACTAATTACTCCAACACCAGCTGCCTACCTTCGCTGGTCTTTCGCCCGATCATTCCGACTAACATTAATCCTTGCGGATAATAATCTCGGATCAACCCTGACCATGAACATTCTGGAAACACAACTTACTCAACCGACAATCCTTCTGGTACTCTCCGAGTACTGCAACCGAACCCATAGGGGTTCACCCCCTCTTTCCTTGCGCGATTTCCGCCCTTTCCAGGGCAACATTCCATAACCAACTATTTCCTTTGTCATTGTGAAGGTCCCATCCTTCACCAACTCCATCACCCCCGCTACTTCTAGTACGGATCATTACCGCCAGTATCCACTGACACTCTGTCATAACTTGGTGCCGAGCACCCCTCGATCAACTAACTGAATTCCGCCATAGACCGCTTACCAGCACTGCTACTGGCTGGAAATTTCCGCTATTCCTTATCTGCCTTCCGAATGAACCGAGACCACCCTTGTCCCTACCAGTCTATCAATATCTGGATTACCGGCTCCCACCGGTCGCTAGCCCCAACACAACTCCTAGTCGCTCCCAACGATTTTCGAAGAAACTCCGACTACCTATAACTGCCCCATCTATTCTGCCATTCAGGCGCTACAATCCTGGGATCCTCGACCCCCTATCTCGACACTAAGGTCCCTACCAGGTCCCACCTGTGCTGCTATAACTCACGGGCCTCGCCCACGGGTCTTACCTGCCTCTATCCTTCTAGTCCCACTTGTCTAACCACTCTCGCTCGGGCCTCGCCCACGGGTCTCACCCAACCATACTACTGAGCAACCCTGCTCTCAAGTCTCACCTATAATGCTACTCTCATATGGGCCTCGCCCACGGGTCTCACCCAACTACATCCTGGAGCGGCCTCTCCCAAGGTCTCACCTCTCTAGGGCTATACAGGAAAACTCCCTACTATTCTCATCCACTACCTATTCCTGATCCCTATCTGATCACTAGGAGATAAGGGCCTCGCCCCAACTCCACTAACGAAGCTACTAAGGAATGCTACAGCTGCCCCGTAGTCTTATAACACCTTCCACCACTCACCGCTGCTGGAGAAAGCTGCGGCTCTCCCACTGCTCTACCATTCTCTATATGTTGCCTCTTCCACTGTCTACTAACACGAAAGCATCACATGCTATCTGTCCCCATGATCTTCATTCTGACCCGCTCGAGTCCTACAGGCGATCCTCTAACCTGAATTCCCAATCACGTACTAACCATCACCATTACACGCACTGACTGATGGGGAGTTTCTCAAACTCCCAACCCTGAACTCCTCAATCCATCATACGATTTACTACTTCTCTTCCTACTCAGAGATGGTGTACTCATTCTGGATCTGCGTGTTCATACCTTTGTACACTCGGAGGATTCTCCCCCACTTCGATCTTGCTTACACCTCGCTGCTCAATGCTTGAAAAGAAATCCCAATCCTTGCTACCATTCCATAATCGATCTGCTGAGGAACCCCAAGCCTACCATAGCTAGGGATCTAACTAGTCCATTTCTAAAACTATACATTCGAACTAGCGAGACATACCAAGTCCCTCTTAGGCATGCTATGGTTACTGCATCCTAAGCGACCTTCACCGATAGGGCACATCCCTTAACTACCATTCAAATATCCAAGATATGCAGATGGCATATAACTCGATCACAAGCAAGCTGCACAAAATAGAATACTCATACTGATAATGATGCAGAACCATAACAATATAATCATGCACAAATAAAAGAACTGAAAACGGAAGTCGCATACCTGCAACGTATGATGCTGCTCGTGCCTCCAAGGTAGACATCTGAAAATCCCTGCCTCCTACTGCAGGCGTCTTTGCACGGCCCTGACGGCCGTCTGTGATCCTCAAGGTTGCAGGGGCAGGTGCCATCACCCGTCCTGCCAGAAACAAACTGGGGCACTGGGCCTTCTTGTGGCCCCGCTGATTGCAGTGAAAACATATCAAGTCTGATCCCTGTGTGGTTGTAATAGTACAATCCATGCTAAAATGACCAGTCCGACCGCACTTGAAGCAGCCAGACTCACCACCGCTACCACTCCGGCACGCGCCCCCGTGCGCCCTACCACACTTCCCGTACCGGCCGCGGTCCTGATAATCCGTCGATCTCGAATCCGATCCCTTGGGCCTTTTGCCCGAACCTGTGGCTACCTGAACCTCATCCGGCTTCCTCTTCCGGATCTACTCCAAATCTCTCTCTCTCTCTCACTCTCTCTCTAGCTCGCGCGATCATATCCTCCAACGTTTTGCAGCTGGACCTGCTCAGAAACTGCCTGATGTCATCCCTCAACATCTCATGGTATCGGGCCTTCTTCATCTCCTCATTCGCAACATACTGCGGTACAAGAAGAGCCCTCTCCCTGAACTTGGCGGTGATCTCCGCCACAGTCTCAGTGGTCTGCGTCAAATCCTAAAACTCCCGTGCCAACTGCTGCACCTCAATAATTGGCGAAAACTCCGCCCTGAACCTGGCCGAGAAATCACTCCATGTCATCGCGTCCAACGCAGCATCATCCCCCAAAGCATGACCGATCTCCTCCCACCAATCCCTCGCTCTGTACTTCAGAAGACAGGAGGCGAGTCTGACCTTGTCCTCCTCAGGACACCGGCTCGTACGGAATGCGTTGGCAACATCAGCCAACCATCTGCTGCCAACGATGGGGTCCTTAGCCCCATGATAATCTGGTGCCCCGCAAGCCCTAAACTCTCGAAATGTCAAGGTACGTGCTCCCATCAAAGCCATCATCTCGGTACGGAAGGCTCCCAGCTTCTCATCCAAAATCTCCAGTATACCCTCCTTGACCGTGCCAAAGTTCACAGGAGTCTGATCTAGAATACTGCGCGTAACCTCCACTGATATCAACTCCCTCATTCGCTCCTCGAGCTGCTCGACTCCTAAACCCGAGCCTGATCCCTCTCCGGCGCCTGATCCGCCCACTGGTCTCGCTCGCAATGTCACCATGCTGAAATATAATACATCCACTATCAGAATGCTTATCACCGCCGCGAGACCAAACACACGCACTACCCGGTTCCCGGTCTTGTCTCGGCCTTTCCCAAATCGAGTACGGATCCTCTGCTTTCAGTAGTACGGGCCCATACTACCTATCACATCTATCCGTACTTTCCTCAAGAACCGCTTTGACTACACCAGGTCCCTTTCCCGCTACTACTGCTCCCAGCACTACCTCATCCTAGGCTTGCCCTAGGGAAAACTCTGACTCACACCAAACCAGTCCTCAGCTGCTGAAGGACTCCTTGTGATGCCAATTAGCCATTACCTGGATACTATCACATGTGACGAGGCTCAGATAATCCTTCAAGTAAAAGACTCATCCCTACAACGGTTGGACTCAGACAAGAGCTGTGCAATAGGGCCAAATCCAGTACTCTGAGATTATTCAACCCTGATCACATGTAACGTGACGTATTCACCTAATGGCTAACTCCCATCACTCAGAATCCCACAATGCACAAAGCAAGCAGCATTCAGACAAGGGAAAATCTAACCATAACATACTCAAGCAGTCATATCCACATAGCAAGAATCTGTACTAGCATGCAACACAAACTCATAAACTCAGGCATAACCTAAACAGGCTATCCTACTACTGTCTAATCAGCACTACCATGCAGCTCAAAGCACATATAACATGCACATAAGGCATCCTCCCTAGATCCTTAGTCTTAATCTAGCATGCTATTCTACTAACTGATAATCATAACATAAACTTGTATGGGTATTTTGGGGTACTTACTTGAGCTCGACTGATTGCATGCACCACACCCTTTTTCTCCTTTCAAAATTCTTTTATTTGTGAGTTCTTTTGCTTTTCTAAAACTGTTTTCTTTCTCAAACTCTTTTTACAAAACTGACTTTTCATTTTGAAAACTTCCATACCAATTCCTTAGTTTGAGTTCAGACACACCCGAGAGCACGTCCGAATCCCTCAAACCAAGGCTCTGATACCAAATTGTAACATCCCAAAATTCAAGACTAAAAATTTCTTTTAATAAAACATTACTTAAAGCAAAATCATCAATCCAAAACATAATCAGAGTATTAATCTCCAAAAACACATGTTCGTTATCAGAGTAAAACATTCCCAGACTGTCTAATCTATGGTGTGTGCCATGCGATCACCCAGAGCTCTTCCCTCCGCTACCGGAAGTACTTGAAACCAAAACTGAAAACCATAAGCACGAATCTTATTTAGCTGCCCACCCTACCACATACCATACATAACCACATACTACACATACTGGGCCACGCCTGCTATTCTGGGCCTCGCCCCCTACCTCGGGCCTCGCCCGCTACAACGGCCCCGCCGCTCCAGGCCTCACCTGGCTTCAAGCCCCGCTCGGATACAGAGCTGTTTCACTTAGGCCTCGCTTGTCACTGGGCCTCGCCCGCCAACATATAATAGCACATAAACATATTACATCACATAAGCTAAACATATACTAATGGATCATGTCCTAAGGCCTCGCCTATCCTGGGCCTCGCCCTTGTCCTGCTACTGAGGAGTCATGGAACCCCGTCCATGCTCCTACTGATAGTGAGATACGGGCCCAGCCCAAACTCACTCTTTCCCTAACTTGGGCCTCACCCCTGATCTGCTACTAATGAGATGTGGAACACCATCCACACTCTGCTATTGGTGAGATACGACACCTCGCCCACACTCACCTCCCTACCAGGCACATACAAGTATCACACAGACAACAAGTATAAACTAACATATAAACCATTCCTTGGGTACCCACCCGTTATCATTGGACCTCGTCCTGACTATCATACTAGCATACTATGCCTAGGGTTAACCCCCGGGTCTTCTACTCATAACTACATGGGCCGACATTGTGGCCTTAGACCCATTCACACAAAGGGAAACTCACCTGCACTTGCTGAACTTGCTGATAGCCCCTCTAGCCGCTGCCCGACAACTCTTTGAACTCCTGCTCTACTAGCTCCCCGAGCTACCAATATCAAAGCAACACTTAGTCTAACTGTCCCCCGAAAGTCAACTCTGGTCAAAGTCAAAGTCCTGGTCAAAGTCAACCTTCCTGGTCAACCCTAGTCGCCGAGTCTGCCTACTGACTCGCCGAGTTCATTAGCTCAGAATCCTTTCATCCGCGACTCGACTCGCCGAGTCAGCCCCTGACTCGCCGAGTCTACCGATTTCCGAGTCCTGACCTGTTCAACTCACTGAGTCCCCACACAGCGCACTGATCCGAGTCTTAACTCGAAGGGTTTGGGGTTTCGCGTCTCTACTCTCCGAGTCCAAGAACAGACTCGCCGAGTCCAAGGAAATCTTCAACAAACTCGTTGATTTGTTCTTCCAAATCACCGAGTTCCTGCCCAACTTCATCCAACTCGCGGAGTCGACCCATGTGACTCGCCGAGTCGCTCCAGTTCTTAATCCATATTGTAGGGTTTCAAAGCACTCCATGGATGATGGCAATGGGCCCCTTTGATGAATTGTAGGTTAAAAGCCCAAGACTTGTCTTTTCCCTATAATTAGTCATGTATTATTCATTATTAGGGTTAAGAGCGAGGCAAAACGTAGCCGCCACGTGAGGTTTCTTGTGTAGTGATAGATTTCTTAGTCTATGCTGAAAGTGTAATTTATTCCTCTTATTTGAATAAATCGAATGATCATTCGACCTAATCTTCATATTTGTGTTTGTTCTTATTTTCCGCATCTTGTTCATCAAATCTCAATTAGGGTTTTAACCTAACAAGTGGTATCAGAGCGGGTCTTTGAAGATCTATTGATTTTTGATGTATCGGTTCTTGATTTGGTGATTTTCTGCACATATATTGAAGATTGTTGGTGTTTTGGCGGTATGGAATCAAAATTCTATTCAAGTTACTGTTCATGGAAATTTATGTAGTTCATCTACTGTTCATCTGGTATTATTTCTGATTCGTTCTTTTGTTCATATTGGATCTGTTTGCTCACTTAATCCAAAAGTCAATCGATTTTAGTTATTTGTTTTGACCTAATTGGATCCATGCATATATTTTTTTGTGGCCCAAAATCTTGGCCATTCCACTGTTCATGATCCGCATATCCAATCTTATCTCAAGCTCCTGTATGCGTCACTTGCAATTGATTTCATTCCTTCAGTATTCGATTCTAAATCTACAATTGATGATTTTTTTTTAATCGTCTTTGGTTAATGGTTTCAACGTGTAAACATAAATTCTCAAGAATCGATTTTTGTTTGTCTTAATCCAAGATCTTCTTTTTCATCAATTTTCTCGTTCCTGTTCTTATCGTCAATTTGATTTCATTTGATTCATGTCGAACTTAGAAATTGATGATGATCCTTGAGTGAAATCAATATTTGGAGAATCGATTTTATGTTTGTTGAATGCAAATCTTTAAAGTCATGTGATGAACTGTTAACGACCGGATGAACAACGATGTGTGCAATTTGGATGGTCAAAATTGAAAAGCCAAAATTCAAAAACATCTAAAATCTGGATGATGTAATCATTGTGGAAGTATTCAGTGTTTCTGTTCGCAATCACTTGTTAGTTTACCAATCACAATTTGGTAATTGCATTCGGAATTGCCTTGACGTCCTGTTCGCATCGCCAAGTAGATCTCTTAACAGGCGCTTAATACAACCATAAAGAATGATGTTGAATTCGCAACCTTACCTGTGAACGAATGAAATCAAGAATACAGATTATGTAGTGTGATAATCAGATGAATATTGGATGGACAGAACTCAGTTTGCTTTTTTAATAGTCAAAATCAGAAAATTCAAAATTGGAATCTGAGAACGGTGTTCTCATCTGTGAATGTGATTGGAAAGCAGTTGGGTTTTGTTTATGAATGTAAAACGATGTTGAAGATTCAATTGGCTTATCCAAATTTCAAATCAACTGTTTCACAATATGATGCTTCGCGGTTCTTATTTTTTTACAGTGTAATGAGTCTTGGAATTGGGCTTGTATCTGGCAGTGATGTTCAGGGCAATGGAATCGTGATTGGGATTCTAGGTACTTCAAATCGTCAATTTGGGTTGGAATGTTTTGCTGCTAACAATATTGGATTTGAATATCCTTCCTGCGAATGAAATCGGGACTAAACTAGAAGAACACAGGTCAAGCAAAAAGTCAAAATTTGATTGTGATTCGCATCAGGGTCATGAATGACTAATTTGGAATGAATGTCCTTACCTGCGAATGGAATCGATCTCATCTGGTATGTTCGTTGATCAAATTTGTGAATGGATCATTCTGCGAAAGCTCGTGATGTCAGTGAAACGAGCCTGTGCTTGAAATGTTGGGGCTTAAATCGAATGTATGGTCATACCTTAAAGTCAAAAATTGGAACCGAATGGAACCAAAGGTTCGGTTTATTTCGGTCTAAGTATGAAATTAAAGTGAATCTGCAATTCGCTTTCGGTCGTTATTAGCTTTCTGTACTTGATCAATTGAATCAGACCGAGAAGTAACGAACCTGCAACTGGTTTTAAAGCAAACCTGTGATTCAGTTTAGCTATAGTTTCCCTTTTGTTCTCATCATGATGCTCGAACCGAACGTGGTTTCGGTTTTGAATCAATGAACATGGACCGAACATAATTTCGTTTGTTTGCCCTAGAACGAAACATCAGAAAAGCGAACCTGTGCTCGGACCGAACATGGTTTCGGTTCAATGAACCTGGAACAAACTTAGATTCGGTCGCATCAGGGTGCTCGGAACGAAAGGCATTAATTGAAATATTTTTTGTGGGTTCGTATGCGTAACTTCACCATTACCGACTTCCAGTAGCTTTGTTCGTTCATTCAGTCAAATAAATGGGGAAGAAGATAAACGTGTTACATTATTAGTCCCTTAAACTTTGGCGAATTGACTCCTTTGGTCCCTATGCGTTTCATGCCTTGGCACTTTTGGACCAATTCCAGATTTTGTTACAAATAAAGGTGTTTATTGATGCATGATTACAATTCCAGCCCCTGGGTTTCTGGAAAGTAACAATTTCGGCCCATTTTTCGAAAAAGTTTACAATTTTAAGGGCCGGTAAACAGTTTTGGATTTTTTAACGCACATATTTTTTCGTGAACAGAAAAATAAAGATTTCATCAAGTCTTGGCGGTTCGGAAAGTCGTTTTGTGATAACGTCAAATTTTCACGACTTTTTCGGATTTTATACTTCATCGTTAATATCATTTTGTCACGGGGGAGCTTAGTAAATTTTTATCCATTCAGGATCATTCTCATGACCATTTGAAGACTTTATAATCATGTTATTGATTATAAATCGTGGGAGAATTTGGTATGGTCATTCAAAATTGGATTTGTGACTTTTCAAAGTTGAAGATTTTTTATAAAGCTTGTGGCAGAATTATAAATGTAGCTTTTACAGTGGAAGTTCTTCATCGAGCTCTACTAAAGCTTTTATAGAGAAGTATCCTTTACAGCGGAAGTTCTTTATCGAGCTCTGCTAAGGACTTGTTATATCTCCGACTTCTAGTATTTTCTCGATCAAGTGGCATTACGAATCTTAAAGTTTGGGTTGTTACATGATATTTTTTGATGGCTTATATCATTAGCTTATTTGAAGATCGTTGTGACTTGGAGGGGGAGCTCTTCAAAGACAAGAAGTGATTCAGTTTCTTTGTTCTGAAACGGGTTTTTATGGCGGGTTTGGTTTTGATGAAGATTTTTTTGGGATTACATTCGAAAATGAAGTTTAAAGACATTACTTCAGTGCTTGATTTATATATCCTAGAGCTCGTGTTTGAAGACTATTGAAGAATCAAGATTTGTGGATTGCTTCATCTATTCCTCGTTGCAAGTTCTCTTTATTCGCTAGATGCTTGTTTTGGAAGTTAAAGCATTGTCATCCATTCCATACTTTGAGGGGGAGATTGTAGGGTTTCAAAGCACTCCATAGATGAGGGCAATGGGCCCCTTTGATGAATTGTAGGTTAAAAGCCCAAGACTTGTCTTTTCCCTATAATTAGTCATGTATTATTCATTATTAGGGTTAAGAGCGAGGCAAAATGTAGCCGCCACGTGAGGTTTCTTGTGTAGTGATAGATTCTTTAGTCTATGCTGAAAGTGTAATTTATTCCTCTTATTTGAATAAATCGAGTGATCATTCGACCTAATCTTCATATTTGTGTTTGTTCTTATTTTTCGCATCTTGTTCATCAAATCTCAATTAGGGTTTTAACCTAACACATACAGTGGCTTTTCGAGCCATGCAGAGGCTCCAAATCATAGATCCATACTTCCAAAGCTCAATCCTCACGTAAAGTTGCAAACTTTACATATAACTAAAGAGATCTAGGCTCAAAACACACTAGGGCTAGGTTTAAGGACAAAAGGGCTTCACCAACTACTCATCTTCTGATGCTTTATGACATATTGGTCTATCCCAACACTAGATCTGAAGTGGCAACAACATATCTAAGCCCCCAAACTCGAATTGGGTCTCAAACAACCATAAAACCCCCAAATCTCATAACAAAAATAGATCTAGATGCAAAGGATGGAAAATAGCAGCTTATTAACTCAAAGATGAACACAAACTGAAGTAGATCTTGGATTTCCACCTCTCATTTGAAGTAACCTTCTTGATCTTCAAGTTCCTTTCCAAATTTTCCTTCCTCCAATGCTATTTCTCTCAAATGATGGAAGCTCACACGAAATCTAGGGTTTACAGGTTCTCTAGGATGATATGGAGGCTGAGGGAGGGACATAACACCCTTTATATAGGATACAACTCCCGGAATTAGGGTTTTCCTCGTTCAGACCAGACTCGCCGAGTCCCCTTAGCTGACTTGCCGAGTCGGTCACTTACTCCTCGACCCGGATCCCGCTCGGACTCGTCGAGTTCCTCCTTGAACTCGACGAGTCGGCCCTTTGACTTAGGGTTTCCTTTCCTTTCTTGACCTTCCGGATTTAAGGTGTTACAGCACCCGATCACAGCCACCCTCACAGTGGCCCATGGCAGTTTTAGGGAAAGCTTCATCCACAACCACAACCTCTGATCGATAAACTGACGGCGGCGATAACTCGACGACAGAAGAAACTGAGACGAGGGGGCGGCGGAAAACGATGGCAATAGAACTCAATAGAACCCACCTTGACGAACGACTACTTATCGTCTTCATCGAACCTCGGTGGTTCTCCGGCAGCAGCGTCGCAATGACGACCTTCCATAGCAGTGTATCTGTCGGCGGTAGGCATCCCTGTTGATCGGAATAGTGAATAGAAGGGAGGTGGTGGTGGATGACTTCACTTATGGCGGCTGGAACCTCTTAGGTTTAGGGTTTGGGAGTAATAAGGTGACGGGAAGGAAAGGTCACCGGGTATATCCGCTCCAATACAAATGTCCTTTCACTTTTGTCACATATAACCCCTCCTTATCAGTTCTTATTCAAATTAAGCCCCAAAATTTACCTTTTAGCCCCCGCCCCCAAGAATCTATTCAATCTAAGTCCATAATTTACCATTTATACCATGCCTTATGAATTCAATTTCATAATAAATCCTAATAATTACCAAACATACCCCCACTTCTAAAATCCTTCTCAAATTAAATTCAGGAATTTACTAAACAACCGCCAACTATCGAAATTCTTCAAAATTTAGTCCGGGAGTTACATTTATTAATTTATTTGTTTATTTATTAATTAAACGGGGTGTTACTACCCTCCCCCACATAATTTGGATTTCGTCCTCGAAATCAACCTTTATAATTCCTCACATGCCAACCTAATCAAGTAACCTGGCCATAACCCTGGGCACACCCAAGACTTCTCAGGGCACCCGTGACCAACCCGCGTAGGGTTCTAAAATTGGTAGATAAATGAGTTCCTCGCAACAAGATCACATCTACTCCATCTAAAATTCTCAAGATAGTCTGAATCCCTGACAGACTGCCAATACTGAAATCATTATCGCTGCACCCAGTCCACTTGTCTCTCAGATGCTTACTTAACTTCTGATAACACGAGGTTCCCATTAGAAACAGAATCACACATCCCCTTATCCCTACGATTCAATTGTACCTGGCCAACGCTCTGATAACCCCGCTGTGAGTGACTTAGCATAACCCAAGCTATCTGTGACTCTAACCATACATGAAATCCCAAAATAACATTACTGCTGGAGACCCAAAACTGTCTGAAACACTGAACTGCCTGAAACACTGAACTACTACATGACCATTGGTAGCCTCATGTCATGAATGACCTTAAGCAATCCCCTGCTTCCTTGCTCTCATAACTTTAGTGGCGCTCCGACAGTCTTATCACCGGTTCAACCATATCTAATCCATCTAGGTAATTCCAAAATCCAATCCGTAGATTTCCATATCCTCACTGCTACACCCGAACTGGTGGGTACTATTGTTCCTTCCGCGACCTAACAACGCTCTCACGTTATCTACCAACCTAGTGAATGCTTATGGCTACACCCGCAATAGTACCCACGCTACGGCTACACCTGTAGACTTACAACACTCTCCATACTGGATCGACACACGCTTGACCCGCACTCAATTGAACTCATGTCCTGACTGAAATCCCCAACCTGATTCCTTAAGGTTTTCTGGAAAACATTACGGGAACGCCATCTCCTTATTGGCAAGTTTTTCCGAACTTCCATCTCGCACTATCCTCAAACCATACAGCTGCTTGGGCTGTCTTCCTTCCTGACAAGGATACGAAACTTATCCTAGTTTCAAAGCTTCTCCTACTTCTAAATCCTTGGATGATTCTCCCCCACTTTGATCCAACTAACGTCTTACATCACACAATACTGGAAGGATTCTCAAGCCTTCTTATCATTCCATGCCCAATCTGTTGAAAACCATGCTTACCATTGCTAGTGTTTCAATACTAGCCAGTCCAAAAGATCACACCACCTCCAAGAACCCAAATAAATCTCCGGTAATAACCCGCTAGACCCAGGAAGCTCCGAATCTCAGTTGGAGACCTCAGAATCTCCAACTGCATCCCAGCCTCTATCTGGGCCGGATAAACTAGTACACCCTTCTGGTTGACAGGGTGCCCAAGGAGTTGCACCTCACGCAACCAGAACTCACATTTGGAGAACCTTGCAAAAAAAATTCTCCCCCTCCTCAAAGTCTCTAGCACCTCCCTCAGGTGCTTCTCGTGTTGCTCCTCAGTCTTGGAATAAACCAAGATGATGTTGTACTCTCCCAATCCCGCAATTTGGGAAATGATCTTTCGCTATCCACTAATAATTCTCGGTATGTAGTACGGATCTCACACACTACAAGTTCCCTGGTCTTATCTCATCCTTCCTTGATTCAAGTACGAATCCTCTGCTTTCAGTAGTACGGGCCCATACTGATGGGTTTTGAGCATTCTAACACCCCTAAGTATACAGGAAACCCTATAAAACCTTGGATCTATGTTTGTCTAAAATACATGAAAAATATGATTTCCAAGGTTCATAATCCTATCTAGCATACATGGGGAACTTTTAATCTAAAAGATGGCTAGAATTACATACCTTGTAGTTGATTTGATTCCTTGAAAACCTTGAGATCCTAGCACCCCAAGTGTGATGCCTCAAGTACTTCACACAACACCAAATGCTTTAGAATAACTTTAGAGTATGTATAACACTTGTATAAATCGGCTTGCCCTCTCTTGTTCTTAGTGTCTAGTCACTACTAGAAAAACAGCCTTTTACGACGCTCATTGCGCGTCGTAAAAGGCTCAGACGACGCGCAAATGCGCGTCAAGGAAGGCCCTGTCATAAAGAGAGACGACGCACATTTGCGACGCTCATTTACGACGCACAATTACGACGCACGTTTACGACACGCAATGCGTATCAAGGAAGGCCCTGTCATAAACGAAGACGACGCGCATTCGCGTGTCGTGACCTTACGACGCGCGTGTTAATGACACGCAATGCGTATCAAGAAAGCCCCTGTCAAGAAAGGCCATGTCATAAATTAAGATGACACACATTTTTTGCATATCATAAATTTAAATGTTTAAAAAAAAATTTATATATTTATTAATTTTTAAATTAAGTTTGCATTTAATTTCTCATAATAGAAATAAAATACCATATACAAAAAATACAATCCATTGCATAATATAAAATAAAATTTCATACTCAAAAAACAAAATAAATTGCACAAATTATAATGTCATACAAAGAATCATTCAAATGTTAAACAAAAATAATACATTGCTACATGGGTTATACATTCCTATAAAACTAACAAATAATCATACAACTCCGTTTCTTACTGGAAAGGAATGCCAAACATGATTACAAGTCTCCCTTAATCTTGATTACTCACCTGCTTAAGTAGAATGCTATTGTTGAGAAGGTTACCTAGCAACAGAGAAAATCACAACACCTCTCCCACAATCACAACATCATTTACAGAAAAAGGGTTGTCAATTACTTTCATTAATAATTTCATTCAATCACAAAAATATTAAATAAAAGGGTGAAAAAAATAACTTACTTTTGATAAGTTGATCTCCCTTAGAGCAAACACAACTAAAGCGTTGAACAAGACCCTGTTTCAAAATTTTGTAAATACACAAATCATGATACCTGATACTGGAATACACACTTTGAGACATGAATTAATACGAGTAGATTAACTTGGATACATAGGAAGTAAAGATGGAAGGTGCCAGAACTCTGGGGGCATTGGGTTGGTTCCTTCCCACTCGCACACACCAAGCCAGAACTCCACTTAATCCAGCACCAAAATAAGCCTGCATTCAGAAAGCTACATGGGTGAGTCACAATTCAAGAATCTGTTAAAATTTGAGGAATAACAAGTTCAACCAAAACAAATATTAGAAAACAGTGTTAAATGTGAATCATAACAATGTAATAATTATCAAGGTGCTGGAATACTTGAAATCTAGATTATTTACCTTTTGATTGTAAATCTAAAGATTCCTCATGCACAGATTATGTTCTTGTCAACTCTTGCACAGTGGTAAATTTCAATTTAGCTGGTTTGTCTGTTCTTTTCACCTGATCTTTTCATCTCTAGGCATCCTATCTATTTATTCGTTGCAGACTAGTGAGCTTCCATCATTATGTTCTTGAAATCTTGATTGTTAAACTTCTAATTTTGAATCTGAGCTTTTTATTACAATGTTACTATTGTAGCACTTACTTAATGCACACATATTTACTATGATTAGGTTCTTGTCAACTCATACATGATGTTAAATTGCAACCGAGACATCCATTAAATCCACGTAAAATGACTATTTCGCCCACATTTTTGTATTTTGACTAATTCTTTTGTACATTAACTCACAACAATGAACTTTGAATCAAATGATCCAGACTTCCATTTTACTTCTCATGAACTGTATTGTATTTCTTATTAGGAATCAAGTTTATTGATGTTAAATCAAATCTCTTAACATTTCTTTCCTATCTTGTAGTTTTTACTAGTTTGCTCTATAACATTAATGGTAAAGTAAGACTGTTATCTCCTGACATTGATGATAAAATAAACTTCTTAATTCCAAGTTCAAGTATTCCAACACTTTGCTTTATAACATTAAATGGTAAAGTAAGAAATAACCTTTATGTTGTTCGAGGAAAACAATATTTGCCTCCATCCGAGATTTGTCATGCAATTGACTACAAAAGAGAAAACCTAGAATTTATTTCACAATACATAAAAAATAAAAAGATTTAACGATCTAAAAGGTAATTAAAAAATCCATTTAACAACCTGATAGTAGGTCGCTCTGCTTCAAGGACACCGAAAATCAGTTTTTCACCACCAGTGACAGGAGCTAGCCTTGATGCCATTTTATGGAAGAATCTTATCTGTAAAAAGAATAATATATGAAGGGTTCCGACCACTATACACATTGTCAACACGGCCTGTCACACATAATTAACCCAACCATAGTTAATCAATCTTTAAGCACATCAATCAATAATTTAGGTTTCAAAAAAAAAAAAAAAAACTTTTTAATTATTCAGATTAAATTTTATCCATGAGAGAGAGACGAACATGTAGTAGGCCAGAACTTAGCTGCACGAAGCCATGGTGCAGGGTAAGCTGCATATTCTCTGGAGTATGGTTTTGTCCACTTATCAGCCATGAGTAGTTGTGGTGGATGAGGTGCTCCCTACATTTTTTTTTTAATTTCCATCATTATCCCTAATATAACTCTTGAACAAATAATACAAAACAGTCAGAACTTAGTTATTGTTATAATTACCTTGATGACATTGTTGTTGATGTCCACTGTTCCTTTCTCAATTTCTGATATTTCTTGTCTAATGGAGATCAATGCATCACAAAACCTGTCCAACTCAGCCTACAACACAAAAATTCCACATGTTATGTCATATATGTAACGCCCGCAAATCCGGGCTAGTCAATTTAGAGGAAATAGGGGTCGAAAACGACTTTTTGACAAAAGATTATTTAGAATAAATAATCTTAACCAAGTTCTGGAATATGTCTCAAGGTTTCCGTACATATAAAGAACGCCGAAATCCGAGTTATAACGAAGAAGTTATGGCCTGTCGAAGTTTTACGGCAAAACCGACACGACACTGGGAAGCGTAAATAGTGAATTTACGATAGAGCGAGATTTAGCCTTAGCAATCTAAACAAAAGTTGAAGAATATGTTAAACTAAGAGCGTCGATAAAAAGAACGCCCAAATCTGACTTCGTATGAGGAAGTTATGATTTTTCTAAGATTCGGCTTAGCAGTGCACGACCCGAAACTCGAGTTTTAGTTCGAGTGGTTTTTGGCTTACACGACCTAAATGAGAGTTGAAGATCTCATTAATAGGAACTCAACAGTAAAAAGATGGACGAAAACGGAGTCTGTATGAAGGAGTTACGAATTCTTCGCGGTCATTTAGCAGTCTAATCTCCTCCTACTGTTAAATTTAAGATCGGTCAAGAATTAGCCAACGGAGTCTAAATGAAAGTTGTAGATCTTGTTTTTACCTACGCATGGAAAAAAAGAACGTCAAAAACGGAGCTCGTATGCGAGAGTTATGATTTTTCTAAGTCGGGAGGCTGCTGTGCGAAATCGGGTGACGTGGCGCAATCCTGGCCGTTGCTTCCTCCCCAAGGCTAGCCACCAGATGGTGACACCTGGCCTGGAACTCGACAAGTTTGAGGCCAACTCGACGAGTTTGAGGCCAACTCGATGATTTTTTGGCTTTTCCAGCCTATAAAAAGGGTGCCGGGGCATCCTCATTTCTCACACCTTCCAACTTCTATTTCTCTCTCTAGAATCTCTCTCTAAGCCTCCCTAACCACCTAAAGCCTAGGGTAAACCCCCTAGCACCCGAAGGAAGCCCCGAGGCTCCCGGAGCCTCGAGAAAAGAGTCTTTCGGCTCTGGAACGCTGCTCCAGCGAAGCCCGGTTTTGCGAAAAACCCGCTGTAAGTGAGTTGTACCTACCCTATCTTTAGTATAGCTTTTGTTTTAATATAGTAACGTTATTAGGAACTTATAATGAGTATTTGGGCTATTATTATTAGTTATATTGAGTGTTATTTAACGCTTATATAATAATAATAATAGCTAGACTATTAATTTGTCGCGATTATCATTAGACTAAACCCTAGTGGTATTGATACTAGGTGTCGTCAAGGGATAATTGTTTTGAGAGTATCGAAGCGCGGTCCGAGTGCTGAGTCACCACCTTTCAAGTGAGTGCATGGTCCCTTTCATCTTACACATAGATATGAAGTATTTTATATAAACTACGTGCTATGTGTGCATATTATCTGAATACTTGCTATCTATGCTGGATGAACGTTTTATACATGTTTTCAAGGATTTAAATTGTATACGTATTTTATATATACAAATATGTTGGGTATGAGATGGGTAAATGAATGATGAGAGATAGAAGATTATGTGAGTATACATTGGCAGCTATAGACTTAGTGCCTATGGGACGAACACCGGTAGATATGGACTTAGTACCTGTTAGACGCTGGTAGCTATGGATTTAATACCTGTTAGGAATTGGTAGCTATGGGCTTAGTACCTGTTAGACGCTGGTAGCTATGGATTTAGTACCTGTTAGGAATTGGTAGCTATGGACTTAGTACCTATTAAACACTGGTAGCTATGGATTTAGTACCCGATGAGTAGGATATAGCAACTATGGATTTAGTGCTTTACGAACGAACATCGGCAGCTATGGATTTAGTGCCAGTCCTATAACCCTGGAAGTAAGGGACTTCAGAATAAACGAATGCAGGATAGATGACTCTTAGGTTAAATCCTTAAGAGTAAAGAAGATAATGGGGATGGGTAATTGGGTGGGTAATTGGGTGGATTGTTTGATTGTTTAACATAATATTTATATTATTGTGGGTTGAAAACCCTATGTACTCACCAGGTTTACCAACCTGACCCACTCAGTTTATTTATATCACAGGTGTTGATATGAAGTCACTTTACACTGAGAGATTTAAAGAGATGTAGATCACTAGTGTAAACAAATGTAAGTTCTGTTTATGCTTATGTTTCTGTATTAACGATGACATCCCAAACGGTTTAAAATGAAATAAATACGTTTCTTCGAAAATGTTTTAATAACGTATTTACCTTGTTTTTCTGGGAACAAATTCCGCAACATTTTTATAAAATGAAGTACTCTGATTTTTATAAAGCATATACAAAAAAATCGGTCTTTTCTGGCTGCGATTTTGGGGATGTCACATTGGGTATCAGATCATTAGTTTAAGCAAACTAGGAATATGGATTTATTTTTAGACTTAAACTTAGAATGCTAAGCGATGATTGTGAGGTGTGAGCACTAGCTTATTTTAGGAATGATGCCTAAATTGCTTTTATGTGCTAAATGCTTTGTGCATGATATGTTGTTATTTGTTCGGATCTATGGTCTATTGCCGACCGGATCTGGAAACCTTACGTGTTTAGGATTCTAAGCGTTTAACTACGATATTAGAACTAGCATATAAACGTTTCGGGGGTGATAAGGATGATTTAAGACGTCAATCCTAAATTAAGATCTAGATTCACCTTATTCGGTGTATAGATCAAGATGGCAAGAACCCGTAGCGGAAACGTAAACGCAAATGGGAACAGAAACCAACCCCCAGTGGTTCAGCAAATACTTGTAGTAGAAGAAGTTGCGCCTGAGCCAGTCACCATGGCTGGAGTTCAAGCCATGATTCGGGCTATGTTGGCTGAACAAAGGGAAGAAATGAGACGGATGTTGAATAGGGATGAACCTACCGTACATGTTGAACCGACGGAGCCAGTTCCCGAGCAATCTGAGGAAGGGAACTACAGCCGCCAAGTGAGTCAATTAGGGACTCAAGGTGAGCAAAGGGATGGCCCAGAAGGGAGAAACAACAAGGATGGGCGGGTGTACAAGAATTTCTTTGGTGCGAAACCACCAAGTCTCTCAGGAAGACCAAAGCCTGTTGAGATTATGGATTGGATCTCCGAGATGGAAATGGTGTTTGAGAGCTGCGACTGTAGCGAGAAACAGAAGACTGTCTTTGCCGTAAGACAACTGAAAACTGGAGTCTTGAGCTGGTGGAAGCTATTGGCAGATACGATGCCACGAGGAGAAGCCATAAGGATGTCATGGGAGGAGTTCTTGGAACAGTTGAAAATGCAGTACTGCTCGGAGATAGATCTGATAGACCTAAACAACGAGTTTCAGAACCTGAAGAAAGGAAATATGAGTGTTGATGAGTATGCCACCGCATTCACCGAGAGGATGAAGCTATTCCCCTACTTGGTGCCTACTGAACTCTCCAAGATTGATAGGTTTGCTAACGGACTGCCCACTGACTTTGGCCCAATGGTCAAAATGGCAACTACCTTGAAAACAGCTGTTAGGGCAGCTAAGAACGTAGAGGCCTAGATAAGAGAAAAGGGTCTAGAAAAAGATAAGGCAGGAGAAAAGCGGAAGTTTGAAGGATCTTCAAGGTCCAACAAGGAAAGCAAATTCTCAAAGCTTGGAGGAGGAGATGGAGGTGAAGCGAGATGGTGTGATAAATGCAAGAAGAAGCATGGTGGGAAGTGCAATGAAGAAGTGACTTGTTACAAGTGTGGGAGGACTGGTCAGTATTCCAAGGACTGCACACATAATGATAAAGCATGCTATGGATGTGGAGGCAAGGGGCACATGTCCAGAGACTGCCCAAGGAAAAATAAAGCAGCAAGACCAGAAACGCCACCAAGGCCAAGGGCATTTCACATGATCCTCGACGAAGCAGGGAACCATGTGAGGAATCAAGAATGAGGACTTCTTACCCGAAGATCGGATTATGCAGTAGCTATAGTTTCGTATGATGTAGCCTAGTAGAGGCATAGTCTAGGGTGAACTTGAACACCTATGTAATCGTTTCAAGAAATAATATAAAACCTTCGTTTTGTTATCTGATGTGTTGAATGATTGTGTGATTTGCTGCATGGTAACTTGGGAAACTGTGAGACAATACTTGGGACGAGTATGAGTAGGTGTGAATGGTAGTAGAGGCCTATACTACCGGAAGCACAGGACTCACACTTGGATCAGGGAAAGTCACAAGGTTACCAAAAAGCTAGTAATTGATTTCGTTTTATTCAAGTGTGTCGTTACCATCGTTTCGGTAATGACTAAGAAGAGTGTTGATGTTCCGACCCTAGTGGTCATATCGAATTGAGTCCGACTACGCTAAGTATGCTATGTGGTTTAGAAAATCAAGATCGATGTAGCGTCCGACTTAAACCAAACGATTGAAATCAAAGCGATCAATAGAAATATCGCGCTCGTTGTTAAAGAAGTTGGTAGCTAGAAATGCCAAATGTTAAAGTGTGATTATATCACATTAGAACATGAAGGAAGGCATAGTCTGTTTTAGAATTTAACTCTAAGAGACCTAAGTCTAAGTGTTGCAACATACGATGATAGGTCATTAGAATATGACACATCAATCCATAGTAGTAATAAAAGAAATCATCTCAAGTTCGTATCCATTAAGGATCGAGATTGTGACTTGAAGGTCATAATTGGGAGTCTAGCCTAAGGTAGAGAGCAGGTGCACGATCGAGTACTGCATACAGTCAATAAGTCTGAGAGATAGACTTGAAGGAATGTAGAAGTTATAATTATTACCTAGGATGAAGAGATAACATATGGAGTCATTATACGACCCTGTTTCGTTGATGATTCCGGGACGTAATCATCCAAAGGGGGAGATAATTGTAACGCCCGCAAATCCGGGCTAGTCAATTTAGAGGAAATAGGGGTCGAAAACGACTTTTTGACAAAAGATTATTTAGAATAAATAATCTTAACAAAGTTATGGAATATGTCACAAGGTTTCCGTACATATAAAGAACGCCGAAATCCGAGTTATAACGAAGAAGTTATGGCCCGTCGAAGTTTTACGGCAAAACCGGCACGACACCGGGAAGCGTAAATAGTGAATTTATGATAGAGCGAGATTTAGCCTTAGCAATCTAAACAAAAGTTGAAGAATATGTTAAACTAAGAGCGTCGATAAAAAGAACGCCCAAATCTGACTTCGTATGAGGAAGTTATGATTTTTCTAAGATTCGGCTTAGCAGTGCACGGCCCGAAACTCGAATTTTAGTTCGAGTGGTTTTTGGCTTACACGACCTAAATGAGAGTTTGAGATCTCATTAATAGGAACTCAACGGTAAAAAGATGGACGAAAACGGAGTCCGTATGAAGGAGTTACGAATTCTTCGCGGTCATTTAGCAGTCTAATCTCCTCCTACTGTTAAATTTAAGATCGGTCAACAATTAGCCGACGGAGTCTAAATGAAAGTTGTAGATCTTGTTTTTACATACGTGTGGAAAAAAAGAACGTCAAAAACGGAGCTCGTATGCGAGAGTTATGATTTTTCTAAGTCGGGAGGCTGCTGTGCGAAATCGGGTGACGTGGCGCAATCCTGGCCGTTGCTTCCTCCCCAAGGCTAGCCACCAGATGGTGACACCTGGCCTGGAACTCGACGAGTTTGAGGCCAACTCGACGAGTTTTTGGCTTTTCCAGCCTATAAAAAGGGTGCCGGGGCATCCTCATTTCTCACACCTTCCAACTTCTATTTCTCTCTCTAGAATCTCTCTCTAAGCCTCCCTAACCCCCTAAAGCCTAGGGTAAACCCCCTAGCACCCGAAGGAAGCCCCGAGGCTCCCGGAGCCTCGAGAAAAGAGCCTTTCGGCTCTAGAACGCTGCTCCAGCGAAGCCCGGTTTTGCGAAAAACCCGCTGTAAGTGAGTTGTACCTACCCTATCTTTAGTATAGCTTATGTTTTAATATAGTAACGTTATTAGGAACTTATAATGAGTAGTTGGGCTATTATTATGAGTTATATTGAGTGTTATTTAACGCTTATATAATAATAATAATAGCTTGACTATTAATTTGTCACGATTATCGTTAGACTAAACCCTAGTGGTATTGATACTAGGTGTCGTCAAGGGATAATTGTTTTGAGAGTATCGAAGCGCGGTACGAGTGCTGAGTCACCACCTTTCAAGTGAGTGCATAGTCCCTTTCATCTTACACATAGATATGAAGTATTTTATATAAACTACGTGCTATGTGTGCATATTATCTGAATACTAGCTGTCTATGCTGGATGAATGTTTTATACATGTTTTCAAGGATTTAAATTGTATACGTATTTTATATATACAAATATGTTGGGTATGAGATGGGTAGATGAATGATGAGAGATAGAAGATGATGTGAGTATACATTGGCAGCTATAGACTTAGTGCCTATGGGACGAACACCGGTACCTATGGACTTAGTACCTGTTAGACGCTGGTAGCTATGGATTTAATACCTGTTAAGAATTGGTAGCTATGGACTTAGTACCTGTTAGACGCTGGTAGCTATGGATTTAGTACCTGTTAGGAATTGGTATCTATGGGATTAGTACCTATTAAACACTGGTATCTATGGATTTAGTACCCGATGAGTAGGATATAGCAGCTATGGATTTAGTGCTTTACGAACGAACATCGGCTGCTATGGATTTAGTGCCAGTCCTATAACCCTGGAAGTAAGGGACTTCAGAATAAACGAATGCAGGATAGATGACTCTTAGGTTAAATTCTTAAGAGTAAAGAAGATAATGGGGATGGGTAATTGGGTGGATTGTTTGATTGTTTAACATAATATTTATATTATTGTGGGTTGAAAACCCTATGTACTCACCAGGTTTCCCAACCTGACCCACTCAGTTTATTTATATCACAGGTGTTGATATGAAGTTACTTTACACTGAGAGATTTAAAGAGATGTAGATCACTAGTGTAAACAAATGTAAGTTCTGTTTATGCTTATGTTTCTGTATTAACGATGACATCCCAAACGTTTTAAAATGAAATAAATACGCTTCTTCGAAAATGTTTTAATAACGTATTTACCATGTTTTTCTGGGAACAAATTCCGCAACATTTTTATAAAATGAAGTACTCTGGTTTTTATAAAGCATAAACAAAAAAATCGGTCTTTTCTGGCCGTGATTTTGGGGATGTCACAATATAAAATGAAAGGAAAGGAAAAAACATTATAACTTTTAAAGAAACTTTACTCTTTTTTTTTCAAAAAATACCTTGCTTTCACTTTCAGTGGGTTCAATCATTAGTGTTCCTGGAATTGAACATGACATAGTTAGACCATAAAACCGGTAATCAATCAGACGTTTTGCAACATCTTTTGGCTCTATTCCAGCACTTGTCTGAATATGAATATGATTCAAGTTAGTTGTTATTTCTTTTTTACTTAACAAAAAATATGACTAAATAATATTATAACTTACTTTCAAGGGTCTCAAATCAACGATGAACTCATGGGAAACTGTTCCACTCACACCACGGAAAAGAATGGGATAGTGACTCTGCAATGTAATTAATCCCAAAGGAAAAAAATTGAGAACTTGATAGTAACAATAATTAAAAAAATATTATATATTTGTTATTTATGAATAGGGAAAGAAAGAAATTGAGACCTCAAGACGTTTTGCCATATAGTTTGCATTCAAGATAGCTATACTGTATGCATCTGTAAGTCCTTGAGATCCCATCATGGCAATGTATGTATACGATATAGGCAAGATAAGTGTTGAACCCCAAGTTGCTGCTGAAACCGTGCCAAGTGGCTTACTCTGCTCAGGGGCTGCCTCTAGTGGCAACCTTTAAATCAAGATTTACAAATTAATTTATATAAACTTAACAACATATTACTCTAATTACACATAAACGTCAAACTAAAAAAATTATTGTTTTGTCTTACCACAGGGTGTGAAGGCAAGTAGGGTGCCAAGTGTTTCTTCACACCAATGGGGCCCATTTCGGGCCCACCACCACCATGTGGAATGCAAAATGTCTTGTGAAGGTTTAGATGACAAACATCAACCCCAATCCACCATGGACTTGTTAATCCAACCTGTAAAAAATAAAAACCAAATAATTTTTATATGATGTTTCAATTTTGTTAGCTCCATTAAAACGACACAAGAAGTACAATGTTTATGTACCTGTGCATTCATATTCTCCAGCAGCTCCAACATTTGGTTGCAAAGAGAAAGAGTCAAATCCGGTTATGGTACACAGAATGTCCCCCAAATTCTTGAACACTTCTTGCAAGATATTTTTTTATGTTGCTCTCAGGTTAAAAAAAAGTCAACAGAAATATAATTTGGAATTGTAAGTCAAAATTAGAAAGATTTGATTACCTGATACCCCTATGCTTGTTGGGTAGGAGCAAAAGGATGCATATCTGCAAAGGCTGCCATGTCACAGGCATCATCTCTGTAGTTGCATTAAGCTTCATGGTGCAAGATCCCAAAGGAATCATACTGTGGCATAATGACAAATCCTTTGACTGCAACTTACTAATGTATCTTAGTAGCTCATGCTCCGTATGATAACTAAAATAAATAAATAAATAAAGAAGCAGGAAAAGCCTTTTACATGTTAAAAAAGTGACTAGGTTTTGAACAAAAGTATCATGCGTGTTGAAAATCGAATGAGTCAGATATGGAGTCTCTCTGACAAGTCCGGAAGGGATAACATCCTGAACCTCTGGTGCAAGTGATGTGGCACTGAATGTCACCTAGAATCAAGAATCAAGATTCTTGATTTATATAAAGATTTGTTATATCAAAAGAAAGGACAAACTCATGGGTTTTCCTAAGGCAAAAACTTTGAACATCCTGAACCTCCGCCATGAGAACCCACTTCAGCTGCCGCCGTTATTTCACCAACTTCGGCCATTAGATGTAATCATGTGTGCATATACTTACATTACCAAAGATAGGACCGGAGGCAAGAGCGGATGAACTTGGTTCAGAAAACCAGAAGGGTGATTATGGTTTTCAAGAGAGAGAGAGAGAGATAGAGAGAGAGAGAGAATGCACCTCAGGAATGATGCCCTCAGCCATTGCCCAAGCCAATCAGATACGAAATTGAGGGCTTTAAGCAAAGTGGGCTGAAAATATCACATATAGCTACAATATAAACAAACGGATCTAGAAGTAAGTAATGTTATTGGTAAGAATAATTAGCCGACAGTCATAAATGATAAATGCATAAAGTTTTTATTTCACTTGAAGAGATTTTCTACTGAGGTGACCTAGATTTGGTTCTTTGTGATCTGAAATATCAGCGATTCAAGAGTGAAATACTTGCTTATTGTTATGATCTGTATAGAATTCATTTATGTTTCTCACTCAAAAACTTGATTGTATAGATGAACAAATACTAAGATGATCTCAAATTGACAAGCGTATAATCGCAGAAACAATTAAAAACAACCAACGAGCAAAATGCAGGCAAGCAAACTTCAAATTATTCAGGTAGAAAGCACAAATTGCATATCTAGTTACATTCATTTACAAATCAAATCAGATTAACTCAAGTATTATAAATCAGATTGATCTAAATCAAATCAACATGAAGACCGATCTATTCGAAAGAAGTAACGGAGGAGAAAACGACTTACGGATAGGAGACAGAAGGTGGATCCAGGACTTAGAACCCCGATCGCCAACATTGTGAGTGTAAGAAGTCGCAGTCATCGGCATAGGCGTGTGTGAGCGTAAGGAGTCGCCGACACTGCGAGGATGAAACTTGATTAATTTTGTGGAGTTCTCCCATAAAAGCCCTAGCTAGTTGATGGAGGCGTTGATTGTTGATGATGAAGGGCCGTTAGGGTTTCATCAATTTCGAGTATGGTAGTACTAGGTGGGGGAGGATAAGATAGCTTCAAAGAAGGTCACAAATCTGGAGCAAGGAAGAAGGAAGATATCGTTGCGAATTGACGGTGGTTGTGTCTAAGGTTAGATTGAAGGAGGAGGGAGAAAATTGCTCTCTGTACGATTTTATGAGAGATAAGGGAGATTACTTCAAAATTTTAGAATTTTATAATTTTAGAGGATCCCTCTTTAAAAACGCGCGTTTAAATGAAAAAAATATAAAGCGACATTTGTAGACGACGCCCATTTAATTTAGGTGCCCTCCGTGTTTGTAAATTTTTTTTGTGGGACAATAATTTTAGGGCATGCACAAATGCGTATCTTCTATCCTTCAAATTTTGGAAGGCTGACATTATTTTTAAGAACACATCAAAATGCGTATCGTAAATCAGTGAGTGTCATTGTTCGCGCGTCATTAAAGGGTATTTTTCTTGTAGTGAGTCGATTTTGGTGTGCATCATGTTCTTTATATAGTGTGTCACATCTAGGGTTACACCATGTAAACCCTAATGTGACATGAATCTTCATTTCCATGACCCATGGGTTTGTAACTCCCATGGAGCATCCTTGGGTTTAACCCAACTTGATAATCCATGGAGCCTTTTAGCCCACTATACAAGTTATGGATGATTTACATAATCAACCCATATATTTAATTAGTTATCATTTGATCACTTAATTATTTCCAAATTAATTCTTGATCAATACTAATTAAATAATACTATTAATATATTAGAACTTATAATATATTAATAAGCCACAAGTGTTATTTCTCTCATTTAGTCTATCCAAATGCATGGTGCCATGCAACCCAAATGCACCATGTCGGGTTGGGTCAAGTACATACCAAATATAGTTATGAACTTAGACACCTTATCCAACACATACTACCTTCCACATCTATCCGTACTTTCCTCAAAAACTGCCTTGACTCCACCAAGTCCATTCTACTGCTACTGCTCTCTGCTACTCTCATCCTAGGATTGCCCTAGGGTAATCACCTTTCCACTCTTCGCCATCAGCTGCATAAGAAGTCCCAGCTTTCTTCCCATAACTAGCTCGTGAATACTATTACATATCACTCAGACTAGATAATTCTTCGAATGAGAGATCCTACCCTGCAATGGTTGGACTCAAACAAGAGCTGCGTAATAGAGCTAGACCTAACCTTCTGAAATTATTTAATCCTCGCAATATGTAACGTAACATATTCATTTACTAGTTAGTAAAAGATAGCTAAGACTCCTAATAGCACAAAGCAAGCAACATTCGAGCATCGAGTACATACAATCAAGCATCTACTACTCTGGTTATCATACTGACAATTCTGTACTAGCATGCAGTTCTCATCAAGCTGGAACACATATAACGGGTATATAAGGCATCCTTCCTAGATCCTTAGTCCTAATCTAGCACGTTGTTCTAAATAAGCTGATAATCAGAACATAGCATAAACTTGTATGGGTGATTTGTGAGTACTTACTTGAACTTGGCTGATTGCACGCACCACACCCCTTTTTCTCTTTTCAAAGTTATTTTCTTTCAAAAAAAAATTCTTTTCGCTTTTCTAAAACTCTTTTCTTTTGAAAACTTTATACGACTTCCTTAGTTTGAGTTTAGACACACTTGGAAGTGCGTCCGAATCCCTCAAACCAAGGCTCTGATACCAACTTGTAACATCCCAAAAATACAGTCAAAAAATTTCGTTTTAATTTAATAATAAAACCATAGTGATCGAACATCATATAGAAATCATAAACAGTGTATCTCAAAATATCATAACAATTGTCAAACTATCAAATTATAAACATCCCAGGCTGAACAGATGGTGTGTGCATTGCAATCTTCCCGAGCTCCTCTTTGAAAACTGAGTACCTGAAACCAAGCTAAAACTATAAGCATGAAGCTTAGTGAGCTCCCCCAAACTACCACATACCATATAATAACATATAAAGCACATACTAGGCCTTGCCCACTGCATCGGAACGAAGTCTGGAACTAACTAGGGCCTTACCCTCTACATCGGACCGAAGTCTGGAACTGACTAGGGCCTTGCCCTCTGCATCGAACCGAAGTCCGAAACTGATTAGGGCCTTGCCCACTGCATCGAACCGAAGTCCGGAACTAACTAGGGCCTTTCCCACTGCATCAGACCAAAGTTCGGAACTAACTAGGGCCTTACCCACTGCATCAGACCGAAGTCCGGAACTAACTAGGGCCTTGCCCACTACATCGGAATGAAGTCCGGATCTGACTGAACATAGCATAGTAAAATCATAACATATAACAATAACACATATACTACATACTACATCGCACCGCAGTCCGGAACACATAACACATAGACATGCCTGAATCACAAAGATATCAAGCATACTGAACTACTTCTCTGGACCACCCCGTCATCAAACCATAGTCCGAAACTACTGCCATCTAAATGGGCCGACATTGTGGCCGTAGCCCATTCCTACTTGAAGGAAACTCACCTCAAATACTGAAGTCCCGCTGACAAAACCATAGCTGCTAGATGACAGATTCCCGATTTGTCAATATCAAAATAACACGTAATTAATAATTGGGTTCCAACTCATAGTCATAAGTCCATGCTTGGGTAAGAGACTACCTTACCCCAATCTTAGCTTGACTCAAGCCCAAGGACCAATCCAAAGGCGCAAAAGTCTAATAATGCACCAAAGCCCAACTATGGCCCAAATCTCCCAATTGGGCCCAAATCTATACATGGTCTTGATCAAAAGCCCAGCCATTTAGTCTAGTCCAACATTTGGCATTTTAATGGCCCATTATTATATAACCATCAAGGCCCAAACTATGGCCCAATTTTCCAAATTGGGTCCAAACCCTCATATGGGCCTTACCCTAAGACCATTTAATTATTCTAATCCGTTTGCTTGCTCTTGGATGGTCCATTATTATCCCAATCACCAAGGCCCAATAGGAAGGCCCAACTCAAGTCCAAGTGAAATTAGGGTTTCACATAAAATGACAATTAAGGTTAAGTGTTTCTCACTTAACTCATTAAGGACTTAATCCATTAAGTCCTTTACTCTACTAGATAAATGATATGGAATAATTTGGGCTTACTACACAATCCAATCCCAATGGCCCAAAGGTGTGTCCCAATAAGTCCAAGGCCCAAACACTCACAATTAGGGATTTCTACCCAAACATGGCCCAATAGGCCCAAAATTAATCTTTAAGCCCATTAGGGTTTTGCTAGGTCCATTAGGGTTTTGCTTGGGGGCACCACCCACTACCTACTTGGGTAGTGGTGGTCAACGACGGTTCACGGCGGTGCCCACCACCTTACGGTGGTGGTTATGGTTCTTTTCATTACATTTTCTACTAATTACAATTACAAGTATTTAATCCGTAAATAAACATACACACACACACACACACTAACTACTGTAAAACACACTCAGACAACGACTCTATTGGTTGCCGGCGGCGGTACAAGCCGACAGCCACCACCTTATGGTGGTGGTGGTGGCTTTTCCTATGAACTCTAACTAGACAAAACACACACACATACTTTAGATTGCACACAACACTCCAGCCACCCACCTGGTGGATCAAGGGGACAACAACGACGATATTGGGATGGTAGCCACCATCGCACGGTGGTGGCGGTGGTTTCTGTAGGTTCCTAGACAAGCAACAACACACCTACGCGACTATGTTTGCAAGGTGCACCCAGCTACCAACCTGGTGGCGTTTGGCAATGGCAGAAACAACTCAAGCGGCTCATCGGCGGCATAACGGTGTCTAACAACGGTGACGATGTACAGCGGGACAAGGTGGCAACAACGATGTACCATTCGAAAGAAATGGAGAAAAGAGAAGGCTGAGCGATGGCGAACTGAGCAAGGGAACGCTCTCGATCACAGCCACCCTCACAATGGCCCATGGCAGTTAGAGGGAAAGCTTCATCCACAACTGCAACCTCTGCTCGATAAAGTGATGGCGGCGATAACTCGACGGTAGAAGAAACGGAGACGAGGGGGCGGCAGAAAATGATGGCAATAGAAATCAATAGAACCCACCTTGACAAACGACTGCTCATCGTCTTCATCGACCCTTGGTGGTTCTCCGGAAGTAGCATCGAAATGGAGACCTTCCATAGCAGTGTATCGGTTGACGGTGCTTAATGGCGAGGCGGTAGGCATCCCTGTTGATCGGAATAGCGAACAGAAGCGAGGTGGTGGCGGCTGACTTCACTCACGGCGGCTGGAACCTCTTAGGTTTAGGGTTTGGGAGTAATAAGGTGACGAGAAGGAAAGGTCACCGGGTATATCTGCTCCAATACAAACTTCCTTTCACTTTTGTCACATATAACCCCTCCTTCTCAGTTCTTCTTCAAATTAAGCCCCAAAATTTACCTTTTAGCCCCCACCCCCAAGAATCTATTCAATATAAGTCCATCATTTACCATTTATACCCAGCCTTATGAATTCAATTCCATAATAAATCGTAATAATTACCAAACATACCCCCACTTCTAAAATCCTTCACAAATTAAATCCGGTAATTTACTAAACAACCCTCAACTATTAAAATTCTTCACAATTTAGTCCGGGAGTTACATTTATTAATTTATATGTTTATTTATTAATTAAACGAGGTGTTACATATAATCACATATGATTAAATGCATGAGACCAACAAATTGAATCGAAAACTCAAAAATGAATCTTGTCCATATTTGTATTTAATAATATATGGTTTATGTGCACAAGATTTGGTTTTGCGTTCAAAATTCAATAGTTGTTCTTTGTCCACATTTGAAAATGGATCATGTTTACATATAATCATATATGTTTTATATGGGAAATATTCATTTTGTGTTTTGGATTCAATATTTATTATCGTGTATTTAATCACAAGTGATTATATATGATTAGAAAACGAATATTTTCTATATAAATAATTTGTGATTAGATACATATAATCACATGTGAATATATGTATTTAATCACATATGATTCTGTTGGATAAGGTGTCTAAGTCCATAACTTTATTTGGTATATACTTGACCCGACCGGGCATGGTCCATTTGGGTTGCACTTCACCCAAACTTTTATATGGGTAAACCTTTGAGAGTTGTATGTTTATGATTTGTTAATATATTATAAGCTATAATATATTAATATGAAGTCATATTATTTAATTTGTATTGATCATAGGTGACTAATTAAATATGGGCTCTCGTATTTATATAAGTGTGGGCTAATACTCATTTGGAATGGGCTTGGCATGCATGGGAGTCCATGGATAGTCCATGGAGCTTTTAATATATGGATCCTTAGAAAGGAAGAGTCATGGGTATTAGGGTTTACATGTATGTAACCATAATTCCTCACATTATATAAAGGAGCTTGTGATGCTTGAAATGGCACTAGTTGTGTGTGTGCAAAGAGGTGGCCGATTTCTATAAGCTAGCATACACTCTCTTAAGGTTTTTCCAAGTTTGTGGTGATTTGTGATTTCCATTTGAGGCTTCCACATTATTGGTGCTTAGCTCTCAAACTCCAAGGAATCAACTAACTATTGAAAGGTATGTAATTCTTCTAGCCATTATGTTTAATCTTCCCCATGCCATGCTAGATATGTAATGAACCTTGGAAAAACAATAGTTGCATGTATTCATAGTAAAATATAGATCCAAGGTTTTAGGGTTGCATGAACACCTTAGGAGTGTTAGGATGCTCATAACCCAACAGTAGGAATAGAGCCTAAGATTTTTTTCTTGAATACTTGATGCAAACTGTTGAAAAAAGTCAAAATTCTTGCTGTCTGCACAGGGACTCGCCGAGTTCTTGGGGGAACTCGACGAGTCCAAGCTTATATTCAACCAACTCGGTGAGTGAATTCTTGCACTCGACGAGTTGGCCAGGCAGAGTGCAGATTTTCGATTTTTGCTGCTAGAAATGGACTAGAAACATTAACCTAAACTGTTTTGATGTTTTAAAACCTGTTTTAGATAGTGTAATTGTTGTTCCAATCCATTTACAATGGCTAATATCAAAATTCCATGTTTAAATGTGTTCATATGTTCATAAAATTTTGATATGGATATTCATGTTCTTATGAGTTATTGTTAGATCATAGGAATTAATTTCTAAATTGTTTAATGATTAATTCTTGATCAATTATGTGTTTTAATGGAATCCATAATTTGTCCTCAAGTTATGGATTTCCAAAGATCACCTCTTTTAATGAACATTTAAACACATAAGTTACATAAAAATGAAGAGTCTTCACTTTTATGAACCCTTAACTCATAAGTTATGAAATGAAAAGCTTTGAAGAGTTTCAAAACTTGCCCTCAAGTTTTGGAATTTGTAAAGACACACACACTTTAAATTCCAACACTTAGGATTATAAAAGTTAAAATTCAACCCTTATACTATTATAAGATTAATGGTTAATATTAATACATATGCATAAGATCAAGTCGTTTTACCCTTAGTAGGCCTCATTCACGAAGCCGGTCTATAAGGGGGTATAAGGTTGTTGCCTATAAAATGGCAGCTTAATGGGTGTCCACTCTCACCCACCGCTTCCTTGATTGGTGGAGGGTCGTTAGCCGAACGAGTAGGACAATAACTCTATATCTCATTAAAAGTATAATGATTATTATAAAGTAACTAAATATTTTATAAAATCCCAATCTTAGTTACTTTAGGAAAATGTTTAAATAAGGAAAAATGTGATATGATTGTTACCATACTAGTATGAATATAACACGACGATGAAATACGTCGGAAGAAATGACATTTGGCACCCGTAGACTTGCAAGTCCCACTGTAGCGAACAACACAGGTGTAGGATAGTCAATCCAGTATAAATCTATATGCAAACTCATGCTCTCCCTCCATGAGATTTTGGTTACAAAACGCGACATAACGAATTGGTCGATGTGTCATGAAGTAGTATCTCACATTATGTTATCTATGAATCTTGTTATAGTAATAGTATTCTCTGTATAGTATCCTTTGTATAGTATTCTCTGTTATATTATTCTCTGTTAAGTATCCTCCATCTAGTATTCTATGTTATAGTATGTAATAGTATCTCTTCATATAGTATGTAGTATATATGTATAGACTCATGAATGAACTGACTCTTGTGTGATTCCTTGTACTAGGAATAGTAAGTAGTATACCTCTAAACTATACCTATTATAGTTTACTAGTAATATATGTATATGAATGAACAAAAGTATGCCTTTGCTACCCAAAGGTACTGAACTGACTGATAGAACTTTTATCTCTACATATGTATGAATAATATGTAACTAATATTTAGACAACATTCGGACAAATAACCGATACCCTAAGGCTACATCCAAAGAAGGAAAAGGAATTAAAGCGATTTAGCAGTCCTAAGTCCTTTAAACATTACTTACATAACTATACATATATAGGCATGCATTTGACAATATAAAAGTTTAAAAGAAGTTTTGTAAAACATTTGAAGAATTTAATAATAAAATCGATGACTTGATGTCAATTTATAAAACGATTTAAAAGCAATTTGTTAACATAAACAGTTTAAAGTATAAGAAACCCTTTGTTTGAAACACAGTTTTGATAGAATTTGAAAGGAAAGATTTAGTATAGAAATCAAGTTTGATAAATAGTTTAACATGTAAAAGCTTTTGAGAAATCATTTCGAAGTAGTTTGTTTGGCAAAACAACTAAAAGTATAATGAAATCCATTTGTGTGCTAGTTATTAATCACATGTGATTGATATAATAACTAGTATGATTCAACTTGTATTCCCCCCATAAAAGCATTTAAAAACATTTAAAAGGTTGATTAAGTAGTATGCACTCACCTGTAGTGATTGGATTGTATGGAAGTGTTGGACAAGGTGCTAGGTGTCAAGTGAAGACTTGAACACACACAATGATCCTATTAACATATAAAGACATATGTATGCATTTAATTAGTGAATATCACACTAATTCATCAAGTAAAGACACCCTAGAACAAGGAAAACACTTGGATTCAAGTGTTATAAGGTCATAGGGTTGCATCTAACAGTTGTAAGGCATTGTTATTGAGTTTATGGCCCAAGGACCACTCTCCATGGAGTTTATGGCCAAGAGTTTACGGCCCTAGTGGGTTTACGGCCGTAAACCCATGGCAAACTCCCCAAATTCGTGTGTTAAGGTCCTTAGCTGAAATGTGAAGGGTTCTAGTCCAAGTTCTAAGCAATTGGAAGGAAGTTAGGGCAACATTGCACCCTCTTATGGAGTTTACGACCTTGGGATATGCCTTGGTCATAAACTCTCTTCCATTCCAGATTTCTTGATGTTTCTAAGGTGTACACAAGTCCATTCTAGTATACAACAAGCTAGGACAAGAGTACTTACAATCTAGAAACTTGTTTGGGTGTTTAAGGTTGAAGAACACTAGTGTGTGTTCTTGGTGTTTTGAAGAACACTTGAAGATCTACCCAAAAGAAGAGATTTCATGGATGAAATCATGTGTATTCACTAGATATGAAAGGATATCAAGTTGAAAATGGAAATTTTACTTACTAGATTGAAGATTGGAAGCAAAACTCTTGATGATACTTGAGAGAAAACCCGAAATCTAGGCTTGAAGTGGCAAGAATGAATGAAAAATGGCTACGTTTTTCTTATATAGGCATGGATTTTATGGCCCCATGAGTTTACGGCCTTAAACTCATGGTCTCATGGCCGTAAACTCCTCATTTGAGGGTTTAAAGCTTGATTGGTGGTTTGGAACCCTAGTTGACCCATTCTAGAGTGTGATCCTTTGATGTATTAAAGATCAGAATGCTCAAACAGACTCTAAACTGTGCTAAAAGTTAGCAGGAGTAAGTTTGACTTTCAATGAAGTGCTTGACTGTACATGATAGGAAATTTCGGGTTGTCACATCATCCCCCCGTTAGAGGGAATTTCGTCTCGAAATTAGAGTTTAGGCAAGGAAGTAGGTACGAATAATCAAGTAAAAGGGATGAGTATATTTCAGTTTCACCGGTCCTCGCGCTCCCAAGTGAATTCTGGTGCTCACTTGCCGTTCCAGCGAACCTTCACTATTGGGATGCGACTTTGTTTCATCTGCTTGACCTGTCGGTCCATGGTCATTACGGTTCTTGCACGAGTTGAGGCTCTTGTTGATATCGATCTCGTCGAGTGGTATTACAAGAGTCTCGTCAGACAGACACTTTTTCAAGTTCGAGACGTGGAAGGTAGAATGTACATTGTTAAGTTCGTGGGGCAGGTTGAATCTGTAAGCTACAGGGCCGATTCTAGCAAGAATCTCGAAAGGCCGTATGTACCTAGGATTTAGCTTTCCACGTCTTCCGTAACGTATCAAGCCTTTCCGGGGTGAGACTTTCAAAGGAACGTGGTCTCCTCCTGTAATTCCAAAGGTTTCCTTATCTTGTAAGCGTAGCTTAGAAATTTGCAAAATTCTGTAGGTGTCTTTGGTGCTGACTAATTCTCAACGATTTTGATTTTGGAAGGGCCCACTTGAATTCCCACTTTACTAATAGTGTGCCTTAGGAATTCGACTCTTCGAATCCAAAACCCGCATTTAGAGAACTTCGCTTAAAGCTTCTCTGATCGTAATGTTTCCAAGGTCTGTCGTAGATGCTTTCTATGCTCTTTCTTACTACGAGAGAAGATAAGTATGTCATTTATAAGGACAATGACGAACGGATCCAAGTAAGGACGACATAACCTATTCATTAAGTCCATGAATACTACAGGCGCATTGATCTTATTAGAGAGGTATCACTATGGACTCGTAGTATCCGCAACGAGTTCGGAAAGCCGTCTTCGGGACATCCTCCTCTAACAATCGTAACTGGTGATACTTGGATCTCAGATCCATCTTCGAAAGGTAAATCGTTCCTTGCAGTTGGTCAAACAATATATCTATGTGAGACAGAGGGTAACGATTTCCAAATGGTAATCTTGTCGAGGTCTCTATAGTCGAAGCACATACTAAAAAATCCGTCTTTCTTCTTAGACGAACTAGACTGGATCTCCCCAGGGTGAGAAGCTTGGTCTTACAAAGCCTTTGCAACTAAGTCGATTCTGAACTCGACTTGACGTTATGGAGGTAATCCTGGGAGTTCTTCTAGAAAGATATCGGGAAGATCCCAAAAGAAAGTACGATTACTTACGAAGTAAGGAATATGATAGGTACTTCTGTTCTATCTGCATCTCTTGTCCCTGCTCGGCGAGACGATATTTGATTGGATTCTAAGTTATCTGCATGGCAACATGATCACTCGTAGTTTTGGGCAGTCTCCGTCCTGAACTTCATATTAGAAGTCATACTTGGTTCATCAATCACAGTCTCATGTATACGAGTCGTATATAATTAAGATTGAAAAGATAGTCGAATAAATGATTCTTCTTTAAGATCACATCCAAAAAAGGACAAGAAGTTAAAGCGGAATTATCAATTCTAAACCTGTAGAACCTTGATTCTATACCACCCTTGCGTATACCTTTCTCAGCGATAGATCAACCGTATGAGTCTTTGGATTGAACTTGATGTACAATACAAGTGGTATTCTGGGGAGGTTTGCTGAGGTTTCTTCGGGAAGGACACGAAACATAAGGTACTATATGCATGAGTAACTCGGAGTTCTGGAATGACGGCTTCGCTAGAAAGGCGATTTCGGAGAAAAGAATTTACGCACGAAGCTGAGGATTGAATTGACTCAAGTTGTATGATAATATCGGACTCACTTGGAAATAAAGGCATTAGACTTGATCATAAAGGCATTAGACTTGATCATAAAGGCGTTACAGACAAAACACAACAGTGCAACTTTTAACAGAGTTATAGTACTTTAGATTAACTACAAGACTATTGCTGCGAACAAGGTATACTACAAAAAGCAAGTATACGCAGCACGAGAGCCCCTTGACCGGCGGCATCTCCCAAAAGAGAAGACTCGAGTTGCACTGGTGTTTAACAGTTTATAAGTCTATTATGATGAAACGTCCTAGAATTTCAACGTGGGTCCGGAGGTCTCTCCTGCGGCAGTGATCCTTAGTATCTTTCCGTCTGCGCCAGAGTTCTTTATTATTGGACAATCCTTCTTGAGGTGTCCTATCTCATCGCATTGGTGACATATCCGGCTTCCACCAGAATCGGTGGTGGAAGTGATGTCTCGAGTCGGAGTTATGAGGACACGAGCGCTTTCGTTGTTCCTCCTTTTCGAAAAATTCCTTTTAAAGTGTCCAATTTCACCACAACCATAATAAGATTGGTTGACTCCGATGTCAGGGACTTGAGTGATGGGTCGTGCCGGTGCTCCACAACTACGAGCATGGTGTCCTATTTTTGTGGCAATTGTAGCATTGCATTTCATGGTAAGCCCCATTATGATGAATGCAACACTTGTCACACTTCAGGAGTTTTCCCTCGTATGTTTTGATCGGTGATGGAATGGCAGGGGGTGCCACTTGTTGCTGTTGCATGGCAAGTCTTTGGGATCGCTTGCGCTCCTTTTGGGCTTGACGCTTTCGTTTCCTATTCTCGGTTTTACGGCTTTGCAAGTCTGTGACTGTTATCATTTGTTGGTTTCCTGGATCGATATAACGATCAGAATTGTCAACCCCTTTGACAACCTTGATTGCGTTGTTAGCGCTGAGGTTTGCAAGGACAGCTGCCACTGCAGCTGTTACCACGGCTTGGAATGTAACGGCGTCGATATGAAGGATAGGGATTTTGTTTCTCGGCTGACTATTTCTGGATGACGACATGATTCTGTTATACGAAAGAAAAGGAGTTCATGAGTGATTATGGTTGAAACTATATGTATTTCGATCATTCATGTAAAGAGTAGTAGTAAGTTCTCGAGGGTTTGACCTACATCCCCATGATGCAGTCCTAGTAAAGAGTAGAAGTAAGTTCATAGACTGGTCACAAGACGTTTTCTATTTCGAACTAAATTATCATTGGTGTGATTATGACAAGATCCAACCTTTGACAAGAATTGGAAGTGATCCCTGAGTTAAAATACCATAGCTCAATAACTTGACTAGAGTGAGTTTCAGATAGAATTCTAACGATAGTATGATGAAAGTATTCGGACAAAGATTGACACATAAATTAGCCGACTGTCAATATCATTGATATTTAGGATGTAATAAGTTCGGGAAAATTGACCTTGTAGTAGGTCTTACATCATATCTGGAGTAGAAAAGTTTTGACGGAATAAAGGGCTAACTAAAAGTACTTACGGTACTGGGGTAGTTACATAGAAAGGTGCTACATATGACATAGACAGGAAAATGATTCCTTAAAAAAAGGAAGGAAAGTAAAGCATCTCCTATTGGTGACGGTCATCCCTCTGGTGAGTGCTTAGTTCAGCCAGTTGACGTTCCATATCTAGCATATGTCTTTCGTACACCCTTTGGCGTACTCGGAGCTTTATGACTTCGACTCGAGTTTTAGCTAGTGCTTGCAGCAGAGCCTCGTGGTCTCTCTCAGATCTCTCACGAGCATTTTCAAGGTGGGTGGTATGCATTCTTGCATTTTCAAGATGAGTGGTACGGATGGTATGCATTCTTGCATTGGCATCAACCTCTGTGATGTGATGAAGAGCTGTGCTGCCCTGGATTTCGTTTCGGGCAACCCCGTGGACTAGGATTGGCAGAACCCTGTTTGCCGAGCTTCCCTCGCTCAAGTTATAGAAACTTCGGTCTCCGTTGATTGGCATGGGCTGATCTTGTTCTTCGCTCCATGTCTCCAAGCATTCTATCCAAGGAGGCGTCGGGCCTTGAATAGCCGGACGAGGGTTAGGATTTGGGTTGGGAGCCACAATGGGTAGGTTCTCAACCTCAGGCTCAGAGTTAGCTCCATCCGAAAAGCCTTCAGTATGGTGATCGTCCAAAGGGATTGGATGGTCATATTCTGGCTCTTCTCCAAACCATCTGACATTGCCTTCGTTCAGGAAATATGGGTCGCCATAGGGATGGGGTGCAACCATGCTATCTATACGAGAAATGGGGATAAAGAAATAATTACTAGACGTACTATCTAGATAACTTTAAGATAATCTTCATTAGTTACTTCAATATTTGTGGAGTGCATACCATCTATATGTAATCAAAACAGGATAGGCCTTCGAATAAGTGACCTTAACTCCAAATTCACAAGGAACAGGGGGTAAAGCAAAATTCATAGATTCTAAGTCTATGTCATCCCAGTTACATATAACCTTAGTGTATCCACTGAGCAACTATTGACCTACTAATGAGGATCTTTAATTCTTAACTAAGTAATTATAGTAACACAAAAATACTCCTAATGCCTTCATTGTAGTAGTGTTGGGAAGTTTTTAGACTTGTTGCCATATCACAACCATTCTTGGGCATATGCTAATCACTCCTTGGACCAGCATAGTTGATCAGGCTATGCCACACCCAGGACTGACCATACATCCCCGAGCTTACTTGTGATATTCAACAATCGTAACACTTTTGTTTTTGTCACTATGACACTGATTTTAGTATGAATGCATGCATGTACACTTAGTTAAATATTTTATTATTTAAAAGTATAAACTCTTGGTCAGAGTATTTTAATCCCATTGTATTTATAGTCTGTATATCTTTTATGGGTTGATATACTCAATTCACTATAAACAATGCTATGATACCAATCTGTCACACCCCAAAACCAAGAACGACGGAAACGTTCTGGGGCAGAGGACGTCATGTAAAGTATCACAACAGTGCAAAGTAGTAAACAAGCAACAACATCATCCATTGCATTAATAGTAAAATTTTAATACATGAGTGTTCTTTTATAGAATAAGACATGATAAGTAATCAAAATAAAAGACGAGTCTTGACTTCTCCGTCTTCTCAAACCCTGGTCATCATACCTGTCTACTGGTGACCTGAGAGTACAAGTTATTTTGAAAGCGTAGATCCACATTTAAGCTGGTGAATTCATAAGTATTTTAGTGTCATTGATTAGTAAACTTGTAAAGAAAAGACTTGTAAATGTTTAGTGAAAAAGTTTGTATAAGTATGAAAACCTAGAAAATCCCATATTTCCTATTAGTATAAAAAGTAGTCTTCTACCAAGACCCGACTGTTTTGAAGGTTTGCTTCTCTGTAAAAATGAAGGTTTTTCCCATGTATAACTATTATTATCAAAATATCTCCTTATATTACCCTTTATGTGAGAAGATCACAATTTGAATATAATGGGAAAATGTATATGTGTACTACAGTATTATTTGTATTAATCACTAAAGTAATAACTACCTTAAAACCAGTGGTTTAAATAAGGCAAAATGTGATATGATTGTTACCATACTAATCTAACTATAACACGACGATGAAAGACGTCGGAAGAAATGACATTTGGCACCCGTAGACTTGAAAGTCCCACTGTAGCGAACATCAAAGGTGTAGGATAGTCAATCTAGTATAGATCTATACGCAAACTCACGCTCTCCTTCCAGGAGATTCTGGTTACAAAACGTGACATAATGAAATGGTCGATCTGTCATGAAGTAGTATCTCACATTATGTTATCTCTAAAGCTTGTTATAGTAATAGTATTCTATGTATAGTATTCTCTATATAGTATCCTTTATATAGTATTCTCTATCTAGTATTCTCTGTTATAGTATGTAATAGTATCTCTTCATAAAGTATGTAACAATATCTCTTCATATAGTATGTAGTATATTTGTATAAACTCATGAATGAACTGACTCTTGTGTGATTCCTTATACTAGGAATAGTAAGTAGTATAGCTCTAAACTATACCTATTATAGTTTACTAGTAATGTATGTATATGAATGAACGAAAGTATGCCTTTGCTACCCAAAGGTATTGAATTGACTGATAGAACTTTTATGTCTACATATGTATACATAATATGTAACTAATATTTAGACGACATTCAGACAAATAACCGATACCCTAAGGCCACATCCAAACAAGGAAAAGGAATTAAAGCGAGTTAGTAGCCCTAAGTCCTTTAAACATTACTTACATAACTCTACATATATAGGCATGCATTTGACTATACAAAAGTTTAAAAGAAGTTTTGTAAAAAATTGGAAGAATTTAATAATAAAATCAATGACTTGATGTCAATTTATAAAACGATTTAAAATCAGCTTGTTGACATAAACAATTTAAAGTATAAGAAATCCTTTGTTTGAAACACAGTTTTGACAGAGTTTGAAAGGAAAGATTTTGTATAGAAATCAAGTTTGATAAGAGTTTAACATGTAAAAGCATTTGAGAAATCATTTTGAAGTAGTTTTATTTGGCAAAACAGCTAAAAGTATAGTGAAATCCATTTGTGTGCTAGTTATTAATCACATGTGATTGATATAATAACTACTATGATTCAACTTGTATTCCCCCCCATAAAAGCATTTAAAAACATTTAAAAGGTTGATTAAGGAGTATGCACTCACCTGTAGTGATTGGATTGTATGGAAGTGTTGGACAAGGTGCTAGGTGTCAAGTGAAGACTTGAACACACACAATGATCCTATTAACATATAAAGACATATGTATGCATCTAATTAGTGAATATCACACGATTTCGTCAAGTAAGGACACCCTAGAATAAGGAAAACACTTGGATTCAAGTGTTATAAGGTCATAGGGTTGCATCTAATGGTTGTAAGGCATTGCTATTGAGTTTACGGCCCAAGGACCACTCTCCATGGAGTTCACGACCAAGAGTTTATGGCCCTAGTGGGTTAACGGACGTAAACCCATGGTAAACTCCCCAAATTCGTGTGTTAAGGTCCTTAGCTCAAATGTGAAGGGTTCTAGTCCAAGTTCTAAGAAATTGGAAGGAAGTTAGGGCAACATTGCACCCTCTTATGGAGTTTACGGCCTTGGGAGATGCCTTGGCCGTAAACTCCCTTCCATTCCAGATTTCTTGATGTTTGTAAGGTGTAAACAAGTACATTCTAGTGTACAACAAGCTAGGACAAGAGTACTTACAATCTAGAAGCTTGTTTGGGTGTTTAAGGTTGAAGAACACTAGTGTGTGTTCTTGGTGTTTTGAAGAACACTTGAAGATCTACCCAAAAGAAGAGATTTCATGGATGAAATCATGTGTATTCACTAGATGTGAAAGGATATCAAGTTGAAAATGGAAATTTTACTTACTATATTGAAGATTGGAAGCAAAACTCTTGATGATACTTGAGAGAAAACCCGAAATCTTAGCTTGAAATGGCAAGAATGAATGAAAAATGGCTATGTTTTTCTTATATAGGCATGGATTTTACGGCCCCATGAGTTTACGGCCGTAAACTCATAGTCTCATGGCCGTAAACTCCTCATTTGAGGGTTTAAAGCTTGATTGGTGGTTTGGAACCCTAGTTGACCCATTCTAGAGTGTGATCCTTTGATGTATTAAAGATCAGAATGCTCAAACGGACTTTAAACTGTACTAAAAGTTAGTCGGAGTAAGTTTGACTTTCAATGAAGTGCTTGACTATACAGGATAGGAAATTTCGGGTTGTCACACCCATGAAATTCACACTTTGTACCTTACCAAGTCGTTGGTGGAGCATGTGTCGTTAACCGACACACTAACTTGGACTAGTAAGGATAACAAATGGTGACTTAATGTTTATCATAGATCGGTGGAGCGTGTGTCGTTAACCGGCACATCAATTAGGTAATAATATTAAGAGTACCAAGTGAATTTGCATGGTTATTCACACCTTGTATTGTGATCCTCGGCATCCCAGTCACAAAACTTGCAGGGCACACTTGAGATTGAAACATGCCATTGAAAAGTTCAATGAATCTCAAAAGAATATAGGAATTTCAAACCAATTAAACCTAATAATTCATTTCATTTTCATGGTGGAAATTGGTGAATCGTCATTCACCTACCTTCAAATATGTTATAGCTTAGATTACGACATCCCTCTTCTAAGTTATAATATTTTGTGTTGGGTCCTAGCCTTAATATTACATTTAGGTCTCTTATTAAGGACTCTATATATCTAATGTAAACTTGACTTTATTCTTTTCAGATGTCTTCCAACAATGTGTCAGGTTCTAACCATACTGGCTCCTTCTCTCTCATGAACCTTTGTGGGAGAGTCATCTTCGATGGTTCCAACTTTATGGATTGGATCCGGAACATCAGGATGGTCACTCATTAAAAGCACAAGGAATATGTCCTCGACGAAGAGCTTAAGGATCTTGAGCCGACTGCAACTCTTGAGGAGGTCGCTGCATATGAGGCACATGAAAGAGATGCTACCAAAGTGGCATGCATCATGATGGCCACTATGACAGCCGAGCTCCAAAAGTCCTATGAGGACTATTATCCTTTTGAGATGCACCAAGATTTGATGGACCGCTACCATCATAGTGCTCGTCAACAGCGATATGAAATAATATCCTCCATGATAACAACCCAAATGAAGGATGGTGAACCCATCACGGGCCACATGTAGAAAATGCAAAGGTATGTTGACCGTTTGTAGAAATTGAATGTGAACTTCCTTGAGGAGTTGGCAATTGACATCATTTTGTACTCCTTACCTTCGTGTTATGATCAATTCCGCATGACATACCACATGAACAAGGAGGAAGTCACACTCAGCAAACTTCAAGGACTTCTGAAGACCACTGGAAGTGGTCTTAAAGGTATGTCGGTTGTTACTACTCCTAATCCTACAACTACCCTTGTTTTGGCTATCGGGCAAGGCAAAGGGAAGAAGAGGAAGACCCATTCGAAGGGTACCAAGGGAAAGTATCTTGATGGCTCCTCATCAAGTGGAATCAAAAGTGGTTCTTCTACTCCTTCTGCCATCCCTAAGGATGTTGAATGCTTCTATTGCCAGAATAAGGGGCATTGGAAGCAAAAATGCCCAAAGTACTTGCACGATGTCAAGGATGGGAAAGTGAAACCATCCCATGCAGGTATTTACACTATATTGTCTAATAGATTACCATATTCTAAGTCTTGGGTCCTTGATACAGGTTGTGGTATTCACATTTGTTGTGATTTGCAGGGCCTAAGAAGTGAGGATGTAGAGCACGGGAAGATAAATTTAATCATGGGGAATAGGAAGGCTTCACCTGTTACCAAGATTGGAGTTTATACTTTGTTGCTAAGTAGTGGGTTCAAGTTAGATTTGAGTAAATGTGTTTACTCGTCTGAAATGGCGAGGAATATTATTTCCTTTCATAGTTTGTACAAACAAGGGTTTACCTTTTCTATTGATAATGAAGTTGGTAGTATTAATGCTTTCTTTAATAATATTTTTTATTTTAAAGCAATACCTTGTGATGGTGTGTATGAAAATATGTCGGTTGTAGATAACCTAGAAAATAATGTGTCGTATATTGATTCTTCTAGCTTGGATAAAGCATCATTGTGGCATTGTCGTTTTGGACATGTAAAAAAGAAACACATAGACCAACTCCAAAAGGATGGAGTCTTGGAGTCATTTGACCTAAAGTCAGATGATAGCTGTGAATCTTGTTTACTTGGGAAATTGACAAAATCACCCTTGATTGGTTCTTTTGAAAGGGGTGAGGGTTTGTTGGACGTAATACATACTGATGTATGTAGACCCTTCAAAACCGCCACAAGGCATGCTAATCGTTATTACCTGACTTTTACTGATGATTATAGTAGATTTGGTTATGTCTACTTAATCAAGCATAAGTCAGAAACTTTTGAAAGGTTTAAAGAGTTTAAACATGAAGTAGAAAATCAATTGGGCAGGAACGTTAAGATGCTCTGATCCGATCGAGGTGGTGAGTATCTTAGTACAGATTACCTCGACTATCTTAAGGAGTGTGGGATTGTCTCACAATTGACACCTCCCCGGACACCACAGTTGAATGGTGTGGCTGAGAGGCGTAATCGGACCTTGTTGGACATGGTTTGCTCCATGATGAGTTGAGCTTCTCTACCAATCTCTTTTTGGGGGTATGACTTAGAGACTGCCGCCCACATCCTTAATCTAGTCCTTACAAAGCAGGTTGCCAAAACACCTCATGAGATGTGGACTGGGAAAGTTCCCAACTTGGACCACATCAAAATTTGGGGTTGCGAGGCTTTTGTGAGATGCGAGGCTCACGATAAGCTCGAACCTCGAAGTGATTGGTGTATTTTCATCGGCTACCAACAAAAATCCTTTGGTTACCTCTTCTACAGACCCAGTGACAATGTGGTCTTTGTAGCAAGGAGAGGGGTCTTTCGTGAAAGAGAGTTCATGAGCCAAGGAAAAAGTGGGAGGCAAATTGATCTTGAAGAACTTCAAGAGTCAAGTGGTGAAGGAACCTCAAATCCTAGTAATAAACCTGAGGAGGAAACTTCTGTTAATCCGAATGACGAGTCTGTACCTCTGAGGCGCTCCACGAGAGTTAGGAATGCACCTGAGCATTACTATGGTTTCCATATTACTGCAGAAGGTGATACACTTATCAGTGATAATACACTGGTAAATTTGGATGAACCTAACAGCTACACGGAAGCCATGGCAGGCCCTAAGGCTGCTAAATGAAAAGAGGCTATGGACAACGAGATACAGTCCATGTATGACAATCAAGTTTGGAACTTGGTTGATAATGTACCAGGTCGTAAGACAGTTGGGTGAAAATGGATCTTTAAGAAGAACACCAACATGGATGGTAATGTACACACTTATAAGGCACGACTGGTTGTAAAGGGTTTTTCTCAAACTCCGGGAGTTGATTATGATGAGACCTTTTCACCAGTAGCAAAGATTAAGTCTATTAGGGTTATGTTAGCCATTGCTGCATTTCATGACTATGAAATATGGCAAATGGATGTCAAAACAGCTTTCCTTAATGGGAAGTTGGCTGAAGATGTTTACATGAGTCAGCCAGAGGGTTTTGTCAGTACAGAGCAGCCGAATAGAGTGTGTAAGCTTGAGAAATCCATCTATGGATTGAAACAAGCACATCGCAGATATAATCTTTGCTTCGATGAGAAAGTCAAAGAGTTTGGCTTTTCGAGAAGTGAAGATGAGTCCTGTGTTTATGTCAGAGCTAGTGGGAGTTTATTTAGCTTCTTGGTGTTGTATGAGGATGACATACCGCTCATAGGAAACGACATCCCAACTTTACAGGAAGTGAAGTCCTGGCTTAGGAAGTGTTTTGCTATGAAGGACCTTGGAGAGGCTGCCTATATCCTAGGGATAAGGATACTAAGAGACATGAGTAAAAGACTAATTGGACTTACTTAGAGTACCTACTTGGATAAGGTGTTGAAAAGGGTCAACATGCAAAATTCCAAGAAAGGAGAACTACCAATCCAAAGCAATGCCAAATTCAGCAAAGCTCAAAGCCCGAGTACAGAGGATGAGATAGTTGAGATGAGTCGATTGCCATATGCTTCTACTGTTGGCTCTATCATGTATGCTATGACTTGTACCCGCCCTGATGTGGCCTTTTCTTTAAGCATGGTCAGCAGATATCAGGGGAACCCTGGCAAGGCTTATTCGACTGCGGTAAAGAATATTCTCAAGTACCTGCGAAGGACTAAGGATTGGATTCTTACCCTTGGTGGGAGTGATGACTTTAGAGTAGTAGGGTATAGTGATGCTAGCTTTCAGATTGATAGGGATAACTTCCGCTCTCAGTCGGGCTAGGTCTTTACCTTAAATGGAGGGGAAATAACTTGGATGAGTTCTAAGCAGGAGACAGTAGCTGATTCGACTTGTAAATCAGAGTACATTGCAGCGAGTGAAGCGACAAAGGAGGCGATATGGCTGAAGAACTTCATCAGAGACCTTGAAGTTATACCAACTATTAAGGGGCCTATGGAGATTTTCTGTGATAGCAATAGTGCGGTTGCCTTTTCCAAGGAACCAAGAGATCATGGCAGATCCAGACACATTGACAGAAAATACCACTTCATAAGACACAAGATAGAAGAGGGACTCCTCGCGGAAAAGAGCGTATTATCATAAGATAATCCTGCAGATCCCCTCACAAAGGGACTATCGAGGGTTAGGTACTTACAGCATGCGAGGCGCATCGGGCTGAATGATGATATTAGTTTTACAGATTAGATAGCTATTTCTAAAACTTGTAAAATGTAATCGACATTTGATGATGAATAAAAGGTGTGTTTATTTATGGGTAAGGTGTCACTGTCTTTTGTCAATTATGTACTATTGTTTCAGCTTTGGATGTTTTGACTTCCAGAATAAATTACTTTATTCAAACTTCCACAGTCGGTCATACGTCGAAAGTAGGTATGAATTAATACTATCATGAATTGGGCTTGTAGATGACTAAAAGTGTTTAGCCATAGCAATGGTTGCTACAACATTCATGAGTGCTCATAAGTTCTGAGTATTGGAATAAACCCACACTCACTTGCATCACTTCATGGAATTTATCTCGAGTGATCGTGAGACGGTAATATCATATAAGTCTTCAAACCTAGAGATATGACTTGTTGCCTATGAGTTGGTTATAAATTGATTGTATGTAAACACATCGGTAACTCGATGTTATAAAACATGCCTTTGTTTATAATTCCACAAGTAGTAGAACAAGCATATGAGTTGAAGTATATCTGTTCCTTCTTGGACTAGAAGCGATATTTGGGCCCCTCGATGATTTTGGGTTGACCCATGTACCGGGCTCGGACAGAACTAAGTTGATGTGTTCAATTAAGTTTTATGTGAAACAAACTGCTGGACAATAAGTATGACATTGTTCCATGTATATGTCTGGATGATATCTAGAACAGAGGTGTAACGACATGATTTTTTAAAAAAAAAATTTCTAAATTTTAAAACTCATTAAACAAATGTCTCATCATAAGTTCTCAAAAACATCCAACAAGCTTTCAATACAATTATTCAAATCCATGATCCACCATCATAGCTCGATATCAAGAGTGTGTGTATAATCATGTCGGTGCCTTCTCGCGATCCTCGAAAGTACCTGAAACACATAACACATAACATGGTAAGCACAAATGCTTAGTGAGTTCCCCAAAATACCACATACAACAAAATTTCCACTCGAGTCTATACTCTGTAGGAGCCTCCGACCCATGTGTCTCAGCGGGACCCTCCAGTCCCGTAGCTCGTTGGACCTTCTGGTCCAGTCTAGCTCGTTGGACCCTCCGGTCCGGTCTGATTGAGAACCCTCTGGCCTCATAGTTCGTTGGACCCTCCGGTCCGGTGTAAGCAACAGCAATATAGCATACAATACATATCACACAACATGTATAACTCAACAAGCACATAAGACCCTCTTCTCACACATAACTACCATTCTAGTTAAAGTATAGTGAGAAGACTCACCTCGGGTAACTCGAAAGATCTCGAACTCGAAACACTGATATAGCCTCCGCCTAATCACATACATAAAATATCTCTACTTAATAAAGGCTCTCAAAAGCTAGACTAATCCCTTCCTATGCTCTCTCTCAGAAGGGTAAAAGACGATTCTACCCCTTCAATGGTCCAAAAGTCCATTTCTTGACTAAACCCAAAAAGTCAACAAAAGTCCACCCTGAGGGGTACGCGACGCGTACCAAATCCCTACGCTAGGCGTACTCGACCACTACACTGATATCAGGCTGCTTGAACCCTACGCCCCGCATACTGGGATTTATGCTCAGCGTACCTCCCAGTTTTACTATCATCTCACTTTTGGTCTTAATAAGTTAAGACCTTGGCTCAAAATACAGATCTGGACCCCCTACAGCCTCCTAATCCATAAAGTCGAAGACTATATGCCTTTGCATGGCTGTAAAGGTCATCATCACCCAAAACTCACCACTTCCTTAACTAAAGAGCTCATACCTCATGCATGGCTCACTCCTAACGTCCAAGATTGGATTTTTATGGATCTATAACACTTTATACACTGAATATGGACAGATCAAGGTCTATGGAGGTCCTTTACTCATAAAGTCTCCACCTTTGGGAGAAAAACCCTAGAAATGGTCCATAATGCACAAATCAAAAAGATTGAGAAAGCTCCAAGCATTTTACCTCCAAATGATGCTCCAACCTTAGAATGTTCATATCCAAAGCTTGCCTTCCAACTATAGCTCCTTCAATGGCACCTCCTTCTCTTCAAAAGCACACAAGAACACTTTCAAGCTCAACCACACTCACACAATTTCTAGAACGAGGTTTAGGGCACACTTAGGGTTTTGCTCTCTGGAAATGGTGGCTAAAAGTGAGGCCATAATGTTCCTTATATAGGGATCACCACACAATTAGGGTTTCAATCTGAACCTAGTATGCCCAACGTACACTATGGTACGCCCAACGTACTGGGTAGACTCTGCGTCAAGAATATGCTCATGAGTATGCACCGCGTACTCTCCCTTACGCCTAGCATACTCAAAATCCAAACATTTCTTTCAAGGACTAATTATGATAACTTGAGGAAAGAAGAGGATCAAAGAGATATACCTGAATTCTTGGATGTTACAAGAGGATTATATGGTCACTTATCTAAAATGGCGCTTCATAGTTCAACAGAGTTTTGAGAGCTACGATTGCCTGTTGGTTCCTGAAGTAATGTAGGAAAATATAGTTATTAGACTTATACAAGTGGAAGACTATTGGATAAGGTTTCTAATTCCATAACTTTATTTGGTATATACTTGACCCGACTCGGCATGGTCCATTTGGGTTGCGCTTCACCCGAACTTTTATATGGTTAAACCTTTGAGAATTCTATGATTATGATTTGTTAATATATTATAAGTTATAATATATTAATATAAAATCATATTATTTAATTTGTATTTATAAAAGTGTGGGCTAATACTCATTTGGAATGGGCTTAGCATGCATGGGAGTCCATGGAGCTTTTAACCCATGGATCCTTGGAAAGGAAGAGTCATGGGTATTAGGGTTTACATGGATGTAACCCTAATTCCTCACACTATATAAAGGAGCTTCTGATGCTTGAAATGGCACTAGCTGTGTGTGTGCAAAGAGGTGGCCGATTTCTATAAGCTAGCATACACTCTCTTAAGGTTTTTCCAAGTTTGTGGTGATTTGTGATTTCCATTTGAGGCATCCACATTATTGGTGCTTGGCTCTCAAACTCCAAGGAATCAACTCACTATTGAAAGGTATGTAATTCTTCTAGCCATTATGTTTAATGTTCCCCATGCCATGCTAGATAGGTTATGAACCTAGGAAAAACAAAAGTTGCATGTATTCATAGTAAAACATAGATCCAAGGTCTTAGGTTTGCATGAACACCTTAGGAGTGTTAGGATGCTCACAACTCAATAGATTCATCTATCTCATGCTAGCTAATTTCTAGGTTCAAAGTGGTGAGTTACAGTAACTCTCGTATTATTTAAGTATTACTTGTTTTATGTTATTGTTCATGGATACCCTAATCCAGCAGAGTGAACAAGGAAAGGCATAATGTAGTTTGTTATCTAGTGAGACAAGGAAACAAGATTCATTTCGCGTTCTCGATTCGTTAGTTGTTCTTGTGTATTAAATCACATGTGATTATATGATCTAATCACATACGACTTATATGTATAAGATTCATTTTTGTGTTTTCGATTTAATAATTGTTCTTTGTCTATATTAATCGTATAGTATATGATTAAATACATAAAATGACATATTATTAAATACATGATAATAAATATTGAATTGAGAACGTGATCTAGAATCTTATTCACATAAATCATATGTGATTAGATACGTATAATCACATGTGATTAGATACGTATAATCACATGTGATTAAATACACGAGAACAAATATTGAATCGACAACATGAAAATGAATATTGTCCACATAAAACATATGCGATTAGATACATATAATAACATGTGATTATGTGTATCTAATCACATATGATTTATGTGTCTGAGATTCATTTCCGCGTTCTCGATTCAATAATTGTTTTTTACCACTTTAATCATATGTGATTAAATACATTTAATCAGATGTGATTATATGTTTCTAATCACATGTGATTTTACGTGGAAAAATCAAATCTTGTCTGTAAAAATCATATGTGATTATATACATACAATTACATGTGATTATATAATCACATATGATTATATACATGATTACAAATATTGAACCAAGAACACGAAAACAAATCTTTATCCAAATTAATCATATATGATTAAATATATCTAATCACGTGTGATTATATGAATCTAATCACATATGATTTATGTGGACACAATTCATTTTTGCTTTGTCCATTCAATAGTTGTTCTCATTTATTTTATCACATATGATTATATACATATAATCACATGTGATTATATACAAGTGAACAACCATTAAATCAAAAATGTGAAAACAAACACTTGTCTACATTAGTCATATGTTATTAAATACATATAATCATATATGATTAAATTCATGGGAAAAATTATTGAATGGAAAACATGAAAAGAAATATTGATTATATAAATCATATGTGCTTAGACACAAATAATCACATATGACTATATATCTTTAATCACAGACGATTTATGTGATTAAATACATATAATCACACATGATTCATATGATTATGTGTATCCAATCACATATGAGTTACGTGTACAAGATTCATTCTCATGTTATCGATTCAATTATTGATTTTTTAACTTTAATCAAATGTGATTATATATACATAATCACAAGCGGTGGTTATGTATGGTGGTGTTAGCTGATAGGTGGTGGCGGTGGTGAAGGGTGGTGGGGTGACATCTGGGGTGGTGGGTGGTGGTTACAGTGGGTGGTGAGTAATGGTAAAATGTGGTGGTGATAGGTTGTAGTGGTGGATGGTAGGTGGATGGGTGGGTTGTGGTGGGTGGAGGTGGTGGTGCATGGTAGTGATGGTAGTGTATGGTGGTGGTGGCGGGTGGTGGTGATGGGTTGTGGAGTGTGGTAGGTAGTTGTTCTCATGTAATTTATCACATGTGATCATATGCATAATCATATGTGATTAAGTACATGAGCACAACTACTGAATCAAGAAGGAAAAAATGAATCTTGTCAACCTCAAATCATATGTGATTTTATATATATATATATATATATATATATATATATATATATATATATATATATATATAATCACATGTGATTAATTACACAAAAGCAATTATTCAGACGAAGCCAGAAAAATAAATATTGTCTACATAAATCAAATTTGATTAAATACATATAATCACATGTGATTATATGTATCCAATCATATATGATCTATGTGGATGAAATTCATTGTCACATTCTCGATTCAGTAATTGTTCTTTGTCAACTGTAATCATATGTGATTAAATACATATATTCATATGTGATTATATGTATCTAGTCACATATGATTTATACGGACAAAAAATAATGATGTCTGTATAAATCATATGTGATTAGATACATATAATCACATATGATTATATACACAAGAATAACTATTGAATCGAGAACACGAAGATAAATATTGTCCACAAATATCATATGTGATTAAATGAATATAATCACATGTGATTATATGTATCTAATCAGATGTGATTATATGTATCTAATCACATAGCATTTATATGGAACATAATTATTTTCACGTTCTCGATTCAGTTGTTGTTCTTGTGTGCTTAATTACATGAGATTATATGTATCTAATTAGATATGATTTATATGGACAATATTCATTTTCACATTCTTTTTTAATAGTTGTTCTTGTACATTTAGTCACATAGGATTTCTGTACACAAGATTTATTTTTGCGTTTTTGATTAAATAGTTTTTCTTTTTCCATATTAATTAGATGTGATTAATACATACAATCACATATGATTAAATATATAAGAAAAAAATATTGAATCATGAATATTATCAATATAAATCATATGCGATTTGATATGTATAATCACATGTGATTAAGTATATGAGTACAACTATTGAATTGATAAATAAATAATGAATATTATCCACAAAAATCATATGTGATTAAATATATATAATCACATGTGATTAAATATATTAGAACAGTTATTGAATCGACGCAAGAATAAATATTTTCCATACGAATCACATGTGATTAAATAAATATAATCACAAGTGATTAAATACACAAGAACAACTATTGAATCAACACATGAAAACAAATATTGTCCATGTAAATCATATATGATTAAATACATATAATCACATGTGATTTAATGCACGATGCCAATTATTAAATCGAAAACAAGAAATAAATACGACCCACGTAAATAATATTTTATTAAAATAATGTCATCACGTGTAATTATATGTATCGAATCACATATGATTTACATGGACAATATTCAATTTTGCATTCTCGATTCACTAGTTTTTCACGTCTATTTAATCACATGTGATTATATATATTTAATAACATATAAATCATACATGATTCGATACACATAATCACATGTGACTTGATACATATAATCACATGTGATTATATACATGAGAAAAAATAATGAATCAAAAACACAATAACAAATCTTTGTAGTTGGGGTAGGCGTGGTGGCGGTGGGTGGTGGAGGCGGGGAGGTGGTGATGGGTGGTGGTGGTGTGTGGTGATGGGTGGTGTTGGGTGTATGGGTGGTTGCAAGTAGTGGTGATAGTGATGGGTGCTGGGTTTGGTGGAGGTGGGTGGTGGTGGCGAGTGGTGTTGGTTGGGTGTTGATGATGGTGGGTGGTAATGGTGGTGGCTGGTGGTCGTTGTTAGTGGTGGTGGGTGGGTGGCGGGTGGTGGTGGGTGATGGGTAGTGATGGGTGGTGGTGGTTGGTGGTGGTGGGTAGTGACGGGTGGTGGTGGGTGGTGGTTGTGGTGGGTGGGTGGTGGGTGGTGGTGGGTAGTGATGGGTGGTGGGTAGTGGTTGGTGGTGGTGGGTAGTGATGGGCGGTAGGTAGTGGTTGTTGGTGGTGGCGGCGGGCAGTGGTGATGGGTGATGAAGGTGGGTGGTGATAGTTTGGTGGTGGTCGTGGTGCGGGGTGGTGGTAATGGTGGGTGGAGGTGGTGGTGGGCAGTGGGTAGTGATGGGTGGTGGTTGGTGGTGGTGGTTAGTGATGGGTGGTGTTGATAAGTGGTGGTGGGTAGGTGGGTAGTTACAAGTGGTGGTGATAGTGATGGGTGGTGATGGCTGGGGGTGTTGGTTGGGTGGTGATGGTGGTGGTGGGTGGTGGTTGTTGGTGGTAGTGGTAATGGTGGTTGGGTGGTGGTGGTGACGGATGGTGATGGGTAGTGATGAGTGGTAGGTTGTGGTGGGTGGTGGGTAATGGGTAGTGGTTGGTTGTGGTGGTTAGTGATGGGTGGTAGTGGCGGGTGGTGGTTGTGGGTAGTGATGGTTGGGTGGTGGTGGTGGCGGCGGGTGGTGGTTGTGGCGGGTGGTGGTGTGGTGGATGGTGGGTAGTGATGGGTGGTGGGTGGTTAGTGATGTGTGGTGGGTGGTGGTTTTGGTGGAGGTGGGTGGTGGTGGCGGGTGGTGCTGGTTGGGTGGTGCTAGTGGTGGTTGGTGGTGGTGGTTGTGATGGGTGGGTGGAGGGTGGTCGTGGTGGCGGCTGGTAGGTAGTGATGGGTGGTGGGTGGTGGTGGTGGCTAGTGATGGGTGGTGGTGGAGGTGGGTGGGGGTTGTGGGTGGTGATGGGTGGTGAGCAGTGATGAGTGGTGGGTAGTGATGGGTGGTAGTGGTTGTTGGAGGTGGTGGCGGGCGGTGGTGATGGGTAGTGAGGGTGGGTGGTGGTGGTGGTGGCGAGTGGTGGTGATGGTGGTGGGTGGTGTTTGGTGGTGGTGGTTATTGATGGGTGATGTTGGTTGGGTGGTGAGTGGTGTTAGTTAGTGGGTTTTTTAATTGTTTGTAACTATTTTTTTATTTATAAGAATATTATTTTATAATTTTAATTTGAAAATTTTCAAATTTGTTCTCAATTATTTTCGCAATAAGAAATGTTCTCTATTAACATTGTGAATGTGAAAAATATTTTTCAGATTCACCGTCTGAATCCGGATTCACGGAAAAGGATAAAAAGTTATGAATTTCTGTATTTTTAGTTTTTTTTTGATAAAAAATATGTTCTAAAAGTTGAAAAAAAGATTGGTTCCTTGGTTCCTTGGTTCCTTGGTTAATTATGTTTTATATTCAACCGTAAGATATATATATATATATATATATATATATATATATATATATATATATATATATATATATCAATTGTTTTCGCAAGAGACACCCTGGAGATGCCCCTCAGACACCCCCTCACATCGTGGAATCCTCCCATTGGACCGATGGTTGGTCAAATCCGAAGCCCCCACCTGTCCGAGCCTCGCACGTGGGCTTCGCTCCTTCCGACGCGTGTTCTGCTGACTCTTCCTTCGCCTCGCCACCTGTCCTCCTCGGCCGAACCCTCGCACCCCTATATAAAGGGTGCGAGCCTTCTCGCATTTGAAGAGTTTTTCACCCCAAATTTCACCATCTTTCACCTTTTCACCCCCTAGACTTTCTCATGTGACAACCGTCAATTTTCGGTCAAGTCAAAATAAACCGAAGGCAACAAGTCAAACCGTTCGACTCAATTTGCCCGTGGGTACTAGAATTTACATTATGTAATTTTTATACAACTCGCTATTCTAATGAGGAGTCATAAATTGAAAAGTTCGTACATCTAGATCTCCTTAACCTAAATCTGTGGTATGTGGCGAGCCAAACCGATAAAACAATGTTGCATACTCATCGGGAGTGTGTAAGATCCTTAAACAAGGCTTAACAGGGTTTACAGACCTATCTTTGCGAAGCCGGACACTCACAAATGTCACACATGAAACCTCTCTCAATCGTTTTCACTCTATCTCTCTCTATGTAAAATCTCTCCCAAATCTCTCCAAGAATGTGAAATCTCTCCCAAATCTCTCTTTGTATGTGAAATCTCTCAACGAATGTCAAATCTCTCCCAAATCTCTCCAAGTATGTGAAATCTCTCTCAAAAGTTTTTGTGACTTTTTGAAGTCATTCGGGTCATTCCGACCCTTGACCGGGTCAAAAACGGCTTGAAACGGGGTAAAAACGAGTAAAATGGGCTTGAGGACCCGAAACCCCTCTTAAGGACCCGAACCCCTCTTAGGGCCGAAAGTCCTCTTAGGGACCGAACCCTCCTGAGCCGAACCTGAACCTGATGAGAACCGAACCCGAAGGGTCCTCTCGGGCCCGAACCTCGCATACCCACCCGAACCCGAAGGTACTGTACACTTCGGTCTATTTCGCTTCTTGCTAGTTCGCTTCCTAATGCCTCGCCTTCGCTTCGGACCCAACATCAGAAGGGACCGAACCTTCAGCCCCCTTCCGAGAAGCTTCGTTGTTAGCTATTTTCTTTCCGGTTTTCGACTGCGACTTCATTTTAGCTCCGTTTTTAATTATTTTAACGCGGAATTTTCACCCAAAATCATATTTTAACATAATGAACCCTAAATATTCATAATTTAATCATATTTTCACGAAAATCTTTATTTAAATAATAAAATCTAGTGGGTAAATACAAAGAGGTGGAGTGTTGACTTAGCTTTACCTTATGACACAAACAACCACTCCCATACCCACTCTATGACCAGCCACACCTCCCCACCTTACCTAGGTCACTTCAATGTCCTTTCCACTCAATTATCACCCTTTCCCACGTTTTAGAGCTGGAACAAACCCTTCTCTCTTCTCACTTCCCTCATTTTCTCTCCTTTCACCAAAAAGATCAAACTCTTGTCTCTCTCACTTCCTCTCTCTAGAATTCGAGATTCAAGGGCTGATCTTGGGTTTTTCCTCCACATGTGGTAAGCAAAATCGATTCTCCTTATGATTATTTCACTTTTTTCTACTCAAATCATGGATATTTTACACAAACTCCGTCATAATTGTGTTAGATCTTCGAATCTTCAAGTGATTCTTCAAGTGTTCTTGGGTTGAACACTTCTCTACTTCAACACTTATCTACTGAAATCACTCAAGGTGAGTTCATACCCCTACATTTTCATGTTTTCTCAAGTTTTTAGGGGGGGGGGGGAATAAAAGTTAAAACACCAAGAACATAACTAAACTTTTCTTACAGCTTTCATCAGAAAAGTTGGACTCCATTCACAGACTGTTTTGGACAACTTAAGCATTTTTGTTTGAAAAACTGTTTTAGTTGTAAGTAGTTCCAGTTATTATCTTTAAAATGACTACTTGCAGATCTCCATACGATTTTGATACAATTTATGGTGATTTTTACAAAACTGCCTATCATTTCAAACACCAATCCAGACCAGTCTGTGATTATGGACTATTTCACCCAAGTTGGAGGTTATTAAAAATCATGATAAAAATTATGAGTAAACTAGACACATTTTGGGAACTGTCAGAATTTGCGGATTTAGTTTTCGACTTCGTATGATTTTTCTATGACTTTTCTAAAACAGCGCAGGAAGGTTAAATTTAGTTAACAACATATAAATTTTATAACACTTTGTATTATGTTGAGCAAAGTGTATAACAATAAGTTCTAAATATTGAATGTGCTTCCTTGATAGTTTATCATCATAAACTGAAACTTAGTCATTCATAATAAGATTATTCATTCATTTAGAACACGTATATTAAGCTATAACAAGCATAGTTTATGGATTCATAGCACAAATGTGTTTCATAAAAGAGTTCTTATACATTACAAACGTTTTGGATAAACTATAATAGGTATAGTTTATGTATCATTTACTTCTCAAACTTTTTACCAAAAGTTTTCAGTTTAGATCACGTAAATCTGTTAATGAATAAATTTGTGAGTCATTCGCTTCGGGTTACTTCCAAGGTAACCAAATCAAAAAGTCCTGTAAATTGTAACCAGAGTCTCTTGTAGGGAGAATGTGATAGTTGTGTATAGATCTATATTGGGTTTGACAAACCCACACCAGAGCTGCTTGCAACAGCTAGACCGGCAGGTCTGTGGTGACAAGTGTCATTTAACGGCGACGCCTGAAGAACGTCGTATTACGAGGCCGTCTATGTCAAGTATGGTTATGATAGCTCACATGTGGTATTAACAATCATAAGATTTACGGGTTCTAACTTTAAATTAGTGAGTTATGTCGATTTAGCTCTCAGAAATTACTTTAAGTATGGAAAAATACTTGTACGTCTTCATATTAAAAAGGGTTTTATGTTCATTTAAAATCACTTTTTATATCAATTACAAATATCACTATATATTTTCAGTCTTAGTATTTAAGACTACACACCATTCATTACGAGAGTTTTTCTCAAATCAGAAAGGGTTTTACGCCAATTTGAAACCACTTTTATATCTTTAAGTATGACAAATAATTGTTCGATTTCGGTCCTGGTATTTAGGACCACATAACTTATGTAAGGAAAATATTGGATTTTTCTTAGTAACATACATCTCTTTACAAAGATCGATTTTCAAACTCTTACCGTCAAAAGCTTATGAACTCACCAACCTTTGTGTTGAAACTTTTCAAAACTACTTGTATTCTTAGGAATTCGGTGAAACAGGAAATCAACCACGTTTTGAGGATGGGACGATAAATCGTCAAACAGTTCATTTTCTATCATAATGTAATTGATTTGAATCATGTAAACATATACTTTGGTGTAACTTTTTTTCAATTATATTTATGATGGTTGTATTTACTTTGAGCACTATTATACTCATTGTTGTGATACACTACATGAAGTCCTCCACCCCCGGACGTTTCCGCCATCCTTGGTTTGGGGGTGTGACAGATTGGTATTAGAGCATTGTTTATAGTGAACTCAGTATATCGAACCACATAAGATATACAAACTATAAATGCATTGGGACTAAGGTCTCTGATTAAAGATTTTAAAACAACTATACTTTTAGAAATAAATAATTTCTTATTAAAAGTATACATGCATGCATACATACTAAGGTCAGCATCATTCTAGAACAAAACAAAAGTAATGATTGTTGGATATCACAGGTAAGCTCAGGGATGTATGGTCAGTCTTGGGAGTGGCATAGCCTGATCAACTATGCTAGTACGAGGAGTGATTAGCACATGCCCAAGAATGGTTGTGATATGGCAACAAGTCTAAATACTTACCAACACTACCACAATGAGAACATTAGAACAGAACACAAGTTTAAAATACTATAGGAGTATTTTGTGATATCATAACTTATATGAAAACCAAATAGATACTTAATAATACGTCTATAGTCCCTAAGTGGATACCCTAAGATATTATATAACTTAGAAATCATAGTCTTAGAATTTGTGGTCATTGCCTTACTTCCTTTTCCTTGTTTGGATGTGGATCTAGGGTAGGATCACTTATTCGAAGGTCTATCATATCTTGTTATATGTAATTAGTATGAACTATGTCATTATAGAAGTAACTAATAAGGATCACCCCTATAAGTAATTAATTATAGAGTTAGACGCCTAGTAATTATCTCTTCCACTCTTATTCTCGCAAGTACAACATAGCAAGATCCTACTTACCGGACGACCCCTACTTTCCCAATCCGAACCCGAGAAATGGTGAATGGTTATGAGGAGAATCAGAAGCGGAACCGGAGGTAATCAATCCTCCATGCATAGCAAGGGTTTCCGGGAACCGTTTCGACTACATCGAACCTGTGCCTCGTTGGGCAATCGTGATCGAGGGTTGAATGTCGATAGCAATGACAACAACTACCATGTGGAGACCAACGGGGGTGCTATGACCTCAACCACGGGGGACCGAATGACAGAGCCCTCCTGGCGAAGACCCGACAGATCGCGAACATCAGGGATTAAAGCAGGTAGACTACAACCCGAGTCGGAAACTGCGCGCTACTACAGACCCTACTATCTCACGTACCCAAGACTCGGAAAGAGACTACTATTTCAGAGACCAACTCTCTGTTTAGGACCTTATCGCCACTCGGGCAGAGGCAAGAGAGTAACGGGGTAGACACACGACATTCAAAGAGAGGAGGATTGCAGCCAAGCATCGATTGACAGAACTGCAAGGTGCATCGACTTTGCCTTAGGCATCGCAAGGGACGGCTCGCCGTAAGTAGAGTTCATACCGCTCACAAGACCTTGTAAATCAGGTTCGTGAGTATGCGTTGGTGCTACTCTATTCTAGTCATAAGCACGTCACTGTGATTTAAGCGGTCATACTAAACAAGAGATCTAGTTGCTATCAAAACTTTTCCATGCACAGATGTGAGGTAAACCTACATCTAGGTCAACAATTTTCACCAAAACCCGAATTACTACAGTCATAGTAACAAGATGGGCTAGGACATACCTAACAAAATCGAAGGTCTATTTAGCCTTAATTATATAACTAAGCATACATCAATTGGTCATAATAAGGACCTAGCTTGGGTCAAGTTACAAGGTTTCACTTGGATACTGAACTACTAAAAATTCATGGGTTTACCATATAGAGACTCCCGTTATGAACAGTTTTCAGAACGCCCCTAACAATCGAAATACGTTATAAATTGAACTGAGATCGATAAACTTAGTTAGAAAAATCGCAACGTATAGCCATTCTAAAGACTCTTTACCGTCTCTCCCCTTAACCCTTATGATTGAGGGGATGCTTTCTTCATAGACCTATGGACTGCGATCGTTCAGGCACTAAATCACCGAGTCCCATCAAAACTCCTCAGCCAAGCGTGTTCGGAAAACATGATTCTAAGATGAGTAAAAGCTTAACGCCCGCACGAAACCTACTTATACTCACTACCATAAATCCGTCTCAGGAACGTTAGCGGAAACATGAGGAATAGTACAGTATTGTGCAAGAATTTATATGCGTAAATATAAATCGTAGAGATGCACTTAAGATAATCATTTCTACTAACGAAGATGTTTTTCATCGTGAAACAGAGCTATATCTTCACCTAGAGGCAACCAACCAACTAACAAGGCGCCAACTCTACAGATAGATGCTGCTACTTTTCAGGCTGCAGTCACGGCAGTCGTGACAGCCGTCATGGCGCAATTCGATGCTAACAACGCCAACAGGAGTGGAAGCGGTACTGACAATACAGATTGTGGTAACAATCAGGAACACCAACAGGTGTCTGCCAACAAAAAATACGTCAGGCCACAAACCTACGAACGAGAAGCGAAAGTTCTGGGACGAAAAGAAGTGTAACCTACCTCAAAAACTCGCTGGAAGAAAGCAATTCGTAGCTGCACCTGCCACTACAACAGCAGTCACGACGAATGTCGCGACACTAGCCACTGGGTCTGCCACCCAAACGTCGGTCAAACCATATGATGGATCACTCCCAAAGTGTGTCAAGTGTGGCTTCCATCACAATGGGGCTTGCTGAGATATGCACTGTAAAAACTGCAACAGGAAAGGGCATACCGTCCGTTTCTGTAGGGCCCCGACTCAGTACATCACTTCAACCCCCATTACCAAAGTAATTCCAGCGTGCATCCGATGTGGCGAAACAGGACACTTCAGGAGAAACTATCCAACTAAGAAGAATGATGGGGAAGCCGGAGGAGTGTGACAACGAACCAACAAGAGTAACATGGAACCATATTAGGACCTTTGTAATGTTTCCAACGACAAAAACGTTTAAGTATCATATGTTTGTAATGAATTTTATATGCTTGCTAAAATCCATGTCTTTCTAAAGGTAGTTAAAATACTCCCTCGTACAAATCAAACCAAAAGCATTCATATATGATCTTAGGATCATTACCTGTAAGATGTGATGACTTGTAGATGCATCGGGGCTAGTTATAATCAAATTACCGAAGTCATGAAACAAATAATTCCATCATGACTCCTATTCCGTGTCTAGCAGTAAGAACTAAGTGGGGCCACCCACTCGACAATCTCGCCAACATCAACTCTCATACGATGTTCATATACCGTTCGATCATAGGGAGACCTGTCAGGGATCACGATGTCAAGTATCATTACTGATTATCGAAACACACCCACTACCAGTGCTAGACACTGTGGTATAAATCATCTACAGTAATAATAACATTAAACAAAACGGAACAAGGAAAACTAACACGAGATACTCTATCACTCTAGTGATCTCTTCTTATGACTACAGCTTAACGCATGTTGTCTAAAAAGATATTGTTGTCATCATCCAATTTTAAGGATATAGCCCTCATCTTCCCGATTTAACGGCTACAAAAGAACCCTTCACCTAACTCACCGAATATCAGAATCTTTGTCTCCCATAAACGCGTCCAGCACGGACCTCCGGGTCATCTCTCGCGGTGAAACCCCAAAACACGCACCAGAGGAGTGTTATACATCCCGAAACCTTATCACAAGTATTTACAGGAGACTTTCGGGAATGTCACGCATGTAGCAGACAAGGTTCAAGCACAGAAGCTTGGGACGGATACGGTTAGTCCACCACCACTACGTGTATACGCGAGGATAATGTATAATTAAGATTCTACAGACATTGGATGTGTGCTTCCGCCCTATTTCCTGTTCCATGTCTGGTTGTGGACTTGGGGCAGAGTCACCCATCCAACTGTCTTGCCAATCTTAAGCACATACGACCTATATGCGCAAGTTAATGATAGATGGACCAGGTACGAGTCCTGCCATGAACCTCGGGCGAAGGTTGTCCAGAGGGATGAGTAAATGTCCTACCATCTGAAAAGGCCTAGTCGCGTAAACCAAACCCACATGCTTCTTACCGAGCTACAAGAACTGTCAGGTCAAACCTGTCGAACTACTCAGCAATGAAATTAAGGAACCAAGCTTCTCACCCTGGAGAGCTCTGGCCTTATTCTCTAAATAGAAAGGCAAAATTGCTCGAGGGCCCATTGACCTCAGAGGCCCAGACAATATCTCCAATAGAAACCTTTACTATCTACCTTGCATAGACGAATAGGCTGACCAACCGCGAGGAATGAAGTACCCTTCAGGAATTGGACCTGAGATCTAAATATCACCAGTCGCGAGTATTGGAGAAGGATGTGCGAGGACAATCCTCCAAATTCGATGCAGACGCTGCAAGTCCGTAGTGATACCCCTCAGATAGGACCAACCTGCTCGCAGTATTCATAGGATATGCCATTCTTACTAGGATCCGTTAGTCATTATCATTGTAAATGACTTGCTTATCTACCCTCGTAGTAAGAGGGAAACCAAGGAGAGCAGCTACAACAAACCGTAAAAGCAATACGATCAGAGAAGCTTTACCCGAAGTTCTCTAGAGACGAGTTTTGGAATTGAGGACTCAAATTCCTAAGACACATCATTATGAATGTGGAAATCCTTAAGGACTCTTTCAATTGATCAAAACCATTGAGAAACAGTCAGCACAAAAGGCGTCAGCAGGAATACGCCAAAATTCCGGGTCTCGCTGACCTACCGTCTTAGTTCCTTTGGAACTTCTCATAAATTACAGAATCCCCTTACGACTTTGACCCTGAAGGGAGCAACCCTCAACTGGGAAGAGAAGCAAAAAGGAAGAAACCTTTAGAACTCCAGAATAAGAGACCAAATTCCTCTGGAAACCTCACTGTGGGCAGGCTTAGTACGCTTCGGAAAGCGTGGAAAGCCGAAACCCCAGATAATTATGCCTTTCGAGATTCTTGTAAGAATCTGCCCTGTAATCGCAACTTCAATCTACTCCCGCGAGCTTAGTAAAGTACATTCTACCCGACACGTCTCGAACTTGCAGAAGTATCTATCCGGCGAGACTCTTGTAATCCCCCTCGAAGAGATCGAGTTCCACAAGAGCCTCACCTTCGTGAAAGAACCATAGTGACCATGGACTGAGAGGTTAAGCGAACGCAGCAACGCCGCTTCCCAATAGTGAAAGTTCGCTGGAATACTAACCAAGGACCTAGAGTCACTTGGGAGCGCAAGAATCATTCGATTAGGAAGTATCCCCACTTCATGGCTCGATTGTTCATGCCCACTCCATGCCTAAATTCAAAATTTCAGGACAAAATTCCCTCTAACGGGGGGATGATGTGACAACCGTCAATTTTCGGTCAAGTCAAAGTCAACCGAAGGCAACAAGTCAAACCGTTCGAGTCAATTTGCCCGTGGGTACTAGAATTTACATTATGTAATTTCTATACATCTCGCTATTCAAATGAGGAGTGATAAATTGAAAAGTTCGTACATCTAGATCTCCCTAACCTAAATATGTGGTACGTGGCGAGCCAAACCGATAAAACAATGTTGCATACTCAACGGGAGTGTGTAAGATCCTTAAACAAGGCTTAACAGGGTTTACGGACCTATCTTTGCGAAGCCGGACACTCACAAATGTCACACACGAAACCTCTCTCAATCGTTTTCACTCTATCTCTCTCTATGTCAAATCTCTCCAAGAATGTGAAATCTCTCTTTGTATGTGAAATCTCTCCAAGAATGTCAAATCTCTCCCAAATCTCTCCATGAATGTGAAATCTCTCCAAGAATGTCAAATCTCTCCCAAATCTCTCCAAGTATGTGAAATCTCTCCCAAATCTCTCTCAAAAGTTTCCGTGACTTTTTGAAGTCATTCGGGTCATTCCGACCCTTGACCGGGTCAAAAACGGCTTGAAACGGGGTAAAAATGAGTAAAATGGGCTTGAGGACCCGAAACCCCTCTTAAGGACCCGAAACCCCTCTTAGGGCCGAAAGTCCTCTTAAGGACCGAACCCTCCTGAGCCGAACCCGAACCTGCTGAGAACCGAACCCGAAGGGTCCTCTCGGGCCCGAACCTCGCATGCCCACCCGAACCCGAAGGTACTGTACACTTCGGTCTATTTCGCTTCTTGCTGGTTCGCTTCCTAATGCCTCGCCTTCGCTTCGGACCCAACATCAGAAGGGACCGAACCTTCGGCCCCCTTCCGAGAAGCTTCGCTGTTAGCTATTTTCTTTCCGGTTTTCGACTACGACTTCATTTTAGCTCCGTTTTTAATTATTTTAACGCGAAATTTTCACCCAAAATCATATTTTAACATAATGAACCCTAAATATTCATAATTTAATCATATTTTCACGAAAATCTTTATTTAAATAATAAAATCTAGTGGGTAAAATACAAAGAGGTGGAGTGTTGACTTAGCTTTACCTTATGACACAAGCAACCACTCCCATACCCACTCTATGACCAGCCACACCTCCCCACCTTACCTAGGTCACTTCAATGTCCTTTCCACTCAATTATCACCCTTTCCCACGTTTTAGAGCTGGAACAAACCATTCTCTCTCCTCACTTCCCTCATTTTCTCTCCTTTTACCAAAAAGATCAAACTCTTTTCTCTCTCACTTCCTCTCTCTAGAATTCGAGATTCAAGGGCTAATCTTGGGTTTTTCCTCCACATGTGGTAAGCAAAATCCATTCTCCTTATGATTATTTAACTTCTTTCTACTCAAATCATGGATATCTTACACAAACTCCGTCATAATTGTGTTAGATCTTCGAATCTTCAAGTGATTCTTCAAGTGTTCTTGGGTTGAACACTTCTCTACTTCAACACTTATCTACTGAAATCACTCAAGGTGAGTTCATACCCCTACATTTTCATATTTTCTCAAGTTTTTAGGGGGGGAATACAAGTTAAAACACCAAGAACATAACTAAACTTTTCTTACAGCTTTCATCAAAAAAGTTGGACTCCATTCACGGACTGTTTTGGACAACTTAAACATTTTTGTTTGAAAAGCTGTTTTAGGTGTAAGTAGTTCCAGTTATTATCTTTAAAATGACTACTTGCACATCTTCATACGATTTTTCTACAATTTATGGTGATTTTTACAAAACTGCCTATCATTTCAAACACCAATCCGGACCAGTCTGTGATTATGGACTATTTCACGCAAGTTGGAGGTTATTAAAAATCATGAGTAAACTAGACACATTTTGGGAACTCTCAGAATTTACGGATTTAGTTTTCGACTTCGTATGATTTTTCTATGACTTTTCTAAAACAACGCAGGAAGGTTAAATTTAGTTAACATCATAGAAATTTCATAACACTTTGTATTATGTTGAGCAAAGTGTATAACAATAAGTTCTAAATATTGAATGTGATTCCTTGATAGTTTATCATCATAAACTGAAACTTAGTCATTCATAATAAGATTATTCATTCATTTAGAACACGTATATTAAGCTATAACAAGCATAGTTGATGGATTCATAGCACAAATGCGTTTCATAAAAGAGTTCTTATACATTAGAAACGTTTTGGATAAACTATAATAGGTATAGTTTATGTATCATTTACTTCTCAAACTTTTTACCAAAGGTTTTCAGTTTAGATCACGTAAATCTGTTAATGAATAAGTTTGTGAGTCATTCGCTTCGGGTTACTTCCAAAGTAACCAAATCAAAAAGTCCTGTAAATTGTAACCAGAGTCTCTTGTAGGGAGAATGTGATAGTTGTGTATAGATCTATATTGGGTTTGACAAACCCACACCAGAGCTGCTTGCAACAGCTAGACCGGCAAGTCTGTGGTGACAAGTGTCATTTAACGGCGACGCCTGAAGAACGTCGTATTACGAGGCCGTCTATGTCAAGTATGGTTATGATAGCTCACATGTGGTATTAACAATCATAAGATTTACGGGTTCTAACTTTAAATTAGTGAGTTATGTCGATTTAGCTCTCAGAAATTACTTTAAGTATGGAAAAATACTTGTACGTCTTCATATTAAAAAGGGTTTTATGTTCATTTAAAATCACTTTTTATATCAATTACAAATATCACTATATATTTTCAGTCTTAGTATTTAAGACTACACACCATTCATTACGAGAGTTTTTCTCAAATCAGAAAGGGTTTTGTGCCAATTTGAAACCACTTTTATATCTTTAAGTATGACAAATAATTGTTCGATTTCGGTCCTGGTATTTAGGACCACATAACTTATGTTTTAGGTGTAAGTAGTTCCAGTTATTATCTTTAAAATGACTACTTGCACATCTTCATACGATTTTTCTACAATTTATGGTGATTTTTACAAAACTGCCTATCATTTCAAACACCAATCCGGACCAGTCTGTGATTATGGACTATTTCACGCAAGTTGGAGGTTATTAAAAATCATGAGTAAACTAGACACATTTTGGGAACTCTCAGAATTTACGGATTTAGTTTTCGACTTCGTATGATTTTTCTATGACTTTTCTAAAACAACGCAGGAAGGTTAAATTTAGTTAACATCATAGAAATTTCATAACACTTTGTATTATGTTGAGCAAAGTGTATAACAATAAGTTCTAAATATTGAATGTGATTCCTTGATAGTTTATCATCATAAACTGAAACTTAGTCATTCATAATAAGATTATTCATTCATTTAGAACACGTATATTAAGCTATAACAAGCATAGTTTATGGATTCATAGCACAAATGCGTTTCATAAAAGAGTTCTTATACATTAGAAACGTTTTGGATAAACTATAATAGGTATAGTTTATGTATCATTTACTTCTCAAACTTTTTACCAAAGGTTTTCAGTTTAGATCACGTAAATCTGTTAATGAATAAATTTGTGAGTCATTCGCTTCGGGTTACTTCCAAAGTAACCAAATCAAAAAGTCCTGTAAATTGTAACCAGAGTCTCTTGTAGGGAGAATGTGATAGTTGTGTATAGATCTATATTGGGTTTGACAAACCCACACCAGAGCTGCTTGCAACAGCTAGACCGGCAGGTCTGTGGTGACAAGTGTCATTTAACGGCGACGCCTGAAGAACGTCGTATTACGAGGCCGTCTATGTCAAGTATGGTTATGATAGCTCACATGTGGTATTAACAATCATAAGATTTACGGGTTCTAACTTTAAATTAGTGAGTTATGTCGATTTAGCTCTCAGAAATTAGTTTAAGTATGGAAAAATACTTGTACGTCTTCATATTAAAAAGGGTTTTATGTTCATTTAAAATCACTTTTTATATCAATTACAAATATCACTATATATTTTCAGTCTTAGTATTTAAGACTACACACCATTCATTACGGGAGTTTTTCTCAAATCAGAAAGGGTTTTGCGCCAATTTGAAACCACTTTTATATCTTTAAGTATGACAAATAATTGTTCGATTTCGGTCCTGGTATTTAGGACCACATAACTTATGTAAGGAAAATATTGGATTTTTCTTGGTAACATACATCTCTTTACAAAGATCGATTTTCAAACTCTTACCGTCAAAAGCTTATGAACTCACCAACCTTTGTGTTGACACTTTTCAAAACTACTTGTATTCTCAGGAATTCGGTGAAACAGGAAATCAACCACGTTTTGAGTATGAGACGATAAATCGTCAAAAAGTTAATTTTGTATTATAATGTAATTGATTTGAATCATGTAAACATATACTTTGGTGTAACTTTTTTTTCAATTATATTTATGATGGTTGTATTTACTTTGAGCACTATTATACTCGTTGTTGTGATACACTACATGAAGTCCTCCACCCCCGGACGTTTCTGCCATCCTTGGTTTGGGGGTGTGACATCTCATGACCCCCCAAGGCCCCGATATCGTGCCTAAAGCCCAAAGCAAGCCCCAGAGCCCCAAAATTCTCAAGAAGGCATCCTCTCTCCTATCGAAACTCTACCCGATTTGAGCCGGTTTCTCGTCAAATAAACTCCTTCGGGGAAACGAAATGCTACCCGAATCACCGCTTATTAAAATGAGTTCATATCCCTATAATTTACCTTTTTTATGGTTTTTAAATGCTTTTTAGGAGGGGGGGGGGTATACAAGTTTAACACAATATTAAATTGTGTTAATAATTCTATGTGATAATAATCACACAAAGAGTTTCCGTATGCTTTTAAGAATTACCAAATACATCCAAAATGACTTAAAGTCATGTAAACTCCATTAAATTCTTTGAAAAATGTTTTATAAACTATTTCAAATTATAAATGCCAAAATCATGTTTATATATGTATAAATATATAAATAAGATTTGAAGGGCTTAGGACTAATGAATTATCTTATTTCCTTTCCTTGTTTGGATGTGGAGTTAAGGTTGTGTTATTTGTCTGAAGGTCGTTTCCTTCTTAATTATATATATATATATATATATATATATATATATATATATATATATATATATATATATGAGTATAAAAAAAAGTTACTCCTTTTGGTATCATTAGCTTTGTATCATGCTGAGCAAAGGTGTTCATCCATGAGAAATCATGCTAATCAGATTAGAACATATAAATTATAATAGGTATAATTTATGATTCAAAACTAAATATACAAGTATGATTCACGATTGTATACTTTCCAAGGAAATTACCAACAATTCATTTATGTATACCAGGATATGTATAATGCCTTTAATATACGAATAACATATAAAGATACATCATATCTGGTTTTCATTAACAAAGGTACGATACAGAGTACCAGGGTTAGCAAACACGGGGTAATAATACATCATACCGGGTTTGCATTAACAAAGGTACGATACAGAGTACCAGGGTTATCAATCACGGGGTAATAATACATCGTAAATCTCGTTGAAACTATAAATTTGTGAGACCCTTCATGGTGTACTTATCTAAGTACGACCTTAAGTCCTGACTTATTAACCAGAATCTCCTGTAGGGAGGGCGTGAATTTGTGTATAGATCTATATGGGACTGACAATCCCGCACCTTCACTGTTTGCTATAGTTTAGCTGGCAGGCCTATGGTGACAAATGTCATATCGTTTCCGACGCCTGAAGAACGTCGCATCAGGCACATCAGTCGTATTAGTATGGTTAATAGAACTCACATGGATAAAACAACGAGTGAATTACTAAGTAATATACTTCTGTTAAAACAGTAAGAAAAGATAATTACATCCCGACCAAATATACCTTCTGTAGTTTTTACTTACTGTAAAAGCTACGTATCATGAAATCAAGTATGGGAAATATACTTGTACTTCTAGTTTTGAACATTTAAAACCACAAGGCAGTATTATGGATAATATAATATTTTCCAGGATTAATACAAAGGTTTTTACTATAGAACAGATATAACTAAGAATACTTTTACAAATGAAACGGTTTATGGAATTAAACCACTCTTTCAAAGAAACGGTTTATGGAATTAAACCACTTATACAAAGGAAACAATTTATGGGATTTAACAACTTTTACAAATGGAACGGTTTATGGGATTAAACCACTTTTACAAATGAAACGGTTTATGGAATTAAACTACTTATCAAATGGAACTTAGTCATTCAATCTTTGTAAACTAGTATAACATAAAAGACCTTTATTGGTTAATTCTACATCATAGTTATACATAAGTAATATCCGATTGACAGTGAAATGTGTGACTTCCGCCTTACTTCCTGTTCCTTGTTTGGTTGTGGACTTAGGGCACATACACCCATTTAATTGTCCATTCGATATTAGGTTATATATAATTAGTATAAACTAAGTAATTACAGAGGGAAACTATTGAGGTTATCAGTTTATCACCTAAGGAAATATAGGATTTTCTGGAGGAACCAATGAACTTTTCCAAAGAACCTAGAGTATACTTAACAGAACAGAAATACTTTTGAACTCACCAGCTTAAATGCTGATCTACTCTTTCCAAATAACTTGTATTCTTAGGAATCCAGTAGACAGGTACACTCCCGAATCTCTTGAGAAGACTACCAAGTACCGTACCGCGACTCTTGTCTTCTACTGTACCTACTTTGGTGTTTGAATATGTAATGTTTAAACACTTATGTAAAACTTATACTTATTAATGCTATGGTTGTTTGTACTTGGATTACTATATTGCATGTGTTGTGATACTTACATGAAGTCCTCCACCCCAGAACGTTTCCACCGTTCTGGTTTGGGGGTGTGACAGAAGGTATAGATGCTAACATAGTATTGTGATTTTTGAGCATTCATTATATATACGAACATAAGTTTTAGAAGATTCATGCAGAGAAGTTCCAGGTTCATTTAATTATAGATACTAATATACAATTGTGATCATTCATAATTTTAGACATTTCCCAACGTTGTTAATTAAACAGAAAAGTTTGAAAGAGCATAGGAATTCTATGGAAAACAAAGGAAAAGTGGAAATAGAGAATATACCATGAGTTTTATCACAAAGGCAAAGGGAAACAATGAGTTTACGCCAATAACAAATCTTCAATACCAATCAAGATCCTCGTTTTTTTACAAAAATGAGCCTTTTTTCTGTATATTTAGTTATTTCCACACATACCTAATTGCATGATGTCAAGTCTGGAAATTAGGAACCTGAGAATTCAAAATTAAGTTGCATATTTAATATTTTCTTTGTTTACATAATGAAAATAAAAATACAAAAAACAAACCTGGAACAAATTCGTCATAAGATTTCTTGAAAATCCAGCACATGTATCTTGAACCTGAACTCACAGAGCCCTAATCTCCTAAAACATCACAACAAAATCAAGTAAGTACCAAAATGGAGATTGATACATCTTTAGCACTAAAAACTGAAATTGAAAAGTTGACTTGTTATGGGTTTAACTAGCACTACTGATCTTCATCCCACTATCATTCTCTTGACATCCATCTCCTCTCACTTCCTCTTTACCGATTTCAACATTGATGCAATATGATTATTCGAAGCCTTATGCAGCATATTTTGCGTCTATTACGTATTGAAATAAGGGCTTACAATAATCTGCAAAGAACAACAAGAAAGAAGAGGAATCGTGTATAGAGGATAGAGACGAACAAATAATATATAATATGTCACCCCAAGCCGATAGTTTTAACGACAACCAATGCATGAGTTGGCATTCAGTTCTCTATGTTCATACAAAAATGTAAAGAACGCTTAGAGGTCGTATGGTAGAGTAAGAAAACATTGATGGAGTAGGGCGTGCAACATAAGGTACAAGCTGCTTCAGCGTTGGTTGTAGACAACGTCGTTTTACTAAAATAAGTGATTTTTGGCCAACTAAATTTAATCCCAATAAAAACTTAATACCCAACCAAAAACATTCGAGCAACCCAAATAGCAACAACAACCTAAAACCATGATATAGTGTCCATACCAAGAATATCCAATCAAAGAGGAGGTTACCAGACCGGGAAGAATATGAATTTATCTTTTTCTTGCTCATTTGGAGGGTCTAAAAACTTTTAAAATTAGGGTCATTGACATAAAAGCCCTCAAATTCACAATGAATAGTCGGTTATGCCCAATGTCTGTTTTTTTGTACATAAATCACATCACTGAGATCGGACCGAAGGGTCCAACGAGCTATGAGACCGGAGGGTCGTCACTGAGACCGGACCAGAGGTTCCAACGAGCCGTGGGACTGGAGGGTCCCACTGAGACACATAGACCGGAGGGTCTTACAGAGTTATAGCCTCGAGTGGCTAAAGTGTTGTATGTTGTATTTGGGGAACTCACTAAGCTTTGTGCTTACCGTGTTATGTGTTATGTGTTCAGGTACTTCTTAGGATCACGGGAAGGCGTCGGCCTGATTGTACACACGAGATGGAGTTGTGTTCGAGGATCCTGGATTTTATTCAAATAATTACGATCACATGTTTTTGATATTTGATATATTGAGATCTTGTGAGATGTGTTGATGATATTTATGTGATTTTAAAAATGAAAAAAAAAGTTATATGAAAATTTACGGTGTTACACCCAGACTCACGGGAAAAGTGAAAGAACCATTCAGATGCCGGAAGTCATGTTGAGAGCTTGTGTGATAAACTTTGGTAAAGATTGGGGTACCCATTTACCACTCATCAAATTCTCATTCAATAATAGCTACCACACTAGCATCAAGGTCGAGCCATTCAAAGCCCTCTATGGACGCAAGTGCAGATCACCTCTGTGCTGAGATGAAGTGGGTGACACACACCTAGTAAAGAGGCAAGTTCTTGAAAGCACTCTCACCGGCCCTAAGATCATAAGGGAGGCAACAGAGAAGATAGTCCAAATTCAGGAACGACTGAAAGCATCTAGGGATCGACCAAGGAGCTATGCATATAAACAATGAAAACCCTTGGAGTTCCCAGTTAGTGACCGCATGTTGTTAAACGTCTCACCCTATAAGCGAATGATACATTTTGGAAAACATGGAAAACTAAGTCCAAGGTACATCGGTTCATTCGATATTCTTGCTAGAATCGGCCCAGTAGCTCACAAAATTCCACTACCGCAGGAACTTAGCAACATACACCCCACTTTCCACGTGTCCAATCTGAACAAGTGTCTGCCGACGAGACTCTTGTAATCCCACTCGATGAAATCGAGATAAACGATATTCTACACATCATAGAGGAACCTGTGGAAATAATGGAGAGAGAGATCAAGAGAGCGAAACAAAGCCATATACCAATAGTGAAGGTCTGCTGGAACGCCAAGCGAGGACCTGAATTCACTTGGGAACGAGAAGACCAGAAGAAACAAAAGTACCCACATCTTTTCCCTAGTTTATGAGTGCCCACTATAGAACTAATTTTGGGACGAAATTCCCTCTAACGGGGGATAATGTTGTTGGAATAGTGTCTAAGGCTGCAACTATATTAGGCAAGTATTTGACCCGGTTGTGCATGGTCCTTTTGGGTTGCCTTCACCATAACAACTTGACAAGATGATTTATAATGAGAGATGAAATATTATTAATATATTATGAGAATAATATAACGAATAATAATATTATTATTTGATTAATATAAGTCATAAATTAATTAAGAATTAATTTGGTGACTTAAAGAGATTAATTAAATAGAAGGGCATAAACTGTCAATTGTATGATAGTTGTACTTTGGGCTATAATCTCTTAAGGATAAGGGTTGGATGAATTTAGGGTTTAGAAGAGACTAGAATTCGTCCAAGGGCTTTATCATAAAGGGATTGTATTGCTTAGGGATTAAGTTATCCAATTAGGGTTTAAGGGTGAAACCCTAGGAGCCTCACTAGTATAAATAGACCCTAGGGGTTAAGGAAAATCGGCACCCTTGTCTCTAAAGAATCCCTGGGCGATTTATTCCTCCTCTCTCCTCTCTCTCTATAATCATCCTCTTGCTAGTTGGTGTTTCTAAGCCATTAGAGGAGTGACACTTGTGACTCTAAAGCTCCAAGAACAAGAAGATTCAAGCAACTGATTTAAGGTAATCATCTAAATCTGATTTCTTATGTTATTATACTAGAATTATCATTAGAAGTCTTGGATTCAATGCATGTTCAATTTGAGAAACCTAGATCCAATCATTAGGGTTTGTATGTGCACATAGGAATGTTCATATGGCTAAAACCCATCAGTGGTATCAGAGCCTTGATTGGTTTCTAATGAATTGATGCATTGGTTGCTTGATTGTTGCTTGCAAAATTTGAATTTTGTCATTCTGCCTGATGAACTCGGCGAGTTCCCTCAAGTTTTGAAATTTATGTTTTGTGATTAAAAGCTTAATTTGGACAATTTAAATTTCAAACCCTAGAATTTTACAAGTTTAAAATTCAACCCTATACTAATATAATATTACGAGATTAATATGTATATATATGTATAATTAAGAATGCTAGTCTTACTGTTAGTAGGCCTCATTCACGAAGCCGGTCTATAAGGTGGGTATAAGGTTGCGGCCTATAAAATGGCACTTAATGGGTGTACACTCACACCCACCGCTTGCTTGATCGGTGGAGGGTCGTTAGCCAAACGGGTAGGATAGGGCAACCTCATCTCCTCATTAAAAGTATAATATGAAATACAAAGTAACTACATGTTTTTCAAAATTCCCAATCCTAGTTACTTTAGGAAAAGTGAATTGATGCAATTCGATGAAATTACACTTTGCACCCTTGCTAAGAAGTTAGTGGAGCGTGAGTGGTTTACCGGCACACTAATTTCTAAGAAAAGGTAGCAAAGGATGATTCATTGTTTATCATAGTTCGATGGAGCGTGTGTGGTTTACCGGCACATCGAATAGGTGATTGTTACAATGAAGGCACCGTGTGAATTTGCATGGTAATTCACACCCACTTTGTGATCCTTGGTATCCCAGTCATAAATGAGAGGGGCATATCGAGATTTAAACATGCCATTGAAAAGTTCAATGAATCTCATCGAAACATAGGAATTCTCAATACATTTAGAACTTAAAGTTATGTTTTCATGGTGGAGAATTAGTGAATCGTCATTCACTTACCTTCAAATTGTTTGCATGTTAGATTACGGCATCCCTTTTCTAATATGTAAATATTGTTGTTGGATCCTAGCCCTAATATTTCTTATTGGGTGATAATTAGGGATTCAAATTCTAATCTATCTTTGTCCTTTCTATTTGTAGATGTCGAACGCGAACAACGCTGCTGCTAGCTCGTTCACATTGATGAGCCTTTGCCAAAAGGTGGCTTTCGATGGGATGAACTTTAGCGAATGGATAAGATACATTCGCATGATTGCTCGCTACGAGGACAAGGAGTATGTCCTCAATGAGAAGCTCGAGAAGATCAACCCAAAAATCGCTACTCCGGCTGAAATGACTGCTTTTGAGACTCATGAACGTGATGCGACGAAGGTTCATTGCATCATGATAGCCACAATGAACGTTGAATTCCAAAAGTCCTATGAGGACATGTATCCATATGAAATGCACCAAGACTTGTTGGAGAGATACCACCAAAACGCGAGGCAGGAACGTTACGAGATCTTCACTAACATGATCTCCGCTAAAATGGGTCATGGAGAATCTCTAACCGTGCACCTGCAAAAATGCAAAGGTATGTCGATCGTCTTCGCAAGTTAAATGTTGACTTTGGGGAAGACTTGGCTATCGACATGGTGCTTCACTCCTTGCCTCCGTGTTACAATCAATTTAGGATGACCTACCACATGAACAAAGAAGAGGTCACCCTAAGTAAGCTCCAACGTCTCCTTAGGGTTGCTGAGAGCAACTTCAAGGACAAGTCTGTTGCACCAACTCCCAATCCACCAGCTGCTCCTTTTTTTGCAATTGGGCAAGGTAGGGGTAAGAAGAGGATGGCTCCGTCTAAGAGCTACCGCAAGGGAAAGTCCCGAGATGGTTCCTCTTCTAGTGGGACCAAAGTTGATCCCGCTAAGCCTAACCCTAACCCAAAGAGGCAGAGTGCCACCATTGCCACAAAATAGGGCATTGGAAGGGAAGCTGCCCAGAATACCTGCAAACCATCTCGGAAGGAAAGATCAAGCCGTCTTTCGCAGGTATATACACAATTAAATCTAATGATTCATCTCATGCTATTTCTTGGGTACTAGATACCGGGTGTGGTTACCACATTTGTTCTGAATTGCAGGGACTAAGAAGAAATAGGGATGTGGAGCATGGAAGAATAAATCTAATCATGGGGAACAGAAAATCGTCGCCTGTGACCAAGATTGGAGTGTATTCTCTAGTGCTTAGGAATGGTTTATGTTTAGATTTGAATAATTGTTGCTATTCGCCAGAAATGGCAAGAAACATCATTTCATTTCATGGTTTGTTTAGACAAGGATTTAGATTTTCTTTTAATAATGAGAATGGTTTTAATTATGCTTATCTAAATGGTGTCTTATATTTTGAAGCAATACCATGTAATGGAATATATGAAACTGTTATGATTGTAGATAACCTAGGAAATTATGTTTTATGCATGGATTCTTCCAATATTATGGATATAGCATCCTTGTGGCATTGTCTTCTTGGACATGTAAACAAGAAGCGCATAGCCCAACTCCAAAAGGATGGAGTGTTGGAGTCATTAGACCTTAGGGAAGATGACACATGCGAGTCTGGTTTACTTGGAAAGATGACCAAGTCACCCTTCACTAGCACATGTGAAAGGGGTGAGGGTCTATTGGACCTTATACATACCGATGTATGTGGACCGTTTAGATCAACCACAAAGGATGGGAACCACTTATATGTGACTTTTACCGATGACTCTAGTAGATATGGGTATATCTACTTAATCAAGCAAAAGTTAGAAACGTTTGAAAAGTTCAAAGAGCTCAAGAATGAAGTGGAGAATAAATTGGGCAGTAAAAATCAAGATGCTTCGATCCGATCGAGGAGGAGAGTACCTAAGTCTTGAATTCCATGACTATCTCAAGGAGTGTGGAATAGTTTCACAATTGACGCCTGTAAGGTCAAACCTTGAAATATGATGATGTTTGAAATTAGTCTATCATCGTCAACGCATGACTCAGCGTCAGCATCAATATTAGCATCTCAGTTGATCAGTATATATCTTTATTCAGCATGTTGTAATAGTTTTTGTATTTATCTTGTTTCCATAGTTAGCATAAATTAGTTAGCTGGCATATCCCTGATTTATAGGGATTGTCTAGAATAGTAGTATATAATCTTTTGTATCAGTTTGTAATATGTCACGCATTTTCATAAACCCTAATAGCCGCTTTGTGCATACGATAATCTCTTTGTGAGATTATCATTCTTAGTGAAAAGTTTTTCTTTGTGAATCTTTATTGTTCTTATTTTCTGTCATTGTTTGATAAGTTGTTTGATCTTTGGGTCATTCAATTGGTATCAGAGCAGTGTTCTCTTATCAAACAATTGGCTTCATCATCATCTTCTATAAACTCTTCAAATCATTCTTCTACTAAAATTCCTCCATTTGATATAAACAATTTTGCTATGTGGAAAATCAAAGCTTTGTATGCTTTAGAATCTGTAGATGAAGACATGTTGGACATTGTCAATAATGGTCCATATGTTCCGATGTATCAGCCTCTGAAAAAACAATGCTCCTGATGGTGTCATGAAAAAAACACCTAAAGAAAACTGGACATCTGATGACAAAAGAAAGAATGGGCTTGATGTTCGTGCTCGGGCAGCAATCAACTATGCTTTGCCATACAATATCTTTGGGCTGGTTCAAAACTGCATATCAGCAAAAGAAATGATGGACACACTAACTGTGTCTTTTGAAGGTACTGAGGAGGTCAAGGCTACCCAGATAAATGATCTAAACAGAAGGTATGAACATTTTTTTTGCTAAGAAAGGTGAAACCCTAACTCAAACCTTTAACAAATTTAATACTCTTTTTAATGATTTGCGAAGACTAGATCAGTTAAAGCATCGAACTGTTCTAGTGCAGAAGTTTTTGGATTCTTTGGGTGCAGGTTGGGAAAATCATGTTGATGTGCTGAAAAATAGTGAGAAAATCAGCACAATGGATTTACAAAGTCTTTATGGAAATCTTCGATACCATGAGGAATCAAAGCTCCAAAGAAAGGAGCTGATGAAAGATGCTCATCGTGAGTCATCAGTGGCACTGTTTTCAACCAAAAGGCAAGAATCCGAGTCAGACACTGAATCCTTTTCAGACACTGATTCTACTAAAAGTGATACTGATAGTCTTGAAAAGGTTTTTGCTAGTGCGGCGTTCATTGTGAAGACTTCTGAGAAATCAGGTCGTAATTTCTCAAAGTTTCAGAAGAAGATGAAAGGGAAATCCTTCAAAAGGTCAGATGCTGACAAGAAACCTGCTACTGAAAAGAAAGGGAAAGCTCAGTGCTTTAACTGTGGTAGCACTGACCATTTTGCAAAAGAATGCAAGCAAAGAACCCAAAGCTCGGACAAATATTGGAAGCAGAAGTACAACAAATTGGTTGAAAAGCTGAAAGCAGAGAACTTGGAACATAAAGTTCTTGTTGTTGAAGAAGAAAAATGGAAGACTAATGAGGAGTCATCAGATGATGAAGTTAAATGTCTGATGGCTAAAACAGAAGATGCTGATGAATGTGAAGACAACACAAGGTTATTTGATGCTGATATGTCTGATGCGGTTGAAAACTCTAGGAAGCACAACACTGATTCTCCTTCAATGTATCAGGTTAAAAACTTTGTTTCCTATTCAATGAATGAAAAAATCAAAATGTTTGAGTATTTGGGTGTTCTTAATTCTATGAAGAATCAAACAATAAGGGCTTTGCAAAATCAAATTGATCTTCTTAAAACTGAATTATCCATGAAAAATAACATTATTGATTCTACTCAGGAAAATCTTAGAATCACTAGTTTGTCAAACTCATCTTTGTCTGCTGAAATTGATAATGTTAAATATCTCTTGAACAAAGAACAAAATATGCTACAAATTTGGGCTAAATCTCACAAAAATGCTAATTATATTATTTCTGCTCAAATACCACACTCTTGTGAGAAAATTCTTGGGGGTAATTTTACAGAAGCTGAAAAGGTTTTTAAATCTCAAGAAAAAGAATCTGAATTTTATTCCATGAATGAGTTGAAAAATAATTTCAAAAGCAAGTTTATCAGTAACATATTTATTAATCACAGTCTAATTGATGAATACTGTGTTACTGATTCTAATGGTGTCACTAAGTGTGATATTGAAATTACCGGAATTGATCCTACCTCTTACCCTGCCCATCTTGTGAGACCAACTCCTCTCACTGAGAATATTATTACCTTCCCTATCTCAAATGGAGTGTTTCACGCTGTTCATGAACAACTTAAGCATTTTCCTGATTGTAATGCTTCTGTGAATAAGTCCAAATCAGATACTAATGTCAGCTCCTCATCTATCACTGATCATAATTTATCTGACATTGAATACAGTCATAATTCAATGACAAACAAAAGGACTCAAAGTTCACTTGGTGGATATTAAAAATCTAAATGTGTTAAGTCTAGAAATATGCTCACCAAGAAGAACTTTGGTACTAGAGTTTGTTACAGATGTGGTGATACCTCTCATAAGATCAGTAAATGCTCATTTGATAAAACATCTTTAAGAGCTGATAACATCAAAGTTAGAAATGAAAAATGGACTCTTAAGTCAAATTCTTTAAACTGTCTTCCTAAAGAGTGTTATAATTTATTATCGAATAACTTTGTGAATGACCCATTTTACAATGGGTCAGTGTGTTCTAACTAGTTTCTCAGCACTACAGGGTCAAGAACATCTTTGGTACTTAGACAGTGGTTGCTCAAGACATATGACAGGATCCAAGTCTCTCCTAAAAGACTATGTCAAGAAAAGTGGTCCTGCAGTTACATACGGAGACAATGGAAGGGGGTTCACTAAAGGATATGGGCACATCAAATGCAACAATGTGGTGTTTAAGAATGTTTCATATGTAAAGGGGCTCAAACATAACCTTATCTCAATCAGTCAATTGTGTGATGCTGATTATGAAGTTCATTTTACAAAGAAGGAAGGTAGAGTCATCAACACTGACAAGAACATCGTACTCTCAGCAAACAGAAAGGATGATATATATGTTCTCGACATGTTCTCAAGTGACAAGGCACTGATGCAATGCTTCTTTACCAAATCTCAAACCAATCTCAGCTGGATTTGGCACAAAAGGTTCTCACATTTGAATTTTAAAAATCTGTCTAAGATATCCAATCAAGATCGGGTCAGAGGTCTTCCAAAATTCAGTTTTGTCAAAGATAAAGTCTGTTCAGCGTGTGAACAAGGAAAGCAAACAAAGTCTTCGTTCAAGCCCAAGTCATGTTCGAGCATATTCGTTTCTCTTCATTTACTTCACATGGACTTGTTTGGTCCTATTCCTGTTCGTTCCCTAGGAGGAAATAAGTATACTCTGGTGGTTGTAGATGAGTTTACTCGATTTACATGGGTGGTTTTCTTGAAAAAGAAAGGTCATGCTGCACAGGAAATTATCTCACTGATTCGTCAAAATGAGACACTGACTGGTCTTAAAGTTAAGCAGCTAAGGAGTGATCATGGTATTCAGTTCCGAAATTCAATTCTTGAAGACTTTTGTGATTTTAAAGGCATTGGGCAGAACTTCTCAGCTCCTCGTACTCCTCAACAAAACGGAGTCGCTGAACGAAGAAATCGAACTCTGATTGAAGCAGGAAGAACCGTGATGATACATGCTGGTCTTCCTATGTCTTTTTGGGCTAAAGCTGTTAATACAGCATGTTATACTCAGAATCGCTCTCTAATTCACAGAATTCACAAGAAGACACCATATGAGATGATAAAAGGTCGAAAGCCAGACGTATCCTTCTTTCACGTGTTTGGATGTGTTTGCTATATTCTCAATCAGCGCGATTCTAGATCTAAATTTGAGCCTAAGGCTAACAAAGGTATTTTTGTTGGATACTCATCTATTTCAAAGGCTTTTTCGTGTTTTTCATGTGAACAGGCAGTGCATTGAGGAATCCATTCATGTAAAGTTTGATGAAGAATCATTCACTGATGAAAAGGTAGCTTATTCCTTTTCTATCTTTCATGAGCTGCTCTCTTGCCCATATGGTGAAGTTTCTCACCCTGAAGAAGAAGCTATTATTCCTGATCCCATTGTTCCAGTCCAAAGTTCTGTAAATCAAGGTACTATGGTCAGCTCGACAACTCATTTGTCTGATGCTGATGAATCCCTTGAAGCTGAAGGGTCTACTGCAACTGATGACCCTCTCAGTAACAACACTTCAGCGTCAAATCCATTGGAATCAGCATCAGCTCCTGAACATCGAGATCACCCCGTTGATCAAATTATTGGGAATCTTCATGATGGTGTCCGAACCAGATCTCGTGTATCTAATAATTTTTGTATGTATGTTAATTTCGTTTCAATGACCTTACCTGACAAGATACACTCAGCTCTTCAAGACGCTGACTGGATTAAAGCCATGCAAGACGAGCTGAATGAGTTCGAAAGGCACAAGGTTTGGACTCTTTTTCCCAGACCATCAGGAAAGACCATCACCGGAACACGCTGGGTCTATCGCCACAAGGTTGATAAATATGGTATTATTACTCGCAACAAAGCAAGACTTGTTGCTCAGGGGTTCACTCAAATTGAATCTATTGACTACGGGGAAACTTTTGCTCCAGTTGCCCGTATTGAAGCAATCAGACTGTTTCTCGCATATGCATCCTACATGAATTTCATTGTCTATCAGATGGATGTCAAAACAACATTTCTTCATGGTGTGTTAGAAGAAGAAGTATTTCTCAGTCAGCCCCCAGGATTTGTAGACAAAGATCACCCGGATTATGTGTACCGACTAGACAAAGCTGTTTATGGACTGAAGCAAGCTCCCGGGGCTTGGTATGAGACGCTGACTTCGTATCTTCTTGAAAATGGATACAAACGAGGAGCAATCGATAACACTCTTTTCATCAAAAACAAAGGCTCAGACATGATACTTGTTCAAATCTATGTCGATGACATCATCTTTGGCTCTCCAAGTGATAAAGTGAGCAAGGAATTCGCTGAGATCATGTCTCAAAGGTTCGAAATGAGCATGATGGGGAAGATGACCTTTTTCTTAGGTCTTGAAGTTTAGCAACAAAAATCAGGTATTTCAATTTGTCAAAGTAAATATATTAATGTCCTGCTTGTTAAGTACTCTCTCAGTGACTGCAAACCGGCCTCCACTCCGGTGTCCAAGACTGATAAGCTACACGCTGACCCTACTGGCGCTGATGTCAATCACTCTCTTCTGTATCTCACTGCAAGTCGTCCTGATATCATGTTTGGAACTATTCTCTATGCTCGATTTCAAGCTAATCCCAAGGAGTCTCATCTCATGACAGTCAAGCGCATTTTTCGATACTTGAAGGGCACTCAAAACTTGGCACTATGGTATCCTCGTGACTCAGCATTTGAACTTTTTAGATACACTGATTCAGAATATGCAGGATGCAACTTAGATAAGAAGAGTACATCAGGTGGATGTCATTTCCTTGGAAATCGTCTTATCAGCTGGTCTAGCAAGAAGCAAACATCAGTAGCTATTTCGACTGCAGAAGCTGAGTATGTTGCAGCTGGAAGATGTTGTGCTCAACTCTTATGGATTCAGAATCAGCTTCTAGACTATGGGCTCAAATTCACTAAGACTCCCATATACTGTGATAACACCAGTGCCATTCAAATCACACAGAACCCTGTTCAGCACTCAAAGACAAAGCATATCGAGATTAGACATCACTTCATCAGGGATAATTTTGAGAAGGGCAAGGTTGTTCTTGAACATGTCAAGACTTCAGATCAACTAGCTGATATTTTCACCAAGGCCTTGGACACTCAAACAACTGCTCACATTATTGGAGAACTTGGAATGATTACTTTGTAATTAATTTTGCTAATGTTTGCTATTGTCTTATAAGCTGATGTATATTTTGCTGATGATGATATACTGATGATATTCTCATGCTGAGTACTTGGTTTGATCTCTTATCTCTATCTCTTCTACAAATCTTCTAATCTAAAGTTGAATGATTTAGTGTATTAAACCATACACTGATAACAACTTGAAACTCTTTGCCGATGGTTAGACTAAAGCACCAAGGTCTATCACACGCAACTATCTTTTCTTACCAATCTTACACTGATTCTGTGATTCAGTGTGACAAAACACACACTGATGAGAGTCTAACAGTCTTTGCCGATGGTTAGACCAAAACACCAAGGTCTATCACACGCAAAAATCCTCTATTCACCTTCTTCTCACTCAGTGTCTAATGATTCAATAAGACGAACCACTCACTGATAAAGACACAACACTCTGTGCCGATGGTTAGATAATCAAACTAGTATCTATCACATGCACCAACCACCTTGATAAACCATCTTTCAGCATGAAACTTTCGTAACACTAATCTCAGCGCTTCCGCAGACACTGATTGTCGTTTCATCTTCAGTTCAACGACTCTTTTTACCCAACGGCTATTTTTCTGATTTGACAGTTTGTTACGATACACAATTATTTTTAAACAAGATAATCATTACCTTTTAAAACCCGTTTTGTCCCATATTTAAACCTCTTTCCCTTCTCTTTCAAACCTTCCTTCCATTATCCAAATTTCCTTCGTTTCTTTTCAAAACCCTAGAATCCAAACCTTCTTCAATGGCAACAACCCTATTTACCTTCTCACCCACTTCACGAAGAGTAATCTCTGCTCCAAACTCTCCTCCTCTTCCCATATACATCAAAGCCACTAATTTCGTTTTCAACCCTGATATACCAGATGTTCATCGAGGTCTTGGACTCGAAGATTTTGTTAACTTTCTAGTTTCTTGCAGACTTCGATACGCTATCAGTGAGGTTCCATCAGAGTTCTCTCCAGGACAAATATGCGAGTTCTACTACTCTGCATCAGTCAATAACGATAACAACGCTATCTTCGGCACCGTTGGGTGTGGCCGTCACTCAGTATTCATCACTGCTGATCTTCTCAGTGCTGCTCTCAGGTTGCCAATCTTTGACCCTTTCTCTGAGCTCCCGTCCATTGAACGCTGTCGACGCCTTTTCGATCAATTGGGATACGATCACTCCAAAGCTAGTAATCGATCAAATCTCATTCTGCGTCAGTGTATGACTCCAGGATGGAAGTTCTTCACCGGAGCACTTTGCAAGTGCGTGGGCCACAAATCTCGTAGTGGTGATCAACTGAGTGCTTTTGAGCAACAAGTGGTATGTTCTCTTCTTCTCAACAAATGTCTTGATTATGGGGCCTTCTTCTTTGATCAACTTGTTCAACTTCTTCGTGCCAATGTAAGAGCTGATCATGTTCCATTTCCTCGTTGGATTGCTCTTGTTCTGGACAAATTTTTCGCTGAGGCCTATTACTCACACTCTGGAAACCCCATCCCATGCCCACGAATGTCAGTTCGAATGTACCAAGATGATCCTCTAGCCAATGACATCGGCATTTCTGATCGGATGCGAGAGTGGATCGCACATCCTTATACAGTTCCATCATTGAACGCTGACACTGACGAAGGAGCTGGTGATATAAACGACACTAATGCTGACATTCCTGATGAACCTAGTCCAAGAGATGGTCAAATCTCTCCTCAGCTTTCTCACCATACCATCTCTGTCACTGAAAAACTTCACTCGGTTCATGGGGAACCATCTGCTCATGGGGAACCATCTGCTCATGGGGAGCCATCTGCTCAGGGGGAACAACCATCTCAGGGGGAGCACCCTTCTCAAGGGGAGCAACATCAATCACAAAGGTTTCCAGGTACTCAGTTCATCCAAATCCCATCCTCAGCCTTTAATGAGCTTCTTACACTGACTTGAGACATGAGTCAGCGTCTCCTTCGTATTGAAGCTGATGTTCAACAACTGAAAGGAGTTATTCTGTCAACTCTTACCCCTGGCCCAAATGATGATGATGCTCAAAAAGGGGGACGAACTGATTTTGTTAAGAATGTATCTGAGGGGAACGTGCTGAAACAGACCGAGCCACCACAGCTTGTGCACGAGTCTGAGAAACAAATAGAAGCTAAAACTGAAAAATCTACTGAAAATAGTGAGCCTAATGATGATGAAGAACAGGATGATGAGTGTCAGATGTTGGACATGAATTTCATTGATCCCACAGTACCAGTTCAAGGTGAAGACTCCGATGTTGTTAGTGAGGATCTTCTTCCTCTGTCTCGAAAGCGTAAAGCAGCTGATACTATTTGTTCTGATTCACACACTGAAAATCCTTCTCCCAGCAAGAAACCTAAATCTATTGTCAGCATATCCAATTTGGCGGCTGAATGGAACATGTCTCCTGATCAAGTTAAACAAATTCTTGATGAAGCCAATAAAGCTCAGCTTCTAAAGAATATTGCTCAAGCTGATGAATCTCTCATTCAGCATAAACTTCAGGCCAAAGGATCCTTTGAAGCTCAGATGCAGAAATTCATAGAATATCAATCCAAATCTAAATCTTCTCAGCCTCCTCCTAGCAGCAGTAAGTCTAAGACTGATAGTGTTCTCGACAGGATTGATCGAAAGAGATTTCAAGATGTTCATAAACGAAGAGTGAGCAGTGATAAGATCAATAAAGTCAAAGCATCAAAGCCTCGTAACGAGAAAGTTCTCACTTTACTGATCACTCGTCAAGGTCCTCAACACCCATACACTGAAGTTGTCAAGAGGACGAGCTGATTAAATATGGTCTCTCTGAGTGGATGGAATTGCTCGAGCTGGCATGCAAGCAAACTTCAGCTCTTTCATCATAATTGACTTGTGCTCTCCACTTGATGATAAAAAAAGTTCAGCGTTTAGACCTAGTTCCCCAAGAACGTCCTCAGCAGCAAGGCTCAAGCTCTTCAATTCCAAGAAACAGGAGAACCAGGTTTCAGGTTGATGGTGAAGATGTGTTGGTTCTGAATTTTGGTGCTACTGAATTAAACAACTCTCTTCACATTGGTGTTGAGCCTGTTCAACATCAGTTTATCTCTGTTCCTGAACACGGAATGTTCTATCTCGACAAAAACAGAAAAATGTGTTTTCAGCGAACTACTGAGATTCCAAGGGCTCCAACAACTCATCTCATTGGCTTAAGACAAATGTGCATGAGCCATCAAGATATTTCTGGAGAATTTCATATTCTAATTGCTATGGAATTGCTGAATAGAAGACAGGAGCTGCTGGACAGTCCCTACTGGCCAGTAAAAGTAGAAGCTGAAGCTGAGTATGAAGAATTCTTGTCCAGAGGTGTTCTAATCTAGTTGGTTTTGAACATCATCATATTGGGGGAGATTGTAAGGTCAAACATTGAAATATGATGATGTTTGAAATTAGTCTATCAGCGTCAGCGCATGACTCAGCGTCAGCATCAACATCAACATCTCAGTTGATCATTATATATCTTTATTCAGCACGTTGTAACAGCTTTTGTATTTATCTTGTTTCCATAGTTAGCGTAAATTAGTTAGCTGGCATATCCCTGATTTATAGGGATTGTCTAGAATAGTAGTATATAATCTTTTGTATCAGTTTGTAATATGTCACGCGTTTTCATAAACGCTAATAGCCACTTTGTGCATTCGATAATCTCTATGCGAGATTATCATTCTTAGTGAAAAGTTTTTCTTTGTGAATCTTTATTGTTCTTATTTTCTGTCATTGTTTGATAAGTTGTTTGATCTTTGGGTCGTTCAACGCCACCTAGGACACTGCAGTTGAATGTTGTGGCCGAAAGGCGTAATCAATCCTTGTTAGACATTGTCCGCTCTATGATGAGTCGTGCTTCACTACCTATCTCATTCTGGGGGTATGCCTTAGAGACTTCCGCCCATATCCTTAACCGAGTCCCTACTAAGAAGGTTGCCAAAACACCTCACGAGATGTGGACAGGGAAAGCTCCCTCGTTAGCACATATCAAGGTTTGGGGTTGTGAGGCTTTCGTAAGACGAGATACTCACGACAAGCTCGAACCTCGTAGTGAGCGATGTATTTTCATCGGCTACCCGCAGAAATCCTTTGGATATCTCGTCTATAGACCGAAGGACAATGTTGTCTTCGTTGCGAAGAGAGGAGTTTTCCGAGAGCGAGAACTCATAAGCCAAGGAGACAGTGGGAGGCAAATCAAGATTGAAGAGATCCAAGAGTCGATTGATGAAGGAACTTCTACCGCTAGCGCTCCACCTGAGGAGGAAACTCCGGTTGAACCGATTGACGAGTCATTACCTCTTAGACATTCCGATAGAGTTAGAGTTCAACCCCAGTTTTATGGTTTTCATATTACTACCGAAGGGGACACGTATATTAGTGATGGTACACTAATAAATCTAGATGAACCTAATAGCTATAAGGAAGCCATGGCAAGCCCGGAGTCTGCGAAATGGAAAGAGGCAATGGACAGCGAGATCCAATCCATATATGATAACCAAGTTTGGAATTTGGTTGAAAATGTGCCTGGATGTAAGACCGTTGGGTGCAAATGGATCTTCAAGAAGAAGACCGACGTGGATGGAAACGTACACACATATAAGGCGCGATTGGTTGCCAAGGGCTGTACTCAAACTCCCTGAGTTGACTATGATAAGACCTTCTTACCAGTTACGAAGATAAAATCTATTAGAGTCATGCTAGCAATTGCCGCATTTCATGATTATGAGATTTGGCAAATGGATGTCAAGACCGCTTTCCTTAATGGGAAGTTGGTTGAGGATCTTTACATGGCTCAGCCTGAGGGTTTTGTTGATCCGAAGCATCCGAATAGAGTGTATAAGCTTGAGAAGTGCATTTATGGAGTTAAGGAAGTGTCTCGTAGATGGAATCTTTGCTTCGACAAGAAAGTCAAAGAGTTTGGATTTGTATGAAGCGAAGATGAATCATGTGTATATGTCAAAGCCAGTGGGAGTATAGTAAGCTTCCTCGTTTTGTATGTCGACGACATACTACTCATAGGAAACGACGTCCCGACTCTACAGGAGGTTAAGTCCTGGCTCGGGAAGTGCTTCGCTATGAAAGACCTCGGAGAGGCTTCCCATATTCTGGGAATGAGGATAGTGAGAGAACGAAGTAAGAGACTGATAGGACTTAGTCAGAACACTTACTTAGATAAAGTACTAAAATGTTTTAGTATGGAAAACTCAAAGAAGGGAGAATTACCGATACAAAGTAATGCCAAGTTGAGTAAGACTCAAAGTCCGAGTACCAAAGCTGAAATAGTAGTAATGAGCCAAGTCCCATACGCTTTTTTAGTGGGCTCAATCATGTACGCTATGAATTGTACTCGCCTTGATGTAGTCTTTGCTTTGAGCATGGTTAGTAGATATCAAGGGAACCCTGGCAGAGCCCATTGGATTGCGGTCAAGAATATCCTTAAGTACCTTCGGAGGACGAAGGAATGGTTTTTAGTCCTCGGAGGGAGTGATGACTTGAAGGTGCGAGGGTATAGTGACACCAGCTTTCAGACCAATAGGGACAACTACCGTTCGCAGTCAGGCTGGGTCTTTACCCTGAATGGAGGAGCAGTGACTTGGAAAAGTTCAAAGCAAGAAACTTTAGATGATTCAACGTGCGAATCAGAGTATATTGCAGCGAGCGAAGCGTCGAAGGAGGCAATATGGTTGAAGAACTTCATCGGTGATCTTGGAGTTGTACCTGCCATAAAGGAGTACATGGAAATTTTCTGTGATAATGAAGGAGCGGTTGCCTTGACCAAGGAACCGAGGGATCATGGTAGATCTAGACATATCGATAGAAAATATCACTTTATTAGACATTGATTAGAAGAAGGACAACTCGTGGTTAAGAGGATATCATCAGAAGATAACCCAGCAGATCCGCTTACGAAGGGACTGAGCAGGGTTAAGCACTTGCAGCATGCTTGGAGTATTGGGCTGAAGGATGATATTAGTATAGATTAGATAGTATTAGAAACGTGTAATAGATAAATGTAATTAACATTTGATGATTAAATAAAGGAGTATTATTTATGAGTAATGTTACTATCTTATGTTAATGGTTTAACTATTGTTTCACTTTGCATGTTTTGACTTCCAGAATAATTGAGTTTATTAAGAATAATCGAATTATTCGAATTGTCCACAATCATTCATATGTTGGAAGTAGGTTTGAATGAAGATTGTCATGAATTGGTGTGTAGATTGTCTAAATGGTATTAGACATAGCAAAAGTTTACTGCAACATTAATGAGTGCTTATGAAATAGTTTTGAGCATTGGAACAAACCCGCGCTTGCTGAAATCACCTTATGGAATATGATAAAAAGGGTGATCGCAAGACGATAATATCATATGGTCTTAAAACCTAGATATATGGTTTGTTATTTGTTAATTGGTTGTACATTGATAATGTGAAACCGCATCAGTAACTTGATGTTATAAAACGCATTGTTGTGTATAGTTGATTAATGAATAAGTAAATGCATATAAGTCAAAGTTTATCTGTTACTTTTATCATAAGAGGGTAAAAGCGATATCTCGGCCGCTCGATGATTTGAATTTGACTTATGTGCCGGGCCCGGTCAGAACTGAATTGATGTGTTCGATTAAGTTCTATGTCGAATGAATCTGAGATTGAGAAACCAATTGCTGGACAAATTGGTTCCATAGAATTGTCAGCATGATATCTAAACAGAGGGCTGTACGATCCCTTATCTAAAGGACAGGATTGATAAGATCAGAGTTTGACAGCGTCTTTGAGAGCTACGATTGCTAATCGGATTATACTTGTGTATATAGTTACTAGACTTATCCAAGTGGGAGACAGTTGGAATAGTGTCTAAGGTTGCAACTATATTAGGCAAGTATTTGACCCGGTTGTGCATGGTCCTTTTGGGTTTCCTTCACCATAGCAACTTGACAGGATGATTTATAATGAGAGAAGAAATATTATTAATATATTATGAGAATAATATAACGAATAATAATATTATTATTTGATTAATATAAGTCATAACTTAATTAAGAATTAATTTGGTGACTTAAAGAGATTAATTAAATAGAAGGGCATAAACTGTCAATTGTATGATAGTTGTACTTTGGGCTATAATCTCTTAAGGATAAGGGTTGGACGAATTTAGGGTTTAGAAGAGCCTAGAATTCGTCCAAGGGCTTATCATAAAGGGATTGGATTGCTTAGGGCTTAAGTTATCCAATTAGGGTTTAAGGGTGAAACCCTAGGAGCCTCACTATTATAAATAGAACCTAGGGGTTAAGGAAAATCGGCACCCTTGTCTCTAAAGAATCCCTGGCACTCTCTGTATAATCATCCTCTTGCTAGTTGGTGTTTGTAAGCCATTAGAGGAGTGACACTTGTGACTCTAAAGCTCCAAGAACAAGAAGATTCAAGCAAGTGATTCAAGGTAATCATCTAAATCTGATTTCTTATGTTATTATACAAGAATTAACATTAGAAGTCTTGGATTCAATGCATGTTCAATTAGAGAAACCTAGATCCAAGAATTAGGGTTTGTATGTGCACATAGGAATGTTCATATGGCTAAAACCCATCAAATGTCACAACCGGCTATTTCGGGTTAATAAAAGTCAAGCAAGTTAAGCAAAAGTCAAGCAAGTCTTAAAGCATGAATATACGACTTGCTTAAGACTCATCGGTTTTAGGAATCAAAAATCATGAGATTTCGGTTGTGATGGACCGAGATATCATGCCATGGTCGAATTCATGTTAAGAACGAACTCATCATTTAGAACTGAGATCACATGCGAGACCGAAATCCTCCTAGGCCGAAATCCCTCTAGACCGAAGACCAAGGTTCTCGGTTTCACTTGGACCGAAATTAAGGTGATATTGGTGAAGATAGGCCGAAATCACTAGTTTTAGATGGTGGTGCTTTTTCCAATGAGATAAATTACACTTACCAATGCAAAAATCACATCACTTTTACCCTCCATATATATATATATATATATATATATATATATATATATATATATATATATATATTTGGCCAAAATCATCCCTTCCCATTTCTCATTTACACTTCAAAAAGTCTCCCAATTTGCTCTCAAAGAAAAAAATTCAAGTTCATGCATCTTCAAATATTCAAAGAGTTGCCCATAGACTCCTTCAAACATCCTAGCAAAAATAGTTCTTCAATTGATTCCTAGGAATATTTGTAAGTTTTCCCTATATAATCTAGTGTTTTTAGAACACTTTCATGTTAATCCATCTAGTTACACACAATATCATGTGTTAAGTAGTCATAGGATACAAGCACCTTCACGTATTTTAACTGAAGATCATCACCATCACTTCGTTATTCAGCTAATAACACACTCGAGGTGAGTTCATACCCTTACAATTTTCAAGATTTCTCTATGTTTTAGGGGGGAATACAAGTAAAACACAAGAAAATTTGTGTTAATATACAAACCATTGCATATGTTATTCTTATTATATATATATATATATATATATATATATATATATATATAAATTTGATTACAATAATAAACTTTATAAATATAGTTTATGAGACTTTAACCCTTTTGTAATATGTTGAGCAAAAGGGAATAATTATATAAAAATATACATATATAATTATTTCATTCTATTTTATTATCATAGTAAAAATGATTATGTACATACAGAGGACTCTTCAATACAACAAAACTTTTTTATAAACTATAATATGTATAGTTTATGGGACATACACTCTATTTTACCATTTCGGGATACAATACAAAAATAATTATTTAAAGGCATAATTATTTTACACCACGTAACTACTATGGAAGGATAATACTTCCACATTACAAAATGGCTTTTCATTATACTACACGTAAACCGTCAATATGGCTTTGTGAGACATACCTTCACCATACTTACCAAAGTACATACTAAAGTTCATGTATTATAACCAAAATCTCCCGTAAGAGAGCGTCACACTTGTGTATAGATCTATACGGAACTGAGAATCACTCACCCGTACTGTTAGCTACGGTTAGACCTGCAGGTCTGGGGTGACAAATGCCGTACCATTCCGATGTCTGAAGAACGTCGTAGCAGGCCAATCGTGATTAGCATGGTTATAATAACTCACAAGGGGTATTAACAATACATTTGGTTAACGAATACATACATACCTTCAAATGGTTTTATTTAGATAAAACTACATTACATTATTTTCCAGTACAATACAGTTTACATTTCTGGAAATATGCATTCAAATGGTTTTATAAAGATATAAAACTACATTATACTACTTCAGGGTACAGCAATATGTATACATTTTCAGTCTTATGGTTCCGATGACTACAATGCACTTTAAAAGAAAATATTGGATTTTCTGGAATAACACACTATCATTTTCAAGGAACAATGTCATATATTTTCTCATACAAAATGCTTATGAACTCACCAACTTAAATGTTGACACCTTTTCAAAACCACTTGTATTCTCAGGGAATCAATAGATAGGTACCCGCACAGGTTTTTTGAAGTTGGAGCGTAGCGGTGTTACATCTTATATTTTTTTTTTCTTATGTTTTACGATTCAAACAAACCATGAATCGAACTCAATGTAAATATCAAATTCTCAATATGATGGTTGTAATGCTTTGATCTCTATTATTCAATTGTTATGATACTGTACATGACGTCATCTGCTCCCGGATGTTTCCGCCGTTCCGGTTCGGAGGTGTGAAATGAACATAATTCTTTGACTGTTGATTTTTATCCAACTTTTCTTTGTTTGAGTTTTGATAATTTGGTTTTGAATTCAACTTCGAGACTTGTGATGGAATTTTTGACAAATTGTTTGGATTCTGAGTGGATGTTTTCTTAACAAAAGACTTGTTCTGAGAGCTTGTCTGAACAGATTTAGACTTAATTGTATCAAAAGATTTATTTGTCAAAACACTTTGTTTCTTTCGAGACTCAATATTTTGCCAATAAATTTTGAGTCATTGAAATTCCCTGTTCTTTTGAAATCTTTGCAATTTGTTCTTTGAAATTTTGAGCTTGTTATTTTGAATTTTGAGAAACTGTTTCATTTGATTTTCTGTTCTTTTGATTTCACAGTTTTAACAACCCAATTTCTTGGTGGTTTTTGTCGTTGAAAAGTAGAGGAGTGCTTGTTAAGATTATTTTCGACGGTGCTTTGCCTTGAGAAAAATCGTTCATTAGAAGCTTCCTTATTATCCTCTTCAACAATTTTGTTTGTTTCAGGTTTAACTTTATTACCATTTCCTAAGGTAACAAACACCTGATTTGGGAAGATAACTTCATCTAAGCATTTGAAATTTGGAGACACAATAGTATTTGTTTCGAGATAATGAGGACCCTTTTCTTTCAGAATTTTGTTGAACTTTGCAGTTTCCTCATAGACCTAATCAACAACAACTCGTGGTATTGTTGTTTCTTTCGAAACATCATCATTATCATTGTCACTATCTGTTTGACTATCTTCAACAATCACATGGCCAGGATCATGAACTTTCGAAGTAGAGGGTTGGTCATGTAGTGAATTATGAACACTGGTTTGGCATGCGGAATTAAAGAACACACAATGAACACAGTGATTTCGGTATTTAATAGATACATTTGATTATGTATGGTGTTACAAAAAGGGATCTAGATCTAAATCTACATAAATAACACATACTTACACACTCAATTTTACATCTCTCAAGCACACCTCTACAAGTGGTATGAACCCACCTTATATAGAGGTGTTTACATGTCTCTCTCTCACTCTCTATCTCTCATGTCACAAGGCTAAAGTACCACATGCAAGTGGGTCTACAAAAGTCAAACCATTTATAAAGTCATACATGGATAACTTTGTACCCCAACATTCTCCCCCTGAAAGTTAGGAATGGATGACATGCTTCAAATCTTCCAAAATCGATCAACTATGCGAACGAGCCTCAAGCATGACACATGTAGAGATGAACAACAAATCTTCAATTCTTCCATGATTCTTCATTTTGGGTTGTAGGATGTGAGACCACATGAACCGAGCATCAACGAATGATTAAGAGCGTTTCAAACTCCAAATAATCACGCTAAAGTTGAGCATAAAAACACAACCCAACAATTTTCAATAAGTCCAAATCCATCATGAACCAAAATCATTTCCGAATCTCCAATCGAATCAGTTCATAAACTTCAAACACTCGAGGTCACTTCGGTCTTCAAGTCCGCGTAATATGAAAATTGAACTTTCGAATTTCTATATAAAATTCTCCCCCTTTTTATAATCGAAATTTGATTATAAAACCAATAAGGAAAGAGAACGTTCTCTATTCAAAATTTTTCTTGCCAAAACTCCCCCTTAACATGTGGCATAAACTTTTTGCTTCAATCCGGAAAATCAAAAAAATTTCAATTTTTAGCTTCGTTCACGAACCGCCTTTGACAAAATTTCTGTAAAATGGGTAGAAATTGTCAATTTCAAAATTTTGTAGTGAGGTGTGCCCAAAACAGCCAAAAATGTGAAACTCTCCCCCATTTTCGAAACTGGGTAGAAAACATCAATTTGCATAAACTGCAGGGGACTGAAATGTATATTCTTCAATTTCTTAGCAAAATCAGTCCATTTTCGAATTTGGGTATGAATAGCCAAATTTTCGAAAGTTCAGGGTCTTCTTTCAGAATTTTAGCCTTTTGTCCCAAAATGTCGAAAAGTCTCCCAACTTTCGAAAGTGGGTAAAAGCTATCAAAATTTCGAAACAACGGGGACCATTTTCGAAACTTCTGCCTTATTTCTTCCAAACTTGTGACAATTAGCCCAAATGTCGAATGTGGGTAAAATGTGGCAAATTGTCGAAAGTTTAATAACTGATTTTGAAATTACTGCCCACCACATCAAACTTTCGTTTTCTTCTTTCCCAATTCATTAAAGAGACAATGAAACCTTCTTCTTCACTTCGTTAATTAGGTAACGGAAATTGTCTTCACAACACAATACCATTTTAACCTCTTAATCATATCTAATGCTTAATCTTGAATAGTAACCTCTTAATCATTCAGCTTCGCCTTTTGTCCAACAATGACTCAATCATCATGAAATCTAAACATTCATTCTTTAGCCCCAAAATCGATTCCATAACTCCCAAATCATGATTCTTGACATCGTCAACAACAATCGACTCCAATCCTACATCCCTTGATATCATGTTCCAATAACGAATTTAGACTCCAATTTTCGAAATCATAATCCATCTCTTTTTCGTTATCTGGTAACGAAAATCTTTATATCAAAACCAATACTTCCTAGTTCATTAATCATATAACAAAATCCACAACTCCAAATATTCAATCAGCCCTCTTCCTAAATCATTGATTCATTCGCTTGTTCCAGTGGCGAATCACCAAAATCTTCGCCTTTTCAATTCACGAACCCAGACTATAAAGGCTTTGTTTCGTTAATACAAGCCATCGATTCCAAATTTTCGTTAGTTCAAGTTGAAGTTCATCGACTTGTAAAAAAAACAATTAACAATCAACATCTTTCAAAATCACAGTTCCAATTTCCTTCGCTTATCATTCATCAAAAACATGACTTTGACATATCGACTCCAAATCGAGTTCGATTCTCAAAGGAAAATCAAATATGTTGAACCCAATCATCCTATAGTCCTTCGATTATGTTCATACCCAAACCATCGAACAACCATTGGACACCCAAAACAATTTCACAGTTCGTTGCTTCGTTCGAGCATCGTTCATCAACAAGACCATAAACCCAACAAATTTTTGAAATCAAATTCCAAATCAACTAATATTTTGACATCCGCAGCCAATATACAACTTGTATCAAACGATTTCAGCCTTCAATTCAGTGATTCATCAATTGAAGATCGAGTTTGACTTTTCTTTTTTGAGTTTGACTTTTTGAAATCAAAAGTGAACAAACACGATATTGATAAATCTAACCCAACAATTCAGGTCAAAGAGAGTTCAAACAAGTGTTCTAACCATGTTCTTCACCAAAAATTGAGATTTCTTGATCAATTTCATCAAACTCAAAGAATGGATCGACAACTACTTGATCATTATCGGCTTATCAAACACAACCGATTCACAATTCTGACTCGATAATCAAAGTTAATCAAATATTAGAGATGACAAAACAAAATCAAATCCATGAGAACAAGTTGAACAAAACGTGAATCAAGATAGTATGTCCAATAGATAAAGCGAACGAAGAATGACGAACTACGACTTTTAGAGTCAAACACATTTATTATATTTTTGGCTCAAACATTAATATTGGATCATGAAAGGAAACTTGTTGACTAACAAATGAATAATGAATAGTAAAATCTAATTTTATTGGGATTCAAATATGATTCAACGAACAGTAAAATACTTTGTTTATAGATTTGAGATGCACAATAACAAACTCAAAGCGATTTGGACTATAAACTTCAAATCTATGAACAGTAACGAAAAATACTTTGGGCTTGATCTAAACAAATATTTATTGGATCATCAATGGGGTTTGAAAAAAATTTAATCTAATGAATCAAAAAGATTAAAAATCAAGAATGTAACGCACGAATTCAATTGAGATTTAGAGAGATCATAGAGAGAGACTCACCATAAATTCTTCAATTATGACAAATTTAGCCAAACCGAGAATCGTTTCTTCAAAAAATCATGTTGATCTTCGAAGAACCACTTTGATACCAAATGTAGTGAATTATGAACATTGGTTTGGCATGCGGTATTAAAGAACACACAATGAACATGGTGATTTCGGTGTTTAAGAGATGCATTCGATTATGTATGGTGTTACAAAAAGGGATCTAGATCTAAATCTACATAAATAACACACACTTAGATACTCAATTTTACAGCTCTCAAGCACACTTCTACAAGTGGTATGAACCCACCTTATATAGAGGTGTTTACATGTCTCTCTCTCTCACTCTCTATCTCTCATGTCACAAGACTAAAGCACCACATGCAATTGGGTCTACAAAAGTCAAACCATTTACAAAGTCATACATGGATAACTTTGTACCCCAACAGGTCAGTGTCAATTTTAACAAAAGAATCTTTACATTTTATTTACCTTTATCTAGAGAAGTGATATTAATGACAGATAACTAAGAGCATTCAACAACTTCCTCTGCCTCAATTTCACTCATATCATCATAATCATCTTCGATATCAGCAAATTTTTTTTGAGAGTTAGATATCGAATTTTTAGTTGTTTTCAAAATTTTGATTTGTTTGTTTTTGGTCAGGGTCTCATTCACAATATACACAAGATAATTTGCATCTAAAAATTCATCAATTTTCACAATACCATATGCATAAGAATCTATTGGGACCTTATCATATTCAGAAATTTCCTTTTCACAGTCATAGGAAGTCGAATATGTTTTCTCCCTTTTGAACGCTTAAAAGGGCAAAAGTTTCCTATGCGGTTCTTTGCTAATATCAGATGAATGATGTAAACAGTTAATTTCCCATACAACCTTTTTGCTGTATTATAATAAATGTTTCATTGTATATGTAAATCCTTATTATCAGATCTAATACTATCTCGATCACACATTACATGAGTCAATTGTAAATTTAATTGATCTATCATAGTTTTCTTGGTCTCCAATATCCTCTAAGTTTCTAGTAGTTCTGTATTGAACTTTTGGTATCACTACTACTAGAAAAAAGCAAATCATTAACATAAGTAATTGCTTTATCAAACTCAGATAACATAGAATTATATGCAATTGAAGGAATATTAAAGGACTATAAAAGAGAAGATAACTGCGAAGTCATGGGTGACATATAAGCATTTGTCGAGATGAAGCATCTCCCGGTAACAATCTCCTCATACTTATCTCCATGATTTGAAAAGATTTCCCTATGTGTAGGGTTTCACATTTCCTCGTCATTGGACCCTGATGACGAAATTTGATAAGTCTCTTCTTCTTTATCCATTCCTTTCTCAACCAACAACATTTTGTTAGTCTTTGATCTCACTTCGTCTAGCCTCTCCACATAGTAGGCTTTGTCCTTAACTCTATTCTTCTTCTCATCCCTATTCTTAAGCATATAATCATTTGCCATGTGATTCGCTCCATTACTGTAATGACAGTCGAATCCTAAATAACCTTTAAGCTTTGTTCTCCGTCTTCACATCTTCATCCTTGACTTCCTTCTTCTCCACTTTCTTTTCCTCACTCACATTCTTTCTTGAGAAATTTACTTTCACTACACTTTCACGTGGCTTTACATTAAAAGGATTTTTAAAAAATTTATTCACTCGATTGTTCGAGTAAAAAGCCACTACCTCGTCATCAGAATTGACGATCAAGCCTTCATATTCTGAATTCTCCTTCTCAGCAATTTCTTTCTCAACCTCTCTTCTAGTAACCTTCGACACAAGAGAAAGAGGACCACCCAAACTTATCCACATTTCCTCAGCAATCTCATCCACTTCCGATTCATGTGCCTTTAACACATTATAAAGATCATTCAGGGAAAAATATTCAAAACTTTGTTGAGTTTTTATCATTACACTGAGATTATGCCACTCTTTTCGAAGCGCCATGACAAAAGTCAAGTTAAATTCCATTGTTGATCTTATCACTCCATATATGTTGCACTTGTAAATCAGTTTATTCAGGTGATCATAATAAAGCTCAATGAATTCACCTTCTTTTCGCTTGAATTCACCTAACTCCAACATACACTAGTTAACAAAACTTATGTTTGTATTTCCACTGCCTTGGTACTTATTCTTCAAAGTTTCCCAAATTTCCTTTGATCCCTTGCAATTATGCACTTAGTTATACACAACAGGTGGAAATGCACAACGTAATTCACACAAGCATCATTTCTCATTTTCCAGCAGTTTCTTAGCTTGTTCAGAAACATTTGGATTATTAGCAGTAGTTCCAACATTTTGCATAGCAGTAGAAGCGTGAACATCTTCATTGATACATTTCTAGAGTTCCTCAACGATTCCATTCAGATAATCCTCCGTTTGATTAGCCCATTGATCATAATTTTCCGGAATCAACATTAGCGTTTTAGTGGATAAGCCAAGAAGATGAGAGTAGGAAGCCACGGTGATCATGTTAAAGTTCGCCATTTTTGTATGGACGAAATTTGTGAAAAGCTTCAGAAATTGAGATTTGATTGACAAATTTTCCAGAAAACTAACACAAAATGCTCGATCTAACAAATCGTAAACATAATCAAATCAAAACAAATGACCTGTGGTGATTTTCATAATCAAAAGAGCATAATATTTTGAATCTAGAATGAGACTCAAAACCTTTTGAAAACTTAAGAAAATCAGATGAAAACTGAATGAATCCTGCTCAGATAACAAATGTAGTTACAATTTAATCGATTATGTAATACTAGATCAGAGTTGAGTAAGAATCGAGAACACAGGATCTAAATATAATCTGTTTAGCTTAATTACGCTTTCTGGAAACTAAAAAGAAATATCAGAGAGTACAAGTCGACTGCAAAATCTGCTCCCTAACTCGAGTATTCATTCCATATATATAGGGATAAGAAAAGTGTACAAAAAATATAAGGGACTATGACACATAGACTTTGAAAACAAATGCCCTTATAATAAACAAACATACAAAAATAGTTCGACGCTAAAAATGACTAATTCAAACTTCGACATCTCACAACATTTTTCAAGCTCAACACATGGTCTACCTAATATCACATTATAAGAAGATAACATGTCAATAACATAGAAATTTTGAATAGAGTTTACCCCCTCTATGTATATTGGTAGCTTTATCTCCCCGATGGTGTGTTTCGTTTCTCCGCTAAATCCTATGAGGACCGAGGATCTTTTGATTATCTCTGATTCTGGGATGTTCATCCTCTTCAGTGTATCCAAGAGTATGATGTTGACCGAGGATCCTCCGTTAACAAGGATCCTTCTGACGAAGTGGTTGGCAATGTACAGTATTATCATGAGTCTGTCATGGTGAGGATCCTGGATCTCTTCCCTATCCATCTCGTCAAACGTGATTTCCTTTTCATTGCTAACCAAGCTATTCTCTAATGGTTTATCCTCCTTTTCTGTTTTAGAGACCTTGGCATGTCTTTTAGCCTAAGAATAAGAAGTACCACAAATATTAGATCCGCCTGAGATAATGTTAATTATCTTGGTGTTGGGGGGGGGTGGAGATCCTGGTTTCTCTAGGATCTTGTGACCATCCTATTTGTTCTCCTTGGACTTTTCTTTCTTTCTTCCAAGGAACTCTTTAAGATACCCTTTGCTAAGGAGGTAGCTGATCTCCTTTCTTAGGGCTATGCAATCCTCCGTTATATAACCGAAATCTTCGTGGTAAGCACACCATTTGGACATTTCTTTCCAACTGGTGGACTTGGTATCCTTCTGCGGCCACCTTGCTTTGTCTCCGAGATCCTACATAACATATATTAAACCTGAAACATCCACAGAAAAACAATAGTCTGTGATCTTTGTGTTGGATAAGGTGTCTAAGTCCATAACTATTTCTGGTAAGTACTTGACCCGACCCGGCATGGTCCATTTGGGTTGCATGGCACCATGCAATTGAATAAACTAAATGAGAAAAATAACACATATGGTTTATTAATATATTATAAGTTCTAATATATTAATAATATTATTTAATTAGTTTTGATCAAGAATTAATTAAGTGATCAAAAAATAACTAATTAGATATATGGTTAGATTAAGTAAATCTTCCATATCTTATATAGTGGACTAAGATGCTGCATGGATTATCAAGTTGGGTTTCACCCATAGGATGCTCCATGGAGTTAACCCATGGATCAAGAAATGAAGAGTCATGGTAAATTAGGGTTTACCTAATGCAACACACTATATAAGCAATGTAACTCTCCCCAAAATCGGATACACTAAGAAACGAGAGGGCTTGGCCGATTTTGCATGTGTTAGAGTATTCTCTCAAGTTTATTCTTTTCATTTGGTGTTGTGTGTAGCATTTGATGCATCACACTTTAGGTGCTAGGCTCACAAGGTTTCAAGGAATACTTTCAACAACAAAGTATGTAGTTCTATCTTTTATACAAAGAAAATTGTTCCCCATGTATGCTAGATAGGTTCATAACCTTAGAAAACAACTTTGCCTGATTATTAGACAAACATAGATCTAAGGTTATTAGGGTTGTATGTACACTTAGGAAGTGTTAGAATGCTCAAAACCCATCAGTGGTATCAAAGCCTAGGCTTGCTTGTTTGATTTTTGTGCAAACTGCTTGAAAAAATCGAGTTTTCTGCTTTCTGCCCGTATGAACTCGCCGAGTCCATGGGGGGACTCGACGAGTCCATGATCAAATGCAAGCTACTCGTCGAGTCTGTTCAAGCACTCGACGAGTAGAGGCTGCAGTTTTCAGAATTTCGATTTTTGTTGCTGGAAATGGACTAGGAACATTACCCTAAATTGTTTTGGTGTTTTAAAACTTGTTTTAGTTGGTGTAATGTTCATGCTAATCCATTTACAATGACAAATTATCAAAAATTACAAGTTTTTAAGTGTAATTTTTGATTCATGAAAGTGTTCATTGTAACACCGTAAATTTCAAAACAATTTTTCGCATTGTATAAGAACATAATTCATATTTTATTCATAAAAACATCATTGTTTGAAACTCAAATTCATAGTGTATAACAATTTCCCAAGATCTCATGACATAAAAAAATCTCGTGTGTGTACTGATCAGGCCGGCGCCTTCCCGCGATCCTCACTAGTACCTGAAACAAATAACACCAAACACTGTAAGCACAAAGCTAAGTGAGTTTCCCAAAATACCACATATAACACATTAGCCACTCGAGGCTATAACTCTGTGGGTCCGTGCACCCAAACTCTGTGAACCCTCATGTTCTAACTTTGTAAACATGCACAGCATAAATCACATAGAATGATGCAGTGCTAGACATAACACATATATAGCATACAAACACTATATCACATAACTCTAATTACCTACTCAAGGTAAAGTATAGTGAGAAGACTCACCTCGCGTATCTCGGTAACTCGTAAATCCCTAAAATCACTAGTGCTTGATCTCCCGAGCTATAGTCCTCCTATAACACAATACATCTCTAATTAACACTTTCCCAACTAGGGTTGACTAACCCTATCAAGTCAACACCGGTCAACGCTAGTCAATGGTCAACGATCAACCCAACTCACCGAGTCTAGCGTGGACTCGCCGAGTCTCTACGGGGACCCGATTCCTCTGAGTCCCTTCCGACTCACCGAGTCACTCACCCAACTCGGTTACTCAACCCCTGGTTCGAAATCAATGAACAACCCGCACCAACTCGTCGAGTCTGCCAATGGACTCGGCGAGTGCATTCCATGCACAACCCCAAACGACCTTCTGAGGTCAGATCTGTTCCACTAACTCATAGATCCAGTCCTTCCAAGCTTATTTATCACGTAAATTTCATGTCTTGGCATTCATATCACACCCAATGACTCATAAATGGTGTTTTAACCTCAAGCACAAAGATCCCAAACCAAAACCTCCAGGGACTCACAAAAAGCTTGGACAAAGGGACACTCTGGACCTCCAAGGGTCCAGATCCAGAACCTAACTCGCTTAAGGGACCAAGGGAGCACTAGATCTAACCACAAAAGGGCTCAATAAGCCCTAAATCAACATGAACATCACCTCAATAGAAAATGGTTCGAATATAGTACCTCAAACGTGATGTCCTGGACCTCAGATCTTCAGGAAGTTATCCCTCTTGCTTCCTCTTGTCTATAGCTTCCTTTCCCTTGCTAGACAACACCACTAAGGTCAACAATGGCTCATTCTCTCACTCCAAACGCTCAAGCTCACTAGGGTTTCGCTCTGGGGACTGGTGACCACAAATGACGGCCATAAGGCCCTTTAAATAGGCCCCAAACCCGAGAAATTAGGGTTTCATTAAACAGCGCGGACTGGCTGAGTCCACCAATGCTACTCGTCGACTCCGGTCATTAATCCGGGTGAGAAATCGCGTCTCCACTCGGCGAGTTTACACACCAACTCGTCGAGTCTTTCACAATACTCAAAATAAAAATGAATAAATATAATACCTGAAATTCCGGATGTTACAACTCTCTCCCACTTGAATCTGACTTCGCCCTCGAAGTCTCATTCCTGAAATAGCTCCGGATTCTGCTCCCGCATCTCACGCTCTGGTTCCCAGGTCAACTCGGATCCCTTCCAATGTTGCCACTGAACCTGTATTAGAGGGACCTCCTTGTTCCTCAGAACCTTGATCTTCCGATCCACAATCGCAACTGGTCTCTTCGCGTATTTCAGGCTCGCATCCACCTGAATGTCCTCTAACGGCACTACCGCCGACTCGTCGGCTATACACTTCCTCAACTGAGACACGTGGAAGGTATTATGAATGCGCTCCAATTCCGCAGGTAGCTCCAAGCGATACGCTACCCTGCCCACCCTCACGATCACTCTGAACGGCCCAATATACCGGGGCCCTAGCTTGCCCCTCTTCCTGAATCGGATCACTCATTTCCAAGGAGAGACCTTCAGGAGAACAAGGTCGCTGACCTGGAACTCGAGCTCGGACCGGCGCCTGTCTGCATAACTCTTCTGACGACTCTGAGCGGTCAATAACCTCTGCCTGACCTATTGTATCTGCTCAGCCGTCTGCAGCACAATCTCCGTACTACCCATAACATGCTGCCCGACCTCTCCCCAACAAATGGGGGTCCGACACCTCCTCCCATACAACAGCTCAAAGGGTGGCATACCAATGCTCGAATGATGGCTGTTGTTGTAGGAAAACTCTACCAAGGGCAAATACGTGTCCCAACTTCCCCCGAAGTCCAACACACATGCCCGGAGCATGTCCTCGAGCGTCTGAATCGTCCGCTCACTATGTCCGTCAGTCTGGGGATGGTATGCAGTACTAAAATGCAGCCTAGTACCCAACTCCTCGTGAAACTTCCTCCAGAATCTAAAAGTGAAACGCACATCTCGGTCTGAGACAATCGAGATCGACACTCCATGCCGTGATGCCACTTCCCTCACGTACATCTCTACTAATTTCTCTGCGGAAGAACACTCACTGATAGCAAGGAAGTGGGCGCTCTTCGTCAACCTGTCCACAATCACCCAAATTGTATCGACTCCTCTAGCAGTCCTTGGCAATTTGGTGATCAAATCCATGGTAATCTGTTCCCACTTCCATTCGTGAACCTCCAACGGCTGGAACTTACCATGCGGTCTCTGCTGCACGGCCTTAACACTACGGCAGGTTAAGCACCTCTCAACAAACCACGCAACATCCCTCTTCATACAGGGCCACCAATACTCTCTCCTCAGGTCTAAATACATCTTAGTGGCCCCAGGATGGATCGAGAATTTCGACCGATGAGCCTCTTCCATTAAAATGGTATGCGTTCCTCCCACAAACGGTACCCATATACGCCGTTGAAATGTCATAAGCCCCGACCATCGGTAACGAACTCCGATACCAACCCAACAACTCGCTCTCTCTTCTGGTTCTCCGATCTCACGGCCTCAGCCTGTGCTCCACGGATGGTGTCCAACACCACAACCATCACTGTCAATCGCAATCATACATCTCGCTATCGGGCGCTCTCCGCCCTGCGACTCAGTGCATCGGCTGCGACAATAGCCTTGCCCGGATGGTACATGATCTCACAATCATAATCCTTGACCACATCCAACCACCTCCTCTGCCGCATATTTAGATTAGGTTGATCCATCAAATACTTCAGGCTCTTATGGTCCGTGTATATCATACACCGAACCCCATACAGATAGTGACGCCAAATTTTGAGGGCGAACACCAGTACCCCCAACTCTAGATCATGGGTGGGATACCTCGTCTCATGAGGCTTCAGCTGCCTTGATGCGTACGCTATCACATGCCCTCTCTGCATCAGCACCGATCCCAACCCCAAGATCGACGCATCATAGTATACCACAAAGTCCTCCATTTCCCCCGGGAGGGCTAACACTGGGGCTTCGCATAACCTTTGGCGAAGCGTCTCAAAGGAGGCCTGCTGCTCGGGGCCCCATGAAAAAGCGACACCCTTCCGGGTTAACTTGGTGAGTGGCACTGCAATCATAGAGAAATCCCTGATAAATCTCCGATAATAACCTACCAATCCTAAGAAACTCCTGATCTCGGAGGGTGACCTTGGCACCTCCCAACTCATCACTGCCTCAACTTTGGCCGGGTCGACCAATATCCCTTTCTGGTTAACGAGATGCCCTTGGAATTGGACCTCTCGCAACCAGAAATCACACTTGGAGAATTTGGCATAAAGCCTCTCCGATCTCAGAACTCCGAGGATCTCCCTCAAATGCTCCTCATGCTGCTCTCTAGATCTCGAATATACCAAAATGTCGTCGATGAATACAATCACCGACCGATCTATCATCGGTCTGCACACTCGGTTCATGAGATCCATGAACACTGTCGGGGCATTGGTGAGCCCGAAAGACATCACCACAAACTCGTAATGCCCATAACGCTTCCTGAACGCTGTCTTCTGGATGTCCTCATCTCGCACCCTTACCTGATGATATCCAGACATCAAATCGATCTTGGAGAACCAAGATGCTCCCTGTAACTGATCGAACAAATCGTCGATCCTCGGCAACGGGTAACGGTTCTTGAATGTCAGCTTGTTCAACTCCCGGTAATCAATGCACATCCGGTGTGAACCATCCTTCTTCTTGACAAAAAGGATAGGCGCTCCCCACGGCGAGCTGCTCGGCCGAATAAATCCCTTTCCTAGCAGCTCCTGAAGCTGCGAGGACAACTTTTGCATCTCTGGAGGTGCAAGGCGATAAGGCACATGGCGATAGGCGCGGCCCCCGGAACCAAGTCGATACTGAACTCCACTTGCCTCACGGGAGGCACACCCGGCAACTCCTCTGGATATACATCCGGGAACTCACGCACTATCAGAACCTCCTCAACTGACCTCGGCCTCTCTAAATCAACCCGCGTATCCATCACATACGCCACAAAGCTCTTACAGCCCTGCTGTAAACACTGCCTCACTCTAGCAGCCAAACAAAACGCTGACCCAGAACGTGTACCCTCGCTGTACACCATAAAAACTCCCCCACTAGGGTCTCGTATGGTCACCAGGTGCCGCTCGCAATCGATAACCGCACCGAATTTGCTCAACTAGTCCATGCCCACAATGACACAGACATCACCCATCGCAATAGGAACCAAATCAATCAGGAACTCAACACTGAAAATCTCGAATACGCACCCACGGATCACCTCCGTGGCATATATCACCCTCTCGTCAGCTATGGAAACTCTCAGAGGCTGACTTAACGCCTCACGACTAACACCGATATGCTGACTAAAAGCCAAAGATACAAAAGACCGACTCGCACCCGAGTCAAATAACACCAAGGCAGGTACAGAATTCACAGACCGACTCGCACCCGAGTCAAATAACACCAAGGCAGGTATAGAATTCACAAGAAAAGTACCTACGCATAACATAATATAAGCATAATATCTCAACATCAAAATAAATACACGAAAGAATACATACCAACCACGACATCGGGCGCTGCGCGGACCTCCTTCGCGGTCAACTAAAAGGCTCTCCCTCGTGCCCTCGGCGCCTCGGCCTTCATTGGCCGACTCTCAGTAGCTTTGATGGCGGCATGGGCAGATCCCTGAGGTGCTCCCTGAGCTGATCCCTGTAACTGCAGACACTCTGCCTTCCGGTGTCCGGTTTGGTTGCAGTGAAAATACACTGCAAACCCCTTGGGGAAGTCCTTGGCCATATGCCCCTCCTTGCCACACTTGTAGCAAGATCCAGCTTTACAAACTCCATCATGACCCTTGCTGCACTTTCCACAAGTGCGGCCATTCTGGCTCCCTATTTTGGGATTAGCGGGCTTGGCCCGCTTGGCTGCTGGCTGGGACTGTGCCGGTTGCCGATCCCTCCCTTGAGACTCCGACTCCTCCCTAGCCTGAGTCTCTAGCTTAATCTCCCTCTTCCGAGCATTTGCCTGAAGCTCGGAAAACGTCCGGTATGAGGAGTTCGCCACGAACTCCCGAATATCTCTCCGCAAAATACTCAAATAACGACTCATACGTGCCTGCTCAGTAGACACGTGCTCAGGGCAGAACATCGCCCTCTCATGGAATATCCTGGTGATAACCGTAACAGACTATGTACCCTACTTGAGGGTCAAAAACTCCTGTGCCAACAGATCCAGTTCCACCGGAGGAACGTACTCATCACGAAACATGGTGGTGAACCTCTCCCAGGTCACCGCAGCAAGCTCTGCTGGAGAATAGTGTGCTGTCGTGAACTTCCACTAGTCCTTCGCCCTAGGCGAAGTTGGTTCAGCGCAAACCGAACCCTCAAGTGCTCCGGGCACGAACATGTGTAGACGCAACCCTCAATGTCAAATACCCATCACATCGCTGTAATCGGGTCCTGCGTCCCGTCAAACTCTGGTGGCTTCGTGTTGCTGAACTCCCTAAACAACAACGAGTCACCCCCCTTGCGGCCTAGCAGCAGCAATGGTTGCGGTGGCCGCCGCAACAGCAACCTCAGAAAGAGCGGCATAACGCTCGTCAAAAGTCTCAATCAACGTGGTCTTAATAGACCCAAACATCTCTGGTATCTCTACCCTGATGGCCGCAGCCACCTCCTCATGGATGATCCGACGGATCTCCTCATCACTAGCCCCGCTGCTCTCTGGCATAAGACGTGTCCTCACCATGATCTACCTCTGAAAAACAACATACGATATATTAGAAACTCTCTCGAGCATACTCGCACTCGATAAGTCATCCCTCCTTGATCCCTGGCATCCCGAAGATTCTTACTTGGACTGTACATCGCCCCAGTGTTTTCAGTAGTACTGCCCGCACCGTATCAGTATACACCCCAAGTCCTCCTCTTCGGATCCCAAATCCCAAGTACTCTATTATGCATAATCCACTCTCTAATAGATCTCTCATAAGCTCCTTGCTGCTACCTACTCACTCTCAAGCATCTCATAGCAGCTCACCTCTCCCTAGGCTAAGGCATCACAAATCAGGCCACTCTAGTCCTAATAGGTGTACCTAGCCCACTCTAGCATGAGAATACATCATATCAATATCATAACATATAATATAAGGATATCTTGGTAAATCACCGTTTGGGCGCTGACTGATCGTACACACGACTCTGCTCTGCGTTTTTCCAAAAATCTTTTACTCCTTTTGAAATTATTCCTCAAATCCTCAGTTTGAGTTCAAATACGCATGAAGGTGTACTCGAATCCATCAAACCAAGGATCGGATACCAACTTGTAACACCGTAAATTTCAAAACAATTTTTCGCATTTTATAAGAACATAATTAATATTTTATTCATAAAAACATCATTGTTTGAAACTCAAATGCATAGTGTATAACAATTTCCCAAGATCTCATGACATAAAAAATCCCATGTGTACTGATCAGGCCGGCGCCTTCCCGCGATCCTCACTAGTACCTGAAACAAATAACACCCAACACTGTAAGCACAAAGCTTAGTGAGTTTCCCAAAATACCACATATAACACATATTAGCCACTCGAGGCTATAACTCTGTGGGTCCGTGCACCCAAACTCTGTGAACCCTTAGGTTCTAACTCTGTAAACATGCACATCATAAATCACATAGAATAATGCAATGCAACATATAACACATATATAGCATACAAACACTGTATCACATAACTCTAATTACCTACTCAAGGTAAAGTATAGTGAGAAGACTCACCTCGCGTATCTCGGTAACTCGTAAATCCCTGAAATCACTAGTGCTCGATCTCCCAAGCTATAGTCCTCCTATAACACAATACATCTCTAATTAACACTTTCCCAACTAGGGTTGACTAACCCTATCAAGTCAACACCGGTCAACCCTGGTCAATGGTCAACGGTCAACCCAACTCGCCGAGTCTGGCGTGGACTCGCCGAGTCTCTACGGGGACCCGATTCCTCTGAGTCCCTTCCGACTCACAGAGTCACTCACCCAACTCGGTTACTCAACTCCTGGTTCGAAATCACTGAACAACCTGCACCAACTCGTCGAGTCTGCCAATGGACTCGGCGAGTGCATTCCATGCACAACCCCAAACGACCTTCTGAGGTCAGATCTGTTCCACTAACTCATAGATCCAGTCCTTCCAAGCTTATTTATCACGTAAATTTCATGTCTTGGCATTCATATCACACCTAATGACTCATAAATGGTGTTTTAACCTCAAGCACAAAGATCCCAAACCAAAACCTCCATGGATTCACAAAAAGATTGGACAAAGGGACACTCTGGACCTCCAAGGGTCCAGATCCAGAACCTAACTCGCTTAAGGGACCAAGGGAGCACTGGATCTAGCCATAAAAGGGCTCAATAAGCCCTAAATCAACATGAACATCACCTCAACAGAAATGGGTTCGAAAATAGTACCTCAAACGTGATGTCCTGGACCTCAGATCTTCAGGAAGTTAACCCTCTTGCTTCCTCTTGGCTATAGCTTCCTTTCCCTTGCTAGACAACACCACTAAGGTCAACAATGGCTCCTTCTCTCACTCCAAACACTCAAGCTCACTAGGGTTTCGCTCTGGGGACTGGTGAGCACAAATGATGGCCATAAGGCCCTTTAAATAGGCCCCAAACCCGAGAAATTAGGGTTTCATTAAACAGCGCGGACTCGCCGAGTCCACCAATGCGACTAGTCGAGTCCGGTCATTAATCCAGGTGAGAAATCGCCTCTCCACTCGGCGAGTTTACGCACCAACTCGCCGAATCTTTCACAATACTCAAAATAAAAATGAATAAATATAATACCTGAAATTCCGGATGTTACATTCATATTCATGTTCTTGATCTTATGATGTTTAGATGATCATAGGAATTGTTTGTAACCTATGTGGTAGATTAATTCATGATCATTATGTGTTTTAGTGGAGTCCATAACTTGTCCTCAAGTTATGGAAAACCAAAAGTCACTTTGTTTTAAAAACCATTAAAAGAACACATGGGTTATAAAATGAAGAGTCTTCATTTTTAATACTCTAATTAACTCATAAGTTACAAGAATGAAATGTTTTGAAAGTTTACAAAACTTGCCCTCAAGTTTTGGAACAAGTAAAGTCTTGATTAAAACTTTAGTTCCAACCCTTAGAATTTTAAAAGTTAAAATTCAACCATTATACATTATAATATTATAAGTTACTAATATATATATATATATATATATATATATATATATATATATATAAGATAAAGTCATCTTACCGCTAGTATGACTCATTCACGAAGCCGGTCTATAAGGGGGGTATAAGGTTGTTGCCTATAAAATGGCAACTTAATGGGTGTCCATTCTTACCCACCGCTTCCTTGATTGGTGGACGATCGTTAGCCGAACGGGTAGGACAAGGACTTATAAATTCTCATTAAAAGTATAATGATAATTATAAAGTAACTAAATGTTTTATTAAATTCCCAATCTTAGTTACTTTAGGAAAATATGAATAAGGGGCTAATCCATTAAATTACACTTTACACTTTGTTTAAGTCGTTAGTGGGGCGTGTGTGGTTAACCGGCACACTAACTTGGACTTAACAAGGTAGGTAATGGGTGACTTAAAGTTTATCATAGTATCGGTGGAGCGTGTGTGGTTAACCGGCACATTGATTGAGTGATAAAAATTAAGGGTACCAAGTGATTTGCATGGTTACTTCACACCTCGTTTTGTCATCCTCTTCATCCCAGTCACAAAACTTGGAGGGCACACTCGAGATTGAAACATGCCTTTCAAAAGTTCATTGAATCTCAAAAGAATCTAGGAGTTTCTAAGAACCAAATTAAATATTTTTAATATTTCAACTTTGGTGGAAATTGGTGAATCGTCATTCACCTACCTTTCAAATATTTTATTACCAGTGTTGTAAAAATCGGTCTAGGCGGCCGATTAATCGGGGATTAATCGCTAGGCGATCTTCAACCAAATATGATTAAGGCTAATCGGTAGGCTTAATCGTTTTTGGTCAAAGGGGGTCAAAGTCGGAGCTAGGCGGTTCTAATCGGTCCTAGGCGGCCCTAATCGGTCCTAGACGGCCAAATCGGTCAAATTTTCAAATATTTAAATATTAAACCAAAATTTTCAAAATTTCAAAAGTTCATAGTATTTCAATGTTCAACTAATATATATAAAGTTTTAAAAAAATAAATTTTAAAGTTTTTCTCCAAATTTTCAAAATTTATATGTTTTCAAATATATAATTACCAAAATTTACTTCTTTTCTTAAGATATATTAAAATTTGAATAAGTTTTCTTATTAATTGGATGATAAATTGTTGTACTTGTTAAACTTATTATTAAACTTTTATGCTTATTTATTTATATTATTACAATTAAAGTTAGATTTATAAATTTTTGAATAATTTTCTTAATAATTAATGGTCCCCGATTAATCCTCCGATTAATCCCCACCTAACCGATTAATCCCTAGACCCCAGTCCACCGACTAGGTAACGTCTAACGTTTTCTGCAACCTTGGTTATTACTTAGATTACGGCATACCTTTTCAAATTATAATATATTGTGATTGGGTCTTAGCCTTAATACTACATTTGGGTGTTTTATTAAGGACTATCTCTATATCTAAACTAAGCTTTTCTTCTTTTCAGATGTCTGCAAACACTGCTGCTTCTGGCTCTAATCCTAATGGATCCTTTTCGCTAATGAACTTGTGTGGGAAAGTCACTTTTGATTGATCCAACTTTAATGAATGGATCAGAAACATCAGAATGATTACTCGCTACGAGGACAAGGAATATGTCCTCGATAAGGAGCTTAAGGAGATTGATGAGATGGTTGCTACTCCTCAAGAGATCGCCGACTTTAGGGCACATGAAAGGGATGCCACCAAGGTGGCATGCATCATGATGGCCACTATGACAGCCGACCTCCAAAAGTCCTACGAGGACTTCTACCCTTTTAAAATGCACCAAGATTTGATGGAATGATACCATCAAAGTGCAAGACAAGAGAGGTATGAAGTAATCTCCTCCATGATAACAACCCGAATGAAGGATGGGGAACCCATCATGGGCCACATGCAGAAAATGCAATGGTTTGTGGACCGCTTGCTGAAGCTTAATGTGAAATTCCCCGAGGAGCTTGCAATAGATATCATTTTGCACTCCTTACCTTCATGTTATGATCAATTCCGCATGACATACAACATGAACAAGGAAGAGGTCACTCTCAGCAAACTTCAAGGACTCGTAAAGACCACGGAAAGTGGTCTTAAGGGTAAGGCAGTTGTTACCACTCCTACTCCTACCAACTCCGCCCCTGTCTTGGCAATCGGGAAAGGATGAGGGATGAAGAGAAAGAGTTCTTTGAAGGGTACCAAGGCTAGGACCCTTGATGGCTCTTCTTCAAGTGGAACCAAGAAAGGTTTCATCACTCCTTCTTCTGACCCAAAAGAGGCTGAATGCTTCTATTGCCATGAAAAGGCACATTGGAAGCGGAACTGCCCAAAGTACCAGCAAGATGTGAAGGATGGGAAAGTCGAACCCAACCATGTAGGTATTTACACTATCTTATCTAATAACTCACCCCATTCTAACTCATGGGTCCTTGATACCGGTTGTGTTATTCATATATGTTCTGATTTGCAGGGACTAAGAAGAAGTGAGAATGTGGAGCAAGGAAGAATAAACTTGATCATGGGAAATAGGAAAGCTTCACCTGTCACCAAGATTGGAGTTTATGATGGGTTTTAGCCATAAGATCTTTCCTATGTGCGCATGCAAAACCCTAATGCTCGGATCTAGGCTTTCTAATAAACATGCTTTGAATCCAAGACTTCTAATTACTAATTAGGTTAATTAACAACATTGAAATAGATCTAGAATCATACCTTTTAAGTTCCTTGTTGATCTTGAGGTCTTGGAGCTTCTAGAGTCACAAATGTCACTCCTCTGATGGCTTACAAACACCAATAGCAAGGAGGATGATTTGGGAGAGAGGAGAGGGGAGGAATTCGACCAGAGTTTCCTTGCTTTAGGCTTAGTCACGAATTCCCTATGCCATGGGGTCGATTTATACTTGTAGACTCCTTAAGGATTACAGATAAGTCCTTATCAGATAATCTTCTCTTAAGGCTATCCAAATACATTCCTAGATAAGCATATGGACGATTTTAGCTATCCTAAAGCTCTTAGAATCCGTCCATAGTATATCCAAATGGATTTACAGTCTAAAGTTTAACTATCAAACAATTGACAGTTTATACCCCTTTATTTAATTAATCTCTTTAAGTAACCAAATTAATTATAATTAATTCTATGACTTATATTAATCAAATAACAATATATTATTCATTATATTATTCCCATAATATATTAATAATATTTACTCTCTCTTATTAAATCATCCTATCAAGTTGCTATGATGAAGGCAACCCAAAAGGACCATGCACAACCGGATATAGTTACAGCCTTAGACACTATTCCAACAGTCTCCCACTTGGATAAGTCTAGTAACTATACAAGTACAATTCGGTTTGCAATCGTAGCTCTCAAAGACGCTGTCAAACTCTGATCTAATCAATCTTGTCCTTTAGATAAGGGATTGTACAGTCCTCTGTTAGATATCATGCTGACAATCCTATGGAATGGTTAGTCAAGCATTTAGGTTTCTCGATCTCTGATTTATTTGACATAGAACCTAATCGAACACATCAATTCAGTTCTGACCGGGCCCGACACATAAGTCAAATCAAATCATCGAGCGGCCGAGATATCGCTTTTACCTTCTTAGATAAAAGTTACAGATAAACTTCGACTTATATGCATTTACTTATTCATTAACCAACTATACACAACAATGCGTTTTATAACACCGAGTTACTGATGCGTTTTCGCATTATCAATGTACAACCAATTAACAAATAACAAACCATATATCTAGGTTTTAAGACTATATGATATTATCGTCTTGCGAGCACCCTTTTATATCTTATTCCATAAGGCGATTCCAGCAAGCGCGGGTTTGTTCCAATGCTCAAAACTAGTTCATAAGCACTCATGAACGTTGCAGCAACCCTTTGCTATGTCTAACACCATTTAGACAATCTACACACCAATTCATGACAATCTTCATTCATATCTACTTCCAACATATGAACGATTGTGGACAATTTGAACAATTCTATTATTCCTAATAATTTCAATTATTCTGGAAGTCAAAACATGCAAAGTGAAACAATAGTTAAACAATTAACATAACACAGTAACATTACTCATAAATAAAACTCCTTTATTTAATCATCAAATGTTAATTACATTTATCTATTACACGTTTCTAATACTATCTAGTCTATGCTAATATCATCCTTCAGCCCAATGCTCCTAGCATGCTGTAAGTGCTTAACCCTACTCAGTCCCTTCGTAAGCGGATCTGCCGGGTTATCTTCTGATGATATCCTCTTCACTACGAGTTGTCCTTCTTCTACACGATGTCTGATGAAGTGATATTTTCTGTCGATATGTCTTGATCTACCATGATCCCTCGGTTCCTTGGTTAAGGCAACCGCACCTTCGTTATCACAGAAAATCTCCATGGGCTCCTTTATGGCAGGTACAACTCCAAGATCACCGATGAAGTTCTTTAGCCATATTGCCTCCTTCGACGCTTCGCTCGCTGCAATGTACTCTGATTCGCACGTTGAATCAGCTACGGTTTCTTGCTTGGAACTCTTCCAGGTCACTGCTCCTCCATTTAGGGTAAAGACCCAGCCCGACTGCGAACGGTAATTGTCCCTGTCGGTCTGAAAGCTGGCATCACTATACCCTCGCACCTTCAAGTCATCACTCCCTCCGAGGACTAAGAACCATTCCTTTGTCCTCCGAAGGTACTTAAGGATATTCTTCACCGCAATCCAATGTGCTTTGCCAGGATTCCCTTGATATCTGCTAACCATGCTCAAAGCCAAGGCTACATCAGGGCGAGTACAAGTCATAGCATACATGATTGAGCCAACTGCGGAAGCGTATGGTACTCGGCTCATTTCTGCTATCTCAGCTTCGGTACTCGGACTTTGAGTCTTACTCAACTTGGCATTACTTTGTATTGGTAATTTTCCCTTCTTTGAGTTTTCCATACTAAAACGTTTTAGTACCTTCTCCAAGTAAGTGTTCTGACTAAGTCCAATTAGTCTCTTACTTCTTTCTCTCACTATCCTTATTCCCAAAATGTAAGAAGCCTCTCCGAGGTCCTTCATAGCGAAGCACTTCCCGAGCCAGGACTTAACCTCCTGCAGAGTCGGGATGTCGTTTCCTATGAGTAATATGTCATCGACATATAGAACGAGAAAGCTTACTATACTCCCACTGGCTTTGACATATACACAAGACTCGTCTTCGCTTCGTACAAATCCAAACTCTTTGACTTTCTCATCGAAGCAAAGATTCCATCTGCGAGACGCTTGCTTAAGTCCATAAATGGACTTCTCAAGCTTACACACTCTATTCGGATGCTTCGGATCCACAAACCCCTCGGGCTGAGCCATGTAAACATCCTCAGCCAACTTCCCGTTAAGGAAAGCGGTCTTGACATCCATTTGCCAAATCTCATAATCATGAAATGCGGCAATTGCTAGCATCACTCTAATAGATTTAATCTTCGCAACTGGTGAGAAGGTCTCATCATAGTCAACTCCAGGAGTTTGAGTAAAGCCCTTCGCAACCAATCGCGCTTTATATGTGTGCACGTTTCCATCCACGTCGGTCTTCTTCTTGAAGATCCATTTGCACCCAACGGTCTTACGTCCGGGCACATAATCAACCAAATTCCAAACTTGGTTATCATACATGGATTGGATCTCGCTATCCTTTGCCTCTTTCCATTTCGCAGACTCCGGGCCTGCCATGGCTTCCTTATAGCTATTAGGTTCATCAAGATTTATTAGTGTACCATCACTAATATACGTGTCCCCTTCGGTAGTAATATGAAGGCCATAAAACTGGGGATGAACTTTAACTCTATCGGAACGTCTAAGAGGTAAGGATTCGTCAATCGGTTCAACCGGAGTTTCCTCCTCGGGTTGAGTGCCAGCGGTAGAGGTTCCTTCATCTATCGACTCTTGAATCTCTTCAAGCTCGATTTGCCTCCCACTGTCTCCTTGGCTTATGAGTTCTTGCTCTCGGAAAACTCCTCTCCTCGCAACGAAGACCACATTGTCCTTTGGTCTATAGAAGAGATATCCAAAGGATGTCTGCGGGTAGCCGATGAAAATACATCGCTCACTTCGAGGTTCAAGCTTGTCGTGAGTATCTCGTCTTATGAAAACCTCGCAACCCCAAACCTTGATATGTGCCAACGAGGGAGCTTTCCCTGTCCACATCTCGTGAGGTGTTTTGGCAACCTTCTTGGTAGGGACTCGGTTAAGGATATGGGCGGCAGTCTCTAAGGCATACCCCCAGAAAGAGATAGGTAGTGAAGCACGACTCATCATAGAGCGAACCATATCCAATAAGGTTCGATTATGCCTTTCTGCCACACCATTCAACTGCGGTGTCCTAGGAGGCGTCAATTGCGAAACTATTCCACACTCCTTGAGATAATCGTGGAATTCAAGACTTAGGTACTCTCCTCCTCGATCGGATCGAAGCATCTTGATTTTCCTGCCCAATTGATTCTCCACTTCATTCTTGAACTCTTTGAACTTTTCAAAGGTTTCTGACTTTTGCTTGATTAAGTAGATATACCCATATCTACTATAGTCATCGGTAAAAGTCACGTAGAAGCGGTTCCCATCCTTCGTGGTTGATCTAAATGGTCCACATACATCGGTATGTATTAGGTCCAATAGACCCTCGCCCCTTTCACATGTACTCGTGAAGGGTGATTTAGTCATCTTTCCAAGTAAACAAGATTCGCATGTGTCATCTTCCCTAAGGTCGAATGACTCCAACACTCCATCCTTTTGGAGTTGGGCTATGCGTTTCTTGTTGACATGTCCAAGACGGCAATGCCACAAGGATGCTTTATCCATACTAGTGGAAGAATCAATATTCAAAACATCATTTCCTAAGTTATCAACAATCATAACGGTTTCATATATTCCATTACATGGTATAGCTTCAAAGTAAAAGACACCATTTAGATAAGCCAAAATAGAACCATTCTCATTATTAAAGGAAAATCTAAATCCTTGTCTATACAAACCATGAAATGAAATGATGTTTCTAGCCATTTCTGGCGAATAGCAACAATTGTTCAAATCTAAAACCAAACTATTCCTAAGCACTAAAGAATACACTCCAATCTTGGTCACAGGCGACGATCTTCTGTTCCCCATGATTAGATTTATCCTTCCTTGCTCCACATCCCTACTTCTTCTTAGTCCCTGCACATTAGAACAAATGTGGTAACCACAACCGGTATCAAGGACCCAAGAAATAGCATGATTAGAATCGTTAGATTTAATTGTGTATATACCTGCGAAAGATGGCTTGATCTTTCCTTCTTTGATTGCTTGCAGGTACTCTGGGCAGCTTCTCTTCCAATGTCCTATCTTGTGGCAGTGGTGGCACTCTGCCTCCTTCGGGTTAGGACAGGGCTTAGCGGGATCAACTTTGGTCCCACTAGAAGAGGCACCATCTCGGGCTTTCGCCTTGCGATAGTTCTTCGATGAAGCTTTCCTCTTCTTTCCCTTTCCTTGACCAATAGCCAAGACAGGAGCAGCGGGTGGATTGGGAGTAGGTGCAACAGACTTGTCCTTGAAATTGCTCTCAGCGACTCTCAAGAGACCTTGGAGTTTGCTTAGGGTGACCTCCTCTTTGTTCATGTGGTAGGTCATCCTAAATTGGTTGTACATCGGAGGCAAAGAGTGAAGCACCATGTCGATCGCCAAGTCTTCCCCAAAGTCAACATTTAACTTGCGAAGGCGGTCGACATACCTTTGCATCTTTTGCAAGTGCACGGTAAGAGATTCTCCATGACCCATCTTCGCGGAAATCATGTTAGTGAAAATCTCATACCGCTCTTGTCTCGCGTTTTGGTGGTACCTCTCCAATAAGTCTTGGTGCATCTCGTACGGGTACATGTCCTCGTAGGACTTTTGGAATTTGGAGTTCATGGTAGCGATCATGATGCAATGTACCTTCGTTGCATCTCGCTCATGAGTTTCAAAGGCGGTGATTTCGGCTGGAGTAGCGATTTCAGTGTTAATTTTCTCGAGCTTCTCATCAAGGACATACTCCTTGTCCTCATAGCGAGCAATGGTGCAAATGTATCTTATCCATTCGCTAAAGTTCGTTCCATCGAAGGTGACCTTTTGGCAAAGGCTCATCAACGTGAAAGAACTAGCAGCAGCGTTGTTTGCGTTCGACATCTATAATTAGAAAAGGACAAAGATAGATTAGAACAAGAATCCCTAATTATCACCCAATAAGAAAAATTAGGGCTAGGATCCAACAATGACATTTACATATTAGAAAAGGGATGCCGTAATCTAATATGCAAATAAATTGAAGGTAAGTGAATGACGATTCACTAATTCTCCATCACAAAAACCTAAACTATTAGTCCTAAGTGTTTTTGAGAATTCCTAGGTTCGGATGAGATTCATTGAAACTATTCAATGGCATGTTTAAATCTCGATATGCCCCTCTTGTTTGTGACGGGGATACCGAGGATCACAAAGCGGGTGTGAATAACCATGCAAATTCACATGGTGCCTTCATTGTAACGATCACCTATTCGATGTGCCGGTAAACCACACACGCTCCATCGAACTATGATATACAATGAATCACCCTTTGCCACCTTCGCTTAGAACCAATTAGTGTGCCGGTAAACCACACACGCTCCACTAACTTCTTAGCAAGGTGCAAAGTGTAATTTCATGGGATTGCATCAATTCACTTTTCCTAAAGTAACTAGGATTGGGAATTTTAAAATATGTGTAGTTACTTTATATTTCTTATTATACTTTTAATGAGAGGATGAGGTTGCCCTATGCTACCCGTTCGGCTAACGACCCTCCACCAATCAAGCAAGCGGTGGGTGTGAGTGTACACCCATTAAGCGCCATTTTATAGGCCGCAACCTTATACCCACCTTATAGATTGGCTTCGTGAATGAGGCCTACTAACGGTAAGACTAGCATTTAGTTATACATATATATATATATATATATATATATATATATATATATATATATATTATACTAGTAATATCATATTAGTATAGGGTTGTATTTTAAACCTTTTAAAATCTAGGGTTTTTGAAATTTAAGTTGTCTAAATTAAAAATTTTAATCATAAATATAAATTTCAAAACTTGAGGGCAAGTTTTAAACATTTAAAACATGGAGGATCAAATAACAAATAATTCCAATTAACAATTAATATCCTAATTATCTATATTTGATTTATTCAAGATTTCTTTTAAGATAATTAATTAATTATCTTAAAATAATCAAAATAATTAATTAATTATCAAAATAATCAAAATAATTAATTACCAAAATAATCAAAATAATTAATTAATTATCATATAAGGAAATTAAATATTGAAATAGTTGATAATTACCTTTAACTAGATCAAGATAACAGTTATATTTATCAGAAAAACGAATTAATATTGATCTAATTAGTTTATGGTAAGTTAAGATAAGATAAACACAAAGAAATCCCGAATCTGGCCATTCCTGACGCCTGGACTCGCCGAGTGCACAAAGGGACTCGCCGAGTCAGGCCTACTCGCCGAGTCCACTTTGAGACTCGCCGAGTCCATGACTCAGAAACCTAAAAATCGAATTTTGCAGGTTTGTTTCAGTTAATCAAGCAACAATTTACAGAAAACCAAGCTAGGCTCTGATACCACTGATGGGTTTTAGCCATAAGATCTTTCCTATGTGCGCATGCAAAACCCTAATGCTCGGATCTAGGCTTTCTAATAAACATGCTTTGAATCCAAGACTTCTAATTACTAATTAGGTTAATTAACAACATTGAAATAGATCTAGAATCATACCTTTGAGTTCCTTGTTGATCTTGAGGTCTTGGAGCTTCTAGAGTCACAAATGTGACTCCTTTGATGGCTTACAAACACCAATAGCAAGGAGGATGATTTGGGAGAGAGGAGAGGGGAGGAATTCGACCAGAGGTTCCTTGCTTTAGGCTTAGTCACGAATTCCCTATGCCATGGGGTCTATTTATACTTGTAGACTCCTTAAGGATTACAGATAAGTCCTTATCAGATAATCTTCTCTTAAGGCTATCCAAATCCATTCCTAGATAAGCATATGGACGATTTTAGCTATCCTAAAGCTCTTAGAATCCGTCCATAGTATATCCAAATGGATTTACAGTCTAAAGTTTAACTATCAAACAATTGACAGTTTATACCCCTTTATTTAATTAATCTCTTTAAGTCACCAAATTAATTCTAATTAATTCTATGACTTATATTAATCAAATAACAATATATTATTCATTATATTATTCCCATAATATATTAATAATATTTACTCTCTCTTATTAAATCATCCTATCAAGTTGCTATGATGAAGGCAACCCAAAAGGACCATGCACAACCGGATATAGTTACAGCCTTAGACACTATTCCAACAGTTTATACTTTATCGCTAAGTAGTGGGTTTAGTTTAGATTTGAATAAATGTTATTATTCGCCAGAAATGGCAAGAAATATTATTTCCTTTCATGCATTGTATAAACAAGGTTTTACCTTTTCATTTGATAATGAAGTTGGTTCGATTAATTCTTTCTTTAATAATATTCTTTATTTTAAAGCATTACCTTGTGATGTTGTGTATGAAATTGTATCTGTGATTGATAACTTAGGAAATAATGTTTTGTGTATTGATTCTCTTATTAATAATAACTTGGATAAACCATCATTATGGCATTGTCGTATTGGACATATAAGCAAGAAACGCATAGGCCAACTCCAAAAGGATGGAGTCTTGGAGTCATTTGACCTAAAGTCAGATGATAGTTGTGATTCATGCTTACTTGGAAAAATGAAAAAGTCACCCTTCACAGGTTCTTGTGAGAGGGGTGAAGGTTTTTTGGATCCTGTACACACGGATGTGTGTGGACCCTTCAAACATGCCACAAGGGATGCTTATCGTTATTATTTGACTTTTACTGATGATTATAGTAGATATGGGTATGTCTACTTAATCAAGCATAAGTTAGAGACTTTCAAAAGGTTGAAGGAATTTAAACAGGAAGTCGATAATCAATTGGGCAGGAACATTAAGATGCTTCGATCTAATCGAGGTGGTGAGTATCTTAGTTCAGAGTTCCTCGACTATCTTAGGCAATGTGGGATCGTCTCACAATTGACACCTCCCAGGACACCGCAGTTGAATGGTGTAGCGGAGAGGCGTAATCAAACCTTGTTGGATATGGTTCGTTCCATGATGAGTCGAGCTTCGCTACCAATCTCATTCGTGGGGTTTGCCTTAGAGACTGCCGCCCATATCCTTAATCTAGTCCCTACAAAGAAAGTTACCAAAACTCCTCACGGGATTTGGGCTGGTAAAGTACCCAAACTAGACCACATCAAGATTTGGGGTTGCGAGGCTTTAGTGAGGCGCGAGTCTCATGATAAGCTAGAACCCCGAAGCGAGAGGTGCATTTTCATCGGCTACCCACAAAGATCCTTTGATTACCTCTTCTACAGACCTAGTGATAATGTGGTTTTTGTAGCAAGAAGAGGAGTCTTGAGAGAGAGAGAGAGAGAGAGAGAGAGAGAGAGAGAGAAAGTTTATAAGCCAAGGAGACAGTGAGAGGAAAATTGACCTTGAAGAACTTCAAGAGTCAAGTGGTTAAGGAACTTCAAAACCTAGCCCTCAACTTGAGGAGGAAACTCCTATTAAGCCAATTGACGAGTATGTACCTCTAAGGCGTTCGACGAGAGTTAGGAATGCACCTGAGCATTACTATGGTTTCCATATTACTGCAGAAGGTGAGACACATATTAGTGATGAGACACTAGTAGGTCTGGATGAACCTAAAAATTACGCGGAAGCCATGGCAGGACCTGATTCTGCTAAATGGAAAGAGGCTTTGGATAGCGAGATACAATCCATGTATGAAAATCATGTTTGGAACTTGGTTGAGAATGTACCAGGTTGTAAGACTGTAGGGCGCAAATGGATCTTCAAGAAGAAGATCGACGTGGATGGTAATGTACACACTTATAAGGCTCGAAAGGTTGCAAAGGGCTTCTCTCAAATTCCTGGAGTGGATTATGATGAGACTTTTTCTCCAGTAGCCAAGATTAAGTCTATTAGGGTTATGTTAGCTATAGCTGCATTTCATGACTATGAAATATGGCAAATGGATGTCAAAACCGCTTTCCTTAATGAAAAGTTGACTGAAGATGTTTACATGCATCATCCAGAAGGTTTTGTTAGTAACGAGTACCCTAATAGAGTGTGTAAGCTTGAGAAATCCATTTATAGATTAAAGCAAGCACCTCGCAGATGGAATCTTTGCTTTGATGAGAAAATCAAGGAATTTGGCTTTTCTAGGAGTGAAGATGAATCTTGTGTGTATGTCAAGGCTAGTGGGAGTATAGTTAGCTTTTTGATATTATATGTGGATGACATAATACTCATAGGAAATTACATCCCAACTCTGTAGGAAGTTAAGTCCTGGCTTGGGAAGTCTTTCTCTATGAAGGACCTAAGAGAAGCTGCCTATATTCTAGGGATAAGGATTTTGAGAGACTGGAGTAAAAGACTAATTGGACTTAGTCAAAGTACCTACTTGGACAAGGTGTTGAAGAGATTCAGCATGCAGAACTCCAAGAAAAGAGAGATACCCATCCAGAGTAACGCCAGATTGAGTAAGAATCAAAGCCCTAGTACTGAGGCTGAGATAGTAGAAACGAGTCAAATACCTTATGCTTCGGCTGTAGGATCGATCATGTATGTTATGGCTTGTACTCGACCTGATGTAGCCTTTTCCTTGAGCATGGTTAGCAGGTATCAGGGGAACCCTGTCAAGGCTCACTGGATTGTGGTAAAGAATATTCTCAAGTATCTGTGGAGGACTAAGCACTGCGTCCTTACCGTCAGTGGGAGTGATGACTTGAGAGTTGTAGGGTATTGTGATGCTGGCTTCCAGACTGATAGGGATAATTTCCGCTCTCAGTCGGGCTGGGTCTTCACCCTAAACGGAGGAGCAATCACTTGGAAGAGTTCCAAGAAGGAGACAGTGGCTGATTCCACTTGTGAATCAGAGTATATAGCAGCGAGCGAGGCAGCAAAGGAGGTTATATGGCTGAAGAGCTTCATTGGAGAGCTTGGAGTAGTACCAGCTATAAAGGAGCCCATGGAAATTTTCTGTGACAGTGAAAGTGTTGTTGCCTTAGCCAAGGAACCAAGGGATCACAGGAGATCCAGACACATCGACACAAAATATCATTTTATCAGACATCGCATAGAAGAAGGAATCCTCGTGGAAAAGAGGGTATCATCGGATGAGAACCCAACAGATCCCCTCACGAAGGGACTGAGTAGGGTTAAGCATCTCCAGCATGCTCGGAGCATAGGGCTGAAGGATGATATATGTTTTAGTAGTTAGATAAATTATGAAATTTGTAAAGTGTAATTGACATTTGATGATGAATAAAAGTTGTGTTTATTTATGAGTAAAGTGTTACTATCTTTTTTCAATCGTTTACTATAATTTCTTTTGCTTGTTTTGACTTCCAGAATAGTATGTTGTGGTTGTACATATTATTCAAATTTTCCAAAGTTAGTCATATGTTGGAAGTAGATATGAAGTAATACTGTCATGAAGTTGATTGTAGGTGTCAGGATATAAGACAACACTTCATGAGTGCTCATAAGTTCTGAGTATTGGAATCAACCCACGCTCACTGGAATCACTTCGTGGAATTTTATCTCGAGTGATCGTGAGACGGTAATATCATATAAGTCTTCAAACCTAGAGATATGATTTGTTGCCTATGAATTGATTATGAATTAATTGTACGAAAACGCATTGGTAACTTGATGTTATATAACATGCTTTTGTGTATAATTCAACTAGTAGTAGAACAAACATATGAGTCGAAGTTTATTTGTTCCTTCTTGGATTAGAAGCTGATATCTGGGCCCCTCGATGATTTTGTTTTGACCTATGTACCGGGCTCGGTCAAAACTAAGTTGATATGTTCAATTAAGTTCTTTGTCAAACAAATCGGAAATCGGGAAACAAACTGCTAGACAATAAGTAAGACATTGTTCCATGTAATTGTCTGGCTGATATCTAGAACAGAGGATTAAATGATCACTTATCTTAAATGGCATATCAACATCTTCTCTGTTCCGATAAGCCTTGAAAGAGCTATGATTGCCTATTGGTTCCTGAAGTATTGCAGTTATAGTTATTAGGCTTATCTAAGTGGGAGACTGTTGGATAAGGTGTCTAAGTCCATAACTATTTCTGGTAAGTACTTGACCCGACCTGACATGGTCCATTTGGGTTGCATGGCACCATGCAATTGAATAAACTAAATGAGAGAAATAACACATATGGTTTATTAATATCTTATAAGTTCTAATATATTAATAATATTATTTAATTAGTTTTGATCAAGAATTAATTTAGAATTAATTAAGTGATCAAAAGATAAGTAAGTAGATATATGGGTAGATTAAGTAAATCTTCCATATCTTATATAGTGGACTAAGATGCTCCATGGATTATCAAGTTGGGTTTCACCCATAGGATTCTCCATGGAGTTAACCCATGGATCAAGAAATGAAGAGTCATGGTACATTAGGGTTTACCTAATGCAACACACTATATATGCAATGTAACTCTCCCCAAAATCGGATACACTGAGAAACAAGAGGGCTTGGCCGATTTTGCATGTGTTAGAGTATTCTCTCAAGTTTATTCTTTGAATTTGGTGTTCTGTGAAGCATTTGATGCATCACACTTGAGGTGCTAGGCTCACAAGGTTTCAAGGAACACTTTCAGCAATAAGGTATGTAGTTCTATCTTTTATACAAAGAAAATTGTTCCCCATGTATGCTAGATAGGTTCATAACCTTGGAAAACAACTTCGCATGATTATTAGACAAACATAGATCCAAGGTTATTAGGGTTGTATGTACACTTAGTAAGTGTTAGAATGCTCAAAACCCATCACTTAGGAGGTTCCTCTTCCTCTCCTTCATCTTCGAGGGCGTTAACCTTGTGATGATCTGGTTTGGAATAATGCTTTGATTTGTAGGATCTTGGAGCCGATGATTCGGCCTTCTTATTGGGATTCTCGTATTGACTTGAAGGGTTGCTCCTCTTTTGGACTTCTTTATCCTCTTCAATCCTTATGAACCTCAATGCTCGACACTTAACTTCGTCCAATCTCTTGAAAGGAGTCATGATGAGATCTTCATAAAAGGCTGAATCCTTCCTTAGACCCATTTTGAAGGCCTCTAGAGCAGTAGCCATGTCAATGTTGGGGATGCTCAGAGCTTCCCTGTTAAACCTGTTAACAAAATCCGTAAGTCGTTCTTTTGGATCTTGAACCACTGATAGAGATCAATAGTGATCTTCTCGATGGTTTTGCTACAAGAAAATCGGTTACTAAAAATATTGATTAAATGTGTAAATGAAGTAATAGAATAGGGACGCACGTTTAGCAGCCATTTAAGAGCTGATCCCGTGAGGGTTGAACTAAATCCTTTGCGTAGGCAAGCTTCCTTCAAGGGCACGAGGATGGAAATGACCTCCATCCTTTCTCGGTATTGTGATATGTGCTTTTCAGGATTCGTAGTTCCATTGTAAGGCTTCACACTAGGAGTCTAGAGGTGCTTAGGAACTTCGGTATCGGTTATCGCAGGACCAAATCTCAAGATCTTGTGACTTGTTGGAAATGCTTCTAGTATAGATTGAACTACCCCGGGAATTCTTGAGATCATCTGTCTCAACTGCTAAAGTTCCCTAGCCATGTTTGGACTTATTCCTGCATCAACAATCATACAGTTAGTATTGATAATATTGCTATTTAAGAAGTTACTAGAATCAAGGTTTCTTGGAGTATTGAAAGGCTCATCGAGATCACTGATCATAGATGCTCGATTATTTGTAGTCATCCCCCAGGGTGATGTAGCAGTAACAGGAGCTGTTTTCCTTTGTTGATTTCCTGAGGATCCTACATTGTCGAAGTTCAAGATCCTTGGTTGTACACCTGTGCGCATCGTTTCCTAGCATCTTTGAAATTCTGCCTTCATCCTCTCCACTTTTCTTAGTAGATCTCTATTGTTGTCTTGATTCTGAGTTATCCATTGCGTCATTTTCCTTATCATAGCGAAAAGTTGAGCAGTAGTGGCCAGAGCAGTCAGATCCTAGAGTCCTGAAGATCCCAAACTTCCTTGGTTAGTGACTAGAGGGGTGTTTCTCTAGGAAGTATTAGGCGCATTCCTCTGACCAGGGGGTCCACTTAGAGGAGGTGGTAGGTTTTTGGTTACAATGGAAGGAGCAGAGGATGAAGATAGGATCGGTTTTGTAGACATGATCTTTCGAGGATTTTGAACACCACCGCCCCACAGTGGGCGCCAAATTGTTTTGGTAAAAAATTACACAAGTATAAATCAACCAAATTGAATGTGAGGCTATGATGTTCGAATTGTGAAATATAGAAAGGTAAAGAAATTGACACGATTGTTTACAAGGAAAGCCCTTGATCCTTGCTAGGATCTCCAACACAAAACCTTGCGAGGTGATAATGATTACCTGCCTTGATGATTTTATTAATGTAAAATGACGATTACAGAGAGTATTTCAGTAAGAACAAGTGAAAAAGTTCATAGACTAAGCTAATAGTAGGTAGAGTGTGTTGTGTGCGAGATACATGTGTCAATTTATAGTCTAAACTAGCTAACAATATGTCCGATATTCCCAGGATCCTCTATGACCAGCTTCGTATACGTTGTTTGACTTGGTATTCTAGGTCTTTACAATAGTTGAGATGACTCTTTGTTGAGAATAAGCCTTCTCTTCACTATTTCTGCTTAAGTGTTAATTAAGAACAAAATATAACCGTTATAAATGTTAGTGAATAATTATAACGGCAATAGTCGGGATCTTGAGATAGTTGAGGATCCTGAATGCTTTGAGGATCCTGGCCCTATGAATATATATATATATATATATATATATATATATATATATACACACATATATATATATACATACATATATATATACATATATATATACATATATATATATATATATAAGATCATATTATATATATTTCGTTTATTTGGAAACCATTGATACTCTTTTGAGTCGTATAAAACCCTTTTCACCTCGTCTTCTTTATAATTGAACTCAAAACTCTCTGGCGATTTGGCTTGTGTTTTTGTGCCTAGATACGGCAGTGTCCCTTTAGATTATACTAGAATTGATTTCGTGTAACCCAGGTATCAAGTTGAAATGTAAGTTAGGAAGGTGAACTTACATGATTCATTAGGAATCTGGTTCACCACCATCACCATACTTACTTTTCCTAATAAACAAAATGATATTATCCTCTAATGGAGATGGAAGAACCAATCCGTGAATTAGCCATAAAGTTCACAAAATTAGACAACCATGAAGGCAACAATTTTAGGAGTTGGCAGAAGTAGATGTTGGTCATGCTGACCATGCTGAAGGTTATGTATGTGTTGTGTACTTTCAGGCTAGAAGTGGTGGAGAATGAGACATTGGAAGATACCATGAAGAGGAACAATTAGGAGAATGGTGACTACATCTATAGAGGTCACATTTAGAATGGTATGGATGATTCTTTATTAAGTAAAAAGTCTATAGGAGTTATGGGACACTCTTGAATTAAAATACATGGATGGGGATGCTTTTAGAAAGAAGTTGGTTAGTAGTTTTAATAATTATAAAATGGTTGATTCAAGATCTAGTATATGGAACAACCCAACAAAATCCTTCGCATTTTGGGTCAATTCAAACAACACAAAACAACCTTTTCAAAACTACAAAAAACAATATTTTGATTCAAGATCTATTTTTGAACTTGAATGCAATGATTTGTATGATTTCCACTCTACTCCATCATTGGGAAATAAAAATTATATGGTCATACTCATTGATGACTGTACTTGGTTTTTCTAGTGTATTTGCTTAATGCTAAAAAAAGCATTGGAAAATTTCAAAATATACAAAATCGAGTTGAATTACGATTGGGAATCTGGTTAAATTTCTTAGATCTGACCAGGGAGTTGAATATATGGATCTCATATACTTCCAATTAGTGGGTATTAATCATAAAAACCACAACACTATACTCGCCCCAACAAAATGGAATCGCTAAACGCAAAAAATTGAGTATTAAAAGAAATTGTAAACTCAATGCTTTCTTACTCAAGATTGAGTAAATGATTTGGGGGAGAAGCCATGTTAACGGCCATCTATTTTTCAAATAGGGTTCCAAATAATAGGAATAAAACTGTCTTATATGAACTTTTCTTGAAGACAAAGTCGAATTTAAGCTATTTTCGTGTTTAGGGATGTCGGCCAGTTATAAAACTCACTAAGCCCAAAAGAAAATTTTAGGAGAACATAGAATAGATTGCATATTCATTTGGTAGGTTGAACATTCCAACATATATAGGTTCCATGTAATAGAACCTAATGATTTTGTACTGATTAACATCGTTATCGAGTCATGGGATGCAATAGTTGATGGTATGTATTTTTCATCGAGTCAAATGCCTAAAGATATGACTTTTGGAACTAATGAAGTGTAAAATATAGAAATTCAAGATGTTTTTTGCTATACTAGAAACACAAGAGCTTTGTAGGAGCAAAAGAAGCAGAATTACAAAAGATTCTGGTTCTGACTTCCAACTATATTTAGTGGAAATTTCAAGGGATGAACTTCGTATTCAACAATTTTATTGTTGTAGTATTGAGGATGATCTGAAGACATATCAAGAGGATATGGAGTATCGTGATGTTTTCTTTTGGAAGGAAGCAATTGATGATAAAATCTAATCAATTAGAACAACAGTTAGGTGTTGTTTGATTTTCCTGCAAGTTCTAAAATACTTGGTTGCAAATTAATTTTCAAAAAGAAAATGAACGTGAATGGGACTATTGACAATAACAAGTTCAAAGCCTGGTTGGCTATTCACGATTTTAGGCGGAAACCCGATGTTGACTATTTTAATATGTATGCTCTGGTTGCACGTGTTTCTATTATAAGATTGTTGATTGCCTTGGTAAGTATCCACAATCTAATTATTTAATTTTTATAATAATAAAACCATCATCCAAAATGTTTTTATAAAACCTTAAAAAAATTAGAGTATGTCAAAATCATCAAAATACATCTTGTTCAAATAAAATACGAAACAATATGGTGTGTGCGATGTGATCATCCTGAGTTATTACCCTGCGATCTGAAGCACCTGAAACATAAACTGAAAACCGTAAGCATGAAGCTTAGAGACTTCCCCAAAACACCGCATATCATACATATCTACCAGCTCAAGGTTGTGTCATGTCTATTTCACTCCCGGGTCTATTTCATCACCAAGTCTATTTTAACTCATGTGTCGGCCAAAACCATACCATGTCTATTTCACCCCTGAGTCTATTTAAACTCTTATGTCAGCACAAGGCTGTACCGGGTCTATTTCACCCTACATAAATATAGCAAATAGGAAGACATGCATATAACACATACAACAGGAGTCACAAAGACTACAAGCATATAACATAACCTAGTTTCCTATAGTATAGTGAGAAAACTTACATCATCCTGCTGACAGTCAAACAAATGACCGGGATGCTGAATCGGAAATCCCCACTAAATCACAAGAAAATGAACCCTAATTAGAAATTAGGTCCATAATCGAGCCCGAGAGTCCAAACCCTATAGCCGGGCCTTAAGGGAAAAAGTTACTTATTCCTTGCCTTATTGGGCCTATCCCATCAACGTGTAACACCCAGAATCAGAAAGACCAAGAAAAGAAAGGAAAAGCTATAAGTCAAGGAATCAACTCGTCGAGTCCATAGGTGAACTCGTCAAGTCGGAGCGAGATCCGGGTTATGGAATAAGTGACCGACTCGGCGAGTTGGCAAGTGGACTCGATGAGTGTGGTCTGGATGATCAAAAGCCCTAATCTTAGGGTTTGTACCCTATTTAACGGACGTTATGTCCTCTCCTTAGTCCCCCTTGTCGGCCAGAAGCTGCTATACACGATTCCAAACCCTAAGTTGAGTGAGAGAAAGAAGAAAGTGAGTTCGGGGCTTTTGCAAGAGGAAGATTTGGAGGATTTGATCACTAAGGAGCTGGAGGATCCAACCCTTTTGTTGTGAGCATCAGTTTTAAGCTCAGGAAGCTAGTGGAGCAGCGGTTCAGAGAATTGTCGGTCAGTGGTCAGAGGGCTTTAGCAAAAGTTCAGCAGTACATGTGAGTTTCCCTTTGTGTGAATGGGTCTACGGCCACAATGCCGACCCATGTAGTTATGAGTAGGAAGACCCGGGGGTTAGCCCTAGGCACTTTTTGCTTGTATGATATTCAGGACCAAGGTCCAATGTCGGGCGGGTGCCCAAGGAATGGTTTGCATGATAGAGTATACTTGTTGTCTGTGTGATGCATGTATGTGCCTGGTAGGGAGGTGAGTGTGGGCGAGGTCCCGTATATCACCAATAGAAGAGTATGAAAAGTGCTCCATATCTCATTAGTAGCTGATCAGGGGGAAGGCCCGAGATAGGTATGGAGTGAGTGTGGGCGGGGACTCATATCTCACTTACAGTAGGAGCTTGGACAGGGTTCCATGACTCTCTAGTAACAGGATAGGGGCGAGGCCCAAGACAAGTGAGGCCTTAGGATAGGAATACAGTAGGGTATGTTCAGTTATGTGTTATATGCTATTTTGTATTATGTGGTTAGCGGGCGGGGCCTAGAGTCAAGCGGGGCCTAAAAGAAACATATATGTATCCGAGCGGGGCTCGAAGCCAGGCAGGGCCATTGTAGTGGGCGAGGCCCAGAATAGCGGGTGTGGCCCAGTACGTGCAGTATGTGTTTATGCAGGGTATGTGGTAGGTTGGGGGAACTCACTAAGCTTCATGCTTACAGTTTTCAGTTTTGGTTTCAAGTACTTCCGGTAGCGGAGGGAAGAGCTCGGGGTGATCGCATGACACACACCATTGATTAGTCAGCCTGGGATGTTTTACTCTGATAATGAAAATATGTTTTGGAAACGATACTCTAAATTTATGTATGACTTATGATATGTTTTTATGAATATGGCTTTGGTAATGATTTAAAGAAAATTTTTTGGTACGGATTTTCGGGACGTTACAAGTTGGTATCAGAGCCTTGGTTTGAGGGATTCAGACATACTCTCGGGTGTGTCTGAACTCAAACTAAGGGATTGGTATAAAAGTTTCCAAAGTTTCCAAAATGAAAAGACAAGTTTTGTAAAAAGAGTTTTGATTTCGAAAATAGTTTTAGAAAAGCAAAAAGAATTCAGAAAGAAAAGAAATTTGATAAGATAAAAGGGTGTGCTGCATGCAATCAGTCGAGCTCAAGTAAGTGTTGGATTAATGTCTAAGTCCATAACTATATTTGGTATGTATTTGACCCGACCCGGCATGGTCCATTTGGGTTGCACTTCACCAACACAATTTATATGGATAATCTTTTGAGAGTAGTATGTTTATGATTAATATTAATATATTATAATTTCTAATATATTAATATGGAATCATATTATTTAATTAGTATTGATCAAGAATTAATTTATAATTAATTAAGTGATCAAAAGGAACTAATTAAATATGGACTCTTATATATATGGAATGGGCCAAGTTCATTTAGGTTGGGCTAAGCTTTCATGGATAGTCCATGGAGTGTTTAACCCATGGATCCTAGGAAATGAAAGGTCATGGGTATTAGGGTTTAACCCTAATCCTCCACACTATATAAAGATGTCCTTGGTTGGTGAAATTGGCACTAGTGTGGTACACTAAGAAGGGCTAGCCAATTTCACTAGAGAGAACCAAGTATCCATATTCTCTAAAGTCTTCCAAGGTGTTTTGGTGATTTGTGGTTCCATTTGAGGCTTCCACACTATTAGGGCTAAGCTCTTAAAGCTTGAAGACATCAAGCTACATCAAAAGGTATGTCATCTAACTAGTACTTTGTAGTATAAGAACTTCATTATATGCTAGTTAGGATTAAAGCCTTGGAAAGTTCTTATTTGCATGTATTATAGAGAAAACATAGATCCAAGGTTTATAGGGTTGCATGTACACCATAAGAGTGTTAGAATGCTCAAAACCCAACGGTGGTATCAGAGACTGGTTTGTTTTCTTGTTATACTTGCAAAAGAAGCTGAAAAATCAAGTTTTGATGCTATCTGCCCAGCAGACTCGCCGAGTCTAAGGCAAAAAGCATCCAACTTGCCGAGTTGGTTCGTGCACTCGACGAGTTGGACCCCCAAACAACATAAATTCGACTTTTTTGGATGGAATTGGACTAGGAACATTACCCTAAGATGTTTTTGGACTTATATAATTGTTTTTTGATGTGGTAATGTTCATGCTAATCCAATTTCAAGGATAATTGTCAATAGATTCATGTTTTGTATTAGTTTAAGGTTTAGACTAATTACATGAAAAAGTTTGATTTGAACTATCTTGTTCTTATGAGTTGCTCAGATTAATAGAAAAGTTGAGTGAAATAGTTGTTTTCAATCTAAATTAATCTAAGAGTTGATTCTAAAATGTGTTTTTGTAACTTGTCCTCAAGTTATATGAAAAGTCACATTTAAGTTTCATAAAACTCATAAAAGTTGGCAAAGGTTACAAAAATGAAGAGTCTAATTCTAATTAAATGGTTTTATGTCTCCATAACTTGTCCTCAAGTTATGGAGGACCAAGAGTCTCTTCATTAAATAATAAATAAATAAATAAAAAGTGTAACCTTAATTAATTCCATAAGTTACAAAATAAAGAAAAGTTAATTCTTTTATTAGTTTAAAGTCTTCCATAACTTGTCCTCAAGTTATGGAACTTGAAGAGTTTTTGGATTAAAACTACTTTAAACACATAAGTTATGGAATTAATTAGTTTTGAATAGTTTCAAAATTTGCCCTCAAGTTTTGGAATTTGAAAAGTTTTCACTTATGAATACTTTAATTCCAGGTTAGCCCTTAGAATTTTAAAGAGTTAAAATTCAACCCTTGTACTTTATAATGTTATAAGTTAATAATATATATATATATATAAGAGTAAAGTCAGTCTTACCGCTAGTACGCCTCATTCACGAAGCCGCTCTATAAGGTAGGTATAATGTTGTTGCCTATAAAATGGCAACTTAATGGGTGTCCACTCTCACCCACCGCTTGCTTGACTGGTGGAGCGTCGTTAGCCGAACGGGTTTGACAGGACTATAATTCTCCCTTCATTAAAAGTATTAATGATAAACACTAAGTAACTAAACTCTTAATAATACCCAATCTTAGTTACTTAGGAAAATGTGAATAAGGTGCTAATCCATGAAATTACACTTTGGAATTTGTTTAAGTCGGTTAGTGGAGCGTGTGTGGTTAACCGGCACACTAACTCATATTTAACAAGGTAGGAAAAGGGTAACTTAATGTTTATCATAGCATCGATGGAGCGTGTGTGGTTAACCGGCACATCGATTGAGGGGTAAACACTTAAGGTTACCAAGTAATTTGCATGGTTACCTCACACCTTGTTTTGTGATCCTCGGCATCCCAGTCACAAAACCTGAAGGGCACACTCGAGATTGAAACATGCCATTGAACTGTTCAATGAATCTCAAAGATCTAGGAGTTTCAAAACCAATTAAAAACCTAATTATTATTTCGTTTTTTCATGGTGGAAATTGGTGAATCGTCATTCACCTACCTTCAAATATTTTATAGCTTGGATTACGACATCCCTATTCTAAGTTATAAAATAGTTTGTTAGGTCCTAGCCCTAATATTTCACATTGGGTGTCATATTAAGGACTTTAAATCAACTATCTTGAATATCTCCCAAAAACATGTCTGGTTTAGACATTTATGATCTTCCCAAATCTCTTGAAACAAGTTTTCCTAAATGAAGATGATGTCCCTTGGAAATCATACTTCTTTCACCTCCTCCAATTATTCTCCCTAACCCACAAGTTCTTGAAAAGTTTAAGGTCACTCAAGCCCTATTGGCAAGGCAAGGTCAAGGTGTGGTCACATCTTCGAGGTGTAGTCACATATTGACAAGCCGGGAGAGTTGGGTGTCAAAGTCTTGAGAAAGTTGGTGGTTCAATCACTTTCTAAGTCACATAGTGAGTTCCTTTGGGACACCTATGAAACAGACTATGACAAGACCCTTAATGATCTTATCTATTTGTTAAGATCAACTTCCTTAAAACTTGATGGACATTGACAATAGTGACACAGGAAATCCAGAAAAGCATTCTCTTCCTAATGGAAAGGGATCAACCATAGTCAACCCAGTTGACCAAATGGTAAAGAGAAAAACTAAGTCTGTGATAGTCCCGTGTACCATTATCAAAGGGTCCATATGTTTATATTGCCAAAGAAAGGGGCATTGGTTGCGAAGCTGCCAAATTTACCTAAGGATGTTAATGTCAATAAGTTTGACACTACTTCAGGTAAAGTCCACTATCTAACTCTGCTAAGTTTCTATTCTGAGATTCTTGATACATGATGTGACTGGGTCACATGGTGATGTTTAAGAATCAAAGAAAAGTGAAGAAACTTAAAGGAAGAATATGTTGAATCTGATGGCGTAGATGGATTTCTATCGCATAGTTTGAAGATCGGATTATTGAGCTACTTCTTAGGAGTTATGAGATATTGCTTAGGAATAGATAACAACAAGTTTTCATATGGATTGTAAGGATAAGTTTTTCAGCATAGTTTTAAAATAAAAGAAAATTTTTGATTTTATTTATTTTAAAATATCCTTATAATGGCATTTGAGGAAAAATTGTTGCTTATATGATTCCATTAATAGCAATAGTGGAAATATGAAATTGATTCTTTCATTTGTGGTAATGTCTAAATTTACCAAATAAGGAAAGATTCTCATCACCCAAGTTTCAATTCGACCGGAACTTGGAATCATGCAAGTTGTATAGCATGATGAATGAGAACTTTCAAGTATTGGAAAATTAAGACTAATTACATGTTCACATGGATGTGTGAGTCAAGTGAAGGACTAAGGGATCGAGTACACAGTCTTGTGCACTGATTAAGTCCACCACAAAAGATCGATAAGATTTTTCGTCATAATTTACTATAGCTCAGTAAATATGGTTATACTTACAAGCTTAAGTGTAATTCTGAGACATTGGAAAAGGTTCCAATGTATGGCAGAGCGAATAAGAAGAATCAAATTAGGCATAAGGATAAAAGTTTCTGAAATCTGAAAAGATGGGAGAGAGTACTTTCGTATCAGTTTTGTGATCATCTTAATGATTTAGAGACCTTATCACAATTCATCCTCTAAGAGCCTTCTTATAGCTAAGAAGAGGAACTTGAATTGTTGAAGTGGTTAAATCAAGAAGATGATTCATACTTTGTTCCAAAAACAATTTTTAGAGTTATACTCTAAGATTGTAACTTGAGTGACATGTCTTAAAGAAGGTTTAAAACACTTGTCAAATGTAAGAGTAAAAGTTTTTTACTCTTGTACATTTGAAATTGGTAAGTTGTGATGTTTTGGATAAAACAAAGACCAACTTAGTCCAATTTTGTGAAGTGTTTGTCTTGATTAGAATCCACACTATCTCTTGAATAAATGACAAGAAAGTCTTATATGTCAAGAGGACAATGGGAGTCTTAAAGGTCTTGAAAGTCTCAAGAACTAATCAAGAATAAAACCTGAAGTTCTTCACTAGCACACGACTTGAGGTTTATAACCTATCGTGTTCACATATTTTGTGCCATTCCAGTTAAAGTTGGCTTTGCATATGAGTTCTTAGAGTTCTCAATTAGTTGCACAACAACTTTGAAGCAATGGCAGGCCCTTGAGCTGCCAGGTGGGAAGAAATTAAGATTGAGTTCAATCCATATGAGTGTGGATTTGTCATTATCCTTGTCTTGTGTCTATGGTTTTGACAATTCACATGGATAAGAACACATACATCATGAAATCTAAGTGTCATAAGGTTTCTCTCCGATTCATGAAAATGATGGTGAGGAAACACTCTCACTAAGTAGATTTTAGCTTAGATAGCAATTGTGATATTTGCATTCTCAAATTCGTTAGTGGAGCGTGTGTGGTTTACCGGCACACTAACTTGGACTTGTGAGAAGTGGCAAAAAGGTCTAACGATTATGATTACGACATCCCTCTTCATAATTGTTTAGACACACAATTGTGCTATCTAAGGGAAGGTGTATGATTTTGATAAATTTAGTTTAATCAAAACAATCTAGTATCAGAAATCTGAACTTTGGTAAGAAAGTCAGCTGATTTCTGAGTACATGTCAAAGCTAGTGGGAGCATAAGTGTTATGCTAATAATCATCATGTTAGTGGGAGCATGATAATTATGATAAGTATTGCAAGCTAGCAATGTTAATTATAGAAAACAAAAGTTTCAATTGGGAAAGAGTTGTTTTGCTATAATTAAGGGAGAGGAAATTATACTTCATCTCAAATCTATAAGCTTAGATCGTGAGGTTTTAATCATTCAGTTAAGGATATATATGAATTTCATGTTGGAATGGCTCAACACAAGGAAATTTTGTATATGAGTCCATTATTTGCGTTCTAAAATTCGATTATGATTACGGCATCCCTTTTCATAATCTGAATTATGAGAACTGGGCAAATTGAAATGGAAATGTTATAGCAAAAGACTGGTTTAGTCTTTATGTGAGACATCATGAATCGTGTCCCATATGCTTCGGATATAGGATCAATTACATGTTCTATATTCATCCTTTCTAAAATTTTCCAAATGCCTGGGGCATTAAGAAGGGAAAAGGTTTAGAACTGGATATGACTAAAAGGATTAAACAATTGTCGAGGACAATCTAAAGTTTACCAAAGATTGGATGCTCAAGGACAGTTGGAAGTATAGTGATAATTCTGGAAGGACCATATTGACATAGTCTGTAAGGAGGCAACTCTTGTTCAGAAGTGATAGTCAAAATGGAATCTGGAAATGTTTCAAAGTTAGAATTTCCAATCTGTTTAAGATTAGGAAACTTAATGCAAGAAGGATGTTTCCAAGGAGCTGATCTCCTTTGGAATACTCTGTAATGATTGTTGTCAAGTCTTTCTGACTTTGTGCATAATCATTACAAGAGGATCAATGCATATAAGTTTAGAATCTAATAGATTTCAATAAGTGGCATGAATTTGGAATTCTTGCATTTGCAGTAAGGATTTGGGAGTGTGAAAAGAGAGTCATTGAAGTTATGTTCAATTGATCTAGTTCACAAAGTAAAGATCATAGACAAACATAGTATGCATACTTGGTGTGTGGCATGACTAGAGTTTAGAAAACATAGTGTACATGCTTGGAGCATGGGACAACTATTGTTTTAAATTCAAGAATAAAGTTGATAGCTGAAACAGTATACAATGAATAATGTGTAATCATATGGTGATAAATAAAAGGTGTTTTATTTATGTTCATAGGTTTTGATACCATATTGGATTCAATTATTCTTGTGTTTCAATTTGCATGTTTTGACTTCCAGAATAAACTAGGTCATTCTTCCGGAATGACCAAGTTATTCAAACCATCCACAGTCGGTCATATGTTGGAAGTAGATATGAATTAAGACTGTCATGGGTTGGCTTGTAGAGGTCTAAGGTGTTGGACAAAGGGCTACAACACTCATGAGTGCTCATAAGTTTTGAGTATTGGATTCAACCCGCGCTCATTGGAATCACTTCATGGATTTTATCACGAGTGATCATGAGACGATAATATATTATATTCTTCAAACCTAGAGATATGAGTTGTTACTATGAGTTGGTTGTACATTGATTGCACGAAAACGCATTTGGTAACTCAGTGCTATAAAACGGGCCTTTGTGTATGATTCAACAAATAGTAGAACAAGCCATATGAGTCGAAGTTCATCCATTCCTTTTACCTTCGGGATAAAAGCGATATCTGTGGGCCCCTCGATGATTTGATGATGACAAATGGAAGTGCTCGGCCGGGCCAGGACTGATTTGATTTGTTCAATTAGTCAGTCGTCATAAATCGGAAATCAGGAAACAACAAATGGATAGAGAGAATGATTATAATCCATGTCTCAGTCCATATGATATCTAGAATGGAGGAATATATGATCCGTTATGTAATGGACAAGTTCGTTGACAAGATCAGAGTTCGACAGCGGCTTTAAGAGCTACGATTGCCAGTTAGGTTTGAAGTCATACGCAATAATAGTTTTAGACTTATCCAAGTGGGAGACTGTTAGATTAATGTTTAAGTCCATAACTATATTGGGTATGTACTTGACCCGACCCGGCATGGTCCATTTGGGTTGCACTTCACCAACACAATTTATATGGATAATCTTTTGAGAATAGTATGTTTATGATTAATATTAATATATTATAAGTTCTAATATATTAATATGGAATCATATTATTTAATTAGTATTGATCAAGAATTAATTTATATTTAATTAAGTGATCAAAAGGAACTAATTAAATATGGACTCTTATATATATGGAATGGTCCAAGTTCATTTAGGTTGGGCTAAGCTTTCATGGATAGTCCATGGAGTGCTTAACCCATGGATCCTAGGAAATGAAAGGTCATGAGTATTAGGGTTTAACCCTAATCCTCCACACTATATAAAGATGTCCTTGGTTGGTGAAATTGGCACTAGTGTGGTACACTAAGAAGGGCTAGCCAATTTCACTACAGAGAACCAAGTATCCATATTCTCTAAAGTCTTCCAAGGTGTTTTGGTGATTTGTGATTCCATTTGAGGCTTCCAAACTATTAGGGCTAAGCTCTTAAAGCTTGAAGACATCAAGCTACATCAAAAGGTATGTCATCTAACTAGTACTTTGTAGTATAAGAACTTCATTATATGCTAGTTAGGATTAAAGCCTTGGAAAGTTCTTATTTGCATGTATTATAGAGAAAACATAGATCCAAGGTTTATAGGGTTGCATGTACACCATAGGAGTGTTAGAATGCTCAAAACCCAACAGTAAGTACCCCAAAATACCCATACAAGTTTATGTTATGATTATCAGTTAGTAGAACAACATGCTAGATTAGGACTAAGGATCTAGGGAGGATGCCTTATATGCCTGTTATATGTGCTTTTGAGATGCATGATAGTGCTGGTTAGACAGTAATACGGTAGCCTGTTTAGGTTATGCCTGAGTATATGAGATTATGATTGCTTGAGTATGTTATGGTTAGATTTTCCCTTGTCAGAATGCTGCTTGATTTGTGCATTGTGGGATTCTGAGTGATGGGGGTTAGCCATTAGGTGAATACGTCACATCACATGTGATCAGGGTTGAATAATCTCAGAGCGCTGGATTTGGCCCTATTGCGCAGCTCTTGTTTGAGTCTAACCGTTGTAGGGATGAGTCTTTTACTCGAAGGATTATCTGAGCCTCATCACATGTGATGGTATTCAGGTGATGGCTAACTGGCATTACAAGGAGGCCTTCAGCAGCTGAGGACTGGTTTGGGTGGAGTCAGAGATTTTCCCTAGGGTAAGCCTAGGATGAGATAGTGCTGGGAGTAGTAGTAGTAGAAAAACGGACCTGGTGGAGTCGAAGCAGTTCTTCAGGAAAGTACGGATAAATGTGGAAGGTAGTATGGGCCCATACTACTGAAAGTAGAGGATTCGTACTCGATTCAGGAAAGGCCGAGATAAGACCGGGAAACTTGTAGTATGTGTGTACGATCCCTCAGCAGTGATGATTCTCTTGATAATTATGATGATATGTTTTCAGCATGGTGACATTGCGTGAGAGACCAGTGGAGGGATCAGGCTCGGGTTCAGGAGCCGATCAGCTCAAAGAGCGGATAAGGGAGTTGATATCAGCTGAGGTTACGTGCGGTATCCTAGATCAGACTCCTGTGATCTTTGGCACAGTCAAGGAGGGTATACTGGAGATCATGGATGAGAGGCTGGGAGCCTTCCGTACCGAGATGATGGCTTTGATGGGAGCGCGTACTTTGACATTCCGAGAGTTTAGAGCTTGCGGAGCACCAGATTATCATGGGGCTAGGGACCCCATTGCTAGCAGTAGGTGGTTGGCCGATGTCGCCAATGCATTCCGTACGAGCCGATGTCCTGAGGGGGACAAGGTCAGACTTTCCTCCTGTCTTCCGAAGGACAGAGCGAGAGATTGGTGGGAGGAGATTGGTAATGCCATTGGTGATGATGCCGCATTGGACGCGATGACATGGAGGCATTTCTCGGCCAGGTTCAGGGCCGAGTTTTCACCGATTATTGAGGTGCAACAGTTGGCACGGGAGTTTCAGGATTTGACGCAGACTACTGAGACTGTGGCAGAGATCACTGCCATGTTCAGGGAGAGGGCCCTTCTTGTTCCGCAGTATGTTGTGGATGAGGAGATGAAGAAGGCTCGATACCACAAGATGTTGAGGGACAACATCAGGCAGTTTGTGAGCAGATCCAGCTGCAAAACGTTGGAGGATATGATTGCTCGAGCTAGCAAGAGGGAGATTGATTTGGAGTAGATCCGGAAGAGGAAGCTGGATGAGGTTCGGGTAGCCACAGGTTTGGTCAAAAGGCCCATGGGTTCCGATTCGAGATCGAGGGATTACTAGAGCCTCGGCCGATGCAAGAGGTGCGGCAGGACACACGAGGGTGCATGTAGGAGTGGTAGTGGTGGAGATTCGGGTTGTTTCAAGTGCGGACGAATTGGTCATTTTAGCAGAGATTGTAATGCTACCACCACACAGGGATCAGTCCTAATATGATTTCACTGCAGTCAGCGGGGCCACAAGAAGGCCCAGTGTCCCAATTTGCTTCCGGCAAGACAGGTGATAGCACCTACCCCTGCAACTCTGAGGATCTCAGACGACCGCCAAGGCCGAGCAGAGGCGCCTGCGGTCGGAGGCAGGGCTTTTCAGATGACTATCATGGAGACGCGAGCAGCGCCGGACGTCCCAGGTATGCGACTTTCATTTTCTGTTTCCTTCATTCATGATTATATTGTTATGGTTCTGCATTGTTATTGGTATGAGTATTTTAGAATTGTGCGGCTTGCTTGTGATTAAGTTTTATGCCATCTTCATACCTTGGATATTAAAATGGTTGTTAGGGGTTTTGCCCAATGGAAGCTGGTTACTTAGGATGCAGTAGCTATAGCTTGCTTGTGTGGGACTCAGTAGCGACCCGCTGGATTCAGAAAGGTGTTATTGAGTGATGGGTCGGTTAGATCCCTAGCTATGGAAAGCTCGGTTCTTCAGCAGATTGATTGCGGTATAGCAGAGAAGATTGGGAATTCTTCTCAAGCTTTGAGCAGTAAGGTAGGCAGGATCAAAGTGGGGGAGAACCCTCCGAGAGTACAGGGGTAAGAGCACGCAGATCCAGAATGAGTACACGGTCTCTGAGAAGGAAAGGAACTAGCATAGTGATTGATGGATTGAGGAGTTCAACGTTGCGAGTTTGAAAACTTCACGACAGTTAGTTCATGAAATCGAGATGGTTAGTATCTGGTTTGGAATTTGGGTTGGAGGATCGCCTGCAGGACTTGAGTGATTCGGAATGACGATTTTGAGAACGTTTAGCATGGGATGCTTACGTGTTAATAGTCAGTGGTAGAGACAACATGTAGAGCATGGTAGAGTGGTGGGAGAGCTGCAACATTTTTCCGTCAGCGAGCCAGTGGTGGAAGGTGTTGTAAGACTATGGGGTAGCCGTAGCATTCACCATTGGTCAGTTAGAACGGAAGGTGTTGTAAGACTACAGGTAAGCTATAACATTCCCTAGCAGCTTAGTTAGCGGAGAGTGGGCAGGGGGCCCGTATCTCTTAGTTAGCAGAGTCTAGGTGAGGCCCTTACCTCCTAGTGATCAAGGTAGGGATCGAAAATGGGTAGTGGATGAGAATAGTATGGAGCTTGCTTGCTTATCCCTAGAGAGGTGAGAACTTGGGTGAGGTCGCTCCAAGATGTAGTTGGGTGAGACCCGTGGGCGAAGCCCGTGAGTTTTTGTAGCACAGGTGGGACCTGGTAAGGACCCTAGGGTCAAGTTTGGGGATCAAGGATCCCAGGACTTGTAGCGCCAGAGTGGTAGGGTAAATGGAGCAGTATTAGGTGGGTGAAGTTTCTCCACAAGTCGCAGGGAGCGACTGAGAGATTACGATGGGAATGGCGACCGGTAGGAGTCCGGTAATCCAGAGAGTGATAGATTAGTAGGGACCAGGGTGGTCTCGGTTCATCCAGAAGGCGGATAAGGGACAACATAATTTTCAGTCAGTGGTAGTAATGGATTCGGTGAAGGATAAGTCGTTCACAGTGATAGGGAGGTAGTTGGTTATGGAACGTTGCCTTGGGAAGGCCAGAAAATGCACAAGGAAAAAGGGGGGGGGGAGTGGACCCCTAGGATGTCCAGCATAAGTACTCGGGGAGTACCGAAAGGACTGTCAGTAGAGTAAGTTGTGTTTCCAGGATGGACAGGGTTAGGGTGAACCAGAGGATACTATCCGTAAGGCTCAAGGGTCGTCAGAATGGTCGGGCGGAAGGCCAGCGGAGGTAGGCAGTTGGTATTAGATTTCAAGAAGGGTGTTGAAAGAAGATTGCAGGGCGATTGGCCGTAGAGAAACTTCGAGGACGAAGTTTTGTTTAAGTGGGGGAGAGTTGTAACACCCAGAATCAGAAAGACCAAAAAAAGAAACGAAAAGCTATAAGTCATGGAGTCAACTCGTCGAGTCCGTAGGTGAAGTCGACGAGTCGGAGCGAGATCCAGGTTATGGAATAAGTAACTGACTCGGCGAGTCGACAAGTGGACTCGGCGAGTCTGATCTGGATGAGAAAAGCCCTAATCTTAGGGTTTTTACCCTATTTAAAGGACCTTATGTCCTCTCCTTAGTCCCCCTTATCGTCCAGAAGCTGCTATACATGATTCCAAACCCTAAGTTGAGTGAGAGAAGGAAGAATGTGAGTTTGGGGCTTTTGCAAGAGGAAGATTCAGAGGATTTGATCACTAAGGATCTGGAGGATCCAACCCTTTTGTTGTAAGCATCATTTTGAAGCTCGGGCAGCTAGTGGAGCAATGGTTCATAGAATTGTCGGTCAGCGGTCAGAGGGTTTCAGCAAAAGTTCAGCTGTACATGTGAGTTTCCCTTTGTGTGAATGGGTCTACGGCCACAATGCCGACCCATTTAGTTATGAGTAGGAAGACCCGGGGGTTAGCCCTATGCACTGTTGCTTGTACGATATTCAGGACCAAGGTCCAATGTCGGGCAGGTGCCCTAGGAATGGTTTGCATGATAGATTATACTTGTTGTCTGTGTGATGTATGTATGTGCCTGGTAGGGAGGTGAGTGTGGGCGAGGTCCCGTATATCACCAATAGCAAAGTATGGACAGTGTTCCATATCTCATTAGTAGTGTATCAGGGGCAAGGCCCGAGATAGGTATGTAGTGAGTGTGGGCGGGGGCCGGTATCTCACTTACAATAGGAGCTTGGACGGGGTTCCATGACTCGCTAGTAACAGGATATGGGCGACGCCCAAGACAGGCGAGGCCTTAGGACAGTGTTAGAACAAAGTTCTATCAGGATCGATTAATTCTAAGTACGCAAAGAAGAAAGAACATAAAGTGAACAAGAATATGAATTGAATACGTTGTATGATTAATGCTTCAACACCTCAGAAGTGCTCGATTAAGAACTTCGACTGTAGAGGTGTTTAGGGTTACAAAACTCAAGTGTAATTAATAAGACGTGTAAAACATAATGCATACATGCAAGCATATATATAGTCTAACCCTAAGAGATAATCACGAATGGACAAGCCCAATCCGGATATATACAAAAAGCCCTAAGACGCAACACGATAAGTCCCAACAATCTCCCCCTTTGCGTCTTTGGGACCGAGACTTCAACTCTATTTAGGAACTGAGGGCTTCTTCACCGTCTTGAACACTCTCGGTATGATAGCTAACAGATGGTACCGAAAGGTGATATACCACCGAAGCATATCAGTAAAAATTTTCTTATCTGCATCCGAGTTCTGCTTGCACCGATGTATCAAATTGATGATGTGCTCCAACCAGTCAGTAGAAAACAGATGTTTATCTACTAAAGAGAACAAGAACATATAAGCATCACCCTTCGTAAACATCACAGTTAAGTGAGTTGAGTCAATTTGCCCAATCGTCATCTTGTTCACATCACTGGGCTTTTGGATAGGCTTGACTTTCGGTTTCTTGTTCATTACCCTTGCTATCTCCTGATCCATTGTTGCAACTTCATGGATATAGGATCCCAACATTCTTTTTCGATGTTCTATAATCGGTTCATACTCCTTGGAACTATTGAGCAGAATGTTGACAAGCAAAATCCAATCGTGTGGATTAAGATTGGGAAGGTCAGCAAGCGATGTCATCGAAACAGAGTTTGCAGTTCCTCGTGTAACTTTGAAATGGACGTTTAGAAACTTGCCAGCTGGAGTCGGCTTCAATACCTTGACAGTTGTAATCTTTTGTGCACTCCATGTCAAATATTGAGGTTGACCATATTTCAAATACCATTCGATAAGCTCTCGGTCAACCTTTGGACTTGGAAAGGGAACCTCAACAGTTGAATCAAAACAATGAAAAGTAAATGCCATCCTTGTAATCGGCATATCAAACTGTGAGTCCTTGGAATTGTCGTAGTCAAACGAAGCAATCGGTTCTAACCAGTAGAAATTTGGTGATTCAATTGCTTGACTGATCAACACATCCCGAGTCCATTCAGGAAAAAGAGCTTTCTTACATTGTAAGATATCTTCGGTTTCTTTGTTTCGTTGCTCTGTTTCCTCAGCTGCTTTTGTGATATTCAAATTTTCATCCAGCTCTTTATCCCTTTTCTTTCATTGCAGAGCCTCAGCAATAGTCTCATCTGTATCACTATCGCTGTCATGTACAATCTGTTTCAGCTTTTCTTTCGGGCTAGAACCTGAAGCTACATTAACCTTTAGTTCTTTTGTGAAAACGGCTTTATGAAATTCCTCTCCCCCTTGTTTTGGAGTAACAAAAGGCTCCGAAACACCTTTCATTTCATGAAGAATAGCAAGGGCGGGAAGCAGTTTGTTTGTGAGATGATTGCGAATGGTGAGAGTCAGAATCGGATCATGAGCACCAAGTATGTTGGTCAACATGTCCTTAACATCGTTGGCGCAACTACGAAAGACAGCTCTTTCGGTTTTCAATAATGAAATCTCCTTCTCTGCCGGAGCAAGTTGCACGTGCTGGACTGCGATCGTAGAGGCTTGTCTGGCAATTTCTTCTTTTAGAGCACCCTCTTTGGCAATATCTTCATGCAGAGAGTCCAGTTTGGAGGAAACCGAACTAATGAGAGAGGCATTATCAGCGTTCATTAAGGAAAGAACTTCTTCAAACTTTGTTTGTTCTTCCTTTAAAGACTGAGAAAGAGAGACAACCGATTCACGAATTTTAGCTGCATTCGTATCCGCATGCCCTTTCAAAGAATCTAAAAAGATCTGAGTTGTGCGAAAAACTTCAGTAACATCAGCATAAGCTTTCTTGCAAACTGAAGTCGATTCTTTGATGGCATCGGTTGATTTATCCATAGCTTGTGTATATTGCTCTATAGCTGTCTCCACAAAAGCTTTAAGAACAACCCCACCATAGGCGTTCGTATCAGCAAGCAATTTATCCAACTTCTCATGAATACTGGCTAAGTGTTGGCGGTTGATAGGAGCTTCAGTATCTTCATCAGATTGTAATCGATAGGGACTAAAGTATGTGGAGTCATACTCTGTAACAGCCCGAATTTCCAGGTATCTTTTATGCTTATGTTTTTGGTGGTTTGTGAGGGGACTCGGCGAGTTGGAGCTCAAACTCGCCGAGTAGGATCGCGGTTCTAGACGCGGGTTCGCGCCTGGACTCGGTGAGTCCAAGGTATGGACTCGGCGAGTCCGCGCTGTTTAATGAAACCCTAAAATCTTGGGTTTAGGACCTATTTAAAGGGCCTTAAGGCCGTCATTTGTGCTCACCAGACCCCTAAGTGAAACCCTAGCGAGTTTGAGCGTTTGGAACAAAGCAAGGAGCCATTATTGACCTTGGAGGTGTTATATTGCAAGGGAAAGGAAGCAATAGCTAAGGGGGAATCAAGAGGAGCCACTTCCTGAAGATTTGAGGTCCAGAATATCACATTTGAGGTACTACCTTCGAGCTACTCTCTGTCATATTGATGTTTATATTGATTTAGGGCTTATTGAGCCCTTTTATGGCTAGATCTTGTGCTCCCTTGGTCCCTAAAGTGAGTTAGGTTCTAGATCTGGACCTTTGGAGGTCCAGAGTGTCCCTTTGCCCAAGCTTTTTATGAATCCATGGGGGTTTTGGATTGGGGTCTTTATGCTTAAGGTCAAAATACCAATTATGAGTCATGGGGTGTGTTATGAGCACCAAGATACGGAGTTTACGTGATGAATAAGCTTAGGAGGGCCAGATCTATGAGTTGTTGGAGCGGATCTGACCTCAGAAGCAAGTTCAGGTCGATGCATGGCATGGACTCGCCGAGTCTGAAGGACAGACTCGGCGAGTAGCATGAAGATTGTCCTTAACCACTCAGTGAGTGGTCCAGTCGAGTTATGAGTTGACTCAGTGAGTCAGGGAAAGTTAGAAAGCGTTGACAGGTGGATTGAGTCGAACTGGAACTCGCCGAGTTGTTCTTGAGACTCGGCGAGTTGAGTAGTGGTAGCCCCGCGATTCATGCTAGGTGGAACTCGTCGAATCAGGGGAGTACTCGACGTGTCAAAAGGGAATCCTAGAGAGTTGGTGAAAACGCTTAGACTCGCCGAGTCGCCCTAGTGCACTCGCCAAGTCTGGTCACCGTTGACTGTTGACCGTTGACCAGAGTTGACCAGTGTTGACTAGATAGGGGTAGTCAACCTTAGTGGTAAAAGTGTTAATTAAGAGACATATGATGTTATAGGAGGAGTATAGCTCGGAGGATCGAGCACGAGTGATTTCCAGGATTCGCGAGTTATCGAGATACCCGAGGTGAGTCTTCTCACTATACTTTACCTTGAGTAGGTAATCAGAGTTATGTGTCAGAGTATGTGTATGTTATGTGTATGCTATGTGTTGTACTGCATGATGTCTATGTGATTTATGTTGTGCATGTTTATAGAGTTGGAACCGGAAGGTTCCCAGAGTTAGAACCTGAGGGTTCACAGAGTTTGGGTGCACGGACCCACAGAGTTATAGCCTCGAGTGGCTTATATGTGTTATATGTGGTATTTTGGGGAACTCACTAAGCTTTGTGCTTACAGTGTTAGTGTTGTTGTTTCAGGTACTAGCGATGACCGTGGGAAGGCGCCGGCTTGATCTATACACACGCATGGGATTTTGATATACATATGATCTTGGGATTTTGTATGATGTGATTTGGGATTTTAAAACTTAATGTTTTTATGAAAATTAAATGAGAAATGTTTTTATAATTTGTGAAAAAATTATTTTGAAATTCAGGGTGTTACATACTCATCATTGTCGCCTTCAAGAGTAGCATCGGAACCGATTGATTGGGTTGGCAAGGGAGGTATAGTGATGACAGGGGTGTCGGATACAGTAGGTGCCCCCGTATTAGATACGTTGACCCTTGCTGTTTGTTCAGGGACTGTAGTGGTTGTGACTGGGGTAATGATTGAAGTAGATAAAGGTGTTGTGGAAATAGAAACAGAAGATACTGGTGGAGGTGGTAGAGAAGTTTCGGTTGTAGAAGTGGGAACAACCGAAACTGGAACTTTCGGTGTCGGTGTTGGAGTTGGCTGTTTCAGTGGTGTTATTTTTGGGGTTGTTTGTTTTGGTGAAGGGAGTGGAGTTGGAATTTTAACATCTTTTGGTTTAGGAGGGGATTGTTTAGGTGATGGAGGTGGAGTTGGAATGTTGACTTCTTGAGTTGGGGAAGGAGATCTATGTGGAGTATTACCTCTTGGAGACACATGTGGAGACGCGGCTTCTTCATCATCTTGGTTGTCAGATTGTGAAGGAGATGGGTCCTTAGGTTTTTGTGCCATTCGTTTGATCTTCTTTGGCTTAGAAGAACTTTCGGTCTCTAACTTTCGCTTCTTGCTTTTGGAAGGCTTAGAGGGTTTATGCTCGGTTGTCTCCTTCTTAGTAGTCACCCATTTGCCTTGGTTACTCGGCTTGTCAAGAGCATCTAAAGCAGCTTGTTCGGTAGTGAGAACTCTCAACTTTGTGGGATGAAGCTTGCTATTGTCGGCCATCACCTTACTATGTGGGGTAACACTTCGGTACATTGTCTCCGGAATCGAACCATTGTGACGAAACTTGACTGGGTCAGAGATAATGATCTTCTTTGTATGGAAGGTTGAAATTGACGCAATTAGAGCATCCTTCATCACTGGAATTTCCAAAGTGTCAATGGCTCTTTGAGTAATAATGGTCCAAAATCGTCCACAAGAGATTTCAAAATGACGAGTGGATGTGTTCAGAAATTGCACAACCTGAGACCATATGATTGACCCATAGTCCAGGTTCAACCCATTATACAAACCGTAGAGAATAGCCAGAAACCCATTGCTAGTGCCATCGGATCCAACACTTCATTCTACCATTCCTTTTATCAGCAAAGTGAGAAGACCATTCCACTGAGATGGTAGCCAGGACTTCTTGACTTTGACAATGGTTGTCAAGACATCAGTGTAGCCCATCTCATACATCATTGAGAAGAGTTGTGTGATGGTGATAAAATCAGGAGAAACCACCGAAGAATCAACTGCGAGATGAAGCAACGAACAAAACCTCCCTTTGGAAATAGAGGCCTTCTTGTAGTGGATTTGAAAATATATTCGTTCCTTGTTCTTGTCATATGATGCAGAAGAGTAAACTTGAGATAACAATGACATTGGAACCGCCTCGAACTGGGTTAGGGCAACAACTAGCGGGGAATACTTCAAACACTCCACAACGTGCAGCATGTAGGAATCATATAAGAAAGGAGTGAGTTCAATAATCATATTTTGATTAGGCTTGATGGTAAGAAAGGAAGATGAAGCAGTTTGATCTTGTGCAGAAGAAGAAGTCGCCATTGTTGAACAAAGGAAGAAGATGAATAGTGTCAATCGCCGTTACAGTTTAGAATTCTTTGAAGAGGTAGAAGACAAAGAATCGTGCAATCCCTTTATACACCGTTGGTAAGAGAGAGAAAATCGTGATGATTGTGACGTTATCTTCTAAAAAGTAGCCTGAAAAAGCGCGATTTGATAGGTTGGATGTTCCTTGGTAGGCATCAGCATGCGTGCGTATAGCGACCGTTCAAATTCACACGCCCAAAAAGATTTCAGCAATCTGCATTTGAATTAGAATGTATCATCGGAACCTGAATTGCCCTTGATTCACTAGATGACAAATATACTCAAACATATCATCAATAGAACGGGGAAAATTAAAAAATTCCGTGCATTAGAGTGTCAAAAGATAAAGTAATAAATCAAATGTGTATGGGTTGTGAGTGATGTCTGACAATTAGATGAAAAACAGAGGATTCCGGGCAAGAATCGCTTCCTTCGAAGTCAAGAGAGACTCAAAGTGCTTGTGTGGATTCCCAAGAATACGATCAAGTGTTTGTTAATAAACATTGAAAGGTTTCTTTTCAAGACATAGGCTTATGGTGGCTTATCTTCAACTGAACATCAATACTTAAAATAAGACCGAGGGTTGGAAGAAGTACTTGTGAGACCGATGTGGTCTGTTGAACAAGTAGGCAGGTGGTAGTTTGTGATGACAAAAGAATGTATAGAAATTTGAAAAAAAAATTTAAAATTGGATCTTTATGGGAAGAATAGTCTTGGTATTAGACATATTCATAAAAGACCTCGCAAAAAAAAGATTTCAGTCGGTACCAAGTAAGAGCTTGAATATAGAAATTCACCGTTAATTCATTATGGGTGTTGAATTTTGGGTTTCACTCAGCACGTGGTATATGTATCTAAGATCATAAACACAGATGTTATGCAACCATAAACCTCAGTGGTAAAAACCAAGAGTCTCTAGGGTTACAATAGTGAACCGATAGTAGATGGAGAATGGTTTGAGGATGGTGAAAGAAATGAAGGTACCTTCTGCTATTTAAGAGGACAAAGCAGAGAAACTCTTAACTCATGTGAGAACAGTAAGATAGCTCTAGAACGAGTAAATAAGAATGGCCTATTTGGGAAGAAACGATAGGTTGGATCGAATCATGAAGGCCTTGCTCTAGGTCGTAGAGGCTTGAGTCAACATGCATCAGCATGCTTCTAGGGACCCTTAACTACTTCATAAAATACACGTAATACCTGTACCAGCTCCATTTTCTGTTCTTCGTGTATCCTTGAGACCGAAATGAGACAAAAACAAACAAATATACCACACACAAAAAAATATATTTTTGAGTTTTTAAATTTTTCTGAAAAAGAATAAAAATAGAAAAAGAAAATATTTTTGAATTTTTGTGGTTTTCTGAAAAAGAATAAAAACAGAAAAAGAAAATATTTTTGGATTTTGGAGGTTTTCTGAAAAAGAATAAAAACAGAAAAAGAAATTTTTTTTGGATTTTTGAGGTTTTCTGAAAAAGAATAAAAACAGAAAAAGAAACGTAAACAATTTACAACCGAAACCTTATCTTAGTTGAATGAAGCGAAATAGACCGAGCGGTCGGTTCATTTCGGTTCTCAAAAAAAAAAATAGTATCAGAGCAGGAATTTGTGTGATCAATACGCATTCCTTCTGTATTCAGAATTCCTTAGGGTTTCCGCTTTTATCGTATAAATAACAAGTTGTCTTCTTTGTTTCGAAGGCAACTTTGTTTTAGATAAAACCCTAATCTCGAGTTTAAAAGTATGATTCTAAAAACTCAACAGGTCTCACGATGATTCGCAAACAAATCCCATTAACATCTCAAACAGCATTGGATCTACAACTAGGATACCCATACTCTATACTCAAGACTATGAAGTATGGGCACTTCACTTTGAAGACTACGTGATCGGTTCTGTAGATCATGGCTATCTCATCTGGGAAGCCATCACTCTTGGACCGTTTGTTCATTCGGGAACGAACACTACTGTCAAGACTCAGCAAGAGTACAACAAGCAGGTGGCAGATGAACAGAAGATGCCATAGGATGAGAAAGACAAATTGCTATGTAATGTGAAAGCCATGCGAATGATAAGATTCGCCTTGCAATCCGACACCTTTCGGTTAGTTAGTTCATGCACGACTGCTAAACAAATCTGGGATAGATTGAAAGAACTCTATTCAATTGATGAAGATCTGGAACACTCAACTCAAACCTTGTTGCTGTAAGAATTTGGAGCTTTCAAACAGAAACCAGAGGAGAAACTCGTACATACGTTCGATTGGTTCAATCATCTTCTCAGCAGAATGGTCAAGCATGGAATAGAAAGAAAGTTAATTGAGCAAAAGGTGACTTTCATGAACAGACTAAGAACCGAATGGATAGCTGTGGTCTCTACCGTAAAAGCGCATGAGCAGTTCAAAACTTACTCGCTTGCAAAACTTGTGGGAATCCTTAAGTCCCATGAAAGTGAAGTAACCAAAGAAGCGAAAGTGGTCTCTGGTATGGGATCACTGGCTCTTATATCAAAAGGAAAAGGTGTTACAGAAGAAGAAGAAGAGTCGGATATATCTGAATATGACCTTACAAGCGAAGAATATGCTATGATGGTCACCAATCCAAAGAAGTTTGCTAGAAGAAAATTTCCTGTCAACAAGAACCGAAACTGGCAAGGAAGTTATAGTTCCGAGAAAGCGAAGGATGAAGCAAAGATCACCTCTTGAAAGGCTGAAGACAAGAATGAGAGCAAACTTACAAGAGACTCGGGATACGACTGCAACTACTGCCATGGCAAGAACCACTTTGCAAAGGATTGTATGTTAAGGAAATTGGCTGAGAAGAGAGACGGGGAAGATGATGAGGCATATTACATGCGAAAGCTGGAAGAGATCAAGAACAAGAAGACAACTAACGGTGCAAAAAGTACGATGAATGCTTTAATTGTGCAGGAAAAGGCTAATGAAGACGAGTTCGGTGGTGTGGAAGTGTGGTCAACCGACTTTGAGGATGAAGAAGTAAGAAAGCCCACTTACGGAAGGGCTTATGTGGCAAAGGAAGCAGGTTCGGCCGGGAAGTGCTTGATGGTCACCGCTGGATCATCAACCGAAAGTTAAGTGGTAGTCTCATGCAAACTCGCTTAGCGAATTCTAACCTAACTGACCAACTCAGCAGGGTGTCTTCAAAGAGTGAGGAGAGAAGGATGTGGATCGAGTTGAAGGAGGCGGAGTTAGTTAAAGCTAGGGACGAAAGTTTTTATTTGCAAAAAGACAATTTGAAAATTTTGAAACAGAGAAATGTTTTTTGTTTAATTGCTAAGCGTTGATACACTAATATAGCTCAATTGCATTTATGCTGTGAGATAGGAAAGAAAATCCATAAGATGATTTTGCCTTTTCTTGAATTCAAGGAAGACGAAGTAATAGCAGAATGTGAATCAGTAGTATCATCAGAAGAGACGTCCATGTCATACAAAATAGGTCTGGACAAAATAGAAACCTTCATAGATTCAAAAGAACACAAGGATGCGAAGAGTTCTTCTGGTCGGCTCCCATAGATAATGCAGACGAAACTGTAGGCTTAGCTGAGCAGACCTCCTGGAAAGTTAAAGGAAGATAAGTTGCTGAACCCTTAAATAAACCCTCGAGTTCTGACAAACCAAGGACGAGTGGAACCAAGGACATTCCTATAGAATAGAGAGAAGAACCGAAAGCTCAAGTCAAAACAACCGAAACCCAAAGAGAGAAGCAAAAGGCAAGCTTTAATATGCACAAATCGCAGAAGGAACTAGCTAAGCAAAAACGCTTAAGAAATCAAAGATATGTTAAGAATTTGAATGAGCGAAAGAGTTACTGGAATTCACAAAATCCCAACTATGTTCCTCCAAAGAAGATTTCAGAGGACAAAGGAAAAGAAAACGTAACAGACAAATTCAGCCCAAGTTCTTACTATTCCAAGTCTGAGAGCTGATAATCCACTTTCGGTCCTCAATCCAGTTTCGGTCCTAAGTCGAGTTTCGGTCCTCCTAATGGATGCAAACCCAGTTTTGGTCCTAAATCTAGTTTCGGCTACAACAAACCTTAAAGCAAAGCAACCTTCAATGGAAACGAAAAGCTAACTGCTGCTACTAGGAGCAACAATAAGCAACCATCAACTAATCCTAGGAGTCAAAAATCATCAAACAAACTAACCAATGAATTCAAATTTAAACAAGATAAAAAAAAAATTAAGGTGTATACAATTAAAAGAAAAGATCAAACCACATTAGTAAAAAGAACATAGTTGGTTGATATTTCTACTGCAATTCCTTTTTCTGTGAAAAACTCACAAGGACCCAAGAAACTTTGGGTTCCTAAATCTGCTTAAATTTGCAGGTAATGAGTGACGAGCAGTTCGACGAAGAATGGTACATAGACAGTGGCTGCTCGCGTCACATGACAGGGAGGAAGGAAGAACTTAGAGAATTTCGTTCGCTGAAAAACGGTGGCTGTCTGAAATATGGGAATAACTCTTTTGGAACAATCAAGGGATATAGCATGATAACAAACGGTGACTTCATGATTCGAAAAGTGGCCTACGTAGAAGGTTTGCAGCACAACCTCATTAGTGTGTCACAATTAGTTGTGGGCACAAATTTGAAAGTTTCATTCGATGATGAGGGGTCTGAGATACTCGAAAAACAAACCAAGAAGGTTCTGTTGAAATCCGAACGTAAAGGAGAGATGTATCCATTAAATCTCAATCCCATACGAGGAAAACCGACAATATGCTTGCTAACAAAGGCAAATGCAGATGATAGTTGGTTGTGGCATAGACGACTATCACACCTGAACTTTAAAGACATTAATAAGTTGGTGCTTGGTGATCATGTTAGTGGACTTCCTCTTCTCAAATTTGACAAGGACCATCTGTGTGCAACATGTGAAATGGGGAAACAAAGCAGAAAGAGCCACCCTACACGAATCAACACCAAGATAGCTGAAGCTCTTGAACTCTTGCATATTGACTTATGTGGACCTTCGGCTATTAAAAGCTTTGGTGGAAGTAAGTATATTCTTGTAATTGTAGATGACTTTTCACGCTTCACCTGGGTTTTCTTTGTTAAACAGAAATCAGATGCTACTCCCAAGCTGAAAACATTCAGTAAGCAAATAAAAGTACAACTGAAGAAAACAGTGAGGAATATCAGAAGCGACAATGGTCTGGAATTTAAGAATAATGATTTTGATAGTTTTCTGGCTGATAAGGGAATAACTCATAACTTGTCAGCACCCTATACACCACAACAGAATGGTATTGTTGAAAGACGAAACTGTTCTTTGTGTGAAGCAGCCAGAACCATGCTAAGTTTTGCTTCACTTCCATTACTTAAGTCGTAGGAAGGAGGGAGTGATACATCAGACTCATTATTCATTCAGGACTTTCATCAAACAGGTAGAGTGCATTTTTAATTTAAGAGAATTTGTTCAATAATAATAATTTTTTGTACATACCTCATTCATTTATAGAAAGAATGCATATTAGCTCAAAGATTCCTTGGTGTTGCTTGCTTTTCTTTACGTAATATGTGCTCGAATGCGTAGGAAAAAAATAAATCTTGAAACAAATTATTAATAGCTGAAATCAAAGCCTCTAATTGAGAATACATCTAAGATGATGATGAATTGCTGAAATCTCAGATTTGATTGTAAAAAAATCAAAGCTTGAAAACTGTTGGAAATCGATATCAATTTGCTGATGATGATGATCTGATGAAAATCATTGAAGACACTAACAATCGAAACTTGAAGTTCTTGCAGATCATACTTTTAGTTGGGATTTCATCAGGTGAAAGAGATAACTTTTTGTGGAGGATTTGATCGATTTGGTTGCGATTGAAAAAATTAGATGAATGGGTCGACATCTTGTTACGTTAAATGATTAATAGGAGATAAAACATGATTAGTTATTATGATTAGAACATTGACTAAACTGCCCCTAACAACTTAATTAGGCACCTTAATCTGGGTTATTTTTTAGCCACAAGATCAGTTTTGATCAAAGGTTAAGATTTGGTCCTCATGTCTCACAAAATATAGGTGGTCTCAAATGAACCTCTACCTATATATATATATATATATATATATATATATATATATATATATATATATATATATATATATATATATATATAACAAGTTCAATTGAGAAAATAAAAAATGTTGAAAGTGGAAGAATCAATCTCAGCCAATCATTTAATTTTAGCGCAAAACATTTCGGCGTACCAGATTGACGGAGGATGAGTAATATTTATATATGAATATAAATATAAATATATTCATATATGAATACACCACCTCCCTCTGCTACCAACCACCACCAACAACAACAACAACCACTCCCATCACTTCCACAATGAACCACCACCAACAACCAAAAACATATTTATATGTTATGTGGGCCTAATACACTGAAGCGCTTAAGTGATATATTCGAAATAAATGGCCGAGATTCATTCCCTCGGTCTCAATTTTTTTTTCTCAGTTGTAACCTCCCCGTGTATATATATATATATATATATATATATATATATATATATATATATATATATATATATATATATATATATATTCAGCCTGGAAAATTGTCATTTTTCGATCAAACTAACGTGCAACCTGTGATAATCCTGAGTTATGTTCCCTGGGTAAAAGAGTTTGACTGTATAATGCCAAATTCCCTGTCAAGAAACTTGAAATAAAAAAAAATAAAAAATATGAAAATAAAAACAAAAGAGAAACAAAAAAGTAAATAATTCCTTATTTTTTAAATGACTTTCACGTATTCATTTCATTTAGGGAAAGTGATCGTTAGAAATAAAAAAAATAAAAATAAAAATAAAAAACAGAAAAAGGAAATTGAAGCTGTCAGTCAATGCAAGTTGGTAAGGGCAATTTGTATATCGAGGCCTACTGATTCATCTATCGAAATATAATGTTATTAATTAAAGATGTAACTTGGTCTTGTGTAAGAAAATTCAGCATGACTTCACCAAACGCCAACTAAACATTTTTGTAATTATATGGCTACACATAAATTTTGATTTCAAAATTATGTTATACGGACAAATGTATACTGACAATTTAAATTAAATATGATTCTTAATAGACGGAATGGGTTTCATATAATATTATTCGTATATAACTAGTAGGATCCAAACGGTGAATATAATAATGTCGGTAATTAGGGATTTTCTTAAAAAAAATCATATATATCAATATACATTCATACACAACATATATAGATACATACATATATGTCCACACAATCATTCTTTAACTCAACTTCATTCTCAATTTTAATGTATATATGTATAACCAAATACAGTAACTAAAACTTATTACTTTGAAAACGTTTCATTAACTTTATGATTTTAAAATAGTGTATAGATTTCAGTGATCAAACACCACCTCATTGCTTTTGGCGACATCTTCCACATTTCATTGCCGAACTTTTCTCCTCTCATTCTTCTCACTCCTCAACAATGGCAAGTCTCTGAAGTGGAGGTGAAGAAGATTGATCATGGGTACACTTCGCAATGCCAACACAACTCATCAGAGTCTTAGTGATATGACCACACACACAGATAGATAATAGGTAGAGAGAGAAAGAGAGAGAGAGAGATTATAATTATAAACCCCATAATTATTATAAAAACAGTAGGGTTATACATATGTAACATTAAAGAGCTTCTTCTTCAATTCTTCCCAACAAGCAATTAACAGCATCAGCAATCTCATCGACTGTATTGAACTGGCATCCATCCTCAAGCTGTCCAAACCAATATATTAAATTTAAAAGTTATTCCAACAATTCTTGTATTAAACATGAAAAATAATCAAATGTTATTGTAAAAAAAAAAAACGTCAAAACTAACCTTGACACTAAGACTGTAGAGTACCATCTGATCAACGGTAGTAACATTGAGGTGGAGGACAGTAAGCCACATACACTGAAGCCCAGCGACCATTTTCAAGAGCTGTCGATTGCGTTTCTTAGATAGTATTTTGAGGTTAGCATGGCTTTCTACCATTGTTACTTCTATCTCCGCCATTGCTGGTGGCCGGATATTAACGAGGGTGGCAGAGCCACCACTTTCGTTAGCTGATCTAGTAGAGTATTGTGGGAATGTGAAGAAGTCACCAAATGGTGGTGGTGGAGTAGAGTAGCCATTTTTATCATTAGGGTGTGGTTGATGCATGGCTCTTTTTTGTACCTCTAGGGTTTGTAGTTGTTGTTCTAGTTCCTTCACAAAGTTTATTGCTCCTCCAATTATTGACGCTTGATCACCCTAAAATTGTGTTCATTAACTTTTAAAATGTATTTCATTTCAACAGAATATGGTTAATTACGAATTTTATATAATCTGCTTTGCAATTTGAGTCCACATATAATTAACGTCCGATGATCGAACACATGTGCACTCAGCTAAGAAGAAAAAAAATTGCTCAATATATCATATATTTTTAAATTACAATAAAATCTAAAACATATGAAAACTTCTAAAATTTGTAAAATTATATAAAAGTAGTTATCTAAAACACGTCATTGATAATAAAAGTAGTAATTTAATCAATTTGAAAAATTAGAAAAGTAGTAATTTAATCACTTTGAAAAATTAGAAAATATTTTTTGTTAAATGCTAATTAAAGTAACTTTTGAATTCAAAACCTTTTTTGTTTCACTTAAAAACAAAATCTTATGATGAACAAAAAAAATTTTGATTTTTTTTATAAAAGCTATAATAAAAGGTCACAAAAGGTATATGAACAAGTCTCTAAGAGTTTTGATCATCTACAATTAAACATTCATTAAGTAAATATTTTATTTTGCTTCTAAATTATATTTAAACTTTAAAGAATTAATAATTTTGGAATAGCTATGAAGATATTTGTAATAGTAATATATTATTTATATTGTTTTTTTTTTATACTATTTTAACAATAAACAAACTAATTTTTCAATCTTTTACTATATTTTTTTTAAAAAGACCGAACATTTCTTTTGGTTTTATTTGTATCGCATCAGATGTTTTTATCATGAAATATTTTTAAAATTATACATGATCTATGCTAAATATAACAAATTAGACGTACGTATCTGCTAATTAATTTATTAGATATGTGCTGTGGCACAATGGTATAGAAAAAGACTGAATGATAGTAGATGCGAAATTACGTAAATGATATTGTGATTTACGTATCATTTTATGATTCGATTCATTTTTTTTTCTATTATACTGTCTACATCTAATTATTTTTTTATTCAAATGTATTATTAAATATCAAGTTTGTTTTTTCCAATCATACCGTCCACATCTAAGCAACTATTTCCTCTTATGAAAATAGATCTGCGATCTTGATAAATTCTTTGTACGCGTATTGTTATGAATTTATGTTGTGATTATTAGAAATAAATATAATAAGAGAAAAAAAAAACTATTATATATAATATAAGAGAAAAAAAAAACTATTGTTTTACCCTGATGTGACTCTGTCTGCAGTCTATTTTAAAGTTACATTATATTCTCTAAATTAATTTCTAAAGTGTGTGATGTAACATTCCTTTTCCTTTAAAATAAACGAAAATCAAATGGAGAATAGCTATCATTTTCTTTTGGTATTATCGGTGGAAAAATTTTAAAAAGGTAATGGAATGTATAAAAGAAATCAATTAAGAGTTGTACCCTTTGAACATACGAAGATGGCATCAAAGATCGGATTACTCCGAGATACTCGTTCATCTGCTTTCTCCGGTTGCGCTCAACCGTGATATGAGTCATTCTTTGATTCTCCATTTCCTGTTTGTTCTTCCCACTCTTCGTGCGCCTCCGCTTTCTCCTACCCACAGCGGCCACCGTAGTGGTGGCAACCGCTGCCACGTGTGGTTCCATCATTATGTTGCAGTGAGAAGATAGTTCACCGGAAATCAACTGGTCACCTCCGGCACTGCAGCCTGTGTAATCTTCCGTTGAAGAAGTAGTACCCCAGTGTTCCTTAACGTTAAAATTGTTGTGATTGTGCATCACTGAAGAAGATGAATAGTAATCCAAATTATTTGCATGAACATTGGTTGCTTGTTCATGACATCGATAATGGTTGTTTTTCTCCAGGAATCCACAAAAACTTCTATCTTCTTGTAACAAATAATCGTATTCAAAAATGCCAATCGGATCTTGTGAGCAATTTATTGTGTCTAACGCCATTAGTTCACATGCATATGAACCCTAATCTTGAACTTGATCTTTCCTTTCTCTTTATAGCTGAGACGTTGACCACCTCAGAATGAAGTGGAAAATGTCCAAAGGGTGTAATATATATAGACGGAAAAAGATTGTGTCTTTTTTGACGTATGTTGGTGGGGTTTTCTGGGATAGGCCCTAAAAGTCGATTGAAAAACCAATTGTTAGGAGAAAGAAATGAAGAGAAGCACAAGGGGTTAAAGTATATGAACAAGAACCAGAATACTCAAAAGATCCAAACGAAAATCATCTCTCTCTCTCTCTCTCTCTCTCTCTCTCTCTCTCTCTCTCTCTCTCTCTCTCTCTCTCTCTCTCTCTCTCTCTCTCTCTCTCTCTCACAACTTTTTGATGGTGAATAATGGAGAGTACGGGTGTGGATGTGGGTGTGAGTCGAATGTCTCTCTGTCTCTATAAAGAAGAAAAGAATCTACAGTATATGACACGTGACAACATAAGTCGGACTACTACAATTTTTTTACATAAAACGGGGGGTTAGGGTGGGATGGGGTGGCGGTGGGGGCGGAAGAGGTGTGTAGAGAGAAAGAAAGAGACATGGGCTATATGGATGCCCGTTTGATCTTCTTTCTAAGTACTAGGCCACTAGCAGTGTTTGATTATATAAAAGTCATACTATCAATGTTATGTTAAAAGATTTCTCCATGGTATTTAAATCTGGGTTTATAAACTTAGGTTAAGAACTTTTTTTTTAATACATATACTTGTGAGATCAAATGACCTATATATATGGATAATATCACTGCACACACACGAATTATTACAAATTATTTTTGTGTCTAACAATACAAGAAAACAATCCTTTGTCAACGACAATTTTAATGGCTGCAACAACTTTTAGCGGCCACACGAGCAATTGTCGCCGCTAAAAGTTGTTGTCGTCACTAAAGATGTCGCTGGTAATACCTAAAGAACCGAATCCACATCAAATCTGACCCCATCCATCCGATTGAGTATCTAATCCAACGGCTTGGACTCTGTTTCGACTAAGCCCAATAACGACAACGTCAATGCCTACAATTTTTTGTCACCGCTAATGTGAGAACAAAAATCAATGTGCAAAGACAATGTTTGAAAACTCAAACCTTGAGTTAATTTTTAAGATCAACGTCTGCTCTTAATATTGTAACACTAGTCAAAATAGGTCAATAGACAATCACATGTGATTATGCCAATCATTTAATGTGATTATGTTAACCTAGTAATGTGGTAAGAGTGTTATGTAGTTCATGATAAATTCTAATACAAATATGAACTTTCTTTATGATACAACTCAAAGTATACGTCCATACGATTCCAAAAATATAGAGAATGTCTGAATCTGACTTCGCATGAAGAAGTTATGATAAACCGAACACTATAAATCTCTATAATAAGAGGAATTTAAAATAGTCTTAGAATTAGCTATTTAAGTCTGAAAGAGAGTTGTAGTACTCGTAAATACCTACGCGTGCATATAAAGAACGTCAAAAACGGAGTTCGTATGCAAAAGTTATGGCCTTCCAAAGATTCAGCTTTCAGAAACCCTAAGTTAACTAAATTCACGACGTGAGCTTTATGACACTCACGACGTGAGGAGTCATTTATCCATATCTCGGAATCTAGAAGGTGTGACGAGGCTGCGAGGGGATAGAATCCAAACCCACGACGTGGACATCAAATTCACGACGTGAAACTAGAATTGTGACACCTTCCGAAGCTAGGAACGCAAATGGCAAGTCTACGAGGATAAGATCCTAAGTCAGGACGTGGCGGTCCAAAATCCCTACTATAAATAGCAGGTCCGACTTCAGTCATTCTTACACCAAAACTTCTTCCCTTTCTCTCCTTTGCTGATGCCATCTTGCATCCCGAGCCCCGACGATCTCGCACGCTGACCGTTTTGCTTAGATAACATAAAATCACGCTGCTAGGGTGAGTTTCACGGCCCCACTTTCTAAATAGTTCGGGGGAAAACGCATGCTAGTTATTGTATATATGTTATTATTATGTCTATATGATAGTATATAGTTATGATAACCGGGATATGATTGTTCTAAATATAACATTTTGAATACGTACAACTATTATTAACTTATCAGTATGTTAATTTACTAATGTAGATCTTGAGTTATACTTAGGATTCTATATATATGTTGTGTGCGATATAATACCGAAGTTATATTCGAAAGTTCTAAATGTTAAGTTATATAGTATGTTGCTATTAATAGTTTTAGGTCAAAATAAAACTAGATATGTTATATGTTGTTATTATTAGTTTTATGTCAAGATAAAACTAGATATGTTATATGTTGTTATTATTAGTTTTATGTCAAGATAAAACTATATATGTTATATGTTGTTATTGTTAGTTTTATGTCAAGATAAAACATGGTATTGTTATTGATAGTTGTATGCCAAGATAAAACTAGAATCGTTATAAGTTGTAATTATTGGTTTTAGGTCAAGATAAAACCTGGTTTTTACTTCAAGATATAGCTGTTATATTGCCTAAATATTATGAAGTTAGGAGTAATGTTTAAAAGCATAGTCTAGTAACTTAAGGTTTTAGACATAAAGATGCTTTTGTTGTTAGAGCTATAAGAAGCCGCCAAAGTCTACATGAGTAATTGTATTCATCAACTAAGATTGGGGATCTTAGCGTAAATCCTCTGAACTGTAACCGTTAATCCCGCATGAGCAAGGAAGTCGTGTATAATTAGTATACGGGCTGAACACCCCACTTGTGACTGTTAGCTACAGTCAATCAAAAACAAATGATGAACTATCTTTTTATTTGTTATTATTCCGACGTCGATGAAGCGTACGGTGTTGTTTCTCATGTTAAATCATGAGTGTATTTGTTCTCATGGTAAATCAAGAGTGTATTGTTCTATCAGAGGTATTGTCACACCCCAAAACCGGAACGGCGGAAACGTTCTGGGTGGATGACGTCATGTCAAGTATCACAACACATGCATTATAGTAATCAAAGTACAACAAAACATTGCATTAATAGTAATAGTTTTACATGGTTTACATTACCATACATCAAAGTAATACAAGTAAATATAATAAGTACAGCATGGTACTAAGCTATCTTCATCAACAGCTCCGGGGATGTACCTGTCTAATGCTGACCTGAGAATACAAGTTATTGAAAAACGAGTATCAGCATTTTTACAACTGTTGGTGAGTTCATAAGTATTTAGTGGCATTTTATCCAAATAACTTAATAAAAGTGGTCGTTTCAGTGTATCCATTACATTAGTGTCTTTTCCAGAAAATCCTATATTTTCTTTAATAAAAGCAGTCTTCTACCAAGACTGGACGGAGTTATGTGGTAAAAAGTAGTTTTTCCCTTAATCACTATCATTATCAAAATACAGAATTTGATTATTAAAGAAAGCAAGAGGAATCAGGTAAAATAACATATGCCTCAGCAGTGAGGACTGCTGACTAAGGCAGAAGGAATCATAAACTCTAGAAGAGTATCGAACAAACGACACGCCTGGCTCAGTCTAACAAAGGGAGACACAGACCCCAGATGGTACCAAATGAAAGGTATAGCTAGAAAGGTCTAAAAACAGTGAATACAGACCCCAGATAGTATCAAATGAAAGATACAGCTAGCAAGGTCTAAAAGCAGTGTGACTCTGAGAGTGGGTTCCCAGCATACAATGTAAATTGCTGGTGAAATACCGTTACCTTAAGGCCATGAATTATAAGGTAACCTGGGATACTCGTAACCATACTAACTGACACTAGAGTACCTGACGCCCTACAAGCGTCTATAAATTGTGACATTTGTCACCCCTTGGCTTGGTTGGCCGTGGACTGTAGCTAGCAGTCAGGGTGCGGGGGTGTCAATCCCGTATAGATCTATACACACAATGTCCGCTCTCCCTACAGGAGACTCTGGTTACCAAATAGATGACGGAGAAGGTCGTGTCCCGAAGATGCATCCCAAATAGTGAGTAGTGTGTTTCGAATGTAAGTGTTGGACTAGAGGTAGAGACTCATAACTGAACTAACTAGAGTAAAGCTATATGTCTATGCTTGTGTACATAATATATAACTAATGATCAAATGACCTTCAGACGGACATCCGATCCCACCAGACCACATCTCAACGTAGAAAAGGAAATTGGGCGGACAAGCCTTCCTTAGTCCTTCAATCATTAGTTATATGCATCTATACAAGCACATGCATACATCTAACTACGTTTGAGTGTGTAACAAGTGGAACCATAACATGAAGTATAATCGAATTGTGATGTATAACCGAATCGTGTGGAATAACCGAATCGTGATGTATAACCGAACAGTGTGAATAACCGAATCGTGATGTATAACCGAACAGTGTGAATAACCGAATCGTGTGGAATAACCGAATCGTGAAGTATAAGCGTACAGTGTGAATAACCAAATCGTGTGGAATAACCGAATCATGAAGTATAAGCGTTACTAAATATAAGTGTATCACGAAGTGGAAGCGACAACAAGTGAAGTAAGAGCGTCTAATAGGCATAAGCGACTACAAGTATAAGCGAAATAGAGGCAATAACAGGTATAAACGCATCACGAAGTGAAAGCGTTATCAAGTAGGAGTTTAGACTAAGAGGGAGTATCAAAACATGGAAGAAAACCTTTAAACTTCAGAGTAAAATAAGTTTGAAAAGCTTTAGAAATTCCTTGGAAACTTTTCATAAACCAGTTTGAAATGAACTTTAATAAAACAGTATAAGTAAGAGTTTTGAACAAGTGAAAACCTTTTGGAAAACCATTTATAGTATCCTACTTGGTAAAACAGTTTACAGTGTGGTAAATCCTTGTGCATGCGGGCTATCAATCACATGTGATTGATATGATAACTGGCATGTTTAACTTGTATCCCCCCTATAAAACATGTAAAAACATTTAAAAGGTTCATTCAGGGGTATGAACTCACCTGGTGTAAGTGGATTCGACGGGGGTGCCAGTTGGGTGCTCGGTCAAGTAAAGACTTGGACACACTTAGTGACCTATTTAACATATGATAACATATGTTCACATACAATTAGTACATTTAATACTAATTAAACAAGTATACGCACTCTAAGGAGCGAAAAACACTTTGGTTAAGTGTTTGGGGTGTCCCGGGTAACATTTAAGGGTGTGAATGGCTTAGGAATGGAGTTTACTCTCGAAGAGTAAACTCTCCATATGGTGTTTACGGCCCTGGGACAACTCCCCATGAGTTTATGGCCGTAAACTCATGGTGAGGGTGTTCTAGGACGTTTAAAGGATTTATCTTGATCGTGGAATTTTGCTAGGTCCAAATCTAAATTGTATGAGTGAATTTAAGGGGTTTAAAGGGACCATATGGGAGTTTACGGCCGTGAACTCCTACCCTCTTGATTTTATGGATGTTTAAGGCCCTTATTTCAATCCTAGTAATTATTCAAGGCTATAGGGGTGTTTGGAGTTCCAAGAGTGCACTCCCTTGGAGTTTATGGTCCAAATGACCACTCCTTGGTAGTTTACGGCCGTAAGCTCTTGGCTTGGCCGTGAACTCTCATGCACCCCTTTAAACTTTGATTTTAAGTCCTTGTTTCAACCCTAGCATTTTCTAGTGAAGGTATAAGGCCATTTAGGGGACATTTACTATCATTTGGCATGGTTTGGGGGTGTTTATGGCCTAGGCATGTGCTTGGGCCGTAAACTCCTTTTTACCCCTCATTTCTTAGTGTTTAATTGTTCCAAACTCGAAATAGCAAGTCCCTAATTTATCTCTTAAGCCTAAAGGTGGTTTGGGAGTGTTTTTGCGGCATTTTTGCAAGGATTAGAGGTGTTTATGGCCTAAGCATGTGCTTGTGCCGTAAACTCTCTTTTATGCCCTAAAACCTTGTGTTTTGTTGTTTAAACACTCCTAGATAAATTCCCTAACTAGTATCCAAGCTCAAATAAGGAAGAATCGGGACGTTTGGCCACTTTTTGGGTGTTTATTGCCTAAGGAGGCTCTTAGGCCGTAAACTACTTTTCGTTGTCCTTTTCATGAGATTTTTGAGCTATAATAACAATAATGCATGTTTAGAACAAGTTAGGGTTGAAGGTTTTATGTTTAGGAGCCGGAAATCGCGGTTTTGGAGTCGAAAACGAGTCTAGAGAGAGAAGGTAGTGAGAGAGAGGAGTTGGAGTGGTAAAAGGGTTTAAGGAAGTGTTACATCTTCCTTATATAGGTCTTGGGTGTTGCACCCGGTACTTGGTTACCCGATGCTGCCGTTAAACGGGACTTTTGGTCGCACCCGATTTAGTGGTCGTAATAAAATTTAACTTTTTCCAAAATAATATGGAAATGTAAAGTAAGTGTCTTTATTTATTTTATCATGACGTTAATGACATATAATATAAATAAATAAAGCATTTATTTATTTGGCGACCTCTAATTAACGGAACTTTTATAAAATGGAATATTCCATTAATGGTAACGGGGTAATGTAACAGAATAAACTTTGGGTTGTCACTTCATCCCCCCGTTAGAGGGAATTTCGTCCCGAAATTCAGGTCTAGGAAAGGAAGTAGGTATGAATGATAGAGGCATGAGGGTACTTCCTATTCGATTTGTCCTCGCATTCCCAAGTGAACTCTGGTCTGTGTTTGTCATTCCAATAAACCTTCACCTACGGGATGCGGATTCCGTCTCGTGTAGTTAGTGGGTTCCGACTGGTGTTTCTATGAGGTTAGGGTTCTCAATGGTTTCTATCTGGATGAGTGGGATACGAAGAGTGATGTCGGGTAAACACTGATCAAGTCTAGGGAGTGGATCAATCTGGTGTGAAACTTGTGGAATATCCAAAAGTAGTAGTGGTCTGACGAGGGTTGGACCAATTCTCCGTGAGGATTTTCAGATGGTCCTAAGGTCTCGGAAGGTTAGAGCTTTTTAGTACTTAGAACATAGTGTACTTCTATGGCAAGATCATCACTGGCGTGATCACCATTCCGAAGTTCCTAACGTTCTCTCTTATACTTGTAGTGTAGTCCTTCAGGTTGGTTCTTAGGGAGCTCGGGTTGTCTCTGGTTTCGCGTTTCCTGTCAATTGGCTTTTAAAGGCTTTCTAGATCATCGAATGGGTTGTGTGACTACGGTTATCTGTTTGCTGTAGAGTGTCTACCTCAAGCTCGTGCAAAATGAACCTGCACTCCTGATTCTTGAGGTATTTCTAACGGAAACCCTCAGGGTCAGGGAGATAGGGTTTCACCAGACGAGTGTTGGACTATCTCGGGAGGTGGTTTTACTATTTCTGCATGAGATAGTACTCGTGGAACACCTAATAGTCCAAAGAATCTCTAATACTTTGGTTTATTATAGTGCGGAAAACGCATGCTCCTGCATAACCCCTCGACTAACACCAAGGTTGGTGTCACGTCTATAATCTCTTTGGGATCTGGGTCATGAGGCTTAACGCAACTACTTTCGCACTTTGATCACGTATTCTAGGCTGCGGAGGTTATCCTGTGGTTCTCGGTAGTCTAGTGTTTACTTCGGAGAATGAAGTCTATCTTCTACAGGGCGACGACGATTTCCTCCATGCGAGAGGGGGGAGGATTATAGGCACTACTTGTCTGTAACAGGGTGGACGAAGTGCCTGAGTAGTGCGAACATCTTTTGCAACTACTTTTCCGAAGTTCGTGAGTGTTTCCCGGTCTATGTCAAATCCAGTGAGTATAGGTTCCCATCACTCGGAACTTTAATCCTTTTACTAACTGAGGGTGTTAGCTACTAGGTGGGCTTAACCGGGATGACAACAAATTTCGGATTTCTGGTCATTATAGTAGCTCAACCCGCAGTGGTTCTCTTGACTCCAGCTCCTATTCTATGGAATAGGATGAAGGGCTTTACTATGAGGTTTGTGGTAGAGCTCATACTTGGCTTAACCACTAATAATCGGTGTATGTAGGCCGTATATAATTGAGGTCGGCAGGATGTTTAGTTGTGTGACTCCACCCCCGACCCACAACCCAACGAGGAACAGGGAGTAGGGAGGAAACACACATCTTAAATCTTTTTTATCTCAATTATATACCACCTTTACGCCTATACCTGGTTATAGTGGTCATTCCTATGAGTTCTATTCTTTGGGTTCACGAACCTAGTGTGCGAGGTGTGAAGGGTCTTTATGGGGAATCTACGAAGTATGCTTCGGATGGTCGTTGTCTTCTGGAGTATATTGTAGTATCTTTCGCTTCGGTTTCCATTTGACTAAGAGGGGTTGGTCAACAGCGCGTGGTACCCTTCTCTCGGGTACTTCATAAGGTTTGAGATAAGAGGGACGACTGACGGATCGTATTAGATTTGATTATTTGTATTATGTTTAGGTTCGGAAGAACCTTTATTTGCCGACATGGCTATGGAGAAAGTTCTTTTTACACAGCACTAAGGATGTACACATGGTTGCTCTGCGTCAAACCATGATCGATAGAGTCGTCGAAATTGGCATACTTCGACATGACATAAAGTGAGGGTCAATAGAGTCATGCGTTGAACATGCACACAAGTTCTAGGCGTCTCGGGTTTCGTCCTGTGTATCACTGCCGCGGATACTTGGACCGATAGAGTCGACGTGGAACTATAGAGAGTCCTAAGTGTTTTCAGTAGAGTACCTTTTGATGAATGGATTCTCACGAGGCATTTCTATAATCGCCTAACATATACTAGTCATGTATAGTTAAGGTGGGGAGGACTGTTGACTGAGCGACTCCGCCCTAAATCCACAACCAAACGAGGAACAGGAAATGAGGCGGCATTCACTCACTCTAGGTCTATCCATCTTAACTATACATGGTTGTAACGTATATGTTTAGCCATTATAGTTTTACCTGATCAATTTTAAATTTTATAACAGTGCTGTGACTTTCGCCTTATTGGGGAAGTATTTACATTTGAATTAGCCTTTTAATATTTTCAGTTTAGTTATCTGAGATCGAGAGATGTACCAAAATCTTCTGGGTTCCTTGATGCTTTTCCCTAAGTAGTAGAGTTAGGCTCCTCCCGTGTCCTTGTTGTTTCCTTCAGTTGGGCAATCTCTTTTGAGGTGTCCAATCTCACCACATAGTCGGCAAACTGGATTGGCCGTCACATTGGCGATTGATGTAATACGCTCCACCGAAGTTCTGCATACACGAGCAGTATGCCCCTTCATGTTGCACCTAACACATATGAGTTCCCGACAGACACCATGATGATGGTAGTTGCACTTGCTGCAGTGGGGAAGGTTTCCTAAGTATGGTCTCCTAGGTGTAGGGATGGGAGGGCTGGCAGGGGTATTGACTGCCTCAGCTCGCTGCCCTTCGGAAGGTCCTTGAGCCGAGGTACCTCCCTCCTCAATCTTGAGTTTCCTCTTTAGTGGATTCGATTGAGGTTCTTGGGTGGTTGGGTATGTAGGGGTTGGTTGTTGCTGTCCATTTCTAGGATCGGAAATCCCGATAAGGCCCTTGCTAACATTGGTGTTGTTAGTATTCAGGTGAGCCATGACAGCTGCTACGGCTGCCGAGACTGCAGCTTGGAACGTAGCTTCATCGAATAAGAGGGTAGGTTTCTTGCTTGTGGACTGGTTACGCTTCTTCGGTGGCATGATTTTCCTATACGGAAAGGAATACCAGATAATGAGGGACGATGGCTAACCCTGGACATATCTGTCCTGACTGTATTAGGCATAAATTTTTCCCGTGCCTCAGGTACTAGTTGTCTGAGTGTCGACCTACATCCCTATGATGTAGTCCTAGTAATCAAGGTAGGAGTATGAGTATCGGAAAGGCCATAAGATGCGAGTCGTTCCTACTAAGTTACCTTTATACTGGGAAAGGTTTCACTATCCGACCTGGAAATATTTGAGAACCGTTCGGAACGAAGACCGCGGAAAGAAAGGATCATGAAGGATTATGGCTAGATACTCTCAATAGAGGTGTGGGGATCCGCTCTAATCGTGTGACTGGCAACGAGAAATGACGATTTACCTAACACATAGCGTGAGTAGTGTAACGACTACTCACTAAATTGTATTATTTTAAGGGTGTATTAGCGTGACGAACACGAGGGTAAGACACTTCTTGGCTTCCATGTACTGGCTCCCTCTGTCTGCCTCGTATCTTTGACTGGTATCGGCGTTGGTTTCCTTCGGGTAATTACCTAGGGTTCTCTTCTCGTATGGACATATTGAATCTCTACTCCACCTTGCTTCCGAATCCAACTCTGGGTGTCATCACTTCATGATGGATGACTGGAAATCTCGGAAGTTTAGGCGAATTTCTCACCGATGTCCCTAAAAAGATATAGGTACTTGGTGAATTCAATAGTCTCAACCCAATTCATTTATTTCCGAATAGGAAATCTTTTCCTGAACCTCTTCTGGATCTGTATCAACTCTTCTGTCAAGCACTGAAGTGGATAGGCTTGTCTACAGGGTTCGTGCGAGAATGGAAATGTCTAAAGAATCCTAAGAGATTATTAACATTTCACTGAGTGATCCATATCGAGTCCTGCTACAATTACATAGGGTATACAAATCATATATAACTTAGATCCGATAGGCCTTCGAATATGTGATACTACTCGGTATCCACATCCAAACAAGGAAAAGGAAGTACAGCGAAACCACACATTCTTAGCCTATGGGATCCTTATTATATATAACCTTGGAAGTATACCCTCTTTAGTTGTAGGTATATCAATAAGGTTCTTTTAAGTTCTTCACATAGGGTTATCTATGTATCCTAAAATACCCCTATGGTATTTTAATTTCTTGTTTTGTTCTTATCTTCTGAATATAGTTCTGGGATTAGTGTGAATCTTTTAGTGTTCCAAAATACTCCTATAGTATTTTGACTTTATGTTTGGCTCTAGCATTCCTAGTTGGTAAGTTTCAGACCTGTTGCACACCACTATCACTCCCAAGCACATGTTCATCGCATCTCAAATAAATGTAGTTGATCAGGTTACATTTATTCCAGCTTACGATTACATAACTGCCCAGGTTTGACGGCAATGCTCAACATCTGAAGACTTTTATTATCGTTCTTCTTGTGATACTTGTTGTTCGAGTGTTTAGATTCTGGATGTTCTTATACTTTGGTAAAATATGGTTATATTTTAAAGTATAATTCTTTGTCAGAGTGTTTTATCCCAATGTATTTATAGGCTATATATCTTTTATGAATTGATATACTTAGCTCACTATAAACAATACTCTGATACCAATCTGTCACACCCCAAAACCGGAATGGCGGAAACGTTCTGGGGTGGATGACGTCATGTCAAGTATCACAACACATGCATTATAGTAATCAAAGTACAAAAAAACATTGCATTAATAGTAATAGTTTTACATGGTTTACATTACCATACATCAAAGTAATACAAGTAAATATAATAAGTACAACATGGTACTAACCTATCTTCATCAACAGCTCCAGGGATGTACCTGTCTAATGCTGACCTGAGAATACAAGTTATATGAAAAACAAGTATCAGCATTTTTACAAATGCTGGTGAGTTCATAAGTATTTGTGGCATTTTATCCAAATAACTTAATAAAAGTGGTAGTTTCAGTGTATCCATTACATTAGTGTCTTTTCCAGAAAATCCTATATTTTCTTTAATAAAAGCAGTCTTCTACCAAGACTGGACAGAGTTATGTGGTAAAAAGTAGTTTTTCCCTTAATCGCTATCATTATTAAAATACAGAATTTGATTATTAAAGAAAGCAAGAGGAATCAGGGAAAATAATATATGCCTCAGCAGTGAGGATTGCTGACAAAGGCAGAAGGAATCATAGACTCCAGGAGAGTATCGAACAAACGACACGCTTGGCTCAGTCTAACAAAGGGAGAAACAGACCGCAGATGGTACCAAATGAAAGGTACGGCTAGAAAGGTATAAAAAACAGTGAATACCGACCCCATACAGTATCAAATGAAAGGCACAGCTAGCAAGGTCTAAAAACAGTGAATGCAGACCCCAGACAGTATCAAATGAAAGATACAACTAGCAAGGTCTAAAAACAGTGTGACTCTGAGAGTGGGTTCCCAGCATACAGTGTAAATTGATGGTGAAATACCGTTACCTTAAGGCCATGAATTATAAGGTAACCTGGGATACTCGTAACCATACTAACTGACACTGGAGTACCTGATGCCCTACAAGCGTCTATAAATTGTGACATTTGTCACCCCTTGGCTTGGTTGGCCGTGGACTGTAGCTAGCAGTCAGGGTGCGGGGGTGTCAATCCCGTATAGATCTATACACACAATGTCCGCTCTCCCTACAGGAGACTCTGGTTACCAACTAGACGACGGAGAAGGCCGTGTCCCGAAGATGCATCCCAAATAGTGAGTAGTGTGTTTCCAATGTAAGTGTTGGACTAGAGGTAGAGACTCATAACTGAACTGACTAGAGTAAAGCTATATGACTATGCTTGTGTACATAATATATAACTAATGATCAAATCACCTTCGGACGGACATCCGATCCCACGAAACCACATCTCAACGAAGAAAAGGAAATTAGGCGGACAAGCCTTCCTAAGTCCTTCAATCATTATTTATATGCATCTATCCAAGCACAAGCATACATCTAACTATGTTTGAGTGTGTAACAAGTGGAACCATAACATGAAGTATAACTGAATTGTGATGTATAACCGAATCGTGATGTATAACCGAACAATGTGAATAACCGAATCGTGATGTATAACCGAACAGTGTGAATAACCGAATCGTGTGGAATAACCGAATCATGAACTATAAGCATACAGTGTGAATAACCAAATCGTGTGGAATAACCGAATCGTGAAGTATAAGCGTTACTAAATATAAGTGTATCACGAAGTGGAAGCGACAACAAGTGAAGTAACAGCGTCTAATAGGCATAAGCGACTACAAGTATAAGTGAAATAGAGGCAATAATAGGTATAAATGCATCACGAAGTGAAAGCGTTATCAAGTAGGAGTTTAGACTAAGAGGGAGTATCAAAACATGGAAGAAAACCTTTAAACTTGAGAAAATCACAACTTTGGTAAAATAAGTTTGAAAACCTTTAGAAATTTCTTGGAAACTTTTCATAAACAAGTTTGAAATGAACTGTAATAAAATAGTATAAGTAAGAGTTTTGAACAAGTGAAAACCTTTTAGAAAACAATTTATAGTATCCTACTTGGTAAAACAGTTTACAGTGTGGTAAATCCTTGTGCATGCGAGTTATCAATCACATGTGATTGACATGATAACTGGCATGTTTAACTTGTATTCCCCCTATAAAACATGTAAAAATATTTAAAAGGTTGATTCAGGGGTATGAACTCACCTGGTGTAAGTGGATCCGACGGGGGTGCCAGTTGGGTGCTCGGTGTCAAGTAAAGACTTGGACACACTTAGTGACCTATTTAACATATGATAACATATGTTCACATACAATTAGTACATTTAATACTAATTAAACAAGTATACGCACTCCAAGGAGCGAAAAACACTTTGGTTAAGTGTTTGGGGTGTCCCGGGTAACATTTAAGGGTGTGAATGGCTTAGGAATGGAGTTTACTCTCGAAGAGTAAACTCTCCATATGGTGTTTACGGCCCTGGGACAACTCCCCATGAGTTTATGGCCGTAAACTCATTGTGAGGGTGTTCTAGGACGTATAAAGGATTTATCTTGATCGTGGAATTTCGCTAGGTCCAAATCTAAATTGTATGAGTGAATTTAAGGGGTATAAAGGGACCATATGGGAGTTTACGGCCCATGAACCACCCCTATGGGAGTTCACGGCCATGAACTCCTACCCTCTTGATTTTATGGAAGTTTAAGGCCCTTATTTCAATCCTAGTAATTATTCAAGGCTATAGGGGTGTTTGGAGTTCCAAGAGTGCACTCCCTTGGAGTTTATGGTCCAAATGACCACTCCTTGGTAGTTTACGGCCGTAAGCTCTTGGCTTGGCCGTGAACTCTCATGCACCCGTTTAAACTTTGATTTTAAGTCCTTGTTTCAACCCTAGCATTTTCTAGTGAAGGTATAAGGCCATTTAGGGGACATTTACTATCATTTGGCATGATTTGGGGGTGTTTACGGCCTAGGCATGTGCTTGGGCCGTAAACTCCTTTTTACCCCTCATTTCTTAGTGTTTAATTGTTCCAAACCCGAATTAGCAAGTCCCTAATTTATGTCTTAAGCCTAAAGGTGGTTTGGGAGTGTTTTTGGGGCATTTTTGCAAGGATTAGAGGTGTTTACGGCCTAAGCATGTGCTTGGGCCGTAAACTCTCTTTTATTCCCTAAAACCTTGTGTTTTGTTGTTTAAACACTCCTAGATAAATTCCCTAACTAGTATCCAAGCTCAAATAAGGAAGAATCGGGACTTTTGGCCACTTTTTGGGTGTTTACGGCCTAAGGAGGCTCTTAGGCCATAAACTCCTTTTCCTTGTCCTTTTCATTATATTTTTGAGCTATAATAACAATAATGCATGTTTAGAACAAGTTAGGGTTGAAGGTCTTACATTTAGGAGCCGGAAATCGCGGTTTTGGAGTCGAAAACGAGTCTAGTGAGAGAAAGTAGTGAGAGAGAGAGGAGTTGGAATGGTAAAAGGGTTCAAGGAAGTGTTACATCTTCCTTATATAGGTCTCGGGTGTTGCACCCAGTACACGGCTACCCGATGCTGCCGTTAAACGGGGCTTTTGGTCGCACCCGATTTAGTGGTCGTAATAAAATTTAACTTTTTCCAAAATAATATGGAAATGTAAAGTAAGTGTCTTTATTTCTTTTATCATGATGTTAACGACATATAATATAAATAAATAAAACATTTATTTATTTGGCGACCTCTAATTAACGGAACTTTTATAAAATGGAATATTCCGTTAACGGTAACGGGGTAATGTAACGGAATAAACTTTGGGTTGTCACAGGTATTATGTCATAGCAGCGGTTACAAGCTCATGGTAGCAAATTGTAGAAACATTATACCTTGTCGTATACAAGTATTAATGTTAAGTATAAGTCTTCCCCTACTTATACCTTAAGATTAAGAAATGTTTAGGTATAACACTTAAATGATAAGTATACTATTATACCCAATGTTGGAGAGTCAAAATGATACTTTCAAAACTATACTTTTGAATGTGTAAAAATGTATTATTTTATGGATTCAAAACCTGTGGACTCACCAACTTTATGTTGACGTATTTTAAAATGCATGTGTTTTCAGGAACTTGAAAACCTGGTATTTATTCGAATAGGAGAAGTTTTACTAGTATCTTTCTGTTCATTAAGAAGTATGTCATAGTCGGATATTATGTAATAAATACTAGGAAAACAATAATGTAACTTTCAATCATCAATAAAGGTATGTATTTTCTTTAAGTATTGTTCAATGTATGTTATATAACTGTGATACGAAAAACGACGTTACACTACCCGGTGTTTCCGCCGACGGCCGGGGTGTGACAAATATGAAGTTCCAGTCGAATCTGGTAAACAAGTTAAGACTTGAAGATAAATAATCAACAAAGTATTCAAGTAATAAATGAAGTAAACTTGAGTATAATCAATACAAACATAATTTAAGAACAAAAAGAATGTTATGAAAGAAATTTGGTTGGAAGGACAGTTAAAAGTGATGTGAAGAGAATCATTGTTATTCTTGGATTAATACTTCGATATCAACTCTTGAAACATTCACTCCTTAAATAGTGAAGCAGAAACATAGTATAAATCATTAAAATATTCTAAGGACTGACTAATGATCAGTGTTTCACAAATTGACATGTAAAAGATACACATGGTTTATTCCTATGAACTCTTACATCAAAGAAAAGACAAAATGCATTAAATTCATATATAAACTTTTGATTTCTAAACATCTTGATCTCGGAATTCATTTGGCTTAGGAATGGTGAGTCTAGGAGTTGCATCATTGGGCCTTTGTATTCGGTCCAATTTTATCACGATTTGAGCATGTTCAACCGTGTTTTTATTATTAAGGTTTAGTATTTATGGTGCATGCATGCATCATCATTAGTATGCTTCTGATTATTATCTCATGTTGTAATTTGTAACCCTTGCACACATCTACAGTAGAAGTTTTTTTGTCGAGGTCTTTAGAGGTGTTGCAGTCTTAATCATTCAACATCGGTTTGATGCATCATGTGTTCTTACTATTTTTTACATTCTGATTTACTTGTTAAGAATCTAAACGATCTTAAAAGAGTTTTCAACTTACAATTGGTATCAGAGCAGGAGACTGTGTAATCCATACGCATATCTTCTATTGAAGAGAGTTTTACGGTTTCCGCTATTATCGTTTTTGGTAGGCCCGTCATCTTGATATTGACGTTGTTCTTAGATCTCGATCTTACCCTAACTTGTTTACTAGTCTAATTCTTGGCAGGTTATCAAACCGAATCATCATTTCACACGATGACTCTCAATCGAACCCCATTACCATATCCAACAGTATCAGATCTACCATGAGAATCCCAATTTTATACACTCATGATTATGAAGTCTGGAGATATCACTTTGAGGACTATGTTCTTGGTTCAGAGGAAAATGGGTATCTAATCTGGGAAGCGATCACTGTGGGTCCGTTTGCTCATTCTGGAACGAGCAAAATCATCATGACGCAAAAGGAATACAATCAACTTATGATCGACGTAGAAATGGTTCCTCAAGACGAGAAGGACAAACTGATGAGCAACATCAAAGCCATGAGGATGATCAGATTTGCCTTACAATCTGATACGTTTCGTCTGGTCACTACCTTTTCAACAACAAAATAGATATGGGATAGGATTAAGGAGCTATATTCAACAGATGAAGACTTAGAGCACTCTATACAAACTCTATTGCTCTCTGAGTTCGGTGACTTCAAGGAGAAGCCCGAAGCAAAACTCATTGAAATGTTTGATCGTTTCAATCATCTCCTCAGCAAGATGATCAAACATGGAATTGGCAGAGAGGTAGTTGAGCAGAAGGTCACTTTTATGAATGGCATGAGACCTGAATGGATGTCGGTGGTTTCAACTGTAAAAGCTCATGAACAGTTCAAAACCTATTCATTAGCGAAGCTTGTGGGAATACTCAAATCACACGAAAGCGTTGTGACCATGGAATTAAATGTGGTTTCTAGTATGGGATCGTTGGCACTTCTCTCAAAGGACAAGAGTGTGGCTGAAGAAGAAGAAGAGTTGGATCTTTCTGAATGTGATCTAACAAACGAAGAATATGCATTGATGGTTTCTAAGCCCAAAAAGTTCGCTCGCAAAAAGTTCCCTACCTCAAAGAGCTGAAACTGGCAACGGAGCTACAGTTCAGAAAATGAAAAAGAGGAGACTAAAATTGCTCCTCAACAAGAAACAGTGAAGAAGGAGAGCAAGCTAGTGGGTGACTCAGGATATGACTGTCACTTTTGTTAGGGAAAAAATCATTTTGCTAACAGATTGTGTTATGAGGAAGTAGTCAGAAAAGAATGAGGATGAAGATGATGAAGCTTACTACGTGCGTAAGCTGGAAGAGATCAAGAAGAAAAAGTCTACTAACAATACAATGAATGCTTTAATTGTACAAAAGAACATTGTTGATGATGAGTTCGGAGGGGTAGAAGTCTGGTTTACAGACTCCGAAGATGAAAAAGTTTGCAATCCCACGCATGGCAGGGCTTTTGTGGCGAAGGAAGATAACTCTGAGTTTGTTGGAATGTGTTTAATGGTGACTGTTGGAGTGTCACAAATGAGAGACTACACAACTGATGGTGGAGGTGAGGAGGTGAAGGAAAGAGAAGAAAAGTGCTTCGCTGCCAAACCAATGGGTAAGCAAATCAACGACTGCGATCAGTTGATCAAGATGGTATAATCCATTCTTGAATCAATAAAAATACTTGTCACTAGTTATGAAAAGGAATTAAATGAACTAAAATTCAAATTCTCTAGTTTAAGTGGTAGTCTAAAATAGAATTGCCTAGCAAATCTAACCTAACTGATCAACTCAGTAGGGTGTCTTCCAAGAGTGAGGAGAGAAGAATGTGGATAGAGAAGAAGGAAGTGGAGTTAGTTATGGCGAAAGATGAAGTGATTTATTTGAAACGTGATAATTTGAAGCTTTTGAAACAAAGACACATTTTTTTCTTGATTGCTAAACGTTTATATACTAATATCACTCAATTTCAATTAGATTGTGAGATCGGTAAAAAGATTCATAAAATAATTTTGCCCTTCCTAGAATTAAAGGAGGACGAAGTCGATATTGATGGATATAACTATGAATCCATTGTTTCTTTAGATGAAATTTCCGATGCCTATAAGATTGGTCTGGACAAAATCGAGTCCTTTATTATGTCCAAAGACGATAAGGACATGCTTCAAAACCTTTTGGACGAAAATGATAACTTGAAAATAAACACCGAAACCATGCGGAAATTTGACTCATTGAATGCCAAGTTGAGTTCAGAAAACTAAATAAATGTGGAAAACACTTCTGAATTTGATGAGGACAGTGATATGAGTGAAATATCTGTAGAGGATGAAGTTTACTATTCAGAATTTGTCAAAAGCGAAACCGAACCTACCAAAGGCCTTATATCCGAAAATTCGGTTGAGTTCGCTCGAATGTCCCAAGATATGTCCAAAGTTTTGAAACAGAAGGTTGTGGTATATCAAAAGATACAAACTGTGCCAAATCAGGTATACACCACAACAGGAGTTACTCAGAAACAGACAGCTAAACTTACAGCCATAGTAAACGAAGACAACGCAGGCGGTTGTGATAATTATTTTTGGTCTGCTCCAATTGACAATGCAGATAAGACTGTCGGTTTATCAAAGAGAACCTCATGGAGAGTTAAAGGCAGATATGTGGCAGAACCACTCAACAAGCCTACAAGCTTTGATGTACCAAGCACAAGTGGTACCAAAGAGATTCCAAGCGAACCCACGAAGGTGGAAAGCGAAGCCTCTTCATTAAAGAGTGAAACTCATGCTGAGAGAGTGAAGCCGAAGGTAAACATTCAGAATTCTCAAAAGCAACCTGTTGAACAAAAACGCCAGCGAAACAAGAGATATCAAAAGAATCTCAATGAAAAAAACAGTTTTGGCAATCCCAAAACTCCAATTATGTTCACACAGAAAAGGCGTCGAATCTCAAGGCGAAAGAAGGATCAAAGGGAAATTCTGATCAATGCACTCACTGCCGATCTTGTAGATAAATGAACAAAAGAAGTAGTTTTGGTCCCAAATCCAGCAGTAACAAGAACCGAACGACAAGTTTCGATCCCAAAACCCATCCTACTCTTTCTGAACCAAAGCAAAATCCTAACAAGGATGTCAAGGGAAAAGGAAAGCTCATCTCAGAAGACAAAAAGAAAACAATGAAGACGTCTGCTAACCCTAGAAAACACGAAAACAAGTTTGTTAAGAATCAAAATAAAAATCCACAACCTGATTTAAGCAGACCAAAAGATAAAAAAGGTTAAGGTTTTCACCATCAAAAGGAAAGACGAAACCTCTTTAATAAAAAGAAATTATATGGTTGATCTTTCAATTTCTATTCCATGTTCTGTAAAAGGCTCACGTGGACCCAAGCAACTTTGAGTTCCTAAATCTGCTTAAGTTTTGTCGGTTATTCGTGACGAGCAGTTCGACGACGAATGGTATATTGATAGTGGCTGCTCACGTCACATGATAGGGAGAAGGGAAGAGCTAAGGGAGTTTCGGGCTCTAAAGGATGGTGGATGTGTCAAATATGGTAACAACTCATATGGCACAATAAAAGGCTATGGCTTGATCACGAACGGGGATTTTTCGATTAGAAAGGTAGCAGTTCGACGACGAATGGTATATTGATAGTGGTTGCTCGCGTCACATGACATGGAGAAGGGAAGAGCTGAGGGAGTTTCAGGCTCTAAAGGATGGTGGATGTGTCAAATATGGTAATGACTCATATGGCACAATAAAAGGCTATGGCATGATAAGGAAAGGGGATTTTTCGATTTAAAAAGGTAGTATACGTGGAAGGGTTGCAACACAATCTCATAAGTGTATCGCAATTGGTTGTGGGGACTACCTTGAAGGTCTCATTTGATGATGAAGGATCTGAGATCATTGAAAAGAAAACAAAGACAGTTCTATTGATGTTGTTAGAACACTAAAAGTGACCCTCTTGAACTTTCCTAGAACTGTAGCCAACTTACTACAACAATGAAAGCTTCTACCGCAGTCATCCGAAGTCAGAAGACAACAAGCTTTTGTACTTAGTCTATTTTGTCTTTTCTTTACGCTTTCTATTTTCCAGTATGCCTTGCATGGCTACTTCTAGAAGTTATCTTATGTAATGTTTGAGTCTCTATAAATAGAGGTCACTTGTTCTGAATCAAACACATATCTTCAAGTATCTTTACTACTTATCTCAGAAATTCTCTGCTCTCTCACTTCTTACTATCATATTTGATCATAATCTCTCTTCGGAGCAAGTCCTTGTGACTTATTCACTAAGTCTGATCTCACTAACTAATCTTGGTTTGGATATGAATTGTCTTATGTGTATTCTTGATATAACAATTGCTGTCATTTACATTACTTTACTTTCTGCATCTAACTCACTAACTTCTAACTATTAATATTATTGTTGGGCTAACAGATCCTTCGATATTAACTATTCCATTATATACTTGTTCTAACCATTTTGTTCAAGTGTGTCTCAAAGCTTTTCTCTCAACAATTGGTATCAGAGCTAGAGTGGTTGCTTTTTGAAAATCGGAACTCTGATTTTTCAAAGAGCCCTCTATACCACTAAAGCTCATTTCTAAACATTTTTTTTTCAAATGGCACAATAATTATTACTGAATGTTTCCAATAGTGTTGGTGGTTCCAATCGAGCCCCAATACTGGTTGCAAATGAGTGTCACCACTGTTCTCAAAGGATGGAGAGATATCTCAGACGACTTGGTAGAGATGTCTGGAGATCTGTAGAAGAAGGACCCCACATTCCAGTCCTTACCTCTGTTCAAACTAATGGAGCCACAACAAGACTTGGAGGAGGTCAACCAGCTTTGAATCGTCCTACAAAAGATGATATAGACAAAATGGAAAGTGATGCTATTGCCTTTTATGAAATCTCTTGTGGAGTTGCTCCAGACAACTTTGACATCATCATAAATTGCAAATCATCAAAGGAGATTTGGGATGTTCTCAAAAACCTGTATGAAGGTTCAGAGCAGGCTCAAGACAAGAAGCTCACTACAGCACTCCACGAATTCAATAATTTCAAAGCCCACCCCGGTAAAAGTTCGGAAGATTCATTTAAAAGGTTCAACTTGATTGTCACAAAACCGTCCAATGTGGCTACCATCCGCAGCAATCATGAAACAAATCTGCAGTTTGTTAATGACTTAGGAAGACACTGGACAATAGCCAAAATGATTGTACAAGGTGACAGGAAGATTCACTCCTTATCTCTCTATAAGCTTTATGGAGAATTGCAAGCTCAAGAGTCCACTATACTCAAGGACTGCTCAGACTTCGGAGGACCACTTGCATTAGTAGCCCAATCACCTCACACTCAAACCTATCCCACCTCATATGACTCTCCACCGCAGTCATATGAAGCTGACTCAAAATATGACGACGAAGAAGAGTTTCAGAATGCCATTGCTCTTATCAGTCAGAAATTCAATCGCTTACCACCTTTATTTCGCAAAAACCAACAATTCAATCGAACACCTTTCAACCGTAACTTTCAGAACAATCACTTCCGTTCCACCAAAAACCCTCTCCCTCAACCGCAGTCTCAGTAGACTCAGTCAAAAGAAGCACCACCGCAGTCCCAATCAACTGATTCCAGTACCTCTATAGAAGACAAGAATGATGTCATCATATGTCACAAATGCAATAAGGAAAACCATTTTGCCAAAGATTGCAAGGCAAATGTAGTAAAAGATAGAGCCTTCTATCTTCGAATGGATCAAGAACTGGAAGATAAAGAAAAGGTAAAGGCCTACGTTGCTCAAGTGAAAAGGAATCATCAAGTGTAGTCATCAGGAGATGATGATGAAGAAGTCCTTAGCAAATGGAAAGGCAAGATCTGTATGGTAGCAACTGCTGATGAAGATGGCTCAACCAATCTAAAAAGGAACCATTTCTATATGGCTAAAGATGGAACTCTCAACATTGTGGAACAGGTAAAACTCATGATTCAAACTTTAAATTACAACATACATGATTGTCAACCTTTCATAGACACACTCAATGACACTTGTGTTGTCATCCTTACAGACTACAATAAAGCCCTAGATGAGAAGAACATCGCTTCAGAGGAGATGTTCCATGTTAGAGGACGTTTCGACAATAAGAGAATCAAAATGGCAATGTTAGAGAAGGATTTAATATTAGAAAAAGATGCTAGAATGCTTAGTGAAACTCAATTAGAAATAGCCTTAAATCAAAGAGATCTAGCACAAAATGAAATTGTACGTTAAATCTTTTAATTGAAAAGTTGTTTAATGAAACTGAGGCCATTTAGAATCTTGTCAATAATGGGAATGTTGATAACACTTTTAACTGGGGTTGGTCCAATGGTTACCCAACCGCAACAGACTCATCACCTCGGTTCACACCGGAACGTCCCTATGTCCCACCAGACCGCAACTTCTTATTTCCAGTCAATAACAAAACATTTCCTGAGGATATCCAAGCCCACTTTGGAAAACTCCATGATCTGAGTAATAATTGTGTTATAGAAGAAATTCTCCCTAAATCTTGTACTCATGTCAACAACACAGATTCTCAGACATCATCCGTGGTTGATGAGGAAATTGTTATTGAAAGTCCTAAAGTCTCTTTAGACTACCCATGCTTACAGTCTGACCGTAGTGTCTCTGACTGCACTCACATACCGCAATCTGTCTCATTTCCTAATATCAGTTGTCCCAAAGAAGTATTCACCAAGACATACTCTGCGGTAGTCCAAAACACTACTCCACTAATCGAAGTCCAGAACTCTGTGACCATTGAGCAAATTAATCATGAATTACCAATTGAAAACTTTGAATTTGGTCAATATTCTCAAAGTCCCAACTTCTCAAGTTCAGATGAATCGAGTCACTATTTTTTAAAATCTTCTAAAGATTCTAGGAAACCGCAATTAAATATCACTGACTGCGGTTCTCCTAAGACCGAAGCAAAAAGAGTTTTTAAAGAAGAATTTCGCTCTCGTGGCAAGCAACGAGAAATTTGCTCAAAAGTCAAGAAATCTGTGAAATGTCCTAAATCAAAAAGTCCTGAGAAGCTTACTTTTTCAAATTATCATTTCAAGAAAACTTTTTCCAAGAAAACAAACAGAAAGGAGTTCACTGTTTCTGACAATACTCAAAAAATATCCAAACATGAGGATAAGTCTTTTTGTTCAAATGGATTTCAAATCTATTCTATCAATGATCCAAAATGGAAAGGTATCTTACCTATTCCAACCTTTTTAGTGTCAAAGTCTCAAAAATGGAAAGGAATTTTGCCAACTCCGGCACCCAAAAGGTCATCTCAAACGTTTATGAAATCATATCACAAAAGCTCTGCACGAGCCTTCACACCTGCCAAACCTGCACAAAACACCTTTTCAAAACACACAAACAAAAAGGTCAAATATGACAATCCTCGTAATGGACAAAAACATACTTTTTCTTCAAAAACTCAGAACAGGTCAAATGTCAGAACAAATGACAAAAAGTTCTCTTGTCAATGTCAATGTCAATGTAAAAGAACTCAAAGAACTTCCAACACCCAGGATTTCAGGGTCAATCCTAATCTCTTCACAAGTATTCATAATTACTCACAATCTCACAAAACTCCAAAGATCTTCAAACACCCAGGACTAGTTTTGAAAGTTGACTTAAAACCTGTCCCTGCCACCTTGCATCATGCATCGATTAACACATCATATGTGACCTCGGGCTCCAAAGTCACTTGGGTGCCCAAATTAACCACTTAACTTTTGTAGGCATTGTGCAAGGAGGATCAAGAAGAAGAATGGTTGATCGACAGTGCCTGCTCCTTGCACATGAACGGAAGGTTAGAATACCTTCGGGATTTCAGGCCTATATGCAATGGTGGAAATGTCACCTTTGGAAACAATGCAAATGGCATCATACGAGGCTACGGTGTACTCACCACAGGGAACATTTCCATTCAGAAGGTTGCTTATGTAGAAAGTCTTAAACACAATCTCATCAGTGTTGGCCAACTATGTAAAGCAGGTCATCGGGTGGAATTTGATGATAAATTATGTTACATAATGACGGGTAACCGAAGCACTTGCTTAATTAAGTTTCGCTCCGAAGGCACAATGTATCCTCTGGATATCTCTCTCATCATTAGTAAACCGCAACTGTGTTTTCTTTCTAAAGTTATATCCGAAGTCAGCTGGCTATGACACCGCGAGCTAGCTCATCTCAACTTCAGATACATCAACAATCTAGTCACTGGAGAACTTGTCTGCGGTCTCCCTATTCTCAAATTCAGCAACGATACTCTCTGTCCAGCTTGTGAATGTGGAAAAGAAGTCAAAGCAAGTCACCCTCTGACAATGGATTCGTCTATTTCAGAACCTTTGGAATTATTACACATGGATCTCTGTGGTCCTTCAACTGTAGCCAGTCTCCACCACAAGAAATACATACTGATTGTTGTTACTGATTTCACTCGCTTTACATGGGTCTTCTTTCTCAAACTCAAATCAGAAACACCGCAAATTCTCATAAACTTCATCAAAGAAATAGAAATTCATATCAAGCTTCCAGTCAGACGCATCCGCAGTGATAATGGAACTGAGTTCACTAATCCTCTTCTCAACACTTTCTTGGCGTCCAAGGGTATTTCTCACAACTTCTCAGCACCCTATACTCTGCAACAAGATGGTGTCGTCGAACGAAGAAACCGCACATTAGTAGAAGTAGCCAGATCCATGCTTAACTTCGCCCATCTTCCTCTCTACTTCTGGGCTGAAGCTGTAGCAACTGCATGCTTTGTCCAAAACCGAAGCATTGTGTGCAAAAGTCTCAACAAAACACCATACGAAGGTCTTAATAACCGCACGCCGAATGTTCGTTTCTTTCATATCTTTGGGTGTAGATGTGTCGTGATCAACAACAGAGATCATCTTAACAAATTTGCACCTAATTCTGATGAAGGCATCTTTCTTGGTTATTCCACTAACAAGGTTGCTTATCGAGTGCTTATCAGACGTACAAGGCTGATCATTGAAAGCTTCGATGTGAAATTCGATGATTCTAACATCCGCGATGCCCCTTCATCCACTGAAACCACCGCAATCATGGAATGTGACATTCCTGCATCTTCTAGTCCTTTAAATCTAGTAGAAGTGAATTATGATAATCTCTTTGAACCTGTTGAAACGGCAAAACTATCAAAAGTTCTTGTGTCTCCCACAGTTTAACAACAACATGCTGACATTTCTGGACCATCTCCTTCCGAAGCAGTATCTCTCAATACTTCCACCTCTCCGATTGAGGGGGAAAGCTCTACTCCAGATCTAGCCGCACCTATCGATGTTCCAGTACTTGATGTTGTTCAACTTCCTGCCCGTAAAGAAGCATTTCCATCCACAGTCTAGGGGGAACCCTCTCAGGTTCCAGATAGACTCCCTTCAGCAATCCAGGGGGAACCTATCAAAGAAAATGTCTCTCTCACTCCAACTAGTCAGGATGACTCAGCAGGGTGTTCTCAAATCCAGGGGGAACTGCCTTCCCCATCCGAAGCAACCTCTGATATTGAAAACATTCCTTCTACCGCAGCTACTGATCATCTGATGCCTCGACTACATGTATGGACGAAGGATCACCCACCAGGTCAAATTATTGGCAATCTATCTGCAAGTATACAAACTCAATCTGCCAAAGATTTATCTGATCATTGTCACTATGCAGCATTTATGTCCGCAGTCGAGCCTCGATCTATCGAAGAAGCCTTATTGGAACCAGATTGGATTTCTGCAATGCAAGAAGAACTAGAAGAATTTGAAAGAAACAAAGTGTGGCAACTTGTTCCCATCCCACAAGGTCATACTATTGTTGGTACAAGATGGGTTTTCAAGAACAAACTAGATAAATCTGGTGCAGTCATCAAAAATAAGGCAAGGCTAGTTGCTAAAGGTTATAGCCAATTGGAAGGTGTTGACTGCGATGAGACATACACTCCGATAGCTAGAATGGAAGCAATCAAAATATTCTTAGCATATGCCTCTCAGAAAAACATCAAAGTGCACCAGATGGACGTCAAGAGTGCTTTTCTTAATGGGGAATTAAAAGAAGAAGTTTATCTTCAACAACCTCCTAGATTTGAGAATACCGAGTTCCCTGATCACTGCTACAAGCTTTAGAAAGCTGTCTACGGTCTGAAACAAGCCCCTAGAGCTTGGTATGAAACTCTTTCTGAATTCTTAGTCTCTTCAGGATACAAAAGAGGAGTGATTGATCCCACACTATTTAGAAAAGCAAACGGGACTCACCTTATTCTTGTACAAATATATGTGGATAATATCATCCTTAGGTCATCTGATCAAGGAATGGTTGATGAATTTTCTAAGATCATGACAAACAAATTTCAAATGAGCATGAATAGAGAGATTAACTTCTTTCTAGGTCTCTAAGTCAAAGAAATTCAGCAAGGAATATTCATTCATCAAGAGAAATACACCACTGAACTTCTGAAGAAATACTCTATGGACAACTGCTCTTCTGCCAAGGTCCCTATGGCCTTTGGATATAAGATCTCTGCTGATCCCTCTGGTGAATCTGTGGATCACAAGACTTATAGAGGTATCATTGGTTCGCTAATGTACCTCACCGCAAGAAGACCTGACATTGTCTTTGCAACTGGTGTGCGTGCAAGGTACCAGGCTGATCCAAAAGTGTCACACAGGACCGCAACCAAACAAATTCTTCGGTATCTAAAAGGAAGCAAATCTATGGGTCTATGGTACCCCGCAGACAATGACTTCAGTCTTCAAGTATTTACTGATGCAGATCATGCCAGATGCAAACTTGATCGAAAAAGTACATCTGGTGGATGCCAATTTTTAGGAGGAAGACTTTTCAGTTGGTCCTCGAGAAAACAAAGTTGTGTATCTTTATCTATCGCAGAAGCAGAATACGTGGCCGCAGCCAGCTGCTGTTCACAAGTCCTTTGGATGAAGACACAATTCCTAGACTAAGGGTACAGAATGTTGCGGATAACAATTTACTGTGACTCTGAAAGTGCCATAGCGATCTCTCATAATCCTATTCAGAACTCCAAGACAAAACATATTGAGTTACAATATCATTTTATCAAAGATCATATTCTGAAAGGTAATATTGAACTCATCTTTGTTCCTACTCATGAAGCGATTGCTGATGTTTTTACAAAAGCTTTTGACTCTACAAAACTCAATGTACTCCTACAAATGTTGGGAATGATGAATCCATACCCACAATTCTTTTTGAATTGTTAGCTACCGCAGACCATCCTTGGTCTCTGTTGCGGTTCTAACTGAGAATTACATATGATAGATCGTTTTGGTACCGCAGTCTAGGTACCGCAACCATATGTCATACGTATCTCTCAGTTCCTCACTGCAGTCTTTCCTTTGTTCATCCGAAATGACATCTCCAACCGCAATGAATTTTTCATCCGTAATCTTCGTGATAATTTCTCAACTGTTGTTTTCAACTTACAAAAAAAACTTTGTATGCTATTTAATGATCCTTCATTAAATAAAATAAAACATTCTCATTGAAACTGTCATCTTCTCTTTCAAAAAAAAACATTTTATCAGACCTATTTTAGGGATGATGACAAAAAAGAACATATTTCCATCAAACTCATCCTTAATTTGTCCTTTCCTCTCCCAAACACGTCCCAACTCCCAAACACGTCCCATCCGTTACCACTTCCTCTCCTATCACCCCCACGATTACCTGACGTATAAACATGCGTCCGTCTTTACATTAAATGCAACCCCTTTTTCGAAATCTCCCAATATCTTTTCCAACCCGTTTTTAATATCCATGGCTAAGATTCAATCCATAATTGATCGATTCCCCCCCAAAACCCCAATCGTCGTTTTATCCACTCCTTACCTTTTACCTAGGGTAAAACCTTTTCACCCCCTTTATAAACCCATCTTCTTCCCCATTAATCCTTTACGCTTTCTGAATATCGATTGTCTCTCTCAACCTTCTAAAACCTCCATAACTCTCAAGAACTTTTTTTTTCTCACAATGGTGAAATCTGGTGCATCCAAGAAGCAATCCAAGGCTTCAGGTTCTGCGAATCCAACAGGTTCAGACTCTCCATCAATCACCTCAAGCAATTTACGAGTTGTATTTGAATATCATCCTTCATACAATGCTCCCATCAAGCTCATGATCAAGTTCCTCAAGAATCACCCTCTGTTTGGACCTTTTGATGCATTTATAGAAATCGTACCAATTTCCACCTTGTTCAAATGTGTATTCTCGGCATATCGACCACTCCAAAACCCTTAAGAAGTACATCTCAATCTTGTGAATGACGCATTGGTCATTCTGACCAAGGAGATATTTCTATGGTCCATCAATCTACTGGTTCATCTGTCGATCAAGTTCTTCTCTCCATCAATGGCGGATATCACTGCTTCTCTACACCAAATGGGATACCAGAAAAGAATCAAGCGTATCGGTGAATTCAAGAAAAATCAACTGCCTGCAGTGTGGTAATATGTGTACCACTTCATCATCCGAAGCCTATCTGGCAGAACTGGAGGAACCGACAATATGGGGCTTAAGCTCCTTGAGTTGGTTTGGAGCATATTCACAGGGCATGATGTGAATTACGGGCAAATCTTATGGGATGACTTCCTTCAATACATCCCTAAGGAACACCGCAAGGAAAACCCAACATAACTCACCTTTGCTAGGTTCTGGTCACTGTGCATCCTGGATCTTCATGTCGATGCAGACATCCCCATGGGCAACGATACCAATATTTTTGCTACAAAAGATCTCAAAAGGTACAATCCTTCATCCGATCAAATTCTTTTTGGACCAATCCGCAGGCTTCCTACCCATATTCTCTCTACTCTTGGTCCTAAGACTGTTGATGTCTCAGACCATATTGAGGCGACGGAGGGTATTGCCCCATACCCTTCTACCCCGTCTCTTCCATCCGCAACCATTATCCCTGAGGGTACTGCAGTCCCCTCTTCCACTACTCTATCCCATCTTTCTTAAAGAAGAAAGAAGTTGGCATCCAAAAAGAAACAAAGAACATCACAGAAGGATGCTCCCAAACCAACCGCACCCACCAAGAAACGAAAAACCAAACCAACCACTGTATCAAGAACTGATTCTGAAGAGGACAGGCAACCAATATTGATCCTCAAGAAAAGAAAAACCAGCAATACCTCTAGCCAAATGCGTGACGGGACTGATACCTCAGCCTCTCCATAGGCTAGGGTAGTCCTTGGGATTGCTGCAGCTCCGTTCAATACCACCATCGAATACCACTCAAGCTCATCATGTGAACCTGTTTCATCATCATCATCATCTGAACGTGGAGACAGCTCCCTAGTTATATCTCAAAGCAGATAAATCTGGACATCGCCTTAAGGTGTCCAGGGCTTCCCGACTGCATTTCTTTTCTCCTGAGGAGTTAGACTCCATCCTCTTGAACATATCCCAAACACTTCAAACACCTGACCATCCGCAGGGCACTTATTTCGCTCATGCCAGAACGGAGCTGAGGCCAAACGTGACCATGGGTCACTGAATCCAAGGAAGCTCCGGAAATCCTACTCTGCTTCCATCATTTACAGGTGGTTTAGGCACGGTGCGAACACATGTGCAAGGATCCGTGAACCCAAGGGGCACCTTAGTGCGCACTCAAAGAATTGATGGAGACGATTCAAGTGATTCATGGAGTCGGTATCAACCAACTACTGATGCCGAAGTCAAGAAATATGCTGCCTTTCAAAGGGCATTCCAAGCCCGAAAGGATCAACAAATCAAACAGCAACAACAAAAGGAACGAGAACTTCAGATGATTGCTAAGTATTGGGATGATGCAATCAACAATGCTTATACTGTATCAAGGATTCTTCATATTTAAGACTGGATGTCTCAGATGGACGATTCACTCCTCAAAGCTCAAGCAGCGTCTGCAGCCCAACATACCTCCCAAGATCCTCCCACTACGGTTCTTGAAACATCACAAGACGAAGGTCCTGAGATCGCAATCAGCTCAGCTCCTACCTTCGGTCTTGATGATGACGAGGTATAAGAGGTAAACAAACCCTCTCCTTCTGAAGACAATCTAATGATGTTTGATGAAGGTGAAGAATCAAGTGGTTCTCACCACTCCACCTCCAAGCCCAAAAAGAAGAAGAAGAACGCAGTCACAAGAAAAGAGTTTCTATCTCTCCAGGCCAAAGTCGATCAAATTCTGGCTGCGGTCATGGCAACTCAACCGCAAACAGAGGATGTCCCTGGACCACAATCGTTGATAGACAGGATTCAAAGACTAGAAGCAAGAGAACGGTTGGCTGCGGAGCGCATATCTTTAAAAGTCGAAATGGGAATCCGGTCCCTCGACAACAATCGCAAAGCATACCACAAAGACTTCGTGGAAGCCACTGAACGTCTTATCTCCGAAGTCACCGCAATCAAAAATGATCTTCAAACCGCTATCAAAGATCAAGCCTCTTAGTCTCAAAAGTTAATAGATGAAACTCATACCGCTCATGGCACTGAAATCCTTCAACTCACTAAGGTGATTCATCGGCTGCTGTTTAAATCCTCCTCTCCAACCAATCAACAACTCACAGATGCTATCAAGGCTCAATTTCAGGAGGCCTTCTCCAAAATTGATGGCCTTCGGACATGGCTTGAGGAAGCTCCGGTTTGGATTTCCTCAAGAGGGGGAATTGAAAAAGATCAATCCCATCAATCTCATCAATCAGATCACGTTCATCAGTCTCAACAATCAATTTCACCACATCAAACCCCACATCATCAGTGGCAAAGTTCCCTCACCGCAACCATCATCTCACACTGCGCCTCACATTCCGAAGAAAGCTGAAACTCCCCCACACTTCAAACATCTTGAGGAACATATGTTATCTCCAAGCTCAACAGATTCTCCCACCACCGTCCAAAGGAAGAAAGAATTGAGGGCAGCCAAACTTGGTGAAGATTGGAGGCTATGCGGATTTGACACAGTCATGGATGAAACTCTTATCCATTCTTGGGTTAATCCACACCGAAGACCGCTAGATGAAGATTACGTTCCTCATCTTACATATGCTGAGACTCCTACTGATGGTTACTTGGATATCCCCATCTCACCCAATACCAAATACTTCACTGTATTTGAGCCATTTGATCAAAGCCTTCTAGATGCCAAACCATTGCCTATGGAATTTGAGAGACTTTCTCAATTATATGCAAAGCATGCCTCTTCGTTTGAGCACATATGGTCAAATGATCGACCATCCGCAGTTGTGAACTACAGAGTCAGAAAATTTATGAACGCAGAGTTTTTCCAGTACACTCTGACCCGAAGGGAACAAGATTATGTCCGGAACCAAGCTGATTTTCCTTGCATTAATCCGGATGAGATTTTCCTCATTGCAAGAGTGTTCTAGGGCAAGGCTGAGAAGTATCCGAAGATGCAAATTGCACTTGATAGAGTCAACAGTTTTCTGATGGATACTGTATGCCATTTTGCTAAAATCGATGCAGATATCTATCCCACCATTGCGATGAAGCATGAATTACCTCCACTTGATCCAACACCGATGCCCTCCGAAGGCTTTGAAGAAAGATCCTTAGGTGCATCCAACTTCCCTGAACTCGGTGTCATCTTCAAAAGAAAAAACTGATAATGTCAAATATTTCATCCCTACCTCTGCTATACATCGTCTAACAAAGAAGCAGCTTGACATCTATCGGACTGCAGTTGAAAAGTCAAAATATACCACTCCGGAAGTAAAGTTTCAAATTCTAAGGAGGATCACTTGGTTAGAAAGTGTCAGGAAGTCTTGGTGGATCCTAATCAAGCATCTCTGTCTTGATAAGTGATAAAAGTTAAAGAGGTCACTTAGGGGGAAATTGTTAGAACACTGAAAGTGACCCTCTTGAACTTTCCTGGAATCGCAGCCAACTTACTACCGCAATGAAAGCTTCTACCGCAGTCATTCGAAGTCAGAAGACAACAAGCTTTTCTACTTAGTATATTTTGTCTTTTCTTTACGCTTTCTATTTTCCAGTATGCCTTGCATGGCTACTTCTAGAAGTTATCGTCTGTAATGTTTGAGTCTCTATAAGTAGAGCTCACTTGTTCTGAATCAAACACGTATCTTCAAGTATCTTTACTACTTATCTCAGAAATTTTCTCCTCTCTCACTTCTTACTATCATATTTGATCATAATCTCTCTTCGGAGAAAGTCCTTGTGACTTATTCACTAAGTCTGATCTCACTAACTAATCTTGGTTTGAATGCATTCCAAGTTATGAATCAACTTATGTGTATTCTTGATATAACAATTGTTGTCATTTACATTACTTTACTTTCCATTTTGTTCAAGTGTGTCTCAAAGTTTTTCTCTCAACAGAAGTCCCAGCGCAAAGGAAAAATGTATCCATTAAATCTGAATCCGATACGAGGGAAGCCCGTTATATGTCTTCTAACGAAAGATCATTGTGATGAAAAGTGGCGGTGGCATCGTCGACACACAACATAACTTCAAAGACACCAACAAGCTAGTTCTTGGTGATCATGTGAGAGGACTGTCACTTCTAAAGTTCGAATAGTAACATTTGTGTGCTGCATGCGAAATGGGAAAACAAAGCCGAAAGAGTAATCTCACACGTATTAACACAAAGATCATCGAACCTCTTGAGCTTCTACATATCAATCTATGCGGTCCATCGGCCATAGAAAGTATCGGTGGTAGTACGTACATTTTTGTAATAGTTGATGAATTTTCACGTTTCACCTAGGTTTTCTTTCTTAAACAGAAATCAGAGGCAACTCCAAAGCTCAAGAACTTTATTAAGCAAGTGGAGCTTCAAATGCGAGAGGTGGTTAGAAATGTCCGTAGTGACAAGGGGCTGGAATTCAAAAACCAAGAGTTTGAAGAATTTCTTTCTAAAAAGGGAGTGTCTCACAACTTCTCTGCTCCCTATACTCCACAACAAAATGGTGTAGTTGAAAGGCAAAATCGTTCGTTGTGTGAAGCGGCCGAACCATGCTTAGCATCGCCTCTCTACCTTTGTACTTCTGGGCTGATGCAATTGCAGCTGTTTGCTATACTCAAAATCGAACCTTCCTCAATAAGCGATTTTCCATCACACCATATCAAATTCTGAATAATCGCAAGCCTAACGTTAAGTTTTTTCATGTTTTCTATTCCAGGAGTTTTATCTTTAATTCTAAAGAGAACTGAAGCTAGTTCGATGTGAAGGTAGACGAATGGATCTTTCTTGGCTATGCTCTTACCTCCAAGGCATATAGGGTGCTGAATAAAAGATCAAAGAAGATCAAAGAAACCTACTATGTCACTTTTGATGATAATTATGTTAAGAAACTTCAACCAACCGAAAGTCCAATGGAGGAAATATTTCAACAAATGGGTCACATTACGACACCTATATCAAATTTGTTTGAAGAGTACATATTGCTCTTTGATGAACCGGAGAAAGCCATTCTCTCTGAATCAAACGCAACTGTTAATAAGGTCGACTATCTAACGAAGATAATCATCGAAGCTGCAAAAGCTATGGAAAATGAATCTCATGATTCTAGAAAACCACAAGGTCGAAATGCACCTCAAGGTCCAAGTAAATCTCAAGGTCCAAATGAACCTCAAGGTCCAAACGAACCTCAAGGTCTAAGAAAACCTACAAATGACCGCACCACATTCGAGGGGGAGAGGTTATCTACACCGAAACGACCCGATGTGTTATTCCAGGGGGAGAACATATCTCCCACAAAGAACCATGCAAATGCAATCGAGGGGGATAATTCTGAACCAGATGTTGAAATTGTTTCATCATTCGAGGGGGAGAACAATAATACAAACGACGAAGATACTCAATCAGAATTTAAAGAAGAGATAAATGTTGAATTGGATCCTGCTTATGATCCAGATTTCCCTTCACTCATAAAATGGACACGTGATAATCTAAAAACTTAAGTAATTGGCGAATCATCTGGGGGGGAGGGGGGTTCTCACACACTCTCAAATGAAAGCAAAGTGAATTGCTTTATTCTCTCAAGTAGAATTTTGTGTGTTTAATTCGTTTGTTTCCAAGATTAAGACAAAAACAGTCGATTCTACACTTGATTTATCTGACTGGGACAGGCAAGGCAAGACGAGCTAAATGAGTTCGAGCGAAACCGAGTCTGGAGACTGATTCCCACATCAAAGGATGCATTTGTGGTTGGTTTGAAATGGGTATTCTTGGAATAAGATGGATAAATAAGGGAACGTGATACGTAACAAGGCAAGGCTAGTAGTTAAGGGATATTGTGAGGAACAAGGGATAAACTATGAAGAAACCTTTGCTCATGTAGCAAGGTTAGAATCAGTTCGGATCTTTCTGCATACGCTGCTCATAAGAATTTCGAAGTCTTTCAAATGGACATCAAGTGTGCATTTTTGAATGGAGAACTAGAAGAGACTGTGTATGTTAAGCAAACACCTCGCTTTGTGAACGAGAAGTATCCCAATAATTGCTACATTCTAGACAAGCCAGTTTACGGTCTGATGCATGCCTCGAGAGCCTGGTATGAAACACTAACTCGTTTTCTAAAAATGTCTAAATTCAAACAAGGTTCAGTTGACCCAACCTTCTTTCGCAAGAAAGAGGGTGAACACCTAATGATTGTCCAAATTTATGTCGATGACATCATCTTCGGTTCTACGAATCCTAGCTTAACAACTGAATTCTGGAAGTTGATGGAGACTACGTTTGAGATGAGCTCAATGGGTCCAGTTAACTTTTTCCTTGGACTGAACATAAGACAGGGACTCGAAGGCATCATCATTAATTAGGAGGATTACACGAAGACTCTACTGGCTAAGTTTGGTATGATGGGAGACTCTAAAGTAAAGGTTCCAATGACATTCAAAATGAAGCTAACACCATCTCTGGAGAAATCAGCTCCTAATATGACCCTCTATCGTCAAATGATAGGGTCTCTAATGTATCTAACAGTTAGTAGACGATATATTATGTTTTTTGTCTGCTATTGTGCCAGGTTCCAAGCTAATCCACGCGAACCTCATATGGTGGCTGTGAAAAATATCCTCAGGTATTTGAAGCGAACCTCGTCTCCCGGTCTTTGGTACCCAGTAAAAACTAGCTGCTTTATTCAAGCATTCTATGATGCTGATCTTGGAGGATGTGGGTTAGACTGAAAGAGCACAACTGGTGGGTGTCAATTCCTTAATGGAAAACTGGTTAGCTGGAAATCCAAGAAGCAAACATGTGTGTCTCTTTCGACGGCCGAAGTTGAATATATTGTTGCAGCATCTTGCACTTCACAGGTCATATGGATACAAAATCAACTTAGAGACTATGGCCTAAACATGAAGATGAATCCCCTCTATTGTGACTCAGAAAGCGCTATTCGAATATGTCACAACCCAGTGCAACACTCCAAAACGAAACATATAGAACTAAGATACCACTTCATCAAGGATCACGTTGAAGATGGTAACATGGAGATTCACTTTGTTCGATCTGCTTATCAATTAGCTGACATTTTCACTAAAGTCTTACCTGAAGCAAGCTTTAATAAAATACTTCAAGGCTTAGGAATGATGGAAGTTGAATTAGTACCGAAACCCTTTTCGCCTCATTAAAATTGGACAAGTGAAATAGAGAGAACGATTGGTCTATTTCGGTTTCGGATTTTTTGGGAACAGAAATGAACCGAACGCTCGGTCCATTTCGCTTCATCACTCCAAAGGTGAAGTTTCGGTTGTATAATTTTTGTACCTATGTATGTCTTTTCTCAGTTGATTTATGTTTTTCTTTTCTTTTCATAAAATCCAAAATCTTTTCTTTTCCGTTTTTATTTCTTTTTAGAAAAATTCATAAAACTCAAAAATATTTTCTTTTTTGATTTTATTTCTTTTCAGAAAAATTCATAAAACTAAAAAATATTTTCTTTTCTGTTTTTAATTCTTTTCAGAAAATTCATAATCTCAAAAAGATTTTCTTTTCTGTTATTATTTCTTTTCAGAAAAATTCATAAAACACAAAAATACCTTCTTTTCTGTTTTTATTTCTTTTCAGAAAAAATTCACAAAATTCAAAAATATTTTTGTTTATGTCTTGTTTTTTTTCATGTGCTTAGTTTTCATTTTAACTTTTTCACACTAAAAGGCTCATAGACAACTTCACATGACGGAGCTTGAGCAGGTATATCTCTTTTTCTTTGCACTAGCTACGTGTCCCAAGAAGCATGTTATTGTATGTTGTCCAAAGCCTCAAAGACTTCAAGTGAAGCCTTACTGATTCGATATATACAAATCGATTCTTCCTAATCAGGCTGATAAAATCTCTTAAATCATGAGCTACCTTACTCTTTTCATATTGAGTCAATTGCTTGGTCACTTTCACACAAAAGAGGTACTTTCAGTTATTTAACCATATCTACACCTTTCTCTATCATATTTCATTTCATATTTGTAACCCTTGAGACTCTCAGAATTTACCACTGAGGTTTACGGTTACACAACATCTGCGTTAATGATCTTAGTTTTGTTTCACTACGTGCTAAGTGAAACCCAAAATCCAACACCTACAATGAATTGACGGTGAACACTCAAACGTTCTAATGTTTTACCCAAGTATTAACGAAACCACCTGAGTGGGAGGCACCAATAAATCTCCTTTTGTTTTTGTGCGATCTTTATGAAATTATCTAATACCAAGACTTTTCTACCCAAGACTCTAAAAGAAATCCAAGCGAAATCGATGACTTCGGATGAGGCTGCTGATGAGAGCTTGACTGCGGATCCTTGTGGGTTGCGGTAGACTAAGTTAAGAGGGTCACTTCATGTTTCAACAGTAGTTCCCACCTTAACCTCAGTCCCTGTTACTAAAGAACCCTCTCAACCAAAATTCAAGAGACTCAAGCAACTTGTCTCTTCGAAGAAGCGCCCCCCGCAACATAGTAAGGAAAGGTGAAAATCCTTCCAAGGCACATAATCACATGATTGTAGAATTTTCTACAAACTCCTCTTCCTCTGAATCCCAAACTCATGACAAACCTGTGAATGTGGATGAATCCACAAGTGATGAATCTGATAATCTCTTTAGACGAAAGAAGCTTAAGATTAACCCTAGCAAGAGCCAAATGCATGATCGGACAAATACCATAGTCTCTCAAAAGACTCTGGTAGTCCATGGAGCCCCTGCAACCTTATTCGCATCCACCATCACTAGCTACTCGGATGCATCAAGTGCATCTGTTTCAATTAAACATGGAGACAACACCCCAGTTGGATCCCAAGAGGATCCCATTGGTACACATCGCCCTAAGGTCACCAGGGCAAGTAACCTTCGTTATTTTAAGCCAGAGGAGTTGCGCTCCATTCTTCTCTCTGTCACCCAAACATTTCAAACAGATAACCAATTGCAGAGCACCTCTTTCGCCCATGCCAGAACCGAACCGAGGCCACACTTGACTACGGGTCAAGGAGACCAAGGAAGTTCATGAAATCCTACTCCACCACCATTACACACATGTGGTTTAGGCATGATGAGCACTATTGTGCTAGGATCCACGAACCCAGGGGACACCCCGGTGCGAACTCATGGATTTGACAGTTATTTCTCAGATGACTCCTAGACCGAATATCAGCCAAACACTGAGTCCGAAGTTACGATGTACAAAGCCTTCCGCAGAGCGTTCCACGCCCGCAAGGATTAACAAACAAAGAAGCAACAGAAAATGGAACAGGTATTGCTAACCGTAGCAAAATACTAGGCATAAGCTTTCAGCAATCCCAAAACTGTTCATGATCTTTTGCAAATGAAGATTGGATGTCTCACATGGAATTCATGGTGAAAAAAGTAAAAATCTTCATGGTATTGGTTCATCTAAACCCCCCCCCCCCCCACTGTTGAAACACAAGGCTCAAAAGTAGATGGAACCGCAATTGAGATCAGTTCCGAACCAATGTTTGGTTTGGATGATCTTGATGTTGACGAAATAGATCAGCCTCCTCACTTAGATGACATCATGATGATCTTTGATGAAGAAGAAAAGTCCAGTGGCTCTCAAAACTCCAACTCTAAGCCAATGGAGAAGAAAAAGAAGATGAAGATGGCGGTAACTCGCAAAGAATTTCTCAGTCATCAAGATAAAGTGGACAATATTCTAGCCGCAGTCATAACCCCTCGTCCGCAATAGACTGAAGTTGTTGGGCCGCAGTCCCTAGCAGAATGGATTGAACGTCTCGAAACAAGGGAAAGACTGGCTGTTGAAAGGATTTCCTTAAAGGTGAAAATAGACATCCGAGCCCTAGATAACAACAGAACTGCTGATCACAAAGGTTCCTAGCGACTCTTGAATGCATGATCCAAGAAGTATCCGCAATCAAGGCTCAACTCCAATCTATAATTGCGGATCAAGTAGTCTAGTCAAAGAAGCTTGTTGAGGAAACTCACAATGCTTATGAGTCCACAATTGCGGTCCTTCAACCCACAATGAACAACTTAAGGCGCTCTCTGTCCGCAAGCTCCCATGGTCAAGAAATATTGAATCTCACTAAAGAAATTCATCAACTTCTTTTCAACACCAAGATTCCAGACAATCAACAACTCAGTGATATTCTAAAATCCTATTTAAATAAGTTGTTACTTCCTCAAAAGGGGGAAGTGAACACTCACATCTACAACATCATCAATCTACATCAGCAGTCCCTATACCAAACTTTGGTCCATCCCATTTTGGTTCATCACAGCCAACAATTAAAACTCATCAACCAACTCCACAACACACTCCTCAACAAACTCCAATTGTAACTACAGTTACACATAAGCTTCCTTCACCAGTCCAAACTCATCACTCCCCTCACCGAAACACAATTCATCGCATCAAGAACAACATAACTCACTACTTCAGGACCTTCATCAATCCTCACATTGTCAAGAACCTCCATCGGATCTCAAAAAATTTGTAGCCAACAATTTCCTCTAAACATTCCAATGACTCTCCCGCAACCAAACAACATAAAGCAGACTGGAAAGCAACAAAGTTTGTTGAACAAATCTGGAGAGATCATGGGTTTGACACGACAATGAATGAAACACTGATTAACACCTGGGTTAATCCTACATGAAGACTACTTGACGACGACTACATGCCAATTTTGACGTAGGCCGAACCGACTACGGATGGATACTGGGATATCCCCATCCCTCCAAACGTGAAGTTTTTCACTGTCTTTGAACCTTTCGACTACAGTCTTCCCGATGACCAAAGGCTTCCACTTAAATTTGAAAGGTTAACCAGATTCGATGCCAAGCACGGATCTGACTTTGAAAGCATATGGTCTAACGATTGACCATCCAGAGTCAAGAATTACAAGATCATATAATTCATGAAACTAGGGTTCACTCAGTACACATTGATGAGAAGAGGCGACAGTTATATCAGAACTCAGGATGATTTTCCTTGTATGACTCCGGAGGAGATGTTCTTGATTGCTAAAGTATTTCAGATCAAGTCGGAGAAAAATCCCAAGATGAAGAATGCGTATGAAAAGGCATGTGAGTATTTGAAGTCTGTAGTGTGTGACTTCGCAAAGATTGATACAGGTATTCATCCGGTCCTTGCTAAAAACTTCAACCTTCCTGCACTTGATCCAGCACCTGTCTTTACTAAAGGATATCAAGATCGATCCTAAGGTGCAACCAACTTTCCAAAAGTGGGAGTTGTGTTCAAGAGAGTCAACAGCAACGTTAAATACTTCGTACCCATCACAGATATGCACCGTATAACCTGCATGCAATTGCAATTCACCTTGACTTTGGTGCAGTGGACAAAGCACACGACTAATGAAGTAAAATATTAAATTACAAGGAGGCTCACATGGCTAGGTGAAGTAAGAAAGTTTTGGTTGTCACAGATCAAGTTCCTGAAACTCAACAAGTTAAAAGGTTGAAAAGGTCACTTAGGGGGAAAATGTTGAATCAAGAAAGTGACCCTCTTAAACCTCTCAATCGGAAGTCTACTTCTCTACCACAACAAATATTTTTCTACCGCAACCTCAAGTGAAGAAGTCATCTGCAACAACCTCATCTGCAACAAAGAGTAGTTATTTTGTCTCTTAACTTATATGTTTACATAGGATTATCCAATGTACCTTGCATGGACACTTTATCAGAAATTCAGTCTTTGTTTATTCTCCACGTAATTTCTCAATACTCTATAAATAGAGTTCTCTTCTTTTAAATGAAACTACATCTCTTATCTCTCTTAATATCTGAATCTCTTTATCCTTACCTTTTTCTATATTCAAATATCTTTTCTGAACATACACTCATATATTAAGATTGAACTCTCAAACTATTCGTCGGAGCAAGTCCTTGTGACTTCATTCACTTTAAGTTGATCACGTAAACTAACTTGGTTTGATTGCAATCCTTGTTAGGAATCATCTTAGTGTTTACTTGATATATAACTTGTTGTTATTTATATTTCCTTACTTTTCTGCATTTAAATATTCTGTAACTAACTATCTAATAACTCTAACTTCTTATTATTGTTTAGCTTTATGATCCTTTGATATTATCTTTATTCCGCAATCTATAAATTGTTCTAACATTTGTTCAAGTGTGTTTCTCAAAAATTTTTCTCTCAACATGAAGGACTCTCCGTCTTTGATTTTGCTTGTGTTGAGGGACTTTACAACCTCGTATTTCTCTTGACGGGCTTATTGGTGGTACTTTTCCACCAAGTCCTTGTACATCTCATACAACCAGTAATCATCATAGAACCTTTGTAGCTCAGGAGTCATAGTAGCCACCATGAGGCATGCCACTTTGGTAGCATCATTATAGTGTCTCCTATAATCAACTAGTTCTTCAAGAGTAGCTTTTGTTTCATCAATCTCGAGGAGTTCTTTTTCGAGCACATATTCCTTGTCCTCGAAGCATTGAGGCATCTTGATATTTCGCATCCAATCATTGTAATTGGTGCCATCAAAGGTAACCCTCAAGCAGATGTTTAAGAGTGAGAAATTGTTGCTGGAGGAGGAACCAAAAGCATCGTTGGGAGTTGTCATCTCAAAAGCAGGAAAGAAAGGTTTTATTTTCGATAGAAGTAATCCTTAATATAACACCCAAAAGAAATATCAAGGCTACGATCCATGTAGATATTGCACAACTTAGAAAAGGATGTCGTAATCTAATTGTGAAATAAATAAAGGTAAGTAAATGATGATTTGCCAATTTCACCACGAAAATGAAATTTTAAACGAATTAGGTTTTAAATGAAATTCCTAGATCTTTTGAGACTCATTGAACTATTCAGTGTCATGTTTAATCTCAATTATGCTCTTCCATTTGTGATTGGGATACCGAGGATCACAAACAAGATGTGAATAACCACACAAATTAGCTTCGTATTCCCGTCATCATTTAACATCTAATTAATATGTTGGTTAGCCAAACACGCACCGCCAATCAATGATAATTTACGAGACACCCATTGTCACCCTTTACTAGTCTATATTTGTGTCCCTGTTAACCACATACGCTCCACTAATGACTTCTATAAAGCAAAATGTGCAACTTCATGGATTAGCATCAAATTCACATATTTCCTAAAGTAACTAAGAATGAGAATTTTATAAAAAAAAACATTTAGTTACTTTATTAATTTCATTATACCTATTAATGAGAATTATTTGTCCAATCAAACTCGTTCGGCTAACGACCCTCCACCAGTAAAGGTAGCGGTGGGTAAAAGTGGATACTGAATGACGGTCCTTTTATAGGCCGCTTCCTTAAAATCCCCTTATTGTTCAGTTTCATGAATTAGGCGTACTAGCAGTTCAACTGACTTGTCTTATATATATATATATATATATATATATATATATATATATAAACATTTTAATATTACATATAATCTAAGTGTGTATTTTTAAAACTTTTCAAAAATAGTAACTTATATTTTAAAATTTCAAAATAAAGATTCAATTAATTAAATTCAAAAATAAAACCAATCATGAATTTAAGATAAGGATATCAAATTACATCATAAAATATTCAGTTTTATCTTATTAAAACAATATTAAGATAATTATCCTAATAAATCCATGATATAATTAAAGAATCAGATTTTATGGATCTGATAGCACACCACACCATGGCGAGCAATCACCATGCCGTTTTGTGTCGAAAATGCAGGTCAACAGGCCATGTTGGAAGAGCTCCACGGCGTGCTTGTTGAACAAAATGACAAACAAAATTTCACCTTCTTGTTCCAGTTCATATTAGTATCAATTCAATAGAAAACTAAACCTATGCTCTGATACCACTTATGGCTTTTCAACATGACATACAATCTTATGTGTTCATTCAACCCTAATAAGATTTATGTGTTCTCTAATTGAACATAAAATATGAACAACAATGTGTAAACCCTATATATCTCGTAAATAATCAAAAATTACACAATAAGGGTTATGATACATACCTTTGATTGTCATGTAGTAATATCAGTCCTAAAATCTTGATGATGTTGAAGCTTGAGACCAAGTGTCACAAGTGTAACACCTCTAAAGAATCAAAAACATACTTAGCAAGAGAATAAGATATGAAAGAGGAGGAGGAAGCTTCAATTTTCAACCACTCTTCTTAGGATTTCTTGTGGCTGAAAATACGAAGGGTGAGGATCCTTATATAGTGAGGTGACTTAGAGCCAATGCTAGGGTTTTAGGAGGAAACCCTAATTCCTTAGCTTAAGGACCAAGCAGCCCACAACCTCCTATCCAATAGCCCTTGGACGAAATTCTAGGTCCTTCCTAGAATTTTTCGCCCAAGCCTTTTTATGGAGGTTCTATATCTTCTTTCCTCAACTATCAATAAATTGCCAAACAACCGCAACACTTTTAATTAATTCAATTAATCCCAAAACTAATTCCAATTAATTTTTTATTAACAGTTAATTAAGTAATATGATTTCTAATTGATATATTATTTCCAAAACACATTAATAAATCATTCATTTCAATTTATTAATCAAATAATACATTCTTCCTCTTTCTCAATAGGTCATCTTATCTAGTTGCTTGTATGAAGGCAACCCAAAAGGACTATGCTAGTATCAATTCAAGTATATACTAATTATAGTTATGGGCTTAGACAGCTAATCCAACAGATTTTGGCTCGAGACTCCGAGGCACCTCAGGAATTTAGCAGCTCTAGAGAGAGAGAGAGAGAGAGAGAGAGGGGGAGAGAGAGAGATAGAGAGTTTTGATGGTGCATAATGGAGATGCTAACCCCGCTATTCATATTTGAGGTTATTGGGTGCATGCGACGTAAATATATGTGTGCATTGTGCATGGTTATCATGGATCCATTCAGGAGTCGGCAAATGTCCCTATCTCCCTGGGGCACTTCATTCACAATCCGATCGAATCTGGTGTCAGGTGCACGCCATGCAATCGTGTGCACCTCGTGCGCACAAAAAGGATTTTGTAAAATCCATATCTTATGCATACGAGCTCCAATGCTTACCCTCTTTATATCTATATAATGATCTTTACTGGTACTACAACTTTCCTTTGGGTTGTTTTGGATAGTTTGGACTTTTATCTTTTCGCCTAACGGGGGTAAACATAAACGAGTTTACAAAAAACATATATATCTCTCATACGGATCCGATTTCCGACATTCTTTTTCCTAAAGTTTTTATCTCGTATAGTAGTACCATTCTCCTTTTTATAACTTTAGTCAAACTTTAACCAATATCTATGTACCATTATGTTGTCGTAGTAACTATCTACACTATTGATTTTACAATTTACAAAAATCTTAACTCCTCCAACGGAAGTCGGATTTTTACCAATTTTATATCCATGGGATCACGGCATCGAGTACTTTCCAAATATACTACCCTTATAATGGAAGGTACAAGTTTTTGGACGCTTATTTTTTAGTCTAAACGTCGAATAATAACATATTTGATATTTGTTCATAAAATCAAATAGTATAATGTAAAACTATTACATTTATCCTTCCTTACTATATCCTAACGGTGCATGTTGATGTTTTTTTATTAGTTTTCACAATGGTAGATGTGTATATCTTGGGGAGAAAGGACAAAGGAGGCTCTTTATTTTCTTTCATCATATATATGCTAGCGTAAAAGTTGTTTCTCTCCTAAAATCTATAAATCAGGTTAGATGCATTCATTGCATAGTGAAGGTTAATGTCGGTAGGTATGGAAAGAAGTCGAATGGTCTCAAACTAGCATCGAACCCCAGTCATCCGACGGTCCCAAAGGTTAGATGGAATCATATTAGTGTTGGGAAATCATTCGCTGGAGTAGTCTAAGGGAAGCGAATGGATGATTTTCTTCCTCATCCGCCTATTTAGATACCATTGATTTATCTAAAAAGAGCTCCGATGTTGGATTCGTGTAATAGTCGGTGCCTCACTGGTTAATTCAAATACATACAACTATTAAACAATGTACACATCCTCTTTAACTCTAAAGCATCGATTCTAGCATACGTCTGTTATGCAGGTCGGTTGAAAATCATATTAATGTTCCATGCGTAGGGACAGGAGGGGAATTTCCTCCACGGGGAGCACAAATGGAAACAATGTTAAAACTGGGTTGATGTTGGCTTCATAGATGATTAATTTCGTGAGAGGGTTGTCTGAGTTAGGATCTTGGATCTGCCTCTTCACTTGCGCTCTGATGACAACTTAATTTCAAATTCAAGTAGATCATGGAGAGTTTTGGAAATATATGGTCACAGCAGGAACTTAACAAACCTTTCCTCCTGATTTTCAACCATTCTCTCAAACTCATTTGGATCATCAACAACGAAGTGTCGACAATTTTCAATAGTAAATAGTTCACTATAGGAATCACGACATGTAAAAACAATTGGGAGCCATTCTTTAATAGAACGTTCTCGAACCACGAACCCCTGATCATGTAGATTTTGATGGCGGGGAAGGTGGATTTGATTCTGAAGATGTTTTAGAGGAGTCTGATGAGGACAATATGTTGAGAGAAAAACTTTTGAGAAACACACTTGAACAAACGTTAGAAAAAGTTATAGATTGCAGAATAAAGTTAATCTCAAAGGATCATAAAGCTCAACAATAATAAGAAGTTCAGAGTTAGTTGTGAAATATTTAATTGTAGAAAAATAAGGAAATGTAAACGACATCAAGTTATATATCAAGGAAAAACTAAGCTAATTCTTAATAAGGATTGCAATCTAACCAAGTTAGTTTATGTGATCAGCTTAAAGTGAATGAAGTCACAATGACTTGCTCCGAAGGAGACTTTAAGAGTTCGATCTTAATATATGAGTGTAAGTTCAGCAAGATCTTAGAGAGAAGGTAAGGATAAGGAGAGATTCAGATATTAAGAGTGATAAGAGATGTGTTTCATTCAAGAGAAGATAACTCCATATATAGAGCCTCGAGAAATTAGATAGTGAATAAACAAAGACTAAATTATGTTAAAGTGTCCATGCAAGGCACACTGGACAATACAATGTAACAGATAAGTTAAGAAAATAACAAGTCTTTGTTGCGGATGTGTAACATCCCGGAATAGCAAGGGTAAAGTTGAAGGGCTAAAAGAGTAAATGGGAAAGAGCGACTCGACGAGTCCATGGGTGGACTCGGCGATTAGGGTCGCGACTTTGGTCGCGTGTTAAGTGACCAACTCGGCGAGTAGCATGGGTGGACTCGGCGAGTTGGTGCTGAGTGGAGAAAACCCTAAATCCAGAGGTTGAGCCCTATATAAAGAACATAACATCCATTCCCCCAACCTCTTTACTCTTCCTCAAGTCCAGAAACCCTAACCTTCGTGTGTGAGTGGATCAAATTGCATTTGGAAGCTTGAAGAGGTAATTGTTGAGGAAATCTTGAAGGGTAAGAGGCTTGGAGCAAGGGGCTTTCCTTAGATTCGAGTTTCATTGCTGTTGGGGATTCCTTTTGAGGTATTATCTCGTTTTTTTGGGCTGTCACTCTTTTAGATTCATGATTTTGGGGTTTATGGGGAGCACATCTTGTAATGTTTTGAGTTTGGAGGATAGATCTGAGGTTGCTACCTCAGATCTGGAATGGAGAAGGACTAGAGTGCATGAAAGTCACTGTTTTTGAGTGTTTGGTGAAGCCATCTTGTCCCAAACCCTAGCCCTAGAGTGTAAAAGGCCTAGATCTCTTTGGATTCACGTAAAGTTTGCCACTTTACGTGATGGATGGGTGGTAGGAGGCTAGATCTACGTTTTGGGTCAATTGCATGGCCTAGAATGCTTCTGTATGAAATGAGATCGAGGGGAACTCGGCAAGTCACAAAGATAAACTCGGCGAGTTGCTTGAAGACGAGCTGGAACTCGACGAGTTGGAAGAACAACTCGGCGAGTTGGATGAAGATGGCCTGGAACTCGACGAGTTGGAAGAACAACTCGGCGAGTAGGTTGAAGATAGCCTTAGACTCGACGAGTCTGTTCTTGGACTCGGCGAGTCTTGTCGAAGAGTCCCCATCTTTTTTGGTTGAGCCGTGAATCTGTGAGTCAAGGGATGACTCGGTGAGTTATGTGTGAGTGGACTCAGAGTTGTTGGACTCGGCGAGTCTCGGGGTGACTCGGCGAGTTGGGTCGCGGATTGAAGAAATTCTGAGCATGGGAACTCGGCGAGTCATCAGGTTGACTCGGCGAGTAGAGTCAGTCAGGGGTTGACTTTGACTTTGACTTTGACCAAGGGTTGACCAGTGATTTCCAGGGGAATTTTGGTAATTGTTGAATATTGTTTTGAGTTCAGTGCCTTGGTAGTTGTCCGGTGGTGGAGACTGTATCAGTGATCGGAGCAGCTTGGGTTATCTGTTCAGTCGGCAGTTTCGAGGTGAGTTATCCTCACTATATCAATAGGGTCTAAGGCACCAAGGCCGGCCCTTATCGGATTGAGATCCGGGTAGTTGTTGTTATGTTGTTGCTTTGATATGTTTGCATCCTCGTAGCTAGGATGGTGTATGTTAGAGACCTGATTGAGATAGGTATACCGAGATGTAGGGTGATGCTATGCTAGTGACCGGTTAGGGTCGGTATCCTGGTTAGGATGATGATATGTTATGTGATCTGTTTGATCGACTTGTTGACTGTGAATTGCTATATGATTGTACGTTTATGTGCACATGGTTGTTTGGACTGGAGTTGGGTTGAGGCGGGTCCTGCTTTGTGCTGTAGGCCAAGATACCCAGGGCGGACCGGTTGTCCCGAAGGCCCAACGAGCGGTCCGGATAGGCTGTAGGCCCCAAGAGGGTGTACCAGACGTGCTGAGGCTCGGAGAGTGGACCAGGCCGACTGAAGGCCCGGTACAGGCGGACCAGTCATACTGTAGACTCAGAGAGTGGACCACGTGGATTGAAGGCTCGGTGCGGGCAGACCAATCACATTTTAGACTCGAGATATATGGTTAGACTCGGAGGGTGGACCAGGTGGACTGTTGGCCCGTACGGCGGACCAGTCCCACAGTAGACCCGAAGTGCATGGCTGTTCTGTGATCGGATATGTTATGGCATGTTATGCGTGTGTGGTATATGTGGTTGGTATTTTGGGGATATCTCACTAAACTTTCGGGCTTACAGTTGTGGTTTAATTTTTTTCAGGTTCTTCAGGAGACTGTGGCAAGGCGAAGGCGTGATTGTACCGCTCCTCGTGTTTATATTGTGATGAGATTCTGGGAATACTTAAAATAAATTGTATTGAAAACATTTTTGTAATAACTTTAATGGAATCGGGTTGTTTTCGAAAATTTTAAATTGGTTGAAATTTTTGGTCGTTACAAGTTGGTATCAGAGCCTTGGTTTGAGTGAATTGGAGGAACACTCATGTGACTCTAGTCTCAAATCGAGGAGAGTTTTCAAAAGAGTATTTAAAATGGTTTTCAAAATGAGTAAAGGAGGACGCGGAGGTACGATCAGCCGGAGCCAGTAAGTAACCCCAAAATACCATACATGATATTTGTTTTGAGCTTTGTTAGAACAACATGCTAGTGCTAGGCTAGGGATCTTCAGGATTTCATGATAATGTTGCCTGATTTGTGATGCCTATAGCCTTGGGTTTCCCTTGTGAGAGATTTCCAGTGTTCCTCTAGTTGTGAGGGTTGAGCGTTGTTATGCATGTTTTCACCAGGGTGTTGTGGTAGTACTTTATACAAATATGGGTAGGTGTGGAAGGTAGTATGGGCCCGTACTACTGAAAGCACAGGACCCATACGCGTATCAGGGAAACCATGACCTCAAGGGTTGGGTTGAGAGACTTGGTTCCCGGGATAGTGGGAAGAGTCTGAGATTTTGTGTGGTGTTTTTCAGTATGGAGATTCCGAGGCATGCTAGGAGTGGATCCGGATCAGGATCGGGAGCAGGAGAGGGAGTTCCGGGCGGGTCGGTACCGCCCGAGGTTATTGGTCAGATGAGTATGTTCGAGTTGGATGCGAGGATTCGTGAGATCCTGCGTGATGAGATTGCTGAGTTGTTCCGGGCTGAGTTGCCGGAGCTGTTTGGGTCGATCAAGACCGCCATGGTTGAGTATTTTGATGAGCGCTATGCAGCTCTCACAGAGACGGCTGCCGCGGCGGCTACAGCAGCTGTAGCAGCGGCAGGGGGAGGAGCTGGTTGGGGCTTTCAGTATCGGGACTTCGATAATACGAAGCCTCCCACCTTCGATGGAGCTCAGGACCCGATTGTTGCTATGAGGTGGTTATCAGACGTGGAGGGGTGTTTCTTCACGTGTTCATGCCCTGCTGAGCAGAGGGTGAGGTGTGCTCTGAACCTGTTGAGGCTCGGGGCGAAGGATTGGTGGAGATTGACCATGGGGTCATATTCGGATACGCAGAGGGTTGCGGTTTCATAAGATCAGTTCATGGAGAAGTTCAGCACTCGCTATGTTCCGCGACTTAAGAGGGAGAGATTGGCTCAGGAGTTCCTTGAGCTGAAGCAGGATTCGGAGTCGGTGACTGAGAGCACCAGGATGTTCACTGAGAGGGCGATGTTCTGCCCTGAGTTCGCTTCAGAGTAGGCTCAGATGTCTCGATATCTGAGCATGCTCAAGAGGGATATCAGACAGTTTGTGTCTACACAAAGGTGCGAGACCTTGTTGGAGTTGCAGGAGGCCGCCAGGCGGCGCGAGTTAGATATTGAGTTGCAGATGCGTGAGTTGAGGCAGGCTCCAGTGCAGTTGTAGCCGACGCCAAAACGGTCCAAGACCGTTGATTCTAGAGTAGGGGATCTGAGTAGCCACACTTGTGGGAAGTGTGTAAGGAGTCACACCGGAGTTTGTAGGTCCGGTGGTGCATGCCGCAAGTGCAGAAGGGAGGGGCACTATGCGAGGGATTGTCGGCAGTCAGCGCCGGTTCGGGATTTGAGGATTTGTTACCATTGTCATCAGGTTGGATATTTGAGGGTCAACTGTCCACAGCTCACAGCAGGACCGGTGTAGGCTCTAGCACCGGCCACTTTGAGGATCACGGGTGGAGGTCAGGGTGGAGCGGAGCCCCCAAGGGCTCAGGGTTGTGCTTTTCAGCTTGCAGCAGAGGAGGTCGGAGCAGTGCCTGATGCAGCTGCGGGTATGTTTCTTCTTTGATGTCTTGTTATCTTATGATTATTGTGGAGTATTATTTATGTGCTAGTATCTTTGTGTGGTTCTTGGTGTGGTATTTATTGTTTTTGAGAGTTATGATATGGCTAAGGGTTTAGTTTTGGGAATTCCGTGGTTATCATTTGTGAGGGGTTGTTAGTGGAAACCTGGCATTGGTCTGAAGGCCGGGTAGCATCTGCCTTCTGGGGAGTGGTTAGCTGCAGATTGAGTTTCTTTCGAGCGGGATGATCAGTGTGGAAATGTGATTTTGTGAAGGTTGCTATTGCTAGTGGGAAATCAGTCCGCGTGTAAGTGTGAAGTTGTGCAGGGGTGTTTTGGGAGGTCGGTGATAACGACCGGTGGTTGATAGTTAGTGCCTTAAGTGGGGGAGAATTGGAAAATTCTCCAAATGATCGATGAGTATGTGAGATTGTTGAGCTGTCGGGGATTCAGCAGTGATCTATCAGCCAAGAGCGTAGGCTGGCATGAGTAAGTGGCAGGCATGCGATGCGGAATGTAGACCAAGGGTACTTATTTGCGGAGGGTCTGGGATCAGGCCGGGATTGAGTTGTGTGATGGAGATAGTGTTCGGAACCCCTAGAGGGCTAGAACGGTATGCATGGGAAGATTTCCCGGAGAGATAGCTCGGAATGATGAATGCTAGTTGAGCGGTCCGGATAGACTGAAGGCCGGTAGGCGTACCAATCAGGCTGAAGGCTCGGAGTACGGTCCAGCCAGACTGAAGGCACTGAGAGTGGTCCAGATTTGATGAAGGTTCTGAGAGTGGTCCAGATTGGCTGAAGGCTTGGTGAGGCGGTCCAGTCATGCTGAAGATTCTGCAGGTATTGTTGGATCGGTTCGAGGATATGGATTGTGTAGGTGGCGGTGTGATAGCATTTGAAGGTCTGGCCCCGGGTAGTGATCTTGATTAGTTGAGATAATGCATGGGCTTGAGAGTCCCTGCAACCAGAGTCAGAGCATGAGTGTTGGATGGATAGCGGTTACGCTATGAAGGAGTGGTGTAGCGTTGGACGAGCACTGTGGCACTTGTCGGAGTGACAAGGCGGCCAAGTGGATTCCTTGGTAAAGGAATGAGAGAGGAGTGCAACTCCGAGAGGGAGTGAAAGTTCACGGAAGTGAAAGCGGCAGAGCTGAGTTATGATTAGAGTGATCCGAGTATGGTCACTGAGCAGCGTGGTTACGGCAGTGGAATGGAATCACATCCGGTTTGGGATGCCTGCTGAGGTCGCGGAAGGAATTCCGCGGGTGTAGAGCCAAGAGGCTTGGAAGGGATGCAGGGAGGGAGTCTCAGGCTCTCAGTGTGATTCCGATCAGGGAAGTGCATATGTAGTAGTGGTTCATCCTGGGGGATGTTTGGAGATGTCATCAGTGTATCGGGTTTTCCCAACCTGAGGGTGCTAGAGCTAGTTCAGCATGTGTATGTGATTGCAAGAGGAGAACTCATGGGAGTTGCTCTAAAGAATGTGTCTTTCTGTCAGTAGAATGACTAGAGTTGGACTCGAATCGGGAATCCGGTGGTGCATGGTTATTTCTAGCTCATATGGTTCGAGTGATGGTTGTGATTTGGAGCAGTGTTGCATCATGAGTAGTACTCAGTTGTTAAGCGGAGTTATCAGAGGGTAAAGCCGGTGACCGGCTTCAGACGGTGGCCAGGACACCGTAAGAAAGGAGAAAACGAGTTCGAGTTCGATGGTTGTGCCTTGAGGAACCTGGTCTGGTTAATACCAGGTGATGCGTGGCAGGAGTATTTCTAAGAGTTGAGTTGTTGCAGGCTTTGAGGACGAAGCCTAATGTAAGTGGCGGAGAATTGTGACATCCCGGAATAGCATGGGTAAATTTGAAGGGCTAAAAGAGTAAATGGGAAAAAGCGACTCAGCGAGTCCATGGGTGGACTTGGTGAGTAGGGTCGCGACTTTGGTCGCGTGTTAAGTGACCAACTCGGCGAGTAGCATGGGTGGACTCGTCGAGTTGGTGCTGAGTGGAGAAAACCCTAAATCCGGAGGTTGAGCCCTATATAAAGAACATAACATCCATTCCCCCAGCCTCTTTACTCTTCCTCAAGTCCAGAAACCCTAACCTTCGTGTTTCAGTGGATCAAATTGCATTTGACAGCTTGAAGAGGTAATTGTTGAGGAAATCATGAAGGGTAAGAGGCTTAGAGCAAGGGGCTTTGCTTAGATTCGAGTTTCATTGCTGTTAGGGATTCCTTTTGAGGTATTATCTCGTTTTTTTGGGCTGTCACTCTTTTAGATTCATCATTTTGCGGTTTATGGGGAGCACACCTTGTGATGTTTTGAGTTTGGAGGATAGATCTGAGGTTGCTACCTCAGATCTGGAATGGAGAAGGACTAGAGTGCATGAAAGTCACTGTTCTTGAGTGTTTGGTGAAGCCATCTTGTCCAAAACCCTAGCCCTAGAGTGTAAAAGGCCTAGATCTCTTTGGATTCACGTAAAGTTTGCCACTTTACGTGATGGATGGGTGGTAGGAGGCTAGATCTACGTTTTGGGTCAATTGCATGGCCTAGAATGCTTCTGTATGAAATGAGATCGAGGGGAACTCGGCAAGTCACAAAGATAAACTCGGCGAGTTGCTTGAAGACGAGCTGGAACTCGACGAGTTGGAAGAACAACTCGGCGAGTTGGATGAAGATGGCCTGGAACTCGACGAGTTGGAAGAACAACTCGGCGAGTAGGATGAAGATAGCCTTAGACTCGACGAGTCTATTCTTCGACTCAGCGAGTCTTGTCGAAGAGTCCCAATCTTTTCTGGTTGAGCCGTGAATCGGTGAGTCAAGGGATGATTCGGTGAGTTGTGTGTGAGTGGACTCTGAGTTGTTAGACTCGTCGAGTCTCGGGGTGACTCGGCGAGTTGGGTTGTGGATTGAAGAAATTCTGAGCACGGGAACTCGGCGAGTCATCGGGTTAACTCAACAAGTAGAGTCAGCCAAGGGTTGACTTTGACTTTGACTTTGACCAAGGGTTGACCAGTGATTTCCAGGGGCATTTTGGTAATTGTTGAATATTGTGTTAAGTTCAGGGCCTTGGTAGTTGTCCGGTGGTGGAGACCGTATCAGTGATCGGAGCGGCTTGGGTTATCTGTTCAGTCGGCAGTTTCGAGGTGAGTTATCCTCACTACATCAACAGGGTCTAAGGCACCAAGGCCGGCCCTTATCGGATTGAGATCCGAGTAGTTGTTGTTATGTTATTGCTTTGATATGTTTGCATCCTGGTAGCTAGGATGGTATATGTTAGAGACCTGATTTAGATAGGTATCCCGAGATGTAGGGTGATGCTATGATAGTGACCGGTTAGGTCAGTATCCTGGTTAGGATGATGATATGTTATGTGATCTGTTTGATCGACTTGTTGACTGTGAATTGCTATATGATTGTATGTTTATATGCACATGGTTGTTTGGACTGGAGTTGGGTTGAGGCGGGTCCTGCTTTGTGCTGTAGGCCAAGATACCCAAGGCGGACCGGTTGTCCCGAAGGCCCAGCGAGCGGTCCGGATAGGCTGTAGGCCCCAAGAGGGCAGACCAGACGTGCCGAGGCTCGGAGAGTGGACCAGGCCGACTGAAGGCCCGGTGCGGGCGGACCAGTCATACTGTAGACTCAGAGAGTGGACCAGGTGGATTGAAGGCCCGGTGCGGGCGGACCAATCACACTATAGACTCGAGATATATGGTTAGACTCGGAGGGTGGACTAGGTGGACTGTTGGCCGGTGCGGCGGACCAGTCCCACAGTAGACCCGAAGTGAATGGCTGTTCTGTGATCGGATTTGTTATGGCATGTTATGCGTGTATGGTATATGTGGTTGGTATTTTGGGGATATCTCACTAAGCTTTCGGGCTTACAGTTCTGGTTTAATGTTTTTCAGGTTCTTCAGGAGATTGTGGCAAGGCGAAGGCGTGATCGTACCGCTCCTCGTGTTTATATTCTGATGAGATTTTGGGAATACTTAAAATAAATTGTATTGAAAACCTTTTTGTAATAACTTTAATGGAATCGGGTTGTTTTCGAAAATTTTAAATTGGTTGAAATTTTTGGTCGTTACAGGATGATGTCGTTGCGGATGACTTCTTCTCTTGAAGTTGTGGTAGCACAACATCCATTGTGGTAGAGGAGTAAACTTCGGATTGAAAGGTTTAAGAGGGTTACTTTCTTGATTCAAAAATTCCCCCCTAAGTGACCTCTTCAACCTTTTCACTTGTTGAGTTTCAGGAACTTAATCAGCAACCACCAAAACTTTCTCACTTCATCCAACCTGTGATCCTCCTTGTGATTTCAAATTATACTTCATTAGTCGTGTGCCTCGACCTTTGCACCAAAGTCATGGTGACTTCCAATTTCCTGCAAGTTAGGCGGTGCATAGCTATGACGGGACGAAGTATTTAACGTTGTTGTTGACTCTCTGGAACACAACTCCCAATTCTAAAAAGTTGGTTGCACCTAAGCATCGATCTTGATGTCCTTCAGTAAAAACAGGTGCTGGTTCAGGTGCAGGAAGGTTGAATTTTTGAACAAGGGCTGGATGAATATCAGCATCAATCTTGGCAAAATCGCATACTACATATTTCAGGTACTCACAAGCCCTTTCAAATGCAATCTTCATCTTCGGATATTTCTCCGACTTGATCTGAAACACCCTTGAAATTAAGAATACCTCCTCTGGATTCATGCAGGCAAAGTCCGCTAGAGTCCAGATATACTCGTCACCTCTTCTTGTCAGTGTGTACTTGACAAAGTCCGACGTCAAGAATCTTCTGATCTTATAGCTCGTGACTCCAGAGGGTCTATCGTAAGACCAAGTACTTTCAAATGTTGATATGTGCTTTTCGTGAAAATGACCAAGTCGTTCAAACTGAAGGGGCAATCTTTGTTCTTCAGGTAGACTAAGGTCGAAGGGTTCAAAGATAGTGAAGAATTTGGCATTGGGAGAAATTGGGATATCCCAATATCCATCCGAAGGTGGTTCAGCCTTCCTTAAAATTGGCTGGTAGTCTTCATCAACTAGCCTTTTTGTAGGATTAACCCATGAGTTGATCAGAGTTTCATCCATCATCATACCAAACCCATGTTCTCTCCATATCATTTTAGCACATTTTTTTTCTTTCCATTCTTTTTTCCTTTGTTGGTTTGCGGGGGAGTCATTGGAGTGTTCAGATGACATGGTCGGCTCCAGATTTTTAAAATGTGGTGGAGTTTCTTGAAAAGGTGGGGATTGATGGATGGCCTGAATTGCTGAGTGTTCTTGATGCGGTGAGTGTTGTTGTACTTGATGCGGTGAGTGTTGTTGTTCTTGATGCGGTGAAGGAGGATGTTACGGTGGAGAATGGTGAGATGGCACCGGAGTATGAGTCTTCAATTGATCCGCGGTCGGAATTACTTCATCAGACTGATGTTGATCAGCAGTTAAAATTAGAGGAGATTGATGGCCTGGGTTCTCACTTCCTCCTTTGATGAAGAAACATCTTGTTGCTCCTGAAACCACTGCTTTGGACCGTCTATTTTTTAAAGGACGTCGTTAAACTGTGACTTGAGTACTTCACTCAGTTGCTGATTGTTGGGAATAGAAGTGTTGAAAAGGAGGTTGTGGATTTCCTTTGTGAGCTTTAGGATATCCTGGTCATGTGAGCTTGCGGGTAGAGAGCGTCGTAAATGGTTGAATGTGGACTAAAGGACTGCAATTGTAGATTCATAAGCGTTGTGAGTTTCCTCAACAAGCTTCTGTGATTGTACTGCTTGATCCGTAATTGTTTTTTGGAGTTTAGTTTTGATTGCAGATACTTCTTTGATTAGGCGTTCATCCAGCGCCATGAATTCTTTGTGGTAAGCAGTTCTATTATTATCCAGAGCTCTAATACCCATTTCAACTTTAAGAGAAATCCTTTGAGCAACTAGTCGTTCCATGGTTTCAAGGCGTTAAATCCATTCTGCTAGGGACTACGGCCCATCAACTTCAGTCTGTTGCGGTTGAGGGATGTGACTGCGGCTAGAATCTTATCCACTTTATCTTGAAGATTGAGAAATTCATTGTGAGTAACTACCATCTTCTTCTTCTTTTTCTTCTCCTTCGGCTTAGAGGTGGAGCGTTAAGATCCACTAGATGCTTCATCTTCATCAAAGATCATTACGAAGTCATCTGAGTGATGAGGCTGATCTATTTCATCAACATCCAGATCATCCAAACCAAACATTGGTCCAGAACTGATCTCAATTGCAGTGTCGTCTTCATTTGAACCTTGTCTGACTGCAGTGGGTGGAGGTTTAGACGAACCAACATTGTGAAGCTTTCGAGGATTTTTCACTGTTTCTTCCGTGCGAGACATTTAGTTTTGAATTTGTAGAAGATCATAAACAGTCTTAGCGATGTTGATGGTATCTGCCCAATAGTTTGCAACTGATTGAATATCTTGCTCCTTTTGCAGTTGTTGCTTTCTTTTCTGTTCTGTGCGAGCTTGGAAGGCCCTGCGGAAGACGTCGTACTTCCTGACTTTGGACTCGGTGTTTGGTTGATACCGGGTCCAGGAGTCATCTGAAACATAACCGTCAAATCCATGAGTATGCATTGGTGTGTCCCCTGGGTCCGTGGATCCTTTCACATTTGTGCTCACCATGCCTAAACCACTTGTCTATAATGTAGGCAGAGTTGGATTTCCTAGGCTTCCTTGGTCTCTTTGACCCGTAGTCAAGTCTGGCCTCGGCCTGGTTCCGGCAAGCGCTAAAGAAGTGCCCTGTAGTTGGGTAGGTGTATAAAGTGTTTGGCTTACAGAAAGGAGGATGGAGGACAAATCCTAACGCTTAAAATGATGAAGGTGACTTGCCCGGGATACCTTAGGGTGATGTGCACCATGGGATCCTCTTGGGATTCAACTAGGGTGTTGTCTCCCTGGTCAAATGAAACCGATGCACTTGATGCATATGAGTAGCTAGAGATGGTTGAAGCGAATAATCCTGTAGGGGCTCCAAGGACTACTGGGGTCTTTTGAGAGACAGGGGTATTTGTCCGGTCACACATTTGGCTCTGGATAATGGTAATCTTAAGCTTCTTTCATCTGAAGAGGTTTTATGATTCAACACTTGTGGATTCATCCACATTGGCAGGTTTGTCATGAGATTGGGATTCATATGAAGAGGAATCGGCTGATGATTCTACAATCATGAGTTTACGTTTTGAGGGAGGATTTTCCCCTTTCCTGACTATTTTACATGGGTGTTTTTTAGAAGATACAAGTTGCTTGACACACTAAAACCTTAGTTGAGAGGGTCCTTTAGTAACAGGGACTGAGGTTGAAGTGGGAACTGTGGTTGTAGTAGGAACTACGGTTGCAGTAGGAACTGCGGTACTTCAGGGACTATGGGGTTTTGAGGAAATGACAATTAGCTGACTGGGATCAGTTGGGGAGGAATTGTATGGGTCAACACCTTCTGTAGCCTCAATGTGATCTGTGACTTCTTAGGTTTCAAGTAGAACAGATATCAAGATGTGTACAGGCAATCGTCTTAGTGGTCCAAAAATTGATTGGCCTTTCGAAAGAGTATACCTTTTTAACTCATGTGTGGCGAAGAGATTGGTTTCCGCACCCATGTCAAGCTTCGCATCTTTGTAGAGATCCAAAATGCAGAGAGACCAAAAGCGTGCAAAAGTGAGTTCAGTATGATCTTTTCTTGGGTTCTCCTTGAGAACATATTGCAGAAAATTGTCCCCTAGAATTTGACCATAGCTCATAACAATGCCTGTGAAGATGCTGCATAGAATTTCCAACAACTTAAGTCCCATATTTTCAGTGCCTTCGGTTCTCCTAGAGAGACTCCGTATCACAACATGAAAAACGTATTGCCACATTGTGGGAAGTTGATTCTTCTTGAATTCCCCAATTCCTTTCAATTTTTTCTAATACCCCATCTGGTATAGGGTAGAGATGATGTCATTCTTGATTGGAGAATAGAGCTTTGTTGAAGGAAGAACATGAGGGTTAATTGCATCCAAGAACTTGGCTTCAGTCAGGATAACTAAAGAATCATTGATCAAGTTCAGATGAACTTCTTGAGGGTTTGAGTTTGGGCGAAATATAGAGAAGGCGCTTTTGAACAAGGTGGGCAGGGGAACAACACCAGTGAAGGAGTTGAAGGCTCCAAACAGTGGGTGTGAGTCAAGAACCTGATCATCAAACAAATTGCTTCATTGTATGGGGATGATCTTCGAACACGGCTCGAAAATTGTTTGATGCAATCGATGGAGATTGGTTCATATTTGATGAATCGGAACCAGTTGGTCTTCTAGGCCCTGAAGCCTTTGATTGCTTCTTTGAAATTCTAGATTTCACCATTTTTGAAAAGCTTTAGGAACTTGCAGAAAATCACAGTGCAAGAAGGTGAAGAAGAGAATAATCATTTTTCAAAAAATCCCTTAGGTTTTAGCCTTTATCAGCCACAAATAAAGTAAAAAAGAAATATTTATTATTTTTTGTTTTTCGAAAAAAAAAAGTTATTTAATGAAATGTCAGCAACATTATCACACATTTGGAGAACGTGTGGTGAGGGGCATTAATACGTTAAGTAAAGGGGGAATATGGAAGGGATTAGACGTCATGGGGGCAAAGAGATTTGACTATTTAATGAAAAAGATTTCTTAAAATATTTCTTTTTTGGGAAAAAAAGATTTATTTGTCATATAACCTAAAATATGTCTGACACAAAAAAATGCTTTTGAAAAGAACTAAATGTTGTATGCTTACAAAACGAATGATTGAATTGAATGAAGACTTTTATTTAATGAATTGATCATTAAATAGCACACAAAGTTCCTAGAATTTATGAAGTTATCTTATAATGCGACTACGGGAAGATTTGCTATTGCGGATGATTCTCCATTGCGATAGAAAGCAGTGAGATGAGAATGTAGTTGAGATGGATAACTGCAGTATCTTAAACTGATAACACTTGATCAAATGGTTAGAAATAAAACAATTAGAGACCCAAAGAATATATGGATCATATGTAATTGCGGTATATCAGATACACAATAAGAACATATTATTGATATAGTTTTCTAGAACTACATGGAAGAAAATGCTTCAAGAATTTTGATTTGAAAAGAAAAAAAATAAATATTCTTCAGAAATACGACTGCGGTAGTTGTGGGTCTAGATTCATCATCCCTAAAATTTGTAGAAAATTGTTTAGTTTTGTTGCATCGAGTGCCTTGGTGAACACATCAGCAATCTCTTCATGAGATGGTACCGTAGTTCAATGTGCTTGATCTTCGAGTGGTGAATACAACTTGAGAGCAACAGCTAGCTGTAGGCACATACTCGGCTTCTATGGTAGACAAAGAGACACAATTTTCTTTTCGTGAAGACCAGCTAACCAGTCTTCCACTAAGAAATTGACAGCCACAACAAGTACTTTTTCTATCCAATCTGCATCCTGCGTGATCCGCATGTGTGAAAGCTTGAAGACTGAAGTTATTCCCTGCGGGATACCAGAGGCCAAGAGCTTTGCTTCCTTTGAGGTATCGAAAATTTTTCTTGAGTGCTCTTAAATGTGATACCTTCGGATCAGCTTGGTACCTGGCGCATAATCGTGTTGCGAAAAAAATATATGGTCTGCTTGCGGTGAGGTACATCAAAGAACCAATCATTCCACTATAGGTTTTGTGGTCCACTGATTCTCCAAAAGGATCAGCAGAAATCTTATAACAGAAGGCCATTGGAACCTTGGCTAAAGAACAATTTTCCATTGCATATTTCTTCAGTAGTTCAGAGTCACACTGTTCCTGATGAATGAATATCCCTTGAGGGATTTGTTTCACTTGGAGTCCTAGAATGAAATTAAACTCTCTATTCATGCTCATTTAGAACTTGTTGGTCATGAGCTTTGCAAATTCATTCACCATACCCTAATCTGTTGACCCAAATATGATATCATTCACATAGATTTGGACAAGCATAAGGTGATTACCATTTACCTTTCTGAATAATGTGGGATCAATCACACCTCTTTTATATCCAAACATTATAAGAAACTTAGAGAAAGTCTCATACCAAGCCCTAGTTGCTTTCTTAAGACCATAGATTGCTTTCTCAAGCATGAAACAATAATCCGAGAAATCTACACTTTCGAAGCCTGGAGGTTGTTGCAACTAAACCTTTTCTTTCACTTCACCATTCAGGAAGGAACTTTTTACATCCATTCTTTCAGTTCACCATTGAAGAAGCCTGGAGTTTGTTGCAACTAAACCTCTTCTTTTACTAAGAAGATGCATATTGCTTTCATCCTGGCTATAGGGGCATAAGTTTCATCATAGTACACCCATCTAGTTCCAATAATAGCGTGACCTTTTGGCTTCGGAACGAGTTTCCATACTTTGTTTATTTCAAACTCTGCTAATTCTTCTTGAATGGCGGTGATCCAGTCGGGCTCCAAAAGAGCTTCCTTGATGGATCGAGGCTCGACTGCGGACATAAAGGCCGCGTAATGGAAGTGGTCTGTTAGATCATGAGAAAATCGAGTTTGTACGCTTGTAGATGGGTTTCCAATAATTTGACCCAGTGGGTGATCTTTAGTCCAACCATGTAGAAGAGGTAGTTGGTGATCAACAGCTACTATGGAAGGAACGTCAGCAACGTCAGAGAATTATGCAGTTGGAGAAGGCAGTCCCACCTCGACTTGTGAGCAGCCTACAGAGGTGTCTTGGACATGGACTGTAGGATTAATAAAAGCACTTGAGTGAGGTTCCCCTTGGATGCGGATGGGAGTTCCTCTTGAACCAAAGATGGTTCCCCCTGGATTAAAGAGTAAGTGATAACCCTCGGATCAGCTCTTATGTCCATATTTTCTTCTACATCGGAGTATAAGGAAACATTTGATGGGATATGGACTATGTGGGTAGAAATCGGAGTTTCTTCTTTGAGTACTGGAACCTCGATGGTTGCCATTTGTCCTGGAGTTGAACTTTCCCCCTCAACCAGTGAGGTGGAAGTGTTGAGTGACAAATCTTCGGATAGAGTCGGACCAGAGACTTCGACATGTTGTTGTTGAGCTACCAGAGACACAAGAATTTCAGATAGTTTAGCAGACTCCATGGGGTCAAATAGATCATCATAGTTAACTTCAACTATGTTGAGAGGACCCGAAGAGACTAGGATATCAATTTCTAGGATAGCTTTTGTCTCATTTGACAGACCGGTGTTGCGGATGTAATAGTCATCGAATCGAACATCGAAGCTTTCGACTATTAGTCTCGTGCGTCTGATTAGAATGCTATAAGCAACCTTGTTGTTGATCACGAAACATCTACACCCGAATATGTGAAAGAATCGGACATTCGGTTTTCGATTGTTGAGGCCCTCATATGGTGATTTTTTGAGACGCTTGCAGAGAATGCTTCAGTTTTGGACGAAGCAAGAGGTTGCCACAGCTTCGGCCCAAAAGTATAGAGGAAGATTTGCAAAGTTTAACATGGATCTGGCTGCTTCTACCAAAGTACAATTTCTACACTCTACTACTCCATTTTGTTGCGGTGTAAGGATCAGAGAAGTTGTGACTGATACCTTTGGAAACCAAGAAACTATTTAGGAGATGTTTAGTGAACTTCGTTTCGTTGTCACTTCGGATTCTACGAACATGTAGCTTGATTCGAAGTACAATTTCTTTTATGAAGTTTATCAGAAACTGCGGTGTTTCGGATTTATGTCTCAGGAAGAAGACCCAAGTGAAACGAGTAAAGTCATCAACTATAACTAGTATGTACTTCTTGTGATGTAGACTAGCTAAGGTAGATGGATCGTAGAGATTGATATCCAACAACTCTAGAGGCTCAGAAATTGATGAACCAATCACCAGTGGATGACTTCCCTTTGATTATTTACCACACTCACAAGCAGGGCATAGTGTATCATTGCTGTATTTCAGAATGGGAAGACCTCGGACAAGTTCGTTTGAGACAAGGTTGTTGATATATCAAAAGTTCAGATGAGCCAGCTTGCGGCGTCATAGCCATTTGAATTCGGATACTAGTTTGGATAAAAAGCACAATTGTGGTTTCCTAATTATCAATGAAACATCCAAAGGATAAATTGTTCCTTTGGACTTGGATTAGATCAAACTGGTGCTTCTATCACTTGTCATAATGTAGCAGTACTCATTATCAAACTCAACCCGATGGCCTGCTTTGCAAAATTGGCCTACACTGATGAGATTATGCTTGAGGCCATCTACATCAGCAACCTTTTTTATAGAGAAATTCCCTGTTGTTAGTACACCGTATCCGCAAATGATGTCGTCCATGTTGTTGCCAAATATGACTTTTCCATCGTTACATATAGACCTGAAATCCCGAAGGTATTCTAACCTTCTGGTCATGTGCAAGGAGCAGGCTCTATCTATCATCGACTCCTATTCTTGTTCCTCCTTGCACAATACCTACAAAAATTAGTGGGTTAATTTGGGCACCTAAACGAGTTTGGAGCCCGAGGACAAACCAAAACTTTTCCGACTAGATGCATGAATATGAGGTTCAGGGACAGGTTTGTGTCAATCTTGAGACCTGAACTTGGGTGTTTCTGAGCTTTTGGAGTGTGATAAGGTTTTGGAGAATTACAAGGTTTTGGAAAGTTATGAGGTTGGCCATGAAAAGACCCTTTTTGACAAAATCCAAAAGAAAGATTATTCTCATTCATCCAGAAACTATACTTGGTCAGTGGTTCGGAGGGTGAAGTGTGATGCTTGTGACCAGTCCGAGACTGGTACTTGACTGAGTTGCCCTTGGGATTTAAAAAAATTTTGACATTTGATTTCCTCCTAGGTTTTTTCCTTTTGACGAACTAACGTGGCTTAAAAGGTGTAGGAGTTGGTAAGATTCCTTTCCATTTTGGACCATCCATGGAATAGTTTTGAAAGCAATATCTTTGAAAATCTTTGATTTTCATTTGGGATTTGTCAGAGGAGTTAGAAAAAGTTTTTAATTTACAATCCATTTTGTCTGACACCTTGATTGTAGTGCCTTTTGAACAATGATTAGAGGAAATAGATTTTTCAAGATCCTTTTGATTTGAACTTTTGTTTATTTGAGATTTTTGATTTTTAAATCAATTTCCCATTTTTACCACGAGATCTAAGTTCCTCTTTGAATGCCAGTTTTTGCTTGAGTTTTTGGAGAACCTCAGTCAGTTGTGTTCAACTGCAGTTTCTTGGAAAGCTTTGATTGTTTTTGAAAATGTGGACTTGAGTCATCTGAACTAGAAGATTCAGCACTCTGAGAACATTGACTATATTCGAAATTCTCTATATGTAACTCATGAATAATGGGTTTAACGGTCACTATGCTTTTGGCTGCAGTCAGCGGTAAAGAAGACTAAACTACCACAGAGTAAGTGAGGGATGGTTCCTTAGTCGGACAGTTTATGGAAGGTAGAGTTGACTGTGGTTTGAGATTACAGTGATTAGGATTGTTTTCAGAACTTATAGTTCCTTCTGGTCCTTCCATAAGAATTTCTTCATCAACTGAAGAAGCCTGAGTGTTGGGATAAATTGTGCCAAAGATAGGTACTTGATCACACGGATAATCCGAGGTTTCAGGAAGTATTTCCCCAATGACACATTTATTGCTCATGTTATGAAGTGTATCGAAGTGGGCTCTTATGCCTTCGGGGAAGGTTTCGTTGTTGACTAGGAAATGAAACTCTTGATCAGGATGGACATAGGGATGGTCTTTGTTAAATCAGGGTGATGAATCCTTTGTGGTAGAATACCCATTGGACCAAACCCAATTTTATGTATTATCTACAATCTTATTATTTACAATATTTTCAATGGCTTCACTTTCATTAAATAATTTTTCGATTAACAGATTCAAACGTACATTTTCCTTCTGGGTACATCCCTTTGATTTAATGTTATTCCTAATTGGGTTACACATAACATTTTGGCATCCTTTTCTAACACTACGTCTCTTTCTAACATGTCAACCTCTAGCCTCTTATCTTCTAGTCATCCTCTTACATGAAACACTTCTTGGGATGCTATGTTCTTCTCATCTAAGGCCTTGTTATAGTCTGAAAGGACGGCAACACAAGTGTCATTATGGTTGTTTAAGAATGGTTGACAATCATGCATGCTATAATTATTAGAATGGATCATGATTTTTACATGCTCAACGATGCTTATAGTTCCATCTTTTGGCATGTAGCAGTAATTTTTCTCCAGCTTGGTTGATCCATCCTCTTCAGCAGTTGCCAACATACAGATTTTCCCTTGCCCTTGATGTTGAAATCTTCATCCTCATCTGCTGACGGCAATACTTGATGATCCCTCTTCACTTGAGCCACATATTCCCTAGCCTTCTCCTTTTCTTCCATCTCTTAAGCCATTCTAAAATAGAATGCTATGTCCTTCACCACATTGGCTTTACAATATTTTGCAAAATGATTTCCTTTGTTGCATTTATGACAAATGACAACATCATTTTTGTCTTCGATTGAGGTACCGAAATCAGTTGGCTTGGCAGACTGCGGTGCCTCCTTGGATTGATTAGTGTTCTAAGATTGTAGAAACTGGTGAGTGGGGTGAGAATTTTTGGGATATCGAGAGTGATTGGTCTGTAGACTGAAGTTACGGTTGAAGGGAGGTTTCGTGAACACTTCACTTTTGAGAAAAGAATAGGGTGGTAGCCTGTTGACCTGTTGGCTAACTAAAGCAATAGCATTTTGAAATTTTTCTTCATCGTCATATTCTGAATCAGCTTCGTATGACTGTGATGTATTTTCATATGAGGAAGAGTAAGGTTGGATGTTTTTTTTGAGGAGCTTCAGCTATAAGAGCGAGTGGTCCTCCGAAGTCTGCACATTCTTTTAGCACCATCGATTCTTGTGCGTGAAGTTCGCCATATAGATTGAAAAGGGATGAAGAGTGGACCTGTCTATCACCTTGGATTATCACTTTAGCTATAGTCCAGTGTTTTCCCAAACCATTGAGAAACTAAATATTGGTTTCATGGTTGCTTCGGACAGTGCCAGGATTCGATAACTTGGTGACAATTAGGTTGAATCTCTTGAAGGATTCTTCGAGACTTTCTGCAGCATGAGCTTTAACATTTTTGAACTCATTGAGTGACGTGGTGAGTCTCTTATCTTGGTGTTGCTGCGATCCTTCGTAAAAGTTATTGAGAACATCCCATGGCTCTTTGGCTAAATTGCAAATGATCATAATGTCGAAGTTGTCAGGAGCAACTCTGCATGAGATTTCATAGAAAGCAACTGCATCACTTTCCATCTTATCAAGATCATCTTTCATGGGATGGTTCATTGCAGCTTGACCTCCTCCGAGTCTAACTTGAGCACCATCGGCTTGAACTGGAGTAAGAAATGGAACATGAAGTCCTTTTTCTACTGATCTCCACACATCTCTTCCAAGTCTTTTCAGATACATCTCCATCCTTTGGGACCAGTGATGATACTCATTTGCAACAAGTATTGGGGCTCGATTAGAACCACCAACACAATTGGAAACATTTAGTGATAATGGTTGTGCCATATTTCCTTTGATTTTTTTGTTTTGAAATTTCAGAAAACGAGCTTTAGTGGTACAGAAAACATTTCAAAATCAGAGCTTTGTTCAAAAAGAAACCACTTTCACTCTGATACCAATTGTTGAGAGAAAAACTTTTAAAAAACACACTTGAACAAACGTTAGAATAAGTTTGTAACATCCTAAAATTTCAAATAAAATTGAACTTTTTTTTACATAAATCATCCATTTGATATATTTTATTCAAAACAAGTGAAATACTAAACCCCAAGATCAATTCTATTTCCAAACATTATAAATTATAATTCTAAAATTTATGAAAAGACAACATATTCAATATTAATTGCAAAAACCCGCCTCAATCCAGTGTGTATAATCATGTCCGACCATCCTGTGTACCTGAAATACTATTTTTAAGGTAAAAGGGGTAACCACAAAGCTTGGTGAATTCCACACATACACAGTATCATATCATATAATCCTTACCCTATACATTGAAACAAATGATATCAAACACATAACCACACATGCATGTCAAAGAAAGAATCAGTAACAAACATACTCCTACTAGGACACATTGGCTATGTCCGATCACCTTTGCTTAGGACCTCAAAGAAAGAATCAGTGAAGAACTCACCTCCAAAAACAAAGCAACCTACAAAGAAAACTAAAACTCACTCACACCTGCTTTCCCGTCACACTTAATAATAATAATAATAAATTGAGATGGTTTTAGTTATTAAATTACCTTAATTATGAATATAACTAATGGGTAAATTTTCAAGATTTCTACATAAAAATTAGGGTATGTTTGGGACCTGTTTTGCCCACGTTCATATCTGTTTTTGTCAAATGTGTATCAAATGAAGATAGATCATTTCCTTATCTTTAAAAATACTACATTCACACCTTCATACGATTTTTCTATGATTTATGACAAATTTTACAAAGTTGCCTTGCATAACAGATCATTCCGGACTAGTCTGGGTGAATAGTCGTTTTTACCCTAGCTACAGACATTTATGGATTTCGGTGAAAACTAACAAAATGTAGTAGACTCCAAAATGAAACTTTGGAACTAGTTTCGTCCAAAACCGATTTTCCAACAATCAGTTATTATATTTACAAAAATCGTACAGAACAGTGGATTTTTCAGAAAGATAAAATTAGGGTTACGGTTCAATCAACTTAACCCATTAGGCCCCAAAGTCAATTAAGACCTTCCAAGTCTGTAAAAAATAAGCCCTAGGTCCTAAAGGACTTTTCCAACAAATGAGGAAGAAATCATACCTATGTTTTTTAGATTGATAGCTCCGTAGAAGCCTTGCACTGAAAACGATTTCGACAACAACCCTAAAACCTCTTCCATGATCGAAGATCTGTAACTCGAGCTCCAGATACTGAAAGCAAAATCCCAACGGTCAAAACTTGGATATAATCTTTGGAAGGAGGTAATCCAAATTTTACGATGATCCAACGATTAATTCTCCAGGGATCGTCCAAAAACTACTGCAAGGTCTTCAAAAATAGGAATTCTGAAAATTCATCAACTTGGAGCCGTTTCCTCTTGCATGATCGAAGTCTCTCTTGGTGAGTGGCTAGGGCTTTGAGTTTTATATTAGTTTATGTTCCTCCTTCTCTTACTTTGATCCCCATGCTTCAAAACATTTACACCTAGGTCCTCTTCCTTAACTCCTTAGCAAACTTAACATTTTCTATTAATGTTATCTCTTTCTAAGCCCCCATATATACCTTGTACAAACTAATATGAATGATTAAAATCATATTATTACTTTCAACCCGAAAATAATAACCCTTAACATTATAAATCAATTTCTCCTACATATAACAATTTTAAAATATAAAATAAAAAATATGGGGTGTTACAACTCTCCCCTGCTTGAATTAGACTTCGTCCTCGAAGTCCCTATCAGTGAACCACTATGAGTGATGCTCCTACATCTCCATCTCTATCTCCTAGCCTATTAAGAACCTTTTTATTTTTTTTTCCAATTTAACTTTCACTATCCCGATCACCTTGTTATGCAAGGTCTTTGTCTTTTTCTCAATAACGACAATCGACTTTTCAACATAGTTGAGCTGCTCATTTATCTAAATATCTTCCAGAAAAATCATCGATGTCTCATCCACTAAATACATCTGAAGCTAAGACACATAGAAAATTTGTGCATCAATCCCAACTCATCTGCCAGCTCCAACCAATACACCACCTTACCAACCCGAGCGAAATCTTGTAAGGGCCTATAAGTCGGGGTTCCAAATTTCTCCTCTTGCATAAACGAATCACCAGTTTCCAAGATGAAACCTTTAGTAACACGTAGCTCCATCCTAGAAGTGTAAATCAATCCGCTCTTGTTAGTGTATCTCTTCTGGTGACTCTATGTTGTAACCAATCTCTCTTGTACCATCTGGATCAATTCATTGGTCTATGCACTATCTTTATTCCCCTATGACCTAATGACCAACCTCGCCGCAACAAATAGGCATCCTACACTCCTTGCCATACAATGGATCAAATGGTTGCATACCAATACCGAAATGAAATTTGTTATTATTGGTAAACTCTGCCAATGGGAGATATTGATCGTAAAAACTTCCAAAATCGGTGACACAAGCTCGACGCATATCTTCGAGTGTGTGGGTCGTCCTTTCACTTTGCCCATTTTTATGAGGATGGAAAGTTATACTAAGCCGCAAACTAAGTACTCAACATCTCCTAGAACTTCTCCCAAAACTGAGACGTAAACCGAATGTCCCTAACAGAGATAGTAGAAATTGGCACCTCGTGCCTGGCTATGACTTCCCTAATATAGATTTATTCTTGATACCTCCTATGTAGGAACATATACCTAAGCATAACATTTCAAATAACCCTGAATATCCTAATCATTAGTCAGCTTCTCGCTTGAAACTCTCTCATAGTTGGCACTCTCTCCTACAAACGCCACTTCCTACACCCTCATGCACAAACCAACTAATCCATTAACAAGGAATTTCACCACTCTGAAAAGAAGCAATATCTTGATCAACACTTCTTCAAAATCTCGACGAGTACAAAGGTTATGACACTCATCCATAAAACTCCTAACACTCGAGCTATCTTCCTGAAAAATCAACAACACCCACTACATGAACAAGGCATACCTTATACACTAGCTAGCGATCTTCCAACGATACACCTAATTTACACTCCTATATTGTTCCACAGCACACCCAAGGTCTCGTATCTTGCATGAACCATACACCCGGGTATCCTCATCATTCAATTGCTGAACAATCAGACTAACTATTCTAAACATACATACAAATACAATACCTACCAACTGTAATCATTTTTTTGGTCTTGCTATCATCCAAAATGAGCTTGCCTGGCTTACGACCAACATCTTAATAAGCCTAAAGGTATACAACCATGATCCCATAAAACTGAAGGAACCCAACCATCCCATAACGATAGAAGCCAAGAACAAAATGAAATATCGAACCCTAAGAACCTAGATCCATATGATCTTCGGACCATGCCACGAATCTGCAAGGCTTCATCAAACAAGAACATGCAAAGGAATTCACACTACAATCCTAAACTAGAGCCTATCTAAATGCATAGTACTTGAATCGATGTTTACGACTCTAAACACCTAACGAACACTTACTCAAACATGTTGCACCTGCTAAAGATGAACGAATCCGCAGCATTCTTGAATACATAGCAGGCATAAATGATACACCATTCTCGAATCGAATCATCCATATCTAAGAGTTGTCTACTCTTTCTCTTCCCTAAACGCGTTGCCCAAAAACACTAGAGTTTTCAAAAAATCTTCAACAATTGTCTTAAGTCTTTCCTTCTATACTGAGGTATGTATAGTCCCTAGACTATTCCTTGGATGGGTAACTCTCCCCACTTGGAATCTAATCAACATCTGACACTGCCCTTGACTGATCGATCCCCTAATTATGTTGAACGAACCATATGGTTCAGACTCTGTGTTCTAATGCATAATATGGAAATAGGTAGAAATCTATATTCATGAAAAAAAATCTCAGATCTTCTCAAGGAAACTCCTGCAAAGTCCCATACAACCGAAACATCATCATCTATCTTCTCTTCTACATTGTTGTAGATATCTACCATGAGTTCTTGAAACTAGACGTAGTGATATGCCCCGCCTATGTCATCACCTTGTACTATTGTTCTCCCCTGCTTGGGTTCAAACTCATACTTGTTTGCGATGACAACAAACTACACATCAACATGTCCTTGAAATCTATCTCCGCTGTAATACATAGTTCCCTCATCCCTAGCCCAGTCGATCGGTTACCTTTAACTTTTGAAGGTGGTCCACAACTCTCATTACAACATCGTCTTCCTGCTAAATGTAAATGATCCTAGGAGAAGCTCGTTCCTAAGTCGGAATTGGCTTAAGAAATCACACACAATACAAAATAAAATATATAGTTGAAACTAATTCTAAGACTATGCACCCTACTCATATAACTTCCCAACTCGGTCAAGATATAAATATTACAAGGCTGGCTATTCATACCGTACGTTTGTGATTAGGAAAAAATAACCACACTAACACGAAGAAAACATACTAAACAACATCTCGATTAATGTGATCATAATGATGACTATGGTGACATATCTTCATCTCCAATATGCAATCGTGACAAGCATGTCCTCCCTGTATGTACCTGCCACATTTAGACTTGTAGGGCGTGAACACCTGGGTCCTTCCACCCTTACACTAAATGTTGTGGCTCTTCTGACCTCCAATTATTGGCACACCAATGTCAAACCTTCTTGATAGTTGTTAACAAATTCAGGCCTTGTGTCCTTTTCCCCTTTCCCAGTTGTATCTCCCAACTAATCTCTCTCCTGATATGTCTCAACTATCTCATAAAGAGTCTAATGGCTGCAACCAACTCCTCGAACTAGACGACCAATCTATCAGTGATTTGTCTAATGATACCAGACAACTCTTCTAATAAGGTCCTACGGTACCGCAACAACACTCCAATAATGCAGGACTGCTTTGTCCGAGTCAATCTCGGAGCTCTCTACCCGATGTTGCGTAGTAGACATTATGTTTAATATAAAAAAGATTCATCACCACATATTCAAGTGTTACTTTAACACTATTCCCTATCTACTCGCTCACTAGTATCACAATCACTCTTCCCTATAGCATACACCATCACCATCGTAATTTGTCTTTAGTATCTCATTATCATACAATCCAGTAGCAAATCCCGAAGTACCATTTTCATTACACACCATTTCGTAGTTAACTAGGGAAACCTTAACATTAATATAGTTTAATAATAGACAACTTGTAAACATTACTACACTCAAGCTCCTTAGATTCCCCCGTGACTTCTCTTGACTCGGGCATGAATCCTTTGTTTCCAATAGCAGGGGCCCTACTACTATCATCCACACCGATTCATGCTTGCTCCGAGGTCCATCCCGAAGAAACCAATTCACTTCTCACCGACAATTCTAACGATGTGCTTTACACTAGCACATGCTAACACTCTTCTTAGCTTACTAGGACTCCCATCCACCCTGTTCTTCTACCGAAAAGAAACTCCTATTAATGTTAATTAACTATCTTGTGAATACTATTACATGCAACTAGAATTAAGTAGACTTTTGACTGAAGATCTCACACTACAACAGTTTGACTCAAACAAGAGCTGCGAAATAGAGCTAAGCCAACAATCTAAGGCCACTTAATTCTAGGGGCATGCAACTTAATATATTTTCCCGATAGCTAATTAGTATAAACAAGAGTTCCTAAAAGCACAAAGCAGAACGGTTGGACTCAAACAAGAGTTGCGCACTAGGCTAAACCCGTGATTCTAAGTCTATCAAGTTCCTGTTGTATAAAACCTAAAGCATTCACTCAACAACCTATCAGGACTAGCACAAATTCCAAATAGCACATAACAGGCGTCCGACATAGCATGTGAAGAATTAGGTTATCTAGCATACATAATAAAATCTTATACCTGAGAACAATAAATAAGATTGGAAAACTTTCCCTTTTTCCTCTGGTACCGACTTACTGTACACACTGTGCTTGTGTTCACCTTTTCTGAACTTCTACATTTAGTTTCCATAAAATTTGATTTTAGAAAACTAACTCTTGAGCCGCAAACTTGAGTTCAGAACTCACTAAAGTGAGCCTGATTCTCTCAAGCTGTGCTCTGATACCAACTTGTAACATCCAAAAAATTCAAATAAAATTGAACTTTTTTTTTACATAAATCATCCATTTGTTATATTTTATTCAAAACAAGTGAAATACCAAACCCCAAAATCAATTCTGTTTCCAAACATTATAAGTTATAATACTAAAATTTATGAAAACACAACAAATTCAACATTAATTCCAAAAACCCGCCTCAAGCCAGTGTGTATAATCATGCCCGACCATCCTATGTACCTGAAATAGTATTTTTAAGGGAGAATGGGTAAGCACAAAGCTTAGTGAATTCCACACATACATAGTATCATACCATATAATCCTTACCCCTATACACGGAAACAAATGGTATCAAACACATAACCACGCATCCATTTCAAAGAACAAGTCCATAACAAACATACTCCTACTAGGACACAGTGGCTATGCCCGATCCCCTTTGCTCAGTACATCGAGCCCTTGGGACACATTGGCTAAGCCCGATCCCCCGTACCCGAACCCATTGGGACACATTGGCCATGCCCCGATCCCTATTGCTCAGTTCGTCGAGCCTTTAGGACACATTGGCTACGACCGATCCCCACTCGGATGCGCTGAGTCCTACTATGCATAATCCTAAATACGTGAGGGAAAACCACTAGACTCTATCCCGCCTACTACTACCCGCATGAACAACACATAGCACACACGAGCTAACATAAAGAGAATATAACACAACACAGTGTAGTGAAGAACTCACCTCCAAAAACAAAGAAACCTCCAAAGCAACCCGAAACTCACTCACACCTGCTTGCCCTTCACACTTGTGACAACCCGAAATTTCCATTCTGTACAAACTATATCACTTCAATAGAAGTTATAGCAGTCACAGTTAATTTTCAGATTTTTCGCGTAAGTTTGAGAAATTCAGGGTTTACACTTCAGGAAATATCAGGAGAGTGGGTGCACTAGGGTTTTGTGCAACACTATTATTCCAACACTCTATTATATTAGAGATCATTACAGGAATAAAAATATTTTCTGCCAAAAATATCTCAGGACTATGAATAGAATTCTGAACCAAATTCATTCATTATTCACATTTCCATCTAGAGAAAAGCCATTTTCTCTCTCACGGATCTTCGGGTTTTTATCCCAAATCGTGAGTACCTCTTTCTAGTAATGTTAGAAAGCTTTATATGTGTTTATAACATGATTTAGAAGGTTAAATCACTAGATCTAGGAGTTTACTCCCCAAGGTGTTCTTTGGCGGTAAACTCCTGAAACAAAGCCGATACCGACCCTTATGTTTTGCAACTTCCTTAGACTCATATGTATGTGTGTTAGGGACAAGAAAATAACCAATAATCACCCAAGTTTGGGAGTTCACGGCCCAAGAGTTTCTTAGGCCGTAAACTCCCTTTTCAAACACAAAATGGTGCTTTTAAGGCACCTAAAGCTTAGGACTTTTATCTAGACTTGTTCCCATTTAATCTAAGGCCTTAAGCACATCAAAATCACTTATCAAAGTGAGTTTACGGCCAGGACTTTGTTCTTGGGCCGTAAACATGAAAGAAGGGCACCAAAGTGTGCCTAATGTCTTCATATGCTTGGAATAAAAGCCTAGAACTTATACCACCTATGCTTGAGGCTTGAAATCAACAAGAACACCATTCCAAGGGAGTTTACGGCCGTAAACTCCAAAGGAAATGGCCTTAGGGCCGTAAACTCCTAAATGGAGTGTTTCTAGACCTTAAACCCTTCCAAGAATTTAACCACCAAGTTGTAATAATTCTAGGAATCATTTGGAACTTCAAAACACACAAAACACCCATGGTTGGGTGTTTACGGCCGTAAACTCAAGAGTTTACAACCGTAAACTCCATGTGTGTTAGTATATGAGAAGTAAACTCATATACGGGGTCCTTTGGAACCATAAACACAAGTGGCTTGTCCCACAATAGCTTAAATGCAATCCTTAGGGCTTAAAAACACTTATATAAAGTGTTTATTATGTCTAGGATGTCTTAACATTATCAATTAGTGATTTTGAGACTAATTGAGTGCATATATGTGTGATTATATGTTCATTAGGATCGTAGTGTGTGTACAAGTCCTCGCTTGACACCTAGCAATCCTATATTGTCCGGTTCATCCGAATCACCATCTACAGGTGAGTTCATACCCCTAATCAATGTTTTAAATGATTTTAAAATGCTTTAATGGGGGAATACAAGTAGAAACAAACATGTTATTAAATCATTGATATGTATTTTATGACTATGTTTGTCAGTTAACAGATTTCACATACTACAAAATGTGATGCATGAAATGGTTTTTAAATCTTAAAAATACATTGTTATCAAATGTTTTACCTTTGAAATGTTTATTAAAATGACATCAACTCATTGTTAATTATTGTTCAAAACCCATAAGATGTCTTACAAAACCATTTTACATTCTTGAACTAAACTATGCATGTACACTTATATTCTTATATATGTATTGAGGTTATAGTTTACAACTTTCATTTAGCTTCTCACACCCTTGAGTAGTAAGAGTGTATAAACCTACTTGAACAACCAATTACCTTTCAGTAAATTATCATAGGGATAAGTTGGAGATATCAAACATAATTCCTATTACAAGGAATCACACAAGAGTCAGTTCATTCATGAGTCTATACCAATACATTACTTGATACATGAGTACATTTACATTTGATTACATGATACATGAGTACGTTTACATATACTTACATGATACATGAACATGCTTACATGAACGCGTTACATGAGTACCTTTACGTAGATACACTTACCTGTGTAAATCTTCCTGCATATCCCTAGTACCTCGGGATATCTAGACAGGACCCTATCCCTAGTACCTCGGGATACCTAGATAGGCCCCTATCCCTAGTTCCTCGGGATATATGGACGGGACTAACCATTCCGGAACCCATCTGTTAGCAACAATGGGTGATGAACATCTACGGATGCCTACGGTTATTACTTATACTAGGAGTACCTTTACAGGGACTAACCCTTCCTCCGCCCTGCTGCTGCTACAGAGGAAAATTGGACAATCTTCGGATGTTCATTAGGTTATATAGGTCGTGTTAACCCTAGTACCTCGGGATAACAGTTACATATGCTGTGTTAGTCCTAGTACCCAGTGACAACACTTACAGTAGTACATTTTCCTGTTTACTTTATTTTGTGATACTTTCACATAAACGATGAGTTAGACTAAGTACTTTAGTACTAAACAATTAAAGGAAAACTATCATTTTACTTACAAAACATTCAGGTCTTGGTAGAAGACTACATTGTCATAACAAAACATTCGGGTCTTGGTAGAAGACTACAATTCATACTTATAGGAAATAAGGGATTTTCTAGGGTTTCCATACTTACATCAACATTTTCATTTAAAGGTTTACATGGCCTTCATTACAGATTTTCATAAGCAAGACAATGACACTTAAATACTTATGAATTCACCAGCTTTAAAGCTGATACTCTCTTTCAAAATAACTTGTATTCTCAGGTCAACAGCAGACAGGTACGATCGCCAGGTTTTGAGAAGACGGAGCAGACAAGTCTCGTCTTTTATTTTGATTGTATATTTTTGGTGTCTTATTACAATGAAAGAACACACATGTATTAAACTTTACTTATAATGCAATGGATGATGTTGTTTCTTCTTTATTATATTACACTCTTGTGATACTGTACATGACGTCCTCCACCCCTGAACGTTTCCACCGTTCGTGGTTTTGGGGTGTGACAACACTTCCTAATAATAATAAATTGAGATGGTTTTAGTTATTAAATTGCTTTAATTATGAATTTAACTAATGGGTAAATTTTCCATATTTCTACATAAAAATTAGGGTATGTTAGGGACCTGTTTTGCCCACCTTAATCTTCGTGTTTTTCAAAACTATATCATATGAAAATAGATCATGTCCTTATATTTAAAAGTAGTAGTTTACACCTTGATACAATTTATCTATGATTTATGACAAATTTTACAAAACTGCCTTGCATAACAGATCATTCCTGACCAGTCTGGGTAAATAGTCATTTTTACCTTAGCTACAGACATTTATGGATTTCGGTCAAAACTAATGAAATGTAGTAGACTCCAAAATGAAACTTTGGGCATTGGTTTAGTCCAAAACCGATTTCTCTACAATTAGTTATGATATTTACAAAAATGGTACAGAATAGTGTATTTTTCAGAAAGATAAAACTAGGATTATGGTTCAATCCACTTAACCCATTAGGTCCCATATTTAATTAAGACCTTCCGAGTCTGTAACAAATCAGCCCTAGGTCCTAAAGGACTTTTCCATCCAATGAGGAAGAAATAATACCTACGTTTTTGAGATTGAAAGCTACATACAAGCCTTGCACTGAAAACAATTTCAACAACAACCCTAAACCTCTTCCATGATCGACGATTTGTAACTCGAGCTGCAGATAACGAAACTCAAATCCCAACAGTCAAAACTTGGATATATTCCATGGCAGGAGGCACTCCAAATTTCATTATGATCCAACGCTTAATTCGCCGGTGATCGTCCAAATACTACTGCACGATCTTCAAAAATGGGAATTCCGAAAATTCATCAACTTGGAGTTGTTTCCTCTTGCATAATCGAAGTCTCTCTTAGTAAGTGGATAGGGTTTTATGTTTCATATTAGTTTATGTTCCTCGTTGGCTAACTTTGATCCCCATGCTTCAAAACATTTACACCTACGTCGTCCTCCTTAACTCCTTAGCGAACTTAACATTTTCTATTAGTGTTATCTCTTTCTAATCCCCCATATATAGCTTGTACAAAGTAATATGAATCCTTAAAATCATATTATTACTTTCAACCAGAAAATAATTACCCTTAACATTATAAATGAATTTCTCCTATAATTAACGAATTTAAAATATAAAACAAAAAATATGGGGTGTTACAAAGTTATAGATTGTGGAATAAAGTTAATCTCAAAGGATCATAAAGTTCAACAATAACAAGAAGTTAGAGTTATTAGAGAGTTAGTTGCATAATATTTAAGTGCAGAAAAGTAAGGAAATGTAAATGACAACAAGTTATATATCAAGTAAATACTAAGTTGATTCTTAACAAGGATTGCAATCAAACCAAGTTAGTTTATGTGATCAGCTTAAAGTGAATGAAATCACAATGACTTTCTCTGAAGGAGACTTTAAGAGTTCGATCTTAGTATATGAGTGTACGTTTAGTAAGATTTTAGTAAGAAGGTAAGGATAAGGAGAGATTCAGATATTAAGAGTGATAAGAGGTGTGTTACATTCAAGAGAAGAGAACTCTATATATAGAGTCTCGAGAAATTACATAGTGAATAAACAAAGACTAAATTCTGTTAAAGTGTCCATGCAAGGCACATTGGACAGTACAATGTAAACATATACTATAAGAAAATAACAAGTCTTCGTTGCGGGTGAAGTCGTTGCGGATGACTTCTTCTCTTGAAGTTGCGGTAGCACAAGATGCCTTGTGGTAGAGAAGTAAACTTCGGATATAGAGGGTTCAGAGGGTCATTTTCTTGATTCAAAAAAATATATTTGACACATGGATCAATCAAGGAAAGACAAATGAACTTAAAGAGGGGTAAATCGGATTAGAAGCATTCAGCGAGAGCAAAATCGGTATGGACGTTGGTCGAATATTACCAGCACTATAGAGGGTATAAGACAACAAGGACTGACAAGAACAATTTAATGTTGGATCCAAACCGTTGTTATGTCACACCCCAAAACCAAGAATGGCGGAAACGTTCTGGGGTGGAGGACGTCATGTACAATATCACAACAATGTAAAGTAGTAAACAAGCAACAACATCATCCATTGCATTAATAATATAATTATTATACAAGTGTGTTCTGTCAAATTTTGATAAACACTAAAGCATAAATCAAAATGAAAGATGAGTCTTCAACGAGCTCCATCTTCCCTAATCCTTGCATCGGTACCCGTCTATGATGAGCTGAGGATACAAGTAATTTTGAAAGCGAGTATCAGCTTTAAGGCTGGTGAGATCATAAGTATTTTAGTGTCTTAATGTGTATGTAAATACTTGTAGGTATTTGAAATGTAAGTATTTGTATGTATACGAATTGTAAGTATTGAAAATGTAAATGAACTGTATGTATGAAAATGTTTGTAAAACAACTGTAAACGTTTCAAAAGTCCAAGAAATCCCTATGATTCCTATTAGTAACAAAAGGAGTCTTCTACCAAGACTTAACTATTCTGAATGTAGTCTTCTACCAAGACCTAACTGCTCTGGATGTAGCCTTCTACCAAGGCATCTAGTGTCTGTGCGTGTGTCTCTTGTAAGAGTATGTATTTTCCCAGGTATGACTATCATTAACCAAAAATATAGTTTATACATTACCGTGCGTCGTGTGAATGTGCACGAAGTGAATGTAAATGGGAAAACGAAATAGTACTATGGGGTAGTGTTGAACTACAACCGTACCAATCACCTTAAGTCTAAGGTAATCTTGTAAGTACTGTAGCATTTGTAATAAATAACTACATCGGTACTCAGCTGCCTTATTTGATGGATAAGGTATAATGTGAAGTCTAGATCCCAGGCTGTACGCTCCCCTATCAAAGGGATTTTGGGACCTACCCACGACCCCTTCATATCTGCACGTCGTGAGCATCCACATTACTATGATCATGTATACTCGATATAACTATCACAATTGCGTTGTGATTCATCAGTATAGTTAGATCCTGAACTGGGTCCATGCTATATTACCTAGTGACATCGGTTCTATGTATATGTAAGTGTACTCGTGTAAGTGTGATCATGTAATTGTACTCATGTAAGTGTGATCATGTAATTTGTGCTTATGTAAGTGTGATCATGTAATTGTATAGTAGTGTACTGTAATGTTCTACGTGTGCTAGCTATAATGTGTGTTCTCTATCTATCTATCTAGCAAGTATAGTCATGTACTGTAATGTTCTAGAAAGTATTGACTCATGAATGAACAGACTCATTGTATGATATCTTGTTCTAGTAATATTTCTAGTATCTTCCTAAACCACTCCAATGGTAATTTACTAGTAATATAACTGGTACGTATGGACATGGATGTATACCCTTGCTACCTAAAGGCATGGGATGAACTGGAAGGGCCTTTATGACTATATATGTACATATGTTATATAGCTAATATTTAAATGACCTTCGGATGAGTACCCGATATCTCACCAGACCACATCTCAAGCGCGAAAACGAAATAGGGTGGATAGCCTTCCTAAGTCTTTTAAACATTTCTTATATAACTATACATATAGAGGCATGCAATTTATAATATAAAAGCATAAATAAGTTTTGTAAAACCTTTGAACATAATTATTATCTTCAGAGAAGATCGACTTGATGTCAATCGATAAAACAGTTTGAAGTGAAAACAGTTTGAAGTAAAACGATTTGGTAATAGTTTGGAGTAAAACGGATCGGAGTAAAATAGTTTGAAAAGGGTCATACAGTGTGTAATGAACAGTTTAATAAGGATTTTTAAACATATAAAACATTTATGAAAATCATTTGAGGAACCTGTTTGGTAAAACGGTTAATGTGTAGTAAATCATTTGAATGTTGCGTATTAATCACATGTGATTGATATATAATAACTAGCATAATTCTACTTATTAATCACATGTGATTGATATAATAACTAGCATGATTCTACTTGTATCCCCCCCCCCCCCATAAAACATTTAAAAGCAGTTTAAAACATTAATTAAGGGGTATGAACTCACCTGTAGTGAGTGGTTCTGATGAAAATGTTGGATCAGTTGCTAAGTATCAAGTGGTGACTTGAGTACACACGCGAATCCTATTTAGCATATATTGACACATATATGAATATAATTAGTGTTATGAACGACTGAATAATGATTTGGGGACCACCTTAGGGACTAGTAAACACTTATAATGAAGTGTTACAATCATATATGATTGTATGAGGGTTTATAAGGCTATACAAGAGGATGTATGGTCAAAATACACACTATATGTGTGTGTGCGGCCAGGTGTGCGGCCTAGTATGCTGCCAACACATGTGTGCGGCCATGTGTGCTGCCAGATGGTGTGTGCTACCATGTGTGCGGCCAGATGGTGTTCTTGGTACCTTTTATGAAGATCTTCAAGGAGAATGGATGATACTTGAGAGGATTTCGTGTTCTATGCTTGAAGAAGTGAAGGAAATGTTAAAAAATGACTAAGTGTGGTATATATAGGTGGAGTGTGCGGTTGGGAAGGGTGTCAGGCCGCAAACACATGTGTGTGGCCGCACACTCAAGTGTGTGGCCGCACACTCCATGTGTTGGAGTGTTTGGCCTATTTTTGAATCCTACACTTTGAGTTAACCCATTTCCACACTCCAACCTTGATTATAACACGTTTAGAACGCTCCAATAGACCCTAAATGGTACTACAAGATAGCAAAACGAGTCTATTATTGATAAGAAATGAAGAATGCAAGTTAGAAATTTTCGGGTTGTCACATCATCCCCCCGTTAAAGGGAATTTCGTCCCGAAATTAGAATTTAGACAAGGGAGTAGGTACGAATGATCGAGTCATGAGTAGGAAACTTCTTAATCGATTGGTTCTAGCACTCCTAAGTGAAATCGGGTTCTCGGTTGGTATCCCAACGAACCTTCGACGAGTGGACTTATAAGAGTCCTAACAGAAAGGTACAGTTTCAAGATCGAGACGCGAAGGGTAAAATGTACGTTACCGAGTTCACGGAGTAGATCTAGTCTACGAGATACAGGACCGTTTCTGGTAAGAATCTCGGAGGTCCTATCTATCTTGGATTTAGCTTTCCACGCGATACGAAGCGTATTAAGCCATTCCTAGAGTGAGTTTCCCTAAAGAACTTGGTCTCTCACTTGGAATTTCCAAGGTTTCTTTTTCTTGTTTAACTTCCCCGTCAAAGGCCACCCCTTGTTGGGTCAAAGTCGTAAAGGTTTCTGTAATTTGTGAGGGGTTCTGAATGAACTTTGACAATAGGTCTGTAAGACCTAGAACTTGGAGAAAGACTATCGGCGTCTCTGGTGTCGACAAATGCTCAACGGTTTTGACAAATTGAAAAAGTACTCAAAATTTCCCACATTACTATCAATGTGTCATAGAAATTCGACTCTTCAATTTCAAAACTCGTGCCTAGAGAACTTTGCTAAAAGTTTCTCTGTAGGAAATGTTTCCATGGGTTTTCTTCTTACTACGAGGGTAGATAAGTAACTCATTACATGGAGAAATGACAAAATGATCCAAGTAAGAAAGAGGTACCCTACTCGTTTGGCTCATGAAAGCTATGGGCGTATTGGTCCTATCCGAAGGGTATCACTACGGACTCGAAGTGTCCGCATCGAATTCGGAAGATAGTCTTCCGGATATCCTTCCCTAACACTCGGACTGGTGATATTTGGATCTCAGATCCATTTCTGAAAGTAATTATTTCCTTGCGTTTCTCAACCATTTCATCTATGCGAGGCAGAGATAACGATTTCTAATGAAAATCTTGACGGAGTCCTCGATATCCGAGGCATATACGATGCAATTCGTCGATCTCTGGGAGAATAAGACTGGGGGTTCTCCAGGGTGAGAAGCCTAGTCTTCATATTCTATCGTTGTACAGTTCGTTAAGTTGTTTGTACTGTTCTGATATCTCCGTAGGTGTTTAAAATATAGGGCGATCTGTTTACAAGAGTCGTACTGGGTTCTAAGTTTGTTCACATGACGATGCGATTACCCGTAGGCTTAGGCAGTTCTCCGTCCTGAAGTTCATATTAGAATTCATACCTGGTTTCACAATCACAATTTCGTGTATACGAGTCGTATATAATTAAGATTGAAAAGGTAGTCGAATAACTGATTCTTCTTTAAGCTCACATCCCATCGGGGAAAAGAAGTTAAAGTGGAATCATCAATTCTAAACCTATAGAACCTTGATTATATATCACTCTTATGCATACATTCCTCAGTGATAGATCAATCGTATAAATCTTCGGATTGAACTGACGTACAGCACGAGTGGTACTTCGGGGATTTCTTCGGAAAGAAAATAACTAAGAGGTACTCCTGGCATGAGTACTTCGGTGCTCTGACATGACGGCTTCGCTGGAAAAGTAATCTAGAAGAAAGAGACGTACGTATGAAGCTGTTTTTGTGAGGATCAAATTGAATCGAGTCGTATGATAATGTCGAAATCATACTGAAACTTAAATACATTAGATTTGAACATAAGACGTTTACAGACAAAACACAATCGTGCAACCATGAACAGAGTTACAGTACTTTAGATTTACCACAAGACTATTGCTGCAAATAAGATATACTACAAAAGACAAGTATACGCAGCACGAGAATCCCTATACAGACAGGATCTCGCAAAAGGTAAGACTCTATTTGCACTTGTTTTGGATAGTTTATAAGTCTGTTACAACGAAACGCCTTAATTACATTAACATGGGTTCCAGAGCAGGTTCTCTCGCAGCTGTGATCCTGAGAATCCTCCCATCTGCGCCAGAGTTCTTTGCTATAGGGCAATCCTTCTTGAAGTGCCCTATCTCCCCGCATTGGTGGCATGACTGGCTAGTACTAGCTTTGGTGACGGGATTGCGGTGTTTAGCCAGTGTTATGTGGACACGAGTGCCTTCCTCGTTACTCCACTTTGAAAATTGCTTCCTAAAGCGTTCGGCGTTATAACTACTCTCGTGTGTAGGGGTAGTCCCGATGAAAGGGACTTGAGTGATGTGTCGTGCCGGTGCTCCACAGCCACGAGCATGGTGTCCTATTTTTAGGCAATTGCAACATTGCATCTCATGGCAAGCCCCATGATGGTGGAAACTACACTTATCACACATCGGGAATTTTCCCTCGTATGGCCTGCTCGGTACGGGAATGGTAGGGGTTTCCACTTGTTGCTGTTGCATGGCAAGTTTTTGGGATTTCTTGCGTTCCTTCTGAGCTTGACGCCTTCGTTTGTTGTTTTCTGTCTTTCAGCTTTGCGATCCTGTGACTGTTACTGTTTGTTGGTTTCCCTGTTTGGTACTACCATCAAAACTCTCGACTCCATTGTCAGTCTGGCTTGTGATGCCTGGGTTGAGGTATGTAAGGAAAGTTATCACAGCAGCTGCTACTGCAGCTTGTAATGTAGCGGCGTCGATATGGAGGATAGGGGTTTCATTGCTCGGCTGATCGTTTTTGGATGACGACATGATTCTGTAACACGAAAGATAAGGATTTTTGTGAGCGATTCTGGTTGACCCTAGGTGTAGTTCGACTGTTATGTAAAGAATAGAATTATGTTTTCGAAAATTTGACCTACATCCCTACGATGCATTCCTAGTACTGAGTGGAGGTGTGTTTATGAAGGGGTTGACCTACATCCCTATGATGCAGTCCTAGTACTGAGTGGAGGTGTGTTTATGAAGGGGTTGACCTACATCCCTATGATGCAGTCATAGTAACGGGTGGAAGTAAGTTCGTAGAATGATCTCAAGACATTTGTCGTTCAAGCTGAGGTATCGTGGGTTGGTGAATATCAAGATCCAACCACTAAAAGAGACTTGGAAATGTCTCCGGGGCTAAATTACTATAGTCCAATGAATTGACTAAAGCATGTCTCAGATAGACTCAAATGAAAGTATGAAAAAAGTACTTGAATAAAGAATGACACAGAAGTTAGCCGACTGTCAAAATCTTTGATATTCATGACGTAAAAGTTTGGGAAAATGAACTTGTAAAGGTCTTACATCATATCCAGGGAAGATAGTTCTCGACAGCATAAGGACCTAACCTAAAGTACTTACGGTACAAGGTAATTTCATAGAAAATGCCACACCGGGCAAAGACAGAAAACAATTACTTTCTAACAAGGAAAGTAAGGTAAAGAATCTACTACTGACGACGGTCATCCCTCAGGTGAACTCTCAGTTCAGCCAGTTCACGTTCTACATGAAGTAGGTGTCTTTCGTACACCCTTTGGCGTACTCGGAGCTCTATGACTTCGGCTAGTGATTCAGCCAGTGCTCGCAGCAGGGTTTCATGGTTTCTCTCTGATCTCTCGCGAGCATCTTCTAGACGAATGGTGCGGAGGTTATGCATTCTCACATTGGCGACAACTTCGGTAATCTGATGTAGGGCTGTCCTGCCTTGAATCTCATTTCGGGCCACTCTGTGGACCAAGATTGGCAAGACTCTGTCTGCTGAGCCCCCATTGCTCAGGTCATAAAAGCTTCGGTCACCATCATATGGTATGGGCTGATCTTGTCCTTGGCTTCATGTTTCCAAGCATTCCACCCACTCAGGCGTCGGGCCATGAAAAGCCGGACGAGGGTTAGGAATTGGAAATGGAGCTGCTCGGGGTAGGTTCTCAACCTCTGGTTTGGAGTTAGCATCATCAGAAAGGTCTTCATCATGGTGATCATTCAAAAGGATAGGATGATCATTCTATGGTTCTTCTCCCAAACCAACCAGCAATGACTTCGTTCGGAAGATACTGGTTGTCGTGGTGATGAAGTCCAGCCATGTTTTCTAAGCGAGAATTTAGGGTAAGAGAATAATTATTAGACGAACTATCTAGACAATTATTTAGAAAACCTTCATTAGTTACATCGCTATTTGTGAAGTGCATACCATTTATGTGTAATCTAAACAGGATAGACCTTCGAATAAGTGACCTTAACTCCATATTCACACAGAATAGGGGTGAAGTAAAATTTTCACAGATTCTAAGTCTATAACATCCTAATTACATATAGCCTTAGTGTATCCACTTAGCAACTATCAACTTAGTAATGAAGATCCCATTTTAGTTCTCAAGTATAAAGTACTTATAGTAACACTAAATACTCCTATAGTATTTTAAATTTTAATGATATGTTCTATTGTTCTCATTGTGGTAGGGTTGGTAAGATATTAGCATTGTTGCAACCACACAATTAAACTTAGGCACATGCTAGTCAACCCTCGGATAATATAGGTGATCAGGCTATATCTTCCCAGTTTTGACCATATGTCTCTAAGCCCACCTGTGTTGCCCAACAATCGTAATTCTTTTTGTACTACCCTAGTGACAGTGATTTTAGTATGAATGCAGGCACATATACTTACTTAAATATTTTATTATTTAAAGTATAAACTGTTGGTCAGAGTATTTTTAATCCCTTATGTATTTATAGTTAGTATATATTTTATGGGTTGATATACTTAATTCACTATAAACAATGCTCTGATACCAATCTGTCACACCCCAAAACCAAGAACGACGGAAACGTTCTGGGGCGGAGGACGTCATGTACAGTATCACAACAATGTAAAGTAGTAAACAAGCAACAACATCATCCATTGCATTAATAATATAATTATTATACAAGTGTGTTCTGTCAAATTTTGATAAACACTAAAGCATAAATCAAAATGAAAGATGAGTCTTCAACGAGCTCCATCTTCCCTAATCCTTGCATCGCTACCTGTCTATGATGACCTGAGGATACAAGTAATTTTGAAAACGAGTATCAGCTTTAAGGCTGGTGAGATGATAAGTATTTTAGTGTCTTAATTTGTATGTAAATACTTGTAGGTATTTGAAATGTAAGTATTTGTATGTATACGAATTGTAAGTATTGAAAATGTAAATGAACTATATGTATGAAAATGTTTGTAAAACAACTGTAAACGTTTGAAAAGTCCTAGAAATCCCTATGATTCCTATTAGTAACAAAAGGAGTCTTTTACCAAGACTTAACTGTTCTGAATGTAGTCTTCTACCAAGACCTAACTGCTCTATATGTAGCCTTATACCAAGGCATCTAGTGTCTGTGCGTGTGTCTCTTGTAAGAGTATGTATTTTCCCAGGTATGACTATCATTAACCAAAAATATAGTTTCTACATTACCGTGCGTTGTGTGAATGTGCACGAAGTGAATGTAAATAGGAAAACGAAATAGTACTATGGGGTAGTGTTGAACTACAACCGTACCAATTACCTTAAGTCTAAGGTAATCTTGTAAGTACTGTAGCATTTGTAATAAATAACAACATCGGTACGCAGCTGCCTTATTTGAGGGATAAGGTATAATGTGATGTCTAGATCCCAGGCTGTACGCTCCCCTATCAAAAGGATTTTGGGACCTACCCACGACCCCTGCATATCTGCAAGTCGTGAGCATCCACATTACTATGATCATGTATACTCGATATAACTATCACAATTGCGTTGTGATTCATCAGTATAGTTAGATCCTGAACTGGGTCCATGCTATATTACCTAGTGACATCTGTTCTATGTATATGTAAGTGTACTCGTGTAAGTGTGATCATGTAATTATACTCATGTAAGTATCATCATGTAATTTGTACTTATGCAAGTGTGATCATGTAATTGTATAGTAGTGTACTGTAATGTTCTACGTGTGCTAGCTATAATGTGTGTTCTCTATCTATCTATCTAGCAAGTATAGTCATGTACTGTAATGTTCTAGAAAGTATTGACTCATGAATGAACAGACTCATTGTATGATATCTTGTTCTAGTAATATTTCTAGTATCTTCCTAAACCACTCCAATGGTAATTTACTAGTAATATAACTGGTACGTATGGACATGGATGTATACCCTTGCTACCTAAAGGCATGGGATGAACTGGAAGGGCCTTTATGACTATATATGTACATATGTTATATAGCTAATATTTAAATGACCTTCGGATGAGTACCCGATATCTCACCAGACCACATCTCAAGCGCGAAAACGAAATAGGGTGGATAGCCTTCCTAAGTCTTTTAAACATTTCTTATATAACTATACATATAGAGGCATGGAATTTATAATATAAAAGCATAAATAAGTTTTGTAAAACCTTTGAACATAATTATTATCTTAAGAGAAGATCGACTTGATGTCAATCGATAAAACAGTTTGAAGTGAAAACAGTTTGAAGTAAAACGATTTGGTAATAGTTTGGAGGAAAACGAATCGGAGTAAAATAGTTTGAAAAGGGTCATACAGTGTGTAATGAACAGTTTAATAAGGATTTTTAAACATATAAAACATTTATGAAAATCATTTGAGGAACCTGTTTGGTAAAACGGTTAATGTGTAGTAAATCATTTGAATGTTGCGTATTAATCACATGTGATTGATATAATAACTAGCATAATTCTATTTATTAATCACATGTGACTGATATAATAACTAGCATGATTCTACTTGTATCCCCCCCCCATAAAACATTTAAAAGCAGTTTAAAACATTAATTAAGGGGTATGAACTCACCTATAGTGATTGGTTCTGATGAAAATGTTGGATCAGTTGCTAAGTATCAAGTGGTGACTTAGGTACACACGTGAATCCTATTTAGCATATATTGACACATATAGGAATATAATTAATGTTATGAACGACTGAATAATGATTTTGGAACCACCTTAGGGACTAGTAAACATTTATAATGAAGTGTTACAATCATATATGATTGTATGAGGGTTTATAAGGCTATACAAGAGGGTGTATGGCCAAATTACACACTACATGTGTGTGTGCGGCCAGGTGTGCGGCCTAGTGTGCTGCCAGCACATGTGTGCGGCCATGTGTGCTGCCAGATGGTGTGTGCTGCCATGTGTGCGGCCAGATGGTGTTATTGGTGTTCTTGGTACCTTTTATGAAGATCTTCAACGAGAATGGATGATACTTGAGAGGATTTCGTGTTCTATGCTTGCATAAGTGAAGGAAATGTTCAAAAATGACTAAGTGTGGTATATATAGGTGGAGTGTGCAGTTGGGAAGCGTGTGAGGCCGCAAACACATGTGTGTGGCTGCACACTCCATGCGTTGGAGTGTTTGGCATCTTTTTGAATCCTACACTTTGAGTTAACCCATTTCCACACTCCAACCTTGATTATAACACGTTTAGAACGCTTCAATAGACCCTAAATGATACTACAAGATAGCAAAACAAGTCTATTATTGATAAGAAATGAAGAATGCAAGTTAGAAATTTTCGGGTTATCACATGTTAGGCATGGAAGTTTCGATGGAAGCCACAGTTCCTAATAACGATGCAGTAAGTACTAAAGTCAACAAGATCCCTATTGTAAGTGCAAATAATGATTCTGATAAGAATCAATTGATAAATGATGGGTCTAATTTCCACATAATTTCATTTAATAAACCACACTGCTCATAATTTGTATCAAATGGGCTTGACAGCGATAATGTGTTAAGCAAATCACACTCCAAAAAAAATGTGACGATTTTCACTTCTCCTCAGTCCATGGTGCTTTATCTCTCTGATGTCGTTTTCAGGATTTTGAGTAGAATTCACATTGTGACCAAGGTCTATAAATATCCTTTGACCTAAATGCATCAATTTTTGCTGAAAGTTGTAATGGCACCTCCGATGGAATATGTTCTCCTTCGAATGAAGCGTCATATCTTATTAAGGTTGGGAATGATGTTGGATTCCAAATTAGGGGAATCAATAAAGACATATTGGAAGATGTGTTGGAAGTGGATATTGGTGGAAAGGTTGAAAGTGGATCAAAAGTATCGAAATGAGTATCCTAAGTATCAACATAAAGGGGATCAGAGAATCTCGCACAACATAGTGAATAAAGGATCTCAAGAATAGCCATTGTATCGATTTCATTGATGTAAAGCAAACCCATTTAGTTGATATTTCTAGTACAGTTGTCACAAAATGTTGGGGAAGTGGTTATTTTGAATATGATTTTGTGAAGGCTCATGGGAAATCTAGTGGTCTACTTAATTTACAGGATCCAAAAGTACTTTCAAATACAAATATGTTTTCATCGAGACATTTCCTTGCTATTTCGAATCATTAGACTGGATTCCCAAGTACTACCACCCTACTTAACGTATGTGGGCCTCAAATAATTTCATATAAGAGAACTGTGTTACCTTCTGATGATAAAAAATAGGGTTAATGGGATTCTAGTGTTCTTTGCTAACTTCAATGTTGTGTGCAATAGTGAGGAGAGATTTAAGTCGACATTTTGCAAATACACATCAGATGTTTCTAATCACTTCATTAAGGATGTTGGTTGGAAGGAATTTAAAATGGGATGGATGAAATTAACTAATTTTCGCAAGGAGGGTCACAAACTCTATAACATAGATAGATTCTTGGTTTGATTAAATTTCATAGGTATTCAATAGTCATCGATTGTCACTGCTCTTCCTATAATTCACACACGTCACTCTCCTCTTATTGTAAAACCATCCTACATCGACTTTGGACCTCCACCTTTCAGGTACGTTAATATTTGGCTAATAAAAAATGATTTTCATAAGGAATGACGGGTTTTGATACAAAATATAAGTAATTTTTTCTTAAAAACTGTGACAGAAGTCTTACAAAAATAACAAGTTTATTTTAAGTTTACAACAAAATCAGACCATCAAGGATCCATTTATAGAGGTAAGAATGATATTAAAAACAACCAAAGATTATTTTAGATTGAAAATCTTTGAAGCCTTTGAACCCACTTGATTTTGGGGTATTATTGAAGATAGAAAAATCAAAGAGTGTTATTTTCTCAACAAGTATCCACCATCAAGATTAAGGAACTTGGAATGCTAGTTCTGTCACAACCCCAAACCTGAACGACAGAAATGTTTGGGGGAGGAGGACGTCATGTATAGCATTACAACAATTGTATAATAGTAATCAAAGCAACATCAACCATTGTATTGAAAATGTATAATTTACATTGTGCTCAAAACATTTCCTAATTTACATTGATGCATAAACAAAAGATAAAATGTTATACTACTATGCTCTGTCTTCGCAACGCCTGAGAGGGTACCTGTCTACTAACTTTCCTGAGAATACAAGTGGTTTGAAAAAGTGTCAACATTAAAGTTTGTAAGTTCATAAGTGTTTTTGTTATAAAAGTATATCCTTTATTCTTTGGAAAATGTTACGGTGTTCCACCAGAAAATCTTATATTTTCTTATTAGTTGAATGGAGTATAGTCTTAGTACCTTAAGACAAAAGTTGTATAAGTTTCTTACACTTAAAGAATAATTCTTTGAATTTATATAAGTAGTCATATTTGTTTCCATAAAATATTATATTTTCTATAGAGATGAGTTGTGGTCTTTAATGTTCCAAGACTGAAAGATGTAAGTATAAAGGCCATACTTAGTCTAATAACATGTAGTTTTATTATTAAGTAAAACCAGTTGAAGACGTGTTTGCCCTGTAAAATAATGATGTTTATCCTAGAAAATCCTGTATTTTCCATGAGTTGAGTTGTAGTCTAATATGATCCACGACCAAAAGTACAAGTATTTTCAATACTTAAAATAGTTATAATCGAAAGATGTAAGTATAAATGTCATACTTATTTTAATAACGTGTAGTTTTATTTATTTATAAAACTATTTGAAGAGATGTGTTTTCACGTAAAAATCCACATATAGTCGTTTATCATGTGAGTTTTCATAATCGTACTAACAAATGATTGTCTGTCACGACGTTCTTCAAGCGTCGTTATGTCTGATAATTGTCACCCATAACCTACAGGTTGGGCTGTAGCTAACAGACAGGGTGCAGGGTCATCAATCCCATATAGATCTATACACAAGTATCATGCTCTCCGGAAGGAGAGTCGTTATAAAATAGGACTTGATGGTATACCTTGGTAGGTGCAACGAAGAAATTAACTCACAAATTTCCAACGAGTTTACATGTTTTTGACCTGTAAGTGCTCGTATATGTAATTGTTACCCATTTTTTGTGTTTATAACATATAAAAATAATTGTATTTGTATATATAATCGTTTCTTTGCCCTGAATGTTTCTTAAACTATACCTAATATAGTTTGAAAGATATTATTCTGTTGAAAATGATATTTGTCTCGTTTGAACGTGTTTTGCATGTGACCGTTTATAAATTTGGTAATAACGTTATTTCGCGTTTTTGATATTTCTATGTAAAGATACTTTAAAGTAATAAAATATAAAGCAATAATTTGTATATTAACACAAGTTTCATTGTGTTTTACTTGTATTCCCCCCCCCCCCCCCCCGACCCTTAAAGCATGGAAAAAGTTATAAAAAGTGTATGAGTATGAACTCACTTGATAAGTGGTAATTTGGGCAACACTTATTTTCTAGAAATTAATTTCCTTGATGAAACCGTGAGTTTTTTATGAAAACCGAACTTTACGCGGGTAGACTTTCGACTGAAAAATATTATTTTCTCGAGGACGTCGGGGCTTCGGGCTTTCTTCAGGTGTTAGGGATGTTCCCAAGGCTTCGGGGGTGTTTTAAGATGGCTAGAGAGGGTATAGAGAGTGAAATAGAGTGAGAATGAGCAACCATTTCCGGGAGGCTTCGCATGCTATTTATATTAGTGGGCTGGTCCTCGGTATGTTGGGCTTACTTTTGTAAGTTGGGCGTTCGGTGATACGTGGCTTCCGACGTGTCTAACTATGAGAATACGTGTTGCATGCGAGGGAAGGGGCAACGTGGACAATCCGAGGCCTAGCTTCCGAGTACGCTGGGCGTACTCTTGTACGCGGGGCATACTCCTTCGAAAATTGATTTTCCACACTTCTAAGATTCATAACTTTTGCATACGAGCTCCATTTTTGACGTTCTTTATATCCACGCGTAGGTGAGACCGTACTCTATGACTTTCATTTAGACGTCGTCGGCTAATTTTGGCTTTATTTTTAATTTTATATTTTTAACAGGTCAGGACAGGAAAAATCTGTTAAAAAATCATAACTTCTTCATCCGTAGGCCTGGCAATCGTGTCATGTTCGGGTTGGCGTGTCGCGGGTTGGCAGGTCAAAATATGCCAACCCAAACGCGACCCATTTAAATATACAGGTCACGGATTGGCGGATTTGGAACATAAACCCATATATGACCCGCCAACCCACTTATTTATACGTGTTTACAGGTTGGCGGGTTCATGGGTCAGATTTGGGTTCGTGGGTCCGAATTTTAGACATTTACGTCTTAAAATCCAAATGAAAATTAAAAACATTCATAGAAACTTGTTACATTCTTAGCCTTATAGGTCACGACTTACGACCTTAGACCATCCACCACGAGTCAAAATGTCAAAACAGTCAAATGGTCTATGAATCAATGGTATATATTATATAATACTTATTAAATATTAATACTTGATACATAAATACATTTAAAAATAAATTAATTTTTTATTAAGAATATAAACGGGTTGGCGGGTCAACCCGTTTATTTTTTTAGAAACGGGTTGGCGGGTTGAAAATCTCAACCCAAACCCATTTATTTCATGTCGTGTCGCGTGTCGTGTCGAGAATTGTCAGCCCTATTCATCCGACATCCATTTTTGTCTGTCTTTTTACCATTGAACTAATATTTAAAAGATCTTCGATTCTCATTTAGGTTTTGTCAGCTAAAATCTGCTTGATCTATAATTCGAATTTCGGGCTGTACACTATTGTGCCGAAACTTAGAAAAATCATAACTTCATCATACGAAGTCAGATTTAGACGTTCTTTTTGTGCACGCTCTCGGTTTAACGTATGTTACAACTTTCATTTAGGTTGCTAAGGCTAAAAAGCATTAGATTGAAAACTCAATTTTTGCGTCACACAATATTGTGCTGGTTCTGTCGCGAAACTTCGATAGGTCATAATTTGTTCGTTATAACTCAAATTTCGGTATTCTTTATATCTTCTAAATCCTTGTCACGATTACTACCACTTTATTCCTTGATATTGGGTTTATTTAACATATTATTTTTTACTTGAAATAATGGGTTGTTACAAGTTCCTTCTTGTATTCTTGAGTGTATTAAGCCTTTAAGTACTAAACTCCAATAAGAACTAAGGAGACAACTCAAGGAAGCTTTAAACCACCAAACTAACTTTAAAAGAGAGAAAGGAGGGGGATAGAAGGAGGTTATGACTTTTAGATTTGGAGAGAGTTATAACACTATAAAACTAGTAATTTTTCTTCATAAGAATCTCTTATATACTCCATGCGTGCAAAAAGGCTACTACTTATTTTATTCTAAAGTAATACTGTAGAAAGGAAGGCATGGGAGACAAGTTATGGAGGTGGAATAACAACCTTCATACCCCTTGAATTACTTTCGGCCATACCCTAAAGAAGAAGACAAAATTTGTCTCCTTTATAAAACTATTACACATAACTAGTTAAGCCATGGTAGCCCAAAGTGTCCAAAATATTGTACATGACTTATTAAATAATATCATATGATATAATAAATAGTTATACTCTCTTTTAATTATTACGTTTTACAAAACAATAATGATTCCCTATGTAAATACAAGAATTGATATTATCTATTAATAATCGTATTAATAATATATATTCAAAATGTGCCTACTTTACAAAGGTGTGCTCTTATAAGATTATATTTAATTAGCAATATTACTCAATAATGATTCTTGGGCACAGAGATTCAGCAATCTCCCACTCGCACAAGATTGTGGCGTCTAGCAACAAACTACTGTCTGTAACAACATATGCAGCGTGCCATGTCATCAATAGCCATCAATTATTACAAAAGGTGTGTTATCAATTATTCATTTGTCTCATACATCATGTTGAACATGAGATATAGATCGCCATCAATCACATTTAGTATCCAACTTTTATTAAGGCGTTAGATTTATAACTCCCAATGAATAAGAGAGAACAAACACCATCTTGACTATAAATAAATATCATGTACGTAGTTCATGTGATACCGAACGATGACCCTTATGACTTCCTATTATGGAACAACGTTAAACCACGTCATAGCACAAAAATTCCTACATTTCGTGTCCCAAATATGCATATATGGTCTCAGAATACAAAGATACAACCTTGATCAAAACATCACTCATGACTACGATGCATAAAGTGATTTTGATACGGGTCAGGTCCCATACTTATTCTCCTAATCAAGTACCTACGAAGTTGGTAGCAACTCTTGCTATTCTTATCTCCATGAGAGTCAACCAATCCACTTAAATCAGTCTTACCTCATAAATGTTCCTATAACTATGAACGACTACGAACATTTAGAATAACCTAGTTAATTATTCAAGGATTTAACATTATAATAGAGAAATCAACAATTATTTAATGAAAGACTCATATCCAATATATGAACTCATTACAATATATGTTGCCTGTATTGTTGGAATATACAATTACTAAATTTAAGTCAAATACATCTACTTATATTAACAAGGCCCCTATAGTACCAGCATAACTTTCATGCTTTAGCTAATGAAGGAGCTATGTCAAGTAGATTTTACAAACTTGATTTGTATAAACTTTGTGAATACAAACATTTTTTCTTATATATATATATATATATATATATATATATATATATATATATATACCTCATATATAGAGAAAACTATTCAGAATGTATTAGATGCTTAAATATGACTTAGATACCAATACATATGTAATGAGATTAGTCGTAATCATAATGAACTACGCATCAAGCATTTTAGTATGTGGTTCCCCGAACAACAATGTAATTTAACTCTGATGTGTAACTATAATTAAAAAACTACATGGAGGCACTATCCATTTAACATTCTCCTCATTTAAAATGAGTACATGCCCGATTGAGAAATATCTCAATTTATTTGTAGGCTTAGCATACCTGTAACAACTTAACAATAGCTTTCCTTCAAATACTCCATATATTAGGAAAAGTTCTTTAGTTATTACAAGTACTTTAGAATGTTCCTTTCAGTCACACCATAACTTGCTCTCAGATTATACTGGTATCGTTTGACATGCTTTCAGCATACGCCTTATCTGGCCTTTATGCATAATCATGACATTTATGCGCAGTCCAATTGCAGTAACATATGATTATCTAGTTCAAAACATTATACTAGAATTTTGAGGAATACTCAAAATCATGTCATATGGTATTTGACAAGATAACTCTTTAAGAGTCCTTATCTTTATCTCTTTAAGATCCATGATAACTAATGTAGTTTTACTTAATCCTTTTAGTTACCATGATCTATCTATATAGATCTTGATTCCAAGAATGAGTATGTCAGTCACATATAAGACTAGGAATGTTACTGCGCTCCCACTAGCTTTATAGAAAACACAAGAGTCATCTTGATTTATAAATAAATCACACTATGTAATTAGCCTATAAGAAAGAAAATTCTCACTTTGAGATGTCAGCTTAAATCCGAAAAGATTTTCATTCATGTATGTTTTCTCCTTTGTAAACTCACTTACTCTTTATATTTGTAATATATCAAGAAGATTAATCAAGTTCATACCTGATAATCATACATGAATGCATCTCTATGTGTTTTATTAGTTTCTGATGAACTATTGAGCAGATTCAAAAATAGTTGAAAACTTGCTAGTTTCAAACTATTATGCATTTAGCTTATGGTTCTTTAACTCTTAAAGTACTTTCTTAAAAAGCTATATTTTGGAATGAAAATTAGTGGGATTAGTAGAAACTTCATCCTAAACAATCATTTAGGATAATCTACATAAATGAAGTTAGTAGATTAGAGTGGTTAAGCTTATTGTCTAACATAAGCTACATAACACTATACCTTTTTGATAAGGATAAACCATTACATACTTATTCTAACGAAAGTATTTAATCTACTTGTTTGATTAGTAGTATATATTCAATTTATGTTTGTTGCAGTGAGCATAATTCTAAAAATTTATAAAGTAAATAGTTCTTTTAAAACATCATATAGTAGTCTATAAGGTCTATGTTTTATCCTCTTCAAAAAGTTGTACTATCATCATTCAACTAGTGGTCAAGTGACCCTATCCCACTAGAGAATACGAAGGCTACCTCGAACATCAAAAGATAGATCTAAGTGACCAGGTGATCCTCTGCTACAAGAACCCTATTAATAACTAGTGAGTGTTTTTTATAGAATAAGTTGTGAATCGATTCCACCACTCCTAAGATGTTCAACTGTTCATAATGAATATCGACATCACTTGATGAGACATCTGATATGTTTCATAATTATCCAAGACTTTCTACAAGTCAAGGTTACTTATTCCAGTATGATGTGAAACATATTAATATCATTACAATAACACTTCCATCAAAGTATCATGACCAGACTGACTGGCTTGTCGAGGATGCTCATGTATGTGATATCTTAGTATATATATAATTTCTATTTATCATTAAGTTAGAACCTGAAGATATTATACTAACTATAGATATTTTAACAATCAAATGTTATTGGCTCTTGGACCTCAACAAGAGAGAGAATTTGTAGGGCGTAAGAGTGGTAACAATTATTTACAGTATTTAACAAAGCATTATTTAGTAAATTAATACATTTTATTGTTTTTAAAACATTAATTTAGTAAAGTCTAGGATCCAACTAACAAAACAAGAAAATGGTTAGATGACCTTTATCTCATCCACTTAATCAAACTCGGTAGGCAGCGATTACCAACTACATAAGATATTTAATTCCTACATAATGGGATCCTAAACAAATATTGCTAATCTTGGCACGTTTGATACCATCTATGCCTCACACTTCTTATTCTTAGGTGACCTTTATCACACAAGATTCTGATCAAGTCATCCTACTTTAAACAATTTCTAGATTTGCATCTAACCACTAACAGGGTGACCCTTTAGTCACCAGAAATTACAAAAATACCTTAAACATCATAAGACAATCCTAGTGAACAGGTGACCTTGTGCCTACCAAGACCGTACATACGATACTGAGTGTTCTTCAAAAGGACAACAATGACTTGCATTTTGAGAAAATGTTTTATATATGTTTTACAATTATAGTTATAAAAACATGGTCTCATGAATATTGCATGCATCCAACAATTCATGTACCATTTCGTAAAAATGATATTACTTATTATAAGGTTCTTTGGGTACCAAATAAAACTTAATTTTATTTGTCATTAGTCGCGATCAATTATAAACTAAAATCAGATATTTTAAAGTTTAGTCGTAGGCGGTTTTAAGAACTAGTAATAGTCTTAATAAAACTTCATTTTATACTTAAGACTTGGAGTTTCGAATGAATTCCAAAATCATATTTTTAAATCTCCTTTTAATCATAAAAAAACTTATGACTTTATGAATTTCTAGAATAAACTCATTTTATTTTATAAACTCAATTATATGCATCTTATGATAAAAAAACATATTTTAGTAAACCAAACTTGGGTGACGATGCTTATGTTTTAAATCTCATTTGGCATGCATAAAATATAATATCAACATGTTGTGTTATATTTAAAATACAAATATCATATATTAAGTTTCAACACAAAAATAATCACTAGTTCAATTATTTTTCGTTATAACGCTATAAACTATTTTTAGTCTTTTTAATAAAATTAATCTTTATTTATTATAAATACATGGAGTTTATATAATGTTTAAACACCTTTTAAAACATTTTAAATATATTAAGTTGGCTATTTATAAGTTTTATAATAAAACTATTTCTAACAAAAAATCGATTTTTAACCGGTAGAAACGTTTTTCTTAATATCCATTTATAAACATCTTATGTTATCTTTTAAATATATTTTACTCAAACTCCAAGTGATATTATGTGATGTTTAAATGACGTTTGACATGTAAAACTCATTTTTATACACAAAACATAACATACATTAACATAAAAGTAAACATCACATACATGCATTTAAAATGTGTATAAACCAATCCATGTCTAGTAATAATGTTTTTGAGTCATCAAAAAAAATATTAAGTTTTTCCAAAAGTACTTAACGGACACTTAAAAAGGTCTTCAAGCTCCTACTTGCCAAGACAACTATTGTTTGCAAAAGAACTTCAAGTCTTTATATTGTAAACGTTGTTGCACTTAAACCATTAAGATTATAGTTCATCCCACAAACAAATAAACAAATATCTATTTATCTATTACATCTTATAAATAAATAAATATTAACTAAACACAACACAAAGGTCCAGATGGCTTGTTTATACACAACAATATATCAAATATTATAACAAACAACTCTTTGTTTTTTCTAAGGCAACTTTCATATAACCAAAATGCATGAAAAATGGTTATATATAAAAATAAACAATTTTAACCAAGATGTTATCAAAGAATACAAATATTGATATTTTTTAATCAAAAGAAATCCATGCTGGTTTTCTCAAAGCCGAAGATTATCAAACATAAAAATTTATTCTATCATATAAAACCCGCCTCGGATACCATTGTTAGGTTTTGATATAAAATATAAGTTAGTTTTTCATAAAAATGGCAATGGAAGTTTTATAAAAACATCAAGTTTATTTTAAGTTTATAACAAAACGAAACCATCAACGATCCATTTATAGAGGTTAGAATGATATTAAAAACAACCAAAGAGAGTTTTGACAACCTTTGAAGCCTTTAAACCCACTTAGTTTTGGGGTGTTAATGAAGATAGAAAAATCAAAGAGTATGATTTTCTCTACAAGTATCCACTATCAAGATTAAGGCACTTAGAATGCTTGTTCCTTCTTGTATTCTTGAGTGTCTTAAGTCTTTAAGTACTTAACTCAAAATAAGCAATAAAGGAGACAACTCAAGGAAGCTTCAAACCACCGGACTAACTTCAAAAATGAGAAAAGAGGAGAGACAGAAAGAGGCTACCTCTTTTAAACATGGAGAGAGTTCCAAGACTAAAAAATTAGCAAGTTTTCTTCATAAGACTCTTTTATATACTCTTTTAGCAAATTATCTGGTGTTGTAGTAGCGATAAGGTTCCTGGTCCCGACAGCATAACGTTCAAAATGATCAAATGAAACCGGGATTTAATGAGTGGGGACATCATTAATTTTGGTAAATATTTCGATCACCATGCTTTCTTGGCCAATTGATATAGCTCGCCATCCATCATGTTGATTCCCAAGGTAATCGATCCTCTTTCACTTGCATACTAGATACCCATCAGTCTCATTGGATGTATGTATATGATAACAGCCAAGATTATTGCCCTTAGACAAAAATTGTGATTGGATCTGTGGTTAGTGAAATTTAATATGCTTTTATTCCAAGCAGGAATATACTAGATGGTCTTCTGGTAATTAACGAAATTTATTCTCTGGCCAAAAAATTCAAAAAAGGATATTCCTTCAAGATTGATTTCGAGAAGGCATTTGATTCTATAAAGTGGAATTATCTTTACTCAATTATGGATCAGATGGTTTTGGTATCATTTGGAGGAAATGGATTCGGACCTGTCTCTACTCGTCAATGAGTTCGGTGTTAGTCAATGGTTCCCCAACATAGAAATTTCACATCTCAAGGGGCGTTCATCAGGGAGATCTTTTTGTCTCTTTTCCTCTTTATTCTTGTCATGGAAGTATTGAGTGTGGTTGTTAAAAGTGCTTGTTCTAACTCACTAATTCAGGGTACTCATATGCGGATGATGCTATCTTTACTAGAAAAATGGTGTAGTAAAAGTATCGAAAATCTATCCCACATTTTCAAATGTTTTCAAATCTCATCTAGACATAAGGTGAATTTTTTTAGGTCCTAATTACTATGCATTGGAGTACTCAACCAGGAGACAAGACATATGCCAAGAGTTATAGGATGCATGGAAGAATCATTCCATTTCATCTACTTAGGAGTACCCTTTGTGGCAAATATGGATCTAAAGAAAAATTGGCATCTTATCAATGATAAGTTCTGTTCCAAGTTATAATCGTGGAAACCCAAAGCTTTATCTTTTGGTGGTCATCTCACCTTAATTAAATTGTGGAAACCCAAAGCCTTCCAACATACTAGATTTCCCTATTTAAATCACAAAAATGTATTATTGATCTTCTTGAAAAGATAAGTTGTAAATTCCTATGGGAGGTGATGATACCAAGTCAAAGATACACTGGGTAGACCAGGACAAGGTTGTTGTTAAAAAAAGATGGAGGCATCGGAATTGGCGCCCTAAAAGCCAATAATGTTGTTCTAATTACCAAATGGTGAAGGATGTTATTAAATGAATGTGGTTGCGTTCGGAGGGACACAATTGTGAGCATCCATAATCTAAAAAAGAAACCTGCCTCATATATCACATGAAAGATGTCAAATAGTGTTTGGTGTAATATCTATAAGGCGATCTGTAGGACTAATAACCTTAATCTCGATCATAACATGATGTTCAAGCTCATTCCTTGGTGTGGAACAAATATTTTATTTTGGAAAGATGTTTGATGTGGGGATACTTCTTTTCAAATATGATTCCCAACCTTATATAAAAATGAGTTGACAAGATGTTGCAGTTTAGGAGATCGCCTCACTGTTTCTAGTTTTAATTTAAAATGGAAATAGGAACGCTCTAAGGCTATCTCTCTTAATAAGTTATTACAACTTTAATTCTGTATTGGAGTAATAACTTCGCCTTTGGGTCAATTCTTGCTAAATTCGGATGGCAAATATATACTGTTAACGCTATGATCAGATTTATTGACTCGAAACTTAATCATTATAAATGTTCATTCATATTTTGGCGAAAATTTGTCCCATTAAAAATTCAATGTTTTGTCTGGATGTCATCTATTTCTAGAAATCCTGTGGCTTCCAATTTATCGCAAACGAAGTGTTATGATTCCCAACCACTTGTGTCATTTATATAATAAAGATACTAAAAGTGTTGACCATCTTCTTCTAAAATATGACTTTGCAAAAGACGTCTTTAAATGGCTGTTCAAATGGTGTAGATTGAGTCCTCAAAAATTCAACAATGTTATTGAATTTATCAACTTCGAAGCTTCATGAGGAAATTGCCCAAGGAAAAGGGTTACTCAGTACCATATGTTTTTGTCTTTTAAGGAACATATGGTTGGCAATGAATGATAGAATCCTAAGGGAGTTGAAACATCATACCCAAAGGCAGCTGACAACGTTATCTCATCATATCATCATACTATATTATAAAGGAAGCATTTTCCCTTTCACCACATTCCTTTTATCAATTTAATATAGCGATTGATATTCTAAAAATATTATAGTTCAATACATATCGATTGAAGGCAAATAGGCAACAAGCTGCGTCGCTAGCCCTTTCTGGATGCAAAACCAATTCTTTTAAAAACAACATTTGTGGATCTAGGAGATATGAAATTAGAATGCATGACCCGTTGGACTCTATTAAGTGTGGACCAAATGTATCGAATGCAAAAGGAACAAACACATGTTGATTTTCTCTACATGCATTCTCATGCTTTACCACTTTGCACGCAGCGACATGCCTAGCTGTGAAACCCCCACTCCCCAAACCAACAAGAGGAGAGACCCCAGTAAGATCCACGCACACATGCTTCCCTCCTATCCATCCAAATACCAAAATGTCAGCCGGTCTAAGTGTGGACTTGACATCCTGCAGGTCCGTTAAAATGTTCACTGGCGCTTCTTTCTTCACAGAAATACCAGCACGCCGACAAGCATCAAAGAGAACATCCCGAACCACATTATGTCTATACTTGAAACCAAGGAGCTCTCTACAACGAATCGTGCGTTTCCCAAAGGTATCCAAACATGCCTTGCGATAAACTGGACATATCTCGTCAATTGGGAATATGGGAATCACGAGGCGGTAACGAAGGATAGTTCGGTACTCCACATGAGACATATGTTGGCCAAGACCATCAATAGGCATAGTTAGCAGAAAATCCTAAGCATGAAGCGCCCGTAGACACTCAAAGACTGCTTTCTGTCTGATAATCATGTCAAAGTCGACTTCCATATCTTGGATGATTTTGCTAAAAAGAGCACACGCCAAAGCTTTTTGGGATTTAGGGGGGGTGTCCTTATTAGTGAAACCGCTACAGTCAAATCCTGGAATCGTATCGTGAAGACGAGTCATAGCACAAAGGTAATCCGAGTCCATGTCACATATGCCACTGCCATGTAAGATACGGTCTTGTAATGCCTAAGATTGGGCCCTCGAGGCTACATTCATTTGAAACTCTCATGCATTTTTCCTTTCACCACATTTATTTGAAACTCTCTTGATTTTTCAATTTCTTTCTAATAATGATTATAAGTTGGTTAATAAGGTTAAATAAATATCAAACCTAAAGTGTAATCATATATAAACTAAAATTCACTATTAAAATAATATATTTACTTCTAGTTATAAAGTTGTGTGTTTTTTTTTTTAACTTTTAACATATTCTACTTAATTTATTAGTTTTAATATAATATTGGATGTAAACCATTATCATTTTAAAGATACAATTTTGGAACAATTTGTACAAAATACTTAAATTGTAAATTTAAATATAACATTACAGGGTCAACTTAAATATAAATTTTAGTTAACTTAAACAACCCAAAAAATATTTTGTAAGTAGTTAAAAGTGATACATTATAGTGTCTTTCTAACAATGATTGTAAGTTGGTAAACAAAGTTAAATAAATATCAAACCTAAAGTATAATCTTAAATTAACTAAATTTCAATATTAAAAAAATATCTTTACTTCTACTTATAAAGTTATGTCTTTAACTTTTAACATATTATACTGAATTTAATAGATTTAATATGTTATTGTATGTGAACAATTATCAATTTAAAACCACAACTTTTGAACAGTTTGGACAAAATACTTAAACAGTTAATTTAAGTATAACTTTATAGTGTCAACTTAAATATAAATTTTAGTTCCACTTAAAAAACTCAATGAATATTTTGTAAATAGTTAAAAGTAATAAATTGTAGTGCTAAATGCAAAAACTAAATTATAGTATCAATTTAACTAAAATATTTCCTAAAGATATTTGTATAATATTTAAAAGTTTTAAAATAATTAGTTTAAAATAACTTACAATAACAATAATTAAAAATAACTCTATATAAATTATTATATTTTTACCTTTAAAATCAAAAAAACAATGTATGTGTTTAAATATTTATAATGATAGAAATTAAAACGTTAAAAAAATAAATTTTAAAAAAATAATTAACAATAACAAAAACTATAAATAACATTAACCATATATTATATTTAATTTTATTCAATAGTAACTTGTAGATAAAAGTTATTCAAACGGTTGATATTATACAGTTATAATATATATATATATATATATATATATATATATATATATATATATATATATTATCATATAATTCAAAATAATCAATATATTATATCAAATTTAACAACAACGTTATTGTTATATTTAAAAAACATATATTTGTAGAAATTCAAATATATAGATGTTTCTGTATAGCGCCGAGTATTCGTCTAGTTATCTTATATGTGGTGCAAGCATTGTACTAACGCAAGTTGTGGAAGCTAGAGTGAGTGGTGTTGTTCCGCTTCTCATCTCATGAACTCTATTTGTAGCTAATTTTTGTTTTAGTTTCTTTGTTGTATACTCCCGCTAGTTTCTTGCTAAGGGCTTTTTATTAATATATTTACATTAGCTGCTAAAAAAATTATTTACATTTAGTTTTGAGATAGTAAAATGCTAATCAAACCAATTAAATAACATCCCTAATTACCAACAATGAATGTGTCTCCATGTTTTCCAAAACTTGTTTCATTTTTAGGTTAACAGTTTAAGTTTTTTATTCGATCGACGGTATATCAATTGGCCATTTGCAAAGTAAATGTCATCGGTCGGCTTGTAGTGTATGATACGATGGCTATTTATAAAGACAATTTCAAGCTAATGATTAGTTTGTTTTCTAGTTTTATTACACATAATGCTATCTTGGTATTCTACATCCACCTTATTGCTCATTAAAATTTGAGTGTTATCTAACTTCAATTATATGGCAACAAAAACGTGAAATAAAAATAAGAATATATCACAACAGATTCACAATCCAATTGATTATATTAAATATCATTAAATTACATCCACCTTATTGCTCATTAAAATTTGAGTGTTATCTAACTTCAATTATATCGCAATAAAAACGTGAAATAAAAATAAGAATAGATCACAACAGATTCACAATCCAATTGATTACATTAAATATCATCAAACTAAGTATTTTGTCGATCCGGGACCACCAATTTGGTAGAGGTGAAATTTTTTAAGATTGAATGTCCCGGGTTGAAACTCGGGCGTAGATTAATTAACTAATTTGTGAATTTAACTTATAAATACTAACCAACTAAACAGCCGTTAAAAAAAATCAACTTAAATATTATATCAAAAGATGAATACAGCACAAATTTATATTACCATATATTCCAACGCGAAGAAGTTAGTAGAAAAATATCGTGGAGAGGTAAAATTGCAATTAAGCAAACATTCAAGTATCGAAAGTATAATTCTTCCATAAAACATGAAAGGGTAAAACTCAAAATCAAAAGGATCGTCGTACCACATCCACATGCACAATCGGCTTTATCCTGTCATAGATAATCCACCCAAATGCCTGGATGAGGGTGATTTCGTCATTTAAGAATGCATGAAAAGAAAAAGGTAGCGTACGCTTACATAGCGTTACATGGTTTTGAGATACACTTTGTACGTATCAAAAAAGACGTGCCCGGAATTCATGTGCAGTCATTTGGATTCATTCGAAAATAATTTGGTCGGACATTGAAACATTCGCCACCAAAAAAGGTCTAATTACAATTTAATACGGTACTTTATATAAAAGTACATTTAATTTTCATAAACGAATTCATAAAAGTGGTTATCAGTCTACTTGCTTATTGTTATATTGTAAAAATTTAATATTATATTACTTGACCAGAGAGCTATAATAAGGATGTTAATTAATTTATATATATATATATATATATATATATATATATATATATATATATATATATATATATATATATATATATATATATATATAAAAGGAAAAGTTCAATAGAAAACCATAATTATGGGTTATTGAAGAAACAAATCTATTTTTCAATTTATAGAGCTTATTCTTTAACCAAAAAAAATCTAAAAATATCAAATTCATATATTAACATTGTGAATGCAAAAAATATTTTTCGGATTCACCGTGTGAATCCGGATTCACGTTGTGAATTTTCGAAGATTCACATTGTGAATTTGACGTAAAAAAAATTGAATTTTGTATCATTAGAAAAAGGATAAAAAAATTATGAATTTCTGTATTTTTAGTTTTTCTTTTTTTTGATAAAAAATAAGTTCCAAAAGTTGAAAAAAAAATTGGTTCCTTGGTTACTTGGTTAATTATGGTTCTCTATTGAATGTCACCCTATATATATATATATATATATATATATATATATATATATATATATATATATATATATATATATATATATGGTGAGGTTCAGTAGAGAACCATAATTAATCAAGGAACCAAGAAACCAATTGTGAGCATCGAAAATCATAACGATCAACGTTCAAGGAAATAGATGTAAATTTTTACATTGGACGCACAAATCGGATTATACCAAAAAATCCATCTTACAAAAAAACTCACCACTTTTTTTCGTTTAATTTTTTTTAGGCCATGTTTTTATAAAAAAAAAATCGAATATACCGTTGTTCACGATTTTTCGCCCTCTTTTCATAGAGATCCATGATAATATATAAAAAAAAATTCGAAAAAAACTCACTTTATTTTTTTTAATGAAAAGTTAACGTCTATTTTTTATAGAAAAAAATAAATAAATATATCAAAATTCATATTTTTTTATACTTTTTTAAACATAGATTGATATTCATGTTAAAAAAAAAAAACAGTATTTCAGTTCAGATTCACATTGTGAATTTGTTCATATTCATATTGTAAACTGTTCAGATTCACATTGTAAACCTCCTCAGATTCACAGTGTGTATAATAATAAATCAGATTCACAGTATGAATCTGAACTGATTGGATCTTTTTCACATTGTGAATGTTAAAATTTGAAATATTTACAGTTTAGATTCGCAATGGGAATCTACACCGATCGAGGGTTTTTTTTTGTTAACCTTCTCAGATTCACAATGTGAATGTAAATTGTTCGAAATTTTTCATATTGTGAATATTAAAAATTAAAATATTTACAGTTTAGATTCACAGTGTGAATCTACACAGTTCAAGTTTGTTTTTTTTTTTAATTTTAATTTTAATCGGTGTTGATGTTTATTAATAGAGTAAAAAAAATAATATTTTTTGTATAATTAGTTTTATTTTAAAAAAAAAAAGCTTTAATATTGAAAAAAATAAGAAAACTAAGTGGGTTTTTTTTGAAAAAAAAGTTCGTTTTTTATATATCATCGTGGATCTCTATGGAAAAATGACGAAAAATCGTGAAAAACGGTATATTCGGATTTTTTTTCGAAAAAAAAGTTGGCCTAAAAAAATTTTTAAATGAAAAAACGGAAATAGTTTTGTTATAATCCAGTACATGTGCGTCCATTATAAAAATTTAAAACCTTCCTTTTGCTGTTGATCGCTTCAAATTCCGACGTTTTAGATTGGTTCCTTGATTTTTTGAATAATAATGGTTCTCTATTGAACTTTTATATATATATATATATATATATATATATATATATATATATATATATATATATATATATATATATATATATATATATATGGTTGGGTTCAAAAGAAACCATTTTAAACTTTAAAAACAAGGAACTAATTTTTTCTTATCTTTTACAGCAAATTTTTCATAAAAAAAAAACCACAAATATAAATATTCATAATTTTTTATTATATCAAATTTGATAAAAAAAATGATTTGTTCAGATGCATACTAAATTTGTTCAGATTAACATTGTGAATTTGCTAGAGTGTTGCAAAAGAATTTGAAACTCACATATTTGTTATTCAAGATATGACCACTTTCAATATTATTATAAAATAAAATGGTACTTTAATTTTTTACTCTTCTAAAAATCCTATCTCTATGGATGATTTAGATTCTTTAACAAATGAGTTCTTTCATTTTACTATAGAGTTTTGTTTTGTAATATGTTTTTATAATTTCTATATCTATTGTATGACTTCAAAAAAGAACCTTCATATGTAGATATTGGTTCAAGAGTTAAAGCTATAATTCTTGATCTATCCAAAAAAAAAATCGTGTTTCTTCTTTATATGGTGAAAAAATTGGTCTTTATGATATTTTTCTTTTACTTTTAGGTGAATGAAATCCTTACAGAATATCTTGCATGAGTTTGTTAGCTGTTCGGAGAAAAAGATCTAGATTTCGAAATCGAGTGTAGTGGCCTATAATAATGATCACGTTTGTAACAAAACTTCATTTTGCACAACATGTTATATCAAGTTAATTCCCTATCCAATTAACACACACACATATATATATATATATATATATATATATATATATATATATATATATATATATATATATATATATATATATATATATATATATATATATATATATATATATATATATATATATTCCTTTATGTTTCCAATTAACAAAACTGCATTTTGTAATGGATTTATTACATTCATGTTTATCGAAATATGTTCCTTTATGTTTCTTTATGAACATATATTCGTTTATAAACATATGTTCATTTATGAAAAAATATTAATACGCTCATGTCAATCTGTTTGTTCACGATTGATTTTATTTTTTAATTTAATTTTTCAGTTCTTCTATAAATGTTCAGTTACGAACATCTATCAATATATGTTGCATAAATGGCATTGATGTTTATATTCATATGTTTACTTATGACCTTGGACAATTTATTTGATATTTATTATTGGTAGATACATTCATATATGTTCAATGCTAACATGTATGAACATAACGAATATCAGCATTTTTAATAAAGGTTCATTTTTAACATAAACGAATGTTCAGAAACGAATGCTATCAATATTTTCAGAAATGAACATTGGCTGCTACATTTACAATCATACCTTTAATGAATCCAATTTGATCTAATGGTCAAGAAGTTGGTTCTATGGTTCTATGAGTTATTTTGGTTCTATATTGAACTCACCCATATATATATATATATATATATATATATATATATATATATATATATATATATATATATATATATATATATATATATATATATATACACACACACACACGATCCTTATCTTGGGTCGTTTTGGTGTGATCTATAGGAGGCGAAAGTAAAAAGGGCTAAGGGGCTTTTTAGTAATTAAATTAAGTTTGTTTATTTCTATAATTGGATTTATTTATTTTAGGAGTTTAGCTTTTATGTTGGGGTCGGTGATTTAGTTTCATTTTTGCTTGCTATAAGTATCGTATTATATCAAACTTATCTTTTTATGAAAGAAAAAGTATTGGAGTTTATCTCTTGTAGAGTCTACATGTGGGTAAAAGACAAGTTATACAACCTGGTGCATATCAATTGGGTGCATATCAATTGGTATCAGAGGAACAAAATCCTGGCAACGACACTGTTCACCAGAATTATTCTTCACGTGACACTGTTTACATCTGCATTGTTCATCAAAATTTTTTCTAACATGGGAACAAAGATCAACAATACTGATGGTATTAGACTGCTTGAGTTTGATGTATCCAAGATGAGAGAGGAAGCAGAAATCCATCAGGTAGAGGTGGCGATGAAATCTTAGGAGATTTTGGAATCGATCAAGGACCTAAAGGTCGAGCGACACCAGTAGAAAAAAAAAGAAGAAAGAGACTGATAGTGTGACAAAGTCGTTAGACAACGATGATGACAAATCTAGGGGTTTTGGTGATCACATAGGTTTTGGTTTTTATAAAGGAAAGAACAAGCACTCATTACATGATTCTCGAAAAATCAGGATGCTTATCTTTGCAAGGGAAGATGCATATGTATGGATTTACTAGGTTGAGAGGTACTTTGAAGTGCAAGGGATCAACAAACAGGATCACTTGAGGGCAACAATTTTATCCATGGAGGGGGCTGCACTTGCATGGTATCGATGGGTGGAGGCATAATCATCATGCCATACATAAGAAAAGCTCTAGAAGAATCTATTGGTTCGCTTTCAACCATCATATAAAGGTAACATGTACTGACAATTATCGTCAATTCAACAAGTATGAACGGCTCATGACTATATGTATGCATTTGGGAAATTAGTCGGACAAATGCTTGACTTTCCTTAAGAGGTTCTAGAAGCAAAATTTATAAAGGGATTAAAACCCGAGTAAAGATCAGTGGTAAGAATAATGGAAACCAAAAGTTTATCAAATTCCATGAAGGAATTGGTAAGAATCATAGAAAACAAGAATGGTGGAGCGTCAAAAACACGGGGCAGAATGGTAAGAGGCAACGCTGACAGTCATTTCAAACCTGACCTGCCATTATTTAAAGGTTTTGAGCATTCTAACAGTCCTAAGGTGTACATTCAACCCTATAAACCTTGAATCTATGTTTTACTAAGATACATGCAAATTGAGTTCCAAGGTTGTTAACCTATCTAGCATGGGATGGGGAACTTGAATCATAAAATCTAGTAAGAAAACATACCTTTGTTGTTGGTTAGATTCCTTGAGAACCTTGTGAGCCTAGCACCTCAAGTGTGATGCCTCAAATGTATCACATAACATGTAACGCTCATAGATCATGGCTAGTCAATTTAGAGACGATAAGCGTCAAAAATGACTTTTTTTGGGAAAGATTATTTAGAAGGATTAATCTTAACTACGATGTAGTTTATGTTACGAGGTTTCCGAATATATAAAGAACGTCGAAATCCGAGTTAAAACGAAGAAGTTATGACCTGTCGAAGTTTTGCGACAGAACCGACACGACACAGTGCGACGTAAATAGTGAATTTACGTTACAGCGATATTTATCCAAAACAATCTAAATGAGAATTGAAGATCTGATCGATAGTAGTGCAACAACGAAAAGACGGACGAAAATGGACGTCAGACGAAGGAGTTATGAGTTTATAACAGAGTTTTGCTGTCCCGACCTACTAAAAATAATATATAAGTAATATAACTATAATATATTAAAAATAAAGTCAAAATTAGCCAATGGAGTCTAAACGAGATTTGTAGATCATAATCTCAGCTTCGTGTCGATATAAAGAACGTCGAAAACAGAGTTCGTATGCGAAAGTCATGAATTTCTGAAGTTTGGGCCAGCCGAGCCGAAGCTCTGCCCGCGAGAAGCCCGGTGTGCAAAGTGATCCCGATTTCACCGAAGAATACTACTCTTAGAGCTGTAGTGGTGTCCAAGCATCTTCTAACCAAGTGAGTGTGTGGTTACTTTCTTCTAACGCATAAATACGAAGTATTTTATACGAAATACGTGTTATGTGTATATTATGTTGTTATATGTGTGAATGTATAGTCACTTTCTTCTACCGCATAGATATGTAGTATTTGCTATGAGGTACGTGCTAGGTGTTTATACATTGTTGTTTACTTGAGATAGATGTTGAAATAATGTTTTATACATGTTTTAAAAGATTTAAACTGTATATGTGTTTGCATCTACAAATATGTTGGGTAGAACATGGGTAGATGAAATAGTTGATGTGAGACAAAATAATAAGTATTTTTGAACTCAATGTGTTCATTAGGTATTTTTGAACTCTATGTGTTCACTTGGTGTTTGAACTCAATGTGTTCATTAGGAATTTCCGAACTCTATGTGTTCACTTGGTATTTTTGGACTCAATGTGTTCATTAAGTATTTTTGAACTAGATGTGTTCACTTGGTGTTGTTGAACTTAGTGTGTTCACTAAGTGTTTTAGAACTAAGTATTCACCAGATGTTTTGAATTAATTGTTCACTATGAGTGTTAGAAATAGGTGTTTGTTAAGTATGTTGAACTAAGTGTTTACCAGTCGTAATTTGTGGACCTTGGCAGTGGTGGACTTTGTCTCAATTCCTTAGGTCAATCCTTAGGAATAAATGGATAAAGGATAGTTGATTCTTAGGGTAAATCCTTAAGAAATAAAGGAGATAATGGGAATGAGTATTTGGGTTGATTGTTTGATAATTGAATATAATAAATGTATTATTGTGGGTTGAAAACCCTATATGCTCACCAGGCTCCCAAGCCCGACCCACTCAGTTTTCTTTGCATTACAAGTAATGGCACAAGAGTATAAATTGGTGGACTTGACGAGAGATTTTCAATTATAGATCAGTAGTTACAAATAACTGTTGTAAGGTCTATTTTATATTGTTTATGCTTTTGGTATGTATCGGAACATGACATCCCGAGGTTTTGTTATTTAATGAAAATACATTCTCTTTGAGAAACGTTTTGATAAATTTTATCATAGTTTGTTTTGGGAACAAATTCCACAAATATTTTAATCAAAAGGATTTACTCTGGTTTTACAAAACCAAGCATAAACAAATCAGTCTTTTCTGGCCGTGAAATTGGGGATGTCACAGTTGGTATCAGAGCATTAGTTTAAGCGAACTAGGAATTTGTAGGATTTCTAGACTTAAACTTAGGATGCTAAGTACTGATTGTGAGGAGTGTGTCCAAAATATGTTAGGTAGTACACCTAAATTGACACGAGCACTAGAATATTTTAGGAAGCTGCCTAAAATGCTTTAATGTCCTAAATGTTATATGTTGCCATATATGATATTCTTTGTTCGGATCTATGGTCTGTTGCCGACCGGATCTGGAAACCTTATGTGGTTAGGATTCTAAGCGTATGACGACGGTATTAGAACTAGCATGTAAATGTTTCAGAGTGATAAGGATGATTTAATTATGTATCATGGATGAGGATCTAATTTCACCTTATTCGGTGTATAGATTAAAATGGTAAGAACCAGGAGTGGCGTTGGAAACGTGGATGAAAACAGGAATCGACCGCCTGTGATTGAACAAGTAGCTTTTGAAGCTGCTGCACCAGAACAGATCACCATGGCTGGAGTGCAAGCCATGATTCGGGCTATGTTAGCCGAACAAAGGGAAGAAATGCGACTGATGTTACATGAAAATAGGGATGAACCAATCATGCCCATTGGGGAACTCGATCTAATTCCCGAACAATCGGAGGAAAGAAACAATAGTCGCGCTGTGAGTCAAGTTAGGACTCATGGAGAACGAAGGAACGACCCGGAAAGGGGAATCAACAAGGATGGGCGAATGTACAAGAATTTCTTGGGCCCCAAGCCACCAAGTCTTTCTGGGAGCCCAAAGCCTGTTAAGATTATGGATTGGTTCTCCGAAATGGAGATGGTATTTGAAAGTTGCGACAGTAGCAACAAACAGAAGACTGTCTTTGCAGTTAGACAACTGAAGACTGGAGTCTTGAGCTGGTGGAAGTTGTTGGCAGATACAATGCCAAGAGGAGAAGCCATGCGAATGTCTTGGGAAGCATTCATGGAGCAAATGAAAATGCAGTACTGCTCAGAGATAGATCTACTAGACCTAAACAACGAATTTCAGAACCTAAAGAAAGGAAAGATGAGTGTGGATGAGTATGCCACCGCGTTCACCGAGAGGATGAAGTTATTCCCCTAATTGGTGCCTACTGAAATCTCCAAGATCGATAGGTTTGCTAACGGACTGCCCACAGACTTTGGCCTAACAGTCAAAATGTCAACCACCTTGAAAACGACCGTTAGAGCAGCCAAGAATGTTGAGACCCAGATAAGAGAGAAGGGTCTGGAGAGAGCTGAAGTTGGCGAGAAATGGAAGCATGAAGGTTCTTCAAGGTCTGACGAGAAGAGAAAATTCTCAAAGTCTGGTTCAAAAAAGTTCGAAGGAGGAGGGGATGAAGGGAGATGGTGTGATAAGTGCAAGAAGAAACACTTAGGAAAATGTGGCGAGGAGGTTACATGTTTCAAGTGTAGAAAGACTGGGCACTATGCCAATGAATGTGCATCTAGTAAGAGAGTGTGTTATGAGTCTAACGAAAAAGGGCATATTTCGATCAATTGCCCGAAGAAGAAAGAACCCGCAAAGCCAAAGGCATTCCACATGATCCTCGACAAGGCAGACGATAACGCGAGAAATCAGGGATAGGGATTTTTATATCCAAAGCTCAAGTTATGAGGTAGCAGTGGGAATAGTAACTTGTGGTGTAGCCTATTAGAGGCATAGTATAGGGTTAACTTGAACCTTTGTGTAATCGTTTCAAGAAATAATATAAACCCTAGTTTTGATATCTACGTGATATGTATGGTTTTGATATCTAGGTGGTATCTATAGTTTTAATATCCAATGTATTGGATGATTGTGTGATTTTGTGTAGTGACTTGGTTGACTGAGAGACAATACTTGGGACGAGTATGAGTAAGTGTGAATAGTAATAGAGATCTATACTACTGGAAGCACAGGACTCACGCTTAGATCAGGAAAAGTCACAAGGTTACCAAGAAGCTAGTGATTAGTCTCGTTTTATTCAAGTATGTCGTTACCATTGTTTCGGTAATGACTAATGTGATGATTGTTATTCCAAACCTAGTGGTCATATCAAATTGAGTCCGACTATGATGAGAGGTCATCAGGACACGACCCATCGGTCTGTTGCAATAGATAAGGGAATGTACTTATCCTAATAAGAAGAAGGAGTCCTCAAAAAGGATTTATTTTGTAACTCGAAGGTTATGATTGAAAGTCCAACATGGTACGAAGAGCAGATGCAGGATTGAGCATCAAGGTTATTACTTAGGATGGAGAGCTAAATTATGGATTCAATATACGAATCCTATTTCGTTGATGATTCCGGGACGTAATCATCCTAAGGGGGAGATAATTGTAACGCCCGTAGATCAGGGCTAGTCAATTTAGAAACGATAAGCGTCAAAAATGACTTTTTTTGGGAAATATTATTTAGAAGGAGTAATCTTATCTAAGATGTAGTTTATGTTATGAGGATTCCAAATATATAAAGAACGTCAAAATCCGAGTAATAATGAAGAAGTTATGACCTGTCGAAGTTTCGCGACAGAACCGGCACGACACAGCGCGATGTAATAGTGAATTTACGTTAGAGTGATATTTATCCAAAACAATCTAAATGAGAATTGAATATCTCATCTATAGTAGTGCAACGACGGAAAGACGGATAAAAACGGACGTCTGACGAAGGAGTTATGAGTTTATAACGGAGTTTTCCTGTCCCGACCTACTAAAAATAATATATAAGTAATATAACTATAATATATTAAAAATAAATTCAAAATTAGCCAATGGAGTCTAAATCAGTGTTGTAGATCACATTCTCAGCTTCGCGTCGATACAAAGAACGTCGAAAACGGAGCTCGTATGCGAAAGTTATGAATTTTGAAGTTCGAAGCGCGAAACCCCAAAACTGTCAGATACCACGATGTGGCAAGCAGTGCCACGACGTGGCCGGTCTTCTGACACCTCCGGGAGTCCCCCAGATGCAACTTGCGATGATGCATGTAGTGACGACCAAGCCCACGATGTGAAAAAAGGTGTCACGACGTGGCAGGGGCAGATTTTGCCCTATAAATAGATTTGAAGGGCCAGCCGAGTTTGGTTGCTCATTCTATCATCTCTCACATGTATTGCATTGATTTACGTGCAAAGAAGTACCCCCAAAGCCCCGATATCAACCCCGAGACCCAAAGCAAGTCCCGAACCCCGAAGATCCTGAGAAGAAAAGAGTTTCCGAGCTGAAGCTCTGCCCGCGAGAAGCCCGGTGTGCAAAGTGATCCCGATTTCACCGAAGAATACTACTGTTAGAGCTGTAGTGGTGTCCAAGCATCTTCTAACCAAGTGAGTGTGTGGTTACTTTCTTCTAACGCATAAATACGAAGTATTTTATATGAAATACATGTTATGTGTATATTATGTTGTTATATGTGTGAATCTATAGTCACTTTCTTCTACCGCATAGATATGTAGTATTTGCTATGAGGTACGTGCTAGGTGTTTATACATTGTTGTTTACTTGAGATAGATTTTGAAATAATGTTTTATACATGTTTTAAAAGATTTAAACTGTATATGTGTTTGCATCTACAAATATGTTGGGTAGAACATGGGTAGATGAAATAGTTGATGTGAGACCAAATAATAAGTATTTTTGAACTCAATGTGTTCATTAGGTATTTTTGAACTCTATGTGTTCACTTGGTGTTTGAACTCAATGTGTTCATTAGGTATTTCCGAACTCTATGTGTTCGCTTGGTATTTTTGGACTCAATGTGTTCATTAAGTATTTTTGAATTAGAGGTGTTCACTTGGTGTTGTTGAACTGAGTGTCTTCACTAAGTGTTTTAGAACTAAGTATTTACCAGATGTTTTGAATTAATTGTTCACTATGAGTGTTAAAACTAGGTGTTTGTTAAGTATGTTGAACTAAGTGTTTACCAGTCGTAATTTGTAGACCTTGGCAGTGGTGGAGTTTGTGTCAATTCCTTAGGTCAATCCTTAGGAATAAATGGATAAAGGATAGTTGATTCTTAGGGTAAATCCTTAAGAAATAAAGGAGATAATGGGAATGAGTATTTGGGATGATTGTTTGATAATTGAATATAATAAATGTATTATTGTGGGTTGAAAACCCTATATGCTCACCAGGCTCCCAAGCCTGACCCACTCAGTTTTCTTTGCATTACAAGTAATGTCACAAGAGTATAAATTGGTGGACTTGACAAGAGATTTTGGATTATAGATTAGTAGTTACAAATAACTGTTGTAAGGTCTATTTTATATTGTTTATGCTTTTGGTATGTATCGGAACATGACATCCCAAGGTTTTATTATTTAATGAAAATACATTCTTTTTGAGAAACGTTTTGATAAATTTTATCATATTTTGTTTTGGGAACAAATTCCGCAAATCGTTTAATCAAAAGGATTTACTCTGATTTTATAAAGCAAAGCATAAACATATCGGTCTTTTCTGGCCGTGAAATTGGGGATGTTACATAACACCACAACATTTGGAATAACCTTTAGATAAGACACTTATCACTCAAAATCGGCTAACCCTCTAGTTCTCTTCTTAGTGGCCAATTTTGCTTGCCTTGGAGCTTCTTATATAGTGTGCCACAAGTAGGGTTACTCCATGTAAACCCTAATGTGCATGGATTTTCATATTTCATGATCCATGGGTTTGTAACCTCCATGGACTATCCATGGAGCACCGAATGGGTTTTAGCCCAATTCATATACACCGTGGATCATTAGCACACTATACAAGAATAGATGATTTACACAATCAACCCCATATATTTAATTAGTCTCTTTTTGATCACTTAATTAATTACAAATTAATTCTTGATCAATACTAATCAAATAATATTATTCATATATTGGAACTTATAATATATTAATAAACCATAAGTGTCATTTCTCTCATTTAGTCTAACCAAGTGTTGCAATGCCATGCAACCCAAATGGACCATGCCAACTGGGTTAAGTACATTCCAGGAATAGTTTTGAACTTAGTCCCCTAATCCAATAGTCTCCCACTTGTATAACTCTAATAACTATAACTGCAAGAATGAATTCAGGAACCGATAAGCAATCGTAGCTCTTTCAAGGGCTCGCGGAACTGAGATGATGATGATACTGTTGGGTTTTGAGCATAATAACACTCATATGGTGTACATGCAACCCTAGAAACATTGGATCTATGTTTTCTCTAAAATACATGGAAATTTGATTTCCATGGTTCACAACCTAACTAGCATATTATGGGGTACTTGTAATACAAAACTTTAAGTAGAATAACATACCTTTCTTTTGTGGTTGATTGCTTGGAGTTTACGAGCCTAGCACCAGTAGTGTGGATGCCTTAATTGGTGTCACAAATCAGCAAAACAAATTGGAAGCTCTTGAGAGAATAAGAACACTTGTAGAAATCGGCTCACTCTTATGCTCACACACACTAGTGCCAATTCTAGAACCAACGACTCCTTTATATAGTATGGAGGATTAGGGTTAAGCCCTAATACCCATGACTCTTCATTTACCTAGGCTCCATGGGTTAAAAGCTCCATGGACTATCCATGGACTCCATATACTCTTATCCCATCCTAAATAAATCTTAGCCCAATCCATATATATATAAATAAGAGTCCATATTTAATTATCTCCATTTCGATCACTAAATTAATTCTTGATAAAAGCTAATTAAATAATTATGATATCATATTAATATATTGTAACCAATAATATATTAATATATCATAAGCATCTTATTCTCAAAAGTATATCCATACAAGTTCTTAGGTGAAGTGCAACCCAAATGGACCATGCTGGGTCGGGTCAAGTTGATACCAAATATAGTTACGGACTTAGATACCTTATCCTACAGTCTCCCACTTAGATAAGTCTGATAATTATAGTTGCAAGTATAACTTCAGGAACCAACCAACAATCGTAGCTCTTTAAAACTCTATTGAACTATGAAGCGCCATTTTAGATAAGTGATCATATATTCCTCTATTCTAAAGATATCAGCCGGACAACACAAATGGAACATGGTCTAACTTATTGTCCAACATTTGTTTCTCAATCTCTGCTTTGTTTGACATAGAACTAAATTAAACACATCAATTAGGTTCTGACCGGGCCCGGAACATAAGTCAAAACAAAATCATCGAGGGGCCCAGATATCACTTCTATTGTTTGAAGGAGCAAAGAAACTTCGACTCATATGCTTGTACTAACTACTTGTTGAATTATGCACAAAAGCAGGTATTATGACATCAAGTTCTGAAGCATTTTTGTACATCAATAGATAACCAACTCATAGTCAAGAAATCGTATCTCTAGGTTTGAAGACATATATGATGTTATCGTCTCGCGATCACTCGAGATAATTCCATGAAGTAATACAAGCATGCATGGGTTTAATCCAATACTCAGGACTTATGAGCACTCATGAATGTAGTAGCAACCATTGCTATGTCTAATGCACCTTAGATAAATCTTACAAGCCAAATTCATGACAGTCTTGACTCATATCTACTTTCGACATATGACCAACTGTGGAGAGTTTGAATAAAGTAATTATTCTGGAAGTCAAAACATGCAAAATTGAAACAATAGTAAACGATCAACATAGGATAGTAATAATTTACTCATAAATAAATAACAACTTTTATTTAATTATCAAATGTCAATTACATTTTACAAGTTTCATAAATCTAATTATTAAAACGAATATCGTCCCTCAGCCCGATGCTTCTTGCATGTTGCAAATGCCTAACCCTAGTCAGTCTCTTCGTGAGGGGATCTGCAGGGTTCTCTTTTGACGATACCATATTTGCCACGAGGAGTCCTTCTATCTTGTGACTTATGAAGTGGTATTTTATGTCAAGGTGTCTGGATCTACCGTGATCTCTTGGCTCCTTGGCTAAGGCAACCACACTATTGCTGTCACAGAATATTTCCATAGGCTCTTGTATAGCTGGCACAACTCCAAGGTCTCCAATGAAGTTGTTCAACCATATCGCCTCCTTCACTGCTTCACTCGCTGCTATGTACTCTGATTCACAAGTAGAATCAACTACTGTCTCCTGTTTGAAAATTTTCCCAGTAATTGCTCCTCCATTTAGGGTAAAGACCCAGCCTGACTGAGAACGGAAATTATCCCTATCAGTCTGAAAACTAGCATCAGTATACCCAATCACTCTCAATTCATCACTCCCACCAAGGGAAGGACCCAATCCTTAGTCCTCCGTAGGTACTTGAGAATATTCTTTACCGCAGTCCAATGTGCCATGCCAGGATTTCCCTGAAATCTGCTAACCATGCTCAAAGCAAAGGCTACATCAGGGCGAGTACAAGTCATATCATACATGATCGAGCCAACAGCAGAAGCATATGGAAATCCACTCATCTCAGCTATCTCAGCCTCAATACTCGGACTCTGAGTCTTACTCAGCCTGCCATTGTGCTGGATCGGTAACTCTCATTTCTTGGAATTCTACATGATGAACGTATTCAACACCTTATCCAAGTAGGTACTCTCACTAAGACCAATTAGTCTTTTACTCATGTCTCTCAAAATCCTTATGTGACAACCCGGAATTTTTATTCGGTCAAACCCTAGAAGTAAATCACTTCTTATTATAAGTTAATGTCATCATTTCTTATTTTAACACATTTAGAGTTCGTTTGATTATTTTAATATTATTCTTTAAACGAACGGGTGTGAGAAAGTGCCGTCTCGGGTTTTAAATTTTGAAATCCGAAAACACCTCGCGTCTTAGAAGTTCCCAGCCAAAGTATTTCGTTTGAGTCAAAAAATCATACCAAAAGCCGAAAACTCATGCTTATCCACGAGTTTACTCCCTAAGTCTAGTTAATATGAGTTTACTCCCCATTTATCCAAAAGAGTAAACTCCGAAAAGAGTAAACTCAAGAAACACTCTCAAGTAGAAAACTAGAAACAATTCAAGATCTCCTAAGTTGTAAGTGTTATATCCATTTCAAGTTGATTAAACACTTAATCTAGTGTTTGTGCATCTATTCATCCATTCACTTTTGTGTTTTGATTAGATTTCCAAAAACACCAGGAACACCAAGAACACACAATAAGTGTTCTTGGACATTTAGCATACTTCAAGCTTCCTTATAGTAAGTACTTCACTCCTTGAGTCTTATTGAGTTAGTATTACAAGTTAGCATCAAGAAAATATGCTAAGAACACATGGAACAAGATGTTCACGGTCCAAGAAGTTTCTTGGGCCGTAAACACCATATAAGGCACCAAAGTGTGCCTAAGTCACAAATCTAAGCCCTAGTTGGATGTTTAAGCCTTCCTTAGCATGTTTGAACCTTCCCTTGATGAGTTTAAACCAAGAAAAACACCAAATAATTCCATGATCATGTGTTTACGGTTTGGGGAACTCCCAAAACCGTAAACACTCTAAAGTGTGTCTAAATGGGTTATTTTCCTTCCTTAGGCTTAGAAACTAGCACATACACTTACCGAATTGTGTTAGGGACTTGAAAACATGGCAATACACTTCTCCATAAGGGTTTACGGTAGTAAACCCAAAGGAGAATGCCATTAGGCGGTAAACTCCTCAAAGGAGGTGTTTTGTTACCCTAGTCCCTTCCAAAGTCCAAACCACCAAGTAGAAATGCCTTTAAGGACTTGCAAATCCTCAAAACAACATATGGTAAAAAGAAGAGGAGTTTACGACCGTAAACTCATTAGGTCAAGGTCATGAAAACTGTAAACTCCAAAGGAGTTTACCCTTGATCCCCAAACACAATGGCAAGGTCCTTTAGCACTTAGATGCAATCCTTAAGGCTTGTAGCACTTATATAAGGTGTTTTACATGCCTTGGGATGTCTTAACTTTGTCAATTAGTGGTTTAAAGTCTAATTGGGTACATATATGTGTGATTATATGTTAACTAGGATCATTGAGTGTGAACAAGTCTTCACTTGTCACCTAGCCATCGTACATCATTTAGTACATCCAAACCACCATCTACAAGTGAGTTCATACCACTTAATCAATGTTTTAAATGATTTTAAATGCTTTAATGGGGGGGGGGGGGAATACAAGTAGAAAACAGCAGGTTATTAAATCATCCATATGTATTTTATAAATGTGTTTTCGTTCAGTAGATTTCGCATACTACAAAATGTGATGCATGAAATGGTTTTCTATCTTAAAAATACTTTGTTATCAAATGTATTACTTTTGAAATGTTATTTAAAATGACATCAAGTCATTGTTAATTATTGTTCAAAACTCTTAGTTATCTTACCAAAACCATTACTTTTACTTTCTTGATCAAAACTATACTTATACACTTATGTTCATATAAATGTTTTGAGATTATAGTTTTCATCCTTCATTTAGTTTTCCCACACTCTTGTGTAGCAAGGGTGTATAAACCTACTTGAACAATCAACTACCTTTCAGTTAACTATCATAGGGATAGTTAGAAGATCTCAACCTTTATTCCTATTACAAGGAATCACACAAGAGTCAGTTTATTCATGAGTCTATACCAGTACATTACCTTATACATGAGTACATATACATATACTTACCTGATACATGAGTACGTTTACATATGTTTACATGATACATGAACACGCTTACATAGATACTTGTACCTAGAGTTATGAGGAAGATTTATTCATACCTTCTGTGTAAATTTTCCTGCCCATCCCAGTTGAAGGGGATGTCTAGATGGGACCGACCATTCCGGAGCCCAGCTGTTAGCACCAGTGGGTGATGAACATCTACGGATGCCTACGGTTACTACTTATACTAGGTAGATCGATTTCGGGACTAACCCTCCCTCCACCCTGCTGCCGCTATAGAGGATGAGTGGACAATCTTCGGATGTTCATTAGGTTTTACATTTCGCTTTACACGATGGCGTGTTAGCCCTAGTACCTAGGGATACCACTTACATTAGTACTTTTTCCTGTTTACTTTATTTTATGATATATATTCACATAAACAAAGAGTTAGACTAAGTACTTTTAGTACTAGTCAATAGAAACGAAAAACCATCATTTTAACTTACAAAACATTCGGGTCTTGGTAGAAGACTACATTTCATACTAATAGGAAATAAGGGATTTCCTAGGGTTTTTCATACTTATGTCAACTTTTCACTTAAAGATTTACATGACATTCATAACAGCTTTTCAAAAACAAGACAAGGACACTTAAATAGTTATGAATTCACCAGCATTAAGCTGATGCTCTCTTTCAAAATAACTTGTATTCTCAGGTCACTAGTAGACAGGTACGTGGCCAGGTTTTGAGAAGACGGAGCACAGACAAGTCTCGTCTTTTATTTTGATTGTATATTTTTGGTGTCTTGTTAAAATGAAAGAACACACATGTATTAAAACTTTATTTATAATGCGATGGATGGTGTTGTTGCGTATTTACTACTTTACACTATTGTGATACTGTACATGACGTCCTCCACCCTGGAACGTTTCTGCCGTTCTCGGTTTTGGGGTGTGACACCTTATCCTTAGGATATAGGCAGCTTCTCCAAGGTCCTTGATAGCGAAACACTTCTTAAGCCAGGATTTCACTTCCTGCAGAGTTGGGATGCCATTTCCTATGAGTAGTATGTCATCCACATATAACACCAGAAAGCTAACTATACTCCCACTAGCCCTAACATACACACAATACTCATCTTCGTTCCTCGAAAAACCAAACTCTTTGACTTTCTCATCGAAGCAAAGATTCCATCTACGAGATGCTTGTTTCAATCCATAAATGGATTTCTCAAGCTTACACACCCTATTAGAGTACTTTGCATCTACAAAACCCTCTAGCTGAGCCATGTAAACATCCTCAGCCAACTTTCCATTAAGGAAAGCAGTTTTGACATCCATTTGCCATATTTCATAATCATGAAATGCAGTTATGTCCAACAAAACCCTAATAGACTTACTCTTTTATACTGGTGAAAAGGTCTCATCATAGTCAACTCTCGGAGTTTAAGTAAAGCCCTTTGCCACCAGTCTTGCTTTGTAGGTGTGTACCGTCCCATCCATGTCGGTCTTCTTTTCGAAGATCCATTTGCACCCAACTGTCTGATGACCTGGTATATTGTCAACCAAGTTCCACACTTGATTGTCATACATGGACTGAATCTCGCTGTCCATATCCTCCTTCCATTTAGCAGACTCAGGACCTGTCATGGCTTCCATGTAATTATTAGGTTCATCCAAATCTATTAGTGTACTATCACTAATAAATGTATCACCTTCAGTGGTGATGTGATAACCATAATAAAATTTGGGTGTGTTCCTAACTCTAGTGGAATGCCTCAAAGGTACAGACTCATCTATCTTCTCAACAGGAGTTTCCTCCTCAGGTTGGTTGATAGTGTTTGAGGTTCCTTCACCACTTGACTCTTGAAGTTATTCAAGGTCAATTTGCCTCCCACTGTTTCCTTGGCGTATAAATTCTCTCTCACGAAAGACTCCCCTTCTTGCTACAAAGACCACATTTTCACTAGGCCTGTAGAAGAGTTAACCAAAGGATCTTTGTAGATAGCCGATCAAAATACACCTCTCACTTCGAGGTTCAAGCTTGTCATGAGACTCGCGCCTCACAAAAGCTTCGCAACCACAAATCTTGATGTGGTATAGATTGGGAACTTTCCCAGTCCACATCTCGTGAGGTGTTTTGGAAACCTTCTTAGTAGGGACTGGATTGAGGATATGGGCGACATTCTCTAAGGCATAACCCCAAAATGTGATTGGTAACGAAGCTCGACTCATCATGGAATGAACCATGTCCAATAAGGTCTGATTGCGCCTCTTGGCAACACCATTTAGCTGTGGTGTCCTAGGAGGTGTCAATTGTGAGACTATCCTACATTCCTTAAGATAGTTAGGGAACTCAATATTAATATACTCTCCTCCCCGATCGGATCAGAGCATCTTAATCTTCCCGCCCAATTGATTCTCAACTTCCTGCTTGAACTCTTTGAGCTTTTCAAAGGTTTCTGACTTATGCTTGATTAAATAGATATATCCATATCTGCTATAATCATCAGTGAAAGTCACATAGTACCGATTAACATCCCTCGTGGCTGATTTGAAGGGTCCACACACATCTGTGTGTATGAGGTCCAACAAACCCTCACCCCTCTCAGAAGTACCAATGAAGGGTGAGTTTGTCATTTTTCCAAGTAAACAAGACTCACAACTATCATCCGACTTTAGGTCAAATGATTCCAAAACTCCAGCCTTTTGGATTTGGCCTATGCGCTTCTTGTTAACTTATCCAAGACAATAATGCCTCAAGGATGCTTTATCTAAGCTCATCAAAGAATCAATATGATATACATTATTTCCTAAGTTGTCTACAATCGATGCAGTTTCATATACACCATCACAAGGTAATGCTTTAAAATAAAACACATCATTATAAAAAGCATCAATAACACCAATTTTATTATCAAAACAAAATGTGAAACCTTGTTCGTACAAACTATGAAGAGAAATAATATTTCTCACCATTTCCAATGAGTAACAACATTTATTCAAATCTAAAGTTAATCCATTATTAAGCAATAAAGAGTAAACTCAAATCTTGGTCATAGGTGATGCTTTCCTATTGCCAATGATTAGGTTTATCTTCCCGTGCTCCACTTCTTCACTACTTCTTAGGCCCTACAAATCAGTAAAAATGTGAATACCACAACCTGTATCAAGCACCCAAAAGTTAGTATGCAATGAGTTACCAGACAATATAGTATAAATACCTGCATGGGTGGGTTTAACTTTTCCATCCTTCACATCCTGCATGTACTTGGTGCAGCTTCGCTTCCAGTGCCCCTTTTCATGGCAGTAGAAGCATTGTGCTTCCTTTGGGTTTGAAGAAGGAGGAATGAGACCTTTCTTGGTCCTACTTGAAGAGGAGACATCAAGGGACTTTCCTTTGGTACCCTTCAAAGGGGTCTACCTCTTCTTCCCCTTTCCCTGCCCAATTGCCAGAACAGGGGCTGCTGTAGGAGTAAGACTAGAAGTAACAGCCGACTTACCTTTATGACCACTTTCAGCAGTCCTTAAAAGTCCTTGAAGTTTTGCTAAGTGTAACTTCCTACTTGTTCATATGACAAGTCATGCAAAACTGATCATAACTTGGAGGTAAGGAATGGAGAATGATATCAATCACCAAGTCCTCAGGGAAGTCCATATTCAGCTTCAGCAACTGGTCCATGAACCTTTGCATTTTTTGCAAGTAACCAGTGATGGGTTCACCATCCTTCATCCTGGCCGTTATCATGGAGGAGATGATTTCATACCTCTCTTGATGTGCGCTCTGATGGTACCTATCCATCAGATCCAGGTGCATCTCATAGGGGTAGAAATCTTCATCAGATTTCTCGAGTTCGGGAGTCATGGTAGCAAACATGATGCAAGACACTTTGGTAGCATCCCTCTCATGTGTAGTGTACTCTTCAACCTCCTCAGGAGTAGCAGTGGACTCATTGATAACCTTAAGCTCCTAATCAAGGACATATTCCTTATTTTCATAGAGGGTAATCATCCTGATGTTTCTAATCCATTCACAATTTCATGAGGGAAAAGGAGCTTGTAGGGTTTGAGCCAGTAGTAGTGTTGGAAGAGATCTGAAAGAAAGAAGGACAAGTTTAATTAGATGAAGAATCCTTAATAAGTGACCCAAATGAAATATTAAGGCTAGGACCCCACAAACTATTTCATAACTTGGAAGAGGGATACCGTAATCCAAGCTATGAAATATTTGAAGTTAGGTAAATGGCGATTTACCAATTTCCACCATTATAAACGAAATAAATTATTAAGTTTTAATTGGATTTGAAACTCCTAGATATTTTGAGATACATTGAACTTTCAATGGCATGTTTGAATCTCGATTGTGCCCTCTCAAGTTCGTGACTAGGATGCCGAGTGTGACAACTGTCAATTCAGGTCATTTTCGGACTCATGCATCTTTATAAAAACCATTCATGCACAACATGCCATGACCTAGTAGTATAAATTAGGTCAAAAATCTTGCATAAACTAGGATCCAACTAAGGTCTAGGACTAATATACTTGATACTTTCAATTCTAGTAAGTTGCTTAGCTACAATAGGAAATGCCAATACTATAATTAGAATAAAGCTTCAAGCTTTGTTATAATTGAAATAGGGTATAAAACCCTAAAAAAAAATAAAAAATAAATTAAAACAATCTAATTATACTTCAACATGTTGTTGAATATCAAACAATATTCCAAAAACCCTAAAGAGCCGAAAATCCAAAGTTATAAATTATAAAGCTTAAAAACCTTATAAAAATTTGGCTATAAACTTCCTAATATCAAATTGTTATTAATCAAATTATGAATTATAGTCAATGAAATAGAAATTAAATTACCAAGTATTAATCATAATTCATTTGTTGAAAACAAGATTTTAAATAAATCCAAATTTGCTTAATAAGCACTTTTATAAAAATCAATGTCTTTATATAAATAATGGAGTTAAATTTTATAAAATTTGAATTAGGAGAGAGGAGGCCTAACCCACTCAAGAGCCGGCCATCCCCTCTCCCCATGCACTCTCTCTTCCCCAAAACTCAATGATTAAATTTATTCCCTCACTCCACCTCTTCTTTCTGCACTCTCTTACACTCCACTCTCTTACACTCCACTCTTCACACACTTCACTCTCTTCTTCCCTCTCTCTAAACCCACGAAAATCCTCTCATTCCTCTGCAAAATTTCGAGATTGTGAAGCCCTTGAAGTGTTCTTACTTCCCTCAAGATCATAACAAAGGTAAACAACATCATCTTCTTCCATAGTTACATGATTTTACTTCTTTTCTTTCTTAGTTTTCTCTTCTTTTCGGATTCTATGGCATTCCATGGCTAGAAATCTGTATATTTTCACTTGTGGTTTGTAGATTCTCACCATAACACAATGCATGTGTTAGAGATGGTGAAAATCCGGGATCAAACCCATGCAAGGAGTGAAAAAGATGCACATATGATCATGTGACATCAAAACCTAATATCTCATGTTCTTCTCCATTTCTTTTGTGTTCATGCATGAACAAAAGCATTTAAACCATTTCTAGTACATATTGGATGCTCATTCATTCCATGCATGTGTTAGAAATCGGGCCTTACCAAAGACATGCATGATGTTCTTGTTGAAATACCCTAATAATGCACACAAGCAAACATGCAATCTGCCAGATTACTTTGTTCGACTTTGAATGGCCATAACTCAGTCATTTCTTAACCAAATCATGATATTATTTTTTTATTGGTTAGCTCCACGAGTTAAATTTCAAACCCAACTGGTCTTACTGTAAAATATTAAATATCCCATTTTTGACAATTTTTACAAAATGGTTGCACATACAGCTCTTTTTCTGTGATCACTATTTTTGTCTTGCATAATCAATGGCCTTAAACCCAACCATAAATCTGAGGAAAAATACCTTAGAAACTTAACATATCTAGTGAATGATGGGAAATTTCGTGGCTTAAAACCTCACTGAATGGGCTACACAAATTCATGAACTTCAGCCACATCTACACTTCATGCATTATTGCATGCAACTTTTCTTAAATTGTTTGGAATCATTACCCTCATTTATCTTCTGAATAAATTTTTTTACATTTTTCCTTTTGAAAGCCCTTGCATGCATGAGATAATCTGGAAAATTTCAAGAGCTTTTGTTATTTATTTGATTTATTAGAGTTATTGCTAAAACCAAGGGCATAAATCATATAAAATCCTTCCAGAGGTCAATAAATCCTAAATAAATTCATGGATGATCCTTATGGGGAATAATGACCCCTCACCAAATTTCAGAAAGTTTTGTTACTCTTTAATACGATTTCTAATTTTCTTTTGTTTAGGACATGATAAATTACAAAACCACTTTAGATGATATGAAAATTGTATCTAACAATTTTCACATACCTTACCTGTGATGGGTGACTCCAGAAAATAATTTCAAGATTTTTGATCATGTCTATTTATTTTTCCCAATTTTTGGTAATTATAATGGTCTAAAAATGGGAAAAATAGTTCTGATTATCCAAAATTCATGCAAATTTATCAGGATATCATATTGTACAGTAGGAATTTACATACAAATTTTGAGGATTTTTCTCTACTGTAAACTATTTTTCTCTTATTTTCTAAAGTTAATTGCATTAAAATGCACTTAAATATACATAAATACCCAAAACCAGTTTATACATTATGAAAACAGCTTTTGATATTTTTTTCAGGATATTTATACTGTAAATGATGTTACAAAAATTTATGGTGATTTATTTTAACTGTTTAATATTATTTCTTCAATTAATGACTATTTAAAGGAATAAAACAAGGAAAAATAGAAATGCCCACTGAAAAATATCTTTTATATTTTTCCCAGCCTATTTATGTACAATAATAGTTAATTAAAAAGTTTGGGTAATTTTGGAAACTTTTTTCTATTTATTTCAATTTTTATTGAAATAAATGCTCAAAAATCATAAAATATAATTAAACAGCTTGAAAATCCATTTTTATAATTTTCCCAGCTTAGTAATGTGTAATAACAGTTAAATAAAAAGTTTGAGAATTTTTATCCTTTGAATGCTGTTTTCATGAATTTATGTTGTAATAAGGACTTAAAAAAAAATTTGGAAAATTTATATGCCAATGTTGTAATTAATCGCCCGATATGTAGAATTTCATTACTTCAGAAAAAGTGTAACTAATTGATATAAAATCCAATAGTAAAGCATAAATTGGCATTTCCCTATATGTAGAGTTTAGTATATTAGCATTAGATATCGACATGGAAACTCACTAGTGCGTGTGTTTGATGTCGTAGGATCCCGGTAGTAAGAAGTTGGTGCATCCCGAAGTACCGCTTGTGCCTACACAAAACATCGTGAGTATTCACGCACTCCCCTATTTTCAGTTTTTATGTTTTGGGGTGGAAAAACATGTCCAGAAAAACTATAATTTGCATGTTGTATTTAAATTGGTTATTATCAAACATGATTGCTATTGTATTGCTATGTTTCTTTATGTATGTCTATGCAACACGGAACATGAGAACTTATCGTACTAAGGCCCTTCCCTTATCTCTAACCATTAACTCTTTGAGCCAATGGTCATTATGGATAGCGCTATTAGGAATTGACAACTCCTCACTCGCCTGAATCGCTGGAGTGCATGATACCATATTCATCTATGGAACGATAAACATAGATCTCGATAGGGATTCAGTCATAGGCTTGGTTGAGACTCATTGTTTGCTCATACACATACAAACTCGTTTCCCGTTTTAGCAATCAACTTTGTTTATCATTAAAGCAATGTACTTGTATTTACGAAAAGCCTTATTTCAAGCTCGATTTCATAAACTTGTGAACTCACCAACTATTTTCATAGTTGACGCTCGTTTTACATGCTTTTTCAGGAAATAATTAGTAAGTGGATATAAAGATTCATCATCATAGAGCATGCTGCATCGTGTGGAAGCTATTATGAAGCTATATTTTGAACAATGTTGTTTTGGAAAAACTTGTACTTTGTTTCTTTTTAAAACTATGGGTTGTAAACTTTTAAATACTGTTATGGTGATGTATCTTTATCTTTTGCAATGAAACCGTTATCGCTGTCATATCTTACGTTTCCGCTTTAGCGAGGTGTGACACCGAGGATCACAAACAAGGTGTGAATAACCATGCAAATTGACTTGGAACCCTTAATTTTAACACCTAATCGATGTTCCAGTTAACCACACGCGCTCCACCGATCTATGATAAAACTTAAGTCACCCTTTTACACTCTTACTAGTCCTAGTTAGTGTGCCGGTTAACCATACACGCTCCACTAACGAATTGGTAAGGTACAAAGTGCAATTTCATAGGTTAGCACCTATTTGACATTTTCCTAAAGTAACTAAGATTAGGAATTAATAAAGGTTTAGTTACTTTATAATTTCATTATACTTTTAATGAGGATTAAGGGGCTATCCTACCCATTCGGCTAACGACCCTCCCACAGTCAAGGAAGCGGTGGGTGAGAGTGGACACCAATTAAGTTGCCATTTTATAGGCAACAACCTTATACCCCACTTATAGACCGACTTCGTGAATGAGGCCTACTTGCGGTAATACTGACTTATTCATATACATATATATATATATATATATATATATATATATATATATATATATATATATATAATGATTAAACTTTTAATATTATAGAAGTATAAGGGTTGAATCTTAAACTTTTAAAATTCCAAGGATCTATTTGGAATTAAAGTATTAATGTGTGAGACTTTACAAATTCCAAGACTTGAGGGCAAGTATTGAAACTATTCAAGACTTTTCATTTCATAACTTATGAGTTTTAATGGTCCATAAAAAGAAGATTGTTCATTTTATGTAACATCTTATTCTTTAATGACACTTTTAAAGAAGTGACTTTTGGTTATCCATAACTTGAGGACAAGTTATGGATTCCATCATTAGCCATTAAGATCAAGAATTACACTACAAGCAAATTACACATAATTCCTATGATCTTCTAAAACTCATAAGAACATGAACATTCATATCAATATTTCAAGAATCATATTAACACATATAAAACATGGAATTTTGATATTAGCCATTGTAAATGGATTAGCATAAATATTACACCATCTAAAATAAGTTTTAAAACACCAAAACAGTTTAGGGTAATGTTTCTAGTCCATTTCTAGTAGCAAAAGTGGAAAAACAGCATATGGGACTCCTACTCATTGATTGCAAGAACCTACTCGACGACTAGGTTGAGTTTGGTCATGGAATCGTCAATTCCCCCCATAGACTCGACGAGTTCATGCGTCAGAGTGTAGATTTTTCAGCTTTTTTCAACAAGTTTGCATCAAGTATCAAGAAAACAAGCCTAGGCTTTGATACCACTGTTGGGTTTTGAGCATACTAACACTCCTATGGTGTACATGCAACCCTAGAAACCTTGGATCTATATTTTCTCTAAAATACATGCAAATTTGATTTCCAAGGTTCAGAACCTAACTAGCATGTTATGGAGTTCTTGTAATACAAAACTTTAAGTAGAATAACATACCTTTCTTTTGTGGTTGATTTCTTGGAGTTTATGAGCCTAGCACCCATAGTGTGGATGCCTCAAGTGGTGTCACAAATCACCAAAACAAATTGGAATCTCTTGAGAGAATAAGAACACTTGTAGAAATTGGCTCACTCTTATGCTCGCACTCACTAGTGCCAATTCTAGAACCAAGGACTCCTTTATATAGTATGGAGGATTAGAGTTAAACCCTAATACCCATGACTCTTCATTTACCTAGGATCCATGGGTTAAAGGCACCATGGACTATCCATGGACTCCATATACTCTTAGCCCATCCTAAATAAATCTTAGCCCAATCCATATATATAAATAAGAGTCCATATTTAATTAGCTCCATTTTGATCACTAAATTATTTCTAAATTAATTCTTAATCAAAACTAATTAAATAATTTTGATATCATATTAATATATTATAACTAATAATATATTAATATATCATAAACATGTAATTCTCAAAACTATATCCATACAAGCTGTTAGGTGAAGTGCAACCCAAATGGACCATGCCGGGTCGGGTCAAGTTGATACCAAATATAGTTACAGACTTAGACACCTTATCCAACAGATATGCCATTTAAGATAAGTGATCATGTAATCTTCTGTACTAATATCAACTGAACAAATACATGGAGCAATGTCTTACTTAATGTCCAACAATTTGTTTCCCGATTTCCGATTTGTTTGACATAGAACTTAATTGAACACATCAGTTTAGTTCTGACCGGGCCCGGTGCATAGGTCACAACAAAATCATTGAGGGTCCCAGATATCGCTTCCAATCCGAGAAGGAACAAATAAACTTCCACTCATATGCTTATTCTACTACTTGTTGAATTATACACAAAGGCACGTGATACAAGTGAGCGTGGGTTGAACCCAATACTCAGAACTTATGAGCACTCATGAATGTTGTAGCAACTCTTTCTATGTCCAACATCTAAGACATCTACAAGACAACTCGTGATAGTCTTGATTCATATCTACTCCCAACATATGACCGACTGTGGAGAATTTGAATAATATGATATATCATAACATAATTATTCTAGAAGTCAAAACATACAAAATGACATGATAGTAAACGATTGACAGAAGATAGCAACACTTATACTTATAAATAAACAACAACTCATGACAGTCTTGATTCATATTGACTCCCAACATATGACCGACTGTGGAGACTTTGAATAATATGATATATCATAAAATAATTATTCTAGAAGTCAAAACATACAAAATGACATGACAGTAAACGATTGACAGAAGATAGCAACACTTATACTTATAAATAAACAAAAACTTTTATTTATCATCAAATGTCAATTTCCCTTTACAAATTTCAAAAGCTATCTAATTACTAAAACTAATATCATCCTTCAGCCCTATGCGCCTCGCATACTGGAGATGCTTAACCCTACCCAATCCCTTCGTGAGGGGATCTGTTGGGTTCTCATCCGATGATAACCTGTTTGCCGCAAGGATTCCTTTTTCTATTCGATGTCTAATGAGATGGTATTTTCTGTCAATGTGCCAGCATGTCCCGTGATCCCTTGGTTCCTTGGCTAAGGCAACTACACTTTCACTATCACAGAAAATCTCTATAGGCTCCTTTATAGCTGGTACAACTCCAACGTCTCCAATGAAGTTATTTATCCATCTAGCCTCCTTTTCTACCTCGCTTGCTGCTATATACTCTGACTCGCAAGTTGAATTGGCCACTGTCTCCTGCTTGGAACTTTTCCAAGTTATTTCTCCTCCATTTAAGGTAAAGATCCAGCTTGACTGAGTGCGGAAATTATCCCTATCAGTCTGGAAGCTAGCATCACTATACCCTACTACTCTCAAGTAATCACTCCCACCAAGGGTACGGACCCATTCCTTATTCCTCCGCAGGTACTTGAGAATGTTCTTTACCATAGTCTAGTGAACCATTCTAGGGTTCCCCTAATATATGTTGACCATGCTCAACGTAAAGGCCACATCAGGATGAGTAGCAGTCATAACATACATGATCGAGCCTACAACGGAAGCGTACATTACTCGACTCATCTCTGCCATCTCAACCTCTGTACTCGGGCTCTAAGTCTTACTCAATTTGGCGTTACTCTGGATCAGTAACTCTCATTTCTTGGAATTCTACATGCTGAACCTATTCAACACCTTATCCAAGTAGGTACTCTGACTAAAACCAATTATTCTTTTACTCCTGTCTCTCAAAATCCTTATCCTTAGGGTATATGCAGCTTCTCCAAGGTCCTTGATAGCGAAACACTTCCCAAGCCAGGATTTTACTTCCTGTAGAGTTGGGATGTCATTTCCTATAAGTAGTATGCCATCCACATATAGTACCAACAAGCTAACTATGCTGCTACTAGCCTTGACATACACACAAGATTCATTTTCACTCCTCGAAAAATCGAAACTCTTTGACTTTCTCATCGAAACACAGATTCCATCTGCGAGGTGCTTGTTTCAACCAATAGATGGATTTCTCAAGCTTACACACTATACTAGAGTACTCTGTACTAAGAAAACCCTCTGGCTGACTCATGTAAACATCGTCAGCCAACTTTCCATTAAGGAAAGCAGTTTTGACATCCAGTTGCCACATTTCATAATCATGAAATGCAACAATGGCTAACATAACCCTAATAGACTTAATCTTTGTTACTGGTGAAAAGGTCTCATCATAATCAACTCCCAGAGTTTGAGAAAAGCCCTTTGCAACCAGTCGCGCCTTATAAGTGTGTACATTACCAATAATTTTGGTCTTCTTGTTGAAGATCCATTTGCACCGACTGTCTTACGACCTGGTACATTGTCAACCAAGTTCCAAACTTGATTGTCATACATGGACTGTATCTTGCTTTCCATAGCCTCTTTCCATTTAGCATCCTTAGGGCTTGCCATGGCTTCTGTGCAGCCGTTAGGTTCATCTAGACTTACCAATGTATTTATCACTGATAAGTGTATCGCCTTTCGCAGTAATATGGAAACCATAGTAATGCTCTGTTGCATTCCTAACTCTCGTGGAACGCCTCAGAGGTACAAACTCATCTGTCGGATCAACAGGAGTTTCCTCCTCAGGTTGATTGCTAGGGTTTGAGGTTCCTTCACCACATAACTCTTGAATTTCTACAAGGTCAATTTGCCTCCCACTGTATCCTTGCTTTATGAACTCTCTTTTCGTGAAAGACTCCTCTCCTTGCTACAAAGACCACATTATCACTGGGTCTATAAAAGAGGTAACCAAAGGATTTTTGTGGGTATCCGATGAAAATACACCTCTCCCATTGAGGTTTGAACTTATCATGAGTCTCGTGCCTCATGTAACCCTCGCAACCCCAAATATTGATGTGGTCCAGGTTAGGAACTTTGCCAGTCCACATCTCGTGAGGTGTTTTGGCAACCTTCTTTGTAGGGACTAGATTAAAAATATGGGCAACAGTCTATAAGGCATACCCCAAAATGAGATTGGTAGCGAAGCTTGACTTATCATGAATGAACCATATCCAACAACGTTCGATTACGCCTCTTAGCCACACTATTAAGTTGTGGTGTTCTGGGAAGTTTCAATTGTGAGACAATCCCACATTCCTTAAGATAGTCTAGGAACTCCGTACTAAGATACTCACCACCTCGATCGGATCGAAGCATCTTAATGTTCCTACCCAACTGATTCTCCACTTCCTGTTTAAATTCCTTGAACTTTTCAAAGGTTTCTGACTTATGCTTGATTAAATAGACATATCCATATCCACATAAATCATCAGTAAACATCACTTAGAAGCGGTTAGCATCCCTTGTGGCGGTTCTGAAGGGTCCACATACATCAATATTTATGAGATCCAACAAATCCTCACACGTAGCTCAAGAACCAGTGAAGGGTGACTTTGTCATTTTCCCAAGCAAACAAGATTCACAACTGTCATCCGACTTTAGGTTAAATGACTCCAAGAATCCATCCTTTTGGAGTTGGCCTATGCATTTCTTGCTTACATGTGCAAGACGACAATGCCATTATAATGCTTTATCCAAGCTAATTGAAGAATCGATACACAACACATTATTTCCTAGGTTATCTACAACGACACAGTTTCATACTCACCATCACAAGGTAATGCTTTAAAATAAAGAACATTATTAAAGAAAGCATTAATACCACCACATTCATTATCAAACGAAAAGGTAAACCCTTGTTTGTACAAACCATGAAAGGAAATAATATTTCTCGCCATTTTAGATGAGTAACAACATTTATTCAAATCTAATGTAAACCCACTACTTAGCAATAAAGAGTAAACTCCAATCTTGGTGACAGGTGAAGCTTTCCTATTCCCGATGATTAAGTTTATCTTCCCATGCTCCACATTCTCACTTCTTCTTAGTCCCTACAAATCAGAACATATGTGAATACCACAGCCTGCATCAAGGACCCGAGAATTAGAATAGGGTGAGTTATTAGACAATATAGTGTAAATACCTGCATGGTTGGGTTTCACTTTCCCATCCTTAGCATCTTGCAGGTACATTGGGCAGTTTCACTTCCAGTGCAACTTTTCATGGCAATAGAAGCATTCAACCTCTTTAGGGCTGGAAGAAGGAGTGACAGAACCTTTCTTGGTTCCACATGAATAGGAGCCATCAAGGGAATTTCCTTTGGTACCCTTTGAAGGGCTATTCCTCTTCTTCCCTTTACCTTGCCCGATTGCCAAGACAGGGGCCGCTGTAGGAGTAGGAGTGGTAACAACCAGTTTACCCTTAAGACCACTTTTGGCGGTCTTTAAGTGTCCTTGAAGTTTGCTAAATATAACTTCCTCCTTGTTCATGTGGTATATCATTCGGAATTGATCATAACACGAAGATATGGAGTGTAAAATGATGTCAATTGCTAACTCGTCGGGGAACTTGACATTCAATTTCAGCAAACGGTCCACATACCTTCATATTTTATGCATGTGGCCCGTGATGGGTTCACCATCCTTCATCCGGGTTGGTATCATGGAGGAGTTGATTTCATACCGTTCTCGACGAGCACTCTGGTGGTAGCAGTCCATCAAGTCCTGGTGCATCTCAAAAGGGTAATAGTCCTCATAGGACTTTTGGAGCTCGGCTGTCATTGTGGCCAACATGATACATGCCACATTGGTGGCATCTCTCTCATGAGTCCGATATTCAGCGATCTCCTCAGGAGTTGTAGACGACTCATCAAGTTCCTTGAGCTACTTGTCGAGGACATATTACTTTTCCTCATACCGAGTGACCATCCTGATGTTCTTGATCCAATCCATAAAGTTGGATCCATCGAAGATGACTCTCCAAAAAAGGTTCATGAGAGAGAAGGAGCCGGTAGGGTTTAAGCTAGAAGCAGCATTGCTGGAAGACATCTGAAAAAGAAGAAAGACAAGTTTAGATTAGATATAAAGATAGTCCTTAATAAGACACCCAAATGTAATATTAAGGTTAGGACCCAACACAATATTTTATAGCTTAGAAGAGGGATGCTGTAATGCAAGCTATAAAATATTTGAAGGTAGGTGAATGACGATTCACCAATTTCCACCATGAAAAATGAAATAAATTATTTGGTTTTAATTGGTTTTGAAACTCCTGGTTTCTTTGAGATTCATTGAAATTTTTAATGGCATGTTTCAATCTCGAGTGTGCCCTTCAAGTTTTATGACTCGGATGCCGAGGATCACAAAACAAGGTGTGAAGTAACCATGCAAATTAGTTGGTACTCTTAATGTTTAAGACTCAATCGATGTGCCGGTTAACCACATGCGCTCCACCGATCCATGATGAACCTTAAGCCACCCTTTGCCTACCTTATTAAGTCTAAGTTAGTGTGCTGGTTAACCACACACACTCCACTAACGACTTAAGCAAAGTGCAAAGTGTAATTTCATGGGTTAGCAGCTTATTCACATTTTCCTACAGTAACTAAGATTGGGAATTTATAAAAAAAACATTTTGTTACTTTATAACCTTCATAACTTCAATGAGGATTAAAGTCATTGTCCTACCTGTTCAGCTAACGACCCTCAACCAGTCAAGGAAGCAGTGGGTGAGAGTTGAGACACATTAAGCTGCCATTTTATAGGCAACAACCTTATACCCGTTATAGACCAGCTTTGTGAATGAGGCCTACTAACGGTAAAACGACTTGTTCTTATACATACATATATATATATATATATATATATATATATATATATATTAGCTTATAATATTATTAAGTATAAGGGTTGAATTTTAACTTTTAAAATTCTAGGGGTTGGAACTAAAGTTTTTAAAGTGACTTTACATGTTCCAAAACTTGATGGCAAGTTTTACAAATTTCAAAACTTTTCATCTTTCATAACTTATGAGTTAATGGTTTATTAAAATGAGAAACTTTTCATTTTATGTAACCTATGTGTTTATTAATGGACTTTAAAAGAAAGACTTTTGGTAATCCATAACTTGAGGACAAATTATGGATTCCATTAAAACACATCAAGATCAAGAATTAAACTACCTCGCAAGTTGCAAATAATGCCTATGATCTTCTAAACTCATAAGTGTATGAACATTCATATCAAAAATTTCAAGAATTAGAAAAAAAACATATAAAACATGAAATGTTGATACTAGTTATTGAAAATGGATTAGCATAACCATTACACCATCTAAAACAAGTTTTATAAGACCAAAACAGTTTAGGGTAATGTTTCTAGTCCATTTCAAGTAGCAAAACTCAAAAATCTACATTCAGGGGCTCCTACTCGTCGAGTGCAAGAACTTACTCGACGAGTAGGCTGAATTATCACATGGACTTGGCGAGTTCACTCAGCAGAATGCAAAACTCTGAGTTTTTTTTTTCAACAATTTGCATCAAGTGTCAAGAAAACAAGCATAGGCTCTGATACCGCTGAAGGGGTTTGAACATTCTAACACTCCTAAGGTGTACATACAACCCTAGAAACCTTGGATCTATATTTTACTAAGATACATGCAAATTGATTTCCATGGTTCTTAATCTATCGAGCATGGAATGGGGAACTTGAATCATAAAAGCTAGTAAGAAAACATACCTTTCTTGTTGATTGGATGCCTTGAGAACCTTGTGAGCCTAGCACCTCAAGTGTGATCTCTCAAATGTCTCACACAAGACCACAACACTTGGGATCACCTTAAGAGAACGCACTTATAACTCAAAGTCGGCTATCCCTCTAGTTCTCTTCTTAGTGGCCGATTTTGCTTGCCTTGGAGCTTTTTATATAGTTTGCCACAAGTAGGCTTACTCCATGTAAACCCTAATGTGCATGGCTTTTCATATTCCATGATCCATGGGTTTGTAACCTCCATGGACTATCTAGGGAGCACCTTATGGGTTTTAGCCTAATTTATATACACCATGGATCATTAGTCCAGTATACAAGAATAGATGATTTACACGATCAACCCTATATATTTAATAAGTCTATTTTTGATCACTTAATTAATTCCAAATTAATTCTTGATTTATGCTAATCAAATAATATTATTAATATATTAGAACTTATAATATATTACTAAACCTTAAGTGTCATTTCTCTCATTTAGTCTATCCAAGTGTTGCAATGCCATGCAACCCAAATGGACCATGGCAACCGGGTCAAGTACTTTCTAGGAATAGTTATGAACTTAGACACCTTATCCAACAATTATTAAACGGAAACTAGGAAACGATCATTAAGGAAGGGGTACATGGGTCCGTTTATATGTGTCACTGAGACAGAAATCACAAAGAAATGAGCAAATTGTTTATACTTTAGGTGTGATGGAAAGTTGGGGACAGGACACCATTATTATAGAAAACACTCCAAGTGTTAATTTTTAAAGAAAAAGAAAATGAAGGAAGTGAAGGGGAAGAAGATGACACGAAACATGCACACTTTGATATGGCTGAAGTATCGTTCGATTTATTAAGCGGACTCACCCTGAAACACAAAATAAAAGTAAAAGTAGAGATTGGAGGCATGGAAGTGGTGGTGCTTATCGACAGTGGTGTCACCCACAATTTCGTTTCTACCAACCTAATCAAGAAGCTACAAGTGTAGGCTTGTGGTGCCAATGTAGTAAAAGTGAAACTAGGTAATTAGATGATAGTTCCAAGCCGATGTACCTACAAATGAATCATGTTAAGCTTACTAGAATTGAAAATAATTGAAGAATTCCTGTCTTTTGAACTTAGTCGGTCTAACGTGATTTTGGGCATAAAATGGTTACAGACCTTGGGTGAAATGACAGTGTATTGGCACGAGCTCTGGATGCAATTTTGGGATGGGAATCATTTTGTAACAATTAAAGATGATCCTTGTTTATCTAAAAATCTAACCTCTAGTAAACACTTTGTAAGATTTCGTAGCATGAAGTGGAGGTGTACCCGGTGCACTTAAGCACGAAAGAAGAAATAGGCATGGAGATGAAACTCTCAGTAGGGATTCAAACTATAATTAAAACTCACTATGAAGTGTTTGAGATACCTTTTGGGATTCCCTCTTAGTGGATCCATGAACATAAGATCGTCCTCATGGAAGGCATCAGACCTATTAGTGTTACACCCCAAACCAGAACGACAAAATCGTTCGAGGGCGGATGACTTCATGTAGTATCATAACAGTTGAGTAAGTAGTAAAGAAAGCAAACAAAACCATCATAAATATAATTTAAAAAGTTACATTGTTGATCGTATTACATGTTTCAAAAGAAATTACATTATGATGATATAATAACTTTGAAATTGATGCCTTAGCGTCCCTTCCCCAAAAGTTGTAGTGTACCTGTATTACTGAATCCCTGAGAAATAAAAGTAGTTTTGAAAAAGTGTCAACAGTTAAGTTGGTGAGTTCATAAGCGTTTTTGTGTAAGAATTGTATGCCTTTTTGCATAAAGTAACTGAGTTTGTTTCTAGAAAATACAATATTTTCCAAAAATGAATAGTAGTTTGAAAAGTTACAAAAACTAGAATGCATAAGTATTTTCCATACTTAAAATTATGTAAGTAGTTATATATATATGTATATAACCACTACGGCGTTTGATAGCCACGTAAATCAAATGTTTTAACACGTCATGTGAGTGTTATAACCGTACTATTGACCCAGAGTGCTTGTCACAACGTTCTTCAAACATTGGAATGACATGACGTTTGTCACCCCAGACTTGCCGGTCAACTGTTGCTAATATTTTAGGTGCGGGATTGTCATTCCCGTATAGATCTATAAACAAGTATCACGCTCTCCCTACATGAGATTATGGTTTATATCACAGGACTTGAAATGAGTACTTGAAAGTACGTGAACTTAAATATCTCAAAAAAGTTTGTATCAAATAGATATACGTTTGAAAAGTCCATTTTTGATGCAAATTGAAGTGTTTCCTTTCTGTAGTGTTCATAGAGTGTAAAATATCACGAATATCTCGTAAACTATACCTATTATAGTTTTTCAAAAGTGTGTTTCATTTGAATGATAAACCTTAGTGTGCTAGCAATTTTTCATGTAAAGGATAACATTTGTAATAACGTTATTTTACGTATTTAACATTTACACGCAAAATGTAGACAAAGCATTTAAAACTGTTTGTAACGATTTTCATTTTAACATAAGTTTTTCTTGCATTTCACTTGTATTTCTCCCCATAAAATAAACTAAAAACGTGAAAATATAGGGGTATGAACTCACCAGGTAAGTTTGATGATTTGAAGGAAACAAGACTTTTCTTGGGATCTTCGGGGCTTCGGGACTTGCTTCGGGTCTCGGGATGATACCGGGGCTTCGGGGGTATAACTTGCCAAGCAAAAGAAAATTTAAGGGGGTGAAAGGAAATAAATTAGCAAACAACTTTGGCTGGCCTCGTATTCTATTCATAGGGTGAGGATGGCCTTTGAAAGCAGCGCGTTCCGCCATGCGTGATGGCTTACAAACTTCAGACTTGTCATGCGACGAGACAGCCTCTAGGCTCCGAACGCAGGGCCTTCCCCCTCGGTGTGCGTGCCTCGCACTTAAAAAGATTCAAAATGGCTATGTTAGAAAAGGACTTAGAGTTAGAAAAAGATGCAAGAATGTTGAGTGAAACACAATTAGAGATAGCTTTGAACCATAGAGATTTAACTTAGAGTGAAATTGTACGTTTAAATCTCTTAATCGAAAAATTGTTCAATGAAAGTGAAGCTATTGAAAATTTGGTAACTAATGGAACCGTGGACAACACATACAATTGTGGTTGGTCAAATGGATATCCTACCGCAATGGATTCCTCACCCCGGTTCAACAAAGACAGACTGTATGTCCCTCCAGACCGAAAATTTCATTTCCCAGTCAATAACAAGACCTTTCCCGAAGATATCAAAACTCACTTTGGTAGAATGCATAATCTAAGCAATAATTATGTCATTAAGGAAATTGTGCATGAGCTTTCGGGTCACACATGTGATCAAATTCCTATCTATGGCACCACTTACCCAAACTCTCAAACCTCATCCATAGTTGATGAAGAAATTGTCATTGAGGGCCCCGAAGTCTCAAAAGACATTTCATCTGTCCTCAGACCACAGTGTCTCACACTGTAGTCAAAAGTCCCACAAAAGTCCCACTGACGTCCCAATGAAGACTTACTCTGCGGTAGTCAAGTCATCCCTACCGTAGTTTTCGAACAAAAGTTCTGCCACTCTTCAAACAATTCATCATGAATTACCCATATAAAACTTTGAAATGGGTCAATGATCTAAAATCCATGAATCTGCAAGTTCGGATGACTCAAGCCCACGTTCTCACAAAATTTCAAAGGGCTCTAGGAAACCATAGTTGAACAACAGAGACTGCGGTTCACCAAAATCCTTAGCTAAAAGGGCTTTGAAAGAGGAAATTCGCTCCCGAGGCACAAATAGACAAATTTTTTCAAAAAACAAGAAGCATGTCAGATTTCAAAAAATTCTACCATCAAGAAAACATACAAAAAGGAATGTACAGTTTCAACAGTCATTCATAATTCATCTGACACAACCCAAAAAGGTGTAAAGTCTTTTTGAAACAACGGTTTTCAAAACTATTCCTCAAATGATCCGAAATGGAAAGTTATTTTACCCACTCTAACAGTTTTAAAGTCACATCAAAAGTTTAACAAGTGGAAGGGTATTCTACCAAATCCAACAAAAAGGACACAGAGATCTACACATGCTAAACCTTTTTCAAAACAAACTATTCAGAAACCGAACAACACTCATGTCAGCTCTTTTCAACCTCGGACTAGTCACAATCCCAACAACTCATCCTTTAGACCACTGACCAAACGTGGTGTCCGCACAAAAGACAAAATCTCAACTTGTGAATGTAAGTGTAGTTGCCAAAAAAGATTCATCCTATGTCAAATCCAGTTGGAATCAGAAACGTCGTAACTTTTCAAAAACACACAACACTCCAAAACTACACAAACACCCAGGACTAGGATTAAAAGTTGACACGAAACCAGTCCCTGCAACCTCGTTCCATGCATCATTCAGAAACTCATCTGTTGTTCCAGGCTCCAAACTAGTTTGGATGCCTAAACTAACTGTGTAATTCTTAGGCTTTGTGCAAGGAGGAACAAGAAGATGAATGGTTAATCGACAGTGCCTGCTCCTTGCACATGAACGGAAGGTTAGAATACCTTCAGGATTTCAGGCCAATTTGCAACGATGGAAATGTTACATTCGGCAACAATGTGAATGGAATCATCCGAGGTTATAGTGTACTTACTACGGGTAGCTTCTCTATTCAAAAGGTTGCTTATGTAGAAAGCCTTAAACAAAATCTCATCAGTGTTGGCCAACTATGTAAGCCAGGCCATCGAGTTGAATTTGATGATCAATTTTGTTATATAATGACAAGTGATAGGAGCACATGTTTGATCAAGTCTCGATCCGAGGGTACTATGTATCCTCTGGTTGTCTCTCTAATCATAGACAAACCCCAATTATGTTTCCTTTCCAAAGCTGTATTCAAAGTCAGCTGGCTATGGCACCACAAGCTAAATCATCTCAACTTTGGATACATCAACACTTTAGTCACTGGAGAACTAGTCAGAGGACTCCCTATTCTCAAGTTTAGCAAATATACTCTCTGTTTTGCATGTGAATGTGGTAAGTAATCCAAAGAAAGTCACCCCATGGTGATTGACTCTTCAGTTTCTGAACCACTTGAGCTCCTACACATTGATCTCTACAGTCCATCAACCGTAGCTAGTCTCCATCACAAAAAGTACATACTAGTTATAGTAGATGACTGCACACGCTTCACATGGGTTTTCTTCCTCATACTCAATTCAGAAACACCACAAATTATCATCAACTTCATCAAGGAAATAGAATTGCAGATCAAGCTACAAGTAAGATGTTGTTGGATTAATGTCTAAGTCCATAACTATATTTGGTATGTATTTGACCCGACCCGGCATGGTCCATTTGGGTTGCACTTCACCGACACAATTTATATGGATAATCTTTTGAGAATAGTATGTTTATGATTAATATTAATATATTATAAGTTCTAATATATTAATATGGAATCATATTATTTAATTAGTATTGATCAAGAACTAATTTATAATTAATTAAGTGATCAAAAGGAACTAATTAAATATGGACTCTTATATATATGGAATGGGCCAAGTTCATTTAGGTTGGGTAAGCTTTCATGGATAGTCCATGGAGTGTTTAAGCCATGGATCCTAGGAAATGAAAGGTCATGGGTATTAGGGTTTAACCCTAATCCTCCACACTATATAAAGATGTCCTTGGTTGATGAAATTGGTACTTAGTGTGGTACACTAAGAAGGGCTAGCCAATTTCACTAGAGAGAACCAAGTATCCATATTCTCTAAAGTCTTCCAAGGTGTTTTGGTGATTTGTGATTCCATTTGAGGCTTCCACACTATTGGGGCTAAGCTCTTAAAGCTCGAAGACATCAAGCTACATCAAAAGGTATGTCATCTAACTAGTACTTTGTAGTATAACAACTTCATAATATGCTAGTTTGGATTAAAGCCTTGGAAAGTTCTTATTTGCATGTATTATAGAGAAAACATAGATCCAAGGTTTATAGGGTTGCATGTACACCATAGGAGTGTTAGAATGCTCAAAACCCAACAGTGGTATTAGAGTCGAGGCTTGTTTTCTTGTTATACTTGCAAAAGAAGCTGGAAAATCGAGTTTTGATGCTGTCTGCCCAGCAGACTCGCCGAGTCCATGAATGGACTCGCCGAGTCCAAGGCAAAAAGCATCCAACTCGGCGAGTTGGTTCATGCACTCGACGAGTTGGACCCCCAGACAGCATAAATTCGACCTTTTTGGCTGGAATTGGACTAGGAACATTACCCTAAGATGTTCTTGAACTTATAAACTTGTTTTTGATATGGTAATGTTCATGCTAATCCAATTTCAAAGATAATTGTCAATAGATTCATGTTTTGTATTAGTTTAAGGTTTAGACTAATTACATGAAAAAGTTTGATTTGAATTATCTTGTTCTTATGAGCTGCTTAGATTAATAGAAAAGTTGAGTGAAATAGTTGTTTTCAATCCAAATTAATCTAAGAGTTGATTCTAAAATGTTTTTTTGTAACTTGTCCTCAAGTTATATGAAAAGTCACAGTTAAGTTTCATAAAACTCATAAAAGTTGGCAAAGGTTACAAAATGAAGAGTCTAGTTCTAATTAAAGGGTGTTATGACTCCATAATTTGTCCTCAAGTTATGGAGGACCAAGAGTCTCTTCATTAAATAATAAATTTAAAAAAGTGTAACCTTAATTAATTCCATAAGTTATAAAATAAAGAAAAGTTAATTCTTTTATTAGTTTAAAGTCTTCCATAACTTGTCCTCAAGTTATGGAACTTGAAGAGTTTTTGGATTAAAACTACTTTAAACACATAAGTTATGGAATTAATTAGTTTTGAATAGTTTCAAAACTTGCCCTCAAGTTTTGGAATTTGTAAAGTTTTCTCTTATGAATACTTTTATTCCAAGTTAGCCCTTAGAATTTTAAAAGTTAAAATTCAACCCTTATACTTTATAATATTATAAGTTAATAATATATATGTGTATAACAGTAAAGTCAGTCTTACCGCTAGTACGCCTCATTCACGAAGCCGGTCTATAAGGTGGGTATAAGGTTGTTGCCTATAAAATGGCAACTTAATGGGTGTCCACTCTTACCCACCGCTTGCTTGACTGGTGGAGGGTCGTTAGCCGAACGGGTTTGACAGGACTAGAATTCTCCCTTCATTAAAAGTATTAATGATAAACACTAAGTAAATAAACTCTTAATAATACCCAATCTTAGTTACTTAGGAAAATGTGAATAAGGTACTAACCCATGAAATCACACTTTGCACTTTGTTTAAGTCGGTTAGTGGAGCGTGTGTGGTTAACCAGCACACTAACTCGTATTTAACAAGGTAGGTAAAGGGTAACTTAATGTTTATTATAGTATCGATGGAGCGTGTGTGGTTAACCGGCACATCGATTGAGGGGTAAACACTTAAGGGTACCAAGTAATTTGCATCGTTACTTCATACCTTGTTTTGTGATCCTCGGCATCCCAGTCACAAAACCTGAAGGGCACACTCGAGATTGAAACATGCCATTGAAAGTTCATTGAATCTCAAAAGATCTAGGAGTTTCAAATCCGATTAAAACCTAATAATATATTTCATTTATCTTGGTGGAAATTGGTGAATCCTCATTCACCTACCTTCAAATATTTTATAGGTTGGATTACGGCATACCTCTTCTAAGTTATAAAATAGTTTGTTGGGTCCTAGCCTTAATATTTCATATTGGGTGTCATATTAAGGACTTAATATCAACTATCTTGAATATCTCCCAAAAGGATGTCTGGTTTAGACATCTATGATCTTCCCAAATCTCTTGAAACAAGCTTTCCTAAACGAAGATGATATCCCAGGGAAATCATACTTCTTTCACCTCCTCCAATTATTCTCCCTAACCCACAAGTTCTTGAAAAAGTTTAAGGTCACTCAGGCCCTATTGGCAAGGCAAGGTCTAGGTGTGATCACATCTTAGAGATGTAGTCACATATTGACAAGCCGGGAGAGTTGGGTGTCAAAGTCTTGAGAAAGTTGGTAGCTCAATCACTTTCTAAGTTACATAGTGAGTTCCTTTGGGACACCTATGAAATAGACTATGACAAGACCCTTAATGATCTTATCTATTTGATTAGATCAACTTCCTAAAACTTTATGGACATTGACAATGATGACATTGAAAGATGTTCAATGTAAGGCAGAACGAATAAGAAGAATCAAATTAGGCAGAAGGATAAAAGTTTCTCAAATCTGAAAAGATGGGAGAGTACTTTAGTATCAGTTTTTGTGATCATCTTAATGATTAAGAAACCATATCAAAGTTAGTTCTCTAAGGAAATCTTAGTGTATTCTTATGACTAAGAAGAGGAACTTGAATTGTTGAAATGGTTAAATCAAGAAGATGAGTCATACTTCGTTCCAATACAAGTCTTAGAGTCATACTCCAAGATTGTAACTTGAGTGACATGTCTTAAAGAAGGTTTAAAACACTTGTCAAATGTAAGAGTAAAAGTTTTCTACTCTTGTACATTTGAAATTGGTAAGTTGTGATGTTTTGGATAAAACAAAGACCAACTTAAGCCAATTGTGTGAAGTGTTTGTGTTGATTAGAATCCACACTATCTCTTGAATAACTGACAAGAAAGTCTTATATGTCAAGAGGACAGTGGGAGTCTTATAGGTCTTGAAAGTCTCAAGAACTAATCAAGAATAAATCCTGAAGTTCATCACTAGCACACGACTTGAGGTTATAACCTATCGTGTTGACATATTTTGTGCCCATTCCAGTTAAAGTTGGCTTTGCATATGAGTTCTTAGAGTTCTCAATTAGTTGCACAACAACTTGGAAGCAATGGCAGGCCCTTGAGCTGCCAGGTGGCAAGAAATTAAGATTGAGTTCAATCCATATGAGTGTGGATTTGGCATTATCCTTGTCTTGTGACTATGATTTTGATAATTCACATGGATAAGAACACATACACCATTAAATCTAAGTGTCATAAGGTTCTCTTCGACTCATGAAAATGATGGTGAGGAAACACTTTCATTAAGTAGATTTTAGCTAGATAGTAATTGTGATATTTACATTCTCAAAGTCGTTAGTGGAGCGTGTGTGGTTTACCGGCACACTAACCTGGACTTGTGAGAAGTGGCAAAAAGGTCTAACCATTATGGTTACGACATCCCTCTTCATAATTTTATAGACACACAAGTGTACTATCTAAGGGAAGGTGTATGATTTTGATAAAGTTTTATCAAAACAATCTAGTATCAGAAATCTGAACTTTGGTAAGAAAGTCAGTTGATTTCTGAGTACATGTCAAAGCTAGTGGGAGCACAAGTGTTATGCTAATAATCATCATGTGAGTGGGAGCATGATAATTATGATAAGTATTGCAAGTTAGCAATGTTAATTATAGAAAACAAAAGGTTTCAATTGGGAGAAGTTGTTTTTCTATAATTAAGGGAGAGAAAATTATACTTCATCTCAAATCTATAAGCTTAGATCGTGAGGTTTTAATCATTTAGTCAAAGAGATATATATATATATATATATATATATATATATATATATATATATATATATATATGAATTTCATGTTGGAATGGCTCAACATAAGGAAATTCTGTATATGGGTCCATTATTTGCGTTCTAAAATTCGATTATGATTGCGGCATCCCTTTTCATAATTTGAATTATGAGAACTTGGCAAATAGAAGTGGAAATGTTATAGCGAAAGACTGGTTTAGTCTTTATGTGAGATATCATGAATCGATTCCCATATGGTTCGGATATAGGATCGATTACATGTGCTATATTCATCCTTTCTAAAATTTTCCAAATGCCTGGGACATTAAGAAGGGAAAAGGTTTAGAACTGGATATGACTAAAAGGATTAAACAATATTGACATAGTCTGTAAGGACCATATTGACATAGTCTGGAAGGACAGTTGGAAGTATAGTGATAATTCTGGAAGGACCATATTGACATAGTCTGTAAGGAGGTAACTCTTGTTCAGAAGTGATAGTCAAAATGGAATCTGGAAATGTTTCAAAGTTAGAAATTTCAATCTGTTTAAGATTAGGAAGCTTAATGCAAGAAGGATGTTTCCAAGGAACTGATCTCCTTTGGAATACTCTATAATGATTGTAGTCAAGTCTTTCTGACTTTGTGCATAATCATTACAAGAGGATCAATGCATATAAGTTTAGAATCTAACAAATTTCAGTAAATGGCATGAATTTGGAATTCTTGCATTTGCAGTAAGGATTTGGGAGTGTGAAAGGAGAATCATTGAAGTTATGTTCAATGGATCTAGTTCACAAAGTAAAGATCATAGACAAACATAGTATGCATACTTGGTGTATGGAATGACTAGTGTTTAGAAAACATAGTGTACATGCTTGGAGCATGGGACAACTATTGTTTTAAATTCAAGAATAAAGTTGATAGCTGAAACAATATACAATGAACAATGTGTAATCATATGGTGATAAATAAAAGGTGTTTTATTTATGTTCATAGGTTTTGATACCATATTGGATTCAATTATTATTGTGTTTCACTTTGGATGTTTTGACTTCCCGAATAAACTAGGTTATTCTTCCTGAATGACTAAGTTATTCAAACCATCCACAGTCGGTCATATGTTGGAAGTAGATATGAATCAAGACTGTCATGGGTTGGCTTGTAGAGGTCTAAGGTGTTGGACAAAGGGCTACAACACTCATGAGTGCTCATAAGTTCTGAGTATTGGATTCAACCCGCGCTCATTGGAATCACTTCATGGATTTTATTACGAGTGATCATGAGACGATAATATCTTATATTCTTCAAACCTAGAGATATGAGTTGTTACTATGAGTTGATAGTACATTGATTGCACGAAAACGCATTTGGTAACTCGGTGCTATAAAACGTGTCTTTGTGTATGATTCAAAAAATAGTAGAACAAGCCATATGAGTCTAAGTTTATCCATTCCTTTTACCTTCAGGATAAAAGCGATATATGTGGGCCCCTCGATGATTTGATGATGACAAATGGAAGTGCTCGGCCGGGCCAAGACTGATTTGATTTGTTCAATTAGGCAGTCGTCATAAATCGGAAATCGGGAAACAACAAATGGACAGAGAGGATGATTATAATCCATGTCTCAGTCCATATGATATCTAGAATGGAGGAATATATGATCCCTTATCTAATGGAGAAGTTCGTTGACAAGATCAGAGTTCGACAACAACTTTAAGAGCTATAATTGCCAGTTAGGTTTGAAGTCATACGCAATAATAGTTTTAGACTGATCCAAGTGGGAGACTGTTGGATTAATGTCTAAGTCCATAACTATATTTGGTATGTACTTGAATCGACCCGACATGGTCCATTTGGGTTGCACTTCACCGACACAATTTATATGGATAATCTTTTGAGAATAGTATGTTTATGATTAATATTAATATATTATAAGTTCTAATATATTAATATGGAATCATATTATTTAATTAGTATTGATCAAGAATTAATTTATAATTAATTAAGTGATGAAAAGGAACTAATTAAATATGGACTCTTATATATATGGAATGGGCCAAGTTCATTTAGGTTGGGCTAAGCTTTCATGGATAGTCCATGGAGTGTTTAACCCATGGATCCTAGGAAATGAAAGGTCATGGGTATTAGGGTTTAACCGTAATCCTCCACACTATATAAAGATGTCCTTGGTTGATGAAATTGGTACTTAGTGTGGTACACTAAGAAGGGCTAGCCAATTTCACTAGAGAGAACCAAGTATCCATATTCTCTAAAGTCTTCCAAGGTGTTTTGGTGATTTGTGATTCCATTTGAGGCTTCCACACTATTGGGGCTAAGCTCTTAAAGCTTGAAGACATCAAGCTACATCAAAAGGTATGTCATCTAACTAGTACTTTGTAGTATAAGATCGTCATAATATGCTAGTTAGGATTAAAGCCTTGGAAAGTTCTTATTTGCATGTATTATAGAGAAAACATAGATCCAAGGTTTATAGGGTTGCATGTACACCATAGGAGTGTTAGAATGCTCAAAACCCAACAGATGTATCCACAATGATAATGGAACCGAATTTACTAATCGTCCTCTCGACAGGTTCTTGGTCTCCAAAGGCATCACTCACGACTTTTCAGCTCCTTATACATCACAACAAAATGGAGTAGTAGAGAGAAGGAACCACACACTAGTAGAAGCAGCCAGATCCATGCTCAACCTCGCACACCTTCGTCTCTACTTCTGGGCTGAAGCAGTAGCAACCGCATGCTTTTTACAAAACCGAATCATTATGTGAAAATGCCTCAATAAAACACCATATGAGGGCCTTAGCAACCGCAAACCAGATGTTCGCTTCTTTCATGTGTTTGGGTGTAGATTTTTTGTGATTAACAACAGAGATCAGCTTAACAAATTTGCACCGAAGTCTGATGAAGGCATCTTTCTTGGCTATTCCACTAACAAAGTTGCTTACAGGGTCCTCATCAGATGTACAAGGCTATTCATTGAAAGATTCGATGTGAAATTTGATGATTCTCACATCTGAAACGCCCCTCCATCCACTTAAACCACCGCAATCATGGAAAGCGATATTTCTGCCACTTCTGGTCCTTTAAATCTAGTTGAAGTCAATTATGACGATATTTTTGACCCTGTTGAAACGGCAAAACTATCCAAAGTTCTTGTGTTACCGGCCGCTCAACAACAACACGCTGATGTTTCTCATCCATCTCTATCCGAAGTAGCATCTGTCAATACTTTCACCTCTCCTGTTGAGGGGGAAAGCTCTACTCCGGATCAAGCAACAACCATCGAGGTTCCAGTACTTGATGTTGCTCAAGTTCCTATCCGCAGAGAATCATTACCATCAAACGTATCCTCGAATTCAGATGATGAATTCATAGAGAATATTGACATAAGAACCGATTCAAGGATTATCACTCTCCCATCCGCAGTCCAGGGGGAACCTTCTCAGGTTCCAGAGGAACTCCCATCAGCAATCCAGGGGGAACCTCTCCAAACTGGTTAAGAAAATTCCATTCTCGTTCCAACAAACCAAGATGATTCTGCAGGATGTTCTCAAGTCCAGGGGGAACTATCATCTCCAACCTTAGATTCTTCTGATATTGAAGACATACCCTCTACCGTAGCTGCTGATCATCTACAACCCCGTCTTCACGTACGGACAAAGGACCACCCACCATGTCAAATCATTGGCAACCCATCTGTAGGTATCCATACTCGATCTTCCAAGGACTTATCTAATCACTGCCACTATGCAACATTTACATCCTCAGTTGAGCCCCGAACGATTGAAGAAGCATTACTAGAACCTGATTAGATATCCGCAATGCAAGAGGAGCTAGAAGAATTCAGAAGAAACAAAGTGTGGAAGCTCATCCCGAAGCTACACTGTCACACCATTGTTGGTACTAGATGGGTATTCAAAAACAAGCTGGATGAATCTGGTGCGGTAGTCAGAAACAAGGCAAGACTAGTTACAAAGGGCTACAGTAAACTTGAAGGTGTTGACTATGATGAAATGTATGCTCCGGTGGCACGAATGGAAGCCATCCGAATCTTCTTAGCATACGCAGTCCACAAAAACATCAAGGTACACCAAATGGACGTTAAGAGTGCATTTCTCATTGGGGAATTAAAAGAAGAGGTTTATCTTCAGCAACCTCCAAGCTTTGAAAGTATTGAATTCCCTGACCACTGCTACAAACTTGAAAAAGCAGTCTACGGTCTGAAGCAAGCCCTAAGAGCGTGGTACGAGACTCTCTCTGAATATCTTGTCTCGTCCGGATACAAAGGAGGAGTAATTGATCCCTCTTTACTTAGAAAAGCAAATGGTGACCACCTTATGCTTGTACAAATATATGTGGATGATATCATCTTCGGATCGACTAATCAAGGAATGGTGGATGAATTTGCTATGCTCATGACAAACAAGTTCAAAATGAGCATGAATAAAGAGATTAAGTTCTTTCTAGGACTTCAAGTGAAATAAGTTCTGCAAGGGATATTCATTCATCAAGAGAAATACACCATTGAACTATTGAAGAAATATTCTACGGGCAATTGTTCTTCGGCTAAGGTCCCCATGGCCTTCGGATATAAGATCTCTGCTGATCCCTCAGACGAATCTTTGGATCACAAGCCTTATAGAGGTATCATAGGCTCTTTAATGCACCTCACCGCAAGCCGACCATACATTATCTTTGCAATTGGTGTATGTGAAAGGTATCAGGCTGACCAAAAGTGTCACATATGACCGCTGCCAAATAAATACTACGGTACTTGAAAGGAAGCAAGTCTCTTGGTCTATGGTACCCCATAGACAATGACTTTAGCCTTCAAGCATTCACAGATGCGGATCATGCCGGATGCATACTAGATCGAAAAAGCACCTCAGGTGGATGTCAATTTCTGGGTGGAAGACTCGTCAGTTGGTCATCAAGGAAACAAAGTTGTGTATCCTTGCCTACCGCATAAGCTAAATATGTGGCCACAGCCAACTGTTGTTCACAAGTTCTATGGATGAAGACACAACTTATGGACTATAGATACAGAATGTTGCAGATACCAATTTACTGTGACTCTGAAAGTGCTATAGCGATTTCTCACAATCATATTCAACACTCCAAGACCAAGCATATTGAACTATGGTATCACTTCATTAAAGACCACATCCTGAAAGATAACATTGAACTCATCTTTGTCCATACTCATGAAGAGATTGCTGATGTCTTCACAAAGGCACTTGACTCTACAAAGCTCAAAACTTTCTTACAAATGTTAGGAATGATGAATTCAGACCCTCAATTCTTCTTGAATTGATAGGTACCGCATACCATCCTTGGTCTCTATTGCGGCCCTAAGTGAAAGTTACTTATAATAAATGGTTTTGGTATATTCTGTGTACCGCAGTCTATGTACCTCAACCATATATTATATTTATCCTTCACTAGTCCCTCTTGTTTTTTTATTACTAACTTATTGTACAACTGCTCTCCTCAGTTTCTTCTACTACAATCATATATCTACCCATCCACAATGGCAAAGGATCCATCCGCAATGAAGTTCCCATCCACAATCACATTGATAATTTCTCAACTGATTCATTAATTCTTGAATCATGGTGTGCTATTTAATGATCCTTCATTAAATAAAACAATAAATAAAAACATTCCTTGAGAAACTGTCTCACTCTTTTTTATATAAACCTTGTGTCAGACCTATTTTAGGTATGATGAAAAAAAGAACGTTTTTCCATAAACACATCCTTAATCTGTCTTTTCCTCATACCCAGCATGTCCCACCCATTACAACTTCTTTTCCCCTCACCAAACGATCACCTGACGTGATGATGTACGTCTAATTTTTCATTAAATGCAAACCCCTTTTTTTGGTAAATCTCAAAACCTTTTTAAACCGTTTCATATTATGTGGTTGAGATTTAATTTCCAATTCAAAAGATTTCCCACAAACGACCTTTTACCTTATCATTTATTTTTTACCTAGGGTAAAAACAGTTACTGTTCAAATTCTTCCCTATATAAACCCTTCTTCTTCCCTAAAACCACTTTACGCTCTCTGAACATTGAATCTTCTCTCTCAAATTCCTTCAAGCACTCAGTTTTCTACTATTTCTCTCAAGCTCCTACAATGGTGAAATCCGGTATATCCAAGAAACAATCCAACGCATTTGGATTAGTGAACCCTACTGGTTCAAACTCTCCCACAATTGCTTCAAGCAACTTCAGAGCAGTGTTCGAAGATCATTCATCCTACAATGCTTCGTTCAAGCTGATGATCAAGTTTCTGTAGAATCACCCCCTGTTTGTCCCCATCGATGCTTTCACAAATGTTTTCCCAATCACAACCCTTTTCAAATGTGCCTTCTCATCCTATCGCCCACTCGAAAACCCACAAGAAGTTCATCTTAACCTGGTTAACGATTCTTTGGTCATTCTGTCTAAAGAGAAGTTTCTTTCTGCCATTAACCTTCTTGTTCATCCCTCCATCAAGATTTTCACCCCATCCATGGCGGACGTTACTTCTGCACTTTACCAAATGGGATATCAGAAGAAGATTAAAGGAATGGGGGAATTCAAGAAAAACCAACTGCCTGCGGGCTGGCAATTCATTTTCCATTTCGTCATCTGCAGTCTTTTCGGCAGTACCGGAGGCACGAATAATATGGGACTCAAACTTCTAGAGCTGGTGTGGAGTATCTTCACAGGTCAGGACGTGAAGTACTGGCAGATCCTATGGGACGACTTTCTTCAATACATTCTCAAGGAGAGCCAAGGGAGAACCCAGCCGAACTCCTTTTGCAAGGTTCTGGTCCCTCTGCATTTCAAACCTTCATGCGGATGCAAGGATCAACATGGTCAGTGATATCAATTTCTTTGTCACCAAGGATCTCAAAAGGTACAATCCCTCATTTGATCAATCTATTTTTGGACCAATTCGAAGACTTCCTACCCACATTCTTTCCACTCTTGGTCTTAAGAATGCTAATGTCTCGGATCATATTGAGGCTACGGAAGGTATTGCCCCATACCTTTTCTACCCCGCCTTTTCAAAATCCATCCACAATCATTAACCCTGAAGGTACCACAGTCCCTTCTTCCATTACTCTCTCCAATCTTTCTCAAAAAAGAAAGAAATTGTCCTCCAAGAAGAAACAAAGAACTCCCAAGACGGATGCTCCCAAAACAACCACACCCTCCAAGAAACATAAAACCAAACCAACCGCCACCATACATGACAGTGACTGTGATGAGTATACGCAACCAATTGCATCCTTAAGAAAAGAAAAACCAATCCCACTAGCCATATGCGCGACTGGTTTGATACCTCAGCCTCTCAAAAGGCTTCGGTAGTCCTTGGGGTGGCTGCAGACCCATTCAACACCACCATCGAACACCACTCAAGCTCAGAAAGTGAGTCTGATTCACCACATCGTGGAGACTCCCAGCCAGTTCACTCCCAAGAGGATAATACTGGTTCTCACCCTAAGGTCTCAAGGGCTTCCCGACTGCATTTCTTTTCACCTGAGGAGTTGAAATCCATCCTCTTGAACGTAACCCATGCACTTCAAACACTTTCCCAATCGCAGGGCACTTCTTCCGCCCATGCCAGAACTGAGTCGAGGCCAAACTTGACTACCCGTCAAGGAGACTGAGGAAGCTTAGGAAATCCTACTATGCTTACATCTGTAATAGGTGGTTTAGGCACGGTGAGCACAAATGTGTAAGGATGTGTGGCCCGAAGGACACTTCGGTTTGATACAAAGGATTTGACAGTGAAGACTCGAATTACTCTTGGTTGAAATACAATCCGGTATCTGAAGCCGACATTTAGAAATATGTCGCTTTCTGTAGGGCATTCCAAGCACGCAAAGATCAACAAATCAAGCAACAACAGCAGAAGGAAAAAGAAATCCAAGTTGTGGCTAAGTATTGGGCAGGTGCATTTAACAATGCCAATACCGTAGCCACCATATTGAAAGTTCAAGACTGGATGTCTGAGATGGTCAAAACTCTCCACAAGGCTTAGGAAGCAACTACTGATCAAAATGCTTCCAAAGTTCCTCCCACTCCTACTGCCCAAGAATCACAAGACGAAGGAACTGCAATAGAAGTGAGCTGTGCTCCCACCTTCGGTCTTGATGATGCTGATCTATAAGATGTAAACAAACCCTCTCCATCTAATGATGATCTTATGATGTTTAAAGATGAAGAAGAATCAAGTGGCTCTTACCATTCAACTTCAAATCCCAAAGAGAAGAAGAAAAAGAAGAAGAATGCTGTCACTCGGAAAGAATTTTTGAGCCTACAGGCAAAGATTGATCAAATCCTTGCTGCGGTCAAGCGAACTCAAACGCAACCAGAAGACACCCTCGGATCGTAGTCATTGATTGAACGGATAGAGCGCTTGGAAACTCATGACAGATTGGCTGCTGAGCGTATCTCCCTCAAAGTAGAAATAGGAATTTGGTCCCTTGACAACAATCGACAAGCAAATCACAAGGACTTAATGGATTCTGCGGAACGCCTCATCTCTGAGGTAACCGCAATCAAGAAAGACCTTCAAGCAGCCATTGCGGATCAAGCCTCCCAATCTCAAAAGCTAATTGTTGAGACTCACATTGCCTATGAGTCCACTATCTCAGTCCTTGAAGCTACAATCAACGGCCTACAGCGATCTTTGTCCACAAATTTCCATGGCCCCAAAATCCTTCAACTCACCAAGGAAATTCACCGGCTGCTCTTCAACCCCACCATCCCCAACAATCAACAACTGGCAGATGCCCTCAAAGCTCAATTTGATGAATTTTTTGCCAAAGTTAAAGGCCTTCGAAAACGGCTTGAGGAAGCTCCTGGGTTGCATTCCTCAAGAGGGGGAAGTGAAGAAGAAGTCCATCACTCCAATCACTTCATCTCACAACATCAAAGTCCCCCCATCATTACAGAAAAAATTCCTACACCGTAACCTTCACCGGAACCATCTCATCATACTCCACCTCATAACACTCCACCGCATGAGGAGATCACTCCTAAGAAACCAGAGACTCCCCCTCACTTCAAAAATATTGCATAGCACATGTCCTCTCCAAGCTCAAATGACTCTCCTGCCACCACCCAAAAGAAAAATGATTGGAAGGCAGCTAAACTTGTGGAGCTCATATGGAGAAAATGCGGTTTTGATACTATCATGGATGAATCCTTGATAAAATCTTGGATCAATCCTCATCACTAACTGCTAGATGACAATTACAAGCCTCACCTCACCTATGTTGAACCCACGTCGGATGGCTACTGGGATGTCCCAATCTCTCCAAATGCCAAATACTTCACAGTATTTGAGCAATTTGACTGCAGCCTTCAAAAGCTCAAAAAACTGCCAATGGAATTTGAGAGACTTAGTCTTTTTTATGCTAAGCATGCCTGTCTCGTTGAGAAAATATGGTCTAACGATAGACCATCTGCAGTCAAGAACTACAACATTCAGAAGTCCAAAAAGGATGACTTCATCCAATATACCCTCACTAGAAGGGACCATGACTATATCCGCAACCAAGTTGACTTCCCCTGTATAAATCAGGAAGAAGTCTTTCTCATTGCAAAGGTGTTCCAGAACAAGTCGGAGAAGCACCCGTAGATGAAGATTGCCCTTGAAAGGGCTAATACTTTTTTGAATGAAACGGTCTGTGATTTTGCTAAAATCGACACAGACATCTACCCCACCATTGCCAAGAAATTTGATCTGCCACCACTCGACCCTGCACCAATGCCTTCCGAAGGCTATGAAGAAAGACCTTAGGTGCAACCAACTTCCCTGAACTCGGATTCATTTTGAAAAGGAAGATCGATAATGTCAAATACTTCATTCCTATGACTTCCATGCATCGCCTCACCAGGAAGCAACTTGATATCTGCCAAACTGCAGTTGAAAAATCGAAGCACACTACTAGAGAAGTCAAGTTCTTGATTTTAAGGAAAATCTTCTGGTTGGAAAACATCAGGAAGTTTTAGTGGATCCTGATCACGTTTCATAAACTTGATAGCTGAACAAAAGTTAAAGAGGTCACTTAGGGGGAAATTGTTGAATCATAAAAAGTGACCCTCTTGTACTTCAGCTACCGCAGCCGACAAGCACCCACAGTCAATCTCCTTCATCAGCAACCATATCCAGAGTCTCTACCTACCGCATTCACTCTTTGTTACTTAGTTCATTTTGTCTTACTGTAATCCTCTCTATTGCCCAGTATGCCTTGCATGGATACTCTTAGAGAGTGAATCTAATGTAACTCCTTGAGTCACTATAAATAGAGCTCATTCTCTTTTATTCATAACGCATCTATTATTCTGAATACACATCTCTGAAGTTATCTTTTCTTTCTCTCTTACTTACACTTCTTACATTCACATAACCGATTATAATCTCTCTTTGGAGCAAGTCTTTTGTGACTTAATTACTAAGTTTGATCTCACTTATTAAGTTGGCTTGAATGCATTCCTCGTTCTGAATCAACTTATGTGTATACTTGATATAACAATTGTTGTCATTTCCATTTCTTTACTTTTCCACAACTAACTCTCTAACCATCTAACACTAAATATTATTGTTGAGCTTTTAGATCCTTCAAGATTAACTATTCCGCAATATACTTGTTCTGACATTTGTTCAAGTGTGTCTCAACGTTTTTCTCTCAACATTCTCTCTGTCAAGTATGGAGTATGTTCTCTTTGTTTTTCATATAGTATGTTCATTATGTTTCTCATATAGTAAGTTTGTAATGTTTCTAATATAATGAGTTTGTTATGATTCTCATATAGTGAGTTTGTTATGTTTCTCATATAGTATATTCGTTCTGTTTCTCATATAGTAAGTATTGACTCATGTATGAACTAACTCTTTGTATGTTTCATTGTACTAGAAGTAATGAGTAGTATCTTCCTAAACTATACCTATTATAGTTTACTAGTAGAGTTATTTGTATAACTGAGTGTATTGAACTGAGATAAAAGCTTTTTATGTCTTATACATATATACATAATATATAACTTAGGATCAAACGACACTCGGACAAATAACAGGGTACTCTAAGTCTACAACTAAACGAGGAACATGAAAATAAAGTAAGTTATCAGTCCTCAGTCCTTCCAACCTTACTTATATAACTATATATGCATTAGACATGGTTTTGACGATATATAAGTTTAAAAATGTTAAAAGAAAGGTTTGATATGTGATAACAAGTTTGATAAAGAGTTTAAAATGTAAAAGAGTTTGATAAACATTTTGAAGTAGTTTGTTTGCTAAAACAGTTAAAAGTATAGTAAATCCATTTGTTTGATAGTTATTAATCACATGTGATTGATATAATAACTAAAATGTTTCAACTTGTATTCCGCGCCCCCCATAAAAGCATTTAAACTTATTTAAAAGGTAGATTAAGGGGTATGAACTCACCTGTAGTGAGTGATACAGAAGTATGTTTGGAAAAAGGATGTAGAGTGTCAGGTGAAACCTTGACCAGACAAAGATCCTAACAAACATATAATGACATGTATGTGTATTTGATTAGTGTATAGATGACTAAATAAGAAGGGTAACACCCTTATTGGCTAGGAAACTCTAAGATTTATGGGACACAATGACAGATGATTCCATAACTAGGGTATATGGCCACCCTATAGAGTTTACAGTCAAAGAGTTATGACCATTGGAGTTCACGATCCGAGTGTTCATGGTCTTAGGTGTTTACAATCCAACGACGTTACGGTCATGGAGTTCACGGTCTAAGGAGATTCAACCGGAAACTCATCAAATCTTGCACAAATGATAGTTTTCAAGGGCTTCATTCAAAGGCATCGGATTTTAGGGACCATGCTTAGCCTGAGGGAGGGTAAAGGCTATAAGAACACCCTTTATAAGGGTTTACGGTCTATGAAGATTCATTGAACCGTAAACTCTTTTGTACATGAAAAGAGTGATGATCTTAAGTAAAAAATGAAGGATTGTAACTAGATAGATGTAAAGGAGGATGATACCTACGATTTTGAAGGAAAGGAAGGCGTTTTCGGTCCAAAACACTAAGATGTTCTTAATGTTCTTGAGGATCTTGAAGATCTAGACTTAAAAGATGAAATCCTTGTATGAATTCAATGGTGAATCATGGATAAAAGAAGGATTAACTAACAAAAGGAAGGAATCACTTACATTTTCGAGAATTGGAAGCAAAATTATTCGATACTTGAGAGAGTTTTCGTGATTTTTGGCTTGTAAAGGAAAGAAATGATCAAAATGATCATGAATTCTATATATAGAGGGAGTTTAGGGTCACCATGACCGTAAGCTCTAAATTTCCTGACCGTAAACTCCTCTTGAGGAGGTTTACAGTTTCCTAGATGGTTTTGAACTTTAACTGACAAATCCAAACACTAATTCCTATGATGCACTAGTCTCAGAATACTCAGAATAGACCCGAAATAGTGCTAAAATATAGCAACACGAGTCTAACTTTGATAGATTTCAACGTTTCTACAAGCTAGAAACTTCGGGTTGTCACGCCAAACAAGGAACAGGAGATGAGGCGGAAGTTGCACATCTCATTATTTGTTAGAACTTCATTATATAACCTTGTCGTATTCAATAGGTGCTTACGGAGTTAACTGTAATAGTTCTTTTATATTTGATGAAACCATTCCTTAATAAAATCATATATTTTCTTTAGTAAAATGGTAACCACAATAGTTCCTTCTATAATTACTTAGTTTATATTGGCTATGTATAATCGCATATCGAACGGACAGTTAAATGTGTAAATCTGCCCTCTACCCACAACCAAACAAGGAATAGGAAATAAGGTGGAAGTCACACATTCCACTGCCTATCAGATATTAAACATATATAACTCTGATGTATACACTAAGGAATTATAGATTTAACCCTTTAAGGACCTTTATGTTATACTAGTTTAGCAATTTGTATTAAACCTTTCATAACAAGGTTCCAATTTCACCTACTTAATGATCCATCTGAAAAGTATGGTTTTGTACTAAAAAATGGTATGTTGTATTTGTATGTTATGACCTCACCCTTACCTATTACCCCCTATGATTACTTGGTGTATACGACTATATATAGACTGTGTGAATCTGCTCTATTTCCACAACCAAACAAGGAATAGGAAATGAAGTGGAAAGCACACATCCTACTGCCTGGCAGATCAGATTAATATACAACCCTAATGTATCTACCGAGAAATCATAAAGTAAGCATTATAGGCCCCTTTCAAGTTGTATTTTCATGTTACTAGGAAAGTTATGTGGCGTAGTTCTATTGTTAGGAAAACCACTAGAACTTTTGAAATCTCGTACTCTAAACGCCTTAGTCGATACTGTTGTGAGTTCTATATATTGTTATGTTTTATTTATTATTACCCGGTACTTTGTATATATATGTATATGTATATATATATATATATATATATGTATATATATATATATATATCTATATCTATATATATATATATATATATATATATATATATATAACCGTAGACTAAAAGTATTATCGTATATTTTTTTAAACAAATCAATTGATGGTAAGTTTCTTTCCAAGTTTACTTGGAATGTAAAGTATATGTACGTGAATCATGTATTGATCCTCTGTTCTATAATATAATATGCATTGATCCCCTAAATTTTACCTATTTTAGTTTGCTAGTATATTTGTTTAAACTGCTACTGGTTTGTAGAAAAGACTCAATTAGCGATTGAGCTAAGCATGTACTTGAAAAATGGGGTTGTATAAACAATAATCTAACATCTTTTAAAAGAGTTTTTGAATTTAATTAATAAATTATAAATGCCTAAGAATTTCTTTTGTGTTATGGTTGTCACAGGTAAATATTAACAAAAATTTATTGTGTTCAAATTGTATTCCCCGCTTAAAAGCATTTAAAAACGTTTAAAAGGTAGGTTATAAGGGTATGAACTCACATTATGTGAGTGATTCGATTGAAGAATGAAGTAAAGGTGTTTGATTCACTAGTGAAGTTCTGAGACACTAATGAGTCCTCTTTAGCATATTATTACACATATATGTACATAGTTAGTGAATATAACTACAAAGGTGGTTAGGAAACATCTATGGATGCAAGAATTCTTGGCTAAGGTGTATAAGTCCATAACTATTTCTGGTATGTACTTGACCCGGTTTGCCATCGTCCATTTCGGTTGAATAGCATCATGCATTTGAATAGACTAAATTAGAGAAATAACACTTGTGGTTTATTAATATATTATATGTTCTAATATATTAATAGAATTATTTAATTAGTATATAACAAGAATTAATTTAGAATTAACTAAGTGATCAAAAAATTACTAATTAAATATATGGGTTGATTATGTAAAATAATAGGCTAAACGCTTCATGGATTATCAAGATGGGCTAAGACCCATAGGATGCTCCATGGAGGTTTAAACTCATGGGTCATGGAAATGAAGATCCATGTTACATTAGGGTTTACATGGTGTAACCCAAAGTGTAACACACTATATAAAGAACATGACATCCGCAAAAGTCGGCTAGATGAAGTTGCAAGAGGGCTAGGCTGATTTTTCAAGTGTTCTACATTCTTTCAAAGTCATTCCAAAGCACTTGGTGTTGTGTGAAACATTTGAGGCTTCACACTTGTGGTGCTAGGTTCTCAAGGTTTTTCAAGGAATTAAATAGACTACAAGGTATGTAATTCTAGCCATCTTTTATGTTAAAAGTTCCCCATGTATGCTAGATACAATTATGAACCTTGGAAATCAAATTTTGCATGTACTTTAGACAAACAAAGATTCAAGGTTTTATAAGGTTTCATGTACACTTAGGAGTGTTAGAATGCTCATAACCCATCAGTGGTATTAGAACCTAGGCTTGTTTGTTGATACTTGATGCAAAATAGTGTAAAAATCGAATTTTTAAGCTGTCTGCACATGGGACTCACCGAGTCCATGGGGGGACTCGACGAGTCCAAGGAAAACTTCAACCAACTTGGCGAGTCAGTTCTTGCACTCTACGAGTTGGTCATGCATAGTGAAGTTTTTCGATTTTGCTGCTGGAAATAGACTAGAAACATTATCCTAAACTATTTTGGTGTTTTAAAACTTGTTTTAGATGGTGTAATGGTTTTTCTAATCCATTTACAATGGCTAATATCAAAATTACATGATTATATGTGTTCATATGCTCTTCAAATTTTGATATGAATATTCATGTTCTTATAAGTTCTTGATAGATCATAGGAATTATTTGTTGAATGCTTAATTCATGATCTTTATGTGTTTTAATGGAGTCCATAACTTGTGCTCAAGTTATGGATAACCAAAGGTCACTTTGTATTAAATCCATTAAAAGAACACATAAGTTACAAAAATGGAGAGTCTTCATTTTAATAACTCATAAGTTATGAATTGAAGTGTTTTGTAAAGTTACAAAACTTTCCCTCAAGTTTTGGAACATGTAAAGTTATCTTAATAAACTTTAGTTCCAAACCTTTGTTTTTTAAAAAAATCAACCATTATACTTTATAATATTATAAGTTAATATATATATATATATATATATATATATATATATATATATAATATCAAGTCGTCTTACCGTTAGTAGGCCTCATTCACAAATCCGGTATATATAAGGGGATATAAGGTTGTTGCCTATAAAATGGAAGCTTAATGGGTGTCCACTCTCACCCACCGCTTCCTTGATCGGTGGAGGGACGCTAGCCAAACGGGTAGGACAAGCACTTATAAAAGTCTCATTAAAAGTATAATGATGATTATAAAGTAACAAAATGTTTTATTAAAATCCCAATCTTAGTTACTTTAAGAAAATGTGAATAAGGTGCTAATCCATGAAATTACACCTTACACTTTGTTTAAATCATTAGTGGAGCATATGTGGTTAACCGGTACATTAACGTGGACTTAACAAGGGAGGTAAAGGGTAACTTAAGGTTTATTATAGGTCGGTGGAATGGCTGTGGTTAACCGACACATCGATTGAGTGATACACATTAAGGGTACCAAGTAATTTGCATGGTTACTTCACACCTCGTTTTGTGACCCTCGGCATCCCAGTCACAAAACATGGAGGGCACACTCGAGATTGAAACATGCCTTTGAAAAGTTCATTGAATCTCAAAAGAATCTAGGAATTTCTAAGAACCAATTAAAAACTAATTTTTATATTTCGTTTTTCCATGGTCGAAATTGGTGAATCGTCATTCACCTACCTTTCAAATATGTTATATATTAGATTACGACATCCCTCTTATAAGTTATGATATATTGTGATTGGATCCCAGCCTTAATATTACATTTGGGTGTTTTATTAAGGACTATCTTAATATCTATACTAAACTTGTTCTCTTTTTTTCAGATGTCTTCCAACAATACTGCTTCTGACTCAAACCCTACTGGCTCCTTTTCCTTCATGAACCTACGTGGGAGGGTCATCTTTGATGGTTCCAACTTTATGGATTAGATCCAGAACATCATGATGTTGACTCGCTACGAGGACAAGGAATATGTCCTTGATAAGGAGCTAAAGGAGATCGATGAGTCCACTGCTACTCCTCATGAGATCGTTGACTTTCAGACTCACGAAAGAGATGCCACCAAAGTGGCATGCATCATGATGGCCACCATGACAACTAAACTCTAGAAGTCCTATGAGGACTACTACCCTTTTGATATGCACCAACATATGATGGAAAGATACCATCAGAGTGCTCTTCAAAAGCGGTATGAAATAATCTCCTCCATGATAACAACCAGGATGAAGGATGGAGAATCTGTCACGGGCCACATGCAGAAAATGCAAAGGTATGTGGACCATTTGTTGAAGCTGAATGTGAACTTCCCCGAGGAGCTTGCAATAGATATCATTTTGCACTCCATACCCTCGTGTTATGATCAATTCCGCGCGACATACCACGTGAATAAGGAAAAAGTCACACTCAGCAAACTTTAAGGACTCTTAAAGACCGCAGAATCAGGGCTTAAGGGTAAGTTGGTTGTTACCACTTCTACTCCTACTAACATCTACGCCCCTATCTTGACAATCGGGAAAGGGAAAGGTAAGAAGAGGAAGACCCCTTCGAAGGGTACCAAGTGTAAGACCTTGAAGGCTCCTCTTCAAGTGGAACCAAGAAAGGTTTCACCACTCCTTCTTCTGACCAAAAGGAGGCTGAATGCTTCTATTTCCATGAAAATTCACACTGGAAGCGGAACTACCCAAAGTACCAACAAGATGTGAAGGATGGGAAAGTCAAACCCAACCATGCAGGTATTTACACTCTCTTATCTAATAACTCACCCTATTCGAACTCTTTGGTCCTTGATACCGGTTGTGGTATTCATATATGTTCTGATTTGCAGGGACTAACAAGAAGTGAGAATGTGAAGCATGGAAAGATAAACTTGATAATGAGGAATAGGAAAGCTTCACCTGTCACGAAGATTAGAGTTTATTCTTTGTTGCTAAGTAGTGGGTTTACATTAGATTTGAATAAATGTTGTTATTCGCCTGAAATGGCAAGAAATATTATTTCCTTTCGTGTTTGTACAAACAAAGGTTTACCTTTTCTTTTGATAATGAAATTGGTGTAATAAATACTTTCTTTAATAATGTTCTTTATTTTATATTATTAACTTGTGATGGTGTGTATGAAGTTGTGTCTGTTGTAGATAACCTAGGAAATAATGTGTTGTGTATTGATTCTTTCAATAATAATAATAACTTGGATAAATCATCATTATGGCATTGTCGTCTTGGACATGTGAGCAAGAAACGCATAGGCCAGCTCCAAAAGGATGGAGTCCTGGAGTCATTTGACCTAATGTCTGATGATAGTTGTGAATCATGCTTACCTGGAAAAATAACAAAGTCACCCTTCACTGGTTCTTGTGCTAGGGGTGAAGGTTTGTTGGATCAGGTACACACAAATGTGTGTGGACCCTTCAAATATGCCACAAGAGATGCTAATCGTTATTATTTGACTTTCACTGATGATTATAGTAGATATGGATATGTCTATTTAATCAAGCATCAGTCAGAGACATTTGAAAGGTTTAAAGATTTTAAACAGGAAGTGGAGAATCAATTGGGTAGGAACATTATGATGCTTCGATCCGATTGTAGTGGTGAGTATCTTAGTACAGAGTTCCTTGACTATCTTAAGGAATGTGGGATTATCTCACAATTGACACCTCCCAGGACACCACAGCTTAATCGTGTGGCTGAGTGACACAATCGAACATTGTTGGATATGGTTCGTTCCATGATGAGTCGAGCATCGCTACCGATCTCATTTTGGGGGTATGCCTTAGAGACTACCGCTCATATCCTTAATCTGGTCCCTACAAAGAAAGTTGCCAAAACTCCTCATGAGATGTGGACTGGAAAAGTTCCAAAACTAGACCACATCAAGATTTGGGGTTGCAAGGCTTTCAAGAGACGCAGGACTCATGATAAGCTCGAACCTCGAAGTGAGAGGTGTATTATCATCGGCTACCCACATAAATCCTTTGGTTACCTCTTCTACAGACATAGTGAGAATGTGGTCTTTGTATCAAGGAGGGGTGTCTTTCGAGGGAGAGAGATCTTAAGCCAAGGAAACAGTGGGAGGCAAATTAACCTTGAAGAAATTCAAGAGCCAAGTGGTGAAGGAACTTCAAACCCTAGCACTCAACCTGAGGAGGAAACTCCTGTTGAGCCAATTGACAAGTCTATACCACTGAGGCGTTCCACAAGATTGAGGAATCCACCTGATCATTATTACAGCTTCCATATTATTGTAGAAGGTGATACACTTATCAATGATGAACCTAACAAGTACGCGGAAGCTATGCCAGGCCCCGAGTCTACTAAATGGAAAGAGCCAATGGATAGTGAGATAAAGTCCATGTATAACAATCAAGTTTGGAACTTGGTTTACAGTGTACCAGGTCGTAAGACAGTTGGGCGCAAATGGATCTTCAAGAAGAAGACCGACATGGATGGTAATGTACACACTTATAAAGTGAGACTGGTTGCAAAGGGCTTTTCTCAAACTCCGGGATTTGTTGTCACACCCCAAACCACGAACGGCGGAAACGTTCCGGGGTGGAGGACGTCATGTACAGTATCACAACAATGTAAAATAGTAAACAAGCAACAACATCATCCATTGCATTATAATTAAAGTTTTAATACATGTGTGTTCTTTCATTGCAATAAGATACCAAAAATATACAATCAAAATAAAAGACGAGACTTGTCTGCTCCGTCTTCTCAAAACTTGGCCACCGTACCTGTCTACTGATGACCTGAGAATACAAGTTATTTTGAAAGAGAGTATCAGCTTTAAAGCTGATGAATTCATAAGTATTTAAGTGTCATTGCCTTGCTTACTAAAAGCTGTTTTAAATGTCATGTAAACCTTTAAATGAAAATGTTGATGTAAGTATGAAAAGCCCTAGAAAATCCCTTATTTTCTATCAGTTTGAGATGTAGTCTTCTACCAAGACCCGAATGTTTTGTTTTGACAATGTAGTCTTCTACCAAGACCCGAATGTTTTGTTATGACAATGTAGTCTTCTACCAAGACCCAAATGTTTTGTTATGACAATGTAGTCCTCTACCAAGACTCGAATGTCTTGTTATGACAATGTAGTCTTCAACGAAGACTCGAATGTTTTGTTATGATAATGTATTCTTCTACCAAGACCCGAATGTTTTGTTATGAGAATGTAGTCTTCTACCAAGACTCGAATGTTTTGTTAGTAAAATGATAGTTTTTCCTTTGTTTTGACTACTACAAATAGTAATTAGTCTAACTCATCGTTTATGTGAATATATCACAAAATAAAGTAAATAGGAAAAATATAACCATGTAGGTGTTATCCCTGGATACCCGGATTAACACGCCATCACAATAAGCGATATGAATAACCTAATGAACCTCCGAAGATGATCCAATTGTCCTCTATAGCAGCAGCAGGTTGGAGGAAGGGTTAGTCCCGTAGCCGACTCCTAATACAAGTGGTAACCTAATGATCATCCGAGGATTTTCATCTCATCCTCTGTTGCAACAGCAGGATGGAGGAATGGTTAGTTCCGATATTAATCTATCTATTATAAGAGATAACCTTAGACATCCATAGATGTTCATCACCCAGTGTTGCTAACAGCTTGGTTCCGGAATGGTTAGTCCCGTCTAGACATCCCATCGAACAGGGATAGGCAGGAAAATTTACACTGAAGGTACGAATAAATCTTCCTCATAGTTCTAAGTACAAGTATCCAGGTAAGTGAATACAGGATAATGCACCTATGTAACAGTGTTCATGTATGGTATTCATGTAAGTGTGTTCATGTATCAGGTAAATATATGTAAACATATTCATGTATCATGTAAGCATATGTATATGTACTCACGTATCAGGTAATGTACTGGTGTAGACTCATGAATGAACTGACTCTTGTGTGATTCCTTGTAATAGGAATAATGTTTGATATCTCCAAATTATCCCTATGATAATTTACTAAAAGGTAATTTGTAGTTCAAGTAGGTTTATACACTCTTACTACTCAAGGGTGTGAGAAACTAAATGAGAGCTGTAAACTATAACATCAATACATATATAAGAATATAAGTGTATATGCATAGTTTAGTTCAAGAATGTAAAATGGTTTTGTAAGACATCTAAATCTTTTGAACAAATATAAAATTGACTTGAAGTCATATTGATAAACATTTCAAAAGTAATACATTTGATAACAAAGTATTTTAAAGCTTGAAAACCATTTCATGCATCACATTTTGTAGTATGTGAAATCTGTTGAATGAAAACACAGTTATAAAATACATATAGATGATTTAATAACATGTTGTTTTCTACTTGTATCCCCCCCCCCCCCCCGATTAAAGCATTTAAAATCATTTAAACATTGATTAGGGGTATGAACTCACCTGTAGATGGTGGTTCGGATGAACTGGATGGTGTAGGATTGCTAGGTGTCAAGTGAGGACTTGTACACACACTACGATCCTAATGAACATATAATCACATATATATGCACTCAATTAGTCTTAAATTACTAATTTATAAACTTAAGACATCCTAGAACAAAATAAACACTTTATGTAAGTGCTTTAAGCCCTAAGGATTGCATCTAAGCTATTGTAGGACAAGGTACTTAGGTTTAGGGTTCCAAAGGACCCCATATATGAGTTTACTCTCCATATATCATCACACATGGAGTTTATGGTTGTAAACTCTTGAGTTTACGGCCGTAAACTCCAAGACTCAATGTCTTTGGTTGTTTTAAGGTGTTAAATAATCCCTAGAATTATTTCAACTTGGTGGTTAAGCCCTTGGAAGGGTTTAAGGCATAGAAACACTCCTTTGAGGAGTTTACGGCCCTAAGGCCATTTCCCTTAGAGTTTGCGGCCGTAAACTCTTAAGGATGGGTATTCTTGATGCTTTCAAGTCTCTTACACAAGTGGTATAGGTTCTAGACTTTTATTCCAAGCATATGAAGGCCTTAGGCACACTTTGGTGCCTTTGTTTGACGTTTACGGCCCAAGAACCTTATTAGGGCCGTGAACTCACTTAAAGGGGTGATTTTGATGTGTTTTAGTCCTTTAATTAATTGGGAACAATTCTATGTAAATGTCTAGGGATTTAGGTGCCTTAAAAGCACCCTTTGATCCAATTTATTGGAGTTCACGGTCCAAGATCATCTTGGGCCGTGAACTCTCATGTGTTTGAGTTTCTTAGTTGTTTTGGGAGTTTACCGCCTAAGAACACCTTGGGGAGTAAACTCCTAAATCTAGTGATTTAGCCTTCTAAATCATGTTATAAACACATATTAAGATTTCTAACACTACTAGAAAGAGGTACTCACGATTTGGGATAAAAACCCCAAGATCCGTGAGAGAGAAAATGGCTTTTCTCTAGTTGGAAATGCGAATAATGAATGAATTTGGTTCCGAATTCTATTTATAGTCCTGAGGTATTTTTGGCAGAAAATACTTTTATTCCTGAAATGATCTCTAATATAATAGAGTGTTGGAATAATAGTGTTGCACAAAACCCTAGTGCACCCACTCTCCTGATATTTCCTAAAGTGTAAACCCTGAATTACTCAAACTTACACGAAAAGTCTGAAAATTAACTGTGACTGCTATAACTTCTATTGAAGTGATATAGTTTGTACATAATGGAAATTTTAGGTCGTCACATCATCCCCCCGTTAGAAGGAATTTCGTCCCAAAATTAGAATTTAAGCAATTAAGAAGTTACAAATAACTAAGCGAAAAGGTGAGGGTATTTCAGTTTCATTTGATCCTCACGTTCCCAAGTGAATTCAGGTCTACGCTTTGCGTTCCAGCGCACCTTCACTAATGGGATACGACTCTGCTTTGTTTGCTTTACCTCTCGGTCCATGATCTGTACTGGTTCCTCCACGAAGTTGAGGCTCCCGTTGATCTCGATCTCGTCGAGTGGAATAACAAGAGTCTCATCGGACAGACACTTTTTCAAGTTCGAGACGTGAAAGGTAGGATGTACGTTACTGAGTTCTTGCGGTAGATTGAGTTTGTAACCCACTGGGCCAATTCTCGCGAGAATTTCGAAAGGCCCTATGTATCTTGGATTGATCTTCCCACGCTTTCTAAAGCGTATCAAGCCCTTCCAGGGTGAGACCTTCAGTAGAATTCAGTCGCCCACTGTGACAACCCAAATTTCCATTTTGTACGAACATTAACTATTCAATAGAAGCTTGTCCAGTTTCAATGAATTTCAGGCTTTTCCGAATAAGTTTGTGTACATTAGGATTTACATTTAAGGAGATATCAGGAGAGTGGATGCTCATGGGTTTGTGAAACTTGAGCATTTTAAAACTTCATAATGTTAGAGTCCAATTCCAGAATAAAAATATTTTCTGCCAAAAATATTTCAGGACTATAAATAGATTTCTGAACTAAATTCATTCATTATTCACATTTCCAACTAGAAAAAGCCATATTCTCTCTCACGGATCTTCGGGTTTTCATCCCAAATCGTGAGTACACTTCTCTAGTTGTGTTATAATGTTTGTTTTATGCTTATTAACATAGATTGCATGTCAAATATGTGAGATCCGGGAGTTTACCGCCCAAGAACATTATTGGGGAGTAAACTCCAAAATGAAGCTTTAAGGCTATCTAGTCCCATTTCCTTGTTAGGTAGCTAGCTTAGGATAATATGTATGATCATTTGAGACTAGAAAACAATCAAGAACACATAGTTTTAGGAGTTTACGACCCAAGAGTTTCTTGGACCGTAAACTCCATTTTCAAGGGCTTAATGTGCCCTAATCACCCCCTAAGGCTTTAGACTTTAACCCTCAATTACTTGTAGCTAAAATGGGGACTTTAACACATCAAAATCACCCCTAAAAGGGAGTTTACGGCCAAGAAATGCTCTTGGGCCGTAAAATACAAGTAAGGGCACCAAAGTGTGCCTAGGGTTCCCCTTAGCCTCAATCAAAAGCCTAGAAATTATCCTACTTGTGCAAGAGACTTGAAATAATTAAAACATGCATCCCATGAGAGTTTACGGCCGTAAACTCTAAGGGATATGGTCTTTTGGCCGTAAACTCCTCAAAGGAGTATAATCTATGCCCTAAACTACCCAAAGGATTAAACCATCAAGCTAGGCTTATTCTAGAAATCATTTAGCACCTTAAAACACCCAAAACCACCAAGATTGGAGTTCACGGCTGTAAACTCAAGGGTTTACGACCGTAAACCACTTGTGTGGGGTTTATTGGGTATTAAACTCTTATACAAGGTCCTTTGGTGCATTAAACCCCTTTAGCCTTGTCCCATAGCAACTTAGAGGCAACCTTTAGGACCTATAACACTTATACAGAGTGTTTACATGTTCCTAAGTGTCCCAACTTATTTCATTAAGTTATTATTTGGCAAATTAGTTATATATATGCTCATTATATGATCACCAGGCTCGTGCGTGTGAACAAGTCTCCGTTTTCCACCTAGCACGGTATCCGACACTACAATCCAAACCACTCACCACAAGTGAGTTCATACCCCTTTAATTAACCTTTGAAATACTTTAAATGTTTTAAATACTTTATGGGGGGGGGGGGGGGAATACAAGTTAAATGCTTATAGTTATTGTATCAATCACATGTGATTACATTAATCATATGTGATTAATAACTAGAAAACCAATGATTTTATCACTGTTCAAATTGTTTATCAAACTGCTTTACTTCAAAATGTTTTACAAACTCTTTTACTTATCAAATGCTTTTATTAAACTTTGTTTTACTTCTTATAAATTGCATGCCCATATATGTATAGATATATAAGTAACGTTTAAAGGGCTTAGGAAGGCCATCCGCCCTATTTCATTTTTCTCGATTTGGATGTGGTCTGGTGGGATTTCGGGTAACCGTCCAAAGGTCGTTTCAATATTAGTTATATATCAAATATACATATATTGACATAAAAGTACTTCCATATTCATGTGTACTATACACGTCATTAGTAAGTTACCATCGGGGTAACACAGGATCATACTACTACAACTTCTAGATCAATGAGTCAGTTCATTAATGAGTCTATACATTACATTACTATGAGAACATATACATTACATTACTACGAGAACATATACAACTATACTAGAAAGAGAACATATACAACTATACTAGGAGGAGAACATATACAACTATACTAGAACGAGAAACATTACACTACATATACAAGAATACGTTAACAATTGTGATCCACTGTATCGGAGCATGCCTTAAATGTCATGGACCGAGTTATAGCCAGAATTCTCTTGGAGGGAGAGCGTGAGTTTGCGTATAGATCTATACTGGATTGACTATCCTACACCTTGCTGCTAGCTACAGCCGGACCTGCAGGTCTGCGGGTGCCAAACGTCATTTTGTTATTACGACCATCCGTATGTCCTTGTTACCAGTCGATAGTATGGTGCAATTTATCAGATTATACCTTAATATAAATCCGGTTTAAGGTAGTTAGTACAACAGTAGTTCCTATAATACAAAACTACAGTACTACAATGATTTAACCATTACATATTTTTAGTGAGTATTTCACTTAAACATTAATGTACAAACTATATTTGTTAAATGATAGTTAAACTTGGGAAATTACACACTTTTACAACAAACGAGCATACAAAACAGTTAAGCCTTGGTAGAAGGCTACTTTAATAGAAAATATAGGTTTTTCTGAGAGATTCAAACTTTTACAAACACTTACATACATTTTACAAACTTACACTTGAGACACGTTCAAACGTTTTGATAACAAACATCGACACTAAAATACTTATGAACTCACCAACTTAATGCTGATAAACTCTTTCAAAATAACTTGTATTCTCAGGTCATCAGTAGACAGGTACCGATGCCAGCTTTTAAGAAGATGGAGCGCATTCAAGACTCATCTTATTATTTTGATGTACATTATATTTTTGGTGTCTAAAACTGTACAAAACACGCTTGTATTAAAATTATATATTTAATGCAATGGATGATGTTGTTTGCTTATTTAAATTTACTGTGTTGTGATACTGTACATGACGTCCTCTGCCCCAGAATGTTTCCGCCGTTCTTGGTTTTGGGGTGTGACAGATTGGTATCAGAGCATTGTTTATAGTGAATCAAGTATATCAACCCATAAAAGATATACTAAACTATAAACCCATTAGGGATTAAAGCACTCTGACCTAGAGTCTATACTTTAAATATTAAAATATTTAATTAAGTATACTAGTCTGCATTCATACTAAAATTAGTGTCACAATGACAAGAACAAAAGTATTACGATTGTTAAGTATCACAAGTGAGTTCGGGGATGTATGGTCAGTCCTGGGAATGGCATAGCCTGATCAACTATGCTGGTCCGAGGAGTGATTAGCATATGCCCTAGAATGGTTGTGATGTGTTAACAAGTCTAAAAACTTACCAACAATACCACAAGAAGATCAGTAGAACTTAAAATTGAAATACTATAGGTGTATTTTGTACTACTAGTTACATGTATACTATATTCTTATACCTCTCTTCTCGCATAGATTTAAATGGCTGGATTCCATCACGGCGACCCGTACTTTCCAAATGATGGCAATGCCGGGTGGATCGAAGAAGAGCCCGAAGATGAGCATCCAATCCCGTTGGATAATCACCTCGCAGAAGGCTTTTCTGATAGATCCGACTCTGAGCCTGAAGTCAACAACCTACCGCTAGTAGGTCAAGCCCCGAACAACAACCCCCAACCAGTTTTTCCAGGTCCTACACCGTTGTGGGCAACCAACTTGAATCGCTGGAGTGATGAACAGGGTCAACCCTTACCTTACTTTGGGGACCGAACCTTTTACAACGTCAGTGAAGGTGGTTTTCCTGACCGAGCTCTGCCCGTCATTATCCACAGAATAGCTCGTAATGTTGAGCAAGGTCGAGCAGCCATCGACTGGGGCTTGGAGATTGATGCCAACTCAGGTGTCAACACAGTCCGCATCCGCCGTCTTGAAGAAGACATGAACGGACCCGGAGAACCAATGAAACCCTGCAGCAACAGCTGGCTACCTCCCGTCAGAGTGCTCAGGAGCGACACCTTCAAGAGGTGTTTTGTCAATTGTCATACCTCAGGGCTCGCCGTTAGATGATGTCTAGTACATCCCTGTCTTTTGGTTAAGGAATAGCGTTTAACATTTGTGCTCTAAGTAGCACCTGTCTGTAAAATATTCCTAACTTTCAGTACACTATTTAGGAATCTAAGAACTGTCAAACTTTTCTGTATGGTATGATGTAAGACCTACTGTTAGGTCGATTTTCCCTGAACTTATTACATCAGTAATACCAGTATTATTGACATGTATCGAATCTGTGGGAAAAATCTGTACATTTGTGTTTCCTACTAATATTCTTTGTTGTGACCTCAAACACTCATTCAACTGTTGGGCTATGGTTAGTTAGTCCATGTGTCACTCTCACATTGCTTACAAATTGATTCTTACCATTTTTCTTATCTTTATAAACTTATAGCTGAAAGATGCCTCCTCACAAATCTCCCAGGAATAACCCTGCACCTCCACCACCTCCTCCGCCTCCGGTCATCGATACTGCAGCCCTGAATGCTGCCGTAGCTGCAGCAGTGGCAACTGCCATGGCTCAGTATCACTCATCTGATGCCAGCAGAGGTGGAACCCCTGTGGAATCAATTCCGGTTGAAACCCCTATGCGCTCGAGAGAGTGCTCCTACAAGGATTTCACCAATTGCAAGTCGAAGCCTTTCCATGGCACCGGCGGAGTCATTGCTCTCTCGTAATGGTTCGAGAAGACTAAATCAGTCTTCGAAATCTGTTCCTGCCCTGCTGCGAGCAAAGTCAAATATGTCGCATGCACCTTTGAAGGAAAGGCCCTGACATGGTGGAACGGCCATGTTAAGGAACTAACCCTCGTCATAGCCAACGACATGGGCTGGGAAATGATGAAAGACCTCATGATTGAGGAATACTGCCCGAGGGGCGAAGTCCAGAAATTGGAGCAGGAACTTTGGAACCTGACTATGAAGGGCACCAATGTGGTCGCTTATACTGCCCGATTCAGCAAACTGGTGGCCCTCTGCCCCAATATGGTTCCCACTGAGGGGAAAAAGATCGAAAGGTACATATGGGGGCTAGTGGCTCCGTATCAGGGGAATGTCCTAGCATCAAACCCTGCTACCTTCAACAGTGCCAAGCGACTGGCACAGCGACTCATTGACCATGGAGTCAAAACCCCTGCAACAACAACCACCCTGACCATCCCGGAACCCTCCAAACCCGCAGACACTAAGCAGAAATTATGGGATGAAAAGAAGAAGCAGCAAGCTGCCAAAAAGCAGCAAATTATGGCGGTGCATGCCGCGGTAACCCCTGCTGCTGCTACTGCTCCGATGAAGCAGTATGCTGGGAGTTTGCCTAAGTGCAACAAATGCAACTTCCACCACAACGGCCCCTGCCGTGAAATGCAGTGCTCTAACTGCAACAGGAAAGGACACACCGTCCGTTTTCGTAAGTTCCCGGCACAACCGATCACCCAGGTCCCTGGCTCTGGCGCGAGCCCGACCTGCTATGGGTGTGGCGAAGCAGGCCACTTTAGGAGGGACTGCCCCAAAGCGAAGAATGTTGGAGGAGCAGGGAGGGTACTAGCTATAGGCCACGGGGAAGCAGTTGCTGACCCGACAGTGGTGACTGGTACGTTCCTCCTCGATAACTCCTATGCATGCATTATGTTCGATAGTGGAGCGGAGCGAAGCTTCGTAGACCATAAATTTGCTCGCATGCTTATGCAATAACCACACGCACTCAAAGAACAATTCACAGTAGAAATGGCTAATGGAAAAACTTAAAGTACGAATAGCATATACTTAGGATGTACCCTAACTCTAGATAACCATTCATTCCCCATCGACCTCATGCCGGTCTCAATAAAAAGCTTCGACGTGATCATTGGCATGGATTGGTTAAGTCTTCATCGCGCCGACATCATGTGCTACGAGAAAGCAGTCCGTCTAAACCTTCCGTCTAACGAAACTCTTATGGTCTACGGCGACAAACCTGGTGCGAGTCTTCGTATTATATCAAGTATTCAATCACAGAAGTATCTCCATAAAGAATACCATGCATTCCTTTCTCACGTCGTCGACACGAGCCTCGAAACGAAAGAACTAAAGAACATTCCAGTAATGAGCGACTTCCCCGACATTTACCCAGAAGAGCTACCTGGATTACCTCCACAACGAAGGTCGAGTTCAGAATCAACTTAGTCATAGGAGCTACCCCAGTAGCCAAGTCGCCCTACCGCTTACCACCAGCTGAGATGCAGGAACTCTCTGGTCAACTTAACGAACTGCTATGTAAGGGCTTTATCAGGTCAAGTTTCTCACCTTGGGGAGCACCGGTCTTGTTCGTTAAGAAGAAAGACAAATCATTTCGTATGTGTATCGACTACAGAGAACTCAACAAACTGACGATCAAGAATCGTTATCCTCTACCTCACATAGACGATCTATTTGATCAACTGCAAGGGGCGAACTATTTTTCCAAAATTGATCTGAGATCCGGATATCACCAGTTACGAGTACTAGAGGAGGATGTGCCGAAGACAGCCTTCCGAACTCGTTACGGACATTCCGAGTTCGTGGTGATGGTATTCGGATTGACCAATGCGCCTGCAGTCTTCATGGATCTGATGAATAGAGTATGCCGACCTTACTTGGATCAGTTCGTCATCGTTTTCATTGACGACATCCTGATCTACTCCCGAAGTAAGGAAGAACATGGCGATCACTTGCGACAAGTTCTAGGGACATTACAAAAGGAGAAAATTTATGTGAAGTTCTTGAAATGTGAATTTTGGATCCGAAGAGTCGAATTCTTAGGACACATGGTAAGAAAAGAGGGAATCCACATGGACCCATCCAAAATTAAAGCCATTGAGAACTGGTCAGCACCGAAGACGCCTATTGAAATTCGTCAATTTCTAGGCCTCGCTGGCTACTACCGCAGATTCATTCAGAACTTCTCCCGAATAGCGAAACCTCTTACAACCCTGACCCAGAAAGGCGTGGCCTTTGACTGGGAAGAGAAACAAGAGAGAGCGTTCCAAACGCTCAAGCGAGCCTTGTGCACCGCGCCAATACTATCCCTCCCCAAAGGGATAGAAGACTTCGTAGTCTATTGCGATGCATCCAATCAAGGGCACGGGTGTGTTCTGATGCAGCAAGGTAAGGTCATCGCTTATGCCTCAAGACAGTTGGAGACACACGAGGTTAACTACACGACCCACAATCTCGAACTAGGAGCAGTGGTGTTTGCTATGAAGATCTGGAGACATTACTTGTACGGAACGAAAAGCACTATCTTTACCGACCACAAGAGTTTACAGCACATTTTCGATCAGAAGGAGCTCAACATGAGACAACGACGGTGGATCGAGCTACTCAGTGACTACGAATGTGATATTCGTTATCATCCGGGTAAAGCCAACGTAGTAGCAGACGCCCTAAGTCGAAAGGAATATTCTGGTCGCAAAGTCAAGTCATTGTCAATAACCATCCATTCACACTTGTCTAAGCAAATTCAGGCGGCCCAACTTGAAGCCATGAAACCTGAAAATGTGACGAGTGAATCCCTTAGAGGAATGGTCAAGAATTTAGAAGCCAAGGGTGACGGAGCCTTATATTTCATGAACCGAATCTAGACACCGAAACACGGTGGTTTCCGAGACTTGGTCATGACCGAGGCGCACAACACTCGGTATTCCGTCCACCCAGGTTCAGATAAGATGTATCTGGATCTTAAAAAGCTATACTGGTGGCCTAATAGGAAAGCAGAGATTGCTATCTTCGTAAGTAAATGCCTTACTTGCGTAAAGGTTAAGGTCGAGTACCAGAAGCCCTCTGGTTTACTGCAACAACTAGAGATTCCAGAATGGCAGTGGGAGCAGATCACTATGGATTTCATAACCAAGTTGGCCAAGACAACGGGTGGACTTGATACCATATGGGTCATCGTCGATAGATTGACCAAGTCTGCACACTTCCTGCCTATCAAAGAAACCGACAAAATGGAGAAACTTACGAGAACATAAATCGTACGGCTACATGGTGTACCTATGTCCATTATCTCCGATAGAGATAGTAGGTTCACCTCAAGATTCTGGCAATCACTACAACATTCCTTAGGAACAAGGCTGGACATGAGCACAGCCTACAATCCACAGACCGATGGACAGAGTGAGAGGACCATCCAAACACTGGAAGACATGTTGCGAGCCTGCGTGATTGACTTTGGGAAGGCATGGGATACACATTTACCCCTTTTCGAGTTTTCCTATAATAACAGTTATCACACGAGCATCAAGGCTGCTCCATTTGAAGCCCTCTATGGCCGAAAGTGCAGATCCCCTCTATGCTGGGCTGAGGTGGGTGATACCCAATTAGCCAGGGGGCAAGCTTCCGACAGTACTCTTACCGGTCCGGAGATCATTCGGGAAACGACAGAGAAAATCGTTCAGATTCGTGAACGATTAAAAGCCTCTAGAGACCGACAGAAGAGCTACGCTGATAAAAGAAGAAAACCTTTGGAATTTCAGGTGGGAGACAGAGTCATTCTCAAAGTCTCACCCTGGAAGGGCTTGATACGCTTCGTAAAGCGTAGGAAGCTTAATCTGAAGTACATAGGGCCTTTCGAGATTCTTGTAAGAGTCGGCCCCGCAGCTTACAAACTCGACCTACCCAACGCACTTCATAACATACATTCTACATTCCACGTATCTAACTTGAAAAAGTGTCTGTCCGACGAGACTCTTGTAATCCCACTCGACGAGATCGAGATAAACGAGAGCCTCAACTTTGTGGAAGAACCAGTAGAGATCATGGACCGTGAGGTCAAGCAGATGAAGCAAAGCCGTATCCCTATCGTGAAGGTTCGCTGGAACACCAAGCGAGGACCGGAATTCACTTGGGAACGCGAGGATCAGATGAAACTGAAATACCCTCATCTTTTCGCTTAATTGTTTATAACTTCTTGTTTGCTTAAATTCTAATTTCAGGACGAAATTCCTTCTAACGGGGGGATGATGTGACAACCCAAAATTTCCGTTTTGTACGAACATTAACTATTCAATAGAAGCTTGTCCAGTTTCAATGAATTTCAGGCTTTTCCGAATAAGTTTGTGTACATTAGGATTTACATTTAAGGAGATATCAGGAGAGTGGATGCTCATGGGTTTTTGAAACTTGAGCATTTTAAAACTTCATAATGTTAGAGTCCAATTCTAGAATAAAAATATTTTCTGCCAAAAATATTTCGGGACAATAAATAGATTTCTGAACTAAATTCATTCATTATTCACATTTCCAACTAGAGAAAAGCTATATTCTCTCTCACGGATCTTCGGGTTTTCATCCCAAATCGTGAGTACACTTCTCTAGTTGTGTTATAATGTTTGTTTTATGCTTATTAACATAGATTGCATGTCAAATATGTGAGATCCAGGAGTTTATTGCCCAAGAACGTTCTTGGGGAGTAAACTCCAAAATGAAGCTTTAAGGCTATCTAGTCCCATTTCCTTGTTAGGTAGCTAGCTTAGGATATTATGTATGATCATTTTAGACTAGAAAACAATCAAGAACACATAGTTTTAGGAGTTTACGGCCCAAGAGTTTCTTAGACCGTAAACACCATTTTCAAGGGCTTAATGTGCCCTAATCACCCCTTAAGGCTTTAGACCATAACCCTCAATTACTTGTAGCTAAAATGGGGACTTTAACACATCAAAATCACCCCTAAAAGGGAGTTTATGGCCAAGAAATGCTCTTGGGCCGTAAACTCCAAGTAAGGGAACCAAAGTGTGCTTAGGGTTCCCTTAGCCTAAATCAAAAGCCTAGAAATTATCCTACTTGTGCAAGAGACTTGAAATAATTAAAACATGCATCCCATGAGAGTTTATGGCCATAAACTCTAAGGGATATGGTCTTTTGCCATAAACTCCTCAAAGGAGTATAATCTATGCCCTAAACTACCCAAAGGATTAAACCACCAAGCTAGGCTTATTCTAGAAATCATTTAGCACCTTAAAACACTCAAAACCACCAAGATTGGAGTTCACGGCCGTAAAATCAAGGGTTTATGACCGTAAACTCCTTGTGTGGGGTTTATTGGGTAGTAAACTCTTATACAAGGTCCTTTGGTGCATTAAACCCCTTTAGCCTTGTCCCATAGCAACTTAGAGGCAACCTTTAGGACCTATAACACTTAGACAAAGTGTTTACATGTTCCTAAGTGTCCCAACTTATTTCATTAAGTTATTATTTGGCGAATTAGTTATATATATGCTCATTATATGATCACCAGGCTCGTGCGTGTGAACAAGTCTCCGTTTTCCACCTAGCACGGTATCCGACACTACAATCCAAACCACTCACCCCAAGTGAGTTCATACCCATTTAATTAACCTTTAAAATACTTTAAATGTTTTAAATACTTTATGGGGGGGGGAATACAAGTTAAATGCTTATAGTTATTGTATCAATCACATGTGATTACATTAATCATATGTGATTAATAACTAGAAAACCAATGATTTTATCACTGTTCAAATTGTTTATCAAACTGCTTTACTTCAAAATGTTTTACAAACTCTTTTACTTATCAAATGCTTTTATTAAACTTTGTTTTACTTCTTATAAATTGCATGCCCATATATGTATAGATATATAAGTAATGTTTAAAGGGCTTAGGAAGGCCATCCGCCCTATTTCATTTTTCTCGATTTGGATGTGGTCTGGTGGGATTTCGGGTAACCGTCCAAAGGTCGTTTCAATATTAGTTATATATCAAATATATACATATATTGACATAAAAGTACTTCCATATTCATGCGTACTATACACGTCATTAGTAAGTTACCATTGGGGTAACACAGGATCATACTACTACAACTTCTAGATCAATGAGTCAGTTCATTAATGAGTCTATACATTACATTACTATGAGAACATATACATTACATTACTACGATAACATATACAAATATACTAGAAAGAGAACATATACAACTATACTAAGGAGGAGAACATATACAACTATACTAGAACGAGAAACATTACACTACATATACAAGAATACGTTAACAATTGTGATCCACTGTATCGGAGCATGCCTTAAATGTCATGGCCCGAGTTGTAGCCAGAATTCTCTTGGAGGGAGAGCATGAGTTTGCGTATAGATCTATACTGGATTGACTATCCTATACTTTGCTGCTAGCTATAGCCGGACCTGTAGGTTTGCGGGTGCCAAATATCATTCCGTTATTACGACCATTCGTATGTCGTTGTTACCAGTCGATAGTATGGTGCAATTATCACATTATACCTTAATATAAATCCGGTTTAAGGTAGTTAGTACAGCAGTAGTTCCTATAATACAAAACTACAGTACTACAATGATTTAACCATTACATATTTTTAGTGAGTATTTCACTTAAACATTAATGTACAAACTATATTTGTTAAATGATAGTTACACTTGGGAAATTACACACTTTTACAACAAACGAGCATACAAAACAGTTAAGCCTTGGTAGAAGGCTACTTTAATAGAAAATATAGGTTTTTCTGAGAGATTCAAACTTTTACAAACACTTACATACATTTTACAAACTTACACTTGAGACACGTTCAAACGTTTTGATAACAAACATCGACACTAAAATACTTATGAACTCACCAGCTTAATGATGATAAACTCTTTCAAAATAACTTGTATTCTCAGGTCATCAGTAGACAGGTACCGATGCCAGCTTTTGAGAAGATGGAGCGCATTCAAAACTCATCTTATTATTTTGATGTACATTATATTTTTGGTGTCTAAAACTAAACAGAACACGCTTGTATTAAAATTATATATTTAATGCAATGGATTTTGTTGTTTGCTTATTTACATTTATTGTGTTGTGATACTGTACATGACGTCTTCCGCCACAGAACATTTCCGCCGTTCTTGGTTTTGGGGTGTGACACCCACCTGGAATTCCAATGGTTTCCTTCGCTTGTCAGCGTAGCTTTTCTGTCGGTCTCTAGAGGCTTTCAATCGTTCACGAATTTGAACGATCTTCTCTGTCGTTTCCCGAATGATCTCCGGACCCGTGAGAGTGCTTTCAGGAACTCGTCCCTTAGCTAACTGGGTATCACCCACCTCAGCCCAGCATAGAGGGGATTTGCAATTTCGGCCATAGAGGGCCTCGAATGGAGCTGCCTTTATGCTCGGGTGATAACTGTTGTTGTAGGAAAATTCGATGAGGGGTAAATGGGTTTCCCAAGCTTTTCCAAAGTCAATCACATAGGTACACAACATATCTTCTAAGGTTTGGATAGTTCTCTCACTTTGCCCGTCGGTCTGTGGGTGGTAGGCTGTACTCATTTCCAGCCTAGTTCCTAGGGAACTTTGTAATGACTGCCAGAACCTCGAAGTGAATCTACTATCTCGGTCCGAGATGATAGATAAAGGAACACCGTGCAACCTTACAATCTCCCTAATGTAAGTTCTGGTAAGCTTCTCCATCTTGTTTGTTTCTTTGATGAGCAGGAAGTGTGCAAACTTGGTCACTCTATCGACGATGAGCCATATGGAATCAAGTCCACCCGTCATCTTGGGCAACTTGGTTATGAAGTCCATAGTGATCCGCTCCCACTTCCATTGTGGTATCTCCGGTTGTTGTAGAAGACCGGAGGGTTTCTGGTATTCGACCTTCACCTTCTCGCAAGTAAGGCACTTACTTACGAAGGTAGCAATATCTGCTTTCATGTTAGGCCACCAGTATAACTTTTTAAGATCCAGATACATCTTATCTGAACCCGGGTGGACTAAATAACGAGTGTTGTGAGCTTCCGTCATGACCAAGTCTCTGAAGCCACCGTGTTTCGGTGTCTAGATCCGATCCATGAGGTACAAGGCTCCACCACCCTTAACTTCTAAGTTCTTATCCATCCCCCTAAGGGATTCACCAACCACGTTTTCAGGTTTCAAAGCATCAAGCTGAGCCTCCTTTATTTGCATGGACAAGTGTGAATGGATAGTTAGAGTCAAAGATTTGACTCTACTTCCAGTATATTCTTTCCGACTTAGGGCGTCGGCTACTACATTGGCTTTACTCGGATGATAGCTCGACCACACTCGTAATCACTGAGTAGCTCGACCGACCGTCGTTCTCTCATGTTGAGCTCTTTCTGGTCGAAAATGTGTTGTAGACTCTTATGGTATGTAAAGATCGTGCTTTTCGTACCATATAGGTAATGTCGCCAGATCTTCAGAGCAAACACAACTGCTCCTAGCTCAAGATCGTGGGTGGTGTAGTTAACCTCATGTGTCGTCAGCTGTCTCGAGGCATAGGCTATGACCTTACCTCGCTGCATCAGAACACATCCGAGTCCTTGATTGGATGCATCGCAATAGACCATGAAGTCTTCTATCCCTTTGGGGAGGGATTGTATCGGGATGGTGCACAAGCCTCGTTGAGCGTTTGGAACGCTCTTTCCTGCTTCTCTTCCCAGTCAAAGGCCACGCCTTTCTGAGTTAGGGTTGTCAGAGGTTTCGCTATGCTGAGAAGTTCTGAATGAACCTGCGATAGTAGCCAGCGAGACCTAGAAATTGAAGAATTTCTGTAGGTGTCTTCGGTGCTGACCAATTCTCAATGGCCTTGATTTTGGAGGGGTCCATGTGTATTCCCTATTCGCTAACAACATGGCCCAAAAATTCGACTCGTCGAATCCAAAATTCACATTTGGAGAACTTCACGTAGAGCTTCTCCGCTCGCAATGTTTCTAAGACTCTACGGAGATGTTGACTATGCTCCTCCTTACTTCGGGAGTAGATGAGTATGTCATCAATGAAGACGATGACGAACTGATCCAAGTAAGGACGACACACCCTATTCATCAGATCCATGAATACTGTGGGCACGTTAGTTAATCCGAACGGCATCAATACAAACTCGTAGTGCCCATAACGAGTTCGGAAGGCTGTCTTGGGAACATCCTCCTCTAACACTCGTCGTTGGTGATATTTGGATCGTAGATCTATCTTCGAGAAGTAGTTGGCTCCTTGAAGTTGATCAAATAAATCGTCAATGCGTGGCAAGGGATAACGATTTTTAATGGTAAGTTTGTTGAGTTCTCTATAGTCGATGCACATGCGAAACGATCCATCTTTCTTCTTGACAAACAAGACCGGTGCTCCCCATGGCGAGAAACTTGGTCGAATGAATCCCTTCTAGAGAAGTTCATTAAGTTGACTGGAAAGTTCCTGCATCTCGGCCGGTGCCAGACGATAAGGAGATTTGTCTATTGGGGTAGCTCCTGGCACTAAGTCGATTATGAACTCGACTTGGCGTTGCGGTGGTAAACCGGGAAGTTCTTGTGGGAAGATGTCGGGAAAGTCCCGTACTTCTGGGATGTTCTGGATATCTTTCAGTTCTTGACTGGTATCGACGACGTGTGCGAGGAATGCATGATTTTCCTTTCGCAAGTACTTCTGGGCTTGAATGCACGAAATGATGCGAAGGCTCGTACTAGGTTTGTCGCCGTAGATAACTAAGGTTTCGTTGTTAGGAAGGTTAAGACGAACTGCTTTTTCAAAGCACATGATGTCGGCGCGAAGAAGACTCAACCAATCCATGCCGATGATAACGTCGAAAAATTTTAATTGGGACTGGCATGAGATCTATCTTGAAAGTATGGCCATCTAAAGTTAAGGTACAACCTATGTATATGCAGTTAGTACTCTCCGTTTTCCCGTTAGCCATTTCTACCGTGAATGAATTTTCTAAAGCACATGGTTTTTGTTTAAGCAGGTGTGCGAATTTGTGGCTTACGAAACTTTTGTCAGCTCCACTATCAAAAAGTATACAAGCATATGAGTTATCGAGGAGAAACGTACCAGTAACTATCGTAGGATCAGTTATCGCTTCCTCATGGCCTAGGGCCATAACTCTTCCTGCTCCTCCAGCCATCCCCACTTTAGGGCAGTTCCTCTTGTAGTGGCCCACCTCGCCACAACCGTAGCAAGTTTGGCCCATACCGGCGTTAGGAACTTGGGCGTCCTGAGCTGTTAGAGTCTTGCAGAAACGGACTGTGTGTCCCTTCCTGTTGCAGTTAGAGAACTGCATCTCCTTGCAAGGTCCGTGGTGGTGGAAGTTGCACTTGGTGCACTTCGGAAGGGTTCCAGCATAAGTTTTTGCTGGTAAGGGGTTCGCAGGGACAATGGGAGTCACTGTGGCAGCATTGATCGCCACAAGTTGTTGTTTCTTGGAGGATCCTTGCGAAGACCCTCTTTTCCTCTTATTCCACCCCTTCCTGTTATGGTCGGGGTTGGAATTTTGTGGTACGGGTGTAGGGATTGTTGGGTTCTGAGGTTTTCGGTGATCGATGAGAGATTGTGCCAGTTCCTTGGCGCTATCGAAGGTAATAGGCCTGGAAGCGATCACACTTGGCTGGATCTGGGGTGACAGTCCCCATATATATCTCTCTATCTTTTTTCTTTCAAGAGAAACCATATCAGGGCATAGGTTTGCCAGATCACATAACCTGTTTGTGTAGGTCGTGATGTCGGATCCAACCATTTGAAGACCCCAAAATTCCTGCTCGAGTTTCTGTACCTCACCTCGAGGACAGTACTCTTTCATCAGCATGTCCTTTAACTTTTCCCAGCTGATGGAATATGCCACCACCAAAGTCAGATAGTTAACATGGCTATTACACCATGTTAGTGCTCTGTTAGAGAAGGTACAAGCTGCAAACTTGACCTTGTTGCCCTCCTGGGAAGCACAGATTTCAAAGACGGATTCCATCTTTTCAACACATTGTCTCAACACCATAACACCCCTAGTTCAATTGAAGCTGCGGGGTTTGGCGTTCGTGAAGTCCTTGTAGGTTCATTCCCGAGGGTGTCCATGGCTTTCGCCGTGGTTCGAGGGAGGTGCACCTGTTCCTGATCCACTAGGGGCAGGAGCGTTGATTGCAGACACAGCAGCTGCAACTGCCGTTGTGAAAGATGCCTGGAACATGTTGGCATCGAAAGGGTTAGGTGGTTGAAGAGGTTCTGGTGGTGGTGGAGGTGGTGGTATCGGTGTTTCGTTGTTTGGGTTACGCCTTGTATTTCTGCGTGGCGGTATCTTTAACTATACGTTTAAAAGATGACGACATGGATAAGAATAAATGATTAATGAATGTGTCTCATGGACTAACTACCCATAGCCCAACAACAGAAGGAAAAGTATCACTAAATGAAGATAACAGTATTTGGATAATAATTTCCATATGATTAGATATCTGTCAATAATATTGGAATTACAGATGTAACAAGTTCGGGAAAATTGGCCTAGGAGTAGGCCTTACATCAATCAAGATGGAAAATTTTGACAGAATTAAGACTAGATCAAGACCTAACAGGTCTAAGATTTATAAAGACAGGAAATTAGACCAAAGTTTTTACATAAACTAGGTTATATCCAAAAGATGAGTCGACGAGATTCTATCGGCGACGAGAACTGCTAGCATGAGTTCTTGATCCCAACAGCAGACGTTCCATGTCCCTCATACGCCTGTCGGCTCTCACTTGCTGAGCTTGAAGTTCCCTAACTTCAGCTTGAGTTTCAGCAAGTTCCCTCTACATATTTGCATTACGGACCAGAGTCCTTTCATGAGAAGACTCTAGTTGGCGAATGTGGACAGTGTTAACGCTAGAGTTGGCTTCAATCTCCACAACCCGGTCAATAGTTGCCTGACCCAGTATCGTGTTTCTGGAAATTCTACGAACCATGATGGGTAGGACCCTGTCAGCAGAACCTCCTTCAGTGAGGTTGTAGAAACTTCGGTCTCCATTGTAGGGAATGGGCTGACCTTGTTCCTGACTCCATCTAGTCAAGTTAGTGGCCCACAGAGGTGTGGGTCTGTGAAACGCAGGACGGGGGTTCAGGTTTGGGTTTTGAGCAGCTGGGGGTAGGTTGTTGACTTCAGGCTCTGAGTCAAAACTATCGGAAAAACCCTCAGCATGGTGATCATCCAAAGGGATTGGGTGATCATCTTCTGGTTCTGCCTCTAGCCAACCATCATTGCCTTGGTTCGGGAAATACGGATCGCCATGGTGAAATGCAGCCATTTTAATCTATGCGAGAAAAGGGATATAAGAAATAGCTAAAATAGACGAACTAACTAAGATAATTACAGTAAGACCAAATACCCCTATGGTATATCTTTATGGTTGTGTTGGTAAGTTTTTAGACTTGTTGCCATATCACAACCATTCTTGGGCATATGCTAATCACTCCTCGGACCAGCATAGTTGATCAGGCTATGCCATTCTGAAGACTGACCATATATCCCCAGGCTTACTTGTGATATTCACCAATCCTAATACTTTTGTTCTTGTCACTGTGACACTGATTTTAGTATGAATGCAGGCACGTATACTTACTTAAATATTTTAATATTTAAAAGTATAACTCTTAAACAGAGTGTTTTAGTCCCCATGTATTTATAGTTAGTATATCTTTTATGGGTTGATATACTATATTCACTATAAACAATGCTCTGATTCCAATCTGTCACACCCCAAAACCACGAACGGCGGAAACGTTCCGGGGTGGAGGACGTCATGTACAGTATCACAACAGTGTAAAATAGTAAACAAGCAACAACATCATCCATTGCATTATAATTAAAGTTTTAATACATGTGTGTTCTTTCATTGCAATAAGACACCGAAAATATACAATCAAAATAAAAGACGAGACTTGTCTGCTCCGTCTTCTCAAAACTTGGCAACCGTACTTGTCTACTGATGACCTGAGAATACAAGTTATTTTGAAAGAGAGTATCAGCTTTAAAGCTGATGAATTCATAAGTATTTAAGTGTCATTGCCTTGCTTACTAAAAGCTTTTTTAAATGTCATGTAAACCTTTAAATGAAAATGTTGATGTAAGTATGAAAAGCCCTAGAAAATCCCTTATTTTCTATCAGTTTGAGATGTAGTCTTCTACCAAGACCCGAATGTTTTGTTTTGACAATGTAGTCTTCTACCAAGACCCGAATGTTTTGTTATGACAATGTAGTCTTCTACCAAGACCCAAATGTTTTGTTATGACAATGTAGTCCTCTACCAAGACTCGAATGTCTTGTTATGACAATGTAGTCTTCAACGAAGACTCGAATGTTTTGTTATGATAATGTATTCTTCTACCAAGACCCGAATGTTTTGTTATGAGAATGTAGTCTTCTACCAAGACTCGAATGTTTTGTTAGTAAAATGATAGTTTTTCCTTTGTTTTGACTACTACAAATAGTAATTAGTCTAACTCATCGTTTATGTGAATATATCACAAAATAAAGCAAATAGGAAAAATATAACCATGTAGGTGTTATCCCTGGATACCCGGATTAACACGCCATCACAATAAGCGATATGAATAACCTAATGAACCTCCGAAGATGATCCAATTGTCCTCTATAGCAGCAGCAGGTTGGAGGAAGGGTTAGTCCCGTAGCCGACTCCTAATACAAGTGGTAACTTAATGATCATCCGAGGATTTTCATCTCATCCTCTGTTGCAACAGCAGGATGGAGGAATGGTTAGTTCCGATATTAATCTATCTATTATAAGAGATAACCTTAGACATCCATAGATGTTCATCACCTAGTGTTGCTAACAGCTGGGTTCCGGAATGGTTAGTCCCGTCTAGACATCCCATCGAACAGGGATAGGCAGGAAAATTTACACTGAAGGTACGAATAAATCTTCCTCATAGTTCTAAGTACAAGTATCCAGGTAAGTGAATACAGGATAATGCACCTATGTAACAGTGTTCATGTATGGTATTCATGTAAGTGTGTTCATGTATCAGGTAAATATATGTAAACATATTCATGTATCATGTAAGCATATGTATATGTACTCACGTATCAGGTAATGTACTGGTGTAGACTCATGAATGAACTGACTCTTGTGTGATTCCTTGTAATAGGAATAATGTTTGATATCTCCAAATTATCCCTATGATAGTTTACTGAAAAGTAATTGGTAGTTCAAGTAGGTTTATACAATCTTACTACTCAAGGGTGTGAGAAACTAAATGAAAGCTGTAAACTATAACATCAATACATATATAAGAATATAAGTGTATATGCATAGTTTAGTTCAAGAATGTAAAATGCTTTTGTAAGACATCTAAGTGTTTTGAACAAATATAAAAGTGACTTGATGTCATTTTGATAAACATTTCCAAAGTAATACATTTGATAACAAAGTATTTTAAAGCTAGAAAACCATTTCATGCATCACATTTTGTAGTATGTGAAATCTGTTAAATGAAAACACAGTTAGAAAATACATATAGATGATTTAATAACACGTTGTTTTCTACTTGTATCCCCCCCATTAAAGCATTTAAAATCATTTAAACATTGATTAGGGGTATGAAATCACCTGTAGATGGTGTTGCGGATGAACTGGACGGTTTAGGTTGCTAGGTGTCAATTGAGGACTTGTACACACACTACGATCCTAATGAACATATAATCATACATATATGCACTCAATTAGTCTTAAATTACTAATTGATAAAGTTAAGACATCCTAGAACAAAATAAACACTTTATGTAAGTGTTTTAAGCCCTAAGGATTGCATCTAAGCTATTGTGGGACAAGGTACTTAGGTTTAGGTTTCCAAAGGACCCCATATATGAGTTTACTCTCCATATACCATCACACATGGAGTTTACGGCCGTAAACTCCAAGACTCAATGTCTTTGGTTGTTTTAAGGTGTTAAATAATCCCTAGAATTATTCCAACTTGGTGGTTAAGTCCTTGGAAGGGCTTGAGGCATAGAAACACTCCTTTGAGGAATTTACGGCCCTAAGGCCATTTCCCTTACAGTTTGCGGCCGTAAACTCTTAAGGATGGGTGTTGTTGATGCTTTCAAGTCTCTTGCACAAGTGGTATAGGTTCTAGACTTTTATTCCAAGCATAAGAAGGCCTTAGGCAAACTTTGGTGCCTTTGTTTGATGTTCACGGCCGAAGAACCTTATAAGGGCCATGAACTCACTTAAATGGGTGATTTTGATGTGTTTTAGTCCTTCAATTAAGTGGGAACAATTCTATGTAAATGTCTAGGGATTTAGGTGCCTTAAAAGCATCCTTTGATCCAATTTATTGGAGTTCACGGTCCAAGATCATCTTGGGCCGTGAACTCCCATGTGTTTGAGTTTCTTGGTTGTTTTCTTATCCCTAATACACTTCTATATGTGTCCAGGGTAGTAGCATATCAAAAGGGAAGGTCTAGGCTTTGTTTCGGGAGTTTGCTGCCCAAGAACACCTTGGGGAGTAAACTCCTAAATCTAGTGATTTAGCCTTCTAAATCATGTTATAAACACATATTAAGCTTTCTAACACTACTAGAAAGAGGTACTCATGATTTGGGATAAAAACCCGAAGATCCGTGAGAGAGAAAATGGCTTTTCTCTAGTTGGAAATGCGAATAATGAATGAATTTGGTTCAGAATTCTATTTATAGTCCTGAGGTATTTTTGGCAGAAAATATTTTTATTCTTGAAATGATCTCTAATATAATAGAGTGTTGGAATAACAGTGTTGCACAAAACCCTAGTGCACCCACTCTCCTGATATCTCCTTAAGTGTTAAACCTGAAATACTCAAACTTACACGAAAAGTCTGAAAATTAACTGTGACTGCTATAACTTCTATTGAAGTGATATAGTTTGTACATAATGGAAATTTCGGGTTGTCATAGTTGATTATGATGAGAGCTTTTCACCAGTTGCAAAGATTAAGTCCATTAGGGTCCTGTTAGCCATCGCTGCATTTCATGATTATGAAATATAGAAAATGGATGTCAAAACCGCCTTCCTTAATGGAATTTTGGCTGAGGATGTATTGAAACAAGTACCTGATAGATGGAATCTTTGTTTCGATGAGGAAGTCAAAGAGTTTGGCTTTTCTAGGAGTGAAGATGAATCTTGTGTATATGTCAAGACTAGTGGGAGTATAGTTAGCTTTTTAGTACTGTATGTGGATGACATACTACTCATAGGAAATGACATCCCAACCTTGCACGAAGTGAAGTCCTAGCTTGGGAAGTTTTTGTCTATGAAAGACCTAGGGGAAGCTGCCTATATTCTAGGGATAAGGATTCTGAGAGACCAGAGTAAAAGACTACTTGGACTTAGTCAGAGTACCTACTTGGATAAGGTGCTAAAGAGGTTCAGCATGCAAGATTCCAAGAAAGGAGAGTTACCCATCCAAAGCAACGCCATACTGAGTAAGACTCAAAGCCCGAGTACCGAGGATGAGATAGCAGAAATGAGTCGAGTACCTTATGCTTCCGTTGTAGACTCGATCATGTATGCTATGGCTTATAGTCGTCCTGATGTAGCCTTTTCCTTGAGAATGGTTACCAGATATCAGGGGAACCCTAGCAACACTCACTGGACTGTGGTAAAGAATATCCTCAAGTACATGCAGAGGACTATGGATTGGGTCCTTACCCTCGGTGGGAGTGATGACTTGAGAGTTGTAGGGTATAGTGATCCTATCTTGCAGACTGATAGGGATAATTTCTACTCTCAGTCAGGTTGGGTCTTTACCTTAAACGGATGAGCAATTACTTGGAAGAGTTCCAAGCAGGAAAAAGTGGCTGATTCATCTTGCGAATCAGAGTATATAGGAGCACGCAAGGCAGCAAAGGAGGCGATATCGCTGAAGAACTTCATTGGAGACCTTGGAGCGTATGGAAATTTTCTGTAATAGTGAAAGTGCAATTGCCTTAGCCAAGGAACCAAGGGTTCATGGGAGATCCAGACATATCATCAAAAATATCATCTCATCAGACATCGCATAAAAGAATGACTCCTCGTGGAAAACAGGGTATCATCGGATGGGAACCCAACAGATCCCCTCATAAAGGGACTGAGTCGGGTTAAGCATCTCTAGCATGCTCAGAACATAGGGCTGAAGGATGATATTAGTTTTAGTAGTTATATAATTTTTGAAATTTGTATAGTCTAATTGACATTTGATGATGAATAAAAGTTGTGTTTATTTATTAGTAAAGTGTTGCTATCTTTTGTCAATTGTTTATTGTATTTCTTTTGCATGTTTTGACTTCCAGAATAATTATGTTTGGTATATCATATTATTATAATTCTCCATAGTCAGTCATATGTTAGAAGTAGGTATCAATCAAGACTGTCATGAGTTGGTTGTAGAGGCCTAAGTTGTTGGACATGGCTACAACACTCATGAGTTCTCATAAGTTCTGAGTATTGGATTCAACCGACACTCACTGGTATCACTTCATGGAATTTATCTCGAGTGATCATGAGACAGTAATATCATATATGTCTTCAAACCTAGAGATATGACTTGTTGCCTATGAGTTGGTTATACATTCATTGTACGAAAACACATTGGTTACTCGATGTTATAAAACGTGCTTTTGTGTGTGATTCAACAAGTAGTACAACAAGCATATGAGTCGAAGTTTATCTATTCTTTCTTTGATTAGAAGCGATATCTAGGCCCCTCAATGATTTTGTTTTGACCTATGTATTGGGCCGGACAGAACTAAGTTGATGTGTTCAATTAAGTTCGTTGCCAAACAAATCGAAAATCGAGAAACAAACTACGGGACAATAAGTAAGACATTGTTCAGTGTATTTGTTCGGATGATATCTTGAACAGAGGATTATATGATGACTTATCTTAAATCGTATATCATCATCTTCTGAGTTTTGAGAGACCTTGAAAGAGCTACGAGTGTTGATCGGTTCCTGAAGACATACTTGCAGTTATAGTTGTTAGACTTATCCAAGTGGGAGATTGTTGGATATGGTGTCTAAGTCTATTTGGGTTGCATGACATCATACTTTTGGATAGACTAAATGAGAGAAATAACACTTGTGGATTATTAATATATTATAAGTTCTAATATATTAATAGAATTATTTAATTAGTATTGATCAAGAATTAATTTATGATTAATTAAGTGATCAAAAGATGGATAATTAAATATATGGGTTGATTATGTAAATCATCCATGACTTGTATAGTAGGCTAAAGGCTTCATGGATTATCAAGATGGGCTAAGACCCATAGGATGCTCCATGAAGGTTTAAACCCATCGGTCATGGAAATGAAGAGTCATGTTACATTAGAGTTTACATGGTGTAACCCTAAGTGTAACATACTATATAAATAACATGACATCCACCAAAGTCGGCTAGATGATTTTGCAAGAGGGCTAGGCCAATTTTTCAAGTGTGCTACATTCTCTCCAAGTCATTCCAAAGCACTTGCTGTTGTGTGAAACATTTGAGGCATCACACTTGGGGTTCTACGCTCTCAAGGTTTTTCAAGGAAGCAAATCAACTACAAGGTATGTAATTCTAGCCATCATTAATGTTAAAAGTTCCCCATGGATGCTAGATAGGATTATGAAACATGGAAATAAAATTTTGCATGTATTTTAGATAAGCATAGATCCAAGGTTTTCTAGGGTTGAATGTACACTTAGGAATGTTAAATTGCTCATAACCCATCAAGAATAACTCACCAAAGGAGTGCTAGAAGCAAGTTAGGAGGCTGAAATAGTGTTCATAACCCTAAGGAGGGTTCACGCTCCAAGAACACATAAGTGTTTACAGCCCACGTTGAAGGCTTCCCGGCCCAAGAACATGAAGAACACTTGATGATATTGTAGATTAGTGAGTGTTTGAAGGCCTTTTGTGGTAAACCAAATATATGTAAAAGAAAAGGAGTTTTTAAGGGATGAAAAGGATGTTCTTGAATATGGTATTTGAGAGAGAAAAGGATAAATCATGACCATAAGTAGAATATTGAATTAAAAATGAGGCAAACTTATATATATATATATATATATATATATATATATATATATATATAATATATATATATATATATATATATATATATGTATATATATACATATATATATATATATATATTTATATATATATATATATATAAAATATAAATATATATATACATATATATATATATATATATATATATATATATATATATATATCGGGAGGTGTTTGCGGCCGAGGAGTTCACGGCTGTGAATCGAGGGTTCATGGTCCGAAGCCTGATCGTGGTCCAAAGAGGTTCATGGCTCCAAAGGCTCACGGTTCAGATGTTCGCGGCTTAGTGGTTCACAACTACGAGGGTTTTGGATTCCTAAGGCTTTTCCCTTCCAAACTATAACGCAGTTACTTACAGGGCTTCAAAACTTATTAACCAATAATCCATCTAATTTAAGATAATGGAAGGAATAAGCTTGACCAAAGTTTACTTTATAAGAATAAAATTTTTGGGTTGTGACATGTATAAATTATATTATTAATGCAATAGATGTTGTTGCTTGATTTACTATTATACATTGTTATGATATTGTACATCACGTCCTCTACCCCCGAAATTTCCGCCATCTCGGTTTGGGGGTGTGACACTTAGGATACTGAAGGCTGATAAGAAAGATCAACTTTTGATAATGTTTCAATGAAATCAGGAAAAAAAATCTACGTTTCAAACACTTTATCATCTTTTGCAGCTTTAACTTTCACGTCTTTGGAATAATCCATGTTGAACACAGTGATATCTTCTATCAAACGAGTGGTGATATTGGCAAGAACATCAACCTTCTCTTGCAGCAAGTTGTAGTTATCATCTATTTGCTTAACCTGCCGAGACATCAAAGTTTGAAGCTCTTGAACCATAAGTCCAATAGAAACTTTTGTTTCAAACACCTTCTTCCCCAAAAGATCATGACGCTCTTTCGCTACTTCACGTAGTTTAGCAATATCCAAAATAGCAATTCTCAGTCAAGACTCTTGAGCTTTCAAAAGATACTCAACTTCAACCCCACTAACATAACTTTTGCCTCTAGTATAAACCAAAAATTAAAGAAGAGAATTCATTTAAAATTAAGGATCTTGAATTATTTACCCGACATGATCAACTCATCAAAAATATGATCTTCTTCAGGGTTGAATTGTAAGTCAGAAAACGACACCATATCATCATCATCATCATCTGCATCAATTTTCGTAATGTTCTTCTCAGGTTCTGTTAATTGTGAAGAGAATAAAGTAGCAATCAGTTCTTGCATGACACCAAAAAATGTTGGAGAAGGAATTGTACAAGAAATTGGTGTAACAGATGTAGGTGGTGAAGAAGATGGTTGCTATGGAGGAAAGTAATTTGTTTCGACTTAGTAGTAGTAGTAATTTTGACAGTCTTCACCCATGTTGACATTAGTGTACATACTAGATAAGTTCACAATGGTGTCTGGAGTTTCGACCTCCTCCAAATTAGACTCAGTATTTGATCCTCCGGGTGGCATGACTTTCATTTTCTCATGGATTGTGGTAGTTTGTTATACACTTGAATTGATGTTTGCATTTGTATCATATACGTTTTCATTAACATTAAAAGTACGTGTCTCCTTGAAAATTGACTTGACAGAGGTATCCCTTCATGGCGACACATGAAATTCACCTCCCATATTTGTATCTTTTCCATCACTATCATTATCATATTAAAAAATAACATCATCTATCATATCCTCCACGAGAGTTTGTTTTCGCTTAATAAAATTTTGAACGACATCAAAACCACGTCTCTTTTGTGAGGCAGTAGAATTAGGAGACAAAATCTCCCTAACCACAATTCCTTTAATTGTAAATTGAAGTTTCTTTACTCTCTTGGACCCCCCCCCCTTTCACAAAATTTTCTTCTTGATTAGGATATGTTGTAGCAATTGTCTTACATCGAGTCACAACTATGTCGACTATAGGCTCAGCAGTGAATTTCATGGGTTCAGATTATGATGGTTTTGTTGCAGTTGTCTTTGTTTGTATAATTACCCCTTTGCTAGTCTTAGTGGGTACAGTCTCCTTATGAAACTCAGTTGGTACTTCCTTTGTCGTTTCATCTTGTTTCTTTTTCTTATGGCCCTTGGATGTTTTCGAAAAACCTTCAGTACCATTAGATGGAATCTTTGGTGGTAGAATACCAGATGGAGTGGGGTCCATTGAAGCTTGATATTGAACAAACAATTGATGAGTATAATTCACCAAATTGAGCATCTAATCGTAAATTTATGCAACCATAGGAAAAATTGTAGCATCATCAACATAAATCTTAGGAACAGTCAAGGATGGAAACACAACTGTATCATCACCAGTTGGAAAAAGAATATCTTCCTAATTATAAACTTCTCTTATAATCATTCCATAAAACCTAGCACTCGAAACGTTAGATGTTATTTTTGAATTAAAAATTGAGTTCCCAAATTCTTCCCACAACATGGATGCATAATCCTTATTTTCCCCATAATATACCTCATCAATAATTGAATAAACTTCCAGTTTTGCCTTATCCAACATAAAACATCATCCTGTTAAATAAATGAGATTAATACCAAAGAGAAAACTCCAAACACTAGGTAAGCTCGACTTCTTGAAATGACTTATAAATGAAAAAGTGGGTTGATGACCCATCTCGTTGAACATATGAATAACTTGTTATTGTGACAACCCGAAATTTTCATTCGGTCAAACCCTAAAAGTCAACCACTTCATATTATAAGACAAGTTCACTTATACTTTTTTTTGGGAAAAATAAGTTCATTTGATTATTTTAATATTATTTTTAAACGAGCGGGTGAAAGAAAGTGCCGTCTCGGGTTTTGATTTTTAGAAACTGCAAACACCTCACGTCTTCCCGACCAAACTTTTATGTTTGGGTTGAAAGATCACCCAAAAACCATGAACTCATACCTATGTATGAGTTTACTCCCCAAACACCAAAAGAGTAAACTCCAAAATATCCTCTCAAGTATCATCCAAGTTTTTATTCTAGATCTTCAAACTAGTAAATGTTCTAACCCTTTCAACTTAGTATATCACTTAATCTAGTGATTGTACATCCTTTAATCCATTCATTTATGTGTTTTGACTAGTTTTTCCAAAACACCAAGAACACCAAGAACACACACTAGTGTTCTTGGACTTAAAGTTCATTTCAAGCTTTCACAATGTAAGTACCTCTATCCTAGAGTCATTTAAAGCTAGCTATACATGTTTGTACCAAGGAAAAGTCCCAAGAACACCAAGAGCAAGGTGTTAACGGTTTTGGGAGGCTCCCAAAACCGTAAACACCAAATATAGTGCCTTAGGGTGCTTTAGGGTGTCTAGATGCTTCACAATGCCTTAGGGACTTGTCTAGATCCATCCTTGGTGAGTGTATCACACAAAAAGCACAAAAATCCAACATTTATATGTTTTTACGGTTTGGGGATCTCCTAAAACCATAAACACCTTAAAAGTTATGTAAATGTGCCATAAATGGCCCATGGTTGTTCCTTATGCCTAGAATCTAACCTAGACTAGTGCCATGTTTGAGCTAAGGACTTGAAAACCGCCAAATACCAAACTTAGGAGTTTAAGGTAGTAAACTCATGGAGAAATGGTCCTTAGACCGTAAACTCCATTTAGGAGTGTTTTGATGCCACACAACACTTCCTAAGGCTAAATCTGATGGGTTTTAGCCATATGAACATTCCTATGTGCACATACAAACCCTAATCCTTGGATCTAGGTTTCTATAATTGAACATGCATTAAATCCAAGACTTCTAATGATAATTCTAGTATAATAACATAAGAACTCAGATTTAGATGATTACCTTGAATCACTTGCTTGAATCTTCTTGTCCTTGGAGCTTTAGAGTTGCAAGTGTCACTCCTCTAATGGCTTATAAACACCAAATAGCAAGAGGATGATTATAGAGAGAGGAGAGAGGAGGAAGAAATAGGCCAGGGTTTCTTTAGAGACAAGGTTGCCGATTTTCCTTAACCCCTAGGGTCTATTTATACTATTGAGGGTCCTAGGGTTTGACCCTTAAACCCTAATTGGATAACTTAAGCCGTAAGCAATCCAATCCCTTTATGATAAGACCTTGGACGAATTCTAGGCTCTTCTAAACCCTAAATTCATCCAACCCTTATCCTTAAGAGATTAGAGCCCAAAGTACAACTATCATACGATTGACAGTTTATGCCTTTCTATTTAATTAATCTCTTTAAGTTAGCAAATTAGTTCCTAATTAATTTATGTCTTATATTAATCAAATAATAATATTATTATTCCTTATGTTATTCTCATAATATATTAATAATATTTCTTCTCTCATTGTAAATCATCCTGTCTAGTTGCTATGGTGAAGGCAACCCAAAAGGACCATGCACAATCGGGTCAAATACTTGCCTAATATAGTTGCAGCCTTAGAAACTATTCCAACAGTCTCCCACTTGGATAAGTCTAGTAACTATATACACAAGTATAATACGATTAGCAATCATGGCTCTCAAAGACGCTGTCAAACTCTGATCTTATCAATCTTGTCCTTTAGATAAGGGATCATACACTCCTCTGTTTAGATATCATGCTGACAATTCTATGGAACCAATTTGTCCAGCAATTGGTTTCTCGGTCTCAGATTTATTCGACATAGAACTTAATTGAACACATTAATTTAGTTCTGACCGGGCCCGACACATAAGTCAAATCAAATCATCGAGCGGCCGAGATATCGTTTTTACCCTCTTAGGATAAAAGTAACAGATAAACTTTGACTTATATGCATTTACTTATTCATTAATCAACTATACACAACAATGCGATTTATAACATCAAGTTACTGATGCGGTTTCGCATTATCAATGTACAACCAATTAACAAATAACAAACCATATATCTAGGTTTTAAGACCATATGATATTATTGTCTTGCGATCACCCTTTTTATCATATTCCATAAGGTGATTCCAGCAAGCACGGGTTTGTTCCAATGCTCAAAACTAGTTCATAAGCACTCATGAACGTTGCAGCGAACTTTTGCTACGTCTAACACCATTTAGACAACCTACACGCCAATTCCTGACAATCTTCATTCATAACTACTTCTAACATATGAATGATTGTGGACAATTTGAATAATTCAATTATTCATAATAAACTCAATTATTCTGGAAGTCAAAACATGCAAAGTGACACAATAGCAAAACAATTAACATAAGACAGTAACATTACTAATAAATAATACTCCTTTATTTAATCATCAAATGTTAATTACATTTATCTATTACATGTTTCTAATACTATCTAATCTATACTAATATCATCCTTCAGCCCAATACTCCTAGCATGCTGCAAGTGCTTAACCCTGCTCAGTCCCTTGGTAAGCGGATCTGTTGGATTATCTTCTGATGATATCCTCTTAACCACGAGTTGTCCTTCTTCTACTCGATGTCTAATAAAGTGATATTCTCTGTCGATATGTCTAGATCTACCATGATCCCTCGGTTCCTTGGTCAAGGCAACCGCTCCTTCATTATCATAGAAAATCTCCATGGGCTCCTTTATGGCAGGTACAACTCCAAGATCACCGATGAAGTTCCTCAACCATATTGCCTCCTTCGACGCTTCGCTCGCTGCAATGTACTCTGATTCGCACGTTGAATCAGCTACGATTTCTTGCTTGGAACTTTTCCAAGTCACTGCTCCTCCATTTAGGGTAAAGACCCAGCCCGACTGCGAACGGTAGTTGTCCCTGTCGGTCTGAAAGTTGGCGTCACTATACCCTCGCACCTTCAAGTCATCACTCCCACCGAGGACTAAAAACCATTCCTTCGTCCTCCGAAGGTACTTAAGGATATTCTTGACCCCAATCCAATGGGCTCTGCCAGGGTTCCCTTGATATCTACTAACCATGCTCAAAGCAAAGGCTACATCAGCAAAGCATACATGATTGATCCAACTGCGGAAGCGTATGGAACTCGGCTCAATTCTGCTGTCTCAGCTTCGGTACTTGGACTTTGAGTCTTACTCAACTTGGCATTACTTTGTATCGGTAAGTCCCCCTTCTTTGAGTTTTCCATACTAAAACGTTTTAGTACTTTATCTAAGTAAGTGTTCTGACTAAGTCGTATCAGTCTCTTATTATGTTCTCTCACTATCCTTATTCCCAGAATATAGGAATCCTCTCCGAGGTCCTTCATAGCGAAGCACTTCCCGAGCTAGGACTTAACCTCCTGCAGAGTCGGGACGTCGTTTCCTATGAGCAGTATGTCGTCGACATACAAAACGAGGAAGCTTACTATACTCCCACTGGATTTGACATATACACATGATTCATCTTCGCTTCGTACAAATCCAAACTCTTTGACTTTCTCATCGAAGCAAAGATTCCATCTGCGAGATGCTTGCTTAAGTCCATAAATGGACTTCTCAAGCTTACACACTCTATTCGGATGCTTCGGATCAACAAAACCCTCTGGCTGAGCCATGTAAACATCCTTGGCCAACTTCCCATTAAGGAAAGCGGTCTTGACATCCATTTGCCAAGTCTCATAATCGTGAAATGCGGCAATTGCTAGCATCACTCTAATAGATTTTATCTTCGCAACTGGTGAGGAGGTCTCATCACAATCAACTCCACGAGTTTGAGTAAAGCCCTTCGCAACCAATCGCGCCTTATATGTGTGTACGTTTCCATCTACATCGGTCTTCTTCTTGAAGATCCATTTGCACCCAACGGTCTTACGTCCGGGCACATTATCAACCAAATTCCAAACTTGGTTATCATACATGGATTGGATCTCGCTGTCCATTGCCTCTTTCCATTTCGCAGACTCCTGGCCTGCCTTGGCTTCCTTATAGCTATTAGGTTCATCTAGATTTATTAGTGTACCATCACTAATATACGTGTCCCCTTTGGTAGTAATATGAAAACCATAAAATTGGGGTTGAACTCTAACTCTTTTGGAATGTCTAAGAGGTAATGACTCGTCAATCGGTTCAACTGGAGTTTCCTCCTTGGGTTGAGCGCCAACGGTAGAGGTTCCTTCATCAATCGACTCTTGATTCTCTTCAAGCTCGATTTGCCTCCCACTGTCTCCTTGGCTTATGAGTTCTCGCTCTCGGAAAACTCCTCTCCTTGCAAAAAAGACAACATTGTCCTTCGTTCTATAGAAGAGATATCCAAAGGATTTCTGCGGGTAGCCGATGAAAATACATCGCTCCCTACGAGGTTCGAGCTTGTCGTGAGTATCTCGTCTTATGAAAGCCTCACAACCCCAAACCTTGATATGTGCTTACGAGGGAGCTTTCCCTGTGCACATCTCGTGAGGTGTTTTGGCAACCTTCTTAGTAGGGACTCAGTTAAGGATATGGGCGGCAGTCTCTAAGGCATACCCCCAGAATGAGATAGCTAGTGAAGCACGACTCATCATAGAGCTGACCATCTCTAACAAGGTTCGATTACGCCTTTTTTCCACACCATTCAACTGCGGTGTCCTAGGTGGCGTCAATTGTGAAACTATTCCACACTCCATGAGATAGTCATGGAATTCAAGACATAGGTACTCTCTTCCTCGATCGGATCGCAGCATCTTGATTTTCCTGCCCAATTGATTCTCCACTTCATTCTTGAACTCTTTGAACTTTTCAAATGTTTCTGACTTTTGCTTGATTAAGTAGATATACCCATATCTACTATAGTCATCGGTAAAAGTCACATAGAAGCGGTTCCCATCCTTTTTGGTTGATCTAAACGGTCCACATACATCGCTATGTATGAGGTCCAATAAACCCTCACCCCTTTCACATTTACTAGTGAAGGGTGACTTGGTCATCTTTCCAAGTAAACAAGACTCGCATGTGTCATCTTCCCTAAGGTCGAATGACTCCAACACCCCATCCTTTTGGAGGTGGGCTATGCACTTCTTGTTGACATGTCCAAGACGACAATGCCACAAGGATGCTCTATCCATACTATTAGAAGAATCCATGCATAAAACATCATTTCCTAGGTTATCTACAATCAAAACAGTTTCATAAATTCCATTACATGGTATTGCTTCAAAATATAAGACACCATTTAGATAAGCATAATTACAACCATTCTCATTATTAAAAGAAAATCTAAGTCCTTGTCTAAAAAACCATGAAATGAAATGACGTTTCTTGCCATTTCTGGCGAATAGCAACAATTATTCAAATCTAAACATAAACCATTGCTAAGCACTAGAGAATACACTCCAATCTTGGTCACAGGCGACGATCTTTTGTTCCCCATGATTAGATTTATTTTTCCATGCTCCACATCCCTATTTCTTTTTAGTCCCTGTAATTCAGAACAAATGAGGTAACCACACCCAGTATCTAGCACCTAAGAAATAGTATGAGATGAATTATTATATTTAATTGTGTATATAACTGCGAAAGACGGCTTGATCTTTCCTTCCCTGATGGCTTGCGGGTAGTCTGGGCAGCTTCTCTTCTAATTCCCTATTTTGTGGCAATGGTGGCACTCTGCCTCCTTTGGGTTAGGGTTAGGCTTAGCGGGATCAACTTTGGCCCGACTAGAAGAGAAACCATCTCGGGACTTTCCCTTGCGGTAGCTGTTACACGGAGCCTTCCTCTTCTTACCCCTACCTTGCCGAATTGCCAAAACAGGAGCAGCTGGTGGATTGGGAGTTGGTGCAACAGACTTGTCGTTGAGGTTGCTCTCAGTAACCCTAAGGAGACCTTTGAGCTTACTTAGGGTGACCTCTTCTTTGTTCATGTGGTAGGTCATCCTAAATTGGTTGTAACACGGAGGCAAGGAGTGAAGCACCATCTCGATAGCCAACTCTTCCCCAAAGTCGACATTCAACTTGCAAAGACGATCGACATACCTTTACATCTTTTGCAGGTGCACGGTTAGAGATTCTCCATGTCCCATTTTAGCGGAGATCATGTTAGTGAAGATCTCGTATTGTTCTTGCCTCGCGTTTTGGTGGTATCTCTCCAACAAGTCTTGGTGCATTTCGTACGGATACATGTCCTCGTAGGACTTTTGTAATTCAGCGTTCATTGTGGCTATCATGATGCAATGAACCTTTGTCGCATCACGTTCATGAGTCTCAAAAGCAGTCATTTCAGCCGGAGTAGCGATTTCTGGGTTGATCTTCTCGAGCTTCTCATCAGGGACATACTCCTTGTCCTCCAAGCGAGCAATCGTGCGAATATATCTTATCCATTCGCTAAAGTTCGTCCCATCGAAAGTTACCTTTTGGCAAAGGCTCATCAATGTGAACGAGCTAGCAGCAGCGTTGTTCGCGTTCGACATCTACAAATAGAAAGGACAAAGATAGATTAGAATTTGAATCCCTAATTATCACCCAATAAGAAAAATTAAGGCTAGGATCCAACAACAATGTTTACATATTAGAAAAGGGATGCCGTAATCTAACATGCAAACAATTTGAAGGTAAGTGAAGGACGATTCACTAATTCTCCACCATGAAAACATAACTTTAACTTCTAAATGTATTGGGAATTCCTAGGTTTTGATGATATTCTCTGAACTTTTCAATGGCATGTTTAAATCTCGATATGCCCCTCTCATTTGTGACTGGGATACTGAGGATCACAAAGTGGGTGTGAATTACCATGCAAATTCACACGGTGCCTTCATTGTAACAATCACCTATTCGATGTACCGGTAAACCACACACGCTCCATCGAACTATGATAAACAATGAATCACCCTTTGCCACCTTTGCCTAGAACCAATTAGTGTGCCGGTAAACCACACACGCTCCACTAACTTCTCAGCAAGGGTGCAAAGAGTATTTTCATGGAAATGCATCAATTCACTTTTCCTAAAGTAACCAGGATTGGGAATTTTTTGAAAAACATGTAGTTACTTTGTATTTCATATTATACTTTTAATGAGGAGATGAGGTTTCCCTATCCTACCCGTTCGGCTAACGAACCTCCACCGAGCAAGCAAGCGGTGGGTGTGAGTGTACACCCATTAAGCGTCATTTTATAGGCCACAACCTTATACCCAACTTATAGACCGGCTTCGTGAATGAGGCCTACTAACGGTAAGACTAGCATTTTTTTAATTATACATATATATACATATTAATCTTGTAATATTATATTAGTATAGGGTTGAATTTTAAACTTGTAAAATTCTAGGGTTTGAAATTTAAATTGTCTAAATTAAACTTTTAATCATAAAACATAAATTTCAAAACCTGAGGGCAAGTTTTAAACTTTTCAAAACATAGGGGATCAATTAACAAATAATCCAAATTAACATTTAATCACGTAATTATCCATATTTTATTTATTTAATTATTTCTTGCAAAACAATTTACCAATTTAATTAAAAATAATTAATCAATTATCACATAAGGAAATTCATATTCAATTAATTGATTAATATCTTCAATTAGGTCAAGAATATATCTCAAAATCGGATTTATATTGACCTATTAAGATTAAGGTAAGTTCCCAAAAGATAAACAACAACAAATCCCGTAATTAGCTCTTTCTGACGCTCGAACTCGCCGAGTACCACAATGGACTCGCCGAGTTGAGACCTACTCGCCGAGTCCACTATGGAATTCGCCGAGTTGATCAGGCAGAATGACAAAATTCCAATTTTGCAAGCAACAAACAAGCAACCAATGCATCAATTCAATAGAAACCAATCAAGGCTCTGATACCACTAATGAGTTTTAGCCATATGAACATTCCTATGTGCACATACAAACCCTAATTCTTGGATCTAGGTTTCTCTAATTGAATATGCATTAAGTCCAAGACTTCTAATGATAATTCTAGTATCATAACATAAGAAATCAGATTTAGATGATTACCTTGAATCACTTGCTTGAATCTTCTTGTCCTTGGAGCTTTAGAGTCACAAGTGTCACTCTTCTAATGGTTTACAAACACCAACTAGCAAGAGGATGATTATAGAGAGAGGAGAGAGGAGGAAGAAATCGGCCAGGGTTTCTTTAGAGACAAGGTTGCCGATTTTCCTTAACCCCTAGGGTCTATTTATACTAGTGAGGCTCCTAAGGTTTCACCCTTAAACCCTAATTGGATAACTTAAGCCCTAAGATATCCAATCCCTTTGTGATAAGCCCTTGGATGAATTCTAGGCTCTTCTAAACCATAAATTCGTCCAACCCTTATCCTTAAGAGATTATAGCCCAAAGTACAACTATCATACAAATTGACAATTTATGCCCTTCTATTTAATTAATCTCTTTAAGTCACCAAATTAATTCCTAATTAATTTATGACTTATATTAATCAAATAAAAATATTATTATTCCTTTTATTATTCTCATAATATATTAATAATATTTCTACTCTCATTATAAATCATCCTGTGAAGTTGCTATGGTGAAGACAACCCAAAAGCATCATGCACAACCGGGTCAAATACTTGCGTAATATAGTTGCAGCCTTAGGCACTATTCCAAAAAAATCATGAAGTAGGAATGCTTGGAATAGCTTAGAAGACATCAAACCAACAAATGGTCAAAAGGTTAGGAGTTTACGGCCGTAAACTTAAGGGGTGTTGATCCTTAGGGAGTAAACTCATTTTAAGAGTGTTCCTTGAACCCCAATCATACTAGCCTTTCCCTACAACACTTAGATGCACTCCTAAACACTTATAACACTTATAAAAAGTGTTTGTCATGCCTTAGAGTGTCTTGACTTTGTTTATTAGTTGCTTATATACATATATCCTTATATGTTATTAGGATCTTTGTGCGTGTGTAAGTCTTCACTTGACACCAAGCACTTATCCGACACTTCCTTCCGATCCACTTGCCACAGGTGAGTTCATACCCCTTAATAATTGTTTTAACTGTTTTTAAATGTTTTATGGGGGGATACAAGTAGAATTATGATAGTTATTATATCAATCACATGTCATTAATAACCAGCATTCAAATGATTGGCTACTCATTAGCCGTTTTACCAAACAGTTTCCTTCAAATGTTTTTCATAAACACTTTATGTGTTTAAAACTCGTTATTACACTGTACCTTTTATTCTGTATGTTTCATTTCAAACTTATTTACAATTGTGTTTCAAACAAATGTTTCTTTATACTAAACTGTTTTATCAAACCCATGCCTTCAGATTGACATCAAGTCGATCTTTTCTTAGATAATAATTATGATCAAAGGTTTTACAAAACTTATTTTATGTTTTTATATTATAAATTGCATGCCTCTATATGTATAGTTATATAAGAAATGTTTAAAAGACTTAGGAAGGCTATCCACCCTGTTTCCTTTTCCTCGATTTGGATGTGGTCTAGTGGGATATCGGGTACCCGTCCGAAGCTTTTACGACTTGAGCAATGGGGGCTCAGCAGACAGGGTCTTGCCAATCTTGGTCTGCAGAGTGGCCCAAAATGAAATTCAAGGCAGGACAGCCCTACATTAGATCACCGAAGTTGTCGCCGATGCGAGAATGCATACCCTCCGCACCATTCATCTAGACGATGCTTGCGAGAGATCAGAGAGAAACCATGAAACCCTGCTACAAGCACTGGATGAATCACGAGCCAAAGTCATAGAGCTCCGCATACGCCAGAGGGTGTACGGAAGACACCTACTTGATGTAGAACGTCAACTGGCTGAACTGAGAGTTCACCAGAGGGATGACCGTCACCAATAGTATATTCTTTACCTTACTTTCCTTGTTAGAAAAGAATCGATTTTTGTCTATGCCCGACGTGGCATTTTTTATGAAATTATCTTGTACTGTAAGTACTTTTGGTTAGGTCTTTATGTTGTCAAGAACTATCTTCTCTGGATATGATGTAAGACCTTTACAAGGTCATTTTCCCGAATCTTTACGTCGCGAATATCATAGATATTAACAACCGGATAACTTCTGTGTCATTCTTCATTCAAGTACTCTTATCATACTTTCATTGGAGTCTGTCTGAAACATGCTTTAGTCAAGTCATTGGACTATAGTAATTTAGCTCTGGATACATTTCCAAGTCTCTTTCAGTTGTTGGATCATGTTATTCACCAACCAACGATACCTCGGCATGAACGACAAACGTCTTGAGACCATTCAACAAACTCACTTCCATTCCGTACTAGGACTGCATCATAGGGATGTAGGTCAAACCTTCGCGATCATACCTCCAATCCGTACTAGGACTGCATCATAGGGATGTAGGTCAACCTTTCAAGAACATACTCTTACTCTTTACTTGAACAATCAAAGTACATCTAGGGTCAACCAGAATCGCTCACAAAATCCTTATCTTTCGCGTTACAGAATCATGTCGTCATCAAGAAACAATCAGCTTCATACGTACATCTCTTTCTTCGAGATCGCTTTTCCAGCGAAGCCGTCATATCAGAACACCTAAGTACTCATACATAGAGTACCTTATATTTCTTTTCTTTTTCGAAGAAATCCCTGAAGTACCATTCGTGCAGTACGTCAAGTTCAATCCAAGGATTCATACGGTTGATCTACCACTGAGGAATGTATACATAAGAGCGATATATAATCACGGTTCTATAGGGTTAGAATTGATGACTTCACTTTAACTTCTTTTTCCTTGATGGGATGTGATCTTAAAGAAGAATCAGTTATTCGACTACCTTTTCAATCTTAATTATATACGACTCGTATACATGGGATTGTGACTATGAAACCATGTATGAATTCTAATATGAACTTCAGGACGGAGAACTGCCCAAGCCTACGAGTAATTGCATCGTCATATGAACAAACCTAGAACCCGGTATCACTTCTGTAAATAGATCGCCCTTCAGTCTAAACACCTCTGGAGATACAAGAACAACCCAGACAACTTAGCAAACTACGTAGAAATAGAATCGAAAGACTAGGCTTCTCACCCTGGAGAGCCCTGGTCTTATTCTTCCAGAGGTCGACGGAGTACATCGTATGTACCTCGTCTATCGAGGAGCCCGTCAAGGTATTCCATTAGAAATCGTTGCCTCTACCTCGCGTAGATGAATCGGTTGGGCAAACGCAAGGAAATAATTACTTTCAAAAATGGATCTGAGATCCGAACATCACCAGTTCGAGTGTTACGGAAGGATGTCCGAAAGACTACCTTTCGAACTCGATGCGGACACTTCGAGTCCGTAGTGATACCCTTCGGATAGGACCAATACTCCTGAAGCATTCACGAGTTTAATGAATAGAGTCCATCTTTCTTACTTGGGTCAGTTCGTCATTCTCCATGTAACGACTTAATTATCTGCCCTTGTAGTAAGAAGGAACACGCAGAAACATTACCCTCGGAGATACTTCTCGCGAAGTTCTCTGAACACGAGTTTGGGAGTTGAAAGGTCAAAATTTCCTAAGACACACTATTAGTGATGTGGAAATTCTTGGGTACTCTATCAATTTATCAAAACCGTTGAGAATTTGTCTACACCAGAGCCGCCGACAGGAATCTGCTAAATGCTAGGTCTTACAGACCTTCTGTCATAGTTCATCTAGAACTCCTCGCAAATCAGAGACACCTTTACAACTTTGACCCAGCAGGGGGTGGCCCTTGACTGGGAAGTTTAGCAAGAGAAAGAACCTTGGGGAATTCCAAGTGAGAGACCAAATTCTTTAGGAAATCTCACTCTGGGAATGGCTTAATATGCTTCGTAAAGCGTGGAAAGCTAAATCCGATATAGTTAGGACCTTCGAGATTCTTGCCAGAATAGGTCCTGTACCTCGCACAAACTAGACCTACTCTTCGAACTCAGTAACGTACATTCTACTCTTCGCATCTCGATCGTGAAACCATACCTTTCCGTTAGGACTTTAGTAAGTCCACTCGTCGAGATCCACGCCTTCGTATTAGAACCGTAGTGACCCTCAACAGAGAGGTCAAGCGGACGAAGCAACGCCATCGCCGTTAGTGAAGGTTCGTTGGGATACAAACCGAGGACATGATTTCACTTAGGAGCGCAAGAACCAATCGATTAGGAAGTTTCCTCATCATGACTCGGCCATTCATGTCTACTTCCTTACCTAAATTCTAATTTCGGGACGAAATTCCCTCTAACAGGGGGATGATGTGACAACCCAAAATTTCCATTCCGTCAAACCCTAAAAGTCAACCACTTCATATTATAAGTCAAGTTCACTTATACTTGTTTTTGGGAAAAATAAGTTCATTTGATTATTTTAATAGTATTTTTAAATGAGCGGGTAAAAGAAAGTGTCGTCTCGGGTTTTGATTTTTAGAAACCGCAAACACCTCGCGTCTTAGAAATTCCCAACCAAACTTTTATGTTTGGGTTGAAAAATCACCCAAAAACCATGAGCTCATACCTATGTATGAGTTTACTCCCCAAGACTAATCATTATTGAGTTTACTCCCCAAACACCAAAAGAGTAAACTCCAAAATATCCTCTCAAGTATCATCCATGTGTTTATTCTAGATCTTCAAACTAGTAAGTGTTTTAACCCTTTCAAGTTAGTATATCACTTAATCTAGTGATTGTACATCCTTTAATCCATTCATTTATGTGTTTTGACTAGTTTTTCTAAAACACCAACACCAAGAACACACACTAGTGTTCTTGGACTTAAAGTTCATTTCAAGCGTCCACAATGTAAATACTTCTATCCTAGAGTCATTTGAAGGTACCTATACATGTTTATACCAAGGAAAAGTCCCAATGTAAGGACCTCTGAGATTCTTGCCAGAATAGGTCCTGTACCTCGCACAAACTAGACATACTCTGCGAACTCAGTAACGTACATTCTAGTCTTCGCATCTCGATCGTGAAACCATATCTTTCCCTTAGGACTTTAGTAAGTCCACTCGTCGAGATCCACGCCTTCGTATTAGAACCGTAGTGACCCTCAACAGAGAGGTCAAGCGGACGAAGCAACGCCATCGCCGTTAGTGAAGGTTCGTTGGGATACCATCCGAGGACCTGATTTCACTTAGGAGTGCAAGAACCAATCAATTAGGAAGTTTCCTCCTCATGACTCAGCCATTCATGCCTACTTCCTTACCTAAATTCTAATTTCGGGACGAAATTCCCTCTAACAGGGGGATGATGTGACAACCCGAAATTTCCATTCGGTCAAACCCTAAAAGTCAACCACTTCATATTATAAGTCAAGTTCACTTATACTTGTTTTTGGGAAAAATAAGTTCATTTGATTATTTTAATATTATTTTTAAATGAGCGGGTGAAAGAAAGTGTCGTTTCGGGTTTTGATTTTTAGAAACCGCAAACACCTCGCGTCTTAGAAATTCCCAACCAAACTTTTATGTTTGGGTTGAAAAATCACCCAAAAACCATAAACTCATACCTATGCATGATTTTACTCACCAAGACTAATCCTTATTGAGTTTACTCCCCAAACACCAAAAGAGTAAACTCCAAAATATCCTCTCAAGTATCATCCATGTTTTTATTCTAGATCTTCAAAGTAGTAAGTGTTCTAACCCTTTCAAGTGAGTATATCACTTAATCTAGTGATTGTACATCCTTTAATCCATTCATTTATGTGTTTTGACTAGTTTTTCTAAAACACCAAGAACACACACTAGTGTTCTTGGACTTAAAGTTCATTTCAAGCTTCCACAATGTAAGTACTTCTATCCTAGAGTCAATTAAAGCTAGCTATACATGTTTATACGAAGGAAAAGTCCCAAGAACACCAAGAGCAAGGTGTTCACTGTTTTGGGAGGCTCCCAAAACCCTAAACACCAAATATAGTGCCTTAGGGTGCTTTAGGGTGTCTAGATGCTTCACAATGCCTTAGGGACTTGTCTAGATCCATCCTTGATTAGTGTATCACACAAAAAGCACAAAAATCCAACATTTATATGTGTTTGTGGTTTGGGGATCTCCCAAAACCATAAACACCTTAAAAGTTGTGTAAATGTCCCATAAATGTCCCATAAATGGCCCATGGTTGTTCCTTATGCCAAGAATCTAACCTAGACTAATGCCATGTTTGAGCTAAGGACTTGAAAACCGCCAAATACCAAACTTAGGAGTTGAAGGTAGTAAACTCATGAGTTTATGGTAGTAAACTCATGTGTTTAAGGTAGTAAACTTATGGAGAAATGGTCCTTAGACCGTAAACTCCATTTAGGAGTGTTTTGATTCCACACAACACTTCCTAAGGCTAAATCATGAAGTACGAATGCTTTGAATAGCTTTGAAGGCTTCAAACCAACAAATGGTCAAAAGGTTAGGGGTTTACGACCGTAAACTCAAGAGTTTACAGCTGTAAACTCAAGGGGTGTTGATCCTTAGGGAGTAAACTCATTTTAAGAGCGTTCCTTGAACCCCAATTATACTAGCCTTTCCCTACAACACTTATATGCACTCCTGAACCTTTATAACACTTATACGAAGTGTTTGTCATGCCTTAGAGTCTCTTCACTTTGTTTATTTGTTGTTTAAAGACTAATTGTTTATATACATATATCCTTATATGTTATTAGGATCTTTGTGCGTGTCAAAGTCTTCACTTGACACCAAGCACTTATCCGACACTTCCTTCCGATCCACTTGCTATAGGTGAGTTCATACCCCTTTATCAATATTTTAACTGTTTTTAAATGTTTTATGGGGGGATACAAGTAGAATTATGCTAATTATTATATCAATCACATGTGATTAATAAGCAGCATTCAAACGATTGGCTACTCATTAGCCGTTTTACCAAACAGTTTCCATCAAATGTTTTTCATAAACACTTTATGTGTTTAAAACCCCTTATTACTCTGTACCTTTTATTCTTTATGTTTCATTTCAAACTTATTTACAATTGTGTTTCAAACAAATGTTTCTTTATACTAAACTGTTTTATCAAACCTATGCCTTCAAACCGTTTTCTAGATTGACATCAAGTCGATCTTTTCTTAGATAATAATTATGATCAAAGGTTTTTCAAAACTTATTTTATGCTTTTATATTATAAATTGCATGCCTCTATATGTATAGTTATATAAGAAATGTTTAAAAGACTTAGGAAGGCTATCCACCCTGTTTCCTTTTCCTCGATTTGGATGTGGTCTGGTGGGATATCGGGTACCCGTCCAAAGGTCGTTTAAATATTAGTTATATATCATGTGTACATCTATAGTCATAAAGGTCCTTCCAGTTCATCCAATGCCCTTGGGTAGCAAGGGTATACATACATGTCCATACGTACCAATTAGATTACTAGTAAACTACCATATTGGTAGTTTAGGAAAATACTAGAACGCGATGTCATACAATGAGTTAGTTCATTCATGAGTCAATACTTGCTAGATAGAGAGAACATACATTACAGCTAGTAGACATAGTACATTACTATACAATTACATTAGTACGTTTACATAGAGATCCTGTTATAAGCATGCCAATATATGTATAGTTATATATATAATGTTTAAAGGACTTAGGAAGGCTATCCACCCTGTTTCCTTTTCCTCGGTTTGGATGTGGTCTGGTGGGATATCGGGTACCCGTCCGAAGGTCGTTTAAACATTAGTTATATATCATGTATACATATATGGACATAATAGTTCCTTTCAGTCAGTTCAGTACCTTTGGGTAGCAAAGGCATACGTTCATATAATTTTACATGATTACACTTCCATGAGTACATTTACATGATTACAATTACATGAGTACGCTTACATATACATAGAACAAACGTCTCTAGGTGCTATAGCACAGAACGAGTTCAGGATCTAACTATACCAATGAATCGCAACACAATTGTGATAGTTATATCGGGTATACATGATCATAGTCGTGTAAAGGTCCCAAAATCCCTTTGACAGGGGAGCGTCTAGCCTGGGATCTAGCCATCACATTATACCTTATCCCTCAAATAAGGCAATTGAGTACCGATGTAGTTATTTATTAAAAAATACTACATTACTTAGAAGAATTACCCTAGACTTAAGGTAATTGGTACGGTTGTAGTTCGACACTACACTATAGTACTATTTCTTTTTCCCATTACATTCAATTTGTGAATTTTCACACGATGCACGCTAATGCAGAAACTATATTTTTGGTTAATGATAGTCGGATTTGGGAAAATACACTATCTTACATGAGCACACACACAAACACTAGATGCCTTGGTAGAAGGATACGATTAGTAGGAAAGATAGGGCTTCCTAGGATCATACAAAACATTTTTATACTTACAATTCATAAACATTTTCAATACTTACAATTCATATACATTTTCAATACTTACAATTCATATACATACAAATACTTACATACAAATTAAGACACTAAAATACTATCTCACCAGCTTTAAAGTTGATACTCTCTTTCAAAATAACTTGTATCCTCAGGTCAACCATAGACAGGTACCGATGCAAGGTTTACGGAAGATGGTGCTCGTTCAAGATGCATCTTTCATTTTGATTTATTCTTTAGTGTCTATTATATATTGACAAAACACACTTGTATTAAAATTATATTATTAATGCAATGGATGATGTTGTTGCTTTTTTACTACTTTTCATTGTTGTGATACTATACATGACGTCCTCCACCCCAGAACGTTTTCGCCGTTCTTGGTTTTGGCGTGTGACAGTTATGTAGTAATTTCATAAACATACCATAACAGTGTAACTTCAAGATTTAGGCGAACTATTTCTTTGTGAGTTTCTAAGTCTTATTTGAAATCAACTGGTACATAACCACCTTGATTGTTTTGTTGTCAACTACAGTAGAAGACACTAAAGATAACCATTGCATCGGGATTTCAAAAGTAGATGATAGTGCATGATTAAGAAGAGAGTTGTTCAAAACCAATACGATCATTCCTAGTTCATCAGGGTAAACTTCAAGCATGGGATTAAGCCAGAGATTCGTATGTTGAATCTTCATCATAGGTTGTGAAACCTCTTCATCATTGGTATTGAACTAAACAACGGCGTTTTGTTAAGCAACCATTGAAGTAGAATGAATGAATTTTGGAGAGGAAATGTGCGATGAACAGTTAGGGTTGTTCGAGAGAATTCGTGAAAATTAGAATGGAAATAAACAATCTCCATATATAACTGGCATGAACTATGAATTCGAAACGTTTACCAGTAGTAGAATGCAACGTGGGACATCGGATACTTGACCGTCACCATAAAAAATTTCCACATGAAAAATTGATGATCACTTTTTTCCTCAAGCTTCGTGCATATCATGAACCATCCCATCCAACAGATATTTCGTACCTTTTTACCAAAAATAAACTGCCATCATTTTCAATAATAACCAAAAAATACCCTTCGTTATGGAGGCTGGGCTCATTCACTTATAGGAATGATAAGCGAAATCATTCGCCAAACTTTGCAAAATCTAAGTTTCGAGTTGATATTACCCAAAACCTAAAGGATTCTAGTGCATAAGTATGCCAAAGAAAAAAATCAAGAAAATTTAAAAAATGCAGGAATTGTGATATCAAAGGTTCTTTGATATAGAACGAATATGATCCCAGGCAAAGATCACTTTCGTCGACATCAAGAGATATGAAGAATTACGTGTGTGGTTTCTAGTGAATTACAATCGAAAACTCATTGAGGAGTATCGAAGGGCCTCTTTTCAAATAGCTCATGGATGGTCTCGTTTTCACACAAATTTACAACCTAATGTAAGTGTAAAAAGTTGTGCGAAAATACTTGGATGACCAGTGTAATCTAGAACAAGTAAGGATTGGAAAAATTTTGAGTAACGAAGATTATTGAAAATATGCTCAAATGGAAATCTCAATCAACAAATGGAAAATCTTGAACTTTTTGGTAAAAATGACTTAGGATTACTACATTTTATCAAGATCAGGCAATGTTTCGTTAAAATCATGAACAAGAATATTCACTGTAAATTCATTAATTTTAGATTTGTTGGGTTTATCCTTCATCACGGAAAAATGATTCAAGATCATAAACACAGATTATTGTCACACCCCAAAACCGAGAACGGCGGAATATGTTCTGGGGTGGAGGATGTCATGTACAGTATCATAACAATGCATAATAAGAAAGACAAGCAACAACATCCATTGCATTAATGTAATAATTGTAATACAAGCGTGTTCTCTATAGTTTGTTAGACACCAAAAGTATAATCAAAATAAAAAGGAGTCTTGTATGTGCTCCATCTTCTCAAAAGCTGCATCTGTACCTGTCTACTGATAATCTGAGAATACAAGTTATTTTGCAAATGAGTATTAGCATAAAGCTGGTGAGTTCATAAGTATTTAGTGTCACTGTTTGTATAAAACTATTTACAATCATGTGATATAGAAGCTGTTATCAAAGTTTCAACATAGTATGATCCTTAGAAAATCCTATATTTTCCAGTAAAAGTAGTCTTCTACCAAGACTCGATTATTTGTAAGTTTGATCTTTTGAGAGTTTAAAAGTTTTCCCAATCAAACTATTAGTTATAAAAGTATAGTTTTAGATTTCGTTCATGTAAAGTAAATGGGAAAATAATTTTTTGCCCCAGCAGTGTCACTGTCGGCTGAATGAGGTAAAAATGTAGACTCCAGGTAGTATTAAATGTACAATACACTTCAGGGAGTTGTTTTGCCTTTAATTCTTAATGTGTTAATTAAAGGTTTGAATTTGAACTCGTATGTAACCATGCTGATTGACGATCGAATAACTGATGACCCTCCATGTCACACATTGTATGGTGACATTTTGTCACCCCTAGGCATAGTCGGCTCGGACTGTAGCTAGCAGTCGGGATGTGGGAGTGTCTGTCCTGTATAGATCTGTAAACATAATGCCCACTCTCCCACCAGGAGACTCTAGTTACACGGTAATCGCACAGTGAAGTGTCGTATCGAGAAGAAGTATGTCGCATTCCATTATAGTATATTCTCTTGTATTAGAGTATAATGTATTTCTTAGTATAATGTATTGAGAGTTCTCTTGTATAGTTTATAGTATTCTCTTCGTATAGTATTTAGCATGTATAGACTCATAAGTTTACTAACTATAGTAAGTGTCATGGTAATAATAGTAATGAGCGGTAATCCTTAACTATACCCATTATAGTTAAGTAGAGATGTTAGTTGCATTCCTTTGATACACAAAGGTATTGAACTGAAGTGAAGATTTTAATATCTAACACGAATATATATAATATATAACTAAGAATTCAACGACATTCGGACATATAACAGAATACCCTAAGTCCACAATCAAACAAGAACAGGAAGTAGGGTGAGCTATCAGCTCTAAGTCCTTTAAGTCTTACTTATATAAATATATTAGTGTAGATATGACTTGGAAACAAAATATGATTACAAGCATTGGAAATAGTCTAATAACAAATTAACATGAAAATGAGTTTGATAATCATTTAAAACAGTTTTGTTGGTAAAGCAGTAAAAGTATAGAGAATCCTTTTAGTTGCAAGTTATAAATCACATGTGATTGATACTATAACTTGTTTGATTCAACTTGTATTCCCCCCACCCATAAAATCATTTAAAGACATTTAAAAGGTTGATTAGGAAGTATGAACACACCTGCAGTGAGTGGAGTGGATGGAAGTGCCGGGTAGGATGCTAGTTGTCAAGTGAGGACTTGGAAACACACATGGATCCTATGTAACATGTAGTGATACATAATTGTATCCAATTAGTTATTTAATCACTAATTTAGTAAGTACAGACACTCTAATGCATGAAAACACTCTGTTTCAAGTGCTAGGAGTGCTACGGGTTGTATCTAAGGAGTGTATGGCCTCACTATGGAGTTTACACTTCAAATTGTAGTCCTTAGGGGTGTTTACGGTTTTGGAACCATTTCCCCCATGAATTTATGGCCGTAAACTCATTGGAATGGTGTGTTAGAGTGCCTCAAGGTCTTATGCTTCACAAAGAAGGGTCATATTGTTGAATCAAAGGCTTAGGAAGTGGTTAGGGCTCGAAATGGCATACTTCTTGGAGTTTACGTTCCTTGGATCATGTTTGGGAGTTTACTACCGTAAATCCATGAGTTTACTGCCGTAAACTCATGGTTAACCCATCCATTTCGTGTTTTCTAGTTCTTAGATCATTCATCCAAGTTCCTAGTTCATTAGCCAACCATTGGAAGGTGTTTGGGGCATCAAAACCCCTTTTAGAGGTGTTCACGGTTTTGGTAGATTCCCAAACCGTAAACCCATGGTCATGGGGCTTTTTAGTGTTCATTCCAAGCATTTGCAAGCACACTAAGTAGATAACTAGTTAGGAAGAGTATACTTACTTATAGGAAGCTTGCAAGAGTGTTTTAGGACCCAAAAACACTAGTGTGTTCTTGGTGTTTTGAAGATGCTTGAAGATCTAAGTAAAAATCAAAAATCCATGGATGAAAGGATGTATAAACACTAGATTAGTGTTGTATGAACAAATTTAGGGAAGAAAACTTACATTTTTGGTGGATTTTGAAGGTTGAACTTATGATAGTTAAGAGAAAAGTTTGGTGTTCTTTAGTGGGAAGTGTAAAAATGAGGACAAGAGTGTAAACCCATGCTATATGCATGAGCCTTGGGAGGAGTGGTGTTTACGGCCCAAACACCCCTTGTTTGGCCGTGAACACCAATCTATGGTGTTGGAATGTTTTGCTCGATACACTTCACTACCAACGACACTTCTTTTTATTTAATCGCTCGACGAAAAAATAAAATAAAACATCAAATAGATTTAAACCCGGCCAAAAATGCATTGAAATATTTTTGACTAATATTTGGAGTGTTTGAATGTAGAAATTACACAATTGAAAAATTTCAGGTTGTCACATCATCCCCCTGTTAGAGGGAATTTCGTCCAGATATTAGAGTTAAAACAACTAAGTTATTACACAATAACTAAGCAAAAAGATAAGAATATTTAAGTTTCATTTGATTATCTTGCTCCCAAGTGAACTCCGATCCTCGCTTGGCGTTCTAGTGAACCTTCACAATTGGGATGCTGCTTTGTTTCGTTCGTTTGACTTCTCAATCCATAATCTCCATAGGTTCTTTTACGAAACTGAGGCTCTCGTTGATCACGATCTCGTCGAATGGGATTACAAGGGTCTCGTCGGATAGGCACTTTTTCAGGTTCGAGACGTGGAAGGGAGGATGTATGTTACTGAGCTTGTGGGGTAGATTGAGTTTTTAAGCTACAGGGCCGATTCTAGCGAGAATCTCGAAAGACCCTATGTATCTTGGATTCAGCTTTCCACGCTTCCCAAAGCGTATCAAGCCTTTCCAGGGTGAGAATTTCAAACGGACTCGGTCTCCCACCTGGAACTCCAAGTGTTTTCTTCGTTTGTCTGCGTAGCTTTTCTGTCGGTCTCTAGCGGCTTGCAATCGTTCACGAATCTGAACGATTTTCTTGGTCGTTTCTCGAACGATCTCCAGACCCGTGAGAGAACTGTCGGGAACTCGTCCATTAGCAAACTAAGTGTCATCCACCTCAGCCCAGCACATAGGGGATCTGCACTTCCGGTCGTAGAGGGCTTCAAATGGAGTAGCCTTGATGCTCGTTTGATAACTGTTGTTGTAAGAGAATTCAACGAGGGGTAAGTGGGTATCCCATGCCTTACCAAATTCGATCACACTGGCTTGCAGCATATCTTCCAATGTTTGGATAGTTCTCTCACTTTTTCCATCGGTTTGCGGATGGTAGGATGTACTCATGTCCAACCTCGTTCCTAAGGAGCTTTGTAGTGACTGCCTGAAACTCGAAGTGAATCTACTATCCCTATCAGAGATAATAGATATGGGAACACCATGTAGTCATACGATCTTCATAATGTATGCTCTTGTGAGTTTCTCCATTTTTTCTGTTTCCTTGATGGGCAGTGTTACACTAGTCAAAATAGGTCAACAGACAATCACATGTGATTATGCTAATCATGTAATGTGATTATGTTAACCTAGTAATGTGGTAAGAATGTTATGTAGTTCATAATAAATTCTAATACAAATATGAACTTTCTTTATGATACAACTCAAAGTATATGTCCATACGATTCCAAAAATATAGAGAACGTCTGAATCTGACTTCGCATGAAGAAGTTATGATAACTGAACACTATAAATCTCTATAATAAGAGAAATTTAAAGTAGAATTAGAATTAGCTATTTAAGTCTAAAAGATAGTTGTAGTACACGTAATACCTACGCGTGCATATAAAGAACGTCAAAAACGGAGTTCGTATGCAAAAGTTATGGCCTTCCGAAGATTCAGCTTTCAGAAACCCTAAGCTAACTAAATTCACGACATGAGCTTTATGACACTCACGACGTGAGGAGTCATTTTGCCACATTTCGAGGTGTGAAGAGGCTGCGAGGGGATAGGATCCAAACTCACGACATGAAAAAAGTGTTTTTCACGACGTGAGGAGTCACATGACCACCTTCCGAAGCTAGGGACGCAAATGGCAAGTCTACGGGGTGATCATGCAAGACTCACGACGTGAGCCTTATGACACTCACTACGTAAGAGTCCTAAATTCTTACTATAAATAGCAGGTCCAACTTCAGCTAATCCTTACACCATTTCCTTATCTCCTCTCTCCCTGCTGAAGTTATCTTGCATCCCGAGCCCCGACAATCTCGCACGCTGGCCGTTTTGCTTAGGTCACATAAAATCACGCTACTAGGGTGAGTTTCACGGCCCCACTTTCTAATATTTCGGTGAAAACACATGCTAGTTATTATATATATGTTATTATTATGTTTATAGGATAGTATATAGTTATGATAATCGAGATATGATTGTTCTAAATATAACATTTTGAATACATACAACTATTATTAACTTATCAGTATGTTAATTTACTAATGTAGATCTTGAGTTATACTTAGGATTCTACATATATGTTGTGTGCGTGTCACACCCCAAAAACATGAACGACGGAAACGTTCTGGGGCGGAGGACGTCATATACAGTATTACAACAATGAATAGTAGTAAAGAAGCAACAACATCAACCATTGCATTAAAAATATAATTTTAATACAAGTGTTCTGATATGTCTAATAGACACTAAAGTATAAATCAAAATGAAAGATGAGTCTTGAACGAGCTACATCTTCTCTAAACCTTGTATCGGTACCTGTCTACTGTTGACCTGAGGATACAAGTTATTTTGAAAGAGAGTATCAGCTTTAAAGCTGGTGAGATCATAAGTATTTAAGTGTCTTAATTTGTAAGAATGTATTTATAAGTATGAGTATGGGAAAGTTTTGAATATCCTAGAAAACCCTATGCTTCCTACTGAAAGTAGCCTTCTACCAAGGCATCTAGTATTTGACTGTTTCTCTTGTAAAAGTGTGTATTTTCCCAAATCTGACTATCATTAACCAAAAATATAGTTTCTACATTACCATGCGTCGTGTGAATGTTCACGAAGTGAATGTAATGGGAAAATGAAATAGTACTATAGTGTAGTATGAAATAACTACAACCGTAATAACTAACTTAAATATATTGTAATTTAAAGTAACATGTGATCGATCTGTATCCTGCTACCGACTCTCGTAAAATGACGATGTAAGACGTCGTAAGGAATGGCATTTGGCACCCGTAGACTTGCAAGTCCCACTGTAGCGAGCAGCAAGGTGTAGGATAGTCAATCCAATATAGATCTATACGCAAACTCATACGTTCCCCAATTAAGGAGATTGCAGATACAAAAGCGGTCATGGTAGGAAGTACCAGGACCCGTTTAATGGCTCACATAACTGCATGAATGTATATGTAATGAATGCTAGTTGTATTGTATGTTCTCCCTCTGTCTAGCCTGTATGTTCTCTCTGTATAGTATTGTAATGTACTGTGTGTACTTGCTGTAATGTGTGTTCCCTCTCTATCTAGCATGTATAGTAATGTACTGTGTGTACTAGCTGTAATTTGTGCTCTCTCTCTCTCTATCTAGCAAGTATTGACTCATGACTGAACTGACTCGTGGTATGATTCCGTGTTCTAGTAATAGTATTAGTAACTTCCTAAACTACGCCTATTTTAGCTTACTAGTAATATAACTGGTACGTATGAACATGAAAGTATACCCCTGCTACCCAAGGGTATTGAATTCACTGATAGAACTTTTATGCCTATATATGTATACGTAATATACAACTAATATTTAGATGACCTTCGGACGGATAACCGATGCCCTAAAGCCACATCCCAACGAGGAAAAGGAGGTAAAGCGAGCTAGCCTTCCTCAGTCCTTTAAACATTACTTATGTAACTATACATATATAGGCATGCAATTGACAATATAAAAGTATAAAAGAAGTTTTTTAAAACCTTTGAAAAGTTTTATAACTAGGAAAAGATGACTTGGTGTCAGTTTGTAAAATGATTTGAAAACAGTTTGTTTGATAAGAACAGTTTAAAGTATAAGGAAACCTTTGTTTTGAAACACAATTGTAACAGAGTTTGAAACGATACATTAAGAATGTAAGACAGTTTATCAAAGAGTTTTAAATGAGTAAAAATGTTTTGGAAAACTATTTGAAGTAATCTGTTTGGTAAAACAGCTAAAAGAGTAGTAAATCCATTTGTATGCTGCTTATTAATCACATGTGATTGATATAATAACTAGCATTATTCAACTTGTATTCCCCCATAAAAGCATTTAAAAACATTTAAAATATTGATTAAGGGGTATGAACTCACCTGTAGTTGGTGGTTTGGATGAATTGACTGCCATAGGATGCTACGTCCAAAGTGAAGACTTGTACACACTCAAGGATCCTAGTTAACATATAGTAGTGCATATATGTATCCAATTAGTCTTCAAACAACTAATTAACAAAGTTGAGACATCCTAGGACATGATAAACACTTTATATAAGTGTTATAAGTGCTAAGGAGTGAATCTAAGTGTTGTGGGAGAAGGCTATTGAGCTTAGGGTTCAAGAGAACCCTTTCATGAGTTTACTCACCAAAGACCATAACCCATTGAATTTACGGTCGTAAACCCTTTAGTTTATGATCGTAAGCTCATAACCTTATGAGTATTTGTTGATTTGAAGTCTTCTACGTCATTCCAAGCATCCCTACTTCATGTTTAAGCCTTAGGAAGTGTTTGTTGCATCAATACACTCCTAAATGGAGTTTACGGCCCATGGACCATTTCTCCATGTGTTTGTTGCCGTAAACTCCTATGAACCATGGTCTTTTGATGTTTTCAAGTCCTGAACACTTTAAGGTAAAATTCTAGGCTAGATTCTAGGCATAAGGATGGAACATGGGTCATCGTAACACATTTTGGGGTGTTTACGGTTTTGGGAGATCCCCAAACCGTAAACACATATAAATGAGATATTTTGGTCATTTTTATGTGCTAAACACATCAAGGTAAGGTTCTAGGTTAAATTCCAAGGCTTATGAAAGGATAAGGCACACTTTGGCACCAAAATTAGGGTTTACGGCCCAAGATGTTCTTGGACCATACACACCCTTGATCCTTGGTTTCTTGGGAGATTTCTTGGTGTTTAGAAGTGTAACAAAGCTTATAAGACTCTAGGATAGAAGCACTTACAAGGTAGAAGCTTGAAAAGGTGCTAAAAGTCCAAGAACACTAGTGTGTGTTCTTGGTGAAACTTGAACATTGACCCTTTTGGAATGATTTCACGGTTAGAAGTGTGTTAAAACACTAGATTAAGTCATATAACAACTTAAGAAGGCTAGAAACACTTACTAGATTGAAGATCTTGAAAATCTTTTGGATGATACTTGAGAGAGAATTGGTCTTTGGATCTTGAGATTTGGAAAAAGTGTAAATAATGACTAATTGTCATATATATACTCCCAAATTTAAGGTTTTTGGCTGTAAATATATTATTCATGCAGTAAACTCTAATTTATTGGAGTTTTGGAAAAACAATGTTGCACAATAAACCCTAGGGTATCCTCTCTCCTGATATCACCCGAAGTGTAAATCCTAAATTACTCAAACTTGTTCCAAAAAATTTCAAACTTGTTATTGATAGTTTTATGTCAAGATAAAATTAGAAACATTATATTTTGTTATTATTGGTTTTAGGTCAAGATAAAACCTGGTTTTTACTTCAAGATATAGCTATTATACTGCCTAAATATTATGAAGTTAGGAGTAATGTTTAAAAGCATAGTCTAGTCACATAAGGTTTTAGACATGAAAATGCTTTTGTTGTTAGAGCTATAGGAAGTCGTCAAGGTCTACATGAGTAATTTTATTCATCAACTAAGATTGGGGATCTTAGCGGAAATCCTCTTAAATGTAACCGTTAATCCCGTGTGAGTGAGGAAGTCGTGTATAATTAGTATATGGGCTGACCACCCCACTTGTAACTGTTAGCTACAGTCAACCAAAAACAAGCGATGAACTATCCTTTTATTTGTTATTATTCCGACGTCGATGAAGCGTATAGTGTTGTTTCTCATGTTAAATCATGAGTGTATTTGTTCTCATGGTAAATCATGAGTGTATTGTTCAATCAGAGGTATTATATCATAGTAGCGGTTACAAGCTCATGGTAGCAAATTGTTAGAAACATTATACATTGTCGTATACAAGTATTAATGTTAAGTATAAGTTTTCCCTTACTTATACCTTAATATTAAGAAACGTTTAGGTATAACACTTAATTGACAAGTATACCATTATACATAATGTTGGAGAGTCAAAATGATACTTTCAAAACTATACTTTTGAATGTGTAAAAATGTATTATTTTATGGAGTCAAAGCCTATGAACTCAGCAACTTTATGTTGATGTATTTTAAAATGCATGTGTTTTTAGGAACTTGAAAAGCAGGTATGTATTCGAACAGGAGAAGTTTTACTATTATCTTTCTGTTCATTAAGAAGTATGTCATAGTCGGATATTATGTAATAAATACTAGGAAAACAATAATGTAACTTTCAAGCATCAATAAAGGTATGTATTTTTTAAGTATTGTTCAATGTATGATATATAACTGTGATACGAAAAATGACGTTACGCTACCTGGTGTTTCCGCCGACGGTCGGGGTGTGACAGATTGGTATCAGAGATATTAACTATAGTGAACTAGTACTTTCTTAGGAAAGCACGTCTATAGTTTAGGACTTACTCTATTAGGTTTAGGTATATCCCTTAGCCTATAAATAAAAAGTAGTATTAATTATACTACTGAAGGTGTCACACCCCAAAAGCGGAACGACAGAAATGTTATGGGGTAGATGACGTCATGTCAGGTATCACAACCCATGCATTATAGTAATCAAAGTACAACAAACCATTGCATTAATAGTAATAGTTTTACATGGTTTACATACAATACATCAAAGTAATACAAGTAATACTATAGGTACAACTTGGTACTAAACTGTCTTCGTCAAAAGCTCTGGGGATGTACATGTCTAATGCTGACCTGAGAATACAAGTTATTTGAAAAGCGAGTATCAGCATTTTTACAAATGCAGGTGAGTTCATAAGTATTTAGTGTCATTTTATTCAAATAACTTTAATAAAAGTGGTAGTTCTAGAGTATCCATTAAGTTAGAGTCCTCTCCAGAAAATCCTATATTTTCATTAATAAAAGTAGTCTTCTACCAAGACTGGACGAAGTTATGTAGTAAAAAGTAGTTTTCCCTTAATCGCTATCATTATCAAAATACATAATTTGATTATTTAAAGAAAGCAAGAGAAATCAGGGAAATAACATATGCCTCAGCAGTGAAGACTGCTGACTAAGGCAAAAGGAATCATAGAGTCCAGGAGAGTATCGAACGAATGACACGCCCGGCTCAGTCTAACCAAGGAAGACACAGACCCCAGACACTACCAAATGAAAGGTACATCTAGCAAGGTCTAAAAACAGAGAATACAGACCCCAGACAGTATCAAATGAAAGATACATCTAGTAAGGTCTAAAACAAGGAATACAGACCCCAGACAGTATCAAATGAAAGATACAGCTAGCAAGGTCTGAAACAAGGAATACAGACCCCAGATAGTATCAAATAAAAGATACAGCTAGCAAGGTCTAAAAACAGTGTGACTCTGAGAGTGGGTTTTCAGCATACAATGTAAAGTACAGTGTAAAATACAGTGTGAAATATCGTTACGTTAAGGCCATTAATTATAAGGTCACCTGGGATACTCGTAACCATACTAACCGACACTAGAGTACCTGACACCCAACAAACGTCTATAAAATGTGACATTTCTCACCCCTTGGCTTGGTAGGCCGTGGACTGTAGCTAGCGTTCAGGGTTCGGGGGTGTTAATCCCATATAGATCTATACCCACAATGTCCGTTCTCCCTACAGGAGACTCTGGTTACCAACTAGACGAAGGAGAAGGCTGTGTCCCAAAGATGCATCCCAAATAGTGGGTAGTGGGTTTCCAATATAAATGCTGAACTAGAGGTAGAGACTCATAACTGAACTGACTAGAGTAAACTTACATGGCTATGCTCGTATACATAATATATAACTAATGAATCAAACGACCTTCGGACGGACATCCGATCCCACAAGACCACATCTCAACAAAGAAAAGGAAATAGGGTGGACAAACCTTCCTAAGTCCTTCAATCATTATTTATATGCATACGTCTAACTACGGTTGAGTGTGTAACAAGTGGAAACATATCGTAAAGAGTAACCAAATTGTGATGTATAACCGAATCGTGAAGTATAAGCGTACCAAATATATGTGTATCACGAAGTGGAAGCGACAACAGGTGAAGTTAGAGTGTCTAACAGGTATAAGCGTATCATGAGGTAGAAACGACAACAAGTGAAGTAGGAGCGTATTGAGTATAAGTGAAGTAGAGGAGATATCAAGTATAAGTGAAGTAGAAGCGTATCGCTAAGTAAGAGTGTAAACAAGTATAAGCGTTTAACTAAGTAGAAGTATCAACTAAGTAAAAGGATAACAAGGCAGTGGTGTATAACGAGTGGGGTATCAAAACATGGAAGAAAACTTTATACTTAAGAAAATCACGACAAGGCATTCTTTTGTAAAATAAGTTTGAAAACCTTTGGAAAACTCTCATAAATCAGTTTTAAATGAAACATTGATAAAATGACATAAGTAAAAGATTTGAACAAGTGAAAGCATTTTAGAAAAACCATTTATAGTGTCATACCCGATAAAACAGTTTACAGTGTGGTAAATCCTTGTGCATGCGGGTTATTAATCACATGTGATTGATATGATAACTGGCATGTTTAACTTGTATTCCCCCACCCCTATAAAACATGTAAAAAAACATTTAAAAGGTTCATTCAGGGGTATGAACTCACCTGATGTAGGTGGATCCGACGAAGATGTCGGTCGGGTGCTCGGTGTCAAGTAAAGACTTGGACACACTTAGTGACCTAGAGTATTGGAATAACAGTGTTGCACAAAACCCTAGTGCATCCACTCTCCTGAAATACTAAAATACTCAAACTTATACAAAAAAGTCTGAAAATCAACTGTGACTGTTCTACTTCTATTGGCTTCAAATGGTTTGTACTGAATGGAAATTTCGGGTTGTCACATCATCCCCCTGTTAAAGGGAATTTCGTCTCGAAATTAGAATTTAGGTTAGTAAGTAGGTACGAATGATCTACTCGTGAGGAGGAAACTTCCGAATCGATTGTTTCTAGTGCACTTAAGTGAAACCGGGTTCTCGGTTGGCATTCCAATGAACCTTCACTAACTGGCGACGGCGTTGCTTCGTCCGCTTGACCTCTCGGTCGAGGGTCACTACGGTTCTAATACGAAGGTGAGGATCTCGACGAGTGGACTTACAAGAGTCCTAAAGGAAAGGTATGGTTTCACGATCGAGATGCGAAGAGTAGAATGTACGCTACTGAGTTCGCGAAGTAGGTCTAGGGTGTGCGAGGGTTTCTGGATGAACTATGACAGTAGGTCTGTCAGACCTAGAATTTGGCGAATTTCTGTCGGCGTCTCTGGTGTCGACAAATTCTCAACGGTTTTGACAAATTGCAAGAGTACTCAAAATTTCCCACATCACTAACAGTGTGTCATAGAAAATTTTGAATCTTCAATTCCAAAACTCGGGTTCAGAGAACTTTGCGAAAAGTATCTCCGAAGGAAATGTTTCCATGGGTTTCCTGTTACTACGAGGGTAGATAAGTAAGCCATTATATGGAGAAATGACGAACTAATCCAAGTAAGAAAGATGTACCCTACTCATATAGCTCATGAAAACTATGGGCGTATTGGTATTATCCGAAGGGTATCACTACGGACTCGAAGTGTCCGCATCGAGTTCAGAAGGTAGTCTTTCGGACTTCCTTCCCTCACACTCAAACTAGTGATATTCAGATCTCGGTCCAATCCTGAAAAGTACTCGTTCCTTGCGTTAGCTCAACCGCTTCATCTATGTGAGGTAGAGACAACGATTTCCAATGGAAAATCATGACAGATTCCTCGATATCCAAGGTACATATGATGCAATCCTTTGATCTCTAGGAGAATAAGACTGGGGTTCTCCAGGGTGAGAAGCCTAGTTTTCTAATTCTATTTATGTGTAGTTCGCTAAGTTGTTTGGGCTATTCTGGTATCTCCGTAGGTGTTTACACTATAGGGTGATCTGTTTACAAGAGTCGTACTGGGTTCTAAGTTTGTTCACATGACGATGCGATTACTCGTAGGCTTAGGCAGTTCTCCGTCCTAAAGTTCATATTACCATTCATACATGTTTTCACAATCATAATCTCGTGTATACGAGTCGTATATAATTAAGATTGAAAAGGTAGTCGAATAATTGATTCTTCTTTAAGCTCATATCCCATCGGGGAAAAAGTAGTTAAAGTGGAATCATCAATTCTAAACCTATAGAACCTTGATTATATATCCCTCTCATGTACACATTCCTCAGTGATAGATCAATCGCATGAATCCTTGGATTGAACTTGACGTACTGCACGAGTGGTACTTCGGTGTTCTGATATGACGGCTTCTCTGGAAAAGCGATCTAGAAGAAAGAGGTGTACGTATGAAACTGATTGTTTCTTGATGACGACATGATTCTATTAGCACGAAGGATAAGGATTTTGTGAGCGATTCTGGTTGACCCTAGATGTACTTCGATTTTTCAATCAAAGAGTAAGAGTATGTTCTCGAAAGGTTGACCTACATCTTTATGATGCGGTCCTAGTACAGAATGGAAGTATGTTTGCGAAGGTTTGACCTACATCCCTATAATGCAGTCCTAGTAATGGGTAGAAGTAAGTTCGTAGAATGGTCTCAAGACGTTTGTCGTGCAAGCCGAGGTATCGTGGGTCGGTGAATAACAAGATCCAACCGCTGAAAGAGACTTGGAAATGTCTCCGGATCTAACTTGCTATGGTCCAATGGCTTGACTAAAGCACGAATTCAGATGGACTCCAATGAAAGTATGCTAAGAGTACTTGAATAAAGAATGACACAGAAGTTAGCCGACTGTCAATATCTTTGATATTTACGACGTAAAGATTCAGGAAAATGACCTTGTAAAGGTCTTACATCATATCAAGAGAAGATAATTCTTGACAGCATAAGGACCTAACCTAAAGTACTCACAGTACAAGATAATTTCATAGAAAATGCCACATCGGGCAAAGACAGAAAAACGATTCCTTATAACAAGGACAATAAAGGAAAACATCTATTACTGGCGACGGTCACCCCTCTGGTGAACTCTCAGTTCAACCAGTTGATGTTCAACGTCAAGTAGGTGTCTTTCGTACACCCTCTAGCGTACTCGGAGTTCTATGACTTTGGCTCAACTTTCAACTAGTTTTTGCAACAAGGTTTCATGGTTTCTCTCTTATCTCTCGTGAGTATCTTCTAGACGAATGGTGCGGAGGTATGCATTCTCGCATTAGCGACAACTTCGGTAATCTGATGTAGGGTTGTCATGCCTTGAATCTCATTTCGGGTCACCCAGCGGACCAAGATTGGCAAGACTCTATCTACTGAGCCCCCATTGCTCAAGTCGTAGAAGCTTCGGTCACCTTTAAATGGCATGGGCTGATCTTGTTCTTGGCTCCATGTTTCCAAGCATTCCACCCACTAAGGGGTCGGGCCATGAAAAGCCGGACGAGGTTTAGGAATTGGAAAGCGAGCTCCTTGGGGTAGGTTCTCAACCTCAGGTTCGGAGTTAGCATCGTTCGAAAGGTTTTCATCATGTTGATCATTCAAAGGGATAGGATGATCAAATCTCTAGTTCTTCTCCAAACCATCCAGCAATGACCTCATTTTGGAGGTACATGTTGTCGTGGGGATGGAGTCTAGCCATGTTATCTATGCGAGAATTAGGGTAACAAAATAATTATTAGACGAACTATCTAGATAATTATTTAGAAAATCTTCATTAGTTACATCGCTATTTGTGAAGTGCATACCGGTTATATGTAATCGAAACAGGATAGGCCTTCGAATAAGTGACCATAACTCCACATTCACACATAATAGGGGTAAAGTAAAATTTTCACAAATTCTCAGTCTATAAAATCCTAATTACATATATCCTTAGTGTATCCACTTAGCAACTATCAACATAGTAATGAAGATCCCATTTTAGTTCTCAGGTATAACGTACTTATAGTAACACCAAATACTCCTATAGTATTTTAACTTTAATGTTATGTTCTATTGTTCTCATTGTGGTAGGGTTGGTAAGATTTTAGACTTGTTGCCACCACACAATTAAACTTAGGCACATGCTAGTCAACCCTCGGATAATATAGGTGATCAGGCTATATCTTCCCAGTTTTGACAATATGTCTCTAAGCCCACTTGTGTTGCCCAACAATCGTAATTCCTTTGTACTGTCCTAGTGACACTGATTTTAGTATGAATGCAGGCATGTATACTTTATTAAATATTTTATTATTTAAAGTATAAACTCTTGGTCAGAGTATTTTTAATCCCTTATGTATTTATAGTTAGTATATCTTTTATGGGTTGATATACTTAATTCAGTATAAACAATGCTCTGATACCAATCTGTCACACCCCAAAACCAAGAACGGCGGAAACGTTCTGGGGAGGAGGACGTCATGTACAGTATCTCAACAATGTAAAGTAGTAAACAAGCAACAACATCATCCATTGCATTAATAATATAATTATTATACAAGTGTGTTCTGTCAAATTTTGATAAACACTAAAGCATAAATCAAAATGAAAGTGGAGTCTTCAACGAGCTCCATCTTCCCTAATCCTTGCATCGGTACCTGTCTATGATGACCTAAGGATACAAGTAATTTTGAAAGCGAGTATCAGCTTTGAAGCTGGTGAGATCATAAGTATTTTAGTGTCTTAATTTGTATGTAAGTATTTGTATGTAAGAATTAGTATATGAATTGTAAGTATTGAAAATGTTTGTAAAACAATTGTAAACGTTTGAAAAACCCTATAAATCCCTATGATTCATACTATTATAACAGGGAGTCTTCTACCAAGACTTAACTGATCTCTATGGAGCCTTCTACCAAGGCATCTAGTGTCTGTGTGTGTCTCTTGTAAGAGTGTGTATTTTCCTAAGTCTGACTACCATTAATCAAAAAGATAGTTTCTACATTACCGTGCGTCATGTAAATGTTCACGAAGTGAATGTAATGGGAAAAAGAAATAGTACTATGGTGTAGCGTTGAACTACAACCGTACCAATTACCTAAAGTCTAGGGTAATTCTTCTAAGTACTATAGTATTTGATATAAATACCTACATCGGTACTCAACTGCCTTATTTGAGGGATAAGGTATAATGTGATGTCTAGATCCCAGACTATACGCTCCCCTATCAAAGGGATTTTGGGACCTACCCACGACCCCTGCATGTATGCAAGCCATGAGCATCCACATTACTATGATCATGTATACTCGATATAACGATCACAATTGCGTTGTGATTCATCGGTATAGTTAGATCCTGGACTGGTTCCATGCTATAGCACCTAGTGACGTCTGTTCTATGTATATGTAAGCGTACTCATGTAAGTGTGATCATGTAATTGTACTTATGTAAGTGTAATCATGTAAAAGTATATGAACGTATGCCTTTGCTACCCAAAGGCACTAAACTGACTGAAAGGAACTATTATGTCCATATATGTATACATGATATATAACTAATGTTTAAACGACCGTCGGACGGTACCCGATATCCCACCAGACCACATGTCAAGCGCGAAAAGGAAATAGGGGGGATAGCCTTCCTAAGTCTTTTAAACATTTCTTATATAACCATGCATATAGAGGCATGCAATTTATAATAAAAGCATAAAATAAGTTTTGTGAAAACCTTTGAACATAAATATTTTCTAAGAAAAGATCAACTTGATGTCGATCTATAAAAGGGTTTTGAAGGCATGGTTTTGATAAAACGGTTTAGTATAAAGAAACATTTGTTTGAAACACAATTGTAAATAAGTTTGAAATGTAATATGCAGAGTAAAATGTACAGTGTAATAAGGAGTTTTAAACATATAAAGTGTTTATGAAAATCATTTGAAGGAAACTGTTTGGTAAAATGGATAATGAGTAGTAAATCATTTGAATGATGCTTATTAATCACATGTGGTTGATATAATAAGTAGCATGATTCTAATTGTATCCCCCCCATAAAACATTTAAAAACAGTTTAAAACATTGATTAAGTGGTATTAACTCACCTGTTGTTGGTGATACGGATGAACTGAAGAGGTAGGACTGCTAGGTGTTAGTGAAGTCTTGAACACACTTATGATCCTAGTTAACATATAATTTCACATATATGTAACAAATTAGTCTATAAACAACTAATAAACAACTCAAGACACCCTATTGTGTGTAGGGCTCAAGGAAAACTCCATAAGGGAGTTCACGACCCTAACAACACTACCAAATGAGTTTACGGCCGTGAACTCATGAGTTTACCGCCGTGAACTCATACTTATGTGTCCATTTGATGTTTGATGCTTTATTAGGCCCTAATAAGCATTTCTACTTAATGGCTTGGTCTATGGAATAGTTTAGGGCATAATATAACTCCTTTTAGGAGTTTACGGCCCTGGGACCATATTCCCTTGGAGACTACGGTCGTAATCTCCCTTGGGACGATGTTTATGGTGTTTTCAAGTCTCTAAATTAACTAGGAACTAAACTAGGCTTTTGTACTTGGCTTTAGAAGAGTTTATGGCACCATTTTATGGAGTTCACGGCCCTAGAACCTTTTGGGCCGTGAACACCTTACTCTTGGTGTTCTAAGTGTGTTAGATAGTCCAAAACACATTAGGGTACTTGTCTAAATTACCCTCTTGGCTTAAGGAAGGATTTTAGGGGGTTTTGGCACCAAAAAATGCAGTTCACGGCCCAAGAATTCTCTTGGCCGTGAACTCACTTCTAGCCATGAATCTTAATTGATTTGTGGTCTAAAACATGTAATGGTAGTTCCTAGGTTCATTCCCAAGGCTTTGAGGGACATTGGGACACTTTTGGCCCTTAAAATGGAGTTTACTCCCCAAGTGTTCTTGGGTGGTAAACTCCCAAATCTTGGGGTTTTGGTCCGATTTTGATGTTTCTAAACACAATCTAAGCTATATAACATAACTAGATCGAAGTACTCACAATTTGGGATAAAAACCCGAAGATCCACGAGAGAGAATTTGGCTTTTCTCTAATTGTTAATGTAACTAATGAACTATTTTTGTTCAGATTTCTATATATAGTCTTGAGATATTGTTGGCAGAAAATATTTTTATTCCCGGAGTGAGCTCCACTATCCTAGAGTATTGGAATAACAGTGTTGCACAAAACCCTAGTGCATCCACTCTCCTGATATCTCCTTAAGTGTAAATCCTGAAATACTCAAACTTATACAAAAAAAGTCTGAAAAGCAACTGTGACATTTCTAGTTCTATTGGCTTCAAATGGTTTGTACTGAATGGAATTTTCGGGTTGTCACAAAATCTACCCAATACTGCCGTTAAATGGGGCTTTTGGTCTCACCCGATTTAGTGGTCGTAATAAAATTTAACTTTTTCCCAAAATAATAATGAAATGTAATTTAAGTGTTTTTATTTACTTTATTACGACTATAATGACATAGAATATAAATAAATAAAACACTTATTTATTTTACAACCTCAAATTAACGGAACTTTTATAATATGGAATATTCCGTTAACGGAAACAGGGTAATGTAACGGAATAAACTTTGGGTCGTCACATCATCTCCTCGTTAGAGGGAATTTCGTCCCGAAATTCAGGTTTAGGCAAGGCAGTAGGTATGAATGGTAGAGGTAGGAGGGTACTTCCTATTTTGTTTGTCCTCGCATTCCGAAGTGAACTCTGGTCTGTGTTTGTCGTTCCAACAAAACTTCACCTACGGGATGCGGATTTCCATCTCGTTTAGTTAGCGATCTCCGACTGGTGTATCTAAGAGGTTAGGGTTCTCGATGGTTTCTATCAAGATTAGTGGGATACGAAGAGTGACATCGGGTAAAAACATATCAAGTCTAAGAAGTGGATCGATCTGGTGTGAAACTTGTGGAATATCCGGAAGTAGTAGTGGTCTGACGAAGTGTGACAACCCGAAATTTCCATTCTGAACAAACCATTTGAAGCCAATAGAAGTAGAGCAGTTACAGTGAAAACTCAGATTTCAAGTATAAGTTTGGCAGTTTTCAGGATTTTACACTTAAGGAGATATTAGGAGAGTGGATGCACTAGGGTTTTGTGCACCACTGTTATTCCAATACTCTAGGACATTAGAATTCGTTTCAGGAATAAACATAATTTCTGCCAAAATATCTCAGGACTATAAATAGAATTCTGAACCAAATTGGTTCACTAGTTGAATTCCAATTAGAGAAAACCCAAAATTCTCTCTCACGGATCTTCGGGTTTTATCCCAAATTGTGAGTAACTCTTTCTAGTAGTGTTAGAAAGCTTTAAATGTGTTCATAACATAGATTACATAGCTAAATCATCCGATTTAGGAGTTTACTCCCCAAGGTGTTCTTGGGCGGTACACTCCCGAAACCAAGCCTAGATTGTCCTCCGTGATATACTACTGCCTTGGACTTGTATAGGAGTGTATTATGGACATGAAATCAACCAAGAATCACCCATGTTTGGGAGTTCACAGCCCAAGAATATCTTAGGCCGTAAACTCCAAAAAGAATGCTCAAAATGGTGCTTTTAAGGCACCCAAGGCTTAGACTTTATTTTAGACATGTACCCTAAAGTGTTTAAAGCCTAGAAAACATAAGGAATCACAAGTGTTGAGGAGTTTACGGCCAAGACAAGTTCTTGGGCCGTAAACCCCTATAAAGGGGTCAAATGACACTCTAACTCCTTCCTTATGCCTAGAACCCAACATAGATCATAACCTTGAAATGTTAGAGACTTGAAAACACCATAAAAACCCTCCCAAGGGAGTTTACAGCCGTAAACTCCAAGAGAATATGGTCCCAGAACCGTAAACTCCATAAAGGAGTTAATAGGAAGCCCAAACACTTGATTTAGCCTTGAAACAATTCACCACTAGAGTTGTAGTAATTCTAAGCTTCATTTAGTGACCCTAACGAGAGTTTACGGCCAGGATTTTACTCCCCTGGGCCGTAAACTCCAAATCATATGGTCATTAGACCTTAAACTCCCACTAGAGGCCATGCACTCCTTTGTTGCAGCCCATTAGCCTCCTAGCACTTGACCACAAGTGTTTTCCTCGCGTTTAAATGTGTATACTTGTATAATTTGTGTTTTAATCACTAATTATTTATATACATGTGTCTTCATATGTAATTAGGATCATTGTGTGTGTCTAAAGTCTTCACTTGACACCAAGCACTTGTCCGATCCTTCCTTACGATAACAGTCCGTTCAATTCCAGTCACATACTGCAGGTGAGTTCATACCCCTTAAATAATGTTTTAAACAATTTTTAAATGTTTTATGGGGGGGATACAAGTAGAATTATGCTATTTATTATATCAATCACATGTGATTCAGAAGTAGAATTATGCTAGTTACTATAACAATCACATGTGATTAATATGCAGCATTCAAATGATTTACTACACATTAGCCATTTTACCAAACAGTTTCCTTCAAATGATTTTTATAAACATTTTATATGTTTTAAACTCCTTATTATACTATACATTTTACTTTGTATATCACATTTCAAACTTATTTACAATTGTGTTTCAAACAAATGTTTCCTTATACTTCAACTGTTTTATCAAACCAATGCCTTCAAAACTGTTTTACAGGTTGACATCAAGTCGATCTTTCCTGAAGATAATAATTATGTTCAAATGTTTTACAAAACTTATTTATGCTTTTATATTATAAATTGCATGCCTCTATATGTATAGTTATATAACAAATGTTTAAAAGACTTAGGAAGGCTATCCACCCTATTTCCTTTTGGCGCTTGAGATGTGGTCTAGTGGGATATCGGGTACTCGTCCGAAGGTTGTTTAAATATTAGTTATATAACATATGTACATATATAGTCATAAAGGCCCTTCCAGTTCATCCCATGCCCTTGGGTAGCAAGGGTATACATCCATGTCCATACGTACCAGTTAGATTACTAGTAAACTACAACACTACTAGAGAAGAACATATACAACACTACTAGAGAAGAACATATACAACTATACTAGAGAAGAACATATACAACTATACTACAGAAGAACATATACAACTATACTAGAGAAGAACATATACAACTATACTAGAAAGAGAACATATACAACGATACTAGAACGATTACATTACTATACTTGCTAGGTAGAGAGCACATACATTACAGCTAGAACAGTTCATTACATTACATATACATGAATACATTAATAATTGTGATCCACTGTATCGGAGCATGCCTTAAATGTCATGGCCCTAGTTGTAGACAGAATTCTCTTGGATGGAGAGCGTGAGTTTGCGTATAGATCTATATTGGATTGACTATCCTACACCTTGATGCTAGCTACAGCCGGACCTGCAGGTCTGCGGGTGCCAAACGTCATTCCGTTATTACGACCATTCTTATGTCGTTGTTACCAGTCAATAGTATGGTACAATTAATCACATGATGCCTTAATATAAATCTGGTTTAAGGTAGTTAGTACAGCAGTAGTTCTTATAATACAACACTACAGTACTACATTTATTTTCCCTTTACATATATTTAGTGATCTTTTCACTTAAACATTTAATGTAAAAACTATATTTTATAAAAGATAGTTATACATGGGAAAATTACACACTTTTACAAGAAACGAACATTTAGAACAGTTAAGTCTTGGTAGAATACTACATTGAGAATAGTTAGGTCATGGTAGAAGACGCACTTTATATAATTGTAGGAATCATATGGATTTCCAGGGTTTTTCAAACGTTTACAGTTGTTTTACAAACATTTTCATACTTACAGTTCATATACATTTTCAATACTTACGATTTACATACATTTTCAATACTTACAATTCATTTACTTACAAATTCTTACATACAAATTAAGACACTAAATACTTATGATCTCACCGTCTTCAAAGCTGATACTCGCTTTCAAAATTACTTGTATCCTCAGGTCATCATAGACAGGTACCGATGCAAGGAGAAAGGAAGATGGAGCTTGTTCAAGACTCATCTTTCATTTTGATTGATGCTTTAGTGTTTATCAAAATTTGACAGAACACACTTGATGTTGTTACTTGTTTACTACTTTACATTGTTGTGATACTGTACATGACGTCCTCCGCCCCAGAACGTTTCCGCCGTTCTTGGTTTTGGGGTGTGACAGATTGGTATCAGAGCATTGTTTATAGTGAATTAAGTATATCAACCCATAAAAGATATACTAACTATAACTACATAAGGGATTAAAAATATTCTGACCAAGAGTTTATACTTGAAATAATAAAATATTTAAGTAAGTATACGTGCTGCATTCATACTAAAATCAGTGTCACTAGGACAGTACAAAAGAATTACGATTGTTGGGCAACACAAGTGGGCTTAGAGACATATGGTCAAAACTGGGAAGATATAGCCTGATCACCTATATTATCCAATGGTTGACTAGCATGTGCCTAAGTTTAATTGTGTGGTTGCAACAATGCTAAAATCTTAACAACCCTACCACAATGAGAACAATAGAACATAACATTAAAATTTAAAATACTATAGGAGTATTTGGTGTTGCTATAAGTACCATATACTTGAGAACTAAAATGGTATCTTCATTACTAAGTTGATAGTTGCTAAGTTGATACACTAAGGCTATATGTAATTAGGATGTTATAGACTTAGAATCTGTGGAAATTTTACTTCACTCCTATTCTGTGTGAATACGGAGTTAAGGTCACTTATTCGAAGGTGTATCCTCTTTAGATTACACACAGCTGGTATGCACTTCACAAATAGCGATGTAACTAATGAAGGTTTTCTAAATAATTATCTAGATAGTTCATCTAATAATTATTCTCTTACCCTAAATTCTCGCATAGATAACATGGCTGGACTCCATCCCCACGACAACCAGTATCTTCCGAACAAAATCATAGCTGGTTGGTTTGGAGAAGAACCAGAGAATGATCATCCTATCCCCTTGAATGATCACCATGATGAAGACCTTTCGTATGATGCTAACTCCGAACCAGAGGTTGAGAACCTACTCCGAGCAGCTCCCTTTCCAATTCCTAACCCTTGTCCGGCTGTTCATGGCCCGACCCCTGAGTGGGTGGAATGCTTGGAAACAAGGAGCCATGGACAATATCAACCCATGCCATTTAATGGCGACCGAAGCTTTGACGACCTGAACAATGGGGGCTCAGCATGCAGAATCTTGCCAATCTTGGTCCGCAGAGTGGCCCGAAATGAGATTCAAGGCAGGACAACCCTATATCAGATTGCCGAAGTTGTCGCCGATGCGAGAATGCATACCCTCCGCATCATTCGTCTAGAAGATGCTCACGAGGGATCAGAGAGAAACCATGAAACCCTGCTGCAAACACTAGCTGAAACTCGAGCCGAAGTCATAGAGCTCCGAGTACGCCAAAGCGTGTACGAAAGACACCTACTTGACATGGAACGTCAACTGGCTGAACCGGGAGTTCCCCAGAGGGGTGACCGTCGTTAGTAGTAGACTCTTTACTTTGCTTCCCTTATTAGAAAGTAATCATTTTCTGTCTTTGCCAGATGTGGCATTTTCAATGAAATTATCTTGTACTGTAAGTGCTTTTAGTTAGGTCCTTATGCTGTCAGGAACTATCTTCTGTGGATATGATGTAAGACCTTTACAATGTCATTTTCCTGAATCTTTACGTTGTGAATATCCAAGATATTGATAGCCGGCTAACTTTTGTGTCATTCTTCATTCAAGTAGTCTTATCATACTTTCATTGGGGTCTATCTAAAACATGCTTTAGTCAAGTCATTGGACTATAGTGATTTATCTCCGGAGACATTTCCAAGTCTCTTTCAGTGGTCGGATCTTGTTATTCACCAACCCACAATACCTCGGCTTGCACAACAAACGTTTTGAGACCATTCTATGAGTTTACTTCTACTCATTACTAGGACTACATCATAGGGATGTAGGTTAAACCTTCGCAAACATACTTCCATTCCGTACTAGGACTGCATCATAGGGATGTAGGTCAAACTTTTGAGAACATAGTCGTACTCTTTACATGAACAATCTAAGTACATCAAGGGTCAACCAGAAGTGCTCACAAAACCCTTATCTTTCGTGTTACATAATCATGTCGTCGTCCGGAAGCAATCAGTCGAACAGCGAAACCTCCGCTTTTCCTATGGACGCCGCTACCTTTCAAACAGCAGTTATAGCTGCCGTAACCGCGGTCCTTGCGCACCGTAGCGCTATCAGCACAGTCAATGCTGCTGATGGGAATGAAGTTTCCAATCGTGGTATCCATCCAGGAAGTCGCCAAACAGTCACAGTCACAAGCTCGCAAAGCCGAAAAGCAGAGAACAAGAAACGAAAGCGTCAAGCCCGGAAACAACGCAAGAGATCCCAAAGGCTGGTTATACAACAGCAGCAAGTGGAAACCCCTGCCATTCCCGTACCGGCACGACCCATCACTCAAGTCCCTTTCATCGGGACTAATCCTACACACGAGAGTAGTTATAATGCCGAACGCTTTAGGAAGCAATTTTCAAAGTGGAGTAACGAGGAAGGCACTCGTGTCCATATAACACTGGCTAAACATCGCAATCCCGTCACCAAACCTAGTACTAGCCAGTCATGCCACCAATGTGGTGAGATAGGGCACTTCAAGAAAGATTGCCCGATAGCAAAGAACTCTGGCGCAGATGGAAGAATTCTCAGGATCACAGCTGCAGGAAAACCTACTCCGGAACCTCTGTTAATGTAATTTAGGAGTGTTGTTGTAACAGACTTCTAAACTATCTAGAACTAGTGCAACTAGAGTCTTACTTTTTGCGATATCCTGTCAGTATAGAGATCCTCGTGCTGCGTATACTTGTCTTTTGTAATATTCCTTATTTCGCAGCAATGGTCTTGTTGTAAGTCTAAAGTACTATAACTCTGTTCATGGTTGCACGGTTGTGTTTTGTCTGTAAACATCTTATGTTCAAATCTAATGTCTTTAAGTTTCAGTATGATTTCGACATTATCATACGAATCGATTCAATATGATCCTCACAAATATAGCTTCATGCGTACGTCTCCTTTTCAGTAAACGCCTTTTCCAGCAAAGCCGTCATATCAGAACACCGAAGTACTCATGCCAGGAGTACCTCTTAGTTATTTTCTTTCCGAAGAAATCCCCGAAGTACCACTCGTGCAGTACGTCAAGTTCAATCCAAGGATTTATACGATTGATCTATCACTGAGAAATGTATGCATAAGAGTGATATATAATCAAGGTTTTACAGGTTTAGAATTGATGATTCCACTTTAACTTCTTTTTTCCCGATGGGATGTGAGCTTAAAGAAGAATCAGTTATTCGACTACCTTTTCAATCTTAATTATATACGACTCGTATACACGAAATTGTGATTGTGAAACCAGGTATGAATCCTAATATGAACTTCAGGACGGAGAACTGCCTAAACCTACGAGTAATTGCATCGTCATGTGAACAAACTTAGAACCCAGTACGACTCTTGTAAACATATCACCCTATAGTCTAAACACCCACGGAGATACTGGAACAGCACAAACAACTTAACGAACTGCACAGCGATAGAATAAGAAGACTAGGCTTCTCACCCTGGAGAAACCCCAGTCTTATTCTCCCAGAGATCGACGGATTGCATCGTATGTGCCTCGGATATCGAGGACTCCGTCAAGATTTTCATAGAAATCGTTATCTCTACCTCGCATAGATGAAATGGTTGAGCAAACGCAAGGAAATAATTACTTTCAGAAATGGATCTGAGATCCGAATATCACCAGTTCGAGTGTTAGGAAGAGATGTCCGGAAGACTACCTCCTGAATTCGATACGGACACTTCGAGTCCGTAGTGATACCCTTCAGATAGGACCAATACGCCCATAGCTTTCATGAGCTAAACGAGTAGGGTACGTCTTTCTTACTTGGATCAGTTCGTCATTTCTCCATGTAATGACTTACTTATCTACCCTCGTAGTAAGAAGAAAACCCATGGAAACATTTCCTACGGAGGAACTTCTCGCGAAGTTCTCTAGGCACGAGTTTTGAAATTGAAAAGTCAAATTTCTATGACACACTGTTAGTAATGTGGGAAATTATGAGTACTCTTTCAATTTGTCAAAATCGTTGAGCATTTATCGACACTAGAGACGCCGACAGTCAGTCGCCAAATTCTAGGTCTTACCGACCTACGGTGTTAGTTCATTCAGAACTCCTCGCAAATTACAGAAATCTATACGAGTTTGACCCAGCAAGGGGTGGCCTTTGACTGGGAAGTTAAGCAAGAAGAGGAACCTTTGGAATTCCAATTGAGTGACAAGGCTCTTTAGGTTAACTCACTCTGGGAATGGCTTAATACGCTTCGTATCGCATGGAAAGCTAAATCCAATATAGTTAGGACCTCTAAGATTCTTATCAGAATCGGTCCTGTGCCTCGCACAAACTAGACCTACTCCACGAACTCAGTAACATACATCCTACTCTTCGCGTCTCGATCGTGAAACCATAACTTTCCGTTAGGACTCTTGTAAGTCCACTCGTCGAGATCCTTGCCTTCGTATTAGAACCGTAGTGACCCCCGACCGAGAGCTCAAGCGGACGAAGCAGCGCCATCACCCGATAGTGATGGTTCGCTGGGATTCCAACCGAGAACCCGATTTCACTTAGGGGCACTAGAACCAATCGAATAGTAATATTCCTCCTCACGACTCGATCATTCGTACATACTTCCTTGCCTAAATTCTAATTTCGAGATGAAATTCCCTTCAACAGGGGGATGATGTGACCACCCGAAATTTCCATTCTGAACAAACCATTTGAAGCCAATAGAAGTAGAACAGTTACAGTGAAAACTCAGATTTCGAGTATAAGTTTGGCAGTTTTCAGGATTTTACACTTACGGAGATATTAGGAGAGTGGATGCACTAGGGTTTTGTGCAACACTTTTATTCCAATACTCTAGGACATTAGAATTTGTTTCAGGAATAAAAATAATTTCTGCCAAAATATCACAGGACTATAAATAGAATTGTGAACCAAATTGGTTCATTAGTTGAATTCCAATTAGAGAAAAGCCAAAAATCTCTCTCACGGATCTTCAGGTTTTTATCCCAAATTGTGAGTAACTCTATCTAGTAGTGTTAGAAAGCTTTAAATGTGTTCATAACATAGATTACATAGCTAAATCATCCGATTTAGGTGTTTACTCCTCAAGGTGTTCTTGGGCGGTAAACTCCCGAAACCAAGCCTAGATTGTCCCCCGTGATATACCACTGCCTTGGACTTGTATAGGAGTGTATTAGGGACATCAAATCAACCAAGAATCACCCAAGTTTGGGAGTTCACAGCCCAAGAATATCTTAGGTCGTAAACTCCAAAAAGAATGCTCAAAATGGTGCTTTTATGGCACCCAAGGCTTAGACTTTATTTTAGACATGTACCCTAAAGTGTATAAAGCCTAGAAAACATAAGGAATCACAAGTGTTGAGGATTTTATGGCCACAACAAGTTCTTGGGCCGTAACCCCCTATAAAGGGGTCAAATGACACCCTAACTCCTTCCTTATGCCTAGAACCCAACATAGATCATAACCTTGAAATGTTAGAGACTTGAAAACACCATAAGCACCCTTCCAAAGGAGTTTAGTGCCGTAAACTCCAAGGGAATATGGTCCCAGGGCCGTAAACTCCTTAAAGGAGTTAATAGGAAACCCAAACACTTGATTTAGCCTTGAAACAATTCACCACTAGAGTTGTAGTAATTCTAAGCTTCATTTAGTGACCCTAAGAAGAGTTTACGGCCAGGAGTTTACTTCCATGGGCCGTAAACTCCAAATCATATGGTCATTAGACCGTAAACTCCCATTAGAGGCCTTGCACTCCTTTGTTGCAACCCATTAGCCTCCTAGCACTTGACCAAAAGTGTTTTCCTCGCGTTTAAATGTTTATACTTGTATAATTAGTGTTTTAATCACTAATTATTTATATACATGTGTCTTCATATGTAATTAGGATCATTGTGTGTGTCTAAAGTCTTCACTTGACACCAAGCACTTGTCCGATCCTTCCTTACGATAACAGTCCGTTCAATTCCAGTCACATACTGCAGGTGGGTTCATACCCCTTAAATAATGTTTTAAACTATTTTTAAATGTTTTATGGGGGGGATACAAGTAGAATTATGTTGTTTATTATATCAATCACATGTGATTAATAAGTAGAATTATGCTAGTTATTATATCAATCACATGTGATTAATATGCAGCATTCAAATGATTTACTACACATTAGCCGTTTTACCAAACAGTTTCCTTCAAATGATTTTTATAAACATTTTATATGTTTTAAACTCCTTATTACACTGTACATTTTACTCTGTGTATCACATTTCAAACTTATTTACAATTGCGTTTCAAACAAATGTTTCCTTATACTTAAACTGTTTTATCAAACCTATGTCTTCAAAACTGTTTTACAGGTTGACATCAAGTCGATCTTTCCTGAAGATAATAATTATGTTCAATTGTTTTACAAAACTTATTTATGCTTTTATATTATAAATTGCATGCCTCTATATGTATAGTTATATAAGAAATGTTTAAAAGACTTAGGAAGGCTATCCACCCTATTTCCTTTTCACGCTTGAGATGTGGTATAGTGGGATATCGGGTACTCGTCCGAAGGTCGTTTAAATATTAGTTATATATCATATGTACATATATAGTCATAAAGGCCCTTCCAGTTCATCCCATGCCCTTGGGTAGCAAGGGTATACATCCATGTCCATACGTACCAGTTAGATTACTAGTAAACTACCATATGGGTAGTTTAGGAAGATACTAGAACTATTACTAGCACGCGATATCATACTATGAGTCAGTTCATTCATGAGTCAATACTTACTACTAGAAGAACATATACAACTATACTAGAGAAGAACATATACAACTATAGTAGAGAAGAACATATACAACTATACTAGAGAAGAGAACATACACAACGATACTAGAACGATTACATTACTATACTTGCTAGATAGAGAGCACGTACATTACAGCTAGAACAGTTCATTACATTACATATACATGAACACGTTAATAATTATGATCCACTGTATCGGAGCATGCCTTAAATGTCATGGCCCGAGTTGTAGCCAAAATTCTCTTGGAGGGAGAGCGTGAGTTTGCATATAGATCTACACTGGATTGACTATCCTACACCTTGCTGCTAGCTACCGCCAGACCTGCAGGTCTGCGGGTGCCAAACGTCATTCCGTTATTACGACCATTCTTATGTCGTTGTTACCAGTCAATAGTATGGTACAATTAATCACATGATGCCTTAATATAAATCCGGTTTAAGGTAGTTAGTACAATAGTAGTTCCTATAATACAACACTACAGTACTACATTTATTTTCCCTTTACATATATTTAGTGATCTTTTCACTTAAACATTTAATGTAAAAACTATATTTTATAAATGATAGTTATACTTGGGAAAATTACACACTTTTACAAGAAACGAACATTTAGAATAGTTAAGTCTTGGTAGAAGACTACATTGAGAATAGTTAGGTCATGGTAGAAGACGCACTTTATATAATTGTAGGAATCATATGGATTTCCAGGGTTTTTCAAACGTTTACAGTTGTTTTACAAACATTTTCATACTTACAGTTCATATACATTTTCAATACTTACGGTTTACATACATTTTCAATACTTACAATTCATTTACTTACAAATTCTGACATACAAATTAAGACACTAAATACTTATGATCTCACCAGCTTCAAAGCTGATACTCGCTTTCAAAATTACTTGTATCCTCAGGTGATCATAGACAGGTACCGATGCAAGGAGAAAGGAAGATGGAGCTTGTTCAAGACTCATCTTTCATTTTGATTTATGCTTTAGTGTTTATCAAAATTTAACAGAACACATATGTACAATAATTCTATTATTAATGCAATGGATGATGTTGTTGCTTCCTTACTACTTTAAATTGTTGTGATACTGTACATGACGTCCTCCGCCCCAGAACATTTCGGCCGTTCTTGGTTTTGGGGTGTGACACGAAGGTTGGACCAAATCTCCATGAGGATTCTCAGATGGTCCTAAGCTCTAGGAAGGGTAGAGCTTTTCAGTGCTTAGAACATAGTGTACTTCTATGGCAAGATCATCACTGGCGTGACCGCCATTCCGAAGTTCCTAATGTTCTCTCATACTGGGAGTGTAGTCCTTCAGGTTGGTTCTCAGGAAGCTTGGGTTATCTTTGGTTTCGCGTTTCCTGTCAATTGGCTTTTAGAGGCTTTCTAGATCATCGGATGGGTTGCGTGTCTATGGTACTATTTGCTGTAGAGTGTCTATCTCAAGCTCGTGCAAAATAAACCTGCACTAACGAATCTTGAGGTACGGAAACCCTCAGGGTCGGGGAGATAGGGTTTCACTAGATGAGTGTTGGACTATCTTGAGAGGTGGTTCTACTATTTCTGCGTGTGATAGTATTCGTGGAACACCTAGTAGTCAAATGAATCTCTAAGACTTTGGTTGATTCTAGTGCGTAAAGCGCATGCTCCTGCATAACCCCTCGACAAACACCAAGGCTGGTGTCAAGTCTATAATCTCTTTGGGATCTGGGTCATGAGGCTTAACGCAACTACATTCGCACTTTCATCAAGTATTCTTGGCTGCAGAGGTTATCCCGTGGTTCTCGGTATCCTAGTGTTCACTTCGGAGAATGTAGTCTATCGTCTATAAGGCGACGGTGACTTCCTCCATGTGAGACGGCGGAGGATCTTAGGCACTACTAGTCTGTAACAGGGTGGACGAAGTGCCTGAGTAGTGCGAGCATCTACTGCAACTACTCTTCCGAAGGTTCTGAGTTTTCCTAGTCTAGGTCAAATCTAGTGAGTATAGGTTCCCATCACTCAGAACTTTAATCTCTTTACTAACTGAGGGTGTTAGTTATCATGTGAGCTTAACCGGTATGACAAGAATTTCGGATTTGTGGTCATTAAAGTAGCTCAACCCGCAGTGGTTCTCTTGACTCGAGCTCCTATTTTATGGAATAGGATGAAGGGCTTTACTATGAGGTTCGTGGTAGGGCTCACACTTGGCTTAACCACTAATACTTGGTGTATGCAGGCCATATATAATTGAGGTCGGCAGGATGTTCAGTCGTGTGACTCCACCCCGGACCCACAACCCAACGAGGAACAGGGAGTATGGAGGAAGCACACATCTTAAATCTTTTCGATCTCAACTATATACCACCTTCATGCGTATACCCGGTTATAGTGGTCAGTCCCATGAGTTCTATCCTCTAGGTTCACGAACCTGATGTGCGAGGTGCGAAGGGTCTTTCTGGGAAATCGACGAAGTATGCTTCGGATGGTCATTGTCATCTGGAGTATCCTACAGTGTCTTTCACTTCGGTTTCCAGATGACCAAGAGGGGTCGGTCAACAGCACGCGGTACCCTTCTCTTGGGTACTTCGGAAGATTTGAGATAAGAGGGACGACTGACGGATCGAATTAGGTTTAATCATTTGTGTTATGTTTTTGGTTTGGAAGAACCTTTATTTGCCGACATGGCTACGGGGAAAGTTCTTTTTACACAACACTAGGGATGTACACATGGTTGCACTACGTCAAACCATAATCGATAGAGTCGTCGAAATTTGCATACTCCGACATGACATAAAGTGAGGGTCGATAGAGTCATGCGCCGAACAGGCACACAAGTTCTAGGCGTCTCAGGTTTCGTCCTGTGTATCACTGCCGCGGATACTTGGACCGATAGAGTCGACGCGGAACTGTAGAGAGTCCTAAGTGTTTCCGAGTAGAGTACCTTTTCATGAATGGATTCTCCCGAGGCATTTCTATAATCGCCTAACATATACTAGTCATGTATAATTAAGGTGGGGAGGATTGTTCACTGAGCGACTCCGCCCTAAATCCACAACCAAACGAGGAACAGGAAATAAGACAGCATTCACTCACTCTAGGTCTATCCATATTAACTATACATGGCTGTAACGCATACGTTTACCCATTTTAGTTTTACCTAATGAATTTTAAATTTTATAAAAGTGCTGCGACTTTCGCCTTAATGGGGAAGTATTTACATTTGATTTAGCCTTTTAATATTTTGTGTTAGTTATCTGAGACTAAGAGATGTACCAAAAATCTATCGGGTTCCTTGATGCTTCTCCTTAAGCAATAGAGTTAGGCTCCTCCTATGTCTTTGTTGTTTCCTTCAGTTGGGCAATCCCTTTTGAAGTGTCCAATCTCACCACATAGATGGCAAACTGGATTGGTCGTCATATTGGTAATTGATGCAATACGCTGCACCGGAATTCTGCATACACGGGCAGTATGCCCCTTCATGTGGCACCTAGCACAATAGAGTTCCTAGCATATACCATGATGATGGTAGCTACACTTGCCACAGTGAGGAAGGTTTCCTAGGTATGGTCTTCTTGAAGTCAGGAGCGAAGGATTGATAGGGGTATCGACTGCCTCAACTCGTTGCCCTTCGGAAGGCCCTTGAGCCAAGGTACCTCCCTCATCGATCTTGAGTTTTCTCTTTAGTGGGATCGGTTGAGGTCCTTGGGTGGGTGGGTATGCAGGGGTTGGTTGCTGCTGTCCATTGCTAGGATCAGAATTCCTGATAGGGCCCTTGATAACATTGGCGTTGTTAGCATTCAGGTGAGCCTTGACAGCTGCTACAGCTGCCGAGACTGTAGCTTGGAACGTAGCTTCACCGAATAAGTGAGTAGGTTTCTTGCTTGTGGACTGGTTACGCTTCTTTGGAGTCATGGTTTTTCCTACATGGAAAGGAGTACAAGATAATGAGAGACGATGGCTAACCCTGGACATATCTGTCCTGAATGCATTAGGCATAAATTTTTCCCATGCCTCGGGTACTGGTTGTCTGAGTGTCGACCTACATCCCTATGATGCAGTCCTGGTAATCAAGGTAGGAGTGTGAGTATCGGAAAAAGGCCATACGATGGGTGTCATTCCTACTAAGTTACCTTTTATACTGGGAAAGGTTTCACTCTCCGGCGTGGAGAGATTTGAGAACGGTTCGGAACGAAAATCGCGGAAAGAGAGGCATCATGAAAGCTGATGGCTAAACACTCTCAATAAAGGTGTGGGGATCCGCTCTAATCGTGTAACTGGCAACGGGAAATGACGATTTACCTAACACATAATGTAAGTAGGGTAACCACTAAGTCACTAAAATGTATTATTTTATGGGTGTATTAGCGTGATGGACACGAGGAAAAGACACTTCTTGGGTTCCATGTACTGGCTCCCTCTGTTTGCCTCGTATCTTTGATTGGAATCGGCGTTGGTTTCCATCGGGTAGTTACCTAGGATTCTTTTCTCATGAAGACACATTGAATTTCTACTCCACCTTACTCCTGAATCCGGCTCCAGGTGTCATCACTTCATGATGGATGATTGGGAATTTCGGAAGTTTAGGCCAATTTCTCACTGATGTCCCTAAAAAGATATAGGCACTTGGTGAATTCAACAGTCTCGACCCAGTTCATTTATTTCCGAACAAGAAATCTTCTCAATGAAACTCTTCTGGGTCTGCATCAACTCTTCTGTCAAGCACTGAACTGGATAGGGTTGTCTACAGGGTTTGTGCGAGAAGGGAAATGTCTAAAGAATCCTAAGAGATTATTAACATTTCACGGGGTGATCCATATCGAGTCCTGCTAGGATTACACAGCGTATACAAATCATATATAGCTTAGATGCGATAGGACTTCGAGTATATGATACTACTCGGTATCCACATCTAAACAAGGAAAAGGAAGTAGAGTGAAACCACACATTCTTAGCCTATGGGATCCTTATTATATATAACCTTGGGAGTACACTCTCTGTAATTGTAGTTATATCAAGAAGGATCTTTCTAAGCTCTTCACACAAGGTTAGTTATGGATCCTAAAACACCCCTATGGTATTTTAACTTCTTGTTTGGTTCTTATCTTCCGAATAGGGTTCTGGGATTAGTGTGAATCTTTTAGTGTTCCAAAATACTCCTATAGTATTTTGACTTTATGTTTGGCTCTAGCATTCCTAGTTGGTAAGTTTCATACCTGTTGCACACCACTATCACTCCCAAGCACATGTTCATCGCATCTCGAATAAATGTAGTTGATCAGGTTACATTTATTCCAGCTTACAATTACATAGCTGCCCAACATTCGAAGACTTTTATTACTGTTCTTCTTGTGATACTTGTGTTCGAGTGTTTAGGTTTTGAATGTTCCTATACTTTGGTAAAATATGGCTATATTTTAAAGTATAATTCTTGGTCAGAGTGGTTTATCCCTTTGTATTTATAGGCTATATATCTTTTATGAATTGATATACTTAGCTCACTATAAACAATGCTCTAATACCAATCCGTCACACCCCAAAACCAGAACGGCAGAAACGTTCTGGGGTGGATGACGTCATGTCAAGTATCACAACACATGCATTATAGTAATCAAAGTACAACAAAACATTGCATTAATAGTAATAGTTTTACATGGTTTACATACAATACATCAAAGTAATACAAGTAATAATATAGGTACCGCTTGGTACTAAATTGTCTTCATCAAAAGCTCCAGGGATGTACCTGTCTAATGCTGACTTGAGAATACAAGTTATTTGAAAAGCGAGTATCAACATTTTTACAAATGCTGGTGAGTTCTTAAGTATTTAGTGTCATTTTATTCAAATAAATTTAATAAAAGTGGTAGTTCTAGAGTATCCATTAAGTTAGAGTCCTTTCTAGAAAATCCTATATTTTCTTTAATAAAAGCAGTCTTCTACCAAGACTGGACGGAGTTATGTGGTAAAAAGTAGTTTTCCCTTAATCGCTATCATTACTAAAATACAGAATTTGATTATTTAAAGAAAGAAAGAGAAATCAGGGAAATAACATATCCCTCAGTAGTGAACACTACTGACTAAGGCAAAAGGAATCATAGAATCCAGGAGAGTATCGAATGAATGACACACCTGGCTCAGTCTAACCAAGGAAGACACAGACCCCAGACGATACCAAATGAAAGGTACAGCTAGCAAGGTCTAAAAACAGAGAATACAGACCCCAGACAATATCAAATGAAAGATACAGCTAGTAAGGTCTAAAACAAGGAATACAGACCCCAGACAGTATCAAATGAAAGATACAACTAGAAAGGTCTAAAACAAGGAATACAGACCCTATACAGTATCAAATAAAAGATACAGCTAGCAAGGTCTAAAAACAGTGTAACTTTGAGAGTGGGTTTTCAGCATACAGTGTAAAGTACAGTGTAAAATACAGTGTGAAATACCGTTACCTTAAGGCCATGAATTATAAGGTAACCTGGGATACTTGTAACCATACTAACCGACACTAGAGTACCTGACGCCCTGCAAGCGTCTATAAAATGTGACATTTGTCACCCCTTGGCTTGGTAGGCCGTGGGTGACAATCCCGTATAGATCTATACACACAATGTCCGCTCTCCCTACAGGAGACTCTAGTTACCAACTAGACAACGGAGAAGACCGTGTCCCGAAGATGCATCCCAAATAGTGGGTAGTGGGTTTCCAATATAAGTGTTGAACTAGAGGTAGAGACTCATAACTGAACTGACTAGAGTAAACCTATATGGCTATGCTCGTATACATAATATATAACTAATGAATCAAACGACCTTCGGACGGACATCCGATCCCACCAGACCACATCTCAACGAAGAAAAGGAAAGAGGGCGGACAAACCTTCCTAAGTCCTTCAATCATTATTTATATGCATCTATACAAGCACTGACATACATCTAACTACGGTTGAGTGTGTAACAAGTGGAAACATATCGTAAAGTATAACCAAATTGTGATGTATAACCGAATCGTGAAGTATAAGCGTACCAAATATATGTGTATCACGAAGTGGAAGCGACAACAGGTGAAGTAAGAGTGTCTAACAGGTATAAGCGTATCACGAGGTAGAAACGACAACAAGTAAAGTAGGAGCGTATCGAGTATAAGTGAAGTAGAAGCGATATCAAGTATAAGTGAAGTAGAAGCGTATCGCTAAGTAAGAGTGTAAACAAGTATAAGCGTTTAACTAAGTAGAAGTATCAACTAAGTAAAAGGATAACAAGGTAGTGGTATATAACGAGTGGGGTATCAAGACATGGAAGAAAACTTTATACTTAAGAAAATCACGACAGGGCATTCTTTTGTAAAATAAGTGTGAAAACCTTTGGAAAACTCTCATAAATCAGTTTTAAATGAAACATTGATAAAACAACATAAGTAAAATATTTGAACAAGTGAAAGCATTTTAGAAAAACCATTAATAGTGTCATACCCGATAAAACAGTTTAAAGTGTGGTAAATCCTTGTGCATGCAGGTTATCAATCACATGTGATTGATATGATAACTGGCATGTTTAACTTGTATTCCTCCCCCTAAAAACATGTAAAAAACATTAAAAAGGTTCATTCAGGGGTATGAACTCACCTGATGTAAGTGGATCCGACGAAGGTATCGGTTGGGTGCTCGGTGTCAAGTAAAGACTTGGACACACTTAGTGACCTATTTAACATATGATAACATATGTTCACATACAATTAGTATATATAATACTAATTAAGCAAGTATACGCACTCTAAGGAGCGGAAAACACTTTGGTTAAGTGTTTGGGGTGTCCTGGGTAACATCTAAGGGCTTGAATGGCTTAGGAATGGAGTTTACTCTTCAAGAGTAAACTCTATACATAGTGTTCACGGCCCTGGGACAACTCCCCATGAGTTTACGACCACAAACTCCTGGTGAGGGTGTTCTAGGATGCTTTAAGGCCTTATATCAATTGTGGAATTTTGCTAGGTCCAAATCTAATGAGTTTGAATGGATTTAAGGCACTTATATGGACCAAATGGGAGTTTTCGTCCTTAAACTAGGGAGTTTACGGCCGTAAGCTCCTATGTATATATCTTTTGGTGTTTTAAGGGCTTAAATGGTAGAGGATAAAATCCCATGCATTTTTCCAAGTCAAATGAAGGAGTTTGGGCACCATTTGGGCACTAAATGGGAGTTTACGGCCCATGAACCACCTCTATGGGAGTTCGTGGCCGTGAACTCCTACTCCCTTAGTTTTATTGAAGTTTAAGGCTTTTACAATGATGGTATTGCATTCAAGCTATTTTTCCAAGGCCATAGGGGGTGTTGAGGGCATTTCTAACACATGGAGTTGAGTTTACTCGCCATGAAGGGGAGTTTACGGCCCAAGCAAGTTCTTGGGCAGTAAACTCAAGTTTACTCTCCAAAAAATCGTTTCAAGGTGTTCTAAGTCCGAATATGTAAGCCTACAAGTCATATCTAAGCCTTAGGGGCAATTTGGAGGGGTTTTGGGGCTTAAAAACCCCATTAAATGGTGTTTATGGTCCAAGAGTGTTCTTGGGCCGTAAACACATCATTTTGTCCCTAATTTATGTTTTAAACTAGAATTTGCAGGCTAGATAAGCTATATAACAAGTTAGGATAGTTTACCTACTCGTTTGGGGCTCGAAACGGACAATTTTTTGCTCGGGAAAAAGTTGTAGAGAGAGAGTTTAGAGTGAGAGTAAAAAGGTTGAAATGGAGTTTACTCTCCCTTATATGGGGGTTGGAGTTGAAGCTCAGTGGAAATCTACCCAATACTGCCGTTAAGCGGGGCTTTTGGTCGCACCCGATTTAGTGGTCGTAATAAAATTTAACTTTTTCCCAAAATAATATGGAAATGTAATTTAAGTGTTTTTATTTACTTTATTACGACTATAACGACATAGAATATAAATAAATAAAACACTTATTTATTTTACAACCTCAAATTAACAGAACTTTTATAACATGGAATATTCCGTTAACGGAAACGGGGAAATGTAACGAAATAAACTTTGGGTCGTCACAGAAGGACTATTTACGGGAGCGGTGACAAGGATAGACATGTCGATTTGGGTTGTTGGATTTCAGAATGGTTATATGCTGAAATGATCCTACGCTTTCGATAGTCCTGACTGGCAGGAGCCTTATCAGATAGGCCTGAAGTAACAAACAATAGTAAAAGCGTGAATACAACAAATAAGAATATAGAGCACCTTTACCCTCCAACGAATGATGTTAGGCGATCCTTACTTTCCTGTAACTCCAACTACCTTTCATGCAATACCTTCTGACGATAGAGCACCTTTACCCTCCAACGAATGGGAAGAGAGTGAACCAATGGAAGAAAGCGAATCCATGGAGGATACAGAGTCGGTGGCATCATCTCTACCACCACTGAACACTCTTTACCGTAAATTTCTAGGAGGAGTAAAAATGAAACTCACTGCACGTAAATCTATACCGATATGGAAAAAGCTTAAGAAGAGTCAGAAGGCAACATCTTCAGGAAGTCATAGAGTTCAAGATGAACCTGTACAAATCGCACAAACAGTTGATAGATGGGTGGCGGAAGAAAAAGTTGCCAAGATGTATGAGATTGGTCAGTTATCTCGACCACATCTACCACATTCTTCTGAAGATAACACTTTATCTCAATTATTTGAGAAAAGTGTGAAAATTGAAGATAAGATGGAAATTGTCGAAGGGAGGGCTACTCATCTCTCTGGAAGAGTGCGAAGGCTAGAAGGACAAAGGACACGAGATCAGGAATTGGTGATGGATGTCCATCATCGTATAATTTTTGCTTATAATGACTTGATTACTCATGATGCCAGGAGTGCAGATTTAGAGCTCTACAATCAAACGTCAAGAAATGAAGAACGTACGGGAAGTCTTGAGCAGAGAACTCAAGCACTTGAAGAGCAAGTGGTTAATGTCACTGACGTGTTGGGTCATCACTTAGGGTTCTGGTAGATAAGCTACAACTAGTGGTTATGTAAATAGAGAGAATCAGACTAGTTAAATCAAAAAGAGGAAAGTTTATAGCAAGGATGTAGAAAACCTTGCAAATTTTGCAATGTTTATAGAAACTTTTCTCTTATAAACATAAATAAACTGATGTAACCACTGGTAATAATGTGAAGCATACGTTGTAGTAATCATTATGTTGTCTAGTATGTTTTACGCTGTGAATAATAACTATAGTATTTAGTACTCGTGTATTAAATGATCAACAAAAGTCATAAAAATTCTTATTATTTATAATAGGAACTAATACAAAATGCCTAGAAGGAGTAATCGGCTAAACCCTAACCGACCATCAGCACCACAACAACAACCACAGCCACTGTCATAAATAAACCCCTCAATAAGTACAGTGCAACTTGAAGAAATCATAGCTCAAATAATTGTTGTGGCTCTACCTAATGTCACAAGAGATGGAGTTAGAAATGAAGGCCATGTAGGGACCGCTAAAACATGTACCTACAAAGATTTTATGAATTGTAGGCCAAAAATCTTTCATGGATATGAACGGGTAGTGAATTTGACAAGGTGGATAGAAAAGACAGAATTCGTCTTTCAAATAAGCTTTTGTCCAGATGATTATAAAGTACGATTTGCAGCATGTACTTTCGCTGCCGCAACACTTACATGGTGGAATATCCATGTGAATACAATGGGAATTGATATTGCAAATTCCATGAAATGGGAGGAGATAAAAATGATGCTAGTAGAGGAGTATTTTGCTAAGGAGGAAATACATAAACTGGAACAAGAACTGTGGACCCTAACCATGATGGGTTCAGAGATAAAAGCTTATACCGCTAGATTTAATGATCTTGCTATAATGTGTCCAACACTTTTGACCCCTGAATATAATAAGATTGAGTGATATTTCTGGGGTTTAGCATCGCAAATCAAATGCATGGTGATCGCATCAAAGCCTACGACTTATGAATGCTCCAACAGGATAGCTCATCAGCTAACCCTCACAGAGATCCAAGGAACAGAAGTGCTCTCAAACGCTGAGTCTCCCAAAGCTAAAACAAACAAGCGCAAATTTAATAAGAAGAATCCCAAACAATCATCTGAGAAAAGACAAGAAGTGGAAACCAACTACGCAGCCACAACAGCAGTACCTACTCAACCTAAGTCTGCCTGGTGCAACAACTGCAACCGTCATCACCCAGGTGACTGTTTTGTTTTCACGAAATGCAAAAAGAAGGGGCATACTTCTAGTTACCAAAGGAGCACAACACCTACAATAGTCAATCAGTAAACAAATACTAGAACAGGTCATGGTGAAGAAAGAAAGTGTTATGAGTGTGGAGAGGTTGGACACATCAAGAAAGAATGTCCAAAGTTAAAGAATCAAGTAGGCATAGGGCGTGGAAGGGCATTTGTGATTGGAAGCAGAGAGGCTATCCAGGACCCTTTGGTTGTATCTGGTATGTTTCTCATAGATAATTTATATGCTAACATACTCTTTGACTCTGGAGTAGATCAAAGATTTATAACGCAGACATTTACAAATTGTTAAGTCATAAGTCTAGCATATTAAAAGAAATCTATGAAGTAGAAATCTCTAACGGTCAAACTGAGAAAACACATGAAATCCTAGAAAACTGTCTGTTAACTATTAATAACTACCTTTTTCACGTCAACCTCATGCCAATGCCTATCGGTACTTTTAATGTTATAATTGGCATGGATTGGTTATCTTCACACCGCGCCGAAATTGTATGTCATGAGAAAGCCATACTACTACCCTTACCAAACGTCAAAGCTCTTATTATGTATGGCGATAAATCTGGGAAGAAGCTCAAAGTCATCTCTTGTACTATACCCAGAAATATCTATATAAGAAATGTAGTGCATTCTTAGCTCACATTGTAGATAGGAAGAGAAAGACAAGAAATCAAGGACATACCTCAAGTATGTGATTTCCCTGACGTGTTTCCTGAAGGTCTACCTAGAATACCTCCTGTCCGACAAGTTGAGTTTCGAATCGACTTAATACCAGGAGTAGCAACAGTAGCGAAATCTCCTTATCGGTTGGCTCCATCCGAAATGAAAGAATTATCTAGCCAGGTACAAGAACTTCTTGACAAAGGCTTTATCAGACCAAGTTTTTCACCTTGGGGAGCACCAATCTTTTTTGTCAAGAAGAAAGACGGATCCTTTCGAATGTGTATTGATTATCGGGAGCTGAACAGGCTAACGATCAAGAATCGTTATCCGCTTCCAAGAATTGATGATTTATTTGATCAACTGCAAGGATCTAGCTACTAATCAAAGATAGATCTTAGATCAGGGTACCATCAACTCAGAGTACAAGAAGACGACATTCCAAAAACAGCATTTAGAACTCGTTATGGTCATTATGGGTTCTTAGTTATGTCTTTTGGATTGACCAATGCCCCAGCAGTGTTTATGGATCTCATGAATCGTGTTTGCAAACCATACTTGGATAAATTCGTGATAGTATTTATCGATGATATATTGATATATTCACGAATCAAGGAAGAACATGGTCAACACCTGCAAATAATCTTGGAACTACTAAGAAAAGAAAAGTTGTATGCTAAATTCTCCAAATGTGAGTTTTGGATTAGAGAAGTACAATTTTTAGTTCATGTAGTTAGCAATGAAGGAATTCATGTTTACGCATCTAAAGTTAAAGTAATCAGGAATTGGGAAGCACCAAAGACACCAGCAGAGGTGCGTCAGTTCCTAGGACTTGCTAGCTATTACCGCAGATTCATAGAGAATTTCTCTAAAATAGCCAAGCCGCTTACAACACTAACCCAGAAGGATACGGAGTTCAACTGGGAAGACAAACAAGAAGCTTCTTTTCAAAAACTGAAGCAAATGTTGTGTAGTGCACAAATCCTATCCCTTCCAGAGGGGACAGAAAATTTCGTCGTATACTGCGATGCATCAAATCAAGGATTGGGATGTGTGTTGATGCAAAGAGGAAAAGTTATCGCCTATACATCATGAAAACTTAAGGTGCATGAGAATAATTACACTACCCATGATCTTGAATTGGGAGCTATAGTTTTTGCACTAAAAATCTGGAGACATTACCTATACAGTACTAAGTGTACTATTTTTACTGACCACAAGAGTCTCCAGCACATCTTCGACCAAAAAGATCTTAATATGAGACAAAAAAGATGGGTAAAATTGTTGAATGACTAAGAATGTGAGATTCGTTATCATCCTGGAAAGGCAAGCGTGGTAGCAGATGCCTTAAGCCGGAAAGAATATATTAAACCCCGTCGGGTACGAGCATTAACTATAACGATCCATTCTAACTTTACCACACAAATTAGAGAAGCTCAACTTGAGGCTATAAAAGAAGAAAACATCAAGAACGAAGCTTTGCGAGGAATGGGAAAGCAAATTATACAAAAAGAAGACGAAAGGCGACACTTTATCAACCGAATTTGGAATCCTAAGTTCGGTGGAATCAGGGACTTGGTCTTAGAAGAAGCCCACAAGTCCAGATATTCCATGCATCCAGGTTCTGAAAAAATGTACATAGATTTAAAAGTACATTATTGGTGGCCAAACATGAAGGCAGAAATTGCTACTTATGTGAGCAGATGTTTGACTTGTTCTAGAGTGAAGGCAGAACATCAAAAGCCTTCAGGTTACTTCAACAACCGGAAACACCTGAATGGAAATAGGAGCAGATTTCAATGGAGTTCATCACTAAGTTACCCAAAACTCTTAGAGGGTTCGACACTATTTGGGTAATAGTCGATAGATTGACTAAGTCTGCCCATTTCTTACCAATTAAGGAGAACGACAAGATGGAGAAGCTAACTAGAGTTTATCTTAAGGAAATTGTTAGATTTCATGGAGTTCCAAGATCTATTATTTCTGACCGAGATAGTAGATTCATTTCACGATTTTGGCATTCTCTACAAAAATCCTTAGGAACACGTCTAGACATGAGTACAACTTACCATCTACAGACTGATGGTCAGAGTGAGAGAACCATTCAGACTTTAGAAGATATGCACCGAGCCTATGTAATAGACTTTGGAAATGCATAGGATACTCATTTACCGTTAATTGAGTTTTCCTACAACAATAGTCATCACACCAACATCAAGGCTGCACCGTTTGAGGCTCTTTATGGACAAAAATGCCGTTGCCCAGTATGTTGGGCAGAAGTTGGAGATACATAGATGGCCAGAGAACATACAGGCGATACCTTATGTATTGGACCATAAATAATCCATGAGACAACTGAAAAGATCGTGCAAATTAAGGATCGATTAAAGGCGGCAAGTGATCGTCAAAAGAGCTTTGTTGACGTAAGACGTAAGCCTTTAGAATTCCAAGTTGAAGATAAAGTAATGTTGAAGGTCTCTCCTTAGAAAGGTGTAATTCGATTCGGTAAGCGAGGCAAACTAAACCCACGGTATATAGGACCTTTTGAAATTCTAGCTAGAATTGGTTCTGTTGCATACCAACTAAAGTTGCCTCAAGAGCTAAGTAATGTACACGATGTTTTTCACGTATCAAATCTCAAAATATGTCTATACGATGACACTCTTGTGGTACCTCTCGATGAGATACAAGTCAATACCAAACTCAACTTTGTAGAAGAAACTGTTGAGATCATGGATCGAGAAGTCAAACGATTAAAGCAAAGTCGTATTGCCATAGTCATAGTTCGATGGAACTCTTTGCGAGGACTTGAATTTACTTGGGAACGTGAAGATCAGATGAAAGAAAAATACCCCCAACTGGTTGACAAAACCCTATCCACAAGATAAAATTCAGGACGAAATTGTTCTAACGGGGGAGAATGGAACACTAGTCAAAATAGGTCAATAGACAGTCACATGTGATTATGCCAATCATGTAATGTGATTATGTTAACCTAGTAATGTGTTAAGAATGTTATGTAGTTCATGATAAATTCGAATACAAATATGAACTTTCTTTATGATACAACTCAAAGAATACGACCATACGATTCCAAAAATATAGAGAACGTCTGAATCTGACTTCGCATGAAGAAGTTATGATAACCAAACACTATAAATCTCTATAATAAGAGAAATTTAAAATAGACTTAGAATTAGGTATTTAAGTCTAAAAGAGAGTTGTAGTACTCATAAATACCTACATGTGCATATAAAGAACGTCAAAAACGGAGTTCGTATGCAAAAGTTATGGACTTTCGAAGATTCAGCTTTCAGAAACCCTAAGCTAACTAAATTCACGGCGTGAGCTTTATGACACTCATGGCGTGAGGAGTCATTTTGCCACATTTCGAGGTGTGACGAGGCTGTGAGGGGATAGGATCCAAACTCACGACATGAACAAAGTGTTTTTCACGACATGTAGGAGTCACATGACCACCTTCCGAAGCTAGGGACGCAAATGGCAAATCTATGGGGTGATGATGCAAGACTCGCGACGTTGGCCTTATGACAATCACGACGTGAGAGTCCTAAATTTTTACTATAAATAGCAAGTCCGACTTCAGCTATTCCTTACACCATTTCCATATCTCCTCTCTCCCTTGCTGAGGTCATCTTGCATCCCGAGCCCCGACGATCTCGCACGCTAATCGTTTTGCTTAGATAACATAAAATCACGCTACTAGGGTGAGTTTCACGGCCCCACTTTCTAATATTTCGAGGGAAACGCACGGTTGTTGTTGTATATATGTTAATATTATGTCTATATGATAGTATATAGTTATGATAATCGAGATATGATTGTTCTAAATATAACATTTTGAATACATACAACTATTATTAGCTTATCAGTATGTTAATTTACTAATGTAGATCTTGAGTTAGACTTAGGATTCTACATATATGTTTTGTGCAACATAATACCGAAGTAATATTTGAAATTTCTAAATGTGAAGTTATATAGTATGTTGTTATTATTAGTTTTATGTCAAGATAAAACTGGATATGTTATATGTTGTTAATGTTAGTTTTATGTAAAGTTAAAATTTGGTATTGTTATTGATAGTTTTATGTCAAGATAAAACTAGAAACATTATATGTTGTTATTATTGGTTTTAGGTCAAGATAAAACCTGGTTTTTATTTCAAGATATAGCTGTTATACTGCCTAAATATTATGAAGTTAGGAGTAATGTTTAAAAGCATAGTCTAGTAACATAAGGTTTTAGACATGAAAATGCTTTAGTTGTTAGACCTATAGGGAGCCGTCAAAGTCTACATGAGAAATTGTATTCATCAACTAAGATTTGGGATCTTAGTGAAAATCCACTGAACTATAACCGTTAATCCCGTGTGAGCGAGGAAGTCGTGTATAATTAGTATAAGGACTGACCACCCCACTTGTGAATATTAGCTACAGTCAACCAAAAACAAGTGATGAACTATCCTTTTATTTGTTATTATTCCGGCGTCGATGAAGCGTACGGTGTTGTTTCTCATGTTAAATCATGAGTGTATTTGTTCTCATGGTAAATCATTAGTGTATTGTTCTATCAGAGGTATTATGTTATAGTAGCGGTTACAGGCTCATGGTAGCAAATTGTTAGAAACATTATACCTTGTTGTATACAAGTATTAATTTTAAGTATAAGTTTTCCCTTACTTATACCTTAAGATTAACAAATGTTTAGGTATAACACTTAATTGATAAGTATACAATTATACCTAATGTTGGAGAGTCAATATGATACTTTCAAAAATATACTTTTGAATGTGTAAAAATGTATTATTTTATGGAGTCAAAACCTGTGAACTCACCAACTTTGTGTTGACGTATTTTAAAATGCATGTGTTTTCACGAACTTGAAAAGCTGGTATGTATTTGTCACACCCCGAAAACCAAAGGCGGAAACATTTCCGGGGTTGAACCCACGTTGAGTATCAAATCCAATGCACGTAGTAAAGCAGTAATCACAAAACATTACATTACATATTATTGTTTACATCTGTTTGAAAGTAAAGTTGTACAAGTGTTTTACATATGTAATATCAACAAAAGTAAAGACAAGTCTTCGGAACGCTCCGTCTTCTTCAAAACATTGTGATGTACCTGTCGATCGCTGACCTGAGAATACAAGTAGTTTGAAAATCAGCATAAAGCTGGTGAGTTCATAAGCGGTTTAGTTTTGAAGAGAACGAGTTTCCTTTGCTTTCTGAAAAAGTTGTTGTTCAAGAAAATCCCATATTTTCTTATGAAAACAGTTTGGTTATCCTTTGTTACAATTTTGAAAACGGTTGGTTATGTCATTCCAGGATAATCTCATATTTTCCTTATAGTTTTAGTTATTCGTTTGTTACTTTATCCGTTTATGAGTTGATGTGCTACCTAGGAAAATCCCATATTTTCCTATGTGTTGAGTTGGTTCTTAGGTCTGATTTCGAAGTACTAGTAATTACCATGTGAGTAGTATTAGTTACGTGTTCTAAACCCTTAGTTATTCTACATTCGGATGAGTATTATCTACTAACTTAGTTGTACTTTCGAATATTTGGAATTGTAACACCGTGAATTTCAAAATAATTTTTCACAAATTATAAAAACATTTCTCATTTAATTTTCATAAAAACATTAAGTTAAAATCCCAATTCACATCATACAAACCCCATGATCATATATATATATATATATATATATATATATATATATATATATATATATATATCAAAAATCCCATGCGTGTGTATAGATCAAGCCGGTGCCTTCCCACGGTCATCACTAGTACCTGAAACAAACAACACTAACACTGTAAGCACAAAGCTTAGTGAGTTCCCCAAAATACCACATAAACATATATTAGCCACTCGAGGCTATAACTCTATGGGTCCGTGCACCCAAGCTCTGTGAACCCTCAGGTTCTAACTCTGGGAACCTTCCGGTTCGAACTCTATAAACATGCACAGCATAAATCACATAGACATCATGCAATACAACACATAGCATACACATAACATACACATACTCTGACAAATAACTCTGATTACCTACTCAAGGTAAAGTATAGTGAGAAGACTCACCTCGGGTATCTCGATAACCCGCGAATCCTGGAAATCACTCGTGCTCGATCCTCTGAGCTATAATCCTCCTATAACATCATATATCTCTGAATTAACACTTTTACCACTAAGGTTGACTACCCCTATCAAGTCAACACTGGTCAACTCTAGTCAATGGTCAACGGTCAATGGTGACCGGACTCGGCGAGTGCACTAGGGCGACTCGGCGAGTCTAGGCGTTTTCACCAACTCTCTAGGATTCCCTTTTTGACACGTCGAGTATTCCCCTGACTCGACGAGTTCCACCTGTTATGAATCGCGGGGCCACCCCGACTCAACTCGCCGAGTCTCAAGAACAACTCGGCGAGTTCCAGTTCGACTCAATCCACCTGTCAAGCCTCTCTAACTCTCCCTGACTCACTAAGTCAACTCATAACTCGGCTAGACCACTCACTGAGTGGTTAACGTCAATCTTCATGCTACTCGTCGAGTCTGTTCTTCAGACTCGGCGAGTCCATGCCATGCATCAACTCAAACTTGCTTCTGAGGTCAGATCCGCTCCAACAACTCATAGATCTGGCCCTCCTAAGCTTATTTATCACGTAAAGTCCACATCTTGGTGCTCATAACACACCCCATGACTCATAAATGGTGTTTCGACCTTAAGCACAAAGACCCCAATCCAAAACCCCCATGGATTCATAAAAAGCTTGGGCAAAGGGACACTCTGGACCTCCAAAGGTCCAGATCTAGAACCTAACTCGCTTAAGGGACCAAGGAAGCACTAGATCTAGCCACAAAAGGGCTCAATAAGCCCTAAATCAATATAAACATCAACATAATAGAGAATAGCTCGAAGGTAGTACCTCAAATGTGATGTTCTGGACCTCAAATCTTTAGGAAGTGGCTCCTCTTGATTCCCCCTTAGCTATTGCTTCCTTTCCCTTGCAATATAACACCTCCAAGGTCAATAATGGTTCCTTGCTTTGCTCCAAACGCTCAAACTCGCTAGGGTTTCACTCAGGGGTCTGGTGAGCACAAATGACGGCCTTAAGGCCCTTTAAATAGATCCCAAACCCGAGAAATTAGGGTTTCATTAAACAGCGCGGACTCGCCAAGTCCATACCTTAGACTCGCCGAGTCCAGGCGTGAACCCGCGTCCAGAACCGCGATCCTACTCGGCGAGTTTGAGCTCCAACTCGCCGAGTCCCCTCACAAAACACCAAAAACATAAGCATAAAAGATACCTGGAAATCCTGGCTGTTACAACTCTCCCCCACTAGAACTATACTTTGCCCTCGAAGTCTCGCTCTAAAAATAGCTCCGGTATGGTCTCGCTCTATAAAGACTCATCGGCTATACACTTCCTCAGCTGCGACACAGGAAAAGTGTCGTGAATCTGCCCCAACTCTGCTGGCAAATCCAAACGATAGGCTACCCGGCCTACCCTCGCGATCACACAGAATGGACCAATATACCGGGGCCCCAACTTGCCTCTCTTCCTGAATCGAATCACTCCTTTCCAAGGAGAGACCTTCAGGAGAACAAAGTCGCCGACCTGAAACTCAAGCTCGGACCGGCGCCTGTTTGCATAACTCTTCTGTCGGCTCTGAGCGGTCAACAACCTCTGTCTGACCTGTTGAATCTGCTCTATCATCTGAAGTACGATCTTTGTACTGTCCATCACCCTCTGCCCATCCTCTCCCTAACAAATGGGGGTCCGACACCTCCTCCCATACAACAACTCAAAGGGTGGCATACCAATGCTCGAATGATGGCTGTTGTTGTAGGAAAACTCTACCAAGGGTAAATACGCATCCCAGCTACCCCCGAAATCCAACACACATGCTCGGAGCATGTCCTCAAGCGTCTGAATCGTCCGCTCACTCTGACCGTCTGTCTGGGGATGATATGCGGTACTAAAATATAGTCTAGTACCCAACTCCTCATGAAATTTCTGGAAGTGAAGCGCACATCACGGTCTAAAACAATCAAGATCGGCACCCCATGCCGAGATACCACTTCCCTCACATACACCTTCGCCAATTTCTCTGCTGAAGAACTCTCACTGATGGCAAGGAAGTGAGCGCTCTTCGTCAACCTGTCCACAATCACCCAAATTGCATCAACTCCTCTGGCAGTCCTCGGAAATTTGGTGAAGAAATCCATAGTGATCTGTTCCCACTTCCACTCGGGAACCTCCAATGGCTGCAACTTGCCATGCGGCCTCTGGTGCTTGGCCTTAACCCTACGGCAGGTCAAGCACCTCTCAACAAACCATGCAACATCCCTCTTCATACAGGGCCACCAATACTCCTTTCTCAAATCCAAATACATCTTAGTGGCCCCCGGATGGATCGAAAATTTCGACTGATGAGCCTCCTCCATCAAAATGGTACGCGTTCCTCCCACAAACGGCACCCAGATACACCCCTGAAAAGTCATAAGCCCCCGACCATCGGTAACGAACTCTGAAACCAAACCAACAACTCGTTCCCTCTTCTGCATCTCAGGTTGCATAGCCTCGGCCTGTGCCCCGTGAATGGCGTCCATTACCGGAGCTATCACGGTCAATCTCAAACATACATCCCGCAGTGGAGTGCTCTCCACCCTGCGGCTCAACGCATCGACTACCACATTAGCCTTGCCTGGGTGGTATAGGATCTCACAATCATAATCCTTGACCACATCCAACCACCTTCTCTGTCGCATATTTAGGTTGGGCTGATCCATCAAATACTTCAAACTCTGATGGTCCGTGTATATCCTACACCGAACCCCATACAAGTAGTGACGCCAAATCTTGAGGGCGAACACCACTACCCCCAACTCTAGATCATGGGTGGGATATCTCGCCTCATGAGGCTTTAGCTGCCTCGATGCATATGCTATCACATGCCCTCTCTGCATCAGCACCGCTCCCAGTCCAAAAATCGATGCATCACAATATACCACAAAGTCCTCCATCCCTTCCGGGAGAGCCAATACTGGGGCTTCGCACAACCTTTGACGAAGTGTCTCAAAGGAGGCCTGCTGCTCGGGGCCCCATGAAAAAGCAACACCCTTCCGCGTCAATCTGGTGAGTGGCACTGCGATCTTAGAGAAATCCCTGATAAACCTCCGATAATACCCTGCCAACCCTAGGAAACTCCTGATCTCGGAGGGTGACTTCGGCACCTCCCAACTCATCACCGCCTCAACCTTGGCCGGATCGACCAATATCCCTTCCTGGTTAACGAGATGTCCTAAGAACTGGACCTCCCGCAACCAGAAATCACACTTGGAGAATTTGGCATAAAGCCTCTCCGATCTCAGAACTCCGAGAACCTCTCTCAGATGCTCCTCATGCTGCTCTCTAGATCTCGAATTTACCAGAATGTCGTCGATAAACACAATCACCGACCGATCCAACATCGGCCTACACACTCGGTTCATGAGATCCATGAACACCGCCGGGGCATTGGTGAGCCCAAAAGGCATCACCACAAACTCATAATGCCCATAACACGTCCTGAACGCTGTCTTCTGGACGTCCTCATCCCGCACCCTCACCTGATGATATCCAGACCTCAAATCGATCTTGGAGAACCAAGATGCTCCCTGTAACCGATCGAACAAATCGTCGATCCTCGGCAACGGGTAATGGTTCTTTACCGTCAGCTTGTTCAACTCCCGGTAATCAATGAACATCCGGTGTGAACCATCCTTTTTCTTGACGAACAAGATAGGCGCTCCCCACGGCGAGCTGCTTGGCCGAATAAACCCCTTCCCCAACAGGTCCTGGAGCTGTGAGGATAACTCTTGCATCTCTGGAGGTGCAACGCGATAAGGAACCTTAGCGATAGGCGCAACCCCCGAAACCAAATCGATACTGAACTCCACTTGCCGCACAGGAGGCACACCCGGCAACTCCTCGGGAAAAACATTCGGGAACTCACGCACCACCGGAACCTCCTCAACTGAACTCGGCCTCTCGGAAACCACCCGTGTATCCATCACATACGCCATAAAACCCTTACAGCCCTGCTGTAGACACTGCCTCGCCCTAGCGGCCGAACAAAACGCTGATCCTGAACGTGTACCCTTGCCGTACACCGAAAGAACTCCCCCACTAGGGTCTCGTATGGTCACCAGCTGACGCTCGCAGTCGATAACCGCACCGAGTCTGCTCAACCAGTCCATGCCCACAATGACACATACATCACCCATCGCAATAGGAAATAGATCAATCGGGAACTCAACACCGAAAATCTCGACTACGCAACCTCGGAGAACCTCCGTGGCATATATCACTCTCTCATTAGCTATGGAAACTCTTAGAGGCCGACTCAACGCCTCACGACTAACACTGATATGCTGACTAAAAGCCAAAGATACAAAACACCGACTCGCACCCGAGTCAAATAACACCAAGGCAGGTACAGAACTCACGAGAAAAGTACCTACGCATAACATAACATAAGCATAATATCTCAACATCAAAATAAATACATGAAAGAATACATACCAGCCATGACATCGGGCGCTGTGCGGACCTCCTCCGCGGTCAGCTGAAAAGCTCTCCCTCGTGCCCTCGGTGCCTCGGCCTTCACCGGCCGACTCTCTGTAGCTCTGATGGCGGCAGGGGCGGATCCCTGAGGTGCTCCCTGAACTGATCCCCGCAACTGCGGACACTCCGCCTTCCGGTTTCCGGTCTGGTTGCAGTGAAAACACACTACAAACCCCTAGGGGCAGTCCAAAACCCCCATGGATTCATAAAAAGCTTGGGCAAAGGGACATTCTGGACCTCCAAAGGTCCAGATCTAGATCCTAAATCGCTTAAGGGACCAAGGAAGCACTAGATCTAGCCACAAAAGGGCTCAATAAGCCCTAAATCAATATAAACATCAACATAATAGAGAATAGCTCGAAGGTAGTACCTCAAATGTGATGTTCTGGACCTCAAATCTTCAGGAAGTGGCTCCTCTTGATTCCCCCTTAGCTATTGCTTCCTTTCCCTTGCAATATAACACCTCCAAGGTCAATAATGGCTCCTTGCTTTGCTCCAAACGCTCAAACTCGCTAGGGTTTCACTCAGGGGTCTGGTGAGCACAAATGACGGCCTTAAGGCCCTTTAAATATGTCCCAAACCCGAGAAATTAGGGTTTCATTAAACAGCGCGGACTCGCCGAGTCCATACCTTGGACTCGCCGAGTACAGGCGCGAACCCGCGTCCAGAACCGCGATCCTACTCGGCGAGCTTGAGCTCCAACTCGCTGAGTCCCCTCACAAAACACCAAAAACATAAGCATAAAAGATACGTGGAAATCCGGGGTGTTGCAGGAATCACACAGAAGCGTACATTATAGTATTTTTGAAGTTCTGTTGAGTTCCAAAAGAGTACATTAGTTGCATATTCGAAGCTCTGTCGACATTCTGAGGCGGATATATTCGAAACTCAGTAGAGGTCCAGAGGCGTATTTTCGCATTCAATTCGAAACTCTGGTGACACTCAAGGGGTACACTAACTGTATATTCGAAGTCTTAGTGTCAACCAAAGGCGTCATTTCGCATACGTAGTCGTATTCGTATTCATAGTCATACTCGTATTCGTAGTCGTATTCGTATTCGTACTAGGTTACATTCGTATACGTATTCGTATTCGTACTAGGTTACATTCGTATTCGTATTCGTCTTCGTATTCGTATTCGTACTAGGTTACATTCGTATTCGTATTCGTACTAGGTTACATTCGTAATCGTATTCGTCTTCGTATTCGTATTCGTACTAGGTTACATTCGTATTTGTATTCGTATTCGTATTCGTATTCGTATTCGTATTCGTATTCGTATTCGTATTCGCCTTAAATATGATTAGTATGATTTCTTATTCAAAGAGAATATAGTTATAACACTTTTAAAAGAAATCTATATTTAACCTGCAATTCAAAACGTTAGTTATCACAAATCTTTGGAAATCAAGACATTTAGTAAGTAAAACCATTGAGTTGAAAATCAGTTTAAGTACAAAATACACTTGTACTTTTTGCTTGTATTCCCCCCCTGAAAACATTGAAAAACCATTGAAAACACGGAAAAAGGGTAGGGGTATGAACTCACCGGACTCGGAAATGCGACGATTTCGGACACTAAACGTCAGTTCGGGGCCTGATTACTCACGATGTCCCTATGTAAAATGAAATAATGTCCATATATATCTAATTAGATTTACAATCACTAATTATATGGAACATTATACTCCAATGAGATTAAACACCTCAAAACGAGTGTTTGGAGTGACCCGGGTGACATCTACGGACGTCAAATAGTACTAGGGACTTCGGATTTGAGATTACTCCCCAAGAGTAAACATTTTAAGGAGTTTAAAACCGTAAAACACATACATACATGAGTTCACGGCCGTGAACTCATGTTGGTTTGATTTTCAGTGTTTAATGGCTTGTTTGGACTTGGGAAATATTGGAATGGACTTCTAAAATGCCTTGGATTAAATTAAGGGGACTTATACGATATTTAAGGGAGTTCACGGCTGTAAACTTGGAGTTTACGGCCGTAAACTCTCACATGGTCTTGAATAATTGATTTAAGGCACTTAGGACAATCACATGTGATTCGAATAATTTTTCCAAGCCTTGAGGTGATTTTAGGGCATCATTTAACACATATTTGGGAGTTTATGGCCTAAGGGTATGAGCTATGGCCGTAAACTCTTAGATGTTGCATTTTGATATGTTTAAGACCCCCAAACTATTTTTAGATGGTCCTAGGATTTACCACAAGGCTATTGGTTGAGTTTCAAGGCATTTAGATATGTTTAAAGGTGTTTACTCCCCATGTTTGAGGGGTTTACGGCCCAAGAATATGCCTTGGCCATAAACTCCCATTTACTCTTCAAAATTTATGTTCATGAGGTTCTAAGACAAATACTAATATTCTAGAAGTCATATCTAAGTCTTGTTTGTGTCTAGGAAGGGTTTAAGGGCTTAAAACCCTTTTAAATTAGTGTTTACGGCCTAGGCACCTTCCAGGGCCGTAAAATCATATACAAGGTCCTATTTCATGCTTTAATCTCGAATTTGAAGGTCAAATATGATAAACAATGAGTTAAGGAAGGTACCTTGGTGATTAGAAGCCTTAAACTTGAGATTTGGACCCTTAAACTTGGATTTAGGAGAGAGGTTAGAGAGAGAGTAGAGAGATGAAGAAAAAGCTTCAAATGAAAGCTTGAACACGTTTAAATAGGTCCCAAAACTTGGACACGATGGAATTCTACCCGATACCGGCACTAAACGGGGCTTTTGGTCGCACCCGATTAAGTTTTCGTAACTCGGCGAGGACGTTTCTAAAATTTTTGGAATAAGCATTTTGGATTAATTTCGTGAGTTCCTAACAAGTTTGGACACTCATTAGCATCAATTAAACATATAAGTATAATTAATTTAACCCAACAATGACATCGGAACTAATTGATATACGGCGAGTTATACAGGTAGAATGGGTTTTCGGCGATGAACAACTTCGGGTTGTTACATTATCCACCCGTTAGAGGGAATTTCGTCCTGAAATTCAATGATTACGATACAAGACATGAATTTGAATGAGATACGGATGGATTTGCTACTTCGGGTTTTCGCGCTCCCAAGTGACATCGGGTCTCCACTTGACGTCTCAGCGAACCCTCACTATCGGGACGCGTCTTGATTTCGTTGGGTAGATACTTCTCAAAGACCGAGACGTGAAGTATCAGATGGGTGCTACTAAGTTCCGAAGGCAATCGAAGTTTGAAGGTTACGGAATCGATTTCAAAAGGGTCGCGAAGGGTCTAATGTATCATGAGGGAAGTATTTCGCTTTTCCAAAGCATTCCATGTTTTCCCTAGGATAAGGCTTCCAACAGAAACAAACTCCAATAAGAAGGTACATCTTCATGTGGCAGAGTAACTAAGGATTTGATGATACTGAAAGAGAATTTTGGGACCTGTGGGTTATGGGTCCATGGGTATGGTTGCTTTGTTTACTACAAGATCAACGAAAATGATTTGACTGAAGGGTACCACTACGAACTCGTGGTGATCACATCAGGTCCTGGTCGCTGTATTGGATACATCATCTTCCAGAGGTTCGGCTACGAGGTAGCTCCAGGAACTAGATTGATACGAGACTTGACTAGATATTCGGAAAAGAATTCTCGAGGATTCATGGAAAGGCATCAGGGAAAAAGTTACAGACTTCCCGTTTTCCCGAATATCATACGGACGAAGAATGGATAGAAAAACTTTCTAAGCTTTGATGCACGGAGAATATGAGAGTTGGGTCAAAGGAAAGATACGAACAGACGACCCTTTCGAAGAAAAGACTAACCGTATGAATGAGACTAAGTCATTCCATACCGAGTTTGCATCAAAGCTTTCCATGAAAGGTTTACCTTTAGATCAAATGGAAAGGGATAACCATCCGAATTGAGGATACGATCTAAGCGTATGACGTTAAAACTTTCTTTCTCACTGGTTGGTCATCTCGACGGTGCACGTTTCGATTATTAACGAAGGATTTAATTAGAAAGATATTTGAATGAATGGTTAGCAAATCCTTTCATCATTAGAATCGAAAACGATTACGGGCACAAGATTTATCAAAAAGAAGTATACCTGTGGCAACGGTGGGATCGGCGGTTGTCCTTTCTTGCCCCATAGTTATGACTCTCCCGGTGTTGCCATACGTTACTGTCTTTGGACAGTTTCGCTTATAGTGCCCGGCCTCTCCACAGCTGTAGCAGTTCACCGATACCAGCTCCGGAAACTTGACTAGTTGATGGGGTTGGGGTTTTGCAGGTTCGTGCGAGGTGACCTTCCTGGCCACAACTTCTACAGAACTTTTCACGATAAGGGCGAGGGATGCGATGGTGGTAGTTACATCGGTCACACCACGGGAGGGTACCGACATATCGGGTAACAGGTACTTGAGATGTGGAATTGACAACAGAAACAGCAGCAGGAATAGTGGCAGCATGGACTGCCACTATTTGCTGTTTCTTAGAGGGTTCTGGGGAAGACTGACTCTTCTTCTTCTTTTTCCAAAACTTTCTTTTCTCGCCACTCTTTTCTGTTGGCTCGGGAGTGGTGTCTGCTTCTTCTTGGTCATCATTGTGATCGATCAAAGTTTGTGCCAGACACTTGGCGTTGTCATAGGTATCTGGCTTTGTTGCTATAACGTTCCCTTTGGTCGGCTGAGTTAATCCCCAGATGAACCTTTCTACCTTTTTGCTTTCCGGGGTAACCATTCCCGGACAAAGAAGTGCCAAGTCATCAAACCTTGAAGTGTAAGAGATGATATCGGAACCTTTCATCTTCAGGTTCCATAGCTCATGTTCCAGCTTCCGGATTTCACCCCGAGGGTAATACTCCACACATAGTAGTCCCTTCATAACTTCCCATCCCATAGCATTGGCTATAGGTAAAGTCAGGGATTTGACTCGGCCGTTCCACCAAGTCAAAGCCTTATCGGTGAGCGTACAGGCGGCAAATTTCACCTTATCGGATTCCGAACAGGGACAAATCTCGAAGATAGATTCGATTTTCTCTAACCACCGAGTTAGAGAAATGACACCCCATGTGCCATCGAAGAATGTGGGTTTTGCATTAATAAAGTCTTTATAGGAACACTCCTTCCGGTGACCTTGATTACCTTCCGGGTTTTGGGTTTGGGTACCACCCCCTGAACCACTAGGTTTTAGTTGAGGTAGGATGGCTGATATTGTGGCAGTAATGGTTGCCAGAAGTGTTTCCAGATCGATTTGAATAGGAGGTGGTGGCAGTGGAGGGTTGTTGGTCTTTGAGCTGGGTCTTTTACTCAGAGGCATCTTGATCTAAAAAGATCAGGAAGGAGAGGATCAGAAGTCCTCTGAATTGAATCAAGAGATATGGATCAGGGGATATCTCATCAATACAAATATAGCACCATATTAAGCAATAAAGAAGGAAAGAGTGATCAAGGCAGAAAATTTTATTGCTAGAGGAATGATCAAGGAACAACACATATTACAAGGATTTCTACAAAGGATCGGCTCGAGAAATACTCCCATAGTATTTCATGGTTCGCTGCAGCGATGACTCGTTGTTTGGGATATTAGGTAAGTTTTAGGTATGCTGCGTACTACAGTCACTCCCAAGCACTTGTTGCCCGTGTCTCGAATGAATATAGTTGGCCAGGCTATATTGATCCTAAACACAACTACATAACTGCCCAGGTTTAACCGCAGTGTACAACACCCATTTACTTATATTTTGTTCTACTTGTAGTTACGGATTTCGACGGTCGGTATACTTGTATACTTTAGAAAATACTTATATTCGTAGAGTATACTTTTAGTTCAGAGCACTTAGGCCCTTTAATGTTTATAGTCTTATACCATGTAAGCTTTGGTATACTAGTTCACTATAAACAAGGGCTCTGATACCAATCTGTCACACCCCGAAAACAAAAGGCGGAAACATTTCCGGGGTTGACCCACGTTGAGTATCAAATCCAATGCACATAGTAAAGCAGTAATCACAAAACATTACATTACATAATATTGTTTACATATGTTTGAAAGTAAAGTTGTACAAGTGTTTTACATATGTAATATGAACAAAAGTAAAGACGAGTCTTCGGAACGCTCCGTCTTCTTCAAAAGGTTGCGATGTACCTGTCTATCGCTGACCTGAGAATACAAGCAATTTGAAAATCCGCATAAACTTGGTGAGTTCATAAGCGGTTTAGTTTTGAAAAGAACGAGTTTCCTTTGCTTTCTGAAAAAGTTGTTGTTCAAGGAAATCCCATATTTTCTTATGAAAACGGTTTGGTTATCCTTTGTTGCAATTTTGAAAACGGTTGGTTATGTCATTCCAGGAAAATCCCATATTTTCCTTATAGTTTTAGTTATTCGTTTGTTACTTTATCCGTTTATGAGTTGATGTGCTACCCAGGAAAATCTCATATTTTCCTATGTGTTGAGTTGGTTCTTAGGTCTGATTTCGAAGTACTAGTAATTACCTTGTGAGTAGTATTAGTTACGTGTTCTAAGCCCTTAGTTATTCTACATTCGAATGACTATTATCTACTAACTTAGTTGTACTTTCGAATATTTGGAATCACACAGAAGCGTACATTACAGTATTTTTGATGTTCTGTTGAGTTCCTAAAGAGTACATTAGTTGTATATTCGAAGCACTGTCGACATTCTGAGGCGGATATATTCGAAACTCAGTAGAGGTCCAGAGGCATATTTTCGCATTCAATTCGAAACTCTGGTGACAATCAAGGGGTACACTAACTGTATATTCGAAGTCTTAGTGTCAACCAAAGGCGTCATTTCGCATTCGTAGTCGTATTCGTATTCGTAGTCGTACTCGTATTCGTAGTCGTATTCGTATTCGTACTAGGTTACATTCGTATTCGTATTCATATTTGTATTCATATTCGTATTCGTATTCGTATTCGTATTCGTATTCGTAGTCATATTCGTACTAGGTTACATTCATATTCGTATTCGTCTTCGTATTCGTATTCGTACTAGGTTACATTCGTATTTGTATTCGTACTAGGTTACATTCGTATTCGTACTAGGTTACATTCGTATTTGTATTCGTACTAGGTTACATTCGTATTCGTATTCGTACTAGGTTACATTCATATTCGTATTCGTATTCGTCTTAAATATGATTAGTATGATTTTTTATTCAAAGAGAATATAGTTATAACACTTTTAAAAGAAATCTATATTTATCCTGCAATTCGAAACGTTAGTTATCACAAATCTTTGGAAATCAAGACATTTAGTAAGTAAAACCATTGAGTTGAAAATCAGTTTAAGTACAAAATACACTTGTACTTTTTGCTTGTATTCCCTCCCTGAAAACATTGAAAAACCATTGAAAACACGGAAAAACGGTAGGGGTATGAACTCACCGGACTCGGAAATGCGACGATTTCGGACACTAAACGTCGGTTCGGGGCTAGATTACTCGCGATGTACCTATGTAAAATGAAATAATATCCATATATATCTAATTAGATTTACAATCACTAATTATATGGAACATTATACTCCAATGAGATTAAACACCTCAAAATGAGTGTTTGGAGTGACCCGGGTGACATCTACGGACGTGAAATGGTACTAGGGACTTGGGATTTGATTTTACTCCCCAAGAGTAAACATTTTAAGGAGTTTACAACCATAAAACACATACATACATGACTTCATGGCCGTGAACTCATGTTGGTGTGATTTTGAGTGTTTAATGGCTTGTTTGGACTTGGGAAATTTTGGAATGGACTTCTAAAATGCCTTGGATTAAATTAAGGGGACTTATACCATGTTTAAGGGAGTTCACGGCTGTAAGCTTGGAGTTTACGGCCGTAAACTCTCCCATGGTCTTGAATAATTGATTTAAGGCACTTACGACAATCACATGTGATTCGAATAATTTTTCCAAACCTTGAGGTGATTTTAGGGCATCATGTAACACATATTTGGGAGTTTACGGCCTAAGGATATGAGCTATGTCCGTAAACTCTTACATGTTGGATTTTGATATGTTTAAGACCCCCAAACTATTTTTAGATGGTCCTAGGATTTACCGCAAGGCTATTGGTTGAGTTTCAAGGCATTTGGACATGTTAAAAGGTGGTTACTCCCCATGTTTGAGGGGTTTACGGCCCAAGAATATGCATTGGCCATAAACTCCCATTTACTCTTCAAAATTTATGTTCATGAGGTTCTAAGGCAAATACCAATATTCTAGAAGTCATATCTAAGTCTTGTAGGGTTTAAGGGCTTAAAAACATTTTAAATTAGTGTTTACGGCCTAGGCACTTTCCAGGGCCATAAACTCATATACAAGGTCCTATTTCATGCTTTAATCTTGAATTTGAAGGTCAAATATGATACACAATGAGTTAAGGAAGGTACCTTGGTGATTAGAAGCCTTAAACTTGAGATTTGGACCCTTAAACTTGGATTTAGGAGAGAGGTTGGAGAGAGAGTCGAGAGATGAAGAAAAAGCTTCAAATGAAAGCTTGAACACGTTTAAATAGGTCTAAAAACTTGGACACGATGGAATTCTACCCGATACCGGCACCAAACGGGGCTTTTGGTCGCACCAGATTAAGTTTCCGTAACTCGGCGAGGACGTTTCTAAAATTTTTGGAATAAGCATTTTGGACTAATTTCGTGAGTTCCTAAAAGGTTTGGACACTAATTAGCATCAATTAAACATATAAGTTTAATTAATTTAACCCAAAAACGACATCGGAACGAATTGATATACGGCGAGTTATACAGGTAGAATGGGTTTTCGGCGATGAACAACTTTGGGTTGTTACAGTATTCGAACAGGAGAAGTTTTTCTATTATCTTTCTGTTCATTAAGAAGTATGTCGTAGTCAAATATTATATAATAAATACTAGGAAAACAATAATGTAACTTTAAATCATCAATAAAGGTATGTATTTTGTAAGTATTGTTCAATGTATGTTATATAACTGTGATACAAAAATTGACGTTACACTACCCGGTGTTTCCGCCGATGGCCAGGGTGTGACAAGTAGGATGTGCGTGGACTTGGTCAATCTGTCGATGATGACCCATATGGTATCAAGCCCACCCGTTGTCTTAGGTATCGGAGGTAACAATCTCTGCTTTCATATTAGGCCACCAGTATGACTTTTTAAGATCCAGATACATCTTATCTGAACCTGCGTGAACGGAGTATCGGGTGTTGTCGGTTTCCTTCATGACCAAATCTCTGAAGCCAATGTTTCGTGGTGTCCAGATTCGGTGTGACAACCCAAAATTTCCATTCAGTCAAACCCTAAATGTCAACCACTTCGTATCATAAGTTAATGTCATTATTTCTTATTTTTAAGAAATATAAAGTTCGTTTAATTATTTTAATATTATTTTTAAATGATCGGGTAAATGAAAGTGTCGTCTCGGGTTTTGATTTTTAGAAACCGCAAACACCTCGCGTCTTACCTATGTATGATTTTACTCCCCAATACTAACCATTAAGTTTTTACTCCTCAAATACCCAAAAGAGTAAACTCCAAAAAGGCTTTCAAGTATCATCCTAGATTTGATTCCAAATCTTCAAAGTTGTAAGTGTTCTAACCATTTCAAGTTAGTAAAACACTTAATCTAGTGTTAGTACATCTAATCATCCACACATTTATGTACTTTGTGTAGATTTCCAAAACACCAAGAACACACACTAAGTGTTCTTAGATTATTAGCTCAAATCAAGCCTCCTAATAGTAAGTTCTTCCATCCTTGAGTGTTATTAAGCGAGTATTACATTTGAATATGAAGAAAAGGTGCCAAGAACACAAGGTTAAAGGTGTTCACGGTCCAAGAATGTTCTTGGGCCGTGAACACCAAGAAAGGCACAAATGGTGCCTAAGTCCCTAATCTAAGTCCTAGTTTGATGTTTAAGCCATCCTTGACAAGGTTAAACCTTCCCTTATTGTGTTTAAGCCTTGAAAAACACCAAATACCAACATTTATAAGTGTTTATGGTTTGGGGATCTCCCAAAACCGTAAACACCCTAAAGTATGTTTAAATGGGTCATTTTCCTTACTTAGGCATAAAAAACTAACTTAGACTATTACCTAGTTGTGTTAAGGACTTGAAAATATGGAAATACCCTTTTCCATAAGTTTTTATGGTAGTAAACCCAAAGGGAAATGTCCATGAGGCCGTAAACTCCTCCAAGGAGTGTTTTTGTTGACCTAGTCCATTCCAAAGGCCAAACCAATTAGTAGAAATGCTTCAAAAGGCTTGTTAAACCACAAAACAACACATGGTAAATAGGACTAGAGTTTACGACCGTAAACTCTATAGTTTACTTCCGTAAACTCCTTGGGTTGTGACCATCAAAACCGTAAACTCCAAGAGAGTTTACAGTTGAACTCCAAACACCCTAGCTTTGACCTACCAATACTTGGATGCAATCCTTGTGATCTTTAACACTTGAAACAAAGTGTTTGCATGTTCTAAAGTGTCCCAACTTAATTTATTTAGTTATAAACTGGCTAATTAGTTATATATATGTTCATTATATGATAACTAGGCTGGTGCGTGTGAGCAACTCTCCATTTGTCACCCAGCACCGTACCCGACACTCCAATCCAATCCACTCACAACAAGTGAGTTCATACCCCTTAATTAATGGTTTAAATGTTTTTAAATGCTTATATGGGGGGGGGGAATACAAGTCAAATACTTATAGTTATTACATCAATCACATGTGATTAATAACTACAAAACCAGTGATTTCCTTATTGTTCAAATTGTTTATCAAACTGTTTTGCTTCAAACTGTTTTACAAGTTCTTATACTTATCAAATACATTTGCTTAAACTCTGTTTTATTTATTATCAAATGCATGTCTAGGTATGTATAGTTATATCAGAAATGTTTAAAGGATTTACGAAGGCTATCCACCTTATTTCCTTTTCACGATTGAGATGTGGTCTTGTGGGACATCGGGTATCCGTTCGAAGGTTGTTTAAATATTAATTATATATCATATGTACATATAAAGTCATAAAGTTCTTTCCAGTTCATCCAATGCCCTTGGGTAGCAAGGGTATACATCCATGTCCATACATACCATTTACATCACTAGTAAGTGACCATAGGGGTAGCACAAGAGGATACTATTACTATAACTAGAACAATGAAACATACAGTGAGTCAGTTCATTCATGAGTCAGTACGGGAAATACATACAATACATTACAGCTAGTACGCACAGTACATTACTATACATGCTAGATAGGGAGAACATACATTACAGCTAGCACACGCAGAACATTTCAGTACATACAAGCTAGACAGAGAAAGATTACACTTTCAGTAAGCACATTCATTACATATACATTCATGCAGTTATGTGAACCATTGAGCAGGTCATGGCACTTCCTGCCATGACCTCTCTTGTATCCCGAATCTCCTTAATTGGGGAGCGTATGAGTTTGCGTATAGATCTATACTGGATTGACTATCCTACACCTTGCTACTTGCTACAGTGGGACTTGCAAGTCTACGGGTGCCAAATGTCATTTCTTACGGCGTCTTACATCGTCGTTTTACTAGAGTCGGTAGTAGGATACAGGTCGATCACATGTTATTTGGAACACCTTTTGTTTTAAGGTAGTTAGTACCACGGTAGTCACTTATTACAAATACTACGGTACGATAACATTTTCCCCTTTACATTCACTTCTTGAATATTCACACGATGCACGGTAATGTAGAAACTACATTTTCTTAATGATTGTCGGAATTGGTGCAAAGACTCATCTGTTATTTTTGTTATGTATATTTTTGGTGTCTATAAATTTGACAGAACACACATGTATGAAATTATAGTATTAAGGCAATGGATGATGTTGTTGCTTGTTTACTATTATTCATTGTTTGTGATACTGTACATGACGTCCTCCGCCCCAGAATGTTTCCGCCATTCATGGTTTTGGGGTGTCACATTCGGTCCATGAAATATAAGGCTCTGTCACCCTTGACTTCCAAGTTCTTATCCATTCGTCATAGGGATTCTCCCACCACATTTTCAGGTTTCAAGGCTTCGAGCTGAGCCTCCTTAATCTATGCGGATATATGTGAGTGGATAGTCATTGTTAATGACCTGACTCTTGGACCAGAATATTCTTTCCGACTTAGGGCGTCTGCTACTACATTCTATTTAGTCGGATGATAACAAATTTCGCATTCGTAGTCATTGAGTAGCTCGAATGACCATCGTTGCCTCATATTGAGCTCCTTCGGGTTGAATAAGTGTTGTAGACTTTTGTGGTCGGTGTATGTCGTGCTCTTCGTACCGTACAGGTAGTGTCTCTAGATCTTTAGGGCGAACACAACCGCTCCTAATTCGAGGTCGTGTGTGGTGTAGTTAACTTCGTGTGTCTTTAGCTGTCTTGAGGCATAGGCGATGACCTTACCTGGTTGCATCAGAACACAACCGAGCCCCTGATTGGATGCATCGTAGTATACCACGAAATCTTACGTCCCTTTGGGGAGGGATAGTATCGGTGCGGTGCACAGGCTCGTTTTAGGGTTCGGAATGCCTTCTCTTGTTTCTCTCCCCAGTCAAATGCCACGCCTTTCTGGGTGAATGTTGTAAGGGGTTTCGCGATTCGAGAGAAGTTCTGTATGAATCTGCGGAAGTAGCCAGCGAGGCCTAGAAATTGGCGAAATTCTGTAGGCGTCTTTGGTGCTGACCAGTTCTCAATATCTTTAATCTTGGATGGGTCCACATGGATTCCTTCTTCGCTAACCACGTGTCCTAAGAATTCGACTCTTTGAATCCAAAATTCGCACTTAGAGAACTTTGCGTGTAGCTTCTCTAATCGTAGGGTTTCCAGGACTCGTCGATGATCATCACTATGCTCCTCCTTACTTCGAGAGTAGATAAGTATGACATCAATGAAAACGATCACGAACAAATCCAAGTAAGGGCGACACACCCTATTCATTAAGTCCATGAATACTACGGGCGCATTGGCCGGTCCGAACGGCATCACTACGAACTCGTAGTGTCTATAACGAGTTCGGAAGGTTGTTTTCAAGACATCCTCCTCAAGCACTCGTAACTGCTGATACCCGGACCTCAGATCAATCTTGGAAAAGTAACTCTCCCCTTGCAGTTGGTCAAATAAATCGTCGATACAAGGAAGAGGGTAACGATTTTTGACTGTCAGCTTGTTGAGTTCTCTGTAATCGATGCACATACGAAAAGATCCGTCCTTTTTCTTTATGAACAAGACCGATGCTCCCCAGGGTGACAAGCTTGGTCTTATAAAGCCCTTGCTGAGCAGCTCATTAAGTTGACCGGACAGTTCTTGCATCTCAGCAGGCGCTAAACGATAGGGCGATTTGGCTATGGGGGTGGCTCCTAGAATTAAGTCGATCCCGAACTCGACCTGATGTTGGGGAGGTAAACATGGCAGCTCTTTCAGAAAAACATCCGGGAGATCGCGTACTACGGGGAAGTCTTTTAGGTCCTTTGTTTTTCGGCTCGTATCGATAGCCTGTGCAAGGAATGCACAAGATTCCATATGCAAGTACTTATGGACTTGGATACTTGAGATGATACGAAGGCTCGTACTGGGTTTGTCTCCGTAGATCAGCAAGGTTTCGTTATTCGGTAGGTTTAGGCAGATGGCTTTGTCGAAACACAGGATATCGATACGATGGAGACTCAACCAGTCCATGCCCACAATGACATCGAAACTCTTGATCGATATTGGTATGAGGTCCATTGGGAATGAGTGATTATCTAGTGTGAGGGTACAACCTATGTAGATCTCGTTAGAACTCTCTGTCTTTCCGTTAGTCATTTCTACGACGAAGGTTTCTTTTAATGGTTGCGGGGATTTCTTAAGTAAGTGTTAAAAGTTTTGGTTTACGAAGCTTCTTTCTACCCCACTATCGAATAGGATACAAGCATAAGAGTTATCAAGAAGGAACGTACCCGTGACAACTGTGGGGTCTGCTACTGCTTCATTGTGGCCAACAGCAAGTAGTCTTCCTGTTCCTCCCATATTCCCAACTTTCGGACAGTTTCTTTTGAAGTGCCCTGTCTGGCCACAACCATAGCAGGCTTGGATCACTCCAATGTTGGGAACTTGATTGATGGGTTTGGGCTGAGATCTGCAAAATCAGGAGGTATGGCCCTTCCGGTCGCAGTTAGTGCAGCACATTTCACGGCAGGGGCCGTTATGATGGAAAGAGCACTTGGTGCACTTGGGTAGGTTTCCAGCATATGTTTTGGCTTGTACTAGGGAAGCAGGAGTAGTGGCAGCATTGAGAGCCACCGTCTGTTGATTCTTGGAAGAGGATTGAGTTGACTTGCCCTTCTTTCGGTCCCACTGCTTCCTCTTGTTGTCGGATGTCTTGGTTGGTGGAGTGGCAACCATTGTGGTTGTTGATCGAATGGAAGGAACCTCATGATTAATCAACCTCTGGGCCAATTCCTTGGCACTGTCAAAGGTCATAGAATGTGATGCTAAAACGTTCCCTCGATACGGGGGCACTAAACCCCAGATGTATCGTTTGATTTTCTTACTCTCAATAAGGACCATGTTAGGACATAGAGTTACCAGGTCACAGAACCTGGTTGTGTAAGCCATTATGTCGGTCCCCTTCATCTTGAGGTTCCAGAGTTCCTCCTTGAGTTTCTGAACTTCACCCTTAGGGCAGTACTCCCTTGTCAGAAGGTCTTTCAGTGTGTCCCAGCCCATGACATTGGCTGTTACCAAGGAGAGTGATTTGATATGGCCATTCCACCACGTCAGGGCCCTTTTCAGTGAAGGTGCAAGCAGCGAACTTAATCTTGCTTTCCTCGGGGCACGAGCACATCTCGAAGATGGCTTTAGTTCTTTCGATCCATTGGGACAGTATAATGATCCCTCCGGTTTCATTGAAGCATGTGGGTTTGCAGCTCATGAAATCCTTATAGGTACACCCCTATGTATGTTGGTGGATGTCACCATCTCTAGAGTTGGTGCCCATTCCGGCTCCACTTGCATCACCAGAATTTATTTGGGCCATAGCTACTATTACCGCTGTGGTCATAGCTGTCTGAAACATCACCGCATCAAACTGCGAAGGAGGAGGTGGTGGTGGAGTTTGAGTTGTAGATCTGCCCCTGTTCGGACGCTTGCGGGGAGGCATCTTTTACTGAAAATTTATAAATATGATGACAATAGTGAGAAACAATTGTAAGCATGATGAAAATGTTTCACAGATTAAATCGCCAAAGTCCAACAATCAGATAGAGTTATACCAACAGAGTAGGGAAACATAAGAGTATAGACTTTCCAACAGATTAGATAACTGCCAATATTACTGGTATTACTGATGTAAATAAGTTCGGGAAAGACGACCTAACGATAGGTCTTACATAAAACCATAAGGAAAATGTTGACAGCTTAGAAGTCTAGTTAGAATACTTTCAAGTTTAGGAATGTTTACAGACAAGTGCTCTACCGAGCATAGAAAAGAAAAGGCTATTCCTTAAACAAAAGGGGAAGATGCGTTGACATCTTCTACTGGCGACGGGTATCTCTAGGGCGAACTCTAAGATCAGCCAGTTGGCGTAAAACTTCTTGAAGATGTCGTTCATGAGCCCTCTGACGCACTCAGAGTTCCCTGACTTCGGCTCAGTGTGCAGCTAGCTGTTGTTGTAGAGCCTCATTGGTCCTCTTAGTCCTATCCGTGGCTTTTTCCAGTTGGCAGATACAGACAACGTTACGGTTAGTGTTGGCATCAATTTCCACAACTTTTTCGATGGCTGCATGACTTTGTTCGATGTTCCTTGCAATCCTACGGACCATGACGGGTAGGGCTCGATCAGCTGAACCACCCTCGCTTATGTTGTAGAAGCTTCGGTCTCCGTTGAAAGGTAAAGGCTGATCCTGTTCATTGCTCCATCGATTCAAGGTTGTTGCCCACATGGGAGTGGGACCTTGAAATGTTGGACGGGGGTTGGGGTTTCGAGGCACTAGGGGTAGGTTGTTGACTTCTGGTTCGGATTCGCAGCTATCCGAAAAGCCTTCTGCATGGTGATCATCCAAAGGGATCAGGTGATCATCTTCTGACTCCTCATTGAGGCATCCTCCATTGCCTTTCTTCGGATAGTACGGATCGCTGGGAAGGTGGAAACCAGCCATGTTATCTACGCGAGAATAAGGAAAGAATAGTTAATAGACGTTCTAATCTAAGATACTTAGAAGATGATCGTTATTAGTCGACCCAATAATTGCATAATGCATACTAATTACATGTAATCGAGACAGGAAAGACCTTCGAATAAGTGACCCTAACTCTAAATCCACAACCAAACAAGGAACAGGAAGTAAAGCAAAGATTATAGATTCTAAGTCTATAGCGTCTTAATCACATGTAACCGTAGAGTATCCACTTAGCAACTATCGCCCCACTAGTAACGACCCTTTTAGTTCTCACATATGTAATTTACAGAAATGTAATACTCCTATAGTATTCTTGTTCTAATGTTCTTGTGGTAGTGTTGGTAAGTTTTTAGACTTGTTGCTACACCCCAAGCATTCTTAGGCACATTCTAGTCACTCCTAGGACAATGTAGTTGATCAGGCCACATCCACCGAAATTTGACTATATGTCTCTAAGTCTAATCGTGTTGTTCAACGATCTTAATACTTTTTGTTCTGTTCTAATATGATACTGACCCTTTGTATGAATGGATGTATATAAATACTTAGTTAAATGTTTTATTATTTAAAAGTATATATTACTGGTCAGAGTGTTTTAATCCCGATGTGTTTATAGTTCGTATATCTTTTATGGGTTGATATACTTGATTCACTATAAACAATGCTCTGATACCAATCTGTCACACCCCAAAACCGAGAACGGCGGAATACGTTTTGGGGTGGAGGACGTCATGTACAATATCATAACAATGCATAATAGTAAAGTCAAGCAACAACATCCATTGCATTAATGTAATAATTGTTATACAAGCATGTTCTACATAGTTTGTTAGACACCAAAAGTATAATCAAAACAAAAAGGAGTCTTGTATGTGCTCCATCTTCTCAAAAGCTGCATCTATACCTGTCTACTGATGACCTGAGAATACAAGTTATTTTGAAAATGAGTATCAGCATAAAGTTGGTGAGTTCATAAGTATTTAGTCTCATTGCTTGTATAAAAGTGTTTACAATCATGTAATATAGAAGCTGTTATCAAAGTTAGAACATAGTATGATCCCTAGAAAATGCTATATTTTCCAGTAAAAGTAATCTTCTACCAAGACTCGGTTATTTGTAAGTTTGATCCTTTGAGAGTGTAAAAGTTTTCCCAACGAAACTATCAGTTATAAAAGTATAGTTTTAGACTTCGTTCATCTAAAGTAAATGGGAAAATAATGTTTTACCCCAGCAGTGTCACTGTCGGCTGAATGAGATAAAAATGAAGACTTCAGGTAGTATTAAATGTACAATACACCTCGGGGAGTCTGTTTTGCCTTTAATTCTTAATGTGTTAATTAAAGGTCTAAATGTGAACTCATATGTAACCATGCTGATTGACGATCGAATAACTGATGACCCTCCAGGTCACACGTAGTATGGTGACATTTTGTCAGCCCTGGGCCTAGTCGGCTCAGACTGTAGCTAGCATTCGGGATGTGGGAGTGTCTGTCCCGTATATATCTATACACATAACGCCCGCTCTCCCTCCAGGAGACTCTGGTTACACGGTAATCGCACAGTGAAGTGTCGTATCGAGAAGAAGTATGTCACATTCCATTTTAGTATATTCTCTTCTATTAGAGTATAATGTATTTCTTAGTATAATGTATTTGAGTGTTCTCTTGTATAGTTTATAGTATTCTCTTCGTATAGTATTTAGCATGTATAGACTCATAACTATACTAACTATAGTAAGTGTCATGGTAATAATAGTAACGAGCGGTAATCCTTAACTATACCCATTATAGTTAAGTATAGATGTTAGATTCATGCCTTTGATACACAAAGGTATTGAACTGAAGTGAAGACTTTTATATCTAACATGAATATATATAATATATAACTAAGAATTCAACAACAATCGGACAGATAACAGAATACCCTAAGTCCACAATCAAACAAGAACATGAAGTCGGGTGAGCTATCAGTTCTATGTCCTTTAAGTCTTACTTATATATATATATATATATATATATATATATATATATTTATATTATTGTAGATATGATTTGGAAACAAAAGAAGTTTAAAAGTGTTGGAAATAGTTTAATAACAAATTAACATGAAAATGACTTTGATAAACATTTAAAACAGTTTTGTTGGTAAAGTAGTAAAAGTATAGAAAATCCTTTTAGTTGCAAGTTATAAATCACATGTGATTGATACTATAACTTGTTTGATTCAACTTGTATCCCCCCCCTCCCATAAAAGCATTCAAAAACATTTAAAAGGTTGATTAAGGAGTATGAACTCACCTGCTGTGAGTGGAGTGGATGGAAGTGCCGGGTAGGATGCTAGGTGTCAAGTGAGGACTTGGACACACACACGAATCCTATGTAACATGTAGTGATACATAATTGTATCCAATTAGTTATTTAATCACTAATTTAGTAATTAAATACACTCTAGTGCATGAAAACACTTTGCTTTAACTGCTAGTAGTGCTACGGTTTGTATCTAAGGATTGTATGGCCTCATTATGGACTTTACACATTGCTTCAAGTGCTAGTAGTGCCACGGGTTGTATATATAACTATCATGGGAATGGTATGTTTGAGTGCCTCAAGGTCTTATGCTTCACAAAGAAGGGTCCTAGGGTTGAATCAAAGGCTTAGGAAGTGGTTAGGGCTCGAAATGGCACACTTCTTGGAGTTCACGCTCCTTGGACCATGTTTGGGAGTTTACTACCGTAAACCCATGAGTTTACTACCGTAAACTCATGTTTACCTCATCCATTTTGTGTTTTGCGGTTCTTAGATCATTCATGCAAGTTCCTAGTTCATTAGCCAAGCATTGGAAGGAGTTTGGGGCATTAAAACCCCTTTTAGAGGTGTTTACGGTTTTGGGAGATTCTCAAACCATAAACCCATGTTCTTGGGGGTTTTTGGTGTTCATTCCAAGGATTCTCAAGCACACTAAGAAGATAACGAGCTATGAAGAGTATATTTACTTATAGGAAGCTTACAAGAGTGTTTTAGGACCCAAAAACACTAGTGTGTTCTTGGTGTTCTGAAGATGCTTGAAGATCTAAGTAAAAATAAAAAATCCATGGATGAAATGATGTATAAACACTAGATTTAGTGTTGTATGAACGAATTTAGGGATGAAAACTTACATTTTTGGTGGATTTTGAAGAATGAACTTATGATAGTTGAGAGAAAATTTTGGTGTTCTTTAGTGGGAAGTGTAAACATGAGGACAAGAGTGTAAACTCATGCTATATGCATGAGCCATGGGAGGAATGGTGTTTATGGACCAAACACCCCTTGTTTGGCCGTAAACACCTAGCTAAGGTGTTGGAATGTTTTTCTCGATACACTTCACTAGCAACGACACTTCTTTTTATTTAATCGCTCTACGAAAAAATAAAATAAAACACCAAACGGACTTAAACCCGACCAAAAATGTATTGAAATATTTTTGACTATTATTTGGAGTGTTTGAATGTGGAAATTATACAAATGAAAATTTTCGGGTTGTCACAATTATTGACCTACCTATATCCTTGTAGGTTTCGACTAAAGATGCTTTGGGTATGTATCATTGTTTGTGAGTGTGCATGAAATTTGGGTGAAAAAGATTCGTGATAAGAACTCGTTGTACCTCTTCGTAAAATTTGGACTTAGTAAAAATCTCTTTATTCATCATGAGAAGAGAATAGTACCTCATCGAATAATATGAACACAACCTAATTGGGAAGAAACTTTTAACGCGAAGAGTCTACTAGGCTTGTGGACAACATGTTGCGGCATGCTTCAAGGACTCCTAACTAGGAAAAAAAATTTGTTTCATATATGTTCCCTTGGAATGTTTCATTTGTGATGTGAAAGAACAAAATGTTGTTACAATGAGCTTCCAAAATAAGGAAAATATTCTTTCATTTTTCAAATTAAAAAAAATAAAACTTCAAATATACCGAAAAACGTTTTGGATTTTTGATTTTTAGAAACGAAAGACAAAAATAAGAAAATCATTTTCATTTTTTGAATTTTATAAATGAAAAAAAATAAGAAAAATCTTTTTGAATTTTTGAATTTTATATGGAAAGAACAAAAATATGAAAATCTTTTTGGATTTTTGAGTTGTATAAACGAAAAACAAAAATAAGTAAATCTTATTGAATTTTTGGATTTTATAAACTAAAGTGAAAAGTAAGAAAAAGGGTATGACAAACATTGGACAGTTGTTAGAGATAACAAATACACCATACACAAACCAATGTTTTCTTTTATCCAAATAAATGACCCATAGTTGAACGCTTACGTAAAGATATGTGCTTCCCATCGAAAGACTATTTCCACACACACAAAACTGACTAACTCTACAAACTAAACTAATATTGAATATATTGGGCTTTGAGAATCGCAGTATAAAGGAATTTTCTTCATGTTAATTGCATAGTCACGTAATTGACTCTAGATCCAGATCACTTGAGATGTACAAACCGCAACAGCAATGTATTCCGCCTCGACTATTGAAATTGATACAAAAGTCGTCTTTTTTATTGCGAACTCTCAAGCTTCCCGTCCAAAAATTGACATCCTCTTGTAGTGATCTTTCAATCCAGTTAACAACCTGTAGATCCGCATCATATAGAAAACATAATATTAGGTCGGTTTGCAGCTAAATACAAAAAGCAAAACAATCATGTTCCTATATGTCTTGAGATTGACAACATGCTTATCCAATAAAAGACTTATGTGCGTCTCAGCAACCATGGGTACTTTGACTTTCATACAATTCGTCATTCCAAATCATTCAAACAGGTTTCGAGAGTAATTCTCTTGATAGATAAATATTCCTTCCGTGCTTTGAAAAATATTTGAACCCAAAAAGTGATTTACATTACCCATCATGCTCATTTCAAATTTACTCTTCAATAACTCCTCAAGTTTCTTAGAGAAAGAAAGGTCAGTCAAACCAAATATAATATTATCAACATAAATTTGAACGAGCATCAGATAATCCCCTAACTTCTTACGAAATAAAGTAGGATCAACTGATCCATTATTAAATTCAGAAATTTTAAAAAAATTGTTAATAATTGTATATCAGGCATGAGGTGCTTGTTTCAACGCATAAAATGGCTTGTCTAAAATATAACAGTGATTACGATACTTATTGTTAATGACACCGGGTGGTTGTTCGACATACACTGTTTCATCAAGAACACAATTGAGGAATGCACACTTTACGTCCATCTGGTACCATGAAAATCCTTCGGAGCTACATAAGAAAGAAAAATTCCTAATGCATCGAGTCTTGCGACATGGATAAAGGTTTCCTCATAATCAACACCTTCTTGTTGAGAATAACCTTTTACGACTAGCCTAACTTAATTTTTAACAATATTTCCTTCTTTGTCAGTTTTATTCTTAAAAATCCATTTTATCCCAATAATCAAAATATCATCAGGTTTAGGAACTAATCTCTAAACCTTGTTTCGTTCAAATTCAACAAATTCATATTGCGTAACAACAAAACGATCAGGATGTTCTAATTTAGTCTTGACTGTGTTTGGTTCAATTTATGAAATAAAAACATTGAACATAAATAACTAATGATGAACATTTAATACTTCATTTTCGCCTCGAAGCAAGGCTCGTGTCAAAACATCTAAATTTGGATCACCAAGAATTAGTTCCATTGGATAAATTCTTATCCATTTGTCCATCAGTGGATATGCACGATCAAATTCCAACCGTTCGTCTTCAAATATTTCATCAATAGATGGTACATCTCCTGTAATTGACATATTATTCCCAAAATTATGAAAACTATTTTCTCTATCATTACCCTCATCATGAGTCAATCCACTTGGCTCCCCCTCAACCAATAGATTCGTAGTGTTATGCTCCCCCCTCGACATCAGCTTGGTTATGCATGTGTTCCCCCTCAACATATGCTAGACTTGGAATATGGTCCCTCTCAACATGTGAATCTTGTCTTTTGTTATGAGACACAGAAGTCAAATGCTCCCCCTCCACTTGATCATCAGTCGCAACATGCCATCTACTGACATTGACTCCTGAGGTTGATGAACATTGAATATCATTTTCTTCATTTATAAGTGTCGAATCATGAAATGTTTCGATGCCTCGAGAATTTTATTGTTTTCAACAATGATCTCCACATCAATCGCCCTATCAGGAATAGCAAAAATAAAATCAACATCAACATCAAATATAAGCATTTGTTCAAATTCATTATTTGATTCAGAAATTATTGATATCAGTATGAATATTTGTTCAATTCTCTTGACATAATCATCATCATGATTGGTTTCGATCACTACATCAACCCTATGGTGTACATGCAAACTCTAAAACTTTGAATCTAGTTTGTCTAACATACATGCAATAATCATCCAAAGCTCATAAACCCTAATTCTGGTATACAATAATCGAAATTGACATAATTAAAGGGTTTAGATATTACCTTCATTGTTATGTAGTAATAACAATCTCAATTCCTCTTGATCTTGACCTTTGAAAGCTTAGTGGTTCGAATATTGCACCTCCAATGGAGTCACAAGCACCATGAGCAACAAGATGAACTTAAAAGAAGTGGGAGGATGCTCCAAAAACGTCTAGGGTTCTCTTAGAAGTGTTGGACATGTTTTTGGGGGGTTAGGGGTTCCTTATATAGGTAGGCTATTAGGATTCACAACTAGGAAATCCTAATTTGATTACTTAGTCCCTAAGCAGCCCATTGACTCCCTCCTTAGAAGCCTTGGACGAATTCTTATGGGTTTCCCCATAGATTTCGTCCACTCCAACTTCTATGGAGTCCATTAGCTCAATATTCAACTATCACACAATTGATACTTCTAGTCCCCTTTATTTAATTAATTTCTTTTAGCCACAAAATTAATTCTTATTAATTCTTGACTAATATTAATTAAACAATAAGATTTATCTTTAAATATATTATTCATATAATCCTCTCTAATAAATGAAGGTTTTTTTGGCCACATGTCAATCTCTAATTAGTTTTGACACTTGTCATTTTTTTATATTTTTTAAATAAATAATATCCACATGTCAATTTATGGTTTTTTTCAATTTTAAAAATTATAAAGTCTCATAATCTTATACTTATATATGAGAAGTATCAAATGTAATCAATATTATAATAAACTGCAATTAATATGTTTATTCATTCCTTATTTCAACATTTTATTTTAAAATTGCTTATTATTTTCATTTTAATATTTTATTTTCTTTAATCAACCCGTGTAATACAAGGGTTTTACACCTAGTATATTAATAAATCATAATTAATGCTTCTTCTCCTTAGTTCATCCTATCAGTTGCTATGGTGAAGGTAACCTAAAAGCACCATGCTCACAATCAAGTCAAGTACATACCAAAATAGTTATGGGCTTAGACACCTAATCCAACTGTCACCCACTTGGATAATTCTAATAACTATATTGTGTATGACTTCGGAACCTGATCAGCAATCGTTGCTTTCAAAAGTCGATGTCAAACTCTAATCATATCAGAAATGTTTCCTTTAGATAAGGGTTCATATATTCCTCCATTCTAGATATCACGTAGACATGAGACATGGATTATAATCATTCTCTCAGTCTATGTGTTGTTTCCCGATTTTCGGTTTATGACGACTGACAACAGACTATAATTGAACACATCAACTCAGTCCCGGCTTGGCCAAGAGCTTAGGGTGTCATCACTAAATCATCGAGGGCCCACATATATCGCTTTTAATCCCACTTTGAGTAAAAGGAACGGATAAACTTTGACTTAATGCTCGCTTGTACCTACTCATCAAATCACACACAACAATCTGTTTTATAACACCAAGTTACTGGTGCGTTTACATATTATCAATGTGCAACCAACTTGTAGAATACAACTCACATGTCTCGGTTTCAAGAATATAAGATATTATGGTCTCACCAATCACTCATGATAAAATCCATGAAGCAATTCAAGTGAGAGTGGGATTAATCTAATACTCTAATATTATAGGAGCACTCAAGAACCCTGTAGCAAACTTTTGCTATGTCTAAAACACTTTAGACAATCTACAGTCAGATTCATGACAATCTTCTTTCATACCTACTTCCAAAGTATGATCGACTGTGGATGGTTTGAATAATCTTCTTATTCAGGAAGTCAAAACATGCAAAGTGAAACACAAGAATAATACTAATCCCATATGGCCCCAAACTTTTGACTATAAATAAGACACCTTTATTTAATCACCATATTGATTACTCATTATTCATTGTTTCGGGTAATCAACTTATTACTTGAATTATAACACCAGTTATGCCATGCACCAAGCATGCACACATTGTTTACCTATGGTCCATACCTTGTGAAATAGATCAACTGAAAACGTTTCCAATGATGCTCATTTCACAATCCTAATCCTTATCGTTAGTGTAAGAACACAAAGTTCTCGCCACTACTAGAATATGTTAGATTCAATCATTTTAAGCAATGATCCTTTTGTAATCTTATTGCACAAAAGTCACCAACAGTTTCCTAATGAAATTACAAAGTTCTCTATTGGAGATTGCTACAAGGCAATTCCGTAGATATGAAGTCTCATATTCAAACTACATTCCTTTGAACATCCTTTTTGCATAAAAGTTTCTAATCTAGACATAAATTCTTAGTATCCAACTCCCAATATGGAAACATTTCCGTATTTTCTGCACGACAACTCATTAATAATAGAATCATATCGAATCATAATAATGCCATTAAGGTCCATTCATTACTATGCTGTCAACTGCTCACAAGCGACCGATCCTTAGTGAACCTTAGATTGTCGTTGACAATTGTTCAATTATTTTAGTAAATCCGTGTCACACCCCAAAACCAAGAATGGCGGAAATGTTCTGGGGCGGAGGACGTCATGTAAAGTATCACAATAGTGTAAAGTAGTAAACAAGCAACAACATCATCCACTGCATGAATGGTATAATTTTAAATACAAGTGTGTTCATTCATAGAATAAGAAAACATAATGAATAATCATAATATAAGATGAGTCTTGACTGCTCCGTCTTCAGAAAACCTGGTCATCGTACCAGTCTATTGGTGACCTGAGAATACAAGTTATTTTGAAAGCGAGTATCAACATAAAGCTGGTGAATTCATAAGTATTTTAGTGTCTTTGATTTGTAAAAACTTGTAATGAAAGACTTGTAGTTGTTTTTAGGAAAAGTTTGTATAAGTATAAAAATCCTAGAATATCCCATATTTCCTACTAGTATAAAAAGTAGTCTTCTACCAAGACCCGACTGTTTTGTAAGTATGCATCATTCTAAAAATGACGGTTCTTCCCCTATATAACTATTATTATAAAAATATAGTCTACCACTTCGTTTATGTGAATGTGTCACAAAATAAAGGTAATAAGGAAAATAATATATTTATATCAAAATATATCCTACCTCATCGTTAAAGTGAATGCGTCACAAAGTAAAGGTAACAAGGAAAATAATATATTTATATCAAAATATATCCTACCTCATCGTTTATGTGAATGCGTCATAAAGTAAAGGTAATAAAGAAAATTGTATAATCCTTATGAATGTATCCATTTGTATAGGATCAATACGGCGTGGTAACTCGCCAAACAGTACAACCGAGAACATCTGTAGATGAAACACCTTCTGTTGCAAGTAGCCAAGCGTATGATGGTCAGTCCATGAGTGTGTAGTAGTATTTCATCGTATAGTATGCATTAGTGTCTCTTCCTACAGTATGTATTAGTGTCTCTTCTTACAATATGTATTAGTGTCTCTTCCTACAGTATGTATTAGTATCTCCTCATTTAATGTGTATTAGTATCTCTTCATTTAGTGTGTATTAGAGTAGTGTATGTATTAGTGTAATGTATGTATTAGTGTAGTGTATGTATTGAATCATGTATGAACTGACTCTTAGTGTGATTCATTGTACTAGGCATAGAAATTAGTATCTCCTAACTATACCTATTATAGTTACAACTAACGAACGAGTATAACTGAAACTATGCGTTTGCTACCCAAAGGTACTGAATTGACTGATACAACCTTTATATCTATATATGTATACATAATATATATCTAATATTTAGAAGACATTCGGACAATTAACCGATACCCTAAGGCCACATCGAAACAAGGAAAAGGAATTAAAGCGAGCTAGCAGTCCTCAGTCCTTTAAACATTACGTATATAACTATAAATATATAGACATGCATTTGACAATATAGCAGTTGAAAAGAAGTTTTGTAAAACATTTGAACAGATTAATAATAAGAATTGATGACTTGGTGTCAAATCATAAATCAGTTTAAAAGCAGTTTAATTGATATAAACAGTTTAAAGTATAAAAAATCTTTTGTCTGAAACACAGTTTGAAATACATGAAAACCTTTGTTTGAAACACAGTTGTAACAAAGTTTGAAAGGAAAGATACAATATGTAAGACATTTTGATAAAGAGTTTAACATGTAAAAGCATTTGAGAAAGTCATTTTGAAGTAGTATGCTTGGTAAAACAGCCAAAAGTGTAGTAAATCCATTAGTGTACTAGTTATTAATCACATGTGATTGATATAATAACTAGTATAATTCAACTTGTATCCCCCCATAAAAGCATTTAAAAGGTTAATTAAGGGGTATAAACTCACCTGTAGTGATTGGATCGTATGGAAGTGTCAGACAAGTGCTAGGTGTCAAGTGAAGACTTGAACACACACAATGATCCCAATAAGATATAAAGACATTTTATATATATATATATATATATATATATATATATATATATATATATATACAATTAGTTACTATGACACTAATTAGACAAGTAAAAACACCCTAAAACATGGAAAACATTTTGGTCTAAGTGTGAGGGGGCCATTAGGTTGCGACAAAGGAGTGTAAGGCATTGTTATTGAGTTTATGGCCCAAGGACCACAGTTAATGGAGTTTGCAGCCAAGGGGAGTTTACTCCTGGCCGTAACCTCTCTAAAGGGTCTTATTTGGAGGCTTAAAGTTATGACGTCTTAAGTGGTTAAGTGTTCCAAGGTTAAACAAGAGGCTATGTGAGTTTATGGTCCAAAAATTGACCTTAACATGAGTTTACAGCCTGGGGACCAATTCTCCATGAGTTTATGGCCGTAAACTCATGGTATGATGCACTAAATCGAAGTTTAATATCCCTACTTCATTACTGGAGGGTTCTAATCCAAGTTATAAGCATAAGGAAGGAGAGTAGGGCAACTTTGCACCATAAAATGGAGTTTATGGCCTTGGGAGATCCTTGGACGTAAACTCTCATCCAACCCTTGATTCTTAATGTTTCTATGGCCTAAACATGTTTAATTTTGTGTACAACAAGTTCGAACAAGAGTGCTTAGGATATAGGAGCTTGAACTGGTCGTTTTGGCCAAGAACACTAGTGTGTGTTCTTAGTGTTCTTGGTGAAACTTGAAGATCTATGAAAACATGATTTTTATGGATAGAATCATGAGAGAATGCTAGTTTAAGAGTTTTATCAACAAGTCAAGGAAGAATACATACAAGTTTTGAAGATTTAATGATGGAATGTGGATGATACTGTTGGGTTTTGAGCAATCTAACACTTCCTAAGTGTGCATGCAACCCTAATAAACCTTGGATCTATGTTTGTCTAATACATGCAAATAATAATTTTTCCAAGGTTCATAACCTATCTAACATGGCATGGGGTACTTTTAAACATAAAAGAATTAGATGAGATTACATACCTATTGATGATCAGTTTGATTCCTAAGGAGTTTGAGGGCCAAGAACCAATAGTGTGAATGCCTCAAATGGAATCACAAATCACCACAAAGTCTTGGAAAACTTTAGAGAGAGTGTATACACACATAGAAAATCGGCCACACACACAAAACCACACTAGTGCCACTAGTGGCTATTTCATGCAACATAAGCATGCATATATAGTGTACATGATTAGGGTGAAACCCTAATAACCCATGACCGTTCCTTTTCCAAGGATCCATGGGTTAAAAGCTCCATGGATCATCCATGGACTTCCATACAAGCCTAGCCCATTAACAAATGAGTGTTAGCCCACACTATATAAAACCAATAGCCCACAATCTAATTAGTCTTCCTTTTAATCTCTAAATTAATTCATAATTAATTTAAGACTAAGACTAATTAAATAACATGACTTCATATTAATATATTATAACTTATAATATATTAATAAACATATGTGTATAACTCTCATAAAATTATCCATAAATAGTTTGGATGAAATGCAACCCAAATAGACCATGCCGAGTCGGGTCAAGTATATACCAAATAAGTTATGGACTTAGACACCTTATCCAACAGATACTTGAGAGGATTTGAAAGAGAATCAGCCAAGGAAAGGAAAGGAATGAAACAAATGGCCACCCTTGATCATATAGGGTGAGTTTACGGCCCACATGGAGTTTATGGCCGTAAACTCCATTGTGGTGGTCGTGAAGTCATGGTCATGGTGTTTCAGGCTTGTGCTTTTTACTATAGCTTCAACAGTTAAACCCCGACACTTATCCCTTAAGTGTAGAAGGCTCAGAACACTCAAACAGACTCCAAATTGTCCTAAATGATAGCAGGAATGAGTTTGACTTTCAATGAAGTGTTTGATTGAACAGGATAGAAAATTTCGGGTTTTCACAATCCGGTTCTAGTCACTTTTCCCACATAATGCCCTAGGCATTTGGAAAAATTATAGAAGAGTCGAATATTAAAACATATGCAATCAATCCTATACCCGAAGTGTATGGAACACAATTCGTAGTGAAAAACGTGATACTTTACCAATTCCTTGCTGTAATATTTCCATATATAAAATTCCTTTATGTTGAATCTTTTCAACATAACATACATATATGTCCTTTGACTAAATACAATTAAAATTTCTCGATCCAATCTTTTAGATTTCGAAACGAAGTATAATATATTCTCCCTTAATTATAGCAAAAAAAAACTATTCAACCTTTGCAACTTTGCGAATCGAAACTTTGTTTTCTATAATTAATATACTAACTTGCAACACTTTAAATAATAATCATGCTCCCGCTAACATGATAAATATATCCATGCCAGCATAACATTTATGCTCCCACTAGCTTTGACACGTATTCAGAAAACACATGGACTTATAGAAACCAATACTTATTGAATTCCAAAGTTCATATTTCTAATACGATATGCTTCGATAAGCCTTTATCTAAGCTTCTCAACCTCATACACCTTTCCTTAGATAGCTTATCTATGGGTCTAAACAATTTCAGCACTTATAGCAATAAGTCTTAAATGTTTAAATAAACTGCCAAATCTCACAATTCGAACTATGAAGAGGTATGTCGTAATCATAATCGAATTTGAGAATGCAATTTACACAACATCTAACTCCTTAAAATCTTCCTAGTGAAAGCTTTTCCTCACAGTCATTTTCATGAAGGAGAGCAACCTTATGACACTTAAATTTTATGGTGTATGTGTTCCTATCCATGTGAATTTGTCATAACCATAATCATAAGATAATGTTTGTGACAAACCCAAACTCTTATGGATAGAACGTGTTCATTCTTAATTTCTTGCCATCAAGGGTCCCACCATTACTTCCAAGTTACTTAGCAGCTCACCTATAATAGTCAACATACTTCCATTGAAGAAGGTGCTTGCCCTTATGCAGTCCATTGAGAACTCGTACAACTCATATGCATAAGTAACTTTACTGGAATAGCATAGAAATAAAATTTTGTCAACACGATAGGTTACAAACCTCAAGTCGTGTGCTAGCGTCTAATGTTTTACTCTTGATTAGTTCTTGATCCTTTTCAAGATCATTTCGACTCCCACTGACCTCTTGAAATATAAGAAAATCTTGTCAAGAAACATTTCATGAAAACATATATTCAAGAGTTAGTGTGGGTTCTTATCAATACAAACTACTACACACAATTGGTCTTAGTCGGTCTTTGTCTTATCCAAGACATCATAACTTACAAATTTCAAATGTGCAAGAGTAAGAAAAACAATTTTTCTACTCTACATTTGATGAGTGTGTTAAAACTTCTTAAGATATGTCACCCAAGTCACAATCTTGGAGTATAACTCTAAGAATTGATTTTGGAACAAAGTATGATTCACCTATTGATTTAACCATTTCAACAATTTCCGATTCCTCTTCTTATCCATACCAGTGCACTAAGGTTTACATAGAGGATCAATTGTGATATGGTTTCTCAATTAATGAGACAATCATAAAATATGATACAAAGGTACTCTCCCATCATTTAAGATTGAAGAAACTTTTATCTTTCTGCCTAGTTGATTCTTCTTATTTGTTATGCTATTATTGAAACTTTTCAATAATTCAGAATTATACTTAATCTGGTTAGCATAACCATATTTACTAGACTTTTAGTAAATCATGACGAATAGTTTTATTGTTATTCATGGTGGACTAGACCAGTGCACAACATTGTGTGTTCACTTTACTCACATACTTGTGTGATCAAGGAAGTCGTCTTAATTTCTCAAGTACCAAGATTTCCATACATCACATGATTCAAATTATGTGATTCCAAGCTTTTGTCCAATTGAAAATTGGGCGATGGGAATCTTTCTTACTTAGAAAAATTATGACATTACCATAAATAACATAACTAAGAATGACATCCATTTAATATTTCTTACGATAGAAACACACGAGCATCAATTTTCATAACATTGAAAGGATATATAAATAAAACAAAACTCAAATTTTATTTTATTTATAAAAGGTGTGGAAAAACTTGTCCTTACAATGCAAATTAAAAAGAAAACAATGCTATTTCATATTCTTAAACAATTTATCATAACTCTAAAAGTAGCAGCTCCAAAAATTCAATCATCGAATCATGCGATCGAAATCCATTTATTCGCGATCAAACTCAGCTTACTTCATCATGTATTAAGAACCTAAAATAGAAAACTTAATAGAGTTAGATAATGGATTTTACTTGAAGAAGAGTCATAGATCTTGACTCTCCAATCTCTTAGATCTCTCAGGTAGTCAGAGCAACTTCATAACCAATGCCCTCTCTTTTGGCAGTGGAAACATATGGATTCTTATGGAATGCTACACAGGACTATCTCAGAATCAGCCTTTCTCTTGCATAGAGAAAACTTTTCTGGACTTCCAATGTTTCCATTTCCCATAGAACGTTGGGACATTGATTTACCAGACAAATTTTCTCGACCAGTGCACCAAATCATTGTTGATTCACCAGCAATAAGCAAATAAGTCAAATCACTAAGGGTCACATCGTCGTCAATCATATAGTACTCTCCAATGAACTTACTATATGATTCGGGAAGTGACTGAAGAACCAAGTCAATAGACAACTTCCTTGGGACATCGACACCCAACTTTCCTAACCTATCAATATGAAACTTCATATCCAAGATATGAGCGCATACTGACTTTGCATATTTGTGTCTTTTCGCCAATAGGACTGGAGTGACCTTGAACTATTCAAGTCTTCGAACATGTGGACCAGGGAGAATTATTGGAAGAGCTTGAGGAAGTAAAGAGTGATTTCCATTTCCACAAACCAATTGTGGAACACCATCTTCTTGTGGAAAACTATTTTCCAACGGATTCAGGAAGACTGTAGTTGTCAGACTTTGACATCTACAAAACGGGAGAAATTCAAGTTAGTCGATTGGAATCCTTGATATAACACCCAAGTCAAATATCAAGGCTAGGAACCGACGCAATATCCTATAATATTGAAGAGGGATTCCATGATCCATGTTGTAGAACATTTGAAGGTAGGTAAATGACGATTTACCAATTTCCAACATGAAAAAGGAAAATTGAAAATTAAGTTTTAAATGAATTGATACTCCAAGATCTTTTGAGATTCATTGAACTTTTCAATGAGATGTTTAAATCTCGAGTGTGCCCTTCGTTTGTGACTGGGATGCCGAGGACCACACACGCTCCGTCGATCTATGACAAACATCGAGTCACCCTTTTTCACCTTTGCTTAGAGCCCAATTAGTGTGTCGGTTAACCACACATGCTCCACTAACATCTTAGTTACTTTTTATTCATTATAATTATAATGGAAGGTTGTTTCCCATCCTACCCGTTTGCCTAACGACCCTCCAATAGTCAATAGTGCAGTGTGTAAGAATGGATACCTAATGGCGGTCATTTTACAGGTCGTTTCCTTAAACACCCCTTATCGATCAGCTTCGTGAATGAGGCCTACTAGCGGCTAGCCTGATATTTTACTTATACATATATAATATTAGAATTTTAATTTTATATAGTATAAGGGTGTATTTTACACGTTTAAAACACTATATCGTTTAACTTAGTAAAATTATATTTTTAATTTAATTACATACAAACCTTACCATTATGAATTTATTAACTCTATTTTAATTATAGATTTAATTTACTTAATAATATCATAAGGTGTAATTTGAACCTTCCAAAAAAAAACTAATGTTTAGAATTTAATATTATCAAAATTAATACCTTTTAATTAAATGTTAAATTCCAAAACTTGAGGAAAAATTTTGAAACTTTTTCAAAAACTTAAGGATTAGAATTTAAATATTTCAAAATTAAACTTTTAATCAAAAAATTTTAATTCCAAAACTTGAGGGCAAGTTTGAAACATTTCAAAACTTCCTAGATCAAACTACAAATAAATTTAATTAATCAAATAACTAGTGATTATCTAAATTTGACTTAATTCGATTACTTGGAAAATAATTCATCAAATAATTCAAATAAATCAAGTTTATCACATAAGGGAATGATTATCTAACTAATTTAACAATTATCTTCTATTTGGGTTAGGATAATCAATACTAGACGTAAAAAATCAAATTTTAAGTGTTAAAAACATTTTTGGTAACCTTCCAAGCCAAATCAGCAAAAAAATCCCGAAGTTTCCTTTGTCCAAACCTCAGACTCGCCGAGTCAGGGACTAGACTCGCCGAGTTCATCAACTGACTCGTCGACTCAGTCAGGAAGAGGACCAAAAACATTGATTTTCAGGAGATGAATGACTAAACAAGCATCAAATACTTCAAACAAACTGCCTAGGCTCTGATACCACTGATGGGTTTTGAGAACTACATCAATCCTATGGTGTACATGCAACAAGATGAACTTAGAAGAAGGAGGAAGAGGCTCCAAAAAATTCTAGGGTTCTCTTAGAAGTGTTGGCCATCCTTTTGAGGTGTTAGGGGTTCCTTATATAGGTAGGCATTAAGGTTTTCAACTAGGAAAACCTAATTTGACTGCTTAGGCCTTAACCAGCCCATGGACTCCCTCCTTAGAAGCCTTAGAAGAATTCTAATGGGTTTCCCCATAGATTTCGTCTACTCCAACTTCTACGGAGTCCATTAGCCTAATATTCAACTGTCACACAATTGATAGTTCTAGTCCCCATTATTTAGTTAATGTATTTTAACCACAAAATTAATTCTTACTAATTATTGACAAATATTAATTAAACAATATCATTTCACTTTTAATATATTATTCATATAATATATTAATAAATCATAATTAATCCTTTTTCTCTTTAGTTCATCCTATCAATTGCTATGGTGAAGGCAACCCAAACGGACCATGCTCACAATCAAGTCAAGTACATACCAAAATAGTTATGGGCTTGGACACCTAATCCCACACATAAAATTTAAGATCTTAAGTGTTTCAAATTTTCCTAGTTTCCTTATTCAACACCCCTATAAGCAACATAAATGTTAGAGTATCCCAAGAAAATTTCTTCATCAACTTTTGTCTAAAGTTTAGAAAGATTATCGTTGAGATTCATAATGAAACATATACAGCCAAAAATAAGGAAAAACTTAACATTAGTTTTGTTTTGTTTATTATCCCATAAGGTTTGATATTAAAACAAAAACGAATGAACGGATGATTTTGTGTAAAGTAATCAGTCGAAACCACTTTTGCCTTGATGTATTGAGGCAATTTCGCATATGTAAGCGTCGTTCTTGCTACTTCATACAAAGAGCGGTTTCTTCAATCGAAAAAACCATTTTGTTGTTGTGTGTATGGAGATGAAAAGTTATGTGAAATTCAGTTCAATTGTCACTTTTTATCTTTTGAACCTTTCTTTTCAATTTCAATTCAATATTCATGATAAAATCAATCGTTACTTGAGTAGTTTCAAACTTCTATCAAAGAAAGAAAACCCGAGTAAACCTTGAAAAATCATTGAAAATAAATAATACGTACTTCTTGTTGAGTCACTCAATTGTCGGAGGTCCACACAAGTCAATGTGAAAGAAGTTCTAATGGTTCAATGATCTTTTAATTAATTATGACCAGCGGACCTTGACAATGTTGCTTTCCCTGTTCACATGTTGCACACAATGAATCATTGTAAAATTTCAAAATAGGTAAATCACGTACAAGATCATTAAGAACAAGTTTATTTAAATTCTTGAAGTTAAGTTGGGAAAGACGAAGATGCCATAACCAATTGAGATCCGAATATGCTTTCGATAGCAAGCACACATAGGGTATGTCTACTATTGGTTTCATGTCGAGAGTAAACATATCTCCTTTTCGTTTTGAATTTAACAAAATCTCATTTGTTTCTTTGTTTGACTTGATAGTACCTTCCTTATAAAAAAGAACATGATTTATTGTTCCAACCACAAGTTGTGAAAAACTAATCAAATGATGCTTCAATCCTTCAACGGATGCAACTCGATTCATCATGAATTTCCCATTTTTCACATTTGCATATCCTTTGACTTTACGCTTTTTATTATTACCAAAGTTGAAAAATCCAGCATTTTCTAAGTTGGTGATGGTTGTAAATGCGAAGAATATTAAAAACCAACCCCATTAGCGATCATAGAGACCCCATGAAACCTATACATTAAAGTTGGCAAGCCAAGTCATGGTAACACTAACAATGCCAACATTTAAAATATGAGGACACATGTTGTTAATCTTTTATGCATATAATATATAAGTGCTAACATTTATATACACAAGGGTTATATTTAAAACTCTTCATATTTGGTTGTCTATTATTAATTCTAATTAATTACTATGACGCAATATAACAATTAACAATTTCTAATGGGTTTAATATTAAAATTGAAAATTTTCACTAATAAATTATATTAAATATTTAAATCCATAGAAATAATACACATATTCAAATTCAAATAATCATATTTAAATAATATTTAGTGATTTCCATATTTAAAACAATTAAATTTGGTAATTATCCAGATTCAAAATCTTTTAATTTTAAATTTAAAATGAAACAAGGAAACCCTCATCCAGTGGGGGGTGTCATGCATACGCTTATCAGGTTTCTTTTAGTTTTGAGATCTATCTCTTTATTTCAATTTGAAACAAGCATTTACAAAATATATGGATTAAAGGGTGTTAGTAATTATGAACCTACAACTATGGTCTCCATGTGTAGTTTTCTATGCATCAAATACACTTCAACTAGGTAGCGGAAAAATCAAACAATGATGTACCTAAGTGTACATGCAACCTAGGATCTAAGTTTCATACACTTCAACTACCCCTTTAGCATCCAAAGTCCTTCAATCATTAGACCTCGTGTGTGCTACCTTGTTTGGATGAAAAATGACCTAAACTAGAGTCCTTCTCTAGGTTCACACTCAATGAACTTAAAAGAGCATAATCAAAAACAACTAGGAGGGAAAGATCCCGCTAAGAGTACATCCACAATATGGAGGGATAAGAATAGAAAATAGTCAAGCCAAATAAGCAAGGAAGAATGAATCCCTAATGTCATGTTTATAACCTTATATATCTTCCTAAGTTTTGTACTCCAACCCATGTGGGTTGGAACACAATTTTCAAAAATTCCACTTATCCAATAGCATTTTCGTCTACACTATCTACCAAGAAGGGTTCTGGAATATTGTTGATTAATCAATTGTTGATTATTTGATATTAAATTCTTTAATTAATTAAACTATTAACTAACTCCGATACTACTTTCCAATTAGTTTCTAATTAATTGTTAAAGCATGATATATAATAAACTAATTCCTCCTGTTGTTTATTCTACTTAATTAGAACCTTGAAAGCAACCCAAGAGGACCCATTTATTATTGAGAAAATTACCTATAGTTAATGAACTTGAACAACCTTTTTAATAACTACCCCTTCTTGTGTAACACCCCCCTCTCGAACATATCATAATTTTGTCCGCTTTGGGCTCCCGTCACAAAAACTTGCCAAGAGGTCACCCATCATGGAATTTATCCCACCCAAGCACGCTTACTTGCATGGTTCGTATGGGATATGTTGCCCTCATGAATTCAAAACATGTCGTCAGTGGAAAGGTATCCACACCCTATATAAGGAATGTTTAGTTCTCATTCCCAATAATATTTGGATTAGGTGCAAATTGCCACCCAACGTCCCTATCAAACACATTGACTTGTTCCCTAACTTGGATACCATTTGTAACATCCCCCTCTGTAATTTATCACAATATTATACAATTTGGGCTCCCCAGACAAAAACTTCACAGGGGGTCATGGAAGGTATCCACACCCTATATAATAAATGCTTATGTTTCCTTCCTAACCGATATGTGATCAGCTGCTGGTTGCCACCAACCATCACCCCAACTATAGAGTTCGACATTTATGTCGAACAAATCGACCCATGCCATAGCTCTGATACAATTTATAACAGCCCCCTCTAGCACGTATCATAATATTGTCCACTTTGGGCTCCAGACATGAAAACTTCGCTCGGGGGTCACCCATCCCTGGATTGCTCTTGCCTGGGCATGCTTAAATGAAATTTTTTTATGGGACCTTCTTCTCGCACGACTTTAAAACGCATTGTGATAGGGAAAGTATTAACATCCTTTATGAGGAAAGCTTCACTTTTCCTTTCGATGTACAATCAAGTGATGGTGTGTAACGATCGACTTTCAAGGTAATAATTAGTTAGATTTTCTTAAGTTATAAGTTGGGCTATGTTTGAAATTGACATCTTGGATTGGACATTTAGATTTTTTGGGCCGAGAAGTAGGCCACCTTTAAGTCGTACGCAGGGCGTAACCCATTGTACGCGGGGCGTAGTGGCTTTGGATGCGCGGGCAGTGGGAGGCGTATGCGCAGCAGACCATAAGGCACGCCCAGCGTACACGATCAGACACTAAACCCTAATTTTAGGGTTTAAGAGCTATATAAACCCCATTACAGCCTCCCTCCTTGGTTTCTTATCAGCCTCCTCACCCATTAGAAAACCCTAACTCGCTCTTACCCTCTCCTTTTTGTGAAGTTTATTTTGTGACTGTTATTTTTTGTGAAAGAAGTTATGGAGAAGGAAGGTAAAGGTTGGAGAAGAAGCTTCAGCTTAGAGATCTGGGCTAAACTCACTATTTGTCATCGAAGGAAGGTATAAAGCACTGAACTTTCTTCCTCATATTCTAGATATAGGGTTATGGAAGTTTTGGACCTCTTAAGGTCCAAAGGTTGGACCTTGATTTTGTGAATCCATTTTAGAGCTTGGGTTGCCATCCTTAAGGCTTAGAACACCTTCTTAGCAATAAAGTTTCAATCTTTGGGGCTTTCATGAAGCCATGCATGAGAGCTAGTCACTTCCTTTGAAAGAGATTATTGTTTTTAGAGTTTTGAGCTTGTGTGAGTCATGTAAGCCATCAAGTAAGCAACTTTATGGTTTAAGGCAAGGAATAAGACTTGGATCTATATTTGTAGCTTCTGACTTGAAATATTAAGCACTTAATAGAAGAAGGACTTATCAGGGTATTACGCTAAGTGTATGTGTAGGTACGTCCAACATACTCGCCATCAAGCAGTTATGCTAAGCGTACTTTGGAGTACGCCCCGCGTAACACAGTCAGTTGGCCTTTAAGTATTTGGGCCTCGGTATGGGCTCTATTTTGGACTATGGGCCTTAGTAGGCCAACAGGAGTCAGATTATGGGCCAATGGAAGTTTGGACATAAGTAGGCCCAATATAGATTAATTGGTCCATTATTGGGCCTTTTATGGGCCAGTGGTGAACTTAGAAGGAATTAAAGGGTTTGGGCCATGATTATGAGCCACACTATAGCAGGGTTAAAATATTCGTTTTACACATAGAAAGATCCTTATTTTGATTAAGAGTTTGATTTGTAATGATAGCTGGAGAGCATTCAGGACAGCACTCGGGATCTTTCACGAGGGTTTTAAGTAGTCAGTTCTCCGGGGTGAGTTTCCTTCTAGTAAGAACAGGTCTACGGCCACAATGTCGGCCTATTTAGTTAGGAGTAGTTTTGGACCTCGGTCCAATGCAGTAGTTAGAGTGCTTGATGTCTTCGTGATTCAAGCATTTTTTGTGTGTTCTGGACTCTGGTCCGATGCAGTATGTAGTATATGTATTCGTGCTAGTTGAGATGTTTATGCTATGCTACGTTCAGTCAGCTTCCGAACTTCGGTCTGATACAGGGGATGGGGTCCCAGCTAGTTCCGGACTTCGGTCCGATGCAGTAAGTTTCGGACTGCGGTCCGATGCAGTGGACGGGGTCCCAGTCAATTCCGGACTTCGGTCTGATGAAGTTAGCTCCGGACATCGGTCCGATGCAGGGGACAGGGTCCCAGTTAGTTTCGGACTTTGGTCCGATGCAGTTTCTGGACTTCGGTCCGATGTAGTGGGCGAGGCCCAATAGTTGTTTATATGTTATGGTATGGTATACGGTAGTTTGGGGGAGCTCACTAAGCTTTGTGCTTATAGTTTCAGTTTTGGTTTCAGGTATTGGCGCTAGTAGGGGAAGAGCTCAGGTTGATGGCATGGCACACACCAAAGTTGCAGTTAATTGCTGGGAGTTTTATTTAGATATTTTGATATGAAATTAACTTCAGTTTTGAATTCATACATTTGCTACGACATTTTGAGACATACGATTCATGGTTTTATTTATATAACAGTTGATGTTGTGGTTTTTAGTAATATTAAAACTAAAATTTTTGGGTCGCATTTTGGGTCGTTACATGGTGGGTGGCAACCTCCGCCTGATCCCATATTGGTTGGGAAGGGGAACTAAGCATTCCTTTTATAGGGTGTGGATACCTTCCCTGTCACAACACGTTTGAAAGTCGTAAGGGTAACAGATCCCATAAGAAATCTATAGTTAAGCGTGCCTGAGCGAGAGGAATTCCAGGATGGGTGACCCCTATGAGGTTTTCATGTAGGGAGCCCAAAGCAGAAAATATTATGATATGTGTTAGCGTTGGGATGTTACAATTGTTATCAGAGTTAGGATATGAGTTGATGTATTCGACACAGACATCAAACACCAGGGGTGAAGGTAGGTTGCACCTAATACTACATCAATTGCGAAGGAGAAGTGAGCATTCCCTGTAAAGGATGTGGATACCTTCCCTATCACATCATGTTTTAAAGCCATAAGGGCAACAAATCCCATAAGAAATTTGTAGTTAAGTGTGCCCGTGTGAGAGCAATTCCAGGATAGGCGACCCTAGGAGGTTTTCATTTCAGTAGTCTAAAGTGGACAATATTAGGTTATACCCCAGAGGGGGATGTTACATCTTGAAAGCAACATCCTTTTAGGAAATAACACATTCTAACAAGCAACATTTATTTTATCAAATTTGTATGATATTCAATATTATAACATAACATCCAAGGGATTAATTCATCAATTCAAACTACCAATTAAGTACTTAAATTATTAAGTTATTCTATTAGAATAACTGAACTTACAAATTTGTAGTATTTACTCTTATAATGTTCTTTCTCCATCTCTTGACTAATACTTATTAATCATCATATTAATATCTTTTATATTACATTCTAACCCGCTAAGAGCTTAAATTACATTTCCATTCACAAAACTATCATAATTTAGCTTATCCATATCACTTGATTCATTTTCATTACTAACTAGCTTACAATCCATGAATTAAGTTTCTATAAAATTTAATTCATTAAGTTCTTAACCATCTTTCCTAATTCCATCACGTTCTCCATTTTAAGGTTTTGCGAGAACAAGGATTGCGCAGACAAGGTTTGAAAACTCAAACCTTGAGTTAAACACGACAATGGTTGCTAATAACAATATTTACAGTCAAGTCTGGTAAACTAGCCAAGCCTTAAAGATGACAACCCAGCGAAGTATTCACAATAATATGATAAATTATAAAGTATCAGTAATGAATAAAAACAAGAACAATGTTAAGATTTAACTTAATGATTTTAGTTAGATGCCTCAAGGTAAAAGGTGTACTTTCAATTACATGGGGAGGTCCTATTTAGATGAACATAAGACCAATAGAGTGCTAGGACAATTTTACTTCAAAGCTGACATGTAAAGGTTTAACCTGATCAACTTCATGCATAATACAATTAGAATAAGACAAAACATTACAATATAGAGTCACTTAGTTTCCTAACAACATATTACACTAGCTACATCCATTCTTATGTTGAAAGACTTGGCTAGATTGGATAGCCAAGCGCATGAGGACCATTTCTTTTTCTCTTTGTTGGAAATGATCTTTCTGAACAAAGGTAGCTCTTTTTCAGATGGAAGGTCTAGCACCACTTTCTCACTCGCCATGTCTTCATCATCTTCAACTTTGCCACTTTTTATATTGTCACCTCCTTTCCCACATTTTATCATCGGCTCATTGTCTTCTTTGGAAGTGGACTAATCTTGTAGTTTGAACTCTAATCTTGGTTTCCATTCGTGTTACACCCCAAAACCAAGAACGGCGGAAACGTTCTGGGGCGGAGGACGTCATGTACAGTATCACAACAATGAAAAGTAGTAAACAAGCAATAACATCATCCATTGGATTAATAATATAATTATTATACAAGTGTTCTGTCAAATTTTGATAAACACTAAAGCATAAATCAAAATGAAAGATGAGTCTTGAACAAGCTCCATCTTCCTTTCTCCTTGCATCGGTACCTGTCTATGATGACCTGAGGATACAAGTAATTTTGAAAGCGAGTATCAGCTTTGAATCATAATTATTTTAGTGGCTTAATTTGTATGTAAGAATTTGTAAGTTTATGAACTGTAAGTATGGAAAATGTAAATGAACTGTCAGTATAAAAATGTTTGTAAAACAACTGTAAACGTTTGAAAACTCTAGAAATCCCTATGATTCCTACTATTATATAAGGGTGTCTTCTACCAAGACCTAACTGTTCTCAATGTAGTCTTCTAGCAAGACTTAACTGTTCTAAATGTTCGTGTCACGTAAAAGTGTGTAATTTTCCCAAGTGTAACTATGATTACCAAAATATAGTTTTTACATTTATAGTTTAAGTGAAAAGGTCACTAAATATGTGTACAGGGAAAATTAATGTAGTACTAAAACGCAGCGCTATCAGAACTACTGTTGTACTAATTACCTTAAACCGGATTTATATTAAGGCATCATGTGATTAATTGCACCATACTATCGACTGGTAACAACGACAAGGTATAGTCGTAAAAAGGTATGACGTTTGGCACCCGCAGACCTGCAGGTCCCGCTGTAGCTAGCAGCAAGGTGTAGGATATTCAATCCATTATAGATCTATACGCAAACTCACGCTCTCCCTTCAAGAGACTCTGGCTACAACTCGGGCCATGAGATTTAAGGCATGCTCCGATACAGTGGATCACAATTTTATTAACGTATTAATGTAAGTGTAATGTACGGAATGTTCTACGTGTGCTAACTGTAATATGTGTTCTCTCTCTATCTAGCAAGTATAGTAATGTACTGTAATGTTCTAGAAAGTGTTGACTCATGAATAAACTGACTCATTGTATGATATTGCGTTCTAGTAATAGTTCTAGTATCTTCCTAAACTACCCATATGGCAGTTTACTAGTAATCTAACTGGTACGTATGGACGTGGATGTATAACCTTGCTACCCAAGGGCATGGGATGAACTGGAAGGACCTTTTATGACTATATATGTACACATGATATATAACTAATATTTAAACGACCTTCGGACGAGTACTCGATATCCCACCAGACCACATCTCAAGCGCAAAAAGGAAATAGGGTGGATAGCCTTCCTAAGTCTTTTAAACATTTCTTATATAACTATACATATAGAGGCATGCAATTTATAATATAAAAGCATAAATAAGTTTTCTAAAACATTTGAACATAATTATTATTTTCAGAAAAGATCGACTTGATGTCAACCTATAAAACAGTTTGAAGGCATAGGTTTGATAAAACAGTTTAAGTATAAGGAAACATTTGTTTGAAACGCAGTTGTAAATAAGTTTGAAATGTGATATATAGAGTAAAATGTACAGTGTAATAAGGAGTTTAAAACATATAAAACGTTTATAAAAATCATTTGAAGGAAACTGTTTGGTAAAATGGCTAATGTGTAGTAAATCATTTGAATGATGCATATTAATCACATGTGATTGATATAATAACTAGCTTAATTCTACTTATTAATCACATGTGATTGAAATAATAACTAGCATAATTCTACTTGTATCCCCCCCCCCAATAAAACATTTAAAAATAGTTTAAAACATTATTTAAGGGGTATGAACTTACCTGCAGTAAGTGACTGGAATTGAACGGGCTGGTATCGTAAGGAAGGATCGGACAAGTGCTTGGTGTTAAGTGAAGACTTTAGACACACACAATGATCCTAATTACATATGAAGACATATATATATAAATAATTAGTGATTAAAACACTAATTATACAAGTATAAACATTTAAACATGAGGAAAACACTTTTGGTCAAGTGCTAGGAGGCTAATGGGTTGCAACAAAGGAGTGAAATGCCTCTAACGGGAGTTTAAGGTCTAATGACCATATGTTTTGGAGTATATGGCCCAGGGGAGTAAACTCCTGGCTGTAAACTCTCCTTAGGGTCACTAAATGAAGCTTAGAATTACTACAACTCTAGTGGTGAATTGTTTCAAGGCTAAATCAAGTGTTTTGGCTTCCTACTAACTCTTTTAAGGAGTTTACGGCCCAGAGACCATATTCCCTTGGAGTTTACGGCTGTAAACTCCCTTGGGAGGGTGTTTATGGTGTTTTCAACTCTCTAACATTTCAAGGTTAAGATCTATGTTAGGTTCTAGGCATAAGGAAGGAGTTAGGGTGTCATTTGACCCCTTTATAGGGGTTTACAGCCGAAGAACTTGTCTTGGCCGTAAACTCCATAATACTTGTGATTCCTTATGTTTTCTAGGCTTTAAACACTTTAGGGTACATGTCTAAAATCAAGCCTAAGCCTTAGGTAGTGTTTGTGGCATCAAAACACCCCTAACTAGAGTTTTCGGCCCATGTACCAATTGGCCATGTGTTTGCGGCCGTGAACACCCCTAGGTGTTGGTATTTTGATTGTTTTGGGTATTAGACACATCAAGGTAATGTGCTAGGCTAGTCTCTTGGCTAAATGAAGGCATTTTGGGCATTTTGGGCACTTAACATGGAGTTCACGGCCCAAGAAGCTCCTTGGTCGTGAACTCACTTTCATCATAGATTTTAATTGTTTTTGGTGTCCTAAACATGCAATGGTGGGTTCTAGTTCGAGTTCTAAAGCTTTGAGGGACTTTGGGACACCCTAGGACCTTAAAATGGAATTTACTCCCCAAGTGTTCTTGGGCGGTAAACTCCCAAATCTTGGTGTCTTGTTCCGATTTTGATGTTTTCTAGTCACATACACACTAGCATACAAGTCTGAGGTACTTACAATTCACGAGGAAAGGACTAGGTAGCATTTAAGCCACTTATCGGAGTTTACTCTCCAAGAACGTTCTTGGGCGGTAAACTCCCGAATCTCACAGATTTGATATGTAATTGGTGTTTCTAAACACAATCTAAGCTATATAACATTACAAGATCGAAGTACTCACAATTTGGGATAAAAACCCGAAGATCTGTGAGAGAGAATTTTGGCTTTTCTCTAATTAGAATTCAACTAATGAACCAATTTGGTTCAGAATTCTATTTATAGTCCTGAGATATTTTGGCAGAAATATTTTTATTCCTGAAACGAATTCTAATGTCCTAGAGTATTGGAATAACAGTGTTGCACAAAACCCTAGTGCATCCACTCTCCTAATATCTCCTTAAGTGTAAAATCCTAAAAACTGCCAAACTTATACTCGAAATATGAGTTTTCACTGTAACTGTTCTACTTTTATTGGCTTCAAATGGTTTGTTCAGAATGGAAATTTCTGGTTGTCACATAATCCCCCTGTTGAAGGGAATTTCGTCCCGAAATTAGAATTTAAGCAAGGAAGTATGTACGAATGATCGAGTCGTGAGGAGGAAACTTCCTAATCGATTGGTTCTAGCGCACTTAAGTGAAATCGGGTTCTCGGTTGGCAATCCAACTAACCTTCACTAACTGGCGACGGTGTTGCTTCGTTCGCTTGACCTCTCGGTCGAGAGTCACTACGGTTCTAATACGAAGGCGAGGATCTCGACGAGTGGACTTACAAGAGTCCTAACAGAAAAGTATGGTTTCACGATCGAGACGCTAAGTGTATAATGTACGTTACTGAGTTCTCGAAGTAGGTCTAGTTTGTGCGAGGCACAGGACCGATTCTGATAAGAGTCTCGGAGGTCCTGTCTATCTTGGATTTAGCTTTCCACGCTTTACGAAGCATATTAAGCCGTTCCCGAGTGAGACTTCCTAATGAACTTGGTCACTCACTTGGAATCTCCAAGGTTTCTTTTTCTTGTTTAACTTCCCAGACAAAGGTCACCCCTTGCTGGGTCAAAGTCGTACCGCTTTCTGTAATTTACGAGGAGTTATGGACGAACTATAACAGTAGGTCTGTAAGACCTAGAATTTGGCGAATGTATGTCGGCGACTCTGGTGCCGACCAATGCTCAACAGTTTTGACAAATTGAAAAAGTACTCAAAACTTCCCACATTACTAACAGTGTGTCATAGAAATTCGACTCTTCAATTTCAAAACTCGTGCCTAGAGAACTTCGCTAAAAGTTCCTCTATAGGAAATTTTTCCATGGGTTTTCTTCTTACTACGAGGGTAGATAAGTAATTCATTACATGGAGAAATGAAGAACTGATCCAAGTAAGAAAGACGTACCCTATTTGTATAGCTCATGAAAGTTATGGGCGTATTGGTCCTATCCGAAGGGTATCACTACGGACTCGAAGTGTCCGCATCGAGTTCGGAAGATAGTCTTCCGGACATCCTTCCCTAAGACTCGAACTGGTGATATTCGGATCTCAGATCCATTTCTGAAAGTAATTCTTTCCTTGCGTTTGCTCAACCATTTCATCTACGCGTGGTAGAGGTAATGATTTCTAATGAAAATCTTGATGAAGTCCTCGATATCCGAGGCACATACGATGCAATCCGTCGATCTCTGGGAGAATAAGACCGGGGGTTCTCCAGGGTGAGAAGCCTAGTCTTCTTATTCTATCGTTGTGCAGTTCGCTAAGTTGTCTGTACTGTTCTTGTGTCTCTATAGGTGTTTAAGCAAATGGGAGTTCCATTTACGGGAGTCATACTAGGTTCTAAGTTTGTTCACATGACAATGCAATTTCTCGTAGGCTTAGGCAGTTCTCCGTCCTGAAGGGCATACTAGAATTCATACTTGGTTTCACAATCACAACTTTGGGTATACGAGTCACATATAATAAGATTGAAAAGGTAGTCAAATAATTGATTCTTCTTTAAGCTCAGATCCCATCGGGGAAAAAGAAGTTAAAGTGGAATCATCAATTCTAAACCTGTAGAAGCTTGATTATATATCACTCTTATGTATACCTTCTTCAGTGATAGATCAGTCCCATGGATCCTTGGATTAAACTTGACGTACTGCACGAGTGGTACTTGGGGGTTTCTTTGGAAAAAACTAAGTGGTGCTCCTGGCATGAGTACTTCGGTGTTCTGATATGACGGCTTTGCTGGAAAAGTGATCTACAAGAAAGAGATGTACGTATGAAGTTGTTTTCGTGAAGAAAAAATGAATCGATTCGTATGATAATGTCGGAATCATACTGAAACTTAAAGACATTTGATTTGAACATAAGACGTTTACAGACAAAACACAACCGTGCAACCATGAACAGAGTTACAGTACTTTAGATTTACCACTAGACTATTGCTGCGAATAAGATATACTACAAAAGACAAGTATACGCAGCACGAGAATCCCGATACAGGTAGGATCTCGCAAGAGGTAAGACTCTAGTTGCACTAGTTCTGTATAGTTTATAAATCTGTTACAACAACACGCCTAAGTTACATTAACGAGGGTTCCGGCGTAGGCTCTCCTGCAGCTGTGATCCTGAAAATCTTCTCGTCTGCGCCAGAGTTCTTTGCTATAGGGCAATCCTTCTTGAAGTGCCCTATTTCCCCGCATTGGTGGCATGACTGGCTAGTACTAGCTTTGGTGACGGGATTGCGGTGTTTAGCCAATGTTATGTGGACACGATTTCCTTCCTCGTTACTCCACTTTGAAAATTGCTTCCTAAAGCGTTCGGCGTTATAACTACTCTCGTGTGTAGGGTTAGTCCCGATGAAAGGGACTTGAGTGATGGCTCGTGCCGGTGCTCCACAACCACGAGCATGGTGTCCTATTTTTAGGCAATTGCAACACTGCATCTCATGGCAAGCCCCATGATGATGGAAACTACACTTATCACACTTCGGGAGTTTTCCCTCGTATGGCCTGCTCGGTACTGGGATGGCAGGGGTTTCCACTTGTTGCTGTTGCATAGCCAGCCTTTGGGATTTCTTGCGTTCTTTCTAGGCTTGACGCTTTCGTTTCTTGTTCTCTGTCTTTCGGCTTTGCAAGTCAGTGACTGTTACTGTTTGTTGGTTTCCTGGTTTGGTACTACCATCTAAACTCTCGATCCCTTTGTCAGCCTTGCTTGTGTTGCTTGAGTTGATGTGTGTAAGGAAAGTTGTCACAGTAGCTGCTATTGCAGCTTGTAAAGTAGCGGTGTCGATATGGAGGATAGGGATTTCGTTGCTCGATTGATTGTGTCCGGATGACGGCATGATTCTGTAATACGAAAGATAATGATTTTGTGAGTGGTTCTGGTTGACCCTAGGTGTACTTAGATTGTTCATGTAAAGAGTACGACTATGTTCTCGAAAGTTTGACCTACATCCCTATGATGCAGTCCTAGTACAGAATGGAAGTATCTTCGCGAAGGTTTGACCTACATCTCTGTGATGCAGTCCTAGTACGGAATGGAAGTATGTTCGCGAAGGTTTGACCTACATCTCTATGATGCAGTCCTAGTAATGAGTAGAAGTAAGTTCGTAGAATGGTCTCAAAACGTTTGTTGTGCAACCCGATGCATCGTGGGTTGGTGAATAGCAAGATCCAACCACTAAAAGAGACTTGGAAATGTCTCCGGAGATAAATCACTATAGTCCAATGACTTGACTAAAGCATGTTTCAGATAGACCCCAATGAAAGTATGATGAAAGTACTTGAATGAAGATTGACACAGAAGTTAGCCGACTGTCAAAATCTTTGATATTCATGACGTAAAAGTTTGGGAAAATGACCTTGTAAAGGTCTTACATCATATCCAGAGAAGATAATTCTTGACAGCATAAGGACCTAACCATAGTACCTACGGTACAAGAATATTTCATAGCAAATGCCACATCGAGCAAAGACAGAAAACAATTAATTTCTAACCAGGAAGGTAAGGTAAGGAATCTACTACTGACGACGGTCATCCCTCAGGTGAACTCTCGGTTCAGCCAGTTGACGTTCTACATCAAGTAGGTGTCTTTCGTACACTCTCTGGCGTACTCAGAGATCTATGACTTCGGCTCGTGATTCAGCTAGTGCTTGCAGCAGGGTTTCATGGTTTCTCTCTGATCTCTCGCGAGTATCTTCTAGACTAATGCTACGGAGGGTTTGCATTCTCGCATCAGCAACAACTTCGGTAACCTGATGTAGGGTTGTCCTGCCTTGAATCTCATTTCGGGCCACTCTGCGGACCAAGATTGGCAAGACTCTATCTGCTGAGCCCCCATTGCTCAAGTCGTAAAAGCTTCGGTCACTATTAAATGGAATGCGTTGATCTTGTCCTTGGCTCCATGCTTCCAAGCATTCCACTCACTCAGGGTCGGGCCATGAAAAGTCGGACGAGGGTTAGGAATTGGAAAGGGAGCTGCTCGGGGTAGGTTCTCAACCTCTGGTTCGGAGTTAGCATCATACGAAAGGTCTTCATCATGGTGATCATTCAAGGGGATAGGATGATCATTCTCTAGTTCTTCTCCAAACCAACCAGCTATGACTTCCTTCAAAAGATACTGGTTGCCGTGGGGATGGAGTCCAGCTATGTTTTCTATGTGAGAATTTAGGGTAAGCAAATAATTATTAGATGAACTATCTAGATAATTATTTAGAAAACCTTCATTTGTTACATCGCTTTTTGTGAAGTGCATACCAACTATGTGTAATCTAAACAGGATAGACCTTCGAATAAGTGACCTTAACTCCGTATTCACACAGAATAGGGGTGAAGTAAAATTTCCACAGATTCTAAGTCTACAACATCCTAGTTACATATAGCCTTAGTGTATCCACTTAGCAACTATCAACTTAGTAATGAAGATCCCGTTTTAGTTCTCAAGTATAAAGTACTTATAGTAACACCAAATACTCCTATAGTATTTTAAATTTAATGTTATGTTCTATTGTTCTCATTGTGGTAGGGTTGGTAAGATTTTAGCATTGTTGCAACCACACAATTAAACTTAGGCACATGCTAGTCAACCCTCGGATAATATAGGTGATTAGGCTATATCATCCAAGCGTTGACCATATGTCTCTAAGCCCACTTGTGTTGCCCAACAATCGTAATTCTTTTGTATTGTCCTAGTGACACTAATTTTAGTATGAATGTAGGCACGTATACTTTATTAAGTATTTTATTATTTAAAGTATAAACTCTTGGTCAGAGTATTTTTAATCCCTTATGTATTTATAGTTAGCATATCTTTTATGGGTTGATAATTCACTATAAACAATGCTCTGATACCAATCCGTCACACCCCAAAACCAAGAACGGCGGAAACGTTCTGGGGCGGAGGACGTCATGTACAGTATCACAACAATGAAAAGTAGTAAACAAGCAACAACATCATCCATTGCATTAATAATATAATTATTATACAAGTGTTCTGTCAAATTTTGATAAATACTAAAGCATAAATCAAAATGAAAGATGAGTCTTGAACAAGCTCCATCTTCCTTTCTCCTTGCATCGGTACACGTCTATGATGACCTGAGGATACAAGTAATTTTGAAAGCGAGTATCAGCTTTGAAGCTGGTGAGATCATAAGTATTTTAGTGGCTTAATTTGTATGTAAGAATTTGTAATTTTATGAACTGTAAGTATGGAAAATGTAAATGAACTGTAAGTATAAAAATGTTTGTAAAACAACTGTAAACGTTTGAAAAACTCTAGAAATCCCTATGATTCCTACTATTTTATGAGGGTGTCTTCTACCAAGACCTAACTGTTCTCAATGTAGTCTTCTACCAAGACTTGACTGTTCTAAATGTTTGTGTCATGTAAAAGTGTGTAATTTTCCCAAGTGTAACTATTATTACCAAAATATAGTTTTTACATTTATAGTTTAAGTGAAAAGATCACTAAATATGTGTATAGGGAAAATTAATGTAGTACTAAAACGTAGCGCTATAAGAACTACTGCTGTACTAATTACCTTAAACCGGATTTATATTAAGGCATCATGTGATTAATTGCACCATACTATCGACTGGTAACAACGACAAGGTATAGTCGTAAAAAGGTATGACGTTTGGCACCCGCAGACCTGCAGGTCCCGTTGTAGCTAGCAGCAAGGTGTAGGATAGTCAATCCAGTATAGATCTATACGCAAACTCATGCTCTCCCTTCAAGAGACTCTGGCTACAACTCGGGCCATGACATTTAATGCATGCTCCGATACAGTGGATCACAATTTTATTAACGTATTAATGTAAGTGTAATGTACGGAATGTTCTACGTGTGCTAGCTGTAATATGTGTTCTCTCTCTATCTAGCAAGTATAGTAATGTACTGTAATGTTCTAGAAAGTATTGACTCATGAATGAACTGACTCATTGTATGATATTGTGTTCTAGTAATAGTTCTAGTATCTTCCTAAACTACCCATATGGTAGTTTACTAGTAATCTAACTGGTACGTATGGACGTGGATGTATACCCTTGCTACCCAAGGGCATGGGATGAACTGGAAGGACCTTTTATGACTATATATGTACACATTATATATAACTAATATTTAAACGACCTTCGGACGAGTACCCGATATCCCACCAGACCACATCTCAAGCGCGAAAAGGAAATAGGGTGGATAGCCTTCCTAAGTCTTTTAAACATTTCTTATATAACTATACATATAGAGGAATGCAATTTATAATATAAAAGCATAAATAAGTTTTGTAAAACATTTGAACATAATTATTATTTTCAGAAAAGATCGACTTGATGTCAACCTATAAAACAGTTTGAAGGCATAGGTTTGATAAAACAGTTTAAGTATAAGGAAACATTTGTTTGAAACACAGTTGTAAATAAGTTTGAAATCTGATATACAGAGTAAAATGTACAGTGTAATAAGGAGTTTAAAACATATAAATTGTTTATAAAAATCATTTGAAGGAAACTGTTTGGTAAAACGGCTAATGTGTAGTAAATCATTTGAATGTTGCATATTAATCACATGTGATTGATATAATAACTAGCATAATTCTACTTATTAATCACATGTGATTGAAATAATAACTAGCATAATTCTACTTGTATCCTCCCCCCCCCCCATAAAACATTTAAAAATTGTTTAAAACATTATTTAAGGGGTATGAACTCACCTGCAGTAAGTGACTGGAATTGAACGGGCTGGTATCGTAAGGAAGGATCGGACAAGTGCTTGGTGTCAAGTGAAGACTTTAGACACACACAATGATCCTAATTACATATCAAGACATATGTATATAAATAATTAGTGATTAAAACACTAATTATACAAGTATAAACATTTAAACGCGAGGAAAACACTTTTGGTCAAGTGCTAGGAGGCTAATGGGTTGCAACAAAGGAGTGGAATGCCTCTAACGGGAGTTGAAGGTCTAATGACCATATGTTTTGGAGTTTATGGCCCAGGGGAGTAAACTCCTGGCCGTAAACTCTCCTTAGTGTCACTAAATGAAGCTTATAATTACTACAACTCTAGTGGTGAATTGTTTCAAGGCTAAATCAAGTGGTTGGGCTTCCTATTAACTCTTTTAAGGAGTTTACGGCCAAGAGACCATATTCCCTTGGAGTTTATGGCCGTAAACTCCCTTGGGAGGGTTTTTATGGTGTTTTCAAGTCTCTACCATTTCAAGGTTATGATCTATGTTGGGTTCTAGGCATAAGGAAGGGGTTAGGGTGTCATTTGACCCCTTTATAGGGGTTTACGGCCCAAGAACTTGTCTTGGTCGTAAACTCCTTAATACTTGTGATTCCTTATGTTTTCTAGGCTTTAAACACTTTAGGGTACATGTCTAAAATCAAGCATAAGCCTTAGGTAGTGTTTGTGGCATCAAAACACCCCTAACTAGAGTTTTTTGGCCTATGTACCAATTGGCCATGTGATTGCGGCCGTGAACACCCAAGGTGTTGGTATTTTGATTGTTTTAGGTATTAGACACATCAAGGTAATGTGCTAGGCTAGTCTCTTGGCTAAATAAAGGCATTTTGGGCATTTTTGGAACTTAACATGGAGTTCACGACCCAAGAAGCTCCTTGGCCGTGAACTCACTTTCATCATAGATTTTAATGGCTTTTGGTGTCCTTAACATGCAATGGTGGGTTCTAGTTCGAGTTCTAAGGCTTTGAGGGACTTTGGGACACCTTAGGACCTTAAAATGGAGTTTACTCCCCAAGTGTTCTTAGGTGGTAAACTCCCAAATCTTGGTGTCTTGTTCCGATTTTGATGTTTTCTAGTCACATACACACTAGCATACAAGTCTGAGGTACTTACAATTCACGGGGAAAGGACTAGGTAGCATTTAAGCCACTTATCAGAGTTTACTCTCCAAAAACGTTCTTGGGCGGTAAACTCCCGAATCTCACAGATTTGATATGTAATTGGTGTTTCTAAACACAATCTAAGCTATATAACATAACTAGATCGAAGTACTCACAATTTGGGATAAAAACCCGAACATCCGTGAGAGAGAATTTTGGCTTTTCTCTAATTGGAATTCAACTAATGAACCAATTTGGTTCAAAATTCTATTTATAGTCCTGAGATATTTTGGCAGAAATATTTTGATTCCTGAAACAAATTATAATGTCCTAGAGTATTGGAATAACAGTGTTGCACAAAACCCTAGTGTATCCACTCTCCTAATATCTCCTTAAGTGTAAAATCCTAAAAACTGCTAAACTTATACTCGAAATCTGAGTTTTCACTATAACTGTTCTACTTCTATTGGCTTCAAATGGTTTGTTCAGAATGGAAATTTTGGGTTGTCACAATTCGGTCATCACTCATCCACTTCTTGCATAGGAAGGCCTAGCTTCTGCTGCAAACAATGCATCAGACTTCAAATCCATAATTTTTTCAAACACCTTTTGGAAGCTCAAATTCATCTACTTGGAGAGTTTATCATACGTATTACTATTCGGAGCTTGAGCTTGAGCTTTAAGACTATCAAGGTTCTCTTCCCTAATCAAAAGGACTTCATCAAATTTGTAATTCGAAATGTCCACAAAATGTTGAACCGATCAAATTACTTTGATGAGGACTTGTTGGAATATGATATTCATCGAGTCATTTGAAAGTATTTCTATTTTTATTCCTTGAATTTGCTTCTCATGGCGGATGTGGGTTTGATGGATGTGATCGTTAGTTCAAATTCTTCCAAGGAATTCTTGAATTATAAGGAAATAAACCCATCGATTTGATTTTTGCATTGTTGGACAGAAGGAGTAGATGCTTTGACTTCCATACGATACTTGATAATGGAATCCATTTCTCCAACTTGAGGATTGATGGTGTCAACCATGGCATCAAATTTCTCAAACTTTCTTACATGTCCAAAAGCGCAAAGGGATTAACAATAAGTTTGTTCGATAACCAAATATTATACTCAGATCCTTCTCGTGATTTGCTCATTTCGTCATCACTATCACCATTTCTATGAACCGGATGACCTTCATTTTCACCATGAGTAAAGCTGCCTTGGGAGGTTCTTCATTTTCACCATGACCCAGATCCATGTCTTCCAATGAAGATTTAAAATCAAGATCTGTTTGTGTGACAACCCAAAATTTATTCCTTCATTATAACCCGTTTCCGTTAATAGAATATTCTATTTTATAATAGTTCCGTTAATTTAGGGTCGACAAATAAATAAATGTTTTATTTTATTTTCATTTTATGTTAATATCGTCTTAATAAAATAAATAAAAACACGTAAATTATCTTTCCATTTCATTGGAAAAAGTTTATTTTTAATTACGACCATTTAACCGGATAAAAATTTTAAACCTTGTTAAATATAAGTATCGGATAGTCGTATACCGGGAACAACACCCAAGCCCTATAAAAGGGAGGATGGACACTCCTTAGAACCCTTTTACCACACTAGACCCACTTTCTCTCGCTACTCTCTCTCTTCAAGTCCGATTTCACCTCAAAACCGCAAGTTTCCGCCTCCAAAACGTAAGTTCCCCTACCCTAACTTGTTCTAGACATCATTGATTTGCGTTTTAACTAAAAAATCATGCAAGAAGGCCGAAATTAAGGAGTTTACGGACTAAGAACCTCCTTAGGCCGTAAACCCCTAAAATGATGTCAAAAGTGCCCAAATTCTCCCCTTTAAGCTTAGAAGCTAGTTTTGGACTTAACCTAGAAGTGTTTGAACCTTGAATCAACAAGTTTTAGGGCTCGAAATAGGGTTTACGGTCCAAGCACATGCTTAGACCGTAAACACCCTCTAAGCTTGCAAATCAAGCCCAAAACACTTCCAAACCTCATTTAGGCTTAAGATATTGCTTAGGCACTTACCATTTCGGACATGGAACACCCAAACATCATCATTTGAAGGGCAAAGAAGAGTTTATGGCCCAAGCATATGCTTAGACCGTAAACTCCCCTAAAACATGCCAAATGAAACTTTAACCTCCTAAAACGCGTTATATCTTCACTAGAACTTGCTAGAAATGAGCCAAGGACCTTGAATTCAAAGAATGGAAGGTGTCCAAGAGTTTACTACCGTAAACCATGGGGTTTACGGCCGTAAACTCCCAAGGAGTGGTCCTTGGACCATAAACTCCAAGGGAGTACCCTCCTTTAACCTTAAACACCCCTATAGCTTGGTATATTTCCTTAGAATCCCTTCTACAACCATAAGAGGCTTGAAAACACTCACTTACATTACTCCGATGAGTTTACGGCCGTAAACTCATGGGGGATGTGGTCTCCCATCCGTAAACTCATCAAGGATGGGTTTGTGAGGAGTAAACTCCATAGTGAGGTCTACAACTCCTTCCTAGCAACCTATTAGCCTTCTAGCACTCAACCGTAGAACTTTTATCACATTAGGATGCTGAAATGTGTTTAATTAGAGTTTAAATCACTAATTACTTGTAAACATATGTCTTCATATGTTACTAGGGTGTACAAATCCTCACTTGACACCAAACGCTCATCCGATACTTCCACCCGATCTACTCATTGCAGGTGAGTTCATACCCCTTAATGAATCTTTTTAAATGTTTTTACATGTTTTAGGGGGGATACAAGTATAACGCTACAAGTTTTATTATCAAATCATATGTGATTCACAATTTATCATCAAAAAGGGATTTTTCTACACTTTTAGCTACTTACCGATGAAACTATTTTAATTAATTATCAAATGCATTTTTAAGATATAATTGTTGATAAACTATTTTCAAAAACTGCGTTTAAACTTCTTTTCTTTTAAAATATATCTACACTAATATATTTATATAAGTAAGACTTGAAGGACTTAGGACCGATAGCACGCCTTATTTCCTGTTCTTGTTTGATGTGGTCTTAGTGTATCTGTTGTCCGTCTGACTGTTGTTGATTTCTTAGTTATATATCATATATATTTGTGTTAGACATGAAAGTCTTCGTCTTATACAATACCTTTTTTATTCAAAGGCATGAAATCATACACTCTAGTTAACTATAATAGGTATAGTTAAGACTACTGCTCGTTACCTCTACTACTACTATACTCACTATAACTGCTATTATTACAAGTTAATACACGTATAAGAGAACACTCTATAAACTATACAAAAAGACTACTATACGATAATACAAGAGAATACACTAATCTAGAGTATAACACACTATCCCTCTATAAGACACTCTACCGCACTTACACCATGTGACCAGGGCTTTCCGGAAGGAAGGCAACACTACATGTATAGATCTATACGGGGCGGGCACTATTACATCCCGACTGTAACTACAGTCTGAGCCGACTAGGCCGAGGGGTGGCACTACATCACTACACTACGCATGACCGGGAAGGTCATCGGGTTCTCTACTATCATCCAGTCTGGTTACATGAGGGGTTACACCTTTATCAAAATTAATACACTAAGACCTAAGTCTAAACTAACATCCCGAAGTAAGTAGATATCTATTACTAATGGAAGTTTGCACCTCTACTACTGTTAAGAGGCATAACTTTTCTTCATCTATGTTACTCATATGAGATTTATTATCATGCTTTTACAACTGAAGGTTTTCAATGATAATACTTACACACAACTCAAAGGATTTAATTTGCAATGTACTTTTCTGGAAAAATATAGGATTTTCTAGGGATTTCTACTACTCATAAACATAAATTTCAGTTTTTATACTATAAGTTTGTAAACACCTTTACACGAAAACGACACTAAATTCTTATGAACTCACCAGCTTTATGCTGATACTCGTTTTCAAAATAACTTGTATCCTCAGGTCAAAGATAGACAAGTACAGGTGCAGCTTTTGGAGAAGATGGAGCACATACAAGACCCATCTTTTATTTTGTTACACTTTTGGTGTCTATTAAACTTTACAGAACACGTTTTTAATTAAATTTACTATATAAATGCAATGGTTGTTGTCGCTTGTTTTTACTATTATGCAATTGTTATGATATTGTACATGACGTCCTCCACCCCAGAACACTTACGAGATCAACTTTAGCTTCGACAAAGAGAATTTGAACACCATAACCATTATTTAGACTCGGGAACATCTCCTTTGACAGCTTCATTGGTTCAAGGAGTCTCATCCAAAATAGGCTTCTACATCATTGATCTAAGGAGGATCGGTTACATATCAACTCAGGTCTTTCTTTACATCATTGTTCAATGGATCATCTATATTACTAGGAACATCATCGATGGTTAGTTATTTAGAAGCGGGAAGAAACGTTCCAACTTCGAAATCAGTTAGTCACTCCATTGTAATCTTACTTTAGAGTGCTCTGTGGTGCATCCTAGAAGAACGTACTTAATCTGTTCTTTGTTGATATATGGATGAAGAATTTGATCCATGTCAAGAACATCATTACATTCCTCATTAGTATCACCCAAACCTCCTTTACCCATGGTGGGTACCGGTTTGGTTGAGGCTTCCGTGGTTGGAGGGACTACTTCTTGTTTGGAAAGCTTAGGAACAATAGCAAGGGCCACAATTTGTGCCTTTGATGAAGATAAAGGTTTAACAATGAATCGTGTGTGTGTTCCAGGGGGCAACAAACTTTGTTTAATACCAACACCATTCTTTTTAGAGGATGGAAGCAGATTATGAGCAAACTCCCCATGAGTGTGTGTGCTTGTTATATTGAAGCCCTGATGGGTTCATCGGAAGAACAGGCTAGTGGGGTTGAATGACACCTAGATTGAGGTCGGAAAGCAATTTCTAAATCATGTTTAGAGAATTCATCTTCTTTGGTTCTCTTTTTGGCTTGAACTTTGGCAAGGGAGGAGGTAGGTAACTTTTTGGACATAATCTTGATGCGACCTCCTTTCTAGGAAGATTTCTCACCTTCCAAGGGATGCACATCCATGGTATGGGGTAGGAATAATTGTTTTAACTAATTTTGAAACCTCAAGATCTGCTTTAAAAGCTGAATCGGGAGTGAGAGAGTTTACCATATGCTTAGGTAAACTATGGACGGGACCAAATCTAGTCTAACTTGGTAAATGATAAGACTTAATGATTTTAAAAGTACAGTATCCCTCAGATGTGTCTAATATCAATGATATAAGTTCACCTCTTTCGTAGTAGATCTATTGAAGGGTGAGAGACCAGAATCTCAAACTAGATATCTAATTTGGCTTCTGACGAACAAGGAACTTCCGAAAATCCTGCCATAACACATATGGATGATCTGCATCATTTGTTTCGGCGGTGAAGATGTTGTAAATGACATACAATCAGTCCTCACTTATGGACTCGTATCCTCCATCTTTTCCAGGCAACCCTTTTATAACGAAGTGCATCAACATCATCCATTGCACATGTACAACATATTTCTTACATTCCTTTGATTTATAAATTCCTTTAAACCCAATGTGATTTAAGAATGCTTGAAACTACTCAGTAGATGGCTCAACGACATGAAAAATCCTCTGGATTTAGGGAAATCCCAATTACTCTGAGGAAGGAATCTGTCGTAACAAGGACTTTCTTGTCTTTACAGATCATGCATTCCAGCATATCATTTTCAATCTTGATTTAGACAAATGCTTTGTGACGTATACGGAGTGGGAAGTTAGGTTTTGGAATTTTGGTAAGTGGAACTATTATGGGATGGTAGGAGATAAAATCAATCATGACATGAATATAATTATCATAATCGTTAGGATCAAGAGAGAAAAGTTGTGTTGTGTCCCTCAAAATTGGTTCTGTCAAAGAAGATGATGCAGATCCCTTTGTGGATATCTTCTTCGATGGAGACTTAACGATTTTGGAAGCTATTTATGAAAGATTGAAAAACAGAAGGAATTCATAATATAGAGAAAATGTTCTAAGAAAAGAGATATAAAAGCTTGAAGAGGTAACAATATGGATTTATAATCCTTTTATAGTTAGGTTTCTTTTGGGTCAGGTCAAAGAACCAACAATGACACCCGAATCTGAAATGGGTCACATTTAATGCTTAGTACTCAATTACCGCATAAACTAACAATGAATCCCAAGATGATAGGATGTTGTTTATACAAAAAGAGTAACTGTCCATTCGACTTAGAAAACATTCAGCCGATTTCTTATTAACTGTGCCGAAAGCATTTGTATTAGGACCTCAAAGATAAACAAATAACTGTTGGAGAAAAAATTTGAGTAACTCAATAACTTGATATTAAATGTAAATCTTTAAAGATCAAAAACATATGCATCTATTTAATGGATAACGTCGGTTTCAATAAACTTTGAAAAACAGTCAAACATAAGATATTTTCGAGAAACAAAAACATTCACAAACACTTGATATTTAATTCAGAATTATTTGACTTTCTGATGTTGCCATCAGAGAGTACAGACTTCTTGGAAAAACTGAGGATCATGTAGCATCATCCTATTTTGTTCAGAAAGCTATTGAAATTGGTCTTGTCCAATGCCTTAGTAAAGATATCAGCTATCTCATTATCAGTATGGACAAAAATGAGTTCAATGTTACCGTTAAGAACATGATCTTTAATAAAATGCTACTAAGCATCAATATGCTTAGTGATAGAGTATTGGACCGGATTATGTGACAACCTAAAACTTCTATTTTTTACAGCAGTTCAAATCAATCAATTTAAGACTCATTTCTGATATCTTTTGGCATTGTTTAGAGTCTGTTTGAGTGTTCTAAGCCTAGTCCCTTCAAAGTTAGGGTTTAGAATTGAGTTCCTTAAGTTCAACAATTTTCAAAAGGTCCAAACTCCTTGATGAGGAGTGTACAGACGTACACTTGGGTGTGTGGCCGTATAACCCCCCCCCCCTGCGGCCGTAGACAGGTACCGATGACCAGGTTTTTAAATCACTTTTCACTCCATCAAGCCAAGAAATCGATTCTCTCTCAACTATCATGGGATTTTTCACCTAGATCTTCAAAATGTAAGTGTTACTTCCCTTGATTTGTTGATCCATTACACTATCCAGTGAAGATCCATGATTTCATCCATGAAATGACTTCTTTTGGTTAGATCTTCAAGACCTTAAACACCAAGAACACCAAGAACATGCACTAGTTCTTAGACCTTAAACACCCCTAAAGGCTTCTAATTTGTAATTACCTATTCCATCTTCTTGTTAGGCTTATGAATCACTCCTTTTCTAACATAAAAACATCCTATTATTCATGAACACAAAGAGTGTATGGTCGTACACCCTTTATATGGTCGTACACCCCTTGTTTAGTGCATATTTGTCCTCAAACACATGATATACTCCAACAAAAGGTCAATAACACTTACGGGATGATAGATATAGCCTTAGACCACCCTTTTTGACATATTCTTCAAGAAGTGTACGGTCGTACATGACATGGCCTCACATCCTTGGTCGTACACACACTAGTGTGGCCTTAAAACCCATTTTATGCAATCCTTGGTACTTCTAACAATTGAATCTAAGTGTTTCCTAGTTCCTAGAGTAGTTTTCTTATTGATTAGTTGTATAAGCACTAATTCTATCCATATATGTATCATTATATGCTTATTAGGACCCGTTTGTGCTCAAGGTTTCACTTGACACTTAGCATCCAATATCGATCTTACATTCGCATCACTCACTACAGGTGAGTTCATAATCTATCTTTTAAATGACTTTAATTGCTTTTATGGGGGAGAATACAAGTAGAAATATAATAGCTGTAATATCAATCACATGTGATTAATAACTATCAAACAAGTGGATTTTCTTATACTTCAAACTGTTTTATCAATCAAACTCTTCAAAACATTTTATAAATTGACATCAAGTCGTCTGTTGCCATTCAAATGGTTTAAAACTCTTTTATATGTTAATTTTTTTTAAACTTAGGTATATTGTCAAAATCATGTCTATATAGATATAGTTATATAATTAAGGTTGAAGGGACTTAGGACTGATAACTCGCTTTATTTCCTGTTCCATGTTTGGTTGTGGACTTAGGTTATCAGGTTGTTTGTCTGAATGTCATTTAAATCTTAGTTATATATTGTGTATATATGCATAGATATAAAATTTCTTACATCAGTTATGCACCTTTGGGTAGCAAAGGTCTACCAACATACTCGTTCATTCAAACAACATTACTAGTAAACTATAACAGGTATAGATTAGAGGTTACTACTCACTACTACTAGTACAATGAAACATACAATAGTCAGTTCATTAATCAGTCAATAGAAGCATACTATGATGAGAAACTAAGAGAACATACACTACACTATACAAAGAGAACATACTATACACTAGAACAAACTATAGAAACACTATAATACTATAACATTAATGTGAGCCACTACTTCATGGCATGGCAATCTACTGTTGTTTCACGTTTTGTTACCAGAGTCTCTTGGAGGGAGAGTGTAAATTTGTGTATAGATCTATACGGGACTGGCCATCCTACACCTTGCTACTACCTACAGTGGGACCTGTAGGTCTACAAGTGACGAATGTCACGCCATTCCGAAGTCTTCGAGTGTCGTGTTTTTGTTAGTCAATCAAGTATGGTTACGAGCATATCACATTTTACCTTAATAAAACAAACTGCTTTAAGGTAGTTAGTACATTGGTAGTTACTTATATACAATACTACAGTACATCGTTATTTTCCTATTGCATTCACATTGTGATCTTCTCACATAAACAGAAATGTAAACTATATTTTGGTAATGATAGTCATTACCAAAACGTGAAACAAACATCACACAGAACATTCGGGCCTTGGTAGAAGGCTATTTTTTATTAGAAAATATAGGATTTTCTAGGATATACATACATTTACTACAAACTCTTACAAACATTTACATCAAACATTTATAAACACTTTCATACAAACAATGACAGTAAAATACTTATGAACTCACCCGCTTTAATGCTGATCTACTCTTTCAAAATAACTTATATTCTCAGGTAACCAATAGACAGGTACCAATGACCAGGTTTTTAAGAAGACAAAGCTTTCAAGACTCATCTTTATTTTGATTATTCATTTTTGTTATGTTATAAACTATATACATAACACATTTTTATTAAAATTATATTATTAATGCAATGGATGATGTTGTTGCTTGTTTACTATTATGCATTGTTGTGATACTGTACATGACGTCCTCCGCCCTAGAACGTTTCTGCCGTTCCGGTTTTGGGATTTTATAGACTGTAAGAAATCCCAATAGCACTTTGTGAGTCGCAGGAGATAGGAATTTGTTGAAATCGGAAACCGTAATCCAAAAGCTATGATTTCATCTAAAGAACTTGTGATGCATAGATAGCAATAGTGATGTATTATTATGCTGCAGCTCTAGAGATAGGAATACTATTCTACTTCTTGGATAGCCAGCTTACAAACCTTCCACCCAGGAATTGACAACTATCGGACATGGTCTTCCAATCATGTTCTAGGCTACCATAAATAGAATTTGAATAAGCTTGCAATAGAAAGCTTTTGTTTGCAGGATACGAAACTACAAGGCTCTTTGTTCCTTTGAGATACCAAAAACATTGTTTCATAGCCATGAGTTGAGACATTTTTGGATTATCCTGGAATGTAACACATATGAATGTCAAGAACATGATGTCTCAGAGACTTGTAGTGAGGTATGGTAATTATCTGATTATTCCCCTAAGCTTCTTTTAATCGATGGCTTCACCAGGTGGGTGTGAAAAGATCTTGGCTCTAAATCCCATGGGAACTTTAGCAAAGGCACATAAGTACATTGAATATTTCTTCCAAAGTTTAGAAATGTATTTTTCTTTGTGAATAAAGATTCCTCGATTTGTTTGTTTGACTTGGAATTCAAAGAAGTTGAATTCACGATTCATGCTCATTTGGAATTGACTAACCATTAGCTTGGAAAATTCGGCAACCATTGTCCGATCAGTTGACCTAAATATGTTATCGTCGAAATATATCTAGATGAACCTAAGATGTTTCCCATTGGTTCATCAGCAAAGTGTAGGATCATGAACTCCACTATGAAAAGCAGAACGCTTCAGAAAAACAAGTGAGAGTCTCGTACTAGGAATGAGGAGCTTGCTTAAGGCCATACACAACTTTCAGGAGTTTGTAGAAATAGTTTGGATAAGCTAGATTTACAAAACCACAAGCTAGTTGGAGATACACCTCATTGTCGAGTTCATAGCTGAGGAAGATATTTTTGACATCCATCTAGTAAAACTTGAATCCCTTACGAGCTACATAAGCAAGAAAGCTTTGGATGGATTAAAGACGAGTGACATGTGCGAAGGTCTCTTCATCATCTAAAGATTCAACTTGTTTGAATCCTTTGGCCACCAATATTGCTTTTTTTTCAAATAATCACTAATGCATCTTCGAGCTTGTTGTCGAAAACCCAACGAGTTCCAACTATCAAGTGATCCTAAAAAAGAGGGATAAGATTTTAAAATTGATTTTTGTCAAACTTGCCCAACTCTTCTTTCATTTCTATAATCCAATCTAAATGTTTTAAAACTTATTTTATGAATTTGGTTTCAACAGTTGAAATAATAGCAGAGAAGTGACATTTTTCTTGAATGTTGGTAGCAGATGATCTGACGTCAATGACGGGGTTGTGTTGCTCCCCCTGAACAATTTGAAGTTAAGGATAATTATCCCCATGAACTTCTGAACCGAAGTTATCTTCATCATCGTTCGAAAGGTCAAATAAATTTGCATCATCTTCATTGTTACCAATTGGATCAATTTCGACAAATTGATCTGCTACGTCTTGAAATCATTCAAACTTTGATTCGCAAGTTGGATTACTTCCTTACCCTTGATGCATAGAAGTGGAGTTGTTCTCCACCTAAACCCGAGATGGGAAGACTTCAAAATCAAATGGAGGAAAAGTTGGAATCTAACTAGAAATGGGTTAACAAATAGGTTGATTTTGAGTTAAAGACAGTCTTGCTTGACATTTTGAGTCAAGAGTTGTTTCTATTAATCTAAACAAACATTTGAAGTCAACATCATAAATGATTTGAGGATTCAGAGACCTAGGAGGTAGAGCATCAGAATCCAAGATGTAGGTTGTAGCAAAGGTTAGTTTTTAGTTCCGAATGAATTTGTCATCAAAGGTTAAATCAAATCTTTATTCAATCATATGGATATGTCGATTAAGAACCTAGTAAGACTATGATTAGTATCGCAAAAATATAGCTTCATCAGATTTTATTTGAAACTTGGTGAGTTGATCATGATTATCTTTAATGAACCATCTACATCCGAAGATGTGTAGAAATGAGATATTGGGCTTCCTACTATTCATTTCCGCATAAGGTGTCATGTTGATTCGCCAGTTGATGTTGCTTTGGTTTTAACTAAAGCATGTTGTTAAAACTTCTGCATCCCAAAAATAGAGAGGTATATTTTAAAAGTTCAACATCGACCCAGTGACTTCAACAAGAGTTCGGTTCCTTCTTTCAAGGACACATTTTTGTTGTGTGATGTAGGGAGTAGAAAAGTTGTGTTCAACGCCTTTGTCAACCATGAATACTTCATGAGTGGGATTTTTGAACTCAGTCTCATTGCCACCACGTACTCTTCGGACATGCAACTTTGTGAGAACTTCGATTCCCTTGGAAAACTTGATAAGCTCGAAAGTTGTTTCCAACTTCAATCTCAAAAAGAAAACCCAAGAAAATCCTATGTAATCGTCAACAATAACAAAAATATACTTCTTGGGGTGTAAGATTTCAATGGTAGATGGACCATACAAGTCGATATGAAGAAGTTCAAGTGGTTTGCAAATGGAGTTTTCGAGCAGAACTGGATGACCTTTCGTGGCTTGCTTCCTACACTCACATTTACCACAAAGATGGTTATTTTCAAACTCAAGGAGTGGCAAGCCTCAGGCCATTTCTCTGGAAACTAGATCCTTCATGTATCAAAAATTTAGATCAGCCAGTCTATGATGCAATAACCAACTAATATTAAGAAGTACCTTTGTGAGAAATCATATCTACACTTTCCGATAGTCATGTTAATATGGAAAGCATACATGTTTTTATTCCGATCTGCTTTGATGAGACATTCTTTCCGATCTTTTTCCATAACATAGATGTGCTTTTTGTAGAACTTAACTTGTCGATTTGCATTAGTAAGTTGGGGTATACTAATCAGATCAAGCTTGAGATCAGCCACATAAGCCACATTTAAGACAAAGGAATTTCCATTGGTCAAGACATCATAACCTTGTATCTGAGAATTTGCATTGTTGTCATAGGTAACATAACCATCCTTCTGCCCAATCGTGTGCATGGAACAAGCACTATCAATATACCATATTGTATCTTGTTATGTAGAACAAAAGGCTATAAAATCAATGAGTTTTGGAGTTTTTAGGCTCCGAGTTAGAACGAAGGACTTTAGCATGGGCTTCGGACTTGGTTTTGGATTTGTGAACAGTTGGGATCTCAAATTTCTCTTTTCGATATTCTTTTGGGAAAATACAGAATGGGAAGGTCCTTTCGTTGATCCAAAAATCATACTCTACTTTTCGTGACATTGACACAACATTCGTCGGAATGATAGTTTTTTGAGAAGGTATTGGGACAATTGTTTTCTGAGCTTCATTTTTAGTGACATTCCCTTTAATTTTCCATTCAAACTTAGGAATTGAACGTTTTGAATAATTTCTTCCACAGGAGTTCTCAATGTCCTTTCCTTTACTTATTGTACTCTTGGCACATTTGGTTTCAGAATGTGTTTTGGTTTGAAAATATTGCCTTCCCAGGTAGCACTGAGTACTAGAGAGGGTACTTTTTGAGCATAGTTACATTTCGAAAGTGAGGTCTTAATATTACTAGATTTTCCTTTATTTTTGACCAGAGTGTCAATGATTCTCCAATCCAGCAGGAATGGATGGTTGTTTAAGACTCTTAACTTGAACAAGATTATTGTGATTCCTAGTTGTTGGACTGACAACTTTCTGAGACAATTTTGGGTGGGAATTTTCATGGAAGCTAGAGCATTGTCTAGACCTAGTTTCATTTTCTAATGCCTTTCTAGCCTCTACATTCGGATGAACAATATCCTTCTTCCTCAGCCATGGTTTCTTCTTATAGTTAGATGTTGACTTAGAAGATTGTCTGGCAGATGGATTGTTGAAACAATGATTAATCGAAACTAAGGTAGACTTTGAAACAACTCTAGAGTTTTGAACGGAGGAATCGGACGATTAGTCGTTATTACACGTAATTTCTTCATCTACATCACTATTTGGAGAAGCCCAAATTGAATTGTCATTTTCAGTAGGCTTTTTAAGATCAAGACCAACTATCTTATAAATGTTTTCCTCAATAACACAATTGTTTGGAGGGCCTGAGTTCGGAAGATAAACTTCGGTGCCTCTTGTAAGAAGTGGAACATTTTGAGATTGATTCAAGTCTAGGGATATCAGAGGCGGAAATTCCATGGAATCGGGATATATGACAGTGATTGTTTTGAACATAGGAATCAGGGATTAATATCCTCTTCCAGGCTCTTGAAGGGACGAAAATGGAGATACAGGAGTATCTGAATAAGTGTGGATCGGAATGTCACCCATAAAAGTCAAATTTTGAAGTTGCTTCAAGGGACTTGGAATTGGTTTCAGAAACTCGCTTCCAAGAGCAGGTGCTTTGGACCATGGATGCTGTAAATCGTCGTGTCAAATTATAAATTTCTTAATTATCTTTAGAATCGTCTAATTTCTTTCTAGTCTAATATCCAACAATTTTTCTTACTATATACTTCACCAAAATATGTTCCAAAAGAACCTTTTTAGTTTCTATTTATCAACATTCTATTTTCAGTTGCAAAACATAACTATAAATCAATTAGGCACCTTATATCATATTTTTATTATTAAAATGCTCATAAAAGTATATGAAATGTTTCTTAAATGATACATCATTTAGGACAGGTCGTTTGCTAACAATGAACATTTTTGTCACAATTTTTTTTTTAAATTAATATGACTGAACACTCAACAAATATTCATTTTTGTGACCAAATAATAGTAAATGTCACACTAACAAAAAAAATTGTGACATTTAGATGAACAATAGTCACTAGAAAAAACACATGTATGTTTAGCAGGAATTTATAGCCAGACTTTTTCGACAAAATGTTTTACTATAACAATACTCTTACCATGTTTTTTCAAATTGATGTTGACTAAAAACTTAATACACAAACCTTTAGAAACTAAATAATAGCAAATGTCACACTAAAAAGATCCGAATGGATCTTTGATGAACAACAGTAACTGTTAAAAACCTTTTGTATGGCTAGAAATTGTTTATAGTTACACTTAACGTCCAAAATACTTGATTACAATAAGGCATATTGGTACACGTTAGTCACATTTTTATGATACGACCATATTCTCCGGTTGCTAAGGCCACTAAATGTCAATGTGGTTGTATGATATCCAAAAGGGAAAGGATCGACCCTTGGTCAATTGAGCTGGAAAAGAAACATGTGACTGAAGGTATATGGTAATAATTTTTTGGTGTGACCTATATCGATTTTTTACTTGCGTTTAAATCTATTATTATTAAAAATTGGCAAAAATTATATACCAAAACTGAGGATGCTACAGAATTCTTTAACGCACAAAATAGTTTTGAGTCATGTCTAAAATACATATTTGAAGGAAAATGGACGTCAAACTATTGGTACCGATCCACCGGTCTAATAAAATGTGATCCGTGAAGGGATATTATAATTTTCCATTGACTTCGCAATACATATTATCGAAACCCACATCGTTGCTTTTTCGGCCTTTATGGAGCTTATTCTACTTATAAATCTACACATTTCATCTACATCCGGATTAGACTCCTCAACTTTGGTTGAGAGACACCTATCCGCAGACTCCTCATACCACTAGAACAAAGAGTTTTAAGCCCACATTTATCTTTGTTAGCAAAAGTTGTATTCCAATTTAATCGTCCCAGAAGTGACACCATCACCGATGAGAAGTAGATTATGTCACTTAGGGACTCTAATGTGTTTCTTTTAAATGACTATTAACCTGTTTGCTTGGGTGTGGAACCCTCTTACGTTTTGGGAGTGGAACCCTCTGACGGCAATCTCCCCATCCTTATAATCGGCGTTGATAACCTCCAGCTAGTCTTGTATATAATATCACTATTGCCGTTTTTTAAAAAAACGCAAGTAATCATATGCCTACATTGAGCTTTTTGACAAAATTGTTTTTAAGTTCGCAAGCCACACTTAAAATAAAATACGATCTCCTAACTTCAAATTATTTCGAATATACTCTAATAATTTAACAAATCCAACCAAGTCTGCGATGATTTCAACAACATAAAAGCTTGTTTTCATTTTCAATATTTGAAATACATATTTTCTTCGAATTTATAAGTCTTGATCATATCTTCAAGTGATTCATTTAATACCATTTGGGTAAAGAAAAGTTGAACGGTTGTCCGCAAAAGACGTGGGGTTTATGTATTTGGGATGCGAGCGTAGGGAAGATGTTGAAAAAAGTTGTCTGTGTTATACATGGAAGCGTGAGAGGGTATCTGCAGGGAATCCATGTGAGTAAGTGACTACACAACCAATACTGCATACTTACTGTTATCGTCGAATATGAATACTACCTAAATGTATTGCTTTCCCAAGATTTTTACCCACTCCAATAATTACCACATTTAAAATACACAAATATATTTACGTAATATTTTTCAAGAATACATTGTTTTATAGCTTCAAATTTTGTGCGTTACAAATTATCAAAAGTTATTACAACTTTATAAGTACTGACAAGTTTCCGTTAAAAGACCTCGTAGTGATATTTGTATAATTTCCTCATCTTTATATTTTTTAATTTGCCTACTAGAAATCCTTTAAATCATAACCGTGTTTAAGGTAATCGTAAAAGATAAGCAAAAACCGCACCGCAACTAAAATTAACCGTAAAAACCGCAATCGATAAACCACAACCGTAATAATACACCGATGGTGAGGTTTTCTGTTTTTCAAAAACCGCAAATTTGGGGTGCGGTGCAGTTATTAGTTTTCCAAAACCGCAAAAGAACCGCACGACTCCGAATATATTATATACAATTTTTTTATTAATTATTTATATATTAAATATTAAAAATAAGATAAGTTTGTTGAATGAAAGATGATTAAAATATTATAAGACAAAAGTGTTGGTTTTTTGGTATGTATAACATTGAAAAATGGTGAAATTAAACAATTTTATGGAATTTATTCTTAATTACTATTGATTTTACGTTTTTAAGATATTAATTGTTTGTAATTTATGTTAATTGTCTTATACCTTATGTTTTATTTTTATTATACGTAATATAACCCTTAAAACCATTTGAGTTCTAAACTATAGTTAAAAATCACACAAAATAATTGTACCAAATTCATGCGGTTAATAACCGCAACATAGAAAAAAACAAAACCACACCGCAAAAATAACCGCACCAAGTAGTTTTGAAAATGGATTAACCGCATTTACGGTTAGTGATGAGGTTTTGGCTAATAATTGCACCACACTCACTAAATCGTAATGTTGTTTCATAATGGATTTTTTTTTTTTGAAATTTAGAATCTTTTAGTTTTCATCTTTTTGTGAGCAATATATATATATATATATATATATATATATATATATATATATATATATATATATATATATAGAGAGAGAGAGAGAGAGAGAGAGAGAGAGCTAGGTTCAAGTATTAAAAGTAAAGATTATGTTATTGTATGCATCAATGTGGTATAATCAAAATAAAATAAAAAATTAAATAAATAAATAGAGGTAATTTAGTAATTTGCTTAGTAACTTCCAAAAATAATCCCTATAATCGTGGTGTACCTAAATAAATAAGTGTGGTCCCCTCTCAATTTCATTCTCCAATGTCGTACATTCTGCAAATCATGGAATGCCCTCGTCACAAGCAACAATTTCCTATCCGCTCATCACAATTTAACCAAATCGATCATCGAAAATGGAAATCAAATGCTATTGATCAGGTACTTCGATCGAAAATGGAGACATGTTGATTTTGGTTTCACAGGAAACCCTATGCGTCGATTGAGCAGTAATTAGGTTTAATTGCACCGAGAGATGAAATTGAGGAGAAAGGAAGAGGGGATAGGGCTCCAGGACATCCAATTAGGAAGCAGATTAATTCTTCTTGTGAAAGGCAACAGTATTTGTCGCAGATGAGGGCGTTAGATATGGGGGTTGAAGATGAAGGGAGGTTGTTGATAATTGGGATGGTGATGTTGGGATTGTTGTCGATGTTTTTGAGCCATTTTCCATTGTACAGAATTGAGAAGCATTTGCTCATCCCTTGCCATCCTATGGATAATAGGTATGTTGATTTTGGTTTCACAGGAAACCCTAAATTGGTATATTGTCTCCCTCTTCCACTTCCTGCTGCATTCTATTTCGATTTTGCTTAAATAATTCGAAATCAAAGGTATTTTTTTTTTCAACAGTGACCAGTATCGTCTTCACAAAATCGAACCTATGGGGTGTCTGATAAATTTTTGATGTAAATAACCCATTGGTAGATAATCAGCCTCACCACGTTTGAAAAAAAAATCTTATTTTAATGGTATATTTGTTATTAATGAGATTTTGCATAGTTCAAATGATACTCTGTGGTTAAACATTTTTTGATGATTCTATGGAAGAAATTATATGCTCGAGACCAGAAGTCAATATAGAGAATGCTTGAAGAACCTTTCCACTATGTGAAATTCTTGCAGCTTCAAATTAAGGTATATACACAGTTGTTAAGCTATGATAAACCATACTTCATTTTTTCCATATTAATTTATGGACATGGTGATAGAGGTGACTAATTTTTTCCTAACTTTATGCAGCTGCTAAGCTCAGATTACATGTGGGTTTAGGTTTTAAAGAGGAAAAGAAAGAAAACATAGAGGGACGATCGTGTATTCTAGTAGAATGTATTCAAACAGAATGCCATTGACATTGTGTTCTTAAAAAATGGAGGCATGTTAATATAGCTATTGGTAAATGAATTCTAGTTATGTTGGAATGAAATATGGATCTTTTCTCACTAATTTATTCATTGGATTTGTTTCCACAGAAGCTGATGCTTGAAGAATGGACCACGAAATTTGAATGACGTCTCTTAGCAACATTATTCTTTTAGAATGTATTGGTGTCTTTGTTTGATTTTGATGTTTTTTTTCAAGATTTGAAAGTTTTTTTAGTTTTATTTTTTAACAATAAATGTAATTCTTAGCAATTGTTACATGTATTCTATAAGAATTAATGTAATTTTTGTTTTAACTCTTCAATTAATGATTCGAGAATTTTGTTATTCTACAAGAATTTTTTAAGGTCATTATCAAGAAATATGTTCAACAATATCTTTATTATTTTATGGTATAAAGAATATTTTTATTTTTGAACATACTCATACATATTCTGTCAGAATGTCCGAATTTAAAACCTTATAATTCGTAAAATTGGATTTTTAAAATTGATAGAATCTATGTTTGCATAAAATATGCAAATTTTCTTTGTTAAATTTGATTGGCCCGCATTTATGCATAGAATAACACAGTATTTACTTTGGATAAAATAACCTAAGCATATATATATATATATATATATATATATATATATATATATATATATATAGAGAGAGAGAGAGAGAGAGAGAGAGGTAAGTTCCGTTGAGATTAAAAATAAAATAGAGATGTTGAGATTTAGCCTCAGCCATGTATTTCACATCTGCCGCTCTAACCCTCTGGCGTACCGCGCGTGCGATGACCTAGAATAATTGTAAATGATTATACAACGCCTCACGTTCCTTTCTCCTCCACCACCACAACCGCCTACGCCGCCACCACTACCACCACCTCTAACACTGCCCGACCCCACATTGTCACCTCTGTTATCTATACCACCGCCACCTCTTCACCACCATCTCTTCTGCCACCAACTGTCATAATCATTTATGATTACTCAGTCTATGAACATACATATATGTATAATCATTTATGATTAAGCATATACGTATAAACATGTATAATCCTATATGATTATACCTCTGCGCCAGATAATCATTTACGATTAGGCATACCCTGTTGCTTTCGGTACGCTGGAGCATTAAAGCGGCAAATGAAAAATATGTTGTTGAGGTTGAATCTCAAGATCTCCACTTTTTTTAATCTCAAGTGAACCATCCCCTATATATATATATATATATATATATATATATATATATATATATATATATATATATATAGGGAAGGGTTATTTGGAATACAAAAGAACCCTAAAAATGCATAAAAAAAATACCAAGACATCACACAAACTTTTTTTGTTTTGAATTTTTTTATCAAAAAATCGCAGCATTTTTTTACAATTTCGCTAAAAAAAATCAATTTTTTTTTTTGTAAAGAAAAATTTTAGTTTTCAAAACTTTTTTTCAGCGATTTTGACCTAAAAGTTGCAACATTTTGATAAAAAAAATTCAAAAAAAAGTTTAGTGATCTCTAGGTATTTTTTTTATGCATTTTAAGAATTTTTAGGGTTTTTTATTTTCCATAGAACCTAAACCTATATATATATATATATATATATATATATATATATATATATATAGAGAGAGAGAGAGAGAGAGAGAGAGTTAGGTTTAAATGTTTTCAACCAGTATTATATGCCTCTACCAACTAATCAGGATTAAGCAAAAATAAATTCAATAATAAATCTAAAAATGGTATAATACTAATCTTCGCTACATTTAATTTTGGTAAATATTTAAAACATTTAATGTCCAAGGAAATTAATTTGTTAACCCTAAAAAACACTCACCATTCGTCCTTAAAATTGCTTCGTCAATCTTCACTAAAGACTCATTCATGATACCAAGAAAAGAAACCCACCATGTCGACCATCATCAACCTGACACACAATACAAACATGAACCCTAATGGTGCCTAATTCTAATTCACATTGAGCCCTAAACTCACCACGGTTTGAGCCCTAAAATCTCCACTATCAATCATCAAGTTTCCAGATCCATGACCACGGATAAATTGCTTCTCCAATCAGCCTGTAAATTTCTTTTTCCTCTAATGAACTCATTTTTTATTTAATTGATTTATGTATTTGGTTTTGGATAAATGATTTTCTGAATGCCATTTCTTAAAAATCAATGATTGCAATCTGTTTGGATGGATTTCTTTGCATTTTATTTGAACGAAGCTGGTAAGTTCTTTCCAATTAAGATCTCCAAGTTCTGAAAATTTACTAGTGGAATCGGATATACTTTGTCTTAATTCAAGTTTGGTATAGCTGCATTTGAATTTTGATTATCTTAACATCTTTAATCGATTTCTATCAATTTCCCATGATATCATGAATCTTTCTCCTGCTTTCGGTTGAGTTTCTAGTGTTATGAAGGTGTTTGGTGTTTAGTACAACTTGTTGAAGGTGTTTGACATTTTATTTCAAGGTAAGCTAGAACAATTGGATAATGCACAGAAGGTGTTTGATAAAATGCATAAGAGATGTTTCAAGCCAAATTCTTAGTAATTGACTAATTCCATATTTAAAACATAGTTTCTAGTAATCATAGACATGGATTTTGTTATATTCTATGTATTCTGCCATATTCTATGTATTTTGTCAAAATGTATTCTATGTTCTATGTATTATGCCATATTTTGCTAGAGTGTTTCTCTCATATAACATGTATTCTGTCAGAATTACTAGTAACATGTATTTTATGTAATATGTATTATGTCGTGTAACATGTATTTTTCCCTCTAAATGTTCGATGAAATGCCTATATATAAGACTCCATCTTTTTTCATTGTAGTTTTAGGGTTACATGATTACATTTCATATGTTATACGTATATTTCTTTTTAATATTTTTTTGATGATTTCTTTGTTTATTTATAAGGATCATGGCCTTTTGTTGGTACACACCTAGCACCCACATTATTATTCTAACTTCATTAATTGTTTTAGATGAATTTTCGCATGTTTGATGATAATGCCTAACAAGTGTTTGTTGAAATGCCTAAAAGAGAATTTAACAAATTTAACCTTGTGGTATGCATTCTGTTAGAATTACTAGCAACACATGTTTTACGTAATTGTTTAAAATGGTAGTTAATTTGTCTGTGTATTATTTTGGATCAGTTTGTGATTTTGAATTCCAATTTCTATTATCCCTCGTTATTGTATATTAATATTAGCAGTAAATACGATACTTTTGAATGTATTCTTTGTATTCCGTCATAATGTATTCTGCCAGAATAAAATCTATGTATTCTGCCAGAATGTATTCTATGTATTATGTTATATTATCTATATTCTACCAGAATATGTATAGTAATAGTTAATTGAAAGTTACATGTTTTTAACCATTATTAGTCTTTTTTGTATTTGTGATAGGAATGACTAAAAGAATGCGTTGAAGACCTAATAGGAAGAATTTGTAGAATGAATAAAGTTTGATCATACTCATTATTTAAGAATGTTGTTATTTTATAAGAATTTTATTCATTTTTGTTGATCTTCTATTAGAATATGTATAATTATATTAAAATATATAAGGTTTTTAGTTTGTAAGAATATTTATGAATTTGTATTTAACCTCAGAATATATTAGAATGTTGTTATTTTTCAACCTCGAATTCATGATTTTTGTTATTCTTCAATAATATTCTAATAAAATAAAATTCTGAAAGAATATCATTCTAATAAAAAAATTTCTGACAAAATAAAATAGGTTATGTTTAAAAATAATGTTATAATTAAAATTGTATTAATTAAAAAAATCATATTTTTTAAATTAGGAGAATTAATTATCCCAAAAAATCCAAAAATTTGTTTTTATAAATGTAGTTAATTGTCCAAAATACCCTTTTGCTAAAATTTGTGTGATTATAGAGTACATGTTATCTCATTGTATTAATATACACTCTCAAATCATGTCAATTGATTAATTTCATCTGTTGGTCTAGATCGGTGCATTCTGACACAAAATAATTAGTAAAATCAAAATAACTTAAGTCTCTCTCTCTCTCTCTATATATATATATATATATATACATATATATATATATATATAGATATATATATATATACAGTGAAAAGTAAATATACATTACAGTCACCTAAGCTTATGTACTAAACCTCATGAAAATACTTTGTATTAACACTTGAAGATGTGGATTAAGGATCGACATAATAGTTTTAATAAGGAAGCAAGATTATTGATTAACTTCGACCTTCGTGACAGTTGAAAACAATAATGTTCACTAGGACGAAGTAATAAATGATATTGGAGGAAAGAAAAAAATGGACGGTAAAACGATAATGGAGGAAAGAAATGTTATCGTGGATGGTATATTACTTAGTGAAAACCAAAACGGGTATTTTTTTTACTAAGTTAAAACGACATATTTTATAGGTTCAACAAGTAACCATTATATTTTAAAGTTTTAGAACTTATTATTTATCGAAAAAAGTTCTAACAAAATAGAAATTTATTTCTTTTTATCTTCTTTCCATTGATATCAATGGATGGAGGATAAAAACTTAAGATTATCTACATTTTTAGTTTTGTTTTGATGAAAAATTAGCTCTAAAAGTTGAGAAAAGATTGTTTCGTTGGTTCTATATATATATATATATATATATATATATATATATATATATAAGGTGAAGTTCAATATACAAGTCTAGGAAAGTTGTAAGATGAGTAAGTAGTGGTTATTAAGCTCAATACATGATATATGGAGGAAAAAGAAGGAAGTATTTTGCTAGAATACCTATAGGCTTGAGTTTCTTGGAGTACTTCTCAAGGAAAGGTTCGTCTTTTCCCCAAAAGTATGGTAGGATTTAAAAATAGGCAAAGTTTTTAGGGATGGCTTAGATAGCCAAGAGAATCGTATAGGGCGTGCCTTCAAATGTTTCGAATGACAAAGAACAGAAAAGGATAGTAAGAGACTAGTGTAAATTTCCTAGATATGTTCGTTTAGTTAAGGGTTACGTTAGATAAATCGATGTGTGCAAGTATGTATGTGTATAATGATAAGTAAGTGAAATTTTAGGCTTCCGAGTAGACTACGTGTTTCGTTAAGTATTTTTTAAAAGGAGTCAGTGTGAGTTGATAGAATATTATAGTTGAATGAAAGCAATCATAGGTTAATAAAGGGAGACAAGTTACACTTTAGAATCCGCACTACCATGTAATAATATGTTAATGTGTCATTGTTATCGTAGGTTTAGTTATTCCCTTTGTCGATAAGTGTCAGATGTCATGGGACATAAAGTCATAGTGATATACCATAATACTTTTATAGAGGCATGTTTCGGAAGGTGCATTCCATTAGGATGACATAGTCAAATTTCCCTAGTTACTCAATTTTTAACGAGTCGACAATGTCCCTAGTCAAAGGAACAAATCAATATTTTACGTTTGAAGACTGATGAGTCGTAGTCTCTTAGGATTAATCAGATTCAACAAGTATGAAAAATCAAATACAGAACATAAATGAAGAATGTGTCGAATGATTATGAACCACAAACTCAGAAGACCTCGATAAAGAACTGCTACTTTAGAGGTGTGTAGGGTTTACAATCACACGCTTATTTAAAACACGATGCATGCATGCACCTTTAATAGTAAAACCCTAATCATTAAACACGAGTGGACAGGCCCAAATCGGTTATAGAAAAGAATAAATACAAAGGCCCAAAAGATGAAACACATAATACCCAATAATCTCCTCCTTTGCATCGATTGAGGCGAGAGTCCTTCAAGGCTGAGTTCGCTTCTGCACTTCAAAAAAATTTCGGAATGACACCCAGCAGAACCTTGCGAAGTTGGATATACCATTGAATCATATTAGAAAAGCACTTCTTGTCACCTTTGTTGTTACCCTTGTACTTGTTGACCATATCCAAAACATACTCCAGACAAGAGGTAGTGAACAGATGCTTATCAACAAGAAAGAAGGAAGCCATATGAAAGTCTGCATCATTTTGTTCTTTCATCTAAAAGGCTACATACCGTCCTTCCTTTTTTATCTTCCCAGGCTTCAATTTCTCAAAACCTTATGGGACTTCTTTGTGGAGTACATTGGGATTCCTTCGCAACACAACAGCAATCTCTACATCCATTTTGCCTACCCCCCGAATGTACGAGATTAACATCTTCTTGAGGTGAAAAATAACGGGCTCATACTTTTATCCGTCTTTCAGAAACGAGTAGTAAAGCATGATCCAGTCATAAGGGTTAACGCAAAGCAGATCAGCAAGAGTAAACTCGTGGAATTGACTGGAAGAACCTCTCACAACCTTGAATTTCGCATTTGGGAAGCTGTAGGTTTCGATTGAACTGTTGACCTTCACAACCATAATCTAGCTCGCACTCCACGTCTCATATTGTGGCTTCATATGCTTGAGATAGAAGGAGAAAAGTAAGTGGTATGCGATGCTATCTGTAGATGGGACAATTGTTACTTTCATGAAGCTCCGAAACCTGAAGGCTTTCGAAGTGATAGGTAGGTCTAGCTGCAAATCTTGTGTATTTAAAAGATCGAATGACACAACCGTATCCAACCGATACTGACTCGGCAAATCCACAACTTCACTTTGAAATCGCTTTAGAGTCCAGACTGGAAATAAAAGCTTTCAGCTTACCATCATGACCTGAGCTTCATGCTCAGCTTTTTCTTTCGCTTCAACCTTGCGAATTATTATTTGATGCTTATCCATCTAAGCTTCACGTTCCTTTCTTCTCTTTAGCTCATTTTTATCAGGCTCCTCATCTTCACTATTGTTGATAATCGCTTCTTCATTAAAAATCTTTTCTTTGCCTTTAGGCTCAGTTTCGCTTTTAATAGTGGGCTTGACTGAAGGTTTGGGGTCTTCTTTCTTGGATTGTTTCACTTCTTCTCCCCTTGTTTCGGAATAGAGCTTCATTCTGGAACACCTTCCAGTCTATGAAGCATGGCAAAGACGGGTCTGCGTTTCTCATAAAGATGCTTCTTTACAATTATTGTGATCATTGAGACGAGTCTCAATAATATCTGAAAGCAGGCCATTTACATCAACTATTCAAATCTTCACAGCTTCTTTCTCAGATAGAAGATCATTGACTCATTTTTCAGTATTCTCTGACTTGATCGTCAAGACTTTCACCTTTTCAGTCTTTAAGGCAAGATCATCCATGATTTTGCTCTTGACGGCTATGTCCTCCTGAAGCTTTGTGATCTTCAAGATATGGAGGAATTAAACTTAGCATGGTTAGTTTTAAGACTAGTGCGAACCTATTAAAGTTTTGCTTTCTCTATTTTAAGGGTTGAGCCCAGGCTCCAAATAACTTCATTAGACTTCACGGTGTTGGACTCAAAGTAGCTCTGGAAGTTTTCTATGAGTACACGTGCATCAGTAATTAGTTTATCGAATTTTTCGGTTGTGTTTTTGCAAACAGAAGTAGAATCATCTACCGCCTGTGTCATCTTTTCAAGGTTGGTGGAGTGCTCTTTTGTAGGAATGTACCCGTGACTATGGTAGGATCAACTACTGCTTCCTCCTGACCCATTGTCAGTACTCTTCCTGTGTTTCCAACACTTCTTGCTTTCGAGCCATCCCTCTTGTAGTGCCCGTTTTCACAACACCCATAGTAGGCTTGGCGTACTCCAGCTCCGAGGGTTTGGTTGGTTGGTTGTGTTGGTGTCTTGCAGAAAGAGGTTGTGTGCCCCATTTGTTGCAATTACTGCACTGCATCTCATGGAAAGGCCCGTGATGATGGAAACTGCATTTGTCATGCCTTGGTAGATTACCACCGTATCGACTGGGAAGTGTTTGGGTAGTCGGAACAACAAAAGGAATGCTAGCAGCATGGACTGCCACTATTTTCTATTTCTTTGAGGGCTCCTACAAATATTTCCCCTTTCTTTTGTTCCAAAAATTTTCTTGTTGCCACCCTCCTTGGGTTGTTTAGGAATGACTGCTAAGGAGCCTTGGCTCTCTTCGTGGTCTATCAGTGTCTTTGGCAGAGGGTAATGTAAGGGGTTTGGTAGCTAGAATATTTCCTTGCGTCGGGGTAGTTAATTCCCAAATGTACCTCTCCACATTCTTGCTCTCCGGGGTGACCATCCCGGGACAAAGTAGATCCAGTTCACTAAACCTAGCGGTGTACGCAGCAATGTCGAAACCCTTCATCTTCAGGGTCCAAAGCTCTTGTTCAAGTTTTTGCATTTCGCCACTCGAGTAGTATTCAACCAACATTAACTCCTTCAAATCATCCCAACTCATATCATTGGCTACTAGAAGAGTCGTGGATTTGACTTGGCTGTTCCACCAAGTGAGGGCTCTGTTTGTGAAAGTGCATGCTGCAAACTTCACCTTGCTTTTCTCGGGGAAAGCACATATTTCGAAGATTGATTCGGTTTTCTCGAACCAAGAGGTCAAAGAAATGACACCTCTGGTGCTATCGAACGACTTGGGTTTCGCATTCGTGAAGTCCTTGTATGAACACTACCTCGGGTGTCCATGACTGTCTCCTTGACTGGAAGGGTTGGTACCATTACCCGCCCCGCTTATACCACTTACGTGGATTTGCGACATCGCGACAGCCACAACGGCTGTCACTGCTGCTTGGAAAACAATGGGGTCATACTGAGGAGGGGTAGCGGTGGTGGAGGATTCACCTGTGGGTTGTTTTTCTTCCCGTTGGACTTTTTTGGAGGCATCTTTCTCTAAAATGATTCAAGAGAAAATGATGATAAGTCCTCTATAGTGGTCATGATTCAGATGATATTAAACAAGATATATCCGATTCTGACAGTTATAGTGTTCAGTCAAGCGATTTACAGTGGAAGTCTACTAATATAAGTATACAATCGCCATTTTATAGCAACGCTTATAGAGAATTTGTTATAGTGTGATTCATACTGACCACTCTGAAGATACCTAGTGTAGACAAGCTATGAATAACCATTAAGGGTTGAATGTTCTTGTTCTATTGGTGTAAGATCCAAAAATACTCCTATAGTATTTTAATTTCATGTTTGGTTCTAGAGTTTCTCTTGTATGCATTGTTGGTAAGTTTTAGACTTGTCGCAACACCACAATCACTCCCAAACCCATGTTGGTCATATCTCGGATAAATATAGTTGATCAGGTTATATTTATCCCAGATATGATTACATAATTATTCAGGTGTAACCGTAGTGTCCAACTCATCCCAAATACTTTTATGCAGTTCTTACTGTGATACAGTTTCTAGTGTGTATGCATATTTGTATACTTCTTGTAAAATACTTATATTTTAAAAATATACTTTTAGTTCAGATCTCTTCGGCCCTATAGTGTTTATAGTAGTATATCTTGTAAGGTTTGATATACTTAGTTCACTATAAACAGGAGCTCTGATACCAATCTGTCACACCCCCAAACCGGAATGGCAGAAACATTCGGGAGCGGAGGACGTCGTGTATAGTATCACAACAATTACATAATAGTAATCAAAGAAAATACAACAATTACAATAATAGAATATTGTATTTACAAATGTTCATAAAAAAGTTTTAATGACAATGAAAATGTATAACAAAAGTATAAATGACGCGACTCTAAAAGCTCCGTCTTCTCAAAACCTGTAGGTGTACCTGTCTATCGGTTCCCTGAGAATACAAGTGGATTTGAAAGTGTATCAACATTTAAGTCTGTGAGTTCATGAGAATATTTTTGTAATGAAATCTTGTCTTTGAATCTGTGAAAATGTTTGTATGTTTCTCAAGAAAATCCAATATTTTCTTTAGTATCGAAAAGTAGTCTTATACCTTAAGACCAAAATGTTGGATAAGGTGTCTAAGTCCATAACTATTTTTGGTATATACTTGACCCGGTTGGCATGGACCATTTGGGTTGCATGGCATCATGACACTTAGATAGAAAAAAAATGAGAAAAGGACACTTATGGTTTATTAATATATTATAAGTTCTAATATATTTAATATTTTTTTAGTATTGATCAAGAATTAATTTGGAAGTAATTTGATGATAAAAAATGAGACTAATTAAATATATGGGTTTCATTGTATAAATCATCCATTCTTATATAGTGGGCTAATGATCCATGGTTTATTGAATTGGGTTAAAACCCATAGGGTGCTCCATGGATGGTCCATGCAGGTTAAAACCCATGGATCATGGAGGAAATAAAAATCCATGTCAATTAGGGTTTACATGGTGTAACCCTACATTTGACACAACTATAAAAGGACCCCATGGGCTACCAAAATTGGCACTAAGTGAAGAACAAGAGGGATGGCTAATTTTGAGTGTGTGTGTACTTCTCTCAAAGTTATTCCAAGAGTTGTGGTGTTGTGTGAAACATTTGAGGCATCACATTTGGGGTGCTAGGCTCACAAAGTTCTTAAGGAATCCAAGAACAAGAAAGGTATGTTCTTCTACTAGCTTTTATGTTTCAAGTTCCCCATGCCATGCTAGTTAGGTTAAGAACCTTGGAAAAATCAAATTTGCATGTATCTTAGTAAAACATAGATCGAAGGTTTTGAGGGTTGCATGACACCATAGGAGTGTTAGAATGCTCAAAACCCTTCAGTGGTATCAGAGCCTAGGCTTGTTTTCTTCATTTTGATGCAAATTGTTGAAAAAAGTCAAAATTTTTGTATTCTGTTGAGTGAAATCGCCGATTCCATAGGGGGACTCGACGAGTCCATGCATATATTCATCCTACTCATTAAGTAGGTTCGTGCACTCGACGAGTTGGAGGCCCAGAGTGCAGTTTTTTCGAGTTTTCCTGCTAGAAATGGACTAGAATCATTACCCTAAACTGTTTTGGCCTTATAAAACCTGTTTTTGATGTGGTAATGATTATGCTAATCCATTTACAATGGTTATTATCAAAATTTCAAGTTTTATATATGTTTTTTATGATTCTTGAAATTGTTGATATGAATGTTCATACACTTTTAAGTTGGGTAGATCACAGGAATTATTTGCAAATTGTTTGTTAGTTTAATTCTTGATCTAAATGTTTTTAATGGAATCCATAATTTGTCATCAAGTTATGGATTACCAAAAGTCTTTCTTTTAAAGTCCATTAAAAACACGTAGGTTACATAAAATGAAGAGTCTTCATTTTAATAAACCATTAACTCATAAGTTATGAAGTTTAAAAGTTTTGAATAGTTACAAAACTTGCTGTCAAGTTTTAGAACATGTAAAGTCACTTTAGAAAACTTTAGTTCCAACCGCTAGAATTTTAAAATTTTAAAATTCAACCCTTATACTTTATAATATTATAAGTTAATAATATGTATATATATATATATATATATATATATATATATATATATATAAGATTAAGTCGTTTTATTGTTAGTAGGCCTCATTCATGAAGTAGGTCTATAAGGGGGGTATAAGGTTGTTGGCTATAAAATGGCAACTTAATGGGTGTCGACTCTCACCCACCGCTTCCTTTACTGGTGGAGGGTCGTTAGCCGAACGGGTAGGACAACGACTTCAATTCTCGTTAAAAGTATAATGATTATAAAGTAACTAAATGTTATATAAATTCTCAATCTTAGTTATTTTAGGAAAACATGAATTTGGTGCTAACCCATGAAATTACCCTTTACACCTTGCTTAAGTCGTTAGTGGAGTGTGTGTGGTTAAACCAAAACACTAACTTGGATTTAACAAGGTTGGCGAAAGGTGGCTTAAGGTTTATCATAGATCGGCGGAGCATGTGTGGTTAACCGGAACATCAATTAGGTGATAAACATATAGAGTACCACGTAATTTGCATGGTTATTCATACCTTGTTTTGTGATCCTCGGCATCCCAGTCACAAAACTTGAATGGCAGAATCGAGATTGGAACATTCCATTGAAAAGTTCAATGAGTCTCTAAAGAATCTAGGAGTTTCGAAGCCAATTAAAACCTAATAATACATTTTTTTTCATGGTGGAAATTGGTGGATCGTCATTCACCTACCTTCAAATATCTTATAGCTTAGATTACGACATCCCTCTTCTAAGTTATAAAATATTGTGTTGGGTCCTAGCATTAATATTACATTTGGGTGTCTTATTAAGGACTATATTTACATCTAATATAAACTTTGTCTTTCTTTGTCACACCCCAAAACCAAGAACGGCGGAAACGTTCTGGGGCAGAGGACGTCATGTATAATATCAACAACAATGTAAAGTAGTAAACAAGCAACAACATCATCCATTGCATTAATAAAATAATTATTATACAATTGTATTCTGTCAAATTTTGATAAACACTAAGCATAAATCAAAGTGAAAGATAAGTCTTGAATAAGCTCCATCTTCCTTTCTCCTTGCATCGGTACCTGTCTATGATGACCTGGGGATACACGAAATTTTGAAATCGAGTATCAGCTTTAAAGCTGGTGAATTCATAAGTATATAAGTGTCATTGCCTTTTTTGTGAAAATCTATTATGAAGGCCATGTAAATCGTTAAATGAAAATGTTGAGGTAAGTATGAAATCCCTAGAAAAACCCTTATTTTCTATAAGTATGAAATGTAGTCTTCTACCAAGACCCGAATGTTCTGTACATATGAAGTGTAGTCTTCTACCAAGACCCAAATGTTTTGTATTGTATGAAGTGTAGTCTTCTACCAAGACCCGAATGTTTTGTAAGTATATAGTGTAGTCTTCTACCAAGACCCGAATGTTTTGTAAGTATGAAGTGTAGTCTTCTACCAAGACCCGAATGTTTTGTAAGTATGAAGTGTAGTCTTCTACCAAGACCCGAATGTTTTGTAAGTATGAAGTGTAGTCTTCTACCAAGACCCGAATGTTTTGTAAGTATGAAGTGTAGTCTTTTACCAAGACCCGAATGTTTTGTAAGTATGAAGTGTAGTCTTCTACCAAGACCCGAATGTTTTGTAAGTATGGAGTGTAGTCTTCTACCAAGACTCGAATGTTTTGTAAGTATGAAGTGTAGTCTTCTACCAAGACCCGAATGTTTTGCTATGACTATGTAAAATGATAGTTTTTCCTTTCTATTGACTAGTACTAAAGTACTTGGTCTAACTCCTCGTTTATGTGAAAGATATCACAAAATAAAGTAAACAGGAAAAATATAATCATGTAAGTGTTAGCCGGAGGTATTGGTGCTAACAAGACGAATGCAAAATTTTGACCCGAGGTACTAGGGCTAACATATTACATATAACCTAATGGACATCCGAAGATTGTCCAATTATCCTCTGTAGCAGCAGCAGGTGGAAGGAAGGGTTAGTCCCTATAAAGGTACTCCTAGTATAAGTAATAACCGTAGGCATCCGTAGATGTTCATTACCCACTGTTGCTAACAGATGGGTTTCGGAATGGTTAGTCCCGTACATATATCCCGAGGTACTGTGGGATAGAGGCCCATCTAGGTATCCCGAGGTACTATGGGATAGGGTCCTGTCTTAGATATTCCGAGGTATTGTGGAATAGGCAGGAAGATTTACACAGAAGGTACTAATAAATCATCCTCGCAATTCAAGATACAAATAATTCTGTTAATGTACACAGATAAGTGTATCTATGGAAAGGTACTCATGTATTGCGTTCATATAAACGGGTTCATGTATCATGTAAGTATATGTAAAGGTACTCATGTATCAGGTAAACATCTGTAAGTACTCATGTATCAGGTAATGTACTAGTATAGACTCATGAATGAACTGACTCTTGTGTGACTTCTTGTAATAGAAGTAATGTTTGATATCTTCAAATTATCCCTATGATAATCTACTGTAATATAACTAGTTGCTCATGTAAGTTTACACACTCTTACAAATCAAAGGTGTGAGAAACTAAATGAAAGATGCAAACTATAACATCAATACCTATATAGGATCATAGGTGTATATGCATAATTTAGTTCAAGAATGAAAAATGGTTTTCTAAGACAATTTATGGGTTTTGAACAATAAATAACAATGACTTGATGTCATTTGAATACTCATTTCAAAAGTAAAACATTTGGTAACAATGTGCTTTTAGAATGTAAAACCATTTCATGCATCACATTTTGTAGCATGTGAAATCTGTTAAATGACAAACACAGTTATAAAATACATATCAATGATTTAATAACATGTTTGTTTGTACTTGTATCCCCCCCATTAAAGCATTTAAACTCATTTAAAACATTGATTAGGGGTATGAACTCACCTGCAGTATGTGACCGGAATTGAACGGACTGTTATCGTACGGAAGGATCGGGCAAGAGCTTGGTGTCAAGTGATGACTTAGACACACACAATGATCCTAATTACATATGAAGACATATGTATATAAATAATTAGAGATTTAATCACTAACTATACATGTATAACATTTAAGCACGAGGACAACACTTTTGGTCAAGTGCTAGGAGGCTAATGGGTTGCAACAAAGAAGTGCAATGCTCCTAATGGAAGTTTAAGGTCAAAAGACCATATTCATTGGAGTTTACGGCCCAGGGAAGTAAGCTCCTGGCCGTAAACTCTCAACTAAGTCATGAAATGGTGCATAGAAGTACTACAACCTTAGAGGGGAATTGTTTCAAGGCTATACAAGTGTTTGGGCACCACATTGACTCCTTTGGGGAGTTTATGGCCCAAATACCCTTTTCCCTTGGAGTTAACGGCCGTAAACTCCCTTGGGAGGGTTCTTATTGTCCTTTCAAGTCTCTAACATTTCTAGGAACAAGTCTAGGCTTCAATACTTGGATTAAGGGAGGTTTATGGCATTAAATGGAACCATTTGATGGAGTTTACGGCCATAGAACTCTTTGGGCCGTAAACTCCCTCACACATGAGGTTCTAAGAATTTTAAATAGTCCAAAACTCATCTAGGTACTTGCCCTAAAAGTCTCTTGGCCTAAGGAGGTGTCTAGGGTGTCCTTTGACCCCTTAATAGGAGTTTACGACCCAAGAAATACTCTTGGTCGTAAACTCTTCAACTCTTATGCTTTTCATGTGTTTTCTAGGTCCTAAACACATTAAGGTACTTGCCAAAAATGAAGACTAAGCCTTAGGAAGAGTTTGAAGTGGTTTTGGCATTTAATCTTGGAGTTTACGGCCTAAGGAGCATCTTGGCCGTAAACTCCTTTCCAAAGTTGGTTTCTAATTGTTTTGTTGGTCTAAAACACTTGTTTATGGCTTCTAGGTTCTTGTTCTATGGCTAAAGGAACTCTAGGCACTCATTTGTGCCCTTAACTTGGAGTTTACGGCCCAAGAGGTGGTTCCTTGGCCGTAAACTCCTCAAACTACTTGGTTTTGATTTGCTTCTAGCCTCTAATGATCATTCATAAAGTCCTTAGTTAGATGCCTAACACGGAAATGGGACTATGTGGCCTTTAGGCTTGATTTTGGAGTTTACTCCCCAAGAACGTTCTTGGGCGGTAAACTCCCAGATCTTGCAGTTTAGACATGTAAATAATGTTATTAATCATATAACAAGTATTAAAACACATCTATGAAAGTAGACTCACAATCTGGGATGAAAACCCGAAGATCCGTGAGAGAGTATTTGGCTTTTCTCTAATTAGAAATCAAATAATGAACCAATTTGGTTCAGAATTCTATTTATAGTCCTGAGGTTTTTGGCAGAAAATATTTCTATTCTCGGAATGGATTCTAGTGACCTAGAGTAATGGAATTACAGTGTTGCACAAAATCCTAATGCATCCACTCTCCTAGTAACTCCTTAGGTGTAAAACCCTAAAACTGCCAATTTATTCCATAAGTCTGAAATTTTACTATAGCTGCTCTACTACTGTTGGATTGAAGTGGTTTGATTTGAATGGAAAATTTCGGGTTGTCACATTCTTCTTTTTCAGATGTCTTCTAACAATGCTACTTCTGGATCAAACCCTACCGGTTCCTTCTCTGTCATGAACCTTTGTGGGAGAGTCATCCTTGATGGGACTAATTTCAATTATTGGATTACGAACATAAGGATGGTCACTCGCTATGAGGACAAGGAATATGTCCTCGACAAGGAGCTGAAGCATCTTGATGAGTCTACTACTACTCCTGAGGAGATCGCTTAGTTACGGGCACAGGAGAGAGATGCTACAAAAGTGGCGTGTATTATGTTCGCCACAATGATAGACGAGCTCCAAAAGTCCTATGAGGACTTTTATCCTTTTGAGATGCACCGGGATTTGATGGATAGATACCATCAGAGTGCTCATCAAGAGCGATATGACATAATCTCCTCCATGCTAACAACCCGAATGAAGGATGGTGAACCCATCACAGGCCACATGTAGCAAATGAAAAGGTTTGTGGACCGTCTGCTGAAGTTGAATATGAACTTCCCCGAGGAGTTGGCTATTGATATCATACTACACTCCTTACCTTCTTGTTATGATGAATTCCGAATGACCTATCATATGAACAAGGAGGAGGTCACACTCAGCAAACTTCAAGGACTTTTAAAGACCGTCGAAAGTGGTCTTAAAAGTAAATCGGTTGTTACCACTCTTACACCTACCACCACCCCTGTTCTGGCTATCGGGCAAGGTAGAGGGAAGAAGAGGAAGAGCCACTTGAAGGGTACCAAGGGAAAGTCTCTTGATGACTCATATTCAAGTAGAACCAAAGGTGGTTCTGTCACTCCTTCTGCCAACCCTAAAGAGGTTGAATGCTTCTATTGCCATGAAAAGGCACACTGGAAGAGAAACTGACCAAAGTACTTGCAAGATGTTAAGGATGGGAAAGTAAAACCCAACCATTCAGGTATTTACACTATATTGTCTAATAACTCACCCTATTCGAATTCTTGGGTCCTTGATACAGCTTATGGTATTCACATATGTTTTGATTTGCAGGGACTAAGAAGAAGTGAGAATGTGGAGCATGGGAAGATAAACTTAATCATGGGGAATAGGAAAGCTTCACCTGTCACTAAGATTGGAGTTTATTATTTTTTGCTAAGTAGTGGGTTAACATTAGATTTGAATAGATGTTGTTACTATTGGATTAGGTGTCTAAGTTCATAACTATTCTTGGATGTACTTGACCCGATCAGCATGGTCCATTTGGGTTGCACGACATCATGTATTTGTATAGACTAAAATGAGAGAAATAACACTTATGGTTTATTAATATTTTATAAGTTCTAACATATTAATAGGATTATTTAATTAGTATTGCTCAAGAATTAATGTGATATTAATTAATTAATCAAAAGAAGACTAATTAAATATATGGGTTGATTGTGTAAATCACCCATACTTGTATAGTGGGCTAATGCTCCGTGGATTATCAATTTCGGCTAAAACCCATAGGATGCTCCATGGTGTCTTTGAACCCATAGATCATGGAAATGAAGATCCATGTCAATTAGGGTTTACTTGGTGTAACCCTAATTATGACACACTACATAAGCAACATGTTGTAGATCAAAATTGGCACTAGTGTAAGAAATAAGAGGGCATATCGATTCTAAGTGTGTGACATTTCTCGCAAGTTTATTCCAAGTGCATTTGGTTTTTTGTGAGACATTTGAGGCATCACACTTGGGGTGCTAGGCTCACAAGGTTCTCAAGGAATCCAAAGTACTACAAGGTATGTTTTCTTACTATCTTTTATGATTAAAGGTTCCCTTGTATGCTAGATACGTTAAGAACCTTAGAAAATCAATTTTCCATGTAACATAGATAAAACATAGATCCAAGGTTTCTAGGGTTGCATGTACACCTCATAGGAGTGTTAGAATGCTCAAAACCCAACAGTGGTATCAGAGCCTAGGCTTGTTTTCTTGTTATACTTGCAAATTTGGCTTAAAAATCGAAGTTTGTTGTTGTCTGCTCAGTAGACTTGTTGAGTCCATGAAGGGACTCGAGGATTCCAAGGCTAAACTCATCCAACTCGCCGACTTGGTTCTTGCACTTGACGAGTTGGAACCCCAGACACCATATCTTCGACTGTTTTGGCTGGAATTGGACTAGAAACATTACCTTAAGCTGTTTTTCAACTTATAAGCCTATTTTTGATGTGGTAATGTTCATGCTAATCCTATTTCAAAGATAATTGTCAATATATTCATGTTTTGTATTAGTTTAATGATTTGGCTAATTACATGAGAAAGTTTGATTAAATTATCTTGTTCTTATGAGTTGCTTAGATTAATAGAAAAAGTTATGTGAAATTTTTGTTTTCAATCCAAATTAATCTAAGAGTTGGTTCTAAAATGTGTTCTTGTATCTTGTCCTCATAAAACTCATAAATATTTCCATATGTTATGAACAAAGAAAAGTCATATTCTTTTAATAGTTTAAAGTCTTCCATAACTTGTCCTCAAGTTATGGAACTTGAAGAGTTTTTTGAAATAAAACTACTTTAAACACATAAGTTATGGAATTCAATAGTTTTGAATAGTTTCAAAACCCTCCCTTAATTTTGGAATTTGAAAATTTTTCCCTTATGAATACTTTAATTCCATGTTAAACCCCTAGAATTTTAAAAGTTAAAATTCAACCCTTATACTTTATAATATTATAAGTTAATAATATATATATATATATATATGTATATAAATATATAAGAAAAAGTCATTTTACTGTTAGTAGGTCTCATTTACGAAGCCGGTCTATAAGGGGGGTATAAGGTTGCTGCCTATAAAATGGCAGCTTAATGGGTGTCCACTCTCACCCACCGCTTCCTTAATCGATGGAGGGTCGTTAGCCGAATGGGTAGGACAAGGACTAGAATTCTCCCTTCATTAAAAGTATTAATGATAAATATAAAGTAACTAAATATTTTTTATAATTCCCAATCATAGTTACTTTAGGAAAATGTGAACAAGGTGCTAATCCATGAAATTACGCTTTGCCCTTTGCTTAAGTCGGTTAGTGGAGCGCGTGTGGTCAACCGACACACTAGCTAGACTTAACAAGGTAGGCAAATGGGTAACTTAATATTTATCATAGTATCGGTGGAGCGCATGTGGTTAACCGACACATCGATTGAGGGGTAAATATAAAGGGTACCATGTAATTTGCATGGTTACTTCACACCTTGTTTTGTGATCATTGGCATCCCAGTCACAAAACCTGAAGGGAACACTCGAGATTGAAACATGCCATTGAAAGTTCAATGAATCTCAAAAGATCTAGGAGTTTGAAATCCAATTAAAACCTAATAATTTCTTTCTTTTTTCATGGTGGAAATTGGTGAATCATCATTCACCTCCCTTCAAATATTCTATAGCTTGGATTAAGACATCCCTCTTCCAAGTTATAAAATATTGTGTTGGGTCCCAACCTTAATATTTCATATTGGGTGTTATATTAAGGACTTTAAATCAACTAACTTGAATATATCCCATTATAGATGTCTAGTTTAGACAACTGTGATCTTCCCAAATATCATGGAAATCATACTTCACTACCTCCACCTCCTCTATTTATTCTCCCTGACCCACAAGCTCGAAGACTTGAAAAATTCAAGGTCACTCAAGCCCTACTAGCAATGAAACATAAAAGATGGGAAGACCTGTGTGCACTCATGTCTTAGAAATGAAGTCACACTTTGACAGGTTGAGAATGTTGGGTGTCATTGTCCCAATGAAGTTGGCTATTGATTGGGTTCTTCAGTCACTTCCTGAGTCTTATAGTGAGTTGATTAAGAACTACTACCAGATCACGACATGACCCTAATAGATCTATCTTATTTGCTTGTTGCTTCTGATTCAAAAATGATGTGGCGCAATGGTCAAGCAAATATTATGGAAGGTCTATTTCTCAAACTTTCATAGACATTGACAATGGTAATATCGGAAGTCTAGAAAAACTTTCTACTCCCAATGGAAAGGGATCGGCCTTAGTCAACCCAGTTAACCAAAAGTTAAAGGGAAAAGCTAAGTCTGTGATAGTCCGGTGTACCATTCCCAAAGAGTGTATATGTTTTCATTGTCAAGAGAAGGGGCATTGGTTGCGAAACTGACCTAACTACCTGAAAGATCTAAGAGAGAATGAAAAAAATCAAAAAGGATTTAACTCTACTTCAGTTAAGTCCACAATCTAACTCTGTTAAGTTCCTTGTTGATGATTCTTAATACAAAATATGACTCGATTACATTTTGGTGTTTGATAGGATCAAGAAAAGGGAAGGAAACTAAAAGAAAGTGTATGTTGAATCTGATCGTGAAGGTGGATCTCAATTGCATGGTTCGAAGATCGGATTCTTGAGCTACTACTTAAAGAGTTATGATAAATTGCTAGAAAATATGTAATAGCATAGTTTTCATTTAAAGTTGCATTGTAAGGAAAGTTTTTATGCATTTGTAAAATCAATAAAATTTTATTTTATTTTATATGTCCTTGCAATGGCGCTTATGAAAAATTGATGTTTGTATGTTTTAGCAATAATGGAAATATGAATTTGATTCTTTCGTTTGTGGTGGTGTCTAAATTTACCAAATAAGGAAAGCTTTTCATCACCCAAGTTTTCAGTTGGATAAAAACTTGGAATCATACAAGTTGTATAGTTTGATGAATGAGAACTTTCAGCTTTGGAAAAATTAAGACTATTTCCTTGTTCACATGTATATGTGAGTCAAGTGAAGGACTAAGGGATATAGTGCACATTCTTGTGCACTGGTCAAGGTCCACCACAAAAAGATCGTTAAGACTAATCGTCATGATTTACTAATGTTGAGTAAATATGGTTATACTTACCAGTTTAAGTATAATTCTGAAACATTGGAAAAGTTTCGATGTTTTGAAGGATGAATGAGAAGAATCAAATTAGGCAGAAAGATAAAAGTTTCTCAAATCTGAAAAGATGGGAGAGTACTTTAGTATCAAGTTTAGTGATCATCTTAATGATTAAGAAACCATATCACAACTGGTTCTCTAAGGACATCTTGCATTCTTATGGCTAAGAAAAGGAATCATGAATTGTTGAAATGGTTGAATCAAGAAGATGAGGCGTACTTCATTCCAAAAACAAGTCTTAGAGTCATACTCAAAGACTATAAGTTGAGTGACATATCATAAAGAAAGGTTTATAACACTTGTTAAATGTAAGGGTAAAAGTGTCCTACTCTTGTACATTTGAAATTGGTAAGTTGTGATGTTTTGGGTAAAACAAAGACCAACTAAGGCCAATTGTGTGAAGTGTTTGTCTTGATAAAGAATCTAAACTGTCTCTTCAATATTTGGCAAGAGAGACTTATATTTCATGAGGACAGTGGGAGTCTTAAAGATCTTGAAAAACCTTCTAGATGTAATCAAGAGGAAAACCCTATAGTTTATCACTAGCACACGACTTGAGGTTTATAAGCTATCGTGTTGACATATTCCTATTTCTGTGCCCATTCTTATAAAGTTGGCTTTGTATATGAGTTCTGAGAGTTCTCAATTGGTTGCATAACAACATGAAAGCAATGGAAGGCCCTTGTGCTGCCAGATGGAAAGAAATTGAGACTGCATAAGTTCAATCCATAAGAGTGTGGATTTGTCACTAACCTTGTCTTGTGATTATGGTTTTGACAAATTCACATGGATAGGAACACATACACCAGAAAATCTAAATGTCATAAGGTTTCTCTCCGATTCATGAAAATGATAGTGAGGAAACGCTTTCACTAAGTAGATTTTAACTAGTTAGCAATTGCGATATTTGCATTCTCAAAGTCGTTAGTAAAGCGTGTGTGGTTAACCGACACACTAACATGGACTTATGAGAAATGGCAAAGATCTAAACAATTGACATTATGATTACGACATCCCTTTTCATAGTTCTGAAATTGTTTAGACACACATGTGTGCTATCTAAGGAAAGGTGTATGATTTTGATAAAGTCATATCAAAGTATCTCGTATCAAAAATATGAACTTTGGTAAGAAGGTCAATAAAATATTTATTTCTAGAAGTCCAGCTAATTTATGAGTACATGTCAAAGCTAGTGGGAGCATAGGCTCCATGCTAACAATCATCATGCAAGTGGGAGCGTGATAATTTTAATAAGTGTTGCAAGTTAGCAATGTTAATTATAGAAAACAAAAGTTTCAATTCGTGAATTATACTTCACTTCAATTTTAAAAGCTTAGATTGAGGTTTTAATCATATTTTGTCAAGGGTATATATATATATATATATATATATATATATATATATATATATATATATGAATTTCATGTTGGAATGGCTCAACATAAGGAAATTCTACATATGGGTCCATTATTTGCATTCTAAAATTCGATTATGATTATGGAATCCCTTTTCATAATCTGCATTATGAGAACTTGGCAAATAGAAATACAAATATTATAGCAAAATACTGGTCTAGTATCATGTCTTTATGAATCGAGTCCCATATGCTTCAGATATAGGATCGATTACATGTGCTATAATATTCATCTGTTCTAAATTTTTTCCAAATGCCAGAGCATTAAGATGGAAAAATTACTAGAACTAGATATGACTAATTTGATTAAGCAATTGTCGAGGACAGTTTGAGGTTTACCAAATATTGGTTGCTCAAGGACAGTTGAAAGTATAGTGCTAATTTTGGAAGGATCATATTGACATATTCTAAAAAGAGGCAACTCTTGTTTAGAAGTAATAGTCAAAATGAGAATATGGAAATATTCCCATAGGTGGAAGTTATTCATTAAATCCGTTTAAGATTAGGAAACTTAGTGCAAGAAGAATGTTCGAAGCAATGAACTTTGAATACGAGACTTCATTTCCATGGAGTTGGTCTATATTGGAGTACTCTGTAATGTCTATTGACAAGTCTTTGTGATTTTGTGCATAATCATTACAAGAGGACGAATGCATATAAGTTTAGAATCTAACAGATTTAAGTAAATGGCAGGAACCTAGGATTCGTGCATTTGTGGTTAGGATTTGGGATTGTGAAATGAGTATCATTGGAATTAATGTTTAGTTGATCTATTTCATAGAGTAAAGATCATAGATAAACTTAGTGTGCATATGTGACAACCCAAATTTACTGCCGTTACAAATTCCGTCTGCACTAACGGAATTCGTCATTATATACTATTTTCTGAAATGTTTGGAGTCGTCAATAAAAAAATATCTAGACCCGAACCCGACTCCAAAACCACGAATTCCGGCTTCCGAACGTAAGGATTTATTCCCTATCTTATTCTAAACATACTTCACTGTAATTAGAGGCCAAAAATCATAGAAAATAAAGATCAAAAGGGAGTTTACGGCCTAAGAAGCCCCTTAGGCCGTAAACACCTAAAACTTTGCCAAAAGCCCCATTTTTCCTTCCTTTAAGCTTGGGTACTAATTAAGGGATTTACCTAGGGGAGTTTGGACATTAAAACATAAGAAATTGAGGCCTAAAAAGGAGTTTACGGCCCAAGCTTATGCTTAGGCCGTAAACACCCAAAAACCTTGGATTTAAGTCCCGAAGACTCATCTAGGGCATGTAGTAATTTAGTCTTGACACTAGGAAATGTTTAAGTGCATTAAACAACACCATTTGAGGACAAAAATAGGAGTTTACGGCCAAGTCTAAGCTTGGGCCGTAAACACCCAAATTTTATGACAAACAAGTCCCAAAAACTTATCTAGGGCATGCAAGGAAATTAGCTAAGACCCTAGGAAGTGTGTTGTACCATTAAACATCTCATTTTTAAGCCAAAAGAAGTGTTTAAGGCCAAGGCTATACTTGCCAAAATGTCCCAAAACTCCATCTAAGGCCTTCTAGAATTTATCTAAGCTGAAGGGAAGTGTGTTGTACCATTTAAACATCCATTTTGAGGGATTAAATGGAGTTTACGTCCCAAGCACAAGTCTTGGCCGTAAACTCCCCAAAATGTCATGAAATGAGGGTTTAAACCCTCCATTGTAGTTCAAGACACTTGCTAGTAAATTAGGGAAGTGAAATAAGGCCTTAAACTTGCATTTTGGAGGACTACATGAGTTTACGGCCAAGCCTAAGGGGCTTACGGCCGTAAACTCCCAAGGAGTGGCCTTTGGGCTGTAAACTCCAAGGGAGTGAGCTCATGGACCCTCCCGTAAATCTTTCTTGGCCTTGTACCACTCCCGGGAACCCCTTCTAGGCCTTAAAACCCCGAAACGATGCTAGAATGCCCAAATACTTTAACGAAAGGCATAAAATGTCTAATTTATTGCAAAATACATATTTCATATGAATCTAGGGTCCTAAAAAGGTGCTCAAGTCGTTATTTGGTACCAAACGCTCAACCGACACTTTTACCCGATTTACCCGATTCACCCGATTTACGCGAATTCAGGTGAGTTCATACCCCTTTAACGAACCTTTCAAATGTTTTATATGTTTTAGGGGGGGGGGATACAAGTCAATTATACATGTTTATGGAAATTCATACAAGTCATTCATTCATGTTACGGAAATTAATCACATGTGATTCACTATCCGTAGTTCAAATCACATGTGATTTACCAGTATGCTTTATAAAAAGGATTTTCGTTTTCAAAACCCTTTCGGATGAAAGATCAATTTTCTAAATATTCCCTTTTGACAAGATTTTTATTAAATAAATTCCTTATAAAATGTAACCACACCAATATATTTATATAAATAAGGCTTGAAGGACTTAGGACCGATAGCTCGCCTTAATTCCTGTTCTTGTTTGATTGTGGGATTAGGGTAGTTGGTATCCGTCTGACTATCGTTGATTTCTTACTTATATATCATATATATTTGTGTTGGATACGAGTATTTTCATTTCATTAAATGTTTAAACCACTAGATTGACAAGAATCATACGCACTAAGTTAACTATAATAGGTATAGTTAAGGCCACTATTACCCGCTATAGCTACTACTCTACACACTATAATACACTCTATAATGACACTATATACTAATACGAGAACATACTAAGAGTATACAAAAGACTACTACGCTATAATACAAGAGAAAACACTAACCAAGAGATAACTAACCCACTACGAGATACTCTATTCGCTACGCACTACGCCCAGAGTCTTCTGGCGGGAAGACGACACTATATGTATAGATCTATACGGGAAAGACGCTATTACATCCCGACTGATAACTTCGGTCTGAGCCGTACAGGCCCAGGGATGCCGCCACTTCACTACACTTTGTATGACCGGGAAGGTCATGGGATCCTCTATTACTCACACTATCGATAACATACCATAAATACACTATAACCACACCAAAATGCTAAACGAAAAGCTAAAGTTAATATTTCTGGAAAATATAGGATTTTCTAGGTTTTTCTACTACTTATGAATGTAAATTACAGCTTTTCATACTATCGGTTCTAATGCTTTTTATACAAAAACTCACACTAAACTCTTATGAACTCACCAGCTTTATGCTGATATTCGTTTTCAAAATAACTTGTATCCTCAGGTCAAAGATAGACAGGTAAAGGTGCAACATTTTGGTGAAGGTGGAGCATACAAGATCCATCTCTTATTTTTTATTTACTTTTGGTGTTTGATTGAACAATACGAAACACGCCTGTAATTAAACTCACTATGTAATGCAATGGTTGTATGTTTCTTGTTTTTACTATTATGCAATTGTGATGATACTATACATGACGTCCTCCACCCCGAAACGTATTCCGCCGTTATCGGTTTTGGGGTGTAACAGATTGGTATCAGAGCATTGTTTATAGTGAATCAAGTATATCAACCTATAAAAGATATACAAACTATAAACAGTTCGGGACTAAAACACTCTGACCAAGAATATATACTGTTAAGTATCTAAAAGATCTAACTAAGTATATATATATACACACATCACTATAAAACACATAAATCAGTATCACTCTAGAACAGAACAAAAGTATTAAGATTGTTGGGCAGCACAATTGGGCTTAGAGACATATAGTCACATTCAGGGTGATGTAGCTTGATCAACTACGATTTCCTGAGAGTGACTAGCATGTGCCTAAGTTTGGTGGTGATGCTTACAACAAGTCGAAAACTTACCAATACTACCACAATAACGTTACCATAAGAATACTATAGGAGTCTTCTGTATCTCTAGAACATACATATGTGATAACAAAAAGGGTCGTTACTAGTAGGACAATAGTCGCTAAGTGGATACACCACGATTACATGTGACTAGGGCGCTATAGACTCAGAATCTGCAGCCTTTGCTTCATTCCCTGTTCTTGTTTGATTGGGGGTCTAAAGTTAGGGTGGTTTAGTCGAAGGACTAACTTGATTCGATTACATGTAATTGGTATGCACTATGCAAGTATTGGGTCGACTAATAACGATTCATCCTATAAGTATCTTAGAATAGTACGTCTATTAACCTTTCCTTTCCCCTTTCTCGCGTAGATAGCATGGCTGGCTTCCACCATCCCGGTGATCTGTACTTTCCGAACCAGGGCAATGGAGGATGGGTCGAAGAGGAGTCAGACGATGATCACCCGATCCCTTTGGATGATCATCAAGCTGAAGGCTCCTCGGATAGCTCGAGCTCCGAACCAGAAGTTAACAACCAACCTCCTGAAGCCCCGAACCCTAACCCCCGTCCGACATTTCAGGGTCCCACTCCTATGTGGGCCATATCCTTGCACCGATGGAGGGAGGAGCAGGGTCAGCCTTTGCCTTACAATGGAGACCGAAGCTTCTACAACATAAGCGAAGGAGGATCAGCAGATCGGGTTCTGCCCATCATGATCCGAAGGATTGCCAGGAATGTCGAGCAGGGCCAAGCTGCTATTGGTCGAGTTGTGGAAGTGGATGCCAACTCGAACCTCAACACGGTTCGCATCCGCCAACTCGAAGAAGCCATGGACAGGTCAAGGAGGACCAACGAGGCTCTGCAGCATCAGCTGGCTGCATCCCGAGCCGAAGTTAGGGAACTCCGAGCACGCCAAAGGACTCATGATCGACACCTTCAAGAAGTTACGCGTCAGCTAGCGGATCTGAGGATTCGCCCAACAAGTAACCGTCGCCAGTAGGAGACGTCTAGTTACCCCACTCTTTTGTTTAAAGGACTAGCCTTTTTCTCTTTATGTTCCGTAGGTCTTTTGTTTGTAAACATTCCTATCTTAAAAGTACTGTAGTTAAACCTCTAAACTGCCAACATTTTCTCTATGGTATGATGTAAGACCTACTGTTAGGTCAATTTTCATGAACTTGCGTTGCATCATTAATACAAATGTAGTGGCAGTTGATTACTCTATTGCTATGACTCTCATTCTGATCTTGGATTATGTTGATTTAATCCATGAAACACTCTATTCATATTCGCAATAGACTCTTACTATTGCCATCATTTCTATGGTTTTCCAGTGAAAGATGCCTCCTCGAAAGCGTCCAAGCCGAGGAAGACCAACAACTCAAACCCCTCCTCCACCACCTCCGCCTCCGCAGTTCGATCCAGTGCTGTTCCAAACAGCAATGACTGTGGCTGTGACAACAGCCATGGCCCAAATGAACTCGGGTGATGCGAGCGGTGGGAATACTAGATTTGGTGAAGTCCACCAACGAGTGCAGGGATGCACTTATAAGGACTTCATGAATTGTAAACCTGCTTTCTTCGACGGTTCAGGAGGAATTCTGGCACTATCCCAATGGTTCGAAGGAACCGAAGCGGTGTTTGAAATGTGCTCTTGCCCCGAAGAGAGCAAAATCAAGTACGCTACTGCCACCCTCACCAACAGGGCCCTGACATGGTGGAACGGCCATGTCAGTGCACTCTCCTTGGTTTCAGCCAATGCCATGGGTTGGGACACTTTAAAGGATCTTATGAGGAAGGAGTACTGCCCTAGGGGCGAGATTCAGAAACTGGAGGAAGAACTTTGGAACCTCAAGATGAAAGGGACTGACATAACGGCTTATACGGCCAGGTTTTGTGACTTGGCGGCTATGTGTCCCAACATGATCCCCTCTGAAAGCAAGAAGATTGAACGATACATCTGGGGTTTAGTGCCCCGGTATCAAGGAAACGTTCTGGCCTCACGCCCCACCACTTTTGACAGTGCCAAGGAATTGGCCCAGAGTCTGATTAACCATGAAGTCTCCTCCACTCCAGCAACAGCAACCGCAACAACCACTGCACCACCCGATTCATCTGACAGAAAAAGGAAACGATGGGATAAGAAGAAAAGCAAGAAAACTCACACCACCTCCAAGGACCAACAAATCGTGGCGGTCCATGCTTCTACCACTCCAACTGCTCCAGCCCTGCCAAAAGCTTACAGTGGAAACTTTCCCAAGTGTCCCAAGTGCCCTTTCCACCACAACGGCCCCTGCCGTGAACTGCAGTGTTCCAACTGCGGCCAAAAGGGCCATACTGACCGATTTTGCAAGGCCCCTCCCAAACCTATCACACAGGTTCCTGGTACGGGAGTGACCCCGACGTGTTATGGCTGCGGCGAAGCTGGCCATTTCAAGAGGAACTATCCGAAGGCTGCAAATGCTGTGGGAACCGGAAGGTTACTCGTTATCGGTCACAATGAAGCGGTAGCGGATCCCACAGTAGTCACGGGTACGTTTCTTCTCAACAACTCTTATGCCTGTGTCTTATTCGATAGTGGTGCAGAAAGAAGCTTCATAAATCAAAACTTTAAACAATTACTCAAACAAACCCTCAATCACTAAAAGAAACATTCGTCGTAGAAATGGCTAATGGGAAGACAGAAAGCTCTAACGATGCGCTTCGGAAAGCGTGGAAAGTTAAACCCAAGGTACATAGGGCCTTTTGAGATTCTCACCAGAATCGGCTCTGTAGCTTACAAACTCAACTTACCCCACGAACTAAGCAACATACACCCTACCTTCCACGTCTCAAACTTGAAGAAATGCTTGTCTGACAAGACTCTCGTGATTCCTCTTGACGAAATCAAGGTCAATGAGAGCCTCAACTTCGTGGAAGAGCCTGCAGAGATTACGGATCGGGAGGTAAAACGAACGAAGCAAAGCCGCATCCCAATCGTGAAGGTTCAGTGGAATGCCAAGCGGGGACCGGAATTCACTTGGGAGCGCGAGGATCAAATGAAACTCAAATATCCTCATCTCTTCGCTTAATAGTATTGTAATAACTTATCTGTTGGAATTCTAAATTTCGGGACGAAATTCCCCTAACGGGGGGGATGATGTGACAACCCAAATTTACTGCCGTTACAAATTCCGTCTGCACTAATGGAATTCGTCATTATATACTATTTTCCGAAATGTTTGGAGTCGTCAATAAACAAATATCTAGATAGTTATATGTCATGATATTATTATAAGTAATTATAACTCGTAAATGTTAACCCTGTTTAACTAAATAGAGTTGTATTACTTTTCAACCACTTCACCCGGGTAAAAAGTTTTAACCCCGTTAAACTTTAGCATCGGGTAGCCGTGTATCGGGTGCAATACCCGAGGCATATGAAATGAGTGTAAACAACATTTGAACACTCTTTTACCACACATTCTCTCTCTCTCTCTCACTACTTTCTCTCTTTAGACCCGAACCCGACTCCAAAACCGCGAATTCCGGCTTCCAAACGTAAGGATTTATTCCCTATCTTATTCTAAACATACTTCATTGTAATTAGAGGCCAAAAATCATAGAAAATAAAGATCAAAAGGGAGTTTACGGCCTAAGAAGCCCCTTAGGCCGTAAACACCTAAAACTTTGCCAAAAGCCCCATTTTTCCTTCCTTTAAGCTTGGGTACTAATTAAGGGATTTACCTAGGGGAGTTTGGACATTAAAACATAAGAAATTGAGGCCTAAAAAGGATTTTACGCCCAAGCTTATGCTTAGGCCATAAACACCCAAAAACCTTGGATTTAAGTCCCAAAGACTCATCTAGGGCATGTAGTAATTTAGTCTTGACACTAGGAAACGTTTAAGTGCATTAAACAACACCATTTGAGGACAAAAAGAGGAGTTTATGGCCAAGTCTAAGCTTGGGCCGTAAACACCCAAATTTTATGACAAACGAGTCCCAAAAACTTATCTAGGGCATGTAAGGAAATTAGCTAAGACCCTAGGAAGTGTGTTGTACCATTAAACATCTCATTTTTAAGCCAAAAGAAGAGTTTACGGCCAAGGCTATACTTGGGCCGTAAACTCCCCAATTTTTATGCCAAAATGTCCCAAAACTCCATCTAAGGCCTTTTAAAATTTATCTAAGGTGAAGGGAAGTGTGTTGTACCATTTAAACATCCATTTTGAGGAATTAAATGGAGTTTACGTCCCAAGAACAAGTCTTGGCCGTGAACTCCCCAAAATGTCACGAAATGAGGTTTTAAACCCTCCATTTTAGTTCAAGACACTTGCTAGTAAATTAGGGAAGTGAAATAAGGCCTTAAACTTGCATTTTGGAGGACCACATGAGTTTACGGCCAAGCCTAGGGGGCTTACGGCCGTAAAATCCCAACGAGTGGCCTTTGGGCCGTAAACTCCAAGGGAGTGAGCTCATGGACCCTCCCGTAAATCTTTGTTGGCCTTGTACCACTCCCGGGAACCCCTTCTAGGCCTTAAAACCCCGAAACGATGCTAGAATGCCCAAATACTTTAACGAAAGGCATAAAATGTCTAATTTATTGCAAAATACATATTTCATATGAATCTAGGGTCCTAAAAAGGTGCTCAAGTCGTTATTTGGTACCAAACGCTCAACTGACACTTTTACCCGATTTACCCGATTCACCCGATTTACGCGAATTCAGGTGAGTTCATACGCCTTTAACAAACCTTTCAAATGTTTTATATGTTTTAGGGGGGGATACAAGTCAATTATACATGTTTATGGAAATTCATACAAGTCATTTATTCATGTTACGGAAATTAATCACATGTGACTCACTATCCGTAGTTCAAATCACATGTGATTTACCACTATGCTTTATAAAAAGGATTTTCGTTTTCAAAACCCTTTCGGATGAAAGATCAATTTTCTAAATATTCCCTTTTGACAAGATTTTTATTAAATAAATTCCTTATAAAATGTAACCACACCAATATATTTATATAAATAAGGCTTGAAGGACTTAGGACCAATAGCTCGCCTTAATTCCCGTTCTTGTTTGATTGTGGGCTTAGGGTAGTTGGTATCCGTCCGACTGTCGTTGATTTCTTACTTATATATCATATATATTTGTGTTGGATACGAGTATTTTCATTTCATTAAATGTTTAAACCACTAGATTGACAAGAATCATACGCACTAAGTTAACTATAATAGGTATAGTTAAGGCCACTATTACCTGCTATAGCTACTACTCTACACACTATAATACACTCTATAATGATACTATATACTAATACGAGAACATACTTAGAGTATACAAAAGACTACTACGCTATAATACAAGAGAAAACACTAATCAAGAGATAACACACTAACCCACTACGAGATACTCTATTCGCTACGCACTACGCCCAGAGTCTTTTGGCGGGAAGACGACGCTATATGTATAGATCTATACGGGGCAGACGCTATTACATGCCGACTGATAACTTCGGTCTGAGCCGTACAGGCCCAGGGATGCCGCTACTTCACTACACTATGTATGACCGGGAAGGTCATGGGATCCTCTATTACTCACATTATCGATAACATACCAGAAATACACTATAACCACACCAAAATGCTAAACAAAAAGCTAAAGTTAATATCCCGAAGTAAACAAGTATTTAATACTAAAGAAAGTTTGCACCACTATTATGGATTTCAGGCATAACCTACCATATTGCATTACTTATGGGAAACTCACTATTATACTGTTACAATGAATGTTTTCTTCAATGATGAAAATTACATGTTTCTTAAAGGTTTTAACTTACAAAGTATTTCTGGAAAATATAGGATTTTCTAGGTTTTTCTACTACTTATGAATGTAAATTACAGCTTTTCATACTATCGGTTTTCATGCTTTTTATACAAAAACTCACACTAAACTCTTATGAACTCACCAGCTTTATGCTGATATTCGTTTTCAAAATAACTTGTATCCTCAGGTCAAAGATAGATAGGTACAAGTGCAACGTTTTGGTGAAGGTGGAGCATACAAGATCCATCTCTTATTTTTGATTTACTTTTGGTGTTTGATTGAACAATACAAAACACGCCTGTAATTAAACTCACTATGTAATGCAATGGTTGTATGTTTCTTGTTTTTACTATTATGCAATTGTGATGATACTATACATGACGTCCTCCACCCCGAAACGTATTACGCTGTTATCGGTTTTGGGGTGTGACAGATTGGTATCAGAGTATTATTTATAGTGAATCAAGTATATCAACCTATAAAAGATATACAAACTATAAACAGTTCGGGACTAAAACACTCTGACCAAGAATATATACTGTTAAGTATCTAAAAGATCTAACTAAGTATATATATATATATATATATATATATACAAAAATCACTATAAAACACATAAATCAGTATCACTCTAGAACAGAACAAAAGTATTAAGATTGTTGGGCAGCACAATTGGGCTTAGAGACATATAGTCACATTCAGGGTGATGTAGCTTGATCAACTACGATTTCCTGAGAGTGACTAGCATGTGCCTAAGTTTGGTGGTGATGCTTACAACAAGTCGAAAACTTACCAATACTACCACAATAACGTTACCATAAGAATACTATAGGAGTCTTCTGTATCTCTAGAACATACATATGTGATAACAAAAAGGGTCGTTACTAGTAGGACAATAGTCGCTAAGTGGATACACCACGATTACATGTGACTAGGACGCTATAGACTCAGAATCTGCAGCCTTTGCTTCATTCCCTGTTCTTGTTTGATTGGGGGTCTGAAGTTAGGGTTGTTTATTCGAAGGACTATCTTGCTTCGATTACATGTAATTGGTATGCACTATGCAAGTATTGGGTCGACTAATAATGATTCATCCTATAAGTATCTTAGAATAGTACGTCTATTAACCTTTCCTTTCCCCTTTCTCGCGTAGATAGCATCGCTGGCTTCTACCATCCCGGTGATCTGTACTTTCCGAACTAGGGCAATGGAGGATGGATCGAAGAGGAGTCAGACAATGATCATCCGATCCCTTTGGATGATCATCAAGCTTAAGGCTCCTCGGATAGCTCGAGCTCCGAACCAGAAGTTAACAACCAACCTCCTGAAGCCCCGAACCCTATCCCCCGTCCGACATTTCAGGGTCCCACTCCTATGTGGGCCATATCCTTGCACCGATGGAGAGAGGAGCAGGTTCAGCCTTTACCTTACAATGGAGACCGAAGCTTCTACAACATAAGCGAAGGAGGATCAGCAGATCGGGTTCTGCCCATCATGATCCGAAGGATTTCCAGGAATGTCGAGCAGGGCCAAGCTGCTATTGGTCGAGTTGTGGAAGTGGATGCCAAATCGAACCTCAACACGGTTCGCATCCGCCAACTCGAAGAAGCGATGGACAGGTCAAGGAGGACCAACGAGGCTCTGCAGCATCAGCTGGCTGTATCCCGAGCCGAAGTTAGGGAACTCCGAGCACGCCAAAGGACTCATGATCGACACCTTCAAGAAGTTATGCGTCAGCTAGCGGATCTGAGGATTCGCCCAACAAGTAACCGTCGCCAGTAGGAGACGTCTAGTTACCCCACTCTTTTGTTTACAGGACTAGCCTTTTTCTCTCTATGTTCCGTAGGTCTTTTGTTTGCAAACATTCCTAGCTTAAAAGTACTCTAGTTAAACCTCTAAACTGCCAACATCTTCTCTATGGTATGATGTAAGACCTACTGTTAGGTCAATTTTCATGAACTTGTGTTGCATCATTAATACCAACGTAGTGGCAGTTGATTACTCTATTGCTATGACTCTCATTCTGATCTTGGATTATGTTGATTTAATCCATGAAACACTCTATTCATATTCGCAATAGACTCTTACTATTGCCATCATTTCTATGGTTTTCCAGTGAAAGCTGCCTCCTCGAAAGCGTCCAAGCCGAGGAAGACCAACAAGTCAAACCCCTCCTCCACCACCTCCCCCTCCGCAGTTTCATCCAGTGCTGTTCCAAACAGCAGTGATTGTGGCTGTGACAGCAGCCATGGCCCAAATGAACTCGGGTGATGCGAGCGGTGGGAATTCTAGATTTGGTGAAGTCCACCAACGAGTGCAGGGATGCACTTATAAGGACTTCATGAATTGTAAACCTGCTTTCTTCGACGGTTCAGGAGGAATTCTGGCACTATCCCAATGGTTCGAAGGAACCGAAGCGGTGTTTGAAATGTGCTCTTGCCCCGAAGAGAGCAAAATCAAGTACGCTACTGCCACCCTCACCAACAGGGCCCTGATATGGTGGAACGGCCATGTCAGTGCACTCTCCTTGGTTTCAGCCAATGCCATGGGTTGGGACACTTTAAAGGATCTTATGAGGAAGGAGTACTGCCCTAGGGGCGAGATTCAGAAACTGGAGGAAGAACTTTGGAACCTCAAGATGAAAGGGACTGACATAACGGCTTATACGGCCAGGTTTTGTGACTTGGCGGCTATGTGTCCCAACATGATCCCCTATGAAAGCAAGAAGATTGAACGATACATCTGGGTTTAGTGCACCCGTATCAAGGAAACGTTCTGGCCTCACGCCCCACCACTTTTGACAGTGCCAAGGAATTGGCCCAGAGTCTGATTAACCATGAAGTCTCCTCCACTCCAGCAATAGCAACCGCAACAACCACTGCACCACCCGATTCATCTGACAGAAAAAGGAAACGATGGGATAAGAAGAAAGGCAAGAAAACTCAAACCACCTCCAAGGACCAACAAATCGTGGCGGTCCATGCTGCTACCACTCCAACTGCTCCAACCCCGCCAAAAGCTTACATTGGAAACTTTCCCAAGTGTCCCAAGTGCCCTTTCCACCACAACGGCCCCTGCCGTGAACTGCAATGTCCCAACTGCGGCCAAAAGGGCCATACTGTCCGATTTTGCAATGCCCCTCCCAAACCTATCACACAGGTTCCTGGTACGGGAGTGACCCCGACGTGTTATGGTTGCGGCGAAGCTGGCCATTTCAAGAGGAACTGTCCGAAGGCTGCAAATGCTGGGGGAACCGGAAGGTTACTCGCTATCGGTTACAATGAAGCGGTAGCGGATCCCACAGTAGTCATGGGTACGTTTCTTCTCAACAACTCTTATGCCTGTGTCTTATTCGATAGTGGTGCAGAAAGAAGCTTCATAAATCAAAACTTTAAACAATTACTCAAACAAACCCCTCAATCACTAAAAGAAACATTCTTCGTAGAAATGGCTAACGGGAAGACAGAAAGCTCTAACGAAATCTACGTAGGTTGTAGCCTCATGTTAGACGATCACCCATTTTCAATCGATCTCGTACCAGTCGCAATCAAGAATTTCGACGTCATTGTTGGTATGGACTGGTTGAGTCTTCACCGCGCCGATATCCTATGCTCCGACAAAGCCATTCGCCTGAATCTTCCAAATCACGAAACCCTATTGATCTATGGAGATAAACCGGTACGAGCCTTCGTATCATCTCCAGTATTCAGGCTCAGAAATATCTGCGTAAAGAATATCGCGCCTTTCTTGCTCACGTTGTCGACACTAACCAGAAATCGAAAGATCCAAAAGACATTCCCGTTGTATGCGAATTCCCCGATGTCTTCGCAGAAGACCTTCCAGGTCTACCTCCCAAACGTCAGGTCGAGTTCAGAATCGACCTAGTCCCAGGAGCTACTCCCGTAGCTAAGTCGCCCTATCGTTTAGTGCCTGCTGAAATGCAAGAACTATCCGGTCAGCTCAACGAACTACTCAACAAGGGTTTTATAAGACCAAGCTTCTCACCTTGGTTAGCTCCGGTCTTGTTTGTGAAGAAGAAGGACAGATCGTTTCGGATGTGCATCGATTATAGGGAACTCAGTAAACTGACGGTCAAAAATCGCTACCCTCTCCCTCGTATCGACGATCTATTCGACCAACTGCAAGAAGCAAGTTACTTCTCCAAGATTGATCTTAGATCCGGGTATCATCAGTTACGGGTGCTTGAGCAGGATGTTCCGAAGACAACTTTCCGAACCCGCTACGGGCATTTTAAGTTCGTAGTGATGCCCTTTGGACTGACTAATGCCCCCACAGTATTCATGGACTTGATGAACAGGGTGTGTCGTCCATATCTAGATCAGTTCGTCATCGTCTTTATTGATGATATACTCGTCTACTCTCGGAGCGAGGAAGAGCACGGGGATCATTTACGACGAGTCCTGGAAACGTTGCGATCCGAGAAGTTATATGCGAAGTTCTCTAATTGTGAGTTTTGGATCCGAAGAGTTGAATACTTAGGGCACGTGGTCAGTGAAGACGGAATCCACGTGGATCCCTCCAAAATTAAAGCTATCGAGAACTGGTCAGCACCGAAGACGCCTACAGAAATTTGTCAATTTCTAGGCCACGCTGGCTACTACCGTAGATTCATCAAAAATTTCTCTCGGATTGCGAAGCCTCTCACTATGCTAACACAGAAAGATGTATCATTCGACTGGGAAGAGAAACAGGAGAAGGCATTCTAGACCCTGAAGCGAGCCCTATGCACCGCACCGGTGTTATCCCTTCCTGAAGGGACAGAAGATTTTGTTGTATACTGCGATGCATCAAATCAGGGGCTTGGTTGTGTCTTAATGCAACGAGGTAAGGTCATCGCCTATGCCTCAAGACAACTAAAGACACATGAGGTGAATTACACTACTCACGACCTCGACTTAGGAGCGGTCGTCTTCGCATTAAAAATCTGGAGACACTACTTGTATGGGACGAAGAGCGTGGTGTACACTGATCACAAAAGCCTCCAACACATACTGAACCAAAAAGAACTCAATATGAGGCAATGTTGATGGGTCGAGCTACTTAACGATTACGACTGTGAAATTAGATATCACCCGGGGAAGGCCAACGTAGTAGCAGACGCGTTGAGTAGGAAGGAATATTCTGGTCGAAGGACCAAGTCATTGACGATGACTATCCATTCACATCTATCCACGCAGATCAAAGAGGCTCAGCTGGAAGCCTTAAAGCCTGAAAACGTGACGGGAGAATCCCTGTGCGGAATGGATAAAAATTTGGAGGTTAAGGGTGATGGAGCCTACTACTTCATGGACCGAATCTGGACTCCACGCCATGGAGGTTTCAGAGACTTAGTCATGAGGGAAGCACACAACACTCGCTACTCCGTCCACCCGGTTTCAGATAAGATGTATCTGGATCTCAAAAAGCTATACTGGTGGCCGAACATGAAAGCAGAGATCTCTACCTTTGTGAGTAAGTGTCTTACTTGCACAAAGGTCAAGGTTGAATATCAAAAGCCATCAGGGCTCCTCCAACAACCTGAAATACCGGAATGGAAGTGGGAGCGAATCACAATGGACTTTATAACCAAACTGCCAAAGACTGCGGGTGGATTAGATACCATTTGGGTCATCGTTGGCAGGTTGACCAAGTCCGCACACTTCCTACCCATCAAGGAGACGGACAAGATGGAGAAGCTCACTAGACCATACATAAAAGAAATAGTGCGACTGCATGGCATCCCTGTATATATTATCTCAGACAGAGATAGTAGATTCACCTCTAGGTTTTGGCAATCATTGCAAAAGGTACTAGGGACAAGGCTGGACATGAGTACAGCCTACCATCTGCAGACCGATGGACAAAGTGAGAGGATGATCCAAACCTTAGAAGATATGCTGCGAGCTTGTGTGATCGACTTCGGGAAATCGTGGGATACACACTTGCCTCTTGTAGATTTTTCCTACAACAATAGTTATCATACGAGCATCAAGGCAGCTCCATTCGAAGCCCTCTACGGCCGGAAGTGCAGATCCCCTTTGTGCTGGGCTGAGGTGGGTGACACGCAGTTAGCTAAAGGACGAGTTCCTAACTGCGCCCTCACTGGTCTGGAGATCATTCGAGAGACGACCGAGAAGATTGTATAGATACGTGAACGACTGAAGGCCGCTAGGGATCGACAGAAAAGCTATGCCGACAAACAAAGAAAACCCTTGGAATTCCAGGTGGGAGACCGAGTTCTTTCGGAGGTCTCGCCCTGGAAAGGCACGATGCGCTTCGGAAAGCGTGGAAAGTTAAACCCAAGGTACATAGGGCCTTTTGAGATTCTCGCCAGAATCGGCTCTGTAGCTTACAAACTCAACTTACCCCACGAACTAAGCAACATACACCCTACCTTCCACGTCTCAAACTTGAAGAAATGCTTGTCTGACGAGACTCTCGTGATTCCTCTTGACAAAATCGAGGTCAATGAGAGCCTCAACTTCGTGGAAGAGCCTGCAGAGATTATGGATCGGGAGGTAAAACGAACGAAGCAAAGCCGCATCCCAATCATGAAGGTTCGGTGGAACACCAAGCGGGGACCGAAATTCATTTGGGAGCGCGAGGATCAAATGAAACTCAAATATCCTCATCTCTTCGCTTAATAGTATTGTAATAACTTATCTGTTGGAATTCTAAATTTCGGGAAGAAATTCCCCTAACGGGGGGGATGATGTGACAACCCAAATTTACTGCCGTTACAAATTCCGTCTGCACTAATGGAATTCGTCATGATATTATTATAAGTAATTATAACTCGTAAATGTTAACCCTGTTTAACTAAATAGAGTTGTATTACTTTTCAACCACTTCACCCGGGTAAAAAGTTTTAACCCCGTTAAACTTTAGCATCGGGTAGCCGTGTATCGGGTGCAATACCCGACGCATATGAAATGAGTGTAAACAACATTTGAACACTCTTTTACCACACATTCACTATCTCTCTCACTACTTTCTCTCTCTAGACCGGAACCCGACTCCAAAACCGTGAATTCCGGCTTCCAAACGTAAGGATTTATTCCCTATCTTATTCTAAACATAGTTCATTGTAATTAGAGGCCAAAAATCATAGAAAATAAAGATCAAAAGGGAGTTTACGGCCTAAGAAGCCCCTTAGGCCGTAAACACCTAAAACTTTTCCAAAAGCCCCATTTTTCCTTCCTTTAAGCTTGGGTACTAATTAAGGGATTTACCTAGGGGAGTTTGGACATTAAAACATAAGAAATTGTGGCCTAAAAAGGAGTTTACGGCCCAAGCTTATGCTTAGGCCGTGAACACCCAAAAACCTTGGATTTAAGTCCCAAAAACTCATCTAGGGCATGTAGTAATTTAGTCTTGACACTAGGAAATGTTTAAGTGCATTAAACAACACCATTTGAGGACAAAAAGAGGAGTTTACGGCCAAGTCTAAGCTTGGGCCGTAAACACCCAAATTTTATGACAAACAAGTCCCAAAAACTTATCTAGGGCATGTAAGGAAATTAGCTAAGACCCTAGGAAGTGTGTTGTACCATTAAACATCTCATTTTTAAGCCAAAAGAAGAGTTTACGGCCAAGGCTATACTTGGGCCGTAAACTCCCCAATTTTTATGCCAAAATGTCCCAAAACTACATCTAAGGCCTTCTAGAATTTATCTGTAACACCCCCTCTGGCACGTATCACAATATTGTCCGCTTTGGGCCACTCGGCACAAGGACTTCCCAGGGGGTCACCCATCCCGGTACTACTCCCGCCCGAGCACGCTTAACTGCAGAGTTCTTATGGGATCTGCTGCCCTCACGGCTTTAAAACGCGTTGTGATAGGGAAGGTATCCACACCCCTTATAAGGAATGCTTAGTTCTCCTTCCCAGCCGATGTGGGATCAGATCTAGCCCACTTTCACCCCCCATTATAGGGTTCGACGTCCCCGTCGAACACATCGACTCGTGCCCTAGCTCTGATACCATTTGTAACACCCCCTCTGGCACGTATCACAATATTGTCCGCTTTGGGCCACTCGGCACGAGGACTTCCCAGGGGGTCACCCATCCCGGTACTACTCCCGCCCGAGCACGCTTAACTGCAGAGTTCTTATGGGATCTGCTGCCCTCACGGCTTTAAAACGCGTTGTGATAGGGAAGGTATCCACACCCCTTATAAGGAATGCTTAGTTCTCCTTCCCAGCCGAAATGGTATCAGAGCTAGGGCACGGGTCGATGTGTTCGACAGGGACGTCGAACCCTATAATGGGGGGTGAAAGTGGGTTAGATCTGATCCCACATCGGCTGGAAAGGAGAACTAAGCATTCCTTATAAGGGGTGTGGATACCTTCCCTATCACAACGCGTTTTAAAGTCGTGAGGGCAGCAGATCCCATAAGAACTCTGCAGTTAAGCGTGCTCGGGCGGGAGTAGTACCAGGATGGGTGACCCCCTGGGAAGTCCTCGTGCCGAGTGGCCCAAAGCGGACAATATTGTGATACGTGCCAGAGGGGGATGTTACATTATCTAAGGTGAAGGGATGTGTGTTGTACCATTTAAACATCCATTTTGAGGGATTAAATGGAGTTTATGGCCCAAGCACAAGTCTTGGCCGTAAACTCCCCAAAATGTCACGAAATGAGGGTTTAAACCCTCCATTTTAGTTCAAGACACTTGCTAGTAAATTAGGGAAGTGAAATAAGGCCTTAAACTTGAATTTTGGAGGACCACATGAGTTTACGGCCAAGCCTAGGGGGCTTACGGCCGTAAACTACCAAGGAGTGGCTTTTGGGCCGTAAACTCCAAGGGAGTGAGCTCATGGACCCTCCCGTAAATCTTTCTTGGCCTTGTACCACTCCCGGGAACCCCTTCTAGGCCTTAAAACCCCGAAACGATGCTAAAATGCCCAAATACTTTAATGAAAGGCATAAAATGTCTAATTTATTGCAAAATACATATTTCATATGAATCTAGGGTCCTAAGATGGTGCTCAAGTCGTTATTTGGTACCAAACGCTCAACCGACACTTTTACCCGATTTACCCGATTCACCCGATTTACGCGAATTCAGGTGAGTTCATACGCCTTTAACAAACCTTTCAAATGTTTTATATGTTTTAGGGGGGGGGGATACAAGTCAATTATACATGTTTATGGAAATTCATACAAGTCATTTATTCATGTTACGGAAATTAATCACATGTGACTCACTATCCATAGTTCAAATCACATGTGACTTACCACAATGCTTTATAAAAAGGATTTTCGTTTTCAAAACCCTTTCGGATGAAAGATCAATTTTCTAAATATTCCCTTTTGACAAGATTTTTATTAAATAAATTCCTTATAAAATGTAACCACACCAATATATTTATATAAATAAGGCTTGAAGGACTTAGGACCGATAGCTCGCCTTAATTCCTGTTCTTGTTTGATTGTGGGCTTAGGGTAGTTGGTATCCGTCCGACTGTCGTTGATTTCTTACTTATATATCATATATATTTGTGTTGGATACGAGTATTTTCATTTCATTAAATGTTTAAACCACTAGATTGACAAGAATCATACGCACTAAGTTAACTATAATTGGTATAGTTAAGGCCACTATTACCCGCTATAGCTACTACTCTACACACTATAATACACTCTATAATGATACTATATACTAATACGAGAACATACTAAGAGTATACAAAAGACTACTACGTTATAATACAAGAGAAAACACTAATCAAGAGATAACACACTAACCCACTACGAGATACTCTATTCGCTACGCACTACGCCCAGAGTCTTCTGGCGGGAAGACGACGCTATATGTATAGATCTATACGGGGCAGACGCTATTACATCCCGACTGATAACTTCGGTCTAAGCCGTACAGGCCCAGGGATGCCGCTACTTCACTAAACTATGTATGACCGGGAAGGTCATGGGATCCTCTATTACTCACACTATCAATAACATACCAGAAATACACTGTAACCACACCAAAATGCTAAACGAAAAGCTAAAGTTAATATCCCGAAGTATACAAGTATTTAATACTAAAGAAAGTTTGCACCACTATTATGGATTTCAGGCATAACCTACCATATTGCATTACTTATGGGAAACCCACTATTATACTGTTACAATGAATGTTTTCTTCAATGATGAAAATTACATGTTTCTTAAAGGTTTTCACTTACAAAGTATTTCTGGAAAATATAAGATTTTCTAGGTTTTTCTACTACTTATGAATGTAAATTATAGCTTTTCATACTATCGGTTCTAATGCTTTTTATACAAAAACTCACACTAAACTCTTATGAACTCACCAGCTTTATGCTGATATTCGTTTTCAAAATAACTTGTATCCTCAGGTCAAAGATAGATAGGTACAGGTGCAACATTTTGGTGAAGGTGGAGCATACAAGATCCATCTCTTATTTTTGATTTACTTTTGGTGTTTGATTGAACAATACGAAACACGCCTATAATTAAACTCACTATGTAATGCAATGGTTGTATGTTTCTTTTTTTTTACTATTGTGATGATACTGTACATGACGTCCTCCACCCCGAAATGTATTCCGCCGTTATCGGTTTTGGGGTGTGACAGCATACTTGGTGTATGGCATAAATAATGTTTAGAAAAACATAGTGTGCATACTTGGTGTATGGTATGACTAGTGTTTAGAAAACATAGTGTACATGCTCGGAGCATGGGACAACTATTGTTTTAATTCAAGTCTAAAGTTGATAGTTTGAAACATTATACAATGAATAATGTGTAATCAATATGGTGATAAATAAAAGGTGTGTTTATTTATATTCATAAGTTCTGAGACCATAGTTGATTCGATTTTTCTTGTGTTTCACTTTGCATGTTTTGACTTCCAAAATAACTAAGTCGCTCTCCCTGATTGATTAAGTTATTCAAACCATCCACAGTCGGTCATATGTTGGAAGTAGATATGAATAAAGACTGTCATGGGTTGGCTTGTAGTGGTCTAAGATGTTGGATAAAGTGGTGCTACAACACTCATGAGTGCTCATAAGTTCTGAGTATTGGATTCGGCCCACGCTCACTGGTATCACTTCATGGAATTTATCTCAAGTGATCGTGAGACGGTAATATCGTATAAGTCTTCAAACCTAGAGATATGACTTGTTGCCTATGAGTTGGTTATGCATTCATCATACAAAAACGCTTTGGTAACTCGATGTTATAAAACGTGCTTTTGTGTATGATTCAACCAGTAGTTGAACAAGCATATGAGTCAAAGTTTATCCGTTCCCTCTTGGATTAAAAGCGATATCTGGGCCCCTCGATGATTTTGTGTTGACCCATGTACCGGGCCCGGTCAGAACTAAGTTGACCTGTTCACTTAAGTTCTACGTCAAACAAATCGGAAATCGAGAAACAAACTGCTGGACAATAAGTAAGACATTGTTCCATGTATTTGTCCGGCTGATATCTAGAACAAAGGATTATATGATCACTTATCTTAAATGGAATATCATCGTCATCTCAGTTTCATGAGACCTTGAAAGAGCTACGACTGTTCATCGGTTCCTGAAGTTATCCTTGCAGATATAGTTATTAGACTTATCCAAGTGGGAGACTGTTGGATTAGGGGGCTAAGTTGATAACTATTCTGGGATGTACTTGACCCAGTCAGCATGGTCCATTTGGGTTAAAACCCATAGGATGCTGTGACATCTCCAAAATCTCGGCCAGAAAAGACCGTTTTTCATTTATGCTTTTAAAATATTTTCAGAGTAAATCCTTTTGATTTGAAAGAGTTGCGGAATTTGTTCCCAAAAACAAAACATGATAAAACAATGTTTACCAAAACATTTCATAAAAGAAATGTATTTTTCATTATATAATCAAAACTCGGGATGTCATGTTCCGATACAGACCAATAAGCATAAACGATAACATTACTAGTTATTCAACAAATATATACATATACAGACTTGTAAACAAAACAACTGATGGTTCATCTATCTCATGCCCTCGCGCCACTTCCTGTAATACAAATAAAACTGAGTGGGTCAGGCTTGGGAGCTTGGTGAGCATATTGGGTTTTCAACCTACAATAAATAATCATATTTAATTTCCACCAACCAACAATAACCCAATTACCCATTCCCGTTATTCTCACTTTATGTCCCTAAAACAACTAACATAAGGGACCTAGTCTAAGAATATTTCATCGGGGCGACAACACATGCTTCGACCTCAACAATATAAGTCAAATAAGGCAACCATGAGGGGGATGGAGTACAACAAATGAACACCCGAGTTCATTAACACCTACAGGTGGCGAACCTGCTAATATTCCACAAGACTGTCTAGAATAGCCAGTGGTCGTCATCTAAACTCCGCTAGATGACTAAATCAAACAACAACGAGGCCTCTCATCTGTTTATTACACACCAACTATCTACCCATGTTCTACCCAACATATTAGTAGATAAAATATACATTTTTATACATAGTTTTCAAAACCTGTATAGCATGCTTTAATCAACACATAATCCACATAACAGATGAGGCACACACACACATAGCACATATCTCATAGAGAATAAATCATATCTATGAGATAGAAGAGAGTGAATACACATTCACACATATAAACAACAATATACTATACACATAGCACGTATTTTATAGAAAATACTTAATATTTATGTGTTAGAAGAAGGTAACTACACACTCACACTTATAAACAACAATATACTTAATACACTCGAACCAAACTTGTATTATTATCGTGTTTATGAAAGGTAGTATACACTCACACTTATAAACAACAATATACTTAATACACTCGAACCAAACTTGTATTATTATCGTGTTTATGAAAGGTAGTATACACTCACTTGATCAGAAGATGATCGGACAGCACTATGACTTGCAGAAGTAGCAATCCTCAGCAGATCTGAAAGATCTTCACAAAAATCGAACTTCTCGCGGGCAGAGCTTCGGCTCGGGAACCACACTTCTCGGGATCTTTGGGATCTCGGGACTTTCCTCGGGGCTCGAGAATAATACCGGGGCTTCGGGATATTTCTGGCACGCAAAACGATGCAAAACAGGAGAGAGAAGAGAGGAAATTGGCAAAAGACTCGGCTGCCTTCGGATCCTATTTATAGGACGCTGGAGCCTCGGAGTACGCGGGGCGTACTGCAGTATGCAACGTGTACTGCTTCCGAAATCCTCACTGCATGCGTCATCTGAAATGTCGACACTCTTCGGAGTACGCGGGGCGTACTCGCGTATGCGGGGCGTACGTCGGATCAGACCAGTGACTCGCCTTCGGATAATGCTTCCGAATTTCCATTTAAATTTAAATACAAAATAATTAATAAACTTCGGAAATTCATATCTTTTTCATACGAACTCCGTTTTTGACTTTCTTTATATCCACGCGAAGGGGAGACTACGCTCTACAACTTTCGTTTAGACTCCGTCGGCTAATCTCGAATTTATTTTTATTATTTATTTATAATAGGCCGCAACAGAAAAACTTCGTTATAAATTCATAACTTCTTCGTTTGACGTCCGTTCTCGCCTAACTTTTTATTTCTTTGCTACCAACAATGAGATCGTCGATTCTCATTTAGATTGCTTCGGCTAAAAACTGTTCGATCTCAAATCGAGTATTTCGGGCTGCACACCGCTAAGCCGAAACTTCGATAAATCATAACTTCCTTATACGAAGTCAGATTTGGGTGTTCTATATATATTCGGAAACATCGTTTCAACTACTAGAACATTATTCAAACATATTAAGTTTATTTTACCCTTAAATTTTGACGCTTATTTTTATTCTTAATTAATCAAACCACATAATCAAGCAATTAAGCACAAAACACAATCTTATTATTTCCAAATGGGCTACAAAGGTTAACCTAGACTATTACATTGCTAAAAGTGACAAGCCCGGAAACACAGGCGTTACAATTCTCTCCACCTTAGAATGATTCCGTCCCTGGAATCATACATCAACAAACAAATGCGGATAGCGACTCAACATGTCACTCTCCGTCTCCCAGGTGAGATTCGGCCCATTCGTGTGTTTCCATCGGACAAGCACTAACCCAACCATTTTGCGTCGCAACTTCTTAGTCTTTCGGTCAACAATTGCCTCTGGTTCTTCAATCAACCTTTTGTTCTCATCAATTCTCAATTCAGAAATTGGAATTATATCGGGAACTTCTCCCGTGAACTTTCTCAAATAACACACATGAAAAGTGTTGTGAATTCCATTCATTTCTTCGGGTAATTCGAGCTTGTAAGCTTGGTTCCCAATCCTCTGAAGAACTTTAAACGGTCCAATAAACCATGGACTCAACTTTCCCCTTTTACCAAATCTTATAAGTCCCTTCCACGGCGAGACTTTAAGCAAAACCGAATCTCCAATCTCAAAAGTCATCGGTCTTCGCTTTTTGTCAGCATAGCTCTTTTGACGATCTTGAGCTGCTAACATTCTTTCCCTAATTATTTTCAACATTTCAGCGGTTTGATGAACCATCTCCGGTCCCGTAAACTGCTTTTCCCCAGCCTCAAGCCAACAAGACGGCGTACGACACTTTTGTCCATACAAAGCTTGATAAGGTGCCATCTTAATGCTCGAGTGAAAACTGTTGTTATAGGAAAATTCTACCAATGGTAGATGTTCATCCCAATTACCTAGGAATTCCAAGGTACATGCTCTAAGCATATCTTCAAGTGTTTGTATTGTTCTTTCACTCTGACCATCAGTCTGTGGATGGTAAGCTGTGCATAAACATAACTTGGTACCCATTTCCTCTTGTAGAATTTTCCAAAACCTTGAGGTGAAACGGCTATCACGATCCGATACAATCGTCAACGGAACACTGTGAAGCCTCACAATTTCCTTTACGTAAGAATTCTCAAGCTTTTCCATAGACCATTTCTCCTTGGTTGCTATGAAATGCGCACTCTTAGTGAATCGGTCAACGACCACCCAAATCATGTCGTGACCATTCTTTGTTCTGGGCAGTTTAGTGACAAAATCCATAGCAATGTCTTCCCACTTACCCATAGGCACAGGCAATGGTTCTAAACTCCCGTACGGTTTCTGATGTTGTGTATTGACTCTCGCACAAGTCACACACTCAGCCACATACTTTGCAACATCAAGCTTCATCGTTGGCCACCAGTAGTAGGGTTTCAGGTCCCTATACATTTTAGTGCTACCCGGATGAATTGAGTACATGGTTTTGTGAGCTTCTTCCATCAGAAGATCCCTAATTCCTCCTGACTTAGGTACCCAAATACGATCTTGGAATACCTTCAGTCCATGACCGTTAGTACAAAACACCAACGTTTTACCCAAATGTTCCTCCTTTCGGTCATTTTTCTCAGAAGCTTCCTCTTGAGCTTTCTTTATACTTTCCACAATGGTCGAGACAACTTCAATTCTCAACGCTCTTGGCCTTTTCCTTTCAAGATTGACCTTCCGACTGAGAGCATCAGCAACAACATTAGCTTTACCGGGGTGGTAAAGTATCTCACAGTCGTAGTTTTTAAGTAATTCTAGCCAGCGTCGTTGCCTCATATTCAATTCCTTCTGATTAAAGAGATATTGGAGACTCTTATGATCAGTGAAAAGTTTTCACTTCGTGCCATAGAGGTAATGCCTCCATATTTTCAGAGCGAAAACTACCGCTGCCAACTCCAAATCATGAGTCGGGTAGTTCTTTTCATGCTCTTTCAACTGTCAAGAAACATATGCTATCACCTTTTCTCTTTAGGTCAAAACACAACCCAATCCAACCCCAGACGCATCGCTATAAATAGCGAAGTCTTCAACTCCATCGGGTAAAGAAAGTATCGGTGCCTCGCATAGCTTCTTCTTTAACTTCTCGAACGCTTCTTTATGCTTATCACTCCAAGCATAAGTAGCTCCTTTGTGGGTCAAAGCTGTCAATGGAGTAGCGATCGAGGAAAAACCTTGGATAAACCTTCGGTAATATCCGGCTAATCCCAAAAAGCTTCGAATCTCCGTGGGACTTTTCGGTTGTTCCCACTTCATTATAGCTTCGATCTTCGCTGGATCAACCATTATCCCTTCTTGGTTGACCACGTGACCCAAGAATTGGATTTCACGAATCCAAAAATCACATTTGGAGAACTTTTCATACAACTTCTCCTGCTTCAAAACTTCTAACACTTCTCGCAAGTGTCTGCCATGCTCCTCCTGGCTTTTCGAGTAAATCAAAATGTCGTCTATGAACACTATCACGGATTTATCAAGGAAAGGATTACAAACCCTATTCATCAAATCCATGAATGCTGCCAGAGCATTGGTTAGTCCAAACGACATAACCAAGAACTCGTAGTGTCCATATCTAGTTCTGAATGCAGTTTTCTCGATATCTTGCTCTCTTACTTTCAACTGATGATATCCTGACCTTAGATTGATCTTCGAGAAATAGCACGAACCTTGCAATTGATCAAATAGGTCATCAATCCTCGGCAACGGATGTCTATTCTTTATTGTTGCCTTGTTCAGCTCTCTGTAATCGATGCACATTCTCATACTTCTATCTTTCTTCTTTACAAATAACACCGGAGCTCCCCAGGGCGATGAACTAGGTCTAATGAAACCTTTGTCCAATAACTCCTGAAGTTGCATCATCAGCTCCTTCATCTCCGTCGGTGCTAATCGATAAGGTGCTTTTGCTATTGGCGTGGTCCCTGGTAACAAGTCTATTCTGAACTCTACTTGTCTATCAGGTGGTAATCCAGGAAGATCTTCGGGAAATACTTCCGGATAATCACACACCACTGGAATACTCTGCATCACCTTCTTTTCGTTCTTAGCATCAATCACGAATTCTAAATATGATGTACATCCCTTGGTTAAACACTTTCTGGCTTTCATTAGAGAAATGATTCCAGAATTCACTCTGCGTTTGTCCCCATACACCATAAACGAATCTTTCCCAAGCAGTTTTACTTTAACTATCTTCTTCTTGCATAAAATTTCGGCATCATTGGCGCTAAGCCAATCCATTCCTAACACGATGTCGAAACCATTATGCTCGATGGGCAATAATTCCTCGTGAAACTTATTCCCATTAAGATCGATTAAGATGATACGATGGCTATCAGGTACAAACTTGCCACTAGCTACTTCGACTAATAAAGCATCATCTAGTCTATCAATAGGAAAAGCTAGCTTTCTACCAAACTCATGCGAAATAAAGGAGTAGTTGGCTCCAGAATCAAACAAAATTTGAGCAGGTAATTAATTTACGAGAAAGGTACCTGAAGCGACATCAGCTTCATCTTTAGCAGCCTCAAGTGTCATGTGGAAGGCTCTCGCCTTCAGCTTTGGTGGAATGTTGGGCCTAGATGCCTCCTTCTTCTTCGGACAGTCTTTCAAAATATGCCCCTCTTCATTGCAACAAAAACACATCCTTTTGTTGTTCGGACATTCATTGGCAAAATGTCCAACCGTCCCACACTGGTAAGAGGTCACATCCTCGCTACATTTCCCAAAGTGCTTTTTCTTACACTTTTCACACCACTTCGCTTCGCCTCCTTTTCCTCCAAACTTTTTCGAATCAGATTTCGAAAATTTGCTTTTCTTACCGGAACCAGATGTTCCCTCAAACTTCCTTTTCTCACCAACCTCAACCTTGACGGTGGTTCTTCCCTTTATCATGTTCTCAACAGACTTGGCATCCCAGATAGCTGCCTCTAGAGGAAGTGGCTGACGTACTGGCACCTCGTACTGCCATGGGAGTCCCTTCGCATACCGGTCCTCCTTTGTCAACTCGTCTGGAACGATGCGCAAAGCAAACTCCATCTTATCGGTGAAGCTATTGGTTTAGTCATCAAGTGACATGCTGCCTTTCGACAATGTCAGGAACTTGTGCTCCAACTCCAACAAATTTTGAGCCGAGCAGAACTTGCGCTTGAACTGCACCAAGAACTCTGCCCATGACAATTGTAGTGGCTCATTAGGGCTCAACGTCTTCCCTAGAGTCTTCCACCAACGAACGGCTCCACCTCGAAATTGTCGCACGGCATAGATGGTCTGTAACTTGCCTCTGCAGCCACATGTCATAAACGCCAACTCCATTTCGGAGATCTAATCCATAACTCCAATCGGATCCTCCTTTCCATTGAAGGTCGATGGTTTGAAAGTTAGAAAGTCCTTGTACTTGCATCCCATTCCATCATTCCTTCCGTCATGGTTGTTTTGCCTAACTATCGGTGGTTTGGCTTGACCAACAGACCCACTGAAGTTTCCACCTTCCGAGTGCCCTTTATTTAATTCAGGCTCCTCCACACGAATTGACAGTTCTTCACGATTAAGTTGAAGCAACCGTCTAGTTTCATCCATCTGACGATCCAACATCGTCTGAATCATCATTTGCACACCAGCCATGGTTATTGGCTCAGGTGTTGCTACTACGACAGGTACTTGCTCAATCACTGGTGGTTGATTCCTGTTTTCATCAGCATTTCCAACTCCACTTCTTGTTCTCACCATTTTGATCTACACACCGAATAAGGTGAAATTAGATCCTCAATCACGATAGATAATCAAATCATCCTTTTCGCTCCGAAACGTTTACATGCTAGTTCTAATATCGTAGACGTACGCTTAGAATCCAACACACATAAAGTTTCTAGATCCGGTCGGCAACAGACCATAGATCCGAACAAATAATATATGGCAACATATAACATTTAGCACATAAAGTATTTTAGGCAACTTTCCTAAAATAAACCAGTGCTCGTGTCTAAAACACAATAGACACACATCTCAAAATTCCACTTAGCATTCTAAGTTTAAGTCTAGAAATCCTACAAATTCCTAGTTCGCTTAAACTAATGCTCTGATACCAACTGTGACATCCCCAAAATCTCGGCCAGAAAAGAGCGTTTTTCATTTATGCTTTTAAAATATTTTCAGAGTAAATCCTTTTGATTTGAAAGAGTTGCAGAATTTGTTCCCAAAAACAAAACATGATAAAACAATGTTTACCAAAGCATTTCATAAAAGAAATGAATTTTTCATTATATAATCAAAACTCGGGGTGTCATGTTCCGATACAGACCAATAAGCATAAACGATAACATTACAAGTCATTCAACAAATATATACATATACAGACTTGTAAACAAAACAACTGATGGTTCATCCATCTCATGCCCTTGCGCCACTTTCTGTAATATAAATAAAACTGAGTGGGTCAGGCTTGGGAGCCTGGTGAGCATATAGGGTTTTCATCCCATAATAAATAATCATATTTAATTTCCACCAACCAACAATAACCCAATTACCCATTCCCGTTATTCTCACTTTTTGTCCCTAAAACAGCTAACATAAGGGACCTAGTCTAAGAATATTTAATCGGGGCGACAACACATGCTTCGGGGGTACCTCAACAATATAAGTCAAATAAGGCAACCATGAGGGGGATGGAGTACAGCAAATGAACACCCGAGTTCATTAACACCTACAGGTGGCGAACCTGCTAATATTCCACAAGACTGTCTAGAATAGCCAGTGATCGTCATCTAAACTCCGCTAGATGACTAAATCAAACAACAACGAGGCCTCTCATCTGTTTATTACACACCAACTATCTACCCATGTTCTACCCAACATATTAGTAGATAAAATATACATTTTTATACATAGTTTTGAAAACCTGTATAGCATGCTTTAATCAACACATAATCTACCTAACAGATGAGGCACACACACACATAGCACATATCTCATAGAGAATAAATCATATCTATGAGATAGAAGAGAGTGAATACACATTCACACATATAAACAACAATATACTATACACATAGCACGTATTTTATAGAAAATACTTAATATTTATGTGTTAGAAGAAGGTAACTACACACTCACACTTATAAACAACAATATACTTAATACACTCGAACCAAACTTGTATTATTATCGTGTTTATGAAAGGTAGTATACACTCACACTTATAAACAACAATATACTTAATATACTCGAACCAAACTTGTATTATTATCGTGTTTATGAAAGGTAGTATACACTCACACTTATAAACAACAATATACTTAATACACTCGAACCAAACTTGTATTATTATCGTGTTTATGAAAGGTAGTATACACTCACTTGATCAGAAGATGATCGGACAGCACTACGACTTGCAGAAGTAGCAATCCTCAGCAGATCTGAAAGATCTTCACAAAAATCGAACTTCTCGCGGGCAGAGCTTCGGCTCGGGAACCGCACTTCTCGGGATCTTCGGGATCTCGGGACTTGCCTCGGGGCTCGAGAATAATACCGGGGCTTCGGGATATTTCTGGCACGCAAAACGATGCAAAACGGGAGAGAGAAGAGAGGAAATTGGCAAAAGACTCGGCTGCCTTCGGATCCTATTTCTAGGAGGCTGGAGCCTTGGAGTACGCGGGGCGTACTGCAGTATGCAGCGCGTACTGCTTCCGAAATCGTCACTGCATGCGTCATCCGAAATGTCAACACTCTTCGGAGTACACGGCGCGTACGTCGGATCAGACCGGTGACTCGCCTTCGGATAATGCTTCCGAATTTCCATTTAAATTTAAATACAAAATAATTAATAAACTTCGGAAATTCATATCTTCTTCATACGAACTCTGTTTTTGACGTTCTTTATATCCACACGAAGGTGAGACTAAGCTCTACAACTTTCGTTTAGACTCCGTCGGCTAATTTCGATTTATTTTTATTATTTATTTTTAATAGGCCGCGACAGAAAAACTTCGTTATAAATTCATAACTTCTTCGTTTGCCATCCGTTCTCGCCTAACTTTTTATCGCTTTGCTACCAACAATGAGATCTTTGATTCTCATTTAGATTGCTTCGGCTAAAAACCGCTCGATCTCAAATCGAGTATTTCGGGCTGCACACCGCTAAGCCGAAACTTCGATAAATCATAATTTCCTCATACGAAGTCAGATTTGGGCGTTCTATATATATATATATATATATATATATATATATATATATATATATATATATATATATATTCAGGAACCTCGTTTCAACTACTACAACATTATTCAAAGATATTAAGTTTATTTTACACTTAAATTTTGATGCTTATTTTTATTCTTAATTAATCAAACCACATAATCAAGCAATTAAGCACAAAACACAATCTTATTATTTCCAAATGGGCTACAAAGGTTAACCTAGACTATTACATTGCTAAAAGTGACAAGCTCGGAAACACAGGCGTTACAGATGCTCCATGGTGTCTTTGAACCCATGGATCTTGGAAATGAAGAGCCATGTCAATTAGGGTTTACTTGGTGTAACACATAGACCAACTCCAAAAGGATGGAGTCTTTGATTCATTTGACTTGAAGTCGGATGATAGTTGTGAATCTTGTTTACATGGAAAAATGAAAAAGTCACCCTTCACTGGTACTTGTGCTAGGGCTGAAGGTTTGTTGGATCTTGTACACACAGATGTGTGTGGAACCTTCAGAGCCGCCACCAGGGATGCTAACCGCTTCTATATGTCTTTTACTGAAGATTATAGTAGATATGGTTATGTCTACTTAATCAAGCATATGTCAGAAACCTTTGAAAAGTTCAAAGAGTTTATACAGGAAGTGGAGAATCAACTGGGCAGGAACATTAAGATGCTTCGATCCGATCGAGGGGGTGAGTATCTTAGTATAGAGCTCCTTGATTATCTTAAGGAATGTGGGATTGTCTCACAATTGACACCTCCCAGAACACCAAACCTTAATGGTGTGGCTGAGAGGCATAATCAAACCTTGTCAGACATGGTTCATTCCACAATGAGTCGAGCATCGCTACCAATCTCATTTTGGGGGTATGTCTTAGAGACGGCTGCCCATATTCTTAATCTAGTCCCTACCAAAAAGGTTGCCAAAACACCTCACGAGATGTGGATGGGGAAAGTTCCTAATTTGGACCACATCAAGATTTGGGGGTGCGAGGCTTTCGTGAGGCACGAGACTCGCGATAAGCTCAAACCTCGGAGTGAGCGGTGTATTTTCATCTACTACCCATAGAAATCCTTTGGTTACCTTTTCTATAGACCCAGTGTTAATGTGGTCTTTGTGGCAAGGAGAGCAGTCTTGAGAGAGAGAGAGAGAGAGAGAGTTCATAAGCCAAGGAAACAGTGGGAGGCAAATTGACCTTGAATAAATTCAAGAATCAAGTGGTAAAGGAACCTCAAACCCTAACAATCAACCTGAGGAGGAAACTCCTGTTGATGCAACTGACGATACACTTATCAGTGATAGTATAATGGTAAGTTTGGATGAACCTAACAACTACATGGAAGCCATGGCAGGCCCCGAGTTTGCTAAATGGAAAGAGGCTATGGACAGCGAGATACAGTCCATGTATGACAATCAAGTTTGGAACTTGGTTGAAAATGTACCAGGTCGTAAGACAGTCAGGTGCAAATGGATCTTCAAGAAGAAGACCGACATGGATGATAATGTGCACACTTATAAGGCGCAAATGGTTTCAAAGGGATTTTCTCAAACTCGGGGAGTTGACTATGATGAGACCATTTCACCAGTAGCTAAGATTAAGTCTATTAGGTTTATGCTAGCCACTGTTGCATTTCATGACTATGAAATATGGAAAATGGATGTCAAAACCACTTTCCTTAATGAAAAGTTGGCTGAGGATGATTACATAAGTCAGCTAGAGGGTTTTGTCAGCGTAGACTACCCTAATAGAGCATGTAAGCTTGAGAAATCCATCTATGGATTGAAACAAGCACCTCGTAGATGGGATCTTTGTTTCGATGAGAAAGTCAAAGAGTTTGGTTTTTAGAGGAGCGAAGATGAGTCATGTGTATATGTCAAGGCTAGTAGGAGTATAGTTAGCTTTTTGGTACTGTATGTGGATGACATACTACTCATAGGAAATGTCAAGGCTAGATGGGATCTGCAGGAAGTGAAGTCCTGGCTTGGGAAGTGTTTTGCTATGAAGGACCTCGGAGAAGCTGCCTATATCCTAGGGATAAGGATTATGAGAAATAGGAGTAAGACTCAGAGCCCGAGTACTGAGGCTGAGGTAGCTGAGATGAGTCGAGTACCATATGCTTCTGCTGTAGGCTCAATTATGTATGATATTACTTTTACTCGTCCTGATGTGGCCTTTGCTTTAAGCATGGTCAGCATATATCAGGGGAACCCTAGCAAGGCTCACTAGACTGCGGTAAAGAACATTCTCAAGTACGTGCGAAGGACTAAGGACTGGGTCCTTACCCTCGGTATGAGTGATGAATTGAGAGTAGCAGGGTATAGTGACGCTAGCTACCAGACTGATAGGGATAATTTTTACTCTCAGTCAGGCTGGGTCTTTACCTTAAACGGAGGAGCAATTACCTGGAAAAGTTCCAAGCAGGAGACAGTGGCTGATTCAACTTGGGAATTAGAGTATATAGCAGCAAGCGAGACAACAAAGGAGGCAATATGGCTGAAGAACTTCATTGGAGACCGTGGAGTAGTACCAGCTATAAAGAAGCCAATGGAGATTTCTGTGATAGTGAAAGTGCAGTTGCCTTAGCCAAGGAACCAAGGGATCACGAGAGATCGAGACACATCGACAGAAAATACAATTTCATTAGACATCGAATAGAAGAAGGACTCCTCGTGGCAAAAAGGGTATCATCATATGAGAACCCAACAAATCCCCTCACGAATTGACTGGGTAGGGTAAGCATCTTCAGCATGCGAGGTGCATTGGGCTAAAGGATGATATTAGTTTTAGAAATTAGATAGATTTTGAAATTTGTAAAGTGTGAAATTTGATGATAAATAAAAGTTGTTGTTTATTTATAAGTAAAGTGTTGTTATCTTTTGTCAATCGTTTACTATCATTTCATTTTTGCATGTTTTGACTTCCAGAATAATTATGTTATGGTATATCATATTATTCAAACCATCCACAGTCAATCATACTTTGGAAGTAGGTAATGAGGCAAGATTGTCATGAAGGGTCTGCAGTTTGTTTGGGACAAAAGGGGCTACAGTGCTCATGAGTACTCCTAGAATAAAGATTCGAGAATAGGATTCAACCCATGCTCACTTGTATCACTTCATGGAATTTATCTCGACTAATCGTGAGACGGTAATATCATATAAGTCTTTAAACCTAGAGATATGAGTTGTTGACTATGAGTTGGTTATACATTGATTGTACGAAAACGCATTGGTAGCTCGATGTTATAAAACATGACTTTGTGTATGATTCAACAAGTAGTAGAACAAGCATATAAGTTGAAGTTTATCTTATTCTTTTAGTCCATGGAGGATTCGAAGCGATATATGGGCCCCTCGACGATTTTATTTTGACCTATGTATCGGGCCCGGTCGGGACTAAACTGATGTGTTCGATTAAGTTCAATGTCAAACAAATAGGGAATCGGGAAACAAACTGCTGGACAATAAGTACGACATTGTTCCATGTATTTGTCTAGCTGATATCTTTAGCGCAGAGGATTATATGATCACTTATCTTAAATGGCACGTCATCTTAGTTTTGCGAGACTTTGAAAGCTACGATTGCTGATCGGTTCCTGAATTGATACTTGTAGTTATAGTTATTAGACTTATCTAGGTGGGAGACTGTTGGATAAGGTGTCTAAGTCCATAACTATTTCTGGTATGTACTTGACCCGGTTGGCATGGTCCATGTGGGTTGCATGGCATCATGACTCTTGGATAGACAAAATGAGAAAAGGACACTTATGGTTTATTAATATATTATAAGTTCTAATATATTAATAATAATTGTTTTAGTATTGATCAAGAATTAATTTGGAATTAATTTGGGGATCGAAAAAAGACTAATTAAATATATAGGGTTGATTATGTAAATTATCCATTCTTATAGAGTGGGCTAATGATCCATGGTTTATTGAATTGGGCTAAAACCCATAGGGTGCTCCATGGATGGTCCATGGAGGTTAAAACCCATGGATCATAGAGGAAATGAAAAGCCATGTCAATTAGGGTTTACATGGTGTAACCCTACTTGTGACCCAACTATAAAAGGACCCCATAGGCTTACAAAATTGGCACTAAGTGAAGAACAAGAGGGCAAACCGATTTTGAGTGTGTGTACTTCTCTCAAAGTTATTCCAAGAGTTGATGTGTTGTGTTAAACATTTAAGGCATCATATTTGAGGTGCTAGGCTCAGAAAGTTCTTAAGGAATCCAAGCAACAAGAAAGGTAAGTTCTTCTACTAGCTTTTATGTTTCAAGTTCCCCATGCGATGCTAGTTAGGTTAAGAAACTTTGAAAAATCAAATTTACATGTATCTTAGTAAAACATAGATCCAAGGTTTCTAGGGTTTCATGTACACCATAGGAGTGTTACAATGCTCAAAAACCTTCACAAAATGTATGTTTGTTACTGTATTCTATAGTTGTATATGAATATCTTTGTATGTATGCCTAGGTACCACTAGTTGTATTGTATTATATTGTTTTGTATGAATACTCTTGTATGAAATCCTTGGATATCACCAGTAATTATGTATAGTAATGTACTGTATGAAAACCTTTGTATGAAATCCCTAGATACCAAGACTAGTGTATAGAATTGTTCGGTATGAAAACCCTGGCTACCACTAGTAATGTATAGCAATTTTATTACCTAAAATAAAACTATTTGAAGAATTTAAATCCCTTAAACAAATGGTTAGTTTATTCTGTTGTGATTTTCATATAACCATGCTTGATATGACCTAGTGACCTCTACGACATCCATCAGGCGTCAGATGTTATGACATTTATCACCCCAGGCATGCCTGCCTAATTGTAGTTAGCAGTTCAGGTGTAAGATTGTCAATTACGTATAGATCTATACACAAATCTCACGCTCTCCCTCTTGGAGACTCTAGTTATACTGTATAGGATTTAGTTCTATACCTTGGTAGATACAACTGAAGTAGTTCCTCACAACCTTGTATTAACTAGTTTAAGTCTAGTGTTGTAGTGTTCTCTTGTACTTGAAACTGCATGTATAACTTGTAGAGTAAAATAATTATACTTAAATAATTATTTAGTATTGTACTCTTGTATTCGGAAAGTAGTAATGTATACCATAAACTATATCTACCATAGTTTATATGTTCGTTACTGTATAAAGTTCTTGAATAAGTAAAACCATGTATTGAATCCCAAACTATACCTATTATAGTTTGTATGTACGTTCTCGTTTTCATGTATTGAATTATGTAAAAGATCTTCAATGTTCCCAAACTCTATCGACCATAGTTTGACTGTATGTTATATATTGTACTGAAAAGATTGCAATTATGGTTGTATGTTGAAAACTACCCTTATGGTCAACATGTTACAAAAGGGATAAAAATATTTGAATATTTTTATAAAATGTAGTGATTCCTCGGTTTATATCAATTGCAAAAGTTTTTAAACTATTTGAAATGATTTAAATAAGAACACAAAAATCTTTGCGTTTTAATTGTATTCCCTCCCTGAAAACATTAAAACAATGAAAATGTAGGGGGTATGAACTCACAGTTGTTTGTGCACGTGTTAGACAACGAGACTGGAAAGATGAACCTCGAGCCGATGTTCGCGGAATTAGCGGTATCCTAATGACAACAAAACGCGTAATTATATTTAAATTAATGAAACCATGAATTAACGTGTTAGAGAAAACTTGTTTTTGTGTTGACAGTGATTACCTAAAATTTCACAAGTGTTGAAGGGTTTTCGGTACCAAGGAGTTCTCAGCCAAAAACGGTTTTCGGCCGAACAAAGTTTTCGGTCATGGGTTGTTTTCGGTCCATTGAAGGTTTGAAGGATGTGCTTGGTGTTCTTGGAGAAAATATGAAGATTTGAAGGTTTTCTCTTGTAGATATGAATGTTCTGGCATGATCCTTGGGAGCAAAATGAGAGTGTTTTTGGGCGGAAATGGTGAGGAATGATCAAGTTTTCGAAGGAAAATATATATAGGTTGGGTTTTCAGCCGAAATATATTTTTGGTCCGAAGGTTTTCATCCGAAAACAAGTTGCTAAACGAGTTTTGGGGTTTTTGAGGGAAAATCTTGATTTCTTGAGTGTTTTTGGTTCCGAAAACCTATATAAAATTGATTTATATATTTTAGATTATTTTCTAACCCACACGAAGTTAACGGAATAATAAAAGCTCAAAGTTTAATTATCGGGTTTGAATTTTATTCACTGGAAAAGTATCGGGTTGTCACAGAGTTTCAGAGCTAAATGCCAGGATCGATAGAAAGAAGTTTGGAGATGTTCTGGCTTGAAGATTAATGTCTAATCCCATCAACATGGTAAGATGTACTAAACCAAGGAATGAGTCATTAAGGCTTCACTTGGTCAGAAAGAAGATTAAGTATGAATACACTAAGATTATACTTGCTTGTGAGCTGGCTAAATTTATCTATAACGAGAGGATACGAATTCAGGAACTTATCGATAAACATAAAGGTACTCATGGTCAGGAGGTGAAGTTGTCAATTCAGCAGTTGCTCAACAAAGTCAAGAAGCTAAATCTTGTGCCATCAGCTGGTCCATCTAGACCATCAACTTTAGGAAGAACAAACGCTCCCAAAAGGTCCAAGAATAATAAGTTTCTTCTTCCATATCGAACTCGCTTCATCAACAACGAACTACCAGTGGGTGTTGAACCAGTTCAGTACATGTTCATTCGAGAACCAGAGCATGGTGTTTTCTATCTTGATAGTCAAGACCATATGTGCTTTCAACGCACTGATGATCTTCCTGCTGCACCCACTACTAGAAAAATAGCCTTTTATGACGCGCAATCAATGTCACGCGCTGATAGAAGACACGCATTTGAGTGTGCCCTGAAAATTGATGTCATTTTTCCAAAATATGAATAATAGAGGGCACGCATTTTTGAGTGCCCTAAAATAAGTGTCTAATTAAAAAAAAACACGGAGGGCACCTTATATAAAATGTGCGTCGTCTAACCATGTTGCTTTATAAATTTTAATGAAACGCGCGTTTCATCCGAGGGGGAAATGAAATCTAAAAATTAAGAAGCCCGCTTTATTTCCACCGGCTGAAAACCCTAGCTCATCCCCGCCGAAAACCCCCTGTCTTTCTTTCTTCTCTCTCGGTTCTCAAACCTCCATTCACCTTCCGTCATCTGCTGCTTCTTCGACCCTTCTGATTGTCTCCCACCGCTGTCGACTTCCAATGAAAGACGATTGTTCTTCCCCCATCACCATCTATCTTCCAAATTACTATACTAACCTCACCGTCTTTTTTCTTTACAGTTAAGAGCCAAAACCATCTCACCACCACCGCCCTATAAGAAGCCTCGAGAAACGCAACCCCGAATCCATTATCGTCTACTTCTTCCCAATGCCCATTCATTGGTTAAGTCCTAAATACATTCCACCGCTTACTACTTCGTCTTCTACCTCAATCAAATTTAGAGCCGCCGGTGTTGTAGAAAGAGAATCCTCCACCACTGGTGTCATCAAACTCAGAGCCGCCGATGTTGTAGAAAGAGAATTCACCACCACCAGGTCACCACCTCTAAAAGATTCTGGTTCGTCTCCATCACCAATTCGGAATCGTGTTCTTAGGTTACTCGAAAAGCACTCATGGTCGGTGAAATCAAAATGTGAAATCATGTTCTTAGGTCACTGGAAAAGCACTCATGGTCGATGAAATCATCAATCACGTTCTATCACTACAAGGTCAACTTGAGGTAAGTCAATAATTTCAAATTCTTGTAAATAAATCCACCGATTACAGTGGTTTTGATTTATGATACGAGCAGCATGAGTATGTTTACTGTCAATTTCTTTCCGCGCAACAACTTTAAAAAATATGAACTGCGATTTTCAAGCTGCTGAACTCATACGGCATTTTATTTTCTTGTATAGAAACAGTTGTAACATAAGTTGGATGTGAAGATTACTTTTTTTTTCCTTTCTCTCATGCCTATTTTCTTACTTGTTGTGGATTACAGAAAAGCCATTAATGGACGGATTTCATATAGTTGTGGATGTTAGGAATGGAGTTGGTGGTTTTTTTGCTGTAAGTTATCTTTTAGCATGTGTAGAATTATAGACGATTTCAGGATGACTCTAAGGTGGCGGAAGTGCTGGTTGATGGTAAATTAGTTGGTCGGATGAGTGGTTGGAGAGATTTCCTAATCTGTCCATGATCGAGACAAGTTATGCTGGACTGATCTGAATGGTATTGGTCGAAGGTTTTCTACAAAGCAAGTTTGGAATGATCTTTAATATGGGCCGGAGATAAAATTTAATTGGTATAAGATAGTGTGGTTTAAAGAGAATATTCCCAGAAATGCTTTTATTTTATGGATGGCTATTCTGGGTAAATTAAAAACATAAGATCGGGTCAAGAGCTGGGAAATAAGGGGAACTCATGAATGTTCTTTCTGTAGTAAGGATATGGATTCACATAATCATCTTTTCTTTATGTGTGAAGTTCTTTTATTTCTTTGGCACCAAATAAAAAAGAAGGCAGAGATAGGTGATTGCCCTGATAACTGGACTGGAATCATTTATTGGTTCAGTCATAAGGTATGTAAGGAGTAGGGTGTGGTGAAATTGAAAAACTAGATTGATAATGGGAGTAGGAACCAGGATTTTAATGATGTCTTTGATCATTAGTTTTGGGTGTGAGTGCGTTGCTAAGTTTATTGGTAGGGGGACTATTTGGAAAGGAGCCAATAGGAGTATTGAGCGCAGTTGGATGTGGTTGATTTTGTCGACTATTAGCAGAAGGAAGGGTATAAAAGGAATTGACGGATTGATCCTTATTAATGGGATTTGTTTCTCCTTAATAAGTAATGGTACCAGTTGGGATAGATGGATAGATATGATCTTTTTTTAGATTATCTTGAAGCTCTATCTCGGACATGTGATTGATGCCATGTCCAGGTTATTACTTGAAGGAATTGACGGTCAGGATTTTAATGATGTCTTTGATCATTAGTTTTGGGTGTGAGTGCGTTGCTAAGTTTATTGGTAGGGGGACTATTTGGAAAGGAGCCAATAGGAGTATTGAGCGCAGTTGGATGTGGTTGATTTTGTCGACTATTAGCAGAAGGAAGGGTATAAAAGGAATTGACGGATTGATCCTTATTAATGGGATTTGTTTCTCCTTAATAAGTAATGGTACCAGTTGGGATAGATGGATAGATATGATCTTTTTTTAGATTATCTTGAAGCTCTATCTCGGACATGTGATTGATGCCATGTCCAGGTTATTACTTGAAGGAATTGACGGTCAGGATTTTAATGATGTCTTTGATCATTAGTTTTGGGTGTGAGTGCGTTGCTAAGTTTATTGGTAGGGGGACTATTTGGAAAGGAGCCAATAGGAGTATTGAGCGCAGTTGGATGTGGTTGATTTTGTCGACTATTAGCAGAAGGAAGGGTATAAAAGGAATTGACGGATTGATCCTTATTAATGGGATTTGTTTCTCCTTAATAAGTAATGGTACCAGTTGGGATAGATGGATAGATATGATCTTTTTTTAGATTATCTTGAAGCTCTATCTCGGACATGTGATTGATGCCATGTCCAGGTTATTACTTGAAGGAATTGACGGTTTTAACTTTGATTGGGTTCTTCCTGTTAGTATTTTTGTGCTGTTATGCAGATGGAGTTTGATGATGCTATTCAAACAGGGGAGAAAAAGGAGTTTAGGCGAGAACAGGGATGGTAGTTTTGGCAGCTGGCGGTTAAGTAGATCAAGTTTTCGGATTGCTTATCTTTGTTTGGAGTGGATGATTAGTTTTTTCTTTTTGGATTGCTTAGTTCTTATTGCTCCTTGGATAATGGGTTTTTTTTAAAGTTCTTTCCCCAAGCAGTTGGGCTTTTGTTGATTGTGGGAAGAAGTTTTGCGTTGGGGAGAAGATACCTTTTTACCCATTCCTAATAATTTCGTGGAGCTTAGGTGTTGTTGATTATTTTCTTAAGACTTCTTTTTATGGTCTAGATAGTGTTGTTTGGTATAAATTGTGGGAGTATAGGGTTAATAGGAAGTGGTTGAACAGTTGGATTTGGATTGGTTGGAAACATGTTAGATTGTGGTGTCTTTAAAGAACAGGTAAAATCAAAATTATATTTTCTTATCTATTTTTAATAAGATTTAATCTTTTATATTATTTTTTATAGGTTGAATAGGCTTTTAGAGAAGGGACTGCGCCTCAAAATGCACATAGCATGTTTGTATCTCTTGCACTTAAATTGTAAGAAGAACGTGTAATGGTGGCATACAAAGACATCATTACTTTGGAAAAACAGGTAATATAATATATAATAATAAATAATAAGAAATATCATTTGATATTATTTTTAATTTCGATATAACCAATGGTGGCATACAAAGACATCATAACATACACAAGAGCAAAAAAATCATTTATTTGTTTCTTTTTTCTACGTGTGTGCATGTGTGTTGTTGTTTGTGTATAACTGCTATGGCAACTTCTCACCAAGCTTCTCATCTTTAACTGTGTTCCTCATGTTATACATATAATTCTCCAAACCATTTTCCACCACTAAAAATAACCTCTAATTAGGGTTTCAAAATGGACACTTCCATCTGGATGGAATGGTGTTGATGGTGTTGGTAGAATAAGTAAATGTTTGGTACTTTTAAGCTGTTCTTTTACTACTTGGTGGGCGTGAAACATCCTCAAGCATGCCTTACATGTCATTAACCCATTATCAGCAGAGTAACAGGGTATATAACTAATATGTATGAGTCAATGATACAGTTTTAGCTTTTATTTTATTGGGTATATTTTATTGGGCAGAGTGGATGAGACATTTCAGCATGTGCCAGGCTGGCACAGTTACAGGTGTCATTTTTAAAATTGATATCTTTTTTAATTTCTTGTAACTTTGTGTGACCAAGATGAGAGTAGGTCACTAGTTTCAAGGAACGAAAGTTCATTCCCCATTCAGCCTCAAAAATTCCTAAAATACCCCTATTAGTTTATAATAACAAAATTTTCTCCAAACAATACATATACATGGTGCTTTGCTGGACTTGGTTTTCTCTCATGGTACACAGCTGGATAATCCAGCTTTCAGATACTTCAATTATAATGGAATTTATGTCCCCCTCCTGGTTGATAACATCAAGGAGTTTTTCAGAGTTTTTTCATGTACCGACTTTGTTGGTTTCAGGTACTTAATTTAATCACAAAACTAGTTTTCAAAGTTGATCAGTTAAAAATATAACACTGTTATTGATTAGGTCTTTCTAATGCATTCATTCATGTATTTTCTTTGATGGAACAAATAGTATTGGACTGCCACATAAGGAATCAGTAGTAGCATGCTGTGATGAAGTTGACTCCCTTGCTAAGGTAAGAAACTAAGAACCAAGCATAATATAATCTAAGTGAAATTAAGGCATTTATTTGCAATCAAAATATGAAATGGTTAAAGCTGATTCAACATATTCTTTTCTGATTATCAGTCAATGGTTACAACACTGATTGTGATGCTTGCATTACCGCAATAGAAGATGCACTGCGAGGTTGGTAGCATAATAACTTATATGCAATGATCATATATTTTATTATTTTTGAATCAGTAATTCATGTTTATTGATGAACAGAGAGTCAGGTTTCAAATGGGGATGTAGCAAATGTGTCCCCAATTAAACTCATAAATACGAAAAAAAGAAAGAATTCATGTCCTTCCAATTTATACTCTAAATAAATGTATATCAAACGTTCAAAAAAACTTAAATAGCATATAACTTAGGTAGTTGAGAAATTTGTTAAAAGTAATAAATTGGTTTGCTTATCTGATGTGATGGAAGCAGTGTTATGGTGCATGGTATGGATCAGTCCCTGGTTTAATTCAATATTGTAACAGCCCAGAATTCCAGGTATCGTTATATTTATGATTTTTGGGTGTTTTAAGAGGGGACTCGGCGAGTTGGAGCTCAGACTCGCCGAGTAGGATCGCGGATCTGGCCGCGGGTTCGCGACTGGACTCAACGAGTCCGGATATGGACTCGGCGAGTCTGCGCTGTTTAGCGAAAACCCTAACCGTTCAGGTTTGGGACGTATATGAGGGACTTTATGGCCGTCATTGTTCACCCTAGTCCTCTGAGAGAAACCCTAATTCGTTTGTGAGCATCTGGAGCAAGGTAGAAGATCATTGTTGATTTTGGAAGTGTTGTTTTGCAAGGAAGAGGAGGCTTGGTTAAGGGAACAACAAGGGAAGCCACGTTCTGAGAATTGGGGTCACAGAGAGCACATTATTCAGGTAATATTTCGAATTGCATCCTTCTATGATTGATGTGTATGTGGATTTAGGGTTTATTGAACCCTTTTGTGGCTAGATTGAGTGTTACCTTAGTCCCCCAAACGATTGGAACCCTGTATTGGGATCTTTGGAAGCCCAGAATGTCCCATGCCTGAGCATTTCGTGAATCAATGGAGGTTTTGGATTGGAATCCTTATGCCTTAGGTCAAAATGTAAATTATGAGTCATGGGGTGTATTATGAGCACCGAAATGAGGACCTTACGTGATGAATCAGTCTAGGAAGGCCAGACCTATGAATGGTCGGAGCAGTTCTGACCTCAGAAAGCAGTTTGAGCAGTTGCATGGCATGGACTCGCCGAGTCCGATGAACAGACTCGGCGAGTAGCTTGAGGAATAACTGGGACTCGTCGAGTTGTTCTTCAGACTCGGCGAGTTGAGTCGGGGTGGCCCCGCGATTCTTCCAGGAGGAACTCGTCGAGTCAGGGGAGATACTCGACGAGTAGAAAGGGAATCTTAGAGAATTGGTGAGGACGTCTAGACTCGCCGAGTCGCCCTAGCACTCGCCGGGTCCGGTCAAAGTTGACCGTTGACCGTTGACCGTTGACCAGAGTGGACCTGTGTTGACTTCTTAGGGATAGTCAACATTAGAGATATAAAGTGTTAACTAGGGACATTACGATGTTATAGGAGGATTAGAGCTCGGAGAATCGGGCACGAGGGATTCCCAGGTTGTGAGATATCGAGACACGCGAGGTGAGTCTTCTCACTATACTTTACCCTGAGTAGGTAATCAGAGTTATGTGACAGAGTATGTGTATGTTATGTGTATGCTATGTGTTGTACTGTATGATGTCTATGTGATTTATGCTGTGCATGTTTATAGAGTTGGAACCGGAAGGTTCCCAGAGTTAGAACCTAAGGGTTCACAGAGTATGGGTGCACGGACCCACAGAGTTATAGCCTCGAGTGGCTAATATGTGTTATATAGTATTTTGGGGAACTCACTAACCTTTATGCTTACAGTGTTGGTGTTAATTATTTCAGGTACTAGTGAGGATCGCAGGAAGGCGCCGGCCTGATCAGTGCACACACGCGGGATTCTTATATTATGTGATCTTGGGGATTTTATATATGCTATGAAATGGATTACAAACAATAATGTTTTATGAATATTAATTGAAGTTGTCTTTATTAAATGCGAAAAATTATTTTTAAATTCTCGGTGTTACAATTTGGTATCAGAGCCTTGGTTTGAGGGATTTTGAGTACACCTTCGGGCGTATTTGGACTCAAACTGAGGATTGAGATGTAATTTTCAAAAGATTAAAAGATTTTTAAAAAAAAAAAGACGCAGAGCAAGAGATGTGTGTACAATCAGCCCGCGCCCGAACGGTGATTTCCCAAAATACCCTTACATTATGTGATGTTAATATTGATATGATGTATCTGCATGCTAGAGTAGGCTAGGGATTGCTATTAGAACTAGATTGGCCTGATTGTGTTGCCTTAGCCTAGGGAGAAGTGAGCTGCTATGAGATACTTGAGAGTGAGTAGGTAGCAGCGAGGGACTTATGAGAGATCTATTAGAGAGTAATCTACGCATGATAGAGTACTTGAGACCTGGAACCCGAAGAGGAGGACTTGGAGTGTATTCTGGTGTGGTGTGGACAGTAGTATTGGGCCCGTACTACTGGAAGCACCGGAGCGGGGTGCAACCCAAGTAAGAATCTTTGGAATGCCAAGAATCAAGGAGGAAAGAGTTGACGAGTGTGAGTGTGTTCGTGGGGATTCTAAATTTATTGTATGTCATATTTCAGCGGTAGATCATGGTGAGGACACGTTTCACGTCCGAGAGCAGTGGTACCAGTGAGGAAGATATCCGCCAGATCATCCAGGAGGAGGTAGCTGCAGCCATTAGGGCAGAGATTCCGGAGATGTTTGGGTCCATAAAGACCACACTGATCGAGACGTTCGACGAGCGTTATGCCGCTCTTACTGAGGCTGCTGCTGCAGCGGCTACCGCAGCGGTGACTGCTGCAAGGCCGCAGGGTGGGGAAGCGTTAGTATTCCGGGAGTTCAGCAACACAAAACCACCAGAGTTCGATGGGACCCCAGGTCCGGTGGCAGCGATGAGGTGGATATCTGATATTGAGGGGTGCTTCTTCACTTGCTCGTCCCCTGAGCATTTGAAGGTCCGATTCGCGCTGAACCAGCTTCGCTTGGGAGCGAAGGACTGGTGGAAGTTTGTAACGGCGCATTATACGCCTGCCGAGCTTGCTGCGGTGACCTGGGAGAGGTTCACCACCATGTTTCGAGATGAGTACGTTCCCCAGGTGGAGAGGGAGCGTTTAGCACAGGAGTTTCTGACCCTCAAGCAGGGTACTGAGTCTGTTACAGCAATCACGAGGATGTTCCACGAAAGGGCGATGTTCTGCTCTGAGCACGTGCCCACTGAGCAGGCACGTATGAGCCGCTACTTGAGTGTCTTGAGGCGGGATATTCGGGAGTTCGCTGCAAACTCCTCGTACCGGACATTTGCTGAGCTTCAGGCAAATGCCCGGAAGAGGGAGATCGAGCTTGAGACTCAGGCCAGGGAGGAGGCGGAGTCTCAGGGGAGGGATCGGCGACCGGCACAGTCGCAGCCGGCCGCCAAGCGGGCCAAGCCTGCTAATCCCAGACCAGGGAGCCAGAAGGGCCGCACTTGCGGGAAGTGCGGCAAGGGGCATGACGGAGTTTGCCGAGCGGGGTCTTGCTACAAATGTGGCAAGGAGGAGCACATGGCCAAGGACTGCCCCAAGGGATTTGCAGTGTGCTTTCACTGCAACCAGACTGGACACCGGAAGGCTGAGTGTCCGCAGCTGCGTGGAGCACCTCAGGGATCTGCTCCTGCCGCCGTCAGAGCTACAGAGAGTCGGCCTATGAAGACCGAGGCACCGAGAGCTCGAAGGAGAGCCTTCCAGCTGACTGCAGAGGAAGTCCGCGCTGCGCCCGATGTGGTGGCTGGTACGTTTCCTTTCATGTATTTATATTGATGTTGAAATATTATGCTTATATTAGGTTATGCGTAGGTACCTTCGTTGTGAATTCTGTGCCTGCTTTAGTGTTATTTGACTCGGGTGCGAGTCGGTCTTTTGTATCTCTGGCCTTTAGTCAGCATATCAGTGCTAGTCGTGAGGAATTCAGTCGGCCTCTGAGAGTTTCCATAGCTGATGATAGAGTGATTTGTGCCACGGGGGTTTTCCGGGGATGCGTGTTAGAGATTTTCGGGGTTGAGTTTCCGATTGACCTGATTCCTATCGCGATGGGTGATGTCTGTGTCATTGTGGGCATGGACTGGTTGAGCCGATTCGGTGCAGTCATCGACTGCGAGCGTCAGCTGGTGACTATACGAGACCCTAGTGGGGGAGTTCTTTCGGTGTACGGCGAGGGTACGCGTTCGGGATCAGCCTTTTGTTCGGCCGCCAGAGCGAGGCAGTGTCTACAGCAGGGCTGTAAGGGTTTTGTGGCGTATGTGATGGATACGCGAGCGACTTCCGAGAGACCGAGTTCAGTTGAGGAGGTACCGGTGGTGCGTGAGTTTCCAGATGTCTTTCCCGAGGAGCTGCCGGGAGTACCTCCTGTGAGGCAGGTGGAGTTTGGTATTGATTTGATTCCGGGAGCCGGCCCTATCGCTAAGGTGCCTTATCGTCTTGCACCTCCAGAGATGCAAGAGTTATCCTCGCAGCTTCAGGAGTTGCTGGGGAAGGGATTCATCCGACCGAGCAGCTCGTCGTGGGGAGCGCCTATTCTGTTTGTTAAGAAGAAAGATGGTTCACACCGAATGTGCATTGATTACCGAGAGTTGAACAAGTTGACGGTCAAGAACCGTTACCCGTTACCGAGGATCGATGATTTGTTCGATCAGTTGCAGGGAGCATCTTGGTTTTCCAAGATCGACTTGAGGTCGGGATATCATCAAGTGAAAGTGCGGGATGAGGACGTACAGAAGACAGCATTCAGGACGCGATATGGGCATTATGAGTTTGTGGTGATGCCTTTTGGGCTCACCAACGTCCCGGCTGTGTTCATGGATCTCATGAACAGGGTATGCAGGCCGATGTTGGATCGGTCAGTGATTGTATTTATCGACGATATTCTAGTGTATTCGAGATCTAGAGAGCAGCATGAAGAACATTTGAGGGAGGTCCTTGGGGTTTTGAGATCGGAGAAGCTTTATGCAAAGTTCTCCAAGTGTGACTTCTGGTTGCGGGAGGTCCAATTTCTAGGACATGTTGTTAATCAGGAGGGGATATTGGTCGATCCGGCCAAGGTTGAGGCGGTGATGAGTTGGGAGGTGCCGAAGTCACCTTCTGAGATCAGGAGTTTCCTTGGATTGGCAGGTTATTATCGGAGATTCATTAAGGACTTCTCCAAAGTTGCAGTGCCACTCACTAGATTGACCCGAAAGGGGTTGCATTCTCATGGGGACCCGAGCAGCAGGCCTCCTTTGAGACACTTCGCCAAAGGTTGTGCGAAGCTCCGGTATTAGCTCTCCCAGAAGGGATGGAGGATTTTGTAGTTTATTGTGATGCATCTATTTCGGGGTTGGGTGCAGTTCTGATGCAAAGAGGGCATGTAATAGCATATGCATCGAGGCAGCTGAAGCCTCACGAGACGAGATATCCCACGCATGATCTAGAGCTGGGGGCAGTAGTGTTCACCCTCAAGATTTGGCGTCATTACTTGTATGGAGTTCGTTGCACGATATACACTGACCATAAGAGTTTGAAGTACTTGATGGACCAGCCCAACCTAAACATGCGTCAGAGGAGGTGGTTGGATGTGGTCAAGGATTATGATTGCGAGATCCTGTACCACCCGGGCAAAGCTAATGTGGTAGCAGATGCGTTGAGCCGTAAAGGGGAGAGCACTCCACTACGTAATGTGTGTTTGAGGTTGACCATGATAGGTCCAGTACTGGATGCCATTCGTGGGGCACAGTCTGAGGCTATGCAACCGGAGATGCAGAAGAGGGAACGGGTCGTCGGTTTGGTTTCAGAGTTCGTTACTGATGATCGAGGGTTGATGACCTTTCAGGGTCGGATTTGGATACTGTTTGTGGGCGGTACGCATACTACTTTGATGGAGGAGGCACATCGATCGAAATTTTCGATCCATCCCGGGGCTACAAAGATGTATTTGGATTTGAGGAGAGAATATTGGTGGCCCTGCATGAAGAGGGACGTCGCGTGGTTTGTCGAGAGGTGCTTAACCTGCCGTAGGGTTAAGGCCGAGCACCAGAGACCACATGGCAAGTTGCAGCCATTGGAGGTTCCCGAGTGGAAATGGGAACAGATCACTATGGATTTCATCACCAAATTGCCGAGGACTGTCAGAGGAGTCGACGCAATATGGGTGATTGTGGATAGGTTGACGAAGAGCGCTCACTTCTTTGCCATTAGTGAGAGTTCTTCAGCAGAGAAATTGGCGGAGGTGTATGTGAGAGAAGTAGTATCTCGGCATGGGGTGCCGATCTCGATTGTTTCAGATCGTGATGTGCGTTTCACTTCTAGGTTCTGGAAGAAATTTCATGAGGAGTTGGGTACTAGGTTGCATTTTAGTACCGCATATCATCCCCAGACAGACGGTCGGAGTGAGCGGACGATTCAGACGCTCGAGGACATGCTTCGGGCGTGTGTGTTGGATTTTGGGGGTAGCTGGGATGCGTATTTGCCCTTGGCGGAGTTTTCCTACAACAACAGCCATCATTCGAGCATCGGTATGCCGCCCTTTGAGCTGTCGTATGGTAGGAGATGTCGGACCCCCATTTGTTGGGGAGAGGTGGGACAGAGAGTGATGGGCAGTACAGAGATCGTGCTTCAGACGACATAGCAGATTCAGCAGGTTAGACAGAGGTTATTGACCGCCCAGAGCCGACAGAAAAGTTATGCAGACAGACGCCGGTCCGAGCTTGAGTTTCAGGTCGGCGACTTCGTACTCCTGAAGGTCTCTCCTTGGAAAGGGGTGATTCGATTCAGGAAGAGGGGCAAGTTGGGGCCCCGGTATATTGGGCCTTTTCGTGTGATTGCGAGGGTAGGCCCGGTAGCCTACCGTTTGGAGTTGCCAGCGGAATTGAGTCAGATCCACGACACTTTTCATGTGTCGCAATTGAGAAAGTGTATAGCCGATGAGTCAGCAGTGGTTCCATTGGAGGATATTCAGGTGGATGCGAGCCTGAATTATGCCGAGAGACCAGTGCCCATCAGAGATCGGAAGATCAAGGTTCTGAGGAATAAGGAGATACCTCTGGTGTTGGTTCAGTGGCAACACCGGAAGGGATCTGAAATGACTTGGGAGCCAGAGCGTGAGATGCGGGAGCAGCATCCGGAGCTATTTACAGAGTGAGACTTCGAGGGCGAAGTCTAGTCCTAGTGGGGGAGAGTTGTAACAACCCAGAATTCCAGGTATCGTTATATTTATAATTTTTGGGTGTTTTAAGAGGGGACTCGGCGAGTTGGAGCTCAGACTCGCCGAGTAGGATCACGGATCTGGCCGCGGGTTCGCAACTGGACTCGACGAGTCCGGATATGGACTCGGCGAGTCTGCGCTGTTTAGCGAAAACCCTAACCGTTCAGGTTTGGGACGTATATGAGGGACTTTATGGCCGTCATTGTTCACCCTAGTACTCTGAGAGAAACCCTAATTCGTTTGTGAGCATCTGGAGCAAGGTAGAAGATCATTGTTGATTTTGGAAGTGTTTTTTTGCAAGGAAGAGGAGGCTTGGTTAAGGGAACAACAAGGGAAGCCACGTTCTGAGAATTAGGGACACAGAGAGCACATTATTCAGGTAATATTTCGAATTGCATCCTTCTATGATTGATGTGTATGTGGATTTAGGGTTTATTGAACCCTTTTGTGGCTAGATTGAGTGTTACCTTAGTCCCCCAAACGATTGGAACCCTGTATTGGGATCTTTGGAAGCCCAGAATGTCCCATGCCTGAGCATTTCGTGAATCAATGGAGGTTTTGGATTGGAATCCTTATGCCTTAGGTCAAAATGTAAATTATGAGTCATGGGGTGTATTATGAGCACCGAAATGAGGACCTTACGTGATGAATCAGTCTAGGAAGGCCAGACCTATGAATGGTCGGAGCAGTTCTGACCTCAGAAAGCAGTTTGAGCGGTTGCATGGCATGGACTCGCCGAGTCCGATGAACAGACTCGGCGAGTAGCTTGAGGATTAACTGGGACTCGTCGAGTTGTTCTTCAGACTTAGCGAGTTGAGTCGGGGTGGCCCCGCGATTCTTCCAGGAGGAACTCGTCGAGTCAGGGGAGATACTCGACGAGTAGAAAGGGAATCTTAGAGAATTGGTGAGGCCGTCTAGACTCGCCGAGTCGCCCTAGCACTCGCCGGGTCCGGTCAAAGTTGACCGTTGACCAAAGTGGACCTTTGTTGACTTCTTAGGGATAGTCAACATTAGAGATATAAAGTGTTAACTTGGGACATTACGATGTTATAGGAGGATTAGAGCTCGGAGAATCGGGCACGAGGGATTCCCAGGTTGTGAGATATCGAGACACGCGAGGTGAGTCTTCTCACTATACTTTACCTTGAGTAGGTAATCAGAGTTATGTGACAGAGTATGTGTATGTTATGTGTATGCTATGTGTTGTACTGTATGATGTCTATGTGATTTATGTTGTGCATGTTTATAGAGTTGGAACCGGAAGGTTCCCAGAGTTAGAAGCTTAGGGTTCACAGAGTATGGGTGCACGGACCCACAGAGTTATAGCCTCGAGTGGCTAATATGTGTTATATAGTATTTTGGGGAACTCACTAAGCTTTATGCTTACAGTGTTGGTGTTAATTATTTCAGGTACTAGTGAGGATCGCGGGAAGGCGCCGGCCTGATCAGTGCACACACGCGGGATTCTTATATTATGTGATCTTGGGGATTTTATATATGCTATGAAATGGATTACAAACAATAATGTTTTATGAATATTAATTGAAGTTGTCTTTATTAAATGCGAAAAATTATTTTTAAATTCTCGGTGTTACAAATATATTTTATATGTAATAATTCACTCCATTACAGAGTGTGATTTGATTTGTTGCAGGAATCGTGTGATGCAATTTTAGCATTTCAGTATTATTATTTACACAGTTCAGGTAATGCCTTATCATTTACATGCATGTTTTCTATTTAAAAGCAATGTCTAATTAACTAATTCATTCCATTTCGTATTTAGGTCTTGGACCATGTCATAATTTATTAATTTAATGTCACATAATATATTAAAGACACAAAAGTATCATATTTTAATTTTCTTTACACTCTGTTGCTTAGAGACTCTACATTCCAACCCATTATTAGATGTCATTTACCAATTTAATGTAACCCATTTATGACCCACTTTAGTCATTCACCAACAATTTTCATTACTTCTCATGTCTTAATAGCTATTAACATCACTTGTCATGTCTTAACAGCTATTAGGCATGAACATTCAATGCATTAATCCTGAACGCCTTGCACGTTTTCAGGCTAGGTTTTTCTACTAATTTTCAGTTCACTGCTTTTTTTCTAACTTATTTATCATATTGGGTAAGTAGAAGAGAATCTGTAAATATATTTTTGAATTTATGCATATTAGAGTATTAGTATAGCAGTCTTTTTGTTGATTTGGGAAGTCCGCCATACTATATCTATTATTCATATAAGTTATTAATCTTTTATGCAGATTTTGAGAGACTTGAAGCATGCTTTTTGGCCTTTTCAAGTTGACCAAAGTAAAAGCCCATTTTGAAGATTAGCAGAAGCTGCTAACTGCTCTGATAGATCTGCATATATTGAATAAAGTGTTGGGTTTTGAGCAATCTAACACTTCCTAAGTGTGCATGCAACCCTAATAAACCTTGTATCTATGTTTGTCTAAATACAGGCAAAATAATAATTTTTCCAAGGTTCATAACCTATCTAATATGGCATGGGGTACTTTTAAACATAAAAGAATTAGATGAGATTACATACCTTTTGATGATGAGTTCAATTCCTAAGGAGTTTGAGGGCCAAGCACCAATAGTGTGAATGCCTCAAATGGAATCACAAATCACCACAAACTCTTGGAAAACTTTGAGAGAGTGTATATACACATAGAAATCTGTCACACACAAAACTCACACAACTAGTGCCACTAGTGGCTATTTCATGCAACATAAGCATGCTTATATAGTGTACATGATTAGGGTGAAACCCTAATAACCCATGTCTTTTCCTTTCCAAGGATCCATGGGTTAAAAGCTCCATGGATCATCCATGGACTTCCATATAAGCCTAGCCCATTAACAAATGAGTGTTAGCCCACACCATATAAAACCAATAGCCCATAATCTAATTAGTCTTCCTTTTAATCTCTAAATTAATTCATAATTAATTTAAGACTAAGACTAATTAAATAACATGACTTCATATTAATATATTATAACTTATAATATATTAATAAACATATGTGTATAACTCTCATAAAATTATCCATAAATAGTTTGGATGAAATGCAACCCAAATGGACCATGTTGGGTCGGGTCAAGTATATACCAAATAAGTTATGGACTTAGACACCTTATCCAACAGACTCCCATTTGGATAAGTCTAATAACTATATTTGCGTATGTTACTTCAGGAACCAACCAGCAATCGTAGCTCTCGAAAACTCTGTTGAACTATGAAGCGCCATTTTAGATAAGTGATCATAAAATCCTCTGTTCTCATGATATGAGCCGAACAAATACATGGAACAACGTCGTACTTATTGTCCAACAGTTTGTTTCTCGATTTTTGATTTGTTTGACAAAGAACTTAATCGAACACATCAATTTTAGTTCTGACCGGCCGGTACATAGGTCACAACAAAATCATCGAGGGGCCCAGATATCGCTTCTATTTCTAGAAGGAACAGATAAACTTCGACCCATATGCTTGTTCTACTACTTGTTGAATTGTACACAAAGGCACGTTTTATAACATCAAGTTATTGATGCGTTTACGTGCAATCAATGCACAACCAACTCATAGGTAACAACTCATATCTCTAGGTTTGAAGATTTATATGATATTACCGTCTCACGATCACTCGAGATAAATTCCATGAAGTGATACAAGTGAGCGTGGGTTTATTCCAATACTCTTAACTTATGAGCACTCATGAATGTTGTAGCAACCATTGCTATGACTAAACCCATTTAGCCATCTACAAACTCGATTCATGACAGTCTTGATTCATACCTACTTCCAACATATGAACAACTGTGGAGTGTTTAAATAACTTAGTCATTCAGAAAGAATAACCTAGCTATTTTGGAAGTCAAAACATGCAAAGTGAAACACAATAATAATCGAATCCAATATGGTCTCAGAACCCTTTTGAATATAAATAGAACCACCTTTTTTTTATCACCATATTGATTACACATTATTCATTGTATAATGTTTCAAACAATCAACTTAAGACTTGAATAAAAAAACAACAGTCGTCCCATGCTCCTAGCATGTACACTTTGTTTTTCTAAACAATATTTATGCCATACTCCAAGTGTGCACACTATGTTTGTCTATGATCCTTACATTGTGATGTAGATCAATTGAACATGATTCCATTGATACTCATTTCACAATCCCAAATCCTTATTGTAAATGTGAGAATCCCCGATTCCTATCATTTACCAAAAAATCTTTTAGATTTTAAACTTTTATGCAACGTTCCTCTTGTAATGATTATGCACAAAGTCACCAAAACCTTGTCACCAGTCATTACAGAGTATTCCAAAGAAGGTCAACCTCTATGGAACGGAAGTCTCATATTCAAAGTACATTGCTTTGAACATCCTTCTTGCATTAAGGTTTTCTAATCTTACATAGATTGAATTACTTCCACCTATGGAGACATTTCCATAGTCCCATTTTGACTATCACTTCCGAACAAGAGTTACTTCTTTTCAGAATATGTCAATATGGTCCTTTCCGACAACTTACATCATACTTCCAACTGTCCCTAAGCAACCAATCTTTGGCGAACCTCAGATTTGTCCTCGACAATTGCTTAATCACTTTAGTCATATCTAGTTCTAGACTTTTCCCTTCTCAATGCCTTAACCATTTGGAAAATTTAGAAAAGATGAATATTATAGCACATGCAATTGATCCTATCTGAAGCATATGGGACACGATTCATGATGTTTGACATAAAGACATGATACTAGACAAGTCTTTTGCTACAATATTTTTTATTTGCCATGTTTTCAAAATTTAACTATGAAGAGGGATGCCGTAATCATTATCGAATTTTGAAAACGCAATATATATAGAATTTCTTCAAGTTGAACCATTCCAACATAAAATTCATATATATATTCTTGACTAAAGATGATTAAAATCTCAATTTTTGAGAACGCAATATATATAGAATTTCCTTAAGTCGAACCATTCAGACATAAAATTCATATATATGTCCTTGACTAAAGATGATTAAAATCTCAATCTAAGCTTTAGAATTGAAATGAAGTATAATTTCCTCTCCCTTAATTATAGCAAAACAACATTTCAACCCCTGCAACTTCACGAATTGAAACTTTGTTTTCTATAATTAACATTGCTAACTTGCAACACTAAACGTAATAATCATGCTCCCACTAACATGATGATTATCAGCAAAACACTTATGCTCCCACTAGCTCTGACATATTTCCAGAAATCTGCTGGACTTCTGAAATTTAGATTCATACACCCTTTCTTAGATAGCTCACATGTGTGTCTAAACAATTTTCAGAACTATGAAAAGGGATACCGTAATCATAGTCTTAATTGCTTAGGCATTTGCCATATCTCACAAGTCCATGTTAGTGTGCCGGTTAACCACACGCGCTCCACTAACGACTTTTGAAAATGCAAATAACACAATTGATATCTACATAAAATCTACTTAGTGAAAGCGTTTCCTCACCATCATTTTCATGAATCGGAGATAAACCTTATGACACTTAGATTTTATAGTGTATGAGTTCCTATCCATGTGAATTTGTCAAAACCATAATCACAAGATAAGGTTAGTGACAAACTCAGCCTTGCATAGATTAAACTTGTTTAATTTTAGTTTCTTGTCACCTTGGTAGCACAAGGCCCACCAATGCTTCCAAGTTGAACTCTGATAACTCACATGCAAATTCAACTTATTTGAAGTAGGTACAGAAATAAGAATTATGTCAACACGATAGGTTGCAAACCTTAAGTCGTGTGCTAGTGATAAATTACAGGTTTTACTCTTGATTAAATCTCGAAACTCTTTCGGGATCTTTAAGGCTCCCACTGTCCCCTTAACATATAAGTTTCCCCAGTCAAGAACCATTCCTTGACAAAATGAATATTCACGTGATAGTGCGGATTTTTATCAAGACTAACAATTGGTCTTAGTTGGTCTTTGTCTCATCCAAGACATCACAACTTACCAATCTCAAATGTACCAGGGCAGAAAACATTTTACGCTTACATTTGACTAGTGTTAATAAACCTTACTTTATGTCACTCAAAGTTACAATCTTGGAGTATGACTCTAAGAATTGTTTTGGAACGAAGTATGACTCATCTTCTTGATTTTAACCAATCCAACAATTCATGACCTCTCTTCTTAGCCATAACAATGCACTAAGACGTCCTTAGAGTATGAATTTGTGATATGGTTTCATAATCATTAAGATGATCATGAAATACGATACTAAAGTACTCTCCCATCCTTTCAGATTTGAGAAACTTTTATCTTTCTGCCTAATTTGATTCTTCTCATTTGTTTTGTCATACATTGTAACCTTTCCAATGTTATAGAATTATACTTAACCTCATAAGTATAATCATATTTACTAATCTTTAGTAAATCATGACAAATCAATCTTTGTGGTGGACCTTGACCAACGCACACCCAGTGTACCTAATTCCTTAGTCCTTCAATTGACTCACATATACATGTGATCAAAGAATTAGTCTTAATTTTCAAAGATGAAAATTCTCATTCATCATATAATACAACTTGTATGATTCCAAGTTTCTGTCCAATTGAAACTTGGGTGATGAAAAACTTTCTTCATTTGGTAAATTCAGACACTACCACAAATGAAAGAATCAAATCCACTTTCCAATATTGCTTTTACTGGAAACATATAAGCAACAATTTTCCACAGATGCCATTGTAAGGATATTTTTAAAATAAATAAAATTAAAACCCTTTTTTTCTTTTATTTTAAAACTTTGCGGAAAAACTTATCCTTACAATCCACATGAAAACCTTGTTGTTATCTATTCATAAGTAATATATTATAACTCTTAAGCAACAGCTCAAAATTCTGATTACCGAACCATGCGATCGAAACCCACCTTTGCAATCAGAATCAACATATACTTACTTTAAGCTTCCTATCTTTTCTTTGATTCTTAAAAACATCAGCATGTGACCCATTCACATTATGTAATAAGAATCTCCAAATAGGAACTTAATAGAGTTAGACAGTGGACTTTACCCGAAGTAGAGTCAAACCTCTTGACTTGATCAACCTTATGACTTTTCAGGTGAATAGGGCAGCTTCGCAACCAATGCCCCTTCCTTTGGCAACAAAACAAATGGACCCTTTGGTAATGGCACATGAGACTATCTCAGAATTTGCCTTTCTCTTTACTATTTGGTCAACCGAGTTGACTATGGTCGATCCCTTTCCATTGGGAAGAGAAATCCTTTTCTAGATATCCAATGCTACCATTGTCAATGTCCATGTAGACTTGGGAAGTTGTTCTTTTAATCAAATTTGCTTCACTAGTGTTACAAATCATTGTTGATTCCACAACACCAAGCAAATAGATAAGATCATTAAGGTTCATGTCATAGTCCGTCTCATAGTAGTGCCAAAGAGACTCACTATGTTACTAAGAAAGTGATTCTACATCTAACTTTCACGGGACTTTGACACCCAACTCTCCCGACTTGTCAATATGTGACTTTATCTCCAAGATGTGAGCACACATAGACTATGCTTGCCAATAGGGATTGAGTGACTTTAAACTTTTCAAGAACTTGTGGGTGGGGGAGAATAATTGGAGGAGGTGGAGGAAGTGAAGCATGATGTTGAGGAACACCATCTTCAAGAGACTTGGGAAGATCATAGTTGTCTGAACCAAACATCTATAATGGGAGAAAATCAAGTTAGTTGATTCAAAGTCCTTAATATAACACCCAATATGAAATATTAAGGCTAGGACCCAACACAATATTTTATAATTTGGAAGAGGGACGCCGTAATCCAAGCTATAAAATATTTGAAGGTAGGCGAATGACGATTCACCAATTTCCACCATGAAAAACGAAATAATTTATTAGGTTTTAATTGGATTTGAAATTCCTAGATCTTTTGAGATTCATTGGACTTTTCAATGGCATGTTTCAATCTCGAGTGTGCCCTCTCAAATTTTGTGACTGGGATGCCGAGGATCACAAAACAAGGTGTGAATAACCATACCAATTCACTTGGTACCCTTAATATTATCACCTAATCAATGTGCCGGTTAACCACACACGCTCCATTGATCTATGACAAACATTAAGTCACCCTTCGTGATCCTTACTAGTCCAAGTTAGTGTGCCGGTTAACCACACACGCTCCACCAACGACTTGGTAAGGTACAAAGTGTGAATTCCATGGGCTAACACCAAATTCACATTTTTCCTAAAGTAACTAAGATTGGGAATTAAATAAAAAATATTTAGTTACTTTATAATAATCATTATACTTTTAATGAGGATTTAAAGTCATTGTCCTACCCGTTCGGCTAACGACCCTCCACCGATCAAGCAAGAGGTGGGTGAGAGTGGACACCCGTTAAGTCGCCATTTTATAGGCAACAACCTTATACCCACCTTATAGACCAGCTTCGTGAATGAGGCCTACTAACGGTAAAACGACTTGTTCTTATACATATATATAATAATTAACCATTAATGTTATAAATAGTATAAGGGTTGAATTTTAACTATTAAAACTCTAAGGGTTGGAATTAAAGTTTATTAAAGTGTGTGAAACTTTACAAATTCCAAAACTTGAGGGCAAGTTTTGTAACTATCCAAAACTTTTCATTTCAGAACTTATGAATTAAAGGTTCATAAAAATGAAGACTCTTCATTTTCATATAACTTATGTGTTTAAATGTGTGTGTTAAAGAAAAGTGACCTTTGGATATCCATAACTTGAGGACAAATTATGGACTCCATTAAAACACATAAATGATCAAGAATTAATTCTAAACAATTCAGCAAATAATTCCTATCATCTTCTAAATTCATAAGAACATGAACATGATCATCAAAATTTCAAGAATTATATGAACACATAAAATCATGGAATTTTGATATATGCTATTGTAAATGGATTAGAACAACCATTACACCAACTAAAACAAGTTTTAAAACACCAAAACAGTTTAGGGTAATGTCTCTAGTCCATTTCCAGCAGCAAAAGTCGAAATTCTGCATTCTGATCATTCTACTCGCCGAGTGCACAAACCTACTCGGCGAGTAGGATGAATTTTGCATTGTACTCGGCGAGTCCCCCCATGGACTCGTCGAGTCCATCAGCCAGAAAGCAACAATTTCAACTTTTTTCACTATATTGCATCAAGTATCAAACAAGCAAGCCTAGGCTCTGATACTACTATTGGGTTTTGAGCAATCTAACACTTCCTAAGTGTGCATGCAACCCTAATAAACCTTGGATCTATGTTTATCTAAATAAATGCAAAATAATAATTTTTCCAAGGTTCATAACCTATCTAACATGGCATGGGGTACTTTTAAACATAAAAGAATTAGATGAGATTACATACCTTTTGATGATGAGTTCAATTCCTAAGGAGTTTGAGGGCCAAGCACCAATAGTGTGAATGCCTCAAATGGAATCACAAATCACCACAAACTCTTGGAAAACTTTGAGAGAGTGTATACACACATAGAAATCGGTCACACACAAAACTCACACAACTAGTGCCACTAGTGGCTATTTCATGCAACATAAGCATGCTTATATAGTGTACATAATTAGGGTGAAACCCTAATAACCCATGTCTTTTCCTTTCCAAGGATCCATGGGTTAAAATCTCCATGGATCATCTATGGACTTCCATATAAGCCTAGCCCATTAACAAATGAGTGTTAGCCCACACCATATAAAACCAATAGCCCATAATCTAATTAGTCTTCCTTTTAATCTCTAAATTAATTCATAATTAATTTAAGACTAAGACTAATTAAATAACATGACTTCATATTAATATAATATAACTTATAATATATTAATAAACATATGTGTATAACTCTCATAAAATTATCCATAAATAGTTTGGATGAAATGCAACCCAAATGGACCATGTCGGGTCGGGTCAAGTATATACCAAATAAGTTATGGACTTAGACACCTTATCCAACATAAAGGTCCCTTTTAACTCCTGTTACTCTTTCTCTTAGATAATAGATGGACAAAAATTTCATCATGAATCCTGAACTGTGTTTTTATATTTATTTATTTATTTTGGGTGTATATATAATTTACAGTGGATCGGAGGTGTCTAAAAAGCTGAAAAATCTTACATGCTTCTTGTTTTAATATTTTATACAAGTATGGGCTGTATTGAAGCCTGGATGAAAGTGGAAATCCCTCAAGATACAGAGCTTGTGGAGCTGCTAGATGAAGCTTGTATATGGCGCCAAACAAGAGGCAGCGCCATTGAAACTTTAGGAGCCGAGAAAAAAGCTGAATCCACAAAGAAGGTTCAAATACAATTTACAAATCTGCCCTTCTGTTTTCTTAAATATTATCATATATGTGAAACTTAACAGTAGTTGTTGGTCTTCCTCTTGGTGATCCATCAATGAAATGGCCAACTTGCATCATGTAATAACATTTTAGGTAAAGATGTAGGTATATGTTTTTTTTAATGAATAATGTAATCATATGTATGAATATGAAATAAAGTTTGTTATTTAGTATGTGATAATCATGTATAGGGAGAAAACTTCTATTGATTTGTTTTATCTTTCCATGGATCGATTATTTGTATGACATTAAATTTTATGCAATGGATTGTATTCTTTGTATATGGTATTTTATATTTTGTTATGAGACATTAAATGCAAATTTAATTTAAAAATTAGTAAATCTATAAATAATATGTTTTTTAAACATTTAAAATTACGATACGCAAAAAGGTGTGTCATCCTCATTTATGACATGGACTTTCTTGACAGGGGCTTCCTTGATACGCATTGTGTGTCATAAACACGCGCGTCGTAAGGTTACGACATGCAAATGCGTGTTCTCTATCTTTATGACAGGGCCTTCCTTGATATGCATTGCACGTCATAACCGTGCATCGTAAATGCGTGTCATAAATGCGCGCCGTCTCTCGTTATGACAGCGCCTTCCTTGACGCGCATTTGCGCGTTGTCTGAGCATTTTACGACGCGCAATGAGCGTCGTAAAAGGCATTTTTTCTAGTAGTGACCTACTAAGCATTTATTTCATCTTCGCATGGAAGGACTTAGTCATATAGAACTTGAAAGAGGTTATCGTGCACTGATCTCTCTTAATCTCTCTTAAGCTTAGCAAAACATTGAAAGAACTTCAACTTGATGAATTTAGGTCGGTAAAACCTGGAATTTTAAAAGAAATTGATAAATCTTATAATGGTTCTTTCGATGACTCCTATGAAGAAGAATAATTTTGCATCATCAGATAGAGTATATTGTAAGGTGATACTATATGATTTGATGAGTCAAACACTCTATATGCTGACCACCAGCGTCAACACCTACATCAGTGACAACGTCGCTAGAGATTATCAACGTCAAAATGAAGATCGGCGTCAATGTGTAGTTATATTATTTATTGTAGTCTTTGTACATTAGGTAATTATACTGATATGTATAGAATAGATAGAAGATCTGATAACATTGTGATAACGATCGATTCTTAGTATAGATAAGAGAAAATCCCTTCAATCTAGAGATATACTAGTATCTATTAGTATATATACAACGTTAGGGTGAAACCCTAATGTATGTCCTGGGGACTGTCTTTGTGATAACCTGTTTTCTTGGTTAAAACAAACTCTTTCTTGGTGAAAGACAACTTTATGAATATCTTGTGTTCTTTACTTGTTTAAGTTAATTATATATATATATATATATATATATATATATATATATATATATACACTAGGTGTATGTCCGCGCGTTGCGCAGAAACACCTATATAGTTGAAATCTTTACAAATATATGGTTTTTTAAAATATAACAATAACGTTGTTGTTAAATTTGATATAATAGTTGTTATACTAAATTGATATAATATATTGATTATTTTGAACTATATGATAATATATATATCTATTAAAACTATATCATCTCAACCGTTTGAATGACTTCTACCTACGAGTTACTTATGAATAAAACTAAGTATAATATATAGCTTAATGTTATTTATAGTTTTTGTTTTTTTAATTAATTTTTTAAAATTTATTTTCTTAACGTTTTAATTTTTGTCATTATAGTTATTTAAAACATTAGACATTGTTTTATTTTTTATTTTAAATGTAACAATATAATCATTTATATATAGTTATTTTTATCTGTTGTTATTGTAAGTTAAAATGCTACTTATTTGAAAACTTTTAACGATTATACAAATATTTTTAGGAAATATTTTAGTAAAATTGAGATTATAATTTAGTTTTTGCATTGAGCAGTACAATTTATCATTTTTAACTACGCAAAAAATATTTATTGAGTTTTGTAAGTGGAACTGAAATTACATTTAAGTTGACACTGTAATGTTATATTTAAATTAACAGTTTAAGTATTTTGTCCAAACTATTCAAAAGTTGTAGCTTTAAATTGATAATGGTTTACATATAGCAACATATTAAATCTAATAAATTAAGTATATAATATGTTAAAAGTTAAAGACATAACTTTATAAGTATAAGTAAATATATTATTTTAATACTAAAACATAGTTTATTTATGATTACACTTTAGGTTTGATATTTATTTAACATTATTAACAAAATTATAATCATTATTAGAAGGACACTACAATTTATCACTTTTAACTCTTTACATAATATTATTTGGGTTGCTTAAGTTAAACTCAAATTTATATTTAAGTTGGTCCTCTAATGTTATATTTAAATTTATAATTTAAATATTTTATACAAATTGTTCAAAAATTGTAGATTTAAAATAATAATGTTTTATATCCAGCAATATATTAAAACTAATAAATAGAGTATAATATGTAAAAAGTTAAAAAAAACATAACTTTATAAATAGAAGTAAAAATATATTATTTTAATATTGAAATTTAGTTATATATGATTACACTTTAGGTTACTATTTATTTAATCTTGTTAACAAACTTATAATCATTATTAGAAATAAATTGAAAAGTCATAAAAATTTCAAATCAATGTGGTGAAACAAAAAATATATGAAAATTTCAAATGAATACATTGAAAAAACATGTTTCGTTTATAATAGAGTATGATATATATATATATATATATATATATATATATATATATATATATATATATATATATATATATATATATATATATATATATATATATATATATATATATATATATATATATATATGTGCACTTTTGAATTCTTCATATAAGTTATTTAATTTATAATTTTATACATTATTTGCTTCCAACCTTTTTGTTGAGCGTAAAAGTGGCAACACTTTTCACAAAAAACGACATTCTCAAGTGGAGTTCCAAAGGGTCTTCTCTTACCCAGAAGTGCTTCCAATGGAATATTTTTGTCTAGTAAGTTATTATTTGTTTAATCTGTCCATTAGTTCTCTAATCGTCAAATTAAAAGTTATTTTTTTTTAAATTCATTATTATAATAATAATTTTGAAAACTAAAGAAAATCCAAACACAAACTTGCAAAATGTTCAGCAGGTTGTGAGACTAGATATCACGACACCCAACTTGGGAAATGAGTAATTTAATCAAAGACTTTTTTGTTCATTTTGATAAGCAAAACTACCTTACAGTTTATATATTTTACTATTTTAATTATTCTTTCCAAGGAAAACCCTTATTTAAATATGGTATCAGGACCGATGTTACGTCTGAAGATCGTGTCTCCGCAATTTGCATTCTGGATTTGTAGTTAGTTAATATTTAATTCAACATTATTGATTTTAATAGTTCTATTATAACATTCAATGAACTTACCAAAATCTGTACATATATTTATTAGTTTATTTCTAAAGAGAATCAATCAATAAGTATGTTAAAAATACAATAAAACAAGATTTGAAATATAGAGGATGGAGAAGAATAATTTGTGCAAGTTGTTCGTTATTATAATTAAAACCAATCGCCGATGACGACCTATCTATGTATATGATTAGTTAATATCAAATTGATGATGGTTTTATTAATATTAAAGTAAATTACACGAAATGGTCCCTAACGTCTGGGATAGTCTATATTTTTGTGGTATTTAACTTTTTTTTTATGTTCCTACCGTATCTACAGTATGATACTACGATTTATGTTTCAAATTATGCTTTTATTTATTTATTTATGTTTTCCAACACTTGAGGTGATTGTCATACTATTATTTATTATTTTTACATGTTATATTATTAATTCAGTCAAAATATATATATATATATATATATATATATATATATATATATATATATATATATATATATATATATATATATATATATATATAAAATACGAATGGTCCTATTTGATGACTTCTACCCATAGACGTCCGTCTTCTCTTCTCTTATCTCGGACGTCGAGAAGAAAAAACTATAAACCATTCGAGTAACATCCTTCTTCTTCTCGTCTCTCAATGTCGATGATTTTGTTCACATCGGTGACACCATATTCCTCTAATTTGACTACTCTACCTCCTTGAATTCTCCAATCGAGCTATAGTCTCCGAGAATAACCAAAACCAACTTTGTCGACCTATCACGGACACCGGTTCACAGTTGATAACTAGACGTCCATGGAATCCAAGCCAACAAGAAGAAGCAACCTACTGCACATCCACTTTCTAAGCCAACATGATGAACAACCCCTCCAACGATAACCACAACTTACTATCACTACTAGAAAACAACCCTTTAATGACGCGCGAACAATAACACGCGCTGATAGAGGACGCGCATTTGTACGTGCCCTAAAAATATTGTCAGATCTGCAAGATTTGAAGGATAGAGGGCACACATTTGTGTGTGCCCTAAAATTAATGTCCAACAAAAAAAATTACAAACACGGAGGGCGCTTATGTTAAATGTGTGTCATCTAGAAATGTCGCTTTATAACTTTTTAATTAGACACACGTTTTTAAGGGGGGAAAATGAAAAATCGCTAAAATTCTAAGAATTTTAAGTGCCCGCTTCTCCACTCTATCCTCTTGATCTCCTTCCATTCTCTCCCACTATTCTCTGTGCAAACCCTAAGCCATCGCCATCTTCCTTCTATCTAGGACGTGCTAGGGTTTTATTTTATTTTAAGCTTAACTTCTCCTGATTTACTCTCTCTCTCTCTCTCTCTCTCAACCCCCTCTTGCTCGACAACCAGCTACCACCCTTCGTCTTCTCTCTGGTTCACCACCGTCTCCAATAAATCCCCAATATACCACCGGCACAACATACCGCAAGATCACCGCCCCTTTTTCGCACCAACATCGTTGGTTAATAACACCACCATTTGTGTAAAAACCCTAGAACCACCAGGCCACCCTTTTCGGCGCAGACTACTTATGAGCTGGAATAAATTGGTAGGTAGACAGCAACGCCGCTTTTACCTCATCCATCCTCTATGTCTCTATCTCCGGTGGTGGTACAATGAAGCACGAGATTAAGAAATCGGAGGAGGAATTGAGAGAATTTGTCGCTTCCTCTGGTTTCTCTTTTGATTTTGGTAATGTTTATATTCAGTTCTTTCTTCAGAATTCCTTTTCACATTTTTTTCCCATCTAATTTTATGATTTCAGATTTCTTCCATATGATTTTGATCTTAGATTGAGATTTAGAATTCTCAATCTTCGGTTTCTCTTTTAGAAGCTTCGTAATCTTGTGATGGTTGTTGGGCAAAAGTATTACAGGGCTTCATCTAAGGAGTCAGGGAGATTGTTAGCTTACGGGAATCTCCAATAAACAATCTTTTGGAGAATCGATTGTTGGAGCAGGCACAATTTGGGGTTTTGGACAAGAAAAAAGGTTCATGAAGAGGAATTGATTGTTGTAACATGTTGGTTTAATAATCAGGTATGGTGGGATTGGTTGTGACTTATGGGTAGCCACTACTTTTTATTAGATCATCATCACTTCACCTGAAGCAACCCTCGTCTTTCTTGATTGCTGGAAGTATGCACACAACTTTCCTCCATATAATAATAAGCTACATGTCCTATATATTTTTAATCAATTTTTTTAAGTTGCAAATATACAATCTTATAACTTTCTACTCTTTTTAATTCCTAGAGGTGCTGGTTTCCCAAGTGTGAAGATAGTTATGGTTGGAACTGGTACAGCAAGCATATATGCTAGTTTCAAGAGTATGTTTCTTTGATATTAGTGATTGTTTTCTAGCTTTAGTGTAAAAATGTTTTTGGTTATTAAAAAGAAACATTTTCAATTACCGTAATAGTGGGATCATGAGTTATTTTTGTTTGAAAATGCTTTGAATTATTGTCTGTTTAACCATTGGGTTTCTTTTGAGTTTTTGTCTCTTTATATTATAAGGGTAATATATATTTGGGATGTTATGTTTAAGCATAATTAATTTGTTTTGTTTTTGGTTATATTGTTTTGTTTTGTTGTTTAAACTTTCATGCATCAGTTCTGTTATAGGTCTAGAACATGGCTAATTGGATTTCAGATTGCTTGATATCAAAATGCCTCCATCAAAAGGTAATTAATTCTTCTTGGATGATTGATAGCTAGCATTTATTTTTGGTTTATTGAATATGTTCCGTCTTGATTAATTCATCTATTCTTAGAAAATTGAGTTCCAGATTTTTTAATGAATCTGTTAATTCCATGGAATCAAAATACTTATTTCTTCATTTTGAGTTACTTGTTCTTGGTGTCAATCTGTGTTTTTTGTGGTTAATTGATCATTATACATGCTTTTCATAGCTGATTGGCATGGAGATAATGGTAAATCCATAGTTGTTTAAGCCATCAAATGTATGTTTAACTAGGATACGTTTTTTGGCACATTATGTTTTGTTTATTTTTCATTTGTTTGATTGTTTGCAACAATGAATTTTAATTAGTTACATTTTCCAATATCAGAATTTCAGTACAATAGACTATTGGGACTTATATGGATGTCATTTAACATTATTTTTTACTTTAAAAACATGTTGAACACAGAAAAGAAGAAACTGTTAAACTTATATGTGCTAAACATTTATTGAGTATGTAGCACAGTAGCAGAGATGGACTAAATGGAGAAGACAAATGAGTTTCATGATATACTTGATATCTTAATGTTAATGCAATTTAGTCTTAACATTTTTAATTTATTTATATGAAAACTAGTGTTATACCTTGGGTGCAGTTGTTTTCTGCTGCTTTTGACGGATTCCCTCATTAAAAGTTTGGTGATTATACAATCTTGTCCTTTGCTCTTCATCAGGTGCAACAAGATTATATTTAAATTACACCATACCCAAAAGATTAAACTAGTGTTGTACTTGTATTTGATAGTTGACATAGCTTTAGGTCTATGTTTAAGCATTCATTATAGTTAACTTTATTTTTTCTTGTAGAGGCGTCAAATGATACAACTTTAGCAGCTGATGTCAGCATATCATATATGGAGCATGTAATTTCAAGATTTCAAGGCCCAATAGAATATGCAAAAGAGCTTGCAGCTATGATATTTCCTTTAGTTTTAGTCATGCCAGGCTCTGATACAAGGTGTAAGTGCTAAACAGGGGGTATCTTTTTTCTTTGAAGAAGCGAAAAAGAACAGGGTAAAACACAGGATGAAGATGAAGGGTATTTTTGGGTAATTTTCTTCTGTGATTCACTTCATAAAAGACTAACTGCATTAACAAATTGAGTAATACCAAGGAACGACTACTTTATAACCAAATGGATTCAACAAAACAGTAACAAACGACTACTTTATAACCAAACTTTTTACCAGTTTATTTTATTACCTCCATTAAGTTAGATGCAAGTGACTTAAGATTTTGGTTTTGCCATTGTCTATGATCTTTGCCTAAACACACATTTTGAGATCAAATTCTTAACAATTGAGATAAAGCTCTCATGGAATGAGATTGTTCGGAAATGATGTTGCGTGTGCATTTGCAATATGACAAGTGGCACATTGGGAGGTATTGTGATACTTTTTTTATCCAAACCCTGAAGTTGACCAAAATGGGTTTATGTATTACAATTTTCAGCTCTAGAGAGAGTGCATGGGTTTACATTTGGAGATAGTTTGGAGGAGGGTAGAAAAGACAAATGGCAGGATTTCAGAGCACGGCTTATTAAGGTATCCATTCACACAACTCTATGCTTCTTTAAATCCTCTACTTAAAAAAATGTGTTTGTCATGTATGAATTCTCTAATCTCTACAATGTTTGAAATTAATATTTTTATTTATAATATAGTTATTTATTTTGTAATTTGTATGTTGTCCAGCTTTTAAGTTTGGAAGAATTGTCTTGATTATAAATCTATATATTTCACATTAAATTCACATTGTTAGTTGACTTTTTTTTGCAGTTACTAACATTTCTTTTATTTTTTCAGTGATTTCGATTTTATAATACTATTTTTTTCATTTCAGCAACTGGTCAATATGTTTTCTTTCGTGGGTATTATCCCTTCTATATTTTGGCATGATATCATTATGAAGCTGGATAACCATGAAAAATGGCTTTTTAAATGATCAAAAATAGTATAATAATCATTTAGAAAATAGGATGCTATGAATGAATCTATTTGTTTGCATTATATTGTTAGGGCATACCGTGCATTGTATATTCTCAACTGGATTTGTCGGTATCTCACACAGCCCCATTTCAATGAATAGATATGTAATTTAAAGCTTTTCTCTCATTCTTATTGTCTATACATGTATTTCATTTGACTTTTGTTTTGTTTGTTTGTTTGTTTTCATCCTGTTTCTCTGGCTTAATACAAACAACTCTTTATGCTGATTTCTTCTACTATTACTTCATAAGGTACTCAACCTCCATTCCCATTCTTTATGTTCTGTATTTTACTTTAAGCATAATCATAATAACACAGGCTTTATGAGGAAGGGCATTTACGTGTTTATTCTTCGCCTAGGTGGCAGTGGGACTAAATTTGCAATTTTCCAGACTGAATAAGACTACTACTACATTACATGACCATGACCATGACAATTTAATACTTGCTTTCAATAAACCAAGTTTCAGAATATTTATTCAGATGAAATGAATATTTTTAGGAAGAATGACAAATATGTGAAAAGTTAATAAGTCTAAGACAGGATTTTTGTTTATTATTCTTTCTCATTCTATACATAATAACGTCTTAGCACATTCCCCTTCTTTATCTTATTATTAGCTAAACCTAATCAAATACAATAGTTTCTTATTCTCATCTCATGTGTATGTGTATGTACAGTTGGAAAAGCAATTCCAAGCTTCAACTACCAGCATGAGCATCACCTACCTGGCTTGGCGTTTGAAGCTTCAATTGCCAGCATGAGCACCACCAAGCTTCAATTCCCTCTAGATTGTTCCTTTCTCAAGTGGGGAAAAGTCAAAGGTTTTAGATTCCACCTAAATCTTCATGGAATTGTAACGATAGAATCTGCTTCGGTAAGTATACTTTGGTGTTATACTTCATGGAAAAGGGTTTTGAATTAGAGGTACATATGCTTTTAAAGTTTTGCTTTTTTACACCATTTTACTCCAACCAAACACCATTTGTTGCACCAAATTTGGTGTTATACTATTCCTTTGTACAATTTAGTCCTTCAAGTTTGAGTTTATACATTTTTAGTTAGTTTAAATTTTACAGTTATATTTCAAATCTAATATCTAAACTTGTAATATTATGTTATATACTATATTGATATTAACTAATCATATATATTTAAAAATACTTTTATGTTTCAGGTTTATGGTCCTGAAGCAGCTATATGGAGTGTTGGTGTGATTCTTTACATTCTTCTTTGTGGGGTCCCACCTTTTTGGGGAGGTAAGTCTAAAGGAATAAAAGACTAATATGTTAATAAGTTAATAACTTATCAAATGCTCTAAACTTTCTTTTTAGTGACTGAATTTATGTTCTTTTTTTTCATGATAGAGTCTGAAAATGAGATCTTTGAAGAGGCTTTGAGGGGTAAACTCGACTTTTCCTCAGATCCACGACCTAGTATCTCTGAAAGTGCTAAAGATTTGGTTAGGAAAATGCTTATTAAAGACCCCAAAAGACGAATAACAGCTCATGGTGTTCTTTGTAAGTCTTGGTTGTTATAAAATTTTCCTATAAGTATTATTTAGGCTTCTTATTGAACATTATTGGCTCCGGAATCAGCAGCAACACAAATTGAATTAGCTCTGGAATGCAGTCGTGAATTGGCTCCGGAAAATTGTCAAAGTACGGAAACAAAAAAATGTCAAATTTGTAATAAAATATTATTCAATGGATATTTTTTGTATATGATATTTTGTATGACATTAAATTTTATGAAATGGATTATATTTTTTGTATATGATATTTTATTTTCAATTATGAGGCATTAAATGCAAAATTAATTTGAAAATTAGTAAATCTATAAAAAATATATTTTTTTAAACATTTAAAATTATGATACGCAAAAATGTGTGTCATTTTCATTTATGACATGGCCTTTCTTAACAGGGAGTTTCTTGATACGCATTGCGTGTCATTAACACGCGCGTCGTAAGGTTACAACACGCGAATGCGTGTCGTCTACCTTTATGTCAGGGCCTTCCTTGATACGCATTGCGTGTCGTAAACGCGCGTCGTAAATGCGCGTCGTAAATGAGCATCGTAAATGCGCGTCGTCTCTCTTTATGACAGGGCGTCGTAAAAGGCTATTTTTCTAGTAGTGTATAAACCTACTATGCTATTATAGTCTTCTGTAAGAAAACAAATTATTGATTTGTGATTTTTTTACGTTTGATTCTTGGCCATCTTATTTTGGATTTTGGATTCTTCCCCATCCCTATTTTCTGATTATCATCTTGGGATTTTACAGTTCATCAATCCAGGAGTCTTCCCATCCATATTTTATTATGGGTTTGGGATTCGTTTTGAAATCATTGGATTGTTAGATTCTTGGATTTATTTCTTTTTCTGACTCTTGTTTTTTTATTCTAGTCTTGTTAAAATTTTCAAACACTACTAGAAAAACAGCCTTTTACGACGTGCAATGTGTCACACCCCAAAACCAAGAACGGCGGAAACGTTCTGGGGCGGAGGACGTCATTTATAATATCAACAACAATGTAAAGTAGTAAACAAGCAACAACATCATCCATTGCATTAATAATATAATTATTATACAAATGTGTTCTGTCAAATGTTGATAAACACTAAAGCATAAATCAAAATGAAAGATAAGTCTTGAACAAGCTCCATCTGTTGGATTAATGTCTAAGTCCATAACTATATTTGGTATGTACTTGACCCGACCTGGCATGGTCCATTTGGGTTGCACTTCACCGACACAATTTATATGGATAATCTTTTGAGAATAGTATGTTTATGATTAATATTAATATATTATAAGTTCTAATATATTAATATGGAATCATATTATTTAATTAGTATTGATCAAAAATTAATTTATAATTAATTAAGTGATCAAAAGGAACTAATTAAATATGGACTCTTATATATATGGAATGGGCCAAGTTCATTTAGGTTGGGCTAAGCTTTCATGGATATTCCATGGAGTGTTTAACCCATGGATCCTAGGAAATGAAAGGTCATGGGTATTAGGGTTTAACCCTAATACTCCATACTATATAAAGATGTCCTTGGTTGGTGAAATTGGCACTAGTGTGTGGTACACTAAGAAGGGCTAGCCAATTTCACTAGAGAGAACCAAGTATCCATATTCTCTAAAGTCTTCTAAGGTGTTTTGGTGATTTGTGATTCCATTTGAGGCTTCCACACTATTGGGGCTAAGCTCTTAAAGCTTGAAGACATCAAGCTACATCAAAAAGGTATGTCATCTAACTAGTACTTTGTAGTATAAGAACTTCATAATATGCTAGTTAGGATTAAAGCCTTGGAAAGTTCTTATTTGCATGTATTATAGAGAAAACATAGATCCAAGGTTTATAGGGTTGCATGTACACCATAGGAGTGTTAGAATGCTCAAAACCCGACAGTGGTATCAGAGCCACGGGTTGTTTTCTGTTATATTGATGCAAATATTTTATTTTCAAAGTTGAAAAAAAAAGAAAAAAAACATGAAGTTTGTCAAATTTTAAGATAATTACTTGTTCTTGTGAAAAACTAATTATTTGTAAAATTTGAATAATTTGCTTTATGAGTTGAATTAGGTCAAATTTAATAAAAGATAAAATGATATAATTATTTTATTAGTTTTAAAAGTTTGATTTAAAGAGTTTTATTTTTTGAAACCTCCATAAGTTATGGATATGAAAAGGTTTTAAAAAAAATGGATTCAAAGTTTTTATGGATTTACAAAATTTGGTGTTAATGTTTTAAAGGATATGGATCACCAAAAGTTTTTTGTGTTACCTTGTTTTATGAGTGAATTTAGATTAATGAATAAAATTATGTGATAGTTGGTTTTAATCCAAATTAATCTAAAAGAAGTTCATAAAATGTGTTTATGTAACTTATAAGTCACATTTATGAATCTTAGAACTCATAAAAGTTGTCATAGGTTACAAAATGAAGAGTCTTTTTCCTCCTTAAATTGTTTTATGACTCCATAACTTGTCCTCAAGTTATGGATGACCAAGAGTCTCTTCATTAAATAATAAATTAAAAAAAAGTGTAACCTTAATTAATTCCATAAGTTATAAAATAAAGAAAAGTTAATTCTTTTATTAGTTTAAAGTCTTCCATAACTTGTCCTCAAGTTATGGAACTTGAAGAGTTTTTGGATTAAAACTACTTTAAACACATAAGTTATGAAATTAATTAGTTTTGAATAGTTTCAAAACATGCCCTCAAGTTTTCGAATTTGAAAAGTTTTCACTTATGAATACTTTAATTCCAATTTAGCCCTTAGAATTTTAAAGAATTAAAATTCAACCCTTATACTTTATAATATTATAAGTTAATAATATATATATGTATAAGAGTAAAGTCAGTCTTACCGCTAGTAGGCCTCATTCACGAAGCCGGTCTATAAGGTGGGTATAAGGTTGTTGCCTATAAAATGGCAACTTAATGGGTATCCACTCTCACCCACCGCTTCCTTGACTGGTGGAGGGTCGTTAGCCGAACGGGTTTGATAGGACTATAATTCTCCCTTCATTAAAAGTATTAATGGTAAATACTAAGTAACTAAACTCTTATAAATACCCAATCTTAGTTACTTAGGAAAATGTGAATAAGGTGCTAATCCATGAAACTACACTTTGCACTTTGTTTAAGTCGGTTAGTGGAGCGTGTGTGGTTAACCGACACACTAACTCGTATTTAACAAGGTAGGCAAAGGGTAACTTAATGTTTATCATAGTATCGGTGGAGCGTGTGTGGTTAACCGGCACATCGATTGAGGGGTAAACACTTAAGGATACCAAGTAATTTGCATGGTTACTTCACACCTTTTTTTGTGATCCTCGACATCCCAGTCACAAAACCTGAAGGGCACTCTCGAGATTGAAACATGCCATTGAACAGTTCAATGAATCTCAATAGATCTAGGAGTTTCAAAACCAATTAAAACCTAATAATACATTTTGTTTATCTTGGTGGAAATTGGTGAATCGTCATTCACCTACCTTCAAATATTTTATAGCTTGGATTACGGCATCCCTCTTCTAAGTTATAAAATAGTTTGTTGGGTCCTAGCCTTAATATTTCATATTGGGTGTCATATTAAGGACTTAATATCAACTATCTTGAATATCTCCCAAAAGGATGTCTGGTTTAGACATCTATGATCTTCCCAAATCTCTTGAAACAAGCTTTCCTAAATGAAGATGATGTCCCATGGAAATCGTACTTCTTTCACCTCCTCCAATTATTCTCCCTAACCCACAAGTTCAAGGTCACTCAAGCCCTATTGGCAAGGCAAGGTCTAGGTGTGATCACATCTTGGAGATGTAGTCACATATTGACAAGCCGGGAGAGTTGGGTGTCAAAGTCTTGAGAAAGTTGGTGGTTCAATCACTTTCTAAGTCACATAGTGAGTTCCTTTGGGACACCTATGAAACAGACTATGACAAGACCCTTAATGATCTTATCTATTTGTTAAGATCAACTTCCTTAAAACTTGATGGACATTGACAATAGTGACACAGGAAATCCAGAAAAGCATTCTCTTCCCAATGGTAAAGGGATCGACCATAGTCAACTCGGTTGACCAAATGGTAAAGAGAAAAGCTAAGTCTATGATAGTCCCTTGTACCATTATCAAAGGGTCCATATGTTTATATTGCCAAAGGAAGGGGCATTGGTTGTGAAGCTGCCAAATTTACCTAAGGATGTTAAAGTCAATAAGTTTGACTCTACTTCAGGTAAATTCCACTATCTAACTCTGCTAAGTTTCTATTCTGAGATTCTTGATACATGAGGTGACTGGGTCACATGGTGATGTTTTAAGAATCAAAGAAAAGTGAAGAAACTTAAAGAAAGAATATGTTGAATCTGATGGCGTAGATGGATTTCTATCGCATAGTTTGAAGATCGGATTCTTGAGCTACTTCTTAGGAGTTATGAGATATTGCTTAGGAATAGATAACAACAAGTTTTCATATGAATTGTAAGGACAAGTTCTTCCGCAAAGTTTTTAAAATAAAAGGAAAATTTTTGATTTTATTTATTTTAAAATATCCTTACAATGGCGTCTGTGGAAATTTTTGTTGCTTATAAGATTCCATTAATAGCAAGAGTGGAAGTATGAAATTGATTCTTTCATTTGTGGTAATGTCTAAATTTACCAAATAAGGAAAGATTCTCATCACCCAAGTGTCAATTGGACCGGAACTTGGAATCATGCAAGTTGTATAGCATGATGAATGAGAACTTTCAAGTATTGGAAAATTAAGACTAATTACTTGTTCACATGGATGTGTGAGTCAAGTGAAGGACTAAGGGATCGAGTACACAGTCTTGTGCACTGATTAAGTCCACCACAAAAGATCGATAAGATTATTTGTCATAATTTACTATATCTCAGTAAATATGGTTATACTTACAAGCTTAAGTGTAATTCTGAACATTAGAAAAGGTTCCAATGTATGGCAGAGCGAATAAGAAGAATCAAATTAGGTAGAAGGATAAAAGTTTCTCAAATCTAAAAAGATGGGAGAGAGTACTTTCGTATCAGTTTTGTGATAATCTTAATGATTTAGAGACAATTCATTCTCTAAGAGCCTTCTTATAGCTAAGAAGAGGAACTTGAATTGTTGAAGTGGTTAAATCAAGAAGATGATTCATACTTCATTCCAAAAACAATTCTTAGAGTTATACTCTAAGATTCTAACTTGAGTGACATGTCTTAAAGAAGGTTTAAAACTCTTGTACTTTTGAAATTGGTAAGTTGTGATGTTTTGGATAAAACAAAGACCAACTAAGGCTAATTGTGTGAAGTGTTTGTCTTGATTAGAATCCGCACTATCTCTTGGATGTTGGACAAGGGCGTCTTATATGTCAAGAGGACAGTGGGAGTCTTAAAGGTCTTGAAAGTCTCAAGAACTAATCAAGAATAAACTTGAAGTTCTTCACTAGCACACGGCTTGAGGTTTATAACCTATCGTGTTGACATATTCTGTGCCCATTCCAGTTAAAGTTGGCTTTGCATATGAGTTCTTATAGTTCTCAATTTGTTGCACAACTACTTGGAAGCAATGGCAGGCCCTTGAGCTGCCAGGTGGGAAGAAATTAAGATTGAGTTCAGTCCATATGAGTTTGTATTTGTCATTATCCTTGTCTTGTGTCTATGGTTTTGACAATTCACATGGATAAGAACACATACACCATTAAATCTAAGTGTCATAAGGTTTCTCTCCGATTCATGAAAATGATGGTGAGGAAACACTTTCACTAAGTAGATTTTAGCTAGATAGCAATTGTGATATTTGCATTCTCAAAGTCGTTAGTGGAGCGTGTGTGGTTTACCGGCACACTAACCTGGACTTGTGAGAAGTGGCAAAAAGGTCTAACCATTATGATTACGGCATCCCTCTTCATAATTGTTTAGACACACAAGTGTGCTATCTAAGGGAAGGTGTATGATTTTGATAAAGTTTTATCAATCTAGTATCAGAAATCTGAACTTTGGTAAGAAAGTCAGCTGATTTCTGAGTACATGTCAAAGCTAGTGGGAGCATAAGTGTTATGCTAATAATCATCATGTTAGTGGGAGCATGATAATTATGATAAAGTATTGCAAGTTAGCAATGTTAATTATAGAAAACAAAAGGTTTCAATTAGGAAAGAGTTGTTTTGCTATAATTAAGGGAGAGGAAATTATACTTCATCTTGTAACAGCCCGAAATTCCAGGTAGTGTTATATTTATGATTTTGAGTGTTTTAAGAGGGGACTCGGCGAGTTGGAGCTCAGACTCGCCGAGTAGGATCGCGGATCTGGTCGCAGGTTCGCGACTGGACTCGACGAGTCCGGATATGGACTCGGCGAGTCTGCGCTGTTTAGCGAAAACCCTAACCGTTCAGGTTTGGGACGTATATGAGGGACTTTATGGCCGTCATTGTTCACCCTAGTCCTCTGAGAGAAACCCTAATTCGTTTGTGAGCATCTGGAGCAAGGTAGAAGACCATTGTTGATTTTGGAAGTGTTGGTTTGCAAGGAAGAGGAGGCTTGGTTAAGGGAACAACAGGGGAAGTCACGTTCTGAGAATTGGGGACACAGAGAGCACATTATTCAGGTAATATTTCGAATTGCATCCTTCTATGATTGATGTGTATATGGATTTAGGGTTTATTGAACCCTTTTGTGGCTAGATTGAGTGTTACCTTAGTCCCCCAAACGATTGGAACCCTGTATTAGGATCTTTGGAAGTCCAGAATGTCCCATGCCTGAGCATTTCGTGAATCAATGGAGGTTTTGGATTGGAATCCTTATGCCTTAGGTCAAAATATAAATTATGAGTCATGGGGTGTATTATGAGCACCGAAATGAGGACCTTACGTGATGAATCAGTCTAGGAAGGCCAGACCTATGAATGGTCGGAGCAGTTCTGACCTTAGAAAGCAGTTTGAGCGGTTGCGTGGCATGGACTCACCGAGTCCGATGAACAGACTCGGCGAGTAGCTTGAAGATTAACTGGGACTCGTCGAGTTGTTCTTCAGACTCGGCGAGTTGAGTCGGGGTGGCCCGTGATTCTTCCAGGAGGAACTCGTCGAGTCAGGGGAGATACTCGACGAGTAGAAAGGGAATCTTAGAGAATTGGTGAGGACGTCTACACTCGCCGAGTCGCCCTAGCACTCGCCGAGTCCGGTCAAAGTTGACCATTGACCGTTGACCAGAGTGGACCTGTGTTGACTTCTTAGGGATAGTCAACATTAGAGATATAAAGTGTTAACTAGGGACACATGATGTTATAGGAGGATTAGAGCTCGGAGAATCGGGCACGAGGGATTCCCAGGGTTGTTAGATATCGAGACACGCGAGGTGAGTCTTCTCACTATACTTTACCTTGAGTATGTAACCAGAGTTATGTGACAGAGTATTTGTATGTTATGTATGATATGAGTATGTAACCAGAGTTATGTGACAGAGTATTTGTATGCTATGAATGATATGTGTTGTACTGCATCATTTCTATGTGATTTATGCTGTGCCTGTTTATAGAGTTGGAACCGAAGGGTTCCTAGAGTTAGAACCTGAGGGTTCACAGAGTTGGGTGCACGGACCCATAGAGTTATAGCCTCGAGTGGCTTATATGTGTTACATGTGTGGTATTTTGGGGAACTCACTAAGCTTCGTGCTTATAGTGTTTGTGTTATGTTGTTTCAGGTTTCTTTCAGTTTCACGGGGCGGCACCGGCTTGATTGTACACACCAGAGGAAGAGTCATATTTTGGAGGATCCTGGTTTTCTCTGCAAGTGAAAATGAAGCTATGTTTTGTTATTCAATTATGAATGAGATTTTAAACAAGTGTTCTAAGATTAAAATGATTATTTTAAATGAAAAAATTTTTGCCTTGAAATTTACGGTGTTACAAGTTGGTATCAGAGCCTTGGTTTGAGGGATTCGGATGCGCCTTCGGGTAAATCTGGACTCAAACTGAGGAAGTAAGAAAAGTTTTCAAATAAATAGTTTTCTAAAAGTGAATAAGAGTTCAAAGAGAAAGCAAGAAAGAGCAGTGTGTACAATCAGCCAGAGCCCGAACGGTGATTTCCCAGAATACCCCTACTTTTGTGTTATGAGACATTTATGATGCACTTTATGAGATATTATTGCATGCTAGAGACAGGCTAGGTATTTCATATCTTAGGACTAGAGTGGCCTGATTTGTGATGCCTTAGCCTAGGACTTGTTGTTATATGTGTTATGCTTTGAGTATGTGATGAGTGAGAGTATCTAGTTAGGACCCATGAGGGGTAGAGTTACAGAGTTCAGTGGTACTTCCGAGGATGTTCTGAGAAGGTGGAGTTATCACAGAGAGGGAGTCCTATGTATTCTTCGATGCTCAAATGCTGCTTGCTTCGTGCTTTGTGGAACTCTCGATGATGGGAGTCAGCTACCAAGTGAATATGACGATATTCAGGAGGTAGATGGCTGGCATCATTAGGAGCTCTTCAGCAGCTGATAGCAAAGAAGTGGGAGGACAACGGAAGAGCCTAGGGAGTAAACCTAGCCAGATGAGTGCGCTGGTAGAGTAGAGAATTTCGCTTGGGAGCGAGCACGCGCGATAGGATTGGTGAAAGAGCAGGTCGAGCAGCTACTTAGGAGCTCTGGGATGGTCCGTGTGGAAAGTATGGGTAGATGTGACAGGTAGTATGGGCCCGTACTACTGAAAGCAGAGGACCCATACTTGATACAGGGAGTATTCTGAAGGTGCTAAAGAGCGGATTGAGGAGTGATGTTATGGTTAGGGTACCATACATCGGAGCGGATTGAGGAGTGATGTTATGGTTAGAGTACCATACATCGGAGCAGATTGAGGAGTGATGTTATGGTTGAGTACCATACATCGGCGCAGATTGAGGAGTGATGCTATGGTTAGGGTACCATACACCGGAGCATATTGAGAAGAGAGGTCATGGAATGAGTACCATGGGTTGTAGTGAATGATGCTTGCGATTATCTTGTTATCCGGTCATGATTGATGAGGTAGAGATGGGACGCTATGGGTTTTAGGCCTGTAGACCATGATTGAGTTTGGAGAGGCGTCCCTCGAGAGGGAAGTCGAGTGCCTATCAGAGTATTTTGGTAAGAAGTTAGAGGGAGAGGAGAATTTCGGTCTGAGTTGAGCAATCAGTCGATAGAGGAGAGGTCACCTTCTATGTGGGTAGTGCTATTTATGTTCGTGTGCAAGACACGAGAGGCCTGATGTTTTAGTTTTGGGTTTGGGAGTAAACCCTGCAGGTCGTTATCGGTGATGATTTCTCCCAGAGTATCAGGTAGCATGTGTGCCGCAAGGCAGTGACTTATCATGAGTAGACAGTCAGTTGGGACTGAGGTAGTCGAGGACCACACCACACCTATTTGAGAACAGTAGGATGTGTTGTAATGGTATGGTGAGTAACAGTGGGGAGTTCAGTCGAGTTTTGCAGTGTAGAGAGTTTTCATCTATGATGGGAGTGGGTCCCTGTCCTTGGGACAATTCCGGCGTTGGAGCATTGGTTGATGAATTGAGGTGAGAGGTATGATGATTTTGCGGTTCAGTCTATGAGCCAGGGATGTTATTGAGCAGTTGAGATGCCTAGTGCTAGGTTGGTATGAGATTTGGAACGACTAGAGGCAGTCGTGATGAGAAGTTCTTGGGGAGTTCATCAGAGGTTCAGAGTATAGGGGGTTGATTGATTTCATTGAGGGGGAATTATTGGGCGTTGTGTAGCACTTTCCCGGGGCAGGTGTGATTTCACTGGTGAAAAAAAAAAATACTTGTGGGTTGGTTGTGTGCTAATTGGTGATGGTTCGAACCCTGAGTGGGGGAGAACCGGGTGTAGTACGTAAGAAAGCAGAGATTTGTCAAGACTAGTTATAAGTGGAGTATAGGGATATGTTGTAAGAAATCATGAGACCAGAGATGTCGGTGATCGAAGAAAGGGGTCAGAGCGAGTTAATGCAGGAAGTACTTGGTGAGAAGGATGAATGTCTCCACGACAGGTGTTTGGTGTTGTTGCAAGAAGATAGAGAATGATTAGACAGCCAACTTCCGGGGTCAGTATGCGTATCCTTGTTTGGATTTTGAGCGGCGGGGAAATGGGTTCGGAGAATTATCAGCGTATTTAGTAGCGTTAGCGTTTTCTTGTATTCCAATTGAGAAATTGGATACACCGAGATTGCAATTTGGAAAATGCAGATCTAATTTTGGGGTTCAGAGGAAATATATTATTGTGTCTATATGATGCTTGGGGCAGGAGAACAGTGGTTGTGGCAGGATCTTGTGATGTTCTGTTGGGGCATTCTGAGATATCCGGGTATGATATCTTTATTTCGGAGTTATTCGTGAATCTTGAATTGAATCGATTTGTGGTATATCAGGTATCTATGGATCTAGTGGGAGCCCTTCGAGTATGGGCATCCAGAGAGATTATTTGAGAGAATGGATTTTGCAAGGGTGGGCATTTGTTATGTTGATTACCTCCAGAGTCTGTGATGGATATTCGAGTTGAGTATGGGTAGCCACTGATGATAGACTGCGGAGCACGAACTAGTGGAGTCGGAAGGTTTTGTGATACTGCGGGGAGCCGTAGTACTCACTAGTCAGAGGGTGTTGTGATACTGCGGGGAGCCGTAGTACTCACTAGTCAGAGGGTGTGTGATGCTGCGGGGAGCCGTAGTACTCACTAGTCAGAGGGTGTTGTGATACTGCGGAGAGCCGTAGTACTCACTATTTAGAGGGTGTTGTGATACTGCGTGGAGTCGCAACACTCATTAGATGGCAAGAGAATGTGATGTTGGAATGTTTTCCGAGCAGTGTATGATGTGGAAGAGTTTTGGGCTTGAGTAGCCCTAGTATTGAACTTTTGGGGCATGAATGTTGAACCGGGGGCGGGACTGGGGTCTCCGTCTCTGTCAGGAAATGTAGTGAGATACGCAAGGAATATGCGCAGCAGAAACCAGAAATCAGAGTTGAGACGATCCTCGGTTGGATTGTATTTTCTCGCATGAGGAAAAGAGGATTTCGTGACTTGCGTGTCACTAGACCGGGATAGTGGTCACGGGGAGGAAGTTAGTGGGATATTTGGATCATGATATGGGTGATCTTTGGGGGCTCAGCTGTGGGGCCAAAAGCGGACCTGGTGCTCAGTCTCGAAGGGGGATATGAGAAATGAGCTAGAGTTTGTCATGATGATGTTTGAGGACACTTTAGAAAGAGTGAACGATCCAGACGCTCGAAGACATGCTTCGGGCATGTGTATTAGATTTCGGAGGAAGCTGGGGCACGTATTTATCCTTGGTTGAGTTGTCCTATATCAACAGCCATCATTAGTGCATTGGTATGCCGCCCTTTGAGCTGTTGTATAGGAGGTGGTGTCGGGCCCCCATTTGCTGAGGAGAGATAACGCATGGACCCGAGAGTCCTTGCGAGCAGATCCAGAGCATGTGCGATACATGGAGTAGTGGCAAGGTTGTCAAGTGGATTTCCCTAGGTAAGGGAAGAGAAAGGTATGTAACCCCAAAGGGGGGAAAGTGTTGGTTCACAGAAGTGAAGGTAGTAGTGGGAATGGATGATTTAGAGTATTAGGGTTGAACGTTGTGTCTGTTACAGTGGTATGGAATGACATCATGACGAGGTGTCTGCTGAGGACGCGGAAGGGATTCCGCGGGTGTAGAGCTAGGAGGCTCGGAAGGGATCCAGGGAGAGAATCCTGGACTCTCAGTGTGATTCTGATCAGGGTATTGGGTATGTATCAGTGGTTCATCCTGGGGGGGGATGTTGAGGATATCATCAGTGTATCGGGTCTTCCAACCTGTGGGTGTTGGGGCTAGTTCAGCATGTGTATGTGATTGCAAGAGGAGAACTCGTGAGAGTTGCACTGAGAGTGAGAATGGGTCTCTCAGTCGTTCCGGAATGGATAAAGTGGGCTTTGGATCGGGGATCCGGTGGTTCATGGTTTCCTAACCCTTATGGGTCGAGTGATCGTTGAGAATTAGAGTAGAGTTGCATCTTGGGTAATTCTCGGTTACAGAGAGTGATGGACAGTACAGAGATCGTGCTTTAGTCGACAGAGCAGATTCAGTAGGTTAGACAGAGGTTATTGACCGCCCAGGGACGACAGAAAAGTTATGCAGACAGACGCCGATCCGAGCTTGAGTTTCAAGTCGGCGACTTCGTTCTCCTGAAGGTCTCTCCTTGGAAAGGAGTGATTCGATTCAGGAAGAGGGGCAAGTTGGGACCCCGGTGTATTGGGCCATTTCGTGTGATTGCGAGGATAGGCCGGGTAGCCTATCGTTTGGAGTTGCCATCAGAGTTGGGGCAGATCCACGAGACCTTTCATGTGTCGCAATTGAGGAAGTGTATAGCCGACGAGTCGGTAGTGGTTCCATTAGAGGATATTTAGGTGGATGCGAGCCTGAATTATGCCGAGAGACCAGTGGCCATCAGGGATCGGAAGATCAAGGTTCTGAGGAACAAGGAGGTACCTCTGGTATTGGTCCAGTGGCAACACCGGAAGGGATCGGAAATGACTTGCGAGCTGGAGCGTGAGATGCGGGAGCAGCATCCGGAGCTATTTTCAGAGTGAGACTTCGAGAGCGAAGTCTAGTTCTATTGGGGGAGAGTTGTAACAGCCCGAAATTCCAGGTAGTGTTATATTTTTGATTTTGGGTGTTTTAAGAGGGGACTCGGCGAGTTGGAGCTCAGACTCGCCGAGTAGGATCGCGGATCTGGTCGCAGGTTCGCGACTGGACTCGACGAGTCCGGATATGGACTCGGCGAGTGTGCGCTGTTTAGCGAAAACCCTAACCGTTCAGGTTTGGGACGTATATGAGGGACTTTATGGCCGTCATTGTTCACCCTAGTCCTCTAAGAGAAACCCTAATTCGTTTGTGAGCATCTGGAGCAAGGTAGAAGACCATTGTTGATTTTGGAAGTGTTGTTTTGCAAGGAAGAGCAGGCTTGGTTAAGGGAACAACAAGGGAAGCCACGTTCTGAGAATTGGGGACACAGAGAGCACATTATTCAGGTAATATTTCGAATTGCATCCTTCTATGATTGATGTGTATATGGATTTAGGGTTTATTGAACCCTTTTGTGGCTAGATTGAGTGTTACCTTAGTCCCCCAAACGATTGGAACCCTATATTGGGATCTTTGGAAGTCCAGAATGTCCCATGCCTGAGCATTTCGTGAATCAATGGAGGTTTTGGATTGGAATCCTTATGCCTTAGGTCAAAATATAAATTATGAGTCATGGGGTGTATTATGAGCACCGAAATGAGGACCCTACGTGATGAATCATTCTAGGAAGGCCAGACCTATGAATGGTCGGAGCAGTTCTGACCTTATAAAGCAGTTTGAGCGGTTGCATGGAATGGACTCGCCGAGTCCGATGAACAGACTCGGCGAGTAGCTTGAAGATTAACTGGGACTCGTCGAGTTGTTCTTCAGACTCGGCGAGTTGAGTCGGGGTGGCCCGCGATTCTTCCAGGAGGAACTCGTCGAGTCAGGGGAGATACTCGATGAGTAGAAAGGGAATCTTAGAGAATTGGTGAGGACGTCTAGACTCGCCGAGTCGCCCTAGCACTCGCCGAGTCCGGTCAAAGTTGACCATTGACCGTTGACCAGAGTGGACCTATGTTGACTTCTTAGGGATAGTCAACATTAGAGATATAAAGTGTTAACTAGGGACACATGATGTTATAGGACGATTAGAGCTCGGAGAATCGGGCACGAGGGATTCCTAGGGTTGTGAGATATCGAGACACGCGAGGTGAGTCTTCTCACTATACTTTACCTTGAGTATGTAACCAGAGTTATGTGACAGAGTATTTGTATGCTATGTATGATATGAGTATGTAACCAGAGTTATGTGACAGAGTATTTGTATGCTATGAATGATATGTGTTGTACTGCATCATTTCTATGTGATTTATGATGTGCCTGTTTACAGAGTTGGAACCGAAGGGTTCCTAGAGTTAGAACCTGAGGGTTCACAGAGTTGGGTGCACGGACCCATAGAGTTATAGCCTCGAGTGGCTTATATGTGTTACATGTGTGGTATTTTGGGGAACTCACTAAGCTTCGTGCTTATAGTGTTTGTGTTATGTTGTTTCAGGTTTCTTTCAGTTTCACGGGGCGGCATCGGCTTGATTGTACACACCAGAGGAAGAGTCATATTTTGGAGGATCCTGGTTTTCTATGCAAGTGAAAATGAAGGTATGTTTTGTAATTCAATTATGAATGAGATTTTAAACAAGTGTTCTAAGATTAAAATGATTATTTTAAATGAAAAAAATTTTGCCTTGAAATTTACGGTGTTACACATCTCAAATCTATAAGCTTAGATTGTGAGGTTTTAATCATTTAGTCAAGGATATATATATGAATTTCATGTTGGAATGGCTCAACATAAGGAAATTCTGTACATGGGTCCATTATTTGCGTTCTAAAATTCGATTATGATTACGACATCCCTTTTCATAATCTGAATTATGAGAACTTCGCAAATTGAAATGGAAATGTTATAGCAAAAGACTGGTTTAGTCTTTATGTGAGACATCATGAATCGATTCCCATATACTTCGGATATAGGATCGATTACATGTGTTATATTCATCCTTTCTAAAATTTTCCAAATGCCTGGGGCATTAAGAAGGGAAAAGGTTTAGAACAGGATATGACTAAAAGGATTAAACAATTGTCAAGGACAATCTAAGGTTTACCAAAGATTGGGTGCTCAAGGACAGTTGGAAGTATAGTGATAATTTTTAAAGGACCATATTGACATAATCTGTAAGGAGGCAACTCCTGTTCAGAATTGATAGTCAAAATGGAATATGGAAATGTTTCAAAGTTAGAAATTATTCAATCTATGTAAGATTAGGAAACTTAATGCAAGAAGGATGTTTCCAAGGAGCTGATCTCCTTTGGAATACTCTATAATGATTGTTGTCAAGTCTTTCTGACTTTGTGCATAATCATTACAAGAGGATCAATGCATATAAGTTTAGAATCTAACAGATTTCAGTAAATGGCATAAATTTGGAATTTTTGCATTTGCAGTAAGGATTTGGGGGTGTGAAAAGAGAATCATTGGAGTTATGTTCAATTGATTTATATCACAAAGTAAAGATCATAGACAAACATAGTATGCATACTTGGTGTGTGGCATGACTAGTGTTTAGAAAACATAGTGTACATGCTTGGAGCACGGGACTACTATTGTTTTAAATTCAAGAATAAAGTTGATAGCTGAAACAGTATACATGAATAATGTGTAATCATATGGTGATAAATAAAAGGTGTTTTATTTATGTTCATAGGTTTTGATACCATATTGGATTCAATTATTCTTGTGTTTCATTTTGCATGTTTTGACTTCCCGAATAAACTAGGTTATTCTTCCAGAATGACTAAGTTATTCAAACCATCCACAGTCGGTCATATGTTGGAAGTAGATATGAATTAAGACTGTCATGGGTTGGCTTGTAGAGGTCTAAGGTGTTGGACAAAGGGCTACAACACTCATGAGTGCTCATAAGTTCTGAGTATTGGATTCAACCCGTGCTCATTGGAATCACTTCATGGTTTTTATCATGAGTGATCATGAGACGATAATGTCTTATATTCTTCAAACCTAGAGATATAAGTTGTTACTATGAGTTGGTTGTACATTGATTGCACGAAAACACATTTGGTAACTCGGTGCTATAAAACGTGCCTTTGTGTATGATTCAACAAGTAGTAGAACAAGCCATATGAGTCGAAGTTTATCCATTCCTTTTACCTTCGGGGTAAAAGCGATATCTGTGGGCCCCTTGATGATTTGATGATGACAAATGGAAGTGCTCGGCCGGGCCAGAATTGATTTGATTTGTTCAATCAGTCAGTCGTCATAAATCGGAAACCGGGAAACAACAAATGGACAGAGAGAATGATTTTAATCCATGTCTCAGTCCGTATGATATCTAGAATGGAGGAATATATGATCCCTTATCTAATGGACAAGTTCGTTGACAAGATCAGAGTTCGACAGCGGCTTTAAGAGCTACGATTGCCAGTTAGGTTTGAAGTCATACGCAATAATAGTTTTAGACTTATCCAAGTGGGAGACTGTTGGATTAATGTCTAAGTCCATAACTATATTTGGATAATCTTTTGAGAATAGTTTTAGACTTATCCAGCGGCTTTAAGAGCTACTTGACCCGACCTGGCATGGTCCATTTGGGTTGCACTTCACCGACACAATTTATATGGATAATCTTTTGAGAATAATATGTTTATGATTAATATTAATATATTATAAGTTCTAATATATTAATATGGAATCATATTATTTAATTAGTATTGATCAAGAATTAATTTATAATTAATTAAGTGATCAAAAGGAACTAATTAAATATGGACTCTTATATATATGGAATGGGCCAAGTTCATTTAGGTTGGGCGAAGCCTTCATGGATATTCCATGAAGTGTTTAACCCATGGATCCTAGGAAATGAAAGGTCATGGGTATTAGGGTTTAACCCTAATCCTCCATACTATATAAAGATGTCATTGGTTGGTGAAATTGGCACTAGTGTGTGGTACACTAAGGAGGGCTAGCCAATTTCACTAGAGAGAACCAAGTATCCATATTCTCTAAAGTCTTCCAAGGTGTTTTGGTGATTTGTGATTCCATTTGAGGCTTCCACACTATTGGGGCTAAGCTCTTAAAGCTTGAATACATCAAGCTACATCAAAAAGGTATGTCATCTAACTAGTACTTTGTAGTATAAGAACTTCATAATATGCTAGTTAGGATTAAAGCCTTGGAAAGTTCTTATTTGCATGTATTATAGAGAAAACATAGATCCAAGGTTTATAGGGTTGCATGTACACCATAGGAGTGTTAGAATGCTCAAAACCCAACACCATCTTCCTTTCTCCTTACATCGGTACCTGTCTATGATGACCTGAGGATACAAGTAATTTTGAAAACGAGTATCAGCTTTGAAGCTGGTGAGATCATAAGTATTTAGTGACTTAATTTGTATGTAAGTATTTGTATGTAAGAATTTGTAAGTCTAAGTATTGTAAGTATTTAAAGTGTATATGAACTGTAAGTGTTTGAAAAACCCTAGAATCCCTATGATTCCTACTAGTATATGAAGGTGTCTTCTACCAAGACCTAACTATTCTGAATATAGTCTTCTACCAAGACCTAACTGCTCTGTATGTGTGTCTCTTGTAAGCGTATGCATTTTCCAAAGTATAACTATCATTATCCAAAAATATAGTATCTACATTTTCGTGCGTCGTGTGAATGTTCACGAGGTGAATGTAATGGAAAAAAAGAAATAGTACTATGGTGTAGTGCTATAAGAACTACTGCTGTACTAACTACCTTAAATCAGATTTATATTAAGGCATTATGTGATAAATTGTACCATGCTATCAACTGGGAACAACGACATAAGAATGGTCGTAATAAGGAATGGCGTTTGGCACTCGCAGACCTGCAGGTCCCACTGTAGCTAGCAGCAAGGAGTAGGATAGTCAATCCAGTATAGATCTATACACAAACTCATACTATAGATTGGTTACAACGACAACGTATAATCAAAAATAAGGTATGACGTTTGGCACCCGCAGACCTGCAGGTCCCGCTGTAGCTAGCAGCAAGGTGTAGGATAGTCAATCCATTATAGATCTATACACAAACTCACGCTCTCCCTTCAAGAGACTCTGGCTACAACTCGGGCCATGACATTTAAGTCATGCTCCGATTTAAATCACAATAATTAACGTATTCTTGTATATCTAATGTAATGAATTGTTCTAGCTGTAATGTACGTGCTCTCTACCTAGCAAGTATAGTAATGTAATCATTCTAGTATAGTTGTATATGTTCTCTTCCTAGTATAGTTGTATATGTAGTGTATTGTAATGTTCTAGAAAGTATTGACTCATGAATGAACTGACTCATTGTATGATATTGTGTTCTAGTATCTTCCTGAACTACCGATATGGTAGTTTACTAGTAATGTATCTGTTACGTATGGTCATGGATGTATACCCTTGCTACCCAAGGGCATGGGATGAACTGGAAGGACCTTTTATGACTATATATGTACACATGATATCTAACTAATATTTAAACGACCTTCGGACGAGTACCCGATATCCCGCCAGACCACATCTCAAGTGCGAAAAGGAAATAGGGTGGATATTGTTGCTAAGTCTTTTAAATATTTCTTATATAACTATACATATAGAGGCACGCAATTTATAATATAAAAGCATAAATAAGTAAAGTAAAAACATTTGAAACATAAATATTATTTTAAGAAAAGATCGACTTGATGTCAATCTATAAAACAATTTGAAGGCATAAGTTTGATAAAACAGTTTAAGTATAAGGAAACATTTGTTTGAAACATAGTTGTAAATAAGTTTGAAAGGTAATGTACAGAGTAAGATGTACAGTGTAATAAGTAGTTTAAAACATATAAAATGTTTATAAAAATCATTTGAAGGAAACCGTTTGGTAAAACGGCTAATGAGTAGCCAAATCCTTTGAATGTTGTATATTAATCACATGTGATTGATATAATAACTAGCATAATTCTACTTGTATCCGCCCCATAAAACATTTAAAAATAGTTTAAAACATTATTTAAGGGGTATGAACTCACCTGCAGTAAGTGACTGGAATTGAACGGACTGTTATCGTAAGGAAGGATCGGGCAAGTGCTTGGTGTCAAGTGAACACTTAGACACACACAATGATCGTAATTACATATGAAAACATATGTATATAAATAATTAGTGATTAAAACACCAATTATACAAGTATAAACATTTAAACGCGAGGAAACACTTTTGGTCAAGTGCTAGGAGGCTAATGGGTTGCAACAAAAGAGTGCAAAGCCCCTAATGGGAGTTTAAGGTCTAATGACCATATTCAATGGAGTTTACGGCCCAGGGGAGTAAAATCCTAGCCGTAAACTCTCAACCAAGGCTCTAAATGATGCTTAGAATTATTACAACTCTAGTGGTGAATTGTTGGAAAGCTATAACAAGTGTTTGGGTACCATATTAACTCCTTTGTGGAGTTTACGGCCCAGAGACCATATTGCCTTGGAGTTTACGGCTGTAAACTCCCTTGGGAGGGTTTTTATGGTGTTTTCAAGTCTCAAACATTTCTAGGTAATGATCTATGTTGGGTTCTAGGCATAAGGAAGGAGTTAGGGTGTCATTTGACCCCTTTATAGGTGTTCACGGCCAAAAGACCATATCCCTTAGAGTTTACGGCCGTAAACTCTCATGGGATGGATGTTTTAATTCTTTCAGGTCTCTTGCACAAGTAGGATAACTTCTAGGCTTTTGTTTAAGGCTAAGGGGGGCCCTAGGCACACATTGGTGCCCTTACTTGGTGTTTACGGCCCAAGAGCATTTCTTGGTCGTAAACTCCCTTTAAGGGGTGTTCTTGATGTGTTAAGGTCTCCAAATTAGCTAGAAGTAATTGAGGGTTAAAGTCTAAAGCCTTTGGGGGTGATTAGGGCACATTTAAGCCCTTGAAATTGGTGTTTACGGTCCAAGAAACTCTTGGGCCGTAAACTCCTAAGCTATGTGATCTTGATTGATTTTTCGTCTCAAATGATCAAACATATTATCCTAAGCTAGTTACCTAACAAGGAAATGGGACTAGATGGCCTTTAAGCTTCATTTTGGAGTTTACTCCCCAAGAACGTTCTTGGGCGGTAAACTCCCGGATCTCATATATTTGCCATACAATCTATGTTAATAAGCATAAAACAAGCATTATAACATAACTAGAGAAGTGTTCTCACGATTTGGGATGAAAACCCGAAGATCCGTGAGAGAGAAATTGGCTTTTCTCTAATTGGAATTCAACTAATGAACCAATTTGATTCAGAATTCTATTTATAGTCTTGAGATTTTTGGCACAAAATATTTCTATTCTCGGAATGAACTCTAATGTCCTAAAGTATTTGAATTACAATGTTGGACAAAACCTTAGTGCATCCACTCTCCTAATATTTCCTTAGGTGTAAAATCCTGAAAACTGACAAACTTATACTCGAAATCTGAGTTTTCACTGTAACTGCTCTACTTCTATTGGCTTGGAATGGTTTGTTCAGAATGGAAATTTCAGGTTGTCACATCATCCCCCTGTTAAAGGGAATTTCGTCCCGAAATTAGAATTTAGGCAAGGAAGCATGTAAGAATGATCGAGTCGTGAGGAGGAAACTTCCTAATCGATTGGTTCTAGCGCTGCTAAGTGAAATCGGGTTCTCGGTTGGTATTCCAACGAACCTTCACTAACTGGCGACAGCGTTGCTTCGTCCGCTTGACCTCTCGGTCGAGGGTCACTACGGTTCTAGTACGAAGGTGAGGATCTTGACGAGTGGACTTAGAATAGTCCTAACAGAAAGGTATGGTTTCACGATCGAGACGCGAAGAGTAGAATGTACGTTACTGAGTTCGCGGAGTAGGTCTAATTTGCGAGGCACAAGACCGATTTTGATGAGAATCTCGGAGGTCCTAACTATATTGGATTTAGCTTTCCACGCGATACGAAGTGTATTAAGCCATTCCCAGAGTGAGACTTCCTAAAGAACTTGGTCACTCACTTGGAATTCCAAACGTTACTTTTCCTGCTTAACTTCCCAGTCAAAGGCCACCCCTTGCTGGGTCAAAGTCGTACGAGTTTCTGTAGCTTGCGAGGAGTTCTGAATGAACTAAGACGGTAGGTCGGTAAGACGTAGAATTTGGCGAAAGACTGCCGGCGTCTCTGGTGTCGATAAATGTTCAATGGTTTTGACAAATTGAAAGAGTGCTCATAATTTCTCACATTACTAATAGTGTGTCATAGAAATTTGACTCTTCAATTTCAAAACTCGTGACTAGAGAACTTCGCTAAAGTTCCTCTGTAGGAAATGTTTCCCTGGGTTTTCTTCTTACTACGAGGGTAGATAAGCAAGTCATTACATGGAGAAACGACGAACTGATCCAAGTAAGAAAGACGTTACCCTATTCATTTAGCTCATGAAAACTATGGGCGTTTTGGTCCTATCCGAAGGGTATCACTACGGACTCGAAGTGTCCGCATCGAGTTCAGGAGATAGTCTTTCAGACATCTTTCCCTAACACTCGACTGGTGATATTCGGATCTCAGATCCATTCCTGAAAGTAATTCTTTCCTTGCGTTTGCTCAACCATTTCATCTATGCGCGACAGAGATAACGATTTCTATGAAAATCTTGACGGAGTCCTCGATATCCGAGGCATATACGATGCAATCCGTCGATCTCTGGGAGAATATGACTGGGGTTCTCTAGGGTGAGAAACCTAGTCTTCTAATTCTATTTCTGTGTAGCTTGCTAAGTTGTTTGCACTGTTCTGGTATCTCTGTAGGTGTTTAGACTATAGGGTGATCTGTTTACAAAAGTTGTACCGGGTTCTAAGTTTGTTCACATGACGATGCGATTACTCGTAGACTTAAGCAGTTCTCCGTCCTGAAGTTCGTATTAGAATTTATACATGGTTTCACAATCACAACTTCGGGTATACGAGTCGTATATAATTAAGGTTGAAAAGGTAGTCGAATAATTGATTCTTCTTTAAGCTCACACCCCATCGGGGAAAAAGAAGTTAAAGTGGAATCATCAATTCTAAACCTGTAGAAGCTTGATTATATATCACGCTTATGTATACCTTCCTCAGTGATAAATCAATCGCATGAATCTTTGGATTAAACTTGACGTACTGCAAGAGTGGTACTTCAGGGATTTCTTCGGAAAGAAAATAACTAAGAGCTACTCCTGGCATTAGTACTTCGGTGTTCTGATATGACGGCTTCGCTGGAAAAGTGATCTAGAAGAAAGAGATGTATGTATGAAGCTGTTTTTGTGAGGATCAAATTTAATCGAGTCGTATGATAATGTCAGAATCATACTGAAACTTAAAGACATTAGATTCGAACATAAGACGATTACAGACAAAACACAACCATGCAACCATGAACAAAGTTACAGTACTTCAGATTTACCACAAGACTATTGCTGCGAATAAGATATACTACAAAAGACAAGTATACGTAGCACGAGAATCCCTAAACAGACAAGATCTCGCAAAAGGTAAGACTCTAGTTGCACTAGTTCTGGATAGTTTATAAGTCTGTTAGAACAACACGCCTAAGTTACAATAACGAGGGTTCTGGCGTAGGCTCTCCTGCAGCTGTGATCCTGAGAATCTTCCCATCAACAACCGACTTCTTTGTTATCGGGCAATCTCTCTTGAGGTGTCCAATTTCACCGCATTGGTGACATATCTGGACAGCACCAACATTGGTGGTAGAAGTGAAGTGTCGAGTGAGATTTATGGGGATGCGGGTTCTTTCCTTGATTTCCTTCTTCGAGCAATCTCTCTTGAAGTGTCCAATTTCACCGCATTGGTGATATATCTGGACAGCACCAACATTAGTGGTAGAAGTGAAGTGTCGAGTGGGATTTATGGGGATGCGGGTTCTTTCCTTGATTTCCTTCTTCGGGCAATCTGTTTTATAGTGCCCAAACTCACCACAATTATAGCAAACTAGGCTTGCTCCAGTGGTGGAGGTAGTTCTATAGAAACGATCAATGCGCCCCATCTTGTTGCAATTTTTGCATTGCAAGGCTCAACAAATTCCCTCGTGGTGGTAGTTGCACCGGTCGCACTTCGGGAGTGTTCCTTTATATGGGCTGCTCGGTACTGGGATGACAGAGGTTTGTGGTTGTTGCCTGGCAATTCTCTGAAACCGTTTGCGTTCTACTTTGGCTTGACGTTTTCTTTTCTTGAACTCTGAGTTGTTGTTTTGGGTGGTGGCGATTGTTACAATTTGTTGATCCCCCGGATCGTTAACACGATCGGGATTGTCAACTTCTTTTTCAGCCTTGTTTGCGTTGGCAGTGCTGCGGTTTGCCAGGACTGTTGTCACGGCAACCATCACGACAGCTGTAACGGTGGCTTGAAAAGTAGCGGCGTCCTTAGGAAAAAGGGAGGTTTCCTTGTTCGACTGATTGCTTCTGGATGATGACATGATTCTGTAACACGAAAGATAAGGATTTTGTGAGCGATTCTGGTTGACCCTTGATGTACTTAAATTGTTCATGTAAAGAGTACGACGACGTTCTCGAAAGTTTGACGTACATCTCTATGATGCAGTCCTAGTAAGGAGTAAAAGTAAGTTCGTAGAGTGGTCTCAAGACGTTTGTTGTTCAAGCCGAGGTATCGTGGGTGGGTGAATAACAAGATCCAACCACTGAAAGAGACTTGGAAATGTCTCCGGAGCTAAATTACTATAGTCAAATGACTTGACTAAATCATGATTCAGATAGACTCCAATGAAAGTATGATGAAAGTACTTGAATGAAGAATGACACAGAAGTTAGCCGGCTGTCAATATCTTGGATATTCACGACGTATAGATTCGGGAAAATTACCTTGTGAAGGTCTTACATCATATCCAGAGAAGATAGTCCTTGACAGCATAAAGACCTAACTAAAGTACTTACGGTACAAGATAATTTCATAGAAAATGCCACATCGGGCATAGATAGAAAACGATTCCTTTTAATGAAGAAATAAAGTAAAGTGTCTACTACTGGCGACGGTCATCCCTTTGGTGAACTCTTAGTTCAACCAATTGACGTTCCATGTCAAGTAGGTGTCTGTCGTACACCCTATGGCGTACTCGGAGCTCTATGACTTCGGCTCGTGATTTAGCCAGTGCTTGCAGCAGGGTTTCATGGTCTCTCACTGATCTCTCGAGAGCATCTTCTTGACGAACGGTGCGGAGGGTATGCATTCTCGCATCAGCGACAACTTCGGTAATCTGACGTAGGGCTGTCCTGCCTTGAATCTCATTTCGGGCCACTCTGTGGACCAAGATTGTCAGGACCCTATCTGCTGAGCCCCCATTGTTCAATGCGTAAAAGCTTCGGTCGTCATTAAATGGCATGGGCTGATCTTGTCCTTGGCTCCATGTTTCCAAGCATTCTACTCACCTAGGGGGTCGGGCCATGAAAACCCGGACGAGGGTTAAGAATTTGGAAAAGGGAGCTGCTCGGGGTAGGTTCTCAACCTCTGGTTCGGAGTTAGCATCATACGAAGAGTCTTCATCATGTTGATCATTCAAGGGGATAGGATGATCATTCTCTAGTTCTTCTCCAAACCAACCAGCTATGACTTCGTTCGGAAGATACTGGTTGCCGTGGGGATGGAGTGCAACTATGTTTTCTATGCGAGAATTTAGGGTAAGGGAATAATTATTAGACGAACTATCTAGATAATTATTTAGAAAACCTTCATTAGTTACATCGCTATTTGTGAAGTGCATACCAGCTATGTGTAATCTAAACAGGATAGACCTTCGAATAAGTGACCTTAACTCCATATTCACATAGAATAGGGGTGAAGTAAAATTTTCACAGATTCTAAGTCTATAACATCCTAATTACATATAGCCTTAGTTTATCCACTTAGCAACTATTAACTTGGTAATGAAGATCCCGTTTTAGTTCTCAAGTATAAAGTGCTTATAGTAACACCAAATACACCTATAGTATTTTAAATTTTAATGTTATGTTCCATTGTTCTCATTGTGGTAGGGTTGGTAAGATTTTAGCATTGTTGCAACCGCACAATTAAACTTAGGCACATGCTAGTCAACCCTCGGATAATATAGGTGATCAGGCTATATCTTCCCAGTTCTGACCATATGTCTCTAAGCCCACTTTTGTTGCCCAACAATCGTAATTCTTTTGTACTGTCCTAGTGACATTGATTTTAGTATGAATGCAGCACGTATACTTAATTAAGTATTTTACTATTTAAAGTATAAACTCTTGGTCAGAGTATTTTTAATCCCTTATGTATTTATAGTTAGTATATCTTTTATGGGTTGATATACTTAATTCACTATAAACAATGCACTAATACCAATCTGTCACACCCCAAAACCAAGAACGGCGGAAACGTTCTGGGGCGGAGGACGTCATGTATAATATCAACAACAATGTAAAGTAGTAAACAAGCAACAACATCATCCATTGCATTAATAATATAATTATTATACAAATGTGTTCTGTCAAGTTTTGATAAACACTAAAGCATAAATCAAAATGAAAGATAAGTCTTGAACAAGCTCCATCTTCCTTTCTCCTTGCATCGGTACTTGTCTATGATGACCTGAGGATACAAGTAATTTTGAAAACGAGTATCAGCTTTGAAGCTGCTGAGATCATAAGTATTTAGTGTCTTAATTTGTATGTAAGCATTTGTATGTAAGAATTTGTAAGTCTAAGTATTGTAAGTATTTAAAGTGTATATGAACTGTAAGTGTTTGAAAAACCCTAGAATCCCTATGATTCCTACTAGTATATGAAGGTGTCTTCTACCAAGACCTAACTGTTCTGAATATAGTCTTCTACCAAGACCTAACTGCTCTATATGTGTGTCTCTTGTAAGCGTATGTATTTTCCAAAGTATAACTATCATTATCCAAAAATATAGTTTCTACATTTCCGTGCGTCGTGTGAATGTTCACGAGGTGAATGTAATGGAAAAAAAGAAATAGTACTATGGTGTAGTGCTATAAGAACTACTGCCGTACTAACTACCTTAAATCGGATTTATATTAAGGCATTATGTGATAAATTGTACCATACTATCGATTGGTAACAACTACATAAGAGTGGTCGTAATAAGGAATGACGTTTGGCACCCGCAGACCTGCAGGTCCCACTGTAGCTAGTAGCAATGTGTAGGATAGTCAATCCAGTATAGATCTATACACAAACTCATACTATAGACTTGTTACAACGACAAAGTATAGTCGAAAATAAGGTATGACGTTTGGCACCCGCAGACCTGCAGGTCCCGCTGTAGCTAGCAGCAAGGTGTAGGATAGTCAATCCATTATAGATCTATACGCAAACTCACGCTCTCCTTCAAGAGACTCTGGCTACAACTCGGGCCATGACATTTAAGTCATGCTCCGATTTAAATCACAATAATTAACGTATTCTTGTATATGTAATGTAATGAACTGTTCTAGCTGTAATGTACGTGCTTTCTACTTAGCAAGTATAGTAATGTAATCATTCTAGTATAGTTGTATAAGTTCTCTTCCTAGTATAGTTGTATATGTAATGTACTGTAATGTTCTAGAAAGTATTGACTCATGAATGAGCTGTCTCATTGTATGATATCGTGTTCTAGTAATTGTTCTAGTATCTTCCTGAACTACCCATATGGTAGTTTAGTAGTAATGTATCTGGTACGTATGGTCATGGATGTATACCCTTGCTACCCAAGGGCATGGGATGAACTGGAAGGACCTTTTATGACTATATATGTACACATGATATATAACTAATATTTAAACGACCTTCGGACGAGTACCCGATATTCCACCAGACCACATCTCAAGCACGAAAAGGAAATAGGGTGGATAGAGGCACGCAATTTATAATATAAAAGTATAAATAAGTGTTGTAAAAAATTTTGAAACATAAATATTATTTTAAGAAAAAGATCGACTTGATGTCAATCTATAAAACAATTTGAAGGCATAAGTTTGATAAAACAGTTTAAGTATAAGGAAACATTTGTTTGAAACACAGTTGTAAATAACATTCAAAGTTAATGTACAGAGTAAGATGTACAGTGTAGTAAGTACTTTAGAACATATAAAATGTTTATAAAAATCATTTGAAGGAAACCGTTTGGTAAAACGGCTAATGAGTAGCCAAATCCTTTGAATGCTGTATATTAATCACATGTGATTGATATAATAACTAGCGTAATTCTACTTATTGATTGCATGTGATTGATATAATAACTAGCATAATTCTACTTGTATCCCCCCCATAAAACATTTAAAAATAGCTTAAAACATTATTTAAGGGGTATGAACTCACCTGCAGTAAGTGACTGGAATTGAACGGACTGTTATCGTAAGGAAGGATCGGGCAAGTGCTTGGTGTAAAGTGAAGACTTAGACATACACAATGATCCTAATTACATATGAAAACATATGTATATAAATAATTAGTGATTAAAACACCAATTATACAAGTATAAACATTTAAACGCGAGGAAACACTTTTGGTCAAGTGCTAAGAGGCGAATGGGTTGCAACAAAAGAATGCAAAGCCCATAATGGGAGTTTAAGGTCTAATGACCATATTCATTGGAGTTTACTGGAACAGCCCAGAATTCCAGGTATCGTTATATTTATGATTTTTGGGTGTTTTAAGAGGGGACTCGGCGAGTTGGAGCTCAGACTCGCCGAGTAGGATCGCGGATTTGGCCGCGGGTTCACGACTGGACTCGACGAGTCCGGATATGGACTCGGCGAGTCTGTGCTGTTTAGCGAAAACCCTAACCGTTCAGGTTTGGGACGTATATGAGGGACTTTATGGCCGTCATTGTTCACCCTAGTCCTCTGAGAGGAACCCTAATTCGTTTGTGAGCATCTGGAGCAAGGTAGAAGATCATTGTTGATTTTGGAAGTGTTGTTTTGCAAGGAAGAGGAGGCTTGGTTAAGGGAACAACAAGGGAAGCCACGTTCTGAGAATTGGGGACACAGAGAGCACATTATTCAGGTAATATTTCGAATTGCATCCTTCTATGATTGATGTGTATGTGGATTTAGGGTTTATTGAACCCTTTTGTGGCTAGATTGAGTGTTACCTTAGTCCCCCAAACGATTGGAACCCTGTATTGGGATCTTTGGAAGCCCAGAATGTCCCATGCCTGAGCATTTCGTGAATCAATGGAGGTTTTGGATTGGAATCCTTATGCCTTAGGTCAAAATGTAAATTATGAGTCATGGGGTGTATTATGAGCACCAAAATGAGGACCTTACGTGATGAATCAGTCTAGGAAGGCTAGACCTATGAATGGTCGGAGCAGTTCTGACCTCAGAAAGCAGTTTGAGCGGTTGCATGGCATGGACTCGCCGAGTCCGATGAACAGACTCGGCGGGTAGCTTGATGATTAACTGGGACTCGTCGAGTTGTTTTTCAGACTCGGCGAGTTGAGTCGGGGTGGCCCCGCGATTCTTCCAGGAGGAACTCGTCGAGTCAGGGGAGTTACTCGACGAGTAGAAAGGGAATCTTAGAGAATTGGTGAGGACGTCTAGACTCGCCGAGTCGCCCTAGCACTCGCCGGGTCCGGTCAAAGTTGACCGTTGACCGTTGACCAGAGTGGACCTGTGTTGACTTCTTAGGGATAGTCAACATTAGAGATATAAAGTGTTAACTAGGGACATTACGATGTTATAGGAGGATTAGAGCTCGGAGAATCGGGCATGAGGGATTCCCAGGTTGTGAGATATCGAGACACGCGAGGTGAGTCTTCTCACTATACCTTACCTTGAGTAGGTAATCATAGTTATGTGACAGAGTATGTGTATGTTATGTGTATGCTATGTGTTGTACTATATGATGTCTATGTGATTTATGTTGTGCATGTTTATAGAGTTGGAACCGGAAGGTTCCCAGAGTTAGAACGTGAGGGTTCACAGAGTATGGGTGCACGGACCCACAGAGTTATAGGCTCGAGTGGCTAATATGTGTTATATAGTATTTTGGGGAACTCACTAAGCCTTATGCTTACAGTGTTGGTGTTATTTGTTTCAGGTACTAGTGAGGATCGCGAGAAGGCGCTGGCCTAATCAGTGCACACACGCGGGATTTTTATATTATGTGATCTTGGGGTTTTTATATGTTATGAAATGAATTACAAACAATGATGTTTTTATGAATACTAAATGAATTTTGCCTTTATAAAATGCGAAAAATTGTTTTTAAATTCTTGGTGTTACAATTTGGTATCAGAGCCTTGGTTTGAGGGATTCGAGTACACCTTCGGGCGTATTTGAACTCAAACTGAGGATTTGAGATGTAATTTTCAAAAGATTAAAGATTTTTGAAAAGACGCAGAGCAAGAGACGTGTGTACGATCAGCCCGCGCCCGAACATTGATTTCCCAAAATACCCTTACATTATGTGATGTTAATATTGATATGATGTATCTGCATGCTAGAGTAGGCTAGGCATTGCTAGTAGAACTAGATTGGCCTGATTTGTGATGCCTTAGCCTAGGGAGAGGTGAGCTGCTATGAGATGCTTGAGAGTGAGTAGGTAGCAGCGAGGGACTTATGAGAGATCTATTAGAGAGTGGTCTATGCATGATAGAGTACTTGAGACCTGGAATCCGAAGAGGAGGACTTGGAGTGCATTTTGGTGCGGTGCGGACAGTAGTATTGGGCCCGTACTACTAGAAGCACCGGAGCGGGGTGCAGCCCAAGTAAGAATCTTTGGAATGCCAATAATCAAGGAGGAAAGAGTTGACGAGTGTGAGTATGTTCGTGGGGATTCTAAATTTATTGTACGTCGTATTTCAGCGGTAGATCATGGTGAGGACACGTTTCACGTCCGAGAGCAGTGGTACCAGTGAGGAGGATATCCGCCGGATCATCCAGGAGGAGGTAGCTGCAGCCATCAGGGCAGAGATTCCGGAGATGTTTGGGTCCATAAAGACCACACTGATTGAGACGTTCGACGAGCGTTATGCCGCTCTTACTGAGGCTGCTGCTGCAGCGGCTACCGCAGTGGTGATTGCTGCAAGGCCGCAGGGTGGGGATGCGTTACTATTCCGGGAATTCAGCAACACAAAACCACCAGAGTTCGATGGGACCCAAGATCCGGTGGCAGCGATGAGGTGGATATCTGATATTGAGGGGTGCTTCCTCACTTGCTCGTCTCCTGAGCATTTGAAGGTCCGATTCGCGCTGAACCAGCTTCGCTTGGGAGCGAAGGACTGGTGGAAGTTTGCAACGGCGCATTATACGCCTGCTGAGCTTTCCGCGGTGACCTGGGAGAGGTTCACCACCATGTTTCTAGATGAGTACGTTCCCCAGGTGGAGAGGGAGCGTTTAGCATAGGAGTTTCTGACCCTCAAGCAGGGTACTGAGTCTGTTACAGCAATCACGAGGATGTTCCACGAGAGGGCGATGTTCTGCCCTGAGCACGTACCCACTGAGCAGGCACGTATGAGCCGCTACTTGAGCATCTTGAGGCGGGATATTCGGGAGTTCGCTGCGAACTCCTCGTACCGGACATTTGCCGAGCTTCATGCAAATGCCCGGAAGAGGGAGATCGAACTTGAGACTCAGGCCAGGGAGGAGGTGGAGTCTCAGGGGAGGGATCGGCGACCGGCACAGTCGCAGCCGGCCGCTAAGCGGGCCAAGCCTGCTGATCCCAGACCAGGGAGCCAGAAGGGCCGCACTTGCGGAAAGTGCGGCAAGGGGCATGACGGAGTTTGCCGAGCGGGGTCTTGCTACAAATGTGGCAAGGGGGGGCACATGGCCAAGGACTGCCCCAAGGGTTTTGCAGTGTGCTTTCACTGCAACCAGACTGGACACCGGAAGGCTGAGTGTCCGCAGTTGCGCGGAGCACCTCAGGGATCTGCTCCTGCCGCCGTCAGAGCTACAAAGAGTCGGCCTATGAAGACCGAGGCACCGAGAGCTCGAAGGAGAGCCTTCCAGCTGACTGCGGAGGAAGTCCGCGCTGCGCCCGATGTGGTGGCTGGTACGTTTCCTTTCATGTATTTATATTGATGTTGAAATATTATGCTTATATTAGGTTATGCGTAGGTACCTTCGTTGTGAATTCTGTGCCTGCTTTAGTGTTATTTGACTCGGGTGCGAGTCGGTCTTTTATATCTCTGGCCTTTAGTCAGCATATCAGTGTTAGTCGTGAGGCATTGAGGCGGCCTCTGAGAGTTTCCATAGCTGATGATAGAGTGATTTGTGCCACGGGGGTTTTCCGGGGATGTGTGTTAGAGATTTTCGGGGTTGAGTTTCCGATTGACCTGATTCCTATCGCGATGGGTGATGTATGTGTCATTGTGGGCATGGAATGGTTGAGCCGATTCAGCGCAGTCATCGACTGCGAGCGTCAGCTGGTGACTATACGAGACCCTAGTGGGGGAGTTCTTTCGGTGTACGGCGAGGGTACGCGTTCGGGATCAGCCTTTTGTTCGGCCGCCAGAGCGAGGCAGTGTCTACAGCAGGTCTGTAAGGGTTTTGTGGCGTATGTGATGGATACACGAGCGACTTCCGAGAAACCGAGTTCAGTTGAGGAGGTACCGGTGGTGCGTGAGTTTCCAGATGTCTTTCCCGAGGAGCTGCCGGGAGTACCTCCTGTGAGGCAAGTGGAGTTTGGTATTGATTTGATTCCGGGAGCCGCGCCTATCGCTAAGGTGCCTTATCGTCTTGCACCTCCAGAGATGCAAGAGTTATCCTCGCAGCTTCAGGACTTGCTGGGGAAGGGATTCATCCGGCCGAGCAGCACGCCGTGGGGAGCGCCTATCCTGTTTGTTAAGAAGAAAGATGGTTCACACCGGATGTGCATTGATTACCGGGAGTTGAACAAGTTGACGGTCAAGAACCGTGACCCGTTACCGAGGATCGATGATTTGTTCGATCAGTTGCAGGGAGCATCTTGGTTTTCCAAGATCGACTTGAGGTCGGGATATCATCAAGTGAAAGTGCGGGATGAGGACGTACAGAAGACAGCATTCAGGACGCGATGCCTTTTGGGCTCACCAACGCCCCGACTGTGTTCATGGATCTCATGAACAGGGTATGCAGGCCGATGTTGGATCGGTCAGTGATTGTATTTATCGACGATATTCTAGTGTATTCGAGATCTAGAGAGCAACATGAAGAACATTTGAGGGTGGTCCTTGGGGTTTTGAGATCGGAGAAGCTTTATGCAAACTTCTCCAAGTGTGACTTTTGGTTGCGGGAGGTCCAATTTCTAGGACATGTTGTTAATCAGGAGGGGATATTGGTCGATCCGGCCAAGGTTGAGGCGGTGATGAGTTGGGAGGTGCCAAAGTCACCTTATGAGATCAGGAGTTTCCTTGGATTGGCAGGTTATTATCGGAGATTCATTAAGGACTTCTCCAAAGTTGCAATGCTACTCACTAGATTGACCCGAAAGGGGGTTGCATTCTCATGGGGACCCGAGCAGCAGGCCTCCTTTGAGACACTTCGCCAAAGGTTGTGCGAAGCTCCGGTATTAGCTCTCCCAGAAGGGATGGAGGATTTTGTAGTTTATTGTGATGCATCTATTTCGGGGTTGGGTGCAGTTCTGATGCAAAGAGGGCATGTAATAGCATATGCATCGAGGCAGCTGAAGCCTCACGAGACGAGATATCCCACGCACGATCTAGAGCTGGGGGCAGTAGTGTTCGCCCTCAAGATTTGGCGTCATTACTTGTATGGAGTTCGTAGCACGATATACACTGACCATAAGAGTTTGAAGTACTTGATGGACCAGCCCAACCTAAACATGCGTCAGAGGAGGTGGTTGGATGTGGTCAAGGATTATGATTGCGAGATCCTGTACCACCCGGGCAAAGCTAATGTGGTAGCAGATGCGTTGAGCTGTAAGGGGAGAGCACTCCACTACGAAATGTATGTTTGAGGTTGACCGTGATAGCTCCAGTACTGGATGCCATTCGTGGGGCACAGTCTGAGGCTATGCAACCGGAGATGCAGAAGAGGGAACAGGTCATTGGTTTGGTTTCAGAGTTCGTTACTGATGTTCGAGGGTTGATGACCTTTCAGGGTCGGATTTGGGTACCGTTTGTGGGCGGTACGCGTACTACTTTGATGGAGGAGGCACATCGATCGAAATTCTCGATCCATCCCGGGGCTACAAAGATGTATTTGGATTTGAGGAGAGAATATTGGTGGCCCTGCATGAAGAGGGATGTCGCGTGGTTTGTCGAGAGGTGCTTGACCTGCCGTAGCGTTAAGGCCGAGCACCAGAGACCGCATGGCAAGTTGCAGCCATTGGAGGTTCCCAAGTGGAAGTGGGAACAGATCACTATGGATTTCATCACCAAATTGCCGAGGACTGCCAGAGGAGTTGATGTAATTTGGGTGATTGTAGACAGATTGACGAAGAGCACTCACTTCCTTGCCATTAGTGAGAGTTCTTCAGCAGAGAAATTGGCGGAGGTGTATGTGAGAGAAGTAGTATCTCGGCATGGGGTGCCGATCTCGATTGTTTCAGATCGTGATGTGCGTTTCACTTTTAGGTTCTGGAAGAAATTTCATGAGGAGTTGGGTACTAGGTTGCATTTTAGTACCACATATCATCCCCAGACAGACGGTCAGAGTGAGCGGACGATTCACACGCTCGAGGACATGCTTCGGGCGTGTGTGTTGGATTTTGGGGGTAGCTGGGATGCGTATTTGACCTTGGCGGAGTTTTCCTACAACAACAGCCATCATTCGAGCATCGGTATGCCGCCCTTTGAGCTGTTGTATGGTAGGAGATGTCGGACCCCCATTTGTTGGGGAGAGGTGGGACAGAGAGTGATGGGCAGTACAGAGATCGTGCTTTAGACGACATAGCAGATTCAACAGGTTAGACAGAGGTTATTGACCGCCCAGAGCTGACAGAAAAGTTATGCAGACAGACGCCGGTCCGAGCTTGAGTTTCAGGTCGGCGACTTCGTACTCCTGAAGGTCTCTCCTTGGAAAGGAGTGATTCGATTCAGGAAGAGGGGCAAGTTGGGGCCCCGGTATATTGGGCCTTTTCGTGTGATTGCGAGGGTAGGCCGGGTAGCCTACCGTTTGGAGTTGCCAGCGGAATTGAGTCAGATCCACGACACTTTTCATGTGTCGCAATTGAGAAAGTGTATAGCCGATGAGTCGGCAGTGGTTCCATTGGAGGATATTCAGGTGGATGCGAGCCTGAATTATGCCAAGAGACCAGTGGCCATCAGAGATCGGAAGATCAAGGTTCTGAGGAATAAGGAGATACCTCTGGTGTTGGTTCAGTGGCAACACCGGAAGGGATCGGGAATGACTTGGGAGCCGGAGCGTGAGATGCGGGAGCAACATCCGGAGCTATTTTCAGAGTGAGACTTCGAGGGCGAAGTCTAGTCCTAGTGGGGGAGAGTTGTAACAACCCAGAATTCCAGGTATCGTTATATTTATGATTTTTGGGTGTTCTAAGAGGGGACTCGGCGAGTTGGAGCTCAGAATCGCCGAGTAGGATCGCGGATCTGGCCGCGGGTTCGTGACTGGACTCGACGAGTCCGGATATGGACTCGGCGAGTCTGCGCTGTTTAGCGAAAACCCTAACCGTTCAGGTTTAGGACGTATATGAGGGATTTTATGGTCGTCATTGTTCACCCTAGTCCTCTGAGAGAAACCCTAATTCGTTTGTGAGCATCTGGAGCAAGGTAGAAGATCATTGTTGATTTTGGAAGTGTTGTTTTGCAAGGAAGAGGAGGCTTGGTTAAGGGAACAACAAGGGAAGCCACGTTCTGAGAATTGGGGACACAGAGAGCACATTATTCAGGTAATATTTCGAATTGCATCCTTCTATGATTGATGTGTATGTGGATTTAGGGTTTATTGAACCCTTTTGTGGCTAGATTGAGTGTTACCTTAGTCCCCCAAACGATTGGAACCCTGTATTGGGATCTTTGGAAGCCCAGAATGTCCCATGCCTGAATATTTCGTGAATCAATGGAGGTTTTGGATTGGAATCCTTATGCCTTAGGTCAAAATGTAAATTATGAGTCATGGGGTGTATTATGAGCACCGAAATGAGGACCTTACGTGATGAATCAGTCTAGGAAGGCTAGACCTATGAATGGTCGGAGCAGTTCTGACCTCAGAAAGCAGTTTAAGCGGTTGCATGGCATGGACTCGCCGAGTCCGATGAACAGACTCGGCGAGTAGCTTGAGGATTAACTGGGACTCGTCGAGTTGTTCTTCAGACTCGGCGAGTTGACTCGGGGTGGCCCCGCGATTCTTCCAGGAGGAACTCGTCGAGTCATGGGAGATACTCGACGACTAGAAAGGGAATCTTAGAGAATTGGTGAGGCCGTCTAGACTCGCCGAGTCGCCCTAGCACTCGCCGGGTCCGGTCAAAGTTGACCGTTGACCAGAGTGGACCTGTGTTGACTTCTTAGGGATAGTCAACATTAGAGATATAAAGTGTTAACTAGGGACATTACGATGTTATAGGAGGATTAGAGCTCGGAGAATCGGGCACGAGGGATTCCCAGGTTGTGAGATATCGAGACACGCGAGGTGAGTCTTCTCACTATACTTTACCTTGAGTAGGTAATCAGACTTATGTGACAGAGTATGTGTATGTTATGTGTATGTTATGGGTGGGTGAATAACAAGATCCAACCACTGAAAGAGACTTGGAAATGTCTCCGGAGCTAAATTACTATAGTCAAATGACTTGACTAAATCATGATTTAGATAGACTCCAATGAAAGTATGATGAAAGTACTTGAATGAAGAATGACACAGAAGTTAGCCGGCTGTCAATATCTTGGATATTCACGACGTATAGATTCGGGAAAATGACCTTGTGAAGGTCTTACATCATATCCAGAGAAGATAGTCCTTGACAGCATAAAGACCTAACTAAAGTACTTACGGTACAAGATAATTTCATAGAAAATGCCACATCGGGCATAGACAGAAAAACGATTCCTTTTAATGAAGAAATAAAGTAAAGTGTCTACTACTGGCGACGGTCATCCCTTTGGTGAACTCTTAGTTCAACCAATTGACGTTCCATGTCAAGTAGGTGTCTTTCGTACACCCTATGGCGTACTCGGAGCTCTATGACTTCGGCTCGTGATTCAGCCAGTGCTTGCAGCAGGGTTTCATGGTCTCTCTCTGATCTCTCGAGAGCATCTTCTTGACGAACGGTGGGAAGGGTATGCATTCTCGCATCAGCGACAACTTCGGTAATCTGACGTAGGGCTGTCCTGCCTTGAATCTCATTTCGGGCCACTCTGTGGACCAAGATTGGCAGGACCCTATCTGCTAAGCCCCCATTGTTCAATGCGTTAAAGCTTCGGTCGCCATTAAATGGCATGGGCTGATCTTGTCCTGGGCTCCATGTTTCCAAGCATTCTACTCACTTAGGGGGTCGGGCCATGAAAACCCGGACGAGGGTTAGAAATTTGGAAAAGGGAGCTGCTCGGGGTAGGTTCTCAACCTCTGGTTCGGAGTTAGCATCATACGAAGAGTGTTCATCATGTTGATCATTCAAGGGGATAGGATGATAATTCTCTAGTTCTTCTCCAAACCAACCAGCTATGACTTCGTTCGGAAGATACTGGTTGTCGTGGGGATGGAGTGCAGCTATGTTTTCTATGCGAGAATTTAGGGTAAGGGAATAATTATTAGACGAACTATCTAGATAATTATTTAGAAAACCTTCATTAGTTACATCGCTATTTGTGAAGTGCATACCAGCTATGTGTAATCTAAACAGGATAGACCTTCGAATAAGTGACCTTAACTCCATATTCACATAGAATAGGGGTGAAGTAAAATTTTCACAGATTCTAAGTCTATAACATCCTAATTACATATAGCCTTAGTGTATCCACTTAGCAACTATTAACTTGGTAATGAAGATCCCGTTTTAGTTCTCAAGTATAAAGTACTTATAGTAACACCAAATACACCTATAGTATTTTAAATTTTAATGTTATGTTCCATTGTTCTCATTGTGGTAGGGTTGGTAAGATTTTAGCATTGTTGCAACCGCACAATTAAACTTAGGCACATGCTAGTCAACCCTCGGATAATATAGGTGATCAGGCTATATCTTCCCAGTTCTGACCATATGTCTCTAAGCCCACTTGTGTTGCCCAACAATCGTAATTCTTTTGTACTGTCCTAGTGACATTGATTTTAGTATGAATGCAGCACGTATACTTAATTAAGTATTTTACTATTTAAAGTATGAACTCTTGGTCAGAGTATTTTTAATCCCTTATGTATTTATAGTTAGTATATCTTTTATGGGTTGATATACTTAATTCACTATAAACAATGCACTAATACCAATCTGTCACACCCCAAAACCAAGAACGGCGGAAACGTTCTGGGGCGGAGGACGTCATGTATAATATCAACAACAATGTAAAGTAGTAAACAAGCAACAACATCATCCATTGCATTAATAATATAATTATTATAGAAATGTGTTCTGTCAAGTTTTGATAAACACTAAAGCATAAATCAAAATGAAAGATAAGTCTTGAACAAGCTCCATCTTCCTTTCTCCTTGCATCGGTACTTGTCTATGATGACCTGAGGATACAAGTAATTTTGAAAACGAGTATCAGCTTTGAAGCTGGTGAGATCATAAGTATTTAGTGTCTTAATTTGTATGTAAGTATTTGTATGTAAGAATTTGTAAGTCTAAGTATTGTAAGTATTTAAAGTGTATATGAACTGTAAGTGTTTGAAAAACCCTAGAATCCCTATGATTCCTACTAGTATATGAAGGTGTCTTCTACCAAGAACGAACTGTTCTGAATATAGTCTTCTACCAAGACCTAACTGCTCTGTATGTGTGTCTCTTGTAAGCGTATGTATTTTCCAAAGTATAACTATCATTATCCAAAAATATAGTTTCTACATTTCCGTGCGTCGTGTGAATGTTCACAAGGTGAATGTAATGGAAAAAAAGAAATAGTACTATGGTGTAGTGCTATAAGAACTACTGCCGTACTAACTACCTTAAATCGGATTTATATTAAGGCATTATGTGATAAATTGTACCATACTATCGATTGGTAACAACGACATAAGAGTGGTCGTAATAAGGAATGACGTTTGGCACCCGCAGACCTGCAGGTCCCACTGTAGCTAGTAGCAAGGTGTAGGATAGTCAATCCAGTATAGATCTATACACAAACTCATACTATAGACTCGTTACAACGACAAAGTATAGTCGAAAATAAGGTATGACGTTTGGCACCCGCAGACCTGCAGGTCCCGCTGTAGCTAGCAGCAAGGTGTAGGATAGTCAATCCATTATAGATCTATACGCAAACTCACGCTCTCCCTTCAAGAGAATCTGGCTACAACTCGGGCCATGACATTTAAGTCATGCTCCGATTTAAATCACAATAATTAACGTATTCTTGTATATGTAATGTAATGAACTGTTCTAGCTGTAATGTACGTGCTTTCTACTTAGCAAGTATAGTAATGTAATCATTCTAGTATAGTTGTATAAGTTCTCTTCCTAGTATAGTTGTATATGTAATGTACTATAATGTTCTAGAAAGTATTGACTCATGAATGAGCTGTCTCATTGTATGATATCGTGTTCTAGTAATTGTTCTAGTATCTTCCTGAACTACCCATATGGTAGTTTACTAGTAATGTATCTGGTACGTATGGTCATGGATGTATACCCTTGCTACCCAAGGGCATGGGATGAACTGGAAGGACCTTTTATGACTATATATGTACACATGATATATAACTAATATTTAAACGACCTTCGGACGAGTACCCGATATCCCACCAGACCACATCTCAAGCACGAAAAGGAAATAGGGTGGATAGCCTTCCTAAGTCTTTTAAATATTTCTTATATAACTATACATATAGAGGCACACAATTTATAATATAAAAGCATAAATAAGTGTTGTAAAAAAATTTGAAACATAAATATTATTTTAAGAAAAAGATCGACTTGATGTCAATCTATAAAACAATTTGAAGGCATAAGTTTGATAAAATAGTTTAAGTATAAGGAAACATTTGTTTGAAACACAGTTGTAAATAACATTCAAAGTTAATGTACAGAGTAAGATGTACAGTGTAGTAAGTACTTTAAAACATATAAAATGTTTATAAAAATCATTTGAAGGAAACCGTTTGGTAAAACGGCTAATGAGTAGCCAAATCCTTTGAATGCTGTATATTAATCACATGTGATTGATATAATAACTAGCGTAATTCTACTTATTGATCGCATGTGATTGATATAATAACTAGCATAATTCTACTTGTATCCCCCCCCCATAAAACATTTAAAAATAGCTTAAAACATTATTTAAAGGGTATGAACTCACCTGCAGTAAGTGACTGGAATTGAACGGACTGTTATCGTAAGGAAGGATCGGGCAAGTGCTTGGTGTAAAGTGAAGACTTAGACATACACAATGATCCTAACTACATATGAAAACATATGTATATAAATAATTAGTGATTAAAACACCAATTATACAAGTATAAACATTTAAACGCGAGGAAACACTTTTGGTCAAGTGCTAGGAGGCTAATGGGTTGCAACAAAAGAGTGGAAAGCCCCTAATGGGAGTTTAAGGTCTAATGACCATATTCATTGGAGTTTACTGTAACAGCCCAGAATTCCAGGTATCGTTATATTTAAGATTTTTGGGTGTTCTAAGAGGGGACTCGGCGAGTTGGAGCTCAGACTCGCCGAGTAGGATCGCGGATCTGGCCGCGGGTTCGTGACTGGACTCGACGAATCCGGATATGGACTCGGCGAGTCTACGCTGTTTAGCGAAAACCCTAACCGTTCAGGTTTGGGATGTATATGAGGGATTTTATGGCCGTCATTGTTCACCCTAGTCCTCTGAGAGAAACCCTAATTCGTTTGTGAGCATCTGGAGCAAGGTAGAAGATCATTGTTGATTTTGGAAGTGTTGTTTTGCAAGGAAGAGGAGGCTTGGTTAAGGGAACAACAAGGGAAGCCACGTTCTGAGAATTGGGGACACAGAGAGCACATTATTCAGGTAATATTTCGAATTGCATCCTTCTATGATTGATGTGTATGTGGATTTAGGGTTTATTGAACCCTTTTGTGGCTAGATTGAGTGTTACCTTAGTCCCCCAAACGAATGGAACCCTGTATTGGGCTCTTTGGAAGCCCAGAATGTCCCATGCCTCAATATTTCGTGAATCAATGGAGGTTTTGGATTGGAATCCTTATGCCTTAGGTCAAAATGTAAATTATGAGTCATGGGGTGTATTATGAGCACCGAAATGAGGACCTTACGTGATGAATCAGTCTAGGAAGGCTAGACCTATGAATGGTCGGAGCAGTTCTGACCTCAGAAAGCAGTTTGAGCGGTTGCATGGCATGGACTCGCCGAGTCCGATGAACAGACTCGGCGAGTAGCTTGAGGATTAACTGGGACTCGTCGAGTTGTTCTTCAGACTCGGCGAGTTGACTCGGGGTGGCCCCGCGATTCTTCCAGGAGGAACTCGTCGAGTCAGGGGAGATACTCGACGAGTAGAAAGGGAATCTTAGAGAATTGGTGAGGCCGTCTAGACTCGCCGAGTCGCCCTAGCACTCGCCGGGTCCGGTCAAAGTTGACCGTTGACCGTTGACCGTTGACCAGAGTGGACCTGTGTTGACTTCTTAGGGATAGTCAACATTAGAGATATAAAGTGTTAACTAGGGACATTACGATGTTATAGGAGGATTAGAGCTCGGAGAATCGGGCACGAGGGATTCCCAGGTTGTGAGATATCGAGACACGCGAGGTGAGTCTTCTCACTATACTTTACCTTGAGTAGGTAATCAGAGTTATGTGACAGAGTATGTGTATGTTATGTGTATGCTATGGGTGGGTGAATAACAAGATCCAACCACTGAAAGAGACTTGGAAATGTCTCCGGAGCTAAATTACTATAGTCAAATGACTTGACTAAATCATGATTTAGATAGACTCCAATGAAAGTATGATGAAAGTACTTGAATGAAGAATGACACAGAAGTTAGCCGGCTGTCAATATCTTGGATATTCACGACGTATAGATTCGGGAAAATGACCTTGTGAAGGTCTTACATCATATCCAGAGAAGATAGTCCTTGACAGCATAAAGACCTAACTAAAGTACTTACGGTACAAGATAATTTCATAGAAAATGCCACATCGGGCATAGACAGAAAAACGATTCCTTTTAATGAAGAAATAAAGTAAAGTGTCTACTACTGGCGACGGTCATCCCTTTGGTGAACTCTTAGTTCAACCAATTGACGTTCCATGTCAAGTAGGTGTCTTTCGTACACCCTATGGCGTACTCGGAGCTCTATGACTTCGGCTTGTGATTTAGCCAGTGCTTGCAGCAGGGTTTCATGGTCTCTCTCTGATCTCTCGAGAGCATCTTCTTGACGAACGGTGCGGAGGGTATGCATTCTCGCATCAGCGACAAGTTCGGTAATCTGACGTAGGGCTGTCCTGCCTTGAATCTCATTTCGGGCCACTTTGTGGACCAAGATTGGCAGGACCCTATCTGCTAAGCCCCCATTGTTCAATGCGTTAAAGCTTCGGTCGCCATTAAATGGAATGGGCTGATCTTGTCCTTGGCTCCATGTTTCCAAGCATTCTACTCACTCAGGGGGTCGGGCCATGAAAACCCGGACGAGGGTTAGGAATTTGGAAAAGGGAGCTGCTCGGGGTAGGTTCTCAACCTCTGGTTCGGAGTTAGCATCATACGAAGAGTCTTCATCATGTTGATCATTCAAGGGGATATGATGATCATTCTCTAGTTCTTCTCCAAACCAACCAGCTATGACTTCGTTCGGAAGATACTGGTTGCCGTGGGGATGGAGTACAGCTATGTTTTCTATGCGAGAATTTAGGGTAAGGGAATAATTATTAGACGAACTATCTAGATAATTATTTAGAAAACCTTCATTAGTTACATCGCTATTTGTGAAGTGCATACCAGCTATGTGTAATCTAAACAGGATAGACCTTCGAATAAGTGACCTTAACTCCATATTCACATAGAATAGGGGTGAAGTAAAATTTTCACAGATTCTAAGTCTATAACATCCTAATTACATATAGCCTTAGTGTATCCACTTCGCAACTATTAACTTGGTAATGAAGATCCCGTTTTAGTTCTCAAGTATAAAGTATTTATAGTAACACCAAATACACCTATAGTATTTTAAATTTTAATGTTATGTTCCATTGTTCTCATTGTGGTAGGGTTGGTAAGATTTTAGCATTGTTGCAACCACACAATTAAACTTAGGCACATGCTAGTCAACCCTCGGATAATATAGGTGATCAGGCTATATCTTCCCAGTTCTGACCATATGTCTCTAAGCCCACTTGTGTTGCCCAACAATCGTAATTCTTTTGTACTGTCCTAGTGACATTGATTTTAGTATGAATGCAGCACGTATACTTAATTAAGTATTTTACTATTTAAAGTATGAACTCTTGGTCAGAGTATTTTTAATCCCTTATGTATTTATAGTTAGTATATCTTTTATGGGTTGATATACTTAATTCACTATAAACAATGCACTAATACCAATCTGTCACACCCCAAAACCAAGAACGGCGGAAACGTTCTGGGGCGGAGGACGTCATGTATAATATCAACAAAAATGTAAAGTAGTAAACAAGCAACAACATCATCCATTGCATTAATAATATAATTATTATACAAATGTGCTCTGTCAAGTTTTGATAAACACTAAAGCATAAATCAAAATGAAAGATAAGTCTTGAACAAGCTCCATCTTCCTTTCTCCTTGCATCGGTACTTGTCTATGATGACCTGAGGATACAAGTAATTTTGAAAACGAGTATCAGCTTTGAAGCTGGTGATATCATAAGTATTTAGTGTCTTAATTTGTATGTAAGTATTTGTATGTAAGAATTTGTAAGTCTAAGTATTGTAAGTATTTAAAGTGTATATGAACTGTAAGTGTTTGAAAAACCCTAGAATCCCTATGATTCCTACTAGTATATGAAGGTGTCTTCTACCAAGACCTAACTGTTCTGAATATAGTCTTCTACTAAGACCTAACTGCTCTGTATGTGTGTCTCTTGTAAGCGTATGTATTTTCCAAAGTATAACTATCATTATCCAAAAATATAGTTTCTACATTTCCGTGCGTCGTGTGAATGTTCACGAGGTGAATGTAATGGAAAAAAAGAAATAGTACTATGGTGTAGTGCTATAAGAACTACTGCCGTACTAACTACCTTAAATCGGATTTATATTAAGGCATTATGTGATAAATTGTACCATACTATCGATTGGTAACAACGACATAAGAGTGGTCGTAATAAGGAATGACGTTTGGCACCCGCAGACCTGCAGGTCCCACTGTAGCTAGTAGCAAGGTGTAGGATAGTCAATCCAATATAGATCTATACACAAACTCATACTATAGACTCGTTACAACGACAAAGTATAGTCGAAAATAAGGTATGACGTTTGGCACCCGCAGACCTGCAGGTCCCGCTGTAGCTAGCAGCAAGGTGTAGGATAGTGAATCCATTATAGATCTATACGCAAACTCACGCTCTCCCTTCAAGAGACTCTGGCTACAACTCGGGCCATGACATTTAAGTCATGCTTCGATTTAAATCACAATAATTAACGTATTCTTGTATATGTAATGTAATGAACTGTTCTAGCTGTAATGTACGTGCTTTCTACTTAGCAAGTATAGTAATGTAATCATTCTAGTATAGTTGTATAAGTTCTCTTCCTAGTATAGTTGTATATGTAATGTACTATAATGTTCTAGAAAGTATTAACTCATGAATGAGCTGTCTCATTGTATGATATCGTGTTCGAGTAATTGTTCTAGTATCTTCCTGAACTACCTATATGGTAGTTTACTAGTAATGTATCTGGTACGTATGGTCATGGATGTATACCCTTGCTACCCAAGGGCATGGGATGAACTGGAAGGACCTTTTATGACTATATATGTACACATGATATATAACTAATATTTAAACGACCTTCGGACGAGTACTCGATATCCCACCAGACCACATCTCAAGCACGAAAAGGAAATAGGGTGGATAGCCTTCCTAAGTCTTTTAAATATTTCTTATATAACTATACATATAAAGGCACACAATTTATAATATAAAAGCATAAATAAGTGTTGTAAAAAAAATTTGAAACATAAATATTATTTTAAGAAAAAGATCGACTTGATGTCAATCTATAAAACAATTTGAAGCCATAAGTTTGATAAAATAGTTTAAGTATAAGGAAACATTTGTTTGAAACACAGTTGTAAATAACATTCAAAGTTAATGTACAGAGTAAGATGTACAGTGTAGTAAGTACTTTGAAACATATAAAATGTTTATAAAAATCATTTGAAGGAAACCGTTTGGTAAAACGGCTAATGAGTAGCCAAATCCTTTGAATGTTGTATATTAATCACATGTGATTGATATAATAACTAGCGTAATTCTACTTATTGATCGCATGTGATTGATATAATAACTAGCATAATTCTACTTGTATCCCCCCCCCCTATAAAACATTTAAAAATAGCTTAAAACATTATTTAAGGGGTATGAACTCACCTGCAGTAAGTGACTGGAATTGAACGGACTGTTATCGTAAGGAAGGATCGGGCAAGTGCTTGGTGTAAAGTGAAGACTTAGACATACACAATGATCCTAACTACATATGAAAACATATGTATATAAATAATTAGTGATTAAAACACCAATTATACAAGTATAAACATTTAAACGCGAGGAAACACTTTTGGTCAAGTGCTAGGAGGCTAATGGGTTGCAACAAAAGAGTGCAAAGCCCCTAATGGGAGTTTAAGGTCTAATGACCATATTCATTGGAGTTTACTGTAACAGCCCAGAATTCCAGGTATCGTTATATTTATGATTTTTGGGTGTTTTAAGAGGGGACTCGGCGAGTTGGAGCTCAGACTCGCCGAGTAGGATCGCGGATCTGGCCGCGGGTTCGCGACTGGACTCGACGAGTCTGCGCTGTTTAGCGAAAACCCTAACCGTTCAGGTTTGGGACGTATATGAGGGACTTTATGGCCGTCATTGTTCACCCTAGTCCTCTGAGAGAAACCCTAATTCGTTTGTGAGCATCTGGAGCAAGGTAGAAGATCATTGTTGATTTTGGAAGTGTTGTTTTGCAAGGAAGAGGAGGCTTGGTTAAGGGAACAACAAGGGAAGCCACGTTCTGAGAATTCGGGACACAGAGAGCACATTATTCAGGTAATATTTCGAATTGCATCCTTCTATGATTGATGTGTATGTGGATTTAGGGTTTATTGAACCCTTTTGTGGCTAGATTGAGTGTTACCTTAGTCCCCCAAACGATTGGAACCCTGTACTGGGATCTTTGGAAGCCCAGAATGTCCCATGCCTGAGCATTTCGTGAATCAATGGAGGTTTTGGATTGGAATCCTTATGCCTTAGGTCAAAATGTAAATTATGAGTCATGGGGTGTATTATGAGCACCGAAATGAGGACCTTACGTGATGAATCAGTCTAGGAAGGCCAGACCTATGAATGGTCGGAGCAGTTCTGACCTCAGAAAGCAGTTTGAGCGGTTGCATGGCATGGACTCACCGAGTCCGATGAACAGACTCGGCGAGTAACTTGAAGATTAACTGGGACTCGTCGAGTTATTCTTCAGACTCGGCGAGTTGAGTCGGGGTGGCCCCGCGATTCTTCCAGGAGGAACTCGTCGAGTCAGGGGAGATACTCGACGAGTAGAAAGGGAATCTTAGAGAATTGGTGAGGACGTGTAGACTCGCCGAGTCGCCCTAGCACTCGCCGGGTCCGGTCAAAGTTGACCGTTGACCGTTGACCGTTGACCAGAGTGGACCTGTGTTGACTTCTTAGGGATAGTCAACATTAGAGATATAAAGTGTTAGCTAGGCACATTACGATGTTATAAGAGGATTAGAGCTCGGAGAATCGGGCACGAGGGATTCCCAGGTTGTGAGATATCGAGACACGCGAGGTGAGTCTTCTCACTATAACTTACCTTGAGTAGGTAATCAGAGTTATGTGACAGAGTATGTGTATGTTATGTGTTGTATTGTATGATGTCTATGTGATTTATGCTGTGCATGTTTATAGAGTCGGAACCGGAAGGTTCCCAGAGTTAGAACCTGAGGGTTCACAGAGTATGGGTGCACGGACCCACAGAGTTATAGCCTCGAGTGGCTAATATGGGTTATATAGTATTTTGGGGAACTCACTAAGCTTTATGCTTACAGTGTTGGTGTTATTTGTTTCAGGTACTAGTGAGGATCGCGGGAAGGCGCCGGCCTGATCAGTGCACACACGCGGGATTTTTATATTATGTGATCTTGGGGTTTTTATATGTTATGAAATGAATTACAAACAATGATGTTTTTATGAATACTAAATGAATTTTGCCTTTATAAAATGCGAAAAATTGTTTTTAAATTCTTGGTGTTACATTTACGGTCCAGGGGAGTAAACTCCTGGCCGTAAACTCTCAACCAAGGCTCTAAATGATGCTTAGAATTATTACAACTCTAGTGGTGAATTGTTTCAAAGCTATAACAAGTGTTTGGGTACCATATTAACTCCTTTGGGGAGTTTACGGCCCAGAGACCATATTCCCTTGGAGTTTACGACCGTAAAATCCATTGGGAGGGTTTTTATGGTGTTTTCAAGTCTCAAACATTTCTAGGTAATGATCTATGTTGGGTTCTAGGCATAACGAAGGAGTTAGGGTGTCATTTGACCCCTTTATAGGTGTTTATGGCCAAAAGACCATATCCCTTAGAGTTTACGGTCGTAAAATCTCATGGGATGGATGTTTTAATTCTTTCATGTCTCTTGCACAAGTAGGATGACTTGTAGGCTTTTGTTTAAGGCTAAGGGGGACCCTAGGCACACATTGGTGCCCTTACTTGGTGTTTACGGCCCAAGAGCAAATCTTGGTCGTAAACTCCTTTTATGGGGTGTTCTTGATGTGTTAAGGTCTCCAAATTAGCTAGAAGTAATTGATGGTTAAAGTCTAAAGCCTTTGGGGGTGATTAGGGCACATTTAAGCCCTTGAAATTGGTGTTTACGGTCCATGAAACTCTTGGGTCGTAAACTCCTAAAGCTATGTGATCTTGATGGATTTTTCGTCTCAAATGATCAAACATATTATCCTAAGCTAGTTACCTAACAAGGAAATGGGACTAGATGGCCTTTAAGCTTCATTTTGGAGTTTACTCCCCAAGAACGTTCTTGGGCGGTAAACTCCTGGATCTCATATATTTGCCATACAATCTATGTTAATAAGCATAAAACAAGCATTATAACATAACTAGAGAAGTGTTCTCACGATTTGAGATGAAAACCCGAAGATCCGTGAGAGAGAATTTGGCTTTTCTCTAATTGGAATTCAACTAATGAACCAATTTGATTCAGAATTCTATTTATAGTCCTGAGATTTTTGGCAGAAAATATTTCTATTCTCGGAATGAACTCTAATGTCCTAGAGTATTGGAATTACAGTGTTGCACAAAACTCTAGTGCATCCACTCTCCTAATATTTCCTTAGGTGTAAAATCCTGAAAACTGCCAAACTTATACTCGAAATCTGAGTTTTCACTGTAACTACTGTACTTCTATTGGCTTGGAATGGTTTGTTCAGAATGGAAATTTCGGGTTGTCACACAATGCGTGTCGTAAGATGCTTAGACGATGCGCAAATGCATGTCAAGAAAGGCCCTGTCATAACAAGAGATGACACGCTTTTCCGCGTCGTCTATAGACGACACGCATTTACAACGCGCAGTTACGACACACATTTATGACACTGATTTACGACACGCAACGCGTATTATAAGGAAGGCCCCGTCATAAAGGATGACGGCATGCATTTGCGTGTCGTAACCTTATGACGTGCATTTATGACACGCATTGCGTATCATTAAAGCCCCTGTCATAGATGAAGATGATACGCATTTGTCTGTCATAAACTTCACCAGCCATTTACGATATACATTTACGATGTGCCTTTACGATACACATTTACGCATAATACGAAAATATGAAAACAAATATATAACAAAACAAGAAATTTCATCCTAATAACATCATGTCAAACAAGTTATTAGAAATTGCAATACATTGATCTTAATATGATAGTACATTGTTATTAGGTACAACCCTTTAGAAGGCAGCTGCTATACCAAGTGCGAGGTGTGGAGGCCTGTAATCCATTGTCACATAAATCAAAAAAATCTTGAGTTAGAAACAAACTTCACCTTTATTTATTAGTAATGATAACCAGTTAATGGTCGAACTGTGAAGCACCTATTGGTTATACATTGTTGTGTTAACAAAAGAAAAGAGTAAAGAAAACAAACAAGCTTGCTTACCCCACTAATCAGTTGTTGATGTTTCGCTTTTACTTCATGCTCCTACATAAGACATGCATTACGTTAAAATACAAGAAAAAAATGACCACTAAGTTATAAATCCTTGATCAACAAATGCTTGCGTATTGCACAAAATGTTTACTGTTAATTAATTGAGGGACGTTAAAATAATTGGGATCAATTATATGAAAAAGACAACTGGAGAGCAACATACATTCACAATAGCAACAATAATTATGTGTGTATATATATATATATATATATATATATATATATATATATATATATATATATATATATATATATCAAAAAGTATGTATTTTATTAAAAAAGAAACAAAAGCATAAAAAAAGATTTTTTTTTTGACATTTATGCATATATATGGATGTATATGTGTGTGTATTAGGCATAAGACCTTTCCAAAAAAAAAACCTACTGTGAAATGCTATTTTTTTGGGTTAGCCATATAAAAAAGCAAGACAATCTAAACAAAAGTAACTCTTTCTTATTTTACACTTATTAGCCCAAAAAAGAAAGAAAAGAAAAAAAACCTTATATACTTGGAACCGGTTTCGGTAAAAGGGAACCGATTTATATAAGTTCGGATTTTTTTGGCAGTGGACCGGTTTGGAACTGAACCGGTTTCTGGGTGAAACTTTAATTTTCTGCAAAAAAAATATATATATATAAATTATAAATTCCCAATTTTTTTTTAAAAAGATGATGTTATAAAAATCAAGAAACAGTAAATTAAAATATATATTTAAAAAATATATCTAAAAAATAATAGAATAGGATTCCACTAACCTTCCTATTAAAAGCATTAAAGTTTGCAAACCCCAATTATACAACAATTACAAATCAAAAATCAATAGGGATGAATATTATCAACAAGTAAATTACGAAACTAACCTTTTTTTCATTGTCTCCAAATTCCTCATTATTAATGCCTTTACCACATGTTAAAGCTGAATCATGTGTTCCAATTGTAATAAATCCATAATCTTTTCTTCTTATAGAAGTCATATTACGTGCAAGCTCAATTTTCACTACTTCCCCATATTTCTTAAGTAGGTCCCACACTCTACCCTCATACCATGAAGCAGGTAGCCCATCTATATAAAAACAGTCTTCACCTGCTAAATGACCATTTTACCCTTCATATTTAATGCACTATCTTTGTGTTTACTGGATTGGGTAATCCAAATATAAAGTGAAAAAATAAACTATGCTCCATATATTGACAAAAAAATTTCATTTTATGAAAATTGCAGGTATAAAGATCCAGGGTATCTTGATGAGACAAAATGACCATTTTACCCTTCATATTAAATCCACTATCTTCGTTTACTAGCTTGGGTAATGCTAATACAAGGTGAAAAAAAATAATGTATTGTTCCATACTTCGATTTATTGACAAATTTTTCATAAAGATTTAGGGTTTGTTAATGAGACAAAACGACCATTTTACCCTTCATATTTAATGCACTACCTTTGTTTTATTGGCTTGGATAATCTAAATACAAGAAGAAAAGTAAACTATTGTTCCATCTATTGATAGATTTTTCATTTTAAGAATATAAAGATTAAGGGTTTCTTGATGAGGCAAAATGACCATTTCACCCTTCGTACTTAATGCACTATCTTTGTTTTGTTGGCTTGGATAATCCAAATACAAGGTGAAATGTAAACTATTGTTCCATCTATTGACAAATTTTCAGTTTACGAATATAAAGATTCAGGGTTTCTTGATGAGATGAAAGAAAGAAATCCCATAAGTTTACCTGAGCCATGATTTCATCACCAGGGTCAATGAATGAATCTGCAAAAGAAACCTTAGCAGGTCTATCAACACCAAAAGTAACATCTCTCTTTTGGAGACGTTTAAAAGCATCCATAGCATCTGACCGAGAAAAAAACTACACAAAGGCAAATCCCCTATTACTTCCATCATTCTTATTGTGTTATTAGGAACATAGGGGCATTTTTGTCCACAAGAAAGTCTAAAAAGTAAATAAATGGCCCTTCAATTGTGTGTGTGTGAGAGAGAGAGATATAGTTTATTAAATTTCAGTAACGCTTACAGTTCATAGTTCATAAGTGGTTGATACTTGAAGTTATTATAACCTTAAAATTACCAGGCTTCATGAATAGACATGTGGTCCTCACTCTTTTATAACTCCTCGTGCGGGAACTCCTTCTTTTTACCCCGCAATTTCTTCACTCTTCGGCATAGTTTCAATATGTTGTATCAAGTTAAAGTCGATCAGAACATTATAATCAATAATATTGTCGGTATAACTACCTTTATTATTCTATTAAGAAAAAACATTAATTATCAAAATTAGAATGAAGAATCAAATACCATTTGGCCTCCATTGGATCCGAAACGAAGCTTTGTTCCATACTGAAGAAGAACGAGAAATCTCCATACACATAATGCGAAAGTGAAAATTGTAAAATTAAACAAATTCTAATAACTAGAATTCAAATTGTGAATGATTTACACTGCGGATGGAGAAGGGGTGACAATTTGAAGTCGGAGCTATGGTAGAAGGAAGGTTGTGAATACTAGTTGTAAAGGCCGTCAGGTTTCCGCTCATTGTTGCTTTTATGCTTAGAGATTTTAGCAGCAAGCGTGGAATTTGATTGAGCCCAAAAAACCTAAACCCCTTCTTTGGTTGCTTTCGAATTTCAATAAGGTTGAAATTGAAATTTTGGAAATTGGACGAACTGTGAAAGAATTTGAGAAATTAGCACTGGATTCTGGTTTATTTGGGCTTTGTACAAGCAAATCAAAGGTTTATTTGGGCTAAAGATCGACGGGAGGAGACAGAGGAAGGAAAGGGGAAATACAACGATTAGGAGTTTTATAGTGTTACTGCATCGTTCTTTGCTCTCTGCATTTTTCATATTTAGAAGAAAGCTTTGGAGTAGAATCGTTGGAGTTCATTTTTTGAGTGTTAGGGTTTAATGCATCGTTCATTTTTTGAGTGTTAGGGGTATCTAGAGGTTGGTTAAGAGGGCCTAAACATCATCGTCGTGTGAGGCCAGAATAGTCGGTGTGGGTTGGAGGTAGTGGAGGTGGGTGAGGGGCGGAGACGAAGGAGAGGAGATGCTATAGAATAGATCGATACAAATGTAGTAGAAGAAAGCGAGGTTTAAAATTTTTGGGGATTTCATTTTCCCTCTAAGAATAAGGAAGGCACGTTTCTTCAAAAAAATATAAAACGACATTCACAAAGGACCTACATTTTAGATACAGTGCCCTCTGTGTTTTTAATTTTTCTACACGAGGCACTAATTTAAGGTCACGCAACAATGCGTGTCCTCTATCCTTAAATTTTTTAAAGAGATGACACTTTTTTAATGTCACTCTCTTTTGTGTAACATAAATCAGCGAGTGTTGTTGTTTGCACGTCGTAAAAGGGTTATTTTCTTGTAGTGACACTTGGGGTGCTAGGCTCACAAGGTATCAAGGATCATAAGCAATAACAAGGTATGTTATTCTATCTTTCATTCAAGTTAAAAATTGTTCCCCATGTATGCTAGATAGGAATATAACCTTGGAATTCAACTTTGCATGATTATTGGAGAAACATAGATCCAACGTTATTAGGGTTCCATGTACACTTAGGAAGTGTTAGAATGCTTAAAACCCATCAGATGTATCAGAGCCAGGTTTGCTTGTTGATTTTTTGTGCAAACTGTTGAAAAAATCATTTTTCTGTTTTTTGCTTGAATGAACTCCCCAAGTCCATGGGGGGACTCGACGAGTCCTTCAACAAATGCAATCTACTCGTCGAGTCTATTCATGCACTCAACGAGTAGAGGCTGCAGTTTTCAGAAATTCGACTTTTGTTGCTGGAAATGGACTAGAGACATTACCCTAAACAGTTTTGGTACTTGAAAACTTGTTTTAGCTGGTGTAATGTCTATGCTAATCCATTTGCAATGGCAATTATCAAAATTACAAAGTTTTTTAAATGTAATTTTTTATTCTTGAAATGCTAATATTCATGTTCATGAACTTATGAAGATTAGATGATCATAGGAATTGCTTGTAACCTACATGGTAGTTTAATTCATGATCATAAAGTGTTTTAATGGAGTCCATAACATGTCCACAAGTTATTGAAAACCAAAAGTCACACTTTTATTAAAGCCATTAAAAGAACACTAGAGTTATAAAAATGAAGACTCTTCATTTTTATTACTCAATTAAATTCATAATTTATAAGAAATGAAAAGTTTTGAAAGTTTCCAAAACTTGCCCTCATGTTTTGGAACAAGTAAAGTCTTGATTAAAACTTTAGTTCCAACCCTTAGAATTTTAAAAGTTAAAATTCAACCCTTATACTTTATAATATTATAAGTTAACAATATATATATATATATATATATATATATATATATATATATATATATATATATATGTATGTAAAAGATCAGGTCGTCTTACCGCTAGTACGCCTCATTCACGAAGCTGGTCTATAAGGGGAGTATAAGGTTGTTGTCTATAAAATGGCAACGTAATGGATGTCCACTCTCACCCACCGCTTCCTTGATCGGTGGAGGGTCGTTAGCCGAAAGGGTAGGACAAGGACTTATAAATTCTCATTAAAAGTATGATGAATATTATAAAGTAACTAAATGTTTTATTAAATTCCCAATCTTAGTTACTTTCGGAAAAATGTGAATAAGGTGCTAATCCATGAAATTACACTTTACACTTTGCTTAAGTCGTTGGTGGAGCGTGTGTGGTTAACCGGCACACTAACTTGGACTTAACAAGGTAGGTAAAGGGTGACTTAAGGTTTATCATAGTATCGGTGGAGCGTGTGTGGTTTACCCGCACATCGATTGAGTGATAAAACTTAAGGGTACCAAGTGATTTGCATTGTTACCTCACACCTCGTTTTGTGATCCTCGGTATCCCAGTCACAAAACTTGGAGGGCACATTTGAGATTGAAACATGCCTTTGAAATGTTCATTGAATCTCAAAAGAATCTAGGAATTTATATGCACCAATCAAAAACCTAATATTTAATATTTTGTTTTTCATGGTGGAAATTGGTGACTCGCCATTCACCTACCTTTCAAATATGTTATAGCTTGGATTACGGCATACCTCTTCTAAGTTATAATATATTGTGATTGGATCCTAGCCTTAATATTACATTCAGGTGTTTTATTAAGGACTCTCTTTGTCACACCCCAAAACCATGAACGGCAGAAATGTTATGGGGCAGAGGACGTCATGTACAGTATCACAACAATGAAAAGTAGTAAACAAGCAACAACATCATCCATTGCATTAATAATATAATTTTAATACAAGTGTGTTCTGTCAATATATAATACACACTAAAGCATAAATCAAAATGAAAGATGCGTCTTGAACGAGCACCATCATCCCTGAACCTTGCATCGGTACCTATCTATGGTTGACCTGAGGATACAAGTTATTTTGAAAGAGAGTACCAGCTTTAAAGCTGGTGAGATCATAAGTATTTTAGTGTCTTAATTTATATGTAAGTATTTGTATGTATTTGAAATGTAAGTATTTTAATGTATATGAACTATAAGTATTGAAAATGTATATGAACATCCTAGAAAACCATATGTTTCCTACTATAAGTATCCTTCTACCAAGGCATCTAGTGTCTGTGTGTGTCTCTTGTAAGAGTGTGTATTTTTCCAAATCTGACTATCATTAACCAAAAATATAGTTTTTACATTACCGTGCATCATGTGAATGTTCACGAAGTGAATGCAATGGGATAAATATTATAGTAGTGTAGTGTTGTATTAAGTAACTACTGCTATACTAACTACCTTAAACCAATTGTTATTTAAAGTACAATGTGATCGGCCTGTACCCTGCTACCGACTCAATAGTAAAACGACGATGTAAGACACCGTAAGAAATGACATTTGGTACCCATAGACTTGCAAGTCCCACTGTAGAGAGCAGTAAGGTGTAGGATAGTCAATCTAGTATAGATCTATATGCAAACTCATATGCTCCCCAATTAAGGAGATTCTGGATACAAAAACGGTCATGGCAGGTAGTGCCATGACCCGTTTAATGGCTCACCTAACTTAATGTAATGTATGTGCTAGCTGTATTGTGTGTTCTTTCTCTATCTAGCATGTATGTTTGTTTCTCATCACTATGTATTATGTTTTTTTCTCATCACTATGTATTATGTTTGTTTCTCATCACTATGTATGATGTTTGTTTCTCATCACTATGTATTATGTTTCTTTCTCATCACTATGTATTATGTTTGTTTCTCATCACTATGTATTATGTTTGTTTCTCATCACTATGTATTATGTTTGTTTCTCATCACTATGTATTATCTTTGTTTCTCATCACTATGTATTATGTTTGTTTCTATATCTAGCATGTATAGACTCATGAATGAACTGACTCGTGGTATGATTCCGCATTATAGTAACGTAATAGTATCTTCGTAAACTACCCATATGGTAGCTTACTAGTAATATAACCGGTACGTATGAACATGGAAGTATACCCTTGCTACCCAACGGTATTGAATGAACTGGAAGAACCTTTATAACTATATATGTACACATGACATATCACTAATATTTAAATGACCTTCGGACGGATACCCGATACCCCACCAACCACATCTCAAGCGCGAAAAGGAAATAAGGTGGATAGCTGTGACAACCCGAAATTTCCATTTTGTATGGAAACTAGCTATTCAATAGAAGCTAGTCCAGTTTTGAATGAACTTCAGACTTTTCCGAATAAGTTTGTGTACATTAGGGTTTACATTTAAGGAGATATCAAGAGAGTGGATGCTCATGGGTTTGTGAAACTTGAGCATTTCAACACTTCATCATGTTAGAGTCCAAATCCAGAATAAAATATTTTCTGCCAAAATATTTCAGGACTATAAATAGATTTCTGAACTAAATTATTCATTATTCACATTTCCAACTAGAGAAAAGCCAATTTCTCTCTCACAGATCTTCGGGTTTTCATCCCAAGTCGTGATTCCACTTCCCTAGTTGTGTTTTATTACTTGTTTTATGCTTAATAACATAGTTTACATGTCAAATATATAAGATCCGAGAGTTTACCACCAAAGAACGTTCTTGGGGAGTAAACTCCAAAACGAAGCCTAAGAGCCATCTAGTTCCATTTCCTTGTTAGGTAGCTAGTTAAGGACATTATGTATGATCTTTTAAGGCTAGAACACAATCAAGAACACCTAGTTTTAGGAGTTTACGGCCCAAGAGTTTCTTGGACCGTAAACACCAAATTTCAAAGGCTTAAAGTGCCCCAAACACTCCTAAGACTTTAAGACAATAACCCTCTATTACTTGTAGCTTGAATGGGGAGTAAATCACATCAAAATCATCCCTAAAAGGGAGTTTATGGCCAAGAAATGCTCTTGGGCCGTAAACTCCAAGTGAAGGCACCAAAGTGTGCCTAAAGTCCCCTTTAGCCTTAAACAAAAGTCTAGAATTTATCCTTTGTGTGCAAGAGGCTTAAGAGAATTAAAACACCCACCCCATAGGAGTTTATAGCCGTAAACTCTAGGGGATATGGTCTTTAGGCCGTAAACTCCTCAAAGGAGCATTCTAAGGCCCTAAACTACCTAAAGGATTAAACCACCAATGCTAGGCTTATTCTAGAATTCATTTAACACTTTAAAAAACCCAAAACCACCAAGTCAAGAGTTCACGACCGTAAACTCAAGGGTTTACGACCGTAAACTCCGAAGGTGGGGTTTTTTGGGTGGTAAGCTCATATACAAGGTCATTTGGTACATTAAACCCCTTTAGCCTTGTCCCGTAGCAACTTAGATGCTACCATTAGGACCTATAACACTTATACAAAGTGTTTACATGTTACTAAGTGTCCCAAATTATTTCATTAAGTTATTATTTGGCTAAATAGTTATATATATACTTATTATATGATAACTAGGCTCGTGCGTGTGAACAAGTCTCCGTTTGCCACCTAGCACGGTATCCGACACTACAATCCAAACCACTCACCACATGTGAGTTCATACCCCTTTAATTAACCTTTGAAATGCTTTTAAATGTTTTAAATACTTTATGGGGGGGGGGGGGAATACAAGTTCAATGCTTATAGTTATTGAAATCAATCACTTGTGATTGCATTAATCACATGTGATTAATAACTAGAAAACCAATGATTTTATCACTGTTCAAACTGTTTATCAAACTGCTTTACTTCAAAATGTTTTACAAACTCTTTTACTTATCAAATACTTTTATTTAAACTTTGTTATACTTCTTATAAATTGCATGCCCATATATGTATAGATATATAAGCAATGTTTAAAGGGCTTAGGAAGGCCATCCGCCCTATTTCCTTTTTCTCGATTTGGATGTGGTCTGGTGGGATTTCGGGTGACCATCCGAAGGTCATTTCAATATTAGTTATATATCAATTATACATATATAGACATAAAAGTACTTCCATATTCATGCGTACTATACACATTACTAGTAAGTTACCATCGGGGTAACACATGATCATACTACTATAGCTGTTAGATCAATGAGTCAGTTCATTCATGAGTCTATACATTACATTACTATGAGAACATATACAAATACACTAGAAAGAGAACATATACAACTATACTAGGATGAGAACATATACAACTATACTAGAAAGAGAACATATACAACTATACTAGGAGGAGAACATATACAACTATACTAGAACGAGAAACATTATATATACAAGAATATGATAACAATTGTGATCCACTGGATCAGAGCATGCCTTAAATGTCATGGCCTGAGTTGTAGCCAGAATTATCTTGGAGGGAGAGCATGATTTTGCGTATAGATCTATACTGGATTGACTATCCTACACCTTGCTGCTAGCTACAGCCGGACCTGCAGGTCTGCGGGTGCCAAACGTCATTCTGTTATTACGACCATTCGTATGTCGTTGTTACCAGTCGATAGTATGGTGCAATTATCACATTATTTCTTAATATAAATCCGGTTAAGGTAGTTAGTACAGCAGTAGTTCCTATAATACAAAACTACAGTACTACAATGACTTACCCATTACATATTTTTAGTGATAACCTCACTTAAACATTAATGTACAAACTATATTTGATAAATGATAGTTACACTTGGGAAATTACACACTTTTACAACAAACGAGCATACAAAATAGTTAAGCCTTGGTAGAAGGCTACTTTAATAGAAAGTATAGGTTTTTCTGAGAGATTCAAACTTTTACAAACAGTTACATACATTTTACAAACTTATACTTGAGACACGTTCAAACGTTTTGATAACAAACATCGACACTAAAATACTTACGAACTCACCAACTTAATGCTGATAAACTCTTTCAAAATAACATGTATTCTCAGGTCATCAGTAGACAAGTACCGATGCCAGCTTTTGAGAAGATGGAGCGCCTTCAAGACTCATCATATTATTTTGATTTACATTATATTTTTGGTGTCTAAAACTGTACAGAACACGCTTGTATTAAAATTATATATTTAATGCAATGGATGATGTTGTTTGCTTATTTACATTTACTGTGTTGTGATACTGTACATGACGTCCTCCGCCCCAGAACGTTTCCGCCGTTCTTGGTTTTGGGGTGTGACAATAGCCTTCCTAAGTCCTTTGGACATTTCTTATATAACTATACATATATAGGCATGCAATTGACAATATAAACGCATAAAATAAGTTTTTCAAAACCTTTTGAACATGATTTCTATCTAAGAAAAGATCGACTTGATGTCAATCCATAAAACGGGTTGAACACATGTGTTTGATAAAACAATTTAAGTATAAAGAAACATTTGTTTGGAACACAATTATAAATGAGTTTGAAATGAAACACACAGTGTAAAAGGAACAGTTTAATAAGGAGTTTTAAATATATAAAACGTTTATGAAAATCATGTGAACAAAACTGTTTGGTAAAATGGCTAATGAGTAGCAAGTCATTTAAATGCTGCTTATTAATCACTTGTTGTTGATATAATAACTAGCATGATTCTGCTTGTATCCCCCCCATAAAAAATTTGAAAACATTTAAAACATTGATTAAGGGGTATGAACTCACCTGTTGTGAGTGGTACTAAAGAACTGAAAAGGTAGGATTGCTAGGTGTCGAGTGAGGCTTTGAACACACTCTATGATCCTATTAACATATAATATCACATATATGTACCAAATTAGTCTATAAACAACTAATAAACAAGTCAAGACACCTTAGGACATGTTAAACATCTTTATCAAGTGTTATTAGCCTCTAGGATTGCATCTAAGTGTTGTAGGGAAAAGCTATTGTGTGTAGGGTTCAAGGAAAACTCCATAAGGTAGTTCACGGCCCTAATATCACTAACAAATGAGTTTACGATCGTAAACTCATGAGTTTACGGTCGTAAGCTCGTACTTATATGACCATTTGATGTTTGATGCTTTACAAGACCCTAAGAAGCATTTCTAATTAATGGCTTGGTCTTTGGAAGAGTTTAGGGCATTATATAACTCCTTTTAGGAGTTTACGGCCCTGGGACCAAACCCCATGGAGATTACGGCCGAAATCTTCCTTGGAAGGGTGTTTTTGGTGTTTTCAAGTCCCTAATTTAACTAGGAACTAAACTAGGCTACTGTACAAGGCTTTATAAGAGTTTATAACACCTTTTGGCCCTATTCTTTGGAGTTCACGGCCTTGGAACTTCTTGGGCCGTGAACACCTTACTCTTGGTGTTCTAATGGTGTTTGCTATTCCTAAACACATTAGCGTACATGTCTGAACTAGTTGCATTGCAAGAGGAAGGGACTAGTGCATCATTTGACCCTTAAAGAAGGGTTTACGGTCCAAGATGGTCTTGGGCGGTAAACTCTTAAATCTTAGTGTTTTCCTATGATTTCTAGTGTATTAAGCACTTAAGAAGATTTACAACAACACTAGATAGAAGTACTCACTTTTCGGGACGAAAGTTCGAAGATCCTTGAGAGAGAATTCGGCTTTTCTCTAGTTGGAAATGTAACTAATGAATAATTATGGTTCAAAATTCTATATATAGCCCTGGGATTTTTGGAAGAAAATATTTTATTCACTAAATGAACTCTATTATCATAGAGTTTTGAAATAAAAGTGTTGCACAAAACCCTAGTGCATCCACTCTCTTGATATCTCCTTAAGTGTAAATTCTGAAATACTCAAACTTATACCCAAAAGTCTGGAAATTCACTGTAACTGTTCTAATCTTCTACTGACTTGATGTGGTTTATACAGGATGGAAATTTCAGGTTGTCACATCATCCCCTGTTAAAGGGAATTTCGTCCCGAAATTAGAATTTAGGTAAAGAAGTAGGTATGAATGATCGAGTCATGAGGTGGGAACTTCCTAATCGATTGGTTCTCATGCTCCTAAGTGAATTCGGGTCCTCGATTGGTATCCCAACGAACCTTCACTAACGGGCAACGACGTTGCTTCGTCCGCTTGACCTCTTGGTAGAGGGTCACTACGGTTCTAATATGAAGGCGTGGATCTCGTCGAGTGGACTTACAAGAGTCCTAACGGAAAGGTATGGTTTCAAGATCAAGATGCGAAGGGTAGAATGTACGTTACTGAGTTCGCAGAGTAGATCTAGTCTACGAGATACAGGACCGATTCTGGTAAGAATCTCGGAGGTCCTAACTATCTTGGATTTAGCTTTCCACGCGATACAAAGCGTATTAAGCCATTCCCAGAGTGAGTTTTCCTAAAGGACTTGGTCTCTCACTTGGAATTTCCAAGGTTTCTTTTTGTTGCTTAACTTCCCAGTCAAAGGCCAACCTGTGCTGGGTCAAAGTCATACGGGTTTTTGTAATATGCGAAGAGTTCTGGATGAACTATGACAGTAGGTCTGTAAGACCTAGAATTTGGCAAATTTCTATCGGCTTCTCTAATGTCGACAAATTCTCAATGGTTTTGACAAAATGAAAGAGTACTCAAAATTCCCACATCACTAATAGTGTGTCTTAGGAATCTGACTCTTCAATTTCAAAACTCGTGCTTAGAGAATTTCGCGAAAGTTCCTCCATGGGTAATGTTTCCATTGGTTACTTCTTACTATGAGGGTAGATAAGTAAGTCATTACATGGAGAAATGATAAACTGATCCAAGTAAGAAAGACGTCCCCTACTCATTTAGCTCATGAATACTATGGGCGTACTGGTCATATCCGAGGGGTATCACTACAGACTCGAAGTGTCCGCATCAAGTTCGGAAGGCAGTCTTCCGGACATCCTTCCCTAACACTCGAACTGGTGATATTCGGATATCAGATCCATTTCTAAAAGTAATTCTTTCCTTGCGTTTGCTCAAGCCATTCATCTATGCGAGGCAGAGATAACGATTTCTAATGAAAAATCTTGACGGAGTCCTCGATAGCCGAGGTACATACGATGCAATCCTTCTACCTATGGAAGAATAAGACCGGAGTTCTCCAGGGTGAGAATCGCAGTCTTCCATTTTTGTGCAGTTCGCTAAGTTGCCCGGACTGTTCTTGTATCTCCGTAGTTGTTTACACTGTAGGGCGATCTGTTTACGGGAGTCGTACTAGGTTCTAAGTTGATCACATGACGATGCAATTACTTGTAGTCTTGGGAAGTTCTCCGTCCTGAAGTTCATATTAGAATTCATACATGGTTCAACGATCACATATCGTGTATACGAGTCGTATATAATTATGATTGAAAAGGTAGTCGAATAACTGATTCTTCTTTAAGCTCACATCCCATCGAGGAAAAAGAAGTTAAAGTAGAATCATCAATTCTAAACCTGTAGAACCTTGATTATATATCACTCTTATGTACACATTCTTCAGCAACAGATCAACCGTATGGATCTTTGGATTGAACTTGACGTACTGTACGAGTGGTACTTCGGGGATTTCTTCAGAAAGAAAAGAAATATGAGGTACTCTATGCATGAGTACTTCAGTGTTCTGATATGACGGTTTTGCTAAAAGATGTTTACTGAGAAAGAGTAGTACGAATGAAGCAGGTATGGTTGGATCAAATTGAACCTAGTTTGATGATAATGTCGGAATCACAAGGAAAATTAAAGACATTAGATTTGAACATAAGTCTTTACAGACAAACACAATCATGCAACCATCAATAGAGTTACAGTACTTTAGACTTACTACAAGACTATTGCTGCGAACTAGGTATACTACAAAAGACAAGTATACGCAGCACGAGCATCCCTATACCGACAGGATCTCGCAAAAGGTAAGACTCTAGTTGCACTAGTTTAGGATGGTCTATAAGTCTGTTACAACGAAACGCCTAAATTACATTAACGTGGTTCCGGAGCAGGTTCTCCTGCAGCTGTGATCCTGAGAATGTTCCCGTCTGCGCCAGAGTTCTGCGCTATCGGGCAATCCTCTTTGAGGTGTCCAATTTCACCGCATTGGTGGCATATCTGGACAACACCTACGTTGGTGGTGGAAGTGAAGTGTCGAGTAGGAGTCATTGGAACATGGTTCCTTTCACTGATCTTCTCTTTTGGGCAATCTCTGTGATAGTGCCCTGCCTCACCACAACTATAGCAAACTAGGGTTGCTCCAGTGGTGGAGGTAGTTCTATAGAAACGAGCAATCTGCCCCATCTTGTTGCAATTATTGCATTGCCGGACTCGGAAAATTCCTTTGTGGTGATAGTTGCACCTGCCACACTTCGGGAGTGTTCCCTCATATCGTTTGACCGATGTTGTGAGGGTAGGGGTTGTCACTGGTTGCTGTTGCATGGCCATCCTCTGAAATCGTTTGCGTTCCACTTTGGCTTGACGTTTTCTTTTCTTGAACTCTAAGTTGTTGTCTTGGGCGGTGGCGACTGTTACTATTTGTTAATTTCTCAGATCGTTAACACGATCCGGATTGTCAACTCCTTTTTCAGTCTTGTTTGCGTTTACAGTGCTGCGGTTTGCAAGGACAGCTGTCACGGCAGCCATCACGGCAGCTATAACGGTGGCTAGAAAAGTAGCGGCGTCCGTAGGAAAGGAAGGGGTTTCGTTGCTCGGCTGATTGTTTCCGGATGACGACATGATTCTGTTACACGAGAGATAAGGATTTTGTGAGTTGGTTGACTCTAGATGTACTTCGATTGCTCAAGAAAAGAGTAAGAGTATTTATTTGACAGTTTGACCTACATCTATATGATGCAGTCCTAGTACGGATTGGAAGTACGTTCGCGAAGGTTTGACCCACATCCCTATGATGCAGTCCTAGTACTGAGTGGAAGTGAGTTCGTAGAATGGTCTCAAGACGTTTGTCGTTCAAGCCGAGGTATCTTTGGTTGGTGAATAACATGATCCAACCACTGAAAGAGACTTCGAAATGTCTCCAGAGCTAACTTGCTATAGTCCAATGACTTGACTAAAGCATGTTTCAGATAAACTCTAATGAAAGTATGATAAGAGTACTTGAATAAAGAATGACACAGGAGTTAGTCGACTGTCAATATCTTTGATATTCATGACGTACAAGTTCGGGAAAATGACCTTGTAAAAGGTCTTACATCATATCCAGAGAAGACAGTTCTTGACAGCATAAAGACCTAAACAAAAGTAATTATAGTACAAGATAGTTTCATAGAAAATGCCTCATCGGGCATAGACTGAAAAACGATTCCTTTTAACAAGGAAAATAAAGTAAAACATCTACTACTAGCAACGGTCATCCCTCTGGTGAACTCTCAGTTCAGCTAGTTGGCGTTCCAAATCAAGTAGGTGTGTTCGTACACCCTCTGGCGTACTCGGAGCTCTATGACTTTGGCTCGTGATTCAGCAAGTGCTTGAAGCAGGGTTTCATGTTTCTCTCAGATCTCTCACGAGCATCTTCTAGACGAATGGTGCGGAGGGTATGTGTCACATCCCGAAAACCGAAGGTGGAAACATTTCTGAGGTTGACTCCACGTTGAGTATCAAATCCAATGCACATAGTAAGTAAAGTAGAACAACCATTACATTACATATATAAAAGTTTTACATTTGTTTCAAAAGTAAAGTTATACAGTTGTGATACATAGTATATAATAACAAAACGAACTAGTCTTCTGCGCACTCCAACCTGGAACAAAATGATCTTCGGGTACCTGTTCTAACGTTGACCTGAGAACATAAGCGGTTTGAAAATCAGCATAACGTTGGTGAGTTCATATGCGGTTTTTGTTTGTGAAATGTTCATGTTTCCTTTTTGTTTCTGAAAATGTAACACACGCCAAGAAAATCCCACATTTTCTTAAAAAGGTTGGTTGGTTGTTTCACATTATGTAAAGTAAAGTTGTAAACTGAAAACATGTTTACCCTTGTGAAAATGTACATTTAGGTTATCTGTTATGTTATACTTATTTGGTTGTGTACCAAAGGATTCCCAGGAAAGTCCCATACTTTCCTGATGGTATGTTACCGTTTGTAAAAGATGTAAGGTCATCCAGTTTGTTACACTTTTCTAGTTATGTAAATGTTCCCCAGGAAAGCCCCATGCTTTCCTGATTGTTGGTTACTGATGCAAAAGATGTAAATGATTTATTTCTGTTAACGTGGTTATGTTCAATGTTTCCCCAGGAAAGTCCCATACTTTCCTGAATGTTGGTTATCAATGTAAAAGATGTTTCTGAAACCTGGTTATTCTATGAAGTGTATAAAGATGTTCATTATTACTGTAAGTAAATCTCTGTTATCCTAATTGCGAGTTCCATAACCATATGATAGATTGAACCTGTGGCAATAAGTAGTCCACATCCTTATGACTTTTGTCACCCTTGAACCATTTCGGTTCGGCTGTAGCTAGTAGCCAGGTGTGGGGTAGTCAGCCCCTGTATAGATCTATACACTCAAGTCACGCTCTCTAAATCCCAGAGATTCTGGTTACGGGTGTAGTCCTCCACTCGCGTATCTCTGTGGAGTGTTCGCCGAGGACGTGTCTCCAATCATACAGGAATAACAAATTTACTTGTAATAATATGATAGTCCTCCACTCGCGTATCTCTGTGGAGTGTTACCGAGAACAAACAGTGTACAAGTTTCATGTTCATATGTTCTAATGTGATGCTTTTAACTGATAAAATGTGGAAAACCATTTGTGAAATATATAAAACATAACAGTTTATAAAACCCATTTCACAAATAATATATTACATGATCTGCATGTTCATACGGTTATCAGTTGTGTATATCAGTGTTAAAAGCATATGAAATGTGAAACACACACACAAAAATAAGTTTTGAGTACAAGAAACCCTTGTACTTTGCTTGTGTCCCCCCTGAAAACAGTTAAAAATAGTGAAAAAGGGTAGGGGTATGAACTCACCAGACTCCGGAATGCGACAGTTTCGGACACTAGATGTTGGTTCGGGGCTTGATTACGCGTGATGTACCTATGTAAAATGAAATAATGTCCATATATATTTAATTAGATTTATTTTCACTAATTATATGGAACATTACACTCCAACGAGGTTAAACACCTCAAAACGAGCGTTTGGAGTGACCCGGGTGACATCTACGGACGTATATTGGCACTAGGGACTTGGGATTTGAGTTTACTCCCCAAGAGTAAACATTTAAAGGAGTTTACTGCCATATATCACACACACACATGATTTCACGGCCGTGAACTCATGTTTGAGTAGTTTTGGGTGTTTTATGGCTTGAATGGACACGGGGATTGCTAGAATGGATTTATCAAATGCCTTGGATTAATTTGTTTGGACTTACACACCATGTATGGGAGCTCACGGCTGTAAACATGGAGTTTACAGCCGTAAACTCCCCCAAGATTAAACCAAAATTAATTTGAGGTGCTTAGGACAATCACATGTGATTCTAGTTAATTTTCCAAGCCTTGGTATGAATTTTGGGCATCAAATGACATATAATTAGGAGTTTACGGCCTTGGAGTATGTTCTATGGCCGTAAACTCTTATATGTGGTATTTTGTTATGTTTAAGGTCTCCAAACTATTTTTAGATGGTTCTATGATTTATTCCAAGGCTATTGGTTAAGTTTCATGGCAATCTAACATGTAAAAAGGTGTTTACTCCCCATGTTTGACGAGTTTACGGCCCAAGCACATTCCTTGGCCGTAAACTCCCTTTTGTCCCTCAAAATCCATGTTTAAGGTGTTACAAGTCCAAGATTGAAAGCCTCAAAGTCGTATCTAAGTCCCAACAATGATTTGGAAGGGTTAATTGGCTTAAAAACCCCATTTTTAAGTGTTTACGGCCCAAGCTTGATCCTTGGCCGTAAACTCATGTTCCAGGTCCTAAATCCTTGTTTAAACATCAATTTGAAGGCTAAAGAGGTTAGATAACAAGTTAGGGATGTTACCTCTTTGATTTGCAGCCTTAAATCTTTGTTTTTGGACCTTTGGTTATGGATGAGGAGAGAGGTTGGAGAGTGATTAAGGAAAGATGGCCAAAAGCTTCAAATGGAAGCTTTAAATCATTTATATAGTGTTCGGGAATTGGACATGATGAAATTCTACCCGATACCGGCTTTAGACGGGGCTTTTGGTCGCACCCGGCCAAGTTGCCGTAACCCGATATGGTCGATTCTAGAAATGTTCCGATCACTAGAGTGGGGTGTTAGAATGATTTCTATATGCATTAAGACACCCATTAAGTCACTTTAGATTAATATAAATTACTGACTTAATTAAACGACGAAATCGTAATCGGATTTGGAAACCACGATTGGTTGATCGAAATGGATTACGAAAAGGGTTACAAGTAACGATACGAAATTTCAGGTTGCTACATTATCCCCCGTTAGAGGGAATTTCGTCCCGAAATTCAAGACAAGATACAAGACAAAATACAAATCATGGATCTAGAAAGAGTTGCGAATAGTTCTGCTTCATTGAGTCTTCCCGCTCCCAAGTGAACTCCGGTCCCCGCTTGGCATTCCAACGAACCTTCACTAACGGGATGCGCCTTTGTTTCGTACGTTTGACTTCTCGATCCATGATTTCTATTGGTTCCTCCACGAAGTTAAGGTTTTCATCGACCTCGATCTCGTCTAAAGGAATCACTAGGGTTTTATTGGATAGACACTTCTTGAGATTTGAAACATGGAAGACGGGTTGGATGTTACTGAGCTCGTGAGGTAAACTAAGTTTATAGGCTACCAAACCGATCCTGGCGAGGATCTCGAAAGGTCCAATGTACCTCGGATTAATTTTCCCACGCTTACCAATGCGTACAGTGCCTTTCCAGGGCGAGACTTTCAACAGGATACGATCTCCAACCTGGAATTCCAGTGGTTTCTGACGGTTATCAACGTAACTCTTTTGGCGGTCACGTGAAGCTTTCAGTCGTTCTCGAATTTGGATGATCTTCTCGGTAGTTTCACGGATCATTTCAGGACCAGTGAGAGCATTGTTGGGGACTCGACTCTTGGCTATCTGTGTATCCCCCACCTCGGCCCAGCATAGAGGGGATTTGCACTTGCGACCGTATAAGGCTTCAAACGGGGCATCCCTAATGCTGGTGTGGTAACTGTTGTTGTACGAGAATTCGATCAAAGGTAGATGTGTGTCCCACGATTTTCCAAAGTCAATGACACATGCCCTAAGCATGTCCTCTAGGGTTTGGATTGTTCTCTCACTTTGTCCATCGGTCTGAGGATGATACGCCGTGCTCATGTCTAGTTTGGTTCCAAGGGCTTTCTGGAGAGACTGCCAAAATCTGGAGGTAAACCTGCTATCTCGATCAGAGATAATGGATGCAGGTACACCGTGCAGTCGGACTACCTCTTGAATGTAAATTCGCGCGAGTCTTTCCATCTTGAATGATTCTTTGATCGGAATAAAGTGGGCAGACTTTGTCATACGATCGACAATTACCCAAATGGTGTCATACCAACTCGGACACTTGGGTAGTTTGGTGATGAAGTCCTTGGTAATCATCTCCCATTTCCATTCGGGTATCTCGGGCTACTGGAGTAAAGTGGGCAGACTTTGCCCACGAATGTAGCTATCTCAGCTTTCATGTTTGGCCACCAGTATTGTCTCTTGAGATCCAGGTACATCTTGTCAGAGCTCGGGTGAACAGAGTATCTGGTTCTGTGCGCTTCCTCCATAACTATCTCTCTGAATCCTCCGAACTTGGGAATCCAGATCCAATCCATGAAACAATAGACTCTGTCACCTCTGATCTCAAGTTTCTTTTCCATTCCTCTCAAGGCTTCAGTCAACAAGTTCTCGGGTTTGAGGGCTTCTAGCTGGGCTTCTCGGATTTGTATGGATAAGTTGGAATGGATGGTCATCGTCTGGTTCTTCACTTTGCGGCCTGCACTCTCCTTTCGGCTAAGGGCATCTGCTACCACATTGGCCTTGCCGGGATGGTAACGGATTTCACACTCATAATCACTGAGTAGTTCTACCCTTCGCCGTTGTCTCATGTTCAAGTCTTTCTGGTCAAAGATGTGTTGCAGGCTCTTGTGATCAGTGAAGATTGTGCACTTGGTTCCGTAGAGGTAATGTCTCCAAATCTTCCACGCAAAGACTACGGCTCCTAGCTCCAAGTCGTGTGTGGTATAGTTGACCTCTTGTGCTTTCAACTGTCTAGAAGCATAAGCAATTACCTTTCCTCTTTGCATAAGCACACAGCCTAAGCCTTGATTGGACGCATCGCAGAAGACAACAAAGTCCTCTGTCCCTTCGGGTAGGGACAGAACAGGCGTGATGCACAAGGCTTTCTTCAACGTATGGAACGTGGCTTCTTGTTTATCACTCCAACAAAACGGTACACCTTTCTGTGTTAGAGTGGTTAGAGGTTTGGCGATTCTAGAAAAGTTTTGAATGAATCTCCGATAATAGCCAGCGAGACCCAAGAATTGTCGGATTTCTGTGGGTGTCTTCGGTGCTGACCAATTCTCTATCGCCTTTATCTTGGAAGGATCGACATGAATACCCTCCTCGCTTACTACATGACCGAGGAAAGTTACCTTCCGAATCCAGAACTTGCATTTGGAAAATTTCGCGTACAACTTCTCGGATCGAAGAGTTTCCAAAACTAGCCTCAAGTGTTGTTTGTGGTCTTCTTCGCTTCGGGGATAGACGAGTATGTCATCAATGAACACAATGACAAACTTGTCCAGATAAGGACGACACACCCGGTTCATCAGGTCCATGAACACCGTCGGTGCGTTGGTTAGACCAAAGGGCATCACTACGAACTCGTAGTGTCCATATCGAGTCCTGAAAGCTGTTTTAGAAACATCACTCTCATGAACTCGTAGCTGATGGTACCCTGATCGAAGGTCTATCTTGGAGAAGTAACTGGCTCCCTGGAGTTGATCGAAGAGGTCATTTATTCGTCGAAGAGGATATAAGTTTTTGACAGTCAACTTGTTCAGCTCGCGATAATTGATACACATTCGAAAGGATCCATCTTTCTTCTTGACAAACAAAACTGGAGCTCCCCAGGGTGAGGAACTCGGTCTAATGAATCCTTTACTGAGAAACTCGTTGAGTTGAGTGGATAACTCCTGCATTTCTGCTGGAGCTAAGTGATACGATGACTTCGCTACGGGAGTAGCTCCAGGAATTAGGTCAATACGGAACTCGACCTGACGCTCGGGAGGAATTCCTGGAAGCTCTTCGGGAAACACATCAAGAAAATTACAGACTTCGGGGATGCTCACGAGGTCTTTACCTTCCTGTTTCTCGTTGATTACATGGGCCAAGAATGCAATGCATTCCTTTCGTAGGAGCTTTTGAGCTTTGATGCAGGAAATGATACGAAGGTTGGAACTGAGTTTATCGCCATAGATTACTAGAGTTTGACCCGAAGGAAGTTTGAGACGGATGGCTTTTTCGAAACAAAGGATATCTGCATGATTGGGACTCAACCAATCCATGCCAATGATGACATCAAAGCTCTTTATGGAAACTGGCATAAGATCGATAGGAAATGAATGGTCATTCAAGGTAAGGATACAACCTACGAATATCTCGTTAGTGCTTTCTTTCTCACCGTTAGCCATCTCGACGGTAAACGATTAGTTTAAAGGTTCGGGATTTTGTTTTACATTATGTTTGAATGTATGACTAATAATGCTCCTCTCAGCACCCGAATCGAAAAGAATATTAGCATATGAGTTTTCGAGAAGGAACTTACCCGAGACAACAGTGGGATCGGCGACCGCTTCCTCCCGTCCCATCGCGAGGACCCTTCCGGTGTTGTCAGCTATAGACTTCTTAGGGAAGTTTCTTTTAAAGTGCCCGACCCCACCACCGTTGTAGCAGGCTTGACCAACGCCTGCTCCCGAAGATTGATTGGCCGATTGGGCCGGAGCTTTGCAGAATCGGACTGTGTGCCCCTTCTTACCACAATTTGTACAGAAACGTTCTCGACAGGGGCCGGGGTTGTGGTGATACTTGCACTTGTCACAGAGGGGAAGATTACCAGCATACCAGCTGGTAGGAGTTGGAGCTATGGATCCCACAACAAAAGCAACAGCAACGGGGGTAGTAGCAACAAGGACTGCTACAGTTTGTTGTCTCTTGGAGGATCCTTGGGAAGATTGACCCTTCTTCTTCTTCCAGAACTTTCTCTTCTCACCACTACCTTTAGTGGACTCATGAGCGGTGGTGGTTTCCTCGACATCATCATTGTGGTCAATTATGGATTGGGCTAAAGTCTTAGCACTATCATATGTATCCGGGCGAGCAACTAAGACATGACATTTTTGTTGGATTGGTTAGCCCCCTAATAAACCTCTCGATCTTTTTGCTTTCAGGAGTGACCAAACCAGGGCAGAGAAGGGCAAGATCATCGAATCGGGAAGTGTATGCAGCAATGTCGGAACCTTTCATCTTCAGGTTCCAGAACTCGTGCTCTAGCTTCTGCATTTCACCACAGGGAGAGTATTCGGCAAGGAGGAGTTCTTTCATGGCGTCCCAGCCTATGGCATTGGCTACGGGTAGGGTCAAGGATTTGACTCGGCCGTTCCACCAAGTCAAAGCTTTATCACTAAAAGTACAGGCTGCAAATTTGACCTTATTGGACTCAGCACAAGCACAAATTTCGAAAATGGATTCGATTTTCTCGAACCATCGGGACAAGGAAATGACACCACCGGTGCCATCGAAGGATGAAGGCTTCACATTCATGAAGTCCTTGTAGGAACCCTCCTTTCGGTGTTCCTGGTTACTTTCTTGATCTTGAGCACCACCTCCCGAACCACCAGAACCACCGGTGTTCAATTGGGACATGGCAGCTGCCACTGCGGCGGTAACAGCTGTTTGGAATAACACGGGATCAATTTCAGGAGGAGGTGGTGGCGGAGGGTTGTTGGTCTTTGAGCTGGGTCTCTTTCTGGGAGGCATCTTGATCTAATAAGATCAAGAAAGAGAGGATGATAAGTCCTCTGAATTGGATCGAGAGATATGACAAATATTTATTCCAAATAAGCGATAAAGCAGGAAAGAGTTATCAAAACAGGTGAACTATCGCTAATGGATTGATCAAGGATCTATACGTGAACGAGGATTTCTACAAATAATTGGCTCGAGAAATACTCCCATAGTATTTCATGATTCGTTACTACACTAGCGCGATGTTTGTGGTATTAGGGTAAGTTTTAGGCATGCGGCATACCATAGTCACTCCCAAACACATGTTCGCCGTGTCTCGAATGAATATAGTTGGCCAGGCTATATTGATCCTAGACACAACTACATAACTGTCCAGGTTTAACCGCAGTACACAACACCCATTTACTTATGTTTTGTTCTACTTGTAGTTACGGATCTCGACGGTTCAGTATACTTGTATACTTTTGAAAATACTTATAGTTTGAAGATACTTTTATTTCAGAGCACTTAGTCCCTTTAGTGTTTATAGTTTTATACCATGTAAGGTTTGGTATACTTTATTCACTATAAACAAGGGCTCTGATACCAATCTGTCACACCCCGAAAACCGAAGGCGGAAACATTTCCGGGGTTGACTCCACGTTGACTATCAAACCCAATGCACATAGTAAGTAAAGTAGAACAACCATTACATTAGATATAGAAAAGTTTTACATTTGTTTCAAAAGTAAAGTTATACAGTTTTGATACATAGTATATAATAACAAAACCAACTGCTCTTCTGCGCACTCCAACCTGGAACAAAATGATCTTCGGGTACCTATTCTAACGTTGACCTGAGAACACAAGCGGTTTAAAAATCAGCATAACGCTGGTGAGTTCATATGCGGTTTTTGTTTGTGAAATGTTCATGTTTCCTTTTTGTTTCTGAAAATGTAACACATGCCAAGAAAATCCCATATTTTCTTAAAAAGGTTGGTTGGTTGCTTCACATTATGTAAAGTAAAGTTGTACACTAAAAACACGTTTACCCTTGTGAAAATGTACATTTAGGTTATCTGTTTTGTTATACTTATTTGGTTGTGTACCAAAGGATTCCTAGGAAAGTCCCATACTTTCTTGATGGTATGTTACCGTTTGTAAAAGATGTAAGGTTATCCAGTTTGTTACACTTTTCTAGCTATGTAAATGTTCCCCAGGAAAGCCCCATGCTTTCCTTATTGTTGGTTACTGATGTAAAAGATGTAAAGGATGTATTTTTGTTAACGTGGTTATGTTCAATGTTTCCCCAGGAAAGTCCCATACTTTCCTGAATGTTGGTTATCAATGTAGAAGATGTTTCTGAAACCTGGTTATTCTGTGAAATGTATAAAGATGTTCATTATTACTATAAGTAAATCTTTGTTATCCTAATTGGGAGTTCCATAACCATACGATAGACTGAACATCTGGCAATAAGTAGTCCACATCCTTATGACTTTCGTCACCCTTGAACCATTTTGGTTCGGCTGTAGCTAGCAGCCAGGTGTGGGGTAGTCAGCCCCGTATCGATCTATACACTCAAGTCACACTCTCTAAATCCCAGAGATTCTAGTTGCGGGTGTTGTCCTCAACTCGCGTATCTCTGTGGAGTGTTCGCCGAGGACGTGTCTCCAATCATACAGGAATAACAAATTTACTAGTAATAATATGATAGTCCTCCACTCGCGTATCTCTGTGGAGTGTTATCGAGAACAAACAGTGTACAAGTTTCATGTTCATATGTTCTAATGTCATGCTTTTAACTAATAAAATGTGGAAAACCATTTGTGAAATATATAAAACATAACAGTTTATAAAACCCATTTCACAAATAATATATTACATGATCTGCATGTTGATACGGTTATCAGTTGTGTATATCAGTGTTAAAAGCATATGAAATGTGAAACACACACACGAAAATAAGTTTTGAGTACAAGAAACCCTTGTAATTTGCTTGTGCTTCCCCTTGAAAACAGTTAAAAACAGTGAAAAAGGGTAGGGGTATGAACTCACCAGACTCGGGAATGCGACAGTTTCGGACACTAGATGTTGGTTCGGGGCTTGATTACTCGTGATGTCCCTATGTAAAATGAAATATTGTCCATATATATTTAATTAGATTTATTTTCACTAATTATGTGGAACATTACACTCCAACGAGGTTAAACACCTCAAAACGAGCGCTTGGAGTGACTCGGGTGACATCTACAGACGTATATTGGCACTAGGGACTTGGGATTTGAGTTTACTCCCCAAGAGTAAACATTTAAAGGAGTTTACTGCCATATATCACACACACACATGATTTCACGACCGTGAACTCATGTTTGAGTAGTTTTGGGTGTTTTATGGCTTGAATGGACATGGGGATTGCTAGAATGGATTTATCAAATGCCTTGGATTAATTTGTTTGGACTTTCACACCATTTATGGGAGTTCACGGCTGTAAACATGGAGTTTACGGCCATATAGTCCCCCAAGCTTAAACCAAAATTAATTTGAGGTGCTTAGGACAATCACATGTGATTCTAGTTAATTTTCCAAGCCTTGGTATGATTTTTGGGCATCAAATGACATATAATGTGGTGTTTTCTTATGTTTAAGTTCTATGGCCGTAAACTCTTATATGTGGTGTTTTCTTATGTTTAAGGTCTCCAAACTATTTTTAGATGGTTCTATGATTTATTCCAAGGCTATTGGTTAAGTTTCATGGCAATCTAACATGTAAAAAGGTGTTTACTCCCCATGTTTGAGAAGTTTATAGCCCAAGCACATGCCTTGGCCATACAATCTCTTTTTTCCCTCAAAATTCATGTTTAAGGTGTTACAAGTCCAAGATTGAAAGCCTCAAAGTCGTATCTAAGTCCCAACAATGATTTGGAAGGGTTAATTGGCTCAAAAACCCCATTTTTAAGTGTTTATGGCCCAAGCTTGATCCTTGGCCGTAAACTCATGTTCCAGGTCCTAAATCCTTGTTTAAACATCAATTTGAAGGCTAAAGAGGTTAGATAACAAGTTAGGGATGTTACTTCTTTGATTTGGAGCCTTTAATCTTTGTTTTTGGACCTTTGATTATGGATGAGGAGAGAGGTTGGAGAGTGATTAATGAAAGATGGCCAAACGCTTCAAATGGAAGCTTTGAATCATTTATATAGTGTTCGGGAATTGGACACGATGAAATTCTACCCGATACCGGCTTTAGACGGGGCTTTTGGTCGCACCTGGCGAAGTTGCCGTAACCCGATATGGTCGATTCTAGAAATGTTCCGATCACTAGAGTGGGGTGTTAGAATGATTTCTATATGCAGTAAGGCACCCATTAATTCATTTTAGATTAATATAAATTACTGACTTAATTAAACGACGAAATCGGAATCGGATTTGGAAACGACGATTGGTTGATCGAAATGGATTACGAAAAGGGTTACAAGTATTGGGGTAAGAAAATAATTATGAGACGAACTATCTAGATAATTATTTAGAAAATCTTCATTACTTACATCACTATTTGTGAAGTGAATACGAGTTATATGTAATCGAAATAGGATAGGCCTTCGAATAAGTGGCCTTAATTCCAAATTCGCAGAAAATAAGGGTAAGGTAAAATTTCACAGATTCTAAGTCTATAACATCCTAGTTACATATAGCCTTAGTGTATCCACTTAGCAACTATCAACTTAGTAATGAAGATCCTGTTTTAGTTCTCAAGTATAAAGTACTTATAGTAACACCAAATACCCGTATAGTATTTTAAGTTTAATGTTATGTTCTACTGTTCTTATTGTGGTATGGTTGGTAAGATTTTAGACTTGTCGCAACCACACAACTACACTTACGCACATGCTAGTCAACCCTCGGATAATATAGTTGATCTGGCTATATCTTCCCAGTTTTGACTATATGTCTCTAAGTCCACCTGTGTTGCCCAACAATCGTAATTCTTTTGTACGGTCCTAGTGACACTGATTTTAGTATGAATACAGGCACGTATTCTTACTTAAATATTTTATTATTTAAAGTATAAACTCTTGGTCAGAGTATTTTAATCCCATTGTATTTATAGTCTGTATATCTTTTATGGGTTGATATACTTAATTCACTATAAACAATGCTCTGATACCAATCTGTCACACCCCAAAACCATGAACGGCGGAAATGTTCTAAGGTGGAGGACGTCATGTACAGTATCACAACAATGAAAACTAGTAAACAAGCAACAACATAATCCATTGCATTAATAATATAATTTTAATACAAGTGTGTTCTGTCAATATATAATAGAGACTAAAGCATAAATCAAAATGAAAGATGCGTCTTGAACGAGCACCATCTTCCCTGAACCTTGCATTGGTACCTGTCTATGGTTGACCTGAGGATACAAGTTATTTGGAAAGAGAGTATCAACTTTAAAGCTGGTGAGATCATAAGTATTTTAGTGTCTTAATTTATATGTAAGTATTTGTATGTATTTTAAATGTAAGTATTTGTATATATATGAACTGTAAGTATTAAAAATGTATATGAACATCCTAGAAAACCATATGTTTCCTACTATAAGTATCCTTCTACCAAGGCATCTAGTGTCTGTGTGTGTGTCTCTTGTAAGAGTGTGTATTTTCCCAAATCTGACTATCATTAACCAAAAATATAGTTTTTACATTACCGTGCATCGTGTGAATGTTCACGAAGTGAATGTAATGGGATAAATATTATAGTACTGTAGTGTTGTATTAAGTAACTACTGTTGTACTAACTACCTTAAACCAATTGTTATTTAAAGTACAATGCGATCGACATGTACCCTGCTACCGACTCAATAGTAAAACGACGATGTAAGACGCCGTAAGAAATGACATTTGGCACCCATAGACTTGCAACTCCTACTGTAGCGAGCAACAAGGTGTAGGATATTCAATCCAATATAGATCTATACGCAAACTCATATGCTCCCCAATTAAGGAGATTATGGATACAAAAACGGTCATGACAGGTAGTGCCATGACCCATTTAATGGCTCACCTAACTTAATGTAATGTATATGTAATGTATGTGCTAGCTGTTGTTGGGTTTTGAGCATTCTTACACTCCTATGGTGTACATGCAACCCTATAAACCTTGGATCTATGTTTTCTCTATAATACATGCAAATAAGAACTTTCCAAGGCTTTAATCATAACTAGCATATTATGAAGTTCTTATACTACAAAGTACTAGTTAAATGACATACCTTTTGATGTAGCTTGATGTCTTCAAGCTTTAAGAGCTTAGCCCCAATAGTGTGGAAGCCTCAAGTGGAATCACAAATCACCAAGACACCTTAGAAGACTTTAGAGAAAATGAATACTTGGTTCTCTCTTAGTGAAATCAGCTAGCCCTCTTAGTGTATCCACACTAGTGCCAATTTCACCAACCAAGGACATCTTTATATAGTGTGGAGGATTAAGGTTAAACCTTAATACCCATGACCTTTCATTTCCTAGGATCCATGGGTTAAACACTCCATGGACTATCCATGAAAGCTTAGCCCAACCTAAATTAACTTGGCCCATTCCATATATTTAAGAGTCCATATTTAATTAGTTCCTTTTGATCACTTAATTAATTATAAATTAATTCTTGATCAATACTAATTAAATAATATGTTTCCATATTAATATATTAGAACTTATAATATATTAATATTAATCATAAACATACTATTCTCAAAAGATTATCCATATAAATTGTGTCGGTGAAGTGCAACCCAAATGGACCATGTTGGGTCGGGTCAAGTACATACCAAATATAGTTATGGACTTAGACATTAATCCAACAGTCTCCCACTTGGATAAGTCTAAAACTATTATTGCGTATGACTTCAAACCTAACTGGCAATCGTAGCTCTTAAAGCCGCTGTCGAACTCTGATCTTCTTAACGACTTGCCCATTAGATAAGGGATCATATATTCCTCTATTCTAGATATCATATGGACTGAGACATGGATTATAATCATTCTCTCTGTCTATTTGTTGTTTCCCGATTTCCGATTTATGATGACTGACTAATTGAACAAATCAAATCAGTCCTAGCCCGGCCGAGCACTTCCATTTGTCATCATCAAATCATCGAGGGGCCCACAGATATCGCTTTTATCCCAAAGGTAAAAGGAATGGATAAACTTTGACTCATTTGGCTTGTTCTACTACTTGTTGAATCATACACAAAGGCACGTTTTATAGCACCGAGTTATCAAATGCGTTTTCGTGCAATCAATGTACAACCAACTCATAGTAACAACTCATATCTCTAGGTTTGAAGAATATAAGATATTATCGTCTCATGATCACTCGTGATAAAATCCATGAAGTGATTCCAATGTGCGCGGGTTGAATCAAATACTTAGAACTTATGAGCACTCATGAGTGTTGTAGCCCCTTGTCCAACACCTTAGACCTCTACAAGCCAACCCATGACAGTCTTAATTCATATCTACTTCCAACATATGACCGACTGTGGATGGTTTGAATAACTTAGTCACTCCGGAAGAATAAGCTAGTTTATTCGGGAAGTCAAAACATGCAAAATGAAACACAATAATAATTGAATCCAATATGGTATCAAAACCTATGAACATAAATAAAACACCTTTTATTTATCACCATATGATTACACATTATTCATTGTATACTGTTTCAGCTATCAACTTTATTCTTGAATTTAAAACAATAGTTGTCCCATGCTCCAAGCATGTACACTATGTTTTCTAAACACTATTCATGCCACACACCAAGTATGCATACTATGTTTGTCTATAATCTTTACTTTGTGAACTAGATCCATTGAACATAACTTCAATGATTCTCTTTTCACACTCCCAAATCCTTACTGCAAATGCAAGAATTCCAAATTCATGCCATTTACTGGAATTTGTCAGATTCTAAACTTATATGCATTAATCCTCTTGTAATGATTATCCACAAAGTCAGAAAGACTTGCCAACAATCATTACAGAGTATTCCAAAGGAGATCAACTCCTTGGAAACATCCTTCTTGCATTAAGTTTCCTAATCTTAAACAGATTGAAAATTCTAACTTTGAAACATTTCTAGATTCCATTTTGACTATCACTTCTGAACAAGAGTTGCCTCCTTACAGACTATGTCAATATGGTCCTTCCAGAATTATCACTATACTTCCAACTGTCCTTGAGCAACCAATCTTTGGTAAACCTTAGATTGTCCTTGACAATTGTTTAATCCTTTTAGTCATATCCAGTTCTAAACCTTTTCCCTTCTTAATGCCCTAGGCATTTGGAAAATTTTAGAAAGGATGAATATAGCACATGTAATCGATCCTATATCCGAAGCATATGGGACACGATTCATGATGTCTCACATTAAGACTAAACCAGTCTTTTGCTATAACTTTTCCATTTCAATTTGCCAGGTTCTCATAATTCAGAATTTCCTTATGTTGAGCCATTCCAACATGAAATTCATATATATATCCTTGACTAAATGATTAAAACCTCACGATCTAAGCTTATAGATTTGAGATGAAGTATAATTTCCTCTCCCTTAATTATAGCAAAACAACTCTTTCCCAATTGAAACTTTTGTTTTCTATAATTAACATCGCTAGCTTGCAATACTCATCATAATTATCATGCTCCCACTAACATGATGATTATTAGCATAACACTTATGCTCCCACTAGCTTTGACATGTACTCAGAAATCAGCTGACTTTCTTACCAAAGTTCAGATTTCTGATACTAGATTGTTTTGATAAAAAATTTATCAAAATCATACACCTTCCCTTAGATAGCACACTTGTGTGTCTAAACAATTATCAAGAGGAATGTCGTAATCATAATGGTTAGACCTTTTTGCCACTTCTCACAAGTCCAGGTTAGTGTGCCGGTAAACCACACACGCTCCACTAACGACTTTGAGAATGCAAATATCACAATTGCTATCTAGCTAAAATCTACTTAGTGAAAGTGTTTCCTCACCTTCATTTTCATGAATCGGAGAGAAACCTTATGACACTTAGATTTAATGGTGTATGTGTTCTTATCCATGTGAATTATCAAAACCATAGACATGAGACAAGGATAATGACAAATCCACACTCATATGGATTAAACTCAATCTTAATTTCTTGCCACCTGGCAGCTCAAGGGCCTGCTATTGCTTTCAAGTTGTTGTGCAACTAATTGAGAACTCTAAGAACTCATATGCAAAACCAACTTTAACCGGAATGGGCACAGAATATGTCAACACGATAGGTTATAAACCTCAAGTCGTGTACTAGGAAGAATTTCAGGTTTTATTCTTGATTAGTTCTTGAGACTTTCAAGACCTTTAAGACTCCCACTGTCCTCTTGACATATAAGACTTTCTTGTCAGTTATTCAAGAGATAGTGTGGATTCAAACCAAGAGAAACACTTCACACAATTGGCCTAAGTTGGTCTTTGTTTTATCCAAAACATCACAACTTACCAATTTCAAATGTACAAGAGTAGAAAACTTTTACTCTTACATTTGACAAGTGTTTTAAACCTTCTTTAAGACATCTCACTCAAGTTACAATCTTGGAGTATGACTCTAAGACTTGTATTGGAACGAAGTATGACTCATCTTCTTGATTTAACACTTCAACAATTCAAGTTCCTCTTCTTAGTCATAAGAATGCACTAAGATTTCCTTAGAGAACTAATTGTGCTATGGTTTCTTAATCATTAAGATGATCACGAAACTGATACTAAAGTACTCTCCCATCTTTTCAGATTTGAGAAACTTCTATCCTTCTGCCTAATTTGATTCTTCTTATTCGCTCTGTCATATATTGGAACCTTTTTCCATTGTCTCAGAGTTACACTTAAGCTTGTAAGTATAATCATATTTACTGAGCTTTAGTAAACTACGACGAATAGTCTTATCGATCTTTTGTGGTGGACTTAATCAGTGCACAAGAATGTGTACTCGATCCCTTAGTCCTTTACTTGACTTACGCATCCATGTGACCAAGTAATTAGTCTTAATTTTCCAATACTTGAAAATTCTCATTCATCATGCTATACAACTTGCATGATTCCAAGTTTCGGTCCAAATGAAACTTGGGTGATAAGAATCTTTCCTTATTTGGTAAATTTTGACATTATCACAAATGAAAGAATCAATTTCATATTTCCACTATTGCTATTAATGGAATCATATAAGCAACAATTTTTCCTCAAATGCCATTGTAAGGATATTTTAAAATAAAAAAAATCAAAAATTTTCTTTTATTTTAAAACTTTGCAGAAAAACTTATCCTTACAATCCATATGAAAACTTGTTTTTATCTATTCCTAAGAAATATCTCATAACTCCTATGAAGTAGCTCAAGAATCCGATCTTCAAACTACGCGATAGAATTCCATCTATGCGATCAGATTCAGCATATTCTTTCTTTAAGTTTCTTCACTTTTCTTTGATTCTTAAAACATCACCATGTGACCTAGTCACATCATGTATCAGGAATCTCAGAATAGAAACTTAGCAGAGTTAGATAGTGGAATTTACCTGAAGTAGAGTCAAACTTATTGACTTTAACATCCTTAGGTAAATTTGGCAGCTTTGCAACCAATGCCCCTTCCTTTGGCAATATAAACATATGGACCCTTTGATAATGGTACAAGGGACTATCACAGACTTAGCTTTTCTCTTTACCATTTGGTCAACCGAGTTGACTATGGCCGATCCCTTTCCATTGGGAAGAGACTGCTTTCCTGGATTTCCTGTGTCACTATTGTCAATGTCCATCAAGTTTTAAGGAAGTTGATCTTAACAAATAGATAAGATCATTAAGGGTCTTGTCATAGTCTGTTTCATAGGTTTCCCAAAGGAACTCACTATGTGACTTAGAAAGTGATTGAACCACCAACTTTCTCAGGACTTTGACACCCAACTCTCCCGGCTTGTCAATATGTGATTACATCTCCAAGATGTGATCACACCTAGACCTTGCCTTGCCAATAGGACTTGAGTGACCTTGAACTTGTGGGTTAGGGAGAATAATTGAAGGAGGTGAAAGAAGTATGATTTCCAAGGGACATCATCTTCATTTAGGAAAGCTTGTTTCAAGAGATTTGGGAAGATCATAAATGTCTAAACCAGACATCTTTTGGGAGATATTCAAGATAGTTGATTTTAAAGTCCTTAATATGACACCCGATATGAAATATTAAGGCTAGGACCCAACAAACTATTTTATAACTTAGAAGAGGGTTGCCGTAATCCAAGCTATAAAATATTTGAAGGTAGGTGAATGACGATTCACCAATTTCCACCAAGATAAACGAAATGTATTATTAGGTTTTAATTGGATTTGAAACTCCTAGATCTTTGAGATTCATTGAACTGTTCAAAGGCATGTTTCAATCTCGAGTGTGCCCTCTCAAATTTTGTGACTGGGATACCGAGGAACACAAAACAAGGTGTGAATAACCATACCAATTCACTTGGTACCCTTAATATTATCACCCAATCAATGTGCCGGTTAACCACACACGCTCCATTGATCTATGACAAACATTAAGTCACCCTTCGTGATCCTTACTAGTCCAAGTTAGTGTGCCGGTTAACGACACACGCTCCACCAACGACTTGGTAAGGTACAAAGTGTGAATTCCATGGGCTAGCACCAAATTCACATTTTTCCTAAGTAACTAAGATTGGGTATTATTAAGAGTTTAGTTACTTAGTATTTATCATTAATACTTTTAATGAAGGGAGAATTATAGTCTTGTCAAACCCGTTCGGCTAATGACCCTCCACCGGTTAAGCAAGCGGTGGGTGAGAGTGGACACCCATTAAGTCGCCATTTTATAGGCAACAACCTTATACCCACCTTATAGACCGGCTTCGTGAATGAGGCGTACTAGCGGTAAGACTGACTTTACTATTATACATATATATATTATTAACTTATAATATTATAAAGTATAAGGGTTGAATTTTAACTCTTTAAAATTCTAAGGGCTAACTTGGAATTAAAGTATTCATAAGTGAAAACTTTTCAAATTCCAAAACTTGAGGGCAAGTTTTGAAACTATTCAAAACTAATTAATTCCATAACTTATGTGTTTAAAGTAGTTTTAATCCAAAAACTCTTCAAGTTCCATAACTTGAGGACAAGTTATGGAAGACTTTAAACTAATAAAAGAATTAACTTTTCTTTATTTTATAACTTATGTAATTAATTAAGGTTACACTTTTTTTTAATTTATTATTTAATGAAGAGACTCTTGGTCATCCATAACTTGAGGACAAATTATGGAGTCATAAAACAATTTAATGAGGAAAAAGACTCTTCATTTTGTAACCTATGACAAATTTTATGAGTTTTAAGATTCATAAATTTGACTTATAAGTTACATAAACACATTTTATGAACTTCTTTTAGATTCATTTGGATTAAAACCAACTATCATATAATTTTATTCATTAATCTAAATTCACTCATAAAACAAGGTAACACAAATTTTTTTTGGTGATCCACAACTTATTCTTAAGTTATGGAATCCTTTAAAACATTAACACCAAATTTTGTAACTCCATAAAAACTTTGAATCAATGTTTTTTTAAAACCTTTTCATATCCATAACTTATGGAGGTTTCAAAAAATAAAACTCTTTAGATCAAACTTTTAAAACTAATAAAATAATCATATCATTTTATCTTTTATTAAATTTGAGCTAATTAAACTCATAAAGCAAATTATTCAAATTTTACAAATAATTAGTTTTTCACAAGAACAAGTAATTATATTAAATTTGACAAACTTCATGTTTTTCTTCTTTTTTTTCAACTTTGAAAATAAAATATTTGCATCAATATAACAGAAAACAACCCGTGGCTCTGATACCACTGTTGGGTTTTGAGCATTCTAACACTCCTATGGTGTACATGCAACCCTATAAACCTTGGATCTATGTTTTCTCTATAATACATGCAAATAAGAACTTTCCAAGGCTTTAATCATAATTAGCATATTATGAAGTTCTTATACTACAAAGTACTAGTTAGATGACATACCTTTTGATGTAGCTTGATGTCTTCAAGCTTTAAGAGCTTAGCCCCAATAGTGTGGAAGCCTCAAGTGGAATCACAAATCACCAAGACACCTTGGAAGACTTTAGAGAATATGAATACTTGGTTCTCTCTTAGTGAAATCAGCCAGCCCTCTTAGTGTATCCACACTAGTGCCAATTTCACCAGCCAAGGACATCTTTATATAGTTTGGAGGACTAGGGTTAAACCCTAATACCCATGACCTTTCATTTCCTAGGATCCATGGGTTAAACACTCCATGGACTATCCATGAAAGCTTAGCCCAACCTAAATGAACTTGGCCCATTCCATATATATAAGAGTCCATATTTAATTAGTTCCTTTTGATCACTTAATTAATTATAAATTAATTCTTGATCAATACTAATTAAATAATATGATTCCATATTAATATATTAGAACTTATAATATATTAATATTAATCATAAACATACTATTCTCAAAAGATTATCCATATAAATTGTGTCGGTGAAGTGCAACCCAAATGGACCATGCCGGGTCGGGTCAAGTACATACCAAATATAGTTATGGACTTAGACATTAATCCAACAGCTATATTGTGTGTTCTTTCTCTGTCTAGCCTGTATGTTTGTTTCTCATCACTATGTATTATGTTTGTTTCTCATCACTATGTATTATGTTCATTTCTCATCACTATGTATTATGTTTGTTTCTCATCACTATGTATTATGTTTGTTTCTCATCACTATGTATTATGTTTGTTTCTCATTACTATGTATTATGTTTGTTTCTCATCACTATGTATTATGTTTGTTTCTCATTACTATGTTTTATGTTTGTTTCTCATCACTATGTATTATGTTTGTTTCTCTATCTAGCATGTATAGACTCCTGAATGAACTGACTCGTGGTATGATTCCGCATTATAGTAACGTAATAGTATCTTCCTAAACTACCCATATGGTAGCTTACTAGTAATATAACTGGTACGTATGAACATGGAAGTATACCCTTGCTACCCAAGGGTATTGAATGAACTGGAAGAACCTTTATGACTATATATGTACACATGATATATAACTAATATTTAAACGACCTTCGGACGCATACCCAATACCCCACCAGACCACATCTCAAGTGCGAAAAGGAAATAGGGTGGATAGCCTTCCTAAGTCCTTTCAAAATTTCTTATATAACTATACATATATAGGCTTGCAATTGACAATATAAAATCATAAAACATGTTTTCTAAAACCTTTTGAACATGATTTCTATCTAAGAAAAGATCGACTTGATGTTAATCCATAAAACCGGTTGAAAACATGTGTTTGATAAAACAATTTAAGTATAAATAAACATTTCTTTGGAACACAATTATAAATGAGTTTGAAATGAAACACACAGTTTAGAATGAACAGTTTAATAACGAGTTTTAAATATATAAAACGTTTATGAAAATCATGTGAAGAAAACTGTTTGGTAAAACGACTAATGAGTAGCAAATCATTTAAATGTTGCTTATTAATCACTTGTGATTGATATAATAACTAGCATGATTCTGCTTGTATCCCCCCCATAAAACATTTAAAAACATTTAAAACATTGATTAAGGGGTATGAACTCACCTGTTGTCAGTGGTACTGAAGAACTGAAGAGGTAGGATTGCTAGGTGTCAAGTGAAGTCTTGAACACACTCTATGATCCTAGTTAACATATAACATCAGATATATGTATCAAATTAGTCTATAAACAACTAATAAACAAGTCAAGACACCCTAGGACATGCTAAACACCTTTATCAAGTGTTATTAGCCTCTAGGATCGCATCTAAGTGTTGTAGGGAAAAGTTATTGTGTGTAGGGTTCAAGGAAAACTCCATAAGAAAGTTCACGACCCTAATATCACTAACAAATGAGTTTACGGTTGTAAACTCATGAGTTTACGGCCGTAAGCTCATACTTATATGACCATTTGATGTTTGATGCTCTACAAGACGCTAAGAAGCATTTCTACTTAATGGCTTGTTCCTTGGAAGAGTTTAGGGCATTATATAACTCCTTTTAGGAGTTTACGGCCCTGGGACCAAACCCCATGGGGACTACGGTTGTAATCTCCCTTGGAAGGGTGTTTTTGGTGTTTTCAAGTCCCTAATTTAACTGGGAACTAAACTAGGCTAGTATACAAGGCTTTAGAAGAGTTTATAGCACCTTTTGGCATTATTGTTTGGAGTTCACGGCCCTGGAACTTCTTGGGCCATGAAAACCTTACTCTTGGTGTTCTAATGGTGTTTGCTAGTCCTAAACACATTAGGGTACATGTCTAAACTAGTTGCATTGCAAGAGGAAGAGACTAGTGCATCATTTGACCCTTAAAAGGGTTTACGGTCCAAGATGTTCTTGGGCGGTAAGCTCTTAAATCTTAGTGTTTTCCTATGATTTCTAGTGTATTAAGCACTTAAGAAGCTTTACAACAACACTAGATAGAAGTAATCACTTTCCGGGACGGAAGTCCGAAGATCGTTGAGAGAGAATTCGGCTTTTCTCTAGTCGGAAATGTAACTAATGAATAAATATGGTTCAGAATTCTATATATAGCTCTGGGATTTTTGGCAGAAAATATTTTATTCACTAAATGAACTCTATTATCATAGAGTTTTGGAATAACAGTGTTGCACAAAACCCTAGTGCATCCACTCTCCTGATATCTCCTTAAGTGTAAATCCTGAAATACTCAAACTTATACCCAAAAGTTGGAAATTCACTGTAACTGTTCTAATCTTTTAATGACTTGATATGGTCTGTACATAATGGAAATTTCGGGTTGTCACACTCTTAATATCTAAACTAATCTTGTCCTTTTCTTTCAGATGTCTTCCAACAATGCTTCTTCTGGCACTAATCCTAATGGCTCCTTTACCCTTATGAACTTATGTGGGAAAGTCACTTTTGATGGATCCAACTTCAATGAATGGATCAGAAACATAAGGATGATTACCCGCTATGAGGAAAAAGAATATGTCCTTGATAAGGAGCTTAAGGAAATTGATGAGACCACTGCAACTCCCCAGGAGATCGCTGACTTCCAGGTACATGAAAGGGATGCTACCAAAGTAGCATGCATCATTTTAGCCACGATGACAGCAGAACTCCAAAAGTCCTATGAGGACTTCTACCCTTTTGAAATGCACCAAGATCTGATGGAAAGATACCATCAAAGTGCACAACAAGAGAGGTATGAAATCATCTGCTCCATGATAACAACCATCATCAAGGACGGAGAGTCTGTCACGAGCCACATCCATAAAATGCAAAGGTATGTGGATCGGTTGCTGAAGCTTAATGTGAACTTCCCCGAGGAGCTTGCAATAGATATGATTTTGCACTCCTTACCATCATGCTATGATCAATTCCGCATGACATATCACATAAATAAGGAAGAGGTCACACTCAGCAGACTTTAGGGACTTCTTAAGACCGCAGAAATAGGTTTTAAGGGGAATTCGGTTGTTAACACTCCTACTCCGAACTCTACCCCAGTTTTGGCAATCGGGAAAAGTCGAGGGAAGAAGAGGAAGAGCTCTTCGAAGGGTACCAAGGCTAGGACCCTTGATGGCTCCGTTGGATAAGGTGTCTAAGTCCATAACTATTTCTAGTAAGTACATGACCTGACCCGGCATGGTCCATTTGGGTTGCATGGCACCATGCAATTGGATAAACTAAATAAGAGAAATAATACATATCATTTATTAATATATTATAAGTTCTAATATATTAATAATATTTAATTAGTTTTGATCAAGAATTAATTTAGAATTAATTAAGTGATCAAAAGATAACTAATTAAATATATGGGTAGATTATGTAAATCTTCCATATCTTATATAGTGGGCTAAGAGGCTCCATGGATTATCAAGTTGGGTTCCTCCCATAGGATGCTCCATAGATGTTCCATGGAGTTAACTCATGGATCAATAAATGAAGAGTCATGGAACATTAGGGTTTACCTAATGCAACACACTATATAAGCAATGTAACTCTCCCCAAAATAGGCGACACTAAGAAACAAGAGGGCTTGGCCGATTTTGCATGTGTTAGAGTATTCTATCAAGTTTATTCTTTGCATTTGGTGTTGTGTGAAGCATTTGAGGCATCACAGTTGAGGTGATAGGCTCACAAGGTTTCAAGGAACACTTTCAACAACAAGGTATGTAGTTCTATCTTTTATACAAAGAAAATTATACCCCATGTATGCTAGATAGGTTCATAACCTTGGAAAACAACTTTGCATGATTATTAGAAAAACATAGATCCAAGGTTATTAGGGTTGCATGTACACTTAGGAAGTGTTAGAATGCTCAAAACCCATCATTGGTATCAGAGCCTAGGCTCGCTTGTTTGATTTTTGTGCAAATTGCTTGAAAAATCGAGTTTTCTGCTTTCTGCCCGTATGAACTCACTGAGTCCATGGGGGGACTCGACAAGTCCATGACCAAATGAAAGCTACTCGTCGAGTCTGTTCTTGCACTCGACGAGTAGAGGCTGCAGTTTTCAGAATTTCGATTTTTGTTGCTGGAAATGGACTAGGAACATTACCCTAAACTGTTTTGTTGATTTAAAACTTGTTTTAGTTGGTGTAATGTTCATGTTAATCCATTTACAATGACATATCATCAAAATTAAAAGTTTTTAAGTGTAATTTTTGATTCATGAAAGTGTTCATATTCATGTTCTTGATCTTATGATGTTTAGATGATCATAGGAATTGTTTGTAACCTATGTGGTAGATTAATTCGTGATCATTATGTGTTTTAATGGAGTCCCTAACTTGTCCTTGAGTTATGGAAAACCAAAAGTAACTTTGTTTTAAAAACCATTAAAAGAACACATGGGTTATAGGTATGAAGATTCTTCATTTTTAATACTCTAATTAAATCATAAGTTACCAGAAATGAAAAGCTTTGAAAGTTTACAAAACTTGGCCTCAAGTTTTGGAACAAGTAAAGTCATATTAAAAACTTTAGTGCCAACCTTTAGAATTTTAAAAGTTAAAATTCAACCCTTATACTTATAATATTATAAGTTAATAATAATATATATGTATAAGATCAAAGTCGTCATACCGTTGGTACTCCTCATTCACGAAGCCAGTCTATAAGGTGGGTATAAGGTTGTTGCCTATAAAATGGCAACTTAATGGGTGTCCACTCTCACTCAATGCTTCCTTGATCCATGGAGGCTCGTTAGCCGAACGGGTAGGACAAGGACTTATAAATTTTCATTAAAAGTATAATGATAAATCTAAAATAACTAAATGTTTTATTAAATTCCCAATCTTAGTTACTTTAGGAAAAATGTGAATAAGGTGCTACTCCATGAAATTACACTTAACACTTTATCTAAGTCGTTAGTGGAGCGTGTGTGGTTAACCGGCACACTAACTTGAACTTAACAAGGTAGGTGAAGGGTGAATTAATGTTTATCATAGTATCGATGGAGCGTGTGTGGTTAACTGGCACATCGATTGAGGGGTAATACATTAAGGGTACCAATTGATTTGCATGGTTACTTCACACCTCGTTTTGTGATCCTCGACATCCCTGTCACAAAACTTGGAGGGCACACTCGAGATTGAAACATGCCTTTGAAAAGTTCATTGAATCTCAAAAGAATCTAGGAGTTTCTAAGAACCAAATTAAATATTTTAATATTTTGTCTTTGGTGGAAATTTGTGAATCGTCATTCACCTACATTTCAAATATGTTATTACTTAGATTATGGCATACCTCTTCTAAGTATAATATATTGTGATCGGATCCTAGCCATAATACTACATTTGGGTGTTTTATTAAGGACTATCTCTATTTCTAAGCTAATCTTATCTTCTTTTCAGATGTCTGCGAACACTGCTGCTTCTGGCTCTAATCCTAATGGCTCTTTTTCTCTAATGGACTTGTGTGGGAAAGTCACTTTTGATGGATCCACCTTTAATGAATGGAACAGAAACATCTGAATGATTACCCGCTACGAGGACAATGAATATGTCCTCGATAAGGAGCTTAAGGAGATTGATGAGACTGTTGCTACTCCTCAAGAGATCGCTGACTTTAGGGCACATGAAAGGGATGCCACCAAGGTGGCATGCATCATGATGGCCACTATGACAGCCGACCTCCAAAAGTCCTACGAGGACTTCTACCTTTTTGAAATGCACCAAGATTTGATGGAAAGATACCATCAAAGTGCAAGAGAATAGAGGTATGAAATCATCTCCTACATGATACCAACCCGAATGAAGAGGTCACCTTCAGCAAACTTCAAGGACTCTTAAAGACCGCAAAAAGTGGTATTAAGAGTAAGGCGGTTGTTACTACCCCTACTCCTACCAACTCCACCCCTGTCTTGGCAATCGGGAAAGGACGAGGAAAGAAGAGAAAGAGTTCTTCAAAGGGTACCAAGGCTAGGACCCTTGAAGTCTCTTCTTCAAGTGGAACCAAGAAAGGTTTCATCACTCTTTCTTCTGACCTAAAAGAGGCTGAATGCTTCTATTGCCATGAAAAGGCACATTGGAAGCGAAACTGCCCAAAGTACCAACAAGATGTGAAGGATGGGAAAGTCAAACCCAACCATGCAGGTATTTACACTATCTTATCTAATAACTCACCCCATTCTAAATCATGGGTCCTTGATACCGGTTGTGGTATTCATATTTGTTCTGATGTGCAGAGACTAAAAAGAAGTGAGAATGTGGAGCATTGATGAATAAACTTAATCATGGGAAACATGAACGCTTCACCTGTCACCGAGATTGGATTTTATAATTTATCACTAAGTTTTGGGTTTAGTTTAGATTTGAATAAATGTTGTTATTCGCCAGAATTGACAAGAAATATTATTTCCTTTCATGGATTGTATAAACAAGGTTTTACCTTTTCATTTGATAATGAAGTTGGTTCGATTAATGCTTTTTTTAATAATATTCTTTATTTTAAAGCATTACCTTGTGATGTGTGTACGAAACTGTATCTGTGGTTGATAGCTTAGGAAATAATGTTTTGTGTATTGATTTTCTTAATAATAATAACTTGTATAAATCATCATTATGGTATTGTCGTCTTGGACATATAAGCAAGAAACGCATATGCCAACTCCAAAAGGATCGATTCTTGGAGTCATTTGACCTAAAGTCAGATGATAATTGCGAATCATTCTTACTTGGAAAAATAACAAGGTCACCCTTCACAGGTTCTTGTGAGAGAGGTGAAGGTTTGTTGGATCTTGTACACACGGATGTGTGTGGACCACTCAAACATGCCACAAGGGATACTAATCGTTATTATTTGACTTTTACTGATGATTTTAGTAGATATGGGTATGTCTACTTAATCAAGCATAAATCAGAGACTTTCGAAAGGTTTAGGGAATTTAAATAGGAAGTCGAGAATCAGTTCGGCAGGAACATTAAGATGCTTCGATCCGATCGTGGTGGTGAGTATCTTAGTTCCGAGTTCCTCGACTATGTTATGGAATGTGGGGTTGTCTCACAATTGACACCTCCCAGAACACCGCAGTTGAATGGTGTGGCTGAGAGGGGTAATCGAACCTTGTTGGATATGGTTCGTTCCATGATGAGTCGAGCTTCACTACCAATCTCATTCTGGGGGTATGCCTTAGAGACTTCCGCCCATATCCTTAATCTAGTCCCTACAAAGAAAGTTGCCAAAACTCCTCACGAGATGTGGACTGGTAAAGTACCCAAACTAGACCACATCAAAAATTGGGGCTGCGAGGCGCGAGTCTCATGATAAGCTAGAACCCCGAAGCGAGAGGTGTATTTTCATCGGCTACCCATAAAGATCCTTTGGTTACCTGTTCCACAGACCTAGTGATAATGTGGTCTTTGTAGCAAGAAGAGGAGTCTTGCGAGAGATAGAGTTTATAAGCCAAGGAGATAGTGGGAGCCAAATTGACCTTGAAGAACTTTAAGAGTCAAGTGGTGAAGGAACTTCAAACCCTATCCCTCAACTTGAGGAGGAAACTCCTGTTGACCCAATTGACGAGTTTGTACCTCTGAGGCATTCCACGAGAGTTAGGAATGCAACTGAACATTACTATGGTTTCCATATTGCTGGGGAAGGTGAGACACTTATTAGTGATGAGACACTAGTAGGTCTGGATGAACCTAACCGTTACGCGGATGCCATGGCAGGCCCTGAGTCAGCCAAGTGGAAAGAGGCAATGGACAGCGAGATACAGTCCATGTATGACAATCAAGTTTGGATCTTGGTTGAGAATGTACCAGGTCGTAAGACTGTAGGGTGCAAATGGATATTCAAGAAGACGACCGACATGGATGGTAATGTACACACTTATAAGGCTCGACTGGTTGCAAAGGGCTTCTCTCAAACTCCTGGAGTGGATTATGATGAGACTTTTTCTCCAGTAGCCATGATTAAGTCTATTAGGGTTATGTTAGCCATAGCTGCATTTCATGACTATGAAATATGGCAAATGGATGTCAAAACCGCTTTCCTTAATGGAAAGTTGATTGAAGATGTTTACATGAGTCAGCCAGAAGGTTTTGTCAGTAATGTGTATCCTAATAGAGTGTGTAAGCTTGAGAAATCCATATATGGATTAAAGCAAGCACCTTGTAGATGGAATCTTTGCTTTGATGAGAAAGTCAAGGAATTTGGCTTTTATAGGAGTGAAGATGAATCTTGTGTGTATGTCAAGGCTAGTGGGAGTATAGTTAGCTTTTTGGTATTGTATGTGGATGACATACTACTCATAGGAAATGACATCCCAACTCTGCAGGAAGTTATGTCCTGGCTTGGGAAGTGTTTCTCTATAAAGGACCTAGGAGAAGCTGCCTATATTCTAGGGATAAGGATTTTGAGAAACCGGAGTAAAAGACTAGTTGGACTTAGTCAAAGTACCTACTTGGACAAGGTGTTGAAGAGATTTAGCATGTAGAACTCCAAGAAAGGAGAGTTACTCATCTAGAGTAATGCCAGATTGAGTAAGACACAAAGCCCTAGTATTGAGGCTGAGATAGCAGAAATTAGTCGAGTGCCTTATGCTTCGGCAGTGTCACACCACAAAACCAAGAACGGCGGAAACGTTCTGGGGCGGAGAACGTCATGTACAGTATCACAACAATGAAAAGTAGTAAACAAGCAACAACATCATCCATTGCATTAATAATATAATTATTATACAAGTGTGTTCTGTCAAATTTTGATAAACACTAAGGCATAAATCAAAATGAAAGATGAGTCTTGAACGAGCTCCATCTTCTCAAAACCTTGCATCGGTACCTGTCTATGATGACCTGAGTATACAAGAAATTTTATAAGCGAGTATCAGCTTTGAAGCTGGGGAGATCATAAGTATTTTAGTGTCTTAATATGTATGTAAGAAATTGATTGTATATGAACTGTAAGTATTGAAAATGTATGTGAAATGTAAGTATGAAAATGTTTGTAAAACAACTGTAAATGTTTGAAAAACCCTAGAAATCCCTATGATTCCTACTATTATATAAGGGTGTCTTCTACCAAGACCTAACTGTTCTGAACGTAGTCTTCTACCAAGACTTAACTGTTATCTATGTTCGTTTCTTCTAAAAGTGTGTAATTTTCCAAGTGTAACTATCATTAACAAAATATAGTTTTTACATTTAATGTTTAAGTGAAAAGATCACTAAATATATGTAAAGGGAAAACTAATGTAGTACTATAGTGTTGTATTATGGGAACTACTGTTGTACTAACTACCTTAAATCGGATTTATATTAAGGTATCATGTGATTAATTGCACCATACTATTGACTGGTAACAACGACGTACATATGGTCATAAACAGAAATGACGTTTGGCACCCGCAGACCTGCAGGTTCAGCTGTAGCTAGCAACAAGGTGTAGGATAGTCAATCCAGTATAGATCTATATGGAAACTCACGCTCTCCCTCCTAGAGAGTCTGGCTACAACTCGGGCCATGACATTTAAGGCATGCTCCGATACAGGATCACAATTTTGTCAATGTATATATGTATATGTAATGTATTGTTACTCGTTCTAGTATCGTTGTATATGTTCTTCCTCTAATATAGTTGTATATGTACTCATAGTAATGTAATGTATATGATCGTATGCCTTTGCTACCCAAAGGTACTTAACTCACTGAAAGGAACTATTATGTCCATATATGTATACATGATATATAACTAATGTTTAAATGACCTTCGGACGGTACCCGATATCCTATCAGACCACATCCAAATCGAGGAAAAGGAAACAAGGTGGATAGCCTTCCTAAGTCTTTTAAACATTACTTATATAACTATACAAATATAGGCATGCTTATAACAAAATCTCTATGTAAACGTAATCATGTAATTGTATAGTAATGTACTGTAATGTTCTAGCTGTAATGTATGTTCTCTCTATCTAGCAAGTATTGACTCATGAATGAACTGACTCATTGTATGATATCGCGTTCTAGTAGCTTCCTAACCTACCCATATGGTAGCTTACTAGTAATATAACTAGTACGTATGAACATTGATGTATACCCTTGCTAACCAAGGGCATTGGATGAACTGGAAAGACCTTTTATGACTATATATGTACACATGATATATAACTAATATTTAAACGACCTTCGGACGGGTACCCGATATCCTATCAGACCACATCCAAATCGAGGAAAAGGAAACAAGGTGGATAGCCTTCCTAAGTCTTTTAAACATTACTTATATAACCTTACATATAGAGGTATGCAATTTATAATATAAAAGCATAAAATAAGTTTTGTAAAAACCTTTGAACATAAATATTTTCTAAGAAAAGATCGACTTGATGTCGATCTATAAAAGGGGTTTGAAGGAATGGGTTTGATAAAACGGTTTAGTATAAAGAAAAATTTGTTTGAAACACAATTGTAAATAAGTTTGAAATGTAATATACAGAGTAAAATGTACAGTGTAATAAGGAGTTTTAAACATATAAAGTGTTTATGAAAATCATTTGAAGGAAATTGTTTGGTAAAACGGCTAATGAGTAGTAAATCATTTGAATGTTGCTTATTAATCACAGGTGATTGATATAATAAGTAGCATGATTCTACTTGTATCCCCTCATAAAACATTTAAAAAATAGTTAAAACATTGATTAAGGGATATGAACTCACCTGTTGTGGGTGATACGGATGAACTGAAGAGGTAGGACCGCTAGGTGTCAAGTGAAGTCTAGAACACACTCTATGATCCTAGTTAACATATAATTTCACATATATGTAACAAATTAGTCTATAAAAAACTAATAAACAATTCAAGACACCCTAGGACATGCTAAACACCTTTATCAAGTGTTACTAGCCTCTAGGATTGCATCTAAGTGTTTGTAGGGGAAGCTATTGTGTGTAGGGCTCAAGGAAAACTCCATAAGGGAGTTCACGAACCTAATGACACCCCCAAATGAGTTTACAGTCGTAAACTAATGAGTTTACAGCCGTAAGCTCATACTTAGGTCACCATTTGATGTTTGACGCTCTATAAGGACCTAATAAGCATTTCTACTTAATGGCTTGGTCTATGGAAGAGTTTAGGGCATAATATAACTCCTTTTAGGAGTTTACGGCCCTGGGAGCATATTCCCTTGGAGATTACGGCCGTAATCTCCCTTTGGAGGATGTTTATTGTGTTTTCAAGTCCTTAATTTCACTAGGACTAAAACTAGGCTTCTGTACTTGGCTTTAGAAGAGTTTATGGAACCATTTGGCACCATTTTATGGAGTTCACAGCCCTAGAACGTTTTGGGTCGTGAACACCTTACTCTTGGTGTTCTAATTGTGTTTTCTAGTCCTAAACTCATTTAGGTACATGTCCCATTTAGTCTCTTGGCTTAAGGGGGATTTTTAGGGCATTTTGGCTCCTAAACATGGAGTTCACGGCCCAAGAACCTCCTTGGCCGTGAACTCACTTTCACCCTTTGATTCTAATTGATTTTGTGTCCTAAACATGCGATGGTAGTTCCTAGATTGCATTCCATGGCTTTGAGGGACATTGGGACACTTTTGCCCCTTAAAATGGAGCTTACTCCCGAAGTGTTCTTGGGCGTTAAACTCCCAAATCTTGGGGTTTTGATTCGATTTTGTGACACCCAATTTTTTTTTGCAAAAATGTTTAACTTTTAAAACCCATCTTAAATTAAATTAAAACAACTGAAATTGTCATAACATAATCCATCAACTTAATAATCATATAAAATAAGTGCGGAAGTAATAACAATAATAAGGTCCCAACAAAATAACTAGTAGTGATGTCCCGATGCTCCATGTCAAGCCTTAGCCACTTTAATCTTAACACCTGAAAAGTTATAAGGGAAAAACGTAAGCACGAAGCTTAGTGAATTCAAACACAGACATTGTACTAACATTCATATTTACTAGCCCTAATCCATTTTCCAATTATAATGATAAAGGCAAAGAACGAATCAATGTCTATATTACGAGAAGGACTTGTAGGTTTGAACCGCACCGGGAAGATCCCGTATCATTTGGCCCTAATCACCGCACCTCACGAAGAGTATTACGTTGGTGATCATACCTACCCACCACACCGGTAAATCCCTATCCTTTGGTGGTGTCCCCATATCCATAATTAGTTACATACAGTGCACATGTACGAATTAAAACAATACTTATATAGCATGCTTTTATAAAAAATTCAAATAATCACACACGAGCTAACTAGCAAACACAATCATCAATACAACGGTGTGAGAGAACTCACCTTGAGTAAGTATTAAGGATGGCTAACAATCAAATAATGCTACCAAGCTTGAGCAAACTTCAAAACCTCACCTAAGAAGGACTAAAGGTTAGAAACGAAAAGTAATGAAGCTATGAGTTGAGAAAAGAGTAATCACAGCAAGGTCTCTAAAACAGACCTGCTGTTCAAAACGGATTTACTCCAAAATCTAAAACAGAAACATAGCTTTAACTAAATTTTATAGGAAACTATGATTGCTCAGGATTCCATAACTATAAAGAACTCATTCTAACTCCAAAAGATGAATTAAATATGAATTTTACAAAATGGTGTATCACTTCTGTCTCCAACAATACAGTAGAGTGATGTTGGCCAATTCTACCCAACTTGTGAGTAGAATTCGTCCAAAAGAAAATTAATAGAAGTAAAGGACATACAAGTGAAAGTCTCGGAGTTGGAATTGAATGAAAATCATCTCTCAAACTCCAGATATCAAATTCACATTGTGGACAATCACAGCACTAGCAAAATCTGATGACTGCCCACTGACCTGGAGTGTGGATCCATTCTAACCAATTTATAATTGGAAATAACACCCCATATTCTCCAGATCTTAAATTCATAATATAAGGAACATATAGAAACTTGGAATCACTCTGGATCCTTTTCCAAGCCTTAGAAATGATGAAAACAAAATGACATATCAGAACAGACCCGGATCAGACCTAACAGCAAAGATTCCATTCTTTCACATAGATAAAGCCCTTATCAGTGAGGTTGGCCTTTTTAAGAAAGTTAGCCAACTCAATTTCTGAAATTTTGGAACTGGTTTGGGGTCCGTTTGAGTTCTAGATCTCCAGATATGATTTTTACAAAATGACTACAGATCTGATGGAAAACAGAATCGTAGCCACCCGTGATTCCTTTTTGGCTTATCCATCCTTCTCCTTTTGAAACACATTTTAAGATGTGTTCATCATCCCAATTCTGTCCCCATGATATGGTGGTACTAAAAAGGGTTAGGGATCATTAGGATTTCATTTAGCCACAAGGATGTAATAATAATCAACATGAAAATAAACATAAGCACATAAAATCATCATTCTCCCTTTTAGGGTTTCCATGATCTTTTGCCACATGTAATCCCCTAGATCCATCATCCACCATATATGGGGTGAAGATAGGATCTTGAGTTGATGTATAACATACAATTACAAATAAAATAAGAAGGAGAAGAGGTGAAGATGAAATCATAAAACTAGAACAAGGTTATGAATCAAGTTGTAAGAAAGGATAAGGAGGTTCATACCAATACGAATCAAGGCTGGAAATGAACAAGAATTAAGCTCCAAACAGCCCCTTGGTTGATCTTGATCCCAAAGAGAGAGAGAGGGACGATTTTTGAGAGAGAGGGAGGGTTTAGAGTGTTTTCCTTGTGTGTGTTCCAAATGATTCAATTTACACATTAAGTACTATTAACTAGATGGACTTTGCAAATAGGCCCATAGCCCATGGACTTCAATAAAAGGAGTTTACAAGATGATCAAAAGAGTCCATTAACATAAGAAATCAGACATTGGTTGAATAAATTAACCCAAGGTTACAAGGATAATTAAATTAAAATAACCAAACGTACCGAGAAAACCCAGGATGTTAAAACTCTCCCCCACTAAGAACGGACTTCGTCCTCGAAGTCAACACCTAGAAACAGATCCGGATAATGAGCCCGCATCTCGCATTCCGGTTCCCAAGTCCATTCCGAACCCTTCCTATGTTGCCACTGCACCTTAACCAAGTTTATAGTCTTGTTGCGGAGAGCTTTCGTCTTTCGTTCTAAAATAGCGATTGGTTTCTCAACATAATTGAGACGCTCGTCAATTTGTATGTCCTCCAGTGGTATCACAGCGGTCTCATCAACAACGCATTTTCGTAACTGAGACACGTGGAATGTATTATGAATTAGACTAAGCTCGTCAGGAAGCTCTAAACGGTAAGCCACCTTCCCCACACGAGCTATGAACTTGTAGGGTGCAATGAATCGGGGTCCGAGCTTTCCCTGCTTCCGAAATCGAATCACACCTTTCCAGGGGGAGACTTTAAGCAACACATAATCTCCCACCTGGAACTCAAGATTGGAGCGTCTTTTGTCGGCATAACTTGTCTGACGACTGCTCGCTGTGACCAAATGATCCCGAATCACTTGGATTTTCTCCGTAGTCTGTAGCACGATATCGGTACTCCCAAGTACCCTCTGCCTAACCTCGCCCTAACAAACGGGCGTCCTGCACTTCCTCCCATACAAGGCTTCATACGGAGGCATTTTAATGCTCGAGTGATAGCTGTTGTTATAAAAAAACTCAGCTAGATGTAGATGGTCATCCCAACTACCCCCAAAATCAATCGCACACGCCCTAAGCATGTCCTCCAAGGTCTGAATCGTCCGCTCACTCTGCCCGTCTATCTGCGGATGGAAGGCGGTACTAAAATGTAATCGTGTGCCCAATTCCTCTTGAAACTTCCTCCAGAACCGAGAGGTAAATCGGGTGTCTTGATCGGAGATGATAGAAACGGGCACCCCATGTAATGAGACAATCTCCTGAACAAAGATCTTGGCTAATTTCTCCGCCGATGAGCTCTCCTTTATAGCCAGAAAGTGAGCACTCTTAGTTAAACGATCAACAATCACCCATATCGTATCTGATCCTCGGGCAGTTCTAGGAAGTTTTGTAATGAAGTCCATGGTTAGATGCTCCCATTTCCATTCAGGAATCTCCAATGGTTGCAACTTCCCATGCGGTTTCTGGTGTTCTGCCTTGACCTTCCGACAGGTCATACATTCTTCCACAAATCGAGCCACATCATTCTTCATTCCATGCCACCAGTAAGCCTCATGAAGGTCCCGATACATTTTAGTAGCACCAGGATGGATAGAAAATTTTGACTTATGAGACTCATCCATTAGGGTTTTCCGATTTCCCCCGGTATATGGAACCCAAACCCTACCGTAGCGAGTCAGCAAACCCCGCCCGTCTCGTTCCATCTTAGGCAACTCTTTCCCAATCTTCTCACGCCTGATGTTTTCCTCCAGTATTGCCGTCTTTTGGGCGTCCCGGATTAGATCTAACAAAGACGACACCATCGTGATCCGGAGACACTTAGCTCGAATCGGTTCGGCAGATTGTTTACGACTGAGAGCATCAGCTACCACATTAGCTTTACCGGGGTGGTAGTGAATTTCACAATCATAATCTTTTACCACATCCAACCATCGGATCTGCCTCATATTCAAATCCCGCTGCTCGAACAAATATTTTAGACTCTTATGGTCAGTGTATATGATAAACTTCACTCCATAGAGATAGTGTCTCCAAATCTTAAGAGCGAAAACAACAGCCCCAAGCTCCAAATCATGAGTGGGGTAGTTTCGTTCGTGGGGTTTCAGCTGTCGGGAGGCATAGGCTATCACCCTATCTCGTTGCATTAACACGGCACCAAGACCTTGAAGTGATGCATCACAGTAAACCACCATATCCTCAACCCCATCAGGTAAGGGCAAAATCAGAGCTTCACACAATCGCTTCCTTAACTCATCAAATGCCAGTTGCTGCTTCGGGCCCCAAACAAAATTCGTTGATTTCTTGGTCAACTGGGTGAGTGGTAAGGCGATTTTAGAGAAATTTTCAATGAACCTCCAGTAATAACCGGCTAAACCCAAGAAACTGCGAATTTCAGAAGGTGTTTTCGGAATCTTCCACTGTTTAACCGCATCAACCTTTGCTTGATCAACCTTGATACCTTGTTTGTTTACCACATGCCCCAAGAACTGAACTTCTTCCAACCAAAATTCACATTTTGAAAATTTAGCATAAAGCCTTTCTCTTGCCAGAGTTTCCAGAATCTCGCGAAGGTGTTGCTGATGCTCCTCTTTGCTCTTAGAATAGACTAAGATATCATCTATGAACACTATGATCGAACGGTCAAGCATCAGGCTACACACCCGGTTCATGAGATCCATGAACGCTGCGGGTGCATTGGTGAGCCCAAAAGGCATCACCACGAATTCAAAGTGCCCATATCGAGTACGGAATGCTGTTTTCTCAATGTCTTCTTCACGAACACGCATCTGATGGTAACCGGAACGTAAATCAATCTTGGAAAACCAAGATGCTCCCTGAAGCTGATCGAAAAGATCGTCAATACGTGGCAACGGGTACCTATTCTTTATCGTGCGCTTGTTTAGCTCCCTATAATCAATACACATTCGCTGGGATCCATCTTTCTTCTTCACAAAGAGAATAGAGCACCCCAAGGCGAGCAGCTTGGCCGTATAAACCCTTTATCACTTAGATCTTGAAGTTGATCTTGGAGCTCTTTCATTTCAGGTGGTGCCAAGCGGTAAGGAGATTTCGCTACCGGAGTCGCACCTAGCACCAAATCAATGCGAAACTCCACTTGCCGAACAGGTGGCAAGCCAGGGAGTTCCTCCGGAAAGACATCGCTGAAGTCGGAAACGATAGGAACGTCGTCTAGTGCTATAGCAGAAGAGCAAGAAGCCATAGCCAGGCGGGGAATGTCCCCCTGAATAATAAGTTCTCCACCTCTAGGGTTTCGAACACGAACTTGCTTCTGACGACAGTGGATTTCCGCATCAAACGCATCAAGCCAATCCATGCCTACGATAACGCAGAGCTCTCGCATCGTAATAGGGATAAGATCAATAGGGAATTCAACTCCATAAAACTCGAGAGTGCAACCCCGATAGACATCGGTGACATAAATAGTGCGGTTGTCGGCAACTTCGACAACCATTGGGCGAGCCAATTTTCCGATACTACACCCCAGACGATTAATAAACGTGCGAGATACAAAAGAATGGGTAGCACTTCTATCAAACATAACAACAGCAGGCTCGGAATCTAGCAAATAAGTGCCTGATTTACCACATACGATCATGTAAACAATTCTAACTACCATTTATTAAATAATGGCAGGAGAGAAAAGAAAAAAAAGAAATTTACCTGCCACTGTCGCGGTAATCACCGGCTCATCCGCAGTCATCTGGTGAGCACGACCTCGTGTCACCATAGTGGGTCCCTTAGAAGACGATGCAATTGCAGGATTTGTACCCCCGCTTCCTTTACCAGCCTTCAACTTCGGGCATTCGGGCTTCTTGTGTCCCGTCTCGTTGCAGTGATAGCAGACGGGAGCAGCAGAATTAATCTGAGGAACTGCACTCGTAGGGGGAGCCCTACAATTCTTCCAATGATGCCCTGACTTTTTACAGTTGTAGCATATCAACGGATTTTTCTCGCCCTGACCTGAAGACGGCCTGTACTCATACCTTGACTTACCACCCTGCTTTTGCTTTTTCTGGGCATCTCCGGATGTCTTGGAGGAGGTGTCATTGGGCTTCCTCTTGGTCTGGGTTTGCAACTCGATTTCCCTCCTCCTCGCTGCATCCATGATCGCGGATAAAGTCGGGAACTCCTGCATGCTAATGAATTCCCGAATCTCGGTACGTAGAATGGTAGTGTATTGGCTGACCAACCAGGCCTCGTTCCCAGCAAATGAGGGACAAAAAGATAGCATCTCCAAGAACTTGGCGTTCAGGTCGCTAACAGACTCGATAGTTTGCTGTAAGGCCATGAACTCTTGCTGCATCCGCTGCTGCTCCACCTTGGGCACATATTGTGCCTCGAACCTCTCCACAAATTGGGCCCAAGACATGGCCCTCACTTCTTCCTCATTTAATAGAGCGGTGATGGTGTTCCACCATGTCTTTCCCCTTTTTCGCAGCTGATTCATGGCGATCACAACTTTGTACTGGTCCGGACACCCAACAGTCATGAAGGCGCCCTCAACATCTGACACCCACTGCTTAGTAGCAACTGGGTCGGATTCACTGTTCCAAAGAGGAGGGCTACACTTGCTAAACTTCTAGAAGTAGTATGCTGAATCCCGAACGGGCGGAGCCGATAACGCTCCCCTGGGAATAGCTGCGAGGCGCTCATCCAGAAGAGCTTTGACCTGGTTGATTATGTCGTTGGTCACGCCCGGGATTAGTTCATTGAAAGGGCTATTGAATTCCTCAGCGACAATATTCCTAACTTGCTCCATTTGGAGCTGATTAAGGCGAGCAGGCGGAGCCATCTGTATCCGTAGAAGGAGGAAAATATTTAGAAATAATTCAGCCTAGATATTTCTAGGAAGACGAAACACTCAGCTTGCCGAAAATTTCTCAACCTTGCCCCGACCCGAAACCGGCACCGATGTTTCAAATAGTAGGGGCCCTTCTACTATCTTCCACACAAGTTCCAATTTCGCAACCGCGTCTAGTTTCAAAATTTCCAGCTCGCTCTAGCCGTTAATTTTACATCTCTCTCACATGTTAACATTAAATAAGTGTGTAATCTAGCATTTTAAGACTAGTAGAATCCAATTCATAGTCAACAATTTAACATAAACATTTAACATAAGAAATAAGGCTTACTTGGCTGGCCGACTGGCACACCGCGACATCTTTCACTACTAGTCTTCAGAAAGTTTGAAAAATCTTTTAAAAAGAGAATAAACTATTATAGAACCTCAAATTTGAGTCTAGAACATCCACAAGAATGCCTAGTTCCCTCAAACTGTGGCTCTGATACCAACTTGTGACACCCAATATTTTTTTGCAAAAATTTTAAACTTTTAAAACCCATCTTAAATTAAATTAAAACAACTGAAATAGTCATAACATAATCCATCAACTTAATAATCATATAAAATAAGTGCGGAATTAATAACAATAATAAGGTCCCAACAAAATAACTAGTAGCGATGTCCCGATGCTCCATGTCAAGCCTTAGCCTCTTTAATCTTAACACCTGAAAAGTTATAAGGGAAAAACGTAAGCACGAAGCTTAGTGAATTCAAACACAGACATTGTACTAACATTCATATTTACTAGCCCTAATCCATTTTCCAATTATAATGATAAAGGAAAAGAACGAATCAATGTCTATATTACGAGAAGGACTTGTAGGTTTGAACCGCACCGGGAAGATCCCGTATCATTTGGCCCTAATCACCGCACCTCACGAAGAGTATTACGTTGGTGATCTTACCTACCCACCGCACCGGTAAATCCGTATCCTTTGGTGGTGTCCCCATATCCATAATTAGTTACATACAATGCACATGCACGAATTAAAACAATACTTATATTGCATGCTTTTATAATAAATTCAAATAATCACACACGAGCTAACTAGCAAACACAATCATCAATACAACAGTGTGAGAGAACTCACCTTGAGTGAGTATTAAGGATGGCTAACAATCAAATAATGCTACCAAGCTTGGGCAAACTTCAAAACCTCGCCTGAGAAGGACTAAAGGTTAGAAACGAGAAGTAATGATGCTATGAGTTGAGAAAAGAGTAATCACAGCAAGGTCTCTAAAACAGACCTGCTGTTCAAAACGGATTTACTCCAAAATCTAAAACAGAAACATAGCTTTAACTAAATTTTATAGGAAACTATGATTGCTCAGGATTCCATAACTATAAAGAACTCATTCTAACTCCAAAAGATGAATTAAATATGAATTTTACAAAATGGTGTATCACTTCTGTCTCCAACAATACAGTAGAGTGATGTTGGCCAATTCTACCCAACTTGTGAGTAGAATTCGTCCAAAAGAAAATTAATAGAAGTAAAGGACATACAAGTGAAAGTCTCGGAGTTGGAATTGAATGAAAATCATCTCTCAAACTCCAGATATCAAATTCACATTGTGGACAATCACAGCACTAGCAAAATCTGATGACTGCCCACTGACCTGGAGTGTGGATCCATTCTAACCAATTTATAATTGGAAATAACACCCCATATTCTCCAGATCTTAAATTCATAATATAAGGAACATATAGAAACTTGGAATCACTCTGGATCCTTTTCCAAGCCTTAGAAATGATGAAAACAAAATGACATATCAGAACAGACCCGGATCAGACCTAACAGCAAAGATTCCATTCTTTCACATAGATAAAGCCCTTATCAGTGAGGTTGGCCTTTTTAAGAAAGTTAGCCAACTCAATTTCTGAAATTTTGGAACTGGTTTGGGGTCCGTTTGAGTTCTAGATCTCCAGATATGATTTTTACAAAATGACTACAGATCTGATGGAAAACAGAATCGTAGCCACCCGTGATTCCTTTTTGGCTTATCCATCCTTCTCCTTTTGAAACACATTTTAAGATGTGTTCATCATCCCAATTCTGTCCCCATGATATGGTGGTACTAAAAAGGGTTAGGGATCATTAGGATTTCATTTAGCCACAAGGATGTAATAATAATCAACATGAAAATAAACATAAGCACATAAAATCATCATTCTCCCTTTTAGGGTTTCCATGATCTTTTGCCACATGTAATCCCCTAGATCCATCATCCACCATATATGGGGTGAAGATAGGATCTTGAGTTGATGTATAACATACAATTACAAATAAAATAAGAAGGAGAAGAGGTGAAGATGAAATCATAAAACTAGAACAAGGTTATGAATCAAGTTGTAAGAAAGGATAAGGAGGTTCATACCAATACGAATCAAGGCTGGAAATGAACAAGAATTAAGCTCCAAACAGCCCCTTGGTTGATCTTGATCCCAAAGAGAGAGAGAGGGACGATTTTTGAGAGAGAGGGAGGGTTTAGAGTGTTTTCCTTGTGTGTGTTCCAAATGATTCAATTTACACATTAAGTACTATTAACTAGATGGACTTTGCAAATAGGCCCATAGCCCATGGACTTCAATAAAAGGAGTTTACAAGATGATCAAAAGAGTCCATTAACATAAGAAATCAGACATTGGTTGAATAAATTAACCCAAGGTTACAAGGATAATTAAATTAAAATAACCAAACGTACCGAGAAACCCCGGGATGTTACAGATTTTGAGGTTATGAAACATAATATAAGCTACATAATACAACTATATCGAAGTACTCACAATTTGGGATAAAAATCCGAAGATCCGTGAGAGCGAATTTTGGGTTTTCTCTAATTGGAAATGTAATTAAGGAATTATTTTGGTTCAGATTTCTATATATAGCCCTGGGATTTTTGGCAGAAATTTTTTTTTTTCTCGGAATGAACTCTAATATTCTAGAGTATTGGAATAATAGTGTTGCACAAAACCCTAGTGCATCCACTCTCCTGATATCTCCATAAGTGTAAATCCTGAAAAACTGCCAAACTTATACCCGATGTCTGGAATTTCACTATAGTTGTTCTAACTTCTATTGGCTTGATATGGTTTGTTCAGAATGGAAATTTCGGGTTGACACAGGCAGTAGGCTCGATCATGTATGCTATGACTTGTACTCGACCTGATGTAGCCTTTTCCTTGAGCATGGTTAGCAAGTATCAGGGGAACCCTGTCAAGGCTCACTGGACTGCGGTAAAGAATATTCTCAAGTACCTATGGAGGACTAAGGGCTGGGTCCTTACCCTCTGTGGGAGTGATGACTTGAGAGTTGTAGGGTATTGTGATGCTGGCTTCCAGACTGATAGGGGTAATTTCCGCTCTCAGTCGGGCTGGGTCTTTACCCTAAACGGAGGAGCAATCACTTGGAAGAGTTCCAAGCAGGAGACAGTGGCTGATTCCACTTGTGAATCAGAGTATATAGCAGCGAGCGAGGCAGCAAAGGAGGCTTTATGGCTGAAGAACTTCATATGAGACCTTGGAGTAGCACCAACTATAAAGGAAGCCCATGGAAATTTTCTGTGATAGTGAAAATGCTGTTGCCTTAGCCAAGGAACCAACGGATCACGGTAGATCCAGACACATCGATAGAAAATATCATTTTATCATACATCGCATAGAAGAAGGAATCCTCGTGGCAAAGAGCGTATCATTGGATGAGAACCCATCAGATCCCCTCACAAAGGGACTGCGTAGGGTTAAGCATCTCCAGCATGCTCGAACCATAGGGCTAAAGGATGATATAAGTTTTAGTTGTTAGATAAATTATGAAATTTGTAAAGTGTAATTAACATTTGATGATGAATAAAAGCTGTGATTTATGACTAGGTGTTGCTATCACTTGTCAATCGTTTACTATATTTCTTTTTCATGTTTTGACTTCCAGAATAATTATGTTTGGTATATCATATTATTCGAACCTCCACAGTCAATCATATGTCGGAAGTAGGTATGAATCAAGACTGTCATTATTGGTTGCAGAGGTCTAAGGTATTGGACATGGCTACAACAATCATGAGTGCTCGTAAGTTCTGAGCATTGGACTCAACCTACGCTCATTGGAATCACTTCATTGAATTTATCTCGAGTGATCGTGAGACGGTAATATCATATAAGTCTTCAAACCCAGAGATATCATTTGTTGCCTATGAATTGATTATGCATTGATTGTACGAAAACGCATTGGGAACTCGATGTTATAAAACATGCTCTTTTGTATAATTCAACTAGTAGTAAAACAAACATATGAGTCGAAGTTTATCTGTTCCTTCTTGGATTAGAAATTGATATCTGGGCCCCTCGATGATTTTGTTTTGACCTATGTACCGGGCCCGGTCAGAACTAAGTTGATGTGTGCAATTAAGTTCTTTGTCAAACAAATCGGAAATCGGCAAACAAACTGCTGGACAATAAGTAAGACATTGTTCCATGTATGTGTCCGGTTGATATCTAGAACAGAGGATTATATGATCCCTTATCTTAAATGACGTATCAATATCTTCTCAGTTCCGAGAGACCTTGAAAGAGCTACGATTGCCGACCGGTTCCTGAAGTATTGTTGTCATAGTTATTAGACTTATCCAAGTGGGAGACTGTTGGATAAGGTGTCTAAGTCCATAACTATTTCTCGTAAGTACTTGACCCGACCCGGCATGGTGCATTTGGGTTGCATGACACCATGCAATTGGATAAACTAAATGAGAGAAATAACGCATATGATTTATTAATATATTATAAGTTCTTATATATCAATAATATTTAATTAGTTTTGATCAATAATTAATTTAGAATTAATTAAGTGATCAAAAGATAACTAATTAAATATATGGGTAGAGTATGTAAATCTTCCATATCTTATATAGTGGGCTAAGAGGCTCCATGGATTATCATGTTGGATTCCTCCCATAGGATGCTCCATGGAGTTAACCCATGGATCAAGAAATGAAGATTCATGGAACATTAGTGTTTACCTAATGCAACACACTATATAAGCAATGTAACTCTCCTCAAAATCGGCGACACTAAGAAACAAGAGGGCTTGGCCGATTTTGCATGTTTTAGAGTATTCTCTCAAGTTTATTCTTTGCATTTGGTGTTGTGTGAAGCATCTGAGGCATCACACTTGAGGTACTAGGCTCACAAGGTTTCAAGGAACACTTTCAACAACAAGGTATGTAGTTATATCTTTTATACAAAGAAAATTGTACCCTATGTATGCAGATAGGTTCATAACCTTGGAAAACAACTTTGCATGATTATTAGACAAACATAGATCCAAGGTTATTAGGGTTGCATGTACACTAAGGAAGTGTTAGAATGCTCCAAACCCATCAGACCCTTCTTCAAGTGGAACCAAGAAAGGTTTCGTCACTCCTTCTTCTGACCCAAAAGAGGCTGAATGCTTCTATTTCCATGAAAAGATGTGAAGGATGGGAATGTTAAACCCAACGATGCAGGTATTTACATTATCTTATCTAATAACACACCCCATTCTAACTCTTGGGTCCTCAATACAGGTTGTGGTATTCATATCTGTTATGATTTGCAGGGATTAAGAAGAAGTGAGAATGTGGAGTTTATACTTTATCACTAAGTAGTGGGTTTAGCTTAGATTTGAATAAATGTTGTCATCCGCCAGAAATGGCTAGAAACATTATTTCCTTTCATGCATTGTATAAACAAGGCTTTACCTTTTCATTTGATAATGAAGTTGCTTCGATTAATGATTCCTTAAATAATGTTCTTTATTTTAAAGCATTACCTTGTGATGGTGTGTATGATACTGTATTTGTGGTTGATAACTTAGGAAATAATGTATTCTGTATTGATTATGTTAATCATAATAACTTGGTTAAAGCATCATTATGTCACTGTCGTCTTGGACATATAAGCAAGAAACGCATAGGCCAACACCAAAAGGATGGAGTCTTAGAGTCATTTGACCTAAAGTCAGATGATAGTTGTGAATCATGCTTACTTGGAAAAATGAAAAAGTCACCCTTCACAGGTTCTTGTGAGAGGGGTGAAGGTTTGTTGGATCTTGTACACACGGATGTGTGTGGGCCCTTCAAACATGCCACAAGGGATGCTAATCGTTATTATTTGACTTTTACTGATGATTACAGTAGATATGGATATGTCTACTTAATCAAGAATAAGTTAGATACTTTTGAAGGGTTTAAAGAGTTTAAACAGGAAGTCGAGAATCAATTGGGTAGGAGCATTAAGATGCTTCGATCCGATCGAGGTGGTGAGTATCTTAGTTCAGAGTTCCTCGGATTGTCTCACAATTGACACCTCCCAGGACATCGCAGTTGAATGGTGTGGCTAAGAGGCGTAATCGAAACTTGTTATACATGGTTCGTTCCATGATGAGCGAGCTTCCCTTCCAATCTCATTTTGGGGGTATGCCTTAGAGACTACCGCCCATATCCTTAATCTGGTCCGTACAAAGAAAGTTTCCAAAACTCCTCATGAGATGTGGACTAGTAAAGTACCCAAACTAGACCACAACAAGATTTGTGGTTGTGAGGCTTTCGTGAGATGCGAGACTCATGATAAGCTCGAACCTCGAAGCGAGAGGTGTGTTTTCAGCGGCTACCCACAACAATCCTTTGGTTACTTCTTCTATAGACCTAGTGAAAATGTGGTCTTTGTAGCTAGGAGGGCGTTCTTGAGACAGAGAGAGAGAGAGGGTGTTCATAAGCAAAGGAAACAATGGGAGGCAAGTTGACCTTGAAAAAATTCAAGAGTCAAGTGGTGAAGGAACTTCAAACCCTAGCAGTCAACTTGAGGAGGAAACTCCTGTTGAGCCAATTGACAAGTCTGTACCTCCGAGGCGTTCCACAAGGGTTAGGAATGCACCTGAGCATTACTATGGATTCCATATTACTGCGGAAGGTGATACACTTATCAGTGATGACACACTGATAGGTCTGGCTAAACCTAACTGTTACGCGGATGCCATGGCAGGCCCTGAGTCAGCCAAGTGGAAAGAGGCAATGGACAGCGAGATACAGTCCATGTATGACAATCAAGTTTGGATCTTGGTTGAGAATGTACCAGGTCGTAAGACTGTAGGGTGAAAATGGATCTTCAAGAAGAATACCGACATGGATGGTAATGTACACACCTATAAGGCACGAACGGTTGCAAACGGTTTCTCACAAACTCCGGGAGTTGATTATGATGAGACCTCTTCTCCACTGGCCAAGATTAACTCTATTAGGGTTCTGTTAGCCATAGCTACATTTCATGACTATGAAATTTGGAAAATAGATGTCAAAACTGCTTTCCTTAATGGAAAGTTGGTTGAGGATGTTTACACGAGTCAGCCAGAGGGTTTTGTCAATACATAATACCCTAATAAAGTGTGTAAGCTTGAGAAATCCATTTATGGATTAAAGCAAGCACCTTGCAGATGGAATCTTTTCTTTGATGAGAAAGTCAAAGAATTTCGTGTTTCTAGGTGTGAAGATGAATCTTGTGTATATGTCAATGCTAGTGGGAGTATAGTTAGCTTTTTGGTATTGTATGTGGATGACTTACTACTCATAGGAAATGACATCCCAACTCTGCAGGAAGTTAAGTCCTGGCTTGGGAAGTGTTTCTCTATGAAGGATCTAGGAGAAGCTTCCTATATTCTAAGGATAAGGATCTTCAGAGACCGGAGTAAAAGACTAATTGGACTTTGTCAGAGTACCTACTTGGATATGGTGCATAAGAGATTCAGGATGCATGACTCCAAGAAAAGAGAGTTACCCATCCAGAGTAACGCCAGATTGAGTAAGACACAAAGCCCTACTACTGAGGCTGAGTTAGCAGAAATGAGTTGCATACATTATGCTTCGGCTGTAGGATTGGTCATGTATGCTATGACATGTACTCGACCTGATGTAGCTTTTTCCTTGAGCATGGTTAGCAGGTATCAGGGGAACCCTGGCAAGGCACACTGGACTATGGAAAATAATATCCTCAAGTACTTATGGAGGACTAAGGACTGGGTTCTTACCCTCGGTGGGAGTGATGACTTGAGAGTTGTAGGGTATAATGATGCTAGCTTTCAGACTGATAAGGATAATTTCGGCTCTCAGTCAGGCTGGGTCTTTACCCTAAATAGAGGAGCAATTTCTTGGAAGAGTTCCAAGCAAGAGATAGTGGTTGATTCAACTTGCGAATTAGAGTATATAGCAGCTAGTGAGGCAGCAAAGGAGGCGATATAGCTGAAGAACTTCATTGGAGACCTTGGAGTTGTACCAGCTATTACGGAGCCAATGGAAATTTTATGTGATAGTTAAAGTGTTGTTGCCTTAGCCAAGGAACCAAGGGATCACAGGAGATCCAGACACATGGACATAAAATACCATTTCATCAGACATCGAATAGAAGAAGGACTCATCGTGGCAAAGAGGGTATCATCGGATGAGAATCCAGCAGATCCCCTCACGAAGGGACTGACTCGGGTTAAGCATCTCCAGCATGCTCGGACCATAGGGATGAAGGATGATATTAGATTTAGTAGTTAGATAACCTTGAAATTTGTAAAGTTTAATTGACATTAGAGGATGAATAAAAGGGGTTTTATTTATGAGTAAAGTGTTGCTATCTCTTGTCGATCGGTTACTATATTTCTTTTGCATGTTTTGACTTCCAGAATAATTATGTTTGGTATATAATATTATTCAAACCTCCGCAATCGGTCATATGTTGGAAGTAGGTATGAATCAAGACTGTCATGATTGGTTGCAAAGGTCTAAGGTGTTAGACATGGCTATAACAATCATGACTGCTCATAAGTTCTAAGCATTGGACTCAACCCACGCTCATTGGAACCACTTCATGGAATTTATCTCGACTGATCGTGAGACGGTAATATCATATAAGTCTTCAAACCTAGAGATACGATTTGTTACTTACGAGTTGGTTATGCATTGATTGTACGAAAATGCATTGGTAACTCGATGTTATAAAATGTGCTCTTGTGTATAATTCAATGAGTGGTAGAAAAAACATATGAGTCGAAGTTTATCTATTCCTTCTTGGATTAGAAGATGATATCTTGGTGCCTCGATGATTTTGTTTTGACCTATGTACCGGCCCAGTCAGAACTAAGTTGACGTGTTCAATTAAGTTCTGTGTCAAACAAATTGGAAATCAGGAAACAAACTGTTGGACAATAAGTAAGACATTGTTCCATGTATATGTCCGGCTGATATCTAGAACAGAGGATTATATGATCACTTATCTTAAATGGCGTATTATCATCTTCTCAGTTCCGAGAGACCTTGAAAGAGCTACGATTTCCGTTCGGTTCCTGAATTATTACAGTTATAGTTATTAGAGTTATCCAAGTGGGAGACTGTTGGATAAGGTGCCTAAGTCCATAACTATTTCTGGTATGTACCTGACCTGACCTGGCATGGTCCATTTGGGTTGCATGGCACCATGCGATTGGATAGACTAAATGAGAGAAATAACACTTGCGGATTATTAATATATTATAAGTTCTAATATATTAATAATATTATTTTATTAGTTTGATCAAGAATTAATTTAGAATTAATTAAGTGATCAAAAGATAACTAATTAAATATATGGGTTGATTATGTAAATCATCCATAACTTGTATAGTGGGATCAGACGCTACATGGATTATCAAGTTGGGTTCCACCCATAGGATGCTCCATGGGAGTTACAAACCCATGGGTCATGGAAATGAAGAGTCATGATACATTAGGGTTTACATGGTGTAACCCTTGTTGTGTCAACAGTATATAAAGAATATATTCTCCACTAAAATCGGCTACACATAAGAAACTAGAGGGCTAGGCCGATTTTAGAAGTGTGTATTCTCTTTAAAGTCATTACAAAAGAATTTGGTGTTGTGTTAAGCATTTGAGGCATCCCACATGGGGTGCTAGGCTCACAAGGTTTCAAGGAGCACAAGCAACAACAAGGTATGTTATTCTATCTTTCATTCATGTAAAAAATTGTTCCCCATGTGTGCTAGATAGGAATATAACCTTGGAATTCAACTTTGCGTTTTTATTAGACAAACATAGATCCAAGGTTATTAGGGTTGCATGTACACTTAGTAAGTGTTAGAATGCTCAAAACCCATCAATACTGACCCTTCCTCTTATTCCAAAATTTCTTCTTGCTGTTTTTGTTGGTACTGATGTTGTTGTTGTTATTTCCTATGGTTTGCTCCGGGACAGCAGTTGCGAAGCCTTGACAGATTCCATGGTCAACGAGAGCTTGTGCCAACTGTTTGGCACTATCGATAGTGATTGGTTTGGAAGCTGGTACACTTCCTCGAATCTGGGGTGACAGTCCCCAGATGTATGTTTCAATCTTCTTGCTCTCTAGAGCAACCATCCCTGGGAAAAGGATTGCCAAATCACTAAACCTATTGGTATAGGTTGTGATGTCCGAGCCTACCATAGTAAGGCTGCAATGTTCCTGCTCTAGCTTTTGTACTTCGCCCCTTGGACAGTACTCTTGCATTAACATTTGTTTTAGATTCTCCCAGCCCATAGAATTTGCCACTACCAGAGTTAGTGACTTGACGTGTCCATTACACCACATCAGGGCTCTCTCAGAGAATGTACAAGCGGCAAATTTTACCTTGCTCACTTCCAGACATGCACAGATCTCGAAAACTGCGTTTGTTTTCTCTATCCATTGTGATAGAGCCATTACCCCTCCGGATCCGTTAAAAGTCACGGGCTTGCTATTGGTGAAGTCCTTGAAGGTACAATCCCCTGAACTTTTGGATTAATGTCTAATTCCATAACTATAATTGGTGAGACTTGACCCGACCCGACATGGTCCAATTGGGTTGCATGGCATAATGCATTTGGATAGACTATAATAAGAGAAATAACACTTACGGTTGGTTAATATATTATAAGTACTAATTAAATATATGGGTTGATTGTGTAAATCACCCATACCTGTATAGTGGGCTAATGCTCCATTGATTATCAAGTTGGGCTAAAACCCATATGCTGCTCCATGGTGTATTTCAACCCATGGATCCAAGGAAATGGAAAGCCATGACAATTAGGGTTTACCCTAATTGTAACACTATATAAAGATCATATTCTTGGGAAAATCGGCCACTATGTGTGAGTGATAGGGCTAGCCGATTTTCATGAAGTGTGGAATTATATCAAGTCTTTCCAAGTGCATATGATGTTGTGTGAACCAATTGAGGTGTCACACTTGGGGCACTAGGCACTCAAGCTTCATGAAGACATTCTACATCAAGGAGGTATGTAATTCTATCTTGATATGTTCATATGAATCAATGTTATTATGCTAGTTAGGATGAATACCTTGGAAAGTTCAGATTTGCATGTATAATAGAGAAAACATATCTCCAAGGTATTTAGGGTTGCATGTACTCTTAGGAGTGTTAGAATGCTCAAAACCCAATAGTGGTATCAGAGACTAGGCTTGTTTTCTTGTTATACCTGCAAAAGCTTCTTAAAAATCGAATTTTTGTGCTGTCTGGAAAACGGACTCGGCGAGTCCATCAGGAGACTCGATGAGTCCATGCCTTAAAAGTTTTCAAAACAGTCCAACTCGCCGAGTTGGTTCATGCACTCGACGAGTTGGACCCCGAGACAACATATATTCAACTTTTTTGGCTGGAATTGGACTAGGAACATTACCCTAAGAGGTTTTTGGACTCATAAACTTGTTTTTGATGTAGTAATGTTCATGCTAATCCAATTTCAAAGAAAATTGTCAATAGATTCATGTTTTGTATTAGTTTAAGGTTTAGGCTAATCACATGAAAAAGTTTGATTTGAATTATCTTGTTCTTATGAGTTGCTTAGATTAATAGAAAGTTATGTGAAATTGTTGTTTTCAATCCAAATTAATCTAAGAGTTGATTCTAAAATGTGTTTTTGTAACTTGTCCTCAAGTTATATGAAAGGTCACATTTAAGTTTCATAAAACTCATAAAAGTTGGCAATGGTTACAAAAAATGAAGAGTCTTGTCCTCAAGTTATGGACGTTCAAGAGTCACTTCATTAAGTAATAAAATGTGTAACCTTAATTAATTCCATAAGTTACAAAATAAAGAAAAGTTACATTATTTAATAATTTAAAGTCTTCCATAACTTTTCCTCAAGTTATGGAACTTGAAGAGTTTTTTAATTAAAACTACTTTAAACACATAAGTTATGGAATTAATTAGTTTTGAATAGTTTCAAAACTTGCCCTCAAGTTTTGGAATTTGAAATTTTTTCACTTATGAATACTTTAATTCAAAGTTAGCCCTTAGAATTTTAAAAGTTAAAATTCACCCCTTATACTTTATATTATTATAAGTTAATAATATTTATATATATATGTATAAGAGTAAACTAAGTCTTACCCTTAGTAGGCCTCATTCACGAAGCTGGTCTATAAGGGGGGTATAAGGTTACTGCCTATAAAATGGCAGTTTAATAGGTCTCCACTCTCACCCACCGCTTCCTTGACTATTGGAGGGTCGTTAGCCTAATGGGTAGGAAAAGGACTAGAATTCTCCCATCATTAAAAGTATTAATGATAAATACTAAGTAATTAAACCTTTTATAAATACCGAATCTTAGTTACTTAGGAAAAACTGAACAAGGTGCTAATACATGAGATTACACTTTGCACTTTGTTTAAGTCGATTAGTAGAGCGTGTGTGGTTAACTGGCACACTAAATCGTATTTAACAAGGTAGGCAAAGGGTAACTTAATATTTATCATAGTATCAGTGGAGCGTGTGTGGGTAACCGACACATCGATTAAGGGGTAAATATTAAGGGTACCCAGTATATTTGCATGGTTACTTCACACCTTGTTTTGTGATCCTTGGCATCCCAGTCACAAAACCTGAAGGGCACACCCGAGATTGAAACATGACATTGAACAGTTCAATAAATCTCAAAAGATCCAGGAGTTTCAAATCCAAGTAAAACCTAATTAAATCATGTCATTTTCATGGTGGAAATTACTGAATCGTCATTCACCTACCTTCAAATATTTTATAGCTTGGATTACGGCATCCCTCTTCCAAGTTAGAAAAGTATTATGTTGGGTCCTAGCCTTAATATTTTGTATTGGGTGTTATATTAAGGACTTTAAATCAACTCTCTTGAATATCACCCAAAAAGATGTCTGGTTTAGACATTTATGATCTTCCAAATCTCTTGAAACAAGCTTTCCTAAATGAAGATGATGTCCCATGGAAATCATACTTCTTTCACCTCCTCCAATTATTCTCCCTAACCCACAAGTTCAATATCACTCAAGCCCTACTGGCAACGCAAGGTCTAGGTGTGATCACATCTTGGAGATGAAGTCACATATTGACAAGCCTAGAGAGTTGGATGTCAAAGTCTTGAGAAAGTTGGTGGCTCAACTACTTTCTAAGTCACATAGTGAGTTCCTTTGGGACTCCTATGAAACAGACAATGACAAGACCCTTAATGATCTTATCTATTTGCTAAGATCAACTTCCTGAAACTTTATGGATATTGACAATGAAGACACTGGAAATACAGAAAAAGCATTCTCTTCCGAATCGAAAGGGATCGACCATAGTCAACTCAGTTGACCAAATGGTAAAGAGAAAAACTAAGTGTGTGATAGTCCTGCATACCATTACCAAAGGGACCATATGTTTATATTGCCAAAGGAAGGGGCATTAATTGCGAAGCTGCCAATTTTACTTAAGGATGTTAAAGTCAATAAGTTTGACTCTACTTCAGGTAAAGTCCACTATCTAACTCTACTAAGTTTCTATTATGAGATTCTTGATAAGTGATGTGACTGGGTCACATGGTGATGTTTTAAGAATCAAAGAAAAGTGAAGGAACTTAAAGAAAGAAGATGTTGAATCGGATCGCGTAGATGGATTTCTATCGCATAGTTTGAAGATCGGATTCTTGAGCTACTTCTTAGGAGTTAAGATATTTTTCTTAGGAATAGATAACAAGTTTTCATATGGATTGTAAGGATAAATTTTTCCGCAAAGTTTTTCTTTTGATTTTATTTATTTTAAAATATCCTTACAATGGTATTTGTGAAAATCTGTGTTGCTTATAAGATTCCATTAAGAGCAAGAGTGGAAATATGAATTTGATTGTTTCATTTTGTGACAACCCGAAATTTCTATTCTGTACAAACATATCAAGTCAATAGAAGTCAGAACAGTTGCTCTTAATTTTCATACTTTTTAGAATAAGTTTGAGTATTTCAGGATTCACACTTTAGAGATATCAAGAGAGAGGATGCACTAGGGTTATTGTACAACACTGTTATTCCAAAACTCCAAGAAATTAGAGTTTACTGCCTGAATAAAATATTTACAGCCAAAAACCCTAAATCTGGGAGTATATATATGACATTTAGTTATTATTTACACTATTTCCAAATCTCAAGATCCAAATCACATTTCTCTCTCAAGTATGATCCAAAAGTTTTTCAAGATCTTCAATCTATTAAGTGTTTCTAGCTTTCTTAGTAAACTCAAAGGAAAATGGTTTAGGAACTGTAAACTCCAAATAACGGTGAAATGGTGCCCTAGTTCCTTCCAAAGACACATACTTCAAGTAGAAAAGCTTCTAGGGACTTTTAAGGCTTCAAACAATCAAATGGTCAAAAGTGTATGAGCTTATGGCCGTAAACTCAAGGGTTTACGACTGTAAACTCTTTTTTTGGTGACCACAAAACCGTAAAGTCCATAATGGAGTTTTCCTTGAACCCCAAGCACACTAGCCTTTCCCTACAACACTTAGATGCAATCCTTGGGACTTATAGCACATGTATAAGGTGTATAGTATGTCCTAGGGTGTCTTAAATTTGTTTATTAGTTGTTTAAAGACTAACTGGATACATATATGTGATATTATATGTTAACTAGGATCATAAAGTGTGTTCAAGTGTTCTCTTGACACCTAGCAACCCGGTTTCATCATATCATCCATACCACTCACTACAAGTGATTTCATACCCCTTAATCAATGGTTTAAACGTTTTTAAATGCTTTTATGGGGGGGGGGGAATACAAGTTGAATACTTATAATTATTATATCAATCACATGTGATTAATAACTACCAAACCAGTAGTTTTCTTACTGTTCAAACTATTTACTAAACTGTTTCACTTCAAACTGTTTTACAAACTCTTATACTTGTAAAATACTTTTATTTAAACTCTTTTATACTTATTACCAAATGCATGCCTATGTATTTGTAGTTATATAAGTAATGTGTAAAGGGCTTAGGAAGGCTAGCTCGCTTTATCTCCTTTTCCTCGTTGGGATGTGACTTTAGGGCATCAGCTATCCATCTGAAGGTCATCTACCTATTAGTTATATATTATGTATACATATATAGACATGAAAGTCCCTCCAGTCAGTTCAGTACCTTTGGGTAGGAAAGGCATACTTTCTCTTATACATGCACACCATTAGTAACTATTATAGGTATAGTTAGGAGATACTACTTACCATTCCAAGTACAAGGAATCACACAAGGGTCATTTCATTCATGAGTCTTTACATAGATACACTTACATGAGTATGTTTACATGAATACTTTTACATAGATGTTATACGATGAGTTACTATTACATATTATATGTGTAGATACTGTTATATAATTCTCCTTCTTATCTTTATTTTGTGATATAATCACATAATCGACAAGATAGATTGGACTTTATATCCACCTTCCAAAGAATACTTTGTGGGACTAACCATTCCTGGAACCTCTATTAGCTACAGAGGTAAATGAACATCTACGGATGTCTTCGATTGATACCATTATAGGTATACTTTAAGGGACTAACTATTCCTACACCCAGCTGTTAGCTACAGTGGGAAATATATATCTACGGATGTCTTTAGTTAACACGGTTAGTTATCCTAGTACAGAAGGATAATACTTAAGTTATTTATATTATTACCTTTATCTTGTGAGTCTTTCACATAACCGATTAGGTGAATTATATTTGTGTGTCCTAGTATCAAAGGATACAATCCCTTATATTAATAATAATAGTCGTATAGTCGGGTCTCGGTAGAAGGCTACTTTCAAAACAGTCGGGTCTAGGTAGAAGGCTACTTTCCAAACAGTCGGGTCTTGGTAGAAGGCTACTTTCAAAACAGTTAGGTCTCGGTCGAAGGCTACTTTCCAAACAATCGGGTTTTGGTAGAAGGCTACTTTCAAAACAATCGGGTCTTGGTAGAAGGCTACTTTCGAAACAGTCGGGTCTTGGTACAAGGCTACTTTCAAAACAGTTAGGTCTTGGTAGAAGATTTCATCTATACTAATAAGAATCATAGGGATTTCTAAGGTTTTTCAAATGCTTGCAACTACTTACAAACATTTTCATACTTATATGAACTTTCTTTCAAAACAATTTCAAGTCTTTCATTTCTACTTTTTACAAATCAAAGACACATTAATACTTATGAACTCACCAGCTTTTTGGCTGATACTCGCTTTCAAAATAACTTGTATTTTCAGTCACAAATAGACAGGTACGACGACCATGTTTTGTGAAGACGGAGCAGTAAGGACTCTTTTTATTTTGATTATTCATTATGTTGTCTTATACTATGAAAGAACACTTGTAATTAAAATTATACTATTAATGCAATGGATGATGTTGTTGCTTGTTCACTACTTCACATTGTTGTGATACATTGCATGACGTCCTCCCCCCATAACGTTTCCGCCGTTCGTGGTTTTGGGGTGTGACACATTTGTGGTATTGTCTAAATTTACGAAATAAGGAAAGATTCTCATGACCCAAGTTTCATTTGGATAGTGACTTGGAATCATGCAATTTGTATAGCATGATGAATGAGAACTTTCGAGCATTGGAAAAATTAAGACTAACTACTTGTTCACATGGATGTGCGAGTCAAGTGAAGGACTAAGGGATAGGGTACACATTCTCGTGTACTGGTCAAAGTCCACCACAAAAGATCGATAAGACTATTCGTCATAATTTACTATAGCTCAGTAAATATGGTTATACTTACAAGCTTAAGTGTGACTCTAAGACATTGGAAAAGGTTCCAATGTATGGCAGAGCGAATAAGAAGAATCAATTTAGGCAGAAAGATAAAAGTTTCTCAAATCTGAAAAGATGGGAGAGGAGGAGTTATGAATTGTTGAAGTGGTTAAATCAAGAAGATGATTCATACTTCGTTCCAAAAACAATTCTTAGATTTATACTCTAAAATTGTAACTTGAGTGACATGTCTTAAAGAAGGTTTAAAACACTTATCAAATGTAAGAGTAAAAGTTTTCTACTTTTGGACATTTGAAATTGGTAAGTTGTGATGTTTTGGATAAAACAAAGACCAACTAAGGCCAATTGTGTGAAGTGTTTAGCCTGATTAGAATCCACACTATCTCTTGAATATCTCACAAGAAAGTCTTATATGTTAAGAGGACAGTGGGAGTCTTAAGGGTCTTGAGAGTCTCAAGAATTAATCAAGAATAAAACCTGAAGTTCTTCACTAGCACACGACTTGAGGTTTATAACCTATCGTGTTGACATATTCTATGCCCATTCCAGTTAAAGTTGGCTTTGCATATGAGTTCTTAGAGTTCTCAATTGGTTGCACAACAACTTGGAAGTAATGGCAGGCCCTTGAGCTGCCAGGTGGCAAGAAATTTAGATTGAGTTCAATCCACATAAGTTTGGATTTTTCATTATCCTTGTCTTGTGACTATGGTTTTCACAATTCACATGGATAAGAACACATACACCATTAAATCTAAGGGTGATAAGGCTTCTCTCCGATTCATGAAAATGATGGTGAGGAAACACTTGCACCAAGTAGATTTCAAGTAGATAGCAATTGTGATATTTGCATTCTCAAAGTCGTTAGTGGAGCTGTGTGGTTAACTAGCACAGTAACATGGACTTGTGAGAAGTGGCAAAGGTCTAAACAATTGAGATTATGATTACGACATCCCTTTTCATAGTTCTGAAATTGTTTAGACACACCTGTGAGCTATCTAAGAGAAGGTGTATGATATTGATAAAGTTTTATCAAAGCAATCTGGTATCAGAAATATGAACTTTGGTAAGAAAGTCAATAAAGTATTGTTTTTTCTAGAAGTCCGGCTGATTTCTGAGTACATGTCAAAGCTAGTGGGAGCATAAGTGTTATGCTATTAATCATCATGTAAGTGGGATCATGATAATTATGATAAAGCTTGCAAGTTAGCAATGTTAATTATAGAAAAAAAAAGGTTTCAATTGGGAAAAAGTTGTTTTGCTATAATTAAGGGACAGTAAATTATGCTTCATCTCAAATCTAAAAGCATAGATTGAGGTTTTAATCGTATTTAGTCAAGTATATATATGAATGTTATGTTGGAATGGCTCAACATAAGCAAATCTAATATATGGGTCCATTATTTGCGTTCTAAAATTTGATTATGATTACGACATCCCTTTTCATAATTTGAATTATGAGAAGTTGGCAAATTGAAATGGACATATTATAGCAAAAGACTGGTTTAGTCTTTATGTGAGACATCATGAATCGTGTTCCATATGCTTCGGATATAGGATCGATTGCATGTGTTATATGCATCGTTTCTAAAATTTTCCAAATGCCTGGGGCATTAAGAAGGGAAAAGGTCTAGAATTGGATATGACTGAAAGGATTAAACAATTTTCAACGACAATATAAGGTTTACCAAAGATTGGTTGCTCAAGGATAGTTGGAAGTATAGTGATAATTCTTGAAGGAGCATATTGACATAATTTGTAAGGAGGCAACTCTCGTTTAGAAGTGATAGTCAAAATGGAATATGGAAATATTTCAAAGTTAGAAATTATTCAATCTGTGTAAGATTAGGAAACTTAATGCAAGAAGGTTGTTTCCAAGGAGTCGATCTCCTTTGGAATGCTCTATAATGTTTGTTGTTAAGTCTTTCTGACTTTGTGAATAATCATTACAAGAGGATCAATGCATATAAGTTTAGAATCTAACAGATTTCAGTAAATGGCATGAATGTGGAATTTTTGCATTTGCAGTAAGGATTTGGGACTATGAAAAAAGGATCATTGGAATTATGTTCAATTGATCTATTTCACAAAGTAAATATCATAGACAAACATAGTATGCATACTTGGTGTATGGCATGACTAGTGTTTAGAAAACATAGTGCACATGCTTGCTGCGTAGGACAACTATTGTTTTAAATTCAAGAATAAAGTTGATAGTTGAAACAGTATACAATGAATAATGTGTAACCATATGGTGACAAATAAAATGTGTTTTATTTATGTCCATACGTTTTGATACCATATTCGATTCAAGTATTCTTGTGTTTCATTTTGCATGTTTTGACTTCCAGAATAAACTAGGTCATTGTTCTGGATGACTAAGTTATTCAAACCATCCATAGTCGGTCATATGTTGGAAGTATATATGAATTAAGACTGTCATGGGTTGGCTTGTAGAAGTGTAAGATGTTGGAAAAAGGGCTACAACACTCATGAGTGCTCATAAGTTCTGAGTATTGGCTTCAACCCGCGCTCATTGGAATCACTTCATGGATTTTATCACGAGTGATCATGAGACGATAATATCTTATATTCTTTAAGCCTATAGATATGAGTTATTACTATGAGTTGGTTATACATTGATTTCACGAAAGGCATTGGTAACTCGATGTTATAAAACGTGCCTTTGTGTATGATTCAACAAGTAGTAGAACAAGCCATATGATATCTGTGGGCCCCTCGATGATTTGGTGATGACAAACGTAAGTGCTCGGCTGGGCCTGCACTGATTTGACTTGTTCAGTTAGTCAGTTGTCATAAATCGGAAATCAGGAAACAGCAAATGGACAGAGATAATGATTATAATCCATGTCCCAGTCCATATGATATCTAGTATGGAGGAATATATGATGCCTTATCTAATGGACAAGTCATTGACAAATGTCAGAGTTCATCTACATGGTAAGAGTTCGACAGATGCTTTTGAGAGCTACGATTGCCAGTTGGTTGATGAAGTCATACGCAATAATAGTTTTAGACTTATCCAAGTGGGAGACTGTTGGATTAACGTCTAAGTCCATAACTATAATTGGTGAGACTTGACCCGACCCGGCATGGTCCATTTTGGTTGCATGGCATCATGCATTTGGATAGACTATAATGAGAGAAATAACACTTAAGGTTGGTTAATATATTATAAGTTCTAATATATTAATAAGAATATTTAATTAGTATTGATCAAGAATTAATCTAGGATTAAATAAGTGATCAAAAGAAGACTAATTAAATATACGGGTTGATTGTGTAAATCACCCATACTTGTATAGTGGGCTAGTGCTCCATGGATTATCAAGTTGGGCTAAAACCCATATGATGCTCCATGGATGCCCCATGGTGTATTTCAACCCATGGATCCAAGGAAATGGAAAGCCATGACAATTAGGGTTTACCCTAATTGTAGCACTATATAAAGATCATATTCTTGGGAAAATCGGCCACTATGTGTGAGTGATAGGGCTAGCCAATTTTCTTGAAGTGTGTAATTCTCTCAAGTCTTTCCAAGTGCATATGATGTTGTGTGAACCATTTGAGGTGTCACACTTGGGGCACTAGGCACTCAAGCTTCATGAAGACATTTTACAATAAAGAGGTATGTAATTCTAACATGATATGTTCATATGAATCAATGTTATTATGCTAGTTAGGATGAATACCTTGGAAAGTTCATATTTGCATGTATAATAGAGAAAACATAGATCCAAGGTATTTAAGGTTGAATGTACACTTAGGAGTGTTAGAATGCTCAAAACCCAACATGAACGACCTTGACGTTGGCCATTCGTAGAGCTATTCACTCCTCCTCCAGACCCATTATTACTCATATGTGACATTGTTGCTGTCACTGCAGGTGTTACAACAGCTATCAATGTGGCATTTTTCGTCGATGGAGGGGGTGGTGGTGGAGGTCTTGCGTTGTTGACATGGCGTGTAGATCTACGAGGCGACATTGTGCTGCTAAAGAAATAGAATGAAGAACATAAGTTTTTAATGTGTTAATAAATTTGTCATTTTTATCAATTTATAAATTCGACTAACCTACCCAAGGTTTACAGCTTGACTTATAACAAAATTTTGCATAGTGTTAGATAAACTTATGAATCTAAGTGGTAGTCAAAGAATTTACACACAAAGGAATTTCTTCATATATATTAAACATATGATGTGTTACATTTGAAGTTAGGAAAAGTTTCGATCCTTCTAAGGATCGTCGACACAGAATTTAAAGAAAAGTAAGAATTTTAGCCGAGTTCCTATTCTATAACAAAATATTGGGATTCGGCAAGCATTACTTGCGACGTAGGTTGTGCCTGGAGCTTGACTCTATGTCTGATTGCTTTGCTTCCATAAGACGCCTATTGAGGGTGGCTTGTTGTTCCCTTATCTCAGAGAGGGCTGCAATCATTTGTTCTCGGAATGTGTCGGCACGGAGTTGGGTGTCATCCAGCAACATATCTAGTCGACGGATGTCGGAAGTGTGAACTTGTACTTTCACATTGACTTCACGAATTCGGTTTGCTCTGACCTGTGATTGATAGGACTGGTTGGCTAGTTTGCCCACCATGACTAGGAGTGCTCAGTCGGATGAACCTCCATCCCTGACGTCGTAGAAGTCCGGACACATACCGTAGGGAGGACGTAATCCTTGCTGTTGGCTCCAATGGTGAAGGTGACTTCCCCAAATGGGAGTTGGTCCCGGAAAGTTTCTCCTAACTGTAGGCGGTTGGGCGACTGGTGGGTCGATAACTTTGTAGGATTTGTTTCTAAGTCCATAACCATAATTGGTAAGACTTGACCTGACTCGGCATGGTCCATTTGGGTTGCATGGCATCGGGACATTTGGATAGACCGTTTGTGAGAAGAGGACATCTGTGACATATTAATATATTATAAGATCTAATATGTTATTTAATTAGTATTGATCAAGAATAAATTTGGACTTAATTTATTGATCAAAAGAAACTAATTAAATATATGGGGAGTGATTGTGAAAATCGTTAATTCTTATATATGTGGGCTTATGATCCAAGATTCCTTATATTGGGTTTAACCCATGTGGTGACCCATGGATACTCCATGGAGGTTAAAACCCATGGAGCATAAGGAATGATTAAAGTCATGAGTTACATGGTGTAACCCTAATAGCCACACTATATAAAGACCCCTTTAGCTCAAGAAATTGACACTAGTGATACTTATATAAGGGCTAGCCAATTTGAGCATGAAGTGTCTTCTTTTCATGGTTATTCCAAGTGTTGATGATGTTGTGTGAACCATTTGAGGTGTCACACTTGGGGCACTAGGCTCTCGAGCATCATGGAGTCAAGCTACATCAAGAGTTATGTATTCTATTTATATTATTACCCAAGTATATGATATTTGTATGCTAATATAGGGTAATATCTTGGAAACTTCATATTTGCATGTATAATAGAGAAAACATAGATCCAAGGTATTTAGCCCTTTATGTGCACCATAGGATGTTGTAGTATATTAAAACCCAACAGACTTCTGGTTCTGAGTCCGTCCCAGAGTCATCCCCTTCTTCCAACTCTATGGGTTTTTCATCCTCTTCGGGATCCTCCTCTACCCATCCTCCATTGCCCTGATTCGGGTAGTAGGGGTCCCCTGGTGGGTGGAATCCAGCCATGGTGTCTGTGCGTGATTAGAGATATGAGGATTGTCTAGAATTTAAAACATGTATATCTAAATACGTAAGATACACTATTGTATCGAAAGACCCTCACGTTCGTATTTATGAAAGACCCAAACTTTCAAACTTGACAATATATTTACTCCAAAACATGCTACTTGCATATTCATAAAAACAGTATTTTACATTGATAACGAGATTACAAACTACTGGATACAAACCGACTTTTTTAAAGTGTTATATATTACATAACTTCCCAGGATTCTATAGTTTTATACCTATGGGAGTGCAAAATACAATAGTTTCAAACTATTTTTAGGCTTCTATAATTACAATAGTTCAAACTATTCAAAAATCTTCTACCAGTATATAACTATATTGGATGAATATCTCCTGCAATTTGTTAAACATTGAGAGGGTAAGCGGTGACACTTAGTGAGTTCAATAATAGATACAATATAACATTATGCCATATATATACTTTAATATGGCAGAAGCATAGAGGAAGAAGGAACAACAGGGGCATATGTAAATCATGTGACAAACATTCCATATCAATCCTTGATTTGATTTAAAGATATACAATCAATGAGACATAATAATTTCCATGCTTGATATGCATCAACAAAGCTTCGACCCAAATGGCACAGAAGACATACAACTTCGGATTAACATTTTGGTAGATTCCAGGCATATAGCCCTGTCTAACCTTCTGCCAAAACCATAGAATAGAAATCATTCTCTTACGGAGACATGTTCTACATGGCCAGAGGCAACATACCAGTACCAACGTGAATTTAAGTCCTTTCACTGATCACATGGTCAAAGGTATTGCTTTGCAATAAAAAAGAGTGAATAAAAATAACACGGGAAGATAACCCGGAGTAATAACACTGGAAAACACATAGCACATATAACACATAACATGCAATTATTTCTATATATTAAACTCACAGTGAAATAACCGGGGCTAAAATATTAATTTGGGCAGCATTTCAGCTCTAAATATCACTTTCTTCGTTGAAAACCGGGCTCTGCAAAGGTAGAGCTTCAAAACCGAAAAGATAAATTTTTCGGGATTCTCGGGACTCTCGGGGTGTGTTTCGGGCTTTGGAATCAGTACCGGGGCTTCGGGGGAAGTGGAAGTAGAAGAAATATAAGTTTAGCGGTAAAAAGTGGGAAATTTCTAACATTTACCCGAGAGGGGTCGCATCCCTTATATAGGGTCGAGGTTCGGATCCGAAGTGAGGGGAAGAGGGCAGGTGGTTGCGAGGGTCGGACCAGATGGCAGCTTCGGCAAGGCTCGGATGCGAGGAGTCATCGGCTTCAGGCGCATCATCGGCTTGGTCTTCGGCTCGGTCTTCTGCTCGGACGCGGGGTGGAGTCTGATGCGAGGCGCGTCGGATAGCCATTGGACTGCACCCTCGGTCGAATCAGCATGTGACACACAAGTCGGGCACAAGGCAGGCATGCGAGGATCATGTGACCAACTCAAATCCATGCGAATTTCGTTGAAAATTGTGCCAAAATGTTCTAAAATCATAACTTTCACATATGGGCTTCGTTTTTGACGTTCTTTATATGAGCGTGTAGGTAAAATTATGCTCTACAACTTTCGTTTAGACTTCGTTGGCTAATTTTGAAGTTATCTTTAATATTATTATTTTTAACAGACCGGGACAGGAAAATCCGTTAAAAATTCATAACTTCTTCATATGACATCCGTTTTCGTCAGACTTTTTACCGTTGTACTAATAATTACGAGACCTTCAATTCTCATTTAGGTTATGTCGGCTAAAAATCACTCGATGTAAAATTCGAGTTTTTAGCCGTCTACTGCTAAGTTGAAACTTCGAAAAATCATAACTTCCTCATACGAAGTCAGATTTTGGTGTTCTTTTTATCGAACTTCTCGGTTTAACGAATACTATGAATTTCATTTAGATTACTAAGGCTAAAAAGTAGTTTATCAAAAACTCAGTTTTTACATCATTCGACGTTGTGCCGGTTTTGTCGCGAATCTTCGATTGGTCATAACTTCTTCGTTATAACTCAAATTTCGATTAGGTTTTCGCCTAAATGTTTCTAAGGAGATTATCTAAAACTTTCAATAATAAAATTTTACTTATTCGAAATTTTATATTTCCGTTAAATTTCACTATTTGACATTTGATTGGAATCTCATAAGACTTCCAATACTTTCTGAATGATTCTAAGCATAGTTTTACTTCAATTCTAGTAAAAACTATCTGTTAGAACTCAGCATTCAAATTCACATAATATTTCATAATATTATTTACTTAAAACACGATTTCAAAACGTGTATGTTACAAATACCTCCTCCTTTTGAGGATTTCGTCCCCGAAATTACATCGATTAAAATAAATGGGGGTATTTTCCCAAGTATAATTTGGGCCTCGATGGTGTTTCCACTTGACAAGCACCAACTCTACTTCTTTATTACGTAGAATAGTTCTTCTTTCATTCACGATCTCTTCCAGCTATTATACATATCTTAACTTATTATCCAGTTTCACTTCGGATAACGGAACTGTCTCATCATTGACGCTTAAGCATTTGCGCAGATAGCTCACATGAAACACATTATGAATACCTGCCAAATCATCAGGCTATTCTAAGCGGTATGCTTGCTTTCCAATTCTCTGGATGATTTTGAAATGACCAACAAATCTAGGGCTTCGTTTTCCTTTCTTCCCAAATCGCAAAATGCCTTTCCACGGGGATACTTTTAGCATTACGAAATCACCCACCTGGAATTCTATGGGTCGTCTCCTCTTTTCTGTATAGGACTTCTGTCGATCCTGGGCCGCTTTCATTCTTTCTCGTACGATTCGAATCTTGTCGGTGGTGTCTTGAATCATTTCAGGGTTTCTAAGGATCTTCTGTCCTATGTCTCGCCAACATAATGGAGTACGACATTGTGACTATATAATGCCTAATATGGTGGCATTTTGATTGAAGCGTGGTAACTGTTATTATATGAGAATTTGACAACATGTAAGTATTTATCCCAGTTACCACCGAACTCCAAGACACATGCACGAAGCATATCTTCTACTGTTTGGATTGTTCTCTCGGTCTGACCATCTGTCTGGGGATGATAAGTTGTGTTGAGAGCAACTTGAGATCCCAATTCACATTGCATACTCGCCCAAAAGTGAGAAGTGAAGCGAGTACCACGATCGGAAATGATCTTTAGTGGAACACCGTGTTTTGCCACAATTTCATCCAAGTATACTTGTGCATATTTCTCCATTGAAGCCGTTTCACGCATGGCAAGAAACTGAGCGCTTTTAGTCAGGCGTTCGATGATTACCCAAATGCTATCATGCTGTCTAGCAGTCTTTGGCAATTTGGTAATGAAATCCATGGACAGTTCTTCCCATTTCCATACAGGAACACTAAGACTTTCTGGGGTTCCATAAGGCTTTTGGTGCTCTGCTTTGACTTGTAAGCATACTAAGCATTCTTGTACATATGTACCAATGTCTTTCTTTAATCCAGGCCACCAATAATGAGCTCTTACATCATAGTACATTTTACTTGTACCAGGGTGGATTGACAGTTTTGATTTATGGGCTTCATCTAAAATATTTTGTCTCAATCCACTAATCTTTGGATCCACAGCCGATTCTTGAATACTTTTAATCCTCGCGGATCATCAAGTAAAGCATCATTATAATGTATCATCCCTTCTTTCTTCACATTTTTTGGCTTTAGGGTGTCTTCTTGCCATTTCTCTAATTCATCTAAAATAGTGACCTTTACTGTTGTATGGGTAATGGCATAACACATACTATTGCGATAAACCTTTCTGCTAAGTGCATCGCCAACTACGCTCGCTTTTCCAGGATGATATAGGATTTCACAATCATAATCTTTGATCAGCTCCATGGCTCGTTGTTGTCTCATATTCAACGTTTGCTGGCTGAATATGTACTTGAGACTTTTGTGGTCGGTAAATAATTGGCATTTTTTTACCAAAAAAAAATGCCTCCAAAGTTTTAGGGCAAATACTGTCACACCCCAAAACCAAGAACGGCGGAAACATTCTGGGGCGGAGGACGTCATGTATAATATCAACAACAATGTAAAGTAGTAAACAAGCAACAACATCATCCATTGCATTAATAAAATAATTATTATACAATTGTATTCTGTCAAATTTTGATATACACTAAAGCATAAATCAAAATGAAAGATAAGTCTTGAATAAGCTTCATCTTCCTTTCTCCTTGCATCGGTACCTGTCTATGATGACCTGAGGATACAAGTAATTTTGAAAGCGAGTATCAGCTATAAAGCTGGTGAGATCATAAGTATTAATGTGTCTTAATTTGTGAAAACTTATAATTTCTAAGACTTGACATTGCTTTGAAAGAAAGCTAGTATAAGTATGAAAATGTTTGTAGCTCAACTATAAATGGTTGAAAATCTCTAGAATCCCTATGATTCCTATTAGTAACAAAAGGAGTCTTCTACCAAGACTTAACTGTTCTGTGTGTGTGTGTCTCTTGTAAGAGTAAGTATTTTTCCAAAGTATAACTATCATTATCCAAAAATATAGTTTGTACAATTTTGTTTAAGTGAGGTTATCACTAAAATATGTACTGGAAAAATTAACGTAGTACTAAACGTAGCTCTAAAAGGACTACTACCGTACTAACTACCTCAGGCCGGATCTTGGGCAAAGGCATTACGTGATAAATTGCGCCATACTATCGACTAGTAACAACAACGTAATGAATGGTCGTAATAAAGAAATGATGTTTGGCACCCGCAGACCTGCAGGTCCGGCTGTAGCTAGCAGCAAGGTGTAGGATTGTCAATCCAGCATAGATCTATACACAAACTCATACTATGGACTGATTATATCGACATAAGGATGGTCGAAATCAATGTATGACGTTTGGCACCCGCAGACCTGCAGGTCCGGCTGTAGCTAGCAGCAAGGCGTAGGATAGTCAATCCATTATAGAATCTATACGCAAACTCAACGCTCCCCCTTCAAGAGACTCTGGCCGCAACTCAAGTCATGAGGTTTTAAGTCATGCTCCGATTTAAATCACAGTAATCGACGTATTCTCGTATATGTAAATGTAATGTACTGTTCTAGCTATAATGTAATGGACTGTTCTACCAAGTATAGCAATGTAATGAGCTGTAATGTTCTATGTGTGCTAGCTGTAATGTGTGTTCTCTCTATCTAGCAAGTATAGTAATGTAAGCGTTCTAGTATAATTGTATATGTTCTCGTCCTAGTATAGATGTATATGTAATGTACAGTAATGTTCTAGAAAGTATTGACTCATGAATGAACTGACTCATTGTATGATATCGCGTTCTAGTAATGGTTCTAGTATCTTCCTGAACTACCCATATGGTAGCTTACTAGTAATCTAAGTGGTACGTATGGACGTGGATGTATACCCTTGCTACCCAAGGGCATAAAATGAACTGGAAGGACCTTTTATGACTATATATGTACACATGATATATAACAAATCTTTAAACGACCTTCGGACGAATACCCAATGTCCCACCAGACCACATCTCAAGGCGCGAAAAGGAAATAAGGTAGATAGTCTTCCTAAGTCTTTTAAACATTTCTTATATAACTATACATATAGAGGCATGCAATTTATAATATAAAAGCATAAATAAGTTTGGTAAAACATTTGAAATAGAAATATTACTTTAAGGTAAGATCGACTTGATGTCAATCTATAAAACAATTTAAAGGCATAAGTATGATAAAACAGTTTTGAGTATAAGGAAAACATCGTTTGAAGCACAGTTGTAAATAAGTTTGAAAGGCAATGTACAGAGTAAGATGTACAGTGTAATAAGTAGTTTAAAACATATAAAATGTTTATAAAAATCATTTGAAGGAAACTATTTGGTAAAACGGCTAATGAGTAGCCAAATCTTTTGAATGCTGTATATTAATCACATGTGATTGATGTAATAAGTAATAATGTCCTACTTACTAATCACATGTGATTGACATAATAAGTAGCATGATTCTACTTGTATCCCCCCCCCATAAAACATTTAAAATAGTTTAAAACATTAGTTAAGAGGTATGAACTCACCTGCAATATGTGACTGGAATTGAACGACTGTTATCGTATGGAAGGATCGGACAAGTGCTTGGTGTCAAGTGATGACTTAGACACACACAATGATCCTAATTACATATGAAGACATATGTATATAAATAATTAGATATTAAATCACTAATTATACAAGTATAAACATTTAAGCGCGAGGACAACACTTTTGGTCAAGTGCTAGGAGGCTAATGGGTTGCAACAAAGGAGTGAAATGCCCCTAATGGAAGTTTAAGGACAAAAGACCATATTCATTAGAGTTTACGGCCCAGGGGAGTAAGCTCCTGGCCGTAAACTCTCAAACAAGTCATGAAATGGAGTTTAGAAGTACTACAACCTTAGAGGGGAATTGTTTCAAGGCTATACAAGTGTTTGGGCACCACATTGACTCCTTTGGGGAGTTTACGGCCCAAAGACCCTTTTCCCTTGGAGTTTACGGTCGTAAACTCCCTTGGGAGGGTTCTTATTGTCCTTTCAAGTCTCTAACATTTCTAGGAACAAGTCTAGGCTTCAACCATTGGCTTAAGGAAGATTTATGGCACTAAATGGGACCATTTGATGGAGTTTACGGCCATATAACTCTTTGGGCCGTAAACTCCCTCACACATGAGGTTCTAAGAATTTTAACTAGCCCAAAACTCATCTAGGTACTTGCCCTAAAAGTCTCTTGGCCTAAGGAAGTGTGTAGGGTGTCCTTTGACCCCATAAAAGGAGTTTACGGCCCAAGAAATACTCTTGGCCGTAAACTCTTCAACACTTGAGCTTTTCATGATTTTTCTAGGTCCTAAACCCATTAAGGTGCTTGCTAAAAATGAAGACTAAGCCCTTGGAAGAGTTTGAAGTTGTATTAAGCCATTCTCAGACTGAGTTATCCTAAAGAACTTGGTCACTCACTCGAAATCTCAAAGGTTCCTTTTCTTGCGTAACTACCCAGTCAAAAGCCACCCCTTGCTGGGTCAAAGTCGTACGAGTTTCTGTAGCTTGCGAGGAGTTCTGAATGAACTAAGGCGGTAGGTCGGTAAGACCTAGAATTTGGCGAAAAACTGTCGGCGTCTCTGGTGTCGATAGATGCTCAATGGTTTTTGCAATTTGATAGAGTACTCAAAATTTCTCACATTACTAACAGTGTGTCCTAGAAATTTGACTCTTCAATTTCAAAACTCAAGCCTATAGAACTTTGCTAAAAGTTCCTCTGTAGGAAATGTTTCCAGGGGTTTTCTTCTTACTACGTGGGTTGATAAGTAAGTCATTACATGGAGAAATGACGAATTGATCCAAGTAAGAAAGACGTAACCCTATTCATTTAGCTCATGAGAACCATGGGCGTACTGGTCCTATCCGAAAGGTATCACTACGGACTCGAGGCGTCCGCATCGAATTCAGAAGATAGTCTCCCAGACATCCTTCCCTAACACATCGAACTGGTGATATTCGGATCTCAGGTCTATTCCTGGATGTAGTTTCTTTCCTTACGTTTGCTCAACCATTTTGTCTATGTGAGGCAGAGATAACGATTTCTATGAAAATCTTGACGGATTCCTCGATATCCGAGGCACATACAATGCGATCCATCGATCTCTGGAAGAATCTGACCGGGGTTCTCTAGGGTGAGAAACCTAGTCTTCTAATTCTATTTATGTGTGGTTCGCCAAGTTGCTCGTGCTGTTCTTGTTTTTCCGAGGGTGTTTAAACTATAGGGTGATATGTTTTCGGGAGTTGTACTAGGTTCTAAGTTTGTTCACATGCCGATGTGATTACTCGTATACTTAGGCAGTTTCTCCGTCCTGAAGTCCATTTTAGAATTCATACTGGGCTTCACGATCACAATTTCGTGTATACGAGTCGTATATAATTACGATTGAAAAGGTAGTCGAATAACTGATTCTTCCTTACCCTCACATCCCAAGGAGGAAAAGAGTTAAGGAGAAATCATTAATTCTAAACCTATAGAACCTTGATTATATAACACTCTTATGTATACCTTCCTCAGTGATAGATCATCTGCATGAATTCCTGGATTGAACTTGACGTACTGCACGAGTGGTACTTCGGGGATTTCTTCGGAAAGAAAATATCTAAGAGGTACTCCTGGAATGAGCACTTCGGCGTTCTGATATGACGGCTTCGCTGGAAAAGTGATCTAGAAGATAGGGACGTACGTATGAAGCTGTTTTCGCATCGATAAAATGGAATCGGATTATATGATAATGTTGGAATCATACAGAAACTTTAAAGACATTAGAATTAAACATAAGACATTTACAGACAAAACACAACCGTGCAACCATGAACAAGAGTTACAGCACTTTCAGATTTACCACAAGACTATTGTTGCGAATAAGATATACTACAAAAGACAAGTATACACAGAACGAGACTCCCTATACAGACAGGATCTCGCAAAAGGTAAGACTCTAGTTGCACTAGTTCTATATAGTTTATAAGTTTGTTACAACGAAACGCCTTAAATACATTAACGTGGTTCCTGAGCAGGCTCTCCTGCAGCTGTGATCCTGAGAATCCTCCCGTCTGCGCCAGAGTTCTGCGTTATCGGGCAATCCTTCTGGAGGTGTGCAATTTCACCGCATTGGTGACATATATGAACAACACCCACATTGGTGGTGGAAGTGAAACGTCGAGTAGGAGTTATGGGAACGCGGCTTCTTTCATTGATCTCCCCTTTTGGGCAATTTTTGTAATAGTGCCCTGCCTCACCACAACTATAGCAAAGTAGGCTTGCTTCCGTGGTGGAGGTAATCCTACAGAAATGAGCAATATGTCCCATCCTGTGGCAATTACTGCATTGCCGGGCTCGGCAAATTCCCTTGTGGTGATGGTTGCACCTGTCGCACTTCGGGAGTGTTCCTTTATATGGTCTGCTCGGTACTGGGATGGCAGAGGTTTGTGACTGTTGCATGGCAATTCTCTGAAACCGTTTGCGTTCCACTTTGGCTTGACGTTTTCTTTTCTTGAACTCTGAGTTGTTGTTTCGGGTGGTGACGACTGTTACTATTTGTTGGTTCCCCAGATCATTAACACGATCGGAATTTTCAATTCCTTTTTCAGCCTTGTCTGCATTGGCAGTGCTGCGGTTTGCCAGGACTGCTGTCACGGCAGCCATCACAGCAGCTGTAATGGTGGCTGTAATGGTGGCTTGAAAAGTAGCGGCGTCCATAGGAAAAGTAGAGGTTTCATTGCTTGGCTGGTTGTTTCCAGATGACGACATGATTCTGTAATATGAAAGATAAGGATTTGTGAGCGATTCCGGTTGACCCTAATGTACTTAGATTGTTCACGCTAAAAGTAAGAGTATGTTCTCAAAAGTCTGACCTACATCTCTATGATGCAGTCCTACTAAGGAAGGAACGTATGTTCGTAGGATGGTCTCAAGACGTTTGTCGTTCGAGCTGAGGTATCGTGGGTTGGTGAATAACAAGATCCAACCACTGAAAGAGACTTGGAAGTGTCTCTTGGAATAAATCACCATAGTCCAATGACTTGACTAAAGTATGATTCAGATAGACTCCAATGAAAGTAAGATAAAAGTACTTGGATGAAGAATGACACAGAAGTTAGTTGGCTGTCAATATCTTTGATATTCACGATGTAAAGATTCGGGAAAATGACCTTGTAAAGGTCTTACATCATATCCACAGAAGATAGTTTCTGACAGCATACAGACCTAACTAAAGTACTTACGGAACAAGATAGTTTCATAGAAAATGCCACATCGGGCATAGACAGAAAACAATTCCTTTTTATAAGGGAAATAAAGTAAAGCGTCTACTACTGGCGACGGTCATCCCTCTGGTGAACTCTTAGTTCAACCAATTGACGTTCCATGTCAAGTAGGTGTCTTTCGCACACCATCTGGCGTACTCGGAGCTCTATGACTTCGGCTCGTGATTCAGCCAGTGCTTGCAATAGGGCTTCATGGTTTCTCTCTGATCTCTCGTGAGCATCCTCTAGATGAATGGTGTGGAGGGTATGCATTCTAGCATAGGCGACTATTTCTGAAATCTGACGTAGGGCTGTCCTGTCTTGAATCTCAATTCAGGCCACTCTGCGGACCAAGATTGGCAAGACTATATCTGTTAAGCACTCATTACTCACGTCATAAAAGCTTCGGTCGCCATCAAATAGCATAAACTGTTCTTGTCCTTGGCTCCCTGTTTCCAAGCATTCCACTCTCTCAGGGTCGGGCCATGAAAAGCCGGAAGATGGTTAGGAATTGAAACGGGGCTGCTCGAGGTAGGTTCTCAACCTCTAGCTCGGGGTCAGTATCATATGAAAAGTCTTCACCATGGTGATCATCCAAGGGGATAGGATGATCATTCTCTGGTTCTTCTCCAAACCACCCAGCTATGACTTCGTTCGGAAGATACTGGTTGTCAAGGGGATGGAGTCCAGTTATGATTTTTATGCGAGAATTTAGGGTAAAAGGATAATTATTAGACGAACTATCTAGATAATTATTTAGGAAACCTTCATTAGTTACATCGCTATTTGTGAAGTGCATACCAGCTATGTGTAATCTAAACAGGATAGACCTTCGAATAAGTGATCTTTACTCCTTATTCACACAGAATAGGGGTAAGGCAAAATTATCACAGATTCTGGGTCTATAACATCCTAATTACATGTAGCCTCAGTGTATCCACTTAGCAACTATCAACTTAGTAATGAAGATCCCGTTTTAATTCTCAAGTATAAAGTACTTATAGTAACACCAAATACTCCTATAGTATTTTAAATTTATTGTTATGTTCTATTGCTCTCATTGTGGTAGGGTTGGTAAGATTTTAGCATTGTTGCAACCACACACTTAAACTTAGGCAGATGCTAGTCAACCCTCGGATGATATAGGTGATCAGGCTATATCTTCCCAGTTTTGACCATATGTCTCTAAGCCCACTTGTGTTACCCAACAATCGTAATTCTTTTGTACGGTCCTAATGACATTGATTTTAGTATGAATGCAGCACGTATACTTACTTAAATATTTTACTATTTAAAGTATAAACTCTTGGTCAGAGTATTTTTAATCCCTTATGTATTTATAGTTAGTATATCTTTTATGGGTTGATATACTTAATTCACTATAAACAACGCTCTGATACCAATCTGTCACACCCCAAAACCAAGAACGGCGGAAACGTTCTGGGGCGGAGGACATCATGTATAATATCAACAACAATGTAAAGTAGTAAACAAGCAACAACATCATCCATTGCATTAATAAAATAATTATTATACAATTGTATTCTGTCAAATTTTGATATACACTAAAGCATAAATCAAAATGAAAGATAAGTCTTGAATAAGCTTCATCTTCCTTTCTCCTTGCATCGATACCTGTCTATGATGACCTGAGGATACAAGTAATTTTGAAAGCGAGTATCAGCTATAAAGCTGGTGAGATCATAAGTATTAATGTGTCTTAATTTATGAAAACTTATAATTTCTAAGACTTGACATTGCTTTGAAAGAAAGCTAGTATAAGTATGAAAATGTTTGTAGCTCAACTGTAAATGGTTGCAAATCCCTAGCATCCCTATGATTCCGATTAGTAACAAAAGGAGTCTTCTACCAAGACTTAACTGTTCTGTGTGTGTGTGTCTCTTGTAAGAGTAAGTATTTTTCCAAAGTATAACTATCATTATCCAAAAATATAGTTTGTACAATTTTGTTTAAGTGAGGTTATCACTAAAATATGTACTGGAAAAATTAACGTAGTACTAAACGTAGCTCTAAAAGGACTACTACCGTACTAACTACGTCAGGCCGGATCTTGGGCAAAGTCATTACGTGATAAATTGCGCCATACTATCGACTAGTAACAACGACATAATGAATGGTCGTAATAAAGAAATGACGTTTGGCACCCGCAGACCTGCAGGTCCGGCTGTAGCTAGCAGCAAGGTGTAGGATTGTCAATCCAGCATGGATCTATACACAAACTCATACTATAGACTGATTATATCAACATAAGGATGGTCGAAATCAATGTATGACGTTTGGCACCCGCAGACCTGCAGGTCCGGCTGTAGCTAGCAGCAAGGCGTAGGATAGTCAATCCATTATAGAATCTATACGCAAACTCAACGCTCCCCCTTCAAGAGACTCTGGCCGCAACTCAAGTCATGAGGTTTTAAGTCATGCTCCGATTTAAATCATAGTAATCGACGTATTCTCGTATATGTATATGTAATGTACTGTTCTAGCTATAATGTAATGGACTGTTCTACCAAGTATAGCAATGTAATGAGCTGTAATGTTCTATGTGTGCTAGCTTTAATGTGTGTTCTCTCTATCTAGCAAGTATAGTAATGTAAGCGTTCTAGTATAATTGTATATGTTCTCGTCCTAGTATAGATGTATATGTAATGTACAGTAATGTTCTAGAAAGTATTGACTCATGAGTGAACTGACTCATTGTATGATATCGCGTTCTAGTAATGGTTCTAGTATCTTCCTGAACTACCCATATGGTAGCTTAATAGTAATCTAAGTGGTACGTATGGACGTGGATGTATACCCTTGCTACCCAAGGGCATAAGATGAACTGGAAGGACCTTTTATGACTATATATGTACACATGATATATAACAAATCTTTAAACGACCTTCGGACGAATACCCAATGTCCCACCAGACCACATCTCATGGCGCGAAAAGGAAATAGGGTGGATAGTCTTCCTAAGTCTTTTAAACATTTCTTATATAACTATACATATAGAGGCATGCAATTTATAATATAAAAGCATAAATAAGTTTGGTAAAACATTTGAAATAGAAATATTAGTTTAAGGTAAGATCGACTTGATGTCAATCTATAAAACAATTTAAAGGCATAAGTATGATAAAACAGTTTTGAGTATAAGGAAAGCATCGTTTGAAACACAGTTGTAAATAAGTTTGAAAGGCAATGTACAAAGTAAGATGTACAGTGTAACAAGTAGTTTAAAACATATAAAATGTTTATAAAAATCATTTGAAGGAAACTATTTGGTAAAACGGCTAATGAGTAGGCAAATCTTTTGAATGCTATATATTAATCACATGTGATTGATGTAATAAGTAATAATGTCCTACTTACTAATCACATGTGATTGACATAATAAGTAGCATGATTCTACTTGTATCCCCCCCCATAAAACATTTAAAATTGTTTAAAACATTAGTTAAGGGGTATGAACTCACCTGCAGTATGTGACTGGAATTGAACGACTGTTATCGTATGGAAGGATCGGACAAGTGCTTGGTGTCATCTGATGACTTAGACACACACAATGATCCTAATTACATATGAAGACATATGTATATAAATAATTAGAGATTAAATCACTAATTATACAAGTATAAACATTTAAGCGCGAGGACAACACTTTTGGTCAAGTGCTAGGAGGCTAATGGGTTGCAATAAAGGAGTGCAATGCCCCTAATGGAAGTTTAAGGTCAAAAGACCATATTCATTAGAGTTTACGGCCCAGGGGAGTAAGCTCCTGGCCATAAACTCTCAAACAAGTCATGAAATGGAGTTTAGAAGTACTACAACCTTAGAGGGGAATTGTTTCAAGGCTATACAAGTGTTTGGGCACCACATTGACTCCTTTGGGGAGTTTACGGCCCAAAGACGCTTTTCCCTTGGAGTTTACGGCCGTAAACTCCCTTGGGAGGGTTCTTATTGTCCTTCCAAGTCTCTAACATTTCTAGGAACAAGTCTAGGCTTCAACCATTGGCTTAAGGAAGATTTATGGCACTAAATGGGACCATTTGATGGAGCTTACGGCCATAGAACTCTTTGGGCCGTAAACTCCCTCACACGTGAGGTTCTAAGAATTTTAACTAGACCAAAACTCATCTAGGTACTTGCCCTAAAAGTCTCTTGGCCTAAGGAAGTGTCTAGGGTGTCCTTTGACCCCATAAAAGGAGTTTACGGCCCAAGAAATACTCTTGGCCTTAAACTCTTCAACACTTGAGTTTTTCATGATTTTTCTAGGTCCTAAACCCATTAAGGTGCTTGCTAAAAATGAAGACTAAGCCCTAGGAAGAGTTTGAAGTGGTTTTGGCACTTAATCTTGGAGTTTACGGCCTAAGGAGCATCTTGGCCGTAAACTCCTTTCCAAAGTTGGTTTCTAATTGTTTTGTTGGTCTAAAACACTTGCTTAAGGCTTCTAGGTTCTTGTTCTAAGGCTAAAGGATCACTAGGCACTCATTTGTGCCCTTTACTTGGAGTTTACGGCCCAAGAGGTGGTTCCTTGGCCGTAAACTCCTCAAACTACTTGCTTTTCATTTGTTTCTAGCCTCTAATGATCATACACTAAGTCCTTAGTTAGATGCCTAACACGGAAATGGGACTATGTGGCCTTTAGGCTTGATTTTGGAGTTTACTCCCCAAGAACGTTCTTGGGCGGTAAACTCCCGGATCTTGTGTTTTGGACATGTAAACAATGTTATAAAGCATATAACAAGTATTAAAACACATTTAGGGAAGTAGACTCACAATCTGGGATGAAAACTCGAAGATCCATGAGAGAGTATTTGGCTTTTCTCTAATTGGAAATCAAATAATGAACCAATTTGGTTCAGAATTCTATTTATAGTCCAGAGATTTTTGGCAGAAAATATTTCTATTCTCGGAATGGATTCTAATGACCTAGAGTAATGGAATTACAGTGTTGCAAAAAATCCTAGTGCACCCACTCTCCTAATAACTCCTTAGGTGTAAAACCCTAAAACTTCCAAACTTATTCCATAAGTCTGAATTTTCACTGCAACTGATCCACTTCTATTGGATTGAAGTGGTTTGATTTAGAACAGAAATTTCGGGTTGTCACAAATACCGCTACAGCGAGTTCGAGATCATGAGTGGGATAATTCTTTTCATAATCTTTCAGTTGTCTTGAGGCATAGCCTATCACTTTGCCATGTTGCATCAACACACAACTGAGTCCCAATCTTGAAGCATCGCGATACACGGAGAAATCATCATCACCTTCTGGGAGTGATAAGATTGGAGCATGAGTCGAAAGATCTTTTAGAGTTGAGAAAACTTTTTCTTGGGCTTCACCCCATTCGAACTTCACTTCCTTCCGTGTAAGACTCGTGAGAGGTACAACTATACGAGAAAAGTCTTTAATAAATCTCCAGTAATATCCCGCGAGACCCAAGAAACTACGAATTTTGGAAGCATTACGGGGCACTTCCCAATTTTGAATGGCTTCAATTTTGATTGGATCTACGGATACACCATCATTAGAAATAACATGCCCGAGAAATTGAACTTGGCGAAGCCAAAATTCACATTTCGAGAATTTAGCATATAGTTTCTCCTTTCGAATAAGTTCCAATACCGCACAAATATGAATGGCATGATTAGCTTCAGACTTGGAATATATTAGAATATCATCAATGAATATGATGACTGATTTATCGAGCATTGGGCGGCATACCCGATTCATCATATCCATGAATACAAAAGGAGCATCTGTTAAATCAAACGACATAACAAGGAATTCATAATGCCCATATCGAGTACGAAAAGCAGTCTTCGGTACATCCTGCTCGTGAACTTTCAACTGATGATAGCCAGATCTTAGATCAATCTTTGAGAAATAGCTATCACCCTGAAGTTGATCAAACAAATTGCCGATGCGAGGTAGTGGGTATTTTTCTTGATAGTCACCTTATTCAACTCACGATAATCAATGCACATCCGCATCAATCCATCTTTATTCTTGACAAACAGTATCGGAGCACCCCAGGGAGAGGTACTCTGTCAAATGAAACCCTTGTAATGTAGTTCTTGCAGTTGGATCACCATTTCTTTCATCGCAGCTGGCGCAAGACGATAAGGAGTCTTTGTAATCGGAGCAGCATCAGGCACAAGGTCAATTTAGAATTCTACTTGCCTATCCGGAGGAAGGCCAGGCAAGTCATCGGGGAATACATCAGGATATTCGTTAACAACGAGAACATCATTTACAATTTTCTTCTCCTCTTTTGAGACATCAACTGTGTAGGCCATATAGATAGAACACCCTTTCGATATGAATTTACGAGCTTTAAGGAAAGAGATTATTTTTAAGAGTTTTTGTTCACCGTAGACATAGATAGGATTATCCCCTTCCATAGGAATGCATACTATCTTTTCATAGGACAAGAGTTCTGTGTGGTTCTTTGATAACCAATCCATGCCGAGAATAATATTAAAGTTGTCCAAGGAGATAGGGATTAGGTTAGCAAGAAAAGTATAGCCTTCAATTCCTATAATACAATCCCTATAGACTTTATCAGCAAGTAATGATATACTTCCCGCAGTATCTACATGAAATGGTTGCACGAGTACAAAGCAAGCAATTTGAAAGGAATGCGCAAATTCATAAGACACAAAAGAATCTGAGGCACCAGAATCAAATAAGATGTGAGCAGGTCTAGAGTTGAAAAGAAATGTACCCGTCACAACATTCGGGTCCTCGCGTGCCTCCTCTGAGGTAATCTGGAATGCACGACCCTTAGCTTTTGGCACCTCCTCCTTTTTAGTTGGAGTACCCTTTGATTGTTGAACAGGTACTTAACTTCTCGCCGTTTATTGAACAGAAGCTTGACTTCCCGTTATCTGACAAGTAAGAGTAGGGCAAAAACGCTTCTTGTGGCCAGTAATAACACATGCATAGCAAGTAGCATCCTTTCTTGGGCAAACTGGCTTTATATGACGCTTTTCTGCACATCCATAACATACAATGGATTCCTTGTCTATTTTGCATTGGCCTGGATGATTCCTTCCACAAATACAACATGAAGGCAATTGAATAGAAAAAGATTGTGATCTACCGCGTCCACGAGAGGCATTTTGAGTTTGAACTTGATTACCGGGTTCAGTCCGAATGGATTGAGCTGGTAGAAAAGAAGGAATAGGAACAGTTCTTTCAGTACGTGGATGCTTCGGAGCAGGAAAAGTGGTACCACATATTTCTAAGTCATGCTCACGTCTTCGAGCATATTCGACGACTTTATCGAATGACAGAACTTCTTGATTGGCAACGAAATTGTGGATTTCGTGTCGTAGTCCCTCCATGAATAACTGAATTTTCTCGTCTTCAGTTGGAATATACTTTGTAGCAAACCTTGCTCTTTGATTAAACTGAGTTTCATACTCATTCAAAGTCATTCCTCCTTGTTTAATCTCGAGGAATTCCTTCTCCAATCTCCTCCTCATGTCTAGAGGATAATACTTCTATAGCAAACAAGTTTTAAACATTTCTCAGGCTAAATTCTCCTGGTCAAACCTGTTGAGAGCTTCATATGTTGCTTCCCACCAGACCAAGGCTTCTCTGATGAGCATTGCGGAAGCATAATTAGCCTTGTCTTAATTATCAACATGAGAAATACGAAACACTTTAATTGTGTTCTGAATCCAAGTAATAAAAATAATGGGATTGAGAACATCAGAAAACTCTATAGCACCACTACTCTTGAAATCTTTAAACGAGGGACGCTTCACCTCTCCTTTTGAAGATTCTCCAGTGGCTTTCTCCTTTCCCTTAACACCATTCTTTTTATGTTCTTCGAGAGTCTGTCGAATAACACCGGTAAGTTTACCCAAGAGTTGCTCCTCACGAGGAGATACTGGAGTATTCACTTCCTCGGGTTGAGGACCTCCACCAACCTCAGGGGTATGGCTACTAACCTGTTCAGCCATTTCTCTGCAATACGGTGTAACATTTTATTTTAGAATATTAGGGTTTATTATTACCTATTACTTTTATGTATATATTTCCTATGGTTTGTATCCCTATACTTACAATGATTAAGTTCATATATTGAACTTCCAATAGTTTAAGTCCAAATACCAATCCGTGGAACTAAGTTTACTCAAACTACTTCTCTGATACCATGATTGAAAGACCCTCACTTTCGTATTTATGAAAGACCCAAATTTTCATACTTGACAATATAGTTATTCCAAAACATGCTACTTGCATATTCATAAAAACAATATTTTACATTGATAAAGAGATTACAAACTACTGGATACAAACCGACTATTTTAAAGTGTTATATATTACATAACTTCCCAGGATTCTATAGTTTTATACACATGGGAGTGCAAAATACAATAGTTTCAAACTATTTTTAAGCTTCTATCAATACAATAGTTCAAACTATTCAAAAATCTTCTACCAGTATATAACTATATTGGATGCTTATCTCCTGCAATTTGGTTGTGACAACCCAAAATTCTTTTCTGTAAAAACAATATCACTTCAATAGAAGTCAGAACAGTAGCAGTAAACTTTCAGACTTTTTAGTATAAGTTTGAGTATTTTAGGATTTACACTTAAAGAGATATCAGGAGAAAGGATGCACTAGGGTTTTGTGCAACTCTGTTATTTCAAAACTCTATGATATTAGAGTTCATTTCTTGAAAAAAAATATTTTCTGCCAAAAATCCCAGGACTATGTAAATGATTCTTAGCCATATTATTTCATTATTTCCATTTCCAACTAGAGAAAAGCAGATTCCCTCTCACAGATCTTCGGACCTTCGTCCCAAAACGTGATTACATCTATCTAGTTGTATTATATAGCTTATTAAGTGCTTAATAACATAGAAATCATATCAAAACATCAAGATTTGAGAGTTTACCGCCCAAGAACACCTTGGATCGTAAACTCTTTTATAAGGGTCAAATGAGTGCCTAGCCCTATCCTCTTGATATGTAACTAGCTTTGACTCGTGTCTTATTGTATATAGGACTAGAAAACTCCCAAAAACACCAAGAGTAAGGTGTTCACGGCCCAATAAGTTCTTGGACCGTGAACACCAAACTCATGGGTCAAAAGAGGCATTAAACCCTCCAAAAGCCTTGGACAATAGCCTTGATTTACTCCTAGTTATTTAGGGACTTTAAATCATCAAAAACCCATCCCAAAGAGAGATTACGGTCGTAATCTCTTATAGTTTTGGTCATTGTGGCCGTGAACTCCTCAAAGGAGTGTATTTAAGCCCTTAACCCTTCCAAGGATTAATCCATTAAGTAGGAATGATTTTAGGGATCATGTAGAGCTTCAAAGCACAAAATAACCTAAAGCTTAGGAGCTTACGTCCGTAAACTCAAGAGTTTACAACCGTAAACTCCTTGTGTGTTGGTTCTTGGGGAGTAAACTCAAGTATGGGGTCCTTTGGAACCCTAAAATCCACTAGCCTTGTCCTACAACAACATAGATGAAGTCCACAAGACTAATAACACTTATGTAAAGTGTTTAGCATTTTCTAGGAGGTCTAAACATTAACAGTTAGTAGTTTAAAGCTAATTGGGTACATATATGTGTGATTATATGTTAACTAGGATCATAGAGTGTGTTCAAGACTTCACCTGCAATCCTACATCTTCAGTACATCCGTATCACTCACTACAGGTAAGTTCATACCCCTTAATCAATGGTTTAAATGTTTTTAAATGCTTTTATGGGGGAATACAAGTAAAATATTTATAGTTATTACATCAATCACATGTGATTAATAACTACAAAATTAGTGATTTTCTTACTGCTCAAACTGTTTATCAAACTGTTTTACTTCAAACTGTTTTACAAACTCTTTTACTTATCAAATACTTTTACTTAAAATTTGTTATACTTATTATCAATTGCATGTCCATGTATGTATAGTTATATAAGCAATGTTTAAAAGGCTTAGGAAGGCCTGTCGGCCCTATTTCCTTTTCGCACTTGAGATGTGATCTGGTGGGATATCGGGTGTCCATCCAAAGTTCGTTTATATATTAGTTATATATCATGTGTACATATATAGTCATAAAAGGTCCTTCCATTCAATTCAATACCCTTGGGTAGCAAGAGTATACTTCCATATTCACACGTACAAGTTATATTACTAGTAAACTACAATAGTTGTAGTTTAGGGTTTTACTAATACAAGAACAATGAATCATACAAAGAGTCAGTTCATTCATGAGTCATAATACATGGTGATGAGAAACAAACGTAATACATAGTGATGAGAAACAAACATAATACATAGTGATCAGAAACAAACGTAATACATAGTGATGAGAAACAAACATAATACATAGTGATGAGAAACAAACATAATACATACTGATGAGAAACAAACATACAAGCTAGATAGAGGAAGAACACACAATACAGCTAGCACATACATTACTTATACATTACATTCAGTTATGTGAGCCATTAAACGGGTCATGGAACTACCTTCCATGAGTGTTTTTGTATCCTAAATCTCCTTAATTGGGGAGCGTATGAGTTTGCGTATAGATCTATACTGGATTGACTATCCTACACCTTGTTGCTCGCTACAGTGGGACTTCCAAGTCTACAGGTGCCAAATGTCATTTCTTACGGCGTCTTACATCGTCGTTTTACTATTGATTCGGTAGCAGGGTACAGGTCGGTCACATTGTACTTTAAATAACAATTGGTTTAAGGTAGTTAGTACAACAGTAGTTACTTAATACAACACTACAGTACTATAATATTTATCCCATTACATTCACTTCGTGAACATTCACACGATGCACGGTAATGTAAAAACTATATTTTTGGTTAATGATAGTCGGATTTGGGAAAATACACACTTTTACAAGAGACACACATACAGTTACTAGATGCCTTGGTAGAATGCTACTCTTAATATGAAACATAGGGTTTTCTAGGATAGTTCAAACAAACACAAACTTTACAAAACTTATACATTACAACTTACATACATCTTACAAATTCTTTCATAAAAACTAAGACACTAATATACTTATGATCTCACCAGCTTTAAAGCTGATACTCGCTTTCAAAATAACTTGTATTCTCAGGTCAACATTAGACAGGTACAGGTTCCAGGCTTTTAGGAAGATGGAGTTCGTTCAAGACTCATCCTTTATTTTGATATGTATATTTTTGGTGTCTATAACTTTGACAAAACACACATGTATGAAATTATATTATTAATGCAATGGATGATGTTGTTGCTTGTTTACTACTATTCATTGTTTATGATACTATACATGACGTCCTCCACCCCAGAATGTTTCCGCCATTCATGGTTTTGGGGTGTGACATTGGTAAACATTGAGAAGGTAAGCGGTTACGCTTAGTGAGTTCAATAATAGATATAATATAACGTTATGCCATATATATACTTTAATATGGAAGAAGCAAAGATGAACAAGGAACAACAAGGGCATATGTGTCACACCCCGAAACCGACGTCGGAAACGTTCCGGGGTGGAGGACCTCATGCGTAGTATCACAACCAACGTACATAGCAAGCATAGTAAACACAACCATTACATTACATAAGAAAATTTACATTTGTTTGAAACTAAGGAAATACATGTTTTATATATGTATATATATATATATATATATATATATATACACATCAGTTTGAACAAAAGTAAAGGCGAGACTTCTATACACTCTGTCTTCTCCAAAAGAATTCGGGGGACTTGTCTAACGAGAACCTGAGAATACAAGCAGTTTTAAAATATCAGCATAAAGCTGGTGAGTTCATAAGCGGTTTGTTTCTTGTAGAATAATAAGTCTCCTTTGGTTTTATGAAAAGTTGTTTCCCAAGAAAATCCCATATTTTCTTATAAAAGTAGTTTGGTTATTCATTTGTTAATCAGCTTGCTCATGAAAAGTAAAGTTATCCCAGGAAAAACCCTTATTTTCCTTAAAAGTTAGTGGTTGGTTATCGATCCGGAATGAAGTAAACAAGTATCTACCATACTTGTATTGTTAAGTGAAGTTTCCCTGAAATGCTTGGTTATCATTGAAAAGTACATTAGTCTTAACACGTACATAAAACTAATAAGTAAGTAGTGAACTAATTCTTAAGGGCATCACTAATACCCTCTAGTAATCAAAACAGTTATTACATTGAGGCTATTTCACTAGGTTCATTATTACTTAATTGTAAATCTCCATTATCTAAGTTGCAAGTTCCATAAAACTAGATATGGCACGTAATGGGGCCAGTATCGATTTATGACTTTGTCACCCATAGACCTATCGGTCCCACTATAGTTAGCAGCAAGGTGCTGGATAGTCAGTCCTGTATAGATCTATACACAGAAGTTACGTTCTCCCTCTAGGAGATTCTGGTTATAGGGGTAGTCCTACACTCTCGTACCCATGGAGTGTTACCAAGGACGTGTCTCCAATCTTAAGCATAACGAATTTACAAGTAATAATTTGGAAATTCTAGTTTTATGAATTGTATGAATCCTTGAATAAAAAATATAAAATATAACACTTAATTTCATAAGTTCCTTTGTTTTAGTCTTAAAAACTAACTAAACAGTTAATTTCATAGTTGGTTGGTAAAATGGTTTTCTATGTTAAAAGCATGATGGACATGTAAACATTTCATATGAAATAATAAGTTTTGAGTACAAATTCCCTTCTAATTTTGCTTGTATTCTCCCCCTGAAAACACAAAAAACACGGAAAAAGGTGTAGGGGTATGAACTCACCAGACGAGTATGTGCCGGGGTAAGACTCTAGGTGTCAATTTAGGGCTTGAACACGCGCGAGGATCCTATGTAACATGAAGTGATACAAAATTGTATCTAATTAGACATTGAACCACTAATTAAGTAAGATAATACACTCTGATGCACGAAAACACTTTATCTCAAGTGTTGGAAGTGATACGGGTTACATGTAAGGTGTGTAGGGCCTTGATAAAAAGTTTACTCTTCAAGTGTAAACCCTTAGGGGTGCTTACTATCCAAAGACCATATCCCCCATGAGTTTACAGCCGTAAACTCATGGGTGGGGTGTTTTTGGGTGGTAAAAGGTCTTATGCTTCACAAAGGAGAGTCCTAGGGTTGATTCAATGGCTACGGAAGTGTTTGGAGCATGGAAAGACCCTTGGATAGAGTTTACCGTTTATGAATGTATTCTTGATGAGTTTACTACCGTAAACACATGATTTTATGGCCGTAAACTCATGCTTGGCCCATTCTTGCATGATTTTGGGTTTCAAATGAAAGGGTACAAGGTTCTAGGCACTTATGCAAGCTTTTGGAGGTTTTTAAGGGCATTTTAACACCTTAAAAAGGTGTTTACGGTTCATGAATGTTCATGGACCGTAAACTCATGTTTACTCCCATAGAAGACATGATTTTGGGGTTCGAAGTTCATGCATGCAACTTTTTAAGTCATAGCTAAGCACTAGAAGAGTTTTGGAGGGGTTTTGGGGCTTCAAAACCCACTTATGGGTGTTTACAGTTTTAAGAGGTGTTCCCCAACCGTAAACACAATTTTTTGGGGTATTTGGATGGTTCAACCCCGAATTTTCATGGATACAAAGCTAAAGAACAAGCTAGGAAGGATTACTTACGATTTTGGAGCTTGAATGAGGTGTTTCTTGACCAAAATCCAACTTGTAGAGAGAGAGTAGAGAGAGAAAGTTATAAGGAGGTGTGAAAAGGCTCAAATGAAGGCCACTCAACCCTTATATAGGGTTTGAGTTTGTGGCCAGGTGGGGATCCACCCAATCCTGACATTAAACAGAGTTTATGGTCGTACCCGATTAAATGGACGTAACCCGACTTGGTGGTAAATTAAAAACTTGTCCAAATGAATTCGAGGGTATTTCACGTGTTTTTATTTCGTTTCGACACTTATGAAAATAAAATAAAAACGTTAATTGATTTTCCTAACCCAAAATTTAACAAAAAATTTAAATAAAAATAAATTTTATTAACGGACATGGGTTACAGCGACGGAATAAATTTCAGGTTGTCACATCAACCCCCCGTTAGAGGAAATTTCGTCCCGAAATTTAGAACTAAGATACAAATCATGGATTTGGAAAGAGATGCGGATATTTCTGCTTCATGGATTCTTCGCGCTCCCATGTGAATTCGGGTCCCCTCTTGGCATTCCAGCGAACCTTCACTATCGGGATGCAGCTCTGTTTCCTACGTTTGATCTCTTGATCCGTAATTTCGATTGGTTCTTCCACAAAGTTCAGATTTTTGTTGATCTCGATCTCATCAAGAGGGATCACGAGGGTTTCATCGGATAGACACTTTTTAAGATTAGAGACGTGGAATACAGGATGGATGTTGCTAAGCTCTTGGGGTAATCAAAGTTTATAGGCTATGGGACCGATCCTAGCGAGGATCTCGAAAGGTCCTATGTACCTTGGGTTAAATTTTCCATACTTTCCAAAGCGTATCATGCCTTTCCAAGGCGAGACCATCAACAAAACACGATCTCCAACCTGGAATTCCAAAGGTTTTCGCCGTTTATCAGCGTAGCTCTTTTGTCTGTCTTTAGAGGCTTTCCGTCGTTCTTGGATTTGGATGATCATTTTGGTGGTTCCACAGATGATTTCAGGACCAGTGAGAGCACTGTCGGAGACTCGACCCTTAGCTAGCTGTGTGTCCCTTACCTCGGACCAACACAAAGGGGATCTGCACTTACGACCATAGAGGGCTTCGAACGGGGCAACCTAGATATTGGTGTGGTAACTGTTGTTATACGAAAACTCGATCAAGGGTAAATGGGTGTCCCACGACTTTCCAAAATCAATAACACATGCTCTCAACATGTCTTCCAAGGTCTGGATAGTTCTCTCACTCTGTCCATCCGTCTGGGGATTATAAGTTGTACTCATATCCAACTTAGTTCCAAGAGCTTTCTGAAGGGACTGCCAAAATCTTGAGGTAAACCTGCTATCTCGATCGGAGATAATGGACACAGGCACACCACGCAATCGGACTATCTCTTGAATGTAGATTCGCGTGAGTCCTTCCATCTTGAATGTTTCTTTAATTAGAAGGAAGTGAGCGGATTTTGTCAATCGGTAGACAGTTACCCAAATGGTATCGTACCCACTTGGAGATTTGGGTGACTTGGTGATGAAATCCATAGTAATCATCTCCCATTTCCACTCAGGTATCTCGGGTTGCTGGAGTAGACCTGAGGGTTTCTGATATTTGACTTTCACCTTGGCACAAGTCACACACTTTCCCACAAAGGTAGCGATTTCGGCTTTCATGTTTGGCCACCAGTATAGCTTCTTGAGATACAGGTACATCTTATCCGAACCCGGGTGCACAGAGTATTTAGTTTTGTGAGCTTCATTCATGACAACCTCTCTAAAACCTCCGAACTTTGGGGTCCAGATTCTATCCATGAAATAATAGACTACGTCACCTCTGATCTCAAGATTCTTATCCATTCCCCTCAAAGCTTCGCTCGACACGTTCTCTGGTTTTAGGGCTCCCAACTAGGCTTCTCGGATTTGTGCGGATAAGTGGGAATGGATGGTCATTTTCAGTGTCTTCGCCTTCTTTCTTGAGCTTTCCTTTCAGCTAAGGGCATCTGCCACCACATTGGCCTTGTCAAGATGGTAGCGGATTTCGCATTCATAGTCACTGAGCAACTCTACCCATCGCCTTTGCCTCATGTTTAAGTCTATCTGATCGAAGATGTGTTGTACGCTTTTATGGTCAGTGAAGATCGTACACTTAGTTCCGTAGAGATAATGTCTCCAAATCTTCAGTGCGAAGACCACTGCTCCTAACTCCAAGTCGTGACTTGTGTAGTTGACTTTGTGTGCCTTCAGCTGTCTCGAGGCATAAGTGATAAATTTTCCTCTCTACATAAGTACACACCCTAAGCCCTGATTGGACGCATCGCAATAGACAACGAAATCCTCTGTCCCTTTGGGTAGGGACAGGATAGGTACGCTGCACAATACTTGCTTCAATGTTTGGAATGCAGTGTCTTGCTTTTCACTCCAACAAAAGGGTACACCTTTCTATTTCAGAGTGGTTAGGGGTTTGGAAATTCTAGAAAAAAATCTAGATAAATCTACGATAATGGTCGGCGAGACCCAAGAATTGACAGATTTCTGTGGGCGTCTTTGGTGCTGACCAATTCTCAATCGCCTTGATTTTGGACAGGTCCATGTGTATGCCTTCCTCGCTTACCACGTGACCTAGGAAAGTTACCTTCCAAATCTAGAATTTGCACTTGGAGTATTTCCCGTACAACTTTTCCGATCTAAGAGTTTCCAACACTAACCTCAAGTGTTGTTAGTGATCTTCTTCGCTTCTGGAATAGACAAGTATGTCGTCAATGAACACAATAACGAACTTGTCCACAAAGGGGCGACACACCCAGTTCATCAGGTCCATGAACACTGCCAGTGCGTTTGTTAGACCGAAGGGCATCACTACGAATTCATAGTGTCCATATCGAGTCCTGAATGTTGTTTTGGAAACATCACTCTCATGAACTTGCAGCTAATGGTATCCTGATCTAAGGTCTATTTTCGAGAAGTAACTGGCTCCATGAAGTTGATCGCAGAGGTCATCTATTCGAGGAAGAGGATAACGGTTTTTAACGGTCAGCTTGTTCAGCTCACGGTAATCTATGCATATTCGAAAGGATCCATCTTTCTTCTTTACAAATAACACCAGGGCTCCCTAGGGTGAGGAACTCGGTCTGATGAACCCTTTGTTGAGTAACTCATTAATCTGACTGGATAACTCCTGCATTTTTGCTGGCGCTAAGCGATATGGGGACTTGGCTACGGGGTTAGCTCCGGGAATTAGATCGGTGCGAAACTCAACTTGATGTTCGGGAGGAATTCCCGGGAGCTCTTCAAGAAAAACATCAGGAAAATTGCAGACTTCGGGTATACTCTTGAGGTCTTTAACTTCCTGTTTCTCGTTAATCACATGAGCCAGGAATGCATGGCACTCCTTTCGCAAGAGCTTTTGAGCTTTGATGCATGAAATGATGCGAAGATTTGAACTAAGTTTATCGCCGTAGATCATGAGGATTTGACCAGAAGGAAGATTGAGGCAGATATCTTTTTCGTAAGAAAGGATATTAGCATGATTGGGACTCAACCAATCCATGCCAATGATAATATGAAAGCTCTTTATGGACACCGACATAAGGTCGATAGGAAAGGAATGATCGTTTAGGGTAAGGGTACAACCTATGAATATATCGTGACCGTTCTCTTTCTCACCGTTAGCCATCTCGACGGTAAACATTTTAGTTAAGGGTTGAGGACTATGTTTAAGAAGATGTTTGAATGAATGGCTAACAAAACTTCATTCCGCACCAAAATCGAAAAGGATGCATGCATAAAAGTTGTCGAGAAGGAACGTACCTGTGACAACGGTGGGATCGGCGACTGCCTCCTCTTGACCCATAGTTAGAACTCTCCCAGTGTTCTTGGTTGTTGTTGCTTTGGGGCAGTTTCGCTTGTAAAGAACGACCTCACCACAACCGTAGCAGCCCTGACCGACACCTGCTCCCGAAGCTTGATTGGTTGGTTGGGTCTGTGCCTTGCAAAATCGAATTGTGTGCCCCTTTTTACTACAGTTAGAGCATGATAGATCACGGAAATGACCGGAAGTGGGATGATGAATGTTGCACTTGTCACACCGAGGAAAGGTACCCACATATCTACTGGTAGGTGCTTGAATGGCAGGAGTAGCAACAGGGGTAGTAGCAGCGTGGACTGCCACTGTTTGTTGTTTCTTTGAGGGCGCCTGCGAAGACTGACCCTTCTTCTGTTTTTAGAATTTTCTTTTCTCACCACTCCCTTTAGCCGGTTCAGGAGTGGTGGTCACTTCATTGAGATCGATTCCATGATCGATCAGAGTCTGCGCTGGGCACTTAGCGCTGTCGAAGGTGTTTGGCCTAGCAGCCATTACATTTCCTTTGGTTGGCTGGGTCAGCCCCCAAATGAATCATTCAATCTTTTTGCTCTCCGGGGTGACCATTCCCGGACAAAGGAGCACTAGGTCTTCAAACCTAGAAGTGTAGGCGGCAACATCGGAACCATTCATCTTTAGGTTCCAAAGTTCATGCTCCAGTTCTTGCATTTTTTCCCGCGGGCAGTACTCGACAAGCATTAACTCCTTCAAGTTCTCCCAACCAATGGTGTTTGCTACTAGCAGGGTTAAGGATTTGACTTGGCCATTCCACCAAGTCAATCCTTTATCGGAGAAAGTGCAGGCGGCGAACTTCACCTTATCAGCTTCCGAACAGGAACGTATTTCGAAAATAGACTCGATCTTCTTGAACCATCGAGTCAAGGCAATAACACCTCGAGTGCCATTGAAAGATGTGGGTTTTGCATTCATGAAATCTTTATAGGAACACGCCTTCTGGTGTCCCTGACCACCTTCCTAGTTTTGGGGCTGAGTACCACCTCCAGGCCCGCCAGAGCCACCGGGGTTCATTTGTGACATAGCAACAGCCACAGCAGCAGTAACGGTTGCCTGAAACATGGAAGGATCGAATTGGGAGGGAGGTGGTGGCGGAGGATTGTTGTTCTTTGAGTCGGGTCTTTTCTTTGGAGGCATCTTGATCTAAAATGATCAGGAGAGAGAGGATGGTAAGTCCTCTAGATGTAATCAAGAGATACGAAACAAGATATATCTCATTATGGCAGGTAGAGTGTTCTACTAAGTGATAAAACAGGAAAGAGTTACTAACACAAGTAAACTATCGCTAAGGAAAGAATGAGTAGCAACACTTGGAATGAATTTCTACAACGTATTCGGCTCTGACTAAAATACTCCTATAGTATTTTATGTTATGTTGCGACGATGACTAGTTGTTTGGATATTTGGTAACTTTTAGGCCTGCTATACACCACAGTCACTCCCAACATGTTTTCCGTGTCTCGAATGAATATAGTTGATCAGGCTATATTAACCCTAGACACGACTACAAAACTGCCCAGGTTTAACCGTAGTGCCCAACACCGAATTACTTATGTTTTGTTCAACTCATGGTTACGGTTTCTGGCATTTAGGTATTCTTGTATACTTTTGAAAAATACTTGTATTTTAAAGTATACTTTTAGTTCAGAGCACTTCGGCCCCTTAGTGTTTATAGTTATATACCATGTAAGGTTTGGTATACTTAGTTCACTATAAAAAAGGGCTCTGATACAACCATTACATTACATGCGTAGTATCACACCCAATGTACATAGCAAGCATAGTAAACACAACCATTACATTACATAAGAAATTTTACATTTGTTTGAAAGTAAGGAAATGCATGTTATATATATATATATATATATATATATATATATATATATATATATACACCTCAGTTTGAAGAAAAGTAAAGACGAGACTTCTATACACTCTGTCTTCTCCAAAAGAACGAGGGATACCTGTCTAACGAGAACCTGAGAATACAATCAGTTTTAAAATATCATCATAAAGCTGGTGAGTTCATAAGCGTTTTGTTTCTGGTATAAGAATAAGTTTCCTTTGGTTTTATGAAAAGTTTTTTCCCGAGAAAATCCCATATTTTCTTATAAAAGTATTTTGGTTATTCATTTGTTAAACAACTTGTTCATGAAAAGTAAAGTTATCCCAGGAAAAACCCTTATTTTCCTTAAAAGTTGGTGGTTGGTTATAGATCCGGAATGAAGTGAAGAAGTATCTACCATACTTGTATTGTTAAGTGAAGTTTCCCAGAAATGCTTGGTTATCCTTGAAAATTACATTAGTCTTATCACATATATAAAACTAATAAGCAGGTAGTGAACTAATTCGTAAGGGTATCACTGGTACCCTCTAGTAATCAAAAAAGTTATTACTTTGAGGTTAGTTCACTAGGTTCATTATTACTTAAAAGTAAATCTCCATTATCTAAGTTGCGAGTTCCATAACCATACAATAAACTAGATATGGCACGTAACGGGGCCAGTATCGATTAATGACTTTGTCACCCGTAGACCTGCTGGTCCCACTGTAGCGAGCAGCAAGGTGCGGGATAGTCAGTCCCGTATATATCTATACACAGAAGTCACGTTCTCCCTCCAGAAGATTCTAGTTACAGGGGTAGTCCTGCACCCTCGTACTCGTGGAGTGTTACCAAGGACGTGTCTCCAATCTTAAGAATAACGAATTTACAAGTAATAATATGGAAATTCTAGTTTTATGAATGGTATGAATCCTTGAATAAAAAAATATTAAAAATAAAATTTTATCATATGATTCATAAGTTCCTTTGTTTTAGTCTTAAAAACTAACTCAACAGTTAATTTCATAGTTGGTTGGTAAAATGGTTTTCTGTGTTAAAAGCATGATGGACATGTAAACATTTCATATGAAATAATAAGTTTTGAGTACAAATTCCCTTGTACTTTTGCTTGTATTCTCCCCCTGAAAACAGGAAAAACAAGGAAAAAGGTGTAGGGGTATGAACTCACCAGACAAGGATGTGTCGAGGTAAGACTCTAGGTGTCAATTTAGGGCTTGAACACGCGCGAGGATCCTATGTAACATGAAGTGATACACAATTGTATCTAATTAGACATTGAACCACTAATTAAGTAACATAATACACTCCGATGCGCGAAAACACTTTATGTCAAGTGTTGGACGTGATACGGGTTGCATCTAAGGAGTGTATGGCCTTAATAAGGAGTTTACTCTTCAAGTGTAAACTCTTAGCGGTGTTTACGGTCCAAAGACCATATCCCCCATGATTTTACGGCCGTAAACTCATGGGTGGGGTGGTTTTGGGTGCTAAAAGGTCTTATGCTTCACAAAGGAGGGTCCTAGCGTTGATTCAAGGGCTATAGAAGTCTTTGGAGCTTGGAAAGACCCTTGGATAGAGTTTACGGTTTTTGAATGTGTTCTTGGTGAGTTTACTACCATAAACACATGATTTTATGGTCGTAAACTCATGCTTGGCCTATTCTTGCATGATTTTGGGTTTCAAATGAAAAGGTACAAGGTTCTTGGCACTTATGCAAGCTTTTGGAGGTGTCTAAGGGCATTTTAACACCTTAAAAAGTTGTTTACGGTTCATGAATGTTCATGGACCATAAACTCATGTTTACTCCCATAATGATATGATTTTGGGGATCTAAGTTCATGCCGGCAAGTTTCTAAGTGATAGCTAAGCACTAGAAGAGTTTTGGAGGGGTTTTGGGGCTTCCAAACCCACTTATGGGTGTTTACGGTTTTGGGAGGTGTTCCCCAACCGTAAACACAAGTTTTTGGGGTATTTTGATGGTTCAACCCCAAATTTTCATGAATACAAAGCTAAACAACAAGATAGGAAGGACTACTTACAATTTTGGAGCTTCAATGAGGTGTTTCATGACCAAAATCCAACTTGTAGAGAGAGAGTAGAGAGAGAAAGTTATAAGGAGGTGTCAAAAGGCTCAAATGAAGTCCATTCAACCCTTATATAGGGTTTGAGTTGGTGGCCAGGTGGGGATCCACCCAATCCCAACATGAAACAGAGTTTATGGCGTACCCGATTAAATGGTCGTAACCCGACTTGGTCGTAAACTTAAAACTTTTCCAAATTAATTCGAAGGTGTTTCACGTGTTTTTATTTCGTTTCGACACTTATGAAAATAAAATAAAAACATTAATTGATTTGTCTAACCCAAAAGTTAATGGAAAATTTAAATAAAAATAAATTTTATTAACGGAAATGGGTTACAGTGATGGAATAAATTTCAGGTTTTCACAATATGTGAATCATGTGACAAACATTCCCTATCAATCATTGATTTGATTTAAATATATACAATCAATGAGACATAACAATTTCCATGCTTGATATACATCAAGAAAGCTTTGGCCCAAATGGCACAAAAGACATACAACTTCGGATTAACATTTTGGTAGATTCCAGGCTTATAGCCCTGTCTAACCTTCTGCCAATACCATAGAATAGAGATCATTCTCTTACGGAGACATGTTCTACATGGCCAGATGCTACATACCAGTACCAACGTGAATCTAAGTCCTTTCACTGATCACATGGTCAAAGGTATTGCTTTGCTATTAAAAATAGCGAATAAAAATAACATGGGAAAATAACCTAGGGTAATAACACTGGAACGCACGTAGCACATATAACACATAACATGCAATTATTTCTATATATTAAACTCATAGTGAAATAACTGGGGGCTAAAATATTAATTTGGGCAGCACTTCGGCTCTAAATATCACATTCTTCATTGAAAATCGGGAGTTTTCTTGAAAACCCGACTCTGCGATGGTAGAGCTTCAAAACCAAAAAGATAACTTTTTCGGGCTTCTCGGTAGTCTCGGGGTGTGTTTTGGGCTTTGGCATCAGTATCGAGGCTTTAGGGGAAGTGGAAGTAGAAGAAATATAAGTTTAGGGGCAAAAAGTGGCAAATTTCTAACATTTACCCCGGAGGTCTCGCACCCCTTATATAGGGCCGAGGTTCGGATCCGAAGCGAGGGGAAGAGGGCAGGTGGATGCAAGGCGCGGACCAGATGGCAGCTTCGGCGAGGCTCGGAAGCGAGGAGTCATCGGCTTCAGGCGCGTCATCGGCTAGTTTTTCGGCTCGGACGCGGGGTGGAGTCTGATGCGAGGCGCGTCGGATAGCCATGGGACCGCACCCTTGGTCGAATCAGCATCCGACACGCGAGTCGGGCACAAGGCAGGCATGCGAGGATAACGTGACCAGCTCCAATCCATACGAATTTCCTCGAAAATTGTGCCAAATTATTCTAAAATTCATAACTTTCACATACGGGCTCCGTTTTTGACGTTCTTTATATGCACGCACAGGTAAAATTATGCTCTACAACTTTTGTTTAGACCTCATTGGCTAATTTTGAGTTTATTTTTAATATTATTATTTTTAACATGCCGGGACAGGAAAATCCGTTAATAATTCATAACTTCTTCATCTGACATCCGTTTTCGTCAGACCTTTTACCATTGTACTACTAATGACGAGACCTTCAATTCTGGTTTAGGTTGTGTCGGCTAGAAATCACTCGATCTAAAATTCGAGTTTTTAGATGTCTACTGCTAAGCTGAAACTTTGAAAAATCATAACTTCCTCATATGAAGTCAGATTTTGGCGTTCTTTTTATCGAACTTCTCGGTTTAACGAATACTACGACTTTCATCTAGATTACTAATTCTAAAAAGTAGTTTATCAAAAACTCATTTTTTACTTCATTCGGCGTTGTGCCAGTTTTGTCGCGAATCTTCGATTGGTTATAAGTTCTTCGTAAGACTTCCAATACTTTCTGAATGATTCTAAGCATAGATTTATTTCAATTCCAAATTTTCAATAATAAAATTTTACTTATTTGAAATTTTATATTTTCGTTAAATTACACTATTTGACATTTGATTGGAATCTCATAAGACTTCCTATACTTTCTGAATGATTCTAAGCATACTTTTACTTCAATTCTAATAAAAACTATCTGTTAGAACTCAACATTCAAATTCACATAATATTTCATAATATTATTTACTTAAAACACGATTTCAAAACGTGTATGTTACATGTATTTACCAAATACTCCTATAGTATTTAAGTTTGTATGTTTGATACTAGTGTTATTTTGGTAAGTTTTGACTTGTTGCTCACTACAACCAATCCTCGACATACATTAGTCCAATCTCAGAAAAATATAGTTTATTGGGCTATATTCGTCCCAAATCGGAATACATATTCTGAGCCCTAGTCGTAGTGTCCAACTCGTCTTAATACTTCTTGTATACTTCTAACTATGAAAATGACTTGTTGTATGCATGTATTTGTGCTTTTACGACCCAAATAATTTAAGCTAAATGAAACGTGGTTTAGTTGTAAAAACGTTTTGTTAAAGAGTTTTAGTCCCTATGCATTTATAGTTTATATATCTTATGTGATTCAATATACTTAGTTCAATATAAACAATGCTCTAATACCAATCTGTCACACCCCCAAACTAGGATGGCGGAAACGTCCAGGGGCGGGTGACTATCATATAGTGTATCATAACAGTTGAGTATAAATGTTCAAAGCAAACACAACCAACATATTGTAATTGATATTTTGAAACATGTAATATGAACAAATGATGTGCCTTTTTCAATTATATATATGTTCGTTGTGTTTGATTTGAACATTTATACTCAACTGTTATGATACACTACATGATAGTCACCCGCCCTTGGACGTTTCCGCCATCCTGGTTTGGGGGTGTGACACTTATCCAAGTGGGAGGTTGTTGGATCTGGTGTCTAAGTCCATAACTATATTTGGTATGTACTTGACCCGACCCGGCATGGTCCATTTGGGTTGCATGGCATCTTGCACATGGATAGACTAAATGAGAGAAATAAGACACCTATGGTTTATTAATATATTATAAGTTCTAATATATTAATAATTAGAATAATAATATTTAGTTAGTATTGATCAATAATTAATTTAGAATTAATAATGTGATCAAAAGAAGACTAATTAAATATATGGGTTGATTGAGTCAATCATCCATAACTTATATAGTGGGCCAAGGCTCCATGGATTATCAAGTTGGGTTAAACCCATAAGATGCTCCATGGATGCTCAATGGGGGTTACATAACCCATGGGTCATGGAAATGAAAGGTCGTGACAATTAGGGTTTACATGGTGTAAGCCTAATTGTAACATACTATATAAAGAAGCTATTCTTCACCATTTTCGGCCACTAGAGTAAATAAAAGAGGGCTAGCCGAAAATACTTAGTGTTCTTATTCTCTTAAGAGTTTATTCCAAGTGTACATGGTGTTGTGTGAAGCATTTGAGGCATCACACTTGAGGTGCTAGGCTCACAAGGTTTCAAAGGAATCCAAGCTACAAAGAGGTATGTAATTTTTACTAACTATTAGAATAAAAGATCCCCATGTATGCTAGATAGGATTATGAACCTTGGAAAATCATTTTGCATGTATCTTAGTCAAACATAGATCCAAGCTTTCTAGGGTTGCATGTACACCATAGGAGTGTTAGAATGCTCAAAACCCAACAAGAAGGCGCAATAACATTTATAATTATCCCTTGGACCCAAAAATCATGCTAATGGGTCACAAAGGCCCAATAAGCATGTTTGGAACTTTCAAGCCCAAAGAATATAACTTTTACTTGTTTTAGATATAGTTTAATTGTTGGAAAGTTTGATTGGGTAATTGTTAATTTTCGCACCGGATCAAGGCCAATCGGTTATTTTTAACGATGTTCGAATTATACGTATTTTCATCTTTCCATTTTCATTAATCATAGTTTGGTATTTTATTTTAACGCAAATATATTAAAATAAAATAATTGACTCAAAATCTTGGTTTGAACCCCTTTCAGCCCTACTTTGGTAAAATTGTCAATTTTAGTCCTTTTATATATAAAAAGAGATTTTAAGCCCTTAAACCATTTTCTTGACACTTTTGCCCCAAAACTTGTTCCGGTGATATTTTTAGCTCAAAACTCATTCTTTGGTAGTTTCAAATCTTCCAGAAACGTATTTTTCGGTTAAAGCCCAAACCCTTTTGCAACTTTTACAATTTTGACCCAAAATCCAAAACGTTTACAATTTTGATCATTGTTTGGAAGTTACATCATTTTAACCCCTGAATTAGTTTTATTCACCCTTTTACCCAATAGTTTGAGATGTTTATCACTTCAACCCCTTGAAAGTTGAAGATTTCACAAGTTTTGGCTCATTGGGCCGAAAAGCCCATAATTTGGCCCATTAAGCTATAAATTTCATTTCTAACCTTTAAAAGAGTATGATATTCATAAAAACACTTATTTTTACTGTTTTGACTCTTTTGATCCTTGAGAAAACCGTGAATAGCAATTTGTCAACACAACTTTCGTTTGTTTGACAATTTTAGCCCAAAAGTGGGTTTTATGTTGCAATATGTATACTTTAATCTTAGAGGGTAATTTACTTAACTTGTTTAGTGTAAGATGTTCTAGATCATGTTTATCTTCCTCTAAGATCCATAGATCTCGAGATTTCCATTCTTTTTGTTACATATTTATCAGATTAACACATGAAATCACACATAACATACACATACACATAGATCTACACATTTTACTTGTATTCTCCCCCATAAAACATATGAAAACCGAAAATAGAGGGGTACAAACTCACCTTTGCTTGTTTTTTTCGATTTGAAGATGAAATGGAAGAAGTTTGATGCTATTCTCGGCCTTACAAAGCTTCTTTGAGCAGAATTTGGCTTAGATGGGTTCTAAGAAGCATGATCATGAACTGTCATGAGTTAGAATGGGATTATAACAATATCAAGAAGCTGAACCATGTATCCAAGCATTAACTTACCTAGAATGATGATTTTTGTGGAATAACCTCCTTGAAAAGCTCTTAATCTCGAAAACTTTGAAGGAGAAGTGAAGAGTGTTCTTTGAGAGTGTTTGGAGAGAATTTGTGAGGTGTGTGTGTTTTTCCTTTGTGTTCTCGGCCGAAGAACAATAGAGAGGGGATAGGAGAGAGAGTGAAGTGATAGATGCTTGGAAGTATGAGATAGTTGCATGGATATCCCAAGTATAATTGTGAGGTGGCATATAAAAGTCAACTCTTTGTCCCTGAGTTTTGTAGTTGGGCCGAGAGAGGTAGAGGAAAGAAGGAATTTGGGGCATTTTTTTGTGCTTAAATCCATATTATGGCCCATTGATGAGTTTTTTGTGCTTAAATCCATATTATGGCCCATTGATAATTTTTCGGGTGTGCGGCCACACATACCTTGTGTTGGTGTTTTTGGCTCATTTGCAAGGTGTTACACTCACAAATACTCATCCCAAGACCCATACCTAGATTATACTAGGCATAGAACACTCAAATAGACCATAAACCGCACTAAAAGATAGCAAAAAAAGTCTAACTTTGATAGATTTGAATAAGTGTACAAGATAGAAATATCGGGTTGTCACATCATCCCCCCGTTAGAGAGAATTTCGTCCAGAAATTAGAGTTTAAGCAATTAAGTAGCTACAAATAACTAAGCGAAAAGATGAGGATTTTTAAATTTCATTTGATCCTTGCACTCCCAAGTGAATTCAGTTCCTCGATTGGCGTTCTAGCAAACCTTCACTATCGGGATATGGCTTTGCTTTGGTTGCTTGAACTCTCGGTCCATGATCTCTACAGGTTCTTCCACAAAGTTGAGGCTCTCGTTGCTCTCGATCTTGTCGAGTGGGATCTTGACCTCGTTGAGTAGGGTAGGTTGAGTTTGTAAGCTACAGTGCTGATTCTAGCGAGAATCTCGAAAGTCCCTAGTTATCTTGGATTAAACTTTCCATGCTTACTGAAGCGTCTCAAGCCCTTCCAGGGTGAGACTTTCAAAAGAACGTGGTCTCCCACCTGGAATTCCAAAAGTTTCCTTCTCTTGTCAGCGTAGCTTTTCTGTCGGTCTCTAGAGGCTTTCAATCATTCACGAATCTGAGTGATATTCTCTGTCGTTTACCGAATGATCTCCGGCCCTGTGAGAGTGCTATCAGGAATTCGTCCTTTAGCTAACTATGTGTCACCCACCTCAGCCTAAAAAAGAGGGGACCTGCACTTTCGACCATAGAGGGCTTCAAATGGAGCTTTATAGCGATAACTATTTTTGTAGGACTACTCGTGTGATAACTATTATTGTAGGAAAACTCGATAAGGGGTAAATGAGTATTCCATGCCTTCCCAAAGTCGATCACATAGCCTCACAACATATCTTCCAAGGTTTGGATAGTTCTCTCACTTTGTCCGTCGGTCTGTGGATGGTAGGCGGTACTCATGTCCAACCTCGTTCCTAGGGAACTTTGTAGCGACTGCCAGAACCTCGAAATGAATCTACTATCTCTATCAGAGATAATGTATATAGGAACACCATGCAGTCATACGATCTCCCTAATGTATGTTCTTGTGAGCTTTTCCATCTTGTCAGTCTCCTTGATGGGCATGAAGTGTGCGGACTTTGTTGACCTATCAATGATCACCCATATGGTATCGAGTCCACCCGTTGTCCTAGGCAACTTTGTTATGAAGTCCATTGTGATCCGCTCCCACTTCCATTCTGGTATCTCTAGTTGTTGTAGTAATCCTGAGGGTTTATAGTATTCAACCTTGACCTTGGCGCAAGTAAGACATTTACTTATGAAGGTAGCAATCTTTGGTTTCATCTTAGGCCACCAATATAACTTTTTAAGATCCAGAGACATCTTATCTGAACCTGGGTGGACAGAATATCGAGTGTTGTGCCCTTCGGTCATGACTAAGTCTCTGAAGCCACTGCGCTTCAGTGTCGAGATCCGGTCCATGAGATATAAGGCACTGCCACCCTTGACATCCAAGTTCTTATCCATCCCTCTCAGGGATTCACCCGCCCCATTCTCGGGTTTCAAGGCTTCGAGTTGAGCCTATTTGATTTGCGTGGACAGGTGCGAATGGATAGTTATTGTCAATGATTTGACTCTTCGACCATAATATTCTTTCCGACTTAGGGCATCGGCTACAACGTTGGCTTTACCCAGATGATAACGAATTTCGCATTCATAGTCATTAAGTAGCTCGACCCACCATTGTTGTATCATGTTGAGCTCATTTTGGTCGAATATGTGTTGTAAACTTTTGTGGTATGTAAAGATAGTACTTTTTGTACCATCCAGGTACTGTCTCTAGATCTTTAGAGAAAACACAACTGCTCCTAACTCAAGATCATGTGTGGTGTAGTTGACCTCGTGCGTCTTCAGCTGCCTTGAGGAATCGGCGATGACCTTTCCTCATTGCATCAGAACTTAGCCGAGCCCCAGATTGGATGCATCGCAATATGCTACGAAGTCTTCTATCCATTCTGGGAGGGATACTATCGGTGCGGTGCATAAGGCTCGTTTCAGCATTTGGAACGCCTTCTCTTGTTTCTCTTCCCTGTCAAAGGCCACGTTCTTCTGGGTCAATGTCATAAGAGGCTTCACGATTTGTGAGAAGTTCTATATGAATCTACGATAGTAGCCAATGAGGCCTAGAAATTGATGAACTTTTGTAGGCGTCTTCGATGCTGACCAATTCTCAATAGCTTTAATTTTGGAAGGGTCCATGTTGATTCCCTCTTCGCTAACCACGTGACCTAAGAATTCGATTCTTCGGATACAAAATTCACATTTAGAGAACTTCGCATAAGGATTCTCTGATCGCATTGTTTCTAAGACCTGTTGTAGATGATGACTATGCTCCTCCTTACTTCGAGAGTAGATAAGTATGTCATCGATGAAGACGACGAAAAACTGATCCAGGTAAGGATGGAACACCTTATTCATTAAGCCCATGAATATTACGGGCACATTGGTCAATCTAAATGGCATCACTACAAACTCGTAGTGTCCATAACGTGTTTGGAAGGCTCTCTTCGAAACATCCTCCTCTAGCACTCGTAACTTGTGATACCCGGATATCAGATCTATCTTCGAAATGTAGTTCTCCCCTTGTAGTTGGTCGAACAAATCGTCTATGCAAGGAAGAGGGTAACGATTCTTGAACGTAACTTTTTTGGATTCTCTGTAGTCGATGCACATACAGCACGATCCATCTTTCTTCTTCACGATTAAGACCGGTCCTCCCCATGGTGAGAAACTTGGTGTAATAAATCCCTTACTAAGCAGTTTGTTAAGTTGACTAGATAGTTCCTGCATCTCAGCTGGTACTAGACAATAAGGCGATTTGGCTCCTAGGAGTTTTTCCGAAAAGATGTCGGCAAAGTCACATACTACTAGGATGTTCTTTAAGTCTTTGGTTTCTTGGCTCATATCAACAACGTTAGCAAGGAATGCATGATATTCCTTACGCAAGTAGTTATGGGCTTGAATAATTGAGATGATATGAAGGCTCATGTCGGGTTTGTCGCCATAGATAAAAAGAGTTTCGCTAGACGGAAGGTTATGAGAAACAGGTTTTTCATAACACATGATGTGGACGCGATGAAGACTCAACCAATCCATGCCGATTATGACGTCGAAACTATTAATTGAGACTGGCGTGAGGTCGATTGGAAATGAATGGCTATCTAGAGTTAGAGTACATCCTATGTATATACTGCTAACGCTCTCAGTCTTTCCGTTAGCCATTTCTACAATGAACGGTTCTTTAAGTGCTAGTGGTTTTTGCTTAAGTAAGTGAGCAAATTTCTGATTTACGAAACTCCTCTGCACTCAACTATCAAATAGTATGCATGCATAAGAGTTTTCAAGGAGAAACATACCCGTGACCACTGTAGGTTCGGCAACTGCTTCCTTGTGAGCTATAGCCAAAACTCTTCCCACTCCACGACATTCCCTGCCTTAGGGCTGTTCCTTTTGTAGTGGCCCACCACGCCACATCCATAGCAAGACTGGCCCACACCAGCGTCGGGGAATTGGTTGATTGGCCTTGTTGTATCTTTAGAGAAACAGGCGGTGTGCCCCTTCCAATTGTAGTTAGAAGACTGCATTTCCCGACAGGGTCCATTGTGGTGGAAGTTGCATCTGTTGCACTTCGACAAGTTTCCAGTGTACTGCTTTACCGGCGCAGCAGCGGCAGGTGCTATCGCAGCACGAACAACGATGACATGTTGCTTTTCGGCAGCTTTTTGCTTCTTCTTGTCATCCCAGAACTTCCGCCTGTTTTTAGTGTCTTTGGAGGGTTCCGAGATGGCTAGGGTTGTTGTTGTTGACGTGGTGCGGACCATATCGTAAATGAGTCGTTGTGCCAATTGCTTTGCACTATCGAAGGTAGCGGGGTTTTAAGCTAGTAAATTCCCCTGAAATGGAGGCACCACCCCCGGATCTACCTCTCCACCTTTTTTGCTTCAGAAGGGATCATTCCAGGACATAGCGCTACCAGATCACTGAATCTGGCAGTGTAGGAGACTATGTCGGAGCCCTTCATGGTTAGGCTCTAGAGCTCCTGTTCCAGCTTTTGAAGTTCAACCCTCTGGCAGTACTCTTCGATCATGGGCACTTTAAGAGCTTCTCAGCCGATAACATTTCTCACTATTAGAGATAGTGACTTGACATCGCCATTCCACAATGTCAGAGCTCGGTCCGCGAAGGTGCAGGCGGCAAAATTTACATTGCTCCCTTCCGTCTTCTCGAACCATTGTGAGAGGGCAATGATTCCACCAGTTCCATTGAGGGCCCTTGGTTTGCAGTTGGTGAAGTCCTTATATGAGCACTCCCTAGAGCGCATTGGAGCAACGACAACAGTGGGAGGCACATAAGTTTCACTCCCACTAGTACCGGTTGAGGTTAATTGTGCTAAAGCTGTCGTAACAGCCGCATTTACCGCAACTTGGATTGCCACCGAATTATATTGCAAAGGAGGTGGTGGTGGTGGTGTTGAAGTTACTGGTGGATCGCGTCTTGTTGATCGGCGCAGAGGCATCCTATAACTAAAAGTTTACGAAGATGAACATGATAGTAAGAATCAATTGTATGTATAGTGAGAGTGATCCATGGGATAAATTGCCATAGTCCAACAATTGAATGAGTGTATGTTTGAAATAGAGACATAATAGTAGTGTAGGGAAACACACGAGCAAAAGATTTTTCAAAAGATTAGATAACTGTCAATATTACTGGTATTATTGATGTAACAAGTTCAGGAAAATGACCTAACAGTAGGTCGTACATCAAACCATAACGGAAAATGTTGACAGCTTCGAAGTCTAGTTATAGTACTTAGAAGATAGGAATATTTTACAAAAAAGTGCTTCTTAGAGCACGGATAAGAAAGGCTATCCCTTAAACAAAAAGAAAAGATGAGCTAGATATCTTCTACCGGTGACGGGTACTCCTCGGGCGAACCCTCAGATCTGCCAGTTGGCGTACTACTTCTTGAAGATGTCGCTCACAAGCTCTCTGATGTACTCGAAGCTCTATGACTTCAGCTCGAGATGCAGCTAGTTGCTGCTGCAGTGTCTCATTGGCTCTCCTTGTCCCTTCCATAGCCTCTTCGAGGTGTCAACTTCCATGTGTCGGTCGATGGCTGCCCAACCTTGCTCATCATTCTGAGCAATTATGTTAACCATAATGGGCAGGACTCGGTCAGCTGAGCCTCCCTCGCTTAGATTGTAAAAGCTTCGGTCTCCATTGAAGGGAAAAGGTTGACCCTGTTCATGACTCCATTGGTTCAAGTTTGTCGCCCACAAGGGTGTGGGACCTTGAAATACTCGTCGGGGGTTAAGGTTTGGGATTGGAGCCTCTTGTGGTAGGTTGTTGACTTCTTGTTCGGAGTCAGAACCATCCAAAAAGCCTTCTACGAGGTGATCATCCAAAGGGGTTGGATGATCATCTTCTGGCTCTTCTTTAAGCTATCCAGCATTTCCTTTATTTGGGAAGTACGGGTCACCAGGAGGATGGAATCCAGCCATGCTATCTATGCGAGAAAAGGGTGTAATAATCTTATATATTAATAGACGTACTACCTAAGATAATTATAATATGATCCTTTCCAGTTATTTCAATACTTGCATATTGCATACCTGCTATATGAAATCAAAACAGGATAGACCTTCGAATAAATTACCCTAATCCAAATCCACAACCAAACAAGGAATAGGAAGTAAAGCAAAGATCACAGATTGAAAGTCTATGACACCTTATTCACATATAACCTTAGTGTATCTACTTAGCAATTATTGGCCTACTAGTAAAGACCTTTCTTTGGATATAGTGTCTAAGTCCATAACTATATTTGGTATGTACTTGACCCAACCCGGCATGGTCCATTTGGGTTGCACTTCACCCGAACAATTTATGGATAATATTTGAGAATAGTACAGGTTATGATTTATTAATATATTATAAGTTCTAATATATTAATATAAGATTATATTATTTAATTAGTATTGATCTATAATTAATCCAGGATTAATTTAGAGATCAAAGATATTACTAATTAAATATGGGCTTCTATATTTATATAGTGTGGGATAATGCTTATTTGGAATGGGCTAGGCTTGTATGGGAAAGTCCATGGATACTCCATGGAGCTTTAACCCATGGATCTCATGGAAATGAAGAGACATGGGTATTAGGGTTTACATGGATGTAACCCTAATCCATCACACTATATAAAGGAGGCTTTGGTTCTTGAAATCACACTAGTTGACACTTGTTGAGGTGAGGACCGATTTCAAGATAGTAGTGACTATTCTCTCAAAGTTCCAAGTTTGTGGTGATTTGTGATTTTCATTTGAGGCATCCACACTATTGGTGCTAGGCTCTAAAACTCCAAGGAATCAACTACAACTACAAGCTAAGTGTTTCTACTAGATTTATTTAATTCAAGTTCCCCATGCCATGCTAGTTAGGATATGAACCTTGGAAAAATAATTATTTGCATGTATCTTAGACAAACATAGATCCAAGGTTTATTAGGGTTGCATGTACACTTAGGAAGTGTTAGAATGCTCAAAACCCATCAGTGGTATCAGAGCCTAGGCTTGTTTGTTTGATACTTGATGCAAAATAGTTGAAAAGGTCGAAAAACTTGTTGTCTGCCTGATGAACTCGCCGAGTCCATGGGGGGAGTCGCCGAGTTCATGTGTATCTTCAACCTACTCGTCGAGTAGGTTCATGCACTCGGCGAGTAGGAGCCACAGAGTGCAGATTTTTGACTTTAGTTGCTGGAAATGGACTAGAAACATTACCCTAAACTGTTTTGGTACTTGAAAACTTGTTTTAGATGGTGTAATGTCCTTGCTAATCCATTTACAGCAACTAGTTATCAAAATTACAAAGTTTTAAGTGTAATTTTTGATTCATGAAAGTGTCCATATTCATGTTCTTGATCTTATGATGTCTAGATGATCATAGGAATTATTTGTAACCTATGTGGTAGATTAATTCTTGATGATTATGTGTTTTAATGGAGTCCATAACTTGTCCTCAAGTTATGGAAAACCAAAAGTTACTTGAATTAAAAAACATTAAAAGAACACACGAGTTAGAAAAATGAAGAGTCTTCATTTTTATTACTCTATTAAACTCATAAGTTACAAGAAGTGAAAAGTTTTGAAAGTTTACAAAACTTGCCCTCAAGTTTTGGAACAAGTAAAGTCATATTAAAAACTTTAGTTCCAACCCTTAGAATTTTAAAAGTTAAAATTCAACCCTTATACTTATATTATTATGATTTAATAATTATATATATATATATATATATATATATATGTATAAGATTAAAGTCGTCTTACCGCTAGTACGCCTCATTCACGAAGTCGGTCTATAAGGTGGGTATAAGGTTGTTGCCTATAAAATGGCAACTTAATGGGTGTCCACTCTCACCCACCGCTTGCTTGACTGGTGGAGGGTCGTTAGCCGAACGGGTAAGACAAGGACTTATAAATTCTCATTAAGAGTATGATGAATATTATAAAGTAACTAAATGTTTTATTAAATTCCCAATCTTAGTTACTTTAGGAAAAATGTGAATAAGGTGCTAATCCATGAAATTACACTTTACACTTTGTCTAAGTCATTAGTGGAGCGTGTGTGGTTAACCGGCACACTAATTTGGACTTAACAAGGTAGGTAAAGGGTGACTTAATATTTATCATAGTATCGATGGAGCGTGTGTGGTTAACCGGCACATCGATTGAGGGGTAATTTATTAAGGGTACCAAGTAATTTGCATGGTTACTTCACACCTCGTTTTGTGATCCTCGGCATCCTAGCCACAAAACTTGGAGGGCGCACTCGAGATTGAAACATGCCTTTGAAAAGTTCATTGAATCTCAAAAGAATCTAGGAGTTTCTAAGAACCAAATTTAATATTTTAATATTTCGACTTTGGTGGAAATTGGTGAATCGTCATTCACCTACCTTTCAAATATGTTATTACTTAGATTACGGCATACCTCTTCTAAGTATAATATATTGTGATTGGATCCTAGCCTTAATACTACATTTGGGTGTTTTATTAAGGACTATCTCTATATCTAAACTAAAACCTTCTTTCTTCTTTTCAGATGTCTGCAAACACTACTACTTCTGGCTCTAATCCCAATGGCTCCTTTACCTTTATGAACTTATGTGGGAAAGTCACTTTTGATGGATCCAACTTTAATGAATGGATCAGACACATCAGAATGATTACTCGCTACGAGGACAAGGAATATGTCCTTGATAAGGAACTTAAGGAGATTGATGAGTCAGTTTCTACTCCTCAAGAGATCGCTGAGTTTAGGGCACACGAAAGAGATGCCACCAAAGTGGCATGCATCATGATGGCCATAATGACCGCGGATCTCCAAAAATCCTATGAAGATTTTTACTCCTATGAGATGCACCAAGACTTGATGGAAAGATACCATCAAAGTGCTCGTCAAGAGAGGTATGAAACCATCTCCTCCATGATAACAACTCGCATGAAGGATGGTGAACCCATCACAGGCCACATGCAGAAAATGCAAAGATTTGTGGACCGTTTGCTGAAGCTTAATGTGAACTTCCCCGAGGAGCTAGCAATAGATATCATTTTGCATTCCTTACCTTCATGTTATGATCAATTCCGCATGACATACCACATGAACAAGGAAGAGGTCACACTCAGCAAACTTCAAGGACTCTTAAAGACCGCGGAAAGTGGTCTTAAGGGTAAGGCGGTTGTTACTACTTCTACTCCTAGAAACTCCGCCCCTGTCTTCGCAATCGGGAAAGGACGATGGAAGAAGAGAAAGAGTTCTTCGAAGGGTACCAAGGTTAGGACCCTTGATGGCTCTTCTTCAAGTGGAACCAAGAAAGGTTTCATCACTCCTTCTTCTGACCCAAAAGAGGCAGAATGCTTCTATTGCCATGAAAAGGTACATCGGAAGCGGAACTGCCCAAAGTACCAGGAAGATGTAAAGGATGGGAAAGTTAAACCCAACCATGAAGGTATTTACACTATCATTTCTAATAACTCACCCCATTCTAATTCTTGGGTCCTTGATACCGGTTGTGGTATTCATATTTGTTGTGACTTGCAGGGACTAAGAAGAAGTGAGAATGTGGAGCAAGGAAGAATAAACTTAATCATTGGGAATAGGAAAGTTACACCTGTCACCAAGATTGGAGTTTATACTTTGTCACCAAGTAGCGGGTTTAGTTTAGATTTGAATAAATTTTGTTATTCGCCAGAAATGGCAAGAAATATTATTTCCTTTCATGCATTGTATAAACAAGGTTTTACCTTTTCATTTAATAATGAAGTTGGTTCTATTGATGCTTTCTTTAATAATGTTCTTTATTTTAAAGCATTACATTGTGATGGCGTGTATGAAACAGTATCTGTGGTTGATAACTTAGGAAATAATGTGATGTGTATTGATTCTATTAATAACTTGGATAAAGCATCATTATGGCATTGTCGACTTGGACATATAAGCAAGAAGCGCATAGGCCAACTCCAAAAGGATGGAGTCTTGGAATCATTTGACCTAAAGTCAGATGATAGTTGTGAATCGTGCTTACTTGGAAAAATGACAAAGTCACCCTTCATAGGTTCTTGTGAGAGGGGTGAAGGTTTGTTCGACCTAGTACACACGGATGTGTGTGGACCATTCAAACTTGCCACAAGGGATGCTAATCCTTATTATTTGACTTTTACTGATGATTACAGTAGATATGAATATGTCTATTTAATCAAGCGTAAGTTAGAGACTTTCGAAAGGTTTAAGGAATTTAAATAGGAAATCGAGAATCAATTGGGCAGGAACATTAAGATGCTTCGATCCGATCATGGTGGTGAGTATCTTAGTTCAGAGTTCCTCGACTATCTAAGGGAATGTGGGATAGTCTCATAATTGACACCTTCCAGGACACCATAGTTGAATGGTGTAGCTGAGAGGCGTAATCGAACCTTGTTGGATATGGTTCTGTCCATGATGAGTCGAGCTTCGCTACCAATCTCATTTTGGGGGTATGCCTTTGAGACTGCCGCCCATATCCTTAATCTAGTCCCTACAAAGAAAGTTGCCAAAATTCCTCACGAGATGTGGACTGGTAAAGTACCCAAACTAGACCACATCAAGATTTGGGGTTGCGAAGATTTTGTGAGGCGCGAGTCTCATGATAAGCTAGAACCCCGAAGCGAGAGGTGTATTTTCATCGGCTACCCACAAAGATCCTTTGGTTACCTCTTTTTCAGACCTAGTGATAATGTGGTCTTTGTAGCAAGAAGAGGAGTCTTTCGTGAGAGAGAATTTATAAGCCAAGGAGACAGTGGGAGGCAAATTGACCTTGAAGAACTTCAAGAGTCAAGTGGTGAAGGAACTTCAAACCCTAGTCCTCAACTTGAGGAGGAAACTCCTGTTGAGCCAATTGACGATTCTGTACCTCTAAGACGTTCCACAAGAGTTAGGAATGCACCTGAGCACTACTATGGTTTTCATATTACTGCGGAAGGTGAGACACTTATTAGTGATGAGACACTAGTAGGTCTGGATGAACCTAACAATTACGCGGAAGCCATGGCAGGCCCCGAGTCTGCGAAATGGAAAGAGGCTATGGATAGCGAGATACAATGCATGTATGACAATCAAGTTTGGAACTTGATTGAGAATGTACCAGGTCGTAAGACTGCAGGGTGCAAATACGTCTTCAAGAAGAAGACCGACATGGATGGTAAAGTACACACTTATAAGGCTAGACTGGTTGCGAAGGGCTTCTCTCAAATTCCTGGAGTGGACTATGATGAGACCTTTTCTCCAGTAGCCAAGATTAAGTCTATTCAGGGTCTGTTAGCCATAGCTGCATTTCATGACTATGAAATATGGCAAATGGATATCAAAACCGCTTTCCTTAATGGAAAGTTGGCTGAAGATGTTTACATGAGTCAGCTAGAGGGTTTTTTCAGCGACGAGTACCCTAATAGAGTGTGTAAGCTTGAGAAATCCATTTATGGATTGAAGCAAGCACCTCGCAGATGGAATCTTTGCTTTGACGAAAAGGTCAGGGAATTTTGCTTTTCTAGGAGTGAAGATGAATCTTGTGTTTATGTCAAGGATAGTGGGAGTATAGTCAGCTTCTTGGTATTGTATGTGGATGACATACTACTCATAGGAAATGACATCCCAACTTTGCAGGAAGTTAAGTCCTGGCTTGGGAAGTGTTTCTCTATGAAGGACCTAGGAGAAGCTGCCTATATTCTAGGGATAAGGATTTCGAGAGACCGGAGTAAAAGACTAATTGGACTTAGTCAAAGTACCTACTTGGACAAAGTGTTGAAAAGATTCAACATGCATAACTCCAAGAAAGGTGAGTTACCCATTCAGAGTAACGCCAGATTGAGTAAGACACAAAGCCCTAGTACTGAGGCTGAGATAGCAGAAATGAGTCGACTTCCTTATGCTTCAGCTGTAGGATCGATCATGTATGCTATGACGTGTACTCGACCTGATTTAGCCTTTGCTTTGAGCATGGTTAGCAGGTATCAGGGGAACCCTGGCAAGGAACACTGGATTGCGGTAAAGAATATCCTCAAGTACCTACAAAGGACTAAGGACTGGGTCCTTACCTTCGGTGGGAGTGATGACTTGAGAGTTGTAGGGTATAGTGATGCTAGCTTCCAGACTGATATGGATAATTTCCGCTCTCAGTCGGGTTGGGTCTTTACTTTAACCGGAGGAGCAGTCACTTGGAAGAGTGCCAAGCAGGAGACAGTGGCTGATTCCACTTGTGAATCAGAGTATATAGCAGCAAGCGAGGCAGCAAAGGAGGCTATATGGCTAAAGAACTTCATCGGAGACCTTGGAGTTGTACCAACTATAAAAGAGCCAATGGAGATTTTCTATGATAGCAATAGTGCGGTTGCCTTAGCCAAGGAACCAAGAGATCATGGGAGATCCAGACACATTGACAGAAAATATCACTTCATCAAACATCGAATAGAAGAAGGAATTATCGTGGCTAAGAGGGTATCATCGGATGAGAACCCAACAGATCCCCTCACGAAGGGACTGAGTACGGTTAAGCATCTCCAGCATGCTCGGAGCATAGGGCTGAAGGATGATATGAGTTTTAGTAGTTAGATAAATTATGAAATTTGTAAAGTATAATTGACATTAGATGATGAATAAAAAGTGTTTTATTTATGAGTAAAGTGTTGCTATCTCTTGTCAATCATTTACTATATTTCTTTTGCATGTTTTGACTTCCAGAATAATTATGTTTGGTAGATCATATTATTCAAACCTCCACAGTCGGTCATATGTCGGAAGTAGGTATGAACCAAGACTGTCATGATTGGTTGCAGAGGTCTAAGGTGTTGGACATGGCTAGATAAGGCCTTGTATTAACGATACAACATCCTATGGTGCACATACAACCCTAAATACCATGGATCTATGTTTTCACTAATTATACATGCAAATGGTTTCCAAGGCATTAAACCTATAACTAGCATGCATTTGACATAAACCATATAATATACTAGTTAGGGAAGCGTACCTTTTATGTGGCTTGAAGTCTTGATGTATTTGGCCTTAAGAGCTTAGCACCAATAGTATGAAATGCCTCAAATGGAATCACAACACACCTAGGACAAAGGTGGCTCTTGAGAGAGAATTCCATGCACCAAAACACCTCCATATTTCTCTAAGAAAAGAAGTGGTGATTTTGGCTATGGAGTAACCTATTTATATGTAGGATTCCAAGGGTCATGGGTATAACCCATAATCCATACCCATGGGTTTTATGATCCATGGTTCATGTGGCCCAAGTCTTTATGTATCCATACATAAACTTGGTCCAACATGGATCATAAGCCCAACACATATAAATATAACTAATTATCATAATTAGTCCCCATAGATTTAATTAGTCTCTTTTGATCACTAAATTAATTCCAAATTAATTCTTGATCGATACTAATTAAAACATATGATTTCATATTAATATATTATAACTTATAATATATTAATAAACCATAAATAACCTTCTCTCAAAAGTCCATCCTAACAAATTGTCCTGATGATATGCAACCCAAATGGACCATGCTACTCTCGGGTCAAGTACATACCGATAATAGTTATGGGATTAGACATCTAATCTAACAGTCTCCCACTTGGATAAGTCTAAAACTATTATTGCAAGTACGACTTCATAACCCGACTAGCAATCGTAGCTCTTAAAGCCGCTGTCGGACTCTGAAGAAATCGATGACGCGTCCATTAGATAAGGGATCATATATTCCTCCATTCTAGATATCATATGGACTGAGACATGGATTATAATCATTCTCTTTGTCCATTTGTTGTTTCCTGATTTCCGATTTATGACAACTGACTAATTGAAAAAATCAAATCAGTCCTGGCCCGACCGTGCACTTCCATTTGTCATCATCAAATAATCGAGGGGCCCACAAATATCACTTTTATCCCGAAGGTAAAAGGAATGGATAAAATTCGACTCATATGGCTTGTTCTACTACTTGTTGAATCATACACAAAGGCACATTTTATAACATCGAGTTACCAATGCGTTTTCGTGCAATCAATGTATAACCAACTCATAGTAACAACTAATATCTCTAGGTTTGAAGAATATAAGATATTATCGTCTCATGATCACTCGTGATAAAATCCATGAAGTGATTCCAATGAGCGCGGGTTGAATCTAATACTCAGAACTTATGAGCACTCATAAGTGTTATAGCCCTTTTTCCAACATCTTAGACCTCTACAAGCCAACCCATGACAATCTTAATTCATATCTACTTCCAACATATGACCGACTGTGCGTGGTTTGAATAACTTAGTCATCCAGAACAATGACCTAGTTTATTATGGAAGTCAAAACATGCAAAATGAAACACAAGAATAATTGAATCAAATAGGGTATCAAAACCTATGAACATAAATAAAACACCTTTTATTTATCACCATATGATTACACATTATTCATTGTATATTGTTTCAGCTATCAACTTTATTCTTGAATTTAAAACAATAGTTTTCCCATGCTCCAAGCATGTACACTATGTTTTCTAAACACTAGTCATGCCATACACCAAGTATGCATACTATGTTTGTCTATGATCTTTACTTTGTGAAATAGATCAATTGAATATAACTTCAATGATTCTTTTTTCACAGTCCCAAATCCTTACTGCAAATGCAAGAATTCCAAATTCATGCCATTTACTGAAATCTGTTAGATTCTAAACTTATATGCATTGATCCTCTTGTAGTGATTATGCACAAATTCACAAAGACTTGGCAACAATCATTACAGAGTATTCCAAAGGAGATCAACTCCTTGGGAAACATCCTTATTGCATTAAGTTTCCAAACCATACATATTGAATACTTTCAAACTTTGAAGCATTTCCATATTCCTTTTTGACTATCACTTATGAACAAGAGTTGCCTCCTTACAGATTATGTCAATATGGTCCTTCTAGAATTAATACAATACTTCCAACTATCCTTGAGCAACCAATCTTTGGTAAACCTTCGATTGTCCTCAACAATTGCTTAATCATTTTAGTCATATCAATTTCTAGACCTTTTTCCCTTCTTCATGCCCCATGCATTTTGAAAAACATAGAAAGAGTGAATATAGCACATGTAATCGATCCTATATCCAAAGCATATGGGACACGATTCATGATGTCTCACATAAAGACTAAACCAATCTTTTGCTAAAATATTTCCCTTTCTATTTGCCAAGTTCTCATAATTCAGATTATGAAAAGGGATGTCGTAATCATAATCGAATTTTAGAACGCAAATAATGAACCCATATATAGAATTTCCTTATGTTGAGCCATCCCAACATGAAATTCATATATATTCTTGACTAAATACGATTATGACCTCAATCTAAGCTTTTAGATTTGAGATGAAGTATAATTTCCTCTCCCTTAATTATAGCAAACCAACTTTTTCAACCCCTGCAACCTCACGAATTGAAACTTTTGTTTTCTATAATTAACATTGCTAAGTTGAAATACTTATCATAATTATCATGCTCCCACTAACATGATGATTATTAGCATAACACGTATGCTCCCACTAGCTTTGACATGTACCCAGAAATCAACTGAACTTCTAGAAATCAATACTTTATTGACTTTCTTAACAAAGTTCAGATTTATGATACTAGATTGCCTTGATAAGACTTTATCAATATCATACACCTCTCTTAGATAGCTCACATGTGTGTCTAAACAATTATGAAGAGGGATGCCGTAATCATAATGTTTAGACCTTTTGTCATTCCCACAATTTCTATCTACTCAAAATCTACTTAGTGAAAGAGTTTCCTTACCATCATTTTCATGATTCGAAGAGAAACCTTATCACACTTAGATTTAATGGTGTATGTGTTCTTATTCATGTGAATTGTCAAAACCATAGTCACAAGACAAGGATAATGACAAATCCAAACTCACATGGATTGAACTTGTGCAATCTTAACTTCTTGCCACCTGGCAGCTCAAGGGCCAGCCATTTCTTCCAAGTAGTTATGCAAACAATTGAGAACATGTAGAACTCAAATGTATAGCAAACTTAACTAGAATGGGCAATGAAATGTTAGTACGATAGGTTATAAACCTTTACTTGTGTCCTAACGATGAAATACATGTTTTATTCTTGATTACTTCTTGAAACCTTTTTCAGGATCTTTTAGACTCCCACTGTCTCCTTGACCTATACGACTTTCTAGCCAAATATTCAAGAAATAGTGTGGATTCTAATCAAGACAAACACTTCACACAATTAGCCTTAGCTGGTCTTTGTTTTATCCAAAACATCACAACTTACCAATTTCAAATGTACAAGAGTAGAAAACTTTTACTCTTACATTTGACAAGTGTTTTAAACCTTCTTTAAGACATATCACTCAAGTTACAATCTTAGAGTATAACTCTATGAATTTTTTTGGAATGAAGTATGAATCATCTTATTGATTTAACAACTTCAACAATTCATAACTCCTCTTCGCAACTATCAGAATATACTTAGAGGATGAATTGTGATAAGGTCTAAAAATCATTAAGATGACCTTAAAACATGATACTAAAGTACTCTCCCATCTTGTCACACCCCCGAACCAGCAGCGGAAACGTTCGGGAGCTGCCGTGACTCAATTGAATACCATAACATTGAATATATATGAAACGTAACAACATTCGTCACCATGCATTAATATAATACAACCATTAAAGTTTACATGAAGTACATTGTTTAAACATTACATTCCCAAAATAAATTGTTCGGTTCGTTAATAAGTAAACTGCAAGCCATCACTGAGTACATTTTCCTTGAATTCACTGGTTACCTGAGAATACAAGTATTTTGAAAAACGTCAACATGTGAAATGTTGGTGAGTTCATAAGCGGTATTTAAAAAAAAAAAACATGTTTCGTATCGTTTGAAAACCACCAGAAAATCCGATATTTTCTGAAAAGAAATGCTTTTGAAAACGTTTGTGAAGATCCATAGGTATGCTTGTTTGTTTCTATACTTGTATGAATTGTTCATTAGAGTTGTATGCTTTTCGAATCCGTATGTATTGAAAAAAAAACCCTAGGAAAACCCGATGTTTTCCTAATTCTTTGAATTCCATGAATTTACATTGAAACCATCGCAACGCGTGTAGTGTCAATCCCAGGCGACGTTGGATTATTTTTGAGCATGATTAATTACTACAAACACGCGTTACACAAACGACCAGTTTATAGCTATACTAACGATCCCATAGGCGTCGTCCGTACTAATCACGTTATCCAACCGCCCTGACTACGTGTAGTTCCACATCCGAGGAGAAAGAGGACACGAAGACCCCGATGACTCCATTAACCGGTTGGGGATAAAAAAATGTACGAGGGGTCCCTGACCCACCTCGCATGAAATGTCGACTTTAATAGCAATACCAAAGGACCCTTGGGGACCAGTAGTATACAAGCCATTGAAAGTCCTTTTACGTTGTGTTAGATCGGTAAAACCCAACACTTCGTAAGGTAGAGGTCTTCGGGCCTTAAGATCAGGTCATTGGGCTAGCTAGGCCCAACAAACAAGATTTTACACTTTTGGGGCCCAAAGATGGTGCGTAGGTGTCTGTGCACACTCGCATGTATATTGAATTCCCAAACGTTACTTGTATGAATCGTAGTATCGTCGTGTTAGTAGTTTCGGATTTTTATTGGTTCGAGACAGAACCAATTCGTTTAACAACGACTTTTGGTATTGTTGTGTATTGTATTTCGTCGATAGTCGCGGTGCCATTATTTGATTAAATTGCGTGTATTGAATTAGCGTTGGAAGTTTTCTGTTTTCAGCCCCACATGGTTTGTAAAATTTACTTTTTCAACTCTTTAATTAAATAACTTTCCGGTTTGGTCCTTAAATCATTTTTCTTGACATTTTAACACCAATAATTATTGAAATTGATATTCTTCAGCATATTTTTCATTGAAAACAGTTTAAGTCCCTGAAAATGCAGTTTTCTCGGTTATAACCCTTCTTTTTCGCAACTTTGACAATTTTGGCCCAAATTGTAAAATTTTTGCAACTTTAGTCCTTCTTAAATTTAAAAAGCATTTTAAACCTTTGAAAAGGACTTGGAACACAAATAGTCCACTGCTTTACAGAAAAACACAGTTTTGGCCCTCCAAAACAGAAAATTTCGCATAATGGGCCCTATTGGGTCGAAAATGTCATTTTTAGCCCATTAAGCTTGAATTTTATGTTTTTAATCCTCCAACAAGTATATTTTCAGAAAATACATTATGGAAACTATTTTGACTCATCTCCCCCATCAGATTTCGAAATATTTCAATTTGGGCCCTTTAGCTATTTTTCTTGTCTCCAACAAGTATATTTTTAGCATTTTATGTCCAAAAATTGAGTTTTTAGCCCAAAGAAAATGTTACTAAGCCATTTAGCTATTTTTCTTGGAACACTTTGTATGTAGAAATATACTTGATGCTAATATCATTTAACACAAGGTATATCTCGGTTTTGAGGGGTTTTATGGCTAGATCCAACATTATAACACACAACAACACACATATAAGCATGGAAATCATACAAGGCATACAAAACACATATAGATCTACACTTTCACTTGTATTCCCCCCCCCCCCACAAAAGTCATAAAACCAGAAAATAGGGGGTATGAAGCTCACCTTGTTTGAAGCTTTCCGTTTTGAAGAGAAGATGGAAGAAAAATGAAGTGATTTTCGGCCCTAGCACCTTTCCTTGGTAGATCTCGAGTTTGGTGACTTCTAAGGTGCATGATCACAAGTTGGAATAGATTTAGAAGAGATTTTAGATGGAATGAAGTAGCTAGATCATGGATATAAGTAAAAACTTACCTAAGATGATGATTAACTTGAAAGATCCTCTTGAAAGCTTCTAAATTTCATGATTTTTGAGTGGAGAGGGAGGAGTGTTCTTGAGGGAGTTTGAGAGATTTTTGTGAATGTGTGTGTGTTTGAGTATGGCCGAGAGCAAGAGAGAGAGGGAGAAGAAGAGACCTTGAGGTGATGTTTGCATGGAAGAATGAGATATAATGCATGGATATCCAATGAATAAAAATGAGGTGGCATCCAAAGTCAACACTTCTCCATCTCTTCTTGGATTTGGGCCTTGGGACGAAAATTTTGAGGAAGAAAGGAAAAATTTTGGCCTTTTTCCCTGAAGCCCAAAATTAGAGTTAGTTAGGGTGTTCCTTGGCCTTATAGAACAAAATAGTGATTTTTACATTTTTGTTGGACTAGTTTGGGTTATTCATGGATCAAAGCTTTTAATTCATTTCATTCTAGGCCCAACATGACCCAAAATGTTTAAATAAATTAGTGTGGGTCCAATTAGAGCCCAATTAGGGTTCTAGGCCCATGATAGTCTAATTGGAAGCTTATTGGTCCATTTGGATCTAATAAGGAAGTCCTAGTCCAAAATGGACTTAAACAAGGACTTCTAGGGTTTCCAATTGTTTGATGACTATTTGTAGTACTTGTATGATGTATTTGATTGAAGTTTTTGATGTCATAATAGTAGGTGTCAACCATGTTCTTAAGTTTTTGATTCACATTAACTTGAGTGTATAGATTACAGGACACAAAATTTCCAGTTGTGACATCATCCCCCCGTTAGAGGGAATTTCGTCCCGAAATTCTGTTTGAAAGCTAGATTTCAGAATGCTAGAATAGGTGAGGGTACTTTTGCTTCATTTGATCTTCGCTTTCCCACGTGAATTCTGGCCCACGCTTTGCGTTCCACCGTACCTTCACGATCGGGATGCGACTTTGCTTAGTACGCTTCACCTCCCTGTCCATGATTTCGATTGGTTCTTCAACGAATATGAGATTCTCATTGATTTCGATTTCGTCAAGAGGAATGACAAGGGTTTCATCTGATAGGTACTTCTTCAGGTTAGAGACATGAAACACGGGGTGTACACCGTTTAGCTCTGTGGGTAGTTGCAGTCTGTAGGCTTCCGGACCTATTCGGGCGACGATTTCGAAAGGTCCAATGTATCGCGGGTTTAGCTTTCCCCGTTTTCCGAAACGTATAACCCCTTTCCAGGGTGAGACTTTCAACAGTACTCGATCACCGACCTGGAATTCTAAGGGCTTTCGCCGTTTGTCGGCGTAGCTCTTTTGTCGGTCACGCGATGCTTGTAATCGAGCTCTGATCTGGACGATCTTTTCTGTGGTTTCGCGAATGATCTCCGGTCCCGTTAGTGCCCTGTCCGACGTATGTGTTCTTGCTAGCTGGGTATCACCTACTTCAGCCCAACATAACGGTGATCTACATTTACGCCCGTACAGTGCTTCGAAAGGAGCCACCTTGATGCTCGAATGGTAACTATTGTTATATGAGAACTCGATCAACGATAGGTGGGTATCCCAAGACTTCCCAAAGTCTATCACACATGCACGAAGCATGTCTTCAAGCGTTTGAATGGTTCGTTCGCTTTGGCCGTCCGTTTGTGGGTGATACGCGGTGCTCATGTCGAGATGAGTTCCCATTGCCTTGTGGAGTGATTGCCAAAAGCACGATGTGAACCTACTATCCCTATCTGAGATAATAGATTTTGGCACTCCATGGAGTCTTACGATTTCTCGTATGTATAGCCGCGTCAGTCTCTCCATCTTGTAGGATTCTTTGATTGGCAGGAAATCGGCAGATTTCGTCAGTCGGTCGATTATTACCCATATGGTGTTCAGTCCGTCCGACGTCTTGGGTAGCTTGGTCATGAAATCCATAGAAATCCCCTCCCATTTCCACTCAGGGATTGCCCGTTGCTGTAACAATCCTGAAGGTTTCTGGTATTCCACCTTTACTTTAGCGCACGTAAGGCACTTACTAACATAGGTCGCGATTTCCGCCTTCATGTTAGGCCACCAATAGTGTTGTTTAATGTCCAAATACATCTTGTCCGAACCGGGATGAATGGAGTATCGTGTCTTGTGGGTTTCCTTCATAACGGCCTCCCTAAATCCTCCGATTTTTGGGACCCAAATACGGTTCATGAAGTAGTATACCCCATTCTCCCATGCTTCTAGGTTCTTTTCCATCCCGCGCAATGCCTCGCTAGTTCTATTTTCCATTTTCATAGCCTCTGACTGGACTGATGCAATTTGAGTGGCCAGATGAGATTGAATGGTTATCGAGTGTGTTTTCGTACGGTGATTAGAGTACTCCTTCCGACTTAATGCATCAGCTACCACGTTGGCCTTGCCTGGGTGGTACTTGATCTCGCATTCGTAGTCGTTTAGCAATTCCACCCATCTTCGTTGTCTCATGTTCTGCTCCTTCTGATTCAAGATGTGCTGGAGGCTCTTGTGATCCGTGAAGATGGTGCACTTTGTACCGTACAGGTAGTGCCTCCAAATTTTCAGAGCGAAGACCACGGCTCCCAGTTCTAGGTCATGGGTCGTGTAATTTACTACGTGCGTCTTTAGTTGGCGGGACGCATATGCTATCACTCTTCCACGTTGCATGAGAACGCAACCTAAGCCCTGATTCGACGCGTCATAGTAGACCACAAAATCTTCCGTTCCTTCAGGTAGAGATAGTACAGGAGCGCTACAAAGGGCTTGCTTCATAGTTCAAAACGCAATCTCTTGTCGGTCCGTCCATTTGAATGGCACACCCATTTGTGTAAGCGAGGTAAGCGGCTTGGCAATCTTAGAGAAGTTTTGGATGAATCTCCTATAGTAGCCTGCTAGGCCTAAGAACTGACGAATTTCTGTGGGCGTGGTCGGAGTTGCCCATCCTTCCACAGCTTTGACCTTAGAGGGATCCACATGAATTCCGTCTTAGCTAACTACGTGGCCTAGGAAATTCACACTCCGGAGCCAGAACTCACACTTGGAGAGTTTGGCGTACAGTTTTTCCGATCCTAGAGTGTCTAAGACTTGTCGGAGATGTTGGCCATGCTCCTCTTTGCTTCGAGAATAAACGAGGATGTCATCGATAAACACAATGACGAAGTTGTCAAGGAACGGTCGACAGATTCGATTCATTAGGTCCATAAATGCGGCAGGTGCATTTGTTAGACCGAAGCGCATTACGACTAATTCATAATGTCCGTAGCGGGTTAGGAAAGCGGTTTTAGGAATATCCTCTTCCCGGACTTTGAGTTGGTGGTATCCGGACCGTAGATCTATTTTAGAAAAATAACTAGCTCCTTGGAGCTGGTCGAATAGATCATCGATTCGTGGGAGTGGGTAGCGGTTTTTAACAGTGAGTTTATTTAACTCTCTATAATCGATGCACATTCTGAAAGATCCGTCCTTCTTTTTGACAAAGAGCACCGGAGCTCCCCATGGCGAGTAGCTAGGTCGGATAAATCCCTTGTCCAGAAGCTCACTGAGTTGGCTGGACAATTCCTACATTTCAGCAGGAGCCAACCGATATGGTGATTTAGCGAGAGGAGTTGCTCCTGGAACGAGGTCGATTCGGAACTCAACCTGTCTCTCTGGGGTTACTCCTGGAAGATCTTCAGGAAACACGTCCGGAAATTCACACGCTACCGGAATATCTTGAATGTTAGTTTCTTCTTTGGTCTTGTCCACTATGTGAGCCAAGAACGCCAAATTGTTCTTTCGTAGATGTTTTTGTGCCTTGATGCACGAGATGAGACGAAGATTCGTACTGGGTTTGTCTCCGTAAATTACTAGGGTTTCGTGATTTGGGAGACGAAGGCGAACGGCCTTCTCATGGCACATAATCTTAGCATGGTGGGGGCTTAACCAATCCTTGCCGATAATCACATCGAAACTCCTAATTGACACTAGCATTAGGTCTATTCGAAAGACGTGTTGGTTAAGGGTTAGGGTACATTCGATGTAGATCTCCCCAGTGGATTCGGTTTTCCCATTGGCCATTTCCACCGTATAGGTTTCATTTAGCTTCTGGGGTTGTTGTTTTAATAAATGTTTAAACTTCTCGCTTACGAAACTTCGCTCCGCTCCGGTGTCAAATAAGATGCTTGCATAAGTGTGGTTTAGGAGAAACGTACCGATCACAACTACGGGGTCCTGAACTGCCTCACCCTGACCCATAGTCAGCATTCTTCCTTCTCCTTTGTTTCCTGAGTTGTTGTTAGGGCAATCTCGGCAGAAATGCCCTGTCCTTCCACACCCGAAGCAGGTGTGGCTAGGCCCTGCATTGTTGCCGTCGGCATTGGTGTTGTTGTTATTGCGGTGGTTGTTGTTGTTATTGTGGTTGTTTCCCTGACTTTGGTTCTGTGGAGGGTAAGCCCTACAGAACCTTGCAGTGTGTCCCCTTCAGTTGCAACTGGTGCAATGGAATTCCCTGCATTCGCCAAGATGGTGGAAACCGCACTTATTGCATTTGGGAAGATTACCAGAATAGGGTCTTGTAGCATTTGAAGCAGCTGAGGCTGGAGCACATGGTGTGGCTGGAACCGGTGCCGTGACAGCATTAACTACCACTGTCTGCTGCCTTTTAGAGGTCTCGGGGCCCTGACGCCCCTTTCTCTTGTTGTTCTTCCCTTTCCTGCCATCACCCTCCTTTTTCTTCTCAGCCTCCACTGGCTTCTCGCCCTTCTTGTTGTTATGATCATATAACCTCTTCGCCAATCTCTTCGCACTGTCAAATGTTTCAGGGTTCGCAGCTATCACGTTCCCTTGAATAGGAGGCGTCAGTCCCCAGATGAATCGCTCAATCTTCTTTCCTTCTGATGTGATCATACTCGGGCACAGCAGAGATAGTTCGCTAAATCTCGATATGTAGGCATCGATGTTCGCATTCTGCACAATGAGATTCCATAGCTCTTGCTCCATCTTCTGTATTTCGCCTCGGGGGCAGTACTCAGCCATTAACATTTCTTTCATTTCTGCCCATGGTATAGAGTTGGCGACAGGGAGCGTCATAGCTTCTACGTGTCCGTTCCACCAAGTGAGTGCTTGGTCCACAAAAGTACACGTCGCGAACTTCACCTTCATCTTCTCGGGGCAATCGCATATCTTGAATACCGACTCTACCTTCTCGATCCATCGCTTCAGAGTGATCACCCCTCCAGTGCCATTGAAAGTTCGTGGTTTAACGTTTGTGAAGTCCTTGTAGGTGCACGTTTTAGTGGGTCCTTGATTTGTCCCGTTGTTCGAACTTCCGGACCCTTGCCCGTTGCCTCCTCCGTTGTTCCCTCGGTGAAGTTGTGCCATAGCTGCTGTGACCGCAGCAGACACGGCTGCCTGGAAAGCAGTGGTGTCAACTTCAGGCGGGGTTGGTTCGGGATTTCTGTGAGTAGTTCGGCGAGGCATCTTTCTGTCATGAAACGAAAAGATGTTGAGTGTATGTGGTTTCTGTGAGGTTGTGATCCTACTAACTAGGTGTATGGTACGAAATTAGACATTACTACCATCGGGCATACAATCATAACGTCTCAACACATAACAACTTGTAATATCATAGCAAAACACACAGAGGTTCATTAATATTATCCGCATTTAATACAAGAAAGTTTTGCTCGTAAGAGCATACATAAGTGACGCTGTTTCGACAGAATAACGGCTCCATGAGTGAGTAGTGTAGTCACTTAAACATAGAGCCGGAGTACATAACATAGTTCCTAACGACCTATTATGATAAGTCTATCCCTAACCGTGATGAGCTGCGTCTGGAGGTGGTGCCGAAGTCATATGCCGAAATGTTGCGCCAGTAACTGCGCCATCTCTGCCATGTCCCCAATAACCTCATCCCTCTCATGCTCTGCTCGCACTGCCCGAGCTTCCATAGCATACAGTTGTTGTCGTAGTGCGGCGACCTCAGCTTCGAGGGAACGGTTCTCTCTTGGGGGGTTCACTGGTGGAGCGGGGTGATCTGGTTGTGCCTCGTTCTCGCATGGAGAGACGGGGTCCTGGTCCCCAACCTGACCTTCCTCATCGTCGTCGTCGATCTCTCCAAATTCGTAGTCAGTGTTTACGTATTCGTCGGGTCCGACGTCGTGCGCTTCCCCTGGATTCTCTCCCGGTTCATTCTCAAGCATCCCGTGAGCTACTAGGACCTGATGAAACTAGATACCCTGCTGCTCTTCCTCAGGCTCCTCCTCCTCTAGCCACCCGTTGTTTCCCTGATTAGGGAAATAGGGGTCTCCAGGGTGATGAAAACCAGCCATGCTGTCTGCGCGAGTATGTAAATATGCTAACATTATTCCTAGGGTGCTATGCCTATTATACAGACTTAGCAAACGTTCTCTTTTTGGTGATAAAGGGTATAGTTTTAGGTTCCCTAGCTATCCCGATCTCATCAAGACGTGTGTTAGTTTTACTTTGGAGAGAATGTAGTTGATCAGGCTACATTCACTCCTTGGTACCACTAAGAACAGTCCCGAATTAACCGAGATACCAGCATTATTGTGTTTGATTCTGCGTTAGGTTCTTATTCCTAATGCAAGAAAGCGTGTTTTATTTACTTGTTTTGTTCAGAGTTATGTTAGTCCCTCTTTTTGGTTTATAGTTGCATATCAATGTGTGGCTCGACATGCTAGTTCACTATAAACAAAGCTCTGATACCAACCTGTCACACCCCCGAACGAGGCGGCGGAAACGTTCGGGAGCTGCCGTGACTCAATTGAATACCATAACATTCAATATATATGAAACGTAACAACATTCGTCACCATGCATTAATATAATACAACCATTAAAGTTTACATGAAGTACATTGTTTAAACATTACATTCCCAAAATAAATTGTTCGGTTCGTTAATAAGTAAACTGCAAGCCATCACTGAGTACATTTTCCTTGAATTCACTGGTTACCTGAGAATACAAGTATTTTGAAAAACGTCAACATGTGAAATGTTGGTGAGTTCATAAGCGGTATTTAAAAAAAACATGTTTCGTATCGTTTGAAAACCACCAGAAAATCCGATATTTTCTGAAAATAAATGCTTTTGAAAACGTTTGTGAAGATCCATGGGTATGCTTGTTTGTTTCTATACTTGTAAGAATTGTTCATTAGAGTTGTATGCTTTTCGAATCCGTATGTATTGAAAAAAAACCCTAGGAAAACCCGATGTTTTCCTAATTCTTTGAATTCCATGAATTTACATTGAAACCATCGCAACGCGTGTAGTGTCAATCCCAGGCGACGTTGGATTATTTTTGAGCATGATTAATTACTACAAACACGCGTTACACAAACGACCAGTTTATAGCTATACTAACGATCCCGTAGGCGTCGTCCGTACTAATCACGTTATCCAACCACCCTGACTACGTGTAGTTCCACATCCGAGGAGAAAGAGGACACGAAGACCCCGATGACTCCATTAACCGGTTGGGGATAAAAAAATGTACGAGGGGTCCCTGACCCACCTCGCATGAAATGTCGACTTTACTAGCAATACCAAAGGACCCTTGGGGACCAGTAGTATACAAGCCATTGAAAGTCCTTTTACGTTGTGTTAGATCGGTAAAACCCAACACTTCGTAAGGTAGAGGTCTTCGGGCCTTAAGATCAGGTCATTGCGCTAGCTAGGCCCAACAAACAAGATTTTACACTTTTGGGGCCCAAAGATGGTGCGTAGACGTCTGTGCACACTCGCATTTATATTGAATTCCCAAACGTTATTGTATGAATCGTAGTATCGTCGTGTTAGTAGTTTCAGATTTTTATTGATTCGAGACCGAACCAATTCGTTTAACGACTTTTGGTATTGTTGTGTATTGTATTTCGTCGATAGTCGCGGTGCCATTATTTGATTAAATTGCGTGTATTGAATTAGCCTTGGAAGTTTTCTGTTTTCAGCCCCTCATTATTTGTAAAATTTACTTTTTCAACTCTTTAATTAAATAACTTTCCGGTTTGGTCCTTAAATCATTTTCCTTGACATTTTAACACCAAAAATTATTGAAATTGATATTTTTCAGCATATTTTTCATTGAAAACAGTTTAAGTCCCTGAAAATGCAGTTTTCTCGGTTATAACCCTTCTTTTTCGCAACTTTGACAATTTTGGCCCAAATTGTAAAAATTTTGCAACTTTAGTCCTTCTTAAATTTAAAAAGCATTTTAAACCTTTGAAAAGGACTTGGAACACAAATAGTCCACTGTTTTACATAAAAACACAATTTTGTCCCTCCAAAACAGAAAATTTCGCATAATGGGCCCTATTGGGCCGAAAATGTCATTTTTAGCCCATTAAGCTTGAATTTTATGTTTTTAATCCTCCAACAAGTATATTTTCAGAAAATACATTATGGAAACTATTTTCACTCATCTCCCCCATCAGATTTCGAAATATTTCAATTTGGGCCCTTTAACTTTATATTTTTAGCATTTTATGTCCAAAAATTGAGTTTTTAGCCCAAAGAAAATGTTACTAAGCCATTTAGCTATTTTTCTTGGAACACTTTGTATGTAGAAATATACTTGATGCTAATATCATTTAACACAATGTATATCTTGGTTTTGAGGGGTTTTATGGCTAGATCCAACATTATAACACACAACAACACACATATAAGCATGGAAATCATACAAGGCATACAAAACACATATAGATCTACACTTTCACTTGTATTCCCCCCCCCCCACAAAACTCATAAAAACAGGAAATAGGGGGTATGAAGCTCACCTTGTTTGAAGCTTTCCGTTTTGAAGAGAAGATGGAAGAAAAATGAAGTGATTTTCGGCCCTAGCACCTTTCCTTGGTAGATCTCGAGTTTGGTGACTTCTAAGGTGCATGATCACAAGTTGGAATAGATTTAGAAGAGATTTTAGATGGAATGAAGTAGCTAGATCATGGATATAAGTAAAAACTTACCTAAGATGATGATTAACTTGAAAGATCCTCTTGAAAGCTTCTAAATTTCGAGATTTTTGAGTGGAGAGGGAGGAGTGTTCTTGAGGGAGTTTGAGAGATTTTTGTGAATGTGTGTGTGTTTGAGTATGGTCGAGAGCAAGAGAGAGAGGGAGAAGAAGAGACCTTGAGGTGATGTTTGCATGGAAGAATGAGATATAATGCATGGATATCCAATGAATAAAAATGAGGTGGCATCCAAAGTCAACACTTCTCCATCTCTTCTTGGATTTGGGCCTTGGGTCGAAAATTTTGAGGAAGAAAGGAAAATTTTTGGCCTTTTTCCCTTAAGCCCAAAATTAGAGTTAGTTAGGGTGTTCCTTGGCCTTATAGAACAAAATAGTGATTTTTACATTTTTGTTGGACTAGTTTGGGTTATTCATGGATCAAAGCTTTTAATTCATTTCATTATAGGCCCAACATGGCCCAAAATGTTGAAATAAATTAGTGTGGGTCCAATTAGAGCCCAATTAGGGTTCTAGGCCCATGATAGTCTAATTGGAAGCTTATTGGTCCATTTGGATCTAATAAGGAAGTCCTAGTCCAAAATGGACTTAAACAAGGACTTCTAGGGTTTCCAATTGTTTGATGACTATTTGTAGTACTTGTATGATGTATTTGATTGAAGTTTTTGATGTCATAATAGTAGGTGTCAACCATGTTCTTAAGTTTTTGATTCACATTAACTTGAGTGTATAGATTACAGGACACAAAATTTCCAGTTGTGACACATCTTTTCAGATTTGAGAAAATTTTATCCTTCTGCCTAATTTGATTCTTCTTATTTGTTGTATCATACATTGAAAATTTTCCAATGTTTTACAATTATACTTAAGTTTGTAAGTATAATCATATTTACTAAACCTTAGTAAATCATGACGAATAGTCTTATCCATCTTTTGTGGTTGGACTTTGACAAGTGCACAAGAAAGTGTATTTGATCCCTTAGTCCTTCTCTTCACTCACACATCCATGTGAACAAGTAGACAGTCTTAATTTTTCCAATGCTTGAAAGTTCTCATTCATCATACTATACAACTTGCATGATTCCAAGTTTCGGTCCAATTGAAACTTGGGCGATGAGAATCTTTCCTTATTTGGTAAATTTAGACACTACCACAAATGAACGAATCAAATTCATATTTCCAGTATTGCTATAAACATACAAACATCAAGTTTTCATGAATTCCATTGTAAAGAGATAAAAATAAAGTAAAACAAACTTTTATTTATTTTAAAATGCGGAAAAAACTTTTTCCTTACAATGTAACTTGAAATGAAAACTATGTTATTACTTGTTTCCTAGCAATCTATCATAACTCCTCAGAGTAGCTTAAGAATCCAATCTTCAATCAAGCGATAGAAATCCATCTTCGCGATCAGATTTAACATACTCTTTCTTTAAGTTTCCTTCACTTTTCCTTTGATTCTTAAACATCAACATGTAACCTAGTCACATCTTGTATTAAGAATCTCATAATAGAAACTTAACCGAGTTAGATAGTGGACCTTACCTGAAATAGAGTCAACCTTATTGACTTTACTAGCCTTATGATCTTTCAGGTATAATTGACAGCTTCGCAACCAATGCCCTTTCCTTTTGGCAATAGGACCATATGGACTCTTAGGTAATAGTACATGGGACTATCTCCGACTTAGCCTTTCTCTTTACCATTTGGTCAACCGAGTTGACTATGGTCGATCCCTTTCCATATGGAAGAGAATGCTTTTCTGGATTTCCTGTGTCACTATTGTCCCTGTCCATAAAGTTTTGGGAAGTTGATCTCCTAATCAAATTTGCTTTACTAGTACACTAAATCATTTCTGATTTAGCAGCACAAATCAAATAGATAAGATCATTAAGGGTCTTGTCATAGTCTATTTCATAGGAGTCCCAAGGAACTCACTATGTGACTTAGAAAGTGATTGAACCACTAACTTTCTTAAGACTTTGACACCCAACTCTCTCGGCTTGTAAGTATGTGACTTTATCTCCAAGATGTGATCACACCTAGACCTTGCCTTGCCAATAGGGCTTGAGTGACCTTGAACTTGTGGGTTAGGGAGAATAATTGGAGGAGGTGGAGGAAGTGAAGTTCCAAGATATTTGGGAAGATCATAGATGTCGGAACTAGACATCTTTTGGGAGATATTCAAGATAGTTGATTTAAAGTCCTTAATATAACACCCAATATGAAATATTAAGGCTAGGACCCAACAAACTACTTTATAACTTGGAAGAGGGATGCTGTAATCCAAGCTATAGAATATTTGAAGGTAGGTGAATGACGATTCACCAATTTCCACCATGAAAAACGAAATAATTTATTAGGTTTTAATTGGATTTGAAATTCCTAGATCTTTTGAGATTCATTGAACTTTTCAATGGCATGTTTCAATCTCAAGTGTGCCCTTCAGGTTTTGTGACTGGGATGCCGAGGATCACAAAACAAGGTGTGAAGTAACCATGCAAATTACTTGGTACCCTTAAGTGTTTACCCCTCAATCGATGTGCCGGTTAACCACACACGCTCCATCGATACTATGATAAAGATTAATTTACCCTTTGCCTACCTTGTTAAATACGAGTTAGTGTGTCGGTTAACCACACACGCTCCACTAACCGACTTAAACAAAATGCAAAGTGTAATTTCATGGATTAGCACCTTATTCACATTTTCTTAAGTAACTAAGATAGGGTATTTATAAAAGGTTTAGTTAATTAGTATTTATCATTAATACTTTTAATGAAGGGAGAATTATAGTCCTTGTCCTACCCGTTCGGCTAACGACCCTCCACCGGTCAAGGAAGCGGTGGGTAAGAGTGGACACCCATTAAACTGCCATTTTATAGGCAGTAACCTTATACCCCCCCCCCTCCCCTTATAGACCGGCTTCGTGAATGAGGCCTACTAACAGTAAGACCGACTTTAGTCTTATACATATATATAAATATTATTAACTTATAATATTATAAAGTATAAGGGTTGAATTTTAACTTTTAAAATTCTAAGGTCTAGTTTGGAATTAAAGTATACATGGGGGGTAACTTTACAAATTCCAAAACTTGTGGACAAGTTTTGAAACCTTTCAAAACTCTTAGCCTTTTCATAACTTATGAGATTAATTAAGGTTTAATGAAAAATAATCAAGTTCCATAACTTGAGGACAAGTTATGGAAGACATTAAATCATTTAATGATGACATTAAAAATAGAGACTCTTCTATTTTCATAACCTATGAGACTTAATGACACTTTAAAAAGAAAAACTTTTCACTTTCCAAAACTTGAGGACAAGTTATGGAGTTCATAAAAACCATTAAGATCAAATATTTCAGTTAACACAATAATCAAAAGATTTTACAATGATCTAGATTAAACTCATAAGTAAAGATAATTCACATCAACAATTTTCAAGAAATTAGATAATCATATAAACTAATACAAATCTTGAAACATTGACAATTATCCTTTGAAGACTCTTGGACTTCATAATCTAAAGAGTTAATAAATGAGACATTTCACATCCATAACTTATGGAAGTTTCAAAACTCTTAAGATCATAACTTTAAAAAAAACTTTTGAGTTCCAAAATTATATGACAAAATTTGTAACTCCTTAAAACTACTTAGATCAAACTTTTAAAACAAATAGAATAATCATATCATTCTATCTTTTAATAAATTGTCTTAATTCAACTCTTGTAGTAAAGTGACTCAAATTTTACAAATAATTAATTTTTCATAAAATCAAGTAATTATCGTAAAATTTGACAAACTTCATGTTTTTTTTTCTTTTTTTTTCCATCAACTTGAAAAAAATACATTTGAATCAAATATAGTAGAAAACAACCCATGGCTCAGATACCACTATTGGGTTTTGGTATAATACAACATCCTATGGTGCACATACAACCCTAAATACCTTGGATCTATGTTTTCACTAGTTATACATGCAAATGGTTTCCAAGACATTAAACCTATATCTAGCATGCATTTGACATAAACCATATAATATACTAGTTAGGGAAACATACCTTTTATGTGGCTTGAAGTCTTGATGTATTTGGCCCTAAGAGCTTAGCACCAATAGTATGAAATGCCTCAAATGGAATCACAACACACCTAGGATAAAGGTGGCTCTTGAGAGAGAATTCCATGCACCAAAACACCTCCATATTTCTCTAAGAAAAGAAGTGGTGATTTTGGCTATGGAGTAACCTATTTATATGTAGGATTCCAAGGGTCATGGGTATAACCCATAATCCATACCCATGGGTTTTATGATCCATGGTTCATGTGGCCCAAGCCTTTATGTATCCATACATAAACTTGGTCCAACATGGATCATAAGCCCAACACATATAAATATAACTAATTATCATAATTAGTCCCCATAGATTTAATTAGTTTCTTTTGAACACTAAATTAATTCCAAATTAATTCTTGATCGATGCTAATTAAATCATATGATTTCATATTAATATATTATAACTTATGATATATTAATTAACCATAAATAACCTTCTCTCAAAAGTCCATCCTAACAAATTGTCCTGATGATATGCAACCCAAATGGACCATGCTACTCTCGCGTCAAGTACATACCAATAATACTTACGGACTTAGACATCTAATCCAACATATAGTTGAGAGAAAACAAGTTCTAGACTTGAAGAAGTGGAAAAAGTGTTCAAGATGACGAAGAACCATATATATATACGTGGGAGTGTGCGGTTGGGACGGGTGTATGGCCGCACACACCTTGTGTTGGCATGTTTGGCTCATTTGCAAGGTGTTACACTCACAAATACTCATCCCAAGACCCATACCTAGACTATAGTAGGCTTAGAACACTCAAATAGACCATAAACCATGCTAAAAGATAGCAAAACGAGTCTAACTTTGATAGATTTGAATAAGTGTACAAGATAGAAATTTCGGGTAGTCACATCTTAAAACCAGAAAACATGTCGGATGAAGCTTTGAGGGGGATGGAAAAGAACCTGGAGATCAAAGGTGATGGAGTCTACTATTTCATGAACTGGATCTGCACCCCGAAGTACAGTAATAACAAGGAGGTTGTCATGAACGAGGCTCACAAGACTAAATACTTCGTTCACCCAGGTTTAGATAAGATGTATCTGGATCTCAAACAACTCTATTGGTGGCCGAACATGAAACTAGAGATCGCTACGTTTGTGGGCAAGTGCCTGACTAGTAAGAAGGTGAAGGTGGAATATCAAAGCCCTTAGGTCTACTTCAGCAGCCGGAAATACTTGAGTGGAAGTGGGAAGGGATTACAATGGATTCGATCACTAAGTTACGCAAGTATCCGAGTAGGTATGCCACCAAATGGGTAATTTTCTATCACACCCACGAACTAGACGACAGAAACGTCTGAGGGCTCACATGACTAAATTTGCATATCATCAAAATGAATATACATGAATCATAACATAAACATCACCCTGCATCAATATATTACAACTGACATTGTTCACATCAAGTACATTGTTTTAACATTACAAATCCATAACATAAAATGTTTGATAGTTTTCAAAAGCACAACACCCTAACATACTTCGTACTACTCCTTAGCTTACCTGTTACCTGAGGATATAAGTTATTTTGAAAATGGTCAACATATGGAATGTTGGTGAGTTCATAAGCAGGCTTCATATGAAAATGTGTTGTGTAGTTTGTAAGAAAACAACCCAGAAAATCCGATATTTTCTGAAAAGACCATTGTTTACATAAAAGTGTGAAGAGCTGTAAATATATACATGATGATTTGTATAGTTTAAAAACTTCGTATTAAAAGTACCAGTGAAAAATGTTGAACTTCCCCGGAAAACCCGATGTTTTCCGAAAATAAAAAAAATATCCTATAACTGTTCGAATTGTTATCCCATCCCGTGAATGATTTTGGTTTACCTTGATTACATGATTAATATTGGATTTATTTATGTGAGTCGTTATAACCATGCATGATAATGACTAGTTCTTCTGTCTTGGCAGTCTAGTGAACGTCGGATTGATCTCAAGATTGTCACCCTAGAATGGCCGAGTCTAACTGTAGCGAACAAGTGAGGTGTGGGGGAATCACCCACGTATAGATCTATACACAAACTCTCGCTCTCCCTCCATGAGACTTTGATAATAACTACAGACTATGACCGTTATTACTCACTAAATCCTAATTGACTTTGATTACTATTGATTATCGACACATATTTGTTTACTTGGATTGACAATAGGCCTAATAAACGAGAAGAAGAGGATTACAAGATCCTACTATTCCTGCGTATTCTATATGGCTATTGGTTATACGAAGGACATGCTGGCCCATTTTGCATTTGCTTTACTTAGACCTTACAAGCAATGCTAATGGGCCACTAAGGCCTAATAGCACTTAAAAGCTATTGAGGGTCCCTTAAATATGAAATTGGATCACAGAAGGCCCAGTAACATTTACTATTATCCCATTGGCCCAAAAATCATGTTAATGGGTCACAAAGGCCCAACAAGCATGATTGGAACTTTCAACCCTAAAGATTTGAATGTGTACTTGTTTTAGGTATGGTATAGTTGTCGGAATGTTTAATTGAACCATTGTTAAATTTGTCGGTACGAGATCGGTTGGTCGTTTAAACGATATTTGGAAATTTATGTATATTCATCTTTTCATTTTTCATAAGTTGTGGTTTGGTATTTTTGACCCATATATCTTAATAATAAAATAATTGACACAATATATTGGTTTAACCGTTTTCAACCCTTCTTTAATAAAATGATAATTTTGCTCGCTTAAATATAAAAAATACATTTTAGGCCCTAAAACCATTTTCTTGTCATTTTTGACCCATAGACTTTGTTTAAGTGATGATTTTAGCTCAAAATTTACTTTTATCAGTTTCAGCCCTTCCAGAAAACTTTTTTTCGGTTAAAGCCCAAACTTTTTGCAACTTTTACAATTCTGGCCCAAAATCCAAAATGTTTACATTTTTTTATCCTTGTTTGGAAAACACATCATTTTAACCCCTGAAATAGTTATATTTACACTATTTACCCCTTTTTTGAGAAGTTTATCATTTCACCCCCTTGAAAGTTGAGATTTTCGCAAGTTATGGCTTAATGGGCCGAAAAGCCCAAATTTGGCCCATTAAGCTACAATTTACACTTCTAGCCCTTAAAAGAGTATGATATTCATAAAAACACTTACTTTTTACTATTTTGACTCTTTTAACCCTTGAGAAAACCGTGAATAGCAATTTTTCAGCCCAACTTTTGCTTGTTTGACAATTTTAGCCGAAAAATGAGTGTTTTGTTGCAATATGTATATTTTAATCATAGAGGGTAATTTTTATTGACTTTTTTTAGTGTAATACTTCTTACATCATGTTTATCATCCTATTAGAGCCATATATCTCGAATTTCTATTCTTTTTGTTACCCATTTACCACAAAAACACATCAAATAACACATAACATACACATACACATAGATCTACACATTTTAATTGTATTCTACCCCATAAAACATATGAAAAGAGAAAATAAAGGGGTATGAACTCGCCTTTGCTTGTTGATTTCGATTTAAAGAAGAAAGGGAAGAAGTTTGATGCTATTTTCGGCCCTAGCAACACCTTATTGTAAATTTCGAGCTTAAGGAGTTTTCTAGGAGTATGATCACCAAAAGCTTGTTTAGAAGAAGTGGTCTTACAAGAGACAAGAGTTATATGACTTAGACATGTACAAACTTACCAAAGAATGATGATTTTTGTGGAAAAAGTTCCTTAAAATGCCCTAGATCTTGAAATTTTGATGTAGTATTAAGAGTGCTCCTTGAGAGTGTTTAGAGAGAATTTGTGAGGTGTGTGTCTGTTTTCCTCTTGCTCTCAGCCGAAGAAGAAAAAGAGAGGACAGGTGTGAGGAGGGTGCATGGAAACATGGGATTTGCCTTGTTGTATGTGGTATTATAAGCTTGGTTAGCCTTTAAATAAAACTTAGGTGGCAGGTTAGAGTTCATTATCCATTTCCCTTTTTCTTTTTTTTTTCTTTTTTATATATGTTGGCCGATAATGGGCTAAGGAGAGGAATGTGTTGGGCCTTTTTGAGTTTGAGTCCATAATATGGGCCCAATTTGATGGTTTTCGGCCCATTGGCCCTCTTAGAAAAATTCATGGCCCAATACTCATCAAGTATGAGTTTTATGGCCCATTAGGGATAACTAGGTTAGTTATGGCCCAATAAGGTCCATCAAGGTATTTTATTTCATTCTAGGCCTAATATGACCCAAAATGTTAAAATAAATGGAAGTAGGTCTAATTAGAGCCCATTTAAGATTTCTAAGCCCAAAATAGTCAAATTGGAAGCTTATTAGCCCATTAGGCCCAATAAGGAAATCCTAGTCCATAATGGACTTAAACCGGGATTTCTAGGGTTTCTAATTCATTGTTGACTATTTGAAGTGCCTGCATAGAGCGTTTAATGGAAAAAAATTCGTTATTGAGTAAGCATCATGCGTGCCTTCACATTTTCGGTTAACAAATGTCATCATTGTTGTTGTTACATGTTATAGAATTCCTCGTTATGACATCATCCCTCCGTTAGAGGGAATTTCGTCCTGAAATTCTTTCAAAAGATAGATCCAAGAATGCGAAAATATGTGAGGGTACTTCTGCTTCATCTGTTCTTCGCGTTCCCATGTGAATTCTGGCACACGCTTCACGTTCCAACGTACATTCACAATCAGAATGCGACTTTGCTTAGTACGCTTCACCTCCTTGTCCGTGATTTTGACTGGTTCTTCGACGAATAAAAGATTCTCATTGATTTCTTTTTCTTCAAGTGGAATGACGAGGGTTTCGTCGGATAATCACTTTTTCAAATTAGAAACATGGAACACAAGGTGTACACTGCTGAGCTCGGCAGGTAGCTGTAGTCTGCAAGCCACTGGACCGATTCGGGCAAGGATCTCGAAGGGTCCAATGTATCATGGGTTCAGCTTTCCCCGTTTTCCAAAATGAATAACCCCATTCCAGGGAGAGACCCTTAACAACACTCGATCCCCGACATGAAACTCCAATGGATTTTGTCATTTATCAGTGTAGCTCTTATGTCGGTCTCGTGATGCTTGTAGTCGAGTTCAGATTTGAACTATTTTCTCTGTTGTTTCACATATGATCTTCGGTCCCGTTAACGCATTGCCTAGTGTCAGTCCTCTTGCTAGCTGGATGTCACCTACCTCAACCCAACACAACGGTGATCTACACTTACGTCCATACAACGCCTTGAAGGGAGCAACTTTGATTCTCGAGTGATAACTGTTGTTGTACGAGAATTCGTTTAAGAGCAAGTGGGTATCCCATGACTTTCCAAAGTCTATCACAAATGCGCGAAGCATGTCTTCAAGCGTCTGAATGGTTCGTTTGCTTTGACCATCCGTTTGCGGATGATAAGCAGTGATCATGCCGAGATGTGTTCCCAGTGCTTTCTGAAGTGATTACCAAAAAATGTGAAGTGAATCTACTATCACTATCTGAGATGATAGATACTGGCACTCCGTGGAGTTTCACAATTTTCTTGATGTATATCCTCGTCAACCTCTCCATCTTGTAGGATTCTTTTATTGGCCGGAAATGAGTGGCTTTCGTCAATCTGTCGACTATTACCCATATGGTATCCAATCCATCTGTTGACTTGGGTAATTTGGTCACAAAGTCCATAGTATTCTTTTCCCATTTCCACTCGGGAGTTACTGGTTGCTGTAATATTCCCGAGGGATTCTGATATTCCATCTTCACTTTAGCGCAAGTAAGGAATTTGCTAACATAGGTGACAATCTATGCCTTCATGTTGGGTCACCAATAATGTTGCTTGATATCCAAGTACATTTTATCTGAACCCGGATGGATGGAGTATCGTGTCTTGTGGGCTTCATCCATGACCACTTCTCTGAATCCCCCAAGTTTAGGGATCCAAATGTGGTTCATAAAATAATATGTTTCGTCCTCCTTCACTTTGAAATTCTTTTCCATCCCTCATAACGCTTCGCTTGCTTTGTTTTCCGTCTTCATGGCATCGAACTGGGCTGCTTTGATTTGGGAGTTCAGGTGGGATTGAATGGCTATGGAGAGAGTCTTTACACGACGGTTCGAGTATTCTTTCCGACTCATGGCATCAGCTACCACGTTAGCCTTGCCTAGGTGGTACTTTATTTCACACTCGTAATCGTTTAGTAGTTCAACCCACCTTCGTTGCCTCATATTCAACTCTTTTTGATTTAGGATGTGTTGGAGTCTCTTGCGGTCCGTGAAAATGGTGCTTTGTACCATAAAGGTAGTGCCTCCAAATTTTTAAGGCAAATACCACAACTACCAATTTTAGATCATGGGTCATTATTCGTTCACCTCATGTGTCTTTAGTTGTCGGGATGCATAAGCTATCACCTTCCCACGTTGCATGTGTACGCAACTCAAACCCTGATTCGACACTTCACAGTAAACTTCAAAGTCCTTTGTTCCTTTTGGTAGTGATAGTATCGGTGCACTGCAGAGTGCTTGCTTCATCATTCGGAATGAAAACCTCTTGCTTATCTATCCATTCGAAGGGTACACCCTTTTGCGTAAGCATGGTAAGTGGCTTGGTGGTCATAGAGAAGTTCTGGATGAACCTCCTGTAATAGCCTACGAGACCTAAAAATTGACGAATTTATGTGGGTGTCGTTCGGATTGCCCATCTTTCAATGTCTTTGACCTTAGAAGGATCCACGTGTAACCCTTCTTGACTAACAACATGACCCATGAAGTTCACACTGCAGAGCCAGAACTCACACTTAGAGAGTTCTGCGTATAGCTTCTCGGTTCGTAGGGTTTCCGAGATTTTTCGGAGATGTTAGCCATGCTCCTCTTCATTTCGAGAGTAAACTAGAATGTCGTTAATGAAAACGATGACAAAGTTGTCAAGGAATGGTCGGCAGATTCGATTCATTAGGTCCATGAATGCGGCAGGGGCATTCATTAGACCGAAGGGAATTACGACAAATTCATAATGTCCATAACGATTTTGGAAAGTAGTTTTGGGGATATCCTCTTCCCGGACCTTGAGTTGGTTGTATCCAGATCGTAGATTATCATGGAGAAATAGCTTGCGCCTTGAAGTTGGTCAAATATATCGTCGATTTGCGAAAGTGGATAGCGGTTTTTGACAGTGAGCTTATTTAGTTCCCTGTAGTCAATGAACTTCCTAAAGGATCCGTCTGTCTTCTTAACAAAGAGAATCGGAGCTCCCCAGGGTGAGAAACTGGGTCGGATGAATCCTTTGTCCAAAAGCTCACTAAGTTGGCTGGACAACTATTGCATCTCCGCAGGAGCCAATCTGTAGGGCAATTTGGCGATGGGTGTAGCTCCTGGCATAAGATCAATTCAAAACTCGACTTCTCTTTCTGGGGTTATCCCCGGAAGATCATCAGGGAAGATATCCGGGAACTCGCAAGCTACTGGAATGTCATATTGACCTCTTCCTTGGATTTATCCACTATATGAGCCAGAAACTTCAAGTCTTTCTTTCGTAGATACTTATGTGTCTTAATGCACGAGATAAGACGAAGGTTCATGTTGGGTTTGTCTCTGTATATAATTAGGATTTCACGATTTGGAAGGTGAAGGAAAATGGCCTTGTTGTGACACATAATTTCAGCATGGTGGGGGCTTAACCAATCCATGCGAACAATCACATAAAAACTCCTAATGGAAACAGGCATTAAGTTTATTTGAAAGGCATGTTGGTCCAAGGTTAGGGTACATCCGATATAGATTTCCCTAGTGGATTTTGTTTTCCCGTTGGCCATTTCCACCGTAAAGGTTTAATTAAGCTTCTGGGGTTGTTGTTTTAATAAGTGCCTAAATCTATTGCTCACAAAGCTTCGTTCTGCTCCGGTGTCAAATAGGATACATGCATAAGTGTGGTTTAGGAGAAACGTACCGGTGACAAAAGTGGGGTCCTAAACTGCTTCTCCCTGACCCATGGTTAGCACTCTTCCTATTCCTCCATTCCCAGGGTTATTGTTGGGGCAGTTTCAACGGAAATGCCCAGATTTTCCACATCCATAGTAGGTGTGGCTTGGTTCTGCATTGTTGCCGCTATTGTTTGTGTCGTTATTGTTGCGGTTGTTGTTTCCTTGTTGCTGGTTCTGGGGAGCATAGGTCCTACAATATTTTTTCGTGTTGGTGAGTTCATAAGCAGGTTTGATATGAAAATAGTTTTTCGGTTGTTGCTTACTTGTTACCTGAGAATACAAGTTATTTTTAGAACGGTCAACATATGGAATGTTGGTGACTTCATAAGCAGGTTTGATATGAAAATGTGTTGTGTTGTTTGTAAGAAAACAACCCAGAAAATCCGATATTTTTTGAAAAGACCATTTTTTATATAAAAGTGTGAAGATCCGTAAATATATGCATGATGATTTGTATAGTTTAAAAACGTCGTACTGAAAGTACCAGTGAAAAATGCTGAACTTCCCCGGAAAACCAGATGTTTTCTGAAAATAAAAAAAAATATCATATAAGTATTCGAATTGTTATCCCATCCCATGAATGATTTTGATTTACCTTGATTACTTGATTAAGACTGCATTTATTTATGTGAGTCGTTAAAACCATGCATGATATTGACTAGTTTGTCTATCTTGGGACTCTGGTGAACGCCGAAATTGATCTTAGGATTTTGTCACCCTAGACTCGCCGAGTCTAACTCTAGCGAACAGCTGAGGTGTGGGGGAGTCACCCCCGTATAGATCTATACACAAACTCTCACTCTCCCTCCAGGAGACTTTGATTATAATTACAGACTACGACTGACACACGTTGGTGCCACCCATTATTACTCACTAAATCCCAATTGACTTTGATTACTATTGATTATCGACCCGTATTTGTTTACTTGGATTGACAATATGCCTAATAAACGAGGAGAAGAGGATTACAAGATCCTACTATTCCCGCGTATTATTTATGGCTATTGGTTATACGAAGGACACGCTGGCCCATTTCGCATTTGATTTACTTAGACCTTACTAGCTATGCTAATGGGCCACTAAGGCCCAATAGCACTTAAAAGCAATTGAGGGTCCCTTAAATATGAAATTGGGTCATAGAAGGCCCAATAACATTTATTATTATCCCTTGGGCCCAAAAATCATGTTAATGGGTCACAAAGGCCCAACAAGCATGATTGCAACTTTCAACCCCAAAGTTTTGAATGTTTGCTTGTTTTAGGTATGGTATAGTTGTCGGAATGTTTAATTGAACCATTGTTAAATTTGTATCGCTACAAGACTGGTCGGTCGTTTATAAAAATATTTGAAAATTTATGTATATTCATCTTTTCATTTTTCATAAGTTGTGATTTGGTATTTATGACCCAAATCTCTTAATAATAAAATAATTGACTCAAAATATTGGTTTGACCCTTTTCAACCCTTCTTCAATAAAATTACAATTTTGGTCCCTTAAATATAAAAAAAAAGACATTTTAGGCCCTAAAACCATTTTCTTCTCATTTTTTACCCATAGACTTTGCTTATGTGATGACTTTAGCTCGAAATTTACTTTTATCAGTTTCAGGCCTCCCAGAAAAGTGTTTTTCGGTTAAAGCCCAAAGTTTTTGCAACTTTTATAATTTTGGCCCAAAATTCAAAAAGTTTACATTTTTTATCCTTGTTTGGAAAATACATCATTTCACACCCTTGAAAGTTGAGATTTTCGCAAGTTATGGCTTAATGGACCGAAAAGCCGAAATTTGGCCCATTAATCTACAATTTACACTTCTAGCCCTTAAAATATTCATAAAAACACTTATTTTTACTGGTTTGACTCTTTTAACCCTTGAGAAAACCGTGAATAGCAATTTTTCAGCCAAACTTTTGTTTGTTTCACAATTTTAGCCAAAAAATGGGTTTTATGTTGCAATATGTATATTTTAATCTTAGAGGGTAATTTATCTTGACTTTTTTTAGTGTAATACTTCTTAGATCATGTTTATCTTCCTCTTAGAGCCATAGATCTCGAATTTCTATTCTTTTTGTTACACATTTACCACAAAACACATGAAATCACACATAACATACACATACACATAGATCTACACATTTTACTTGTATTCTCCCCCATAAAACATATGAAAACCGAAAATAGAGGGGTATGAACTCGCCTTTGCTTGTTGATTTCGACTTGAAGAAGAAAAGGAAGAAGTTTGATGCTATTTTTGGCCCTAGCAACACCTTGTTGTAAGTTTCGAGCTTAAGGAGTTTTCTAGGAGTATGATCACCAAAAGCTTGTTTAGAAGAAGTGATCTTACAAGAGATAAGAGTTATATGACTTTGACAAGTAAAAACGTACCAAAGAATGATGATTTTTGTCAAAGAACTTCCTTGAAAAGCCCTAGATCTCGAAATTTGTGATGTAGTATCAAGAGTGTTCCTTGAGAGTGTTTAGAGAGAATTTGTGAGGTGTGTGTGTTTTCCTCTTGCTCTCGGCCGAAGAAGAAAAGGAGAGGAGAGGTGTGAGGAGGGTTGCATGGAAACATGGGATTTGCCTTGTTATATGTGCTATAATAAGCTTGGTTAATGTTTAAATAAAATTGAGATGGGTTCATTATCCATTTCCCTTTATATATATATATATATATATATATATATATATATATATATATATATATATATATATATGTTGGCCGAGAATGGGCTAAGGAGAGGAATGTGTTGGGCCTTTTTGAGTTTGAGTCCATAATATGGGCCCAATTTGATGGTTTTTGGCCCATTGGCCCTCTTAGAGAAATTAACAGCCCAATATTGATCAAGTATGAGTTTGATGGCCCATTAGGGCTAATTAGGTTAGTTATGGCCCAATAAGGTCCATTAGGGTATTTTATTTCATTCTAGTTCTAATATGGCCCGAAATCTTAAAATAAATGGAAGTGGGTCCAATTAGAGCCCATTTAAGAGTTCTATGCCCAAAAGAGTCAAATTGGAAGCTTATTGGCCCATTAGGCCCAATAAGGAAATCCTAGTCCATAATAGACTTAAACCGGGATTTCTAGGGTTTCTAATTGTTTGTCGACTATTTGAAGTGCTTGCAAAGAGCGTTTCATGGAAAATTTCTCATTATTGAATAAGCATCATGCGTGCTTTCACATTTTCGGTTCACAAATGTTATCATTGTTGTTGTTACATGTTATAGAATTCCTTGTTGTGACATTTTCGACTGATTGACCAAATTCTCCCACTTCCTGCCGATCAAAGAAAACTTCAAGATGGAGACACTCACAAAAATCTACATTCAAGACATAGTCTGCCTGCATGGTGTGCCTGTATCCATTATCTCCAATCGGGGTAGCAAGTTAACCTCGAGATTTTTTCAGTCACTGGAGAAGGCTCTTGGAACTAAGCTGGATATGAGCACAACTTACCATCCACAGACAGATGGGTAGAGCGAGAGAGAGCCATTCAAACATTGGCAGACATGTTGAGAGCATGCGTCATTGACTTTGAGACGTAGTGGGACACACATTTTCCTTTGGTTGAATTTTCCTACAACAACAGTTATCATACTAGCATCAAGGTTGCACCGTTCGAAGCCCTCTATGGGCTGAGGTGGGAGACACAAAGTTAGCGAAAATTCAAGTCCCTGATAGAACTCTTACAGGCCTAGAAATCAACCGCGAAACTACAAAAAAGATCGTACAAATCCGAGAGCGACTAAAAGCTTCAAGAGATAGACAAAAGAGATACGCAGATAAGAGACAAAAACCCTTGGAGTTCCAGGTTGGTGATTGTGTCCTGTTGAAGGTCTCACCCTGGAAGGGCATGATACACTTTAGAAAGCATGGAAATCTAAACCCGAGATACATAAGACCATTTGAGATCCTCTCTAGGTGTTGGATAAGGTGTCTAAGTCCATAACTATATTTGGTAAGTACTTGACCCGACCTGGCATGGTCCATTTGGGTTGCATGGCATCATGCATTTGCATGGACTAAATGAGAAAATAACACTTGTGGTTTATTAATATATTATAAGTTCTAATATATTAATAGTATTATTTAATTAGTATTGATCAACAATTAATTTAGAATTAATTAAGTGATCAAAAGAAGACTAATTAAATATATGAGTTGATTATGTAAATCATCCATAACTTGTATAGTGGGCTAAATTCTCCATGGATTATCAAGTTGGGGTAAGGTCCATAGGATGCTCCATGGATGCTCCATGGGAGATACAAATACATGGGTCATGGAAATGAACAACCATGTTACATTAGGGTTTACATCGTGTAACCCTAATTGTAACACACTATATAAAGGATATGAAGCTCACCAAAATCGGCACTAGAAGCAAGATAGATAGGGAAAGCCGAATTTAAAAGTGTTCTACATTCTCTCAAAGGTATTCCTAAGCACTTGGTGTTGTGTGAGACATTTGAGACATCACACTTGAGGTGCTAGGCTCAGAAGGTTTTCAAGGAATCCAAGCTACTACAAGGTATGACTTCTTGCTTACTTTTATGTGTAAAGGTTCCCCATGTATGCTATATAGGATATAAACCTTTGAAATCAAATATTCATGTATCATAGTTAAACATAGATCCAAGGTTTCTAGGGTTGCGTGTACACCTTAGGAGTGTTATAATGCACAAAACACTTCAGTGGTATCAGAGCCTAGGCTAGTTTGTTGATACTTGATGCAAAATAGTGTAAAAAAATGATTTTTCAAGTTGTCTGCACAGGGGACTCGGCGAGTCTTCATTTTAATAACTGATAAGTTATGAATTGAATAGTTATCTTTAGTTACAAAACTTGCCCTCAAGTTTTGGAACATGTAAAGTTATCTTAATAAAGTTAGTTCCAACCCCTAGATGTTTAAAAGTTAAAAATCAACCCATATACTTTATAATATTATAAGTTAATATATATATATATATATATATATATATATATATATATATATATATATATGTATGTATAAGATCAAGTCGACCTACCGTTAGTAGGCCTCATTCACGAAGCCGGTCTATAAGGGGGCTATAAGGTTGTTGCCTATAAAATGGCAGCTTAATGGGTGTCCACTCTCACTCAATGCTTCCTTGATCGGTGGAGGGTCGTTAGCCGAACGGGTAGGACAAGGACTTATAAAATTATCATTAAAATTATAATGATTATTAAAAAGTAACTAAATGTTTTTATTAAATTCCCAATCTTAGTTAGTTTAGGAAAATGTGAAAAAGGTGATAATCCATGAAAAGACACTTTAGACTCTGTTTAAGTTGTTAGTGGAGCGTGTATGGTTAACCGACACACTAACTTGGAGTTAAGAAGGTAGGTAAAGGGTGACTTAAGGTTTATTATAGGTCGCTGGAGCGCTTGTAGTTAATCGGTACATCGATTGAGTGATAAGCATTAAGGGTACCAAGTGATTTGCATGGTTACTTCACACCTCGTTTTGTGATCCTCGGTATCCCAGTCACAAAACTTGGAGGGGACACTCGAGATTGAAACATGCCTTTGAAAAATTCATTGAATCTCAAAAGAATCTAGGAATTTCTAAAAACCAATTAAAACCTAATATTTATATTTCGTTTCTCATGGTGGAAATTGGGGAATCGTCATTCACCTACCTTTCAAATTTGTTATAGCTTAGATTACGACATCCCTCTTCTAAGTTATGATATATTATGATTGGATCCTAGCCTTAATATTACATTTCGGTGTTTTATTAAGGACTACCATTATATCGAAACTAAACTTGTTCTCTTCTTTTCAAATGCCTTCCAACAACACTGCTTCAGGCTCAAACCCTACTAGCATCTTTTCCCTCATGAACCTTCGTGGGAGGTGTTCGGTTTTGAGCATTCTAACACTCAAAAGTGTACATGCAACCCTAAATACATTAGATCTATGTTTTTCTCTATTATACATGCAAATATGAACTTTCCAAGGTATTCATCCTAACTAGCATAATAACATTGATTCATATGAATATAACAAGTTAGAATTACATACCTCTTTGATGTAGAATGTCTTCATGAAGCTTGAGTGCCTAGTGCCCCAAGTGTGACACCTCAAATGGTTCACACAACACCAAATACACATGGAATGACTGTAGAGAACTTCACACTTCATGAAAATTAGCTAGCCCTTTTTATTACTCATAGTAGCTGATTTTCTCAAAGAATAAGATCATTATATAGTTAGGGTTACACCATGTAAACCTTAATTGTCATGGCCTTTCATTTCCCTGATCCATGGGTACAAATACACCATGGAGCATCTTATGGGTTTTAGCCCCACTTGACAATCCATGAAGCGTTAGCCCACTATATAAGTATGGGTGATTTACACAATCGACCCATATATTTAATTAGTCTTCTTTTGATCCCTTAATTAATCCTAGATTAATTCTTGATCAATACTAATTAAATATTCTTATTAATATACTAGAACGTAGAATATTTTAACCAACCTTAAATGTTATTTCTCTCATTATAGTCTTTCCAAATACATGATGCCATGCAACCCAAATGGACCATGTTGGGTCGGGTCAAGTCTTACCAATTATAGTTATTGACTTAGACATTAATCCAACAGTCTCCCACTTGGATAAGTCTAAAACTATTATTGCGTGTGACTTTAAGAACCGACTGGAAATCATAGCTCTCAAAAGCTTTTGTCGAATTCTAACCTTGCGGATGAACTCTGACCTTTGTCAATGACTTGTCCATTAGATAAGGGATCATATATTCCACCATTCTAGATATCATATGGACTGAGACATGGATTATAATCATTCTCTTTGTCCGTTTGTTGTTTCCCGATTTCCGATTTATGATGACTGACTAATTGAACAAATCAAATCAGTCCTGGCCCAGCCGAGCACTTACATTTTTCATCACCAAATCATCGAGGGGCCCATAGATATCGCTTTTATCTCGAAGGTAAAAGGAATGGATAAACTTCAACTCATATGGCTTGTTCTACTACTTGTTGAATCATACACAAAGGCACATTTTATAACATCGAGGTACCAAATGCGTTTTCGTGCAATCAATGTACAACCAACTCATAGTAACAACTCATATCTCTGGGTTTGAAGAATATAATATATTATCGTCTCATGATCACTCGTAATAAAATCCGTGAAGTGATTCTAATGAGCGCGAGTTGAATCCAATACTCAGAACTTATGAGCACTCATGAGTGTTGTAGCCCTTTGTCCAACATCTTAGACCTCTACAAGCCAACCTATGACAATCTAAATTCATATATACTTCTAACATATGACCGAATGTGGATGGTTTGAATAACTTAGTCATCCAGAAAAACGACCTAGTTATTTAGGAAGTTAAAACATGCAAAGTGAAACACAATAATAATTGAATCCAATATGGTATCAAAACCTATCAACATAAATAAAACACCTTTTATTTATCACCATATGATTACACATTATTCATTGTATACTGTTTCAGCTATCAACTTTATTCTTGAATTTAAAACAATAGTTGTCTCATGCTCCAAGCATGTACACAATGTTTTCTAAACACTAGTCATGCTATACACCAAGTATGCATACTATGTTTGTCTATGATCTTTACTTTGTGAAATAGGTCAATTGAACATAACTTCAATGATTCTTTTTTCACAGTCCCAAATCCTTACTGCAAGAATTCCAAATTCATGTCGTTTACTGAAATTTGTTAGATTCTAAACTTATATGCATTGATGCTCTTGTAACGATTATGCACAAAGTCAAAAAGACTTTACAACAACCATTACAGAGCATTCCAAAGGAGATCAGCTCCTTGGAAACATCCTTCTTGCATTAAGTTTCCCAATCTTACACAGATTGAATAATTTCTAACTTTGAAACATTTCCATATTCCATTTTGACTATCACTTCTGAACAAGAGTTGCCTCCTTATAGATTATGTCAATATGGTCCATCCAAAGTTAACATTATACTTCCACCTGTCCTTGAGCAACTAATCTTTGGTAAACCTTAGATTGTCCCCAACAATTGCTTAATCCTTTTAGTCATATCCAATTGTAGACCTTTTCCCTTCTTAATGCCCTAGGCATTTGGGAAATTTTAGAAAGGATAAATATAGCACATGTAATCGATCCTATATCCAAAGCATATGGGACACGTTTCATGATGTCTCACATAAAGACTAACCCAGCCTTTTGCTATAATATTTCCATTTCAATTTGCCAAGTTCTCATAATTCAGATTATGAAAAGGGATGTTGTTATCATAATCGAATTTTAGAACGCAAATAATGGACCCATATATAGAATTTTCTTATGTTGAGCCATTCCAACATATCTTTCATATATATACTTGACTAAATTCATTAAAATCTAATGATCTAAGCTGATAGATTTGAGTTGAAGTATAATTTCCTCTCCCTTAATTATAGCAAAACAACTCTTTCCCAATTGAAACCTTTTTTTCTATAATTAACATTGCTAACTTGCAACTTTTATCATAATTATCATGCTCCCACTAACATGATGATTATTAGCATAACACTTATGCTCTCACTAGCTTTGACATGTACTCGGAAATCAACTAGACTTCTAATAATCAAATACTTTATTGACTTTCTAACCAAATTTCAGATTTCTGATACTAGATTGCTTTGATAAAGCTTTATCAATATCATACACCTTATCTTAGATAGCACACAGGTGTGTCTAAACAATTTTATGAACTATGAAAAGGGATGCCGTAATCATAGTCTCGATTGTTTAGACATTTGCCACTTCTCACAAGTCCATGTTAGTATGTCGGTAAACCACACACGCTCCACTAACGACTTTGAGACTGCAAATATCACAATTGCTAACTAGCTAAAATCGACTTAGAGAAAGTATTTCCTCACCATCATTTACATGAATCGGAGAGATACCTTATGACACTTAGATTTAATGGTGTATGTGTTCTTATCGATGTGAATTGTCAAAACAATATTCACAAGACAAGGATAGTGACAGATCCAAACTCATATGGACTGAACTCAATCTTAATTTCTTGCCATCTGACAGCTCAAGGTCCTGGCATTGCTTCCAAGTTGTTGTGCAACCAATTGAGAACTCTAAGAACTCATATGCAAAGCCAACTCATATTGGAATGGGCGCAGAATATGTCAACACAATAGGTTATAAACCTCATGTCGTGTGCTAGTGAAGAACTTCAGGTTTCATTCTTGATTAGTTCTTGAGACTTTCAAAACCTTTAAGACTCCCACTATCCTCTTGACATATAAGACTTTCTTGTCAGATATTAAAGAGATAGTGTGGATTCTAATCAAGACAAACACTTGGCACAATTGCCCTTAGTTGGTCTTTGTTTTATCCAAAGCGTCACAACTTACTAATTTCAGATGTACAAGAGTAGAAAACTTTTACTCTTACATTTAACATGTGTTTTAAACCTTCTCTAAGACATGTCACTTTAGTTACAATCGTGGAGTATGACTCTAAGACTTGTGTGGGAATGAAGTATGACTTATCTTCTTGATTTAACAACTTCAACAATTCATAACTCCTCTTCTTAACTATTAGAATCCACTTAGAGGATGAAATGTGATAAGGTCTCAAAATCATTAAGATGGTCTTAAAACATGATACTAAAGTACTCTCCCATCTTTTTAGATTTCATAAACTTTTATCTTTCTGCCTAAGTTGATTCTTCTTATTCGCTCCGCCATACATTGGAACCTTTTCCAATGTCTCTGAATTACACTTAAGTTTGTAAGTATAACCATATTTACTGAGCTTTAGTAAATTATGACGAATAATCTTATCAATCTTTTGTGGTGGACTTGACCAGTGCACAAGAATGTGTACTCGATCCCTTAGTCCTTCACTTGACTCACATATACATGTGAGCAAGGAACTAGTCTTAATTTTCCAAAGATGAAAATTTATCATTCATCATGCAATACAACTTGCATGGTTCCAAGTTCCGGTCCAATTGAAACTTGGGTGATGAGGATCTTTCCTTATTTGGTAAATTTAGAGATTACCACAAATGAAAGAATCAATTTCATATTTCCACTCTTGCTATTAATGGAATCATATAAGCAACAATTTTTTCCTCAAATGCCATTGTAAGGATATTTTAAAATAAATAAAATCATCATTTTTCCTTTTATTTTAAAAACATTGTCGAAAAACTATCCTTACAATGCAAAACAGCATGAAAACTTTGTTGTTATCTATTTTGTAAGCAATATCTCATAACTCTTAAGAAGTAGCTCCAGAATCCGATCTTCAAACTGTGCGATTGAGATCCATCTACGCGATCAGATTCAAAATATTCTTTCTTTAAGTTCCTTCATTTTTCTTTGATTCTTAAAACATCACCACGTCACCCAGTCAAATCATGTATCTAAAATCTCATAATAGAAACTTAGCAGAGTTAGATAGCGGACTTTACCTGAAGTAGAGTCAACGTTATGGACTTTAACACCCTTAGGTAATATTGGCAGCTTTGCAACCAATGCCCCTTCCTTTTGAAATTTAACATATGGATGATTTGGTAATGGAACATGTGACTATCACAGACTTAGCCTATCTCTTTACCATTTGGTCAACCGAGTTGACAATGGCCGATCCCTCTCCATTTGGAAGAAAGAGCTTTACTGGATATCCAATGTCATTATTGTCAATGTCCACAAATTTTAGGAAGTTGATCTTAGCAAATAGATAAGATCATTAAGGGTCTTTTCATAGTCTTTTTCATAGGATTCCCAAAGGAACTCATTATGTGACTTAGAAAGTGATTGAACCACCAACTTTCTGAAGACTTTGACACCCAACTCTCCCGGCTTGTCAATATGTGACTACATCTCCAAGATGTGACCACACATAGACCCTTACTTGCCAATAGGGCTTGAGTGACCTTAACCTTTTCAATAACTTGTGGGTTAGGGTGAATAATTGGAGGAGGTGAAAGAAGTATGATTTCCATTGGACATCATCTTCATTTAGGAAAGCTTCTTTCAAGAGATTCGGGAAGATCATAAATGTCTAAACCAGACATCTTTTTAGGAGATATTCAAGATAGTTGATTTAAAGTCCTTAATATAACACCCAATATGAAATATTAAGGCTAGGACCCAACACAATACTTTTATAACTTGGATGAGGGATACCGTAATCCAAGCTATAAAAGGTTTGAAGGTAGGTGAATGACGATTCACCAATTTCCACCAAGATAGACGAAATGTATTATTAGGTTTTTAATTGGTTTTGAAACTCCTAGATTCTTTCGATATTCATTGAACTTTTCAATGGCATGTTTCAATCTCTAGTATACCCTTCAGGTTTTGTGACTGGGATGCCGAGGATCACAAAACAAGGTGTGAATAACCATGCAAATATACTTGGTACCCTTAATATTTACCCATTAATCGATGTGCCGGTTAACCACACGTACTCCACCGATACTATGATAAACATAAAGTTACCCTTTGCCTACCTTGTTAAATCCAGGTTAGTGTATCGGTTAACGACACACACTCAACTAACGATTTAAGCAAAGTGCAAAGTGTAATTTCATGGGTTAGCATAAAATTCACATTTTCCTAAGTAACTAAGATTGGGTGTTTATAAAAGGTTTAGTTACTTAGTATTTATCATTAATACTTTTAATGAAGGGAGAATTATAGTTCTTATCCTACCCATTAGGCTAACGACCCTCCACCAGTCAAGGAATAGGTGGGTGAGAGTGGACACCGATTAAACTGCCATTTTATAGGTAGTAACCTTATACCCCTCTTATAGACCGGCTTCATGAATGAGGCCTACTAACGCTAAGACTGACTTGCTCTTATATATCTATATAAATATTATTAACTTATAATATTATAAATATAAGGGTTGAATTTTAACTTTTAAAATTCTAAGGGCTAACTTGGAATTAAAGTATTCATAAGTGAAAACTTTTGAAATTCCAAAACTTGAGGGCAAGTTTTGAAACTATTCAAAACTAATTAATTCCATAACTTATGTGTTTAAAGTAGTTTTAATTAAAAGACTTTTCAAGTTCCATAACTTGAGGACAAGTTATGGAAGACTTTAAACAAATAAAAGAATGTACCTTTTCTTTATTTTGTGACTTATGGAATTAATTAAGGTTACACATTTTATTACTTAATAAAGTGACTCTTGAACCTCCATAACTTGAGGACAAGACTCTTCATTTTTGTAACCATTGCCAACTTTTATGAGTTTTATGAAATTTAAATGTGACTTTTCATATAACTTGAGGACAAGTTACAAAAACATATTTTAGAATCAACTCTTAGATTAAAATGGATTGAAAACACATAATCAATTAACTTTTCTATTAATCTAAGGAACTCATAAGAACAAGATAATTCAAATCAAACTTTTTCATGTAATTAGTCTAAACCTTAAACTAATACAAAAGATGAATCTATTGACAATTATCTTTGAAATTGGATTAGCATGAACATTACCACATCAAAAACAAGTTTATAAGTCCGAAAATAGGTTAAGGTAATGTTCCTAGTCCATTTCTAGCAAAAAAAACTCGAAAATATGTAGTCTGGGGCTCCTGCTCGTCGAGTGTATCAACCTACTCGACGAGTAGGATGAGTTTTCCCTTGGAATCGGTGAGTTCATAAGTGGACTCGGCGAGTCTAGTGCCCAGAAAGCAAGAAAATCGATTTTTTTCAACATTTTCAGCAATTTGCATCAAGTATAATTGAAAACAAGCCTAGGCTTTGATACCACTGTTGGGTTTTGAGCATTCTAACACTCTTAAGTGTACATGAAACCCTAAATACATTGGATCTATGTTTTCTCTATTATACATGCAAATATGAACTTTCCAAGGTATTCATCCTAACTAGCATAATAACATTGATTCATATGAATATAACAAGTTAGAATTACATACCTCTTTGATGTAGAATGTCTTCATGAAGCTTGAGTGCCTAGTGCCCCAAGTGTGACACCTGAAACGGTTCACACAACACCAAATATACATGGAATGACTTGAGAGAACTTCATACTTCATGAAAATCGGCTAGCCCTTTCTATTACTCATAATAGCCGATTTTCTCAAAGAATAAGATCATTATATAGTTAGTGTCACACCATGTAAACCTTAATTGTCATGGCCTTTCATTTCCATAATCCATGGGTACAAATACACCATGGAGCATCCATGGAGCATCTTATGGGTTTTAGCCCAACTTGACAATCCATGAAGCGTTAGTCCACTATATAAGTATGGGTGATTTACACAATCAACCCATATATTTAATTAGTCTTCTTTTGATCACTTAATTAATCCAAGATTAATTTTTGATCAATACTAATTAAATAATCTTATTAATATATGAGAACTTATAATTTATTAACAAATCTTAAGTGTTATTTTGCTCATTATAGCCATTCGAAATGCATGATGTCATGCAACCCAAATGGACCATGCCAGCTCGGGTCAAGTCTTACCAATTATAGTTATTGACTTAGACATTAATCCAACAAGAGGGTCATCTTTGATGGTTTCAACTTTATGGATTGGATCCGGAACATGAGGGTGGTGACTCGCTACGAGGAAAAGGAATATGTCCTCGATATGGAGCTAAAGGAGATCGATGAGTTCATTGCTACTCCCCAGGAGATCGCTGACTTCCAGACTCTTGAAAGAGATACCACCAAAGTGGCGTGTATCATGATGGCCACCATGACAGCTGAACTCCAGAAGTCCTATGAGGACTACTACCCTTTTGAGATGCACCTAGATATGATGGAAAGATACCATTAGAGTGCTCGTCAAGAGCGTTGTGAGATAATCTCCTCCATGATAACAACCTGGATGAAGGATGGAGAATCCGTCACTAGCCACATGCAGAAAATGCAGAGGTATGTGAACCTTTTGTTGAAGCTTAATGTGAACTTCCTCGAGGAGCTAGCAATAGATATCATTTTGCACTCCTTACCCTCGTGTTATGATCAATTCTGCATGACATACCACATGAATAAGGAAGAAGTCACACTCAGCAAACTCCAAGGACTCGTAAAGACCCCAGAAACAGGTCTTAAAGGTAAGTCGGTTGTTACCACTCCTACTCCTACTCCAAACTCTGCCCCTGTCTTGGTAATCAGGAAAGGTATAGGGAAGAAGAGGAAGAGCCCTTCGAAGGGTACAAAGGGTAAGACCCTTGATGGAACTTCTTCAAGTGGAACCAATAAAGGTTTCGTCACTCCTTCATTTAACCCAAAAGAGGCTGACTACTTCTATTGCCATGAGAAGTTGCATTGGAAGCGGAACTGCCCAATATACCAGCAAGATGTGAAGGATGGGAAAGTCAAACGTAACCGTGCAAGTATCTACACCATTTTATCTAATAAATCACCTTATTCTAACTCTTGGATCCTTGATACCGATTGCGGTATTCATATATGTTCTGATTTGCAGAGACTAACAAAAGTGAGAATGTGTAGCTTGGAAAGATAAACGTGATCACGGGGAATAAGAAAGCTTCACCTGTCACCAAGATTGGAGTTTATTCTTTTTTGCTAAGTAGTGGGTTTACCTTAGATTTGAATAAATGTTGTTATTCGCCAGAAATGCCAAGAAATATTATTTCCTTTCATGCTTTGTACACACAAGATTTTACCTTTTCTTTTGATAATGAAATTGGTGCAATAAACGATTTGTCTAATAATGTTCTTTATTTTAAAGTATTACCTTGTGATGGTGTGTATGAAGCTGTATATGTTGTAGATAATCTCGGAAATAATGTTTTGTGTATTTATTTTTCTAGTAATAATAACTTGTATAAAGCATCATTATGGCACTGTCGTCTTGGACATGTGAGCAAGAAACGCATAGGAAAACTCCAAGAGGATGGAGTCTTGGAGTCGTTTCACCAAAAGTTAGATGATAGTTGTGAATCATGCTTACTTGGAAAAATAACAAACTAACCCTTCACTGGTTCTTGTGCTAATGTGAAGGTTTGTTGGATCTGGTACACACAGATGTCTGTGGACCCTTCAAATATGCCACAAGGGATGCTAATCGTTATTATTTGACTTTTTACTGATGATTATAGTAGATATGGATATGTCAATTTAATCAAGCATAAGTCAGAGAATTTTGAAAAGTTATAGAGTTTAAACAGGAAGTCGAGAATCAATTGGGCAGGAACATTAAGACGCTTCGATCCGATCATGGTGGTGAGTATCTTAGTACAAAGTTCGTTGACTATCTTAAGGAATGTAGGATTATCTCACAATTTACACCTCTGAGGACACCACAGTTGAATGGTGTGGCTGAGAGGCATAACTGAACCTTGTTGGATATGGTTCATTCCATGATGAATCGAGGTTCGCTACCAATCTCATTTTGGGGGTATGCCTTAGAGACTGCCGCCCATATCCTTAATCTGGTCCCTACAAAGAAATTTGCCAAAACTCCTCATGAGATGTGGACTGGTAAAGTTCCCAAACTAGACCACATCAAGATTTAGGTTTGTGAGGCTCTCGTGAGGTGCAACACTCATGATAAGCTCGAACCTCGAAGTGAGAGGTGTATTTTCATCGGGTACCCACAGAAATCCTGTGGTTACCTCTTCTATAGACCTAGTGAGAATGTGGTCTTTATAGCAAGGAGGGGTGTCTTTCCAGAGAGAGAGAGAGAGATAGAGTTCATAAGCTAAGGAAACAGTGGGAGGAAAATTGACCTTGAAGAAATTCAAGAGTCAAGTGGTGCAGGAACTTCAAAACCTAGCACTCAAACTGCGGAGGAAACTCCTGTTGTGCCAATTGACGAGTCTGTACCTCTGAGGCATTCCAAAAGGGTTAGGAATGCACCTGAGCACTACTATGGTTTCCATATTACTACGGAAGGTGAGACACTTATCAGTGATGAGACATTGTTAAGTTTGGATGAACCTAACTGAAGGGTTTTGATCATTTTAACACTCCTAAGTGTACGTGCAACCCTAAATACCTTGGATCTATGTTTTCTCTATTATACATACAAATATGAATATCCAAGGTATTATCCTAACTAGCATATCAAAACAATGATTCATATGAATATAACTTGTTAGAATACACACCTCTTTGATGTAGAAAATCTTCATAAAGCTTGAGTGCCTAGTGCCCCAAGTGTGACACCTCAAATGGTTCATACAACACCAAATGCACATGGAATGACTTGATAGAAATGGAACACTCCTTGAAATCGTCTAGCCCTCATATTCACACACCAGTGCACGATTTCTTGAGCCATGGGATTCTTTTATATGGTGGCTATTAGCGTTACACCATATAACTCATAACTTTACCCATTCCTTATGCTCCATGGATTTTAACCTCGATGGAGTATCCATGGGTCACCCCATGGACTTAGTCCAACATAAGGAATCTTGGATCACAAGCCCACATATATAAAAATGAATGATTTACACAATCAACTCATATATTTAATTAGTCTCCTTTTGATCATTTAATTAATTCCAAATTAATTATTGATGAATACTAATTAAATAACCTTATTAATATATTAGAGCTTATAATATATTAACCAACCTTAAGTGTTATTTCTCTTATTATAGTCTATTCAAATGCATGATGCCATGCAACCCAAATGGACCATGCCCGGTCGGGTCAAGTCTTACCAATTACAGTTATGGACTTAGACATTAATCCAACAGTCTCCCACTTGGATAAGTCTAAAACTATTATTGCGTATGACTTCAAGAACCGACTGGCAATCGTAGCTCTCAAAAGCTTCTGTCGAACTCTAACCTTGCCGATAAACTCTAACCTTTGTCAATGAATTTTCCATTAGATAAGGGATCATATATTCCTCCATTTTAGATATCATATGGACTGAGACATGGATTATAAAGCATTCACTCAGTCCATTTGTTGTTTCCTGATTTCCGATTCATGATGACTGACTGATTGAACAAATCAAATCAGTCCTGGCTTGGCCAAGCAATCACATGTAACATCATTAAATCCTCGAGGGGCCATATATATCGCTTTTATCCCGAAGGTAAAAGGAATGGATAAACTTCGACTCATATGGCTCGCCTACTACTTGTTGAATCATATACAAAGGCATGTTTTATAACATTGAGTTACCGAATGCGTTTTTGTGCAATCAATGCACAACCAACTCATAGTAACAACTCAGATCTCTAGGTTTGAAGAATATAAAATATTATCATCTCATGATCACTCGTGATAAAATCCATGAAGTGATTCCAATGAGCACGGGTTGAATCCAATACTCAGAACTTATGAGCACTCATGAGTGTTGTAGCACAACTTTGTCCACCAACTTGGACCTCTACAAGCCAACCCATGATAGTCTTGATTCATATCTAATTCCAACATATGATCGAATGTGGATGGTTTGAATAACTTAGTCATTCAAACATGCAAAATGAAACACAAGAATAATTGAATCTAATATGGTATCAAAACCTATGAACATAAATAAAACACCTTTTATTTATCACCATATGATTACACATTATTGATTGCATACTGTTTCAACTATCAACTTTATTATTGAATTAAAACAATAGTTGTCCCATGCTCCGAGCATGTACACTATGTTTTTCTAAACAATAGCTTTGCCATATACTGAGTATGCACTCTATGTTTGTCTATGATCCTTACTTCGTGAAATAAACCAATTGACCAAACTTTCAATGATTCTAATTTCACACTCTCGAATTCTTATGGCAAATGTAGGAATTCCAAATTCATGTCATTTTACCGAAATCTGTTAGATTCTAAAATTATATGCAATGATTCTCTTGTAATGATTATGCACAAAGTCACAAAGACTTGACAACAAACATTACAGAGCATTCCAAAGGAGATCAAATCCTTGGAAACATCCTTTTTGCATTAAGTTTCCTAATCTTACACATATTTCATTAACAACTTCCACCAATGTGATCATTTCCACATTCCCCTTTTGACTATCACTTCTGAACAAGAGTTGCCTCTTTTCAGAATATTTCAATATGCTCCTTCCAACAATTAACACTATACTTCCAACTGTCCCTGAGCAACCAATATTTGGTAAACCTTAGATTGTCCTCGACCATTTCTTAATCGATTTAGTCATATCCAGTTCTAGACCTTTTCCCTTTCTAATGTCCTAGGCATTTGGAAAATTTTAGAAAGGATGAATATAGCACATGTAATCCATCCTACATCCGAAGCATATGGGACACGATTCATGATGTCTTACATAAAGACTAAACCAGTCTTTTGCTATAATATTTCCATTTCTATTTGTCAAGTTCTCATAATTCAGATTATGAAAATGGATATCGTAATCATAATCGAATTTTAGAACGCAAATAATGAACCCATATATAGAATTTCCTTATGTTGAGCCATTCCAACTTGAAATTCATATATATTCTTGACTAAATTTGATTATAATCTCAATCTAAGCTTTAAGAATTGAAATGAAGTATAACTTCCTCTCCCTTAATTATTGCAAAACAACTTTTTCAACCCCTGGAGCCTCAGGAATTGAAACTTTTGTTTTCTATAATTAACATTGCTAAGTTGCAATACTTATCATAATTATCATGCTCCCACTAACATGATGATTATTAGCATAACAATTATGCTCCCACTAGCTTTAACATATACTCAGAAATCAGCTGGACTTCTAGAAAAAACAATACTTTATTGACTTTCTTACCAAAGCTCAGATTTCTGATACTAGATTGCTTGGATAAAACTTTATCAATATCATACTCCTTATCTTAGATACCTCACAGGTGTGTCTAAACAATTTTAGGAACTATGAAAAGGGATGCCGTAATCATAGTCTCGATTGTTTAGACCTTTGCCACTTCTCACAAGTCCATGTTAGTGTGCCGGTTAACCACACACGCTCCACTAATGACTTTGAGAATGCAAATATCACAATTGCTATCTAGCTAAAATCTACTTAGTGAAAATGTTTCCTCACCATCATTTTCATGAATCGGAGAGATACCTTATGACACTTAGATTTAATGGTGTATGTTTTCTTATCGATGTGAATTGTCAAAATCATATTCACAAGACAAGGATAGTGACAGATCCAAACTCATATGGACTGAACTCAATCTTAATTTCTTGCCATTTGGCAGCTCAAGGTCCTGGTATTGCTTCCAAGTTGTTGTGCAACCAATTGAGAACTGTAAGAACTCATATGCAAAGCCAACTCTAATTGGAAAGGGCGCAGAATATGTCAACACAATAGGTTATAAACCTCATGTCGTGTGCTAGTGAAGAACTTCAGGTTTTATTCTTGATTAGTTCTTGAGACTTTCATGACCTTTAAAACTCCCACTATCCTCTTGACATATAAGACTCCCTTGTCAAACATCCAAGAGATAGTGTGGATTCTAATCAAGACAAAAAATTCACACAATTGGTCTTAGTTGGTCTTTGTTTTGTTCAAAACATTACAACTTATCAATTTCAAATGTACAAGAGTAGAAAACTTTTACTCTTACATTTGACTAGTGTTTTAAACCTTTCTTTAAGATATTTCACGAAACTTATAGTCTTGCAGTATGACTCTAAGACTTGCTTTGGAACAAAGTATGCCTCATCTTCTTGATTTGACCAGTTCAACAATTCATAGCTCCTCTTCTTAGGTATCTGTAACAACCCGTTATTTCAGGTCAATGTAATGACTAAAAGTCGAGTCTTGTAACCTCTTTGTAAAGTAATAAGAATATCATCGAAAATCAAATGTTCAAAAAGCTCTGTTTGGGTACACTATGTGGTAGATATCGTGATAAGATTTCCAAAAATATAATGAACACAAAAATCCGAGTTATAATGAAGGAGTTATGACCAATCAAAGATTCATAACGCTACCGGTAAAGCGTTGTTAAGCATAGAACGAGAAATTTCAATAAAATACTTTTTAGCCTTAGGTATATAAATGAAAGTCATAGATATCTTTAAACCGCGAACATACATAAAAAGAACACCCCATACCTGACTTCGTATGAGGAAGTTATGATTTTTCAAAGTTTCTGACCTAGCAGTAGACAGCTAAAAAATCGAAATAAAGATTGAGCAATCTTTAGCCGACACAACCTAAACAAAAGTTGAAGAACCCAACAATAGGAGCACAACAGTAAAAAGTCTGACGAAAATGGACATCATATGAAGGAGTTTTGGGATAGAAACGGACTTTTCCCCGCCCGGCCTGTTAAAAATAATATAATAAAAATAAATTCATAATTAGCTGACGGAGTCTAAACGAGAGTTGTAGAGCCTTTTCACACCTACGCTTGCATATAAACAACGTCGAAATCGGAGCTCGTACGTGAAAGTTACAGATTTTACAAGTTCGGGACACAAAACTCGAGGCTGACTCAGCCTCATGACGTGAGCTCATGACTGATAGGTTCCAGTGTGTCAGCCCCTATAAATAGAAGCTTAAGGGTGCCAGGTTTGGTGCTCATCTCTTTCCATCTAAGTGCCGTTACTCTGCGTGATTACCTCAAGAATCCTTCCCGAACCCCGGTTTTTCATACTCGAGTCCCGAAGGATGTTCTACACTCCCGAGATCCCTGAGAATCCCGAGATTTCAACTCTCACTAGTCGAAGCTCTGCTCAATTCTTCTCTCGACTACTTCAAAACAACCACTTCAATTAAGTGAGCTCATACCCCTTTTAATACATCTTCAAATACCTTATAATGTACTTTTAATACATTTCGGGGAGAATACAAGTAAACACCCGGTTAATCCCGAGTGAAAGTGTTAAAACTCTTGTTATACCTTGCATGCATTAGATTTATACAAAACACATAGTGTCCAGGCTAGTCATGCTTGTTAAACCATTTTATGCATTCAGAGAACTTATGATTTATGCTTTGTCAAACATTGTGAAAGAGGATAAATATTCCATACAAAACTATTACTTTAATACATACTTAGTTGAGAATCCATGAGACGATTATATCTTAAATGCTACTTTTTTGTTAAAAGGTACTACCTAAAGTCTTGCCTATTATATGTGACAACCCGAAAATTTTCCATCCAGTACAGTTAAACACTTCATTTAAAAAGTCAAACTCATTGCTGCAATTGTTTAGCACAATTAGGAGTTTATTTGAGCGTTCTGAGCCTTGTACACTTAAGGAATAAGTGTCGGGGTTTATCTGCTGAATCTATAGCTCAAAGAACAAGTCTGGAACATCCTGACCAGAAGTTCACGGCCACTACATGGGAGTTTATACCCATAAAATCCATGTGGGCCGTAAAATCCTCCTATAAGGTCAAGTTCTGGCCACTTTGTTCATTCCTTTCCTCCTCTTGGCCCAAATCCTCTCAAGTATCATCCCGATCTTCGTCCCCGATCTTCAAAACTCGTAAGGTTATTGTCTTAACTAGTTGTTATCTTGCATAAACTAGTAATCTTACATGATTTCATCCGTGAAATCATTCCATTTTGTAGATCTTCAAGTTCCACCAAGAACACACACTCGTGTTCTTGGCTAAAACCGAACATTAAAGCTCGTAGATCGTAAGTTCTCTTGATCCAACTCGTTGTAGACTAATTTTATCATATTTAGAGCTAAGAAAACATAAGAAAACATGGGATTCAAGGAGTTTACGGCCAAGACATGTTCTTGGGCCGTAAACCCCTTTTATGGGCGCATATGACATTCTAACACCTTAGTAAGCCTTGGTTAGTGACATAAAAACTTACACCATTGATCTAAGGACCACAATTCACGAAATGGTACTTCTTACAATGAGTTTACAGTCGTAAACTCATGAGGAATTGGTCCCAGGGTCGTAAACAACAAACAATGTCATTTTAGGACCTTAAACCCACCCAAACTCTTGTGTAAGGCTTTGGAGCATTTAACCACTTAAGCCCTTAGAGTCTTAAGCCCCTTTTGGTGACCATTTGAGAGTTTACGGCCAGGAGTAAGGTCCCTTGGGCCGTAAAGTCCAACAAAGATGGTCCATTGGCAATAAACTCCCGTGTGAGGCCTTGCACTCCATTGTTGCAACCCGATAGCCTCCTAGCACTTGACCAAAGTGTTTTCCTCGCAATAGGATGTTTATACATGTTTAATTAGTGTTAAAATCACTAATTATATAAATACATATGTCTTCATATGTTATTAGGATCATTGTGTGTGCCTAAGTCTTCACTTGACACTAAGCACTTGTCCGACACTTCCTTCCGATCCGCTCACTGCGTGTGAGTTCATACCCCTTGAATTAACCTTTTAAATGTTTCTAAATGTTTTTAAATGCTTTATGGGGGGATACAATTTGAATTATGCTAGTTATTATATCAATCACATGCGATTAAGAACTAACATGCAAATGGATTTACTATACATTAAGAGTTTTACCAAACAGATTTCTTCAAATGACTTTCTTAAACGTTTTTATATGTTTAAAACTCTTTGTCAAACTGCTTTATTCATTGTATGTTTTCTTTTTAAACTCTGTTACAATGGTATTTTAAACAAAGGTTTTCTTTACACTTAAAGTGTTTATTCAAACAAAATACATTCAAACCGTTTTATAAATTGACATCAAGTCGATATTTTCTTAGATATTAGTCTTATTCAAAGGTTTTACAAAACTCCTTTTTTTCTTTTATATTATCAAATGCATTCCCATATATGTATAGTTATATAAGTAATGTTTAAAGGACTTAGAAATGCTAACTCACTTTAATTCCTTTTCCTCGTTGTGATGTGGCTATGGGGTATCGGTTAACCATCCGAATGTCATCTAAGTATTAGTTATATATCATGTATACATATGTAGACATAAAAGTGCCCTCAGTCAGTTCAGTACCTTTGGCTAGCAAAAGTATACCTTCGTTGATACTTGTACATTACTAGCAACTATTATAGGTATAGTTAGGAGATACTACTTGCTATTCCTATTACAAGGAATTACATCAGAGTCAGTTCATACATGAGTCTATACTAAATGCTATATGAAGAGATATGTTTACTTGGATATACTAAGTATAAATATAATGGGATTAAAAATACTCTGACCAAGAGTTTATACTTTAAATAATAAAATATCTGATTGAGTATACGTGCCTGCGTTCATACTAAAATTTGTGTCACAATGACAAGAACAAAAGTATTACGATTCTTGAATATCACAGGTAAACTCGGGGATGTATAGTCAGTCTTGGGAGTGGCATAGCCTGATCAACTATGCTGGTCCGAGGGGTGATTAGCATATAGCCGAGAATGGTTGTGATATGGCTACAAGTCTAAAAACTTACCAACACTACCACTATGAAATACCATAGGGGTATTTGGTTTTACTATAAGTACCTTATACTTGAGAATTAAAGAAAAAGAGGATCTTCATTACTAGGTCAATAGTTACTTAGTGGATACATTAAGGTTATATGTAACTAGGATGATATACACACAGAATCTGTGAAATTTTTCTTTACCCCTGTTCCTCGGGAGTTTGGAGTTAAGGTCACTTATTCGAAGGCCTATCTTGTTTGATTACATATAATCGGTATGCACTTTATAAATAGTGATGTAACTAATAAAGATATTCTTATAATTATCTAGCTAATTCGTCTAGTAACTACTTCTTGTCCCCAATTCTCGCATATATAACATGGCTGGACTCCATCCCCACGGCAACCCGTACCTGCTGAACGAAGTCATTGCTGGAGGATTTGGAGAAGAACTAGAGAATGATCATTTGATTCCTTTGAATGATCACCATGATGAAGACCTTTCGGATGGTGCCGACTCCAAACCCGAAGTTGAGAGCCTTCCTCAAGTAGCTCCCATTCCAAATCCTAACCCTCGTCTGACTTTTCATGGTCCGACGCCTCCTTGGGTAGAATGCTTAGACACATGGAGCAAATATCAAGATCAGCCTATGCCGTTTAATGGAGACCGAAGCTTCTACAACGTAAACGAAGGGAGCTCAGCAGATAGAGTTCTCCCAATCCTGATCCGTAGAGTTGCCCGAAACGAAATTCAGGGCAGGACGACTCTCCCACGTATCGCAAAGGTTGATGCCAACGCAGGAATGCATACCATTCGCACCAATCTCCTTAAAAACACTCATGAGAGATCTGAGAGAAACCATGAAACCCTGCTGCAAGCCCTAGCTGAAAGTCGAACCGAAGTCATAGAGCTCCGAGTACGTCAGAGGGTGTACGAAAGATGCCTGCTCGATATGGAACGAAAACTGGTTGAACTGAGAGTCCACCAGAGCGATGATCGTCACCAGTAGGAGATACTTTACTTTCCTTCTTGTTTTAAAGAACCATGTTCCTCTCTATGTCCTATGTGGCATTTTTCTATGAAACTGCCTTGTACTGTAGGTACTTTTAGTTAGCCCTTTATGCGGCCAAAACTTTGCTACTCCGAATATGATGTAAGACCTTCTACAAGGTCAAAATTTCCCAAACTTATTACATCTTAAACATCGATGATATTGACAGTCGGCTAACTTCCGTGTCACGCTTTGTTCAAATACTCTCATCATACCTTCATTTGAGTCTATCTGAAGCATGCTTTAGTCAAGTCATTCGACTATAGTAATTTAACTCCGGAGACATTTCCAAGTCTCTTTCATAGGTTGGATCATAATATCCACCAACCTATAGTACCTCGGCACGAACGACAAACGTCTTGACACCATTCTACGAACTTACCTCAACTCCTTACTGGGACTGCATCATAGTGATGTAGGTCAAACCTTCGAGATCATACTCTTAGTCTTTCATTGAACGATCGACGTACATCCAGGGTCAATAGTAGCCTTTACTAGGAAATCTTAGTTCATCGAAAAAGATTCGTAAGAAGATTATTATTATGACTTTCCTCGCTTATACGTTCCCGAGTTATATATAACGAAGACCTGGTAGACAATAGAATGTGAGATTTCTAACTTAGTTTCTTTTCCTCGTTGGGATGTGGGACTAGAATAGAATCACACATTTTACTATCTGCCCCGTCTTCATTATATCATAACGTGTATAAGCTAAGTCTTCATGTATAATAACTCCTCTCTTAGCCAAAATCAAAATGATAGAGGTTCAACCGTATTAGCTCACGAATTCATTCTCTTTTCGTGTAACAGAATCACGTCGTCACCCTGAAATAGTCAGCCGAGCAACGTACCCCCATTAGAAATCATTACCCTCTGTCTCGCATAGATGAGTCGTCTGACCAGCCGCAAGGAATTATTTACCTTTCAGAAATAGACCTGAGATTCGAATAGCATCAGATAAGAGTGTCAGTGAAGGATGTCCCGAGGACAGTCTTCCAAACTCGATGCGGACACTACGAGTCGATAGTGATACCCCCGGATACGACGAATACACCCATAGTATTCATGAACGTAAGGAATAGGGTACGCCATTCTTACATGGATCTATTTGTCATTGTCCTTGTAAATGACTTATTTATCTACTCTCATAGTAAGAAAGGGCATGGGAACATCCGCAACTTAACCTACCCCACGAAATCAGTAATGTACATTGTACTTGATGGGTTTTAGCCATATGAAAATCCCTATGTGCACATGCAACCCTAATGCTTGCATCTAGGTTTCTCTAATTGATCATACATTGAATCCAAGACTTCTAATGGCTAATATACAATAACAACAATATGAAATCACAGATTAGAAGTTTACTTTGAATCACTTCCTTGATCATGTTGTCCTTGAGGCTTTAGAGTCACAATTGTCACTCTTCTAAGGGCTTAGAAACACCAACTAGCAAGAGGATGATTTAAGAGAGAGGAAGGAAGAGAAATTCGGCCAGGGTTTCTACTCAAAGCATGAGTCACGAATTCCCTTAGCCCTAGAGGTCTATTTATACTTGTAAGGCTCCTAGGGTTTCACTCTTAAGCCCTAATTGGATAACTTAAGCCCTAAGCAATCCAAATCCTTTCCATGATAAGCCTTGGAAGATTTTATGGCTATCCTTAGCCCTAGAAATCGTCCACCCCTTATCCAAAAAGGATATATAGCCCAAAGTGCAACTATCAAACAATTGACAATTTATACCCCTTTATTTAACTAATCTCTTTAAGTCACCAAATTAATTCCTAATTAATTTATGACTTATATTAATCAAATAATAATATTATTCCTCCTTATATTATTCTTATAATATATTAATAGTATTCCTTCTCTCATTATAAATCATCCTGTCAAGTTGCTATGGTGAAGGCAACCCAAAAGGACCATGCTCAACCGGGTCAAATACTTGCCTAATATAGTTGTAGCCTTAGACACTATTCCAACAGTCTCCCACTTGGATAAGTCTAGTAACTATATATACAAGTATATTCCGATTAGCAATCGTAGCTCTCAAAGACGATGTCAAACTCTGATCTAATCAATCTTGTCCTTTAGATAAGGGATCGTACAGTCATGTGTTTAGATATCATGCTGACAATTCTATGGAACAATTTGTCTTGCATTTGGTTTCTTGATCTCCGATTTATTCGACATAGAACTTAATCGAACACATCAATTCAGTTCTGACCCGACCCGACACATAAACTTCGACTTATATGCATTTACTTATTCATTAATCAATCATACACAATAATGCGTTTTATAACATCAAGTTACTGATGCGGTTTTGCATTATCAATGTATAACCAATTAACAAATAACAAACCATATATCTTGGTTTTAAGACCATATGATATTATCGTCTTGCGATCACGCTTTTATCACATTCCATAAGGTGATTACAGCAAACGCGGGTTTGTTCCAATGCTCAAAACTAGTTCATAAGCACTCATGAACGTTGCATCAAACTTTTGGTATGTCTAATACCATTTAGCAAATCTACACACCAATCGATGACAATCTTCATTCATACCTACTTCCAACATATGAAGGACTGTGGACAATTTGTATAATTCGATTATTCTTAATAAACTCAATTGTTCTGGAAGTCAAAACATGCAAAATGAAAGAATAGTTAAACAATTAACATAAGACAGTAACACTACTCATAAATAATACTCTTTTATTTAATCATCAAATGTTAATTACATTTATCTATTACACGTTTCTACTACTATCTAATCTATACTAATATCATCCTTCAGCCCAATACTCCTAGCATGCTGCAAGTGCTTAACCCTACTCAGTCCCTTCATAAGCAGATCTGTTGGGTTATCTTCTGATGATATCCTCTTCACTACGAGTTGTCCTTCTTCTACACGATTCCTAATAAAGTGATATTTTGTGTCGACATGTCTAGATCTACCATGATCCCTCGGTTCCTTGGTCAACGCAACCGCTCCTTCATTATCACAGAAAATTTCCATGGGCTCCTTTATGGCAGATACAAGTCCAAGATCACCGATGAAGTTCTTTAACCATATTGCCTCCTTCGACGCTTCGCTCGCTGCAATGTACTCTGATTCACACGTTGAATCAGCTACGGTTTCCTGCTTAGAACTTTTCCAAGTCACCACTCCTCCGTTCAGGGTAAAGACCCAGCCCGACTGCGAATGGTAGTTGTCCCTATCGGTCTGAAAATTGGCGTCACTGTACCCTCGCACCTTCAAGTCATCACTCCCTTCGAGGACTAAGAACCATTCCTTCGTCCTCCGAAGGTACTTATGGATATTCTTGACTGCAATCCAATGGGCTCTTCCAGGATTCCATTGATATCTGCTAACCATGCTCAAAGAAAAGGCTACATCAGGGCGAGTACAAGTCATAGCATACATGATTGAGCCAACTGCGGAAGCGTATGATACTCGGCTCATTTATGCTATTTCAGCTTCGGTACTCGGACTTTGAGTCTTACTCAACTTGGCATTACTTTGTATCGGTAATTCTCCCTTCTTCGAATTCTCCATACTAAAACGTTTCAGTACTTTATCCAAGTAAGTGTTCTGACTAAGTCCTATTAGTCTCTTACTTCGTTCTCTCACTATCCTGATTCCCAAAATATAGGAAGCCTCTCCGAGGTCCTTCATAGCGAAGCACCTCCCGAGCTAGGACTTAACCTCTTGCAGAGTCGGGACGTCGTTTCCTATGAGTAGTATGTCGTCGACATACGGAATGAGGAAGCTTACTATACTCCCACTGGCTTTGACGTATACACACGATTCATCTTCGCTTCGTACAAATCCAAACTCTTTGACTTTCTCATCGAGGCAAAGATTCCATTTGCGAGACGCTTGCTTAAGTCCATAAATGGACTTCTCAAGCTTACACACTCTATTCGGATGCTTCGGATCGACAAAACCCTCTGGCTGATCCATGTAAACATCCTCGGACAATTTTCCATTAAGGAAAGCGGTTTTGACATCCATTTGCCAAATCTCATAATCATGAAATGCGGCAATAGCTAGCATCACTCTAATAGACTTTATCTTCGCAACTGGTGAGAAGGTCTCATCATAGTCAACTCTGGGAGTTTGAGTAAAGCCCTTCGCAACCAATCGCGCCTTATATGTGTGTACGTTTCCATCCACGTCGGTCTTCTTCTTGAAGATCCATTTGCACCCAACGGTCTTACATCCGGGCATGTTATTAACCAAATTCCAAACTTGGTTGTCATACATGGACTGGATCTCGCTGTCCATCGCCTCTCTCCAGTTTGTAGACTTCGGGCCTGCAACGGCTGCCTTATAGCTATTAGGTTCATCTAGATTTATTAGTGTACCATCACTAATATACGTATCCCCTTCAGTAGTAATATGAAAACCATAAAACTGGGGTTGAACTCTAAATCTTTTGAAACGTCTAAGAGGTAAGGACTCGGCAATCGGTTCAAACGGAGTTTCCTCCTCGGGTTGAGTGCCAGCGGTAGAGGTTCCTTCATCTATCGACTCTTGAATCTCTTCAAGCTCGATTTGCCACCCATTGTCTCCTTGGCTTATGAGTTCTCGCTCTCGGAAAACTCCTCTCCTCGCAACAAAGACAACATTGTCCTTCGGTCTATAGAAGAGATATCCAAAGGATTTCTGCGGGTAGCCGATGAAAATACATCGCTCACTACGAGGTTCGAGCTTTTCGTGAGTATCTCGTCTTACAAAAGCTTCGCAACCCCAAACCTTGATATGTGCCAACGAGGGAGCTTTCCCTATCCACATCTCGTGAGGTGTTTTGGCAACCTTCTTAGTAGGGACTCGGTTAAGGATATGGGCGACAGTCTCTAAGGCATACCACCAAAAACAGATACGTAGTGAAGCACGACTCATCATGGAGCGAACCATGTCTAACAAGGTTCGATTACGCCTTTCTGCCACACCATTCAACTACGGTGTTTTAGGTGGCGTCAATTGTGAAACAATTCCACACTCCTTGAGATAGTCGTGGAATTCAAGACTTAGGTACTGTCCTCCTCGATCGGATCGAAGCATCTTCATTTTCCTGCCCAATTTATTCTCCACTTCATTTTTGAACTCTTTGAACTTTTCAAAAGTTTCCGACTCTTGCTTGATTAAGTAGATATACCCATATCTACTATAGTCATCGGTAAAAGTCACATAGAAGCGGTTCCCATCCTTCGTGGTTGATCTAAACGATCCACATACATCGGTATGTATTAGGTCCAATAGACCTTCACCCCTTTCACACGTACTTGTGAAGGGTGACTTAGTCATCTTTCCAAGAAAACAAGACTCGCATGTGTCATCTTCCCTAAGGTCGAATGACTCCAACACTCCATCCTTTTGGAGTTGGGCTATGCGCTTCTTGTTGACATGTCCAAGAAGACAATGCCACAAGGATGCTCTATCCATACCATTGGAAGAATCCATGCATAAAACATCATTTCCTAAGTTATCTACAATCATAGCTGTTTCATAAATTCCATTACATGGTATAGTTTCAAAATATAAGACACCATTTAGATAAGCAAGAATAGAACCATTCTCATTATTAAAAGAAAATCTAAAACCTTGTCTAAACAAAGCATGAAATGAAATGATGTTTCTAGCCATTTCTGTAGAATAGCAACAATTGTTCAAATCTAAAGATAAACCATTCCTAAGCACTAAAGAATACACTCCAATCTTGGTCACAGGCGACGATCTTCTGTTCCCCATAATTAGATTTATTCTTCCATGCTCCACATCCCTATTTCTTTTTAGTCCCTGCAAATCAGAACAAATGTGGTAACCACAACCGGTATCAAGGACCCAAGAAATAGAATGAGATGAGTCATTAGATCTAATTGTATATATACCTGCGAAATATGACTTGATCATTCCTTCCCTGATGGCTTGCAGGTAGTCTTGGTAGCTTCTTTTCCAATGCCCTATTTTATGGCAATGATGGCACTCTGCCTCCATAGGGTTAGGACAGGGTTTAGCAGGATCAACTTTGGTCCCACTAGAACAGGTACCATCTCGGGACTTTCCTTTGCGGTGGCTCTTAGACGGAGCCTTCCTCTTCTTGCCTCTTCCTTGCCCTATGGCCAAAACAGGAGCAGCGGGTGGATTGGGAGTGGGTGCAACCGACTTGTCCTTGAGGTTACTTTCAGCAACCCTAAGGAGACCTTGGAGCTTGCTTAGGGTGACCTCTTCTTTGTTCATGTGGTAGGTCATCCTAAATTGATTGTAACACGGAGGCAAAGAGTGAAGCACCATGTCGATCGCCAAGTCTTTCCCAAAGTCAACATTCAACTTGCAAAGACGATCGACATACCTTTGCATCTTTTGCAGGTGCACGGTTAGAGTTTCTCCATGACCCATTTTGGCGGAGATCATGTTAGTGAAAATCTCGTAACGCTCTTGCCTCGCGTTTTGATGGTATCTCTCCAACAAGTCTTGGTGCATTTCGTACGGATACATGTCCTCATAGGACTATTGGAATTCGGCATTCATGGTGGCTATCATGATGCAATGTACCTTCGTTGCATCACGTTCATGAGTCTCAAAAGCAGCCATTCCAGCCGGAGTAGCGATTTCTGGGTTGATTTTGTCGAGCTTCTCATCTAGGACATACTCATTGTCCTGATAGCGAGCAATTGTGCGAATATATCTTATCCATTCGCTAAAGTTTGTCCCATCGAAAATCACCTTTTGACAAAGGCTCATAAATGTGAATGCACTAGCAGCAGCGTTGTTAGCGTTCGACATCTACAAATAGAAAGGACAAAGATAGATTAGAATATGAATCCCTAATTATCACCCAATAAGAAAAATTAGGGCTAGGATCCAACAACAATATTTACATATTAGAAAAGGGATACCGTAATCTATTATGCAAACAATTTAAAGGTAAGTGAATGACGATTCACTAATTCTCCATCACGAAAACATAACTTTAAGTTCTTAATGTATTGAGAATTCCTAGGTTTGGATGAGATTCATTGAAACTTTTCAATGGCATGTTTAAATCTCGATATGCCCCTCTCGTTTGTGACTGGGATACCGAGGATCACAAAGTGGGTGTGAATTACCATGCAAATTCACATGGTGCCTTCATTGTAACGATCACCTATTCGATGTGCCGGTAAACCACACACGCTCCATCGAACTATGATAAACAATGAATCACCCTTTGCCACCTTTTCTTAGAACCAATTAGTGTGCCGGTAAACCACACACGCTCCACTAACTTCTTAGCAAGGGTGCAAAGTGTAATTTCATTGGATTGCATCAATTCACTTTTCCTATAGTAACTAAGATTGAGAAATATTGAAAAACATGTAGTTACTTTGTATTTCCTATTATACTTTTAATAAACAAATGAGGTTTCCCTATCCTACAAGTTCGACTAACGACCCTCCACCGATCAAGCAAGCGGTGGGTGTGAGTGTACACCCATTAAGCTCCATTTTATAGGCAGCAACCTTATACCCACCTTATAGACCGGCTTCGTGAATGAGGCCTACTAACGGTAAGACTAGCATTTTGATTATATATATATATATATATATATATATATATATATATATATATATATATATATATTAATCTTGTAATATTATAATAGTATAGGGTTGGATTTTAAACTTATAAAATTCTAGGGTTTGAAATTTAAATTGTCTAAATTAAACTTTTAATCACAAAACATAAATTTCAAAACTTGAGGGCAAGTTTTAAGCTTTTAAAACATAGAGGATCAAATAACAAATAATGTTAATTAACAATTAATTCCATAATTATCCATATTTAATGTATTTAATAATTTCTTGCAAAACAATTTACCAATTTAATTAATATAATTAATTTATTATCACATAAGGAAACAAATATTTTATATCATAAAATCGGATTTATATTGATCTAATATGATTAAGGCAAGTATCTCGAAGATAAATAGCAAGAAATCCCGAAGTTTCCTCTTTCTGACGCTCGAACTCGCCGAGTACCCAGATGGATTCGCCAAGTTGAGCCTACTCGTCGTCCACTATGGGACTCGCCGAGTCCATCAGACAGAAACATAAAAATCGAATTTTGAAGACATGAAACAAGCAATCAATGCATCAATTCAATAAAAACCAATCTAGGCTCCGATACCACTGATGGGTTTTAGCAATATGAACATCCCTATGTGCACATGCAACCCTAATGCTTGGATCTAGGTTTCTCTAATTGATCACACATTGAATCCAAGACTTCTAATGCCTAATATGCAATAACAACAATATGAAATCAGATATTAGAAGTTTACCTTGAATCACTTGCTTGATCTTGTTGTCCTTGAGGCTTTAGAGTCACAATTGTCACTCCTCTAATGGCTTACAAACACCAACTAGCAAGATGATGATTTAAGAGAGAGGAGGGAAGAGAAATTCGGCCAGGGTTTCTACTCAAAGCATGAGTCACGAATTCCCTTAGCCCTAGAGGTCTATTTATACTTGTAAGGCTCCTAGGGTTTCACCCTTAAACCCTAATTGGATAACTTAAGCCCTAATCAATCCAAATCCTTTCCATGATAAGCCTTGGACGATTTTATGGCTATCCTTAGCCCGAGAAATCGTCCACTCCTTATCCAAAAAGGATATATAGCCCAAAGTGCAACTATCAAACAATTGACAGTTAATACCCCTTTATTTAATTAATCTCTTTAAGTCACCAAATTAATTCCTAATTAATTTATGAATTATATTAATCAAATAATAATATTATTATTCCTTATATTATTCTTATAATATATTAATAATATTCCTTCTCTCATTATAAATCATCCTGTCAAGTTGCTATGGTGAAGGCAACCCAAAAGGACCATGCTCAACCGGGTCAAATACTTGCCTAATATAGTTGTAGCCTTAGACACTATTCCAACAGTACCTTCATGTCTCGAACTTGAAAACATACCTTTCCTTCAGGAATCTCGAAATCCCACTCGACGAGATCGAGATCATGAGAGCCTCGCCTTCATGGAGGAACCGTAGTGATCACTGACAAATAGGTCAAGCGGACAAAGCAACGCCGCGCCCCATTAGCGAAGGTTCGCTGGAATGCCGACCGGGGACCTCAATTCGCTCAGGAGCGCGAGAATCAATCGATTAGGAAGTATCCCCACCTCTTGACTCGATTATTCATACCTAATTCCTTACCTAAATTCTAATTTCGGGACGAAATTCCTTTTAACAGGGGGATGATGTGACAACCTGAAATTTTTCCATCCAGTACAGTCAAACACTTCATTTAAAAAGTCAAACTCATTGTTACAATATTTTAGCACAATTAGGAGTTTATTTGAGCGTTCTGAGCCTTTTACACTTAAGGAATAAGTGTTGGGGTTTTTCTGTTGAATCTATAGCTCAAAGAACAAGTCCGGAACATCTTGACCAGGAATTCACGGCCACCACATGGGAGTTTACGGCCATAAACACCATGTGGGCCGTAAACTCCTCCTATAAGGTCAAGTTCTGGCCACTTTCTTCATTCCTTTCCTCCTATTGGCCCAAATCCTCTCAAGTATCATCCCGATCTTTGTCCCCAATCTTCAAAAATCGTAAGCTTATTGTCTTAACTAGTTGTTATCTTGCATAAATTAGTAATCTAACATGATTTCATCTGTGAAATCATTCCATTTTGTGGATCTTCAAGTTTCACCAAGAACACACACTCGTGTTCTTGGCCAAAACCGACCATTCAAGCTCGTAGATCGTAAGTACTCTTGATCCAACTCATTGTACAGTAATTTTATGATATTTAGAGCTTTGAAAACATAAGAAATAATGGGATTCAAGGAGTTTACGGCCAAGACATGTTCTTGGGCCGTAAACCCCTTTTAAGGGTGCAAATGACACCCTAACACCTTAGTAAGCCTTGGTTAGTGACATAGAACCTTACACCATTGATCTAAGGACGACAATACCCGAAATGGTACTTCTTACCATGAGTTTACGGCCATAAAATCATGGGGAAGTGGTCCCAGGGCCGTAAACAACAAACAAGGTCATTTTAGGACCTTAAACCCACCCAAACTCTTGTGTAAAGCTTTGGAGCACTTAAGCACTTAAGCCCTTAGAGTTTTAAGCCCCTTTTGGTGACCAATTGAGAGTTTATAGCCAGGAGTAAACCCCCCTGGGCCGTAAACACCAACAAAGATGGTCCATTGACCATAAACTCCCGTATGAGGCCTTGCTCTCCATTGTTGCAACCCGATAGCCTCCTAGCACTTGACCAAAGTGTTTTCCTCGCAATAGGATGTTTACACATGTTTAAGTAGTGTTAAAATCACTACTTATATATATATATATATATATATATATATATATATATATATATATATATATATATATATACATAAGTCTTCATATGTTATTAGGATCATTGTGTGTGTCTAAGTCTTCACTAGACACTAAGCACTTGTCCGACACTTCCTTCCGATCCGCTCACTGCAGGTGAGTTCATACCCCTTGAATTAACCTTTTAAAAGTTTCTAAATGTTTTTAAATGCTTTATGGGGGGGGGGAATACAAGTTGAATCATGCTAGTTATTATATCAATCACATGCGATTAATAACTAACATGCAAATGGATTTACTATACGTTAACTGTTTTACCAAACATATTTCTTCAAATGACTTTCTTAAACGTTTTTATATGTTTAAAAATCTTTATCAAACTGCTTTATACACTGTATGTTTTCTTTTGAAACTCTGTTACAATTGTATTTCAAACAATGTTTTTCTTTATTCTTAAATTGTTTATTCAAACAAAATACTTTCAAATCGTTTTATAAATTGACATCAATTAGATCTTTTCTTAGATATTAATCTTATTCAAAGGTTTTATAATACTCCTTTTATGCTTTTATATTATCAAATGCATGCCCATATATGTATAGTTATATAAGTAATGTTTAAAGGACTTAGGAAGGCTAACTCACTTGATTTCCATTTCCTCGTTGGGATGTGACTATGGGGTATTGGTTATCCGTCCGAATGTCATCTAAGTATTAGTTATATATCATGTATACATATGTAGACATAAAAGTGCCCTCAGTCAGTTCAATACCTTTGGCTAGCAAAGGTATACCTTCGTTGATACTTGTACATTACTAGTAACTATTATAGGTATAGTTAGGAGATACTACTTGCTATTCCTATTACAAGGAATTACACCAGAGTCAGTTCATACATGAGTCTATACTAAATGCCATATGAAGAGATACGTTTACATGGATACACTTACTTTGATACACTTAATTGGATACCTTTACATAGATACCTTGTTAAAAGCATGCCTGTATATATGTACAGTTATATATGTAATGTTTAAAGGACTTAGGAAGGCTAACCCGCTTTATTTCCTTTTCATGTGTACATATAAGGACATAATAGTTCTGAACAGTCAGTACCTTTAGGTAGGAAAGGTATACGTTCATATATCCCTAGTAAACTATTATAGGTAAAGTTTGGGCTTATATATGATTTGGTAATAAATATGGATTTTGACCTAGCAATTCGTTGCGAAAGTAACTTTTAGTTCCAAATGTAGAATAGGGACTACCAATCGTATTATTACTTACTTACAGCGGGTCTCGTGAGAAGACTACCTACTTACTAGACAAGACTAACCATTCCGGCAGCCAACTGTTAGCTACAGAGGTAAATGCACATCTACGGATGTCTACGTTTGATACCACTATAGGTATACTTTAAGGGACTAACTATTCCTACACCCAGTTGTTAGCTACGGAGGTAAATGTACATCTACGGATGTCTATAGTTAACACTGTTAGTTATCCTAGTACAAAAGGATAATACTTAAGTTATTTATATTATGAACTTTATCTTGTGACACATTCACATAACCGATAGCTGCATTATATTTGAGTATCCTAGTACCTAAGGATTCAATTTCTTATATTAATAATAATAGTAGTACAGTCGGGTCTTGGTAGAAGACTACTTTCAAAACAGTCGGGTCTTGGTTGAAGACTACTTTCAAAACAGTTGGGTCTTGCTAGAAGACTACTTTCAAAACAATTAGGTCTTGGTAGATAATTTCTTTTATACTAATAGGGATCATTGGGATTTCTAGGGCTTTCCAAACGCTTTCAACTACTTAAAATCATTTTCATACTTATACGAACTTCCTTTCAAAACAATTTCAAGTCTTTCATTACAAGTTTTACAAATCAAAGACACATTAATACTTATGAATTCACCAACTTTTTGGCTGATACTCGCTTTCAAAATAACTTGTATTCTCAGGTCACAAATAGACAGGTACGACGACCAAGTTTTGTGAAGATGGAGCAGTCCAGACTCGTCTTTTATTCTGATTATTCATTATGTTGTTGTATATTATCAAAGAACACACTTGTATTTAAAATTATGCTATTAATGCAATGGATGATGTTATTGCTTCTTTACTACTTTGCATTGTTGTGATACTATACATGACGTCCTCCGCCCCAAAACGTTTCCACCGTTCTTGGTTTTGGGGTGTGACATTATAACCAGAGTCTCCCATTTTGAGAGCGTGTCAATTGTGTACAGATCTATACGAGAAGTCATGATCCCGCTCCCTGACTGTTAGCTACAATCCTTTGGGTGACATTTTGTCATAAATGTTTCGCGGCCTGAAGACCGTCGCCACAGGCATATTATGTTTAGTGCGGTTATAAAACTCACCAGATAGACAATTATTATTGTATTCTGATTTGATGAACGAGTAGCTATTAAAACTATTCTTCATCTAACGAGTGCGATCTTCTTATAGCTTTACTATATAAAACTATGCCTCAACCTTTAAGCATGTCAGTTGCTTGTGATTTTCGGTCTTGGACATTAGAGAGTACCTGTTACTTTAAGAAAATAAGGGATTTTCCTGTATCCAAAGCAATCAACTAATAGGAACATAAGGGATTTTCCTCGGGCAACTATTTACAATTCATAACACGAACATTAATATGCATTTCATACTTTTATAAGAAAATAAGGGATTTTCTTGGAAAACGCATGAACTTTGGAATGACATACATTTTCTCAAAACCGCTTATGAACTCACCAACTTAATTGTTGACACTTTTTCTTTGAAATAACTTGTATTCTCAGGGAACCGACCATTCAAGCTCGTAGATCGTAAGTACTCTTGATCCAACTCGTTGTACACTAATTTTATCATATTTAGAGCATAGAAAACATAAGAAATCATGGGATTCAAGGAGTTTACAGCCAAGACATGTTCTTGGGCCGTAAATCCCTTTTATGGGAGCAAATGACACTCTAACACCTTAGTAAGCCTTGGTTAGTGACATAGAACCTTACACCATTGATCTAAGGACCACAACTCATGAAATGGTACTTCTTACCATGAGTTTACAACCGTAAACTCATGGGGAATTGGTCCCAGGGCCGTAAACAACAAACAATCTCATTTTAAGACCATAAACCCACCCAAACTCTTGTGTAAAGCTTTGGAGCATTTAACCACTTAAGCCCTTAGAGTCTTAAGCCCCTTTTGGTGACCATTTGAGAGTTTACGGACACGAGTAAACTCCCCTAGGCCGTAAAGTCCAACAAATATGGTCCATTGACAATAAACTTCGGTATGAGGCCTTACACTCCATTGTTGCAACCCGATAGCCTCCTAGCACTTGACCAAAGTGTTTTCCTCGCAATAGGATGTTTATAAATGTTTAATTAGTGTTAAAATCACTAATTATATATATATATATATATATATATATATACATATGTCTTCATATGTTATTAGGATCGTTGTATGTGCCTAAGTCTTCACTTGACACTTAGCACTTGTCTGACACTTCCTTCCGATCTGCTCACTGCAGGTGAGTTCATACCTCTTGAATTAACCTTTTAAAAGTTTCTAAATGTTTTTAAATGCTTTATGGGGGGAATACAATTTGAATTATGCTAGTTATTATATCAATCACATGCAATTAATAACTAACATGCAAATGGATTTACTATACGTCAACAGTTTTACCAAACAGATTTCTTCAAATGACTTTCTTAAACGTTTTTATATGTTTAAAACTCTTTGTCAAACTGCTTTATACACTGTATGATTTGTTTTCAAACTCTGTTACAATTGTATTTCAATCAATGGTTTTCTTTATACTTAAACTGTTTATTCACACAAAAAATACTTTCAAACCGTTTTATAAATTGACATTAAGTCGTTCTTTTCTTAGATATTAATCTTATTCAAAGGTTTTACAAAACTCCTTTTTCTCTTTTATATTATCAAATGCATGCCCATATATGTCTAGTTATATAAGTAATGTTTAAAGGACTTAGAAAGGCTAACTTACTTTAATTCCTTTTCCTCGTTGTGATGTGGCTATGGGGTATCGGTTATCCGTCCGAATGTCGTCTAAGTTTTAGTTATAAATCATGTATACATATGTAGACATAAAAGTGCCCTCAGTCAGTTCAGTACCTTTGGCTAGCAAAAGTATACCTTTGTTTATACTTGTACATTACAAGTAACTATTATAGGTATAGTTAGGAGATACTACTTGCTATTCCTATTACAAGGAAATACACCAGAGTCAGTTCATACATGAGTCTATACTAAATGCTATATGAAGAGATACGTTTACTTGGATACGCTTACTTTGATACACTTAATTGGATACCTTTACATAGATACCTTGTTAAAAGCATGCCTGTATATGTATACTTATATAAGTAATGTTTAAAGGACTTTGGAAGGCTAACCCGCTTTATTTCCTTTTCCTCGTTGGGATGTGGTCTGGTAGGGTATCGGGTATCCGTCCAAAGTCCGTTTAAATCTTTAGTTATATATCATGTGTACATATACGGACATAATAGTTCTGAACAGTCAGTACCTTTGGGTAGCAAAGGTATATGTTCATATATCCATAGTAGACTATTATAGGTGAGGTTTGGGCTTATATATGATTTGGTAATAAATATGGATTTCGACCTAGCAATTCGTTGCGAAAGTCACCTTTAGCTCCAAATGTAGAATAGGGACTACCAATCGTATTATTACTTACTTACAGCGGGTCTCGTGAGAAGACTACCTACTTACTAGACGGGACTAACCATTCTGACACCCAACTGTTAGCTACAGAGATAAATGCACATCTACGGATGTCTACGGTTGATACCATTATAGGTATACATTAAGGGACTAACTATTCCTACACCCAGTTGTTAGCTACAGAGGTAAATGTACATCTACGGATGTCTACAGTTAACACTGTTAGTTATCCTAGTACAACAGGATAATACTTAAGTTATTTATATTATGACCTTTATCTTGTGACACATTCACATAACCGATAAGGGCAATTATATTTGAGTATCCTAGTAGCTAAGGATTCAATTTCTTATATTAATAATAATAGTAGTACAGTCGGGTCTTGGTAGAAGACTACTTTCAAAACAGTCGGGTCTTGGTAGAAGACTACTTTCAAAACAGTCGAGTCTTGCTAGAAGACTACTTTCAAAACAGTTAGGTCTTGGTAGAAGATTTCTTTTATAGTAATAGGGATCATAGGGATTTCTAGGGCTTTCCAAACGCTTTCAACTACTTACAAACATTTTCATACTTATACGAACTTTCTTTCAAAACAATTTGAAGTCTTTCATTACAAGTTTTACAGATCAAAGACACATTAATACTTATGAATGCACCAACTTTTTAGCTGATACTCGCTTTCAAAATAAATTGTATTCTCAGGTCACACATAGACAGGTACAACGACTAGGTTTTGTGAAGACGGAGCAGTCCAGACTCGCCTTTTATTCTGATTATTCATTATGTTGTTGTATATTATCAAAGAACACACTTGTATTTAAAATTATGCTATTAATGCAATGGATGATGTTATTGCTTCTTTACTACTTTGCATTGTTGTGATACTATACATGACGTCCTCCGCCCCAAAACGTTTCCACCGTTCTTGGTTTTGGGGTGTGACATTATAACCAGAGTCTCCCATTTTGAGAGCGTGTCAAATGTGTGTAGATCTATACGGGAAGTCATGATCCCGCTCCCTGACTGTTAGCTACAATCCTTTGGGTGACAGTTTGTCATAAATGTTTCGCGGCCTGAGGACAGTCGCCACAGGCATATTATGTTTAGTGTTGTTATAAAACTCACCAGATAGACAATTATTATTGTATTCTGATTTGATGGACGAGTAGCTATTAAAACTATTCTTCATCTAACGATTGCGATCTTCTTATAGCTTTACTATATAAAACTATGCCTCAACCTTTAAGCATGTCATTTGCTTGCGATGTTCGGTCTTGGACATTAGAGACTACCTGTTACTTTAGGAAAAAATAATGGATTTTCCTGTATCCAAAACAATCGACTAATAGGAACATAAGGGATTTTCCTCGGGCAACTATTTACAAATTACAACACGAACATTCATATGCATTTCATGCTTTTATAAGAAAATAAGGGATTTTCTTGGAAAACGCACGAGCTTTGGAATGGCATACATTTTCTCAAAACCGCTTATGAACTCACCAACTTAATTGTTGACACTTTTTCTTTGAAATAACTTGTATTCTCAGGGAACCGCTAAGTAGGTTTGGAAACCAACTTTTGGGGATTAACGCTCTGTCTTTAATTACTTCTTTTGAAAGATGTTTATGTATTTATCTTTTGAACATGTAACAAATACAAATATGTAAACACTTTGAAACCTTTATATGTATGGTGGTGTGTACTCTCCTTACTATGAACTGTTATGATATTGAATATGACGTCCTCCACCCCCGAACGTTTCCGGCATTCTGGTTTGGGGGTGTGACAGATTGGTATCAGAGCGTTTTTTTATAGTGAATTAAGTATATCAAAACCATTTTTGGTAAACGACTATAGACACAACTAGGCAAAAACACTCTGAGTAGGAGTCAAACTTTTTAAAATTAAATTTATTTAATTTTTGTAAAGTTGGCATGTATTCATTTCATATTAATAACAGTGTTATAAATGAGATCAGTATATAAGTATTATAAATAAATTGTGTAGTACAGGTGTGCCTTGTGACATGTAATCGGAACCGGGATGAATGTAGCCTGATCAACTATATTTGTCCGAGAGCCGACTAACGAATGCCAGGGAGTGTCTGCAGTGGACAACAAATTTAAAAATTACCAAGAGCATATCATTAAGAATACTATGGGGGTATTTGGGTATCTTCAACCGTCAAACTTAAGGGTAAATTTTACATGCTTTAACTTATAGTCAATTCTTAACCCAATTCTCATATAGACTCAATGGCTGGAATCCATCACCCTGGCGACCGCTACTACCCCAAACAAGGTAATGGGGGATGGCTTGAAGACGACCCGAGGAGGAACCCATGGAAGACGACGAGGAGGAAGATTCAGATATCTTAGCCTCAGAGCCTGAGGTAATCAATCTGCTAGCCGTCCGACCTCCATCCGGTCAACCACCTTTCAGGATGGGATTTTAAGGACCAAATTCGTTCTAGGGAAGCCACATCCACCATTGGAGCCAGCAGCAACAACTGCATCCTCCTTACGGTATGTGTCGGGACTTTTACGATGTCAGTGGAGGAAGTTCAGCTGATCGAGCACTCCCAGTTATGGTAGGAAAACTTGCCAATCAGGTTTATCAATCCGGAGTCAAAGCAAACCGTATTCATAAGGTTGACATGAGGATTGAGGATAACGTAGTTGATATTCGACGCCTTGATATGCTACAAGGGAATGCTCAACTCCACACCAACTCTTTCCAAGAGCAAATGACTACACCTCTTTCTGAAATGAGAGATTTGAGGGAGCAACAAGCTACCTTTGACAGGCGTCTCATGGGAGCCTAGCAATCGGATGCGGAGTCAAGCTCCAAGAACAATCCATGCCGCGAGTAGTGCTCGCATATCTCCCAAATTTTTATATAGAATAGGACCATCGGCTAAAAGTCGTACTTTCTTTAACGATCTGTAATCGGAGACCTTTAGAAAGGTCAATTTTGTTCTAACATCGGATGTAACACAACCATATGCTTAATATGTATATATATATATATATATATATATATATATGGCATATCCCTTTCGTGTGTTAATTCTGTGCATTTCATTCGAGTTCATGAGTTTATCTATTGCTATTCAGACTCCATTTGTGAATCAAACTCAAAGCCTTGTGTAGGTCAAACCAAATTCTTAAACTATTAATGATAGTTAACTCATTTTCATTCAACCCTCGACCACCAAAACTAATGATCTTTTAGGGGGAGTCATTGCACAGATGCAATGGTTCAAAAAGACCGAAACGGTCTTTGAGATCCGCTCTTGCCAAGAAGGGAGCAAAGTCAAGTTTGCCGCTTGCACCCTCACTGATCGAGCCCTCACCTGGTAGAAAAGCCATGTGAAGTCCGTGACTCTCACCGTCGCCAACGCCTTGAGCCGGGCGGACTTAAAGGTCCTACTACTGGAGGAATACTGCCCAAGGGGCGAGATACAAAAGCTAGACCAGGAGCTCTGGAATCTAAAGATGACTGGGTCTGATCTAGTAGCCTACACGGCCAGGTTCAACGACCTTGCTGCCTTGTGCCCTGCCATGGTCAACCCAGAACCGGAAAAGGTTGAGATGTACATTTGGGGTTGTCACCCCAGATTCAAGGTCACGTCTTGGCCTCCAACCCTATCACTTTCAACAACGCTAAGTGCCAGGTTCAGCGACTCATCGACCACAGGGGTCAAACAGGGTACTGCTGCAGCTACTGTCGATCCATCAAAGGAGGTACAGGGCCACAAAACGCTTTGGAACAAGAGAAAGGGGCAAACCCTACAGGGGAACCCCAAGAAACAACAAGTGGTAGCGGCTCACGCTGTTACTGTTCCTGCCACCACTACACCCACAAATCCATACAGTGGGAGATTTCCGAAGTGCAACCAATGCAGCTTCCATCACCACGGTCCTTGTAGTGACTTCAAATGCACCAGGTGCAATAAGAAGGGGCATACGGCCCGCTTCTGCAAGGAGCCAGCCCAACAATCCGCCCCCACTACTAATGTCAGAGTAAGTTGCGCCTGCTTTGAGTGCGGAGCCACGGGGCACTACCGCAGGGACTGTCCGAAGGCAAAAAATAGGGATACCGGCGAAAGGGGCCGAGTGTTCGCAATGGGTGAGGATGAATCCGTTGCAGACCCCACTGTTTTTACGGGTACGTTTCTTCTCGATAACTCGTATGCATGCATTTTGTTTGATAGTGGAGCGGAGAGGAGTTTTGTGAGTCATAATTTTAAAGGCCTGCTGAAACAAACCCCCCAATCATTAAGTGAATCGTTTATAGTAGAAATGGCCAAAGGTAAAATAGAAGGCACTAAGGAGATATACTTAAACTGTACCCTAACTCTAAACGATAATCCATTTACAATCAGCCTCATGCCAGTCTCGATTAATAGTTTCGATGTCATCATAGGCATGGACTGGCTGAGTTCTCATCATGCGGACATTTTATGTTACGATATGGTCGTTGGCCTTAATCTGCCAACTGGCGGAACCCACATTATCTATGGCGACAAACCCAGTACCACTCTTCGTATTATCTCGTGTATCCAAGCTCAGATGTTCCTATGCAAGGAATGTCATGTGTTTTTAGCACATGTCGTGGATGTGAAACGCGAAGTCCATGAAATCAAGAGCATGCCTGACGTATGCGAGTTTCCCGATGTTTTTCCCAAAGGTCTTCCAGGAATTCCACTCACGAGACAAGTCGAATTCAAAATCGATCTGATTCCCGGAGCTACCCCGGTAGCCAAAGCGCCCTATCGATTAGCCCCAGAGGAGATGCAAGAGCTATCCAGCCAACTAAATGAGCTACTCAGCAATGGATTCATCGGGCCAAGATTCTCGACATGGGGAGCACCAGTGTTGTTTATGAAAAAGAAGGATGGATCATTTAGGATGTGCATCGACTACCAAGAGCTCAACAAACATACCATCAAGAACTTATATCCCCTACCACGAATCGATGACTTATTTGACCAACTCAAAGGAGCTAACTAGTTCTCCAAGATCGATCTGAGATCGGGATATCACCAGCTGCGAGTCTTCGAGAGTGATATTCCCAAGACGGCCTTCCGAACAAGATACGGACATTACGAGTTTGTAGTGATGTCGTTCGGACTAACCAATGCCCCAGCTGTATTCATGGACTTAATGAATCGTGTATGTCGTTCATTCTTGGATAAATTTGTGATAGTATTCATAGATGACATACTCATTTTTTGAAAGATTTAAGAACATCATGGCCAACATCTGAGACAAATCTTAGAGACGTTACGAGCTGAGAGACTTTATGCGAAGTTCTCAAGATGCGAGTTTTGGATTAGGAAGGTGGACTTCCTCGGTCACGTGGTTAGCGAAGAAGGAATCCACCTGGGCCCATCTAAAATGAAGGCTATCGAAAATTGGTCTGTACCAACTACACTAACGGAGATTCGCCAATTTCTAGGCCATGCTGGTTATTATCGAAGGTTCATTCAGAACTTCTCCAGCATCGCAAAGCCTCTTATCTCCCTAAATCAGAAAGATGTGACCTACAACTAGGGGGAGAAAAGCAAGATGCCACATTTCAGACTCTGAAATAGGCCCTATGCAGTGCACCCATTCTTTCTCTTCTAGAGGGGATCGTAGATTTTGTGGTGTATTGCGATGCTTCGAATCAAGGATTGGGATGTTTGCTAATGCAGCGAGGAAAGTTTATTGTGTATGCCTCACGACAACTGAAAACACACGAAGTCAACTAAACCACTCATGACTTAGAGCTTGGAGCTGTGGTCATCGCTCTAAAAATCTGGAGGCACTACCTATATGGTACCAAGTGCACCATCTTCACAGACCACAAGAGCCTTCAGCACATATTCGACCAGAAGGAGTTGAACATGAGACAACGACGTTGGGTCGAATTGCTCAACGACTACGAATGTGAGATTTGTTACCATCCGGGAAACGCGAATGTAGTGGTTGATGCCATTAGTCGTAAGGAGTACTCTAGTCGAAGAGTGAAGTCATTAACCATGTCGATCCATTCGCATCTGTCGACACCAATCAAGGAAGCTCAAATATAAGCCTTGAAACCCGAAAACGTGACAGGTGAAACCGTTAGAAGAATGGACAAGAATCTAGAGATCAAGAGTGATGGAATGCGCTACCTCAGGAACTGAATCTCGACACCAAAGTTTGGTGGGTTCAGAGAGATAGTTATGAACGAAGCACACAAGACTCGATACTCCATACACACAGGTTCAGATAAGATGTATCTGGATCGCAGACAACTCTACTAGTGGCCAAACATGACAGTAGAAATTGCTATCTATGTGAGCAAGTGCTTGACTTGCACCAAGATAAAAGTAGAACACTAGAAGCCCTCAGGTCTACTCCATCAACCTGAAATACCTGAGTGGTAATGGGAACATATTTCCATGGACATCATAACAAAACTTCCCAAGACTTAGGGTGGTCATGACACCATTTGGGTGATCGTCGACAAACTAACCAAGTTTGCTCATTTCTTACCGATCAAGGAAACTGATAAGATGGAAAAGCTAACGAGAACCTACATCCGAGAGATCGTGTGACTTCATGGAGTGTCGATGTCTATCATCTCGGACAGAGACAGTGGATTCACTTCTAGATTCTGGCAATCGTTGCAAAAATCCATGGGAACAAGGTTGGATATGAGTACAGCCTATCACCCACATACTGACGGACAGAGTGAGAGAACGATCCAAACCTTAGAAGACATGTTGCGAGCATGTGTAATCGAATTTGGTAAAGCGTGGGATGTTCAGTTACCATTAGTTGAGTTCTCTTATAACAACAGTTATCATACTAGTATCAAGACTGCTCCATTTGAAGCCTTTTACGACCGTAAGTGAAGATCACCTCTGTGCTGGGTGGAAGTAGGCGACACGCAGTTAGCAAAAGGTCTAGTCCCTGATAGCACTCTCACTGGTCCGTATATCATTAGAGAAACAACTGAAAAGATCATTCAAATTCGAGAACATCTGAAAGCCTCGGGGGATAGGTAAAAGAGCTATGCCGACAAAAGACGAAAACCCTTGGAATTTCAGGTTGGTGACCGCGTTCTACTGAAGGTCTCGCCCTGGAAGGGCATGATACGCTTTGGGAAGTGTGGAAAACTAAATCCAAGGTACATTGGACCCTTCGAAATTACTTCAAGGATTGGTCCAGTGGCTTATAGACTTCAACTTTCGATCGAGCTTAACAAAGTACATCCAGTGTTTCATGTGTCTAAGCTAAAAAAGTGTTTGTACGACGAAATCGAACTTTCTGAATGAACCCGTCGAGCTCATGGATAGGCAGATCAAATGAACTAAACAGAGTCGCACACCAATAGTGAAGGTCTGCTAGAATGCTAAGCGGGGACCTGAATTCACATGGGAGCGTGAAGATAAGATGCAACAGAAGTATCTGCGTCTCTTCCCTAGTCCCTAAACTTTTATTTTGTCATTCATTTCGGGACAAAATTCCCTCTAACGGGGGGATGATGTAACAACCCGTTATTTCAGGTCAATGTAATGACTAAAAGTCGAGTCTGGTAACCTCTTTGTAAAGTAACAAGAATATCATCGAAAATGAAATGTTCAAAAAGCTCTATTTGGGTACACTATGTGGTAGATATCGTGATAAGGTTTCCAAAAGTATAAAGAACACAAAAATACGAGTTATAACGAAGGATTTATGACCAATCAAAGATTCATAACGCTACCAGCAAAGCGCTGTTAAGCATAAAACGAGAAATTTCAATAAGATACTTTTTAGCCTTAGGTATCTAAATGAAAGTCGTAGATATCTTTAAACCGCGAACATACATAAAAAGAATGCCTCAAATCTGACTTCGTATATGGAAGTTATGACTTTTCAAAGTTTTTAACCTAGTAGTAGACAGCCAAAACCTCGAAATAAAGATTGAGCGGTCTTTAGCCGACACAACCTAAACGAAAGTTGAAGACCCCGACAATAGGAGCACAACAGTAAAAAGCCTGACGAAAATGGACATCAAATGAAGGAGTTATGGGATTTAAACGGAATTTTCCAGGACATGCCTGTTAAAAATAATATAATAAAAATAAATTCAGAACTAGCCGACGAAGTATAAACAAGAGTTGTAAAGTCTTTTCACACTTGCGCGTGCATATAAAGAACGTCGAAATTGGAGCTCGTACGTGAATGTTACGGATTTTACATGTTCGAGACAAAAAACCCGAGGCTAACTCAGCCTCACGACGTGGGGGGACCATGCTCACGACGTGAGCTCGTGACTGATGGGTTCCAGTGTGTCAGCCATTTCAACTCGTCGAAGAGGATCATGCTGACTAAGCCTCACGACGTGAGCAATCCAAAACTCACGACGTGTGACCCCAAATCAGCCCCTATAAATAGAAGCTTAAGGGTGTCGGGTTTGGTGCTCATCTCTTTCCATCTAAGTGTCATTACTCTACGTGATTACCTAGAGAAACCTTCCCGAAGCCCTGGTTTTTCATAATCAATTCCCGAAGGAAGTTCTACACTCCCGAGATCCCCGAGAATCCCGAGATTTCATCTCTCTCTAGTCGAAGCTCTACTCGATTCTTCTCTCCATTACTTCAAAACAACCACTTCAATCAAGTGAGTTTATACCCCCTTTTAATACATCTTCAAATACCTTATAATGTACTTTTAATACATTTCGGGGGAGAATACAAGTAAGCACCTGGTTAATCCCGAGTGAAAATGTGAAAACTCTTGTTGTACCTTGCATGCATTAGATTTATACAAAATGCATAGTGTCCAGGCTAGCCGTCCTTGTTAAAACATTTTATGCATTCAAAGAACTTATGATTTATGCTTTGTCAAACATTTTGAAAGAAGATAAATATTGCATACAAAACTATTACTTTAATACAAACTTAGTTGAGAATCCGTGAGACGATTAAATCTTTACTGATACCTTTTTGTTAAAAGGTACTACCTAAAGTCCTGTGTATTATAACCAGAGTCTCCCGTTTGGGGAGCGTGTCAAATGTGTATAGATCTATATGGGAAGTCATGATCCCACGCCCTGACTATTAGCTGTAGTCCTTTGGGTGATAGTTTGTCAGAAACGTTTCGACGCCTGAAGACCGTCCCCACAGGCATATTATGTTTTGTATGGTTATAAAAATCACCGGATAGACAATTACTATGGTATTATGATTGTATGAATGAGTAGCTATTAAAATTATTCTTCATCTAATGAGTGCAATCTTCTTATAGCTTCACTATATAAAACTATGCCTCAACCTTTAAGCATGTCAATTGCTTGCGATTTTCGGTCTTGCACATTAGAGACTGCCTGTTACTTTTGGAAAATAAGGGATTTTCCTGTATCCAAAACCATCAACTAATAGGAAAATAAGGGATTTTCCTGGTGCAACTATTTACAATTTACAACAAGAATATTCATATGCATTTCATACTTTTATAAGAAAATAAGGGATTTTCTTGGAAAACGCACGAACTTTGGAATGGTATACATTTTCTCAAAACCGCTTATGAACTCACCAACTTAATTGTTGACACTTTTTCTTTGAAATAACTTGTATTCTCAGGGAACCGCTAAGCAGGTTTGGAAACCAACTTTTGGGGATTAACGCTCTGACGTTAATTACTTCCTTTGAAATATTTTTATGTATTTATCTTTTGAACATGTAACAAATACAATTATGTAAACATTTTGAAACCTTTATATGTATGGTGGTGTGTACTTTCCTTACTATGAACTGTTATGATACTAAATATGATGTCCTCAGCCCCCGAACGCTTACACAGTTCTGGTTTGGGGGTATGACACTATCAGAATGCACTTAGAGGATGAATTTCGATAAGGTCTCTTAATCATTAAGATGATCATATGACATAATAATAAAGTACTCTCCCATCTTTTTAGATTTGAGGAACTTTTATCCTCCCGCCTAATTTGATTCTTCTTATTCGCTCTGCCATACATTGGAACCTTTTCCAATGTCTCAAAATTACACTTAAACTTGTAAGTATAACCATATTTACTGAGCTTTAGTAAATTATAATGAATAATCTTATCGATCTCTTATGGTGGACTTGAATAGTGCACAAGAATGTGTACTCAGTCCCTTAGTCCTTCACCTGACTCACATATACATGTGAACACGGAACTAGTCTTAACTTTCCAAAGATGAAAATTTCTCATTCATCATGCTATACAACTTGCATGATTCCAAGTTTTGGTCCAATTCAAACTTGGGTGATGAAGATCTTTCCTTATTTGGTAAATTTAGACATTACCACAAATGAAATAATCAATTTCATATTTCCACTCTTGCTATTAATGGAATCATATAAGCAACAATTTTTCTCCTAAATGACATTGTAAGGATATTTTAAAATAAATAAAATCATCATTTTTCCTTTTATTTTAAAAAACTTTGCGAAAAACTATCCTTACAATGCAAAAGAGCATGGAAACATTGTTGTTATCTATTCCTAAGCAATATATCATAACTCCTAAGAAGTAGCTGAAGAATCCGATCTTCAAACTATGTGATAGAAATCCATCTACGTGATCAGATTCAGCATATTCTTTCTTTAAGTTTCTTCGCTTTTCTTTGATTCTTACAAACATCAACATGTGACCCAGTCACATCATGTATCAAGAATCTCAATATAGAAACTTAGCAGAATTATATAATGGATTTTACCTAAAGTATGGTCAAACTTATTGACTTTAACATCCTTAGGTAAAATTGGCAGCTTCGCAATCAATGCCCTTTCCTTTGGCAATATAAACATATGGACCCTTTGGTAATGGTACCGGTACTATCACAGACTTAGCTTTTCTCTTTACCATTTGGTCAATCGAGTTGACTATGGCCGATCCTTTTCCATTGAGAAGAGAATGCTTTTTATGGATTTCCAGTGTCTTCATTGTTAATGTCCATAAAGTTTTAGGTAGCTGATCTTATCAAATAGATAAGATCATTAAGGGTCCTGTCATAGTCTGTTTCATAGGAGTCCTAAAGGAACTCACTATGTGACTTCATCTCCAAGATGTGAGCACACCTAGACCATGCCTTGCGAATAGGGCTTGATTGACCTTGAACTTGTAGGATAGGGAGAATAAATTGAGGAGGTGGAGGAAGTGAAGTTCCAAGAGATTTGGGAGGATCATAGATGGCTGAACTAGACATCTTTTCAGAGACATTCAAGATAATTGATTAAAAGTCCTTAATATAACACCCAATATAAGATATTAAGCCTAGGACCCTACAAACAGTTTTATAACTCGGAAGAGGGATGCCATAATCTAAGCTATAAAATATTTGAAGGTAGGTGAATGATGATTCACTAATTTCCACCAAGATAAACGAAATGTATTATTAGGTTTTAATTGGTTTTGACACTCCTAGATTCTTTTGAGATTCATTGAACTGTTCCATGGGATGTTTCAATGTCGAGTGTGCCCTTCAGGTTTTGTGATTGGGATGCCGAGGATCACAAAACAAGGTGTGAAGTAACCATGCAAATATACGTGGTACCCTTAATATTTACCCCTTAATCGACGAGCCGATTAACCACACATGCTCCACTAACGACTTAAGCAAAGTGCAAAGTGTAATTTCATGGATTAGCACCTTATTCACATTTTCCTAAGTAACTAAGATTGGGTATTAATAAGAGTTTAGTTACTTAGTATTTATCATTAATACTTTTAATGAAGGGAGAATTCTAGTCCTTGTCCTACCAGTTCGGCTAACGACCCTTCAGCGGTCAAGGAAGCGGTGGGTCAGAGTGGACACCCATTCAACTGCCATTTTATAGGCAGTAACCTTATACCCCCCTTATAGACTTACTTCGTGAATGAGGCCTACTAACGGTAAGACTGAATTTTCTTTTATACATACATACATATATATATATATATATATATATATATATATATATATATATTATTAACTTATAACATTATAAAGTATAACGGTTGAATTTTAACTTTTAAAATTCTAAGGGCTAACTTGGAATTAAAGTATTCACAAGAAAACATTACAAATTCCAAAACTTGAGGGCAAGTTTTGAAACTATTCAAAACTAATTAATTCCATAACTTATGTGTTTAAAGTATTTTTAATTAAAAAACTCTTCAAGTTCCATAACTTGAGGACAAGTTATGGAAGACTTTAAACTATTAAAAGAATGTGACTCTTCCTTATTCATAACTTATGGACATCTTTATGAGTTTTATGGATCTTAAATGTTACTTTTCATATAACTTTAGGACAAGTTACAAAAACACATTTTAGAAACAACTCTTAGATTAATTTGGATTGAAAACAACAATTTCATATAACTTTCCTATTAATCTATGCAACTCATAAGAACAAGATAATTCAAATCAAACTTTTTCATGTAATTCGTCTAAACCTTAAACTAATATAAAATATGAATCTATTGACAATTATCTTTGAAATTGAATTAGCATGAACATTACCACATCAAAAACAAGTTTATAAGTCCAAAAACATCTTAGGGTAATGTTCCTAGTCCAATTCCAACCAAAACAATCGAATATATGTTGTCTGGGGGTCCAACTCGTCGAGTGCACGAACCAACTCGGGGAGTTGGATGCCTTTTGCCTTGGACTCGGCGAGTCCATCAGCGGACTCCGGCAGTCTGCTGTGCAGACAACACCAAAATTGGATTTATAAGCCAATTTTGCAGGTATAACAAGAAAACAAGCCTAGGCTCTGATACCGCTGAAAGGTTTTGAGCATTCTAACACTACTAAGTGTACATGCAACCCTACATACCTTGGATCTATGTTTTCTCTATTATACATACAAATATGAATATCCAAGTTATTATCCTAACTAGCATATCAAAACAATGATTCATATGAATATAACTTGTTAGAATACATACCTCTTTGATGTAGAGTGTCTTCATAAAGCTTGAGTTCCTAGTTCCGCAAGTGTGACACCTCAAATGGTTCAAATAACACCAAATGCACATGGAATGACTTGAGAGAAATGGAACACTCCTTGAAATCATCTAGCCCTCATATTCACACACTAGTGCACGATTTCTTGAGCCATGCGATTCTTTTATATGGTGGCTATTAGGGTTACACCATGTAACTCATAACTTTACCCATTCCTTATGTTCCATGGATTTTAACCTCCATGGATTATCCATGGGTCACCCCATGGACTTAGTCCAACATAAGGAATCTTGGATTACAAGCCCAGATATATAAGAATTAATTATTTACACAATCAACCTATATATTCAATGAGTCTCCTTTTGATCGCTTAATTAATTCCAAATTAAATCTTGATGAATACTAATTAAATAACCTTATTAATATATTAGAACTAATAATATATTAACCAACCTTAAGTGTTGTTTCTCTTATTATAGTCTATCCAAATGCATGATCCTATGCAACCTAAATGGACCATGTCGGGTCGGGTCAAGTCTTACCAATTATAGTTATGGACTAGGCATTAATCCAACACCAACAGCTACACGGAAGCCATGGATGACCTGAGGCTGCTAAATGGAAAGATGTTGGATTACATGTCACACCCCCAAAATAGAACTGTGGAATCGTTTGAGGGCGGATGACTTCATGTAGTATCGTAACAGTTGAATACATAGTAAAGAAAGTAAAACAACCAGCATATATATAATTTAAAAGTTACATTGTTCAGTGATACTTGTTTCAAAACAAATTATAATATGATGACAAAATGAGTGTTAAACTGACGCCTTAGCGTCACTTCTCCAAAAGCTGAAGTTTACCTATATTACTGAATCTCTGAGAAATACAAGTTAATTTGAAAGAGTAGATCAGAGTTTAAGTCGGTGAGTTCATAAGTATAAATTTGTATGAAATTGTTTGTAGATGTTTGAAAACTCCTAGAAAATCCGATATTTCCTACTAGTATAAAAGTAGTCTTCTACCGAGACTCGACTGTTTTTGAATGTTTGCTTCTAGAAATCCAATATTTTTCCATAAGTGTGTGGTTGTTTAAAAGTTTCAAAACTTTAAAGCAATAGTGTTTTTCATGAATAGAATAGTAGATTTATGTATGTATAAAATCACTAAGTCATTTGATAACCCCATAAATCAACGTTTTTTTTAATACTCCATGTGAGTTTTATAACCATGCTATTGACCCAGACTGCCTATAACAACATTCTTCAGGCGTTGGAATGTTATGACGTTTGTTACCCCAGACCTGCCGGTCTAACTGTAGCTAAGAGTTTAGGTGCGGGATTGTCAATCCCGTTTAGATCTATACACAAGTATAACGCGCTCCCTACAAGATATTATAGTATATAATACAAGACTTTAACTGCATACTTGAAAGTACGTGAAGTTGAATGTCACACAAAACTTAGTATCAAACAGATTTACATATGAAAAGTCCAATTATTCTTGTATATGAAAGTATTTCCTTGATATAGTACTTATATTACATAAAATCTCATGAATATCTACTAAACTATACCTACTATAGTTTTTCCAAATGTGTGATTTGTTTGTAAGATAAACCCTAATGTAGTGTCGACTTTGTATGTAAAGTATATTTGTAATAACATTATTGAAAATTTATACTCAAAATATAAATAAAGTGTTTCATATTTATATACCCACATGTTTCATTCCAAAAAGACAAAGTGTTATCATGATATGTTGTATAAGAATGTTTTCGTATGAAAGTTATAAATCACATACGATTTATTATATAACAAAAGTATAGCAAAAGATTGATGTTTTTCACACGAGGATAACCGTGTGTGTATTTGTATTCCTCCCCCCCCCCCCCCTTAAAAGTGTATAAAAGCATTTACAAAACATTTGAAAACGTAGTTATAAGGGTATGAACTCACCTGATAGATTAAAGAAGGTGAGACGAAAATCGAGCCGAACTTCGATTTGAGAAAGCGGATTTCTCAAGATTCTCAGGAATTCTCGAGACCCTCGGGAGCGTAGAACTTCCGTCAAGGCTTGAATATGAAACCGGAATGTCGGGATAATCTCGAGAGGTTAGAAACGTGAAAATCGGGAGCGTTGGTGGTGAATTAGCAACGTTTGCCCGTCACCCTCGCACCCTTTATATAGAGGTTGGAAAAGATGCGAACACGGGGCATTCCTGTTGGGCACGCGAGGCATTTCCCCTACGCAAGGCGTTCCCATGAACGTGGCGCGCTCCAAAGCTGAAATACGTCATTCCTTACGAACCTCGGATGGGATAGCGAAGGGACAGGTCTACGAGCACGAACGCGGGGCGTTCCCTTCGGGCCAGCCTCAGAAGTTGTCCCCCGAACTTGTAAAATCTGTAACTTTCATGTACGAGCTCCATTTTCGACGTTCTTTTTACGCACACGAAGGTGAGAATATACTCTCCAACTCTACTTTAGACTCCGTCAGCAAATTTTCAGTTTATTTTTAATAATACAATTTTAACAGGCCGGGACTGGAAAAGTCTATTAAAAATCCATAACTTCTTCATCTGATGTACGTTTTCGTCAGTCTTTTTACTGTTGTACTACTATTGATGAGACCTTAGATTCTCGTTTAGGTTGTGTCGGCTAAAAGTCGCTCGATCTCTATTTCGAGTTTTTAGCTGTCTACTGCTATATCCGAAACTTCGAAAAATCATAACTTTCTCATAGGAAGTCAGATTTGGACATTCTTTTTATCTTTGTTTACGGTTTAATGATATCTATGAGTTTCATTTAGATACCTAAGGTTAAGAGTATTTTATTAAAACTTCGCCTTTTACGTTTAACCATATTGACGGTTTTGCTGTGAATCTTAGGTTGGCCATAACTTTTTCGTTATAACACGGATTTTAGTGTTATTTATATTTATGAAACCCTTGACACGATATCTATCATTTATGAAATCCATTAGAGACTATTGAACATTTTATTTTTTGACAATAATTTCATTATATCTAAAGAGATTACAACTCTTGACTTTTTAGGTCATTACATTGATTCGAAATATCGGGTTGTGACATCATCCCCCCGTTAGAGGGAATTTCGTCCCAAAATTTAATGTAAGGTAAATATTTGTGGATTAGGGAAAAAGATACGGGTACTTTTGTTTCATATGATCTTCACGCTCCCAAGTATATTCAGGTCCCGCTTTGCATTCCAGCGGTACTCATGTCTTAGCATATCTTCCAAGGTTTGTATGATCTTCTCACATTGATCGTCGGTTTGTGGATGGTAAGCGGTACTCATGTCTAGGCTCGTCCCTAGAGATTTTTGCATCAACTTCCAGAATCGCGAGGTAAACCTACTATCTCTGTCGGAGATAATGGATATTGGTACACCATGTAGTCGTACAATCTATTGGAAGTGTGCAGATTTTGTTAATCTATCGACGATCACCCAGATGGTGTCTAGCCCACCTGCTGTCTTGGGTAATTTAGTTATGAAATCCATGGTTATCTTCTCCCACTTCCACTCAGGTATTTCAGGCTGTTGTAGTAATCCTGTGGGCTTTTGCTACTCTACCTTGACTTTGGTGCAAGTCAGACACTTGCCCACATAGGTAGCGATCTTTACTTTCATGACCACATCTCTAAATCCACCAAACTTCAGTGTCCAGATCCGATCCACAAAGTAACGAACTCTGTCACCCTTGACTTCAAGATTCTTATCCATTCCCCTTACGGCTTTACCCGTCACATTCTCTGTTTTCAAGGCTTCATTCTGAGCTTCCTTGATTTGTGTGGACAGGTTTGAATGGATCGCCATGGTTAATGATTTCACTCCGCGGTGCAAGTATTCCTTTCGACTAAGAGCATCAAACACCGAATTCGCTTTTCCTGGATGATAACGAATTTCACATTCATAGTCATTCAACAGTTCAACCCATCGTCTTTGCCTCATGTTGAGTTCCCTTTGATTGAGGATGTGTTGAAGGCCCTTATGAATTATGATCGGTAACGATTGTGCATTTCGTGCCATAGAGATAGTGTCTCCAGATCTTTAGCGTGAAAACGACTGCTCCCAATTCGAGGTCGTGTGTAGTGTAGTTGACCTCGTGCGTCTCGAGTTGTCTTGAAGCGTAGGCAATGACCCTTCATCGTTGCATTAGAACACATCCAAGACCTTGATTAGATGCATCACAGTGTTTGGAATGCAGCGTCTTGTCTTTATTCCCAATTGAAAGTTACACCCTTCTGGATCAAGGTGGTAAGTGGTTTAGCAATCTTCGAGAAGTTTTGTATAAACCTTCGGTAATAGCTAGCAAGGCCCAAGAATTGTCGGAGGTGTTGACCATGTTCCTCTTTACTCTTCGAATAAATGAGTATATTGTCTATGAACACGATCACAAATTTGTCCAGGAATGAACGACACACTCGGTTCATTATAGGTGCGCTGCATAGTGCTTGCTTCATTGTTTGGAATGCAACGTCTTGTCTTTCTTCCTAATTGAAGGTTACATCCTTCTAGATGAAGGTGGTAAGTGTTTTAACAATCTTTGAGAAGTTTTGTATAACCTTCTATAATAGCTAGCAAGGCCCAATAATTATCGGAGGTGTTGACCATGTTCCTCTTTACTCTTTGAATAAATGAGTATATCGTCCATGAACACGATCACAAATTTGTCAAGCTATAAACGACACACTCGGTTCATTAAGTCCATGAACACCGCCAGTTCATTTTTTAATCCAAACGGCATCACTACAAACTCGTAGTGACCATAACGAGTTCGAAAGGCTGTTTTGGGGACATCTCCTTCCAAGATTCGCAGCTGATGATACACGAATCTCAAATCGATCTTTAAGAAATAACTCGCTCCTTGGAGTTGGTCGAACATGTCGTTAATGCATGGTAGGGGATATGGGTTCTTGATAATGAGCTTGTTGAGTTCCCGGTAATCGATACATATACGGAAAGATCCATCCTTCTTCTTTACGAACAGGACTGGTGTTCCCCAAGGTGAGAAGCTCGGTATGCTGAATCCATTGCTGAGTAGTTTGTTTAATTGGCTGGATAATTTTTGCATCTCAGCTGGCGCAAGATGATACGACGACTTAGCTACTGGGGTAGCTCCAAGAATTAAATTGATCCTGAACTCGACTTGTCATTCTGGTGGGACTCCTGGAAGAACTTTAGGGAAGACATCGGGAAAATTGTAGACTATTGGAATATCTTTGAGGTCTTTCACTTCTTTTTCCTTATCTACTTTGTGGGATAAGAAGGCATGCTACTCCTTACGCATGTATTTCTGGGCTTTGACAGAAGAGATGATTTGTAAATTGGTATCGGGTTTGTCACCATAAATGACAAGAATTTCGCTGTTTGGCAGATTTAGGCGAGCGACCCTTTCATGAAAAAGTATATCGACATGGTGTAGGCTTAATCACTCCATACCGATGATCACATCAAAGCTCTTTATAGTGATCGGTATTAGATCGATTTGAAACGAATGTTCGTCTAGAGTTAGTGTGAAGCCTATGTACATGTCATTTGTGCTTTCTGTTCTACCGTTTGCCATTTCGACTGTAAATATCTTATTGAGTGATTGAGGGTGCTGTTTTAGTATATGTTTGAATTTATGACTCATGAAAATCCTCTCCACACCACAATCAAAGAGTATGCATGCATTAGCGTTATTGAGGAGAAATGTACCCGTAACCACTGTGGGATCAGCTATTTCTTCGTTCTACCCTATTTCCAACACTCTTCCTATGCCGCCAACATACCTTGCCTTAGGGCAGTCCCTCTTGTAGTGTCGAACCTCACCGTACCCATAACACGACTGGTCCACACCGACTCCAGGGACGTGGGTAATTGGTCGTACTGGTGCCTTACAGAAACGGGCAGTGTGCCCTTTCTTGTTGCGGTTGTTGAATTGCATCTCCCGACAATTTCTATTGTGATGGAAATTGCATTTTCTGCACTTTAGTAGGTTCCCATGCATATTGCTTTGCTGGTGTAGGGGTAACAGGAGCAGCAGTGGGGGTAGTAGCGGCATGGACTGCCACTATCTGTTGCTTCTTGGAAGGTTCTTGTGAAAATTGACTCTTCCTCTTGTTCCAAAACTTATTGTTGTTGTTCTTGTTTCCTATGGTTTGTTCCAAAACAGCAGTTGTGAAGCCTTCGCAGACTCCATGGTCAACGAGAGCTTGTGCCAACAGTTTGGCACTATCGAAAGTGACTGGTTTGCAAGCCAGTACACTTCCATGGATCTGGGGTGACTGTCCGGAGATGTACCTCTCGATCTTCTTGCTCTCTAGAGCAACCATCTATGGGCAAAGGATTGCCAAATCACTAAACCTATTGGTATAGGTTGTGATGTCCGAGCCTACCATAGTGTTGGGCTGAAGATAGTTTTGATGTTGCGTCTTTTGGGCTCGTTAGTTTAGCCATGTATTCTCCGGTTTGGGCCTGTCCAACCGAGAGCCTTTTATGTATTGTATATAAGTTAATGCTTGCATGCATATTAGGTTAACATTTTAAGAGATTATCGACATAGCGATTCATACAGAGTACAATATTTTCTTTAATCGTTCTTGTAATCTTCTAATCCTCTACAGTTGATGTTCTTAATCGAGCTCTTCTGAGGATTTTATTTAATCATTCGACACGTTTGATTCAAGCTGATTTGTTCTTATTATTGCGTTCATACTGTTTTATTTTCATATACTTGTTCAAGATCTAATCGATCTTCATAGATTAAAAGTTGTTTTAATCCCATCAATTGGTATCAGAGCAGGAGGCTGTGTAATCGATACACATCTTTTCTGTGAAAAAGATTTCCATTAGGGTTTTTTCCGCAATCATCGATATTTATTGAGCCGTCATCTTAATTGACGTATCTTAATATTTATTATTTTGCCCTAATCTGCTTTATTACAAGTCTGATCTTTGAACAGGTTTTTACGATCATAATGGACGCGACGCAATCAAATCCTATTAACATTTCAAACAGCATTGGTTCGACGACAAAGATTCCAAACTTATACACCCATGACTATGAAGTATGGGCGCATCATTTTGAAGATTACGTGATTGGATCGGAAGACAATGGTTATCTCATATGGGAAGCCATCATCAATGGACCATTTTCTCATTCTGCTACATCCAGAATCATCAAGACACAAAAAGAGTACAACGATCTGCTTAAGGACGTGAAGGATATTGCACAAGACGACAAAGACAAATTCCAGAGTAGTATTAAGGCGTTAAGATTGATCAGATTCGCCCTTCAGTCAGACACATTCAGACTGGTCAGCTCATGTACTACGGCGAAGGAAGTATGGGATAGACTTCACGAACTGTATTCCACAGACGAAGATCTTGAACATTCAATCCAAACCTTGCTTCTATCTGAGTTTGGAGAATTCAGGCAAGGGGCTGAAGAAACGGTGACCCAGACGTTTGATCGCTTCAATCATCTTCTCAGCAAGATGATCAAACATGACATTGAAAGAAAGCTCATCAAACAGAAGGTTACGTTCTTGAACGGACTAAGGTCTGAGTGGAGAGCAGTGGTTTCCACAGTCAAAGCCCATGAGCAGTTTAAATCATACTCTTTGGCGAAACTGGTGGGTATTCTAAAGTCTCAAGAGAAGATTGTGGTTCAAGAGAAGAACGTTGTTTCCAGTCTTGGTTCGTTGGCCCTCCTATCTAAAAGTAAAGTTGTGATGGAAGATGAAGAGCTCAACTTGGAGGAATATGACCTCACGTCTGAGGATTATGCCATGATGGTGTCCAATCCTAAGAGGTTCATAAAGAAGAGATTCCCCAGCAACAAAAACCGAAACTGGCAGGGGAGTTATAGCTCTGAAAAAGTGAACAATGAACCGAAGGCTGAGGAGCCCAAGAAGGAACCGAAGGCAGATGGCGATTCCGGAGTAAGCTGTTTTTACTGTGGTGGCAAGAACCATTATGATAAGGACTGTGTTCTTAAGAAGATGGCTGAAAAGGACGATGGAAATGATGAGGAAGCTGTGCTGCAGAAGAGATTGGATGAGTTGAGAAAGAAAAAGTCTACCGCTAACCCTTCTATTAATGCTCTTATTGTGTAGGGTTCGGTTAATGACGATGAGTTCGGTAGCACATAAGTTTGGTCTACTGACTCAGAAGATGAAGAAGTGAGGAAGCCTACCCATGGAAAGGCGTATGTGGCTAAGGAGGAAAGCAGTGGAGGAAAATGCTTCATGGTGACTAACGTATCACAAATGAGGGGATACAACACCGATGGAGGAAGCGATGGACCGAAGGTACAGGAGGATATGTGCTTTACGGCCAAACCACTCAGCCAGCAGTTCAATGAGCTCGATGAACTGATAAAGAAGGTACAATCTGTTTTTATTTCATCTAAAGTACCACCATCCTCATATGAGAAAGAACTAAAAAATGTTAATACAAGAATTTCTCATTTAGATAGTAGCTTAACTCAAACTTGAGTCACCAATTCTAACCCGACTGATCAATTAAGCAGGGTGGCGTCGAAGAGTGAGGAGCGGCGAATGTGGATTGAGTTAAAAGAGTCGGAATTAGTTAAAGTCAAAGACGAAAACATTTATTTGCAGAGAGACAATTTAAAATTGTTAAAACAACGAAATGTTTTTTGTTTAATTGCTAAACGTTTATACTCCAATATTACTCAACTTCACTTAGACTGTGAGATAGGTCAAAAGATCCATCGCAGGATTTTGCCTTTCCTAGAATTTAAGGAGGATGAAATCGATGCCGAAGCCTACAATTGTGAGAGTGTGATATCGTCTGATGATGTCAATCCGACCTACATGTATGGACTGGACAAAATTGATTCCTTCATCAAATCCAAAGACCACAAGGACATGCTCAAAAAACTTTTGGACGAAAATGAAAGACTTAAACTGAGAACCGAAACCATGCAAAAATTTGACTCTCTAAATGCCAACGTAAGCTCAGAAAATAAAATCGATGTTGAAAATGCATCTGAGCTTAACGAGGACGAAAACATGAGTGAAATTTCTGTAGAAGATACGGTTGACTGCTCAGAATTTGTTAAAAGCGAAACTGAAAACCACAAAAATCTTATCTCTGAAAATTCTGTGGAATTCGCTAGATTGTCCCAACAAAAGTCCCCGAAATTGGTAGAAAAGGGTGTTGTGTATCAAAAGGTCAGGACTACTCCGAATCAAGTATACAAAGTGACTGGAGTAACCGAACATCAAACAGCTCAGCTCACAGATATTGTAAACGAAGACAATGCTGATGGATGTGATGAGTACTACTGGGAAGCTCCAATTGATAATGGAAATGAAACCGTTGGTCTATCTGAAAGAACCTCCTGGATGAGAAAAGGGACATACATACCTGAACCATTGAATAAGCCCGATAATTTCAGTGAGCCAAGCACCAGTGGTACGAAAGATATTCCTCAGGAGGGTGGGAGATCAGCAAAAGAAGACATTCCTTCCACTCCCTCAGCTCAAAGTGAAACCTCTTCGTACATTCCTTCTACTCCCTCAGTGCAAACTAAATCTTCTTTGGATACTCCCTCTGCTCCCTCGGCTCAAAGTAAAACTCCTGAAGTTCAAAAGGAACCAGCCAAGGAGACAACAAAAACGAAAGCGAACGTTCATCATCAACCTAAGCAGATGAGAGATAAGAAGATAGAAAGGAACCAAAGATACAGGAAAAACCTTTCTGAAAGGAAACAATTCTAGCACTCCCAGAATGCATACTACTCACACCAAGACAAGAATCTGAAGTATGAAAACAATCCTGTAAGAAAGCCTGAAAGTTCCAACAACCGAAAGCCAAGGTTCGGTTCACATGAAAATACCAACCGAAAGCCAAGGTTCGGTTCACAAGAAAATACCAACCGAAAGCAAAGGTTCGGTTCACAAGAAGATACCAACCGAAGGCAAAGGTTCGGTTCTGAAAAGGACTTCAACCGAAACCAAAGGTTCGGTTCCAAGAACAACTCCAACCGAACACAGAGGTTCGGTTATGAAGTCAAAAGAGAACAAGACTCTAAGGTCAGTCCCACCAATGATCAAAAGCAAAAGGGTCCCCTAGAGTCACCAGCCAGGAAGTCCTCTCCTTCCAAATCCTCTCATTCTAACTCTTCTCGTTCTTCCAATTCATCTCCATCTTGCTCTAATGCTAATTCCGCTTGTTCTCAAAAACCTCATTTCTTCAGCTGAACAAAAGGGAAAGCAGAAGGTCAATGAATCCAAACCAGAGTCCAAAACGAACACACCCAATTCTAACAAAATAAAAGTCTTTACGATTAAAAGCTCGCATGGACCCAAGAAACTTTGGGTTCCTAAATCTGCTTAATTTTTGCAGGTTATAAGTGACGAGCAGTTTGACAAAGAAATGGAACATCGATAGTGGCTGCTCGCGTCACATGACAGGGAGGAAAGAGGAGCTCAGGGAATACAGATCTCTTGCAAATGGTGGCAACGTTAAGTTTAGAAATAACTCTTTCGGCACCATAAAGGGATACGGGATTATAACGAATGGTGACTTTACAATCAGGAAGGTCGCTTATGTGGAAGGACTCCAACACAACCTCATCAGTGTATCTCAGCTTGTTGGAGGTACAGGTCTCAAAGTCTCATTCGATGATGAAGGTTCTGAAATCATAGAGAAAAAGACACAGAAAGTGATTCTAAAGTCAGAGCGAAAGGGTGAAATGTTTCCTCTGAACATGAAACCCATCAAAGGAAACCCAGCCATATGTCTGTTATCAAAGGCTCAATCCGACGAAAGCTGGTTGTGGCACAGAACACTCTCTCATCTCAATTTCAAAGATATCAACCGAATTGTCACTGGAGGTCATGTTAGGGGTCTTCCATTGCTCAAGTTCGACAGAGAGCATTTGTGTGCTGCATGCGAAATGGGAAAGCAGATTCGTCAAAGTCACCCATCTGTAATCAACACAAAAGTTGTTGAACCACTCGAATTACTTCACATCGATTTGTGTGGTCCTTCATCTATCGAAAGCATCGGTGGTAGCAAGTATATTCTTGTTATCGTTGATGACTTTTCACGATTCACATGGGTGTTCTTTCTAAAGCTCAAATCTGAAGCGACTCAAAAGCTGAAAGTATTTATCAAGCAAATTGAAGTCCAGCTCAAGAAGGTCGTTCGCAACATCAGGAGCGACAATGGTCTTGAATTCAAAAACAGGGAGTTTGAAGAGTTTCTTGCAGAAAAGGGAATTAGTCACAATTTCTCAGCTCCCTACACACCTCAACAGAACGGAATAGTCGAAAGACGAAACCGATCCTTGTGTGAAGCTGCCCGAACTATGCTAAGTTTCGCTTCCTTACCTCTTTATTTTTGGGCTGACGCAATTTCTGCTGCTTGTTATACACAAAACAGGTCATATCTCAACAAGCGATTCACGCTCACACCATATGAGATAATAAATAACAGAAAACCCAATGTGAAATTTTTCCATGTGTTTGGCTCAAGGTGTTTCATCTTTAACTCTAAAGAGCATCGCAACAAGTTTGATGTCAAAGCCGACGAGGGAATCTTTCTGGGTTACTCACTCACATCCAAGGCGTACAGGGTCCTAAACAAATGTTCAAGAAGGATTGAAGAGACATACTATGTGACCTTTGATGATAGCTATGTCAAGAAGCTACAGGCCATAGAAGACACAGCCGGGGAAATCTTTCCTCAAACTGGCCAAGTCACAGTCTCGATCGCCAATTTATACGAGAAATTTATGGAACTCTTTGACGAACTGGAAAAAGCTTCTCTCTCAGAAGCAGGTGCAGCTGACAACAAAGTTGATCATATGAAGCAGATTGTCGAAGATGCTGCAAGAAGAATGCATGAAGGAGAATCGCCCACTGATGAATCTCCATCCAACAATGCTTCAGTCGAGGGGGAGCCAAGTTCTCATGTCGAGGGGGAGCCAAGCTCACATGTCCAGGGGGAGCCAAACTCTACATCTTCAACCGAAGGTCCTTCACCAACCGAAGATGCCCCTCCAAACGAAGGTGCTTCAACGTCTGAAAGTCCAGCACCACAAGAAACCCCTGAACCTCATGTTTCTCAAGACTCATCAATTGAGGGGGAGCATGACGATATGACGCTTGATTACGATAGCCAATCTGAACCAGAGGAGATGATCAACGCTGAACTAGATCCAACCTTCGATCCGAATTACCCTCCTCTTACCAAATGGACCAAAGATCATCCTATCTCTCAAGTAGTTGGTGATGTATCTGAAAAGGTTCTAACCCGATCTCAACTGAAGGCAAAACAGACATCCTTATTTTCAAAAGTTGAGTTTTGTATGTTTAACTCATTCATATCAAAAGTTGAACCGAAGACAGTGAACACTGCCCTCGATCACTCTGATTGGGTTCAAGCAATGCAAGACGAACTGAACGAGTTTGAAAGGAACAAAGTCTGGCGCCTCATTCCAACTCCTCCAGATGCTTCGGTTGTTGGTCTCAAATGGGTTTTCAGGAACAAAATGGACAAGGAAGGTAATGTCATAAGGAACAAGGCTCGTCTGGTGGTCAAGGGATACTGTCAGGAGGAAGGAATTGATTACGAAGAGACGTTCGCTCCAGTAGCTAGGCTAGAATCTGTTAGAATATTTTTGGCCTATGCTGCTCACAAAAATTTTGAGGTTTTCCAAATGGACGTCAAGTGTGCATTTCTCAATGGAGAACTTGAAGAAACTGTGTATGTGGAGCAACCTCCTGGGTTCGTGAACGAAAAGTATCCAAATCATTGCTATATTCTGGATAAAGCTGTGTACGGCCTCAAACAAGCTCCGAGGGCCTGGTATGAAACGCTTACAAAATTTTTAAAGATGTCTAAATTCAAACAACGTTCGGTTGACCCAACCTTCTTTCGCAAAAAGGAAGGTAACCACCTAATGATAGTTCAAATTTATGTCGATGACATCATCTTTGGCTCCACGAATCCCAGCTTAACAGCTGAATTTAGAAAGTTGATGGAGACTAAGTTTGAAATGAGCTCAATGGGTCCTATTAATTTTTTCCTTGGTTTAAATATAAGACAGGGACCCGAAGGCATCTTTATCAATCAGGAAGCTTACACGAAGACTCTCCTAGCGAAGTTTGGAATGATGGGCGACTCAAAAGTCAAAGTCCCAATGGCATTCGGCACCAAGCTTACCCCTTCACTAGACAAACCGGCTGTCGATATCATGCTCTATCGTCAAATGATAGGCTCACTGATGTATTTAACCGCTAGCAGGCCTGATATCATGTTTTCTGTGTGCTATTGTGCTCGATTTCAGGCTAATCCACGCGAACCTCACATGCTGGCAGTAAAGAACATCCTACGCTTTCGCAAGCGAACCACCTCCTTAGGTCTATGGTATCCATCCAATTCAGGCTTCTTCGTTCAAGCCTATTCTGATGCTGACCTTGGAGGATGTGGACTCGACCATAAAAGCACAACTGGTGGCTGTCAATTTCTTGATGCGAAGTTGGTCAGTTGGCAATCCAAGAAACAAACGTGTGTGTCGCTGTCTACTGCTGAAGCGGAATACATAGCCGCTGCATCCTGCACATCCCAGGTGATTTGGATCCAGAGTCAACTTCGAGACTATGGACTCAATATGAAGAAGATCCCACTATATTGCGACTTTGAAAGTGCAATTAGGATCTGTCATAACCCAGTGCAACACTCTAAAACCAAACACATAGCACTGAGGTATCACTTCATCAAAGATCATGTGGAAGATGGAAATGTCGAAGTTCACTTCGTAAGAACCACTGATCAACTGGCTGACGTCTTTACCAAAGCTCTTCCTGAAGCATCATTCAATAAAATATTGCAAGGGCTAGGTATGATGGAATCAGAGTCAGTACCTCACACTACCTCTCAAACTCAAACGTAAGAAGCGAAACCAACCGAACGTTCGGGTTCGGTTCAACCATCTGACTCGCTCATTACTTCAAAGGTAGTTTTTCTGAGTTGTATATTTTCTTTGTACAAAATTTGTTTTTCTTTGTGTAAAAAGTTTTTCCAAATTGCATATCTAAACTCCTTGGTTTCTTAAAATTTTCCAAAACCGAAACCAACCGAAGGTTCGGGTTCGGTTTTCCAAAATTTTCCTGAACCGAAACCAACCGAAGGTTCGGGTTCGGTTTTTCAAAATTTTGTGGAACCGAAACCAACCGAACGCTCGGGTTCGGTTTTTCAACTTTTCCCCAACCGAAACCAACCGAACGTTTGGGTTCGGTTTTTCAATTTTTTTTCCAAAGTTTTTTTTAAATCGTATTTTTTTTACTCTTTTATAATTTTTTAAGTCTTATTTTTTTAATTTTATTTTATTTTTATTTTTTATTTTTATTTTTTTTAATAACAAAACTCCAAAAATATTTTTTTGTGTGTGCTCATTTGTTTATGGGAATATATTTGATGACTTACTTAAGTGTCCCTAGAAGCATGCTGCTGTATGTGTCCCAAGCCTCATAAGATTTTGAATGATAGCCTTCATGACCTGGTATACACAAACCTTGTCTTCCCAATAAGGCTAACATATTTATTCTAATCGTGAGCTACCTCACTCTTTTCTCACATGAGTTAAGAGTTTCCTGCTTGGTCCCTATGTTCGCAGCAGAGGTACTATGTTTTCTTACACCATCCCCATTCCACTTCTCCATTACATTCGTTTCATCAACGTAACCCTTGAGACTCTCAGAGACTACCACTGAGGTTTATGGTTACACAAGATCTGTGTTTATGATGTTAGTTTCATGTCACTACGAGCTGAGTGAAACCCAAAATTCAACACCAACGAATTGACGGTGAACAATTAATTTGATCAAGATTTCACCAATGAATTGAGGAATGTACCCTCATGAAATCTCAATTTTTCTTTTGAAGTGATTCCCATGAAATTGTTACACACCATAACATTTCTTCCCAAGGAATCCAGTTTTAAATTTTCATATGAGATTTCATATTAATCAAAGCCAAAACAAAATCAACTCCAACCTACTTGTTCAACAGACTACACCAGTCTCACAAGTACTTTGTTCACTTTCTTTCTTATATCAAGAATAGAATTGATGAATCAAAGCGAAACCACCCTTAATTAGCCTTATTAAAAGAAGCCTTTCAATATTTATTAATAAATGTTTGATCGTAATTCAACGGGATTCCACACTAACACTTTGAGGTCTCTCTTGAACTTGAAGGAAGAGATTCGTGCCCGGGATCATCAGTTTCGTGTCATTATTGACATCACAGAATATCCTAAAAAGAGTTGCTTTATTTCCTTTTCTTTTACACTCTTTGCACGAAAATCCTAGATTCTCCAAAATTCCGTTACTAATTATTTTACAGGCTGGATTCTTACTGGATGGTTACTAATGAAGTTGTGGTCAAAAATTAGCCACGTGGGTCATTAATTGAAAACAGCCGTTTAAAAGAGGATAAGACAAAAAGTTGCTGACTCGGCGGGAGTTAAAAGGATAGAAATTCAAACGACGGTAAAAAGGAGGGCGCGTGAATTTGAAACGGCCGCGCTTTTTCTGACACTTAAAGGACGCGTGTGCGATATTGAAGCGTCATTACTCTGGCATTAGAGGCGCGTGTGGAAATGGAAACGGTTCCTCTCTGAACCGGCGCTTATTGGGCGGCGTAATCCTAGGAATCTGACACTCTCTCTCCTACGTGATCATCGCACGTCCCAACTGTCACCTATCAGTCACTCACAAAAACCCGCTTTGTATTTCCATAAGAGATTTGAAATGATTTTTCTCTCTCCTATCACCCACTATATAAAGCCATCAACACCTCCTTTTACCTCTTTACTGTCCCCATAATTTCCAAAGCAAAAACACTCCAAAACACTCTCTCGTTCATCTTCTTCTCCAAACCTGCAACAATGGCTGACTCTTCTTCTGTTCATGCAACTTCTCAGATTCTTCCCATCCGGCCCCAACAATGCCTAGTCATTGATCTGAACCCACTGGCGTATGATTCCTATATGTCGCCGGTCATAGAATGCCTCAAATAGTCCCAGCTTGCTCCTGCACTATCACGGATCGAAACGGTGCCAATGGTGGCCTTATCTCAGGTCTATGCGACGGCTTATTACGACAAGGCCGTCGACAGGGTATTCTTTGAGGTGGCAGAACACAAGACTTCGATTTCTCGCCCCCGTTTCTGCACTATGTTAGGGTTTGCTGCTGACCCATCGCGAGTTAACCCGGAGACGATTCCGGTTGGGATGTTGTACAACATGTTTTACAACATGGGCTACACAGAGGTTCTCACCTCTGTCGCCAAGTTTAAGAAGTCCTGCCTACCGCCCCAGTGGAATGGGTTATTTACAGTTCTCTTCAAGGGACTGTCAGAGAGGAGCTCAGGATTTGACGGTGCAAGTTGTCTTTTCCTTTCGATAATGTATGGGGTGTACAATGGGATAAACCTGGACTATGGGTTTGTCCTTTGGCAACAGCTGATTCAGAGCCTCTCTTCCTCTTCCCGACACTCTGAGGTGTCGTTGGCCCGGTTCTGGATCTTGATCACAAGATGGGCCATGGACAAGTTCAATGTTCCAACAGCCGATGGTGCATTGATGTCTTCTATTGGTACATTTCATACCAAGAAGATCATCGTATCCGATGCATCAAAATTCTCATTCATTGGCTCTATCCCGGAGTCAATGTATGCCGATGTGCCCGCCGATAGCAGACTGATCAGGACGATCAAGGAGTTTAGGCCAACTGGTCCGAGGGAACTGACACCGGACATGCTGCGATCGATTCATGATGCCGATAAACCGGTGGCCAGGGGCAAAAAGGCAGAGAAGGGGAAGCAAGTGTCCAAAGCTACAAATGGACCTTCTCCCAAGAAGCGAAAACAACCGAAGGCTGCTTCATCCCCACAGCCGAAAAGGAGGAAGACCCAACCGAAGCGAAAGCTCGTTATTCCCTCCTCTTCCAGCGCATCTGAAGGTGGGAGTTCGGACTCTGAAGGATCACAAGGAGACGAATCTCCTCAACAAGGCAACACACCACCTCGGTCCCCAACCCCGGAGACGGAACTTCATCAATCCCCAGTTCCTTCACCTCCACCCACCATTCCTATTTCCATTCCCACCATAAACCCCACTATTCCCCCAACCTCATTTCCTATACCCCCACCCATATTCACCACATCAACCGAAACACCACCAGTTACCGAAACCCCTCCTGTAACCGAACCACCACAAAATCAACCACATACAACCGACCCTACCCATACACAACCACCACCCGAAACTAACCCCCCACCCACTCAACCTGAACCAACCAAGCCTATAACACCCCCAGCTTCACCACCACCCCAATCTCCAGAAGACGCCTCCGATGGCGACGATCAGTACCTTGGTGGTGATCACATGAACTATGATTCGGTCTACTATAGTCCGTTTCAAGTTCAGAGTGATGAGGAGGATGATGCTCCTGTCACAAAGAAGCATCTTCGTGAGCTTAACGAGAAGGTTGATCAACTTCTCGCCTCCTCTTCCAACCAGCAATCATCTTTGTCTGAAGCTGCCCTTCAGAAAATCGTTGACGCCTTCTCCAGGGCTCAACATGATTCTGTGGCCTCAGCAACTGCTGCTATAGACGCCTCCACCCGAGCCTGTGAGGCTGCGACCGAAAAAGTCGATAAACTATTCAATGACGCTTCTGTCCTGCTGCGGTCCTTGCAGGAAAGCGCCGAAGCTACTAAGACAACTCTGGAACCGATTGTTCAACAATTGGCCAAGTTTGTCTCGACGGAGCTGTCTTCGTTCGCTACTCTCAGACAACATCTTAGCGACGACAACTCGGCACTTCGTGCCTCCATCGATGCCCGCCTGGCAAAGCTACAAGAGGATCTTGCAGCAGAAAATTCTCTGATGGACGTCTTGGCGAATAAGACTACCGCCCTGAAGGTCAAGAGCACGCAGCTTTCAAACTCCCAGCAACAATTGGAAGCTCTTCGATCCGAGAGGGAAGTCATTCGGTGAGGCGCACCCTCGCTAAAAAACTCTCTCCAGCCATGGACCTTTTAAGCAAAATTGAAGGCTTACCGAGTTTCTTGCCCATTCCGAAACAAGGGGGAGATGAGAAGAAAGGATCGAAACCACCTCCTTCCTCCAAAGCTACTCACACAACCGAACCACCCCCAACTGGTCATGCCTCGGGTTCGGGTGTGAAGAACAAGGGCAAAAACATAGCTGAGGGAGGAGATGAAGATGAAGATGAAGATGAAGACAGGGAGACCATTGCTGACATGTTGAAACGAAAGAACAGTCGCAATGCTGAAGACGATGTCCGTCGTGTGGCGCGTGAGGCTGAAGAAGCCGAACGAAAGCAAAAAGAAGCCCACGATCTCCTTGAGAGCCGAAAGTTGCTCTTCCCTGCCTGGACCAGGGATCGTATGATAAAAGAGGCCATAGAGACTCCAAGCATACTATGGCTCGAGCCGGTGGTATCATTCGACTGCAATAACTCTATCGATTCGCAGTTTGATATGCCGCTGACTCGAAAGGCATTCATCTTCCACGTCTTCTCTAACATTTTTGAAGTCCCGCATCCGAACGATGAGCTTGACAGGGAGCTCATTGACTTCTACCTGGAGGCTGCTCGCCCTCAATACCTTACATGGAGCGCCCAGAAGATTGTTAGCGTTCGGGTGATGAAGCCTTATGCCGTGGGGAGATTCACAAACGTTAAGTTCAAGCTTATTCGTGCATCTGCAAGAACTGCTCACATTATCACCCTGGCGGATCTGCCGAATCTGAATCCTCATGACTGGATAGTCTTGTACAAAATCCTGCTGACAAATGAAGTCGAATATGGTCCCATCATAGACCATGTCAAAAGGATGTTGGCTTGCTACATCATGGAGGTTGCCTTAATGGATCAGGAAGTCGCCATAGTTTTTAAGAAGAAACCGAAAGTAGCACCTGTGGGATCGGCCAGTGATCTAAATCAAATGCTAATGGGCAAGATAGATCCGAGGCGAAACTCAGTGATGTTCACTAGAGCCGAAGGACAGAAATGTCTCTTCGCTTTAGCTGACAAACACCTTTACACCACAGCTTACTTGGAACACGTCTTATCAATCATCAAGCGGTGTAAGGAGAATTCGGCTGATGATATCAAGTATTTCAATGATATGATCAATTGATACATTCGGTTTAGACAGACCATCCTTTCCATAACCAAGTGTCTGTTTAACACCTTAAAGAAGAAGGTACCAGCTTCAGCTGCCGGCCCAAGTCATAAGTGAAGGTCTCGCTCCAATTTGACGCAGAGGGGGAGATTGTTGGGCTGAAGATAGTTTTGATGTTGCGTCTTTTGGGCTCGTTAGTTTAGCCATGTATTCTCCGGTTTGGGCCTGTCCAACCGAGAGCCTTTTATGTATTGTATATAAGTTAATGCTTGCATGCATACTAGGTTAACGTTTTAAGAGATTATCGACATAGCGATTCATACAGAGTACAATATTTTCTTTAATCGTTCTTGTAATCTTCTAATCCTCTACAGTTGATGTTCTTAATCGAGCTCTTCTGAGGATTTTATTTAATCATTCGACACGTTTGATTCAAGCTGATTTGTTCTTATTATTGCGTTCTTACTGTTTTATTTTCATATACTTGTTCAAGATCTAATCGATCTTCATAGATTAAAAGTTGTTTTAATCCCATCACATAGTAATGTTGGGTTTTGAGCATTCTAACACTCCTAAGTGTACATGCAACCCTAAATACCTTGGATCTATGTTTTCTCTATTATACATGCAAATAAGAACTTCCAAGGTATTATCCTAATCTAGCATACAAAACAATGAATGTAACAAGATTGAATGCATACCTCTTAGATGTAGAAAGTCTTCATGAAGCTTGAGTGCCTAGCGCCCCAAGTGTGACACCTCAAATGGTTCACACAACACCAAATACACTTGGAATAACTTGAGAGAAATCTACACTTCATGAAATCGGCTAGCCCTTCTATTACTCACTCTAGTATGATACTAGTGGCCGATTTTGTCAAGAATAAGATCTTTATATAGTGTTACATTTAGGGTAAACCCTAATTGTCATGACTTTCCATTTCCTTGGATCCTCGGGTTCAAATACACCATAGAGCATCCATGGACCATCCTATGGGTTTTAGCCGAACTTGATTATCCATGGAGCATTAGCCCACTATACAAGTATGGATGATTTACACAATCAACCCATATATTTAATATATTAATAACCATAAGTGTCTTATTTCTCTCATTATAGTCTATCTAAGTGCATGATGCCATGCAACCCAAATGGACCATGTCGGGTCAGGTCAAGTCTTACCAATTATAGTTATGGACTTAGAAATTAATCCAACAAGTAAGGCCCCAAAGTTCCTGCTCTAGCTTTTGTACTTCGCCCCTTGGACAGTACTCTTGCATTAACATTTGCTTTAGATTCTCCCAGCCCATAGAATTAGCCACTACCAGAGTTAGTGACTTGACATGGCCATTCCACCACGTCAGAGCTCTCTCGGAGAATGTACAAGCAACAAAATTTAGCTTTCTCCCATCCAGATATGCATAGATCTCGAAAACCGCTTTTGTTTTCTCTATCCACTGCAATAGAGCCATTATCCCTCCGGGTCCATTAAAAGATATGGGCTTGCTATTGGTGAAGTCCTTGAAGGTGCAATACCCTGAACGACCCTAATGTTGGCCTTTCGTAGAGCTATTTATTCCTCCTCCGGAAACATTATTACTCATCGGTGCAATTGTTGCTGTCACTGCAGCTTTTACAGCACCTATTAAGACGAAATTATCCATTGATGGAGGTGGTGGTGGTGGAGGTCATGCGTTGTTGACACGGCGTGTAGATCTACGGGGCATCATCGTGGTGCAAAAGAAATAGAATGAAGACCATAAGTCTTTAATGATTGGAATCTGTGTGTTAATAAATTTGCTATATTCATCAATTTACGAATTTGACTGAACTACCCAAAGTTTTATAGCTTGATTCATAATAAAATTTTCTGTAGTGATAGATAAACTTATGAATCTGAGTGGTATTCAATGCATTAACACACAAAGGAATTTATTCATATATATTAAACATACGTTGAATTACATTTTCAAGTTAAGAATGTTTCGACCCTTCTATGGGTCTCTGATACAGAAGTTAAAGAAAAGTAAGACTTTTTGCCGAGATCCTATTCAATACCAAAAATTTTGGGTTTCGGGCAAGTACTACTTGCTACGTAGGTTGCGCTTGGAGCTCGACTCCGTGTCTGATTGCTTTGCTTCCATAAGACGCCTATTGAAGGCGGCTTGTTGTTCCCTTATTTCCCTTATCTCAGAGAGGGTTGCAATCAGTTGCTCTTGGAATGTGTCAGTGCGGAGTTGGGGATTATCCTGCAACCTGTCCAGTCGACGGATGTCGGAAGTTTGAACTTGTACTTCCACGTTGACTTCACGAATCCGGTTTGCTTGAACCCCGGAATGATAGGAATGGTTGGCTAGTTTTCCGACCATGACTGGGAGTGCTCAGTCGGATGAACCTCCACCCCTGACGTCATAGATGTCCGGAAACATACCGTAGGGAGGACGTAATCCTTGCTGTCGGCTCTAATGGTAATTGTGACTTCCCCAAATGGGAGTTAGTCCCTGAAAGTTTCTCCTAAATGTGGGAGGTTGAGCGAATGGTGGGTTGATTACTTCCGGCGCTGAGTCTGTCCAAGATTCCTCCCCTTCCTCCAACTCTATACGTTCCTCAACTTCTTTCGGGTAGTAGGGATCCTCGGGTGGATAGAATCCAACCATTTCTACTGTACGAGAATAGGGTTATAAAAATTGTCCAAAATTAGAAACATGTAAGGCTATATTTAGGTTTCACAATGCGCTGATACCAATCTATCTGTAACACTATCTGTCAAAATTAGGTCAATAACAATCACATGTGATTATACCAATCATGTAATGTGATTTTGTCAAAACAAATAATGTAGTAAAATCGCTATGTATTTCATGATAATTCTAATATAAATATGAACTTTCATACATACTTTATAGTATAAATCAAAGTATATGTCCATACTACGCGTGGATATAAATCAAAGTATATGTCTATAATAAGAGGAATTAAAAATAGACGTATATTTAGATATTAGAGTCTAAAATATAGTTGTAGTACTCATGAATACCTACTCGTGGATATAAAGAACTTCAAAAATGGAGTTCGTATGCGAATGTTACGACCTTCCGAAGATTCAGCTGTTAGAAACTCTAATTTGGCTGAACTCACGACGTGAGCACAGAAACTCACGACGTGAGGAGTTGTTTTGCCACATTTCGGATCTAGTAGGTGCATGACGAGGCTACAAAGTGATAAGATCAAAACTCACAACGTGAACATTGATATTTCACGACGTGAGGAGTCATATGGCCACCTTCGGAAGCTAGAAGACGGATGGCAAGTCTACAAAGAGATAAGCTCGAAACTCACGACGTGAAAAATGAGAATCTCACGTCGTGAGGGTCCAAAATCCTTAATATAAATAGCAGGTCCGACTTTAGCTATTCCTTACACCATTTCCCTTTCTCCTCTCTCCTTTGTTGAAGCCCTCTTTCATCCCGAGCCCCGACGACCTTGTACGCTGACCGTTTCTGCTTAGATTAATTAAAATCACGCTGCTAAGGCGAGTTTCACGGCCCCACTTTCTAATATTTCCGGGGGAAAACGCATGCTTAATATTGTATATACGTTACTATTATGTCTATATGATGGTATATTAGTATCAACGTAGATAGTTATATTAACCGGGATATAGCTATTTTCAATATAATATTTTGAATATATACAACTATTATCAACTTGTTAGCATGTTATGATAATAATGTAGATCTTGAGTTATACTTAGGATTCTATATATGTGTTGTGTGCGATAAGGTTCCGAAGTTATATTCGGAAGTTCAATATGTTAATTTATAAAGTATGTTGTTATTGTTGATTTTATGTCAAGATAAAACCTAGTTTTACTTCAAGTTATAGCAGTTATACTGCCTAAATGTTATGAAATTAGGAGTAATGTTTAAAAACATAGTCTAGTAACTTAGGGTTTTAGACACGAAAATGCTTTTGTTGTTATAACTATAGAACGCCGTCAAAGTCTACCTGAGCTACTGTATTCATCATCTAAGATTGGGGATCTTAGTGAAAGTCCTCTAACTTGTATTCGTTAATCCTATGTGAGCGTGACAACCCCACCGTGGTTGTTAGCTACAACCAATATTTGTCGGGTGACAAACTTGCCTAATTTACTAACTTCCGACGTCGATGAAGCGTATTGAAACTACTAAAAGGTGTGATCCTTGTACTACCACAAGGTGTGATCCTTGTAACTATCTGTCACACCCCAAAACCAAGAACGGCGGAAACGTTCTGGGGCGGAGGACGTCATGTAAAGTAGTAAACAAGCAACAACATCATCCATTGCAGTAATAGTATAATTTTGATTACAAGTGTTCTCTCATAGTATAAAACAACATAATCAATACTCAAAAATAAGAGACGAGTCTTGACTGCTCCATCTTCCCAAAACCTGGTCGTCGTACCTATCTATATATGACCTGAGAATACAAGTTATTTTGAAAGCGAGTATCAGCAATAAAGTTGGTGAATTCATAAGTATTTATGTGTCTTTGACTTGTAAAAACTGTAAAGGAAAGACTTGTAAATGTTTGAAGACAATTTTGTATCAATGAACATCTTTGTAAGTAATTGTAAACGTTTGAAAACCCTAAAAAATCCCATATTTCCTGCTAGTGTAAAAAGTAGTCTTCTACCAAGACCCAACTGTTTTGAAAGTAGTCTTCTACCAAGACCCGACTATTTTGAAAGTAGCCTTCTACGAAGACCCGACTGTTCTGAAAGACGCACCACTATAAAAGTTATGGTTTTTCACCTATATAAATATTATTATTATAAACTATCGTCTACCTCATCGTTTATGTGTATGTGTCACAATATAAAGGTAATAAGGAAAATACCCTATCTATATTAAATATATTCTACCTCGTCGTTCATGTGAATGTGTCACAAAGTAAAGGTGAGAAGGAAAATAATATAATCATTTAAGTATTATCCTTTGGTACTGGGATAATCATGGCAGAGTAACTTGCCGAATAGTATTAATCGTAGACATCCATCGATGTGCAGTTTCCCTTTGTAGCTAACAAATGGGGGTAGAATGGTTAGTCTCGTACTTATATACTACTATCTACTCATATAATATGTAATAGTATCTCATCATATAGTATGTAATCGTATCTCTTTCTATAGTATGTAATAATATCTATGTAATCATATCTCCTGTAGTTGTATGCCTTTTAATTGTATGTATTAGTATCTCTTCATATAGTATGTAATGTATTCGTATTTCTATAATTGTAACTCTTCATATAGTATGTATTGTATTAGTATAGACCCATGAATGAACTGACTCTTGTGCGATTCCTTGTACTTGGAATAGTAAGTAGTATCTCTTAACCATACCTATTATAGTACTAGTAATGTATGTGTATAATCGAAGGTATACCTTTGCTACCCAAAGGTACTGAACTGACTGATAGAACTTTTATGACTATATAACAGTATAAAAGAAGTTTTGTAAAACCTTTGAAAAGTTTAATAACTAAGAAATGATGACTTGATATCAGTTTATAAAATGATTTAAAAGCATTTTGTTTGATAAGACAGTTTTATAAAGAGTTTTAACATGTAATATCGTTTGAAAAAGTCATTTGAAGTAATCTGTTTGGTAAAACAGCTAAAAGTGTAGTAAATCCATTTATATGCTAGTTATTAATCACATGGGATTGATATAATAACTAACATGACTCAACTTGTATCCCCCCCATAAAAGAATATATAAATATTTTCAAACGTTTAAAAGGTTAATTAAGGGGTATGAACTCACCTGCAGTGAGTGGTTGGTTCGAAAGTGTTGGACAAGGTGCTAGGTGTCAAGCGAAGACTTGACCACACACAATGATCCTAGTTAACATATAATAGAAACATATATGTATCTAATTAGACACTTAACAACTAATTAATCAAGTTAAGACATCGTAGGACATGGAAACACTTTGAATCAAGTGCTATAAGTACCAAAGGGTTGCATCAAAGGGTTGTATGGCATGGCATTGGAGTTTATGGCCCAAGGACCACTCCTTATGGAGTTTACAGCCCATGAGCATTTCCCATGCGTTTATGGCCATAAACTCATGGCAATAAGTGCCAAATTGTGTTTTTAGGTCTTACAAGTTATGATTGAGCATCTGATGATCAAGTCCAAGCCTTAGGAAAGCATTAGGGGCACACTAACACTACCTTGTAGAGTTCACCACCTAAGGACCACTTCCTTTGGTGTTCATGGCCGTAAAATCTTATGGGGACATGTTTTGATTGTTGTTTAAGGTCTTAAACGCATCTAGGAAGGATCAAGGTTGGCATCCAAGGATTAGGAAGGAACTAGGGTCCATTTAGCCACCTTAAGAGGGGTTTACGGCCCATGAACATCCTTGACCGTAAACTCCTTTGTTCTTATGATTCTTGATGATTTTCAAGTGTTATTAAGATCATACTAAGCACACAAGAAGCTAGGGCAAGTGTACTTACATGATAGAAGCTCGACTGGGTGTTTAAGGTCCAAGAACACTAGTGTGTGTTCTTGGTGTTCTAAGTGTTTTGAAGAACACTTGAAGATCTAGTTGAAAAGCAATAATGAATGGATAAAATGATGTATAAACACTAGGTGATAGGGTATAACAACAAATCAAGTCGAGAAACACTTACGTTTTCGAAAGATCGGGCGAAGAACGGGATGATAGTTGAGAGAGAACGGGGAGTAAACTTGAGGGTGGAAGTGAGAAATGAGGAGTTTGGGGAGTAAACTCATGCCTAGGGCATGCGTTCACGGCCACACAAGGGTTTACGGCCCAAAATCTAAAAGTCTGGCTGTGAACTCTTTATTAGGGTGCATTGGGTGGGTTTGCTACTTCAAGACCCGAGACGGTACTTCCTTTCCTTCGTTCGTTTGAAGAATAAATAATTATAACACTCAAACGGACTTTTCAATTGGCTAACAATTATAAAAATTTTAATTGACTTTTAATTGAAGTGATTGACTTTAGAGTTTGTACGAATGAAAATTTTGGGTTGTCATATCATCCCCTCGTTAAAGGGAATTTCGTCCCGAAATTAGAATTTAGGTAAAAAAGTAGGCATGAATTATCGAGCCAAGAAGTGGGGATACTTCCTAATCAATTGATTCTCGTGCTCCCAAGTGAATTCAGGTCCTCGTTTGGCATTCCAGCGAACCTTCACTAATGAGAAGCAGCTTTGTTTCGTTCACTAGACCTCTCGGTCCATGGTCACTATGGTTCTTCCACGAAGGTGAGGCTCTTGTTGATCTCGATCTCGTCGAGTGGGATTACAAGACTCTCGTCAAACAGACACTTTTTCAAGTTCGAGACGTGGAGGGTAAAATGTACATTACTGAGTTCGCGGGTAGGTTGAATTTGTAAGCTACAGGGCCGATTCCGGCAAGAGTTTCGAAGGTCCTAACTATCTTGGATTTAGCTTTCCACGCTTTCTGAAGCGTATCAAGCCTTCCCAGAGTGAGATTTCCCAAAAGAGTATGGTCTCTCACTAAGAATTCCAAAGGTTTCTTTCTGTTGCTTCTTTTCCCAGTTAAGGGTCGCTCCCTTCTGGGTCAAATTCGTAAGAGGTTCCGTAATTCATGAGGAGTTCTAAATGAACTAAGACAGTAGGTCAGCTAGACCTAGAATTTGGCGAATTCCCGTCGACGTCTTTGGTGTTGAAAAATTCTCAACGGATTTGATCTTGGAACGGTCCTCCAGAATTCCCACATCACTAATAATGTTCCTTAGGAATTCGAATCTTCAACCCAAAAACTCGTATTTAGAGAACTTCGCATAAAGCTTCTCTTATCGTAATGTTTCCATGGTTTGTTGTAGATGCGTTTTATGACTTCCTTCTTACTACGAGAGTAGATAAGTAAGTCATTTACAAGGATATTGACGAACTAGTCCAAGTAAGAATGGCGTACCTTATTCATTAAGTTCATTAGTACTACGGGCGCATTGGTGTTATCTGAAGGGTATCAGTACGGACTCGTAGCATCCGTATCGAGTTTGGAAGATTGTCCTTGGGACATCCTTCTCTAATACTCGCAACTGGTGATATTCAGATCTCAGGTCCATTTCTGAAAGGTAAATCGTTACTTGCGGTTGGTCAACCGACTCATCTATGCGAGGCAGAGGTAATGATTCCTAATGGTAATCCTATCGAGGTCTCCGTTAGTTGATACTCCTACGAAACAGTCCGTCTACGTTCTTGCAGTAGAAGACCAGAGCTCTTCGTGGTTAGGAGCTTGGTCTTCTAATTCCATTGCTGAGTAGTCATTAAGTCATCCGAACAGTTCTTATATCTATGTGGGTGTTAGACTGTAGGGCGATCTGGTTACAGGATTCATATTGGGTTCTAAGTTTGGTCGCATGACGATGCGTTTAATCGTAGTCTTGGGCATTCTTTGTCCTGGAGTTCATATTAGAAGTCATACATGGTTCATCAATCACAGTCGCGTGTATACGAGTCGTATATAATTAAGATTGAAAAGGTAGTTGAATAAATGATTATTCTTTAAGTTCACATCCCAACGCAGAATAGAATTTAAAGTGGAATCATCAATTATAAACCTATAGAACCTTGATTATATACCACCCCTGTGTATACATTCTTCAGCGATAGATCAACCGTACGGGTCCTTGGATTGAACTTGACGTACTCTACGAGTGGTACTCCTGGGAGGTTTGCTGAGGTTTCTTTTGAAAGGATAAGAAATATGAGGTATTCTACACATGAGTACTTTGGAGTTCTAATATGATGGTTTCGCTAGAAAGACGTTTATAGAGAAAGAGATGTGTGCACGAAACTGGTATTGTGAGGATTGAATTGACTCAAGTCGTATGATAATATCGGAATCACATGGAAATTAAGGCATTAGACTTGATCATAAAGGTGTTACAGACAAAACACAACAGTGCAACTTTTAACTGAGTTACAGTACTTTAGATTATCTACAGGACTACTGCTGCGAACAAGGTACACTACAAAAGGCAAGTATGCACAGCACGAGGGTCCTTTTGACTGACGGGATCTCGCAAAAGATAAGACTCGAGTTGCACTGGTTTTAAACAGTTTAAGAGTCTGTTACAACAAACGCCTTATATACTTTAACATGGGTTTAGGGTAGTTTCTCCTGCGGCAGTGATCCTTAGTATCTTCCCGTCTGCGCTGAAGTTCTTTGCTATTTGACAATCCTTTTTGAGATGTCTAATCTCACCACAATTATAGCAACCCTGGCTGGCTCTCGTGGTGGGGGTGGTTCCACAGAAACGGGCAATGTGCCCCAGTCTATGGCAATTGATACATTGTAATACCCGGCAGGCTCCATTATGATGATACCTACACTTGTTACACTTCGGGAGTCTTCCGTCGTATTGCTTGCGTTCCTTTTGGGCTCGATGCTTTCGTTTCTTAAACTCTGAGTTTTTGCTTCAGGTGTTTGCGACTGTTACTACTTGTTGAATTCTTGGATCGTTACCACGATCAGAATTTTCAACCCCTTTGTCACTCGTGTTTGCATTGCCAGAGCCGAGGTGTGCAAGGACAGCTATCATGGCAGCTGTTACCGCGACTTGGAATGTAGCGGCGTCAATATGAAGGATATAGGTTTTGTTGTTCGGCTGACTATTTCTGGATGACAACATGATTCTGTAACATGAAAGATAAGGAGTTCGTGAGCGATTATTGTTGACCCTAGATGTATTTCGATCGTTCATGTAAAGAGTAGAAGTATGTTCTCGAGGGTTTGACCTACATCCCAATGATGCAATCCTAGTACATAGTAGAAGTAAGGTCGTAGAATGGTCTCATGACGTTTTTCATTCAAACTCGGGTACCACTGGTTGGTGAAAAACATGATCCAACCTTTAAAAGAGCGTTAGGAATGATCCCGGAGCTAAATTACCCTAGTCCAATAACTTCACTAGAGTGGGTTTCAGATAGACTCCAACGATAGTATGATGAAAGTATTTGAACAACGAATGACACAGAAGTTAGCCGACTGTCAATATCATTGATATTCATGACGTAATATGTTTGGGAAAAATGACCTTGGAGTAGGTCTTACATCACATCCAGAGTAGAATGTTTTGGCTGCATAAAGGCCTAACTAAAAGTACCTACAGTACAAGATAGTTACATAGAAAAATGCCACATAGGATATAGACAGGAAAATGACTCCTTAAAACAAAGAAGGAAAGTAAATCATATCCTACTGCTAACGGTCACCCCTATGGTGAACTCTTAGTTCAGCTAGTTGACGTTCTATATCAAGTAGGTGTCTTTCATACACCCTCTGGCGCACTCGGAGTTCTATGACTTCGGCTAGTTTTTGTAGCAGGGTCTCATGGTCTCTCTCAGATCTCTGATGAGTGTATTCAAGGCGATTGGTGCGGTTGGTATGCATTCCTGCATAGGCATCAACCTCTGCGATATGATGGAGAGTTGTCCTGCCCTAAATCTCGTTTCGGGCAACTTTAGGGACCAGGATTGGTAGAACTCTGTGTGTCGAGCTTCCTTCGCTTACGTTGTAGAAGCTTCGGTCTCCATTAAATGGCATAGGTTGATCTTGCTCTTCTCTCCATGTTTCCATGCATTCTACCCAAGGAGGTGTCGGGCCACGAAAAGCCAGACGAGGGTTAGGATTTGGAATGGGGGCTACCGGGGGTAGGTTCTCAACCTCGGGTTCGGATTTATCATCATCCGACAGGTTTTCAGCATGGTGATCATTCAAAGGAATTGGATGATCATCCTCTGGTTCTTCTCCAAACCATCCAGCATTGCCTTCGTTCGGAAGGTACGGGTTGTCGTGGGGATGGAGTCCAGCCATGTTATCTACGTGAGAATTGGGGTAAGGAAATAAATATTAGACGAACCATCTAGATAATTATTAGATAATCTTCATTAGTTACATCACTATTTGTAAAGTGCATACCAGTTATATGTAATCAAAACATGATAGGCCTTCGAATAAGTGACCTTAACTCCAAACTCACAAGGAACAGGGGTAAAACAAAAATTCACAGATTCTAAGTCTATGACATCCTAGTTACAGATAACCTTGGTGTATCCACTTAGCAACTATCGACCTAGTAATGAAGATCTTTTTAGTTCTCAAGTAAGTAATTATAGTAACACAAAATACTCCCATAGTATTTTAGACCTATGTTCTTCTCTAATGTTCTCCTTGTGGTAGTGTTGGTAAGTTTTTAGAATTGTTGCCATATCACAACCATTCTTGGGCATGTGCTAATCACTCCTCGGACCAGCATAGTTGATCAGGCTATGTCACTCCCAAGACTGACCATACATCCCCGAGCTTACTTGTGAAATTCAACGATCGTAATACATTGGTTCTTGTCATTATGACACTGATTTTAGTATGAATGCAGGTATGTATACTGAGTTAAATATTTTATTATTTAAAAGTCTCTTGGTCAGAGTATTTTAATCCCATTGTATTTATAGTTAGTATATCTTTTATGGGTTGATATACTTAGTTCACTATAAACAATGATCTGATACCAATTTGTAACACCCCAAAACCAAGAACGGCGGAAACGTTCTGGGGCGGAGGACGTCATCTAAAGTATCACAACAATGCAAAGTAGTAAACAAGCAACAATATCATCCATTGCATTAATAGTATAAATTTGATTACAAGTGTTCTTTCATAGTATAAAACAGCATAATGAATACTCAAAAATAAGAGACGAGTCTTGACTGCTCCGTCTTCCCAAAACCTGGTCGTCGTACCTGTCTATTTGTGACCTGAGAATACAAGTTATTTTGAAAGCGAGTATCAGCAATAAAGCTGGTGAATTCATAAGTATTTATGTGTCTTTGACTTGTAAAAACTGTAAAGGAAAGACTTGTAAATGTTTGAAGACAAGTTTGTATCAATGAACATGTTTGTAACTAACTATAAACGTTTGAAAACCCTAAAAATCCCATATTTCCTACTAGTATAAAAAGTAGTCTTCTACCAAGACCCAACTGTTTTGAAAGTAGTCTTCTACCAAGACCCGACTGTTTTGAAAGTAGCCTTCTACCAAGACCCGACTGTTTTGAAAGTATGCACCACTATAAAAGTGATGGTTTTTCCACTGTATAAATATTATTATTATAAACTATCGTCTACCTCATCGTTTATGTGTATGTGTCACATTATAAAGGTGATAAGGAAAATAGTCTATCTATATTAAATATATTCTACCTTGTCGTTCATGCGAATGTGTCACAAAGTAAAGGTGAGAAGGAAAATAATATAATCATTTAAGTATTATCCTTTGGTACTAGGATAATCAAGGCAGAATAACTTGTCGAATAGTATTAACCATAGACATCCGTCGATGTGCATTTTCCCTCTGTAGCTAACAGCTGGGGGTAGAATGGTTAGTTCCGAACTTATATAATAGTATCTACTCATATAATATGTAATAGTATCTCATCATATAGTATGTAATCGTATCTCTTTCAATAATATGTAATCGTATCTATGTAATCGTATCTTTGTAATCGTATCTCTTCTAGTTGTATGCTTGTAATTGTATGTATTACTATCTCTTCATATAATATGTAATGCATTCGTATTTTTGTAATTGTAACTCTTCATATAGTATGCAACTGTGACACCCAATTTTTTTGCAAAAATTTTAAACTTTTAAAACCTATCTTAAATTAAATTAAAACAACTGAAATAGTCATAACATAATCCATCAACTTAATAATCATATAAAATAAGTGCGGAAGTAATAATAATAATAAGGTCCCAACAAAATAACTAGTAGCGATGTCCCGATGCTCCATGTCAAGCCTTAGCCTCTTTAATCTTAACACCTGAAAAGTTATAAGGGAAAAACGTAAGCACGAAGCTTAGTGAATTCAAACACAGACATTGTACTAACATTCATATTTACTAGCCCTAATCCATTTTCCAATTATAATGATAAAGGCAAAGAACGAATCAATGTCTATATTACGAGAAGGAATTGTAGGTTTGAACCGCACCGGGAAGATCCCGTATCATTTGGCCCTAATCACCGCACCTCACGAAGAGTATTACGTTGGTGATCTTACCTACCCACCGCACCGGCAAATCCGTATCCTTTGGTGGTGTCCCCATATCCATAATTAGTTACATACAGTGCACATGTATGAATTAAAACAATACTTATATAGCATGCTTTTATAATAAATTCAAATAATCACACACGAGCTAACTAGCAAACACAATCATCAATACAACGGTGTGAGAGAACTCACCTTGAGTGAGTATTAAGGATGGCTAACAATCAAATAATGCTACCAAGCTTGAGAAAACTTCAAAACCTCACCTAAGAAGGACTAAAGGTTAGAAAGGAAAAGTAATGAAGCTATGAGTTGAGAAAAGAGTAATCACAGCAAGGTCACTAAAACATACCTGCTGTTCAAAACGGATTTACTCCAAAATCTAAAACAGAAACATAGCTTTAACTAAATTTTATAGGAAACTATGATTGCTCAGGATTCCATAACTATAAAGAACTCATTCTAACTCCAAAAGATGAATTAAATATGAATTTTACAAAATGGTGTATCACTTCTGTCTCCAACAATACAGTCAAGTGATGTTGGCCAATTCTACCCAATTTGTGAGTAGAATTAGTCCAAAAGAAAATTAAGAGAAGTAAAGGACATACAAGTGAAAGTCTCAGAGTTGAAATTGAATGCAAATCATCTCTCAAACTCCAGATATAAAATTCACATTGTGGACAATCACAGCACTAGCAAAAACTGGTGACTGCCCACTGACCTGGAGTGTGGATCCATTATAACCAATTTATAATTGGAAATAACACCCCATATTCTCCAGATCTTAAATTCATAATAAAAGGAACATATAGAAACTTGGAATCACTCTGGATCCTTTTCCAAGCCTTAGAAATGATGAAAACAAAATGACATATCAGAACAGACCCGGATCAGACCTAACAGCAAAGAGGCCATTCTTTCACATAGATAAACCCCTTATCAGTGAGGTTGGCCTTCTTAAGAAAGTTAGCCAACTCAATTTGTGAACTTTTGGAACTGGTTTGGGGTCCGTTTGAGTTCTAGAACTCCAGATATGATGTTTACAAAATGACTACAGATCTGATGGAAAACAGAATCGTAGCCACCCGTGATTCCTTTTTGGCTTATCCATCCTTCTCCTTTTGAAACACATTTTAAGATGTGTTCATCATCCCAATTCAGTCCCCATGATAATGGTGGTACTAAAAAGGGTTAGGGATCATTAGGATTTCATTTAGCCACAAGGATGTAATAATAATCAACATGAAAATAAACATAAGCACATAAAATCCTCATTCTCCCTTTTAGGGTTTCCATGATCTTTTGTCACATGTAATCCCCTAGATCCATCATCCACCATATATGGGGTGAAGATAGGATCTTGAGATGATGTATAAAATACAATTACAAATAAAATAAGAAGGAGAAGAGGTGAATATGAAATCATAAAACTAGAACAAGGTTATGAATCAAGTTGTAAGAAAGGATAAGGAGGTTCATACCAATACAAATCAAGGCTGGAAATGAACAAGAATTAAGCTCCAAACAGCCCCTTGGCTGCTCTTGATCCCAAAGAGAGAGAGAGGGACGATTTTTGAGAGAGAGGGAGGGTTTAGAGTGTTTTCCTTGTGTGTGTTCCAAATGATTCAATTTACATATTAAGTACTATTAACTAGATGGACTTTGCAAATAGGCCCATAGCCCATGGACTTCAATAAAAGGAGTTTACAAGATGATCAAAAGAGTCCAATAACATAAGAAATCAGACATTGGTTAAATAAATTAACCCAAGGTTACAAGGATAATTAAATTAAAATAACCAAACGTACCGAGAAAACCCGGGGCATTACAGCAACGTATTAGTATAAACTCATGAATGAACTGACTCTTGTGCGATTCCTTTTAATTGGAATAGTAAGTAGTATCTCCTAACTATACCTAATATTGTTACTATTAATGTACGTGTATACTCAAAGGTATACCTTTACTACCCAAAGGTACTGAACTGACTGATAGAACTTTTATGACTATATAACAGTACAAAAGAAGTTTTGTAAAACCTTTGAAAAGTTTAATAACTAAGAAATGATGACTTGCTATCAATTTATAAAACGATTTAAAAGCAGATTGTTTGATAAGACAGTTTTATAAAGAGTTTTAACATGTAAAAACGTTTGAAAAGGTCATTTGAAGTAATCTGTTTTGTAAAACAGCTAAAAGCGTAGTAAATCCATTTGTATGCTAGTTATTAATCACATGTGATTAATATAATAACTAACATGATTCAACTTGTATCCCCCCCCATAAAATCATATATAAACATTTGCAAACATTTAAATGGTTAATTAAGGGGTATGAACTCACCTGTAATGAGTGGTATGTTCGGAAGTGTTGGACATGGTGCTAGGAGTCAAGTGAAGACTTGAACACACACAATGATCCTAGTTAACATATAATAGAAACATATATGTATCTAATTAGACACTTAACAACTAATTAATCAAGTTAAGACAACATAGGACATGGAAACACTTTGAATCAAGTGATGTTGGTATCAAAGGGTTGCATCTAAGGGTTGTATGGTATGGCATTGGAGTCATGGCCTAAGGACCACTCCTTATGGAGTTTACGGCCCATGACCATTTCCCCATGAGTTTACGGTAGTAAACTCATGGTACTAAGTTCCAAATTATTTTTTGAGGTCTTACAAGTTATGATTGACAATCCGATGATCAAGTCCAAACCATAGGAAAGCATTAGGGGCACACTAACACTACCTTATAGAGTTCACGGCCTAAGGACCACTTCCTTAGGTGTTCACGGCCGTAAAATCTTATGGGGACTTGTTTTGATTGTTGTTTAAGGTCTTAAACACATCTAGGAAGGATCAAGGTTGGCATCCATGGCTTAGGAAGGAGCTAGGGTCCATTTAGCCACCTTAAGTGGGGTATACGGCCCAAGAACATTTTGGGCCGTAAACTCCTTTGTTCTTATGATTCTTGATGATTTTCAAGTGTTATTAAGATCATACTAAGCACACAAGAAGCTAGGGCAAGTGTAATTACAAGATAGAAGCTCGATTAGGTGTTTAAGGTCCAAGAACACTAGTGTGTGTTCTTGGTGTTCTTGGTGTTTTGAAGAACACTTGAAGATCTAGTTGAAAAGAAATAATGAATGGATGAAATGATGTATAAACACTAGGTGATAGGGTATAACAGCAAATCAAGTCGAGAAACACTTACGTTTTCGGAAGATCGGGCGAAGAACGTGATGATAGTTGAGAGAGAACGGGGAGTAAACTTGAGGGTGGAAGTGAAAAATGAGGAGTTTGGGGAGTAAACTCATGCCTAAGGCATGAGTTCATGGCCACACATGGGTTTACAGCCCAAAATCTAAAAGTTTGGCCGTGAACGCTTTATTAGGGTGCATTGGGTGGGTTTGCTACTTCAAGACCCGAGACGGTACTTCCTTTCCTTCGTTTGTTTGAAGAATAAATAATTATAACACTCAAACGGACTTTTAAATTGGCTAAAAATTATAAAAAATGTAATTGAATTTTAATTGAAGTGATTGACTTTAGAGTTTGTACGAATGAAAATTCCGGGTTGTCACACTATCACAAGGTGTGATCCTTGTAACTTTTACAAGGTGTGATCATTGTAATAATAACCAGTGGTATAAAACTAAGTCATACAGTCGTAGCTACAGACTCATGGTAGCATAACTTTAGAAGCATTAAACATTGTCGATATACAAGTATGAATGTTAAATATAAGTTTCCCAAAGACTTATACTCTATGTATAACAATCTAATAGGTATATTACTTGTATATTAAGTAGACCACTATACCAATCCTACTTACTCGTATAGAATTGAATTAGATTTATATGTAGCGGTTTTACTCGTTCTCCCTACAAGAGATTATAATATATAATACAGTACTTTAACTACATACTTGAAAGTACGTGAAGTTGAATGTCTCACAAAACTTAGTATCAAATAGATTTACGTATGAAAAGTCCAATTATTCTTGTATATGAAAGTATTTCCTTGATATTGTACTTATTGTACGTAAAATCTCATGAATATCTAGTAAACTATACCTATTATAGTTTTTCCAGATGTGTGATTTGTTTGTATGAAAAACCCTAGTGTAGTGTTGACTTTGTATGTAAAGTATAACATTTGTAATAACATTATTGAACATTTATACTCAAAATATAAATAAAGTGTTTGATATTTCTATAACAACAGGTTTCATTCCAAAAGGACAAAGTGTTATCATGATACGTTGTATGAGAATGTTTTCATATGATAGTTATAAATCACATATGATTTATTATATAACAAAAGTATAGCAAAAGATTGATGTTTTTCACATGAGGAGAACCGTGTGTGTACTTGTATCCCCCCCCCCCTTAAAAGTGTATAAAAGCATTTACAAAACATTTGAAAACGTATTTATAGGGGTATGAACTCACCTAATAGATTAAAGAAGGTGAGACAAAAATCGAGCAGAACTTCGATTTGAGAAAGCGGATTTCTCAAGATTATTAGGAATTCTCAAGACCCTCGGGAGCGTAGAACTTCCGTCAAGGCTTGAATATGGAACCGGAATGTCGGGATAATCTCGAGAGGTTAGAAACGTGAAAATTGGGAGCGTTGGTGGTGAATTAGCAACCTTTGCCCGTCACCCTCGCACCCTTTATCTAGGGGCTGGAAAAGATGCGAACGTGGTGCGCTCCTGCTGGGTACGCAGGGTGTTTCCCCAACACAAGGCATTCCCCTGAACGCAACGCGCTCCGAAGCTGAAGTACGTCATGTCTTTCGAACCTCGGATGGGATGGCGAAGGGACAGGTCTACGAGCATGAATATGGGGCGTTCCCTTAGGGAGTGCAGTGCGTTCCCTTAGGGAGTGCAGGGCGTTCACTTCAGACTTGTTGAGAGAAAAACTCTGAGACACACTTGAACGAAAGTTAAAACAATTATAAAGCGGAATAGTTAATCTCGAAGGATCTGTTAGCTAAACAATAATATTAAAAGTTAGAAGATAGTGAGTTAGGTGCGGAAAGTAAAGAAACGTAAATGACAACAATTGTTATATCAAATATACACAAAAGCAGATTCATAACAAGGAATGCAATCAAACCAAGTTAGTAAGTGAAATCTAGCTTAGTGATTAAGTCACTAGTGACTTGCTCTACGAAGAGAGGTGATGAAAGTAAGATAGAATGAGAATCTGAAGATGTGTATTGGAATTTAGTAAGAGATTCACACATACATTCGTACTGAATACATTAGAAAAGATCTCTATTTATAGAGAAGATTACAACTCTAAGAGTAGCCATGCAAGGCATACTGGATATTAAAGTGTATTACATAAAAGACAAATAAGCTAAGTAAATATATAGACGGCGGTGCATAAGATGTAACAGCCCGGATTCCCATGTATTATTTATTCTTCTTAATTTTTGGAGTTTTGTGAGGAGACTCGGCGAGTTGGAGCTCAAACTCGCCGAGTATGATCGCAGTTTGCGAAAGGGTTCGCGTCCGGACTCGGCGAGTCCACGCTGTTTAATGAAACCCTAAATTTCAGGGTATGATACCTATTTAAAAAGGCTTATGGCCGTCATTTGCGGCCACCAACCCCAGAGAGAACCCTAAAAGAGTCCTTGAGAGTTTTGTGAGAGAAAAGAGGAAGATCCTTGATTATTTGTGGGTGATTTTGCATATAGAAGAGGATCAAGGCAAGAGGAGACCAAAGAGGGTGCTAATCGAGTGATTCCTGAGTCCAGAGACTTCATTTGAGGTAACCATTCGTTCCTTTCTCATCCCTTGGTGTAAATCTTAGAGTTACGGCTTCTTTGTAGAATGATTCATGGAGTAATTGGCCTCTTTTTGTGTTGATGCTTTAGATTTGTACCCAAAGAGGTCCAGAGACTCTTTTTACTCAAGCTTTATGAGTGTTAATGGAGGCCACGAGCTTAGAATAGCATTCTAGAGACCATATCATCAAATAAGGCATTTGGACCTTTGCATGAGCACCAAGATTGTAACTTTACGTGATAAATGTGCTTGGAAGGACTGGATCTATGAGTTACTGGAACGGATCTGACCTCAGGAGTGAGTTTGAGTTCATGCATGGCTTAGACTCGCCGAGTCCAAAGAACGGACTCGGTGAGTAGCATGAAGATTGTCCATAACCACTCAGCGAGTGGTCTTACGAGTCAAGGGTTGACTCAGTCAGTCAGGGAGAGTCAGAGAGAGTTGACAGGTGGACTGAGTCAAGCTGGAACTCGCCGAGTTGTTCTTGAGACTCGGAAAGTTGACTCATTGTGGCCCCACGATTCATTCCAGGTGGAACTCGTCGAGTCAGGGGAGTACTCGATGTGTCAAGAGAGGATCCTAGGGAGTCAGTGAACACGTATAGACTCGCCGAGTCGCTCTAGTGCACTCGCCGAGTCCGGTCAAAGTTGACCGTTGACTGTTGACCAGAGTTGACCAGTGTCGACTTGATAGGGGTAGTCAACCTTAGTTGTGAAAGTGTTAATTGGAGATATATTGTGTTATAGGAGGATTATAGCTCGGAGGATCGAGCGCGAGTGATTTCTGGGATTTGCGAGTTATCGAGATACGCGAGGTGAGTCTTCTCACTATACTTTACCTTGAGTAGGTAACCAGAGTTATGTGACAGAGTATTTGTATGCTATGTGTTGTACTGCATTATTTCTATGTGATTTATGCTAAGCATGTTTACAGAGTTAGAACCGGAAGGTTCACAGAGTTATAACCAGAGGGTTCATAGAGTAGGGCCCACGGACCCACAGAGTTATAGCCTCGAGTGGCTAATATGTGTTATGTGTGGTATTTTGGGGAACTCACTAAGCTTCATGCTTACAGTGTTTTGTGTTATGTGTTTCAGGTTTCTCTCAGGATCACGGGATGGCACCGGCTCGATTGTACACACCAGAGAAAGAGTCATGTTTTGGTGGATCCTGGTTTACTATGCAAGTGAAAATGGAATTATGTTTTGTAATTCGATTATGAATTAGATTTTAAGCAAAGTGTTTTTAAGAATTAAACGATTATTTTTAAACGAAAAATTGTTTGAAATTTTCGGTGTTACAAGTTGGTATCAGAGCCTTGGTTTGAGGGATTCGGATGCGCCTTCGGGCAAATCTGGACCCAAACTGAGGAAGTAAGAAAAGTTTTCAAAGAAATAATTTTCTAAAGCGAATAAGAGTTCAAAGAGAAAGCGAAAAAGAGCAGTGTGTACAATCAGCCAGAGCCCGAATGGTGATTTCCCAAAATACCCTTACTTTTGTGTTATGTGTAACACCGTGAATTTCAAAATAATTTTTCGCAATATAAAAACATTTCCCATTTAATTTCATAAAAACATTAAGTTTCAAATTCCAATCTGTATCATACAAATCCCAAGATCACATAAATATGTCAAAAGTCCCCTGCGTGTGTACAGATCAAGCCGGCGCCTTCCCACGGTCATCGCTAGTACTTGAAACAACAACACTAACACTGTAAGCATGAAGCTTAGTGAGTTCCCCAAAATACCACACATAAAACACTTATTAACCACTCGAGGCTATAACTCTATGGGTCCGTGCACCCAACTCTGTGAACCCTCAGGTTCTAACTCTAGGAACCTTCCGGTTCCAACTCTGTAATCATGCACAGCATAAATCACGTAGAAATAATGCAGTACAACACATGGCATACACATAATATACATACACTAACACATAGCTCGGAGTACCTACTCAAGGTAAGGTATAGTGAGAAGACTCACCTCGCGAATATCAAAAGCTAGCAAATCCCGTAGTCACTCGTGCTCGATCCGCCGAGCTACAATCTCCCTATAACATCATACATCTCTTATTATCACTTTTATCTTCTAAGTTTGACTATCCCTAAGAAGTCAAACATACGTCAACTCTGGTCAACGGTCAACGGTCAACGGTCAACTTGACCGGACTCGGCGAGTGCACAAGGGCAACTCGGCGAGTCTAGACGTATCCGCCGACTCCATAGGATTCCCTTCTTACTCGTTGAGTGTTTCCCCTGACTCGACGAGTTCCACCTGGGAGAGTCGCGGGGCCACCCCGACTCAACTCGCCGAGTTTCAAGAACAACTCGGCGAGTCCCAGCTTGACTCGACCACCTGCCAAAACCTTTCCAACTCTCTGCGACTCACTGAGTCGCCCATAACTCGGTCAGGACTACACACTGGGTGTCCTCAAGGACAATCTTCAAGCGACTCGTCGAGTCTGTTCATCAGACTCGGCGAGTCCATGCCATGCACCAGCTAAAACTGGCCTTTGCGGTCAGATCCGTTCCATCCATTCATAGATATGGCCTTCCCAAGCTTATTTGTCACGTAAAGTCTCAGTCTTGGTTGCCATGCAATGCGTACAAGGCTTATTTTGGGGAAACAACCTCTAATATGACCACCTTAGCTTCTAACTCAAAAGGATGGACATAAAGCTAGTCATATGGGGTCTCCTGGACCTGCTAAGGTCCAGATCTAGGTTCCATATCTCCATGGAACCCTTCATACTTCCAATTTAAGCCAAGAAATGCAAGAAGAAACCCTAGATTTGACACATCAACACAAAACACGAAGTTTGGCTCTGAAAGTTACCTCAAGAAGACTCCCTTGATGAATTAGCAACAGATCCACGCTCCCCAACTCCTCAAGTTTGATCCTCTCCCTCCTTTCTTGCAAAATCACACAAAATGGTGAACAAATGGCCTCCAAATACACTCACAAGGGCTCACAGTCGAATGGGGGCTCTTAGGGTTCAAGGTGGCCGCAAATGAGGGCCATAAGGTCCTTTAAATAGGGCTTGGGACCGGGAAATTAGGGTTTCATTAAACAGCACAGACTCACCGAGTCCATATCCTGGACTCGCCGAGTCCAGACGAATCCCGCGTCCAAAAATCGCGACCCTACTCGGCGAGTCTGAGCTCCAACTCGCCGAGTCCCCTCTCAAAACACAAAATAATCAAATCAATAAAGATACCTGGAAATCCGGGCTGTTACAACTCTCCCCCACTAGAACTAGACTTCGCCCTCGAAGTCTCGCTCTGAAAATAGTTCCGGATGCTGCTCCCGCATCTCGCGCTCTGGCTCCTAGGTCATCTCCGATCCCTTCCGGTGTTGCCACTGAACTAACACCAGAGGTACCTCCTTGTTCCTCAGAACCTTGATCTTCCAATCCCTGATGGCCACAGGAGTCTCCGCATAATTCAGACTCGCATCCATATGAATATCCTCTAATGGAACCACTGCCGACTCATCGGCTATACACTTCCTTAATTGCGACACGTGAAAAGTGTCGTGGATCTGTCCCAACTCGGCTGGCAACTCCAAACGATAGGCTACCCGGCCTACCCTTGCAATCACATGAAATGGCCTAATATACCGGGGCCCCAACTTGCCCCTCTTCCTGAATCGAATCACTCCTTTCCAAGGAGAGACCTTCAGGAGAACGAAGTCGCCGACCTGAAACTCAAGCTCGGACCGGCGTCTGTCTGCATAACTCTTCTGTCGGCTCTGGGCGGTCAATAACCTTTGTCTGACCTGCTGAATCTGCTCTGTCGTCTGAAGCACGATCTCTGTACTACCCATCACTCTCTGTCCAACCTCTCCCCAGCAAATGGGGGTCCGACACCTCCTACCATACAACAGCTCAAAGGGTGGCATACCAATGCTCGAATGATGGCGGTTGTTGTAGGAAAACTCCGCCAAGGGTAAATACGCATCCCAGCTACCCCCGAAATCCAACACACATGCTCGAAGCATGTCCTCAAGCGTCTGAATCGTCCGCTCACTCTGACCGTCTGTCTGGGAATGATATGCGGTACTAAAATGCAATCTAGTACCCAACTCCTCATGAAATTTCGGCCAGAATCTGGAAGTGAAGCGCATATCACGGTCCGAAACAATCGAGATCGGCACCCCATGCCGAGATACCACTTCTCTCACATATAACTCCGCCAACTTCTCCGCTGAAGAACTCTCACTGATGGCAAGGAAGTGAGCGCTCTTCGTCAACCTATCCACAATCACCCAAATTGCATCAACTCCTCTGGCAGTCCTCGGCAAGTTGGTGATGAAATCCATAGTGATCTGCTCCCACTTCCATTCGGGAACCTCCAATGGCTGCAACTTTCCATGCGGTCTCTGGTGCTCGGCCTTAACCCTGCGGCAGGTCAAGCACCTCTCAACGAACCATGCGACGTCCCTCTTCATACAGGGCCACCAATACTCTTTCCTCAAATCCAAATATATCTTTGTAGCCCCTGGATGGATCGAAAACTTCGACCGATGAGCCTCTTCCATCAAAGTAATACGCGTACCACCCACGAACGGTACCCAAATCCGCCCCTGAAACGTCATAAGCCCTCGTCCATCCGTAACGAACTCTGAAACCAAACCAACGACCCGCTCTCTCTTCTGCATCTCTGGTCGCACAGCCTCGGTCTGTGCCCCACGAATAGCATCCAATGCTGGAGCTATCACAGTCAATCTCAAACATAGATCTCGTAGTGGAGTGCTCTCCGCCCTGCAGCTCAACGCATCGGCTACCACGTTAGCCTTGCCTGGGTGGTGCAGGATCTCACAATCATAATCCTTGACCACATCCAACCACCTCCTCTGACGCATATTTAGGTTGGGCTGATCCATCAAATACTTCAAGCTCTTATGGTCCGTGTATATCGTACATCGAACCCCATACAAGTAGTGACGCCAAATCTTGAGAGCGAACACTACTGCCCCCAACTCTAAATCATGCGTGGGATATCTCGCCTCATGAGGCTTCAGCTGCCTCGACGCATAAGCTATCACATGACCCCTCTGCATCAACACTGCACCCAGCCCCAAAATCGATGCATCACAATAAACTACAAAATCCTCCATCCCTTCCGGGAGAGCTAATACCGGGGCTTCGCACAACCTTTGGCGAAGTGTCTCGAAGGAGGTCTGCTGCTCGGGACCCCATGAGAATGCGACACCCTTCTGGGTGAATCTGGTGAGCGGCACTGCGATCTTGGAGAAATCCCTAATAAATCTCCGATAATACCCTGCCAACCCAAGGAAGCTCCTGATCTCCGATGGTGACCTCGGCATCTCCCAGCTCATCACTGCCTCGACCTTGGCCGGATCGACCAGAATCCCTTCCTGGTTAACGAGATGTCCTAGGAACTGGACCTCCCGCAACCAGAAATCACATTTGGAGAACTTTGCATAAAGCTTCTCCGACCTCAATACCTCAAGGACCTCCCTCAAATGCTCCTCATGCTGCTCTCTAGATCTCGAATACACTAGAATATCATCGATAAATACAATCACTGACCGATCCAACATCGGCCTGCATACCCTGTTCATGAGATCCATGAACACAGCCGGGGCATTGGTGAGCCCGAAAGGCATCACCACAAACTCATAATGCCCATATCGCGTCCTAAACGCTGTCTTCTGGATGTCCTCAGCCCGCACTCTCACCTGATGGTACCCCGACCTCAGATCGATCTTGGAAAACCAAGATGCTCCCTGCAACTGATCGAATAAATCATCGATCCTCGGTAACGGGTAACGGTTCTTGACCGTCAACTTGTTCAACTCCTGGTAATCAATGCACATCCAGTGTGAACCATCCTTCCCCAGCAACTCCTGAAGCTGTGAGGACAACTCTTGCATCTCTGGAGGTGCAAGACGATAAGGCACCTTAGCGATAGGCGCGGCCCCCGGAACCAGATCGATACCAAACTCCACTTGCCTCACAGGAGGTACTCCCGGCAGCTCCTCAGGAAAAACATCTGGAAACTCACGCACCACTGGGACCTCCTCAACTGATCTCGGTTTCTCGGAAACCTCCCGCGTATCCATCACATACGCCACAAAACCCTTACAGCCCTGCTGTAGACACTGCCTCGCCCTAGCGGCCGAACAAAAAGCTGATCCCGAACGGGTACCCTCGCCGTACACCGAAAGAATTCCCCCATTAGGGTCTCGTATAGTCACCAGCTGACGCTCGCAGTCGATGACTGCGCCGAATGGGCTCAACCAGTCCATGCCCACAATGACACAGACATCACCCATCGCAATAGGAATCAGATCAATCGGAAACTCAACCCCGAAAATCTCTAACATACATCCCCGGAAAACCTCCATGGAACAAATCACTCTATCATCAGCTATGGAAACTCTCAGAGGCCGACTCAATGCCTCACGACTAACACTGATATGCTGACTAAAGGCCAAAGATACAAAAGACCGACTCGCACCCGAGTCAAATAACACTAAAGCAGGTACATAGTTCACAAGAAAGGTACCTACGCATAATATAATATAAGCATAATATCTCATCATCAAAAATAAATACATGAAAGGAAACATACCAGCCACAACATCAGGCGCAGCGCGGACCTCCTCCGCAGTCAGCTGGAAGGCTCTCCCTCGAGCTCTCGGCGCCTCGGCCTTCACAGGCCAACTCTCTGTAGCTCTGATGGCGGTAGGAGCAGACCCCTGAGATGCTCCGCGCAACTGCGGACACTCAGCCTTCCGGTGTCCGGTCTGGTTGCAGTGAAAACACACTGCAAACCCCTTGGGGCAGTCCTTGGCCATGTGCCCCTCCTTGCCACATTTGTAGCAAGACCCCGCTCGGCAAACTCCGTCATGACCCTTGCCGCACTTTACGCAAGTGCGGCCCTTCTGGCTCCCTGGTCTGGGATCAACAGGCTTGGCCCGCTTGGCGGCCGGCTGCGACTGTGCCGGTCGCCGATCCCTCCCCTGAGACTCCGCCTCCTCCCTGGCCTGAGTCTCAAGCTCGATCTCCCTCTTCCGGGCATTTGCCTGAAGCTCGGCAAATGTCCGGTACGAGGAGTTCGCAGCGAACTCCCGAATATCCCGCCTCAAGATGCTCAAGTAGCGGCTCATACGTGCCTGCTCAGTGGACACGTGCTCAGGGCAGAACATCGCCCTCTCGTGGAACATCCTCGTGATCGCTGTCACAGACTCAGTACCCTGCTTGAGGGTCAGAAACTCCTATGCTAAACGCTCCCTCTCCACCTGGGGAACGTACTCATCCCGAAACATGGTGGTGAACCTCTCCCAGGTCACCGCAGAAAGCTCAGCAGGCGTATAATGCGCCGTCACAAACTTCCACCAGTCCTTCGCTCCCAAGCGAAGCTGGTTCAGTGCGAACCGGACCTTCAAATGCTCAGGAGATGAGCAAGTGAAGAAACACCCCTTAATATCAGATATCCACCTCATAGCTGCCACTGGATCCTGAGTACCATCAAACTCTGGTGGTTTTGTGTTGCTGAACTTACGGAACAGCAACGCATCCCCACCCTGCGGCCTCGCAGCAACAATCGTTGTGGTAGCCGCTGCAGCAACAGCCTCAGAAAGAGCGGTATAACGCTCATCAAACGTCTCAATCAATGTGGTCTTTATAGACCCAAACATATCTGGTATCTCTGCCCTGATGACCGCAGCCACCTCCTCTTGAATGATCCGGCGAATCTCCTCCTCACTGGTACCACTGCTCTCGGGCATCAAACGTGTCCTCACCATGATCTACCTCTGAAATACAACATACGATAATTAGAATCCACACGAGTGTGCTCACACTCGTCAACTCTTTCCTCCTTGATTCTTGGCATTCCAAAGATTCTGACTTGGGCTGCACACCGCTCCGGTGCCTCCAGTAGTACGGGCCCAATACTACTGTCCGCACCGCACCAGAATACACTCCAAGTCCTTCTCTTTGGATCCCAAGTCTCAAGTACTCTATCATGCATAGACCACTCTCTAATAGATCTCTCATAAGTCCCTCGCTGCTACCTACTCACTCTCAAGCATCTTATGGCAGCTCACCTCTCCCTACGCTAAGGCATCACAAATCAGGCCACTCTAGTCCTAATAGCAATACCTAGCCTACTCTAGCATGCGAATACATCATATCAATGTCAATATCACATAATATATATATATATATATATATATATAGGTATTTTGGGAAATCACCGTTCGGGCGCTGACTGATCGTACACACATCTCTTGCTCTGCGTTTTTTTTTTCAAAAATCTTTTACTCTTTTTGAAAATACATCTCAAATCCTCAGTTTGAGTTCAAATACGCCCGAAGGTGTACCCGAATCCCTCAAACCAAGGCTCTAATACCAACTTGTAACACCGTGAATTTCAAAATAATTTTTCGCAATATAAAAACATTTCCCATTTAATTTCATAAAAACATTAAGTTTCAAATTCCAATCTGTATCATACAAATCCCAAGATCACATAAATATGTCAAAAGTCCCCTGCGTGTGTACAGATCAAGCCGGCGCCTTCCCACGGTCATCGCTAGTACCTGAAACAACAACACTAACACTGTAAGCATGAAGCTTAGTGACTTCCCCAAAATACCACACATAAAACACTTATTAGCCACTCGAGGCTATAACTCTATGGGTCCGTGCACCCAACTCTGTGAACCCTCAGGTTCTAACTCTAGGAACCTTCCGGTTCCAACTCTGTAATCATGCACAACATAAATCACGTAGAAATAATGCAGTACAACACATGGCATACACATAATATACATACACTAACACATAGCTCTGAGTACCTACTCAAGGTAAGGTATAGTGAGAAGACTCACCTCGCGAATATCAAAAGCTAGCTAATCCCGTAGTCACTCGTGCTCGATCCGCCGAGCTACAATCTCCCTATAACATCATACATCTCTTATTATCACTTTTATCTTCTAAGTTTGACTATCCCTAAGAAGTCAAACATTGGTCAACTCTGGTCAACGGTCAACGGTCAATGGTCAACTTGACCGGACTCGGCGAGTGCACAAGGGCAACTCGGCGAGTCTAGACGTATCCGCCGACTCCATAGGATTCCCTTCTTACTCGTCGAGTGTTTCCCCTGACTCGACGAGTTCCACCTGGGAGAGTCGCGGGGCCACCCCGACTCAACTCGCCGAGTTTCAAGAACAACTCGGCGAGTCCTAGCTTGACTCGACCACCTGCCAAAACCTTTCCAACTCTCTTCGACTCACTGAGTCGCCCATAACTCGGTCAGGACTACACACTGGGTGTCCTCAAGGACATTCTTCAAGCGACTCGTCGAGTCTGTTCATCAGACTCGGCGAGTCCATGCCATGCACCAGCTAAAACTGGCCTTTGCGGTCAGATCCGTTCCATCCATTCATAGATCTGGCCTTCCCAAGCTTATTTGTCACGTAAAGTCTCAGTCTTGGTTGCCATGCAATGCGTACAAGGCTTATTTTGGGGAAACAACCTCTAATATGACCACCTTAGCTTCTAACTCAAAAGGATGGACATAAAGCTAGTCATATGGGGTCTCCTGGACCTGCTAAGGTCCAGATCTAGGTTCCATATCTCCATGGAACCCTTCATACCTCCAATTTAAGCCATGAAATGCAAGAAGAAACCCTAGATTTGACACATCAAAACAAAACACGAAGTTTGGCTCTGAAAGTTACCTCAAGAAGACTCCCTTGATGAATTAGCAACAGATCCACGCTCCCCAACTCCTCAAGTTTGATCCTCTCCCTCCTTTCTTGCAAAATCACACAAAATGGTGAACAAATGGCCTCCAAATACACTCACAAGGGCTCACAGTCGAATGGGGGCTCTTAAGGTTCAAGGTGGCCGCAAATGAGGGCCATAAGGTCCTTTAAATAGGGCTCGGGACCGGGAAATTAGGGTTTCATTAAACAGCGCAGACTCGCCGAGTCCATATCCTGGACTCGCCGAGTCCAGACGAATCCCGCGTCCAAAAATCGCGACCTTACTCGGCGAGTCTGAGCTCCAACTCGCCGAGTGCCCTCTCAAAACACAAAATAATCAAATCAATAAAGATACCTGGAAATCCGGGCTGTTACATTATGAGATATTTATGATGCACTTTATGAGATATTATTGCATGCTAGAGACAGGCTAGGTATTCCATATCGTAGTACTAGAGTGGCCTGATTTGTGATGCCTTAGCCTAGGAATTGCTGTTATATGCGATGTGCTCTTAAGTATGTGATGAATGAGAATATTTAGTTGGAATCCTTTAGGGGATTTGAGTAGAGGAGTAATCTAGGGGAGATACCTAGATAAATACCGTGGTACTTAGAGAAAGAATAGTTAGAACCCGCGAGGGGAAGAGTTGCAGAGTTCAGTGGTACTTTCGAGGATGAGCAGAGCAAGCGGCGTTATCACCCAGAGTGCGTCATATATATTCTTCAATGCTCGAACGCTGCTTGCTTCGTGCTTTGCGGAACTCTCGATGATGCGAGTCAGCTACCAAATGAATATGACGATAGTCAGGAGGTAGAGGGTTGGCATCATTAGGAGCTCTTCAGCAGCTGATGGCAGAGAAGTGTCGGAATCTAGGAAGAGCCTAAGGAGTAACCTTAGCCAGATGAGTGCGCTGGCAGAGTAGAGAATTTCGCTGGGGAGCGAGCGCGCGACTGAATTGGTGAACGGGAAGGTCGAGCAGCTACTTAGGAGCTCCGGGATAGTCCGTGTGGAAAGTATGGGTAGATGTGGCAGGTAGTATGGGCCATTACTACTGAAAGCAGAGGACCCATACTTGACACAGGGAGTATTCTGAAGGTTATAATGAGCGGATTGAGGGGTGATGTTATGGTTCGAGTACCATACATCAGAGCAGATGGAGGAGTGATGCTATGGTTCGAGTACCATACATCGAAGCGTATTGAGGAGTGATGTTATGGTTCGAGTACCATACATTGAAGCGTACTGAGGAGTGATGTTATGGTTCGAGTACCATACATCGGAGCAGATTGAGGAGTGATGTTATGGTTCGAGTACCATACATCGGAGCGGATGAAGGAATGACGTTATGGTTCGAGTACCATACATCGGAGCAGATGGAGGAGTGGTGCTATGGTTCGAGTACCATACATCGAAGCGTATTGAGGAGTGATGTTATGGTTCGAGTACCATACATCAAAGTGTATTGAGGAGTGATGTTATGGTTCGAGTACCATACATCGGAGCAGATTGAGGGGTGATGTTATGGTTCGAGTACCATACATCGGAGCGGATGAAGGAATGATGTTATGGTTCGAGTACCATACATCGGAGCAGATGGAGGAGTGATGCTATGGTTCGAGTACCATACATCAAAGTGTATTGAGGAGTGATGTTATGGTTCGAGTACCATACATCGAAGCGTATTGAGGAGTGATGTTATGGTTCGAGTACCATACATCGGAGCAGATTAAGGAGTGATGTTATGGTTCGAGTACCATACATCGGAGCGGATGAAGGAATTATGTTATGGTTCGAGTACCATACATCGGAGCAGATGGAGGTGTGATGTTATGGTTCGGGTACCATATACCTGAGCATATTGAGAAGAGATGTCATGGGAAGAGTACCATGGTTCATAGTGAATGATGCTTGTGGTTCTCTGGTTATCCGGTCACGATTGATGAGGAAGAGATTGGACGCTATGGGTTTTAGGCATGTGGGCCATGATTAAGTTCGAAGAGGCGTCCCTTGAGAGGGAGGTCGAGAGCCTATCAGACTATTTGGTAAGGAGTTAGAGGGAGGGGAGAATTCCGGTCTGAGTTGAGAAATCAGTCGATAGAGGAGATGTTACCTTCTATGACCTGAGTGGTGCTATTTATGTTCGTGTGCGGAACATGAGAGGCCTAATGTTTAAATTTTGGGTTTGGGGGTAAAACCCTGCAGGTTGTCATTGATGATGATTTTCCATCAGAGTATCAAGTAGCATGTGTGCTGCAAGACAGTGATTTACCATGAGCAGATAGTCAGTTGGGACTGAGATAGTCAAGGACCACATTACACCTGTTTGAGTATAGTAGGGCGTATTGTAGAGGTATCAGTGGGGAGTCCAGTCGAGTTAATCAGTGTAGTGATTTTCTATCTTTGTTGGGTATTGAATATGGTAATGGGTCCCTGTTCTTGGGATGATCCATGTGTTGGAACGTCGGTTGATGAGTCGAGGTGGGGGAGTATGATGATTTCGTGGTCCAGTCTATGAGTCAGTGATGTTATTGGACACTTGAGTTGTTTGGTATTGGATTGGTACGAGACTTTGAACGAGTAGAGGCAGTCATGATGAGAAGTTTTTGAGGATTTCATCTGAGGTTCAGAGTTATGAGATCGATTGATTTCCTTAAAAGGGGACTATCAGGAATTGCGTAGCACCTTCCAGGGGTAGGTGCGTTATTACTGGTGGAAATAGTTCGTGAGGTGGTTGATGTGTCAGATAGTGATGGTTCGAACCCTAAGTGGGGGAGAACCGGGTGGTTTATTGAGAGAACCAGAGATTTGTGCAAGAGCGGTTAGGGGTTGGATGCAGAAACCTGCGGCTTGAATTCATGAGATCAGGGTCATTGGTGATCAAGGAAAGGTGTAGGGCGAGATAATGCATGTGGTATATGTCTGAAAGAAGGATGGGTGTCTCCATGGTGGGTGGTCAATGGTCAGGAATCTGGTGGTGGTCAGAGTCGTCTTAAGTAGAAGACTCGTAATGATGGTATGGGCAGTTGATAACTTCTGGTTGAAATATGGGTAGAAGGTTGTCGAGTAGCCAACTCCCGGGTTGGGATGTGTATTCTCGCTTGGGTTTTGAGCAGTAGTGGAAAGCGTTTCGGAAGATCATCAGTGTGTTCTTAAGGGTTAGCGCCTTCCTTGTATTCCAATTGAGTGTTTGGATGCACTGAAGTTGCGCATCGAGTGATATAAGAAATTATTATGGGATTCAGAGGAAATGTATTGTTGTATGTGTATGGTGTTGGGAGTAATGGAATCAGTGGTAGAGGCAGGACATTTTGATGCTCTGTTAGGGTGTTCTGTGGTTTCCGCATATAGCGTCCCGATTTCAGAGTTATTTAGAGTCTTGGGTTTAAGATGACTAGTGATGTATCATGTATCCACGGTTCCAGTGGGAGCCCTTCGTGTATTGTCATCAAGAGGGATTATTTAAGGAAGTGGATCTCCACAGAGGTAGGTTCTGTGTTGTGGCGGTTGCCGCCAGAGTCTGTAATGCATATCGGGGCAAGTCTGTGTGTAACTATCTTTGATAGTCTTCGGTGCATGAGTTAGTGAACATAGTGTGGCGTTATTATGAGAATGAGAGTATAGGGTGAAGCTACGGAGAGCCGTAGTATTCACCAGTCAGAGGGTGTTGTGATGCTACGGGGAGCCGTAGTACTCACAAGTCAGAGAGAGAGAGAGAGAGTCGTGATGCTACGGGGAGCCATAGTATTTGCCAGTCAGAGGGTGTTGTGATGCTACGGGGAGCCGTAGTAGTCACAAGTCAGAGGGAGGGAGTCGTGGTACTACGGGGAGCCGTAGTACTCACTAGTTAGTTGGCGTTGTGATACTATGGAGGGCCGTAGTACTCACTAGTCAGAGGCTATCGTAATGTTGCGGGAAGCCATAGTACCCCCTAGACAGCCAGAGAGTGTGATAATGGAGTGTTCTCTAATAAGTTCATGATGCAGAAGAGTTTTAGGATTGAGTAACCCTAGTGTTGAGTTTTTGGAGTGTAGTGGTTAAACCGGGGCGAGACTGGGTTCTCCGTCTCTGTCGGGAGGGTCAGCGAGGCGCGTGGGAAAATATGTGCAACAAACGCCAGAGGTTAGAGCTGAGTCGATCTTCGATTGGGTTGTATTTTTATGAGGAAAAGGGAATTTCGTGACTTGCGTGTCATTGGGCCGTGACAGTGGTCACGGGGAAGAAGTTAGTGAGATGTTTTGGATCATGTTATGTGTGACCTCTGGGGGTTCAGCTGAGGGGCCAAAAGCTGACCTGGTGCTCGGTATCGAAGATGAATACGAGAAATGAGATAGAGTTTACCATGGTGATGGTTGCGGACACTTCAGAGCGAGCGAACGATTCGGATGCTCGAGGATATGTTTCGGGCATGTGTATTAGATTTCGGGGGGAAATTGTGGCCCGTATTTGCCTTGGCAGAGTTTTCCTACAACGACAGCCATCATTAGTGCATCAGTATGCCACCCTTTGAGCTGTTGTAGGGAAGGGGTATCGGACCCCATTTGCAGGGGAGAGATAGAGCAACGTGTGGTGGGAAGTACAGAGATCGTGCTTCAGACGTCAGAGCAGATACAGCAGGTCGGGCAGAGGTTGTTGACCGCTCAGAGTTGCCAGAAGAGTTATGCGGACAGGCGCCGGTCCGAGCTCGAATTTTTGGTCGGTGACTTTGTACTCCTGAAGGTCTCTCCTTGGAAAGGAGTGATTCGATTCGGGAAGAGGGGCAAGTTGGGGCCCCGATATATTGGACTATTCCGAGTGATCGCGAGGGTAAGCTGGGTAGCCTATCGTTTGGATTTTGCCAGCAGAGTTGGGGCAGATTCACGACACTTTTCATGTTCCGCAACTGAGGAAATGTTTAGCCGATGAGTCGGCAGTGGTTCCATTAGAAGATATTCAGGTGGATGCGAGCCTGAATTATGCTGAGAGACCAGTAGCAATCAGAGATCGGAAAATCCAGGTTTTGAGGAACAAGGAGATACCCTTGGTTTTGGTTCAGTGGCGGCATCGTAAGGGGTCCGAGATGACTTGGGAGCCGGAGCTTGAGATGCGTGAGCAGCATCCGGAGTTATTTGCAGAGCGAGACTTCGAGGGCGAAGTCTAGTTCTAGTGGGGGAGAATTGTAACAACCCGGATTCCCATGTATTATTTATTCTTCTTAATTTTTGGAGTTTTGTGAGGAGACTCGGCGAGTTGGAGCTCAAACTCGCCGAGTATGATCGCAGTATGGGAAAGGGTTCGCATCCGGACTTGGTGAGTCCACGCTATTTAATGAAACCCTAAATTTCAGGGTATGAGACCTATTTAAAAGGGCTTATGCCCATCATTTGTGGCCACCAACCCCAGAGAGAACCCTAAAAGAGTCCTTGAGCATTTTGTGAGAGAAAAGAGGAAGATCCTTGATTATTTGTGGCTGATTTTGCATATAGAAGAGGATCAAGGCAAGAGGAGACCAAAGAGGGTGCTAATCTAGTGATTCCTGAGTCCAGAGACTTCATTTAAGGTAACCATTCGTTCCTTTCTCAGCCCTTGGTGTAAATCTTAGAGTTAGGGCTTCTTTGTGGAATGATTCATGGAGTAATTGGCCTCTTTTTGTGTTGATGCTTTAGATTTGGACCCAAAGAGGTCCAGAGACTCTTTTTCCTCAAGCTTTATGAGTGTTAATGGAGGCCATGAGCTTAGAATAGCATTCTAGAGACCATATCATCAAATAAGGCCTTTGGACCTTTGCATGAGCACCAAGATTGTAACTTTACGTGATAAATGTGCTTGGAAGGACTGGATCTATAAGTTACTGGAACGGATCTGACCTCAGGAGTGAGTTTGAGTTCATGCATGGCTTAGACTCGCCGAGTCCGAAGAACAGACATGGCGAGTAGCATGAAGATTGTCCATAACCACTCAGCGAGTGGTCTTACCGAGTTAAGGGTTGACTCAGTGAGTCAGGGAGAGTCAGAGAGGGTTGACAGGTGGACTGAGTCAAGCTGGAACTCGCGGATTTGTTCTTGAGGCTCGGCGAGTTGAGTCGTGGTGGCCCCACGATTCATGCTAGGTGGAACTCGTCGAGTCAAGGGAGTACTCGACGTGTCAAGAGAGGATCCTAGGGAGTCAGTGAACACGTATAGACTCGCCGAGTCGCTCTAGTGCACTCGCCGAGTCCGTTCAAAGTTAACCGTTGACCAGAGTTGACCAGTGTCGACTTGATAGGGGTAGTCAACCTTAGTTGTGAAAGTGTTAATTAGAGATATATTGTGTTATATGAGGATTATAGCTCGGAGGATCGAGCGCGAGTGATTTTTGGGATTTGCGAGTTATCGAGATACGCGAGGTGAGTCTTCTCACTATACTTTACCTTGAGTAGGTAACCAGAGTTATGTGACAGAGTATTTGTATGCTATGTGTTGTACTGCATTATTTCTATGTGATTTATGTTGTGTATGTTTACAGAATTAGAACCGGAAGGTTCACAGAGTTAGAACCAGAGGGTTCATAGAGTAGGGTCCACGGACCCACAAAGTTATAGCCTCGAGTGGCTAATATGTGTTATGTGTGGTATTTTGGGGAACTCACTAAGCTTCGTGCTTACAGTGTTTTGTGTTATGTGTTTCAGGTTTCTCTCAGGATCACAGGACGGCACCAGCTCGATTGTACACACCAGAGAAAGAGTCATGTTTTGGAGGATCCTGGTTTACTATGCAAGGGAAAATCGAATTATGTTTTGTAATTCGATTATGAATGAGATTTTAAGCAAAGTGTTTTTAAGAATTAAACGATTATTTTTAAACGAAAAATTGTTTGAAATTTTCGGTGTTACATAAGACTTCGGATAATAGTTGGTGAAGAAGTTGCTCGACTACGGTGGCTTGGGCGCTGCGGTAGCAAAAGTTCAAGAGGGTCACCTTTTTGATTCAACAATTTCCCCTTAAGTGACATCTTTAACTTGAATCAGCTATCAAGTTTAAGGAAGTTGATCAGTATCCACCAAAACTTCCTGACGTTCTCTAACCAGTTGATTCTTCTTAGTATTTCAAACTTGACCTCTGTCGTTGTATGCTTGGATTTTTCAACTGCGTTGCGGCAGATTTCAAATTGTCTTCTGGTGAGGCGATGCATGGCAGTCATATGAATAAAATATTTGATGTTGTCAGTCTTCCTCTTGAAAATGACTCCCAGCTAAGGATAGTTGGTTGCGCCTAAGGACCTTTCTTCATAGCCTTCGGTAGGCATGGGTGTGGGGTCAAGTGGTGGCAGATCAGCAATCTTGGAGATGATAGGATGAATGTCTGCATCTATTTTTGCAAAGTCACAGAATGTTTCCTTAAGAAAGGTACTCGCCCTTGGCGATGAGAAACACTTCTTCCGGGTTCATACACGGAAAGTCAGCCTGGGTGCGGGTGTACTCATGCTCCCTCCTGGTCAGAGTGTACTGGATGAACTCGGCCTTCATGAATTTTCTGATCTTGTAGTTCTTCACTGCAGATGGTTTATCATTGGACCATATATGTTCAACTAGAAAGGCATGCTTAGCATAGAATTGGCTAAGTCTCTCGAACTCCATAGGCAGTCTTTTGTCATCCAGAAGGTTGCGGTTAAACTGCTCAAATACAGTGAAGTATCTGGCATTCGATGAGATAGGGACATCCCAGTATCCATCTGAGGGGGTTCCGCATATGTAAGATGAGGGACATAATCATCATCAAGAAGTCTTCTGTGAGGATTGATCCAAGAGTTTATTAAGGATTCATCCATCACTGTGTCAAATCCGCAGAGCCTCCATACTTCTTCAGCCAGCTTGGCTGCCTTCCAGTCTCATTTTCTCTAAGCAGTAGCAGGGGAATCATTAGAGCTCGGAGACGACATGTATTCCTCCAGATTTTTGACGTGCGGGGGAGTTTTTGATTTTTCAGAAGTATTATGGAGAGGGGAGTTGTGATGAGATGGTTGTAGTGAGAGTTGTGTTTCATGTTGCGATGATGGTTGCGGTGATGGTTGCGGTGTGGGAATTTTTTCAGTGGAGATTGGGGGAGTTTGATGATGTGAAGGGGATTGGTTGGCGCGATGGAATTCTTCACATCCCCCTCTTGAGTAGTTCAGACTTGGAGTCTCCTCAAGCCATTGAAGAAGGCCATCAACCTTGTCAAATACGGTATGAAATTGAGCTTTGAGCTCTTCAGCCAGTTGTTGGTTATTGGGGATGGAGAGATTGAATAGTAGTTGGTGAATCTCCTTTGTAAGCTGAAGGATCTCCGGAACATGGATGTTGGAGGAGAGTAAGCGTTGCATTCTAGAGATAGTTGTTTGGAGAACGGAGATTGCTGACTCATAAGCAGTATGAGTTTCAGCAATCAACTTCTCAGAGTGTGAAGCTTGATCCGCAATCGCTGTTTGAAGATCATTCTTAATGGCAGTAACCTCAGAGATGAGGTGTTCAGCAATAGCCATGAACTCCTTATGATCTGCTAGACGATTGTTGTCAAGTGATCTGATCCCCATTTCAACTTTCAAGGAGATGCGCTCTGCAGCCAATCTCTCTCGTGTTTCAAGTCTTTCAATTCTTTCCATCAGGGACTGCGGTCCCGTGCTGTCCTCTGGTTGTGGTTGATTAGGCTTGACCGTAGCTAAAATTTGGTCGACTTTAGCTTGAAGACTTAAAAATTCTTTTCTCGTGACAACGTGCTTCTTCTTCTTCTTCTTCTTCTTCTTCTTCTTCTCTTTTGGCTTAGTTGTGGAGTGATGAGACCCACTAGATTCTTCGTCTTCATCAAACATCATCAAGTCGTCATCTAAAGGAGAGGGTTTTTTTAACTCTTGTGGTTCATCATCATCGAAGCCAAATATTGGAGTGAAGCTCACTTCGATTTCAGGTTCTTCATACTGAGAACGTGCAGCAGTTGGAGAAGGAGTAGCTTGATGAACATTCTCATCATCAGCTGATTGTTGAGGTTGTTGAAAGTTGGCTGCCATTGCGGACATCCATTCTTGAATCTTCAGAATATTGGCTACGTTATTAGCATTTTTGATGGCATCTGCCCAATAATTTGTTGCAACTTGAATCTTTTGTTCTTTTAGCTGTTGTTGCTTCATCTGCTAATCCTTGCGAGCTTGAAATGCCCTACAAAAAGCGGCATACTTCTTGGCTTCAGCCTCGTTAGAGGGTTGATATCTACTCAAAGAATCATTTAAGTCTTCTCCGTCAATTCCTGAAAAACACACCAAGGTGTCCCTTGGATTCACGGATCCATGCACATTTGTGCTCACCATGCCTAAACCACCTGTATGTAGTGTAAGCAGAGTAGGATTTCCTGAGCTTCATTGGTCTCCTAAACCCATAGTCAAGTTTGGCCCCAGCTCAATTCTGGCAAAGGCTGAAGAGGTGCCTTGCGGATAGGACTGTGTTTGGAGTGTATGGGTGACGTTCAAGAGGATGGAGTTCAACTCCTCAGATGAAAAAATATGCAGTCGGGAAGCCTTCGAGACTTTAGGGCGAGAACCAGTAATATCCCTTTGGGAATGTACTGGAGGGGAGTCTCCTCTCTGTTGTGATTCAAACTCGCTTTCTGAGTCTAAAAGGAAAAGGATGGTGTTAACAAATGGATGTGCAGGCATCCCAAGGACTACCGGAGCCTGTGGAGAAGCTGGGGTATCAGTCCGGTCATGCATTTGTCTAGTGGGATCATCTTTCCTTTTCTTAAGGATAGAGATGGGTTGGTTGTCTTCTTTAGAGTCACTACCGGAATCATGGTGACTCGGTTCAGCTGTTATGATAACTGGTGGTGACCTTCTCTTCTTTGATGGTTTGGATGGTTTGGTGGCATCCTTCTTGGGAGTGCTGGCTTTCTTTGTGGTGTGGGGACCATGAAGAGATGAAACTTTATGTTTACGTCTATGAGAGACGTTAGAAAGACTTGTAGAAGAAGGTACTGCGGTACCTTCAGGGTGTAAGGTTGTGGATGGAAGAGGCAAGGTAGGAAGGTATGTGTCAATACCTTCCGTAGCCTCAACGTGGTCTGAGACATCAATAGTCTCAAGACCAAGAGTACTAAGGATGTGGGTAGGGAGACTGTGGATGGAACCAAAAATAGTTTTATCAGGGGAAGGATTGTACCTTTTTAATTCTTTGGTGACGAAGAAATTGTTGTCGTCACCCATGTCTATCTTGGCATCCGCATGCAGATCTGATATGCACAAGGACCAAAATCGAGCAAAAGTAAGCTCGGATGGATTCTGCCTCGAACTCTCTTTTGGAATGTATTGGAGAAAATCGTCCCATAAAATCTGACCGTAGTTCACATCACGGCCGGTGAAGATGCCCCAACCCAGTTCTAGGAGCTTTAATCCCATATTGTCTGTGCCTCCGGTTCTGCCGGACAGACTGCGGATGATAAAATGATAGACAAAATGCCATACTGTAGGCAACTGATTCTTCTTGAACTCACCAATGCCCATTATCTTCTTCTGATAGCCCATTTGGTACAGTGTAGTGGTGACATCCACCAGTTTGGTTTGTTGATCCAGAAGCTTTGGACTGTTTCTTGGAAGCGCCAGATTTCACCATTGTTGAGTTTGAAATAGCTTAACAATTCAGAGAAAGGTTGAGGGTTTTGAGAGCGTAAAGGTTCCTTTGTGGAGAGGAAAAGGTTTTTATAGTGATTTGTAGGAGCGGGAAACGTTCAGGTTTTGACCTAGGTGAAATTGGGTAAAAAGAAAATGGTTTATCTGTGAAATAGGTATCTTTAATCTTAACCACATATCGACAAAAAGGGATAAAGATTAAAATTAGGATTAACCAAAAGAACGCTACATTTAATGAAATGTCAGATCACGTCTTGAGAACGTGTGGAGGGGGTGAGAAAAATCTGTTGGATAAAGTAGATGTTGTAACTGATAGGATGGTTTGGGTAATAGGAAGAGACATTTTATAGGATTTGATTTGGAAAATCTTTTATTTTGTCATCATACCTAAAATAGGTCTGACACAAGGTTTTGGGAGAGAAGAATGTGACTGTTTCTCAAAGGAATGTTTTTATTTAATGTTTTATTTAATGAAGGATCATTAAATAGCACACTATGTTTTTTGTTATTTCTTTTCAAAAAAAGAATGAACCGTCTGGAAAGTAATTAAGGTGACTGCGGGTGAACATATCATTGCGGATAATTTCTTTGATATTGTGGATGACTGCAATGAGAGAAACTTTCAGAATGTGATCTTTGATGAAGTGATACCGTAGTTCAATATGTTTAGTCTTGGAGTGTTGAATAAGATTATGAGAAATCTCTGTGGCACTTTCAGAGTCACAATAGATTGGTATCCGCAACATTCTTTATCCATAGTCCAACAGTTTTGTCTTCATCCAAAGGACTTGGGAACAGTAGTTGGCTGCGGCCACGTATTCTACTTCTGCGGTAGATAATGAAACATAACTTTGTTTTCTTGAGGACCAGCTGACAAGTCTACCTCCTAAAAATTTAGATCCACCAGATGTACTTTTTCGATCAAGTTTGCATTCGACATGATCCACATCAGTAAACACTTGAAGACTAAAGTCATTGCCTACGGGGTACCATAGACCAAGAGATTTGCTTCTTTTTTGGTACCGAAGAATTTGTTTGGCTACAGTCATGTGTGACACTTTTGGGTCAGCCTAATACCTTGCACACACACTAGTTGCAAAGATAATGTCTGGTCGGTTTGCGGTGAGATACATTAAATAGCGAATGATACCTCTATAATTCTTGTGATCCACATATTCGCCAGAGGGATCAACAGAGATCTTAGATCCGAAGGCCATAGGAACCTTATCCGAAGAACAGTTGTCCATAGAGTATTTCTTCAGAAGTTTAGTGGTGTATTTCTCTTGATGAATGAATATCCCTTGCTAAATTTGTTTAACTTGAAGGCCTAGAAAGAAGTTAATCTCTCTATTCATGCTCATTTGAAATTTATTTGTCATGAGCTTAGCAAATTCATCCACCATTCCTTGATCAAATGATCCGAAGATGATATCATCCACATATATTTGTACAAGCATAAGGTGAGACTCGTTTAGTTTTCTAAATAGTGTGGGATCAATCACTCCTCTTTTGTAGCCTGAAGAGACTAAGAATTCAGAAAGAGTCTCATACCAAGCTCTAGGGGCTTGCTTCAGACCGTAGACTGCTTTCTGAAGCTTGTAGCAGTGATCAGGGAACTCGATACTTTCAAAGTCGAGAGGTTGTTGAAGATAAACCTCTTCTTTCAATTCCCCATTAAGAAAAGCGCTCTTAACGTCCATTTGGTGTACTTTGATGTTTTTGTGGGAAGCATATGATAAGAAGATTCAGATTGCTTCCATTCTAGCCACTAGAGCATATGTTTCATCGTAGTCAACACCTTCCAGTTGACAATAGCCTTTAGCAACTAGTGTTGCCTTATTTCTGATAACCGCACCAGATTCATTTAGCTTGTTGTTGAATACCCATCTTGTACCAACAATAGTATGGCCTTGTGGGATGGGAACAAGTTGCCACACTTTGTTTCTTTCAAATTCTTCCAGTTCTTCTTGCATTGCAAAAATCCAATCTGGTTCCAATAAAGCTTCATTGATAGATCGACGCTCGACTGTGGACATAAATGTTGCATAGTGACAATGGTCAGATAAATCTTTGGCAGATCGAGTTTGGATACCTGCGGATGGGTTGCCAATAATTTGGCCTGGTGGGTGATCCTCTGTCCATACATGTAGACAAGGCATCAGATGATCAGCAGCTGCGGTCAAAGGAATGTTTTCAATATCAGAGGTTGCTTCGGATGGGGAAGGAAGTTCCCCCTAGATTTGTGAACAGCCTACTGAATCATCTTGACTTGTTGGAGCGAGAGAGACATTTTCTTTAATTTGGAGAGGTTCCCCTTGGATTGGTGAAGGGTGTTCATCTGGAACCTGAGAAGCTTCCCTCTGGACTGCTGAAGGGTGTTCATCTGAATCCGAAGATACATTTGATGAAATTGATTTTCTGAGAGTGGGAGCTTGAGCATCATCAAGTACTGGGACCTCAATGGTTGTAGTATGAACCGGAGTAGAGCTTTCCCCCTCAACAGGAGAGGTGAAAGTTCTGAGAGATGCTACTTCGGATAGAGATGGACCAGACACATCAGCATGTTGTTGTTGAGCAGTTGGTGATACCAGAATTTGGGATAGTTTTTATATTTCAACAGGATCGAAGAGATCATCATATTTTACTTCAATCAGATTTAGAGGTCCTAAAGAAACACGAATATCATTTCCATGATGGCAGTGGTTTCCTTAAATGGAGGGGTGTTGCGGATGTAAGAGTCATCGAACTTTATGTCAAAACTTTCAATGATTAGCCTTGTACGTCTGATGAGAACCCGATACACAACCTTATTTGTGGAGTAACCAAGAAATATTCCTTCATCAGACTTCGGTGCAAATTTGTTAAGTTGATCTCAGTTGTTGATTATAAAACATCTACACCCAAAGATGTGAAGAAACGAACATTTGGATTTCAGTTGTTGAGACCCTCATATGGTGTCTTGTTGAGGCGTTTGCACACAATGCTTCGGTTCTGAACAAAGCATGCAGTGGATACAGCTTCAGCCCAGAAGTAACGAGGAAGATGGGCGAAGTTGAGCATGGATCGGGCTGCTTCAACAAGGGTGCGGTTCCCTCGCTCGACAACACCATTTTGTTGAGGTGTATACAAAGCTGAAAAGTTATGTGAAATACCTTTTGACACCAAGAAGTTGTTGAGAGGATGATTGGTAAATTCAGTATCATTGTTACTGCGGATGCGTCTTACAAGAAGCTTTTTCTGAAGTTCTATTTCTTTGATGAAATTTATTAGAATCTGCGGTGTTTTGGATTTGAGTCTGAGAAAGAATAAACAAGTAAAGCGAGTGAATTCATCAACTATAACAAGTATATATTTTTTCTGATGAAGACTGGCTACGGTTGCTGGACCGTAGAGATCAATGTGGAGAAGTTCAAGTGGTTCGGATATGAAGGAGTCAATCACCATAGGGAGACTGGCTTTTGACTGTTTACCACATTCACAAGCAGCACATAGAGTGTCATTGATGAACTTAAGAATGGGTAGACCTATGACCAATTCTTCAGTGACTAAGGTGTTGATGTATTTGAAGTTGAGATGAGCGAGCTTGCGGTGCCATAACTAGCTAACTTCGGATACGGCTTTAGAGAGAAAGCACAACTGCAGTTTACCAATGATGAGAGAGACATCTAGAGGATACATGGTGCCTTCGGATCGTGACTTGATTAAGCAAGTGCTTCTATCACTTGTTATTATGTAACATAATTAACCATCAAACTCCACTCGATGGTCTGCCTTACATAGTTGACCAACACTTATGAGATTGTGTTTAAGGCTTTCTACATAGGCAACCTTCTGGATTGAGAAATTCCCTGTAGTGAGTACACCATAACCTCGTATGATGCCATTTGCATTTTTGCTGAATGTGACATTTCCACCATCTCATACAGGCCTGAAATCCCGAAGGTATTCTAACCTTCCGGTCATGTGCAAGGAGCAGGCACTGTCGATCAACCATTCTTCTTCTTGATCCTCCTTACACAAAGCCTACAGAAATTAAGTGGTTAATTTGGGAACCTAAGCGAGTTTGGAGCCCGGAGTCACATATGATGTGTTAATTGATGCATGATGTGAGGTGGCAGGGACAGGTTTTAAGTCAACTTTCAAGCCTAGTCCTGGGTGTTTGAAATTCTTTGGAGTTTTGTGAGATTGTGGATAGTTATGAGTTTTTTGGGAACGATGAGATTTGTCATGAGAGAGAATTTTTTGACATTGACATTAACATGTGAACTTTTTGTCATTTTCCCTGACATTTGACTTAGTATGTGGTTTTGAAGAGAAAGTATGCTTTTGTCCAGTCCGAGGATTGTGAGATTTGACCTTTTTGTTTGTGTGTCTTGAAAATGTGTTTTGTGCAGGTCTTGCAGGTGTGTAGACACGTGCAGACCTTTTGTGATGTGATTTCTTAAACTCTTGAGATGACCTTTTGAGTGCCAGAGTTGACAAAATTCCTTTCCATTTTTGAGATTTTGAAAGTGATATTGGAAGGGTTGTAGCAGGTAGAATACCTTTCTATTTTTTGGATCATCTAGTGAATAGATTTGAAAACCATTTGATCGAAAAGACTCATCCTTAGAGTTGGATGTTTTTTGAGTATTGTCAGTAACAGTGAAGTCCTTCATTTTTGTTTTCTTGGAAACAGTTTCCTTGAAATGATAATTTGAGAAAACAAGTTTTTCTGGACTTTTTGACTTTGGACATTTCACAAATTTCTTTTGTTTTGAGTGAATTTCCGGTTGCTTCCCACGGGAACAAAATTCTTCCTTCAAAACTCTTTTTGCTTCGGTCTTAGGAGAACCACATTCAGTGACATTTAATTGCGGTTTCCTTAAATCTTTTGAGGATTTTGAAAAAACAGTGACTCGATTCATCCGAACTGGAGAAGTCAGGACTTTGAGAACATTGAACAAATTCAAAATTTTCAATTGGAAATTCATGATTAATTGGTTCAATAGTCACATAACTTTTGACTATGGTCTGCGGTGTAGTGCTTTGGACTACCGCAGAGTAAGTCTTAATGGACACTTCGGTGGGACATTTGATATTGGTTAAAGGGACGGATTGCAGTTCAGGACTGCGGTTAGAAACACTGCGGTCAGGCTGCAAGGATGGGAAGTCTAAAGAGACTTCAGGACTTTCAATAAAAATTTCCTCATCGGCTACGGATGATGTCTGAGAATCTATGTTATCAATATGAGTAGGAAATTCAGGGAGAATTTCTTCTATAACGCAATTATTACTCAGATCATGGAGTTTACCAAAATGTGCTTGGATATCCTCAGGAAATGTTTTGTAATTAACCGGAAACAAGAAATTGTGGTCTGGAGGGACATAGGGAGGTTCCGGTGTGAACCAATGTGAGGAGTCCATTACGGTTGTGTAACCATTGGACCAACCCTAATTAAAGGTGTTATCAACATTCCCATTATTAACAAGATTCTCAATGGCCTCAGTTTCGTTAAACAACTTTTCAATTAACAGATTTAAGCGTACAATTTCACTCTGTGCTAAATCTCTCTAATTCAAGGCTATTTTTAGTTGTGTATCACTTAACATCCTAGCATCTTTTTCTAGCATCAAGTCCTTCTCTAACATTTCCATTTTGAGTCTCTTATTGTCCAAACGTCCTCTAACATGGAACATCTCCTACGAAGCGATGTTCTTCTCATCTAGGGCTTTATTGTAGTCTGTAAGGACGGCAACACAAGTGTCATTGAGTGTGTCTATGAAAGGTTAACAATCATGCATGTTGTAATTTAAAGTTTGAATCATAAGTTTTACCTGTTCCACAATGCTGAGAATTCCATCTTTTTCCATATAGCAATGATTCTTCTTTAGATTTGTTGAGCCGTCTTCATCAGCAGTTGCTACCATACAGATCTTGCCTTTTCCTTTACTCAGATCATCTACATCTTCATTTCCTGATTACCACACTTGATGATTCCTTTTCACTTGAGCAACGTAGGCCTTTCCCTTTTCTTTGTCTTCCAGTTCTTGAGCCATTCTGAGATAGAAGGCTCTATCTTTCACTATATTTGCCTTGCAGTCCTTGGAAAAATGGTTTTCTTTGTTGCACTTGTGACATATAATAATGTCACTTTTGTCTTCTAAATAGGTACCGGAGTCAGTTGATTGGGACTGTGGTGGTTCTTCTTTGGACTGTGTTTGCTGAGGCTGCGGTGGAGGGAGAGGATTCTTGGAGGAACGGAAGTGATTGTTTTGAAAGTTGCGGTTGAAAGGTGGTCGATTTTATTGTTGGTTTTTGCGAAATGAAGGTGGTAAGCGATAGCATTTCTGACTGATAAGAGCGATGTCATTCTGAAACTCTTCTCCATCGTCATATTCTGATTCAGCTTCATATGACTGTGGTGGTGAGTCATACGAAGTCGGATAGGTTTGAGTGTGAGGTGATTGTGCTACTAATGCAAGTGGACCTCCGAATTCTGAGCAGTCCTTGAGTACCGTGGAATCTTGAGCTATCAACTCTCCATACATCTTATAGAGAGATAACGAGTGAATCTTCCTGTCACCTTGTACAATCATTTTGGCTGTTGTCCAGTGTCTTCCCAAGCCATTAAGGAACTGCAGATTTGTTTCATGATTGCTGCGGATGGTACCCGCATTGAGTTTTTTGACAATCAAGTTGAATCTCTTAAATAAGTCTTCCAAACTTTCACTGGAGTGGGCTTTGAAGTTGTTGAATTCATTGAGTGTTGTAGTGAGCTTCTTGTCTTGAGCCTGCTCTGAACCTTCGTATAAGTTTTTGAGAACATCCCAAATCTCCTTTGCTGATTTGCAATTTATGATGATGTAGAAGTTGTCAGGAGCAACTCCACAAGAGATTTCATAAAAGGCAATAGCATCATTTTCCATCTTGTCTAGATAATCTTTGGTGGGACGGTTCAAAGCTGGTTGACCTCCTCCTAGCCTTGTTGTGGCTCCATCAGTTTGGACTGCTGTAAGGACTGGGACATGGGGTCCTTCTTCTATGGATCTCCAGACATCTCTACCAAGTCGTATGAGATATCTTTCCATCCTCTGAGACCAGTGATGATACTCATTTGCAACCAGTATTGGGGCTCAATTGGAACCACCAACACTGTTGGAGAGATTCAGTGATAACGATTGTGCCATTTTGATGATTTTTTGTATAGAAATGAGCTTCAGTGGTATAGAAAGCTCTTCGAAAAATCAGAGTTTTGATTTTCAAAAAGCAACCACTATGGCTCTGATACCAATTGTTGAGAGAAAAACTTTGAGACACACATGAACAAAAGTTAGAACAAATATATAGCGGGATAGTTAATCTCGAAGGATCTGTTAGCTCAACAATAATATTAAAAGTTTGAAGTTAATGAGTCAGATGCGAAAAGTAAAGAAATGTAAATGACAAAAATTGTTATATCAAGTATACACAAAAGCAGATTCATAACAAGGAATGCATTCAAACCAAGTTAGTAAGTGAGATCTAGCTTCGTGACTATGTCACTAGTGACTTGCTCTACGAAGAGAGATGATGAAAGTAAGAAGATTAGATAAGTAAGATAGAATGAGAATCTGAAGATGTATATTAGAATTTAGTAAGAGATTCACATATACATTCATACTGAATACATTAGAAAATATCTCTATTTATAGAGAAGATTACAACTCTAAGAGTAGCAATGCAAGGCATACTGGATATTAGAGTGTATTATAGAAAAGACAAAATAAGCTAAGTAAATATATAGACTGTGGTGCAGAAGACTTCGGATAACAGTTGGTTAAAAAGTTGCTCGACTACGGTGGCTTGGGAGTTGCGGTAGCAAAAGTTCAAGAGGGTCACTTTTTTGATTCAACAAGATCAGCCTTGAAAGTTGTGCCCCGAACTTGTAAAATCTGTAACTTTCACGTACCAGCTCCGTTTTCGACGTTCTTTATTTCCACGCGAAGCTGAGAATATACTCTACAACTCTCGTTTAGACACCGTCGGCAAATTTCCAGTTTATTTTTAATAATACATTTTTAACAGGCCGGGATTGGAAAAGTCCGTTAAAAATCAATAACTTCTTCATCCGATGTTCATTTTCGTCAGTCTTTTTACCGTGGTACTACTATTGATGAGACCTTCGATTCTCGTTTAGGTTGCGTTGGCTAAAAGTCGCTCGATCTCTATTTCGAGTTTTTAGATGTCAACTGTTGTATCCGAAACTTCGAAAAATCATAACTTTCTCATACGAAGTCAGATTTGGACGTTCTTTTTATGTTTGTTTAAGGTTTATTGATATCTACGACTCTCATTGAGATACCTAAGGTTAAAAGTATTTTATTAAAACTTCACATTTTACGTTTAACCGTATTGACGGTTTTGCTGTGAATCTTAGGTTGGTCATAACTTCTTCGTTATAACTCGGATTTTAGTGTTCTTTATATTTCTGAAACCCTTGACACGATATCTATCATTTTTGAAATCCAATAAATACTTTTGAGCATTTTATTTTTTGACGATAATTTCATTATATCAAAAGAGATTACAACTCTTGACGTTTTAGGTTATTACATTCATTCGAAATATCGGGTTGTCACATTAGATGTCTATGCCCATAACTATTATTGGTATGTACTTGATCTGAGAGTAGCATGGTCCATTTGGGTTGCATATCATCAGGACAATTTGTTAGGATGGACTTTTGAGAGAAGATGTTATATATGCTTTGTTAATATATTATAAGTTGTAATATATTAATATGAAATCATATGAGTTAATTAGTATTGATCAAGAATTAATTTGGAGATTAATTTGGTGATCAAAAGAGACTAATTAAATCTATGGGGACTAATTTTGTTAATTAGTTATTTTTATATGTGTTGGGCTTATGATCCATGTTGTACCAAGTTTATGTAAGGATATATAAAGAGTTAGGCCACATGAACCATGGATCATTAGACCCATGGGTATGGATTTGGGTTATGGGTTATACCTATGACTCTTGGATTCCTCACGCATATAAATAGATGCTTCTAGCCCAAAAATCGAGACTTACTCTAGTCTTAGAGTTCATGGTGTTTTTTGGTGCATGGAGATTCTCTCTTAAGTTCATTCTTTGTCCATGATGTGTTGTGATTCCACTTGAGGCTTCCACACTATTAGGGCTAAGCTCTTTAAGGCCAAATACATCAAGACTTCAAGCTCCATCAAAAGGTATGTTATCCTAACTAGTATTTTATATGGTTTATATCAAATGCATGCTAGTTGTAAGTTTAATACCATGGAAACAATTTGCATGTATAATTAGTGAAAACATAGATCCAAGGTATTTAGGGTCGTATGTGCACCATAGGATGTTGTAGTATACTAAAACCCAACAGTGGTATCAGATCCATGGGTTGTTTTCAATTATACTTGATGCAACTAGTTGGAAAAAACAATTTTTTTGCTATCTAGACACAGACTCGATGAGTCCAGTGTGTGACTCGACGAGTCCATGAACAAATGCATCCAACTCGTCGAGTTTGTTCACGCACTCGACGAGTTGGACACCCTAACATCATATATGTCACACCCCAAAACCATAAATGATGGAAACGTTCTGGGGCGAAGGACGTCATGTAAAGTATCACAACAGTGTAAAGTAGTAAACAAGCAACAACACCATCAATTGCATTAATAGTAAGATTTCAGTCATGTGTGTTCTTTCATAGAATAAGACATGTAAATAAGTAATCAAAATAAAAGAAGAGTCTTGACTGCTCCATCTTCTAAAAACCTGGTCATCGTACCCGTCTACTGGTGACTTGAGAATACAAGTTATTTTGAAAGCGTAGATCAGCATTTAAGCTGGTGAATTCATAAGTATTTTAATGTCATTGATTTGTAAAACTGTAAAGAAAAGACTTGTAAATGTTTAATGAATAATTTTGTATAAGTATGAAAACCCTATAAAATCCCATATTTCCTACTAGTTTAAAATGTAGTCTTCCACCAAGACCCGACTGTTTTGAAGGTTCACTTCTCTGTATGAATGAAGGTTTTTCCCGTGTACAACTATTATTATTAAAACATAGTCTACCACATCGTTTATGTGAATGTGTCACAAGCTAGAAGTAATAGGAAAGTTATATAATCATTTAAATCGTATCCTTTTGTCTTAGGATAAACACGGCATGGAAACTCGCCGAACAGTACAACCATAGGCATCCGTCGATGTGCAGTTTCCCACTGTAGCTAAATGTCGGGTGTAGAATGGCCAGTCTCGTATAGTATGCAGTTGTATCTCTTCATATAGTATGTAACAGTATCTCTTCATGTAGTATGTATTAGTATCTCTTCATATTGTGTGTAATAGTATCTCTTCATATAGTATGTATTAGTATCTCTTCATATTATATGCAATAGTATCTCTTCATATAGTATGTATTAGTATCTCTTCATATAGTATGTATTATATTTGTATAGACTCATGAATGAAATGACTCTTGTGTGATTCCTTGTACTATGAATAGTAAGTAGTATCTCCTAACTATGCCTATTATAGTTACTAGTAATATACGTTCATAACCGAAAGTATGCCTTTGCTACCCAAAGGTACTGAACTGACTAGTATAACTTTAATGTCTATATATGTATACATAATATATAACTAATATTTAGACGACATTCAGACAAATAACCGATACCCTAAGGCTACATCCAGACAAGGAAAAGGAATTAAAGCGAGGTAGCAGTCCTAAGTCCTTTAAACATTACTTATATAACTATACATATATAGGCATGCATTTGACAATATAAAATTTAAAAGAAGTTTTGTAAAACATTTGAAAAGTTTAATAATAAGAATTAATGACTTGGTGTCAATTTATAAAACGATTTGAAAGCAATTTGTTAACATAAACAGTTTAAAGTATAAGAAATCCTTTGTTTGAAACATAGTTTGAAATACCTGAAAAACTTTGTGTGAAACACAGTTGTAACAAAGTTTGAAAGGAAAGATATAGTATGTAAGACAGTTTGATAAAGAGTTTAACATGTAAAAACGTTTGAGAAAGTCATTTAGAAGTAGTATGCTTGGTAAAACAGCTAAAAGCGTAGTAAATCCATCTGTGTACTGGTTATTAATCACATGTGATTGATATAACTAGTATGATTCAACTTATATCCCCCCCCCCCCCATAAAAGCATTTAAAGACATTTAAAAGGTTAATTAAGGGGTATGAACTCACATGTAGTGAGTGGATTGGATGGAAGTGTCAGACAAAGTGTTAGGTGTCAAGTGAAGACTTGAACACACACAACGATCCTAATAACATATAAGGACATATATATATATATATATATATATATATATATATATAATTAGTGATTATAACACTAATTAGACAAGTATAAACACCCTAGAACAAGTAAAACACTTCGATTCAAGTGTTATAAGAACTTAGGGTTGCATCTAAGGGTTGTAAGGCATTGCTATTGAGTTTATGGCCCAAGGACCACTCTCTTTGGAGTTTACTACCATGGGTTTACGGCCCCAAGGAGTTCATGGCTGTAAACTCATGGTCATAGATGTCTAACTGTGGGTTTGAAGGCTAGGGAAACTTGAGGGTATTTTGTTCTGCCCAAGGATGTGAAAGACCCACTCAATGGAGAGTGTTGAGGAGTTTACGGCCTAAGGACCATTCTCCATGAGTTTATGGCCGTAAGCTCATGGTATTATGTACCAACTTAAAGTTTAAGATCCCTAAAGTAGTCTCTATGCTTCGTCCGTATCTTATGCTTACAAGCTCTGTTTTAAACGTTATTTATATCCACACGTTGGTATTTACGAGTACTACAACTTTCATTTAGACCCCGTCGGCTAGTTCTTATTGTATCTCAGATTTACAAAACTGTATTCGAATTCGCCGCGCTCGAAAAGTAGAGACTAAGCTTCATCCATATCTTTCGCATACGAGCTTCATTTTCGATGTTATTTATATCCACATGTTGGTATTTATGAGTAAAAAAACTTTCATTTAGACACTCTTGGCTAATTCTCATTCTATCTCGGATTTACAAAACTGTATCGAGTTCGCTGCACTCGAAGAGTAGAGACTAAGCTTCGTCCATATCTTTCGCATACGAGCTCCGTTTTCGACTGTCTTTTTATCTTTTAACTTCCATTAATGATATCTTCATTTATCGTTTAGATTATTTTGGCTGAAAATAGACCGATCTAAAATTCGAATTTCCAGGTTGTGCACTGTCATGCTAAATGTTAGAAAAATCATAACTTCCTCATACGAAGTCAGATTTTGGTGTTCTTTTTATGGACGATCTCATTTTAACATATTCTACGATTTTTTTTAGCTTACTAAGACTAAAAATTCCTCCATCATAAATTCACTATTTATGTCTCCCGGTGTCATGTCGATTTTGCCGTAAAACTTCGACGGACCATAACGTCTTCGTTATAACTCGGATTTTGGCATTCTTTATATGTACGGAACCTTTGAGACGTATTCTACAACTTGGTTATGATTATTTATTCTAAATAATATTTTGTCGAAAAGTCGTTTTCAACCCCTATTATCTCTAAATTGACAAGCCCGGATTTACGGGCGTTACAATGCTTCTATGCTCTTTCTTACTACTAGAGTAGATAAGTAGGTCATTTATAAGGACAATGACGTACTGATCCAAGAAAGGATGGAATACCCTATTCATTAAGCCCATGAATATTGTGGGCGCATTGGTCTTATCCGAGTGGTATCACTATAGACTCGTACCGTCCGTATCGAGTTCGAAAGGCCGTCCTCGGGACATTCTCCTCTTACACTCGTAACTGGCGATACTCGGATCTCAACTCCATCTTCGAAAGGTAATTCATTCCTTGTGGTTGGTCAGACAATCCATCTATGCAAGGCAATGTGTAACGATCCCTAATGGAAATCTTGTTGAGGTCTCCATTAGTTGATTCCTCTTGACGAACCAGACTGGAGTTCCCCAGGGTGAGAAGTTCTTGTTGGATAAGGTGTCTAAGTCCATAACTTATTTGGTATATGTGACATCCCCTAATTTCTCGGCCAGAAAAGACCGATTTAATTTATTCTTTTTCAAATAAAATCAGAGGAATCTTTTCAAAAGATGTTGCGGAATTAGTCCCCAAACAACATATGATAAAAGTTTATCAAAACCCTTCATTAACAAGGTATATATTTTCCATATATATCAAAACCTCGGGATGTCATGTTCCGATACAGATCAAAAGCATAAACAAGACATTATAAGCCTTTCGACAGTTATTTACAACTACTGGCCTATAATCCAAAAATCTCTCGTCGTCCTCCGACTATGCTCGAGGTCCACTACCTGTAACATAAAAAGCTGAGTGGGTCAGGCTTGGGAGCCTGGTGAGCATATAGGGTTTTCAACCCACAGTAATAAGAAACTTATTAAGTTCACCAATCAACAATAACCCTGATTACCGATTCCCGTTATCCTCATTTACGTCTCTAAACACTTTTCACAAGGGACCTAGCTTAAAGAATATCATCGGGATGGACACTACTGCTAAGGGGTTTCCTCAGCCATACATGTCCTAAAGGCAACCATGAGGGGGATGGAGTACAGCGAATGAACACCCAAGTTCATTAACACCTACAGGTTGCGGACCTGCTAATGTTTCCCACTAGACTGTCTAGAAAGTCCGTGGTCGTCATCCAAACTCCACTAGATGACTGGATCTCAAAACATATCGATGCCTCTCATCAATTTTATATTATCACACACCACTATCTACCCATGTTCTACCCAACATATTTGTATATAAAAATACTTATACATTTTAAAACTTGTATAAAACATCAACTCAACAGTCACCTCAAATAAAAAATTAATATATTTACACATAGTACGTATTATAAGGTAAATACTTCACATCCATGTGTAAAATGAAAGTGACTATACACTTACATGATTTGATGATAATCGGGCAGCAATTCGTTTCCTAAAACGATCGTTTCTAATAAACCCGGGAGTTTTATTGAGAAACCGGGCTCTGCAAAGGTCGGGCTTCGAAACCAAAAAGATAAATTTTCTGGGCTTCTTGGGCACTTCGTGGAGTATTCCGGGCTTTGGAATAAGTACCGGGGCTTCGGGGGATGTTAACATGAAAGAAATATGGGTTTAGGGGCTAAAAATGACAAGATTCCAGAATATATCCGGGAGATATCGCACCCTTCTATTTATAGGGGCGAGGCTTTTGATCCAAGGGATGAGAAGAGGCCACACATCGCAGGGGATGGCTCGCACATGGTCTGCGAATGCGAGGGGCTCGTTGTCGCCTCCTGATTGGACCGCACTCTAGTCGAGGCTTCGGACGTGGCTCCTTCTGCGAGGCTCGGACACGAGGAATGGAACACACGTCAGACCTCTAGTGGACTAGACTTCATATACGAGGGCAGGCGACACGTCTCGCCAGGTGGCTTCGATGACTCAGCAGATTTCGGATACGTGGCACATGCGTGGCGACGGTGACGTGGCACTTCCGGGTGAAGCTTATCTATGCGAAATTTCTCGAATTTTGTGCCAAAATCTTCTAAAATTCATAACTTTTGCATACGAGCTCTGTTTTGGACGTTCTTTATATGCACGCGTAGCTAAAATTACGCTCTACAACTTTTGTTTAGACTTCGTCGGCTAATTTTGATTTTAGTTTTGATATTATTATTTTTAACAGACCGGGACAGGTAATCCGTTAAAAATTCATAACTTCTTCATCTGACGTCCGTTTTCATCAGACTTTTTACCGTTGTCCTACTAATGACAAGACCTTCGATTCTCGTTTAGGTTGTGTCGGCTAAAAATCACTCGATCTAAAATTCGATTTTTTAGCTGTCTACTGCTAAGCTGAAACTTTGAAAAATCATAACTTCCTCATACGAAGTCAGATTTGGGCGTTCTTTTTACGAAACTTCTCGGTTTAACGAATACTACGACTTTTGTTTAGATCACTAAGTCTAAAAAGTAGTTTATCACAAACTCACCTTTTTACAACATTCAGCACCGTGCCGGTTTTGTCGCGAAACTTCGACAGGTCATAACTTCTTCGTTATAACTCAGATTTTGGTATTCTTTATATCCCCGAAATCCTTGTTTCGACCACTACAACTTTATGTAAAGATATCGGGCTTATCTCACACTTTAATTTTGACGCTGATTTTTATTCTTAATTAATTAAACCCTATTAATTAAGCATAAAACACATAGAATTCACATAATTCCTTTTTTATTTCTTCAAAATGAATTATAAAGTTTAACTTAGACTATCACCTCAATATAAATGCCTAGGCTAGAAACACGAGTGTTACAATTCTCTCCCCCTTAGGATGATTCCGTCCCCAGAATCATATATCACCAAACAAATGCGGGTAGCGACTCATCAGGTCACTCTCCATTTCCCAAGTGAGATTTCGCCCATTTGTATGTTTCCAACGTACAAGCACTAAATCGACCATCTTGCTTTGCAACTTCTTAGTCTTACGGTCAACGATTGCCTCAGGTTCTTCAGTCAAACTCTTGTTTTCATCCAACCTTAACTCAGAAATCGGAATTATGTCGGGAACATCTCCCGTGACCTTTCTCAAATAGCACACATGAAAGGTGTTATGAATACACTCCAGTTCTTCCGGTAATTCTAGCTTGTAAGCTTGATTCCCAATCTTCTGAAGAAACCTTGGACTCAACTTTCCTCGTTTCCCAAATCTTATAAGTCCCTTCCATGGTAAGACTTTTAGTAAAACCGAATCTCCAACTTCAACGGTTATCGGTTGTCTTTTCTTGTCAGCATAACTCTTTTCTCGATCTTGAGCAGCTAACATCCTTTCCCTTATCACTTTCAACTTTTCAGCAGTCTGATGGACTATTTCAGGTCCCATAAACTGCTTTTCCCCAGCTTCCGGACAACATGACGGCGTTCGACACTTTTCTCCATACAAAGCGTGATAAGGTGCCATCTTAATGCTTGAGTGGAAACTATTATTATAGGAGAATTCTGCTAGAGGTAAGTGTTCATCCCATTTACCTTGAAATTCTAGGGTACATGCTCTCAGCATATCCTCCAATGTTTGAATCGTTCGTACACTCTGACCATCGGTTTGCGGATGGTAATTTGTACTCAAGCACAACTTGGTACCCAATTCCTCTTGTAGACTCCTCCAAAACCTTGAGGTAAAACGACTGTCACGATCGGATACAATCGTTAACGGAACACCGTGAAGCCTCACAATTTCCTTCACATAAGAATTCGCAAGTTTATCCATAGACCATTTCTCTTTGGCTGCTATAAAATGCGTACTCTTAGTGAAGCGATCAACGACCACCCAAATCATGTCGTGACCGTTCTTTGTTATGGGCAGTTTAGGCACAAAATCCATGGTGATGTCTTCCCATTTACCCATGGGTACAGGTAAAGGTTCTAAACTCCCATACGGTTTCTGATGTTGTGCCTTAACTCTAGCACAAGTTACACACTCGGCCACATACTTAGCAACATCGAGCTTCATCGTTGGCCACCAATAATAGGGATTTATTTCCCTATACATTTTTGTACTGCCGGGATGAATCGAGTACATGGTCTTGTGAGCTTCTTCCATCAGAAGATCTCTTACTCCTCCCGTCTTAGGTACCCAAATCGTATCTTGGAATACCTTCAACCCTAGGTTGTTTGTACCGAATACTAACGTTTTGCCCAAATGTTCTTCCTTTCGGTCATTTTTCTCTAAAGCTTCCTCTTGAGCTTTCTTTATACTTTCCACAATCGTCAAGACAACTTCAATTCTCAACGCTCTTGACCTTTTCTTTTCAAGGTTTACGTTCCGACTGAGAGCATCAGCAACAACATTTGCTTTACCAGGGTGGTAAAGTATCTCGCAATCATAGTCTTTGAGTAACTCTAGCCAGGGTCGTTGCCTCATGTTCAATTCCTTCTGATTAAAGAGATATTGGAGACTCTTATGATCAGTGAAAATTTTGCATTTAGTACCATAAAGATAATGCCTCCATATCTTTAAGGCAAATACTATTGTTGCCAACTCCAGATCATGAGTGGGGTAGTTCTTTTCATGCTCCTTCAATTGCCTCGATGCATACGCAATCACTTTATCCCTTTGGGTCGGAACACAACCTAACCCAACTCCAGATGCATCGCTATAAACTGCGCAGTCATTAACTCCTCAGGTAATGAAAGAATCGGTGCTTCACACAATCTCTTCTTCAACTTCTCAAAGGCTTCCTTATGCTTCTCATTCCAAGCATATGTAGCTCCTTTGTGGGTCAAAGCTGTTAATGGAGTAGCAATCGAAGAAAAACCTTGGATAAACCTTCGGTAATATCTAGCTAATCCTAAAAAGCTTCGAATCTACGTAGGGCTTTTTGGTTGTTCCCACTTCATCACAGCTTCAATCTTTGCTGGGTCAACCATTATTCCTTCTTGGTTAACCACATGACCTAAAAATTGGACTTCATGAATCCAAAATTCACATTTGGAGAAATTTCCATATAGCTTCTCCTTTTTAAGGACTTCTAGCACTTCATGCAGATGTTTTTCATGCTCCTACTTGCTTTTCGAATAAATCAAGATATCGTCTATGAATACTATCACATATTTATCAAGGAATGGTTTACAAACCCTATTCATCAAATCCATGAAAGCTGTTGGGGCATTGGTTTGTCCGAACGACATAACCAATAATTCATAGTGTCCATATCTTGTTCTAAACGTAGTCTTTTCGATATCCTTCTCTCTCACCTTTAGTTGATGGTATCCCGACCTAAGATCGATCTTCGAGAAATAGCTCGAACCCTGTAACTGGTCGAACAAGTCATCGATCCTCGGCAACGGGTACTTGTTCTTTACCGTCACTTTATTCAGCTCTCTGTAATCGATGCACATTCTCATGCTCCCGTCTTTCTTCTTTACAAACAACACAGGGGCTCCCCAGGGCGATGAACTAGGTCGAATGAAACCTTTGTCCAATAAGTCCTGAAGTTGTGTCATAATTTCTTTCATCTCTGTTGGTGCTAATCGATACGGTGCTTTTGCTATCGGCGTCGTTCCTGGTAACAAGTCGATACGAAATTCTACTTGTCGATCAAGGGGCAATACAGGAAGATCTTTGGGAAAGACTTCTGGATAATCACACACCACCGGAATATTCTGCACCTCCTTCTTTTCCTTCTTCGCATCAACCACGAACGCTAGGTATGATGTACATCCCTTAGCCAAACACTTTATGGCTTTCATTAGGGAAATGATTCCAGAATTTACTCTGCGTTTGTCCCCATACACCATAAACGACTCTTTCCCTGGCGGGTTTACTTTACTATCTTCTTTCTACACAATATTTCGGAATCATTGGCACTAAGCCAATCCATTCCTAAAACTATGTCGAATCCATTTAACTCGATAGGCAATAATTCCTCGTGGAACTTATTCCCATCCAAGTCAATGAGGATGTTTTTCATACGATGGCTAACAGGTATAAACTTGCCACTATTAATCTCGACTAATAAAGCATTAACTAGACTATCTACAGGCAAAGTTAGATTTCTAACAATCTTTGGGCAGACAATTTGTTTATGAGAAAGGTACCTGAAGCGACATCGACTTCTTCTTTTGCAGCTTCAAGTGTCATCTGAAAGGCTCTTGCCTTCGGCTTTGGTGGTAGATTGGGCTTTGCTGTATCCTTCCTCTTTGGACAGTATTTAAAAACATGCCCTACTTCATGGCACTCAAAACATACCCTCTTGTTGGACGGACACACGTTGGCATAATGCCCAATCTTCCCACATTTGAAGCAAGTCACCTCCTCACTACATTTCCCAGAGTGCTTTTTCTTGCACTTCTCACACCATTTCACTTCACCTCCTCCTCCAAACTTCTTGAACTTAGAAAATTTGCTTTTCTTGTTAGAACCTGAAGTTCCTTCAAAATTTCTCTTTTCACCAACTTCTTCCCTCTCCAGACCCTTCTCTCTGATCTGAACCTCAACACTCTTAGTAGCCCAGATGGTGGCTTTCAAAGTGGTTTCTTGCTTAACCATCGGACCAAAGTCCGCTGGTAATCCGAGGGAAAACTTGTTGACCTTAGAGAGTTCAGTTGGAACTAGATGAGGAACAAGCTTCATATTTTCCGTAAAACTAGCAGCGTATTCAGTAACGCTCATCTTTCCCTTCTTTAAATTCTGGAACTCATTATTAATTTCTAGAAGATCCTGCTCAGAGTAGTATTGCAATTTCAGTTGTACCACAAAATCTTCCCAAGACATCTTACTAGCTTCTCCCTTGGGCATCGAATCAGCTAGTAACTTCCACTAGCTAAACAACCAGACTTTAACAGAGGAATCGCAAGTGCAGTCTTTTGTTTGTTGTTGCACTCACAACTTTCAAACATCGTTTCCATTTCGGAGATCCAATTCCTGACTTCCACCGGTGTCGGACTTCCAGATAGACATGGTGGTTTAGATGCCATGAAATCTTTGTATTTGCAGCCGCGTCCATCAACTCCTCCATCCTGGTTGTCTTGTCTAACTATCGGTGGGTTGGCTTGACCAAGAGTCCCACTATAGTTCCCTCCTATTGATTGCCCTTCATTCAATACGGGCTGTTCAACAGGTATCGTAGTCTTTTCCCTATGTTGTTGTAGTAATCACCTTGTCTCCTCCATTTGGTGATCTAACATCATCTGGATTATTGCTTGTACCCCAACCATCGTCATTGGCTCAGGTACAGCTCTTACAACAGGTACTTGCTCAACTACTTGAGGTTGAGGCTGTTGATCCTTGTTTCCATTTGCATTTGCAGCTCCACTACGAGTTCTTGCCATTACAATCTATATAACAAATAAGACAAATTTAGGTCTTTATCCTTGTTAGACATTTTAATTCCCTTATCACTCCGAAACATTTACATGTTAGTTCTAATCTCGTAATCACACTCTTAGAATCCTACACACATAAGATTTCCAGATCCGGTCGGCAGCAGACCATAGATCCGAACAAATAGTGGCACACATGGAAAACACATAGCATTTAGCACATAAGGGCATTTTAGGCATCTTTCCTAAAATAAACTAGTACTTGTGTCTAAAATATGGTAGGCACTCATCTCACAATCATCACTTAGCATTCTATGTTTAAGCCTAGAAATTCTATAATTTCTTAGTTCGCTTAAACTAATGCTCTGATACCAACTGTGACATCCCCTAATTTCTCGGCCAGAAAAGATCGATTTAATTTATGAATTTTAAAATAAAATCAGAGGAATCTTTTCAAAAGATGTTGTGGAATTGGTCCCCAAACAACATATGATGAAAGATTATCAAAACCCTTCATTAAGAAGGTATATATTTTCCATATATATCAAAACCTCGGGATGTCATGTTCCGATACAGATCAAAAGCATAAACAAGACATTATAAGCCTTTCGACAGTTATTTACAACTACTGGCCTATACTCCAAAAATCTCTCTTCGTCCTCCAACGATGCTCGGGGTCCACTATCTGTAACATAAAAAGCTTAATGGGTCAGGCTTGGGAGCCTGGTGAGCATATAGGGTTTTCAACCCACAGTAATAATAAACTTATTAAGTTCACCAATCAACAATAACCCTGATTACCCATCCCCGTTATCCTCACTTTACGTCCTTAAGCACTTTTCACAAGGGACCTATCCTAAAGAATATCATCGGGATGGACACTACTGCTAATGGGTTTCCACAGCCATACATGTCCCAAAGGCAACCATGAGGGGGATGGAGAACAGCGAATGAACACCCAAGTTCATTAACACCTACAGGTTGCGGACCTGCTAATGTTTCCCATTGGACTGTCTAGAAAGTCCGTGGTCGTCATCCAAACTCCGCTAGATGAATGGATCTCAAAACACATCGAGGCCTCTCATCAATTTTATTTTATCACACATCACTATCTACACATGTTCTACCCAACATATTTGTATATAAAAATACTTATACAGTTTAAAACTTGTATAAAACATCAACTCAACAGTCACCTCAAATAAAAAATTAATTTATTTACATATAGCACATATTATAAGGTAAATATTCCATACCTAAGTGTAAAATGAAAGTGACTATACACTCACATGATTTGATGATAATCGGGCAGCAATTCGTTTCCTATAACGATCGTTTCTAATAAACCCGAGAGTTTATTGAGAAACCGGGCTCTACAAAGGTCGGGCTTTGAAACCGAAAAGATAAATTTTCCGGGCTTCTTGGGCACTTCGTGGAGTATTCCGGGCTTTGGAATAAGTATCGGGGCTTCGGGGGATGTTAAGATGAAAGAAATATGGGTTTAGGGGCTTAAAATGACAAGATTCCAAAATATATCCGGGAGATCTCCCACCCTTCTATTTATAGGGGCGAGGCTTCTGATCCAAGGTCTGAGAAGAGGCCACGCATCGCAGATCCGAAGCTCGCAGGGGATGGCTCGCACATGGCTCGCACATGGTCTGCGCATGCAAGGGGCTCGCTATCGCCTCCTGATTGGACCGCGGTCTAGTCTAGGGATGTTATTTGGGTCGGAACGGAACCGAACGGACCCGAACCCGAATAAACTGAAAACGGAATAAGGGTAATTGTATGAACCGAAAACCGAACCAAATAAGCAATACGCGTTCGGTTCAGTTCGGGTATTATTCGGTCCGGTTCGGTTCCGACCTGAATAACCCAAATAACATGTACAAGATGATTAAGGAGTCGAAGAACCCGAATAACCCAAATAACTGTAATCACATTTACAAATAACATTAACAATGTGATTATAAATATTGTATTTTGTATGACTTTTGTAGCTTATGATAAACACAAATAACACGGATTAACTATTCTTGATATGTAAAATGTAAAATCCAACCACCACAATCTTAAGATATAGTTATTAAGCAACATATTAAACACTAAACATTAAACATCCAAAACACCCAAAAATCTATCTTTAAGTATATAAGTTAAACATTAAACATTACGTGGGTATTTTGGGTAACGATTGATAGAACACAAGACCGAATAAGCAATCGTGCAAAAGGGGAAAACGTGACTTTTCATATTCGGTTCGGTCCTTTTGGACCAAATAAGACCTTATTCGGGTAACCCGGACCGAATAAGCCTTATAAAGATACTCGAAAACCGAAACGAATTGCTTATTTGAGTCTTACTCGGTTCGGTTCGGTTTGGTTCGGGTTTCTGGGCCAAATTCTCATCCCTAGTCTAGTCGAGGCTTCGGACGTGGCTCCTTCTGCGAGGCTCGGACATGAGGAATGGAACACGCGTCGGACCTCTAGTGGACTAGACTTCAGATACGAGGGCAGGCAACACGTCTCGCCAGGTGGCTTCGGTGACTTAGCAGATTTCGGATACGTGGCACATGCGAGGCGAGGGTGACGTGGCACTTCCGGGTGAAGCTTATCTATGCGAATTTGGTAGAAATGTAGGGTTTAATTAATTATGTGAATTCTATGTGTTTTATGCTTAATTAATAGGGTTTAATTAATTAAGAATAAAAATCAGCGTCAAAATTAAAGTGTTTAATAGGGTTTAATTACTCCTTTATATCGCATGAATTTGGTAGAAATCTAGCTTTGCATGTAGATAGTCTAGTTAATGCTTTATTAGTCGAGATTGTGTATGGAGTATTTACCTTATAAAACACATAAAACACATAGAATCACATAATTCCTTTTTTATTTCTTCAAAATGAGTTACAAAGGTTAACCTAGACTATCACCTCAATATAAATACCTAGGCTAGAAACACGAGTGTTACAGTATATACTTGACCCGACCCGGCATCGTCCATTTGGGTTGCACTTCACCCAAACAATTTATGGATAATATTATGAGAATTGTATACTTATGTTTTATTAATATATTATAAGTTATGATATATTAATATAAAGTCATGTTATTTAATTATGCTTCAATCTTAAATTAATTATGAATTGATTTAGTGATTAAAAGGAAGGCTAATTAAATCATGGACTATTATATTTATATGGTGTGGGCTAACACTCACTTGGGAATGGGCTTAGCTTATATGGAAGTCCATGAATGATCCATCGAGCTTTTAACCCATGGATCCTTAGAAGAGGAAAAGACATGGGGTATTAGGGTTTACCCTAATCATCTACACTATATAAACAAGCCTATGGTGCATGAATTTACACCCTAGTGTGTGTGAGAAGTGGTGGCCGATTTCTAGTGCAAAGTATACACTTTCAAAAGTTTTCGAAGTTTGTGGTGATTTGTGATTTCCATTTGAGGCATTCACATTATTGGTGCTTGGCTCTCAAACTCCAACGAATCAAAATTCATCAAAAGGTATGTAATTCATCTAGTTCTTTTATGTTTAAAAGTTCCCCATGCCATGCTAGATAAGTTATAAACCTTGGAAAACATTTTTGCATGTATTATAGACAAACATAGATCCAAGGTTTATTAGGGTTGCATGTACACTTAGGAAGTGTTAGAATGCTCAAAACCCAATAGTGCTATCAGAGTCTAGGCTTGTTTGTTTGATACTTGATGCAAAATAATGAAAAAAAGTCGATTTTCTTGTTGTCTGCATGATGAACTCGCCGAGTCCATGACCAAATTCATCCTACTCGTCGAGTAGGTTCGTGCACTCGATGAGTAGAAGCCTTAGAATGCAGATTTTCGACTTTTGCTGCTGGAAATGGACTAGAAACATTACCCTAAACTGTTTTGGTGTTTTAAAACTTGTTTTAGCTAGTGTAATGGTTGTTCTAATCCATTTACAATAGCTTATATCAAAATTTCATGTTTTGTATGTGTTCATATAATTCTTGAAACTTTGATGATCATGTTCATGTTCTTATGAATTTAGAAGACGATAGGAATTAATTGGTGAATTGTTTAGGATTAATTCTTGATCATTTATGTGTTTTAATAAAGTCCATAATTTGTCCTCAAGTTATGGATATCCAAAGGTCACTTATTTTAAACACACATTTAAAACACATAAGTTACAAAAAAATGAAGAGTCCTCATTTTTATGGACCTTTAATTCATAAGTTATGAAATGAAAAGTTTTGAATAGTTACAAAACTTGCCCTAACGTTTTGGAATTTGTAAAGTTTCACACACTTTTGATAAACTTTAATTTCAACCCTTAGAGTTTTAATAGTTAAAATTCAAAACTAATACTATTTATAACATTAATGGTTAATTATTATATATATGTATAAGAATAAGTCGTTTTACCGTTAGTATGCCTCATTCACAAAGTCAGTCTATAAGGGGGTATAAGGTTGTTGCCTATAAAATAACAGCTTAATGGGTGTCCACTCTCACCCACCGCTTCCTTGATCGGTGGAGGGTCGTTAGCCGAACGGGTAGGACAATGTCTTTAAATTCTCATTAAAAGTATAATGATTATTATAAAGTAACTAAATATTTTAATTCCCCATCTTAGTTACTTTAGGAAAAATGCGAACATGGTGCTAGTCCATGGAATTCACACTTTGTAGCTTACCAGGTCGTTGGTGGAGCGTGTGTGGTTAACCGGCACACTAACTTGGACTAGTAAGGATCACGAAGGGTGACTTAAATTTTGTCATAGATCAATGGAGCGTGTGCGGTTAACCAGCACATTGATTAGGTGATGGTAATATTAAGGGTACCAAGTGAATTAGGATGGTTATTCACACCTTGTTTTGTGATCCTCGGCATCCCAGTCACAAAACTTGAAGGGCACAATCGAGATTGAAACATGCCATTGAAAGGTTCAATGAATCTCAAAAGAATCTAGGAATTTCAAATCCAATTAAAACCTACTAATTCATTTGGTTTATCATGGTGTAAATTGGTGAATCGTCATTCACCTACCTTTCAAATATGTTATGACTTAGATTACGATATCCCTCTTCTAAGTATAATATATTATGATTGGATCCTAGCCTTAATATTACATTTGGGTGTCTTATTAAGGACTCTATATATCTAATCTAAACTTGGTTTCTTCTTTAAGATGTCTTCCAACAACAATGCTTTGGGCTCTAACCCATCTGGCTCTTTCTCTCTCACGAATCATTGTGGGAGAGTCATCTTTGATGGTTCCAACTTCATGGACTGGATTAGGAACATCAGGATGGTTACTCGTTATGAGGACAAGAAATACGTCCTTAATAAGGAGTTAAAGGAGCTTGATGAGTCCACTGCTACTCCTGAGGAGGTCTCTGAATTAAGAAGAAGGAGGAAAAAATCTAATGGAAATTGAAATGGTAAAGTTGGAACGTCCAACTCTAACCCCATAGAAGAAGACTACTTTTTAGATGCCTCCTACAAGTGACCCTGATGAGGCCATTTGGTTCTACTACCAACAAAACGGAGAAAGGAAGTGTAGCTGTCGGAAATACACTGACAAATTAAAGAAGCACAAGGCCACATGTTGTGGCACTTCATGTATGTATATGACTGCACTCTATAATACTTTAAATTAAAATAATTGCAACCTATACATAGGGTGTAGCACTCACATGTATGCTAATGTGATGGGACTAATGGGATGTAGAAAGTTAATGCATAGGGAGCTCAATCTAATCATAGGAAAGAAACATAAAATTGATGTAACGAAAGTTGGAGATTACGAGTTGATTCTTTCTACTGATGTTTCAATTAGATTGATAGATTGTAGAAAGGGAAAGATACATTATTACTTTTATGCATTGTATCGGGATGGTTTTGATTTTAAATTTTAAAATGGTTCAGTTTGGTTTTATAAAACCCAAACTTGTCATGTATCAATCGATTTCGCTATGATGGTGCGAACTCCCAATCAAGTGAATGATGCAAAAGATGATATGGAATAAGAACTCAAGATGAATCTTCAATGCACACTATATTCAATGATAATCTAGTACATAAGATTTGGATTACACTCGGTTTTTGTCTCTGTTTTTCTCTAGAACACGTTCTCGCCTGATGATAATCACACATCTACACCTTTACACGCCTAATAATAGGCTATATATACCTAGACCTAAATAACAAAGGCCCAGCCCAAAACCCAAAAGCTTAACCGAAACCACATGTGGTTTCGGTCCAAACACCACCGAATACATGTTCTTTTCGGTCCTAGACCGAGAACTCTAATATCTATGAAAAGCAAAGTATAAACCACGATTTATAACCAAACGATCTCCCCTTGGTTTATATCCTTCTTCTTTCTTCATTCTTTTCTTTGATCTTGACTTTTAGCTTTAATCTTCGATTTCTTCACAACTTCAAGATGAACATATGAAATTATGCATGAATGACTTCGTCTTGAACAGTCAGACTTCCTTTTCAAAATTTGACTTCGAACGCACATTGGGAGTGGAAGCTTCTAGTAATGGCTCTTTAAAATCAGCACTTTCAGCTTTGAAATACTTCAGAGTTAATTTCGGAGAGACTGATTCTTCCGGATCACATCAGCATGTTCATACATAGCAGCAAATTGATTGAGGAGGCATCAATGCAATTCGTCACATAACTTCAAATACAGCTTCACGTTGCTTCTAGGGTTGAAGGTTTGTATGTTGAAAAATAATCTTCACCTCTTTGTCCTTTGAATGAAAATTCTTTGTCGATCACAGTAGCTCTTGAATAGTCACCATGACTAAAAAGTCCATGTGGATCACAGAGTCATAAAAACCCTTCTCACCGTAGTTGTTCAAGGACCCAGCCTAGGCTCAGATGGAGACTACTCGCAGTATCTGTGTGAACATGGAGGAACGCACTGCTATTTGGTGAGTATTAGAGAACTACTCATGGCTATTTTTTATGTTAGCCCCTGCTATCCTTGATCAAAGATCTCAATGCAGTTTTTCAATTTAACAAGTTAATTTGGCCCTTAGCAGGATGTTCAGCGATATCTATTTCCTGGATGGGTAAATCGCCCTAGTACCATGACAGTTCTTAGGTAAAGATAACTTACAAGACCAATTTTGACAATCTATACAGTTTCAGACATTTAATTTCTTAAATACGACAATTCTTCGAAAGAAACTGCCTAACTGATAGTTTGTATAGTTTCATGCCTTCAATTCCTTTTCAAGTTTCTTCTCCTTTCTTAGAATATTATGATACATGCCGACACAATCTCCTTGAATCTCTTCTTCTTCTTAATTTGCTTTTTAAGACAAACAAAATTTTGAGATAAAAACAAAATAAAAATAAACTTAGCACACAATAAAACAACTAAGAATAAAAATCAACTTAAAATATGCTCAAACAATGAAAATATTTTTAATTTTTGAATTTTGTAGTTTTTTTTTTAATTTTATGCTTTTTGTTTGGTTTTTTTAATTCCGCCCCTTAAATTTTTGCACAGAGGAAAAATATGAGCAAATTTAACAAAAAACAAAAATAGGAAAATTAAAACAAATACATTTTAATAACTAAATTTATAACTTTTGGAATCAAAAGTTGTCAACCAATTTAATGACATTTAGTGGCACAAAACCTGCATGTAAGACTCTAGTCAATCACCAATATTATGATCCACTTAAACACAAAGGATATTTGTAAGTTGGAAAGATTATAAGTGACAAGACATTGCAATTTTATTCCTAAATAGAACATTTAGTTGACGACGACCAAGGATATTGTTGTCCACTTAAATTCAACAACAAGATCTACAGTCAACCTTTAGTCATGAACCAATTCACTTTTAAGAACACTAGAACGTGTTCCCCACTTCACGACATCCCTAGCAATCAAGGAATTCCAAAGTGGTCTTTACTTTAGGTTGTATCCCAAGTCGGATCTCTTCCAATCACGCAGAGGGACAACATATGACTAACATAGATAGACGGTTAGAGAGATAGAAGGGTCCATATGTTGTGTCCCAGGTCGGATCTCTTCCAATCACGTAGAGGGGACAGTATATGACTGACATATATAGATAGAGAAATGATGCATAGAAATAAAGATGAATATGTTGTGTCCCAGGTCGGATCTTTCGATCACTAAAAGGGGGCAATATATGACTTACTTAGAGGATAAAAAAAATAAACAATTTCACACCAGCCTACTTTAGCAGAACCCCCCAGTCACCCTATCAGCACCGGAATTAAGGACATAAGTTCGTACATCGAAGAAGTGTTGAGCGACAGTTCTAGATGATGAGTAGCTTTAATGTATCTCGCATGCTCCCTTGTTTATCTCACTGCAAAATCTATCCAAGTGTCATATGGTCAGTTCAAATGAAACTATTTAAGTCCCGATGAGTTAACATTATCAAGTCCTCTCATTGTAAATAGTGTCTAGTCCTTTCATTTTGAATGCTTCATGCCTACTAGCACATTGAACACAATGTCTGATGAATTCAGCTTCAGTGCATTACACGTATTTTTTTATTGCCATTTAGCACTAGACTTCATATCACTTCCCAGTAACACTTACAAAAGAAGACATATTTTTTAATATTTTTTATTTGTCCCCCTTAATTTGTGCAAGAGGGAGAAAGGAAATAAAATTAATGCGTAAATTTAAACAAACAAAGATAAGAAACCAAAACGAGTCATTTTAAGAAAAATCAGAAGAATCGAGAAGAAAAATCAAACCGTAATTTAGTAATTGAAGTTGCATCTAGATGATCTTAGAACAACACGCAGAGACAATAACATTTTTAGACCCAACTGTGTTTCAATTCCAGAACAAAGTTAACATATTCAGAATTCATCACTCCATTAGATATGATCCCCATTTGTTCTCCTTTCTTTCTTCCTTCCCGCAATGGACACATACCCTCAATTAAAGTTCTGAATGTTGTGCATTTGAGATATGTTTGCTGTCATTTGCCTGGAACAGCCACTATCAATAGACTGAAGTTTGAAAATATTCCTTCATAGCTGCTCCCATATAGAGTGTGGGATTAGTTTACTTTTGGAACCCATTCCATTTTGAAATTTGATTTAATATTTCCATCTACATAAAGAACTCTTTCCCATGACATATCTTGTTTATTAGATAATAAACATAAAGAAGTTACCAGACTTTTGTACGATTCAGAAATTTGACCTTTGGGAACCCATTGGTAATTAGGTTTAAGCCTTTTAATGTTTAACCTAATGTGTGCTTCACCACTTGATTTTTAGTTGGAACTAACTTTTGATTTAGATTTGAATCTCAAGTGTGAGCTAGAAGATGATCCTTGAGATGAAACTGACGTTACCGATTTCGGTTTGGCTGAACCATCTCTCGAATTAGACTTCTTGTCGGACAGGCCATGTTGGTCCTTGGGAGTCTGATATTTTTCCTTTTTAGCATTCTGATCACCATTGCGTGAACGTGACCTCGAAGGATTTCTGTTGGAAGATCTCCTCCTTGGCACATTTTGCCAACTTTGTTCATAGTAGGGAACATATGAACGATGTGGACAATTTCTAGCAATGTGATCGGGATCTGACAATTAAAACTAGTCTGTCTTTTCAAATAAATAAGATTGTGACTTGGTCCTTGTCCAAAAAATTGTTTCATGGGACTTCTACAAGTACAAGCACATGAACATTTATCATACTGTTTAACAGATATTTGTGGTTTGGATTTTTCAGCAGTCAGAATATCAGCATCACAAGTTATTAAATCATTTTCAGTAGAACTAGAATTATTTTGGTTCTTCTCATTCCCATCTTGCACTACGACCTTATCTGCACATGAAGTAAAAGCATTAGTATCATTCACATTATCATCATTTACTGTCTCAACTACAGTGGGTTTGCCATACTGTAGATGTGCTTCCTTTGCCATTTCTTCCTTATTTAAAGGAGTATATGCCTAACATAGATAGATAGAAAAATGATGCATAGAAATAGAGATGCGTATGTTGTGTCCCATGTTGGATCTTCTGATCACGCAAAGGGGGCAACATATGACTGACATAGAGGATAAAAAAATAAACAATTTCACACCGGCCTACTTTAGCAGAACCCCCCAGTCGCCCTATCAGCACCGGAATTAAGGACATAAATCCGTACATCAAAGAAGTGTTGAGCCATAATTTTAGATGATGAGTAGCTTTAATGTATCTCGCATGCTCCCTTGTTTATCTCACTGCTCAATCTATCCAAGCGTCGTATGGTCAATCCATATGAAACTATCTAAGTCTCGATGAGTTAACACTGTCAAGTCCTCTCATTTTTAACAGTGTCTAGCTCTTTCATTTTGAATCCTTTGTGCCTACTAGCACATTGAACACAGAGTCTGAACAATTCAGCTTTAGTGCATTACACGTATTTTAGATTGCCCTTTAGCACTAGATTTCATATCACTTCTCAGTAACACTTACAAAAGAAGACATATTTTTTATTTCTTTTTTTTTATTATTTCTCCCCCTTAATTTGTGCAAAAGGGTGAAAGGAAATAAAATGAATGCGTAAATTTAAACAAACAAAGATAAGAAACCTAAACGAATCATTTTAAGAAAAATCAGAAGAATCGAGAAGATAAAATCAAACCGTAATTTATTAATTGAAGTTGCATCTAGATGATCTGAGAACAGCACGCAGAGATAGCAACATTTTTAGACTCAGTTGTGCTTCAATTCCGGAATGAAGTTAACATATTCAGAATTCATCACTCCATTAGAAATGATCCCCATTTGTTATCCTTTCTTTCTTCGTTCCTGCAATGGACACATACCATCAGTTAAAGTTCTGAATGTTGTGCATTTGAGATATGTTTTTTGTCATGTGCCTAGAACAGCCACTATCAACAGACCTAAGTCTAAAAATGTTCCTTCATAGCTGCTCCCACATAGAGTGCGGGATTAGTTGACTTTTGGAACTCATTCCATTTTGAAACTAGATTTACCATTACCATCTATATAAAGAACTCTTTCCCATGACATATCTTGTTTATTAGATAAGAAACATGAAGAAGTTACCGGACTTTTGGACGATTCATAAATTTGACCTTTGGGAACCCATTGGTAATGGGGTTTAAGCCTTTTAATGTTAAACCTAATGGGTGCTTCTGTTGGATAAGGTGTCTAAGTCCATAACTATTCCAGGTATGTACTTGACCCGGTTTGGCATGGTCCATTTGGGTTGCATGGCCTCATGCATTTGGATAGATTAAATGTGAGAAATAACACTTGTGGTTTCTTAATATATTATAAGTTCTAATATATTAATAGTATTATTTAATTAGTATTGATCAAGAATTAATTTAGAATTAATTAAGTGATCAAAAGATGACTAATTAAATATATGGGTTGATTATGTAAATCATCCATAACTTGTATAGTGGGCTAAATGCTCCATGGATTATAAAGTTCGACTAAGTTCCATAGGATGCTCCATGGGAGTTACAAACCCATGGTCACAGAAATGAAGAGCCATGTTACATTAGGGTTTACGTGGTGTAACCCTAATTGTAACACATTATATAAAGGATATAAAGCTCACCAAATTTGGCACTAGAAGCAAGATAGAGAGGGAAAGCCGATTTTGAAAGTGTTCTACATTCTCTCAAAGTTATTCCAAAGCACTTGGTGTTGTGTGAAACATTTGAGGCATCACACTTGGGGTGCTAGGCTCTCAAGGTTTTCAAGGAATAAAATCAACTACAAGGTATGTAATTCTAGCCATCTTTTATGTTAAAAGTTCCCCATGTATGCTAGATAGGTTTATGAACCTTGGAAATCATATTTTGCATGTATTTTAGACAAACATAGATCCAAGGTTTTCTAGGGTTGCATGTACACTTAGGGTGTTAGAATGCTCATAGCCCATCACCTTCACCACTTGATTTTGAGTTAGAACTACCTTTTGATTTAGATTTTGTATCTCAAGTGTGAGCTAGAAGATGATCCTAGAGATGAATGCAACCTTACCGATTTCGATTTGGGTGAACCATCTCTCGATTTAGACTTCTTGTCCAACAGGCCCTTTTGGTCCTTGGGAGTCTGATATTTGTCCTTTTTAGCATTCCGATCACCATTGCGTGAACATGACCACGAAGGATTTATTTTGGAAGATCTCCTCCTTGGCACATTCTGCCAACCTTGTTCATAGTAGGGAACATATGAACGATGTAGGCAATTTCTACCAATGTGACCGGGAAACCGACAATTAAAACTAGTCTGTCCTTTCAAATAAATAAGATTGTGACTTGGTCCTTGTCCAAAAAAAATTGTTTCACGGAACTTCTACAAGTACAAGCACATGAACATTTATCAGACTGTTTAACAGATATTTGTGGCTTGGATTTTTCAACAGTCGGAATATCAGCATCACAAGTTCTTAAATCATTTTCAGCAGAACTAGAATTATTTTGGTTCTGCTTATTCCCATCTTGCACTGCGACCTTATCTGCACATGAATTAGAAGCATCAATATCATTCACATTATTATAATTTACTATCTCAACTACAGTAGGTTTGCCATACTGTAGGTATGCTTCCCTTGCCATTTCTTCTTTAGTTAAAGCAGTATAAGTATAGTTATTATTGAATGGAAGGGGAACACTTTCATACCTTAGACCCTTTTTGTCATTCCATCTAAGTTGCTTTTCAATCATTGTCTCAACTTTGTTACTTGACACATCAAACTTCTTAAAATTAAAATCTGCATTTTTAAACTTAATTTCAATGTGTCAAGTTCAGCAGTTAGACTGGTAATCTTTTCTTGAGCATAGTCATAGTGTTCACATTCTATGTTGTATTCTTCCTTAATTCTTTTTAAATCTTTTGTTTGGGCCTCTAATTTTTCTTCTAATGGTTTTTGGGTCTTTCTGGGAGTGTATCATTCATATGTAAGGTCTTCAATTTCCCTAATTAATAATTCATGTTGATCGCGATAATGTTTAATTTTATCATTATAGGCTTGAGTGTAGAAAGTTTCACTTACCTCTTTTGTATTGTTGAAAGAACTCATTATTTACCAACTAAAATAGATCTGATTGCTTAGCCATGAAAAATTCCCTTTGACTTGAAACCTCGAAAGTCAAACTTTTTGTCCAAAGAATAACCTTGGCCGAGAACAAAAGTTTATGGACCGAGTATGAAGCTTCAAGACCAAAAACGAGGGTATTTGACAAGTTTTATGTAGCATATGCTCATCCATATTTTGATAATGACTTGTTGACTAGTGAGGGGAATGGAAACTCGATGGAACAATTTGGTTCCTATCAAGTCCAATATCCTCTTATCGCAGTTTCCTTTGCTGAGCATTTCGATTTTCAAAGTAGGGAGGGCTATCGTGTAGGGGTATTGCTATTGTGTCAATTTTGTGTCCGGTGTGTTCGGTTTCGGTGGTTCATTGATTATATCTTCGCAGTGTGCTTGCATTTGGTTGAGCTTTGGGGTATGATTGCCATTTGGTGGGGAGTTTAGGTTTCTTCTTCGATTACGTTACAATCTCTTATGGCTTGGGCAGATTCGGCTCACTTTGTTACTGGCCAACACAAAGCATTTGATGCGGTGATGATGACGGCTTTTGGAAAATGTGGAATTTTAGAAATTTTATTATTTTTAGGGCAGACATTCCTAAGGAAATTTCTATTTTTTGATTTCAAGTAGGTATAAGAAAACTAAGTTATCTTGGATGTATTGGCTGCAGAATCGAAGTTTAGCTTATACTTTATAGTAATGGTTTTTTAACCACCTTTTTGTTGGTTCTTTAATTAAATCCGGTTGTTTGAAAAAAAAAAAGTAAAAGAAAGAAATTGTTGACATGACATACAAACTATCCAGAATATTGAAAATATTTACATAACATGTATCTATCCTAAAAAAATTCAAAGCAGTTATTATAATTTTAGTAAGTAGAATAATTTATTATATTTATCAATAGAAATGGAAATACATAACACATCGCCTCAACCAAATAACACGGTAGAAAAAGAAACAAAAAACCCTACATTTATTCTTGTCTTAGGCGTTGTCTTCCTATAAATTTAGACATTGTGATTACAACTCATAGTGTAACATACCAACAAACCTAATCAAGATTTTGGTGCAGTTAATTAGGAATTCTATTGTTAATTGCACGTGTTTCTACCTTGAACCACGGTTGTTCACCACCTACACCATTTGTTTTTGCATGTGGTCTGACATGGCATAAAATTAATGGCATCATTATTATCATTTTTTGCGAGTAATTTGTATGATACTGAAAATGTATACACTACAAGAAAAAAAAAAGTTTATAATTTGAACATTATTTATTGTAAAACATTAGGCCAACCGGTATACCATTGATAAACCCAGTCGTTGTCTATGTGGCCACGAAAAACGGCCGTGTACAACAGCCTGGCCGTTCGTAGTCACCCGTTTTCGTGGTGGTTTGTGGTGGGAAGGACGAAGGGCAACGCCCAATCGTATTCCTCTTCTCTCTCTTGTTTCTCTCTCTTCGTTTTCAATGGAGAGTATTCACGTGGTGGTCGGAAGGTTTGTGGTTGCCCAAACGGCTGATGTGGAAGCTCTCCACGACGATTGTCGTGGTGGAGAGTATAGCAGATGGTCTTATAGTAAAAAAAAAACATTAATTCAATTGAAATGCAATGTTATAAAAAATTGACAAACATTTTGTATATCATGATTTACATCAAACATTTTCGATTAATATATAATATTTTCAACAAGATTTACCACAAATATATTTTTACACAATTTTTTACTTTCTTATTTGTGAAATTCATTTACAAATTATTGACAAAGATTTTATAGCACACCATTACGACAAAAATTTTGTACCTGATGACGTTTGACATTTTTTACGACACATTTGTAAGTCATGATTTGATTTTTTCTTAAAATTATTTTGTTTTTGTAAATGTACCAATATTTAAAATAAATTTCCATATAATGAATCATAATACAAATTAAAATATCCTCTCTCTCTCTCTCTCTCTCTCTCTCTCTCTCTCTCTCTCTCTCTCTCTCTCTCTCTCTCTCTCTCTCTCTCTCTCTCTCTCTCTATATATATATATATATATATATATATATATATAAGGTTAACAGAGAATGATTATTAATAAAGTTATAAAGATACCAAAAAAACAATCTAAAACGTCAAAATTTTAAACGATCAACGGCAAAATGAAAGGTTGTAGACTTTTAAAATTGACGAACATGTACAACATTATAACAAAACTCGGTTCCTTTTTTCGTTTAATTTTTTTTAGATCATATTTTTATCGAAAAAAAAAACGAATATACAAGTATTCATGATTTTTCATGCTCTTTTCATAGAAATCCATATTCATATACAAAAAATGAATTTGTTTTCTTTTTTTTTTTTTTAAAATCACTTCATTCTTTTTATTTTTTAAAAGTTTAGTTATATTTTTTATTGAAAACTTTAATAAATATATCAAAATTCATAATTTTTTTTTTGTTTTCTTTAAACATAGATTTATATTGATGTTGGAAAAAAAATGAAACTTCTATATATATTCACATTGTGAATCTGTGAGTGCCTAGATTTACATTGTAAATTTGAACAAATTCATAATGTGAATAATAGTAAATCAGATTGATATTGTGAATGTAAAAATTAAAATATTTCTACTAATCAAGTTTTTTTAATCGATGTTAGTGTTTTTTTTTATAATAGAGGACAAAATATTGATGTGAATAATAAGATGACAAAAAATTGATGTGAATAATAGAGGACAAAAAATTGAAAGTTTTGTATAATTAGTTTTTTTAGATAAAAATAAACTTAAATATTATAAAAAAAACAACAAAACGAAGTTCATTTTTTTTCGAAAAAAAAAATGTTATTTTTTATATATTAACATTGATCTCCACGGAAAAAGAATGAAAAATCGTGAATAAGGGTATATTCGGTTTTTCTTTTCTAATAAAAAACGTGGCTAAAAAAAATTAACCCAAAAAAAAGAGGTGTGTTTTTTTTGTAAAGAGTTGGTTTTATAGTAAATAATCTGGTGTATGTGCGTCTAATATACAAATGTATATCTATTTCCTTGGCCGTTGATCCCTTCAAATTTCTACGTTCACGATTTTGCTTCCTTGTTAATAATTGGTTCTTTGGTTAATTATGGTTCTCTATTGAACCTCATTATATATATATATATATATATATATATATATATATATATATATATATATATATATATATATATATATAATGAGGTTCAATAAAGAACCATGATTAACTAAAGAACCAATTTTTTTTCAACATTTTAAGCTTGTTTTATTATTAAAAAAAATAAAAATATAGAAATTTATAACTTTTTATTATTTTTCCTATGATATCAAAATAATAAAAAAATCGTCAAATTCACAGTGTGAATCTATGCAGATTCAAAGTGTGAATCTAAATTCACACAGTGTATTCGAAAAATATATAACTTATTTTTTAACATTCACAATGTAAATTTGTTAAGTTAGATATTTTTAGTTTTTTTCTGGATAAACAATAAGCTCTAAAGTTTGAAAAAAAAATTGATTCCTTAGAGAACCAATAATTATCATTCTATATATATATATATATATATATATATATATATATATATATATATATATATATTAGACATTTATTAGCGTTAAGTGATGACTACGAATAATTTGTTTTAAAAATTTGTTTATAGAAGCGATTAATTTTTTTACTTGAATAGCTTACTACATTAAACCGTTATTAATAAAATTCTTCTTGCCAAAACCGAAATCAGTAAGAATCAAAATTAAATGTTAGGAGACATGATTAATTGTGTTATTTTAATCGTGCAACATTTCTTTGTATATCACATTTGATGTATATTCATTGACGTTGAATGTTAATCAAACTTTGCGAATAATTTTTGTATTGACACGTGATATCCATTTAGATAATGTTATATAAAGTTGATAATACGAGAAAACTAATTTTGGAATATAAATACATATAGATAATCATGGTTTATCGATAGTTATTTTAGGGTGAATGACATTTTTTCCATATTAATGGTTAGTGTCTTAGTTGTTTAAAAAAAATGTTTTGACATTTGAATAAATAGTATTTGACTGGGTCCAAAAATTTTAAACCAAAGCAAAATTTTTAAACCAAAACATAAAATCATAAACCGAAGTGAATTGAAAAGGTAATTTGTCAATTTATAGAATATCAATAGATTTTAGAATAAATCTTTCAAATAAAATAACATAGCATTTTAGCAAATAAGAACGTAATAAATATAAATAAAAGTATACGGTCATGAACAAAGAAATATAACAAATTATATCATACCGTAACTATTTTTTCATAAAAAGACAATTTTTAAATGCTATCATCGGTTGTAATTTCCATCTATGTATTTATTATTTATTGATTGAATATTCTATAATAAATCATATAAGCTTTATACGTTTGAATTTGTATTCGATTACCATTCGTATTTTATTTGTTTAATTATTCAGACACATACATAAATACAAAAAAAATGATTATCTTTAAGTATTAATTAGAAATTTAAAACATATATGTAATATGTGTGAATTTTTTTTAAAAAGCCAGTCAATTATTCAGGGTCAATTCCTTGGTGTATGATGCCTAGGGTGACACTGATAATAGCGCCCATTTTTTTTTACCGTCGGTACATACAAAACAGACTTAAGAATATTAGAATCATATTTCCTTGTAACCAGTTGGAGTTGTAACATTTAAAAAAAAAATCTAGTCTTTTTTTGGAAACAATGAAATCATATAATCTTTAAAAAGTCTCCCTACCTAATAAAAGAGTAGTACATTTGTCACATGTCAATCAATTAGAGATTCACATTAATTAGTTGCCACTTGTCATTCTAAGATTTTTCCTCATTAATTAAATTTCCACTAATTCACTCCTCCATTTTACACATATCAAACACGTCAATAAAAACTTTATTTGTAATATCTATTGCCTAATTTATTAAATTATTAATTTTTTTATCATTGCTCAATAATTACCTTATAATTTAATTAAAATTATTTTTACCTTTCTAATCTGTGGTGCCCACGAGTTATAAACTAGTTTCATAATATACACATATCAAGCCTAATTCCTAAGATCATATAATATTTAAGAGATTCCATCATTTTACATGTATGAAGCTTGATTCCTAAGGAAGTTAATATATATAAAAACTCTTTAGAGTGTGTTTGACTAAGCTTATGAAAAATTATAAACACTTTTCGACTTAAGTTTATAGCTTATAAGCTGATAAGTTAGGAGTGTCTTATTTATGGAGTTTTGATTTACTATCGGTATGACACTGGTATAAGTTATTTCTATCCAAACACCATCTTAAGTTTATATCGGTGTAAAACTGATAATAAGATAAAAATGAGTTTAAATAAGCTTAGCGAAATACACCCTTACTATCATTTTTAAAATAATTTTTTCATAAAAGTTACATTCAAAATGCAAACATTCTTACAATTACAACTGTTACTTTGTTATTTTGCATTTAACCCAAATAAAATAGTATCTACTTATTTTTTAAATAAATTCCCAAGATTTTCATTAGAGTGTGATCCTTAGGGTTTAGGGTTTAAGGTTTAGGGTTTAGAGCTTAAAGAGTGTTTTGGTGGCTATTTTAGAGAGCATTCAAGAAGGAGAAGGCGATGATCAAGTTTTGGGTGCCATTGAGCTTCTAGATCCTGCATCTAGTTCATCTTGAGGAACTTCTGGAGGTAAAAAGCCATAACTTTGTCGTCTTTTCTGTTAGTTTGAGATAGGGTTTTATTATGAAGTCCCTTTTTGGTTATTTATACCCTTTCTTATGAGCTGAGCAACTCCAGAGACCAGGATTGTTAGATCTAAGCTCTTTGAGAATGTTTGATGCATAAAGGTGCCATCATGAAAGTTGTTTTGAGACCATGCATATGTTCGAGGTCTTAAATGGGGTCTTAATGGGAACGATGAAGTATTGGGGTCCCTTATGGTATGCATGAGCATAAAGTTGCCAACTTTATGCCCCAGGACATCTTAATGAACTCAGATCTGATGTTTGATGTTGAAATCCCAAGTATTAAGCACTTAATGGCCGTTGGTGCATATTATGCTTGTACGTCGGCCGTTCGTGTACGCTGCACGTACAGCCACGGGGATCAGTACGCTAAGCGTACTAGAGTTGTTTGTTGGGCGTAGGCACCTCAGATGGGTTTGGGCTTCGTGTGGACTTGCGAGCTTATTGGGCCTTATTCTGTTTTGGGCATGGTCCCATTTAGAGTTAGAGGTCTGTTATTCTGTTTTAGGCCATAGTTGTATTGCTAGATTAGTGTCTAAGTCCATAACTATATTTGGTATGTACTTGACCCGATTGGCATGGTTCATTTGGGTTACATGGCATCATGCATTTGGATAGACTAAAATGAGAGAAATAACACTTAAGGTTTATTAATATATTATAAGTTTTAATATATTAATAAGATTATTTAATTAGTATTGATCAAGAATTAATTTGGAATTAATTAAGTGATCAAAATGACACTAATTAAATATATGGGTTGATTGTGTAAATCATCCATACTTGTATAGCGGGCTAATGCTATAGGGTGTTTTTGTAACCATGGATCATGAAAATGAAAGGCCATCACAATTAGGGTTTGTAATAACTCATGTCAAATAAAAATATATAATGCATATAATCAGATTATATATAAAAAATGATTACTTCAAAATTTATTGGGTTAATTAGATGCAAATTATGAGATATTATGTCTAGAAACCACCATCCTTGATTAGACCATAAATTCGAGCAACTGAGGGGATAGTAACTGATGAAACCTTAGGCAATATATAGGGCTCGAGATTTCTGGTGGAATCCCTACTGGAATTGCAAGAAACAACTGAGATTTGAAGGAGAAATCGGATGTGGAAGTTCTTGAAGAGTTTTGGAGTTTTCTCTTGAAATTAAGGTATGATTATTCGATTTAAGATTGATGTAGTTGCTTAGATAGATTATGATGCATGCCCAACGTATTTTGGTTCAACCTCTTATCTCAATTTGATCAAATCAGTAGCAATTTAATATGGATGTTAGGAAAACGTTGTTTTACAATTATCTATTTAATCTATCTGTTTTAGGGTGTAATTTCGACCTTTGCTGATGGGTGGTTGTTAGTCAGTAATGGAGATAAATAATAGTGATTTTATTAAATGATTTGACATCATATTGAAGAAAAACTTAAAGCTCCGTTTATTTAAAAATGACAGAAAACGAGTGTCTCTTGGGTGAGCAAGGAGATGCTTGGGTGTTTGACTTTATCGAATGGGTCAAACATCAAAACCATTAAGTTTTCTTTTATTTATCTAAATTTTTATGTACACTGAAAAGGTATGGCTAGGGGCCCAGAGTTAGAATTCCAATTTATGTGTTTACTTGAGTTCAAAAATAAGGGCGTAGCATTTTATCCAACTAATGGGGAAATACAGTTCACACCCGTAACTTTTAGTTTTATATTTTATTATTATTATTGTTGTTTTGTTTTGGCTATAATCAAAAGAAAGGAATAATTGCAAATCTAGCCCCTAAGTTTTATATCCAGTTCAATTAAAGTTATAGATTCAAAATATTTGACTTTAGCTCATGGCTTTTGTATTTTAAGTTTGAAGGCATATTTATTTTATAGATTTTACGAAAGGCTCTTTCAAATATTTTAGCATTGAGTTTTCATTATTTTAGAATATTATTTCTAAAAGGAAATAACAATATCTAAGAATTTATTCAAAAGGTTGATACAAAAAAGGTAATTATCATTTATAATTATTATTAGTCGGTTGATTGAGACGTATGGATGGTTGAAACAAAATGATTGTTTATAATTATTATTAGTCGGTTGATTGAGACCGTGGGGTGCACCAGTATTGTTGGTTAAGAAAAAGGATGAGACAATGCGAATGTGCATTGACTACATGGAGTTAAACAAGGTGACTATAAAGAATCGGTATCCGTTACCGAGAATTGATGATCTATTCGATCAACTTCAGGGGGAATGTTACTTCGCAAAGATCGATTTGCGGTCGGGGTATCACCAACTGAAAGTCAGGGAAGAAGATGTGTCCAAGACAACCTTTCAAAGTAGGTATGGTCATTACGAGTTTCTAGTAATGCCATTTGGTTTGACCAATGCACCAGCTGCGTTCATGGATCAAATGAACCAGGTGTGTAAGCCATACCTTGACTAGTTTGTAATTGTATTTATCGATGACATCTTGATACACTCTAAAAGTAAGGCAGGCCATGAGTAACATCTGCGGCTATGTTGGGTCATATTTTGTGTTGCGTCTATTGGGCTCGTTAACTAGTCCAATATATATCTCCGGTATGGGCCTGTCCATCCGTGAGTTTTGTAGGGTTTAGTATATATAGATGCTTGCATGCATCCTAGAACGAGAGGATGATTAGTAACGATTAGAATATTATTGTTCAGCAGATTTATCGTTCTTGTTTTTGTAACCCTAGAATCCTCTACAGTGGAAGTTCTTAGTCGAGCTCTGCTGAGGATCGAGTAATCTAATCATTCGACACATCTTGACTCATACTTGTGTTTTGTTCACTGTTTTTACGTTCATCGAATACATGTTACAAAGATCTAATCGATCAAAGAGTTAATTAATAACTCATCAATTGGTATCAGAGCAGGAGGCTTTGTAATTCATACACATCTTTTCTGTGAAAGAGTTTGCGATTACGGTTATGCTGCATTAACTAATATTTATTGAGCCGTCACTCCATTATTGACGTAACTCAGCATTTATTTGTTTGCCCTAATATTAAATATTACAAGTATGATCTTTCAAACAGGTTAAAAACGATCAAGCATGGACGAGTCACAATCTAATCCCATCAACATCTCTAACAGCATTGGATCGACGACGAAGATTCCTATCCTTTACACCCAAGATTACGAAGTCTGGGCACATCACTTTGAAGATTATGTCATCGGATCGGAAGACAATGGATACCTTATTTGGGAAGCAATCGTTTCTGGACCATTTGCTCACTCTGGAACGTTAAAAATCATTAAAACTCAGAAGGAGTACAATGATCTGTTAAAGGACGTAAAGGATATTGCTCAAGACGAAAAGGAAAAGTTTCAATGCAACATTAAAGCATTGAAACTGATTCGATTCGCTATGCAATCAGATACATTCAGGCTAGTGAGTTCATGCAGCACTGCTAAAGAAATATGGGATAGGCTGCGAGAGCTATATTCTACAGATGAAGATTTGGAGCATTCTATTCAGACATTGCTTTTGTCTGAGTTTGGTGAATTTAAGCAGAATTCAGATGAAACTGTTACTCAGACGTTCGATCGCTTCAATCATCTTCTTAGCAAGATGATCAAACACGATATAGAAAGGAATTTGATTGAGCAAAAAGTAACCTTTTTGAATGGCCTTAGATCCGAGTGGAGAGCGGTTGTGTCCACTGTTAAATCTCATGAGCAATTTAAATCCTATTCGTTGGCAAAGTTGGTGGGGATTTTTAAATCCCAAGAAAAGATTATTTTACAAGAGAAAAATGTTGTCTCCAGTTTAGGTTCCTTGGCACTCTTGTCCAAAAGCAAAAGTGTGGTAGAAGATGAAGATCTCAATTTAGAAGACTATGATCTTACTTCTGAAGACTATGCAATGATGGTATCGAATCCAAAGAGGTTCATTAAGAAAAGGTTCCCTACCAATAAGAACCGAAATTGGCAGGGAAGCTACAGTTCTGAAAAGGTAAGGGAGGAACCGAAGACAGACGAACCAAAGAAAGAGGCGAAAGTTGAAGGAGATTTAGGTGTGAACTGCTACTACTGTGGAGGAAAGAACCACTATGCCAAAGACTGCGTTCTAAAGAAAATGGAAAAGAAGGATGAGGAAAAAGATGAAGAGGCCTTGTTGATGAAAAAGCTGGAAGAGATCAAGAGAAAGAAAGCTACTGCTAACCCTTCAATGAATGCTTTAATTGTGCAGGGTTCGGCAGCGGATGATGAGTTCGGTGGCATGAAGGTCTGGTCAACCGACTCAGATGATGATGAGGTCAGGAAGCCATCTCATGGAAAGGCATACGTTGCAAGAGGTGAAGAAGCGGCGGGAAGTGCTCGATGGTGACAGATGTATCTCAAATAAGGGGATACAATACGGATGGTGGGAATGAGGACACCAAGGAGCGAGAGGACGTATGCTTCACAGCAAAACCTCTCAGCGTGCAGTTCAATGAGCTTGATGAATTAATAAAGAAGGTACAATCCGTTTTTGTTTCATTTAAAGTCCCATAAAATTCGTATGAAAAAGAATTAAAAAGCTTAAATTCAAGAATCTCAAATCTAGATAGCAGTTTAACTCAACACACGGGTCACCAATTCTAACCTAACTAACCAAATAAGCAGGGTGTCTTCCAAGAGTGAGGAATGGAGGATGTGGATAGAGCTGAAGGAGTCGGAGCTGATTAAAACCAAAGATGAAAACATTTATTTGCGAAGAGACAATTTAAAACTTTTGAAACAAAGAAATGTCTTTTGTTTAATTGCTAAACGTCTTTATGCTAACATCACTCAACTTCACTTGAACTATGAAATAGGGTAGAAAATTCATCGCATGATTTTACCCTTCCTTGAATTTAAGGAAGATGAAATCGACGCTGAAGCATATAATTGTGAAAGTGTAGTTTCGTTTGATGATGTGAATCCGACGTATATGTATGGTCTGGACAAAATCGAATCTTTTATAAAGTCCAAGGACCATAAGGACATGTTGAAAAACCTTTTGGATGAAAACGATTAACTGAAACTAAAGACCGAAACCATACAAAAGTTTGACTCATTGAATGCCAACTTAAGCCTAGAAAATAAAATTGATGTTGAAAACGCATCTGAGCTCAATGAGGATGATGATATGAGTGAAATTTCTGTAGAGGATGAAGTCGACTGTTCTGAGTTTGTCAAGAGCGAACCCGAAAACCACAAAAATCTTATTTCTGAAAATTCTGTGGAGTTTGCTCGTTTGTCCCAAAATAAGTCCCCGATTCTAGAAGAAAAGGCAGTTGTGTACCAAAAGGTGAGAACAACACTAAATCAGGTGTATAAGGTCATAGGAGTAACCGAACATCAGACAGCCGAACTCACTGCCATTGTAAACGAAGATAATGCAGATGGTTGGGATGAATTTTTCTGGTCTGCTCCTATAGATAATGTTGACGAAACTGTTGGTCTGTCAGAGCGAACGTCCTGGAAAACCAAAGGAAGATATGTGCCAGAGCCACTAAACAAGCCTGGCAACTTCGATGTGCCAAGTACCAGTGGTACAAAAGAAGTTCCTATAGAAGAAGTCACTCCTTCAAGCGAAACATCATTAGTTAAAAGTGAACCGGATGACAGGAAGCAAAAGCAAAAAGCCAACATCCACAGACAGCCGAAGCAAGTGAAGGATCAAAAGAAGCAAAGGAATCTGAGATACAAAAAGAATCTCTCAGAGCGGAAACAGTTCTGGCGATCTCAAAACGCCCATTTTTCTGATCATGACAGAAATTTAGAGAAAAGAGAAGACAGACCACAAGAAAGGAATAACAACCGAAGGGAAAGGTTCGGTTCAGAGAAAACCAGCTACCGAAAGCATAGGTTCGGTTCCGAGAGCAAAAGCTGCCAAGGTTCAAGGTTCGGTCCCACTAATGACCAAAAACAAAAGGGCCACCTAGAACATCAAGTCAAGAAAACTTCTCAGTCTAAATTCTCTCATTCTAATTCTTCTCAACCCAATTCTAAATCTAATTCTGTTCAAACTCAAAATGCAAAATCTTCAATAGATTTGAAAGGAAAATCGAAGGTTTCCTCAGTCAAGAATGATCAAAAGCATTTCAAGGCCCAAACGCCTGAACCTGAATCCAAACCGACTGTAACAAATCCCAACAAAATTAAAGTTTTCACCATTAAGAAGAAAGATGAAACAACTTTAATAAAAAGAACATATCTAGTTGACATTTCTCTTACTATTCCTGTTCCGGTGAAAGGCTCACGTGGACCCAAGAAACTTTGGGTTCCTAAATCTGCTTGATTTTTGCAGGTAATCAGTGTCGAGCAGTTCGATAAAGAATGGTATATTGACAGTGGCTGCTCACGTCACATGACCGAAAGGAAGGAAGAGCTGAGGGAATTCCGATCTCTTCCAAATGGCGGGAATGTCAAGTTCGGGAACAACTCATACGGCACGATAAAAGGTTATGGGATGATAACAAATGGAGACTTCACGATTAGAAAAGTTGCATACGTTGAAGGACTACAGCATAACCTCATAAGTGTATTACAACTTGTTGGAGGTAACGGTCTTAAAGTTTCATTTGATGATGAGGGTTCGGACATAATAGAGAAGAAAACAAAAAGAGTGATTCTCAAATCAGAGTGCAAAGGCGAAATGCTTCCTCTCAATCTCAAACCTATCAAAGGAAATCCAGCTATCTGTCTATTATCCAAAGCACATTCTGACAAAAGCTGGCTGTGGCACCGAAGGCTCTCCCATCTCAATTTCAAGGATATCAACAAACTTGTCACTGGAGATCATGTTCAGGGTCTTCCATTGCTCAAGTTCGATCGAGAACATTTGTGTGCTGCATGTGAAATGGGGAAGCAGAGTCGTCAAAGTCACCCATCCATAATCAACACTAAAGTCGTTGAACCACTTGAGTTAATTCACATTGACTTATGTGGACCATCTTCTATCGAAAGCATTGGCGGTAGCAAGTATATTCTTGTTATTGTTGATGACTTTTCACGCTTTACATGGGTGTTCTTTCTGAAGCACAAATCTGAGGCAACTCTCAAGCTAAAGATGTTTATCAAGCAGGTTGAAGTGCAGCTGAGGAAAGTCGTTCGCAACATCAGAAGCGACAATGGGCTGGAGTTCAAGAATAAAGAATTTGAAGACATTTTAGCAGAAAAAGGAACCAGTCACAACTTCTCAGCTCCCTACACCCCTCAACAAAACGGAATTGTCGAAAGACGAAACCGATCTTTGTGTGAGGCGGCCCGAACCATGCTAAGTTTCGCTTCTCTACCTCTATATTTCTGGGCTGATGCTATTGCTGTAACATGTTTTACGCAGAACAGGTCCTATCTCAATAAGCGTTTCACTCTTACTCCTTATGAGATCATCAACAACAGAAAGCCAAACGTCAAATTCTTCCACGTATTCGGCTCTCGATGCTTTATCTTCAATTCTAAAGATCATCGTAACGAGTTCGACGTTAAAGTCGATGAAGGAATTTTTCTGGGATACTCTCTTACTTTGAAAGCATACAGGGTTTTAAACAAGCGTTCGAGGAAGATTGAAGAAACGTATTATGTGACTTTCGATGACAGCTATGTCAAGAAGCTGATGGCCACAGAAGAATCAGTTAGAGAAATCTTTTCTCAAACAGGCCAAGTCACAGCCTCGATTGCAAATTTGTTTGAGTAATTTGTGGAGTTATTCGATGAACCGGAGAAGGCTACTCTTTCAGAAGCCAATGCAGCAGACAACAAAGTTGACCATCTGAAGCAAATCGTCGATGACGCTGCCAAACGACTGGGTGAAGGAGAATCAGTTCTAAATGAATCTTCTTAGCACGGTGCTTCAGTTGAGGGGGAGAATCCATCTTTATCAAAACTGCCAAGTTCACAGGTTGAGGAGGAGAACTCTTCTCCAGCTGCACCCGAAAGTACTGTAGCTCCCGAAGGCTCAAATGCACCTGAAAACTCTACTGCACCCGAAGGTACTGTTGCTACCGAAAGCCCAAATGCTCCTGAAACTCCTGTAGCACTAGAAAGTCAAGATACCCCTGAAAGCTCATCAGTCGAGGGGGAGAATGCCGATATGTTTTATGATGATGACAGTCAATCTGAATCAGAAGAGATGGTAAATGCTGAATTGGATCCATCCTATGATCCGAATTACCCTCCTCTTGTCAAATGGACCAGAGATATCCTGTTTCACAGGTAGTGGGAAATGTCTCTGAAAAGGTCCTAACCCGATCTCAACTGAAGGCAAAGCAAGCATCTTTGTTCTCAAAAGTAGAGTTCTGCATGTTTAACTCTTTCATCTCAAAAGTTGAACCGAAGACAGTAAATACTGCTCTTGATCACTCTGATTGGGTTCAAGCTATGCAAGACGAACTTAATGAGTTCAAAAGAAATAAAGTTTGGCGCCTCATTCCAACTCCTCAAGATGCCTCGGATGTTGGTCTCAAATGGGTCTTTAGGAAAAAAATGGACAAGGAAGGCAATGTAATAAGAAACAAAGCTCGTCTGGTTGTGAAAGGATACTGCCAGGAGGAAGGAATCGATTCTGAGGAAACTTTTGCTCATGTAGCTAGGCTGGAATCTGTTCGAATATTTCTTACCTATGTTGCACACAAGAACTTTGAGGTCTACCAAATGGACGTGAAGTGCGCATTTCTAAATGGAGAACTTGAAGAAACGGTGTACGTGGAGCAACCTCCAGGATTCGTGAATGAAAAGTACCCCAATCACTGCTATATTCTGGACAAAGCGGTATACGGACTGAAACAAGCACCTAGAGCCCGGTATGAAACGCTAACCAAGTTTTTAAAGATGTCCAAATTCAAACAAGGTTGGGTTGACCCAACCTTCTTTCGTAAGAAGGAAGGTAACCACATTATGATTGTTCAAATTTATGTCGATGATATCATCTTCGGCTCAACGAATCCTAGCTTAACGGCTGAATTCAGAAAGTTGATGGAGACTAAATTTGAAATGCGCTCAATGGTTCCTATTAGCTTTTTCCTTGGCTTAAATATTAGATAGGGCCCCGAAGACATCTTTATTAACCAGGAAGCTTACACCAAGACTCTCCTTGCTAAATTCGGCATGATGGGAGACTCAAAGGTTAAAGTTCCAATGGCGTTCGGCACCAAGCTCACTCCATCCTTGGACAAGCCAGCAGTCGATATTACGCTATATCGCCAGATGATCGGTTCTCTAATGTACCTTACTGCTAGCAGGCCTGATATAATGTTTTCTGTTTGCTACCGTGCTAGATTTCAGGCGAATCCTCGTGAACCTCATATGCTTGCAGTGAAGAACATTCTCCGGTATCTGAAACGAACTACCTCTCTCGCCTTATGGTATCCATCAAACTCAGGTTTCTTCGTTCAAGCCTAGTCAGATACAGACCTTGGAGGTTCTGGACTAGACAGGAAAAGCACCACTGGAGGTTGCCAATTCCTTGACGGGAAGTTGGTTAGCTGGCAATCAAAGAAACAGACTTGTGTATCTCTGTCTACAGCTGAAGCAGAATACATCGCAGCTGCCTCCTGTACATCTCAAGTGATTTGGATCCAAAGCCAACTCCGGGACTATGGACTCAATATGAAAAAGATCCCACTATATTGCGACTCTGAAAGTGCAATTAGGATCTGTCATAACCCAGTGCAACACTCCAAGACTAAGCACATAGCACTGAGGTATCACTTCATTAAGGATCATGTGGACGATGGGAACGTCGAAATTCATTTTGTTCGAACCACTGATCAACTGGCTGACATCTTCACCAAAGCTCTTCCTGAAGCTTCTTTCAACAAAATTCTACAAGGGCTTGGAATGATGGAATCGGAGTCAGTACCAAAAATTACCTCTCAAGATCAAACGTAAGAAGCGAAATAGACCGAACGTTCGGGTTCAGGTCTTGATCTGGTGTGCCGAAATAGACCGAACGCTCGGGTTCGGTTACAAAATTTTTCTCACCCGAAATAGACCGAACGCTCGGGTTCGGTTCCAAAGTTTTCTCAACCGAAATAAACCGAACGCTCGGGTTCGGTTCCAACATTTTTTTTTTGTATAATTTTTTTTATGTCTTATTTATTTCGATCAAAAATTCCAAAAAAAAAAATTTTTTTTTTCGTAAATTCAAAAACTCCAAAAATATTTTCTTTATTTTGGCTTTTATATTTTTTTATTTTATTATTTTATTATTATTTTATTTTATTTATTTCATTGTGGTTAACTTATTTCACTAGCTAAGTGTCCCTAGAAGCATGCTACTGTATGTGACCAAAGCCTCATCTGATTCTGAATAAAAGCCTTACTGACTTGGTACAAACAAACCCTGTCTTCCCAATTATGCTCTCATATTTATTCTAATCATGAGCTACTTAACTCTCTTCTCACATGAGATAAGAGTTTTCTGCTTAGTCGTATTTTCATAGCAGAGGTACTTTGGGTTTCTTTACACCATCTACATCATTTTTCTCCGTCTCACTCGTTTCACAAACGTAACCCTTGAGACTCTTAGACATTACCACTGAGGTTTATGGTTGCACAATTTCTGTTTTCATGATCTTAGTTTCGTGTCAGTACGTGCTAAGTGAAACCCACAATTCAATACCTACTATGCATTGACGGTGAACAATTAACTTGCTCTAGCTTTCACTAATGAATTGACGAACTTATCCATGGGAGTACAACATGAAATCTCTATTTTTCTTTTGAGTGATTCCTATGAAATTGTTAAATCCAATAACATTTCTTCCCTTGGGATCTAGTTTTAATTTTTTTTGAGATTTCACGTACATTAGTTTACCTTGCCACTTAAATTATCTCCAACCTACTTGTTCAAACAGACTACACTAGTCTCACAAGTACTTCGTTCGATTTCTATCTTATATCAAGATCAGAAATTATGAATCGAAGCGAAAGCCACCTCTTAAGCCTAATTAAAAGAAGCCTTTCAACACTTCTTAATAAGTGTCTGATCGTTATTTAACGGGAAACCACACAAACACTTTAAACTCTCTCTTGACTTTGAAGGAAGAGATTCGTGCCCGTGATCCACTGTTTCGTGTCTTTATTGACGTCACATAATCCCTCACAAGTGTTGCTTTATTTCTTTTTCTTTTACACACTCAGCACGAAAATGTTTTTGATTTTCCAAAATTCTGGTTTCATTAATTCTAAGGAATTTTAATTGGGTTGGCTGTTATCAAAAGTTGTGCTTAATATTGATCCACGTGGCGATTTATTTTAAAGATGTCGTTTCACTCTAAAGGGATAGGGTGACGAAATATTGACTCAGGCGGGAGTCCAATCGATTTGATTTCAAACGGCGCAACAGGGAAAAGCGTGCGAATAGGAACCGTTTCATCTCCAAACGGCGCCTGATGGGAAGACGTGTAATTAGGGACTGACACTCTCTCTCCTGCGTGATCATCGTCAAACCCAACTGTCACGCGTCAGTCACCTCCGAAAAACCCTTCGTTTTTCAATTGAAGATTTGGGAAAGATGTTTCTCTCTCCTTTATCCACAGTATAAAAGGTAATGTGATCCACCATTTACCTCTTTACTGCACCTAAATTCTCAGAAAGCAAGAAATTACTCTAAACCTCTATTGTTCATCATCTCTCCCACTTTCATCTCAACAATGGCAGATTCTTCATCTGTTCACGCAACCTCTCACATCTTGCCTATTCGTCCCCAGCAGAGTTTGATCATTGATCTCACTCCTCAGGCATACGACGCTTTCATGTTTCCCATCATCGAATGCCTAAAGTTCTCGCCAATCGCTCCTACTCTTACTAGGGCTGAAATTGTTCCAATGGAGTTCCTGTCACAAATCTTTGCCACGGCTCACTACGACAAGGTCGTCGACAGGATTTTCTTCGATGTCTTTGAACACAAGGCGTCGATTTCCAAACAGAGGTTATGTACGCTGTTAGGGTTTGCCCCTGATTCTTCGAGGGTTAATCCGGAAACCATTCCAATGGGTCATCTGTTTAACATGTTCTACAACATGGGGTATACTGAGGTGCTCACTACTGTCATGAAATTCAAGAAGTCATGCCTGCCCCCTCAGTGGAATGGAATGTTCACTGTTCTTTTCAAGGGCTTATCTGAACGAAGTGCTGGATCCAATGGGGCAAGTCGTTTATTTCTCTCCATCATGTACGGGATCTACAATGGCATCAACATGGACTACGGGTCGGTCCTATGGCAACAACTCATTCAGAGTCTCTCTTCGACTTCTCGACACTCAGAGATTTCTTATGCCCGATTCTGGACTATTGTCACGAAATGGGTAATGGACAAGTACCACGTTCCCATTGTCGCTGGTGCTCCAATGTCTTCGATTGGTACTTTCCATACCACGAAGATCATTGTGTCGGATGCTTCGAAATTTCCCTTCAACGGGTGTATCCTGGAAACGATGTATGGTGACGTTCCTGCTGATAGCCGGATCATTCAAATGTATAAGGAGTTCAGACGTTCTGGTCTGAGGGATCTTACTCCAGAGATGCTGAAATCAATTCATGACGCTGACAAGCCTGCTCCTAGAGGCAAGAAAGCTGATAAGAGAAAACAGGTGGCAAAGGGAGCAAAAGGCCCATCTCCCAAGAAAAGGAAACCCACTAAGGCTGCTCAGTCTCCACCGCAGAAGAGGAGAAAAACCCAACCGCGACGAAAGTTGATTATCGCTTCATCCTCAAGCGAATCTGAGGACGAGGGTTCTGATTCGGATGGATCTCAACGTGGCAACACTCCACCACGTTCGCCTACCCTCGAGATACATATTTCTACTTCTCCTATCTCTTCTCCACCCGTTACAATTCCTATTTCTATTCCCCCCATAACCTCCACCACTCAAATACCACCTACTTCCATCCCAATACCACCACCAATCTTTACCGAAGAAACAACCACCACTACTGCAGATGTTAGAACCAACGTATCTGATACGGGGGTTCATACTGACAAAAACCACCTCAACACCCGAACCCACACCAACAACCGAACACACCACCCAACCCGAAACTACTACTACTACTACCGAGCCTACAGTTTCACCACCACCATCTTCTCCTGCTCATGCTTCAAAGGAAGAAGAACCACTCCTTGGCGGGGAGAATATGACTTTTGATTCGGTCTATAGTCCGTTTCAAGTTCAAAGTGACGACGATGACGATGCTCTTGTCACAAAGACACATCTCAAGGAGCTACATGACAAAATTGAATCGCTCATCACTTCGTCTTCCTCATCTCAGTCCTCCATATCTGAAGCTGCAATTCAGAAAATTGTTGAGGCTTTTTCCAAAGCTCATCAAGTTTCCCTTGATTCCGCCACTGCAGCCATAGATGCCTCAACCAAAGCATGTGAGGCAGCGACCGAAAAAGTCGATAAACTATTCACTGATGCTTCTTTCTTGTTGAAATCTTTACAGGAAAGTGCTGAAGCCACCAAGACTACGCTGGAACCCATTATCAACCAGTTGGCTACATCAGTCGCTTCTGAGCTGATGTCGTTCGCTTCGCTTCGTCAAACCATCTTTGACGACAACTCAGCTTTCAGAATCACCATTGAGGAGCGTCTCTCCAAGCTTCAAGAAGACTTAGCTGCCGAGAACTCTCTCATGGATGCTCTCGCAAGGAAGACTACCGCTCTAAAGGTCAAGAGTACTCAACTCTCCAACTGTCAATAGGAGATTGACTCTCTTCAATCTGAAATAGAGGTGGTTAAATCGTGTGTTTCGGATGTCCACTCTGCTATCTCCAACATCCTTGAAGCACATGACCCAATCATCAATTATTCAGTACGCCGTACCCTTGCAGAGAAGCTTGCTCCCGCCCTTTCTCTACTCAGCAAAATTGAGGGGCTCCTTGATTTCGTGTCCATTCCGAAACAAGGGGGAGAAAAAGAACAAGTGTCTCAACCACCTCCTACTTCAGCAACTCACACAACCGAACCTCCTCCAGTAGGCCAAGCCTCCGATTCTGGTGTGAAAGACAAAGGCAAAAATATTGCTGAGGAGAGTGATGATGATGATAAAGAGACAATTGCTGACCTTCTGAAGCGTCAAGGTCGAGATAAAGAGGCTGACATCAGTGCTCGTGTGGCTAGAGAGGCTGAAGAAGGCGAAAGAATACAGAAAGAAGCCCATGACCTTCTTGAGAGCAGGAAAACTCTTTTTCCTCCATGGACTCTTGAGAGGCTGATTAAAGAAGCCATTGACACACCAAGTATCTTGTGGCTAGAACCTGTGATCTCTTTAGATCGTTCTAACACTGTCGACTCACAGTTCGACATGCCACTGACCCGAATGGCGTTTGTTTTTAATGCCTTTGACAACATTGTAGAGTTCCCTCATCCTCATCCACAGGTTGATCGGGACTTAATCGAATTTTATCTGAATGCCGCTCAACCCCAATACCAGACTTGGAGCGCTCAGAAAATTGTCAATGTTCGGGTCCTGAAGCCGTACAGGGAAGGCAACTTCACCAACGTTCGGTTCAAGGTACTAATGGGATCTGCCAAAGCCGAACATGTCATCTCACTTGCAGATCTTCCCAACCTTAATCCCCATGATTGGATTATCTTGCACAACATCCTTCTTACAAACGAAGCTGAATATGGTCCGATCATCGACCATTTTAAGAGGATGCTTGTATGCTATATCATGGAAGTTGCTTTGATGGATCAGGAGATTGCGAGCATATTTAAGAAGAAGCCTACCATATCTCCTGTTGGATCTGCCAGTGATCTCAACATGATGCAGATGGGGAAGATTGACCCAAAGAGAAACTCCATCATGTTTACCAGGAACGAATGACAGAAATGCCTTTTCTCCTTAGCAGACAAACATCTCTACACCACTGCATGTTTGGAACACGTTTTAGGGATCATCCATCGATGCAAGCAGAACACAGCGGATGTTATCAAGTACTTTGAAGATATGATTCAATGGTACATTCGGTTTAGACAGACTATCCTTGCTCTTATCACACATCTGTTTGATACCGTAAAGAAGGCTCCCGCTGCTGGCCCAAGCAAGAAGAAGAAGTAGTCTCGCTCCAATTTGACGCAAAGGGGGAGATTGTTGGGTCGTATTTTGTGTTGTGTCTATTGGGCTCGTTAGCTAGTCCAATATATATCTCCAATATGGGCCTGTCCATCCGTGAGTTTTGTAGGGTTTAGTATATATAGATGCTTGCATGCATCCTAGAACGAGAGCACGATTAGTAACGATTAGAGTATTATTGTTCAGCAGATTTATCGTTCTTGTTTTTGTAACCCTAGAATCCTCTACAGTGGAAGTTGTTAGTCGAGCTCTGCTGAGGATCGGGTAATCTAATCATTCGACACATCTTGATTCATACTTGTGTTTTGTTCACTGTTTTTACGTTCATCGCATACCTGTTACAAAGTTCTAATCGATCAAAGAGTTAATTAATAACTCATCAGGCTAACACTTAGTTTATTGAGGAAATAAAAATTATTTGCCAAAATTTCGAAGTGCGAGTTTTGGCTTCGGGAAGTCCAGTTTTTGGGCCATGATGTAAACGAACATGGTATCAAGGTGGACCCAGAAAAGATTGAGGCGATTGAAAAGTGGGAACCACCAAGGACCCCATTAGAAGTTCGAAGTTTTCTTGGGTTAGCAGAATACTATAGAAGGTTTATACAAGACTTGTCACGCATAGCTGCACCGCTAACTACCCTGACAAGGAAAAATGTGAAGTTCGAATGGAAGCCTGAGCAAGATAATGCCTTTAACGTCTTAAAGGAAAAGCTTAGCAGTGCACCAGTATTATCTTTACCAGAAGGCAATGATGGCATTGTTGTTTATAGTGATGCATCCATGTTAGGATTGGGGTGTGTTTTGATGCAAAACGGTAAGGTGATTCCTTATGCCTCATGAAAGTTAAAGGTTCACGAGCGTAAATACCCAACGCATGATATGAAGTTGGCTGCAGTAGTGTTCACTTTAAAGATTTGGAGACACTATTTGTATGGGACAAGGTATCAGATCTTCACTATTCACAAGAGTCTGAAATACTTGTTTGATCAGAAGGATTTGAACATGAGACAACAACGGTGGATGGAGCTATTAAAAGATTTTGATTGTGAGATATTGTACCATCCAGGGAAGGCAAATGTTGTAGCTGATGCACTAAGTCGTAAGGAAAGAAGATAACCACCTAAGATTCGAATGATGAAGATTAGGGTAACCACCAGCTTACTTGATGATTTGAGAAAGAGTCAGGAGGAAGCCTCGAAGGAAGAGAAGTGGAAAAGTGAAGGAGTGGTAGGAGTAATACAATCATTAGAAAAGGATAGCCATGGGTTGAAGTGCTTCCAAGGAAGAGTTTGCGTACCACGAGTGGGTGATGTGCGTAACTTACTTCTCAAGGAAGCGCACATGTTGAGGTACTCAATCTATCTGGGAACAAACAAGATGTATCAACACCTACGAAAATCTTATTGGTGGCCAGGTATGAAAAAGGATATAGCCTATTTTGTTGAAAGGTCTTTGACATGCTTGAAGGTGAAGGCTGAACACCAATGGCCTTATGGTCAGTTGCAGTCAATGGAGATTCCAGTATGGAAATGGGATCACATCTCGATGGGCTTTGTGACTAAGTTACCAAGGATACCGAAAGGTTATGACGCGATTTAAGTAATTGTGGATAGATTAACCAAATCGACGCACTTCCTTCCGATTACGGAGACGTACCCGTTGGAAAGGCTAGCTAAATTATATGTTTTGACGAAATAGTGAAACTGCACGGAGTTCCATTATCTATTGTTTCAGATCGAGATAATCGCTTTATGTCGACATTTTAGGGTAGCTTCCAATGAGAATGGGTACTCAAGTGAAGTTGAGCACGACATACCATCCACAAACAGATGGGTAAAGTGAACAGACAATATAGACATTGGAGGATATGTTACGGTCTTGTGTTATTGATTTTGGAGGGTCATGGGAAACACATTTGTCGCTAATTAAGTTTGCATACAACAATAGCTATCACGCAAATATAAAAGTCGCACCATATGAAGCTCTATATGGTAGGAAGTGTAGAACCCCATTATGCTGGAATGAGGTGGGGGAGAAACAATTGGCTGGACCTGAACTTGTTCAACAAACTACCCATAAAATCCAGGCGATTAGGGATAACATTAAGGTTGCTCAGGACCGACAGAAAAGTTATGCAGATAAGCGGAGAAAGCCAAAAGTGTTCCAGGTTGGTGATAAAGTTACGTTAAAAGTGATGGGTTTTAGCCATAAGAACATCCTATGTGCTCATACAAACCCTAATGCTTGGATCTAGGTTTCTCTATTGTACATGCAATTCAGCCAAGACTATAAACCCTAGATCTAGTATATGATAATCAATATAACATATGAATTAGGGTTTAGATCATACCTTGATTGTTATGTAGCAATAACAATTTCAAATCCTCCTTGGATTGACTTTAGAAAGCTTAGAGTCACAAATGTCACTCCTCTAATGGGTCACAAACACCAAGAGCAAGAGGATGAAGAAGAGAAGAGAAGGAGGCTGCCCAAAACGTGTGGAAACCTTAATCATTTAGTTCACCACGTTTTTGGGGCATAAGGGTTCTTTAAATAGTGAGGCTATTAGGGTTGTCTAATAAGGAAACCCTAATTTGGATGCTTAAGCCCTATGCAACCCATGGACTCCTTTCCTTAAAGGCCTAGGACGATTTCTAATGGGTTTCCCCATAGAATTCGTCCACCCCTTTAATATGGAGTCCATTAGCTCAATATTCAACTATCATACAATTGACAATTCTAGTCCCTTAATTTAATTAATGTATTTTAGCCACAAACTTAATTCTTATTAATTATTGACTGATATTAATTAAACAATATGATTACTCCTTTAATATATTATTCTCATAATATATTAATAAATCATATTTAATCCTTTCTCTTCATAATTCATCCTATCAAGTTGCTTTGGTGAAGGCAACCCAAAAGGACCATGCACCATCGGGTCAAGTACATACCAAAATAGTTATGGACTTAGACACTAATCTAACAGTCTCCCACTTGGATAAGTCTAATAACTATTATGCGTATGACTTCAGATCCTGATCTGCAATCGTAGCTTTCCAAAGTCGTTGTCAACTCTGATCTTATCATATACGCGTGTCCTTAAGATAAGGGATCATACATTCATCCATTCTAGATATTGTATAGACTAAGACATGGATCTAAATTATTCTCTCTGTCTATGTGCTGTTTCCCGAATTCAAATTTATGATGACTGACAACAGACTACAATTTGTACACATCAAATTAGTCCCGGCTTGGCCAAGCGCTTAGGTGCCATCACTAAATCATCGAGGGGCCTACAGAAATCGATTTTATCCTACTTTGGATAAAAGGAACAGATAAACTTTGACTCAATGCTCGCTTGCACTTACTCACCGAATTACACAGAACAATATGTTTTATAACACCAAGTTACTTGTGCGTTTAGATACTATCAATGTGCAACCGACTCGCAAGATACAACTCCCACATCTCGGTTTCAAGAATATAAGATATTATCGTCTCACTAATCACTTGTGATAAAATCCATGAAGTGATCCAAGTGAGTGTGGGTTTAATCCAATGCTCAAATCATATTCATAAGCACTCATGAATGTTGCAGCAAACATTTGCTTATGTCTAATGCTCTTTAGACAATCCACACACCAATTCACGATAGTCTTTATTCATATCTACTTCCAACATATGAATGACTGTGGCCCGTTCGAATAATTTAACTGTTCTAAACCAATTTAAATTATTCAGGAAGTCAAAACATGCAAAGTGAAACACAAGAATAATACTAATCCCATATGACCTCAAACCTTTGAGTATAAATAAAACACATTTTATTTATCACCATATCGATTACTCATTATTTGTTGTTTCGGGTAATTAACTTCTTACTTGAATTATTACTACACTTGTCCCATGCTCTTAGCATGCACACAATGTTTACCTATGGTTCTTACTTTTTGAAATAGATCAAATGAACACATTACCAATCATACTCATTTCACAAACCCAATCTTATCACAAGTGAAAGAATATCAAATTCTTGCCACTTAAGAAATATATTAGATTCTAATATTTTATGCAATGATCCTTTCACAATGACTATTGCCAATGAAATTATAAAGTCCTTTATCGGAGATTGTTGCAAGACAATTCCATATATGTGATGTCTCTCACTCAAAGTACATTTCTTTGAACATCCTTTTGCATAAAATTTCTAATCTAGACATAGATTCTCATTATCCAACTCCCAATATGGAAACGATTCTATATTTTCCATATGACAACTTATTCTAAATAGAATCTTTTCTATTCATAATAATGTCGATATGGTCCATCCAATATCATACTTCCAACTACTCACAAGCGACCAATCCTCGGCGAACTTTGGATTGTCCTTTGATAATTGTTCAATTATCTTAATCAAAACCGATTCTTGTCCTTTTCCCTCTAAATGCGCTAGACATTTGGAAAATTTTAGAATGGTAAAATATTATAGCATTTGCAATCAATCCTATACCCGAAGCATATGGGACACGATGCATAATGTCTTACATGAAGATTTGATACTTTATCAATCTTCTGCCATAATATTTTATGTGCTACGTTGTCACAATTCGAACTATGAAGAGGAATGTCGTAATCATCATCGAAATTTAAGAACGCACTATGTATCATTGACTAATTTATTAACATTGCACAACCTAAGCCTTTAGATTTGAAATGAAGCATAATATTCTCTCCCTTAATTATGTTGGATAAGGTGTCTAAGTCCATAACTATTTCGGGCATGTACTTGACCCGACCCGGCATGGTCCATTTGGGTTGCATGGCACCATGCAATTGGATAGACTAAATGAGAGAAATAACACTTGGAGATTATTAATATATTATAAGTTCTAATATATTAATAATATTATTTGATTAGTTGATCAAAGAATTAATTTGGAATTAATTAAGTGATCAAAGGATAACTAATTAAATATATGGGTTGATTATGTAAATCATCCATATCTTGTATAGTGGGCTAAGAGGCTCCATGGATTATCAAGTTGGGTTCTAACCCATAGGATGCTCCATGGATGGTCCATGGGAGTTACAAACCCATGGGTTATCGAAATGAAGAGTCATGACACATTAGGGTTTACATGGTGTAACCCTAGATGTGTCAACACTATATAAGAAGCATATTCTCCACCAAAATCGGCTACACTAAGAAACTAGAGGGCTTGGCCGATTTTGAGAAGTGTGTGTTATCTCAAGAGTCTTTCCAAGAGCATTTGGTGTTGTGTGAAGCATTTGAGGCATCACACATGGGGTGCTAGGCTCACAAGGTTTCAAGGAACACAAGCAACAACAAGGTAAGTTATTCTATCTATGATTCAAGTTAAAATTGTTCCCCATGTATGCTAGATAGGAATATAACCTTGGAATTCAACTTTGCATGATAATTAGACAAACATAGATCCAAGGTTATTAGGGTTGCATGTACACTTAGGAAGTGTTAGAATGCTCAAAACCCATCAGTGGTATCAGAGCCAGGTTTGTTTGTTTGTTATTTGTGCTTAAAAGTTGAAGAAAGTCGAAAATTCTGCTGTCTGACTGATGGACTCGGCGAGTCCATGGGGAGGACTCGTCGAGTTCATGTGTATCTTCAACCTACTCGGCGAGTAGGTTTATGCACTCGGCGAGTAGGGTCGACAGAGTGCAGAATTTCGACTTGAGTTGCTGGAAATGGATTAGAATCATTACCCTAAAATGTTTTGGTACTTGAAAACTTGTTTTAGAAGGTGTAATGTCTTTTCTAACTCATTTACAACAACTAGTTATCAAGATTACAAAGATTAAATGTGATTTTGATTCTTGAAAGTGTTCATATTCATATTCTTGTTCTCATGATGTTTAGATGATCATAGGAATTATTTGTAACCTTTGTGGTAGATTAATTCATGATCATAATGTGTTTTAATGGAGTCCATAACTTGTCCTCAAGTTATGGAAAACCAAAAGTCTCTTGGATTAAAAACCATTAAAAGAACACAAGAGTTAGGAAAAATGAAAAGTCCTCATTTTATTACTCTATTAAACTCATAAGTTACAAGAAATGAAAAGTTTTGAAAGTTTACAAAACTTGCCCTCAAGTTTTGGAACAAGTAAAGTTAAGTTAAAACTTTAGTTCCAACCCCTAGAATTTTAAAAGTTAAAATTCAACCCTTATACTTATATTATTATGATTTAATAATTATATATATATATATATATATATATATATATATATGTATAAGAACAAAGTCGTCTTACCGCTAGTACGCCTCATTCACGAAGCCGGTCTATAAGGTGGGTATAAGGTTGTTGCCTATAAAATGGTGACTTAATGGGTGTCCACTCTCACCCACCGCTTGCTTGATCGGTGGAGGGTCGTTAGCCGAACGGGTAAGACAATGACTTATTAATTCTCATTCAAAGTATGATGAGTATTATAAAGTAACTAAATGTTTTATTAAATTCCCAATCTTAGTTACTTTAGGAAAAATGTGAATAAGGTGCTATTCCATGCAATTACACTTTACACTTTGATTAAGTCGTTGGTGGAGCGTGTGTGGTTAACCGGCACACTAACTTGGACTTAACAAGGTAGGTAAAGGGTGACTTAGGGTTTATTATAGTATCGATGGAGCGTGTGTGGTTAACCGGCACATCGATTGAGTGATAAACTTTAAGGATACCAAGTGATTTGCATGGTTACTTCACACCTCGTTTTGTGATCCTCGGTATCCCAGTCACAAAACTTGGAGGGCACACTCGAGATTGAAACATGCCTTTGAAAAGTTCATTGAATCTCAAAGAATCTAGGAATTTCTAAGAACCATTCAAAAACCTAATACTAAAATATTGCGGTTTTCGTGGTGGAAATTGGTGAATCGTCATTCACCTACCTTTCAAATATGATATAGCTTAGATTACGGCATACCTCTTCTAAGTTATATTATATTGTGATTGGATCCTAGCCTTAATATTACATTTGGGTGTTTTATTAAGGACTCTCTTATATCTAAACTAATCTTGTCCTCTTTTCTTCAGATGTCTTTCAACAATGCTTCTGGCTCTAATCCTAATGGCTCTTTTACCCTTATGAACTTGTGTGGGAAAGTCACCTTTGATGGATCCAACTTCAATGAGTGGATCAGAAACATCAGGATGATTACCCGCTACGAGGACAAAGAATATGTCCTTGACAAGGAGCTTAAGGAGATCGATGAGTCCACTGCAACTCCTCAGGAGATCGCTGAATTTCGGGCACATGAAAGGGATGCTACGAAAGTGGCTTGCATCATGATGGCCACGATGACAGCGGAACTCCAAAAGTCTTATGAGGATTTCTACCCTTATGAAATGCACCAAGATTTGATGGAAAGATACCATCAAAGTGCACGACAAGAAAGGTATGAAATCATCTGCTCCATGATAACAACCATGATGAAGGACGGAGAATCCGTCACGAGCCACATGCAGAAAATGCAAAGGTATGTGGATCGTTTGCTGAAGCTTAATGTGAACTTCCCAGAGGATCTTGCAATAGATATTATTTTGCATTCCTTACCATCGTGCTATGATCAATTCCGCATGACATATCACATGAACAAGGAAGAAGTCACCCTCAGCAAACTTCAGGGACTTCTCAAGACCGCAGAATCAGGTCTTAAGGGGAAGTCGGTTGCTATCACTCATACTCAAAACTCTACTCCGGTTTTGGCAATCGGGAAAAGTCGAGGGAGGAAGAGAAAGAGCTCTTCTAAGGGTACTAAGGTTCGGACCCTTGATGGCTCTTCTTCAAGTGGAACCAAGAAAGGTTTCATTACTCCTTCTTCTGACCCAAAAGAGGCTGAATGCTTCTATTGCCATGAAAAATCTCATTGGAAGCGGAACTGCCCAAAATACCAGCAAGATGTGAAGGATGGGAAAGTTAAACCCAACCATGCCGGTATTTACACTATCATTTCTAATAACTCACCCCATTCTAATTCTTGGGTCCTTGATACCGGGTGTGGTATTCATATTTGTTGTGACTTGCAGGGATTAAGAAGAAGTGAGGATGTGGAGCAAGGAAGGATAAACTTGATCATGGGGAATAGGAAAGCTATACCTGTTACCAAGATTGGAGTTTATACTTTATCGCTAAGTAGTGGGTTTAGTTTAGATTTGAATAAATGTTGTTACTCGCCAGGAATGGCAAGAAATATTATTTCCTTTCATGCTTTGTACAAACAAGGGTTTACCTTTTCATTTAATAATGAAGTTGGTTCTATTGATGCTTTCTTTAATAATGTTCTTTATTTTAAAGCATTACCTTGTGATGGTGTGTATGAAGCCGTATCTGTTGTAGATAACTTAGGAAATAATGTTTTGTGTATTGATTCTACTAATAATAACTTGGATAAAGCATCATTATGGCATTGTCGTCTTGGACATATAAGCAAGAAGCGCATAGGCCAACTCCAAAAGGATGGAGTCTTGGAGTCGTTTGACCTAAAGTCAGATGATAGTTGCGAATCATGCTTACTTGGAAAAATGACAAAGTCACCCTTCACAGGTTCGTGTGACAAGGGTGAAGGTTTGTTGGACCTTATACACACGGATGTGTGTGGACCATTCAAACATGCCACAAGAGATGCTAATCGTTATTATTTGACTTTTACTGATGATTATAGTAGATATGGATATGTCTACTTGACCAAGCATAAGTCAGAGACTTTCGAGAGGTTTAAGGAATTTAAACAGGAAGTCGAGAATCAATTGGGCAGGAACATTAAGATGCTTCGATCCGATCATGGTGGTGAGTATCTTAGTTCAGAGTTCCTCGACTATCTAAGGGAATGTGGGATAGTCTCACAATTGACACCTCCCAGGACACCACAGTTGAATGGTGTGGCTGAGAGGCGTAATCGAACCTTGTTAGATATGGTTCGTTCCATGATAAGTCGAGCTACGCTACCAATCTCATTTTGGGGGTATGCCTTAGAGACTGCCGCCCATATTCTTAATCTAGTCCCTACAAAGAAAGTTGCCAAAACTCATCACGAGATGTGGACTGGTAAAGTACCTAAACTAGACCACCTCAAGATTTGGGGTTGCGAGGCTTTCGTGAGATGCGAGACTCATGATAAGCTCGAACCTCGAAGCGAGAGGTGTATTTTCATCGGTTACCCACAACGATCCTTTGGTTACCTCTTCTACAGACCTAGTGACAATGTGGTCTTTGTAGCAAGAAGAGGAGTCTTTCGAGAAAGAGAGTTTATAAGCCAAGGAGACAGTGGGAGGCAAATTGATCTTGAAGAAATTCAAGAATCAAGCGGTGAAGGAACTTCAAACTCTAGCCCTCAACTTGAGGAGGAAACTCCTGTTGAGCCAATTGACAAATCTGTACCTCTGAGACGTTCCACGAGAGTTAGGAGTGCACCTGAGCATTACTATGGATTCCATATTACTGCAGAAGGTGAGACACTTATTAGTGATGGGACACTAGTAAGTCAAGATGACCCTAACAGCTACGAGGAGGCCATGGCAGGCCCCGAGTCTGCTAAATGGAAAGAGGCTATGGATAGCGAGATACAATCCATGTATGACAATCAAGTTTGGAACATGGTTGAAAATGTACCAGGTCGTAAGACAGCAGGGTGCAAATGGGTCTTCAAGAAGAAGACCGACATGGATGGTAAAGTACACACTTATAAGGCTAGACTAGTTGCAAAGGGCTTCTCTCAAATTCCTGGAGTGGATTATGATGAGACCTTTTCTCCAGTAGCCAAGATTAAGTCTATTCGGGTTCTGTTAGCCATAGCTGCATTTCATGATTATGAAATATGGCAGATGGATGTCAAAACCGCTTTCCTTAATGGAAAGTTGGCTGAAGATGTTTACATGAGTTAGCCAGAGGGTTTTGTCAGCAACGAGTACCCTAATAGAGTGTGTAAGCTTGAGAAATCCATTTATGGATTGAAGCAAGCACCTCGCAGATGGAATCTTTGCTTTGATGAAAAGGTCAAGGAATTTGGCTTTTCTAGGAGTGAAGATGAATCTTGTGTGTATGTCAAGGCTAGTGGGAGTATAGTTAGCTTTTTGGTATTGTATGTGGATGACATACTACTCATAGGAAACGACATTCCAACCCTGCAGGAAGTAAAGTCCTGGCTTGGGAAGTGTTTCGCTATGAAGGACCTTGGTGAAGCTGCCTATATTTTAGGGATAAGGATCTTGAGAGATCGGAGTAAAAGACTAATTGGACTTAGTCAGAGTACCTACTTGGATAAGGTGCTGAAGAGATTCAGCATGCAGGATTCCAAGAAAGGAGAGTTACCCATCCAGAGTAACACCAGATTGAGTAAGACACAAAGCCCTAGCACTGAGGCTGAGATAGCAGAAATGAGTCGAACACCTTACGCTTCGGCTGTAGGATCGATCATGTATGCTATGACGTGTACTCGACCCGATGTAACTTTTGCCTTGAGCATGGTTAGCAGGTATCAGGCGAACCCTGGCAAGGCACACTGGACTGCAGTAAAGAATATCCTCAAGTACCTACGAAGGACTAAGGACTGGGTTCTTACCCTCGGTGGGAGTGATGACTTGAGAGTTGTAGGGTATAGTGATGCTAGCTTCCAGACTGATAGGGATAATTTCCGCTCTCAGTCGGGCTGGGTATTTACCCTAAACGGAGGAGCAATTTCTTGGAAGAGTTCCAAGCAAGAGACAGTGGCAGATTCTACTTGTGAATCAGAGTATATTGCAGCTAGCGAGGTAGCAAAGGAGGCGATATGGCTGAAGAACTTCATTGGAGACCTTGGAGTTGTACCAACTATTAAAGAGCCAATGGAAATTTTCTGTGATAGTGAAAGTGCTGTTGCCTTAGCCAAGGAACCAAGGGATCATGGGAGATCCAGACACATCGACAGAAAATACCATTTCATTAGACATCGGATTGAAGAAGGACACCTCGTGGCAAAGAGGGTATCATCAGATGAGAATCCGGCAGATCCCCTCACAAAGGGACTGACTCGGGTTAAGCATCTTCAGCATGCTCGGAGCATAGGGCTGAAGGATGATATTAGATTTAGTAGTTAGATAATCTCGAAATTTGTAAAGTGTAATTGACATTAGATGATGAATAAAAGGAGTTTTATTTATGAGTAAAGTGTTGCTATCTCTTGTCGATCGTTTACTATATTTCTTTTGCATGTTTTGACTTCCAGAATAATTTTGTTTGGTATAACATATTATTCAAACCTCCACAGTCGGTCATATGTTGGAAGTAGATATGAATCAAGGCTGTCATGTTTGGTTGTAGAGGTCTTGGACAAGGCTACAACAATCATGAGTGCTCATAAGTTCTGAGCATTGGACTCAACCCACGCTCACTGGAATCACTTCATGGAATTCTATCTCGAGTGATCGTGAGATGGTAATATCATATAAGTCTTCAAACCTAGAGATATGATTTGTTACTTACAAGTTGGTTATACATTGACTGTACGAAACCGCATTGGTAACTCGATGTTATAAAACGTACTTTTGTGTGTAATTCAATGAGTGGTAGAACAAACATATGAGTCGAAGTTTATCTGTTCCTTCTTGGATTAGAAGCTGATATCTGGGCCCCTCGATGATTTTGTTTTGACCCATGTACCGGGCCCGGTCAGAACTAAGTTGATGTGTTCAATTAAGTTCTATGTCAAACAAATCGGAAATCGGGAAACAAATGCTGGACAATAAGCAAGAAAATGTTCCATGTATTTGTCCGGCTGATATCTAGAACGGAGGATTATATGATCACTTATCTTAAATGGCGTACCATCATCTTCTCAGTTCCGAGAGACCTTGAAAGAGCTACGATTGCCGGTCGGTTCCTGAAGTACTAGAGATATAGTTATTAGACTTATCCAAGTGGGAGACTGTTGGATAAGGTGTCTAAGTCCATAACTATTTCGGGCATGTACTTGACCCGACCCGGCATGGTCCATTTGGGTTGCATGGCACCATGCAATTGGATAGACTAAATGAGAGAAATAACACTTGGAGATTATTAATATATTATAAGTTCTAATATATTAATAATATTATTTGATTAGTTGATCAAAGAATTAATTTGGAATTAATTAAGTGATCAAAGGATAACTAATTAAATATATGGGTTGATTATGTAAATCATCCATATCTTGTATAGTGGGCTAAGAGGCTCCATGGATTATCAAGTTGGGTTCTACCCATAGGATGCTCCATGGATGGTCCATGGGAGTTACAAACCCATGGGTTATGGAAATGAAGAGTCATGACACATTAGGGTTTACATGGTGTAACCCTAGATGTGTCAACACTATATAAGAAGCATATTCTCCACCAAAATCGGCTACACTAAGAAACTAGAGGGCTTGGCCGATTTTGAGAAGTGTGTGTTATCTCAAGAGTCTTTCCAAGAGCATTTGGTGTTGTGTGAAGCATTTGAGGCATCACACTTGGGGTGCTAGGCTCACAAGGTTTTAAGGAACACAAGCAACAACAAGGTAAGTTATTCTATCTATGATTCAAGTTAAAATTGTTCCCCATGTATGCTAGATAGGAATATAACCTTGGAAATCAACTTTGCATGATAATTAGACAAACATAGATCCAAGGTTATTAGGGTTGCATGTACACTTAGGAAGTGTTAGAATGCTCAAAACCCATCAAATTATAGCAAAACAACTATTCAACTCTTACAACTTTGCAAAGCATGACTCTTGTTTTTCTATAATTAATATTGCTAACTTGCAATACTTGCCTTAATAATCATACAACCACAACTTTTATTCTCCCACTATCACGATGATTATTATAAACATAACACTTATGATCCCACTAGCTTCGACATGTATTTAGAAACAGCTTAACTTTCAGAAAAACAATGCCTATTGAATTTCTTTAAGTTCATATTTCTAATACCCAAGGCTTTGATAATCTTTTATCAAGGCTTCTTGAACTTATACACCTTTGACTTAGATAGCTCATATGTGTGTCTTAAACAATTCAGACTAATTTCCAAATCTCACAATTTGAATCATGGAAAGGGATACCGTAACCATAATTGAATTCGAGATTCCAATTTTCACAATCACTATCTTCTTAAAATCTCTCTTAGTGAAAGCATTTCCTCACAGTCATTTTCATGAAGGAGGGAATCTTATGAAACTTAGATTTTAATGGTGTATGTGTTCCTATCCATGTGAATTTGTCAAAACCAAGGTTTGCGACAAATCCAAACTCATATGGACCGAACCTTCTCAATCTTGATTTCTTGCCTTATGGTAACATGGCTGCCCACCACGTCTTCCAAGTAGTTAAGCAGTACACCCTTTCCTATCAATGTACTTTTCATTGATCAAGGTCCTTGCCTTTTATGCATTCAAATGAGAACACATAGTACTCACATGCATAATTAACTCAATTGGAACGGCACGGAAACAAGATAATGTCAACACGATAGGTTGTAAACCTTAACTCGTGTGCTGGTGATGATCGATAAGGTTTATTCTTGATTAGTTCTTAAACTTTTTCAAGACCATTAAGACTCCCACTGACTCCTTGACATATAAGATTCTCTTGTCAATAAACATTTCTCGACAAACAAATATCCAAGAGTTAGTGTAGCTTTTATCAAGACAAAACACTTCACAAAATTGGTCCTAGTTGGTCTTTGTCTTATCCAAGACATCACAACTTTCCAATTTCAAATGTGCGAGAATAAGAAAAACCTTTTTCTAAATTCTACATTTGATAAATGTTATAAACCTTCTTAAGACTTTTCACTCAATATAACAATCTTAACTTTAAGACTTGTTTTGGAACGAAGTATGATTGACTTTCTGATTTAACCATTTCTTCAATTCTTGTTTCCTCTTCTTAGACATACAATTGTACTAAGATTTACTTAGAGGATTAATTGAGTTACGGTTCTTAATCATTAAGACATAGCATAAAAGGTACTCTCCCTTCTTCTTAGAATAAAGAAACTTTTATCTTTCTGCCTACTTGATTCTTCTTATTCGTTATGCTATTGATTTAAACCTTTCAATCAATTCATAATTACACTTAATATTGTAAGTATAATCACATTTACTAAACTTTTAGTAAATCATGACGAATATCTTTGTTATTCTTGTGGTGCACTTGATCAACACACAACTTTGTGTACTTGATTTCCTAGTCCTTCACTTGACACTTTGTCAACGAATTAGTCTAATTTCCAAATATGGAATTTCTCATTCATCGTGCAACCAATGCATGATTCCAAGTTTTTGTCCAATTGAACCTTGGGTGATGAGAAACTCTCCCTATTTGGTAAATTCTTGACATGTCCACAAACAACATAATTGAGAATCACATCCACTCGTTGTAGAAATATACGAACATCAATTTTTCATAACGATTTCATTGCAAGGAAATAAATGAATAAATAAATAAATAAGCCAAACCAAAATTTATTTTATTCATAAAAGCAGCGAAAAACATTTGTCCTTACAATGCAAAATCAACTAAAAAACTATGTAGTCAAACATTCCTAACAATTCTATCATAACTTTCTAAGCTCAAAATCTAATCTTCAAATCCATGCGATCGAGATCCATTTCTTCGTGATTAGACTTATCTTGCTCTTTCATCAAGCTTTCTCTCTTTTCACTGATCATGCAAAACATTCAAATGTAATCTTATCACATCAAGTATAAAGAATCAACGAATAGGAACTTAATGGAGTTAGATAGTGGATTTTACCTGAAGCACAACCATACTCTTTGACTCTCCCATCTTCTGGACTCTTCAGGCTCTTAGGACAGACTCGTATCCAACGCCCTTTCTCTTGGCAGAAAATGTAGGTCGGTTCTCCTAGAACGTACTCGGAAGCATGGTTAGTTGACTTTCCCAACAAATATGCTCAATTGCTTTCCCAAATCATTTCTGATTCAGCAACAATGAGCATGTAAGTTAGGTCAATGAGGTTATCATCATGATCCATCATATAATACTTTTTTTTTGAACTCATTATATGATTTAGTAAGTGACTGCAGAACCCAGTTCACAGCCAACTTATCAGGGAATGACGCACCCAACATTATCAACCTATCGATGTGTGATTTCATTCCTAGAACGTGGGCAGACACGAGTTTACCATCTTCATGTTTCATTCCCAATAGGGCCTTAGTGACGTTGAACCTTTCAATTCTTCGATCTTGTGGGTTTGGGAGAACAACGGGAGGAGGAGGAGGAAGTGAAGCATGATTTCTTGTTCCTCGATCGAATCGAGGAATATCATCTTCATGTGGAATGCTTGTTCCACGGGAATTAGGAAGACCATAGTTGTCGTACCTTGACATCTACAAAACGGGAGAAAAACAAATTCAAGTTAGTTGATTGATTGAGTCCTTAATAAATCACCCAAATGAGATATTAAGGCTAGGACCCAACACAATACGCTACAACCTAGAAAAGGGATGCCGTAATCTAGTTGCAGAATATTTGAAGGTAAGTGAATGACGATTCACTAATTTCCAACATGAAAAACGAAAAAGAAATTTAAGTTTTAATTTTATGAAAACTACTAGATCCTATGAGATTCATTAAACATTTCAATGGCATGTTTAAATCTCGATATCCCCTCTAGTTTGTGACTGGGATGCCGAGGATCACAAAGTTGATGTGAATAACCATGCAAACTTACATGGTGCCCTCACATGTTATAGTCATCTATTCGATGTGCCGGTAAACCACACACGCTCCACCGAACTATGACAAACATTGAGTCACCCTTTGCTACCTTTGCCTAGAACCATTTAGTGTGCCGGTAAACCACACACGCTCCACTAACTTCTTCGCAAGGGCACAAAGTGTAATTTCATGGAACTCCATCAATTCACTTTTTCCTAAGTAACTAAGATTGGGAATTTGAAAAACATTTAGTTACTTTTGTACTTCATTATACATATAATGGAAGGTTTCTGTCCTATCCTACCCGTTCGGCTAACGACCCTCCACTAGTCAAGAGTGCAGTGGGTAAGAGTGGATACCCATTCAATCGCCATTTTATAGGCAATTTCCTTAAACACCCCTTATAGACTAGCTTCGTGAATGAGGCATACTAACGGTAAGACTGACTTTTACTCATACATATATATAATATTAGACTTTTAATGTTATATATATAGTATAGGATGTATTTTACCCTTTTAAAATATTATGTGGTCAAATTTAACAATTATACTTTTAATTCAATTAAATTGTAAACCAAAACTTTATGGATTTATTAAACCTCTTTTAATTATACACCTTAATTAATTAATAAAACTATAAGGGTGTGATATGAACTTTTCAAAAACATCACTAGGGTTTCAGAATTTAACATTCCTAAATTAAACTTTTAATCAACTTTTAAATTCCAAAACTTGAGGGCAGGTTTTGAAACATTTCAAAACATTAGAGTTTAGAATTTTAATATACATCAAATTAAACTTTTAATCAAAATTTAAATTCCAACACTTGAGGGCAAGTTTTGAAACCTTTTCAAAACATTAGGGTTTCAACTATTTAAATTTCAAAACAAAAACTTTTGAGTTCAAATTTAAAATATAAAACCTAAAGGGGAAAAATTGAAACTTTTCATAACACAAGGATCAATTAACAAATAATATAAATTAGACAATTAATTTCATCATTATCTATATTTGACCTAATTTGAATTTCTTGCAAAATAAGTTACCCAATTAATACAAATAATCAAACTTTATCATATAATGAAGTTATTATCTAATCAATTGGTAATTATCTTTTGTTTAATCAAGGATATACTCATAAATATGTATAAAATCAGATTTTAATGATCTAAAACAGATAAGGCAAGTATCCATGAGAAAAATAGCAAGAAATCCCGAAATCCCCTCTTTCTGACGCTCGAACTCGCCGAGTACCACACTGGACTCGCCGAGTTGAGGCCTACTCGCCGAGTACACTGTGGTACTCGCCGAGTTCATCAGGCAGGGACCTCAAAACTTGATTTTTCAACTTGAACAAACATACAAGGCATCAATACAATAGAAACCAATCAAGGCTCTGATACCACTGATGGGTTTTAGCCATCAGAACATCCTATGTGCTCATACAAACCCTAATGCTTGGATCTAGGTTTCTTTATTGTACATGCAATTCATCCAAGACTATAAACCCTAGATCTAGTATATGATAATCAATATACCATATGAATTAGGGTTTAGATCATACCTTGATTCTTATGTAGCAATAACAATCTAAAATCCTCCTTGTATTGAATTTAGAAAACTTAGAGTCACAAATGTCACTCCTCTAATGGTTCACAAACACCAAGAGCAAGAGGATGAAGAAGAGAAGAGAAGGAGGCTGCCCAAAACGTGTGGAAACCTTAATCAATTAGTTCACCACGTTTTTGGGGCATAAGGGTTCCTTAAATAGTGAGGGTATTAGGGTTGTCTAACAAGGAAACCCTAATGTGGATGCTTAAGCCCTAAGCAACCCCTGAACTCCTTTCCTTAAAGGCCTAGGACGATTTCTAATGGGTTTCCCCATAGAATTCGTCCACCCCTTTAATATTGAGTCCATTAGCTCAACTATCATACAATTGACAGTTCTAGTCCCTTAATTTAATTAATGTCTTTTAGCCACAAACTTAATTCTTATTAATTATTGACTGATATTAATTAAACAATATGATTACTCCTTTAATATATTATTCTCATAATATATTAATAAATCATATTTAATCCTTTCTCTTCATAATTCATCCTTTCAAGTTGCTTTGGTGAAGGCAACCCAAAAGGACCATGCACCATCAGGTCAAGTACACACCAAAATAGTTATGGACTTAGACACTAATCCAAAAAAAAAGTGTCCCCATGGAAGGATGTTGTGCGTTTTGTTAAGCGAGGGAAGTTAAGTCCTCGCTAGGTTGGACCCTTTATAATTAAGGAAGGAGTTGGGGAAGTAGCCTATCGATTGGATCTACCAAGGGAAATGCAGGGCTATCATAGCACGTTCCATGTCTCTAATCTAAAGAAGTGTCTAGCGGATGTCGCCATGGAAGTGCCACTTCAAGAAATTAAGGTTGGCGAGAAGCTACGATATACAGAAGAACCCATCGCAATTATAGATCGAAAAGTCTGAAAGTTAAGAAATATGGAGATACCACTGGTGAAAGTTCGGTGGAAATATCATAAAGGTTCAGATGAAACATGGGAGACCGAGCGAGATATGAAAACTAAATACCCTCATTTGTTTTCTTAATTAATAATTTTGAGGACAGAATTTTTCCAAGAGGGGAAGTTTGTAATAACTCATGTCAAATAAAAATGTAAAATGTATATAATCAGATTATATATAAAAAAATGATTACATAAAAATTTATAAGGTTAATTAGATGCAAATTATGAGATATTATGTCCAGAAACCGCCATCCTTGATATGACCATAAATTCGAGCAACTGAGGGGATAGTAACTGATGAAATTTCGACCGCCATCCATCTGTTTTAAGGTGTAATTTCGACCTTTGTAATGGGTGTTTGTTAGTAAATAATGGAGATAAATAATAGTGATTTTATTAAATGGTTTGATATCATATTGAAGACAAAATTAAAACTCTGTTTTATTTAAAAATGGCAAAAAACGAGTGTCTCTTGTGTGAGGAAGGAGATGCTTGGGTGTTTGACTTTATCGAATGGGTCAAACATCAAAACCATTAAGTTTCCTTTTATTTATCTAAATTTTTATGTGTTTACTTGAGTTAAAAAATAAGGGTGTAGCATTTTATCCAACTAATGGGGAAATACAGTTCACACCCGTAACTTTTAGTTTTATATTTTATTATTATTATTATTGTTTTGTTTTGGCTATAATCAAAAGAAAGGAAGAATTGCAAATCTAGCCCCTAAGTTTTATATCCAGTTCAATTAATGTTATAGATTCAAAATATTTTACTTTAGCTCATGGCTTTTGTATTTTAAGTTTGAAGGCATATTTATTTTATAGATTTTATGAAAGGCTCTTTCAAATATTTTAGCATTGAGTTTTCATTATTTTAGAATATTATTTCTAAAAGCAAATAACAATATCTAAGAATTTATTCAAAAGGTTGATAAAAAAAGGTAATTATCGTTTATAATTATTATTAGTCGGTTGATTGAGACGTATGGATGGTTGAAACAAAATGATTGGTTATAATTATTATTAGTCGGTTGATTGAGATCGTGGGGTGCACCAGTATTGTTGGTTAAGAAAAAGGATGAGACAATGCGAATGTGCATTGACTACATGGAGTTAAACAAGGTGACTATAAAGAATCGGTATCCGTTACCGAGAATTGATGATCTATTCGATCAACTGCAGGGGGAAAGTTACTTCTCAAAGATCGATTTGCGGTCGGGGTATCACCAACTGAAAGTCAGGGAAGAAGATGTGTCAAAGACAACCTTTCGAACTAGGTATGGTCATTACGAGTTTCTAATAATGCCATTTGGTTTGACCAATGCAGCAGCTACGTTCATGGATCAAATGAACCAGGTGTGTAAGCCATACCAAGACAAGTTTGTAATTGTATTTATCGATGACATCTTGATACACTCTAAAAGTAAGGCAGGCCATGAGCAACATCTGTGGCTAACACTTAGTTTATTGTGGAAATAAAAATTATTTGCCAAATTTTCGAAGTGCGAGTTTTGGCTTCGGGAAGTCCTGTTTTTGGGCCATGATGTAAACGAACATGGTATCAAGGTGGACCCAGAAAAGATTGAGGAGATTGAAAAGTGGGAACCACCAAGGACCCCATTAGAAGTTCAAAGTTTTCTTGGGTTGGCAGGATACTATAGAAGGTTTATACAAGACTTGTCACGCATACCTGCACCGCTAACTACCCTGACAAGGAAAAATGTGAAGTTCGAATGGAAGCCTGAGCAAGATAATGCCTTTAACATCTTAAAGGAAAAGTTTAGCAGTGCACCAGTATTATCTTTACCAGAAGTCAATGATGGCTTTGTTGTTTATAGTGATGCTTCCATGTTAGGATTGGGGTGTGTTTTGATGCAAAACGGTAAGGTGATTTCTTATGCCTCACGACAGTTAAACATTCATGAGCATAAATACCCAACGCATGATATGGAGTTGGCTGCAGTAGTGTTCACTTTAAAGATTTGGAGACACTATTTGTATGGGACAAGGTATCAGATCTTCACTGATCACAAGAGCATGGAATACTTGTTTGATCAGAAGCATTTGAACATGAGACAACAACAGTGGATGGAGTTATTAAAAGATTATGATTGTGAGATATTGTACCATCCAGGGAAGGCAAATGTTGTAGCTGATGCACTAAGTCGTAAGGAAAGAGGAGAACCACCTAAGATTCGAATGATGAAGATTAGGGTAACCACCAACTTACTAGATGATTTGAGAAAGAGTCATGAGGAAACCTCGAAGGAAGAGAAGTGGAAAAGTGAAAGAGTGGTAGGAGTAATACAATCATTAGAAAAGGATAGCCATGGGTTGAAGTGCTTCCAAGGAAGAGTTTGGGTACCACGAGTGGGTCATGTGCGTAACTTACTTCTCAAGGAAGCGCACATGTTGAGTTACTCAATCTATCTGGGAACAAACAAGATGTATTAGGACCTATGAAAATCTTACTGGTGGCCAGGTATGAAAAAGGATATAGCCTATTTTGTTGAAAGGTGTTTGACGTGCTTGAAGGTGAAGGCTGAACACCAAAGGCCTTATGGTCAGTTACAGTCAATGGAGATTCCAGTATGGAAATGGGATCACATCACGATGGGCTTTGTGACTAAGTTACCAAGGATACTGAATGGTTATGATGTGATTTAAGTAGTTGTGGATAGATTAACCAAATCGGCGTACTTCCTTCCGATTACGGAGACGTACCTGTTGGAAAGGCTAGCTAAATTATATGTTGACGAGATAGTGAAACTGCACGAAGTTCCATTATCTATTGTTTCAGATCGGGATAGTCGCTTTATGTTGACATTTTAGGGTAGCTTCCAATGAGAAATGGGTACTCGAGTGAAGTTGAGCATGACATACCATCCGCAAACAGATGGGTAAAGTGAACGGACAATACAGACCTTGGAGGATATGTTACGGTCTTGTGTTATTGATTTTGGAGGGTCATGGGAAACACATTTGTCGCTAATTAAGTTTGCATACAACAATAGCTATCACGCAAATATAAAAGTCGCACCATATGAATCTCTATATGGTAGGAAGTGTAGAACCCCATTATGCTGGAATGAGGTGGGGGAGAAACAATTGGCTGGACCTGAACTTGTTCAACAAACTACCCATAAAATCCAGGCGATTAGGGATAACATTATGGTTGCTCAGGACCGACAGAAAAGTTATGCAGATAAGCGGAGAAATCCAAAAGTGTTCAAGGTTGGTGATAAAGTTATGTTAAAAGTGTCCCCATGGAAGGGTGCTCTGCGTTTTCTTAAGCGAGGGATGTTAAGTTCTCACTAGTTTGGACCCTTTATAATTAAGGAACGAGTTGGGGAAGTCGCCTATCGATTGGAGCTACCAAGGGAAATGCAGGGCTATCATAGCATGTTCCATGTCTCTAATCTAAAGAAGTGTCTAGCGGATGTCGCCATGGAAGTGCCACTTCAAGAAATTAAGGTTGGCGAGAAGCTACGATATACAGAAGAACCCGTCGCAATTATTGATCGAGAAGTCAGAAAGTTAAGAAATGTGGAGATAGCACTGGTGAAAGTTTTGTGGAAATATCATAAAGGTTCAGATGCAACATGGGAGACCGAGCGAGATATGAAAACTATATACCCTCATTTGTTTGCTTAATTAATAATTTTGAGGACATAATTTTTCCAAGAGGGGAAGTTTGTAATAACTCATGTCAAATAAAAATGTATAATGTATATAATCAGATTATATATAAAAAATGATTACTTAAAAATTTATTAGGTTAATTAGATGCAAATTATGAGATATTATGTCCAGAAACCGCCATCCTTGATTAGACCATAAATTCGAGCAATTGAGGGGATAGTAACTGATGAAACCTTAGGTAATATATAGAGCTTGATATTTCTGTTGGAAACCCCACTGGAATTGCAAGAAACGACTGAGATTTGAAGGAGAAATCGGGTGTGGAAGTTTTTGAAGAGTTTTGGAGTTTTCTCTTGAAATTAAGGTATGATTATCCAATTTAAGCTTGATATAGTTGCTAAGATAGATTATTATGCATGCCCAACTTATTCTGGTTCAACCTCTTATCTCAATTTGCTCAAATCAGTAGCAATTTAACTTGGATTTCAGGAAAACGTTCTTTTACAATTATCTATTTAATCCATCTGTTTTAAGGTGTAATTTCGACCTTTGCTAATGGGTGGTTGTTAGTCAATAATGGAGATAAATAATAGTGATTTTATTAAATGGTTTGATATCATATTAAAGACAAAATTAAAACTCTTTTTTATTTAAAAATGGCAAAAAACGAGTGTCTCTTGTGTGAGGAAGGAGATGCTTGTGTATTTGACTTTATCGAATGGGTCAAACATCAAAACCATTAAGTTTCCTTTTATTTATCTAAATTTTTATGTACACTGAAAAGGTATGGCTAGGGGCCCAGAGTTAGAATTCCAATTTATGTGTTTACTTGAGTTAAAAAAAAGGGTGTATAGGGAAATACAGTTCACACCCTAACTTTTAGTTTTATATTTTATTATTATTATTATTTTTTTGTCTTTGCTATAATCAAAAGAAAGCAAGAATTGCAAATCTAGCCCCTAAGTTTTATATCTGGTTCAATTAACGTTACAGATTCAAAATATTTTGACTTTAGCTCATGGCTTGTGTATTTTATATTTGAACGCATATTTATTTTATAGAGTTTACGAAAGGCTCTTTCAAATATTTTAGCATTAAGTTTTCATTATTTTAGAATATGATTTCTAAAAGGAAATAACAATATCTAAGAATTTATCCAAAAGGTTGATAAAAAAAAAAAGGTAATTATCGTTTATAATTATTGTTAGTCGGTTGATTGAGATGTATGGATGGTTGAACCAAAATGATCGCATGTGAAGTTTTTTTAGATAATAGCCTTAGAAAAAATATGTTGGTTAAATGTAGGGTGCGTGTAGCGTGACAAACTTTGGTTAAGACCTATCGCCAACAAGGTGAGTTTCGTGTGAATTTTGTGGTTGCTTGCATGAAAAATTGATTCTGAATAATTTGCAATTACATGTTACTGTTGTTATTACTATGAATATTTATGTGAATTTTTATGAATTTTTTCATATAAAAGGGTGAAAATGGTGGGTGACATATATTTAGGGAACATGTGTATTAACTACACGGTCTTATTAGTAGTCGTCGTACAGGGTGTCAGTACGCGGCGGAGAGTTTACGCTCTGATTAATTAGCCATAAGCATATTTGTTGTGCTCGACGGAGGGACTTGTTCCCTGAAAATAACAGTAGTTCCCTAATATGTCACCAATGGTGGTAAGAAATGAAATGAATTATATATGATAAATTGTCGCATTTGTTTTTATTTTATTGACGTCAATATCCACAAACTCACTAGGGCCTAGGCTTATCCATTAGAATCTTTAAATGCACGCAACCCATGAAATAATGTAGCGAGTGGCAGCGGGAATTGGAAGGATAAAGCTCAGACTTGAAGATGGTGACAAGCCTTGAGGAGGACGTAACGCACCAAGTGTTTAATTAATTTCTATTTGCTTCCGTTATTTTTATTAATAATGAAATTAGTATTTTAATTTTCGAATTTTAGAAGTTTTGAGACTATGTTAAGTTAACATTGGTATTTGAAATTTGGGGCGTTACATAACCCTAATTGTGACACACCATATAAGCATCTTATTCTTCCCAAAAATTGGCCACTATGAAGGAACGGTGAGGGCTAGCCGATTTCATGATGTGTCTCATTTCTCTCAAGTTATTCTAAGTGTATTTGGTGTTGTGTGAACCATTTGAGGTGTCACACTTGGGGCACTAGGTTCTTAAGCTCCATGGAATCAAGATACATCAAAAGGGTATGTATTCTATCTAGTTTTGTTATACTAGTACTTATGATTGTATGCTAGATAGGATAATACCTTGGAATATTCATATTTGTATGTATAATAGACAAAACATAGATCCAAGTTAAAATGCTCATAACCCAACATGTATTTGTTGGGACTTGTTGGGGTATGTGGTCCATTAATAGCTTTTGTCTTAGATCCTAGGCCTATTAGTAAAGGAAAGACTTTTGGGCCACCATGGAAGGACTTAGGCTTAAGTGTTTGGACTCTTTCACTTGGTTGAATTATAATCCTAATTTAGGGTTATTTGTCCCATTGCTCGGTGTGAGGATTCGGACTGATAGGCGAGCATCTATTATGTTCAACAGACTGAGGTGAGTCTTCTCACTACACCCATGGGTCGAAGGCACCAAGGTCAGCCCATTACTTTTTATGAGATGTTTAGTAATTTAGTATGCAATAGTTTGCTAATTGACATGTGTAGACTTATGTGAAGACCATGGGGGAAGCGCATGACACTTGGCAAGACCATGGGGGGAGCCCATGTGTAACGCCTAGTTCTTAGTATGCATTTAACTCATTAATTTATTTATTTTGAAAGGGTAACTTGACGAGTTGGTGGCCTTAACTCGTCGAGTAGAGGGCAGATTATTTGTGGGGTTTAAGCTACATACTTGACGAGTCAAGAGCGCTCGACTCAAAGAGTAGATCGGCAAGAGTGAAACCCAAATTTCAGGGTTTTGCACCCTATTTAAGCTCCTTAACCCCCACCCCTTGGCCTCATTTCAAGCTTCCCTGTCCCAAATCCAAATCCACGAAACCCTAGAGTGTTACTTAAGAGTGTGAGCCATTTTTAGTGATCTTTGTGTATTTTTGAAGCTTGTGGAAAAGAAGATGATAGAAGGCTCAAGAATGGAAGAGTAGATCCAGAAGATACACGCCATTTACTACATTTTCTGGTAATCAAGTTTCTATCTTGGCTATTAGTTCATTAGATCTCTTTATGTCCATCTTTATGAGGGTTTTTGATCCAAGATTTATAGCTTTTGGAGAATGATCGACCCAAGTGGGTATTCTTCTAGATCTAGGACCTAGAGGGGTTGAAATGACATAAAGGTGCAAACTTTATTCCATTGGAGCCCCCATGCAAGCCTTAAAATGTCATATTGGCCTTTTAGCCCCAAAAGGCCATGCATGTGGAAAAGGTGGGAAATTTACGTTTCCATTTAGTGTTAGGAGTGTAGATATAAGGTTGTAAGCTTTTTTTGGGTGAAAGGATGGTATAAGGACCAAGTTCTAGGTCCCAAGGAATTAGGGTTTGAGCTAAATCCTTTAAGAAGAGGTATTAATGGGTAAAGTTAGAAACATTACTCTTAAAAAGGTATTTTAAGGGTTTTTCTGAAGTGTGAAGCTTAGATCTGAAGTATAGGGGCTTAATCCATTAGGATATTCCAAACAGACAGGGGAACTCGGCGAGTCCAGAAAGGGACTCGACGAGTTGAGTCAGGTTGTCCCGACGAATGTTAGTATGTTTCCAGACTACAGTCCAATGTCGGGCATGGCCCAAGAAATGTTTAAATGTTAATGATATATGCTTAGGTTATGTGTAATAACTGATTGTGTTTACATGTATTCCGTGATGTTCTCGATCTTAGGCGAGGCTTGATGTTTTGCGTGGCTCGATGCCGAATACGGTTCGATGCCAGGAAAGTCAATGTCGAGCTTAACTCGATGTATCAGGGGCGGGGCCCAATATATATGTTTATGTGATACGTGTATGGTATGTGGTAGCTTGGGGATACTCACTAAGCTTCGCATTTATAGTTTTTAGTTTTGGTTTCAGGTACTTCAACTAGCAAAGGGAAGAGCTCCGGATGACTATATGGCACACACCACAGTTTTAGCCTGGGATGAGTCACTCTGATATTTGATATGGTTTTGATACATTGATAGATATTATGTTATTTTGAGTTACACGATTTATGTGTTTTATACGATATTGGTATTCATGTTTCAATTATTAATGATTTTAAAATGAAAATTTTGGACCGTATTTATGGGATGTTTCAACTTGGTATCACAGCCTTGGTTTGAGGGATTCGGTCACACTTTCGGGTGTGTCTGAACTCAAACTAAGGAATTGGTATAGAAATTTTCAAAAGGAAAACTTTTTTATAAAAATGATTTTGAGAAAAAGAAAATAATTTTAGAAAAAGCAAAAGGAACTTTGAAAAAGAGAAAAGGGTATGGTGCATGCAATCAGCCGAGCTCTAGTAAGTACTCCCAAATTACCCATACTAGTTTATGCAATATGTGTATCAACTTTTTCAGAACTGCATGCAAGATTAGGACTAAGGATCTAGGAAGGATGCCTTATGTGCCTGTTATATATGTAACAACTTTATGAACTGCATGCTAGTACAAATTAGTCAGGGATAGTCTGAATGAGATATGATTGATTATGTTTACTTAATGCTCGAATGCTGCCTGCTTTGCGCTTTTAAGAGTTCTAGTTGTCTTTTACTAACTAGTAAATGAATATGTTAAGTTACATACTGCGAGGACTAAATAATTTTAGAAGGTTAGGTCTAGCTCTATTTTGCAATTCCTGCTTGAGTCCAACCGTTGTAGGGAGGATCTCTCATTAAAAGAATTATCTAGTCTGAGTAATATGTAATGGTATTCGCAAGCTAGTTAGGGGGAGGCAACGGGGACTTCTTATGCAGCTAATGGCAGAGAGTGGGATGGTGATTAGATGTGGAAGAGACTTGGTGGAGTCAAGGCAATTCTTGAGGAAAGTACGAATAAATGTGGAAGGTAGTATGGGCCCGTACTACTGAAAGAAGAGGATATGTACACGAGTCAAGGAAGGCTAAGATGAATCCAAGGAACTTGTAGAATGTGAGATCCCTTGAGTTATGATGGGTACATTGATGTTTGTTATGGTGTAGTTTTTAGTATGGTGACGCTACGCACTTGGCCAGTTGGCACTTTAGGCATTGGTGAGGGATCAGGCTCGAGCTCTGGAGTTGGGCAGCTGGATTAGCAAACGAGGGAGTTCATCTCGTCTGAGTTCACATGCAGTATTCTAGAGACTCATGTGATCTTTGGCACGATCAAGGAGGATATTATAGAGCTTTTGGATGAGAGGCTGAGTGCATTCCGCACTGAGGTGGCGACCATGATGGGGTCATTCACATTGACTTTCAGGAAGTTCAAGGCCTGTGGAGCTCCCAAATATCATGGGATCGAGACCCCATTGCTAGCAGTAGATGGTTGGGTGATGTCGCGAATGCGTTCTGTACGATCACATGTCCTGAGGGGGACAAGCTCCGACTTGCATCCTGTCTTCTGAAGGACAGGGCAGATGATTGGTGGGAGGAGGTCGGACGAGCCATTGGAGATGATACAGTTCCAGATGCTATGACCTGGAGTGATTTCTCAGCCAGGTTCAGGGCCGCGTTTGTACCTGTGATTGAGGTGCAACAACTTGCGAGGGAGTTCCAAGATCTTGAGCAGATGATAGAGACAGTGGTAGTAATCACCGCCAAGTTTAGGGAGAGGGCCCTTCTCGTTCCGCAGTACGTGGCGGGGGAGGAGATGAAAAAGGCCTGGTATCACGAGATGTTGTGGAGTGATATTCGCTAGTTTGTGAGCCGCTCCAACCGCAAGACGCTAGAGGACATGATTGCTAGGGCTCGAGAGAGGGAGTTACATTTGGAGATGGAGAAGAAGAGGAAACCAGATGGGGTTCAGACAGGTAGTCCGAGCAAGAAGCCCAAGTTATCAGACCACAGATTGAGGATCCAGCATGGTTGCAACCAGTGCGGAAAGATGCACGAGGGGGCATGCAGGGCGGGGAGTTCGGGCTGCTTCATGTGTGGCCGAACTGGTCACATGAGCGGGGATTTCACAACTACCACCACCACAAAAATTTCAGATCTGATTTGCTTTAAGTGCAATCAGAGGGGCTACAACAAGGCCCAATGTTTGAGTCTAGCAGTCGCAGGACAGGTGGAGGCACCCGCTCCTGCCACATTAAGGATTAAAGATGGCCGTCAGGGCCGAGTAGAGGCGCCTATGGCTAAGAGCAGTGCTTTCCAGCTTACTACAGAGGAGGAACGTATGCCTCCCAATGTTGTGAAAGGGATGTATTCTCTCCTTATCTCTTTATTTGTATTGATTATTGCTGATGTTTACTTCTTTGTTTATAGGATCTTTCTTAGTGAATGGTATATCAGCTTTGGCATTGTTTGATTCGGGTGCAACCCGATATTTTGTGTCACTCGTGCTTAGCAAGTGATTCGTTGGAGCTCCGAGGGAGCTGGATTGCCCACTGGATGTGGAGACGGCAGATGATATGTGTGTATATATATATATATATATACATTATATCTTAATATTTTAGCCTTTATTATTCCCTTTTAGAACTAAAAAGTACTTATAATGCTTTGAATTATGATTTGCAACTATTAGTTGTCAATAGAGCGCAAAAGAAAAGACTGGAGCGAAATTAGGACTTCGAAGCTAAAAGAAAGAAAAAATGTTGGAGGAGCCGATTACGCCCAACGTAATTGACATGTACACTTAGCGTAATGGCAAAACAAGGGTTACGCCCAGCGTAATCTATAAGTACGCTCCGCGTAACTGTTGCATCCGGATAACCGGCCTCTTCGCGATAAGTTTCTGAGTACGCCCAGCATAACCGACTTACGCCCAACGTACGTAAGTCGGTTCCAAGGGCTATAAAAAGCGACTATCAGCTAATCAGAGAGGGGGATTCGGCTTCTAACCTAATTTAGTCGATAATTATCTTCTGTTAAGCCGTTTTGAGGGTCTAGAAGGCGGCCGGAAGGCCGTTAAGCTAACGGGGGCGAAGATCGGAAGGATTGGAGAGCGGATACAAGTTGGTAATCATATGGGTTGTTAACGTGACCATGTTTAGCATTCCATTGTGATACTATTATGTGTTTAGTTTCTGATTCAGGTGTAAAAACCTTTTACTTTGTGTTTATGATTGAATGAAACCTTGATTATTGGACTAATTGCCATATTGAATTGTTTGTTTATGTTTAATTTATCTTGCCAAACTTGTTAAAAGATCCTTATGTGTTAACGATAATTATTTGTTGTTAATTGTCAAGTAAATTAAGTTGTATGAGCATCTGCTTGATTACTTGTGTCTTATGACTTTGATGACAATCAAGATTATAAGTCTAGAAATAGCGAATGCAAAACTAGGATTAACTTGGAAATAAGTAAGTTAATGCGTGAGCCTTGTTTGATGACCATCAACAAGAGGTTAATTGAATGACCAATTTGATTAACTATTATTACAAGTCCTGCTCGATACGAACAGAACACTAGGAAGCATGTTAGTTTAATCAACTGATCACTGTTTGACTTGACTTGTTTGCTAAAGTATTAGTTATAGTGAACGCGAATCTAATCATTTTAGGAATCAGTGAACATGAATAAATGAATTTGTGTATGCAATTGTCTATGTTTTTAAGGTGTAATTCATCTAAACCAAAGTACCTGAAGAGATTTGCTTTCCTGTTAGTTTATCGAGATTTGTTAATTAATTGTTCGTTCGAGATTCAATAACCATTTCTTTATTCCTTTCGTGTATCTTGTAACTTATAATCAAATATTTTAAATTAATTCACCACCGTTCCCTGTGATCGACACCCGACTTACCCAAGCTATACTATAATCTGACTAGGTACACTGCCTATAAGTGCATAGTTAGTTTATGTTTGTTAGGTTATAAATATTAAAATTAGTGGGTACTTTCGTGCACATCAAGTTTTTGGCGCCGTTGCCGGGAAAAGCTTGTAATTAATTTAGTTTATTTAATTATTCGTTATTTATTTTTAATTTTTAGTTTTATTTTTATTTTCGATGATACCATTTCATTTGTCGGGAAGGTTCTTGTTGTTATTAGTAGGAATTTGGGATCATACACATCGCTTGGTTTTTCTTTTTGCATGGGTTTCGAGAATGCAACCGATTAGGGAATTCTTGACCTGCGTGGCCTACTAGTTTGTTGATTTGTCCAACTCAATCCATGAGGCGTAGTATAGCAAGGCGTATTGTGGTGGTTAAGTAGAAGACCGAGCTCTTGCTGTTCTTGTCTAGTTAGGTGACTTCTTGTTCTACTTCTAGTTAAAGGTGCGAAGAAAACGAATGAAATATTCTAACGCGTCCCGAAGATTGTTGTTTTCACAAACCATTTCTTGCGTGCAAGGGTTTTAATCAACCGTTGTTGTTTGATCTCGATAAAAAACAAGTGATCATGATGTCACATTTTTTTTTAAAAAAAATATGTCACTCGTTGGAAAGTCATGGCTGTTGTTGAAGCAATTTAAAAAAAAATTTATGAAAGTTCCCAAAATTTATTAAATGGAAAAAGGAATTTCAAATAAGGAAAAGGAAAATATTCCAGTTAAATTACGCCCAGCGTAATTAAAATTACGCCAAGCGTACTCGACTGTGATTGCGGATGTCTCTTTCTCGGCATTGGAGGTACGCCCCGCGTACATGTGGATTTACGCCCAACGTAAATCGACGACAGGTTATATCTTTTTACCCTTTGACTGTTTGTTATTCTTTCAAAATCCTCTTCCTTCGCATACGTTGTGACGGCCAAGTTCTTCACAAGATCTCCGATTTTTCTTCTTTTCTTGTAAAATTGACACAAAGGTATGTTATTCGGATACTCTATGTCTTTGATTTGTGTTTAAATCAGTGAAATTTGTTGCATATTGCCTTTGTCGAATTCTAGGGTTCATCTATTTCTTGAATGGGGGGCCGATTTCACAGTTGTATGTTTGATTATGGCATAAATAAGGCCGATTTCGGTCAATAGACTAAATCCTAGGACTTAATTTTGCCTTAATCCCGGGCAATAGCCATCGATTCGTCTTTATGGGTTTACGCCTAGCGTTCGCTAGACGAAAACCTTCGATTGATGGACTGGCCTGCACATTTCTTGGTATAATGCTGTTGAGAGAGTGATATGGCTTAGGGCAGTGACGGATAGGTTCAGATACGATTTCGTTGGACGTATGCCTAAGTAGTTTGCCCATATTTTGACTACCCTTCATGATTCTCTTGTAAATTTATGTTGACTGTTTATTATGACCTTAGAACAAGCAGGGGACACCGGGGCAGTTTCGAGAATCTGGACGTGTGCCTAGCGTATGCTGGATGTACGCCCAACGCACATTCCATGACCAACACCATTATTTTTCAATCTAAATATGTTAATGCTGTGAATATTTTGTTTGGTTTTGTGTTGGTATTTATTTGTGCAGATTATGGCCCGAAGAACTTAAAGGACCAATCCACCTGAGGACGTGACCAATCACTGTTTCTTACAATTTCCGCAAACTCTAAACGATGCAACCCGGGCCAGATATCTCAACAATCTGAGTCTGCTGCTCACTAAGGAGATCGACATAGTACCATCATTCGACTGGGAATTGGCGACCCAGACTGGATTTGCTGCGTTGATCCAGGACTTTTTGCAATACACGCACTCGGACGCGAGTGGAGTGCATTTTTTCGTATGTCAGGGATGGGCAAGACTGTTCAGGATCTAGGAGCTTGTGTATCGGGAACTTTTGCTGGAGTTTTATGCTATAGTTTCCTATGACCCTAGGAAGACACCCGATGATAGGACAACCTTTTCCTTCAGACTGGGAGGTGTGAGTCGGAAGTGCAGTGTGATTGAGCTCGCCACTCGAGTTGGGATATATACAGCGGACGAGACGAGGAGTGTCCACTTCCTGGCATTCCTTGCTGATTGTCTCACGGGCCGGCCAGATGACTATAGTGAAAACACTTTTTGGGCCGAGATTACAGGGGGAGTATACACGACATCTACTGCACGGGGGAGGATGATTCGGTCTACCACATACAGATTGCTGCACCGTTTGATTTCCATATCTCTCACGTACCATAAGAACAGTGAGAGAGTGCCTTCGACAGACTTTTATTTCTTATGGGCACTTGTTACTCCAGGGAGGCACCTGAACCTTCCAGTTGCTTCAGTCGCGTATTTGGGTAGGAGGGCCACGGGGCTTCGGGAGGATAGCCCGATTTGCGGGGGGGGGGGGGGTGGGGGAATTTTATCACGCGATTAGCTCGATCACATCAGTTGTTGACGCGTCAGATTACGAGATCGATGGTGTTTGATGATATGAGGCCGATGAGCCTTCAGTTATTAGAGTCGATGCGTGTACTTGAGCGGAGCCAAGATGGTGTCTTGTGGGTACGACCACGTGACGTGGCGGACGAGGAGGGTCCAGTTGAGCCACAGTCGCGACGAGCCCAGCGACATAGACCTGCTCCTCGGGGAGCGCAGCAGGGACCTGAGCCGGAGATTGATATACGTTATCTGCTCAACGCATGTACGAGGGATTTCAGAGCCTGGGGGAGCGCGTTGCACACATGGAGAGACAACAGTAGTGGTATGGTGATGCGTTGACCGCATTGTTTGCCCACCAGGGGTTTCAGTACTCGGTTCCTTTCCCTCCACCAATCCAGTCACGACCTGATGGAGCCGGTACTTCTGAGACACAACAGCGTGATGACGGAGATGACGAGTTATTTAGTTATCCTTTTCATTTCTATTTTTATTTTTGTGTTATTTTTAGTTTATTTTTGTGTTTCTTAGTATAAGCATTTAGTTACTTTGTACTTCATTATACTTATAATGGAAGGTTTCTGTCCTATCCTACCCGTTCGGCTAACGACCCTCCACTAGTCAAGTATGCGGTGGGTAAGAGTGGATACCCATTCAATCGCCATTTTATAGGCAATTTCCTTAAACACCCCTTATAGACCAGCTTCGTGAATGAGGCCTACTAACGGTATGACTGACTGTTTACTCATACATATATAATACTAGACTTTTAATGTTATATATAAGTATAGGGTGTATTTTACACTTTTAAAATACTAGGTGGTTTAACTTAGTAAATTATACTTTTAATTTAATTAAATGTAAACCAAAAACTTTATGGGTTTATCAAATCACTTTTAATTATACACTTTAATTAATTAATAAAACCATAAGGGGGGGATTTGAACCTTTTCAAATTATTAGGGTTTTAGAATTTAACATTTCAAAATTAAACTTTTAATCAACTTTTAAATTCCAAAACTTGAGGGCAAGTTTTGAAACATTTCAAAACATTAGGGATCAAATAACAAATAATTCAAATTAAACAATTAATTTCATAATTATCTATATTTGACCGAATCTTATTTTAGTCACTAGATAATTACCAAATAGTTTGAAATAATCCATATTTATCATATAAACAACCAATATTTAAAAGATTTGAAATTATCTATTGTTTTGGCAAGGATAATCACTAATTTAAGATAAAAATCGGATTTTTAACTTCAAAAATGAATTAGGCATTAAATCCAAGTCAAAACAACAACTAAAACCCAAAAATCCCTCTGTCTGACCCCTAGACTCGCCGAGTCAGGGACTGGACTCGCCGAGTCAGACAGTCAAGCGCACTGGCTCTATTGTGGATGTCCCTGTGGGAAAGGCTATGCTAGGGCGTGTGGTCGACGCCTTGGGAGTACCTATTGATGGAAGAGGGGCTCTAAGCGATCACGAGCGAAGACGTGTCGAAGTGAAAGCCCCTGGGATTATTGAACGTAAATCTGTGCACGAGCCTATGCAAACTCGGTTAAAAGCGGTAGATAAATGATTGTAGATTGGCTATTTCGGGGTTCCATGCCCATGGATTGCCTTATTATAGCTTTTTTGATTCGTCGGGTATGCCGGCTAAGAGAATCGCTTCTCGCCTTGCTTGCAAGAGTATAAGCAAGCCGTAGCATTTTGACCCAGATAGAACTCTTTCAATTCATGAGAGAAAGTGCTTTAGTAGCGATTTCCCTGTTCTAGTGCAAGACGCAAGAGGCTGTAAAAAGAGAGAAAGGGGCGGCTATCTAGCGGGAGTCGTTTCGGTTGTATGCCACGAGGTCCCTATGGACAAGGGGACAAGTGAATCATCGCTTTTGGGCGGGTAAGGTTTTGCGCGTTGTATCGAATTAAACCACATGCTCCACCGCTTGTGCAGGCCCCCGTCAATTCCTTTGAGTTTCGGTCTTGCGACCGTACTCCCCAGGCGGAGTGTTTCACGACTCGCCGAGTTCATCCACTGACTCGCCGAGCCAGGTCGAGCAAAGGCCAAAAAATCGTTTTTCAGTAAATAATTCAACAGAGCATCACATACAACTGAAACCAATCAAGTCTCTGATACCACTGATGGGTTTTAGACATAAGAACAATCCTATATGCTCATACAAACCCTAATGCTTGGATCTAGGTTTCTCTATTGTTCATGCTTTGAATCCAAGACTAATAAACTTAGATCTAACATATTATAAACTGAATTAGGGTATATAGAATTACCTTTGATTGTTATATAGCAATAACAATCAATTCCTTGCTTGGATTGGCTTCAAAAGCTTAGTGCCTCAAGTGCTGCACCTCTAATGGAGTCACAAACACCATATACAACTTGGATGAAGAGGAGAAGAAAGGAGGCTGCCAAAAACGGACTAGAAACCCTAGAGAATCAGTTGTCCACGTTTTTGGGGCCTAAGGGGTCCTTTATATACTTGTGTGGGTTGCTAGGGTTTTAGTCAAAACCCTAATGAACAGCTTAAACTCTAAGCAGCCCATGGAACCTTCTGGATAAGGCCATGGACGAAAATATGATGGGCTCCCATCATAATTTCGTTCACCCCTTGTTTCTTTAGCATTCCTTAGCCTAATAACTCAATTATCCAATAATTGCAGTCCAGTCCCCTAAATTTAATTAATCTCTTTTAGCCACAAAATTAATTATCAATTAATTCTTGACTAATATTAATTAAACAATATGATTTCTCCTTTAATATATTACTCTCATAATATATTAATAAATCATACTTAAACCTCTCTCTCCTTAATTCATCCTACATATTGCTATGGTGAAGGCAACCCAAAAGGACCATGCTCATAATCGGGTCAAGTACATACCAAAATAGTTATGGACTTAGAAACTAATCCAACAGTTCTTAATTCATCCTACATATTGCTATGGTGAAGGATCGCTTGTGAGTAGTTAGAAGTATGGTATTGGATGGACCATATCGACATTATTATGAATAGATAAGATTCTATTAAAAATGAGTTGTCATTTGGCAAATATGGAAATGTTTCCATATTGGAAGTTGGATGTTGAGAGTCTATGTCTAGATTAGAATGGTAAAATATTATAGCATTTGCAATCGATCCTATACACGAAGTGTATGGGACACGATGCATAATGTCTTATATAAAGATATGATACTTTACCAATCTTTTGCCATAGTATTTTATGTGTCATGTTCTCACAATTTGAACTATGAAGAGGGATGTCGTAATCATAATCGAAATTTGAGAACACACAATGTATCATTTGACTGAAAATATTAAAATTTCTCAATCTAAGCTTTAGATATTGAAACGAAGTATAATATTCTCTCCCTTAATTATAGCAAAACAACTTTTCAACCCATTCAACTTTGCAAATTGAATCTTTGTCTTTCTATAATTAATATTGCTAACTTGCAATACTTGCCATAATAATCATACAATCATAACACTTATGCTCCCACTATCATGATGATTATTACCATATAAGCATAACACTTATGCTCCCACTAGCTTTGACATGTATTCAGAAAACAAATGAACTTCCAGAAAAACATGCCTATTGAATTTCTGAGATTCATATTTCTAATATCAGATGCTTCGATAATCCTTTATCTAAGCTTATTAAACTTATACACCTTTGCCTTAGATAGCTCATATGTGTGCTTAAGCAATTTAGAACTTATGTTACTAAGTTCCAAATGTTCAAACTAATTGCCAAATCTCACAATTCGAACTATGGAAAGGGATGCCGTAACCATAATCGAATTTGAGAATACAATTTTCACAATTTCTATCTTCTTAAGATCTCTCTTAGTGAAAGCATTTCCTCACAGTCATTTTCATGAAGGAGGGAATCTTATGACACTTAGATTTTATGATGTATGAGTTCCTATCCATGTGAATTTGCCAAAACCAAAGTTAGCTACAAATCCAAACTCATATAGATTGAACTTTCTTAATCTTGATTTCTTGCCTTATGGTAACACAAGTGCCCACCATGTCTTCCATGTAGTTTAGTAACTTGTCCTTACATATCAATGTACTTTCCATTGACTAAGGCTCTAGTATGCATTCAAATGAGAACTCATAGAACTCACATACACAATTAACTCAATTGGAATGGCATAGAAACAAAATAATGTCAGCACGATAGGTTGTAAACCTCAAGTCGTGTGCTAGTGATGATCAATAAGGTTTATTCTTGATTTTTTCTTGAAACCTTTCAAGACCATTAAGACTCCCACTGACTCCTTGATATATAAGATTCTCTTGTTAAGAAACATTTCTTGACAAAGCAAATATTCAAGAGTTAGTGTAGTTCTTATCAAGACAAAACACTTCACATAATTGGTCCTAGTTGGTCTTTGTCTTATCCAAGACAACACAACTTACCAATTTCAAATGTGCAAGAATAAGAATTTTTTTTTTTTTTAAATTCCACATTTGATGAGTGTTATAAACCTACTTAAGACTTGATATTGGAACGAAGTATGATTGACTTCTTGATTTACCCATTTCTACAATTCTCGATTCCTCTTTTTAGACATGAAATTACACTAAGACTCACTTAGAGGATCAATTGAGACATGGTTCTTAATCATTAAGACTTATCATAAAACATAATAAAAGGTACTCTCCCTTCTTCTTAGAATGGAGAAACTTTTATCTTTCTGCCTACTTGATTCTTCTTTATTCATTCTACTATTCATTGAAACTCTTTCAATCAACTTAGAATTACACTTAATCTTATAAGTATAATCATATTTACTAAACTTTAGTAAATCATGACGAATATCTTTGTCACTCTTGTGGTGGACTTGATCAACGCACAACCTAGTGTACTTGATCTTCCTAGTCCTTCAATTGACACTTTGTCAAAGAATTAGTCTAAGTTTCCCAAATGTGAAAGTTTTTCATTCATCATACAATACACATTGCACGATTCCAAGTTTCTGTCCAATTGAAACTTGGGTGATGAGAAACTCTACCTATTTGGTAAACTTTTGACACTTCCACAAATAACACAATTAAGAATGAAATCCATTATTGCTAATAATAGAAACATTCAAACATCAATTTTCATACATGCCATTGCAAGGATAAATAAATAAGATAAAGTCAAAATTCATTTTATTGCGGAATTTTTTTTTTGTCCTTACAATGCAATTCAATTGAAAAACTATGCTATTACATATTTCTTAACAATCTATTCTAACTCCAAGTAGTAGCTCAAGAATCCAATCTTCAAGTAATGCGATCGAAATCCATTTCTTCACAATTAGATGCAGCTTACTTCTTCCCTTAAGCTTCCTCTCTTTTCTTCGATCCTACAAAACATCAAAATGTAATCTTATCACATCATGTATTAAGAATCTAGAATGGGAACTTAAAAGAGTTAGTTAATGGATTTTACCTGAAGTAGAGCCATACGTCTTGACTCTCCCATCTCTTAGATCTCTCAGGTAAATAGGGCAGCTTTGTCTCCAATGCCCCTTCCGTTGGCAATAAAAGCAAATGGACTCCTTTGGCACAACACATCGGACAATCACAGACTCGGTTCTTTCTGGACTTCCAATGTTGCTAGTGTCCATTGAAGTTTGGGAGTTTGATTCACCAGACAAATTTGCTTGATTAGCACGCCAAATCATTGCTGATTCAGCAGCTATAAGCAAATAGGTGAGATCAAATAGGGTCACGTCGTGGTCCATCATATAGTACTCTCTAACGAACTCACTATATGATTCAGGAAGTGACTGAAGAACCCAGTCAACAGCCAACTCACTTGAAATCTCAACACCTAACATGTTCAACCTATCAATGTGTGACTTCATCTCTAAGACGTGTGCACACACAGGTTTCCCATCTTCGTGTTTACTTGCCAAATGGGCTTGATTGAGCTTGAACTTTTCAAGCCTTTGAACTTGTGGGTCAGGGAGAAAGATTGGAGGAGGTGGAGGAAGTGAAGCATGACTCTCATTTCCTTGATCGTATCTCGGAACGTCATCTTCGTTTGGAAAGCTTGTTCCAAAGGATTTGGGAAGACCATTGTAAGATTCAGACATCTACAAAACGGGAGAAAATTCAAGTTATGTTGATTAGAATTCTTGATGTAACACCCAAATGAAACATCAAGCTAGGATCCAACACAATACTCTACAACCTAGAAAAGGGATGCAGTAATCTAGTGGCAAAATATTTGAAGGTAGGTAAATGACGATTTACCAATTTCCACCATGAAAAAACGAAAAGGAAGATTAAGTTTTAAATGAATTGAAACTCCTAGATCTTTTGAGATTCATTGAACTTTTGAATGGCATGTTTAATCTCGATTATGCCCTACTATTTGTGACTGGGATGCCGAGGATCACAAACAAGGTGTGAATAACCATACGAATCACGTGGTGCACCCAATGCTACTATCACCTAATCAATGTGCCGGTTAACCACACACACTCCATTGATCTATGACAAACATCGAGTCACCCTTCGCTACCAATGTCATCCCCAAATTAGTGTGCCGGTTAACCACACACGCTCCACTAACGTTTGACAGGGGTACGAAGTGTAATTCTATGGATTAGCATACAATTTCAGATTTTTCCTAAAGTAACTATGATTTGGGAATTTGAAAAAAGCATTTAGTTACTTTGTACTTCATTATACTTATAATGGAAGGTTTCTGTCCTATCCTACCCGTTCGGCTAATGACCCTCCACTAGTCAAGAGTGCGGTGGGTAAGAGTGGATACCCATTCAATCGCCATTTTATAGGCAATTTCCTTAAACACCCCTTATAGACCAGCTTCGTGAATGAGGCCTACTAACGGTAAGACTGACTGTTTACTCATATATAATACTAGACTTTTAATTTTATATATAGTATAGGGTGTATTTTACACTTTTAAAATACTAGGTGGTTTAACTTAGTAAATTATACTTTTAATTTAATTAAATGTAAACCAAAAACTTTATGGGTTTATTAAATCACTTTTAATTATGCACTTTAATTAATTAACAAAACCATAAGGGTGTGATTTGAACTTTTCCAAGTTACTAGGGTTTTAGAATTTAACATTTCAAAAATTAAACTTTTAATCAACTTTTAAATTCCAAAACTTGAGGGCAAGTTTTTGAAACATTTCAAAACATTAGGGATCAAATAACAAATAATTCAAATTAAACAATTAATTTCATAATTATCTACATTTGACCTAATCTTATTTTAGTCATTAGATAATTACCAAATAACTTTAAGTAATCCATATTTATCACATAAACAACCAATATTTAAAAGATTTGAAATTATCTATTGTTTTGGCAAGGATAAACATTTAATTAAGATAAAATTCGGATTTTAACTTCAAAAACCGAATTAAGCATCAAGTCCAAGTCAAAACAGCAGCCAAAACCCGAAAATCCCTTTGCCTGACGAACTGACTTGCCGAGTCAGACCTGGACTCGCCGAGTAAAGGTCAACTCGCCGAGTCCAGATACTGACTCGCCGAGTTGAGTCGGGCAGGGGCCAAAAACTCGATTTTCATTAAATAAATCAGTTAAGCATCACATACAACTGAAACCAATCAAGGCTCTGATACCACTGATGGGTTTTATGCATAAGGACAATCCTATGTGCTCATACAAACCCTAATGCTTGGATCTAGGTTTCTCTATTGAACATGCTTTGAATCCAAGACTAATAAACTTAGATCTAACATATTATAAACTAAATTAGGGTTTAGAGAATTACCTTTGATTGTTATATAGCAATAACAATCAATTCCTTGCTTGGATTGGCCTTAGAAAACTTAGTGCCTCAAGTGCTGCACCTCTAATGGAGTCACAAACACCATATACAACTTGGATGAAGAGGAGAAGAAAGGAGGCTGCCAAAAACCGACTAGAAACCCTACATAATCAGTTGTCCACGTTTTTGGGGCCTAAGGGGTCCTTTATATACTTGTGTGGGTTGCTAGGGTTTCAATCAAAACCCTAATGAACAGCTTAAACTCTAAGCAGCCCATGGAACCTTCTGGATAAGGCCATGGACAAAAATATGATGGGCTCCCATCATAATTTCGTTCACCCCTTGTTTCTTTAGCATTCCTTAGCCTAATAACTCAATTATCCAATAATTGCAGTCCAGTCCCCTAAATTTAATTAATCTCTTTTAGCCACAAAATTAATTATCAATTAATTCTTGACTAATATTAATTAAACAATATGATTTCTCCTTTAATATATTATTCTTATAATATATTAATAAATCATATTTAAACCTTTCTCTCCTTAATTCATCCTACATATTGCTGTGGTGAAGGCAACCCAAAAGGACCATGCTCATAAGCGGGTCAAGTACATACCAAAATAGTTATGGACTTAGACATTAATCCAACAGAAGTATCATCCTGGCTGCCACAACAGGGTTGACACTTTCCTATGTTGTGGGGGAGGTTTCATCGCGAGAAGAGGTTGTCATTCTTGACGAGACGACGTGGTCGACACTTTCCCACGTCATGGTTACTATACATTGCATTTGTTTGCAATCGTTTGCACCACATTTTCGGCATTGGCATTCTTGATTGTATTTATCAACAAATTTAGAAGCAGCAGTTCCAGTTTTCAATCTTTCAACAATATTTGGAGCAACTTGTAGCAGCCCCATTCAATCTCGCCACAACTACCCTAGGGGAGTCTGTTCCTTTTTCTTCCTTTTTATGTGCTTAATTAGTTTTATGCATACAATGAGGACATTGTATGAAATAAGTGTGGGGTAGGGGGTCGGTAAAAGTAAAATAAAAAAAACTTGAAATAATAGTTTAATTTCGAAAAATCTGGTGATAATTTAATTTTTTTGCTAATATTGTATGAGATGATCCGATGAGAACTCAAATGTTTAGTTGAGCCAATACACATTATAGTTCATTTGTGGCCTCCCTTATTTTAGTGAAATCATGGAACAAAAACACAACCTCGCTTAGTTTGAGGGATGCAATATGTTTAGCATCGTGTACAAGAAATGTATCCAGGAAAATTATTATCGTTAACCAATAAAGGTTGAAGTTGAGCGCCCCTGCTTAAGCATGTAGGGTTTTGAGTGAAAAAAATGAGGTACATGTAAAAAAAAGAAAAAGAGAATTGCAAGAAAAGTTTGAAGAATTTTGAGCAACTAAAGTGAAGATCAAAAGAACAAATTTCCAAGAGTTCAAAAATTGAAGATACCGGAAATCAAATCAAACACGGTGGTGAATTCAAAGAAATCAAAAATTAAATTATCAAGGGAGTGAAGAATTCAAAAGAGCTCCATAGTGGTATAATAAATTGTAATTCTAGATTATGTATGCTTGGGTTGCTCAACCAAAAACACCTTGAGGTTAGGAGGTTTTCTGCGGATGAATTCGGAGGGATGCATAAAATGAGCATTGTTCGAAAGAAGTGGGCGAGTGTTTATGAAGATTATGAGTATTTAAAGTATGGGGGGGTACTTTAGGAAAATTTTAGACACAAATGCATGCGTTGCGGTCTTGACATAATGGCTAAGTTTAAAAAGGATTGTTTAGTGCGATATTGGTAAAATAAAAGTAAATTTGCTTGGGGGCAAGCAAAGGCTAAGTGTGGGGCATTTTGATATGTGCATTTTAATATATATTTTTATACATTATATCTTAATATTTTAGCCTTTATTATTCCCTTTTATGATTTGCAGCTATTAGTTGTCAATAGAGCGCAAAAGAAAAGACTGGAGCGGAATTAGGACTTCGAAGCTAAAAGAAAGAAAAAATGTTGGAGGAGCCGATTACGCCCAACGTAATTGACATGTACACTTAGCTTAATGGCAAAAAAAGGGTTATGCCCATCGTAATCTATAAGTACTCCCTGCGTAACTGTTGCATCCGGATAACCTGTTCGCGATAAGTTTCTGAGTATGTCCAGCGTAATCCGACTTACGCCCAGCGTACGTAAGTTGGTTCCAAGGGCTATAAAAAGCGACTATCAGCTAACTAGAGAGGGGGATTCGACTTCTAACCTAACTGAGTCGATAATTAACTTCTGTTAAGCCGTTTTGAGGGTCTAGAAGGCGGCCGGAAGGTCGTTAAGCTAACGGGAGCGAAGATCGGAAGGATTGGAGAGCGGATACATGTCGGTAATCATATGGGTTGTTAATGTGACCATGTTTAGCATTCCATTATGATACTATTATGTGTTTAGTTTCTGATTCAGGTGTAAAAACCTTTTACTTTGTGTTTATGATTGAATGAAACCTTGATTATTGGACTAATTGCCATATTGAATTGTTTATTTATGTTTAATTTATCTTGCCAAGCTTGTTAAAAGATCCTTATGTGTTAATGATAATCATTTGCTGTTAATTGTCAAGTAAATTAAGTTATATGAACATCTGCTTGATTGCTTGTGTCTTATGACTTTGATGACCATCAAGATTATAATTCTAGAAATAGAGAATGCGAAACTAGGATTAACTTGGAAATAAGTAAGTTAATTTGTGAGCCTTTTTTGATGACCATCAACAAGAGGTTAATTGAATGACCAATTTGATTAACTATTATTACAAGTCCTGCTCGATAGGAACTGAACACTAGGAAGGATGTTAGTTTAATCAACTGATCACTGTTTGAATTGACTTGTTTGCTAAAGGATTAGTTATAGTGAACGCGAATCTAATCATTTTAGGAATCGGTGAACATGAATAAATGAATTTGTGTATGCAATTGTCTATATTTTTAAGCTGTAATTTATATAAACCAAAGTACATGAAGAGATTTGCTTTCCTGTTAGTTTATCGAGATTTGTTAATTAATTGTATGTTCGAGATTCAATAACCATTTCTTTTATTCCTTTCGTGTGTCTTGTAACTTATAATCAAATATTTTAAATTAATTCACCACCGTTCCCTGTGATCTACACCCGACTTACCCAAGCTATACCATAAACTGACTAGGTACACTGCCTATAAGTGCATAGTTAGTTTAAGTTTGTTAGGTTATAAATATTAAAATTAGTGGGTACTTTCATGCACGTTAGAAGATGACAGGACCGTCAGGGTTGCAAGGGTTCACAGAGGATGTACATTATTCCCCTGCGAGGGATTAAGGTTATAGTGGGTGTGGATTGGTTGAGCCCCAATAGGGATAGTGATTGATTGCAAGCAACAGGTAGTAAGGGTTCAGACTCCTGGTGGGGGAGGACTAGTGATCCAGTGCGAGAGGCCACAACACGTACATGTTGTCTATTCAGCAACGAGGGCGAGGCATCACCTTCAGTAGGGTCGCATATGTTATGGATAGCCAGGATAATGGCAAGAGTATAGTCGATGATATACCAGTCATGCGAGAGTAACCAGATGTATTCCTAGAGGATTTGCCTTGGATACCTCAGGAGAGACAGGTTGAGTTTAGCATTGACTTAGTCCCTGGTGCGGCTCCGATAGCCAAGGAACCATATCGCTTGGCTCCTCCCGAGATGCAGGAGTTATCTACACAGCTGCAAGAGGTGCTAGACAAGGGATTTATTAAGCCGAGTAGTTCGCTATGGGGAGCCCTGATCCTATTTGTAATGAAGAAGGACGGGTCACATCGCATGTATATAGACTACCGGGAGTTGAATAAGGTAACTGTGAAGAACCGTTACCCCCTCCCGAGGATTGATGATTTGTTTAACCAGCTATAGGGTCCATCTTGGTTCTCCAAGATTGATCTGAGTTCGGGTTAGCATATGCGAGTCAGGGATGAGGATGTGCAGAAGAGAGCTTTTAGGACGTGTTATGGTAATTATGAGTTTGTGGTGATGCCGTTTGGTCTCACCAATGCTCCAACCGCGTTCATGGACCTTATGAACCGCGTGATCAGACCGATGCTGGATCGGTCTGTAATAGTCTTCATTGATGAAATCTTGGTTTACTCTAAGACTCAGGAGCAACATGAGGAGCACCCGAGGGAGGTGCTGGAGACGCTGAAGGGGAGAGACTTTTTGCAAACTTCTCCAAGTGTGAGTTTTGGTTGCGCGAGGTGCAGTTCCTTGGGCATCTTGTTAACCAGAAGGATATTCTGGTCTATCTGGCCAAGATAGGGGTCGTGATGCAGTAGGAGGTTCTGAGGTCTCCAACTGAAGATTCATCCAGTAGGTTATTACCGAAGAGTCATCTAGCATTTCTCAAAGATCGCTGTTCCTCTGACCCGAAGTAGGTGACATTCTGCTTGGGGCCTGAGCAGCAGGCAACCTTTGAGACCCTCAGATAGCAGTTATGTGAGGCACCGATTATAACCTTGCCAGAGGGAGTTGATAACTTCATAGATTACTGTGATGCATCGATCACAAGCATGGGAGCAATTTTGATGCAGCGAGGTGATGTGATAGCTTATGCTTCGAGGCAGCTGAAGCCTCACGAGGCTAACTGTCCGACGCCTGATTTAGAGTTGGGGGCTGTGGTGTTCGCCCTCAAGATTTGCCGGCCTTACCTCTATGGGGTCCATTGTACCATTTACACGAACCACAAGATTCTGAGATACCTTATGGATCATCTAAATCTGAACATGAGGCAGGGTCGGTGTTTAGATGTGGTGAAGGACTACGATTGTGAGATCCTTTACCACCCAGGAAAGGCAAAGTTGGTGGCTGCTGACCTGAGCTGCAAGGCAGTAGCAGCCCCGATTCGAGACATCTGTCTGAGGATGACAATGATTACTCCATTGCTGGAGTAGACTCGAGAGGCGCATGTTGAGGGCCTAAAGGAGGAGTGACGGAAGTGCAAGCGGATCGTAGGCTAGGTGGCCTCTTTTAATTACGACAAATAGGGACTGTTGACCCTGCACTGGGAGGGTGTAGGTATCATACTGGGGCAGAGTACGGCAGATCCTGATGGATAAGGCCCACAAGTCTAGGTTCTCCATCCATCCCAGTGCGACGAAGATGTATAGAGATCTTTATCCAGATTACTGGTGGCCCTGCATCAAGCGGGATGTAGCATGGTACGTGGAGAGATGTCTGACCTGCAGGAAGGCCACAGCAGAGTACCAGAGGCCCCACGGCAAGATGCAGCCGTTATACATCCCCATGTGGAATTGGGAAGATATCACTATGGATTTCATCACTAAGCTTCCCAGGACCGCTCGTGGAGTTGATTCGATATGGGTCATCATGGATCGGTTGACCAAGAGTGCTCATTTTATCCTGATCTAGGAGAGTATATCGGCTGAGAAGCTGGCTGAGATTTATGTGTGGGAGATAAGAGTACGACATGGAGTTCCTGTCTCAGTGGTGTCAGACCAAGATGTCCGTTTCACTTCTAGATTCTGGCAGCGGTTTCATGATAAGATGGGTAATCGTCTCCACTTCAGCAATGCTTTCCACCCCAGACGGATGGACAGAGCGAGAGGATGATGCAAACTCTCGAGGACATGCTACGTGAATGTGTTTCGGATTTCGGTGGCAGTTGGGATACATATCTTCCGTTAGCGGAATTTTCGTATAACAATAGTTACCATGCCAGCATAGACCGACCTCCCTTTGAGATGCTCTATGGGAGGAAGAGTAGGACCCCAGTCTGTTGGGGCAATTTTGCTCAGAGATTCATAGGGAGTACTAAGGTAGTATACAAGACTACAGAGCAGATCCAGCAGGTCTGGAGCAGGCTCCAGACTGCTCAGAGTCGGAAGAAGAGTTATGCCGACACGTAGTGTTCAGACATGGAGTTTCAGGTGGGCAATATGCTCCTCTTGAAGGTGTTAACTTGGAAAGGTGTCATTCGATTCCGGAAGCAGGGTAAGCTAGGTTCCAGATACATTGGTCCTTTTAGGGTTATAACTCGGTGTGCAAGGTGGTGTATCGATTGGATCTTCCAGTAGAGCTCAGCCAGATCCACAAGACTTTCCGTGTTTCCTAGTTGCGGAAGTGCTTAGTTGACGATTCAACGATTGTGCCCTTGGAGGATATTCAGGTTGACGACAGCTTGAACTACAGTGAGAGACCATTGGCGATTCTGGATTGCAAGACGTAAACCCTGAGGAACAAGGTTGTTCAGCTAGTGAAGGTGTAGTGGCAGCACCGCAAGGGTTCTTAGTGGACTTGGGGGCTCGAGGAGGAGATGCGGGAGCACTACCTAGAGTTGTTTTCAGATGCAGCAGACTTCGAGGACGAAGTCTAAGAAATGTGAGGGAGAATTCTAACGCCTGGTTCCGGGTATACATTTAACTTAGTAATTTATTTATTTTGAAAGGGTAACTCAACGAGATAGTGGGCCTAACTCGTAAAGTAAAGGGTAGATTACGCGCGGGGACTAAGCTACCTACTCGACGAGTAAATAGCCCTCGACTTAACGAGCAGATCCACCCGAGTGAAATCCTAATTTCGGGGTTTTACACCATATTTAAGCTCCTTAACCCCCACCCCTTGGCCTCATTTCCCATCTCCTTTTCCTAAACCGTAATCCACGAAACCCTAGAATGTTATTTGAGAGTGTGAGCCATTTTTCGTGATCTTTGTGTATTTTTAAAACTTGTGGAAGAAGAAGAAGATTGAGGGCTCAAGAAGGGAATAGTAGATCCAGAAGCTACACGCCATTTACTATATTTTCTGGTAATCAAGTTTCTATATTGGCTATTAGTTCATTATATCTCTTTATATCCATCTTTAGGAGGGGTTTTGATCCAAGAATTACAGCTTTTGGATAATGATCGGCCCAAGTGGGTATTCTTCCAGATCTAGTACCTAGAGGGGCTAAAATGACATAAAAGTGCAAACTTTATGCCATTGGATCCCCCATGCAAGCCTTAAATTGTCATATTGGCCTTTTTATTCCCAAAAGGGCATGCATGTGGAAATGGTGGAAACTTTACGTGTCCATTTAGTGTTAGGAGTGTAGATCTGAGGTTGTAAGCATTATTTGGGTGTAAGGATGGCATAAGGACCAAGTTCTAGGTCCTAAGGAATTAGGGTTTTAGCTAAATCCTTTAAGAAGAGGTATTAATGGCTAAAGTTAGAAACTTTACCCTTAAAAAGGCATTGTAAGGGTTTTTCTGAAGTGTGAAGCTTAGATCTGAAGTGTAGGGGCTTAATCCATTAAGATAGCCCAAACAGATTGGGGAACTCGACGAGTCCAGAAAGGCACTCGACGAGTTGAGTCGGGTTGTCCCGATTCTAAGCCAGATAGAACTCAACGACTCTGTAAAGGGACTCGACGAGTTGACTTGGTTGATCACGAGTCTGAGTAGTATGGGAACTCGTCGAGTTAGGAGGTGACTCGACGAGTTGAGTCGACTGGGAGTTGACCTTGATTTTGACTTTGACCAGGACGTTGACCTTGAACAGGGGTAAAATGGTCATTTTACCCTAAGAAGGATTATCATATTTTGATTAACTGTTATATTGAAATTTATAGCCGAGATTCGTTGGAGCAGCCGTCGGATATTCCTCGCACGAGATTTCTGTGACAACCCAAAATTTATTCCGTCGTTATAACCTGTTTCCATTAATACAATATTCTATTTTATAAAAATTACCATTAATTTGGGGCCGAAAAATCAATAAATGTTTTATTTTATTTCCATTTTATGATTATTATCGTCGTAATGAAATAAATAAAAACACGTAAATTATCTTTCCATTTAGTTGGAAAAGTTTATTTTTAATTACGACCATTTAACTTGGTAAAACTTTAAAACCTCGTTAAACATAAGTATCGGATGGTCGTATACTGGGTACAACACTCAAGCCCTATATAAGGGTGAGTGGACACTCCTTTGGACTTTTTACCAACACTAGACACTCTTTCTCTCTCTACTCTCTCTCCTCAAGGTCGTTTTTCTCCAAAAACTGCAAGTTTCCGCCTCCAAAACGTAAGTTCCCTTACCCTAACTTGTTCTAAACATCATTACTTGTTGTTATAGCTCAAAAATCATTCAAGAAAGCCAAAGAAAAGGAGTTTACGGCCTAAGAACCTCCTTAGGCCGTAAACCCCTCAAAAGGTGCCAAACATGCCCAAATTCACCCCTTTAGGCTTAGAAACTAATTTTGGATTTAACCTAGAAGTGTTTGTGTCATGAATCAAAATGTTTGAGGGCTTGAAAGAGGGTTTACGGCCCAAGCATATGCTTAGACCGTAAACTCCCTCTAAACATGCAAATCAAGCCCAAAACCATTCCAAACCACATTTTAGGCTTAGATATGACTTAGGGACTTACTATTTCATACTTGGAACACCCAAATCTTGTCATTTGAAGGGAAAACAAGAGTTTACGGCCCAAGCATATGCTTAGACCGTAACCTCCCTTAAAACATGCCAAATGAACCGTTAACCCCATAAAAAGCCTTATACCCTCACTAGAACTTGTTAGGAAAGAGCCAAGGACCTCAAAATCGAAGATTGGAGGGTGCCCAAGAGTTCACGGCCTAAGCCATGGGGCATATGACCGTAAACTCCCAAGGAGTGGTCCTAGGACCGTAAACTCCAAGGGAGTACTCTTTTGGAACCTTAAACACCCCTATAACCTTGTATATTGCCTTAGAATCACTTCTAGAACCACAAGAGGCTTGAAATCACTCAATTACACTCCTCCCCTGAGTTTACGGCCGTAAACTCATGGGGGAGGTGGTCTCCCAGCTGTAAACTCACCAAAGGTGGGTTTGTGAGGATTAAACTCCGTAGTGAGGCCTAAAACTCCTTCCTTGCAATCCTTTAGCCTTCTAACACTCAACAATAGACCTTCTATTCACATTAGGATGTCTATATGTGTTTAATTAGAGTTTAAATCACTAATTACTTGTAAACATATGTCTTCATATGTTACTAGGGTCATAAAGGGTGTACAAGTCTTTACTTGACACCAAACGCTCATTCGACACTTCCACCCGATCGACTCACTGTACATGAGTTCATACCCCTTAATGAACCTTTTTAAATGATTTTACATGTTTTAGGGGGGGGGGGGAATACAAGTATAATGCTACAAGTTTTATTATCAAATCATATGTGATTCACAATTTACCATCAAAAAGGGACTTTTCTATACTTTTAGGTACTTACCAATAAAACTGTTTTAATTAATTATCAAATGCATTTTTAAGATTAAATTGTTGTTAAATTATTTTCAAAACTGTGTTTAAACTAATTTTCTTTTATATTGTATCTACACTGATATATTTATATTAGTAAGACTTGAAGGACTTAGGACCAATACCTCGCCTTATTTCCATTTCTTGTTTGATGTGGTCTTAGAGTATCTGTTGTCCATCCGACTGTCGTTGATTTCTTAGTTATATATCATATATATTTATGTTAGATATGAAAGTCTTCATCTTATAGAATACCTTTGTTATTCAAAGGCATGAAATCATACACTCTAGTTGACTATAATAGGTATAGTTAAGACTACTACTATACTCACTATAACTGCTATTATTACAAGTTAATGCATGTATAAGAAAACACTTTATGTACTATACTAAAAGTCTACTATACTATAATACAAGAGAATACACTAATCCAGAGTATAACACGCTATCCCTCTATAAGGCACTCTATCGCGCTTACACCATGTGACCAGGGCTTCCCGGAAGGAAAGCAACACTACATGTATAGATCTATACAAGACGGACGCTATTACATCCCGAGTGTTAACTACAGTCTGAGCCGACCGGCCCAGGGGTGCCACTACATCACTACACTATGTATGACCGGGAAGGTCATCAGGCTCTCTATTATCATACAGTTGGTTACATGAAGGGTTGGACCTATATCCAAATTAATACACTAAGACTTAAAGTCTAAGCTAATATTCCGAAGTAAATAAGTATCTATTACTAACTGAAGTTGCACCACTACTACTGTTAGCAGGCATAACATTTCTTCAGCTATGTTACTGAAATGAGATTTATTACTGTACTTTTATAACTGAAGGTTTCAATGATAATACTTTTATACACTCAAGGATTTAACTTACAAATGTACATTTCTAGAAAACGTAGGATTTTCTAGGGATTTCTACTACTCACAAACATAAGTTTTAGTTTTTATATTACATGTTCGTAAAACTCTTTTACATAAACAACGACACTAAATTCTTATGAACTCATCAGCTTTATGCTGATACTCGTTTTCAAAATAACTTGTATCCTCAGGTCAAAGATAGACAGGTACCGGTGCAGCTTTTGGAGAAGATGGAGCACATACAAGACCCATCTTTTATTTTGTTATACTTTTGGTGTCTATTAAACTTTACAGAACACGTTTGTAATTAAACTTACTATATAAATGCAATGGTTGTTGTCGCTTGTTTTTACTATTATGCAATTGTTATGATACTGTACATGACGTCCTCTACCCCAGAACGTATTCCGCCATTCTCGGTTTTGGGGTGTGACAGATTGGTATCAGAGCATTGTTTATAGTCAATCAAGTATATCAACCTATAAAAGATATACGAACTATAAATACTTCGGGACTAAAGAACTCTGACCAAGAATATATACTTATAAATACTAAAATATTTAATTAAGTATATATATATATATATATATATATATATATATATATATATATACACATTCACCACTACAAAAGGGTCAGTATCATACTAGAACAGAACAAAAGTATTAAGATTGTTGAACAGCACAATTAAGCTTAGAGACATATAGTCACATCTGGGGGATGTAGCCTGATCAACTTCATTTTTTTAGGAGTGACTAGTATATGCCTAAGAGTGATTGTGGTGTTGCAACAAGTCTAAAAACTTCCCAACACTACCACAAGAACGTTAGAACAAGAATACTACAGGAGTATTTTGCATTCTGCTAACTACATATGTGATAACTAAAAGGGTCGTTACTGGTAGGACAATAGTTGCTAAGTGGATACACCATAGTTACATGTGACTAGGGCGCTAAAAACTCAGAATATGTGGCCTTTGCTACATTTCATCTTCTTGTTTGATTGGGGATCTGAAGTTAGGGTTACTTATTCGAAGGACTATCTTGCTTCGGTTACATGTAATTGGTATGCACTACGCAAGTATTGGGTCGACTAATAACAATCCATCTTATAAGTATCCTAGATGAGTACGTCTATTAACCTTTCTTTCCCCATTCTCGCGTAGATAGCATGGTTGGCTTCCACCATCCCGGCGATCCGTATTATCCAAACCAAGGCAATGGAGGATGGCTCGATGAGGAGCCAGAAGATGATCACCCGATCCCTTTGGATGATCACCATGCAGAAGGCTTCTCGGACAGCTCCAGCTCCGAGCCAGAAGTTAACAACCTACCCCCTGTAGCTCCAAACCCCAACCCCCGTCCGACATTTCAAGGTCCCACTCCCATGTGGGCAATAACCTTGAACCGATGGAGCGAGGAGCAGGGTCAGCCTTTACCTTACCATGGAGACCGAAGCTTCTACAACATAAGCGAGGGAGGATCAGCGGACCGAGTTCTGCCCATCATGGTCCGAAGGATTGCCAGGAACGTCGAGCAAGGTCAAGCAACCATTGGCCGAGTTGTAGAAGTGGATGCCAAATCTAATCTCAACACTGTTCGTATCCGCCAACTAGAAGAAGCTATGGATAGGAAGAGGAGGACCCACGAGACTCTGCAGCAACAGCTACCTGCATCCCGAGCCGAAGTTAGGGAAATCCAAGCTTGTCAGAGGGCTCATGAACGACATCTTCAGGAAGTTATGCGCCAACTAGCTGATCTGAGGGTTCGCCCAATGGGTACCCGTCGCCAATAGAAGATGTCGAAACATCTCACTCTTTTGTTTAAGGACTAGCCTTTTATTTTCTATGCTCAGTACATCACTTGTCTATAAACATTCCTGACTTTGAAAGTACTCTAATTAGGCCACTAGACTGCCAACATTTTCCTTATGGTTGGATGTAAGACCTACTGTTAGGTCCATTTTCTAGAACTTGTATTACATCGTTAATACCAGTAAATTGGCAGTTAACTACTCTATTGCTACAACTCTCTCTCTGATTATCGGGCTATGTTGATTTATTCCATGAAACACTCTTATCATACTTGCAATAGACTCTTACTGTTGTCATCATCTCTATGAAATTTCAGTGAAAGATGCCTCCTCGCAAGCGCCCAAACATAGGAAGGCCAGTGACTCAAACTCCACCTCCACCACCTCCTCCACAGTTCGATCCAGTGCTGTTTCAAACAACTGTGACCGCAGCTGTGACGACAGCCATGACCCAAATGAATTCTGGCGATGCTAGTGGAGCTGGAATGGGCACCAACTCCAGACATGGTGAAATACATCCACGTGCACAGGGGTGTACTTATAAAGATTTCATGAACTGTAAACCAACATTTTTCAATGGGACCGGTGGAATCCTTGCTTTGTCCTAATGGATCGAAAGAGCCTAAGTTGTCTTTGAAATGTGCTCGTGTCCCGAAGAAAGCAAAATCAAGTTCGTTGCTGCCACCTTCACCGAAAGGGCCCGGACATGGTGGAATGGACATGTCAATTCACTCTCTTTAGTAATAGCCAATGCCATGGTCTGGGACACACTAAAGGACTTACTATGACAGGAGTACTGCCCTAGAGGGGAGGTACAGAAGCTTGAAGAGGAACTCTGGAACCTCAAGATTAAGAGGACAGACATAGTGGCTTATACGGCCAGGTTCTACGACCTGGTAGCTATGTTCCCTAACATGATCCCTTCTGAGAGCAAGAAAATAGAGCGATACATCTGGGGTTTAGTGCCCCGTATCAAGGAAATGTTCTATCTTCACATCCTGCAACCTTCGACAGCGCCAAGGAGTTGGCCCACAGGTTGATTGCTCATTAAACTCTTTCCACTCCAGCAACAACAACCACAACTTCCACTACACCACCCAAATCAACCGACAAAAAGAGGAAGCGTTGGGATCAGAAGAAGGGAAAGAAAACTTAAACTTCCTCCAAAGACCAGCAAATCGTGGCTGGCCATGCTGCCACCAATCTTACTACCCCTGTACCAGCAAAAACCTATGTTGGGAACCTGCCTAAGTGCCCAAGTTCCCCTTCCATCACAACGGCCCCTACCGTGAATTGCAATGCACTAATTGCGGCCGGAAGGGCCATACTGTCTGGTTTTGCAGATCCTAACCCAAACGTATCTCTCAAGTCCCCAGTTCGGGAGTAAGCCAGGCCTGCTATGGCTGCGGTGAAGCGGGCCATTTCAAGAAAAACTGTTCGAAGGTTGGGAACACGGGAGGAACAGGAAGACTACTCGCTATTGGCAACAATGAAGCAGTAGCAGATCTCGCAGTAGTCACGGGTGCGTTCCTTCTCAACAACTCTTATGCCCGTGTCTTATTCAATAGTGGTGCAGAAAGAAGCTTCATAAACCAAAACTTTAAAGACTTACTTAAGCAATCCCCACAACCACTAAAAGAAACATTCGTCGTAGAAATGGCTAACGGAAAGACAGAAAGCTCTAACAAAATTTACATAGGTTGTACCCTCACGTTAGACGACCATTCATTCCCGATCGATTTCTTACCAGTCTCGATCAAAAGTTTCGATGTCATTGTTGGCATCGACCGGTTGAGTCTTCATCGCGCTGATATTCTATGCTTCGACAAAGCCATCCGCCTAAATCTATCGAATGACGAAACTCTGTTGATCTACGGAGACAAACTCGGTATGAGCCTTCGTATCATCTCAAGCATTCAAGCCCAGAAACACTTGCGTAAGGAATATCGCGCATTCCTTGCACACGTTGTTGATACGAGCCAGAAAGCAAGATCTAAAATACATCCCTGTTGTATGCGATTACTCAGACGTCTTTCCAGAGGACCTTCCAGGTTTACCTCCCAAACGTCAGGTTGAGTTCAGAATCGACCTAGTCCCAGGAGCTACCCCTGTAGCTAAGTTGCCCTATCGTTTAGCGCCTGCAGAGATGCAAGAATTGTCCGGTCAACTTAACGAGCTGCTCAGCAAGGGCTTTATAAGACCGAACTTCTCACCCTGGGGAGCTCTGGTCTTGTTCGTGAAGAAGAAAGACGGATCGTTCCATATGTGCATTGATTATAGGGAGCTCAACAAACTCACGGTCAAAAATCGTTACCCTCTTCCCCGTATAGACGACCTATTCGACCAACTGTAAGGGGCGAGTTACTTTTCCAAGATTGATCTTAGTTCTGGGTATCACTAGTTACGAGTGCTTGAGGAGGATGTTCCGAAGACAGCCTTCCGAACTCGTTACGGGCACTACGAATTCGTAGTGATGCCCTTTGGACTGACTAACGCACTCGCAGTGTTCATGGACTTGATGAATAGGGTATGTCGTCCATACTTAGATCAATTCGTCATTGTCTTTATTGATGACATACTTGTCTACTCTCGGAGTGAGGAAGGACACAGGAATCATCTACGATGAGTCCTAGAAACCCTACGATCGGAGAAGTTATACGCGAAGTTCTCTAAGTGCGAAATTTGGATCCGAAGATTCGAATTCTTAGGACACGTGGTTAGTGAGGAAGGAATCCATGTGGAACCACTCAGATTAAAGCTATCGAGAACTGGTCAGCACCGAAGACGCCTACAAAAATTCGTCAATTTCTAGGCCTTGCTTGCTACTACCGTAGATTCATTTAGAACTTCTCTCGGATTGAGAAACCTCTCACCACATTGATACAGAAAGGCATGACGTTTGACTAGGAAGAGAAACAGGAGAAGGCATTCCAGACCCTGAAGCGAGCTCTATGCACCGCACTGGTATTATCCCTTCCCGAAGGGTCAGAAGATTTTGTGGTATGTTGCGATGCATCGAACCAAGGGATCGGTTGTGTCTTAATGCAACGAGGTAAGGTCATCGCCTATGCCTTAAGGCAGCTGAAGACACATGAGGTTAACTACACCACTCATGACCTCGAGTTAGGGGCGGTTGTATTCGCTCTAAAGATCTGGAGACATTACATGTATGGAACGAAGAGCATAATATACACTAACCATAAAACCCTCCAACACACACTGAACAAGAAGCAGCTCAATATGAGACAACAACGGTGGGTCGAACTACTTAAAGATTCCGACTGCGAAATTCGTTATCACCCGGGAAAATCCAATGTAGTAGCAAACGCCCTAAGTAGAAAAGAGTATCTTGGTCGAAGGGTCAAGTCGTTAACAATGACTATCCATTCGCATCTATCCACACAGATTGACGAGGCTCAGCTCGAAGCTTTAAAGCCTGAGAATGTGGCGGGAGAATCCTTACGAGGAATGGATAAGAACTTGGAGGTCAAGGGTGACGGAGCCTATTATCTCACGGACCGAATCTGGACACCGCGTCATAGGTGGGTTCAGAGACTTGGTCATGAAGGAAGCACACAACACTCGATACTTCGTTCACCCAGGTTCAAATAAGATGTATCTGCATCTCAAAAAGCTATACTGGTGGCCTAACATGAAAGCAGATTGCTACCTTCGTGAGTAAATACCTTACTTGCGCCAAGGTCAAAGTCGAATACCAGAAGCCATCAGGTCTTCTCCAACAACTGGAGATACCAGAATGGAAGTGGGAGCAGATCACTATGGATTTCATAACTAAGCTACCCAAGACAACAGGTGGGCTAGATACCATATTGGTCATCGTCGACAGATTGACCAAGTCCGCACACTTCCTACCGATCAAAGAAACAGACAAGATGGAGAAACTCACAAGAACATACATTAAGTACATAGTACGGTTGCATGGTGTCCCTATATCTATTATCTCTGATAGGGATAGTAGGTTTACTTCGAGATTTTAGGCAATCACTGCAAAACGCATTAGGGACGAGGCTGGACATGAGTACAGCCTACCATCCGCAGATTGACGGACAAAGTGAGAGGACGATCCAAACCTTAGAGGATATGTTGCGAGCCTGTGTGATTGACTTTGGTAAAGCGTGGGATACACACTTACCCCTTGTGGAGTTTTCCTACAACAATAGTTATCATACGAGCATCAAGGCAGCTCCATTTGAAGCCCTCTACGACCAGAAGTGCAGATCTCCTCTGTGCTGGGCTGAGGTGGATGACACTCATTTAGCTAAAGGACGAGTTCCTGAAAACACTCTCACGGGTCCGGAGATCATTCGAGAAATGACCGAAAAGATTGTATAGATTCGCGAACGATTAAAAGCCGCTAGGGATCGATAGAAAAGCTACGCAGACAAAGGAAGAAAACCTTTGAAATTCCAGGTGGGGGACCGAGTCCTTTTGAAAGTCTCACCCTGGAAGGGCACGATACGCATTGGAAAGCAAGGAAAGCTGAACCCAAGGTACATAGGGGCTTTCGAGATTTCCTTTCCAGAATCGGCCCCGTAGCTTACAAACTCAACTTACCCCGCGAGCTAAGTAACATACATCCTACCTTCCATGTCTCAAACTTGAAGAAATGCCTGTCCGACGAGACTCTCGTAATCCCACTCGACGAGATCGAAGTCAACGAGAGCCTCAACTTCATGGAAGAGCCTGCGGAGATTATGGACCGAGAGGTCAAACGAACGAAACAAAGCCGCATCCCACTTATGAAGGTTCGATGGAACGCCAAATGAGGACCAGAGTTCACTTGTGCGAGGATCAAATGAAACTCAAATATTCCCATCTCTTTGCTTAGTAATACTGTAATAACTTAACTGCTTGAATTCTAAATTTCGGGACGAAATTTCCTTAACGGGGGGATGATGTGACAATCCAAAATTTATTCTGTCGTTATAACTCATTTCCGTGAATAGAATATTCTATTTTATAAAAAGTTCCGTTAATTCGGGGTCGACAAATGAAGAAATGGTTTATTTTATTTGCATTTTATGATTATTATCATCGTAATGAAATAAATAAAAACACGTAAATTATCTTTCCATTTAGTTGGAAAAGTTTATTTTTAATTACGACCATTTAACCGGGTAAAACTTTAAAACTTCGTTAAACAGAAGTATCGAGTAGTCGTATACCGGGTACAACACTCAAGCCCTATTTAAGGGTGAGTGGACACTCCTTTGGACTTTTTACCAACACTAGACACTCTTTCTCTCTCTAGTCTCTTTCCTCAAGGTCGTTTTTCTCCAAAAACCGCAAGTTTCCGCCTCCAAAACGTAAGTTCCCTTACCCTAACTTGTTCTAAACATCATTGCTTGTTGTTATAGCTCAAAAATCATTCAGGAAATCCAAAGAAAAGGAGTTTATGGCCTAAGAACCTCCTTAGGCAGTAAACCCCTCAAAAGGTACCAAACATGCCCAAATTCACCCCTTTAGGCTTAGAAACTAATTTTGGATTTAACCTAGAAGTGTTTGAGTCATGAATCAACAAGTTTGAGGGCTTGAAAGAGGGTTTACGGCCCAAGCATATGCTTAGACCGTAAACTCCCTCTAAACATGCAAATCAAGCCCAAAACCTTTCCAAACCACATTTTAGGCTTAGATATGACTTAGGGACTTTCTATTTCGGACTTGGAACACCTTAATCTTTTCATTTGAAGGCTAAACAATAGTTTACGGCCCAAGCATATGCTTAGACCGTAAACTCCCTTAAAACATGCCAAATGAACCTTTAACCCCCTAAAAAGCCTTATACCCTCACTATAACTTGTTAGGAAAGAGCAAGGACCTCAAAATCGAAGATTGGAGGGTGCCAAAGAGTTCACAGCCTATGCCATGGGTCATACGACCGTAAACTCCCAAGGAGTAGTCCTAGGACCGTAAACTCCAAGGGAGTACTCTTTTGGAACCTTAAACACCCCTATAACCTTGTATATTGCCTTAGAATCACTTCTAGAACCACAAAAGGCTTGAAATCACTCAATTACACTCCTCCCATGAGTTTACGGCGGTAAACTCATGGGGGAGGTGGTCTCCCAGCCGTAAACTCACCAAAGGTGGGTTTGTGAGGAGTAAACTCCATAGTGAGGCTTAAAACTCTTCCCTTGCTATCATTTAGCCTTCTAACACTCAACCATAGAGCTTCTATTCACATTAGGATGTCTATATGTGTTTAATTAGAGTTTAAATCACTAATGACTTGTAAACATATGTCTTCATATGTTACTAGGGTCATAAAGGGTGTACAAGTCTTTACTTGACACCAAACGCTCATTCGACACTTCCACCCGATGTACTCATTGCAGGTATAATGCTACAAGTTTTATTATCAAATCATATGTGATTCACGATTTACCATCAAAAAGGGACTTTTCTATACTTTTAGCTACTTACCAATAAAACTGTTTTAATTAATTATCAAATGCATTTTTAAGATTAAATTGTTGTTAAATTATTTTCAAAACTATGTTTAAACTACTTTTCTTTTAAATTATCTACACTAATATATTTATATAAGTAAGACTTGAAGGACTTAGGACCGATAGCTCGCCTTATTTCCTGTTCTTGTTTGATGTGGTCTTAGGGTATCTGTTGTTTGTCCGATTGTCGTTGATTTCATAGTTATATATCATATATATATTTGTGTTACATATGAAAGTCTTCATCTTATACAATACCTTTGTTATTCAAATGCATGATATCATACACTCTAGTTGACTATAATAGGTATAGTTAAGAGTACTGCTCGTTACCTCTATTACTACTATACTCACTATAACTGCTATTATTACAAGTTAATGCATGTATAAGAAAACACTCTATGTCCTATACTAAAAGTCTACTATACTATAATATAGGAGAATACACTAATCCAGAGTATAAAACACTATCCCTCTATAAGGCACTCTACCGCGCTTACACCATGTGACCAGGGCTTCTCGGAAGGAAAGCAACACTACATGTATAGATCTATATAGGACGGACACTATTACATCCCGACTGTTAACTACAGTCCGAGCCGACCAGGCCCAGGGGTGGCACTACATCACTACACTACGTATGACCGGGAAGGTTATCGGGCTCTCTATTATCATACAGTTGGTTACATGAAGGGTTACACCAATATCCAAATTAATACACTAAGACTTAAAGTCTAAGCTAATATCCCAAAGTAAATAAGTATCTATTACGAACTGAACTTGCACCACTACTACTATTAGCATGAACAACATTTCTTTAGCTATGTTACTCAAATGAGATTTATTACTGTACTTTTATAACTGAAGGTTTCAATGATAATACTTTTTCACACTCAAGGATTTAACTTTAAAATGTACATTTCTAGAAAATATAGGATTTTCTAGGGATTTCTACTACTCAAAAACATAAGTTTCAGTTTTTAAATTACATGTTCATAAAACTCTTTTACACAAACAACGACACTAAATTCTTGTGAACTCGCCAGCTTTATGCTGATACTCATTTTCAAAATAACTTGTATCCTCAGGTCAAAGATAGACAGGTACTGGTGCAGCTTTTGGAGAAGATGGAGCACATACAAGACCCATCTTTTATTTTGTTATACTTTTGGTGTCTATTAAACTTTACAGAACACGTTTGTAATTAAACTTACTATATAAATGCAATGGTTGTTGTCGCTTGTTTTTACAATTATGCAATTCTTATGATACTGTACATGACGTCCTCCACCCAGAACGTATTCCGCCGTTCTCGGTTTTGGGGTGTGACAATTTTACAACTAGCATACGAGGTTAGTTTCTGCTAGTATGAAGAGGTCTAAGGCACCAACGCTGACCCGTTTAGTTAGTAGTAGTTCCGGACCACGGTTCGATGCTAGGCGAGTCACGATATAGGTTTATATGCTTTTTGAGATTTCGATCCGATGCCGGGCTGGTCCTGAGAAATTTTGTATACTTTATGTCTTTGTGATTCTTGTGTGTGTTTGTACTTATATGTATCCGGACTTTGGTCCGATGTCGGGGCAGTCCCAAGGAATGTTAGTATGTTTCCGGACTATAGTCTGTTGTCGGGCGGGGCCCAAGGAATGTTTAAATGTTAATGACATATGCTTCGGTTAAGTGTACAATTTGATTGTGCTCACATGTATTCCAAGATGTGCTCGATGTTGGGCGAGGCGCGATACCGAGCAAGGCTCGATGCTGGGCGGGGCCCGATGTCGGGAAAGCCGATGCCGAGCTTGACTCGATGTAGCAGGGGCGGAGCCCAAGATATGTTTATGTGATATGTGTATGTTATGTGGTAGTTTGGGGAGACTCACTAAGGTTCGTGCTTATAGTTTTTAGTTTTGGTTTCGAATACTTCAGCTAGCAAATGGAAGAGCATTTGATGACTGCATAGCACACACCTCAGTTTTAGCTTGGGATGAGTCACTCTGATAATTTATAAGATTTTGATACATTGACAGATATTATGTTGTTTTGAGTTACACGATTTATGGGTTTTATATGAAGATTGGTATTCATGTTTCCTTTATTAATGATTTTAAAATGAAAATTTTGGACTATATTTATGGGATGTTTAACTATGGCTCTAGGATACAAGACCATAGGGTTAGACCATGGCATTCAAATGAATACAATGGAGGGAGTCCATGGAAAAATTATATATATGTGTACATGGCATTATGTGGTTATGTGTTTCATGTGTTTTGAGGAAGTCACTAAGTGTGTGATTATAGTTTTGTTAGGTGTTTTAGGTACTTCTGGTTTAAAGGGCAAGGGCCCGACTTGATGGTGTAGTGTGCACTCTCCAGTATTTTTGCACTTAGTATTTGGATACTCTAATCTTTTAAACAATTTGGTTATGTAATGGGATTTTTGGAAAAAATGTGGTTGATATTTCTAATTATCTAGTGAAAAACTTTCTGTGAAATTTGGGTTGTTACAAGTTGGTATCAGAGCCTTGGTTTGAGGGATTTTGGCACACTATCAGGTGTGTCAGAACTCAAACTAAAGAAATAGTAAACCCTTTTACAAAAAGAAACCAAAAGTTAAAAATTCTCTTGAAAATGGTTTTTGTAAATAAAAGGAGAGAGTGCATTGTGTGTAATCGACCGAGCTCAAGTAAGTGTTCCCAATGTACTAGCCATGCTATAGTTATATTTGGAAAGTGATGTTGAATTGATTACTTTCTATGTGTATGCTTTCAAATTGTATATGTCTACGATTGTATAGCCCGAGAATGATGAATATTGCCTTATTCTTGTTCCTTGTTTGGTTGTGGTTTAGGTTAGAAGCTTATTTGATAGTCTATGTGTATAACTTGCATGCATAGGGTAACTTGTTATGATTGGCTTATGTTTCTAGTTCAGTAGGTATTGAGAAATTCTAGAATAGTCTAGGATCTGAGTTGGTGTTGTGTTTTGTGGGTTATGATTTGTGGTTGAGTGAATTAGGGGTATCAGGTATGGCCTTGGGGAACGTACATGTAGGTGTGGAAACTAGTATTGGGCTCGTTCTATTGAAAGTACAGGATTTGTACCCGAAACAATGTCAGACCTGGAAGCTCGAAGGTGTTCAGTGAGGAGGAATCCCTTTCAAATTCCTTATCATTTTTTTTATCATGTGTTACTTTTCAGTTGAGGATGGTGATGATCATGCAGGGTTTGGGTTCAGGATCAGGATCAGGATTAGGTTTAGGCTATTGTGTAGAGCCCATTGATGAAAGGCCGGGTCATCTTATCGTGGCTGACATTACTCATGGCATCCTTGACGCTACCCCAGTAATCTTTGGTATTGTCAAGGAGGGCATCATGAAGGTCATGGAGGAGCGGCTCAGGTTCTTTTGAGCCAAGATTGATGCAGGCTAGATTGGGACCCGTGCTCCCTCGTTCCGGGAGTTTAAGGCGTGTTGTGTGCCTGAGTTCTTTGGGGTCAGGGATCCTATCACTAGTCGACGCTAGGTGGCGGACATGGAGAATGCCCATCGCACAAGCTTTTTCCCCGAGGCGGAAAATGTGGGGTTTGCATCTTGTATGTCGAGGGATTAAGCACAAGACCGGTAGGAGGAGGTTACCCGCTAAGTGGGATCAGCGGGTGTGCTTGAGATGACTTGGGAGGAGTTTGTGAGGAGGTTTAATCAAGAGTTTGCACCGACCAATTTTCAGGATAGCGCACTATTGGTTCCGCAATACGCTGTGGATGAGGAGATGAAGAAGACGAGATATCATTCCATGTTGAGGGATGATATCCATGAGTTTTTGAGCTTTTCGAGGTGCAAGACCCTAAATGACATGGTGGAGGAGGCCCGGGAATGGGAAATTGAGTTTGAGCTCCGAACGAAGCGGAAGCCAGAGCAGGTTCAGACAACATTCAGTCAGGCTAAGAATCCTAGAACCTTTGATCCTCCCAACAAGGGGCATCCGGGCCCTGGCCGATCTGCCAAGTGCGGTAAGTCGCACGGTGGAGCCTATCGAGCAGCATGCTTGACATGTTTTGGATGTGGCCACTTGGGCCACATGAGCAGGGATTCCCCCAAGAAGGGCTTGATTTGTTTCCAATGCAACCTGACCGGTCATAAAACGGCCAATTCTCCGAGGTTGATTAGTGAAGGAGGAGCAGTGGCGGTACCTGCGCCCACCACAATGAGGATTACTAATGGCCGCCCGATCAAGGCGGAAGCTCCTACGATGTTGAGCTGCCCATTTCAGCTGAATACAGAGGAGGCCCGAGCAGCGTCAAATCTCTTGACTGGTATGTGATCTATTTCTGTCTTATTATTTTATTATTTATGATTATGTGGTTATGATCTTGTATAGGGAACTTTTTGGTCAATGGTTTGTCAGCTTATATTTTTTTTTTGATTTAGGGGCTACCCGATCATTTGTATCTCTTGCGCTCAACAAGAAGTTTCGAGATGCTCCGGGGACTATGGATTCCCCATTAGAGGTGGAGAGTGCGGATAATCGTACAGTGAGCGCTGCAAGGGTATTTCGGAGTATTGTTCTGAATATGGTTGGGAAGAGGTTTCTTATTCATTTGGTTTAGATTCCTTTGAGAGGATTGAAGGTGATCATCATGATAGATTGGTTGGGGCCTAATGGGGCCATGATAGATTGTGAGCATCAGTTGGTGAAGGTTCGAACTAATTATCCATGGGGAGGGAGCCTCGCATGGGCCAACTCTATGTTTGGATGCGAGGGCTAGGAGACTCCTTTAGCACGGTTGTGCTGGGTTTTTGGCTTATGTCTCGGACACGAGGGTTGAGGCCATGCCAGAGATCAGTAGAGTATCTATCGTGCGAGATTTTCTGGACATATTTGCAGAGGAGTTGCATGGGGTGCCTCCCGAGAGGCAAGTGGAGTTTCGTATTGATTTGGTTCCTAGTGCGACTCTGGTAGCCAAGGCGTCATATCGTCTAGCTCCGCCTGAGATGCAAGATTTATCTACGCAGCTTCAGGAGCTGCTAGACAGGGGATCATTCTTCTAAGTAGTTCCCCATGGGGAGCATCAATCCTGTTCGTGAAAAATAAGGATGGGTCACACAGGATGTATATTGATTATCGAGAGCTAAACAAGCAATCGGTGAAGAACTGTTATCCTCTTACGAGGATTGATGATTTATTTGATCAGCTTCATGGTGCATCTTGGTTTTCCAAGATTGATCTTCGGTCAGGGTATCATCAGATTAGGATTAGGGATGAGCACATACCAAAGTCGACATTCAGAACTCGTTATGGTCATTACGAGTTTGTGGTGATGCCATTTGGGCTCACCAATGCTCCAACAGCACTTATGGATCACATGAATCGAGTTTGTAGACCGATGCTGGATCGGGTTGTGATCGTTTTCATTGATGATATCTTCGTCTATTCTAAGACCAAGGAGCAGCGTGAGCAACATTTGAGGGAGGTGATGGGGACCTTGAGGAGGGAGAGGCTTTATGCCAAATTCCCCAAATGCGAGTTTTGGTTGCGTGAGGTGCAATTTCTAGGGCACATCATCAACCAAAAGGGTACTTTGGTAGATCTGGCCAAGATTGAGGCAGTAATGTGTTGGGAGTTTCCGAAGAATGCATCTAAGATCCGAAGTTTCTTGGGTGTAGCAGGGTACTATCGGAGATTCATCCAGGACTTCTCCAAGATTGTCGTACCTCTGACCCGGTTGACCAAGAAAAGTGTGACCTTTCGGTGGGACCTGGATCAGCAATTGGCTTTCAAGACCTTGAGATAGAAAATTATGTGAGGCCCCGATTCTAGCGTTACCCCAGGGATTGGATGATTTTGTAATGTATTGTGACGCTGCTATTTTAGGTTTGTGAGGTGTTCTGATGCAGAGGGAGCATGTGATTACTTACGCCTCGAGGCAGCTGAAGCTGCATGAGGCGGATTACCTCACTCATCATTTGGAATTGGGGGCGTTAGTGTTTTCCCTCAACATTTAGAGGCATTATTTATATGGAGTTCGATGCACCATTTTCACCGATCACAAGAGTTTGAAAATTTGATGGATCCACAGAATATGAATATGAGACAGAGGAGATGGTTAGATGTGGTAAAATATTATGACTGGAGATTCTATATCATCTCGGGAAGGCCAATGTGATGACCGATGCTTTGAGTCGCAAGGTAACTAGTGTTCCGATCCGAGATGTTCGTATGAGGATGACAGTCACCTCACCATTGATGGATATGATCAAAGAAGCATAGGTGGAGGGGCTGAAAAAGGAGAAATAGAAGATTGAGCAGATTTGGGGGCAAATTCAATTGTTTGTTCGAGACAGCCGGGGGTTATTGACTCAGTGTGGCCGATTTTGGGTTCCGACATTTGGGGGAGTGAGGCGAACGATCTTGGAGAAGTTGCACAAGTCCAACTTTTCTATCTATCTGGCATCCATGAAGATATACCGATACCTGAGATTGAGCTATTGGTGGTCTTGCATGAAGCGGGAAGTTGCATGGTTTGTTGAGTGGTGTTTGACCTACAGGAAGGTCAAAGCCGAACATCAGAGGCCTCACGGCAAGGTTCGGCCGCTACCTATTCCCATGTGGAAATGGGAGGAGATCACCATGTATTTTATCATAAAGTTACCTATGACGGCATGGGTTGTGGATTCCATTTGGGTTATTGTGGACTGGTTGACCAAAAGTACGCATTTTATTTCGATTTTCGAGAGTATATCCAGTGAGAAATTAGTCGATATATATATGCGGGAGGTGGTGGTCAGGCACAGAGTGCCGGTATCTGTGGTCTTGGACCGTGATGTTTGTTTCACCTCCAAATTCTAGAGGAAGTTTTATGATGAGTGGAGTACTCAGTCGCTTTTCAGCACTGCTTACCACCCGCAGACAGACGGTCAAAGTGAGTGGATGATCCAGACCCTCGAAGATATGTTGCGGGCATGTGTATTGGATTTTGGAGGGAATTAGGATACTTACCTTCCTCTAGCATAATTCTCATACAAAAATAGTTATCATGATATTATTGACCGACCCCCATTCGAGATGTTGTATGGTCAGAGGTGTACGACTCCAGTTTGTTGGGGTGAGGTTGGGCATTGAGTCATGGGAAGCACGAAAGTGGTGCGGAACACCACTGAATTGATTCAGCAGGTGCATTATAGAATGAGGGTTGCACAAAGCCGGCAGAAAAGCTATGCTGACCGGCATCAATCAAATCTCGAGTTCCAAGTGGGAGATTTTATGTTGCTGAAGGAGTCACCTTGGATGGGTGTCATTCTGTTTCGAAAGAGGGGCAAGTTGGGGCCCCGATTCATTGGTCCATTCAGCATTTCTTTCTGAGTTGGCATGATTGCTTATCGGTTGGACCTCCTATATGAGCTTAGTTAGATCCATAACAACTTCCACGTGTCTCACTCCGAAAGTGTTTTGTAGACGAGGCTGCCGTTATTTCTCTGGATGATATTCAGGTGGATAAGAGCCTGAATTATCTAGAGAAGCCCATTGCAGTTTTGGATAGAAAAACTAAACTCTTCGTAACAAGGTGGTGAAGCTAGTGAACATGCAATGGCAGCACCAAAAGGGATCCGAATGGACTTAGGAGCCAGAGGACGAGATGCGAGAGCATTACCCGAATCTATTCGCGACAACGAACTTCGAGGAAGAAGTTTAGTTTAAGTGGGGTAGAGTTGTAACACTCCTATCCATGTATTCCATTGTCTACCTTCGAGTATTTTCATTTTTGCTAAAAGGGCCCTTTTGTAAAATGGGCATACATTTGGTATGCTTAGCATACGTGAGAGGTGTGCATCGGGTGCCTGAAGCTCGTATGATGGGCGTACGAGCAGGTACGCTGGGCGTACGTGGCAGGTGGCTAAAACCCTAATTTGTTGACTTGCACCCTATTTAAACAACCTTATATCATTTGGACCAAACCATAATCAGCCTCCATAGCCTCATTTTTTCCCTTAACACTAGATTTTCATGAGAGTGTGACCCTTGAGCTTAAAGAGTGTTTTGATGGCCATTTTAGACAGCATTCAAGAAGGAGATGTAGAGTCTAAGTGTTGTAAAAGTCGAAGTGTTTGTTTAGTTTCGCATGTTAGTTATTTTACTAAGTCACATTTTGTGCGAAGTGTATTGCTATAGACTTAGTATATTTTTGGTTCACTCAAGTTGCCTATAAATAGGGACTAAGGTTAGAAGTAGAAGAAGCTTGTCACGAGTATTCATTCTGCTTAATACTTTGTAATCAGTTCTTCATCAATATAAGATCTGATTAATATTTACTCTCGGTGTTCATACTTTTCATTCATTCAATCATGATTGCTTTCTAAATCTCGATAACAATTCTCATCAGTTGCTATCAGAGCAGGATTCAAACTGCATTTCTCTGATTTTCATTTTAGAATCATTTGTTTTTTTGAGTAGTAACTTTACTCAACATTTTCCGCGCATTTTGTTTTTGAAAATCACTCTTGATCTTCAGATTTGAATCGATTCTGCATTTGAATTGTTTAGTCGAGTGATCGATTAGCAATCTATGATCAATTCGTTTATTCAATTCACAAATTCATCTGGTTTTTCAAGCTTTCTAAAAATTTCTAGTGTTCATCAATGGCGAACTTCAACATGAATACCATGACTTCCTTCTCTCACTTACTCGGTTCTTCAACCAAAATTCCGATGTTAATCCCTGAATACTATGATCAGTGGGCTGATACGATGGAGGATAACTTAGATGGAATCGATGAAGAACTTTGGAATTGTATCAAAGGAACAGTTCAAGCTCCTACAAATGTTCAACCAATTGGACCATTTGCTACAATTGCTGAAGTTGCTGAACAACAAAACCGCTTGATGAAGATCGAAAAGAGATGCATGAGGGAACTAAGAGGTGCTTTGCCTCCTGTGGTTTACAATTACATTCGTAGTTGTAAAACAGTCAACGAAATTTGGATTACTTTGAAAGAGAAGTATCAAGGTAGCGAAAAGACGAAGATCAACTATGTGAAGCAATGTCTTCTTGAACTTAAGGAATTCAGACAAAAGGATGCTGAAACTCTTGAAAGCTACTATGATCGTCTAAATGAGCTTGTTTATCGCTGCAATAGGTATGGAATCACAAGATCTCTCATGGAATTCAATCTAACATTCATCATGGGCCTTCGCAAGGAATGGAGAAGTGTGAGTATGATGATAAAGAATCAGAAAAGTTTTGATACAACCAGCTTGAATGATCTCTACAACCAGCTAAAAACACACGAAAGTGAAGTTTCAGAAATGTTTGAAGAATCAAAACAAAGTCTAGGAGGACCTTTGGCTTTGGTTTCAAAGATTTCAGAAGTTGAAATTAATGAAATAGATGGTTCAGAGAATGAAGGTTTCTTAATGAACTCTGATGATGAAGCTGTGGCATTTTACACAAACAACAGAGTTAAGAAACTTTTCAAAAAGACTTTCAATCCAAAAGGAAAGGCAAATGATGCGAAGAGTGGTGTCGCAAAAGCTGGAGGTGAGGAGAAGAAGAAGTTGGAGAAGAATGATGAAAAGCAAAAAGATGCGAAGGATGTGAAGAAACTGAAAGGTGATTCTGGAATCTATTGTCACTACTGCAATGGTGCAAATCACTTCGCAACTGTTTGCATGTTGCGAAAGAAAGAGGAGAAAAAGAGCAAAGTTAATGATGAAGCCTACTATTCGGAAAAGATTGAAGAGTTGCATGCGAAGAAGAAAGGAATGTCAGTAGTTGCAAAAGGAGAGTCTGATGAAGAAGAGAGTGGAACATATCAGATCTGGTCTTCAGGATCTGATGATGAAGAAATGAGGCATCCAACTCATGGTGCAATGTTCGCAAGCTTTGAAGAAAGTTGCGAAGAGAATGTTGCAGGACGATGCTTTGTGTCTAAATCCACAGACAAATCTCCAATAACTACCAAGGTACGTGCTATTCTTGAATCTTTTAATATTCCTTTATCTACTTATGATGCTGAAATTACTTCATTTGATGATATTGTGGCTTATTTTGATTCTGCTATTGTGTCTGCTAGTACTGAAGCTCAAAAATTAAATATGCAACTAGTTGAGACACGGAGAGAATTAGTGCAAGGTCAAACCTTGAAATATGATGATGTTTGAAATTAATCTTTCAGCATCAGCGTATATCTCAGCATCAGCATCAACATTTCAATAGCTCAGTGTATATAGCATTATTCAGTGCATTGTAACAGATCTTGTATTTATCTTGTTTCCATAGTTAGCGTATATTAGTTTGCTTTATATCCCTGATTTGTAGGGATTGTCTAGAATAGTATTATATATTGTCTTGTATCAGTTTGTGTACTTTTTACGCCTTTCACAAACCCTAATAGCCGCTTTGTGCACACGATAATCTCTTTGTGAGATTATCATTCTTAGTGAAAGCTTTTCTTTGTGAAACCTTATTGTTCTTATTTACAGTCATTGTTTGATAAATCGATTGATCTAAGGTCTTTTCAATTGGTATCAGAGCAGGTTTCTTTTATCAAACAAATGGCTTCATCTTCTTCTTCGTCAAACTCATCAAATCATCCTTCCGCTAAAATTCCTCCTTTTGATGAAACAAATTTTGCTATGTGGAAAATAAAGGATCTATATGCTTTAGAGTCGGTAGATGAAGACTTGTTGGACATCGTCGAAAAGGGTCCATATGATCCGATGTATTAGTCTCTAAAAAACAACGTTCCTGATGGTGCTATGAAGAAAACACCTAGAGAAAATTGGACGGCAGATGACAAAAGAAAAAATGGTCTAGATGTTCGTGCTCGGGCTGCAATCAGCTACGCTTTGCCATACAATATCTTTGGGCTGGTTCAGAATTGTATCTCAGCAAACAAGATGATGGATACACTGACTGTATCTTTTGAAGGAACTGAAGAAGTCAAGGCTACTCAAATAAATGACCTAAATAGAAGGTATGAACATTTTTTTGCAAAGAAAGGTGAAACCTTGACTCAAACCTTTAACAGGTTCAATACTCTTGTTAATGATCTGCGGAGACCAGATCAGTTGAAGCATCAAACTGTTTTAGTGCAGAAGTTTTTGGATTCTCTGGGTGCAGGTTGGGAGAACCATGTTGATGTGCTGAAAAACAGTGAGAAGATCAACACTATGGACTTACAAAGTCTCTATGGAAACCTACGATACTATGAGGAATCCAAGCTTCAGAGAAAGGAGCTGATGAAGGATTCTCAGCGTGAATCATCTGTAGCTTTATTCTCAAACAAAAAGCAAGTGTCAGAGTCAGACACTGAAAACCACTCAGACACTGATTCTTCTAAAAGTGACACTGATGATCTCGAAAAGGTTGTGGCTAGTGCGGCTTTGATTGTAAAGACTTTTGAGAAATCAGGCCGAAACTTCTCAAAGTTTCAGAAGAAGATGGGTGGAAAATTTTCAAAAAGATCAGACGCTGATAAAAAGCATGGTACTGATAAGAAAGGGAAAGCTCAGTGCTTTAACTGTGGGAGCACTGATCATTTTGTAAAAGAATGCAAACAATGAACTCAAAGCTCAGATGAATACTGGAAGCAGAAGTACAACAAGCTGGTTGAGAAACTGAAAGCAGAGAACTTGGAACATAAAGTTCTTGTTGCTGAAGAAGAAAAACGGAAGACTGATGAGGAGTCATCAGATGATGAAGTTAAGTGTCTGATGGTCAAGATAGAAGACACTAACGATTGTGAGAACAACACAAGTACATTTGATGCTGATATGTCTGATGCAGTTGAAAATTCCAGGAAGCACAACACTGACTCTTCTTCAATGTATCAGGTTAAAAACTTTGTTTCCTATTCAATAAATGAAAAAATCAAAATGTTTGAGTATTTGGGTGTTCTTAATTCTAAGAAGAATCAAACAATAAGGGATTTGCAAAATCAACTTGATCTTCTTAAAACTGAAATATCCATGAAAAATAACATTAATGACTCCACTCAGGAAAATCTTAGAATCACTAGTTTGTCAAACTCATCTTTGTCTGCTGAAATTGATAATGTTAAAGATCTTTTGATCAAAGAACAAATTGTTCTTCAAATTTGGGCAGAATCTCACAAAAATGCTAATTATATTATTTTTGTTCAAATTCCACATTCATGTGAGAAAATTCTTGGGGGTAACTTTGCAGAAGCTGAAAAGGTTTTTAAATCACAAGAAAAAGAATCTGAATTTTATTCCATGAATGAGGTGAAAAACAACTTCAAAAACAAGTTTGTCAGTAACTCTTTTATTAATCAGAGTCTAATTGATGAATACTGTGTTACTAACTCTAATGGTGTCACTAAGTGCGATGTTGAAATTACTGGAATTGATCCAACATCTTACCCTGCACATCTTGTGAGACCAACTCCTCTCACTGAGAATATTATTGCCTTCCCTATCTCAAATGGCGTGTTTCACGCTATTCATGAACAACTTAAACATTTTCCTGATTGCAATGCTTCTGTGAACATGTCCAAATCAGATACTGATGTCAGCTCCACATCTGTCACTGATCATATTTTATCTTCCACTGAATTTAGTTGTGATTCAATGATAAACAAAGGGACTCAAAGTTCACTTGGTGAATCTTACAAGTCTAAATGTGTTAAGTCTATAAATATGCTCACCAAGAAGAACTTTGGTACTAGAGTTTGTTACAGATGTGGTGATACCTCTCATAAGATCAGTGAATGCTCATTTGATGAAACATCTTTAAGAGCTGATAACATTAAAGTTAGAAATGAAAAATGGACTCTTAAGTCAAATTCTTTAAAATGTCTTCCTAAAGAGTGTTATAACTTATTATCAAATAACTTTGTGAATGACCCATCTTCGAATGGGTCAGTATGTTCTAACTAGTTTCTCAGCATTACAGGGTCAGGAACATCTTTGGTACTTAGATAGTGGATGCTCAAGACATATGACAGGATCCAAGTCTATCCTGGAAGATTATGTAAAGAAAACTGGTCCTGCAGTAACATACGGAGATAATGGAAAGGGATTCACAAAAGGATATGGAAATATCAAGTGCAATAACGTGGTCTTTCAAAAAGTTTCATATGTAAAGGGTCTCAAACACAATCTTATCTCCATCAGCTAATTGTGTGATGCTGACTATGAAGTTCACTTTACAAAGAAGGAAGGAAGAGTTGTCTACACTGAAAAGAACATCGTACTTTCAGCAAGTAGAAAAGATGATATATATGTTCTTGATATGTTCTCAAGTGACAAGGCGCCGATGCAATGTTTCTTTACAAAGTCTCAAACCAATCTCAGCTGGATTTGGCATAAAAGGTTCTCTCATTTGAAATTTAAGAATCTATCCAAAATATCCAATCAAGATCTAGTTAGAGGTCTCCCAAAATTCAGCGTTGTAATAGACAAGATGTGCTCAGCGTGTGAACAAGGAAAACAAACCAAGTCATCATTCAAACCCAATTCATGTTCTAGCATATATGTTCCTCTCAGTAATAACTCGCCAGCGTCAAATCCATTGGAATCAGTTTCAGCTCCTGTACATCGAGATCACCCTATTGATCAAATTATTGGGAATCTTCATGATGGTGTCCGAACCAGATCTCATGTATCTAATAATTTCTGTATGTATGTTAACTTTGTTTCAATGATCTTACCTGACAAGATACACTCAGCTCTTCAAGACGCTGACTGCATTAAAGCCATGCAAGATGAGCTGAATGAGTTTGAAAGGCACAAGGTTTGGACTCTTGTTCCCAGACCATCAGGAAAGACCATCACCGGAACACATTGGGTCTATCGCAACAAGGTTGATAAAGATGGCATCATTATTTGCAACAAAGCAAGGCTTGTTGCTCAAGGGTTCACTCAAATCGAATCCATCGACTACGGGGAAACCTTTGCTCCAGTTGCTCGCATTGAAGCAATCAGACTGTTTCTCGCATACGCATCCTACATGAATTTCATTGTTTATCAGATGGATGTGAAGACAGCATTCCTTCATGGTGTGCTAGAAGAAGAAGTATTCCTTAGTCAGCCCCCAGGCTTTGTTGACAAAGATCACCCGGATTATGTATACCGACTAGATAAAGCTGTTTATGGACTGAAGCAAGCTCCTAGGGCTTGGTATGAGACGCTGACATCGTATCTCCTTGAAAATGGATACAGACGAGGAGCAATTGACAACACTCTCTTCATCAAAAACAAAGGCTCAGACATGATTCTTGTTCAAATTTATGTCAATGACATCATATTTGGCTCTCCAAATGAGAAGCTGAGCAAGGAATTTGCAGAGATCATGTCTCAAAGGTTCGAAATGAGCATGATGCGGAAGATGACCTTTTTCTTAGGTCTTGAAGTTCAGCAACAAAGATCAGGTATCTCTATTTGCCAAAGTAAATATATTTCTGACTTGCTCGTTAAGTATTCTCTCAGTGACTGCAAACCAGCCTCTACTCCTGTGTCCAAGACTGATAAAATGCACGCTGATCCAACTGGCACTGATGTCAATCACTCTCTTTATCGAGGAATGATTGGATCTCTTCTGTATCTCACTGCAAGTCGTCCTGATATCATGTTTGGAACTATTCTCTGTGCTCGATTCCAAGCTAATCCAAAGGAGTCTCATCTCATGGCCGTCAAATGTATTTTTCAATACTTGAAGGGGACTCAGAACTCAACACTGTGGTATCCTCACGACTCAGCATTTGAACTTTTTGGATACACTGATTCAGACTATGCAGGATGCAACTTAGACGAAAAGAGTACGTCAGGTGGATGTCATTTCCTTGGAAATCGTCTCATTAGCTGGTCTAGCAAAAAGCAAACATCAGTAGCCATCTCGACTGCAGAAGCTGAGTATGTTGTTGCTGGAAGATGTTGTGCTCAGCTCTTATGGATTCAAAATCAGCTTCTAGATTATGGGATCAAGTTCTCCAAGACTCCCATATACTGTGATAACACCAGTGCCATTCAGATCACACAAAACCCTGTTCAGCACTCAAAGACAAAGCATATCGAAATCAGACATCACTTCATCATAGATAATGTTGAGAAGAGTAAGGTTGTTCTTGAACATGTCAATACTTTAGAACAAGTAGCTGATATCTTCACCAAGGCACTGGATTCTCAAACAACTGCTTACATTATTGGAGAACTTGGAATGATCTCTTTGTAATATATTTTTCTAATGTTTGCTATTGTCTTATAAGCTGATGTACTTTTCGCTGATGATGACATGCTGATGATTTTTCACACTGAGTCCTTGGCTTGGTCTCTTATCTCTCTCTCTCTCTTCTTCAAATCTTTTAAACTAAAGTTGAATGATTCACTGTATTAAACCATAAACTGATAACAACTTGAAACTCTTTGCCGATGGTTAGATCAAAGCACCAAGATCTATCACACGCAAGTATCTCTTCTTACCAATCTTTCACTGATTTTGTGATTCAGTGTGACAAAACACGCGCTGATGAGAGTCCAACAGGCTTTGCCGATGGTTAGACCAAAACACCACGGTCTATCATACGCAACAATCCTCTCTTTACCTTCTTCTCACTCAGTGTCTAATGATTCAGTAAGACGAACCACTCACTGATAAAGACACCACACTCTGTGCCGATGGTTATATAATCTAACTAGTATCTATCACACGCACCAACCTCCTTGCTAGCCTTAATCAAGCAAGTTGTACCTTGAATTGACGAAGAACCATCCTCAGCATGTAACTTTTGTGACACTAATCTCAGCGCTTCCGCAGACACTGATTGTCGTTTCATCTTCAGTCCAACGGCTCCTTTACCCAACGGCTATTTTTCTGATTTGACAGGTTGTTACAATACGCAGTTATTTTTGAAAAAGATAATCACTGCCTTTTAAAAGCCCGTTTAATTCCATATTTAAACCTCTTTCAAACCCTATTTCAAACCTTCCTTCCACAATTCAAATTTCCTCCGCGTATTTTCAAAACCCTAGATTCCTAACATTCTTTAATGGCGGCATCACTATTCACTTTCTCCTCTACTTCACGAAGGGTAATCCCTGCCCCAAACTCTCCTTCTCTTCCAATATACATCAAAGCCACCAACGTTGTCTTCAATCCTGACATTCCAGATGTTCATCGAGGCCTTCGACTTGATGATTTTGTTAACATCTTAGCCTCATGTCGACTCCGATACGCAATCAGCGATGTTCCATCAGAGTTCTTTCCTGAACAAGTCTGTGAGTTCTACTACACTGCAACACTCAATGATGAAAACAATGTCATCTCCGGGACTATTGGCCGTGGAAGACATTCAGTCTTTATTACTGCTGACCTCCTCAGTGCCGCGCTCCGGTTACGAATTTTTGATTTCTTCTCTGAACTCCCTCCTATTGAACGCTGTCGATGTCTCTTTGATCAACTGGGATATGATCACTCAAAGGCTGGGACTCGATCAACTCTTATTCTGCGTCAGTGTATGACCCCAGGATGGAAATTCTTCACAGGTGCTCTGTGCAAATGTGTGGGTCATAAGTCTCGAAGTGGTGATCAACTGAGCACTTATGAGCAACAAGTCGTATGTTCTCTTCTTCTCAACAAAAGGCTTGACTATGGAGCTTTCTTCTGTGACAACCGTCATTTTTCGGTCAAGTCAAAGTCAACTAAAGTCAACAAGTCAAACCGGTCAACTCAATTTACCGTGAGTATTAGAGTTCACGTTATGTAATTTCTAAACAACTCTCTATTCTAATGAGAAATCATAAATTGAAAAGTGCGTACATCTAGATCTCCTTAACCTAAAACTGTGGTACGTGGCGTGCCAAACCGATAAAACAATGTTGCATACTCATCGGGAGTATGCAAGATACTTAAACAAGGCTTAACGGGGCTTACGGACCCTACATTGTGAAGCCGAACACTCAAAAAGGTCACCAATGAAACCTCTCTCAATCGTGTTCACTCCATCTCTTTTTATCAGAAATCTCTCCCAAATCTCTCTAAGTATGTGAAATCTCTCCCAAATCTCTCTTTGTATGAGAAATCTCTCCAATAATGTCAAATCTCTCCCAAATCTCTCTAAGTATGTGAAATCTCTCCCAAATCTCTCTCTGAATGAGAAATCTCTCCAAGAATGTCAAATCTCTCCCAAATCTCTCTAAGTATGTGAAATCTCTCCCAAATCTCTCTGAATGAGAAATCTCTCCAAGAATGTCAAATCTCTCCCAAATCTCTCTAAGAATGTGAAATCTCTCCCAAATATCTCTTTGTATGTGAAATCTCCCCAAGTATGTCAAATCTCTCCCAAATCTCTCTGAGTATGTGGAATCTCTCTCAAATCTCTCTCGAAATCTATCCCAACTCTCTATAATCACTCGGGGCATCCCGACCCTCGAATTTGGCGAGAACAGCCCAAAACGGAAGTCTACGCGAAAAACGGGCATGAGGAACCGAAACCCCTCTTAGGACCCGAAAGTTCTCTTAGGAACCGAAAGTCCCCTTAGCAAACCGAACCCTCCTGATGAAGAAGGCTGCTGAACCGAACCGAACCTCACTCTAAGAACCGAACCCTTCTGAGTCGAAGGCTGCTCAACCGAACCCGAACGTTCGGCACCTTTCGGTTCTGACCATTTCCTCTTCTGATGACTAACCGAACCCTCCCTTCTGATGGCTTGCCGAACCTTCCCTTCTGAGGACCGAGGACCGAGCCCTCGCTTCTGACTTCGGACCGAGCTCCCCGCCCCTTCGTTTCCCTTTGTTCGTTTCCGGCTACAATCCTCAGCATGGACCGAGCCTCGGCCTAGGGACCGAACCTCGGCCTAGGACCGAGAGGTCTCGCTGGGAACTCATTTTCTCCTGGTTTTCGCGTAGTTTTGCTTTTAAGGCCCGTTTTTAATTATTTTAACGCGGGATTTTCACCCAAAATCATATTTTAACATAATAAACCCTAAATATTCACAATTTAATCATATTTTCATAAAAATCTTTATTTAAATAATAAAAGCAAGTGGGTAAAGTACAAAGAGGTGGAGTGTTGACCTTGCTTTACCTTATGACACAAGCAACCACTCCCACACCCACTCTATGACCAGCCACACCTCCCCACCATACCTAGGTCACATCAATGTCCTTTCCACTCAATCATCACTCTTTCCCACATTTTTGAGAGCTGAATATTCATCCTCTCTCCTCACTTCTCTCATTTGCTCTCATTTCACAAGAAGATCAAACTCTTTTCTCTCTCACTTTCTCTCTCTAGAAATTCGAGATTTCCAGGGCTGATCTTGAGTTTTTCCTCCACATTTGGTAAGCATAATCCATTCTCTTTATGATTATCTCAATTATTTCCACTCAAATCATGGATATCTTACACAAACTCCATTATATTTGTGTTAGAGCTTCGAATCTTCAAGGGATTCTTCAAGTGTTCTTGGGTTGAACACTTCTCTTCTTCAACACTTATCTACTGAAATCACTCAAAGTGAGTTCACACCCCTACATTTTCATGTTTTCTCAAGTTTTTAGGGGGGGGGGGATACAAGTTAAAACACCAAGAACATAACTAAACTTTTCTAACAGCCTTCATCAGAAAAGTTCAACTTCATTCACGGACTGTTTTGGACAACTTAAACATTTTAGTTTTCAAAACTGTTTTAGGTGCATGTAGTTCCACTTCTTAGCTTTAAAATGACTACTTGCACATCTCCATACGATTTTTCTACAATTTATGGTGATTTTTACAAAACTGCCTATCATTTCGAACATCAATCCGGACCAGTCTGTGATTATGGACTTTTTCACACAAGTAAGAGATCATTAAAAATTATAATAAAAATTATGAACAAACTAGACTCATCTTCCAAACTCTCAGAAGTTACAGAACTTGATTTGGACATCTTATGATTTTTCTACAAATTTTCCAATAACAGTTACAGAAAACGTTATTAACAGAAAAAAACTATAAATTTCATTTCACCTTGTAACATGTTGAGCAAGGTATACATCATTATGTAGTTATGTGTTGTTGCAATATATGACAACTTTGTATTCTTATATAGACATACATCAGAAAACAAATTGATTTTTACCTCCACAAGTATGGCAAATATATAAATGATATTACAAGGCTATATCCATTAAAATATAAACATTGGTAAATTATGACAAGTAAGGCTTATGCTCACTACCCACACAAATAATTAATAAACTATAATAGCTATAGTTTAGGGTTATTTTACATCAGAAAAACATGATTAAAGGTTTTACACATACAAAAGAGTTATTACCACTATGGATAATTATGATAAACTATAATAAGTATAGTTAAGCCATTATACCCCCACAAACGAACACGCTAGTTATAATCGGTATAGTTATGGCATATATATATTACAAACAAAGTGATAAACTATAATAGGTATAGTTTATGTTTCATCTACACTATTCACTTAATTACAAGAAAGGAATTCACCATCACCACCACTTTTGATAAGCTATAATATGCATAGTTCATGTTCACTACCACTATCACTATTTGATGAACTATGATATGTATAGGTTATATTCCCCATCACCACCACTTTTGGTAAACTATAATATGCATAGTTCATGTTCACTAGTCACTATCACTATCCGATGAACTATGATATGTATAGTTTATGTTCACAGTCACTACTACTATTTCATACACTACACTAGGGTTTGGTTCCGGTTTTTGGATTTAAGTCCACATTAAATTTTCGCATTGTTAGACTTCAAGTATAATCGTTGAGCGTATATGCTTGAGTCATACAAGAATTTAGTCTGGATTGGCTTAGAATTGGTGGTGCCCGCCTCATCTCTTGTTCCTCGTTGGGTTGTGGACCTAGGGCAGACCCACTATATTCAACGTTTTATCTAACTTAAATCTTCTATAACTTATATACGCTGGACGACTATAGGGGAAATCTACAGGTCAATCTAGGGTTCATTAATACATCATATAGGAATATGCTGTTTACACTTAACTAAGAAAATATTGGATTTTCTGGAAATCAACTCTATTGATTTTATAAGGAAAACGGTTTCTACTCCAAACAAAACTCTTATGAACTCACCAACTTAATTGTTGGCACTCTTTCAAAACTACTTGTATTCTCAGGAAATCAGTGAAACAGGAAAACTTCAGCGCTTTGAAGATGGGATGTTAAACCGTCAACAATTTATTTTTGTCATCATAATGTAATTGATTTTGAAACATGTAAACATATACTTTGGTGTAACTTTTTCAATTATATTTATGATGGTTGTATTTACTTTGAGCACTATTATACACGTTGTTGTGATACTGTACATGAAGTCCTCCACCCCCTGACGTTTCCGCCATCCTTGGTTTGGGGGTGTGACAGATTGGTATCAGAGCATTGTTTATAGTGAACTCAGTATATCGAACCACATAAGATATACAAACTATAAATACATTGGGACTGAAAGTCTCTGATTTAAAGTTTTCAAAGCAACTATACTTTTAGAAACAAATAATTTCTCGGTAAAAGTAGGAGCATGTGCACACACACTAGGGTCAGTATCATGGTGGGATGGGACAAAAGTGGTGATTGTTGAACAATACGAGTAGGCTTGGGGATGTATAGTCAGGTCTGGGAATGACATAGCCTGATCAACTATGTCTCACCCAGAAGTGATTAGCATATGCCCAGGAATGGTCGTAGGTGTTGCAACAAGTCTAAAACTTACCAACACTACCACAATGAAATACCATAGGGGTATTTGGTGTTATTATAATTACTTATTTGAGAACTAAATAGATTTTTGTCAATAGGTCAATAATTGCCTAGTGGATACATTAAAATTATATGTATCCAGGACGTCATAGACTTAGAATCTGTGGATCTTTGCTTTACTTCCTGTTCTCGTTGGATTGGGGATTTAGAGTTCGGATCGCTTATTCGAAGGTCTATCCTGTCCCAAATACATATGACTAGTATACACTAAACAATATATTGAAGTACCTGATAAAGATCATCTTATAATTATCTAATTAGTATGTCTACTTAGTTATTTCTTATATCCCTATTTCTCGCGAAGATATCATGGCTGAATTCCATCCCCACGACGACCCGTACTACCCTAACCACGGCAATACTGAATGGCTCGGAGAGGAGCTAGAGAATGATTACCGAATCCCTTTGGATGGTCACTAAGCTAAAGGCTTTGCTGATGGTTCTGACTCCGACCCTGAAGTGGAGAACCTACCTTGATGGCTCTTGTTCCGAATCCTATCCCTCGTCCGGTTTTTTTTTTCAAGGCCCAACGCCTCCTTGGGTAGAGTGCTTGGAAACTTGGAGCGAAGAACACGACCAACCTAGGCTGTTAAATGGAGACATTCGAATCCTTCAGAATCCGGAGACTACACTATTCAAGGGAACCGTAGCATTGCCCAAGATTTTCCTTATGTTATTGAGGTGTAGACCTATTTTCCTCGAACCCTATATTACAAACAATTTACATATGGTAACTCCACGAAATTCTTAATATATACCAAGTGATTTTAGGAGGGGATCAGGCACGAAACAAATCACAAGTTGCATTTGAGTCACTACCACTAAAATTCATTCATAGGGGCTTTGTTATGAATTACATACCAAATACTTTTAAGTCAAAACATAATACAGACAAGTCTGGCTTGATAACATCTGACTTGTCACTACTATTAAAAACTTATCGTTGTTCGTCTCTACCAACTTATGAAAGGACTATGCTGCCAAAGAAAAAGTCCAGACCCTCCGGAAGCACAGCACCGCCCCCTCCGCAGTTTGATCCCATAATGTTTCAAGATGCCGTAACAGCAGCCGTGGCGGCAGCAATGTCGCAAATGGGTACAAATGGTTTCGGCGGCTTCGGATCCGGGAATAATAACTCGAATCAGGGGGACAGCACAGGGCATATTAAGGAGTGTTCTTACAAAGACTTCACGAATGGCAAACCCGATCCTTTCGACGGAAGCGGGGGCGTCATCGCACTGATGCAATGGTTTGAAAGGACCGAAGCAGTCTTCGAAATTTGTGCTTGTCCCGAAGCAAGCAAGGTCAAGTATGCGGCATTCACCTTCACAAGAAAAGCTCTTACTTGGTGGAACGGCAGAGTTAAGTCGCTTACTCCTGCAGTGGCTAACTCTATAAGCTGGGAGGATCTAAAAGCTTTAATGCTGAAAGAATATTGCCCAAGAGGCGAAGTGCAAAAATTGGAAGAGGAACTATGGAACCTCAAAATGTCGGGGACGGATCTCGAAGCTTATACCGCCCGATTCAATGACCTAGCACTCCTCTGTCCTGCAATGGTCACCCCAGAGGAGAAAAAGGTAGAACGATACCTTTGGGGGCTATCATCCCAGATTCATGATAGTGTATTGGCCTCCAGACTAACTACCTTCGACAGCGCCAAGGAGTTGGCACAACAACTCATCGACCATCGTGCCAGCCATGACACTACGACAACCACGCCAATTTTTGTTGTTCATGCTGCCACAACCCTCACCACGCCAACTCCCATGAAACAATACGCTGGAACCCTTCCGAAATGTAACAAGTGTAGCTTCCATCATACTGGGGCTTGTAGAGAATTGCATTGCATGAACTGCAATAGGAAAGGGCACACTACCCGTTTCTGTAGGGCACCGGCACGACCCATCAACCAGTTCCCCGACTTTGGAGTAAGCCCAGCCTGTTACAAGTGTGGAGAAACAGGACACTTTAAAAGGAACTGCCCAAGTGCAAGAGATGCCAGTGGTGGTGGAAGGGTGCTTGCGATCACCGAAGGAGAGACCACCCCGGAACTGCCTGCAAACATCAGTATGTGTTTCTAACATCGACGACTAAATTCCAAATTTCTTTATTTGATTAAGTCTAGCATCGATTAAAGCATGCATAGTAGTAATGCCAAGGATTAAACTGAGAGCATAAACAATAAGAAATTCCAAGGCCGTCATGAGACCATTCTATGAATTTACTTCGACTCCGTAATGGGACTGCATCATACGGATGTAGGTCAAACCTTCGAGAACATACTTCTACTCTATAGGTGAACGGTTGAAATACATCTAGGTTCAATGATAGCCCTGACTAGGAACTCTAATTCATTAAGAAGGATTACTAAGAATGTTATTTGTTATGATTTCCTCACTTATACATTCCCCAGTTATATATAACGAATACCTGGTAGATAATAGAATGTGAGAATTCTGACTTAGTTTCTTTTCCTCGTTGGGATGTGAAACTGAAGTAGAATCACACATTTTACTATCCGCCCAGTATTGGTTATATCATAATGTGTATAAGCTAAGTTTTCATGTATAATAACTCATCTCTTAGTCAGAATCAAACGAATGTAGAGCCGACCTTAGTCATTCACAAACTCCTTGCCTGATTTCAAATTTCGGGACGAAATTCCCTCTAACGGGGGGATGATGTGACAACCGTCAATTTTCGGTCAAGTCAAAGTCAACTAAAGTCAACAAGTCAAACCGGTCAACTCAATTTACCGTGAGTATTAGAGTTTACGTTATGTAATTTCTAAACAACTCTCTATTCTAATGAGAAATCATAAATTGAAAAGTGCGTACATCTAGATCTCCTTAACCTAAAACTGTGGTACGTCGCGAGCCAAACCGATAAAACAATGTTGCATACTCATCGGGAGTATGCGAGATACTTAAACAAGGCTTAACGGGGCTTACGGACCCTACATTGCGAAGCCGAACACTCAAAAAGCTCACCAATGAAACCTCTCTCAATCGTGTTCACTCCATCTCTTTTTATCAGAAATCTCTCCCAAATCTCTCTAAGTATGTGAAATCTCTCCCAAATCTCTCTTTGTATGAGAAATTTCTCCAAGAATGTCAAATCTCTCCCAAATCTCTCTAAGTATGTGAAATCTCTCCCAAATCTCTCTCTGAATGAGAAATCTCTCCAAGAATGTCAAATCTCTCCCAAATCTCTCTAAGTATGTGAAATCTCTCCCAAATCTCTCTGAATGAGAAATCTCTCCAAGAATGTCAAATCTCTCCCAAATCTCTCTAAGAATGTGAAATTTCTCCCAAATATCTCTTTGTATGTGAAATCTCCCCAAGTATGTCAAATCTCTCCCAAATCTCTCTGAGTATGTGGAATCTCTCTCAAATCTCTCTCGAAATCTATCCCAACTCTCTATAATCACTCGGGGCATCCCGACCCTCGAATTTGGCGAGAACAGCCCAAAACGGAAGTCTACGCGAAAAACGGGCATGAGGAACCGAAACCCCTCTTAGGACCCGAAAGTTCTCTTAGGAACCGAAAGTCCCCTTAGGAACCGAACCCTCCTGATGAAGAAGGCTGCTGAACCGAACCGAACCTCACTCTAAGAACCGAACCCTTCTGAGTCGAAGGCTGCTCAACCGAACCCGAACGTTCGGCACCTTTCGGTTCTGACCATTTCCTCTTCTGATGACTAACCGAACCCTCCCTTCTGATGGCTTGCCGAACCTTCCCTTCTGAGGACCGAGGACCGAGCCCTCGCTTCTGACTTCGGACCGAGCTCCCCGCCCCTTCGTTTCCCTCTGTTCGTTTCCGGCTACAATCCTCAGCATGGACCGAGCCTCGGCCTAGGGACCGAACCTCGGCCTAGGACCGAGAGGTCTCGCTGGGAACTCATTTTCTCCTGGTTTTCGCGTAGTTTTGCTTTTAAGGCCCGTTTTTAATTATTTTAACGCGGGATTTTCACCCAAAATCATATTTTAACATAATAAACCCTAAATATTCACAATTTAATCATATTTTCATAAAAATCTTTATTTAAATAATAAAAGCAAGTGGGTAAAGTACAAAGAGGTGGAGTGTTGACCTTGCTTTACCTTATGACACAAGCAACCACTCCCACACCCACTCTATGACCAGCCACACCTCCCCACCATACCTAGGTCACATCAATGTCCTTTCCACTCAATCATCACTCTTTCCCACATTTTTGAGAGCTGAATATTCATCCTCTCTCCTCACTTCTCTCATTTGCTCTCATTTCACAAGAAGATCAAACTCTTTTCTCTCTCACTTTCTCTCTCTAGAAATTCGAGATTTCCAGGGCTGATCTTGAGTTTTTCCTCCACATTTGGTAAGCATAATCCATTCTCTTTATGATTATCTCAATTATTTCCACTCAAATCATGGATATCTTACACAAACTCCATTATATTTGTGTTAGAGCTTCGAATCTTCAAGGGATTCTTCAAGTGTTCTTGGGTTGAACACTTCTCTTCTTCAACACTTATCTACTGAAATCACTCAAAGTGAGTTCACACCCCTACATTTTCATGTTTTCTCAAGTTTTTAGGGGGGGGGGATACAAGTTAAAACACCAAGAACATAACTAAACTTTTCTAACAGCCTTCATCAGAAAAGTTCAACTTCATTCACGGACTGTTTTGGACAACTTAAACATTTTAGTTTTCAAAACTGTTTTAGGTGCATGTAGTTCCACTTCTTAGCTTTAAAATGACTACTTGCACATCTCCATACGATTTTTCTACAATTTATGGTGATTTTTACAAAACTGCCTATCATTTCGAACATCAATCCGGACCAGTCTGTGATTATGGACTTTTTCACACAAGTAAGAGATCATTAAAAATTATAATAAAAATTATGAACAAACTAGACTCATCTTCCAAACTCTCAGAAGTTACAGAACTTGATTTGGACATCTTATGATTTTTCTACAAATTTTCCAATAACAGTTACAGAAAACGTTATTAACAGAAAAAAACTATAAATTTCATTTCACCTTGTAACATGTTGAGCAAGGTATACATCATTATGTAGTTATGTGTTGTTGCAATATATGACAACTTTGTATTCTTATATAGACATACATCAGAAAACAAATTGATTTTTACCTCCACAAGTATGGCAAATATATAAATGATATTACAAGGCTATATCCATTAAAATATAAACATTGGTAAATTATGACAAGTAAGGCTTATGCTCACTACCCACACAAATAATTAATAAACTATAATAGCTATAGTTTAGGGTTATTTTACATCAGAAAAACATGATTAAAGGTTTTACACATACAAAAGAGTTATTACCACTATGGATAATTATGATAAACTATAATAAGTATAGTTAAGCCATTATACCCCCACAAACGAACACGCTAGTTATAATCGGTATAGTTATGGCATATATATATTACAAACAAAGTGATAAACTATAATAGGTATAGTTTATGTTTCATCTACACTATTCACTTAATTACAAGAAAGGAATTCACCATCACCACCACTTTTGATAAGCTATAATATGCATAGTTCATGTTCACTACCACTATCACTATTTGATGAACTATGATATGTATAGGTTATATTCCCCATCACCACCACTTTTGGTAAACTATAATATGCATAGTTCATGTTCACTAGTCACTATCACTATCCGATGAACTATGATATGTATAGTTTATGTTCACAGTCACTACTACTATTTCATACACTACACTAGGGTTTGGTTCCGGTTTTTGGATTTAAGTCCACATTAAATTTTCGCATTGTTAGACTTCAAGTATAATCGTTGAGCGTATATGGTTGAGTCATACAAGAATTTAGTCTGGATTGGCTTAGAATTGGTGGTGCCCGCCTCATCTCTTGTTCCTCGTTGGGTTGTGGACCTAGGGCAGACCCACTATATTCAACGTTTTATCTAACTTAAATCTTCTATAACTTATATACGCTGGACGACTATAGGGGAAATCTACAGGTCAATCTAGGGTTCATTAATACATCATATAGGAATATGCTGTTTACACTTAACTAAGAAAATATTGGATTTTCTGGAAATCAACTCTATTGATTTTATAAGGAAAACGGTTTCTACTCCAAACAAAACTCTTATGAACTCACCAACTTAATTGTTGGCACTCTTTCAAAACTACTTGTATTCTCAGGAAATCAGTGAAACAGGAAAACTTCAGCGCTTTGAAGATGGGATGTTAAACCGTCAACAATTTATTTTTGTCATCATAATGTAATTGATTTTGAAACATGTAAACATATACTTTGGTGTAACTTTTTCAATTATATTTATGATGGTTGTATTTACTTTGAGCACTATTATACACGTTGTTGTGATACTGTACATGAAGTCCTCCACCCCCTGACGTTTCCGCCATCCTTGGTTTGGGGGTGTGACAGATTGGTATCAGAGCATTGTTTATAGTGAACTCAGTATATCGAACCACATAAGATATACAAACTATAAATACATTGGGACTGAAAGTCTCTGATTTAAAGTTTTCAAAGCAACTATACTTTTAGAAACAAATAATTTCTCGGTAAAAGTAGGAGCATGTGCACACACACTAGGGTCAGTATCATGGTGGGATGGGACAAAAGTGGTGATTGTTGAACAATACGAGTAGGCTTGGGGATGTATAGTCAGGTCTGGGAATGACATAGCCTGATCAACTATGTCTCACCCAGAAGTGATTAGCATATGCCCAGGAATGGTCGTAGGTGTTGCAACAAGTCTAAAACTTACCAACACTACCACAATGAAATACCATAGGGGTATTTGGTGTTATTATAATTACTTATTTGAGAACTAAATAGATTTTTGTCAATAGGTCAATAATTGCCTAGTGGATACATTAAAATTATATGTATCCAGGACGTCATAGACTTAGAATCTGTGGATCTTTGCTTTACTTCCTGTTCTCGTTGGATTGGGGATTTAGAGTTCGGATCGCTTATTCGAAGGTCTATCCTGTCCCAAATACATATGACTAGTATACACTAAACAATATATTGAAGTACCTGATAAAGATCATCTTATAATTATCTAATTAGTATGTCTACTTAGTTATTTCTTATATCCCTATTTCTCGCGAAGATATCATGGCTGAATTCCATCCCCACGACGACCCGTACTACCCTAACCACGGCAATACTGAATGGCTCGGAGAGGAGCTAGAGAATGATTACCGAATCCCTTTGGATGGTCACTAAGCTAAAGGCTTTGCTGATGGTTCTGACTCCGACCCTGAAGTGGAGAACCTACCTTGATGGCTCTTGTTCCGAATCCTATCCCTCGTCCGGTTTTTTTTTTCAAGGCCCAACGCCTCCTTGGGTAGAGTGCTTGGAAACTTGGAGCGAAGAACACGACCAACCTAGGCTGTTAAATGGAGACATTCGAATCCTTCAGAATCCGGAGACTACACTATTCAAGGGAACCGTAGCATTGCCCAAGATTTTCCTTATGTTATTGAGGTGTAGACCTATTTTCCTCGAACCCTATATTACAAACAATTTACATATGGTAACTCCACGAAATTCTTAATATATACCAAGTGATTTTAGGAGGGGATCAGGCACGAAACAAATCACAAGTTGCATTTGAGTCACTACCACTAAAATTCATTCATAGGGGCTTTGTTATGAATTACATACCAAATACTTTTAAGTCAAAACATAATACAGACAAGTCTGGCTTGATAACATCTGACTTGTCACTACTATTAAAAACTTATCGTTGTTCGTCTCTACCAACTTATGAAAGGACTATGCTGCCAAAGAAAAAGTCCAGACCCTCCGGAAGCACAGCACCGCCCCCTCCGCAGTTTGATCCCATAATGTTTCAAGATGCCGTAACAGCAGCCGTGGCGGCAGCAATGTCGCAAATGGGTACAAATGGTTTCGGCGGCTTCGGATCCGGGAATAATAACTCGAATCAGGGGGACAGCACAGGGCATATTAAGGAGTGTTCTTACAAAGACTTCACGAATGGCAAACCCGATCCTTTCGACGGAAGCGGGGGCGTCATCGCACTGATGCAATGGTTTGAAAGGACCGAAGCAGTCTTCGAAATTTGTGCTTGTCCCGAAGCAAGCAAGGTCAAGTATGCGGCATTCACCTTCACAAGAAAAGCTCTTACTTGGTGGAACGGCAGAGTTAAGTCGCTTACTCCTGCAGTGGCTAACTCTATAAGCTGGGAGGATCTAAAAGCTTTAATGCTGAAAGAATATTGCCCAAGAGGCGAAGTGCAAAAATTGGAAGAGGAACTATGGAACCTCAAAATGTCGGGGACGGATCTCGAAGCTTATACCGCCCGATTCAATGACCTAGCACTCCTCTGTCCTGCAATGGTCACCCCAGAGGAGAAAAAGGTAGAACGATACCTTTGGGGGCTATCATCCCAGATTCATGATAGTGTATTGGCCTCCAGACTAACTACCTTCGACAGCGCCAAGGAGTTGGCACAACAACTCATCGACCATCGTGCCAGCCATGACACTACGACAACCACGCCAATTTTTGTTGTTCATGCTGCCACAACCCTCACCACGCCAACTCCCATGAAACAATACGCTGGAACCCTTCCGAAATGTAACAAGTGTAGCTTCCATCATACTGGGGCTTGTAGAGAATTGCATTGCATGAACTGCAATAGGAAAGGGCACACTACCCGTTTCTGTAGGGCACCGGCACGACCCATCAACCAGTTCCCCGACTTTGGAGTAAGCCCAGCCTGTTACAAGTGTGGAGAAACAGGACACTTTAAAAGGAACTGCCCAAGTGCAAGAGATGCCAGTGGTGGTGGAAGGGTGCTTGCGATCACCGAAGGAGAGACCACCCCGGAACTGCCTGCAAACATCAGTATGTGTTTCTAACATCGACGACTAAATTCCAAATTTCTTTATTTGATTAAGTCTAGCATCGATTAAAGCATGCATAGTAGTAATGCCAAGGATTAAACTGAGAGCATAAACAATAAGAAATTCCAAGGCCGTCATGAGACCATTCTATGAATTTACTTCGACTCCGTAATGGGACTGCATCATACGGATGTAGGTCAAACCTTCGAGAACATACTTCTACTCTATAGGTGAACGGTTGAAATACATCTAGGTTCAATGATAGCCCTGACTAGGAACTCTAATTCATTAAGAAGGATTACTAAGAATGTTATTTGTTATGATTTCCTCACTTATACATTCCCCAGTTATATATAACGAATACCTGGTAGATAATAGAATGTGAGAATTCTGACTTAGTTTCTTTTCCTCGTTGGGATGTGAAACTGAAGTAGAATCACACATTTTACTATCCGCCCAGTATTGGTTATATCATAATGTGTATAAGCTAAGTTTTCATGTATAATAACTCATCTCTTAGTCAGAATCAAACGAATGTAGAGCCGACCTTAGTCATTCACAAACTCCTTGCCTGATTTCAAATTTCGGGACGAAATTCCCTCTAACGGGGGGATGATGTGACAACCGTCAATTTTCGGTCAAGTCAAAGTCAACTAAAGTCAACAAGTCAAACCGGTCAACTCAATTTACCGTGAGTATTAGAGTTTACGTTATGTAATTTCTAAACAACTCTCTATTCTAATGAGAAATCATAAATTGAAAAGTGCGTACATCTAGATCTCCTTAACCTAAAACTGTGGTACGTCGCGAGCCAAACCGATAAAACAATGTTGCATACTCATCGGGAGTATGCGAGATACTTAAACAAGGCTTAACGGGGCTTACGGACCCTACATTGCGAAGCCGAACACTCAAAAAGCTCACCAATGAAACCTCTCTCAATCGTGTTCACTCCATCTCTTTTTATCAGAAATCTCTCCCAAATCTCTCTAAGTATGTGAAATCTCTCCCAAATCTCTCTTTGTATGAGAAATTTCTCCAAGAATGTCAAATCTCTCCCAAATCTCTCTAAGTATGTGAAATCTCTCCCAAATCTCTCTCTGAATGAGAAATCTCTCCAAGAATGTCAAATCTCTCCCAAATCTCTCTAAGTATGTGAAATCTCTCCCAAATCTCTCTGAATGAGAAATCTCTCCAAGAATGTCAAATCTCTCCCAAATCTCTCTAAGAATGTGAAATTTCTCCCAAATATCTCTTTGTATGTGAAATCTCCCCAAGTATGTCAAATCTCTCCCAAATCTCTCTGAGTATGTGGAATCTCTCTCAAATCTCTCTCGAAATCTATCCCAACTCTCTATAATCACTCGGGGCATCCCGACCCTCGAATTTGGCGAGAACAGCCCAAAACGGAAGTCTACGCGAAAAACGGGCATGAGGAACCGAAACCCCTCTTAGGACCCGAAAGTTCTCTTAGGAACCGAAAGTCCCCTTAGGAACCGAACCCTCCTGATGAAGAAGGCTGCTGAACCGAACCGAACCTCACTCTAAGAACCGAACCCTTCTGAGTCGAAGGCTGCTCAACCGAACCCGAACGTTCGGCACCTTTCGGTTCTGACCATTTCCTCTTCTGATGACTAACCGAACCCTCCCTTCTGATGGCTTGCCGAACCTTCCCTTCTGAGGACCGAGGACCGAGCCCTCGCTTCTGACTTCGGACCGAGCTCCCCGCCCCTTCGTTTCCCTCTGTTCGTTTCCGGCTACAATCCTCAGCATGGACCGAGCCTCGGCCTAGGGACCGAACCTCGGCCTAGGACCGAGAGGTCTCGCTGGGAACTCATTTTCTCCTGGTTTTCGCGTAGTTTTGCTTTTAAGGCCCGTTTTTAATTATTTTAACGCGGGATTTTCACCCAAAATCATATTTTAACATAATAAACCCTAAATATTCACAATTTAATCATATTTTCATAAAAATCTTTATTTAAATAATAAAAGCAAGTGGGTAAAGTACAAAGAGGTGGAGTGTTGACCTTGCTTTACCTTATGACACAAGCAACCACTCCCACACCCACTCTATGACCAGCCACACCTCCCCACCATACCTAGGTCACATCAATGTCCTTTCCACTCAATCATCACTCTTTCCCACATTTTTGAGAGCTGAATATTCATCCTCTCTCCTCACTTCTCTCATTTGCTCTCATTTCACAAGAAGATCAAACTCTTTTCTCTCTCACTTTCTCTCTCTAGAAATTCGAGATTTCCAGGGCTGATCTTGAGTTTTTCCTCCACATTTGGTAAGCATAATCCATTCTCTTTATGATTATCTCAATTATTTCCACTCAAATCATGGATATCTTACACAAACTCCATTATATTTGTGTTAGAGCTTCGAATCTTCAAGGGATTCTTCAAGTGTTCTTGGGTTGAACACTTCTCTTCTTCAACACTTATCTACTGAAATCACTCAAAGTGAGTTCACACCCCTACATTTTCATGTTTTCTCAAGTTTTTAGGGGGGGGGGATACAAGTTAAAACACCAAGAACATAACTAAACTTTTCTAACAGCCTTCATCAGAAAAGTTCAACTTCATTCACGGACTGTTTTGGACAACTTAAACATTTTAGTTTTCAAAACTGTTTTAGGTGCATGTAGTTCCACTTCTTAGCTTTAAAATGACTACTTGCACATCTCCATACGATTTTTCTACAATTTATGGTGATTTTTACAAAACTGCCTATCATTTCGAACATCAATCCGGACCAGTCTGTGATTATGGACTTTTTCACACAAGTAAGAGATCATTAAAAATTATAATAAAAATTATGAACAAACTAGACTCATCTTCCAAACTCTCAGAAGTTACAGAACTTGATTTGGACATCTTATGATTTTTCTACAAATTTTCCAATAACAGTTACAGAAAACGTTATTAACAGAAAAAAACTATAAATTTCATTTCACCTTGTAACATGTTGAGCAAGGTATACATCATTATGTAGTTATGTGTTGTTGCAATATATGACAACTTTGTATTCTTATATAGACATACATCAGAAAACAAATTGATTTTTACCTCCACAAGTATGGCAAATATATAAATGATATTACAAGGCTATATCCATTAAAATATAAACATTGGTAAATTATGACAAGTAAGGCTTATGCTCACTACCCACACAAATAATTAATAAACTATAATAGCTATAGTTTAGGGTTATTTTACATCAGAAAAACATGATTAAAGGTTTTACACATACAAAAGAGTTATTACCACTATGGATAATTATGATAAACTATAATAAGTATAGTTAAGCCATTATACCCCCACAAACGAACACGCTAGTTATAATCGGTATAGTTATGGCATATATATATTACAAACAAAGTGATAAACTATAATAGGTATAGTTTATGTTTCATCTACACTATTCACTTAATTACAAGAAAGGAATTCACCATCACCACCACTTTTGATAAGCTATAATATGCATAGTTCATGTTCACTACCACTATCACTATTTGATGAACTATGATATGTATAGGTTATATTCCCCATCACCACCACTTTTGGTAAACTATAATATGCATAGTTCATGTTCACTAGTCACTATCACTATCCGATGAACTATGATATGTATAGTTTATGTTCACAGTCACTACTACTATTTCATACACTACACTAGGGTTTGGTTCCGGTTTTTGGATTTAAGTCCACATTAAATTTTCGCATTGTTAGACTTCAAGTATAATCGTTGAGCGTATATGGTTGAGTCATACAAGAATTTAGTCTGGATTGGCTTAGAATTGGTGGTGCCCGCCTCATCTCTTGTTCCTCGTTGGGTTGTGGACCTAGGGCAGACCCACTATATTCAACGTTTTATCTAACTTAAATCTTCTATAACTTATATACGCTGGACGACTATAGGGGAAATCTACAGGTCAATCTAGGGTTCATTAATACATCATATAGGAATATGCTGTTTACACTTAACTAAGAAAATATTGGATTTTCTGGAAATCAACTCTATTGATTTTATAAGGAAAACGGTTTCTACTCCAAACAAAACTCTTATGAACTCACCAACTTAATTGTTGGCACTCTTTCAAAACTACTTGTATTCTCAGGAAATCAGTGAAACAGGAAAACTTCAGCGCTTTGAAGATGGGATGTTAAACCGTCAACAATTTATTTTTGTCATCATAATGTAATTGATTTTGAAACATGTAAACATATACTTTGGTGTAACTTTTTCAATTATATTTATGATGGTTGTATTTACTTTGAGCACTATTATACACGTTGTTGTGATACTGTACATGAAGTCCTCCACCCCCTGACGTTTCCGCCATCCTTGGTTTGGGGGTGTGACAGATTGGTATCAGAGCATTGTTTATAGTGAACTCAGTATATCGAACCACATAAGATATACAAACTATAAATACATTGGGACTGAAAGTCTCTGATTTAAAGTTTTCAAAGCAACTATACTTTTAGAAACAAATAATTTCTCGGTAAAAGTAGGAGCATGTGCACACACACTAGGGTCAGTATCATGGTGGGATGGGACAAAAGTGGTGATTGTTGAACAATACGAGTAGGCTTGGGGATGTATAGTCAGGTCTGGGAATGACATAGCCTGATCAACTATGTCTCACCCAGAAGTGATTAGCATATGCCCAGGAATGGTCGTAGGTGTTGCAACAAGTCTAAAACTTACCAACACTACCACAATGAAATACCATAGGGGTATTTGGTGTTATTATAATTACTTATTTGAGAACTAAATAGATTTTTGTCAATAGGTCAATAATTGCCTAGTGGATACATTAAAATTATATGTATCCAGGACGTCATAGACTTAGAATCTGTGGATCTTTGCTTTACTTCCTGTTCTCGTTGGATTGGGGATTTAGAGTTCGGATCGCTTATTCGAAGGTCTATCCTGTCCCAAATACATATGACTAGTATACACTAAACAATATATTGAAGTACCTGATAAAGATCATCTTATAATTATCTAATTAGTATGTCTACTTAGTTATTTCTTATATCCCTATTTCTCGCGAAGATATCATGGCTGAATTCCATCCCCACGACGACCCGTACTACCCTAACCACGGCAATACTGAATGGCTCGGAGAGGAGCTAGAGAATGATTACCGAATCCCTTTGGATGGTCACTAAGCTAAAGGCTTTGCTGATGGTTCTGACTCCGACCCTGAAGTGGAGAACCTACCTTGATGGCTCTTGTTCCGAATCCTATCCCTCGTCCGGTTTTTTTTTTCAAGGCCCAACGCCTCCTTGGGTAGAGTGCTTGGAAACTTGGAGCGAAGAACACGACCAACCTAGGCTGTTAAATGGAGACATTCGAATCCTTCAGAATCCGGAGACTACACTATTCAAGGGAACCGTAGCATTGCCCAAGATTTTCCTTATGTTATTGAGGTGTAGACCTATTTTCCTCGAACCCTATATTACAAACAATTTACATATGGTAACTCCACGAAATTCTTAATATATACCAAGTGATTTTAGGAGGGGATCAGGCACGAAACAAATCACAAGTTGCATTTGAGTCACTACCACTAAAATTCATTCATAGGGGCTTTGTTATGAATTACATACCAAATACTTTTAAGTCAAAACATAATACAGACAAGTCTGGCTTGATAACATCTGACTTGTCACTACTATTAAAAACTTATCGTTGTTCGTCTCTACCAACTTATGAAAGGACTATGCTGCCAAAGAAAAAGTCCAGACCCTCCGGAAGCACAGCACCGCCCCCTCCGCAGTTTGATCCCATAATGTTTCAAGATGCCGTAACAGCAGCCGTGGCGGCAGCAATGTCGCAAATGGGTACAAATGGTTTCGGCGGCTTCGGATCCGGGAATAATAACTCGAATCAGGGGGACAGCACAGGGCATATTAAGGAGTGTTCTTACAAAGACTTCACGAATGGCAAACCCGATCCTTTCGACGGAAGCGGGGGCGTCATCGCACTGATGCAATGGTTTGAAAGGACCGAAGCAGTCTTCGAAATTTGTGCTTGTCCCGAAGCAAGCAAGGTCAAGTATGCGGCATTCACCTTCACAAGAAAAGCTCTTACTTGGTGGAACGGCAGAGTTAAGTCGCTTACTCCTGCAGTGGCTAACTCTATAAGCTGGGAGGATCTAAAAGCTTTAATGCTGAAAGAATATTGCCCAAGAGGCGAAGTGCAAAAATTGGAAGAGGAACTATGGAACCTCAAAATGTCGGGGACGGATCTCGAAGCTTATACCGCCCGATTCAATGACCTAGCACTCCTCTGTCCTGCAATGGTCACCCCAGAGGAGAAAAAGGTAGAACGATACCTTTGGGGGCTATCATCCCAGATTCATGATAGTGTATTGGCCTCCAGACTAACTACCTTCGACAGCGCCAAGGAGTTGGCACAACAACTCATCGACCATCGTGCCAGCCATGACACTACGACAACCACGCCAATTTTTGCTGTTCATGCTGCCACAACCCTCACCACGCCAACTCCCATGAAACAATACGCTGGAACCCTTCCGAAATGTAACAAGTGTAGCTTCCATCATACTGGGGCTTGTAGAGAATTGCATTGCATGAACTGCAATAGGAAAGGGCACACTACCCGTTTCTGTAGGGCACCGGCATGACCCATCAACCAGTTCCCCGACTTTGGAGTAAGCCCAGCCTGTTACAAGTGTGGAGAAACAGGACACTTTAAAAGGAACTGCCCAAGTGCAAGAGATGCCAGTGGTGGTGGAAGGGTGCTTGCGATCACCGAAGGAGAGACCACCCCGGAACTGCCTGCAAACATCAGTATGTGTTTCTAACATCGACGACTAAATTCCAAATTTCTTTATTTGATTAAGTCTAGCATCGATTAAAGCATGCATAGTAGTAATGCCAAGGATTAAACTGAGAGCATAAACAATAAGAAATTCCAAGGCCGTCATGAGACCATTCTATGAATTTACTTCGACTCCGTAATAGGACTGCATCATACGGATGTAGGTCAAACCTTCGAGAACATACTTCTACTCTATAGGTGAACGGTTGAAATACATCTAGGTTCAATGATAGCCCTGACTAGGAACTCTAATTCATTAAGAAGGATTACTAAGAATGTTATTTGTTATGATTTCCTCACTTATACATTCCCCAGTTATATATAACGAATACCTGGTAGATAATAGAATGTGAGAATTCTGACTTAGTTTCTTTTCCTCGTTGGGATGTGAAACTGAAGTAGAATCACACATTTTACTATCCGCCCAGTATTGGTTATATCATAATGTGTATAAGCTAAGTTTTCATGTATAATAACTCATCTCTTAGTCAGAATCAAACGAATGTAGAGCCGACCTTAGTCATTCACAAACTCCTTGCCTGATTTCAAATTTCGGGACGAAATTCCCTCTAACGGGGGGATGATGTGACAACCGTCAATTTTCGGTCAAGTCAAAGTCAACTAAAGTCAACAAGTCAAACCGGTCAACTCAATTTACCGTGAGTATTAGAGTTTACGTTATGTAATTTCTAAACAACTCTCTATTCTAATGAGAAATCATAAATTGAAAAGTGCGTACATCTAGATCTCCTTAACCTAAAACTGTGGTACGTCGCGAGCCAAACCGATAAAACAATGTTGCATACTCATCGGGAGTATGCGAGATACTTAAACAAGGCTTAACGGGGCTTACGGACCCTACATTGCGAAGCCGAACACTCAAAAAGCTCACCAATGAAACCTCTCTCAATCGTGTTCACTCCATCTCTTTTTATCAGAAATCTCTCCCAAATCTCTCTAAGTATGTGAAATCTCTCCCAAATCTCTCTTTGTATGAGAAATTTCTCCAAGAATGTCAAATCTCTCCCAAATCTCTCTAAGTATGTGAAATCTCTCCCAAATCTCTCTCTGAATGAGAAATCTCTCCAAGAATGTCAAATCTCTCCCAAATCTCTCTAAGTATGTGAAATCTCTCCCAAATCTCTCTGAATGAGAAATCTCTCCAAGAATGTCAAATCTCTCCCAAATCTCTCTAAGAATGTGAAATTTCTCCCAAATATCTCTTTGTATGTGAAATCTCCCCAAGTATGTCAAATCTCTCCCAAATCTCTCTGAGTATGTGGAATCTCTCTCAAATCTCTCTCGAAATCTATCCCAACTCTCTATAATCACTCGGGGCATCCCGACCCTCGAATTTGGCGAGAACAGCCCAAAACGGAAGTCTACGCGAAAAACGGGCATGAGGAACCGAAACCCCTCTTAGGACCCGAAAGTTCTCTTAGGAACTGAAAGTCCCCTTAGGAACCGAACCCTCCTGATGAAGAAGGCTGCTGAACCGAACCGAACCTCACTCTAAGAACCGAACCCTTCTGAGTCGAAGGCTGCTCAACCGAACCCGAACGTTCGGCACCTTTCGGTTCTGACCATTTCCTCTTCTGATGACTAACCGAACCCTCCCTTCTGATGGCTTGCCGAACCTTCCCTTCTGAGGACCGAGGACCGAGCCCTCGCTTCTGACTTCGGACCGAGCTCCCCGCCCCTTCGTTTCCCTCTGTTCGTTTCCGGCTACAATCCTCAGCATGGACCGAGCCTCGGCCTAGGGACCGAACCTCGGCCTAGGACCGAGAGGTCTCGCTGGGAACTCATTTTCTCCTGGTTTTCGCGTAGTTTTGCTTTTAAGGCCCGTTTTTAATTATTTTAACGCGGGATTTTCACCCAAAATCATATTTTAACATAATAAACCCTAAATATTCACAATTTAATCATATTTTCATAAAAATCTTTATTTAAATAATAAAAGCAAGTGGGTAAAGTACAAAGAGGTGGAGTGTTGACCTTGCTTTACCTTATGACACAAGCAACCACTCCCACACCCACTCTATGACCAGCCACACCTCCCCACCATACCTAGGTCACATCAATGTCCTTTCCACTCAATCATCACTCTTTCCCACATTTTTGAGAGCTGAATATTCATCCTCTCTCCTCACTTCTCTCATTTGCTCTCATTTCACAAGAAGATCAAACTCTTTTCTCTCTCACTTTCTCTCTCTAGAAATTCGAGATTTCCAGGGCTGATCTTGAGTTTTTCCTCCACATTTGGTAAGCATAATCCATTCTCTTTATGATTATCTCAATTATTTCCACTCAAATCATGGATATCTTACACAAACTCCATTATATTTGTGTTAGAGCTTCGAATCTTCAAGGGATTCTTCAAGTGTTCTTGGGTTGAACACTTCTCTTCTTCAACACTTATCTACTGAAATCACTCAAAGTGAGTTCATACCCCTACATTTTCATGTTTTCTCAAGTTTTTTAGGGGGGGGGGGGGAATACAAGTTAAAACACCAAGAACATAACTAAACTTTTCTAACAGCCTTCATCAGAAAAGTTCAACTTTATTCACGGACTGTTTTGGACAACTTAAACATTTTAGTTTTCAAAACTGTTTTAGGTGCATGTAGTTCCACTTCTTAGCTTTAAAATGACTACTTGCACATCTCCATACGAGTTTTCTACAATTTATGGTGATTTTTACAAAACTGCCTATCATTTGAAACATCAATCCGGACCAGTCTGGGATTATAGACTTTTTCACACAAGTAAGAGGTCATTAAAAATTATAATAAAAATTATGAACAAACTAGACTCATCTTCCAAACTCTCAGAAGTTACAGAACTTGATTTGGACATCTTATGATTTTTCTACAAATTTTCCAATAACAGTTACAGATTACGTTATTAACAGAAAAAAACTATAAATTTCATTTCACCTTGTAACATGTTGAGCAAGGTATACATCATTATGTAGTTATGTGTTGTTGCAATATATGACAACTTTGTATTCTTATATAGACATACATCAGAAAACAAATTGATTTTTACCTCCACAAGTATGGCAAATATATAAATGATATTACAAGGCTATATCCATTAAAATATAAACATTGGTAAATTATGACAAGTAAGGCTTATGCTCACTACCCACACAAATAATTAATAAACTATAATAGCTATAGTTTAGGGTTATTTTACATCAGAAAAACATGATTAAAGGTTTTACACATACAAAAGAGTTATTACCACTATGGATAATTATGATAAACTATAATAAGTATAGTTAAGCCATTATACCCCCACAAACGAACACGCTAGTTATAATCGGTATAGTTATGGCATATATATATTACAAACAAAGTGATAAACTATAATAGGTATAGTTTATGTTTCATCTACACTATTCACTTAATTACAAGAAAGGAATTCACCATCACCACCACTTTTGATAAGCTATAATATGCATAGTTCATGTTCACTACCACTATCACTATTTGATGAACTATGATATGTATAGGTTATATTCCCCATCACCACCACTTTTGGTAAACTATAATATGCATAGTTCATGTTCACTAGTCACTATCACTATCCGATGAACTATGATATGTATAGTTTATGTTCACAGTCACTACTACTATTTCATACACTACACTAGGGTTTGGTTCCGGTTTTTGGATTTAAGTCCACATTAAATTTTCGCATTGTTAGACTTCAACTATAATCGTTGAGCGTATATGCTTGAGTCATACAAGAATTTAGTCTGGATTGGCTTAGAATTGGTGGTGCCCGCCTCATCTCCTGTTCCTCGTTGGGTTGTGGACCTAGGGCAGACCCACTATATTCAACGTTTTATCTAACTTAAATCTTCTATAACTTATATACGCTGGACGATTATAGGGGAAATCTACGGGTCAATCTAGGGTTCATTAATACATCATATAGGAATATGCTGTTTACACTTAACTAAGAAAATATTGGATTTTCTGGAAATCAACTCTATCGATTTTATAAGGAAAACGGTTTCTACTCCAAACAAAACTCTTATGAACTCACCAACTTAATTGTTGACACTCTTTCAAAACTACTTGTATTCTCAGGAAATCAGTGAAACAGGAAAACTTCAGCGCTTTGAGGATGGGACATTAAACCGTCAACAATTTATTTTTGTCATCATAATGTAATTGATTTTGAAACATGTAAACATATACTTTGGTGTAACTTTTTCAATTATATTTATGATGGTTGTATTTACTTTGAGCACTATTATACACGTTGTTGTGATACTGTACATGAAGTCCTCCACCCCCTGACGTTTCCGCCATCCTTGGTTTGGGGGTGTGACATCTTCTTTGATCAACTTGTTCAACTCCTTAGTGCAAATGTACGTGCTGATCATGTTCCCTTTCCACGCTGGATTGCTCTGGTATTAGATAAATTTTTCGCTGCAGATTATTACTCACACTCTGGAAACCCCATCCAATGTCCACGTATGTCAACTCGAATGTATCAAGATGATCCGTTGGATACTGACATCAGCATCTCTGATAGGATGAGAGAATGGATTGCAAATCCATACACTGTTCCTTCACTCACCGCTGATACTGATGGAGGAGCTGATGGTAACCATGAAGATCATGCCGATCAAGAAGCTGAACCACAAGATGGTGGTCATTTCTCCCCTCAACATTCTCATCATACTGTCTCTGTCACTGAGAAAGTTCACTCAGCTCAAGAGGAACCACTGATTCAGGGGGAGCAACAACCATTTCAGGGGGAGCAACCATCTCAGGGGGAGCATCCCTCCCAGGGGGAGAATCTACCCCAGGGGGACCAACCTTCTCTGGGGATGCAACCACACTCACAAGCAGCTCAAGGTACTTCATTCCTTCACATTTCGACCTCAGCATTTAATGAACTTCTGACACTGACTTGGGACATGAGTCAGCGTCTTCTACGCATTGGGGCTGATGTTCATCAGCTAAAGGGAGTTCTCTTGCATATTCCTTCCTCTAGCCCTCATACTGATGATGCTCAAAAAGGGGGAGATACTGATGCTGAGGATAATACTGTTGATGATCCAAAAGAGAGACACTGAATATGTTGACAACACTCTAGTTCAGACTGAGTCACCAAAGCCAATGCACGAGTCTGATTCTACGGAACCTAATAGTCCAGCAGATACTGAAAAGCTTGTCGAAGATAGTGAGCATGATGATGAACAAGATGATGAATGTCAAATTTTAGATATGAACTTCATTGATCACTCTATTCCAGTCCAAGGAGAAGATTCAGATGAGCTTGATAATGAATGTCAAAGGCCAGACATGAAATTCATTGATCCCATTATTCCGGTCCAAGGAGAAGATTCAGACGTTGCTAGTGAAGATACCCAACCTCTATCTCGCAAGCGCAAGGCAGCAGATACTGACTTGGCCCCTTCACACACTGATACTTCTCTGTCCTGCAAGAAACCCATGTCCATAGTCAGTATATCAAATTTGGCAGCTGAATGGAATATGTCTCCTGATCAAGTTAAGCAAATTCTTGATGAAGCCAATCAAGCTCAGCTTCTAAAGAATATTGCTCAAGCTGATGAATCTCTCATTCAGTATAAACTTCAGGCCAAAGGATCTTTTGAAGCTCAGATAGTATTCTAGACAGGATTGATCGAAAGAGGTTTCAAGATGTTCTTAGACGACGAGTGTGTAGTGATAAAATCATCAAAGTTAAAGCTTCCAAACCACGCAATGAGAAAATTCTTACGTTGATGATCACTCGTCAAGGTCCACAATATCCATACACTGAAGTTGTCAAGAGGGATGAGCTGATCAAATATGGATATTCTAAATGGATGGAATTACTCGAATTAGCATCCAAGCAAACTTCAGCTCTCTCCTCTGAAGTGACATGTGCTCTTCATCTGCTGATCAAGAAAGTTCAGCGTTTGGACCTTGTTCCTATAGAACGACCACATCATCAAGGCCAAAGTTCATCAGTTCCTAGAATCCGAAGAACCAAATTTCAAGTTGATGGTGAAGATGTGTTGGTTCTGAACTTTGGTGCTGGTGGAATAAACAACTCTCTTCCTATCAGTGTTAACCCGGTTCAACATAAATTTATCTCAGTTCCTGAACACGGGATGTTCTATCTCGACGAAAACAGAAAAATGTGTTTTCAGCGAACTGCTGAGATTCCAAGGGCTCCAACCACTCATCTCGTTGGCTTAAGGAAAATGTGCATAAGTCATCAAGATCTCTCCGGAGAGTTTCACATCCTTATTGCTATGGAGCTGTTGAACAGAAGACAGGAGTTGCTGGATAGTCCTTACTGGCCAGTAAAAATAGAAGCTGAAGCTGAGTATGAGGAATTCTTGTCCAGAGGTGTTCTAATTTAGTTGGTTTTGAACATCATCATATTGGGGGAGATTGTAAGGTCAAACCTTGAAATATTATGATGTTTGAAATTAATCTTTCAGCATCAGCGTATATCTCAGCATCAGCATCAGCATTTCAATAGCTTAGTGTATATAGCTTTATTCAGTGCATTGTAACAAATCTTGTATTTATCTTGTTTCCATGGTTAGCATATATTAGTTTGCTTTATATCCCTGATTTGTAGGGATTGTCTAGAATAGTATTATATATTGTTCTGTATTGGTTTGTGTACTTTTTACGCCTTTCACAAACCCTAATAGCCGCTTTGTGCACACGATAATCTCTTTGTGAGATTATCATTCTTAGTGAAAGCTTTTCTTTGTGAAACCTTATTGTTCTTATTTACAGTCATTGTTTGATAAATCGATTGATCTAAGTTCTTTTCAATTAGAAATAAAACGAAGCAAAGTAGACAAACTTGAACTGCAGATCAAAAATGTAAATTGTGATAAAGACAATCTTGGAAATGAAGTTAGGTTGTTACTAGCACAAAGAAATATCTAATGTAACTCTGCTAAACTTTTGTATGCAAAATTAACTGCTTTACATCATTCATCTGAAATTAGCAAAGAACAACATAGGAAACTTTTACCTTTTCTTGAATATGAACGTGAAAAAGTTGATGTTGTTTCTTATGATTGCGAAAACACAATTGCACAATTTGACAAAGTACCTGATGATATATTCGCGTATGGTATTGTCAAAATTGATAAATTCTTGAATGCTGATGAGTTGGTTGAAATTGTTAATGAAATTTTGACAAAGAATGAACAAGTGAAAATCTTAAAGAAAACTGAAAACTCAACTCTTGATTCTCAACTCAATTATGTTGATGTCGATGACAATTCAGATAATGTGAGTGAAATCAGTGAGATTGAAGAGGAAGAAGAGGTTGATTGTTCTCAATTGTCAATCATTAATATCACATCTAAGATCAAAGGTAAAGAAATTATAGTTGATTCAATAGTAAAGGCTGAAAATGATAAACCTTCTACTTCACAACTTAGTGACTTTGATAATGTGGAAGTTGAAAGCTGGAAGTCTGGTGACACTGATGAAGAAAAAGAAGAAGTGAAGGATTCGCATGAGACAACTCAACGAGTTGTTGTTGATCAAGTGTTTGGTGATACAAAAGAATTCGACAACATTCTTAGTGACAAAGGTGCACATTATTCAGAAACTAACACTGTGGTTTATCCAAATTTTACATGCACAGATAACACAATTTTTCCGAATCAAGTTTTTGTCACAATTAGGAATGTTGAGAATATTAAAACTGAATTCAACAAAATGGTTGAAAATGATAATCAAAGGTCAACTACTGAAGGTTTCTTTGCAAATCAAAACACAGTAGAAAACAATTTGACTCAAAATTCTTATGTTTTTCAAAGTCAAAAATCCTCACAAAAATGGGTGGTTAAACGTCAAAAAGAAAACAAAGTTTTTGAAAAAGATGAAAAACCAAAAATGGAACTGAAACTAAATTCTCATGAATTCAAATTGATGGTTGGAAAGTATTCAACAGAAAATAATGTTTCAAAAATAAAAGCAAGAAAAAGCAATCTTTTGGAAAGTTGTGTCAAATGATAAGTCAAAAGTTGACAAAGCACAAATTTCAAAGGAAAAATCATCAAAAGTTAAAAAAGATACAAGTTTTCACAAACCAATAAATTATGTTGACAAAATTTCAATGAAAAATAATGATAAATTTGTTCGGAAATATGACAACAATCGAAAATTTGAGACTTCGCAAAAATTCGTGAATGATTAAAAGTTTCACAATGTTGGAAAATTAACGAATAATTCATAAACTTTAAATGTCAAAACTCAAACAAAAATGAAATTTTCACCGAAACAACCAAATTTTCCAAATCCTTCAGTCTCAAAACCGACCAAAGTTTCGTATACAAAAGGAAAATCTGATGTATGTACGATCAACCGTTGGCTTGAAGGGAAAGGACGACAATATCAAAATGGGAAGTTTTCAGAGAAACATATAGAAACTGCATTTGAAAAGTTCGTGAATAACTCTTCTACTGGTAGTTCATCATCTCATGATTCGCAAGTTCCGGTACAAAAATGTAAACCGGTGATCAAAGTTGCGAATGTTGTGAAGGATGAGATGAATGTCAATGGAAATCCAAAACTGTTGAACAACTACTAATGAAGGACCCAATAAGTTTTGGGTTCCTAAATTTTTTCATTAAACGCAGGTGATGTGTGACGAACAATATGATGCGAAATTGTATATTGATAGTGGTTGCTCTCGTCACATGACTGGAAGAAAGGAAAACTTGCGAGATTATAGAAGCTTGGAGAATGCTAGAGTAGTCAAATTTGGAAATAATCACAAATGTCAAGTGAAAGGATATGGAAAAGTCACAAATGGAAAATTCACAGTTAATAGGGTTGCTTATGTTGAAGGTGTTCAACATAGCTTGATTAGTGTTTCGCAACTTGTTGTGGGTACTGGAAATCGGGTTGTGTTTAATGAAGACGGAAGTATCATTTCAAATGCGAAAACAAATGACGTACTTCTCAAATCCAAAAGATATGGAGATATGTTTACACTGGACATCAAACTAATCGTGGGCAAACCTACAGTGTGTTTACTATCAAAAGTCTCTAATGATGCTAGCTGGCTTTGGCATAGAAGATTGTCGCATTTGAACTTTCGCAACATTAACAAACTTGTCACTGAAGATTTAGTTTGAGGTTTACCTTTACTAAAATTTGACAATGATACTTTGTGTGCAGCTTGCGAACAAGGAAAACAACATAGAAAAGGTCATCCAATTGTGATAGATTCAAAATCGTGGAACCATTGGAACTTCTTCACATTACCTTATGTGGACCGTCGACTGTTTCTACAATCAATAAAAAGCGGTACATTTTAGTTATTGTTGATGATTTTTCTCGATTCACATGGGTATTTTTTCTCAGGTTAAAATCTGAAGTTGCTCAGACGATGATTGATTTTATCAAAAAGATTGAGATTAGTCTTAAAAAGAGTGTTCGCAGAGTTAAAAGTGATAATGGTTTTGAGTTTAAAAATTAAACACTAGACTCTTTTCTCACAGACAAAGGCATTTCACATAATTTCTTATCACCATATACTCCACAACAGAATGGTGTTGTTGAAAGAAGAAATAGGTCTTTATGAAAAGCAGCCAGAACCATGTTGACATATGCGAACTTACCTCAATATCTTTGGGCTGAAGCAGTATCAACTGCATGTTTTACTCAGAATCGATCATTCATTCATCGAAGATTCAATGTTACTCCATATGAAATACTCAACAATAGAAAACCTAATGTCAAATTCTTTCATGTTTTTGGTTGCAGGTGTTTTATAATGAATCTCAAAGATAATTTGACCAAGTTCCAAGCTAAAGCTGATGAAGGCATATTCTTAGGATATTCGCACAATTCAGTTGCATACAGGGTGCTAAACAAGCGAACAAGAAAAGTTGAAGAAACTTTCAACTTAACCTTCGATGATTACTATCTTAAACAAACAGATAGTAAATTTGAAAATAAATCAATTCTTATTGATTCAGATACTCAAATTGATAATTCTGAAATAAATGATTTTGATTATGACTTAATTTTCGGAATACCTGACAGGGCAATTGATGCGGAAACTAATGCTCATGATAATCAAACATCAGAATTCTCAAAACATACTGATGATTCAATAATCACTACAAGGTCAATATCTTGCGAAAGTGTGCCTGAAGTTTGTATGGAGGGGGAGCATACGATCGACAATGAACACAGACAGCAAACTTTCGAGGGGGAGAATGAAAATATGAATCATCAAGTTGAGGGGGAGCATTCGCAATCTCAACAAAATCATCATTTTGAGGGGGAGCATCAAGATGAACATCATGCTGAGGAGGAACATGATACAACAGAGAAAAATAATCTTGATGAAAATGATGAATTTCATGAAATTAATGATAATTTTTCTGTTACAGGATCTGAAAATGAAGATATGTATGAAGATGCACCATTGGAATTTGATCCTGATTTTCCACCACTTGAGAAATGGACAAGGAATTATCCCAAAGAACAGGTAATTGGGAATCCACAAGATGGTGTGTTAACATGAGCTCAAATTCGTACGAAAAATGAGGTACTGAATGCGAATCAAGAATTTTGTATGTTTAATGTTTTTATTTCGAAAATAGAGCCAAAGAAAGTAAAGAATGCTATGGAACTGTAACGACTCAATTTTCACGTCCAAAAATTTCGTTTTTAAAACATTACTTTAGAAAACATTAATAATTAAAACATTGCTTAATTAAGCCATTTCACATCGAAAACCGAATTTGAAATCCATAACAGTTAAACAACCAAAATGTCAGAGTATCAATCCCAGGGTAAACTCATAAATGCGGAATCAAAGGGTGTGTGTGTGATGAGCCGCTACCGCGCCTGCTCCTTTTTCTTGGCTGAACAGGTACCTGAAACAATCAACTGAAAAACGTAAGCACAAAGCTTAGTGCGTTCCCCCATCGTACCACATACCATACAACACATATCATACATACTGCCAGGCTATTCTGGGGTGCCTGACTACCCGGTACGGCCATTCTGGGGTGCCGACTACCCGTGCAGCCATCCTGGGGTGCCGGCCTACCCGTGTCAAGCCATTCTGGGGTGCTGACTACCCGTGTCAAGCTATTCTGGGGTGCTGACTACCCGTCAGTCCTGACAACCGAGCCTTGGGGACTATTTCACCCCCTACTGCTACTAACACATATATCATACATAACATATTATCAAACATATCTGGGGTGTCTGAACTACCCTTCGGTCCTAACAACCGAACTCGAGGACTGGTCCCCTCCTACTACCTCTATTGCATATAACATAACAAGCCAGCATGCAAACACATAATCGTATACTGTCAAACATTTCTGGGGTGTCCGAACTGCCCTTCGGTCCTAACAACCGATCTCTACCTCTATCACCTAAAACATATCATGCTAGCATATAACATATCAGGTAGCAGCAAACCTAGATGATATCACAAAGACAATCATCTAACATACGACTCCTACTGGTGGGCCGGCATTGTGGCCGTAGACCCACCGCTACTGGAAGGTAACTCACCTCAAAGTAGCTGTTGATCTGATCGGGAACTGACTGTCTACTGCTGCTGTTGTTGCTCCGGAAATCCTCCTGCTGTAATTCCCACAACATACTCAATCAAGCACTGCTAACTGTCCTTTGGGTAAAATGACCATTTTACTCCTAATCATGTCATAAGTCAAAGTCAGAGTCAACTTTCAGTTGACCCGACTCGCCGAGTTGGCTCTCTAACTCACCGAGTCCCTATCCACTCGATTGCCCTAAATCCCATCTCTACTTGTCGAGTTAGGCGTTGACTCGACGAGTTCTCCTTCCGAACTGATGTTCAAGTCATTCATCCTACTCGCCGAGCTGTATGAACAACTTGTCGAGTTCATCTTCATCCGATGAACACTTATGCTGCGACTCGCCGAGTTGTATGAACAACTCGTCGAGTCTGATCTTGATCTAAGGAGATTGCCTTGAACTCGCCGAGTCAGGGCAATGACTCGCTGAGTTCCTTCATGGATGAGTTCGGCTTCCAACTCACTAAGTCACACCCCGTGACTCACTGTCACACTCGACACAACGAAAAGGGGACAAACTCGGAGACTCGCGAGTAGACTCGCCGAGTCAGATGAACGACTCGCCGAGTCGTTACCATGCAAGCACTATAAACGCGATTTTGCTTGGATCCAGTCCATGCCATTCACAGATCTGGGTTCCTAGAGCATGAATAACACGTAAAGTTTCCAACTTTACGTGTAAATATTCCTCCATGAGAGTTTTAGGGTTCAAAATGCACCAAAAGGGTAGATCTAGGGTCTTTATGCAATATGGGTCCATAAAGGCAATAGATCTGAGCTCCTGGAGCTCAACCATGCCTAGATCTAAAGGCCAATCAACTTATTACGAATTATATTGCACATACAAGCTTGGGGAAGGGCTCACGAAAGACTTAATGGAGTAATAAGCATAGAAACAAAGGGAAAACGGGTTATACCTCGAAGGAATCACCGAGAGAACACTAGGATCTTGGCTTCCTTCCCTTCCTCTTGATCTACACCACATCCTTCTCAAAACCTTCAAGAACACACAAAAATGCTTCAAACTCTCTAGGAAATAAGCTTTGAACGAGGGTTGGGGGCTCTGAGGATGAATGGGGGCTGGCTTGGGGCGGACATGAGGCTTAAATAGGGTGCAAACCCCTGAAACTTAGGGTTTCATCCAACAGCGGTGACTCGCCGAGTCCGGAATGTGGACTTGCCGAGTCACCAACTTAAACATGTACCGGGTCCCGTCTCTACTCGGCGAGTCGGACCTATGACTCGCCGAGTCCAAGGCTAAAAATGGAAAATACTCAAATAAGATTTACGTACCGGGAACCAGGTGCTACAAATCTCCCCCACTTATTTTAGACTTCGTCCTCGAAGTCTGCTCCTCGATCCTGAAATAGCTCGGGATAATGCTCCATCATCTTGTCCACCGGCTCCCAAGTCCATTCCTCACCCTTGCGGTGTTGCCATAGCACCTTTACGAGCTCTACCCTCTTGTTCCTCAAATCCTTCGACTTCCTGTCGAGGATTGCGACTGGGCGCTCAATGTAATTCAGGTTGTCATCAACCTGAATATCCTCTAACGGCACTACTGCTGAATCGTCCACTAGGCACTTCCGTAGCTGAGAAACATGGAAAGTGCTGTGGATCCGGCTGAGCTCGACTGGCAGATCTAGCCTATACGCCACCTTGCCCACCCGGGCTACAACCCTGAACGGCCCAATAAACCTCGGGCCCAACTTGCCCCGCTTCCTGAATCGAATGATGCCCTTCCAAGGCGACACCTTTAGGAGAACCATATCCCCAACCTGGAACTCCAGGTCGGATCGACGCTTGTCGGCGTAACTTTTCTGCCGACTCTGAGCAGTCTGAAGCCTACTCCGAACTTGTTGGATCCTCTCGGTCGTCTTGAGCACCACTTGCTGATATTTTTACTAAACCTCTTGATGAAAAATCATTTGTAAGAATTTTAGCAGGTTTGGGAATGATCGATGCGAATTCAGTTCTAAAATCAATAATTCAAGAATGAAAAGTCCATTCAGCAACTCTAAGTCGGAATCGTTCAGAAGTTACTGTTCATTCATTGGCTTCGCATGGCTTCGCATCCACATTTTTTCTCATTCGTACATATGATAACTAAGGTTCAATTTATGGTTCATTATGTGTTTTAATTTTTTTTTTAATATTTTCATTTAAAAAAAAATACAAAAATCCAAAAAGATTTTATTTTGTTATGTTTCTGTTTTCAAAAAATTCAAAAATCACAAAAATATTCTTTTTAACTTTGTTCCTTAAGTATTATGTGTTTGTAGTTTAGTCCAGAACTTAATACGAAGAGGTCATACTTGTATGTTTCTATGGGAAGGTATTATTTTTTTTAACCATGTACTAGTTAGAATGTCCCTAGAAGCATGCTGCAGCATGTTGACTCAAGCCTCGTATGACTCTATGTGTGAGAAATGAAAGCCTTAATGAAATTATCTCATGAAAATTTCTTCCCAATAAGGCTTGTATTCGCATTAGTTAAAAGAGCTACCTTACTCTTCTCATATGAGTAAAGAGTTTTCTGTTTGGTCCACACATAACAGAGGTACATTCGATCTTATAACCAATCTTTTTCATCACAAAATTCTTAACACAAATCACACACAAAGACGTATGTCCGAGAGGTCTCTGATCAAACCCATTGAGACCTAGTTATACAAAAATTATGTGTTAATGATCTGACATCATGAGTCTGTGATGAAGGTGAAACCCAAACATCTTTCAACTTAAGGAATTGACGGGGGAACATTGTTCCAGATATTAACGAAACTTTTGTTTCAGTACCAAAATTTCGAAACTCCAAATCAGATTCAATTTGCATGCGTGGTCTTGATCAAACATTCATAACCCACGATGTTTGTTACCCAACAAGATCAAGTATAACAATTTTTTATGAATATGATTTAGTGTGAGTTTCATTCGCATATCCTAGTCATGATAAACATTTTCAAAAGCCGACTTGTCACTGACTACACTGGTCATACAAGTAATTTGAGTTACAATTTTTCACCTTATGTTAAGGTTGATATGTAATGAAATTTAAAACCAACCCAAAAATCCCTTTCAAAAGAAGCCCTTTGATACTTATCAAAAAGTATTCGATTGTAATTCACGGGAACATACACAAGCTATTAATCATCTCTCTTGATGATTAACGAAGCAATCTTTGCCTGGGGTTTAACTGCCTTAGTGTCAAATTGAATTTTTGACATCACAGAATTCCAAATTTTTTTTCTTGTTTCTTATCTTATTTCTTTGGAACACTGCACTCACGAAATCCTTGAGGTTCTAAGTAATACCAACTCAGGCTGATGATTCCGCAAGTCTGGCATATGACTTCACTTTACATCCCAAAAGTGAAAGAGCCTTGCCTCCATGCGAAGGGTTCTAACAGTTACAATTCTATAACGGCAATATTGACAGGCTGTGTATACGAGACGTATGGTATTCTGTCCGGTTTTCTAGGTGATATGAAAGCTGCTTTTTGAAACTTGGATAACTTTTCGCAGTAATGGTCCGATTTTCAAGCTGCCACATCGGATTACATTAAATGCATCTCGCTTCAAATTCAAATCATTTAGGGTTACATATAAAAACGGGTTCAAGATTATCTTAAACAGTTACGCGATCAAACTCATACATTCACAAATCCTCTGAATCTTCATATTTTTTAAACCCTAACAATGGCTGCTACTCAATCCAACACCGATGAAGTTATTTCACAGTCTCTAATGAAGATTCAAAGCACCAACTACCTTGTTGATCCAAATGTCTCATCTTACCCAGAATAACTAAAGATCTTGATTGTTGCATTGAAAAGATCACCTTTAGCAACTGCAATTTTCAGTTCTTTTCCGGTTTGGATGACATGGTTGTCCATGGCGGCATCAACGGCATCCTACAACTATGCCACTGATGTTATCACATTCAACCTGATGAACAACAAGAGGGTTCGACTTACCAAGAAACTGTTCATTGAGTTCTTCCAAATAACCCTCCTTTCTTTAAACCCATCACTTCCTAAATCATTTTCATGTTCAATGAGATGGGACATCAACCATCTCTTGAGAAGATCAGTGATCTCAGGAAGTCCGGTTTGCCCTGCATGTGGAATTTTCTCTTTGGTATTTTTCTAAGATGCTTAACAGGGAGGAATGTTGGTCTTGACAGGGGTCGTATGGAAGTGTATGCAATGGTGATGGGTCTGTACTATGAAATTAGTGTTGATTATGGGACTCAATTGTAGAAAGAGTTTGTCACAAGTCTGGAAAACACCAATGCTGAGAAGGGTATTTTGTGTGCCCGTTAATGGAGTTTAATTCTTCAAAAGGTGTTTGAAAAAGAAGGAATTCAGGTTCCTGAAGGTGGAGAGGTTGCAGAATTCTCATTGTATCAATTTCCAAAAGTGGTTGAAGCCGATGAAAATATCTTTACAACTGTAGCTCGCATTCCAGATGCGATGCTTCGCAAGGTATCCTCAACACACAAAGTTTTGGTGAGATATATGAAAACTTTTGATCCAGCTGTGTAGACTGGAATGTTATTGGAAGTTACTGCAGAATCCTCCAAGAAGAAGAAGAAAACTCAGAAGGCAGAAAAAGTTCAATCTTCTAATGTCTCTCAAGCTGAAGAGGTTGAGAAAGAAGAGACTTCTACAAAAGCGAAGAAGGAGATAATACCCTCAAAATCTGGGGTATTAAAGAAGCTTCGTAAATCTTTGACAACGACTTCTTCTCCTAATATTCGCAAGAAGGAGGTCAGTAGTAAGGGGCAGCATTTGACGATGTTCCAGCTCCTCTTTCTCCAGGTTCAAAGCGAAAACGAGCTCAGGATTTTGCGAAGCATATGCAACAAACACTTTCCAAGAAACGCAAGTTGATCATTCGAAATGAATCCTCCGACGAAGAAGTTGTTCCAGAGACTCCACCTGTTTCTGTTGTGGTAACTGTTTCTCTTCCACCTATTTCCATTCCTATTACTTCGCAAATTTCCACAACAACCTCTATTCCACTTGACGTAGTCACTACTAAATCAGTTTCTGAGGAGGTACCTACTTCCGATATGGTTGTCAACGTATCTGATATGGGGGCACCTATCACAAGTGTCGAAACCACACTACCTATCAGCCTATCTGCTTCTTTACCCATCTCTCTGAGAATATATCTACTTCATTACCACCATTTTCTCTTCCAACCACTACAATCACTACTTCATCAATTTTTGACCATCCTCTACAACATCCATTTACAACCTTATTTCCATCACAATCACCCGAAACTCCTCAACCTTCGCAACCTATGTCCGATGATGAAACCGAAGGAGGAGGTTTTGGAGGGACTTTTGAGGCCCTACATTTCGATTCAGAGGAGGAGGAGATATGTAACAACGTAAATTTTCAACCAAATTTTTCATTCAAAATAAAGTGGTTTCATTCAAAATAAGGCATAACATTCCAAGTGTCATGTCAAAATACAAATCATATGAATCCCAAGATCACCAAACATCTATCAGTGTGTACAGATCACGCCGACGCCTTCCCACGGTCCTCGCTAGTACCTGAAACACATACATAACAACTGTAAGCATAAATGCTTAGTGAGTTCCCCAAAATACAACATACGCACATACGCCTTTCTAGGCCCTGACCTTCCGGTCCATGTGTCTCAGGGGACTTCCGTCCCTGCTGGGTAAACCTTCCGGTCCTACCCACGCCAACCTTACGGTCCACATTACACGCCTTCCGGCCCATATAAACATAATGCCTTCCGGCCCACATAAACATACATAGCACGCATAACAATTATCTCATCACATATAGCACACATATCACATATCATATCCGACCTTCCGGTCACACAGTCAAACCCTTCCGGGTACAGTATAGTGAGGAGACTCACCTCGTGAATATCGAAAGCTAGCAAATCCCGAAGTCACTCGTGCTCGATCCGCCGAGCTACAATCTCCCTATAACATCATACATCTCTTATTAACACTTTTATCTTCTAAGTTTGACTATCCCTAAGAAGTCAAACATAGGTCAACTCTGGTCAACGGTCAACTTGACCGGACTCGGCGAGCGCTAGGGCGACTCGGCGAGTCTAGTCGTCCTCACCAACTCTCTAAAATTCCCTTTCTACACGTCGAGTATCCCCCTTGACTCGACGAGTTCCTCCTGGAAGAATCGCGGGGCCACCCCGACTCAACTCGCCGAGTCTGAAGAACAACTCGGCGAGTCCCAGTTAATCTTCAAGCTACTCGCCGAGTCTGTTCATCGGACTCCGCGTGTCCATGCCATGCAACCGCTGAAACTGCTTCCTAAGGTCAGATTTGCTCCGGCAATTCATAGGTCTGGCCTTCCTAGACTGGTTCATCACGTAAAGTCCTCATTTCGGTGCTCATAATACACCCCATGACTCATAATTTACATTTTGACCTAAGGCATAGGGATTCCAATCCAAAACCTTCATTGATTCCCGAAATGCTCAGGCATGGGACATTCTGGACTTCCAAGGGTCCCAATATAGGGTTCCAATCGCTTGGGGAACTAAGGAAACACTCAATCTAGCCACAAAAGGGTTCAATAAACCCTAAATCCATATACACATCAACATAGAAGAATGCAACTCGAAATTATTACCTGAATAACGTTGCTCTGTGTCCCCAACCCTCAGAATATGGCTTCTCCTGTTGTTCCCTTAGCCAAGCCTCCTCCTCCTTGCACAATAACACTTCCAAGGTCAATAATGGTCTTCTACCTTGCTCCAGTCCATATCCGGACTCGTCGAGTCCAGTCACGAACCCGCGACCAGCTCTGCGATCCTACTCGGCGAGTCTGAGCTCCAACTCGCCGAGTCCCCTCTTAAAACACCCAAAATCATAAATATAACAATACCTGGAATTCCGGGCTGTTACAAGATACCTGATCATATGCTTATGTTAGGTAAGCAATTCAAAATCCTGAACCGAAAATTAAATGCCATTATTAAGTCACAAGCTGATTCTGGTTCAAAATCAACGATAACGGGATTGGAGGTGGAATATCTGCTTAAAGAAGTTGAGAAGAGAATACTTGACAAAGTAGATCAATCAGACAAGAACAATGATCTTCACATTAAAGCTCAAGGGCGTTCGTTCAATGGAGTTGTCAATGAATTGAAAATTATTGAAAAAGAACGTCATGTTCTTTTTGTGCAAGATATCAAGAAGGTTAAGGAGGATGTGAATTTTAAAATTGAAGAATTAAAGCAGGAACTTGCGAAGGAGCTTCATGATATTACTTCTCAACATTTGGAAGTACAAAAGAGGTTTGATGTGGTTGCCACGGCCCTGAACAAAGTTATCACTGATTCTCAGTCTCCTACTCTGATTCTTGAAGCCAACCAAAAAGAAAACAAGGAGAAATTTGATAAGTTAATTCAGTTGTGACTAAATTGAAAACTTTGGTTTCGCAACCTACCTCTCAGACAATTCTCACTCCTGAATTCTTGTCTCTCAAAGTCAATACTTTGGAACAAGCTATTCAGAAGGCATTAGCCCCAATTGCGAACTTTACTTCTTTATTGCCAAAGAAATCCCCACCTGCTTTCACAGGGGTGCAAGGAGGAGAGAAGAAAGCAAGTAAAGAGGATGATGCGAAGACAGTGGGGAAGGTGATATCCACTCAACTCAAAACTACTTTGCCAGTATTGATGAAGCCAATTTCCTCAACTGTAACAACAACAAAACCAATTTGCAAAGGAATCACAATTGCTTCAAAAGATGGAGGTAGTTCTAGTGCGAAACCATCAACTAAGAATACAGGGAAAGGAAAAGGGATAGCGTATGAAAAATCGAAAGTGGAAAAGAAAGCAGAAGTAGAGGCTGAGATGGAAAGGTTGAGACAGGTTCAGAGCATCATGAGACAGAGGGCAAGTGATCCACCAACAATGAGTAAGGGAGATCCTGCGAAGTTATATTCGTATGAAACAATTGAATCCAAAGTGTTGGGGAATCACTTATATGAGTTCGAGAAAAAGCCAAGGAAGAGTTATGATGTTGCGAACTCAGATAGAAGTCAACTTGATTTTGCGATAAACGAGATGATGTTTATTACGGCGCAGTACAAGATAAGTGAAAATTTTGATAATGTTGATGAATACACTTATTTGAAGATAAGATTTCATGTTGTACTTGCAAAGGATCAAGATGAAGTGTGGTCTTTAATGAAGGTCAAGAAAGTTTTAACAATTAAGAAGGATGTGATGTTCGAAGATATGCTTCAAAACTTTCGATATTTTGTGGTTCGAGCAGACAACAAGGCATTCGACTTCACCATTGCTGATTTTCCCTTAATGAATCTAAATGATCTCATTCAAGTGGCATCCATTCTCAAAGACATGCAAGATAACAAGCTGAAAGGGCATGATACTGATGTGTTCGATTTGGTTTCGCACATATCAAGATACTCATAGATAACTACTATGATTGTTTGGCATTGACTGATGAAGAACTTGCACTGGGTCATGGAAGAAAAGTTACTGTTGCTTGGAAGATATACTTCTTCGCAATATACGAATTTTATTGTTCGTATGAATAACAGCAAGAAGAACAATGAAGGAGACAAGAAGGAGCTAAAAAAGATAATTACTTGGTATTCTGAAATTCGAAGAACAATGTACTCAGATATTCAACATCTCACAAACTGAATAGTTTCGACTGCTTACAAAGGGGGAGAATGTAGAGTCTAAGTGTTGTAAAAGTCGAAGTGTTTGTTTAGTTTCGCATGTTAGTTATTTTACTAAGTCACATTTTGTGCGAAGTGTATTGCTATAGACTTAGTATATTTTTTGTTCACTCAGGTTGCCTATAAATAGGGACTGAGGTTAGAAGTAGAAGAAGCTTGTCACGAGTATTCATTCTGCTTAATACTTTGTAATCAGTTCTTCATCAATATAAGATCTGATTAATATTTACTCTCGGTGTTCATACTTTTAATTCATTCAATCATGATTTCTTTCTAAATCTCGATAACAATTCTCATCAGGAGAAGGTGGTGATCAAGTCTTGGGTGCCATTGGGCTTCAAGATCATGCATGTAGTTCATCTTGAGGAACTTCTGGAGGTAAAAATCCAAAACCTTGTCATCTTTTTTGTTAGTTTGAGCTAGGGTTTTGTTATGAAGTCCCTTTTTGGTCCTCTCATATCGGTTGAGCAACTCCAAAGACTAGGATTGTTAAATATATGATTTTTGGGCATGTGTGATGCATAAAGGTGCCATTTTGAAAGTTGTTTTGAGACCATGCATGAGTTTGAGGTCGTAAATGAGGTCTTAATGAGAAGAATGAAGTATTGGGGTCCCTTATGGCATGCAAGGGCATAAAGATGCCAACTCTATGCCCTAGGACATCTTAATGGACTCAGATCTAAAGTTTGACACTGAAATTCCAAGTATTAAGCACTTAATGGTCATTAGTGCATATTATGCTTGTACGTCGGGCGTAATATCATGTACGTTGTGCGTACAACCAAGGGGCTTAGTTCACTAAGCGTACTATAGTGGTACGCTGGGTGTACGCACCTCATATGGGTTTGGGCTTTGTGTGGTCTTGTGAGATTATTGGGCCTTGTTCTGTTTTTGGCCTGGTCTCATTTAGAGTTAGTGGTCTGTTATTCTGTTTTGCGGCATAGTTGTATTGGTTGGGCCTCGTTGGGCCATGTGGCCCATTAATAGCTTTGGTCTTGGATCATAGTGTTGGATTAGGTGTCTAAGCCTATAACTATATTTGGTATGTACTTGACTGTCACACCCCCAAACCATGACAACAGAAACGTTCAGGGGCGGAGGACGTCATGTACGGTATCATATCAATGCACTATAGTAAAACAAGCAGCAACATCATCCATTGCATTAATAGTATAATGTATACATGTGTGTTATGAATGTATTTGTAAGACACCAAAAATATAAATATCAAAATAAAATACGAGTCTTGAAAGTGCTCCGTCTTCTCAAAACCTGGCCATCTGTACCTGTCTACTGGTGACCTGAGAAAACAAGTTATTTTGAAAGAGTAGATCAACATTTAAGCTGGTGAGTTCATAAGTATTTTTGTGTCAGATGTTTGCATTAGTTTGTTGAAAAATGTTTGTAAGTGTTTCATGTAAATGTTTGTATACTTCCTATTATAGTTTACTAGTATGATTGTTTGACTATTACTGATGTATAAAAAAGACTCAATTACTTACCAAGCAACTAAGTTAAGTAAAATCCTTAAAATGGGTTTAATATTCACTTATCTATTCAATAAGTATAACTATGATTTAACCGACGCTCAAACTAGTGATCCTACCCCGAGCCCACAACCAAACAAGGAACATGAGTCGAGGTATCTAGCAATAGTCCTAAGTCTGTTAAAGCATGCTTATACGTAGATGTAAATGTTTGTATACTTCCTATTATAGTTTACTAATATGATTGTTTGACTATTACTGATGTATAGAAAAGACTCAATTACTCACCAATCAACTAAGTTGAGTAAAATCCTTAAAATGGGTTTAATATTCCCTTATCTATTCAATAAGTATAACTATGATTTAACCGACGGTCATACTAGTGATCCTACCCCGAGCCCACAACCAAACAAGGAACAGGAGTCGAGGTATCTACCAGTAGTCCTAAGTCTGTTAAAGCATACTTATACGTAAATAGATAGACAAATATGATGTGATACAAAAGAAGTTTATAAAATCTTTAAAAGAGTTTTCAACAAGTTTGAGTATAAGAAATCCTTTGAAATGTGTTTTTACATGTAAATGATTAACACAATTTCATTGTGTATTACTTGTACCCCCCCCCCCCCCCCCTAAAATCATTTAAAAGTATTAAAAGCGTAGTTGTAGGGGTATGAACTCACCTGTAGTGAGTGATTCAGATGAAAGATCAATATAAGATGCTAAGTATGTCAAGTGAAGTCTTGAGCACAAACGGATCCTATAAAGCATATCATGACACATATATGTATACAATTAGTGTATATAACCACTAACATGCTAAGGTAAATAATCTTAGGAACTAGGAAACACTTGAAATGAAGCGTTACAATCACATATGATTGATTGAAGGGAGTTCACGACCACACTATGAAGTGGTCACGGCTTTAGAGTGTTCACGGCCAGGAACACATGATGTGTTCATGGGCCATCCTTGGTTTATGAAGTGTACACGGCCATGGATGAAGGGTTCACGGCCATATCAAGATCTTCTGAAGGGTTGACAGCCACCATGATCCTATGAAGGGTTGAAGACCACCATGATCCGATGAAGGGTTCACGGCCGTGAACTCTTGAAGAATCATGCTTAAAAAGTGTTCGTTTCATGGGGATTCAAGACCTTCTAATGGACAACAAGTAGATGAAAGAGCTACTTATGATTTGGAAGCTTTTAAGGTTTTCACGACCCAAGAACAAGTGTGTTCTTGGTAGAAAGATGGTGATTTGAAGATGTTGAAGAAAAGTGATGAATTCAAGGATGTTATCAAAGGGTTTCACTTGTATATGAAGATCAACTAGTAAGTATGAGAGTATTACTTACGTTTTTGAAGAGAAAGGAAGGTTTCCCTTGATGATACTTGAGAGTTTAAGTTCTTGGCTGGAAGATGTGAGAAACTTAAGAAAAATGAGGGAAAACTATAAAGGTAGTGAGGGGTGCACGGCCAAACTTGGATTCACGGCCGTAAACCTAGTTTGTGCCTGTGAACATCCTTTTTTGATGTTCTTGGCTTGAATTCATTCCAATAGTCCATTAGTCACACTTCTTAGTATCAAATCCTAAGTGTACAAGGCTTAAAATCTCATAGAATAACCCTTAGCAAGGCTAAAAGGTAACATAAACAAGTCTAAATTTTGATTGATTTGCTTGAATTACAAGATAGAAACCTACGGGTTGTCACACTGACCCGAATGTAGCATGGTCCTTTTGGGTTGCCTTCACCAGAGCAACTTCACTGTATGATTAATCGAGAAAGAGGTTATTATGGTTTATTATAATATTATATGAATAATATATTAAAAGATAAATCATATTGGTTAATTAATATTGGTCAAGAATTAATTTAGAAATTAATTTTGTGATCAAAAGATATTAATTGAACCTAGGGAAGTGGAATTGCAATTATAAGATACTTGGATTTTGGGTTGAGGATCCCTTAGAAACGGGGTGGACGAAATCAAGGGGAAAGCCCACATAGATTTCGTCCAGGCCTTGTTTCTTGTAGGTTCCTATGGACTGCTTAAGGGCTAAGCAATCCAATTAGGGTTTTGACTGAAACCCTAGCAGCTCACCTATATAAAGGACCCTAAGGCTTCATACTTCGGCTACCACTTGAACCTTAGAGATCAAGAGTCGACTTTGAGCCTCCTTCCTCTCTCTCCAGGATCATCCAACTTGTTTTGGTGTTTGTGATCAATTAGAGGTATTACACTTGTGATACTAAAGCTCTCAAAGGTTGAAGATTCTTGGTACAATTGAAAGGTAATTTCTTAACCTTAGTATTGTTATGATTTTTGGTTTTTGTATGCTAGAATTAGGGTTTACAAGCTTTGGATGATTTTCATGTACAATTAGATAAATCTAGATCTAAAGCTTTAGGGTTTGCATGTGAACCATAGGATTGATGTAATGCTCAAAATCCATCAGTGGTATCAGAGCCTAGGTTGTTTTATATTGTATTTGATGCCTTCTTTGATCATTCATTTCTTGAAAAATCGAGTTTTCTGCCCTCTGACAGCTAAACTCGTCAAGTCATGCTAGATGAACTCGACGAGTCCAGTCAGTGACTCGGCGAGTCGGAGAGTCAGGGAGCAGATCTTTCGGGATTTTAGCCTATTCTTGATTGGGATAATTACCAAAAACGTTTTTTATTAATAAAATCCGATTTTTATTAAATTGATATGATTATCCTTATGAAAGTAGAAGATAATTGTCAATTAATTAGATCATTATTGCCTTATATGATAATCTAAATTATTTGAATTATTTGATTGAATTATCTTGCCATGAAATTGAATTAGGTCAAATTTAGATAATTACTAATTAATTCTTTAATTAAATTATTTGCAATTTGATCTAGAAAGTTTTGAAAAGTTTCAAAACTTTCCCTCTAGTTTTGGAATTTAAAATTATGATTAAAAGTTAATTTAGAAAATTTTAAATTCTAAACCCTAGAATTTTACAAGTTTAAAATTCAACCCTTATACTATTATAATATTATAAGATTAATATATATATATATATATATATATATATATATATATATATATATACATATATAAGATTAAATTAGTGTTACCGTTAGTAGGCCTCATTCATGAAGTCGGTCTATAAGGGGGGTATAAGGTTGCTGCCTATAAAATGGCAGTTTAATGGTTGTCCACTCTCAGCCACCGCATCCTTGATTGGTAGAGGGTCGTTAGCTGAACAGGTAGAATAGGGAAACTAATTCCTCATTTAAAGTATAATTTTTAATAACGTAACTAATTTTTTTATAAAATTCTCAATCTTAGTTACTTTAGGAAAAATGTGAAATGATGTTATTCCATGAAACCACACTTTGCATCTTGTCAAGTCGTTAGTGGAGCGTGCATGGATAACCGACACACTAATATGGACTACCAATGGTGGCAAAGGGTGGCTCGATGTTTATCATAGATCAATGGAGCGTGTGTGGTTAACCGACACATTGATTAGGTGGGAAATGACATCGAGAGCACCAAGTACATTTTCATGGTTATTCACACTTTGCTTGTGATCCTCCGTATCCCAGTCATAAACTTGAAGAGCATATTAAGATTTAAACATGCCATTGAAAAGTTCAATGAATCTCAAAAGATCTAGGAGTTTCAGTACATTTAAAACATAATTTCTTTTTCGTTTTTCATAGTGGAAATTAGTGAATCATCATTCAGTCACCTTCAAATTATTTGTAGTTTGGATTACAACATCTCTCTTCTAAATTGTAAATAATGTTGTTGGATCCTAGCCCTAATTTCTCATTTGGGTGTTTAATTGGGGATTCTTATCTAATCAAACTTTGTCTCTTTTCTATTTTAGATGTCTACTTCGAACAATAACTACGCTTCTGTCTTGACCCCTTACGAGATGCATCAAGATTTAATAAGATAGCCAAAGGAGCATCTTTAACTTTCAAATTTAATAAGATAGCCAAAGGACCTCCAAAAGCAACTTTATCCTTCTTTTTTTCTTCAACAATCTCTTCGACATCATCTTCATGATCTTTTAAAATGTAATACAATGCATACATATAATAGGAATTCAAATTATCATGACTTTCAATCAACAAACTGATATTCTTCCACCTTTTTCTCAATCATTGAATGAAAGTGATATTGAACTCCAATTCCATACGAGAAGCACTATCTTTAACATTCATATTTAATAAGATAGCCAAAGTACCTCCAAAAGCAACTTTATCCTTCCTTTTTTCTTCAAAAATCTCTTCGACATCATCTTCATGATCTTTTAAAATGTAATACAATGCATACATATAATAGGAATTAAAATTATCATGACTTTTTATCAACAAACTTTCAATTCCATACGAACAATATTGTATTTCCCTATTTTGTAATCTGGTCAATAAAACGATCATAATAAAGTTAAATTGACTTGTTCTCATTTTTCTTTAACTTAGACAACTAAAATAACATTTGAGTAACATAACTCTTCTTAGTTCTCTCGGTTCCTTGAAACTCTTCTTTCAATTTGTTCTAGATTTTTTGAGTGGTAGTACAACCACGGATGTAGTTGTAAACTTTAGGAGGCAATGCACCTCTTAATTTTCTTATATATCTCTTGTCATTTGCTTTACTTTTGGCATTCACAACATTCATGCTTTATTTGTGTGTTGCATCTACGACTTCCTCAACAAACTATGCATGAAATGGACCCTTCTTAATTGATCGCCATAAATCTTCATCGATTCCATTCAATTAGTCATCCATTCGATAAGCCCATTGGTCGTAGTATTTTAGATGGAGCATTAGAGTTTTTGTAGATGATCCAAGCAAATATGCATACTTCATCATTTTGTTTGCAATCAAATTTGCCATTGATATGTTTAGAACGAAGAAAAGGATCCAAATGAATTAAAATTAGATTGGACTAATTTCCTAACTATCAGCCAATTTTAATTTTAGTTTCTGTGTTGCACACTGTTACGTTGAAACTTCGAAAAATCATAATTTATTCATACGAAGTCAGATTTAGGCGTTCTTTATATGCATGATTTTGCGTTTTCGATTACTACAACTTTTTTTAGATTATTTATCCTAAATAATCTTTTATTATATATTTTAGTCGCGAAACGACATACATACAGAATCATAACTATGTCTAGCGATAAACGCGGACATTACATCCGACTTGTCGTTGATCGCCTCATCTCCCCCTTTCAATTCTCGACTACCGTCACCTTGGCTATTCCGATAAACGATACTTTGAATCCGTCTTCATTCTTAAATTGGGGTACAATTAGTATTTTGAAGGTGTAAGAGGGTTTTCGGTCCATTTCACTTACCATTTCACTTTGGCGATATTGGAGTTTCACTTAAGCAAAACAGGTGGTAGTTTTTGTTTGTATGACTTTTTGACAGTGCATCTACTTGGATTTGAAGTAGGGTCGGGAACGATAGTATGATCAAAGGGGAAGGATGGCTGAAAATTAAAAGGAGCGTCAAAGGGGATATGGAATATTATTAGACATTTTTTCACTTGGTTATTGAAAAATAATTTTAAAAAAAATGCAATATAGTCTTTTTAGGTGTGGTAAGGATAAAACTTGTAATGAAACCAAACGCTGAGTTACAAAAAATTGTTCGGACCAAACATATAGGGTGTGTTTGGCACGGAGCGTTTAAGAGCTTCTAGCTTCTACGTTTGACAAAACGCTCCGTTTTGAATTGAAAGTCTCATTCGGCGGTACAATCTTCTAGCGTTTAGTTTAAACAAAACACTTCAAATCAAAATTGTAAGTCATGTAGCGTTTAACAAAACGCTACAAGCTACAAGCTACCCGCTACCCGCTAAAAGGCACCAGCTACCGGCTAATTTTGTCGAATACGCCCATAGACTACCTCAAATCACATTGAGAGTTAGTTTAATTTACTCTAAAAAAATTATAAATAAAGTATATTAACAAAAGAAAATCCGCATAGCCGTCCATAAATATGACATCATCACTCAAATGTATTCTAGAAAATGTATTTCTCATCTCGTTATCATCGACATAATATTCTTAAATCATAATCCTTCATTTGTTCCATTCGTCGTTTTCCAACCTTTCTACCAAAATATCATTCTTCTCAGCAACACGACATTCATAAAAATAACTTTTTTTTATTATCATAGTGCCAAGACTCGTCCCATAAGCAGGCGCAAGATCGCGTCACTGTTCATGCTTAAGATTGAAGCTAACAAACACTAATTAATTAGTTATACAGATGACATTATAGCATCAAAAACCAACTCACATACATAGTTTCACTGCAAATTATTGATCAGATTCTTTAATGCAACTCCTTATAATTCCAAATGAACCCAAATGGGTTATTGTTGGTTTTATGTTACTTTCAGCAGATAATTACGCGGCAGAAGATACAATCTTATCACCACCAATGCCCTCGCCGTATGAGAAACCGTCTACCAAGATCAACCCAACAATGGCGATTATACTGGTGTGCCTTTTAAGTGCATTCTTCATGATTTGTGTAATCTCGACCTACTTCCGCCATTTTACTGAAAGACAACTCCGACTAGCAAGGAGTACACAAAACCTAAGTGAAACGGGGTCAATGAGATCGGTGGTGCATGGGCTTGATCCGGCGGTGATAGCCACATTCCCAAGCTTCTTGTATTCAAGTGTAAAAGGGATAAAGATAGGGCAGACGGTTCTAGAATGCGCCGTGTGCTTAAATGAGTTTCAAGACCATGAAACCCTACGTTTGCTACCAAAATGCAGCCACGTGTTTCACCAGGATTGTATTGACACGTGGCTGGCTTCACATGTCACATGCCCGGTGTGTAGAGCGAATCTAGTCTTGTTACCTGGTGAACTCGATCATATGACTGAGTTGTTGCACTGCCCAGTTGACCCGGAGATAGATTATGCATCGACTGAGTTTCTTCTTCCAGTAGAGTTCAAACACAAGATACCTCCATCCACTGAAATGCCACGTTCACATTCAACTGGTCACTCGGTTATAATTCGACCCGTTGAAAATACTGAGAGATACACACTTCGGTTACCAAACGAAGCACGGGGCCTTTTTGGGAACCTTGTAGCGAGCCTTCCCACAAGCCCTCATATGGCATTGCCAATGGAGAGTAGTCAAAAAATGAGCCTTCGAAGTATTAGTGTTGGTTCAGTTAGAAGATTGGATTATGTTCATCACGAGGTTTCTAATTATGAAAGACGAAGAGGCCAAACATCAAGGGGTGGTCCTAGTGATTCTCACATAGTTGATTGTTGAAATAACAAGACGAAAAATCAACAACTTTTAGATTCTGTATATAGCATTTGGTACATGTGGCTAAACATAAACTTTACTGGAATATGTGTGTATATTGCTCATGCCAAATGGTATCAAAAAAGGGTCTTTTTTTTTTCTTTTGTGCGGGGTGTGTCCTATTACCAAACAGAGTCTTAGATGATGAGTAAGGAAATCAATAAGTTGACGGTTCAAGTTTGGTTTGACTCAAAAGATAGAGATTTAGAAGTAGATTAGAAGGTGTTCTATCAAGACGAGTCATACATAAACATGATTGGGAACATTATTGGAAACATGTGTAGAAACAAGATAACTTCGAATATCTATAAATTCCATTATTATGCAAAATCCGTCCTTTGAGATTCAAAATTAAGATTAGAAATTTTGGGTTTGAAGTTAATTTGATCTAACATATATGATGTGTAATTGGGAATGCCAACGAGGTTGGGAAATAGTTTTCACATATTTTAAGTTAATTTTTAATTTTGAACTTTTATGTAAATAAAATTCTAACATTACCCACCCCACAATGTTAACAAAATTGCATATAATCATCATCAAGATTCTCTAAGAACATAACTTTTACGTTGTTTTTGTTTGGTTTACATATTTGTCCTACATTAACTTTTTACGTTGTTTTTGTTTGGTTTACATATTTGTCCTACATTAGTTGACCTGGTAGGAGATTGTCCAAGATAGGTAAAACAGAAGTGATGAAGATGATCAATGAAAAGATGTTAAAAATTAATAAATGGTCTTCAATATTAAGCTTAGATTATTTAAATAAATATTTTGGGATGTTAGATTGTAATATTTTTTGTTTATTATTTTAGGGGCTAATGCCGTATGATGTTGTAAACAAGATTATGACCTGTGTAAATAAAATGTTTGAATATATATATATATATATATATATATATATATATATATATATATATATATATATAATCATTGAATGACCTCCTTTTAGATAATATTTTTTGTTTTATTGGTTGGACGATCTTTCTCGTCACATATGAGTACCTTCAAGTCTTTTTTACTTGTCGCACGAGAAGCAGCTACATATAACTGACAGTGATTGAAGACAGGTCTACGTAAATACAATCCAACAGTTGATAATGATTGTCATTGACTCTTGTTAATGGTCATAGCAAAACAAACATCTAAGGGGAATTGTCTCCGCTGAAAACGGAAAAGGATTCTTTTATCAGACGAAGTTAACTTCATACGAGGTATACAAGTAGTCTCATTGAAAAATCTACCAACTATAATCCGTAACTCAATGACATGTTTTCCAAGCCTAACAATTTGTAACCTAGTATTGTTGCATAAACCTTTGGTTTGGTCGATATTACGAAGCAACATAACCGGAACACATGTTTTTAGCGTAAGTTTATTGTTAGGAATTCTAGATGCCTTCAAAGCATTCAATATATTCAGAGAGGAAGCTGATTCCTCAAAACAATCTGTTGACTCTATCTCACATAAAGAATCTAAACTCAAATAAGTTTTCTCTTCATCTTTCATCAATCCTAACATGTAGTCATTGATAACATCGACCTCATCATTTGTAGGGAACAAAATAGCTTTATCTTGAAAATATGATGGATTATTATGATGGTTTTCAAAAGACGGACAAATGGCAAATACAATTGAATGAATATGGTCACTTGTAGAGTGAACGATAACGTCTTCAAGAAATTCAACTTCAGTTTCACTATCATTAGGACCACCAATATTACAATCACCAGTTTTAAGAATCCATTTAGCAAAGGCTTTTGTCTCATCCAAATCATTAGTTGAACAACCAACCTAAAGCCTCATTAAATAGCATATTAAAAGAAAAAATGACTTATACAAATTATATATATATATATATATATATATATATATATATATATATATATATATATATATGTATATATATATGTATTAAAAATTTAATGATATGTAACAGCCAAAAAATCCAGATAAAATTTTTCATTTTTAAATAATGTTTACAACCATAAGTTTGATGCTAAAAATCCATTACATAAAAACCATCATACAAATTCATCAGAGTATCCATATCAATGAGTGCGGAAAATAGTGGAGAGTGCATGCAGCGCCATCAAGTCGGGCCCTTCCTTGGAACCACACGCACCTGAAATCACAATACAATTGTTAGCAAACGCTTAGTTAGTTTTCCCAAAATAACATGTAACGACCTAAAAATCAAATGTAAAACTTTCATTTTTAATATAGCCAGAACATTGATACCATTTATTTCAAACATTCCAAAACATCGTTAAGTAAAACATTTATCAGAGTTCATCCCAAAATAATTTATTGCGGAAATCATAGGTGTAGGCACCACGATCAATCCGAGCCCTTCATTTCCAAATCGATTATACCTGAAACAATAAACAAAACTATAAGCACGAAGCTTATTGAGTTCCCTAGAGCATACAACACACAATCCACATAATAACATATCATATTACCTATAAAAGCTACATATACCACATAAGCGACGCATACTAACATATAAGGATGTCGTGGGCTTCCCCCAGGGTCTTATGCCTTCATGTCATGGGCTCCTCCCATTTTCTTTACCTAGGAATGCTATGGGCTCCCCCAAATGGTCTTATATCCAACTGCCACGGGCTCCCCCCGAGGTCTTCCATGTAATAACATTCATAATCAACTAGTATATCATATATCAAAGAAGCATCTATCATACTACATAACGCATACATAAACATATAAGGGTGTCGTGGGCTCCCCCCAGTGTCTTATACCATCATGTCATGGGCTCCCCCACATGGTCTTTACCTAGGAATGTCATGGGCTCCCCCATATGGTCTTATATCTAACTGCCACGGACTCCCCACGAGGTCTTCCATGCAAATATCATATAATCACTAGCATACCACTTAGCATAAAGCTAAATATCATACCACATATCTCTACTACAACTAGTGTACCACATAACATAAAATGGGCCGGCCTTGGTGCCTTAGACCCATTGGTAAGGTGAGAAGACTCACCTGAATGCAGAAGCTTCCTAAAGGAAATCCTCAGTTGCTGCCCTGTCTACTTCCTGAGTTATGAATACCGATCAATATACCCAATTAGCAATTGGGTCCCATACCATAACCCTTAATCCATGCATAGGGTAAAATGACCATTCTATCCCTGGCCTAGTATGATCCAAAACTAAGGCCCAAACCCAAAACAAAATCCCAACACTATAATGTCCATAAATCCATCAATCGCCCAACTTTCGAAATTGGGCCCAAACCTCTACATGGTCTTTCCATTAGGCCCAAATCCTTCTTTTCAGTCCAACACGCTTAGCATCCTGATGGTCCAATAACCCATAATCGTCCAAACCTAGTTATGACCCACCTGTGGCCCAATTTTCCAAAATGGGCCCAAACCTTTCCAATTGGCCTTATCCTAAAGCCAAATAGTGTCCTTAGTCTATACTCCTGTTTCCAATTGGCCCATAAAGGCCCACAATAACCTAGTCCAAGAAATGGCCTAAACTGGGGCCCACAAATGCAAGTCTATTTCTATATAGACCCAATTATTCCAGAATTGGCCCAATATACGTTCAATCCCAACTATCGGCAATTCCAGGGAAAAAAATCGTTAGGGCCCAAAGGTCCAAAGTCCACTAAGGCCCAAGTCCTCCTGAGAGAGTACGCCTAACATACCTCTTTTGTACGCTTAGCATATTGGGAGAAAGGTTGTACGTATAGCGTACTACATAATACGTCTAGCGTACAACCAGCTTATGCACAAAATCCATTAAATGCTTAATACTTGAAGACTTTACGTCCCAAACTCAGATCTAGGTCGTTTGATGAGTCCTAAGGCATAAAGTTGGAAACTTTTTGCCTTTGTATGCTCTAAAAAGACCAAATAGCATTTTACTTCCATAAAAATGGTCTTAACTCTTACATGATGTCACAATTAGGAATTTTTGTGCCTTGTAACCAACACTTAAACAAATTTATGAATCAAAAACATAAGAGCATGAATGATGCATACTCTATGTCAGCAAAATTTCAATCAAACACCCATGCAAGCAATTCAAATAGTCATTAAGCAATTGGAAACCCTAGAAGTTCTTGTTTAAGTCCATATTGGACTAGGACTTCCTTATTGGGCCCAATGGACCAATAAGCTTCCAATTTGGCTATCTTGGGCTTAGAACTCTTAAATGGGCTCTAATTGGACCCACTTCCATTTAATTCAATATTTTGGGCCATATTGGGCCTAGAATGGGATAGATTAATTATATGAACCATTTTGGACCATAATTAACCTAATCTAACCTAATGGGTCATAAAAATCAAATTTATATTTTTTTTTTAGGCCAAAAATCATCCAACCTAGCTATAACATAGGCTAAAGGGAAAAAAGCCAAAAAACCTCCTCTCACCCACCCCATTCTCGGCCCAAGCCCAAAAGAAGAGGAGAGTTGACTTTGTGAGTGACACCTCACAATTGTTCAAGGGACATCCATGCATGAAGACTCAAACATCCATGCACTCACATACTTCCAAGTCTAGCTACTCTTTTTCTCCCTCTCTCTCTTGCTCTCGGCCGAGTTCAAGCACACACACACACACACACACATTTCACTCACTTTTCTCTCAAGGAAACTCTCTCATAACTCATCCATATTTCAAGATCTAAGAAGGAATCAAGGGGATTTTTACACAAAAATCGTCATCTAAGGTAAGAAATCTCTTAGATCCTTAAACTAGCTACTTCATTTCATCCAAAAATCACCTCTTAATTCATTCAAACTCATGATCTATCACCTAAGAAGCATTCAAGTTCAAAATCTTCCAAGGAAGGTTGCTAAGACCGAAATTCTTCTCATTTTCTTCCAAAAACCGAAATCACACCCAAAGGTGAGCTTCATACCCCCTCATTTTCGGTTTTTATAAGTTTTGTGGGGGAGAATACAAGCAAATGTATAGATCTATGAGTATATGTATGCCTTGTGTGATTTTTATGCTTATATGTATGGTCTTATGTGATTGTGATGCTTATACTAGCCAAAAGAACCTAAAAACCGAGACCCACAATATGATGAATGAAATAAGTATAACTTATACCATTTCACACTAATCAAGTCTAGAAAAATAACCAAGTTGGTTAATATGAACATTTTTGGACTTAAAACCCATTTTTGCGCTCAAAATGCTAAAATACAAAACTAAGGGGCCCAAAACGACAAAGTATAGATTCTGAAGGTTGAGATGAGACTAAACAGTTTCTAATATGTATTTTCTGAATATTAACACTTTTGAAGGGTTAAAAATGTGAAATTTAAACATAATGGGCCAAAATGGGCTTTTCGGCCCAATAAAGCCCCAAATTGCGAAAATTTTAAGTTGGAGGGGCTGAAACTGCACATTTCTGTAAAACAGGGGATTAATAGTGTACCAAATCTATTTCAAGGGTCAAAAATGCTTTTCCAATTAAAAAGGGACCAAAGATGCAAAAATTTTCCATTTTGGGTCAAAACTGTAAAAGTTGCGAAAATGGAGGTTTCAACCGAAAAAATTTCATTTTTGAAGGACTTAAGCTGTTTATCAAGTAAATTTGTGCTAAAAATGTCTTTCCAATAAGTTTTGTATACTAAAGTGTCAAGAAAAATAGTTTAAGGACTAAACCGGAAATTCTTTTATACTCAAAGGGTTAAAAGTGTAAATTTAATCCGAGGAAGGGCTTAAGAAGATAAACTCACATTCTTAAAACAATGGATCCCTTAAAATAAAAACACGAGTACTACGTCTACCGGTGAAACGTAATAATAAATACACCTTTAACACCAAAATCATTACCAAACGAATTGATTCGGTCTCGAATCAATAACGAATCAAAAATCAATAAACAATGACACTTCAATACACATGCGGAAGTTTACGAGAAGTCAATACACCATCTTTGGGCTCGAAAGTTTCAAATCGTGTTTGTTGGGCCTAGCTAGCCCAATGACATGATCTGTAGGCCCGAAGGGAACGCGCTTACATATTATTGGGCCTTATATGACCTAATTCCGTGTAAAAGGACTTTCAATAGCTTTATTGTGTTGTTGGGCCCCAAGGGTCCTTTGGTACTGCTAGCAAAGTCGAGAAGTCAAATGCGAGTCGGGCTAAGTGCCTTTCGCATTCACGATAGCCTTGAACGACTTATGGAAATAACGCGGGCTTCGCACCCTCTTTTCTCCTCGGTTGTGGGGCTATGAGAAGTCAGGGTGGTTGGATTAAGTGAGTAGTACGGACGACGCCTAAGGGATCGTTTGTATAGTTGTAAACTAGTCATTTCATTAATGCGTGATTATAACGACTCACAACCCATAATTAATCCAATGTCATCCGGAATTATAGAAAACAACGTCGTATCGGAATAATACTAACTAAGCCACGTAATTTGATGTATTGGGAAAACATCAGGTTTTCCCTGGGAAATTCAACACTCTTGATTATGTGATATACATACAAAGTCTAACAATTATTCATGTTTATAATAATCAACAAGCATACTTACGGATCTTCACACTTTTTCTCATATACAACATTTCTTTTTAGAAAATATTGGATTTTCTGAGGTTTTCAAAACTATACAAATCATTTCTTTTCAAACCTTACTTATGAACTCACCAACATTTCATATGTTGATGTTTTCCAAAATACTTGTATTCTCAAGTAACAGGTAAATCGAAGAAAAATGTGTCCAGTTATGTCATGATGTTTGTTTAAATAATAACGAACGGTTTATGTTTTGGAATTGTAATGTTTTGAAACAATGTACTGAATGTAAACAATACTGGTTGTAATATTTCAATGCATGGTGATGAATGATGTTATGATTCATGTATATTCATTGTGATGGTATTCAATTGAGTCACAATAGCCCTCGGACGTTTCCGCCGTCTGGTTCGGGGGTGTGACAGGTTGGTATCAGAGCTCTGTTTATAGTGAACTAGCATATCTAGCTACACATTGATATGCAACTATAAACTAAAAGAGGGACAAACACAACTCTAAACAAAACAAGTAAAACATAACAATAAAACACCCTTGCTTGTGTTAGGAACGAGAACCTAACACCGAATCAAACAAGATAATGCTAGTATCTCGGTTAATCCAGGACTGTTCTTAGTTGTATCAAGGAATGGATGTAGCCTGATCAACTACATTCCTACCAAGGTATCACTACCACACGTCCTGAGGAGATCGTGATAGCTAGGGAACCTAAAAACATACCCCTTTATCACCAAAAAGAGAACATCTGTTTAGTCTATACCATAATTGTAGAGTTATAGGAGTAACGATAGTTTATACCTTCCCCTAGTCTTCATGGAGGGAGAGCAGCAGGGTATCCAGTTTCATCAAGTCCTAGTGGCTCACGGAATGCTTGAAGGTGAACTAGAAGGGAATCAAGAGGGAGCACACGAGGTCAGACCTGACGAATACACAGACATCGACTATGAGTTCGAGGAGACCAATGATGACATAGAGGAAGGACAAGACCCGGGCAAAGATCACGCCACGCCGTTTGTTAGCGAGGCGCAGCAGGACCACCCTGCCCCACCGGTGAACTCCTGGGTAAGGGATTCATCCGACCTAGTTACTCGCCATGGGGAGCTCCAGTCCTCTTTGTCAAAAAGAAGGACGGATCTTTTAGAATGTGCATCGATTATAGGGAGTTAAATAAACTCACTGTCAAAAATCGCTATCCACTCCCATGAATCGACGATCTATTTGACCAGCTCCAAGGAGCTAGTTACTTCTCTAAGATAGATCTACGATCCGGATACCATCAACTCAAAGTCCGGGAAGAGGATATTCCTACAACCTTGTCACAACTGAAAATTTTGTGTCATGTAATCTATACACTCAAGCTAATGTGAATCAAAAACTTAAGAACATGTGTAACACCTATGATTATCACTTCAAAAAAAAACATCAATCAAATACATCATACAAGTACTACAAATAGTCATCAAACAATTGGAGACCTTAGAAGCCCTTGTTTAAGTCCACTTTGGACTAGGACTTCCTTATTGGATCCAAATGGACCAATAAGCTTCCAATTAGACTATCATGGGCTTAGAACCCTAATTTGGGCTCTAATTGGACCCACACTAATTTATTTCAACATTTTGGGCCATGTTGGGCCTAGAATGAAATGAACTAAAAGCCTTGATACATGAATAACCTAAACTAGTCCAATAAAAATACAAAAATCCTACCACATTCCTTTAGACTTAAAACATACCCAAGATTAACTCTAATATTGGGCTTAGGGACAAAGGCCCAAATTTTTCCTTTTCCCTTCCAAATTCTCGGCCCAATGCCCAAGCCCAAGAGGAAATGGAAGAGTTGACTTAATGCATGCCACCTCATTATTAACCAAAGGGTATCTATGCATGGAACTCATACTTCCAAGCACATATCACTTCAAAGATCACTTCTCTTCTCTCCTCTCTCTCACTCTCGGCCACATCTCAAACACATACACATCTCACAAACTCTCTCAAGAACACTCAAGAAACTCTCTCCTTTCCTCTCCAAAATTTCGAGATTCTAAGAAGCTTTCAAGAGGATCTTCCAAGCTAATCATCATCTTAGGTAAGTATTTACTTATATACATGATCTAGCTATTTCATTCCATCAAAAACCTCTTCTAAATCTATTCCAACTTGTGATCATACACCTTAGAAGTCACCAAACTCGAGACCTACCAAGGAAAGGTGCTAAGGCCGAAAAATCACTTCATTTTCTTCCATCTTTTCTTCAAAAACCGAAAGCTTCAGACAAGGTGAGCTTCATACCCCCTATTTTCTGTTTTTATGAGTTTTGTGGGGGGGGGGGGGGAATACAAGTGAAAGTGTAGATCTATATGTGTTTTGTATGCCTTGTATGATTTCCATGCTTATATATGTGCTTTTGTGTGTTATAATGTTGGATCTAGCCATAAAACTCCTCAAAACCGAGATATACCTTATGTTAAATGATTTTAGCATCAAATATATTTCTACATACAAAGTGTTTCTAGAAAAATAGCTAAATGGCTTAGTAACAATTTCTTTGGGCTAAAAACACAATTTTTGGACCTAAGATGTGAAAATATACTAAATTAAGGGCCCAAATTGACATATCACGAATTCTGATGGATAAGGTGTGTCAAAACAGTTTCAACAAAACAATTTCTGGAAATATACTCAATTAAAGGATTAAAAACATAAATTTCAAGCTTAATGGGCTAAAAATGACATTTTCGGCCCAATGAGGCCCACTATGCGAGATTTTCTGTTTTGGAGGCCCAAAACTGTGTTTTTCTGTAAAACAGTGGACTATAAGTGTTCCAAGTCCTTTTCAAAGGTTTAAAATGCTTTTTAAATTTAAAAAGGACCAAAGTTGCAAAAAAATTTCAATTTGGGCCAAAATTGTCAAAGTTGCGAGAAAGAAGGGCTATTACCGAGAAAACTGCAATTTCAGGGACTAAAACTGTTTTCATTGAAAAATATGCTGAAAAATATTAATTTCAATAATTTTTGGTGTTAAAATGTCAAGAAAGTTGATTTAAGGACCAAACCGGAAAAATATTTAATTAAAAGGGTTGAAAAAGTAAATTTTACAAACAACGAGGGGCTGAAAACAGAAACTTCCAAGGCTAATTCAGTACACGCAATTTGATCAAATGATGGCACCGCGACTATCGACGAAATACAATACATTACAATACCAAAAGTCGTTGTTAAACGAATTGGTTCGGTCTCGAACCAATAAAAATCCGAAACTACTAACACGACGACACTACGACACTACGATTCATACAAGTAACGTTTGGGAATTCAATATACATGCGAGTGTGCACAGACGTCTACGCACCATCTTTGGGCCCCAAAAGTGTAAAATCTTGTTTGTTGGGCCTAGCTAGCCCAATTACCTGATCTTAAGGCCCGAAGACCTCTATCTTACGAAGTGTTGGGTTTTACCGATCTGACACAACGTAAAAGGACTTTCAGTGGCTTGTATACTACTGGTCCCCAAGGGTCCTTTGGTATTGCTAGTAAAGTCTACATTTCATGCGAGGCGGGTCTGGGACCCCTCGTACATTTTTTTTATCCCCAACCGGTTAATGGAGTCATCGAGGTCTTCGTGCCCTCTTTCTCTTCGGATGTGGGACTACACATAGTCAGGGCGATTGGATAACGTGATTAATACGGACGACGCCTACGGGATCGTTAGTATAGCTATAAACTGGTCGTTTGTGTAATGCGTGTTTGTAGCAAATAATCATGCTCAAAAATAATCCAACGTCGCCTGGGACTGACACTACGCGCTATGCAATGGTTTCAATGTGACTTCATGGAATTCAAGGAATTAGGAAAACATCGGGTTTTCCTAGGGTTTTCAATACATACAGATTTGAAATGCATACAACTTCAATGAACAATTTTTACAAGTATAGAAACAAACAAGCATACCTATGGATCTTCACAAACGTTTTCAAAAGCTTTTCTTTTCAGAAAATATCGGATTTTCTGGTGGTTTTCAAACGATACGAAACATTGTTTTTCTTCAAATACCGCTTATGAACTCACTAACATTTCACATGTTGACGTTTTTCAAAATACTTGTATTCTCAGGGAACCAGTGAATCAAAGGAAATCATATTCAGTGATGGCTTGCAGTTTATGTACGAATCGAACAATTTATTTTTGGGAATGTAATGTTTAAACAATGTACTTCATGTAAACTCTACTGGTTGTAGTATATTAATGCATGGTGACGAATGTTGTTACGTTTCATATATATTCAATGTTATGGTATTCAATTGAGTCACGACAGCCCCCGAACGTTTCCGCCGCCTGGTTCGGGGGTGTGACAGGTTGGTATCAGAGCTTTGTTTATAGTGAACTAGCATGTCGAGCCACACATTGATATGCAACTATAAACCAAAAAGAGGGACTAACATAACTCTTAACAAAACAAGTAAATAAAACACACTTGCTTGCATTAGGAATAAGGACCTAACGCCGAATCAAACACAATAATGCTGGTATCTCGGTTAATTCGGGACTGTTCTTAGTGATACCAAGGAGTGAATGTAGCCTGATCAACTACATTCTCTCCAAAGTAAAACTAACACACGTCTTGATGAGATCAGGATGGCTAAGGAACCTATATACCCTTATCACCAAAAAGAGAACGTTCGCTTAGTCTGTACAATAGTCATAGCACCTAGGAATAATGTTAGCATATTTACATACTCGCGCAGACAGCATGGCTGGTTTCATCACCCTGGAGACCCCTACTTCCCTAATCAAGGAAACAACGGGTGGCTAGAAGAGGACGAACCTGAGGAAGACCCCGAAGAGGAATCTGACGGGGAATCGGAGGCAGAAGTCGAGGGCGAGCCTGCCGAACCCGAAGAAGACGAAGAGCATTTCGAAGAGGAGCTCGATGACTGTGAAGGGGGTGATTCGGACGCAGAGTCCGAGGTCATCAACCCCCCTTACCCGATCAGGGTGCCTGCTTATCGTGTGGGTCCCACTGGACCTACCCCTCCTTGGGGCATTGATCTTTGGAGATGGAGCAGACATCAGGGACAGCGACCCCCGTTTGGCATGTCACGTGAGTTCTTTGACCTGAGGGACGGAGGACCGGCCGACCGAGCCCTACCGGTCATGGTGAGTCGATTACGGGACACCGGCGACCTTGCTCAGGGAACTACTGATCAAGTACGTCAGTTGTGGACTAGGGTCGAGCGTGCGGAGCAGGAGACGCGTGACGTCCTCCGGGAGTTTCACATGAGGCAGGTAAGGTGGGAGTCTCGACTTCAGGACGCAGAATGTGACAACCGTCAATTTTCGATCAAGTCAAAGTCAACTAAAGTCAACAAGTCAAACCGGTCAACCCAATTCGCCGTGAGTACTAGAGTTTACGTTATATAACTTCTAAACAACTCTCTATTCTAATGAGAGATCATAAATCGAAAAGTGCGTTCACCTAAATCTCCTTAACCTAAAACGGTGGTACGTAGAAAGCCAAACCGATACAACAATGTTACATACTCATCGGGAGTATGCAAGATCCCTAATCAAGGCTTAACGGGGTTTAAGGACCTTGCAGTGCGTAGCCGGACACTCAAAAAGGTCACCAATGAAACCTCTCCCACATATCTCTAAGTATGTGAAACCTCTCCCACATATCTCTAAGTATGTGAAACCTCTCCCACATATCTCTAAGTATGTGAAACCTCTCCCACATATCTCTAAGTATGTGAAACCTCTCCCACATATCTCTAAGTATGTGAAATCTCTCCAAGTATGTCAAACCTCTCCCAAGTCTCCCTAAGTATGTGAAATCTCTCCCAAATATCTCTCTGAATGTGAAATCTCTCCAAGTATGTCAAACCTTTCCCAAATCTCCCTAAGTATGTGAAATCTCTCCCAAATATCTCTCTGTATGTGAAATCTCTCCCAAATATCTCTCTGAATGTGAAATCTCTCCAAGTATGTGAAATCTCTCCCAAATATCTCTCTGTATGTGAAATCTCTCCCAAATCTCCCTAAGTATGTGAAATCTCTCCAAGTATGTCAAATCTCTCCCAAATCTCCCTAAGTATGTGAAATCTCTCCCAAATATCTCTCTGTATGTGAAATCTCTCCAAGTATGTCAAATCTCTCCCAAATCTCCCCAAGTATGTCGGATCTCTCCCAAATCTCTCTGAGTATGTGGAATCTCTCTCAAATCTCTCTCGAAATCTCTCCCCGACTTTCTATAATCACTCGGGGCATCCCGACCCTCGAAATTGGCGAAAAATAGCCCAAGAATGGAAGTCTACGCGAAAAACGGACTTAAGAAACGAACCCTCCGAACCGAAAGTACTATTCATGAACCGAACCGAAAGCACTATTCATGAGGGTCCAAACCGAAGTTACTGTTCATGAGCCGAACCGAGGACACTGTTCATCCGAACCGAACCCAGCTTGGAAGGAAGGTCCGAACCGAACCCAGCTTGGAGGGAGGATCCGAACCGAACCAGCATAGAAGGAAAAATCCGAACCGAAAGTACTGTTCACAACAGTACCTTCGGTTCTAGCCAGACTTCGGACCGAACCCCCTTGCCTTCGCCTCGGACTGCTTCTCTTCGGACCAGCCTCGCTTCGCTTCTTCCTTCTGGCGCGCCTTCACCTCCGAGCCATGCACCTCTGACCGAACTTCGGCCTAGGGACCGAACTTCGGCCTAGGTCCGAAGTTATCCGCTGGAAAATTCGTTTTTCGCCCATTTTTGCATATTTTTGCATTTTAAACCCATTTTTAATTATTTTAACATAGGATTTTCACCCAAAACTTTATTTTAAAATATAAGACCCCTAAATTAATGATTTAATCACATTTTAAGGGTAAAATCTTATCCAAATAAGGTTAGGTAAAGTACAAAGGTAGAGTGTTGACTTTACCTTATTTTATGACACAAGCAACCCCATACCCACTCCATGATTAACCCACACTCCTCCCCACCATACCTTGTCACTTCCTTGTACTTTTTACCTTCCTCACAAGCCATCTCCAAGTTTTGAGAGCTGGATATCCATCCTCTCTCCTCATTTTCTCTCATTTGTTCTCATTTCACAAGAAGAGCAAACTCCTTTCTCTCTCACTTTCTCTCTCTAGAAATCCGAGATTCAAGGGCTGATCTTGAGAGTTTCCTCCACCTTTGGTAAGCATAATCCATTTCCTTTAAGATTATCTCGATTAATTCCACTCAAATCATGAGTATCTTACACAAACTCCATTAAATTTGTGTTAGAGCTTCGAATCTTCAAGCGATTCTTCAAGTGTTCTTGGGTTGAACACCTCTCTTCTTCAACACTTATCCACTGAAATCACACAAGGTGAGTTCATACCCCTACATTTTCATGTTTTCTCAAGTTTTTAGGGGGGGAATACAAGTCAAAACATCAAGAACATATTTAAATTCTTCTAACAGCTTTCATCAGAAAAGTTAGACTCCATTCACGGACTGTTTTGGACACCTTAAACATTTTAGTTTTCAAAACTGTTTTAGGTGCATGTAGTTCCACTTCTTAGCTTTAAAATGACTACTTGCACATCCCCATACGATTTTTCTACAATTTATGGTGATTTTTACAAAACTGCCTATCATTCCAAGCACCAATCCGGACCAGTCTGTGATTATGGACTTTTTCACCCAAGTTGGAGGTCATTAAAAATCATGATAAAAATTATGAGTAAACTAGACACATTTTGGGAACTCCCAAAATTTACGGATTTAGTTTTCGACTTCGTATGATTTTTCTATGGCTTTTCTAAAACAGTGCAGGAAGGTCTAATTTAGTTAACATCATATAATTTTCATAACACCTTGTAACATGTTGAGCAGGGTGCATATTATTATGTGTTCATGTATATTTGCAATATACGACATTCTTGTGTTAGTATCTAGACATAAACCTGTTAACAAATGGATTTTTACTAGACAAAGCATAGATTACACAAAGCGTTATTATTGAAGTATACCCATTACACACAAACGTTAAATAAACTATGTTAAGTAAAAATTACGTACTTTACTGTTACTACCTTCGTTTTGCCAAACTATAATAGGTATAGTTTACGATGGATTTCAAAATGCATACATTACAAAAAGGAAACTTTCATTATGATTAAGTGTAAATTCGTTAATAACTTTGTGAGATATACTCTTCACGTAAATCATAAGTCCTGTATTGTAACCAGAGTCTCCTGGAAGGAGAGCGTGATAGTTGTATATAGATCTATATTGGGTTTGACACCCCACACCTTGCTGCTAGCTACAGTTGGACCTGCAGGTCTACGGGTGACAAGTGTCATTTCAGTTCTACGACGCCCGAAGAACGTCGTATTCAGGCCACCTAGGTCATAGTATGGTTATAATAGCTCACAGAAAGTATTAACAAACTTAAGAATATACGAGAGTTTCATTGATATCATATGCGTTTGTGTTGAAATAAACACACATTATTTTCTGTAAATAAGAAAGATTACTCATATATTTCAGTCTTTGGATACCAGACTACATTATTCATTTTAAGGAAAATATCGGATTTTTCTGGAACGACTATACAATTACATGACGAGCTTTTTCATAATTATATACAAAAACTTATGAACTCACCAACCTTTGTGTTGACACTTTTCAAAACTACTTGTATTCTCAGGAATTCAGTGAAAACAGGAAACCAACAACGTTTTGAGGATGGGACGATAAATCGTCAAATAGTTCATTTTGTTTCATAATGTAATTGATTCGAATCATGTAAACATATACTTTGGTGTAACTTTTTCAGTTATATTTATGATGGTTGTATTTACTTTGAGCACTATTATACTCGTTGTTGTGATACTCTACATGAAGTCCTCCACCCTCGAACGTTTCCGCCATCCTTGGTTTGGGGGTTAGGGATAGACGCAGCTCATCGCGGTTAGGGATAGACTTATCATAGTAGGTCATTAGGAACTATGTTATGTACTTCGGCTCTATGTTTAAGTGACTACACTACTCATGGAGCCGTTATGCTGTCGGATTAGTGTCACTTATGTATGCTCTTACGAGCAAATTTTCTTGTATTAAATGCGGATAATATTAATGAACTTTCGTGTGTTTTGCTATGATATTACCAGTTTTTATGTGTTGAGACGTTATGATTGTATGCCCGATGGTAGTAATGTTTAGGTTCGTACCATACACCTAGTTAGTAGGATCACAACCTCACAGAAACCACATACACTCAACATCTTTCCGTTTCATGACAGAAAGATGCCTTGCCGAGCTACTCGCGGAAATCCCGAACCAACCCCCCCGAAGTCGACACCACTGCTTTCCAGGCAGCCGTGTCTGCTGCGGTCACAGCAGCTATGGCACAACTTCACCGAGGGAACAACGGAGGAGGCAACGGGCAAGGGTCCGGAAGTTCGAACAACGGGACGAATCAAGGACCCACTAAAACGTGCACCTACAAGGACTTCACAAACGCTAAACCACGGACTTTCAACGGCACTGGAGGGGTGATCACTCTGAAGCGATGGATCGAGAAGGTAGAGTCGGTATTCGAGATATGCGATTGCCCCGAGCAGATGAAGGTGAAGTTCGCGGCTTGTACTTTTGTGGACCAAGCACTCACTTGGTGGAACGAACACGTGGAAGCTATGACGCTCCCTGTCGCCAACTCTATCCCGTGGGCAGAAATGAAAGAAATGTTAATGGCTGAGTACTGCCCCTGAGGCGAAATACAAAAGATGGAGCAGGAGCTATGGAACCTCACTGTGCAGAATGCGAACATCGATGCCTACATATCGAGATTTAGCGAACTATCTCTGTTGTGCCCGGGTATGATCACATCAGAAGGAAATAAGATTGAACGATTCATCTGGGGACTGACACCTCCCATTCAAGGGAATGTGATAGCTGCGAACCCTGAAACGTTTGACAGTGCGAAGAGATTGGCAAAGAGGTTATATGATCATAACAACAAGAAGGGCGAGAAGCCAGTGGAGACTGAGAAGAAAAAGGAGGGTGATGGCAAGAAAGGGAGGAACAACAAGAGAAAGGGGCGTCAGGGCCCCGAGGCCTCTAAAAAGCAGCAAACAGTGGCAGTTAACGCTGTCACCGCACCGGTTCCAGCCACACCACATGCTCCAGCCTCAGTTGCTTCAAATGCTTCAAGACCCTATTCCGGTAATCTTCCCAAATGCAATAAGTGCGGTTTCCACCATCTTGGCGAATGCAAGGAATTCCATTGCACCAGTTGCAACCGAAGGGGACACACTGCAAGGTTCTGCAGGACATACCCTCCCCAGAACCAAAGTCAGGGAAACAACCACAACAACAACAACGACCACCACAATAACAACAACACCAATGCCGGCGGCAACAATGCAGGGCCTAGCCACACCTGCTTCGGGTGTGGAAGGACGGGGCATTTCCGCCGAGATTGCCCTAACAACAACTCAGGAAACAGAGGAGCAGGAAGAATGTTGACTATGGGTCAGAGCGATGCAGTTCAGGACCCCGCAGTTGTGACCGGTACGTTCCTCCTAAACCACACTTATGCATGCATCTTATTTGATACCGGAGCGGAGAGAAGTTTCGTGAGCGAGAAGTTTAAACATTTATTAAAACAACAACCCCAGAAGCTAAATGAAACCTATACGGTGGAAATGGCCAATGAGAAAACCGAATCCACTGGGGAGATCTACATCGGATGTACCCTAACCCTTAACCAACACGTTTTTCAAATAGACCTAATGCCAGTATCAATTAGGAGTTTCGATGTGATTATCGACATGGATTGGTTAAGCCCCCACCATGCTGAGATTATGTGCCACGAGAAGGCCGTTCGCCTTCGCCTCCCAAATCACGAAACCCTAGTAATTTACGGAGACAAACCTAGCACGAATCTTCGTCTTATCTCGTGCATCAAGGCACAAAAACATCTGCGAAAGAACAATTTGGCGTTCTTGGCTCACATAGTGGACAAGACCAAAGAAGAAACTAACATCCAAGATATTCCGGTAGCGTGTGAATTTCCGGACGTGTTTCCTGAAGATCTTCCAGGAGTACCCCCAGAGAGACAGGTTGAGTTCCGAATCGACCTCGTTCCAGGAGCAACTCCTCTCGCTAAATCACCATATCGATTGGCTCCTGCTGAAATGCAGGAACTGTCCAGCCAACTCAGTGAGCTTCTGGATAAGGGATTTATCCGACCTAGCTACTCGCCATGGGGAGCTCCGGTGCTCTTTGTCAAAAAGAAGGACGGATCTTTCAGAATGTGCATCGATTACAGAGAGTTAAATAAACTCACTGTTAAAAACCGCTACCCACTCCCACGAATCGATGATCTATTCGACCAGCTCCAAGGAGCTAGTTATTTTTCTAAAATAGATCTACGGTCCGGATACCACCAACTCAAAGTCCGAGAAGAGGATATTCCTAAAACCGCTTTCCGAACCCGCTACGGACATTATGAATTCGTCGTAATGCCCTTCGGTCTAACAAATGCACCTGCCGCATTTATGGACCTAATGAATCGAATCTGTCGACCGTTCCTTGACAACTTCGTCATTGTGTTTATCGATGACATCCTCGTCTATTCTCGAAGCAAAGAGGAGCATGGCCAACATCTCCGACAAGTCCTAGAGACTCTGCGATCGGAAAAGCATTACGCCAAACTCTCCAAGTGTGAGTTCTGGCTCCGGAGTGTGAATTTCCTAAGCCACGTAGTTAGCCAAGACGGAATTCATGTGGATCCCTCTAAGGTCAAAGCTGTGGAAGGATGGGCAACTCCGACTACGCCCACAGAAATTCGTCAGTTCTTAGGCCTAGCAGGCTACTATAGGAGATTCATCCAAAACTTCTCTAAGATCGCCAAGCCGCTTACCTTGCTTACGCAAAAGGGCGTGCCATTCAAGTGGACAGACCGACAAGAGATTGCGTTTCGAACCTTGAAGCAAGCTCTATGTAGCGCTCCTGTACTATCTCTACCTGAAGGAACGGAAGATTTTGTAGTCTACTATGACGCGTCGAATCAGGGCTTAGGTTGCGTTCTCATGCAACGTGGAAGAGTGATAGCATATGCGTCCCGCCAACTAAAGACGCACGAAGTAAATTACACTACCCATGACCTAGAACTGGGAGCCGTGGTCTTCGCTCTGAAAATTTGGAGGCACTACCTGTACGGTACAAAGTGCACCATCTTCACGGACCACAAGAGCCTCCAGCACATCTTGAATCAGAAGGAGCTGAACATGAGACAACGAAGATGGGTGGAATTGCTAAACGACTATGAATGCGAGATCAAGTACCATCCAGGCAAGGCCAACGTGGTAGCTGATGCATTAAGTCGGAAGGAGTACTCTAATCGCCGTACGAAAACACACTCGATAACCATTCAATCTCATCTGGCCACTCAAATTGCATCAGTCCAGTCAGAGGCTATGAAAGCGGAAAATAGAACTAGCGAGGCATTGCGCGGGATGGAAAAGAACCTAGAAGCAAGAGAGAATGGGGTATACTACTTCATGAACCGCATTTGGGTTCCAAGAATCGGAGGATTTAGGGAGGCCGTTATGAAGGAAGCCCACAAAACACGATACTCCATTCATTCCGGTTCGGACAAGATGTATTTGGACATTAAACAACACTATTGGTGGCCTAACATGAAGGTGGAAATCGCAACCTATGTTAGTAAGTGCCTCACGTGTGCCAAAGTAAAGGTGGAGTACCAGAAACCTTCAGGATTGTTGCAGCAACCGGCAATACCTGAGTGGAAATGGGAGGGGATTTCTATGGATTTCGTGACCAAGCTGCCCAAGACGTCGGACGGACTGGACACCATATGGGTAATAATCGACCGACTGACGAAATCTGCCCATTTCCTGCCAATCAAAGAATCCTACAAGATGGAGAGACTGACGCGTTTGTATCTACGAGAAATCGTAAGACTCCATGGAGTGCCAAAATCTATCATCTCGGATAGGGACAGTAGGTTCACATCGCGCTTTTGGCAATCACTCCACAAGGCAATGGGAACTCATCTCGATATGAGCACCGCATATCACCCACAAACGGACGGTCAAAGTGAACGAACCATTCAAACGCTTGAAGAAATGCTTTGTGCATGTGTGATAGACTTTGGAAAGTCTTGGGATACCCACCTACCGTTGATCGAGTTCTCATATAACAATAGTTACCATTCGAGCATCAAGGTGGCTCCTTTCGAAGCACTGTACGGGCGTAAATGTAGATCACCGTTATGTTGGGCTGAAGTAGGTGACACCCAGCTAGCAAGAACGCATACGTCGGACAGGGCACTAACAGGACCGGAGATCATTCGCGAAACCACAGAAAAGATCGTTCAGATCAGAGCTCGATTACAAGCATCGCGTGACCGACAAAAGAGCTACGCCGATAAACGGCGAAAGCCCTTAGAATTCCAGGTCGGTGATCGAGTACTATTGAAAGTCTCACCCTGGAAAGGGGTTATACGTTTCGGAAAACGGGGAAAGTTGAACCCACGATACATTGGACCTTTCGAAATCGTCGCCCAAATAGGTCCAGTAGCATACAGACTACAACTACCCGCGGAGCTAAACGGTGTACACCCCGTGTTTCATGTCTCTAATCTGAAGAAGTGCCTATCAGATGAAACCCTTGTCATTCCTCTTGACGAAATCGAAATCAATGAGAATCTCCTGTTCGTCGAAGAACCAATCGAAATCATGGACAGGGAGGTGAAGCGTACTAAGCAGAGTCGCATCCCGATCGTGAAAGTACGGTGGAACGCAAAGCGTGGGCCAGAATTCACGTGGGACCGCGAAGATCAAATGAAGCAAAAGTACCCTCACCTATTCTAGCATTCTAAAATCTAGCTTTCAAACAGAATTTTGGGACGAAATTCCCTCTAACGGGGGGATGATGTCACAACTGAAAATTTTGTGTCATGTAATCTATACACTCAAGCTAATGTGAATCAAAAACTTAAGAACATGTGTAACACCTATGATTATGACTTCAAAAAAAAACTTCAATCAAATACATCATACAAGTACTACAAATAGTCATCAAACAATTGGAGACCTTAGAAGCCCTTGTTTAAGTCCACTTTGGACTAGGACTTCCTTATTGGATCCAAATGGACCAATAAGCTTCCAATTAGACTATCATGGGCTTAGAACCCTAATTTGGGCTCTAATTGGACCCACACTAATTTATTTCAACATTTTGGGCCATGTTGGGCCTAGAATGAAATGAATTAAAAGCCTTGATACATGAATAACCTAAACTAGTCCAATAAAAATATAAAAATCCTACCACATTCCTTTAGACTTAAAACATACCCAAGATTAACTCTAATATTGGGCTTAGGGACAAAGGCCCAAAATTTTCCTTTTCCCTTCCAAATTCTCGGCCCAATGCCCAAGCCCAAGAGGAAATGGAAGAGTTGACTTAATGCATGCCACCTCATTATTAACCAAAGGGTATCTATGCACGGAACTCATACTTCCAAGCACATATCACTTCAAAGATCACTTCTCTTCTCTCCTCTATCTCACTCTCGGCCACATCTCAAACACACACACATCTCACAAACTCTCTCAAGAACACTCAAGAAACTCTCTCCTTTCCTCTCCAAAATTTCGAGATTCTAAGAAGCTTTCAAGAGGATCTTCCAAGCTAATCATCATCTTAGGTAAGTATTTACTTATATACATGATCTAGCTATTTCATTCCATCAAAAACCTCTTCTAAATCTATTCCAACTTGTGATCATACACCTTAGAAGTCACCAAACTCGAGACCTACCAAGGAAAGGTGCTAAGGCCGAAAAATCACTTCATTTTCTTCCATCTTTTCTTCAAAAACCGAAAGCTTCAAACAAGGTGAGCTTCATACCCCCTATTTTCTGTTTTTATGAGTTTTGTTGGGGGGGGGGAATACAAGTGAAAGTGTAGATCTATATGTGTTTTGTATGCCTTGTATGATTTCCATGCTTATATGTGTGCTTTTGTGTGTTATAATGTTGGATCTAGCCATAAAACTCCTCAAAACCGAGATATACCTTATGTTAAATGATTTTAGCATCAAATATATTTCTACATACAAAGTGTTTCTAGAAAAATAGCTAAATGGCTTAGTAACAATTTCTTTAGGCTAAAAACATAATTTTTGGACCTAAGATGTGAAAATATACTAAATTAAGGGCCCAAATTGACATATCACAAATTCTGATGGATAAGGTGTGTCAAAACAGTTTCAACAAAACAATTTCTGGAAATATACTCAATTAAAGGATTAAAAACATAAATTTCAAGCTTAATGGGCTAAAAATGACATTTTCGGCCCAATGAGGCCCACTATACGAGATTTTCTGTTTTGGAGGGCCAAAACTGTGTTTTTCTGTAAAACAGTGGACTATAAGTGTTCCAAGTCCTTTTCAAAGGTTTAAAATGCTTTTTAAATTTAAAAAGGACCAAAGTTGCAAAAAAATTTCAATTTGGGCCAAAATTGTCAAAGTTGCGAAAAAGAAGGGCTATTACCGAGAAAACTGCAATTTCAGGGACTAAAACTGTTTTCATTGTAAAATATGCTGAAAAATATTAATTTCAATAATTTTTGGTGTTAAAATGTCAAGAAAATTGATTTAAGGACCAAACCGGAAAAATATTTAATTAAAAGGGTTGAAAAAGTAAATTTTACAAACAACGAGGGGCTGAAAACAGAAACTTCCAAGGCTAATTCAATACATGCAATTTGATCAAATGATGGCACCGCGACTATCGACGAAATACAATACATTACAATACCAAAAGTCGTTGTTAAACGAATTGGTTCGGTCTCGAACCAATAAAAATCCGAAACTACTAACACGACGACACTACGACACTACGATTCATACAAGTAACGTTTGGGAATTCAATATACATGCGAGTGTGCACAGACGTCTACGCACCATCTTTGGGCCCCAAAAGTGTAAAATCTTGTTTGTTGGGCCTAGCTAGCCCAATGACCTGATCTTAAGGCCCGAAGATCTCTATCTTACGAAGTGTTGGGTTTTACCGATCTGACACAACGTAAAAGGACTTTCAGTGGCTTGTATACTACTGGTCCCCAAGGGTCCTTTGGTATTGCTAGTAAAGTCTATATTTCATGCGAGGCGGGTCTGGGACCCCTCGTACATTTTTTTTATCCCCAACCGGTTAATGGAGTCATCGAGGTCTTCGTGCCCTCTTTCTCTTCGGATGTGGGACTACACATAGTCAGGGCGATTGGATAACGTGATTAATACGGACGACGCCTACGGGATCGTTAGTATAGCTATAAACTGGTCATTTGTGTAATGCGTGTTTGTAGCAAATAATCATGCTCAAAAATAATCCAACGTCGCCTGGGACTGACACTACGCGCTATGCAATGGTTTCAATGTGACTTCATGGAATTCAAGGAATTAGGAAAACATCGGGTTTTCCTAGGGTTTTCAATATATACAGATTTGAAATGCATACAACTTCAATGAACAATTTTTACAAGTATAGAAACAAACAAGCATACCTATGGATCTTCACAAACGTTTTCAAAAGCTTTTCTTTTCAGAAAATATCGGATTTTCTGGTGGTTTTCAAACGATACGAAACATTGTTTTTCTTCAAATACCGCTTATGAACTCACCAACATTTCACATGTTGACGTTTTTCAAAATACTTGTATTCTCAGGGAACCAGTGAATCAAAGGAAATCATATTCAGTGATGGCTTGCAGTTTATGTACGAATCGAACAATTTATTTTTGGGAATGTAATGTTTAAACAATGTACTTCATGTAAACTCTACTGGTTGTACTATATTAATGCATGGTGACGAATGTTGTTACGTTTCATATATATTCAATGTTATGGTATTCAATTGAGTCACGACAGTCCCCCGAACGTTTCCGCCGCCTGGTTCGGGGGTGTGACAAACCTCTTTCCGAACTCGTTACGGACATTATGAATTTGTCGTGTCACACCCGCAAACCAAGGATGGCGGAAACGTCCAGGGGTGGAGGACTTCATGTGTAGTATCATAACAACAATGGTAATAGTGATGAAAGTAAACGCAACCAACATATATATAATTGTAAGAGTTACATCATTGTATGAATTACATGTTTCAAAATCAATTACAATATGTTGACAAAATATGATAAGTTTGACGCCTCAACGTCCCATCCTCAAAAGTACTTTGTTACCTGTTTAGTGATTTCCTGAGAATACAAGTAGTTTAAAAAAAAATGTCAACACAATGGTTGGTGAGTTCATAAGTTTTTGTATATAATTATGAAAAAGCTCGTCATGTAATTGTATAGTTGTTCCAGAAAAATCCGATATTTTCCTTAAAATGAATAATGTAGTCTTGTATCCAAAGACTGAAATATATGAGTAATCTTTCTTATTTACAGAAAATAATGTGTGTTTATTTCAACACAAACGCGTATGATATCAATGAAACTCTCGTATATTCTTAAGTTTGTTAATACTTTCTGTGAGCTATTATAACCATACTATGACCTAAGTGGCCTGAATACGACGTTCTTCGGGCGTCGTAGAACTGAAATGACACTTGTCACCCGTAGACCTGCAGGTCCAACTGTAGCTAGCAGCAAGGTGTGGGGTGTCAAACCCAATATAGATCTATATACAACTATCACGCTCTCCTTCCAGGAGACTCTGGTTACAATACAGGACTTATGATTTATGTGAAGAGGATGTCTCACAAAGTTATTAACGAATTTACACTTAATCATAATGAAAGTTTCCTTTTTGTAATGTATGCATTTTGAAATCCATCGTAAACTATACCTATTATAGTTTGGCAAAACGAAGGTAGTAACAGTAAAGTACGTAATTTTTACTTAACATAGTTTATTTAACGTTTGTGTGTAATGGGTATACTTCAATAATAACGCTTTGTGTAACCTATGCTTTGTCTAGTAAAAATCCATTTGTTAACAGGTTTATGTCTAGATACTAACACAAGAATGTCGTATATTGCAAATATACATGAACACGTAATAATATGCACCCTGCTCAACATGTTACAAGGTGTTATGAAAATTATATGATGTTAACTAAATTAGACCTTCCTGCACTGTTTTCGAAAAGCCATAGAAAAATCATACGAAGGCGAAAACTAAATCCGTAAATTCTGAGAGTTCCCAAAATGTGTCTGGTTTACTCATAATTTTTATCATGATTTTTAATGACCTCCAACTTCAGTGAAAAAGTCCATAATCACAGATTGGTCCGGATTGGTGCTTGGAATGATAGGCAGTTTTGTAAAAATCACCATAAATTGTAGAAAAATCGTATGGGGATGTGCAAGTAGTCATTTTAAAGCTAAGAAGTGGAACTACATGCAACTAAAACAGTTTTGAAAACTAAAATGTTTAAGGTGTCCAAAACAGTCCGTCAATGGAGTCTAACTTTTCTGATGAAAGCTGTTAGAAGAATTTAAATGTGTTCTTGATGTTTTGACTTGTATTCCCCGCCTAAAAACTTGAGAAAACATGAAAATGTAGGGGTATGAACTCACCTTGTGTGATTTCAGTGGATAAGTGTTGAAGAAGAGAAGTGCTCAACCCAAGAATACTAGAAGAATCGCTTGAAGATTCGAAGCTTTAACACAAATATAATGGAATTTGTGTAAGATATCCATGATTTGAGTGGAAATAATTGAGATAATCATAAAGGAAATGGATTATACTTACCAAAGGTGGAGGAAACTCTCAAGATCAGCCCTTGAATCTCGGATTTCTAGAGAGAGAGAGTGAGAGAGAAAGGAGTTTGATCTTCTTGTGAAATGAGAACAAATGAGAGAAAATGAGGAGAGAGGATGAATATCCAGCTCTCAAAGCATGGAGATGGCTTGTGAGGGAGGTAAAAAGTACAAGGTATGGTGGAGAGGAGTGTGGGTTGTCATGGAGTGGGTGTGGGGGTTGCTTGCGTCATAACTAAGGTAAGGTCAACACTCTTCTTTTTGTACTTTACCAACTCCTTTTTAAATATGATTTTATCCTTAAAATGTGATTAAATCATTAATTTAGGGGTCTTATAATTAAAAATAAAGTTTTGGGTGAAAATCCTATGTTAAAATAATTATAAATGGGTTTAAAACGCGAAAATATGCAAAAACGGGGTGAAAATTGCATTTTCCAGCGAAGTTCTTCGGATCTCGGCCGAGGCTCGGTCAGCTGGAGCTCGGTTCGGACGCGGGAGGCTGAATCCGGAGGCGGGACGCGAAGCGACGGCTCGGTCCGAGGTGAAGCTGTCCGAAGCGAAAGCGGGAAACGAAAGCGGGTGGTTCGGTCCGAAGGGGAGCAGTCTGACGCGAAGGCAGGGTTCGGTCCGAGGTCAGGCTAGAACCGAAGGGACTGTTGTGAACAGTAATGAACAGTACCTTCGGTTCGGATTTCCCTTCTACACGAGGTTCGGTTCGGACCATTCTTCTTAGCATGGTTCGGTTCGGATCTCCTTCATGGCCGGGTTCGGTTCGGATGAACAGTAACTTCGGTCCAGCTCATGAACAGTACTTTCGGTTCGGACCCTCATGAATAGTGCTTTCGGTTCGGTTCATGAATAGTACTTTCGGTTCGTAGGGTTCGTTTCCTTAAGTCCGTTTTTCGCGTAGACTTCCGTTCTTGGGCTATTTTTCGCCAAATTCGAGGGTCGGGATGCCCCGAGTGATTATAGAAAGTTGGGAGAGATTTCGAGAGAGATTTGAGAGAGATTCCTCGTTCTCAGAGAGATTTGGGAGAGATTTGACGTACTTGGAGAGATTTCGCATACGAAGAGATACGTGGGAGAGATTTCACATACTTAGAGAGATTTGGGAGAGATTTGACATACTTGGAGAGATTTGGGAGAGATTTGACATACTTGTAGAGATTTCACATACAAAGAGATATGTGAGAGAGATTTCACATACTTAGAGAGATTTGGGAGAGATTTGACATACTTGGAGAGATTTGGGAGAGATTTGACATACTTGGAGAGATTTCACATACAAAGAGATATGTGAGAGAGATTTCACATACTTAGAGAGATTTGGGAGAGATTTGACATACTTGGAGAGATTTGGGAGAGATTTGACATACTTGGAGAGATTTCACATACAAAGAGATATGTGAGAGAGATTTCACATACTTAGAGAGATTTGGGAGAGATTTGACATACTTGGAGAGATTTGGGAGAGATTTGACATACTTGGAGAGATTTCACATACAAAGGGATATGTGAGAGAGATTTCACATACTTAGAGAGATTTGGGAGAGATTTGACATACTTGGAGAGATTTGGGAGAGATTTGACATACTTAGAGAGATAGAGTGAAAACGATTGAGAGTGTTTTTCGTGTGTGCTGAATGAGAGTGTCCGGCTTCGCAATGCAAGGTCCTTAGACCCCGTTATGCCATGTTTTAGGATCTTACGCACTCCTTATGAGTATGCAACATTGTTTTATTGTTTTTGTTCATTGTTTAGCACTAATGTTAAGGAAATTTAAACACATGAACTTTCCAAGTGGTGTTTTCTCATTAAAATAGTGAGTTGTACAGTATTTACATAATATACACCCTATCATACAAGGTTTTAATCGAGTTGACCAGTTTGACTCGTTGACCTTGACCGGCTTAGACTTGACCCGATTTTGACTATTGTCACATCATCCCCCCGTTAGAGGGAATTTCGTCCCGAAATTTACGCTTTGGCCAAGGCTTTAAGGGTTTAGGAAAAGGTGCGGGTACTTTTGCTTCATTTGGTCTTCGCGCTCCCAGGTGAACTCAGGTCCTCGTTTAGCGTTCCATCGAACCTTCACGATGGGAATACGACTTTGTTTCGTTCTTTTGACCTCCCGATCCATAATCTCTACTGGCTCCTCTACGAAGTGGAGATTCTCGTCAACTTCGATCTCATCGAGAGGTATTACAAGTGTCTCGTCGGACAGACATTTCTTCAGGTTTGATACGTGAAAGGTGGGATGTACCTTATCGAGTTCTTGAGGTAATCGAAGTTTGTACGCCACAGGACCAATCCTGGCGAGGATTTCGAACGGTCCAATGTACCTCGGGTTTAGTTTCCCACGTTTGCCGAAGCGTATCATTCCTTTCCAAGGGGAAACTTTTAGTAACACACGATCACCAACCTGGAATTCCAAAGGTTTGCGTCGCTTATCCGCGTAACTCTTTTGTCGATCTCGGGAGGCCTTCAGCCTTTCTCGAATTTGAACAATCTTTTCTGTGGTCTCCCTTATGATTTCAGGACCAGTGAGGGTGCTATCCGGAATTTGCCCCCTAGCCAACTGAGTATCCCCCACTTCAGCCCAACATAGGGGTGATCTGCACTTGCGACCGTAAAGAGCTTCGAATGGAGCGACTTTAATGCTAGTGTGATAGCTGTTATTGTAGGAGAATTCAATCAGCGGCAAATGGGTGTCCCACGCTTTACCAAAGTCTATCACACATGCTCTCAACATGTCTTCTAAGGTCTGTATAGTGCGCTCGCTCTGCCCGTCAGTTTGTGGGTGGTAGGCCGTACTCATGTCTAGCCTAGTACCCAAGGATTTCTGCAGGGACTGCCAAAATCTCGAAGTGAACCTACTATCTCAGTCTGAGATGATAGATATTGGTACACCATGCAGTCGCACAATCTCCTTGAGGTATATTCTGGTTAATTTCTCCATCTTGTCGGTTTCCTTTATTGGTAGGAAGTGCGCAGACTTGGTCAGTCTGTCTACGATTACCCATATAGTGTCAAACCCGCTCGAAGTCTTAGGCAACTTGGTTATGAAGTCCATGGTTATCCGATCCCACTTCCATTCCGGTATATCAGGCTGTTGTAGTAGTCCTGAGGGTTTCTGGTATTCCACCTTGACCTTGGCGCAAGTCAGGCACTTGCCCACATATGTAGCAATCTCGGCTTTCATATTCGGCCACCAGTATAACTTCTTGAGGTCTAGATACATCTTATCTGACCCTGGATGAATGGAGTATCGAGTCTTGTGTGCTTCATTCATGACCACGTCTCGGATCCCACCGAACTTCGGTGTCCAGATCCGGTTACTGAGATAACAGGTTCCGTCGTCCTTGACTTCTAAGTTCTTATCCATTCCCCTTAATGCCTCACCTGCCACATTCTCTGGTTTCAAGGCTTCTAATTGAGCTTCCCGAATTTGTGTGGCCAGGTGGGAATGGATGGTCATGGTTAAGGATTTTACTCGGCGGCTCGAATATTCCTTCCTGCTTAGGGCATCAGCCACTACATTGGCCTTGCCCGGGTGGTAGCGAATTTCGCACTCGTAGTCATTTAGCAGTTCAACCCATCTCCGTTGTCGTATGTTGAGCTCTGATTGAGGATATGCTGAAGACTTTTGTGGTCGGTGAAGATGGTACATTTTGTGCCGTAGAGATAGTGCCTCCAAATCTTTAAAGCGAACACTACCGCTCCCAATTCAAGGTCATGGGTAGTGTAATTAACTTCGTGTGTTTTAAGTTGTCTTGATGCGTAGGCGATGACTTTTCCTCTCTGCATGAGCACGCATCCGAGGCCTTGATTTGAAGCATCGTAATATACCACGAAGTCATCAGTTCCTTCTGGAAGAGACAAAACTGGTGCGCTGCACAAGGCTTGTTTTAACGTCTGGAAGGCGGTTTCTTGTTTATCTCCCCACTTAAATACCACACCTTTTTGAGTCAGGGTGGTGAGTGGTTTGGCGATCTTCGAGAAGTTTTGTATGAATCTTCGGTAGTAGCCGGCGAGCCCTAAAAATTGTCGAATTTCCGTCGGCGTTGTAGGTGCTAACCAGTTTTTAATAGCTTGGATTTTTGCGGGATCCACATGTATCCCCTTCTCGCTAACCACATGGACAAGAAAATTCACTTCTCTAATCCAGAATTCGCATTTAGAGAATTTGGCGTAAAGCTTCTCGGCCCTCAGTGTTTCCAAGATCAGCCGGAGGTGTTGACGGTGCTCTTCCTCGCTTCGGGAGTAGATTAAAATATCGTCGATGAACACAATCACGAATTTGTCTAAGTAGGGTCGACACACTCGATTCATCAGGTCCATAAATACTGCCGGTGCGTTCGTTAATCCGAAGGGCATTACCACAAACTCATAGTGCCCGTAACGAGTTCTGAACGCAGTCTTGGGAATATCCTCTTCTTGTACTCGCAGTTGATGATAACCCGACCGCAGGTCGATTTTTGAAAAGTAGCTTGCTCCTAGGAGTTGGTCAAAGAGATCATCGATTCGGGGTAAGGGATATCGGTTCTTGATAGTAAGTTTGTTCAGCTCCCGGTAGTCTATGCACATGCGAAAAGATCCGTCCTTCTTCTTTACGAACAGGACCGGCGCTCCCCAGGGTGAGAAGCTTGGCCTGATAAATCCCTTGCTTAGCAGTTCATTTAACTGGCTGGAAAGTTCTTGCATTTCTGCCAGTGCTAAACGGTATGGAGCCTTAGCGACGGGGGTAGCTCCTGGGATTAAGTCGATCCGGAATTCGACTTGTCGTGCGGAGGGTACACCTGGAAGATCTTCGGGGAATACATCGGGATAGTTGCACACCTCGGGAATGTCGTTGATATCCTTCACCTCTCGTTTCGTGTCTACTATGTGGGCTAGAAATGCGTGGTACTCCTTTCGGAGGTACTTTTGGGCTTTGACGCAAGAGATGACTTGCAAATTTGAACTGGGTTTGTCGCCATAGATGAAGAGGGTTTCGCCATTCGGCAGATTAAGGCGAACAACCCTTTCGTAACATAGAATGTCGGCACGATGTGAACTTAACCAATCCATACCGATGATTATGTCAAAGCATTTTATTGTGACCGGCATCAGGTTTACTTTAAACGAATGGTTGTCTAGAGTGAGGGTACACCCTGAGTATATATCATTAGTGTGCTCTTCTTTCCCATTAGCCATTTCTACTACGTATGTATCTTTTAATGAATGGGGGGTTTGTTTTAGTAATTGTTTGAATTCATGGCTCACAAAACTCCTCTCTGCTCCACTATCAAATAGTACGCATGCATATGTGTTATTGAGGAGAAACGTACCAGAAACCACCGAGGGATCCTTGACTGCTTCTCCGTGTCCCATCGTCAGGACTCTCCCTGCACCACCAACTTTAGGAGCTTGTGCCTTGGGGCAGTCTCTCCTGAAGTGTCCTGCTTCACCACATTCATAGCAGGTTTGGCTTGCCCCCGCATTGGCAACTTGGTTGTTTGATCGTGTTGGCGCTTTACAGAAACGAGCGGTATGCCCTTTCTTGTTGCAGTTTCTGCAGTGCATTTCCCGACAAGCACCGGTATGGTGGAAGTTGCACTTGTTGCACTTGGGGAGGTTTCCAGCATATGGCCTTGGCGGCGCTGGAGCAGAAGCAGTAGTGGCTACACGGACAGCAACTGTCTGTCGCTTCTTTGCGGGGTCCTGCACCGGTTGTTTCTTTTTAATGTTCCAGAACTTCCTCTTGTTGTTTCCTCCTTTTGTTTGGTTGGTGGCGGCGACCATGGCGCCACGGCTGGCCCTATGATCGATAAGTTGTTGTGCCAATTCCTTGGCACTTTCAAAGGTAGTAGGTTTCGAGGCCAGAACACTGTCATGAATCTGGGGTGACAGCCCCCAAAGGTATCGTTCTACCTTTTTCTCCTCCGGAGTGACCATTGCAGGACAGAGGAGTGCTAGGTCATTGAATCGGTCGGTATAAGCTTCGAGATCCATCCCCGACATCTTGAGATTCCATAGTTCCTCTTCGAGCTTTTGTATTTCTCCCCTCGGGCAATACTCTTTTAGCATTAGCGCTTTTAAGTTCTCCCAGCCGATGGAGTTAGCTACTGCAGGCGTAAGTGACTTAACTCGGCCATTCCACCAAGTAAGAGCTTTTCTTGTGAAAGTGAATGCCGCATACTTGACCTTGCTTGCCTCGGGGCAAGCACAGATTTCGAAGACTGCTTCGGTCCTTTCGAACCATTGCATCAGCGCCATGACGCCCCCGCTCCAGTCGAAGGGATCGGGTTTGCCATTAGTGAAGTCTTTGTATGTACACTCCTTGGTGCGCCCTGTGTTGTCCCCCTGATTCGAGTTAGTATTCCCGGATCCGGAACCGCCGGAACCATTTGTACCCATTTGCGACATTGCTGCCGCCACGGCTGCTGTTACTGCAGCCTGAAACATCACCGGATCAAACTCCGGAGGTGGCGGCGGAGTGGGTGGTGCTGAGTTTCCGGAAGGTCTTGGTCTTTTCCTTGGTGGTATGGTTCTGACATAAGAAAATAAAAAGAAAGACTTGGCGGTAAGACTTCAATGGTGATACGAGTCGAGCGTTACTTGTTTCATCTCAATTGTATTTTGTCCGTGTTTAATAATTTAGAAGGCAATTAACTGTCAAGTTTATGCAATTAAGCTTACGAATTATATAGTGTTGACTCCAGCAGAGTCAAGTGCTTGGTTTGTGTCAGCATCAAAAGACATAAAATACAAACCACATTCAGTGATAATTTGCTAGTACATAATGTTCTTAGGAATTTGACCTCATAAGGGTCTACATTACATCATAGTAAAAGATAAAGTTTTGGTAGTACAAAAGTCCCTTTGACTAGTGGGGTCACTTAGTCGCAAGGTCAGCCTATTCGCAACAAAGAGTAGCACCAACGCATACTCGAAATCCTAGATTTATAACAAAATATAAGTAGCGCGAAAACTACTCGTGGCGTGAAGCATCTGATCCATGGTGGCCCTGGGATGAGGTCGAGGCTCCCTGAAGCTCCGCAATCTGGCGCTCAGCCGCGATCACCCTCTCCTCGAGAGCTGCGTGTCTCACCTGGTACTCCCTTACCTCCGCTCGAGCGGCGGTAAGGTCCTCGATGAGTCGGTCCAATGGATAGAAGTCCCTCTCCAAATCCCGGGTGCGTGCATCGGTGGCTGCCGTAATAACGCTGAGATTTCGAATCTGGTCTGCCATTTCCCTACTCTGGTTTCCCAAGTTCGTGATGTGCTGGGTCATAACGTGGAGAGCTCTGTCAGCCGGTCCCCCGTGGCTGAGGTCATAATAACCTCATTGGTCGCCATAGGGTGACCTCTGGTGCTGTTGCCGACTCCACCTCTCGATCATGGTTGCCCAACGGGGCTCAGGCCCATTGTGCCCCCAGCGGTTTGCAGGCACCCTAGCAATGTAAGGAGGGTTGAAGACTTCCTCCTCTGGCTCTTCTTCACTTTCCTCCTCATCCATGTCCACCTCGTCGTCTTCCTCTTCTTCTTCTTCCTCGTCTACCTCCTCTTCTTCTTCCTCGGGCTCTTCTTCGGGATCCTCTTCAGGATCCTCTTCAATCAGCTCTTCGGGCTCTTCCTCAATCCAGCCAGCATTTCCCTGGTTGGGAAAGTATGGGTCTCCTGGTAGGTGAAATCCTGCCATGACGTCTGCGCGAGAATAGAGGGGTAAGAAGCGGATAGCGGTAGATATTAATAATATTGCGATATAGCAACATACAAATACTCCTATAGTATTTTAAATGTTTCGATTTGGTTCTTATAGCACTCTTTGTAGGGTGAAGTTAGGTTATTAGACTTGTTGCCCTCCTACGGCTATCCCCCGGTATGAGTAAGTCACTTTCCGGACTAATATAGTTGATCAGACTATATCCTTCCCAAAACTGATTACTCATACCAAGGCATACTCGTAACGTTCAACTCCTCTTCTTTTAGTTTATGTTCTCCTAGTTATGACACTACGCGCGTATGCAATGCATGTAGGTATACTTTTAAACAGAACTTATTCGTTTTCAAAAGTATAACCGGTTAGAATGTTTTAAAAATCAGAGACTCTTAGTCCCAAATGTGTTTATAGTTTGTATATCCTATGTTGTTTGATATACTTAATTCACTATAAACCGTGCTCTGATACCAATCTGTCACACCCCCAAACCAAGGATGGCGGAAACGTCCAGGGGTGGAGGACTTCATGTGTAGTATCATAACAACAATGGTAATAGTGATGAAAGTAAACGCAACCAACATATATATAATTGAAAGAGTTACATCATTGTATGAATTACATGTTTCAAAATCAATTACAATATGTTGACAAAATATGATAAGTTTGACGCCTCAACATCCCATCCTCAAAAGTACTTTGTTACCTGTTTAGTGATTTCCTGAGAATACAAGTAGTTTAAAAAAAAAATGTCAACACAATGGTTGGTGAGTTCATAAGTTTTTGTATATAATTATGAAAAAGCTCGTCATGTAATTGTATAGTTGTTCCAGAAAAATCCGATATTTTCCTTAAAATGAATAATGTAGTCTTGTATCCAAAGACTGAAATATATGAGTAATCTTTCTTATTTACAGAAAATAATGTGTGTTTATTTCAACACAAACGCGTATGATATCAATGAAACTCTCGTATATTCTTAAGTTTGTTAATACTTTCTGTGAGCTATTATAACCATACTATGACCTAGGTGGCCTGAATACGACGTTCTTCGGGCGTCGTAGAACTGAAATGACACTTGTCACCCGTAGACCTGCAGGTCCAACTGTAGCTAGCAGCAAGGTGTGGGGTGTCAAACCCAATATAGATCTATATACAACTATCACGCTCTCCTTCCAGGAGACTCTGGTTACAATACAGGACTTATGATTTATGTGAAGAGGATGTCTCACAAAGTTATTAACGAATTTACACTTAATCATAATGAAAGTTTCCTTTTTGTAATGTATGCATTTTGAAATCCATCGTAAACTATACCTATTATAGTTTGGCAAAACGAAGGTAGTAACAGTAAAGTACGTAATTTTTACTTAACATAGTTTATTTAACGTTTGTGTGTAATGGGTATACTTCAATAATAACGCTTTGTGTAACCTATGCTTTGTCTAGTAAAAATCCATTTGTTAACAGGTTTATGTCTAGATACTAACACAAGAATGTCGTATATTGCAAATATACATGAACACGTAATAATATGAACCCTGCTCAACATGTTACAAGGTGTTATGAAAATTATATGATCTTAACTAAATTAGACCTTCCTGCACTGTTTTCGAAAAGCCATAGAAAAATCATACGAAGGCGAAAACTAAATCCGTAAATTCTGAGAGTTCCCAAAATGTGTCTGGTTTACTCATAATTTTTATCATGATTTTTAATGACCTCCAACTTCAGTGAAAAAGTCCATAATCACAGATTGGTCCGGATTGGTGCTTGGAATGATAGACAGTTTTGTAAAAATCACCATAAATTGTAGAAAAATCGTATGGGGATGTGCAAGTAGTCATTTTAAAGCTAAGAAGTGGAACTACATGCACCTAAAACAGTTTTGAAAACTAAAATGTTTAAGGTGTCCAAAACAGTCCGTCAATGGAGTCTAACTTTTCTGATGAAAGCTGTTAGAAGAATTTAAATGTGTTCTTGATGTTTTGACTTGTATTCCCCGCCTAAAAACTTGAGAAAACATGAAAATGTAGGGGTATGAACTCACCTTGTGTGATTTCAGTGGATAAGTGTTGAAGAAGAGAAGTGCTCAACCCAAGAATACTAGAAGAATCGCTTGAAGATTCGAAGCTTTAACACAAATATAATGGAATTTGTGTAAGATATCCATGATTTGAGTGGAAATAATTGAGATAATCATAAAGGAAATGGATTATGCTTACCAAAGGTGGAGGAAACTCTCAAGATCAGCCCTTGAATCTCGGATTTCTAGAGAGAGAGAGTGAGAGAGAAAGGAGTTTGATCTTCTTGTGAAATGAGAACAAATGAGAGAAAATGAGGAGAGAGGATGAATATCCAGCTCTCAAAGCATGGAGATGGCTTGTGAGGGAGGTAAAAAGTACAAGGTATGGTGGAGAGGAGTGTGGGTTGTCATGGAGTGGGTGTGGGGGTTACTTGCGTCATAACTAAGGTAAGGTCAACACTCTTCTTTTTGTACTTTACCAACTCCTTTTTAAATATGATTTTATCCTTAAAATGTGATTAAATCATTAATTTAGGGGTCTTATAATTAAAAATAAAGTTTTGGGTGAAAATCCTATGTTAAAATAATTATAAATGGGTTTAAAACGCGAAAATATGCAAAAACGGGGTGAAAATTGCATTTTCCAGCGAAGTTCTTCGGATCTCGGCCGAGGCTCGGTCAGCTGGAGCTCGGTTCGGACGCGGGAGGCTGAATCCGGAGGCGGGACGCGAAGCGACGGCTCGGTCCGAGGTGAAGCTGTCCGAAGCGAAAGCGGGAAACGAAAGCGGGTGGTTCGGTCCGAAGGGAAGCAGTCCGACGCGAAGGCAGGGTTCGGTCCGAGGTCAGGCTAGAACCGAAGGGACAGTTGTGAACAGTAATGAACAGTACCTTCGGTTCGGATTTCCCTTCTACACGAGGTTCGGTTCGGACCTTTCTTCTTAGCATGGTTCGGTTCGGATCTCCTTCATGGCCGGGTTCGGTTCGGATGAACAGTAACTTCGGTCCAGCTCATGAACAGTACTTTCGGTTCGGACCCTCATGAATAGTGCTTTCGGTTCGGTTCATGAATAGTACTTTCGGTTCGGAGGGTTCGTTTCCTTAAGTCCGTTTTTCGCATAGACTTCCGTTCTTGGGCTATTTTTCGCCAAATTCGAGGGTCGGGATGCCCCGAGTGATTATAGAAAGTTGGGAGAGATTTCGAGAGAGATTTGAGAGAGATTCCTCGTTCTCAGAGAGATTTGGGAGAGATTCGACGTACTTGGAGAGATTTCGCATACGAAGAGATACGTGGGAGAGATTTCACATACTTAGAGAGATTTGGGAGAGATTTGACATACTTGGAGAGATTTGGGAGAGATTTGACATACTTGGAGAGATTTCACATACAAAGAGATATGTGAGAGAGATTTCACATACTTAGAGAGATTTGGGAGAGATTTGACATACTTGGAGAGATTTGGGAGAGATTTGACATACTTGGAGAGATTTCACATACAAAGGGATATGTGAGAGAGATTTCACATACTTAGAGAGATTTGGGAGAGATTTGACATACTTGGAGAGATTTGGGAGAGATTTGACATACTTAGAGAGATAGAGTGAAAACGATTGAGAGTGTTTTTCGTGTGTGCTGAATGAGAGTGTCCGGCTTCGCAATGCAAGGTCCTTAGACCCCGTTATGCCATGTTTTAGGATCTTACGCACTCCTTATGAGTATGCAACATTGTTTTATTGTTTTTGTTCATTGTTTAGCACTAATGTTAAGGAAATTTAAACACATGAACTTTCCAAGTGGTGTTTTCTCATTAAAATAGTGAGTTGTACAGTATTTACATAATATACACCCTATCATACAAGGTTTTAATCGAGTTGACCAGTTTGACTCGTTGACCTTGACCGGCTTAGACTTGACCCGATTCTGACTATTGTCACATGTCGTAATGCCCTTCGGTCTAACGAATGCTCCTGCCGCATTTATGGATCTGATGAACCGAATCTGTCGACCATTCCTCGACAACTTTGTCATCGTCTTCATTGACGACATTCTCGTTTATTCCCGAAGCGAGGAAGAGCATGGTCAACATCTCCGACAAATCCTAGACACTCTGCGATCGGAAAAGCTATACGCAAAACTCTCCAAGTGTGAGTTCTGGCTCCGTAGCATGAACTTCCTAGGTCATGTTGTTAGCCAAGATGGAATTCATATGGATCCCTCTCAGGTCAAAGTCGTTGAAGGATGGGTCGTTCCGACAACACCCACAGAAATTCGTCAATTCTTAGGGCTAGCGGGCTACTATAGGAGGTTCATTCAAAACTTCTCTAAGATCGCCAAGCCACTTACCTCACGTACACAAAAGGGCGTACCATTCAAATGGACGGACAAACAAGAAGTTGCATTCCGAACCCTGAAGCAAATGCTTTGCAGCGCCCCGGTACTATCTCTACCAGAGGGAACGGAAGATTTCGTAGTCTACTGTGACACTTCAAATTAGGGTTTAGGTTGCGTTCTCATGCAGCGTGGAAGAGTGATAGCTTACGCATCCCGCCAACTAAAAACGCACGAAGTGAATTATACAACCCATGACCTAGAATTGGGAGTCGTGGTCTTTGCTCTGAAGACTTGGAGGCATTACCTTTATGGTACAAAGTGCACCATCTTCACAGACCACAAGAGTCTCCAGCACATCTTGAATTAGAAGGAGCTGAATATGAGACAACGAAGATGGGTGGAGTTATTAAATGATTACGAGTGTGAAATCAAGTATCACCCAGGCAAGGCCAATGTAGTAGATGATGCATTGAGCCGGAAAGAGTACTCTAATCGTCGTGCAAAAACTCTCTCGATAACCATCCAATCTCACCTAACCACTCAGATCAGGGTAGCCCAGTCAGATGCCATGTAGACGGAAAACAGAGCAAGCGAAGCATTACGTGGAATGGAAAAGAACCTAGAGGTGAGAGAGGATGGAGTATACCATTTCATGAACCGTATTTGGGTCCCTAAACTCGGAGGATTTAGGGAGGTAGTCATGAAGGAAGCCCACAAGACGCGATACTCCATCCATCCCAGATCGGACAAGATGTATTTGGATATTAAACAACACTATTGGTGGCCTAACATGAAGGCAGAAATTGCCACCTATGTCGATAAGTGCCTTACTTGTACCAAGGTAAAAGATGGAGTACCAGAAGCCCTCGGGATTATTACAGCAACCGGTGATTTTCGAGTGGAAGTGGGAAGGGATTTCTATGGATTTTGTGACCAAGCTACCCAAGACGTCGTACAGATTAGACACTATATGGGTAATAGTTGACCGACTGACGAAATCCACCCATTTCTTGCCAATAAAAGAAACATACAAGATGGAGAGACTGACGCGTTTATACATTCGAGAAATCGTGAGACTTCATGGAATACTAGTGTCTATCATCTCAGATAGAGACAGTAGATTCACTTCACGTTTTTGGCAATCACTTCAGAAAGCACTTGGAACCCATCTCGACATGAGCACCGCTTACCACCCACAAATGGACGGTCAAAGCGAACGAACCATTCAGACGCTCGAAGACATGATTCGCGCATGTGTGATAGACTTTGGGAAGTCTTGGGACATCCACTTACCCTTAGTTGAATTCTCTTATAACAACAGTTACCATTCGAGCATCAAAGTCGCTCCTTTCGAAGCACTATATGGACGTAAGTGTAGATCACCATTGTGTTGGGCTGAGGTGGGTGACACCCAGCTAGCAAAGACACTAGCATCTGACAAGGCGCTAACGGGACCAGAGATCATTCGTGAAACCACGGAAAAGATAGTTCAAATCAGAGGTCGATTACAAGCATCGCGCGACCGACAGAAGAGTTACGCTGATAAACGGCGAAAGACCTTAGAGTTTCAGGTCGGGGATCGAGTGCTGTTAAAAGTCTCACCTTGGAATGGAGTCATTCGTTTCGGAAAATGGGGAAAACTGAACCCACGATACATTGGATCTTTCGAGATCGTTGCCCGAATAGGTCCAGTGGCGTACAAACTACAGCTACCCGCAGAGCTAAACAATGTACACCCCATGTTCCATGTCTCCAATCTAAAGAAGTGCCTATCAGATGAAACGCTCGTCATTCCCCTTGACGAGATTGAAATCAACGAGAATCTCCTGTTCGTTGAAGAACCGGTTGAAATCATGGATAAGGAGGTGAAGTGTACTAAGCAAAGCCGCATCCCGATCGTGAAAGTACGGTGGAACGCGAAGCGAGGGCCAGAATTCACGTGGGAACGCGAAGACCAAATGAAGCAAAAGTACCCTCACCTATTCTAGCATTCTCAAATCTAGCTTTCAAAAGAATTTCGGGACGAAATTCCCTCTAACGGGGGGATGATGTCACAATTAGGAATTTTTGTGCCTTGTAACCAACACTTAAACCAATTTATGAATCAAAAACATAAGAGCATGAATGATGCACACTCTATGTCAGCAAAATTTCAATCAAACACCCATGCAAGCAATTCAAATAGTCATTACGCAATTGGAAACCCTAGAAGTTCTTGTTTAAGTCCAGTTTGGACTAGGACTTGCTTATTGGGCCCAATGGACCAATAAGCTTCCAATTTGGCTATCTTGGGCTTAGAACTCTTAAATGGGCTCTAATTGGACCCACTTCCATTTAATTCAATATTTTGGGTCATATTGGGCCTAGAATGAGATAGATTAATTATATGAACCATTTTGGACCATAATTAACCTAATCTAACCTAATGGGTCATATTTATATTTTTTGTTAGGCCAAAATCATCCAACCTAGCTATAACATGGGCTTAAGGGCAAAAAGCCCAAAAACCTCGTCTCACCCTCCCCATTCTCAGCCCAAGCCCAAAAGAAGAGGAGAGTTGACTTTGTAAGTGACACCTCACAATTGTTCAAGGGACATCCATGCATGAAGACTCAAACATCCATGCACTCACAAACTTCCAAGTCTAGCTACTCTTTTTCTCCCTCTCTCTATTGCTCTCGGCCGAGTTTAAGCACACACACACACACACATTTCACTCACTTTTCTCTCAAGGAAACTCTCTCATAACTCATCCATATTTCGATATCTAAGAAGGAATCAAGGGGATTTTTACACAAAAATCATCATCTAAGGTACGAAATCTCTTACATCCTTAAACTAGCTACTTCATTTAATCGAAAAATCACCTCTTAATTCATTCAAACTCATGATCTATCACCTAAGAAGCATTCAAGTTCAAAATCTTCCAAGGAAGGTTGCTAAGACCGAAATTTTTCTCATTTTCTTCCAAAAACCGAAATCACACCCAAAGGTGAGCTTCATACCCCCTCTTTTTCGGTTTTTATAAGTTTTGTGGGGGAGAATACAAGCAAATGTGTAGATCTATGAGTATATGTATGCCTTGTGTGATTTTTATGCTTATATGTATGGTCTTATGTGATTGTGATGCTTATACTAGCCAAAAGAACCTAAAAACCGAGATCTACAATATGATGAATGAAATAAGTATAACTTATACCATTTCACACTAATCAAGTCTAGAAAAATAACCAAGTTGGTTAATATGAACATTTTTGGACTTAAAACCCATTTTTGGGCTCAAAAGCAAAAATACAAAACTAAGGGGCCAAAATGACAAAATATAGATTATGAAGGTTGAGATGAGACTAAACAGTTTCTAATATGTATTTTCTGAATATTAACACTTTTGAAGGGTTAAAAATGTGAAATTTAAACATAATGGGCCAAAATGGGCTTTTCGGCCCAATAAAGCCCCAAATTGCGAAAATTTTGAGTTGGAGGGGCTGAAACTGCACATTTCTGTAAAACAGGGGATTACTAGTGTATCAAATCTATTTCAAGGGTCAAAAATGCTTTTCCAATTAAAAAGATACCAAAGATGCAAAAAATTACCATTTTGGGTCAAAATTGTAAAAGTTGCGAAAATGGAGGTTTCAACCGAAAAAATTTCATTTTTGAAGGACTTAAGCTGTTTATCAAGTAAATTTGTGCTAAAAATGTCTTTCCAATAAGTTTTGATATTAAAGTGTCAAGAAAAATAGTTTAAGGACTAAACCGGAAATTCTTTTATAGTCAAAGGGTTAAAAGTGTAAATTTAATCCGAGGAAGGGCTTAAGAAGATAAACTCACATTCTTAACACAATGGATCCCTTAAAATAAAAACATGAGTAGTACGTCTACCGGTGAAATGTAATAATAAATACACCTTCAACACCAACATCGTTACCAAACGAATTGATTCGATCTCGAATCAATAACGAATCAAAAATCAATAAACAATGACACTTCAATACACACGCGGAAATTTACGAGAAGTCAATACACCATCTTTGGGCTCGAAAGTTTCAAATCGTGTTTGTTGGGCCTAGCTAGCCCAATGACATGATCTGTAGGCCCGAAGGGAACGCGCTTACATATTATTGGGCCTTATATGACCTAATTCCGTGTAAAAGGACTTTCAATAGCTTTATTGTGCTGTTGGGCCCCAAGGGTCCTTTGGTACTGCTAGCAAAGTCAAGAAGTCAAATGCGAGTCGGGCTAAGTGCCTTTCGCATTCACGATAGCCTTGAACGACTTATGGAAATAACGCGGGCTTCGCACCCTCTTTTCTCCTCGGTTGTGGGGCTATGAGAAGTCAGGGTGGTTGGATTAAGTGAGTAGTACGGACGACGCCTAAGGGATCGTTTGTATAGTTGTAAACTAGTCATTTCATTAATGCGTGATTATAACGACTCACAACCCATAATTAATCCAATGTCACCTGGAATTATAGAAAACAACGTCGTATCAGAATAATACTAACTAAGCCACGTAATTTGATGTATTAGTAAAACATCGGGTTTTCCCTGGGAAATTCAACATTCCTTCTTATGTGATATACATACAAAGTCTAAAAATTATTCACGTTTATAATAATCAACAAGCATACTTACAGATCTTCACACTTTTTCTCATATACAACATTTTTTTTAGAAAATATCGGATTTTCTGAGGTTTTCAAAACTATACAAATCATTTCTTTTCAAAGCTTACTTGTATTCTCAGGTAACAGGTAAATCGAAGAAAAATGTGTCCATTTATGTCATGATGTTTGTTTAAATAATATCGAACGATTTATGTTTTGGAATTGTATTGTTTTCAAACAATGTACTGAATGTAAATAATACCGGCTGTAATATTTCAATGCATGGTGATGAATGATGTTATGATTCATGTATATTCATTGTGATGGTATTCAATTGCGTCACAATAGCCCTCGGACGTTTCCGCCGTCTGGTTCGGGGGTGTGACACATGAACCCATTAAGACCTTCAAGATTGCAATTTTCTTTCTTAGAGACTCAAATAACACCAATGGTGGCAACCCTAAGCCTAAGAATCGGATTTGAACCATAAAGCTTCATCCTTAGGACCAAAATGAACTAAAACTAAAAAATGAGAGATCTAAGATATCAATGATCAAGTTCAGAGCTTTATACCTTCATCAAGCTGAAAATGAGTCACAAAAGCCAGATCCATAAGCGTTTCCTTGATCCTCATCTTTGCATAAAACTCCACCTTCTTGAAAATGGGCCAAACACTCCCAAAAATGGACTCCATAAGCTCAAAATGCCACCATGAATGATTAAGGATAATTTCTAGGGTTTTAGAGGGTGGAGGCTGAAGATATTAGGGTTAGGTTATGAGATAAGGAGCTTAAATAGGGTCCAAGACCCTAAAATAGGGTTCTGATCTGACTAGCGTACGCCCAACGTAAATATCGTACACCCAGCGTACTCCGAGGAACATTCCAGGGATTTCCAGGGATGAAATCAGGTGCAAAAACAAGAAGGGTTCCACATCCTAGTCTTAAGGGAAGCCAGCTTAAGTGGTAGTCTAGATGGAGTATTGCACAAGGTTTGGATTGCAGGAACTTTCAAACATCATGTTGGCACATTCATAGTAATGCATAACAGAAACACGGATCGATCCAGGTTGAGGGTTGTGTTAGGGCCTCTCTGCATGTTCTTGTTTGATGAAGTCTTTGGGTTCGAAGCATGACCCGAACACATGATTGGGATATAGTTAATGTGGTTTGACTCATGTTTGATTGGGGTTGGTAGATGGAGAGCAAGACCATGAATCAGGATCATGGCTGGCGTAGAAGTGTTGTAAGACTACGGGGTAGTAGTGACATTCACAGGATTGATAGGCAGTTGTAGGAGTTTTGTAAGTCTACGGGGTAGCCGTAGCATACACAGGGATGATGGGCTATCAGGGAAATGTTGTAAGTCTCCGTGGTAGTCGCAACATTCACCAGAATGAGGAGGGCCATGGTAAGAGTGGTCGTTGGGTTGAAAGGTGATAAGCGCATACCTGGGTCAAGGCAAAAAGTATCTTTGGAATATTTCTCCTTGTTAAGGTAGGAGGGCCATTGGTTCCGAGGTGAGCTTAGGCCCATATTGCACTCCATTGGGTGAGACCCATGGGCGTGGCCCGCTCGATTGTGTAGACTGGGTGGGACCCGTGGGCGAGGAATGTATAGTTAGATAGTGTCAGTGAGAACCAGAGGAGAACCATTGGAACAAGGTATTGGATTATTTTTAGAGTGGAATGATTTTTGGTCAGTGATCGGTACTCATGAGATGCATAGGCTAGGGTAGCCTTTATCGGTTAGACTCTCAGTTGGAGCCTGGTGGTTGGACCTGGTGTGAGATTATCAGTATCAATGGTGTATTGGGGATTTTATGTCTCGGTTTAGTGGAAGGTCAACATGGAATCAAAATATTTCAGATGAAACGCAAGGGAAAATCTTTGGATCCCGGGATATGAATTATGCACCGGGATGGAAATTGGACGGGACTCACTTTAGGAGTCGTCACTATGTGTGTGTGTGCGTGTATATATATATATATATATATATATATATATATATATATATATATATATATATATATATGTAACACCCCAAAACCCAGAACGGCGGAAACGTTCTGGGGCGGAGTACGTCATGTACAGTATCACAACAATGAAAAGTAGTAAACAAGCAACAACATGATCCATTGCGTTAATAATATAATTTTAATACAAGTGTTCTGTCAAATTATAATAGACACTAAAGTATAAACAAAATGAAAGATGAGTCTTGAACGAGCTTCATCTTCTCTAAACCTTGCATCGATACCTGTCTACTGTTAACCTGAGGATACAAGTGATTTTTGAAAGAGAGTATCAGCTTTAAAGCTAGTGAGATCAAAAGTATTAATGTGTCTTCATTTGTATTGAAGTATTTGTTTGACATGTAATGAAAGACTTGAAAATGTTTTGAAAAAAAGTTCATGTAAGTATGAAAATGTTTGTAAAACAACTATAAACGTTTGAAAAACCCTAGAAATCCCTATGATTCGTAATATTATAAACGGGAGTCTTCTTCCAAGACCTAACTGTTCTAAATGTAGTCTTCTACCAAGACTTAATTGTTCTAAATGTAGTCTTCTACCAAGACATAACTGTGCTACTATTATTATTATTATATTACGTTGTATCCTTTGGTACTAGTATAATCAAATATAATTCACCTCATATATTATGTGAATGGGTCAGAAGATAAAGGTAATAATATAAATAACCTAAGTATTACCCTTTGGTACTAGGGTAACTAACGGTGTTTGTGACAACCCGAAATTTCCATTCTATACAAACCATATCCAGCCAATAGAAGTAGAACAGTTACAGAGAATTTTCAGACTTTTAGGTATAAGTTTGAGTATTTTAGGATTTACACTTAAGGAGGTATCAGGAGAGTGGTTGCACTAGGGATTTTTGCAACACTGTTATTCCAAAACTCTATGATATTAGAGTTCATTTCATGAATAAAATATTTTCTGCCAAAAATCCCAGGACTATATATAGAATTCTGAACCATATTATTTCATTAGTTACATTTCCAACTAGAGAAAAGCTGAATTCTCTCTCAAGGATCTTCATAATTTCGTTCCGGAAAGTGAGCACTTCTATCTAGTGTTGTTTTAAAGCTTCCTATATGCTTAATGCACTAGAAATCATAGGAAAACACAAAGATCTGTGAGTTTACCGCCCAAGAACACCTTGGGGAGTAAACTCCTTTATAAGAGCCAAAGTGTGCCCAATGTCCCTCCAAGCCTTGGAACTCAACATAGAAGCTACCATTACATGTTTAGACCACAAAATCATTAAGAATTAAAGGCTAGAAGTGAGTTCACGGTCAAGGATGTTCTTGGGCCGTGAACTCCATTTTTAGGTGCCAAAACACCCTAAAAGCCTTCCTTAAGCCAAGAGGCTAATTTAGACATGTACCCTAATGAGTTTAGGACTAGCAAACACCCTTAGAACACCAAGAGTAAGGTGTTCACGGCCCAAGAAGTTCCAGGTCCATGAACTCTAAACAATAGTGCCAAATGGTGCTATAAACCCTTCTAAAGCTTTGTACACTAGCATAGTTTAGTTCCTAGTTGATTTAAGGACTTGAAAACACCAAGAACACCCATCCAAGGGAGATTACGGCCATAATCTCCATGGGATATGGTCCCAGGGCCATAAACTCCTAAAAGGAGTTATATAATGCCCTAAACTCTTCCATGGACCAAGCCATTAAGTAGAAATGCTTCTTAGGGCCTTATAGAGCATCAAACATCGAATGGACATATAAGTATGAGCTCACGGCCGTAAACTCATGAGTTTACGACCGTAAACTCATTTATTAGGGTCATTAGGGCCGTGAACCTCATGGTGGAGTTTTCCTTGAGCCCCACACACAATAGCTTCCCCTACAAACACTTAGATGCAATCCTAGAGGCTAATAACACTTGATAAATGAGTTACATATATGTGATATTATATGTTAACTAGGATCATAGAGTGTGTTCAAGACTTCACTTGACACCTAGCAATCCTACCTCTTCAGTTCATCCATATCTCCCACAACAGGTGAGTTCATACGCCTTAATCAATGTTTTAACTATTTTTTAATGTTTTACGGGCGAGATACAAGTAGAATCATGCTTGTTATTATATCAATCAATTGATTAATAAGCAGCATTCAAATGATTGGCTACTTATTAGCCGTTTTACCAACCAGTTTCCTTCAAATGTTTTTCATAAACACTTTATGTGTTTAAAACTCCTCATTACACTGTACATTTTACTCTGTATGTTACATTTCAAACTTATTTACAATTGTGTTTCAAACAAATGTTTCTTTATACTAAACTGTTTTATCAAACCAATGCCTTCAAACTGTTTTATAGATTGACATCAAGTCGATCTTTTCCTAGATAATAATTATGTTCACAGGTTTTACAAAACTTATTTTATGCTTTTATATTATCAATTGGATGCCTATATATGTATAGATATATAAGAAATGTTTAAAAGACTTAGGAAGGCTGTCCACCCTATTTCCTTTTCGCGCTTGAGATGTGGTCTGGTGGGACATCGGGTATCCGTCCAAAGGTTGTTTAAATATTAGTTATATAACATATGTACATATATAGTCATAAAGGTCCTTCCATTTCATCCAATGCCCTTGGGTAGCAAGGGTATTCATCCATGTCCATAAGTACCAGTTAAATTACTAGTAAGATACCATAGGGGTAGTTTAGGAAGATACTAGAGCTATTACTAGAACGCGATATCATACAATGAGTCAGTTCATTCATGAGTCAATACTTGCTAGATAGAGAGAACGTACATTACAGCTAGAACATTGCAGTACAGTACTATTGTTACTAGATAGAGAGAACATACATTACAGTACATTACTATACCTACTAGATAGAGAGAGAACACACATTACAGCTAGCACACGTAGAACATTACAGTACATTACATATACACGAATACGTTGACATAATTGTGATCCACTGTATCGGAGCATGCCTTCAATGTCTCTTGGAAGGAGAGCATGTGTAACGACCAAAAATTTCAACCAATTTAATATTTTCGAAAACAACCCAATTCCATTAAATTTATTACAAAAAGGTTTTCAATACAATTTATTTTAAGTATTCCCAGAATCTCATCACAATATAAACACGAGGAGCGGTACGATCACGCCTTTGCCTTGCCACATTCTCCTGAAGAACCTGAAAAACATTAAACCATAACTGTAAGCCCGAAAGCTTAGTGAGATATCCCTAAAATACTAACCACATATACCATACATGCATAACATGCCATAACATATCCGATCACAGAACAGCCATGCACCTCGGGTCTACTGTGGGACTGGTCCGCCGCACCGGCCAACAGTCCACCTGGTCCACCCTCCGAGTCTAGCCATATACCTCGAGTCTACAGTGTGATTGGTCCGCCCGCATCAGGCCTTCAATCCACCTGGTACACTCTCCGAATCTAACCACATACATCGAGTCTACAGTGTGATTGGTCCACCCGCACCGGGCCTTCAATCCACCTAGTCCATTCTCTGAGTCTACAGTATGACTGGTCCACCCGCACCGGGCCTTCAGTCGGCCTGGTCCACTCTCCGAGCGTTGGCACGTCTGGTCCGCCCTCTGGGGCCTACAGCCTATCCGAACCGCTCGCTGGGCCTTCGGGACAACCGGTCCACCCTAGGTATCTTGGCCTACAGCACAAAGCAGGACCCGCCTCAACCCAACTCCAGTCCAAACAACCATGTGCACATAAACATACAATCATATATCAATTCACAGTCAACAAGCCGATCAAACAGATCACATAACATATCATCATCCTAACCAGGATATCGACCTAACCGGTCACTAGCATAGCATCACCCTACATCTCGGGATACCTATCTCAACCAGGTCTCTAACATATACCATCCTAGCTACCAGGATGCAACATATCAAAGCAATAACATAACAACAAATACCCGGATCTCAGTCCGATAAGGGCCGGCCTTGGTGCCTTAGACCCTGTTGATATGGTGAGGATAACTCACCTCGAAACTGCCGACTGAACAGATAACCCAAGCTGCTCCGATCACTGATACGATCTCCACCACCTTGGAATGAGCCCAACCAACTGTAGATTGCTTTTTCCCCCAATCTTCCTGATACAAGCCTCCAATCTTCAAGCTTAAAGCACCAAATACCCTTCTCCAAGCCCTAATTCACTCAACAATGGTGTTTTCTCACGAAATCAGGGCTTCTGGAGCTCAAGGGGTGATAAGGAGGCTGGGGAGGAGACATAATGTTCTTTATATAGGGCTCAACCTCCGGATTTAGGGTTTTCTCCACTCAGCACCAACTCGCTGAGTCCACCCATGCTACTCGCCGAGTTGGTCATTTAACACGCGACTAGAGTCGCGACCCTACTCGCCGAGTCCACTCGTGGACTCGCCGAGTCGCTCCTTCCCATCTTACTCTTTTAGCCCTTCAACTTTACCCTTGCTATTCCGGGATGTTACAATTCTCCCCCACATACATTAGGCTTCGTCCTCGAAGCCTGCAACAACTCAACTCTTAGAAATACTCCTGCCACGCATCACCTGGCATTAACCCAACCAGGTTCCTCAAAACACAACCATCGAAACCGGAACTCACTTCCTCCTTTCTTGCGGTGTCCTGACCACCGTCTCAAGCCGGCCACCGGCTTTACCCTCTGATAACTCCACTTAACAACTGAGTACTACTCATGATGCAACACTGCTCCAAATCACAACCATCACTCGACCCATATGAGCTAGAAATAACCATGCACCCCCCGGATTCCCGATTCGAGTCCAACTCTAGTCATTCTGCTGACAGAAAGACACATTCTTCAGAGCAACTCCCATGAGTTCTCCTCTTGCAATCACATACACATGCGGAACTAGCTCTAGCACCCTCAGGTTGGGAAAACCCGATACACTGATGACATCTCTAAACACCCCCCCAGGATGAACCACTACTACATACGCACTTCCCTGATCAGAATCACACTGAGAGCCCGAGACTCCCTCCCTGCATCCCTTCCGAGCCTCTTGGCTCTATACCCGCGGAATTCCTTCCGCAACCTCAGCAGACATCCCAAACCGGATCTGATTCCATCCCACTACCGCAAACACGCTGCTCAATGACCATACTCGGATCACTCTAATCATAACTCTGCTCTGCCGCTTTCACTTCCGTGAACTTGCACTCCCTCTCGGAGCTACACTCCTCTCTCATTCCTTTACCAAGGAATCCACTTGGCCGCCTTGTCACTCCGGCAAGTGCCACGGTGCTCGCCCAACGCTGCACCACTCCTCCATAGCGTAACCGCTATCCATCCAACACACATGCTCTGACTCTGATCACAGGGACCCTCAAGCCCATGCACTATCTCAACTAATCAAGATCACTACCCAGGGCCAGACCTTCAAATGTTATCTCACCACAACATACACAAACCATATCCTCGAACCGATCCAACAATACCTGTAGAGTCTTCAGCATGACTGGACCGCCTCACCAGGCCTTCAGCCAATCTGGACCACTCTCAGAACCTTCAGCCAATCTGGACCGCTCTCAGTGCCTTCAGTTTAGCTAGACTGTTCTTTGAGCCTTCGGCCTGACTTGTACGCCTACGGCCTTCAGTCTATCCGGACCGCTCAACTAGCATTCATCATTCCGAGCTATCACTCCGGGAAACCTTCCCATGCATACCGTTCTAGCCCTCTAGGGGTTCCGAACTCTATCTCCATCACATAACTCAATCCCGGCCTGATCCCAGACCCTCCGCAAATAAGTACCTTTGGTCTGTATTCGGCCCCGCATGCCTGCCACTTACTCATGCCAGCCTACACTCTTGGCTGACAAAACACTGCTGAATCCCAGACAGCTCAACAATCTCACATACTCATCGATCATCCGGAGAATTTTCCAATTCTCCCCCACTTAGGGCACTGACTATCAACCACTGGTCGCTATCACCGACCTCCCAAAACAACCCTGCACAACACCACACTTACACGCAGACTGATTTCCCACTAGCAATAGCAACCATCACAAAATCACATTTCCACACTGATCCTCCTGCTCGAAAGAAACTCAATCTGCAGCTAACCACTCCTTAGAAGGCAGATGCTACCCGACATTCAGACCAACGCCAGATTCCCACTAACAACCCCATGAATGATAACCAACGAAATTCCCAACACTAACCCATAATCATGCCATAACTCTCAAAAACAACAAATACCCCACCAAGAACCACACAAGGATACTAGCACATAAACAATACTCCACAATAATCATAAGATAACAAGACATCAAGGAAGAAACATACCCGCAGCTGCATCCGGCACTGCTCCGACCTCCTTTGCTGCAAGCTGAAAAGCACGACCCTAAGCCCTTGGGGGCTCCGCTCCACCCTGACCTCCACCCGTGATCCTCAAAGTGGCCGGTGCTGGAGCCTGCACCGGTCCTGCAGCTAGTTGTGGACAGTTGACCCTCAAATGTCCAACCTCATGACAGTGGTAATAAATCCTCAAATCCCGAACCGACGATGACTACCAAGATTCCCTCGCATAGTGCCCCTCCTTTCCGCACTTGCAGCATACACCACCGGACCTACAAACTCCGGTGTGACTCCTTCCACACTTCCCACAAGTGTGGCTACTCAGATCCCCCACTCTAGAATGAACGGTCTTGGAACATTTTGGCGCCGGCTGCTACTACACTGGAGCCTGCCTCAACTCAAGCATCTGCAACTCAATCTCTAACTCGCGCCGCCTGGAGGCCTCCTGTAACTCCAACAAGGTCTCACACCTCTGCGTAGACACAAACTGTCTGATATCCCTCTTGAGCATGCTCAGATATCGAGACATCTGAGCCTGCTCTGAAGCGAACTCAAGGCAGAACATCGCCCTCTCAGTGAACATCCTGGTGATCTCAGTCACCGACTCCGAATCCTGCTTCAACTCAAGGAACCCTTGAGCCAATCTCTCCCTCTCAACTCGCGGAACATAGCGAGTGTTGAACATCTCCCTGAACTGATCCCATGAAACTGCAGCCCTCTGTGCATCCGAATATGACCCCGTGGTCAATCTCCACCAATCCTTCGCCCCGAGCCTCAACAAGTTCAGAGCACACCTCACCCTCTGCTCAGTAGGGCATGAACACGTGAAGAAACACCCCTCAACGTTGGGTAACCACCTCATAGAAACAATCGGGTCCTGAACTCCATCGAAGGTGGGAGGCTTCGTATTATCGAAGTCCCGATACTGAAAGCCCCGACCAGCTCCTCCCCCTGCCGCTGCTATAGCTGCTGTAGCCGTCTCTGTGAGAGCTGCATAGCGCTCATCAAAATACTCAACCATGGCAGTCTTGATTGACCCAAACAGATCCGACAACTTAGCCCGGAACAACTTAGCAATCTCATCATGCAGGATCTCACGGATCCTCGCATCCAACTCGCACGTGCTCATCTGACCAATAACCTTGGGCGGTACTGACCCGCCCAGAACTCCCTCTCCTGCTCCTGATCCTGATCCGGATCCACTCCCAGCATGCCTCAGAATCTCCATACTAAAAAACACCACACAAAATCTCATACACTTCCCACTATCCTGGGAACCAACTCTCTCAACCCAACCCTAGAGGTCATGGTTTCCCTGATACGCGTATGGGTCCTGTGCTTTCAGTAGTAAGGGCCCATACTACCTTCCACACCTACCCATATTTGTATGAAGTACTACCACAACACCCTAGTGAAAACATGCGTAACAACGCTCAACCCTCACAACTAGAGGAACACTAGAAATCTCTTACAAGGAAACCCTAGGCTACAGGCATCACAAATCAGGCAACATTATCATGAAATCCTGAAGATCCCTAGCCTAGCACTAGCATGCAGTTCTAACAAAGCTCAAAAACAAATATCATGTATGGTATTTTGGGGTTACTTACTGGCTCCGGCTGATCGTACCTTCGCGTTCTCCTTTACTCATTTGGAAAACCATTTTAAATACTCTTTTGAAATACTCTTTTGAAAACTCTCCTCGATTTGAGACTGGAGTCACACGAGTGTTCCTCCAATTCACTCAAACCAAGGCTCTGATACCAACTTGTAACGACCAAAAATTTCAACCAATTTAAAATTTTCGAAAAAAACCCGATTCCATTAAATTTATTACAAAAAGGTTTTCAATACAATTTATTTTAAGTATTCCCAGAATCTCATCACAATATAACACGAGGAGCGGTACGATCACGCCTTCGCCTTGCCACGGTCTCCTGAAGAACCTGGAAAACATTAAACCACAACTATAAGCCCAAAATCTTAGGGAGATATCCCCAAAATACCAACCACATATACCATACACGCATAACATGCCATAACATATCCGATCACAGAACAGCCATGCACCTTGGGTCTACTGTGGGACTAGTCCGCCGCACCGGCCAACAGTCCATCTGGTCCACCCTCCGAGTCTAGCCATATACCTCGAGTCTACAATGTGATTGGTCTGCCCGCATCGGGCCTTCAATCCACCTGGTACACTGTCCGAATCTAACCACATACATCGAGTCTGCAGTGTGATTGGTCCGCCCGCACCGGGCCTTCAATCCACCTGGTCCACACTCTGAGTCTACAGTATGACTGGTCCACCCGCACTGGGCCTTCAGTCGGCCTGGTCCACTCTCTGAGCCTCGGCATGTCTGGTCCGCCTACAGCCTATCCGGACCGCTCGCTGGGCCTTTGGGACAACCGATCCGCCCTGGGTATCTTGGCCTACAGCACAAAGCAGGACCCGCCTCAACCCAACTCCAGTCCAAACAACTATGTGCACATAAACATATAATCATATAGCAATTCACAGTCAACAAGCCGATCAAACAGATCACATAACATATCATCATCCTAACCAGGATACCGACCTAACCGGTCACTAGCATAGCATCAACCTAAATCTCGGGATACCTATCTCAACCAGGTCTCTAACATATACCATCCTAGCTACCAGGATGCAACATATCAAAGCAATAACATAACAACAAATACCCGGATCTCAATCCGATAAGGGCCGGCCTTGGTGCCTTAGACCCTGTTGATATAGTGAGGATAACTCACCTCGAAACTGCCGACTAAACAGATAACCCAAGCTGCTCCGATCACTGATAGGATCTCCACCACCTTGGAATGAGCCCAACCAACTATAGATTGATGTTTCCCCCAAGCTTTCCTGATACAAGCCTCCAATCTTCAGGCTTAAAGCACCAAATACCCTTCTCCAAGCCCTAATTCACTCAACAATGGTGTTTTCTCACGAAATCAGGGCTTCTGGAGCTCAAGGGTTGATAAGGAGGCTGGGGAGGAGACATAATGTTCTTTATATAGGGCTCAACCTCCGGATTTAGGGTTTTCTCCACTCAGCACCAACTCGCCGAGTCCACCCATGCTACTCACCGAGTTGGTCATTTAACACGCGACTAGAGTCGCGACCCTACTCGTCGAGTCCACTCGTGGACTCGCCGAGTCGCTCCTTCCCATCTTACTCTATTAGCCCTTCAACTTTACCCTTGCTATTCCGGGATGTTATAGTGTGAGTTTGCGTATAGATCTATACTAGATTGACTATCCTACACCTTGTTGCTAGCTACAACCGGACCTGCGGGTCTGCGGGTGCCAAACGTCATACCTTTTTACGACCTACATTTGTCGTTGTTACCCAGTCAATAGTATGGTATAATTAATCACATGATGCCTTAATATAAATCCGGTTTTAGGTAGTTAGTACAGCAGTAGTTCCTATAGCACTACACTACAGTACTACATTAATTTGCCCTTTACATATATTTAGTGATCTTTTCACTTAAACATTAAATGTAAAAACTATATTTTGTTAATGATAGTTATTCTTGGGAAAATTACACAATTTTACAAGAAACGAACATTTAGAACAGTTAAGTCTTGGTATAAGACTACATTAGAAACAGTCGGGTCTTGGTAGAAGACTACATTCAAAACAGTCGGGTCTTGGTAGAAGGCTACATTCATAGCAGTTAGGTCTTGGTAGAAGGCTACAATTAGAACAGTTAGGTCTTGGTAGAAGACACCGTTATATAATAGTAGGAAACATAGGGATTTCTAGGGTTTTTCAAACGTTTACAGTTGTTTACAAAAAAAAAAATTATACTTACAGTTCATATACATTTTCAATACTTACAATACGTATACATACAAATTAAGACACTAAAATACTTATGATCTCACCAGCTTTAAAGCTGATACTCGCTTTCAAAATTACTTGTATCCTCAGGTCATCAATAGACAGTTACAGATGCAAGGTTTAGAGAAGATGGAGCTCGTTCAAGACTCATCTTTCATTTTGATTATACTTTAGTGTTTATCATAAATTGTCAGAACACACTTGTATTAAAATTATTTTATTAATACAATGAATGATGTTGTTGCTTGTTTACTATTTTTCATTGTTGTGATATTGTACATGACGTCCTCCGTCCCAGAACATTTCCGCCGTTCTTGGTTTTGGGGTGTGACAGATTGGTATCAGAGCATTGTTTATAGTGAATTAAGTATATCAACCCATAAAAGATATACTAACTATATATACATAGGGATTAAAAATACTCTGACCAAGAGTTTATACTTTAAATAATAAAATATTTAATTAAGTATACGTGCCTACATTCATACTAAAATCAGTGTCACTAGGACAGTACAAAAGAATTACGATTGTTGGGCAGCACAGGTGGATTTCGAGACATATAGTCAAAACTGGGAAGATATAGCTTGATCAACTATATTATCCGAGGGTTGAGTAGCATGTGCCAAAGGTAGTTGTGTGGTTACAACAAATCTAAAATCTTACCAACCCTACCACAATGAGAACAGTAGAACATAAAATTAAACTTAAAATACTATAGGGGTATTTGGTGTTACTATATGTACTTTATACTTGAGAACTAAAACAGGATCTTCATTACTAAGTTGATAGTTGCTAAGTGGATACACTAAGGCTATATGTAATTAGGATGTTATAGACTTAGAATCTGTGAAAATTTCACTTTACCCCTATTCTGTGTGAATATGGAGTTAAGGTCACTTATTCGAAGGCCTATGCTGTTTCGATTACATATAACTGGTATGCACTTCAGAAATAGCAATGTAACTGATGAAGATTATCTAAATAATTATATAGATAGTTTGTCTAATAATTATTTTCTTACCCCAATTCTCGCGTAGATAACATGGCTGGACTCCATCCCCACGGCAACCAGTATCTTCCGAACGAAGTCATTGCTGGCTGTTTTGGAGAAGAACCAGAGAATGATCACCATGATGAAGACCTTTCGGATGATGCTAACTCCGAACGCGAGGTTGAGAACCTACCCCAAGCAGCTCCCTTTCCAATTCCTAACTCTCGTCCGGCTTTTCATGGCCCGATGCCTGAGTGGGTGGAATGCTTGGAAACATGGAGCCAAGGACAAGATCAGCCCATGCCATTTAATGGTGATTGAAGCTTTTATGACCTGAGCAATGGGGGCTCAACAGACAGAATCTTGCCAATCTTGGTCCGCAGAGTGGGCCAAAATGAGATTCAAGGCAGGACAGCCCTACATCAGATCACAGAAGTTGTCGTCGATGCTAGAATGCATACCCTCCGCACCATTCGTCTAGAAGATGCTCACGAGAGATCTGAGAGAAACCATGAAACCTTGCTGCAAGCACTGGCTGAATCACGAGCCGAAGTCATAGAACTCCGCGTGCGCCAGAGAGTGTATGAAAGACACCTACTTGATGTGGAACGTCAACTAGCTGAACTGAGAGTTCACCAGGGATGACCGTCACCAGTAGTAGATGCTTTACTTTATTTTCCTTGTTAAAACGAATCGTTTTTCTGTCTATGCCCGATGTGGCATTTTCTATGAAATTATTTTGTACTGTAAGTACTTTTGGTTAGGTCTTTATGTTGTTCAGAACTATCTTCTCTAGATATGATGTAAGACCTTTTGCAACGTCATTTTCCCGAACTTTTACGTCATGAATATCAAAGATTTTCACAGTCGGCTAACTTCCGTGTCCTTCTTTATTCAAGTACTCTCATCATACTTTCAATGGAGTCTATCTGAAACATGCTTTAGTCAAGTCATTGGACTATAGTAATTTAACTCCAGAGACATTTCCAAGTATCTTTTAATGGTTGGATCCTGTTATTCACCAACCATCGATACCTCGGCTTGAAACGAAAAACGTCTTGATACCATCCTACGAACTTACTTCTATCCATTACTAGGACTGCATCATAGGGATGTAGGTCAAACCTTTGTGAACATACTTCCATTCCGTGCTAGGACTGCATCATAGGGATGTAGGTCAAACATTCGAGAACATAGTCTTACACTTTGATTGAGCAATCGAAGTACATCTAGGGTCAGCCAGAATCACTCACAAAATCCTTATCTTTCGTGTTAGAGAATCATGTCGTCATCCAGAAGCAATTAGTCAAACAACGAAACCTCTGCTTTTCCTATGGACGCCGCTACCTTTCAAACCGCAGTTTCAACTGCCGTGATGGCTGCCGTGACCATTGTCCTTGCGCACCGTAGCGCTAACAGCACAATCAATACTGATGATGAGATTGAAGAATCTGATCGTAGTATCAATCCAGGAAGTCATCAAACAGTAACAGTCACAGGCTCACAAAGCCGAAAATCAGAGAACAAGAAATGAAAGCGCCAAGCCCGGAAAAAACGCAAGAAATCCTAAAAACTTGCCATGCAACAGTAACAAGTGGAAACCCCTGCCATCCACGTACCGAGCAGGCCATATGAGGGAAAACTCCCAAAGTGTGATAAGTGTAGTTTCCATCATCATGGGGCTTGCCATGAGACGCAATGTTCCAATTGCCTAAAAATAGGGCACCATGCTCGTAGCTGTGGAGCACCGTCACGACCCATCACTCAAGTCCCTATCATCGGGACCAACCCTACATACAAAAGTAGTGATAAAACCGAACGCGTTAGGAAGCAATTTCCAAGGTGGAGTAATGAGGAAGGAACTCCTGTCCACATAACACTGGCTAGACACCTCACTTCCACCACCAATGTTGGTGCTGTCAAGAAGGATTGCCCGATAGCGAAGAACTCGGGTGCTGATGGGAAGATTCTCAGGATCACAGCTGCAGGGGAAACTATGTCGGACCCTCGATAATGTAATTTAGGCGTGTTGTTGTAACAGACTTATAAACTATCCAGAACTAGTGCAACTAGAGTCTTACCTTTTTGCGAGATCTTGTCGGTACAAGGATGCTCGTGCTGCGTGTACTTGTCTTTTGTAGTATACCTCCTTCGCAGCAATGGTCTTGTTGTAAGTCTAAATTATTGTAACTCTGTTGATGGTTGCACGGTTGTGTTTTGTCTGTAAACGTTTTATGTTCAAATCTAATGTCTTTAAGTTTCTGTATGATTCCGACATTATCATACAACTAGATTCAATTTGATCCACACCATATCAGCTTCATACGTACATCTCTTTATCAGTAAACGTCTTTTCAGCGAAACCATCTTATCAGAACACCGAAGTACTCATGCATGGAGTACCTCTTATTTCTTTTCCTTACCGAAGAAATCCCCGAAGTACCACTCGTAATACGTCAAGTTCAATCCAAAGATCCATACGGTTGATCTGTCGCTGAAGAATGTATACATAGGGGCGATCTATAATCAAGGTTCTACAGGTTTAGAATTGATGATTCCGCTTTAACTTCTTTTCCTCGATAGGATGTGAGCTTAAAGAAGAATCAGTTATTCGACTATCTTTTCAATCTTAATTATATACGACTCGTATACACAAGATGGTGATCGTTGAACCAAGTATGGATTCTAAAATGAACTTCAGGACAGAGACTGCCCAAGTCTACGAGTAATCGCATCGTCATGTGAACAAACTTAGAACCCAGTATGACTCCTGTAAACAGATCGCCCTATAGTCTAAACACCTACAGAGATACCAGAACAGCCCGGACAACTTAGCGAACTGCCCAGAAATAGAATTAGAAGACTAGGCTTCTCACCCTGGAGAACTCCGGTCTTATTCTTCCAGAGGTCGACGGATTGCATCGTATGTACCTCAGATATCGAGGACCCCGTTAAGATTTTCCATTAGAAATCGTTGTCTCTGCCTCGCATAGATGAATTGGTTGAGCAAACACAAGGAAAGAATAACTTTCAGAAATGGATCTGAGATCCGAATATCACCAGTTCGAGTGTTAGGGAAGGATATCCGGAAGACTACCTTCTAAACTCGATGCGGACACTTCGAGTCCGTAGTGATACCCCTCGGATAGGACCAATACGCCCATAGTATTCATGAGCTAAATGAGTTGGGTATGTTTTTCTTACTTGGATCAGTTTGTCATTTCTCCATGTAATGACTTATTTATCTACCCTCGTAGTAAGAAGGAACCCATGGAAACATTTCCATCATAGGAACTCTCGCGAAGTTCTCTAAGCACGAGTTTTGAAATTGAAGAGTCAGATTTCCTATGACACACTATTAGTGATGTGGGAAATTTTGAGTACTCTTTCAATTTGTCAAAACCGTTGAGAATTTGTCGACACCAGAGACGCCGACAGGCATTCGCCAAATTTTAGGTCTTACAGACCTATTGTCATAGTTCATTCAGAACTCCTCGCAAATTACAGAAACCCTTTCGACTTTGACCCAGCAAGGGGTGGCCCTTGACTGGGAAGTTTAGCAAGAGAAAGAACCTTTGGAATTCCAAGTGAGAGACCAAATTCTTTAGGGAAACTCACTCTGGGAATGGGTTAATACGCTTTGTAAAGCGTGGAAAGCTAAATCCAATATAGATAGGACCTCCGAGATTCTTACCAGAATCGGTCCTGTACCTCGCAAACTAGACCTACTCCGTGAACTCATTAACGTACATTTTACCCTTCGCGTCTCGATCGCAAAACCATACCTTTCCGTTAGGACTCTTGTTACTCCACTCATCGAGATCCTCTCCTTCATATTAGAACCTTAGTGACCCTCAACCGAGAGGTCAAGAGGACGAAGCAATGCAGTCGCCCGTTAGTGAAGGTTAGTTGGGATACCACTCGATTTCACTTAGGAGAGCGAGAACCAATCGATTAGGAAGTTTTCCACCTCACGACTCGATCATTCATACCTATTTCCCTACCTAAATTCAAATTTCGGGACGAAATTCCCTTTAACAGGGGGATGATGTAACAAGCCGAAATTTCCATTCTGTACAAAGCATATACAGCCAATAGAAGTATAACAGTTACAGAGAATTTCCAGAGTTTTAGGTTTAAGTTTGAGTATTTCAGGATTTACACTTAAGGAGGTATCAGGAGAGTGGTTGCAATAGGGTTTTGTGCAAAACTGTTATTCCAAAACTCTATGATATTAGAGTTCATTTCATGAATAAAATATCTTCTGCCAAAAATCCCAGGACTATATATAGAATTATGAACCATATTATTTCATTAGTTACATTTCCAACTAGAGAAAAGCCGAATTCTCTATCACGGATCTTCAGACTTTCATTCCGGAAAGTGAGTACTTCTATCTAGTGTTGTTTTAAAGCTTCTTATATGCTTAATGCACTAGAAATCATAGGAAAACACAAAGATCTGTGAGTTTACCGCCCAAGAACACCTTGGGGAGTAAACTCCTTTATAAGAGCCAAAGTGTGTCCAATGTCCCTCCAAGCCTTGGAACTGAACCTAGAAGCTACCATTACATGTTTAGACCACAAAATCATTAAGAATCAAAGGCTAGAAGTGAGTTCACGGCCAAGGATGTTCTTGGGCCGTGAACTCCATTTTTAGGTGCCAAAACACCCTAAAAGCCTTCCTTAAGCCAAGAGACTAATTTAGACATGTACCCTAATGAGTTTATGACCAGCAAACACCCTTAGAACACCAAGAGTAAGGTTTTGATGGCCCAAAAAGTTCCAGGGCCGTGAACTCCAAACAATAGTGCCAAATGGTGCTATAAACCCTTCTAAAGCTTTGTACACCAGCACAGTTTAGTTCCTAGTTGATTCAAGGACTTGAAAACACCAAGAACACCCATCCAAGGGAGATTATGGCCGTAATCTCAATGGGATATGGACCTAGGGCCGTAAACTCCTAAAAGGAGTTACATAATGCCCTAAACTCTTCCATGGACCAATCCATTAAGTAGAAATGCTTCTTAGGGCCTTATAGAGCATCAAACATCAAATGGACATATAAGTATGAGCTCATGGCCGTAAACTCATGATTTTACGACCGTAAACTCATTTATTAGGGTCATTAGGGTCGTGAACCTCATGGTGGAGTTTTCCTTGAGCCCTACACACAATAGCTTCCCCTACAAACACTTAGATGCAATCCTAGAGGCTAATAACACTTGATAAAGGTGTTTAGCATGTCCTAGGGTGTCTTGACTTGTTTATTAGTTGTTTATAGACTAATTTTTTACATATATGTAATATTATATGTTAACTAGGATCATAGAGTGTGTTCAAGACTTCACTTGACACCTAGCAGTCCTACCTCTTCAGTTCATCCGTATCACCCACAATAGGTGAGTTCATACCCCTTAATCAATGTTTTAACTGTTTTTAAATGTTTCATGGGGGGATACAAGTAGAATCATGCTAGTTATTATATCAATCTTTTGATTAATAAGCAGCATTCAAACGATTGGCTACTCATGAGTCGTTTTACCAAACAGTTTCCTTCAAATGTTTTTCATAAACACTTTATGTGTTTAAAACTCTTTATTACACTGTACATTTTACTCTGTATGTTACATTTCAAACTTATTTACAATTGTGTTTCAAACAAATGTTTCTTTACACAAAACTATTTTATCAAACCCATGCCTTCAAACCGTTTTATAGATTGACATCAAGTCGATCTTTTCTTAGATAATAATTATGTTCAAAGGTTTTACAAAACTTATTTTATGCTTTTATATTTTCAATTGCATGCCTATATATGTATAGATATATAAGAAATGTTTAAAAGACTTAGGAAGGCTATCCACCCTATTTCCTTTTTGCTCTTGAGATGTGGTCTGGTGGGACATTAGGTATCCGTCCGAAGGTTGTTTAAATATTAGTTATATATCATATGTACATATATAGTCATAAAGGCCATCCATTTCTTCCAATGCCCTTGGGTAGCAAGGGTATACATCCATGTCCATAAGTATCAGTTAAATTACTAGTAAGCTACCATAGGGGTAGTTTAGGAAGATACTAGAACTATTACTAGAACGCGATATCATACAATGAGTGAGTTCATTCATGAGTCAATACTTGCTAGATAGAGACAACATACATTACAGCTATAACATTACACGATAGTACTATTCTTACTAGATAGAGAGAACATACATTACAGCTAGAACATTACAGTACATTACTATACCTGCTAGATAAAGAGAGAACACACATTACAGCTAGCACACATAGAACATTACAGTACATTACATATACATGAATACGTTGACATAATTGTGATCCACTGTATCGGAGCATGCCTTAAATGTCATGGCCCGAGTTGTAGCCAGAGTTTCTTGGAGGGAGAGCATGAGTTTGCATATAGATCTATACTTGATTGACTATCCTACACCTTGCTGCTAGCTACCTTCCGGACCTGCAGGTCTGCGGGTGCCAAACGTCATACCTTTTTACGACCTATATTTGTCGTTGTTACCCGGTCGATAGTATGGTATAATTAATCACATGATGCCTTAATATAAATCTGGTTTAAGGTAGTTGGTACAGCAGTAGTTCCTATAGCGCTACACTATAGTACTACATTAATTTGCCCTTTACATATATTTAGTGATCTTTTCACTTAAACATTAAATGTAAAAACTATATTTTGTTAATGATAGTTATTCTTGGGAAAATTACACACTTTTACAAGAAACGAACATTTAGAATAGTTAAGTCTTGGTAGAAGACAACATTTAGAAGAGTCGGGTCTTGGTAGAAGACTACATTCAAAACAGTCTGGTCTTGGTAGAAGGCTACATTCAGAGCAGTTAGGTCTTGCTAGAAGGCTACAATTAGAATAGTTAGGTCTTGGTAGAAGACACCCTTATATAATAGTAGGAATCATAGGGATTTCTAGGGTTTTTCAAATGTTTACAGTTGTTTACAAAACATTTTTATACTTACAGTTCATATACATTTTCAATACTTACAATTCGTATACATACAAATACTTACACACAAATTAAGACACTAAAGTACTTAAGATCTCACCATCTTTAAAGCTGATACTCGCATTCAAAATTACTTGTATCCTCAGGTCATCAATAGACAGATACAGATGCAAGGTTTAGAGAAGATGGAGCTCGTTCAAGACTCATCTTTCATTTTGATTATACTTTAGTGTTTATCATAAATTGTCAGAACACACATGTATTAAAATTATATTATTAATGCAATGGATGATGTTGTTGCTTGTTTACTATTTCTCATTGTTGTGATACTGTACATGACGTCCTCCGCCCCAGAACGTTTCCGCCGTTCTTGGTTTTGGGGTGTGACAGCGTTAACTAAAGACATATGTGGATGTACATTTACCTTTGTTGCTAACAGCTGGGTATAGGAATAGTTAGTCCCTTAAAGTATACCTGTAATGGTATCAACCGTTGACATCCGTGGATGTGCTTTTACCACTGTAGCTAACATAGATTCTAGGAATGGTTAATCTCGCAAAATATCCTTTGGTACTAGGATATTAAATCCAATCTATCTCACCGATTATGTGATTCTATCACATAGTGAAGATAAGAATGAGGATTATATAACAGAATCTATACATATAAAATGTACTATTAATTCATCATATGTTATCTATGTAAACGTACTCATGTAAGTGTACTCAAGTAAGTGTACTCATGTAGATGTATCTATGTCAATGTACTCATGTAATCATGTAAATGTACTCATGTAAATGTAATCATGTAAATGTAATCATGTAAATGTACTCATGTAAATGTAATCATGTAAACATATCTATGTAATAGTATAGTAATGTACTGTGTGTACTAGCTGTGACGTGTGTTCTCTCTCTATCTAGAAAGTATTGACTCATGAATGAACTGACTCATTGTATGATATCGTGTTCTAGTAATAGTTCTAGTATCTTCCTAAACTACCCATACGGTAGCTTACTACTAATGTAATTGGCACGTATGAACATGGAAGTATACCCTTGCTACCCAAGGGTATTGAATGAACTAGGATAACCTTTATGACTATATATGTACATATGATATATAACTAATATTTAAACAACCTTCGGACGGATACCCGATGTCCCACCAGACCACATCTCAAGCGCGAAAAGGAAATAGGGTGGATAGCCTTCGTAAGTCTTTTAAATATATTTTATATATCTATACATATATAGGCATGCAATTGATAAAATAAAAGCATAAAATAGGTTTTATTATCTAAGAAAAGATCGACTTGATGTCAATCTATAAAACAATTTGAAAGCTTGGGTTTGATAAAACAATTAAGTATAAAGAAACATTTGTTTGAAACACAATTGTAAATGAGTTTGAAATGAAACATACAGAGTAAAAATGTATAGTTTAATAAGGAGTTTTAAACATATAAGGTGTTTATGAAAAACATTTGAAGGAAATTGTTTGGTAGAACAGCTAATGAGTAGTAAATCATTTGAATGCTGCTTATTAATCACATGGGATTGATATAATAACTAGCATGATTCTAATTGTATCCCCCCCCCCATAAAGCATTTAAAAACATTTAGAACATTTTAATAAGGGGTATGAACTCACCTGTTGTGAGTGGTACGGAAGAACTGAAGAGGTAGGATGGCTAGGTGTCAAGTGAAGTCTTGAACACACTCTATGATCCTAGTTAACATATAATATCACATATATGTATCAAATTAGTATATAAACAACTAATAAATAATTCAAGACACCCTAGGACATGCTAAACACTTTTATCAAGTGTTATTAGCCTCTAGGATTGCATCTAAGTGTTGTAGGGAAAAGCTATGGTTGGTAGGGTTCAAGGAAAACTCCATAAGGGAGTTCACGACCCTAATATCACTATCCAATGAGTTTACGGTCGTAAACTCATGAGTTTACTACCGTAAGCTCATACTTATATGACCATTTTGTGTTTGATGCTCTACAAGACCCTAAGAAGCATTTCTACTTAATTGTTTGGTCTATGGAAGAGTTTAGGGCATTATATAACTCCTTTTAGGAGTTTATAGCCCTGGGACCAAATCCCTTGGAGGTTACGGCCATAATCTCCCTTGGGAGGGTGTTTTTGGTGTTTTCAAGTCTCTAATTTAACTAAGAACTAAACTAGGCTTGGTCTATGGAAGTGTTTTTGGTGTTTCTACTTAATTGCTTGGTCTGTGGAAGAGTTTAGGCCATTATATAACTCCTTTTAGGAGTTTACGGCCCTGGGACCAAATCCCTTGGAGATTACGGCCATAATCTCCCTTGGGAGGGTGTTTTTTGGTGTTTTCAAGTGTTGTAGGGAAAAGCTAGTGTACAAGGCTTTAAAAGAGTTTATATCACCATTTGGCCCTATTGTTTGGAGTTCACGGCCCTGGAACTTCTTGGGCCGTGAGCACCTTACTCTTGGTGTTCTTATGGTGTTTGCTAGTCCTAAACACATTAGGGTACATGTCTAAACTAGTTTCATTGCTCAAGGAAGGGACTAGTGCATCTTTTGACCTTTATAAAAGAGTTTACTCCTGAAGGTGTTCTTGACCTTTATAAAAGACGCTTTAAAACAACACTAGATAGATGTACTCACTTTCCGGAACGAAAGTCCGAAGATCCTTGAGAGAGAATTCGGCTTTTCTCTAGTTGGAAATGTAACTAATGAATAAATATGGTTCAGAATCCTATATATAGTCCTGGGATTTTTGGCAGAAAATATTTTATTCAGAAAATGAACTCTAATATCATAGAGTTTTGAAATAACAGTGTTGCACAAAACTCTAGTGCATCCACTCTCCTGATATCTCCTTAAGTGTAAATCCTGAAATACTCAAACTTATACCCAAAAGTCTGGAAATTCTCTGTAACTGTTCTAACTTCTATTGACTTGATATGGTTTGTACGGAATGGAAATTTTGGGTTGTCACATCATCCCCTTGTTAAAGGGAATTTCTTTCCGAAATTAGGATTTAGGTAAGGAAGTAGGTATGAATGACCGATTCATGAGGTGGAAATTTCCTAATCAATTAGTTCTCGCACTCCTAAGTGAAATCGGGTCCTCGGTTGGTATCCCAACGAACCTTCACTAACGGGCGACGGCGTTGCTTCGTCCGTTTGACCTCTCTGTCGAGGGTCACTACGGTTCTAGTACGAAGGCGTGGATCTCAACGAGTGGACTTAAAAGAGTCCTAATGGAAAGGTACGGTTCCAAGATCGAGACGCGAAGGGTAAAATATACGTTACTGAGTTCGCGGAGCAGGTCTAGTTTGTGCGATATAGGACCGATTCTGGTAAGAATCTCGGAGGTCCTGACTATCTTGGATTTAGCTTTCCACGCTTTACGAAGAACATTAAACCATTCCCAGAGTGAGTTTTCCTAAAGAACTTCGTCTCTCACTTGGAATCTCCAAGGGTTCTTTCTCTTGCTTATCTTCCCCGTCAAGGGCCACCCCTTGCTGGGTCAAAGTCGTAAGAGTTTCTGTAATTTGCGAGGAGCTCTGGATGATCTATGATAGTAGGTATGGAAGACCTAGAATTTGGCGAATTCCTGTAGGCGTCGCTGGTGTCGACAAATTCTAAACGGTTTTGATAAATTGGCAGAGTACTCAAGAATTTCCACATCACTAATAGTGTGTCTTAGGAAATTTTGATTCTTCAATTCCAAAACTCGTGTTCAGAGAACTTTGCGAAAAATATCTCCGAGGGTAATGTTTCTGCGAGTTCCTTCTTACTACGAGGGTAGATAAGTAAGTCGTTACATGGAGAATGACGAACTGATCCAAGTAAGAAACACGGAATCTATTCATTAAATTCATGAATTCTTCAGGCGTATTGGTCCTATTCGAGGGGTATCACTATGGACTCGAAGTGTCCGCATCGAGTTCGGAAGGTAGTCTTCCGGACATCCTTCCTTCACACTCACACTGGTGATATTCGGATATCGGGTCCATTTCTGAAAGTAATTATTTCCTTGCGTTTGCTCAACCGCTTCATCTATGCGAGGCAAAGACAACGATTTCTAATGGAAAATCATGACGGAGTCCTCGATATCTGAGGTATATACGATGCAATCCGTCGACCTCTGGAAGAATAAGACCGGGGCTCTCCAGGGTGAGAAGCCTAGTCTTCCAATTCTATTTCCATGCAGTTTGCTAAGTTGTCCGGACTGTTCTTGTATCTCCGTAGGTGTTTAGACTGTAGGGCGATCTGTTTATAGGAGTCATATTGGGTTCTAAGTTTGTTCACATGATGATGCGATTACTCGTAGTCTTGGGAAGTTCTCCGTCTTGAAGCTCATATTAGAATTCATACTTGGTTCAACGATCACTATATCGAGTATACGAGTCGTATATAATTAAGATTGAAAAGGTAGTCGAATAACTGATTCTTCTTTAAGCTCATCTCTCATCGAGGAAAAGTAGTTAAAGTGGAATCATCAATTCTAAACCTATAGAACCTTGATTATATATTACCCTTATGTATACATTCCTCAGTGATAGATCAACCGTATGAATCCTTGGATTCAACTTGACATACTGCACAATTGGCAACTCGGGGATTTCTTCGGAAAAGAAAAGAACTATGGCGTACTCCAGGCATGAGTACTTCGGTGTTCTGAAATGACGGTTTCGCTAAAAAGATGTTTACTGAGAAAGAGATGTATGTATGAAGCTGGTATGGTACAGATCAAATTGATTCTAGTTGTATGATAATATCGGAATCATAAGGAAAATAAAGACATTATATTTGAACATAAGGCGTTACAGAAAAAAACACAACCGTGCGACCATCAACCGAGTTACAGTACTTTAGACTTACTACAAGACTATTGCCGCGAATAAGGTATAATACAAAAGACAAGTATGCGCAGCACGAGCAACCCTATACCGACGGGATCTCGCAAAAGATAAGACTCTAGTTGCACTAGTTTTGGATGGTTTATAAGTCTGTTACAACAAAACGCCTTAAATACTTTTACGTGGGTCCGGAGTAGGCTCTCCTGCAGCTGTGATCCTAAGAATCTTCCCATCTGCGCCAGAGTTCCGCGCTATCGGGCAATCCTTCTTGAGGTGTCCAATTTCACCGCATTGGTGACATATCTGGACAGTACCAACATCAGTGGTGGAAGTGAAGTGTCGAGTAGAAGTTACGGGGACACGGTTGTTTTCGTTGATCTTCTCTTTTGGGCAATTTATGTAATAGTGCCCTGCCTCACCACAACTATAGAAAACTAGGCTTGCTCCAATGGTGGAGGTAGTTCTACAGAAACGAGCAATGTGCCCCATCTTGTTGCAATTATTGCATTGCCGGACTAGGCAAATTCCTTTGTGGTGATAGCTGCATCGGTCACACTTCGGGATTGTTCCCTCATATCGTTTGACCGGTGTTGTGATGGTAGGGGTTGCCACTGGTTGTTGTTGCATGGCAATCCTCTGAAATCGTTTGCGTTCCATTTTGGCTTGACATTTTCTTTTCGTTAACTCTGAGTTGTTGTTTTGGGTGGTGGCGACTGTTACTATTTGTCGATTTCTCAGATCGTTAACACGATCGGGATTGTCAACTCCTTTTTCAGTCTTGTTTGCATTGGTAGTGATGCGGTTTGCAAGGACAGCCATCACGGCAGCTGTAACAACGGCTTGAAAAGTAGTGGCGTCCATAGGAAAATCAGGGGATTCGTTGCTCGGCTGATTGTTTCTGGATGACGACATGATTCTGTAACACGAAAGATAAGGATTTTGTGAGCGATTCTGGTTGACCCTAGATGTACTTCGATTGTTCAAGTAAAGAGTAAGAGTATGTTTTCGACAGTTTGACCTACATCCCTATGATGCAGTCCTAGTATTCAGTGGAAGTGAGTTTGTAGAATGGTCTCATGACGTTTGTCGTTCAAGCCGAGGTATCGTTGTTTGGTGAACAACATGATCCAACCACTAAATAAGACATGGAAATGTCTCCGGAGCTAAATTGCTATAGTCTAATGAGTTGACTAAAGCATGTTTCAGGTATACTCAAATGATAGTATGATGAGAGTACTTGAATAAAGAATGAAACAGGAGTTAGTCGACTGTCAATATCTTTGATATTCATGATGTACAAGTTCGGGAAAATGACCTTGTAAAAAGGTCTTACATCATATACCGCAACAATAGTCCTTGACAGCATAAAGACCTAACCAAAAGTACTTACAATACATAATAATTTCATAGAAAATGCCACATCGGGCATAGACAGAAAAACGATTCCTTTTAACATGGAAAATAAAGTAGAGCATCCACTATTGGCGACGGTCATCCCTCTGGTGAACTCTCAGTTCAGCCAGTTGATGTTCCATATCAAGTAGGTGTCTTTTGTACACACTCTGGCGTACTCGGAGCTCTATGACTTCAGCTCGTGATTCAGCCAGTGCTTGCAGTAGGGTTTCATGGTTTCTCTCACATCTCTCACGAGCATCTTCTAGACGAATGGTGTGGAGGGTATGCATTCTTGCATCGGCGACAACTTCGGTGATCTGATGTAGGGCTGTCCTGCCTTGAATCTCATTTCGGGCCACTCTGCGGACCAAGATTGGAAAGGTTCTGTCTGCTGAGCCCCCATTGCTTAGGTCATAAAAGCTTCGATCACCATTAAATGGCATGGGCTGATCTTGTCCTTGGCTCCATGTTTCCAAGCATTCCACCCACTCAGGCGTCGGGCCATGAAAAGCCGGACGAGGGTTAGGAATTGGAATGGGAGCTGCTTGGGGTAGGTTCTCAATGTCGGGTTCGGAGTTAGCATCGTCCGAAAGATCTTCATCATGGTGATCATTCAAAGGGATAGGATGATCATTCTTTGGTTCTTCTCCAAACCAACCAGCAATGACTTCGTTTGGAAGATACTGGTTTCCGTGGGGATGGAGTCCAGCCATGTTATCTACGCAAGAATTGGGGTAAGAAAATAATTATTAGATGAACTATCTAGATAATTATTTAGAAAATCTTCATTAGTTACATCGCTATTTGTGAAGTGCATACCAGTTATATGTAATCTAAACATGATAGGCCTTCGAATAAGTGACCTTAACTCCAAATTCACACAGAATAAGGGTAAAGTAAAATTTTCACAGATTCTAAGTCTATAACATTCTAATTACATATATCCTTAGTGTATCCACTTAGCAACTATCAACTTAGTAATGAAGATCCCGCTTTAGTTCTCAAGTATAAAGTACTTATAGTAACACCAAATACTCCTATAGTGTTTTAAGTTTAATGTTATGTTCTACTGTTCTCATTGTGGTATTGTTGGTTGATATACTTAAGCACATGCTAGTCAACCCTTGGATAATATAGTTGATCAGGCTATATCTTCCCAGTTTTGACCATATGTCTCTAAGTCCACCTGTGTTGCCTAACAATCGTAATTCTTTTGTATGGTCCTAGTGACACTGATTTTAGTATGAATGCAGGCACGTATACATAATTAAATATTTTACTATTTAACGTATAAACTCTTGGTCAGAGTATTTTAATCCCATTATATTTATAGTTAGTATATCTTTTATGGGTTGATATACTTAATTCACTATAAACAATGCTCTGATACCAATCTGTCACACCCCAAAACCAAGAACGGCGGAAACGTTTTGGGGCGGAGGACGTCATGTACAGTATCACAACAATGAAAAGTAGTAAACAAGCAACAACATCATTCACCGCATTAATAATATAATTTTAATACAAGTGTTCTGTCAAATTATAATAGACACTAAAGTATAAACAAAATGAAAGATGAGTCTTGAACGAACTTCATCTTCTCTAAATCTTGCATCGGTAGCTGTCTACTGTTGACCTGAGGATACAAGTGATTTTTCAAAGAGAGTATCAGCTTTAAAGCTGGTGAGATCATAAGTATTAATGTGTCTTAATTTGTATGTAAGTATTTGTTTGACATGTAATGAAAGACTTGAAAATGTTTTGAAAGAAAGTTCGTGTAAGTATGAAAATGTTTGTAAAACAACTGTAAACGTTTGAAAAATCCTAGAAATCCCTATGATTCCTACTATTATAAAAGGGAGTCTTCTACCAAGACCTAGCTGTTCTAAATGTAGTCTTCTACTATGACTTAACTGTTCTAAATGTAGTCTTCTCCCAAGACTTAACTATGCTCTTATTATTATTATTATTATAAGACATTGTATCCTTTGGTACTAGGATAATCAAATATAATTCACCTCATCTATTATGTGAATGGGTCACAAGATAAAGGTAATAATATAAATAACCTAAGTATTACGCTTTAGTACTAGGATAACTAACGGTGTTAACTGAAGACAACTGTAGATGTACATTTACCTCTGACTAACAGTTGGGTATAGGAATAGTTAGTCCCTTAAAGTATACCTGTAAAGGTATCAACCTTTGACATCCATAGATGTGCTTTTACCTCTTTAGCTAACAAAGATTCTAGGAATGGTTAATCCCGCAAAGTATCCTTTGGTACTAGGATATTAAATCCAATCTATCTCACCGATTATGTGATTGTTTCACAAAGTGAAGATAAGAATGAGGATTATATAACAGAATCTGTACAAATAAAATGTACTATTAATTCATCATATGTTATCTATGCAAACGTACTCATGTAAGTGTACTCATGTAGATGTATCTATGTAAATGTACTCATGTAATCATGTAAATGTACTCATGTAAATGTAATCATGTAAACATATTTATGTAATAGTATAGTAATGTATCGTTTGTACTAGTTGTGACGTGTGTTCTCTCTATATCTAGCAAGTATTGACTTATGAATGAACTGACTCATTGTATGATATCGTGTTCTAGTAGTGGTTCTAGTATCTTCCTAAACTACCCATACGGTAGCTTAATAGCAATGTAACTGGCATGTATGAACATGGAAGTATACCCTTGCTACCCAAGGGTATTGAATGAACTGGGAAAACCTTTATGACTATATATGTACATATGATATATAACTAATATTTAAACAACCTTCGGACAGATACCCGATGTCCCACCAGACCACATCTCAAGCGCGAAAAGGAAATAGGGTGGATAGCCTTCCTAAGTCTTTTAAATATTTCTTATATATCTATACATATATAGGCATGCAATTGATAAAATAAAAGCATAAAATAAGTTTTAATATCTAAGAAAAGATCGACTTGATGTCAATCTATAAAACGGTTTGAAAGCATGGGTTTGATAAAACAGTTAAGTATAAAGAAACATTTGTTTGAAAGACAATTGTAAATGAGTTTGAAATGAAACATACAGATTAAAAATCTACAGTTTAATAAGGAGTTTTAAACATATAAGGTGTTTATGAAAAACATTTGAAGGAAACTGTTTGGTAAAACGGCTAATGAGAAGTAAATCATTTGAATGCTGCTTATTAATTACATGTGATTGATATAATAACTAGCATGATTCTACTTGTATCCCACCCCCCATAAAGCATTTAAAAACATTTAAACATTTGATTAAGGGGTATGAACTCACCTGTTGTGAGTGGTACGGATGAACTGAAGAGGTAGGATAGCTAGGTGTCAACTGAAGTCTTGAACACACTATATGATCCTAGTTAACATATAATATAACATATATGTATCAAATTAGTCTATAAAAAACTAATAAATAATTCAAGACACCCTAGAACATGCTAAACTCTTTTATCAAGTGTTACTAGCCTCTAGGATTGCATCTAAGTGTTGTAGGGAAAAGCTATGGTGGGTAAGGTTCAAGGAAAACTCCATAAGGGAGTTCACGGCCCTAATATAACTAACAAATGAGTTTACGGTCGTAAACTCATGTGTTTACGGTCGTAAACTCATGAGTTTACGGCCGTAAGCTCATACTTATATGACCATTTTGTGTTTGATGCTCTACAAGACCCTAAGAAGCATTTCTACTTAATGGCTTGGTCTATGGAAGAGTTTAGGGCATTATATAACTCCTTTTAGGAGTTTACGATGCTGGGACCAAATCACTTGGAGATTACGTCCGTAATCTCCCTTGGGAGGGTATTTTTGGTGTTGTCAAGTCTCTAATTTAACTGAGAACTAAACTAGGCTAGTGTACAAGGTTTTAGAAGAGTTTAGAGCACCATTTGGCCCTATTGTTTGGAGTTCATGGCCCTGGAACTTCTTGGGCCGTGAACACCTTACTCTTGGTGTTCTTATGGTTTTTGCTAGTCCTAAACACATTAGGTTACATGTCTAAACTTGTTTCATTGCTCAAGGAAGCGACTAGTGCATCTTTTGACCCTTATAAAAGAGTTTACTCCCCAAGGTGTTCTTGGGTGGTAAACTCTCAGATCTTAGTGTTTTCCTATGATTTCTAGTGTATTAAGCATACAAGAAGCTTTAAAACAACACTAGATAGAAGTACTCACTTTCCTGAACGAAATTCCGAAGATCCTTGAGAGAGAATTCGGCTTTTCTCTAGTTGGAAATGTAACTAATGAATAAATATGGTTCAGAATCCTATATATAGTCCTGGGATTTTTGGCAGAAAATATTTTATTCACGAAATGAACTCTAATATCATAGAGTTTTGAAACAAAAGTGTTGCATAAAACTCTAGTGCATCCACTCTCCTGATATCTCCTTAAGTGTAAATCCTGAAATACTCAAACTTATACCCAAAAGTCTGAAAATTCTCTGTAATTGTTCTAACTTCTATTGACTTGATATGGTTTGTACGGAATGGAAATTTCGTGTTGTCACAATATATATATATATATATATATATATATATATATATATACATACATATATATATATATATATATATAAGATCTTTTCATCAACAAATTATAGTTAAGGAATCTATCTGCCAAAGGTATCAGTTGGATGGTTCTAGATTAAAAGGATGTTTTTCAGTTCAGATTGCAGTAACAGGTCTTAGTGATTGTGTTACGGGATGGTCCTACTTGTATGGAGGTCAGGCAAAGCTTTGGGGTTTCAGAATTCTAGCAGTGAGGTGCGGGTTCGTTAGTTAAGGGATTAATGATTTTTACACCATTAGGAGTATGCATTCTGGTAAGGTTGGGTTTTGATGGTAGCTTTGGATGGTCTCAAAGAGTATGAGTCAACCAGTTCGGCGATTCGGGGAATTAAGAGGTATTGGTAGGAGCATCTATTTTTCAGGAGGGTGGTTATGACTAATTTCGAGGACATTATCTTAATTTAAGTGGGGGGAATTGTAACACCCTGTTTTGAATCGTTTCCTGATTCAGGGACGTGACCCGAAGATCAATTATCATAAGGCTATGAGCATTGAGGAAGGAGGGATTTAGACCCCTTTGGTTGTGGATAATGTAGATTAGGTGATTCGCGAGTTTGGTTTGAGTTTTGGAGCCCAAGGGTATAACCATAAAGTGATAGTTCGGTCTTTTATGAGTTTTGGATTTATGTTCGGAAAGTTTAAGGCAAGACTGAGTTGATAGAAGTGTAGAGTTTCTCTTTACCTTTCTGGGGATATAAGGATCATCCAAATCGAACATAGAACGAAAATGTTATGGCCTTCGGAAGTTTAGTGGTTTTAGGGCTAAGCCTAGCACACTGGGCGTACTAGGTAGAAGGATCGCAGATGGTCCTTGGAGTATGATAGGCATACTTCAGTCAAGTGCAAACCCTAATTTAGGGTCTTGGATCCTATTTAATGGCCTTAACTCAACTCCAACCCCTCTTACCTTCAGCCTCCATCTCATGAAACCGTATATACGAAATAATAGCCCCCATTAGAGTGATTCTTGAGTTCTTGGTTTATTTCATGTGTTTTGGTGCTCATTGAAGAAGAATGAGCTTCTTAAAGGAGACTTGGATTTCTTGGAGCTTGTAGACCCATGCTTGGTTTTCCTTTCTACATCTTCTGGAGGTATAAAGTCTCAATCTTGATGGCTGCTTTATATGATCTAGTTTTGGGTGGTAATTTATCATGTTTTGGTTCCATGATGGTGGCTCTTATGAGTAGAAGCTACTACAGAACCTTTGAGCCTCATATTTGGTCCTTGTTGAGATCGTGAAGTCATAATGTTTGGGTCTTGTGTAGTTTTACCCTCTCATGCAAGTATTGGTGACCATTTTATGAAGATTAGGAAGCTTAGATTATGGTTTAGACCCATCAAACCATGCAAAGTCATAAAGTCAGGAACTTTATGACTTAAGACACCCTTTAAGGGTTAGATATGTGTTTGGACACTTTTTTCATAACCATTAAGATCTTATTTTGAGTTTTGGCCCTATGATGAGTATGCTAGGTATACGTAGAAGTACGCTCAGCGTAATGCATGGATCAGGCATCGGGGACTTGTACACTATGCTGTGACGGGTTGTACGCAGGGCGTATGTTTCTCGTAAGCAGAGTGTACTCCTAAGAAATTCATTTTTGGCCTTTTGGGAGTTGGTCCATGATGTGTTGGACCAGTTATGGGAAGGGTAAAATGTTCTTTGACCCATTAGGAAGATAGAATATATGATTGGGCCTTGGATTTTTGGAATTTATCTTAATTATTGATTAAGGATAATTAGTCATGTTCAGTGTGAGGCTTCCGGTAGCAGCAGAGCATGTATCTCGGTTATTTCGGATTGAGGTGAGTTTCCTCACTATACCCGTGGGTCGAAGCCACAAATGCCCACCCACTAGGATCTGTTATGCTAGTTGTCTTTGTGACTCTTGCATGGTATGCTGGGCTAGGCCCATTTTATGATGGGTCAAGCCCACTATATGATGGGTTATGTGACAACCTAAAATTTCCATTTTGTACAAACAATATCAAGTTAGTAGAAGATTAGAACAGTTACAGAGAATTTCCAGACTTTTGGGTATAAGTTTGAGTATTTGAGGATTTACACTTAAGGAGATATCAGGAGAGTGGATGCACTAGGGTTTTGTGCAACACTGTTATTCCAAAACTCTATGATATTAGAGTTCATTGAATGAATAAAAATATTTTCTGCCAAAAATCCCAGGACTATATATAGGATTCTGAACCATATTTATTCATTATTTCCAATTCCAACTAGAGAAAAGCCGAATTCGCTCTCAAGGATCTTCGGACTTTCGTTCCGAAAAGTGAGTACTTCTATCTAGTGTTGTTTTAAAGCTTCTTATATGCTTAATACACTAGAAATCATAGGAAAACACTAAGATCTGAGAGTTTACCGCCCAAGAACACCTTGGGGAGTAAACTCTTTTATAAGGGTCAAAGGATGCACTAGTCCCTTCCTTGAGCAATGAAACTAGTTTAGACATGTACCCTAATGTGTTTAGGACTAGAAAACACCATTAGAACACCAAGAGTAAGGTGTTCACGGCCCAAGAAGTTCTAGGGTTGTGAACTCCGAACAATAGTGCCAAATGGTGCTATAAACTCTTCTAAAGCCTTGTACACTAGCCTAGTTTAGTTCCTAGTTAAATTAGGGACTTGAAAACACCAAAAACACCCTTCCAAGGGAGATTACGGCCGTAATCTCCAAGGGATATGGTCCCAGGGCCGTAAACTTGTAAAAGGAGTTATACAATGCCCTAAACTCTTCCATAGACCAAGCCATTAAGTAGGAATGCTTCCCAGGGCCTTATAGAGCATCAAACATCTAATGGTAACATAAGTATGAGCTTACGGCCGTAAACTCATGAGTTTACGATCATAAACTCATTTAGTAGTGTCATTAGGGCCGTGAACTCCATTATGGAGTTTTCCTTGAACCCTACACACAATAGCTTTCCCTACAAACACTTAGATGCAATCCTAGAGGCTAATAACACTTGATAAAGGTGTTTAGCATGTCCTAGGTTATCTTGAATTATTTATTAGTTGTTTATAGACTAATTTGATACATATATATATATATGTGATGTTATATGTTAACTAGGATCATAGAGTGTGTTTAAGACTTCATTTGACACCTAGCCATCCTACCTCTTCAGTTCATCCGTACCACTCACATCAGGTGAGTTCAAACCCCTTAATCAAACTTTTTTAAATGTTTTTAAATACTTTATGGGGGGGGATACAAGTAGAATCATGTTATTTATTATATCAATCATATGTTATTAATAGGCAGCATTTAAATGATTTGCTACTCATTAGCCGTTTTACCAAACAGGTTTCTTCACATGATTTTCATAAACGTTTTATATGTTTAAAACTCCTTATTAAACTGTTCATTTTACTCTGTATGTTTCATTTCAAACTCATTTACAATTGTGTTTCAAAAAAATGTTTCTTTATACTTAAACTGTTTTATCAAACCCATGCGTTCAACCCGTTTTATAGATTGACATCAAGTCGATCTTTTCTTAGATAATAATTATCTTCAAAGGTTTTGCAAAACTTATTTTATGCTTTTATATTATCAATTGCATGCCTATATATGTATAGTTATATAAGAAATGTTGAAAGGACTTAGGAAGGCTATCCACCCTATTTCCTTTTCGCGCTTGAGATGTGGTCTTGTGGGATATCGGGTACCCGTCTGAAGGTCGTTTAAATATTAGTTATATATCATGTGTACATATATAGTGATAAAGGTTCTTCTAGTTCAACAATACCCTTGGGTAGCAAGGGTATACATCCATGTTCATACGTACCAGTTACATTATTAGTAAGCTACCATATGGGTAGTTTAGGAAGATATTAGAACCATTACTAGAATGCGATATCATACAACGAGTCAGTTCATTCATGAGTCAATACTTGCTAGATAGAGAGAACATACATTACATCTAGTACACATAGTACATTATTATACATGCTAGATAAAGAGAGAACACACATTACAGCTAGCACACGCAGAACATTACAGTACATTACTATACAATTACATGAGTACGTTTACATGATTACTTTTACATGAGTACATTTACATAGATACGTTTACATAGAGACCCTGTAATAGGCATGCCTATATATGTATAGTTATATAAGCAATGTTTAAAGGACTTCGGAAGGCTATCCACCCTATTTCCTTTTCGCGCTTGAGATGTGGTCTGGTGGGATATCGGGTACCCGTCCGAAGGTCGTTTAAACATTAGTTATATATCATGTGTACATATATGGACATAATAGTTCCTTTTAGTCAGTTCAGTACCTTTGGGTAGCAAAGGCATACGTTCATATACTTTTACATGATTACGCTTACATGAGTACGTATACATAGATACGTTTACATGGGTGCACTTACATATGTGTTAGTAGGAAAAACATCACTAGGTGGTATAGCATAGGACAAGTTTAGGATCTAACTGTACCGATGAATCACAACGCATTGTGATAATTATATCGGGTATACATGATCATAGTAATGTGGATGTTCACGACTTGCATATACGCTGGGGTCGTGTAAAGGTCCCAAAATCCGTTTAACAAGGGAGCGTCTAGCTTGGGATCTAGCCATCACATTATACCTTATCCCTCAAATAAAGCAATAGGAGTACAGAAGTAGTCATTTATTAAATATACTGCAGTACTTAGAAGAATTACCATAGACTTAAGGTAATTAGTACGGTTGTAGTTCGACACTACACCATATTACTATTTCATTTTCCCAGTACATTCACTTCGTGAACGTTCACACGACACGCGGTAATATAGAAACTATATTTTTGGTTAATGATAGTCAGAATTAGGAAAATACACAATCTTACAAGAGCCACACACATAGACACTAGATGCCTTGGTAGAAGGATACGATTAGTAGGAAACATAGGGCTTCCTAGGATCATACAAAACATTTTTATACTTACAGTTCATATACATTTTCAATACTTACAGTTCATATACATACAAATACTTACATATAAATTAAGACACTAAAATACTTATGATCTCACCAGCTTTAAAGCTGATACTCTCTTTCAAAATAACTTGTATCCTCAGGTCAACCATAGACAGGTACCGATGCAAGGTTCAGTAGGGATGAGCAAAAACCGAACCGAAAATCGAAAAACCGAAAAAAACCGACATAACCAAAACCAAAAAACCGAAACCAAAGCAATAATTAACGGTTTAGGTTTGAATTTTACAAAAACCAGAAAATAACGGTTTGGTTTGGTTTTGATGTATAAAACCGCCCATAAAAACCGAACCGACCCACACATATATTATTTATTATGTTTTAAACTTTTAGTTCTAGACTTTAAACTTTATTCCTTTAGTACTTTATGTTTATTTTCAGCAAACTATTAATGGTGATAAACTTTGATCTTTTGAACACTTTTATGCTTTTAGAATAATAGAATCCATACTCATTATTTTAGTATATTTAAAGTAGATACAATACAATTTATCGCTACGTACTTTCACCGGGTTTGATCCCAAAAACTAGAAAACAACTTGAGCTTATAAACCCACGGTTTAAAACCGAAAACCCATAAACCCAACCCGGAAAACCGAAAAACCAAACCTATATGGGTTTAAAAACTGAAAAACCGACATTCTACAGTTTGATTTGGTTTTAGTCAAAAACCGACCCAAACCGACCCATGTTCATCCCTAAGGTTTAGAGAAGATGGTGCTCGTTCAAGAATCATCTTTCATTTTGATTTATACTTAGTGTCTATTATATATATTGACAGAACACACTTGTATTAAAATTATATTATTAATGCAATGGATGATGTTGTTGCTTGTTTAATATTTTTCATTGTTGTGATATTGTACATGAATTCCTCCGCCTCAGAACGTTTCCGTCGTTCTTGGTTTTGGGGTGTGACAGATTGGTATCAGAGCATTGTTTATAGTGAATTAAGTATATCAACCCATAAAAGATATACATACTATAAATACAATGGGATTAAAAATACTCTGACCAAGAGGTTATACTTTAAATAATAAAATATTTAATTAAGTATACGTGCCTGCATTCATACTAAAATCAGTGTCACTAGGACAGTACAAAAGAATTACGATTGTTGGGCAACACAGGTGGACTTAGAGACATATGGCCAAAACTTGGAAGATATAGCCTGATCAACTATCTTATCCGAGGGTTGACTATCATGTGCCTAAGTTTAATTGTGTGGTTGCAACAAGTATAAAATCTTACCAACCCTACCACAATGAGAACAGTAGAACATAACATTAAACTTAAAATACTATACGGGTATTTGGTGTTACTATAAGTACTTTATACTTGAGAACTAAAACGGAATCTTCATTACTAAGTTGATAGTTGCTAAGTGGATACACTAAGGCTATATGTAATTAGGATGTTATAGCCTTAGAATCTGTGATAATTTTACTTTACCCCTATTCTGTGTGAATTTGGAGATAAGGTCACTTATTTGAAGCCCTATCCTGTTTCGATTACATATAACTGGTATGCACTTCACAAATAGCGATGTAACTAATGAAGATTTTCTAAATAATTATCTAGATAGTTTTTCTAATAATTATTTTCTTAACCCAATTCTCGCATAGATAACACGGCTGGACTCCATCCCCACGGCAACCAGCACCTTCCGAATGAGGTCATTGCTGGATGGTTTGAAGAAGAACCAGAGAATGATCATCCTATCCCTGTGAATGATCACCATGATGAAGACCTTTCGGACGGTGCTAATTCCTAACCCGAGGTTCAGAACCTAACCCAAGCAGCTCCCGTTCCAATTCCTAACCCTCGTCCGGCTTTTCAAGGCCCGACGCCTGAGTGGGTGGAATGCTTGGAAACATGGAGCCAAGGACAAGATCAGTCCATGCCATTTAATGGTGACGAAAGCTTTTATGACCTGAGCAATAGGGGCTCAGCAGACAGAATCTTGCCAATCTTGGTCCGCAGAGTGGCCCGAAATGAGATTCAAGGCAGGACAGCCCTACATCAGATCACAGAAGTTATCGCCGATGCGAGAATGTATACCCTCCTCACCATTCGTCTAGAAGATGCTCGCGAGAGATCTGAGAGAAACCATGAAACCCTGCTGCAAGCACTGGCTGAATCACGAGCCAAAGTCATAGAACTCCGCGTGCACCAGAGAGTGTACGAAAGACACCTACTTGATGTGGAACGTCAGCTGGCTGAACTGAGAGTTCACCAGAGGGATGATCGTCGCCAGTAGTAGATGCTTTACTTTATTTTCCTTGTTAAAAGGAATCATTTTTTTGTCTATGCCCGATGTGGCATTTTCTATGAAACTATTTTGTACTGTAAGTACTTTTGGTTAGGTCTTTATGCTGTCAAGAACTATCTTCTCTAGATATGATGTAAGACCTTTTGCAAGGTCATTTTCCCGAACTTTTACGTCATGAATATCAAATATTTTGACAGTTGGCTAACTTCCGTTTCCTTCTTTATTCAAGTACTCTCATCATACTTTCATTGGAGTATATCTGAAACATGCTTTAGTCAAGTCATTGGACTATAGTAATTTAACTCCAGAGACATTTCCAAGTCTCTATTAGTGGTTGGATCCTGTTATTCACCAACCATCGATACTTCGGTTTGAACGACAAACGTCATGAGACCATTCTACGAACTTACTTCCATTCCATTACTGGGACTGCATCATATGGATGTAGGTCAACGCTTCATAAACACACTTCAATTCCGTGCTGGGACTGCATCATAGGGATGTAGGTCAAACTTTCGAGAACATACTCTTACTCTTTTCTTGAGCAATCGAAGTACATCTAAGGTCAACCAGAATCGCTCACAAAATGTGACAACCGAAAGTTTATTCCGTTACATTACCCCGTTACCGTTAACGGAATATTACATTTTATAAAAGTTCCGTTAATTAGAGGTCGCCAAATAAATAAATGTTTTATTTATTTATATTATATGTTGTTAACGTCGTGATAAAAGAAATAAAGACACTTACTTTACATTTCCATTTTATTTTGGAAAAAGGTTAAATTTTATTACGACCACTAAATCGGGTGCGACCAAAAGCCCCGTTTAACGACAGTATTGAGTAGTTTCCCATTGAGCCTAAACTCCAGCCACTATATAATGGGGAATGGACTTCATTCCACCCCTTTTCACCCTCTCTCTATACACTCTCTCATAAAAGTCCGATTTCGCCTAAAATCCGCAACCAAACGCCTCCAAATCGTAAGTTCTTGTACCCTAACATGTTCAAAACATTATTAGCTGTGACTTTACCCCAAAAAATCGGACTTAGAAGCTGTTGAAAAGGAGTTTATGTCCTAAGAGCCTCCTTAGGCCGTAAACCCCTAAAAAGAGGCCAAAATGACCCAAATTTGCCCCTAAAAGCTTGGAAACCAATTAAGGATTTAGCCTAGGAGTGTTTGAAACATAAAACAACAATTTTTGGGGCTTAAAAGAGGGTTTATGGCCCAAGCACATGCTTAGGCCGTAAACACCCTCTAAACTTGTTAAATCAAGTTTAAAACACTCCCAAACCACCCATAGGCTTAAGACATAAATTAGGGGCTTGCTATTTCGGGTTTGGAACATTTAAACACAAAGAATTGAGGGGTAAATTGGAGTTTACATCCCAAGCACATGCCTAGATCGTAAACACCTCCAAACCATGTCAAATGGTAGTTTTAATCCCCCCAAATGGCCTTACGCTTCACTATAAATCACTAGGATTGTAATAAGGGCTTAAAACTTCAATAAAATCAAGGTATAGGAGTTCACGGCCGTGAACTCCCATAGGGGTGGTTCATGGGCCGTAAACTCCCATTTGGTCCCTTTAAAAGCCTTAAATCCATTCATACCATTTAGATTTGGACGTAGAAAATTTAAGGGATTGATTTAAGGGCCTTAGCATCAAAATTGGGGAGTGAACTAGAGTTCACGGCCAAGCCATGAGGCTTACGGCCGTAAACTCCCAAGGAGTGGCCTTTGGGCTGTAAACTCCAAGGGAGTAAACTCTTGGACTCCCTAGTACCCTCTTTATGGTCTTGTACAATCCCCGAGAACCACTTCTAATCCCTAAGACCTTGAATCATTTTAGGATATGTAAATGTTTTAATAAAAGGTATAAGTGACTAATTACTTGTAAAACATATATCTCATATGTTAATAGGGTCTTAAAAGGTGTACAAGTCCTTAATTGACACCAAACGCTCAACCGGCACTTTCACCCGATTTACCCGATTTACTCGACATCAGGTGAGTTCATACCCCTGAATGAACGTTTTAAATGTTTTTACATGTTTTATAGGGGGGATATAAGTTAAACATCTGAGTTATCATATCAATCACATGTGATTGATAACCCGCATGCACAAGGATTTACCACACTGTTAACTGTTTTACCGAGTTTGATACTGTAAATGGTTTTTCTAAAATGTTTCCACTTGTTCAAATCTCTTACTTATATTGTTTTATCAAAGTTTCATTTAAAACTGGTTTATGAAAAGTTTCCAAAGAATTTCTAAAGGTTTTCAAACTTATTTTACCAAAGAACACCAAGTTGTGATTTTCTTAAGTATAAAGATTTCTTCCATGTTTTGATACCCCACTCGTTATGTACCATTGCCTTGTTATACTTTTACTTAGTGGATGCTTCTACTTAGTTAGACGCTTATACTTGTTTACACTCTTACTTAGTGATACACTTCCACTTCACTTATACTTGATATCGCTTCTACATCACTTATACTCGATACGCTCCTACTTCACTTGTTGTTGCTTCTACTTCATGATACACTTACATTTGGTACGCTTATACTTCACGATTCGGTTATTCCACACTGTACACTTATACTTCGCGACTCAGTTATTCCACACGATTCGGTTATACATCACGGCTTGGTTATACTTCACGATATGATTCCACTTGCTACACACTCATACTTAGTTAGATGTATGTATGTCTGTGCTTGTATAGATGCATATAAATAATGATTGAAGGACTTAGGAAGGCTTGTCCGCCCTATTTCCTTTTATTCGTTGAGATGTGGTCTGGTGGGATCGGATGTCCATCTGAAGGTCGTTTGATTAATTAGTTATATATTATGTATACGAGCATAGCCATATAGGTTTACTCTAGTCAGTTCAGTTATGAGTCTCTACATCTAGTTCAACACTATGTTGGAAACACACTACCCACTATTTGGGATGCATCTTCAGGACACGGCCTTCTCCGACGTCTAGTTGGTAACCAGAGTCTCCTGTAGGGGGAGCGGACATTGTATGTATAGATCTATACGGGATTGACACCCCCGCACCCTGACTGCTAGCTACAGTCCACGGCCTACCAAGCCAAGGGGTGACAAATATCATATTCTATAGACGCTTGCAGGGCGTCAGGTACTCTAGTGTCGGTTAGTATGGTTACGAGTATCCCAGGTTACCTTATAATTCATGGCCTTAAGGTAACGGTATATCACCAGCAATTTACACTGTATGCTGGAACCCACTCTCAAAGTCACACTGTTTTTAGACCTTGCTAGCTGTATGTTTTATTTGATACCGTCTGGGGTCTGTGTGTCTCTTTGTTAGACTGAGCTAGGCGTTTCGTTGTTCGATACTCTCCTGGAGTCTATGATTCCTTTGCATTAGTCCGCAGTCTTCACTGCTGAGGCATATCTTGTTTCCCTAATTTCTCTTGCTTTCTTTAATAATCAAATTCTGTATTTTGATAATGATAGCGATTAAGGGAAAACTACCTTTTTACCACATAACTCCGTCCAGTCTTGGTAGAAGACTGCTTTTATTAAAGAAAATATAGGATTTTCTGGAAAAGACACTAATGTAATGGATATTCTAAAACTACCACTTTTATTAAAGTTATTTGGATAAAATGCCACTAAATACTTATGAACTCACCAGCATTTGTAAAAAATGCTAATACTCGCTTTTCAAATAACTTGTATTCTCAGGTCAGCATTAGACAGGTACAACCCCGGAGCTGTTGATGAAGATAGCTTAGTACCATGTTGTACTTATTATATTTACTTGTATTACCTTGATGTACTGTTATGTAAACTATGTAAAACTATTACTATTAATGCAATGTTTTTTTGTACTTTGATTACTATAATGCATGTGTTGTGATACTTGACATTACGTCATCCACCCCAGAACGTTTCCGCCGTTCCGGTTTTGGGGTGTGACAGATTGGTATCAGATCATTGTTTATAGTGAGCTAAGTATATCAATTCATAAAAGATATAGGGCCTATAAATACATGGGAATAAAACACTCTGACCAAGAATTATACTTTAAAATATAACCATATTTTACCAAAGTATAATAACATCCAGGATCTAAACACTCGAACACAAGCATCACAAGAAGAACAATAATAAAAGTCTTCGGATGTTGAGCATTGCCGTCAAACCTAGGCAGTTATGTAATCGTAAGCTGGAATAAATGTAACCTGATCAACTACATTTATTCGAGATGCGATGAACGTGTGCTTGGGAGTGATAGTGGTGTTGCAAATCTGAAAATTACCAACTAGGAATGCTAGAGCCAAACTTAAAGTTAAAATACTATAGGAGTATTTTGGAACACTAAAAGACTCACACAAATTCCAGAATCATATTCAGAAGATATGAATCAAACAAGAAATTAAAATACCATAGGGGTATTTTAGGATCCATAACTAACCTTGTGTGAAGAACTAAAAAGATCCTTATTGATATACCTACAATTACAGAGAGTATACTCCCAAGGTTATATATAATAAGGATCCCATAGGCTAAGAATGTGTGGTTTCGCTCTACTTCCTTTTCCTTGTTTGGATGTGGATCTAGTATCACATATTCGAAGGCCTATTGGATCTAAGCTATATATGATTTGTATACCCTGTGTAATCATAGCAGGACTCGATATGGATCATCCAGTGAAATGTTAATAATCTCTTAGGATTCTTTAGACATTTCCATTCTCGCATGAAACCTGTAGAAAACCCTATCCACTTCAGTGCTTGACAGCAGGGTTGATTCAGACCCAGAGGAGGTTCACTGAGAAGATTTCCTTTTTGGAAATAAATGAACTCGGTAGAGACTATTGAATTCACCAAGTGCCTATATCTTTTAGGGACATCGGTGAGAAAATTCGCCTAAACTTCCGAGATTCCCAGGCATCCATCATGAAGTGATGACACCCGGAGTCGGAATCAGGAGGAAGGCAGAGTAGAGATTCAATGTGTCCATACGAGGAGAGAACCCTAGGTAACTACCCGAAGGAAACCCACGCCGATTCCAGTCAAAGATACGAGGCAGACAGAAGGAGCCAATACATGGAACCCAAGAAGTGTCTTACCCTCGTGTTCGTCATGCTAATACGCCCTTAAAATAATACAATTTAGTGAGTTAGTGGTTACACTACTCACGCTATGTGTTAGGTAAATCGTCGTTTCCCGTTTCCAGTCACACGATTAGAGCGGATCCCTACACCTCTATTGAGAGTATTTAGCCATAAGCCTTCATGAGCCTCTCTTTCCGCGGTTTCGTTCCGAACTGTTCTCAAATCTCTCCAGGCTGGAGAGTGAAACCTTTCCCAGTATAAAGGTAACGTAGTAGGAACGACTCGCATCTTATGGCCTTTTTCCGATACTCATACCCCTACCTTGCACACCAGGACTACATCATGGGGATGTTGGTCGACACTCAGACAACCAACATCCGAGGCACGGGAAAGTTTATGCCTAATACAGCCAGGACAGATATGTCCAGGGCTAGCCATCGTCTCTCATTTCTCTCCGTGTAGAAAACCATGCCACCGAAGAAGCGTAACCAGCCCGCAAGAGAGAAACCTACTCTCTTATTCGATGAAGCTACGTTCCAAGCTGCGGTCTTGGCAGCCGTAGCAGCTGTCCTGGCTCACCTGAATGCTAACAACGCTAATGTTAGCAAGGGCCTTATCGGGATGTCCGATCCTGGAAATGGACAGCAACAACCAAACCCTACATACCCAACCACCCAAGAACCTCAATCGAATCCACTAAAGAGAAAACTCAAGATCGAGGAGGGAGGTACCTCGGCTCAAGGACCTTCCGAAGGGCAGCAAGCTGAGGCAGTCAATACCCCTGTCAATCCTCCCCTATTGACTTCAAGAAGACCATACCTAGGAAACCTTCCCCACTGCGGCAAGTGTAGCTACCATCATCATGGTATATGCCGACAACTCTTATGTGCTAGGTGCAACACGAAGGGCCATACTTCTCGTGTATGCAGAACTCCGGTGGAGCGTATTGCATCAATCACCAATGTGACAGCCAATCCAGTTTGCCGACTATGTGGTGAGATTGGACACTTCAAAAGAGATTGCCCAACTGAAGGAAACAACAAGGACACAGGAGGAGCCTAACTCTACTGCTTAGGGAGAAGCATCAAGGAACCCGGAAGATTTTGGTACGTCTCTCGATCTCGGATAACTAAATTGAAAACATTAAAAGGCTAATTCAAATGTAAATACTTCCCCATTAAGGTGAAAGTCGCAGCACTATTATAAAATTTACAATTCATTAGGTAAAACTATAATGGCTAAACATATATGTTACGACCATGTATAGTTAAGATGGATAGACCTAAAGTGAGTGAATGCCGCCTCATTTCCTGTTCCTCGTTTGGTTGTGGATTTAGGGCGGAGTCGCTCAGTCAACAATCCTCCCCACCTTAAGTATACATGACTAGTATATGTTAGGCGATTATAGAAATGCATCGCGAGAATCCATTTCATGAAAAGGTACTTTACTCGGAAACACTTAGGACTCTCTATAGTTCCACATCGACTCTATCGGTCCAAGTATCCACGGCAGTGATACACAGGACGAAACCCTAGATGCCTAGAACTAGTGTGCCTATTTGGTGCATGACTCTATCGATCTTCATTTTATGTCATGTTGAAGTATGCAAATTTCGACGACTCTATTGATCATGGTTTGACGTAGTGCAACCATGTGTACATCCCTAGTGCTGTGTAAAAAGAACTTTCTCCGTAGCCATGTCGGCAAATAAAGGTTCTTCTGAACCTAAACATAATACAAGTAATCAAACTTAATACAATCCGTCAGTCGTCCCTCTTCTCTCAAACCTTCCGAAGTACCCAAGAGAAGGGTACCGCGCGCTGCTGACCGACCTCTCTTAGTCATATGAAAACCGAAGCGAAAGACACTACAAGATACTCCAGAAGACGATAACCATGTGAAGCATACTCCGTAGATTCCCCAAAAAGACCCTTCGCACCTCGCACATCAGGTTCGTGAACCCAGAGGATAGAACTCATGGGACTGACCACTATAACCAGGTATATGTATAAACGTGGTATATAGTTGAGATCAAAAAGATTTAAGATGTGTGCTTCCTCCTACTCCCTGTTCCTCGTTGGGTTGTGGGTCTAGGGTGGAGTCGCACAACTGAACATCCTGTCGACCTCAATTATATACGTCTTGCATACACCAAGTATTAGTGGTTTAGCCGAGTATGATCTCTACCACGAAACTCATAGTAAAGCCTTTCATCCTATTCCATAAATAGGAGTTGGATTCAAGAGAACCACTGCGGGTTGAGCTACTATAATGACCACAGATCCGAAATTTGCTGTCATACCAGTTAAGCCCACATAGTAGCTAACACCCTCAATTAGTAAAGAGATTAAAGTTCCGAGTGATGGGAACCTACACTCACTAGATTTGACCTAGACCGGGAAAACATAGAACCTTCGGAAGAGTAGTTGCAGTAGATGCTCGCACTACTCAAGCACTTTGTCCACCCCATTACCGACAAGTAGTGCCTTGGATCCTCCGCCCTCTCGCATGGAGGAAATCGCCGTCGCCCTGTAGACGATAGACTTCATTCTCCGCAGCCAAGAATACTTGATCAAAGTGCGAGAGTAGTTGCGTTAAGCCTCATGACCCAGATCCCGAAGAGATTATAGACTTAACACCAGCCTTGGTGTTAGTCGAGGGGTTATGCAAGGACACGAGCTTTCCGCACTAGAATAAACCAACGCCTTGGAAATTAGGGCACGTCTTGCAAGATTCATCGGACTATCAGGTGTTCCACGAATACTATCTCACACAGAAATAGTAGAACCACCTCCCGAGGTAGTCCAATAATCTTCTAGTGAATCCCTGTCTCCCCGACCCTAAGGGTTTCCGTATCTCAAGATTCGTTAGTGCAGGTTCATTTTGCGCGAGCTTGAGATAGGCACTCTACAGCAAACAGAAAACCGTAGTTACACAACCCATTCGATGACCTAGAAAGCCTCTAAAAGCCAATTGTCAGGAAAACGCGAAACCAAGGACAACTTGAGCTTCCTAAGAACCAACCTGAAGGACTACACTACCAGTATGAGAGAGAATGTTAGGAACTTCGTAATGGTGATCACGCCAGTGATGATCTTGCCATAGAAGTACACTATGTTCTAAATACTGAAAAGCTCTACCCTTCCGAGAGCTTAGGACCATCTGAGAATCCTCGCAGAGATTTGGTCCAACCTTTGTCAGACCACTACTACTTCTGGATATTCCACAAGTTTCACACCCGATCGAACCACCTCCTAGACTTGATCAGTGTTGCCCGACGTCACTCTTCGTATCCCACTCATCTTGATAGAAACCGTTGAGAACCATAACCTCGTAGATACACCAGTCGGAACCCACTAACTACACGAGACGGAATCTGCATCCCATAGGAGAAGGTTTGATGGAACGACAAACACAGGCCAGAGTTCACTTGGGAGTGCGAGGACAAACCGAATAGGAAATACCCCCTGCCTCTACTCGGTCATTCATACTTATTACCTTGCCTAGACCTGAATTTCGGGACAAAATTCCCTCTAACGGGGGGATGATGTGACAATCGAAAGTTTATTCCGTTACATTACCCCGTTACCGTTAACGGAATATTACATTTTATAAAAGTTTCGTTAATTAGAGGTCGCCAAATAAATAAATGTTTTATTTATTTATATTATATGTCGTTAACGTCGTGATAAAAGAAATAAAGACACTTACTTTACATTTCCATTTTATTTTGGAAAAAGGTTAAATTTTATTACGACCACTAAATCAGGTGCAACCAAAAGCCTCGTTTAACGACAGTATTGGGTAGTTTCCCATTGAGCCTAAACTCCAGCCACTATATAAGGGGGAATGGACTTCATTCCACCCCTTTTCACCCTCTCTCTATACACTCTCTCATAAAAGTCTGATTTCGCCTAAAATCCGCTACCAAACGCCTCCAAATCGTAAGTTCTTGTACCCTATCGTGTTCAAAACATTATTAGCTGTGACTTTACCCCAAAAAAATCGGACTTAGAAGCTGTTGAAAAGGAGTTTATGGCCTAAGAGCCTCCTTAGGCCGTAAACCCCTAAAAAGAGGCCAAAATGACCCAAATTTGCCACTAAAAGCTTCGAAACCAATTGAGGATTTAGCCTAGGAGTGTTTGAAACATAAAACAACAGTTTTTGGGGCTTAAAAGAGGGTTTATGGCCCAAGCACATGCTTAGGTCGTAAACACCCTCTAAACTTGTTAAATCAAGTTTAAAACACTCCCAAACCACCCATAGGCTTAAGACATAAATTAGGGGCTTGCTATTTCGGGTTTGGAACATTTAAACACAAAGAATTGAGGGATAAATTGGAGTTTACGGCCCAAACACATGCCTAGGCCGTAAACACCTCCAAACCATGTCAAATGGTAGTTTTAATCCCCCCCCCCCAAATGGCCTTATGCTTCATTATAAATCACTAGGATTGTAATAAGGGCTTAAAACTTCAATAAAATCAAGGTATAGGAGTTCACGGCCATGAACTCCCATAGGGGTGGTTCATGGGCCGTAAACTCCCATTTGGTCCCTTTAAAAGCCTTAAATCCATTCATATCATTTAGATTTGGACCTAGAAAATTTAAGGGATTAATTTAAGGGCCTTAGCATCAAAATTGGGGAGTGAACAAGAGTTCACGGCCAAGCCATGAGGCTTACGGCCGTAAACTCCCAAGGAGTGGCCTTTGGGTCGTAAACTCCAAGGGAGTAAACTCTTGGACTCCCTAGTACCCTCTTTATGGTCTTGTACAATCCCCGAGAACCACTTCTAATCCCTAAGACCTTGAATCGATTTTAGGATATATAAATGTTTTAATAAAAGGTATAAGTGACTAATTAATTGTAAAACATATATCTCATATGTTCATACCCCTAAATGAACCTTTTAAATGTTTTTACATGTTTTATAGGGGGGAATATAAGTTAAACATGCGAGTTATCATATCAATCACATGTGATTGATAACCCACATGCACAAGGATTTACCACACTGTTAACTGTTTTACCAAGTTTGATACTGTAAATGGTTTTTCTAAAATGTTTCCACTCTTTCAAATCTCTTACTTATATTGTTTTATCAAAGTTTCATTTAAAACTGGTTTATGAAAAGTTTCCAAAGAATTTCTAAAGGTTTTCAAATTATTTTACCAAAGAACACCAAGTTGTGATTTTCTTAAGTATAAAGATTTCTTCCATGTTTTGATACCCCACTCGTTATATACCATTGCCTTGTTATACTTTTACTTAGTGGATGCTTCTACTTAGTTAAACGCTTATACTTGTTTACACTCTTACTTAGTGATACACTTCTACTTCACTTATACTTGATATCGCTTCTACTTCACTTATACTCGATACGCTCCTACTTCACTTGTTGTTGCTTCTACTTCGTGATACACTTACATTTGGTATGCTTATACTTCACGATTCGGTTATTCCACACTGTACACTTATACTTCGTGACTCAGTTATTCCACAAGATTCGGTTATACATCACGGTTTGGTTATACTTCACGATATGATTCCACTTGCTACACACTCATACATAGTTAGATGTATGTATGTCTGTGCTTGTATAGATGCATATAAATATTGATTGAAGGACTTAGGAAGGCTTGTCCGCCCTATTTCCTTTTCTTCGTTGAGATGTGGTCTGGTGGGATCGGATGTCGATCCGAAGGTCATTTGATTCATTAGTTATATATTATATTATGTATACGAGCATAGCCATATAGGTTTACTCTAGTCAGTTCAGTTATGAGTCTATACCTCTAGTTGAACACTATATTGGAAACACACTACCCACTATTTGTGATGCATCTTCGGGACACGGCCTTCTCCGTCGTCTAGTTGGTAACTAGAGTCTCCTGTAGGGAGAGCGGACATTGTGTGTATAGATCTATACGGGATTGACACCCCCGCACCCTGACTGCTAGCTACAGTCCACGGCCTACTAAGCCAAGGGGTGACAAATGTCATATTCTATAGACGCTTGTAGGGCGTCAGGTACTCTAGTGTCGGTTAGTATGGTTACGAGTATCCCAGGTTACCTTATAATTCATGTCCTTAAGGTAACGGTATATCACCAGCAATTTACACTGTATGTTAGAACCCACTCTCAGAGTCACACTATTTTTAGACCTTGCTAGCTGTATCTTTCATTTGATATCGTCTGGGGTCTGTGTCTCTCTTTGTTAGACTGATCCAGGCGTGTCGTTTGTTCAATACTCTCCTGGAGTCTATGATTCCTTTGCCTTAGTCCGCAGTCTTCACTGCTGAGGCATATCTTGTTTCCCTAATTTCTCTTGCTTTCTTTAATAATCAAATTCTGTATTTTGATAATGATAGTGATTAAGGGAAAACTACCTTTTTACCACATAACTCCGTCCAGTCTTGGTAGAAGACTGCTTTTATTAAAGAAAATATAGGATTTTTTGGAAAAGACACTAATGTAATGGATACTCTAAAACTACCACTTTTATTAAAGTTATTTGGATAAAATGCCACTAAATACTTATGAACTCACAAACATTTGTAGAAAATGTTGATACTCGCTTTTCAAATAACTTGTATTCTCAGGTCAGCATTAGACAGATACATCCCCGGAGCTGTTGATGAAGATAGATTAGTACCATGTTGTACTTATTATATTTACTTGTATTACCTTGATGTACTGTTATGTAAACTATGTAAAACTATTACTATTAATGCAATGTTTTTTTGTACTTTGATTACTATAATGCATGTGTTGTGATACTTGACATGACGTCATCCACCCCAGAACGTTTCCGCCGTTCCGGTTTTGGGGTGTGACACAAAATCCTTATCTTTCGTGCTAACAGAATCATGTCGTCATCAAGAAACAATCAGCTTCGTACGTACATCTCTTTCTTCGAGATCACTTTAGCAACGAAGACGTCATAACAGAAAACCGAAGTACTCATGCATGCAGTACCTCATATTTCTTTTCTTTCCAAAGAAATCCCCGAAGTACCACTCATACAGTACGTCAAGTTCAATCCAAGGATCCATACGGTTGATCTGTCGCTGAAGAATGTATACATAAGAGTGATATACAATCAAGGTTCTACAGGTTTAGAATTGATGATTCCACTTTAACTTCTTTTTCCTCAATGGGAAGTGAGCTTAAAGAAGAATCAGTTATTCGACTACCTTTTCAATCTTAATTATATACAACTCGTATACACGATATTGTGATCGTTGAACAAAGTATGAATTCTAATATGAACTTTAGGACGGAGACTGCCCAAGACTACGAGTAATCGCATCTTCATGTGAACAAACTTAGAACCCAATACGACTTCTGTAAACAGATCGCCCTACAGTCTAAACACCTATGGAGATACAAGAACAGCCCGGAAAACTTAGCGAATTACACAGAAATAGAATTAGAAGACTAGGCTTCTCACCCTATAGAACCCCGGTCATATTCTTCCAGAGATCGACGGATTTCATTGTATGTATCTCGGCTATCGAGGACTCCGTCAAGATTTTCCAGTAGAAATCGTTATCTCTGCCTCGCATAAATGAAATGGTTGAGCAAACGCAAGGAAAGAATTTCTTTCAGAAATGGATCTGAGATCCGAATATCACCAGTTCGAGTGTTAGGGAAGGATGTCTGGAAGACTACCTTCCAAACTCGATGCGGACACTTCGAGTCCGTAGTGATACCCTTCGGATAGGACCAATACGCCCATAGTATTCATGAGATAAATGAGTAGGGTACGTCTTTCTTACTTGGATCAGTTCGTCATTTCTCCATGTAATGACTTACTTATCTACCCTCGTAGTAAGAAGGAAGCCATGAAACATTACCCTCGGAGGAAATTTCGCGAAGTTCTCTAAGCACGAGTTTTGAAATTAAAGAGTTAGATTCCTATGACACACTATTAGTGATGTTATAAATTTTGAGTACTCTTTCAATTTGTCAAAACCGTTGAGAATTTGTCGACACCAGAGACGCCGACAGTCATTCGCCAAATTCTAGGTCTTACAGACCTACTATCATAGTTCATTCAGAACTCCTCGCAAATTACGGAAACCCTTTCGACTTTGACCCAGCAAGAGGTGGCCCTTGACTAGGAAGTTTAGCAAGAGAAATAACCTTTAGAATTCCAAGTGAGAGACCAAATTCTTTAGGAAATCTTACTCTGGGAATGGCTTAATATGCTTCATAAAGTGTGGAAAGCTAAATCCAAGATAGATAGGACCTCCGAGATTCATACCAGAATCGGTCCTGTACCTCGCACAAACTAGACCTACTCCGCGAACTCAGTAACGTACATTCTACCTTTCGTGTCTCGATCTTGAAACCATACCTTTCCGTTAGGACCCTTGTAAGTCCACTAGACAAGATCCACGCCTTCGTACTAGAACCGTAGTGACCCACGACCAAGAGGTCAAGCGGACGAAGCAACGCCATCGCCCGTTAGTGAAGGTTCGTTGGGATACCAACCGAGGACCCGATTTCACTTAGGAGCGCGAGAACCAATCGATTAGGAAGTTTCCACCTCATGACTCGATCATTCATACCTACTTCCTTACCTAAATTCTAATTTCGGGACGAAATTCCCTTTTACATGGGGATGATATGACAACCCGAAATTTCCATTCTGTACAAACCATATCAAGTCAGTAGAAGATTAGAACAGTTATAGAGAATTTCCAGACTTTTGGGTATAAGTTTGAGTATTTCAGGATTTACACTTGAGGAGATATCAGGAGAATGGATGCACTAGGGTTTTGTGCAACACTATTATTACAAAACTCTATGATATTAGAGTTCATTGGATGAATAAAAATATTTTCTGCCAAAAATCCCAGGACTATATATAGGATTCTGAACCATATTTATTCATTATTTCCAATTCCAACTAGAGAAAAGCCGAATTCTCTCTCAATGATCTTTGGACTTACGTTCCGGAAAGTGAGTACTTCTATCTAGTGTTGTTTTAAAGCTTCTTATATTCTTAATACACTAGAAATCATAGGAAAACACTAAGATCTGAGAGTTTACCGCCCAAGAACACCTTGGAGAGTAAACTCTTTTATAAGGGTCAAATGATACACTAGTCCCTTCCTTGAGCAATGAAACTAGTTTAGACATGTACCATAATGTGTTTAGAACTAGCAAATTGTTGGATAAGGTGTCTAAGTCCATAACTTATTTGGTATATACTTGACCCGACCGGCATGGTCCATTTGGGTTGCATCTCATCCAAACTATTTATGGATAATTTTATGAGAGTTATACACATATGTTTATTAATATATTATAAGTTATAATATATTAATATGAAGTTATGTTATTTAATTAGTATTAGTCTTAAATTAATTATGAATTAATTTAGAGATTAAAAGGAAGACTAATTAGATTATGGGCTATTGGTTTTATATGGTGTGGGCTAACACTCATTTGTTAATGGGCTAGGCTTTGATGGAAGTCCATGGATGATCCATGGAGCTTTTAACCCATTGATCCTTGTAAAGGAAAGGTCATGGGTTATTAGGGTTTCACCCTAACCATGTACACTATATAAGCATGCATATGGTGCATGAAATGGCAACTAGTGAACTAGTGTGTGTGAGCTTGTGTGTGGCCGAAATATACAAGTGTATATACTCTCTCAAAGTTTTCCAAGAGTTTGTGGTGTTTTGTGATTCCATTTGAGGCATTCACACTATTGGTGCTTGGCCCTCAAACTCCTCAAGAACCAAACTCATCAAAAAGGTATGTAATCTCTTCTAACTTTTTATGTTGAAATGTTCCCCATGCCATGTTAGATAGGTTATAAACCTTGGAAAATTATTATTTTGCATGTATTTTGTGACAACCCGATATTTCAACTCTTTGTAACGACCAAAGTGGGTCAAGTATTGTAACCACTTCTGAATAATAAAAATTTACTTTCATAATAAAATGTACAAATGGTTCTATTTAATTTCCTTCTATGTTTAAATGTCTTTGAACCATGATCGTACGTGAAAAGAACGCCCAAATCCGACTTCATATAGCGAAGTTATGATTTTTCCAAGTTCGGCTTAGCAACAGACAGCTAAAAACTCGAATCGGAGATCGAGCGACTTTTGGCCGGAATGACCTAAACGAGAATCGAAGGTCTCGACAATGGTATTCCAGCGGTAAAAAGTCTGGCAAAAACCGACATCAGATAAAGAAGTTATGAATTTTCTAAGAAATTCCTTAAACACGATGGATTTTTAATAAATAATAAAAATATAATTTTGGAATTTGCCGACGGAGTCTAAACGAAAGTTGTAGAGCGTAGTCTCACCTACGCGAGGATATAAAGACCATCGAAAACGGAGTTCGTATGAAGAAGATATGAATTTTTGAAGTTTATTAAATAAATTAATTATTTATTTAATTCAAAATTCGGATATTATCCGAAGGGGAGTCAGCATCCTCCTCCGAGGTACGCGCTGCATACCCCTGTACGCCCCGCGTAACCGAGAGGATTGGCCTCTGATCGTCCACGTCGCGCTATCCGAAGAAACCGACCCATCCGACCCGTCCGAAGCCCCGACCCGTCCGACCCGACGTCCCATCCGACCCGGCGTCCCATCCGACCCGCGTACCCAGCAACCCGTCCCATCCGAACCGAGGCAGTCGAGGCTTCGGTCATGCATGACGCATGCGTACGCGCTGCGTACGAGCGTACGCCCCGCGTACCGAGGCAGACCAGCCTTACTATAAATAGGATGCGAGGGTTTCCAAAGAAAGGGTTCATTTCTCTTCTCTCTCTCTCAACTTTGCCTCGTTTTCCGTGTCCGTTCAAACCCGAAGCTCTGGTCTTTTTGGCTCAAGTCCCGAAGGTCGATTTTACTCCCGAGATTTCCGAGAATCCCGAGGAAAATCCGTTTCCCGAGACGAAACTCTGCCCGGTTTTCCATCTCGCTATCTCCAAAACTTTCAAGTGAGTTTCATACCCCCCTTAATCAACCTTTTTAAATATTCTAAATACTTTTATATGCTTTCAAGGGGGGATTACAGGTAAAACACACGAGTATTATCGTGTGTTATATAAAGAAACTCTTTTATATATTGTTATATATTCAAATCACATGCGATTTATAAACATTTAAAGGAACTTTTATATATATATATATAACATATGTCACAATAGCATTTTATCTTTTAAAATATAATGTTGTTGTAATGCATGTATAAACTAAACTGTTCTTAGATTTTTCTTGTCTATCCTAGACTCTGCACCAAAAATCTATACTTTCATAAACAAGTGATTCCTTTTCTCAATATTTCTAAACAAACAAGACACACTTTTTGGAAACTATAATAGGTATAGTTTTACGAATAGATTTCTAACTCTCATGTACTAGAAACACATATTTCAAGAAGTTTACTTTCGTATACAAGAACAAACGTAACATTTTAACAAGTAGATCTGTTTTTATACCACGGATTTGTGAGACACTAACTTCATGTACGTTCGAGTACACATTTCAAGTCCTGTATTATATACCAGAATCCCCTGGAGGGGGAGCATGGTGTTTGTGTATAGATCTATACGGGCTTGACAACCCGCGCCCTGACTGTTAGCTACAGTCCACCGTTTGGGGTGACAAACGTCATAACATTCCAACGCCTAAAGAACGTTGTGTATAGGCATTCAGAGTCAATAGTATGGTTATAAAACTCACAAGGGGTATTAAAAATGCATTGATTTACAAGGTTTTCAAACTCATTGGTTGTTTTACATTTACATACATTTTGGAAACAAACATTGGTCTTGAGTGAAGGCTACTTTTATACTAGTAGAAAATATAGGATTTTCTAAACACAAGCAAACAAAGATAAAACATTTCATTTCATTCAAACATTGTCACTTAAATACTTATGAAATTCACCAGCTTAAATGTTGATCTACTCTTTCAAAATTACTTGTATGTCCCAGGGATTCAGTAATTTCAGGTACTAATATGCTTTTGAAGAAGAGATGCTGCGACGCCAGTTTAATCTCATATTTTGACATCATATTGTAATTGGTTTTAAACATGTAACTTTTGACAAATGTAAACTTTCAATTATATATATGATGGTTGCATTGCTTTCTTTACTATGTATTCATTTGTTACGTTACCACATGAAGTCATCCGCCCCCGAACGTTTCCGCCGTTCAGGTTTGGGGGTGTGACAGATTGGTATCAGAGCAATGTTTATAGTGAACTAAGTATATCGAACCACATAAGATATACAAACTATAAATGCTTAAGGGACTAATACTCTCTGACAAAACAAATTTTCTTTTTACACTTAAGCATCATTTCGTTCAACTTAATTTGATAATTCATTTAAGTACAATTACATGCATACCACAAACTATTTTTCATGTATACAACTATACGAATATTTAGACAAGTTGACACTACGATTGAGACTCGATATATGTAATCAGATTTTGGACAAATATAGCGTGATCAACTATATTTGCCCAAGATTGGACCAATGTATATCGAGGAATGATCGTAGTAAGCAACAAGTCAAATCTTACCAAACCATTACAAGAATCACACACAAGAACTTAAATACTATAGGAGTATTTGCTATCTAAACTAGTTAAACTTACATGTTTTACATGTTCCGACTTTACTCAATTCTTATAACCCTATTTCTCGTACAGTCAAATGGTTGGATTTCACCACCCTGGCGACCCCTACTTTCCCAACCAAGACAAACGGAGGATGGATCGAAGATGATCCCGAAGAGGACGAGGAACCCATAGAAGTGGGTGATGACTCCGGTACCGACTAAGAGCCGGAAGTTATCGATCCACCACCCATTCAACCTCCCGTCTTCGTAAGGAACTTTCAAGGACCGACTCCCGTCTGGGGAAGTCACCTCCACCGTTGGAGCCAACAGCAAAACCTACGCCCTCCCTATGGCATGTGCCGGGACTTCTATGATGTCCGCGGCGGAGGTTCGGCTGATCGAGCACTCCCGGTAATGGTGGGTAAGTTAGCCAATCAGTCCTATCAGTCTGGAGTACAAGCTAGTCGACTCCGGGATATCAACGTGGAAGTGCAGGTTCACACTTCTGACATCCGTAGGCTGGACAAGATGCAAGACAACGCCCAATTCCAAGCTGAAGCGTTTCAAGCGCAAATGATTGCAGCCCTCGCCGAACTAAGGGAACAACAAGCCGCTTTCGATAGGCGTCTAATGGAGTCAAAGCAATCAGATACGGAGTCAAGCTCCAAGCGCAACCTTCGACGCAAGTAGTGCTTGTCAAGGACTCAAATTTTGTTATAGCTTAGGACCTCGGCTAAAAGTCTTTAAATTTCTCGAACTTTGTAATCGGAGACCCTTATAGGGGTCAAATTTTCATGATCGTTGTAACAACTTTTATATTAATATAAGTGGCACTATTACTACTATGTTGAGTATTTTGTTCGAACCTTGAATGGTCTTTGTGAACCCAAATACTTGTTTCATACCTTCAGTCTTACAAATAACTTTCATTCTTCTATTTTAAGACTCATACTATCATCTGTTGTTGAACTATAGCGATTTAGTTCATGAGACACATACATTTTCCATTCTATGAAATTCTTATCCTTGTCTTTTCAATCTATAGTTGAAGGATGCCTCCGCGTAGGAATCCGAGGCGAAACAACGGTGAGGAAGCACCTATACCACCACCACCTCCACCACCCCAATTTGATGCTGTAATGTTTCAAGCAGCAGTCACCGCAGCGGTGGCAGCTGCCATATCATAGATCAATAACTCAAGTGCTAATGGCTCGGGATCTGGCACACACCCATCCAACCATGGCGAGAGTCATGGACCACCTCGAGAATGCACCTATAAGGACTTCACTAATGCCAAGCCCCGGATGTTTTATGGTACTGGTGGTGTGATGGCCCTGAGGCAGTGGATTGAAAGGACGGAGGCAGTCTTTGAAATCTGCTCCTGCCCCGAGCACAGCAAGGTCAAATTTGCAACTTTCACCCTTCTCGATAAAGCTTTAACTTGGTGGAATGGCCACGTTAAAGTATTTACCCTAATCGTGGAAAACTCCATAAACTGGGAGAGCTTGAAGGCCATGATGATGAGAGAATACTGCCCACGGGGAGAGATTCAAAAGCTTGAACACGAGCTATGGACTCTCGGAATGGTGGGTACCGACATCGCTACTTATACCAATAGATTCTGCGAACTGGCAATCCTTTGTCCAGATATGATTGCTCCCGAGAGCAAGAAGATAGAAAGGTACATCTGGGGACTGACGCCCCAAATGCGATCAAGCGTGTTAGCTTCTAAACCTGACACCTTTGAAAGTGCTAAGGAACTGGCACAATCTCTGATCGACTACGGAGGTCATCAGAACTCAACCACTTCTGCACCAGCACCACAGAAAGGAAACAACAACAACAACAACTACAACAACAACAACAACAATGGCAGGAAGAGAGCGTGGATTAAATGGAAGGGTGGGTCTTCCCAAGAATCCGCAAAGAAACAACTGGTGTCAGTAAATGCTGCCACTGTACCTGCTACAGCCCCTATAAATACCTACCCAACAAAGCCTTATATAGGCAACCTCCCAAAATGCACCAAATGCAATTACCACCACCATGGACCTTGTTGAGATATGCAGTGCGCCAACTGCAGCAGAAAAGGACACACAGCCCGTTTCTGCAAGGAACCCGCAAAGCCGATCACTCAAGTTCCCGGTGCGGGTGTAGGGCAGGCTTGCTACGGTTGTGGCGAGGTGGGCCACTACAAGAGAAACTGTCCTAAGGCAGCAGGCACCGGAGGTGTGGGACGAGTTTTGGCAATAGGCCACGACGAAGCTGTAGCTGACCCAACTATAGTTGCTGGTACGTTCCTTCTCGATAATTCATATGCATGCATATTATTCGATAGTGGAGCAGAGAGAAGCTTCGTGAGTCAAAACTTTATTCATTTACTTAAACCTAAACCTAGCAAGTTAGAAAAATCATTCACTGTAGAGATGGCCAATGGAAAAACCGAAAACACAAATTGCATATACATGGGCTGTATGTTATCATTAGACGGCCATTCTTTCCCAATCAATCTCATGCCGGTTCAAATTAAAAGTTTCGACGTCATAGTCGGCATGGATTGGTTGAGTCTTCTTCGCGCCGACATCATGTGCTTTGAGAAAGCAGTCCGTCTTAACCTCCCAAACAACGAAACATTAGTTATCTACGGCGACAAATCTAGTGCAAACCTTCGCATCATTTCGTGCATCCAAGCTCGAAAGTGCTTGCGGAAGGATTGTCGAGCATTCCTAGCGCACATCGTCGACACAAGTCAAGAACTGAAAGACATCAAGAGCATCTCGGTAGTACGCGACTTTCCCGATATCTTTCCAGAAGAACTACCAGGATTACCACCGCAACGCCAAGTCGAGTTCAGAATCGACTTAATTCCAGGAGCTACCCCAGTAGCGAAGTCGCCTTATCGTCTTGCACCAGCAGAGATGCAGGAACTTTCCAGTCAACTTAATGAACTCCTTCACAAAGGATTCATAAGACCAAGTTTCTCACCTTGGGGAGCACCGGTCTTGTTTGTAAAGAAGAAAGACGGATCGTTCCGTATGTGCATCGACTACAGAGAGCTGAACAAACTTACAGTCAAGAACCGCTATCCTCTACCCCGTATTGACGACCTATTCGATCAACTTCAAGGGGCGAACTACTTCTCCAAAATAGACCTGCAATCCGGATATCACCAATTACGAGTTCTAGAGGGGGACATTCCAAAGACAGCCTTCCGAACTCGTTATGGACACTACGAATTCGTGGTGATGCCGTTCGGATTAACCAATGCACCAGCAGTATTTATGGACCTAATGAATAGGGTATGCCGCCCTTACTTGGATCAGTTCGTCATCGTCTTTATCGATGATATACTTATCTACTCTCGAAGTGAGGAAGAGCATAGTCAACACCTACGAAAAGTCCTAGAAACACTGCGAACGGAGAAACTCTATGCGAAGTTCTCTAAATGCGAATTTTGGATTCGAAGAGTCGAATTTTTAGGTCACGTTGTTAGCGAGGAAGGTATACACGTGGACCCCTCCAAAATTAAGGCTATTGAGAACTGGTCGGCACCAAAGACACCTACAGAAATTCGTCAATTTCTAGGTCTAGTTGGCTACTATCGCAGAGTCATAAAGAACTTTTCGAGCATTGCGAAACCTCTTACTTCATTAACCCAGAAAGGTGTGGCCTTTGACTCGGAAGCGAAACAAGAGAAGGCATTCCAGACACTAAAGCAGGCCTTGTGCACCGCACCGATACTATCCCTCCCCGAAGGGATAGAAGACTTCGTAGTGTATTGCGACGCTTCAAATCAAGGACTTGGTTGTGTTCTTATGCAGAGAGGGAAGGTTATCGCTTATGCCTCCCGACAGCTTAAGACACACGAAGTGAACTACACGACACACGATCTCGAATTAGGAGCAGTGGTATTTGCTCTGAAGATCTGGAGGCACTACTTATACGGAACAAAGAGTACTATTTTCACCGATCACAAGAGCCTTCAACACATTTTCGATCAGAAGGAACTCAACATGCGACAACGACGATGGGTCGAGTTACTGAATGACTACAAATGCGAAATTCGTTATCATCCTGGCAAGGCCAACGTAGTAGCCGACGCCCTTAGTCGAAAGGAATACACTGGTCGGAGGGTCAAATCTCTGACCATGACTATCCATTCCCACTTATCCACACAAATTAAGGAAGCACAAATGGAAGCTTTGCAACCTGAAAATGTGGCGGGTGAATCCCTGCGAGGAATGGAGAAGAATTTAGAAGTCAAGGGTGGCAGAGCCTACTATCTCATGGACCGAATCTGGACCCCAAATCATGGTGGTTTCAGAAACGTAGTCATGACCGAGGCTCACAACTCAAGATATTCCGTTCACCCGGGTTCAGATAAAATGTATCTGGATCTTAAGAAACTGTACTGGTGGCCTAACATGAAAGCAGAAATTGCTACCTTCGTGAGTAAATGTCTTACTTGCGCTAAGGTTAAGGTCGAGTATCAGAAACCGTCAGGACTACTACAACAACCAGAGATACCGGAATGGAAATGGGAGCGGATTACTATGGACTTCATAACAAAGTTACCCAAGACGACAAGTGGACTCGATACCATATGGGTCATTGTCGACAGATTGACCAAATCCGCACATTTCCTACCCATCAAAGAGACTGACAAAATGGAGAAGCTTACAAGAACTTACTTAAGGCAAGTAGTGCGACTGCATGGTGTTCCGATATCCATTATCTCCGATCGAGATAGTAGATTCACTTCAAGATTCTGGCAGTCACTACAAAGTTCCTTGGGAACTAGGCTAGACATGAGTACAGCCTACCACCCACAGACAGACGGACAAAGTGAGAGAACAATACAAACTTTAGAAGACATGCTGAGAGCCTGCGTGATTGACTTTGGAAAGGCATGGGATATTCATTTACCCCTTGTCGAATTTTCATACAACAATAGTTATCATACAAGCATAAAGGCTGCTCCGTTTGAAGCCCTCTATGGTCGAAAGTGCAGATCCCCTCTGTGCTGGACTGAAGTTGGCGATACCCAGTTAGCTAGAGGAAGAGTTCCTGAAAGCACTCTCACAGGTCCGGAGATCATACGTGAAACAACAGAGAAGATCGTTCAGATTCGTGAACGATTGAAAGCCTCAAGAGACCGACAGAAAAGCTACGCTAACCAAAGGAGGAAACCTTTGGAATTCCAGGTAGGAGACCACGTCTTATTAAAGGTCTCACCGTGGAAGGGTTTAATACGATTTGGAAAGCGTGGGAAACTAAATCCAAGATACATAGGGCCTTTCGAGATTCTTGCCAGAATCGGCCCAGTGGCTTACAAGCTTAACCTACCGCGCGAACTTAGTAACATCCATCAACCCTTCCACGTCTCAAACTTGAAAAAGTGTCTGTCCGACGAGACTCTTGTTATTCCACTCGACAAGATCGAAATCAACGAGAGCCTCAACTTTGTGGAAGAACCAGTAGAAATCATGGACCGAGAGGTCAAACAAACAAAACAAAGTCGCATACCCATCGTGAAGGTTCGCTGGAACGCCAAGCGGGGACCCGAATTCACAAGGGAACGCGAAGATCAGATGAAACAAAAGTACCCTCATCTCTTTCATGTTCACTAGTATCTTTACTACTTTAAATTTCGGGACGAAATTCTCTCTAACGGGGGGATGATGTGACAACCCGATATTTCAACTCTTTGTAACGACCAAAGTGGGTCAAGTATTGTAACCACTTCTGAATAATAAAAATTTACTTTCATAATAAAATGTACAAATGGTTCTATTTAATTTCCTTCTATGTTTAAATGTCTTTGAACCATGATCGTACGTGAAAAGAACGCCCAAATCCGACTTCATATAGCGAAGTTATGATTTTTCCAAGTTCGGCTTAGCAACAGACAGCTAAAAACTCGAATCAGAGATCGAGCGACTTTTGGCCGGAATGACCTAAACGAGAATCGAAGGTCCCGACAATGGTATTCCAGCGGTAAAAAGTCCGGCAAAAACCGACATCAGATAAAGAAGTTATGAATTTTCTAAGAAATTCCTTAAACACGATGGATTTTTAATAAATAATAAAAATATAATTTTGGAATTTGCCGACGGAGTCTAAACGAAAGTTGTAGAGCGTAGACTCACCTACGTGAGGATATAAAGACCATCGAAAACGGAGTTCGTATGAAGAAGATATGAATTTTTGAAGTTTATTAAATAAATTAATTATTTATTTAATTCAAAATTCGGATATTATCCGAAGGGGAGTCAGCATCCTCCTCCGAGGTACGCGTTGCGTACCCCTGTACGCCCCGCGTAACCGAGAGGATTGGCCTCTGATCGTCCACGTCGCGCTATCCGAAGAAACCGACCCATCCGACCCGTCCGAATCCCCGACCCGTCCGACCCGACGTCCCATCCGACCCGGCGTCCCATCCGACCCGCGTACCCAGCAACCCGTCCCATCCGAACCGAGGCAGTCGAGCCTTCGGTCATGCATGACGTACGCGTACGCGCAGCGTACGAGCGTACGCCCCGCGTACCGAGGCAGACCAGCCTTACTATAAATAGGATGCGAGGGTTTCCAAAGAAAGGGTTCATTTCTCTTCTCTCTCTCTCAACTTTGCCTTGTTTTCCGTGTCCGTTCAAACCCGAAGCTCTGGTCTTTTTGGCTCAAGTCCCGAAGGTCGATTTTACTCCCGAGATTTCCGAGAATCCCGAGGAAAATCCGTTTCCCGAGACGAAACTCTGCCCGGTTTTCCATCTCGCTATCTCCAAAACTTTCAAGTGAGTTTCATACCCCCCTTAATCAACCTTTTTAAATATTCTAAATACTTTTATATGCTTTCAAGGGGGGGGGGGATTACAGGTAAAACACACGAGTATTATCGTGTGTTATATAAAGAAACTCTTTTATATACTGTTATATATTCAAATCACATGCGATTTATAAACATTTAAAGGAACTTTTATATATATATAACATATGTCACAATAGCATTTTATCTTTTAAAATATAATGTTGTTGTAATGCATGTATAAACTAAACTGTTCTTAGATTTTTCTTGTCTATCCTAGACTCTGCACCAAAAATCTATACTTTCATAAACAAGTGATTCCTTTTCTCAATATTTCTAAACAAACAAGACACGCTTTTTGGAAACTATAATAGGTATAGTTTTACGAACAGATTTCTAACTCTCATGTACTAGAAACACATATTTCAAGAAGTTTACTTTCGTATACAAGAACAAACGTAACATTTTAACAAGTAGATCTGTTTTTATACCACGGATTTGTGAGACACTAACTTCATGTACGTTCGAGTACACATTTCAAGTCCTGTATTATATACCAGAATCCCTTGGAGGGGGAGCATGGTGTTTGTGTATAGATCTATACGGGCTTGACAACCCGCGCCCTGACTGTTAGCTACAGTCCACCGTTTGGGGTGACAAACGTCATAACATTCCAACGCCTGAAGAATGTTGTGTATAGGCATTCAGAGTCAATAGTATGGTTATAAAACTCACAAGGGGTATTAAAAATGCATTGATTTACAAGGTTTTCAAACTCATTGGTTATTTTACATTTACATACATTTTGGAAACAAACATTGGTCTTGAGTGAAGGCTACTTTTATACTAGTAGAAAATATAGGATTTTCTAAACACAAGCAAACAAAGATAAAACATTTCATTTCATTCAAACATTGTCACTTAAATACTTATGAAATTCACCAGCTTAAATGTTGATCTACTCTTTCAAAATTACTTGTATGTCCCTGGGATTCAGTAATTTCAGGTACTAATATGCTTTTGAAGAAGAGATGCTGCGGCGCCAGTTTAATCTCATATTTTGACATCATATTGTAATTGGTTTTAAACATGTAACTTTTGACAAATGTAAACTTTCAATTATATATATGATGGTTGCATTGCTTTCTTTACTATGTATTCATTTGTTACGTTACCACATGAAGTCATCCGCCCCCGAACGTTTCCGCCGTTCAAGTTTGGGGGTGTGACATATTTAGACAAACATAGATCCAAGGTTTATTAGGGTTGCATGCACACTTAGGAAGTGTTAGATTGCTCAAAACCCAACAGTGGTATCAGAGCCTAGGCTTGCTTGCTGTCTGACTGATGAACTCGCCGAGTCCATGGGGGGACTCGCCGAGTCCATGTGTATCTTCAACCTACTCGCCGAGTAGGTTCATGCACTCGACGAGTAGGAGCGACAAAGTGCAGATTTTCGACTTTTGCTGCTGGAAATGGACTAGAAACATTACCCTAAATTGTTTGTGTTTTAAAACTTGTTTTAGTTGGTGTAATGGTTGTTCTAATCCATTTACAATAGCATATATCAAAATTCCATGATTTTTATGTGTTAATATAATTCTTGAAATTTTGATGATCATGTTCATGTTCTTATGAATTTAGAAGATGATAGGAATTATTTGTTGAATTGTTTAGAATTAATTCTTGATCATTTATGTGTTTTAATGGAGTCCATAATTTGTCCTCAAGTTATGGATATCCAAAGGTCACTTTCTTTAACACACACATTTAAACACATAAGTTACATGAAAGTGAAGAGTCTTCATTTTTATGAACCTTTAATTCATAAGTTATGAAATGAAAAGTTTTGGATAGTTACAAAACTTGTCCTCAAGTTTTGGATAGTTACAAAACTTGTCCTCAAGTTTTGGAATTTGTAAAGTTTCACACACTTTAATAAACTTTAATTCCAACCCTTAGAGTTTTAATAGTTAAAATTCAACCCTTATACTATTTATAACATTAATGGTTAATTATTATATATATGTATAAGAATAAGTCGTTCTACCGTTAGTAGGCCTCATTCACGAAGCCAGTCTATAAGGTGGGTATAAGGTTGTTGCCTATAAAATGGTGACTTAATGGGTGACCACTCTCACCCACCGCTCGCTTGACTGGTGGAGGGTCGTTAGCCGAACGGGTAGGACAATGACTTTAAATCCTCATTAAAAGTATAATGATTATTATAAAGTAACTAAATCCTTTTAATTCCCAATCTTAGTTATTTTAGGAAAAATGTGAACATGGTGCTAGTCCATGGAATTCACACTTTGTACCTTACCAAGTCGTTGGTGGAGCGTGTGTGGTTAACCGGCACACTAACTTGGACTAGTAAAGATCACGAAGGGTGACTTAATGTTTGTCATGGATCAATGGAGCGTGTGTGGTTTACCGGCACATTGATTAGGTGATAATATTAAGGGTACCAAGTGAATTAGCATGGTTATTCACACCTTGTTTTGTGATCCTCGGCATCCCAGTCACAAAACTTGAAGGGCACAATCGAGATTGAAACATGCCATTGAAAAGTTCAATGAATCTCAAAAGAATCTAGGAATTTCAAATCCAATTAAAACCTAATAATTCATTTTGTTTTTCATGGTGGAAATTGGTGAATCGTCATTCACCTACCTTTCAAATATATTATTACTTAGATTACGACATCCCTCTTCTGAGTATAATATATTGTGATTGGGTCCTAGCCTTAATATTACATTTGGGTGTCTTATTAAGGATTCTATATATCTAATCTAAACTTGCTTTCTTCCTTCAGATGTCTTCCAACACTAATGCTTCAGGCTCTATCCCAACTGGTTCTTTCTCTCTCATGAATCTTTGTGGGAGGGTCATCTTTGATGGTTCCAACTTCATGGATTGGATTAGGAACATCACGATGGTTACTCGTTATGAGGACAAGGAATATGTCCTCGATAAGGATTTAAAAGAGCTTGATGAGTCTACTGCTACTCCTGAGGAGATCGTTGAATTCAGGACACATGAGAGAGATGCTACTAAGGTGGCATGTATCATGATGGCCACGATGACAGCCGAGCTCCAAAAGTCATATGAAGATTACTACCCTTTTGAGATGCACCAAGACCTGATGGAAAGGTACCATCAGAGTGCTCGTCAGGAGCCGTATGAAATAATCTCCTCCATAATAACTACCCGCATGAAGGACGGTGATTCCGTCACGGCTCACATGCAAAAGATGCAAAGGTATGTGGACCGTTTGCTGAAGCTGAATGTGAACATCCCTGAGGAGTTGGCAATTGACATCATTTTGCACTCCTTACCTTCTTGTTATGACCATTTTCGTATGACATATCATCTGAACAAGGAGGAAGTTACCCTCATCAAGCTTCAAGGACTCTTGAAGACCGCGGAAACCGGTCTTAAGGGCAAGGCGGTTGTTACCTCTCCTACTCCTACTCCAACATCTACCGCTATTTTAGCTATTGGGCAAGGCAAAGGGAAAAAGAGGAAGCACCCTTCGAAGGGTACCAAGGGAAAGTCTCTTGAAGGCTCCTCATCGAAGACCAAGAGCGGTTCTGTCACTCCTTCTGCCATTCCCAAGGATGCTGAATGCTTTTATTTCCATGAAAAGGCACACTGGAAGTGAAACTGCCCTAAGTACTTGCAGTATCTAAGGGATGGGAAAGTGAAACCCACCCATGCAGGTATTTACACTATATTGTCTAATTACTCATTATATTCTAACTCTTGGGTGCTTGATACAAGATGTGGTATTCACATATGTTCTGATATGCCGGGCCTAAGAAGAAGTGAGGATGTGGAGCACGGGAAGATAAACTTGATCATGGGGAATAGGAAGGCTTCACCTGTTTCCAAGATTGGAGTTTATACTCTGTTGCTTAATAATGGGTTAAAATTAGATTTGAATAAATGTGTGTACTCGTCTGAAATGGCGAGGAATATTATTTCTTTTCATGCTTTGTACAAACAAGGTTTTACCTTTTCGTTTGATAATGAATGTGGTGGTATTAATGCTTTCTTTAAAAATGTGTTTTATTTTAAAGCATTACCTTGTGATGGTGTGTATGAAACTGTGTCGATTGTATACAACTTAGGAAATAATGTGTTGTATATTGATTCTTCTACTAGCCTAGATAAAGCATCATTGTGGCATTGTCGTCTTGGACATGTAAACAAGAAACGCATAGGCCAACTCCAAAAGAGTGGAGTTTTGGAATCATTCGACCTTAAATCGGATGATAGTTGTGAATCTTGTCTACTTGGAAAGATGACAAAATCACCCTTCACTGGAACTTGTGAAAGGGGTGAGGGTTTGTTGGACCTAATACATACTGATGTATGTGGGCCTTTCAAAACCGCCACAAGGGATGCTAATTGGTATTATGTGACTTTTATTGATGATTTTAGTAGATATGGGTATGTCTACTTAATCAAACATAAGTCAGAAACCTTTGAAAGGTTTAAGGAATTCAAACAGGAATTAGAAAATCAATTGGGCAGGAACATTAAGATGCTTCGATCCGATCGAGGTGGTGAGTATCTTAGTACCGAGTTCCTTGACTATCTTAAGGAGTGTGGGATTGCCTCACAATTGACTCCTCCCAGGACACCACAGTTGAATGGTGTAGCCGAGAGGCGTAATCGAACCTTGCTGGACATGGTTCGCTCTATGATGAGTCGAGTTTCTCTACCAATCTCTTTTTGGGGGTATGCCTTAGAGACTGCCGCCCATATCCTTAATCTAGTCCCTATAAAGAAGGTTACCAAAACGCCTCATGAGATGTGGACTGGGAAGGTTCCCAATTTGAACCACATCAATATTTGGGGTTGCGAGGCTTTCGTGAGGCGTGAAACTCATGATAAGCTCGAACCCCGGAGTGAAAGGTGTATTTTCATCGGCTACCCACAGAAATCCTTCGGTTACCTCTTCTACAGACCCAGTGAGAATGTGGTTTTTGTAGCAAGAAGAGGGGTCTTTCATGAGAGAGAATTTATAAGCCAAGGAGACAGTGGGAGGCAAATTGATCTTGAAGAAATTCAAGAAGCAATTGGTGAAGGAACCTCAGACTCTAGCAGTCAACCTGAGGAGGAAACTCCTGTTGAGCAAGCTAACATGTCTGTACCTCCGAGGCGTTCCACACGGGTTAGGAACACACCTTCGTTTTATTATGGCTTTCATATTACTACGGAAGGTGATACGTTTATCAACGATAGTACACTGGTAAATTTGGATGAACCTAGCAGTGTTAAGGAAGCCATGGCAGTCCCGGAGTCTGCTAAATGGAAGGAGGCTATGGACAGCGAGATACAGTCCATGTATGACAATCAAGTTTGGAACTTGGTTGACAATGTACCAGGCCGTAAAACAGTCGGGTGCAAATGGATCTTCAAGAAGAATACCGACATGGAAGGAAAAGTGCATACTTATAAGGCTCGACTGGTTGCGAAGGGTTTTACTTAGACTCAGGGTATTGATTATGATGAAACCTTCTCGCCCATAGCAAAGATTAAGTCTATCAAGGTTATGCTAGCCATTGCAGCATTTCATGATTATGAAATATGGCAAATGGATGTCAAAACCGCTTTCCTTAATGGAAAGTTGGCTGAGGATGTGTACATGAATCAGCCAGAGGGTTTTGTCAGTGCAGAGTACCCTAATAGAGTATGCAATCTTGAGAAATCCATTTATGGATTAAAACAAGCATCTCGTAGCTGGAATCTCTGTTTCGATGAGAAGGTCAAAGAGTTTGGCTTCTCGAGAAGTGAAGATGAGTATTGCGTGTATGTCAGAGCTAGTGGGAGTATAGTTAGCTTCTTGGTACTGTATGTGGCTGACATACTACTTATAGGAAATGACATCCCAACCTTGCAGGAGGTTAAGTCCTGGCTTGGGAAGTGCTTTGCTATGAAGGACCTAGGGGAGGCTGCCTATATCCTAGGTATAAGGATATTAAGAGAAAGGAGTAAAAGACTAATTGGACTTAGTCAGAGTATCTACTTGGATAAGGTGTTGAAAAGGTTCAACATGCAGAATTCCAAGAAAGGAGATTTACCGATCCAAAGCAATGCCAAACTGAGTAAGTCTCAGAGTCCGAGTACAGAGGCAGAGATAGCTGATATGAGCCAATTACCGTATGCTTCCGCTGTTGGCTCGATCATGTATGCTATGACTTGTACCCGCCCTGATGTAGCATTTGCTTTGAGCATGGTCAGCATGTATCAGGGGAACCCTGGCAAGGCTCATTAGACCGCGGTAAAGAACATTCTCAAGTACCTGCGGAGGACTAAGGATTGGATCCTTATCCTTGGTGGAAGTGATGACTTGAGAGTATTAGGGTATAGTGATGCTGGTTTTCAGACTGATAGGGATAACTTCCGCTCTCAGTCGGGCTGGATCTTTACCTTAAATGGAGGGGCAATTTCTTGGAAGAGTTCCAAGCAGGAGACTGTGGCTGATTCGACTTGTGAATCAGAGTATATAGCAGCGAGTGAAGCAGCGAAGGAGGCGATATGGCTAAAGAACTTCATCGAAGACCTTGGAGTTGTACCAACTATTAAAGAACCTATGGAGATTTTCTGTGACAACAATAGTGCGGTTGCCTTAGCCAAGGAACCAAGAGATCATGGCAGATCCCGACACATTGACAGAAAATATCACTTCATAAGACACAAGATTAAAGAAGGACTCCTCGTGGCAAGGAGGATATCGTCGGACGAGAATCCGACAGATCCCCTTACGAAGGGACTAACGAGGGTTAAGCATTTTCAGCATGCGAGGCGCATTGGGCTGAGGGACGATATTAGTTTTACAGATTAGATAGATTTCCTGAAACTTGTAAAATGTAATCGACGTTTGATGATGAATAAAATTTGTGATTTATTTATGAGTAAAGTGTTACTATCATTGTCAATTATTTACTATTGTTTCAGTTTTGCATGTTTTGACTTCCAGAATAATTAATTTATTCAAACCTCCACAATCGGTCATACGTCGGAAGTAGGTATGAATCAAGATTGTCATGAATTGGGTTTGTAGATGACTAAAAGTGTTTAGACATGGCAATGGTTGCTGCAACATTCATGAGTACTCATAAGTTATGAGTATTGGTATAAACCCACGCTCACTTGTATCACTTCATGGAATTTATCTCGAGTGATCGTGAGACGATAATATCATATAAGTCTTCAAACCTAGAGATATGAGTTGTTACCTATGAGTTGGTTGTGCATTGATTGCACGAAAACGCGTCAGTAACTTGATGTTATAAAACATGCTTTTGTGTACAATTCAACAAGTAGTAGAACAAGCATATGAGTCAAAGTTTATCTGTTCCTTCTAGAAATAGAAGCGATATCTGGGCCCCTCGATGATTTGTGTTGACCAATGTACCGGGCCCGGTCAGAACTAAGCTGACGTGTTCAGTGAAGTTCTTAGTCAAACAAATCGGAAATCGAGAAACTACTGCCAGACAATAAGCAAGACATAGTTCCATGTGTTTGTCCGGCTGATATCAAGAGAACAGAGGATTATATGATCACTTGTCTTAAAATGGCGCTTCATAGTTCAACGGAGTTTTCGAGAGCTACGATTGTTGGTTGGTTCCTGAAGTTATATAGGCAAATACAATTATTAGACTTATCCAAGTGGGAGTCTGTTGGATAAGGTGTCTAAGTCCATAACTTATTTGGTATATACTTGACCCGACCGGCATGGTCCATTTGGGTTGCATCTCATCCAAACTATTTATGGATAATTTTATGAGAGTTATACACATATGTTTATTAATATATTATAAGTTATAATATATTAATATGAAGTTATGTTATTTAATTAGTATTAGTCTTAAATTAATTATGAATTAATTTAGAGATTAAAAGGAAGACTAATTAGATTATGGGCTATTGGTTTTATATGGTGTGGGCTGACACTCATTTGTTAATGGGCTAGGCTTTGATGGAAGTCCATGGATGATCCATGGAGCTTTTAACCCATGGATCCTTGGAAAGGAAAGGTCATGGGTTATTAGGGTTTCACCCTAACCATGTACACTATATAAGCATGCATATGGTGCATGAAATGGCAACTAGTGAACTAGTGTGTATGAGCTTGTGTGTGACCGAAATATACAAGTGTATATACTCTCTCAAAGTTTTCCAAGAGTTTGTGGTGTTTTGTGATTCCATTTGAGGCATTCACACTATTGGTGCTTGGCCCTCAAACTCCTCAAGAACCAAACTCATCAAAAAGTTATGTAATCTCTTCTAACTTTTTATGTTGAAATGTTCCCCATGCCATGTTAGATAGGTTATAAACCTTGGAAAATTATTATTTTGCATGTATTTAGACAAACATAGATCCAAGGTTTATTAGGGTTGCATGCACACTTAGGAAGTGTTAGATTGCTCAAAACCCAACACAAACACCATTAGAACACCAAGAGTAAGGTGTTCACGGCCCAAGAAGTTCCAGGGCCATGAACTCCAAACAATAGTGCCAAATGGTGCTATAAACACTTCTAAAGCCTTGTACACTAGCCTAGTTTAGTTCCTAGTTAAATTAGGGACTTGAAAACACCAAAAACACCCTTCCAAGGGATATTACGGCCGTAATCTCTAAGGGATATGGTCCCAGGGCCGTAAACTCCTAAAAGGAGTTATATAATGCCCTAAACTCTTCTCCTAGACCAAGCCATTAAGTAGGAATGCTTCTTAGGGCCTTATAGAGCATCAAACATCAAATGGTAATATAAGTATGAGCTTACGGCCGTAAAGTCATGAGTTTACGACCGTAAACTCATTTATTAGTGTCATTATGGCCGTGAACTCCCTTATGGAGTTTTCCTTGAACCCTACACACAATAGCTTTCCCTACAAACACTTAGATGCAATCCTAGAGGCTAATAACACTTGATAAAGGTGTTTAGCATGTCCTAGGGTGTCTTGAATTATTTATTAGTTGTTTATATACTAATTTGATACATATATGTGATATTATATGTTAACTAGGATCATACAGTGTGTTCAAGACTTCATTTGACACCTAGCCATCCTACCTCTTCAGTTCATCCGTACCACACACACCAGGTGAGTTCATACCCCTTAATCAACCTTTTTTAAATGTTTTTAAATACTTTATGGGGGGATACAAGTAGAATCATGCTACTTATTATATCAATCACATGTGATTAATAAGCAGCATTTAAATGATTTGCTACTCATTAGCCGTTTTACCGAACAGTTTCTTCACATGATTTTCATAAACATTTTATATGTTTAAAACTCCTTATTAAACTGTTCATTTTACTCTGTATGTTTCATTTCAAACTCATTTACAATTGTGTTTCAAACAAATGTTTCTTTATACTTAAACTGTTTTATCAAACCCATGCTTTCAACCCGTTTTATAGATTGACATCACATCGATCTTTTCTTAGATAATAATTATGTTCAAAGGTTTTACAAAACTTATTTTATGCTTTAATATTATCAATTGCATGCATATATATGTATAGTTATATAATAAATGTTGAAAGGACTTAGGAAGGCTATCCACCCTATTTCCTTTTCGCGCTTGAGATGTGGTCTGGTGGGATATCGGGTACCCGTCCGAAGGTCGTTTAAATATTAGTTATATATCATGTGTACATATATAGTCATAAAGGTTCTTCTAGTTCATTCAATACACTTGGGTAGCAAGGGTATACATCCATGTTCATACGTACCAGTTACATTATTAGTAAGCTACCATATGGGTAGTTTAGGAAGATATTAGAACCATTACTAGAACGCGATATCATACAACGAGTCAGTTCATTAATGAGTCAATACTTGCTAGATAGAGAGAACATACATTACATCTAGTACACACAGTACATTATTATACATGCTAGATAGAGAGAGAACACACATTACAGCTAGCACACGCAGAACATTACAGTACATTACTATACAATTACATGAGTTTGTTTACATGATTACTTTTACATGAGTACATTTACATAGATACGTTTACATAAAGACCCTATTATAAGCATGCCTATATACGTATAGTTATATAAGCAATTTTTAAAGGACTTAGCAAGGCTATCCACCCTATTTCCTTTTCACGCTTGAGATGTGGTCTGGTGGGATATTGGGTACCCGTCCGAAAGTCGTTTAAAAATTAGTTATATGTCATGTGTACATATATGGACATAATAGTTCCTTTCAGTCAGTTCAGTACCTTTGGATAGAAAAGGCATACGTTCATATACTTTGATTACGTTTACATGAGTACGTATACATAGATACGTTTACATGGGTGTGCTTACATATACGTTAGTAGGACAGACATCACTAGGTGCTATAGCATAGGACAAGTTCAGGATCTAACTATACCGATGAATCACAACGAATTGTGATAGTTATATCGGGTATACATGATCATAGATGTGGATGTTCACGGCTTGCATATACGCAGGGGTCGTGTAAAGGTCCCAAAAACCCTTTGACAGGGGACCGTCTAGCCTGGGATCTAGCCATCACATTATACCTTATCCCTCAAATAAGCCAACATGAGTACAGAAGTAGTCATTTATTACAAATACTACAGTACTTAGAAGAATTACCATAGACTTAAGGTAATTAGTACGGTTGTAGTTCGACACTACACCATAGTACTATTTCATTTTCCCAGTACATTCACTTCATGAACATTCACACGACGCGCGGTAATGTAGAAACTATATTTTTGGTTAATGATAGTCAGAATTGGGAAAATACACACTCTTACAAGAGCCACACATAGAGACACTAGATGCCTTGGTAGAAGGATACGATTAGTAGGAAACATAGGGCTTCCTAGGATCATACAAAACATTTTTATACTTACAGTTCATATACATTTTCAATACTTACAGTTCATATACATACAAATACTTACATACAGATTAAGACACTAAAATACTTATGATCTCACCAGCTTTAAAGCTGATACTCTCTTTCAAAATAACTTGTACCCTCAGGTCAACCATAGACAGGTACCAATGCAAGGTTCAGAGAAGATGGTGCTCGTTCAAGACTCATCTTTCATTTTGATTTATACTTAGTGTCTATTACATATATTGACATAACACACTTGTATTAAAATTATATTATTAATGTAATGGATGATGTTGTTGCTTGTTTACTACTTTTCATTGTTGTGATACTGTACATGACGTCCTCTGCCCCAGAACGTTTCCACCGTTCTTGGTTTTGGGGTGTGACAGGTTAGGCCTATTTGTATGTTCGGTTAGGCCCATGGATCAGGAAGAGCTAGGCCCATTATATGTTATGTAGGGTGATGGCTTTCTTTGTGACTCTTGCTTTTGTATGTCGGGTTGGGCACATTAGTTTAGCAGGGTTGTGCCCATTATGGTGGCCAGGCCCAACCATTATGGGATGGGCCCAATATGTGGGGAGTTGTGAAGGAAAAACCAAAATAACTTTAATCTAAAAAGTATTGATGATTATGTGGGCATGTCCAAACGAAGAAAAACTTCCGAGTCAACCCACGATGAACCTTCTGATGCATGTATCGGGGGGATTGACCTCAACAACGACGATCCATATGAATCTCCCACTCGTCTTATGGGACGTGACTGTGCAAAAAGAAAGTTGAAAGGAGCACAAAGTTCATCGAGTGAAGTAGATGAAATAAGGAGCTAAATCAAAGGGTCGGACGCTAAGCTTGATGTTTTTTGGAATTGGAAACGAAAAAAGAAAGGAACCGTTCACTAAATCTTTTCTTAAACCCGAGAAAGGACTTGTCCAATGAGGATCGTCAGATTTTCAACAATGCAAGGAAATATATTGTTAAACAATACACCTGCGATAATCTGTAGTATTTTTATGTTTAGATGTAGTTTATTTTACCTTTTAAGTCTAGTAGTAAATTTTAAGGTTTTAAGTCAACATTGTAGGTGGTAAGTCTACTTTTTAATATTTTTTAATCTTATTTTATGTTTTAAATTATTATAATCTTTTTTATTAATATTAAATGTTTGTCTTTAAAAAATATAATTTATGCAATATTAAATGTTTGTGTATTAAAAAGAATATAATTTATTTTAATCTAAAAAAACATATAACTAATTTTAATTTGAAACAGAAAAATGTAAATTTATTTAAAGTTGAAAAAGAAAATCATAACTTTGAAAAAGAAAATCAAAAATTAAAAAATATAATTTATTTAAATTTGAAATAAATCATATAATTTTTTTAAATTTGAAAAAGAAAATTAAAAAAATGGAATGCTATGAATGTTATCATTCCCTATGAAATATTAAAAATAAGGTGGTATCCAGGTGGCAAACAAAAATATGATATGACAGTCAAAAAAATGATGTGACAAGGTATTAGGAGTGTTACCACTCTCGCTAACTTTACTTAAAAAAGAAAGCGGAAGGTTTATTCTTTATTATAAACTAGTTGTGAGACTCATGTGTTACATGGATTAATTAAAAAAAAGTTAAATATAAAGGTAAAATATTTGAGAATTTTGAATTTATAAGAAAATAAGAAAAATAATGATTTATTATAATCGAAATGTTTTTTATCTTTTAAATTTTAACAAATAATTTAAATAAAGAAAAGAAACTAATGGGCTTTAATTTTAGGAATTTTGAAATTAAAAGTTAAGTTTATTAGTGAACTTAATAATATCCATTTATTACTATATTTATTGTAATTATTAAATTAAAATATTATGTGGAATTTAACAAAATAAAAAAACTCATAAAATAACATGTAGAAAAAAATTAATTCAAAATAACCACAAAATGACATTTGACAAATTGAATGAGAGTGTCACAAGTGCGCAAAAAAAAAAAAAAAAAAAAAAAAAAACCTTCATTTATTAGAGAGGATCAAAGAAAAAAAATGGGACGCGCATATGATTGATGTCATTTTGTCCGGCTGTCAATTTTTTTACATGATTACTCAATAATCCTTTTTTTAGACCATTAAACTTCTATGTGACTATTTAATTATATCAATACTAGTTGTGAGACTAATATATTGTATGGGTTAATTTAAAAAAAAAGTTAAATATATAAATCATAATATTTAAAAACTTTGAATTTATAAAAAAATAATAAAAATAGGGAGTTATTATAATTGAAATTTTTTTATCTTTTAAATTTAAACAAAAAATTTAAATAAATAAACAAAAGCAACTAATGAACTTTAATTTTAAAAATTTTGAAATTAGAATGTAAGTTTATTAATGAAATTGATATGAATTTATTAGTACATTTATTACAATTATTAAATTAAAATATTATGTGGAATTTAATAAAATAGAAAACTCATAAAATAACGTGTGGAAAAAATTAATTCAAAATAACCACAAAATTTAATTTGACAAATTGAATAGAATGTGCAAGTGGTTAAAAATACATTTAGTAATTAGATTATATGTCTTTAACCCGATTTTGAATGGAAACGGATGACATGACAGTATTGGATCTACCCTACATAGCGAAACTCATCCGCCTTGTCTATATATTCATGTTTTTTTTGAGTAAATTACACGAATAGTCCCTATGGTTTAGGGTAATTTGTGCGTTTGGTCCTTAACTTATTTTTTTAACTCGGAAGATCCCTACTGTTTGTTTTTGTTACATGTTTGGTCCTTGTCTTACCTACAAAAATATTTTTCCCTTGATTTTTTGATTTATTTAAATTAACACACCCCCAATCCCACCCTCCTCACCTTACATTACCTACCTCACCATTTTTTCCTATTTAAATAATAGTCTTTTTACGTAAGATAGGGATCAAATGTGTAACAAAAATAAATAGTAGGGACTAAGCGTGTAACAAAAACAAACAGTAAGGACCTTCCGAGTTAAAAAAATTAATTAGGGACCAAACGTGCAAATTACCCCAAACCATAGGGACCATTCGTGTAATTTACTCTTTTTTTTATATTTTTGTTTTCATTATCGTAAAAAAGCTATTAAGCACAAAAGATTAAGTTTATTTTTTGTTATTTTGCCATTTTCAATTCCAACAGGATATTTTGCTACCTTGTGCGTATGCATAACAACCGGACACACACACACACACACACACATATATATATATATATATATATATATATATATATATATATATATATATATATATATATATATATATATATATATCCTCTATTCTAATAAATAAGTACAATCATGTCACGTGTCAATCTCTTAGACCCCAACCAATAAGTTTTTCCGCTTTTTTTATGAAACCCTATTACGTAAATGCCCTTTAAGAGAATGAAATCAAAAGATCGAGTTGCAATTGCAATAAATCCCCAAAAATCCAGAAAAACCAGCATTCATAATATGCAACCAATCAATTAAAATTAATAAAAGATTTCAAAATAATATGAAAAATCGGTTCTTCAAATTTGAAATTTGAAAAACCCGATTTAATATGGCAGTTTGTTAATTGTGATTAGAAATTAAATAATTGCAGTGATTAAATCCCAAAAAATCTGCCCCTATTTATCAAATTCCGAAATATATATAATTATACCATTTATACGCTTATTTAGTTTTCAGGATTTTGCTCCATAAAATTCTTTCAAAACGTTATTCTTCTTGAGTTTTTCTTCAATCCTTCTTGTCGGTATCAGGTTTACTGCAGAATCGTTTTCCTCCCTGTTAATTCTGCAACGCTTCCATAAACAAAAATCAGGTTAGTGTTTTAAAATTTATTTGTAGTAGTATTAATTTAACATTTAACATTATGAGTAATCTTCTTCTTGTTTTTCTTATTCTTCTTAATCATCATCTTCTTCTACCTCTTCAGTTATTAACACGATGGCAACATGAAAAAAATGATTAACAATAACATATATCTTTGTTAAAAAAAAAATATTCGGATTTAGATCCAAAGCTTTAACAACTTACGTCTAATAGGTTGATAACCTTCAAAACATGAAATTTACTTATTTGTAATTACAAGTTTATTTATTATTCGTAGGAACCTAATAGTCGTGAGTCTTATTTTTCATAATTAAGTTCATCTAAAAAATGATTTAAATGTACCCAAAATTAAATAAACGACCACCCGTGATGCACTTCCTTGCTTTCAGGTATATCTCCAGATAGATAGGGTTTTCTCCAAAAAGGTTGTAATATTTTGTTGTTACTGTGAACCTATTTATATCACTGTACTTTTAATTTACATTGCTATAATAACGATGATATAAATAAGTGATATGTTTGTAAAAAAAAATAGTCGGATTCATTTCCAAAGCTTTAACAATTCCAGTATGTTTTGTTTATTTGGCTTTTAAGTTTTATTTGTTTTGCTGTTACTGTGGACCTAATTACAGCATTGTACTTTCAATTTACATTGCTCTAATCTTTAATTTTGTATAAAGATAGTCAAGTAGGCCGGACATTCGGTATTCATATTTATTCGCATGTGTTAAATTATAACTGCATATATTAGTATGGATATCATATTTGGTATAACTAATTTTTGACATACCATAATCATTTATGTATAAAATACTATGTTTAGTTAACTTTATAGAATTTCACAATTCATTGATGTTAGTATTTATTTGAAATGACTATTTTGCCCTTACTTTTATTTCTGTATGTTTATAACTGTGTTGTATTTATTGGCAATGTACTTTACATTTTCTTTTTAAAACCTTTTTTTATAAATATATGTTATGTCTAATACAAATTATTAAAATATTCCCCATATGACAGCTACAAAATTTACCTTTCTAAAAAAAATTGACATGTCAATCTTGGTTTTACTATCAAGGTAAAAATATTAAAGTTATGGACCCTTAAAAACAACACAAATCCTAACGATTTCCATTCAATTGAAATGATTTTCGTAGATGAAAAAGGTATATTCTATAATTTCATAGTAATTAGTTTTCTTTTAATTTTTTTTATTTACAATTTCATAGAATTGTAATTCTTATACTAATGTACTTTAAAAATTACATTTCTTTATTTTGTAAAAAAAATGAATTTAAAAAAAAAATAATGACCATTAAATCGATTTTATTAGATTGTATGACTTATATAACAATAACTTCAATGTACTTTCAAATGTAAATAACTATAATTTGAGAAAATAAATTTTATTTTAATAAATTAACATTTTAACAATTTATTGGTATTCTATGTTTTATAGCAATGTACTATGTAATAATCTTTTTTATAATTTGTAAAAATTGAATTTTTTAGAAACATCTTATGATTTTTAAATTCAAGGACGATTCTCTAATTTTACATCTATACAGTTAACATTCTATAAAAGTATATCTTGGTTACGTATATGTTTAAAAAAAATTTCAGAACAGCAACATATTAATCTATGTTATAATTTACTTTAATTAATTTAGCATTTTTTACAATTTATTTTTTTATTACCGATTAATTACTTTAGGTTATTTATATTTTTTCAGCTTGTATTCAGTGTGGCGTTATTTTCGCTTGAGCTCGATTTAAAAAAAAAAAAAAAAAAAAAAAAAACATTTGACTTTTAAAGTAAAAGTCACAAATTACAATGTAAGGTACAAAAATATTGTCTAATCCATCTCAAGGGAAACCGAACATAATCATTTGTTTAATTAAATTTTTAATTTTACCGGTTATTAAATTCATTTTGATTATGGTATAAATAATATCAAAACATGTATAAAGTTTATTGAATATCAAAATAAATATCTATAATAAATAATATTTGTTTAATATATATAACTGTAATTTATAATATATATATATATATATATATATATATATATATATATATATATATATATATATAAATAAAAGTCTTTATTAATATATTCTGTTTTTTAGGTTATTAGGTTATTTGTAATTAGTTATGATCAATTTAAAATATTGTTTATAATTTTTGGTAATCCCTTATTAAATGCATATCTTATATTCAAATTAAATTGATATGTAATCTATTAAATCCCATAAAATCCGGAACAAAATTTTATCTAATAAAAATTCAACAACAATACTTTGAGAAAATCTCGGATTATATTCTGAAGATATGATATTATGTGATCAAGTTTTTATATATGAATATACCTCATAACGTGAACTCAATCGTTTTGAAAATCCTCATTCGTATTCTTTTTCTTCCAATTGCATCTAAGAATATTTTTTCGTCAAAGGTACATCAATATGCTTCATAGAAGTTGTATTCTTCATTTCAGTTCACACTTCAACTACTTTTCATTTATACGCGCTCTTACTTCCTGCAAGATCTCCATATTCATATATCAGGTTAGTCTTTTTAGTTAAAATTAGATTAGTTTCTGCATGGATTTATTGTTGAACATCGAAAGTCAATCGATTTACTGCATCAATGTTCCATACTCATTTGCAACAATGTAATATGAAATGAAGGGTTTAGTTTAATTAGTTAGGAGAATGAGATTTCACCTAAACATGTCATGTCAGGCCTTTTATCGTAGTCAACATGTTGACCATTTAAACTTTCTCTCCACTTTGTTGCTGCATTTGATAGATATCATCATATCAATGAATGTGTTAATGGAAAATGACATGTAATAGAAAACCCATGAAATGAATTGGATGAAATGAGTTACCTAGCCCTAAGTCAATAAGAAATAGTTTCTTCTACTGAGTTGTTGATGGTTGACCAACTAAAAAATTCTTTGGCTTTACATCTCCATGCACATAACTATAAATACAAACATAACTCTTGCAATGAATATAAGGGAAAGGGAAAACAAATTATATAGTGAAATGAAAAAAGAATAAGAATATTTGGATTGTATATATATTATATATTTTTTATATACCCTCTTCATTGCATCTTTTGCAAAATTGATAAAGATTCCACAGCTACACAAGCCACCATTTCTGATGACATCCTGGAAAACAAAATGCAACAACAAAAAACAAGTTACCACTTTTAGAGTGTTAAATCAAAATGCAGTAAACCAAAAGATAAAAATATAGTTTATTATCATTTGATGTTCATAGGTTTATGGAGAACTCACGTTTGTCCATAAGGAATTTCCAAACATCCCACAAACTAGGCCCCAACATGTCCATGACCTATAATGTAAATAGAGAAAAAGAAATATTATATAGTTATTCATTTAAGTAAACTAAAAACTCATCAAGTATTAGCATATACCATAACATAGTAATCTATTTGTTTTCCTTTATAATGAACTTTAGGCACTCCATGACTCCCATCCATATTATTGTTTCACCAAGAAAAAACAAATCCACTTCTTTAAATTCAAAAAAGAACAATTTTAATTTGTTTACTAATCACAAAAACATAATGTGCACATACTTTTAAACTTGCCACTCGTATGGAGGACCATAACTGCAACCTTTGCTATTTCTATGCTCAAACTTAAGAGCTACCTGTCACAAGTCACAACCAAAATTAAAGAAGATGAATTGCAGAAATCATATTTTATATAAAATGTAAGCTTGATTGTTTGATGCAAGAACATTACCTCTGTAGCACCATGACCTGATATGTGATCAGTTCCACCAGATACACGACGACAAACAAATACCTAACCAAATCCACCTTTCCCTAATTTTCTTTCGACCTTATATTGAGGTGATCCACCTACTTGAACCTGAAAATCAATGCATTTTATAAGTAAAGAAGCATTACAAAAATCGAATGAGCAATAGACAAGATACCCTTTCATGAAATGGGGCGGTATTGCCTTCTTCTTCCTGGCCTATAACACTGTTAGCGCTTTAGCCACCGCTTACATCCGTCATTGCTACTTTGAATGTCTCTTCTCTGGTTTCCTTTGTTCGCTTTTTATCCTCCTCTGTTTCAGAAATGACAACCACCGACTATTTTGCTAAACCCTCTTGCTTCTTCTTAGTCGGCAGCCTCGGCTTCTTTTGTTGCTTCGGCTCAACACCAACCGCCGCCGCTTCCCTAGCTGCAGTCGCTCGAGTTTTAACATGATTACCCACCAAATGCTTCGATCGCTTATTGGGCCTACCTTCTCTCTTATTCTTCTCGACTACAGGAGCACGTGCACTACGTACTCCAAATTCGTTCAAATTGGGGACAGAACAAATGGAAATGGAATAAGCGCTAAGTTGGAAATGAGGATGATAACACGTGATTCACATTAGGTAATGACTTTAGGGTTGCAGTGGAAGAAGGAGAAAGAGAGTTGTTGGGATAGTATTTCTTTCTTCACCCGATTTCTTTATGCATATACAACACACATTACGAGTTACAGTTCGTATGGTTATCTACTCTTATTTGGATCTGACTCCGACCCATTTTTAGCTTTGGATCTGACCCAACTCATTTTAACTTTAATATCTTTAATTAAATTCACTGATACATAATATAAACAAATATACAAATTATATTATAAAAAAAATTATAATTCATAAGTTATCAAAATTAATGAAATATGATTTTATTAAATAATTAATTTTTATATTCAATTCAAAATCAACACCCGTGGGTTCCACGGGTTTTAACCTACTATATATATATATATATATATATATATATATATATATATATATATATATATATATATATATATATATAGGTTCAGGTTCATTTGAGATCATTCTAATTTTGTGAGACCGTGAGACCAAATCTAAAAATAATTTTAAAATGCAAAATAAATGGAAAAATCCAAAAATTCATTGTTTAAATATTATTTTCGGAACTTGAATTAACTTAAAATAAATAAATAAAAAAAATAAAAAAATTCCGTTTTTTTTTTTTTTGAAAAATACGTGAAATATTCTAATAGAATATTACACTGACATATTCTAAAAAATAATTTTAAAATGCAGAATAAATGGAAAAATCTAAAAATTCTTTTTTTAAATATTATTTTCGGAACTTGAATTAACTAAAAAAAAATATAAAAAATAAAAAAAATAAAAATAAATTCCATTTTTTTTTAAAAATACGTGACATATTTTAATAGAATATTACACTGACATATTCTAAAAAAATAATTTTAAAATGCAAAATAAATGGAAAAATCTAAAAACTCTTTTTTTAAATATTATTTTCGGAACTTGAATTAACTAAAAATAAATAAAAATAAATTCCATTTTTTTTAAAAATACGTGAAATATTTTAATAGAATATTAAATTGTACATATTTTAAAAAATAATTTTAAAATGAAAAATAAATGGAAAAATCCAAAAATTCTTTTTTTAAATATGATTTTCGGAACTTGAATTAACTAAAAAAAATAAAAATAAATAAAAAAATGCGTCTCACGGTCTCACAAAATATAGGTGCTCTCAAATAAACGTAACCCTATATATATATATATATATATATATATATATATATATATATATATATATATATATATATATATATATATATATATATATATATATATATATATATATATAAAAGTGCACTACTAAAAAGATTATGCAACTTCTAGATTAAATGAAAAATGAAAACTAACAAATAATATCAAAAAAAAATTATCTTAGTATCTTTTAAGGGCCGAAACGTTTTATTTTTAATGAAACGTTTTATTTTTAATGAAATCGTAATTAAAAAAATTATTTTAGTATCTTTTATTCTTGCAAAAGTTTCAGCTTTTGCCACTGCACAACAACTTTTTTAGTGGATGCTTCATAAAATTTCTTCATAATTAACAACTGATCCAGATACAAAGATAACCAAGAAGTTGGTTACAAAACATTGTGGGTTGTCTTACTAGCATTGGAATACACTGAAGATTACATAGTTTTTCTTTTCAATTTACCTATACAATCATACATATATAGATGCATTTGTACCTAACGGTTTAAAAGAAAGTCTACTTATATTTTCTGTAAAATTAAATGAGCTCCAAACTGGGGTGGAATAGTGAACACACAAAATGGAGAATGTATATAAGATGAAGAAAGCTTGAAGGAAAAACCTTGAAGAAGTTTTGCTATGGCTACTTTTGCTTCAATCATGGCAAAGTTTTGCCCTATGCAAATCCGAGGACCACCAGTAAATGGCAAAAAAGAACCCGATCCTCTTCCTTTGGTCGCATTCAATACTCCTTCTAAGAACCTTTGGGGTTTGAACTCGGTTGCATCTTCTCCCCATATTTCACGATCATGATGAACATGGATTATAGGTATCGTTATGTGCACACCCGAAGGTATCATCATGTCTCCTAGCTTCGTCTCCTTCACAGTAGCTCGTATCACCATGACTGCAGGTGGGTATAGCCTAAGAACCTCGTTTAGTATCATGGTTACAACTTTGAGATGCTTTAGGCCTTCGAAATGCAGCTCTCCTGTACCAAAGACTTGTAAAATCTCTTGTCGAGCTTCAATTTGCCATTCTTGATGCAAACTCAAACAAACCATGGTCCAGACTATCAAATTTGAGGTTGTTTCGGATCCAGCAATGTAAAATAGCTTGCATTCTTCGATCACATCTTCGATACTCATTCCAACTCCCCCTTCTTTGATTTTTTTGGAATTCGATTCCAGCAAAATTCCAAGTAAGTCATCGTAGCAACTTTCTCCCATCTCGGTTACTTCCTTCCTCTTGTGTATTATACCCCTCAATAGAGCTTGAAGCTTCTTGCGATTTTCGTTGAACTTCTTGTTTGCTCTTGTAGGTATAAATCTATTTTTTTTGGAATATAATTAGTCCTTTTAGAGATATTTTAATAATAAATAAGACAACTTTAAATCAATTTGTAAAAATGGTGTTGTTCGAAGAAAAAAACATGATTGCCACCCACAAGTTGGCCTGCTGCCGAAGATTTTTTTAAAACCCCATTTTTACGGAATAAGGTACAGAGTAATTAGAGAAAAGTCTTTCACATTCCTTTTTTACTAACTATTCACATGATGGATGCTACATTTCTTAGCGCCGATGATATATTTTTTGTTTGGTAGTGATCTAAGTGTAGCACTTGCAGTTTTGATCTATACGCCCTATAATTTTTTCATTTCACTCTAGTCGTGATCAAAAACTCGATAGTACAAAAGTAGGGATGAAATGTTTTGAAAAAAAAAAATAAAAGTTAACCTACGAGCCTATTCAATCAATGACTTCACGTGTATATATATATATATATATATATATATATATATATATATATATATATATATATATATATATATATATATATATATATATATATATATATATATATATATATATATATTTTAAGTTTTTGCTTTTTACATCACTTTTCTACTAACCTTATCAAATATGGAGTAAGATGTATTAACAATTGCTCTAAAAAATTTGCCATGATTTTACCAATACGTGTCATACGTGTCTTAAGCTTGCATCTAACTTTATCTCATAAAAAAGCCGTCTTAAATCATTTAAATGTATATTAGTAGTCATTTATAATAAAAATAAGATTATATATATATATATATATATATATATATATATATATATATATATATATATATATATATATATATATATATATATAATTTGATTCGGGGGCTACCCAATCTTTTGTATCGTGTACGGTTAACAAGAGATTTGCTAGAGCTCCGAGGGAGCTAGTTTGTCCTCTTGATGATAAGATTGCTGATGATAGGACGGTTCGGTTTGCGAGGGTCCATTGAGGTTGTACTCTCTAGTTATTTAGCGAGTAGTATCCAGTTGATTTGATTCTCATTCTTCTATGCGGAAACAAGGTCATTGTGGATATGGCTTGGTTGAGCCCTAATGGGGTAGTGATCGACCGTGAGCAGCAGGTAGTTCGGGTTCAGACCCTAAGTGGGGGATAGTTGGTGATTCTGGGTAAGAAACCGCAGCGTGGGCCGGTTTTGTGTTCTGTAGCAAGGGCCTGACGCTATCTTCATCATTGTTGTTCGGGTTTTCTCTCTTATGTCATGGATACCCGGGATAAGGGTAAGGCGATAATAGATGATGTTTTGGTCGTGCGGGATTATCCGGATGTGTTCTCGGAGGATTTTGTTGGGGTACCTCCGGAGAGGAAGTTAGAGTTTAGGAATTATCTGGTTCCAGGTGCGGCTCCGATAGCCAAAACACCTTATTGGTTGGCTCCTCTCGAGATGCATGAATTGTCTACAAAGCTATATGATCTGTTAGATAAGGGATTTACCAGACCGAGCAGTTTGCCTTAGGGAGATTGATTATGTTTGTGAAGAAGAAGGACGGGTCTCATCGTATGTGTATCGACTACCCGCAGTTGTATAAGGTAACGGTGAAGAACCCTTATCCCCTCTTGAGGATTGATGATCTTTTCGATCAGCTTCAGGGGTACATCTTGGTTCTCCAAGATTGATTTGCGATCAAGGGTTACTATCAAATGCGGGTCAGGGATGAGGATGTGCAGAAGACAACGTTCCGAACTCGATATGGTCATTATGAGTTCATGGTGATGCCTTTTGGGCTCACCAATGCTCCAACCGCGTTCATGGACCTCATGAACCGCGTGTGCAGACCGATGCTAGATCGGTCTATGATAGCATTTATTGATGATATCTTGGTTTATTCTAAGACTCAAGAGCAGCATGGTGAGCTGTAACATCTGGAATTTCAGGTATGTTATCGTATGGTTGTATTCTTGAGGTTTATGGAGTAACTCGATGAGTTGGGAGTCCAACTCGCCGAGTAGGGTCGAGTTGTTGGGTGGGATTTAATTAATGGAATCGACGAATCGGGAGGCAGACTCGTCGAGTTGGTGCTGGGTAGAGAAACCCTAATTTCCCGGGGCTGGAGCCTATAAAAGGGAACTTATGCCCCTATTTCCGCCTCATCAGTTACCTTACACCCCTGAGAGCAAACCCTAATTGCTATTTGAGCTAGAGAGTGAGAGAGAAGCTCATATTGTGGCTCTTGTGCATCATTTGAAGAAGAGGATGAGGTTATCAAGAAAGGAGCTGGAGGTGAGGTTGTTGTATCTAGTGATTTCCTTTTCAGAGCTCCTGAGGAAGGTATGAAGTCTTCACCTTTCTTCTTATTTTGGATAGATCTCATATCTATGGAGTTCTAGAGCTTTTTGCCATCTTTTGTTTGGGTTTTTGAGTAGCATGAGTTATCAAAGAGTCTAGACCTCAGATCTGGACCTTGTGTGGTCCTTAGGGTCTAGGTGTCCAATCTTTATTCATCGATAGGAGGGTTTTTGGGCTTAATCATTTATGAAGGGCATGTATTAGCATTTTGAAGCAATAACATTATGCATGAACGTAAAGATCGAAGCTTTACGTGACTATTGAGCCTTGAGATAACAAATATAGTGTTTGGAGTAATGGATCTATTTTAAATCGTCTGAATAAGCATTATATCTGAATGAATTCACCGACTCGATGAGCCGACTCGACGAGTTGATTAGGGTTTGTCCCGAGGAGCTGGGTCATGCGATCACTCAGTGAGTTGGGAGTCAACTCGACGAGCTAAGTCAACCTTCACGAAACTTCTGAGTAAAACGATGGGACTCGATGAGTCACAAGGGTGCACTCGGCGAGTCAGGTCAAATTCGGATTGTTGACTCTAGTGTTGACTTATGTTGACTTTGGGGTTTTGGTCAACATTAGTAACAGAGACCATGTAGGGGTAAAATGGTCTTTTATCCACTCCAAAGAGTTAGAAAGAGAAAGAATTGTCTTCAGTTGTTTGAGTTGTGAAAAGAGTATTAATTAGAGATATTCCTCCCTTGTGATAGGCGAAGGCTAATTCAAGATTCGGGTGCGTGGTTTATTTACTTGTTGCTTGTTAGATCATTCTTCTCACTATACTTTACCATGAGTGGTATTTTGTGTCATAGAGATGTCTTATGTGCTTATCTGTGTATTGTGATATCCTGCATTATTTCTTTGTGATTTATGTTGTGTATTACTCAGAGTTTATAGAGTTGGGACCGGAGGGTCCACAGAGTTAGGACCAGAGGGTCCATCAGAGTTGTGGGACCGGAGGGTCCCACTGAGACACATTGATCAGAGGGTCTTATAGAGTTATAGCCTCGAGTGGCTGCTTATATGTGCGTGGTATTTTAGGGAACTCACTAAGCTTCGTGCTTGACGTGTTATGTGTTATGTGTTTCAAGTTTTTCTCAGGATCACGGGAAAGCACCGGCTTGATTGTACACACCAGTGGAAGAGTTATGTTTTTGAGGATCCTGGATTTTTAACTGAATAATTGTGGAGTTGCGAAGTGTAAATTAAACTGATGAGATTTTTATGAAATGTGTTATGAGGATTAAGTGATTTTAAATGAAATTTTTTTTTGAAAATTTACGGTGTTACAGGAGCACTTGAGGGAAGTGCTGGAGACATTGATTTAGGAGAGACTTTTCGCAAAGTTCTCCAAGTGCGAGTTCTGGTTGGGTGAGGTGCAGTTTCTGGGGCACCTTGTCAACCAGAAGGATATTCTAGTCGATCCGGACAAGGTCAAGATCGTGATGCAGTGGGAGGTTCTGAGCTCTCCATCTGAGATATAGAGTTTTCTTGGTCTGGCTGGTTATTATCAGAGATTCATCCAGGATTTCTCCAACATCAATGTTCCTTGACCCGACTGACCACGAATTTGGTGACTTTTCGTTAGGGGCCTAAGCAGTAGGCAACTTTTGAGACTCTTCGACAACGATTGTGTGAGGCGTCGATTCTGACCCTACCTGAGGGTGTCGATGATTTTATGGTTTATTGTGATGCTTCGATCACTGGTTTGGGGACATTGTTGACGCAACAGGGGTTGCATGATTACTTACGCTTCGAGACAGCTGAAGCCTCATGAGGCAAACTATCCAACGCATGATTTGGAGTTGGGGGTCGTGCTTTTTGCCTTGAAGATTTGGCGGTATTACCTCTATGGGGTTCATTTTACTATTTACATGGATCACAAGAGCCTGAGGTACTTGATGGATCAGTCGAATATGAGCATGAGGCAGCATCGATGGTTGTATGTGGTGAAGGATTATGATTTTGAGATCCTTTATCACCCAAGAAAGGCCAATGTGGTGGCCGGTGCTCTTAGCCGCAAGACGGTTATGGCTCCGATAAGAGATATATGTTTGAGGATGACCGTGATTACTCCACTGTTGGGGTGGATTCGTGAGGCTCAGGCCGAGGCTATGAAGGAAGAGCACCAGAAGAGTGAGCACATTTGTGGGTCAGGTGGCTTCCTTTAATTATGATAGCCGCGGATTGTTGACTCTGCATCGGCGGGTTTGGATGTTGTATTGGGGTGGTATATGTCAGGTACTGATGGAGGAGGCCCACGAGTCGAGGTTCTCCATTCATCCTAGTGCGACGAAGATGTATAGGGAGCTTCGTCCTAATTATTGGTGGCCCTGCATGAAGCGGGATGTAGCATGATACGTGGAGCGGTGCTTGACTTGTAGGAAAGTCAATGCTAAGAATCAGTTTCCTCACGGCAAGATGCAACCGTTAGAGATTCCCCTATGGAAATAGGAAGACATCGCTATGGATTTCATCACGAAGCTTCCCAGGACTAGGCACATAATGTATTCTATTTGGGTCATCGTGGATCGTTTGACCAAGAGAGCACACTTTATTCCAATCCAGGAGAGTATTTCTGCTAAGAAGTTGGTCGAGATTTATATAAGGGAAGTAGTGACACATCATGGGGTGTCGGTATCAGTGGTTTCAGACTGGGATGTTAGCTTTACTTCCAGGTTTTAGAAGCGGTTTCATGATAAGTTAGGTACTCGTCTCCATTTTAGTACAACATTTCATCTGTAGACTGATGGTCAGAGTGAGCAGGTTATCCAAATTCTTGAGGATATGTTGTGTGCTTGTGTGTTGGATTTCGATGCGAGTTGGGATAAGTATCTTCCATTAGTGGAATTTTCGTATAACAACAATTATCAAATTAGCATTGATCGACCTCTTTTTGAGACGCTCTATGGGAGGAAATGCAGGACCCCGATTTGTTAGGCGAGGTCAGTCAACGAGTTATGCGGAGTACTGAGGTGGTACTCAAGACCACTGAGTTGATTCACCATGTTCGGAGCAGGCTTCAAACAGCTCTGAGTCGGTAGAAGAGTTATGCCGACAAACGCCGGTCATACTTGGAGTTCAGGGTGGGAGATATGGTTCTCGTGAAGGTGTCACCTTGGAAAGGTGTCATCTGGTTCAAGAAGCAGGGCAAGCTGGGCCCCAAGTATATTAGCTCGTTTAGGGTTTTGGCTCGGGTGGGCCGGGTTGCTCATCATCATTTAGCACTCATTTGAGGTATAAAGCTCTGAACTTGTTATATTATAGATTAGATCTCCTTTGTTTGAGCTTTTGGACCCTTTTTCGTCCCATAGATGAGATCTTATGGATTATTATCATTTCTAAAGCTTAGACTTGCTACTCTTGGTGTTCTTTTAGTCCTAGAGTCATAAATTTGCCATTTTTGAAGCTTAGAACCATCCATGCATGAGTTTGAGTTCATTTAATGGAAGTACAGTGTCATATTTGGGTTCACTTGGGGCATGCAAAGCCACCAAGTTAATGACTTTATGGTTAAGATGTTGTATATGACTCAGACCTATGACTGGGACCATTGGACTTAAGTAATTAAGAGCTTAATGGAGAAATGCCTGAATGGATGAGTATAATGGGCGTACAAGCTCCTACACGTAGGGTACAAGCCATGCAACGTATACGCTTAGCGTACAGCTGAGTGCGCCCTGCGTACTCAGTGATTGGGTTTTGTGTCTTTTGGGCCACAGATGGGCTACTTCTTTGGAGATTGTTGTTTTGGGCCTTAATGGCCATTTGAAATCGAGTCTTTGGACTGAGGAAAATTTAATGGGCATTGGGGTAAGGCCCATGTTGGGGGTTTGGGCCCAATTTGGAAAATTGGGCCATAAATGGGCTTTCAAAGAACAAGTGATTTTGGGCCTTGGTCTTAGATCATATTAGGTCAGGGGTAAAATAGTCATTTTACCCCAAGAATGTATTATTGAATATAGAATGAAACCTAAGTGTTAAATAGGTGTTATTTTATTATGTTAGCTCGAGGAGTCGTCTGGCCAGTAGCTAAGGATTTATTTCAGTAAGACTCAACGTTCGAGGTAAGTTTCCTCACTGGGTTTAGTGGGTCTAAGGCACCAAAGCCGACCCTGGATTGGTTATGTTAGTATACTTGTTGTCTATGTGATACTTGTATATGATTATATATGTATGTTATTTTAGGTGGGGACCATATCTCATTGGGCGAGGCCCATTATATGATATGTATGGTATGTGGTATTGTGAGGGAACACACTAAGCTTTGTGCTTACGATTTTTAGTTTATGTTTCAGGTATCCGATTCCAAGGGGGGGGGGGGGGGTGCTCGGGTTGACTGCATCGCACATCTGATTTTTATGATGTTTGAAATACTATTTTATTGGGTTGTATGAACAATGTTTTGGGAATGCTATTTTCACTTAAATAAAAATAGAAAATTTTGGGTCATGTTTTAAGGATGTTTGTAGCCTTCAAAATGGGGCTAACAAGAGATTAAGGAAGAATTGTGACAAATTTGCGATAAGCTTAATCCCTCGCGGATAGATCCCATAAATAAAACCCAATCGGGAGCTGATTTTCATTTCTCTCATATTTTTCATTCCCTTGATTCCACTTTTCATTCCCCTAATTCCATAATGAAAGATTATCTTTTCCCTCCTTAGGTTTTTCATTCCCTCAAATTTCACACAAAAGTTAATTGGTTCCCTTTCAAGTCGTCACCCTTCTCCCCCCTCCCAAATTAAGGTCATCAACACTCACCCTATCAATCAGCTGCTTGCTCACCATCGACTAGAAGACCAACTTTGTCCTCACAAAGATATGGCTAACTATATAAGTGATATTTGTGTAGGTATTGTGTATCATCAGGAAGATAAATACATTGATAAATTTATATAGGTTTCATAGGAGAATGTCATGAAAAGATGTTTTTCTGACACTTGGAAAAATGAACGATGTGAAATTGTTAAACTTACAAAGGCTAACAATGTCATTTTATCATTAGAAGGTGATTTATCCATTCTAAAGTCGTTTTTCGCATGGAATGGATAACATTGGGATATTGTGAATAAATTATTGATAAAGTTTGGAACACTGACAAATGTAAACATAAGTCGAAATCTAGAAAGCAAAATAGAAAAAAAACGGAACATGGTTCAATTTCTAAACAATGTTGCGATTCCAGCTTAATTTCACATCAGAGAGATTTATTGGTAAGATATTTTGTAAAATGTGTTAGCTCTTTTTTTGGTGTTATATGTATCTTTTCTTGATAATTTTTTAGGAATCAAAGCTTAAACGCCTACATACTCGACTTGAACTTTTTGAAAAAACACACCAAACTAAAAAAAAGGCACTTCAAACACCAAGTACATTACACCTAAATTTGGAATAGTTGTGGTATTTATTAAATCCTTAATAATTTAATAAATTATTCTTTGATGATATATATATTTAATTTAATATATACTAATTAGTTTAGGATAATATAGAATGCATATAAGGACGTTATGGTGGTGAGATATGGTGATGATAGTAATAGTCATACCCCTTTATGATCATGAACTATAGCTTAAAGCTAGTGGAGGGATCAAGAAATTCCGAGTACTTGGATTTGGTTCTATGTCTGATCCAGAAAGGTTTTTGGTGCTTTCTCTAGTAGCCCCAAGTAGATCTTCAGACAACTTCAAGGTTTCTTTATTCTCTTTTGCTGCTTTCTTTTCCTGTTTTGCTCATGACCCATTGTTGTCTTGTTTTCTTGTTTTCCTCGAAAGGACAATGTTATTTCTTGGTTTGTTTATCTTGAAAGTATAATGTTTTCCTATTTTCATCCTTGAAAGTATGATATTATTCTTGGTAGGTTCATCTTGAAAGTACAATGCTTGCTATGTTTCCTCTTTGAATGTACAACGCTATTCTTGGTTGGTTCATCTTGAAAGTACAATAGTGACCTATTTTCCTTTTTTTTCTCCTTGAATGTACAATGTTATTCATGCTTAGTTCATCTTGAAAATAAATGTTAATATGTTTTCATGTTTTTCTCCTTGAAAGTACAATGCTATTGTTGGTTGATTCATCTTGAAAGTGTTGTTAGTTCTTGTTGGTGTTGTTTGTATTTAGTTGTTATTTTATTAGTTTTTGTACCGATTGGTATTGCCCGTTCATTAAATTTATATTTGTTAATATACTTTATAGGTCATTATAGATCGCATCCATGCAAGATGAAAGGAGAACTAAAGTTGGAACGTTAAGAAATGGAACAAGCGATTTTGCCCGAACATGTGGAAGTTAAGGCACAAAAACAACAAATTGCGAAGATGTATAATGAAATACTAAATCTCACCCAAGGAAATAACCCTAATTAGATGTGTACTTTAGACTTTTGTGAATTGGTTTCGATACTTTGAAATCGAGTATGGATATTCAGTTTGGTAGTTGGATTTTTATGTTTTTAAATCGAATATTGATGTTCAATTTGGTAGTCGATTTTTATGTTTGGAAATCAAATATTAATGTTCATTTTGGTAGTCAAATTTAACATTTTGAAATCGAATATAAATATCTTATTTAGCTTTGTAATATAAATTTTGATTTTGATTTGTCAATTTTGATTATAGATTTGACAAATAATATGCCATCAAATCTGTTGTTAATGTAAATAATCTAGTGACAAATTTGTGAAAGAATTATGATGGAACTGAACAGTATTAGGATCCTTTGCGACAATATAATTGGTCAATAAAACTATCTCTATTATCTAGTTAACGACAGATTTGCGATAGAATTTAGTTTTTTCAAGATCATTTTACGAAAGAAATTTCGGAATTTTCTGTCGATGAAGCCTATAATTAAAGTAGAGATGGTTTCTTCAGAAAGAGGTATATGGAATGTGTTAGAAGGAGTGTTTTATCTCATGTGGTGGTATCTATTGAACTTTAGAAATGAGTTTTTGTTTGGAAATGAGCTTCCAAAAAAGAATTTCTTGTTTGACAATTTTTTCTCTCAAAATTTGTTTTGGTGTTCTAATAGGTCTAAGAATTGCTCTTTTAATTCGCATATGTGGTCACAAATCCTATGCTATGCAATTACCACGGTCCAAAACCTAATCACGGGTCACTTGTCGTGATTTAAAATAGCAATTCTCGTAGTGATATAGCGGTTTTTAAATATCATGTGATATATATATATATATATATATATATATATATATATATATATATATATATATAAATTTGATGTAATTAAAATTAAAACTAACAAAATTAAATTATAACATTATAAAATAAAAGACAAAGATTTAAGAGGATTCTTGAACACTTAGAAGATTTTATTCAAGATGGTGTGTTTATTTCTTTCACATTTGATGGGTATTTATACAACATATCATCATATTCTTACGTCATCAAAATAGTAACTAAATAGTTAAAGGAAACTATTTGAAGGATGAAAAATGTTCATCCACATGCTATGTCTAACTCAATAATTTTATAACTTTTATAACACTCCCCCTTGTATGACATTTTTTCAAATCTGAGTTCAACCTTGAAGTACTGCCTAATTAAAAACCTTGCTAAAGAAAACCCAACCAAAAAAACTTTAACGAATGGAAAAAGAGTGCATTATATAGTTGACTCCCCCCCCCCCCCCCATTTAGACATATGTTACGTACGTGTTATGCATATATCGTATTCCGATGCAATATACATGTTGTCTGAAGATTGTAGTAGGAAGTGCTTTCGTAAAAATGTCTGCTACATTGTTGCTAGATTGAACATATTCTATCTCAACCTTTTAATCTTTTATAAGCTATTGAATATACTCAAAAAACTTTGGAGGTTTGTGTTTTGTTCTGTCGCTCTTGATATATCCTTATTTCATTTGAGTGACACATGCTAAGTTATCTTGATAAATTAATGTTGGACCTCTATCTTTATCTAGTACACATGAAGAGAAAATGAGTTGTCTCATCGATCTTAACAATGTGCATTCTTTACTAGCTTCATTTAGTGCGATTACTTCAGCATGATTTGAGGACGTGGTGACAAGTTGACAGCGCCAAAAAATTATGGTGCCTCCGTTCATGAATACTTATCCTGTTTGAGATCTAGCTTTATGAGGATCAGATAAATAGTCTACATCTACATAACCAATCAAACCTTGTTTTGAATCATTAGGATAAAATAACCCTAAATCAGTAGTTCCTCGAAGATATCGCAAAATATGATTAATCCAAGTCCAATGTCTTTTTGCTGGTGATGAACTAAACCTTGCTAGCAAGTTTACAGCGAAAGAAATGTTAGGTCTAGTACAATTGGTAAGATACATAAGAGCCCGAATTGCATTTAGATATGGTACTTCTGGACCAAGAACTTCTTCATTTTCTTCTTGATGACGAAAGGGATCTTTATCAATATTTAATGATCTAACAACCATTGGGGTGCTTAAAGGATTGGCATTGGCCATATTGAAACATCTCAAGACTCTTTATGTATAATTTATTGATGTACAAGTATTCCGTTAGGCATATGCTCATTCTGCAAACCAAGACAATATTTGGTTTACCAAGATCTTTTATTTCAAATTGCATCTTTAAAAGTTCAATCACTTCTAGGATTTTAATATTCGTTCCAATGATGTTTAGATCATCAACGTAGACCGCTATAATCACATACCCAGATGTTGTTTTCTTAATAAATACGAATGTACAAATTGTGTTATTTTTATAACCTTTACTTGTCAAATAATCGCTTAAACGATTGTACCACATGTGTCCAGATTGCTTTAACCCATACAAAGATCTTTGCAATTTTATAAAGTACATTTCTTTGAGTTTTGTACGTAATGCTTCAGGAATTTTAAATCCTCAGGGATTTTCATATAGATATCACTATCAAGTGACTCATATAAGTAAGTTGTAACAAAATCCATAAGGCGCATCTCTAAATTTCAGAGACTGCCAATCTTATTAAATACCTAAAGGTGCTTGCATCCATAACGAGTGAATAATTTTTCTCATAATCAATTCTAGGTCATTGAGAGAAACCTTGAGCCACAAGCCTTGCCTTGTATCTTTCAATTTTGTTTTGCTCATTTTTTTTCGTACGAAGATCCATCTATACCCTAATGGTTTCACAACTCCAAGTGTGAGGATAATAGCCCCAAAAATATTTCTCTTGTTAAAAGAATTTAATTCAACTTGTATAGCCTCATTCCATTTAGCCCAATCATTTCTTCTTTGACATTCAATCACAGATTGTGGTTTGAGATCATCATTCATAATATCAGATGCAACTGAATAAGAAAATCTTGCACTTATATTATTAGTTTCATTTTGGTCACATATTCTATTTGTTTCACCATAATTTAGTGCAACATCTTCCTTTCCTGGGGGAAATTTGATATTCCGTGTTTCTCCATGAACACTTTCCTCATGATCCAGTGCATTTTCTACTCCGCTTTTTTTTCGTGGGTTTTTATCCTTAGAACCAAATGGTCTTCCATGCTTCAGGCGTGTTTTAGACTCTTAAGTGATTTTATCCTTAGATTTTCCGTATGGAATTTAAATTTGAGCCGGAACATTAACAACTAGTAATTATGATTTAGTCATGTTTTTCATATCAGTAAATGCATCGGGTAGTTGCTTTTTCATTTCTTGGAAATGCATTATCTTTTGAAATTCCATTTCACATTGCTATGTGCGAGGGTCAATATAGGATAAAGAAGGATCATGCCATGAAACATTCTTTTCTATAATCTTCTTTTCTGCCCCTAATGATGGGAAAGTTTCCTCATCAAAGTGTCAATCAGCTAGGCGTGCTGTATAAACATCACCTGTTAAAGGCTCAAGATATCTTATAACAAAGACTGACTCATAACCAACATATATTCCCAACCTTCTTTGAGGACCTATTTTTTTCCTTTGTGGTGGTGCATTGGGGTCATATACTGAACACCCAAAAATTCTCAAATAGGATGTATTTGGCTCTTGACAAAAAGCAAGTTGTAGGGGACAATATTCAAGATATGAAATTGGTCTCATGCGTATCAATGATCCAACATGTAATATTGCACGGACCAAACATAAAAAGGAAGTTTGGTTCTCATTATCAATGGTCTAGCTATTAGTTGGAGATGTTTAATCAGTGATCAGCTAAACCATTTTGTGTATGTACATGAACAATTGGATGCTCAACAACAATTCCTACAAACATCCAATAGTCATTAAATGCTTGTAAAGTAAATTTACCAGCATTATCAAGTCTCACTCTCTTGATACTATAATCAGGGAAATTTGCCCTTAATTTAATAATTTGAGCAAGAAACTTTGCAAATGCCACATTACGAGTTGATAATAGGAAAACATGAGAGCATTTGATGGATTCATCTATTAGGACCATAAAGTATCTAAATGGTCCAGATGGTGGTTGAATTGGTCCACATATATCACCTTGAATTCCTTCTTGAAATCTAGGTGACTCCTTTTCAACTTTCATTGGATAATGTTTTATAATTAACTTTCCAAGGGAAGAAGATTTACATGGTCTTATGCTACTGGATTGAGAGAACTTTTGGTCCTTCAATGGTTCCCCATTTGTATGCTCATAAGCTGAATGTCCCTGGATCACAATGTTTTTATTTGACTACCATATTTGATTCAATCATATGTATATATGTATAATGTAAACCAAAACCAAGTGTTTGTAGTTTTTCAAGCATATGGTTTTTGTCTATAAATACATATATTTCTTATTTTCAATGGTCACAGTTTTTGTGTCATATCCTTTGAAATATATGTCAATGAAACTTAGTAAGTTTAGATTAGACTTTAGAGAAAATAATGCATTTTCTATACAAAAGCTCATACCATTTGGTAATATAAATTTGGTGTTCCTAGTTCCCTCTATCAAGTCTGCAAGACCTAATATTGTATGTATGACTGTTTTTGTTGGTATTAATTTTGAAAAATATTTCTTTGATTTCAAAATAGTATGTGTACTACCACTATCTACTATACAAAGATCTCCAACATTTTCTTGGTGTTGTGCTCCATTTAGACTCATATTAAACTTCACATATGAATTAAATAATAAGCCTATAAACATAATCACAATAATTATTATAAAGAAAGTTTATTTATTGTAGGAAAGAGATTACATGAAAAATAAGGGAAGAAAAAATAGGTTTACAAGAACAATAACATAAATTATTAGCTTATGTATTCTATGACTTTGCAAAAATCAACAATAGTTAGCGGAGTGCATTCAACATTATCAATGAGGTTTGCTTCTTTTCCTTTTTCCTTTAATGGACTCTTGATAAACTTAACAAAGATGTGCATGCTGAGACAGGTCCTTGACCTATGGCCTGTGCTACCACACCTATAACATGAACCATCAAATTTTTGTGATGCCCCAACATCATGCCTTGCCACTTTGGCCTTTTCTTTTGTATGGATATTGTTTCTTTGTAAAGATTGGTAATTATTCCTTTTCTATCCACAACCACGACTATTACCTTATCCACGACCAGAATTATGGTTCTGATTATGGCTTTGGTTTCGATTAAAATAGTCATGACCTCGTCCTCGACCATAGCCACGCCCTCGTCCACATGTATTGTTTCAATAACAACTAGTATTTGTAGCATTTGCTTTAGGAAGTGCTACTGATCTCGTTAGAAGAGATTCATAGTTTTTCATCAAGAGCTCATTGTTTTGCTCTGCAACAATCAGGCATGCATTCAGTTAAGAATATTTTGTTAACTTTTGCAACCGATATTGTTCCATCAAGGTAATGTTTGTTGCATGAAATGTGGAGTATGTTTTCTCCGACATACCTTCATCAGTAACTTCTTGTCCATAATACCTGAGTTATGAACATATTTTGAACAAAGCAGAGTTGTATTCATTTACTTTCTTGAAGTCTTCAAACCTCAGTGTTCTGCGTTCATCTCTAGCATTTGGAAGTATAACTTCTTTTGATGATCAAATCTTTCTTTCAAGAGATTCCAGAGAATAATTGGATCGGTAACATCAAGATATTCAAATCTCAACATTTCATCAATTTGCTTACGAAGGAAAACTTGTGCTTTCGCCTTATCTTATGCTAAAAAATTATTAAATTCGTGTATTGCATTTGAGATTCTCATGGACTCAAGATGAATTTTTACATCTATCATACATAACACATAGGTTTTCTTACTAACTTCAAGTGTAACAAACTCGAGCTTTGCAATATTAGACATATTGTAACTATAAATTTAAACAAAATAACAAGATGAAAATTAAATTCCATTTAGTACTTGAAGTTAGTGGGAAAAACTATATGTCCTAGATGATAGATATAAAAATGCATCTTGAGTCCATGAGAATCTCAAATGCTATATATGAATTTAATAATTGTTTGATATAATACAAGGCGAAAGCATATGTTTTCCTTCGTAAGAATATTGATGAAATGTTAAGATTTGAATATCTTGATATTGCTGATCCAAATATTCTTTCGAATCTCTTGAAAGAAAGATTTGATCATCAAAAGGAAGTTATACTTCCAAATGCTAGAGATGAACGGAGAACACTGAGGTTTGAAAACTTCAAGAAAGTAAATGAATACAACTCCGCTTTGTTCAAAATATGTTCACAATTCAAGTATTGTGGACAAGAAGTTACTGATGAAGATATGTCGGAGAAAACTTACTCCACATTTCATGCAAAAAAATTACATTGATGCAACAATATCGGTTGCAAAAGTTCACAAAATATTTGAACCGAATGCATGCTTGCTTGTTGTAGAGAAAAACAATGAGATCTTGATGAAACACTATGAATCTCTTCCAATGAGATCAGTAGCACTTCCTGAAGAAAATGCTACAAATATTGGTAGTTATTGAAACAATACACGTGGGCGAGGGCGTGGCCATAGTCGAGGACGAGGTCATGGCTTTTTTAATCGAAATCAAAGCCATAATCAGAAACATAATTTTGGTCGTGGATAAGGTAAAAATCGTGGTCATGGCCAGAAAAGGAATAATTACCAATCTTTACAAAGAAACAATATTCATACACAAGAAAAGGCCAAAGTGGCAAGGCATGATGTTGGATCATCACAAAAATCCGATGGTTCATGGTATAGGTGTGGTAGCACAGGCCATTGCTCAAGGACATGTCGCACACCTCCACATCATTATCAACTTTATCAAGAGTCCATTAAAGGAAAAGAAAAAGAAGCAAACTTCATTGATAATGTTGAATGTACTCCGCAAACTATTGCTGATTTTTGCAATGTCATAGAAGACATAAACTAAAAATTTATGTTATTGTTCTTGTAAACCTGTTTTTCTTTCCTTTGTTTTTCATGTAATGTCTTTCCTACAATAAATGAACTTTCTTCATAATAATTATTGTGATTATGTTTATTGGCTTATTATTTATTTCATATGTGAAGTTTAATATGAGTCCAACTCGAGCACAACACCAACAAAATGTTGGAGATCTTTTTATAGTAGATAGTGGTAGTATGCATACTATTTTGAAATCAAAGAAATATTTTTCAAAATTTGTACCAACAAAAACAGTCATACATACAATATCAAGTCCAATAGACTTAATAGAGGAAACTGAGAACACCCAATTTATAATTTTATATTACCAAATGGTATGAGCTTTTGTATAGAAAATGCATTATTTTCTCCAAAGTCTAATATCAACTTACTAATTTTCAATGACATATATTTCAAAGGATAAGACACAAAAACTGTGACTGTTGAAAAAAAGAAATATATATATATATATATATATATATATATATATATATATATATATATAGACAAAAACCTTTTGCTTGAAAAACTACCAACACTTGGTTTTTGTCTGCATTATACATATATACATATGATTAAATCAAATATTGTAGTCAAAGAAAAACATTGTGATCCTAGGAAATTCAATTTATGGCATGATAGGTTGGGCCACCCAGGATTAACAATGATGCGAAGGATAATTGAGAATACAAATGGGCACCCATTGAAAGACAAGAAGTTATCTCAATCCAGTAGCATAAGACCATGTACATCTTGTTCCCTTGGAAAGTTAATTATAAAACATTATCCAATGAAGTTGAAAAGGAGTCACCTAGATTTCAAGAAAGAATTCAAGGTGATATATGTGGACCGATTCAACCACCATATGGACCATTTAGATACTTTATGGTCCTAATAGATGCATCCTGCAAATGGTCTCATGTTTGCCTATTATCAACTCGTAATGTGATATTTGTAAAGTGTCTTGCTCAAATTATTAAATTAATGGCACATTTTCTTAATTATAGCATCAAGAGAGTGAGACTTGATAATGCTGGTAAATTTACTTCACAAGCATTTAATGACTATTGTATGTATGTAGGAATTGTTGTTGAGCATCCAGTTACTCATGTACACAAACAAAATGGTTTAGCTGGATCACTGATTAAACGTCTCCAGCTAATAGCTAGACAATTGATAATGAGAACCAAACTTCTTGTTTCTGTTTGAGGCCATGCAATATTACATGTTGGATCATTGATACCCATGAGACCAAGTTCATATCATGTATATTCTCACCTACAACTTGCTTTTGGTCAAGAGCCAAATATATCCCATTTGAGAATTTTTTGGTGTGCAGTATATGTCTCAAATGCACCATTACAAAGGAAAAAAAATGGGTCCTCAAAGAAGATTAGAAATATATTTTGGTTATGAGTCAGTCTTTGTTATAAGATATCTTGAACCTTTAACAGATTGTGTTTTTATAGCACGCCTAGTTGATTGCCAGTTTGATGAGGAAAATTTCCCATCATTAGAGGGAGAAAAGAAGATTATAGAAAATGATGTTTTATGGCATGAGCTTTCTTTATCATATCTTGACCCTCGCACAAAGAAACATGAAATGTAATTTCAAAATATAATGCATTTCGAAGAAATGGAAAATCAATTACCTGATGCATTTACTGACATGAAAAAGGTAACTAAATCATATATACCAACTATCAATGTTCCGGCTCGAATTAAAATTTCATATGGTCAATCTGATGATAAAGTCACTCAAGAGTCTAAAATATGCCTAAAGCATGGAAGACCATTTGGTTCTAAGGATAAGAACCAACGAAAAAGAAAAGGAGTAGAAAATTCAATAGATCATGAGGAAATTGTTCCTGGAGAAACACGAAATATCAAAATTCCCCCATGAAAGGAAGATGTCGCACTAAATTATGGTCAAACAAATAGAATATATGACCAAAATGAAACTGATAATATAAGTGCAATATTTTCTTATTCAGTTCCATCTGATATTATGAATGATGATCGCGAACCACAATCTGTTATTGCATGTCAAAGAAGAAATGATTGGGCTAAATGGAATGAGGCTATACAAGTTGAATTAAATTCTATTAACAAAAGAAAGATTTCTGGGGCTATTATCCTCACACTTGGAGTTGTGAAACCATTAGGGTATAGATGGATCTTCGTACGAAAAAGAAATGAGAAAAACAAAATTGTAAGATACAAGGATAGGCTTATAGCTCAAGGTTTCTCTCAGTGACCTGGAATTGATTATGAGGAGAATTATTCACTGGTAATGGATGCAAGCACTTTTAGGTATTTAATCAGCTTGACAGTCTCTGAAATTTAGAGATGTGCCTTATGGATGTTGTTACAGCTTACTTATATGGATCACTTGATAGTGATATCTATATGAAACTCCCTGAAGGATTTAAAATGCCTGAAGCATTACGTACAAAACCCAACAAAAAATATTTCATAAAATTACAAAGATCTTTGTATGGGTTAATGCAATCTGGACGCATGTGGTACAATCGTTTAAACGATTATTCGACAAGTAAAGGTTATAAAAATAACACTATTTGTACATGCATATTTATTAAGAAAACAACATATGGGTATGTGATTATAGCTGTCGACGTTGATGATCTAAACATCATTGAAATGAATAAAGAAATCCTAGAAGTGATTGAACTTTTAAAGAAGTAATTTGAAATGAAAGATTTTGGTAAAACCAAATATTGTCTTGTTTTGCAAACTGAGCATATGCCTAACAAAATACTTGTACATCAATCAAATTATACAGAAAAAGTATTGAAACGTTTCAATATGGTCAATACTAATCCTTTAAGCATCCTAATGGTTATTAGATCATTAAATATTGACAGATATCCATTTCGTCCTCAGGAAGAAAATGAAGAAGTTGTTGGTCTAAAAGTACCATATCTAAATGCATTTGGGGCTCTTATGTATCTTACCAGTTGTACTAGACCTGAAATTTCTTTCGCTGTAAACTTGTTAGCAAGGTTCAGTTCATCCCCAATAGAAAGATATTAGAATGGGGTTAAGCATATTTTGCGATTGCTTCGAGGAACTACTGATTTAAGGTTATTTTATCCTAATGATTCAAAACAAGGTTTGATTGAGTATGTAGATGCGGACTATTTATCTGATCCTCATAAAGCTAGATCTCAAACTGGATACGTATTCGTAAACGGAGGCACCGTAATTTCTTGGCGCTCTCAAAAGCAAACACTTCTCGCCGTGTCCTCAAATCATGCTGAAGTAATTACACGAAATGAAGCTAGTAGAGGATGCACATGGTTAAGATCGATTAGACAAATCGTTTTGTCTTCGTGTGGACTAGACAAAGATACAGGTCCAACTTTCATTTATTAAGATAACTTAGCAAGTGTCACTCAAATGAAAAAAATGATATATCAAGAGCGACGGGACAAAACACATACCTCCAAAGTTTTTTTAGTATATTCAAGAGCTTAAAAAAGATCAAAAAGTTAGGATATAATATGTTCAATCTAGAAATAATGTAGGAGACCTCTTCACGAAAGCACTTCCTACTGCAATCTTTAGAAAACATGTATATGACATTGGAATGCGACTTGTGCATAACACGTAAGGTAATAGATGTGTAAATGAAGGGGAGTCAACTATATATACTACACTCTTTTTCTCTTCGTTAAAGTTCTTTCCCGTTTTTTAATGAGGTAGTACTTCGAGGTTAAACTCAGATTTGATAAAATATCATCCAATGGGGAGTGTTATAAAAGTATTAAAATTATTGAGTTAGACATAGCATGTGGATGAACATTTTTCACCCTTCAAATAGTTTCCTTTAACTATTTAATTATTATTTTGATGATGTAAGAATAGGATGATATGTCGTATAAATACCCATCAAATGTGAAATAAATAATCACACCATCTTAAATACAATCTTCTAAGTGATTAAGAATCCTCTCAAATCTCCTTTTTTTATTTTATAATGTTTTAGTTTAATTTCATTAGTTTTAGTTTTAATTGCATCAAATTTATAACAATTAGTATTTTTTAATATGATAGAGGTTTTTTATAATTAATAATGTTTTTACTAAGTAATACATACATTTATTAAGATAGATGTGATTTTTCCATATGTTTAATAACCTTGATTAGAGCTTTCGTGCTGATAACGTGTTATAAATTTGATGTAATCAAAACTAAAACTAACAAAATTAAACTAAAACATTATAAAATAAAAGAAGGAGATTTGAGAGGATTGTTGAAGACTTAGAAGATTGTATTCAAGATGGTGTGTTTATTACATTCATATTTGATGAGTATTTATACTACATGTCATCGTCTTCTTACATCATCAAAATAGTAGCTAAATAGTTAAAAGAAACTATTTGAAGGATGAAAAATGTCCATCCATATATAATGTCTAAGTCAATAACTTTATGACTTTTATTTTATATATATATATATATATATATATATATATATATATATATATATATATATATATATATATAGAGAGAGAGAGAGAGAGAGAGAGAGAGAGAAAGAAAGAAGAGAAATACATAGCTCTTCCATTCCAAAATCTTAATCCAATCAATTCATTGAATTAAGTAAAT